>NC_141399.1:5000-5330000 GCF_034619465.1 Leptosomus discolor
ACCCTAACCCTAACCCTAACCCTAACCCTAACCCTAACCCTAACCCTAACCCTAACCCTAACCCTAACCCTAACCCTAACCCTAAACCCTAACCCTAACCCTAACCCTAACCCTAACCCTAACCCTAACCCTAAACCCTAACCCTAACCCTAACCCTAACCCTAACCCTAACCCTAACCCTAACCCTAACCCTAACCCTAACCCTAACCCTAACCCTAACCCTAACCCTAACCCTAACCCTAACCCTAACCCTAACCCTAACCCTAACCCTAACCCTAACCCTAACCCTAACCCTAACCCTAACCCTAACCCTAACCCTAACCTAACCCTAACCCTAACCCTAACCCTAACCCTAACCCTAACCCTAACCCTAACCCTAACCCTAACCCTAACCCTAACCCTAACCCTAACCCTAACCCTAACCCTAACCCTAACCCTAACCCTAACCCTAACCCTAACCCTAACCCTAACCCTAACCCTAACCCTAACCCTAACCCTAACCCTAACCCTAACCCTAACCCTAACCCTAACCCTAACCCTAACCCTAACCTAACCCTAACCCTAACCCTAACCCTAACCCTAACCCCGACACCCTAACCCGACACCCTAACCCTAACCCGACACCCTAACCCGACACCCTAACCCTAACCCGACACCCTAACCCGACACCCTAACCCTAACCCTAACCCGACACCCCTAACCCTAACCCGACACCCTAACCCTAACCCGACACCCTAACCCGACACCCTAACCCGACACCCTAACCCTAACCCTAAACCCTAACCCGACACCCTAACCCGACACCCCTAACCCGACACCCTAACCCGACACCCTAACCCGACACCCTAACCCTAACCCGACACCCTAACCCGACACCCTAACCCGACACCCTAACCCGACACCCTAACCCTAACCCTAACCCGACACCCTAACCCTAACCCGACACCCTAACCCTAACCCCGACACCCTAACCCTAACCCGACACCCTAAACCCTAACCCGACACCCTAACCCGACACCCTAACCCGACACCCTAACCCGACACCCTAACCCGACACCCTAACCCGACACCCTAACCCGACACCCTAACCCGACACCCTAACCCTAACCCGACACCCTAACCCGACACCCTAACCCTAACCCGACACCCTAACCCGACACCCTAACCCTAACCTGACACCCTAACCCGACACCCTAACCCTAACCTGACACCCTAACCCGACACCCTAACCCGACACCCTAACCCTAATGACCTGACACCCTAACCCGACACCCTAACCCTCATTGTGTAGCTGTGAGCCTGTAACCTGATTGGGTTAATGTAGGTGTGATGCAGTATGGAAAAGGTTGTAGTAGGTGTCAAAGAGTGTGTTGGTGTGGTTTGTGGAGGTGGTATGAGTGGTGGTAATTGTCAGCTGGAGGTATTTGGGTATCTGGGTGGTGGAAGGAAAATTTGCATCTCATTTGCATAAGTAATTGGTTAATTTATGTAATCAATTATGTAGGTAGTCTATGTATATGTCAGTGTGTCAGGTGGGGAGTATTTAGTCAGGTATGGGATAGTAAATAAAGAAGAAAAATAATAAGAAATGCATGCAGCAGCAGGGCTTGGCTTGCTCCTGGGGCGTAGTTGCTCATTAATTTATTAATTTTCTTTAAAACTTTAACAACTACGCCCCAGGAGCAAGCCAAGCCCTGCTGCTGCTGCACTACTTTACAAAAAAAGAAAGAGACACAAAAAAGACAAACACCAAGGAGTAAAAACTCTTTATTAAACTTTATTCCTTTGCTGCTTATTTTCTTTATTTCTGTCAAACTTGAACTCAATTACTGTAGCTCTGCAAAGTACTGAGCTCGCAGCAGCTACAACACATACATAACTCAGGTGCAGAGCCTACAGCAGGTGCAAAGTGTACAGCAGGTGCAAAGTGTACAGAGCTCAGGTGCAAAGCCTACAGCAGACACAAAGTGTACAGAGCTCAGGCGCAGATCCTACAGCAGGCGCAAAGTGTACAGAGCTCAGGCGCAGAGGCTAGAGCAGCTACAACACGTACGTAGCTCAGGCACAGAGCCTACATCATGTTCAAAGTGTACAGAGCTCAGGCACAGAGCCTACATCATGTTCAAAGTGTACAGAGCTCAGGCACAGAGCCTACAACAGGTTCAAAGTGTACAGAGCTCAGGCACAGAGCCTACAACAGGTTCAAAGTGTAGGCAACTAAGTCATGCCCAGAGCATGCTGAAGACAGAGCTTACAGATTTAAACTACACAGCACAAACAGCACAGATTTTGATGACAGAGCACCAAGGTTACAGTTTACACACTCAAGGGCACAGCTTTACAAAATTGAGTACAAACTATACCCACCATCTTTCCCCTTGGATGCTCTCACGTACACAGGGCTCGCATCCCTTGCTTGGCGTCCATCCCTCTTCCTCTTTAGAGTGACTGCTTCTCCAAAAATATGATGCCCGGGCAAAGAGCCGGCTGGCTCTGCTGCTCCTGACAGGACCTGGCCTTTGGCACCTGCATGCAAACAAACAATCGTTAACAATACATTACAGCAAAAAACACACAGCCACAGTTAAAAGCCTAGCCATTTAAAATACAGAGAGGCCCACTTCACAACCCTGCCTTCCTCTAAACAGACTATCTAGCCCCTCTCACTGTACCTTTTTAGTGCAGGACCCTCAATTGCCTTCCCTAGACACTCACCTAAACATAGCACCCTGCAATAACACAGAAATAGCCACATTCCAGACTGGGTCTCCTCAGGAACAGCGTTGCCCGGGGCCTCCAAAATCACCCTGCCTGCAAAAAACCCAGCCCTAGGCCCTCAGCCGCGCAAACTTTGGCATTGATCATCGCCATGGGGACCGACTCAGACCGGGAGAAAAAAAAAATCCAGCCAGGGGGAAAAAAAAAAATCCCGCACATGGGGTTTTTTTTATTCTAAGTTGTGGTTGGTTGATTTTTTTTTTTTTATACAATGCCTGGAAAAGAAAAAAACTCAACTCCATATGCAACACACTAACATCTATTACATACTAACACACAACCATACAAACCCACACACAGGCACAACACTCGCTCACCTACCCAACAAACCAACCCTCCCACTCCCTGCCACCCGCCACCTCGTCTCTGTGGCTCTCCTCGGGAACGGGGTTCCCGGGGGCCTGCAAAATCGCCCTGCCTGCGAAAACCCCGGCCCTAGGCCCTCCGCCACCCAAACTTTGGCGATGATTGTCGCCGTGCGGACCGACCGGGACCGGGGGAAAAAAAACCCAGCCGGGGGAAAAAAAAAAAAATCCCCCGACTGGGGTTTTTTTTATTCTAAGTTGTGGTTGGTTGATTTTTTTTTTTTTTTTAAATATAATGCCTGGAAAAGAAAAAAATCTCAACTCCATATGCAACACACTAACAACTATTACATACTAACACACAACCATACAAACCCACACACAGGCACAACACTCGCTCACCTACCCAACAAACCAACCCTCCCACTCCCTGCCACCCGCCGCCTCGTCTCCGTGGCTCTCCTCGGGAACGGGGTTCCCGGGGGCCTGCAAAATCGCCCTGCCTGCGAAAACCCCGGCCCTAGGCCCTCCGCCGCCCAAACTTTGGCGATGATTGTCGCCGTGCGGACCGACCGGGACCGGGGGAAAAAAAAACCCAGCCGGGGGAAAAAAAAAAAATCCCCCGACTGGGGTTTTTTTTATTCTAAGTTGTGGTTGGTTGATTTTTTTTTTTTTTTAAATATAATGCCTGGAAAAGAAAAAAATCTCAACTCCATATGCAACACACTAACAACTATTACATACTAACACACAACCATACAAACCCACACACAGGCACAACACTCGCTCACCTACCCAAAAAACCAACCCTCCCTCTCTCTGCTGCCCGCCGCCCCGTCTCCATGGCTCTCCTCGGGAACGGGGTTCCCGGGGGCCTCCAAAATCGCCCTGCCTGCGAAAACCCCGGCCCTAGGCCCTCTGCCGCCCAAACTTTGGCGATGATTGTCGCCGTGCGGACCGACCGGGACCGGGGGAAAAAAAAACCCAGCCGGGGGAAAAAAAAAAAAATCCCCCGACTGGGGTTTTTTTTATTCTAAGTTGTGGTTGGTTGATTTTTTTTTAATACAATGCCTGGAAAAGAAAAAATCTCAACTCCATATGCAACACGCTAACAACTATTACATACTAACACACAACAATACAAAGCCATGCACAAGCACAACACTCGCTCACCTACCCAACAAACCAACCCGCCCCTCTCTGCTAATCCCTTCGCCCAGCACCATGGGCCATCGCTCCGTCTCTGCAGCTCACTGAGAATGGCGTTGCCAGGAGACTACAAAATGGCCTTTTGTGTGAAAACCCTGGCTCTAGACCCTTCGCCACCCAAACTTTGGCAATTGATGGCACCCCACAGAGCAATGAGGACCTGGGGAAAAAAAAAAACAAACACCCAGCCAGGGAAATAAAAACAAAACAAAACACCCCCAGCTGGTTTGGTTTTTTATGTTCCGGTACTCTCAAATCAATACCTTACCGTCAACATTATATCCTACCTGAAATAAAAACAAACCAACCACATTCACACACCCATAAGTTTACACACAATAACTCCCATTCATTCATTCATTCATTCATTCATCCATCTCCCATTCATTCATTCATTCATTCATTCATCCATCTCCCATTCATTCATTCATTCATTCATTCATCCATCTCCCATTCATTCATTCATTCATTCATTCATCCATCTCCCATTCATTCATTCATTCATTCATTCATCCATCTCCCATTCATTCATTCATTCATTCATTCATCCATCTCCCATTCATTCATTCATTCATTCATTCATCCATCTCCCATTCATTCATTCATTCATTCATTCATCCATCTCCCATTCATTCATTCATTCATTCATTCATCCATCTCCCATTCATTCATTCATTCATTCATCCATCTCCCATTCATTCATTCATTCATTCATCCATCTCCCATTCATTCATTCATTCATTCATCCATCCCCCATTCATTCATTCATTCATTCATCCATCCCCCATTCATTCATTCATTCATTCATCCATCCCCCATTCATTCATTCATTCATTCATCCATCTCCCATTCATTCATTCATTCATTCATCCATCCCCCATTCATTCATTCATTCATCCATCCCCCATTCATTCATTCATTCATTCATCCATCTCCCATTCATTCATTCATTCATTCATCCATCCCCCATTCATTCATTCATTCATTCATCCATCCCCCATTCATTCATTCATTCATTCATTCATCCATCCCCCATTCATTCATTCATTCATTCATTCATCCATCCCCCATTCATTCATTCATTCATCCATCCCCCATTCATTCATTCATTCATTCATCCATCTCCCATTCATTCATTCATTCATTCATCCATCTCCCATTCATTCATTCATTCATTCATTCATCCATCTCCCATTCATTCATTCATTCATTCATTCATCCATCTCCCATTCATTCATTCATTCATTCATCCATCTCCCATTCATTCATTCATTCATTCATCCATCTCCCATTCATTCATTCATCCATCTCCCATTCATTCATTCATTCATTCATCTCTCATTCATTCATTCATCTCTCATTCATTCATTCATTCATCTCTCATTCATTCATTCATTCATCTCCCATTCATTCATTCATTCATCTCTCATTCATTCATTCATTCATCTCCCATTCATTCATTCATTCATCTCTCATTCATTCATTCATTCATCTCCCATTCATTCATTCATTCATTCATCTCCCATTCATTCATTCATTCATCTCTCATTCATTCATTCATTCATCTCTCATTCATTCATTCATTCATCTCTCATTCATTCATTCATTCATTCATCTCTCATTCATTCATTCATTCATTCATCTCCCATTCATTCATTCATTCATTCATCTCTCATTCATTCATTCATTCATCTCCCATTCATTCATTCATTCATCTCTCATTCATTCATTCATTCATCTCTCATTCATTCATTCATTCATCTCTCATTCATTCATTCATCTCCCATTCATTCATTCATCTCCCATTCATTCATTCATTCATCTCTCATTCATTCATTCATTCATCTCCCATTCATTCATTCATTCATCTCCCATTCATTCATTCATTCATCTCCCATTCATTCATTCATTCATCTCTCATTCATTCATTCATCTCCCATTCATTCATTCATTCATCTCCCATTCATTCATTCATTCATCTCTCATTCATTCATTCATTCATCTCTCATTCATTCATTCATTCATCTCTCATTCATTCATTCATTCATCTCTCATTCATTCATTCATTCATCTCTCATTCATTCATTCATTCATCTCTCATTCATTCATTCAACTCCCATTCATTGCTCCCCTCCTCCAAACATCTCTGCTTCACCTGTGACCTTCTAGAATAGCATATTTCCCCCAATTCCAGAAGCAGCCCACAAATTGAGTCACTAGGATCCTCCAAACAACATCACCGCTCCACTCGAGGCCAAAATGTCAGCCTTCATAATGGGAAGCACAGGAAAATGTCACATCACGCTTGAGACCCGGGGCAAGGTGGAGCCATATCGTGTGACACAGTCTCACATCACGCTCCAGACCCGGGGCAATGCAGACCCATACAGTGCGACGCAAGACCCAGCGCAATACAGAGCTATAGAATACTTGGCAGTCATAGATCACAGTTGAGACCAAGCATAATACAGACCCATACAGTGCGACGCAAGACCCAGCGCAATACAGAGCTATAGAATACTTGGCAGTCATAGATCACAGTTGAGACCAAGCATAATACAGACCCATGCAGTGCGACGCAAGACCCAGCGCAATACAGAGCTATAGAATACTTGGCAGTCATAGATCACAGTTGAGACCAAGCATAATACAGACCCATACAGTGCGACGCAAGACCCAGCGCAATACAGAGCTGTAGAATACTTGGCAGTCATAGATCACAGTTGAGACCAAGCATAATACAGACCCATACAGTGCGACGCAAGACCCAGCGCAATACAGAGCTGTAGAATACTTGGCAGTCATAGATCACAGTTGAGACCAAGCATAATACAGACCCATACAGTGCGACGCAAGACCCAGCGCAATACAGAGCTGTAGAATACTTGGCAGTCATAGATCACAGTTGAGACCAAGCATAATACAGACCCATATAGTGCGACGCAAGACCCAGCACAATACAGAGCTATACGGTGCGATGCAGTCTCGCATCACACTCCAGACCCAGAGCAATACGGAGCAACAGTGCGACGCAAGACCCAACGCAATAAGGAGTCAAACAGTGCGAGCAGTCTTGAATCACACTCAAGACGCAGAGCAATACAGAGCCACAGAATACTACGCAGTCTTACATCACAGTCGAGACCCAGCACAATATGAAGCTGTATGGTGCAACACAAGACCCAGCACAATGCAGAGCCGTATGGTGTGACGCAGTCTCACACCACGCTTGAGACCCGGGGCAACGCGGAGCCATAGAGGGCGACGCAGTCTCACATCACAGTCGAGAACCGGCGCAATGCAGAGCCATAGAGGGCGACGCAGTCTCACATCACAGTCGAAAACCAGCGCAATATGGAGCAATACAGTGCAACGCAAGACTCAACGCAATACAGAACCAAACATTGCAACGCAGTCTTGAATCACAGTCAAGACAGCGTGATACGGAGCCATAGAATACTACACAATCTTAGATCATGGTTGAGACTCGTTCCTTTGCCTGGCCAAGCAGAACTGACTCGGGACAGCCCTCTCCCCTAAGCTAACTTTAAAATCCCCTCCCCAATATTCCCAAATTTACCTCCCCCTCAGTCCCACCCCCCTCCCTCCAAACGCACGTCCCAAAACTTAGCTTGCAGAGGGCCGGGGGCGCAAATCCATCCTCAGCAAAAGAAACACGTCGGCCAAACGGGATGCTCCCACTGTCTCCAAACTCCTCCTTGTTGTCTGTAAAGTCCAAAGAAAACAACTAAATATTGCTGGCAGACAGCACCGCACCGCTCAGTTCCAACCTCTGCCACAACACACACACTCAACCACCCCCAAGAAGGGCCGAGGCGTTCCGCTCCTCACCTGCCCTGCACCGGTTCCAGACTTGGGTGCCGTGGCCCTCAGCGCTCGCCGCACCTGAGATACCAAGAAACAAAAATCACTGTTGCGCTTGTGAGAAGTCACCGGCCCCGTGATCCTCCTCCTCCTCCCCCCGGCTCACCTCAAACTTTCATCCTATTCCAGAAGCAGCCTGCACTTCACCTGCAAAAGAAAAGGTAAGTGCTTAAATAAGCTGCCATGTAACACTTGGCTCATAGCCACCGAGGCAGCCCACAACAGCCTCACCTTCTCCGATTGCTCATCAACATGAGGCTTCGTCACTCCCAGCCCGTGTGTGGCACCTGTGAAAAACAAAGCAGAAGACACATGTTGAGTTAGAGCCCAAAACCAATGCCTGCCCGCAGCGATGCGTACATCCCGCCTCCTATACCTTGCCTGCTCCCCTGTCCGGCCTCTGTCATTTTAGGCTGCTGCAATGAGGCTTGCGTACCACCTGTAAAACACAAATAAGAAGGCATGCTTAAAACTTCATTGGCAATACGACAACTGAAAAGTAACCGCTACTTCAGCCCACTAGCCATGGCTCACCTTGCCAGAGTCAGCACCGGCACCAACATCCCGCTTTGCGCATCACTGGGCACCTTCAAATCAGAAAAAAAACCCACACAACCCATGATGTAGTCACATCGCCACCAGTCACAACTTCTCTCCAACACCCTGCGCTGACTCACCTTCTTACAAGGCTCTGCTCAGCCGCTCACTATGGTCTGCTCACCTCCTCTGTTGCTCTTCGAAGCGCATATTGTCCCTCCGCATCGGAGAAAACAAAAACCCCAACCAAAACTTGTTACATGGGGCACCCAGGTGCTGATCGATAGCTTCACAATTCCAGAGCTCTCGCCTCCATTGCGGAGTAGCACCTAGAGGCAAAGGGCAGCCTGCCATTCAAAACAACACACAGAGCTTCGTGGCCCGCAAACACAGTCCTTTACACCTTTGAGATGCACTCTGCTTCACTCCCGCTCAACAGCCCCTGCCCAGAAGGGTCCCAGCCTCTCCATGAAACACTCCCAAAATGACTGGCCGCACAGCCTGCCAACAGCTACTCAACCAGAGATGACTGTACAAACGTTGCCTAAACAGTCTATGCATATCATCAAGACATTAACCAGAGATGCTTATCGCTATAACACCTACCGCTGACTCTACAGCCCTGGGCAGAGCAGCTCCAAGCCACACACACACACACACACACACTCAGAGAGCAATGCTACACAACTCTGCAACCAAGAGAGTTTGGGCAAACAAGGCGACTCAAAGAGGAGGGAAAACTCTCAGCAAGAAGGATGACTCCCGATTGAGTTGCGCTGTCGGGCAAGATGACATACAAAGCCGTAATGCAAGGCGAGGGGTTCTATGGCAGGCCCAGAAAAAAAAAATGGGACAAACCTCATGGCCCATTCTGAGAAATTACGGTCAAAACCGAGATGACTGATGCGCAGGAAGCCTGCCTTCAAGACCTATGAACGCAAAGGTGCAGGGAAGAATTCTCAGTATATGGAAATGGACAGCTAGCGAGCAGAGCTGCTGGTGCAGCCCAGAACCACACCACAAATGAGGACGGCCCGGAAACTTCCGAGATGCAAGACCGATCCACGCTAGAGGCTCGTCACGCGAAGAAAAAAAGAAATGCCCGCGTGGCACTACGTCAACCAGTACAGGCATTCGAGACCACAAGGATGGCGCCTGAGATGTCTGGCTTGCTCTCAAGCGCAAAGAGGAATGACGACATTGAGACCTCAGAAATCTGTAAGACACTGAACGGACTAGACAAACTACAGAACAACACAGAGACAGGCTGGAACTGCCCTGCCCATGCTACTCCGGTGCCAAAAAGTAACCCGCTCCTTTATCCGCCCAAGGAGAACTGACCCTGGACAGCCCTCTCCCCTAAGCTAAATTTAAAATCCCCTCCCCAAAATTCCCAAATTTCTCTCCCCCTCAGTCCCACCCCCCTCCCTTCAAACACACATCCCAAAACTTACTTTACAGAGGGCCGGGGGTGCAAATCCATCCTCAGCAAAAGAAACATGATGGCCAAACGGGACGCTCCCGTGGTCTCCAAATTCCTCTTACTCGTCTGTAAAATCTAAAGAAAAACCAAAATATTACTGGCAGACAGCACCGCACCGCTCAATTCCAACCTCTGCCGCAACATCCCCACCCCCACCAAACCACCCCCACCCCCAAGAAGCGCTGTGCCATTCCACTCCTCACCTGCCCTGCACCGGTTCAAAAGCTGGGCGCTGCAGCCATCATCGCTCACCACACCTGAGATACCAAGAAACAAAGTTACTATTATGCTTGTGAGAAGTCACTGGCTCCGTGATCCTCCTCGCTAACACCCAGCTCACCTCAAACTTTCATCCTATTCCAGAAGTAGCCTGCATGTCACCTGCGAAACAAAAAGGTAAGCGCTTAACCAAGCTGCCATTTAATACTTGGCTCTTAGCCACTGACCCAACATTCAACAGCTTCACCTTTTCGGATGTCTCATCAGCGTGCAGCTTTTTTCCTCCAAGCCTGCGTGTGGTACTTGCAAAGAACAAGGCAAAAAAACGCGTGCTGAGATACTGTCCAAAACCAAAGACTGCTTGCACCGATGTCTACGCCCCACTTCTTTACCTTGCCCGCTGCCCAGTGCGGCCTCTGTCATCTTGGGCTGCCGCAATGAGGCTCAGGTACCATCTGTAAAACACAAGAAAGAAGGGATGCTTAAAACTTCACCGACAATACGACAACTGAAAAAATAACTGCTACTTCAGCCCGCTAGCCATGGCTCGCCTTGCCAGAGTCAGCACCGGCACCAACATCCCACTTTGCACATTGCTGCGACCCTTCAAATAAAAAAAAAAGAAAACAAGCCATGATGTAGACATGTAGCCACCGGTCACAACTTCCCTCCGACACCCTGCACCGTCTCACCTTCTTACAGCGCTCCACCCGCCTCCTCTATTGCTCTTCAAAGCACATCTTGTCCCTCTGCATCTGAAAAAAAAAATTATCAGCACCTGGGTGACTTATTTAAGTAGCTTCACAATTCCAGAGATGTCGTCCCCATTTCACAGTACAACCTAGAGGCCAAGGGCAGCCTGCCATTCAAAACAACACACCGAGCTTTGCAGCTCAAACAAACATCCCTTAAGACCGTTGAGATTCATTCTGCTTCACTACTGCTGAACAGCTCCTCCCAGAAGGCTCCCAGCCTCTCCATGAAACACTCCCAAAACGACTGGCTGCACAGCCTCTCAACGGCTACTCGACCAGAGATGACTGGAAAACCATTGCCTAAATGGTCTATGCATATCATCGAGACATTAACCAGAGATGCTTATCGCTATACCGTCTACCCCTGACTCTACAGCCCCGGGCAGAGCAGCTCCAAGCCACACATACACACTCAGAGAGCAACGCTACACATAACTGTGCAAACAAGGTGACTCAAAAAGGAGAGAAAACTCTCGGCGAGAAGGATGACACCCAAACGACACAAGGTGTCGGGCTAAAAGACCTACAGAGCTGCAACACAAAGCGAAGAGGTTCTATAGGGCAGACCCACAAAAAAAACCCTCGAACGTCATGGCCCGTTTCAAGAAGTTATGGTCAAAACCAAGATGACTAACACTCAAGAAGGCTGGCCTCAAGACCTATGAACATAAGGATGTGGGGAAGAAGTCTCAGTCCCTGAAAGCGGACAGCTAGCAAGCAGAGCTGTTGACACAGCACGGAGTGACGCCACTAACAAGTAATGGCCAGAACTTGCAAGATGCGAGACCAATCCACGCTTTAAGCTCCTCATGCAGAAAGAAGAAACGCCCCACTGGCACTACGCCCACCAGTACGCGCGTTCGAGACTGCAGGGATGGCGCCCGAGACATCTGGCTTCCTCTCGAGTGCCAAGAGGAATGAGGACATCGAGACCTCAGAAATCCGCAAGACACAGTAAACACACTAGATAGACTACATACCACAGAGACAGGCTGGAACTGCCCTGCCCGTGCTACTCTCGTGCCAAAAAGTAACCCGCTCCTTTATCCGCTCAAGGAGAACTGACCCTGGACAGCCCTCTCCCCTAAGCTAACTTTAAAATCCCCTCCCCAATATTCCCAAAGTTATCTCCCCCTAGTCCCTACCCCCTCCCTCCAAACGCACGTCCCAAAACTTAGCTTGCAGAGGGCCGGGGGCGCAAATCCATCCTCAGCAAAAGAAACACGTCGGCCAAACGGGATGCTCCCACTGTCTCCAAACTCCTCCTTGTTGTCTGTAAAGTCCAAAGAAAACAACTAAATATTGCTGGCAGACAGCATCGCACCGCTCAGTTCCAACCTCTGCCACAACACACACACCCAACCACCCCCAAGAAGGGCCGAGGCGTTCCGCTCCTCACCTGCCCTGCACCGGTTCCAGACTTGGGTGCCGTGGCCCTCAGCGCTCGCCGCACCTGAGATACCAAGAAACAAAAATCACTGTTGCGCTTGTGAGAAGTCACCGGCCCCGTGATCCTCCTCCTCCTCCCCCCGGCTCACCTCAAACTTTCATCCTATTCCAGAAGCAGCCTGCACTTCACCTGCAAAAGAAAAGGTAAGTGCTT
Source organism: Leptosomus discolor (assembly GCF_034619465.1). Taxonomy (NCBI): domain Eukaryota; kingdom Metazoa; phylum Chordata; class Aves; order Leptosomiformes; family Leptosomidae; genus Leptosomus; species Leptosomus discolor. The sequence continues at coordinate 17,775 of NC_141399.1, forward strand.
ACATAAGCTGCCATGTAACACTTGGCTCATAGCCACCGAGGCAGCCCACAACAGCCTCACCTTCTCCGATTGCTCATCAACATGAGGCTTCGTCACTCCCAGCCCGTGTGTGGCACCTGTGAAAAACAAAGCAGAAGACACATGTTGAGTTAGAGCCCAAAACCAATGCCTGCCCGCAGCGATGCGTACATCCCGCCTCCTATACCTTGCCAGGAATGGCACCCAAGATGTCTGCCTTGCTCTCGAGCACAAAGAGGAATGAGGACATCGAGACCCGAGAAATCTCCAAGACACAGTAAACAGACTAGACAGACTACATAACACCACAGAGACAGGCTGGAACTGCCCTGCCCGTGCTACACTGATGCCAAAAAGTAACCCGCTCCTTTACCCGCCCAAGGAGAACTGACCCTGGATATCCCTCTCCCCTAAGCTAACTTTAAAATGCCCTCCCTGAAATTCCCAAAGTTATCTTCCCCCAGTCCCACCCCCCTCCCTCCAACACCTGTTCCACAACTTAGCTTGCAGAGGGACGGGGGGACAAATTCATCCTCAGCAAAACAAACACGTCGGCCAAATGGGATGCTCCCACAGACTCCTAATTCCTCTTCACCATCTACAAAATCTGAACAAGAAAACGGTGTTGGTAGACAGCAACGCACCGGTCAATGCCAGCTTCTGCCACACACACAGCCCCAGAAGGGCCATGTCATCCTACTCCTCATCTGCTCCTCATCAGTTCCAAAGCGAGGGGCTACGGCCATCATCGCTCACCCCGCCTGAGATACCAAGAAACAAAATTACTGTTCCGCTTGTGAGAGGTCACCGGCCCCAGGATCCTCCTCGCTAATCCCCAGCTCACCTCAAATGCTCGTCCGACGCCAAAGGCAGCCTGCACGGCACCTGCAAAAACAAAGGTAAGCGCTTAACCATGTGGCCATAGAATACTTGGCTCTTAAACGCTGACCCGACACGCTAACACCTCACCTTCTCGGACGGCTCGTCAGCATGAGGCTTCGTTCCTCCGAGCCTGTGTGGGGCACCTGCCAAACACAAGGCAAAAGACACCTGCTGAGATACTGCCAGAGACCAACTCGTGCCCACAGCAATACCTAGCTCCTTCTGCTTTACCTTACCCGCTCCCCTGTCCTGCTTCTGTCGTTTCAGATAGCTGCACTGAGACTCAGGTACCACCTGTAAAACAAACAAGGGATGCTTAAAACTTCACCGGCAATACAACACCTTGCCCGAGTCACGACTGGTGCCTGTATCCCGCTTTGCTCATCGCATCGTGCCTTTAAAATACAAAAAATGACCAAAAGATAATGTAGTCAAACAGCCACTGGTCACAACTTCCCTCCCAAACCATGCACCGACTCACCTTCTTATAGTGCTTCGCTCGCCTCCTCTGTCGCTCTTCAAAGCGCACCTTGTCCCTCTGCATCTGAAGAAAAAATAGTAACAAGAGCCACCCAGGTGCTGATCGATAGCTTTACAATTCCAGAACTCTTGTCTCCGTTTCAGAATACCGCCTAGAGGCCTTAACACCTGTGAGATGCACTCTGCTTCACTACTGCTGAACAGACCCTCCCAGAAGGCTCCCATCCTCTCCGTGAAACACTCCCAAAACGACTGGCTGCAAAGCCTGCCAATGGCTACTCAACCCGAGAAGACTGTACGACCGTTGCCTAAATGGTCTAGGCATATCCTCAACAGGTTAACCAGAAATGCTTATCTCTATACCACCTACCCCTGACCCTACAGCCCCGGGCAGAGCAGCTCCAAGCCACACGCACACACCCAGTGAGCAGCGCTACACGGAACACTGCGAACAAGGCGACTCAAAGAGGAGAGAAAACTCCCGGCGAGAAGGATGACACCCGAACGAGACAAACTGTCGGGCAAGAAGACCTACGGAGTCGCGACGCAAGGCGAGGAGGTTCTACGGCAGCCCCACAAAAAAAGCTTGAATGTAATGGCCTGTTTCAAGAAGTTACGGTCAAAACTGAGATGACTGATGGGCAAGAAGGCTGGCTTCAAGACTTATGAACATAGGGATACAAGGAAGAAGTCTCAGTCCGTGAAAACGGACAGCTAGCGAGCAGAGCCGCCGATGCGGCCCGGAGGGACGCCGCAAATGAGTAAACGCCCGGAACTTTCGGGATGCAAGACGGATCCACGCTTCAAGCTCGTCACGCAAGACAACAAAACGCCTGACCGGCGCTACGCCAACCGGTACAGGTATTCGAGACCACAGGGATGGCGCCCGAGATGTCTGGCTTGCTCTTCGAGCGCAAAATGGAACGAGAACATGGAGACCCGAGAAATCTGCAATACACAGTGAACAGACTAGACAGACTACATAACACCACAGAGACAGGCTAGAACTGCCCTGCCCGTGCTGCTCTGGAGACCTATTCCTGGACAGCCCTCTCCCCACTATGCTATTTTTAAAACCCCTCCCTACAACTCCCAACCTTGTCCCCACCTCCCAGAACACCCTCCCAAAAACCCATCGCTCCACTTAGCTTTCAGACGGCCGAGGCTCTGAATCCATTCTCGACAAAATACCGCATCGGCTAGCCAGGATGTTCCTGCAGCTGCCAGGCTCATCTTCATCTGCACAGAACCAGTACCAGCAGCAAGCATCGATACAGACCTCTTCTACTACACCCTCCTACTCAAATAGAATGTGGCCTTCTGCTCACCTGCAGCAATTCCAGCGTTGGATGCCAGAGACACCGTTGCTTGCGGCACCTAAAATACCGAAAGACAAAAGATTGCTGTTGCGCTTGTGAGAAATCAGGTAATTCACGATCTTGTGACTGCGTGCCAGATATTTGCCCTAGCCCCTGCTAGTTAACCTCACCATTGGTCCTATTTAGAGAAATAGTAACAATTAACTTGGTATATACTAAAACTAGTTCCATTTCAATAGCTAGGAGTTCCGAACAAACACAATAGACATAGATTAAAAGAAAAAGCATGCTACTTTTACCAGCCCAGAACAAAATTTTTGACCTAAAAAAAGAAAATTTGTATATAAGCATACTTTGTAAGATAAATGCAGCTGAACCTCAACCACTCCAGAAGCTCCTACCTCAAAGAGAGCCCTCTGTTTCTTTAAGCGTCGAGGCATATCTGCCAAAAATAGCTTAGGCAGTTCAAAAACTACTAATAACTGAAGGCTCGGCAGAACACTGACACCAAAGAAGCCCCAGAGCAGAATGAGCTCCCTGAACAGAGCCCGAGGCTCATATACTCCAGGACCCGCCCACCACCCTTCCCACAATCCCCTGGGAAAGAGGCAGGGTCTACCACCATAACACATAAAGGCACCCAGAGGAGCAGCAGGGACTTTTCTCATCTGCTTTCAGTTTACAGGATACAAAGCACTGAATAGAGAAAGCCACCTGGACTAGAAGTTACTCTTTCAGCTCTTTTACTGTGGCTATATCCATTACATCAGCAACGTGACCAGGTAGGGAATTCAACTTCATTTTTCTGGGGTGTAGGTAGAAAAACATAGATGCCTTACTAAGCTATGGAGAGAAGTCACTCGTTGTTTATAACAGCAATATTATTATCAAAAATTATATCCTTTTACTTTACCGGTTTAAAAAATTCCATAATGGTAACAAAGGGAAACCAAAATAGGTCGATAAGAAGGAAATGTTAAAAAGGAAGGAGGGAAATAGGGTCATCAAACCACATGAATGAAGATATTGAAACAAAACGTAAAAGGTGATGAAGATGAGGATAGGCAGGAAGACAAAAAAAACCCAGCAGGGACTTGGATAAATAGAGACACGAAAAGAAAATTTAGAGAGAGACCTAGAAATGCTGTTTTCACAATCAACAAGGAAGAATGAAATAAGAGCCGGTGGGCAGATAGAAAAGGAAAGACATAGAAAGAAAAGGTAGAAGGTGACAGTTGACAGGGCAGTGTTAGCAGAAGAGGAAAAAGCTTTGGGGAAACAGACAGCCTGAAAAGGAGAGGAAAGCAAGGACAGGCAAGGAGGCAGGCAGAGATCTAGAGAACTGCGGCGGGGATGGACCCCGGCTAGAGCCCGTAGGGAACAGAACACCCTGGGCCCACGGCACATCGCCCCCTCCTCTGCGGCCCGGCGGCCGGAAACGCGTCCGGGATTGCAAACAAGGCGGTGACGGTTTGTGCCTTCGTGCCCTTCGGAAGTCCCGGCGGTGAGTTCGCTACGAGGATCGATGTCTGCAGGCAGCAGGAAAAGAGGAATGAGGAAAGCAGGAGGCAGGCCAGAGGAAAGGTAGGGGTGTGGGACGGGGAGCTGGGAAATGGGATACCGGGAACGAGACGGGGACGGGGAACCGCACGAGGGTGTCGAGAGAGAAACGGAGCTCGGCAAGGAGGAGGACGGAGAGGTGCGATAGAGAGGGATGGAGAGAGCGAGGTGCTCGCAGCCAGGAGAAGAAGAGAGTGGACGGGGGGGTTGTGGATTTTACTACAATAGGGAACCAGATAGAGGGAGATGGAGAGAAAACTATAAAAGAGGAAGAAAGCAGAAAGAATTCTTTTTAAAAAAGACAGCTGCATACCGGCATAGACAAATTGAGAAGCGACAAACCTGGCAAAGAATTCAAAACTAGAGAACGTAAGATGACTGGAGTAACAAACAGAAAGGGAGCGGAATTGGGGCAGAGCGGCGATGAAGGAGACTCCAACTTCGTAGCCTTTTTCTAGGTATATTCTTTAATTGGCACGGGCGTGCGGCATAGCAAAGGAAGCTCTCTCGCTTCTCTTTTTCAAGCAACTACATAGAGGTCTCTCATGCCCAAACTATAAAGCCAAGCAGGATGTTTTATATTCTTCTCTGGCACACCCACGCTCGTGACTCTTTTCAGCCATGTCTTTTCTCATGCACGATCCCGGGGGGGTTTCCAGCCTGGCCTTTTCATGCGCTCAAGTCTCGTTCTCCTGTGTGGAGAGTTATTGAGAACACCTGGTCTTTTATGTTTATTCTTACGTATTGAGTATTAGCCTCGTGCTTCTCTTTTAGTCTTGGTCGTTCGTCCGTATGGCACCGCTCCCACGTCTCCCCCTCTTTGTTTTGGAACGTCGGGTTCACGGCAAGAGCGGCAAGGAACCTCGACTTCCGTTCTTCTGGGATCTTGTATGGTTCCCCAGATGATTCTGAGCGCTACAAGTATAAAAAGGACACAAGTGTGGCCGAGACCAACAAAAGAAAAAGCAGGAGGAAGATAGAGAAGAGGTGGGGGACAGGCAGCAGGGAAACCAGATGCTGCAGATGGGAGAGGGACAGGAAGCGAGGCAACAGTAGAGAGAGAGGAGAGCTGAGAGATTGAGCAAAAAAAAAAAAAACAGGGAGAGATGGAGGAATATATAAGGGGGTGGGGGTGGGGGGGGGAGGAGAGAGAGGCCAAAGGGACCAGCAGGACAACAAAGTAGAGACAAGACAAGGGACAAAGGAAAAATCTAAAGTGATAAGGGAAAACAAGCAGAAGCAAGAACTAACACATAGGATCAGGAAGAAAGAAAGAGGGAGATTTAGGACAGTGAACTGCACTAGTGCATGTAGTAGATACATGGCTTTCATTTCCATTTCATTTTATACATGTAAATGAGTATTATTGTCTCTATACATATATATGAGACATTTTTTGCTATTTCAACACCTCACACCCATATTTACATGTTTTAATATTTTTTTAATCCCCCCTCATGAATTTTCAGGTGGTTTTTGGCTATGATCCCCCCCCCTTTTGGGGGGAACCCCACAACCCCCCTCATCCCCCACTGACCCACTACTCTGCTGCATCATCACTCCCTGTGATACTTAGAAGCCCAAGTGACATCACACATACAAGCCCCTTTTTATTCACTCAGAAAAAAACAGTCACAAAATGAGGGAAACTGCCCCAACCAGCAGCTCATTAACTCTGAGAACACTATTTACATACGTACGAACCTCTACCCCATAAAAGGGGAGCTCTGCTAGAAAAATAAAGGGGGATAGCCCCCCCAGATGGCTGCAGGTCCCTCCCAGCCCCTATCCCACAGGCTGGCGGCTGCCCCATGGTGGGGCAGAGAACGTGCCAAAGGATGGTGCCACTTTTCTTGCTCAGGCTCTGCTGTGCAATGGTCAAACCCAGGCTTGGAGGGTGATCGATTGAGCACCACAAGATGCTTACAGACACACATCCAGAAAACAAAAACCCCAAATATATTGCAGCATATTAAAAAAATAGTACAGAAGAAAGCAGAGGAATTAGTTCAGAATAAGGGATAGGGTAGTAGTCAAGCTAGAGGAGGATTCTAGGTAAACAGGGCAGCTCAAAACACAACACATCCTTTAAAAGCCATTTGAACACTTAAAAGCAGTATTAAGACTAGAATCATTGAACGGTTTGTCTTGGAAAGGACCTTAAAGACCATCTAGTTTCAACCCCCCTGCCATGGGCAGGGACATCTTCCACTAGACCGGGTTGCTCCAAGCCCCATCCAATCCGGGCTTGAACAATTCCATGGGAGAGGGCAGCCACAGCTTCTCTGGACAGCCTGCTCTAGTGCCTCACCACCCTCATAGCATTTCTTCCTAATATCCACTTGGCCTGCCACCACTTGGCCCAAAAAAAGATGGTGACAGGTGGCAGGCCAGAGGGACAAGGAAAGACAGGAGGAAGGACAGAGCAACATAGAAAACAGGTGACTGACAGGGAGCCAGAAAGCAGGAAACTCTGAAAGAGTCAGGGGTGCAGGGAGATGGATATCGAGATAGAGAGATGAGAGCAACAGAGCATGACAGGGACAGAGGTGAAGTAAAAATAACAGGAACAGGGAGAAGCACAAAGGGTCAGAGAAAGGAAGAGATGAACAGCAAGGAGGAATGGGACAGTGAGATACAGAATGAAAAACACAGCGACAGTAAGCAAGACAAAGGGGCATAGAGACACAAGGAAAAAAGAAGGAGAGCTACCAGAGGACTGAAAAAAAAAATCGGAGTTTCCAAACCCCCTTGCTTTCTAACACTTCTCACAGAGGTGGGAGGCTAGGTGCGGCCGGGTAAGGATTCTAAGATGAAAACTCAATAACAAGAGTGTTATTAAACAGGCATTCTTTATTGCAGCACTGTGGATTGCTCCACCGGAGGGGTTTCACAAAGTAGTTTAAGTACAGTTTAATCCATCCATATTCAATACGTATTCAGTACTTTCCTAGAATTGATTACTACATGTTGATGATCTTGGAACATATTTTTCGTTACCCCGATCTCATGGTTTACTTGTGCATATTTCCAAGTTCCTGTGGTATACCTATATCTTCCAATCACCAAAGGTCATTTTTCTTCCTTGGCAAAAACACATCATAAGTTCCCTATCTCTTTGACTGATCTCTGACAGACAAATTAGGAGGGACGTCTAGCCAGCTGCACCGCCCAGGAGAGATGCCACCGAAACATACCATTGAAAACCAGAGAGAAATAAAGTACTTCAGAACACTCCATCCAAACATGGGGAAAAACACCCCTAAAATTCAGCAGCCTCTCTTTTTAAATGTTTAGAACAAATACTGAGCTGCTTAAATACCCCTCATAAATCACACACTGCGACTATTTGGCAGTTACAGTTTAAACCATGCAAGCCCATTTGTAAGTTACACAATTTTAACTTTTTTTTTTTTCCTGTCATAAATCAGACTTACAAAAAGTCAATGAGATAAGAGATCCCCCATATGGTTTCACTTTTTTTGGAAAAAAAAATATAGAATCGTGGAATCATTGTGGTTGGAAGAGACCTTTAAGATCATCACGTCCAACCATTATCCTAACACTGCCCAGCCCACCACTGAACCATGTCCCTCAGCACCACACCTATAAGTCTTTGAAACACCTCCAGGGATGGTGACTCCACCACCTCCCTGGGCAGCCTGTTCCCATGTCTAACCACTCTTTCGGTAAAGAAATTCTTCCTAATATCCAATCTAAATCTCTCCTGGTGCAGCTTGAGGCCATTACCTCTTGTCCTGTCATTAGTTACTTGGGAGAAGAGACCAACACCAGCCTCACGACAACTTCCTTTTAGGTAGCTGTAGAGAGCAATAAGGTCTCCTCTCAGCCTCCTCTTCTCTAGGCTAATCAATCCTAATTCCCTCAGGAGCCCCTCATAAGACATTTTTTCATGACCCCTCTGCTTCATTCCCCTTCTCTGGGCCTGCTCCAGGACCTCAATGTCGTTCCTACACGGTGGTGCCCAAAATTGCACACGGCACTCAAGGTGGGGTCTCACCAGTGCTGAGTACAGGGGCACGATCACTCCCCTGCTCCTGCTGGCCACACCATTGCTGATACAGGCCAGGATGCTGTTGGCCTTCTCGGCCACCCGGGCACACTGACAGCTCATGTTCAGCCGACTGTCAACTAGCACCCCCGGGTCCTTTTCTGCTGGGCAGCTTTCCAGCCACACTTTCCAAAGCCTGTAACGCTGCTGGGGGTTGTTGTGACCGAAGCGCAGGACCCGGCACTTGGACTTCTTAAACTTCATGCAATTGTCCTCAGCCCATCCATCCAGCCTGTCCAGATCCCTCTGCAGAGCCTCTCTACCCTCAAACAGGTCAACAGTCCCGCTTAATTTTGTGTCATCTGCAAACTTGCTGAGGGTGCACTCGATCCCCTCATCCAGGTCGTTGATAAAGGTATTAAACAAGACCAGCCCCAATACTGAGCCCTGGGGAACACCGCTTGTGACCGGTCGCCAACTGGATTTAACTCCATTTACCAAATCTTTCTGAGCTCGGCCATGCATCCAGTTTCTAACCCAGCGAAGAGTACACCTGTCTAAGCCATGAACCACCAGCTTGTCCAACAGGATGTTGTGGGAAACGGCATCAAATGCTTTACTGGAGTCCAGAGAGACAACATCCACAGCTTTTCTCTCATCCACTAGGCAGGTCACCTGATCATACAAGGAGATCAGGTTGGTCAAACAGGACCTGCCTTTCATGAACCCATGGTGGCTGGGCCTGATTCCCTGGATATCCTGCACTTACCTTGCGAGCACACCCAAGATGAACCGCTCCATAATCTCGCTCGGTACCTAGGTCAGGCTGACGGGCCTGTAGTTCCCCAGATCCTCCTTCTAGCCCTTCTTGGAGACGAGCGTCTGTCTTGGTTTGAAAGACAGGTGTCTGCGGAGGAAGGCAGGAGCCTCCCTTGAAATGGAAAATGCAACCCCCTTCCCTCCAAATTATTATAATTTTGAAGTTAACGGGCCTTCAGGCAAAGATATGGGGAATAGGAATAACAGTTCTTTACTTATATATATATATATAAAAATAACACAAGGCAGGGAAAAAAAACCAACCCACTGGTTTACACTGACAGAGTCAGAAATACAAACTGACACCCTGTCAGGGTGGCAGTAGCAGTCCGAAAAGATGGTGACTGCAGTCCTCCTGAAGCGATGGATGTAGTTCTGTTGAAGCAGCGATCTTGTAAAAGGGTCTGGTCTTCCTCCGAAGGTCCAGTGGTAGGTAGGTAGCTCTTGTCCTCTGGAACTCCAGTGGGGGAAAAAACTCCTCTGGGAATCCAGTGGAAGAAGGCTGCTAGGGTGTTCGAGATCTCAGGTTTTATTTAGCATGGTAATAGAATACTTTTTTTTTCTTTTGGCACATTTTACACTGTAACCTAAGACAGCGTCACATTGGTAAGCCTCCAGTCTTCCGGGACTTCTCCTGTTGACCAGGATTGCTGATAAATGATGGACAGTGGCTTGGCAAGTTCCTCCGCCAGCTTCCTCAGCGCTCTCGGGTGTGTTTCATCCGGCCCCATAGACTTGTGAGTTTCCAATTGGCAGAGCAGGTCATTAAGTACCACTTCCTGGATTATGACGGAATTCTCCTGGTCTCCATCCCTGTCCTCCTGCTCAGGGGGCTGATTACCTTGAGGGTAACTAGTCTGACTATTAAAGATTGAGGCAAAGGCGGCATTAAGTACCTCAGCCTTTTCCTCACCCTAATAACAAATCCCCAGCGCTGCAATACCTAAGGCTACCAATCAGGACTGGTAGATGTGCTGGAAAAAAAAAAAAAAAAAGAAAAAAAAAGAAAAAAATAACCTTGATCACTCTTAGTACAGATGTCAGTGTCTCAGTCAGGTTTTCACATACCCCTAAAAGATACTTTAAAAGCTTACAGACTGAAAAAGCATAAAGCTTTTATTGTGAAAACAGTCTGTTTCTTCAGAACACCCGAACAGTTATGCACAGTTTCTTTCCTCTTTGAGTACAATACAATTCTCACAGAATCATTTCTTAGTAAGCGCACAGAAACAGAAGAATACACACGCTTGCAGGAAGAGAAAATAAACAGAGGGAAGTACATTTTCCATTGGCCTAACCTGCTCCAGGATAGACATTATTTTATTTATCCAGTCACGATGGAGCAGTGGGGAAAGCGGCAAAAGCGAAGACAAACAGCAGCAATGTTAAGTGAAATCCAGCTTTAATTTTGATCACGTCTTTAAGAGACTCTCCAAGTCTACACCTCAGTCCTACGAAGGACTAGCCCTTTTTTGGAAGGACAAGCTTTTTTTTTTTTTTTTTTTTTTTTTAAAACATAAAACTCCTAGACTGAGGACTCCACAGAACAGAATTTACTCACCTCTGCCCAGAACAAACCCTGGCATTGAGCTGGCTACAAGGCTCAGTGCCCAAACGCAGCAGGACAGCAGGAAAGAGAAAAGCAGGAGGAAGGTAGAGAAGAGATGGGGGACAGGCAGCCAGCAAACGGGATGCTGCAAACAGGAGAGGGACAGTGAGCAGGACAGTAGAGTAAAGAGAAGAGTACTGGGACACTGAGCAAAAAACCCAGGGAGAGATGGGGGAATACATAAGAGAGAGGGGGAGCAGGAGAGAGAGGCCAAAGGGACCAGCAGGACGACAAGGCAAGGACAAGACGACGGACAGGGAAATATTCTAAAGCAATAGGGGAAAAGAATCAGAGACAAGAACTAACACATAGGGTCAGGAAGACAGAAAGAGGGAGCCTTACAAAGACAATGTAAAAAGTGACACCATTTCCACCCCCTCTTGACTTCCACAGTTTCCCTGCCTTCGCACCCCATCTCAGCCTCCACTTTCTTCCAGCCCTGCCACACCCCGCCTGCCCACCCCCCACCCCCCCCACCCCCACCCCCCCCCCCCCGCAGCTTGAGGGGAAGCCCCAGTGCCCTCGGAATGGCAGCAGGGTGCCTGGCAGGCTTCCACAGCAAAGGGGCCAGGACAGAAAGCCATTGTCGGCCCTCCCCATCCCTGGGCAGCCCTTTCCCAGGCAGCGGAAGGAGCGGCAGGCAGGCCAGCAGAGATGGACCGGGATGTGCATGGGAGAACGTGTGACTCGCCCCAGCTCCTGGCACTGGCTCAGACCTTCAGCACCCCAACACTTTTCTCTCAACACCCCTCCACCGCCAGGCTGGCCAGCGGCTCACACACACAGCCGATGCACGCACCAAGCTCCCAGCAACGAGTGCTGGTGGTCTGCTCCGTCATGGACAGCTCAGGGGGATCCTTCCTCACCACAGGGACCAGCCATTCCATGCTGGAGGCACCTCCAGCTCCCTCCTCAGCCAATTCCCCTTTACCAGCTCCCTCAGGCAGCCCCTTTATAGTCCACAGCAGGGCCAGCCCTCTCATTAGCCCCATTGGCCAAACCTGGAGCCCTTCAGGAACAGGGGCCACAGGCAAGAACAAATACCCAGGGACAAGGAGCTCAGAAGAGGGAGATGTAGGAAGAAAATGTAGAAAGTAATGCTGCTTTTCAACTCTCCCACCCACCCCTGCCCTTGGCAAAGCCTGTTGGAAACCATGAGGCTTCGGGGTGCCCCTGCTGGGTGCCTCCCATTTCCCCTGACGTCTACTGGTGATGGCATTTTGGGGGTAAGCTTAGGGATTTGGGGCCCAAGGAACTGCCAGAGCAAAGTTTGGAATGCAAACAGTTTATTGGTGCTGTACATCTGGAGCAGCAGTTCTTGTAGAGGTGGGGGCAAGGCAGGTGCATGGAGCAGGGACAAGGAGGGGGACAAAGCATGCCCACGGGAGGCAGGTACAAGGCACACCCATGGCGGGGGGGGGGGGGCAAGACAGGTGCACAGGGGGAGGATAGGGTGTTAGCTATGCACACCCATAAAGTGGGTACAAAAAGCAGGCAAGGCACACCCATGGGAGGCAGGGACACGACAAGTAGGGCCAGGCACACCCACCCTTGGCAAGGCCACCAAGTTGGGGGTGGCATGGGAAAAACCCCACCTGCAGGCACGGACAGGGGGATGGGCGGGCATAGACAGATGCAGACATGGTGCACATCCTCATGGCTGCTCGATAATCTAACCTTCAGTCCTAGGAAGGGAAATAGAGTCAGAAACACTCCTCACAAAAAACAAGTTGCCATCCTGCAGGAAGTTCAGAATTCCAGGAAAATCCAGTGCACCTAGAACAAAACAAAAACAGCAGCAAAAAAAAAATCAGTTAAAGCTGTGTGTTTTAAAACCCTCTTGTCACCCCTGGACACTCCCTAGGAAACTGCTGATGGAAAATAAAAAAAAAAAAAAAAAGCCCAAGCTGCATCCCAGAGCATTTGCTCCTGTGGGTGCTGCTGGACCCTACCCAGTCCCACAGCTCCCGCCTCGCACAGAAGGAGCTCCCTGGGCACAGCCCGGGGCTCATCTACCCCAGGCCCCGCCCAACGCCCTTCCCACCATCCCAAAGGAAAGGGGCGAGCACAGGGCACACGGGGGGAGCGCGAGCAGTGCGCAGCACACCCACTGTAGGCGGTAGCAGCAGAGCGCGTGGCAGCGTGCCGCCAGGGCTGCAGTACCGCTTTTTGGTCACACGTTGGCCGCGGAGAGGGCGGCAGCGTGCAGCCGGGGCTGCTGTACCGGCTTTTGGTCACAGGGTGGTAGCAGAGAGCGCGGAAAGCGTCTTCGGGGCTGAAGTACCGCTTTTTGGTCACAGGGTGGCAGCAGAGAGCGCCGAAAGCGCCGCCGGGGAAGAGGCTGTAGAACAGGAACCTCTTGGTCAGGTTGCCCGGCCAGCGGCCAGAAGACCAGGCACGGGAAAAGCCTCACATGGGCAAAAACCTCTCACGGAGGCATGGACAGGTGGTTAGGGAGGGGCATATACAGGTGCATACATGTTGCACCTTCTAATACCTAATAATCTCACCTTCAGTCATATTAAGGGAAAAGCTGTCAGCCAAACTAGAGAAAAAAACAAGGTTCCATTCCGCTTCTCTCCATGACTAAACCCCAATGCCCACACAGCCCAGCCAGCTCGCGAGCTGCCACCGCTGGCAGCACCAACAGAACACCCACACCACAGCAACCTCAGAGCAGAATGAGCTCCCTGAGCAGAGCCCAGGACACAAATAACCCAGACCCCGACCACCACCCTTCCCACAATCACAGGGAACTGGTTAAACAGAGACACGGCGAGGGGGAGACCTAGAAATGCCATTGTCACAAGCAATGAGGAAGAATGAAATCAGAACTGGTGGGGTACCAGAAAGGAAAAGACATAGAAAGGAAAGGTAGAAGGTGACACTTTACAGGGCAATGCTAGCAGAAGACAGAAAAGCTTTGTGGAACCAGACAGCCTGAAAGGCAGACAGAGGCAGGGACAGGCAAGGAGGCAGACAGAGATCTGGAGAACCAGGGCAGGGATGGGCCCGGACAAGCACGAGGGGACATGTGCCAACGGCAGACCTTCACCACCCTGAGGCTTTTCTCTCTGTCTCTGCCCCTTTCTCCTCCACAGTACTGGCTGCCTGACCTTAGGAGTAGGCGGTGGGTGACTCAACACACTTCTCCCACAAGGTTTCCTGGACATTCAGCAACTCACGTGTGCAGCCAACAGAGGCGCCAAGGTCCTGGTGCAATGTGCTGGTGGTGTGCTCTGTTGGGGACGGCTGGGAGGGATCCTTCCTTGCCACAGGGACCATCTGGAGACAGCTGCCTGTGGAAGCCACTTGGTTTGACTCCTCAGCCAGCTCCTGCAGTTGGGCATGCCCAGGCAGCCCCCTTCATAGGCCAAAGCAGGGCCAGCCCCATCATTAGCCTCACTGGCCACACCTGCCCCAGCTGGAGCCCATCAGGAACAGGGGCCTGGCCAGAGCCCCACAGCACATGGCCCCCTCCCTGGCACCTGCCCACAGCCACGAGCTCTGCACCCAGGGGCTTGAATACCATCCAGGGGCACAGAGGAGGCAGGAAAAGTTTACTCGCTCCTGCCCAGAACAAACCCTGGCACTGAGCTGGCTACCGGACTCGGTGCCCAAACGCAGCAGGACAGCAGGAGAGAAAGGAAGAGAAAAGCAGGAGGAAGGTAGAGAAGAGATGGGGGACAGGCAGCCAGCAAAAGGGATGCTGCGAACAGGAGAGGGACAGGGAGCGGGATAATGGTGTAGAGAAAGAAGAGATGAAAGACTTAGCAAAAAACCCAGGGAGAAATGGAGGAATACATAAGAGAGAGGGGGAGCAGGAGAGAGGCATGGAAGGGACCAGCAGGACAACAAGACAAGGGACAAAGAAAGATTCTACAGCAGTAAGGGAAAAGAAACAAAAGCAAGAACTAACACATAGGGTCAGGAAGATAGAAAGACGGTGACTTAGAAAGAAAATGTAGAAAAACGTGACACTACTTTTCCACCCTTCCAGCTTGTCTTGACTGCCACATTTTCCCTGATTTTGCACCCCATCCCAGGCTCCACATTTTTCCAGCCCTGCTACCCCCTCCTTGACTTCAGCAGAAGCCCTGGCACTCTCAGAAAAGTGGCAGGGTGCCTGGCAGGCTCCAGCACCAAAGGGAGCAGGACAGAAAGCCATGGCTGGCCCTCCCCATCCCTGGGCAGCCCTTTCCCAGGCAGGGTGGAAGAGATAGACCAGGATGCACATGGGAGAACCCTCAACTCCCCCCAGCTCCTGGCACCAGCTCAGACCTTCACCTCCCCGAAGCTTTTCTCTCAACACCCCTCCACTGCTGGGCTTGCCAGTAGCTCATATGCATGACTGACACAGGAACTGAGCTCCCGGCACCACATGCTGGTGGTCTGCTCCATCACAGACAGCTCAGGGGGATCCTTCTTTGCTGCAGGGACCAGCCATTCCATGCTGGAGGCACATCCACTCCCTCCTCAGCCAATTCCCCTTTACCAGCTCCCTCAGGCAGCCCCTTCATAGCCTATAGCAGGGCCAGCCCTCTCATTAGCCCCACTGGCCACACCTGGAGCCCATCAGGAACAGAGGCCACAGGCAAGAACAAACACCCAAGGACAAGGAGCTCAGAAGAGGGAGATGTAGGAAGAAAATGTAAAAAGTGACACCGCTTTTCCACCCTCCTGGCCTTGGGAAAGCCCAATGGAGGCCTCGGGTATTGAGGATGTCCCTGCTGAGTACCCCCCTCTTTCCCCTTGGCATCACTGGTGATGGCATTTTGGGGGTAAGCCCAGGGATTTGGGGCCTGAGGAGTTGCCAGAGCAAAGTTCAGGGTGCAGACAGTTTATTTGTGGTGTGTGTTTGGAGCAGCAATACTTGGAGGGGTGGGGGCAAGACATGCCCATGGGGCGGGGGCACAGGCAAGGCACACCCAAGGGAGGCGGGTCAGCGGTGGGACCAGCACATGCACAAGGGTGGGTACCACAAGAGGGTCAGGGGCAGCACCAACATGCCCCCAAGGGGTGGGATGGCAAAGGGCTTGGGGGTGGTGCTGACACACCGTGGGGGTAATTTTGATGCAATCCCAAGGATTTGGGGCCCAAGGAGATGCCAGAGGAAAGTTCGGAATGCAAGCAGATTATTGGTGGTGTGCATCTGGAGCAGCAGTACTTGGAGAGGTGGGGGCAAGGCAGGCACATGGGGTGGGGACAAAGGGGGAGACAAAGCATGCCCACCTGAGGGAGGTGCAAGGCAGGTGCACAGGGCGAGGACAAGGGGGTGAGGTGTGCGCACCCACAAAGTGGGTACAAAAAGCAGGCAAGGCACATGCATGAGAGGTGGGGTCGTGGGAAGGGGGGCTAAGGCACGCCCATGGGGTGGGTAATTGGGAGGGGCACGAGGCACGCCCACGGGAGGCGGGGCTGCATGAGTCAGGGGTGACAGGTACACCCACGTGGGCTACAGGCCCACAAAATAAGCAGTCTTGATGCTAATAAACTCGGAAGAGCTTGCCACGAGGTGCAGTTTTTAGGGACAATGTGGTGCTCTGCAGGTGACTGGGAAAGGCAATGGGCCTTCTCAGACCCTGAAAGACACTATGCTTTATGTTGCTGCTGCTATTTTGAAAAATGCTCAAACTCTGTATACAGATGCATACAAGGTGCTCACCCTAACCCCTGCTGGAAAACGTGACCATCAGTCCTATTAAGAGAGAAAATCAGCATCGATTGAAATATCAGCAACTTACAGAGCCTAGAGCAAAACCGGTGGGAAAAAAACAAGGTTCCATCTTTCATAGTCAGGAATTCCAGGAAAACACAATGAATCTAAAATAAAAGAAAAAAATTGCACACTATTAAACCATCTTGCCACCCCCAAACCCTCAGCAGAAAATTACCAACCTGAAAAACAACCAAAAACTGCGTACAAAGGTAGTTCCTACTCTATGTGCTGCTGGACCTTGCCTTGTCCCGCAGTGCTTACCTCGGACAGACACTTCCGCTTCTCTCCATGACCAAAGCCCAGTGCCCGCACATCCAGCCAGCTCCAGAGCTGACACCGCCGGCAGCACCGGCCGAGCACCCAAGGCCAAAGCCTTGAGCCATAAACTTTTGACCTTGACCCTGTGGTCTTTGAACCTGTGACTTTTTGACCTTGATCCTGTGACCATTTCCCCTTGACCTTTGACCATGTGACCCCTGGCCTTTTGACTTTGACCTTTGACAGCATGGCCTTGTGACCTTGACCCGTGCCCCTTTGACCCTGTGACCTTTTGATCGTGGTACTTGATCTTTTAAAATTCAACTTTGACCTTGTGACTTTTTCCTTGGCCTTTGACCCTTTGACCCCAAGCCTTTACCTCTGGCATTTTGACCTTGACCTTTTGACTGCTGACCTGTAACTCTTGGCAACTGACCTTTTCACGTTTGACCATGTGACTGTTGATCTTTGACATATGAAATTTTTACCTTGACCTTTGACCCCATGACATTTGGATTTACCATTGACCCCATAACCTCCTGACCATTGACCCTGTGACCTTTTATCCTTTGACCCCCTACTTTTGACCTTTTTGAACTTGACCTTTCACCCACACTACCTTTTGACCTTTGATCCCTTGATCTTTTGACCATGACCCGTGACCTTTGATCCATGGCCTTTTGACCTTAACCTCGTGAACTTTTTGACCTTGACCCCTTGACCTTTTGACTTTTTGAATCTTTGACCTTGATCCCGTGACATTATTACCTTGACCTTTTGACCTTGACCCCATGACATTTTTACCTTGACCTTTTGACCCTTTGACCTTGACCCTGTGACCTTTTAACCTTGGTCCCTTGACCTTTTGACCTTGACCCCTTGACCTTTCGACCTTTTTACCTCGGTCCTCTGACTTTTGACCTTTAACCTAGACCTTTTTTCTTTGACCTTGACCCTTTGACCTTTTGATCTTTAACCCTGACGTTTTGACCCTTTGACCTTGACCCCGTGACCTTTTTAGACGTTTGTCCTTGACCCGTGACCTTTTGATATTGACCCCGTGACCTTTTGACCTTGACCTTTTTGACTTTGTTCTGATCTTTTGGCCTTTTGACCTTGACCCCGTGACCTTTTGACCTCTTGCCCTTGACCTTTTGACCTTTTGATCTCTTGCCCTTGACCTTTTGACCCTTTGACCTTGGCCCTTGACCTTTTGACCTTGACCTGTGACCTTTTGACGACCACTTGAACTTTCGACCTTTTGACCTCGGTCCCGTGACTTTTTGACCTTTAACCTTGACATTTTGTCCTTGGCCCCTTGACCTTTTGCCTTTGACCTTGACTCTTTGACCATTTGACCTTGACATAATGACCCTTTGACCTTTGACCTTGACATTTTGACCCTTTGACTGACCCCGTGTCTTTTGGCCCTTTGACCTTGGCTCTGTGACCTTTTGACCTTGACCCCGTGACCTTTTGCCCCTTTGACCTTGACCTTTTGATCCTGACCTTTTTGACCTTTGACATTGATCCGGTGACCTTCTGACCTTTGATCTTGACCTCGTGAGCTTTTGACCTTTGACCTTGATCCCGTGACCTTTTGACCTTTGACCTTGACCCCGTGATCTTTTGACCTTTGACCTTGACCCCGTGACCTTTTGACCTTTGACCTTGACCCCGTGACCTTTTGACCTTTGACCTTGACCCCCGTGACCTTTTGCCCTTTGACCTTGACCCCCGTGACCTTTTGCCCTTTGACCTTGACCCCGTGACCTTTTGACCTTTGACCTTGACCCCGTGACCTTTTGACCTTTGACCTTGACCCCGTGTCCTTTTGACCTTTGACCTTGACACCGTGACCTTTTGACCTTTGACCTTGACACCGTGACCTTTTGACCTTTGACCTTGATCCCGTGACCTTTTGACCTTTGACCTTGACCCCGTGACCTTTTGACCTTTGATCTTAACCCCGTGACCTTTTGACCTTGGCCTTTCAGCCCTGTGACCTTTTGCCCTTGGCCTTTCAGCCCTGTGACCTTTTCACCTTGACTCTGTGATATTTTGACCCTTGATCTCTGACCTGGGGCCTTTTGACCTTTGTCTCCGATACCTTTTGACCGACCATGTGATATTTTGACCCTGCGACGTTTTGACCTTAGCTCTTGAGTCGTGATCTTTTGAACTTTGACCCCGTGACCTTTTGAGTTTGACCCCATGACCTTTTGACCTTTGACCCTGCAATCTTTTTTGCGTTTGACTTGTGACTCTTGGTCCTTAACATTTCCCTGTGCCCTTTAGACCTTGACCTTTGACCCTGTGACATTTTGACCCTGACCTGTGACACCATAACCTTTTAGCCTTGATCATTGACCACTTGGCCCGCCGCCACCCAGAGATAAGGAAAGACAGAAAAAAAAAAAAAAGACAGTGACAGGGAGCAGGCCAGAGGGACAAGGAAAGACAGGAGGAAGGACAGAGCAACATAGAAAACAGGTGACTGACAGGGAGCCAGAAAGCCGGATACTCTGAAAGAGACAGGGGCAGGGAGCCAGATACCCAGATAGAGAGAGGACGAGAGCAACAGAGAATGACAGGGACAGAGAAGTGAAGTAATAAATAGCAGGAACAGGGAGAAGCACAAAGGATCAGAGAGAGGAAGAGATGAACAGCAAAGAGGAACAGGACAGTGAGATACAGAATGAAAAACATAGCAACAGTGGGCAAGACCAGAGGGGCATTGAGAGAGAAGGAAAAAGGAAGGAAAGCTAGAAGAGGACTGAAACAAAATTCGGAGCTTCCAAACCCCCTTGCTTTCTAACGCTCCTCACAGAGGTAGGAGGCTAGGTGCGGCTGGGTAAGGATTCCGAGATGAAAACTCAAAAACTAGAGTGTGTTATTAAGCAGGCATTCTTTATTGCAGCGCTGGGCAGCACTGGGGATCGCTCCACCAGAGTGGTTTCACAAAGCAGTTTAAGTACAGTTTAATCCATCCATATTCATTACATATTCAGTACTTTCCTAGAATTCATTGCTACATGTTGATGATCTTGGAACATACTTTTCGTTACCCCGATCTTATGGTTTACTTGTGTATATTTCCAAGTTCCTGTTATTTACATATGGTGGTATACCTATATCTTCCAATCACCAAAGGTCATTCTTCTTCCTTGGCACAAACACATGATAAGTTCCCTATCTCTTTCACTGATCTCTGACAGACAAGCAATGTAAATTACAAACACAGGGCATAAGGTCAAACGGTTCTCAAAGTCTAAACTACATAGCTTAAAACAACCAGGGCTCGCAACGTTAATACGGGAAAATCTTAACCAGAGCAGGACAAGGACATGGAACAGCACATACAGGTGCAAAGAAGAAAAGAGTGCCAGGAGACAGGCCAGAGAAATGGGGGGGTGGGGGGGGGTTGGGGGGTGTGGAAAGAGAGACAGATGAAAATCAGGCCAAAGAGACACAAAAAAAGGGAAAAACAGCAGTGGGCTACAGGGCAGAAACAGGATGAAAAAAAAGGAGAGGGAGCAGGAAGAAGTGCAGAGAAAAAGAAAAGAGAGTAGTAGAACAGGAGAGAGGAAGGGAGAGAGGAAAAGGGAGCAGGATAGAAGAGAAGTATAGGGAAGAAAAACCATCACAACAGCATGGGAAAGAGAAAGGGCTAGAGGAGGGGTGGGGGTGGACTGGGATGCACAAGGGGTGACAGGGCCCCCCAGGGCCCAGGACTCACCACAGCTCTCACACTTGATGCTGCCAGGAGTACTGTCGTCTCGTTTGCTCAGTCAATAAATCTGAAGAGTGAAGTGTAAAACTTTAAATAAAAATAATAAAGTCAAGTTTAAAACTTTCTTTAAAGAAAGAACAAATCTCAGTAATTCGCTTTATACTACAAAGGCACGTGGGTGTTTATGTACGTCCAATAAAAATGCTTACACTACAAAATTAATTGATTTTCCATCTGCATTAACTGAACTTGCCTAGCTGCGAATGGATATCATTAAATTACCTGGCTCCAAAATACACCCTTCCCATATGACTACGGGGTTTCCTGTGCATTACACCATTAGGAGGGACGTCTAGCCAGCTGCACCGCCCAGAAGAGATGACACCGAAAGGCCAGGGAAATGCACCATCAAAAGCCAGACAGAAATAAAGTACTTCGGAGCACTCAGTCCAAACATGGAGAAAAACACCCCTAACATTCAGCGGCCTCTCTTTTTAAACATTTAGAACGAATACCGAACTGCTTAAACACCCCTCATAAACCACACACTGCGGCTATTTGGCAGTTACAGTTTAAACAACACAAGTCCATTTGTAAGTTACACAATTTTAACTTTTTTTTTCCTGTCATAAATCAAACTTATAAAAAGTCAGTGAGAGAAGAGATCCCCCATATAGTTTCACTTTTTTGGGGAAGAAAAAGATAGAATGATAGAATCATTTTGGTTGGAAAAGACCTTTAAGGTCATCAGGTCCAACCGTTATCCTAACACTGCCAAGCCTACTACTAAACCATGTCCCTCAGCACCACACCTATAAGTCTTTGAAACACCTCCAGGGATGGTGACTCCACCACCTCCCTGGGCAGCCTGTTCCCATGTCTAACCACTCTTTCGGTAAAGAAATTCTTCCTAATATCCAATCTAAATCTCTCCTGGTGCAGCTTGAGGCCATTACCTCTTGTCCTGTCATTAGTTACTTGGGAGAAGAGACCAACACCAGCCTCACGACAACTTCCTTTTAGGTAGCTGTAGAGAGCAATAAGGTCTCCTCTCAGCCTCCTCTTCTCTAGGCTAATCAATCCTAATTCCTTCAGGAGCCCCTCATAAGACATTTTTTCATGACCCCTCTGCTTCATTCCCCTTCTCTGGGCCTGCTCCAGGACCTCAATGTCTTTCCTACACGGTGGTGCCCAAAATTGCACACAGCACTCAAGGTGGGGTCTCACCAGTGCTGAGTACAGGGGCACGATCACTCCCCTGCTCCTGCTGGCCACACCATTGCTGATACAGGCCAGGATGCTGTTGGCCTTCTCGGCCACCCGGGCACACTGACAGCTCATGTTCAGCCGACTGTCAACTAGCACCCCCGAGTCCTTTTCTGCCGGGCAGCTTTCCAGCCACACTTTCCAAAGCCTGTAGCGCTGCATGGGGCTGTTGTGATCGAAGCGCAGGACCCGGCACTTGGACTCGTTAAACTTCATGCAACTGATCTCAGCCCATCGATCCAGCCTGTCCAGATCCCTCTGCAGAGCCTCTCTACTCTCAAGCAGATCAACAGTCCCGCTTAATTTTGTGTCATCTGCAAACTTGCTGAGGGTGCACTCGATCCCCTCATCCAGGTCGTTTATAAAGGTATTAAACCGGACCTGCCCCAATACTGAGCCCTGGGGAACACCGCTTGTGACTGGTCGCCAACTGGATTTAACTCTGTTTACCCAATCTCTCTGGGCTCGCCATGCAGCCAGTTTCTAACCCAGCGAAGAGTACTCCTGTCTAAGCCACGAGCCACCAGCTTGTCCAATAGGATGTTGTGGGAAACTGTGTCAAATGCTTTACTGAAGTCCAGAGATACAACATCCACAACTTTTCCCTCATCCACTAGGCAGATTACCTGATCATACAAGGAGATCAGGTTGGTCAAACAGGACCTGCCTTTCATGAACCCATGCTGGCTGGGCCTGATTCCCTGGATGTCCTGCACTTACCTTGCGAGCACACCCAAGATGAACTGCTCAATAATCTCGCCCGGTACCTAGGTCAGGCTGACAGGCCTGTAGTTCCCCAGATCCTCCTTCTGGCCCTTCTTGGAAATGAGCGTCACATCGGCAAGCCTCTGATCTTCCGGGACTTCTCCTGTTGATCAGGATTGCTGATAAATGATGGACAGTGGCTTGGCAAGTTCCTCCACCAGCTCCCTCAGCACTCTCGAGTGTATTTCATCCAGTCCCATAGACTTGTGAGTGTCCAAATGGCAGAGCAGGTCATTAACTACTACTTCCTGGATTATGATGGAATTCTCCTGGACTCCATCCCTGTCCTCCTGCTCAGGGGGCTGATTACCTTGAGGGTAACTACTCTGACTATTAAAGATTGAGGCAAAGAAGGCTTTAAGTACCTCAGCCTTTTCCTCACCCTAATAACAAATCCCCAGTGCTGTAATACCTAAGGCTACCAAACATGACTGGCAGATGTGCCAGGAAAAAAAATTTTTAAAAACCACCAAAAAAACCCCCACTAACCTTGATCGCTCTTAGTACAGATGTCAGTATCTCAGTCAGGTTTTCACATACCCCTAAAAGATATTTTAAAAGCTAACAGACTGAAAAAACATAAAGCTTTTATTGTGAAAAACGTCCGTTTCTTCAGAACACCCGAACTCTTCCACACAGTTTCTTTCCTCTTTGGCTACAATACAATTCTCACAGAATCATTTCTTAGTAAGTGCACAGAAACAGAAGAATATGCACACTCTCAGAAAGAGAAAATAAACAGAGGCAAGTACATTTTTCATAGGCCTAACATGCTCCAGGATAGACATTATTTTATTTGTTCAGTCATGACGGAGCAGTGGGGAAAGTAGCAAAAGTGAAGACAAACAGCAGCAACATTAAGTGAAATCCAGCTTTAATTCTGATCACATCTTTAAGAGACTCTCCAAGTCTACACCTCAATCCTATGAAGGACTAGTCCTTTTTTGGAAGGACAAGCTTCTTTTTTTTATGTAAAAGTCCTAGACTGAGGACTCCACAGAACAGAACGTGGACTGAACCACAGGACAAGCAGTCATCAACGCTGTAACAAAAAAAACAAATCAATTATAAACCAATTTAAACATCACTTTCCATCCTGTTTCTTTGGTTATGTTTCTACTGGCGTCTAGGTGCTCAAAAGTTCACTGTCCTGACACCACAGGTTACTGAAAATGTATTCGGGCATCTAAAAATAAAAGGCCATCTCCATCTCACCCATAAAAATAGGGTGAACCAACAGAAGAGAAACAGACAAGGTAACAGGCAGCTTTTACTTTATCACAGATGAGTCTCTTCCTTTACCTGGAATGAAAACATTTCAAATTCCCAAAGGCCCCCTTGGGGAACAAGCCGTGCTCTGTTAAAGGCACTTTGTCACCAGCTTCTCTGCCCTGGCAGCAGATGGGCCAGGCTTGGACGGGGAGGGGCAGGGGGACCCTTCCACTCGCCCTGGTCCCTCCACACTCTCCCAGCCCCACATGGGCCATCGCCCGACCAACGACTGCAGCTGATTGCACAGGATTTCCCTCACAGGACGTGGAAGGTGACACTGGGAAGAGGCTGTGGAACAGGAACCTCTTGGTCAGGTTTCCCAGCCAGCGGCGAGAAGATCAGGCAGGGGAAAAGCCTCACATGGGCAAAAACCTCTCACGGAGGCATGGACAGGTGGATAGGGAGGGGCATATACAGGTGCATACATGTTGCACATTCTAATACCTAATAATCTCACCTTCAGTCATATTAAGGGAAAAGCTGTCAGCCAAAAAAAAAAGTTTCCATCCTGCATGAAGTCCAGAGTTCGAGGAAAATCCAGTGCAGCTAGAATAAAACAAAAAATTCAGTTAAAAAAAAAAATCTGTGTTTTTAAAGCATCTTGCCACCCCTGAACACTCAGTATAAAATTACTGACATCAAAAACAACAAACTGGCATCCAACGGCACCCTCTACTCTATGTGCTGCTGGACCTTGCCCAGTCCCACAGCTCTTACCTCACACAGATGCTTCCGCTTCTCACCATGACCAAACCCCAATGCCCACACAGCCCAGCCAGCTCCCGAGCTGGCAGCACCAACAGAACACCCACACCACAGCAACCTCGGAGCAGAATGAGCCCCCTGAGCAGAGACCGGGGCTCAAATACCCCAGACCCCGACTACCACCCTTCCCACAATCACAGGGAACTGGATAAACGGAGACACCGAGAGATGGAGACCTAGAAATGCCATTGTCACAAGCAACGGGGAAGAACGAAATCAGAGCTGGTGGGGTGACAGAAAGGAAGAGACATAGAAAGGAAAGGTGGAAGGTGACACTTTACAGGGTAATGCTAGCAGAAGAGCAAAAAGCTTTGGGGAAGCAGACAGCCTGAAAGGCAGACAGAGGCAGGGACAGGCAAGGAGGCAGGCAGAGACCTGCAGAACCAGGGCAGGGATGGGCCCGGACACACACGAGGGGACACGTGGCTCCTGGTGCCAACGGCAGACCTTCACCACCCCGAGGCTTTTCTCTCTGTCTCTGCCCCTTCCTCCTCCACAGTACCGGCTGCCTGACCATAGGAGTAGGCAGTGGGTGACTCAATGCACTTCTCCCATGAGGTTTCCTGCACATGCAGCAGCTCCCACTTGCAGCCAACAGAGGCGCCAAGGTCCTGGTGCCATGCTCTGTTGGGGATGGCTGAGAGGGATCCTTCCTTGCCACAGGGACCAGCTGGAGACAGCTGCCTGTGGAAGCCCCTTGGTTTGATTCCTCAGCCAGCTCCTGCAGGCAGGCATGCCCAGGCAGCCCCCTTCCTAGCCCAAAGAAGGGCCAGCCCCATCATTAGCCTCACTGGCCACACCTGCCCCAGCTGGAGCCCATCAGGAACAGGGGCCTGGCCAGCACCCTACAGCACATGGCCCCCTCCCTGGCAGGTGCCCACAGCCAAGAGCTCTGCACCCAGGGGCTTGAAAACCATCCAGGGGCACAGAGGAGGCAGGAAAAGTTCACTCACTCCTACCCAGAATAAACCCTGGCATGAGCTGGCTACGAGGCTCAGTGCCCAAATGCAGCAGAACAGCAGGAGACAAAGGAAGAGAAAAGCAGGAGGAAGGTAGAGAAGAGGTGGGGGACAGGCAGTCAGCAAATGGGATGCTGCAAACAGGAGAGGGACGGGGAGTGGGACAATGGTGTAGAGAGAGAAGAGATGAAAGACTAAGCAAAAAACCCAGTGAAAGATGGAGGAATACATAAGAGAGAGGGGGAGCAGGAGAGAGGCATGGAAGGGACCAGCAGGACAACAAGACAAGGGACAAAGAAAAATTCTACAGTGGTAAAAGAAACAGAAGCAAGAACCAACACATAGGGTCAGGAAGGGTGACTTAAAAGAAAATGTAAAACAGAGTGACACTAATTTTCCACCCTTCTACCCCATCTTGACTGCCACATTTTCCCTGATTTTGCACCCCATCCCAGGCTCCACATTTTCCAGCCCTGCCACCCCCTCCTCAACTTGAGCAGAAGCACCAGCGCCCTCAGAAACATGGCAGGGTGCCTGGCAGGCTCCAGCACCAAAGAGGGCAGGACAGAAAGCCATTGCTGGCCCTCCCCATCCCTGGGCAGCCCTTTCCCAGGCAGGGTGGAGGAGACAGAACAGGATGCATGTGGGAGAACCCTCAACTCCCCCCAGCTCCTGGCACCAGCTCAGACCTTCACCTCCCTGAAGCTTTTCTCTCAACACCCCTCACTGCCAGGCTGGCCAGTAGCTCACGTGCATGGCTGACACAGGCACTGAGCTCCTGGCACCACGTGCTGGTGGTCTGCTCCATCACAGACAGCTCAGGGGGATCCTTCCTCACCACAGGGACCAGCCATTCCATACTGGAGGCACATCCACTCCCTCCTCAGCCAGTTCCCCTTTACCAGCTCCCTCAGGCAGCCCCTTCATAGCCTATAGCAGGGCCAGCCCTCTCATTAGCCCCACTGGCCACACCTGGAGCCCATCAGGAACAGGGGCCACAGGCAAGAACAAACACCCAGGGACAAGGAGCTCAGAAGAGGAAGATGTAGGAAGAAAATATAAAAAGTGACACCACTTTTCCACCCTCCTGGCCTTGGGAAAGCCCGATGGAAGCCATGGGGTTTGAGGCTGTCCCTGCAGGGTACCCCCCCTCTTCCCCCTGCCGGCACTGCTGATGGCATTTTGGTGGTAATCCCAGGGATTTGGGGCCTGAGGAGTTGCCAGAGCAAAGTTCGGGGTGCAGACAATTTATTTGTGGTGTGTGTTTGGAGCAGCAGTACTTGGAGGGGTGGAGGCAAGACATGCCCATGGGGCAGGGGCAGCGGCAAATTGCGCCCAAGGGAGGCGGGTCAGGGGTGGGACCAGCACACCCACAAGGGTGGGTACCACAAGAGGGTCAGGGGCAGCACCTGCATGCCCACGAGGGGCGGGATGGCAAAGGGATTGGGGGTGGTGCTGACACGCCATGGGAGTAATTTTGGTGCAATCCCAGGGATTTTGGGCCCAAGGAGATGCCAGAGCAAAGTTCGGAACGCAAGCAGCTTATTGGTGGTGTGTGTCTGGAGCAGCAGTACTTGGAGAGGTGGGGGCAAGGCAGGCACATGGGGTGGGGACAAAGGGGGAGACAAAGCATGCCCACGTGAGTGAGGTGCAAGGCATGCCCACAGCAGGGGGGGAGCAAGGCAGGTGCACAGGGCGAGGACAAGGGTGAGGTGTGCACACCCACAAAGTGGGTACAAAAAGCAGGCAAGGCACACCCATGAGAGGTGGGGCCGTGGGAAGGGGGGCCAAGGCACGCCCATGGGAGGCAAGGCGGTGGGAAGGGGGGTGGCATGGGGAAAAACCTCACCTGGAGGCACAGACAGAGGGATGGGGTGTGCATATACAGATGCACACATGATGCACACCCTGACACCTACTAAATAGTTTCACCTTCAGTCCTGTTAAGAGAAATGGTGTCAGAAAAACTCGTGATAAAAAAAAACAGGTTCCATCCTGCATGAAGTCCAGGTTTCCAGGAAATTCCAGAAAATTCCCTTCCCACAATCCACTGGGAAAGTGCTGGGACACTTAGAGGGGTAAGGCACACCCATGGGGTGGGTAAGTGGGAGGGGCACGAGGCACGCCCACAGGAGTCAGGGCTGCATGAGTCAGGGGTGAGAGGTACACCCACGTGGGCTACAGGCCCACAAAATAAGCACAGTCTTGATGCTAATAAACTCGGAAGAGCTTGCTTCAAGGTGCAGTTTTTAGGGACAATGTGGTGCTCTGTAGGTGACCGGGAAAGGCAATGGGCCGTCTCAGACCCTGAAATACACTATGCTTTATGTTGCTGCTGCTATTTTGAAAAATGCTCAAACTCTGTATACAGATGCATACAAGTTGCTCACCCTAACCCCTGCTAGACAACGTGACCATCAGTCCTACTAAGAGAGAAAATCAGCATAGGTTGAGATATCAGCAACTTACAGAGCCTAGAGCAAAACCGGTGGGAAAAAAACAAGGTTCCATCTTTCATAGTCAGGAATTCCAGGAAAACACAACACATCTAAAATAAAAGAAAAAAATTGCACACTATTAAACCATCTTGCCACCCCCAATCACTCAGCAGAAAATTACCAGCCTGAAAAACAACCGAAAACTGCGTACAACGGTAGTTCCTACTCTATGTGCTGCTGGACCTTGCCTTGTCCCGCAGCGCTTACCTTGGACAGACACCTCCGCTTCTGTCCATGACCAAAGCCCAGTGCCCGCACATCCAGCCAGCTCCGGAGCTGACACCGCCGGCAGCACCGGCCGAGCACCCAAGGCCAAAGCCTTGAGCCATAACCTTTTGACCTTGATCCTGTGACCATTTCCGCTTGACCTTTGACCATGTGACCCCTGGCCTTTTGACCTTGACCTTTGACAACATGGCCCTTTGACCTTGACCTTTCACCCCCACTACCTTTTGACCTTTGACCCCTTGATCTTTTGACCATAACCCTCGACCTTTGATCCATAGCCTTTTAACCTTAACCCCGTGACCTTTTTGACCTTGACCCCTTGACCTTTTGAATCTTTGACCTTGGTCTTTTGACCTTGACCCCGTGACTTTTTGACCTTGAACTGTGGCATTTTGACCTTGACCTTTGACCTTTTGACCTTGTCCCCAAGAACTTTCTACCTCTGGACTTCGACCTTGACCTTTTGACGCTTACACAAGTTTTACCTTGACCTTTGACCTTTTTACCTTGATCCATTGACCTTTTGACCTCTTGACCTTGAGATTTTGTCCTATTGACCTTGACCCTGTGACCTTTGGACCTTTTGACCTTGATCCTGTGATCTTTTGATCTTCACCCGTGACTTTTTTTACCTTTAACCTTTTGACCTTGAGCCCCGTGACCTTTTGTCCTTGATCTTTGACCTTATGGCATTTTGACCTTTTGACATTGACCCGTGACCTTATGACCTTTTGACCTTTACCCTGTGACTTTTCAAACTTTTGACTTTTGACCTTGACCCCGTGACATTTTGACCTTGGCCTTTCAGCCCTGTGACCATTTCACCTTGACTCTGTGATATTTTGACCCTTGATCTCTGACCTGTGGCCTTTTGACCTTTGCTTCCGATACCTTTTGACCGACCATGTGATATTTTGACCCTGCGACGTTTTGACCTTAACTCTTGAGTCGTGATCTTTTGAACTTTGACCCTGTGACCTTTTGAGTTTGACCCCACGACCTTTTGACCTTTGACACTGCTATATTTTGACCTTGGCTTTTAACCGTATGACCTTTTGACCCTGCAATATTTTTTGCCTTTGATCCGTGACCCTTTGACCTTGAAATTTACCACCGTGAACTTTGACACGTGACCTGTTGACCTTTGGTCCCGTGACCCTTTGACCCCGCTCCCTTTTAAACTTGACGTTTGACTGCATGACCTTTTGACTTTTGACCCTGCAACCTTTTTTGCGTTTGACTTGTGACCCTTGGTCCTTCACATTTCCCTGTGCCCTTTAGACCTTGACCTTTGACCCTGTGACATTTTGACCCTGACCTGTGACACCATAACCTTTTAGTCTTGATCATTGACCACTTGACCCGCCGCCACCCAGAGATAAGGAAAGACAGAAAAAAAAAAAAAAAAAGACAGTGACAGGGAACAGGCCAGAGGGACAAGGAAAGACAGGAGGAAGGACAGAGCATCATAGAAAACAGGTGACTGACAGGGAGCCAGAAAGCCAGATACTCTGAAAGAGACAGGGGCAGGGAGCCAGATACCCAGATAGAGAGAGGATGAGAGCAACAGAGAATGACAGGGACAGAGAAGTGAAGTAATAAACTACAGGAACAGGGAGAAGCACAAAGGATCAGAGAGAGAAAGAGATGAACCGCAAGGAGGAACAGGACAGTGAGATACAGAACGAAAAACACAGCAACAGTGGGCAAGACCAGAGGGGCATTGAGAGAGAAGGAAAAAAGAAGGAGAGCTACCAGAGGACTGAAACAAAATTCAGAGCTTCCAAACCCCCTTGCTTTCTAACGCTCCTCACAGAGGCGGGAGGCTGGATGCGGCTGGGTAAGGATTCCGAGATGAAAACTCAAAAACTACAGAGTGTTATTAAGCAGGCATTCTTTATTGCAGCGCTGGGCAGCACTGGGGATTGCTCCACCGGAGTGGTTTCACAAAGCAGTTTAAGTAGAGTTTAATCCATCCATATTCATTACATATTCAGTACTTTCCTAGAATTCATTGCTACATGTTGATGATCTTGGAACATATTTTTCGTTACCCCAATCTCATGGTTTACTTGTGTATATTTCCAAGTTCCTGTTATTTACATATGGTGGTGTACCTATATCTTCCAGTCACCAAAGGTCATTCTTCTTCCTTGGCACAAACATGTCTTGGTTTGAAAGACAGGTGTATGCGGAGGAAGGCAGGAGCCTCCCTTGAAATGGAAAGTGCAACCCCCTTCCCTCCAAATTATTGTAATTTTGAAATTAACGGGCCTTCAGGCAAAGATATGGGGAATAGGAATAACAATTCTTTACTAATATATATATATATATAACACACAAGGCAGGGAAAAAAAACAAACAACCCACTGGTTTACACTGACAGAGTCAGAAATACAACCTGACACCCTGTTAGGGTGGCAGTGGCAGTCCGATAAGATGATGGCTGCAGTCCTCCTGAAGCGATGGATGTAGTTCTGTGGAAGCAGCAATCAGGTAAAAGAGTCTGGTCTTCCTCCAAAGGTCCAGTGGTAGGTAGGTAGCTCTTGTCCTCTGGAACTCCAGTGGGGGGGAAAAACTCCTCTGGGAATCCAGTGGAAGAAGGCTGCTAGGGTGTTGGAGATCTCAGTTTTTATTTGGCATGGACTGCTTGGCTCCTTCCCCCCTCCCCGGGCGGAGCATCTCATAATGGGATGGGGAGTCCTGAGGCAGTTCCTTGATGGGCCATTAACAGGGGATAGTCCAGGAGCGAGTTATCGAGTTATCGATGGGTCAGGCGATAAGGCATTGTTGTGCCCATTAACAGGAGATGGTCCAGATGGGGGAGGCAGGGAGCACTGCCCCACCTGGTCTCAACAACTCCTGAAGATGGTAATAGAATACTTTTTTTTCCTTTGGCACATTTTACACTGTAACCTAGGACAAAACACATGATAAGTTCCCCATCTCTTTGACTGATCTCTGACAGACAAGCAATGTAAATTACAAACACAGGGCATAAGGTCAAACGGTTCTCAAAGACTAAACTACATAGCTTAAAACAACCAGGGCTCGCACGGTTAATACCGGAAAATCTTAACCAGAGCAGGACAAGGACATGGAACAGCATATACAGGTGCAGAGAAGAAAAGAGTGCCAGGAGACAGGCTAGAGAAATTGCGGGGGGGGGGGGGGGGGGGTGTGTGGAAAGAGAGACAGATGCAAATCAGGCCAAAGAGAGACAAAAAAAGGGAAAAACAGCAGTGGGCTACAGGGCAGAAACAGGATGAAAAAAAAGGAGAGGGAGCAGGAAGAAGTGCAGAGAAAAAGAAAAGAGAGTAGTAGAACAGGAGAGAGGAAGGGAGAGAGGAAAAGGGAGCAGGATAGAAGAGAAGTATACGGAAGAAAAACCATCACAACAGCATGGGAAAGAGAAAGGGCTAGAGGAGGGGTGGGGGTGGACTGGGATGCACAAGGGGTGACAGGGCCCCCCAGGGCCCAGGACTCACCACAGCTCTCACACTTGATGCTGCCAGGAGTACTGTCGTCTCGTTTGCTCAGTCAATAAATCTGAAGAGTGAAGTGTAAAACTTTAAATAAAAATAATAAAGTCAAGTTTAAAACTTTCTTTAAAGAAAGAACAAATCTCAGTAATTTGCTTTATACTACAAAGGCACGTGGGTGTTTATGTACGTCCAATAAAAATGCTTACACTACAAAATTAATTGATTTTCCATCTGCATTAACTGAACTTGCCTAGCTGTGAATGGATATCATTAAATTACCTGGCTCCAAAATACACCGTTCCGATCCAACTAGGGGTTTTCCTGTGCATTACACCATTAGGAGGGATGTCTAGCCAGCTGCACCGCCCAGGAGAGATGACACCGAACGGCCAGGGAAACACACCATCAAAAGCCAGACAGAAATAAAGTACTTCGGAGCACTGTGGCCAAACATGGGGAAAAACACCCGTAACATTCAGCGACCTCTCTTTTTAAATGTTTAGAACAAATACCGAACTGCTTAAACACCCCTCATAAACCACACACTGCGGCTATTTGGCAGTTACAGTTTAAACAACACAAGTCCATTTGTAAGTTACATAATTTTAACTTTTTTTTTCCTGTCATAAATCAAACTTATAAAAAGTCAGTGAGAGAAGAGATCCCCCATATAGTTTCACTTTTTTGGGGAAGAAAAAGATAGAATGATAGAATCATTTTGGTTGGAAAAGACCTTTAAGGTCATCAGGTCCAACCGTTATCCTAACACTGCCAAGCCTACTACTAAACCATGTCCCTCAGCACCACACCTATAAGTCTTTGAAACACCTCCAGGGATGGTGACTCCACCACCTCCCTGGGCAGCCTGTTCCCATGTCTAACCACTCTTTCGGTAAAGAAATTCTTCCTAATATCCAATCTAAATCTCTCCTGGTGCAGCTTGAGGCCATTACCTCTTGTCCTGTCATTAGTTACTTGGGAGAAGAGACCAACACCAGCCTCACGACAACTTCCTTTTAGGTAGCTGTAGAGAGCAATAAGGTCTCCTCTCAGCCTCCTCTTCTCTAGGCTAATCAATCCTAATTCCCTCAGGAGCCCCTCATAAGACATTTTTTCATGACCCCTCTGCTTCATTCCCCTTCTCTGGGCCTGCTCCAGGACCTCAATGTCTTTCCTACACGGTGGTGCCCAAAATTGCACACAGCACTCAAGGTGGGGTCTCACCAGTGCTGAGTACAGGGGCACGATCACTCCCCTGCTCCTGCTGGCCACACCATTGCTGATACAGGCCAGGATGCTGTTGGCCTTCTCGGCCACCCGGGCACACTGACAGCTCATGTTCAGCCGACTGTCAACTAGCACCCCTGGGTCCTTTTCTGCTGGGCAGCTTTCCAGCCACACTTTCCAAAGCCCGTAGCGCTGCTGGGGGTTGTTGTGACCGAAGCGCAGGACCCGGCACTTGGACTTGTGAAACTTCATGCAATTGTCCTCAGCCCATCGATCCAGCCTGTCCAGATCCCTCTGCAGAGCCTCTCTACCCTCAAACAGGTCAACAGTCCCGCTTAATTTTGTGTCATCTGCAAACTTGCTGAGGGTGCACTCGATCCCCTCATCCAGGTCGTTGATAAATGTATTAAACAAAACCAGCCCCAATACTGAGCCCTGGGGAACACCGCTTGTGACCGGTCGCCAACTGGATTTAACTCCATTTACCAAATCTTTCTGAGCTCGGCCATGCATCCAGTTTCTAACCCAGCGAAGAGTACACCTGTCTAAGCCATGAACCACCAGCTTGTCCAATAGGATGTTGTGGGAAACGGCATCAAATGCTTTACTGGAGTCCAGAGAGACAACATCCACAGCTTTTCTCTCATCCACTAGGCAGGTCACCTGATCATACAAGGAGATCAGGTTGGTCAAACAGGACCTGCCTTTCATGAACCCATGCTGGCTGGGCCTGATTCCCTGGATATCCTGCACTTACCTTGCGAGCACACCCAAGATGAACCGCTCCATAATCTCGCTCGGTACCTAGGTCAGGCTGACGGGCCTGTAGTTCCCCAGATCCTCCTTCTAGCCCTTCTTGGAGACGAGCGTCTGTCTTGGTTTGAAAGACAGGTGTCTGCTGAGGAAGGCAGGAGCCTCCCTTGAAATGGAAAATGCAACCCCCTTCCCTCCAAATTATTATAATTTTGAAGTTAACGGGCCTTCAGGCAAAGATATGGGGAATAGGAATAACAGTTCTTTATTAATATATATATATATAACACAAGGCAGGGAAAAAAAAACAACCCCCTGGTTTACACTGACAGAGTCAGAAATACAAACTGACACCCTGTCAGGGTGGCAGTAGCAGTCCGAAAAGGTGGTGGCTGCAGTCCTCCTGAAGCGATGGATGTAGTTCTGTTGAAGCAGCGATCTTGTAAAAGGGTCTGGTCTTCCTCCCAAGGTCCAGTGGTAGGTAGGTAGCTCTTATCCTCTGGAACTCCAGTGGGGGGAAAAAACTCCTCTGTGAATCCAGTGGAAGAAGACTGCTAGGGTGTTCAAGATCTCAGTTTTTATTTAGCATGGTAATAGAATACTTTTTTTTTCTTTTGGCACATTTTACACTGTAACCTAGGACAGCGTCACATTGGTAAGCCTCCGGTCTTCCGGGACTTCTCCTGTTGACCAGGATTGCTGATAAATGATGGACAGTGGCTTGGCAAGTTCCTCCACCAGCTTCCTCAGCACTCTCGGGTGTGTTTCATCCGGCCCCATAGACTTGTGAGTTTCCAATTGGCAGAGCAGGTCATTAAGTACCACTTCCTGGATTATGATGGAATTCTCCTGGTCTCCATCCCTGTCCTCCTGCTCAGGGGGCTGATTACCTTGAGGGTAACTAGTCTGACTATTAAGGATTGAGGCAAAGGCGGCATTAAGTACCTCAGCCTTTTCCTCATCCTAATAACAAATCCCCAGTGCTGCAATACCTAAGGCTACCAATCAGAACTGGCAGATGTGCCGGAAAAAAAAAAAAAAAAAAAAAGAAAATAACCTTGATCACTCTTAGTACAGATGTCAGTGTCTCAGTCAGGTTTTCACATACCCCTAAAAGATATTTTAAAAGCTTACAGACTGAAAAAGCATAAAGCTTTTATTGTGAAAACAGTCCGTTTCTTCAGAACACCCGAACTGTTATGCGCAGTTTCTTTCCTCTTTGAGTACAATACAATTCTCACAGAATCATTTCTTAGTAAGCGCACAGAAACAGAAGAATACACACGCTCTCAGGAAGAGAAAATAAACAGAGGGAAGTACATTTTCCATTGGCCTAACCTGCTCCAGGATAGACATTATTTTATTTATCCAGTCATGATGGAGCAGTGGGGAAAGCGGCAAATGCGAAGACAAACAGCAGCAATGTTAACCAAAATCCAGCTTTAATTTTGATCATGTCTTTAAGAGACTCTCCAAGTCTACACCTCAGTCCTATGAAGGACTAGCCCTTTTTTGGAAGGACAAGCTTTTTTTTTTTTTTTTTTTTTTTAAACATAAAACTCCTAGACTGAGGACTCCACAGAACAGAATTTACTCACCTCTGCCCAGAACAAACCCTGGCACTGAGCTGACTACAAGGCTCAGTGCCCAAACGCAGCAGGACAGCAGGACAGCAGGAAAGAGAAAAGTAGGAGGAAGGTAGAGAAGAGATGGGGGACAGGCAGCCAGCAAACGGGATGTTGCAAACAGGAGAGGGACAGTGAGCAGGACAGTAGAGTAAAGAGAAGAGTACTGGGACACTGAGCAAAAAACCCAGGGAGAGATGGAGGAATACATAAGAGAGAGGGGGAGCAGGAGAGAGAGGCCAAAGAGACCAGCAGGACCACAAGGCAGGGACAAGACGACGGACAGGGAAATATTCTAAAGCAATAGGGGAAAAGAAACAGAGACAAGAACTAACACATAGGGTCAGGAAGACAGAAAGAGGGAGCCTTACAAAGACAATGTAAAAAGTGACACCATTTCCACCCCCTCTTGACTTCCACAGTTTCCCTGACTTCGCACCCCATCTCAGCTTCCACTTTCTTCCAGCCCTGCCACACCCCGCCCCCGCCCCGCCCCCCCCCGCAGTTTGAGGGGAAGCCCCGGTGCCCTCGGAATGGCAGCAGGGTGCCTGGCAGGCTTCCACAGCAAAGGGGCCAGGACAGAAAGCCATTGTTGGCCCTCCCCATCCCTGGGCAGCCCTTTCCCAGGCAGCGGAAGGAGCAGCAGGCAGGGCAGCAGAGATGGACCGGGATGTGCATGGGAGAACGTGTGACTCACCCCAGCTCCTGGCACTGGCTCAGGCTTTCAGCACCCCAACACTTTTCTCTCAACACCCCTCCACCGCCAGGCTGGCCAGCGGCTCACACACACAGCCGATGCACGCACCAAGTTCCCAGCAACGTGTGCTGGTGGTCTGCTCCGTCATGGACAGCTCAGGGGGATCCTTCCTCACCACAGGGACCAGCCATTCCATGCTGGAGGCACCTCCAGCTCCCTCCTCAGCCATTTCCCCTTTACCAGCTCCCTCAGGCAGCCCCTTTATAGTCCACAGCAGGGCCAGCCCTCTCATTAGCCCCATTGGCCAAACCTGGAGCCCATCAGGAACAGGGGCCACAGGCAAGAAAAAACACCCAGGGACAAGGAGCTCAGAAGAGGGAGATGTAGGAAGAAAATGTAGAAAGTAATGCTGCTTTTCAACTCTCCCACCCACCCCTGCCCTTGGCAAAGCCTGTTGGAAACCATGAGGCTTCGGGGTGCCCCTGCTGGGTGCCCCCCATTTCCCCTGACATCTACTGGTGATGGCATTTTGGGCCTAAGCTTAGGGATTTGGGGCCCAAGGAAGTGCCAGAGCAAAGTTTGGAATGCAAACAGCTTTTCGGTGCTGTGCATCTGGAGCAGCAGTACTTGGAGAGGTGGGGGCAAGGCAGATGCATGGGGCAAGGTGGAGGACAAAGCATGCCCATGGGAGGCAGGTGCAAGGCACACCCATGGCTGGGGGGGGGGGCAAGGCAGATGCACAAGGCAAGGACAAGGGTGTTAGCTATGCACATTCATAAAGTGAGTACAAAAAGCAGGCAAGGCACACCCATGGGAGACAGGGACACGGGAAGCAGGGCCAGGCACACCCACCCTTGGCAAGGCCACCAAGTTGGGGGTGGCATGGGAAAAAACCCACCTGCAGGCACGGCCAGGGGGATGGGGGGCATAGACAGGTGCTGACGCGGTGCACAACCTCACGGCTACTTGATAATCTCACCATCAAGTCCTAGGAAGGGAAATGGGGTCAGAAACACTCCTCACAAAAAACAAGTTGCCATCGTCCAGGTAGTTCAGAATTCCAGGAAAATCCAGTGCACCTAGAACAAAACAACAGCAAAACTATCAGTTAAAAAAGCTGTGTCTTTTAAAACCCTCTTGTCACCCCTGAACACCCCGTAGGAAACTGCTGGCATAAAAAAAAAAAAATAAAAACACACCCAAAAAAACAAACCAAAAACCCCTGCATCCCAGGGCACTCTTTACTGTGGGTGCTGCTAGACCCTGCCCAGTCCCATAGCTCTCACCTCCCACAGAAGGAGCTCCCTGGGCAGAGCCCGGGGACCATCTACCCCAGACCCGCCCCCACCGCCCTTCCCACCATCCCCCGGGAAAGGGACGGCCTCGGGGCACAAGGGGGAGAGCGTGCAGTGCGCAGCACATCCACTGTAGGCGGTACCATAAGAGAGCGCGGCAGCGCCGCCGGGGCTGCAGTACCGCTTTTCGGTCACACGGTGACAGCAGGGAGCGCGGAAAGCGTCTTCGGGGCTGCGATACCGCTTTCTGGTCACCCGGTGGCAGCAGGGAGCGCGGCAGCACCGCCGGGACTGCAGTACCGCTTTTTGGTCACAGGGTGGGACAAGGGAGCGCGGAAAGCGGCTTCGGGGCTGCAGTACCGCTTTTCGGTCAGACGGTGGCAGCAGGGAGCGTGGAAATCGCCGCCTAGGCTGCAGTACTGCTATTCGGTCACCGGGTGGCAGCAGAGAGCGTAGAAAGCGCCTTCGGGGCTGCAGTACCGCT
Source organism: Leptosomus discolor (assembly GCF_034619465.1). Taxonomy (NCBI): domain Eukaryota; kingdom Metazoa; phylum Chordata; class Aves; order Leptosomiformes; family Leptosomidae; genus Leptosomus; species Leptosomus discolor. The sequence goes on from NC_141399.1 coordinate 55,503, forward strand.
TTCTGGTCACAGGGTGGCAGCAGGGAGCAGAGAAGTGCCGCCGGGGCTGCAGTACCGCTTTTTCGTCACACGGTGGCAGCAAGGAGCGAGGCAGCGCCGCAAAGACTGCAGTACCGCTATTCGGTCACAGGGTGGCAACAGGGAGCACAGCAGCACCGCCGGACCTGCAGTACCGTGATTTGGTCACACGGTGACAGCAGAGAGCGCGGAAAGCGCCTTCGGGGCTGCAGTACCGCTTTTCGGTCACAGAGTGGCAGCAAGAAGCGAATCAGCGCCCTTGGTGCTGCAGTGCCGCTTTTTGGTCACAGGGTGGCAGCAGGGAGCGCGGCAGCACTGCCATCGCTGCAGTACCGTGATTTGGTCACAGGGTGGCAGCAGAGAGCGCGGAAAGCGCCTTCGGGGCTGCAGTACCGCTATGCGGTCACAGGGTGGCAGGAGGGAGCGCGGAAAGCGCCGCCGGGATTGCAGTACCGATTTTCGGTCACAGGGTGGCAGCAGGGAGCGCCGAAAGCGCCTTCGGGGCTGCAGAACTGCATTCTGGTCATCCGGTGGCAGCAGGGAGCACGGCAGCGCCCTCGGTGCTGCAGTGCCGCTTTTTGGTCACAGGGTGGCAACAGGGAGCACAGCAGCGCCGCCGGGACTGCAGTACCGCTATTCGGTCACAGGGTGGCAGCAGAGAGCGCGGAAAGCGGCTTCAGGGCTACAGTACCGCTTTTTGGTCACAGGGTGGCACCAAGGAGCGAGGCAGCGCCGCCGGGGCTGCAGTACCGATTTTCGGTCACAGGGTGGCAGCAGGGAGCGCCGAAAGCGCCTTCGGGGCTGCAGTACCGCTTTCTGGTCATCCGGTGGCAGCAGGGAGCGCGGCAGCACCGCCGGCGATGCAGTACCGCTATTTGGTCACACGGTGGCAGCAGAGAGCGCGGAAAGCGCCTTCGGGGCTGCAGTACCCTTTTTGGTCACAGGGTGACAGCAGAGAGCGCAGAAAGCGCCTTCGGGGCTGCAATACCGCTATGAGGTCACAGGGTGGCAGCAGAGAGCGCGGAAAGCGCCTTCGGCCTGCAGTACCGCTTTTTGATCACAGGGTGGCAGCAAGAAGCGAGGCAGCGCCTTCGGGGCTGCAGTACCACTGTTCGGTGACATGGTGGCAGCAGGGAGCGCCACAAATCGGCGCTACCGCCCAGGCGCGTGTACGAGGATCCAGTACCCAATCCTAGTCAAATAGTGGCAGTAGAGTGCGCCGCAAACGGCCGCCAGCGCGCATGCGCGTATCCCGGGCTGCAGTACCGCAACCCCCACGCGGAGGCAGCACAGAGCGCCGTTTCACACAGCACCCCCGTGCAGTCACAGCGGGGCAGCTGCACCTGCATCCTTCTCTGACACTGGGGGTACAGACGAACCCAGAGAGGGGTGGGGGGTGACCGACACCCAGGGCTCCCCCCCGGCATAACGCACAACTGAGCACTCACCTGCCACAGCCCATGAGACAGAATCCACGCTCAATGCCTGCCCTCTGCCGGATCATCGATGCTGGCTGCTGCACACTGCCAAAGGACGGTGCCCTCGCTCTTGCTCGCACTCAACTCTGCCATGTTCCCCCTCCCGGACCACGCCTGACGGGCCCCCCGGAGCAGCAACTGCCCCTTTCCCCACTGTACAGCCGCAGCTGCCACGCCTGTGGGACAGCCCTGGGACGGAGACAGAGCTGGCCCCACGGGGCGAGAGCGCTGGCGACTAGGGGGTAAACGTAGGGGGGGGGGGGGGAGAGGGGGTAGCTGCTGCGCAGCACCGGACACTCACAGCAAGAGATTGGGAAACAAAGAGCCCCAACCATAGTTCAGCACATTAGAAGAACCACACAGAAGAAAGGAGAGGAATTCAATAGAACGAGGAACAGGAGAGCCGTCGAACTGAAGGAGACCAGCCCGAAATACAGATGCATCCTCTACAAACCAGAGTGATTTGAATACTTACACTGTATAGTAAGACAAACAGATACATTTTCCAACACACTCTTAGCAGAAAAGCAAACGCTCTTGCTCATGTTTGACACCCTTCCTTACAGTGCTGCTGCAGGACAAGCCTGTACACCCCCACCTAAATCTATGCTTACACCTGTCTCCAAAATACAGTTGTTATTTGACTCTACTCCCCCCGCCTTGTTCTACTGTGTCACATGATTAGAAACGAAGTACTTCAGAGCGCTCTGTCAAAACACAGGAAAGAAACCTGGTAACATGCAGCTGCCTCTGGCTTGGAAGAGTTAGAGAAACCCCTGACCGCTTAAGTACACCTCATAAATTACATGCTGTACTGATTCTGCAGTGAGTTTAAACTGCGTTAGTCATTCTGTCAATTATACAATTTTAACTTTCTCTAGAGTTTCATGTATGATAAGAAAAGATCAGTGAAATAATAGATCCCCCACATGGTTCTACCTGTTAAGAAGAAAAAAAAACCCAGAAATTCAAATCCCCAGGGCTGCAATAGGTAAGGCCACCGAACGGGACTGGCAGATGCGCTAAGGCTTCTGGCTGTACCAAAGCACGCAGAGGAACATTTTTTAACTGTATCTCAACCGTTGCAACCGAGAATCCAAAGACCAGCGACACCATCCACTTTTGGAACACCTGCTGTGCTTCAGTTTTCGGAAACAAATTGACTTTTCTGTTGTTTTGTTTTTCAAAAGAGGGCAAAAAGTCTTGCTGCTCATGACTTCTAAAGCCAAGCGCACAAACTCTGACAGGCAGTTCGTACAACGCAATTTCTTTGAAGAAGAAAGATTTCCATTCCGGGAAAGTCTCTTTTCCAACTGAAATCAAAGTTACGCACTGCAGGACAACAGTCCCTGGTTCTTCAGCTTCACTTCCAGAAGACGGCCGTGAACCCGCATCCATCTTCAACAGAAACCACATCAACTAACCCAATTACTCCTGCAGTTGCCACGCTCCTCTTCGTCGCCTGCAGAAAAAAAAAAACCACACACCGCTGACAGCAGTAGTTGTCACACGGGTCAACACAGACCTCCTCCAAACACCCTCCTCCTCAAAAGGAACATGGTCTTCCACTCAACTGCTCCGCATCGATTCCTGTGTTGGACGCTGCAGCTGTCATCGCTTGCGGCACCTAAGGTAGCAACAGACAGAGAAATACCGTCACACTTGGGAGAAATCACCAGCCCCACGCTCCTCCTTGCTGCTCCTTAGCTCACCACCTCAAAAGCTCACCCAACTCCAAAGGCAGCTGTGTAACACCTGCACAACTGAACAGAAACACCTGACCAAGCTGCCGCAGGACGCTCCGCTCTCGGACGCCAGCCCGGCTGACAACCGCCTCGCCTCCTCAGGCTGCTGGTCGGCGCGCGACTTCGTCCCTCCGAGGCTACGCGCGACCCGTGAAAGCCAAAACAAAAGGCACGTGCCGAGACACCGCCCGAAACCACAGCCTGCCTGCGCCCATTCCCCTCTCCTCCTCCTCCTCCTTTACCTCAGCCGCCCACCCACCCTACCTCTGCTGGCTGCCGCGTTGAGGCTCGGGTACCACCTGTAAAACACAACCAATAAGGGATGCTTATAAACTTCACGAACAACACAATGCCTGAAAAGTAACTGCGCTGCTGCAGCCCACCAGTGCCAGCTCGCCTCGCCCCAGCCACCCACAGTGCCGATACCCCGCTTCACTTGCTGCTTCACGCCTTCGTAATACAACAAACCTACCAAGACCTGTCAGCTGCTCACACAGCCACCGCTGACACCGCGCTGACCCGCCTTCTTACGGCCACTCCACTGCCCCTCCTCTAACCCTTTGGTGCACGGCTTGTCTCTCCGCATCTGAAAACGGCATTGAACAAGTCACCCGGGTATGAAGCAACAGCTTAACAGTTCCGGAGATCTCCTTTCCACATAGGAATACCCTCTAGACTCCAACAACAGCCAGCCAGCCATCACAGAAAACCAAAGCCAAAGCAACACCCGGCCCTACGCGTACAACCCTTAACACCTTTGAGATTCAACCTGTGCAACTACCGCTCAAGCAGTCTCTTCCTCGCCCGCCACTGGGGACTACCTGCTCTGAGGCAGACCGCGCGGCCCGTAGCCGCACGGTCAAGGCCCATTGATGATCGCGATCAACTGTCACACTTTCCCCAATTAACTTCGCTACGTGCCTGGCAGAGCAGCTCCAGCTCAGACCCACGGGCAGACCGACACCGCACGCAAACAACACAGACTTCACCCGGAGACGTAAAAAGACTCTCCACAAGGTGATTCATTCCCAGAGGAAAGACTCCCTTAGGGGCGAGAAGATCTAGAGGACCGTGAGGAAGAACCTACGGCCGCCCCAGAAGTCAAACTCCACGGCCCCTGATGAAAAGATATGGCCACGACCACAACGGTGGACATGTGAGAAGCTGGGCCCCATAACTCAACATCCACAGGACGCAGAGAAGTCACCGTCCCAGAAGAGGGCTCCGTGAGAACAGACCGCTCGACAGCAGATACCCCGGCGCATCCCAGACCGCCCGTCACCTTCTCGGACACAAGACACGCCGGACAGATCTACGCGTGGAGCTTCTCGTGCGAGACGGGGAGCACTCGGTCAGTGGTATGCCAGTGAGTCGAGGAGCACGAGACCCTCGGTGCGGCTACTGATGCGCCCGCCTACCGCAGAAGAATAAACTGCTGGAACATCGAGACCCCAGTAATGTGCAGTATAGCGCACACGGAACAAGCACCACTGACTGCCTCCTTACCGCTGAACCCCTTGGGGAATCACAGAGGCAGTCGGCTGATGGAAAAACCACGGCGTCTCCAAGATCTAAAACAGGCACCTTACAACCACAGAAACCGGTGCTAAACACATAACAGGTGAAAAACAACACGGAAACGTAACTGCTGTGACCGGCACTACGACACATCTCATTGGGCGCTTCATGAAAAAGTCAAAAACGGAGTAACGGGAAGGCTCGCGTGTCCAGGCCTACGACAGAAGACAGACCCCGGCCGGAGACTGTTACCAGCACAAAGAACACAGACCCTCTTCTCTGAGAAGTTCCAGGGAAGATGCCTTCTCCAGAAACGCTCAAGCTCCGTATACAGGCGAGTACAAGACACTCACCCTAACCCCCACTGGACAATCTCACCACCGGTCCTAACGAGAGAAAAATCAGCGTAGATCAAGATGTCAGCAACTTACACAGCATGCAGTAACAATGGTGGGAAAAAAACCAAGGTGCCATCTCCCTTAGTCAGGAATTCCAGGAAAACACAATGCATCTAAAACAAAAGAAAAAATGGCAGGCTATTAAACCATTTTGCCACCCCCAAACCCTCAGTGGAAAACCACCAGCCTGAAACAACAAAAACAACTGCATACGAGGGTACTTCCTACTATGCCTACAGCTGAACCTCGGCCAGTCCCGAAGCTCTTCCCTCATACCAACGCCTCCGCTTCTTGCCGTGACCAAACCCCCACGCCCGCGCAGCCCAGCTGGCTCCAGAGCTGCTGCCAGTGACCGGACTAGCGGAGCGCCCGCACCGCAGCAGCCCCGGAGCAGAACGGGCTTCCTGTGCAGAGGCTGGGGCTCGTACACCCGAGGCCCTGCCCACCGCCCTTCCCGCAATCCCTTGGGAAATGCGCTGGGGTGACCTCCAGCAGACACAAGGGCGGCCGGAGGAGCAGCGGGGAGTTTCCTCACCTGCCTCTGTGTTATGGGGTACAAAGCGCTGAGCAAAGACAGCGACCCGTACCGCAAAGGACGACACCTGCTCTTCTACTGCATCTGTGGCACCAGCAACGTGACCGGGCAGGGAATTAAACTAACGGAACCACTTTAACTATGAGAATAAGGACACAAACCTGAGCCAGACGCAGTCAGCAACACCCCCAGGGGAGGAACCGGTTGCAGAGAGGAAGGCATTTTTAAAAGTGGGTAAAGACAGGGACAGGGTGCCAACAGAGACACAGAGAATGAAAAAGCAACAACGGGCTGCGAGACAGACAGGGAGGAATTGAAAACTCCCGGTAGGGAGCTGGACAGGGCGAGACAGCAAAAGGAATGAAATCGTGACATGAACTTCAAAAGTGAGAGGCTGCAGGGCAGAGAGGGAGGAATTTTAAAAAAATCCGGATCTTGTGCTGGACTGAGAGAGACTGAGCAAATAAAAATGGTGAGGCCTAAGAGGGCACAGAGGAAGGAATTAAACAACAGGGACAGAGAGCCAGACAGAGAAAAGTCACGACAGGCTTCCAGAGAGAGAGGGGGGAATAGAAAACTAGAGACCAGGAGCTGGACAAAGAGATATCGAGAAAGGGAAAAAAAAAAAGATGGGGGGGCAGGGGGGGGGGTGGGTGGGGGGGAATCACAGCAGCATGTGAAAGACAGGGGGCCAAGGGAGGGACGGGGAGGGCCTGGGACACACAAGTGGGGTGACGGGGCCCCGAGGGCCCAGGACTCACCGCATTTCTCACTCTCAGTGCTGCCAAGAGAATTTGCCCGTTCAGCACCAGACACTCACAGCACAACAGCTCAAGAACAAAAATCCCAAATTATGTCTCAGCATATCAGAAAAGTAACGCAGGACAAAGCAGAGCAACTCAGTGAGAATGAGGGATAGGATAGTAGTTGAGCTAAAGGAGGTCAGCTCAAAATACAACACATCTGTTCAAAACCAGAGCCATCAGTACACAAAAAAAAAATCATTATTAAGACTCATCGATATGATTTTGAATGCATTCTCAGCATAGAAGCAAACACACTTGATAGTGCTGGAAAACGTTTTGTCGCTTTTTCACGGCACCCCTGGGGGGAGATAACCCCCTCCGTGAGACCGCAGAACGACCTCATACTGTCATCGGACTCACTGCAACAGCTACAGCCCTTGCGCCGCTGCCGCCGCCGCTGCTGCACGTCTCGCTTGCTCGGTCAATAAATCTGCCAAGTGAAATGTAAAACTTGAAATAAACATGATAAAGTCAGGTTTAAAACTTTAAAGAAAGAACAAATCTCAGTCGTTCACTTTATACCAAAAAGGCACGTGGATGTTCATGTACATCCAACAAAAATGCTTACACTACGAAAGTATTTGATTTGATGTTTGCATTAACTGAACTCACCCAGCTGCAAGCATATACCATTAAATCACCTGTCTCCAAAATACATCGTCCCCATCCGACTGGGGGGTTTCTTGTGCATTACACAACTAGGAGGGACATCTGGGCAGCTGCACCACCCAGGAGAGATGCCACCGAATGGCCAGGGAAACGCACCATTGAAAGCCAGACAGAAATAAAGTACTTCAGAGTGCTCCCTCCAAATACAGGGAAAAACACTTGTAACATTCAGCAGCCTCTCTTTTTAAACATATAGAAGAAATACCAAACTGCTTAAACAGCCTCATCAATTGTACCCTGAAGCTCTTGGGCAGTTACAGTTTAAACAAGGCAAGTCCATTTGTATATTACACAACATGAACTGTTTGGGTTTTTTTTTTCCTATCAGAAATGAAACTTATAAAAAATTAGTAAGATAAGAGATCCTCATATTATTTTACTTGCGGGGGGGGGGGGGGGGGGTGTGGAACACGGGACGATGATGGACAGGGACGACGAGACAATGTAGAAATCAAATACCCAGTGCTGCAATACTTAAGGCTACCAAACAGGACTGGAAGATTTGCCAGAGAGAGGTGGGGGGGAAAAAAACAACCAAACAAGCAAGCAAAAAACCCCCAAACAACAAAACAAAACAACACAACACAAACCCCAGCCCACAACCTTGATTGCTTAGCACAGATGTCAGTATCTCAGTCAGGTTTTCACGTACCCCTGTGAGATATTTTAAACACTTAAGGACTGAAAAAGTGGAAAGCTTTTATCCAGAACACAGTCCATTTCTTCAGAACACCCAAACTCTGGCGCACAGTTTCTTTCCCCTTTCAGTACCACACGATTCTCACAGAATCGTTTCTCAACAAGCACACAAGGCTACATGCGCTCTCAGGAAGAGCAAATAAACGGAGTGAAATACGCTTCACACAGGCACAACATGCTCCAGAACAGACCTTATTTTATTTTGAGTGTTTCTGCTGAAGTACTTCCTGTCAAAACTATAGAGAAGGAGAGCTGGCACGTTCTTCACGTTCGCTTTAAAGTCCGTACTACAAGTACCTGGGGAAAAATGCAGACGCACGTGGCAGACGTACCTTGTCCTTGCAGGACACTCAGGATCCTTTCCACCCTTCTTGTACCTCCAGGGCAGAAGAAAGGGTGACCGTGACAAAAGGCTGCCAGTTGACATTCTGCTGAGAGAGGGAAAAAAAACCCTTTAGCATAAAGCGGGCTAGGAATCAAAAGCTTCCTATTTTGGTGGAGTTTTGCAAAGACTACAACCGAGCGGAGAAAAAAGCATATTGCATCGTCTTTGGTACAGCTGTTGAGATAGACCACTAGAGATTTTGTTTTTCATAGAAAACCGGGTGCTTTTTGCCGTTCTTTTTTTCTTCTGACTCATTGGCAGCCTCAGTCTCACTCGAACTCCCTTCCCTAGATCCGCACAGACAACTACATACATTTTCTCAAGCCTACATAGAGCCAGGGTTTCATCACCCTAGACGTCCCAAGTCAAATATTTTCCTTAAAGAGTACAGCGACCCACCTGCCCTCCTCAACTGTCTCCTTGCAGAAAAGGAATGATTTTTTTTTCCAGGCCGCTGCTCCAAGCTGTCAAGAACCTTTGAAGCTGCAGTTGGGCCACCCAACCTGCTTAGGGTCTCTCCCAGCTTTTGACTCTCCTCAGATTTCACAGGCCGCACGCTCCATTCCGTCTTCCAACAGCAGAAACACGGCGCGCTCTCAGACCCAGAGCGCATCCCTATGGACGCCCACGCACGCCTAGCCGTTTCGACAAGGAGCCACCAAGCTGCCCCGCGAGCACGGCTGTGGGCGCCAGACCGGTCTCACCTGCGCCCATTTCAGCAAACGCAGTTTCTGAAGCTTTCAACTGAAAGCTGCATCTTGACGCTGCACCGCAGCGGAGACAATCCCTATCCAGGATGCCACGAAAACGCAGGAGCGCAAACGGCAAAGCCATAGCAGCGACAGCTTCAAAAATATTTACACCAGGAGAAAAATAAAACCGGTTCAGCACATGCACAGGAAAGCAGCGGACGGAGAAGAGGGTCAGCATCCCCAGCCCTTACGGAAAACATTCCGTTCTCCTTCTGCTCCTAAACCCACCCGTTAGGTCCAGAAGTCCCAGCATTACCATGGCAATGGCAACAGCAGGGAACAGCAGCCCTGTCCCTGGACAGGCTATCGACTGATGCTATTTAGGCAGCAGGGAACACAAACAGAGGGGCATCTTTTGCCACACACAACCCCAAATTTCCTCAAACTTTAGGCTTACCAAAAACAGCCACCGGGAACACATTGCCAAAAACGACGTTTGGCAATACAACTTCGGCAATTTTCACACACACACACACACACATCTTTGGAAGCTTGCTATCTGCTTCCCCTTCTTGTTGTTCTTTGTTCAGAAGCTCTACTTGCAGCCAAGTTATTCAATACTCAAGCACTCCCCTTCCTGCTATTACCAGCACATTTACACAGGCAACTAACTTCATGGTCCTCTGGGTCATATCGCAAGAGCAATTACAGCCCTGACAGAGGAGCAAAGGAAAAGAAAAGCAAAGGTCAGGCATCAAAAGAGCTCTGCGGGCTGCCACCAGGCAGCCCTGCGCTCTTCCCCCCCCTGCCCAAAACCAAACACACCTCCATAAATGATACCCCACCCCCACAAACCACAGCACCACCACTAGCCCAACACCACCCCAGCCCCCTCCCCCACTCCTCACCCAAACACCCACACACCCCACCCACAAAAACCATACATGCAAAAAACCCCCCACACCACTACCCTGTATCTTTTTCCCCACCTCCCTTCACAGCTCATCCCTGTCTCAGCAGATTGTCCTGCCAGAGGATGAAGTGGAGAATATCCGTATACCCATGACATTTGGCTGTGCGGGTACATGTTCAGAAACATTCCAGATCTGTAAGACAGACAAGCGTAATTTCTGTTATTTCAATCATCAGAACTCAATTCTAAGGACTTCCACGTTTGCAAGGAAAGGAACTAACTTTTAAATGTAGGGTCTGTACGTTACAGTCCTCTGGCACGGGGGGAGGCATTACAGATTGAAAAAAAAAAAAAAAAAAGGCCATGATTTGGAGCTCCCAATCATGACAGAGCAATGGGGACAGTAACAAAACCAAAGACAAACAGCAGCAATGTTAAGTGAAATCCAGCTTTAATTCTGATCACATCTTTAAGAGACTCTCCAAGTCTACACCTCAGTCCTAGCAAGGACTAGTCCTTTTTTGGAAGGACAAGCTTTTTTTACATAAAAGTCCTAGACTGAGGGCTCCACAGAACAGAATGTGAACTGAACCACAGGACAAGCAGCCATCAACGCTCTAATGAAAAAAACAAATCGATTATAAACCAAGTTTAAACATCACTTTTCATCCTGTTTCTTTGGATACATTTCCACCAGCGTCTAGGTGCTCAAGAGTTCACTGTCCTGACACCACAGGTTACTGACAATATACTTGGGCATCTAAAAATAAAAGGCCATCTCCATCTCGCCCATAAAATTAGGGTGAAACAACAGAAAAGAAACACTCAAGAAGGCAACAGGCAGCTCTGCACTGATCACAGAGAAAAGCCTGTTCCTCCACCCGAAAGGAAAACATTCCCAGCTCCCAAGGTACCTTCCGGGGAACAAGCCGTGCTCTGTCAACGGCGCTTTGTCACCAGCTTCTCTGCCCCGGCAGCAGGCGGGCCGTTTCCAGGGCTTAGGTAGTGAGGGGCGGGGGGACCCTTCCACTCGCCCTGGCCCCTCCGCGCTCCCCCAGCCCCACACGGGCCATCGCCCAAGCATCGACCGCAGCCGCCCGCGCGGGATCTCCCTCGCGGGACACGGAACGTGACGCCGGGAAGAGGCGGCGCAACAGCAAACGCTTGGTCAGGTCGCCCGGCCAGCGGCGAGAAGACCGGGCAGGGTTCTGTCCGAGGGGCCGGGCGGGGCCGGGCCGGGCGACCGGAAGCTCCGGCCGGCCGGTTTCTCTCCCCTTTGCCCGGCACCGAGGAGACCCCGTCGCCCCGCCCCGGACACCGGTGAACGCCGCCCGGCCCGCTCCAGCGCGCCGGCAGGGCCGCCCGGCAGCGCCGCGCCCCGGGACCGCCGCTCCCGCCGTGCCGCGAGAGGCGCCTGCCCGGCTTCCGGCCCTGCGGGGACACGCCCCCCCCGGCTTTCCCCGGGACCCACCAGTCGATCGCCCGGTCCCCGCTCACCTGCTCCTTCCGTGGAGCCCGAGCCCCGCAACGCTCGGCGACCGCACCGCTCCCACTGTGACTCGCACTGCCGGTGCACCAGAGAGTGGAGGAAGCAAGAAGTCATGTGCCGGGAGGGGGGGCGGGAGAAAGGCGGAAGTGACGCTTTCGGCGGGGCGACGGGATGATGGAAGATGTACCCACCAAGGCGGGGGGATGCGGCAGAGCGCGCCCCCAGCCGGGCGGGGCGAAGGGGGAAACCACGCCCCTATCCGGGCCGGGGGAGCAAGGAAGACACACCCCAGGCAGGGCGGCAGCATCGGGGGACAGCGCCAAAGCACGCGCGCCAGGGGCGGGGGGATGCGGCGAGGCACGGCCGGCAGGGGCGGGGGGGCGGCGAGGCACGGCCTCCAGGGGCGGGGGGATGCGGCGAGGCACGGCCGGCAGGGGCGGGGGGATGCGGCGAGGCACGGCCGGCAGGGGCGGGGGGATGCGGCGAGGCACGGCCGGCAGGGGCGGGGGGATGCGGCGAGGCACGGCCGGCAGGGGCGGGGGGATGCGGCGAGGCACGGCCGGCAGGGGCGGGGGGGAGGGGGATGGCACCTCCGGGCGGCCGGCGACCGGGAGACCCCCGCGCACCCGCCGAAGGGGGTGACTTGCTCGCCTCACCCGTGGCCTCGGCCCTCCCCCGGGGCGCCGCCGTGCTGCTGCCAGGCACGCGCTTGCCCCGCCCACCAACGACGCGCCGGAGGGGCCGGAGCCGGCGCGCGAACGCCGGGATGCAGGACCGCGCTTCGGGCACGGGGCGAGGGGCGGAACGGCAGCGGGGCTTGCTTACCGGGAGTCAGCAGCCTGCGCCAGGCAGCCCCCGCAGGTACCGCGGTGTTGCATGGCCGTTATCGGCAAAGGGCAGGGTGGAACATGCGAGCTACAGCGCGCATGCGCGGCTGCTGGGCTGCAGTATTGAATCCTGGTCACAGGGTGGCAGCAGCAAGCACGGGAACGCGCCGCCAGGGCGCACGCGCGCGTGCCGGCCTGCAGTACCGAATCCTGGTCACAGGGTGGCAGCAGCAACTAGGTTCTCACAAGACAGTATTTTAAAGGCAATTGCTTTTAAATTGTATTGAAAGATAAGGAAAATTTTGAAAACAGCAATGCCGAAGTAAGAGAGATGGAGGAAAAAATTTGACTACAATGGCACTAAGACAAATATTAAAATAAAATACTTGTAAGGAATGAGAGTAGGCATAGAAAGAAGAATTAAAAAGCAAAGGGTACTAGGTAAACAAAGGGAAAAATCATGAAATAGGGACAGTAAACTAAAACATGTAGAAAAAAAAATTTAAAAGCAACAGTACCCCATCCGGCCCCACAGATCTGTTCACATCAATGTGGAGCAGCAGGTCACTGACCATCTCCTCCCGGATTGTGGGGGGGACATTCTGCTCCTGGCCCCTGTCTCTTGGCTTGGGGGGGAGGCGGGGGGGGCTGACTTTCCCCGGTACAAGTGTTCCTATTACTAAAGACTACAGCAAAGAAGGCATTAAGCACCTCAGCCTTATCCTCGTCTCTTACTACCATATTTCCTCCTGCATCTAGTAAGGAATGAAGGCTCTCCCTGGTCTTTCTTTTGTTAATGTATTTGTAGAATGTTTTCTTGTTGCCCTTTACCTCCAAAGCCAGATTAACTTCTAGCTGGGCTTTGGACCTTCTAATTGCCTCCCTGCATAACCTAAAAACATTCTTGTATTCATTATGAGTGGTCTGCCCCTTCTTCCAGAGGTCATAGACTCTCCATTTTTCCCTGATTTTAAGCCAAATCTCCCTATTCAGCCAGGCCAGTCTTCTTTGCCACTGGCTTGTCTTACAGCACGCAGGGATGGCCTGTTCCTGTGCCTTTAAGATTTCCTTCTTAAAAAGTGTCCAGCCTTCCTGGACTCCTGTACCTTTCAAAACTGACTCCCAAGCGGTTCTATTAAGTAACCTCCTAAACAAGTCCAAGTCTGCTCTTCAAAAGTCCAAAGTGGCAGTTTTGCTGCCCCCACCTCTAAGAACAGAGAATTTAATATATTTCATGGTCACTGTTCCCTAGACTGCCTCCAACTGCTGTATCCTCCACAAGACCTTCTCTGTTCACAAACAGGTCACCTTCCGTGGTCGGTTCACTTACCAGCTGTGTGAGGAAGTTATCCTCCACACATTCCAGGAACCTTCTGGATTGTTCCCTCTCTGCTGTGTTGTATTTCCAGCAGATACCTGGGAAGTTGAAGTCCCCAAGAACAATGGCAAGCGTCAATGAGATTTCTCCCAAGTGCTTACAGAATGCTTCATCTACCCCACTGCTCTGATTGGAAGGTCTACAGCAGACTCCCACAGCAGTATCAGCTTTATTGGCCTTGCCCCTTATCCTAATCCAAACACACTTAACCCTATCATCACTATATTTAAATTCAGAGCATTTAACAGTCCTTAACATATAGAGCCACCCCACCACCTCTCCTTCCCCGTCTATCCCTCCTGAAGAGCTTGTAGCCATCGATGTTGGCACTCCCACCACGTTTCTGTGATAGCACTACGGCATAGTTTTCCTGATGAATCACGGCTTCAAGCTCCCCCTGTTCATTGCTCATACTTTGTGCATTGGTATAGATGCACTTCAGATGAGCTAATGATCCCAACACCTTTTTGTGGCTGTAGGCTCTATTTCCTACCACACCCTTCTCAGGTGTTTCTGTGACTTCTAAAACCTCAACAACAGCCCTTGCCTCTTCATTCCTCGTTATATGTTTATCCCTTGTCACCACTGAGAAGGCAGAGCGAGGGCCCTCACTAGCACACCATCCTATGAGCCCTGGCATGCTTCCCTTGGGCTTATTAATAACAGGTCCAGTTATATCCCCTTCAAAAGTCCTTCAAAGCTCTGTCAATGAGCCCTGCTAACTCCTGCCCCAGAATCCTTTTTCCCCTCTGGGACAGGTGCGTCCCATTTGTTGCCAGCAAGCCAGGTGTCCTGTATATCAACCCATGAGCAACAAACCCAAAGCCCTCCCAATAACACCAGTCCCAGAGCCATGAATTAATGTGATGGCTCTTCCTGTTAATTCCCTCATTCATCCCTGCCAGAGGAGGGATAGAAGAGAACACAACTTGTGCTCCTGATCCCTTAAGCAGTTGCCCCAAGGCCCTAAAATCTCTCTTAATTGATTTTGGGCTTCTGGTGGTCATTTCATCACTACCCACTTGAAATACCAAAAGTGGATAATAATCTGAAGGCTTCACCAGGGTGGATAGCTTGCCTGACATGTCCTTAACCTGTGCCCCAGGGAGGCAGCAGACTTCCCAATGTGGTGGGTCTGGATGGCATATTGGGCCCTCTGTCCCCTTCAGGAGGGGGTCACCCACAACAATGATGAGTCTGGTTTTCTTTTTGGAGCTAGCTTTGACACTTCTTCTAGGGAGACTTGGTCTTGGTGGCACTTCTGGCCTGGGTGAAATATTTACCTCTCCCTCAGTCAGTTCCTCCTGCAGGGCCCCATACCTGTTCTGCAAGGGGAACTAGGAAGGTGAGGGAGACTGGGAGGGGATTCGTCTGCTTCTCCGAGCAGGGACCTGTTTCCATTCCCCCCATCTCTTCGGTCCCCTCCTTCTGCCTGGTGGCAAGAGGGGAGCAGATCCTCTGTATCTTGTGGAGCCTCCACATGCTGCCTTTGCCTCAGGGAGTGGCTCCAGCAGTCTATCTCCCTCTCACACTCCCTGATATTCCTTAACCTCTCCACTTCCTCCTTCAGCTCTGCTACCAGGCTGAGCAGATCATTCACCTGGTCGCATCAAACACAAGTGTTGTCTCTGTCGCCCTCTGGTACAAGCGACAGGCCAAAGCGCTCCCCGCAGCCTGTGACCTGCACAGCTGCGTGCTTGCGTGGGATCTCTGTCTGGGATGCCACATTTCTTTGGACAACAGATTTTGCCCAGGTTGCCACCATAGCCCCACACCACCAACTGCTCAGGCTGCCGCGGCACGCCCAGTTACCACCAACTGAGATCTTTCCAAGAGGCACCCCTGGCTACTCAAACTGGCAGCTTCGGCGCCCTTCCCGCGCAAACTGCCGCACCACACTCCAGCTGACACCCCACGCTTTGGTCGCTGGCGCTCCCTGGGCTGCTCTTTGTAGGCGTCAGAGAGGGCTGCATTGCTCTGGCAATGCCCAGGTCTCGCCCGCGTCTCCCACGAGAGCTGCTGGCTCCAGGTGGGCCTCTCTGCTGCCCTGGTGTCTCCTTCCCTCAGGAAAAGCCGCTGTGTGCTGACATCTATCCATCCATCCATCCATCTAGCATTTACTTTGCTTGATTACTACAGTCGTTATTATTGAAAGTACCTAGCTTTTTATAAAAGGCAAATACTGACTTTTTCAAAGCTTTTAGCAACTCCACAGAATTGTCTTTACTTTTGATAGGTTGCCAGCTTCCTCAAACCAAGATGCAAGAAACGTTTCACCTTTAAGGCAGAAACTTCTGCTCCCACAGAAGTTGAAGGCAAAACTGTGGTTCACTATTTTCTAATAAAATGTAACTGGTACAACACTTTCTCCAAGGGAACTAACTACTATATCCTATTCACTGCAAGTTTCTTAGTATCATGTTGTAATCTGCTTTAAATGTTTTTATGGAAAAGAAAGACATCAAAATGAGGTATTACTGGATTTAATCTTTATTACACACACTACCATAGTGCCATGGAGGACCTGCTTTAAAGCATTAGTAAGACAGTTTTTACACTTGATCTCAAGTATGCCTGTGCATAAAAAGCTATGAAAATGTGCCATTAGGTAACAAGCCTAGACAAGCAATTATTCACTCCAATCCTTTGGTTCTTGGCACTTCCACTGGATGGAGTCAAAGAAGTCTTTTTCACATTCTACTAGCTAGCCCCCCCCCCCCCCCCCCCGAAACTCCTGCAAGCATATTACAGATAGGATTTAAAAGGTAGAAATTCTGTACAACTCCCAAATGCATTGCAAGACTAAGACAAACTGTATTTGCACAGAAACCACAGACCTTTTCATATAGTCACAAAGGTATTTAGGTATTAATTCATATTAGCACCAAAGGAAATAAGGCATCTAATTGCCTTTGCGGCTATATGCTTGTTCATTTTTAAAACAAGAAAAATAGCCAGTCCTGTCCCGTCCAGTTCTCCTGTCCAAGAAAAGACACAACTGAAAGACACAGATAAACTCGTTAAAATGGGAAAACAGACATGTGCCATGCATGGCACTCACACACAGTCTTTAGACAAAAAAAATAAAACTCTCTAAATCAGACTGGATGTTCTTTGTGTCACAGTACTGCCTGTACATAAGCAGGCTGCCTCTCCCTGCTATAATGACATCTAATACTGGCAAGGAAAAAACAAAAAAATTAGGAAACTATAGCATTTACTAGAAGCCTCTCCAATATATTTGGGAAGCAATTTAAGGAGAAGATCACACAAAGCATACAGCCAGAAATAATACGCTGCACAAGGCTTGAACTGACCAGCCTAGGGGATAGATCATGTACTCATTGACTGTGAAGCCCATTTCCAGAACAGAGTTCTTGTGTTTTTACTGAATATATCACTGCCTACGAAATATAGTGCACCACAGTAATCCTTATCTTGGGGCATAAGTCTAGAATGAGTGAATCATTGAATCACAGACTGGTTTGGGTTGGAAGGGACTTTCAAAGATCATCTAACCACTGTCCATCTAACCGAAGTCCAACCCCACTGCTATGGCAGGAACACGTTCCACTAGATCAGTTTGCTCAAAGCCCCATCCAACCTGACCTTGGACACCTCCAGTGACAGAGCATTCGCAAATTCTCTAGGCAACTGCTCCAGTATCTCACCACACTTGTAATACAGAAGTTCATCCTTACATCCAATCTAAATCTACCCTCTTTACAGTTTAGAACTGTTGCACCTTCTCATATCACTATAGGCCGTGGTAAAAGAAAAACCTTTCCCTGTCTTTCTTAGAAGCCCCCTTTATATATGGAAAGGCTGCAAAACTGTCTCCCAGAGCCCTCTCTTCTCCAGGCTGTACAACTCCAACTCTCAGCTTTCCCTCACAAGAGAGGTGCTCCAGCCCCATGATGATCTTTGTGGCCTCCTCTGGACCTGCTCAAGCAGGTCCATGTCTTTCTTGTACTGGGGACCTCAGAGCTGCACACAGCACTCGCCAGAGTGGAGCAGAGAGGGAGAATCACCTCCCTTGTCCTGCTGGCCACGCTTCTCTCGATGCAGCCCAGGATAAGATACGGCTTTCTGGGCTGCGAGTGCACATTGTCAGCTTGTCCAGTTTTTCATCTACCAGTGTCCCACAGGGCTGCTCTCAATCCATTCATTCTCCAGTCTGTATTGATACTGGGGAATGTGCCAACCCAGGTGCAGGACCTTGCACTTGGCCTTGTTGAACTTCATGAGGCTCACACTGGCACACTCCGCAAGCCTGTCAAGGTCCCACTGAGTGGCATCTCTTCCCTCTAGACAATCAACAGCACCACTCAGCTTAGTGTCATCTGCAAACTTGCCGAGGGTGCACTCAATCCTACTACCTGTATCACTGATGAGGATGTTAAATAGTCCTCAGGTGGACCCCTGAGGGACACCACTCATTACTGGTTTCCTCTTGGACGTCGAGCCATTGACTCTAAGTCTTTGGATGTGGCCATCCAGCCAATTCTTTATCCATCTAACAGTCCATGCATCAAACTGGTAGGAGGAACTTCATTCCCTGAGTCCTTGTCTTGAGGTTGAGGGGCTTGAGAGGTGGGAAGAGAGACTACCATTGAAAACCGAGGTAAAAAAAAATGTTGACTACCTCAGCCTTCTCCATGACAGTTGCCATCGGTTCTCCTGTCTTATTTATCTGGGGGGGGGTGGGGGGGGATGTGGTGTGGTATGCGCATTTTCTTTCACCCTCATTTTCTACCCAACACACCTGTAAAAGCCTGTCTTACTATTCTTTGAATCCTTTGTCAAATTCAACTCCAACTGTGCCTTGGCTTTCCTGACCTCACCTCCACATATCCAGGCAGCATCCCTATATTGAAAGAAAAGTATACATGGAAGACAAGCATGAGGTTACAAGTCATTTGGGATTCAGCCATCCAGCTGTTCTAGATTTATTGCCTGCTTAAGTGCATATATTCTGGAATTCTGTACACTTCACTTTCCCAGAGGCCTGTTGCAAGAATGACGTGCATATTCAAGAAAGGTCCAGCACAACTGCTCTGACCTATAAATTACTGGTGTTCAACCACTGCATGGTTATAGTGCTAGCGTTCATGCTAAGAAGTAATGTCAAAGCAACATGACAAAGTAGGATGTAATTCTGAAACTGCATATAAAGAGCCATCTTCGAGTTGTAAGCTGAAGTACAGTATTCTTGCTAATAAGAGACTATACGGACCTGCAGCTGTACACTGTCTTCCATACTACATAAAGAAATCAGATACCTAGTAAATGCCAGGTTCAGAATGTGGAAGTAGAGATCTGAATACAGAACTTCAAACAAATGTCCATGATGTGTGAGACATCTAACGTATTCTCAGCTTTACTGGCTAATAATTCTTTAGTGTGGACAGGCTGCTCCATCTTCTCTATTTGCAGCTGACAGACACTGTACAAAGGAGCAAAGAAAGCAAGAAAATCAAAATGAAATTAACCAGATTTGAGATCTGTCTTAGAGGATTTGATTGATTCCCTGCACCCCAAACAGCTTTTGAAAGGCACATTTCCAAATACATTGCTATGATTCTATGTAGTTCTGAGATCACTTGTATTCTGCAGAGGCTAATAATAAACGGCACATGTTAAACAGGCATGAAATTGTAAACAGAAGCTCAGAACTGTATAAAGCCAAGATGAAATTAGAAGCCCTGTATTAAAGATTTCCCAAGAAAGTTTCATCCAGAAGTTGGAAGCTTTTTGAATGTCCGTTATAGTGTTAGCAATACCAACTGACATTCTGGTATGACCTCCCAAGCACTGCTGCAACTCATAGGTATGAATGCATGACCCATGTGTGAAGGATTACCTGTACAGATGCACCTCAATCATACACATGTAGATAGACCACCGAAGGGTTAAAAAGAATGGTGTTCTGAAACTCGTGGGTTCCCCAACCCTCTTTCCCTATCTCCTTCCTCAGCGCCTGGATGAGATGAAGCTGTTTGTTGATCGTGACCATTCATCCTCCAGAGGCAGGTGCTGGAGTGAGAGGACAAAGCTAGCCACTGCAGCCTCCTACTGAGCAGCGTTCAGCCTTTCTGCACTTAGACAGCTGCAAATTCGCCTTTGCTGCTCAGGGCTTGAGTCAGGGGAGGCACATAACAGCCAACGTTCATTCAAAGGCATAGTCCATTTGTCTATGTTCATTATTAATTCAGCTGCTATTATTAATGCTAGATGTCTACAATTTTATAATACAACAATTATAGAATAATACACTGCAGCTGCGAAAAATGTTACTATATAGCATAGAACATAAGAGAAAAATTACAACAACTTGCAGCCCTGCTGGCTTCTGTTTGTGACACCTGATGTCAGGGCCAAAGCAAATGACCAGGTCAAGCCATAGCTCCCTCTCCTTTGGTTCTCAGAGATGGGATTTCTTTTGGACTTGCTGTGAGCTGGAGGGGAAGTCAGCCAAAATTTCCACCTTCTCAAACTGATGTTGCAGAAACTGTCTACCTTCCTGGCCAAGTCACAACTGAATCCATACTTACTCATCCCTGTAGGTGGAGAACTGAGAACCATGAAGCCATTGATATGTACCATTGCCCTCATCCCATTGATGTGTTACTGGACTCATGCTGGTAAAATTAGGGCCCCTTCCATTTTGGTTCTAAGGCACGTTTCTTTTTACCCAAGCTCAAAGCCATTACTTGGCCTGAGAATCACTGTATATATACGAATTTGATTCTCATTTTCTCTGTTTTTTTCTTGCTTCTTTTACGGCTTCTTCCACTACAGCCTAAATGTCTTTATTCTCTTGTAATGTTTTTCCCATTCCCACTGATTACCTTCAGGATCCTTAGGGTTTCATGTGTGGGGCACAGACTGTCCAAACAAAACATGCCACGAATGTAAACTGGCGCATGAGCTGTTGCTATTTCTTAAGGCTGGCAATGTCACCGGTAATTTTTCAGTCCATTGCTTTGGATATTTCCCTATAATTTTCCTGAGCTTGTTTTTAATAGTCTGCTTCATTCTTTCAACCACTCCAGAGTGCTGTGGGTGGCAGGATCTGCACAGCCTTTGTTTTAATTCCGTATTTACTCATGAAGTCTTTAATTACTTCACTTGCCAAATCTCCTCCTTTTCTATCTCCTATCTTATGCTAGCCAGTGATCCATACGAACAGCTAATTTCCTTAGATTTTTTTTTTTTTTACATTTAGAGCTGCTGTGTTTCTTTTAGCGGTGAGTTTTCAACCCATCCCAAAAAGATGTATGTGATGACAAGCAGACGCTGACTGCTTTTTTACTTTAGAGCAGTTTACACAAGCCATTTGCAGTATTTACCAAGGTCTCCAGCTTCTGTGACTAAGAGATGGGAGCCTGGTTTCAAGCTTGGTCCGATTACAGAATTCAGCTCAGGAGAGAAAATGAGACGGCACGACGCACCTCACGGCAGCCGAGTTCTGCCCCACGCACCCCCTTCAGTGAAAACGGGCTGCGGCACGAAGCGCAGCGCCACTCGACAACCTCTGGCCGACCACCGGGCGCTGCGCCCCTCACCGCCCGTGCCCGCCCTTCCTCCCGGGAGAGGCTGCGCCTCCGGAGAGCGCCCGCCCCGCGCTCCCCGGTACCCCTCCCGGGCAGGCTCTCCGGCCCGCACGCTCGCCTCCCCGCAGGGCAGGCTCTCCTCCTGCCGGCTCGCCCACGGCCGGCCCAGGGGCGCCGCGCCGGAATCCCGCTCCGGACGCCGCACACCCGCCCCACAACGCCCCGGGCGAGCGCACGCAGCGACCCCGCCGGGGGAGCGGCCGGCCCGGGCGGGGCCGCGGCGGACCCCGACGCGGCCCCGCAGGCAGCCGCTGCCCTGCGCGGCTCCGTGCCCGTTCGGCATCGCCTTCCCCGCATCGCCTTCCCCGCCCCGCCGCCGCCAGGTGGGGGCGGCCGCAGCGGGCGGGAAACGTCCCGAGGCCCGCGGCCGCCCGAACGGACCCGCGCGCCTCGCCGGGACCTCGACGCCGGGCGGCCGCCGCCTCTGCCCCGCCGCCGTCGCCAGCGGGCCCCGCGCGCTGCTCCCGCCCGGCGACGGCAGTGCGCGCGGCAGGGCCGCGCTGCCTGCCCGCGAACCGGGGACAGCGTCCGCGAGCCCCGGCCAGACGCCGCCCGCCGTGCAGCAGCGTGCGTGCGCGCGCGCCTGTCGGCACAGAGGCGGCTCTGGGCAGCGCCGGCGGCGCGCGCCCCCGCTGCGGACCTGCCGCCAGCCGCGGCGTGGGCGTGCTGCGGGGGGAGGAGGTGCGGCCCCGAGCGCCAGGTGCCGAGAGGGACGGGCCCAAGAGCCCGGGGCAGAACGGGCGAGGGGCGGCGCTTCGCCCCGGCCTTGGTGTGTTTCCGGTGCACAGCAAGGTGGTGCCCCCCCCCCACCCTCCCTTTCCGGGCTGTCTGTCAGCAGCTGCTCGGCGGGGGCTGTTTCCCACGGATGTGGCCGCAGGGAGAAGGACCCGCCGCAGCCCCCCGGCGAGGCTCGCCGCCACTACGACGGGTCCCTTCGTGATGGACCGTTTCAGTTGGGTAAAGCAGGAAACGAGGGGGCGGGAAGCCCGCGCCGCATCCAGGTCTGTTTGCAACAGGCTCTGGACTGAGAGGAGCTGGGGGTGGGTGGAGATGGACATGGCCAGGATAAGGCAAGAGGCTGTACTGATGAAGTCATAACCAGCTTTTTCAGTTAATAAACATTGTACGTGGAAAAACTTGCAAAAATTAGACCTGATTAAATGTTTCTCCCTCACGTACTTCAGGTTGTTGGGAGATCCCTAACTCAAAGTCCTGCACTCAGGTAGAAGGGAGAACAAGCTGTAAGGATAGGCTGGGCACTGTCAAGGGTGCTACCTAACCTCACCTAGGGAGTGCTGGTTAGGAGCCTCCAGGACTTGTGGGGGATTTAAAGGGGACCCAAGACATTTCCGTTTACTGAGGAAAACCTGTTGGTACTCTGGGTTGAGGTTTGCAACCACACCTTACAGATTCAGCCACATGATGGGAAATCATCACTTTGAAGCCCACACTAACTGGAAACCAAACCCTTTAATTTCTTTGGTGTCAATGGAGAACAGAAGTTCTTTACCACACTGACATCTTTCCCTTGCCGATCTGAGGGATCTGCAAGGAAGACTGCTTCTGAGGCTGATCTGAGCTCAAAACCACAACTCAGAGGAGCTGAGCTATTAAATAGTAGCTGCTGGGCTCAATTCACCGTGGAAAGCTTTTCCTTCTCTTAAGCTACTCTGGCAGGCAAATACTGCTCTGCTTCCCCACATCTCAGATTAGGGTAAAAACATATTTGGGATTTTGTTGACGCTTTGCAGAGCCGCTTACAGAGAGGGCATTCCAGCAGTCCCCAAGAATTGGATGCATTGGAGTAGGCTCTTGAATCTACTAACATACAGGCTTATTCGGTGTCTGTCACGGTTCAGGTGGCTGCAAGGTGGTAGCGAGGCACGGACAAGGCATGAGGAACACCTCCTAGACGCATTGCTTTGAATATAGACAGGCTCTGTCTGCAAATGGTTACACTTTCCAAGGTCTGTGCATTTGCTTGTATAACTTTGATCATCTTCAATACCCTGAATCCAAAGCATGCACCTTTAAAGACAAGATCCTCACAGGAAATGAGAGCCCTTGCTTCTGGGGGCAGCAGTTTGTATATCTGGTAGCTAGAACATGGTTTCCAACAGCTATAACGGGAGTCTAGATCTGAACCTAAATCACTGAGAGTATTTTGGGAATCTCCCCTTTATTCTGTGGCTGAACCACAAAGAAGTGTGAGCTGAGTCATCAAGACAAAACCAAGATAAAGCAGTACATTAAATGAAAGGACAGACTCAAGACAGTAAAGGTAAAAGCAGTAGCAGTAAGTGGAAGGCAGTATGATCCAATGGTTAGTTCACCAGTGGGAGTTCCTGGAAGTGTTGGGACTTCCCATGCTTGCCCTATGCAACAGACCTGATCACTCGTGCTAGAAAACATCCACGTGCTCTGAACATGAGGAAGTCAGGCTGAGTCCGTAATAGTATCCTGCACTTTGGAAAACCTTACACAAAATAAAGAAATCACTTCAAATTCACCCATACAAAATCTCTGGAAAAGCAGTGGCTGGCAGGCAATAGGAGGATGTAAAGGAATCCTCTGTTTGTAACACGCTTTCCATCATGGTAGCACATGCAAATTCTGTGGTCCCATGGAGTGTGTTTAGGACACCTAAACGGTTAATCGGGGTTGGTGTCTAGGGATGCCTTAGTGACAATTAAAAAAACCCCAACTCTGCAGCACAGATTACTCCTTTAGCGACGGCAGAAGCATTCAGCATTTTTACAGGAACCTTGCTCTAATGGCGACTTAACAGTTACTCATTTTTCTGGTATTCTCTGTGCTGGTAATTCTCTGTGAGGTGGGAGTGAACATCATTCAGTGTTCGCTCAAGCAACAGCACACCCCCTTTTCTTTCGCACTTCCAGCTTGCTGCTTTTGGACTGGATGTGGAAATTTCACTTTGTCCTGGAACCTGAGGCCTTGCACTGGTTTGACAGTAAGGGAAGTCAAACTTTCACTGTGCAGATCAAGTTGTTTGCCTGAAGGGGCACTTAGGTTTCCATAAAACGACGGTATTTGAAACTGCACCACTGGCAGGAGCTTCTTAAGAAATTGCAGTGCTTGGCTTATATGTGCACTTTTCTCTCAGCATCAGACACTTCTGCATGCACAATGCTGTGGGCCAGATATTTTACTCGTTCCTTACTTCAAGCAACCTTTGATTTTGATTTCAGCAGATGTTTCCCTGAGGAGAGGCAGCAGAGATAAGGGGATACTTTTTCTAGTAGATGAGTTCCACCAGGATTGTTATACCATGGGGTGTTTTTCACTTTCTTCCAAAGCACTCAGTAGTTGGAGACATTACAAAATAGTTGGCCTAGGAAGTTTGTCTGAGCATGCCAATTCTTGTAATTTGATGAATTTAATCATTGCAGAATTACCACTGTCTGTCTGGCCATACTGATAAACTAAGAGTCTTTTTTTTAAGCTCCTGCAGAATAGATGTTTTACAAAATGTTCACATAGGATGGGTCCACTTCTAAAAGTCTAATGCTGGACTTGGGATAACATGGCTATCGCTAAACAAAGCTTTTCTCATTAAGGAATAATGGGCAAGGGGAGGCAGTATAGCGAAAGAATTGGCAAATTTAGTAAGCAAACAAGGGGCGTGAGGGAGATGGGAACAGATTTGAATGCAGTTTGTGATTAAGATGTGATGAATCTTGATGGAGAAAGGTGAGAGATTGAAGATGTAATTTCAAGCTGTATCAAAACTGATACAATTTAGTTGTTGGTGGGGTGGCCAAAGCAAAGATGGGTGACACAGGTCAGCCCCAAATGGATGAAATCAGAATCCTTATAATAATGTTGTAAATACAGAAAACTGTCTTGATATAAAAAAGGCCAGAGCAGCACTCACTGTCTTCCCATCTGATGGCAGCTAGTTTGGGGTATTTCAGAAATATGAAATTCCAACCACATTGTCAGGGACAGGCAGTGAGTCAGAAATGTGAAAGCCCAGCAGACATTTTCTCTTCTGTTCCTGTCATTGTGAGCAGCATGGGGTGGCAGCAAGAATGATAGCAGATCACTCGTCTAATAGGGTGTATTTGACACAGAAAATGAGTGTTGAAAAGTTGTAAAGAAAAACGAAAAATTCTGAAGGCCACTGGACAGTGACATGAAAGTCAATTCTGAGTTTTCAGGAAAGGTTGAATGTGGACAAAAACTTTTGATGCATTGAATTACTTGTCCTACTTGTTCATATCAGATCTCTTCCAGTGATTTGTAAGTTCTGTATTCTTGTTGAGGTGTCCTGGTTTTGGCTGGGGTAGAGTTAATTTTCTTTCTAGTAGATGGTTCAGTGCCATGTTTTGCATTTAGTATGAGACCAGTGTTGATAACACACTGATGTTTTTGTTGTTGCTAAGTAGCACTTATCCTCAGTTCAGGATTTTTCAGTTTCCCATGCTCTGCCAGTAAGCAGGTGCACAAGAAGCTGGGAGGAAGCATGGCCAGGACAGCTGACCCAAACTAGCCAAAGGGATATTCCGTACCATAGGATGTCATGCTCCGTATATAAACTGGGGGGAGTTGGCTGGGAGGGGGGATCATTGCTCAGGCATCAGTCAGCAGGTGGTGAGCAACTGCATTGTCTTTTCTTTCTTTTTGTTATATTCCTTTTCATTAATACTATTATTAATATTAATATTGTTGTTACTGTATTGTTTTTTATTTTAGTTATTAAACTGTTCTTATCTCAACCTATGAATTTTACTTTTTTTTTCCAGATTCTCCTCCCCTGGTGGGGAGGAGGAGTGAGCGAGCAGCTGCGTGGTGCTCAGTTGCTGGCTGGGGTTAAACCACGACATGAAGATTCAACATATAGCAGTACAGCATGTAGCGATTTTTTTTTCGAAGAGCATTAGGTTCAAGATGTATCCTAGTTCTGTATAAACACTCGTGATCTCATTTTTTTGGTTTAACTGTACTAATGCTGCAACAGCATTTCTGCAATGAATGCATCACCACCTGAGAAACTAAAGAAAATGGCATTACCCTATATGTCTCATGCAATGAACAACCACCCTTCACTTCCATTGGGACTAAGGAACTGGGTTATCCAGTTTGTGTTTCAGGTAGTGATAGACTATGCATTGCACATTTATTGTAAGTAAAGTCCCTGAGTTTCTGCTCATCTGCATAATTGGCTGCAATAAATTACCAGACTGCCAGGAGCCCCAGCCCTAAACTGCATTTATGCCTGTGCAGTCTGTCAATGTCTCTGTCCATTGCTGTGAATAATTGAGTGTAGTGACAGAGGCTGGAACTTTGCTAATAGTTAAAATGCTTTTCAATTAAAGCAAGTAATGGAGGGAGGAAAAGCCTGTCTGTACAGATGACACTGCTCTTCAGGGCAATCATCAGAGCAGTCATCCTCTTCACAGGGAAAATGAAACATAAGAACGTTATTAAATGCAATTGGTGAACATTTTTCTATTAAGGCAGGTTTTGACAGAAAATGTGGCTCTTTATGGGAAACTTTTCATTAAAAGAACATCTGAAAGACATTTGGCTGAAAAACAACAAATTGCAGAAATAGGTGGCCCCCGTGTCCTCTAGGCATCAAGCAGGGATTTTGTCTTCCAGGACCCCTCTGTGAAGCTCTGCCTCTTGTTAGTCAAGAGCAGATTGCAGTTTGGTGTGAGAACTGTACTGCAGCATGAGACTGCAATGTTGACAAGGTGACAAGGATGAGATCACAAATCACAACTCCCAGAAAGTGCAGCAATGGCATTCCCAAACATACTGGTTCAGATTCAGCAGCAATATTTTTTTTGTATTTCTCTTTTTCTGGTGGTTATATTTTTCCACCCAATCAATTCTGATTTTCCCAAGGCCAGATGGCAAGTTAGTGGTCACACCGAGAATGAAGATCCCCTGTCATTCTGTCCTTTCCAACCTCCAACATCTAAACAAGTTGGCCATCACTTGAATAACATAGAAAAATAAAGTGAGCAAAAATCATTCCTTGTTCCTGTGGAAAAAACCCGCCTAAATGCATCTCTCCTATCCTATTTGGTAGCTCTTGTCCTGTACTTAAAGAGCAGTGATATAACTTAACTTTCTGATGTATATGCAAATGAACTGATAAATTGACTGCTTTTTGTTTATCAGTACAATCCTGTTGAGTCACCCCAATTCAGAGCATGATTGCTTACATTTTGCTGTTAGCAAGAAATGCCTACTCTAAGCATCTTGTCATGAATAATAATACCAGTTGCTTACACTGCTTCTGGGAAACTAAAATTTTACCTTGTGATGGCAATATGGAATATGTCCGATCTATACCCACGCTTTACAGGAAGACAGCAAAACCCTCACAGATCCTGAGAATGTAGCATCGAAATTTCACTTCCAGCTTCTAACCTAAGTGATAAGTTTAGTTGTGGTGACAAGAAGTGCTATAGCTAAGTGTCCTGGTTCGAGCTGAAACGGAACTAATTCTATTCAGTGATTTTACTTTTCAGTTAAAGTCAGTTTAGTTAAGTCTCTTCTAAGCAACTGCACTTTCTGAAATCAACAGCATGTTTTTCCAGACATTGACTGCTTCTAGTAGTGATAGCACTGGATGTTTGTAGTTAATGCCAAGGAATGGTGTGCAGAAAGGCTCTTGCTTATACTTTTCTTATAGCAACCAAGGTCACTCCTGAATCTTGTACTCTGTGTTGGGGTGCCGTAAGTGAAAAGGGTCACAAGCACGTAAAAGGGTTGCACCTGCAGGGAGGAGCGAAACGGACAGGTGACCCAAAACTGACCAACAGAGTATTCCATCCCATATACGTCATATTCAGTAGAAAGGTGAGGGATCACAGCGTCAAGCTCTCTTCCTCGATGGCTGACGTCTGAGGAGGACTCTGTCCGCTCTTCTGTCTTCAATCCGCGCATCCCTGAATCCAGTGCCTGAGTCCAGCTCCTGCATCCAGTTCCCGTCTGCTGCTGAGTCCAGCCTGGGACTGCCCCAGTGCCAGCCCTGCAGTGTCGGTGGTGATGCATCGTCATCGGGGTGGGAGGAGTTGGGTTTGGTATTGGTTTTGTATATATTTGTATCTATTTCATTATTTTCTTATTTTTATTATTATATTTTATTGTTATTGTTTAATGAAAGCTGTTTTTCCCAACCCGTCAGTCTCTCCCTTGTTCTCTCTCCCTTCCCCTTCTGGGAGGAGAGAGGGGTTAATAGAGAGCATCTGTCATTCCTTAGTGGCCAGCCCCGCCTCAACCCTTGACACTAAGCATCCCATTACGTTACTGTCGAGATATAATCAGTATCCACAGGGACAGCTGGACTGCTGCAAACTAAAGCCATTAGCTCTCAAATGGAAAAAGCAGTAGCTTCATTGCACAGCATCACCAGTTGGATGTCCAGATCTCCCCCGATAGCAGAAATCTCTATTGCCAGAGCTACAATCCCCTTTCTGATTCATTGCAAGAGAAATTTCATTTTGTTTTATCAGGGCAATCGCAAGTAAAACAAAGCAAGGAATGACAGATAAAACCTAAGGCCTTTCTGCCTGTGAAATCAGGTATCTTTCAGCAAGCCCTGAACCTCCATGAACTGTGCTACAAAGCAATGTGATAAAAATACAAAGAAAAAGGTTTCATATCCACTAATGCCACAGGGCCCAGCTGATAATGTTCTGCTTACTGGGTCAAGATGCAATATAGCCCCAAAGGCATTTGGCTTGCAGAGGACTCACTACACACTAAAAACAAAGCCAGCTGTAATCAGCAAACACAAATCAGGCCAGGCCCATAGCTGATCCTGGTGGCCGCTTTCAAGAATGTCTTAACATTAGTACAGTGGGTGTCTGCTGGACATGTGAAAATAGCAGGATTTTAGCAAGGAATGAAAGTTCAAAAAGACTCGAGAAGGAAAAAATCTGAATCCATTTCTAGAAAATTTAGAGCTAGGTGTTCCCTGTCTACCAGCAAAGTAGTACCAGTAGTACCTCTGTAATGGACTCTCTTTATCACTTCATGACCCAAAGCTATCAGCCTGCATTAGTTTTACGAAGTTTTACTCCTAACTTCACCCTTTAGAAAACCTTTGGAAATCAGACTGATTGTATAACTGTGTCTTGAGGCAAGTAAGGGTGTAAAGAACTACTACGGAAGAATACAACTGAAAAAGGAAATTACTATGCCCAGCAAACTCCAGCTTGTGTTGGTTCTCTCTCCCCTCCCATCCCCTGTATTGTTCTTATTAGTTCTTGTAATGGGTTTGCATGGCAAGGTTTTGGTAGCGCGGGGGGGGCGGGGGGGGTTCGTTACAGGGGTGGCTTCTCTCACAAGCTGCTAGAAGTTTCCCCTATGTCCGATACAGCCGATGACAGACGGTTCTAAGACGGACCCACTGCTGGCCAAGGCCGAGCCCACCAGCCACGGTGGTAGCGCCTCTGTGATAACCTGTTTAAGAAAGGAAAAAGTAATATATATATATATATATATATATTTGCCCGATCTGGGCATGGATTCAACTGAAACTAAAGAGAGTTTTAACACAGATGTGAGGCATGGTGCAAGCACAGGATGAGCGAGCAAGTTCGCTGGTTTCAGCTGCAGCATCAGGCTGATGCCAGCATAAACCATATGGGGAACTAAGGCATTTTCATGTCACATTATCTTTGGATGGAGGAAGAAATCGTTAAGGCTTAATATCATTTAAAGGGACACTGATTTTTGAACACAGAGAGACAGATGTGATTTATATATATTAACTAAGCTTGACTATCGCACTTCAAAACATCTTTAAAAAACACTGTACTCATTAGACAATATGACCTGATTTAGTGCAGTAACTCAGTCTGCTGAGGAAGAATATTCCTGTTTCATGTAACCGTTACCTAATAACATTGTGAGTCAAGGGAAAGCAACATTGTCTTAGGATGTCTGCGGTACAGGACAGTGAAATTAACTGGAAATGGGAAATTAAACTGATCTCTTTTGTTTCTGGTTCCAAATTGCATGAACTCTAGAAGGAAGGAAGAGGAAGGGAAACACCATCATTGGAGGAAAGGCACCAAGTTTGGGGGGGATTTGTTTTAAATGCTTCCCAGATTGTCAGTTCAATCTGTAGGTTTGGAATTTGTCCCATATTACACCCCATCATGTTGTTATTTCTGCACTGACAATACCCTTTTAATTTGTGCATTTAAAGGTCACCAAAAAAGTGAATAACTGGGAGTGGGTATAAGTGTGTTTTTAAAGAACAAATGTATGTTGTGCAGAGAGTAAATGGCTAATGTGCACATCCCTGCAAGAGCCGCATCCTTGGCGATACTCAGCTCCTCCACAAAGGTGCTGACCACCTGCAATAGCCCAAGGGAGGACTGAATGCTCAGCGTTTCTTGGGAAATGTTAAGCATTTCTCAGCATGAGCCCTGTCCTAGTGTTTATAGGAAACACCTCTATGTTTTAGTAACTGAAGGAGGGCATAGGGCTAATGAGAGGCAGGAGCTGGCATCCTGTGTGCTGATTTTGTTCTTAGCTTCATCTGATTATTTTCCCTGTCATGTTTTGTTAGTATTGGCAGGGAAGAAAATCAATGCCATAATCTATCCATCAGATTATAAATTGCCTTCCAAACGGTAATTCTCAATTATTATCCAGCTGCTACATACATCCTGTAGGGACTGGCAACGCAGATGGTCAAGGGAGTGCAATGTAGTAAATGATTGTCTAAAATAGTCTGTGACTTTTATCCTTTTATTCTTTTTTCCCCTACCTCTCCCTTTTTTATTTCTTTTTGGTCCTTGAGGAATAAACCAGGAATCTTTAAACAGAATGAAGGACACACCAATAAATACCTGCCACGAGAAACACGTTCATTGAAATACACAGTGCAGCACAAGCTGTAGTGCTAGAAATTGTGGATTTAAAGTGCTGGCCTTTTAAATGATGATTTGCCATCAGCACTGCATGATGACTAGCAGGGCTGTCAGGCCTCCCTGATTGCAAAACCTTACATTTTAGTATATATTATTTTGCTGTACTATAGAGCAGTTGAGAAAAATTATTAAACCCATTTCACAGCTAGAGGAAATAAATAAAACATCGGTTGAGGTGTCACCAAGGTCAAAGTGCAGTCTCAAAACCTGGCTCCTGCTCAGTGGTGATGCTTTGGGAAAGCACACTGACCTGGTGTGATGACTTCCTCTACCACTTTCTTCTCCCCTGCTTCCATGATTGGGTTGCAACCTCAGGCCTAGTGATAGCAGCAGTGCAAGCAGCTGGTGTTTTTCTCCCCGCAACCCCTCAGACAGGGCCAGATGCAGAGGATGACAGGAACTTGCTAAGAGTTTGCTGGCCACAAGCAAAGGCAGTCACTCAAGCGAGGCTCACGGTTTGTTGTGGGTCAGGATGTGCGGTGGTCAATTTGTCTCAGCTTTTCACATCTCTGCAGGTTCATACAGAATATTTATTGTATTAAATACTGAAAGTTCTGAGCACTCAGAGAGAAACTACTTTATAAAAGAAAATTATACTATGTGTAATGTACATATTCAATACAGACAGCAAATCATACAGGTTCTGAGAATAATTATAACATTTTTTTGCCAGATCTGTGAGCTTTTGATCTTTACCTTTCAATAAAGCTGGCAAGGCATTTGACAGGGTATCTTCATAACAAACTGCTCTCTGGAGAGTGTGATAAATTAATATGGGCCAGAAAATGGCCATCATTAAACCAACATTTTATTGGTGTGGATGTCTAGCTATTCCCCATGCAGACTCATTCTCATTATCTAAGAGATGCTGCATGATTTTACCCAACTATATGGATCTACAGGCTGCGGGGAAAGAAAGAAAACAGTAAGAGATCCTTGTGGACTTCTAAGATCAGGAGAGGACAATCCATTTCCATTTGCTGAGAACACCTCTCTCCCCGTGGCAGTCAGGCACTAAAACTGTGGTGGGCCGTACAAAGCTATCTCACTCTCTCCCCTCATTGCATGCAAAATCTTGGATACCTGTTATATCACCCTAAGGTCTAACCTTGTTAAAGCACTGACTGTAAAGTTAATAGGCCTGAATCCAGACATCACCTGTGAGGGAGCAAATAGGTATGACTGCTGTGACGGAGTGCAGTTCTGCAGTGGTGGAAGAAAAGGACTCTGCCTCAGCCATGAACACAATAGCACATTTATCAAAGTTTTAGTGTCCTCAGAGTTAAATACACCAGTTCTCTTTGCAAACTCCAAACTGCCAAAAGGAGATGGTTCTGTGCAGCCCATATAATGAAATCACGGAGCTCCTTGCCACAGGGCAGGTGGATGCCAATAGTTTAAGCAGATCTCAAATGTGAATGTAAGTCTGAATAGAAAGCATGCTCCTCTGACTCTATGAAATCCTGGAGTCCCAGATCTCCGGAGAATGGAAAATTAGCCTTGGGGGATGATCATTACCTACCTACACTCTCAAGGCATCTGTATTTGCTACTCTGGGACACAGGATGCTGGGCTGGCCAGACCTTTGGTCTGACCTGCATGGCCACACTTACCTCCTTAGGCACTGGATGAAAGCCCTGAGAGACTCCAGAAGAGTGCCATACACCAAACAGGACTGTCCTGCAAGGCCACAGGCAACAATAACCAGCATGGTCCTTTGCCATGGGAACATCTAGCCAATTACAGGCTACAGACTTTCTGTGCCTCTCAGCTGCCCCAACAACCCGCCACTGCTGGCCCAGTCACAGAGGGCAAGGTGTCCTCTAATGCACTGGAGGGAAAGCCTTGTGATGTAATCCACACTCTTTTGGCTTGCCTTCTTCATTCTCTACCTAGGGCACACTCCAGCTGGGACTAGACTTGCTTCTAAGCACAAGAACTAAACTAAACCCAGGTTTTGCAACAGCAATGCTGTTCTGTAGAATCAGCTCTCCTCTCAAGAAAAGCAACCTCTGCCTCCATAAAGGCTACTAATAGTATCCTGCATCACATGGACCAAAACAAAGGATTTCTCAGACCTGTCATGGGCTGCTGCCTTGAGGGAATGGACACAGCAGCTGCAACGGAGATACCCTTCACCACCTCCCCGTTAACAGAGATACTGACAATTTGGAAGTCAGGAACACATTCATATAATGGGAACTAATTCCAGCTGAGAAAACGTAATTTACAACTTCAGCAGCTCAAACCCATCTGGAGCACTTCAGGACCATATGTTCTGCAGGCAGCATGGATTATTCATCCTGAAAATCTTTGGTGTAAAACACAATTGAGACTCCATTTAGTGATGTGAAAGTCAGTATCTTTTAAAGAGCTTACTCCATGCTCTGTCAATGTGGGAGAACTACGGCCAGCAGGATCTACTGATTACAGCAAAAGATGGCCATCCCTGAGAGCTAAGTCTGAGCTTTCACTTCTCTGCTCAGTGCAAACCAAACATGCGATTATGACAACTAACAAACAGTTGCAGAGCTGGAGGCATAAATAGTGCCTGCACAGAATTCTGAAGTACACAGATAGACGATCAGATCCTTGACTAACATGACCCCGAGCCATTCTTTCCAGTCTGCCTGGGCCTTCATTTTCTGATGGAACAAGGAATGAGAAATCCTTTCTTTCAAAAGAGGCAGGATGAGAGCAGCTGCCAACATGATCAACAGTTTTTCTGAGCACTGAAGGCTGCCAATTAGAGGCACCATCGGAATTAGAAGCATCTCTCTCCCTTTTCTGCAGAGGAAAGTGCCTTCTGATCCAGCCTACCTGGAGACATGGTAGAGCGGGCTCTGCCCCAGGTGCCAGGCAAGGCAAAGTTCTGAACAGCCCCAATTCTGAGCCCAGGCCCTTTCTTCCTGCTTCCATGATGTTCTAGTCTACTCTAAAGGCCCCAGAGTTAGCTAGGGCTGTCATCCCTCTCAGCCCTCACACCTTTGGGATAGCGTCTATGTTACGATGCAGTGCATATACCTGCGACCCACTGTAGCATGCCTTGGTGCACATTCATATGCAGCCTTCATTATGCAGACCTCCTTAGCTCAAGCAAGGCACAGGTTTTCCCAACCTCACTATGGCTAAGGCCTCAGACCTGCCCTGCCACTGCAATATGCTCACTCACAGCCCCAGGTGAGCCAACAAAACCTCATCAGGTGCTACCACAAGATAACAGCCGTTCCAGGAAATCACCAATAACAGTTTTTAGGGCAGAACTGAGCAGGGACAGGGTAATGTACAGGCCAAAATCCTGCACAGCTAGGAAAACTCTGTTAAGGGACTGCTGTATGCATTTGCTGTTAAGAGGCTTACACGTGGACTTTAAGATCAAATTAGTGTGTAGAACAAAGTAGCATCTTTCAGAGGACTGACCAAAGCCATTCCTGTATAGTGTAGAGAGAAAGGAAGGAACACAATAATTCCAGGACAATGATAGCTAGTTACATGATGGTTCGAGCCAGACCTGAGACACTGATCCAGGGTGAGAATGGTGATACCTAGGGAAGTTTATCTTGATTTGAAGAATCAGACAGCCAGTGAAAAAAAAAAAAAAGGAAAAATAGATGGAAAAGGTAAAAGCAGATTTAGTTATGTACACTAAGATAGCACTGACCGAAAAATGGGAAACCGAATAAAAAATTCCATCCAGATTTACTGGCTGTAATAAGGCTGGGAAGCGGGCAGTTAAAGAAGATTAATTAATCACAGAGACATGGTTCTCTCAGCAGCCATGCAGGACACTATTAGAATTTATAGATGTTATCCCAAAGGCTACTGTTGCGATTAGCAGCATGCACTTTAGCTAAGATGCAAAAGACCAACCAGGCCATGGAGATGAAACTACCATTTCACCTTGAGAGGCGGATACCAAGGAGAAGAGTGGAGACACATGAGTAAGGGCAGAAGTAGCAGCAAGTGCAATAGGACTGCACTTACCAACCTCAACTAGTGTTCAGCTGCCTGTTAAACCTGAGACAGACCTAAGTCCTGAACTGGCAGGTTTAAAGGGTATACATATAAACTGCAGCTACTGTCCTGCCAGTGTCATGCCAAGCCCCAGTGTGACAATACAGTACTACAATTTTAGACCCCCTCCTACTCCAAAGAACTGAACCAAAACCACTGCAGTCACCTAGCCAGTTTGCTGCATCAGCCTGAAACAACATATTTTGAACATCTTTAAAGCTGGTTCTGACATTGCCTACCTACTCTGTCACTGCTGGAACAAAAATATCTAAACTGTGTTGTGTACAAATCTTTCAGTGAATCAGCACATAAAAGAATTTCTAAAGTATGCTATTAAAAAGAAATCGGCTATAAGCCAAGACTGGTGCAAACACTGTATTCATGCCAGGGAAGGTAATTTAGGAATTCTCAACACACATGGAATTTTCCGATACTCAATAAGTAAGTGTATAAATGTAATGCAGCAAAACCATTCAGCAGCATTTTTTCCCCTTTCATTTAAACCAAAACAGTTGCTTTTGAACAGGTTTTTATCATCTTCCCACTCTGCTTACTTCACATTTTTCACTGTCATGGACCTGAAAGCGAAATTTGCTATAAAGCAAAATGAAGCTGGCTGTCTTGCTTTCCCTTTGCAGAGGCAGGCAAAGAAAACAACAGACACTGATGGTGCACACAAAATTAGATTTCAAAAATTGTGCAGTTGGCTATAGAAAGACATTTGTTATGCAGCTTTTAAATTGACAATGTTGTTTTTAAAATTAAAAAAAAAAGGAGGCCAAAACTGAAAAAAATAGAATGTAAATCTGACAACCCATTTCTATAAACACTTTAAAGTAATGATGCTGCTAATGAATGCTGAATTACAGTGTAAATCTAATAGATCAACTCCTGGCCCCTAGATTATGATGACAGGACTTCATTAGGTGTAATGAATACACCAGAGGAGTAAACAATGATTATCTCATTATGTTAAAAATGTTACCTATTTTTCTTTATTAAAGAAACATTCATTTAATTTTTCCTTCCAACAAAGCAAACACTTGAGGACCTCCTCCTGTTAGCTTCATACAGCAGGGTCTGGGATTTCAGCAGTCATCTCCTCTGGATTATTGTGAGGTATCTGAGGAGGTGCAAGAGGTCTGACTGCTTGTTGCTGTCAGAATGAAAGCAGTGTTTTCAAATGGTGAAATATCTAATTAAGGTGGCTTTCTTGGTTACACTAAGTTTCACTTTCCCTTCGTGCTTTCCACCTCAACTTTTAGGCTTTTGCTTATTGATTTAGCATTGACATTTTCCAGGAATAGTGGAAAAATGAGGTTTTGTCATTGTTCACAGAACGAAGACAGCAAAAGTGTATCAGCAAGAGGTGGCTTTAGCACAAGCAAGAGGCATTTTGTCCGCAGGAGGATAAGGACTGGGTTTGCCAGGGCTGACTGAGATGAAGGTCCAGGGGCTACTGTGCAGCCAGAGGAGCCAGGCCTGTCACTGCAGGGACAGAGGGCATGGAGAAGTGGCTGCTGCTTCATGAAGAAATGTGAGATGTGGGCAGGTCAATGAGCCCATGGTAGGCTGGCCTGTGCTAGGACAACTGGGAGATGGATGCAGCTTTAGAAACTAGCCATTGCACTGACTGTGCCTTCACCATCATACGGATATGACTCTTAGTGACAAGCCTTGGTTCGCATTTGGAGCAACAGGGCCATCTCCCCTCACCTACAGAGGTACCTGTGTATCAATGAATAATGTCATTCACAGACCCCAAAATAGTTTTCAACAGAGAGGTATTAGTAAATAAATGCTGACAAAGGAAAAGAATAAGTGATTCTCCCCATTTTACACAGAAAGGCTTTAAATAGAGCCACAAAAAAACCTAGAATATGCTAAACCAGAAGGTATCTCTGGAAGCTTTTTCATACTCAGTGGTGCAGGATGCACCCTTCATCCGAAATGCTTGGAGCAGGGAAGAAGCCAGGAAGCGATCTCAAGATTCAGCAATGGCACCATATGTCATAGTTTCTCTTAAATACTTTCTCTGGTCCATTTTAAAATGGCGTGGTGCAAGAAGATGGGAAAAACACATTGGAGGAGAGAGCAGGAGTCCCAAGGCCATAGCTGAGGCAGAACCTCCCCAAGAAAGAAGGAAGAGAGCTGATGAGGCTGCTGGATGGATGCTGGTGTTCTTGGTCAATGTTAGAGCAGTCAGGCTTTTTGCAGTTCTTGCCTTACAGAATCACAGACTGGTAGGGACCTCTGGAGATTGTCTAGTCCAACACCCCTGCTAAAGCAGGTTCACCCAGAGCAGGTCGCACAGGACTTCATCCAGGTGGGTTCTGAATATCTCCAGGGAAGGAGACTCCACAACTTCCCTGGGCAGCCTGTTCAGTGTTCTGCCACCCTTAATGTAAAGAAGTTTTTCCTCATGTTCAGGTGGAACTTCCTGTGCTCCAGTTTGTGCCTGTTGCCCCTTGTCCTGTCGCTGAGCAGCACTGAACAGAGCCTGGCCCCATCCTCTTGACACTCACCCTTTAGATATTTGTAAGTGTTGATGAGGTCCCCTCTCAGCCTTCTCTTCTCCAGGCTAAAGAGCCCCAGGTCTTTCAGCCTTTCCTCATAAGAGAGGTGCTCCAGTCCCCTCATCATCTTTGTGGCCCTCCACTGGACTCTCTCCCATAGTTCCTTGTCTCTCTTGAACTGGGGGGCCCAGAACTGGACAGAGTACTCCAGATGTGGCCTCATCAGGACAGAGTAGAGGGGGAGGAGAACCTCCCTCGATCTGCTGGCCACACTCTTTTTAATGCACCCCAGGATACCATTAGCCTTCTTGGCCACGAGGGCACATTGCTGGCTCATGGTCAACTTGTAGTCTACCACAACTCCCAGGTCCTTCTCTGCAGAGCTGCTCTCCAGCAGGTCAATCCTCAACTTGTACCGATGCATGGGGTTATTCCTGCCCAGGTGCATGATCCTACACTTGCCCTTACTGAGCCTCATCAGGTTCATCTCTGCTCAACTCTCTGGCCTGTCCAGGTCTGTGTCATGAGTGAGACATGCAGTTCCTAACTTAGAGGGGATGCACTCAGCAGGAACGTCAACTCCACCCCCATCAACCTCACCAATACAACTGTATAAGAATTTGCTGCACTGTTCTGCCTTCAGCTTCAATAATGACAGACAGCTACCCGGAATGTATCTGCACCCACCATCCTGCAGTCATATGGGGCATTAAAAAATCTGTGACCTGTACTGTGCTATAAGCAACATCCTGAAACTTCAGGGAAGTGAAGAATACTGTGGCTGTTCCAGAATACAGCTCTGCTGTACTCTAGCAAGGAACCATTTTACCCTGGAAGGGGTCCCCCAGTAGCATCACATGCATGACTGCAGTAGAGAGTGTCTGTGAATACAGGTGTATAGTCACACATCTGCATAAACTCATCAGTTTGCAGAAGTAATGCTACAGCAACAGGTTTCTAAGTGATGGTTGGATTTAGAAGAAAGGGTTCTAGACTTTCCTGACTGAGTTTCAAACTGTGATATTCCTGTTGCTTGTATGCTGTTCTTACACTGTGAAGCGTAATGACAAAATCCATTGAATTGGCTAGTTAAGCTGAGTTTATGGCTGCCTGATATCTCTGGAGAAGCACAGAAAGCAGGCAGAATATTCTGCTCTATCTTTACTATAACCTTTTAAAATATCATAGGGTATCTACATTTGTCTGGTCCCTGCCACCAGTTTGCACGGTCCAAAGCATCCACAGCTGCCAAGACCTCATGCAAAGGATTTTTTCCACTGGTGCAGATACTACTGTCCAGTAGCTCTGAGTTCAATGAGACACTTCGCACCAAAATCAAAGGCCTTTGTTCTCTATTCCCCCAAGTCTAAAAGTTCTTAGGGCTGCTGTTGGCTAAAGCTAACAAACACCCTTCAGCAAACCATGCATTGCAGGAATTTCCTTTTTGGACCACATGTGGTCTGACTCCCAGTCGGAGCTGTTTTAAATCCAGCTATGGCTCAGCCTGCCCTTTAATGGTTAACTGTTTCTCCACTCCTTCTCAATGGTGTTTGAAAGGTTAGGATAAGTGCAATCCTGAGCAGACACCCAAGAAAACGGTGGTGCTGAGTACTAGATCTTACTGTCTGATCAAATGTTGACCAGTAGAAAGCAGCTGCAGATCCACCCAAGTGGAAGGAAGTGGTACTTGTTTACAATGCCTTGATTTTGCAGCATGGGCAAGACATAAGGATCATCAAGTACTATCACACACATCTGTCATAACTTCTGCCCTGAATTCCACAGCTAGAAAAAAACACTCAAAAAACACCTCCATGTATCTCATGTGCAAGAGAGTCCTCTTTCCTCCAGCACCAGCTAAGAGCAGCCAGCACAGCTGGGGCCGCACCCTACAGCCCTGCTCTGCAGCCCCTTTGCTGGAACAGAAACATCCACTGCCCCAGGCTAAATACTTGTGTGCAAAGTTTTGCTACATGAGAAGCTCTGTCATCAAAATTTATTTTTTTTTTCTTTTTATTTCTTTTTTTTTTCCCCCTAGTATTCTCTTTAATTCTCTATTTTTATCTTACACAGTTGGAATCAAAACACTGTAAAGGAAACTGGTATCTTTGGATTTTACTGCAGCACTAGGAGTAAATGTCTGCCACCAGGCCCCCTACCCAACCACATCTGATACAAGTTTATGACTTTTGCAAGCATATTGGCTATCTGATGTGGTAATTCCAATAATCTTCCCTCTCAAGTCTTGGGGACAGCTGAGAAAGGCTAATAAATCTTGATTTTTATTACAGACTTCACTTCATCCATATTCTGCTGAGGGAAAGGCAACATTTAAAGCCACGTGAATTTTTACTGCTCAAGGGAAGAGTTCAATATGAAGTGAAAATCACAGGCCATAAGAAGCAAGGAGAACAGAGTAATATATACATTTTCTTAACACCCGCAAGAGTCTGACTCCAGAGTGGTATTTCCACCTGACACCAATTACCTTTTAAAGGCTGGTTACTTCATGGTGTTTATACAGTTATGGTGAAGGTCTGTTGACAATTAGGGCTAGAGATCCAGAACCTATAAAGGTTCTCTACTAAATAGCTCTCCACACAAAGCTGAAAGCGGTTTTTTTTGCCTTCTTCAGGTATGGATTCTAGATGCTTCTGTACTGATGATATGGGTATCTGCTTTGGCCTAATGATCACTGTGTTTTCTCTCAAAGAGCTGGCACATCATTTTGGATTGAATACTTCCATTTCAAGTAACACAAAGAGTTGGAAAGAAAGCAATTAAAGTCTCCACAGTTTGCACATGTCCCTTGTAAAACACCACAGTAGCTCTGTTCCTGGGCTCAGCAGCTGCTCCTGCAGACAGGAGTAGACAGGGAGAAACATAACACTTAAATACACTTGCCTCCTGTACACATAAATGTAGACATACATAGATTGGAGTCCTGTATCAAGACATATATGTCCTGATAGATACCAGAACATCTAGTCTCTAATTAGATCCAAGTCCTGCTTGGATTTGGGCCTATTTCTGATTGCTTTTAATGATACCGTAACCATGTCCAAGCCAGCAAATACACTAGAAAGACAAGCGACAGCAGAACTATGTCTCTTCCTCCAAACATTTACCTGATTTACTGGTATATTAATTCATCTCAGTATAAGATCTATCCCCTTTTCTTGTTCCAGATTTCCTAGGAGTGACATGGAAAGAGATTCGTTGCTGTTGAAACCTGTGCTGTAAATGCTGTCATGGTGCATTCTTCTGCAGGGGGAGGATTAACTCAACTATCAAGAGGTGTTGGGGACTGGAGGTGCTAAAACTAGGTCACCAGGTGCTGTTCAGTGAATGTAAGCAATGAGCTTTGCTGTCAGTTCACATCTCTTGTTTGCCTCAGCCTCATCCAACTGGAATACTTCCAATCAAAGTACCTCTGCAGATTCACCTGTCTTAACAAATCTACTGTCCCTAAACATTCAGACAGAGATGTAACTTTTCACTCTATTGTCTAACACGAAAGGCAGCATCCTTGGGATGCAGATAGGCTGCAGCACTTCATGAGGGGCGGGGTGGTGGTAGAACGTATTTCTGTGATAAAAGTGCATCCCTGCCTGGTGGGAAAGTATCTCCTGTTTGGGGCAGACCTTATCCCTCGGAGTTCACGTCAGGAGTTGCTTATTGCCATTTGCACCTCTCAATGCTGATGAGGAAAACCTAGCCACACATGAGTAACGTGCTTCACCGATTTGGAATTCCAGGTTCAAAACCCACTTCAAACTGTTCCAGTACAGACTGCTTGGAGATGCACAAGACAAATCAGGCTACAAAATGGAAACCAATACCACAAGGGTTTCATACATTTAGATTATTCTTTTCCACCATGCTTTGGTCTGGAATTTAAAAGCCCTGTGCTCCCAGCCAGGCAAGAACTGAGACAAGAGCATGCAGTCATCTTCGGTTATTACATTAATGTTATTCATTTTGCTGGTTATTTCTGGTATAGCCACAATCTCTACTTGATCACCTGGTCTGCAGCACTGATCCCGTAACTCATGGTGAAATTCATGATCCTGCGTGCGACCACTGAAGATATGTCATTGTTATTCCTTATCCAGCAGGAAATTAGTCTACATTTGTTTACCTTTTCAAAATCTTCTTGTTAATGTTTGTAACAACAAATCAATGAAATTCACATTGAAATGCAAGGTCTTACAGCTCTCCATGTTGTTGACATGGAGGAAAGTTTGAAACAGCTCCGTTGCATTTTATTTTTATAGCCTAGCTGAGATTCACATCTGGTTTCCAGAAACAATTAACCTTTATAAGGGAGTGCTACAACCCAGTCTTCCTGAATCCAACCAATTGTGCGTAAGTATATACACCCGTGGGTGACGGAAATACACATCACCTAGCAAATAGATTTTATTGCTGTGCATAAGCTTGACTATAGAGCAGAAATATATGCTTATAGAGAATTAGATGGCTCAAGGGTCTGATAACAATGTACAGTACCTTTTTGTTGTAGGCTGAAATCCAACCCAGATCAACAGCAAGCAATGCCATTACTACCTAATGACTGTTTGGCAGCCTACAGGAAATGCATGCATGTCACGAAAAATTACAGCTCCAAACACACCTCTTCCCCCAAACAACAGACATGGAGAGCTGACTGGAGGTGGCTCCTCAGGCTCAAGGGAGGCTGAAGGCAACTGTCCTGATGCTTTGCACTGACCATCCATACACTGACTACAGCTGTCAGCCTCAAGACTTTACATCAGCACCAGGTCTACTAAACAGATGGAAAGACCGCTGTTCCTATTGTTTGTGTACGCAGTAGGCATGACAAAAATTTGTCGCACTTCTGTTTTTTTCAGATCTGATTCCAGTTTTATCACTCTCCCAGACATGAACAAGTAATTACTCTGGTTTTCTTCCATTTACAAGGAACACCAAAGTTTAAAAGAAGTCAGGAAGAGAGTTTTTCTCTTATAGATACCAAACACAGAAAGCACTTACATAAGCTTCATAATATACATTGCAGGCAATTACAGAGTCATTTAAAAAAGCACAAGAAGAACATTAGTTTGACATCATGCTCTTTCATTGTGCGGTATCATTAATGAAAAAACTAATTGTTCCTTTTCATCACCCATAAACATCATGACAAAAGGCATGGGTTCCTTCCAAGGTTCATCCAATCTTCAATCCTTGCAATATATCTTACAGCACATTTCAAAAATTCATACGGTATGTATGATGAGGGAAAATTAATCAGTGCCACATCTCTGGTTTATGAGTCACTGTGGTTCCTCTGATCATATGGGAAATGTGGAAGAGAGGTAGGGTAACTCACATCTGACAAAAGCAATGGTTAATATTCATAACCATCTGGGCCAAATGCATGTTATCTGATTGCTTTGCAGGAAATAATCTTCACAGTCTCATTTTTTGATCTGCACTTAGAATCTTTTTTTCACCCTTTCTTTTCTGTGCCTAAATTACAATGTTTTAATAAATGAAACAGACACAAGATAGGCTTCATCTGGGAGAATATATGCTGATATCACCCACTCCTCCTCCTCTTGGTCTCAGGACAAGACTATGTCCCATCTCTCAGATCGGTACTGATTCGGACGTGTTTCATATGTGGAAATGTTAGACATAGTTCTGGCCACGGTGCAATGTCAAAAAAAAAAAAAAAGTCATCCATTGATGGCTGACTGAGCTTTAAGAGCAAAATCTCATGCTCTGTGGGGACTGTATGTGAAAACACTTAGCTTCAGAGCTTCTCCACATGTGTGAGCTTCCAACATCATCACAACTCCACCGCTTCTAGTGATTGTGGCACTATTATTTCTATTTTATAGAGGCAGAAGTAAAAGCACAGAGGTCCATCCAGTGGTGAGACAGAAAGACTAATCGGTAGACTTCAAGAGCTCACTCAGAGATTTTTCATGTGAGTTATTGCATTAATTGCTCAGAGGAATTGACCTCCTTCAGTTGGAGATCCATTGCAGCTAAAGGACACAGAATGGGTCTTCACATGCCCAGCAATTCAGGCATGCATTTTCACAAAGTAACTGTGATCTTTCATTTGCCTGTCCTCAGCAAGAAATAGCCTCATGCTGGATGAACTATCCCCCTCTCTGCCATGATCTTCAACATCCAAGCGAGAGAGACATGGAATGGTGAATGCTATTCTGCCTCACAGAGACGAGGGACTGCAATGCCAGCAACGTGAAACCGTACCTGGCCAATACAAGAAAGGTTTGGCAATGCAAGGACACCACCTCTGGGAGACCGTTCTTGGCCACATGCAAGTCGTACTGCCTCTAGCATTGAAAGCCTTCAACAAAGATATTCATTCTTAGTTGAAGGACCACCATCCTTCTGAGGGATGCAGATTTCACACACACACACATATATATATATATGAATATATATATATATATATATGAAATATATAGCCAGAAAATACAGCTTTTGTGTTTTGGGACGAGTTTGGTCCCTGAAGAATTTAGCCTAGGCTTCATGCGACATTTAGTTCAAGGAAGTGAAGACAGGGAAGTTTTGTCTTGCACAAAGTGTTCATACACTGCAAACTCAAGTGGTGGAAGAATACCTCTCATCATTTAAGCCTCCTCCTTATAACGCTAGTCAATGCCCTCTAATTCTTCTAAACCTTTCAGCATCACTCAAGATAGAGCTTCTATGTCCGAATCTGAGTCTTCTCAGGTAAATCACATAGATCAAAACAGTGATCAATGTTTTGTATCTAGCCTTTGAGACAATTAGCTGTTCTAAGCTGGGC
This sequence comes from Leptosomus discolor, assembly GCF_034619465.1. Lineage (NCBI taxonomy): Eukaryota > Metazoa > Chordata > Aves > Leptosomiformes > Leptosomidae > Leptosomus > Leptosomus discolor. The sequence continues at coordinate 99,936 of NC_141399.1, forward strand.
CTGTTGAAGTGAAGATGATCCCAAATCTTAGTTGTCCCATAGGGCAGATCCCATAGGGGTCCCAACCTATATCCCCAAATAAATAACCATCTTGAGTAACTTTGGAGTTAGCTTCCTTCCAACAAACCTTCACCTGTTAATGCTATGTCGAGGCTTCACTAAAGTCTCCTGCAGGATTTTTAGCTGTATGGCATAGTTACTGGTTATCTTGCTAGCTGTTACAAATTTGTGATCAAAAACCATGTAACACACTATACATACAATCAAACCACCTGTGCTTTGAAAAGAGACAAAAACCCCACAACAAGGACTGCACCAGAATTGCAGGTCATCACTAGCATATTGAATTCCTGGGCATAACTATATGCTTATGAATATGAAAGTCCACGTAAGGGCAAGACCTTCTGGGGTGAGAAGTCAAAAGAGCCCATTGGCTACTAAGATGGCTCAGTGCAACTAGAGAAACCCTCTATGCCAATAATTTTTCCATATTCATCCTCACATCTAAGATTATCATCCTAAGGTTACAAGGCTATTGATCCGAGATCCCTTTCTCTGAAAGACAGATGTTTCCTACCGCAGCAAAGGCTACAGACAACAGGCAAGAGTACCCTTGATGCATCATAGATCACCTTGGCAAGTATCAAGCTCTCCCCCCAAGTTATCGTTCTACAGATGTCTTCAGCATAGTTATCTTATTATGCCAGTCCTCAAGCAGCAGTTTCCTTAATTAGGCATCAGGATAGTATGGAGGAAGGTCAGATCTCTTAACAGATCCAGAGGAGGAAAGGGCACTGTGGATGTTATTTGATTGCCAGGTTGGATAAAATTTCACCTCCTGTTTCCCAGCTTCCCACGGCTCTTCTTCTATCCTTTACTCTATCTGCTGACCCCGCTTACTAGCACCAGGACATGAGCTGGCAGGATGTGTTTCAGTACCAGACATGTCAGCGTCAGTTTTACATCCTCCTGGTCCTGCCTCCTCAGGGAGTCAATGAAGCTGTTGGGATCTTCTGTGTGATTACTTCACACAGCCTTTTGTAGGTCTTGCTGCTGGACCTCAACATTAATAAATAAGGTTGAGATACACTGTGCTGGGCCTCTGGGAGTAGGATGCAGGCAGTTCTTGATATATTAAGCAGACTGGTAGATCATGTGGAAGGGGAGAAGTGGATAACCCGTACACAGGTTGAAGCAGGGTCTTGAGTTTGCTTCAGTGGTAAACCAGTAAGTATTGACTGCCTGTAAAATACAATTCTGAGAATAAGATCATTACTTGACTTAAGTCAGTCTAATTCCCCCAGCAGGTTACCAGCTAAAATCATCTCATCTGTTCACTCCTCCTCCCTTTCAGGCAGAGTAATGCCATCTTTGGGCCTCTCTGGGAAAACGTCTTCCCAGCAATCCTGCAGGGAGAACAAAGAACCCTCTCTGTTTTTTATGGCAGCAGTCTCAAAAATCCCTAGGGATTCTGGCCATCACATCCACAAAACCATAAACCAATATTCACTCTTTCTAGTCCAGAACATCATATTTGTTGTTTATTCTTACTGATAATCTTCTGTCAGCCTTCTCAGGTAAAAGCACCAGGGACAAACATGTAACTGACACTGTCTACCCTTTTGCCAGGGTATGTACTAAGAAACCCTCATGATCCCAACCTGCTAACTTGCACAGTTTAGTACTTCCTAATCCCAGGCAAGTGATTCTGGCAGGCAGCTGAAACGGTGAACTTCTTCCCTGGCTAAAAATCATAGAATCATTCCAGTTTAGTACATGCATTACTGAAGCAAGCCTTGCAAAACACAACAATTTATTAGATGTTTAGTAAATTATTCTTGCCACACTGGACAATATCGGCCCAAAGATGGTTGTTCTCACTGTGCATGACATCAGTGAACCAGATTCCTCATTGGCACATGGAAATAGACCATTTCCCAAATATCCATTCACCCTCAAGATGAACAGGTTTTTTACATCTACCAGCACACAACTGCAGCACAGAAAAAGAAGGCAGCACAACCCAGAGGGAGATTCCAAGTTCATTTCCCTCCCACATACACTCACTGTAGTCCAACACATTAAAATTTCACAGGAACCTTTGTGTGTTCTGGTTGATGGCAGAATACCATCAATCTGTATGTTATGGGTGACATTACAATGGACCAGACGATCCAAAGGAATAAGTGTCTGTGCAGCAAATGATCTTTCTGGACAAGCCTCAGAAGGAAGTTAGCCGTTCAGCCACTGAACTTTTAACACTTTATACAGCGCTCTGCGGCAGGGTTCAAACAAAACAAACCAGCAACAGAATCTAATACAACAGCTGCCAGCTTTCCCCTGGTCCCTTCTATCAGGTCCCATCTTCTGACTCAGCCTAGCAGTTTATGAAATAGGTCCAGTAGGCCACCAGATATCGCACAGAGGCAGCCTTTTTCCTGCTTGACACATTCCCTGAAATAGCACAAGTCAGTATTTAAAGATATTTAACACTGTTTGCCCAAGACTAATGTTCATATGAATTCTCCCTCCCTGTGAACAGCTCATTCAGACAAACTGATGGTATTTGTTTTACCCTTTCATCACTCAACTGCAGTACTTAAAAAGCAGAGTAACATAACATAAAGCATGCCATAAATCCATGCAAACAGAGAGTCAAAACCATGTAAGAACAGCTTTGATGACAGACTGGCTACATTTAGCCTGTACCTGGGACTAAGCTATAACAGTCACTCTGTCACCTGACAACCCCTCACCAGCCAGGGAATCGGGAAGAAGGAGAGTGTACCCTTGGGCTGAAGTGAAATAGATTTAATGAAACACCACCAATACTGACAGAGATATGCTTAGCCAACTGAATATCCAGTCATCACAATCAACTGGAGAGGAGTCCTCAGGAGAAGCCAGAGAAGGAACAGGCAGAACCTCAGGAGGAACCCCACAGGGTCCCCCTCTCCTCAGCAAACCTTCCCCCTTTACAATGACCATGACATTATGGTCTGGGCTCCACCTATACTAACCCAGGTCAGCTGCCCTGGCTGACTTGAAACTGCTAATGGCCTGGGCTGTGGTTCTGTCCCAGCCAGACCAGGACAGAGTTAAAATATCAACTGTAAATAAGTTACTGTAGCTTACTGCAGCACCAGCTTTTATGTGATCAAGGACATGGAGAAATGCCAATACTGCATGTCTCACAATGAGGCTGGGTGGCTGTTCTACTTAGGAGTGTATTTTGGAAGAAGAATGAGGATTTAGTTTTAAAGACTGATGGGCAGCATCTGGGAAAGGGAGATGACAGGGCCATGAGTTATTTGGGAAAGTACAGAACTTCATTTCCAAATCACCTGCTTTCGTTTTTTCAGCTCGTGATACTCTTGCAGGCAAATCAGAGTAGTGGGTCTGAAAAAAACAAATAGCAGTCCGGGCAGCTCATATCTCTATTCCGTCAGATTTCACAATCTCTCTGCATAGACTCTCATCCTCCTCACAGAACAAGTCCTTTCAGGATGGGAGGAAGCAAGGTGCCCTCCTCTCTTGACAGCCCTACTAGGACAGGAGCTACTCTTCATCACATGCATTGTCACTTCACACATGATGTTTGTTTGATTGCGTTGGACTAACAAGCACACACAGGAGCAAGTCCAATTTAAACAGGGTGACAGTCTGGACTTAGATACTAACAGTTCACACTGAAATGCTGCTGTACTCAAGCACGTGTGCAGTCCAAAAACAGGATTAGTAGCTGTATTTTAGAAATACATCTTTATCTTTACAATGGACCCAGCAACATCTGAGTATCTGGATATCCCACCAGAGCAAAGATTAGAGCTCAAGGGTTTCTAGACCCTCGACCCATGTGCTGGCCACACCTAATTCATTATCCAAACAGCTGAGGGACTTGGTTTTATAGAAAAAGTCAGCATCTATCATAACAAACGGCATGGTATTTTCCCCTGAAATGTGATGTCACAGTGCTACTGAACTTGTGCCTGCCTTGTATTTATAGTGTATGGAAGATTTCTGCTTTCTAAGAGCTATTGCTCCTGAAAACCATATTCTCATAATGTTGTCGCTTTCAAACCTCTGAAAAATAGTAATAGATTTGAAGAGTATGTGGAGGGGTTAAATCTTATTTCAGTTTTACCAAATTATTGCCTAGCAGAAATATTGAAAAGAGCCCTCCTTACAGTGCTCCTCCACTGAAGTGACAGTGCAGAGGAATGAGAAGCTTTGCTAAATTGATTTTGATCACTTCAGGAATCTAGGAACCAAAGCCGCATTGCAAAACTTCTGGACACTATTCCACCATGCCTAGTATGTGGTACCAAAGGTTTGCCTGTCCCTAATCTGACCAGAGAGTTTTGCAGTTATCACTCATAAATAATAGCTCTATGTCCCTTCCTTCAGACTGGACATTAAAGGAAATAGTGAGGTTTGGACCTGCCATCACACATAGAGACTAGCCTGTCACCACACCTCCCAATGTACCCCAAAGCCATACACAGGATAAAGTCTGTTACTTTACCACCTTTCTCCTGTCTTAACTACTGAACTGAACTGAACTACTGAACTAAACTGAAATTAATTTCTAGATGGAAAACCCCCTAGCCTTAGAGGAACTCACAATACATGGCTGGATTACAAAACTGCAGCTGTGTATGGACAACCCTACCTCTTTCTACATCTCTAATTTATATTGGATTTTGTTTTGCAGAACAAAGCAGAACATGAAGTAGCCTCTTGAAGCTTTCATATTGCGGTGGATTCACTAAAACTTTCCTGTTCTCTTTATAATGACATTGCCTAACGCTTGACTACGTTTACTGTTGCCCTCTACCGCTTTCAGCAACTGCCTCAAGATGTAAACATGTTCATGTATCAATGCAAAGCCATTAGATTACAAAAACAGAGGTCACTGCAAAGGGCACAATCAGCTACTGATCTTGGCTGTGAAAGCTCTGTCCTTCATTAGTGAATGTTTAGGGAAAGTTAACTTTCTTCTCTTTAGAAGTCGTCTGTGAGCCTTTTTTTCCTTTGATGAAAGGCCAAATGCAAGACACTAATGAAGTATGAAAGAACCGTGCCTATGTACAGGACAATCAGCATTTGCTGATTCTGAATGGAGAGTGGGGATGAGGAACAGGCAGTTATTATTATCAGCCAGCCATACTGAGCATTCTCAGATTGATCCTGAGCACTGAAGAATTCTTCTGAACCTTGAATGTATGAAATCCAGATGCAAGCCATGATCTGGTGACGATCACAGTCAGCCTGGGACTGAGGAACACACTGGAGGTAAAATTCTTCCCACTTCTATACAGGTCTGCATTGTGCTTGTCCCAGGTTCAACTGTTCATCATGTTAAAATAGGTCTTTGATAGCTCTTGAGAATACAGAGCTGTGTTCAATGCTTGCTATTTTGCTATGGAACAGACATATTCAGTAATGGTCAAAAAGCATGTCATCTGCTACAAGTGCTTAGAAGAGGAAGAAGCAATGAAGCAGACATCATTATTCCAACAGAAAAAGCAATGCTGTGGTAACACCTTTAATGCCATGGTCCTGCTCCATGTCATAAAAACACTATAAAACTAGAAAAGTAAAGAGAAGAGTAAATGGGACAACTAAATCTGTGGAGTGACTTTGGTTATCATCCCAGCAAATCTTTTCCAGGGTGAGGACACCTGGTGTGTTTAATTGTTCTTTAGACAATGTGTTCAGCTCTCCTCTGATATTAAAACAGAAGACAGTAAATGAAGCTAGAAAACATTAGATTTAAAATAGACAAAAGTGCTTTCAAGTGCTTTCATACAATACATGGTGAAGTCATATTAAGATGAAAAGTTTAAATAGATTCAAAAATTGAGTAGGCACATCCATGAAAGAAAAATCCACCAAAGGCTTATTAACACAAAGATGCCATTTTTTGGCTACAAATGAACTACAGGATGCTGGAAAGTGGGAGTATTCTCGAGGAAGATGGTGATATACTCATTGCATTCTCATATTCCCTGCCGTTCATCCACTTTTGGCCAACCCGATACAAAACACCAAGCCATCGGTCTTGACCTAGTACAACAGTTATTCATGTTCTTATGATGCTGAAGCTAAGCAAACCTACTTCCATGCCTTCCTAGGGTGTTACTAACTTATTCATTGCATTATCCTTACTCAGGTTGTGAGAGAGAGAGACAACCTGTTGTTTGATCCTGCCTTCAGTCAGTTCAGAGACCAGTCAGGTAGGAACTGGAAACTTGATTTGAAAGACTCAGAACTTCCTGTGTCTCTCCCTCCACTTTTCCTGCCTCCATTGATCCCTGCCTACCCAGATCACACACTGCTCAAGTTCTGCCCCCTACACAGGTCTGCAAGTTTTGCCTCTTTATAGGCAAGCATGAAGTAATGACAAGCAGGCAGCCAATTAACTGAATAGCTAGTAAGATTCCAGCTGTAAAAAATACATCACTTTTTAGCTTCTCAGTTTTATTGGGTTACCTATGTTTGTCTGAGAATCAAAAAATTGCCTCCGCAACACCCAAACACATTTTAAAATGCCAACTAATCAGTGCAAGTGTTACAGCAGAAAACAAGCAGCCTCTAATTTTATGGGCTCCTTTGTCACATCTGTGCCTAAAATAAATCACACAAATAAAGGTTTTAATTCCACATTAGTACATACAGCAGTTTATTGAGTTTATGGCTGGTGGTTAAGCGTCACGAACACTTAGATTTCAGTGCTACAAGGAAGGAAGTGCTGAGCACAGGTGTTTGCAAAGAGTGATAATAGCATAATAAATTACTGCAAGGTAAAGACAAACTCTCAATGCCATAGACTCATTGCTCTTATTTATGCAGCAAAAATATCTTAATACATTCAGTAATAAGTTATCAGCAATGCCTGGCTGGTGCTGCAATGGGCAGAGATACAGAGTGCTGTGCCTGAGGACTAAGAGATGGTTTTGCCACTGTTTGAGTCAGCCTCATGGAGATATTCCTCGTATCTTATTTTTTGAGTTTTCCTTTGCTGACAGCCCCAGCTGTAGTCTGATGATAAAGAAGTAAGTTTTGGAGATAGCAGAGGCTGGGAGGGGGCTGAAGGAGTTGTGTTCCCTCTCGAAGGGAAAGGAAAAAAATTTCTCCTCATGTCACCACATTTCAGGGGAAGTGAAGGCCAGGGAATAAGAAGGGGGTTTTAAAGAAATAGGATGGATGGCTCCATTAGGAGCACAGGATCTGAGCCCCTTGAACTTAAGATTAGACGAAGAAAATAAATTTACAGTAGGTCTGTGCCTAATTTCTGCCTCGGTTTCTTTTTACCACCTGTTCCCATTGTGTCCTCGGTCTAGAATTTCAAAACTAGACAACCTGTTGCTGAAACAGACCTTAATTCCACAGCACATGCTCATCCTGACTAACACCATGCTGCCTTAGGCTTTCCACCTTTTCCTTGCCAGCTATAGGAAAACATCAAGTCTACTTTTAAGACATCAGAACAAGTCAAGAACACTTGTTGATCCTCTGTTCATCCAGGCATAGTTTTGTACATTCAGTATGGACCAGCCGGGACAAGCAGGGAGTCCAAGCAGCCTCTCTGGTATGAAGCATGCCACTTCCCACAATCACCCTCCTGCATATTGGCTATTTTCTACCAGGTGAGAGGAGGAGCGCGAATTCTTCTGGCAGCAGCTATGTTCTGGTACATGCCACCTGGGTACATTCCTCAGCACACCTCTGGCAGCTGCCAGCACTCAACACTGCTCAAATAGCTCTCTGCCCCATAGGGATTTTCTGATGTTCTTATTTCTTCCCAAAAGATTGTAAGTGAACCTGATGGAGCAGAAGCTGAAGAGAACACGTCTCTGTGGGCACTGGTTTGGTTTTGAGCATAAGGTTTAACTTCAGCTCAACACCTTTCTGCAAAGACCTACAAATACTACCAAACTACAGCAGAGGCTGTAAGTGAGTGAAAAGGCTAATTAAACCTACTTTTTCATTTAGAAGACAGAAACTCCGTAGGAGACAATTGTATTTAACAAGCATAGAAAAACAAATACATTAGGAGCAGTCATCACAGAAAAGGTCCTCTTTCTTTTATGCCAGGTTCACTACTTTCCTGCTCCTTCTTCAAAATTGTTTCCCTAGATCTAAGAGACAAAATCTGACAATAAAAGGAGTTTTCCTGTGTCCCTCATAGGCAGGAGATAGGGATGTGTTTAAACATTGTTCTAGTACACAGGAACCCTCCTCACATAAGCACAGGGATATAATTCATATATATAGGTCTTACCTTCCCACTGTAAATGACTTTGAAGCCCATCAGGATGGGAACACAAAGACCAATCCAGTCCTGTGCATATGCTGCTCAGACCCTCTCTCCTCACAGAGACATTTCCCTCCTGAGAGCAGAAAGATGTGGGGCCACGGTAGGGTCACAAGAAGCAGAACACAATGAAGGAGGAGGTGGCTCAATAGACAATATATTTCCAGCATTGTCTGGTCCTTCAATAGCTCTTAAGTGCAAGGAAATTATCTGTGACTCTTTTGACATGAAGTGACAGCCAGTGGCACTGAGGTGTTGCTGGCTTTGATTTCCAGCACCCACAATATAGCTTATAAATTCATTATGTCCACTGTAGTCTTGCTGGGTTTTGGCACAGGTATAGAAAAGGCTTGTGCTCAAGCTGAGCAGTAAATAACTGAACTAGCAATCATAAGAACTAATGTCAACACTTTCATGGCCATTTCATAATGCTCTGTGTTGAACCAAGGCATGAGATTTCCATTCTTTTATTAGCTCTCCTGAAAGAGATACGATTGTTAATATTCATCTTCCTTTGATATGATTTGGTTTCAGGGACTCCATGGGAACCAGCAAGATTAGGATAATAAAATAATAGTAAATTGCTTGTGGCAGAAATTTTATGTAAAGTCCCTCTAATACATTCAGTCTCTGGACAGCAACAAGAACATGATAACTGAATTAGACTTCTAACAAGATTTTGACGATTGATGAAGCAAATACAACCTTTAAAACAAAAAGTCCACACACCCCCCCAGTCACATCTGAGCTGTCAATAGAGAAATCTGGTCCACCTCCTTCATGAATTAGTCTCTCTATGTATTGCCTTTCTCAGTGTTCCCATTTGCCACAAAACTAGCCAACCCAGCTTATTTTCTTCTGTCATTATTAAAATTACTATTACCATTGCAAATGCTTCCAAGGGAGAGAGTATTAATAACAGTCTCTTTCATCAGATCCTGTCAGTTCCTGGGGTGATTAATATTCCTGTCTGCAAGAAGCATTATATCATTTAGAGAGAGCATATTGCTTGGCTCATAGGCTATTCTTCATGGTCTGTGATGAGTGCGTTGTGATCTGCCATTATTGCATTACTGTTTACACAGCTTGAGAAGCCTCATAAAGCAGTTAGGAATGAGCTGAAATTCAGATAGATTCAGATCTGGGAAATAAGAAAACCCGACACAAAGATCTTCAGGCTGTTTAGCCCTCTTCATTCCCCACATCACATCCCCACTGACTGTTGCTGTCATCCTTTCCCTACCTGGGATGCAGATGGCAGCTGCGTTTCTGTATGTATGGCCAGTGAACCCATCCTTGCAAGGATGATTATAGGCAATCTGCTGGCTCCAAAGCACCGTGGGCTCCTACAATTGTTTTCTACATAAATACCATACTGTGTCTGTGGGGAGCTGCTACTCTATTTTGAGATAAGTCACTTCAACTCCTTGTCAAGAACCATCTAGGAGGAATCAAGATCAGTTTTTATTTTCATGGAGATTGCCATAATCTGAATCTCCCCAGGAAGCCTGATGATCCGCTCTTACTTGTATCATACAGGGTTGAGTGCAGCAATATTTATTTTGTACACAAGCTGTTCATGGAGTCTATTCCTGAACACGTCATGAAAGGTGCACTTTAATTTATGCAGATTATACACAGCACGTGGGTTCAACAGCAAGTTACCAAGGCAAACCCAAGGGCAAATCTTGCTTCCACGAAGTCCGATCTGTGCCATAAATGATGGCCGAAGGTACCTGATTTTCCAGTCTGGTCTAAACCAGATGTCCAGGAAGATCAGCCAAAGCCAGCTGACAGCTCCTATGCCTTTAGTCCATAGGCTGCAGATTATTTAGATCACCTTGTTTCTCACGTAGTTGCCTTGGAAGAGCTTTATGGAAGCAGTCAAATCTTGCTGACATCACGGGGTCAAAGCTGCACAGGAAAGGAGTCAGGGAGTCTGGAAGGACAGGTGGATTGCCATTCAATGGCAGGTTCGATGCAGACGTTAGGCACCTTAGGTAAGCAAATGCAGGTTCACTGATTCACAGCAGGAGAAAAAAAGATAGCAGCAGCAGCTGCAGAAACGACATGTTAAAGACTGAAGGACTCACTAATCCCCTCTCTTGGATATATACCCCTATAGACAAGTATAGGAATGCGAGTCAGGTAACCTCCCCTCTAACCCTGGAGCAGAACGCAAGCTGTGACCTCCGGGTCTGCAGAATATCCAGCAATGGGGAGATGGCAGGTTACGTATGAAGTAGTGTCAGAGACCAATCATGACAGAGGACAGGGCTGGTGGCTACAGAAATACTCTCCATGGCTAGGATAGGGTGGCTGTACACAGTACTCTCTAAGCCACAAAAGACGCAAATTCACTTCAAATATAGACATAGGAGAGGTACTCGAACAACACGGACTTGCTACTAATCTTGAGCGCCGCTCCCATTGCCCACAACTGGAGCTGGCTTTTTATCTTTTTTTAACTTTTTGAAAATAGTAAATGAACCAAAAGGGGAAACTTAATGATTTACTCAGGTCTGACAAATCACCTTAATTTTAAAATAAATTTGAGGAAAGACCTCTCTGAAAAACGTGAAAAAAAAAACTTCAATGCCTTTTAACTAAACCATTTCATCTGAAAAATACAAAAATGTTTCCTCTCAGTGTTCCCCCAGACAAATCTTTCCAACTCCTCATTTTGAAGGAGCATTTTCATTTTAAAATCTGTCCTGAATGTAGAAGAAAAAATTTTGGAAGACACAGATAGTCACAGAAATAAAAGGATATACAAAGCATTCCATTCAAGTTAAAAGAAGCACTTTTGGGTGGATTTTGAGATGAAGTTTTCTGAGCTGGATTTCTGTTCTTGCCCAAAACAGTCAGCTTTAGTTTAGCTTGGACTAATCCTATCTTCCTCATATCCTCTTCACAGGTTTTTGGACAAGACACTAAACTGAAAAATCAATGTTTCCCCAGCTCCACCAATGATCCCACAAAATACTAAAGCTCTCAAATACATTCATTGTATGAATTTATTTAGCACAATCAGACCAAGGTTAATATTTCACCAGAACTGGTGTGGAAAAAAATGAGACATCCAATCTTGCCCATTCATTGAAGACAGACAAGGTGACTCTGCAGTTTACAGCTTTCCACTACTGAACTAGAAGCACATGGTCAAACTTCCAGTCTGGAACACGTTTTCATAGCTTGGTTGTAAACTTTTGGAAAACCAGGTTTTATAATACAAACACTGTCAAGCCCTGAATATTCAGTGGATACAAGTCAGCACTGTAAGGAAAACAAATTAAAATCAGGAAATACATGGCCAGCAGAGATGGTCTGGCCACTGGTACACGGCATCCACTTTGTGGCATGCAAGGAGGACTCCAAGGGAAGCACTGTAGGAAACAGAGGCAACAGAGAAACTGTGTAGCTGGACTGGACTTGGAAGCACTCCAGAACATGAAGGGCTAGGTTGGTGAGGGACACAAAAGCTGGAAGACACTGGACCCACCTTCAAGCCCCTTACGGGAGATATGGGCCAAAACAGTTCTTAGGCTAACGTTTGTGTTTTGTACTTCTGTACAGCTTATTCCATAGGCTCGTGTAGACAGAGAGACAACTTTCCATTAAAGAGACTGCAGCTAGCCCTAGACAAGGAAATGTGGAGCCAGCAAGGTTCACACCCCCTTTAATCACTTTATCAGGGGTTAACTATAATCCAATTCTTTCTGTTTGGACAAGTTTAGACTTTTTAGAGAAAGCATGCTTAAGGGTCAGCTTGGGTTTTTTTGGCATGGATAGGTTTTCAACGTAAATAGTTTGGATATTTCCCCAATAAATCATGTTGCTTGCATTCCTCGGGTCAGCCTGCTCATCAGGTCACAACCTGAACACCTAAGTCAAGCTGGAATCACCAATTCCTTTCTTCCAAACCAGTCATCCACCTGCACAAACCTGCAAGAATTGGAAATATATCTCTGCCTTCAATCCCACAAAGAGCCTCACTCACAAGAATGCTCATTAACTGCTTTTTCAGGCTCTTAAAACAATTTGCAAACCCCTTTTCTTAAAAATATGTATTCTCTAATTTGAAAAGCTGTTTCTAACGTGGATCCTTCATGATAAAAGATACACGTCCTCTGAATTCAATTCAACAACAGAAGCGTATGTTTGTGTACCAAAAGCTCTCCTGCTCCAGCATGTATTCAGGTAGACACAAGCATTTCTGATACCCAGAAGATGTCAAAACCTAGAGTGCATTTCAGGTCACATAGATTTCTCTAGTAACTGTTATTTTCTTACTTGACTTCTACAGACAGTGAGAAGAAAAATAAACAGTTTCATTTAGCTGCTGACTTCCAGTAAATAATGGACAGTGCTACAAAAGTTCTGCAGAAGGTGGCTGCGAGTGCAACTGCTTTGCCACCCTTCTCCATTTATCTTCCCTCACTGATATATACCGCTCACGAATTTACTGAAGGCTCTGACAGTCTGAGGAACAGCTGTAACTTGCAAGCATAAATGTGTCTTTGTGTCTGCATTGTTGATATTGCTTAGCTCAGACATTTCAGGACAGTGCAAACACAAGTTGGGATGCTGGATGCACTATGTACAGCATTTATGGACAGCAGTGCTGAGATTAACTGCAGTGAGTGGTTGTGCTCAACTGCAAGGAACAAGTGATAAGGCTGTCTTATTGCTGTCCAATACCTCATCCTTATAATTATTTTAGGTGCTGGATTTTGAGTCCTTACTTGGTTGAACTCTATGCTTTTCAACTTTCCTTATCATCTACTCCAAGCAAAACAAGAGGACACCAAAAGGTTCCTGTTTCATCCCCACAATAGGTTTTTCCTTCACAGAGGTACACAGACATTTGGATATCACCAGCATGGGAGGTGCTCCTCGGGAAGCTAAATTAGCTAAGTTAACTTAGCTTGGAAATCTAACCTGAGCCATACATTAATCGCCCTGCTACAGGAGGACACCTCTCCTAAATAGGGCTGAAATGAACTAAACCCAGTCATTGAAATCAGATTCAAGAGTTCCTCCATGCCATGCCTGGTCTCAGGGTAAGAAGGAGGTCTGAAGTTCTCTACAGCCACTGTGCCTAAGCTCATCTTTCTAGCCATGAAGGCTGGCTATGTTTCTACTTCATTCTCTGCTAGCTGTACCTGTAAGGTACAGATCTTTGCATCATGACCTATTTCCTCATCTGAGGCTAAATCAAAGCCTATGGTCTCAATATCCATACATGGAAGCTCCATACTCTTTTATTAAATATTGGGAGTAGCTAAAAAAAGATGTGAAATCATAGCAGTATTGACTTAATAAATCTTAATGAGTCATTAACTTAATATATACAACCACTGTGTTTTGTTATGCTTCATACGAGCCTGTCATGAGTATAAAGAAAAATTCATGCAGCTTTGTTTATACAGAAATCTGTATGTCTGACAGCATACTCCACAGTGGTGTATTGCTTGTCCTGACAGAGGCATGAAAGATATATGGAAATATATCTCCCTGAAGATCACCACAAGCAAACCATGCTTATTCATGCAGGCAGGAACAAGAGTCATGCTGTGGAAGGAACGATATCTCAGAGTGTGGTATTATGTCAAGGTGACTTTTAAGTTCCCATTCAGATTTTGAATCCACTAGTTGTCATCTGGTAGTACTGCCCCCTCCAGACTGTGCAAAAACATTTCCCTTTTATCCCTGAAGAAAAGGCAAAATGCTCCCCATTTGTAATGGGCCTGTGTGGCAAGGTTTTGGTAGCTGGGGGGTTACAGGGGTGGCTTCTGTATGAAGTTGCTAGAAGTTTCCCCTATGTCGGATATAGCCAATGCCAGCCGGCTTTAAGATGGACCCGCCGCTGGCCAAGGCCGAGCCCATCAGCGACAGCGTTTTTCGCCTCTATGATAACGTATTTAAGAGAGTGAAAAAGTTGTTGCACAGCAGTAATTGCAGCGAGTGAAAGGAGTGAGAATATGGGAGAGAAATATTCTGCAGACACCGAGGTCAGTGAAGAAGGAGGGGGAGGAGATGCTCGAGGCGCCGGAGCAGCGATTCCCCTGCGGCCTGTGGTGAAGACCACGGTGAAGGAGGCTGTCCCCCTACAGCCCATGGGCGGTGGAGCAGATGACTGCCTACACCCCGTGGAGGGCCCCCACGCTGGAGTAGGTGGATACCTGAAGGAGGCTGTGACCCTGTGGGAAGCCTGCACCGGAGCAGGCTCCTGGCAGGACCTGTGGTCCGTTGAGACAGAGAAGCCCACGCTGGAGCAGGTTTGCTGCTAGAGACCCCATGACGGGGGCTCACGCTGGAGCAGTCGGCTCCTGAAGGACAGCACCCCATGGAGGAGACCCACGCTGGAGCAGTTCATGAAGAACTGAACCCGTGGGAAGACTCAAGCTGGAGAAGTCGTGGAGGACTTTCTCCCGTGAGGGGGACCCCACATTGGAGCAGGGGAAACGTGTGAGGAATCCTCCCCGTGAGGAGGAAGAAGCGGCAGAAAACAACAGTATGATGAACTGACTCCCAACCCCCATCCCCTGTTTTCCCCCTTGTGCCGCTGGGGGGGAGGAGGGAGAAAAATCGGGATCAAAGTTAAGTCCGGGAAAAGAGGGAGGGGTGGGGGGAAGGTGTTTTAAGATTTGGTTTTATTTCTCATTACTCCTCTCTGAGTTAACTGGTAATAAATTACATTTCCCTTCAGTCGAGTCTGGTTTGCCCGTGACGGTAAATGTTGAGTGATCTCCCTGTCCTTATCTCAACCCCACAAGCCTGTTGTTATCTTTTTTTCCTCTCCCCTGTCCAGTTAAGGAGGGGAGTGATAGAGTGGCTTTGGTGGGCACCTGGCATTTTGGCCAGGGTCAACTCACCACACCATTTTACAGTGGAGGCACATGTCCTTTCTTGAGGATAAGGCAAAAAATGTCATGAACCAGTGAGTACAGAAGGCACTCACTGAATTTAATTCACAAGCCCTTGGGTACCAGTAATACATAGGACAAGTATGACATAAAGATTTCGCTTACAACAAAAGGGATATTAAAATGTTTATCTTTGCCATGGGGCTTACAGTATCCCCAAGGCTTGCACTGGAGTTTCCCTCCACTCTAAGACATTTCAGAGCTGCCAGCAGTAAACGTCAGGCACTTAACAGTGCTCATGTTAGTACTGTAGGGTTATGCCATTCAGAAAAACTAGAGAAAGGGCCTCTAAATTTCTAGCCTGGCTGCTTATGCAGCACAGATGTGTTTAGCCCCAGTGAAGAGCAACAGAGCTCCACTGACTTCAGCAAAACTGCTTTCAACTTACATTGAAAAACATTTCTCTCCATTAGTTGTACATAAATTACCTGTTTGAAATGGATAAGCTCTAATCATGGCTTTATCCCTGACCTTCCAGATAACACGTATTTAAACGCTGTACATCTTTTGGTAGCGTACTTGCATGAGGGTTCATGGCATTGAGTCCATGTTATCTCTTCTCCCTAAGGCGTATTAATGCCTTTAGGTTGGTGTCCAGCAGAAGGGTAGATGGTTTGCCCTGCACCACTGCCTTCATAATGCCATAACTCTGTGATTGCTAAAATAATGTAAAAATAACTTGTCTCATCCTTTCTGGGGAAGCAAACCTCCCTAAGAAATACTTGCACAGACTATCCATACATAGAGAACAAATTAGGTAGAAGGTAGGTCAGAAATGTGCAGTTTTTGTGATTTTCGAAGGCTTCACATTCATTCTTGTAAATGTCCATCAGATAACTTCCTTTGTTTTACAAGCACATTTCACCAGCAGAGAACTGCTAAAAGTGTACGTCATACATTTATTAAAGGAAAGGCCATCAAAGAAGTTCCCTGGTTATTCTTAGTGCTGGGTTGCTGTTTCTTACTAGTGCTTTCTTTCAGCTTCTTGAAGACCTCAATATCCTCTGTTGAGTGATAATTATGAAAGTAACTTTGAAGAAAACAACGTACTGGCTGAATCAGAGAAAAAGCAGAGAATATAACTGATATCTCATCTGAGGGGGGTGCTGGTAGATGAAAAACTGAATATGAGCTAGCAACGTGCACTCACAGCTCAGAAAGCTAATAGCATCCTGGGCTGCATCAAAAGAAGCGTGGCCAGCACGTCGAGGGAGGTGATTCTGCTCCTCTACTCTGCCCTGGTGAGACCCCACCTGCAGTGCTACATCCAGCTCTGGGGCCTCCAGCACAAGAAAGACATGGACCTGCTTGAGTGGGTCCAGAGGAAGCCATGAAGATGATCATGGGGCTGGAGCACCTCCGCTGTGAGGACAGGCTGAGAGAGTTGGGGTTGTTCAGCCTGGAGAAGAGAAGGCTCTGCGGAGACCTTCTAGTGGCCTTCCAGTACTGAAAGGGGGCTGCAGGGAAGGTGGGGAGGGACTCTTGATCAGGGAGGGTAGCGATAGGATGAGGGGTAATGGTTTCAAACTGAAAGAGGGGAGATTTAGATTAGATGTAAGGAAGAAATTCTTCGCTGTGAGGGTGGTGAGACCCTGGCACAGGCTGCCCAGAGTAGCTGTGGCTGCCTCCTCCCTGGCAGTGTCCAAGGCCAGGCTGGATGGGGTTGGGAGCAACTTGATGTGGTGGAAGGTGTCCCTGCCCATGGCAGAGGGTTGGAACTGGAGGGTCTTCAAGGTCCCTTCCAATCTAAACTATTCTGTGATTCTATGAAACTCAGCTTTGAGATGCAGTTATTAGCTTCTTCTAATGACCTACCGGACACATGTATTCCACAATCAATTTCAGGACCAAAATATGCAAGATTGTTAACCTTAAGGCTGTTTCATGATACTTCAATGGCAACAGCACAGTATAGAAGGTAATTTCAATTTAATGGGAAGCAATTATACAAGATAAAAATTAATTTCCACAAGACCCTTTTCTTCCCTGTTTGGTGGAGGAATTCAAACCTTCATTTTCAGCCCTTCCTCCAAACCTTTCAGTCTTCTTAGGAAGCATAACTTATATGGTGAAGAAATCCTCTTCTCACCAAGTCCTTGAACCGCACTTGGAGAAGAGACAAGAAGGAAGAAGTTAGTAAAATGAGGATGTGTGACAAGCTAGTGAGATACCTGAGCGGGAGAAAAGACCAGAGGACCAGGTGGTTCAGAGAGGCCTTAGGAGAGACAACTGAATAGATTTGATACAATGAGGGGAAAAAAAGAGTTTTCCACCACAGTGGAAGAAGAGAACCATCACTGCTTGCAGAGATGGGTGGGAGGTTTGCTTAGCTTCAAAACCCTGGAAAAACCTGTATTTTGCTAAGATACTTTTTATGGGCTCACACCTCATTTAAATGAAATCAAAAACATTCCACTGCTCAGTCCATGCAGTGGATTTGATCTGCAGTGGATATATTGATAGCATCTCCTTTTTGTTTCATACTCTACAGATTAACCTGCTGTGTTTAGAGAGAGAGAAAATTGTACTGTACTGTGCTAATCATTTTTTAGTACAGCTTGACAGCTTTGGTGAACAAACTGAAATAAGCTGGTTGTCTCTGTCCACTACACATCTTCATTTAGTGGAATATAGTCCCTATTTTATGATATTGAACATGCAGTTTCTGAACAGGGGTCACATACAAGAGTTGCAAATTACTCTTCACAAATAAGATGGATTATGCAACAGTTATCCTAGATCAAGATTAGAAGAGCAAATTTGGATCTGGATTTTAAAAATGCTTTTGACTGGGAGTCTCAGTTCAGGCT
This sequence comes from Leptosomus discolor, assembly GCF_034619465.1. NCBI lineage: Eukaryota > Metazoa > Chordata > Aves > Leptosomiformes > Leptosomidae > Leptosomus > Leptosomus discolor. The sequence goes on from NC_141399.1 coordinate 117,995, forward strand.
TTAGGTTCAGCTCTTTCTGGAGAGATGATCAAGGTACAAAATGCAACCCTTTTTACTTTCACTTTTGTTAAAACCTGGGATTTTTTGTTAAGAAGAGAAGGCACCAGTGTTAGGACAAACAGAATCACAGCTATAACCCTGACAGTTGTTCTTAGATTGATAAAGAAATTTCCATCAAAGCAAGATTTCTACATAGGAAAAATTGTGTGTGGTGCATGCGAGTGGGGAACGTTTTCTGGGAAGGAAACTTTTTCAAATGTTTCTCAGAGCATTTTCCTGCTTCCTGATTATCTGGCTCTAATGTGCCCATATTAATCTCTCTCCCAGCAGATGCGCAGAAATTGCTGGTCTGCTTACGCAGCAAGTAAATCCTGCATTTGGTCCATCTTACATGGGCGGCAAGAGGACCATACTATCCAGTGCCTGATTGAAAAAACAGCTCTGTCAACGAAAAAAGAGCAAATAGAGAAAGAAAATAGGAGGACATTAAGCAAACGTGAAACCAATTATGTATCTCTGAATTTCGTTAAAACCAAAGAGACAGGGAGAGAGAGTTTCATCCTTATGGGCAAATTTTACTGTAGGAAGTGTTTTAATTGTTTTCATTCTAAATTGAGATGAATAATCATTGTCATAGCTTTCATTGGGTATCGCATTAGCACAAAATTGTCCCAAATCAGAGATGGGCTGGTCCCTTAATACTTGAGAAGATCCTTACCTCAAAAGGGCCTGAGTACAGTAAAGGAAACAAGAAGACAGTGCAGGTAGCCTTTTTTATTCAAGTGCACAGTGCCTACAGGACACTAGACCTGTATTGAACTGAGATTTGGCGATGTTTGAAGGCATATAGCATTTTCACTTTTTTTTTTTTTTACGTGAAAAATCGAAACTTATCATAGAAAGCAAATACTTTCACAAGAACACATCTATCTCTTGCTGAAAATTCAGGTTTTCTTTTCCAATGGAAGGCTTTTTCACTCAGTGGATTCCAAGCTGGATTCCATGTGGTGGTTTGTGAGGCCACAGAAATGATGCTCTGTGGTCAGCTCTCTATGGAGTCATATTACCTTCACAACTTTTCTAATTAAAGCTTTGATGGAAAGACTACTTGATGGAGCTGTTTGTATATGGAAAAGAGGATCCAAAAAAGATGGGGAATTGTGGGTCTAGGTGAAGCATTTCTAAAATGCCAAGATGTAGAGGGCCAATGATTTGGCAGTTGTTATTATAATACTCCATGAAATAGCGGGTTCACCGTTTGGAAGAATTCCCTGTTCCATCTGCACTTTTCCATAAGACTACCGCACACACAAACACCAGAAGCCAAGAGAGACTTAATTACTTTTCTCTCTACATTTAACCTAGAGGTAGGTACAAGCTTTTCCCAAGTTGCTGAAGAAGAAAAATGCATACTGAGAAATCCCTGCTAGAAAATGCTGATAGAAAAGCTTAGTTGGAGAAGATGACCATTCAGAGACGGAAGCCCATCTGAAACTATTAGAAGACAGAAGGGTGCCTGCATCTTATCAAGCTTGTTCTGAAAGGTCTCAGAAGAGCTGGAAAAATATGAAGACTTTCTTTTATCCTATGGCTTGGCTAAATGACCTCATTATGGAAAACAAACCCTGTTCCAGCCAGCTGCTATCATTTCATCCCCACCCCCTCATCTTATCTCCTTTGAAGTTGAGCAGAATGTAGAGATTTCCAGAGACAAATGTGAGCTCCCCATGCTCTCCCTTAGCTAGTGTGAAGGAATGGCCTTCCTCCCATACATAACCGAACCACAAGCCTCACAGCTGCTCCAAAGCAAGCCACACAGTCAGCCAAGAAATGCTTGCAATAGAGCAGTCAGGAGGGTGCTGAGAGACCCAAATGCTGTTGCTGGGAAAAACACATTTCAGTCCTTCACATCTGGATCTCGCAATTGATAGGGTCACCTCATGTGTGGCCAGAGACACTGCCAACATACGTAGGAAGTTCACTGCTATCTTTCAAAGGTCACACTGCATGCAGCATGGCAGAATCAAAACAGAAAATAACACTGGAGAGCGGAGCTATAGCAAAGGGGGAAGAGTAATTACACTTCCTATATTTAGCTCATCTTTTCAAGCTGGAAAGACAGTTTTGAAGCTCATCTGTAAAAATTCATCTCTCATTTTTGTGCTTTTTTAAAATTGTGTTCCACAAAAACATGAGTCATATTCTTACACAGTATACCAAAAAAAAGCAAAACAGAAGTATTTGTTCCAGGGAAACAATTATTTTCCTTTTCATTTTCCAAGTTTCTTTAGGACAGCATATGCATGTTATTTTCTTTAATTCTCCTTAAAAGACAATTATTAGTGTGTGTATATTTATAGCTATATACAGCAAACATACATATGTATGTATATATGCACACAATAATCAGCGTATTTGTGTAAATACATATAGAAGTACATATGTAAGTATCTATAAACAATAAGCACACTATACATCTATTTAGATGCCTGACAGATCAGTTGAACCTGATGAAAAGCTTGTAATCTTCAAAACTAGGCTGTAAACTAACAAAACAGGCGTTGTGAGGTTGTTTGGTGGCCAGGACATACCAATAAGGTAAGATACAATAATATGTATCAGCTACCATGATCAGTCACTTAAGCTGACTTGACTAGTCAGCAGTTTAACTGAGGTCAATCACGTAATACTCAAAATCATGTAGTTATGGGAGCACGGTCCTGGGAGATGGCCTGAAAACAAACATAGGGCCAAAGTCTCTTCTGATGTAACCCTGGTGAAGCCATTGGAAACCTGCTGAGAACAAGCATGTCCGACTAGGACACAACAGCTGTGTACTTGCTCAGTGGCAGTCATTCACTTTGAAGGGCATCGGATTGTCCTCCTGATCTTTCCAGGAGGTTTACAGAAAGATTTCTGTGAAGCTCCAGGCAGATATTATCTGATTTGCCTACTACACCTGGATCCATTGCCATTAAGGGCAGGTACCATAATTTCATTACCATGGTAGCAAACCTTGCAGGACTACATAGCAGCCACTAAAGATGGAACAGTTGCCCCTCTGTCCCTGGATCCTACTGTGAAGGACAACTTTGGTAGCCAGGCTGCTAAGAAGAAAAAGCTGTGCAATTCTTTCTAGGAAGTGTCTTTTTTGTCATTCTGCCTTCTAGGCACAGAATCCACGCTAGGATATACCACGCTGTGTCATCTTACAGATGTTTTGCTCGGAGGGTCCTTAAAATTGAGCCAATAGTAACAGAAGTAATAAAAATATCAATCTTTATCAGATTCTCGTAGTCTGTTTCGGTTTTGTTTAAGATGCTAGCTCTTTGAGTGGGAAAAATGTGTTTTTCCTTGGCATGCTTAACAAATAATAACAGCAAATGACCAAGAGGTCTTCAGGACACACTGTATGTGTATTCATGTTCATACTTTGTTCCTCCATAAAGCCTAGTTGTAGGTTTAAAAATAATATAAACAAACTATTGTCTTGCTAATTAAATCCACATGTGGACCCATGCTATACAGATTCCATTTCAACTTGTTATTTTTTCACTTTTTGCACTATATCTACAAAAAAGGTTTTGTGCTAGCTTAGTACAGATTAAGCAGATTAGGGTCTAGATATGTGTAGGCAGCATATGTGATACAAGGATGTGGATGGATAAACATGCACTTATTTTTCCTCTGAATCGGATTCTTTGCAAATCACTTTCCTAAATTCTCCTTTTGTCCATTAAAGAAAAATATTAATTAATTAACCTGTATCTGGCCTACAAGGAAAAAAGAGATGGTAGAAAAATTTCAGGAGCTTACTCCTGGTATAAAAAAGGATGGAATGTACAAATTGGAAAGAAGCTCAGCTGGGCGAGGGAGTGTTACAGGTAGATCATATAAATCAAGGGACTTGCAAGCAGGAGAAAAACATCATGGAGTGAAAAACTGTGGAGGCAGAGATAGGAGTGGTGAATCAATGATATGAAGCAGAAGATAAAGCACAAATTTGAAGAGGATAGGAGACAAGCAAGAAAGGCGATTACCAGCTTTGTTTCATGCAGCCCATTACGGGAGAACATGACTATTACCACATCTGAAAATGAGGAGGCTACAATAACCAGGAGAGAAAGAGTTAGGGTCTGAGTAACTTTTCAGTCTGAAAAGAAAAGACAGTTAAAATAAATTCCTAGAGATAAAAATTATTCTGAAAAACCAAGTCACAGTTCCCTTGTAGGATTCATAAATAGCCTAAAATCTTGTTCACAGTTTTAATTTCTATTTGATGGCGTTATTGCCAAAGAGATTAGCAACTCCTTTCAGTTCAGAGACATTTAAATTTAGCAGCAGGAAAAAGAAGTTTGTTGAGTGTGGAATCCACCCCTGCTGCTCCAAAACAATCAGAAACAGGAAAAAGCAATCAAAAGGGAGTTTTAATGAGTTATAGAGCTATTGTTTACTGGGGAGGGCTGAAAGCCTGAAGCCCAAGCCTGGAGGACCTCTGTGACCCTGCACTGCCTCTCGGCGGCAAAATATTTGCTTGAAATTACGTCAAAACAACACAATGTGTGTGTCCGAAGGCCAATGGGGACGGGAGGTGGGGAATGTGGAGAAAAAGAGTGTAAATTCCCTGAGTCTCTGAATGTACTGAAGGCTTTCCTTGAAAAACAAGGCAATAAACAGCAGCTGTATTTGTACGTTCAAGCTAACATAGGCAGTGTCCCTCAACGGTGTGAAGGGGAAGGCTGTATCTGCCAGACAGCCCAAGAAACAATGACAACCCTTTGCTCCGCAGCCACCAAGCACGGGGGAACTGCAGGGCTGATCCTGCTGGGGCACAAGGCTGAAGGGGGCAGGTGCCCACAGGCAGAGTGGGCTGCCCCCTGTGTTTTCAAGGGCCTCCATGGCCAGCAGTCCCAGATGATGCTGCCATCATCTCACGAGGCTGTCAAAGTGAAAGCTTCACAGGGGGATGAGGAAACTCTTCTAGAGAGGGGCTGAAAACAGGAAGCTAATTTTTCCAGGGAAATAATTATACAGCAGTGCTAGGTTTTTGAAGGAGACTTTTATTGCTTTTCCAGAAGTCTCCCTGAGGTAAAAAAGCACAACATTAACTCAGTGCTCTAAAGCAACAGGACAATTTCACTGTGGTGCTCACCAGCAGTTACTTAATCTGTAGCATTTGTTTGAAAGTAGCCTGCTGCATCTGCCTGGTCAGGGAAAGACAGCATTCCTCTCTGCCTGTCCGTACTGACTTCTTGGGTGGAAAAGTCTGTGCAAAAATGCTCATTACTTGCATTTAATGCAAGTCACGCTCCAGGGAACAGGTCCAGACCCACCAGCCTTCCCAAAACCATCTGAGCAGGAGGAAGTCAAAAGATACAAAAGTAAGCAAAAAGATGAATGTTTCCCAGGGAAAATGGGCTCATTAAAATGAACAGCAGACCTTCCCCTGGAGAGACAGCAAGGAGCTCTGTGAACTGCTCAGACAGCAGATTCAGTGGTGACAGGGATGAAAACTGTAGGTTTAAGTTATGTAATATGACAGATGACCTGCTCAGCCACACACTGCATGTGAGAATTTTTTTATCTGTCCATCAAAGTAATATTCCCAACACAACAATCCCACCAGGGTACCAGACAGATCCTGGGGAAGAGATCAGTAAGTGTGATGGTCATTAGCGAGCTGGCCTATCTAGGCATTCATCTCCTGTCTTTTACAAACTGCAGTCGTACCAGTTGATGGCCTCATGCACAGCTTTGCAGCATCCCAAGAGATCCCCCGAGATCCCCCTCGGCAGCTGGGAAGGGACAGGTTTCAGGCTGTGGAGCTGGACAGGAAGCGACTCATAGCAGCTTCCAGGTTAACAGTCCCTATGCAAATTTTGGGTTTTTTTTTGCTCCAAGCCCCATCCAGCCTGGCCTTGGACACTGCCAGGGAGCGGGCAGCCACAGCTACTCTGGGCAACCTGTGCCAGGGTCTCACCACCCTCACAGTGAAGAATTTCCTCCTAACATCTAATCTAAATCTTCCCTCTTTCAGTTTGAAAGCTTTACCCCTCATCCTATCACTACCTTCCCTGATCAAAAGTCCCTCCCCACCTTTCCTGGAGGCCCCTTTCAGCACTGGAAGGCCACTAGAAGGTCTCCGCAGAGCCTTCTCCAGGCTGAACAACACCAACTCTCTCAGCCTGTCCTCGTAGGAAATGTGTTCCAACCCTCTGACCATCTTGGTAGCCCTCCTCTGGACCCGCTCGAGCAGCATCATGTCTGTGTTGTGTTGGGGGCTCCAGAGCTGGATGCAGGACTCCAGGTGGGGTCTCACCAGGGCAGAGTAGAGGGGTAGAATCACCTCCCTCGACCTGCTGGCCACGCTTCTCTTGATGCAGCCCAGGATGTGACTAGCTTTTTGGACTGTGAGCGCACACTGCTGGCTAACGTTCATCTTACCATCCACCAGCACGCCCAGGTCCTTCTCCCACAGGGCTGTTTTCAATCCACTCCTCACCCAGCCTGTGTCTGTGCTTGGGATTGCCTCGACCCAGGTGCAGGACCTTGCACTTGGCCTTGTTGAACTCCATGAGGTTGGCCTGGGCCCACCTCTCCAGCCTGTCCAGGTCCCTCTGCATGGCCTCCCTTCCCTCCAGCATGTTGACCACACCACACAACTTGCTGTTGTTGGCAAACCTGCTGAGGATGCACTCGATGCCACTGTCCGTGTCGCTGACAAAAACGTTAAATAGCACTGGTCCCAGTGCCAATCCCTGAGGGACACCACTTGTCACTGGTCTCCACTTCGACATCGAGCCACTGACCGTGACTCTTTTAGCCGATTCCTGATCCACTGAGTGGTCCATCCATCAAATCCATGTCTCTCCAGTTCAGAGACAAGGATGTCATGCAGGACAGTGTCAAATTTTAATTAGACAGAACGTGTAAAGTCAGGCTGCAAGTAAGAATTTAAAAGCAGAAAATACCCATAAACAGACTGTCGAAGTGGCCACTAAAATTCAGATCTTCAGCTTTTTGTGAGGCTAACTAAAGATTTTTTGGCCAATTAACTTCCACAGCACCTACAGCTGCCACTAGAGCTGTAGACAGTCAGCATTTCTGCAGGTCAGATTCAAATGAGCTGAGGCTGGACTCAACAAAATTAAAGCATGCAGGCCCACTGACTGCATCTGACAATTTCACACACACTCCATAATACATACTTGTACATTTACATGCACGGACCTGATTTTCTAGAACGTGTCATGAGCAGTACTGAGACCTACTAAGGTCTTGGACCACTATAATTAGCATCTGTAAGTGCAGTTCCATTTGGTACACCTGTATCATACGTATTAAGAAAAAGCTCACCCTGATGTCATGGATGTGTCTAAATAAGACCCAAGATAACCGTTAGAAGTTACTCTGTTAGAAGTATAATCTACAATAAATGCAATATAAATGAGCTAATACTACACAGTTTCTCAGCTTTTACCATGCTGCTAACTTTAGATCCATTTCTGAATTTAGAATCTGATTATGGATTTGCACAGACATACCAATATCTGTAAGAACATCATGTGCATATACATAAACAGAAGCCTAATAACCACCTTTCTTAATATTTTTGGCACTTATTCTTTAAAACCACAAGCCCTCACAAGCACTCATTCAGCTATCAATCTGGAAAATGCCAGCATGTCTCAAAATGTTATTTACAAATGAAATGCAGGTCATGAGCTTGACCTTTGGAGCAGAAGAATATATATATTTTTAAGCTGGCTGAAAAAATAGCTGTGGTTTCCTCTCCTGATGAAGGAAAACATGTTTTGCCTTGTCTTATATCTGTAAGCAAAACTGGATCTGGGAAAAAAAGACATATAGTAAAAGGCACAACTACCCCCGCCTTCCTCACTGATCACTCTCTCCTGCAATTGTGTAAAGCAAGGAAGTAAAAGGCTGGTAGAGACTGAAAAACATGTTTTTCTTTGAAAGTCCATCCGCAGAAATATTTACCAGCTGTTGGCAAAACATGTCAAAAAAATATTTTTTTTTAAAAGCCAGAAACAAATAGGTCCTTTTTTTCACTGAAAAATGGAGGACGTTTGAAGTCCCTGCTGTGAAAAATGTTTTTTATTTGCTGCTTTGGGTTTTTTTACTGCTTACTAGAACTTGCTAAGGTCTTCTGCTGCTCAGAGCTGCAGTACTGTCCAGTGTATTTTTGCCTCCTGGTCAGTGACAGTCTTCCTGCTTCATGAATGGATGTCACCAAAGCTATCCATGGGGAAAAGAATCTAAAACCCCACTCATTTATCTAGTTCTGTAAATAATTGGCTAGTGGAATGATCAGCTGAGGATGGGTCTGTGGGCAGAGGCAGGCTGTGTCCACACCATTCAGAGTAGCTGGAACAATATGACTCCTGGTAGACTGACCTCAGAAAGGTCCCTGTTTTGGAGAATGAAGGACCCACAGTGCATGCGGTCTCTGTAGAATACACCAGGCCCACCATCCAGCCAAAGCTGAATGCCGAATATTTCTCTGGTTTAAAGTAAGCAGCCTGGCAGGTCTCAAGGTCCAGGATGGTCTTGTGGGTGTATAAGGACATCATAAACTAGGAGCTAAATCCCTCTCACAGTTCACAGTGAGTCCTAGAAACAGACCTCTTTCTTCCCAGCCTCTCTGGCTCCCTTCAGCTTGCAGCAAGGAAAGTTGCTCCCAAAGGAAACATGCTTGTTTTCTGAGTCCTTCCACACCAATGCTCAACAGGATCTGCCAAAAATGGACTTAAACTCTTCTCCCAGAAACAGGTGCCCAAGGGGAAAAAAAAAAAAAAAAAAAAAAGAGTAGGACAAATTCCTTTTCCTACTTCATTTCCACAGTGTCCATTATGCTGAAACCACAGCGGTTCACAAGACTGTGAAGAATCCTTCATTATGGCAGGAAAAAGGATGCTTAGAACATGTGGAGAGATTCAAAAATGTCCCAGCACTAGCATGACTTGAATTCTAATGGCTTCAGTAAAGAGGTGTGCAGAGCAGTGCAAGAAATCTAAAGAGGCCACTGTATCTGTGTCGTAATGATATGGAAGTAATGGGCTAAAACCACTCTGATACACAACTTGTTCCACTACTGTTGCCTTAACGAAAGCATACAAAAAACGCCCTCAGACTGAGCATGAGAAGGGTCTAATTCAGTCACAGCTAGAGGAAACCAAAGGTGTCCTGGAGTGATGGAAACCAAGGTAAAATATTGCCTAGCTCCTGCAAAAAAAAAAAAAATCCGATATCCTGATTTCAGGAATGCAACATATTTTTAACTACACAGAGAATATATGAGCTAGTGCGTACTCCAAAGCTCTAAAGAAACGGTCTGAAAAACAGTGCAAGGCGGGGACATTTGGAAACACACTGGAGTCTCCTGGTTACAGGCACTGAGAAGGGATAGAGACAACAGTGACATTGTCTACATTATTAGACTCAATTACATTAATGGATATATGAGAAGAGGGAGTAGGGAGAGGCCAACTGCTTCATAAGCATATAAATAATGAGGTGTTAGTGCGCCATATCTGTCCTTACAAATCAACACACTTAAGAAAATTAAATAGCTTCTAATAATTCCACTTGATTAAATTGTGCCCCTCTTTTTTTTTCTGCTTGGATCAAAAGTGGACTCTGGGATCTCTGACCCAGCTTTAGAGGTATCATAAATAGTGCCACCCACCACATACAATTATTGTGTGTCTTGACACTTCAGTCCTCCATATTAAACTCTCTTCAGCTGAACTTTCCTCCTCACCTCTTGGTACCCTGTGGCTGAAGATCTGGGTCTGGGATTGGCATGTAGGCAAGAGAGAAGGAAACAGAGTGTGGGAGAAGTTGCAGTACGAGTCCACTCTTTATCAGACAGTAAGGAATTCAAAAAGGTTTTTATTTAACAGCCCAGCTGCACGGAAGATCTTTAAATCAGAATTCACATTATGTTTAACTTCAAAGGCAACCATGACACAAATTTATGAGAAGCCAAGTTTCATTAATATCAGAGCTCAATACTTCTGAAAGAAAGTGCTACCCAGAAAGCGGGCAGAAGATACTCTTGCTGTACTCTGAGAACATGGTTGTACAGACACTTCCTTGTTTTGTGCAGACCTTCTTCCCCCAGTGATATCTAAAAATGTTCAAAACGTCTAACTGGGGACTGATTCATGCAGGAACAGTATTAATGCGGCAGTTGTGCCTACAGAACAACAAAGAACTGCTCCAAAGAAGTGAGCCGCTCAGATACCTTCCACAGAGAAATCCTGGTGAAGCGTGAACTTAATGTCAAAATTAGGAATAAAAGGGATCTTTACATTCTTGATCAGCTGCAATGAGTTAGAAATGCTTGCTAGAGGCAAAGCCATGCCTGGCAGAAGAGAGATCCCAGTGCTGATGCTCCAAATGAGGAGCACACCTGAGTGCATCGGTTCCATAAGGTTTTCACGCATCATGTGTGGCTTACCCAGCAAACTATGATCAATATTGGTGGGGCTTCTCACCATACATACCAGTTTCCAAGAGCAAGCTGAAAAACTTAATTGCCTGGTTCAGTGAGAAGTGAGTCAGCACGCAGGAACACTTCACATCCTTCCTCACATGTACTTCCACTGAAGCGCACTGACTTGCACTGCAGCTAGGCCATGGGATAACACCCCGGAAGCTGGAAAGCACTTGGCCTGCTCTAGACATGGAAGAAAAGAAAAAAATGGTCTCGGCTACCTATGAGAGAGACTGAAGAAACAAGGAGGGAGATGCTTAAAATAAGACATTTTTGGCATTTCAGAACTTCTTCACCCCAGTTTTGGCTCCCAGCAGAGCTGGCTCCAGGGCATAGATACATCAGAAGCAGTTTATCCCACAATCTGGGCCATTGTGAAAAATGCTTCCATATTCTGCTCACATGTTCTGATTTCATGTTCGGATCATACCACTTTTGTATTACCTCTGCTTATGCAGTGTAACATCAACTTTTAAGAGCCAAGGTTCTTCTTCCCCCAAAGAACAAGTCCCAGAAACAGTGATGAACTGGAAACACCATAGCAGCTGTCTTGTGTCTCATTACACTCTTCTTACATTTATAACTAGGCTAAAACAAGAAAAGGTACATCCAGCTTGTATTCAGCTTAAAACTTGCTGTTTCTTCACCTAATCTGGTGAAGGGAATGAAGGTGAGCTTGTCTACTTTATGACCCAGATTGGTCCATCTGTCAAAATAAATTGCTTCTCTCAGCAAACTTTGCTTCTCCCTTTAAAAGTCACTTGGAGTGAAAGGACACTCTTCTGTGTGTATGAAAATGACAGGAAACTTAATGAGAAACCTTTCTGCTATAAGGTCTCTCTATCCACTGCTGGCAAAGGCATTCAGGTGGCCTGGGTTACAGCAGATATAAGCCACAAGGACGTAACAGCTTCCCCCTGTGATCGGTAATACCTAGCAGATTACTTTAGTTACAGACATAGGTGAAATAAATTAGCCTAGATTTTGAAGGCAGCCATTCTGGGATCAACAGCATAGCTTGCTGGCAGGAAATCGGATAGTCTGAGGGGATCCTCCCCTATAGCACTCTGATCTCAGGAAGTATTTGGTGAGAAAGGAGCTGAATGCAAAGGAAAGAATAACTTCTGAATGTTGTTGTGTCCTACTGCTCTATTTCCTTAAGCCTGAACACTGGGAAAAATACTCTAGACATCCCAAATGGCTCAGACAGGTGGTGGAGCAGACAGGGACAGCTCTGTGGCTTTGCATTTGCTGTGAAAAGGTGATCAGGTAGGCAGAATTTATGTCTAAAACAAAAAATAAGAACATGGATTTCTCACTGTTTACCATTTTCACCCATTGCATTCGCTTTTATTCTGTGAGGTGCACTTTAACCCCCTATCAGATAAAGCTGACCTGCACGCTTTTTTAAAAAGAACCCACAAAATTTGAACTTTAAAGCCAAATTTTTGACTGCAAATACAGCATTACAGAAGTTACTACTCATTTCAGCTATGCTCCCCTGGGTCTGCTAGTAATGGTCCTTCAATGATGCAAACTGCCAATTATAAGCATGTGTGTAGTTTTCTCCAGGACTGCAATGGACTGTATTCAAACTACAAGTGTTTTTCTGAAAGCTCCGATTCAGACTTCTCAAGGATGCCTGATAACAAGTGGGAAACTACTCAACAAGCAAAGTATGAGATATCAATATTTTGTAGTCATACATTACTTGTGTGATACAAGAAGTGGTCATTAAAAAACCCAAAACAACTACATGATATTAAGATACACCACGCAAAAAACCTGCTAGGGTGACAATGTTGCCACATTCAGTCACCTCTCCAATGAAGGTGGAGAGACAGTATCACAAAATTATGTTCCAGAGGTTGCTGAGACAGGATCAGTATTTAGTCATGAAGATGAAAAGCGTTTACAACTGCTTCCAATGGATAGGATTATCACCTGCTAATCCACCTCCAGACTGTTTAATGAGGCAGCAGCGTGGGCACAGAGGAGTGGGAGCAGTGGTGCACAGAGAGGCACTTTCCAGCCTTCAGGGTAGATTACGGTTTGAATTATGACCTCCCACTGTATCCATTATGGCACCCCAGTGGTTAACAGGAGACTTCTTTGTCCAGGGGTTGCTGCGGAGACGGTTCCTGTACCTCAGGAAGCAGGGAGAAGAGAAGTTTCCTGTTTTGAAGGACGTTTAAGAACTATTTTCCTCCAATCAGGCAGCAGATGCCTGGGCAGGAAATGGAGAACGCAGCTGCCAGCCCCACTCCGGGTCAGTGGCTGCGCTAATCAATGCTGCCAAGGTCTACCAGAGCCAAAAAGGCCCCAGTGATAAGTGGGCTGCAGAGTCAAGGGGAGGACTTGTGGTGGGAGGTGCCTGGAGCAAGACTGACACTGGAGCAAGACCAAAACAAATCCAAATACTGAGAGGAAATGGGCGTTTGGCTTCCTCCCTGTATGTACCTCTCGCACAGCACATTGCACCCTGTATATGGCCCTGATAAAACTAAGGCATGTAATTAATCGTTGTGGTTCAAAACAATGCTCAGAGGTAGCAATAGTCATCGTTGACATAACCTTTTCTCTCGTTGATGATTCACTGCTGAGGAAGACTTGCATGTATTGAGGGTGTCAAATGCATGGTCCCGTCAAATGCAGGAAACCAGTCAAAATTTCTCCAGCTGGGTGGGGTTATTTTTCCACTTTTTCAGATGAAATTTAGCAAAACTCTTTGCTGACCTCCAGAAGTGAAATTATTAAGCTCTGGCCCCAGTGAAGCTAGAGCTGTTGTTGACCTTGTTTATGCCAAGTCTCAGCCTTTTTGACTCAGTGCCCAATTTTTCTTTCGCTGACATCACTTTTATGCCTGCATGACATCTGACCCTCAATGGTATTGCTCCACACTCACATTTGCTCACTTTGAGTGATGTCTGAAGCACCGATCTGCCATCCTTCAGCTCCCAGCTCACAATTTGATTCTCTGGGATGTTATTTCCTCTGGTGCGTTTTGTAACAGACAGCACCTAAGAGGGTATGAAAGGCTGGAGAAAAACAAGACTACCTGCAGCAGGTAAATCCATAAAAGCGTATTTTCAGCTACTTCTCTGTTTGTTACCAGTGGATCTCTACTGACATTTTGCAAATACAAGCACCAAGTGCTTTGGTGTGCAGGTTCGTCACATCCCATTGAGTAAAGATAAACATGTTTTTCTGGACACATCCTTGCTCAAGCTAAGCTACATTGAACATAGCTTTTCCTGTGTAAGACATGGGCCAAAACTGAGCAAGAACTTGAGAATTAGGCACCTGGGAAGCTTCTCAGCTTTCTCAATGGCGGCGAGGAGTTAGTGGACCCAACTGTGCATTGTATAAGCTCTCAGATTTTGTACCCTTGTCTACAAATATTCTGTTTTTACAAAAATACTAAGCAATAGAAATCTCAGAAACTTGATGCATAAGAAGAACCTTGATGGCACCATGAACCTGAACGGAAGGACATAAACCTCCTTCCTGAGAGGACTGGTGCTCTTGCTAGGGGCCCTTTACTGAAAATGGTGAGTGAAACAAGCAGATGTTCATTTGATTAAGTGAGAGTCAAAGACATATTTAGAATATTTCACACTTATATTCCTTCATCAGGAATACAAACACAGACTGGTCTCCCAGGAAGTGACTCCACTATCCTTCCAGTCTCCCTCTCCTAAAGCATTCCGGGGTCTGTACATGTCAATCATCCTTCAAAATCTAGTGTCTCCTGCAGTCTGTGATGGACTCCCGTAACTAGATAATGGACAGCATGTTTTCAGTGTTGGTCATGAATAACTGGTAATTGTAATCCCTTTTCTCTTGTTGCAAAACATGGTACAGCAAAAAAGAGATGCTACAGAGTAGCAAAACTGCTGGTACAGACAGACTATTCATCATTTTGCAGCTGATCTCTCCTATTCTCTTCCTCTCCGCTCCTTTTGTGTTTGCTTTCACTTGTCTTCTCTCACCTTTGATTAGGGTATAAACTCTTCAGGGCCAAGATTGTGACATATGTTTGACAGGTCCTTTGCTGCCAGTTTTGAGGTAAAGAGGAGCACAAATGTAGAGTGAAGGCAATGAGCAAACTGTCTATCATAAAAGGTACATTGGTGCTCAAAACCAGGAAGAAATGAACTTCATATGCCAGAAAGCATTGCACCGAATTGCACCGAGATGAGGAGATAATGCTGTCAACTTTGACATGAGCAAGCCTCACTTTAGGACACTTTTAGTTTAGCTAGTCGATGGGCTCCCGGAAGGTCAAGGATTTAATCTCAGTCCCCAAAAGACTTGATAACATTTGTTTGAATTTCTCTCTTCCAAAGAAGAGTTCACCAGTAATCTTTGAGATCTCATCCGAGGGATGGTCCTTCAGCTTCCTTCTCTAACAACAGCTCTCAAGAGAGCATTAACTTCAAACTGCGGGGTCCTGGAGTGCTACAGACCTAAGAAACCTTCCTGCCAACGCACCTTAAATCCTAATACAACACCTCTCTGGCAATGGCTCTTGTGGCTTCCCAGGCAACTGGCCAGTGACAAAGTATGATGTACAGCACTCCCTACTATTCTGGCTCCGAGCCTCTTGGTGTCAGGCGGGCTTTTCAGCAGAGAGGAAAAAGAAACCAAGAAAGCAAGGGAGAGGTGACATATCAGTCACTGCAGGATATATAAAGTTCCACAGACACAGGAATTTGTCTCAGGCAGCAATGATATCAGTCTACAACTGCCCCCAGTGCTATTCCATCACAGCAAAGATAAGTATCTAAAAAGTGTTTACCTACCAGTATTCACCATAGGTGGTTATTACTACACTCAGCTCATCACAGCTACCCACATTTTACATTTAATTTTATCTGCCATCCTGAGGAATGCGTGTGGTTATCAACATGTATTCACTTTTATCCATCCTGCTTTAGTAAATTATTTCCCTTTTTGTGACATGCAGCACCAGCTTACCCATGAATAATTGAAATGCTTACGTACAATGATGTTAAAGCAGACCTGATCAGCATTAATCTATGCCAACATAACAGACTTTCCCCCATATATTAAGCCTTTCAGATGTCCCATGCACCCTTACAGAGATAAACACAAAGGATTAGCTGCCCTATGGATTCTGCCCTGTGGATCATGTAGATCTGGCTTTGCCAGATCACCAACAGGGATGAGTGCTGTTGAATCACCTCTCCCTATCCCATGGTTTCCCGGGTGGCATACTACCAGCTAGAATGCACAAGGAAATACCAAAATAACATAAAAACAGGTGATTACTCAGGCAACTAAGACCAGATGCATGTCAAGATTTACAAGGTTTCTAAAATTGTACCTACTAGGAAGCAGGAAGTTGAGTTCAATGTCATTTGGGGGGGCAAACACCCCACCCTCAATCCTGTATTTTTAGTTTGATGCCAGAAAATTTCTTTTTCTTTTCAGTAAGGCCACTGACACCAAAATAGTCAAAAAGAAAGCCCCAAACCCCAACCCTATAGACCCTAATGAAGAAGAGATAGCAGGGTGAAAGAAAGATCATGAAAAATGCCCTGAAAGACTGCTTATGATGAAGCAGACTTCATCTTGAAGAACATCTCTACATCATAACATAAGGAGGCTTAAGAAGAATAACAGTTAGGATGCACAGGTAGTGTAGTATGATAGACAGAATCTCTAGAGCTTCGTTAAAGTGTGCTAGTTTATATTACAATGATAAAAAATAAGACTCCAACATGCCAGATAGTTCTGATCTAATAGGGCACTACAGTATATGGAGCAGCCCCACTGAAAACAGATTATGCACTTGCTTAGATTTAAGCATATGCTTAAAACATCTGCTGGATGAGGACCTGTAAGCCTAGAATGTTCACCTGAGTTTTAAAATTTATCAAACATTAAATGGGTAGTTGGACTATGTTTTGAAGGAACTCCTTTGTTAAAAGTCATCTTATTATTAAAAATTAGTTGGAATTATTTAAAAAATATATGCTTCATTTATTTCAGTAATTGAGTAATGAAAATAGATGTTTTGATTTCACTTCTAGTCAAATAAGTCGCGGATTCTCCGTGGGGGAAGATGATTCCTCTGTGCTGATCTCTGCTTGCTTCAAGGAGTGTT
Organism: Leptosomus discolor; assembly: GCF_034619465.1. Taxonomy (NCBI): domain Eukaryota; kingdom Metazoa; phylum Chordata; class Aves; order Leptosomiformes; family Leptosomidae; genus Leptosomus; species Leptosomus discolor. The sequence goes on from NC_141399.1 coordinate 134,650, forward strand.
TTATGTGGTGTGGCCTCCACCCTTCACTACTCTTCATTGCAGTATATGCTCACAAAAGTGGAGATTCCTTTTTTGTCTGCAAAAGTTTGGTTTGACCCTTCAGCATCTCCTGAACGTGTTCACAATGCATTCGCCTTCCCATTCTTTCAGATCTTAAAGATCATTCCCTATTATTTTTAAAGAGGGTTAGAAGATAAACTGACAAATTTCAAGCAGTTCTTTTATGGTTCTTATTTGCATTTAGCTATAAAGCTCCTAAAGCTTTTCATCATTTCAGTACAGGAAATTATACCCTGGATTGTCTTTTAAACGGCAATAAAGGGAACACAAGCCTTTTGCTTACTAAATATACTTTTGATATTTTTTTTAAGACAGTGATCACTGCACAGATGTTTGTTTCTTCTTCCCTGTTGCACCTAAATTGTAGCTTAATTGCCCATGCAGCAGAGTCCTTGGGGTCCAAAATTAGTCTGAACTGCTCAAGAACACATTACTTGGTGAACAGCACAGAATGTCACAGCAGTGCATGTGTTGCATTTTTAACCAACACAAACCAGTTCAAAGTTCAAACCAATCAAATCTGATGAAAGAGAGGAGTCAGCGACTCCTGGAGGTACCCTGGCACCCTGCCCTTTGTGGCAGGAAGCAGATTTGAGAACAGGCAGACAGGAACTTGTGGGAAGCACTCACCCTTTCCAGAGCTAGGTCACAAAACTAATTGGGTGATGCCTGCCCTTCAGCCAGACTCCAAGCTACTGGCAAAATCCTAGGAGCAGGAGTTGTCCCTTTGTCGTTAAGTATAGGGTTCTGCTGGAGTGTTTAGCTCCTTTCATAGAAAATGGGAGAGAGAAAACAGTCATTCTTTGCTCCATGATTTTTTCACAAATTGGTTGTGCGGATCACAACCTATGAAGTATCATAGTTCTTTGCCCTACAGCAGACCAAAAAGGATTTTGAGTGAAGTGGACATTAGAAATAGCACAGCAACTATGAGACCACTTGGTCTATTTGCAGAATCTCTTTCACAAAGGCTTTGCTTTGCTAGTAAACAACTTAACAAACATTTTTCCATTATGTATCTAGGTGTGAGAAAACTTTACTACCTAGACTATGTTTTTCAGGTTGTTAGGGAAATCCCCTAAATTCTGCAGCCCACATTCTCAGTTCTTCTATGAAAACATGTTTCTTTCCTCCCCTAGTGCATTAGTATTTTGAAGCTGTTTAACCAAAAAGTTATTCTCCTGGAAAACATATTTAAGGAAAATTTCCAAGTCACATGTACTGTGCTTGATTTTTTTACACATGCTTTCTTTTCCATTGTGTCACATAAACTTTTCCCCACACTTTGCAAGACCCTAAATCTGTATTCCTGAAGCTGCTTAGATGATGCTTTCTATTGATATATGTTATTTGTGTTGACTGACACAGACATCAAGGCTGCAGGTGGCAAGAGTAAGTCAGGGACCAGTACATGAAGATGGGAGAAGGCCACATGACTGCTGGCCATAGATGGGCCAGGGAAACCCATTTCATTCCATGCACCAGGGCACAGCACACTCCAGGCATGTTATTCTATGAGGCCTTTCCATGCTATAGGCCTTTCCATCTCCTCATCCATGTCGGTCAGAGTAGTAGCGAAATAGCTGCTACTGTGAATTTATGTGTCTCCAAAACCATACATGATTGCAAATGATTACTTAGAGGTGTAGCGATACAACCAGGGTCCCCAGGAGAAACAGAACCCAGCACTCCTGGATACTAGCCCCAGTGGGAGAGACTGAAGCCCACAGAAAGAAGGGTTTAATTCCCATTTCCCTCACTGCTTGCTTTCTCCCTTCAGAGGTCTGTGCACTAACGTGCAAGGCACTCTGCACCCCCTCAGTCCCAGTGAGACAGCGTGGAAAGGTCAGAGAAAAGAGCTTTGACCATACTACAGAGCATCTGGCAGCAGGATGATGTTAGTTATTAGGTACTCTGCAAAAGCACAGCTGACGGCATCTAAAATGAAGCTGCTCTGGATGATGTTAGCAATAGTCCTGATTTCTGTGGGACTCAAAATGTCTAGGCAAGACCTGACTGCTTCACACACAGCCCAGCCTGGAGACTGGGCAGGTACAATGTGCTGCTTCTCCCCCTCCCCAGCCTGCTGGCGTGCAGGGCTCTGGGATGGCTATGAGCAACTGTCCTGCCCTGGGGAGGAACAGCCCCTCCCTGACGAGGGAAGCGACCCTTGGGGTCAGCTCAGCCCTCCCGAGGCTTCTCTTTGCCAGGGGAGGGAAATTTCTGAAGTTGTACATTTTCTCGTGTGATCAATACCAGCTCCACTGGGAAAGGCAGCAGGGCTACCTTATGCCTCCATTGAGAGGAAGGGGGCGATCCAACCTTGTCAGGGGTTAGTGTTGCTCCCCGCCCGAAAACGGGGAGAAGGGCCCAGCCACAGGATGCCTGTCTCAACTTCACTGAGCCGGGGGCGAGGGGAGAGGCAGCAGTCCGGAGCTGCCCGAAACTGTTCTGAGCAGGCGTGACACAACCGTACACGAGGGACTGTCCGCGGCTTCCCTGCGCTAAGACACCGCTCCCAGCAGCAGGTGCTGTCGGCTCCGCAGGGATGCTCCGGGCCGAGGGGACGCGCCCGGGGCGGGGCTGGCGGGGAGGGGGAGCTTCCCCGGGCCTCGCTCCCTGGGGGTTCCTGGGGGGAAGGATGGAGCGGGGGCGGATGGACTGGGGGGGGGGGGGGGGGGGGAGAAGGCTGGAGAAGAGGGAAGGATGGACGGAAGGAAAAGGCTGAAGAGGGGGAAGAGGATGGAAGGGGAAAGGACGGAGGGGGAAAGTACGGACGCAGGGGATGGAGGGAGGGAGGTGGGGTGGAGGAGACGGGGAGGGAAGGGGAACGGAGAGAGGGGGACCAAGGAGGGCGCGAAGAGGGACCACGGGCGGTGGGCAGGGAGAGCGGAACGCGGATGGGGGGGCGCGACCGGGGGGGCGGAGGGCAGGGCCGCCGCCGCGCCCTTCCGTGTCCGCGCCCCTGGGCAGCCGCCCGCGCCCCTCGCCTCCCCGCGTCCCGCGGGAGCGCCCCGGCTCGCGCCGCGGCGGGGGGATGCCCGCGCGCCGCCGGCGCGCCCTGCCCAGCCCGGCCCGGCCCGGCCCCGCCCGGCCCAGCCCCGCGCGCCGCCGGCCGTGCGGGGCCCCGGCGCCGGCCGCCGCCACCGCCCCCGACGGGCCGCGCGCGGGGCAGGGCGGAGGCGCGCGCGGCGCTGACCGCCCCCGAGCCGGCACCGCCGCTGCCCATCCCGCCGCGCCGGGTCCGGCCGCCCCGCCTGCGCTCCCGCGCCCCGCAGGGGCTGTAGGGCCGGGCGCGTCCGCCAGGGACGGGGGCGGCGGCGGCCCCCGCGACCATGCTCTGAGCGCCCGGGGCAGCCAGCCAGCGAAGTTGCGGTGGAAGATGAACAACGCCGGTAAGTGCGCGGGCCCGCCGGGGTGGCCCTCCCTCTCCGGACATCGTTTCCCGGGGGCCGGCAAACGCCGGGCGGGCTTCCCTCCTCCGGTACCGGCGCCCTCCTTCCCTCGGGCCGGCACACACCCCGCCGCCGGGGCCCGTGCCACAGGGACGGCACCTCCCGTCCGAGCACGGCTTCTGAGCGGCTGGCATCCCCCGCGTCCCGGTATCCCCCCTGCGGGGCCGGCAGCTCCCGGACCGTGCCACCGGGGCGGGCGCCGCTCCTCCGCGCACCCTCCGGCCAGGGCTGGCCCTCCTCTCCCCCCGCCCTGGCAGGTGCTCCCTGGCTCCCCGCGGGGCTGTGCGTGCTCCATCGCTTGCCCCGCCGGGACGGGGACCGGCAGCGAGCCCGGGCGAGGCGGGGAGTTCTGCGAACAGCCGGACTCGCGGATCGGGAGGGCCTCGGCTGTGCGCCCACCCTTCCCGCTCGGACACACTCAGCCCTTCGCAAAGCCCCCAGGAAATCTGCTGTGACTTTCTTTGCGAAAGTCTCTTTTTTGGGGAGGTATGGTTTTTGCAGGGTTTTCTCTCCAAGACAAACCCAAACCCTTCGTCTTTCCTTCCGTTAACTTCCCAGAATTTTTCCTTGATGGGAACCTGGGAATATGAAAGACAGGATGAGAAGGGAACGCATATTAAAGACGAGACATTCAACAGTTAAACATTAAAAGAAGTCACTGGAAAATTGGGGGAACCTTTACATTCTCCACCAACGCTTTCTGAGTTTCAGGGACAAGGCATGTGTGTAAAAAATGTTACAACCCAGGAAACAATTATTACCAACTCTGGAGTTACTTAGAAAAATCTAATGCTGCATCTAGAATTAAAGAGGAAGAGAAGCAGTCCCTTTGTGTTAGCCCTCAATTTTTCCACTGTGTCTCCTTGTTCCACAGGGTGAATGTTGCTGGGCACTTCACTTGCATGGGTACATCCTGAAGCCCAGAGATTTCACCGCTAGATACCTTGCCCTGTTACAACTGTCATGTGTTGGGAAACTGTGAATCATTGTTTGCCAAAGCACAGGAACATAGGATTGGAAAGGATCTTTTAGGTCAAACCCAGCCCTCTCCTGTTGTATCTGCATGTCATACCACTGTTCAGAGTTTAAAGCAAAAGTTTCTCTTTCCCCTTGGAGTGGAGAGTGAGACACTCTCTTACCCAAAAAAGTGGTGACATTTCCACTCTGTTTTCTTACCCTGTCTGGACCAGACTCTGTCCCTCTCAGGAGACAAACTCATTTGAAAGTTAAGTGAGCCAGCCAAAAATTGCTGTAGCCATGATGCTCCAACCTCTCTTTCTTCATGTCTCCATTACTTAAAACAGAGTGGCTCTAATCGGATCCTGTTGTCAGTGGAAGTGCAGTGTAAGGAATATCAGATGTATCCATTTGTAAAGACTTAAATTTTGTGAGCAGGTTTTATTTTTCAGGAAGTAGGACTGAATGGGACTACCTTCATTACCAAAAGCAGTACACCCATTGTTACAGAACACAAGGTCACATTACTCCTTTTATCAATTCATCAAATTAGATCTTAATCCAAAACTTTTTAGGTAGATCTCCTGCTATTCCTCTCACAAAACTGAGAACCTCTTACTGTTGCTAGTTCTCCTAGTTTCCAGACCAGATTCAGCACCCTGTATTCTTGCAATTATATCGCCCTTTTGCTTAAAAATAGTTCTTTTCCTCCTCTGGTGTTTACCTTCAGGTTGTATTTATAGAGTGCTCATATCCCTTCTCAGCCTTTGTTTTGTACCTTCACACAATGCAAGGAATGTTTCTCCCATCAGTGCAAAGCAGAACTTCCTACTGAATCTGAAGGAGAGGGGCATTTATTAACTGGCAGAGCTTAGGGACCAGCATCAGCTGTCTTCGGATTGCAGTAAGCAATACATAGCACCAGTCAGCAGAGTCATATGGGCAGGCATATATGGCAGCCTTGATCCCACAGAAGTTACATTAACAACCGACAGAAAACAGGAAGGGAGATATGGATTATGCTCAGAGATGCGGAACTGACATGAAAAGAAAGATGAAGCAATCCACCAAGGTCACAGGAAATCTGTGGTAAGAGACAAGAGACAGACTGCCATCTCCCAGCCTCATACGTAGGACCTTCCAGCCTTCAAGTACCGATTTGTTTGCCAGGTGCTGAAAGGATGGTACCCATAAGAGAAACGTACAGATGTTAGACTCCAGATTGTTCAGAGGTGTAAGCAGACTATGTATTCTTTCAGCTGCTACTGAAAGCGATACAGGAAAAGCTGCCATATGTACCTGTCAGAGACCAACATCTTTGACTCCTACGAAGCAATAAATGAAACAACAGGTGAATATAAGCAGTGTGAACTTCCTGTTGTGAAATCACAGCCAAACTGGAAACATCACAAACACCTACAGTTACATTAAAAAGAAATAGATGTCAGTAGTTTAGAAACAAGATTATTTAATTCTCATGTATATGTGTTTTTTCATAGTCAGGCCTCCTAGATCTACTATGACTTGAAAGTACAGTCTGCTAGAGACAGTGAAAATGCTGGATAAATTTCAGGATCAAGATTTTTCAGTGTTGAAATTAATCCTTTTCTGATTATATTGTCTTTAGATCTTTCCCCTTCCCCAGCAGTGCTTCTCTGTGGGATGTTATGCTGTGGTATTATATTTACAGATGGCTGCAATAAAGTTATACAGTCAGAGAAATTTGTAAGCTATTGATCTGATATCCCAGAGTCATAATGCATTGATCTAATACAGAGGATGGATTCCAGTAACTGTACAGAACAGCATTTTATTTCTGCAGAGTAGGATGTGCTCTGACAGCCCAGCTGTTAACATTTCAGTTAAGATTTGTAAGAAGACAAAATTCCCATAGGATAGTTGCTACTGACTACAGGTCTATCTTCCCAGTAGTGGAGCCTTCTGGCTATATACAGAGTACTTTTGATCACACATTTGAAGAACATACACTCATAAGAGAGAATAGATGTTTTTCAAAAGTTTCAGTGTTATGCTGAAGCTGAAATACCATTTTCATAAATGTTTGAGGCATTTAGGAGCCAACGACCTGCTGGCTTTGAACACGACCTCAGATCTCAAGTGCCTAAAGCCACGATTCTCAGAAGACACTTAAGTATCTAATTCCTTTTCAAGTCAAGTGGGAACTGATATCTAAATCTGGACTGAGGTCCCATTTGAAAGGAAGGCTTGCACTCCTACATCAGTAGAAAATCCTAGTCTGTATACCTTTTCCATTTCAAGTGACTCCCATGCAACTGTTTTCATTTCTTAGGTAACTTTTGTCATTTCAAACTTTTCTCTGACAGTGTGAAATGCGTGATGCTTTTACATGCTGTACAACAAAGAGAACTACTTTTGCCGTGAATATTTCAAAATTAATGACATCTCGGTTATTTACAGTGCATTCTGGGGTCCTACCAGTGATAGCACTGGTGTTTTATGAGTTGAACCCCTCAAAGGGATTATACTTTCCTTGTAAATCATGCTACCTCATCTATTTAATCTCCAACATAATGAAGCAGGTTACACAGCTTATGCTGGGTACTTAATTCAGGATGACATTAAAATGGCTTATCTACATAGGCAGCTTAAACACACCCTCACTGTCTGACTTGGACAGCTGGCAGAATTGTAATTACAGGTTGGAACCTACAGCTTCCTGTACTGGAAATGTAATAAATGAGTTTTAGGAGACTGTGCTTGGCTTGCCTTACATTGCTAGCAGCATTACTATAGTGGTTGGTGCCCATGTTCTGGCTAGGTCCAAAACCAGCTCTTCCATCTGCAAAGAAGAGTTATCTGTTTCACTTCCAATGAACCTCCATGTGTTGTTTTGACAGGAAGATCTGTCTACCATTCTCTCAGAACAAATTCTTCTCTAAGGAGTAAGCACCATGGTCAGAATATAAACCCATGTGTTAGACAAGCTGAAACAGACACAGGTACAGAATTTACTCTCTGTCCTGCTTTGCAAGAACTTGGTGTTGTTTTGGTAGCTGACATATGGAGACTTCTACCTATGACTGTGCAGTGCAGCCACACTGTTTCCATGAGTTTCTGGGTTTGTGCAGCACTTGGCACATGTGGCTTTTGTCAACAGCATGAGCTCTTAGACAGCACTGTCATGCTCTGATGTGAGAGGGAGCATGAGCATGATGGCTGCTGGTATAGGATAGTATCATGTCATTTCCTAGTTCATAAAATAGAAATGCTACCACAAAATAACTTCTATCCTTCCTGGTCCAAATAATTTTTATGTCTGTAATAGTGTTTCGGCAAGTGACATGTAAATGAACTACTGTATTTACTGCTATTCTTAAAGTTGCTTATTCTCATTTCCTCTATAGTGGGACTTTGCTTGTTTCCAATGGTGAATTTGATCCCAGTCTTGGAAGAAGTTACAGATTTGTTTCATAAAAGCAAATGTATAGATGCAAAGACATACGTATAGTATTTTAGTAGCACATTTCTGATTTAAGAGAAAAGCATTTATATAACAGAAATAAAGTCTGGGTTAATTAGACTGAGGACTGGCTAACTGGCAGTAGCCAATCTCTGTAGTAGTTATCTCTGTAACATTATCAAACAGTGATATGCATAGTACTGGGACCAGGATTATGTGGATACTGTCCAACATTTTCCTAAGGAGGAAAGCAGATAGAAAAGTATCAGATGACAAGGTTCACTTTATGATGTAAAGACTGGTGAAAGGGTAATTAACAAAGGAGGCAGGGCAGTTACATAAACAGATTTGGATCATTAAGTTGGACCCATTCAAACAAATTACACTTAATACATATTACAAAGCTATCAGTTTAGAGACAATGAACAGGCAACACAGCCTTGGGAACCATTTAGCAGTCATAATGGACAAGCGAGTCAGCCTGATACAGTAACAAGCTAGCGGAGAATACTGAGAACTGGGTCTAAGAAGGTTCTGAACTCCGTAGAGACAGCTTCAACAGTACCCACTGCGGAATTCTTCCCATAGGTCTGCCCAATGTATTTTCTTTGAGGCTACTGGAATATTGGAAAAGGATCAGAAAAAATCCAGAAAAGACTTCATGAAAGGTGAAATTGTCCAACTGCAAAGATTTAATGAATTTATTTGTTCAGCTTACCAAAAAGAAGAATGTACCAAGACATAGCTTTAGGGAAGTATATGTCTTCTCTAGAGAAATACTGCATAATAAAAGGGTCTTTAACCCAGCAGAAGAAACAGTAACGAATTCTGGGGATAGAAGCTGGAGGTAGAAGCCAGACAGTACTAACTGGAAATAAGGGCTTTATTTTAAAAACAAGCAATTCATTGCAGGAATAAAATAAGGATGATACCAAGGTATATGGTCCACCTTTTGCTGACTTCAGACCAAAGCCTTCTAGAAGACAAGTTTTAACTTTATTCTGATACAGCTAAGTGAGATTATACAGGTCCTGATCAGAGTTGAACACTTTCTGATGCCCTTGTCTGGATGTTCTCCCTCTACCTCCTGTTTCTCAGGCACTTTCCATCTGTGGATTTTAGTCCCTTCTTGGGCAGAAGCAGTGGCAGACAGGACTTGTGTGCATTGGTTTCCACTGGGATTCTAGGTTTGGTGCAGTCTCATCCCACTGTTGCAGTGGGTCCACAAAAGTTCATTGGTCAGAAAAAGCTACTTTCAGCATCTTAAGAGATGCCTGAACTGCATTGTGGCACCAGCCAGGGATGGAACTAGTATCTGCACTGTGGACCCAAGTCATTTCTTGAGCCACCATCAAAGAGCATGGGCCTGGGACATGTCTACAGATATCCCTGCAAATGTGAAACCTCTGTGTTTAATTAGGTCTTCACCCCAAAACCAGCTGCTTGATGGCGGGGTGTTGGTAGACATAGTCCTTTATAAGCCTTCACTCAATTCTAGGCTAATTCCTAAATCTGCAGAACATTTGAAAGTGAGTAGTTGCCCCTCTACAAAATGTTTATTGTTTCAAAGAAACACTTGAACAGTGAAGTCTGTGTGGGTTGATTGCCACTCCAGGAGAGCTGCTAGGTTACTGTTCACTGCGTAGAAACCTGGAGGGGAGGAGAGCAATGTAATTTCATATGGGCCATGGCAGGAACGAAACCATGCTGAAATGCAGGTTTGCCTGGAGGAAGGTGGGTAAGGAGAGGAAGCTGTCCTTGTCAGTACAAGGAAGCATCGAACAATAAGGGGAGGAGTAGGCTAAAGAAATTCCTATTCCCCAAGAGTTTCCTTTTAAGCACAAGGTGGGTGTGTCTCCCTCCAACATAAAACACATCCTAAAATAAACATGCACAATTATTTGTGAACATACATATTTCTTATGTTGCAATGTTGTTTTGTGTCCATTTAGAGGTTACAGCCAGAACCTTTCAAGTGGCTTAGACAGCAAAGGAAGCAGAAATTGAAGCAGAATGAAATTGTTGTGATAAAAGGCAAACAGCGGAGCTTTCTTTTCAGTAATTGTTTGGGTTATTTTTTAAACAAACACTTGTACTCCTCCTGCTGCCTCCCCTCTGTGCTCAGCCCGCCCCCCCCCCCCCAAAAAAAAAAAAAAAAAAAGGAAAATTGTTTAAGGAGCCCTGTAAAAGGCAAGATCAATGCACAGAGCAGTTAGGAAAAAACTATGGAAAGAATCAGTAGTGACCAGTAGCTGGCACAAGTGGGTAAGAGTAGGACATCACAATGCCTATTATTACCATATTAGGAACAGGGTCCATTACCAAAAGTTCTCTTCCACTAGAAGTGTTACTGAAGGTAGCAGGAGAAACTCAAGATTACTTGAGTCCTTTTGCTGTAGAAAATTATCACTGGAGAGAAAGTGGGTAACTGTGTTTAAGCTATGGGGGGTTTTAAGTGGATGTCTGCATGGTTATCTATTTGTTTGTAAGACAAAGTTTGGGAGAGCCTGGCATTCCCTACAGTCCCGTCTTTTTCTCATTACTCGGTGTTTTAGTACAGACACTCCCATCCGGCAAGAACAAGGATGAGAATGCAGAGACTGTGTTCAAGCCTTGTCAGATCCCAGGAATGGAATAGGTGTATTTGTGTCCTACTCTTGGATAGACATTACTAGGAAAAGCCAGGCACTGCAGGAAATGGTATAATACCTCCAAAGTGATGCTTCTTCCTTGGAGTTAGTCCTAAAAATGCCTCGTTATAGTGGTAAGGGGTCCTTTGCTGGTTTCTGGTGGGAAAGGTGTAAGGACTCAGTTTTAGCTAATAAAAATTTCATGCATTTTTACTACCAAAAAGTTAGTTTAGGAAGTTCAGTTGCTGCAACAACAGATTTAAAAATCCAAAAGGTAGGTCTGGCTAGGGAGCCAGGCTTACAAGATACTCAACCCACTTCTATTCTCTCCTTATTTTTAACTGGCAACAGTTTTCAGCCCTCTGCAGCCTTCAACTGCTGCAGACGTGCTGCTGGCTGCAACAGAAGCAATGGTACTTCAGTGACGGTGAAGTGTTTGGCACGTAACGTTTCTGAAATAATCTGGAGGGAAAGATTAGCCACCCATTCTGTGATTTCAATAATTAGACAGATGCCCTGCAGCAAAAAGAACAAGTGGATACTGTGAAACAAGAGTACACACTACAATACTAGAGACTGGCAAATAAGCAGTTCTCTCTCCCTCCTTTCCCACAAGTCATTTTAAGCCTCTTGCATATGAACTTGGATTGGATAAAACCCCAGATACAGAATAATTCTTAATCAGTATATATAATAAGGCACCTGATTAGAACGAACTTTTAACTCCTTCTGAGCTGAGATCACTGACTCAGTTTTTTAACTTAGATGAAATCTCTCCAGTGTCTCATAATTCTAGAAAGACTGTTTTCTGACTACATCAGAATGCCAAATTGTCAGCATCTTTCTGAGTATTGGAAGAAACTTCAGCAAGGTTAAGAAGTCCATAAGAAACAGCCTCTTTATCTCCCGGAGTCTGACCAAACAAATATGCCAGTATTAGTTCAATACAAATTACTCCAGTTGGACTAAAATAACAGTAAGAAAAGTACCGTGACACCAAATATCAGGACAAGCAGAGAATCGTTTTTAAGCAGTTTGTGTTCAGTATCACTTTATTCTCAGTATGGTGTGCAGCTGAATTTTAAATGTCCTAACTTCCAGATGTCAAGTCTGCATTCCAAAATACTCAAAATGTAAGAGCACAGTAGCTACACTTCCTGAAACTTATACCGTGACTTAGGATGGGATTTTGCATAGGAACCATGACCCAAATGGTGTCGTAGGGCATGAAGATTTTACACAAATAATTGTTCCTGTCTCTCTCACGGTGAAATAGTTTGTCCTGTGCTCTTCCTTACGATGGAGAGCTCCTCTTTTTCCACTAAACTGTGTTAATTAAAATTATAAAAAGAATTTGAGATTTCTGATTGAATAACCATGTAATTACCTATTGATGGCTAGGAAACATTAGCAAGAGGAAACCCCTTCTCTTTACTTATTACCATCTGTAACCATTTGGTGCACTGGCTTCTTCACACCACATATTTCATCTCATCTAAAATCTCATGAGGGAGGATCCCTATTGTTGCCTATTTATGCAGCTTTTCAGCATTTCATTTAGTTATTTAAAGAATATTAATTTCAGGACCAAGACAGCTGGAAATGGTTGTGGCATGTAAACTGTACTGTGAGTAAAATGACCATATATGACTTAATTCATCTAGCTTCAATCTAGCTTATTGCCAATCTGCTTGAATTCCCTTACACGTGCGTCAGCACTTCCACTAGAAATAGTTTAGAGATCCTGGCTGGCGTTATTTTGCAAGATAATTCACTTTTTTAAAGTATATTTTGATGTTCAGAGACGATTGTACCTGCAAGGAGTCCTAGCATTTACAGGAGGATGGAGGATCTTTCGACTAAAGAAAGGACTGAAGAAGCTGTACACTGAAAACTGAACTTAAGTTTAAACTAGTAATTCTCTTCATGTCTTGGATTGAAGTACTTCATTCAGTGCATTATAGCTCAGCTGCATAATCAATGTAAAGTATTATCCAAGCTTTTAGCAAACCATCTTATCCCTCATGATTACATGGTTTGACAAACAAAATGTAACTCCGTATTTTGTTACCATAGTAATAGCAGATGGGAAGACTGTGTGTCTGGGCACCAAGTGTTCCCTTCAGTTTGGCTGGGTTGAGTTAAACCTTGATCTGAGGGTAGAACTAATTTGGTTCAATGCTCAAATTCTGCAAACTATGTATTGAAATTAAAATCATTGCTACAAAGTGTACATACTGTGTTATAAGAACAACTATGATGGCTGAAAGGCATTTCTTTCATTGCAGTGAAACACTGAAGCATCATTGAATCAAAGTGTTCATATTTAATCTTAGGGCAAACATTTCTGGGGCAGAATCAAAAGGTCTCTAATGTCATTAGTACTTCTGAGTGTGGGAGGAGGTGTTATCCATCTGTGGGTATCTGTGTATGATATACCCTTGGCTCTGCAGCTGTACATCTTTCTCTCCCCAAGCGCACTAGGGCTGCACCTAGTTCAGTTCCGTTCGGTTTTGACCTTAAACCGTGTTCCCTTGAATAGCTACAGTGCTACATGGAAGCACAGTACATATGCTTTGCTCCTTCAGTTCTCTTTTAAGAGCTGAGCCTTTTATTGGCTGGACTCCTTCTGCATTAGAAGTCACTGGTATAAAATAAAAGTCTACTGTAGGATATATTCTGCTGGCTTTAATAAGAAACCAAGATGACTAACATGGCTTTTCTCTCTTTCCTCTAGAAATCACAAAGCCACCACTAGCACCAAAACCAAAGATTATTGGTCATCTTTCTCCAGTAGCTGTCTCCAAATTTTCTCCTTCACTGCCAAGGGCTGATATTCTTCATAACTCTATGTCTAGGGGTCCCAAACCACCTATTGCTCCCAAGCCAAAATTCTCAGCTGACTCTGAGGGCAAATCCAGTGTTTATACCAATAATAACTTAAATAAATGCTCAAATGGGAAACTGGTATGTCTTGATGGAGAGCTGTATGAAGGAAACCAACACAATGCTGATTGCCCAGAATCTGAGGCAGATAATGAATACATTGTAGTTCCTGAAGCTCAGCTGACCAGCAAAGACTGTAATGACTTGGAACATGAGCATGATCAGAACCTAGATTCCTCTATGGAAAATGAAGTCTCAGAAACTCCAGAAGAGGTAGAGAAGGAAGACGATAACATTGCTAATGATGAGGATACCAGTAATCGAGAATTCACCAAAGATGAGCACCATAACTCTTCAGATACTGCTGAACGAATGGAACCAGACTCTGAAGAGTCATACAGAGACTGTGACCAGCCCAAATCACTTTGTGAGGAGTACTCAGATGTCCTTGATGGAGATAAAGATGCTTCCAAGAATGTGGATGGAGATGAGGATGTTGTAAGTGACTGTAGTGAAACCAAAAACAAGGAGGAAACTTCTAACAACCTGGAACTGGATAAGGACAACAGTGATTGTGAGACTGACAGTGACAACATTTTGAATAGAGATGAGGAACTAATGGGTGATATCTGTAAAGATACCATTGTAATGCCACTACCCGCAGATGAATCAATCCTACGTTGTGAGACGGCAGGGAAGGAGGAGGAGGAACTGCCTGAAATTTTAGAAAAGGAAGATGGGTGTCTAGCACATGATGGTGATCACAGTGCACATGCAGAGCTTGATTTGAATATGGAAGGGGAGGTAGAAAATGATGACTGTGCAAGCCCTGACATGCCGCCTGATGAGGCCAGTGAAGAAACAGGTCCTGGCTTAGAACCATGTGAAGATGAACCCAATACTGGAAATCATTTAGGAGAGTTCATCCATCAAGCAGCAGCTGAAGAGGAGGAAGCAGACCCAGATGAGCACAGTAATACAAACGCAGCAAATGCCAGTGATGACTGCCAGATCACTGAGAGGAGAGGTGAGGAGAAGACGTCAGAGGTAGCCTGTGAAGCAAGCAAAGACTCTGGGAAAGGGGAAGAAGAAACTGTGAATGCAGAGATTATGGATGATGGCTATCAAATTGCTCCTTGTGAGAATGAATGTGGCGAGGAAGTACCCATGGAACATTCAGATGAGAATCTTCAAACAGAAGGGACCTCTCTGGATGAAGATGGTGTGATCTCTAGTAGTCCAGGGATGGAGCCAGAGCTGGAAGATGTGACTGCTGAAGAGCATAGTGAAAGTACTGTGGAAACGTCTAAGTCAGATGAGCTGCAACTTGAAGACAATGAGGTGGAAGCAAACGGCCTCAGTGTCCCAAATCCATCCCTCATGGTCCCACTCGAGGAAGAGTTACAAGTCTGTAAACATGGCAAAATAAACGTAGAATGTGGGACCAAACATGTCTTGCATGAAAATCTAGCAGTCCCTGAAGTGGTCATTGTGCCTGAAGAATCAGAGGAAAGAGAAACTAGCAGTGATTCCCTAGATGACCCTTATGTGCTTCCTGCAGAAAATGAAATTGCTCATGATGGGCAGACTGATTTAGGAGCTGATCACAGTGAAAAGGATGAATTAGGCACGGATGGTGAAAACAACTTGCTGCCCATTGATCGTAAAAGCATTGTCACTAGAACACGGTCACTCTCTGGGAAAATGCCGGGCTATGTCCCAGAAACAGTTCCAGAAGAAACTGGACATGAAACTGATTTACCATCTTCCCACAATGACTCTGGGGCAGAAGATTTAAGCAATAATTTATTTTCGGTGGAAGGAAAACCAATGGAAGCCAACAGGGCATTACCAACCAAGTCAAGACGTTTCATTTTATATCCTCGATCTTATTCTGTTGAAGGGAGAGAGATACCTGTCGCTATTTACAGAGAAGGTGACGGCTGTGTACTGGATGATGGTAGAATAAAAAGGACAGAAGACAATTTGTCTTTGCCTTGTGTCAATGGTTCCTCAGGTAGTTTTTCACAGAGAAATCATCTTTCATCATGTGGCGTATCTACTCCATCCCCAGTTGTGGATATACCACCTCCTTTTGAACTTGCCTACATCACCAAAAAGCCAATCACTAAAAGTTCCCCATCACTTTTGATAGAGAATGACTCACCTGATAAGTATTCCAAGAAAAAGAAATCTTCCTTTAAGAGGTTCCTCACTCTAAAATTCAAGAAGAAAACTGAAAGTAAAGTCCATGTAGATGTTAATGTTTCCTCCTCAAGGTCCTCATCAGAGTCTAGCTATCATGGGCCTCCGAGACTGATGGAGCTGGACAGGAGGAGCCTAAGTAGCTCACCTCAACTAAAATCACATGTGGGGAAGCTCCGTGCATCTGAGTCTCCCTCAGCTGTTCTTTTCTATAAGGATGGTAAAAGAAAAGGAACGCCCAAGTCCTTCAGCAGGAGTGTGTCAAGGGTGGAGTCCTTTGAGGACCGGTCCAGACCTCCTTTCATGCCACTCCCATTAACGAAACCTAGGTCCATTTCTTTTCCCAATGCTGACACGTCTGACTATGAGAACATTCCTGCTATGAGCTCTGACTATGAAAACATACAAATTCCTCCTCGAAGATCCACCAGAGCAGGAACTTTTACTGAGTTTTTTGAAGATCCCAGCAGGGCATTTTCTGCTGCTAATGAGAATGACGGCTATGTGGATATGAGCAGCTTCACTGGCTTTGAGAACAAGCAGCAAACCACAGACCAGGAAACAGAAAGGTACTGTAATAAATTATTGTGTAAGACCTGCTAGCCTTGGCCAAACAGGCAAGGCCTCCCCTGCTAGGTATCATAGACAGATCCTCCATGTTGCTTGGCTTATACACCCTCTCAGGAAATGCTTGCAAGAAAGATTGGAAGAATAAAAGATAAGCCTTTATCAGTAAAAAAAAAAAAAAATACACCAAATTAACTCTTTACCTTGTAAACGTATACTAGCAAGTCCAGTGGATCTGGATCCTATGGTTTACAGATACAAACCAAAGAACATTTTAAAATATTTGGTTTATCTAATGGATCTAATTTTTATGGCTCGGGGGGGGGGGGGGGCGGGGCGGGGCGTGGGGAGAGCTTGCTTTATTCTTCAGTAAGAAAGGTTTCTGACTTCTTAACTGAATGAATAGAGAGCCTATTTGCTGGAAGGGGTCCTAGTTTATTTTTTCATTCCTGTCAATTTCTGAAAGCAACAATATATATATAATTTATCTTTCAGAGTACATCAGTCAAGTATAGACTGGAAAATCCCAAATGATGAACTAATCAGACTAGACAATTAATTTTAAAAAGTGCTTTAAAGCCTATCATTATGGCCCTTTGACAGAGCTGCTGAATTATAATGAATAAAATAGCTCTGTCTGAAATCACATGCATTGCTAACAGTAATAACAATCTCTCATCCCATTCCATTAGATTATTTGCAAAGTAGAAAATGTCCTTTTCATAGTTACATAGGAGCAATGCACTCAAGACCTTTGAATTTGAATCTGTTGACAGATTCTTCTCCCAAGTAACAAGTGAAAGGACAAGAGGAAATGGCCTCAAGTTGCGCCAGGGGAAGTTTAGATTGGACACGAGGAAAAATTTCTTTACCGAAAGAGTACTCAAACATTGGAATAGGCTGCCCAGGGAAGTGGTGGAGTCACCGTCCCTGGAGGTGTTCAAAAAACATGTAGCTATGGCACTTTGGGACATGGTTTAGTGGGCATGGTAGTGTTAGGTCAACGGTTGGACTTGATGATCTCAGAGGTCTATTCCAACCTAATGATTCTATGATTCTAGCATACAATCAGTGGAGTGCAGAGATGTAAATAAGAAGACCGTTTGCCATTAAGTTCACGTTAAACAGGTAATGAGAAAACAAGGTGCAAAGCAAATGAATGAAAAAGGATGTCTTTAATGCAGTTGCATTTTGTTAGAGCTCTGTAAAAATAACAGACGTCTTAAAAGCAAGGTTTTCATGTCCATTTTCATCCACCATTCTCCTTCTAAAGATTTAATACTCCTGTTTCTTTGGAACATTTTTTTTTTCTGGTCCTCTACCCTGTCCTTGTGAGTGGAACAAACCATGGGCATTTCACACATCCCTCTTTTGATATTTCAGACTTGGGGAGTAAAAGAACTTTTCTGTAACACTTCTGAATGAGTCTTGCAAACCATTTCTAAGATAAGAACAATGTACAGTGCTCTGCCTTTCTGAGGCGAGAATTGGCAGGAGTGGGGGAGGTGAGTATGACATGGGGAAAGAGATGGTGTCACCAGTGCTTAAGCTGTGGATCCAAACGTGGCTGATGCGGAGGGGTCTGGGACACAGGCCTGTGGTTTAGCTCTTTGGAGGTGTTGGCTGCCTAAGGTGTTGGGACCCCCAGCGGTGCTGACACTGGGAGATGGTGGAGTACAGCGCAGCTTCACAACGCATACAGCCACGTCCCCAGGGCAGTGCTGAGCAGAAGCTGCATTAGCAGGGCCTGACAGCCCATCAGTCATGCTGCTTTCAACGAGTTGCACTGCGCCCAGCACCCTGACGTTTGCTCTTGGAGAAGGTGGCCAGTTCTTTGTGTCCATGAAACGCCGCCCATTTTAGGTAGCTCTTGAAGAACCAAGTTAAAAATATTAAAACTACGTCAATTGCTGTGACTTGGGCCCATTTATGAACTTCCTGTGGAAGCCTGTTGTTTCAAAGGGAGAGCCAATCCAAACTGGTTCAGGAAGTTTCAAGGTCAAGGCGTGGACATAATTTTTCAGTCTGCTGCTTGTTATGCATGCAGTTTTTGCTATTGGGGGAGAAATGAAGACTAGGCTCCTGAACCTTTATCAAGATAACCGGGGTGGAGGGGAAGAGCATCAGGCAGACAGCAATATACATACATTGCTTCTGAGATAGCTATTTGCTATATTTGTCAGGATGTTTTGGACAAAGACATGCTTGAAAAGCTTTGGTGAAACATAAATGGGTAATACACATCCACTGGCACAATATACTTGGAGAAACAGTGTACGGTCTAGTCATAAAACAAAGCAAATTGTACGTGTACATGAACCTATTTGCACGTGCATAAATGATACATGGACATGGATGTTTTATTTCCTGCTAAAGCAGTTCTGCCTCAAATGTCTCTCAATGGATTTAAGCTTTGTAATATGAATACCTATCAAACACAGTTCTATCACAATCACACAGGGATAAAAATTACTTCAAACTCCAGCCTGCTTATATCCTAGGGCTTATTTCAACCATTTGAGAGTTCAAGTGTGTTGGAACTTCTCTTCAGTGCATTCACCTGCAGAGCACTGGTATTTAGCATCTGCTGATACTTTATGGAGTTGCTACATTTTTGATGAATAGCCAAGTACAACCCTTCTATTACATTTCAGAGAACAGAATGTGAGAGTGCTATAAAGGATTATAATAATCTGGGAACCTCCACCACCATGTGTGATTGGGGAAAAGTGGGGCGGGAGGGGGGCTTACAGAAACTGACAGATGAGAAGATTCACTGTTTAATTTTCTTGTTTAAAAGGAGAGGCCATGTGGAGTAGATTTAAACCAATAACTTCTAATTAGAAGCAATCACGTTTATAGAAAAAGTCCAATAACGAAAGCGTTCCAGAAATATATCTTAACTTAGAATTACCATTGCCAGAATAGAACTGGGAATATTGCCCCCTGAAGGGCAGTTATTGTGTATCCCCAAAATTTAGCTATCTGGTATTAATAATTAAACTCTGATTCTTGTGTATGACAATATAGATCATCATTAGCCTCCTCTACAGTGTAGAAATAATGGGATGTAAGTGGAATTGGACAAAATTCCCCTGATCTTTCCCCAGTCCACATAGCCTGAATCAAACCCAATTTTTGTTTACTTTTGAAAAATCACTTTCTAGCCCCTTTTCTCTGAAGAGCTGCACTACAAAGTGCAAGGCAACACAAACCAGTTGTTGACGCTGAAAGCGAAAGACAGCTGTGCCCCACCTCTGGGACAG
Organism: Leptosomus discolor; assembly: GCF_034619465.1. Classification (NCBI taxonomy): domain Eukaryota; kingdom Metazoa; phylum Chordata; class Aves; order Leptosomiformes; family Leptosomidae; genus Leptosomus; species Leptosomus discolor. The sequence continues at coordinate 154,118 of NC_141399.1, forward strand.
TACACTGTAACCTGTAGCATTGCCTTGACCCTCAACAGCTCTAAGTCAGAGTCACCAAAGTTACTGGCTAAACTTTCATCAGATGAAAGTTAGTTAGAATTACAGTATTCTGGCACGTATCTTAAAGAATAGCTTCACTAACCCAGCTTGACCTTCAGAGCATCAGCCGTGCATATGGCAGTGTGATAAACATCAAGGGAATGGGAAGGGGATGCCTCAAACACTCATTTCAGAGTCTACCACAATATCACTTCCAGTGCTTTTAGGAGAGATGGAGAGAGTCTTTTGTCAGCGTTTAGATAAGGTCAAGAAGATGGCATAGGTTGGGTGTTTTCAGAATTTCATCTCCCCTTTTTGCTTTCTACTTAGAGTCCATAATTTGGATTTACCAGGTTTGCTAAGTCTCAATCCTTCTTTTTGCTAAGATGCTCAAAATCCAGAGAGGAAGGAAGATAGGGAGAAGAGAGGAGTAAAAGTATACCTGCAGTTCCACAACTAATCCCACTGTGATGCTGAATATTCATAAAAATGAGCTAAAAGCCCATGTTGCAGTTACTTGTACATTTCCATGTCCTTCTACATAAAATGGTCACCAATGCTAAAAGAACCTCAGTCTGATTATTGTACTTAACCAACAGCAGGACTTGCTCAGACTTTGACTCTTAAGTGAATTCTTGGGGGCCAGTGTGGGGGTTTCAGTGCTTTGTGCAATTACACCAAGGCTCATGGTAGTTCCTATTGAGTCTCTAGAATTGCAGTCTCATGCCTGTAAATTACTCCTAAGGCTCCAACTTTCCATTGCTTTTCAAGACATATGGCACCTATCTGATGCTTTCTCAGCTTTAGTACAATCAAGAAAGCTGATCACCACTTCAGTGTACTGTTCCTCCATAAATGTGTTTTATTCCCAAGGGATGTGCTTCTTCAAGAAGAAAATGGAGAAAAAGTGGTCTTTAGTAGAAAGTCTGGAAAAAATGTGGTTTAAGTGTGTCAAGCAAGTGGTAACTTTAATTTGGCCAGACTGAAGCAGGAACACACAAGTGCTTAGGGTCTGATACAACAGTGCCAGCATCTGAAGTGCTAACACTGGAGAGGATGCTTCATGGGTAAGCAGTTACGTTAAAAGCTTTGTAAGCAATCCTCTTTGCGCATAGCCATGATCAGTCTGGGTTTCTGCCAGGCCTACACACAAGATCATAAGGACTACATCAGCACAGACCAATCCCAAAATGTGTAACAAAATCATATTATAGTTGGACAGTAACAGAACCACTGCCTGTGGTTGATGGGCCATAAAGAATGCAAATCCCCCTCCTTTAAAAGGAGAAAAATCCAGTGGATGAGCAGTTACTTCCCCCTCCAATGAGTATTTAGCTGTTCCCTTGCCTGACCACTGGATCCATCAACCTATGTTCGGTCAAATTATGCCACTTAAATGATTACATCCCCTCTGCTCCCTGCAGGTCATCAGTCAGTGATTAGCTCCTAGACTGCAGCCAGAGACAGTCTGTATGATCACCTATTCCCTACCCTTCTGTAACATACACAAAAAAAGCCTAACAAAAGCTGAGCGTAATAAAAAACTTAGAACGTGAATTCTCTGCCTAAAAATGGTCTGAATAACATGCTACTCAGACCTTCATACGCCCTTAAGCTGACGGTGAAATTTAAACAATTGGAGTGAATTTCCTCTAACGTAGCACATGTTTTTAACCAATAAAATCAAGATGACATATTCCTGGCTCTCTCTGCTCCTCCAAATGCGAAGCACATATGTTATATAAGATTAAATCACCAACTCTTAGAGGCACAGTGTGGTATCTAAGCACAGCATATGAAGGAAAAGGTGAGAGTCTAGAGATAATTATGTAATGGAAGCTTCAGTATAAATAGCTCACACACCAAAATAGCAATGAACAAGAAAGGACAATCAGTATTGCCATATTTAAAACAGTAACAGAAATATACAGGAATATGACATATCTTTTGTTATAACTGTGAATGAATGTCATTTATATAACCACTGGGAAATTCCCAGTGCTTTAATTTACAAAAAAACCCCAGTAGGTTTCCAAATAAAACGAAGGTTCTTAAAAAACCCATCACAGTGATACTGCTAGGTTTGTCAAAGTGGCAGCATGTCAGAGGTGCTCAGATACTGTAGTGAAGGACTGACAGGCAAGCAGGCAGAGAGATGCTTGTTTGGGGAGAAACACTCATGAGGTTAATAAACATACCAAATAGGATTTGAGAATAACTACTGAAAGAATCCATCAGCTCTTTATCAAAGGCTGATGCAGAATTCAGCTCCACTCTTCATCTGCATCTCTAACATGTTAAAAATCAGACAAGCACTTGCTGAACTGAGGCTCAGTAAGGGTGCCAGTTAACCTACAAGGCTGTTATTTAATACTCAGAGCAGTGAGGCATAGCTTGAATGTCTGATGCACACAAGGGCAGAAGCACATGTCCAGGACTGTTCTATGAAGTCCAGCAGAGCGAGCTGAATTAAACCTGCATGAAAATGCACCCATTAAAGCAGGGGGAAGCTGAAGATGCCACATCTTCATTTCTTTAAACAGCTGAATGAATGAGATTTTCTTCATTAATTTCTTCTCCCCACTGTCCTCCATTTTCTTTTTCTTTCAATTAGTGAAGACATTTGAAACAACTTAACTTCTAAAGTAGGTCAAATAATACCCACACCACAGAGTTAATCCCCAAGCATGATACGACTGAAGGCTATAGGAGCATCTACCTTCAAATGCCTGCCATACATCATAGCCTTTGTATATGTTGCTCATTGCCAAAAGAGTAGTAGTTTGGAAGGTTGTGGCTCACATATTCAATCTATCATTCAAGAAAATGTAGCTATAATTGTAGTTCATAAAACAACTCTGTTCTCCCATTAAAAAAGAAACCAGAACTGTTTCTAAAAGGGTGGTCTGTTTTACTGCTACTTCAAATTCACAGAATTCACAGAATCACAGGATGTTAGGGGTTGGAAGGGACCTCAAAAGATCATCCAGTCCAACCCTCCTGCCAGAGCAGGACCACCCAGAGTAGGTCACACAGGAACGCGTCCAGGTGGGTTTTGAAAGTCTCCAGAGAAGGAGACTCCACAACCTCTGGGCAGCCTGTTCCAGGGCTCTGTCACCCTCACAGTAAAAAAGTTTTTCCTTATGTTACTATGGAACCTCCTATGCTCCAGCTTGTACCCATTGCCCCTTGTTCTATCTTTGGCCATCACCGAGAAGAGCCCGGCTCCATCCTCCTGACACTTGCCCTTTACCTAGTCACAAACATTGATGAGGTCACCCCTCAGTCTCCTCTTCTCCAAGCTCAAGAGACCCAGCTCCCTCAGCCTTTCATCATAAGGGAGATGTTTCACCCCCTTCATCACTTTTGTGGCTCTGCACTGGACTCTTTCCAGCAGCTCCCCGTCCTTCTTGAACTGAGGGGCCCAGAACCGGACACACTATTCCAGATGGGGTCTCACCAGGGCAGAGGAGAGGGGGAGGAGACCTCTCTCGACCTGCTGGCCACACCCCTTCTAATATACCCCAGGATGTGGTCCTTAAATTTGTGCATTTACTGATCCCATATACCTCCCTACTGCAGATCAAAAGTTCCTCAGGAGCACTCCCTGAGGGTGTGGCAGGTTATTGTCTGAGTAGGACTTTTTTCTCCCCTGTTGCCCGATTCCTGCAGCAGTTCTACAATGGAAAGGCTGTATGTGAAAAGAAGGGAGCAGGTAGAATGGGTTCAAGCAGGAATATTAACTTTGGCAAAGAACATAACTGCTGATCAGAAAAGGATTAGGGCTTCTTGGTAAAGTCTGAGCAAGTAGCACAAGCAGGTGCAACAGTGGTTCAGCATTTGAAGTGTGCTGGTATGCAGCTGGCAGGAGAATCCTAACCGATGTCACCATTTTGATCAGCTCTGAGAAATACAGATGTGGTATGGCATCAGATGAGCACAGAGAATGGCCACTAGAAACTCCTGAAGCCTTTCACTCCTGGGATAAATGCAGCAGCAGCAATAGGTACAGCTAAAGCATCTGATTGCTTTTAACACAGCTGCGACCTGCCCCTTCCATTGATGATTCAGTTGAACTGTGGCTCTAAGGAAACCATAAGGCTATGGTTGTTTCTGCAAAGACCAAACCAGAGGGAAGAGCCTCATACAGAGGGATGACTTGTGAAAGGAGAAGCAGCACCAAATTTCCAGATGCTTCTGACATTTTCTAGAAGATAGAAGCAGAAGAAAGCCACATGACTTGTTAGCTGAAGAGCAGGTTTTACTCTATAATATGCTTGTTCATATGCTGCCCATATCAATACTGTTCTCATCCCAAAGAGCAGCCCGGTTACATAGTTTCTTATTCAGGGTAAAACTCAAGAATAATTTTGTCAAGAAGATAAAATCAGCTCATGCTTTGTTTTTTCTGCTTGTCCCAGCTAGAGCTGCTCAGTACAGGCATGGCTGTCAGAGGATATCCAAAAAAGATCCCCATTTTCAACACTGCTCAAACTGTCCTTTGGATTACTGCTGTATACAATAATAGCAATGCTGCCGACATTAGTTCATGCTATTTTACCCTGCATTTGGAATAGAAGCAAGGCTAGACTGGACCTGGAGACAAACCTAGGCAAAGCAGGCTCTCAAGGCATCTGGACTTGGGAAAGTTAAGCCCTGAGCTACAGATTCAGCCTAGATTTCAGTTATTTTGGGAAAGGTGTTCCCATCTTTTTTGCTTTCTCAGAGAAGAAAATCCTAGCTGCTGATTCCACTCAGTTCCCAGTTCTCTGCCCCATAAATCCCTGCTCTGTGCCTACACTATGCTAGCAGGCACTCATAGCATTGATAAGAAGCTTTACAAGAGAGAGAATTTCCTTTTTATAGGCCAAGGCATCCCAGGGCTGGTGATAATAATTCATTATGGATGTAACACAGAAGTGGTCTATTAATGGGGCTCAGGTCCCTTAAAGACCTCTATGGGTCTATTGTATGGAATTCTGCTGACAGTCACTAAGCCAAGGAGCAATAAGGTGATCATAAGCATTGTGAGAGGTTTTTTAAAGAAACATAAATTATTTTTAAAAACTTAAACATATATAAATCTAAACATAGCTTTTCTTTATCTTCATGTGGAATATGTGCTGCACTCTGGATCTTGTAGATGGGAGAAAGTCCCATAAAAATGCTGTAACAGAGGGAAGGAGGATCAGGGATTGGGCCTAGAGGCAAGGGAAAGAGACATTTTCATTTGTGATCTGGTGAACATGATGGAAAATAAAATCTCAGCAGCTTTCATCAGTTATTGCACTTTGCAGCATAAACCTGAAAGAAATTTTTGTAAGTTCATTGCACAGGAAGGGATCCCTGTACTGTACCCTGACTTCAGGCTGTGCACAGCCTATTGAAATTCTTGACAATAGCCACAGCCAGCTCTGACATGAGTCATGTCTTTATTTCTGTTTACTTTAGTATTGTCTGAATTGCCACAGGGAGTTAGAAGGTGATAGCAGTTAATGCAGGACTTCAGCTGCTCAGAGACAGGGAGCAGTCTGTGGGAGATAACCCCTTCCTACTCAGGTCTGGGCACAAGACATGCTTCACCTTGTACTGTCAGGCATTAGAGGGGTGGGGAACCGTCTTTCCAAGACAGCAAGGACAGAAAGACATGCTCTTTGATGGCGGAGCTTTGCAAACAAGCACCTTTGAGAAGTGTGTCTGGACAGTATTGTAATGTCATACTGATACTGAAGAAGGAGATTTTAATACATTGTCCAAATTTAGGTATCAATCTTACAGCAGCTCCATGACCAATCTCCTGTTTCCTTATATCCATAGAGCTCTTTGTCCTGGTTCATGCTGGCGATGCAGGTGTATTGGGACAATGTAGGTAGCCAGGAAGACAATGTGCTCCTCCAGTACAGCTTTGCATTGCGCCTCACCATCCTACACCCAGCAGGTGCATCCCAGCATAGCCTCAAAAGGCTGTCACTGCTCAGCCACAACATGCTGGATCTAACCCCGGCTTTGTTTATAAGGAATCACAGTCCCATATACCTCCCAGGAAACGGTCCCAACTCCTCAGTAGGTGTTGGCTTTATTAGCACCCGGACTCCATTCTGATGGTTACTTTTCTGACCAAATTGCAGTGACAAGAAGAAGGAAGATGTACATGTGGCCATCTTCATCTCCTGAGGGCTTATAAGTCTGGGTAGACTTCTTGTCTTCTCGGTTTCCATTGTATGAACCAGAAATACATTTCAGTGGGGTTGCACAAGAGGAGAGAGTCTGCTGTGTATTGCAGATTTGCCCTGGATCATATTTATGGGGCACAGAAGTTATATTGGTGTGATTTAAGCATTCCTAGCACCACACAGAAAAAAGAATGTACTGCAGACAGGGTGACGAGACTGCAGATTGGCAAGATGCAGCCTGTTTGAGATGGTCCGGTCTTTTACTGTCAATGAGTGTTGTATGCATGCCTTTCTCCTCTCCCACCCCCACCCCGAGCCTTACTGAGAAGTTTTATTGAATGACAGACTGCACATTACAATTTTGCAGCCTTTCCAGAATCCACTGCTCAATGACATGGGGTTTATCTCCAGATTAGATTTGTAACAAAAACAACAGAACACTATTACATTTTAAATGCTTATCTAATCTACTAGTTTACGGTTTGTTGTGCCACCCAGTAAAATTTTTTATAACATACAGTGCATTTTTAATTATCCTACAAGAATTCTTTTACAGGACCCAAGGGGGGTTAATGTAAAAACTGCCTTAAAGATTTGCTGTTCAGTGGCAGGCAGCAATTAATTTTATTTTAATCGACCAATTAGAGTTAATGGATAGAAGAACATATTTAAGAGGCACTGTATGTTTTGCCAAGACCACTCTTAAATAACTTATAAAAGGACTCTTTCATTTGAGGAATCAGCTGGATTAATTAGATGCTATCCTTCAAAGGCCTAGAGCAAGCAGATTTAGACCTATCATTAGTGAGCACCTTTTGGTGCTCTGTCTGACTCCTGCTGCACCAGCTTTATCAATATCACAGGGATGTCCTCAGACTTCTTTTTCTCAAAGGAAATACAGCTAGGTACTGATGAACTGAGACAAGTGATAGTTGCTTGGATCTGTGTTCAGCAGTCTCCATCCAGCCACTGCCGTCTCAAATTAAATACCTCTTCAGTCTGTTGGCAGTTTGTCCTTATGTCTTGAATGCATTTATTACCTTTGGGCCAAACCCTCAGATATTAACCCACTACATCTCCCTGATGGACCTTCTAGGGAGGTGGACCTATTCAAGAATAGTGAGTTCGGTGTTTCTGATGGAAGTTTCTCAGTAAGGCTTGCTGACCCTCTTATATTTCAGGTATCAAACTACATTCTTAGTTCTGAGTGTTGGCTAGAAGAGCTCAGAAAGTCTCTTCCTTAGCACACATGCCTTCAGAAATAATGGACTGCATACAATACAATACATTTTTGAAGTCAAATCTTCTGGTCCTTAAATAGGTAAGGACAATATGTAAGCTAAAACTGAGCACCTCAAAAATCTTTCCTTTAAACTTGCTGCTTTCACATTGTCAGGCTTAAAAAATCCAGACAATGGAGTGAAATAAACATGCATTACAGTGAATACACTCAGGGTAAAGGGCCACGGTGAGAGTGACATATAGTAAGACAACAAACCTATTTTAAACTGTGCTGGACAAACAACTTATCTTGCCATTTGACTGCAGTTCTAATGAAAAACATTGTTTCAGTAGCTGCAAGAGAAATAAAATATGTATGCCTAACTGAAAAGTCCAAGAAAAAAACCCAAACCAAAATAAAGGAATTCTGTAGTTCCCAACATTTTTTCTGATTGTTTCATTTGCAAGTAACCAAAAAAAAAAAAAAAAGATACAGATACTGTAGTAAATTCTGGACTAAACCATACTTTTGAATTGCAGAATTAAGCTGATATTGATATTCCAGAATTACTGGGGGGAGGGGGAGGCAGAATTAATTAATAGATTAATCCCAGCCAAATGCCACAAATCTACACAATTTTCGATCATGCCAAACCTGATTTTTCAACTAAAAAAGCCTCAGCCAAGCAAAACTGCAGCCAGCTCTAATTTTAATCTGGGAACTGAAACTGACGTCTTAGGAGACAGAGGAGGGTTGCTGAGCACTTTCATTCAGCTCTCTGTATTAGCAGTTAAGCTCTGTTTCTCTCTGGAAATACTCTGCTTTAACTACTGAGTGAATCTCTGAAACACAAGAAAATGCCTTTCTCTTGATGTTTGCCCCAAATGTCAGGAAAGAAAAATCAGATACAAGGTCTTGGTTAGTTTAGAATTCCAGGAGCTCCGTTTGCTTTCACGTTAAGGCTGCAGGGTAGTTGAGTCTCAAATTCAATATATGCTTTCAAATCCAAAGGGAATCCCTGCTGGAAGGACAACCATGAAGGTAAGAGGTTTCATAGTAGTGTCAGTTCCTTTCATATGTCCTCAGATCTCTCTGAAAACTGATAGGAAAAGCTGCCAAACCTCCCTGCCCTTCTGACAGGGAGGTATTTATGCACATCCAGCTTGCAGGAGCTCAGGAACTTTAAACCCGAGAAACTGGGCACTGTTTTGTTCAGGACTGGCCTTTGTGAGAGGGAGAGAAGCATTCCAGACGCAGTGATGCAGGAAAAAAATGATTGCATTTTTCAGTGTTTTCCTACCCCACGACCGAGTGATAGGACAAGCATATGCTGGCCTGAAAACAACAGACAGCTCAGTTTTCAGCTTATGTTTCGAGGGATGGGCTATCTGAAACTCCCCAACTCTTTCCTAGTAGCAAAATGATGTTGAGGCTCTTAGCATGAGGCTAAGACATACTTAGCACAAACTACCACTGCTTCAGAAAGCCTCTGTGGGAGAGTTAGGCTAGGGCTGACCATCTATGAAAATGGCCCTCAAGAGTGAAGGACATTTTGGCTCTGGCAACACAAATAGCTGGAGTAATGCTGACAGCAGTAAAAGAGGAGTTTGTTAAGTCTCACTCCAGTCAAAAATACTTCATTCTGTTCTACTGGTTTGTTTTGTTTTGTTTTAAAATAGGGAATATTACTATTGTCATCTTGACAGATTTCCTTCTGATCCTAGCTTCACTGCATTTTCCCCCTGGTTTGTTCCCAGACCTGGCTGCATGGTGTTGATAAAGCAGCTGATCCTGCTAGTACAGGGAAATGACGACTCCCCTTCCATCTTAAGAGTCCTGCAGGGCAGCATGGTGTTCATTATGTTGAACTTACTGTATTTTCCATGGAAAGTATGGAATAAAAAACTGGCAATAAAATGAAAATAGAACATAAAGACCCTTGTTCCAAGTTTTAGTGACTAGGCTACACTGCCAAAACTAAACAAAGAAAGAATAATCAGGAACATAGCCCTGATCTCCGATATACAATATGTGCCATGTCATCAGACAGTTCCTTTTTGTGAAATGTATCATCTTTTTCTAACTGTATCCAGAACGTATAGTCAGAAAAACATTGGTAAATGTGTCATAGTCAGAAAAGTGACTATATAAGTGGAAGCTGCATGAGAAAATGATACTGTGCCAGATTCCCACTTGGGGTATGCTCTGCTAATTTGTACCTCTGAGGATCTGAGCAGCTGTTTATGACTTGACTGCCCTGATAATTCAGGCTAGCACCTGAAAACAGAGCGAGTTGAAACATTTTCCAAAAGGGAAAAATTCACAAAAGCATTCTATGTGAACAATAGAGCTGTTTTGACAAAGTTTAAGGGAAGCTCCTACAGGCAGTAGCCTAAGATACAGAAAACCCAGTCTGTGCTTCTCCTGAGTCTGGTTTTCATCCCAGATCACTCCGAATCCGTCAGCACTGGGATTTAAATTCTGAGTTTCTCACAACCCAGTGCTTAAAACACCAGCCACAGGGAGAAAGAAATACCCACAGGTTTTGGTCTCAAGGCAACCAAAAATGGACAGTTCTGCTTCATTTCTAGAACATCTGAAATAATTTCTTTTCAGTTTTCTAAGGCTCAAAAATAAATTTCTAAGCTTCAGATGTTGCAGCAAAGAAAAACAGTTGTCTCCTGGTAAAGTCCCCTACAAACTGAACTAACAGTCCAAATTCTGCAGTAATCAGAGTTTGCCGCTCTACATGTAGCAGATAAAATACCTTTTTCATCACTGCTTTAAGCTGTGAAGGAGTTCAAGAGTCTGTGTAAAAGTGTCTTAGATGAAAAGCTAGGTGAATGGGATGACAAGTTAACCAAAAATCTTCAAGGCATAAAGAGGAGCAATACTAGAGCAGGATGCTAGTTTAAAAGGTATCAGAGGACTTTTCACATAGATAAATATGGCATCACTTGAACCATGAAGTCTGTGTGACAGGCCAGGGACTTCAGAGAATGAGATCATGATGGGAAGTTGGAAAGACTTGTTGGAAAGTCTTGGAGCATCCCCTACTTAAAGATACTGATTTTCGTTTCAGTGCTAAGTAAACAGATTGTTTAGGGCAGAGAACGGTGTACTTGCTGCAAAACATCATGCTACACCATATGGTATAGGGCCAGACAAGATCTTTTCAGATGGGTTATAGTTACCTCTTGACCTTTCACAACCATTTTTGCCAGTGCCTTCAACACCACAGACTGTAAAGCAATGCCTATCTGCAAAGGGGTTGCGGAGCATACCAGTGATTTCCCCATGTCAGCCAGCTAATTCCCCGTGTCAGTCATGTAGCCAACCCGCTGGGAGTGTGTGAATCACTCAGGTTACCACATGTCTTATTCTACAGGTGTACACTCATTCCAAGAGCAGGGAGAGCACTAGCAGCCATGCTTTGATGCAGCAGGCAGAAGGCAGCTGCAGAAAATCACAACACAATATGGTAACAGCGCATACTGTAGAGTAGGCAGCTTCACTGCATTTTCCATGGCTCGTATGGATACTACCTTTCTTTGCACTGGTCTCCTTTCTGATCCACTGTATGATCCACTGGTCTTCCTGCCCACAGCGTCCTCTGACAAGCAAACAGCACAAAGTGGTTGCAGAGTGCACTGCAGAGATAAGCAGGACTGTGCACACACCAGGACACAGTGGTGTGTGTAAACCCCCCATGGCCTCGTGCAGCCCACATTAAAGACCAGACTATCGTGTTAAAACAATTCAAGCTGGTCTGTTCCATTACTGCCTAATCCTATCCTGCTCCTTGACCTTGGCCATGTCCTCTTCCTCTACATTGTCCCAGGGGCTTATTTGACCCCAATCAGACAGCTAAATGGGCAAAACCTATTTGCTTTCCTGGTGCTGAGCTAGTTTTGGGTTGAGGACCTAAGCCATGCACACTAGCTTTATTGGTCAAACGGTTATGGAGGCACAGCCTGACTCTCCATAATACAGCTATGCTGCCAGATCTCTGACTGTAATATACACATACAAAGAGAAAGAGTTTTGCTCCCTGGAAAGTGAACCAATAAATGCTGAGCAAATCCTAAATCTGCCTCCACACAGAACACTATTACTGAGAGAGAAGGAAGATTAAGCCACAGAAAATCGCTCAACAAGGGCCAGCTCTTGTCTTTTGTATTCCTGCTTCAAGCTGTCATAACTGGGCCATGGCTTCTGGCCACATCATTACACAAGCTCCCTGGGCTAACAGTTCCAATGTCAGTTGTACTGCTGCCTGCTTCTGCTCAGCCCCAGAGGAGAAGGCTGGGCTGCACTTTCTGCTCTGGTCTGTTTGCCGAGCTCTCTGCCACATCAGTGAAGTCAATGAGGGTGCCACTTGAAGAATGATGTCAAGAATCAGTGCTAGTTTAGCTTGTGTGGGAGATGTAAGCACAAGATCGTTTGATCTGGGAAACGGACAGAGGAACACTCTCAAGCTCTCAAGGAATTAGGGAGGCTGCATTTAAAATGCTTCTGAGGCTTGTTCCTCTACCCTTATTGGATGGGGTGCTGTTTCACAGCAGAGCTCATTCCTCATCTTGTCTTGTTCCTTCACAGTTTATATACTCCTAGGTCAGGAACTCTGCCACAAATCGTCTGTCTAGGCATTTAGACTTGTTTGTTGCCTTAAGACATGCAGAAGAGGAAAGTTCTAGCCTCCACTTAAAGAGATTCTCTGATACCTCTAACGTATAAGCATTACGATTTCAAGCTTTGGGACTTTTTTTATGTCAGTACTCCAGTTCTGGAGCTGAACAATAAAGGTACAGGAGTGCTAAACATCTGATTTCAAGCAACAAAGCTTTGTGTCATTGTTGTAATCTACCTGCAATTTGAGCGCCATGAAAAATTCTCTTTCCACTTTCCATTAAAATCTGACGTCAAGCAAGCATGCAGATCAAAACAGACAGTATTTTTTTACCTTCTCACATTGCTGTAGCAACTTTGATGGACTTGGCTGCTTTGAGGCAAATGTAGAATGCAGATCTTAGGGCTTGAATTTGAAAGAAATAGGCTGATATGTTTACAATATTTTGTCCTGAAAACATTAAATATCACTTTGGGGTCCCACCCAAATCAAAACTCTTGGGTTTAAAATTAGCACCTGAACTTCATCCTATAAATCCACCTCATTATGGCTTTTTTCCCCCCAAAGTTTACTTCTGGGATCCATTAATCATTCAGAACCTTAAAGTAATTTGTCAAGCCTCAGAAAGCCTGACAGAGTCCAACCAAATTATTGTTTTGATGTACCGTAAGTTGAAGCCAGTCCCGTATGCATATATGCAATCCTGCATGGGAGCTACTGGTTCATTCTTTCTTCTTCTGCGGAGCTGGTAGCCTGGGATGCAGTTTGACACCTTATCAGCATCCACTGTTCCTATACTTCTCCCTTAATTCCCCTCTAACCTCGGTACCTTTCTGAGCCTGAGGCACATGCCAAATGAAAGGTTTATGCTGAGTTACTGCAAGGTTTATTCTTGGACTGCAGGACAGAAATATGTAAAGTACTGTGAGATTCCCTTGCCAGCTGCTACTGAAGGCACTCACACTGCACACTTGGGCATTCTTGTATCGCTGGACCTGAAACACTAATATTGTCACTGCATTGAAAGGGACACCTTAAAGCCATGCATTACAAGTGTCATTTCTACTTTGGAAATGGCAATGGCAAATCACGGGTGTCCTACTGTTCCTAATACCACTTCTGAAATCCCATGTTCTGCCCTTATTCCCACATGTGCATAACCAACTGTTGTTCTATTTATGCACGAATTAAATTGAAATCAATAATGCTATAACAATGCTTAAGAGATAATTCTCTTATTTGGACTCATTATCATGCAAGGTGTTTGTAAGTTCACTTCAAAGCAAGACAGTACTTGCAAGAAATTCATTTATTGTCCGAGTATCGTAGCAGATTCAGACTTCGTGAAGTATTAGTGGTATGTTATTGCTACTTCTCGTAATTTCAGAATAAAATCTGCTTTTTTAAAAGGAAGAAAATAAAACCTGAAAACTGTCATTATCTGCTTTGGAAGTATCATTTTCTCTGTTATCTAAAAGGCTTTAGGAATATAATTTTAAGTCTTTTCCCGACATGACTCTGAACAGCTTAAAAAAAATTCAAGAATGTTTCCCACCACAAAACCAAGCCCTCTGTCTTCCACCAGTTCTGCTGACTTTTGGAATTGGTTGTCAAGAATTCAGATTTCTCTTGATAAGTAGATCACTAAAAATTTTGGCTGCAGCAAATTATGATTGATTCAAGTTCAGTTTGTATGTCACTGACACCATTTCCAAGCTGGCATCCTCCTTTGAGTTTTCACTTCTGTTATCACTTAAAAATTATGCTAAGCTAGATCTTCTGGAAAGATTATAATGAGTTGGATCCATTTGCTGCTGTAATGGTTACATTTGCCTAATTGACACCTAACCACATCTCAGTCAGTCCAGGCTAGGTTCCAGAATAAAGAGTGTAGTCCCAGCTGTACTCTAAGTTTCAGAACTATTTGTGTAAAAGTACAGAGCAGCTGCTGTATTGTACAGAACTGTTTCTAAAGACACTAAGGAAGAGGACTTGTAAAGATATTCTAGTTCTGTGTAGCTCAGTGTAGTCAATAACCTCCTTGTGCAGCCACAAAACACATCTGAACCTAGATTCTTACCTATTTAAAACTTTAAAACTTTTTATTATGCTTGTAAGACAGCAGAATCAGTCCACCAACACTGAGCATCTCCAGGAGAGACCACTGTGTGTTACAAACATACCTTTGTTCTGCCTAGCTCCATTTGCGAAAGCCCCACAGAATGATTGATGCAGACCTTTTTCTGAAGTGTCTATCTGCAATTTTTTTATGAATTGCAATTCCTTGGGCAAGCAGCACTGCCTAAATCTTCCATTGTCGGTGTTCTTTTCTAGTGTGTGCCCCTGGGCAGAAATCATGCCAGCTGGGCTGCTTGAAACTGAGAGCCTATAACTCAAGAACCCCCACCCCCAGCAGAAAACAGCAGCACTAGCAAATGTGACTGTTCAGTGGTTCTAGGTAGATTTCTGCATCTCAGCTTGGCTACAAGAATGTAAACGTTACGCTGTGCCTTAACTTAAATAAGCATGGGCATGATCCTGGGGGTACCCATCCCTCTTTGACTGAAGGACTGGACCATAATAGCACAATGCCTTTTTGTTTGCAGTCCACAGGAAGAACTGTGCCCCAGGGAGATGGACAGACCAGTTCTGGTTTAGATGCTGGTAGGGATCTACAGCGTCCAAAGCCTTCAGTCTTACCTGTATTTTAAACATTACATTGCTCTGGGATTAACCACTTTACACAAATGACAGCCAAAGCACAAAGAAGTTAGGAAACATGCCAAAGATAATAACAAAGAATTTGTAGTAGGCCAGGGGTTTCAGCTTTGCTTCCCAGATAGTGGTCTTCCCACAGACGTGTCCTTCTTCTCGTACTTTGAGATGACCATCAGGTGTCTAGCTGAAGGTCACTTCTTAGAGGAGATATCTTTTTTTTTTCTCCTTATTAATGCAGTTCTAAGTGGTTGGCTTATTCTTCACTGATTTATGAAAGGAATAAGTCTTACAGAGCATTCAGAGTGAAATCAGAGGGTCTTATTCTGCTCAAAGATCACAAGTGTAGATATAAAGTGACTCCACTAATGTCGGGGTGGATTCCTCCCAGTTTTACACCACTGTATCCAAAGTCAGACTGTCACCAAGTCATTATAGCAGAGAATAGGGCAAAAGTGCTGAGCGGTTTCATTGTCAGGGGCTATTTGATCTGTGACCAGGGGTTGCTCAGCAAATCACTTGAAACCCATCCTGATAATTAGTGGGTGTTTTCCTTGTTATCATCTGTCCCTTGACAGATGTGCAGTATGGAGAGTTTCAATGTGATATGGATGTATGGCCTGCACGGTCTGGAAAGGAAGAAGAGTTTCACAGCTCAAAACGGAGACTTTTGTCACCGCCAAGCACTTGGGTCTTCACTTTTCCCTTCTCGGTTCAGGTTTCCAAGCATTGCAAGGATTCAACATAGCAAAAGGTTACCAGAGATGGTAGGGTGCTGGAGAACAACAGGGCTGCGATTTAGCAAGGGGAAGAAGAAAAAGAGAAGCATAGGAAAAGCTCTGCTGATGCCTTAAGGAAAACCTCTGCTGGTGCTGTTGGGTAGAAAAGTTCTGGATGCCTGTGAAGCTCATGATTTAATGAAAGTAAAAGCTGTGTGGTGGCTGACATGAAATGTAAATAATGTGCTCAAAGGAGTCTATAAAGGGCAAAGCTGCCTTTTATAACCTATTATGTATTATCAGCTGCCCCATTGTACCTTCTGGCATGGTAGGGCGTTGGGTGCGGTGCAGCCAAGCGTCAGCCCTGGCTAGTTCATTGCCAGGTCATCTCTGGGGAGGAAGTGTTCCCTGTTTACAGGAAATGCTGGACAAGGGCCGGAGGGCCAGTCTGAGCGCAAGCTGGGGCCACCACAGCTTACCGCCTCTCCAGCGTGCCTGGGAGAGCAGGGAGGGGGTGTGCCACTTGTCCCAGGCCCACGGACGCCGTGTTTTGTTTTCAGGCATGTCCATCCAGCTTTTACTGTTGCTTTGTTTTCCCTAGCAGTTTAAAGCCACAGGGTCAGGGAGGGGAATGGTGCTCGCAGAGAGCAGTGCACCCCAGGGTACATGTGGCTCAGCCTGAAACACAG
This sequence comes from Leptosomus discolor, assembly GCF_034619465.1. Classification (NCBI taxonomy): domain Eukaryota; kingdom Metazoa; phylum Chordata; class Aves; order Leptosomiformes; family Leptosomidae; genus Leptosomus; species Leptosomus discolor. The sequence goes on from NC_141399.1 coordinate 170,305, forward strand.
ATTGGCCGTGCAGCTTTGTGCAGGTGCCTCAAACCAAGAGCAGCCCATCCATGCCAGCACATTTGGGACGTGGCTAGTGAAACCTCACTGTCAGGCTTTCTCTTACCCCTCCTTTACTTATACTGCCTCAGGCTGGGCCAGAGGACATTACCTGAGATGGAGCCCAAACCTCTGTGCGCTCCTCACTGTCTGCACTCCCTTCCAGAACTAGACTTGCGCCAGCACCATTGTTCTGTAAGCACCGGAGCAGTGGTTGAAGGTGGGAGAGTTTTGTGCCTAAAGTTGTTCAGAACAGAGCAAAAGCCTTACACACTTGACCAAAAATCCTTCCCCTCTCCTATATCCTGCACCACACCAATGCAAGAAAGAGCAAAATTCAAATTGAAACATTGGTGGCACAAGGAAGAACTCCCTTCTGGCCTTGGCAGGCAAACAGCTTATGCCTCAGAGTGTGAAATGTGATTATCCCTGTGTAACCTTGCCTTGTCAGCCTACGTATGTTATTAGCAGACATCATGTCTTTCCTGCCCTTTTCAGCCTTCAGCTGCAATATTTGCCTTGATGACCTGCTGTAACAGGGAACTGACTGGCTGAACACATGCTGCACTAATAGGCATTTCCTTTTATTGGCTTTAAATGCATTTGGACTTTAACTTCCTTCAGTAATGAGCCTTCCCTTTGCAGAATGAATTAAAAACATCATTTACAAATGGATACAAGAAAATAAATAATCAATTTTAATAAAACAGGGTCATTCAGCACCCCATTGCCTCTCCCAATTATTATCGCTGCATTGAATTCATATGATTTTAATTATCTGCAATAAGGATGTCACTGTCTGAGAACAGCAGTTTGAACTAGTAACTGCTGGGCATGTGACTTGAAATAAAACCCAGAATAGGTACACTGCAGGTAGAAAAAAGTTGCATTCAATACATTTAGTCCAATAATAGAGGGGTTTGTTTTGGGGTTTTTTTTTCCCTCCCCACTGGTTGGAGGGGATTTTATATGTGTGGGCTTTGCATAACTCAACTGTGTCCAGGTGAGATTCTGGTCTCCCTATTGCATCCAGTATATATATCCAGTTATGAGCTAAGATCCCTGTGACAGAGGTGTCAGAATGGGCACAGGCTGGGGTCTGTGGATGGGAAGGTTAGGCAAGTTACTAGTCATTTGTAAACTGAGCATGTATGATTCTGAGTTGATGTGTCAAGCTCATCACCACTCAGTTGGCTTCAGAGAGGTTATACCTGTAGAGGACACAACCTCATGGAGAGAGAAAAACTGTTTGTACCTTCCCAGGTAGTTTCTACAAACCTGCTTTGCTGACTCAGGGCAAATAATTGCCAATGCAATCACCAATACACACAGAAAAATATTTAGCGTGATAACTGACATTCATTTCAGGGCTTTGGTGGATCTAGGCCTAACTGAACTCAACACCATTGCCTCTCCTGAGCAAAGAACTGAAAGAATTGTCTTGTAGCAATCCAGAACCATGGTTTCGCTAATGAATGGATGAAACATCCTAGACAAAAAGACATTATGTCCCCCACAAAAGGCAGAGCAGAAGTCAGCATTTACCCCAGAAAGACAGAGAATTCACTTCCTACTCCCGTTATGTGGAAACCGTGAATATGGTGATCCATGAGTTTGTTGATAATTACTGGCAAACCCAGCTTTTAATAGCAGTTGTTCCACTGTAGGAATGGGATCAAGGATGTGGGTTCTAGCCTCTTCTACTGCTTTCTTTATCTTGTGGTGACATTTTGGACCAAATACTACTTTGATCTTTACTTGCAGGCACTTTTGAAACCATAAGAAATTTTCAGGAAATAAATCAGCGGGCTCATTGGCCCATGAAGTATGTTGGCAGTAATTGAGTTGCATCATCTTTGATTGCAATTGAAGTTTGCAACAGAATCAAATAAAAGAAATTAGCAGGATCTCTAGAAAAAAAGTTCTGTCCTTTTTTTTCTTTTTCTTTTTCTTTTTTTTCCCAAAGATAGTGTCAAATATTCTTATCTCTTTCTCTATCCTGGCACTGACTGGGGATGTAGAGTGAAAGACAACAGGGAGGCAGAAGGGAGGTAATCCAGTTGTCATTAAGTGAATGCTGCCGCAATGTTTAAAACCTGAGCACGCCCTGGACTCTGTTTCTGGAAATTATTAAGCAAGGTATCCTTTGCCTGAACTCTGAGTATTATTTGCGTGGATCATCCTTTACCTTCTATATACCTTATGGAGACAAATTATGGATTTGGTTCAAACATGAACACAGCAGAGGTTCCTTAAGTGCTGCACTTGCTCATACCGTTCTTTAGACTGAAAGTATGTTGAAGCCTACTTCAAAAAGAAATCAGTTTACTCCAAGGGAGCTAACTCAGGCTGGCTGATGATGGTGTCTTACACTCCTGTGATGAACAATAAGCCAACCAGTCTCTTTCTCCAGAAACTGCATTTTGGAATACTGAAATCTAATTTTAGAAGTCCCCTGTCCCTGAAGGGACACATGAGAATGAAGGTGCTCAGGGGCTGAGATGAGGGAATTTGGATGTCCTCACTGGCCACATCACACTTGCTTTGCCCTGGAGATGGGTCCAGTCACAGGAGTCTCCCACTGGCTGGCACCCTCCCATATGATTAACATGGGGGAATCGCTGTGGCACTAAAACTGCACAACATCTGAACCCTACAAAAATGTTCACTTCTTCAGGGAGATGCTGAATTGCTCTTGACTGACCAACAAATTTCTAGCACACACACTGTCTGAGCAGGTTCAGTTGCAAGGCAGAAACACATTATAAGTCTGCCCAAATGCACACGACCATACCTTATGGACACTGTGATGACTCTACTGCATTTGAAGGGATATTGCCAGCACATCTTAGCAGCCTAACCAGCGTCATGTCATACGTATAAAGAGCCACTTGGTGGAAAGGATGGATACTCCACGGGTATCATAAAGCATAACTGAGAGCTCCAGGGATACATTAATATAAATACCTTACAGGAAAGAGCACTCCCCTTCTCCCCTCATAATCACTACTGGAGCATAGACCATGAAGCAGAAGGCAAGTGAGGTTTATGAGCCTTTTTAGGATGCATCACTTGAGGTACAGATTTATTGAAAGCAAACTGCAGGCAATCTAATCCTTACTGGTACAGAGGTCTTACATCATCTAGCAGAAGTGACAGGCCTTAAGTTTAGATTTCCACAAACTCGGCTTTTTTTTGAGGCAGTTGGTGACTTTAATGGAGGAATCATGACATCACTTGTCTATGTGACCAAGAGATGAGCATACAGCCAAGGGCATTTGTGTTGTTATGCAAACAAAAATATATGGTCTTCCTAGGCCTTTACTGTAATAACCTTGGCCAGGTATTTTTGCCACTGTTAAATCCCCCAGTTAAATTCTTACACGTTACCAGTGCTGACTGAATAACTTCAAAAAATCCTAAAGAATTGATGTGATCATTGGTGAGGAAAGGGGTAGAACTTGCAAGATCATTTGAAGGATAAGAGTGGAATTAAAAGAAGGGCAAGTATCTCTTTGAGAATTGCACACTCAAGCTAGGCAAAATAGAGTATTTGTCAGTCTGAATCATGTTCTGTGAGCTCTCACACCTGTCATGTATCTCCACAGTGCTCCCTCACTTCCCATGCACACACCATCTGTGCTTAGGCTTGTCCCCGCCTGTGCTATGGAGGGATCATAGGTAGTAGAGACCCACATCTTGACTTTATTAACAAAGGAGCTAGTGCTATGACAATGATCAGTTCAGCTTCCCTTTCCTTGTTGACTTCATCCTCCACTCAGTCCACAGATCTTTTTCCTTTGAGGTCAAATGTAAACATCACTATAGGGGCAGGATAACCAGTGAGTCTGTAGACTCCAGAAGACGTTTTTCCAATACGTACCCATATGTCTTCACAGGTGAAGGTCTGTAGATAACTAGTAGAGTGCATCTATACAGATTCTCCCTACTCCTTAGCTATCAGCAGCTCTGCTAATGATAATGTAACTGGTGCTAAATAAAAGACTGTTGTTGCATTGCCTCCTCCTGCATTTATTTAGTCAGGTAAAGGTTAGACTGTCCCAGAAGGCCCATGGCTTCCTTTGTTGTGCTGGCTAACTCTTGGAATGATGACAGACAATTGCTGGAGGAGCAGCAGACAATGTGTCTGCAATCTGCTCTCATTCAGCCATACCGTTGCTACAAGGAAGAGACTTAGCTGGGGATTACCATGTCTATTGAGATACTACCAATGCTGGGCATATTTCTCCTCTTATTCTCCACACCCACACTTTTTAGCTGCATTAAAGTTTATTGCTTGCAGTAAGTTTATTTAGTAATGCTTTTAATGAGCTAAAGAAAAATAACATTTAGCAGAATAAAGAAACACAAGTTTTGAGCATTTATGACTCATATATACTTACATATAATTGTAGGTTAAATATGCATAATTAATTATAAATTATGTCTATATAATTATGATGGTTAATTTTATAGAAAATCTTAGCCTTTTTGCAGATGTAGTTTAAGGTAATTAATTTGGCATGGTGTCAACTTAAATGCACTTAGATATCCCCTATGTCACACAAAATGCCAGGATCCATTTGAACTCTGAGGGAGGAAGAGAAAACTGCTGTAGCTGATGAACAACTATGTTGTTTCAATAAACACTGATGTTACTATGGCAAGTCTTTAAAGACACTGGGCTTTGAGGAGGAATTAAGAGGGAAAATGAAGGAAAGATACCCTTTTGTTGCAGATCTATTTATTTATCCACATTCTCAGACCCATTAGAGGAACACTTTCTTTGTAGAAGTCTGACAATAAACTTAGTGAAAGAACAAATAAAACTCTGCTGTGGATTGTTGTGGGTTTTTTCCTTGCAATTCAGCACAACAAAACAGTAGTTGCTTCCAAATAATAAGTGGAGAGCAGATATTAATTACCTCTGACTTTGGACCCCACCAGTAGTACTGCGTCCAGCTCTGGGGTCCTTAGTATAAGAAAGACATGGAGTGTGGGTCCAGACGAGGGCCACAAAAATGATCAAAGAGCTGGAATACTTCTCCTGTGAGGAAAGGCTGAGAGTTGGTATTGTTCAGCTTGGAGAAGAGAAGACTGTGCGGAGAACTTATTGCAGCCTTTCAATATATAAAGGGGGCTGAAGTTATAAAATAGCTTACAAGAAAGCTGGAGAGAGACGTTTTACCAAGGCCTGTGGTAACAGAACAAGGGGCAACTGTTTTAAACTGAAAGAGAGTAGGTTTAGATTGGACAGAAGGAAGATATTTTTTACTATGAGGGTGGTGAGACACAAACAAGCTGCCCAGAGAAGCTGTGGATGCCCTATCATTGGGGTGTTCCACGTCAGGTTGGATGGAGCTTTGAGCAACCTGACCCAGTGAAAGATGTCCCTGCCCATGGCAAGGGGTTGGACTAAATGATCTTTAAAGGGCCCTTCCAATCCAAAGCACTTTATGATTCTACGATTCTATGTAGCATTTTCAGTGTTCCCAGATGGTGGTAACAAAATATGAAATCAAGAGAGGTCAAAAGACAGTGGTATCCCATTGAAGAGAGTCTCCGGCATATCTAGGATAGCTGAGAATTACACTGGATTCACCTTGAAAAGCTACTGTCTGTTCCAAACATGTTTCCAGAGCAGTCTCAGAGCACAGATGGACAGATCTAGATGGAGTGGTTTCCAAAGTTTCTGCAAGTGAGCAACATTAGGATAACATGGCTACTCTTAGCTCCTTTTACTTTCCACCGTAGTAGGTGAAATCTCATAACTAACCACAAGAACATTGCTGAGAATTTCGGAACAAAACTAGCTAAAACCACTTTTGGTAGTGTAAGCTTGCACTATCAGACATTTAAAGGAACTGGAATTCAATGGGATTTTAGTGCCTTAGGTTACTTTACAAATCCCATCTGTATTTTCCTGTTACTAGCAGGGAAGCAGCATCAGCATTACAATCTATCGCTTGTAGCTCTTTTCCCCATTTCCCTGCAATATACCTTAAAACAGCTGAACAAATTCTGGGATTTCTGTCAGGATGTACATTGGGCTGAATGACGTTTTTCTAACTGCTTAAGTAAGCTCGCTTGATTTTGCCCGAGACGACGCTGCCCAAATCAGTACCAGGAAGACAGAATGTAGTTGCCAGATACTCTTCTAGAATAATTTCATTGAGCTCTGCAGAGAGCTGCCATGAGGTAATATAAGCTGATACCTCTGATTTTGTAGCCTTTCAGTACTTAAAGTGGGCTTATAAGAAAGATGGGGATAGGCTTTTTAGTAGGGCCTGTTGCAGTAGGACAAGGTGTAATGGTTTTAAACTAAAAGAGGGCAGATTTAGATTAGATATAAGGGAGAAATTTTTTACGCTGAGGGTCGTGAAACACTGGCACAGACTGCCCAGAGAGGTGGCAGAATCTCCATTCCTGGAAGCATCCGAGGTCAGGCTGGACGGGGCTCTGAGCAACCTGATCTGGCTAAAGATGTCCCTGCTCACTGCAGGGGGGGTGGACTAGACGGCCTTTGGAGATCCCTTCCAACCCAAACCATTCTGATTCTATGATTTCCATTCTTGGTTCATGAGATCATTGCACCCATCACTTCAATCTTCTTATCTTGCCTGTATCATCGTACAGTTTCACAGAATCTTTCATTCAAGAGCATGTCAGAAACTCATACGCAAAGATCACATAATTTCTGAAATGCAGCTTCTTCTCAAATACAACAGTTGTTTTAATTCAGTGTTTCTGTATCCTCTCACAGAATGTAATTTCTTATCTCAGTTTGTGTGCATTTTTAAGATTGTGTACTAACGGTGCTCTCAGAAACTGTCATTGGGAACCACGGAGTACCACCTGTGACTGTGGGGCTTGTGATCTGGACACATATCCTGAGGGAAATCAGCTGGCAATCCCTGTCCTGTCCAACAGAGTTGTCTCCTTGTGTTACCCTGGGTTGCAGCACACAGTTTAACTCAGTGGTTCTCCTTTATCATAGCTTCATAAAGTTAGGTTTCTGTTTGCCCATAAAAGGGTTATACTTTACAAAACCACACTGAAAAGTACTTCGCAGACACCTAAAATCAAGGTGCCCAGAGGAAGGCTAATAGTATCCTGGGCTGCATTAGGCAAAGCATTGCCAGCAGGTCGAGGGAGAGAGCACTGGCACAGGTTGCCCAAGGAGGCTGTGGAGTCTCCATCCTGGAAATGGTCCTGGCCAGCTGGCTGTAGGTGGCCCTGCCTCAGCAGGGGGTTGGACCAGACGACCTCCAGAGTCCCTTCCAACCTCAACCAGTCTATGATTCTGTGATCAGTGGAGATTAAACTACTTTAGAAGAACTGCAGTGCATGAAGTTGGCTGCGACTATTTCCCTAGTATGAGATGGACTCTTGTCATGATCAGTGGTTACATGTCATTAATCTTGGTGACTCTTTTATCTTAATAACGCAGTTTATTCTTCTGCTCTCAAATATTGAGTTGGAAGGTTCTTCCAGTAGTGGCAGTTTACTGACATCAAAAGCAACTTACCTAGTCTCTTGGAAAGTGCTAAAACACGTCCAGGTGATTTTCAGAGGGTGCACAGCAACTTGTACTTAATATGCAGTTTATGCTCTGTGCACAAGACCTTGTCCTGCATTAAAATCACTCTTCATATCGCCCTTTTATAAAATTTCCCAAAACCTCTTGTGCCTGAGAAGTCATCTGCCACCTATCCCTGTATCCTTGGTGTTTTCCTCCAGGAACCTGGCCGTGAGATTAGTGAAGACCAAACTGCCCAGGGCACCTTCACAATTCAAGTCTTCAGGTGCTAGGATTGCGAGGAGACCACAAAAGCATAGACATATAAATGGATGAAAGGGTGTGAATTCATTGGAGTAAAACACATGCTGGGTATCAGGAAAGATGCACTGTCCATGAGCTCTATGACAATACAGAGCAGTCTCAGAAGTGAACACCTGAGTGCTGCTGGAGTGGCTGGAGAATGCAGATGGAGAGGGTGGCACAAGCATGCCTGTGCCCTTCCCATGTGCAAAAGAGACCCATAACAGTTTGGGACTTTTCTTTAAACAGAAAGTAGTGCCACTGGACTGCAGGCCTACTATAAGTGAAGCCCACGCAACAGTTCAGCAATATTGCAAGTTTTGCTACTGTATGAGCCTTTAATAACGCCATTCATAATGATTACCAGACTAATATACGGAGGCATTCTTCCCAAATTATAATGTGTTCTCACATTAACATAATGCAGTCATTTATCAGAGAGAGGGAGGGAGGGAGGGACAATTTCACGTCTACAAATTGGAGAAGGGCTGTGAGAGTAAGGAGAGAGACTGGCTAAACTATTAATAAGCCTCCTGAGCTGTTCCTGTATCTGCTTTGCCCTTGCTTTCACTTGTGCTGAGGCCTCTTTGCTGTTGTAGCTAGGCAGGTTTTTGGAAGTGCTGTGATGCCGCCCCCACTGAAAAACTGCAGACACTAATAATAAACAAGAGAAGACAATGGTGAGGAACAGTGCTCTGCTTGGCCCTTTGCCCAGCCATGGCAAATGCACCGGGCAGCTTGCGAGAGCTCCTTGACTCTGCACATGTGGGAAAAGCTGGTGGCATAAAAGAAAGGCTGGCAGCCACACCTGCACGGGAGACGCAGAGCCCTGTCTGCAGCTTGGAAGTGAGTGCAGACATGCAGGGAGTTTCCTTTCTGAAAGGAAATATGAGTCCGGTCAGTGGCCTTGGGAGCCTCTTTCTTCATTGCCCTCCCACTTACATTAACCCATCTTTGCCCAGCCCCCTGTCACTCTAGCATTGGCTTTGAAGCTTTGTATTTGTTCACATCTGGGATCCCCAAGTTGGAGATCAAAGAAAAATAAGAGATGAGGCAGAGCTTCAAAAGCGAATTAATAATGTTTCAGAGGAAATGAGAACTAGGGAAATCATATACACTGAGTAAGCCAGCCCCACATTACAGACGGACCTGGTTGGCCAAGTTGCCTATTCGAACACACGGAGATGTCGGATTTTGTTTTTCAAGGCAACAGACTTGCCCTGTTGGCCAAACGCTAGAACCTGCCCCTGGAAATGTAAAAGGCTTGGGGCCGCTGCGGTGTGTAAGCTGCGTAAAAGCTCCCAGAATGATACTGTGGCCAAAAATGCTAATCTGATCCTTGAATGTAAAAACACAGCGAAGTCAGGTAGGAATTGATGGGTGTTACCACTGGTATACTTGGCACTTCTTCTGCCACTGCTGGAATATTGAGTCTTGTGTTGCAGTACCAAGAATAGTACTAAAACTAGCTGGTAGTGAAAACTGGTGCTAAAATGGTTAGTAAATTGGATAATGCTAATGGATAAAGTTCAGAGATTTTAGAATGATTAAATGATAGGAGGCATAACATAGTAAGACATCAAGATCTTCACCTTTTTCACATAAAAGATGAAATGAAGGGACAACCTGAATACAGCCTATGAGTACCTAGACAGTAACAAAATTTGGAAGACTGCTTCCAATTCAGCAGCCAAAGGTTTAACAAGATCCAGTATCTGGAATTTGCAGCTAGGCAGACTCGGATCAGCAATAAAAGATACCTTTCTAAGGTAAAGGGCCGGGACCACCTGGAGAACCTACCTCTAGTCATGCTTTGTGGATGTTTTGAAATCACTGGCAATTTTAATTTTAAAAAAACTTTTTTTTTTTTTTCTTAAAAGAAAATGCTGGGAAGCCACTGGCCTGTATTAGTACACCAGATACAGTAGTCTTATCACATGGCTTTCTCTGGGTTTCTGGACCTGAATTCAGATTCCCTTGAAACAACTCAAGGATTCTGGGATCTGAGTATCTTGTGCTTTAATTGATGCCATTGGTATTACAATTATACTTTTCTCATCCTTTTGATGTTTTCCCAGGAAACCCATTGTTACAATATCTAACTTCTATTTTTAATGAGCACTGAGATGTTAGTATGATTTTATTATATCCATTTTGAGGGCCTGACTAAGGATGAACAAAGCAGACCAGACCACTGATCCTTTGGGGAAGTTTGAACAAGTTCAGTTAACTTCCCACTGCTCCTTTCAGATCCTTCTGCCTGCCTAAATGGTTGCTGTTGAACCCGGCAGCAAAAAAATAAAGCTTGAAAAATATTGCTTTCCAAGACTAGCAGTCCTGCAGGGATTCCCTGACCCCTGACTGGTTATCTCCTGGCAATGTCTGGATTTGCTATGTCTGGACAACAGTGAGATAGTCTGTTATTTCTCTCTGCAGTGCCTACACCGAGCCCTACAAGGTGTGCCCAGTCTCTGTGATACCGATGGAGGTCGTCACATCAGATGAGGAACAGAAGAGTTCAGAAGACGAGGACAGCAGCCCAGGTGATCCCAGCCTCATCAAGGTAAAAAAAGCTGAAAATGGGGAATGAGTGAAACGCAGAAAGGGAGAAACAATTTGCAGAAGAACATGGATTCTCAACGTGCTCTGCTCTTTGCCTAGTGCTCATTTAGAAATGTCAGAGCCATCAATCCTTTACTCCCCCAGTGCACTAGCAGCAATTTACCCCTATAGCATGTGGCAAAGCCAAAGAACTGCAGTCCTAAGATGGACAGTGCAGGCAACATAGCCAGCAGGAAAGGCCTGACTTGAACATTAGCAAAAATGTGTCACTCGAAGGATTTAGCTGCAATCTTGAGAATTTAAAACTACATTGAGTAAAACAATGACAAATACATTATTTGGACCAGTTTTGCATTAGCTGGGAGACTGGGTAAATTATGTAATAGGTCTCTGCCATCTCAAAATTCTCACATCATGGGAAAATGCACTCATGTTTGGGTTTATTTTACTGACTTCTGATCAATAAAACAGCTCTTAAGTGAATTATAGAGAAGACCATGGAAATGTGACCCCAGTTTAAGACCGTACAAGGCTGTTTTAACCTCCAGTAAGCTGACTAACAGTGCAGTTGTTAAAGAAACGGCATGAAGCAGTTTTAGGCACAAGTTTATATTTGTTTTTCACAGATGTTTTTTCATGTGTGTGTGTTCTTAAAACCTACTATGAGCCTAACAATCTAATGTTGTGTCTCTGAGAACAAGCACCCACTGCATAGCCCATCTGGTATGCATGCAACAAATGGGTATGTTCTTCTGAAGTCTTCCAGGAACTAAGGCTGCATAGGAAAATAGCAAATCCCAATTTCATATACCTCTCTCTGCCATTCATTTTGGCCTGGTCTCTCAGTGTCAGCACAGCTATGTGGCTTCCTGATTGTGAATGGCTTGTGTCTGGTCCTGGGCATGTGTGCAGATGCATCTCCAAAACCAAATGATGGCTGAGTAAGGATCAACTCTGTCAAGGAGAAGCATAAGTATATTGATTCTAGGAAGATCAGATCTCTTCAGGCATTTCCAGAATGTGAAACTTTGTTGAGGGGCAGGTGTACAGAGAGGGGAGCAGAATTCTCCCTTTACCAGGACGCAGTTCTTGAGAAACAGAAAAAGAAACTGCAAGCAGAATGACAGTGAGGGGCAAATGAAATTGCTGTTGCTTTAATCTCTGCAGGAGAATAGCTTCCTTTGATTTCCCTGTATGCTGTATCACTTTTAGGTCTACCCTGCAGGGTGCTGAGCTGCCTCTGGTACCAGCAGAAAAGACTGTGGCTTGATCTCCTTGCTGACATGAAATAAATTAAACCATTGCCAGCAACCTTGTATTTTTTTCTCTGAGATTCATGAAAATTTTTTGATTGTTTTCACACTGGTTTGGAAAGGGAAAAGCCTTTATAATTTTGACATTCCCTGTTAAATTAAAAATATTTTTCCTTTCAGTTCTACTAGTTAGCTGACAAACGACTAGCATTTATAGAACATATGGTATTGTGTCATCTAAGCTGATCAGGTTTCTGAGCATCTCTTAGTTGTGATGCTAGTGGAGAAGTGACAACAAAATTGTGACTTGAGTTCACAAGGAAAATGCATGCAATCATGATAGACCTGGAAGCAAATTCCAGGCTGCTAAAACAAATTTTATTGCCATTTCTGTAGGGTTTTACTCAAGACACTAGGGAATTTCTAAATTTCTCCCTTACTGCATCTCATGCATTTTAATTGTTTTGTTGTGCTGGGGTAACCACACTCTGTAGCTGTCACAGACTAAGTCAGCACTTAGAGAACAAGCACGTGCTTCAGAGACTTAGCTGGAGGTATCCCTCACGCTCTTCAGATGAATACAAAGTAAATATCTGCACGTGCTTGATCAAGAAGATCAGAACAGTTCTGGTCGGTTGGTTGGCCTTTGCTTCCCAAGCTAATTGTCATCAAGAATCACAGTACCCACAGCACCAGACTTCCACAAGTTCCTGGGGAGCTGTCTTCAAACACCTCCATCAGACTGCACGCCATATTTCCAAGCTGGTTGATGAACTAGTGCACGTGGCTATTTATCCTGTCAAGAAGCAGGCCAGGAAAGTAGACATAATCTGATCTGCCTGTTATTATCTGGCTATAGGAAGATTAGCCACTCTGCAATCTACTGGGCTCTAGCTACAGCTCTAAAAAGAGGTTGGAGCAGCAGTAATTTCATCCCTGGATAAACCATTTGCTTAGTAGGTCAAGTCAGGGGCCTGTGCTTTTATGTGGGACCAAGAAAAATCTAGAGATGAGAAGCAGCACTGAGACACTTCTGAGTGTCTTTGTTCTGGTAGCCTCACTAGGGCAGGCATCACTTTGGACAAACTAAAGGAGTCCTGGGAACCATCCTGTCAAACCCTGTGTGTCCCAGCTGTCCCCAGGACCCAATCTGTTAAATGAGAAGCCTGATCTGGGCAGTCAGTCAGAGGCCACCTAGCATCAGAACTCTCTTGCTACTCTGTAGTAGCCTCATCATGACTGCTGCAGGCTATGTGAAGCAATAAACAAAAGGTGGCCAGGGAAGACCCAATTTTCTAGTGAAAACAGTCAGTGCAGGGTTCTGACAAGAAGGATGCAATATATTTAACCGTTGTCTTTCGCCTATGCCAACCACAGAATAATAATGATACAGGAATCTTCCAAGGTCTCATGCAGCCAATGCTGCAGATTCGCTGTCAGAGACAAGAGCTTCCAGTTCACTGTAATTAAAAGTGGACAGGATAAATTCCGTCTGTCTGCAGCTCTTGTCTGAGAAAGCACTGGTGTCTTCAGAGGACTGACAGAGGACTGCTTTTCCTACCCTACTGCTCCCACCTCCTTTTATTGTCTTTTCACACAAATCTTCCGGGTGCCAAGGAAACATTACCTGCCTGTCAAAACTTGTCTCTATAATGACGAAGTGCAAAGAACTTGTCTAGCTCCTTGATGAAGTGATGTATCCCTTGGAGCAAAATCCCCAGGACAACACTGAGTGGCTGTACAACATGAAAGAGTTCAGAAGCACTGTCACTTGGGGAGGATTGGCAAAGACATGTTGGTCTGGATGCCAAAAATAGTACCATAGATTTCAAAATGAGCTAATCTTGTTAAAACAACTGTTTAGGGCTGGCCTACTAAGAGCTGAATTTAGATTCTGAAAAAAGCATACGCATACACAAATCTGGGATTTATTGGTTTGATTTCTGTTTTTCTCCTACTCAGGGAGACTTAGTTTCAATAAAGGCATGAAACAGCCTAGATGATAAAATCTCCTTCCTCTGTTCAGATACATGATTTTCATTTGCATTGAGCTGGATTCTACCTGCTGCCTTTCACTGTCATGAATGAATTGCTGTACCAAAATGCAAGCAGCATGGTTTGGTTTTTCTCACCTGCTTTCCCCTAGCCTGCTTGCTGGAGAATCACAAGACCTCCAGTCTGGAGCACACTTTTTTCCTCTGATGTTTCTTTTTAAGGCTCATTTTTACAAGTAAATACAATTTTAAAAATTAGCTTTGTACACACATTTCCTGTTATTGTTTCAACAGCATGTCTCCTTTGAATCTCTGCTCTCCTGGGGATCAGATTCACATGAGTGTGGAGAAATTTTTAGGGCCCGCTGGAACCCCTGATCTGTAAATGATTTGAATCATAGCCAATAATATACGTTGAGGTGTTTTTTACATTATCACCTTTAAAATAAAGAGCAAACAAAGAGGGGCTTTCATCTCTATTGTGTTACAGGAATTTTTGTAACTGAAAACCTATTTGGAATGGGGCAGGTACAAAAATGTAAAACAGGAGGCAGGTTTTGAATTTTTGCCTTTATTCCACTGGGAGTACCTCAGACCCTGAGAAGCTTAGCATTTGTCACCAGAAGTCACCTGGTGGCTTTGATTTCTTCTGTCTAAGACTAACAGTGAAAATTCATTTCTTCCGGTTAAATTCTTTCTCTTCAGTCCGCTGGCAGGTGATAACAACTTAGAGAACTCAGAGACAGGCAATACTGTAAGTTTTCTTAACCTTTGTGATTCTACTTGGTTATATTATAAAAAGCAATGCCCTTCAGTTACACTACTGATGGAGATTCACTCTTTTTTCTCCTCCTGCTAAACTAATTTAGAAGAGCTCCTGGGCCATCTCTCATTCATATGTCTTTTATGTATGTTCATTTAATTAAATCCCTCCCAATTTATCAGAAGGTGACACATGGCTTTTCTGTAGTGGGCTCTCAAGGTTATATGATGGCACCTGAGCTGCGTACAGAAAAAAATTGGAATTAGGGGTTCCAGTTAGGAATAAAAAACTCGTATCAAATAAAATAAGGACTTTCTTTTTATCTCCTACCTCTGAACCATCACTCACTAGACAAATGCTCAAAGACCAGGATGTAGAACCCCAGATTTTTCCTCTCATCATTAAGCTGGATTCAAACCTGAACTTTGTGATTGTTTTTTTTACTGCTAAAACCAGATAAATCCATCTTGGACCCACCCAGCTAACAAGTATTAAAGCAGTTAAAGGGGAAATGAGTTTAATAGTTCAGATTTGATTAGACAACAACTTCAAACTGAGTTCTCTTTGGCAGAACTTATCCAGTTTCAAAAAGAAGATCAGAAATAGAGACAATATATTCTTGAAAGTCTACTTTTGAGAAGCCTAGCTCCATGATTTGAAATGGATTAAAATCAACACATGCTGGTAGGTTTCACCTATTGCTAGTTATGATCTGAGTTTTTGAATTGCCTTGGTAGTTTGAGGAAGATGCTGCATATGCTGGATCATCAGCTAACCCTCCCTAGCTTGCGTCTCTCACTTTAGTGTCAGAATCTTCAAGCAAGACTCTTCAGACAGTTCCTTTCTTGTAAGTACTTTTCAAGACTGGATCTTCTGGCCAGTTGCTCCTTCTTGTCACTAACTTCCTACAGCCTCCAACTGTTACAAAACTGAAGGGAGCCCCAAGACAATTCTTTTACCACACCTAACCCTCTGTCTGGCTGAAGATGAGGACCCAGCAGGAAGGCATGATTTTTGTGCTGGATCCAGAAAAGACAAAAAAACACCTGATGCAGATTAGAGATCAAACTTGCAGGCAAGACAGAAAGCTAGGTGCTAGCCTGCAGGTTCATTGTGGGAACATCAAGTCTTTCAAGGGATTCACTGAGATGATAGTATCAGGAATGCATCTGCCTTCCTACCACTACATTAACAGCTCTACTTGGGGAATTAGGTTAGGCTTGGGGAAGGGCAAACACCTGTGGGACAAACCACAGCAGGGAGATGCAGCAGAGGCCCCATGGTGGTGTAAAAATTTTCTGAAGAAATACACAGAGATGATGCACAGGTTTTGGGTTCTGAGGAGATGGGTAAGGGGCAGGAACCCATATGCCGATTTAAGAATTCATTTTTCCAGCATCTTGCAGAAAGCCATGCAAGTGGTCCTATAACAATACTATAAAATGTGTTGCCTTGGACTGGGCTTCAAGAGCTATTTCCATCACGCTCCTCGATCCAGACTGTGTCACACACATGCTAAAGATATGTTGAACAAATAAAGTAACAGGCTTAAAAATAACCCAAATAGTCAATGGAAGGCATTTAGACTGCAATCAATTGCATGATTTGCACCACAGTGATAAGAGGTTGAGTTTTCCTTTACAGGGTGCCTTTGGAAGGAGAACGCAGCGGCTGGGTAAACAGGGTGCTAGGAATATTGCACCAACATCAGCTATTTTAAGAAATCTGTTATAGTTAGGAATGACATCTAGCAAACACTAGACAAAGGAACAATTTAAAAACCCTGTCTTAAACCAGTCTGTAAACACAGGACGGAGTTTGACCTGAAGAACTGAAGGGAATCTCAGAAGAATAATAAGAAAAGATTGTGATTGATCTGGGTGAATACCTGTAAGAATTATAGTCTATAAAGCACTCGGGAAACAAATTAATACAAATACTAGGCCAAGTAATAGAGCCATAGCTGGAACATAAAGACATTTCTTTCACTCAGAACACAGATCTGTCTGCCAGTTAACTATGGGAAATCTAAAAGTAAACCAATCTGTATGCAAATACTGTCAAGTTTAGTCTAAAACCAGCAATATGTTACAAGGAACTGTATACAGCCAGCATAAAAGACATGTGATCTTACCCCACTGGCAAAACGTGAAATTCTGTAGTGAGGTGAACAGCATGTCACCAGAGCAAAATCGTGAGAAGGCAGCACTGGAGGTTAAGATGCTCCACCCTTCTCCCAGGTATCAAAATAAAAGGCTGTGGATGAAAATGGGGGCAGCAACCCAGTATGGGCAGATGGAGGGGACCTGCACCCAACGCTAACAGGGAACACTAAGCTTACCCACAAAGCCCTCGCAACAGGCAGGGCAGCTGCTGTCTCACAGCAGCAGTACATAAAACTGCCTTTGCTGCTCCTTCCACTGGGTGGGCTTGGTTTCCAGACTCCATTAATCATTCTGTTTTGCAAACCTTTAACCCTCACGTATTAAAACATACACATATGCACACACACACGAAAAAAACCTGACACACATGCTGGAGTTGGGAATGACAGATTTATGTGCCCTGAGGAAGCACATAATTCAGACGCCTTTCAAGGGACAGCTCTTGATTTATATAATTCCACAGATTCCCCAGGAGAGCTGCAATCCATCTCTTCAAGGAAGGGGCCTGGGGGACAGAAGGTGTGGACTGCTTTTCCTTCTCTCACTCTTCACAGAGCCAGTCTGAAAAAGTCACTTGTTCTTGTAATGCCTCATTTTACTGTTGACACCATTGTGACATCACTGCGAACTGCTACATAGCTCATAATAATTACAAAAGTGGCATTATGAAGTCACTCAGCTCGGAGGCTGAAGCTTGCAAACTGCTGCCAGCCTGTGACTGTGACAGTAGCCCTTTTGAGCTGGGTACCATCCAGCTACAATGCACCTACCCTGAGGAGCCTGTGAAATAAGCCACACACATAGAAAAATGCATGAAGAGATGCAGTTTGTCCATGTCAGCATGGCAAGCCAGTAGCATATGCAAGGTTGGAGCTGCTGCTTCTGTCTTGACTAGTTGCCCTGCTTTTGAAATGCAAAGGGTTACACCCCAAGTACTCCAGACGAGTGGCTTGCACAGAACTAATGCTTCAGTTTTAGCGAACTGTTCTGTTATCTACTTGTGCTGCTCTTAGGCCGTACAACCCCGTTCCAGCCCCATGGAGGCGGATTCGCCCCCAGCACCACAGGTTTTTAAGCTGGATCAGAGACCAATCTGGTTCTGATCAAGGTCCTGCAAACAGCTGGATTAGCACAACTGAGAGCTGGCACTGTCAGCAAGTACCATCTAATCAAAGCGTGGCCCACATCAGATGCCTTGGCATTGCCCAGAACAAAGCCAGAGCATATAAATGTGTGGAGATGTCATCCCTTACATTAATGGGATCACTACCACACAGAGAAGGGAATCCTGCAACAGTTAAGTGCCACATTAGCACACTCAGCATGGGCCATTAGCCACCATTCTCCACTGTTCACTACTTGCCCTTTCTCAGTCCAAAGTTTGTTCTATCAGAAGGCACAAAAGGGACATAAAATCTAAAGTTTCTCAGTTTGAACTACATAAGACTAGTATTTAACTTCAGCTGTGCTCATAGGTGTGCTCTGTAAAGAACTGCAGGCTTTTAGGTCTTTATTGTTCTAAACAAAAGCTTTCTGGTGGTGGTATGCTTCATTATACATTGGGAAACATCAGCTGTCAGAGAAGGAGAAACTCTGAGCAAGTCACAAGTCATCTCTAGGTCTTAGTTTGTCATCAGTAAACTTTGTATCCATTTGGAGGAGGGCTGTAGGGCTTCATTTGTTAGCCAGTGCAGAGACAAATGCACAGTATCATCTTTGCTTCACAAGTTATGCTGATCAGCTGAGCTACTGTAGCAACTGTACAAGCGTCTAACCTGGTTAAAGTGTTTTTGTGTTTGCCACTGCCCTGGCACCAGCACGTTTTTCAGAGTGGAGAGAATGGGAAGATATTTCAGTTACATATTGCAATTTTATATTGTACATCACCTGGAGAAAAGAAGGCTCAGGGGAGACCTTATCGCCTTCTATAACTACCTGAAAGGAGGTTGTAGTGAGGTGGGGTCAGTCTCTTCCCCCACGTAACTAGTGATAGGAGAGAGGAAATGGCCTCAAGTTGCACCGGGGGAGGTTTAGATTGGAGATTAGGAAAAATTTCTTCACTGAAAGAGTTGTCAAGCACTGGAACAGGCTGCCCAGGGAAGTGGTGGAGTCACTATCCCTGGAGGCATTTAAAAGACAAGTAGATGTGGTGCTTAGTGACATGGTTTAGAGGTGGGCTTGGCAGTGCTAGGTTAACAGTTGGGCTCAATGATCTTAAAGGTCTTTTCCAACCTAAATGTTTCTACGATTCTGTGATTCTATTGCAAGCAATTTTTTAAGCGTTTGGTTTTGGGGAGGATGGGGTGATAAGGCTATGAGACAAAAAGACTCAGTGAAGCAGAAAGCCAAGGGTCCCCACATTGCTGCATGCCCTCCTTCTGCTAAGCAGAGGCATGCATGCAGTGAGTACAGCTTCTGAAGTGGCAACTCGGAAGGAACCATATACCACAGGGCTGGGCACAGGACTGACTGCAAAGATTACTAAAAAGGTGGCAGCTTGGTGGTGTTGTAATGATCACTTGGACTTTGTTTCAGAAACTTGATGCCTGAGGGACCTGCACCCCTTCTATCCCCTATTCCCAGAAGCCTGTCTCCACTGTTGTCAATCTCAGAGTTCATTTCCTGGTTAAACAAACAGCAATTAAACAACACAAGACAGGCAACGCCTAGAGACACTGTCCCAAAGTTGCCCTAGACAGGCCATGTGACAGGGGAATCCCTGTGGTTTGTGTCTTGGTGAAGACATATTAATCATAAGAGGAATTACAGAGTGTGACAAAGTGTGTATGCAAAAGGAAAGTGGGCCTGGCCTGCTGGGGAAATGTACTCTGCTTCTTGGCACTGCGGAGCCAGGATGTGTGGGGCAGCCAGCATTGGGCCAGGTGACCCAGGAAGAAACACATCCCCTTTCATTTGATCTGCTATGCCTGTGTAGAGAAAAAAGAATAGAAAACTCAATGCCTCCAGTGTGTTCCTACAGCAGCTGGGACAATCAGGAGAGGCACATCAAGACTTTCAAGAGGTGTTCACAAAGTGAAGCCGGGGGAAAGGGCAATCAAATATCTGCTCCCAGCAGGAAAGCGAAACTAAGTAGAAAAGGAAGATCTTTCTAGTGTACTCTATTAAACTGTAGTGTAGTTCTCCAAAAGTAAGTGATTCTTGGCACCCATCAGCTAAAAGGAACAAGCACCCTGAGGAACATACCCTCAGACTCCTGGTGCTAAAGGAGAGATGGATTAGACATCTGAGACCGATGAATAGTTCAGTCTCTATATTTCATCTGGGTCTTGCAATCTTCGGTTGGCTCCCAGTAGAAGTACACAGAAATAAACTAAAGATGAAAAAAAGTCACTGTGCCACTTCATTTTCTATACACTTAACCCATCATCATCAGTGTTCAAGGTTTCACTCGTATTCGCTATTGATTGGATTGTAATCCTCCCTGGGGTCCACCACCCCCATGGTGAAAACACACAGAGCAGCAAGGGATCTTTAGTCTCCTCACAGAAACAGAAGCCTTTCCTGTGCTGACATGTGCAGTCAATACTGACATCTATTTGCAACATCCTTTGACTGGCCCTTGGTTCCTCTGAAACAGGCAGTGGTGAATTCACTTGTTGGTGCTTGAATTCCTTGCTTTTGTAATGAATACCTAAAGTTATTAAAACTGGAACAATCTTAAAAATCTAACTTCTGTTCCATCACATACTCCTCTCTTAATTTACGGATGTCAGGCAGTGAAACTGCTTTGATTATGTTTCAGCTGACCTTTCTACTGGGTTTTTTACACTCCAAGTATCCACGTGACTGAATTTCAGCTTACAGCACTTTAGGGAATGTTTCATTCTTTCCTACACTGTTTGCAGTTTACTGCAGACACAATGAACCAGGAACTTTGAGAGGGAAAGAAAATCCTGAAATCCTGAAGTTGATCCCTCTATAGATAGAAAAGGTGGCAGATGGTTCACTGTGATGATGGAATGGGACTTTGAGCAACTCAGATATTTCTGTTGTGTGCCAGAACACCTACATCCCAAGGGAATGCTAATAAGGAGGAGGGACAGAGAGTAAAATGTCTATAATACATTTAGCTTGAACTGGCTTAGACATTTTTTACAGCTCAGATCTGCTGTGTAAATCCTGTTTGTGTATCGGATTTAAAAAGTGTGATTTAGGAAGTCAGAATTTGTGGGAAACTGAATTTCGGTCTGGGGTCCTATCAATACTTTTTATGAGGGGTCCCAATAAAGCTTCATGTTCCCTGACCCGTAGCAGCCCCCTCATGCAGAATTTGCAGAGGAAATATAGCCACAAACTTCCTACCTGACTGTTACATATACCAAGGGACTGCATCATATCTCAGCAAGTCCCAGTCTCTCCTGAATAGGCTTTCAGAAGCAGGATCTGTAAGCAATGGGTTTCCAGCATACTTGGTCTGGCAAACTCCATGAAGTCTTGCTGCTGAACTCATCTCTCCCAAGTCCACTTTAGGTCACTGAGGGCTGCTTTTCTTTACTACTACTAGACTACTGCTTTAGTTCCCTACTTCACCACTGCTAAATAAGTCAAACTTTTCCCAGTAGATTCCTTTCAGTAAACATTTCCATGCTTTGGGCATTTCTTACCATAAGGATGTGTCATGAAATACAAGCAAAATACCCTAATTAGCCACTTGCACCTCAGAGCCATACACTTTGCTTCTTTCAGTTTTCTGTGTCTTCCAGTTAAGGTAGATGCCACTGAGATTTCAAACAATGTTGTC
The DNA here is from genome assembly GCF_034619465.1 of Leptosomus discolor. Classification (NCBI taxonomy): domain Eukaryota; kingdom Metazoa; phylum Chordata; class Aves; order Leptosomiformes; family Leptosomidae; genus Leptosomus; species Leptosomus discolor. The sequence continues at coordinate 191,665 of NC_141399.1, forward strand.
TCCTGGAGTACTGAACTGTTTGCTTTCTGGAGATATTTATGGCCATTTAGCTTAGACATTTTGTATGCAATAAAGCCCTTTGCCCTCTTTGCTTCCATAGGTCTCACAGCAGTCAGAACAGTTTGGAATATGACCATTTTGATAGAGAACTCCCTTTTCCATGTAATTAAGAGTACTAATCACAAGCTATGAGCCTCCACGGCCATGAAGCTAGCCTATTCAAAGCTAAGCACTTCTGCTCCTCTGACAAATTTTGGACCTGTAAAAGTCAACAGAAAATTTTTCTCCTTCAATGAGAACAGATTTTTCAAACATGACATCCACGTTAGCAGCTATTACATTGTACTATATTATTAGTATTTGAATTGCGGAAACACCCTGTCATGGAAAGGGGTCCAGGATGTCAGACACTGTAAAACAAAGAATAAAAGCCTGGTCACCATTTTTACTGAAGGAATATGTCAGTTCAAAGTGCTCTCTAACACTGCTTTACTTCTTGGAATCAGACATCTCTTAATTGTCTCAGTTTTTTACTGTTGACAGAAAGAAGGCCCGTCCAGAGCTTACCTCATTGCCCAGGAGCTGATGTCTTCAGAAAAAGTGTGAGTTCATTTTTACAACCTATCTGTTGTTCTCCTAAAACTGAAGCTATGCAATCCACGCTTCAGCATTGGTTTGATGGCAATTAATAAAAGTTTGTCTCTTCCCCCAGATATGTGGAGATGCTCCAGCTGTTACGTATGGTAAGTATATAATTTTAATCACTGAAACCTAATTGCCCTTTTACTTAGCTGCAATTTAGAAGACATAAAAGCATTGAAGGGACTGAGGTGAATTTGAGAAGGAATGGCTTACTGTGAACCACTGCAAAAGAATATGTCTGCCACTAATCTGCTCTTGCTGCAGATCCTCAAATCTAGCATTTGTCATTCACAGGGAAAAGTGCTGGCCCACATTGCTTGCTGGGGCTCAGACTGTTGTAAGATGCAGAATAAGCTGAGTGCAGAGAAGGAGATGGTGAGAAAGAGGGGTGAACCCTGTCTCTTCAGAGAGAGACAGACAGGAACAGAACTATGAAGCATAGGGATTTCGTTTGAATGGATTCACTGTGTTTCCTTAAAGCTTCTTTTTTCTGATAATGCAATATCAGTAATATCCAGTGTGGCCTGGGTATACGCTCTGGGACACAGGTAGTCACCATGGGCAAAGTACAGACTGGTGTCAGAAACTCATGAGGAAACACATGCAAAGAATCACTTGTAGTGCCTGACAGAGATCATTTGCATGGTATAAACCCACTGGTGGCTTTGTCCCAGAAGACTTTGTGTTCCGTTAACAGAGCTGCCACTGCTTCCCTGGAGACTAGTACACAACTTAGGTAGCCTTGCTCTCTACATGGCTGTTAGTTGCAAGGCAGTAGGAAATCATAGCCACCACACAAAGCATGCCCACTGTTGCTTGGAAAAAAATTCCCCAGGAAGGCAAAAAGTAGCCCCAGGTTGTCCTTGGAGGACACCCCAAACCCTAACAGTGGACAGGAACTCTGATGGAGAGAAAAGTAATGAGGTCAGCATTGTATTGCTGCCTGCTCATTGTGCCTCTCAAGCAAGCTGCCAAAGCTTAAGAGCCTTCTCAGGCTTGGGCAACAGAGGCAGGAGACAGCCTTAAATGTGACAAACACCTTGCAGACAGTTGCCTTTCAACAAACCAGAAACTGCCAAGCTGGTCAGCTGGGAACCAAACTGTTCAAGGGACTTAGATGCTTAGCTGGTGTCTACCAGTATTTTGATAAATTGGTGATAACCTGCCTAGCCATTTGCTTCATCTATCATGGCTTTCCTCTGACTTCTGTGCAGCCAAACACATTATTTGACACTAGTGAGACACAGTTGTAGTTACGCATTGTCCCCTGGGGAAGCCAGGGTGGTTTCTTCACCTGTGGACTACAGGGCTTCTGATCATTAAGAGTACCCACAGAACTCCTTACTGAAATCGAAAGTATCATCAAGAAAACAAAGAGAAAACCTTCTGCCAGCTTCTGAAACAAAACAGAAGAGAAATATACACACAGGAAATTACTATGCAGAGAGGGTATTAGCCACTCTGCATCTTCATTAGAGGCATCCAATTAAAACATACTTAATGTATTTAATTTTCCATTTCCAAGTACTTTTGTACTTTGGTACATTATGGACAGCATGTAAATGCAGGACTGAACTAGAGTGCGTTTACAGTGCACTGTGTTTAGCGGAGGTGTCTAGGAGAGGCCTCTCCTTTGCATTATATCCTAGCATTTTCCATATATCTAGGAGATAAAAATGGTTCACTAACATGGCCTGAAAAATCTTCAATATATAGATCCAAACCTTGCAATGCACTTCAGTGCCTTTAGCCATAACATGGATGGCTGCACACCCTCATGGCTGCTATAGCATCATGTTACTACTGTCAGGCTGCCTTGCTATGCTGTTGCTGGGCCAGGAAAGGGATGCTTCAGGACTTTCCCAGTCCCTTCAGGACTTACTTTGCCCTTTTCTCCCTCCTCTGGTAAATCCCTGTGTGGTGAATTTGGGTCTGAAGCTATGTGTGTAAATGAGTAATTTATGCATTGGCACAATAATCCTATTTTCTGCCTGTAGATATCATTTGGAAGGAACAGGAAATGTAATTTTTGCTGTTTTTTCCAAGTTGACAACTTTAACATGGGACAGGGATTTATATCTTTGCTAAATTTTTTTAGTTTAGAAACACTTACAGATGCAAGTGCATGCTACTCCCCTCCAGCTGGATGGACTCCAGACTGTTGGTAATCCCTAATAAAAAGAACCTTCATAAAAATTACAGCTCATAGGTAAGTTAGGGAAAAACTCTGCTTGATTGCTAATTTTATCTGCTGCAGTGGTCAAGTTGGCTCAAAGATAGGAGGGAGTGAAAACAGAGTTTTCCTGGCTTGACTCAAAAATGTAACTACTCCCTGCTCTCCTGTTGGGGAACTCAGACACTTTGTAAGCAGAAATGTTTATTACAGAAAATAAGTAACATTACCTGGATCTTGACCTGCCAGTCCTGGAATTAAGGTTTTAAGGCATGAAGGAAATTGTCTCTGTTTTAATCATACTTAATCATTAGGTTTGGATCAGCTAGTTAATTTATTAGGGAAAAGATACCGGTAATAGCACTCCTAATGAATGGGCAAGTTCTTCCATTTCTGTCAGTCATCAATTTTAATTGGGAGCACTTGTTTGGGTTTTACATATGTTTCAGTCCTGTAACGGAATATTCCACTGAATCCTGTTTTGCTGACATTTTGTTTCCCTGCCTGCCCATGCCATTGGAGTAGAGAGATCTCATGAGTGTTTTGCATATGCTCACTATTTCCTTAATTATGAAAGTTAGAGCACCAAAAGAGGAGTTAAAATTTCAAACTGAAATAAGAGATGGGCCTAAAGTAAACCCTTGAATGAATGCATTGGTTTGCAAAGTTAAGCCACTTACAGGTTGCAAAATATCAGAATCACCGTAACCATGCACTCTTCACTTTCCCAGTCCCAGTTCCCATTGTCTCAAGCTAGAAAGTTCTTAAGATCTGTATCAATTTTAGGATGAGATTTTGGGTGCACAATCTGGATGTATGATTTTCTTCTGCAGTGGAAAAGTATCCTTCTTGCCCCATCACCAAATACATACACTCCTTTAGGGGCTATTGGATGCTTTTTTTCAGCAGAGTCAACAAGCAAGTTTCTCAAATAAGATTTAACTGTTTCTGTGAGCTGGATTTCTAAGTAATGAGACCTATGAATGGCACCTGGGTTAGAGACTGAGGGAGAAGAGAGGAACAGCCAGTCTGTTTTCACACTTGACTGCTAGTTCAGGCACTCCTTGATTTAGAAGAGGTCAAAAATCTTCATGGGAACAGGATCAGAGGGTTCATTTTTGTGTTTTGTCGTGTGCCTATAGCCCTAGCATATCCCATCTCTACTGCTATGGGCTGATAGCTACCTACTGCAGTGTCATTCAGAAATAATTTGCAGGTTTCCCTGTTGCAATAGTGTTCAATCTAGAAAGCCACAGTTTCAGCACTGTTAGCTTTCCCACCCCAACTACTCTTGGATCTTTATATTCACCTGTTGCCCAGTGTATTATTCCAGAAATCTAGAGAAACCATTACCAATTTTACAACATGTAAGTCCCTGATGTGGTTTGAGTCCACCCAGCTGACAACAAAAGCACCGCGCAGCCGCTTGCTCACCCCTACCCCATCCCCTGAGGGATGGGGAGAAGAAAACACAACAAAAAAGGCTCAAGGGTCGAGACACAGGACAGGGAGAGCTCACTCACCAATTACTGTCATGGGCAAAAGACAGACAACTTGGAGATAACAACATAAATTTAATACAAAACAACCACCACCATCAAGGATAACGAGAGATACAATAAGGTCTTAAAAACAACACACCTTCCCCCCCCCACCTCTCCGGTCTCCCTGGGCTCAGCTCTGCTCCCTCTTCTCCCTCCAGCACCAAAGGCAGGGAATGGGGGTCACAGCCAGTCTGTCCCAAGCTGTCTCCCTGCTCCTTCCCCCTCAGGGAGAGAGGTCCTCGCAGCTCTCCCCTGCCGCGCCACGGGGTCCCTCTCCCGGCAGCCATTCCCCCTCCAACTGCCCCAACGCGAGTCCTTCCAGCGGGGCCGCAGCTCCCCAGAGCCGCCCCAGCACGGGTCCCTCCCGGGGCTGCCGCCCTCCCACCGATGGGCGGCTCCAGCGCGGGCTTCCTCGGAGCCACGGCCTGCTCCGGGCCTGGTCGCTGCTCCGGCACAGCCCCCCTCTCCTTCCTCACTGACCTGGGTGTCCGCAGGGCTGTCTCTCTCCCATCCCCCTTCGCTCACCAATACAGGCAAAACAAAGAGACAGCAACCAACCCCTTCTTTCACTCTTCAATAGTTATTCGCAGAGGTGCCATCGGTCTGGCCTTGCCCGGAGGCGGGTCTGAAATTGGAGCCGGAGAAGCTTCTGGAAGCCTCTTACAGGAGCCACCTCTGTAGCCCCTTCCCCCACTACCAAAGCCCAGCCAAAACCCCGCCAAACACCGAACCACCACAGTCCCTCAGATCACAGAGGTATTATTGCCTGAGGCTTTTTAAACTGTCGTAGTGCAAAAAGTTACAACGAACTAATTATTCCTTTTTGCGTATGTGAATAGCTTTAGGAATACTCACATGAGTAAAAAATTGTGCTTCGCTGTGCCTTTGCTGTTGACACAGGTCCCACTGGCAGATGTCACAAGCATCCACCAGTGACAACACAGTCACCAAACTGCCCTCAAAGTACAGCACCCCATTCATGGTCAGTTAGGACCAAAGGCTTCCTTGACAGCCTATTTCAGCTCAGGCAAACACTTCTCTCTGGTTCAACTTTCTCAAGAAAACAGTTTCTAAATGCTCATCTTCAAGTCTCAGGTCTCATCTTCTTATATAAACCCACATGTTGGTAAGAAAGGCAAGGAACTAAACCGCACACCCTAGCTGCTTTCAGAAAGGAAAAAAAGGCTTTTCTTAAGCCTGCAGCAGGAGCATTTCCAGCCTTGGCTGGAGCTGCTATTCATTCAGCGTAACAGAAACTGTTTGGCCTTTCAGCAGAGACTTCAATAAATTGGTTGATTGCCAAAACGATGACATTTCCATACACCCACTCTGCTATTGAACTGAAAGAGTGGAAACATTGTGTTAGCTCACAAACTCCATATGGGTTGGTGTGGTAGCAGTGATAATAATCTAAAGGGTTAGCTACTATTTGCCCTACTCAAAGGTAATGCAGTTCTCTGGAGCAGGGAGTTAAGAACACATTCTGGATTGAGCAGATGGGACTGGCAGGGCCTTGCAGTCCAAGTCCCTGATCTCTTGGTACTGATGATTTAGTTTTCTGAAGTTGATTAGTCTTCGCATTTCCTTCAGGATCATTTAATCCTCAAACTTTGTCATTCTTTTCTCCTATTTTTCTCCCCCAGTGATGCAGGCTGCACTTGTCATCTTTTCCTTACTGCTTGCTCCTGAACAGAAATGCTGCAGGTTGCTTTCTCAGCCTAATGTTTCACACATCACCTTCAAGGACCACGAGTCTGGTTTATTTGCTTCTCTTCAGCCAGTCTGTTTCAAATTACTTTACTAGATGTACACAAATCAAACTTAGTGTGACTCAGACTGCCTCAGGATCCCAGGCTGCATGGGATCAAGGATTTGCTTGATAGTTGTACCATGTTGACATTCATTTTGTCTTTGGCTTTTGAACATAAAATCACCTTTTTTGCACATAAAACCCTTTGAAGTTATTATTACTTCCCTCTGAGGCATTTACTGAATTAAGATACCTAAAAGGACAGCTCTGCACTGAAAAAACCCAGCCCAAACACCTCCCTATTCAAAGAAAGTTGATCCGGTTTCCTGGCTTGCATTTTCCTCATAACAATGGGCTACAGTTCTTAGAAACACCAAGACACGGTTTTATGCTCCCTCAGCATTTGAAGATACTGATATGAATATGATATGAATAGATATAACATGTGCTGGTTCTCCAGCCTTTGGAGCAGTTTGGGATCCAACCCTGCACTAGGCAACCCAAGGCTTCTGACTGCAAAATATATCTTAGGAAATAAAAAGAACAAAATCATCTTAGGGCTCAAGTCCCTAACTTAAAGGTACCTAAATGCAGACTACCATGAAGTCAGGCTCACTGATTAAACTCTACTTTCAGAATTCCTGTGGGCAGCACATTCTCAAGAACAAAATATAAACATCTGATTTAGGAGCCACTATGACATGTTAGACAAAACAGAATTCCATCTTTCTAGTTATTTACGCTTCCAGTGAATGATTGGCTGAGCCTTTTCTACTACGGTGAATTTATTGGATGACATTCAAAGTTCTGCTGGACCAAGCAAGTCATTACTTTCCTAATTAAATGCTTTAGTGAATGGAACGTGCTGGCTAAAGAAAGAGCTAGCTGGCTGTTAGACCTTCTGAAGCTCTTATAAAAGCCTAAAGATCCACTGTTACAAAAGAAGAGCCTCACTTACAGTAGGCTGGGTTTTTTTCTCATTTATTTATTCACTGTTATCTTCCTCAGCAGTGGGAAAATAGCTATGTATAGGCCACGAAGCCTCTGCAGTGGGAATGTTGAGCCAAAATACCTTTCAGATAATCTGTGTATCTCTTAAAAGGAGAGGGAAGTCACACTAGCACATTTGTCATGAGGACAATTCCCTGGTAACGAGTCCCACCGATACTCTACAGCAATGCGTACTCTACAGCTTGCCAGTTCTGAAACTCATTTGCAGTGTTTTGGATGAATGCGTCTATTTGATTGCACGTGAATGTGTGTTGAGGTCAGGGTTCCTGACCTAGATTGTACCCTGCAATGGAAGGATAAGAGACTAATTGTGTCTGCCGCAATAGTATTTTCTGATGTTCATCTGGCATTGTTTCTGCTGAGCTCAGTAATGAGAAATTTGGGAAGATCACTGCTCAGTGCAGATCAAGGGTCACTGACTCTGCTCCCAGAGATGTACCACTTTTTAATTCAGGGGTGCCACATCACATTCACCAGAGAGGCTGCTAGCAGTAATGAAGATACCTCCAAGAACCACCTATGAGTCAGACTTGGCTCACAGCATACTGTACATCTCATGCCTGCATTCAGCTTTAATATGGAGACTCTCTTCTCCCCGTTTGAACTCTTCATCTCTCCCTGACTCAGGTGTAATGCCTAGATGTCCAAAAGAGCCTTGGATCCTGCAATATGCAGTATCTGTTGAATCCACCTTCATTTTAGAAGTGAAAGTAGTTGTAAAAGCCTGCAGCATTTTACACAATCAGTGTAGACTTCAGTTCTATAAAGTTTGGTCTGCAGTAAGAATTCCTGTTGTCCTCCCTTGCCCGCTCACAAAGGGTCAATTATGCTTACTTCCTAATATTATCAGGTCATTAACACATCAGCTTGACTTGGGAAACAATTACAATTCTGGATACACATGCAAAATTATTTTTGGATGCATGTATGTTTCATTAGTTATTGAAAAGTATAGAAGTCTGGATGCCAGGTGGGAGTTGTGGCCTGAGCAAGGTAAATATGCTGTGTGCAGAACATGATTTCTGCAGCTGAAGTGCCAGTATCCCCCACCTGGGAACTGAGGCAGAAAAATGAGCATGGTTTTCTACTAATGCATCTGCTCTGTACGCTCCCTTTTTAGTTTTGTTTCTCAGCTCTGCTCCTTAAGGGAAACTCACACATCTTCCCAACCTGAATTCTCCTTGAAAACTGCAGAAATAGCCTAGGTGAATTTACTCACCCATCAGTCCTTTCCTATTCTTCAACACAGAGTAGAGGTATAAGCAGGGAAACTGATTCAGACATGACAGCATTAGAGGTCAGGCCTTTGGTTGGTATAAATTTATATAGTTTTTCTCAGGCAGGTGATTGCGAGAACAGCAGATCATTAGTGCTTCTTCAAAGCACTGCATCAGACTCCTTTTGAGTTAAGATTTCTTTTCATCATTGTCAACATCATCAAGATACTTCAGAATCTGGGAAGCAGTTGAGCTCTATTCTGCTTTGTGCATTACTGCAGGTAGAAGCTTCCTTCCTTCCTTCCTGTGAGATGATGCAACAAAGAACTGGTAGAGACTTTGCTTCAGCAGCCAAGATCTGGAAATATGACTGAGACTGCAGGCATTCAGAGCTTTTCTAATCCAGCCACATGATATGGCAATCTGGTCCTTCTAGTATTAGTATACTGTGCACTTTTTGGTCACAGAAATACATTTCCTTTCAGATACTTCTCTTGAACTGTTTAAGTGTGGCTTTGCTCTACAACCACCATCTTGTACTAGAAATTCACAATTTCTGGCTCAAATGCAGGCCTGATGTTTGGAATAGGGTGCCGAGAGCCAGTGAGAAGGAACCTCCATTCCCACCTGCAGAGCAACTGCTAGTCAAACTACAGGACTAAAAATTACTATTGGCAAAGCCAGTATAATGGCGGTGTACTCCCTTCTCTTTCTTTTCCACTGCCATTATAGTCAATACACAAGAACTAGGCTTTCCATTATGATTGGATTAGCATCTTAGACACTGCTAGTTTAGAAGATGAACAAATAACAACAGCAAACAAAGAAGGAGATCTAGCAACTGATCAGCATTACTTGACCGATTTTAAAAGGTTTTCTTTCAGATAGAGCTATCTGTTTGGCTACACTTAACTCAAAATCTTGACTTCTCTCCTCCAGTCTACTCACCTTTCTAATCTACATAGTTGCTTTAAGCCTATTGCAGGTTGCAGAACCATCAGCTTTTTACAGTGAAGGTAGAGACTGATTTCAGCCCTATCATTTCCTAACTACCCTGACTTCCACTAGACTGGCTGCAGTGGTCCCTGGTTCCCCAGGGATCCATGGGCCATTGGATGAACTGATCTAACTTGGTCTATTCTGTTATACACAGAAAAAGCAAACAGATATTCTGGATCCAGACTGAATTACTGTACCCTGGATTATTTTCAAGTAGAAGTTAAAGAAATCACCCAACATAGCGAGTATGTGTGTCTGTGTGTGTATATATATACAAACAGGCAGTTTTTTCTTCTGGGTAAACTACTTGCCTGAAGCAGTGATTTAGCTGACAAGAGATCAGTTTTCCTTCCTTTCACTAGGGTCCTGCAAGGTTCAATGTTCACAGGCTAATAAAGGCTAACTGGCAGCAGGGCTGAAATGCAGAATGGACCACAGTATGTATGGGATGTATCCATCTTGCAAAATGGCTGTTGGCATGTGTACAGGATTGCTACAAATGATTTTTGCAGATGGACTCCAAAGCATATTCTGCCCCATTATTGGAGAGATTTAATACACAACCTCACCCTTTCTGCATCTGCTCACAAAATCCCGGAAGCAAAACCCAGAACTAACTCTTGTCCCGTTAACTACCTGTTTTGACTTTGGATTAGAATATCACATTTCACATAGACGTTGAATCCTGCAAAGAACCTTCTTGCTAAGTGCTCTACCAAAAAACTCTGGTTGCTGGCATTGCCGATTCCTTTGAAAGAGTTCCTGGAGATAACTACCTGCTACAAAGGTTTCCAGGTTGCTGATCCCAGGTAAATTGGGCTACCTTTCTGTAGCCCTGAGCCTGGTACCTATATCTTATTTTTCCAAAACTCTCCTATAATCACTGTTTCCTCTTAGCATTGGTAGGCACTGCCAGCATCTCTAAAGCATCTCATATCCCAGCACCCTACAGTGAGCCTCATCGCCTCACAAAGGGTATCAGATTCTACTCCAAGAGTCAACCATGTAACAGTTAGGCAGTGTTTCACATAAACCATAAGACCTTGTTAAAACCAACCCTTCATTCCTCCTTGTCTCTTGCCCTTATAACAGGCTCCAGGTTACAGCACCCATTTCCAGCAGAGAACAGAAGTTCTTCAGAGGCATCCTTGGGGAAAAAAATGTAACTTGTATGTGTTAGTGACATGCACAACAACAACAAAAATAACCCCTCACAACTTAACCAACCTTTGTGGCTGTGGGTTTTGATCTTCTTTATTTCATTTAATTATTTGTGAGGTTTATTTCAGGGATGTTAGGGATTTGGCCATTGGATGGCTGTAGAGGGCTTATTTATGGATGCCCAAAATGTAATTAAAAGTTTTATCTTTCAAAAGTGTATTTTTATAGCATAGATGCTAACCTCCTGTGTCACCTAGCCAGCCTGGGTTACGCTTTCACGTGCACACACAAGCACTGGTGCAAGTATATGCATAAGACAGGGAGGAGATCTGTAGGTTTGTACACCCCTGGATGAGACTCAGCTCTGGGGCCATCACGCCTGAGCCTTGAACTGAATGACTCCAGTTCAGGCTTCTGTTCTAAGAAAGTTTTGACCCAGCAGGGCCTTATATGGCCTCAGTGTTTGGTACCTTCTGTGTTTAGTCATGGGGCTTGGGTGACAGACTTGGAGACCTTGAGGTGCCATGACTGATTAGAGCTAGTGAGACTACAAAAGTACTTCGCATTTCATTAATGGCTTCCTAGGCACTCAGCATTTTCAATAGTGACATACTTATTTTTTTTTAATGGATGTTTATAGTGATTACTGTTATGCTGCAGGTTTTTTATTAATCATTAGAAAGCTGACTATCCAGGCAACTGGAATTAAATAATTTGTCTGAGAATTCATTATAGTCAAAGGGGCAGGCAATTAATGACTAATTAAATCCACTGAGATGCTGTGGGAAAGGAGTGTTAATCTTGTCGCTCAGCTATGCTGCAAAGTGGACATATTCAGAGCTGTTTGATATTAATTTGGAAAAGATGACATTTCTGTAACATAATAGGTTACTTAAACACATCAGAGGTGAACTTACTACAGCTATTCACTTCCCCTGGCACAATAAGCTGAAAGGACCCTTTGGATTCTCTCCCTTTCCCCAGTCTGGATTAATTATGATGACTGAAGACTTTGAAAGGTTGCAGATTCTTTTGAGTTAGGAAAAGCATCCCAAACATGGATTGACTGGCTTAGCTGGCGGGAAAGCCTCTGGAGTGTACGCTGGCTGAAATATGTAGTTAGATAGGCTCACCCACACACCAGAAAAAAACAGGAGCTGGAATAGTGCAACATTGGGATTACTTGTGGTACTGGGGCAGGACACTTTGTGGAAATCAGACCCAGATAATTAGGAAACACGGTAATACTCTTTCAGAAATTTTTATGATCTTGTTTTATCCAGGATATAGTTAGTCAAAAAGAAAATTGTCATCATGTTGTTTTTTTTTTTACCTAGTTCTAGTGGCTTTTCAGAAAACGAATGCTTCATCTGTCATAGTTGCTAAACAAACATAGTGTATGTGTGACTTTCCTTTTGGTTAGTATCTGTTACGTATTCCAGTTACTCCAGTTCATAGTGAGCCAGTGTGTACGTTGCAGTTGACAGTGTTACAACAGAAAAGCCAGGAATGAATCTGAGGAGACTAAAACTGTTCTTGCCTGGAGTCAGTTCCTGCTGCTGAGGAGAGAGGCATTTTGAAGTTCTTCGCCCAGAGGCTCTCTGCTCCTTATAGAACCTTTCAGCAGGACTACAGTCATACCAACCAGATCCCCAGCATGCTGAAATCAACACAGCACCCTTGATTTAATCACACTGAAGTGGACTATCTAATGTAAATTATGGATCTCCAGTGAAACATACTCTGTTGAGTTGCTCATACCTGGACATCAGCAAGCTTCATGGAAATCAAGACTTCTCCTTAATTACTCCCTGAACTCATAAAACTTAACTAGACAGAGACCAGAGTCATGATAAATGCCAGTATGGCCCAGGGAAGTTCATAAGATTGTCCCTAAAAGTTCAGGGAACAGAATTTTACTTTTTGGCAATATGTTTCATGATAACTAGATCCTGACAGAGGAAGATCCTCAACCTATCCCATCCTGGTTCAGGGCCGGATAGCAACAGCTTGGCATCTTTCAATGAGCTGTGCGACCTTAGAGGTTTCTTTTTATCAAGCCCCTGCTTCCTTTCACAGCACATTTGGCCACATCACATACAGATGAATAGGAGGCCAGGAAATGGTCTCTCAGTGGAAAAATCTAGCTGCCATTTCTATTAACTCTCCCAGCAGAATCACCTTCTCGGCGATTGTTAAAGCAGCTGCATTTTTTTTTTCTGATGAACTGGCTTCTATGGGCAGACAGAGAATGTTTTTAATATATCTTTGAAAAAACATAGGTTTTAATAATAACTCGCTGTTTGCAAAATAGCATGTGAAAAAAATATGTTCACAGCATGGACCTGGCCAGACTGGTCGGATGCTAAACCTTTCCTTCACAGTAGATCTTGGGCTGAACCAGAGCTCAGTGCAAACCTGCTGGAAGAACAACTCCTGGTGTGATGGCCGTAGTCTGACAGTCTGCCAGCAGGGCTTTAACACCAGCTCTGCTGTGACTAGGTGCTAGTGCTTTGTATGTGGTTATGAGCTACCTGACCCTTCATGAGATCATCAAAAGCCCCTTCTGCGACTTCTCTTTTTTTCTCAGGATGCTGTGTTAGCATATACATAACATGTGCTAGATTCTGTCTTAAATCAAAGTTGCTTGTTTTCCTAGTAATGCTACACTCTAGTAAGTCTTGTGGTCTGGAATACTGATCATATCATATCAATACAGTCCCTCCTGGCTTCAAAGTCGGGGAATCTAAGTATATTCAGCCACAAAGCCACCGTTCAACTATTTTTGTTGAATTTAAAAACAATACCAAATTTGAGGTACTTACTGGGAAAAAAAAACAGCATGTGTAGGCTGGCTAGCAATAACACACAAGGTACTTACTGGGAAAAAAAACCAGCACGTGTAGGCTGGCTAGCAATAACACACAATGCTGCAATCTCCTAGTCTTACCCTCACACACACAAAAAAAGAAAGGAAGGTCAGATGAGGACAGACAGTGTTTTTATAAGGAAGGAAGCTCTGCAATCTCCTAGTCTGCAGCTGCTGCACCAAAACGAGTCATCGGGAGCTTCCAAACCTCACAGTTAATGTGGCCTCTCTACTGTGCTGTTATTTTGATTATTTACTCTGGTTTTCACTCTCACCCTTTTTTTCCTCACCGTGTGCAATAAAAAACTCCATGCACTTCATGGCTTACTGGGATGCAGAAAAAGAGAATTAAACCTGTAACCATTCTGCTGGACCCTCCTCAGGCAAACGCTGAATACTACACTAACGCTTTTCAATTACTTGTACTTGTAGCAGTACTGAAGAAGCAGGTGCTGAAATCACACCCTTTTAATTTTACTGAATGAAAGCTGCTGCTTTTGAACACCAGATAGTGCTATGAAAATAAACCATGTAGTTACAGTGCCCTAGCTCCTGGCAAAGGCAGCCAGAATCCCTGGGTTAGGAACCTGCCTCATGCCACTCCTCATGCCACTCAGTAGTGAAGCATTAGTTATGCCTCTGCACAGCATCAGCTTTCCTGCCTTGTTGTGTTGTGCATTGCCACAGTTTGCAATGTTGTTGTATGCAATCTCGTTGTATGCATAAGGGTCTGATGGCTTGGTCAGGAGAAAAGTTCCACTTGGGGCTGACGGCATTGTGGAAAATTCAGCTGAAAACGTGTATGAACTAATAGATGGAAGAAAACATATGCTATATGCTCCTTGCTGTACTGAGCACTCTCTATCACTATTGATGGCATATCTTATAATTCCTAGAAAGCATAGTTTAGTCAAGAAATTGTAATGATAATTTCAGAAAAGAGACTTCAAGTCTGTTTGCCTAATTTCTGTATTGTTGTTCACAGGATTTCTATGAAGGTATCTTGAAAGTGCTTGGAGAAGATGAAAATGAACAGAAAGAAGTTAAACTCAAGCAAGGCTTAAGTGAAATCCCTGAAATTTATGAATTACATCAAGACATCCTGGGAGAACTGGAAGAAAGAATACTTAAATGGTAAGTATGGAATGGCATGGTTCGATGGCCTTAACATACCCTCCACAGCAGGTGGGTGAACTTGTCAGTGTTCCCTCGACCCCACTAGCAGGGAGGCTGGGATTACAGCAGAAATGAAAGGAATAGAACCTGAACTACTTTGGCAGATTTTGCATACAGGCAGGAAGGAAGCAAATGTAGAGGCTGTCAGGCTAAGAAACCAAATACTGAAACATCTGTGCACTGCACAGCCACTCAGTCACTGAGGACAGCCTGCTTCATATGCATTATCCTCTGATGCCAGTTCATAGTCATCACCAAGCAGCTTCACAGTCATAGCCTGAAGGTCACAGACTCATGCATGCCATGGGAGGCAGGAACAGAACACATTGGAATTGATCTTAAAGAAGATCATCTGCTTACAGAAATCTACACAGCAACTGTGTAGTTCTCAGATAAGGGACACCCCCTCACTCCCAGCACCAAGGCAGCACTCTGCACAGGCTAGGCTTCCAAGCCAAACAGACACTGTCAGCCTGCTGAGGAACTCCACCTAAGCCAAACATGCTTAGAGAGAATAAGACCATGCCTAGGACAGACAAAACTCCAAAATTCATTCAGTTAAGGAGACCTCTGACTTAAGCCAGGCTGCTAGGCCCTAGTCTATATTCCATAAACTGCTGGAATAAGAATGGGTAAGAGAAATTACCACTGCAGATCTAAGCTGAATAAATGTCCAGTAGCCAGCACAGCCCCTGGCCTAGACTGGATTACTCTGGCTCTGACAGTTTATGATGGACCTTGCAACCCTGCATCTCTACACTGCTGGACTCCAGGAGACAGTGGTTACGGACAGTGGCTGATCCTATCCCATCACTGCCACTGAGCTGTTAAGAAGTCAATTAGATCAGGAGAACTTTCAGTAACAATCCTAGGTGCAGGGCACAGCTCCCCTTGTCAGTCCTGCACTTTTAAGTGCACAAAACAAGGAAAGAAAAGGCTAAAGGGAACTGTGTATTGGTTCGTGCCCACTAACGGACTGTTACAAATGGCAGGAAGACTTAATAAAGTTCATCAATGATTTATGATTTATACACTCATAACACAAACAGAAGTGGTGTTTCCAGCTGGAATATAAATTTACGTGTGTCCTAAATGAGTCATATCCTTACTCTAGCAGCATGCAGCCTGTTCCCTGAGAGAAAAGGAACACAACTAGAAGTGCCCTAAGGTTCCTCTTAGGTCCAGAACTCCTCTGCGGCACTGGGGAAAAAAGAGGGCTGTACTGGAAGTGCTGCCAACACAACAGAATGACACATGGTATAAGGCTGTGCTCCCACAGCTTCCCAGGTCACCACCACCCTTGAACTGTCCAATAAGTCCTTCCCTGTGCCTGCACTCCCCTAGACACTCTGTTGCTCTGACATCCCCAGAAACTCATGTTCCTCTCAACTACGATTACTCTTTTGTTATCTCAGATTTTGTTCTGTTCTTTCTTTGTATACGCCTCGAAAAGATTTCAATACTGTGCAACTGAGTGCTGAGACAGATGCTGGTGGGGCAGTGCTGAGAAGGGGGCAATGAAGGAGAGCTGGAGATACGATATTACAACTGAAGATGTTATATTATCCCCCACAACCAGTGCTCAAAGCACTGCAGCAGCTGAAAAGTCTGTTTAGAGAAGTGGAAGCTGTGTCCAGAAAGGAGACATTCTACCCACTGCAGACACACAGTGCTGCCATGGCAAATGCACAGCTGAAGGATCAGCCTCTCGTGGTGCCCATTCTACAGCAGCCTGTTTTGTTGCCCAGTATGTCAGTGAATCACTGCCTCTTTCCTGACATTTAACCTAGACTTTAGCTGCACAACGCCCGTGGCTACTGTGGGTCTAATACAGTAAGACAGAAGTATGGCTTTTCTTCTTTAGTATTTATTTATTCATTTATTTGCTGCTTCTTTTCTTCTGTGGTCTTAGGGAGGAACACCAGAAAGTTGCTGATGTTTTTCTCTCCAGAAAATCAAGGCTGAATCACCACACAGCATATATTATGCAGTTTGACAGGAATTTGGCTTTGCTAGATGAAACTTGCCTTAAATATTCCCAACTGGCTACCATAATTCAGAAGTTTGAGGTAAGGCTCCCATGTTTTTTTAGCTGCACTAATGCATGGTTGTGCCACAGGGCTTACCCAAAGATATTTCTTCTGCAACTCCACTAGTGTTCACAGAGGGTAGAATGGGAGAATAGCTCTCTTCACACATCCTGGTGCTCAAACTGAAGTGAGATACTCACATGTGCACGATGTGTTTCTGCTTCCTTGACTGTGTCTGTTGCCCATACACCCCTGTGTATGCATACAGAATGTATGTTTGTGAATCTACAGATCCGTGAGCATATTTTGCTGAAATACATGCACATACTGGAGTAGTTTCTCAGTCACATATTAACTTATCAAGCTCTTTGAGGATGTGTTAGAGTTAATAACGATTATTTCCATCTCATCATGTCTTCTTTTCTTTCACTGCATTTTCCAGCCTTTCTTTTGTACTGGGTCTGGCCAGGATGAAAGGATTAGCCTGTACAGGTGCTTAGTTGCTGGCAGTGATCAACCAACAGCATCTTTACAATTGCATTTCTCTGATTTTTAAATGCCTGTTAACTGCTTCCTCTGTTTACAGAGGATGTTGTGACAGGCAACACTGAATGGCACAGGAAGACACCAACTTCACTGGCCAGACACATACAGGGTTCTTTTCATCTAGGCTCCCTGAATGGTCTGTAACCTCTAGGCTTGCAACCTCTGGCCCTGTACCAAGAAACACGTATTTTCCAGTTGTGTTAACTCAGTCATCTGTGCTGAACAACTGAAAAACACCATCAAGATACATGTGACAGAAATTCCACGATTCCTAATCACATTTTAAAGTATTGCTAATGCGGCCACTTCACATAATTTCAAAAGCATAAACCCATATGTGGATGGGAAAGTTCAGTTGCGCTACACTGACTCAATTGAGCTAAAATGATTAAAAGCTACGCTGCTTTCTTGAGGGTCTAGAACCCCTGTTTCTTTTTATCTTTATTTGGTAAGAGAAATAACAATGTTTACTTGGGCAGCAGAGGGACTGTAAGGATAAACTAGTGACTGGACCTTAAAGGTTATTTAGAATGCCAGCTCTATGGGGTATGGATGGTGTTTTTCTCCCCAGCACACGTGAAATACTAAGGATAAAAATTAATTTCTAAAGACATTTGGAAGCCAGCATTTACAGATACCTTGCAGTCACAATTATTTCCTGTTAGCAGCTGAGGGGAACTCTGATGGCTCACACTGCTCTGAACATGAACTTGGCAAATGCAGGCTTTCTACTGAGAGCCTGTATTCCCAGCATCCCTCCCAGCCACATGCCTGTACACTTCTGTCTTAATTATCAACCTTAAGAATTAGCTCTTATTTCTAAGAAAGCAGATGAGGCTTTTCCTATGAAGAGATTTTGCCCTAGAATCAGTGAGCTCTGTAACTTCTTGCCCACTTGGATGCATACACACACACACAAATGAGGGGGATGTGTCTCTCAGTCTTTTCCTATTACATTTTTTAAAGCATGACCACTATCAGTTTTCCAGTCTGACAACACAGAATTTGAGGCCTCATTTTGTTTCTGGCACCTGTGACTTAAGTATGAGGGACTGGGAATGCTCAGCACAACTCTGAATGCACATTTGATGAGACTAGTCAGCCAGTTAGGGGAGTAACACAGTAACATGAAACATCTCTACTACCTTGGAATTGCTGTCTTTTGCCAGCCTTCCTTTAAACAGTTAGATTACTTTTCATCTTTTGTCCCTTCACGAGTGGCAAACACTTCAGAAATGTTGGTCAATGAACACTGAAACACTGTGAAACTCGACTGGGTTTTGGACTCAGACCTTCTAAGGAACCAGCAGGGTTTTGTGCCACCCCTCTCGGGTCCTGTAAGCTTCTGTTTCTTAGTGTCACTGGAGATGTGGAGACTTCTGAGGACTGAGTTTTGTGGCTGCTATTGTTTTTGCAGCAATGTTGTGACACTTAACAGATATACAGCAAGTTTCCTGTTTTAATTGAGCCCTTATAGAATAGAATCATTTAGGTTGTAAAAGATCCTTAAGATCATCTAGTCCAACTGTAAACCTAACGCTGCCACTAAACCACGTCCCTAAGCACTGTGTCTTTTAAATACCTCCAGGGATAGCGACTCAAACACTTTCCTGTGCAGCCTGTTCCACTGCTTGACCACCCCTTCAGTGAAGAAATTTTTCCTAATCTCCAATCTAAACCTCCCCTGGCACAACTTGAGGCCATTTCCTCTCATCCTATTGCTTGTTACTTGGGAGAAGAGACCAACCCCCACCTCGCTACAGCCTCCTTTCCTGAGCTTCCTTTCCTCCAGGCTAAATGACCCCAGTTCCCTCAGCCACTCCCCATTGTGCTCTAGACCCTTCACCAGCTTCATTGCCCTTCTCTGGACACACTCCAGCACCTCAATGTCTTTCTTGTAGCGAGGGGCCCAAAACTGAATAGAGGATTCGAGATGCAGCTTCACCAGTGCTGGGTACAGGGGCACGATCGCCTCCCTGCTCCTACTGGCCACACTATTTCTGATACAGGCCAGGATGCCGTTGGCCTCCTTGCCCACCTGGGCACACTGCTGCCTCATGTTCAGCTGGCTGTTGACCAGCACCCCCAGGTCCTTTTCTGCCTCTCAGCTTTCCAGCCACTCCTCCCCAAGCCTGTAGCACTGCATGGGGTTGTTGTGACCCAAGGGCAGGAGCCAGCACTTGGCCTTGTTGAACCTTATACAATTGGCCTCGCCCATCAATCCAGCCTGTCCAGAGCCCTCTGTAGAGCCTCTCTACCCTCAAGCAGATCAATACTCCCACACAACTTAGTGTCATCTGCAAACTTACTGAGGGTGAACTCAATCCCCTCATCCAGATCACTAATAATGATATTAAACAAGACTGGACCCAATACTGAGCCCTGGGGAATATCACTTGTGACCAGCCACCAACTGGATTGAACTCCATTCACCACCACGCTTTGGGCCCGGCCATCCAGCCAGTTTTTCACCCAGCGAAGAGTACAACCATCCAAGCTATGAGCAGCCAGTGTCTCCAGGAGAATGCTGTGGGAAACAAGTGTCAAAGGCTTTACTAAAGTCCAGGTAAACAATATCCACAGCCTTTCCCTCATCCACTGAGTGGGTCACTTTGTCATAAAAGGAGACCAGGTTAGTTAAGCAGGACCTGCCTTTCATAAACCCATGCTGACTGGGCCTGATCTGTGGTGAAATGTAATGGGTCGAATCTAAGGGGTAAATGTAAAGAGAAAAATGCTACTTCTTTTCCATGTGTGTGTTAAATCAGATCACAACCTCAGTTTATTTTCTTGTAAATGCTCTCTGGACATTCAGTTCCAACTCAATCATGGGGAGATGCTTTGCTATATTTTAGTCAATTCCATGTCTTGAAATAAGATACTAAAAAGTTGCAGGCAGAAGAAACTTTCAGTCCAAGAAAGGAACAATGACAAGCTTCAATGAGATCTGATACCTCTGTCTTCAGATGCCACCCTAAAATCTTGATCCAGCCTTTACCTCCTAAATGGTATTCGCTTTCCTCACTTTTCCCTCTGAGTCTAAGCTATTTGTGAATGATGCCATAGGAAATAAACTGTTTACAGTACTTCTTTATAGTCACAAAGACAATACCTCCTAGCAAGGTGGGTAAGTTGTGAATTGTTCAATGGAATTTGTGCATGCAACTGGTAGCAAACTTTCATAGTACACAGCAGGTGGAGATGACAGTTTGCTGCTGAGCTCACACACCCCTGATCTTTGTGTTTCCTTTCCATTGAGGACAGCAGAGCTCTGGTGGCAGCCCTCAGAGTGTGAAACACCAGCTTTTGAAAGTGGTGCAGCGTGTCTTCCAGTATCGTGTGCTGCTCACAGGTCAGTAAAATCACTCTCAAAGGTACTCAATGGAAACCCTCCCATGATGTTCTGTGCCTCCACTGTGCCACGCATTGATGCCAAGGCAGCTAAAATAGGGCTGAAGCACTTCAGAACTTCAGTATGCTTAGTACAGGATTCAGGAAGTGTCAGGGAGCCTGAAAGTAGACACTTCTTCAGCACAATCATGCTGAAAGGTCACAAAAAAGTGTAAATTCAGGTGCTTTTAGCCATTCCTTCTTTCCTTTTTCCTTCTGTGAAAGGTGCAGGGTTCAGCCTCACTGCCAGCAAACAGGTTTGATTTTATTTATGTCAAGGGCAATTATCAGAGACGGTAGGGGACAGCAGTCCCCAGCAAGGGGACTCTGCACTGCATCCTGTATGACAGTGGTAAGCACTATCTCCTACTCCATCAACAAAGCAGTTGCACCCAGTACCACACCCTAAGCCCTTTGTACAGTACACCTGAGGCTAGTGATAAGTTTAAGTCAAAATCCCAGCCCACCTTCTCTGCATTGCAGGAGGCAGAGATCCAAATTTACATTAACAGAACATGTACAGATTTTAGATTTACAGTAACACCTTCCTTTTACATTTGGAACCATATGTATCACTCCCACCCGGACTCTCTCCAAGGGTGGTTGTGTTCCCTCTGGTGGCCCATTCTCTGCAAACCACAGCAAATCTAGCAAGCAAGTCTGAGCCTGTGAGGGGACCAAGCTTTCTGAAGAAGGATGTGGCCACTAGAAAGAACTGTCACGTTTAGGTTTGCAACTAATGAATTGGTCGGGGAAGGAAATGGCGAAATGTAAAAATGAATCTCAATGTTGTCATGTAACTTAGTCAGATTGGAACACAAGAGAGCCAGGATCCGTAAATATAAAGATGAAGAAATGCTTTGGGAGTATGTGTATGTGTGGGTAGAGAAGGATGCAAGATGAGTTATGTGTGGGACAGTAAAAAGGAAGCCATAAACCCTGCCCATACTCAACAGCCGATGAAGGGCACAGCATATTAGAAGGGACTCCTATAAATGCAGCAGTACAAAGTTACCATGTGAAATTTTTATTCACAGCACAGATTAGCAGCAGTTTCATCTTGCTCCAGACTCTTCGATCAAGGATGCAACTTATTATTCACAGCTGGTTTTGCTTTTTTAGTACGAGCAATACAAACGAACAGTGGATGCCAATAGTAGGACTTTTTTTTCTGTCTGACTTGCATCCCTCTCTGGGTGTGTCTACATCAAGGGCAAATTTCCAGACCTGTGAGTTGCAGTATTTAGTAGTCTCACATGATCCTTACAGTGTTTTAGTGCATGTACACAAAATACTGCATCTAAGAAAAAGGAATTGGCGTGTCCCTGTCAGAAATACCCCCAGTATGCTCCCATTTTCTCTGCCCATTTCTGTGGTCCACAAGGTAGATTGCAAACACGAAGCATAGTATTTTGTGAGAGAGCTGGAAGGCTTTCAGTGCACCTCCAGCGATTGGATTCCATCTACGCTTCAAGCAACTTGAGCTCTTCCTTGTCCTTGGTACTGGCACTAACTGGGAAAATGAAAGCTTTTGTGGGTAGCGAGATAAAGTCTGCTGGATTAAGATATTCGAGAAAACAGGTTTACTGCTTCAGTTCTTCAAGAAACAAAGCGCTTCTTTGCCTGCTAGGTCAGAGTGGGTCTGGAACAGTGTAGTCCTTCAAATTCTCTAAACAGCGTAAAAAAAAAATTAAAATATGCAGGTGAACTTGTGTGTTCGTAACTGGCTGTTTCTACCAGATAAGGAAGGGTATTTTAGGAGGACATTGGTTGCCAATGACTGCACTACAGCCAAAAGGAGTTGCCCACTCAGTTAAATGTCCATAACCAAGGACAAAGCTTGCAGCTGTGAAAAGGAATGCTAAACATTGTCTGGTAACACCGCACAACCCCTTCCTGCTTGACTGGGTACAGGCAGACGCTTTCTTGACTGTACGTAAAAGCCACGTAGATTTTGGTAAGCCAGGGAGGGCACAGCACTAGAAAACGAATATGGATAGGACATTGGAGGGAATATCCTACCCATGCACAGCACCATTTTCAGCACAGAGGCCTAGTTCTTGGATGCAGAATTTAGGAGCCTGGATTCATCAGAAAGATAAGAATGAAGTATTTCAGGATTAGGCTTTTAAAATGGTGGCACTCAAATACTACAGTCATTAAAAGCATAAGGATCCAGACAAAGAACAGACAGGTGATCAAAGCCAAGTAGTCCAAATAAAACTGACAGGTTGAGCATTTGTATATAATGCAAATATCATTCCTGTAAATGTTAAGTCCTATTGTGTGTATTTTGCAGAACATATTTTCAGAATGTGATTGAGTTCAGTAGTAATCACTGAACTCTGCATGTACAAAACCAGAGTCTACTTCCTCTATCTATAAAATGCATATAATTCATTTACAGTATAGAAAATCAGTCATTACAGCCAACATCATTCATTCAGATGGGAAAATACAAGTTCCTTAGAAGAATAATTCTTTGTAAAGTGGTGCTACTCAGCAATTCTCTTGGCTGAGAAACAAGGAAATATTTTTGTCACTCTTGTTTTTTCGTTTACACCTGCCAAGTTATGGGATAAGTCCAAATCTGTATCAATGCTCTTGCATTGATTCTCAAAGTAGAATGCAGTCAAAGATGAGTTTTGCTTTGGAAAGATGCTATATGCACTTAATTATCTGGGAATAAAGTGATATGGGACATTACCATGGATGCCCCTCCCTGGCAGTGCTCAAGGCCAGGCTGGACGGGGCTTCGAGCAACCTGGTCTAGTGGAAGGTGTCCCTGTCCATGGCAGGGGTTGGAACTGGATGGTCTTTAAGGTCCCTTCCAGCCCAAACCATTCTATGATTCTATGATTAGGATTTTATGTTTTAGCTAATAACACTACAAATTATGTGGATCTGTATTCTGATTACTGGATGTCTCTGTGTGTTCGATTATTTTTTTACAGATTACTTGAATAATCTTTGCCCTGATTCTACAGAGTATGAAGCCACACAAGGTAAAATGAAATGAGTAGCACAAAAATTCTGCTTTGCTAACTCTGCTTCTAAAGAGTTATGGAAGAGGATTATTTTCAAGATTTTGTGTTAATAGGTTAGATGTAAGATCTACAAGAACTGATTACTAACTTAGACTAATTACTTAGGGCAAGAACCCTATCTTTTTTTTCATTGAAATATGTGGCCTTCCCATAGTTTTGACATGATGAACTTACAGAAGAAGAAATTATACAAGCGTGGTGCAGATATTGTAGTTCTGCTCCAGTCACTGGGGAAATCCTAGTCCTCTTTGGCTCCATCCATATTTGGCCTGGTTATTGTAAAGACAATTGGGATGGCTCCACTTGCTTGTTTGTGTACCGTTATCTGTGGTATGCCTGCTGTGCTCTGTGAACTTTGGAGACGCCTAGGAGGTTTGACTCATGAATCTCTATTCTGGATTCCTTAAGCCTAAGTAAACTTGAAAGACACTGCATAAAAATCAGTTCTGCACAATCGAGAACAAACCCAGATGTTCAACTGTTAACACCATTTTTTCCAACACATCAGATGGATGAAGCAGAAGTCTTTTACTGCCACTGAAGTCAAAGCAAGGTTTAGCTGTGGCCTCAGTGGGAGTAGCTTCCAGGCTGGAGTAAGCAGGAATAAAATTGTATTAATGAAACAAGTTCACCTCTCTGTTACACTGAGTGTAAACCCAAACCAACTCATAGCAATAAGGTTTGCGACCGACTGAAGGTCAGTCTGTTCTGACCAAGAGTACAGTCTTGTGCAAGATTTAGGACCCCAGTCACTGATAGTGGGACTACAGCTTAAATAACTACAGTTATTTAAACAAGGCCAGGGCCAATGCTCAAGCCCTGTGGCCACAACTGCCTGTCTTATTTGTGGTTAGCACACACTTGTCACATTTCCGGACAGTGATGGCTCGCATGCTCCCAGATTATGCCCAGAAATGGATAAAATGGGGAAGAGATTTGAGATGAGGGCCTGAGCTATGTTATGCCACCACTCTGAGCCAGCAAACATGCCCTGGCTCAGGTTATTTGACAGTGGAGAATCCAGGTGTTAATTCATGTCAACGCTTCACACACACTTCTGTCAGAAAGGGATGACCTGCCCTCTCCCTCACCAGTAAGGGAAACAGATCACCTTAGACTGCCATGCTTTTGGATGGCTAAAGTCGGTTACATTAATCCCTCCCTACCACAAGCTTCAAATGTCAAAAATCCGCAACTAGAAAACATCACAAAAAGATTTTGTGCCATGCTAGATGTTTAAAAGGGACTTCATGAGCTCTCTTGGTCAGCATAAGTATAATGCAGAGTTTCGATGAAAGAGAATGATGAAGGGAAGGGGAACTGACAGCACTGTGCCGAGCAGTTGCATTCTGAAGGTGCCAAAGAAGTTAAAGGAGCTGCTGCTGGGGATGTTGTTTGCTTTTTTTTGAAAGATGCCCTTGCAAACAGAAGGGATTTGGGTTGTTTTCCTACTCTTTTATGTGATTTATAGTGTTTGTTTTGCTTCATCCCTCAGCTGCCTTATTCATTGTTTCTGAAATCACTGACCGAGCTAATGACAGCATGATCCAAGCGGTGAGTCCTACCATGATATATGCTCTCCTGATCGATAAAGAGTCTTTTCTGCTGATTTGCTGAAGTGACTACATATCTCTGCTAAATTCTGAAGCCTCCTCCAGGGTGAGACTCAAAGTTTCACACAGATCTGGTTTAGAGTATTGCAGATTTGGAGTAGGTCTATGTCCTTTAGTGGAGCTGTGCAAGATGTAAGTCACCCTAGCAAGCAGCACAAGATTTTTTTCCCTCTTGGTGTTGCTGAAATGGTATGCGGAGCAATGAAGCGAGAGACAGGAATTTTCATGGTTCTATTTCTAGCCTGGGATGTTTTTAGATATGAAATGCTGAAGACACCACAAATATACTGTCAAAGATACATTCTGAGCTCATTTACATAATTTTTCCACAATTCTGGAATCCCATTTTACTTCAGAAGAAAGGTCATAATTTATAGTCTTGCAAATTACCACACAACCAAATAGGTTTATACTCTTGAAAATGATCACATAACCAAATAGGACTTTCATAGGTTAGAGCTCATATCCAAATTCAGAATTTGGTATCTAAATAAGTTATATAGTTTTCCAAAGTAATGAACAGTTTCTGTAAGGTCAGTGTGATTTATTAATATTGCTTACATGATATTACAGTCCCAAGTTACTGGCAAAGATAGCCTGCATATAGCTGGTCTTATGATCATTTGTTTCCAAGGATCTAGGTCTGATTTTTGTCTAAGATGGTAGGAGTTTTCTACTGACATCAGTAAGAAGCAGTGTTGGGAGGCACTGGAGGCAGTAGAGAGACTGTCAGACCCAGGATCCAGCAGTTTCTAGAGGAATTCAACTTGGTGGACCTCTAGGTGATAACTAAAGGCAGTGCCTTTCTTTTTGTCATACTAGCCACCCACACCTATAGCTCAATTCTCTCCTGAGGTCTGTGTTTGCTTTAGCCGCACAGACCTAGCATTCAGCTCAAGTAGTTCGAAAGAACAACCTACAGTCTTCACAGTCTAATGAAATGTTGCTTAGTAAGTCTGTAGTTTCAGAGTCATTCTGTAGAGTGGCCAGATTACATTTCTTTTAATGATAAAAAGCTAAGCTGGGTAGACCTAGAAAATAGTCATAATACAGCTCAAAATTAAAAAAAAAATGCCATTTTTAAGTACTTCTTTTCAAGGCATTTAGATTACCAAGGAGTACGTGCAGTTGCTAAGGAAGATGTTGGCTATTATGTGGTTTGTGTTCAACAGCATGCGTGTTAGAGAACAAAGCACCTCATTCCAGGCATCCTGCATTTCATGCAATAGCAAGTGGTTACCTTGTGGTGTTTCTTTCTCAAAAGGTGTCTCATCTTAAGTATTTTATCATTGCATTGAGTCACAAGGATTTCAAGCGAATGGGAATGTATCGTATTTTTGGGGAAGCTTTCACATTTTACGTCTCATTTGAACATTGCTGAATTTAACATCCTGCATTGGGATTTTCTGTGCCTTTGTTAAATTTAAGGGGGTGGAACATCTCCCTTATGATGAAAGGCTGAGGGAGCTCGGTCTCTTGAACTTGGAGAAGAGGAGACTGAGGGGTGACCTCATCAATGTTTGTAACTAGGTAATGGGCGAGTGTCAGGGGGATGGAGCTGAGCTCTTCTCGGTGATGGCCAACGATAGGACAAGGGGCAATGGGTAGAAGCTGGAGCATAGGAGGTTCCATAGTAACATAAGGAAAAACTTTTTTACTGTGAGGGTGACAGAGCCCTGGAACAGGCTGCCCAGAGGTTGTGGAGTCTCCTTCTCTGGAGACTTTCAAAACCCACCTGGACGCGTTCCTGTGTGACCTACTCTGGGTGGTCCTGCTCTGGCAGGAGGGTAGGACTGGATGATCTTTCGAGGTCCCTTCCAACCCCTAACATCCTGGGATTCTGTGATTCTATGAAATTGAAGATCTCTTTGGCATTGCAAACATCCTTCCGTATGGTTGACTACAGATGGCATTCAATTCACCTCTTCATTATTTCATTTACTGAGCAGAGAGAGGGTTGTTAATAATTGCTCAGGCATCAAAACACAAAATTCAAGAGACAAAGCGAAAAAACACCTGAGCATGAATGCAGACAAAGGAAAGAAACGAAATATTAACCTTCTTAGTAAGAGCTTGTTTTCAGGTAGGATTTCAAGGCAGAGAGAATGAATACAAAGGAATTGTTAGGGAAAGGCACACGCTGGAGGCCACTACAGCTACACACCAGCACTGCTGACTCAGCATATTCTCTTTAACACCTTTGCCCTCTGGCTGCAGGGGAACGGAAACACTGGGTGAGGCAGTGAATTCAGACTGTGTAACATGGTAAAAACGCAGTAGGTCAACCAGATGAAGGTGGTTTTTTGCAACAGCTTGGGAGGTAAGAATGAAAAGAGTCTCAAAACCCAAGGTGTCCTTCATCTGTTAAAACTGAAGCTTTCACACTCTGTTCAGAGAAGTGGAAGCATCTGCGTGCAGCAAATGAACTCAAGAGCCAAGAGTGTCAACTTTTGCTCACATCTGGAAATCTCTGCTGCTCAAGTTTAAAAGCCTGCCTCTGATATGTGTGCCAAGGTCATAAATGGAGCCAGTGTGTTCTTGGACTATTTCAGAGCACCAAGTCCAGTGATGATCTCCTAATGGCCAGTGACAGACAAAACCCAAGCCTTTGAATATTTGTATCAGAAAGGGAAAAGTTGTAGTTAAAACTATTTCCTGAATAGAGAAACTTGTCTTTGTGGATCTGTCTCCTTCCCCATCTGACAGTTAGAAATTGAGACTGAGGCTCTGAACCTGCTTCTCCTGAAGCCAGTGGCAAAATTACCACAGATCAACAGGAAGTCCAACTGGCAGGTTTCTGGTTTTGTGCAGAGAGATGTCAAGCCATGACAACAGATCAAGATTCTGAGCATTCTGAAGTTCAAGGGTTTTAAGGTCAAAACTCAAAATTCAGATCTGCATTTTCACTCAGTGCAAACTTAAAAAAGCTTGGACCTGTGGATTTGGTTTAAGTCCATTTCTGCTCTTATGCTCCAAGCTTCTCCACCGCCAGCCCCATCCCAGCACATCTGTGTCAGAACACATTCCCCCTTCATACAATATCAACCTGTTTGCTGTGTTGATGTGGCTCTGTGACAACCCCAAACCTTCAAACCTTCATTTTAAAGACAGCACATTTTTTACTCCTACTGACTACTAAGGAAAAGTTCCAAACATGAATCATGCATAAACAAAGCAGCACACTGCTTCAGCAAGCAGACGGCTTCAACACCTTTGCTGAGTGCAAATTATCAGCTACACTGATCTCTTTGGTTGCTTACTCTCAGCTTTATTTAAAGATACTTTGCGTATCAGCACAAACTATTTTGTCATCAGCCATTACAGTAGACAGGATGGGAAGAAAAGTTGGGAGAGAAGTCTTTGCAGATGAAATGGTAGTTGCATTACAGCCAAACGTAACGGTGAAGGAGGAGAAAGGAGAAAGAAAGAAGCATAACAGAAAAGCAAGATGCATGGAAACAATAATGTTCATACAGACTAATTTTGAGTGATATTCAGCATTGACAGCAACACCCAGTAGTTAATTACTACATAAACACTATTCTGTTACCAAGACAAAAGAACAGATGTGGATTGCAGGGAGGATATGGTCTAACAAGCCTAGAGTTTTATCATAAAAAGAAATGTAATCTGGCCCCTCTAAACAATGACGCTGAAACTACAGACTTACTGAGCAAAGTTTTCAACAGGTTTGATTCTGATTTTCTTTCTCCTCAGGCAAAGAATTTATAATCGTATTTTCCCATTACTAAAGCATTCTTTGTATCAAAATAATAAATATTTCGTCATAAAACTGAGATCTCAGGAACAGCTTCCACAGTTTCAGAACTTTAGGAATACCTGTATTAGAAATTGAGAATTGTAAGAGCTGTTCCTAACAGCTCAAGGTCACACATCTTTTTCTGGCTCCTCTGCTTCCTTAGATTTCACTCAGATTTACGGGAGACTTGTATGAATACTTTTCTGAAGATAGTATACATAAGTGGCCAAATCAAATTTGCTGTGTTGCATTACCACGTAATGATTTTATCTCCAGTAAGCCATGCTTTAATTTGAAAAATATCACCATATCATCTGAGTTTTACAGATGTCACAGACTGTATAATAATTGCTATTAAAAATGTCTGGTTTGGAACAATTTCACATAGATTTTTACACTTCATTTTTTACCATATCATCAGAGCACATCTGCTCTTTTTCAGAGCTGTGGCCTGGAAGAGATGAAACAAAATTTCCTTCTTTCCCATCTGTGTAAATGCTGTGGGTTTTGTGAAGGTGCAGGTTTGTGAGAATCAAAGTTCAATATTCTGCTAAATCACAGGTTGTCCTCCTGAATTAATATGCCATCCACAAAAGCCACAATGAGCAGTTCTTTTTGTTCTCTCAGATCTTAAAAAATGCAAAGAATTTAAGAAGTTACTCTAATTACAGAACAAACTGCCCAATGCCACTAAAGATAAGAGCGTTAATAACTTGTCATGTACTTGGTTGAAGTTCTAAGCAATAATTTAGGGTTGGCAGATATCTGGAAAGAGAAAGATTTCTGCTGCCACTTATCAACTCATCAGACGAAAACTCCAAAAATCTGACAGGAGCATTGAATTATGATCTACATTTTCTGCAGAATATCAATGTTTCATTATTAGCTTTTTTGTTTTATGGTAACACTCTAGCAGTTTTTCCCTGGGAACTATTAACCCAGGATTTTCAGATGCATTATCATATTAACTATCTCCACAGCATTTTAATCAAGTAGGAAAATATTATTTGCAATTTACAGATGTGCAAACAGAGATCTAAGGCATACCATCACTGCATAGCATTAAGTCTATCTGTAACTCTAGTAGACATTCACTACTTGAACTAAGTAGAGTTTGTATTGCTCTCTGAACTTCTACAATCTGTTAGAGGCCTTGAGATGCCAAGATGCTATAAATCATTGTTGCTATTAACAGCTGGTGAATTCCTTGGGGAGGCGTTCCTCCTGCACAGACATAATGATAATATGATGGAAGCTGCAGTTCACTGCTAAAATGGCCAGAGAAGGATTTCAGCCACCACATCTGCAATACTAGTTGGGTGGAGCTTTGTTTTCATTTTTTAATCACAGCTTGTGAAGGATATTTGAAAGCAGAATGATGACAGTTTTAAGGAGAATGAAGAAAACTACATAAACAGGGAATTTTAGGGGAACTGTAGAGAAACTACACCCCCCTCAGCTGCCTGCATTCCCGATAAATCACTGTCCTTCACATGTGGTGGCCGTTTGACTTCCTACAGGAAATGAATTTGATACATCTCTGTCCATTTCCTGGTGAACATGTGTCCATACTGCAAACATCAGCATTACAACAGGCGCCTCTGCCAGCAGTCCTAAGAAAAGCTGAGGTGTATTTGCGCTGCAGCAACTTCTCTCACTTTTGTAGAAACCCCAGTGGGTAGTGCTAGCACTGGCCATGAGTGTGCTCGCAGGAGGGCACTGCCTTTTCAGCGGGTGAAGAATGGGTTTCCATTGTGGAAGCTGTCAGTTTGACAATTTTTGCCAGGGCTAAAATACCCTTGAGTGATGAGAAAGCCCTTTGTAAATGTCTTTTGCAAGTGTCAGCTGTCCCATGATCCCTGGTATTTCCTGTGCTATTAGTTTATACATTCTGTTTCCATTTTGCTGGCCTATAGCTTTTTAGAAGCGACCTGAAAAATTCCATTTTTTACTTCCTTGCAAAAAAGATACTTGATGGCTGAAATTCTTGAAAATGTGTCAACTGACAGTTATATTCCATGGTCACAACGCAGCCCTGTGCTGGTCACGGCTTGTAGGTGTTTCCGTATGTTTGATATGGAGTTACTAATTAAGAACTAAACCTACTATCATGCTAAACAAGTGTAATATTTCACCAAGGCAGTAGCATACAATGTACTTCAGGCTTATCTCAAAAAGAAGCTGAGACAGGTACATTAATTGTGTTAGCTGAAATCCAGGGTAAATTAGCCTTGACAGATCATCACGTTGACATGGATATGCTCCTTCTGGTATCTGTGATAGGTTTCTTAATTAGCTGATTCTGTAGACAGCACTGATTTGTATCAGGCAGATAAACTGTACAATCTAACTGAGTCTAACTAAGCCCAGGGGTATCTTAATGCCAGTCAATGGAGCACAGGAAAACAGATAGCTACCTTTAGCAGAAAACTGTAGTTAAAGGCTGCCAGGTCATGAAGCTGTATCAAACATGGTCCTTAGTCTGCAGTTTATCTGGGAGTGTAACTGAGGATTTAGGATACAAGGGATAACTTAGGCAAGAGACTCCTAATTTTTAAACATATTTCAGTGATGACTCATTGCTGCTGTGCAGCCCATTCTACTGTTCTGATCCGATAAAACCACAGCTGAATCCTATGTACAAGCCTCGGTTTTAGCAGCCTGACCTGCTAAATGGGAGGAGATTTGAAAAGACTGTTAGCAATATTGCAAAGGTACAGACATCCCTTCTTCCTCCTTTGTATATTCATCCAATACCATCTTTTTTAACGAAAGACCAGGCTTAGCTACATTAAT
Organism: Leptosomus discolor; assembly: GCF_034619465.1. Taxonomy (NCBI): domain Eukaryota; kingdom Metazoa; phylum Chordata; class Aves; order Leptosomiformes; family Leptosomidae; genus Leptosomus; species Leptosomus discolor. Next base: position 223,389 of record NC_141399.1, read on the forward strand.
CTTATTTACCATCCTCATAGATGAGTTCATGCCACATGCCAGTGCCCACTGACTCTCTGTGCTTTAAGACCAGGTAGGGAGTTAATAGTATCAGAGTTTGATAATGATATTCCTGATTTTTGCAATGCATCAAAAGAGAGATGCAGCTTCATTGCCTGCTTACTAGTTAACGTTCTAAATCTCCTACTGCAAAGCCATTAATCAATTATCACAGAATATAAACCTCCAGATAATCCTAGCAACAGTCTTAGACTATCAAAGCATGCTTTGGATTATCCATGTCAGGCCACTAATACACAGGCCTTTGGAGCAGATACTGTACTTTGCCTCTGCTTCCATTTTATTAGTTCCCAGAACAAGAAAGTCAGCAAAGAGGCCAATGTATAAATACTATATGGAGTTAGCAGGCCCTTTTGAAGATGAACTGAGGTATCAGAGGTAACAGGACTGTAGAGGGCCATGGCAGATGTGAATGCGGGTGATGAGGTTTTACAAAACCTGTAGGGCTGGAAGACTTTCTGCGTGTAAAATCCCTGGTCTCAGTTCTCTCTGAAATCTAATTCTGTAATACCACTTTCAGAGAAAGAAAATGGTGGGAAAGGGTGAGGGAAGTTTGCCTGCTTGTCTAAAGAACAGTCGCCATGCAATCTATTAAATGCTGTTTCTCTCCCCCAGGAAAACTTGCAGAAGCTGGTACACATTGAGCACAGTGTGAGAGGGCAGAGCGGCCTCCTCCAGCCAGGAAGGGTGAGTGCTGCATGCAGACCTATGCTGATAAGGGCATTGTTTCTGGACAGCTCTATCTCTGACTGTGTGGATGGCCAGATTTCAGACGTCTACAGGTGTTGTTTACTGAGCTACTGTGATAAGAGCTGGAGCACTGGTTTCTCTAAAAAGTCATCACTCTGGCCGTTCACAAAGAGATGTGCGGAGAGCCTCAGGCCCTGCTTTTACACAGAGCAGCCATTTGACTTTTCACTTCAGCTATCCTCAGCCTCCTCATGTGCACTGTGTTTTGATGGAGCTGCTGTTTTCCTCCCTATATACTCCTGCTGAAAGGTTGCAACACTAGCAGGAATCACTTGCAGCCTGCAAAGGCTCAGAGTTTCATTTGGCTGGGTAAAACCCTTAAATCAGGGGAAATTATTTGTTTTCAGATTTCTATTCTCACCACTCTCCAGTGGTACTTTTAATGCAAGACATAATTTTTAAGCAACACAAGAACAGAAATGTGGGAGAGTGTATAGCTCTGTCTTGCCATCCACATCAAATGCAAATTCTCCTGGCTTTCAAACCTGTCCAGTTTCCTCAGCTCCAACCTGCCCCTCCATTTTCTGCAACTCTAGATTTCCCTTTCAGTCCATCAGTACCTATAGCAAAACCCATGAAGCAATTTTGAAAGCATGCATACTCATAGTGTAAGAATCCTCATCAGCCAAATACTGCACTCAACCTCTTTTTTTTTTTCTCTAACATCAGTATTCTCACTTGTCCTTGTCAGATAATGCTTTAACAAATTCTGCAAAGCCTGGCACACAGAATTTGCAGGATTGGTCTCTTTGATTATAAATCATTCTAGAGTGCAAACTACACCAGACTCTGTTCTGCACCTGAAGAGTAGATGACTGTTAATCCACTGATGTAATTCAGTTATTCTAGACCTTTTCAATCAATCAAACCTTACTGCAATCAAGTTGTAGTATGCTGGTTTAGCTGCTTACATACATAGTCCTATCTACAAACATAGTAACAATATGGACTGACATTATATTTGCAAACACATACAGATTATGTATGCAGGCATAGTTACGTAGACATGGCGTGCTGAAACCCAAGGCTTCAGCTTTTCTTTTCGGTCTGTCTATTTTAGAGGATTTTTAAAGACAAAACTTCTTTTCTGAAGCCCATTACATGTTAGCATTGCAATCTGTGACAGTCACCTCCGAGTACAGTCCATGGTGCAGAAGCAGTGGCCTGAGGACAAGTGGGTTTCTAACCCATTTGGTACTGACACAAACGCAAGCCATGGGCTAACCCAGGCAAAGACTAAGCCAGACCATAAGGAGTAAGGCTAAAAGCAAGTGTTGAGGTATCTATCTCTTCCTGTGCTGAGGAAAGCAGAGTAGCTCTTTCCCTAGGAGGAATATTCTCTTTTCTCAACAAGATTCAGAATGAGAAGTCTCTAGTTTACAATCTGCTGTTTTCTCCTTCAGATCTTTGTTAAAGAGGGAACGCTGATGAAAGTCTCTGGTAAAAACAAGCACCCTCGGCATTTGTTCTTGGTAAGATTTCTTTTATATTTTTACTGCCTCTCTCATATTTTCTGCACTTACGCAGCCCTGAACCCTGACAGAAACTTTCAGGCTGCAAGTCATTTAACTGTCAGCAGTGATGTGGTGGCTGTAGCCCTCTTCACACGTTCCACTGGCCCTGTATACAGGAATACAGGCTGCACAGCCCTCATTTGTGCCACAGCTACATACAGCCTTGACTAGGCCGTAATTCGGTGAAGGAGTGCAAGTTCCCAAGGTGATCAGGAGGATGGGAGCTCCTGAATACTTCCAGCAATTAAGCTTCACACTTTAAAGTCCAACCCTAAGGCCTTAGAAGATCTGATTAGAAGCGACTGAGAACACCCTACTGCTAAAGTTTATGAAAGCTTTCTTTGGACTCACTTGGGAGACATATGTATCCTTGAAGCTCAAGGACGGGGTTTTAGTTCTGGCTGTCCACATATATGTAAATTACCTGATAACTGTGTGCATTGCCTTGGTATAGTCCCTCTGAACACACACCTCCAGCTTCCTGTTGATTAGACAGTTTTCAGTAATGGTTTGCAAAATTCTACTAAGATAGTTAAGAAAAAGGAACCTTTCATCAGTTGGCTGGAATGCTCTTCACAAGGATCCACAACCCTAGTGCAAAAATTGCAAGTATTTGAAATCAAAACAGATGAAAACCCACTGTTTTGGAGATAGCTGTTAACACTTATGCTTTCTGGTTTGCATTACACACTACATTGAGCAGTTAGACAGTATCTGAGACTCCAGGCATCTGAGCTCTGATCTCAATTTTTCAGTAGCTTATTGTGTAACCACGGGCATTTTTATGCATTAATCGGTATGAAGGGGAAAATAATACTTGCCTGTGTCTTAGGAGTTTGTTACCTGCTTACTGTTAACGTTTAATGAATTCTTCAGAGCTCCTTCCGAGAAAAAAGCCATAAAGAACTGAGTATTACTGCTGCTATTAACATTAAAGTACTGTTTGCAGAATTTATTTTAAAATAAATAGCTTATATGCCCATAATACATATTTGCTGTGGCCTCTGAAAGTGCGGACAAGTTTTCACTCTGGGACCATTGTGAGGAGAAGAGATGACTTATTACAGAAATTATACATTTTGCCACTAATTCTTCTTATTTCTCCATCTTACTAATATTTCCTATTTGTGCATGAGTGGATGCATAAGCTGCTTTGCCTCCTTGATCATGTATTGCAGTCATAATCAAAGATCAGCTGGGATGGGACACAGTGCTGGCACTGCACTTTTCTGATGGCTTCATTAGTTTCTGTGAAATTCAGACTTTCATGTACGGAAAGGAATAATGGATTTCACCCAAATCTTCAAATATGACATTGCTGCAGTGCTGTTTTACTGAGTTGGCATCAATGGACTGTAACAACAGCAATAAATGTCAAAGTCATGACATTGTTGCAGCCAAGGGAAAATGGCCATGCCAGAATCTCCAGGAATTGGTCTTAAGAAACAGTGTTCTCAGCAGTAGTAACTCTGAAGCCTACTAATGACCACTTCGTAACAGATGATACTTGCTTCCTTACTGATCTCTCTTCTGAAACATTCACCTTTGCTAGTATTACAATAAGATTTTGGAGTTGTGGCTAAAGCTGTGACCAAATTCCAAGAAGTTGTTAACATTTTGTCTTCAGGTTCATAACTGCTATCACAATCCACTACTATGGCAGATACTGAAGTGTCACAAACCTAGCTATTAGAACTGATACAAAGAATTTAAAAGGAAGATCAGAAATCAGGTTGGTAACAAACATTGAGAGGAAAGTAATTTAAACTTGGGATAAACTGAGATACATTTCAAGTAGTCCAAAATGGTTGTATCAGCTTGAAGGTCACAAGTGGCTGAAAGTATTACTGGAACAAAGAAAGCACAGAAATTAGTTTCTGGCACTTTCTAGTTTAGGAACTATTTTTGGTTCCTGGGGAGAGTTCAGCTGCTCAAACCCGGATGTTAACTGCAAAGACAGAAGTGTCTCTTGGCAGCTGGAGACATTACAGTAGCCAACGTCCTGTTGTTAATAGATGCTCTCAGTATTCGGAAACAGCATTTTTCTCTTCATTTAAGTCAGAAAGGCGAACTGTGACAAAACGTGCTGTCATGCAAAGTATGTGATGGAGCTAGACTAAGCCATAATGGTCACTTTCAAGAACCAAGACACATGAAACTGGCTTCTTTCCTGCTCTAACACACTAAAATTGAAACCTTTTCAGACTTTCTGTATTATGTCTCCCATTGGGGTCAGGCGGCGGGAGATTTGATCTTGGAAACAGTTTGAAACTTAGTGGCAAATACCTGCCTTTGGGTCCAGTGATTTCTTTACTCAGTCTTCTCTACCCTGAAAGCTCCTCAGGTTGCAGAGCAATGCCATGTATGGTGAAATTGCAGGAAAACGAGTCACTGTGGAATATGGTAATTCCTGCATTAACACCTGAATGGCTTTGCATTATCTGCTTCTCACTGCTAATGCTGTGGATTCTTTGTTGTGCCACCACCACTCATGCATTGCTTAATGGACTGTTTAGCCTGTGGATACATTAAGACAACTACTGCATAGCTACGGCAATGTATTTTCATCTTGGCGTACAGCATCTTTACTGCATCAGTCTTAAGGCCTTACCAACCATCACTGCCAACACCTTTCTGTAACAGCCAAGGCCTGCATGAACATATCCTTCCCTCTGCCAGTGCATCTAGCCCAACCCACGTGCTGTCTTGATTCTGATGCCTGCAGACACTGTGTGGGAAAAAACCCTCAAACCCACAAGACCCCAAGACTGTAACAATCTCCTGAATGCTCTCTTAAAACCCACATTTATTTAAAGCCCTTATCTTCTAAGGATATCATAATCCTTGGAAGCCACTGGCAAAACTTTGGTAGGATAAGAACTTGTCCTAACGTATTAATCAGAAAAACCCTTTCAGAACTGGCTTTTTTTTTTGATGTGTCACATGTCAGCTGCACTCAAAAAGATCGCTGGAAGCTAACATGTATAGGTGTCGTTTGGTTTAGCTTTGGATGAAATAAGTGTATGTACCTTAGCTACCCAAACCACATTTTTACATGAACAGCATTTTCTGAAGTTCTTAGTAGTGAACTTATTCTGACTGAAGCTAAGTCAAACCCAGGACCTGGAAAGAATTTCCGTGGAAGACTGTACACTGAAGGATAACACTGAGTATTTAACCCCTACACACCCCAGGAGATGAGCCCACCAAACTAAAGTTGTAGTTAGAGTATGCTATAAAAATTGGGTGCGTGCCAGACTCCTACTTGGCATTCGCATTCAGGGTGTGCTTTGGTGGTGTGCGTGCTTGTGCTGAATATATGCCCATAAGAAGCGTTGCATGTCTGCGCACAGCCCATACAGGCATGAGTGTGTGGGACACATTTAGGGGCTTTTGACGCATATATGTTTCTGCGGGTGTATGTTCTGTGTATCACAAAGTTACTTGAGCTGGCTGTTTTGTGCAGGCTGATGGTATTGTTGAATCTGGTGCTTCCTGGCAGGATGTTTGGTGAGTTTTGCTGTGCGCCTGTTTCCTGAGCCCAGTCTCTGTTTACAAGGATGTTGGGGCCTCTTTGCAGCTCAGTATGGGCTGCTGACACTGGCAGGCCCCCTAACTGCCCCCTAACCACAGGACTTTGCAACTCAGACACTGTCTCTTATCTCACCCTTCCAAGAATTTCTCTACAAAGGCTGCTTGTGTTGGAAGTGGGGTGCGGGAAGCTGGTATCAAATGGGAGACTGTTTAATGCTCTAGCTGGCAGCGCTGGAGTATAGGAGGTTTTGGAGTCAGAGCTTGGAAAATGTAGCCCCAGCACACATGCAAGCTGATCCACTGACAGCTCAGGGGATGTTTAACACAGACTTGAATAGAACAACACAGGGTTCATAATGAACTACCCTTTAAAACATTCAGAAAAACCAAACACGTGGTAGGAGCTTTTAGACAGAGTCCATTACGTATGGATGCCAGCAGTTCAGCAAGGCATAGATTGGATCAATAAATTTGGACACTGTAGGTTAGAAAACTTGCACTGACCTCTAACGTTACTAGGTTCCCATCACAACAGAGGGGATTATAAAAAGAAGGGGAGAGGGGCAGAAAAGTAGTAACAGAAAAAAAGAAAATTAAAGAGCAGACGTAGCCTTCTTTCTCTGTGTTATCAACTGTTGTTTTAGGGACTGTGTGTGTGCATGGAGCAATGCAGAATAGGAATATTCGCTCCCATATCAATATCTGAGCAGTTTGGGGATCCCAATTATTAAAAAGTTTTCTGGCAAACAGGAAGTGGGTCTGAACCCCAAGGACTTCTGGGAACTCCCCTGGGAGTTGTGGCAGTCAACCTCTTCTACCACAGGTTCCTGATGGGCTGAACGATCAGCTTTTGTCATGGCCCAGGTCCTCACTGCTTCAGTGAACAGCGTGCAGTGTGTAGCAGAAGGATACGAGAAACTACTGGTACTGACGTTAGTTCTGTCCATACCATTCATATAGCCACCACTCAGGTCTGCAGTGTAGATGTGGCAAAGGAGACAGCAGCGAGGGCAAACCCTTTCTTTCTTCATGAATATGTGTGCCTTGCTTAGCAAGCTTTGAAATATTTGTCATAATTTCATGGTGTCAAGCTGTGGCTGGTGGGACCTCAGAATCACAGCCCACCGCTATATTTTTCTCTGTGGGGCAGAGAAACAGAAGGAGGGAAGAAACTCCAATGGGCAGTTATAAAGCAAAGTTATCATTAATGTTTCATAATATCTTGGGATATTAACCAGAGCTGTCACGACAACAGTATGCGCCAGAGAGTCATCCGTAATCAACAGTAATAAAAGAATGAGCCGCTTTTTAAAGAAATAAGTAACTTTTAAATAAAATAAATGGGGTTTGTTGTTCAAGAAACCTGGTAGCAGATTATGCCGGAATCCTGAAAGTCCCTCTTAGTAGTTCATTTCCTTGGGCTTACTACCCATAACTAGTGACCTTTTCTTGTCGTCTGAAACAAACCTTAAGTACTGGCACTGATGAGTGGCACAGGAAGTCCTGTTCTCTCATATAGTCCTTTGAACATTCAGGAGAGCAGAATCACCAGGCAAATACAAGATTTCACTAGTATTCTCTTATTTCACAGAGCCTTCTCTGATGTTAGCAATAAAGTCTGCCTGCCTTTTTACCTTCTTCCCACCTGACTGCTGGAGTCCTCGTTGCTATTAGTAATATCAAGTGAAAATAGGTTTCATCTGCTTTTCACTGATAGGTTTACATTTGCTCAGTTTCTTCTACCTTAGCCTCCTAGATACTCAGTGTACAGTAGGTTGTGTTGAATTTTCTGGTTATGCTGGTTAAACTGGGAATGATCATGTGGTCAGTACCGTGCAGGTGTCACTGTGCTGACTGGATTAATGTTAGCACGGAAGTTAATTTATGGAGCAATAAGTAAACCACAGAAAAACTCTATGACAAGCCATTTGTTACCTTGTTCTAAGGAAATTCTATTGTATTGTTGCAAAAGAGTAAATAGTCCGCTTTAGACTACAGAGAAGAGAACATGAAGCTCCTATTCTGACTTGATAGTATGCTTTTATACCCTCAGTTGAGAAGTGTTACATTAAAAGAGCTTTAAACTCCTCATGAGTTAAGACTCACTAGAAGGACACAGAGAAATATACAGTAGAGTGGCCAGTGCAGGAGAGCATGGGAATCTTTTTCTTAAAATCATACAATCATAGAATAGTTTGGGCTGGAAGGGACCTCCAAAGGCCATCTAGTCCCACCCCACTGCCATGAGCAGGGACATCTTCAACTAGATCAGGCTGCTCAGAGCCCCATCCAGCCTGGCCTTGAGTGTTTCCAGGGATGGGGCATTGACCATCTCTCTGGGCAGCCTGTGCCGGTGTTTCACCACCCTCATCGTAAAAAATGTCTTCCTTATATCTAGCCTAAATCTGCCCTCTTTTAGTTTAAAACCATTACCCCTTGTCCTATCGCAGCAGGCCGTGCTAAAAAGATTGCGCTCACCTTTCTTGTAGGCCCCCTTCAGGTATTGGAAGGTCGCTATAAGGTCCCTCCGGAGCTCACTCTTCTCCAGGCTGAACAACCCCAACTCTCTCAGCCTGTCCTCATAGGAGAGGTGCTCCAGCCCCCGATCATTTTTGTGGTCCTCCTCTGGACCTGCTCCAACAGGTCCATGTCTTTCTTGTGTTGAGTGAAACGTTTCAGCATTTTCTACAAAAATATTGTCTGATCCTACTCAGTAAACTCAATTCAATTTTTAAAAGTAATAAAATTTGAAGTAAAAGTTTGGGGGAAAGTCACTTTTCAGTATATTTTGCCTCACATTAATGGGAATCTGCATTTTAAAAATGGGCATCTAATGCATATAAGCCTGATTTGTTGTGAATCAGACAGCTACTTAATGAACTGGTGTCCACAAGTGAACTCATGACCCTAATAAAGGCAACAACAGTCTTGCTATTAAGTCCAAGGCGATAAGGATTTAATCCCTTGAGTATTAATTCCATGTAACTTTTCTGCTCCATAAGAAAGCTGAACTATGACCTTTTAAGAAAACATCCATAAAGCTCCACTTTCTGTTTCTTTTCAGGAAAGTAAATTAGTGAAAATTTTACACCAGCAGTTTTAGGTGGTCAGGCAGTACTATCAAGACCCCAACAATTCCATACAGGATACATTATTTTATTGCCACATCATTCATTGGTTTCCTCCCTTCTTCTCAGCATCTCTCTTTATCACAGATTTCCTTCCAAAATACAAAATTATTACCATCCAATTGGCTATATTTAAATGTCTTTGTCACAGAGGAATCCAAGTGAAGCTGGTTTCTGTCTACTTTTTAATTTCCTGAGAGTTTCTGCATTTAAGATGCCTTGTCTCTGGCATCAGACAGTATTACCTATGCCTTGGTTTTTACACTGCCTTGCACATCTTTGTTCATAGTATCCCAGTACAGTAATCAAGGGGCTGACTGTTTATGCATATTGGTACTGATGTGAGAGACCTGGGAAAGACAACAAGAGAACATGACCTGCTCATTCAAGTAAAGCAGCGAATGCATACGCGCAGGCGTTACTTTGGCAATGTTAAGGCCCACCGATAGTGCTGTTCCTCTTAGTAGCAAAGGAAGGAGAGGCCAGCAAAGACCTAGAAGGTCCAGTTCTGCTGTTTTATTTATTTGTTTGTTGGCACAAAGGTGAAAAGCTGCAATAATGTCTATGATTAAGTTAGGCAAACAGCAGAGGAGATCTGATCCCATTTAATATGAAGTTGTTTGAAAAACATGCATTCTGCAAGGAGCTGTGAGAACTATGGAAATATTTGGGGTGTTAAGGTATAGACTTTTTTTTCCCTCATAAAATGAAAAAATGTTTCTCATTTTTGCCTTTCCACGGTCTCTGCTACAGCCCACAGTCTTGGTGAAGCTGTCAGATATCTAGGCAAGTTTTGCTAGCAGTAAAGCACGGTTACTGCTCTCAGAGATCCAAACCATTCCTCCTTGAATCATTCCTCCAGACCGTGGCACCTCTCCTCACCTCCACTTCCTTTCTGCACAGAAAATGGAAGTCAGTGAAGCCCGGCCCTACCCTTGGCCTCACTGCAGCTTCACTCTTAGAGGGACCCTGAGAGAGTCAGAGCTGCAGCATCCTGGGCAGTTAGATAGTATTGCCAGGTTGTAAATACAGAGCCTGCCTCCCCAACTTGAACATGGCATTGCCCTTAAAACAAGGAGCTGTTTCACCTAAGCTGAATAAAAGAGACCTGATTATCTTACTTGCTTAGCCATTAGCAACAGTCAAAAATGGGAGGAAATCAAAGTCCTGGATGCAGGCTCCCCAGAGTTTTGCGGAAATGCAGGGCTTGATGTAAGCTGTGTGTCTTGGGCCTGTCTTTAGTAACAGTCCTAGCAGTTCATCAAGTTACTGCTTGTTCTGGGTATCCCCCCAGGACTAATGGGCAGGCCTGCAAGCCATATTGCAAATTATTGATTTTGTCTTTCTCTTCATATAGATGAATGATGTTCTGCTGTACACATATCCCCAGAAGGATGGCAAATACCGACTGAAAAACACCTTGGCTCTGTCAGGCATGAAGGTAATGCCTCATCTGTATTATGGGCTGGAATTGAAGTTGTATAGTGGGCTGTTAGTTCTTTAGTGGTTTATGTCTCATACGCAGCAAGGGGAATGAGGCGATGAACCTGTTATCAGGGGATTCCCTTGCCTCTTACAGGAGACAGAAGTGAAAATAATATAAAGCAAACATATAGAAGATTATCTATAAGGCTGTGACTTAGTACGACAGCCTTACTCAGGCTGCATAAATAATAAAAGCCAAAATCAGATTTACCATCTGATCATGAAACTGGAGACAGAAAAGATTTATTATGCCATTTTCTCCATTCCTCTCTTCATGTTTTCAGCCAATGCGTGGCTGTCCCCTACAATATATTCACTAGGGCTTAGTCTGCCTGGTTTTAAACTCCTGCCACTCAAAATTTACATAAGCTTTAATTTGCCTGGTCTTTACATGCCCTTTAACTGTTTTAATCAAAAGCATTAATGGATTCAAAAAGCGATTAGCCAACTTAATGTGGAAAAGGTGTATTGTGAGCTATTACATGCAATGATATAAACACAGTCTCTTCCTCAGTAAATTTCTAAATTGCAGCTTACAGAAACTGGACACAATTGTCCTGTTTTTACACTCTCCCTAAGCACCCATTGTCACCAGCACCTGTGCAACAGGAGATACTGGGCTGGAGAGGTCTTTGCTTCTGACCTAGCCATCCATTACGTACCTCCCACCGAGAACCTTCACAACTGTTCTACAGCTAATATGCCAAGTTGTGTTTATGTGAAAGAGGACTTGAAGTGGCAAGTCAGGATTCTGGGGATCTAAGAAACATGCAAGATTTGAATTACTAACCATTAATTCCAGCAGAATGACATGCGTAGGTTGAGGTGTCATGAAAAGGTGGGAGGCTGATCACCCCAGAGACCTGATAGTCTAAAACTAACTATGGGCTCCCAGTGGGGGCAGGAATGACCAAAACACTCTACCATTAAGTGAAAAGGAGTAGCAGAGCAGGCACTTGTTTGGGTATATTTGAAATTCTGAGTCACTGCCATAATAGAAGCTTGTTAATAACAGCATATCAGTATCATGAGCCTGTGTTTCTCCTAAGCTGTTGCTTTTAGTAGGCAACTAATACACTACGTGATAGGGAAAAGGTTTTAGCTGAGCTGTAGCTCTTAAGTACTTTTTTTTCTCTTGAAGAGCCTTGCTGCACACTGGCATTCACTGAAGTGCTTCACTGTATGATGTCCGCATGTCAGGAAGAAATTTATTTCCATTCATTCCAAGAATAGACAGAAATTTTGCCCAAAATGTTCTTGTGGGACTAAACATCTCCTAAGCTTCTCATACTAAAACTGAACCCTGACTGATACTCTATCATTACCTTTATAGCTGGATTATTTTTTTTCCTTTAGCACCACCACCATATTGAAATTGAGAGCATTCCTCATTGCACCAGCAATACAAAAGATAGAAAAACACTACCCGCCCATCTCTTTGCATTGAAATATGAAGCACATGGCTGGGACATCATAGATCCATATGCATTGAGACTTGCATGCTGTAGTCCTTATAGACAGTTTAACTCATGTCCACATTCATGTTCATGGCATTTGTTTCTAGGTCAGCCGCCCAGTGACAGAAAAAGTCCAAAACGTTCTGAAGATTGAATATGATGAACATTGCCTGACCCTGTCAGCAAGGTACTGTCCCCAAATAGCCATGGCAGAGGGTGTTACATTCTAGAGCTGTATCTCTAGATTAGTCTAACCAATACCCAAGAATTAACTGGTGTCTCATTCTTTTTTAACTCAATTTCAGTCTGTGCTATTGTGACAGACAATGGCTGAGTGCTTGATTACACAATGAAGATATTCATTATAAATGCAAAGCTCATAAACTGTAACTAATTCAACTCATATACTGAGTAAAGATTAGAAGTTGGCTCTTGATAACATCTTAAAGAGAAAGGAAAAAGAAAGCCTGTTACTAAGAAGCGTAAGTCCTTTCCATTATCTTTCACACTTTTTCCCTGAGACACTAACAGTATGTTTTATCTCCTTTTATAAGTTCACTTGTTATCCCATACCACTAGGGTTGCAAAACTGCTGGAGAAAATAGTGATTAGGCAATACCAGACAACAGATATAAAAGCATTTAATATTGCTTAAATGACAAAGCCAAAATTAAACCTTACTGACAACCTCATGGGTCTTCCTCATAAAAGGAATTTCACTAATGAGTTTGTGTAGTCCAAGTACGGATTGCAACTGGGAGTCAGGATCTATGTCCTGGGATCACAAGGTAATGCCAGAAAGAAATTGTAGGTCAGTTTCTGATTAGAAGATAGCAGTGTACTGTATTTTTTTCATGCTTCTAGCCCAAACTTATCCTGCAAATTTACCCAGAGCTACATCAGAAAGGTGGCTGGCTTGATTTTCAGGTGTAGTTCACTACAAAGGACACACTATCAGTGCTATTAAAATCAAATCTTCCAAATAACAGGGTCTTCAATGCTTTTAAGTACTGACTTTCCTACCATCAGTCTCCAACTACAAAATGGCTGGAAACACAGCAGACTTCCCTAAATTACACAGTGCAATAGAAAGACAAGGAGGGCACTTTTTATTCAGAATCAGAACTTGGAGCTCTCATCCTTCCCAGAGTACTTGCCATCTGTGGACTGTGCTCAGATACCTGTCAAAGCCTTTTTGTCTATTTCCTTTTATAACCAGCAAATGAGAAAATACTTGAGACTCTTAGAGCTGCACACTCATCACAACCCTCAAAATACACACACAGTACTTCTGAATTACCTGCTGCCAGTTACAAAAGCAGGATGTGTACAGTTCTTCTGTACTGTAGGGGGGAAGTAACTGCTGCATGTCCCTTTTATTCAGGGAAACTGAAGTTGCCATCCCTAGTGAGAAGCTTGGGATGTTCTGCTTACATTGTTATGTTTTTTCTTTGCCTTTTGAACTTATATCAAGTCTGTGCTTAGCCTAAAAAAAGCATGTCAGGCCACTGCGAGCTGTGTTTCTTTAGTAGTAGATAGAACCAGGGCCTGAGACCTAGGTTGCCCTTCTGATAACTGCCAGACAGAGACTGACTCTTACCAGAGCACTGGGATAGAGCCCTTTTCCTTTGCTTGTGCTGCTCATTGCGGGACTGATCTGCCATAAGTCACCAAAGAAGACTTTTTCCTCTCCCTTCCTGTATCAGTTGGCAGAGCTGATGAGACACCGGTGGGACAGCATGCTCTCCTAACCCCACTGCCCCACAGCCCTGGCCTGCTACATGCACCAAACGAAAATTAACCAGGTGGCTTCAAGTGTCCTTAAAGACTGTATCTTTTACTGCTCACACTACGGAGCTACAGGTCTGCACTGAAGGCCAGTTGTTAACAATCACAACCCAAACCTCAATGCCTTGACACTTGTATGAGACAAGGTGAATGCACTGAGGAAATAAGACATGGGTGCCAGGGACTAAAGGCAGTAGAATGAAGGTGACCAAAGCTCAGAAGTCAGCATGGCTATATGAGCAGATGGCACTGTAAAGTCTTTACGATTCCTGCTGAAAATGGCTTGCTCACCTAAAGAGCCATCTTACTGGCTTGCAGTGAGCTGGTAACAGATCTGAGCACAGAGCTTTTATGGAGAAGGCTCATACTGCTCTTACATCTTTATTTGCATTTCAGAAATGTTCTTCTTGGACACAGCAGGAATCATGTGATGCACGTATAAAATGCCAGAGCACTGGAGAATTAAAGTGTTACCTCCCCAAAGGCTAATTCAGAGTGACAGTGACAGCACTGCGACAAAATCCCATGCCATCCCAGTCCAGTTTCTGCGTTTCATGGATGTCCCCTGCTGTTCGGGAGACTGCAGTGACAATTTGACTTTCTATTTGCTTAAGGAAGAATATATGAGCCAACAACTAATAGCTCAGGACAAAAGGTGCACCCCAATAATCACACCAAATGTGGCAATGGTGGATCAAGGTCTGATCTTCTCTGAGCCTCAAGTGGGTCAGCAAAAATTCTGCAATCAGTGAAATGGCTAATTAAGAACAGGCCAGTGCCAACTGACGTAATTTATCTTACTCATCAGCAGACTGGTGTTATTCTCACATTTAGACACTAATAACCTGTGATGACTGCCTAGAGATGTTTAATGGAGTGGAGAAGAGGTTAAAGGGGCCAGTTACATATCAGGCTTTTAATACCAGATTGTCCCTTTTATCTGTCTTTCCCAAAGTGGCTTTAAATTGCATCACTATATGGACCATGATTTCCTTTGGTTTTTTAAATTATATCTTAATTCTCAAATGAAGAGAACTTCCAAGAAAGAATTAGCAATAGAAAGGTTGAAGCCAGGACTTTTAGTGCTTTGCAGGCTGTGAACATGATTTGTCTGGAAGATACAGCCATCTTCAGGTTTCTTAGAAAGCGTAATTAGGCAGGACATTTGGTACTAGTAAGGACTGACTAGTAGTGTCATTCTTGCCAGAGATGATCTCCTGTAACATAACCCCCTTCTTGCAGAGGTTAGCCTATATGCAGTAGATACACTAGCTCAGAGTTTCTACACTAATTTCTGCTCCAGGCTTGTTTAATTTTACAGAGGCTGGTGTTTTCCAAACAAGGGCTTATGCTTACGGTGCAGAGTGATGCTAAGTCAGAGATCATTGATAAAATCTGGCATCTCCTCTCTTTCTGTGCTTTTATTTTGTAAGACTACAAAAGAGAAATTGTTCTCACAAGTCTTGTTTGGGGGCCTTCATGAGGACATCACAGCTGAACAGCAGCTGGCAATGATGCCACTGCTAATTTTTACAACAAAGTCTAGTGGGTAGCTTTAATGTGAGTAGCTGGTATGACCTGGGGAGGGAGACCACACTGGATCGCATTCCCTCCTGTGACTGATGCTGGAAACAGCTAGAGGTGTGTGCACAGTTTCAGATGGACAGGAAGCACAGTTCGAAGTTACAGCAGGAAAACCAGCTACCACTGGCAGGACGGCTTATGGCTGTAACAGAGCGAATGCATCTGGGACGTAGCAGGCACTAAGAGCCCTGCTGCTTTTGCGGGATAGCTGGACTGGCAGAGAAGCGCAAAGTGCTCAGTGTTTTGCCTTGTGCAAAGGGGGCATCTAGGGGCCAGTCTGGAGAACTGCTGGCCTCCATGCACAACTGCAACTACAGGGGGTGCAGAACTTCCTTCCCAAATTGCTGTCCTGGCTTCTTGCCAGGAGACTGGAGATTGTCTGTGATGGAGCTAGAGGAAAAATAAAGCATTCACATCTCTACCGTGGGTGACAGACTTCTGCATTTCCCAACATGCAGATCTTTTAAGCATCCCAATGTAGAGATAAGCACGAACACGCTTACTTTGAGCAACCCATGTCAACGCTACATGCACTAGAGTGCCTAAAAGCTAGGGCAGGCATGACAAAAAAGAGACATTTTATATTGTCCTATGCAATCTAGGATTAAGTGGCTTATAGCAAAGTCAGATCACTTTTTTCTGGGCATTTAGTTCCTTCTCAGTCACAGTCCTAACCATGGATCTACACTAATCATCCTGCTTAATATGTCCAACAGTCAATTTTGTTCCTGGTAGGAAAATTACCAGTTCAATGCAGTAGTGTGGAAAAGCAAACATTCTTAAAGTGAAGCTTTTCTCCTCTGATCAAGAAACAGCTCGTGTCAGTCCCTGTTGCGCAAGGCATTGACTGCTCTGCTGTATTTCATTCCACAGCTCTTGCTCGGAAAGGGATGACTGGTACAGCTGCATCAGCAGATACATCCCAGACGACTACAAAGCTCACAACACTTCCACATTCCACAGCAGCGTGGAGGTAAAAGGAGGCCAAGTCCTTCAATGCTTGAAAGGGGAAGGGAGAGAAAGAGAGTGAGGAGAGAAGGAGGGTTATAAAATGCAGAGTTCCTAGTAGCAAGATGTTCTTGCTATTGTCATTTAAACCAGTATGCCAAGCTTTAACAATGAAGCTCATCACAGCTCATGGGCCACCTCTAAAATGTTAATCACATTATATACTCTGTTGTCTTTGCTTAAATAGGAGTTCTTCTGGAGGAAGACTGTTTTGTCCTAAAGGGTAACTAAAAATAGCTACAAAATTTGTAGATTTTAAGAAAACACAACTACCTGTTAGTTACACTAATATCACACACAATAAAGTCACTGCCAGTGCAAACCCCACCAGCAATATTCTAATTGAACCAGCACAACTGATGTATATTATTATGTCATTAATTTCACTTGTACTACTCCCAGTTAAGGTGGCAAAGAATGCATCTGACAAAAAGTAAAAATGCTATTTTAGTTTATGTAGAACCCCAGCTTTTACTAAACAAGACTAACTGGGGGAAATAAAGAGTGCTGGTGAGGCCACAGCTGGAGAGCTGTGTCCAGCCTGGGCTCCCCAGTACAAGAGAGACGTGGACACACTGGAGAGTCCAACAAAGGGTCACAAAGATGAGGAAGGGACTGGAGTACCTCACAGTTGAGGAGAGGCTGAGAGGGCTGGGACTGTTCAGCCTGGAGAAGAGAAGGCTCAGGGGGATCTCATCACTGTGTACAAGTACCTGACGGGAGGGTCTGAAGAAGATGGAGCCAGGCTCTTCTCAGCGGTGCCCAGTGACAGGAGCAGAGGCAATGGGCACAGACTGAAACACAGGAGATTCCCTCAAAGATCTGGAAGCACTTTGTCGCCCTGAGGGTGACTGAGCACTGGCACAGGTTGCCCAGAGAGGTTCTGGAGTCTCCATCCTTGGAGATATTCAAAAGCCACAAGGACACATTCCTGGCCAGCTGGCTGTAGGTGGCCCTGCCTGAGCAGAGTGGTTGCTGATGATACAAAACTGGGAGGAGTGGCTGACACGCCAGAAGTCTGTGCTGCCATCCAGTGAGACCTGGACAGGCTAGAGAGTTGAGCAGACAGGAACCTAATGAAGTTCAACAAGGGCAAGCGTAGGGTCCTGCATTTAGGAAGGAATAACCCCATGCACCAGTACAAGCTAGGGGGTTGATCTGCTGGAAAGCATCGAGGCAGAGAGGGACCTGGCAGTTCTGGTGGACAGTTGACCATGAGCCAGCAATGTGCCCTTGTGACCAAGAAGGCCAATGGTATCCTGGGGTGTATTAAGAAGAGTGTGGCCAGCAGGTCGAGGGAGGTTCTCCTCCCCCTCTACTCTGCCCTGGTGAGGCCTCATCTGGAGTACTCTGTCCAGTTCTGGGCCCCCCAGTTCAAGAGAGACAAGGAACTACGGGAGAGAGTCCAGTGGAGGGCCACAAAGATGATGAGGGGACTGGAGCACCTCTCTTATGAGGAAAGGCTGAGAGACCTGGGGCTCTTTAGCCTGGAGAAGAGAAGGCTGAGAGGGGACCTCATCAACACTTACAAATATCTAAAGGGTGAGTGTCAAGAGGATAGGGCCTGGCTCTGTTCAGTGGTGCCTAGTGACAGGACAAGGGGCAACAGGCACAAACTGGAGCACAGAGAGTTCCACCTGAACATGAGGAAAAACTTCTTTACATTGAGGGTGGCAGAGCACTGAACAGGCTGCCCAGAGAGGCTGTGGAGTCTCCTTCTCCGGACATAGTCAAAACCCGCCTGGATGCAATCCTGTGCGACCTGCTCTGGGTGAACCTGCTTTGGCAGGGGGGTTGGACTAGACGATCTCCAGAAGTCCCTTCCAGCTCCTACCATTCTGTGATTCTGTGATTTAATTTTTGAAGACAGCAGAAAGTAAAAAATTAATTCAAAAACCAAAACAGGTTTTTCCATCTAGCCTGAAGCCAATCTACTTTCAAATAATTAATCAGAAAAAAAATCAGCAATTAGTTAGTGTAGCAACCTCAACCAAATCCTTTTTCAGCAAACGAAAAAATAATTTCTTATGCAGCTCTGCTTCTGGTGTAACCCTGAATGTGTGCAAGGCGAAATTTGGAGGGATTTGATTTCTCTGTGTTTCTATCTTATTTGTCTGCAGAAGTCTAATTTCTTCATAGGAAATCCTCCTAACAAACAGTCCTTCAAAAGCACAAGAGCTTGTGCTACTTGTGCCTGACACTGAGCTACTGTGAACTGACAGTGGGGTACCCATAATAACTGGTGCTGAACCTGAAGTAACATAGCTTCTCAGCACTGTTTATTAGATTGAGTTCACTTCCACACTGACCATGGCTCCCTCGGCTTGGAGCAAAGGCACCTGTACAACGCTGCAACACGGTGCATTCCAAGAAATAGAAACAGTGAATACATTTTCTAAAGCTGCTTACATATATTCAGATCAGCCATGAAGCATGGATCAGATTTGGATTGTGTGAGGGTAAATTAATCTTTGGGTTTACTGTTTTCTGTAGTGTCTCTTCCCTGATCATAGAACTGTCTCAAGGTGTAATGACATAGAGAGCTCAGACCCTTTTCGATTGAAAGCTATAGAGCTTTTTATGGATATTATTTCAAAAGCTGTTAATAAAAAGATGGCTTTAACTCATGTTCTCACCTGCAATTTGCATATGCAATGAATCAAATAGCTGCCTGATGTGGAAGAGCATCAGTGCCTGACCATTCATAGATCTACATGGATTTTTATCTGTTGTGACTGGCTTTAACAGCAGCATATACTGATTGGCCAGAGTCTTTCAGTACTGAAGCAGCTGTATGTCACTTACAAGGTGCATAAGGAATTAGAACATTTGGGGATCTTAGCAGCTGAAGGCAGACTGAAATGAGAGGAGAATTGTATGTGATGGAGCAGGGCGGATTGAGCAGACTTTGTAAGTGTGGATGCTTCTTCATTTGTTCTTGTTTGATTTTAAGCTAAGGGAAAGGCTTGGAATACCCTTGGGTGAAAGGCCTCCTACTTTGGTACCTGTGTCCCATGTCATGATGTGCATGAACTGTGGCTGTGACTTTACCCTCACTTTGAGGCGACATCATTGCCATGCGTGTGGGAAGGTAAGAGCTGTACAAGCTTCTCAGGGAGGCTTTATTCACACCCCTAGGACACTGGCTGCCACTACTGTAACTTCTGCAAACTTGTAGCAACATCAAGACCAGAATTTGACTTCTCACAGAACCTGTTAGTGCCTTCCTAAATTAGGTAATAAGGTTTATAATGACTCGAGTAGGAATGACAGTAACTCTCCCTTGAAGGTCAAATTCCCAAAAGCTGGTAGCCAAGGCTTACAGGACAATTGTTCCTGAGTCCAGCCACTGTATCAGATACACAGCTAGCTCTAGAGACAATGAAGCAAAAATATAACTAAACACTAAAAATATAGGCTCTGTTCTGGAACAGAGCAGTGGCACAGACAGTCCATGTCCAGTCCCTAGTAACAGCTGGTACAATTATCTCCCAAGAAAAGTGAGGACACTCGGCAGTAGAGCATGGTTTGGTCTGTGACCAAAGGGGAAGTTTCCTCTGTGCTCCACTGAAGAGCTGCTGCCTTTTGCCCTAAAGCCAAGGGGATCTATAAGCTTTCTTGGTTTTGTCCCTTTATCACCGACTAAAGGTTTGTTTATACACATGGTTTTAAACCATGGCTGTCTTCAGTGGTTTTTGCCAGTATGAAAAAGCATTTACTTAATCTTTTTTCTAATTCCACAATCAGTCTGCACCTACATTGAGATAGCAGGAACATGCGAGCTTGCTTGAGAAAACAATGTTACTAACAAAGCTATGAAAACAGAAGTAATATTAAAGTTGTCTTTCTGTGATTCACTAGTAGGGCAGGTCTAAGTTCTGGGGGTGTGCAATCAAATACAGTGATCAATTCTGCTTGGCTTGCAAAGCTCTAAGTCTACAGCAATCCCATTTCAGTCAGGAGACTTACCCTGACTGCCACAGTTTTAGCAGAGTCGTAACTGGTCCACTAGCCAACCTCCTCTCCCAGCCAGCTCAGAGGATTTGTTTTGTATGTGCATATATGAATTTAAGTCATATTTACGTGCATCTCTCCTTGCTGGAACAGATTGTATGTCGAAATTGTTCAAGAAACAAGTACCCTATGAAGTACCTCAAAGATCAAGCAGCTAAAGTCTGTGATAGCTGCTATGTGGAACTTAAGAAACGAGGTAAGATTCCTTCATTCTTGGCAACACTGACAAACCCATTTCCTGCCTATATTACAGGGAGGCTTTAGGATCTGCCTACCATGTTGTGTTTTGTTAAAGAGGATTTCTCATTTCAAGCACGAGGCATGTGTATTGAGATCCCAGGAGTGCCAGGCTGTATGGCAGCTAAAACTGTTTTAGCAAGGGTTCCACCAGCCTTTCACTAAACTATAACAGTAAAAAAAAAAAAAAAAATGTCCTGTGGGAGCAGCTGAGGACATGGGATTTGTCTAGTTTGGAGAAAAGAAGACTGAGGGGCAACCTTATTGCTCTCTGCAGCTTCATGAGGAGGAGACGTGGAGAGGGAGGTGTTGAGCTCTTCTCCCTGGTATCCAGCGACAGGACATGTGGGAATGGTTCAAAGCTTTGTCAGGGAAGGTTCTGACTTGACAACAGGAAACATTTCTTTACTGAGAGGGTGGTCAAACACTGGAACGGGCGTCCTACAGGGATGGCCGGTGCCCCATGCCTGTCAGGGTTTAAGAGGCATTTGGACAATGCCCTTAATAACATGATTTAACTTTTGGGTGGCCCTGAACTGGTCAGGCAGCTGGACTAGTTGATCGTTGTAGGTTCCTTCTAACCTATTCCGTGACTTAATTGTAGGTGATAGCTCTTCCCTGTCACTTCTAATGAATTATCCATTAAAGTAAAACAATGGCTTCACATTTCCTCACTATCCTCACCCATGTTGTAGGTTTTACAAAAAGAAATGCTGAAGTAAAGTACAGAGCCACTAAGAGGTTTTCTATGTAGGGAGGTAATCTGGTTACAGATTAAAGCATGAATGCGAAGCAGAAGAGCTACCGCCTAACTAGAACTCTCTATTATTGACCTACTATCTAAGTCCCTTTTCTGATTGAAATACACATCCAAATCAAAGACAAAGGTGTTGCGGGGGGGGGGGGGGGGGCAGGGATTATATATATATATGAACAGAGAATGAACAGGAAATAATTTTCTTGCACAACTATTCATGTAGACAGTCTCTAGAAGTAGGCATATTATATTGTCAAAAATAAAAAGGTAGGAACAGATGAAGTTTAGTTTTTCCATCCTGATCAAAGAAATTCACACTAGCCAAGCAAACACATGAACGGATGCTGTCACAACAGCCAAAAAAGCATCCCCAAGTCACTGTGTGTCCAAGAAAACAATGCTGTGCTTTACTAAAAACTTCCAGATAATGTGTGTTGCCAGAAGTGAGATCGTTAAGATAGGAACTCAAACAAGTGGGGTTGACAGAGACAGAATAACTGCAGAACTCAAAGAGAATGGCTCATACAGAAAGAATGTCCCATTAGTGAATCTATCCTGTAAAGGTGCTAGAGAACATAGAGGGGACAGATGGAAGAGCCATTTGCTTAATGCTGGTTTTAAATTAGAAGAAACCAAGCTGTGTTTTGTGCTTTCCCTTCTTTACTCCCTACAGACAGCACAAGTAAATGTGAAAGGTATAAGTGGCAGTTCATACAACTTGCAGGCTTCTTTCAAGTAGCTGTAGGTTATTACCATTAAGCTAGGGTGTTATGAAATCCACTCATCTAGCCAGACTTAAAGGGGTGATTTGAAAGAAAAGCTAAAATAAAAACCAGCTATGGAGGAGGCACTGCATTTCCCTTAGTCATTTGCATTAGCGTATTGTGCGTCTCTTACCCCGATATGATATGTACCAATTCATCGATTTCCCCCTTCCCTTTCTGAATTTTCTTAATCTTGCAGAGCGGCCACTAAGTGTGAGCTTCCCTCCAACTTCATCCAGGTGTTCAAGCAGTGCCTTCTCCTCTGTCTTCCACAATATTCATTATTCATCTTTTAAGAAACAGAAGAAGATCCCTTCAGCTCTTACGGAGGTAGGACCAAGCTGCCTGAGAATGGCAAGGAACTGTGGAGAACTGTGGGGTCATACTTCAGCAGCTATGTTTGTAATTTATTCTGTGTGCAGTGGGCTCAGCCCATGCCCTGGTCTACTTTCATCATGCACTTACTTTTTTCTGTTTTTCACAATAGTATTTAAAATACAAAATACTCTGAGCTCTGAAGATACCACAGAAGCTTCTTGAGCCCACTGAGAAGGCAAATTAGAGCAGTGTACTTTAATTTGCTCATCAGCCTGTGTAGTCTTTAAAAAACTAAGATGACTTCAAGGTACTATATAGTACAAGGCAGATCACAGACAATAAGTATCAACAGAGCACAGTATACCGTTGATCAGTTACCCTTTTTGACAAGACCCTTACTTCCGAAATCTTACTTTGATTTCAAGAGAAATAAAATACACTTACTTAGGGAACAGCCTCTAGTCCTTGGCAATCAATTCAGGAGCACACATGTTTAATCAAGTACTTGCCCTCCAGCTCAAACCAAAGTATTTCAAATCAAATGGTAAAATCTTGATCCCACCACCATAAACAAAATTCCCACCAGTCTCAGTGGGGCCAGGATTTATCCATCTATATTAGTTTTCTTTCCAGGAACAACGTTCCAATCGTGTTGTAGTCTAGGTAGCTATGTTGCCCATTGAACTCAAGCACAGTAAGGTACTCTCATTTCACTGAAATCAGAAGGTATTTATCATTGTATTAAAGAGAATAGTGTGCAAACATCTTGCTGAACTCATTGTACAGTTGAGACACTGGAATTTCTTGAGGTTTGTTTCTGCTGAGGTGAAACTGAGCCAAAGATAAAAGCATAGAATACAAACACACAAATTGGATACTCAAAGAACTGGCAGGCAAAATTTCAGCCCTGTTAGGAAAAAAACATTGCCTTTCTTTCCAGCCCATGTTTACTCATATCAACTGTCTCACAAGAGCACTGCTCCATAACTTTTTCTAACTTGCTTTACACAGGTCCTGGAACATTTCTGTTCTGGTGCAGAACACTGCTATATTACTACTCAGTCTTCTCTTCTGTCAGTGCTACAAAAGCTGGTTTTGAATCTCCGCCCTTTGTTTCTAAATCCAATACTACTGCAGTTTACTACTGTAACTAATAATGTATGCTGCAGCGTGTGTGTGTGTAGTTCCATCTACTGAAAATCTGGATCTTTAAGAACAGTAAGCACTTAGATCTCAAAATACTTCAGTGAGAGGGGTGACCCTTCTCAGAAATATTAGTTCACAAATGAAAGCAAGTCATAGTCAAGTTATTAACGTAAATTGATATAAAACCATTACAAAGTCCTAAATATATCCACATCTTAAAAGTGTTCAGGCACAAGACACTAATTCCTTTTTGGAAGCAAGTGCTTTTAATGTACCAAAAAAAAAAAAGACCTGGGAAAAGTGACAAGTTTGGCTTCTCAGAACACAACTGTAAACTTGCTGACCTCAATAATAACTCAACTGCGTGTTTTCCGTCAGTTGTTGAGAACTAAGTTTAATCAGAAATATTCAAACAGCTAAAAAGAACCGTTATGCCATGCTTACACTTTTTTCTGTCTTGATACTTTTAATGGTCTACTTATGGTTTCACAGACATAGGCCTCGTTGTCTGGTGTGATGCGAACAGGAGGGGAAAAGCCTTTGTTGTTACAAATCCTGATTTCTCCTACTCTGCTCCAGGTGGCAGCCTCAGGAGAGGGAGCTACCATCAGTGGTTACCTCAGCAGATGTAAGAGAGGCAAAAGACATTGGAAGAAGCGCTGGTTTGTTATCAAAGGCAAAGTCCTCTACACCTACATAGCAAACGAGGTACTGTGCAGTCTGACTTGAAATAGTTTCCTATCTGAGTTCCCTTCTTTACTCCCTACAGGCAGCACAAGTAAATGTGAAAGGTGTAAGTGGCAGTTCTTACAACTATAACTGCCTTCTGAGACTTGGTATTAAAGACCCAGTCCCCAGGAAGCTGTCCCGAGCTGATGGGCCCCACCACAGCCCTAGCTGGACCTTGGCAGCCCTCTTCACAAACTGTCCTTCATTATTTGACTTCTTGCTATTTATGCTATTATAAACTGCCAACCACTGTGAACCACAGTCTACGTATTTACACCTAAAGACTTCAAGGTCCTTAGGCATTCTCTGGTGCACTTGGTAACTGCCAGGTATTTTGTAGATAGATGGTGCTATGATCCATTTTTGGTGGGGAGGAAAATCTTGTAGTTTTGCGAGTATAAAGAGGATGTATTTGTCCTACTAGTACCAACAGGGAAAGACAGGAGGCAGTCTGCAGAGGTGAGAATACTGCCTTGTGTATTTGCCTGTAAGCTCCTCCGCACAGCCAAGGAGGCTGGATATCAACTAGATAATTTTTATGTATTTTGTCTCCTCCCAGCCCCTTTTCTTACTTTAATTTCTTCTCCTCTGCGAATAGCGACAATACAAATAAACTTGAAGTAAGTGTGATATAAAGATTGGTTATAACTGACAGATTTCATAAGCAGAAGCATAAAAATTCATTTCGCTGAACAAAGGACACAATGCAAGAACTCTCGTGACAGCAATATTTGGTACTTTAAGCCTTCAGAAAACTTTGCAAACATCAATTATTTAAACTTTCATCACCACTGTGATGGCTGCATGAAGCAACATTATCCCCTTCAAACTGATGGAGATGGAGACACAAAAGAGTTCATGATTTGGCCAGCAATTCAGACCATTAGCATCAAATTCTGTACCCAATACATTTACCTTACCTCTGCTAACCTTAAAAGTGATCGCTTCTGGTTCAACAATACAGAAAAAGCAACAGATGGCTAATTACATTTTGCATTCCCAGTTTGCAATTTAGCTTCTAAAAGCAGAGGCAAAGGCAACATACATATACAGAAAAGATTACCTAAATACAGTACCAAAATTGCAGCTATCAGTAACAGCTAAACTGCAATTCGATTAAGGCTTATTGTTTTCTTTAACTTGTACAAAACAGTGTCTGACAAGCAAAACTCACGGATGTTTCTTGGGATTAAATTAACAATTGCAATGCCAGCTCAGAAATTTCAAAGCAGCATTTTGGAAAGCAAGTACGCTGTTTAAGACAGCACAGATTTCTAAAAAACATGCTAGTGCTATGAAAGGAAACCACAAGGTGCCACAAAGACTACTACTTGCACTCAGCAAATAAAAATGGTTGAAAGGAAGATAACTGGAAGTGGGTCTCAGGCTTTCAGAACTGCTGCTGTACTGTCCCGTACTCTCAGTAACCTCTAGTTTGCCATCCTGGACCATTACGTCAAAGATAGTCATTAAAGTAATGGCTAATTTGACCGTCATGCCTGTGTGGATGATCATGAAGAACTGGACCTTCAGAGGTGGTGTTCAAGTTCACGACTAAGACTAGATAAACCTGTGCAATACACAGGCACTGCTCCTGTTTAGGTAAGAGCCACCAGTCCAGCAGAAGATTCACGCTACTGCTTTTGCAGCCCTGTCAAAGCTGGGCTGTATCATTATTTGGGTTTTAGAAAGAGCTCTCAAACTGTTACAAGCCTTCTCTCTAAATTTTAGTTCACTTCTGTTTGCTTTCAGGACAAAGTTGCCACAGAAAGTTTGCCTTTGTTGGGTTTCACTATCACCCCAGAAAAGGAGGAAGGAAGTACGGATACAGTTTTCCATCTCTACCATAAGCAGACTCTCTTTTATAGCTTCCGAGCAGAGGATAACAATTCAGCACAGAGGTACGGGGGTAGACTTCCACACTAGCCAGTGCACAGGACCAAAAGCTTATGTAGGGCTCTTCCCTTTCCTTCACTTCAGAATGCCTTCACAACAGGAAACAGCTTTCAGAATGTTGATTAAAGCCCAATTACATGTGACTGGCCTGGGTAACATTAAAAATCTACCTAGTGCTTTTCAGTTCCTTCAGGAAGGAGAATTTGCTCCCTTTTATAGGTAAAGAGGAGACTGAATCTCAACCGTCATGCCTAGAAGTCTGTCAAATGCCATTACTGTACAGGAAGTTCTCTGATTTACGCGTTCTCTTTATCCATCTCTCAGTTTCCTCACCAACAAATAATTGTTCAGATTTCCCATTCTATGCTACTGCTTCCACATAATAAAATAGTCATGAAATTTGTAATAAAAATGCCAGCACCTCAAGACAAAGGGAGGGAAATGAGTGTTAATGGGAGGTTCTGTTTCTTTCAAACATACTTTAGTGGTTTCATCTTTCCTGTTCCAAGACAGCACTTGTACTGTCTTTGAGATTTTACAATAAATTACTGGTAAACGTTGTACTAGAACACAAGAGTCCTGGTACTCAGTTCCCTGCCTTAATCACAAAACTTTAGGTCCTCATTAGAGACGGGATGGGAAATATAGTCCTCTTCAGGCTTTACATTCTTAAAATACTTAATTTTTCTTAAACTACATGTGTTCTTAAAATGCATATAATTTTATACGTACCATTTTTTCTTTCCTGTCCTTTTTAGGTGGATTGAAGCCATGGAAGAAGCATCCATATTATAGCAGCTATCACTCAAGGGACTTGGAATAAATTCTCAGATTTCTATACATTTCCAGCAACCCTCTTCTGTCTTTCAAAATGAACAGTGTATTTCAAGCAAACTGGCTACATACACTGGGTATGAACTGTTTCCAGGTTGCTCTTTTTGCTTCCTTCTTCGTACACCCACTTTTTTGCAATTGAAAACTTTAAAATAGAGAATATTTATGGTGATCTTTATGTCTGCGCAAGTTCATCCTGTACTATAAGCTTCTCCTCTGATCCCACAGTAAGCTAAGTCTAACATCAAGGCAAGAACATACATGGAAATACCAACTACAGTAAGTAACAGGCTCAGTTTTACTTACTCTACAGCACTATCATATTTCATTGGGTTGGTTTTGATGTTTACCATGAAATGAGAAACAATGTATTAAACAACAAATGCTCATTTAAAGCACTTTATTATTTTTATTGAACTACAGCTTCATTTTTTCATGTTTCTAAGGAGTTCTGTGGCCTGATTTATTATTCATCCATTAACAAGTGCCAGCATGAAATTACGCCCCACATGCGCTAAATTGCTTCCACAGACAATTAACGAACAACACATTAAATTTACCTGGTCTACCAACATTTCACTGGCTATGATCAGTGATAATTACTTACTATCAATTTATAATTTTACACAGATCACTGTATAATTTATGTTAAAGGGTTTAATTTCATACCACTGCAGTACTTTAAAATACACTCCAGTAGCTCTACAAATCCAGATGTTGAATTATGTAATTTCTCCCTAAATACTGCATCAGACTCAAACCCAAAGGTTATTTTTAATTTATTATAAACCTACAGACAGTTTTTATTTAACACTAGTCTACCTAGTAGTGTTAAGATTTTTATCATCTATTTAAATAGCCTATCTTTATTTTCAAAGCTCCTGTTGTTTCTGCTGTTCTTGTTATGAAAAATGTCATCAAAAGTTTAACCTATATAACCAAGTGGGTTGAAATGCACTGGTCTGAACCTGCTCCGCTGGAGTGCTTTGGAACTCCTGCGGCTAAATGTATCTCGCATCAGACTGCTGTTGTGCACTGCATCTCTGGGGCTGGATTCTCAGCAGCCAAGTTTCTGCATGACTTCAAAGACACTGTGCTGCTTTACACCAGCTCAGATGTAGATCTCTGCAGTTTGGGGGGTTGGGTTTTTTTTGTTGTTTTGGGGTTTTGTTGGTTGGTTTGGGGCTGGGGGTTTTTTGGTTTTAGTGTTTTGGGTTTTTTTTATAAAGAAGGTTGAGAAGTGGCATTCTAATCATTGCAATAAAATGGTTTTGTGTCCTGTATTTGTCATAATATTTGACTGAGGAATAGAGTGGCATTTATGATTAAAATATATCTTTATATAAAAATACCATGTTCAAGAATTTACTTACATTAAAATATATTGAGGGGGAGGATTTTTATTATTTTCATTTTTCCCTTTCTTCAAGAAGCTTAATGGATATCTGAATTTTTGACCCTAACAAACTGTTTAGAATTGTCCGTATTTTTAAAGGTCTATAATATGTTTCCAAATGATAAAGGTAGTTCAATTTATCACCTGGAAAAACAAGCTTGAAAAACCAAAATATACACCTACCACTAAATAAAAATATAGTTGTTTTGGGGTTTTTTGATACATCTGAGTCTGACAGTTTCATAAAGCATAGATTATCATATGCAAACAGAAACCGAGTATGAGAAAAGTAAAACTTCTGTATTCTTTAGTTAATGGATGAACACCAATGTTAACTCTTTGTTTCATGTTAGAACCACGGCCTTGCTACCAATACACTGTAAATGTTTATCCCCTCTTAAAAACATTTTGCACTGAAAAAAAAGATAAGAGAATGTTGAATACAGAGTAAGATCTCTAACCACATTCCCAAACAAAACAAACCTGCACTACAGAACAACAGTATTATGAAGATTTAGGTGCTGACATTTAGTGACTGTTGTATGAAGTTTTCAGTTATAAGCAAGAAATGAACACATGAAAATATTTTGTTGTAAAAAATAAAATACAGTGCTATTAAACATTGTATTAAATAATGTGGAAAAATAAAAGCGCAAAACATAACTGCAGTTCTACAGGCTTTTCCTTTACATTATTATTACCTTCTTTAATTCCGGCTTTGCAGTTCCAGTTACTCTTAACAGACAATTAATCAATTCTCTCACAAACTGAGGAAAAGCATCAAATCAGAAGACAGTAGTGGAGGCCACCTGGTCGAAACAGGATTTAGACCTAATTGCTATGATGAAGTGCCTCAGTTCACACTGAATTTACCTCCTGTAAATCCTACCTACCAGTCAACTCTGCTTCAGTTACAGATAGAAATGGTCTCAATACAGCACAAAGAAAGAGAAGAAAAGAGAAAATGTCCTCACAATTTCAGTCCAACTGTTAATGTAATTTGAGCAAAGCTAAGCACCAGAGACAGAAATTATCTTCATTTAACACTTAATCCCATAATCACCTTTTAGGAAATTTTAACATTTCAGAACAGAGGTACACAGATACTCAGTTTACTATATGCCATTTACTTACAAACAGCCCTTTCTTCCTAACTTGTAGCTAGTAATACTCCTTCAAAACAAAGAATTTGTTCCACACCTTCACAAATGTTTCAAAAAAAAAAATAATCAGTAATAAGCCACAATGTACTAGCTACTTAGTCAACAGCTCAGATACAAGCTGATCTCATTTGTTGTTTCAGTGTTTTTCTGCTTATTTTGCTACTTACTGAAAAGCATTAAAATTATCAGCCATTATCTGCAATTAATATCTATCTTACAGTATACGCCTAGTTAAAATCTGTTTTTTAAACAGTTATTATTTTTCCAAATCAAAGCAGAAGTCATTCAGAGTTGGAGAGTACCCAGACACGACAAGCCCATTTACACAAGCACTGCTGGTCTAGCCCTGGGACTACCACCCTTCCCAAGCTGATTCTGTGTTGCTTTTATGATTGACAAAAAACACAGCTGTGACCGCCGACGAGGCTTCTCCTGTTTGCATGCCACTTCAGTACAAAAGCAATAAAGACTACTTGGCTGTAACTGCTTTCAGTGAATGATATTCATATATATGCTTGTGAAGGCAAAAAAAGTGCCAATACTCAGCGAGGGGAAAAGGTATTATTCCCTTGTCACTTGGTGAACATCCTACATGCTATACCTCAAACACCAGTCCGACCGCACAAGTTACTTGGGAACATAACATACAAACTTCTGTATATTAAAAACAGTGAGACCCTTCAGGCCCGATAACACCGAGACACCGCTTTTGATCAAGTTTTGACAAGAAAGTTTCTAGACTCCAGGGCAAGTTTACAATTCCTTTCAGAGAGACCCAAGTAACATAAAATTTAAAAAAAAAAAAATCATCTTTGCCAAAAGAACTGTTTCACAAATACTCTGAATAGTGACAAGCGCCAGGAAACCTTCAAAGTGCCCATGAAACAGCACTGTCATTTGTTGTCATGCTTTCTTCATAGTCTTATTAATAAATGACAAGGTTTTTACATTATTTTGATTATTTTAATAGCTTTTTTTTTTCCCCAGAGAAGTGTTGCAGCTTGTTTCTAATCTATATGCTTTGGAAAAGTATGGAATACATTTTACATAAACATGCTCCGACTTTTTTCATCTTTTTACTTGTAGTACTACATTTTTGTATCTTTTCCTCACTCCTTTAAGTTAAAAGAAACTGGATAACAGTTTACACTGCCTAGTAGTTGTCTATATTTTCATTTCACATACTATATGCCACATTTTTAACTGTCGTACTTGCCAGCAGACAAATGTGATCTTAAAGAAAGCACCACAGGAACCGGAATTACTTTCTGTCCTACTGACAGTTCTTGGAGAGCAGTCAGGTCCTGCAGTAATAATTGAGTATGTTATATTGAGAGATCACTTTAGGTGAATTTTGGAGCAGAGTTAGTATTTTGCACTGCTCTTGCTTTTCACAGTCTTCAATATATAGCAGTTGCGTATTGTCCTTAAAACCGCTTTTTACAAATATTACTTAATAATAAATAAATAAATCCCTGGACGAAATTTAAGTAAAATTTAGAACCCTTTCTAGTTTATTCTCTGCAAAATTTCACTTCAAAGTACAGCCACCACGGGATAAACACCAATGATTTCTTGGATCAAGAAGTTTTATCTCCTACAATCAGAAACACAATTCTCACAAGCAGCAGGGAGCGCAACAACAAAATAAGCACAGCAAGACTACACAGCCACTAGACCTCAGCTGGATCTCAACCACACACTTTCCCAGACTACACTGAGGTGTCAGGTACATGATACTTTCCATATTCCTGCATGCAGTCTAGAATGCTATAACCCAGTGTCAAATAAAGAGAGCATGGCCACGTACATGTCTGAAGGTGCACATGGTATCAACCATACAATGACCTCAGTACCAAAAGGAGGGCCATCAAACAGCTTGGTGCACAAAAAGGATCAGGTGAGCTCTGATGTTGCAGTTAGATGGTGGAAAACAGCAACTGCTACTCAAGCTCCTGAAGAATAAGCAAGTCCAGTGGCACTTTAAACATGGCATTTCAAGATAGAGGGAAGTGCATGGGTTCTCTTGTGTTCCCAGTGTCCTTGTGACACGCTGTCTCAGTGGACAGCATGTCCTCTATTACTTTAAACCTGACTGCACTTATGCTCACGGGTTTGCTAGAGAGAAGTTCAAAGGCAAATGCTACAGACTGTACCCGGACAGCACTGCATCTTTGTCCTTGCTCATTCTGGAGATAATAGCAAATAGCATGTAACAGAGAAGATATAGAGACTTCTTTTAAGATACATCTTTTACTCACCGGAATGGTCCCCACTGCACAAGCAATACTTCAATTCTGACCACCACCTGAACATCATGAGTGCAAGGAATCACCCTTCCCTCTTTCCGGAATAAAACAGCATGTCATTAGCTAAATAACTGCATTTCCAAATAAACCAGTAAAACTACTCAGAACTCAGGATGAAGTGAGATTTTTCTGCCATCAACAAAACCTAGAGCAGACGGCAAGCTCATTTTTGCTAAAAGACAACTATGGAGAAATGAGGGCAAAACCCCCACAGGATGGAGGTCACCAGCTTCCCTCAGCACTGCCCAGACATGTACAAATCTGAACACGAGGCACAAGGACTTGCACTTCAAAAAACATGTACTAACAATTAAAAGAAAGATTTAAATTGAACGTGGCATTAACAAGACCAAACAGTTCATACTGTTAAAACCTTCTCAGTCACTTTTGAATTCTTCCATGCTAGATATCAGCTTTGCTCTTTAAATTTACCTCCAAAGTTTCAGGAAAATTCTATGAAAATTTTAAGCACCTGAAATGACAACTTAAAAAAAATCAAGAGAGCTCCACAATACTGTCAATCCCAAACATTTAAAACGCAAGAATAACCTTAAATCCAGCTTTTATTTTTTACCTCTTGGTGCCCTGATTTTCGACCCCCTCTTAGTCCATTAGGTACTTTTACCACCACCACCACGAGCAGTGGGAAGGCCTTCGGCCTGTGCCGTAAGCACTCTCACAGCCCACCTTTGCATCACCATGGCGCTCTCCTTCCACACCTACAACACCCTCCCCTCCCTGTACATGTGCACATCTCGCATCTCACCTCCGGCCGTCGGTGAATTCAACCTGTACTCCTGGGCGAGGAGCAACTTCCGCGGGGGCTCTTCCCTCCTCTCCTCGTATGGCAACTTCGCAGCACACTTTTTCCTCTGAGGCAACTATCCCACAAAAGGGAGGCGCTAAAAGGTACTTGTTACCAGCGAGAGAGTTTGAAAAAGCCGACCACTAAAACCCTTTCTGAACTACGGCTGGGAGCAGTCGAATACTCGCTGACAGGGCCCGCGTCCAAGAGCCCGCGCTGGGGCACGGGGAGACGCCTGAGGAGGAAGAAGGGGCAGACGGGAGCTGGTGTGTCCTGGCTGGAACCCCCCAGCCCCTGCACCGCTCTGAGGGCTGGAGGGGAGGGGGAAAGTGGAGGAGTCGGGGCGGGGGGGGGGGGGGGGGGAAGGAGTGAAAGGGAGCCTGGCCGAAAGGGGCGGCAGGTTTTCGGTTTTGGCTTTCTCACCATCCAAATCTGTTTAACTGGCAACTAGTTAAATTCATTTTCCCCAAGTCGAGTCTGTTTTGCTCAAGACAGTAACTGGCAAATGATCCCTCTGTCTTTATCTTCACCTACGAGCTTTTTCATCCTATTTTCTCCCCTGTCCTGTTAAGGAGGGGGAAGTGAGGGGCTGGGTCAGCATCTGGCTGCAGTTCAAGGTCAGCTCACCACAGTATGGTAGACAGATTTAATTCTTTTCTTTGCTGCCAATCTAGTTATTAACCTTTACTTGCACAGCATCTCAGTTCTCTTTGATCTTTTTCACCTCCAGCATCTTCTATCAGTTTTATTTCTCTCTAGTCATCGCTAAAGCCAGAAAGGGCCTATACAAGCACTTTTTCCTAATGCTTTTTTTAGAAGCCTGCGTATATAAATTCAGCAAATTTCAGCATTATCTAATACAATATTGCTTATTAGATAAGCACGTACTGTATAGTTCTATGTTTCACTGAAGTTACTGCAAGAACTGCAGCAAAATTTGTCACAATCTTGCTGCAGCTTTCTTTGCTGCACTTTTTGTTGCCAACCTCGGTGAGCACGGTGGAGCTGCACAGCGAGCAGGATTGCGCTCTGCACCAGAGCTCAGAGTAAAACTGCTGCAAGGACTTCCCTTGGTGGCAGAAAAAAAGGAAGAACAAGGAGACAACTCCTCCTGTCCTCTAAACCTTTCCCCAACTTGCCAAGCAGGAAGCAGAGAGGGGGAAAGCAGCAATTCATCTCTGGCTCTAGCATTTTCCATTCTTGCTTTCAGTCAGTCAGAGACTTGTCAGTAAGTGGAACAAGAGGAATTTGTGAGAAGGGAATGAAAGAAGATGGACAGCAACTGGAAGAGACACTAAAGAATATCTAACTATTTGTTATCTTTAATTGGTGTATCACATAGAATGTTGGAGTTACGGTGTTTTTCAGCTATTAACTAACTTTAAATAAGCCCACAGGCAAGCCATTTGTCTCATTAGAACACAAGTAGTATGTTTGTGTCAACTACTTCTAGATGCATCCCCCAAAATAATAACTATAATAAAAGTACCAGCCTCTCACTACCACAACCGATTACTTGTGAGCTGCAAATTTAACATTTCCAACATTTCAAGTAGTTATGGAGATTAGTACAACATTACACCACAGAACTCAGAATTTGTTCACTATTTTTAAACACAAGAAACAAACTAAATCACACATCCAGAAGTTATAAGATACCAATATTTTTATTTTCATAAAATCATAATACTATGAAAGCATGTAGTTTTAACTTATGATCCCTCCCCTTCCCTACCTCAGAGTCCTCACGACTATCAATGTATGCCTTGGAACATTTGAGCAGGATAATCTTACTTGGTTTTTCAAATTACTGTGCAAAACGTTCAATAGGGTATCTGCAGGTATGCTTTGCTTAATAGGATATACATTTCTTATTACTGCATTTTTATTTCCAGCACCACCCACATAGAGGAAAAATACACCTTTAAAGCGTTTCTGTATATGTTGCCTTTCAGCAATGTCAGCAACCTTTTCAGTCATTGGCAACATTCAAAACCCTACAGAATGTTGGTTTAACAGACTAGACCACTGGTGTAAGTGCAATATCCTACTTCTTAAAGTATCTCAGACCTTAGACTTTAACAAATAAGTAAAATGTGTATGCTCAAAAGCAATGATGTAAACAGTCAAAACCGCCCTTTCTCTCAACCACTAGATCAGTTAGGCTCCAAAGCCAGAAATCTGCACTGCAATGTCCTCCCATAGCAAAACTGTCACAATGCCCAAAATTCTAGAAGAGGGAGCCCTGCTGAAGCAGCCTGTACACTCAGGTACACACACTACAGGGTGAAGGCATAACATGCTTGGAAACTATCATCAGCGCACATCTGCTTTACGGGTATAACATCCCACTGATTGCCGGTCTTCTCCATTCTCCTACTCCATTATGCCACAGCAATCCTTCCACAAGTACACATATATTTGGCTGCCAAAATATACTGTATTATCAAGAAAATCTTTCAGAAATCAAAATACCAGTTTATGGAAGCAAGTGTTTTCATTTTTTCTTGAGCTACCAAAGATTATTAATAAATACTGAAACATATTGCAGTACTTTAATTGTGCAGATTTACAGAAGAATCTTTGACAGGACTTGTAGTGCCTTCAGACATACATGTTCGTATTTCCAGTCTTCTCTCAGACAAATCTCAAGCTTACTTTAATGAGAATTCTGTTCATATAAAAAAAAAAAAATGTAGTGACAAGTCAGAGGTACATTCTTAAACACAACACTAGGGGCAAACACTTTAAAAGGCCAAGGAATAATAGCGGTAATTACACAGGCAAGAGAAACAACCTTCCTAGCTCGGCCACCTGACGGCCTGACGTACAGCAGAAGGGCACAGGGTATATAAGGTTATTGCTGCAGAACCCATGAGCCCCAGAGTGCCGAATCACGTTAGCTTTCAATATACAAAACCAGAAGAAAGACAACCTATGTCAAAAGAGTTTACGATATGACTGTAAGACAGAACAGATGGAGGTGAGCAATCCAGTAAATAAGTTGCACTATAGTCTATCCCTTCAATTCCAGTTCTAAGCCAATTGGTAAATTCTCTCATGCACCAAGACCACTGTCAAAGCTCATGATATCTAATGCACCTTTGTTCCGGCCAACTTAAAAAAATACTGCACCCCCCAAGCACACTCTCGCCCACTTCTAAACATGAAGTAGTGAAAAGGTTGAGAAGACTTGTGAGAAAATGACTTATCTGGTAAGCAATTACAAAACAACTACCAGAACACAAACACCTAGGAAAGTTGTTACTGGGAGTCCTTGAAAAGTCCTGGCTCTCTCCACGCATTAGGTGAAAAGCTCAAAAATTCAATCCACTCCAAATACTGAGAACCAGAGATCAGAAAAGTAGAAAGGAACACGTTAGCAGTCAAAAGCTACAGAAATGCTGGACCTCCTTTTTAAGAGGTGTGGGCAACAGAATTTGCTAGTGAGCAGAAGCAAATGAATTCAAAATATATTTTATTATCAAGAAAAAATTAACACATTATTTCCCTGAAGAGTCAAAATAATCATCACTGAAGGGATTTCTATATAAAGTAGAAATTTAACTGAAAGCATTCTAGTCTACTTTCTCCCTGTTCTGTATGTTCTGATGTCCCTGTCCACAAAAATAACTCAAATGTCAGGGTCATTGTAAAGGGGGAAGGTTTGCTGAGGAGAGGGGGACCCTGTGGGGTTCCTCCTGCTCCTGAGGACTGCTCTCCTGTTGATTGTGACAGCTGCATATTCATTTGGGTGAGTATAACTCTGGATATGTCTATTGGTATTGGTGCTGTTTTATTGAATCTGTTTCACTTCTAGCCATGGGTCTGCTCTCCTTTTCCCAGTTCCCCTCCCTGACTGGTAAGGAGTTGTCAGGTGATAGAACGACTGTTACAGTTTAGCCCTAGATAAGAGCTGAACATGGACATCTATTCATGCTGGGATTCTCCTCTGGTTTATTCAGCAAGTGACAGTCCATCACTGAAGAGGGCACAAATGACCACTGGCAATACCAGGGCTTGTCAGAGAATTCTCTGCCCACAAGACTGAAATACTTTTGTACACAACCATGGACAGAGATGGTGCGAAAAAATAATTAAGATAAAAAAATTAAGATTCTGATTAAAACATTTTAGGATAGCAAATAAGGGACAAAACTAAAGATTCAGTTTAGATTTGCTTACAACCATGATCCAACAGATACACATATTGCAATTTAAAGCCAGATTAAAAGCAATTTATTCCCTTACCTTATTTCACTTTAAAAATGGTGGGCTTTTTTTGCCAAATCCTCTATCTAAAAAATGTGTTGTGTTCTTAGATGCTGCTCCACAAGTCATTATCCTTGATTTATAACAAGGCAAACACATTCCTACCCTAATATCTAGCCTACTTCTGCAGTAATGCTATGAAGAGAATTTTGAAAAACCTTAAAGGTGTTTCAAAAAATGTATTTACACTTTAGTAGTATGCTCTATGCAGTTAAAAAAAACCCCACCACTGCTTTTGAAGGTATGTGCATGTCCATACCTTGAGAATTTTAAAATTCCTCATATCTTTAACATTACAGTAGTGAACAAACACCCAAGACACTTCTTGGAAACACTTTCCTTTATTTATGTATTGCAAACACATGTGTACGTCATGTGCTTTAACCTTATTAACTCCAGTTTCATGACAGTAAGGCTATAATTAATTTCTCATACCCTTGCCCCAAACAGTTGTAATAAAAAAAACTCAAACAAAAAAACTCAGGGTGCTGACTGTGCAATTATTCAGACAACAGCACCTCCTGCTCAAGTGATTATTGCCTTCAGCTGTCTCTACCATACATCTCCTTTCAGGACTTACTATCACTTCCCATCTCCCAGTTTTACTGTTCACCTGACCACTCCTTAAATTCGCTTCTGACAAAATTACCAGACTGAAGAGAAACTTACTACAAGGATTACGATCACTTCAATAGGGGTAGGCTAAGGAATAGCTACACAGAGCCATGGCAGCGAGCCGGGGTGACGAGCCAGCGTACGATTGCCTCGGGAAGAGACGACAAGGACCAAGAGGCGGTAAGCAAGCTCTTTAACCACCTGAGCTGCTCCCGAGCTCGGCTCCTGCCTGCAGTGGCACAGCCCGAGGCAGAATGAGCCTCGCTGGCAGCCAGAGCCGCTGGGAGAGCCCCGATCAATGACACCGGCTTTACAGAACGAAAGAGAAACTCGGGACAGTCCGGCGGCGGCCCTGTGAAGCCCACCTTTGACTCTGCATCTGCAGTAAGAGCCAAGGCGCACGGGGAACACCAACAGCCGCAGCGGCCACCTCCGAGCCGCTAGTTCAAGCCCTCGAGAGGCCTCACCGCGAGAGGCGGCAGCGGCAGGGCCCTGGGACACCCCCCTCGCCCCCGCTCAGGTGCCTGCCCAGCGCCCGCCGCCGCCCCACCAGCGCAGGGGCCGCCGCCGGAGCCGGGCCGCGGAAGCTCGGAGCGGCTCAGGTGGCCCCTCCCACGCTGCCGCTCCAGCCCCGCCCCGCGAGGGGGATGGCGGGGGCCGCGGCCGGCCTGCTGCCGGGAAGAGGAAGCGGGGAAACGCTCTCGGGCGGCGGCACCGGCGGGCGGGGTCACGAACTCTGACCTTTCACAGGGGCACGGCACACAAAACAAAACACCACCCCCACCCCCCGCGCGCCCCGAAATACAGACCCGCCCCCCCCTTCCCCCCCGCGGACCCCGTTAGCCCCTTCACTGCCGCCGCCCTCACGGGGGGAGGGAGGGCCGCCGCTGGGCACCGTCACCCAACACCGGCCCACCTGGGCCCGGGCCCGGGTCGGGGTCACCGCCAGGGCACGGCTGGCGCCAGTTCCTGAGGTAAAAACCGTTTTTTAAAATTGAGGCGGCCCGGTGGGGTTTCTTTCGTTGGGGCCTGGAAGAGGGAGGGGGCGCGGGGAGGTGGCACCGGGGCCCTGTTCGGGACACCCCCGCGAGCGGCAAAGGGGAGGGGTAACGCTCGGTTTAAGGGGAGGGGGGTTTAAAGTTCCGGTGTTTTGCTGGTAAGCGAGCGCCGGCCGTGCTGTAGGCTGGCCTGCGGGTCTGGGAGAGGAAGAGGACCATTGTGCGGTGCTGGGTCGATCCGGTGCGGGAGTCCCGTTGCGGAGCCGCTGGGCTGGGATGTGGGCCGCCTGAGGTCGGAGCCGGTCCGGTCTCGGTGAGAGCAGTCTGCCGTCCGGGGGGGTCGCAGGGGCGATGGTCGTGGCGCTGACAAGCTCGGGAGACGAAGAGAGAAGATGGAGTCTGAGCGGGCGGAGGCGCCGGCTTGAACCCGACCCTTTTACCTTTGCCACCGGGAGGGCGGAGGGGAGGGGGCGGCGGGTACTTTGCATACGGGGCTGAGACCGCCGCCATCTTACCGGCCGCTTCCCTGCTGCCATACCCGGGCCTCTCATAGCCTGACATAGGGATATACCGGAGGGGAGGGGGAGGGGGCCTAATGGCGGCGGCAGCAGCCCCGCCTGGGACTTGGCTGCCAGCCAGCGCCGCCATCTTGTGCTCAGTCGCGTCTCTCGGGTGTTTTCCCTCTTACTCGAGAGGCGGGGCCACCGGCCTTACAGGCGGTTCCCTCAGCCAATCGGTGGCGTGTGTGGGAGTGCTGCGTCTTCGATGAGGTCATTGGTTGCAAAGGCGGGCGGGAGGGAGGGGTGTGGCTTCATGGAGCGGAGGGCGGTAGCTGCCGGGCGGCGAGCGCGCTCTGCGTGTCGGCAGGCTGCGAGCGCGCGACAGCCAATAGGGGCAGGTGGTGAGCTCGGCGGGAAGGAGGCTGCGGGCAGGCCCGGCCCGGCCCCGGCGGCGCGGGGCCCAGCGGGCCTGGGGGGCTGGAGCCGCTCCTGGCCAGCGCTCCGACCGCCTTATTTACTGCCGCATCGGTGGTTGAAAGGATTCCTGCCGGTTCCCCGCCGCAGTGGCCGTGTTACAGAGGTTCCCGGCGGAGCCTGACCCGCGAGCCCCGACTTCCCTGTCTGCCCCTGGCTCCCGCTAAGGAGAAGCGTGCCGGCCTGTGGCTGCCGGTAGCCGAGGCACACACTAAGACAAAGGAACAAATTTCAGTAAGCTCGAATTCGGCATTTGCCCTGTCACCCTAGTGGGGCCGTACCCACAGAGTGTCTTGAGTGGAGTGTACGGCTTTCTGCTGAGATTTCACTGCAACTGAGGGAGAGATTAGTGGGTTTATGCTGCAGTTTGGGCGGCAGCACAGCTACGTGTGCTGAGTTGGCTGTCACCCTGTTACACTGGAATTTTCCTGGTGCCTCTTTGAAGTTTTTAAGTTCAGCCTTTTTTGTTGGTTTGTTTTGGGGATTTTTTTTCCTTATGAACTTTGCTGCTCAGGGTCTTTGCTAGGAAGCAGGTTTTGCTTTGTGTAATGTTCTGGGAGTCAATGTCATTAACAAGCTTACTTGGCAGAGCTGTATATGGTCCCAGTGTTGTAAGGAGCCTCAGGATTTTGGTGACACCAGGGCTTCCAGCTGGATTTGATCAGGTCTCCTCAGCTTGTTGCTATGTTGGGAGGGTTGAAAGTACAAAAAATGTTGGTGGATGACAACACCAACAGCAAATTTGCCAGAGCCTTACCACAGCAAAGACTTAATTGGGTCTTAGAAAAGTGTTCTTATGAACAAAATATCTCATCTTCAGGGCTTCCTTCATCTTAAAGCACTGAGAAAACAGCACGTTTCGAGGATCTGGTTATCTTACTTGCTGAACATAAAAAAGGAATTGAAAATAAGAGAAAACATTGAAGAGGAGTTACTGAACAACTGAGAAACCATCCATAAACTGCAATATGAAATGGATCTCGTGGAAATAGTTCATAAGCTTGCTGTGGAAGTTGAACACTTGAATAAAGATGACAAGCTGTGTGAGAAACTTGCATAAGTGCGATTTCCATAGGGAATATCTCAGTTTTGATTATGCATCATTGCGAATAGCCTTCCATTGACATACACAAAATAATTTTCACATTTAATTTACCACAATATGATTTAATCTTTTTAGCCTAATGAATTTTGACATTTTCAACAACGTTAGCTTTGTAGAAGTTGCATTTGGAGGGGGGGGGGTGGTGCTAGAGACATCTCTGTTACGTGTTTTGCTATTGTTCGTAGTGTTTTTTTAATTTTATGTTGATTTATTGCTTTGCAAGTACCAACGGAAGGATTTCAATAAAACATCAAATGGGCCAGCAATCAGAAATGCCTTTTCATTACCTATACGTGGGTCAGAATCTGAGCTCTGTCTCTGTAATGAGCAAGTCACAACTGAAAACTGAATGCATGAATTTGAAATCTTAGTTAAATTCACCCTTGGAAAAACACAGTCCTGATAATGATCATTAAAAATGTAATGGAAGTGGTTTTTTCTTCCTTTTTCTGATCACTTTGTCCTTTTT
Source organism: Leptosomus discolor (assembly GCF_034619465.1). Classification (NCBI taxonomy): domain Eukaryota; kingdom Metazoa; phylum Chordata; class Aves; order Leptosomiformes; family Leptosomidae; genus Leptosomus; species Leptosomus discolor. The sequence continues at coordinate 264,498 of NC_141399.1, forward strand.
TTTTAAACCCTGAATAGCGTAAAGTTGAAGGTACAGACACAACAGGATAAAACAATTGTATAGTATTTTCTCCTCAGAGTGATGATGCTATCACACTGTGATAAAAAAAATAGTTTAGATAATAGAAAATACATTTTAGATGGGGCAGCTTATTTCCCTTATTGTGCAAGATTACCCTAAGAATATGGATGAACATGGCAGTTTGACGGAATGACTTAATAAAACTTTGCTGAAAACACCATTCTTAGATTCCTTTTCCTTGTTCAGCCTGTAGTGTAGAAGCAGTTTAACTGTAAGGTTTCTCTTCCCTTCAGTTGAGGAAAGCACCTTAGAGATTTGTGAATTCCACAAACCGTATCAGTAGTTGACACTCAAATTAGTTCTTTCTAATTCATGAAATTAAGATTTCTTCTTTGCAGCTTAAATAATAGAGTAAAAATAGTGTGTTAGAGGCTTTATAAAGTAACAAAAAATAACTATGTGACTCAACAAGAGTGGTGTTCCAGTATGCATGTACTGTACAGTATGCGTGTTATATGTGCACACACACACACGCATCCATGGCATATGTTTTTTATTTGTCAGATACATCAAATGGTATTGTAAATTATCAAAATGTCGTATCAGATCTTTCTTTAATAATAATAAACCCCCTAACTTTTGTGCCTGACGGAAGTTGCTGGCATCTTTTCAAACAGGTTCTCTAATGATCTTGTTTCACCATGGCAACCAATATGGAGGTGCTGGCTCAGCAGGTAGTGGAGACTCAGCAGGTGGCTGAGGTGAGTGACAGATGATATCACAACAGTTGGTATATGAGCTTTTGAAGCTAAAAACGTATTAGGGAGTCCTTGCTGTTTACAATTAAGCATAAATGGAACAGAAAATCTCCATAGAAGAGTATTGCTTCACACTTGGGGACAAAAAGAAACCAGTGCAACCAATATGTGGTTTGTTTATCTTACTTTGTTCTGCTGGCCTCCATATTAGGAGTGCAAGTAGGGAATTCAACGTGAACTGTAGGGAAGCTTGGCTGTATTATGCATTGTTTAAAGAATTAATACAACAAAATTTCTGATCATTTGATTGTTAGCTTGACCATTTTGGACATGAAAGGTTTCTGCTCATCTCTTGAGTTGTCATCTAAATCCAGAGTAGTGTTTGAAGTTACCTGATTTACTTACGCACTATATTGAATTTACAGTTGGGTGATTGATTTAAATCAGGCTATATATTTTCTGCCTTACACGTATGATAAAAAGAGCACAAAATCTACTTAAAGTGATACTAAGTGATGTCTTGATGTATATTCACTGAAGCTTCGATGCTCTACAGCTAAAATGTCTACATCAGCTTATCAACGCTGAAACTGCATGTGATTATGGCCACAGAAAATAACCTATTTATCTCCTGCAGTATGCAAACTTCAGTAAAAAAATAAACTAGAATTTTTGTCTGTTTAATGTCCCTGAAAATTACTATGATTTATTGTATGATTACATAATTAAGGGATTTAATGAATGATTAAGGGCAAGTAGGCTAAGAGGCCTCTGTAGACAAGGCCACTTTTTAGACATTAGTTTGGGTGGTTTTTTGACCTATTGAACTAAGATTACACCTTAATATTAAAAAATATTTTTAGTTCAAGAAGAAGCTCTATATATGAAGGGAGTGTGCGTGTCATTGAGTTTTCAGAAATGGGTTTGAGATTCCCTACTTAGAGCAATTATTTTCTAAAAAATTTTGGTTCCTTTTAAATGGTGTGGCAAATGGCCTACTGAGTGTCCTGGAAATAACATCTGAGGAGTGGTTTTGAAAAGCTCTAAGTTTCACACTGAAGACCGAGAAGAAGTGAGTTTTCACTCTGGGTTGCTATACCATGTATCAATTTGGCAAGCTGCATTTTTTAAAAACACTTCCAAACAAACTTGGAAATAAAAACCTGTAATGGAAATACTGGCAAACCTTATACTATTTTGTTAGAACTTGAGTGCTATAATCACATCTAAGGCACATAAAATATGTGACATTTGTAATTCCTCGTGCAGGAAATGCACCGTGGTAACATAGTGTGATGGTTGTATCTTGCCACTGGAGGGATCGCTCCATCTCAAGAGTGTATGAAGCTCTGTGATTTCTTCCTGGCCGGTGGGTAAATAGAGGGCTTCATCTCTTTATAGTATTCAACTCCTCCTTAAATTGTAGCCTGTCCATTGCATAACACCATGAAAACTTTGTCCATGGAAAACCAGTTATAAGCAGCATTATCTCATTAAGAATTAGTTAATTCTATGACCATGTTAACGTTGAACCATTTCCTTGTGAGTGGTTGGCTGCCTGCTATTTGTGTCCAGTCAGATACAGTTTTTAATACACGTAAGTACATTACTAGTTTTCTTGAAGTGTACTAAAATTCTGTATTTGTACTTACTGTCTCAGAGAAAATGCAGCATGAAACTTGGCACTGGCCTTAAAAAATGAGAGGCTTTTTCAGAATATCATATTTTTCATAGATTAAATGTAAGGAGAGAAAGTGTCATTAATCATGCTCTGAATTTTAAGTTATGAATTACGAGAGACGAGTTACAAACAGGATAACTTAATGCAAATATTGGCAGGTTTAGCTATATCTGCACAATATTTTTCAACATATTTGTCACATATGTAGCGTATGGGTTTATTGCGAACTATGATGCCAAGCACCAAATCAGATTGTCATGCAAGTAGGCCGTATGTTATTTCCCTTCTTTGAGCAGTCGTTCGTCAGGTTTGTTTTCCATGAAACTGGGGATGTATCACAGAAGTTAGTGCACTCCAGTATTGCATGTATTTTTGTACTTACTCTATTTTTAGGATTTTGTAATTGTCCTTGTAATGATTTCAAATGGTTTCACTGCTGTTGCTTCCTTCTGCTTTATAGCAGTGTTGCTTGTTGCATTTTTCCAACTGTGTATTTCTGAACAGATTGGGTGAGAGAGTTCCATTTTTAGTGTCTGCAGTTGTCTTTACTTACAGTTCATGAGACTGGAGAGCAGCTAGGGGATTCAGAGGGAATTTCAGCAATTCCTCTTCATCCTGAGTAGTTTTTGAAAGGCATAAAAAATACTTTAGCCTTAATGCAAAAATAAGTAATGCTGCTTTTCTCAAGTATTTATTTAGTACTGTCACTGTGCAATGTATCAGTGGCCAAAGTTCAGTCCCAGCGCCAACTTAATTTGATTTGCGTAGTGTGTAAGAAAAATGTATTTGGATATGAAGTGGAGATGTGTTCCTTGTGCAGTGCCTTAGAATTTCAGTTGCTTTCAGTTCCCTCAGTGCCCTGATAAGAACCTGTCAAAACCTTGGGCCGTCTAAAAGTATATTTTGCCACGGGGCTGAAAAAATAGTGGATATCTTTGTCACATAAAGTACACGTTACATCGTAAGTAGTTCAGCAATTTAGGTTTAAGTCCAGATGAAGCACAGTGTGCTGAAAAAGGAGAGCAGAAACACTGCTGTTCTGATGGAAAAAGGTTTTGCTTTGTTGTAAGAATTAATGAAGTATAAAATAAGGCCACTTCTGTTTAATATTTTGTTATTATCATTGACCGTTTTCTCATTTCTGGATGAATTTTCAAGGTGGAGCTTTGATGCTGAGTCTTCTCAAATGATTTTTAGTTCAAATGTAGCTTTTGTCAAGTTCTGTTAATTGCATAAGACCTAGATACACCGTCAGCCTGAGAGGTATCTCACACCACGTGCATATCGGAGTAATGAGATCCTACATGGCTTATGCAGTTTGGCATCCTCTGAATCTAAGAATGTTACCAGATGTGGCATAGCTGCAGGTGTAATATAGGTATTGGGGTGTTACATAAGACGTAGTCTGAGATTTTTTCAGGATGCAGATATGCCAAGAATTCCAGCTTCTTCCATGACCATTGCCGTCGTATGTCTTGTACACCAGTATCCTGTTAAAGCAGTTAAACTACAGATGAGTTCTTCCGTGGTGAGTCTGAATTTTATCTGCCGTTCTACAAAGGGCCCAAGGGGTCAGGATATTTAATTCCAGAGTACCATTGAAATGGTTTTTAGATGCATCTTACATCTGTGAAAGAAATATATGTGGACATTTCAGGCAATATATACATTTTTCATAAAAGCCTATTATTAATTTAGTAGCTGAAGAAGTTAATTAGGAAAAATATCTATAGAAAAATAAGTTTTTCTGGTTCGATTTGAGATGTAGTGATTTTTATGGTGTAAAACTTGGCACCATATTTTTAATTGAAATTCTTTAACTGTTTTATGAGAAAACTTGTAAAAATAATTTTAATTTCTGGGTGCAGTTGAAAATATTTGGTTCGTGATTGCTTAACTATGCCTTACTTTAATTTCTGTTCTCTTTTCTGTTTTCTTTTCTATAATATTATCTCTGAAATCGGTTTACGCTTGGTGAGAACTGACCAGTGTATTCAAGCAATACAATTATTTTGGCTTTTAGTGGCGTGAATCTGGGAAATGTTCTTCTACTTAAGTTAGAGAACTTGAGGCTTTAAAAATTACTGCACTATGTGGCCAATTGATTATTCCTTCAATATATTTTTTTGAATAATTTTTCATAATCAATGTGGAAGTGAGGAAATAAACTACAGAAAGTATTGAAAATTGCTTAATAAGTACAGAAATTTATTAGATATATATATTCACACAAACACATCTACACACATAGATGTATATGTACACTATGGGAAAGTCAGTTTAGTAAACTCGTATTGACTTGACTGTATGCCTGAGAAGAAACCTTATTTATTTTAAAGGACATAAAAATAATGAAATGTCTAGTGAAGCTTAGCTTCAAACTATGGATTTTATATATACATATACATGTATATGTATTATATATATCTGTATATCAGAAATTTAATATAATATGATTGTAACTAAAATGTAGAATTAAAGTGAACTACTTTACTGAAAAAAAATAAGAAAAATAAGTAAAAGGTACAGGGTTTTTATATACAGTTTATGAATAAATTAAACAGAAGCAGCCCAGTTTAATTTTTCCAGCCTTCAAAATGCACCTAATTGCCAAATACTTCATTTTAGTTTAATGATGAAAAAGGCAAGACAGTAAATACATATGTTTCTGAGTGTTATTTTACATTTCTTGAGCTTTGTGCAGATCCTCAGTGTCATTTAATGCAAATAATTATTAATTAATTTATATACACTTCAGCATATTGAATGATTTCTAGTGTTACTTGTTGGTTTGAGAACCCAGGTGAATGCAGTCCTCTGCCAGCTGGTCCAAAGCAGACAATTCTCCATGCTATGCCACTTGACTTCAGCTTCTGTCCTCCAGTGGCATATCAGAAGTACACTTGGCATGCGTCATAAAGTTGTTCTGTTCTCCCAGTCTGCCTACATCTAACTGGTGTTTGCAATGTGAGTGCTAACATGAAAATAACAGTTGCATCCTCATGGACTTTTAAGGAAATCACACAGTAGTTAAGCATGAAATGTTTTTAATCTGTACCAGATAGGAATGGTTAGTGGTGTGAATCTGAAAATCGCTTTGAGATGTGGCGTCTTCTTAAGTCCGAAAATTTGGTTTAATACGGATTGCTTTTCCCCTCCCTCCAGTTGATTCTGATCAAATTCCACAATCCCTGTACACATGAGCAAAAATTCCAGTATGAGATACTGTCTTACTCTTCTATGATCACAAGCCAGAGAGGTCACAGGCATTCTTACAATGACGTTTCCAATAAGTGAAATACAACAACAAAAATAAGATTCTTAAGTAGAATGATAGTATCAGAACTAATTTCTGAATAGTGTTTTCCTGTGAAAATTACGAGATAGAGGAATTTCAGAACTTCTCATTAACTTAAGAGGCCCTCTGTTGTGTTAAACATAATGTATACTCTTGTAAGCGTTGTTCTATAAGAATGTCACTGTTGAAATATTCGAAACTCTAAAGTTATAAAATACTAATTCTGCTTTGCTGTGGATGTTGCGGTAGCATTGTTGATGTCCTATAAAAATAAGAGTGAGGCTTTGTGGCTGTAGTATTTCTGTGCAGCCTATAGTCCTTGAGAAAAAAAGTACTCCATCAAAAAAAGAATGACCACGCCCTAAAAATCTAATGTTACTCTTAGTTAAAGATCCAGTTAATGTATTTTATGTTTCCTGCTCAAGTCTCAGATTTTGTGGGTGACTTAGGCAGTCGTGACAAAACTGTTAACTATGTTAGGAGTTTCGAGTGTAGTACTAACTGCTACTAATGTAGTACTAACTACGGTAACTATATAGTACACTATAGTTGATAGGTTTCATGTTTTATTTCTAATTTCAGTTACTTTGCTAGCTTGTCTTTTGATTCAGAAACAAGCACCTTTTTTCCTTACTATGTGTTTTTATATCACTTCTGCTTAAGCGTTACAAGATTTCCACCTTCTCTTCGCAATACAGCTATTCCAAGCTTCAGAGTTGGGAAGACTACTTCTGAACAGAGGGTTACATGGTGATAAAGCATTACTGTGTTCAGGCTTTGGTTTTTGTCCCAGGAAAGACAGCTGCTAATCAGGTATCATAAATGTCTTTCCTGAATGAACTGGACAAATAAAAGCCTAGAGTGACAAGGTTACTAAGTGTGGTGTCAGATAATAAGCACAAGGAAAATCCAACTAAAATGTCATTGGGTTTTCTCACTTGTTTTAGGTAGGATACTTTCCTGCACACTGGATCACATTAGTTCACTTAACTTTTACATTGTACCCATGCTGTAAATACACTTCTGTAGTTACAGTAATTATTCAGATATTATTTTTAGAGTTGCACAGTATATAATTGTGTTTTCTATCAACTAAAAAGGATAATTTGAATATGAGCACATTTCTCTGCTAAGATTAGGTGTCCTTGCTGTTAAAAGAAAGTACCAGGGCTCCTTAAAGACACCTCGGTCATGCATTTGTTGCATAAGGCTTTGTAGTGGAAGTCCACTGCATTTAAGCGTACTGTTGTAAAACTTGTCAAGTATTTTTCCCAAAACTTTGTGTACCATAACTTTAACAAATTTCACTTTCTAAGAATTTAAAAATATTTTCTGTTTTCACCCATCTTGTCAGCCTTCACTGCAGCTTCATACTAATGTTTTGTTATGGCGTTTAAACTAATTAATCACACATGTGTCATGAACTTACTGGATGAATTCTTAAGACTGATTATGCTACTTCATATTTGAGGGCCCTGGACTAGTTTAGAAAGACCTATGTTCCTTTAAATACATTAGCTTAATGGACTTCAAGACTGAAGATGCTCCACAGAGAATGTGGTGGATTTCCCTTTAAATTCTGCTGATTTGAAAATAATTCGAGATGCAGGCAAACTCTTTTCTCAGATCTCATTTTGATGCTTTACAATTCACACAGAGTGAGCAGGTTGAGGGGCTTAAAAGCAGAGAACAGGGGGAGAGGGAAGCTTGATAACCTGCTACTATCTTCCCCAGATGAAATTAATCTTACTATTAGACAAACTCCTTCAGCAGCTGGCAAAACAGCAGGAACACGTCGATTCTGCTTCCTTGGTTACACGGAATGATAGTGCACTTGACCTTCAGAGGAACAGGGTCACAGAGAGAGTATTTTAAAACAATGCTGGCTGCTTTCTGTGATCGGAATCCTCAGTAATGGAGACTGGATGAAAATATCTGTGATCTGACTAAAAGTGACCTCAACATTTCTCTTGGATTGTTTTGCCCTCAGAGGTTTGCTGAGGAAAAATGTAGATAAGACTGCAGGAAGAATTTAACACTGTAAGTACTGGAGTCTGTACAGTGTACAGCTAGGGAGCTCCAGGAAGAAAACAGTACTAAGTGTATTAAAGCAGATTATTTTTCCCCTGTCTCTCAAAAATAAGTGTATTTGGTGTGTTTTGTGTAGGGAAATTAGGGAATTTTGAGCTATCTTTTACCTTATATGTATTATTTTCTGACTATGTCTAAGTCACAGTGTTAGTGGTTACTTTTAAATAATTGTTGATTAAGCCTCTGTAAACTGTGGAGCACTGAAGTTTTCTATGATATACCGCCTGCTTCATTTCTTTCCTCAACTCTTGGAGACTAAGTATCATTTCCAGTCTTAAAGAAATCAAAGTGTATTTAGTTTTTAAAAATATGTTTTAGAATTACAGAAACGTACGATCATTGACTTTGGAAAACTAAGGTTTTTGCATGTACAGCTTCCAAAGCAGTTGCTTTAAACATGATAACGGTTTCATGGTGTCATATTTCTTCTGAACAACAGATTAGAATAGTCAATGTTATGTTTAATCCTGTAAGTGAACCCAATATTATACTAAACTGTATTATCTTCCTGATATGACTACTTACAAGCCATTTGCTTTCAGAATACTTTGATTGAATTTGTTTGGGAGTTTAATTAATAATAGCTTAGTTTTTCCTATAGTATTTATATAAGCTGTATGAAGTTAACTTTGTAAATGTCTGATAGAACTTTTTTAGTGTTGCGTGTTCTCAGACTGCTATTCTTTTTTTTTTTTTTTTAATATTTTATTTAAGAAGTCAAATTTGGTGCAATTGACTGGGCAGGACCATAATAAAGCATCACATATTTATCTGTTCTGATGCTTTGTAGGTATGTGACAATGGTCAAGATAGAAATTTAGCTGTCAAGCAAAATGACAGTTCGTTGCTCCCCCCCCCTTGTAGATAGTGTATTTCAAAAAATATGTTCCTTTTTGGCAGTTGATTTATTTACCATGGTGGTTGTTCTGCTGTGAACCAATGGCATGAGTATTCAGTGTGGAAAATAAACTTGAGATTTTTAGTAGCAGTCAGAAATTTAAAGCTGTTCTTATTCCACTGACTATTAAGTAGGCAAGCTGAAAAGAAGGTAAAATTTTGCATTTCAGAGTCCTAAACCATCCTGAGTATGTATGCATATTAATAAGAGTATAAAAATAAATTACATGTGCACGCTGAAGCGTTTATTGGTATTAGACAAATTACTCTCCATTGCTGCACCATATCTTCTCAGCCAAGAGATGACTAAAATATTGTCTCTTTTCAGTTTAATAAATATATGTTGTTGAACATTTAAACATGAAAATGGCATATCAGCATATAATGGCAGCTGGTCTCAAACTTACCCGACTTTATAGAAAACTCACTGTTAGACTTAAGATAACCAACTAGTTGTGCGGTGAGGATGAGAAATAACTCATATTAAAGGAGACTGGAGTTGATCAGTAAAAATAACCTTTATATGAGGATGTGGTCCGTTCTATAAAAACTGAGAAAGTGCTTTGAAGCATAAAGCACTAGTTTTCATGTTGACATAGTACCTGGAACCACTGTTGTACACTAGGACCCCTTTGCAGCAAGTACTTTACAAACCGAGAAAAAATAAATGGTTGTTTAGTCCCAAAATGTTTACAGAAGAATTTCAGTGTAGTTACCATATATGTACTGACATTCTTTTTATAAGTTGCTGCAATTCATTGAACAACGTGGAAAAATAGATCTGTGTATTTATTTCCAAGCTGCCCGCAGTGTGTAGTGGTGTAAGGTTCGAAGATGCTTCAAAATAAGGCTGAGGATTCTATAATTGAAGGTGAAAGAACTGGAAAACAGTTCTATAAGATCTTGCTCTAATTTAGGCCTTTTCAAGGGTCCATAGCTTAGTTAATAATTCGACATGGAAGATAAGGAGATCACTGTTCAAATGTGAGAGTCTTGATTTTGGGAGTCTTGGGTTTTTTTCTCACCTAGGTATCTTGTTTTCTGCTGTTGGATGCCTTGTATCATCCAATAATTAGAAGATTCTACTATTTCTACATCTCCCATATATTTTCCTCATTTATCAGGCAAATTTTGTGACCTGTGTATTAAAGATAACTAGACATACTGGGTTCGATTTAGGTTTTATTTTTACAATATATAGGACTACTTATAGTACAGGCAATAGGGGAGTAGAACAGTATGGCTTCATTAAATGCTGCTTCCCCCAAGAGACTGCAGTAAATTTTCCTTGCTATCTGAACTGTTTTTTCTTTCTTTACATCACAAATGAACTTTTTTGTATGTTAAACGGGAAATCTTACAAAATCAAGATTTTTCCATGCAAGCTTAAATAATGACTAAATTGACACTACCCTGTTGTCCAGCTATATAGGTTTTAATAAACAAATCGTTCCAAGATTGTTTAAAAGAGGATTTAATAAAAACGGTGTGTGAGCTTCCTGAGTTTGGCCACATGTCACTGCAGATATTAAACACTAACTTGATACTCTCAAATTCCCATATAGAATGCAATTATTATAATCAGTCATACACTAAACATAGTCCTGTAGATTCTGTGGGACAATGTAAACGTGTACTTAAGGGGTGTTTATGAAAACCCAAATTATTGTTTACAATCACAATTTACAAGTATTGCAAATGATACGATTTACAATATAAAGTTATTTAAAGTTACGAAATTATCAAAATGTAAAATCTGTTTTAAAATGTAAGTAAGATTTATTTAGCATTAGGCAGACTTCTGTAAAAATCTAGGCTACTAAGTCACTGACACTATAGGATATTTTTCCAAAAACCAGAGTTTGGCCTATGTGCATTGTTTTCAGATAAGTGGTTACGGGTTAAACTGAGTGTAGAAGAAATCGTTAGTGCCATATTCTGTTCATTCTTTTTATAGAGTACATCACTGCAGTATTTTATTCCAAGTGAAATGGAATGTCCGTATAAATTTATATCGTATTGTAAAAATTTACAATGCTTGTTATTCAGATATGCTGCATGTGTAAAATTTGCTGTCAACAGTCTTTTACATATTATTGTGTTTTCCCATCATTTTATAATATAACTTTCAATAAAGAAAGCGACTGAAGAAGTATCCATGTTGTGCTGTTGACTGTGGACAGTAATGTTACCTCTGGAATTGCTGTAGTCTGCACCAAAATACTAGTGTCTTATGTGCACCAAATGTTGTTCACATATTTTTGCAACTTTTTTGAAAATACTGGTGAACATACACAGTGTATGGCTTTAGAACCAAATTTATCTCCCTTGTTTTGAATTTTGTCACAAGTCATGGACTAGTAACTTGTAAAATGCACCAAGAAAGCAGAGCTTTCGTAATGAGTACTGCACAAATAAGTGTAATTTTCTTCTAAGTTACTGTATTAGAAATAGCAGAACGATTTAGCTTTACTCTGTTGAAAACAAACAAACAAAAGGAGAACTGGAACTAACCATGTTCTAATTCTTCAAGAACTTCCAGGATAATTTTGATATACCTTGTTTTGATTTTGTTTCATTAAGCCCAGGTTTTTTGTGTGGTCGGGTTTTGAATTAAGAATAGCAAAAATGCATGTACCAATAGCAAAAAAATATACATATAAATATCTGTCTACAGATATTTTTCTGTGTTAAAGACTGATGCAATAGCTTCAGCTCATGTTTATATCTGAAAAAAACTCAGTAGTGCTAAATAAGGTACTTTTTATAAGCATCTGTGTATCTTAAGCCTAAGAAAAATGGGACTGGATGGCTGTGGGGAGTGGTAAGCAGTGCCCTTCTACCTGTGAGCTGACTGTAAGGACTAGAATACAAATGTTTCATCTGTACTGCCTATACAATTATTAAGAAGGCCCAATTAGTACTAACAGTTGCATCAATAAATCTGAGGATGAACAAGCACAAAGTCTAAATATGCTCAACTGTAGAATTATGTGTGTGAATGTGGACATTGCCAGTGCCATATCCCTTCTGTAAACAGAAGATAAAGGCTATCAAGCCAATGTTATCTTGCGTATTTAATTTAACCTTTAACAGTTTTGCTCTGAAAATAGAGATGCAAGGGGTGTTTTTCAAGCTTTTTCTAGGTATTCAGAATGGGATTTACATTATAGTTTGGTGTTCTAGAAAACTATGGAATAGAACAAGAAACAATAGTATTAAGTTGTAGCGCCAAATGTAATCTCTGTCATGTTAGTGAAATCCTCACTAGAATTACAAGAATTAACCACATACATCTGAATACATGCTGAATATATTGGTGATCTGTTGGAGCATAGATTCTGGAAAAAATCTGCACCACTCTGAAGTAGAAAACCAGAAGTTGGGGGATAATAAAAAGGGGGAGATCAGCATGCTGAACAACTGGCATTCTAATTTATTCAACTGTCTAAAACACAGATAACCAGCCATCTTAATTTTAACTTTTTACCTTAAAAATATCAGACAGTTAAAATTGTTCTTACTTCTACTTGAAAAATTGAATCACTGTTTTCTCCAAGTGAGCTGTCCAGACCCCACACTTTCAGAAGTCTTCACAGATGAAATAAGGTCCAAGACATAAAAACTAAAGGCAGTTTGGTCAGATAGGAGTTCTGTGCTCTCTTCCAGCAGATTGTGTATATCTGTTGTCCCATATATATGTTCCTGTTGTTCCATATATATGTTAAAAAAAAATATTTTTATTCAGGAGCCTAGAGAAAGCTTTTCTAAATTTGGGCTACCTGAAAATTAAAAAAGTAGTTCATAAAATAGTTTAAAATTATTAAAAGTTGAAATATTTAACGTTGTACATTATTGTGTATACGGTGTATTATGTTTTCACAGAAGGAAAAAAGGAGGCAAATATGTAACTGAAAGTTCAAAAAAGTGTTTCTGCATTTCAATAAGCTGAAGGATCTCATAGTAATGCTCCAGTGATTTATTTATTTATTTATTTGTGGGGAATGTGGTGGTTTGATTTTGTGGTCTTGGTAATCTATTGGTTTCATTCTGTTCCTCAAAACCCGCAGTATTCTGATAATCGTTGAAAATAGATCCAAGTTGGTTTAATGACTGTAACTTTTCAAGTAAATTTAGACTCCGTGTTATAGGGCCATCTGATCTTTAAGAAATATATATATATTTTTTAACAGTGTTCAGTACTGTAACAGTAAATTAAAATTCTGTATGTTACTTACAGGTGCAGACTGTTCAGACTTCACTATCTGAATCTCCAGTGATGACCAGCCCTTCCCAACGTATCCAGATAATTTCCACAGACTCCTCTGTAGCTTCACCACAACGCATTCAGGTAAAAATCCATTGATTAGGTAACCAACATCTTTTTTTTCCTCCTCCTCCCACTTAGGTTTATACAAAAGCATGCTAAAGTCTATGGAAGACTTCCTTAAATTTTGTTAGAAGAGATAATTTTTTGTGCAAACTAAAGTTCTCTTTCTCTCTCAGCATGTATTTGGTGATGACTAGTTGGCTGTATATTATAATAATTGTATTGATGATGTAGTCAGTGAGGAGTATTTGTAGAGGTTAAACTTAGCCTACGTATACAAATCTCCTGAGGTCTAGCTGTAGCAAATGGGCAGACATTGTCAACAGAACACCTAAGATTGTCTCCAAGGGCATTCCTCTCCCTCCCTCCCTCCCTTCCCCCCCACCCCTGCCTCCCATATTTAGGAGCCAAGTGGGAGACTAGCCTATTTAGGATAAAGCTAGCCTTTGGGAAGGCTGCACAGTGGGTCGTTGTTACTGATAGATAATATAAAGCTACCATTAATGTATCAGAATGTATGCAGTGACAAATTCTATAAGAACTGTTAACTATTAATGTTACAGTTAAGGGTGTTGCAGTACCACAATACTGAGCTTTTGCCCTCCTTGACATTGTTCTGTGCCAGTACAATACTCCCACGTACTTCTGCCAGAGGTGGTGCTGGAGAAGAGGATCTTGTGCTCCAGGGCTTTTGGAACAGTCTTGGCAATGCAGCCTCCATCACAGGGTGGCCTCTTCTTGGGATATGTCTTGATCAGGGTGGGTGGGTACTGCCCGTATGAACATCCCTGAAAACACTTTTTAAATTATTTTGACATTGGTGTTATACTTACTATACATGATACAATTTTTCCTGTAATACTGTTTTCGAAGATTCAAATTGCAGCTTGTATAATGGTGTACATCATTAGTTTTTCTTAGGAAGCTAAATATCATTCACTTCTTATCCAGCCTAAGTTTTTTCTCTTAGTTATTTATTATCAGTGATTATATCTGATCCATGAAAAATTACAAAGTCTCTATGTTTCTTTATAGACAAGCAACAAGGAGACATTCTTCAGTTATCAACAACATTACCTGTGTATTTTATCTCAGAAGTTATTCCTTAAAGTTATCAACAAAAGGTGGAATTAGGGAGCCTTATTGTTCCACATGCTGATTGTCAAGATTCTGTTACAAAATCATAGGATCATAGAATTTATGGGGTTGGAAGGGACCTCTAAAGGCCATCTAGTCCAGCTCCCCTACAGTAAGCAGGGACATCTCTAATTAGGTCAGGTTGCTCAGAGCCCCGTCAAGCCTAACCTTGAATGTCTCCAGGGATGGTGTTTCCACTACCTCTCTGGGCAACCTGTTCCACTGATCCCTCATATTAAAGAACTTTTTCCTAATGTCCAACCTAAATCTACCATTTTCTAGCTTAAAACCCTTACCCCTCGTCCCGTTGCTGCAAACCCTTGTGAGCAGTTCTTCCCCTGTGGCCTTATAGGCCCCTTTCAGGTATTGGAAGGTCGCTAAAAGGTCCCCCCAGTGCCTTCTCTTCTCCAGGCTGAACAACCCCAACTCTCTCAGCCTGTCCTCATAGGAGAGGTGCTCCAGCCCCTGATAATTTTTGTGGCCCTCCTCTGGACCTGCTCCAACAGGTTCATGTCCTTCTTGTGCTGGGGGTGCCAGAGCTGGACGCAGCACTCCAGGTGGGGTCTCACCAGGGCAGAGCAGAGGGGCAGGATCACCTCTCTCGATCTGCTGGCCACGCTTCTCTTGATGCAGCCCAGGATGCAATTGGCCCTCTGCGCCGCAGTTGCGCACTGATGGCTCATGTCCAGGTTTTCATCCACCAGTACCCCCAAGGCTTTTTCCACAGGGCTACTCTCTAGCATGTCATCTCCCAGCCTGTATCGATACTAGCAGTTGCCCCAGCTTAGGTGCAGGACCCTGCACTTGGCCTTGTTGAACCTCATGAGGTTCACCTGGGCCCACCTCTCCAGCTTGTCCAGGTCCTTTTGGATGGCACCTCATCCCTCTGGCGTATCAGCTGCACCACGCAGCTTGGTGTCATCAGCAAACTTGCTGAGGGTGCACTCAATGCCACTGTCAATATCATTAATGAAAATATTATGATGGAATCTTTCTATTTTTGATAATTGTCTGGTAACGTAATCTCCATTTTTGCCTGGTAGAGTAACCGTATCAGTATGTAGCAATATTTCATTGCAATGTAGATGTTCTCACAATGTGTATAACTGAAGCATAATGAATATTCAGCATTCATAAGGTAGGTATTTACGTTGCAACTTTTGTTCAATTCTGCAAAATAATCTACCTCCTTACATCAGTGATATTTCTGAAAAAAACCCTACGAATCCATGATGAAGGAGAATACGAGGATGAGAAAAGAGTATTCCTGCTTCCTCAAAACAAATCACAGTGGTATCATTCATAATCCAAGATTAGATTTCATTGTGAATTTTCCCATTAGTTAAGATCTATATGAAAATTATGGAGGCTGAAGAAATCTCATCAGGGAGAACTCTGGGGAGCATAACAACAGTTTTACAACAATGGTACTGAGGGGTAATGATTGTCCTTTAACCTTTGAGCTTCTTTGGAGCTTTATGTTTGTAGACTGCATACACTTACACACTGAAGTATGCATATGAGACCTAAAATGGCTTATGCTATTCTGTAAATAGAAGAATTTAAGAGTCCCTGAAAAGCTCTGTCTTGTCCATAGTTCAGTAGCAGGCTGGCTTCATCCCCAGCTTTGAGTACCATTTCCTTTGTGCAGGTGTATTTACATTTGTAGTCCCAAAATGTGAGATGAATCTTTCCTGGAGAATTTCTGTGATCTAGAAAAATCATCAGCTCTGCAATTCAGCTCCTGGTGTGGGTAGTTCTAATACCTTTTTAAGGCATTCTACCTTAGTAAAACTATTAGCGTATGTCTTACTTTCTGTAAGACATAGTAAACAAAAGGGACTTGACAACTACATAGAAGGTCTAGGTAATCAAAATTAGGGAAATAAATGCACTGTTATCGTGACACCTAATACAGTCAATTTAACAGGAATATCAGTGTGTGTAAATTCACTTCGCATTTTATTTTAACTCTGAGATTAAACCAAATACATACGATATGTGGTGGGTACATAGATACATATGTACTTGGTTTGGTTTTATTGTTTTGCACTTATGTGGGTAGCTGCAATAACTTTGCACCAGTGTAATAAATGTGCAAATAGCAAAATAATAAATAACAAGGACAATTATTGGAGAGTATCATATAATTCTGAGACAGAATGAAAGGTTTTAAAACATAACGTTTACCGTGCCTCATAAAATCCATCAATGTGTTTCACAGATTGTGACAGATCAGCAAACAGGTCAAAAAATCCAAATAGTCACAGCAGTGGATTCGGCTGTGTCTCCAAAACAACAGTTTATTTTAGCCAGTCCAGATGGAACTGGTGCAGGAAAGGTGATACTGGCGGCGCCTGAGACATCTAATGCTAAACAGCTTATCTTTACAACCACGGACAACATTGTGCCAGGCAGAATTCAGGTAAATAGAGTAATTGAGATAACTATAGATTTTTGGTTTTCAGTTTTTGATTTTTAGGTTATTTAAGTCTATAATTGCTCTAAGACAAATTGCAGTAGTTTTCTAAAAATCTAATGATACGGATTCGTTATTCAACCATAAATCCTCCTGTCTTTATGTTCCTCATACATTCCATCGCACTCATCATCCCTTATTGTGTGTTCTCATTAAAATTCCAAATACTTGAGATGGTGCTTTGAGCAGTGCCAGGATTTCATACGGTCTGTTGAAGATTCACAGATAGGCAGAGATACAACTCATCTGAGCAAACTTAGATTCACAATGCAATATCAAGACATTGCAGTAAAAGCTCTTCAGAGCGGAAGCTGTCCTCCGTTATAGTTGTTTGTGGGTCTGTTTCTACTGTTACAATGGAGAGAATACTTTACAGGGAGAAGTATCTTTCTTACATAAATATTTGAAAAATTCCATTAACCATATTAAAAAAATTATTTTACTATGCTAAGTGGGTTATCTGATGTTACAGAGGGGTGGAATTTTTTACTTTTTTCTGTGTTCAGTGAAATGTTCTGAACAGAAGTTGTGGAATCCAAGGCTTTTTGGAAGATAAACTGTTTCTGTAATGGATCTCAGCTTCATGCTGTCCCCTCTGAACTGTATACCCCTAGTAGCTAGAGAAGGGATAGATGGGAACAGCGTACGAAATAAAGCCATCCTTGGCTAAAACATAGGAGCTGTTTGAGAGTAATTGCAAGAAGGGAAGAATACTGTTGACTGCACAGATGAGGAAACGTACTTGTACTGAACAAAGCTAGGAGTTTTATTTGGAATTTGTTTTGCTGTGACTGTTTCAGCAGTGTCACTATTGACAATAAAAACTCTCATTAAATTGCATTTTATGCTACTTAATTTCATTCCACATGTCATACTTACTCTCAAATTCAGCCACCTCTTCTCAGTTGATACACCAATCATGTTCTGTAGGCAAAGCTCCTTACTTTTGTGTCAGAAGAAAATACTGGGTAATTACCTCTTTCTGTTTTGGAATTTTGTTTTAGATAGTGACAGACTCTGCTTCAGTGGAACGTTTGCTGGGAAAAGCTGATGTTCAGCGGCCCCAGGTAGTAGAGTATTGCGTAGTCTGTGGTGATAAAGCATCAGGTAAGGAAGCATACAAAATAGTATTCAAGAAACTTGAGTGAAAGGATGACTGGGATGAAGGGAGGAGGTTTCATGTATTTTAACTGATTTTAGCCATGCTGATGGCAAAAGCAGTTGAGTCTAAAATGGAGAAAGGTAACATTATACTTTGTATCTACACACAGAGAACAGTTAAACTCTGCTTGAAAGATTATTAGTTTGTACTTCAACTGGAGTATGTGATAAATTGGCAGGTGCTGAAAGACCAAATAATGATTGAATAGCTCCTGGCAACTGAAAGAGACTGTTTGAAGCATTTAGTTTGGTTCCCCACATCTGTGGGCAACCATGCAATAAACGTGTTGCCTAGAAATGTTTACTTGCTCCAGGAAAACACTTCTTCATGCTCTCTAACGAACTTAAGACTTCCTGGTAGATTTTGGTCTTTTACTATCACGGAAAAAGGCAAGCAGAGATCAAGTGAATCCTCAGTGTTTCAGGTCCATGCAGTAACAAGAAGACTACAAGGTAAAATTTCTACATTAGCCAAGGAAGTAGACTGTGCTTTCATGCTACAGAGAAGACACCTATCTCTGTCTGGCTTTCTTTTATTTTTTCAAGTGTTTTTGTAAATAAAACTATACCAGGATTGATCTGTATAGGAATTCTAAATTAAGATTGCGTTTCAAATTTTATTGTAAAATTACTTGCATTCTGAAATTACTTAAACTCTTAGCCTGTATGTTCCTTTAATGTATCCTATAGTCTGTAACAGCAGACAGAATTGCATCTGTACTTGTCCAGAATGGGAACTACCACTTCACAAGCCTCTTATTCAAAAATAGGCTTAGCCTGCCTTCCTCTCTTCTCACCACTCTCCCACCAAAAAAGCTCTGACAATAGGTAAACAAGAAACATCCTCTAAGACTTTAACAATGCTTTCACGGTCCAAAATGATGGTAAGAATACAAAATAAATGTAAAGGGTGACTTTTACAATGTTTTACTTGCTTAAGTAAATATTTCTATGCTGAAATATAAGTAATTTCTATCTGATAACAATATATAGATAATTTCCATCTGTTTCCTAGGTCGTCACTATGGTGCTGTCAGTTGTGAGGGATGCAAAGGTTTCTTTAAAAGGAGTGTGAGGAAGAACTTGACCTACAGTTGTCGTAGCAACCAGGACTGTATCATCAATAAACACCATCGGAATCGCTGCCAGTTTTGTAGGCTTAAGAAATGCCTAGAGATGGGCATGAAAATGGAATGTGAGTGTTAAGTACCCAGTGTGATACTGTGCCTACCAAATAATAAATACGTGGACTATGACTTTTTAGTGTGTTCTCTCCATTTCGGTTTATGTTGCTTGAGGGAAACAGAACGGTCGGCAGCCAAAGCATCTACTGTACCTTTCTTTCATCACCATTCTGTGTCTGAGGTGCAGTAGTGATTTGTTTTGAACCATGTTTCATGCCACTGTAGTCTTTGAGGAGCCTGGTTAGAGCCTCACTTAGAGTGCATGTTACAAACACAGTGTATGTTTATAGTACAAAATATTTTAACATGGATGGACATAAATTTGAGTCTAATGCTCCATGTTCTGAATCTGCTTTCCTTATGGTTTATTTTTAATTTTTTTTTCAACCAGAGATAGAAAGTAGTTGATGTAGTTTTTTTTCTTTTTAAATTTTTATATTAATTTGGTCATTTGTGAGCATTGTATAACAAGACATTGTATAAACTGTCATATTTTAAAAATATACTTCCATGTTTGTATGCAGTGCTTCATACAATTCCAGTGCTAGCATCCAAACACCTCTTTCAATGTATTTTGTTTCCAGTTTATAGCACCTCTGCTTCTTCAGTCCAGCACTTCGTGAAGCCTGTTATCTGGTTGTTTTGTGATAAATTTATGGAGAATTTAAGGTGAAGCAACAAATACTTTTCTTTTTCCACTCTGATATAGGCAGGATAAGTTCCAACCATTGAGTTCAAGGGAGGCAGAAATTTAACCTGTAAATAGGGAGATCTTTGTTGTATTTGCACTCTGGAACTCTGCTTTGCACACAGTGTGCTGACTATAGGGGGAGACATTTATACAAGAGAAGCTGCTGCATTTCCTGAAGCTAAACCTTTCTTATCCCAATATGATTAGGATATGTGCTCACTGACTTTATTGGGCATCGGGTCAGGTTTCTGGTTAATATTTATGTATCCACCAAGCCAACAAAGTTGATATACTTACTTTTAAGCCTTTAAATTTTGTTGACAGTGACAATATTAGCAAAAATAAAATCAGTAACTAAATAACTCTTCCTGGTTATGAGGACATAGATAGACATAGCCATGTATTTTACTGTTACATTCAAAAGGGCTATAGAGCAGGGTTGAATTTTTTTTGTTTCCTTGTTAATAATGTTAATCTTCTAGAGCAGTAACTGCTGTATGATAAATTGGTGCAATGAATAGCACAGAAATATTGTCTCCATTTATCTTATGCCTTACATTTGCAAAGTGTTGTGAGAATTAATATTAGTACAACACTTTTAAAAATTCTTGATATTATCCTCATAGTCTTTTATTCATTTTATTATTCTCATTTTCAGGTGAAAAATCAATGCAGTTGAATGTTATGCCAAGCTATAGAGGAGTTTGTAAAGTTTAGTGACATAGATTCCAGATAACTTTCTGTAATCTGTTTAATAATAATATGATTATTATAAAATATGCACTTTATTTATATATATATATTTTATATTATATAAAAGATGTACTTTTCACTTCCTTTAAAATTAAAAGTTACTGTCTCTTACTGTTTTTATTAAAAGATTTACCACACTTCTTTGGCCCATTGGAGACTGAGCTTATTTTCTTCCTGTTATCAAGTAAAAATATTTTAAGTTCTGGAAAGGTTAGTTTTGGAACACTGTTTCCTATCTGGGTGGAGTGAGTGGACATGAGTGAATTGCATATCATGCAGTGACTCATCTCCCTGGGAATTAACCTGTATCTCTCACATCAGTTGCCTGACTTGAGTTTTTCTGGGTTTGTTTTGAGTTTGCATTGCTTTGATTCATCCAGAGTATGACTGTGTTAAAACTAAGTGTTAGAACACTTAGGTATAGCTTTACCTGTAAAAAAAAACCAAACCAAAACAAAAAACAAACCACAAAAAAAAAAAAAAAACAACCAAACAAAAACACAACCAAAAAAAAACCCCCACAAAAAAAAACCCAAACAATTTCCACCTCCCTGGCAGTGCTCAAGGCCAGGCTGGATGGGGCTTTGAGCAGCCTGGTCTGGTGGAAGGTGTCCCTGTCCAACCCAAACCATTCTGTGATTATGTGAGTTTGAAAACATATTTTGCAGAATATTCTGTCTTATTAAATGCCAGTGGAATAGAAAGCTTTGACTCCAGTTCAGCAAAACTTAAAAGCAAATGATCAATCTGTGACTTTCTTGCTTAAAAACGTACGTAATCACAGGTATAGGAAAATTTGAGCCTGTGTTTCTTCAGTTGTCTTATTAAATTTGCAGTTTTGCACTGAGCTGATACACCATCATAACTGTGCAAACTGAAATCCTACTGTGAGAATTTTACTTTCTTTTTGTATTTTTCAGTTGAATTATTTCCTTTAAAATGTGCATGTTTCTATCTTTACGTAGCGGTTCAAAGTGAACGAAAGCCTTTTGATGTGCAACGTGAAAAAACAACAAACTGTGCAGCTTCCACAGAAAAAATCTATATCAGAAAAGATTTACGAAGCCCTCTAATAGCAACTCCAACATTTGTGGCAGATAAAGATGGGACGCGGTGAGTACCTCAGTTCAGCAGGCCTTGTTTAAGGTTATTTGTGCGCCTTACTTTGCAGGCACACCTATACTCTTTTTTTTTTTTTTTTTTTTTAATTTTCCCCTCTGCTCTAAAGAATTGGACAGAAGAGCCCCAATTCACAAATCATCTGTTTCCATTACCCAGACCAACCTAGATTGTAGTGCTCCTCATGAAAGTTTTCATGTCTGAGTACAGCTGGGTGATTTTCAGTTCAGAGCTGGCTGTTGTCCAGCCAGGTCAAAGCACAGGCAGGGCAAATATGTGATGCTCAAGCAAAAAAGCATGTAGGCTTACGCTGTGATGAATTCAGGTTAGCACTCACCTGAAATCAAATCTGAAAATGGCAGACTGTCTTCTTTCTCCTAAAGACAGTAGTAAAAGAGACTGCAGTGACTGCTGATTCAGATCCCAAGAGACCAGTTTCAACAACAGCAAAACACCACCACCTTCCTTTACTATATGGAAG
This sequence comes from Leptosomus discolor, assembly GCF_034619465.1. NCBI lineage: Eukaryota > Metazoa > Chordata > Aves > Leptosomiformes > Leptosomidae > Leptosomus > Leptosomus discolor. The sequence continues at coordinate 286,579 of NC_141399.1, forward strand.
ATATTCCAAGGCAGTTTCCATGCTCTCGTTTGTCTTCATCCACAGTGGGTGTGGGAATGCGTATCATAGTAAACAGAGGCAAGATTTGTCTTTTTCTGAATATAATAAAAAAGAACTCTAGGTTAAATATCACATTTTTAAAACTGTAGGTCCAGGTAGTTTATGAATGGATAATAACCACCTAAAGATATTGGATCTCAATATTCATTTTTTATATATATATTTTTAAAAATTAAATATATATAGATAAATATCCTTTGTTCAACAAATGACACAGCAGTTAGCAAGATTGGGCTGCAAATTTCTTGGAGAATTGTTTTTTCAGTGTTCTCATTTGCAAGTCAGAATGTTTAAAAGTACTGCTCACAGACACATTGGCTTCTTTGAGATTTCCTTGTCCTGCAGATCCCTTGCAGTCCTATAAACAATATTATAGTCATTAAGTATGACTCTCTATTATTTATGTAGGATTCAGATTTGCATAAGGCATGATAATTTGCTGCCTGTGGCAGTTAACAATGTCAGTTGTTAGTCTCAGGCCTTGAACTATAAATTCCCTGTGGCCTGAACCTGTCATGCAAGCCTTTGTATTGGATTATGCAGTCTTGGAGTGTTCTATAAACTTACCCTTGCTCACTGCAAAGACTTCCTGCTGTCTTCCTAAATTAGATAGAGCAAAGGGAAAGGATGTTGGTCAAAAACCAGCAGAAGTAAAGGAAGCAAAGATTTTATGCAGGCCTTGATTACATGACTGTTCATGGCAGAATTTTGGAATGTAAAATATATTTTCTTGACATAACTTTTTTTTCTTCAGTGCTGTCCATTGGCTAACCTGGAATGTGCAGTTATGCCTTCCTCCAAAGTCTAGTGCATAACTCTACAGCTATTAAGTGACTTCTGAGAGCATGAGAAGACAACAACTTTCTTTAAACCAGCATAAAAAGCAAATGAGAGGATATCTATTTGGGAAGTTGTCATTGCTTTTGCACAGGAAAAGAAAACATACTCCAGTCTTTCTGTCTTTCAAGCTACTTTTTGGAAACTGTTTCAGAAAGCCTTAAGTCCTGATGAATAAACTCTGAGCTTCATTAAATTGCTAGTTTAAAAATTGTTAATCCCTTTTATTCTGATATAGGTTGTTACACATTCTCCTGATTCATATGAAATACTGTTGACTGTCAGATGCCTTATGCTTTTGAACAGGTCAGCAGGTCTTCTTGACCCAGGAATGCTTGTGAATATTCAGCAGCCTTTGATCAGAGACGATGGTACAGTCCTCCTAGCTGCTGACTCCAAGGTATTATTATTTTAGTTAAGTTCTGAACATATATATTTATTTGTTCAGATTATTTTAGTTGTGTACATAGACACAAATAATTCTTGCTCTTGAGAAGATAAGGTTAGGCTAAGTCTGAAAACCTGCATGAATGGAGGTCATGAGCTGATCAACAGGAACATGGTTTCTTTTCACGGGCATATGTCTGCAAAAGGTCAGCCACAGGTAGTTCCCCACATGATATGTCAGCTAGGGCTAGGACTGATGATTACAGTAGGATTTAAAGATCATTGTGAGCCATTGTTCTTCATGTAGGTGTTCAGGAGGAAGGAGAAGGTATATAAGGGAAAGTGAACAAAGATTAAAAATGGGAAAAAGTTATGTATCATACATCACCTATAATTTTGATCTACTAATATGGATTTTCGTTCTTAGGCTGAAACAAGCCAGGGTGCTTTAGGAACACTAGCAAACGTTGTAACATCTCTTGCTAATCTCAGTGAGTCACTAAATAATGGAGAAACTTCTGAAGTTCAACAAGAAGAGCAATCTGCAAGTGAGATTACACGGTATGCATTTATATTTGCATTTTATTTAGCAATCCGTATTCTGTATGGTGTATACTACGCTCGTTCACTGAAGTAATTCAGCATTGTGACACCAAACATAGTGGAGATTGCCCCCTACTTTGAAACACAAAAACAGTTCTTTAGAAATCCAGATTTGGCTGTTGTCCTCTTGTGAAGAATTGTGCCCTGTGTTGTAAATGTAGTGTTCTGAAGCTGGACCGAATTTCATACTCAGAAAAATAATAAATGACTCATTTGTGACCTTGAGAGACTGAGAATAGCAACACTTTGCTACTGTTTTATTTGCTAGACTTGTTATATGGAAGCTTGTCCTGCGCAGTGCTCATGCCCTTACCTCTGCTCTTTAGGGGCCTGTATTTTACTGCAGGTTTCTTTTTGAGATAATGCTGCCATTATACCTGCTGGTAATATAGCAAAAATGTAGTTAAACTAAGATTAATAAACTTTTTTTTTTTTTTTATGTTTAGAAAGAATTTGAAGTCTTTGTTGTCTTTATTAATGAGAAAAATGGGGAAAAGAAGCGTGGGAACTTAAAATTTCCAGCAGAGCTTGAGATTTTTACGGTTGGGGTTTTTGGTGGGGTTTTCGTTTCGGTTTTGTGGGTTGTTTTTTTTGGGGGGGGAGGGGGTGTTGTGTTGAAGAACGACATAAATTGGCAGTGTAGTGAAATAAGCAAAACATTTGGCATTAAAACTGTCCATTGTTTCTCAAGCAGAAGATTTTTAAGAGGAGCTTAACTTCAGTCTCTTAAAGTCTTATTTAAACTCTTCAAGTGAGTGAACTGATGCTTAAAAATACTTGACACTGCAATTTTGATTTATGTCAACCTTATACTCTTAAGGAGAGAAAAAAAAATCCAACCGCCCCAAACTTGTTGACAAAAATACTGGCAAAGCAGCAGTATACCATAATACTGTCCACTGGTATGAAACTGGGGCACAAAATTCTTCTTTAAATCTAAGCTCTGTTAGCATAAGAAGGGAATTTACACTGCCTTACTTCAGCAATAGCCCAGCTACAGCTTGAGTATAAAGGAGTCCAAGAACCAGTCTCTCTTAGGTTACTGTCATAAGGTTTCTAAGGCTCTGTCTATACTGTGAGATCAGGAGTGTCTGGCTGTATCTCGTCTTAAGGGAAAGGAGGCATCAAGAACAGGGACTACAGGGTGTTCAGAGTGCATTTGGTCTATTATCCTCACATAATCTGTTAAACATTCCAAGGTGAGAAGGAGGGGATAGTGAATGGTAAGTGGAAGAGACTCCTTTACTAGTACAAATACTAGCATAAAACTATCAGAGCAGGATTTACGATCGTAAAAAGCGCCCCCCTTACAGCGGATATCTTTTATCAGCGATATATGGGCGGATCTATTCTTTTTATTAATATCCAAAAGTACAGAGGGTCCAGGTTGTAGTGAAAAGTCTGACCTTGTGTCTTAGCATAAACAGTTCCTGTATATGTTACTTCTAAGTACGAATGCTTTATAGTGTTTAATTTGACCACTACTCTGAATTTTTTTTAAGATATAAGGAAGCCTTCTTTGATTATTTATTACTTTGTTTTTTTCAGGGCATTTGACACTTTGGCCAAAGCACTTAATACCACAGATGGTACAGCAGCTCATAACCTGGCTGATGGGATGGATCCTACAGGAGGAGGGAATATTCATGTAATCAGTAGAGATCAGTCAACACCAATTATTGAAGTGGAAGGACCCCTACTTACAGATACACATGTCACATTTAAGGTACGTGCTTCTTTAAATGTCTTACTAAACAAACTAACACTTAAGACATAAGCCAAAATTAGTTTACTATGTTTTATTTATTCTTACATTTAATTTTGGCAATACAATCTAGGATAACATCTGCTATTACAAAGCTTCTAATGCAATTTTCACTCTGGCATGCTGTATCTAAAGAGTATAGGTGTTATTTCATAAGACCTATTCATAGACAGAAGGATGCTTTAAAAATTCACTTCCCAGTGCTGTTGATAATCACTTTCCATATCATCCATATAGTATGTTGTCTTGCTTAATTGATTTATAATTCTAGATAGTGTAAAACTTTCACCTAAAAGGCTCCTTCATACAAAGAGAAGTTACAGTGCCTTCTTAGATGCTTATGGTTAGAGCACTGAAAAAGGTCTTGCATTTTAGAGGTGCTTCAGTTGAATACAAACATGCACATATTCATAAACACTGTGTGAGAAACAGTAAGGGTGGTCATCTTGCTGTAATCAAATTGCACTGTTTCAAAAATACCAAGATCATTACTAAAATAAATAATACTTAATGTAGTCAAACTTTTATCATCACCTGCTTATTCCCATTAATGGTGTTTTGTGATTGTAGATTCCTATTTTAGATATTTAGATTTTATTTAGCTTTTTAAAAAGTTTTAAAAGATCTTTTATGGCACTGTGATGCTAGCCAATGCTCCACAGAGCCATGAAATTTATAGATTTATTCATTTAATAATAATGAATACTAAAACATTTTAAAAAGAAACATTTGAGCTCTGTCCCACGTAATTTTTTGTCTCCTATTCCCATTTTGCATTCCTAGCCAGTAGTAATGAGTTATTTAGTACAGTTTGACAATTTCTTGTCACACAGTTGCTTATGACAGACTGAGAGTAGTTTGAGTGTTTTCACTGGTTATTTCATTGATAATAGAAATTGGTTTATGACTGAACTGTATCTATTGTACTGTACTTTTATTTTTTGCAGCTGACAATGCCCAGTCCAATGCCAGAGTACCTTAATGTACACTACATCTGTGAGTCAGCATCGCGACTACTTTTCCTCTCTATGCACTGGGCTAGGTCCATACCTGCATTTCAGGCTCTTGGGTAAATGGACATACTCTGTTGAACAGTTTGCTTTCTAATGAATTTAAGCACTGATAACGCTTTTCAGCTATTTTGAATTTTTAAATGATGATATTGTTTAATTTTTAATGAATTCTTTAAAATGTGTGAAGACTGTGCAATATTCTCCTTTTTGAAGAATAAAATAGAAGATGGCAGAGGAGGGGATAATTACAATATCTGATGTTACTGTGGTTACAGAAGCTAAAGCTGAATCAAAAGCAAGTGTTTAATTTGTAAAAATATGTCTTGGTAAAGAACTGGTTGGCACCATTTTACAGGAAACCGTTTCAGGTTATCTTCTATCACTTTTTGGTTTTTGAAGTCCTGGTAATATGCTAATATATGCCTTTTAGCAAAGTGGTTTGCAATACGTTAATCTTTATTATTAATTGTTATAATTAACATAATTATACATAGGGTAGTACTAACCTGATGTGAAAGCCACCTACAGTTGTTTGATTTTCTGTTTATAGGCAGGACTGTAACACAAGCCTTGTGCGTGCCTGCTGGAATGAGCTGTTTACCTTAGGCCTGGCACAGTGCGCGCAAGTGATGAGCCTGTCTACTATCCTTGCAGCTATTGTCAACCATCTCCAGAACAGCATACAGGAAGGTATGGTGATTCTTATACGTGTCCAGTCCTGTCAACACTACAGGGACATTTGTATACCATTCCTCACAAGGTGTTTCCTAATCGGTGGCAGAATTGTTCCCCAGGATCCAGGGGAAAGAGAAGCCGTCTCTTGTATAATTACCTTTCCTCTGGTGATCTACAGGTTTTGTTGCACTGACCTCACAGAGATCTCTGTGGGATAGATGTGCCCATAGAAGAAATGGGGATAAGGCTGGAGGATGTATTCTTCCGTCTTTTACATCTGACTGGCAGTATAGGGAAAGACAAGTACATCCTAAAGTTGGGTGTGCTCACAGCCTTCCTCCCATCCAGGTGTAATTTTTTTTTTACCTCTTAGCATAATGATGTCTCCTTCCAAACAACACCAGATTTTTTTTTTCTGATTTAAGAGAGCCCGTACAGCTTTCAAAATATAACAAACTGATGCTCCTTTCCTGCACAGAGAGGCAAGAGTTTAAAAGACCAATAGAGAAACATACAGATTGTATGTTCTGCACAGAGTTAGGCTTTTGATAATATCTCTGTCAGAATAAATAGAGCTGTCTATTCCTGCATCCCAGGCAGTGAGTCCGTGGAGGACTAAGTGGTGGGGCTATTACACCCTTAAGCTGGCTTCACTTCTGTTCCCATGTCTCAAAAACAAAAACAAAAACAAAACAAAACAAAACAAATCTCTTCTGCAACCCATACTTCCAGTCATACTGTGTTGCCTGAGATTGGCCACAAAAAGAGGATGATTTGCTCTATTATGATTTGTTGATTATTTGTTTTATTTATCTATTCTGCAAAGTTACCATATTTTATTGTGTACTATAACTTTAAAATTCAAAACAAAGTGAAGAAATTTCAGATCTTTATCTAGGAAGCATATTAGTGATGAGGCTATTTGGAATCTCTGGAATTCAGGTTCACTTTTCCTGAATATTTCTGCACTATCGTTTCCCACTTAATGTAGAAATAACGAATTACATTACATCTTAATCCACCTTGAGTACCTAAAATCTCGTAGCACGATATCTGTATTTTAGAAATTTAGATTATGCTTTTGTTCATATTTCAAGCCATTGTGCATAAAATGTTTCTTTTGTTCAATCTTTTTATTGCGTTTTCAGAAAATACGTAAAATAATCATAAATTATATCAAAGATTCAGTTTAAGCAATCTTGTACACTATTAGCTGTACAAAGATAAAATACTGAAGTTATAGTATATGAAATATTAACATTAGAGATCATGACTGGAATAAAATTATTCTAATGTGTTTCTCAATAAAAAGTTGAATTGACTTATCTCTGAAGTTTGAGAATAGTAATTATATATTCAAAGATTTGCCTTAATGTAATCTCTAAGGTTTTCGTTCATTGACTAGTCTGCAGATACGCAGTCAGAGAGATGATTTACAAAATTCAAATCTCTCCCTCCCTAGCTGAGCAGCTAATACCACTCAGTTGTAATTTATCCACAAATAATGTAAGATTTTTTTAAAACCAACATTTTAAGAAAGAATATTAAGCCAGCATAAGGAACGTGATGTATCAAATGATGGAAGAATCTGTGTACATGTATTTGAGTGAATTTACCCCAGTGGAAGGAAAAAAGACCATTTACCACAGTAAATGAAAAATTCACTTCTAGAAGTACAGATAGAGGAAAAAGTAGCACTGTCATTACTGCTTTTGCATTCGCTTGTGGAAAAGCTAACTCAATACTGTTTGAGTTTAAAATTAGGATTGCATGATAGCCTTTGTTATGTGCTTCTGTTCATTCCCAGAATCACTCTAGCCATTTGTAGAATAATGCACCATAGCTTGAGGGTCTCTTATTTAATCACAGGAATAAGATCAGTGTGGCAGAATACCCTGTACTGGCAAAATTATGCAAAAGAGTTAACGTTCTGTTTGCTAAGCCCTGTGTCTGACTCAGCTTTTTAAATCTTCACTTCCGTAATCATTCAGGCCATCCTTATACATTAAGTGGTTTTAAGACAGCACATGACACAAAAGACTTTAAAGTGTCACTTTGCTTGTTGTATAAAAGCATATTGGTTAATGTATCAGATGTATTTGAACTCACATGAAACAGTAAGCCGTATCTTTTCGTAGATAAACTTTCTGGAGACAGAATAAAGCAAGTCATGGAACACATCTGGAAACTTCAGGAGTTCTGTAACAGCATGGCCAAGCTTGATATTGATGGATATGAATATGCGTACCTTAAAGCTATAGTCCTCTTTAGCCCTGGTAAGGAATTTAGTGGCCGTATCTTTTTAAATAACAAGCATTCATATGTTAATGTTTTAGCAATTTTTTTTAATGAGTCTGATGTCTTGAGATGAGACTGATCTGTTAAGCTGCAGACAAAATGATTGTTCCATTGTTCCATAATGATTTATCACAGACAATATGTTTTAAAAATAACTTTGGAGAATATATCGATGTTGTTTACAGTTCCAATATATCAGATTTTCATGTACACCTACCTTAGAAGACTAGACTCTCAATTACCTTCAGGTGAGAATGTATGAGTAATAAGTTATCTGGGATGTGTACTAGCAATATTAGTGAAGTAAATGGCAGGAAGCATTAGAGGAAAACATTCTCACAGTGACAAAAAGAAATTGTCATAATTAATACTCTTAATACATTCATAAGAGGGATCACTGAAATATGAGCAGAAATACCACTGTATTTTTATAAGGAACTTCAACAAAATCTCCAAAATTAAATGTAAACAGGCTGTTTTCCATTTGATACCAAAAAAATTACAGCAGACTACTAAAGCATGATCAACAGTGTTTATGAGATATGAGGATTTACTCAAAGAAGACACTTGAGATTTTCTGGAATGATAAGGTAAGGACCTTAAAGAAATGGGAAGTGACAGTCTCTTCAGGAAAGGTGGAGAAATGTTCCTAGGACACAGAAAGGTTGATTTAAAACTGCTGACAGCCTGAGTGAAAGGGAAGCTCTTGCTCAGACATGTAAATTATTTACTTTAATTCAAAGGTGTTTATCACTTTGAATTTATCAAAATACAAAGAAAATTATTACCTTGTTATTAGGGTGTTGTTTTGGGGTTTTTTAATATTGATACTATTTTTCTCTTTGTAATAAAACTTATTTTAATTACAAGATACTGGTGTCCTGAAATTTGCATGTGAATTTTTTTTGCAGATTGTACCATTAAGGTTAGGTTTATTGGGGTTTTTATGCATGTTGGAGGAGCAGGAAACTCTCCAAACTCAAGCTAGCTCTGTCCTGTTTCAAGGGAAGAGCAGTTTGAACACCACAGTGAAGATATTTGGACTTAGTTGGAGACGTTGTATTTTCTGGGTTTTTTCCTGATGATGCGACTGTCTTTGAGGAGCTGAGCCAGCTGGAATTAAAACAAGAGACAGGCTCAGGAGGGTCAAGAAATTGATCTGGCAGGAAAACAACCCTAGATACTGCTCGGTCAGCATAGTTAGCCGAAATCACAGAGGCAAACACCTTTAAAAAAGCAAGGTTAGAAACATATCCTAGGAGTGTCATTGCCTGATACATACCTACACGCTTAATCTTTTTCCACTTTCTTGTGGATACACACAGCTATAGAGACAAAAGGGAACAAGCTAATTCTGAAACCAGGAAGCAAATGTTCAATTGAGTGGTTTCCTTTATACAACTAACATGTTAAACATCACAATACAAGAGAAATAATTAAATTAAATTAAATTAAATGCAAGAATCTTATAACTACATATATTTCATAATGTATAGGGAAACAATCGACATACAGAAATGTTTTGTTTCTTTAGATCACCCTGGTCTGACCAGTTCAACCCAAATAGAAAAATTCCAGGAGAAGGCACAGATGGAATTGCAGGACTATGTACAAAAAACCTATCCAGAAGATACTTATAGGTATTTATTGTCTCTAGTACCCAAAGTAATGTTGTGGGCCGTAGCTGGCAAAAGTACAAAATAACATCATTGATGTAAAAATTTCCTTTTTGACATCTGTTCTTTTTTACTATTGATGAGAAAGAACTAGAACCTCGTTCATGAAAGTGAGCAGGTTTGTTTAAATATAGGTAGAAGCAAAGGTAGCTGTCTAGCTTCTTCCATGTAAATTAAACTTGAGTACGTACTTTTTTTAGTCTCGTTGCCATGTTTAGAAAAGTAAACAGACTTACTTTATCTTACTTTATTAGAAATCTCAAGAATAACTGCCTCAAACTTCTTTAATTCAAACTGCCTCCTTTTTCAAGTTAGTTGCCAAAGAGGCTTTGAGATAATAAAAGGTGATTATTGTCCTTTGAATGTTTGTCAAGTTACATATACAGAAAAGTATTAAAACTGTCAGTTCATAAACCTTAGAAAAATAAGAATTGCATGTGGGGAACAGTAACCAACTCTTAAGCTTCTAAGAAATTCACGTATCCTACTATTTTCTCCTTTGCTAAAAAAAATTTCCAAGGACCTCTCTTTGCAAATATCTAACTTGTTTTTTTACCTCTCAACTATTCCTGTTTCTGACTTGCTAGAAATAATTATCCTGTTTTCTCATAGTCTCCATCAAAACTATTTTACATCTGCACTACAAGGGAAATTCTAACTTCCGTCTACCAGTAAATCCTAGAACATATCCTCTTTTACTGTGAAAAGGTATCCCCATGTAAAGAAGCGTCCAATCCTGTACATTTAAGCAAGGTCTGAGAGCAGTGTAACTTTAAAAACAAAACAAACAAAGCAAAAAAAGCTTGTAAAAGACAAAACTGGTTTCTTTACTGGTCTTAAAGAGATAACATTTTGTGGGGCAACAGAAAAGGTATCTGCATTCCCAGTTAGGTGCAGCAAAGATGGGATTCTCTACTTCAGGAATATCCTCAAATCCCACATTCTTCTTCTGTGTACGGTTCAGTTATTCGGATTGATGTGAGAGAGCTCGATATCTGCCATAAAAAGAAATACAGAATTTGTTCCATGTATTTACTTCTCTTAATAGTGGCTCAGGGAAGAAAATCAGAGAGTTATATTTCTCAAACCGTGTCCTGTATTTTAATTTACATTGTTTATATTCCGATGCTCACCCACAGATAAGTTTAGAGTACAAAATCTGATTATTTCTGAGCAACTGAATGCTGCCACAGATTGAGATAGATGCACAAGTGTTATAATTTTCATAAAACCAGCATCATAACTTGAATCTCTTTGCAATTTTCCCCTAAAGTTTACAAGATACGGTATATTAGCAGAATGGACCTTACCTATTTTCTGCATAGATATTTAAGCATTTTCCAGAGGCCTGTGTTCAGTGCTGCCTAAGGTTTGCTATTACATGGCTCTGGTTCGGGAAATTTGTTTATTTTGGCATTTGTGATGTACATCTGCCATATAAACACAGCAGATATGCTTTCGTCACTGTCCTAAATTTCAAATGCATTGAAAGTCCAGAAATTCAACTCGACCACTTCTTTATATGTCTGTTAACATCCTGGTACATAAAAAAACACAGCATTTGACTATGTATGAGTAACAGCACATCCCTCCAAAGTCTTTTTCTCATCAGGAGCAGATTCTCTTCCTTTTATATATATCTCATCCCATTCTTGCTATCTGGTTTGTTGTTAAGTTGCTAGGCAACTGAGGACTATGCTGTTTATGGTTTAAATTTTAATTAAGTGTTTTACTCTTGAAATTGTGCAAATGTTTTCACTAGTCAGTATGAATATTATTAGTCTCAGCATTGTCTTGAACTATGAAGTGCTTCCAGAGCTGGGAATTTCAAAAGCAGACCAGGAGAATTGTGTGTTTGTACATACACATTGATTCTACAAAGGTCGTTTATACGTCCTTTTCATTGGAAAACCACAAAGAACGATGGCAGCTTTTCATTTCGCTTGCAGGATAGAAAAGTAACCATTCTTTTTATGGTAGCTCAATTAGCTTTAATTGCCTCTTTACTCCCATTCATGAATTATGGTAATAATAAAAGCAGATCCAGCTCTTTAGCCACAAAGTATTTTAAACTGGTATTATGTGTAATCATAACCCCCTGAACTTCTTTTTCAGGCTAGCCCGGATTCTAGTTCGCCTGCCAGCGCTTAGGCTGATGAGCTCTAGCATTACGGAGGAACTATTTTTTACTGGTCTCATTGGAAATGTTCCCATTGACAGCATAATCCCCTACATTCTCAAAATGGAAACAGCAGAATATAATGGTCAAATAACTGGCACGTCTGCATAATGGGAACAACACAATTTGATGGATCGAAATAATTTTTAAAAACATACAGTTGCGAAGGTAAAATAATAGCGTTTTGGTATGTACAAATATTTCCAACTTGTTACTCATTTCCTGTCAGATTTCTCCTTGTCTGTTTGCTGACGTTGACAAAATTTAAGCAGCTATTCAAAGACCTGCTATAGGACCTTTTCTGCCACAAGGAATATTTTTGATGCCTTTCATTTAAAAGGCTATAGATTACTGAACATACTTTTCACATGCTTTGTATTTAGAAATTATCAGTGGTTAAAAATAGAGTTTTATAATATCAGAGATTAGTAATAAAATTACTTTAAAAGTAAAAAGAACAGTATGTATATATATTTAAAAATATCCTTGGAATTAATATCTAATAAATGCCAGGGTATGATACTAGCACTTTGTAAGCACTTCTTGTCAAAGCGACAATGTCATCAACATCCTGCTTATGAGTATGGAATATGAAAAAAATTGCATACATCTTTAGTCAAAATGCTAGTGATTTCTGTGAAAATGTAGAATGCTACAGGAGACAATCATTTATTCTACAAAAAGTCACTTGCTCTTATGTTATGCATGAAATATTAATGTGGATTCTTAAATTGGATATCCACGTTATATGAAAATATACTGTTAAATTAGTGCAGTCGTAATTCACAGTACGATGCAGTCCTAGTGACTATTACGTGCTACAGGAATTACGCAAACTACAAGAAAAAATGGGTTTCTTGCCACAGTAATGATGAAATATTCAGGTTCCTTAAATTTTCTATTCAGACCAACACAGTCATGACAAATGTTATTCTAATACGAAGCCTTTTGGTTGTGGGAAAAATTGGTCATTAACTGGAAGAACAGTCATTTCCAAGTAGAGCTACGTGATGCTCGTTGAGTACACTCTTTGCATTTCCAACTGTACTCCTTCTCTCTGTACTCCTAAACATCCTCATCATCTAGCCAAAGGTGCAGTTTAAAACCTGAAATGTGTAGAACCTCTGGCCGTCAGCAAGAATATATTACAAAGCTCTCTTACTTTTTCTCCTCCTCCTCCCTCCCCTTCCCTGACTGAGCACTCCCAGTTTTGCAGTGCTTTCAACCTTCCTTTGACTCAGTTTGAAACTGAACTATAGTTGGGATTTACTTTGTCGTGTACAATTGTAGTTAATGACTGACACACCATGGAGTTATAAAATTAACTACTTTTTCATTGTCTAGAGTGATGAGCCATCAACATGTTTTCTAGTATTGGCCATTATCTGCTAGCATTGCCTTCATTTTAGTATAATTTATTATTATTGACATTCAATATTTTAATCAATCAAAGTTTAAAAAAAAAAAAAGCCATGGCAATTAATACCTTCATCTGATCCTCGCCCATTAGATGCATCAGTTACTTTAATTATTTGTATGGTAGAGGCGTTTTCTTCTTGTGTATTTTTATGTGACAGAAATCTAATGATAAGTTCAGCACTTTCGTTTTTCTTCTGTTATTGACATTTACTTAGAAACACCAACCAGGTTGGTGTTCGTGTCTTTTAAGGGTCTGAATTGTAGCCAAAAGACCTTAAGCAGCTCTAGATGAGGCTTCTGATGTAATCAAAAGTCCTGACCAGGTATACTTCATTCTCATTAGGAGGCTCACGTTTGTCACACTCATTGTGACACAGAAGGCTATTTAATTTTAGCTTCTGGATGCATGAAAGTCTTCTACTGTACCATTGTTACAGCATTCAGAATCTTCTTTTATCAAAAGGGTGTTACAAGGTGTCCAATATTCATGCAGAGATTTGCAATATTGCACTTTCTCTCAGTTTTTGCTATAGCAGATCAAATTGTCCTGTTTCAATGTGATGGAAGGTCTGCGCTCTGAATGTTAAGTCAACTGGAATGCAGGATTTGGTACTAGCTGTTTTGTTGTGGTGTAACTTCTTGTGTGATTGCATCAGCACTTCCAATGCAAAGTCCCTGTTTAAAGGGTATACAACTTAAAAATTAATTGTGATATTAACAACTTCAAAAGAAGTAGCTACCTTGGAAAAAGTTGTAGGCGTTTTTGTTAAAATTTAAAATTTTATTGGCTTATATCATTGTTGTTTTAAAAGCAGTATGCATTGAACTATCGTGCTATTTTTCATTGCAGAACAGATTATGCAGTTTAATTTGCTTTCAGTGTATTGTAAAAATCATGTAAGCAGATAAGTAAGCATTGTGAATGACAGATAAAATATTCCTTATCACAAAAACTAGCCATGGGAATCTTTTTTCCCAAAACTGAATACACATCAGCTGGCTTTTTCATAACAAACACCATGAAAAATTTCCAGGTGTTGAAGTAAAAGGGCTCCATTTTCTGTGCAAAAACTTGTTTTCCTAATTTTTCTTACTTGCACTGTGAGCCTGTCCGTTTAGGAAACAAAATAAAGCCACTACAGTTTTTTGGGAACAGAGGGATCACATGAAATAATACTTAAAATGTACGCATCATATTACATTTATAAATCACAATAGTTAATATCATGCAGCTCTGTTTACAAGTAAACTACACTCCCTACAAATGCCACATAATGATATCCTTGATCCATCTCTGATAGTCACTTGCTCTGCAAACAGTTTCCTGGACTAGCGATAAAATATTAATTTGTGTAAATGAAATGAAACAATGCGATCCATATCTAGGATCGCATTGTTATTTATTGTGCATGCATTTAATAGATGAAATGAAGCAGTTCCATACTTAAGATTCTGATATTACCATCCAAAAGCTATAAAGTCTCTCTTTGTATAGCTTTATCAGCACGATTTGCTGATATGTGTTAGTCAGAACCAAGCTAATTTAGTCCTTATGCCATTAACAAAAACTATACACTATTTTGATTCTAAGACTAACAGTTTGGATTGTAGAAATTTGGACAGCAGATGGTAGATTCTAGAGCTTAAGAAATATTCAGAATCTAAAATGTCTTGCATATTTGAGTATTAGCTATAAATAATAAGAGAGATATGATGAATAACCGAACACTTCTTTCTCACAAGCTGCTCAAGGGCTGTCATAAAAATGAGCCAAAGATTTGGCATGTGATGGAGAGACACTGAAAGGAATCACTTAAAACACTGCGATATAAAACTATGAACCATCTTCTCCAGTGCAGTAGGTCTCCTTTGTGCTAAATTTCAACTGTAATCACAGAATCACAGACTGGTTGAGGTTGGAAGGGACTCTGGAGGTCGTCTGGTCCAACCCCCCTGCTCAGGCAGGGCCACCTACAGCCAGCTGGCCAGGACCATGTCCAGGATGGAGACTCCACAACCTTCCTGGGCAACGTGTGTCAGTGCTCAGTCACCCTCAGGGCGACAAAGTGCTTCCTGATCTTTGAGGGAATCTCCTGTGTTTCAGTCTGTGCCCATTGCCTCTGCTCCTGTCACTGGGCACCGCTGAGAAGAGCCTGGCTCCATCTTCTTCAGACCCTCCCGTCAGGTACTTGTACACAGTGATGAGATCCCCCTGAGCCTTCTCTTCTCCAGGCTGAACAGTCCCAGCCCTCTCAGCCTCTCCTCAACTGTGAGGTACTCCAGTCCCTTCCTCATCTTCGTGGCCCTTTGTTGGATTCTCCAGTGTGTCCATGTCTCTCTTGTACTGGGGAGCCCAGGCTGGACACAGCTCTCCAGCTGTGGCCTCGCCAGTGCCGAGCAGAGGGGAAGGATCCCCTCCCTCAACCTGGTGGCAACGCTTTGCCTAATGCCGCCCAGGACACCATTAGCCTTCACTGTGGCAAGGGCGTGTTGCTGGCTCATGCTCAGCTCGGTGTCCACCAGGACCCGCAGGTCCTTTTCTGCCAAGCTGCTTTCCAGCTGGGTGGCCCCCAGCATATATTGGTGCCTGGGGTTGATCCTCCCCAGGGGCAGAACTTTGTGCTTCCCCTTTTTGAACTTCATGAAGTTCCTGTTGGCGCATTTCTCCAGCCTGTCAAGGTACCTCTCCATGGCAGTACAACCCTCCGGTTTATCAAGCAATGAAGCTGCTAATCTGTCAGTGATCTGGGTGTAATCTAGCAGTGAAGCTATTTTAGCTCATTCAAATAAACCTTTTCCTTGTATGTACATCAGTAGAAGACAGATGTTCAAGAGGCACAGAACTGATGAAGGGATTCTTTCTGCCAGCAGTCCAGGTGTTGCTTGGTAGCCATAGAAAAAGGTTCATCTAAGTAAAATGGGCCTCTCAAAGTTGTTCTTGCTCTATGTTAACCTTCGACGTTATTTCCAGCTTCTTGTGGTGACTGGGTTTTTAGGCCGCTCTAACATAATGAAGGTAGAACAATGTACACAGTACAGCTGCAGACTCAAGCAAATTTTAAACTATTTCTGCAGAAAATACGGCAACTGATACAGTTCTTATAATTTCTGAGGTTTGTTTCATCCCCCCTGCCAGTAACTGCAAGATAACAGGCTAATCTTACTAGCTTTACTTTTAAATTAGTTTCGTTTTGTTTCTTCTTTGCAAGTGCTAACTTTTGGTTATGAATATGGGGCAGGAGAGTTTTTTATTATTGTAACATTTCTTGAAAAACTATTTCTTGATTTTAAGTATGGGAACAGCTTGTTTTCATAAAGGCCAAATTTCAATGCTAAACTTGTATTTACAAAGTCAAAAGATCACAGTCTGAAAGTGATTCTCAAAGTGACATCTCACTGAAGCTCTACTTTTTGCCCCAAAATTCACTCTCTCCAGCATTTTCGAGGTCCTGTTTCTGCTGCTCTTGAAATGAAAATATTTTAACTCAGTAGAAATAATAGTGATAAACTCTCTGATTAGATCTGTCTGAACTTGATTATACGTGTGTATTGGGAATCGTTCAAACAAATTTTAAGAATTCTGTGCTGACTGAAACTGGGGCATGCAGGGAGTGATAACGAGGCAATAACGTCCATTCTCCATGTGCTTCATTTGTTTTCCAACTCTTTTGACAAGGAACTGGATTTGAATCCTTGTACATAACGAGAACAGTGATCGGTAACTGTGTAGGAGCATTTGGGGTTAGCTTTGTAATAACGATTTTTATTACATTTGTGACAAGGGCAAGAAGGTATGTTACTTTTCTTCCCTTAATTTACTTACATGGGACTAAAGAGACAAAACTAAGACCATATGCAAAAGTCATCTTTCTCTGCTTATTTACATTGCTTATAAATTAAATACAATGCTGGTGGTGCCAGTGGAGTTACGCTGGCATGAAACTGATAGAATAGGAAAAAATAATGTCCAAGGAGAGATCCTTCAAAGCGATCATAAAAGCCTTTATTATTTTAGCTGCCTTAAAATGTTAGATGATTAAGGAGGCTTAGTTTTCAGAGCGCTCTGGGGCAAGAAGCTGTTGTTGGTCACCACTGATTACTTGGTATCATTTACCAAGTCTCTTTTTCACATCCTCTGAAGCACTTGGCCCTCAGGGCAACCGTAACGCCTCCAGTGAATGGCACTGACACAAGATTTCTGTGCTGAATACAGCTGGCTCTGCATTATCGTTGTAGTACCCTTTGGCAAAGGGCATATTCTGAGGTGTGATAGGGAAAACAAGTCAGGGCTGAAACTTCCAGGTGAAACCAGTTTCCTGACTGTGGTTGTTCTTTGGCAGAGACTGTAAAACACTTCAGTGCTTTCACTGTTGTGTATAGTACACAGAACTTTCACAGATTCCTGACTTACTTCATACATGATGCTGAAGATGTCAGTATGTTTTCCTACCCATTAAAATTAGTTAGGATTCTTCCCTGATTACCTGCTGTTTAATTAGTAAGGGGTAATTTTAAAAAGGACTGAATAGCCTGAGTAGCCAGGGTATCAGGAATACAGTTTAGCCAGGAGAAGGAAATTGGAAGTTATCAGGCTGAGTATACTGCCAAAGAAGCAGCGATCAAAGCAGCTTTCTGCAGTAACAGCACCGGTCTGAGGCCCTGTGTGAACTGGGTGATGTCGGTAGCAGAACTGGCAGGTCAACCAGACATACACAGATGCACCAGCAAATACCTACAGGATGGGAGCACCCTGAAAAGAAAAGAAAAAAAAAAATAAATTTTTTTCTATTTGAAATCCCTCTCCTCTCCCTTGGTTACTCGTTAGAGTACAAAAGCAGGGTAGGTTGGTTCTTTTTCATCTACTCTTGCCCATAAGAGGAAAAGCAGAAATACCAGGCAAACAAGTAGGTTCCCTCCTGTCCCGGTAGCAATGACAGAAGAGCTGCTGCTGTGGTTTGCTCTGATGGTAGGCATGGGCCTGCTGCGAGAGCAGCACACGGCACCCGCAGTCCTAATGCCTCCCTTACGCCCAGGGAGAATCGACAAAATAAGGCCATGTTCACCCAGTAGAGGAGAGTAAGGGGCAGAGGAAGGACAAATTGCCAGCATCTACTGGATCTTGAATGACATAAAATTAGTTTAAAAACCAGCTTTGTGTGAAAAATTACAGAGAGGGTATGGCAAAGGGGAGAAAATTAAAACATTTACTTTTTGCACCTCTTAATTCTAAAGTTGCTGAGTGATTTTAACAGTAAATGCTCTTGAACTAAGTTCAAGGCTTATTGGATGAAAAATGCTATAACCCCTCTCAATAGATAATGCTCCAACCCTACTTCTGCTGCAATCAATGTTACCAACATTATATGGGAAATTATTTGTGCAAAAAAAAATGTAGATCATTATTTATACTGAGGTTGCAAGTTAAAGTTCTTTGTAAAGTTTAAATGCTCTAAGTCTAAATATATTAGACTTGGAAAACATCAAACCCCAGAATTACCTTATTACTAAGCTTTTTGTGGCAAAGTCATGCTAAGTTCATCGCAGATAATACTGTCGTGATGTTCCATAATTCCCACGGCCTGTTCTATCCTCTGAGTTACACAAACACTTTGAAAACGGCTTATTATTGTAAATCCTTGCCTGTCTTCCTTCTTTTTAAAGGGTTTTGATAGATTTTTACACATCTTTATTTTGTGCCTCCCACCGTTGTGCATTTCTGCATGTTCAATTCTAAAACTCACTCGAGCAGCTAATGCATATGTACATAGTTGTATGTATGTGTGTACGAATGTATGTTTATACCTATTGTCTAAATATATTATGTACAGTGTATAGAAAGTGTGTAGTGTTTGTATATATGTACAGATATGTAGCCATGTATTCATACTGTTCTGTACCTTAAAGCTCATTCATTCATTTGCTAATCCAGAGCTTCCTAGTTTTCATTTCTTAGCCCAAACTAAGCCTCGCTTAGGCAGGTGAATCCTCATGAATTTCAGAGCTTTGGACCTTTTTCCAAATACAGCCTGAATTTAGTATTTTGTGTTCAGAACTGACAAATATATTCCATTAATTTCCTGGCTTTTACATTACTCCCTTTACCTTTTCTCATTTGATGTGTAGAAGTCTGCCAGTGAATAGTTAATTGAACGTATAATGTCTGTTAAAAACAACTAACTAACTAACTAACTACAGTCATAGAAGGTACTTCCTGTTTTCAGTATATACTCATTCTCTTTCAGCCTTCTGAGAGGCTTTTTTGTAAAGTTCTATTTTGCAGTGAAACTTGGTAAGAGATTGATTTTCTTGAGTCTTCAGCAGTGGCCAACTGGAATACAAACAAGTTGCCCTTTATCACTGAACTGTAGCCCACAGAGCAGGATGCAACAGATGCTGTTCAAAAAATCTGTACTCCTATTGCCGTCACGATAACATGAAACCAAATTGTTAAAGACAGACTGCGTCCTCTGTCCGGTGGAACGACGACGTTCCCGTTACAGTGGTGGTGAAGAGGGAGATTGCAGTGAGTTTATTTCTTAGCAAGCATCAAGACTTAGGATTTTCACGGCGCATTTCAGTTGTATATTCATTTTCCAAAGTTACTCTATTGTCTGGCTTGAACTAAACACAGCTGGTTAGTTCGTGTTGTCAGACTAACGTCCACTTTCACGTTCTGTCCTTTCCCGAAGCCGTGACTGTGCAGATCTTGCACTGTGTGTGTCAAGTTGCTGTTGTTCACATGGCAGCTGGGCACACGGTGCATTTATGGCATTAGACTTGCAGTAGGACAGTTCATTCCCCATAGAGAGTATTCAGACATTTAAACTATCGAAATATGAGTAGTCCTCAGTCCTTTTTCCCTTTCTGATGACTGAAGTTACAAAGGAAGCCTTCTGTAAAAGTAATTCTATTAACTTTGGTTTTTTAAAAAAGCATTTCACAGACTGTGTAGAGGAATAGTGCAGCACCTCTTGTTTCTGTCACGTTAAAAAAGGTGAAGCGGAATTTTCGGGGCATTTATTTCCACCTTTTGTACTCAATGTGGCAACGACTTGTGTCTGTTTAAGCAGATGAGCAGACAGCAATTAAAATAATGTGAGATTCTTGTATGCATAAAACACAAGTCTCGGAGTCAGGCTCTCTGCTTGTAGCCTTTGCTATGGACAATGCTAAGAATCTTCTCTGTTTCTTGCCATATTGTTCAGTAAGTGTTTGTAAGCTTTTGTTTCAAATATAGGAAAAATGGTAAACCATCCATTTGAATACTTCAAACCTTATTTTTGAGATTTTCAGCAGGAAAATTATTTAAATTAACAGCAGGAATTCCTGTGACAGATGGTCCTTCATTGGTGTCATGACAATCAGTGCTGTTTGAATGTCTGCTTTCTTCTTGAAAGGCTGAATGGAAACCTGAACGTCTATTAACGTCGTTGTACTGCAGTAACATTTCTAAAGATTAGGAAGCAAATTGGGGTATTGACCAGGATTGAACCTGTTTAAAAATTCAATTGTGAATTTAGGAAAAAAGAGCGTATTTTAAAATTGTGAACTTGTTTTATAGTCACGTTTGAATTGTCTGTATTCTGAAGGACACAATGTGCCCAAATTTAAGTGGCAGTAAAGGCTCTGGTGTAACATTCTGTGGAAACTGTGGAATGTGAAATCAGCTTTCTGTAGCTGATCACCGAGCAGCACACCTCGTGCCAGGTATCAAACACCCCTGAATAACTGGCTTCTCGTACATTTTTTTTAAATGATCTTAGGTAAATGATAATTTTAAGATATTTTCAACGATTGTGGGTTAAAGGTAGGACTGAATAAATATCAAATAAAAAGGATATTCTTTAAGAAGAAAATGTGTTACAGAGCATGTATTTCTCATACATGGAATCAACGTTAAATGTGGGACAATTTTTAATAATTAATCTTTACTCCAAAATACACTGCAAGCCACTGTTCAAACACTTTTGTAACTGAAAAACTGCACATTGTGCAAGTGTTCTTTCTGTTTGGTGTACCGGGGAGTTCTGAGCTCCTACCAAAATAGCAGGTTTTTATAAAAGGAATCATCAACTTTTAATTCCTTGGGATATTTTCTGGAATTCTCTGTTCATTATATTTAGAGAACAATTGTTTATGGTATTATATTTTAATTTCAAGCTAAAAACCTTGCAGAAGTTGTTAATTTCTCACCGCTTCTTTTGTGAAATCAGCTTTGTTATGTGTGATAGCATTTAAAAATAATAGCATGTTCTTTTTTTAATCTGAATTTTATATCTAATCAGTGTCTTCTCATGAAGAGGAATTTGCATTGTTGTGTTTGTATATAGAGTATTGCAGTGCATGATTTAGCTTTTGCATTTTATTAAATGCTGTTTAAATGTGGCATTATATTGTTGTGGCTTAATACTACTACCTAAATGAGGTTTATACTATTAAAGTGAATTACAAATATAAATGCATTCTTGAGTTTTATTTTTAAGTTCAATTTCTTCTTAAACATTAGGTGTCCAAGACAAATACATAATTTAGTGTCTTTTAGGGAGAAACAGTATTTTCCCTTCACTACAGTGATTATCTTATGAGTGATTTAACCAGGTCTAAGACAGAAGATAAATCCCATGAACCTTTCTGACACCAGGGAGCTACTTCTAGAAGGAAGAGGACCTTCTCCTAAAGGTTTTCATTCATCTTCTTTAGCCTTCTGTTCTTCTTATTTTTTTGAGGAGATACTTGGCCATTAATAGACAACGCTTTATGTTTACTCTTACCCGGTAGCTCCTTCCGGTTCCCCAGATTTAAGTTAAGGTGATGCATTGGGTCTTGTTTCACTTCCCTTTGCTCGCGCTTTGTAACAGAGGTAATAAACCTGGACTCCATTCCAGACAGTAAATTCATTCTCCATTTTATATCAACACAGTCGAGGTGCACCGAGCAGATTTCGATGGAGGAGGCAGAGCGTGAACTTCGTGTCTTGTTGTGCTGTTGGAAACTGAACAGCCTCGAGGACCCAAACTCCTTGTCAGGAGCGTGTTTGAGAAATACAGTTTGCATCGAGGTGCGTCACTACGGGGGGGAAACAAAAACGAAACAAAAACGAACCAAAAACGCGCGAGCGGCGCTGCCTCGACCCCGGGCGAGCGTCTCGCGACCGCCTGGCCCGCCGCGGGCACGCACTGCGGCTCATGGGCGGGGCGCAACCCACCGCGGCGGGTGCTCGTGACACCCGCTGCGGCCCGCACGCGGCTCTCAGGGCGCGGAGGAACGGCCGCGCGGCCCGCGGAGACACCAGCGCCTCCGCCCGCTCCCGCAGGGGGGGACCCCCAGGCCGCAGAGGGACACGCACACCACCACACACACACACACACCACACCACCCCCCCACCCCCCCCCGCCCACCAGGCCGCAGGGGGACGAGCCGCTGCGCGAGGGCCTCCGCGCGGCCGCGGGGGGCGGGGCCGCGGAGGGGCCGCGCGGCGGCTGAGGGAGCCGCGGCTGAGGGAGCCGCGGCTCGCGCCGCTGTCGGCGCGGGGCGGCGCCTCCCGCCATTTCCGCCCGGCGGCGCAGGGGAGCGGGCCCGGGCCGCCGCCATGCCGATGAAAGGCCGGTTCCCCATCAGGCGGACGCTGCAGTATCTCAGCCAGGGCGACGTCATCTTCAAGAGCTCGGTGAAGGTGATGACCGTGAACTACAACACGGCGGGAGAGCTGAGCGAGGGGGCGAGGTGAGCGCGACGGGGGGGCGCGGGGCGGTCGGCGCCTTCGGCGGAGACCTCGCGGGCGGCCACGCCATCCGCGGAGACATCGCGGCTTGCGCGTATGCGTTTCTCTCCTTCTTTCCAGGCGGTTTGTGTTTTTCAACATCCCCCAGATCCAGTACAAGAACCCCTGGGTGCAGATCATGCTGTTCCGGAACATGACCCCCTCGCCCTTCCTCCGGTTCTACCTGGGTAGGTGCCGCCGGACGGGACACCCGGCCTGCCCCGAAGCCGCCCGGCCCCGCCGCACCCCCCCCCCCCCCCCCCGAGCGGATCTCCCCGCGGGAGGCACCGGCGCAGCGGCGGTTCGGCCCTTGGCGCCCCCCGCCCCGCCCTGCGGGGGGAAGAGGGGGAAAAGGGGCTCCGTGTGTCAGCCCGGGGCCTGCGCTCACGGCCGCCGCCTCCCCACGCGAGGCTTTGCTGCTCGGCTGCAGCACCGCCTTGCACGTAACCGTAATGGAGAAGCAGGTGCCTTGGTTCTGTGCGTTTAAAACACAAAACACGGTAGGGAAGGGGGTGCTGGTTGATGTACTGTTACACACCTTTCTTGACAGACAATGGAGAACAAGTTTTGGTTGACGTGGAAGATAAAACCAACAAAGAGATAACTGAGCACATTAAAAAACTCTTGGGGAAAAGCAAGTAAGTAACACTTAATAAGCTAAAGTACAGTGTAGCGTACATCATTGTACAACCAGTGCAAACTCTTGCCAGGTATATAGAAGTACCACTTTTCCCAGACAAAATTGACACGAGCCACGTCAGGTCCACAAGCTAGAAACTGTAAATCCATCCTATTGGTGAATTTGGTCCAGGGAAGGGAAAGGAAATCTTGCTGTTTAGGCTCCCAATACTAACCAACATCTATCTTCTAGAGAAACACTTGAAAAAGAGGAAAGAGAAAGGAAAAAACTATCACATCCAGCAACTTTTGGGCCCAAGAAGTATCATCTGCGAGAATGCATGTGTGAAATTGAAGGCCAAGTTCCCTGCCCTGCTTTTGTGCCACTGCCCAAAGAGATGAGGGGAAAATACAAAGATGCTATGAAAAACGAAGCAGAAGCCTGATATCTGGAGTCCTGCAGTTGTTTTTCCTCAGGGCTGGATGATCAAGGTACTTCAGTGAGAGACAGGAGCTAACAGCAAGTTCATATAATACAGACAACCTTGTCTCAGAAGTCTTACAGCTGCTTCAAGAATAATTAAAGTGAAAAATAAATAAAAGTTAAAAAGAAACCCAGCTTTTTTTGGTGCCAGTTTTACAAAGGATTACAGTTAACACAGCATGAATGGAAAACAGAATGACTGGAGCCCTATGTCCTACTCATGCCTGCATGTAGAAGGTTATGGCAAAAAACAAGATCATATTTGCTTTGAGATAGAGACTCGACTAAAAACTTAATCTATCTTAGAAGCAGCACAGAATTGCACAGTTCGTAGCAAATAGTGTAAGGGTTGCTGCTGGTTTAGCACAAGACAGATGACATGTACCTGCTCAAGTGGATCCAGAGAAGGCCACAAAGATGATCAGGGGGCTGGAGCAGCTCCGCTGTGAGGACAGGCTTAGAGGGTTGGGGTTGTTCAGCCTGGAGAAGGCTCCAGGGGGGACCTTATAGCGACCTTGCAGTGCTGAAAGGGGGCTCCAGGAAATGTGGGGAGGGACTCTTTGTCAGGGAGGGAAGTGATAGGACAAGGGATAACGGCTTCAAACAGAAAGAGGGAAGATTTAGATTAGATATTAGGAGGACATTCTTCCCTGTGAGGGTGGTGAGACCCTGGCACAGACTGTCCAGAGCAGCTGTGGCTACCCCCTCCCTGGCAGTGCTCAAGGCCAGGCTGGATGGTGCTTGGAACTGGATGAACTCTAAAGTCCCTTCCCACCCCAAACTCTTCTGTGATTTCCATCTTGTACTAACTGAAGGCAGCCAAGTGGTAACATAACTCCAGGCTCAAACTCCAGCATGAATTTTCTTAATTTAGTTACCACTCAGAAACAATTAATTACAACGAGATCCAACTTGCTGATGACACTGCAGCTCTGAGAAGCACTGATCAAGAATAGCAGCAATGGAGGAGAACATGTAAGTTAGTATTCAAAAGATACGCTTTAGTTATCTTTATCATTCTTCAGAAAAAAATTAAAACTACTCTTATAACAATTTCCTAAACAGTCTTCCTTTTAAAAAATAAAACGTACAAAGGGGAATTGTGTCTAGATTTATCAACTTCCAGCGAATTCTAGTGAGGAAGTCCATTATGCTTCAAAGTCCAGTGCTGCTGTGTAACTCTTACTTCAAATGTTCCTGCTAAAAAAAAAAACCCTTCTAAATCATCATAGCTTCTGCCTCACCAAACAATTACACTACACCTATAACAGTATATAAAAATATGATAGATTGCACTGTATTGCTTGGAATTTGGTAATTGCACATACCTTTAATCAGGCTTTTATATGCAAATTACTACAGAAATTCAGCATTTCTGTGCTAACAGTCAAGTACAAAATTTCGCACCAATTCAAGCATTCTGTAAAAACTGTCAAGGACGAACACAGCACAAAATAAACATGTTGTTTTATTTCATCTCTGTTTACAAAGTCCCTACAGAGCACTGCATGCAGTTTTAACAAAGTCAACGCTAGTTATTTACTGAGCTTTAGGGTTAAAGGTGTCTCATTCTGTTGTGCCTTGTGAGCCTCACAGCAGGCCAAACACCTTGGAGATGACTTTAGTATCAGATGTCTCGTCTATCACATGTAACACTGACAAAGATCATGAGGTATGCTAGTCCATTATCTGCTTGTAAAAAATACATTAGTACGTGTACAATAAGGATACTTTAATTGTTAGTGCATTTGACTGAAAATACAAACAAGGCAGGATAGTTGCAACAAGGAAAAAACACTTTTAAAATGTGAAAGCTGAAGCCACTGAAACATTTTTTTTCATGATACAAAAAAGCTTTGGGTTACAGTACAGGCAACAATCCTCTCGACTAGCAAACGTGTCTGTCTTAAATAACTACCTTACACTATTTCTGTCAAAACAAGCAATTCCAGGGATTATGTTTAGCTATCTTAACTTGTATGCTTTTCTGCCTGTGTAAATCTGGTGCCACAGTGCACGATTTGTTAGCTTATGACCTTCCAGAATCCTCTGTTCTTCATTTCACTTGGTGCAAAACACCCCTCAGGGACTCAATCAACTCCAGTAAAACATCTCAGTATAAAAAACTTCATGGTCTTAAGACAACCTGTTCTGCACACCTTTCAACTTCAGATTTAGGCTACAGTACAAAGAATATCAGCTGTCCTGAACTGGCTGCTGTATGTTATTTTCAGCAGTTACTAGTGCTATTCAGTGAGGATATAGGTGGTTTGGTTTTTTAAACAACAGTTCCACAAGTCCCTACCTCCACTTCTTTACGGCAAAATAAAACTAGAGTTCCTGCTCTACTAAAGAGGTAGCGTAATTATTTGTGTCTCTAAAGTATATGCAATGTGTGGGTTACAGCTACACTGCTCTGTATTATATCAGAGATGTAGTTAAAAGACTTGTCCCACTCCATAAAAGGTTACACTTCTGAGTAAGCCCACACTTATTAGTGCTATACACTGTGATCTGCCTGACTTTCCTCTATTTCAGCTTTAAATAAATACACTCTTTAGCTGTAACTCCTCCCCACCACCCTTTCAAACACTGATGCCCAACGGTGGACTTCTGCCTTTCAAAGATAAAAATCAAAGCAGCTCAGGCTCCATCTTTTACAAAGACACAGGCTGACCTAACCCTGAAGTGCTCCTGCGTTTCTGACGCCCATCTTCAGGAGCCCAGCTCTAAGCCCTCCTGCATCACAGGTGCTGGCCGTCACCTAGTCCTCACCCAGAGCACAGGATCACCAGACAACTCCAACTTGGAGCTTCTTATTGAAGACGGACACGCCAGATGCTCCCAACTTCTGAGGGGACTCAAACATGAAAGAGAATTGCTATTTGGCACAATCGCAGCCACAAACTTTGTCTCCCAGCTTGCACAGAATGCCAGTTCAGTGACACTTCAGCTCTCCATCGTAAACAAGATTTTTGTTCCTTGAATGCTACAAAATGAGGGTTCCAGTCTCACAGATAGAGCAAACATGATCATTCTGTCACCCAGAGAATTTAAAGGAATGTGTACATTCTGTAAGGTAATTAGGAATTGGAGGGTCACCCTTTGCATTACAGTTTGAAATAGTGTTGGCCCGATGTTCTTCTCCCTGGAAATGAGCAGGTACTTGTTCCCTCACAAGCAGGTTTCTGAAGCCAGCATGGCTCTTTCTATTCACTGTAGTTTGTGCTCAGGGCAAATGGGAAACTAGAAGTGATGAAAAGACAGCATCCAAATTTTACTTGGGAATTTCTATAAACTCAATAAAAAGTTACTTATATTAAGATCAATTATAAAGTTCTTGTCTTAAAATCCCTTTTATGTATTGTATTAGCATTGCACAGAATTGACCTTCAAGTCTGTGTGTCTGCACCTCAAAGAATCACAGCAGCCTTTTAACAGCACTTTCTCGTAACACCGTTAAGCAATTGAGCTAGCCTGTAACACCGCCTTGCGTCATTACCAGAGCATGCAGTCATCTCTCTTTAGCCAAAGCCCCACTTGAAAGGCCAATGCTACAACAGAAAGGGGGAAAGACGACAAACCAACATTGCATCCATTTCCAAATCACAGTTCCCTATCAGCATTCAACCACTTGCACCAACATAAGCAGACAGTAAGACCAGTTAGCAGTAGAAGAGTGTTGTAACAAGTTATTTTAACAATTCTTAGTATAAGCATTTGAGACCAGCAGCATACTTCAGTAATTCTCTCTTCAAGACTGAGTAGTAGTGGAAATGCCTAATTGAAAGTGCGTAAAAGTCAAGATTCTCCCAATTCCCTCTTGTGATCTGTACTCCTGTTTGTATCTGCTCTTCCTTCTCATATTTAACAGCAGACTTAAACTAATCATTACACAGCCCTATTGCTGCTTCAGCAGTTGGATTTCTCCTTCTGCTTTGCTAACGTGCGCTTCAATTCCTTTAAGTTCTCTGTCAGTACCTCCACCTCATCCATTCGTCCACTATGTTTGGCGTCAAATATATAAGCTTTGATATTATCTATCTGTTGGAGAAGCAGCTCTTCCTCTATAGCCTCCTCTCCAGAGATCTCACTGCCATCCTCCACTTCAAAGGGATTTGTAGAGGATCCCTCTTCAAATGGATTCCCAGAACTCCAACTGCCCCCAGGCTTTTGAAAGGGACTTTCATCATCCTCTTCAAAAGGGTTCAAAGTACTGCCAGGTGCTCCATCAGTTTGTTCACCCTCCTCCTCATTTTCAAAGGGATTATATTCTTTTTTAACCCTTTGCAGAGCTGTGTTGGAGAAAGAAACCACTGGAGAAGTGTCTTTGGCTAATGGGTTAGGACCTTCCTCTGACTGAGGGGTATCTGCTTCATCTTCAAAGGGGTTTAGACAGTCCACCTGATCTTGGCCTTTTTCACACTGTGGGACATTCTGGGGTTTGAGCATAAAGATCAAGTGCTCTTTAGCTGGCAGCTGCTCAACAGCAGGAGTTTCAAAACTTGGGTCCCCTTTGATCTTGGTAGTATCCAAATCCAATGCATGTGCTGTCAAGTTCCAGTTCTCTTTTGCAACTTCATGCTGATGCTGCTTGACTTCTCTGAAGTCTAAGGAGCATGTCCTTGAGTGCCGAGACAGGAATTTGTGGTGTTCCCTTTCCCACTCTTTTTCACAAAGGACCTGAAGTTCCTCCCTCTGCATCTCTTCCTCTTCTGCCTGTTTTTTAGAAAGCTCAATAGCTTTCAGAGTTTGTTGTTGATCATATTCATCCTGAAGTTGCTGCAGGTTCTCTTGCAACGTATGGACCTCGTCTATCCTGTTAGCTGCCTTTGCTTGCTTAATAAAGGACGTGATATTGTCAATCTGCTGAAGAAGCGGGTCTGCTATCTCTGTCTCTCTCGATATGCTAGATGTGGGTAACCAGCCTTCAGATTTCCTGACTGTTCCTTTTTTCAGGCGAGTTGCATCACCATTAACTGCGGCTGCAGATCTGTAGATACAGTCTTTCTGCTTTTCCTCTTGTTTTCCATGTGTTTCAAGAGCCACCTAAAACAAAAAACATGTAGTAAGAGAACACCATGAGCTTGAAAAATTCTAAGTATCCGCAAGTGCAAGAAGTTGTACAAGCTGATCTTAAGACATTGCTGGTTGTCACTGAAAGGGATCAGCTGCATTTTTGGTTACTTTGCAGAAAATCATAATATTACCTAAATGCTTCCCTTCAGTTTGTTTGTGATGATATTGATCAAAACCCCATGACATCTGCCTCTACAAACTCGAGGGCAAGTAGCTACATGCTTTATGTAGAGCAAGAAAATGCCTAATGCAGCTGTGCAGAGTGTGGTCTGGATTGATCTGGACAGTAACGGTATCTGTAGCGGAACATCAGTGTTAAAGGCCACTGATGTCATCAGCTTTTGGAGTGCAACAATTCTTATTTCTCAACTTCTACCTCAAGATAAAGCTGGCTTAGTTTACAATTGATGATGTTCTCTCTCCTAACTGGAAAAAAACCCTCTCTGAAGAGGCATCCTTATTCTAGTATGTCCTTTTCCACCACCAAAAGAAGTCTCCAAATTCTACTTGTGCAAATGAACTCCAGAACACAATCTGAAAATCCACGTGAGCTAACATACTTCATTTAGGACTTGCGCTGTGTGCACTGCAGTAGAAACAGCATGTGCAACCAAGTCACTGCGGCTATAGAAGCGTTCAGCTGCTCAGTACACACCTCCTTATGTTCTGGACAGAACACCATGGTGGTGTTACATGAACCCCTGACAAGGTGTTTGGAGCGATCTGCATAAAACAATGAAAAACTGAAATCCAGTGTCCAAGGCAGCTATTCATACACACACAGCTACTATGCTTAAGCCCTTGAAGGAGGCCCTGATACAAGATACAGTAGATAGTAACAAGACTTACCATATGCAGTCTTCTCTTCTTCAGTTCTTCATACTTCTCTTTGGTCGGCAGGGACATGAGGCCAAGCAGTTTCTCCTGGCAAAAATTGAAATATTTGCAGTGTTGCTTACAGGCATTCAGCCAA
The DNA here is from genome assembly GCF_034619465.1 of Leptosomus discolor. Classification (NCBI taxonomy): domain Eukaryota; kingdom Metazoa; phylum Chordata; class Aves; order Leptosomiformes; family Leptosomidae; genus Leptosomus; species Leptosomus discolor. Next base: position 316,405 of record NC_141399.1, read on the forward strand.
TTTTCAAGTACTTGAGAAGAGAGATACCACCAACAGAACACCCCCCCACAAACAGGAGGTACCTCTACACCACAGTTGCTGCTGCACGTCTGAGCACATCTCTGCTGCCACAGCTATGCTGCTGTCTAGGCCCATACCCCAGCAAGGGACACACATTCTCTTAGGTCCCTACACGCAGCGCTGCTCTAGCAGTATGCCAGCCGGCCCACTTAAGGCTACCATCAGTCATCAGGGGAACTACAGAAACAGGCAGAACTAAACCTCCTCTCAAAACCATTTCAAACCACGGGGATGCCTGGCAAAGACAGCACTATCTAAAATTTACATTCAGCTCATAACGTATGCTCCATTTACCTGAACGAAAAGCGTGGCTGAGTATCTTATCATCCTCTGAAGTTGTAGTGCTTTAGGATGAGGCTGGGGATCTTCATGCAAGCCTAGACTCAAAATCTTCTTACTAAATCAAAGCACATATAGGCGCATCAGTTCAAAAACAAGGGCCAGCAAAAATGCAACAGAAGGGGAGAAAGACCGTATTGGATGAAAATTTTCTGATGCTCTTTTAGGTAAACGGTTTTGGCTATTACAAGTTTATGACTTTCCACTCACACCTTTTTTTTTTTAAAAAAAATCCCAACAAACAAACAAAAACCCCCTAAACTGAAAAAACCCTGTGCCACTATTTGTTTCTTCTGTGCTTAGTTATTTCCATGGCAGAGGAACGCATGATTTTTAAGGCTGGAAAAGGAAGAAAAGGAAGTAGAAATTGATGGTGCACAGGAACAGGATCTTAACTTTTCACATGCATGTTACAACTGAGCAGACAAACTGATTATCTATATGAATATGCAGGTACATGCTACACAAGCATAGACACCAACAGTTGAGAAGAACTACAGAGAAGTTGTAACAGAGGGAGATACACACATGCTGGGGGCAGGGGGAAGAGAAATCTTCTTTTACCTTAAGGCATCTATAAATTCGTATACTTTTTGAATCTCCACCCTCAAGTCATTAGCATGTTCAAGACTGTAGGTTGTCTCCCCAGCACTAAAAAATAAATACAACTTTAAGTTATGCGTCCAGCTAGCAATACATACACACCAGACATTACCCCACGATGACCAACATTCAGCAACGGCAGAAGAGCTAACACTAAAGGGGTTGAATGATTTTATTTCAAGCTCGTTTTATTTATGATTATATTATTATTTACTATTATAGGAGAAACTGTATATTAACACAAGAATGCCATTCTACCGATAATATCTAAACCAGACACATACTTAGCAAATGCATCTATTTTGTGGTTTTTTTCCCCCCAGGTGATTAGGCGTGGAAAAAAAACACTGATTGAATAAGTAACTATACCATTAAAGTACAATAGTTATCCCTACTGCCGTTTGTCAGAAAACAAAAGCCTACAGCCCCACATGGGTGTAGTACTTAAGATGCCAGTAACCAACTGTCCACATGGGGACACAATCGATTATATGCACTTCACATGAGTCTCACATTTACTGATACAACAAATTAGGATTTAAGAGGGAAGACACTTCACCAGTTTTTAGCTTCCCTCTCCTTTTATATAACAAATATAAAAGCTAAGCATCACTCTCTCAAAAGCAGCTTCACTATCCGTATGATTCCAGTTTCTAGGACTCATTACTGGTCAGAAATCTTCTAACTCCATCACTCACTAAGCAGTCTGTTGTTCTCTGAGGTGTGCTGCATTATCCAGGACATTTGTATTTTACTTTTCTCCAGTTGCCAAGCCACATAACGCTAGCTCTCATGAAGTCAAGACAAAAAGCAGTAACAGCCTAGCATGTTTTTCGCCGTCTACACTTCTTCCTTCCTTTTGAGAGGTGTGTTTTTACAAAAATGTTTTTGTTACGATGACATGTTGAATGACAGCCTAATTCTTCTACAACCACCAGATCTAAAGGACAGGTACAGAAATGACTTGTTAACCTTAACTTCCCAAATGGACATGCTTCACGGTCCGAGACCAACGTGTGCACTTCTCTACTACACAAGCCAGAAGCATAACCTGACAGCCTCCTGCAGATGTTACTGGAGAGACTGAAGTTACCCCAGTGAGGGAATATTCCCGCAAGAAATTATGCGCAGTGTGCTATGTGAATGCTGCTTATCCACTGCAGCACAGGGCAGGCCAGCTAGCCTTAGAACAACTGTCAGGTGAAGGTGGCTTGCTTCACACAAGAGCAGATAAGAAGCACTCAAACAATCCTTTGCTGCTGGCACTACTGGGAAGCCACACTGTCCAGCCGAGGGCAGTCGTATCCTACTTCAACTGTGTGTAAGTGAGCCTCCTTGAAACAAGAGCTGTAGCCTTGTACTTCCTTTTTGCAAAGATGAGTTGTCCAAGTATGACAGTGGCGCCTCACTGGGGAGTGGCTTTAGAAGAAATGAATCCAGACCTTCTCTGTGTGCAATGTTACCATTAATAATTAATTCAGTACTACTTTGAAGAGCATCCAAAAAACAGATAATCTAACACTGCTTTTTCTTTTAATTCACATACTCTTGCAGCCTTAGCACTTCACTTCCTTACTCCTTCCCACGCTTTTGGGGAGGATAAATACATATATTCATAAACAAAATCAGCGAACAGTGCTTACTTTAGTGATTCTGCCATCCTTATGTATTCTGGCGCTTTCTGGTCAACCTTCTCCATGCAGAGTCGGAGTTTCTTGTTTAAAACAACAGGTATAAAAAAAGAACTTACATTAAAACACGAATGCAAGAACATGCTGACATGAACCTTTCATGCTGCCTGTGCGCATTCAAAGTTAATCGTGACGAAAGCCATTTAACTCTTCAGGATGGCAAGACCCTGCAGTTATTTCAGAACACAGATGGCATGGTCAGGAACAGAGAAAGACTCCCCGTACCCCTGCAAGGTGAATTTTAAATTCAGAAGCTGTTTTAAAGGATGACTTTGACAACTTCTAGCCTTAAATCTCTTCACGAAGAGCACCAACAGAAACTCCCATTAATACTAACCTGGGGGGTTGCAGACTCTACTGAAAAGATACCTGACAACAGTCAGTACCTGCTTTCAAAGCATATTTGAAGACAACGTTCCAGCCATACGCTGTTGATTGATACAGATGGTTCAAAAACACATCTGCCATCAGTGTGAGGACAAACAGTGCTGACAACATCAAGTCCTGTAGTTCCAGTGCAGCCCATCAACATAGTGCACAGCAGATCATTGTTTTAAACAAGAAATGTTCTGAGGAATCCCAGCTGACATAGTTCACAATTTTAAGAGAGGGACTTCTCAGAACCATTAGTTCCAGATGATCACAATGAAGATGTATCTTAAAACGATGTCTGAAGATATTGTAGGACATAAATACTATATGGCAACTGGCTCCATCATTTCACATATATCTTTGTTATGTGGCATAAAAACCCAACACAGCCTATTCTAACACAACTGAGTACAAAGTCATAAGTAAGAGCTTGGGCATGAGATAAGAAGCCAAAAAGTCAAGTAGTGACAACTACAGATACATACAGTGAGGAGGAAAGCAGCAGAGTCTGATTTACCTCATAGAGTTTCACAATCTCTGGAGTGTATTCTCTCTCATCAATCTGTTGTTCTCTTTTCAACAGGGTATCTTTGCAGTGCCGGCAACAACGGATTCGGTCATCATCCTTCTCATCCAGAACTGAGCTCACACTGCTTATGCTGCTAATGCTGCCACGGCGGGAGCCATGGACACTATTGGGTGAGGAGTTCGGGCTAGTGTGAGAACCCAAGGCCTCTTTGCTGGCACTAGTGAGTTTGCCTAAAAATTATACACAGGTAATTTTACAGTGACTGGAGAAGCCAACAGATTTTACCAATACAAACAAATTGCACTTAACAGAAACTTTACATTCAGGTAATATTACAAAGCCAAGTTGAAACAGTCTGCCGAAGACATGCAAGGGACCCACGACAGCCAAGACTGCAAGTGAGAATTTGGGTCTTCACTGTAAATCCCGCTCCACTCTAAAAGCAGCTAGCGAGCAGACTCCTGAGAACCACCGGCTTTGCTTACTCCTAGAAGCATTCTCGTGTCGTGGAAGAACAGGTACGTTAACACTGTCCGTGTTTTGTGCTCAAATGCACCAAAAAGCACAGTTAATGTCATTTATTTCCACAGAAAATACAGTCTCCTCTCCAATGCCCTAGATGAGGAAATTAAAGTCTGAAGGGTTTCTTAAAGGCTTGTGGATGAACTTCCTTAATGTCAGCGTTTGGACAACCACGGGCAAGACTGGAAATATACATGATAGTTTTAAATGTCAAGAACCTTGGCAGTTGTAATCCCTAAAGTTAATACCTTCACAGTTATGGCACTCAGTAGAGTAAGACACTACATATTAATTATATTTACCAGCAGTATATACTACTACTACTTCTAGTAACTTTTTCATTGTTATGTAATAGTTTCGAAGCTGAAGCAGGAGCAGAGACAAAGAATGGAGAAATCATTCTTACCCTGTTTTACAGACAAGTGTCTGCATGAAACTGAACAACACATTAAGGACCATGTTTTCCACACAGGCAGAATATTACCAGCAGCTTTTTTTTCTAACGGCAGAAAGCCAGGATGCAGTTAGCACCCCGAGTAGGCTAAGGATAGGAGGAATTACCACCACACACTGTACACTTACTTGCCAAAGGGAGACTGACAAGTTCCATGCATTTCTTGCACATAATTGACCCACAAAGGCGGCAGTGGTGACGCCGGTTTCGAATACTGAACTTATTGCCGCAGTCTGGGCAGAATGGAACATCCTGATCACTGACCCAAGGCACAATAGACTTCTCTATAGCTGTAATCGGGCAAGAGGGGAGGGAATACACACAACGTAAGGTATTCACTCAAGTAATTCCTCAGCTGGTTAAACTATAGGAGCAAATAGTCTGAGGTAAGCTCATACCAACCTCTCATTTTAGTTGACTCTGTGTTTGCTCTGTCAAACGACGTAAGCTAGTAGAAGATAAACAATACGCTCAAGAAAATCGTACTTTTGCAAGAGAAAACCCAACACAACCCAGCCCAACAAGAAAAAGAAACCCAGGATTTTTAAGAGAAAGGAGTCTCAGCCTGTTTTACACCAGATTCCTGCAACTTTCCTATTTATTTCTAATGCCGTATTCATAAAAGTAATGCTAAACAATGGCTGCAAAACCTGTACAAATCAGAGCATTTTGGATATAATCCTTACAGCATCCAACATTACTGCATCTGAGTCACTATATCATTGGTAGATTTTTGAAGAATGAGAAGCTGTAAGAATCATGACAAAAACATTAGTGAGAAATTTAGTAAAGTGAAAGATGGAGAAAAAATACAGAGAAACAGATGGTTCTTGAAGCACGTGGAAGTAGTATCTTCAACTTGAAAATAGTGCATAGAAACAGAAATGATATCCACAGTGCAGCATCAGACCAAACACAGTACTCAAGGATAATAAAGAGAAACAGTAATGTGTGAAAAGAGTCACAGTTTAATATCCTTTGTGAAGTGCACTGCGAGATAAATGTGCACACTTCATGCTAAAATAGGAATTTTATTTTAATCTAGAAAACATTCAGAAGGCTGGAATATTAAAAAGCAGCAAATTTACCTTTTCTAACCTGATTATTAATTTATTGACTTCAACTACATAGTGGTCAATCCTGGCTGCTCTGTGTTTCTTGAAATCAGAAAGATGGCTTCTCATAGCACCTAGAGAGCGAGCAGAAAGTTTTCACAGTCATCCAGGTGTTCTGTATGGATTTAAATGCCTCTTGAAAGATAGCTGTCTCTTCACCATTTATTTCTTATGCTCAAATCAAATGTTAAACACATTAGAATCCTACACCACTGGTGCTGCTCTAAGTAAAACACGCAGGTTAAAGCCTAATCTCCAGGCTAGCAATAAACAGTGTTTTATTTCTACTACAGAAAACAACAGGCACTGAGTTAAAGAGAACATCTGCAACAAGGTTTTTTTTTCCGTTGCCATCCCTCAGTCACATTTGGCAAGCTATTATCAACTAGTAGTATTCTCAAAACCAGCTCCCTTTAGTTTCCCAGCCATGTGTTGAATGAAGGGAAGAGACAGGTCTACACAACAGCAATTTCTTTTTCAGTCTTCTGATCATCCTTCCACCTTTGGAGTCCAAATCAAATCCTTGATCACACTTCAGATTTACATCAAACTGATCATCAAGTATACAAAAGAACAATACAGTGTCTATTTAAGAAATGTACAATTCATACTCAACAATGTTGGGTTTGAGTTTAAGTTTTGATCCTTTGCATAGTAAGATGAGCCAGACCAAAAAAAAAAAATCTATCTTCTGGCTGGTAGAACACAAAAATAGATGTTGCTTTTTGATACTACCTATGTTAAGAGTAACAATGTCACTTCTCCATGCTAATGAAAACAAAAAGCCTCCAAAGCTGAATTCATAGGAATTAAAAGGCCCCTCTGGGTAACTGAATTCAGCTGCTGCTCTGGAGACATCACACAGTCCCTTTCAAAACCGCACCAAATCCCACCCAAAAATCTGAAAAGTTTATCTTCTCTGCTCTGATCAGAAGACAGTTCTCACTTCTCTAATGTTCAGAAACCTTATGCTCGTTCGCTGCCTAAATTTATTCTTAGCTAACATTTATACCATCATTGTTGCCGAAATGGTTACAAAGTGAAAAGTATAGTAATCTACAGAGCTCAGACCCTGCAGACCCAAAGGACTACATCCTAGTCTGTCAGCAGCACAGGGGAAACTTTCCCAGGATCCACCAGAGAGGGTACTGCCTCCTCCCCCCAAAAGAGCCATAATATTTCAGTAATTGTAAGAGGCAACTTCCAGTAGCAGTATTTGTAATTACAGGCTCAGTCAACTTGTCCTTGAAAGTCTACAAATGCAGATTTAGAGAGAGGTGGGTTTGGGGGGTTTTGTGTGTGGTTTTTTGCTTGTTTTTCTTTAAGTAAACCTCAAATCCATAGAAAAAAAATAAAGAGTTTAAAATCAATGGACAAACCTTTCGTCAGACACTTAAACTATCAATGACTAAGTGTAACTGAAAAGCTGGAGATTTTATACAGCTACAGCTTAATAATTAATTAATGGATTATCTGTTTTGTAAAAAGCCACAAGATGGTTGCAGACACCTCACCAAAGCTAGATGCAAAGAGGTAAACACATGTCCAGCAGGCCTCAACAGCTCACGGCACAGTGATAAGAAACAGCTCTCCTCCTTTCGAGGTTAGTTGGGGTACTGATTCTATACATTTCCCCCCTGCTCCATTATCTGCATTTTCCCCATCACCCCACACAACGTAGGCAGGCTGCACAAAGTCAATATGCAAACCATAACCCCATGCTACAGCAAATGAACCGCAATACAGACACAATTCCGTGCAACTTCAGCAGTACTGTATTAAGAGTGAAAAAAAAGTTATCCCCGCTGCATATCACTTCCTAGCTCTCCTACCTACTTCCTGGGGCTCCCACATGTATGGATCTACTCCACCATAGCTGAATGACTCGTATCGTTCCTGAGATCCAGAATCAGTTCTGTCATCTCCTTCTTGTTTCAGCAATTTCTTCTTTGCTCTTTTGGCCTTCTGGACTAGATCTGAAAAAGATAAACCCAAGTTATCAAAAGTGGAAGGCAGTCACCAAATATTTGTCACATGAAACCAGTACGGAATATTCTTCATCTTTTAGCACAAGTCTTTTCCTTGATGCCAAGTTTATCCTCAACATGTCCTGTTTAGAACCAGAATGCAGTTCAGAGAATGACAGGTGACATGAAATGCTCTTTGTTATCTGCCATGAAGCAGCACTACGGTCCTAATGACAAGACAGTAGTTTTATACACTCCATTCAGGGACTTCACTGTGAACCAGCAAGCTGTTTTAAACTATGGGACCCATTTCACAACGTTATGGGACATCATATAGATAATATTTTAATTGTCTTAATCCCTAATGATTTTCTTAGCATTCAAGGATGGTCAATACTTTCTTTGCCTTGTTGCACAAACTACAAACTAAGAATTTCAGTGTGCTTGTACACATAAATAATTTCAAAAGTATTAAACAGCCCACTGCATTATCTCATATGAACGCTAGCGAGAGGAGGGCAGTCTCCTGGGCCAAAACCAACCAGGAACTTGAAGCTTCATAGCTTTTACTGCCCTTGCAGCTACGTTGCTCTCTGGATGCTAGCAGAAGTTCAGGGTACTACTTTTCTTGACAAACACATCCAGTATCTCCTTGAACTAGATCTTTTATACATCAAGCTTTCTAACAAGCTGCTGGGAACCATAAGCTGGCATGTCCCTTCATATTTCCGATTTCCTTATTTAGTGTCCAAAATACTGGAGCTTCCACTTTGACCTTACTGCAGTCTGTCCCCCGAGCTTCAGACACTAGGGCTGCACCAGCAGGCCCCTCCTGCAGACATCATACTTCCTAGCAGTTTTTCAGCTACCTCCCAAAATGACACTCAGTGATATAAAACACACTTCTCAACAAAACTGTGTCAGGCTAGCAAGGGCTTTGCCAGCACTGTATCATCTAAGAAACAGGATTTCTCCTCCCCCCACCTACTCCCAAGCCAGCACAGCAAATGCCAGGTAGACACTGCAGTTTCTTAAATGAAGTTTACACTACCTAAATAGAAAATATATTTGCACTCGAAACTTTGAAAGTCTGATATACTAAAAAAAGAAGTTAGGAAGCCTCATGGCTTTGCCACAGACACAGAAGCTTTTCAAGCAAGCTTCATAAACTCGTTGGCCATAAAGTCAAACTTAACCACCTCAGTATGACTCAACTGAAGTAGTAAGATAATTTATAAGCATTTCTAGAACTCCACAATTAGGATAGTTGGAGTCCAGCAGAAAGTTGTGCAGCCTCTTGTGATGCACAGTGTAAACACTAGTCCCTAAACCAGGTAATTTAAGTAGGTGATTCTGCTGGCCTTCCTTCTTGTAAAAGGGACTTCACTGGATAGACCTTGACATGAATAACTGGGACAGAAAGTAAGCAGACAAAACCAACGTTTTTTATGCAAGAACACACATGAAAGGCGGCCTAAGAAGTCACAGTACACCACTTCAGATTAAAAGAACACCAGAGAGAACAAAATCAAGATGCAGGTGTTCTGTGTTAAATAAAAGCAGCATTTGGGAAATCCTACCCAATTTGTTGGTTTCGTTCCTCTTACCACAATGAATACCATATTGTTGTTCCAATTTAAATGCTCCATGGAAACATCTGTGATTCAGCTCTTACAGCACTGTACCCAGGATGAGAACAGGGCTGCAGTACTGACCAGCCTACATTCACTGCCCGAGAAAAGTGCAGCGCTGAGCCAAGAAGCAGCCAAACCAACCGAAAGCAACTTAAAAGATTCATGAGACATTCAACTGCGCTACCCTTAAGGCAGGCTTGTTAAAAACACAAGCTTCTCACTGAAAAGAGACTTTTGAAGTAATCATCAATCTCGGGGGGGGGGGGGGGGGGGGGGGGGAGAAAAGAAAGAGAAAAAAATAAAAAAGGAAGAAAAGGAAGAGTAAAAATCCAAGACTGCGAGGCCACTCTCTCTAGTATAATAAACAAAACCATAAAGATTTTTGCAGGGAACACACAGAATTATTTTGCACATTTTTTTCTCAATGTAAAATGACACTGTGTACGCAAGAGTGTTAAAAAAGGGAAATATTTTAGTTAAACAGAACCCAAAGGGATTTTTCAAACACCAGTAAAAGCTGGTAATCCATAGCACAACCCCGGGACACTCCCAGCATCTACTGCCAGCTCCGACACCCACGTTCTTTTCCATCTTTTCCCACCAACAACCTTCCTTAACTTTAAGCGTTAACAGCAACTATCTAGTTTTATCTACTGTCGGAACAAGGAATTAATGACTCGGTACCTGGCAACTCCCAATGATTCCAAATACTCTGTAAAAGTCTTCAAGTACTGGGAATAGTGTAAAAATTATGCCTTGGCCTGAAGTAACCTATAGGAAAACGCAGCCCCGTACCTCACTCGTAACTCACTTCAGCACGTGTTTCAGCGTTCTCAGGCACTCGGACAGACCCGCAGCACAAGCAGCTGTCCCCGCGCGGAGTTCTACGCGGCAAAAGCGAGCGCCCTACCCCAGCCGCCACGCCGCTTACTTCTGAGCTGTCCCCTGACGTCCCTGTCCTCACTCGAGTGCTCGTCTTCATAGTGCGCCTGAAGCTGGTAGAACGACTGGAGATCCTTCAGGCAGAGCGGGCACAGGAAGCCTTCCCGCATCTCCCCCGGGTCTCCGAAGGGCGGCGGGCAACCGGAGGCCATGGCGGCCGGGCCGCCGGCGAGCGGCGCTCGCTCCGCGGTTTCAGCGGCGGCGCAGCGGCACGGGGCACGGCCGACTCGCAGAGACGAAGCGCAGGGGGCGACAGTACGACGGCGGCATCATCCTTCACGGCCTTCTGAAAGAAACCCGAGCGGCGGCGTCGGGCGGGCGGCGCGGCTTCACCTCACGCCCGCCCTGGCCCCCACGCGGCGCGGCGGGCGCCCACGCCGAGGCCCCGGGCGGGGCGGGCGACGCGTCCCGCCGCTCCGCATGCGGCACCCGCTCGGGCGGCGGCGCCCGTGCGCGGCCCGCCCGCTGCCGCCGAGGCCCGAGCGCCCCGCCCGCAGGAGCGGGGAGGCCTGTTCGCGCCCTGGCTTCAGCGGGAGGCGTCTGGAGCGGACGCAAAAGCCCGGCCGCGGAAGGTCTGCCTGCGCAGGCGCAAAGAGGCAGCGCACGCCGGGCCCGTTGCCCCCCGCGCGGCCGGGGCGGGGGGCACGCAGGGAAAGGGGTGGAGCTTAGCGCTCGCGCCGACCGCCGGAGGAACGGCCCTTGGGGACCCCCGCCGCGCCCGGCGGCCGCCATCCCCGGGACGGGCGGCCGGGCCTCACCTCAGCGCCGGGGCAGCAGGTGCGTGTCTCCAGCAGCAGGGAAGGCGCAGCCCGCCGCGCTCCCGCCCGCTCGGCGCCCTGGCTGCCCGGGAGCAGTAGAGTCCGGCGGAGGGCGGGGCGAGCGCCGAGATACCGATGGGCGGGAAGGGTGGGGCGAGGAGGGCTCATCCGGGACCGGAGAGAGACGCGAGGCCGAGCTAAGGCGTGCCGTGCTAATCGCAGAGCTATCGATGGAGGGCGGGGAGGAGGCGGTGAGGGCCTGGGCCTCGGCCTGGGCCTGGGCCTCCCCTGAGGGAGGTGCGGTGGCTGCTGCCCTGTCTTCAGCCGCCCTGAAATAGGCCCCTGACAGCGGGGTGTGCTGGAACGTCCCGAGGCTCGGAGGTGTGTATGAGGGAGGCAGTACGAGACCGTGGTGACAGAATCTCGGGAGCTGGATGGTGTTGCCGCGCTTGGGGCGGGAAAAGTGGCCCCCCTCTCTGCCCTCCCGCCGCTTCGGGACGTCTCTCCTGTCGCTGGCTTGTTCTGCGAGCGGTTTTGTGCTTTGTGTCCTCGTTACTGAGCACGCTGGCAAGAGGACCAGCGTTGCTGACTAGGACAAGCCTGATGTTCCCTTTCTTAGCCTCCCAGGTCGTTCCGAAGAAAGTGTTCCAAAACTGTAAACCACAGCACTAGATGATGTGCTACTGTCAGAGCCACAGAGAGTATCCAGAAATCCCACTACTGCTTCCCCTTGACGCCTGACAAGTAGTTGTGTAAATCAATGATGGAAGCTTTTCAATATCCCCTTTCTGATGCTAGTTTCTGTTCCATCTTAACTGGCAGAAATCTGTGCCGTCTCACATTCCCTAGTGTACGAAGGAAATAACAGCGTGTAACAATACTTCTGCTTCATCCGTTAGAATTACAGGCTTTTGGAGGCAGAGATTTTCTTACGTGACAATGCTATTTACACCTGGGTCCTATCCATTAAAGGTGTTAATGTCCTGCGGTTTTATCCTTGAAGTTAAATCCTTTAAAACATTTTCAACAGGGGGCAGGGTGGGGGCACGGTGAAGTTTTTTCCAAGGCATGAGTTCTAACTAGATGCTCAAATCCCAGCTAAAGGGTATCAGATGGTCCAAGATGGAATAAGGGAGTCATCCACAAGCTGGTTTTAGTAGCCACTCTAAATTTTGGTCTCATTCCTGCAATCTGGTCTTTGTGGGCTGACTGTTACATGACCACTTGCGGCACCTTGTCAGATCACCAGTGAATTCCACCTGGTTTGTATTTATAGTTCCACCATCCAGCAAAAGTATAATGTGGAATCAAAGTCTTAAAACTGAACTGATTTACCCATAGGAGCAAATGAATGTCATAAACAGTCAAACTTTCTGATTTTTTGCATGTACAGTTTCCTGTTAAGAACCATTACACTCTGGTTTTCAAAACCATGCAGGCTTGATTCAGTTCTGAATAGAGAAACAGGCAGCTGTGGAAATAACGTAGAACCCCAGTTACAGCCACCTTCCTATTCAGCATGCAAAACACAGGACCAGTTTCTCTTTGATATTAAAAACTGATAGGAGATCTTATCATGCTGTGAAAGCTGCCCTGCTCAGGTACTCTCCCTGCGGTGCACTTGTCTGAAAAAGCGCAGTCTTGCCCGGTGTGCCATAAATCAATTCAACACACACAGGGGAGAGAATGCTTATTTATTCAGGCTTGTGCAACCCTGGGTGCTCGGTGGCATTCCACAGATCAAGCACGAGCACAACACGGGATGTCTGCAGTATTTATACAGAAATTGGTTACAGTGTACACTCCCATTGGTAATGATTATTTTACTAATTATCATGAGCAAATCACTCTGTTCTTCTCTTCTGCTGCTTTGGGGATTTCTGCTTCCCACGATCTGGTCACTTTCTTCAGAAGGTGCTAGTTTAAACGCTGTGTTCCCCTCTTATCTTAGCTGTGTCCTTGTGGTAACGGTCTGTACGTTTAGACTTGTCATGCGGTCTCCTGCTGCCGCTCATTACCAAGGCCATCTGGCCTTCTGTTGTGTTACACACTCAGGTAAACTAGAAGCTGGTCAGCTTTTTTTTAGAAGGTATGATTGATACATTTTTTTCTATTTATTTAATAATTTAAGGGGCTGTATTAACCCCACAGTTTTAAGAACCTGAAAATATTTTTAAGTGTTGCCAGTTTAAACCTTGAAAAGTCCTCAGCCTATAGGGACTAGAAATGACACTAGCAGTGTGTGTAAAGGGTGGTGCTTAAAGGTACTTAAGGGATGAAAAGGGAAAAATAGAAATAGCCATCTGACTTTTCATACTGCTTTTGTTATACAAAAAGTGTATTTCTGGTCTCTTTCAGACTTAGCTGGAAGGATTTAACCACACATGGAACAGGCCTGCCAAGATACTTGATATACTGAGTCCTGAGCTGAAAAAGCCTTCTAGCATGCACATCTCACCAGAGCTCCTGGGTTTTCTCACTGTATAGGCCTATATTCGGAATTGGGGCGTCAATTAATATACACCTTCTCTCATTACTGTCATCCTTTACTCTCCTTTTCCCTAATGCATATTTTCTTCTCTCTCTTGCTGTATTCACCCCCTAAGAAGGCACAGGCATATGTGAGTCTTGGATCCAGGCAGGGCTAGTCTCAAGTGATCTTTCTCAATAGGGAATGGTTGTCTGCATCAGTTTCAGGTCCAAGACTTTAAGCCTTGTCTGAGGGAAGACCCTGGAGCAGCCATGGTGGAACAGCAGTTATTCTACATTAGCTCCTAGACAGACTCTTACTCTTCCTGTAAGCATCACATCCAAGCACCCATGTTGCAGAAAGAAACAGGGAGAACAAATTTGGGATAGCTACAGCACTTTGAATTTCTGCTTTCCCAGATTCGTAATAATTCTGAGAGTGTTCCTTGTCTTGGCAAATCCTGAGATTAAAAGCTGTTGAATGCAGGAATTACAATAGTTGCTTGTTTCTCTAATACAGCTAGCAGATTTTTGGACATTCAAGTATGCTTCTAATAGTAAGTGCATCTGCTTAGTGCTGGAATATTCCAGTTGCTACCTCTGTGATAATGCCGCGAGAGTCATTTCATGATCTTCTTTGGGGCAGGCACACACTTCCTTCAAGGAAAGCATTAAGGATGTGGGCTATGCTCACAGTTTTGAAGTTGTCTTTAATTCTGTACTATGTGAGTTGTCTTTTACAGTTCTGAAAGAAGTCGAAGGAAGGCACTGCAAGCAAGCCTTAATGGAACAGTTTGTGAATCCTATTCCTATTGTATTTCCCTTTGATTTACCGAATGTGAGTTTGGCCCTCAGCCTCCATTTTTTCCACTAATTTATGTCTTACGATGCTCACTCATGCAGAAGTATCCCTGTATTATTCCGTGTATCTGCTGCACCTGTCAGACTGGAAGCTAAGAATTGCATTAGCTTTCCATAAGGCAACACTTCTGTGCAAAATAGACCAGAAAATCCAGGGTTTAATTGATCCCCATCCCTGATGAGGCACTTGTGTACTAATCTGAGGGCTTTGTATGCGGCAGGAGGAAGTGGGCAGCTGGGGATGTGAAGGGGGGATTTGCAGTGTAATGCTTGAGGGAGGAAACCTGGAGGAGCAGTGCAGGGTACTGCTTTTCCCAATTGTGTTCCTGTCCTTGGAGGAAGAGAGCAGGAACCAGCCTTAGGCTTAGTGCCTTTGAGGATTTGCCAGCTGTGGTGTCGTCCTCCTTCCCCTGGATTTGCTGCAGCTAGGCTGTTTCCTAGCACCAAGCGGGGCTTGTGCCTTGGGAAAGCTCAGGTGGAACCAGCTACCGCTCCCTTTGTTGTTACCTTGCTCCTTTTGTCCAGACCTCTGCTGAGGTTATAACTGACTTTTAACTCACTGAGCCAGTGAAAGAGTGCTCCAGCAATACAAGTGTCTCTGGAAGAGCTGCAAGATCTGTGCTTGGATGGGAGAGTAGTGGGTGTGAGAAGGGTGATGGTGGGAGTATGTGAAAAAGAAAAGACGAGTACATGGGGGGCTTGTAGGGGGGGTTCTGTAGGCATTTCAGCTTGCTTGTTCCTGTTCCATGTGTGTGTTTTGTTCATTTAGTGGGTGTAGGGAAGGGACAAGAAAAGGGGCAGGTGTGCGATGGAAGACGTGCCTGTCACTAGATGGCACACCAAGCACGTCTGAGGGCAAATGAAGACCTGCTGGGTGCCTTGGCAGTGGATTTCTCAGCACGTGGGGCTGCTTAGCCATTTGTTTCAAAGATTTTTCTCCTGCAGCAGGCAGGGTAGTCCTGCCTGTCGAGTTGTGAGGCCCTGATAACCCAGGCAGCTCGGTCCTCTCCTGTCATTCAGAAGCAGTGAGAGTCAGGTGTAAGGAAAAGTGAGACTGTACTGAACGGCACACGCTTTCCTTAAACGTGCCTTTCTCTACGGCTTCAGTAACTGTTCATTTCCAAAAGGAAAGGCTTAAAGGCTTATTACAGTGGTAACTACAGTGATTGAAGGCTAACAGCCTACTGGTGGGACACAAACGATACAGTGAGAAGGGCTGCCTACAGCGAGCTGTGACCAGGATGATAACATGCTGGGATGTGCGCTAAAAATCAAACATGTCACTGACTCTGTAGTTAGTTAATTGTGCTCTTTTGCATTTTCTACATTTGGCCACGGACTATGAGAACGCATCTCAGCAAATGAATCTTTTTGAATTACTAATAAAACACTATGTAGATCACTCTTGAAAAGAGAAATTTCATTCAGCGTTTTGAAAGAAAAATGCCATTTGTTTGCATGTTTCCAAATGTAAACGGTCTTTAGCGCTTCCTGAGGAACTTGCTCCCCATTAAGTGATTGCACCTGTTTAATATGATTTGGATCTTTATGAGAGTATTAGACTCTTACTGAGAGTCTCTTAGGGAGAGTTATAGAAATGAAAATACAAAATTAGCACGCCAGATGTAGGGATGTGTTGAATTGGTGTCTGTTCGCTCCCAAAGGGAAATGTGGGCTCCTGTGTCCCTGAGGACTCCATGTGCCTTTACAGAGGTGTAGCATAATGTAGGTTTGTGCTGGTGTCAATGAGAATAGACTTTGGCTGCTTGTCACTTAGTCAGGGTCATCACAGAGCACAGAGAGTGTTCACAAAATGAAAAAATCCAGGTCAGTGTAAAGTAATCCAGTTTACGCTTCTTCAAAAATTAATTTGTCTTCATCCAGCTGGGTGTAATAGGAGGAGAGATATCTGGGGATAAATTACACCTTACTGAGATGCTACAGATGCTGTTGGGGATTGAATTTGAATCAATAATGGCTTACCATTGTGAATCAAGGTGAAAGAGCAGCAGCACAGGCAAGGAGTGTGTCCCAAACACTTGCTCAAGAAGCAGTCAGGCATGTGCTGCCACTGGAATATGAAAGCTCAGCCTGCAAAACCCCACATCCGTTATGTAACTCCTCCTGCTCAAAGTCCTTTGCAAACACTGAGTAAATAATTTGTAAAATATGTCCAAGAGCAGAGACTTCCATGGGAATACAGCTGAGGAGAGGGACAGAGTCAGCCCTGTAGCCGTGGCACAGTCCTGTCAGAGATGTGTGCCAGTTAGGTTCACGGGTATTCTTTGACTTCATGTAGTGTCTTCAGCGCCATTTCGAGTGTTAAATAAGGGAATCCAATCCTGGCACAGAAGAGGTAAATGTAGACTAGCAGTAATTCTTGATGGTGCCTCTCTACTTCTCAAGGAATGCAGTGGAACATTTTTGCACTAATATGGCTTACTCGCTGATGAAGAAGTTTTAAATATCTGAAAATTGACAGTGTGGAGTTCAATATAGACTTTGGGGTGGAAGCAGAGTGGAAAATCTGAATGTTCTTTGGAAAATCAGAATATTCTTCCTAAGTATTCCCTAAACTAAACATCTAGGTAATTTAAATTGACACCGTGTTTAAAATTGACCTAAATTCAATTTTATAATTTAATGATAAATTTAAAAAAATAATTTAAAATCTCTTAACATTGAAGTGGGTAGCACAAAATTATTCCTGCAATATAAAAGGGTCTTTGATTTTAATTGATCTGAGAAAACTTTGTTTGTTTGTTTATTTAGGTGGATCTAAACCAACATTTTCTGTATTTTTCATTTTGTTCCAAAAAGTAAAAAATTTGCATATCACTGTTCCTTTTAACAAAACTCATATATTCAATATATTCAAGTTGCTTATAGTAAATGCTCTGATACAAAACAAATTTGTTTAGTTAGTCTGTGTAGAGAGGATAGAAGCTACATTTCCATGCCAAGCCCATGATTTTTCCTATGTTTGCAGATGCCTCAATCAAAACCGACGGCATGATAATTTGTAAGAGCTGCAGCTGACAACTTGTTGAGCCCCATTTATCTGATTTGCCTATTAACTGCTTCAGTACTGGTGGGCCAGTCTTCTATACAAGTTATCTGGTCCCTTAACACTGCTGAAAAATCTGGCATGTTGGTCCTGAGTGCCATGGAACGGCACCACTTTTACAGAGAGTAGGTGAATTATAATGAGGAGAGACAGGAAGATTCAGAATTCCTTTGTGTTTACTTTTTATGTAATATTTCAACTGTAGGATCCGTATGCCACAGTGCCTAGACTACATTCAGGGCTCATTTCAGGTTTCAACCACACCCGTATTCAGGTGCTGTCTGCTATAGCCTCTCTTGTCTTCTATTTCCCCTTTTTGTGCAGCATTTGTACAGAATTTGCACAGCAACCAATTCCCATCTTGAAAGCAGCGTGTCTAAAATCAGTGAGTGGAATACCCTCAACAGCGGGTATTTGACAGTGAATGATTCGTGATTTTTTGCAGGGCTGCTGTTGCTGTCTTCTTCAACACCTGCTTGTTCAAAGAGCTTGGGTTTTGTCTTGACTGCTTGGCTTAGAGAACTTTTCATGAAGTCTACTCTATTTTTCATTTGCTTTGGCTTTTCTCTCTCCTCCTCCTCCTCCTCCTCCTCCTCCTCTTCTTGTTTTACAATAGCTTCTTCAAGCACCCCACACATCAGTACCAGCTTCACAATCGAGAGGGAAGTTATGCTGGAAACATATGCTTCTCTCTCAAAACTGGTTTAAAACAATCATAGTTCAGGCAACCTCTTCAATGCAGGTCACTTTCCCTGGTTTTCCCAGTCATAATGACTCATTTTCCCTATACCAATGGGCTACTAAAGTGTCTAGGATGCATCATACCCAATTGCATTCAGTTAGGATATCCATTAGGGAGAGAAGATGGCAATGGACTAACTTCCTTTGATATGGCAAGTTGGATTCTGGTTTACCTCCATCACATTTTGCAGGAGCATGGATCACTGGATTGTCTGGATCACTGGCTGTCAGTGCAAACCAAAGTGGCTGAAATAAACTCAAGATCTGTCTTTGCCTTTTGGCTAGGACCATTCCGTTATATTAGTATCTGACATGCCCCGTCTCTGTCAGGAACCAATGTGCATACCGATGCAACTTGTGATCTAATAGGATTTTGGTTCTGTTTTGCCCTCCTTCAGCCTGTGCTCCTTCATCTCATGTAAGCAGACAAAGGGAATGTCAGATAACTGATAAAGGTCCTTTTCTTGGTTTCCTTCTTAGGACTTTTAAGCTGCAGTGGTTTCATCAAGGAAAACCACAAATGTCTTCACACAGGTCTAAAAGTAATCTCAAGGCAGGTAGATAACAGTTTTCTCAAGGAACTTCCCCATCTGTTTTTATCAGAGGTCTCTGCTCAAGCTGAATCCTTCCTCATTACCCTTTAGGAGTGAGGAGTTTGTGCTGTTCTTGTGAGGAGGAGTCCACATATCCGTCTCCTAAACCCAGAGGATTTCCCTGTCTGCTTCTTTTCTGTCATGTCTCTGTACAGCCTAGACCTCACCAAGCTCATCCCTTCTGCAGTGCTTCTCCACTTGACTGCTTTTGGTCATCGTTTTTATTCATAGCAATGTTCTTTAAAATTGCAGCTGGCTCTTTAATGTTAACTGAGTGAGTTACCAGGCAAGCAGTGACTCTACTTCAGCTACGGTGATGTTGTTGTTTTCAAACTTTCTCCAATCAATGAGTCATTAAAAGTAGTAATAAAGGGGTTTTTTGGGGCCACATATCCCTCAGAAACACTCAGCCCATACTAATTACAGTGGCTTAGCAAAGAGATCAAGGCTGGTAAGTGTGTGGAAGGGGGCACAGAACAGTAATGGTGAGAGGAGTTGAAAATAGTTGCAGGAAATGTTAATTATACAACTTGTTCACATCAACTTTCCCCTCCCATTGAAAACAAAGCTCATTTTGAAGACATTTGTAAAAGTTGCTCTCTAGGAATGAAACTCCCTTGTGTCTCAGTAACTGGTAACATGCAAGAAATGTGAAACTGCAGTAAACAAAGAACTCATCTGTGCACGGTTGTTTTAGTCTCAGTTAAAGATGGAAATGAGGTTTTTGCACGACTGTGGTGCCACATGAGGGCCAGAGCGCACCTTTGCTCTGTGGACATAATCCAGATGCTGCAGAGGACAAGGGAGATTTTTTCCACTGACTTCCATGACTTAGGACCAAGTCTGCTATTGGTTTGTTTTTGTCATTCCTGAAGAGCCACAGACTGTTTTACAGACAGTGTACTTAATCAAGGAACTTTGCAAATTACATGCCTTGTTCTGCAGTTATCAAAATGTGCATTTATGTGTGTGACTGAGCAAAGCTAGTAGTGTGTGGATGACAGTGAGGGGAAGGTATACAATAAAAATGAGATGATGAGAGATGCACAATTAATGAATTCTTACCTTACAACCAAGCAGCTTATAGCCGTGTAGTTCATGTTGCTAAGAGATTGCACTGTATTTGCTATTCAAAGAAGCAGAGCTTTATAGTATAGAAGCTGGTTCTTTTCTGGTTAGTCACTTGACCAGATTCCAGAGCCAAAACGTTTTTTGGATGTAGGTAAATCTGACAGTTACTTAACTTCAGAACTTGTGCTTATGTGTGTTTCATAGTCACAAAACTGTCAAATCACAAGTGGCAGATGGTCCTCTGAATGATGTCTGTAGGAGAAAGAGTGTTGTATGAATATTGAATGGTGGAATGTCTGCAACACTGCAAAAGACAGGAAGAAATTAATT
This sequence comes from Leptosomus discolor, assembly GCF_034619465.1. Classification (NCBI taxonomy): domain Eukaryota; kingdom Metazoa; phylum Chordata; class Aves; order Leptosomiformes; family Leptosomidae; genus Leptosomus; species Leptosomus discolor. The sequence goes on from NC_141399.1 coordinate 336,523, forward strand.
GAGAGGATAAATTTTCATGCAGATACTGAGAGAAAATGTACTTTGAATCAAAACAAATATCTGGACAAATTTTTGTTGGCAAGATTGAAATACTGTTTTGAGTTACTTTAAAAAAAGTAGGTGAACTCTTAAAATATGTAATCTTTTTCCCCAATGAAAACCCTCTCTTTCCTTTTCTTCAGTGACTTTTATGCAAGTGATAGAATGACTGAGTAATTTTCTCAATTGAAAGTGAATGCTAACTTTTGAAAGTTTTAAAGGGAAAATTTAATGTAAGATGGAGAAAGCCAGGATTTTTCTTCCCTGTTTGTAAATGGTCTTAAGTTTCAAAAAATGCATGCGATTAAATAAGATTATCAGATCCCTGCCAGGTGCAATTTCTAATGTACCTTCAAAATTTGAGTTAGGTGATTAATTTTATACTTTCCTAGGTTGTACTTGTAGCTTGATCTCCACATATTCTCAGAGATAACGTAGCTCCATGAGCCATGCTCAGCTTAATCAAAATAATCATGTATGTGCAGGAAACCAAGGGTTAAAGAAAACTGCAACTGTTATTATTAGACAAAGATCTGTGGAAGGTTAAGAGCATTCTACTTCACCCTCTTAGGCTTTCTGTTAGGGCTGTCACTTTTCTGGCTACTTGGCATTTTTCTGGTGCCTCAGTAGCAGATTTGCTGGCTCTTTTGACTGTTACATACATGGGAAATGTGATGCAGAAAGTTGTCCTTACTCAGTTCTTTTTCCAGGGTCATCCTCTTTGAGTTTCTAGGGTTTTCAAACCCAGGTCATTGGCAAAAGCTCAGGACTTTGGCTCGTGTTCAGTCTCCAAGTTTTCTGTTTGTGGGCATGTCAGGCCAGCATCAGGACCTGTACATGTGCTTCTCTGAATGGAAATCCATGTCTTGTCCTTTCAACTGGCTGCTGACTTACACCGCTTGGAAGGAGATCTTTCACATGTGGTCCCGCCCCTGTCCAGGCATCCCTGAGAGTGGTCATTTTCCAGAGACCTTTTGTTAGAGTAGCAAAGTTGGTTTTTTTAAAGTAATTGAAATGGATCAAAGCTCTCCCAGCATCTGCTTACATTGTGCCTCTCCCAGACAGGTAAGTGCGTTTTCAGCTGCTCCAAACTGAGGCAAATTTTTAAAACTGCAGGCATGATAATAGTGACGTAAATGGTAAATCTGATTTGCTGCGAAGTGCTGTGAGCTCAGGCTTGTCTTTTCTAAAAAAAAGAAAAACGCAAAAATACACAACAAAACAAACCAACTCAAAACCAATAGACGAAATTCTTTAAAAGATTATAGTAGCGATAGCCTTGTTTTTAAACAGCTAACCAGCCCCTAGCAGAACTTGGCCTCTCTGAAAATACTGGAGCACTCAGAACCTAAAATACAGAAGATGGAAAAATTAGACTTATGTAAAATCAGTTGTACTAGCTTTTCACTGGCCACACTTAGAGGAGAGCACACTCTTTAATAAGTGATGTATTTATTGATAATAAAACACACCTGAGATTTTACTCATAATGGTAGATTTTACAGGCAGTAACCTAATAGCTTGAGCCGGCTGTTTGTGGCTCATTTAAAAACTTTGACCTTGTCCCTTCCCCACCTTGGCTTTCTTACAGTGGCCACAGCAGTATCCTTGTCTTGTAGGAACTGTGATGCATTTTTTATGAGGAAGCGCTCCGAGGCATTGAGTGGGGAAACAATTATATGTAAAAGGAACACTCAAGGCATTAATGTGTCTTGATGGTGTTGAGAAGGATGAATGTCAGTGGAAAACATACTAATTTGTTTATAAAAAAATAACATTCTGGTCAAATATTGACACACTCTAACATCTTTGAGTGTACAAGAAGTGATATGAGTAACTCTAAGCACTCAGTAACAGTTCATTAATGGCAAAAATCAGTAAATCGATTGTTTAGACCTGTGAACAGGAAATCAGACTTCTGTTCCCTGTGAACTAGGTGACAGAGTTGCTGCGGGTTCAGCCTAGATGCATAATTTTGTGTGTCGTACAGGTAGAAGATTTTAAAAGGGAATCTATCGATATGTAAATCATCCTTCCACTTCAGTAGCAAAACAGTTTTACATATAAACATGGGCTGACCACCAGCATGCAAGAAGATTGTGCCTAGAAAAATACCCTTTGATGTTAATTTATTGATTTTTATTTAGCTTGGGATGGTTTTATGTTTTTCACTCTGTTACAGTGTGTTTGGATAACCAATGAGGACACCAGAGTTGAATATTGATGTTTATTGAATAATTCATATCAAATAAACACTTTTGGGAGTCTGACCACAGAAAGTAAAAGCATTCCTTTGAGAGGAGAGAAATCAGAAATCCTTATTGGAAGAAAAGGATGTCTGCTTATTTCATTCTTAAATGTCTGAGGAGAATGCACGATTTCAAGTGGCATGATGGACATGTGGACACACCAGGGTGGGAGTTCTAGTATGGGATGTACCAGTCAGGTTCACAACTTGCGATTGAGATGCTCTGCGATGCATTAACCCTTTGCACTGTGCAGCCTCTTAGATGAAAAAGGATTTTATGTGGCAGTTTCAAGTCAAACTATGAAGTCGGTCATCTAATCTGTTCCTGTTGGAAAAGTTCCTATCTCAGTTCAGTGCTTACTGTCTGGACAGATTGTAGTGTGCAAGGGTTCAGGTCTCATTGTGTCTAAATGTATCACTTAGAATTGAAAAACTATTCAATTACAAATAATGCCTTTATTTGAAATAACTGGCGTATGTTGTTCTTTTTTCTCTGTCTCTATTAATTGACTGATTTCACTGACGTGAGAAGAAAGCATGTAATTATTCCACTTTAGTAGCATCAGAACAGATATTTAAGAGCCTGGTTTAGCCATTTGGGAACAGAAAACTGGACACACATAGTGGGATTATTTTGGGGTCTGGGCTGATAAGGAAAGGAGCACTCTTAACTTCCTAAAGTGGGAGAGCTGAAGACTCTGAGCACTTGCCTGTCCCATTCAACTGGGTCCTTTAGTTCCTTTAAGTGTGTGACAAAGCCGTTAACTTAAACGGGAACACACTGAAAGATAGGTGCAGAGGTCAGCAGCAGGAAGCCAAAAGGGAGCGAACAGAATTTTTTAGTGATCTGGCAGTTTACTTCACCAAATGCAAACGAGACACAATTATTTTCTCATTCCTCTGTTTCACTCTCCCATGCTGATCTCTTTCCTGGGTGCTGACGTTTTTCTTCTACCCTGTCTTTGCTAACATTTTCTACTAAATCAAGCAACAAGCTGCCTTTGTTACAGGTGAAGGACTCCTGAAAGTTGCAGGGGCCTGCATCACCTGGGCTGTCAGAATCCCAGTGCCTTTTTCCAAGGTGCTGGTGTTTCTCACCGTATTGGTCAATTAGGTCTACCTCATCATTCCAGCCTCTTTTGCTAGGATGCTGGTGCTTGTACGTCAGATACCTTCTGCCTGGATGCTGTCTTTTGGACAACTCATTCAAGTAGGTTAGCTGTGCCCTAGGGGTGTCAGCATACTGATCCGACAATGACCTTCTGCCAGGGTGCTGTCGCTTTTTCAGCTCCAGATAGCTGTCAAGGTCATCTTCTGTCTCTCTTTTCCCTGGATGCTGCCTCTTCTGAGTGTCTCCATAAGATGTGTCTTCCTCAACATCTCTTTTTCCAGGATGCTGTCTCTTCTCCAGGTCGCTTAAGTACTTTTTCCCAGGGTGTTGTCTTTTGAAAAGCCATTCTGGCAGATGAGCATTTGATTCTGTCCAGGGAAAAGAATAATGTTAATGAGTCCCCACAATCCTCACTAAGGAAGTTGAAATGAGAATTTGTGGAGTTCTGTGGTGCAGGATCGTAATCTGTTGCACATTATGCCTATTTAATTGCACAGTTAACTGTGTGGTCTTGAATTTGATCACTCTGCGTGACATCTGTCAAAACAGTTCTGGCACATTTTTAGCAAGGATGGATTGATACATTAGGAACTAGCTGCAGCCAGATGGGAAGACATGCAATGACAGAGCCTAATGTGTTGATTCAGGTAAATGCGTCAGATATTTACTTGAGTAAAGGGAAGTGAGTAAAAGATGCTGAGCAGCTGGAAGAAATCAGCTGCAGAAGCTGGGTATGGGGAGGAGCTGGAATTCAGCGTGAGACAGGGAAAGGATAGGGCTGAGGCACAAGTAGAAGCAGGGATGTGGACATCTGAAAGCCAGCTCAGTATTTCCAGCTACCAATCATAACTCTATTAGTATCTCTTACTCATTCTTAAGCTCTTTTTAATATTTCAGGTCTTGGATCGACATAACCGACCCTCAGCATTCATGTGAAGAGGGAGGAAGGCTTTTTCTATGGGCACTCGGGGCCAGCTCCTCTTTCCACTCTGAAAGGGCTCTGTGCTACTTGCTGGTGGCAGCCTATGTGCTGCTTCTTGCAGTCCCCAAGCCTGATTTGCTTCCACTGCTGTGACTAGTGAGAGCAGAGCATCACTCAGCTAGGAGGTGGTGGATGCTAGAGCAGCCTCTGCATTCCCAGCCACAGAAAATCCCACCTCTCTTGGGGTGTAGAAACCAGTGGGTTGAACAAGTAGGTGAATGGCACCACTCCCACCTCCAATTAACATTAGGTACAGGGTCCACAACTGAGGAATGTCCTCCACGTGTCCTCTTAGAGCTTCCCTAGGGAAGTACTTGCCAGATGGGCAAGTTTTCTGTGACAGGCTTCTACCTTATTATGGAGCTGCTCCTTAGTGATGGTATAGCATTGCCTAAGCGGGGAGATCTTGGAGGAGAAAGTGCCTTTTGAGAACTCTGTGTCAGTGTATTGCAGCAGACTGCTATCCTTCCCCTCCCCTTAGTTAGAGTAATAAATATATACATTAGAACTTGGGAACTATCCATTGCATCTCATGATCTCAGCCATGCACTGTGCCAACATTACCAGATGGATGTCCCCAGTGTTACATATACCTTTATTCATCTCTTCTTCCTTTTCAGCTTTCTTGAGGACAGACCGAAGAATGAGGCTTTTGGATCTCTGCAGGATGTCATCCAGGGGACTTCTTCCCATGTTCTCACTTCCCTCTGGAAGGGACTGCCCCCCGTTGAGGCAAACACCAGACAAGGTCAGGCAGAGGAGTAGCAGTGGCAGCTGGATAGGTGGCATTGTGGGACGGAGGTTCCTGCAACTTCCATGAGAGAGAGAACAACACAGGAGGAGGATGGAGCAAACAAACCTAGCAATAATAGCAATATTTCCAGGCACTGAAAAAGAAACATGGCAGTGCTGTAGGGACTGAAGTCTCTTATGAAGGTCCTTCCTCATTTCTGTTACTAACCTCTCAGTTTATTTTATATTCTTCACAGAATCTGTAAATTCTTCATAATTAAAACCAGGCACTTGTTCATCTTTCTGGCAGAATAAGTATGAACGTTTTAAATACCTAACATCCTGATGCACACAGATGGTTCTGAAAGCCAGTGATTTTGTTTTGCCTTCTGCCAAGAGACAAAAATAATATACCTCTTGAACTCTATGTTAAATGTTGCCCCATGAGGTACACACACATATACATGCACTATCAGTCTCCACCATACAATTCCCTTTGCTGAGGGTTCATTTCAAAATAATACTGGGATTTGCAGCACTTTCATTCCACCTTTAGTTAAAGCCTGACTTTAATAGTCCAGTAGTTTTTTATTATCTATTTCTATGCATTTAACATAGCCGTGTGTCTCTGTATTTGTCAGTATAGTAAGATAGCTATGCTCTGTTGGGCAGGGAGATTTCTTGCATTGGGGAAGGACCTAGTTTTTTTTCAGAGACATAACAACAACAACAACAATAATAATAATAATATCCTCTATTACCTCTTGTCTAGATAACAAGTGTTTTTCTATTTCTTCTAGCTAGCACCAGAATTCCTAATGCACTTATCATGGATTTATTTTCCAGTAAGCAGAATTCCTTCTCTGTAGAATGGAATAGATCTTTAAAACTAGCATAGCAGTCATTAGTTATATCTTCAGAACATAAAAGAAATGCACAATTTTACAAAGTTCTACAGATTTCTAAAATAGAGAATGAGTTCATTACCTCTCTTACTGGCAGGTTTCTGTCACTTCTGATGAAGTCCTTGGATAACAGCCCTAAGAATATCACGCAGGCTGTTTGACTCAGAGCAATCTTTAGAAGGAAAGTTAGAATCAGCTAAAAAGGAAATAATTTGGCACATTACCTGGCTTGTTGTTTCAGATTGTTGCTTGATGCATCTGCCAAGAGATTGTTTAGTCCTTTAAAGCTGTTTGCACATCTGAGCTTCAAAGTTGCCCTTTTTCTGCTACGGACACACACCGTATCCAACAGAACTGTTGCTAAGTTCTCTTTGGATGGCTTGTGTCTCTGTACTTATACTGTACTGCCTCTGGACCCTTTATGCAAATAGCTGTGAGGTAATTTAGGTGATGTGTTGTTTTCTTTCTTTTTTTTTTTTTTTTTTAACTGATGTCAGAGATCTGCGTTTTGAATGCATTTTAAATTCTGATAGTTGTTTGCTGACCTCCATATATCCATGCTCGACTCCCAGAAGTTGTTATTTTTCCATTCTTTAAAGACATTATGTTGAATTTCGTGTTACACAGCATAGAGAAAAGGAGGTTTTTCTCTGCTTAGCAAAAAGAAGCTTGTGTATCCTCTATTAAGCAAGCGCTATGGTGTAAATGCAGAGAGGTAGGTAATTTATTAAGCTAAGGAAGAAAAGCAATGAAAAAAAAATGTAATGGAATATTTTAAAATCAATTTCTACCATGAGTTCTTATTCTGAAGGACATTGTACAGATTTTGGCTCACAATTCCATATTTTCTTGGCATAGGGTTCCATGAACAGTACATTAGAAACATTAACATTAGATATTAAAACAGTTACGTTGCTGCTATGTGCTTCAAAAAGCATTACACTATTGTAACTAGAAATAAGACTCCCTCTAACCCGTCTGTCTATTTAAAGTATTCTTCCACACAGTACTGCTTAAAACAGATCATGCAGGGGGCACAGATAAAGAACTAGTGATTCTTTGATAATCTTAGTGATCCTGATGACAATATGTAGGACTAAAACTGGAGTATGGCTTGCTGATGGTATTGAAGCAATTCAGGATTCTTTTATTGTTACTACATTGAAGGTTTCAACCAAGTGAAGTCAATGTTTTCTGCTTTCCCATTTACTACCATTGTCATAACACAAAAGGTGTGTATGTTCCTCTCATCATGCTGTCAAAGTGTTTAAGTTAAAATTTGTCTTCAGCAGTAAGTAGCAACAAAACCCAACAATCTGTCAGCGTGGCTTGAGAACACCTTTCTTGGTAGGTCACTGGCATTTTAGCAGCTGTCTAGGCTGCCATGCCGCAGTCTGAGACAGAAGGCATTTTGGGGATACTCTTAAAAGCACCGCACTTAAAAGCGGATCAGTTACGCGTATAGGTAATGTGGATCCTCATGTGGCCTGTAAAATTTCCTTAAGGCAAAAGGCATTTTATGTCTGAACAAATGATGGAAATACCATATGAAACTAAAAAGGGGTGGTCAGTTGTTCTCTATCAATATGACTTATTACCCATCAGAATTTAACAAAAATTATAATCTTACAGACCTTTTTCTCCCCATCCCATTCAGCTTTATATGATGGATCAGGGAATATCCAAGAATCATCTTGTTTTCAGTTCTTTGGGAAATGAAAGCTGACTTCTTTGGGGTGACTTCAGTGGAATGTAGCCGTTACCTCAGTCTTATTCCACGAGAGTGTGGTCATCTCCCGAATTTTGGCTTAATATCCGAGGAAAAATATATCAGTAATTGTATATAGATGTGCTATTAATTACCCTGGTGTAATATGAGAAGAGTCTTGGATGTCAATGCACTTGTTCCAGATTTGCAATGAGGACAGAGGTTTGGGCTTACAGCATTATAACTGCATTTGTAACAATTATATTTAAAATGGAATGTATTTTCCTTCTTGTTTGGACTTCTAAGGGAGTTTGAGACATCATGTACCTTATGTGCAGAACATGTCTATGGCTTTATGAAGACGTTGTCTTTGCCAATCTAAGACCATGTCAATATTGTTTTCCCAAGCAGGCATCAGAACCAAATAGTCAAAAATTTAATTGCAAAGCAATTAAATTCAAAGATCAACAGGCAATTCACTGTAGCAGGCCAGTAAACAATGACTGGGCAACTGATAGTCCCTCATCCAAAGCAAAGTTTCCTCTAAAGACTTTGTATTTTTAATTTCAAGGAATGGACTAAGGCTTTCCAGGAATCTAAAGAATGCTGGGAAGTATTTTAAGTGCTTTCATTAGTACCAGAGTTGCTTGTTTAACAAAGCAATAGCTGTCTGTAGCTTGGCCACAGATTTGCTGTATCAAAATGCCTAATCCAGAGTCCACTGAAATTATCCAGATTTCTCCTTTAAGTGGGGTTAGCCATAGAACTTTGCTGTCTCTGGCTTGAAATGATCCATATATTGAACTGAATTTTAAAAAAATATTCTCACTCTTTGAAGCATGGCACTTGAACAACATAGATGGGAAAAGAGAAGGTTAAACAACTGAAACACTTTCACATGTATGAAATTCTATAAGCAAATTAACTCAAGGAACAGCTAAGAATTTGATATTAAAAATAGCCTCCCGTACGAATGTGTTTCATCTTAGCACCGAGTGAATGAGTCAGATTTCACTTGTCATACAGCAGTTGCCATACTGAATTTCTCAGCTACCTGGAAATGATAGGATAGCTAAGACTTACGCTTTGGAACTTCGTATGACTGCAATTTAATAAATCTGTATTTGCCACATATCTCCAATGTATTTAATAATATGTAATTATGAGCTGGAAATAATTCTTAGCATGTAGTTCTCCCTCCAGCCTGAAATTAATCTGGACAGCATAGAAGGCTTGCGTGTGTAGCTCCAGTTTAGATACAGCAGGAGCTGCTCCGTGCAGAAGCCTCTTACTGAGTCTTATAATGCATGTGCAGTAATGGCCAAATGCTTGAGACTGCAGCCAAGGCTCAGTCGGTCACCTAACCCTTGGTTACTTTCTTTTTAAAACTCTCTAACCATCACAAACCAAACTGTGGCCCCTGATGTCTCTGGACAAGCTAACAGGTTTTCTTCTCCATTACACTATTTCTAGCATAGTCAAATACTAATGCCATAGATTTGAGAATTGCTATTGCATCAGTCACAGTGAACCTTGTAAGGAATTACTTCACACTAGCTGCTTGGCATTTCCTGAGTGTAGTAACTCCTTAATAAGGTCTCTTATGGTGCGACACCTGAATTTGAAGAATATATTGATTTATAAATTAAAGTGGGCATTGTTGGAATGGGAACTGCGTTTTTAAACATGTCTTTAGAAAAGTGAAACAGGAGAGTGAAGTTGTTAAGAATTCTGTTGCTGGCTCCCTACAATGCTTTGATAAACTGCTGAAGCCAAGCATGCCTTCTAAATATATATATATAAAAAGGATGTTTTCATCATGTGATTGAAGGCGTCAGTAATTCTGAATACCTTCTTAATCCTACTTCATTACGTTTTTTTTCTTCATTAATCACATTTTCTCTATTCTTTTTAACATATAATATTTGGAGCACATTAAGCATTGTGGCTACTATCTGTCACACAGAGTTTATCTCTTCCACAAGGCAAGAAGTGTGTGAAGTGAATTGGCTTTTTTTGGCAGGATTTTTTTTTAATTAGATTGCATGGATAGCTAGGTTGCTACCTATATATTGTGAAGACGCAAGGTTAAAAATTTGTTTTACCCTTGGAGCACTCAGTGGGATTTGTACTGATCATAATTTCCCAATGGAGTTTATCCACAAATCTTGAGCCAAGCCCCTAATCCCAATGGGAAGTTCTCTTACCTGCACAGGTCATCAGGCAGCTGGGAGCAGTCAGAAGTTCTAGAGCCAGCAGATCTGAGTGATCTTCCTAACATGTATGTTTGGGGCATGGTCCCTCAACAGCCCTGCTAGGAAGCTAGTCTCAAAACTGAGTGGAATTATTTTTCAGCTAAAATGCATTTACAAAGAATTTCAGTTTTGAAAAAATGTTTTCTGACAGAAACTTCTTTCTGTGGTACATCCCCAGTCAGCTCCTGCGGATGGGATGTTCTTATTAAACCATCAGCTCCAGCCCTCTAATTCATGGAGGAATAGATTTGCAAGACAGTCAACACCTTCAGTCCCGTAGTCTCAGCACTTACAGTTACCAATACCCTCATCCCAGAAACAGCCTGTGTCAGTCTCTGGTCAAATGTTGTCCAGGTATCATCCGGTTCAATTTAGCATTCACATTTAATCAGAGAGGCGTGAGGTGACTTGATTACTGCATTTATCTCCTTCTAGATGGAGAAGATAACAACGGGGTGTTTTCTGTCTTTATGCTGATAAAAGCATGAGAAGGACTAGTAACTGGCAGCTGAGATTTAACAGATTTAGTTGAATTCAGATTCCTAACTATGATGATAATTAAACGCCAATGTAATTTTCCATACATAGCCTTGGTGTTGCTTGGAGATTTAGAAATTAAATTAATTTTCTTTTGGCAGGACAAATGCTTTGCTAAGACACTTGAGGAAAAACTCTAAGGTGATGAAATTGTTTTCCTCTGAGAATGCAAGAATCTTGGTGGCAGTGGACAGAGATTCTGCTTTGTGGGCCAGGATCATCAGGGCATCTCAGCAACAAATTCTTTGTCTTCATAGGAGTACTGAGATCAATGTTTTCCCAGCATGTTGCAGTCTGAGCTCTGGGAACAGAAATACTTTAGTCTGACGATTTTTTTTTAAAAATCTGATTTAAAGTCCCTGGGTGAAACATGATTAGATTAGATTTAACTAGTGATCCTTTCTGTCCCTCTGAAAGTAGGAACCACCCAGCAATGAACATCTATTGTTCATAAGACTGCAGTGCAGTTTTCATAGGCGTGCTTAGGAACAGAAATATTACAAAGAGAGTACTGAAATTAGTACAAAGAGTGTCTCAGGCCTGCATGCCTGGTTACAGCAGCAGTGTGATTCCAGATTCACAAACGAGGAACAGGGCATCTCCAAAGAAGTTGTGGGGTTTGTTTTTTTTTCATCTGGGCAGACTTCTGGACCTCCGGCACCTGGTCAGAACAGGAGTAGTAGCTCCAAATTGGCTTCTAGACATTGTAAATGAGTTCCTGGTTACTGGTAGAGGTGTTCTACATGGCATAAAAATGCATGCAAATCCCTCATTCCAGCAAGCAGGGGCTAGGAATTCCCCTTCTCTTAGATATACCCTCTATGCCAGAATGAATAGGAGTGCAATCCAATGCTAGGTCAGAAGTCCTACAGTTTCCTACACTGTTCAGGGATTCTTTTCCCCTAGGAGACGACTCAAAGGGAAGGCTTTCTGAGTGATTTGGATCCAAAAGTCAGGCTCAGTAGAATTCTACAAGGTGAAATTTGGCTTATATTCTCATTCATTTTATAATCATAATTTCATAAGACATTCCCTTATCTGTTGACAGAAACTGAATGTCAAAAATTATTCACAGAAGCACATGAAGAGAGGTCAGTCTGTTTTCATTCTCATTAAAATCTGCTTCTTGACACCTTTGAGCTGAGGACTTCCTTTAGAGAACAGGGATTAAATCCTGTGTTGCAGCTACATCCCCATGCAGAGCTTCTCAGTAGATGCAAAATTACATCCACAGTGCAATGGCTAGGACTGCCAGCCAAGCATCTGGTCCTTTGCTCAGACTTATTTTTATCTTCTTTTGGACTGATTTAGTAGAGCCTTAATGCGTTGTTTGAAGGAAAAAAACTTACATGTAAGCACCTCAAAGGGTCTTTTCCTCCATGAACAATGTCCTTTTCCTATTTCACAACTGGAAAACTGTCTCTCTTTAATATGCTATCTTTTTAGAATTCTCTTTTGCCTTTTTTGACCTTTTTTTTTCTATTTCATTTTCCCCACAGGTGATTTTTCTATTTAAAAGGTTTCTGGAGGTCTATTTTGTAACCATTAATGTCCTTTCTTCCCACTCACTGCGCAGTTACTCATGACACTGTGAGCTGAATTCATGGGTAGGAGGGAGAGTTTCTTTTCTCTAACTCCAGAGCCATCTTCCGAGCTGTACTCTTCTGGAAAATCTAAAAGCACAGCGTATTTATATCACTCCTTCCAGTTTGTTCCTTGAACTGAACTAATCAGGGAGAAAATGATGGACATGGATATCAACAATAGGTGGACAACTCTCTTCCTGTGTGATGCTTTCTAAAATGTAGCTTCTCATGCATCAAAATATGCCCTGCAGGAGGATGTACTGTATTTTTGTGAGAGGTATAATTCTTACTTCTCTTCGTCTTGATTTTAATAACATCAGAGTGAGTACAGTCGCAATGATCTCTGTATGGCCCCTATTATTATTAGACCAATGGTATAGTTTTACAAGGCAGGCAAGCTTTCAGGAATACAGACCTTTCTTAGAGCTGAGGAAAGGCATTTGCGTCTGAAAGCTTGGCTCTTAGGACTAAAAAAGGACTTACAATCCCCTAGAATTGTCAGCTTTTTGCAGCGATAGAAATCACTGTAATAAGAGGTATTATACCTAACCTACAAATCTTGTATTAAATATTGATCATGGCTGGAGGCAGGGTTCCAAACAAGATGTACCTACCTAGTCGTCAAAATTTGATTGCTAAGTAAATGGGCCTAGAGAGTATTTGGTGGATTTAACATGTGAACTAAGTTTTAGAAATGCAGCCCACTGTAGTCACAGCCAGCATAAGCGTAAGTGAGCCCCTTTGTGGCAGACGTACCCAGCTAGAGGAGCTTTGCAATAGTCACCTGCACAGCATGTCACAGCCCGGTTGGCTTTGTTGCAGTTCATCAAAAAGCAAAAACACTGAGGAATAGTAACAGTTTTTCTATTCATTTTCAGTAGTTGCGAGTATAAAATCTAGGAAGGGAAATGAAGACAGCTCCTCTACTATGATCTCTGTTCCAGCACTGAGCCCCAGCCAAGGTGCTTTTGCTGTTGCCTAGTGCAAGCGCCTGTGGTGGGAAATACTTGTTCCTGATGTGAGCTCTGAGGCTCTTTGGGGGTAGCTGCTCTTTAAAGCCAGGGGAATGAACTAGCCTAGAGAATCTGGTGAAATCATTAGAAGTTCTGCTGGCTAATGCTGAATGTCACTTGAAGTGTGACCTGAAAGTGGTGAGGAACAACAGTAAAGGCTCTGTAACTTTCAGTTGACACCCTCCTTCTCAAAAATTTCAGAAATGGCAAAATCTTCCACTCTCACTGTAAGCCCCAGCGTTTTATGGTTTTGCAAACACAGAAGTGTTGAAGCTTAATCTTTTGAATTCCTTGAAACTAATAGAAAATCCTTTGAGGAAACTTAATATAGGGAGAGGTCAGGTCTTCTATTTTAAATAATGAATAGGACGAGTATTGAACGAGATGAGAACATTAATTTCTGTGTAGGGAAGCTCTTAATAGAATTACTGAGCAAATTCCACATGGGACATACACAGCTCCCCTCACCAATTTAAATCCATAAAGGCCATTATATTAGAGGGAAGGGGGCGTATCCCACATAGCATAAAACCGTTGCCAAAAGGAGTATAAATAACATGTTGCTTATATCAGCTAAATTGTTTTATAGTTTCATGAGGAAGCAAAACCAAAGCATTATGACATTAAACCCACATACTGGTTTACTGACAGACTTTTCAATATTAAACAGCGTATTATGGAGTCAGAACTTGACAGGCTTAATTGTATGCTTAAGAGTCAGTCTGACTCACGGTTTGTTCCTTCTGGGATGGTGGGAGTTTGGAATTAAAGATCTCAATGGATTCACTGTAACGTTTCTTTATTTCGTAATTATCTCCGCACTGTTTATGCAGGGTCATTTCTGTGGTTTTCTAGTCAAGAGAACCCCGTGATTTGGGAAGAAAGTGGCCATCTGCAGAAAGAGTATCACTGTGCCCTGTCTGTTGATTCAGGCACAGTCCAGGATCTTTCAAACCAAATAATATCACTTAATGAAACAAGCAAGACCCTATGGCTCCAGGCACCAAAAATACCCAGCTGCCTAGCCTGTTGTTTTTTCACAGCTGCTAATGACAACACTCAAGAGATTCTTGTTCACTTCCAACAGGGAATTAGTCATTGGACAAAGCAAATTTACAGCTCAGTATACCTTGCGAAAATACTGTTTTTAAGCTGGGGCAAGTTTCATAATGTAGCAAGAAGAGATTCGGGGAAATTTAGTTTGATGTGATAGAAATGGTGGACATCCAGCTTCCCTTTAAGAAGTCTGATTCACACTGTCAAGTCACTTGCAAAGTCAGTTCGGGGTTTGTAAGTAGGAGGTCACTACTTCCCATAGCAATTACAGGCGTAACATGCTAATATTTTTCCTCTGTGCTGTTCCTTTACACTTGCTGCTAACACATCCTAATTATGATACAGAAGCCATAACTGGGTGTGAAAGGGGTGTGAGAGGAGTTGAGAGAGAGATTTAGTGTTTGGTGCAAAGTGTTTCAAAATGCTCATTTGGATTTCAGTCACTAATCCTCAGCTTGCAGCTACTTCTCCTGTCCAGTTCACTAGGAGCAGTCAGCACAGAGCATATTTGAAAGTCCCACCTGCCAGTCCCTGCTTGTGCAGATGTCAGATACAGGGCTCGGAAGCTCCTGAAGGCTTGACTTAGATAGTGCATGCCCATGGGGTAGATATCAGAGACCACCGTGGGAGCACAAAGAAGACAAGAGTAAAAGCAGAATGAAAAGTTCCAGAACTGACCCTTGTGGCTGACTGTAGAACATCTTCCTCTTGAAATTCATGCATTTCTATAGCAGCTTTTAAAATTAAATAATTTTATTTCTTATTGTTGCTTTCAGTTGCTGTAAAAGACAGCTGTTCATTTGTATAAATTATTCAGTAAAATGACCTCAAGCCTTGCTTTAAGGCTGTAGTGCAAATGTGATTTGCCTTCAAGTTGTTTATGTTGGCCTGATGAGAAAGGGAAACGGGGCCGGTGGCAGGACCACATCAGCAAGGCAGCTGCATTTGTGCCTACCTATACACAACACTCAAGAGCAGCTATTCTTAATGGAGGTGCAACCTGGAATCAGATGTAGAGAGGAATTTTGAACAGAGTTCTGGTGTTACTATCAAAGTTAATTTCAGATACCAGTCATACCAGCTGATCTGGTTGAAACAGATAACAGTTTATGTATTGCTCCCTTCTCCTCAGTTGTTTCTATGTGCCTGTGAGTATGCATATGCATCATTTTTTACTAATGAACTGTCCCTGACATTTTTTGTAGTGGCTTTATAGTTCTTAGTAGTTATGAAGTTATGTGGTCTGCTCATTTTGTGAGGGCTTAAATTTGCTCACCCTGTGTTATTCTTCCTGCAGTAAGATTAGTCATTTTATTTTTTAGGCTACTGGCTTCTAAGAGTCCCATATCGGAAGATCAGAATCCTGTTGTGGTAAGTACTACACAGAAGTAAAACTGAAAGTGTCCATTCCAAAAGAGTGTGAATGAAGTGTGGGTGTATATCTATACACCTACATACACCTACACCTACCATACATATGTACATACACCTGTAGGTGTATGAAATGATTGAGCAAGTGAGAGGATGGAGTAATCATGTCAGTGTTTTGGGCGTAAATACAGTATTTCAAGAGTTTTGGTAGCTGTAGATAATCATCAAGCTAATCAGGGCTAGGTTACAGTTGATTTGTAAGCTTTGCTGCAGTGTTTCAAAAGGACTTGCAAGATAGTTGTTTTATCCTGGCAAGTATTTCTTCCCCCTTGTAAGGACAGGCTTATAAGAAAGCTGGTCATGTAGCATTACTAGCAGGATGAAGACAACTGGAGGTTTTGCTCTCTGATTGCAGCATGGACAGTTTGTGGAAAGGTCTTAGCAAATAGTAGTGATGGGGTTTACAGTTTCTGGTACTATCCAGTAGTCCCACTGTGTCTGCAAAGCATGTGGAAAAGAGAACAGTTAGGGGCTTTTTATTGCTACCACTTGAACCACTTGAACCCATCACTAATGGCACCAGTGAAACTGGAAGCTGTTATGGTTTTCATACTGTCTACTAGCTACATAATGACAAAGACCTTTATGTAATTTTTATCTTTATAACTTTCATAGTCATTGTAATAACAATAGACTTCTCTTCTGGTGCTTAATGGGTTTGTTTACAAGCAAACAGCACAAAGTGAGAATCGGTGGGTATTCAGCTGCCATTTGGGGGCAGAGATTATAATGAAAGCTGGTCTATAGGCCAAATATTGGACATCATGCTTTATGGCACAATAAAGGCATGTACGTGACCGGTGGGGTATATGCTGAGACCAGGAATAGTATTGGCTTTTAGAAATGGCTTCTGTGATCTTCTCATGGCTTCCTCTTCACATCTGCCCAGCTGTCACACTCTGTGCATCCCCAGGGAAGCTGAGTGAGTGAACATGTGGCACTGGAGTAGAAGTTCCTTGAGTCATTTGATACCTGCTTCCGCTGAGAAGACTGAGGCACAGGGTCTATATGCTTCTCAACTCTTCTGTCACTCCCTTCCCGCGGGCCTTTTCAGCTGAGCCTGAATATGAACGAAGATACTTTTAAAAGCAGTTAGAGAATGGTTTGCAGATGCAAACTACAGCAGCTGGTGTATTTTTATAAGCACCAAGCTGGGAGGCCACATGGTCATTTGCTTAGAATGGAGTCTGAGAATTGGGACAGCTGTGTTCTATTTCTGTCTCTCGCGTTGAATTGCTCTGTGACTCTTAGTGGTGCATTAAGGCAGAAATCCAGCTGTAGTTAAAATCAGAGTCAGACTTTTCATAGATGGTAACTGAAATCAAGTAGACCCTTAAATACCGGAGTTTTGTGTTCCCTGTTCACAAGCGAGCAATAGTGATATAATACAGTGACTTGTGATGCTTGTGGTGTGCTTTGAAAGTCTCAGATCATGACAAGAGAAGTAAAAAGCGTTCTTAATAGTTGAGTTTTTTTTTTTAGAAAGCGAGTAGAATTCACCTAGCCCAGTGGGCCTGGTGTGCAAATTTAAGTGAGTCAAGAAAATGGTAAATAGAAAAGTTGTGTTTGATTGGACTCCAGTGAAGCTTTGGTATGGCTCTTTGTGGTACGAACTCTTTTCTGGGCCTATAAACAATGATGTAACATCCTGTTAAATGAGCAATTTCACAGGATTATTTCTACAAACCACTGATGACTTTGATAAACAGTTTTCTCCTCCAGATTTCTTTCTTTCCTTGTCTATAGCTGCTGTCAGATTTGATTGGCACCTAAATGGTATGGAATTCTAGAGTGCACTCCTGGAATGGCTGGTGATGGTCTTCATGTCCTTGAATGCAGAGATAGCTGTAATGCTTCAGTGATTTTCAACTTGTGGTATGAGGCAATGCAGGGTTTAGAATGACTTCAAAGGGATGAGGAAAAGGTCATTAACAAAAGCAATCCTTTTGTTAAATTCACTCTGTGATCTTTAGGTCACCTAGAAAATGCTTATAAATCTAGAAATTATAAAAAAAAGTAAAGCAACTAGAAAAAGTAAAAAAATACTCTTAGAAGACGTTTTTAGACCTGCATTTCCATGAGAATGATTCAAAGGCCATGATGGAAGATGCGGAGTTAAAGCTTTCATAACATTACATTTTTGTAGCGATTATTCAAAAATGTGACCCAACATTTTGACATTTCAAATGGCTCATCAAGAACAAGAAGCTGATAGACTGTTTTTAAAATACTTTCTGGAAGATATCAGCAATGATCTGTGATTATTTCTGAGCCTCTGCTGCTCGTGTTGAGTAAGCAAAGCTCAAATGTTGCTGCATGGGGAAATTGTGGAAATGCCAAGGATTGCCTAATAATCAGGTAGTGCCATTGATCACTACTTTATAAACATGGTACCTTTGTCATTTGAATAACAAATGATCTCTAAGCCAACACCAGAGTAAATCTTATTGACCTTTTACAACTATTTGTGCTTTTATTGAAAAACAGTAACTCCATCTTCATTAGAGTCACTTTCAGTTCCATATGGGGCCAGGTACTGAGCAAAGTAGTTGTATAAACACGTACTTGCATAGGAAGAAAGAAGGCATCTAACAGGTTTTTTTACTTGAAGGTACGTAGCGTTGGTCAATACAGCCTGTAATGGGCAACTGAAAAACACTGGTAAATTGATAGTGAGTTGTGGTACCCACATCTGTGAGTAGTTCAGCTGGAACTGGGTTACATGAAGTGTTTCAGGTCTCCCAATGAAGTTTGCTTCTATTAGTGGTGGTTCGGCTGCTCTTTACCATGGTGCTGTGAAAAGAATCCGGAGATTTCAGCCCAGCACACTACCCTGGCCTAGGTTATACATGCCTTTGTCACCTCTCTGACGGACAGGAGTAACTGATCTAACTAAGCATGAGATGTTTACAGAATTCTGCAGAGTAAAGAGTTCTGTACATCCCTCAGCATTTCTACCTATGAGCACATCACCCCAGGTTCAGGGCCTGCCTAGTTTTCCAATAGTAAAAAGGTTGTCTAAGGCTCCTGCATGAAGACTGGTATAAGACCTTGTGTGTAGGTATAAGAACAGAGATGATCTTGCAGAGAGCTGCTTAAAGGCATTTACGGTTTATATTTCTGTTTCCTGTCTGTAGTGAGATAAGTGCCTAACTTGGAAAAAAATCATGTACAGGAGTCCCAAGAAAAGTGAAATTCTCCACTTAAACTGCTGTCACCCCAGAGAGCAGACTTTAACTTGGTCTTACATAGGGAGTTTCATACAGCATACGTGTAAAATGACATCAAATCAAGAGAGGAGAGTCTTGCAGTTGGCACTCCCTCAGCACTTGGACATGGCAGACTGCATAGTACTTGTGTTAACTCCATCCCAGCCAGACCTGGTACAGCAGTAGGTACAGAGGAGCTCTGAACTATTGGTAAAACTGGCTGAGTTAGCAAGTCCTTTCCCTGGCTTGTACAAAGAAGCCAGTTTTGCCTGGTGCAATGTGCTCCTTCTACAGCAGACTTAAATTTCGAGGTTATTAAGTCCTTTTACCTTCTGATAGCTGCAGACCACTTAATTACAAGGTCAGTGATGTACAGTAGTAGAGAGTTTGAGGACCTTATGAGGTAAAACAGTATCTGATTGATTACACAATACATCATGGTGTATTTGTACTTCTGCTTCAGAATCCTGACTACATGGTGGTGTTGTTTGGACCTTTCTAGTATAACAATTTATCAGTCTGCAGGACTACCACCATTTTGGTACCACTGAATTCTGGTGTTCAGAATTCTCAACTGCCCAGCAAATTGACAACATAAAAAATGAAAACTAAAGTGATGACCATGAATTGACAGTTATGTGATGAAATTTTCAAAGGTTTATCTTTCCCATTTAGACCCAAATGAAGTAGCCATGTTTGCTGAAGTAGTCTTTGTCTTGGGCACTTTTGTCTTTTGAAGATCTGACAATATATAACAGTGGCAGCCTCTAGGTGCCAGGTATGTCTGACAACTGTCCCCTCTTTCTGGGTGTGAGGGTGGAAGCAGAGCCCTACTATAGCATATGAATCAACTTCAGCGCTTGAAGTAGTACAGATCTAAAGTCTGTGATTTTAGCAGAGTTTAGGTGCTATCTCCTGGAAACCCAAGTGAAAAGATCAAGCTAAATGAGCGATATTGTATCATCTTATTTGGTATCACCAGAGGTTGCTAAAAGTCTTTGGTTTTTTAATGTTTTTCTGCTTTGGAAACCATGTTAGTGTCCTTGATCACATCCATGCTTCAAAGGCACTGAGATAAACAAATGACTCATGAAGTGACTGTCTATTATTTCTGCTGCAATATGAGGGGGGGGGGGGGGTGTAAAATGAAGTTGATGTCTAATCTCAAAAGAAAGTTACTTTATAGTGGTGCTAAAAAATAACAGTTTTGTGGAGTTTAGAAGACTCTTGAATAAGTTTTGTCACAAAGAAATCTCATTTAAGCATGTTCAGTGGATGCTACAGCAGTTGGTAAATCCTCTGTTTTAAATTGGCACTAGCAGTGTTTGATAGTCCTCATTTCTCCCTGTCAAAACTCCCTTGATTTCAAGTTCAAGACTGAATCAGGGTTAAGGTTAAGGCAATAATTTCAATGGAATGGTATCGTGGATGAATTCACTTGATTTTTTTAAAAATTAAGATGAAGATTAAATAGCATGATGCTAGAAGTCTAGGGTTTGGGGATTTTTTTTTTTTTTTTTGCTTATGACTAGGAAATAGTCTAATGTTTCTGGTCCAGTCTGTGGTCATTCTAGCTGCTGTTGTCTGGTAGACAACAGCAGCTTCTCTGTTCAGTGGCATTTCTTTCCAGGATTTGGTCTGTAGGGGCTGTGGCAAGCTGACAGAGCTAATGAGGTTTTTTTCAGAGGATTGTACTTACCAGTGCTGCTATGCTATTCAGAGCCCAGTGAAGCAAATGGGAGCTGTATCCATGTTATCATCTTTAGCTGGTATAAATTAATATTGTCCTTGTATTATTACATTTTCAGCATCCAGTTGATGCTGAAAATTTTCCATCTAGACATGCTTTTTATTCCTGGGGAGCTGTTCTGTTTGTTTTGTTGTGTTTGTTTTGTTTTGTTTTGTTTTGTTTTGTTTTAATCTCCTCTAAGCAAGACAAGCTGTAGGGCTGAGCTGGCATTGACCTGAACATTTCAGCTGCTCCTGTGGGACTGGTATCAGTCAGTATCAGAAAGAGCAGTAAAATAATGTGGGATTGTGAGAACTGCAGTAAAAGAGAAGTTGAGTAATTACCTTTGGGGCTGTATTACAAATGATATGCATGATCCCCAGCTGAACATCGTAAGATGCAGCTATGCTCTTTTGAGCGCCATCAGAGTTTCTCCCAACCATGACTCCCCCCTTTCTCTGCCTTTTTTCTGTATACCTCCTCCTGCTTTCCTCTTGCCTCCTCTCTCTTTGCATTCCAGCTCTGAAGTCAAGCTCTGGCTGCAAAAGAGAACACTAGTCAACCATCTGGCAATAAGCTATCTAAATGATCACAGTACTCAGATTCCAATGTCAATTTTCTGTTAGAGCTCTAGAAGCATTTCTTTGTTCAGGGAAAGATGAACATAGTAAGAAATGTTTTGCTTTGAGGAATCAGATTAAATGAAACTAAACTTTTGATTGAAGTTTTAGAAAAGCTGAAATCTAGAGAAAATTTAGCAGGGATGAAAGAACAGCTCAGAAAATGCCACGGAATCCTTCAGTGTCAGCTGTAAGACCTCACTGTACTGGCATTGCAGGGAAATTACCAGCTTCTGGTTCCTATCTGCGCTTCTCAGACTTCACTCAAGACACTCCTTTGGGTGTCTCAGAACTGTTCAAACCGGGACAAAAAGTACAAGAAAAGCTTAAAAATGCAGAAACACGAGGGTCTTTCTGACAGAGTTGCTGGCAGAGACTATGTAGCATGCATACTAAGTTAGCTGCATTTTTCTCCCATAGGAGTAAATACTGGGAATAAGCAGTGTTAGAAGTTAGGTTGAATACCTTTTCTTGGGCTGATTCCTCTCCTTGTCACACTCACTGTAGAGCATCAGGAGAGACACTGGTGTAAAATAGTTCCATAGACAAATCAGGCCCTCTTTGGAGGCACACAGAGACTCATTTAGCAGTCCTTCTCCAGGACTTATGCAGGAAGTGCTGATTCTGCCCAGTCTAAGGTTGGGATCAGACCCGTAAGTTAGTTTAAACAAAATTATACCTGTTAATGATTCTGCTATTTGCCCAGCGTCATCCAGCAAAGTCCCTTTGCCCGTCTACTTTTCTATTGCAGCAAAATAGGACTAACATCTTTTACTCAAATCTATAGTTTACTTTCGACTCTAAGTTTGAGGGTTTATTTCCTGCTTGTAGAATAGGGTAGTTGCTTATCTGAAGTCTGATAGAACTACAAAATATTCAGTTCTAATATCCTGTGAGCATTTGTATGAAGTGAGTAATTGCTACAAGTCATTAATCAGCCTGGAAAGGATCCTTGTGCTAGTTGGTTTTGCTTTCTCCATTGCCATAATCGATTTCCTCCTGATTGACTGATAATTTGGTTCTTTGGAGTTTCAGCAGCAACAATCTCAGACAGACATACATAGAAAACTTAGCTGTTGCAAAGCAAAATGGTACTTGGCAGAATTTACTGCTTTTGCAAACAATGACTCAGCTGCCTACCTTCCAGTCACTCATCTGAGTGCTTTAGGAGGAATGTGTAAACAGATACCTGACATTTCACAGTTTGCTGCTTCCACCGGATGAGAGTAATTCTCTACCTTTCCAGCTGCTCTGATCATTGCAGGCCCAGTGACTGGCCTGCCTGTAGTCCAACAAGCTGAAAAGGACCATATGGTGTCTGGTGTTACTCCTTGAGGACTTGATTTTATCAACCTCCTCTTGAACTGTGAAGGAGAGAGAATCACCAGATAGGTCAACCTTGATCATGCTTTCAGTGGGCACCACAGTAATTCCTCAGTGAGCGAGAAAACTAAGGCAAACAGGCAGTACAAGCATCGAAGGGTGACCATATTTTCAGCTTGAATACCTTCCTGGCTGTAAAAACATAATAACTGAGCAGGCCAATGAGGGAACACACAGATCTGCAATGTGAAAACAAAACCGTGCAGAGTTTATTCTCACAAATTACTTGCTTTATAAGAAAGGCCTGGTTCTAATTCACTCAAAACAGGCGCGTGCAGAATGGCCAGCAGGTCACAATCATCAGACAAGACCACTGAGCAGGCATTAAAAACTAGTTATTAGGTTCATCCAAATAGTAATAATTAAATTTGAATCAAGCTGTGAGCAATTAGTAAAATACAAAATAATTAAAATGGCAGTTAAATGTGCATTTAACCATACCTTACCATTTAAAACATGTTTCTCAGATTACTGTTAAAAGGACATTCAGCAATGCTAGATTCTACATAAATGCATGTGATGTCACAGCGTTCTTGTTACCAAGCAAAGGGATTTAGGAATCCTGGGTGTGAAGCTGTAATGCAACTCGTGTCTGGCAGAAGAGAGTTGCATTGCACCTCCATTCACATGGGCTCAAACTGAGACTTGTGAATGTGCATTTAATATTTGATCATTGAGCACTTAGCACAACATACCACTTAAAAAGTAATACTAAAATAAATATAGTTAGCATAGTTTAGGGAGTACTAAGACACTTTGCAATAATTCACAGTTCATCATTTCAGAATCTCAAAATACTTCCCAAACATGTAATGGTACATGGAAGCTGAGGATTAATACTTGGTTCACAAGTGACAGACCCATTAGAATTTCACAGGATTGTCATTGTAGAGTAAGGGTTAGACTCCCAGCGCCAATGAAAACAGCTGAATTTCTCACTGGCTTTGTGCTGATGTGGGAGAAGACTGCACAGATGACTACAAAGCAGCTCTACTGGAGAGGCAGTAACTTTTAGGGAAAGGTAGCAAACAGGAAGGCAACAGTAACCTCCAAACGTCTGTAAGCATCACATCCGCTCAAGCTGAAAGGGTGTTTTTCCATTACCTGAATGTAAATAAATAAATAAATAAATGTGTTTCCAATATCTGGCTACCTATGAGAGCTTCACCCTTCCCCTCCTATTTTTTTATTGTGCTTTCAGATATCAACAGATGTGATTTTCAGTGCTGAACCTCCAAATAGGTTTGAGACAATATTTCTCTGAATTGTTTACATGCATGGGATAAGAGGTATCTATATAACTTGAAACTGCAATGAGCTTTTCTAATAATACACCTCATGCCAAGAAAGAGATAATAATCGACTGTTTTGTTCTTCACAGCAAATTATTGCTTTTTCCTGCTTTCAGTGTCCTTCTGTGTTTCCTGAATCTCAGCAGAGTTCACAAGGGTGACTCAATGGGTTCTTTCAGACTGGTATCTGTAAAAAGGTTCTTTAACAGTCCACTCTACCTGTGTAGAGATTAAAAACCAGCAGATCAGTAATAGTCTCATCTTCCTAAGAAAACCAGATTAGTTTTTTGTTAAGCATATTAACTGGTGTTCTGAATGGGATTGGATTTTTAAATTTTTTTTTAACCACAGGTTGGTTTAGATTCAAGCATTTAGTTTCAAGCATCAAATATTCCTTTATGTGCAATCTCAGGGAAAAAACCCAAACAAAACTAAACAACAAACAGCAATGGAGCACTGTTCAAAAATTTCTGTTAGATTTGAACAGAACAAGTCAGGAACCAGAGCAGAATAGTTAGATTGGCACACTGTACCCAGGCTAGATAGCCCAGCTGATCTGCTTCTTCCAAAGCAAGTATTTTTGTGCTGTGTGAACATATAAGACCATAAAAACATATAGAGCATAGTAAACACATAATTTGATATGGTTGAGGATGTTTCAGAGTTCATGAGATGAGCAATGAGCCAACGTAGGTTCATTTGCAGGTGAACTTGCCAGTTGCTCATGGCATACTCAGACTGATTAAAGCCTTGCAACGTCAGATCTAAGATATTTCCTCAAGTGTGAAGGTCTGATTCAGTTCTCCTTTGGAGACAACTGGGATTCATAAAATAGATCCTTCATGGACAACATTGGTAGACCTGAACTAAGAACTTGATATGATCACTTCATGTGGTAGGAAGTCTGCAGAGGCCCTTTGCTCCCAAACTGTGCCATTTTTCCTTGCTTTCTGTTAGTGTGGGTCTGCATTTGCACAGAAACCCTTACAAGAGCAGCCTCAACATCACTACTTAAGGGGAACAAGCAGACTGGCTGAGAGAGATGGAATTTATCTTTCCCATGCTGCTGTGTTGTGGCCTCTTTGTAGTCTGGTCTTTTTAAGGGCAGGTGACTGCATGGCTTTGTGAGGATGCAGGCTACTGTTGGAAGCAAATATCGGGTTCCTTAGTAGCTTTTTATTCCAGTTTCCTGTTTGGCCAAATACATGGAAGTTTCTGCCTTCTTTCTAATCATCAGTTTATATGCTTTATTTGACAGATTATTTTTTTTTTTAAATTCTCCATACCGTGCTCTAAGGGTGATATTAAAATGTCAGGCAACAAATTAAACGAATGCTTCCACAGAATTTCTGGAGCTGTGGTTACTGAGAAGGAAGAAGGCAGCATGCAAGTTGGTAACAAATGAAAATGTGAAAGAACATAGCAATAAATCCACAGCAAAGTTAGGCCCCATTACTAAAACCTAAGGTTTAGTCAGCCTGAAAATTAAGCTAACATGGTGCTAAGGGAGTACATCCATGTCGTGTCGTCCCCCGTCCCCCCCCCCCCCCCCCCCCCCCCCCCCCCCCCCCCCCCCGGAAAGAATCTCGTTAACTTCCATCCATTCACACCTGTGGAAAATAAATGCATTCAACAGCAAGGATGTAAGGGGTTGGTTTATCTGTAAAGTTAGTTTTGCCAGATACTATTTTCAGTATAGCTCCAGGTTACCTAAAAGTCTGGCATATATTGCTAAGAGAACCTGCCTGTATCTTTCTTGCTTGTAACACTAATGTCTTTGTATTATAAGTGGTCCTGAACTAAAAGTCTTGATTTAAACCTTCCGAATTCTGAAGTGTTCACAGCTGATCTCCAGATGTTCAGGCTTGCATTCATGCTGGGTCTGTGCTTTTTGTAGGCTCTTTCTGATCAGTTATTCATTAGCAAAAGTGCAGGAATCCAGTCTCATCTGAGCTGACTGGAAAACACCTATTAACATAGAAGAGCTCAAGTAATGACTTATTTTTTGGCTGTTGTATTCTGAGCATTGTCACTTGTCGCAGTTGACGGTCATATGACATTTTCTTCATTTGATAATCTTGCTAATTGCACAGGTGCAGTTTTTCTACAGTGGGATGTTACAACTGTCAGCCAAAGCAAATAAGAATTAGAAATTCTACTCTTGGTTTGTTTGGCTACTTCTGCAGCTTTCAGCATTGCCGCTTTAAGACAATAGTAGTAGGAATGTGTGGCTTGCTTTGTTTAAAGAAGTGTCTTACTGCTTCAAGGAACTGTGTTTGCTGTTTATTAAGGACATGTAATGAGATAATCTAGCTCTGCTCATGGACAGGATAGTTACACCAGGCTTTTGAGAGAACATGTATCACTTAACAGTATTTTACTTTAGTTACTTTAGTTTTTGTCATGGAATGCACTAAAAAGCAAAAAAGCTGACTGAAATTCAGAAGCGAACATCAGTTCCTCCAATATGAGGATGTATCATCACCTCTGAGTAAACCTATAATATAATGAAAGGCACTAGAAAAGGGCAAGTAAGAGCAAAAGACCTCCACAAAAAGAGATCAGAAAAGTTTCTGATTAGAAGGCAATGAGGGAATAACTGTAATCCAATTAACTGTACGTAAGAAGCAGGTTATACTAGCCTGTATCTGAGCTGTGGGAATATAGTTGACTCATATATACCCAGGGTGCTTTGAATTTTTATTTCAGTTCACTGTGAAGTTTTTTAACCTGATCACCATATCCTCCCATTTTCCACATCTTGGCAAAACATGATATGATATACTTTGAGCTGCCTTTAAAGACCATCTAGTCTAACCCCTCACCATGGACAGGGACACCTTCCACTAGACCACATTGCTTCAAGCCCCATCCAGCCTGGCCTTGAACACTTCCAGGGAGGGGACAGCCACAGCTTCTCTGGGAAACCTGTTCCAGTGCCTCACTACTCTCATTGTAAAAAATTTCTTCCTTATGTCCAATCTAAAAATACCCACTTTCAGCTTAAAACCATTGCCCCTTATCCTGTCACTAGATCCCTTAGGAAAAAGTGCCTTTCCTATAAGCCCCCTTTAAGTGCTGGAAGGCTGCAAAAACGTCTCCCAGAGCCCTCTCTTCTCCAGGCTGTACAACCCCAACTCTCAGCCTTCCCTCACAAGAGAGGTGCTCCAGCCCCATGATGATCTTTGTGGCCTCCTCTGGACCCACTTGAGCAGGTCCATGTCTTTCTTGTACTGGGGACCTCAGAGCTGCACACAGCACTGCAGGTGGGGTCTTGCCAGAGTGGAGCAGAGGGGGAGAATCACCTCCCTTGACCTGCTGCCCACGCTTCTCTTGATGCAGCCCAAGATACCATTAACCTTCATTGTGGCAAGGGGGTGTTGCTGGCTCATGCTCAGCTCGGTGTCTGCCAGGATCCCCAGGTCCTTTTCTGCCAAGCTGAAAGATGTTCCCATATGTGTAGTGAATCTCTTTGCAGTGCTGTGAAGCAGAAAATCTTTTTGTGCACCATGATAGACTCCTTAGTTTCCTATTAAGAGAAAAGCATATGCCTGTTAACTGAACTGAATTGCATGCTGCGCAGTGAATACCTCACTTGTAACACAAATTGACTCACTGTGTGATTGAGTTAATTTATGTTTCATACACAGCTGAGTGCAGTCCATAGGCATCTTGAGCTCCGTCCACTGCTGTTAGAAAGAAGTCTGTGTGCAGAACAGGCAAAGGATGGGGCAAGAATCCCACAAAGGTTCAATCAAATAATATCACATCATCAAATTTGGATATGGAGCTATTTCTCTGAATTGTACATCAATCTACACATTGAATTTGCATTGTAATTGTCATCACTCAGTGGACCTTCTTTCAACAGATAAGAACAATGTAGATTTCAAGAGATAAATTTAAACAGAGAATATTCCTATTTACCCCAACCTTGAATCACCTACTTACTTTGCAAGGTCTTTGCTACAGAGAACATCTTTCTTTCACACGTACACAAAGTGCAGTGTGCCAGCACTTTCTGTGGTGTTGGCATACTTTACTGTGTGCACCTTAATAACATTTAGTGCTTGAGGAGCTCTTTCCGGCTCTAGTCAGGAAGTACTTTTCCATTTTGTTGGTGGGGAAACTGAAGCACAGAGAGCTTAACAGCCATCCAGAATTCCGCAGTAGGATAGGATACAGCTGAGCCAGGAATACATGCTAGTGTATTTAAAGCTAAAGTATTTTATCTTACAACTGGAAAGATCTGAAGAATGCATAACCACTCTTCAGCCATAGTAATTCAATAGCAGTCCATCACATTTTTGTGTCATATCATACTAACAGCCCAATGGTCTACACTGCCTCATTCTATCCTTGCAAAGAAATGTTCTTCTAATTTAGAAGTTGCTGTGGAAGCAAGAGACATATTTAGCTGAAAAAAAGGCATTTCTGCCTGTATATTTTTAGTCATTAACTAGCATTTCTCACAGTGAGTTCACAAGTCAGTGGAAGAGTTCTCTTTCAAGTTTGCCCTCATGAACCAATGCTGTGGGATGAAAGAGCTGATGCAGCTGTCTGTCAGCATTACTATATTAAAGCAGGCAAAAGAGAAGCTTGAATACTTGATTTTCTTAGTGAGAATGGCATGATCCAAATTATGTACCTATGCTTCCCAGGTTTTATGAAACAGGGGTCATTCCTGTTGTCTCTGTAGCAGGCAGGTGCAAGAGCTTTCAGCTGCATGTGTAGTGTTTTGACCCTTTCTCCCACATGAAATTCTTGATAGTTGAGTTGCTTTGATTTGGTTTTACTCCCTTGACTCAGGAAAAGAGTTTTGTGGTTTGTTATGAAATTGTCTGAGCCGATAGCAATAATGTGCAGATTCTCCTTGTAATTCTTCCTCCTGGCAGCTTTCCCCCTGGACCCCTGGCTGACCATGCCTTCTGGGCCACACACTATCTGGAGGAGGCATTCAGATATTATGGCAATGAGATCCATGCCCCAGCCACCTGTAGTTGCTTAAGTGACCCCAAGAGGCTGTTAACGTGCAAACATCATTCATCACTCCATGAATCAGGCTGAAGTCGTAGGTGCCCTGTAGTAAGCTGTCGTGACAGGAGCTCTGGCATGTCCCAAATGTAACTTGTTTTGCTTGCTTCACTTGCAAATTCTCATTGCATGCCAATGAGAATTTAAATCTTCAAATTTATTATGCACGTAATCTTTCCTTAGAACTAGCAGAAGTGCAAGATGCAGAATGAGAACTCCAGGAATAAACCACTTTTGTTTTCTCACAACTTTTAATGTTAAATTGTCCCTGGATCCAGCCTATTTGGAAGACATATTTATGGATAAGGTCTGCAGGTAGTAGAAACATTAGCTGTGGTTTGCTTTCTGCAGCTGAGACATAAGTTAGCTGTACGTGCTTCAGCTTTGATTACCCTGTCCTCCTTTCTCCAGCCTACCCTTTCTGCCTCCAGCATCTGGTGCGCTTTGTCCTTAACTAGGACCAAGGAGACCTTGATTTCAATACGTGTCTGAACAGTCACTGGCAACTGAACCTAGTTGTGGCCTTTAGGCTCTGCTGCAATTATAATTAATGCGATGAAATAGCAAACTGAAGTTAGTGGTTAAATGAATCCCAAAATACCGAACTGTTAGCCAAGGACTGACGGACAACTCATTTGTAAGAACGACCACAAAGCCTCTGGTGCTGCAACATTGAGGCAACTGGACAAGCCTGGTTACTGGGTCTTCTCTGTTTGTTAAAACAGTGTCCAAAACCAGCATTTCCTAAGGGTAATTGCCTTTAGTTTTAAGTGAGGATTTGCCATAGATTAAAAATTGAATTAAGTAAAACTTTTTATGAGATAAAGATCTAAGGACAAGTAAAATTGTGTTTATACTTATCACTACCTAATATACACCCACATTATGGGGTTGTGTTCTGATCCCTTTGTTCTAATCAGGTGGGCTATTCCCAAAATAACATACTCCCCAATATGAACAAAACCAGCATAATTTCCCATAGGTGCTTGGTGCTAAAATCCCAGGACTGGGATGAAGAGCTATATTTAGACAACATGCTTTACTGTCTGAATTCAGGAAAGTAATAAATAATTCAGACCATCATACATTTAGTGCTGCTAGGACACTGAACCCTTCAAAAGTCAATGGGAAAAAGTAAGTAGGAACTCAGACTCATATTTTGGATTCTTAGCTGGAATTTCATAGTTCTTCCCTCTTCACTGGAGGTATAGGACCTCATGGTAATGACTTAAACACTGTCTCCTGAAATTAGGCATGTTTTTTCTTTAACAACTTGAGCTAATAATTGTGGGAAGGAAAAGGCTTTTACAATGTCACTCACTGTTAAATGAGTGGGTGACATTTTACCCACTACTAAGATCCAGCCTCTGGAAAAACAAAAGCTGTACTTCATGATACTTCTAAATGCTTTTCCTCCGAGACAAGCTCACAAGAACAAATTTAGCTGGAGTGCAGTGAACAGGTTACCCATCCTAATTCTCACAGGTAAGCAATTTCTTTGGAAGCATAGATGGGAACTAAAAAACATGTGCTCTGTTTGATCTGTAAAACAGACTAGGAAAGATATTTAGTCTGTTGACTTAGGATTCAGGGTATCTTTTGTGGAAGCAGAAAACTGATTAGAAGACGTGGCATACAGATGATCAACATAAATCAGAAAAACACACTCATTTCTACCCGAAGAACACAGAGGAATGAGAACAGTTCAAAATACATGAGCCAGGGTCTCGGGCATGATTTACATACACAATCTGAGCACACAGGTCATATTCCTTACAGGGCATTTAATCCGATAGCAGCTTTGCTTCTAATGGCAGACTGTTCATAGAATTACAGTTAATGTGATTTGTCGTGGCTCACCAATATGCCATGAAAGCAAAGTGTTTGAAATGCATGAGGTTTAATTAAGAATGAAAACATGTACTAGGAGAAATATTTGTTACCATCACTCTCTTTTTCTGTACTTTTTCTCACCAAATTTTCTCCATGTTGAATGCTATTCCTGCTGTAACCCCAGCTGCCCAATGTCCTTCTGTGCTGCACGAGGTAGTCAGTAGACATGGAAGCAGCTATACAAATGATGTAGGCACAGTCCTCTCCTAGCTCAGAAGAGGGAATACATTTCAGTGTTGGCTAGTACAGACTCAGAGGACACAGGTGGAGAGCAAAGGCATAGGTCCAGACAGACAACCAGCTATTGCTGTGGGCTCCATCTGTCAGGAAGGGCTGAGCAAAGCCGTGAGAATGAGATACAGGAGCCCTAGGGTTATAAGCACTGTGGGACAGCTTTTGTGAATGGGGCATCAGTGCTGCTATTATTTCTGTGAGTCCAAATATGACTTGGGCTTTACCCAGAAAGGGTTTACATTCCTGTGTTCTAATGCCAGTTTTATAAGGCAGCTGCTTAAGTGTGCAAGTGCAAATCTGAATGCTCAGCTTTACCCTGCTGTAAATCTCAGATTTCCCTGGGAAACCAATTTCAGTGCACTTCTATTTAACATGTGTGAATTGGTTAATAGTGTGTAAGTGAGATTATGTGCAAATATTACCTGTGCAAGGAACAGAGACAATCATAAAAGATGTTTCTTACTGTAACTCTAGGCTAGTATCTCATTTTACTATAAATAGAATATATTTCCAATAGCATGTATGATTGGCTGAGGATCTGGCTAATTGGAGTTTCCCGTATTTATGGCAGAAGTGGTTTTCTTCTCACTTTTATAATTTTAAACTAGTTACGAGCTTTATTCGTAATTTCATGCAGAACTACCTCTTCCATTTAATTTAATTTAAATAAAGCACAGGCTTTTAAGAAAAAAACCTCTTTTCTTTATAACACAGAGCATCTTCATTTGTGTCCTGTCCTTTTCTTCCTGTTCTTCTTTGAAGAATCTTGAGTCATTTAAAAAATGAAAGCAAAAACCAGATGAAAGCTGCTTTCACATTATTTCACACATGGGCTGATTTCCAGGCAGTCATTCCCAGACATATAATGACTGTTCCATCAGCACATGGGAAAATCCTGCCTGACAAACCTGGTGGCCTTTTATGATGGAGTTACAGCATCAATTGACAAGGGAAGAGCAACTGATGTCATCTGTCTGGACTTGTGCAAAGCTTTCGACACTGTCCTGCATGACATCCTTGTCTCTAAACTGGAGAGACATGGATTTGATGGATGGACCACTCGGTGGATCAGGAATCGGCTAAAAGAGTCACTCAAAATACCTGTACACTTGCTAGCGTGGGTGAAACCAAATAAAGAGAACAGCTGATTTTCAAGCATGCATCCCGTAGTGAAATGGTATGTCCTGGAGCACTGGGCAAATGGCATAGTTAAGCTTCAGTGCATGGATCTAAGCTAAGGGGTCAGACAGGTGACATAGGGTATCTCTACTCTAACATTTTACTTCAGGTCAGAAGTGCCCTTTTTAAGCAAAATTCCCAATCAGCTCTAGTTACAGCACTTGGATCACATTGCAAAGCAGCAGGACACAAAAGAAAAGCTTTCGTTTCGTGTCTCCTCATAGCTTTGGATTCTAAAAACTGAGTTATCCACAAAGTGCGTACTCTTAAAGGAGTCCTGCTTTCCTCTAGAACTGTGTTGGCATTTGCAGCAGAGTACTGTTTGGCATTTTGAGAACTTGAGAACATTTGGTTAAGCACACCTCAGCGTCTCTTGCTGCATTAGCTGTGAGCTGCTGGTGCTGTTCCGTATCATGTGCTGTGTCGCTGCTGAAACCAGCGATGCTCTGAGAATGGGTTAGAAAGTGACAACCAGTAACTTAGAGCAGACACTGATTTCTGAGTTGTGAAATGTGTAAATATTAATCATTTGCTCACAACCCAGCAATAAGCAAAGATTGCACAAGGCAGTACTTGAAGTGAAAGGAAGAATTATCTCCCAGCTCAGCAGGAGCTAGACTGCTGCCAGGCTTAGGAGATGGGACCAGAGCAGGGGTTGCTGCATCAGTGGGATGTGGGAGCTGGGACCAGCTGCCTCTCACAGAAGTAAAATCTTGCTTCTGGCTTCTTCTGAGTTCTTGCTTCAGGGCTTAGGTTTGTATCTTCAGGATTGTGTGGCTGAAATGGCACGTGGTAAGAATCATCTAGGCATGCTAGGGAGCATATACATGGTAAAGAAGTTCATTCAGTTGTGGACAGCTGTGAGTTATAGCTGATAATACTGTATTTAGATAGAGACGTCTTGAAATGTACTCACAAAAGCTTTAGCGTGGGAAAACACCAAAGAGAATTGTGAACTGAAGAAATGCATCACTTTGAGACAGAGAAAGCCTTGAAGTAATGCGGATGTGGGGAGGTTGACATTGGAATTGTCATCTGTTTCATAAGGGATGTTGAAGGCAAAGGGGGAGTGCCAGGGGCCTTTTAACGTGTGTGACTCAATGGTAAATGTCCCTTTTACCTATATTGCCTTAAACCAACCTCCTCGTTTCTGATCTGCAGGGGTATTTAGAAGAGTGACCAGGAGTAGCAGTCTGTGTGAGCACCTTGTCTGTAAGCCGTACACCAACCTGTGGTCAGGGGAAATCAGCACAGCCATGTGAAAGCGTTAACCTTACTCCTGTGCTTACTGTTTCAAGGAAGAGGGACCATGAGCAGCATAGGAAGTGTGTTTATATAAATGCTTGTTATGGATGGAAAACTGCTCTGAACACTTATGTCCTGTTCTAATTGATAGCACACTATGACTGTCTTAATGGTCTTTCCTTTGAGGACCTAATTACATGTGTATAACATATTCATTTGAGGACTTAATTTGATTTTAGATTCCGGTTATGGGACCAACATTTCTGAAGCCACCTTCTGGAGAGACTTAGGTTTCAACCTTCCCAAGATGTTGGCATAATTACGTTTTTCTGCCCACAAAAATGGAAGGGGCTTTTACAGGTCTCTGCAGCTAATCTATGCCGCTACTGCGAAATGTCCATACATGAGGATATTTTCTGGGATGATTCTTCTCCAGGTCCTTGCAGATGTTTCTAACTAAGCAAAGCAACTGAGCCTGAACATCTCAATTCAGTGGCAGTCCTCCTGGTTCTCAGGAGTGTGAGAGTTTAGGCTTGACTTGTTCAAACTCTTTATTTTTTGTTCCAGTAATGTTGACACAAGCCCTGTAGCCTGTCTAGCAACAGGGACAGAGCACAAATAACAAACAGTTTCTGCTTTTAAAGAGACGCATACATCCAACTCATAAAAAATGATCAATGACCATTTAGATGTTTCTGACTGAACAAGATGTGTTAAAATTAAGTCTTTCTGCTTCTCATATGGGACTTGAAAATAAGAACACTCTGACTTCCTAATATAGCCACTAAACAGTGGAGAAAGAAGTTTTATTGGGTTATTTGGCCAGGTGACAGGCCTTATACTTCCAGTAGGGTTCTTTGTCAGGGAAGTATTTTTCTGTAGGGTATCTGTCACAGTGAACAAAGTAGCTTTAGGGGGAGCATAAGGACTGAGGAGAAAAATAAAATACTCGATTGGTGGCCTTGTAATTAAGCAGCAGTTGATAATAATTCTCAGATTACTATCTTGGTTCAAGGAACTCATTCTTTTTGTAACTAATTGCTCGTGCAAGGGACAGAGCACAGCCACACAGCTGGCGGGTAAATAAAGAGGATAGCATTGGGACAGTGTGGCTCTAGGCCAGCTTGGTCACTGATAAGTGTAATCAGATCTAATTGCAAGTAATCACTGAAAAAGACAGTCTCATTCCTCTTTCTTCCTATCCATACCATATTCTTGCTTGCATAAATTGTAGGAACTGCTCAGCCCCAGATTTAATTCAGATCAGATGGATCAAGAAGGGTCAGAACTTCTTGGCACAGGGCTGCACATTCCCAGGACAAAGACTGAAATATTTACTCTGCCTTCATTCTGATGTAGTAAGACCTAGTCCTCAGTGCAAGTAATTCTAGGATTGCAATGAATTGTGCTGTGGATTTTTACTTATTTTATCACAGGCTGGGGCTACTGTTATCTACTTATTTAGAAAAGAAAGATCCCAAACATTTATTTAATTAACACTTGCTGGAGAGAATTCCAGGGCCTCTGGGGCGGCTCTGTGACATCATTCTTCACAGGGTGCTTCCAGGTAGAATTGGAACACAACTCAATTATGTTTAGCTATGATGAAGTAGTGAAGTGTGTAGTAAATGTTATTGTTTCATTAGCAGCTCTGCATTTAATTTAGATACGTATTTCTGCACAAATGAGGAAATGCTGTGCTCTTTGGTGATAGCACTACCCCGTGTAATAATTATGGTTTGTACCCCAACCCAGACACTCTGACAGCGTGGGCCCACCCTGCAATGCACTCAACTCCTGAGGCAGGGAGGGGAAGATGAAATGAAATGGATGCACTGGGAGCACATCTCAGACAGCCTTTGGGTGTTTGTTGGCAGAAGGAAATACCTTTTCTGATTCTCTCTTTGGCATGGGTCACAGCACCTGCAGGCAGTTTGTAGCCAGGCTTCTGCCTGCTCTCTCTTCCTCCTCATCTACAGAGAATGTGATGACAAAGCAAGGCCAGGGGCTGTTGAGAGAGAACTCCATATTGGAAAGAGACAGCTACCTTTCGAACTGCAATGGCTTTGGTTTTTCTGTCCTTAGATTGGTCTGGGAGCTGCCTCTTCAGAGCTGATAAAATCCCTCTCGAAGTTGTTTTATCAGGTAACTGAAAACATCACACCAAATACCTGAGTGCTGGGTTTTTTAGCAATCAATGTTTCATCAAAAGGCAATCTAAATTCTCTTAATGCACTGCTCTTTCTGCTCTGATAACAACATCTCTTTTGCAATTGTAGGGTGGTTCAAACAAAGGATTTCTGAGAGCAGAGATATTTTTGCATACAGTTTGTGTATTATAGAAGCTAGAAAAAAGAAGCAGCCTAAATCCCTAAACAGGGTAGATCACAGTAAGGAGAAATTTTTTGTGATAAGTCACTGCTGCAAACCAACTACTTCTATGCAGACAACTCCGAAGAACTACTCACATTGCTTTCGGGGCATTTCTGGGATTTTTGAGCCTGGCACAACGTGAGGAGTGAACTTCCTGATGTTTTTTGGTTGACTTTTAGCCTGCTCTAACATTGGAATAGCTCCCTGGAAGTCAGCAGACAGCCACAGAAGGACACACTGTGTGGCCTGTTGTGGCTTGGAAATGACGACCAAGACTGACTGACTGCATTATCACGTGCCACACTGTTATTTATGTGCAGCAGCCATATTCCTGTGCATGGTGCTCTACCAACATGTGAACAGTATCATTCAGAACATATTAGCTGTAATACTTTATCCAAGCTTAATTTCTCTCCCAGAGGTAGCCGTGATCTTTGTTTGTGTCTAATTTATGTCCTAGTTTACCAGCTTGTTCTTCTCTCAGTCATGGCTCTTATGCACAGATAGGAAAACATCAACTTTGCAGTAACTTTGTTATGTGAAATACACCACTAAGCAATAAAGCAGTACTTTCCACTTTCTTCTCTGATGGGTCAAAGGCATGTTTCTTTTAGGTTTTAATTAAAAGTTCCCCTATTAATCAGGCTGTTAATTTGTACTGCTGTTGATAATTGTTGAGCAGAGGATGGTGGGCATAGGAATTCACTTGTGTGTAGGGAGATTACAAAACAATTTGTAGGAATGCCACTGGCAATCTTAGCACCTCATAGCACACAGTTTGTCACAGAGTGGTGTCTTAGACCAGTGGTCCATCAAATCCAATCCCTTGCCTCCAGCATTGCACAAGATGTGCTGGTGTACTTTATTTACTCTGGTCAAAAACATAAACACTCTTCAACAAAAATGTCTTACGAGAGAGAGGTGAAAACAGCCATGGTGGTAATATGTGAGAACATGTATTTCCTTCCCACTCACATGGACTTCTCTAGCGAACAGACTTACTAAAAACTCCTTTTCATCCCAATGCCTATCCTCCTAGCCTTTGGCTTCCCTTGAACATCCGTTGAAACAGATGTCTCCTGGACCATATCCAGCCAGAGAAGCAGACTGTGGTCCCAAAGACTGAGCATATTTCAAAGGTGAACATGCTGTGACTACCCTGGCAGTAAGCTTCTCTCTTCCAGTTTTATCCTGTAAGTGGTAGTAGTTGTAGTGAAGTAATATAGGGAGAGAAGTGACTTATTACCAGGAATGGAAGATGTAAGTTGGGCTTTATATATCAAAGTCTTACAGTACTTGTGTACTCACACAGTGAAACATGAAATGGTGGAACTATATGCTATCCACTTAGATTGCGTGGCTTGTATTTTCAACAGGGCTTCATCCAATCTTTTTTTACTTGGGTGTCTCGTAGCTACTTGTTCTGACCTGAACTAAACCATACGCACTAGTATTAAGAATTAAAAGCCTTAAAAAAATCTCTTGGACCTGCAACTCATCTGAGCCACAAAAAGGGAGCTGCCAAGTTGCTCTCATAAATATCAAAAAGTTAAATCTGGTATGGAAATAAGAGCCAGAGTGATTAAGAATTGATTTGCAAAGCAAAGATTACAAACTTGTTTGTTTTCTCGCACCTGCTCTCCACTTCAGCAATACAATGAGGCAAGGCGTATCTAATGCACCTTTCCCCTAATTGGATAATGCACTCAAGGGAGTAGGATCAACTGAGGCTTTTAAGATCACACCACCGTTTGCCCAATTATGCCTAATGACTACACATTGTTCCTGCAAGATGTGTCTTTATTCCTTGGTAGGTTACATTTCCTTTTACCTATTGATTCAGCAGTACCTCATGTAGAACAAACTTCTTTGTGGCAAGTCTTGTTTATGAGACCAGAAAAATCTTTTACGTCATCTTCTCAATGTCTGACCAAGTCAGTAAGAGAAAAAGCTTGTTGTGTGGAGCTGTCTTTGTAAAACAAAGCAGTAAACAGAATGTCTGTATGGTTTGGGCTATACAGATAATTTATGTTCTGTGCTTGCTATTTCTTTGTGCTCTTGCTGCTTTGATTTCATAAAGCCTTTCAACTATGTGAAGAAGGTGCCTGCACTACATAGCACTTAGAATAAATGATAGTTTTAATCCTGGACTCCAAGTAGGTATATACTCA
The DNA here is from genome assembly GCF_034619465.1 of Leptosomus discolor. Classification (NCBI taxonomy): domain Eukaryota; kingdom Metazoa; phylum Chordata; class Aves; order Leptosomiformes; family Leptosomidae; genus Leptosomus; species Leptosomus discolor. The sequence goes on from NC_141399.1 coordinate 374,488, forward strand.
CTTCATTACAGAAAATGAGATGTTTGCTGAGCAAAGCTGCAGCACCATGAAGCTTGAGGCATATTTACTTCACTTTTTTTTGCAGGAGGAAGGGCTCGAAGAAAGCTGGTGAAACGGTGTATCCCTAAGTTAAACTTTTTTGTATCTATCTTCTCTGAGCATTCCCCACACAGGCTGATGAGTAAGGGCAGCGCTGGGTTCTGATCACTCTCACAAATTGTCTCCTTAGTTATTTTTACTAGTTCTAAATTGCAACAGAAGACTTTTTTTTTTTTTTTTTTTTTTTTAATAAATGCCGAACCATTTGTAACTTCGTAGCTGTCGTGCTAGCTCACCACCGTCATCCAGCACTTTCTAGTGGGGTTAGCCTCAACCCACTGCTCTGGTCTCCAGACTCTTGCCTAAATGAAAAAAAATGCATCGTTGCCCTTTCCAAAAGTAATCCTGATTTTTGACCAGCCCTAACTGTGATGCAGTCTCATTGCTGAGAGAATAGTTTCAAGTATTGGCCAGCAGGCTACTTCTGTTTTCAGTAGTTCCCCGCAGAGCCCGCTATGGAATATGGGCGTTCCTGTGTCACCCGTGTGTTGCCCGCCCATTCCTTTTCCCAGCTCTCCCCATGGGAGGGCTGGAGCTGGTTCTGTTGACTTGAGTGATTTTATCAGGTCTTTTCTTCAATTAGATGAACTTCAAGACTGAATGATACATCCAGCCAGTAGGTCTTACAGTCAGGTAAGTTATTTCTCAGAGCCTGTACTGGTATAATTGAGACTGGTGGGACTTAAGGCTGCTCCGAATGAGCTCTGGTAGGAACTGGTTTTGGAGGAGTGAGTAGCAGTTCTGAGAGTGCCATGCATGCGTTAATTCCTAGCTACTTCACGTCAGGCAGCTCAGCACACATGCCACTTTATCAGGCTTTGAATGTACTCGGCAGTGTAGGCTGGCATGTGCAAATGTCTCACAAGCCTTGCTCAAGATCCTGTAGGAGCTCATTGACAGAGTGGATTAATGTCAAACAGCAATCCCCTTCAGTCAAAATCCCTCTTTGCTACTTATATGCTGAGCTGATAGAAAGAAACAATTACATCGAAGAAGAGTTATTTTATTTAATGACACTTCATCTCCCCCAGCACAAATAGAAAATGTAGATTTTATTGCTGCTTTTGGCTTGTATCTGTGTTTGCATTTTCTCATTTCTTATTACATACATGGATCTAGAACAAAAGGCCTGATGAACCTAAATTTCTCAGGATGTCCCATTAAATAGGTAATCTTACACTACTCAATTTAGTCTTTAAAATTTGCAGCCTCATCATTATTGTTGTCCTTCCTTCCAGCATTTCTCCTGAAGTGCTCCCTGTACAGTGGGCTCCTTCTTGTAAGACCACTCAATTTTGTTCTCACAAAGGTTCTTACCAGTAAATTGAGCTAGGGAAGTATACACGGGCTTTGTGCTTCCCTTGTGAATCCTGAAAGCACTGAGTCTCTGAGAAATGGTGGTCCTGCTTTGGCAGGGGGGTTGGACTAGATGATCTTTTGAGGTCCCTTCCAACCCCTAACATCCTGTGATTCTGTGAAATGCAGCTGAGGACACTGTGCTTACCTGCTTGAATACATTTTGGCACCTCCACAAACTTCATTTTCTGCATGCATCCTCAGAAAGATGGCAAACCTGGCAAGTTTTAGTTACACTGAAACATGGAAACTTGTTTTTTTCTCTCCCAGTGTGTGAGAACTGGGAGTTTAGCACTCATCGTCACAAAGAGAGAAACTCATTATGCCACCAAATCATTCCTCCTAAGCTGCCTGTCTGAGTATTGATCCCTTGTTCCTGAATAAGTAAACCCTGCGGTTGTTCGTAATTATTCTGGGACATCTCATTCCAGTGGCTGGATCAATAATGTCTTTCATGGCCTCCTGCCGTGTGTTCCTGTCATGTCTTGGCACTTCTGCATCACCTGCTGTTCATCAGGAGCCCAATGAAATAATTTGCCGTGTGGAGAGAATGCTGTCAGCCACTTCACACTCATTTAGGTCTCAGCCAGAACACGACATGAAGCCTTGGATGTACAGCATTTGTAATGAACGTCACACGCTGTCCCACACATAAAGGCTGGAAGATTTCCCCTTAATGTCACGTTGAGTCAGGCATAATGCCTATAGGATGCTTGTCATGAAGTTGCCTTTGAGCAGAAACAGGGATAAATATCCAAGTTCCCCTTTTCATCCAGAGGCTCAGAGTAAACCTGTCAGGGAGCAGTGAGGCCAGGGGTCGCTGAGGTATGGAGAATCAGGAGGTGAGTGGCAACAAGGGCAGCAGGCAGGGGCCTCGCTGACCAAGGCTCACACTGCAGTACCTGAGTGCAGCAAGCAGGGCAGGCCGGAGGATGGCAGCCAGGGTGAACCAGATCAACAGGGCAGTGTGGTGATAAGGTCAAGCCAGGAAGTCAATCCACAGGTCAGGGTCAGGATCAGGTCCAGTGATGGTAACAAAGGTAGACATAGTCCAGCGATTGCCAGGCAGGTCCACAGTGATAGGGTAGGTTTGAGGTGAAGCTGGGAAGTCAATCCGTGGTCAGGATCCAGATCAATGGGGCACAGCTGTGAAAGAGCGAGAAACTGGTGCACTTTCAACATAGCTCAGGCAGGGACTGAAGGCCCAAGCATGAGCTGAAATGAGGCTCCTGGGCCTGTGGGCAGGGATATGGGTGGAAGCTGCAGGTGAGGCTGTTCAGGGCCATTAAGGCCTATTAGTGCACTCAGGACCCTGACAAAACCTTTTAGTTCTATTCAAAGCAATCAGTTTGGCAGCCTGTTCTTCTGCTGAACTTCCTTGATTTTTTCCACTGCTCTTGCTGAAGGATATGTTTTGTAGAAGAGCTTTGGCCTCCAGTGTTCCCGGCTTCACAGGGGTAATGGAAGAATCTGCATGTCCAGGCTCATGGTGTGCCAGGGAGCTTCAGATCGACACGTCCCTCTACTAATATTCTTGGTGTCCTTCCTGCTTCAGCTCTTTCTGTCCTCTGAGAACAGCCCTGAATCCAAATCTGAGAGCAGACTCTGATGCAAATCCAAGAGTCCCTCTGCCACCAGCTAGTCTCCCAAGTCTTCCTCCATCCTCCTGATCTTCTGGCTGTAGTACCAGGCTAGCCCAGCAGCTGGGCCCAGGGCTGCTATGTCTCCCCTTTGTCCACTTACTTTCTTCTTGCTCTTCTTTCTTATAGCTATTAATTTCAGCTTTTTTCTCATTGTTTCTTTGATTATTGGCCTGACTCTAATGTCTTCCCTCACTGTAAGTTAAAATCTTTCTTCGATTATTCGTGATTAATGTTTTTCTCCTGGGTGTCAGAGCCCTGCAGGCACTAATAGGCCATAGTGGCCCTGAACAGCCTAACCTGGGCCCTCTACCCCAAACCCCTGCCTGTGGGCACAGGGGCTCTGTTTAGGCAGGCCCAGCGTACTGGCCTTCAGCTCAGTTACACCTGTGTTCAGTTAGCCATAGTCCTCCTTGATCCAGACCCTGGTCTGACTGGCTTCTCAGCCTGGTGTGTTGCTATGGCCTGGCAATTGCTGGACCTGGCCTTGACTTGCAGATGGACTTCCTAGCTTGACTTTGGGCCTGCCTCATCACTTCACTGCAGATTTGTCTAGTGGCCTGGACTCTTTGTAGGACCTGGCCACAACCTCTGGGCCTCTCCTGTTCACCTTGCTCAGGTACTGTGGGGTGGGCCCTGGGCTTTGGAGGCTTCTGCCCTGCCAACTGTGTTACTGCGTTTGGCTCCTGGCTCTCCATCCTTTAGTAAGCAGACAGCCCTGGCTGCTCCCTGGCAGTGACTTAGTAAAGATTTTACTCTTTTTACCCTTTTCCTCCCTTCTCCCATTATAAAACATTCTGCTTAGGGATGGGAAGAGATCTGAGCAGTAAGACAATTTTAAAGCTGCAGCTGCAAAACAGAGTGGTGCTTTGTCACCAACTTAGCGAGAGGGTTAGACAAGTGCTAATCTTAAATTATTTCTGAATCTTTCTGATAGACAAGGCCAGTTGCGTGTTTGTTATGCACAAACCCTGGCAATTCAAAAATTGTCAAACAAGGGTGTGGGTTTTCTTTGGGGCTTCTTAGGTTTCTCGGGGATGTGGTTTCTTCATTTTATTTTGATACTACTTTGGTAATACAAATCCCACCTCTTGTTTAGATGTGGTTATAGAGAAACCAGCTATATCTGCTGTAAATTTCTGTTAGATCTAGTACAACTATATCCCCATGAAAGTTTATATTAAATAACTGCTGATGCCTCCCACCAGCGTCAATGTTTTTAGCACACTTCCACACCCAGAGACTAAGAAATATTTAGATCTGCCCTAGAAGTCTAACTGCGTAAGTCTGTAATGGTAGTGCAGAAAAAAGCTTTATAGAAAGTATTATAAATAAAATTCAAAAACGCATCTTGCCCCATACTCTCTTAGTCATCACCACTTGAAAGAAAAGCTTATAGCTTGGTCCCTGAAAGAAATAGGCCACAATAAGATTTTGTTCTGAGGGAAGGATGCCTGGTAGAAATTGGATCCGCCGGCACTTTGCCTGCTCATATGTGAGCAGCAATGAAAAAGATGCCTGCATCCTGGATTTTTTGTCCGCATCCGTTTAATGCATGCATGTGACATTTCTGCTCTCATTAAAATGAGGCCCTGCAGTTTTTTGGTGTCCATCCCCTTCCACTTTATGATCTCAAACACAAGTATACCTAACTGCTTCCCTAATACTTTGGGGAGGAGTAAAGTTTAGCTTCAGAGAATGGAAATACTGGTGACAATCGGCTAAGGAAACATACAGCACAGTGACTCATTCAGCTTACATCCAAACAGCTATTGTTTTAAATATGTTTCCCCTGCACACATACACGTTCTCATAGCATTCATTAGCTTTCTTGTTAACGTGGGCTGGACTGTGGCAGACAAGGTATCAGCAGCACCTCATTATAGGCAGTTTTCTGCCTGCTGTCTAGTCTGCCTGGGTATTCAGAGTGGACTTCAGGGAACAGGTCTCTTGCATGGTAATCCTGCCTGCAAAGAGCTAGCACTCGAGTTGCAGTGCACTCCTTAAGCTCTGACCGATTTCTGTGAAATAAAATGCCAAGGGCAGAAGCCTGTGTTTCTCTTCCCCCAAAATTAACAATTATGGCAATCTCCTATTGCTCAGTGATCATCTTGCTAGAGATAGCGTCAGTTTGTTGCACGCATCTCTTCCCAGGAACAGTGACAAGACTTGGTAGGAGTCAGCCAGCAATCAAAGACTGACAAAGCCTGCCATAAAGCAGTAGATAGCTTCCCCACAAATGTCTCTCACTTTCCCCTGGAGTGGGGCTTCACATAGAACTTGGGCATGTTGGATTCTTGTCAGGTGCTCCCTCAATGACACAATTCCACAACCGCTTTCCTACATCAGACTGCCGCTTTCTATCCCATCCGAGTGTTTTCCTTTCTCCTGAATTAAGTAAAGGCAAACTATCCCAGTGCAGTACTAGTGGGATTGCTCTTTAACAGCTCCATAATGCTGTGGGTCCCTACAGGATGTATTTCATATCTGACCCATTAGGTATTTTTGTATTTCTAATGTTGATTAAAAAAATATTTGAATATTTTATCTTTTCCAAAAGTCACATCTGCTATGGGCCTGGGAAGTGTAGCTCATAAGACTGTCCCAGGAAATCGAGTCATGTTCTGCCCTAGGTGAAAAACTGTTAGAGACAGGAAGCAAAATGTGCTGGAGGTCCTGGTTTTCTCAAAGTCAAGCTTAACTCAGATAAGGCAATAGGCAAGACGTTAGTACATTTGAATGTTTATTACAGGTTTATTACAGTTCAGGGCAGTATGAAAGAAGCAGTTTCGTTTGCACTTAATTTTATCCAGTGAGTACTTTTTTATGTCTAGCTCAAAACCCTATTCCGTCTTATGGTGAGGGCAGAATTCTAGTTACAAAATGCTTTTGCCCTGTTTTGTGCTTTGCTCTATTACATTAACTATTTTAACTATATTTGCTTGCATCTATCACATAGTTACACTACAAATCTAGGGTAAGATGTCCTTCTTATAAATTCAACCATAGAATATAAAGTCAAATGGGATTGTTGTGATCCCTTTTCCCTAATTCCTGCATGAAATAGGCCTTCTTCATCTTTGTTTCAGCTTCTGTAAATGTTGTTACAATGCTGTGCCCTTTACAAGCTACTACAAGTAATGTAGGGTGTACCTGGTCATTCTGTCGCTGTAATAATGGTATGACAGCTGAGAGAGCTGTTAAGACTTGGTTTTCCCTGCCTATATGAGCTGGGCAGGTATCAAAATTAAAATTACATTCCAGTCACCCAGATAGGCTAGTCTCTCGCTGCTACATTTCCAATTACTATGTTCATCTTCCAGTTTTCTTCCTATGCCCAAAAGGATCATATGGGAAGGAATTTGGGTCTAAGCAGAAAGTGGATTGAGATTCAAAGAGGAAATGCCAAATAATGTACCCTTTCTAATTTGCATAATGCAAATATTTGAAAAGTGGGGGAAATGCTAAATTAGCAGGAGGTTGACTGGAGCAGTGCAAGACAATGTTAGACCCCAAACAGTGACAATGAACAATAACATAAGAGAGGCTGGGAGGAACACATTGATAAGTAGGGGTTACCTGGGTAATTGAAAGCAACTTAGTTACACAGTTTTTAAAATCTTACACCTCCTAGAGTTTCAGGCAGCCTTTTCATGTTTTGGCTGCCTAAATGGGATGCTCAGATCCCAATATTTTTAGAACAGAAAAACCTACTCATAACAGTAGAGTTACATGACTTGACTTCCCACTTCATCAAACTTGTGCTTTTTATGAGCCATGTGTAAGCCCCTTTGCATTAGGGGCATTGAGCATCAGCCCAGTGACAGGAGAGTTTAACATCAGGCCATATGTACCAGCCAAGCTCGAAGGCGATGGAGGCTGGTGTAAAGTAGCTGTTCTTATTGGCCCATTTGTGTTGAGGTGTACAGATAATTTCCATCCCATGCTTTCCATTTTGACTTGATCTCATTGGGCCCCCTTCAAGTGATAGGGCGTAAGGTGTGGTGAAGTATACTGGTCGCAGGGGAAAGCGTAAGGCTCTGGGTATGGGCAGGCAAGTGAGTTACCCAGAGAGGCTCAGGCATGTCCTATGCTGGCTGTTCAGTGAGCACGTGCTTTTTCTGTAGTTTGTTCCTCTCCACTGAGAGACCCATTACCTGTGTGTGCTGCACGGCAAATAAATGTGTGCAGGCTACTAGCACAGGGCGCTTGACCCTGCGAGTTTACTGCCTGACTAACTTCACGGTCCTTTACGCAGCACAGCTGAATTGGCCCCACGGGGCCTGGTCTTCCTTCCAGTTACGTAGACTTTTCAGCTGAATTTGATCTGCTTTGACTAGGCTTGCACCCAAGCGCTGAAGTGGGAATTGGAGTCTGATGCAGTGTCTACATGACCGACTAATGTGCGGCTCTGCTTGTGCAGGGTGTGAAGGAAGCTCATCTCTGCCTGGCCTCGCAGCACCAACAGAAACGTCTGGAGCTCTAGTGGTGTACCTTACTTCATTCAGTTTTATGGTAGCTTTTTAAATGCATTTAAACAAAACTACAAGAAGTTCTTGTAGCTGTATTACAAATGTGTAGTCTTCCTATGCTAGTAAAGTACTTCCAATGAACACAGAGCAAGAATTTTAAGGTATAATTTAAAAAAATTGCAAGTGGATTTGTATTACATACCTTACCTGCGAGACAAAAATTGAGCTTAACCCAACACATTGTTCCCATCCTCTGTTCATATGATGTTATTTTACTGCAAGCTTGATTCCACACTGGTTAATGAATTGGAGTGTGTCAAAGGTAATTTTAATTAATGCACTGGGATTGAACTACATAATATCGCATAGCCTTTGTGTAGCAGTCTGAATAGAAGCCTGTTAAGTGCTCTAAAACTTAGTGCATCCCTAGATGTGGTAAACTGAGCAAGATTGAAAACAAGGTGGACAGCTTTGAAAAAGAGGATTCTGAGCACTTCTTTATTTAGCCTAGAAATGGAACGGTCACAAGCCTTTTTTATGCTGTTGGAACAACAACTGGTGTTTCTCTAAAGCCTTTATATCAGGATCTTGTCTTTTACAAAAGCAGATTTTGTTACTGCTACTTGGAAACACAAGAGAACTGAGTTACAGCAAGGTATCGTGACCTCATTCTTATCTGTAGAATATAGTTTTAGTTCTGGATTAAAATATCCCAAATTCAGATGTTTCCATCCAGATCTGAACTCTATAACCTGAATGCATCACGAAGTCCAGCATCAGTTGCTCGCCTCAGACCATCTTTCAGTTCACTGATATTCTACACTTCAGGACACACAGTGTGCATAATGTTGTTCTCAAGCCAGTCTTATTTCCCTGTTCTCTCATACACCTAGTTAAAATGGAAGACAGAAAAAAAAAAAAAAAAAAGTCAGAAAACAAGGACTTCCTCCGTTCTTGCATTTCTTTTTTTTTTTTCCCAGCCTGATTTGTGCTTCTAGGCAGATTGTGAATATTCAGCTCACACAGTACAGACAAAGCAGAGCCTACACCCAGCAGTCTCTTGAAAACGATGAGAATATGCTCTACACAAGTCTGTTCTTCACAGTCTGTTCCCTGAAGCAGCTCGTGTGGCCTGAATAACTCAAAGGCCTGCAGTTTCCACGTTTCAGCTCTATTGCAGTAGTAGCTGCATTTTAGTGGATAAAATGTTTTTCGGTATTGCAGCTGAAGTTTGCAAATAACTTTGTGTGGAAAAAATGATGCAGAAGTGTATTCATGAATTAATAATAGTCAGGTTTGTTTGTTGATTTCTAACTGACCTGAATCTGTCCGTGTTTCCCGAATCCATCTCAGCACTAAATTGGTTTGAATAAACCCCCATTTTTACTAACTCGCCCTTGTCTGTGTCTGTAATTCAGTGTTACAAGCTTAGGTCCTTTAGCCTTTATGTGAACGTGAAGTGTGGAGCAGGAAAAACATGCAGGCAGCAAGAGCAGGTGCTAACAAGACATTGCACACAGGCATTGGAGTCCCTGTGGTCCCAAGACGAGGATGAACACAGTCACTCTGGATGACGCGGGGCTGTTGGGTGTGTTTACAGGAGCTCAGACCTAGGAGTCCTGTGTTAATACTTCATGAATTGTCGCCGGTCAGGATGCAGGGGAGCACCGCATCGGGGAGCAGTGCGAACGCCAGGGACAGGAGCCTCGGCAGCTCCGTGGGCTGGTGCCGGCGGGGCCTGGGCTCCAGCCCGACCGGCCCCGCGGGGCGCGACCCCCGGCGGCCAGGCAGGAATGCACGGGGGGCGCCTGGCGGCGGGGCCCAGCGGGGCAGCGGGGAGCTGCGTGCCATGCCGCCCTCGCCCCGGTGCGCGGAGGGGGCTCTGGGGGGACGGGCCAGCGGTGCTCGGGCGCTCCGGAGCCTCGGAGCCGTACGGGACCGGCGCGGGGTGGTGCGGCCGCCTCCTTTGTTCGCCCGGCTGCAGTAGGGTGGCGGGAGCAGGAGGTGGCGCTGCTGGGCCAGGGAAGCAGCTCTCCCCTGGTCCGTTTGCGGTGCTCGCCCTCCTGCAGCGGCTGCGCCTCACCAAGGGGGAAAGAACGTCCGGGGTTTCCTTCTAGTTCTCCGAAGACGTCTGGGGATCCACGGCAATCCGTTCAGAAATAAGGACGCGTACAGGCACGCACAGCAAGGTGTAGTTCAGCTCAGCTGCGGGGCCCAGACATGTTCCCTGCTGGGAGCGGTGATGCTGAGCTTTGTGCTGGACTGGGCTCGCATCCTCTGAGCCTCAAACTCCCTACAGCTGGAAATTTGGGAGACAACCTCCCCCTGCCTTGGCAGTTGTAATGCAATTCGGTTAATAGTGGATGCATCAGCATGGGAAGTGCCGTATCACTATAAGTATTCTACACTGATTTTGTCGAGTTTGGACTTGACTGGATGAAATCAGAATCCTAGAATGGTTTGGGTTGGAAGGAACCTTGAAGACCATTCAGTTCCACCCCCTGCCATGGGCAGGGACACCTTCCACCAGACCAGGTTGCTCCCAGCCCCATCCAGCCTAGCCTTGGACACTGCCAGGGAGGGGGCAGCCACAGCCGCTCTGGGCAGCCTGTGCCAGGGTCTCACCACCCTCACAGCAAAGAATTTCTTCCTTATATCTAATTTAAATCTCCCCTCTTTCAGTTTGAAACCATTACCCCTCATCTCATCACTCTCCTCCCTGATCAAGAGTCCCTCCCCACCTTTCCTGCAAGCACCCTTTCAGCACTGGAAGGCTGCTATAAGCTCTCCCCGGAGCCTTCTCTTCTCCAGGCTGAACAACCCCAACTCTCTCAGCCTGTCCTCACAGGGGAGGTGCTTCAGCCCCCAGATCATCTTCGTGGCCCCCTCTGGACCCGTTCAAGCGGGTCCATGTCTTACACTGGGGGCCCCAGAGCTGGATACAGCACTGCAGGTGGGGTCTCACCAGAGAAGGGTAGAGGGGGAGAATCACCTCCCTTGACCTGCTGGCCACGCTGCTCTTGATGCAGCCCAGGATGCAAGGGCAATAAATTTCCTCCATGTTTTAAAGGATAGGGAATGTTACTCATTTTCATTGCTTTTTACAACTAGGTATTAATCCCTTCAGAGCATCCCTTCCTTGTTATTAGCCAAATACCTGGGCTTTTCTCACCTATTTTCCCAGAGAAACAATGCTACCTGCATACTCCAGAGCCATTACCTTGTACCAAATGTGTTTTGGTGTTCTCCTTCCTTCCCCATCCCTTGAAATGTTCCAACCCTGTTATTCACTGCCTGAGCTCCGCTTGTGGGAAAATGGTTTGGGACATTTGCAGGCCATCTTTGCCTTGTGAAATGGTCACCCACATATTCCCAGTCCCTGTTTGGTTGGTGTCACTATCTATGGGAGTTTTATCTTTACATTCCTTAGCTACTGAATCTGGAGATGGCCCCAGACAAGGCCTTTTGGGGCAACAAAAGGACTTTTTTTTGATTGACGAGTAGAGCTTGAGATTTTGCCATTCCAGCATCTGAGCATAGTAATAGTGGTGGTTTCATTTTCAATACAATGTTTGCTTGATGAGCATCACAGAGAGAGTGGATTTGTATTTTTAATCACTGATATTAGTGATTTTAGTTTCAGTGTAGAACTTTAATGTCGGTCCTGATTGCTCACAGGAGGCAGAGCAATGAAAATCAAAGTGCATTACTTTTCATCATATTGTTACATTACACCGTTATCTAGAGAATGAGGTGAGCGATTCAGGAAACCATTTGTAAAGCCGCTGGCCTGACAAAGTTGAGCAGCACTTCACTAGCATTAAGAAAAGAGGGTAAGCATGCACACTTTAAGAGAAACATTCCTTTCTCTCCTTTCCTCCCTCATTCCTACTGATCTGGAGAAGAATGTGATAGTGCAGAAATGAACTGTCCTCCTTATTCTGTGGGGCCAATAGTGATTTGAGCCTCATAGTCCATTGGTTTATTGTTATAATTGTATTGAAGCCAGAGAAACACACGGGCAGAGAAAGTAGCCCAGTAACTCACTGCTCTGTCAACATCCCCTAATGGAAAGGACACAGAATAACTGTCTTGAAAAATTCCAGAAGTTTTCTTAAATACTTAGCTGGTTATTTGCTGTCCTCTCTGCTTCTTTAGTGAATGGCAAGTAGATGAGCCGCAGGCATCAGTGTTTGTGAAAGGCTCAAACTTTCCTTCAGCTCAACGTCATGTGTTTTAATACAGCATCTCCATCTGCAAAGGGGGTTGATCATATTTATCTAGCTCAAGAGCGATGATATGAGGCTGACTTTCTTGAAAATGCCACATGGAAAAGGCCACATTTTTATTACTATTTGCATTAATTACTTTTTCTTTTATTAACTTCCTCATCTGGATTGGAGCACTTAGAAGAGACAGAGCACTTTGCAAATGTAAGTACATTATTTTTCATCATATTACTGCATTGCATCATTATCTAGAGAGTAAAGTACACCCTTCAAGTTATAACAAGCTGTAATTTCATTGAAGGCTCCCTAGAATTTCTGAACCACAGGAGCAAAGCTGCAGCAATTTAGTCACAGGAGCCAGAAAATCAAATTACAACCCCTTCAATACCCAACTGGGGATATGCTATTGCTCTGCTATACCCCAGGTTGGTAAGTGTTTCTGATAGGCTGAAACTGGATGGGTTGTACCTTTCAAGGACATTTCAAGCTGTAGTAACCATTCAGAGCCAACCTTGGCATCACTGTCCTTTCCTGCTCCTTTGACATAGTGGTCAGAGCCAACAGTCTGTTTGGCAATGAAAGGCGTGTTTTTTCCTGCTCCTTGGGAGGCTGTGCTCTGCTTTGTGAGCCGTGAGGAACGAAAGTGAAGCACCTAGAGAAAATGTTTTCTGCAACTGAAGGTAACTGCTGACCTATGGAAGCAAGCCACTTGCTGGCAGAGTTTATGGGAAGTCTGTTTGCTTACAACACAGTGAAAGACTCTCACTGCTTACAATGAACACTGCACATTTTGCAGCGCTCCTCTTTGCTTTCTTGCTAGTGTTGCAGCTGGGTGTATCTCACTCTCACATCTCTGTTATGCTGCAGCTCCCAAGACTTTCCTTCTGTTGTAAAGCAACATGATTTCACTGGGCTTTTGTTTAACAGATGCCTTGCAGCCTTTTTTTAATGACACTAACTGGGACTTCATTTATCATGTGGGTATCACACGCCTCCTAGATGTTAGCCATTGCTAACATGTCTCTCAAGTTACTTCTGTTGAAGTAATGAGTGAGAGGCTCAACTGATATCTGTAAAATACTTTGGCTTCTTGCTTTGCCAGCATAAGCGTCTCCAAAAGCTGCAAAGGCAAGGTAGTCTGTGAAGCTGGGTTTTGGCTGGTGAAGGTGAATACTGAGGGGAGTCTGCAGAAAGATGCATCACTCATTCCATCCTGTCTCCTGGGAGAGATGCTTATCTCTTGTCCAGGCTCATTTTCTTTTCTCTCCGGGGTGGGGGGGGGGTGGGGGGGTGGGGCTGTGGGGGGGGGTGTGTGTGTGTGTCTTCCCATTAGGCAGTCTTTGCTTCAGAAATCCAGCCTCTGCCTTGGTAATTTACAGGTAATAAATCTAGAGGTAATGAAGAAACCATAATTACGCACTGTAGGGTGTGTGTACAGCACATGCTAGCAGGTTTTATGAGCCAGAGTGTTTGCAGACCTTAAATGTTACGTAAGTCCCACCTAATTCAGGGGAGATGCCTTTTTTGGCTCCCCTCTCCGCAGTGCCTTCTACACATGCAAAGCCACATGGAAATCAGGCTTCATTTACAGCACTTGCAGCATGCTGTGCAGTCTCTGGAGCATGAAAAACAAGATGTTGCCCAGCTGTGCTCCATTCATTTCTGCAAGGTTTTCCACTTCATTGAGAAGTTTCAATGCAAGGAGTGTTCCTTCTGCTCCCTGCCTTTTCCCCACATGCAGCATTGCAGCATTATCACTATGGTGCCTGTTCTCAGCACAGGCCCTCCGTGTGGTGGCAAGGAAACAGGTTCAGTGGACCTCTGTGGGGGGAAGTGTGTCCCACACAGCGCAGTAACCAGGCCAATCACAGAGGTGTTTCCCAGTGTCATCTCACTAATGCTGCCAGTTCCCCAGCAGCACAGCCTGCTGCATGGCTGGGGATGTACTGTGTCACGAGCTGGAGCGTGGGCTCTCCCCAAACTCCTCACAGATAAACAACCCATCTGTCATTATTTTTCTTCATTGGTCCCAATTTTCCTACATCTGTACCCAAATTTGGTCTTTCTGACAGTGTTACATAGGTAGTTTTGGCCTGACAAGATATTAGGGATACAGTTACCTACATGAAGGTGGCCTTGCATCCCATCTTCCTTCTGACCCTGTGGTCTATGCTGGTTATATTTAATTTCCATTATGTGCTTTTGGGACAGAATTATCTTACTTTAGCCTTGATACCCCTACCTTCTACTAAGTAAACACAGTCTGCATACCAGAGCGATGACATAACCCAGTTAGTGCTCACACCATACTTCTGCCCTCGCACAGTTTTCATTGCACCTCTGGATCCCATCAGAGGCCTTAGCTAGCTTTGAAGCCTAATATTCCAGTGGACACTCTTGCTCACAGTAGCGTTGGGAAGTCATCATTCATAAATTGATTTGCATTATTGATTTGGTCTTGCAGTTTCAAAGCAATGTAGTTGTTCTGGTTACTTAACCCATGGTGCCATAACAAGATTTTGTGTTAGAAAATTCTGTAAACCAAGTTCCAAAAGGCTCTTTTATGTTGTAAACCTCAAAACAGAGCCATCCAGAATCCTTAATAACACTTGAACTTATAAGCCACAAAGAATCCAGCTAAGCACATGGACTAACACTTGTTGCAGTGTACCTGACATTGCATTCTTGAAAGGAAACAGAACTCCCTTCCCTGAAACTTCAGTTGCATGGTTATGAGTTAGAGGTATAAATACTAGCTGCAAATTTCAGTCCCAATCCATTTGAATCCAGTTTGCCCATAGCATTTGGTATCTGACATGTTAGACGAGTTCACTCTGTGAAGTCCACATCTGACTTGGAGTCCCAACATCCTGGCGGTCTTTCCTAGGATGGAGCAGTACTGCCCTAAACACTGCTCTGAGATAACTCGGTCTCTGTCTGAATTGGTATTTGGGCCTTGCTGTGTCACAGCTTCCAGTGGAACAGTCTCAGAGAACTTTATCTCCTATGTTATCCAGTCTTTCCAGACTTACCCAATCAACAGGTGTCATTTTGCCATGAAAGCACTGACATCACATGTGTATTTGTGAAAATCCTCTTAGCAAACTCCTGACCCCTGTCCTGCTTTCTCTGCTTCCAAGTTGATGGCCTGTTTTCAGTTAAGCCCTGCAGGCTAACTCTTTTTTTCCCCTTCCCCTTTTTTTACTGGTGAGCTTTGCAGCTCAGCACTTTTTATTCCTGCCATGATAGCAAAAGCAATGTTGTTATGACTGCTGACATTTTTGTCAGAGCATGCCAGTGAAGGTTAAAAGATACGCTGAAGCAGGTGCCATTGTATTTGCAAGCAAGGCTCAATGTTCTGCTTTATTTCTTATTTTCAAAGAATGGATACGGTTTCTTCCTGCTCTTGGGCAGCTGCTGCTGTGACTAGAATTTGTCAGAAAGCAGTAAGTTATTTAACCCGAACAGCTTTAAATTTATTTTCCTGTCTCAGTGTGCATTACCTCATTGCATATTTCAAATGTACCTGCCTAATTTGCTTGCATACATGAGTTATTTGAATTACTCGTTATGCATACAATATTATGCACGAAACTACATTCACTGCATGGATAAAAGAGGTTTGTGCCCATGCAGCTATACATACTCATAGCATATGAGCCCCTAGAGCATAGACATTGGTCTGTGACCAGTCACTGTCTAACAGAAGAAAAGAGAAATGTAAAGGTTGCTGAATCCAGGAGGCAAAGTCCAATTGAAATAATAGCAAGTCAGAGAAAAAGAACATACTTGCCAATTTTGAAGGCCTCTTTCTTACCTGCAAGCAGCAGAGACTGGTTTTCTTTCTCATGTGAAAGAGGAATACAAGCAGTGCTTCCTCCTGCCATTTGGGCAAGGCACCGAGTCTGACTTGACTCACAGGGAAGTGTCAGATGCTCAGTCATCCATCATCTGTTTTCCTAGAAATCTCCAGTCCGAGTACTGCTGCTTTCCTTGCTCAGTCTAGCAAAGCTGACAAGATCACAGCCCAGAGTAGTCTGGCTGTGAAAGAGAAGCTGCTGAAGTCATTAGGAGGTAATTTATTTTCTGATGATACCTACCTGTGTCTTACCACTTACCACTTTTTTTTTCAGTGGTTTTCGGTAGCAGCTACCAAACATGGCAATAAAGGAGAGGAGAGTGAGAAAGAGGAACTCACATATTGTGGTGTCAGCCAAGTAAAAACTTTGGGATGATTGCACTACTCACTACAGTAGAGTAATAGTGGTAGAGAAGAGTAGGGTAGTGTGTGGTCAAACCCTGCAGGAAGAAACCCTATAGCCCAGCCCCATCCGTCATCATACCAGTTGCACTGTTTCTCCCAAGGCCATCTCCCTGGACTTTTATCATCCTCCAGCTGATGGTGCATCTTTTTCTTCAGGCTCTTCTTGGTCTAGACATATGGTCTGTGTCCTTTAGCGTCTCTTTCCATTTGCAACCTCTGGAGGACAGCAGTCACAAACCAAACTCATGTTGTTGCTATAAGGCCTCTCTGAGAGCTGATGCTGAATTAAAAGGTACATTTTTTCCAGGTCAGATCAGCAAAGATTTTTCATCATTCTAGCCAGAACTGCCATCCTGAGTTTGTGTTTTTCTCTGTAACTTACTCCCAGGGTAGCTCATGTTGTTTATTCACCATTTCTGGCAGTATAGCTGATGCCTGATGGTGCTTCTGAAATGGTGTCCTCGCAGTCAGGCAGGGTTAGTTTCTATAGTGACTGGAGATTAAAGAACTAAGCTTTAATCTGAATGTAATTTATCAGTCCATTACATTCAATTCACCTGGTTATTTCATGTCTGTCTTCAGCCTGCTACTTGGTTTCTTCCCAGCAACTCCCTACTGAAAGAGAATCATACAAGGACAGGACCAAAAAATCCCCACCCCCATCTGGAGGCACAGCGGTCCATATCTACAAGGCTGGGGACTCTCATCTTACTGAAGGGCCTGGCTAATAAACCAAGGGAGGCGTTGTAAGAACTGAGCAGGGTAGTGCACGTAATGTTTTGAGGAGAGCATAGCAAGGTAAATCTGATCAGTCCACAGCTGTTTTTTTTTTTTCCCCACAGGGATAAAAATCAATTAATAGAAGCACAAAGAGACCCTCCCCAGTTTCAGCCCCATGCGAGCTGTTTGCTCTGGTGTTTTAGTCCAGCTTTCATCCTCCTACATTCTCTATTTAGACCCACAGTCTGTCCCAGGACTTTCCTGTGCAAATGAGCCTTAAGAGCTGTGCTGAATGCCACCAGCTCAGAAAAATAATTGCTGTGCTTGTTTTGCATTCACTTTACACTGGCACAAGCCACTGTGTTGGACAGGGACCAGTGAGGCCCAAAATGTTTTCTCCTGTGTGAGAAGTGAACTGGTTTTACACTGCACATTGATCACCTGAAACTCTAGAGCTCTGTTACAGTGATAGCTTAGAGAAGTGTCCAAAGCAGAAGTCTCTGTAATACAAGTGTTGGCTCCTGTCCACAGATAGGCGTAGGTCTCCAGATCTGGACTGTGCACGCACAGACATTGTGCTGTCTGGCTTTCAAAGATACTGAGCTCCTTTGGCTTCAGTTGTTCTGAAAAAACAGGGAAGATGCTACAAAGCTATAATATAAAAGCCATTCCCTGAGTATCTATTTGCAGATTTGCGATGTTCCCCTCTGAAAATATAAAAATGAATATTTGAAAATTTTTTTTTTGAAAGTGAATTAGACACTACAAGATCAAGTATGTAGAAATATATTGCAGAAAGTCCTGTTAGAAGGTGTATGAAGAAGGAATATAATTAATAAGCCAAAACATCAGTTCCCAGTACCTGCAAAGAGGGATAATTGTGCTCTAATTGCTTCCTTGGCTACCTGGTTCATCACTCCTGTGTGTTGTTAAAACCACGGATTTCCTGAGAACTTTTAAATCTGATATTCTTAGTCATGTTGTAGTTATTAGACTTAAATGTTTAAAGCGAAATGTAATGTCAACTGGGGATCTAACACTAACGATTTGTTACTTACTTGGATATTTGTTATTAATAAATAAGAAAAATTTGAATAAATATTTTTAATATAAATGCCACCATGTATGCTGTTTGTTTACATTGTATAGCTCTGAAGTTAGCCAATGAAATTCAGCTGGCTGGGTTCAGTTGCTGCTTTTAGTCAGTCTCACTTCCTGTTCTCATGTGCTGACACTTGGTTGTTCAGCTTTGAAAAGGAGGAGAGGTGAAAAATGGTTTTAAGAGAAATTTTAAAAGATCTCTTACTAGTTCTGCAAAATGTTTTTTAGGAGATAGCGGAAGGGACAAAGTTCCTGTCAGCTTTAATAAACTGTCCTTGTTTCTTAGACCCTGCAAATCATGCAATGCCCAGCCAGACCTTAGATGACCGATTGTTTATGAAAAGGCGTAAGGCTTATCTGACTACTGAAGTGTCGGAGAGGGAAGGCAGGGAGGAGGGAGAGGCCCTTGACAGATGATACATCCATCACACTCCTCAGCGGAGCTCTGTTTCAGCTTTAGTAGGCAGAGATTCACCATCTCTTATTTCCTGCCTTTAGGTTTTCTTGGCACGTCAGGATCCATGTCCTCTGTGCACACCCTGTGACTGTAACTCCCAGCGGCAGTGCTGGAATTCAGCACACAGCTCTTGCCTTCCCTCCACACCCTGGCGTGCCACAGCCAGGCTTTGCTCTGGCTTCAGGACACACCCGAGTGGCCTGGGGGAGGGACAGGGGGAGAACAGAAAAGGTAGCTGGGGGCAATGAGCAATGGAGTGGGGCGGGAAGGATATTGGCTGGTGTTCATTAATTCTTGAGCTTTATGTGAAAAATGTAAGCAATGAGCACTGGTTTGAAATAAAAGTCAAGTTGTATAAATTGCAACTTTTTTTGCGGCTAAATACATTAATTGCATCAGACAAATACAGACCAAGGCAAATTTTGCATCGAATCGGCTTCCAGAAAGGGTGCAGCCTTCTAAAAATACACAAGCACAGTCACCTTAGATAACATTGCTGTTCAGATGGAGAGAGATGGTCAGGTGAACTGAAGCAGTGTCTTGGAGATCCTGGTCTTTGGTGTCTTCTCAGAGCACTTCATCTGGCACACTGTTAGATGAAAATGATGTGGAAAACTAGAAGCAGCTGATCAAGGAGCCCTTCTGAAACGTGTACAGTACAGTCTGACTGTTCGAGAAGCTTCTCTATGGCTATCACAACCCTACGCACCAGTGGCAAGCTAGAGGCCACAAACCACTTCACAACCTGACACGGTCAGTGAATCCTTCCCGGAGCACTGTTGCGCAGAGCCCCTCGGCGGCTGCAGAGGGGAGGCCGTGCTGCCCCTCGGCAGGGCTGCGGGGGCGATGAAAGCCCCGCGCCGAGGTAGCTGGGGTGGCCCAAGTTACTCCGCACCGTGGAGCTCTGGCGCGGCAAAGCTGGGCCGAGTGAGGCCTCTCCAGCAACGGCTGCAAACGCGGGGCCTGCAGGGCCAGCGCTGAGCGCACGGGAGGAGTGAGAGCGGCCACAAAGGCGCCCCGAGAGGCGCAGGGAGAGGAGGGGGCGAAGGCCCCTCTGCTGGCAGAGCTGCCGGCTGGCGGTGCTCGGCAAGGCCAGCGACGCCTCCGGCGGTCACCGCTGCGGGGCCGTGTGCCCGCCCTGCGCTCGGCCAGCGCGGGGCCGCGCCTCCGGCAACACCCTCGGCCCGACGGAGCAGCCGGCCCGGGCCGGCTCTCGCCGGCTCTCCTGGAGCCCTCCTGGAGGCCGGGCCCAGCAGAGGGGACTCCCGCCGACGGGGCTCCCCCACCGGGCTCCCGGCTCCCTTTAAGGGGCCCGGTGACCTCGGTGTGTCCCCAGGGAAGGGCTCGGGGAGCGGCGCCACGGGGCGGCCCATGGCGGAACGCGGCCTGCTCGCTAACGGGCGCCTCCCTGCAGACTGCCGGCAGAGGCCCGGTGGGCAGGGCCAGCCGCAGAGCCGAGCCACACCAGAGGAACGGAACGGACGGCGGCCCCAAACCGGCGGCAGCGGCCCCAAACCGGCAGCAGCGGCCCGGCCGCAACCACCGTCCAGGGGCGTGGCACCACTGGGGCGCGGCTCCGAGGCGCAGGGCTGTGCCGGGAGTGGGCGTGCTCTCTGGCCTCGCCTCGCCCCCGACGGCTGACGTCGTCGCGCGCGCCTGCCTCTGAGGCTTCGCGGTGGCGTCGCGCGCGGCCGGGGACAGCGGTTTGGCGGCGCGCGCGGGGATGGAGCAGCCGCTGGCGACGCGCTTGGGGCGCCTCCGCTCGGCCGGTGAGTGATGGCGCGGGCCGGGCCGGGCCGGGCCGGGCCGGGGCCGGGGGGAGGCCCCGCGGGCCGGGCCCGGCTGCGCCCGTCGCGGGAGGCCTCATCCGCCTCCAGACCTGTTGTTCGGCCGCGCTTTCCCAGCGCCGCCGCCGCCCCGTTTGTCTGTGGCCCGGTCGGAGCCCTCCGGGAGGCGCCGCGGCCCAGCCGCCTCGCGGCCGCCTGTCCTAGTCACCCTGTTCTGGCCGTCGGGGGCTCGCGGGCCTCGTTGCCGGGCCCGGCGCGGCGGCCGGGGGCGCAGGTGCGCCCAGCGGGGGCGGCCGCCTCCCGGGGAGGGCGGGCTGGTAGCGTCGCCTCCTCTCCAGCACCGGGGCTCCCGCCCGTTGCCGGCCGGTGGAAGGAGCGAAGCCCTGGCAGCCCCCGCGCCGCTCCTGGGGGGCCGCGGGCCCGGTACGCGCGTGCGGAAATGTCCGCGGCGGCGCTGCTGGTGGGGGGGGCTTTTGGAGGAGTCGGCCGCGCCTGGCCTGGCTGATTTTTAGGACAGCTGGGGTTTTGGTGTGTTCCTCACCTATTCCTTGTCGCTTAGCTGAATTTTGTGAGATAATTAAGATACTATTTTTTTCGTTGTGCTGACATGAAAGTGAGCTCAAATTTTGATGTTCTAAAAGCGCCTTTAAGGCCTCTAAAAGGCCTTTAAAGCAGAGAGCTTCAGATGTAAGGCAGTGGTTTCTGAACTTTATAGTTGCCAGAAGTCATGAGGCTTAGAACTGAAACTGTTTGTCAGATGGATTTGCATGTACAGCTGCTGTCATCGATGACACCAGAAATACCTGCTGTGCATTTTAACAAATACTGTGGCCAGCAAAGCACGGGTAGTGGGTTGGGGCCTCGCTTTCGCTACAGGATTCGATCAGTGAGGACACTTAAGGAGGACAAAAGGGTGTAAAGGTGTGAAGTGAAGGTACAAAGATCTGAGTGGAAGTGTAGAGGAGGAGGAGAGTAACGTAACTGCCACTGCATCAGAAACAGTGTCCATCGGCCGCAAACCTTAAAATCGTATGTTTCTGCAAGATGGAAGCCCTTGGTGACACACCTCTGGGCTACAAGTGTGGCCATTGGAGTAGTAACAGCCTGAACCTGAGCTGGTGCAAGAGGGCCCTCCTGAGTGGGGAGCAAGTGGCGCTGTCCTTGCTGCTTGCTGCTAGTCCTGCCTTAAGCAAGATTAACGTGTTGTGGGTAGCTCTGTGTTTAGTCAGCAGAGCATTGCTCCTTCATTGTCCCTCTGGAAGTGTCCAGAGGTGAGGAAAGCTGGGTGTACTGGCTGGGGGGATTGTTCCTTTCTTGGTGCTGGCGGACTCTCTCTTCTCTCTTGACTGGGGACAGGGGGGTGCCCCAGCTTGCAGGACCTGCACTGCACAGCAACCACCGCAGCCTCACAGGGTTCTTGTGCCAGATAGACAAGTTTGTAGGAGCTTCGTATCAGCTGTGTCTAGTTTAGTGCCTGATATACCCCCTCAACCAATCAGGAAGCCATTCACAATGTGGAAACAACCTGAAGATGGGAGGAAGATCTACTTTGTGTTGATTTTTGTATTAGAAATAAATTGGGACTTCAGGCTTTCAAGCCTTTAAAAAAAGTTTTTTGTTATTAAAATGTCTGGGGTTTCACCCCTGCCATGTACCACATAAAAGTTGCTGAGATTTGTTTCTTAAACAGGTCTCTGTCATGGTTTGGGCTCTCTTGCATCTTATTTAATCATAGCTAAAGATTGGGTAATGAAAAGCTGCATCTAATTCAGATAGAAAATAGAAATAATTGAAAGGCTACTTTTTTTTTTTTCCCTGTGTGTTTAAAGAGGTACTTTCTTTAGGACATGGGGTATATCTAGCAAGTAACTCCTGTTCTGGTCTGGTGAATGGTTTGGTGCCTGTCTGTACGATGGTGGTGTTTGTATTGAGTGAGCTGCTGCAGCTTGCACTGGAGTTAGGAGAACCTTGTACTAGTGTCTTATCTGGTCTTTCAGAGAGTTGTTTTTGAACTGCTCAAAAATAATTGGTGTGATAATATCTTGGGCTGGGTTTCTAGGAATTTTTACTTGGAGCTCTGTGGGAGGAGTCTTCTCTCTCTGCTTGCTTCTCCACTGTGTTTTCCCGATCTGGTGCGTTCTCCTCAGCTGGTTTCATAGCTGTTGTCTTCTAGTGAAAGCTGGGCTTTGGGAACTGGGTCACTGAGTTTAAGCTGTTGCTCAGCTGAGCCAGCTACATGGCTTCCCCTTGATGGACCTGAAGTCTCCTCACCTCTAAAATGTGGCTAGTGGTTCTCCCTTATGTCTGTCCTCTAAGGCATTGCAAAAGCTGGTCACTGAAGTGGGCTTGGATACTTACTGACTAAATGGTGCTTACAGAGACGACCGTACCCTCTGGATGAGGATATGAGTTCTTCAGAATGAATTGGGGGCTCATGTTAACTCTAGGGCGAGAGAGAGCGTGGGATTTCAACAGTGAGACATGTTAAAGTGATTTGTGAGCAGCCAGCTCTAGGAGGCCCTGTTTTAGCAGGAGGTTGGACCAGATGACCTCCAGAGTTGTTTACAACCTCAGCTAGTCTGTGGTTCTGGGAACTCTGCGCCATGTTTAGTAGCGGGTAAACTGACAGCTTTGGAAAAAGTGAAGATACGTGAATGAAATACAATGTGAGGGTGGCAGGCTAGACGTGATTTGTCAGCACTACTAGAAAGTGAGTAGTCTGCTATAATTTAAATACTTAAATTAAAATTCTTAACCCCCCTAAACAGTCAAGACATGGGATGTTGTCATAGCGTAGTGAGCTGATTCTTTAAACTTGAATATAATCTCCAAATTGTTAAAATTGTTCCTCCAACCAAGCATGTTAAAATGGTCACAGAAGAAAAAGGAAAGAAGGAAACAAGTGATGTATGGAGTTAAATGTTTGGGTGTTTTGGTTTGTTTTTTTTGCAAAATGAAATCTCTTCCAACTTTCAGGAGCATTTTGTGATAATTCAAAAATAGCCGACCTCTTTTATTTGTAAAGAATAATCCCATTGTTGTACCAAAAGTACAAAAAGTTGTATGACAGTAACATTGAACAGATTTGATTTGGAACCTAGGCCTGCTGTACTATGTGAAATGCAAACACAGAATAGGAGGTCTCTGCCCTAAAGAGTTTACGGTTTATTACCCTAAACCCAAATTAGGTAAATTCAGAAGTACGCCAGCACTCCTAAATGTTTCTGCCATGCAGGAGCTCCCCTAGTACGTACCTTATGTCTGTGCTGTGTTGGACCTCCATCGCTCTCTGTGTTGGTCCTCGTTTTGGACAGCAGCTTCATTCTTTAGTCTGATGCTGGTCACACAAGCATTCCTGGGTGAAAATACTCAGGAAACATCAAGGCATCTAATGAGCTGGGAAGTTTTGTCTGAAAAAAGGCACTTTGCGGTGTGGCATTGTATTGCATGCTTTGTTATGATTAAACATTATCTGAATGTTTCAAGAATTTTCCTGATTGAGATAATTTAATAGGTTCAGGTACTCCAAATATGAGGTAACTTCAGAGTCTGCTTCTGATTTTTAAATACATCAAAGCTAGTGGAAACCAAATATTTCAAATAAGAGTTAATTCTTTTTTCTGAAGGAGACTCTGAATCTGTGGTGCTGTTTTGTTGCTTATCAGATGTTAATGGTCTTTCTTACTATGCTTGTTAATTTTGGCAGGTCTTTCTCCTCGACAAAGAAGCTTTGTTGCCAAGATTTACTCTGAAAGTGACTTACGCTACTGACTGCAGATGTCTGCAAATGTAGAAGCTGATAAATCATATCTCCTTCCTTCCCCTGACTTCCCTGTTCCCTGTGGAATTTATACTTCTAAGTACTTTTTAAATTAGACCTGTGTTGAAGACATTTGGATTACAACTGTGAGCATATCTATGCAAAGAGACGAGCTAGCCTGAGCAATTCAGAGGTATGTATGCCTACTACAACTTAGAACAAATGGGAAGAAAAGGCCATCTGATTATAGGGCAAAGAGAACACCAGACATACATTCTCTAGATTCAGATTGATCTGCACCATTATTCATGGTTTTAGCAGTGGAATATACATATGCACAGTGAGACTGTACAAGCACCAGAATATCCAGCTGGCGTTGCATGGAGGTTGACCTTGTTTGAACCTGCTGTAGGAATATTCAAAAGATTCCTTTCAGAAGAGCTTGTGTTGTATGACCTGAGCCTTCACTGCTTACCCGTTCAGTTCGTAAATGCCACCAAGGTCTGTGGACATTTTCTTCTTCCAAGCATTTGACAGATACTTGAACAGCATTGAAATGCACCTGGGAGGTGATGGTGGTTTCTCTGTTGGGTTAGATGAAGTGTTCAGATGAAGTTAGAAGATACCTGCCTCGAATTGGAAAGCATCTTCAGAAAAGTCTAGAAAAGGAGATCTTGCTTGCCTTCTCATGCACAGGTCATAGCGCGGAGGTCTTGTTGCACACGGAAAGCAGCAGTCTCGTAGGGCCGTCTGCCTGTAGTGTACGAGACTAGCAGGGCTGGATGGGCTTTGCTTTGTGACCGTGCAGCTTTGTCCCACACAGGTAACAGAAGATGGAGAGCCTTATCTGTGTCGGCAGTGCAGAAATTCACCAGCTTCGTAGCTGTGCTTTGCCTTAAGGCTTTTAGCTGTACTTCCATGTTGAATTCTAAACCTGGAATGAGGAAGTCAGCTAACTTCCTCCTGTGGGCTGAAAGAGGTCAGTGTGCGCTGGTAACATCTGTTGACCCCTTTCTGAATAACTGGACATGGTTATCTTTTCTGTGGTGTAGGTGTTCTTGCTAACGCTCCAAGGCAGTGGCTGTCTTATCCTTTTAAACCCAATTAATTGTGGGTTTCAGCAAAAGGTAGACAAACATCTTTGTCTTCCAGAAGAGACTGATTATTCATCAGTCTTTTTTTTTTTTTTTTTAAAAAAAAAAAAAGGAAAACTAATGTGCTGAAACTAGATACCTGACTGAATCATTCAGCATGCTACATTGCTGTACAGTATATATTTAGCAGATGCGCTTTTCTTTTGAGAATAAGAGCTTTTCTTCATGAGCTCCATGAGTCAGGCTGAGGCAATACTGGAGGGACACAGATCTAACCTACCTGCCTGTCTGGCTTAATAGCCTGGTGGTGGTGTTCCCGTAAGCAGAAGCCAAAATGGACTGTCTGCAGTGCTGCTGTAAACTGTAACTGGCAGCGAGGTGCTGTGGTTGAGAAAGGGATCCCTCTCTGTACTGCAGTTACGCCTCCTGTTGTTCTCTTACAAGCAGAGCTGGGTCAAGGGATGATAGCTTGAATCTCTCTATTACAGTGGGCAGAAAACTTAAATGTGTTACTCAGTCTGACCTGGGTATTTTTATTTGGCTGTGGTAGTTCTAAAATAGCACTGGGCAGAAAAGTGGTTTTATTTCCTGTGAACTGCTTTCATGAAAACTGGAAAAATGCACCAGAGCTTCAGGAGTGAAATGGTTTGCTGAGCTGCCCACTGCAATCTTAGTGTCTGTTTTATATAGTGTACCAGGGACTTGGATTCTGTAACCCAACTAGGTGCTTTTTTTTTAGTTCTGTATAAATAAGTTATTGTCTTTCTAATTCCATCAATTAAAATTGATGTGCATTTCCCAAAGCTGCTATTCTGAGAAAATTCCTGCAGTAGCTCTGAAAGCCTGTAAGAATACATAGATTCTGTGTGTCCCTGACTGTATATCCCTAAGCAAGGTATTAATCTATTTCCTTATCTGTAAGATGAGGTTGATCTACCTTTGTAAAACAGTACATTTCATGAAAAGCATCATTTGAGTGTTGTTATAACAATAACTGCAATTTCATTATTCAAACTCGTGTGACTAAAAGTGAATACTAACATGTGAAGTGGCAAAGAATTTGAGTATAAGGTAAAGTTTTCTTCTGATACAAGGAAATAGTCTGAGAGGTGAAATTGTGTACACTGGAGAATGTTGCCCTAAAACTGCCTTACAAGGTGTCTAAAAGGTTTCGAAGAACATTAAAAGGGCACTGAGATGTTGAGATGGATGGTAGTGCTATTGATTCAACTTGTGTGATGGGCTATGATAAGAAGTTTCCAGATGCCTGCTTACAGTTTCTTCAGAGATAAATTTGGCAAATTTCAGTATTTTTCAGATTTGTGTGAGCTGGTTGGTCTCCCTTAACAAATTCCTTAGTAGCCTGTCTTTGTCCAGGAGTTGTTGGCTGTTATGTTCCTGGAAGCTGGTTGCCATGGCGATTATCCTGTTAGCAAATAAAGGTGTTTTTCATCATCTCCAGATGTACTAGTTTGGAGCAAAAAGACTTTTCTGGGATTGATGGAAGTACTGTGCCCCTAGAGGGTCAGCGTTTCCTGTGGGAGAACGCTGAACAAGCATCTTGTGCTGTAGTGGGTCGTAGCAGCATAACAGGTGTAGTAGCATTTATCTGTAAGGAGCAGCGAGTGTGTGTTACCATGGGCCTGAGGCTGAATGGTGGTTAAAATTGGAGAAATTAAAAAAGAGCAACTTTTGGTCAGGATCTGTTATGACTGAACTTGCCTGATTCAGTCCAGTAATGGCTGACTGACTACTAAGGTGAAAGTGTCATTGGTGCAAGAGAGTCCCTTCAAGGTGTGTGGTGCTCTGATCCTCTGCCCTGTCAGCTTTCAGTTGGGGTAACCTCTAGCTTCAG
Organism: Leptosomus discolor; assembly: GCF_034619465.1. Taxonomy (NCBI): domain Eukaryota; kingdom Metazoa; phylum Chordata; class Aves; order Leptosomiformes; family Leptosomidae; genus Leptosomus; species Leptosomus discolor. The sequence goes on from NC_141399.1 coordinate 401,322, forward strand.
TTTTCAGCGTTCCTGTTGGAGCTGGGGTGCTATTCGTTTTGCAACTGTTTGTTTTCAGCTCCTTAAAGCTGGGGCAGTGACAGTGGCAAGGTCCAGAGCCATAAAGACTCCTTGGTGAAGGAAGACCAGGTTAGGAAACGCTTCAAATGAGTTCATGGGCATAAGCAAGTCCATGATACCTGATGGGATGCACCCATGAGCACTGAGGTAGCTAGTTGATGTCACTGCAAGGCCACTTGGTTATCTTGGAAAGGCTGGTTCAGCTAGTTTCCCATCCACCCCGGTGTCCGCATATCTAGCCCATACTTCCTCAGTTTGTCTGTGAGGTTTGTAGTCAGAGCAGCACGAAGTCCTGGTGGAGGCCAGTCAATAGTGGGGTTGATACTGGGTCCAATACTGTTTAACCTCTTCATTAATGGCCTAGAGAATGGGGCCAGGTACACTGTGAGCAAGTTTGCAGATGATACAAGATGAGAAGTTGATATACCAGCTAATTGTGCTGCCATTCAGAGGTACCTGGGTAGGCTGGAAAAATAGGTAGACAAGAACCTCATGAAGTTCAACCATGGGAAGTGTGAAGTCCTGCACCTGGGGAGGAACCACCCTGTGTAGCAGGTGGTGTACCCTGTATAAATGCTGGGGGCCCGACTGGCTGGAAAGCGGGTCTGCAGAAAGTAACCTGGGAGTTCTGGTGCACACTACGTTGAATAATGGCTCTGTAAGGAGCGGGTAACATGGGTCTTGGTTTTGGCTGTGGTTATAAACCTGCATCTCCTCCTCAGTGGTAGGTTAACTTCAGCCTCATTTCAAACAAAACTGCTCCCTTTTTGTGCTGCTTTGAGTGAAGATTTTGTGGATTTCTTTTCATGTGGACTCTGCCATGAATGTGGGAGGAAACATTCTGATTTTGGCTAAGGCTTTAGATGTATGATTACTTGATTCCCATTGGCAAGCAAGTCATCAAGCCCAATTTCTTTATACCACAATCACAGAGTTAACTACTGTCTTTGTGCAGTTGGATGTGGAGGTGGATATTGAAGAGCTAGCATATTTGTGTGTGACTGCATCGCTGTGCTGTGTTTTTGCAGTTTGTGTGTTCCCTCTAAAAAGGCATAATTAGATCTGTTAGAAGAAAAGGACCATAGACGGGCATCAGTATTTTTATTAAGTCTGAAAAACCTTTATTCCTTTTAAGAAGTTTTCTCAAGACTAGTCGGCTAAAGTTGAATGTATCTCACCTTGCAGTGAAATATTTGATATGTGTGTGCCAAGAAAAGTGATTAAAAATAAATATGGAACAGTGATCATACTTCTGGTATATCAAAACTTGCACAAAAAAGGTCCCATGCTAGGGCACAAGCAGTAAAATAAACCTCAGCATGCTTGGGATGCATGTGTTTGTGTTCAGTGGAGGAAGTAGGGAGGTCACAACTCTGTGTGGTAACAGTGTGTCTACAGCTAAGCCAGACTCTGCTTCCACACCATGCTGTTGTGCTGTAATGAGCAGCTGTGGCTGTGCTGGGTTCCTTCCTCAGCAGTAGAGGAGAAGCCTGGCAGCATGCCTGTGTACTTCAGGACAGGTACTTGGGTGTGTTCCTGAGGCACAAGGGCTAGTTTGCCATTATTTGCTTGAGCGGGTCCAGAAGAGGCCATGAAGATGCTCTGGGGGCTGGAGCACCTCCGCTGTGAGGACAGGCTGAGAAAGTTGGGGTTGTTCAGCCTGGAGAAGGCTCCGGGGAGACCTTCTAGCGACCTTCCAGTGCTGAAAGGGGGCTTGCAGGAAAAGTGGGGAGGGACTCTCTGTCAGGAAGGGAAGTGATAGGATGATGGGTAACGGTTTCAAACCAAAATTTAGGTTTAGATTAGATGCAAGGAAGAAGCTCTTCCCTGTGAGGGTGGTGAGATCCTGGCACGGGCTGCCCACAGTGGCTGTGGCTGCCCCCTCCCTGGCTGTGCTCAAGGCCAGGCTGGATGGGGCTGGGAGTGACCTGGTCTGGTGGAAGGTATCCCTGCCCAGGGCAGGAGGTGGAACTGGATGGTCTTCAAGGTCCCTTCCAACCTAAACCATTCTGTGATTCTATGACTATTTCTACCTGGTAGGGTACATACATACTCAGTTATATTGTTCTGTATCTCAAGCTGTGCTTGACCACCCGAGACTTGGAGAAGTGGCTGTAATGAGTCAAGTTAAAACCATGTTATGCCTGTATCCTATTCCTGTTGGCAGCAGATTCCTAGGAATGGGTGTAGGTAAGGAGGTGTGGATAGGGTAGTCTTTTACTGGTAGGTCCTCCCAGCCTCTGTCAAGTGTTGGCTGAAGGGACTCCAAGCAGTGTATATTGGGCAAACTGAACATCTTGTTTGTAGTGAGGGACTTGCTAATGCTTAATTAGAAAAAAAAAAAAAAGAGCCATTTAAACAAATGAGCCCCAGATTAAGGCCATTACTGTTATACTAATATAATTTTTCAAGAGTTGCATTTAATTAAAAGCTTCCTGGACTACTTCACTTGAAGAAAGATCAGGAAGGACAGTTTTCTTCTGAAGAGGAGGGATGAACTGTCATATGACTATGAAAGACAGTTTGGAAGTGGTAGAGCAACACAATGCAATGCAGGCCATCAGTTTGTTAGAGTCCTGTTAACTTCTGATCAGAATTTGTCCATCTTGCCTCTTTTGTGTCACATTTCAAGCAATACCAATGCAATGAGCTGTGAGGTTTTGCAGCCTGCAAGCAGGTTTTTCCAATGACAGTGGTCTTCAGACAGTAGAGCTGAGACAACTATCACGTATGAGATGCGTATTGCTTCTTTTGAGTCCCAAGTTTTATGTCTGTAGAGAGTGGTTAAGGTACTCTGTTTAGATCAGACGAGTTAAAGATCTGGGTTACAGTATGGGGATGGTTATCAGTGGTTTGAATTAGTAGACTTTTCCCTGTTTTGGGACTAAATATGGTTTGAGTTAGTCTGTGTAAACTGTTTTAAGTCAAACTTCTACTGGCTAACTCATTTGATGCTAAATATCAGTGGAAGGCTTTCATATACCTAGTACCAAGAGCACCTGCATTAATGGGAAAAGCTGTGATTTTGCTGAGCCAAATGAAAACTTCTTTTGATCAGTCTTTTAGCCTCGGTAAATTGAGTCAACACTTCTGAAAGATCGGAGAAGTAATACTGGTTTTGAGTCATCAGGGGGAGTATTTTACTGCTCTGTGCCAGGTTAGTTCTACTTTCTTCTTTCACGAGTCATTGTAAATATGATACCTTCCAAAATTCAGGGCTAAAAGCAGATGTTAAAATCACATGTAGCGTGGGTTGGTGGTAGATGATATCTTTCTTTACAAGCCTGCTAATTTAACTTGCTTTAACCCTCTTACAATTCCAAGCCTGGAATAAACCTTTCTTTTAGAACTGTGCTAAATCTTGCCAGCTTCTGTGCTGGCATTGTCACAGATGAATCTGCTAGGAGTTAAAATGAGAGACCATAGGTCTTTTTTTTTTCTTTTTTTTTTTTTTTTTTCCTGTGACTAGCATGCTTAAAAGTCTCTCTGCAACACCTGAAATAGCTGTAGTGTAACCTTTTGTCTTCCCTTGGAAGTGGAATGAAAATACCTGTATTTCCACTTTGTGGTTCACTTGTTCCTGACATTTGAGTCAGCTTTGACATATTGAAAGTGGCAGCATCTCCTGGCAGACAAGCAATGAGGATAAGAGCAGCTTTGATCTCTTCCTCCCTACCCCTTCCTCTCCTGAAAAGATCTTGCCAAAATGTTTGGCACTGCCTAGTAATGTCACATTTTTCCAGAGGCTGGAGAATCTGATCCAGATAATGCAAATGTTAATAGGAAAAGTGGATAGTAGGAGTGCAACTGACCACAGAAACATTTGAGATGCTTCAAGGAATTATATCTGTTCCAGTGACAGATTAAAGAGGGAGAAGCTAAAAGAAACTGAATTACTGCTTTTCATCTTTGCATACTCATTTCTTGTTTTAAGGTAGGCTTTTATTGTTGCTGTTCTGCTCTGAGCAGGCTCAGTATAGGCTCCTGCCTGTGAAGGAAATGCCTCTGTAGCTGGACTTGACCACATTAATGAAACAGTTGCATCTGCTGCAGTGAAACTGGAGTGTACTTCTGGTGCTGTATATCTCTTCAATAGTGAAAATTGATCAAGCAGCTTAAAACAGTTTCTTCAGAAAACAAGCTGTGGCTTGTTTTGACAAACAGGACTGGGCACTTAAAGCTGCATTTTAAATGAGGCAGACACTTGGGAACATATATTGCTGTAGCAGTTTTTCCTTGTCATGGGCCACATAAGCCTGGAGCTTTCCCCATCCCCGAGTTTATAGGGGAGCAGATTGTGTCAGTGACCATGTTTTCTCTCTGTTCCTTATGCATTTTCCCTAAACATCACATATCTTAACTCATCTTCACTGTCACCTTCAACTTCATCTTCCACTCTTGCTGTCCTCTGGGCTGTGGGGCTTTTAGCTTCCCTTTGATTTTGCTCTTTGCCTCAGGGAGCCTGCCTCCAGGCAGCTGGGAGGGACCTAGCTGCTGCTGCTGCCTGGTTTGGGCTGTGCATCTGAGACTGGCTTGTCTGTGTCATCTTTTTCCCTGCTGGAGTCCTTGATAATCACACTGCAATTCCTTATGACTTTACTGCATACTGGAATGTAGAGAATTAAGCCGTATTGTTATAAACCCCGTAACTAATACACAGATATTCATTATTTGTCTACTCAGTTGTGAGCTCTGGCTTCAAATTGTGAATAAATGCAAGTATCTAGTGAAAAATTACTTGTTGCTAGTGATAATGTTAGCCAGTACACCTCTCTTGTAATCCTGGTCTATTTGTTCCTTGTTTACATACATACAGAGCTCTTTTCTTTGTGGAAGACCCAATATTTTGAATATTCGCTTACTCCTTCTTCACTCTTTTCCTCCAGGGAAGGTAGCTTCTCTGTTTACAAAATGCTGCATTTGAACTGTGAAAATGAAATTATTTTTGTTTAGATGAGTCCTTACTGAAGCTCATGTGAGTTCCAGGTTCTCCAGCTGTTGTGGCTGTAGCTTCAGATATGAGGTTTTTGATAACAGCATTTTGGAGTAGATGTGCCCTGTCTCTGTACTGCCTCCTTTCTTTAACCTTATCCCAGTGTTGTTATAACCATCTCTGTGATCAAATTCTTCCCCCAGTCCTGTTTTCCTTCAAAGTGGAGTTCATTTTTTTGTTTTGATTCACATCGCAGCCCTGGAAACAGCTGTGCCCACAACTGCTAAAGTGATGGGGTCTCATACTGTGGGACTGAAAATGAGCCACAGGGGGCAACAGTGGTTGGAAATTCTTCAAGTTGCCATTTCTGGTGTACTTCTTGTATTGCGACAGGCCAGCCTCCAATCCCTGCTTGGACTGTGACTGGAGATGGTCCCTTCAGATGCCCTCCAGTGAAGAACTCAGTTCAGAATGTGCGGTTGACTGGTTTGTAGAACATGTAAACATGGTTACAGGTGTTTTTCCTTTAGCAAAAGGCAGGGTAGACATGTTCTTGAGGAAATGCTGCAGTTTGGCTTTCCTTTCAATGTGGTTTTGGAGAAGAGTGTGTGAGGATGTGGCTTTTCTGAAACAAATGACTAAATCGAGTGAAAGTGTCAGCTGTCAGTCATCTCTTGGCAAACTGCGCAGTTGTGAATCACAGCCTTGTAGCTTCTTCCACGATATACGTACTTGTGGTGGACACAAGGTAAAACTACTAATTTTTAATCCGTCTTGTTAAAAGAAAGACTTGCTAATAGGCATGTTTCGTCTTGTGTCTAGTAAAACAGATGGTCTTTATAAGAATTCTTTGCATATACCTAGATCTGTCAAATTTCTTTTTCTTCTAAACTACCTGCAGGCTGCATTTTTAGTGTTGTCTCTGAACTTTTAAGCACATTCACCAAAAAAATTTATGGAAAATGTTATGATGTATGTGATTGTGAATGTTGGCAAATCAGAAGGCTCTAGTTAAATCTTTATTTAACCATGATTTAGCTTTCTTGAAGTACTGTTTTTATTAATTTGTTGGAAAATAGGCCGTGTGTAACCTATCCCAGGAAAGGATATTTTTTGAGTGGTTTTGGTAGGTTCCAGCTATGGTACTGTACACTGTTCAAAAGCAAATCAGAAGGTGGCAGCAGTAAGAGATGGTGTAAGTATGACATTAACCTTATGAGGGTAAATTTTAAGTTTGGTTCTCTGCTGCCATAGTCTTACATAACCTTACGGTAGTTTCTTCACCTTTCTGTGTTTGTGTTTTCATCTGAAAACTAGGGAAGTAATGATAATTCAGTATAATGTAGGAACATTCCAAGGGAAAATTCATAGACTGCTCACCTGTTAGGGTAACATAAACCAGTAAGTACTTTATGTAGCTAAGAAATTCATTGGGGGGAAGGAAGTGCTTTAAAGATAACCAGCGCTTTCTAGAAAGAAGGACGAGAAGCTCTGCCAAACTGTGGAAGTAGTAACATTGCCTTGCAGCCAGACTATTATGGAATACCAGCTCTAGAGGCAGCACCACAGTCTTGAAAGTCTTCTAATAAATTCACAGGTCACAAGCTATAGAAATATGGCTGAAATATTTTGCTTTGAAATGCAAATGTTTACAGGATATACCAAAACCTGAATGATTATGTATTGGTAGCTCTGCATGGTGCATAATTTTGGGGAAGACTTACCCTCTACTTCATAGCTTTGATTCAGACAACAGCGTAAACACTGAGTTATTGGAGTGTTCAAAGAGGGATGGAAAAGATTTCAGTGGCGATTGGTTGTACTGCAAAGCGGTTACTGAAAAACAGTCACTCAACTTTAAGCCACTGCTGATTCCTAATAAGGGAAACCACCTCATCTTTGGTATTTGTGTCTATGGTCCTTACACTGTGAACTTCTAACTTTGCAGAAGAACCGTTGGTCTTTATATTCACAGCAATCAATGAGCAGTACTTCTTATAGGACAGCATTAGTTTAGAGGTTGCCCATGGGTGGTATTGAAGATGCTTGATTCTGATGTGGGTGTATTCAGGAAGGTGTTTCTTAAAACGTAATTGGAAGGAGAAAAAGATCTATCACTTGTTAAGAGAGTATTTGGTATCAGCTCATCTGTGACTTCAGTGGAATTTTCTCTTATCTACAGGACTAATATTTGAGCTCTCAGGAACAAAAAACTGTGTGTTATTTTTGTTGGTCAGCAGTATTAAATATAAAGTTGCAGGAAGGAACTATTTCAACAGGATGTGGATCTGAGAAGAGGCTGATGTTGAAAAATCACCTTCTGGTATGTCTGTGAACATGCTGCCCTTGCACAGTACGAGCATGTGAACCGCTAATGGATGTAGTGGTAGAAATGGTGAATACGTTTCAGTGGGCCAAAGCATTTTATTAAAGTACCTTCACTGGTATTACCCTCAGTGTTTCTCCCCTTCTTCAGCTTGCTGGGTTGTTCATATTTTGCTTGTAGGAGAACATTGGGTGCAGAGGCTGCTTTGCTCAAGATCTTCTAATAAGGCTGACAAAGCTGGTTTAGCCCAGGATGTCTGGTCCCTCGGCCTGTACTTCAGCCACCAGATTGTGTTCCCACTGAATCCGCGGTATGAGAAGGCAGAGTGAGGACAGCAGAATTGGCATCATTCAGCTGACTTCCTTCTTGACTTCTGGATAATGTTGGGAATAGGTCAGAGGGTTTAGGGAAATCATTAGGCAGAAATCAGTAAAACCTATTGTTATCCTACTATGTTGGTTTTGCCCTGTAACTGTACAATTCACGTAAAACCAGTCTGTAGGTCTCCTTCTTTGCCTTGTGTCCCTTCTTCCTGTTAGAGTGGCAGTTTCTCTCTATTGCAGGCGGCCTTTCTCGCTGTGTCGAACAGTGTGGGCCCCCTGTCTGGAGCTCTGTGGGTTGGTTCAGTGAAGTCCTTGGGGCATGCCACCTGCTGCTCCTTACTGTTTCGTTGAAAGTAGCTGGCTTTGGGCTATTCCTCTTTTCTAAAATCTTAGGTGCAGAACCGCGGCAGAAGTTTGGCTTGCTTTACACATACTTGAAGCTGTTGGTTTTTTGTTTTCCCCGCATGTCTCCCAGCTGCACTATTTAATATGCTGAGTCTTTCTGTTTTTGTCTTCCAATTCGCGCTTTTAGCTGTATTTCATTTCTGTTATTGCATAGAGTACTGTCAGGGTTGTGGCGAGGTGGGGGGCTTATCTATATATCTCTATATCTTTGTTTCTTTTGTCCCTGGTTTTTCTTTTGGGCTTCACTAGAATTCCAGGAAATCTTTTCTTGGGTGAATTTTGGAGGAGGAGGAAGAATTGTGCCTTGAAAACTACATATATCCTTTCCATTAAAAATAGTATTGTTTTCTGATCTTTTCCCCCCTGTATTCTGCCATCTTACCTATGTTCTTTACATTTAATTATTTCTTGCATGTCTTTTTCTTCCATTCTTGCCCCAGTTCTCCACTTTGACTTTTTAAAAATTGTTCTGTTCTGATAGCTAAACATGCCTGTTTCTCCAGGTTTTGGGTAGTCATGCCACTATCCAATTGGGTTTCTTTGGTCAAATTATTTACTCTATTACTATTGTCTTTCTCTTTGAATGTTTTCCAAACCACAGCCCCCTTGAATTTTACCCATTCCTGTTTCTCCAGAGTTCCTCTTTCTGACAGGGTTAGCTGTGAACACCTAGAGCTTTCTCTCGTTATTTGCTCTGTTGCTTGTTGCTGCTGAACAATGATGCGTTTAAAGTATTCAATCTTCCTGGGGATATAAATCACTTGCTAAGGTTCCTAGTTCCTGTAATATGTGGCTTTCCAGTCTGTGATTATTGCCCTTTTAGTCTTTCTTGCTAAACTGTTTCCCTTGTTACAGAATCCATTTTGGGATGAGTTTCTGAAAATAATCTGGGATTTCTCAAACTAAGCTGGGCTGTTTCTTAACAAAGATCATTCTTACTGTGAAGCAACTGAAAAATGTTTTTCTCGTGCTGCATAGGAGGAATGGGAAGCATTTCCTACCTAAGATACCTGCTGGCTGTGGACTTACAACTCTCTGAGCTGTTAAACTGACCTGTTTATGCAATAAAACAAATATGAGGGTTCCTTAGGTCATTGTACTTCAACATTAATCTTAAGGGTTTGAGATGTTCAAATACAGCATAAATAATAGGTATTTGAAATATTGTACAAAGAGGCAGAATCTTTTCTGTTTTCTTTTGTTGAAAATAATTTTTCTTCCTGTTTCTGCATTTCTGTACTGTTTATATCTGTAATGAGCTGACTTAGCTGCAACTGGAAAACTGAGCTGGGTTTCAGTGGTAATTTCAGAGTTCATTTTATTTGCAAATAACTGTGGTTTTGAAGGGAATTCATTAAACTGATGCATTTAGAGTAAACTTCTGCTTGAATAAAGTTTAACTAAAATCTAATGGGCCAAAGTTTTTTTCAGACTTCTGATCTTGATCTTAGATACTTGTCAAGTTTTTGAAATTTTCTTTTTTTTGAAGTTGATGAAGAAAAATGAAAGAATGGGAAGAAACCTTTTCTCTATATAGATGATCTAGCTGTCTGGAGCAAAACAGCACCAGCAATACTTGATTTATTTCTGCTTCTCCAAGTTCTCTCTAATATGTATGTGTAGCATTCATGCTAAGTAAGTGGCTCTGCAATAAAGCAATTATGTATGCACAAAAAAAAAGCTAAGATTGTGTCTATTCTTCATAAGTACTGGAAAGTGAAGGAATTTTGATTAGCTCAATGCAGTAGCTTTTCAAAGTTTAGGAAAAAAAATGAACATTCTGACAGAAAATGAGAGATTTGTTTTGTATGTCAGTGAAGGCTGTGATTCACAAGGGAGAAAATACAAGTAGTTTCCATGACCTTACATCTCGAAGCTCATCTGTGGGTGGTCTGGAAAGTGGACTCTGCAGTATAAAGGCTGGGAATTAATTGGAGTCAAAAGCACCTGTTGACTTACAAGGTCCTATAGTGCTCTAGGGCATGTCTCTGAAGACCTCATTGGCAGAAGCTCTTAAGCTCTTATGAAAAACGGTATTAAAACTAAAAGAAGACAGGTAGAATGGCTACTATGTCCTGTTAGGGGCACCTCATATGTTAATAATACTTCACACGTTGTGCCTGGTTCTCCACTCATACTATTGTAGAAATGTAATTTCGTCTGTGTCAAGATCTTTTTTAAAAAAATGCGTTCACTCATTTATTCTAAGTTCTTCATATTTGCTGTCATCACTTTCTTCATATTCTAGCATCCCACTTCAGTGGTTCTGATTAACATTTTATTTCTCTCTACTTTTCTCTCTGTCTTCTTGGAGGTGGGAATCTGATGTGTAATAAAATAGTCAAAATACCCCAGTTGTGCAGAGTCTTGTACTATTCTTCTGAGTGGTAATGTATTCTGAAGCTTGTGTCCCTGTTTTCAAGAGCGAGTTGAGTAACTAACCACCTTTGGAAAATCTGGGTGATTTAGCTGTGTTTCAGAATAGTATGTGAGTCTGGGTAGAGAAGTGTAGTCATTCTATCTGCTCTCAGATGTCGTCTTGTCATCCTCTGTTGTGTTCTACAAGCATCTGGCCTTACCTTGGGCTTCTTGTAGAAACATTAACCAGATCCTCAAAATGCTCTTGAAATACTCTGTTTCCCCCTTTAGGAAAGGGGAGAAAGCCAGGATGGTGTCGGGTATGGTGTGCTTGGCCTAGGTTGGACTCAAACCCTTGAACCTTCACGCCCCTTCTGTGAGAAGGCTGTGGCTGGATCCGTTACCACGTCTCCGCACAGAGGGGTTCAGTGTGTGGGTGCTCTGCCATTGCGGAAGGGTGCTGTGCAGGGGTGGTTGCTGCAGGGGACGGGTTGGTTCTGCTGGGCTCCTGGCAGAGGTTGCTGTTGCGCACAGCAGCCGTTCAGCCCAGGTGACAGAGGCTTCCCTGTGAAATGAGCTGAAAGGTGCTCGTGTCTCAAAGTACCCTCGTGTCCTGTTGGGTGAACTCCAGATAAACAAGAGCAAGCCGTTTGACTATGCTCAGAACATTTGAGTGACTAAATAGGAGGAGAAAATAAAACTGTGAACCAGCCTGACCTTCAGGCTACAGCCCTGAAATCTACCCGTGCTTTTGGCACATACTGGTGGCCATAAACCCCAAGAGAAAACGTTCCTTCACCAGAACTTCTTGATTAACTTTTCACGATGCAGTTTTAACTTCAATTACATTTGTATCCCTTCAGTTAATTGAGTTTAGAATAGCCCAACTTCCAGAGGCGCTTGCATTTCAATGGGAAAAAAAAATAAACTAAAATTAGAAGTTGGAACCATGCTTACTGTGTTGTTTGTGTACATCTTTCCTCCCATTTCCAAGAATTGCATCTCATACCTAATTTCTTTTGCAGTTTTGTTCAGTGGAGGGACTGCTGTATGTCAGCCATGCTAAAGGGCAAGTGATGGAGGCAAGTACTAGTTTATATATTCACAGTTATCTAATGTTGTTTTTGCCAGTTTCTCCTTTTGAACTGTCTTGTTTCCCAGTGCTGCTGTGAGATAATTGCACAAATTAAGGACTATATTAGCACGTTCTGGGATGTAGTAATGTTATAACATCTGCTCAGCGTGACTGTATATGGAATTGTGAATTTTCTCTGATGTGTTGTATTCTTGTATGAATAAGGAATGTATGTTTTTGAACTTCATGCTATGAAGTACTCAATTTCCTCCCTCCAACAGAATCTAAAGGTTGTTACAAGTGTGGGGGGAAAAAAGGCACAAAATTTGAATCCTAATGCAAATAAGTGTGCTAATTAATTCTGCTGATTCGCAGTTCTTCACATTTATGGTTTTTTTTCCCCAAAAATAGACACTAGGACAAATAAGTTGTTTTAAGGATCTTCATACCAGATAGTGCAATTTGAAAACCTCTTTTCAGGCTTACAACGGACTCATATGGAAATACAAAAAGGCAGATGACCACAAAGCTCCCTATAGAAGTCTCTTAGAGAGAAGAGTCTGTGATTTCAGAAATCAGTCACAGAATACATGGGGGTAGTAGTGGCTTGTTTGTGAGCTAACTGTAGGCTGATTTGTTTCGGGTTGGTTTGTAAATTAACATAAGGCTAATTTAAGCATGTTAATGGTTTCCAGCAGATAATGCGTGGAACTCTACTCAGACTGCAGTGGTGTTCTTTAAGATCAGCAGTATTACCAGTGGTAATCTGGATAGAAAGCGCGCAGGAGATCAAAAAGGTACTGGTTAGAGAGTATATGGGGCATCTTTGACAAGAACTGCAGTTCTTCAGTGAGTCCTGACTGAAAAATGAATACTGAGGGAATTAGCTAAAATGAAAAAGGCAGTTATGGGTCAACTGTCAGGTTTGTATTTTATACACCAAATAACTTTGAGACTCTTGCTTTTTAAAAAAGCCAGTGAGGTTTGTTCGCTGAACCACTTGGTCTGTTGGGTGAAAAGGAGAATCTAGTTTTGCCTTTTTATTCCCCAAACTTAAATTGAGTGGAGACCTGCAATTCAACTTTCAGGAAAACCTGTTAAATGAGAAAAAAGAAATATTAAGGAAGAGTGAGCTCAAGTGTCAAAGCATACTATTAGTCATAAAGGCACTTGAGGTCATTTAAGAAAGTGTTAAGTATGTAAAAAAAAAAAAAAAAAAAGGTTGGTTGCACGTTTTTTTTATTCTGACACACAATTTCTGCATGAATATGAGTAAATATATTTTTCTGGGATGTAGTTTATTACTTTACATTTAATGTGTATTGATTAAACTGGCCAATGTATTTAGACTCAATGCTTATAACCTGTTCAAAGTACTGAGATTAAATCCTATATGATTCCAGTGTTTTGCTTTCTGTAAGTACTGAATTTCATCTTGCCTCCAGCTGACAGCAACGACATTTGAAAAAAAGAGAGTGTGAGGCAGCTTTTCTGTTATTTTGGATGCCAATTTGGAAAGCATTTTGGAATGTCTGTTTAACCCGTTGTGTCAGGTTTCAGATGCACAAAATTGAGAGTACTGTAATTGTAACCTCAATGCATTATGTTTCTGCAGCTGTGTTAAGATAAAAATGAATGCTTCCGATTCCCAAACATATGTTGCATTTCAAATAAATTTTTTTTTTTAAAAGCACAGGCTGCTTTCTGCCAAGATTGAGGTAGACCTCTGTGATCTGGTTTCTGTATTTATAGAAGCCTAATCAGAGCTTTCTCCTGCAAGAAAACAATGATCAGCTTCTGAGCATGTGATCTCATGGTGCTGATGTGAAACTCTTTCAGATACTGCGTCAGTCCTTCCTTCCTTCCTCATTCCTTTGCTGTACTTCTCCAATAGTATGTTGCTGTATAAGTGCTCAGCTGCAGTGTCGTGTAACCAACTCCTGCCTGAGCCCAACTGATAGGTAAGGTTGAGCTCTCAGAGAAAAGCTGTGTGTTTCCTCTCTGCTAGAGACTGAGCTACACATACGTGGTGCTGCTCCCTTTCAGATAGGTTGCTTAAACTACTTTTTAAAACGCATTTTTGTTTTCTCCGAGAACTATGTAAGACTATGCCAATCGAAACCATTTCACTTTCCTATTCATGCTTGAAGACAGATTTTCACATCTGGTTTCCAGTGCCATCAGTGGATGTTGGCAACAATAAGCCATTTCTTACTATTTGGAAATGCATAACTGATTTGGAAATGTTCTGGTTTGCATATGTTAACTACTGTGAAGTTAGGCATTCTACAGGAAGATCAGGTGGGCAGAGCAGACATTACATTTGAAACACAAAATATCAGATCTTTGTCAAGGAACAAAATTCTGCCAAAGAGACTAGCATGCTCTTCAGAAGTTTAACCTCATGTTCTGTTAGACGTTATGGGCTTGTTCTTAATAAAGAAAACCCCATTGGTTTCTCCTTGGTTCTCCCCCTTCTGAACAGCTTTTTTACCTTTCTTGCTTTCCTGTTTCCTTTGTGCTGGGCTTCTTCCCCTAGGCGATGAATGACTTGTCTCATACAAGCTTTGGCTTCTGCATACAGCCTAGATGCAACTAATACCACGTGAAGGGATGCTTGGAAAACCGATACGTTTTATTTTGTTAATGGCATGGTTTGCGCATTGGATTTTTTAACCCACTACTTTCTGCATGGATGTATAATAATGACTCTTTTGTTTAACATTAGATAAGCATGAGATCACCGTGGCACAGCTGCATGTGTAGTCACTCTTGAAGCAATTGCACACCTAATTGGCTGACAATCTTGGCATTTTTAAAACAAACACAAGCCTTTTAAAGACAGGGGACATATTTATGTATGAATAGTCAAGTAAACGTGTTGGGTGTCATCAATGGAGCCCTCTGGCACTGAACAGTTGTGTGATGACCCTGATCCTGGAGGCAAATCCCAAGATCAAGAGACCAAAAAACAGCATGAATCAGAGCAAAAATTATCCAAAATAACCCATAATGCTTTGGAGAACATTAATGTGATTGGTCAAGGCTTGAAGCACCTTTTCCAGCATCAGCGCAGGAGGTCGTCTGTTTCTCCGCATGATGTTCAGCAAGCTCAGGCTGATCTGGAGCCTGACATGGATTTGGAAAGCCAAAGCGTCTGTGCTGAAATTGATGGTGTCTCCACCCACCCCACAGCTCTGAACCGGGTGCTTCAGCAGATCAGAGTGCCACCTAAAATGAAGAGAGGCACGAGCCTGCACAGCAGGCGGGGCAAGGCAGATGCCCCGAAAGGAAGCCCACAGATCAACAGGAGGTCTGCCCAGGATATTCAATCAGGTCGGCCCAGATCGTCATCTACTACAGATGCTCCCACGAACTTGTCTGTGATGGAGATTGCTTCTTCTGTCTATGTAGGTGGAGAGGAGGCCACAGCAGCAGCAGTAAGTTACTCAGATTTACCTTTTTTCTTTATCGTCTCCTTGTATGTTTTCTTAAGCCTTTTGAATCTTGTTTTTTAAAAGCAGGTTTCTTTCAGCAAACACTAATGCTACTGTGTTCAAAAGCTTCTTCAGTGGTAAAGCAAAGAGCTTAAAAGATGCAAACATTAGTAATTTTTTCACATGGCAGGTGGCTTATTTTATATGTATTTGATCAGTGAAATGCAAGCTACTGTGAAACACGTTAGTTTGGCTGGATAGCACACCACAGTCAAAGGAGGAGTGATGGGAAGAGCAGCAGCCAGAGTAGTCCTCCTTAGCAGCTGTTACGTAGTTCCCACAACAAAACCTTGCATTTACGTAGACAACTTTTTTTCTTCCCCTATTGTTTTATTGTGTATTTTATAAAAATGAGGATTTCCAGTTTGAGCAAATGGTGCTATTGTTCTGGGCTGTTGAGAGGCTCTGGGTACACTGGCTGCAGCGTGCAACTGAGCTGCAATGCCAGGTTGACTGAATCTGATTTAGATCAGCCTGGCTACTGTGCCAGTAGTGGTACGGGATCACTGCTGTCTTTTAGTTTGTCTAATCTGTGTGGAAAAAGTGTTCACTGAAATGAGAGTCTCTGTTCTGGGACATGTTCTTGCAAAGCTATGCATATCGGCTTATTGATGATATCAAGAAGTAGTGTTTGTCTTAGAATCTCTCTTCTTTCCCAGATCAATTTAGTTGAAGCACTCTTTTTTTTTTTAAAAAAAAAAACAAAAAACCAAAAAAACCCAACTAAGTTTCTGATTTGTCTTTAGCTATAACCTGTATGTTCCTAAAATTCATTGTGGCTTGTTCACTGGAGTACAGACCCTTTGATAAAGATAGGAAGCACTGTGAGACTGATTTTTTGGTTCATATGCTCTTAACTAGAGAGGGTCTGACCACAACTCTTGGACCAAGAGAAACAGTCTTGCTAGTGTCTGCTGATGATGAGATAGCATGGTTCTGAAGCTTGCATAGATTTTTTTCATTATGAAAATTTTTCACATAACTACAGTTTCTTTGGTGTTGGCTAGATGACGATGGATTGGGGCTGAATAAGATCTCCTCAGTCATCCGCAGTTTGCCTCACGTTGCCTCTGCAGCAAGGTTGTTCCCTTGTATGTTGTTCTCCTCCCTTGAAGCCTACTTTGAAATACTCCAAGGGAAAACCTTTTCAGAGTATTCGGCAGTATAATATGCTTTCAATGTGTTTCCCTGATAGTTGTCCGGAAATTAGCGTATCTTGCATTTATAGATGGTAATTACAAAGTATTAGCATAAATTACAATATCATTCTAAGGCAGTAAGTAAAGTTTCCTCTTGGGAGAAGCGTTGAAGGAGTCTGCCTGAAGCTCTATCTGAGGTTTTTGTTTCTTGCCAACAGTTAAAAAAATAGAAATAGTGATAAAGTAGTTAGGAAAAGTGTACACTCGCCTAGGATGGGTAACTTTGCAGCTGAGCCATGCCAGTTGAGCTATGAAGAGGCCTCTTAATAGCTTCAGGTTTATTTGCTGCTGTCTCTCTTTTCATTGTGAGTGAGCTCATGGTCTTTGTTTCAGGAGAATTTTGGGGAAGTTGATAGTTTTCAGAGTTTGCACCCAAATCCAGCAACTTAAGTTCATGAGGCAAGCTCCGGTTTGTTGGTTTAAAACTGTAGTTCCTTTACTTCATGTATGAGCAGGGAGATTGAACAGGTCTAAGCACGTTAGGTAAATACTATGGGAATATGGGAAAAGCCATGGAGTGAGGTATTCTTTCTCCCAACTACGTCAGCTGGTCTGATGAGATGTTACCATCTTTGCCTAGACCAGCGGTCTCAAAGTGGAGTGTGTGCAAGACAATCCATTGGAGTGTGGGAAGAAAATATTTTTGTACCATTAATAAGTAAAATAATTTTTTGAAATAGTTTGGTTTATCTTTCTTTTCCTTTTTAACTTCTGTTATTGCTTATGTTTTATAATGTACATTATTAGTTCAGTAGTGCGTGTATATAGTTTATAAATCAATACACATGTATTAGCAGTCCATGCTCAAAAATTTTTGACTGATTGGGGTGTTCAGTCAAAGTTCGGAAACCACTGGCCTGAATGAGTTGGATCACTTGTCAGGAGTGACTGGAAAAATGAGAACTATTAATGTGATAGTACCTGCATTCTGCTACATCTGCTATGTGTGAGAACAAATTTAGGAGTCAGTCTTTGGTAGATAATGGCCTTTCATTATTGAGAAGCAGCAACTGTAGCTGTTCTTCCTATCGAGAAGTGTTTTCTATGAGCGGTGGCTCTTCTGCTACCTAACCAGGTAGTCATCTCAGAGGTGGATGTGAGAGCAGGTCTCGCTGCTGTTTGCCGTGTCCTCAGCTGGTGTGCCCTGTGACTTGAGGAAAAGGGGCTGTGCAGGCTTGCTTTCTTCCATATCCAAGAGTGAAGGGAGGGGACTGGGGTTTGAAAAGGGAAACTGAAATGTGTTTGAGAAAAGGCCTTCTTTGGGGGCTAAGCCACGCAGAGACCTCCATGACCAGTTGTTCTTCTGTAGTTTAGTGACTTGCCAGCTGCTTTTTAATATTTGCATGTTGCACCATTTTTCTGGCAGACAATAGATGAATACTGGGGGCTAATGTGACATAACCAAGGAAATACTGCCTTGCTTTTTCATCACACTTTGCGGAAATACACCTTTGTCCAATTTGGGCATTTTGGTCTGATGGAGAAGCTTTGCACAGCATTTATAGTGTGTTGAGCTGACCTCAAATTGAGGTTTTGCTCAAGAGGATTTTCCTGTGTGGTAATGAACCGATGGGTGTAGTGGGGAGAAAAGGGGACAGACAGTGAGTCTGTTGGACCAGCAGTCTCTGGGTTGTACCTGGGGCATAGCTCCCTGGGCTGTGACTGTAATGTAGGCTTTTGGAAGAGCAAGGATAACTGTACACTAAGCTGGGTTAAAAACTGGCTGGATGGCCGAGCACAGGGAGTGGTGGTGAATGGAGTTCAGTCCAGCTGGTGGCTGGTCACAAGCGGTGCCCCCCAGGGCTCAGTATTGGGACCGGTCTTGTTTACATCTTTATTGATGACCTGGATGAGGGGATCAAGTAAGTTTGCAGATGACACTAAATTGGGTGGGAGTGTTGATCTGCTCGAGGGCAGGAAGGCTCTGCAGAGGACCTGGACAGGCTGGATCGATGGGCTGAGGCCACTGCAATGAGGTTTAACAAGGCCAAGTGCCGGGTCCTGCACTTCGGTCACAGCAACCTCATGCAGCGCTACAGACTGGGGATGAGTGGCTGGAGAGCTGCCAGGCAGAGAGGGACCTGGGGGTGTTGACTGACAGCCGGCTGAACATGAGCCAGCGGTGTGCTCAGGTGGCCAAGGCAGCCAACAGCATCCTGGTCTGTATCAGCAATGGTGGTGTCAGCAGGAGCAGGGGGGTGATTGTGCCCCTGTATTCAGCTTTGGTGAGGCTGCACCTCGAGTACTGTGTCGAGTTTTGGGCCCCTCACTACAAGAATGACATTGAGGTGCTGGAGAGGGTACAGAGAAGGGCAATGAAGCTGGTGAGGGGTCTGGAGAGCAGGTCTGATGAGGAGCAGCTGAGAGGACTGGGGTGGTTTAGTCTGGAGAAGAGGAGGCTGAGGGGAGACCTTACCATTCTCTACAACTACCTGAAAGGAGGTTGTAGTGAGGTGGAGTCGGTCTCTTCTCCCAAGTAACAGATGATAGGACAAGAGGAAATGGCCTCAAGTTGTGCCAGGAGAGCTTTAGATTGGACATTAGGAAAAATTTCTTTACTGAAAGAGTAGTCAAACATTGGAACAGGCTGCCCAGGAAAGTGGTGGAATCACCGTCCCTGGAGGTATTCAAAAAATGTGTAGATATGGCACTTTGGGACATGGTTTAGTGGGCATGGTGGTGTTAGGTAAACAGTTGGACTTGATCTCAAAGGTTTATTCCAACCTTATGATTCTATGAAGGATGAAGAGTGACTAAAGTTCCTGATGTACCTGGACAGAAAGGAATCTTTTTAAAATCTTCGGAACAGGAGAATGGGAAATCTGATATACTTGGTGTTTTTAAATATAGCTTGCTTTCTTACAATCAAACCGCTATTGCCAGAAAGTGCCAGCAGCAATCTCCCCGATGCATATGAGCAAGAGGGAGGCAATCAGCTGTTCTGGCAGAGTTCACATGTTCCTTTGTAGTGGCACTTGGACCTCTGTGTGTGTGTGAGCAGGGTGGGAGCCCCTTGTCACAGCACTGAGGGAAGCTGTGGAAGCAAAGTTAATGCACTTCAGCATAGCTCCCCTCTCCCGCATGATCCAGAGGATGTGTGCTGCTTCGGGGTGTCATACCTCACCCTCCTTAACCTGAGTCTTCCAGTTCACCATTCTAACTGGGAATTGCTTCCTGATGTGCATCCTGAAAACTATGGATGCAGTCATAGATAGACTCCAAATAAACACTGTGGGAATTTTTCCTTTTTCTGAGCAATTTGAAATCCTGCTGACGCTTTGCTTTTGTGACTTGAAGGGCCTTCACAAATGCTATCTCAGTTAATAGCTACACTTCTGGAAGTGACTGAAGGTGTTGCTAAAAAGCAGTACCATTCTACTTGAACAGATGATATAGCAAGCTGGAGCATAGGAGTTTCCACATTAACATAAGGAAAAACTTCTTCACTGTGAGGGTGGTGGAGCACTGGAACAGGCTGCCCAGAGAGGCTGTGGAGTCTCCTTCTCTGGAGACATTCAAAACCCGCCTGGACGCGTTCCTGTGTGACCTACTCTGGGTGGTCCTGCTCTGGCAGGGGGGTTGGACTAGATGATCTTTCGAGGTCCTTTCCAACCCCTAACATCCTGGGATTCTGTGATTAAGAAATCTCAAATATAGTCTCTCCCCACCCCAGTCCTGCCTGAAACTTTCTCATCTCTTCCTGGAAGATGGGTGTGTGCATATGTTGTGAATGTATCCCTAACCAGCTTCAGCTATGATTGGAATTGATCAGTCTCTGAAGGAACATCTGGTTCCTGCCTAAGGCTGGTGATACAAACAGGTACTCTAAATAACTAAGAGGGTAAAGGAAAACAAAAAATGATGTGGATTCCAAACAGTAACTTTCTCTGATGTGTAAAATACCAAAACAAGCAAGAAAGGAAGAAAATTGGTTCATACATTTACTGGCTGTAGTGATCTGATCGAGGGACTTGGAGAAACCATGGTTTCTCCAGCATGGAGCTGTGCCTGCCATTCCTATCCCAGGCAGTGAGACAGCGTAAAATTTGGAAAATAAAAATGCTGGTTTGTTGTGTTATATTTTCCACAGAGGACAGAATGTTGTCTGTTCGATAGCCTATGAAAAGCGCTCTGTGTGTTGCCATATTAACATAATATGTTACAGTTATTCTGATCTGAGACGTGCTGTCTTACCTATGGCATGTGTCTGTAGGTATTAGGCTTAAAGTGTGTTGATTCCGCATGAAGTTGAAAATTAATGGTAGACAACTCACAGGCTAAGTGCAGATGATTATACACCTTTAAATAACATACGACAGCTTTTACTGACTAAATCTACAGTATAAAGATGTAACGTGTTTAAAAATCAGATACCCATAAATTCTAAATGTCTGATATGATTACTAGTAGAGCTTCTTGGTTTACGATTCAATGGAATCGGGAAAGCATGATGCAGCCACTTGTTAAATCAACCTTATAAAAGACATCAGTGGTTTTGGCATTTGAGAAGCCAGCTTAGCATTTGGTCTGCCACACTGCCATAATTTTTGACTGAATTCATGAATTGCTAAATTGCTACAACTGTAACTCTTTGTTCAACAGTTTGTATTGCAAAATTAGTTACAACACAATCCAAATGATAGTCAGTAAAGAGCCAGGTAAAATCTGAAGCTGTCAGAGCAAACCTAAGCACAACAGAGATGAAGGTAAGTGTGAACTCAACTTTAAACACTGTTTTTAAGTTATGAGATACCTGAAGTTGTTTTGCACAGTGTTACTTTAACCCTAAATTTTCCTCATTTATTTAATCTCATTGAGACTAAATTATTTAATGAAACTTAAGGAGTAAAATAATTTATTTAAAGTATCATCTGGCAGATAATGTTCAGTGATCAGGGTTGAGGGTCCTCGGGACCCCTGGGCTCTACTCAACTCTGTATGGATTGTGTACACAGCAAACCTTCACTGGATTTGTTTGTGTGTTTCATATTCGCTTTCTCAAGACTTTGCTGGTTCGTCTCCTTCAGCTCTTCATGATCTTCTTTTTTAAAAAAGTTTGCATATTTCTTTTTTCGTAAAACGCTGCTGATTTCACTTCCTTGATTTTGCTGTTTGATGACAATGAAGATATGCTGACTCACCTTGCCTCAGCAGGGAGTGTTTAATTTGAAATTCTTTAAGAATTTTATAAATCCAGCTATAATTAGACCTACAGCATTGCTTCATCTGTTGTGAACATATGGGCTATACAAGCTACAAGGACAAAGCAGCAACATATATAATGGAAAAATTGTGATTTAATCATGATGAAAACTGTGTAGCATAGAAATAGCAGTCAAGCAGTATAATTCTCATTTTTATGATTCATGTCTTCTGTCATCCTTTGATCCTTTGGTACCTACCGCTGTCGTGATGTGGCCTGTTTTTGTCTGCATTAGATGTCTGCCATCTCTATGGAGCTCTTCTGCCCCTGCCAGATCCAGCTGCACAAGGCTGCTTTCCAGCGCCTCGCTCCTCCCCGGCTGCCTGGGGTCCATCTCCACTGCTGTGGTTGGTACTGCTCTTGTAGCAGGAATTCCTGCTCTGCTATCCCTTCTTCCTTTATTTTCCTCCCAGTGCTCAGATTTCTGTCATTTAGAAAAAGTGATGGACATTTTATTCTCTTATAATGGTTGTTGTTGCACTGTGGAACGTTGAAATTGGCAGCCATGTGCTCTGTTAGTAAGACAGCATCCTGCAGCTACTACATAATGCTGCACTGTGTCTGTGGTTATTAAGTCTAAGGTTTGCCTGTGACTGCAGAAGATCCTGCTACATGTAGACATAGGAAGTCAGCAGACTTGGATTGCTGAGAAATTAGCAGTCGGTTATATTTTATTAGAGGCTTGTAAGAGCATTCATGGGCTGCTGTGAAATTGTCAGTGCTTCTTATTGGAACAGCAGGAACTTTACCTGTTGCAGATGTGTTTGTGAAGCATGGATGAGTAGGAGTCCATGCACTTTTTTCTAGGGTTTCCTACTGAAGCTTCAGACTTGTTAAACACTTCCAGACTATTTCTGTATCTTCCATTTTTTGCAGAGTTGAGCCCTGAGCTGCATCCTTCTGTGCGAGGCAAGGCTGCACAGTGATTTAAGTTTATACTCAACTCTGCCTATGTAAATTCTGTTTTAGCTTAATTAATGTTTGTGATTATTTGCTTCCTCAACTGGTCCTGCTGGAGACTGCTGCACTTGCTTTTTAACGCTAGGTGCTGTATCTGAGATACAGTTTGGAAAAGGAAAAAAACCCTTAGCTTTATGTGCATGGCTGTGTTGGTGAGGTAAGTGATAAAAGTGAAGAAGAAATTTTGTCATTAAATTTCCTGGTAGACTTAGAAACTCAGGCCATAGCAGCACAGGGCGACTGTGAAAGGCCACGACTCCTCAAAGCAGGAAAGACCTGAAGCAGATCTTGGGATCTGAGCCAGACTGAAGTCTTATTTCTTCACATGCTGGGCACGATTTTATAATTTATGTTGCATTTTCAAAATACCTGCAGTCAATGTGTGTCTTCCACTCCTGATCCAGAGTTTCTGGTGTGCCACAGATGTCTCATTAGGCTTCATTCTTCCTTTTTCAGGAGCTTCCTCTTTCTCTAGCTTGCTTATTTCATGTGACAAGGTCAGTTTTCAGCTGTCACCTGATAAAGGTGCACCTACACTTTCCTTTACATGCTTACAGTCCCCCACACTAAACATACTGCCAGGAAGCTTAGGAGGTTAATCGCCTCAAAATGTTGCATCATTAACCCAAGGGGGTTTTTTTGGTTGGTTGGTTTGCAGTATTCACCCCACACATGTTTTTATGTGTGGATGCTGCAAAGTTTTGGAGATAAGAGTCTTTGTTGCACTTGTTCTGCAAAGCTTCCTGCACAAGATCAGGACTCAGCGAGGTGGCGAGTTCCCTGGGGAATCAGGTCAGACTGAAGTGTTCAGTGCGTTGTCACTGCTGCTTACTGAGGCCACAGAGCTACCTGCTTCGGGCGTTGATATAATTTCAAAGAGGTTCTCTTACCATACAAACAAGAGCATAATAAAATCTCTTCTGGATCTTTACAGCCCTACTTTATGTGAAGACCACGATTAAGTCTGGGGCAGCTGTCAGAGTTTATCAAGGGGTAGGATAGTCCCTTCCAAGTCAACGCGTGGTACTATATTAACTTGGCTTGTAAATAGGTTGATGTTGTGTTAACTCATGTTTGAGTGGTTTTCCAAAATAATGAGTACTAGATGAGCCTGATTCTGTGTGGTGCTGAGATCCTTCGCTCCCCGTGGGAATTGAAGACATAGAGTACTTTGTGGCATAAGGGAGAGTAAATTCTTAATAATCCTCTGCACACAAAATACTTTTAGTTCACAGTGTTGTTCCGTTCTCAGTTCTCTCAGTTTCTTGGTGAAATAGAATGGTAAAATGTTATCCCGAAACCAAAGATTGGATTTGCTCTGATGCCTCATTTACATACATTTGCATGTGTAATAGTCCTGCTGCATGTTGTCAGGCTTTGTATAGAAACTGAGAAATGAGATTGTCATAGCATGGGAAAATAATGTAATAATCAGTCTTACCAAGATACTTCACTTGGTCTTGTACTTCAAGTAGCCTAAATTTAAATATTTTTGCATAAATCTTTTCTTGTGGAGGCAGCCCACTGAGCTGAGAAATGAGGATTGTGGTGGTTTGAAAATGATTGAGCCTGCGTGGGTCTCATTTTGGTTTACGGTACTATCGAAGCTTTTTGTCGGGTAACACACTGCATGTGAAGACGTGGACAAACAGAGCAATATCAGGTTCCAGAGATACGAGAGCAGTGGTACTTTGGTGAGAAATTGTGTCCGCATGAACTCGCATCAGTGCTGTGAAGGTAATGACAATGCCCAGACGCAGCGCTGTGTTGAGCCTGTGCCTCTGAAGTCAGTTCTGCTGATGGTTACCTGAAGGCTGACGTTTGCTTCCATAAAGAGAGGGGGATTTCTGAATGATGTCCTGCTCCCTTCCCTGCTGGCAGGAAAATGCATGGGAATGAACCATTGGTGATAAAGGAAAGTGTTACCCTGAGGTCTTACCATAATTTTAGTAGAAATAAAAATGCTTCAGGCACTTTTGGGCAGCAACTATGCCTGCGGTTCTGAGTGGCCACCTGGCAGAAGGTGCAGTGCAATGGCCTGAGTGGTGCTTTCCCTCAGGAGTGGGGAGGAGAGCTTGACGCACCCGTTTTGTCTGCCTCCCTGCACCCTTGGGGTGAGGTGTTACATCCTGGTTGTCATTAAAAATGTTATTGGCATGCTATATCTATATATAATAAATATATTTTAAACAGTCTTTTTTTTTTTTTTGGATTAGATGAGCAGTATGCAGAGCAGAAGCGTGGCAAACAGGTGATCAAAAAGGTAACGGTAGTATATGGGAGGAATAAAGTCAGGATTACCTCAAAGAAACAAAACCATTAAGAGCGTGTTGTGGTTTAACCCCAGCCAGCAATTAAGCACCATGCAGCCGCTCATTCCCTCCTCTCCTCCAGTGGGGTAGGGGAGAGAATTGGCAGGGCGGAAGAGTAGAACTTGTGAGTTGAGATAAAGACAGTTTACTAGGGCAGAAAAGGAAGGGAAAATAACAATAGAATATACAAAACAAGTGATGCACTATACAATTGCTCTCCACCTGCAGACCGATGCCCAGCCAATCCCCAAGCCACAGTGCCCCTCGGCCAGCTCCCCCCACTTTATACACTGGGCATGACATCGTACAGTATGGAATATCCCTTTGGCCAGCTTGAGTCAGCTGTCCTGCCTGTGATCCCCCTTCTTGTGCACATCCAGGCTCTGCTGGCAGGGCAGTACAAGAAGCTGCGAAGTCCTTGACCTAGTATAAGCCCTCCTCAGCAACAACTGAACATCAGGGTGTTGTCAACGTCACTCTCATCCTAAGTCCAATACGCAGCACTGCACCAGCCACTAGGAAGAAATTAACTGCCAGCTGAAACCAGAACAGGGCGTTAAAACAACAGAACAGAAAAATGGAGGAAGTCACAGTCTCTTTAATTGAAAGAAGAGTAAAAGACCTGTCCACATCCGCAAGGGCCGGCATTCGTATAGGTGTCCACGCTGGAATAACGAAGCCTTTTGACATTGTTAGGGGTTTATGGAAAAAAATACAAAATCAATCTTACTGAAATCGAAATCATTACAAATGTGCAAAGCCTTGGTTCTTGTTACCGCTGAGATCCTTGTATGGTTTGCTGTCATCTGGACTTAGACGCCAAGCATCACTGTTAGAGCACGATGGTAGCGAGGTCAGTCTGTTCATGCAGGGTTTCTGTGCAGTGAACGGTTTTGGGGTATTTGGTGGAAGCTCTTGGCTGACACCTGCTGGTGTCATTAGGAAGGCAGACCAGCCTGCATTAATTTAGTATCCGATTGTTTAGTGGATTTGCAGTTTTTTGCCTCTGTAGCCCCAACTGTTTCCAGGTTGCCATTTGCTTGCCTCAGGGTTACAGGAATGATAGGAAAAAGGGTTTGCTGTCCTGCAGCAAGATCCCCATAGGGCAGCTTTCCAAAGCACCACCTGCTTCATTTCTGCTGTGTCTTGACGGGAATTCCTGTGTCCTCATCCTCTTTTCAGTTTTGATGATCAGTTTTCGTAAATATTTCAAGAATCTTTGGATTTTGGTTAACAGTGTAAACCTATATTCTGTTACTGTCCACATTTTTAAAAATTACTACATATGCTTCTGGAATAACAGTTTCCAGTCTTTAGTTTGTAGGCTCTTCAGTATCTTCCAGTGATGATGTTGACCCCATGAGTATCAAAAAACCTACTAACAGTAAGCTTGCTTTCCTTCTAATGACTCTTTCCACGTAGTCACACTGGTCTGCAAACTACATATTAACGCAAACAAGGTAACGCATTCAACTGTGCCGCCCTTTCAGTATTTGTGGCAGAGTTGTGGAAGAATGAAGTTTCTCTCCAACTGTAAATAGTCTTTTAAAGCAGTCGTTTATTTGCCAGAAACGTTTTTCACAGATTCTTTTGTCCTAAACACCATGCAACGCACCTGGGACAACCATCTGTGAAAAGACAAAAGAGTGTTTTTAATAACATTAAAGAGTTTTTTATAACATTAAAACTGTGTGGAAAGTCTACTGTGGCTATAAGCAGTATGTCTTACATCTATAAAAGATCACTTAGGCTTTAACACATCTCCACAAAAAACAAGCAGTCTTCTTAACATCATACTGTAGTGTTTGCTCTCCTGTGCAACTTACGTAGGCGGTAAACATTTTTGAAATTTTTTCATAACTGATCCTGAGTAGAACATTTTTAACTTTGGCTGTAAAGGACGGGTTTTATATTGGAAAATAATATTTGTCGTCAAACAAATAGATCAGGTTAGTCATAAACCCTTCTGGAAATTATATATATGATTTTTACTTTCAGTACCTGCACCTGAGTCACGTTAAAACAGCATGAACCTTGCAGAGTTATTGCAAAGGGGCAGCTTTTACTCATTTGGGAGGGTAAAGTAGGAGTTACCCGTACCTGACAGCAAGTTGTACAAGAACCTGGATGAATTGGTGTATGAGGAGTGTTTCAGGACAACAGTGACTTACTCTCTTAACACTGGTGCTGCAAGGACCTGGAGCTGCAGATCTGGGCTTCCAGCAAGTCTGAATGGACAGCTGCGTGCCAGCATGACGAATGCGGCTCCAGCCCTGGTGACAGCCGATGCCGTTCTGCTCTCCCAGCAGAAAAGGGCGACCCAGCGCTGGTGCTTTGTAGGGAGATGGGGTTGTGTTGTTTGCATCTTGCAACTAGATAAGATACTGGCAGGTTGCTGAAAGGGCTTAATTGCAGGTTGAGATAGCAGTAGGCTGAGGGTTGTTTCACAAGCTCAGAAATTAATCTGCAGTTTCTTAATTGCTCTGAAAATCCATGCTGTACCAGGCACTGCTTTTCCCTGGCTGGTAACAGTAACCTTTGTGAAGCACAAGAGTGGTGTGAGGCTCAAAGTCCTGTTTATGGGCAGAGAGGATGCGTGTTAATGTAAGGGGAGCCAAGAGTTTAATTGTAGTGTAATTGAGATCTTAAGGGTTTAATCGTTATTAGTCCACATCTAATTGTTACAGAAAAATAACAATAATTCTGTTAAAATCATTATAAACACATTTCTTAGTTTATAACCCCTTCCTTTGGGTTATGCTCCCCCTTCCATTGCACCTCCGAGTCCTACAGTTGGTGATTTCATTCTGGTCAGGGTGGAGGTGTGTGGGTATTACAGCAGGTTGTCAACATCTGGAGTCCTTCTCTGGGAGGAATTCAGTGTTCAGGTTGATGGTTTCTTCTTCCTCACCCTAGGACGCACTTGGGGTATTTTTTAATGTGTTTGCAAACCACACAGACGTTTAGACCTTTCTTTGTTGGTCTGTGGGTCCATATGCATCCAAATTTACTATGTATAGTGCCTTTTCTGTATATCACATACTGTTTCTTTGTTTTCTTGCCCACCAACGGCTTTCTGCAGCTCCACGTCTACATGTCCTTAACTGACTATTGGCGGGTTGTTTGTAGCTGTGAGGTTTCCAGTGCCCGGTCTGTGCCCCATCTCTTATCAACCTGTGCCTGCGCTTCTCTGTCATATCCTGTGTCTCCACTCATCATGGCCTCTCCTGTTGCGATACAGGCCTGTATTTTATTATGCTACATCATACTATGGAGCTATAAGTATTGTGTTCTCTAGAAAAACCGCTTGCTACTGCTTTCTGTATGAAACTATGGTTGTGGCTCACGATGATAAACACAAGTGAAGCAGATGACCCAGAGACACCTGGTCGCTGGGGGAATTGCTGTCACAGCTAAACCAAAGGAAACTAAGCTGCAAGCGGGTCAAGAAAAGTGCTGGCAGAGCAAGCTCAGGAGAGGGATTGGTGGTATCGGAACGTTTCTGCCAGGGTGCTCATAGCAAGCAGGGCTTGTGGCGTCGCTGTTTGTGTTCATAGGCCTTGTGCAGTTCACAGAGGTCCTGTGTAACGGAGCTAATCTAATCTCTTGGTCCCACGGCATGCAGGAAGGAAGGAGATTTTACTGGGGTGTGCTCAAATAGTTTACAAAGATGGGAAGGCCTTGACTTTACTGATGAGAAGTGGAGAGTTGCCATGTTCAGGCAGCAAACTGTTGCTAGCCAGGAACAGAAATATGGTCTCTGGTAAAACTTTTTCTTTTGATCTGAAGTAATTTTTACTTCCAGCTTAAAAAAAAAAAGAAAATCTAAGTAGTGATACATACGTGTTCCACTTCCTGCCAGCATTGACTGTAGGCAGGACAGATGAGTCTTACCTGCCTGAAATAAAGCGGAGAAGGAAGCCTGAATTAGCAGGGTTTGGTACTTTGAAGCAAAGACACGCTGATGGCAGCCGCAGCCCCTCTTGGCCTGAAAGCCAAGACGCTGGTGAAGGGAAGTAGGCTTCTATTTTCCACTCCATCCTTAACCTTACTTGTGAACTTGGTTATTTTTGTGTTGCTCTTTGGGGTTTTCTTAGATGGGGATGGCATCTGTTATCTACGAGAGTGTTTTGGTGATCTGTGGATGTGAAGGGCTTTGATAGGAAAAGGTACTTGAGGAGGTTTGGTGGAGATGCAGGGGCGTGTGGCAGTGTCCCCTGTCACCCCATCACTCACGCGGCAGCAGCACCTCGACAGCCCAACCCAACCCTAGGGGTCTCTGCTGTGTGCCTTCGGCTTCCCCGCCGAGCGTTTTCATGGCAGCAGCACTCGGTCAGCAGAGGGAGCTGGGACTTCTCTGGAGATGGACACAGAGAAAATTTTGATTTTTTTCAGGAGGCTTCTGGAAGTTTTAAAACTGTAGAGACAATACCTTGGGTGGAAATAGACTAAAACTATGGAGGTCTCGTGTGGATATTATGTTGATAAATGGTGCTGGGGTGTTTGTATACCTAGCATAAATATAAAATATTTACTGATTTTTTTTCCAGCCTTTCATCCCTTTAATTTATACAACATAACTGTTTGTTGTTTATAACCACATTTTATACCAGTTGGCATATAGAAAGCTTTATGTTACTTGATTACTTTTACTTTTCAATATTTGCTAAATATTCAGATGTAATTGTATGTTACACATTTGTATGTACTTACACACTGTATATAATTTAATGCCACTGCCTCCAGGAATTCTGATGCAGTAAGCTGTTTAGAAAAACTTCTTCACACGTTTGGTGTGTTCAAATCTTTCACATTCTTCTTTAGTCTGTGGCTTTAGAAGTACTATATATTAGGCACCTTTGGAAGTGTTAGCATGATGAGAGATTATTTTGAATGGTTAAAGTGTTTTATGCTCCTGAATAGAGAAGAATTCACCAATGAATCTATTACACAAGAATTAATTGCTGTAGGAGAGTAATGCTAGGAGAAAAAGAGTTCTGATGGCTCAGTGAAAGGCGACTAAGGAAAAAAGATGCATGTGTGTCTGCGTGAGAGTATGAGCCATTTGTTAACAATGCAGATCATAAAAATGAGTTTGGAAATGCTGAGTGTGAGGCCTTGGCTACAAGAGGCAAAGGAGAATGTCGCTATCATCAGTTTTGCTAATCTATGGGTTCCATCTCAGTCTGATGTGGATTAAATTTCAGCCAGCTGGCTCCTTTCCCTTATCTATATCTCTGTCTCGCCCAGGCTCTGAGCCATGCGGCCTGATTGGGAAAAGAGATCTGGGTGTCCATGAATGAGCTGAGGCACTATGTGTCCCAGGTGTTGGCCAGGGGAGGTACCAGGTAGTCCTTAGGACTTTTGGCACCAAACCCTGTGGGTGGAAAGGTGATTACCCAGAGCCACCCATATCTGCTGTCAGACAGTGTGGAAACAGGAAGGTTTAGATGAGGCAGATAAAATGGCAGGATGGACCAGCCTTCCCTGGCTGCCCTCGTTCCAGGGTTTTGTTCAGACGTGGTTGTAGAGGGAGTTTGTCTCCCACGCTGCATTACTGGCTGTTTGACTGCACTTCCCTCAAGCTGTCCGACTGGTCATTGGGTTCCAAAATGAAATACAGGAATCCTAGGTGTGTCTTTGAACACAGAAAAAAGACCAGGAGACAATGGTGCAAGAGTTCTTTGGAGAAGCTATTTTCAGCCCTGGGAGGATGTTGTCACAGGAATGCTGACGAGCCTGGTGGTCTCCACAGCAATAAGTGTGGCATCTTTCCAGGCACGGAGACTCTTCAAGATGGTACAGATTTTCTGCAGTAGGAACTGAACGGTGTGCACAAGGCTTCTGAATATAGTCAAACTGCAGAACAAGAAGTACTGACCCAGTTCAGAGAGGAGAATGATGCAGCTGTTAGATGCAGAATCCCCTGAGCATCTGGCATGTGCTCCGCCAGCACGAGGAGGTTTCTATACTGTCTCAGTCCCATCGGTTCCCTTTGCTGTTGGCTCTATGTGGTCATTATAAAATTGAGGCCTGGTAACTGGGTAATGTACTGTCTATGCGTTTCTAAGAAAAGAGAGTGTTTTGAAAAGGAGTGCAAGTTCTGGCAGGGAACACTTCCTCTATACAGAATACCTTTCTGCATTTTGAAACCTCTGAGTTACCACTGGCAGGGCAGAATGCTACCAAACAATGCTTTCTTATGGCAACTGGGGTTTTCAGTGCTGTAGTATGCATCTATAGATGTTACTTTTGGATGACAGTTGTAAAATAAACACCTCTGTTTAATCTTTTCATAACTTTCCCACCAAGTTCTATTTAGAGAACTGCACTGACCCTTCTCATAACCCTTCGTGGCCTGACTGCAAATGTCTCCTATCTCTAGCCTCCAAGATGATTTTAAAAATAGGCTAAAACCATTTTTCCTTTACAAGGCAAATATTCTGGCCTAAGTCACCTTCATTTTTCAACAAGATTACACAACCATGCATGGCAGTGAAGTGTACTTTCCCAGTACATGCCATAGAGAGTAATTTTGTATGGAGTCAGTGCACACCATAGCATGCCATGGGAGCCAGGTCCCTGGATTGGTTGTAGCTGGAGCGTGCCATGGGATCATTTTGGCCATCGTACGAGGGCTTCCTTCCCATTGAAACTAAGGTCTGAGGAGAATGCTGGGTAATCCAGCCTTGTCCTGGTACAGAGTCGAAACTCAGCTGGGACATGCTCTGGCCCCAAGAGTTGGGAGCTGTTCCTGTTTCTGGTAGTTTTGCTCATAGACTGGAGTTACTCAGAAAATAGTTTCCTGTGTAGATAAGTCAACGCACTGAAGGGATCAGTGCTATAGCTGTTTAAATGCAATGCAAAAAGGAGCCCTCCCTTTGGATTCATGTTGCAATTCTCTGTTTGTGTTTGAGTTGTATTGTAAAAATTGTACATGATGTGTAAGTTACCAGAATAAATGCTGAGGATACAGACAAACGTTATTTGAGTATGTGGGCCCCCAGTCATTTAATAGTGGATGGATAAATTAGCAGAAAGGAGGCAAAAGCATGTAGTTTTGGAGTGTCCAGCATCAAACCAGACATTTCCTGACTTCAGCAGCTGTTCTGAAGCGGCTGAAACCTACGTCACAGTGTAGGGTGCCTCTTCAGTCTTGAGTTTGACATACAGTGAAGTTCAGGTCTTGCCTGTTTGCCTTCTCTGTCAGGGACATCTGTGGGGAGTTAACTACACGGCACTGCTCAGGATGTCATGTTCTGCTTTCGCTCAGATGAGCAATCTCCCTATCTTATGAGCATACTACAGGTCAAGTCACTTGTCTGGTGCCAGTCATACAGTGCCTTTCTGTAGTTTTCCACTGTATGCCCAGAAAACTTCCAGTACTTTCCTGTGAAAGAATACTACAGGAGGCCTGTTGACGGCAGCACATGATGCAGAGACACATGCCATCAGGTCCTAGCTGCATGCACTGCGTGTGATGCCCTAGTCAAATGTGTGTGCATTTGCATCACAGGTACTCGGGCTCTGGTTAGACTAAGTCTGTATCACGCAGGCTGAGTCTGCAACAGTGATGCAGTCATTTTTTTTCAAGTTTTGGGTTTTTTTTGTAATATCAAATCCTTTTAAATTTCCTGCTGCTTTAAAGTTTCAGGATGTGTTCAATGTGTGAAAGGAAGCACAGCAAATCACTGCCTGATGCATTGATTTTATTTACCTTTTTAAGGCTAAAAATACCTATGCGTTCATTAAAGTAACTTTGCTGTGGCTGAGGGTGAAAACACATTGGTTTGCGTTGGTCTGTAAAACACAGATTCTAGATGCAGTCAGGACAGAGAAATACGGCCGTTGCAAGGTAGCACTGCATTCACAGAGCACTCGGGTGGTTCTGGTAGTGGTGCAGAAGGCGCTTTGTGGGTTAAGTAGTCGTAGTCAGTTGAGTACTTCTGCTACCTCGAGCCAACATTTGATCTGTGTTCCGAGTTGTGTACTGACAGCCTGTTTAAGGTTTAAGTTTTACTAGTAAATCAGGCTGTGTAGTAGGCACTCAGTAACTGCTGCTGTTGTAGATGATTGGAGCAAATGAGCTGAATGCTGTTTGAACAGCAAGCTCTTGTTTAATTAGACTTGGAATATGAAATCTTTCATGGTGGATGGTTAGCTTAATCTCTGCCATCCGACAACATCCTCCATACTGGTGACATGTCTTCTTTGGATGTCCTAAGTCAAACACATATACAGGCAGGAGTAATTTATGTGGTTTTAAAACTGTGACACAGAAAAAAGAACGCAGAAGCAATCAAGCAGAGGAAAAGTTTTGATATTCTTATGAACGAATTCCTGTATGTATTTGTCTACATATTGTGGGTGAAGCATGCCTGTAACTTTGTCTCCAACATGAAAGGAATTTCTGAATAGCATTTCAAATTCACTGAGGTGTGGTTTCTTTCTCATTTCATTTTGAATAATTGCTTTTGAAAAACTGGAATTGAAGTCTTTATCTGTCATGTTAAAACACCAATCTAGTACTAAAGCAACTCCGCAGTGTCTATGGCCAATATTGCAAGTACTGGGCAAAAATAGAATGCAGAATGTTTTTTGCATCCTCTGCAAAAGTCTGGCCTCCATCGGTAGTGTTTTAGTACAGACAATGGATTTTATTTTTTAGCTTTTTTATCATTAAGGGCTGTCAAACAATGCAAGAGCCAAGGACCGTAAGGAAGCATGCATTGTCCCTCTCATCTCTGTACGGAAGACAGTGCAGCAGTAGACTAGTGGTACTGAAAACGAAGCATGCATGCTTTGCCTTTGAACAGAGGGAGGGCTGTATCAGCTGCTGAGATGCGGTAGTGCTCAGCGTCCCTTTGCACCAGAAGGCACCAGCAGAGCGAATGAGAACAATGAGGTGTTAGAAAGGTGATGGTGCTGCTTAGGGAATGTCATTTTTTTCTACAGTGTCCAGGCCTATACACATGTTCACCATTTAAGAACCGGAGTGCAGCTTTTTACGCCTCATTGTCTTCCATGCCAGGCAGAACTCAGCTGACAGGGTGTTCATGAGAATCACCTTGGCCGTGAAACTCACACTTGCTATTGAATCCTGCGTGTAAAGATAAACAGGGACCGAGAACCATGGTGGTCATCTACTTGCAGAACAAATGCACCTGCAAGTCAGCCACTGAGTTCTACTAGTGTTAACAAAGATCTAAGACAAAGAGAAGGGCTATAGGAGCCATGCCTAGTGTTTATGAAGCCCATCTGCCAACGTGAGCCTTTTGCATGGCATGTGATAATTTTTACAGAAGTTTTGTATCTTCTCACATGGTGACTGAACAGAGGACTAACCTTGCTCTTGAACCTTGGTTGCGTGCATTACAGAAGGGCGCACCCTTCTCCACACGGGAGGCTGAAAAGTGTGTTCTGGGGGGCAAATTTTATGGAAGGGTACTTTGGATAGGATCTGGTGATCTAAACTCCAAACCCTTTTCTAGTGTGCTACCTTAATGCAGATGCCAAGTCTGGAAACTCACTATGTCTTTGCTTAAGTCATGCTACTAAATTACGTAGGGGTGTGTATGACTATCTTGGGTACTGTCGACCTCAGTTCTGTTGCTCTTACCTTCTCTATCGCTTGCTGCATGGTTGCGCCATAGGTCATACATAAGTGATAGCTCACCTGTTTGCAATGTCTGCAATGATTGCAGTCGTCCCAATGATGAATGACGTTCCTGTACCTTGTAAGATGGATCCTTCCAGCACAGGCCATGGAGCTGAATTCAGGCCTTCCCCAGAATTTGCCCATTTTTCCATCTGTAAAATGGGGCTAGTAAGGACATTTGAGAATTGCAGAGCTGAAAGTGGCACTTTACCAGAATTCTCAAACAGTTGGCATTTGCAAAGTTTCATGCTTGCTGAATTGAGGATGATGCATTGAAACCAGCCTCCCCGCTTCTTTCAAACAGAATGGTAGAAAATCTCCATCAATTTTCGGATGTCTGACTCTCTGGATTGCATCTAAATCCAGATGTAACGCATGTGCAATGGTTTGTATGCTGTTATTTTATTTTTGTGCAAGAGGAAGAATGGAGAATGCAGGATATGTCTTTGAACTTCTTAAATTTATTTATGTATTGTAAAAAAAAAAAAAAAAGTAGGAAACCATTCCTGATTACTTTTGTGCTATAGAATTTTATATCTCTTCAAAGCATCATTATTTTCTTGTTCAAATGTACTCAATGTTTTCTCTTTAAGTATTGCCTTACTGCTTTGGTGTGGATGGTGGTGGGAAAGCTCCTGCCATGAGGGCATTCCAGAGAGGCAGGGGGGTGAGACAAGAACTCTGTGTGGGAAGGTCGTGAGGGGTAATTTGACAGCCAGAGCAGGAGCATGCCGTGAGTTTAAGTTGGAGGAAGAGAAAGAAACGAGAGCAAAATCACAGGCACGAGGCAATTACAAAAGGGCTTCGAAATAAAATCCTGAGAAGTCCAAAATGAAAACGCTGAGACAGGACTACATAAGAAGTTGACTTATTTCCAGAGATTTTAAGCTTTTCATTGCGTTTGGGGTTTTTGGTTTTTATGAACGTCCTGGCAGATACCTGAGCCAATTCATTGAGATCTGGACCTCCGCCTGAACAGCACAAACTAGAAATGCACATGACCTTGCGGCTGGTTTCCTGAAACCCCTTAGAGCATTGCTGCAGATAGGGCGGCAAACTAGTGTGGTCCTCCGATCCCTTTTCTGCCTGGAGATAGTACTGTGTCCGTCACTCGCAAATACTGTAAGGGGAGAAAAAAACAATGTAAGGATTCAAAAGCCGCTCTTATCAAGACCTTTGAAGAAATAAAAAGTATACCTGACTATTTCAGCATGGATCTTTATTGCATCATGGTAGTGGGAAGAGAGACTCTCAAGTATTTTCTAGTGTTTGCAACCGGGTGTTCCCTGCCGACTCCCGCAGAAGAATTACACCCCCTAGGCGCTGACAGGGGAAGGCACCTCCAGAGCTGCGCAGGGCGGCCGGTGGAGCCTGGCCCGGCTGGTGGCATTTCCCCTCGAGTCTCTTTGACACCCGGTGTCCGTGCGACCTCGGGCCGTGGCTCGGTTCTCCTGCGGTGGCCGCCCGGGGCGGGCTGGAGCAGCGCGGTGCGGGTGCAGGGCCGTGGGTCTGTTAAAAGGCAGGAGTGGGGGGCGGCGGCCGGGCCCGTGGGGCTGCGGAGCGCCGACAGCCTGGGCCTCGCCGCCGTAGCTGTGGGGAGAGCTCAGCCCTGCCGGGCCGGGGCCGGGGCCGCTCCCGGCCGCAGAGCGGCGGGGCACGGCGGCGGCACCCCCAGGCCTCGCTCTCGAGCCCGCTTTGCGGGTCAGAGCAGGGGCCGGGGGCGCGGCGGGGTGACGAGCGGAGGGAGCCCCTCCGGCCCGAAGGGGGAAAGGCCGCGCTGGCGGAGGACGCATAGGGGTGACCCTTCCCTGGGGGCGCCGCGCCACCCCGGCGGCCTTCCTCGGGGTGCCGGCAGGGCCGCGGCCGAGCAGCGAGCGGCGGAGCGGGCCCCAGCAAGGACGGCCGCGGCCCAGCCCTGCCGAGACGGGCGGACCTGCCTCGGGAGCGGCGAGCAGGGCGGGCGCCGTGTCCCGTACCTGCCCGGGGACGGAGCCCCTTCCTGGGAACTCCAGGGCTGTGCTCGGCCCGTCGCTGCCCGCAGCCCCGAGCCGCGCAGCTCCGGCCCGCGGGGGCAGCGTTTCGCCGACCCCCGGCTGCGGCGGCGGGGCCGGGCTGGGGCGGGGCGGGGGTGCCGGTGCCGCCTGTGCCCGTGCCGCCCCCCGCAGCGGCAGGCGGGAAGCACCCTGCCCTGCCCAGCCCTCCCTGCCTCCCCTGCCCTCCACGGGGCGCCCCTGGACGAGGACGAGTCTCAAGTTCTCGGGCGGGAGCCCCCGGCCGCGCCCCCCGGCCGCGCCCGCCGGCGGCCCCGGGATACGCCGCCCCGGCTGACTGCAGCCGGCTGCCGCCCGGCGCCCTCCATGCTCGGCTGCGCAGCGCCTCGTCCGGGCGCCGCGGCAGACCATGGTCCAGCGGTTCAGCCTCCGGAGGCAGCTTTCGAAGGTGGGTCGCGCCGGGCGCGGGTAGAGCCGCTGCGGGGCCGGGGCGGGCGAGCCGCGGGCGGCGGCAGCTCCCTCTTTTGTTCTTGCCTCTCGGAGACACAAAGGGGCTCCGTGTGCCGTGGGGATTCGCGGTGTTTCAAGGCAGCCCGTCTGTAGTAGGTGCGGGTTTTGTTCCTCTGACGCTGCCGTTGTCGCGTAGGTTTTGGGGGGGGTCCGCGGCTTCCTCGCTCGGTTCGGTCTCGGGGCTGGAAGAAGGGGGCATGCCCGGGGGAGCGGGGCTCACTGCTGTGCCGGGACGCGGCTGGAGCAGGTAGTCGCCGGTGACGGTTACTTGAACACGTGCTTGGTGCTGGTAGAAGGGCTTTAGGTGTCGGGAAGATGATTGTCCCAGCGACACACCTGCAGGAGCGGGAGGAAGGCTCGCCCTCCTCTCTTTGAAGTGCTCGGCAGCGCTCGCTGCGAGCCCGGCGTTTAAGAACAAAGGAGTTGCAGTGAACAGGTTTTGCTGTTTAATAATTACAAGTGCTCTATTTTATTTGAAGAAGCTTTTAACGAGAGAATAGTTAATCCATGTAGCCTTGCAATTTTGTCACTGAATCAGCCCATTGCGTGTAGTTTGAAAAACATTTAGAAAAATTCAATCCATTAGTAAAAGTGGGCTGCATAGTGCACTACAGGTGAGAAAACTGCTCCTGCAGAGCTTCCAGCACAGCCCTGTTCTTGCATCTAGCCATTCCCGTGGAGCATACTTGTCTCAGGACGTAGGAATTACAGTATTAATTGGATGCTTAAATGGCAAGCTTAATTTTCACTTTACATTTAACACCCCCCCTCCCGTGTGAGTGCGCGTGTGTGTGTGTTTGTAAAGGTTTTTAAATGCATTGATCTAAATTTTAAAATGCTGTTATCAGCATTTAAAATAGGTCAGAATTCACATCCTGCAGACTGTCTTGGGAAAAGCTATGGCCTTGCAATAAGTCGGTATCTTTCTTACTCAAAAAAAATCACAGATGAATATCTCATCATCTTGAAACTGATATGACTATTTTAAAGGGGTATGAAAAAGTGAAACTTGCATCTGTTAATGGTGTACTCTGTTCCATGTCAAGAGCTGTGCCTTCAAGCAGTAGAAGTCTCTGCAGGCACTATGGAGCTTAATCTTCCCCTCCAAAGAGACTTGATCTAGTTAGTAGTGAACTTTGTGTCTAAGCTCTGTTTATATGGGACAGCCAAAATAGCTTTAAATGAACTCCTTTGAATAACTCATTTTAATTCTTGTTTATCAAGTCAGGCAGGGTGATTTGGAAAAATGTTTACACTGACTTTTTTTACTACAGGAGAACTGTTTCCAATTTGTTTTGCTAGTGTGCTCTCTCATTTTTTGCGATGTCTGGCACAATTGTGTCTTTCATTGAATTAGCTCTGATTTTGTCAAGCCTACGTTAAACGATTGTCAGCCATGACAGCTTCTTAACTTCTTTGTTT
This sequence comes from Leptosomus discolor, assembly GCF_034619465.1. Classification (NCBI taxonomy): domain Eukaryota; kingdom Metazoa; phylum Chordata; class Aves; order Leptosomiformes; family Leptosomidae; genus Leptosomus; species Leptosomus discolor. The sequence continues at coordinate 439,554 of NC_141399.1, forward strand.
TAATTGTAAAAGATGCGCAACTCTTACAATATAATGAACTGAAGGAAAACATGGGAGCTTAGTCCGTATTTACCGAAATAAGAAGTGTAGCTGTGCAAAAGAACAATCAGAATAGATTATGTTTATCCAGGTTTGGACGTAGGATGAGAGCTTCTTGTCTCCCTGCTTCCTCACTCCTCTTTAGAATGGGTTTGGGAAGTCCCTCTGTGTTTGACTGTTTGGGGCACAGGGGGGAAGGGGTAGCAAATGGTGTTACAAAGCACTCTGTCATCTGCTAGAGGGAAATGACAGAAAAGACATAGAATTTGCAATATATTTATTAGCTGGAATGCAATGACTGCCAGACTATGTAAAATAAAGCAGTACTTTATTAATATTTCTTGCACAAAAGTCTGGATTCTTTGATGGTTGATGACTTAGACTTCAAAGTCAGCAAATGCCTGTGTAGGACCTAGAGCACCTGCTCCCAGGATGTATTCACTTCTTGGGTGAAATAGGACATTATTAAATGGTGTGCCAGTGTTATGCAGCTGCAAGGTCAAAATTGCAGTTTCTAACCATATTTAATGGTGGAGGCTTCAAATAGAATGTGACTGTGCAGATTTGAGAGCTTTGAACTGAAAACTGCTGCCACCAGTGCATGTAAAACTTGAGCAAAGAAAAAAAGCAAACTTCATGCAAGAAGGAAAAATAATGGCTTCGTGATACAGGGTTTAGCCTCAAATAGCTCGTTTCCCTTTCCAACATGGCTGTTTGCACTCCGTGGCTTTGATCAAATCCTTTAAGTTCTCCCAGTCTCTGTCTTCCTTCTATGAATGGGGTTAATGCCTGCCTCTTATTTACATAATGGCTCTCAAATTTTGAAATACTGTTCTGGGGAGAGCTGTATAAGCACTTAACCTTATACTAATTTATGAAATGGTTTGCATTTGGTAACCCATTTGTATCAAGAATTTCAGAAAGTTTTGCACAGACTTACCTTCGAGTGTTACTTTTTATTTCACGTACACCAAATCAGTATTTAGTATTTGTAGGTTACTGCTTGGATTCTGTGTTAATTTGCCGACCTAAATGTCTATAACCGTTAAAAAATTGAGTCTTAAGTTATTGCACCTTTACTCTTAAGACCTAAAGGAAAAATACTTGATTTTTTTGGATTAGTTCAGCAAATGTCTTCCCCAGACCAAACTCAGATTGTTCACTTTGGCTGTGTCCTGTCCCACCGTGTCCCCTCGCATTGTTTTTCCACCCTCTGCCATAAGTATCCAAAGTGCTTTCCAAGTATTTTGGTTCAAACTGCTCTCCATCTTGTACTGTTTGGAAATCCTTGGAGGGCCTGCAATTGCTGTCACCCAAGACCTGAAGAAGTGCTGTTGCTGCTGTGTTATGTTTAGTTTGGGAATTCCCTCACTCCTGGAGTGATAGTACAAAACTGCATCCAACTTTTACTCAGCTTGACTTTGTCCAGGTGTTTTAGCTGGGTTGATGAAAGGAGAATAATGAAGATAAACTGAACTGTATTTAAGGAAGTTTTTCTAAGTTAAAATGCATACCCTTTCTTTTAAAGGTTCTGCTCTCCCAGAAGAAATTCAGGTGAGCCAAATGCTGCTTTCATGTATGGCTGACGTTTTGGCTAGAAAAGGCCAGGTTCAATTTAAAGAAAGAAAAGGCCCAAAAAGGTACTTTTTGTGAATTGCGATGATACTCAGTTCGTTTAACCAGCATGTTAAATGTTAAAAATTTTGGACTGGACTATTTTGCTCTTAAGTACTGTATGTGTTTATTAGCATCTGACCTGCCTCTGTGTTGTCACTTAGGCGGATTGCGTTTATTTACGGGAGAGGAACTTTAGTGAGTTACGCCAAAATAGCCTTGCAATACTTTTACTTGAGCTACGAAAATTCTTGCTAGCCTGTCTAAAGGTTGTAGCAGGTGCATGTGCTGTTGTGCTGATCGCATAGTCTGCACTCCTCCTTGTAGTTGGTACGAGTAAAGCTGCTCCAGCAGTGCCTCCTTGGCTCTCTCTGGGTCGCTCATCTCTTGCAGCACATTTGGTCTCAGGCAGATAAGCCCCAGCAGTTGGTGTCACGGCCCACGTGGGTTGCTGCTCTTCAGCTCTGTTCGTTACCTGGTGTTGATGGATCATTTCCTTTATGCTGCTGACCTTGTGTTTTTGTAGGTGTAGGGTCATCAATGGGAGCCTCTATCGACAGATAGATGTTTGGTAAAGATGAATGGAGTACAAAATAACTTTTTTAGCAATCTAAATTTACTATGAGCAGTTATGGACTAATGTATAATGTTAAAGCAATTAACCCCTTAAGACTGTGTCCCTTAAACTGTCACCTAAAGACGTTCCTGTGCAGAATCGTACTGCTTGGGATTCAAGAACTGTGTGTCTCAGAATAAAAAAGGTAAATAATGGTCTTTGCTGAGTTCTGTAGATTTCCAGAGACCTATTGCTTGAATCTTTCATGGCTATAGCCTTATTTTTGTGTGCCTGCCTCTGTCTTGAGGAGGGAAAGTCCCTAAAGAAGCTTGTAATGTGACAGAAAATTGCCCCATCCTTTCTCAAGTCAGTAAAACAGTTACCCGTGAAGTTAATAGTGACTTGATACTTCTGAGCCCCGGGGCCTGTTGTTGTGTGGCTGTTCCTTGTCTGTCAGCATTGTAGATGGAAGAAACACATTTATTGAGAAGATCCACTGTTGGAGGTGCTTAGCTCTTAAGAATTTTTTCCTGTCTGGAGTGAGCTCATTTTTACAGCAGGACGTTTTATTGGTAAACCCTTGCCAAACATCAAGAAATATCAGGCTGTGGTAACCGCTTTATCAGGGCAGAGCTGTCCTAATATTCAGTATTCAAAGGCGAAATTACATTTAGCAAAGGTATGATGTTGATTTCATTTTTATAGCTAAAATTGTCAAAAGGTGAATGCTTCTGTTTATTTGGTTTACTTGATTTTTATGACATACATCATCAAAAGTCCTGGCCATGTTCAGAGCGCGTCTGTTCACTATTAAAAAATACAAAATAATAGCTCTCATTGAGCTCTCGGTAAAACTGTTCATAGAGCTGATATCTAAGGTAGTGTGGCTACAGTTAATAGTGGGGGAGAGTCAGAAGTAAGGGGAGGGTTTGGAAATCTGATGCATTTCAACCCTATTCTCATGTTTAGTAGAGCAGCAGGCAAACAGCGTTCCTGTGGCTCTTCAAGTTCTGTGCTGCTCACAGAACTGAAGTAACATCACTGTGCCCATGGCTGAGCAAAGCCAGCTGGATGGTTTGATCTGGTGGGACCTTCAAGGGCAGAAAGACACATGCGTTGCTACATCAGTTGCTCAATGGTAGATTACCTTTAGATCACCTTTTTCTCGTGATAGATGTGATGCAGCTTGAAGCAACTTGCTGCTCGGGGGAACTGATAGAAGGTCGCTCACCTTCACAGCAGACTTTCTGACGTGCTGCAAGTCTGTGCCTGGCATACCTCACCGTGACTCAGGTATGTGCGCTCCCTTGGGTCAAGCGGGGGATTAGCTTATCGCTGTCAGTGCAAGGGCAGTTATTCAGAAATTTCCTGTTGCTCCTGATGGAAAGGCAGGTCTGCTTGTGTTGGCCGGTTTGCGTGCCCTGTTGTAGACAAGCCAGCTGGAGCTTCACAGTGTATTACTCCTCTCATTGTTTAGTTTTGAATCTGTTCCTGCACAGGTACTTTGTAAGGCTTACTGGGTAAAAGGCTTGTCTAAACAAGGCTGAGAGGTGGTGGGATGAAAATAGGTTTGGCATTGCTGGCCATGCTGGTGTTGAATGACTACTGGCAGTGATTAGAACTACCATGAACTTTTCTAGGTAGGATGGGTTCCTAAAGAAGCGAACATGCTTCCACTGCATGGTCATGCTTGGAGGAACATGTGGGAGGATGTTGCAGAGATACCACCTTTGTCTTACAAAAGGAAAATGAGCTTCTGGCAGTCTGTTTTAAGAAGTAGGAGTAACAGGTTTCATAAGGAGGTTGTCCTGTCTCAGTGTAACAGCTTCGTGAATGCCATGACAGTGCAGAAGTAAAAGAGACTTGAAGCATCTTCCCACTTTGGTAATTAACAGGGTATGTGAGCCTACACCTGCAGAGATATTAGAGGTAGGACTAGGGCTTCTCTTTGTGAAAAAACATTGCCTATAATCCAAAGAATTACCCCTGTACCTGCCAGCTGGGAGCCTGGTGCATCGCACGTGATGGCTCATTGCCAAATAGAGGTATGATGTTAAAGGATGTAAACACAGACTGCAGGTGGAATGCAGTTTACATAAATGCATCTTTCCTTTTAATAATGAAATTGCACAGCTTGTGGCAGTTTGTTCTGCAGAATATCATCATACTTTATAATAGATGCTTATATGGGGCCAGATAGCAATAACAATTGGAATTCCTTACCAGCAGTGATCAAAGGAAGCATTGCAAGCATTGGCATCTTTACCTCCGAATTAGTTACCTTTAGGGGTCCTTTGTAGAGATTTTGGCTTGTGTAGTGTTTGCCCCTCTCCCTTCCATTCCCTGTGATAAACCAGCTGGCTTCTTCCTCAGCCAGTGTTTCTTCAGAGGCAGAGAAGAGTTTGCTCTCGTTGTGCATGTCTTTCCATTCTGGATGTGACGATTAGTGGTAAAAATGCATATGTAAACTGAGTCCTTCTCAGAAAGGATAGAAAAGAAAGATGAAATTCTTCTCTGCAGCAGCCTCTCTGCCCCTTTGCAGACCCCTTGCTAAATGCAGCGTACGAGGGAACAGCCAAGGGGTGCAGCAGTGGGCACGCCAGGCTGGGCTGCCGTGGCTCCGCCGTGGGTTTGCCGGCCAGGCCCTTCCAGGCGAGTGTCCGTGCTCCTGGGGGGTGGTCTGGTGCTCCAAAATGGGGTTTGCTAGAATACTGGGGGGTGACAGGACAGGCTTTCTGAGATGCCGTGACTGCTGTAGCTGTCACACATATCCCCTCGGCCCTCTGGAGTCCATCAGAACACGGCACACCTTCTTTTCTGTACTGTAGTTACTGGTTGACCTGTTACTTTGTGTAGAAGTTCACAGCCCTACAGCGTGTTAGGTCTTAATTAAAGAGAAGAGAGCAAGTGTGTTCCATGGCAATTAAGAATTAGCAGAACCTTGCAAGTTAAGTTTCTTGCCTGCTTTATGTTTTTGGGGTTTTTTTTAGATGTAGTTTAATATCTTGTGTGTCTTAGAAAATATTTGGGTTTTCAACACCTGATTTAGGGGTTACAATAAGTTAAAATATTAATGCCCGTGCTGCAGGCTTGCAATTTAGCCTTTCTTGTGTTTGGATTGATTCTTTCCATCCCACCCTTAAACAGGTCTTCCAGGTTCTACAACCAGTTTCCCTGCACAATTCACAACAAGAGGAAGCTGGGGCTAGTCTCATCAAATAACTCTGTCCATACTGATGTTAAGTAAATTTTAAGTCAATGGAAGTTTTTGTTGGTATACAATAAATGAAGTTGTACGTGCAGTTCAGACTACTCGCTTTGGAAGTAGTGTGTCTGAATAGCCCATCTTTTGGAGACAGAAATTAATTCATTTGAAAACGTAGCCTAAGTTCCAGGACACTTTGATGAACATTGACAGGAAAACTACAGGAGCAAGGGTTGTTTTTTTTTTTCTTAAGACACAGTTGGATACCACTGAGATCACCGGTATTGAGTAGGGAATTCAGCTTAGGAAACATTCCCCTCTTGAGTTATGAGCTTTTTAAAATAGACAGGAAAAATTGCTAAGGAAATAAAGCAAGGTTCTAATCCTTCAAAGAATTGCTATGGACATTTTAGTATGCATAAAAAAAGAAAATTGTATGTGGATTTGAAGTCAGAGTAATAAAATATTTCAGCAACAAATTGTAAATGCTATCATTTGACTTTGGATAGGGCAATCACAAAGAGCATACACTTAGCAAGAATGGAGTCCAAGATCTCAGAAATGCAAACTGTAAAGTTTTACTACAAGAGGGTTTTTTTTGTTGTTTTTGTCTTCGGGCTGTTGGTAGACACTCAACTGCAGAAAAATACTTTTTCCATGTTACCTGCATACATCATTGTCTTAGTTAACTCTCAGAAACCTGTGAGCACCGATGTCATATTTGGAAAATCTGTAACTAGTAAAAGTTCCGGTTCTAGAATCAGTAACTACTCCCAAAGAAAATTAAGTTTGAAGGAGTGCCTAAATTAGCATGGGATTGCCTTTGTGCAGGCACATTTTTTTGCTTGCTCAAGCAGGTCTGCCTTGGGAGTGTGCTGAAACCCACTGCCTTACACCATCAGTGTGGAAGGACCTAGGATCCTCTTGGTAGTGAACAAAAGCTTACAGGGGAGAGAAGTATTTCTTTCGTCAGAAATAAATTATTTCAGCCTGATGACATTGGCAGCAGGACAATACGAGCAGAGGAAATGGAGAGCTTCAAGTTGGTGTGGAGGAGGTGTTTCACTGGAGGCTGGATTGCGAAGCATGTGAAATATTAGTGCAGAACTTTTGCCCACAGGTCTTCAGTATTTGGGACTACTGTTTTGGAATGGGACTAAAGTGTCTAACAATTTTCTGCATTTGAATAAGCTTTTAGTTGGTGTGTGTTTGTTCTTTCAGTGAAATGTAGGTTGCCTTTCCCTTTACACTAAAGACCACCCGCTCCCACCCCTCAAAAAAAGAAAAAAAAGGAGAGACGAGGTATTCCTCTGCTTTTTGAGCACAAAGCATTAATTTCAGTAGGAGCTGGGCATATCTTGGGATCAGCCCTATTAATCTCAGAAATAATAGTGTATTGCAGAGGTGTGGAAACTCAGTGTCCTGGAATTGAGTAGGGAAATTAAGTCTTAGTCATAGTTATTATGCGGTAGGATAAAGTGCTATAAATTTAAGTACTTGTCAGATTTGGAGCTATTCCCGCATTTGTTTAGCACCTTCAATATTAATGTTCTGAATGAAATAGTTGCTTAATTAAGGTAATGTATTGGCGTTACTCTGATAACTTGATCTGTTCCATCCTTCAATCTTTTCATTAGTTTACATCATTAGTTTACATATGAGTTCATTTAATTTGGAATTTTATTTCTTTCCCTAAAATACTGTTTAATACTAGCTACAGAAGTTCAGAGGTATGCTGTAGCCTCCATACGTTATGTAAAATTATCCTTTTTGTACCATAAGAGAGCTGAAGACATACCAGTGTTTGTACATAGACTGCCAGAAATAAATGGTTGCATAAAACATAAGATCTTAAGCACTCAAAATTAGACATTTCAAAAATTAGGTAGTCCACTGAACAGGTAGAAAAGATTGTGGATTATCCAAACAACTTAGCTAATCAGTAGTGAGGAAAGAATTTGTGACTGGACAAATGAAAGTCTTCATGCGCGTTCTTTCGCTTGTGTCTTGCTTTTAGAGCGAGGGAGATGTCCTAGCCTAGAGCGTCGCTCATGTCGCAGTGGTGCTGTGCGTCTCTTGAGGCCTGCTGTGCTAAGGGGGTACAGCTCTTCTCGAACACATGGTTAATTCTGCAAGAGAGGAGGCTGTGTTCCAGCTACTCCTCCCATTTTGCACTGTCGTGTCTCTAGCTAGTCAGATGTACCTCCGACACCATCTGTAACCGGCAGACATATATTCTTTGTATATATATCATAATTTTGAGCAACTGGCACATAACTCAGCTGAATACTGTTTTTCATTCCCTTTGACGTACCTTTCGTCTAGCCATCCAGATCTGACTAACAAAACTGCTACCAAAGAGCGAAGACGTTTGAACCTTTTACGTGTAATTAAATAATTAAAAAATAATAATAAGCTGTATGAAAAGGCCTCCTGGTTCTGTAGTATCATTCAGGCATTTTCTTCTAGCATTTTAATGGTAAGCAGTGCACATTTGGAAGACTGTTCTAACTATGTTTTGTTGCTGGGCCTCAAATGTCGAAGCTTTGCGTGCTCTCTTGACACTCGAGAAATGGACGTACTATTGACCAACTTCAGCTTTGCTTTTCTGATATTTTTCATAAGTGGATATACAAATATTTGCCTGGTGAATTGGTGCTCTCCATGCTTCAGTGTATGGGCCATAAATTGAAAACGGTTTGTGAGTACCAAGAGTCAGCAGCAAATGAGCGTTTCACACACCTGGGTCAGAAGCGTTGGCTGTGGAGTACTCGGGTGTGTGCTGACGGCGTCAGTGCTGCTAGGGGCAGAGCTGGGGGAAGCGGGGCTGTGCGACCCTCAGCGGGGAACTTCTCACACCCAGGTTACACCGCGGGCTGACTCCTTGCTCAGAAAGACGATGGCTGCATTCCAGGGTTGAACCTGGGGTAGCTGAGGCTCAGTATAGAACCGGATGTGGAAGGAATTCCAAGGTTTCTCAAATGTTTTTGGGTCTGTGGTATCTTGCAATTTCAAGGGCAGCTCATTGCTTAGATTGGCAGTTTGACCTGTGTCATACACTTAAACCAAACTATCACAGTATGTTGCAACTGTACACAGCCTCTAGGCAGTCTAAAGCTCTAGCATTCTTTTAAGAGAAAACCCTCGGCATTGTTTACCAAGATTAGATTAGTATGGGGTTTGAAAAAACTGTGATAACTTGCAATACTGGATGTAATCGTTATCTACAGGAATTCCACACATTTATCTTAAATCCAGGTACTATACAGAATGGAATACCTGCCAGAAGAAGCATTTTTCACATATTAAGGGAGGGTGAGCGTCTTTCTATAAACATTATTTTTTTTACATAAAAGGTACATGCCAGTGTTTTTTTGTATCCCGAGATGGAGCAGGCATTGCACATCTTTTATGCATGTTTCCCCTGTGACGATCAGGGATGTTGCAGTAGCTTCCCTGAGGTTTGGCTGTGCAGCACCTGTGCTGGAGCAAGCTGTGAATTAGCGAGTGCTCTGCTTCAGTCAGACAGGAGGAAAATGAAATGCTGCTCTCTTCAGCATTAGAAGCTTCAACCGTTTCTTACTCACCAGTTCTTAGTAGAGTGTTTTCTTACAGAAGTATGTAGAATACAGTGGTTGTTCAGATCAATACAGTTTTCCTTAAGAAATAATTTAAACACGTTTAAACTCTCCTTTTAAAGCTAGAAAGAAAACTTCCTGTATGTTTTGACAGTTTATAATCCTCAGGAGGTTGTATTGTATTGAGAGTCTTATCTGTGCTGTATTGAACATCCTGACAGGATCTGTTGTTGTTCAAGCAATTGCTGGAAAATTACAAACCTTTTTACCTTTCAGGTCACTTACTCGAAACAGGCCCAGTACACAGGGGCCTGGGAGTCTCTTGCAACCTGGGCACTGCTTAGACTTGTAAAAAAAAAAAAAAGTATGGAAAGGTGTTAGAAACCAGAGAGGTCGTCCAGCACCGTAAGCTGATTCGGTGTACATGGAAATGGAACATTAAATACGTTAAGCATGTTTTAATTGGATGCATCTAATGAAGATGCAGAGTGGCTAATACTCTCCGTGCATGGTCATTTCCTGTGTGTATATTTCTCTTTTGATTTAGAAGCTGGCAGAAGGTTTCTCTTGTTCTTCTTGCTGTTACTTTTGGAAATCTTAATTTCAGTGAGGAGTTCTGTGGGTATTCTTAGTGATCAGAAGGCGGGTAGTCCACAGGTAAAGAAACCACCCTGGCTTCCCCAGGGGGCAATGGATAACTGATGTTACAGCCAGCATTGAATTTGGGTGCAGTTGCAAAAGAGGAGGGAAAGCGAAAGAAATGGCTTGATAAAGAAGTCAGTAGAGGCATCTAGCAGAAATACAGTGTGTGCAGACATCACATAGTCAAGTATCACGTCTGCCAACAGAAATTAAGCTGTTAAAATCTCTTTGACAAACTGGAACTGCCACAGGGATGTTGGTCAGTGATTACAGTCTTTGGGCAATCACAGACTCGACTGAAGCTATGAACTGTGGAACTGCAGCTCCCAGGTCCTGTACCTCTCCGTCTTAATGACCTTGAGCAGATGGCTTTAAATTGTTGTGCTTCAGTTTTGCTACCTCTGAGATCAGCTGACCCCGCTGTGGGAGATGCATATTCCCCTGCTGCTGCTTCTCTTTCCTCCAAAGTGTTTCCAGCTAAGAAACTCGATATTGGCTGCACTTTTTTTCACACACTCGTGGAATTGCAAGCTAACGTAACTAACTCAGGCATAGTCTTAGCAACACTTTGTATTCATAACATTTAGACAAGTACCTACCCACCCTTCCCATTTCCAAAGGTAAAGAAAAAAAATGACCTGACATTTTATGTTAAAACTGCTTTTGGTAGCAGTACCTTGACTGTTAAACGCGTATTCTCCAGTGTTCTTCGTCTATACCTTCCTTGCCACCTAACTTCTAAAGCAGCCTTTTCTTTGAAGGGAATATTTATGCTAAGTGACTTTCTAATGACTGTCTGCTGTAATCCACAAACAGGCAAATCCACTCCAGTACTGCTGTTTGCAGTAATGCAGCCAGTTGAAGCAACCCAGAACCTTGAAACAGAGAAGGTCTTACGTGGGTCACACGTGATCCCTATCGGCATTGTGGGAGTACAGTGACATTCAGATACAGGACTTTTTCTTTTATTCCTTTGACCTATAAATAACATTAAAGTATTTTTTTAGCAGGAAAGAATGAGGCCACAGCACCTACCTATACATTGGTCGCCACACTCGCTATTATAGCTTCAAGAAAACACCTTGCAGCATTAGTATGACTTACTGCTAGGTAAGGTCAGTGGTTTTCTTCCTGCCCTGTGGTGTGCCTTGCTGTTCCTCCCTTTCTGTCTCTCTGCTTAAAGTTAATTGTGGTTGGACATACTCTGTTTAAAAACAAAATAAGGAACATAGTTGGAAGGGGGAGAAATAATAATGGACTTAAGGGTATAAATCATATTGATTTTTAACGTAACCAAATGCATGCTTGAGCCTGTTTTTTAATGCATCTTGACTCAGAATAGCAGAACATAAATTTCAAGGAACTTTCTCTCTGTATTTTGGTATCCTAACTCCTTGACTGTTGGAAGCAGTATAAAATCATGGGAACCTGAGCTAATTTACTGTAATTTCAAAGTAATGAATATGTATATTCAGAATTTCTACTGGAATTCTCTGAGCTTTTCTGCCCACCAAAAAGAAGATAGGATTTTAAGTGGTCTAGCCGGTAAGAAAGAGAGCTGATAAATGGACTGCCATGCTTTATAAAGAGACTTTCTCCATGCTAGCACATGCTGACTTCTCGCGGTATCTGGCCAATTTTGACTAAAGCTAGAATAGATAACCTGTCTTCATTATGCCATGTAGACAAACTTCCAAAAATTTGGGCTTATGTATCTGCAGTTGCACCAGCATTTTGCTGTGTAAGTACACTCCACACCTCTGCCCCTGCCCATAGCTCTTTTCACTTTTATCAGAATTTTTGCATTCCACATAAATTTAATTTCTGAATGCTGCTGCTGCTCTCTGAAAACCCTGAGATTTGGGCCAAGTGCTCTTCCAGGCAGGAGGTGGCACAGAACACCACATACACCGCTGCACTCCAGCTTCTTGCTGTTCTTAAAACTCCTGGACCTCCCTTGCTGTCCTTTGAGGACTTTCGGTGTAGTGCTCAGGACCCTTTGTTTGTGCGTGTGCTCCTGTGCCTTGCTTCAGGTGTGGCAGTAGCTGGCGAGTCAGCTGTGCACGTGCGCTTGTGTATTTGTGCATGTGTATTTATGCATGTACATTAGTGTCTGATGCTCATTCCAAACTCTTTAAAAGTAGCTTTCATCATAATCTAATAGAATGGTGGTATGAGGTCACACAATGGTGTTTTTTCTTAAGTATCTATCCATGCTTTCGGCCTTCTAGGAAACTGAAATACACTTGGTTTTGGCCCAAACCACAAATGAACAATGCATTTCAGTTTTAATTGAAGAAATTGCTATGAAGTCTCTTAGGGTGCGCTGCCTTACTGGAGCCCACCTAACCACAGAAGTATTTGCTGCTGACAGGAGCAGACCCCTTCTTCCCCCTTACTTCTGGCCGTGTGCTATTGCAGCTGCCCTTGGGTTGGACCTAGAGATTGTGCAGCTGTGGGGAGCCCTTTCAGCTGGTTTATAATATTAACGTTCAGTGACATGTATCGTTATGTCCATAATAGGCTTTGGAGCTTGTTGGTTTGTGCTAAGAGTGGAGATGAAGAAGAAAATACTGCCTTTCATGCCAGTGGTGAGTGAAAAAGCTAAAGACTATGGAAAGAAATCATTGTGCCGTTTTAGACTTGAAATAATTGGGTGTAAAAAGGCCAGGCAAGGAGCTCTTGTTCACAGCTGCGGTTCAGTCACAGTTCACATCATGTGGCTGCATCTCCCATTTATTCATAGCTAGACAGAGTCCCTGGCCACGTGTTCTTCTCCAGGGCAGTGCTGAAAGCTTGCTGGACTCGCAAGGGGCTCGGGCACCACTGGAAGTTGGTTCTGGAGTTTTCTTAAGTAAAATACCATGAGAAGGTCTTCATTCACTGTGTGGGAAGATTTCTGTGGTGAACTATGAGGGACAGTAGGTTAACTTTAGCATTTTATTGGCAGTCTGTACTGGTGGTTTTATTGTCTGTCCTTATTGATGGAGGCAGGAGAACTATGAAGATTCAGAGTATCCTTTTACATGAGCCTAGACCTAAGCATTTTGTTGGATATTTAAAGTTCAGGCCCATGCTATGTTTCATGTGATCTTGCTTAATATTAATAACATTCAGTGTGCACTGCACTTTACTGATGTATGTTTAAAAACCTGATCTCCTCTGTGAATATTTTTAGTATTAGACTATCTAAACCCAGCAAGAGTACAAAGGGTGGCTTCCCCAAAATGGTGAATGATACTAAGTGGTTGTCTGTATAGGAGATTGTCTTTTGTGTATCTGGAACATTGAACATAAGATTATGGGCATACAGATAATCTCATTTCCTCAGGAAACTTAGTGCTGCTGCTCAGAAACACAGAAAATGGACCCAGATGTCACTGGAGAATTGCTGTATATCAGTCAAGACAGATGTTTATCCCACATGTTAAACTTTGAAATTGTATCCCTTCAGAATCTTCTTGTCTGGCAAAAGGAATGTATCTTGAGTGAGTAAAAATCCCGAGTTCAAAAGGATGGAATTATTGTAGATTCGTAGTATGAGTGAGAACCAGAGAGCAGCCGTTTGCAGGCACTCTCCAGGCATTGCCTTTCTCCAGTAATCCTGCTGCTATAGGTTCATACTAGAATCATAGAATCATGGAGTCATGAGGTTGGAAAAGACCTCTAAGATCATCAAGGCTGACCGTCAACCCAACACCACCATGCCACTAAACCATGTCTCGAAGTGCCACATCTACAGGCCTTTTAAATGTCTCTAGGGATGGTGACGCCACCACTTCTCTGGGCAGCCTGTTCCGGTGTTTGACCACTCCTTCAGTAAAGAAATTTTTCCTAATGTCCAAACTAAACCTCCGCTGCTGCAACTTAAGGCCATTTCCTCTCATCCTAAAAATAATATTACAAATAAATTTCTACAATGTTTGGTTCTCCTTGCTGTCTTGAGAACAGTGAGCTCAGTCTGCATGAATTTGTGCCTGAAGAACACAGGTGAAGTAGTTGTTTGCAGCCATTTCTTGGAGTGGGTCCTGTTGCTGCTGCCACAGTCTTCCTGCACTGTAGATCCTCTACTGATTGCAATGCAATTTCCTCATCAGCTGAGCTGGAAATATTCCCTCCCTCATGCCTCAGTCACTAAAACACACTGGATTCTTAATTATCCGCCACAGTTGCATGCTGTCATATCGTTTGCCTGCAGTCTCCTTCCGTTGTCTCCCTGTTCTGGTGTTTTCCTCTGTAGCTGTTGGGCTCAGCTGCCTTCCAGATGAGTAGTTAACTAGACAGATGAGCCTCCCAATGTGTTTTGGAGTGAGATAGTTACTTTTGCACCCTTCCTGCCTTCTCTCTCCCATAGCAGTATTTTGAGGTATGGTTTCTTTTCTGGTGCTGTTTGGTTACACATCCCAGCTATTATTTAACAGAGCCTTTTACATAGCTATTTCATCTTCCAGTTAAATGGGGGGACACGACACAGCAATGACGCACCAAACCAGACCTTCAGTTTCTTATTTGTCAGTAATAAAGCTTGTCTGAAATGTTTGGAGAGAGAGCTTTTAAAAACAGAAAGTTCAAAAGTAGTCTTGTTAGCAAACCGAGGGGGGAGAGCTTCAGGTTCTTCTACTGTTCTGATCTCAACAGAGCAGACATAAATCTAGTAATGTCTGTGTTCTTCTGCCTTTATTTAGGGAAAGACTCGGAACTCTGCTGTGGTGGCTTGGGAAGATTTACTAATCTGGCATTTAATTTCTAAAGAAGCCCATACTCTTAGGTGCTTTGGTACATGGTGCTGTGCACCGTCTTCCTGGCAGTGCCTCGCTAAGTCTGTGCCTGTGCTGCGCGCTACAGCTACACGCAGGGGAAGTAGAAGCCCACACGAATTGGCCTTGGTCAGAGCGCTTCACACAAGTGAGTGAAATTATACTCATTTTGAAGTGTGAGGTTCGGTATGAAAATTCAGCTTTACAGTAATTTATTCCCTATTCTGCTGTGTTGTTTCTGTAGTAGTTTTTCCAGATTAGTGTACTCTCATTCTCCTGAGTGTTGTTGCTGTTGCTCAGGCTGATGGTTGAGTTGCTGGATGTCATGGGCTAGATTTTTTTTTTTTTTTTTCCCTTCCATGTAAGCTGGGTTAAATGTATATATTGGTGAATACAGGGTAATGGAAGGGATAAATTTTAATGCTGCTTCAGTGCTTTTAACTAAAGAAGCTCTTGCATTTAGTTACTGTGGACAGACTGGTCTGTAAGTCCTTTTTTTGCTGACGCTGATCGTCTGTGTGCATGCTGTTTGCTGAGTTGCCTGTGTGGCTGGCCCTGCTGTGTCGATGCTGTGGAGCCAGGATCAGGTTCTGGCTGACAGCTGGCTGGGATGGGATTACCAAAGAGATCACGCGCCCTGTCAGGGTTTGGGGAGCTTGGCTTTCCCATCTGGGGTGCGCAGCCCCGCTGCTGAGGTCTCATTCCCGCAGGCCCTGCCTGCTTGGTTTTAGAAGGAAAACGTGCCCCTCCTGCCAGTGCAGGGTCGAGAATGGGAGGCGGGGTAGTGAGCCTGGGGGACAACTGGGGAGCAGAGACCGAAGTGCTAGCTCATCTGCTCGCAGGCAGTCTGGGTGTAGAAGCCAAGAAGCTCTGACTAATCTGGCGTGTGATGAACAATTAGTGAAACTTGTGCAGCTTTACAGTACCAGTGCTTTATTTAGCATGCTTGCGTTTCGCTGACTGCGGTGCATTAAACCTGACTGTTCAGGCTGTTCTGTAGATTCTAGAGATCACCCCTGAATTCTTGTCACAGTTCATCTCTTGGACAACTTTTAGTACACTTGGACACTTCTCAAGGATCATCCTCCTCTTACCTGCTCATGCCCTGGCCCTTCATGATCAGGTTTCATGGGCAGTGTTTGTTTCCAGATATTTTTGTTGAGCCAACCATCTGGAATGTGACCTTTGTTTTTTTTTTTTTTTAGTGTATATAATTAATGGTTTTAGCAAGGTAAAGGGAAATTTTACATTATTCAACTTAAAAGTTTAGAGAAAAAATCATTTAAAGTATTAAGATTTGTTGAAGGGCCTATATGTATGCTATGTATGCTGTAGATTTTTTAAAGTTTGGGTGGTTCAATCCTGCCAGTCAGTGTGAGGACCTGCTCCTGCGTCTGTGACTTCCTTGGGGCCTTTGCTGACAGGACACCTCCCAGGCCAGTGCCCTATGCTGCCACGGCCCCATGTACGGCTGGAGTAGCAGATTCTCCACGCTGGAATGACATAAAGACAGCATTTAGCTATTCCATTGGCATGTACCACCTGAGTAGTCATTTACTGTCTCCTCTAGAGAAGAGGCAGCAGCAGAGATGAGATGACCTCTGTTCTTTACCGCTGAAGTATTGCCATACAGTCAAACGGCATAAACACGCTCCACGAAGAACTGGTTAGTGCTGTCTGCTAGTCTGAGGTCCGCTTACGGTAGAGCTCCTTCAGTTTCATAAGACTGTTTCCTTCACAATTAATCATGACTCTGTAGACATTAATTTTGTGAGGCTGGCATAATGCATTATTGATAAATGATAATCTGGTGTCTGTATTCATTTGGCAGTAGATCCAAAATTATGTATACCAAAGAATTTAAAATGCAACCCAGTAATTGGAGAATCACAGAATCACTGAAGTTGGAAGGGACTTCTGGAGATTGTCTAGTCCAGCCCCTGTGCCTAAGGCCGGGGCAGTTAAAGCAGGTTGCCCAGGACCATGGTGGGGGTTGGTGCTGACTCCAGGGATGGAGTCTGGGCAACCTACTGCAATGTTTGATCACCCTTGCAGTAAAAAAAATGTGTGGTTTTCTTGGTTTATTTTTTTGTTTTAATGTTTAAAGTGCCTCGTAACTTCACAGTGAATAGTTTCAGCACAGAGAAATCTTTTAAGATAAAGTCTTTTCAGGACTTAAACTTGTTTGAAAATTGCAGTTGATTTAATGCAGTAACCCAGGAATCCCATTGGACTGAGTCCTTGAGGAAGGGAATTTTGATGATAACATGGGTTGTAAGGAAGATGCAGAGCCCTTTGTGCCCTCATAGACTGAAAATGGATACTGAGATAGCAGGGGAGTAGGAGCAAATACTTAAAATGTAAAAGTACATAACTATCTAGCTGTTCCTCCAGGAGGCCTGCAATAAAAGTAAATAACTGTTCAGTACTTCATGTAGTATGGTCCAGGCAGTATGTGAAAGACGGCAGTTTTCTGAAGTTTCTCTAAATAGAGATGAAATGCCGAGAAGATTTAAAAAGAAAAACTCGACTTGGTTGTGTGAAATACAGACCTTGCATGTTGCCCCAACTGCTTGTGTTACCGTGAAGACTGCATTCTATATGTAGCTGTTTTAAAACTGTACGTATACTCTTAAAAAAACCCTCACTGTGCATCAGCTACTATCTGTCACTCTGTCTAGCCATGTGTTTCAGGTTACTGAGGATTACCAGTCTAGAGTTTCTTCTGCTTCCTTCTGAGTAAACCTGATTTCTAGACTAAATGACTGCTGTGTTCCAGGAGGTAATTACCTGAAAGATTAAATAGCTTGTATGTAGAGAATGGTGCTGATGTCTTGGAAGCCATGGTAGTATTTCAGCTAGAGGCTTGCTACACAGCGATATAAACCTTATTTCTATTGATTTTATTGCTGAAAGATTAGCAAACAGTATTTATATCCCATTTTATAGAAAGGGCAGTAAATTGTGTTATTATGCCATGGAGAAGCAACGCTTAATTATTCAAGTAGCTCAGTGGATATTTTGACCAAAACTCCATCTTCCAATGTAGAAATTAGTTCTGTTTTTAACAACGTGAGACACTCTTCTGCAATTATTTAGCAGAGTTGCTTCTGAGAGGGTATTTTAATGCACTACTTTTGACTTGTCTCCTGGGTGAGGTTTGTGTGTGATCTTCTCTGTATGCTCTTTGTTGTCTTACAACAAAGCTGAGCTGCCTTCAGCTAATCAATGACAGTTTTCATTAAAAACGTGTGGGAAAACTCCAGTCAGGAAGCAGAAAATGACTAGGTACTTTCAGAGAAGTTTTATTGCCTGCTTTGAGGTCAGGCTTTTGAATGGGGAGATTGGTTAAGCAGTTAGAGGTGGTACAGTGAGAAGGCAGGACTTGTCAGTACATCGCTCCTTTGTTTGTACATGGCTCCCTTTCCTGAGATAGGTGACGAAGGATGAGCAGCTGGAAGCGGAGAGAGTGCATTTGGTGGAATTTGCTATGTCACTCCAGCCATCCTCTTTTAACTGGCAAGTGTTAGTCCAGATAAGGTAGGCTAATGAGGAATAAACTGCTGTGACTGTTCGGTTATCTGGGGTGATTTTACTGAAAGTTCAGTGAGCGACTCGGGCAGCGGCTGTGAGCAAGATGATGATACAGAGCTGGGGCGGTGCGGACAGACGCTTCCTGGAGGGAGTGTGCATCCGTCGGCTGAGGAGGATGCTGCCTTTGCCATGTGGTTTCTAAGCTGTTGATTGAAAGTATTGGTAGTTTAAGAATTTCTCCATGAGCTAGCAACAAATAGCAATAAATTTTATTTTAATGCTAGTTTAAGCACTAAATATGTTATGTGTTTGTATGTGTTCTCTTCGTGGCGCTGCCACGCAGCCACAAAGCCTTTTGGAGCAGCATGTGCCAAGAGCGTTTGTGTGCACATGGAGCAGCCGTGGGCACAAGTGGGGTTTTGGAAGCTTGCAGTGCCGGTGGGCAGTGACTGGTGTCCCAGTCAGGCTGGCGGTGGCCTGGCACGTCTCTGTGCAGCTGTAAACACTGCTTACACTGGTTTGGAGAGGTGACCGTATCTGTGTGGGCTCATTGTGACCCTGGTGGGACCTTATCATCCATCTGAGTGGTCATCGACACTAGATGCTAGGCAGAGCCTGTATGGTAAATTGAGAGTAAGAATGAATTCATGTGTATTGGGATCAATGCATTATTACAGTAAACCATAGGAATGTACCAACCTGAGTTAGACCAAAGCTTCCTTAATTAATTTTTATGAATTTTTTTTAGAACATGCTTTAAGTTAAACCAGACTGAGACATACAAAATTTTTAATTTTAATTACCAAAAAAAAAAAAAAAAAAAGAGGTGGGCACAAGAAAGGACTTGTTTTCCAAATATTCAGCAGTATAAAAGCTTAAACCAGTGTGAGGGAAAGGCATAACATGATAATTCTGGCGCACTGTCGGATTATCAACAATCCCTCCACTGCGGTGGCTTCTGCAAAGGTTCACATTTTTGTTACAGGTTTAGAGCATGCCAGTCCTAACACTGCCGATACACTTGCTGAGCAAGACGATGGGACAAGGTTACCTTTGAAAACTGATCATGGTTACTGATCAGTTGGCAGGGACTGCTGTAAGAACAGAAGGTGTGCTCACTGGCTAAACCTGAAATGCATTTATTTCCCAAAACTGTAAACTCAAGTGAGGTAGCAGTAAGTCAGAAAACAAAGCTTGTGTTTTGATGTTGACGGAAGCGGAGGGAGGAGCACAACGCTTCTTGTTTTTAAGCCCACCTCTTGTTGTTGCAGTTTTTCTAAGTATTTCTGCAGTTCTTGCACCTTTTGCGTTTTCCTGTCTCTAAACAAGACCTTTGCTGGCGTTGCTATTGAGCAGGGCTGCTAAGCAAAAGCAGGAATCAGGCGGGTGGCAATAGTGGCAGATTGGTGCTGGAGGCCAAATCGTGGTGGGGCCACCCGTGGGACAGCTTGTAACAGAGCAGGCTTCCCTGAAACAGGATCTAGTTATTACAAATCCAGTGAATATACTAATGTGGATTATCCATGTTTGTGACCTGAAAAACTGTGAGGGAAATGTACAGTGGGTGGCTCTTAGACTTAGTATCCACCTCTGCTTTCCTTGAATGAGTGTGGTACAGACAACCAGGCTGATTAGCAATTAGCAGAACATATTCCATGTGGAAACATGCCTGGTGAATAAATTAACATCTTAAAAATAACTTTCTTTTTGCAGATAGATCTGTTATGTATAGATGGTGAATGCAGTTGTCTGGCTGCAGAGCAGCAAGCTGTGAAGGAACTTCTCTCACTGCTTCTCCCCCAGAAGAATAAATTGTCTCACCACCCAACAGTTTCCCAAAACATACTGGATACGCTTACTATGCTTATTCAAGGCATAAAATGAAAGCTTTGTCTTGACATGTTTTCCCCAGAGAGCTCATTTACACCCCCAGATCTTGCTTGGGGTCTGTTCTGCCCGTCGTGCCTTGTGGACTTGCGCTTGGCAGAGGAGGGCAGGAGGAAGGCTCCCTGCCTGCTTCGCAGAAGAACCTTGCTGGCTGTCCCGCCACAGAGGGACAGACCAGATGCATCACATCTTATAGCCACGTTTCCAGTCCAACAGCTCCTCCTAATTCTCTTGGGGCATCCCAACTGTGATAGGGCAC
Source organism: Leptosomus discolor (assembly GCF_034619465.1). Lineage (NCBI taxonomy): Eukaryota > Metazoa > Chordata > Aves > Leptosomiformes > Leptosomidae > Leptosomus > Leptosomus discolor. The sequence continues at coordinate 459,625 of NC_141399.1, forward strand.
CCTACAGCTGCGCAGGGGGCACTGGCTGGGCTATGGGTGTTTCATTTGTCTCACCTGGGACTGTGCAATGCACAAGGCTTCTGTGCTATCTTCAGCAGGGCAGGTTTTGAATTTGTCTGCAGTTTGCTCCTTGACTTGTAGTAGGAGTCTGAGCAGCCTCCTATGGCAGGTTACAGAGGAAGAGATTTTGAGGTTACACCTCGCCCCGAGCTCTAGAAGAGTGTAAAGCTTGTCATTCATCCCAGCAGTCTTCCCGTTGCAAGAAAATGTGAGGTGGTGTTCTGTGGACTATGGGGGTGTTTTATTTGGTTTCTAAAATAAACTTCCAAGACCATTGCCAGCAGATGTGTTTTGCTTTTTGGTTTTATTATTCTCCAGAAAACAACACTCTCACTTCAGATGTGTTCCTGATGGGGTCAGCGATGAAGTATTTTTAGCAGACTCGGTAACTCTTCTGCAGGGCATTCATGCCTTGCTTGTTCAGAGCTGCAGTTGCTTTCTCAAACATGCATTCGGGGCTTCTGCCAAGACACCCAGGGTACTTACTGCTTCGTATTACAAGGTCCTGCTTTGTCAGGGCAGATTCAGCCTGACAGGGCTGGAGCTGGTCTCTGCTAACGTAACTGCGGTACAGCATGTTCGGCCGGCAGAGGGGCGCTGGGGTTAGACTGCGTGCTTCCCTCGCTGCGTACCCAGCATGGAGGGCTCGCTGCCTGCCTACGAAACCGTACGTCTTGTGGCTTTCTCCTTTCTCGTGTGTCAGCGGTGTTAGGGTTGTGAATGTGGCTGGTTTGCTGGGCAGAGACCTAAGCCACCAGCAAATCCTCAGGTTCAGCACTTTTGTTTGCTGCTGCTGGAGTTTGCTTTTTAAAAAATCAGGCTGCAAGCTGCTGCCTGTTGCGACACCGAAGGAGTGAAATCCAGTATCTTCTGTCTGTGCTCTCGTAAGACTGGATGAGAATTTTTTTCTCTGCTTGTTGCTCTGTAGTAAGCGATGTTTGTGGCCCAGCCTGAGCTCAATATTAAGATAAGGAAAACTGCTTGCACTGCTGAGGTGCTGTTTGTCTTTTAGGTGTTTGATCTGTCCTTGCTGTGGAGGTAAAGATTTTGTGTTGGGAGAATCCCAGTGAATGCAAAGAATCTTCAGTTTGAATGGTTTAGTGATTAGAAAAGATTTCTTTTGGGTTTATGGTTAGAGCTTCTGCAGTTACAGTAAGTGATTTCTTCCAGGGAGCTTTAAGGTCAGGCTTCCTCGTGGTAGTCCTCCGCAAAATATTCTGGAATTTGTCCCAAACAGCACAGAATATGGAGATCATGTCAGAAGGTGCCACGTACGGATTTAGTGAACAGCAAGGAATGTGAACAGCAGAGGAAACATGGTTGAGATCAACTTTTAATAATGTTTAGAATCTCTTTAGCATTTAATTATTGTGTTTCATCAGGCAGTTCTAGGAAAATCCCTGTTCTTCACGAGAGAAATGTGCTTTTTTGAAAGTCTGCCTGCATATCCTAGTTTCACTGGAAGTGTTTTGGTTGACTCTAAAATCGGGTTCTTCATTAAGAAAACAATGGTGAACCCCGTAGCAGTTCCCTTCCCTCAATCTAGAGGAAATTTCACCACCCCTGGGATGGCTGGCAGCGTTAGCACTGATTTTATCTCCCCGTTCACGTTGTGGTGCTGTGCCTGGCGACCTTTCTGCCTTACGCTGGCTCTTGTGAAGGCAGGCTTTGTTGGAAGTGGGTTCGGCTTCGCTTTGGCATCTGCTGGCTGGTGAGGTGGGGGACCTTGCTCTGAGGTTACGGCAGGTCGGTCTGGGCTGCGGGGTCCCAGCCCAGTGGGCACATGTGCCCAGGGAGCTGGGGGAGCGGCTGCGAGTCAGCGTGCTCCGGAGGGCCGAAATCGGGAGAATGACACACTGTGTTTGGCCGCGTACGCTTGTTCCCAGAGGACAGAGCTGCATTGTCGGGACAGAGAAAAGTGAAAATACTAAAAGCATTCAAATTATTTTCTTTTCATTTGGGGAGCCTTTCTCTTTTGTGGAGCTCTGCTAAGCAGCCAGGCGGCACGTAGAGCCACTGACAGAATTTTAAGGTGAGCTGGGAGCAGAAGGAACATCTGGGCTGGTATGGTTTTTGCTTTTCTGCAGCTTATAGGGAAGGGGGTTTATGTTTTTATATGAGACGTTATCAAAGCTAGGCTAAGATGCCTGGAGAACTAGTACAAAAGATAAGTGACTGATCTGTTTAGAAGGAGAAAATGTTTTTAGTCAATCTGTTTTCAGCTTTTTTTGTGGTACATATTCCATTTTGATGACTGATACTTTGAGGTTTAAAAATTCAGCTTTCTTGTGTCATCAGTTTAGCTGCAAGTACCTGGGTCTTCAGTACCTCTCCAACAAAGCCAGGAAAGACCAGATTTTCTGCTATTCATATGCCTACAGTTCAAGGAAATATGGGTTAAAGGGAAGAAGTTTTGTAGCGGAAAGGACATGTTATATGTATTCTTTTATAAGCTGTCCATGGAAAAACCAGCACAGTGCTACATATTTACAAAACTTTTTTGTAGGTCATCTGCAAGGAAGAATTACGTATTTGTTGTTGCAAAGAATTTTGAGTTGTGGCAGTTTCTTTTTTGGTAAAACAGAGGGTGTTTGGGTTTTCTCAGTGGTTTGTTTTCTTGTGGTTTTCTTTTTTTTTTTTTTTTTTTTTTAAATAGTGCTTTGACATTCTACTTTCACCACGGCCACCAAGAAGTATCAACCCAGGACAGCGACTTATTGTTCAGGATGATTTGTCATTGCTATTCAGGATGCTGCAGCTTCCTCATAATAACCAAGCTGTTAAATTAGCAGGATATTATCAATTGGAAGCTTCATTGTTGTCATTAACCTCGAGAAGGTAGCTGTTAAAATAGCTAGGGCAAATAGCAGTTCATTTTTTTACAGAGCTAGGGTCATATCCTGAACAATTTAATTGCTAGTCAGATTTCCCTGTACTGTGAAACATCTTAAGAGATGATCATAACCCAAATGAAATCTTAAACAAACCAAGCAGAACGCAACAGTCTTAAAACAATGAGAGGGCAGCAGGGGAAGGTGAAGTTCCAGACACAGAGAAGCCCTAATAAGCACACTTTCACCGTGGTGGGTGGATGTTCGGGAGAAAAGAACTGAAATTAATCCAAATTGGAATGTCTGGAGCATACGGCCAGAGCGTCAGGAAGCAGAAGAGGATGCCTGTCAGAGGAGGGTTGGGCTGGTAGGGATGGGGTTCAGGGTGAGGCAGCAGAAACACTTGGGGCATTCATGGCAGCTCTGCTTCCCAGCAGCTGGTTGTCGGGCTGAGGATACGCCCTTGTATTCAAAACTGGGGTTTAGCAAATCAACAGAAGAAGTGAAGTTCAGAGGGGAAGCAGCATGAAGATCGAGGTTTCAGAAGGAGCAAAACTGAGCTGAGGATGAAGCCTCTCAATGAGGACACAATAGAGTAGGTTCAAGGGATATTTCCATGGTTTTTGACTGCAAGAGTGAAGGTAGAGATGCTCTCGAGGCTAACACTAGATAAGAGCGCTTCTGGAAGAAGAGTGTTGTCTAAAAGGACAGATGTAGAAACAACACATTCATAAGGTGTCCAAATGCGTAAAGCAACACCAGAAGTCAGAACTGGCAATGGGTGTGATGTGGGTGACAAACCAATGAAAAAAAGGTTAAAGACAGTGGTATCTTCCTGAGCAGTATGTAGTATTAAAAGATTTTTAATCAAATAGGGAGAAATGCAAAAGCAAATGCTTCCTGCTTTATGAAGAACTCGATTCCAAAGACAACATCAATTCAGCCATTTCTTTGCCATCAGTAATGCATCAGTTTGGATTTAAGGTTGCATACGCTATACCCTGTAGACCAGTATTTATTTGGGGAGGCAGGGGGTGCTAACTTGGGGAAGATTGATGGAGAAGACAAATATAACCTGAAAATATTCAAACACAAATGCTGGTTTCTGTGATAGCCTTCCTGCCTCTGTCATCTGTGGGAAGGGACAGAATTGCCTGATTTCTGTCAGTGAGTTGAGCTTGAACACATCTTGAGAGCATTTGATCATTATATGGCTCTCTGCCCACGTACAATGGTCTGGTGTGATGTAACTTCGTAAGCTTCTGGATAGGATCACCATGAGCGAAGGTTATCAGAGCTCATGACTTCTGGATTGATCAATCCATGAAGTTGCTCAAATTATTATTTCGCTCTTTAAAGAAAGGAATAAATAGGGATTGTTGTGTGCCACTGACTTCAGCAGGCGCTTGTACATCATGAACCCAGAGTGCACACAGAAGCAGAATTCGTATTTTGTTTGATACTCGCTCTGAAACCTGCAAAAGCAAGAACATTTTCTTTCGTCTGGATTCCTCCATGTAATCAGTGGCCCTCTTCACAGTTTGCATTCATGTCTTGGTTTTGCGTTCTGGAATAAAGGAGCCTTCTCTAGAACGTCTTCACATCATATTTATGGCTTGTGGGGAATCTACTTTCTTCTGCACCCAGCCTGCTGTGACATTATTAGTTCTAACTATGTGACTTAAGAATTTACTTCATGAATCATATTATGCAAATCTGATAGATGGGCTTGCTGAAATTTATGTGCTGCTATCGGTGAGTTTCATCGGCTTTTCTGGTTTTAGGATTGTTGTAAAAGTTCTGCAAGTTCTGAATACAGGTTTGAATTTTCAGTTATACTGTGACTTCCATCTGCTTGCATGGCCGAAGAGCATTCAGAAGCAAACAAACAGAAACAAAGAAAAGAAAACATACTGCTTTGCAGCTGTAAATGACTGTGGAGGTTAAGCTCCTTTAGAAATCAGTAAGCATGTTCTGAGGTGATCTTTCGCTTTTGATCTGAGAGGAGAGGTGTCAAATTCAATGTAAGACCTGAGATGTATTACTGAGTTAACAAATTAGCCTCTGTCAGCTAAGCTGTAGTAACCCGTCATGTCATGTGCTTATTGCACATTTTAACTCATTGCCAGGTAGGAACAGAATCTTGATCTACAGCCTTTAGGTTCAGGCAAATGCATCCTCGCAATTGCAGTGGCCAAGACAACTTGTGTTTTCAAATACTGCAGTTAACACGCAGCAACTCAGCACGTCGATACGAGCTCTTTGTTGACACTTCAAGGATGTTCTGTCACTGAATGGTAAAAACTAAACCACCAAGACAGTTGCTGAAGGATGAGAAGATACTTTTTGTGGGGACTTTTTTGTCGTTTTTGGTTTTGTTGGGGTTTTTTTGGTCTTTTCTGATATTTTGATAAGAAAGTGTGAGAGGGTAAAGTTTGGTAGCTCAAAAATCTTTTAAGTGTAACCAGAAGTAATCAATTTGGTAGATATCCAATACAACTGAAAGCTGACAAATGAAGTTTTGTTTAAAGGAAATGAAAGTGATTTCAACCACACCTGTTTGCCTTTCCAAGTTGTTATTGCAGAAAACATAGTGTAAAGACTAAAAGAAGTGTTTTGGGGGGTGAGGGGGTGTATTCTATATCATTTAGACTTATATCAGATACTGTGATGGTGTTCACGCCAGCAGTATTGAGAAGTGAAACACCAAGCCTACTTGGAAATTTTCCATTTCATCTCTGTGCAGTTTTTAGGTTGCAGCTTTATTGGTAAACTTAATCCTTTATGCAGACTGGGCATTTTGCCTTGATTGTGGTTTCTGCTGAGCCAGAGCGATGTTGCATAGCATGCTAAAAGTCTTTATTTTGTATTTTACCACATCAGGAAGAAGGAAGATAGTTTTTTATATGTAGATTTCTATCAGATCAACCAATTCATTGCTTATTAAAAAAAAAAAAAACAACCCACCACTAAAAAAACCCCAACATTTAAAGACCATCACCCATTTACTAATCAGGTATATTACATTTTAGGCTGTGTCTAAAGTTGGTACTGGACTGTGAATGCTGGAATTTTGTATTTGGTGCCATTTGAGGAAAACCAGAGCTATGAAGTAGATATGCACAGAATGAATGATATTGCACAGACCATCTTTGCACTGTCCTGTCTACAGTGGTGGCTGTAGTGTGGCTCATGGGATGCTAGTGGCAGCCTGTTGTGGTTTCTTGGAGACAGGGAATAGCAGCATAAGGTGCCCTCAAAACTAAGTGCTGTTTCTTGTCAGCAGTAAGGTGCTTCAAGCCTGGTCTGCTGTTGCCTCTGGGTAAGACAAGGAGTAGCCCTGGAGACACCTTCTCCTGTTGGCAAGCACAGCTTGGTAGTTACTTCTGGATGAGTGTTACTCTTGGATCAGAGCTGCAGGTGTTGGACCATTTTAGCTTTCAGAAATTCCCAATGAAGATGAAAAGCAGGAAATCAAATCTGTTATAAGGAAATTTTTGTGGCTTGTGGTGAGGATATAAGAGTTCTGTAGACGTTAAGAATAAGCAGAGGAGCGGTTCAGAGTGTCAGTGTTAAACTCTGGAGCACTGGTCAGAGCTAGGATGGAGTATTGTACTGAAAAAGGGCAGTGGGTGCCAGAAGCTGCCTTCTTGATCTGTTAGCTGGTGAGAGGAGGTTGAAGACAGTGGGTCTGTTCAGGACAGATCTCAGGAGCTCAGTGCATCTTCCCACCTCACCAGTTTTGTCGCTGGACTGCGTTCAGCTCTGGCCAGTGCAGTGCAGCATTGGCACCCCGCGGGCTGCAGGGCACCGGGGATCCTGGTGCGGCAGCAGTGCCACCTGCCCGGCAGCGGAGCCTCCTGGACAAAAACGGGACCCTGCTGTGCTCCATGGGGCATGTCGCCTCCCCACTTAGGTGGCCTGTAGCGATTGACCATTGATTATAACAGAGCAAAAATAACTCAGCAAATTCTGAGCAGTATCCTAAAGGATCTGGGTTGTAGTTTTCCAGTATGACTTGTACCTTAGTGGTGTAATGTGTAAGCGTTCACCATTCCAGGGTTTTTCTAGCTGTGGGGTGTCAACACGGAGGTGGGTGCGACAGTGGAATGGCTGGGGGTGCTGGTGGCCCTGGCGGGGCTCTGGAAGCATGTCAGGCGGCAGTGCATGAGGGGCCGGGAGCTGCTGTCCATGCAGTGCCCAGGCTCTGCCAGAGCGCCACCGGCATGTCCGCCCCCCTGCTGCGGAGAAACGGGAGGTAACGTGAGGGTCTGCCTTCTGCCTGTCAGGATCGTACCTTGAAAACAGGTAGGGGACACCTGCACCCACAGCTACAGCTGCCCAAAGAGGATTGTTCTTAGCTGCTATGAACCATAAGGTCCCAGCAGAACAACCTAATACCTTATATTGCTATAGAGGCGTATAGTGTTGGGACACCCGAAAGTGCTTCATCCCAATCCTGCACCCTCATTCAAGGGGAACTGAGCCCCTCTCCTCCAGAGCCTCCTTCTCCCTGAAGGTCTGTCCCTTGCTCTCATGCCCCAGCAGCTGGTGGAGAAAGCACACAAGCCCAGAGGGGTCCCTCCTTGCCATAGGTCACATGTCTGCCCAAGTTTGACTTTGCTTTCCCTTTGCTTTCCCTCGTGGCTAGAAGTGGATTGTCTCCCAGATGTCCATGAAGCAGCAGCAGCCAGTGAACACCCCGACTGCTGGTTCTGGGCTGAGGTGCAGGCAGTCATCTTGGGTTTGTCAGTTTTTCCTGTACTTGGAAAAACTGAAAGGAATGGAGACTGAGGACAGGGGACTTTTTTCCCCTTCCTGAAGGGTGTCAAAGGCTGCCTCTGTACGTTCTGCGTGCAGAGCACTGTAGCCCCCAGGCCGGTCACTGGGGACTGATCCATGCCAGTGCCCATGCACAGGCTAGTTCACACAGCTAAGGGCTAATGTCCTTGGAAGGGATTAGCCATATTGCAGCCCTGTGCCAGAGCTACCCTTCAGCTCCCTGCAGCACCCCACTGCCCTTGCTGGTTTTGTGTGCCTTCTAAGATGACACGCTGAGACTGGGGGAGTGCGTTGGGTACCCTGGGAAGTGACGTGAGGGACTCTGAGCATGGAGACCTGCTGGGCAACGCCAAAGGGCTGACCCAGGCAGTGGCTGGCCAGAGCAGACCTTGGTCAGTGCGACTCCACGTCTCGAGATGTCTTTCTCAGAGGAACCCTTTGGCCTCCTCAGGAATACAGCAGCAGGAGTGTAAGTGTAGACCAGAGGGGACACAGAGCCTGTAGCTAGACAAGATCGGGCTCCACTGACGACAGGAATACACCAAGGGGGATGGACAATGGGTTTCTCAATAAGAAGAAAAAAGGAAGTCAGTCAGCCATTTCCATTCAAGACCAGCAAACTTCTGACTTGATATTATACCACCAAGCTAGAATTTTCTTCTGCACCAAGATCTCTTTTACTTTAATGGGATTTTGTGCGGTTTTGTATGTCCTTTGGACGGAAGTGTTTAAAGTTCCATTCTATGTTTGGAAGTGGAGCTTAATTAGTACCAACAAATTAGTGTAAAGAGAGGTTTTGGATCATCACATGAATAGCTGGAACAGACAAGCTCAGCAAAAACTTTTTAAAGTCTCTCCACACTAGGTTATAAATATTGAGAAGTCCTTTTCTAAATGGACATCATTTAACCATGAATGCAAATCTGATCCAGTAGTAATTTGGCAGGCGGCAACGAGATTTCTCTCATCATTACTGTGGAAAAGTTGATTTGATGCAGCAGTAATTGGGAGAATGCCGTTGGAAAATGTCCTTGGTGTTGATAGCCTCCTCAAGGATCATCTGCCTGTTTGGACACAAGTTGCTCTCTGATCCCGTTCATGGAGCCATCTAATCACAGCTCCGGAGATGGACTGCCGTTTGACAGGACTTCAGTTGTGAGCTGCGTCATCAAGCCAGCGATGGTCTGTTCCTTGAGATCCAGAGTGTTGGTGTTGTATGCTAAACTGATTATAAAAAGCACCATCAATACAGATTCCCATCAGGGCTACAGAACACAATATTTATGGGCTAACCTTTCTCTTTCTCTCTCCTTAAGTGCTGGTAGAAACGTTTTGAATACTTCTGGAAGCATGTGTGAGGAACGGAAGGGCTCTCTTTCGTATGATGGTTAAAACTGGGGCAAGAAGCTGCAAACAGTAACACAGAAAGCAAGTCCTATACAGGGCATCCTTTGAGTGAAATATAAAAAAGACAAATATAATCAAAACTAACTTTATCTCAGTGGGTATGTACAGAGGAGGGGAACTCCGGTTCTGGGCGGTGACTTTGGAGTCTAGGAGCTTAAATTAGAAGGTAACTGTTAAATAATGCATAGCTTAAAGTGCTTCTGATCCAAGTGGTACCTTATACCATTAGGCTATTGCAGCTTTTACAATCACAAACAGTTTTATAATTTGTCTATGCCAGCAAGAGTGTTAAGGTGGCTTTAGCCCTTGTCCCTGGGCAGTTAAGCATGGGAACAGACTGTCGGATTTCCATTTTGGGGGTTAGTATGGATCAGGCCCAGATATCTGTGATTAGGTCCTGCAGCTGTGCAGAAGCTTACTAATCACCACATAATTAACCAGAAAGTCTTATGGAGAGGCCTCATACCACTGAGATTATTGATCTAGGAGTAGCATTTGATTATTCACTGGCTATGTCAGGTTCTAGTCAATAAAGGCAGATCTTGTGGCTTTGAATTTTCAGTAATCTTCTGTCCGGTTTAAGGCTTTATGGTAGCAAGTAATTTAACTTTTCCACCTATTTACTTAAGCAAAATACTGTAAATTAATTAACTGTGTAGGTATTCTTACATCCTGTTAGTTTGCATTAGTAGGTTTAGAGGATATAAATCTCATTGCTAACTGTTGCCCTTTCTAGGGGTTCTGTGGAAATTTAGCGAAGTTATGAATTTGAAGTTAACTATAAACAATTTCTGTATCTGGACAAAGCTTAGAAGTGACCATCCAGTTCTTTGAGAGCTGTTAAATATTTAATAGCACATATTGCAGAAACAGGTGCAAAGATTCAACTAGGTATTTAAATAAAAGTATTTTCAAACTCCGTTAGTTCCTCCCACTACTTGCCTAAGTCTGATTTCATGGTTTTCCGTCTGCACAGAGTCAGTGGAAGACATCAGAACCTCCTACCAAGAGACATCCTTGTTCAGCTTGAAGTGCTTATAAGCAGCTGCAAAATGCACAAAACCCAAGCTGAAATGGCTTACCAGGTTGTATTTTCAGCATTAATTGTCAGTAGTTGGCTTTCTGATCTGAGGTCCTTACCTGAAGGCTTAGTGCTTTACCAGCTGCGAGGAGAAATTGTAGGCAATATGGCCCATTTTAAACCTTCATCGCGATCTATCATTGTGTTGTGTCATTTTATACTAAGGTATCTTTTATTTGTCTGAGAAATAAGATTTTGAAGTTGGTGGTTTTTAAGGGGAATCCTCCTTACCCTGAAAGCAGTAGTAGTAGCTTTTAAAACGTTAGGAAGAAAGGCTTCCTTTCCTGAGAGAAAATATCTGTGGGTCCAGATGTTTTGCCGAGCACAACAAAGGAAGTCTCTTTCTCTTTCCTGTTTTTTCTTTCCTCTTCTGTATTTTGTCAAGCTGGAATTTTCAGTGTGGCTAAGATCCCTGTACCCCAAGTACAAGAAAACTGTACTCACAGAACTAGGACCTGCAAATAAGCAGTGATGCAACCCCAGTCGATGGCAGCCATCCTAGAGGCTGTAAGACAGGAAAACTTCACTGTTCATCATTGTGTCATGCAGCACTTCCCAACTGAGGTGAAATATTTTAGAGATGAGTTGTGTGTCTTTGCAGCTCCCAGCGTTAAGAATCCCTTTTACCTTGACTTAGAAAAAGCCACAGAAGCGAACCGTTCTTCAGGCACGAGCGAATGAAAAGGGAAGGAGGATGCCATTTTCTGTTGATGGATTCAAGTGCCATGTCAAGAATAAGGTTTGCAGTGATAGTAAGAGGTGCAGGATAATAGTTCCTGAAGCGTGTTTCTGTGTTTTGGTTAAGGAGTTAAACTGCTTGAGCATCTTCCTGCCTGCCATCAACAGAGTCCTTTGGAGCTGAAGTGATCTTGAAGTACGCTGTAAAGCAGGTGTTTTGTACTCCTTGTATAAAAATACAGTCATTTTGGATTTATTTAGGGGGGATTTCCTAGTGTAGTTAGAAGAAAGCTGAGCCTGTTACGTTTCAAGCAGATCAGGAGAATTATGAATACTTTGGACTTTAGGAAGAATGTTTTCTTTCTGAAGTCCTGAAAATGAGTTGACTGATGTTGAGTGAGCAGTCCCAGTTAACTTTGGCAATGTTTGCTGATTTTGAGCTTTGTTTTTAGTCCACGTGCTCTGTGCTTAGTGGCTGACACATCTTTAGTTGAACTGGCAGAAAAAACACATTAGACAATATAGATTATAAATTTGAAAACTGTGACAACATTTACAATAATTTTACTAGATTACAATTGGAAGTAGATAAAACTAATGTATGCACTGTACAGTACACATGTATTCTGATGAATATTCATATTATGTTTAGCTTGGGTATGAAAAAGTATGGAGAGTGTGCAACCACAGATTTAGTCAGTCACAAAAAGTACATGATGAAAAACCTGATTTAACTTAAAAAGCTATCACTCCGGTGAGTATCAAGAGTTAAGAAAATGAAAACTTAACATACACATCCATGCCTAAGCTGCTGTATATACAAGGATGTATACTTGTTTAAAATATGTTGGCTGCCAAACAGCTCCTTCTGTCTTTGTCTGAATTTGATGCAGAAGGAGGGATGAAATAATTTGGGCATAAGAGAAGGCTGAGTCTGAATTTTTTTTTCCCCCTGTCTATTATGTTGGTCATGTGATGTCTTTAGATATTTAATCCAATATTTGTAATTTGATGTGCTGATACCAAGCGCTTGCATTTTACCACCTTGTAATTGAGTTCATACCACTCGCTTGGCTTCCCGGCTCTCCTCCCTCTTACCTGTCCTTCCCTTGGAGAACCTGATTCAGAAGGTTCCAAGCAGATCTTGGTTTCACGAGCCGTCAAGTTTTCCTGTACCCAGAGAGAGTGAAAGGGGCTGCTACTCCAGCTTACTCTCCTTTTATTGAAGTGCTGTGTGCAAGCGCTAAATTGGCCTCTTAGTAATCCTTCCTGAATTGCCAAGAAGCAGTACAACTATAATGCCTGGGTCTAAACAGGTATTCCAAACTCAGGATCTTAATTAGTGACTAGTCTAATTCAATACTGGATTTAAAAAGAAAGAAAAAAAGGACTATACATTTAGTTTGCCACAGATTACTGAAGCTTCTGCTTTGCGCTTGCTGAATTCAGAGTTCTGCCTCTGTTTCTCCAAATGTTCCTCTCTGGTTTCATGTAGCTTTGCATTAAATGGAGTGATCCTGTTTCTGCTGCACCAGGAGGCTGTGCCAGGACGAGCTCTGATAAGGGCATGGTTTGAGCACTTGCACGCAGCGTTTGAGCACGTGCTCACTCTTCCCACTTGCCTTGCCGTGTGTCAGTTGTACCGGCTGTTCAGTGCCTTTACACGCAGCGGTCTCAGAAGTAAGTAATGCAGTACAGAAACCTGAATCGTAAAGCTTTAGAATGCCCCAGCTCAACAGGACGAAGTTACATCGCTATTTCACCTGAGCTAGCAAACTGTAAATCTGATTTTTCTCTTAAACGTGCCCACAGCACTCTGGGCCTCGGCATGTGTGGTGCACCGGCGGTACCAGCCCTGGTCCTGAACCCTCTGCTCCTTCTGTCTTTGAGGACTTGGAGCCAATCAAGGGTGTCCTGCTATGGTGCTGGCCCAGTTTTCTTCTGGTAATTATAGTCTGCCTCTTTAGACTCCTCCACCATTTCAGTTTCAGGGTTTTGTCTTCCCGTAACTGTTATGTCCCATTTTCCTGGTTTCACTGACGCAGAGCGTGCCGTTCCGGTGTTGTGTGAGGAGCTTGCCAACACTGGCTTCTCTTCCCGTCAGTTGGACCTCAGATGTTCAAAAAAGGCATTTCACACGTGAAATACTCTAGATGAGGGAGAGGGCATGGAGGTCACCTTGTCTCCACAGTCTAAGCACCGCTTTAGGGAGCAGCACCGTGAAGGAAGGATCACAGCTCCCTTCTTGAATTCTCTACCAGTTTTTCTCACTCTCTCACTTTGTGTTTCTTGTTACTTAATATTTGGCAGCATTCAGCGTTCCCCAAATATATGGATCTAGCCTCTGCTCTATTTTTTCCCAAAACTTTTTGGTTTTAAGGGGTCTTGGAAAGAGTTCTCATCTTGTTAAAAGGGTCATATGAGCATCTAATCTCCATAAGTTTTTAAGCTGCATCAAAGCTCATTTGCCCTCCTCCCCCCCCCACTCCCCATCCCTCCTCTCTCCCGTTTCCCTAGGTAACGTCAGGAAAGAAATACTGTAGAGTGCAGACAAGCTGCCTGTCGCTGCAGCTCCCTTGCTGCTGATGCAGCCGGGGGGCTCGCCAGTGGAGGCCGTGAGAAGGGGTGGGGAGACGACCCAGAGCAGCGAAGGGCTGCACACGAGCATGGGTGCTCGGTGCCCCCATACCCTCCCTGCCATTCTCAGTGCCGTCTGGATTTACGAGGCCTTTTCTGTTCTCGGCTTGGGTACCCAGGAACATCTGTGTCCCCCACGTTACTGAGGCTTGATCCCATCATCTGGCTTCTGCTGTGGTAGCAGTCGTCTGCTGTGTGGGGCTTTCGGAGAATGGAGGCGAGGGCGGCAGCGCCGCAGGAGTCGTTGCAGCAGTGAGACTTGCACGGGCGCACTGCTAGGCTGCGACTTGCCGGAGTTGTTTGAATTTCATTTGCATGGAAGAGTAGCTGTCGGTGCTCTTTTATGATGTTTCTATTTCTTCGTGGGTATAGAAGTCTACTTTTAACAGCATGGAACATCAGCACGTTGTTGCTGCCGTTTGAGAGTGTAACAAAACTTACTGAAGAGAACATGCATTCCTCCTCAATGCGGAGTGAAGCTGATCTCTCTTAAATGGAGGTGATATTCGGCCTGGTAGGTTGGTTTTGGTTTTACTGCTCTGTAAAACTAGTGAAGGCTGTATTAGGTAGAATAATAAGCATATTTTCATGGATTTTCGTGGATTTGTTTGTAGTGCTATACAGTGAAATGATCTTTCTGAATAGTGGTAAAATTGCTGTGGCTCAAGCTAAACTGCTTCCTAAATAAGGCTAATGATATTCTGTAGAAGACATTTCACCTCCCTTCCTTTCACCTCTGTATGATGTGATCTACTATCATTAATAGATAAAAGGTGGTAAAAATCTGAAGGTTTCTCAGCAGATATATTGGGTTTTGATAGTGAGATCTGTCATAAGAATGTAGAAGAGTTCCTTGAAAAAGTGAATTGTGACCTCTTTTTTAAAAAAAAATAAAATTCTTGTCATTGTGTTAGATTGCGATTCCAAATCTAGTGTGTGCCCTGAACTTGCACAAGTATAGAAGTTGTTTCAGTTTCTGTATTTAGCCTGGACGTTTTTTTTTAGCGGAGATTTCTCACTAGACTCTTGCAACAGGGTGGATGCCTTTTGGCCTGGTTCTTGCTTCTGGTTGGTCTGGAGCACAGCCGATAAGTCAGAAGTTACCTGGCAGACGTGCAGCATTGCGCAATGCAGCGCAGTGCATTGTTGTCAAACTTCTGCGTACCCTAGATGGCTGGCTGATTTAAAAGATTTTGCAGATGTGGGGTGGGTTCCTTACTTGGTATGGATCAGTGACTAATACCAACATTTCTTTTTAAAAGCCTTCTTTACAACACTTTGCTAGATTGAATTCTGTGGGCTATTTGTTAGAGCAATGCTGTCATGGTCAGAGGAACTAAGCATTTAGTATTCCCATGAAGTAATCAGTTTTTAGAGACCTTCTTGCCATTTAACCCTGAGAATACCCACCCAGAAATGGTAATATAAATGTCAGTTGAATTAAGATTTCCTGTAATTTCTGGGTTTTGCAGTCATTTTGCAATCATTCAATCAACTACATTGCAGTTTTGAATATATGGTAATACAGGAAGTTACGTTGTTTTCGTTTCCGTTCATGCTCTGTGCAGGTTTCTGCTTCAGTTACCACAGTGGTGCTTCCTGGGATCTCTAACCCAGAGACCTGCTGAACAAGGAATGGCTTTGAGGCAGCGTAGGTTGTAGCAGCGCGTTACTGAACGGGATCAGGAGCAGCCGTTACTGGTGCAGCAACGCTGGTACTTGTTGCTGCGTGTTTGTGCTAGGCAAAACAACAGTAAACTCCCCGCTGCAGCATGTGGGTCTGTACCAGGGACTGGTGCGACGTGCTACAGCTCGGTGACTGTGTGCAGCCCAGTTGCAGAATTGCACCACGTACTGTTTGGATGGCCACCTTCCTTTTTACCTTCCCTTCATCCCCGTTCTCTAGATCACAAAATGCTTTTGTGAATGTATCTTAATCTCCACACCAACATGGCTTGTCTTCTGCATGAATCAGACTTTTATTGTTCTTTTTCTGTGCAGTGTTTTCATTCTCAGTTCCTGTTCTAAATGCCCCTTACAATATACTTGCTTTTTCATCATAATGCTTTTCCAGAAACGCCATCTGACATATCAGTATAATGTAAGACAATGGGGTTTTTGGCTGTTTTTCCTCTAACCCTGGTTCCTGCAGAACACATTTTCAGGTTTTAATTCCTCTTTTTTTCTCTTTTTTCCTAATGAAGAATTAATTTTGCTCTTACTAATATTTTTTCCATGTTGCCCATCTTTAAAGTCTGTCAAGAGTTTTCTCCTCTGTTACACTGCAGAAATTTATATTTTATTAATTAACATTTCAGTGAAGAATTTCTTCATGTTATCTGTGCATTACTGCAAGTTAAGAGACTGATAAAAAAAAACCCAAACCTATGAAACCCAACCACTGTCGTGTCTGTCAGAGCCTCTAAGAGTCATCTGGCTTGAAGGGACAGACAGAACCAAAACACAGAAAGTTATGTCCTTGTATCCACGCTGGCTGCAGACGTGCTGCATGACTAACGCAGTAGGAAACTTCTAAAAGCCCACTTCATTCTGTCGGTTTTGGCGTTCCTGGTATTTTAGCATTGGAAGCACTATCAATTAATGGTTCTGAAGATCTTCAGCTTAGATTATGTATGGCTTGGCTTTGTGATCATCTATCTCTGTCCTAGGTGAATAATAGTATTTGCTACAGACAGGAAACACCAGTGAGACAGAGAACAACAAGGGGAGAAGCAGCCATGAGGCGAGGGTGACTTTCTAAAAGTGAGTCCAAAGGAGTAGGGCTTGGTGGCATAAGGTGGTGTGGGTCAGAGCTGTCCCAAGCAGGGTGGCAAGCCTTCGCTTTACACCTTCCAAATGTGGCAGTAAAACACCTTCTCTCTGACAGGGAGGTCGACGGTAGTGGTTAGGAGTTGGTGGTTTCTTCTTGCACCAGTGACAGCTGTGGTTAAAATGCTGTTGCTGGCTCTGTTTTGTACCTGAGTCCTTCTCTGACAATTACTTTCTAATTAGAGTTCAGCCTTCCAGGAGATCACATTAGTCTACCGAAAATTTTATTTAGTGATTTTTTTAAATAGCGGTGTTTCAGTGGTGCTGTAAATAGAGCATGTAGTGTATAGGTGGGCTTCTGTCCTGCTGTGCATCTTTGAATATCTGGTTTTAATTCTCCTTGAATCTTGCTGCCTTGTTCTGTGTGTGCTGGGGAACGCATATGTCACCTTGATTCTATCGATTTGCTCCCCATTTGTCTATCTGTTATCCCGTACAGGTTTTTTGGCCGAAAGCTGGAGTTTTAAAAATAGTGCCTTGTGTTGAACACAGACTGGGAAGCTGTATAGCTTTAAATCTCGCAGCCCTGGCCCTTTTCTGCAGCTGAAGCAGATGCTCCCAGCTGCAGGAGAGGTGTGCAGCCGCCTGCAAGCCCTGTGCGGGATTGTTGGTTTGCACCAGCCGCGCCGGCACTCAGCACACAGCGATGCTGGTTTTGGCAGAAGCGCTGTGTTTGTCCCGCGGGTGCCCGGAGCCCGCGCAGCCTGGCAGATGGACGGAGCCGGGTAGGCAGCACGGGCGGCTGCCGAGTGGGACCCAGCCCTGGGCCGGGGCTGCAGATGGCCACGCGCTGGTGTTGATGTGGTGCTGCTGTACCTGCGTGTGCTGTGAAAGGGACTTCTGTCAGCCAGTGAAGGTGAGAAGGTGGTGGAGCGTCACTGGAGCAGTGTTAGCTTCATCTTATTTGGCTGTTTTATTTAAATCTCCGGTAGAGCTTGACCTCTTTTTGTGGCATCAGCCTTTGAAATGCTGCATTTTCCTCCAGGCACTGCTGTTGAATTTCTGTGGTGGTTTTTTTATATAGCTTTTCTTCACTTCGGAAGCTAGGAATGATGAAAAAGCCTTCTGTCTGAGTGAGTGTTGCAATCTATAAACAAGATCGAATGCGGTGCTACTTATTGGGGGTTTCTGTTGTTTTGGGGTTTGTCTTGTATGATGCTGTGAATGATGAAAGGTTGAAAGAATGGGCTAGTAAATGCAGCCCGATGTCAGAGAGAGATGTTTGGATGGGTAGCTTTTTAAATGTGACGTCTTGTTTTGCCATTTCAGCTGTGCAAAATGTATTTTCAGGAAGTAGTAAACAAACTGCAGAATCTTTTCTTTTTTTTTTTTTTTTTTCCCCCCAGGTTAAAAAAAAAAAAAAAAGAGTAAGAGCATACTGCTTCCCATGGAGTCGGTGACCTTCAGAAATGAACACGTACTTTTCTTTGGTTTCATTTCGCTGTATAGCTAGGCGTTGCCCTTTTTCAAGTCTGAGTCAACAGTAAGCTGTATTCCCCTGCTCCCCCCATTTATTAGTTATTGAAGAGATGAAGAGAGACAGTAAGTGCTTTGGCACTCTGATCTTCAGTGCAAAATACAAGATACTTCTCTTCAGGTCGTCGCAGTTAACTCTCCTGTCATTGTGGCTCTGGTGTTTGGGGAAAAAGGAAACACTGGATCCAGACTTTTGTTTTTCCGTTTGCCTCTGCTGTAGATGAGTGTTCGCCTAGGGTTTGTTATCATCTGCAGAAGACATGGTTGAGAAATGGCGTAGTGTTACTGTTGTGTTTGAAGCATGTATGTCTAATCACATTTATTTAATAGACTCATTATTTTCCTTTGGGAAGATCTGGATCTCCTGTACTGGGACATGTACCTTTTCTCCCTGCGTTCAGCAGTCTCCATAATAAGTGACACACAGGTGGCTCTTGGGAACAGCTCTGTTGGAAATGCAGAGTTGAAGTGATACAGACTGCTGAGGTAGAGAGCAGGAAGGAAGGAGGAGTTTATTTATATTTGACATTCCAGGTTGATAGAGCTGTGTACTTTGCATCTTAGCACGTGTAACGTCAGGCTAATACATCACCTCTTGAGAGCTGGAGGGGGAAGTGGGGAGCATGGGATACCGTGTTCTGTGCTCTCTAGATCAGCCATGGTGGCTCTGCTGCCAGAGAAGCTTTTCGCCTTGCATTGTAGAGATGCTCCTGCAGGAAGATTTGTCTCTAGGTGGAGTTCTGTTTGAGGCGTCTCGGTTTTTACAAGAATGCTGAAAGCAATGTAGTGATTTCAGTATTTCGTTAATTCAGTGTTTCCTGTGGATTTCTAGACAAGTATCCTGTTGCCTTACTCTGCTAGGTATTTGTCATCCCTTGGATGCACCTTTCTCTTTGATATCTCATTGCTTTAGCGTGTTCTTCCAGGTTGCTGAAGGCACATGTGCCATGCATCTGCAGCCCCAGGGAGTGTGGGTGTTCTTGTGCTGTAGTGACTGCCCTTGCCTACATTGCTTCTCCTTGCCCTTCACAAGCTAAGTTTGCCACTTGGAGCAATCTTACAGATTTAGCTGGTGCTAATGCAGGAGCACCCTGCATCACTTGGAGCTGAGCAACAAGCTACGTTTGAACAGGCAAGGCATCTGAAGCCAGGTCTGTTGCATAGCTTTCTGGCAAGTGTGATACTAGCTGATGTACTGTGTGTATGTCATATTAGAAAGGCTTTAAATAAGAGCACAATATGTCAAGAAACGCTGTACAGGAATGGCAAAGAAATATGTTCACAGGAAACATGAATCCTGCTGTTTTGAAATACTTGTCTTTTTGTATAAACTCTTGATAGGATCGACTGCTTCCAGGATGAATTTTAGTCACAGTCACGCTCTGTGTTGTACGTGCAGAAAATACTACAATTGAAAGTAAATAAAAAGAAGTGAAGTAAGTGTAGAAGTCCAGTTGCTATGCTCATGTACAGTAGCCCTTTAGACTAAATGCGTGGAGGTGACTCTTGTGTTAGACATCAACAGAGAAACATCTTCTGAAAAAGGGGGACGGGGGGGAATCCTTGATCTCGCATGTGGCTGTTCTGTGCAGAGTGATCACGCAGAGACGTTTGTTCTCCCAGACTCCAGGCCCAGTTTGCTCTGTTGCTTTGCAAGTCAAATTTAACTTGCAATCTGAAAATTAACTCTGTTCTTTATAAATGAATATGTAAGATGCAATAATAATCTGTATTTATTAGATAGCAGCTTGAAGCATTAAAAAAAACAACCCAAACTACTCTTTGGGAAGTGTTACCAATAATTTTGTCTCTGAGGTGATAAGATGTGGTTTCGTTATACTGGGGAAAACAGAATGAGTTAAAAAAAAACCTGCCACCAACAAAAACGCCTGCAAAAAACCCTGTCATTTTACGTAGTTGCTTTTTGATAAAAGCTTGTATAAACTTGTTTCGAGACCCACCCTCTCCTCCTAGTTCCTCTACTTAATTTTTGTTCAGCTTTACCTCATTTCCTATCATTATTGTTGTAACTTCTGGCCTGATTGGCAGTCCCTCTTTGATTAAAAATCTGCAGCTGCTAAAATAAACATCCATGAATGTTATTTTGGCCGTATCTTTTGCTGTGTCATCCTTTTTCACCTCAAAAAGCAAGTTCCTTCAAGCCCTTGTGTATAATTCGGTTCGTTCTTATTTTTCCATTCAGGTTGTTGTGTTTGTTCCCTTGGACTTGCCTTACTGATAATGTTAGTGTTACCTCCCTGTTTATTCAGCCAGCACCGCTGATTTTCTTCTTGTCTAGTCTGTAGCTTTGGAAAATCATTACTGAATGGGACCACCAAGCCTTACTCTTTTGCGTTCAAAAGTATCTTTTCTCAAGATTTCAGAAGTTTGACGTCAAGAAGGTAAGGTGGTAAGTGGGTTTTTAAGAACTAGCGGGGCCATAGACATCATCGTCAGGGAGACGTTAACACCGTGTCGTGTCAGTCCCCTTCAGTCTCTAGGGTTTAAATAAATACTTGCAGGCAGAGCTGGTGCCTGGTCTGGTGTGTCTCCGTCCCTTCGAGCGAACAGCTTGTGTAATGTTCTTTGCCTCAGCCCACCGCTCCTGATGGGCAGTCGGGGGTGCGTGTGTGTGAACTGCAGGTGGGAAAGCTGCAAGTCAGCTCTGCCGCTTGGGTGACCCCTTAGCCAGTTAGTGGGGGATGGCGTTTGCTCCCTGCGAGGCGTGGTGGCGTGGCGCCCCGGGCGGGAAGACACGAATGGGGAAGGTGTAGAGCCCGCCAAGCCCTGCTGCGCTGGAAGCCTGTGCTGCAGGAAACGCCATGGCCAGCGATGGGGCTGTTCCAACAGAGACTTTCCCGAGCTCCCCTGTGGAACAGGTTACGTAGGTTGTGACGGATGCCGCGTGCTGTCTTCTGATACAGCAAGTACGATGTCATGTGGCAGCAGCATCTTCTGCCGTTGCCCCCACCCCCTGCGACTGATGAAGTTGAAACATTGGTCTCCTTTGGGGATTTCTGCTGCTGACAGGAGGAAAATACGGCTGGTTGCTTTGTAGCTGAACTCTATTTCTGACACTAGAAGCAGCATATGAAGTCACGTCTCCATTTCATAGTGAATTAGGTGACAAGGCCATGGGAGAGTCGTGCTGCAGCTGCCTACCAGCTGTCAAGTTGCGGGTGAGGGTTTGTGAGTGTGCTTTGGGCCATAGGTTGGTGTATGTTTCTTTTGGCACCATCACCAACTTCAGCAGTCCCAGGTCACTTTTCCCTGCTATGGTGTTCCTGCAGTCCTGCTGGTACACAGCATGTGCAGCCTTGTGGGGAACCAGGTTTGGGAACTTACTGAGACTCCTGGTTCCTTATCGCTGGGTCGGTCCCCAGGCCAGCCCATACCTCGGCCGTGCCAGGAGCTATTCTTTCTGTCCTGCTGCTGTGCCAGTGCAAAGTTAGGCAGCGTCTTGGCACCCCCTGCCAAAGAACGGGGATGCTAAATCGTGTCCGAGTCTCTCGAGCGTATTGGGCCGTGGCTCTGTTGTGGTTGCCGAGTAGCTCTTCCGTCCCTTGTTGGGTGCCTGCCGTCTCTTCCCCTTTCTGCAGCGTGAGGATGTGCTGGCGGTGCGGGAATGCTGGGATCCACGTGCATGGCTCCGGGTTGGCAGATATAACGTGAGCGCACACGTGTTGCAGGAATCATCGCTTGTGATTGTTCACCTACTGTGAGTAAGGTGTGAAGCCATTTCCTCTCAGCGTCACCAATGCTGGTTCCCTGCTCTAGCTGTTATCTTAGGCAGGCAAAGGGATTGTATTGGAGTTTTTTCTTGTATTTTTTTTTCGGGATAATTTTTAATTTTTTTTCTCTCACAGTGGGTTTTTTCCATAACCAGGATGATCTTCCCAGCATTTTGAGGGTTAATTGCCCACAGGCAAAGGCTGTTCATCTCTCTTTTGGAAGCCCAAATTATAATGTAACCAATGAGCTGTACTATGAAAAATACACAGCAAGACTTCCTTGAGCTGTCCATCTGTTTGTATGCTTTCCTTAGCCAGTTTTCGTTTTTATTTGGATTTAGGAGCCTAATAGGGGTAGCTCAAAACGGTTGCTGGCAATGATGGCCAGCAGTTTCTGTGGGTGAGTAGATGGAAGCCTGTTAAAATGCAAAGCTGCTATAGTTTTTGAAGATTCAATTGGCCAATAAAATATTGCAGGATAACTGCACAGTGTGTCGTGAGGAATCACAGCAGACCTGTTCTTTGTTTTTCTTGTATATTCTTCTTGGCAGTAAAGCCAAGACAGATGTTACATGGTGCAGGAGCATGTATGTGCGCTGGGCACTTGCTGAGGGAAGGTGGATTCTTAAATGAATCCACACCCGAGTGGACGGTTGTGTTTCTAGGGATGGTTCAGTGCAGCAGTATTTGGGTCTTCTGGCTATATTTAATCAAGAGGTGAATGGACAGAAATCTTCTCCCTTACATGTGCCATTACACAGGATTTGCAATGATATAAACATGCAATTTGAAATAAATAGCGAACCAAAGAGTTGGTAGTATCAAATGCGTGGCAGTGTTGCAGTGGACAGACGAAAAGGGTTCCAGGCCCAAGTTTTTCTTACAGACATAGCCACAAATGTAGTATGTGGGCGTGGAATCTTTGTTCTTGGAGATACTTGAAAGCCCCTGGACAGCTGGCCCTTGGTGGCACTGCTTGAGCAGGTGGGTTGGACCAGGTGATGTTCAAAGGTCCCTTCCGCCCTCAACTGGTCTGTGATTCTGTAACATCCTTTAAAAGGCAAAGCATTAGAAAAAGCTGTCTCCGCCATAGGTAATAAATGGCTTATTGCATCACCCAGGTGGGTCAGGCAGAGTAATTTGTATTACTTCTTTTGTTTACTTTTGTGCCCATGATAAATTCTGCAATATGCTATGTCTTTGTCAGATCCTGTAGGGAAACTACTGGCTGTCTACTCACAGGGCAGTAGGGTTGATACCACCTTGACTCAGATGTTCAGAGTCATGTGCTGCGAGTGTCATGCGGGGAGGTGATTTTGGCTGATGATGCATTTAATTGAGTATGCTGAAGGTACCTCGTAGTAATTAAGTATGTCTTTGTTATACCTCACAGGGATGCTGTGCATGGCTTCCTAAAAACACGCATTTAGATGGTTTAATGCAGATCTATACTGATGGCCTTCGTACATTTTTTTGCATTGTACGGACGCTGAAGTAGAGAGAAATGAGGAAAAATGCAGGGCCAAATGAGAAATTGCAGTGTAATTACAAGACACTGAGGTCAACAGCTGTGTCTCTGTACCAAGAGTTGTGATTTTCCTATAGCCATGGGTTGTCAGGCTCTCTGTTTCATACCTCTTTAATAGACAGCTCTTCTTGAAGTGCAGGGCTTGTGGAACTACCCTGAATTTGGGGATGTTACTAATTCAGTGGAAACTGCAGCAGCATCCAAAAGATGATTCTGCTTCATGTGACATGTGGTTTGTTGAACAGATGTTTGGGTACTAGTGTTTCAGACACCACTGCGTGAAAGCAGTTAAAGGTATTCTCCTTAAGCCTCCTTTGGCTCCTCAAAATAATAAATATTGCCAAGAACATGTTGGGATGGAAACACGAAAATTTAAACTTGAGAATTATGCACACTAACAGTGCTGTTAATGGGGGCTGTTTCCAACCCGGGAAGTCTAAAACCTGCGCTCTGTGAGTCTCCCGGATTTTTCTGCTGTGTCGTTGTCCTGCCTTCAGCACAGTGGGGAAAAGGAAACAAAACGAGTTCTGAATTTTTTCGTGATTAGTTTCCCCCTCGGGGTGCTGGATCACCGGGAGGTGTGACGAACCCGGGTCTGAGGCGCCGTTCCCAGCTCCCCTGTCTCACCTTGCCCTATATATTTTTATTCCAAGTAACATGACGCTTTTCAGTCCCATTTTCAAAGCTCCCGTAAGGGAGGAGGAAGCAGGAGCTGAGCACTCTCCTTCCAGCGGGCTCGGTCTGAGTTCTGCTGTTTGCTTAAGGCAGCTGCACTGCTTCTTAAAAAATGCCATCAGTCGTCTTGGTGCAGGACTCTGTGGCCTTTACTGAAGGAGCTTTAAAAGAAGGGTAAAACACCTTGAAAGGAACTGTTGTGTTTAGTCTTCAGCGATGCCAAAAGGCGAAATCATAGGTTCTTTTTGGGCGGTGTGTTGCAGAATACATGCATAGAACAGCTCTTACAGGAGGGAAAGCCTGACAGTGCTGCAAGTGCGAGGAATTTGGTAAGATCTTGCGGGGCAGAAAGCGTAAGGTCCTCACGTGATTTCATTCGGTTCATGGCATAATGCCAAAGCAGTTTTCAGTATACTGCCTGGTGGGAGGTCACGCAGGCCCACTCTATCTGGACTGAGTCAATATACTGGAAAATTGTATAGCGAGGGAGACAGACTAATTGAATTGTAATCCTTATTTTTATGGAAACATTGACAGTTACAGTATTTCATTTACCAGCATCGTTTCAGGACAGTTTGCCAGTCATCTTAAATCAGTGATATGTCACCAGCATTCCCCTCAGCACCCAGTTTGTGCTGAGTCTTCCCTCTCTAAAGCCTTGTCAATACGAAGAAAGTACTTAAATCATCTCAGTTCTGTTCCAGAATAGCACTTTGTACAGCCCTTTGCTTTTTAATTGGAAAAACCCCTTCTTGTTATTCCAGAATAGTATCTACATAGCTGGTAATTGTAATTATCCCAACGTGGTTTATTCTACTATAGCTGTTCTGGTTTATTTTCTGTCACAGGTATAGGAAGATAACCTGAGGAGATAATGCCGAAGTCAGTGAACTTTAAAGGGGGCAGGGTGGGGCGGGGCTGGGAGGAGGTTTCTACAATTTTTTTCTCTCTCAAAACTCTTGTCTGAGAGGAAGAGCGTACTCTTAGTGTAAGCTACAGTGACTATATACACACACACGCTCTCTAATTAGACCCAACTGGGAATAAATTAAGCCAATAGAAACTCTTTATTGCAAAGTAGTGGTGAAGTCCCATTAGTTCTATGACACTGAAATGTGCAAATTTCAGCTCAGAGTGAATCAGTGCTGTGGAAGAGCTGACAGCCCGACATGATCAACAGTTGTTTGGTTCTGGGACGCTGGGTCAGCCCACTTGTGCTCACGTTTACCACTGCCCAGTACAAAAGTACTTGGGGAGTGTGGGGTGTGGAGGAGAGGGAGTTACTGCAAATTACTTTCTGAAAAATTTGCGTGGAATTTGTGGATCTTCCTTTTTTTCATCTGCCTTTAGCACTAAAATGTCCTTCCTCTGGAGCAGGTACAGATCGTTACAAACGGATTGACAGGGTTATTTCTGAGAAGCCAGCTTGTTTTGTAAGGCAATTAAGAAGAGTAATGAGATTGTATCGGTGTGCTGAATAGAGAAGTCCACGCTGTGCTGCTTTACGGATTAGGGCAGGTTGGCAAAGCAGTAGGTGGAGCTGCGTAACGTCCGAAGCAGTTGCGCCACAGGGAGCTGGTGACCGCTCTCTAGGTCAGGCATGCCCTGTGCATGCAGGGTCTTTGTTTCCTTCTAGACCGTAGGAAGAAATAAATCAGTGACAGTCCTAGGAAAATTTTAATGAAATTACAAATTCCAAGACGAGGTACCTCACCAGATATGTACTACGTGGAGATACATGTGTCCCTAGATCTCAGAGACGGTGTGTTCTCTGGACAGTACTAATGTCATGCATGTTGTTGGTCCTGCTGATTAACAGGCATGCTCAGCACTAACTTTCCACTAATCTATCCAGAGATCCAAGGTTTCTACAAGTAAACCCACCTAAGAGAGCAGGTGATATTTCTGCATTCACTGCAGACGGAAAACTGATATTCTGTGGTTTCAGCACCTGAACTCCTCTAGAGGATAAATAGGTTGAGTTTTCTGTCTGTCTAACCACTTCTCCTATTGATGTGATGGCAAACAGAGCACCTCAGCTTAAAGCTGCTGGGACGGAGCCTTGCTGACCCTGCTGGGTGCCAGCTGGGGTTGCTGCAGCACACGGGAGCACTGCTCAGCTACTGCAGGGCCTTAATTTCGTTACATTAAATGTAGAATATTAAAACTAGAGAGAGGGACACAACTAACTCTAATAGCATTTTTTGTTTTGTAAAGTATATGTTCACAGGTCAAATACGGAAATGCCTTCCGCATTTGGGGTGCACGCTGGGAGCTGGTGGTTGTTCAAATAAAGTAATCTGGGCTGCTGCCCCGTGTTTCGATCGAGCTGCTGGCTCCAGGGAGGAGCAGCACTGCGGTGGGACTGTGCAGCGGGTCCGCTCGGAGCTCGGGGCACGAACCGCGGCTGGTTCATCGGCGCGTTATGGGGCTGGTTCCTGCCGCTGCAGAGGCCGGAGCGTGGGTTTGGGTTTGCTGGGTTTAAAATCAATTCAAGCAGGCTCCTTTTCTGAAAACGCGAGCGGCGGGGGTGTGGAACGGCGCCTGGGCCTGCCCTGCAGAGCAGCGCCGGGCCTCGGTAGCGCCAGCGGCCGGGCCTGGAGAGCTGCGCCGCGGGACGGACGGAGCAGGGAGGCCCCGCGCTGCGGGAGCCGCTGCGCTGCCGGGGGCCGGCGGGTCCCGGCCCCGTCCCGCCTCCCCGCGCCGCCCCGGGGCTCCTCCCGGCTGTGCCCGCCGCCGGGCGGCGAAGGGCCTCCCTCGGCCCGCGGGGGCGGGGCCGCTCTGCCGCGGGGCGGGCCCGGGCCCGGGCGGGACGCGGCGGTGGCGGCGGCGGCGCAGCCATGCGGACGCCCGGCGGGAGCCGCGCGCGGGGAGCGGGCGATGCTGCTGGGCCGGGCCAAGGTACCGCGGGGCGCGGCGGGGCCCCGGGCGGGCGAGGGGGCGCCGCGGGCTCTCCTCGGCCGGAGGTCGAGCCCCGACCCGGGGCTGCGCGGGCTCGGCGCTTGGGACCCGCGCCGTGAGAAGCGCCCCCGGTCCCGGGCAGGGGGTGTCGCCGTGCCGCGGCCCGGCAGCCCAGGGAGGAACGTCGGCGCTCGCTCTTATTTGACGCGGCTCGTTTGCGCTGGAATCGCGTTTAACTTTTTTTGGCTGGAAGTGGGGCTCGTCCTTTGACCCTGGCCGTCTGTGGCCTTCCGCGAGGAGGCCCCTGCCCGCGGGGCTGTCGCTTCCAGCCGGCGCTGCAGCCCGGCGGCGCGGCCCGGAGCTCTGACGGCCCCGTGTTCCCCTCTGAGGCACAGACCTTCGCGGATCTCTTGTTTCTCGGCAAGGTTCACCACTGCTCGCCACCTGACGGACAGGTGAAGCACTAGGAATACCTTGGGTTTGCTGGGTGCTGGATCTGTGTGGATTTTGCTGTTTCACAGTTACCTTCTCTGTCGTTTTACTTGCCGGCTGATGGAGCTTCTGGCCTTACACCAAAACTTCAGAGAACTCAGCCTGCCAAACCTGGGTGCCCTGTCTTGCGATGTGCTTGAAATTTCAGTTGTTTGAGGCCATTAAATTGGCTTAAGTATGAGGGGTTTTGCTTTTTTCTCAGCTTGTACTAGATGAAGTTCAATTTATCGATACCGTACCCCGGCCAGGTGAAAAAAAGTGCGTTTTTGCAGAATTGCATCTGTTTGTCAAGTTGGTTAGCACAAGGAAGGAAAGGTTTTATATTCGTGAAGCTGTTGATCAGTGCTTATATTTCTCTCTCTCCTTGCCTAGATCGAGCGACTGGAAGTCAGCAGCCTAGCGCAGACCTCCAGTGCAGTGGCCTCAAGCACTGATGGCAGCATCAATGCAGACTCTGTTGATGGGACCCCAGATCCTCAGCGTACAAAAGTGGCTATCACACACCTGCAACAGAAGATACTGAAGTTGACTGAGCAGATCAAAATCGAACAAACAGCCCGTGATGACAATGTGGCAGAGTATCTGAAACTGGCCAACAATGCAGACAAGCAACAGAGTGCCCGCATTAAGCAAGTGTTTGAGAAGAAGAATCAAAAGTCAGCCCAGACCATCTTGCAGCTGCAGAAGAAACTAGAACATTACCATCGAAAGCTGCGGGAGATTGAACAGAATGGCATCCCTCGGCAGCCAAAGGATGTCTTCAGGGATATGCATCAGGGTTTGAAAGATGTTGGAGCGAAAGTCACTGGCTTCAGTGAGGGAGTAGTAGACAGTGTAAAAGGTGGGCTTTCCAGTTTTTCCCAAGCCACGCATTCAGCAGCAGGAGCTGTGGTTTCCAAACCCCGGGAGATTGCCTCCCTCATACGGAACAAGTTTGGGAGTGCAGACAACATTGCTAATCTGAAAGACTCCTTAGAAGAAGGCCAGGAAGATGGGACAGGAGGCAAGGGTCTAGGTGTCATTCAGAACTTCCAGTCAAGCCCAAAATATGGCAGTGAAGAGGATTGCTCCAGTGCCACGTCGGGCTCAGTGGGAGCCAACAGCACAACAGGGGGCCCTGTGGGAGCTTCTAGCTCCAAAACAAACACTCTGGATATGCAGAGCTCAGGGTTTGATGCAATACTGCATGAGATTCAAGAAATTCGAGAGACACAGGCAAGACTGGAAGAATCGTTTGAGGATCTTAAGGTTCGCTATCAGAGGGATTACTCATTAATAATGCAGACTCTGCAGGAGGAGCGGTACAGGTACGTACTTTCATACTTTGTTTCAGTAGTAAACACTGGGAGTTGCAGAGCACCGGCATCCTGGGTAGTACTGCTCAGCAGGCTGTTCCCAGCAGCCTGATTTGGATGCGGTCTTCTCAGGATTTTGCCCTCCTAGCTTTGTCTTTTGTAAATATCGTTATCTTGCTGATCATCTCCCCTTCTGTATGAGAAAGAAATAGCAAGGAAAAAAGTTATTTCATAGTGTTCTCAAGACTAAAACATCAAGCCAAAGAGGTTTAGAAAGATGTCCCAAAACATTGATGCAGTTACTGTTATCCAGACAGTCCTTTGCCCTGCAAAAATCCTGCAAAGGTTTGGGTCAAGGCAAGAGACAGGGGACTATATGGACAGGATCCTGACCCTGCCTCCTCCAATGCTCAGATCCATATCTACCAGAAAAAGAAGCATCCAGCTTTCTTAGGGCTCTCCAAAAAGACATGATCTTGCCTATGTGCCAAAACTAGGCTATCCCCTTCCCTTCTTCGCTCAGCCCCACAGTGGCAGGGTTCAGTGAAATGCAGCTAAATTAAATGTCGGGTGTTGGCAGTGCTCTTGTCATGGAGGTCCCCTGGCTCTGGAAGTGGATAACCAACGTCTCCATCAGCCTTCCCCTCGCTGGAAGGAACGGAAAGGTGGAGGAGTTGCTGCAGTACTGCCAGTCCCTGATCAGGTCACAGGGGAGAGGTGACAGTGGCTTCAGGGAGGCACCCTGGCAGTGTGGTGTGGCAGCCAGCTCCCCCCACCACTGAGGCTACCCCCACCTCCCCCCGGGAGAACAACCCGTGGAGAGGTGCTGAGGGAACGCTTTCCCTTCCTCTCCTGTGCTGGGTGGGAGAGCTCTCAGCAGGCTGCCCCCCATGCTGTCCAGGAGAACCCCTTGTGTCCTCCCGTCACATGCTGGGAGCCAGGGCTCGTCTGCAAGGCTCCGGAGGGAAGAGTCACCAGCTGCCCTTTAAAGCGCGCTTTTTAAACTTCAAATAACAAATGCAGAGAGGCCCAGCTCCTCGTTCTGATGGGGGACAGCAGGCTTTTTGTAACAAGGTTGCTTACGGCCTTGGTCACTTCGGGCGGGCAGCGAAGCACAACCCGGGAGAGCTGCTGGCTGTGGGGACAGGCTTCCTGAAGTACCGTGCGCCGCTCGCTGCGTCAGTTTGCACAGTACGACGTGGAGTTGCCCCACAGCTCTTCAGACATGCTGGTGCCACATCACTGGAAAAACATTTGAAAAGGCTTAGCCTGCCGGGATCTTGTAGAGACAGCAGGCGTTCTGTGTGCTTTGCGAAGGTTGCATAGATAAAGCCAGACCAGCACCACTTCCTAGTCCTGCTTTGCAGCAATCAGCGATTTGGCTGAAACCACTGCCCAGCACAGCAACTTTGGTTCCTAGTGCCTCATTGTCACAAAGTCCCGTAACAAAGTGATGCGGTGTTTGATCTTCCGCTCCCCAGTAGAGAGGGGTCCCGTTGTCTGTTGCTGTGTAGGTTGTTGTTTCATGCATACAGCAGCAGCCATTCATGGTGGGATGCTATATGCGGGCACAGTACAGCTGAAGGAATGGCCTGAAAGTACAATGGGAGACCTTGGGGACTGATGTATGTCGTTAGCTAAACTGGCTGGTTGCTGAAACGACTTAGCAAGATTCACGTAGGTCCTCATGCTAGTGCAGTATGACGTCATCTCTGTCGTGTGGTGTTAGCCTTGGCTGAGTGCTCCCCTGAGGTGAGCCCGGAACCTGACCGCTGACCAAGGCAGCCTGGAGTGAACAGCTTCTGGGAGAATCTGTATTTGGTTTATAAATGCTTTAAAAGATAGTAATTTAGACCTGTCATTTGGAACATTGATGCAAATTAATTAAAGGTGTGACCTTTAAAGAGGACCAGTCAAACAACACTACATGCCCTTGTCTCTGCAGGCTTTCAGAGGTGAGCAGGTAACTGCACGATCCGCAAGGAACTCGTGGGTTAATCACAGTGAGAATAATACCTTACTGTATAAACCTAGCTTGTTTGATAGCTTCTGCATTTTAAAACATCATGAAGTTGAAAGCCAACATCACCCTGAGAACCAGAAGGTAATGGGATCTGTCTGAAAGCAGAGAGGGCTGGTACCTGTTCCTCCGGCTAGGAACCCCTCTGGTTCCTCAGCTCTCTTCAGAAAAAAATTAAAAGATAGGAGTGGAGGTTGTGGTTCGAAGCTGGGGGGCTGGGGATTCAGATTAATCATAACTGGTTTTAAAAGCTATAAATACCTCATTGCTTTATTTCTGGGAAGCTTTCAAAAACAAGCACGGAGTTCAGTTAGAGCTTAAAAAAACTGTTTTGGAGAAGCTTTTGCTCACAGGGCAACACTGAGTGTTGGTGTTGCACCTGGAAGCTGGAACAAAGCATGTGCCATGAAATTTCTCACCTGATCTTTGTCCATTTCCTCTTTCTTAGACGTTCTACTTTTTTGCAGGTTCTGATCTTTTTTCCTTGCGTGTTCTTGCAGTTTCTGCTTATCGGCCACGGCTCCCCTCGCAGGTTTTCCGTGACCTCCTCAATCTCCTCCCTCCCTCTCCTTGCTTCCAGATCTTGCCTGTCAACCCACGTAGCTACCAGTTCACCAGCTGGCTTTGGGGCAGGGACTTGCTGGTGCAGTCGCTCCAGTTCTCCCGCCCTGGTGCTGCAGGGTGCCGGACTAGCCTGGCGGCGCCTCGGCGAGGCTGGGGCAGGCTGCACTGCCCTGCCCGCCTGCTGGCAGCACGTGCCGGCCCCGGGGCACTGCGCTGCCTGCTGGGGCTGAGTCATCACGGAAGGAAGATTCTGGCGGCGCCTTGGCCATCATTGTGTTTCTCCGGCACCGGGAGAGGGTGCAGAAATAGCCTGTTGCTTATCTCATCGGTTGGAAGGTGGTGGTTGTTTATTGATGTGAGCAGGGACTTTCTGTGCTGTCGAGACTGAAATAAAGTTCCTGCTGAGTATTTTCATCATCCATGTCCCTTTAGGAACCTGTTTGTACATGGTGAAGTCATGAGCTCACGCATTTGGAGTGTGGCCAGCCTGAGGGTTTGGGTTTCTTCCCAAGCCAGGCATCCTTGGAAAGGGCACTTAGGTCTCCCACGCTCCTGTCAGGAGAGATCCGTCAGCCAAAATGCTGGACGCTGGTGCTTTCATTTATCTGTTTCTGGCTGTAGTCTAATTGTTGGACTTCAGTCTGTCCTCATGATTTTTGAAAACAGATCCAATGTGATAAACCTTTGAGGTCGAGAAGGGCTGAAGAGGCCTTTCTGGAGCATGGCCAGGCAGCGAAGGCGCATGTTGTGTCAGGCGGGTGCTGCCCTGGCCATGAAAGCGCTGA
This sequence comes from Leptosomus discolor, assembly GCF_034619465.1. Lineage (NCBI taxonomy): Eukaryota > Metazoa > Chordata > Aves > Leptosomiformes > Leptosomidae > Leptosomus > Leptosomus discolor. Next base: position 491,397 of record NC_141399.1, read on the forward strand.
AACATCCCTGCAAAGCTGTCGTCTTCTGCCAGGGGAGGTTCGGAGCTGGAAGCACAGCGCGATGCAGGTGCCAAGAGCAGCTCGTGCTCCCTCAGGAGCAAGCTCTGTCCCCCGTGTGTCGTCTAGATAGAGAACTTGGAGTGTATTTCAAATAGGTACTGCTTTTAGCTATTACTCTGCTGTTGAAAGCAGTGTGTTCAGAGCATAAAAAATGTATTTGAATAACTAAGATCAGGGGAAATTTTGTGTGACATAGCTATAAAAAAAGGTCCGTCTTGAGAGATGCTTGAAGGGAGGTATTAAATGGTGTACACAGTGTACTTTTAGGATCAGTTTGGTCAGTTACTTTACTCACCAGAGCACATACTGAGTGCAGGTAAAATGTCTTTTTCATCACGTCTCTCCCTTATGTACACTGTATTAGCTGTCTATTTTGCAGCTATTACTTCAAAATGCCATAATGCTTTTTTAAAAAATGAAACATTCAAATTGTGTTTCTTAGCCTTGTTCAAATCAGTTACCCGATTCCCAATCAGTGAGCCTCAGAAATTGCACAAAAATCTGACATGGCTTTTTTAAATGAAGTGTTCCCATCTCTCACACTTCAGCTGAGCACCCCAGCAGTTTTCTGGGTGCCTTCCACATGAACATTTCAGATGATCTCCGAGAGACTTGTGACGGTCGTCACTAGTCTTATTACACAGGAAAGTTTCTGTGCTGGAGCTTGTTAATCTAGAGGGTAGTAATTTTAAGGAGAAATTTCACATATTATCTAGTAAAAAAGTAATTCTTGGACTCCAATGACGAATTTTTCCATACCTGAAATAAAATGGAATTTGATCGTTCAGGGCACTGCTGTATTCACAGACAAGTTTAGAGTCTGTTGCACAGACAGTGGCACTCGTATGTTAGAGAGGGAAGCATGAGTATAATCTTAACCCTGGACAGGCGTCCTGTGCCTTTTACTTTTGTAATACCTCTGAGTTAAATACGAACTGTCCTTCAGCAGGAGAACCCTTGCTTCAGGCACTGTAAGTCACAGGAACTCCCTTAGCTTTTCCAATTTCAATACCAGTAGAGAACAGCAGGAAAAAAAAAAAAATTTCTAAACTGTAGTTAACAGGACAAGGAGTGAAAGGAGATGAATGGAAGAAATGTCATTTCAAAAATAAGTCTGGGTAGGTTGGGGAGGGGATGTTTGTCTTTTTTTTTTTTTTTTTTTTTTTAAATAACCCAATTCCAGCAGTTGCCTGACACACAGTTTCTGAAAGCGCAGGTTTATTAACAAACAGAATGTATTTATTAGCAAACAGAATATGTTTCAAGTAATTGATGCTGCCTTTGGGACTTAGAGTGGGTTTAGTTGTGATTTCTTGGTTGTGGGCAAGTTGGGTTTTTTTAAGTTGGGTGGGAGCAAATGGCAATATTAATTATCTGGGCTCCTTCATTAGCCAGCCTTCACACGGCTGTTCCCTTGTTTGCACTTGTCGTTCTTGGGAAGCCAGTTTTGTGTGTCCTGTCTCGGTGGCACAGCTATCATGGCACCTTCCTGGGCTGAGCCATGTCAGCTGGTGCCTGTCTTAGTCTCGCTGCTGGTTGACCACAAGTGTTTCATTGCTGGAAATTGTGGTGCAATGTCTGACTCCTCCTCAGTTTAAAGCAGTGTTGCATTGGGAATGTGAATGAAAGTTCTCTTCAGACTTTTCAATTAAAAACAAAACCCCAAGGCTATTTTTAAAGGCTAGCTTTTGCCCACAGACTCTGAGTATTTAGCTTGTGAAACACCAAAAAATTCTTGGAAAAAAAAAACAGAAGCAGGATTTTTGTCTTAGTTTCAGAACTTGTAATTAAATTCTTTGTTATAGATAAATACTGTTCGTTCATTTGGGGAGTGGGTGTGTGTGTGAATTCAGAGGGAGTCAGAGGGGAACTGAAATTAAACCGAGGAATTATCTCTGTGTTGAATTCCTTAGAAATTTCTCGATTATTAGTATCAAGGGTCAGATGATAAAGAGCTGTACGGTAAGCTTTTTCCACGCCATTATGATGAGTAGACGGTCAGTGGAAAAACCCCAGTGGCCACAATAGCTGTTCCCATACCTTCGTTACTGTCAGAGTGTCGCTTGCAGTGAGCCCAGCGTGAGAACCTAGGGAGGAGCATGGTGGAGGAGGCTGGTGTGGATGGTGCCCAGCTCCCCGCTCCCAACCCTTGGACTGTGGCCTAGCTGTCTGTCCATGTTCACCTTTTGGCTGATTTATTGAGGCATGAGGTGCTTGTGAATTTGGACTTGAAATTCCAAAAGTGAAGTGCTACATACAAGTGCAAAGTATCCCTAAAGTGTTTTGAAAGTGCTAAAATAACATTGCGGAGCCATCACTGAAGTCAGTTTAAAACTCCCTCAATGAGAAACAAAACTCTTTGTCTCGGAGTTGTCGTAACTCAGGTTTTTTGGGCAGCCCTCTTCTTCAGGGCTGCTCCCAGTCCATTCACCAGTAGCAAACTGAAAAATAAGCAGGTTAATGATTGCTGTGCCCTCCTTGTAACAAATATGATGGTCTTTGCTAGCTAAGTTGGATCATTCATGGGAGGTAAACAAAAAGATAAGTCAAAGATATCCATGGGACCTCACACGCAGAGCTCAGACAGGACCATCATGTTCTCTGACGCATCAGTCACCTTTCATTTCTGTGTCAGTTTTATGCCTGTTACTGTTCTGAGTGTAGAGGAAAATGCTTATGAGCTTATGGTATTAGAAGGGAACTGTTTTCTTTACACAAAAGTTTGGGGAATAACTTACTCTACTCTGATTCTGTCCTTGATTTTGTGCATCACTTGTCAGTTGTCATTTAACCACTCTGTGTGGTTTTCCCCAGGCTAGAGAACATTACCTTGCCTGGTAGAAAGGATTTCCTTAATTCCCAGTGAGAGGGCCTTATGTCGTAACGCGTGCTTTTGTGGCGACTGAGGCAGCCACGCTAGTTTTCAGTAAAAAGTCTGTGATGTTCATCGATTGATTGTTACTTTTGCTGTCTTCCTCTCATTAAAGCTCCTGTACCATGTGTATCATTTCTAGATGTGAAAGACTCGAAGAGCAGCTAAATGACCTGACTGAGCTCCACCAGAACGAGATCCTCAATTTAAAACAGGAGCTGGCCAGCATGGAGGAGAAAATCGCCTATCAGTCTTACGAGCGAGCCCGGGACATCCAGGTGGGTGCCAGAAACACAGAGACTCAAGTCCTGCCTTCCATCTGCTCTGTCTGTAATTCCTTTGCTTTTGAAATACTTCTGCGATTTGATACTTGGTTTTAATCCTTGTAGCTTTGTTGCTCAGCTGCATATTGACGAGTTCCAAAGGGGCCCTTACTCCACTTCTGACCTTGGGTGTCTCTCCAAGTAGCTTCTTCCGTAGAGAAGGCATGTGCCCTTGCCCCCCGCAGGCAGGTTTGTCTGCGGAGGGAGCCTGCCGCTTGGTCTGGAGCAGAGCTTTTAAGCTGCAGCAAAGTGGGAGCCTGTGTCCACCTTTTGTACAGGGCTTTGTAGGGTATTAGAAACCAACGGGCCGTGACCTGAGCACTTTTTTTACAGCAGTGTTCCCAGCGAAAGGGTGTGTTTCTGTGTCACTAATTTTAGAGCAGTGGTCACATATGTCTAAGGAAAAATAGCTTTGTGTATCCAGTGTCTTGAGTCAGGAAACAATTCTTTCTGTTGGTTTTGCCCAAATAAGGAGGTATTTTTAAAAGAGAAATTTCTTTCCGTATGTAGAAGACCAAAGCTATGGAAACAGAGATTATGAAGTTGGAGGGCCTTCCACAGAGCAAAAGACCTGGGAAATGATCTAAGCAGCCACAAAGGTCTGTTCAGAAACAGGTCTGACATCCATTTAAATACTTGCTGTGCTAGTTTTAGCAGGGAACTCAGTCCCGATCATTGACGTGACATATTTATAGCGTGAGCAGAGAATTGTAGGTCAAAGTTCTCCCTCTTTCTTCCCCCCAAGGTACTTCAGCCAGGTGGTTTCCTCTGGAGACAGAGTGGCTGCACTTTTGGCACTCTTGTAGATCTAGCTGCTGCAGGTCCAGTTGAGTCAATGTCCTTCCAGGTTGCTTACTGTTAGAGGAGGCTGAGCAGTACGGCTGCCCCGTACTTGCAGGGACCGTATCTGAAGAGAAGCCCCCATGTTTCATTGACCTCCGCAGACATGATGCAATGACAGAGAAATGTAACAGGTGACAATGACCTTTAAGTTCAGGTTAAAATAAATCGGTGTCTGTGGACAGTGGTGCCATGGCCTCCGACAGAGTAAACAGGAGTCTTTCCCTTGGGGGAATGTTGCAATATTCAGGTTTTGTTCTCCTCTCTAGTTTAACACAGCAGGAAGAAGTAAGGTTGAAAACTTAAATTGAAGTGGGGATTCCTCAATGGCTTTTTTTTAATCTTAGTTTTCTGATTCAGCACTTTTAGTGTAAACTTGCAAATTGGGACAGACTATTCCTTAGCATTCCTGGGGAAAAGGTAAGTGTTGAGTTTTCTTACATGAAGAACTAGTTAAGAGCATGGGCCAGTGCTGCAGAGGAACAGAGTCCCAGTTCCTTTTTTCAGTGATCCGTCTGAGAGAGACTGCTGCTTGCTGCAGACTTCTAGATGTTACCCAAAGTTGGCATTAGTGTCCAAGATCAGCAGTTCTGAGGGAGGATTAATGGAGTTGAATGGGCTCACAGAGGGGTCGGAGAAGCACAAGCTACTGCAAGGAAAGTGGTTGAGATGGGAGACTCTGGGAATGTGCATCCCAGAAGAGGAAGAAGAGGAGGAGTGCTGACTAGACACAGCACCTTTGTCCTCTCAGTAGTCTCTTGAAACCAGAGCTGAAGCAAGCAACTCGCTGGGTAACACCCCCTTCCTGGACAAAGGCTGTCCGATTGCTGAGGGCTGTCAGCATCCTCCTCCCTCTGGGTGCGATGGCCAGGCAGGAAGGGTGGTGAGGTCCCGGGTGGCCGTTGCGCCACATGCAGGGACAGGCAGCTGACAACGCAAAGTGGCAGCTGAGGTAACAAAGCCTGACTTCTGCCCAGCCTGTCATCTCTCTGCTGAGTGTCAATGAGATGACGTGGTGTGTAGCAAACTGCCTTGCCTAGTTAACGAGGGGCTACTCGCCCTCCATCATGTGAAGTGGCACAGCTTCCTCTGCTCCTGCTGCAGGATGTGAACTCAGTGCAGTGACTCATGTCCTGCAGGAGGTGCGTGGGGCGTGAGGAGGGTGGCCCTGGTCTGGCCCAGGTGGTAAGGTGGGAGCCATGGGCTCTCCACCACTGGGGTGGACTTGTGGAGTACTGGCAACCCAGCAGTGTGTTCTTGCCAACAGGAGGCACTGGAAGCATGCCAGACCCGCATCTCCAAGATGGAGCTGCAGCAGCAGCAGCAGCAAGTGGTGCAACTGGAGGGGCTGGAGAACGCCACAGCCAGGAACCTGCTGGGGAAGTTCATCAACATCCTCCTGGCTGTCATGGCTGTCCTCCTTGTCTTCGTCTCCACTGTGGCCAACTGCGTCGTGCCCCTCATGAAGACCCGCAATAGGACGTTCAGCACTTTATTTATAGTGATTTTCATTGCCTTTCTGTGGAAGCACTGGGATGCCATCACCGGCTACTTGGAACGGTTCTTGTCTCCCCCCAGATGATGGCGGCAGGAATTGGCTGTGTCGCCCTCCTTCTGGCGCTCCCAGTGAGCCAGCGTGGCAAAGATGAGTCAGCAACTACTCCGCTGAAGTTTTAAAGTGTCCGAGTGAATTTGTTTACATTTAGAATAACGTTTTTTCTCTGCGAGATGCATTGCAATAGTATTTTTTAGATTTTATTGAAGAACTCTTTTTGGCGAGAATCCTGGATAATTTTTATGTAGCATGGTTCTCTTTGGATGCAAATCTTAAGATTCTTTAAAGTGTACAAAAGAAATAAATAAAATACAGAAATTTGGAGCATACCAATGGGCAATTTAAATTGTGGCTTGAACCACTGTACTAAACCTGTCAGGAAGAAGAGAACGTGGTTAGCTTAAGATGAGCGAAGCTAAATCTAGTGCATAGCCTTGAATGATGGTACCACAGCAAACCTGTAACACTAAACTTTTACTGTGAAGTCTGCTCACATTCCATGTCCAAATGTATGCGTTCAGAGTGGTTTCTTTCCTTAAGAAGAGAAAAACGACGTGTGGATCTCTTTCCCAGCTCAGCGTCTGGGTTTGCCATTTGTGCTAACCTGACTTACAGTAACTTTCTCTAAGGCTGGCTAACTTTGCTAAGCATATGAAGTGGAAGCCTCATGCCGTACGCAGTAACTGCACAGTCGTGCTACAGTATTTTGAAGTAGTCCTTGAAATACTTATCTTTAAGCAGAAGCCCTTGGTCGCACTTTTAAGGTTTTTTTTATATATGTATATTCACAGATTAAAAAAAAATCCGAACAGCATACTTGAAGAGTGTAATACTCAAACTCTCAGTGCTTCCTTATTGTTTCTAATAGGATTTTTTATTATAATTATTATTATTATTATTGGGGGTTTTTTTTGGAAGGGGTTGGGAGGGTCGTTACTTTTTTTTTCCTTTTAGATAAAGAAGTGATGTTTTTAAATGAAGAAATGCGTGAATAATTGTGAGCCGTCTTGTCCTGAAACAGTTTTGAGGAGGACAGAGAGTAGTTTCTAGTGCCAGCCTGTCTGGGATGCAGCGCTGTTCATATGCCATTTATCTGTCCTCCTGAGCATACTGATGCAGCATCATGAAAAACATCTGTCTTCTCCACACATTTCTGTCATGCAGGGCTTTTCTTTCTTTTTGCAGATGTGAAGGAGGGTATGTTTATGTTTCTCATTTGCACATCATCTCTCATTCCTGGCCTCAGGATAAGAACAAGGAATTCCTCTTCAGCCCTTCCTAGGGAAAAGACAGGTTCTTTTAAGGAAAGAAATACTGAATCAACAGTCCACATAAAAGAATGGTTCTCAGAAATATCTCTGATTTAATTTTTTAAATAAATCCCTAAAAAGTGAAACCAAAGTTTTCCTCCTGTCAGGCTCTGGTAAGATCATTTGTGTGTCTGTGTTGAGACCTTCTTTGTATGCTGTGTTCGTGTGGTGCGCTGTGAGAGCATCCTCTTCTTCAGCCGTGGGGGCAAGTACTTGGTGTAGACATCTTTTGAAGCTCTAAAGGAAATGTCAGCTTCAAGTGCAACTCTCAAGTCCTAGCGATGTGCCGTTGCTGGTGACCTGTTGGTACTGGCCAGGGAATCTGCGTCCACTCTGTGCTGTTTTGTTACCTGGTGTCCCCTTCACCGTAACACAGCCAAGATTCAATTTTCTTCTCCATGAAATCCAAAAAGACTCCAGGATTCTCTTTTAAAACCATTTATGGTGTTTAATTAGATCTTACTGTTTTCCTTCCTTACAGGCTTAAGTTTCCTCCCTAGGAACCAAATGTTGCTCAAGTGACCTAAACCAGTTGAAATTTTACGCATGCAGAACATGTACCTCATATACGTATACCTGCCGAGGGCCAGGACTTCATGCTATGATGCGAATTCTGGGTTCTGAGAAATTCCCTCAAACTAGGCTAACGGCCTTGAGGGTCTTGTGATTGCCAGCAGAGGCAAGCCCTCCACCGTCCAGCCGTCCTTCCTTCAAAGATTCTGTCTGTTTTTTCCATAGTCACGGGAAACTCAGGTACCCCGCTCCCCAGGGATCCCGGCACACCTCTCTCTGTCACCATGTGCGCTAACCTGCTCCTGTCCTACTTAAAACACAGATTGCCAATTGCAGACTCAAGCCAAAAATAGTCGTGCATTCTACAGAGTTGCAGACAGCAAAGATTGCATAAACCTTCCCTGGCTAGACCATGCTTCTAGCTCCAGTGAAACGCTGTTCTGCTTACCACCCTTCTCTGGCTGATTCAAATTATGTGGGTAACTATGGCCTTCCCATGGCGTAGTTTTTGTCAGAAACAAAGGTGTGAATAACAGTAAGAAGTGATTTGGCACGTACTTGAAAAGCTTTGTTGCCTTTATTTCTGAAACCTGGCCTTTGCACCTCTCTTTTTCTCAGTTTTGATCACGCTAGAATTGCTCGTGGTAGGTTTTTACGTGGTCAAAGCAGGAAGGAGTTGAAGGCCAATGGATCTGGACACTTAGTGCCACTCGTCCATAGTATTTGGAGAAAATGTTTGTCCCCCTTCTTTGTATCCTAATTTCATTTCATTTAGTGTCTCAACTCTGTGTCCTCTTCAGTAAACACCATTTGCTACTTTGCCAGAAGGCGCGGGCTTAATAGAAACTTAGCACCTCAAAACTGTTTGGTGAAGGCCATGTACATATGGTTCTGGACAATGTCTGTCTGTCTGTCTCTTTCTCTCTCGACAGTTTCTTCCATTCCAGAAAGCTGTCTGCAGTAATGCCATAGATGATGTTGCATCCACTTTTCATATCCTAACACAACTGCCATGTGTTTTGCCTTTTGCATTAGCAGAACGTTTCGGGGTTTTCCTCCCTCTTCAGTTTGAAGGTCTGTGATGATTTCTGATAGCTTAACAATGATTATGTTGTTGGAAATGTGATTCTAGCTTTAAAGCTCCCTTTCCTTGTAAGTGGTTGTGTTTGCTGTCTTGATGAAGCGTTTCTGGGTGACACGTAGAAGACAGTTTCCGCCATGGGTGTGAGTGTGTGTGCGAGTACCGTTTATTAGCCTTCCTTATGGATGTAAGCTCCCTAGTGACCATCTCTGAGTTGCAGAATGTTTCCCAAAACATTTCATATTCAGGGGTTAAACGATTCTGAAATTGCTTAGATATGTTTAGCACATATCAACTTGGCATATAAAAAGGGAAGAATATAATGGACTGTGTTAGTTCAAAAAGCAGCAGCTCTTAATTGAAATTCAGTGGTTCAAATGAAATTATTCCGTTTCCCCCATTTGCTTTCTCAATGTAAGGAAGAATATCGATGCAAAAAAATTACCATTTTAAATTTTATAAAGTTCTTTTTTCTCTCAGCCTCATTAGTTTAGTTTAATGATACTCAGCATGCTCACAGCAATTATTTCACTAGTTTATTCCAATCCCTTGAGTTCATAGGGTCTCATCAGATTAAATGTTGACTTCTGTACATGTTGCACTGGGACAGAAAAGCACTGTCTTTCAGCTTTAGAAATATGCATTTTTTTAAATTAAAAAAAAAAAAAGCGCAGCATTATAACAAAAGAAGCCAAGCTACAAAGGGGTTCAAGATTGGGTAGTTTTGCCAGTGTTTAAGTGAATTCTGAATGTGGCTAAAGAGTTAAAAACCCTGTGTGTCTGTGTTGTGTATGCCAGGTGGTATAGTAGTAGGCAGTTGACTTAGCTGTAAGTGTGTTTTAAAAGTGTAAAAAAATAAACAGAAAAACTCACTTGCACGGGTTGAAGAGTACAGAAATGACACTTGTGAACGTAACACTGTAGTTTATAGATCTTAAGCTGCTAATTGTTGAGAGAGATTTACATTTGTCTTGTCTGGTTGTCGCAGATTTATCTGTGACACTTTTACTGTATATAAAAAACTTTAAATAAAGACCTCAGCTATTAACGCTGGCCTAATTCGGATGTTTCCAAAGGGATAGGGGGTGGGAGGGTGGTCAAGAAGAAAAAGAGGGATGTGTTAAAACTGCGCTGAGCCCTAACAGCTTAAACTTTGAGCAGGTTCTCCGTAGATCCGATCATCAAACTGCCCATATCATCAGCTGTGCAGCGCCTGGGCATGGCGAGAGTCAGCTGGCTGCGTTGTCTGGTCTCAGTAGAGGAGGAGCAGGAGCAGCACTGCCTTTGCCTTCTTCCCCATCCGTTTCCTTCCCGCCCCCCTGAGCCGGGACAGCCCCTCTGCAGGGTCGCTGCCATCCCCGCAGGGGCTTGCCCTGTTGGCCTGGCTCTTCTCTGCCCACGCTGCCTGCAGCACCGTGCTGCCAGCCTGCTGGGGTGGGTGCAGCGGGATGGCTTGCCCCAGCCAGGAGCAGGTCCCATGTTTTCCACGTCTGAGCAGGCTGTAAGCAGCCGCCCTAGTTAGAGGGGGCGGGGGCTGCCCCTTGCTGCTTTGGGCTTCTGCCTTACCGGGGTTGCAGGATCGGCTCGGTGCTGAGCTGCATGTGCAAAGCAAGGTGCGATTCCAGCCTCGCCTGTGTTTCTCGCATGGATCTTGTGATGGAGCAGCTCCGGGCCCCAGCTCAGCTTTGACAAGGAAGCATTCAGCTGGTGGGACAGCACTCGTTAACCAACAGCCCGCTCCCTCTTCCTCTGCGGAAAGGCGAGAGTGTATGATGTTGGTTGGGCCACCACTAAACATATGTATTTTGTCTACTGTGGTTCATAGAAGAATTTCTGAATTCTTCAGTAGTTGTACAAGCTGGAAGCCAGCAAATTCCTCACTGACGTGGAGAAAATACTTGTTTCTCTTGGGTTTTGGTCACATGGTCCTGAGAACACAGAACTGAGCAGGGAATGGCAGCAACTTTTTTAAGGGGAAAGGGACCAGGTAATTTTGTCTGTTTTCTCAAAAAGATTTAAGTGCTGTAAAATCAGCAAGAGATGAAAAAAGCAGAAGCACCTGTTTGCAGTGGTTTTTCTCCCCCATAGTCTCCCCACAACCTGAATGCAAATTCCAGCTGATGATAGATGAAACAAGTGCACGGGGCTGCTTTTGCGAGAGCTGTCTGGCTCAAGGTAGGAGATGGGTGCTGGTTGTGAAGTTTCATGTTTTTGCTCTCTTTTGGAGCCATCACCTGATAGGTGCTGGTTGGACTCGCTATGGTTCTTGAACGGGGCTTGGGATCAACGAGGGGCATGATGACCAAGGATGAACACAGGGGCCTTCTACTCTCACGTCAACAGTTTTAATCCTATAATTTAGAGGACCGGGAGTCTAGCTCAGCTTTTTGGTTAGTCTGTGGGAAGTGGTTTGATAGCTCCACCCAGGTCCTGGGGCCAAACAGGGATGTGGCAACGGTACAGCTACACTGAGTTGCCACAGTAGGGATGAAGGATTGGCTGATCTTTCCCACTGGAGCAGTCATTCTTAAAAATTGCAACATACTGGTGTGTTGACAGTGGAAATTTGGGCAGACAGCTCCCTACCACAAGACATCTGTCTTCAAGTTGTTTCTTAACAAACACTAAATCCACTTTCTCTGTTAAAAGACAGTGTTGGTTCACGGTCTGTTGGCCTCAGTGGAGCCTCCCTCACCGACTGCAGTTCAGCAGGAGTGGGAAGCAGGTTCTCTGCTGCCCGAGTTGGCATGCAACGGTACCTCCCTGGGCAAATCGGGTCTGCTGAGTGGTTCATTCCCGAGCCAGATCCCCTCTGAGCTTAGGAATGAGAGTCACCACGTGTGTGTGCTGTCTTTGTATCAGCCTTGTGCCAGCCCTCGCCCAAAAGGGTAAAATAGGGAATGCTGCCTGAGGAGAAAAGCAGGAACAGGATGGGAAGCTGTGCTGTGTTTTGAGCCTCCCTCCCCAGTGCCAGTTGGCCTATAGCCCTGCCTGTGCACAGCTGGTGTTCAAATCACCTTGTAACCAAGAGGTCTGAAGGAGTTCAGGAGCTCCTCTGCTGTGCGCACAAAAGCACTTGAATCCTGCAGGGGTGACTACCAGATATCTGCCATGACGGCCCTGAGGACATTCCCATCTCCCGTTTTTGAAAACCTTGATGGCTAACACTAGCTATGGTACGTGGGGAGCAGGAGCCCTAGGTGACCCACCAGCCTGTCCGGCCAGCACAGAGAAACAGGTGAGTGTGACACTACATTGCTCCGTCTCGTCGCTCGGCTCCTCGTTTCCAGCTGGTTCAGGATTTGGTGCTGCACCCCCGTGTTTCTCCAGCCCCCTTACTGTGAACACAAGCGCTGAGTCAAGACAACTCCCATTCACCCTTGGCCTTGCTGAAGATGCCACTCGAGGGGAGACTCTTGACACAGGCGAGTGGATGGAGGGGGAGGGAGCTTCTCCGTTTGCTCGGGAGGGAACATGCACCAGGAGGCACGGCTCACCTCCTCTCCGGCACACCTTAAGTGCCTGTTTTGGAAATGAACGTCCTGCTTCTGCGGGGGGGTGGGGGGTGGTGCTGGGGAATCCTGAGAAGAGAGCAGGGATCTTGTGAGGAGCAGGTGACGCTTCACTGGTGGAGCACCCCTCAGCAGAAAACATCTTCAAGGAAATTATCAACCCTCTGAGTCTCCCGATGGCGGCCTCAGGCGTCCTGGTGCGGTGTCGATCCTCGGGAGGGGCAGACGCCGCTCGCCCAGGCGCTGCAGGAGCTTTGGGTTTGTTCCTTCCTGTCCCAGTCTGAGCGAGGACAGAACGAATCCTGTTCCGTGATTTCACTGACCCTCCCGAGGCCGTTTCTTTGAAAGACCTTTTGCTTATTTCAGATCCGCCCTGCTCCCGCATCGCTAAGGTCTGCGTCTCCCTCCCGCACGACACCGTGGCGCTGGGGCCGGCTGCTGTTCCGCCCGGCCTGGCCCGGCCCGGCCCGGCCCTCTCCCCGCTGGGGAACGCTGCCGATGGCCGGAGGGGCTGACGGCGCCCCCAGCCCCAGCGGCCGCCGAGGGCGTCCGGGCCCTAGCGCCCCGGGCCTGCGAGGGGCCGCAGGCGGGAGGGAGCTCCGGGCCCGCGGCTACGCGCAGAAAAACAAGTGACCCTCCGGGCCGGGGGAACCCGCCGTCTCCCGGGGGGCCTGGGCCGGCGGAGCGGGGCTGCCCCCGCGGGGACGTGCCTGGGCGACTCTCGTCCAAGCCGCTCTAATGACAGGGGATCGGCTCAAAGGGTTCAGCCGCTCTAATCTAATTTATGGCCATCTAACGAACCCAAGACCAGCGCCGGGCTCCCCCGCCCCGTCCTGCCGCCGGAGCCGCTTCCCCCGGGGAGCCGAGGCCAACCTCACCCCCGGCCCGGCCCGAGGGACCGCGACTGCCCCCGGCCCCGCCCGGTCTCTGCCGCCATCTGGCGGCGGCAGCTGGGACCGCTCACCGGAGCCGCCCGCCCGGCCCGCCCGCGGTCTCTGCCGCCACCTGGCGGCCGCGCTGTGACCCGGGGCCGCCGCCCCGGCGGGGCCGCGTGCGGGGGGGGCTGAAGCGCCGCGGCGGGTCCTGCTCCACCGGGCGCATGGCGGCGCGAGGCGGGGCGGCGGGGAGCGGCCCGGATCCGGCCGCTGCGGGACAGCGTCTGCTCGGGGCCTGGGGACAGCGCCGGGCCGGGCCCGGCCGGGGGACAGTGCGGTGCCCCCGGAGCCTGGGCAGGCGCCGGTGAGGGCCGCAGCAGAGCAGGCTGGAGCGGCCCCCTGGGCGGGGAGCAGCTCGGCCGTCCTGCCAAGGGCCAGAGGAGGGCAGGGACCCCCCGGGGGCTTCTCGGTCCCGCCGTGCGCCAGCTGCCTCCTGGCACTCGGCCGTGCCACCGGGCTGCGCGGGTCTGACCCGCGGTGGGAGGGCGCGGAACGGGCGCGGGCGCAGCTCGCCCCAGAGGCCGGGGAAGCCGCAGGTCCCCCCAGCACAACCCTCTTCTCTGGGTTGTCATCGCCGTTTCCTCCCAGAGCAGCACTGGGGGACGAGAGGCGACATGGAGACCGTGACCCGCGCGGTTACACGAACACCTTGCCGACGTTGCCACGGGCTCCGGAGCATCCCTGCCGTACAGACGTCCCACCCGCTCCGTCGCTGGGCTGCGGGCTACGACCGCAGCAGCACATCAAAGACCCTGAGCCGTTCCCGTTGGGCAGGACCCCTCTCCCCCATGGCTCAGCATCACTCAGAAGTAACTCAGGGGTTATTACGGCTTGAATCCGCTCCCGTACCCGATGTTGGCCCAGGTGAGGAACAGCCTCTCCCCGCGCAGACTTGGCAGTCTCTCTCTGGGTCCTGCCTGCGTGCTTGCCAGCACAGCACCTGGGTCTGTGCTCAGCTCCGATGTCTCCACAGAAAGGGATTGTGCAGCCACGGGCTGTGGCTCTGCAATGCATGGTTGCCCCGGCTCTGGAGGGAGATAATCCAAGGCACAATTGTTTATGGCGCACATCGATAGCTTTCAAACCAGCTTTCATGTAAGGCTGAATGCTCTGCTTCTGTTGTGTTAAGCACGGCTGAGTCTGTGATTAGTGAAAATCAGCCATTTGCCTGATCTGCGGCTTTCCTCTCCTCCCCTCAAAGTGGGGCTGGAGTCTACAAAAATTTGTGGCATGCTCCTTCGTGCTTCATCCACCATAGCTGGCGTGCCAGACAGCCTCTGTTGGGCACACGGGCCTGATCCCCTGCTGCTGCCTCTCATTCCTGTTTGCGGCACAGTGCATTTGCTGGCAGTCCTGGTGCCTCCTCTGGCTCCTGAGCAGCACGTTGTCCTGTTTGCTGGCTTGTCCCAGCAGCAAGGGGGAACCACACTGACCTAGGCTTCCCAAGGGCTGGCCTCAGCACTGCTCTGGTGGGGTTGTGTGTCCAGAGGCAGAGATCACACACAACGTCACCTTTTCTCTGATGCAGGGTAGGATCCTAACAAAAAAAAAAAAAGATCGGCAAAAAAATCATATGAGATTTGGAGGTTCTCTTGGAACGGGACAGAGAGAGCGCCGGAACAATGGCCCCATTGATAAATTCCCCGTTTCCTGACGCCAGCCAGGGAAGGAGGGACCTCTGCAGTGGCAGCGCTGCAGAGCGGCAGGGGCTGGAGATGGCAGCCGGGCCAGCTTGGCACAGAGATGGCCCACGGGGCATGCAGGCACAGGCAGAGTGGGCAGGAAGAAGCTGCCTGCTCCCCGTGGGGCGAGATAAGCCTGCAGAGTTTCAGCCTGAAGATGCTCCCTCCTGTTAGCAAAATGCCCGTTGTCTTCGTGCCTGGGTCTCACTCCCAAGCGCTACTCTTGGTGAGTGCCTTCTGCCACGTGCAAGCGGCGCGGCTAATTACTGGGGCAGCATGTGGGCACAGCCAACATTGGGGAGGGTGGGATGTGCGGACGGAGGGCTGCCCGTGGTGTGGGAACAGGTCATGGCTGTGAGCCAATAAAAGCAGGGTGCTGACTGGGAAATACCTGTTAACTGAGTGACTAAAAATCATTTTTTTAGTCTCCCCATCAGCAAAAGGAAAGCTGGGGCTCTGCTGTCCTGGACACTCTTGTTTTACTGTGGTGCATGGACAGTCAGAGGAGCTGCTCATGGACCCCCCCCCCCCCCAAGGAATTCACTGACTCAAATCGTGAGTGAGCCGGGATGTCCCATCCGACCCCCGAACAACTCAGGTCCTTCTGTGGGGCTCTGTGAGGACAGCTTGGCCCTGCAGCGTGCTGCCTGGAAAGCCTGTGAGCAGGGGCTCGAGCCTGGGGCCGAAACTCAGTGGCTGTGGGGACCGTGGCTTGTGACAGGGCTGGCTGCTGGCACGACCGGCTCTCACAAAGTGCCGCAGTGGTGAAGCTGTTCCTGCCGCGGGCGTTCACAGTGAGGCCCGGAGCCAGCGGCTGTGGAGTGCCGATACACAGGGGAGCGCCTGCTTTTCCTCGGCGCTGCGCTGGCTGGCGAGCACAGAGAGTATGAAGAGAAAGCGGCAAAGGTGGACTTGCCCAATCTTCGTGTTTGATACAGAAACATGGGCAAGGCACAAGGTCGAGATAATAGCTCTTGCTAGGCTAACCTAAACATGTTTTACAGACAGATGTAGCAGTGAGCGGGAGTGATAACGGCAGCAGAGTAGATAGATTGCCGCTATCTGGGTTGCAAAAGGGCTTTACTTAATTAAGCTCAATTTGCTGCCTCTGCCCCTGGATTCCTGCAGTGCCACGCAGGGCTGATGGTGCCTGCTGCCGGGAGAGAGCAGCCTGCAGCGAGGCAGCGGGTGCCTGCGCCCGAGGAACTGCCCCGATACTGCCTGGGAAGGTCAGGGTGGCTTCGCACAGGCGTCGAGCCCGAGCTCAGGGCAGTGGTGCCGCAGGGCCCCTCACGCGCCAGCCACCTTCCCGGAGGACTGCGGGTGGGTGAGGCCTACGCTCCTCCCGGCTGGCTTGGCTCCAGCCCCGCGCTGATGGTATTGCGGCTGCGGCACCTGGCAGAGCTGGCACGCTCCGCCGCCTTCTATTTTTAAGGCTTCCCTTTGAGCATGTGCTTGGGGCAGCTGCTGTCCCCATGGATCTCGTCAGGGTGATGGCAAGGCTCTGCTGGTGGGAGACTGCTGCCTTCCCCTGCCCAAGACGGAGGCATCCAGAAGAGTCACAGGTCCAGGGACAGCCAAGGCCAGCCAGGACTACGAAGGTCCTCCCGGCTGCACCACCCAGACCAGAGGGCTTCACACTGGGGTTTCCCCTTGCTGCGGCGTCTCCCCACAGTGAGACCAGGGATGGGGCAGGAGGAGGTCCACCCAGGGTCCCCCTGCATACCAGGGAGCCAGCAGCTCTGCTGAGGTCCCCAGCGCTGCATCGACCACCAGCAGCTCATGGAACCAGTGGGGACACAGCACAGTGCCCCCCAAGTGCCTGCCCCCATGGCACCAGGCAGGGCCACGTCCAGGCTCAAGGCGCAGACTGAAAACCAGGAAAGTCCTACCGGGTGGCCCCGGGGCTCGCTGCCCACCCCACTGGAGGCACTGTCAAGGCCCCGCTGGATGAGCCCTGGTTTTCCTCCCAGAGCCTGGAGATCTGGTGCTGGGCCCCAGCCAGGGGTCTCACTCCGTGGGTGCAGGCTTTGGGCAGGGAGCGGGGGCAGAGGAGAGCAGGGACCAGCTTTTTTTCCTGCCACACTTTCCGTTTCCGCTGCTTGTGGCCATCCCTGCAATCCGCAGCCAAATCACAGCTTTTAAAGGTGCTGTTTTCGCTTCTCTATTAGCACGCTTCAGCCCTGACTCACTTCCTTTCCCACCACTGCTCCTCCTTGGCAAATGCTGAAGGAGGTCCCTCTGCAAGCTCCCGTAGGCCGGTGGAGAAGCTACTGGCGTGCTTTGGTCTGTTTCCTCCGGCATGAGCGGTGTCAGTAGCTTGCCAGGTCACAGACACACAGGGTCAGGATATACCTGTGCTCCCCTAAGCCCTGTCTCCCACCCACGGGCTTCTCAGGAGGAGCAACCCAACTCTAATCAGTGCTCCTGTTCGTTTATTTCCTTTTATTGTAGCTTGTAGGCTCTCACCCAGGATGTTTGAGTTTTTTTTTGTCTGGAGCATCTGGAAACCCTGAGAAGTGCAGGTTGTTGTCACAACATACAGGTGAAGGTAATCCACCCCTGCCCTTTCGGAGAAGGAAGATCTGGAGAGGGCTGAAGTTTTTCACCAAGTAAGCTGCTAATGGATGCTTGAAACTCTGGCTAAGGATGCATTAATTAATCTTCAGGGCCTTCTGGCAGAGCAGCCCTCCTCGAGGAAGGCACAGAGAGGTGGAATGGCATCCCTGAGGTCACCGGTGGCATGGATGGCAGGTCTGGGGACGGGACTTTTGAGCCTCTGGGCTGCTGGCAGGAGGCTAGGCTGCTCCTGCACAAGCATCAAGGGGAGCATGGGTGCCGAAGGGTCTCACAGTGTGCCTGCTGCCGGGCACTCCTCCGAGGTGGGCAGAGGCTACCCCGATGTTGGTGCTTGGACCCTCCTGCTACGTCCCTCTGGTGTGGTGATAGGCAGGGTCCCCGCTCCCCCAAGGCATCACATCAGTCTCCAGCCACTGCCTAAAGTCTCTTTGAGAGATGGGAGGGATTTTGAAGCACCCGCCAGCCCCCAGTGTGTCCCCTCTGCCCTGTGAGCTGCAGGTGGGGGCAGAGCACAGTGTTTGTCATGCTCAGAAAAAAATCACATGAAGCCTGGTTGCTTTTCCACCTTGATTTACTATCAGCTTTGACAAGCTCTGTCTCCGAAACTGCCAGCCATGTCTAATGCTGTTGATTTGATAATATATCTAATCTGGCTTTCTTGAAAGCGCCTGGTATCTCAGAGCTGCTGTTCTCCTACTTGAACCATCTTCCTTCCTTGCCTCCTTTCTATCTTTCCCAGCTGGGGCCAATCTGTCTGGGAAATAGTCCAATTTGCTTCCATCTGATGGGAGCGGATCCCAGCTCAGTTCCCTTCATCTACTCTGGAGTCAAAATCAGCCTAGGTCATTATTTTGAAATCCTTCATTTTCTTCCTCTGCATTTTTGCTGCTGCTTTTCCCCCTCAGCAGAGGCACTGGTGAGAATACCTGTAACTACCTCTGCCTTTGGGTTTTCACAGAGCCACCTCCATCCACTCGGCACGACATGGATGTTTGAGGTCTGGACAAGATATTCCCCACTCTTTAGACCCTCCCATGGTCTGAGGTGGAGCACCAGTGTCCCCTGTTAGACACGACGCAAACTAGTGGGTCTGGGCCAGGCTTAAGTCCCTCTGCAGGTGTCCCTCAAGGGCCGGGGGCACCTGAGGTGTGTGGAGCCCCTCAAGCCCTCAGTCCTGCACCACCCCGGGGTGGCTGGGGTTTCCATCACACAGCAGCATGTTGCTAAAGGACCTCTTGGCCCCTCTCACTCCACCAGCACTCACTGAGTAGGACAGAGAAGGGCCTGTCTGCGCTCACTGTCATCCTGGATGCAGGCCTGGTGCCAGGCACCAACAGGCCTTGGTGGCCCTGGGCAGCCCCACCTGGAGCCTCTGTCCACACCCTGGCAGGGGCCCAAGAGCTCATTTAAGCCCAGGGCTGGGCTGGGCTGGGCTACTGGTAGGTGCTGCTCTCCAGCCCCATCTCTGGCCTGGCCCTGGAGGGACGTAGGCACCTTGTGCCCTGGGTGGGCCCGCTGGTGGCATGTTACAGCTTTCTCCAGTCCTGTCTTTATCCCTGCCTCTCGGAAGCGCTTCGGACCTATGCTGTCGGCTTGTCCCTGGTCCTGTCATCTTTCACCCCTGGTGGGATCCCTCGGATGGCTTGCTTTGCCTGGGGCTGTCAATGGACCCTGTCTCCAGCACCTGCCTCTGCCTGCCATGGTCAGGCCCTGCAGGGCTGTGCCGTGTTGGTGAGGGCTCTGCCCATGCTGGGACTGCCCTCGCTGCTCCCTGCTGCTTGGCACAGGGAGAAAGACTTGCTGTTTGTGCACCTTTCATGGTGCTCAGCCAGGGTCGAAATTGCTTGGCTCAACCCCCCAGGGCTGTGGTTGAAGTGGAGCCATTAACTCAGCTGGTGCCATGTACCCAGGGTCTCCAGATGCAGCGTGGGCATGTTAACGTTATTTAGGTAGGATTTTCTGATCAGAAACACTGCAGCTTCAGCCAGCCCTTCCAAAAGAGGGTGTAGCTTCAGACTGAAGCAGATGCCATCTCTGCTGTAAGAGACCTTGCAGGAGAGGGTGATGTGGTGAGGTTCTGTCAGGACCAAGGGGACGCAGCGAACCCAAGCTGCAGAGTTTCCCTGGCAGCCCTCTGACTGTTGGCACTGTGCAAGCAGGCACCTCGGTGCTCTGATCGGCTGGGGCAAGGAGACTGCTGTGGAGAGACCCCCAGGTGGAAACATTGCAGATGTTATAACCACTCATGGAGCTTCACTCAGAGCTTGCCCTTGTTTACTGCAGAGGTCCACTGCTGTGAGACCTGGGTCTGTTCTGCTGCTGCTCAGTGATCTGCTGGGGGCAGCGGGGAGCTGCCTGCACAGACCCACAGCCAAATGATTGGATCTGTCAGCTCCAAGAAGCATCATCAGAGGAGATCGAGGGAAACTCCTCGCACCTGGCTCTGAAACACAGCTACACTGTGAGGCAAGTGTGGCCAGTTAAGGAGGGCAGGGCAGGGGAGGGCAGGGCAAGGCTGCATAGGAGCTGGATGCACCCCACAGAGCTGCAGGGAACTGCAGGTAAGTGAGGTGTAAATACGTGGGAAGCTGCCTGGGCATCCTGCTCTTGCTTAGTGGGTCTTTAAGCGCTACAGCCACAGCAGCACTGGCCATCTGTGTCTCTGCCATCCTGGGGAACTGAAACTGGTGATGTCTCCGAGGAAGTCCTCCTAGTTTGCGTGACTAGGAGTTTCCAGAGCATTGCTGGTCACCATGAGGTGACACAGGAGGTCCTGCTGACACAGCTGCGGGTGGTCCTTGTGCAGCTCCCTGGAATCAGAGATGTGCCCCTAAAACCAGTATGACCCTCCTTTGGGGATCATCTGGGGAACAAGGCTTCTAGTACCCTCATCAGGGCACAGGAGGAAAAGTGGGGAGGCCAGATTGGCCCCTGCTTTGGGGCACTGAGTTCAGAGTGACCTTAGCAGGGTGTATAAATCAATGCTTGTGAAGATAATGAACTGGCCAGTGTAGGTAACTGCGTGTCCATCTGGCCTGCAGTCAGACATGCTTTAACCTTGTAAGCAAACGAGTGCAAACCTGCAGCTAAGCCCAGCCCTCCTAAAGGAGGGGAGGTGACACAGCAGAAAGCAGGGAGAGACGGAGGTAATGTGCTCAGCCGTGTGCGGAACATCCTTGCCGAGTGCGAGGGGTCCCTGCGCTTCGGTCGCTGCGCTGCCTCAGAGGACAGGCTGGCACGTCTGAAACGGTCATGGGGCTTTTTCTGACTTGATAGTGGCGAAAAGAGAATCACTGCTGAATTGTCTAGTTTATGGATCCACCAAGTTAATTAACTGTGATTGATAGGCCACTGCCAGAACGAACCATACTGAAGGCTTATCTGTATAATCCCTGTTTGTGTGTTTAAAGACCGATAGGAGAGCCAAAAAAAAAAAAAAAAAAAAAAATCCAGACAAAAAGATAAGGCTGAAGATGCATGGTGATGTCTTGGAAATTTAATTTAGCAGGGAAAATATCCTTTTTAAAACGACATTATTAACTGCTGTCAAGTGACAGCCATTTGGCCTTCACTGTGGATGTGGATGAATTCAGCCAAGTTGTATCAGACCTCTCTTGAAAGCACGGTGTATGCCACTAACCAGGCTTCTTCCCTGGCGCTCTGGATGCATAAAATCTGCATGATTGCTTTGCGATGGGGCTTGTCAACAGAGACTGCAGCTGGGTTATGAATCACTTTAATTTGTCATGTGAGCTGGTTTCACACCAATATCTCTGGAGGGAAAATGCTGGAAAGTTGGGGGGGGGGGGGCGGGGAATGAGAGGGGATGTCAGACACAACCCTCCCGCCCCAGTTTTCAGTGGAAACGTTTCTTCTTCTCCACCAGCTAATGACTAGTCCTAATTTAATAGAATGGAGCGAAGTGGCCAACATAAAATGTATGTGTTTTATTTTCAAATCTCAGACTAACATGGCCACAAGTCATAGTCTGAAACGATTGGGGGTGTTATCAGTCACACGATCTGACATTTTGCCAAAAGGTCTCTTTTTGTCTCTTCTCTGAAGTGTGAAAACAAGGGATGCTATTTCTTGTGTTCTGCAAAGAAAAATGTGGGTTGCAGAATCTGAAGGAGCCATTAGATGAAGGAAACTGAAGAAGGAAAGAAAAAATCAGGACCTCTTCCTTCCAATAATCACACAAATATTGGACCTCTAGGGACACTTAATGGAAAACATTTTAGGAAGCACCTGAAAAACTGCCATGGAAATTTCCCAGCCCAGCCATCATATTGTCTCCTGCATCCTTTACTGGGATAATCTTGAGAAAAATCTAAGAATCAGATCATAATTTGATATTTTTCTTTATTTTGTATTTATTTATTCTGTTGCCATTAATAACAGTAAAAATGAAATTACCCACCCCTGACTCTGAGTTCCCCTGACACTTGGTTAAAGTACACAATTATGCAAAATAGGCAGACTCCCACTGCACGTTATCCCAAGCAGCAAAAGCATAAACCAAATATAAGCCCCTCCACAGAGACAAATTACTCACCCATCAAAAGAATTACTCACTGTGGACAAGCAGAGTTTTACAAGGTTGATTTTTAAGTGTGCAGATGAATGTTACAGCTGGTAAGAATTCGTTAGTCGATGAATCTGCAATAAAGGAAAAGATAATGAGACACAGCTTTGTTTTTCCTAAGTGGAAAGGGTTGTATACTGTGCTGACCGAAAATGGAATGCCCTGCTCTCCTCCTTCCTCAAATCAGGAAGGTGTTTGATCATGTGTTTAGCTTTAAGGGCACAAATAGCCCTCCTGAAGTGAAAAGAAATATTTGTTTTCTTCAACAGAGTTGCATTGCTAGACACCTTGCAAAGATGACCGTTCCCTACAAGAGGGGCAGTGAGTGCGCAGGTATAACGCAAATGCCTTTTTCTAACGCTTTCCCTCAACACGCTGCCGTTTCTCTCCTGGTATGTACAGAGCCAGGGCTGTGCATGGCCACCCTGCAGTAGGGCTGGTTTGTGGCTCTGTTGGCATTTGCCATGATTAACCTGCTATTGAAAAACGTCCACTCGTGCTCCTGAGCTGCCAGCCCAACCCTTCAGCTCTTCCCCGCAAATTACTAATCTGGTCTTGCAACAAGCAGCTCCCCACAGCAGCCTTGCTGCAATCCTGGTAAACAACATATGTGAGGATGAGCTGGTGAAGCTGCCGTGAAGGCATTTGCTGCTTTCAGATTCCGGCTCCCGCAGGGCGCACAGACCTGCTGTGGCAGCAGGCAGAGCCGACCTGTTGGCAGCAGGAGCCTGAAATGGGGAGGGTGTGCGGGTGGCGGCTGCGGAGCACCGCAGAGTCCGGAGAGGATGAGGACGATCAGGTCCTGCAGCAGCAGAGCACACCTGGGCATCTGGCTGCGTACCTCACGCTGAAGCCCGCTTTGTGGCTGGAGGGCAACAGTCATGATGTCTGCGCCCAGCAGCCTGACCCAGTGCTGCGCAGACATCATGCTGACCAGAGCTGGGCTGGGACCAGCTCCCTCGAGTACTTGGCATTGCCTAAATCCACTCATTCTTAAGCTGCTTCTTCTGGTGCTTCCCTCCCCCCTCCCTCCACGGGCTGTGTATGTGGGGGACACGCACATGAAAGGGGGGAAGGATTGGCCCCTTAGGGAGGAAGTAGACACTGGCTTTTTCTGTCCCTTTCTGGAACAGAAAGCTCCAGCCAGGAGCTGTTCTGATTAGGTCTTAGTGTAAAACAGATGCAAAGTTTCATGCAACAAGTAAAGTGGCATAGGGAAACTGATATATTTTTACATGCTGTCTTTCCCCATCTCTTCCACAGGATCAGAGCTATTAGATCTGAAGCTGATTAAGTGTGAGATCCCAGCATAATAACTAAAGAATTGGCCACCAGTTTCTTGATGAGCGTCTGGGAGCTGGAGTGCAATGTTCCTTTGAAATACAGGTCACAAACAAGCTCTTCTATTTTTTACAGACAGCCCACATCCCCCCACTTTCTATCTTAGAAAGAATGAAAGAAAAACAGGTTTGCTAATACTGCCAGATCTGGAGGCAAGAGGTACACTTACATTCAAAACTTTGCATGAACGTCCAGCTGCAAGAGTTTCCAAGCAAGGCGAAAGCTAGCAAGTGAAAGAAGTTGGACAATTACACTAATTTGTCTGCCTTGTTTTCACTGAAATAATTCAGGCAAGGCCAACTGTGTTACTTGGATTCTCTAAGGTATAATTTAGGCATGAGATGTTTACAATCAACTCTCATTTGCATCAACCAGGAGGAAAACATGGGATCTGTTGGATATTTCAACTGGTGGGTTAATTACTAGTTTAACCACTTACATTTATTCAACCTTCTGCATCTGAACAGCCACTGGGCCAGATCCTGCCACTCTTGCTGCAGTGCTTACTGCACAGGTTTCATGCAAACGAGAGAACAGTGCAGGACAGGGCCCTGCAAGTGCGGTTCTAGTTTTGCTAAGCAGAATTGGTGCTGGAGATGGGCATCTACCTGAAAACGGTAGAAATATTAGATCTGCTGGGAACAACTTGCACTTCCTTTTCACAGTACCAGGAATGAGCTTAAACAAAGATACAGTTTACTATGGGCCACGTTCTGTCGTCCCTGCTAGCGACGATTATTGAACTGCTTAGCAAATACTTTGATAAGATCAATGGGACTGTTTGTGCGATAGGAAACCTCTGTGTGTGTGTGTGTGAGGAGCTCAGGAACCAGCCCTCAGACTCTTCCATGAGCGCTGCACAGAGAAGTCTAAACACTGCTAAGCAAGGCTAAAATGAGCAAGGCAATTGATCGATGGTTTTGATTGAAACCAGAAGTAAGTTTTGCTGGGTTTTTTAAACCCAGGCTTAAATAGACATCACTTAGAAGAAGAACATCGATCGAAAGATAAACCCAATGCATGAGAGGACCCTGAAGGTGAAAAGTACCATTAAATAGGTTAAAGGAGCCTGCCCTCGTAGGACAAGCTGTTCTCTGTGCGAGAGGACCCAGAGAGCACCCAGAGGGAGATAAGAAGATTACGAGGTCAGATTCCAGGTTACAAGCCCCGGTGGCTTGCTCCATCTTGGGCACCTCTGCATGGGCTGCAGGCAAGAGCCTAATGAGTGCCAGCTGTGACGGCTTTGGTGCTACTCGCACCTCTCCTCTGTGAACTGACCCAAAATTGTCAACTAATTCCTATATGCCAGCAGCTTTCTGGGTAGGAACAAATTTTGGGTATTTAGCTGAAAGGACTCCCTGGCAGGGAGGAGAAAGGCCCCATATCTCCTGACACGTCCTGAAGTCACCTAGTGAAACGCCTGTTTTCCCACCGTGACCCCTGACAGACCCCTGGTCGCCTGCCCCGGCCGGCCGGGAGGGCCAAGGCACTCGCTGGGGAAGACTGAAACAACACTGGGCTGGGCCTGGGCGCTCGGGGCTGGGTGGCTCTGCAGAGACAAAACCAGGTCCTGCCCCAGATAGGTGTTTTGCTGCCCACCACCGGAGCTGGAAGGCAACGGATGGGAAACCCCAGGTTCAGGTCTGGGAGGACAAGCTGACAGAGCCCAAATCTGACCCAACAGTGTGAGTGAACCAGTTTTGTCTCCATCCAGCCCCCGGTGAACGAATCCTCCCAACACACACCTTGTCTCAAGGGGTGGAGGAGCTCAGCACCCAGGCTGCACCTTCAGCACAGAGCCAGCACCTGCAGCTCGTTAGTCCTCATTATTATTAAAGCTCGTTACTGCTCTCTTCTTAGATGAAGGCCATGAAGTGAAGGATGGCTGCCCTTCCCAGCCTTTCCAGGGCTAGGCAGGCTGCTTAATTCAACGTGGCCGTTGTTGTGCACCCTGTGTAGGTGACTGCACGACTGGCTGAACTCAGGTAAGGTGGCAGTGGTTTTTGCGTGATTCCTTCTACCCTATGGGGCAGAGGGCGCTGAGAAAAGGGAGTCCCCTGTGCCACCCACTGACTCCTGAAATACACTGCAGGCCTATGTACAATGTGATATGTGGATGTGAAAATAGCAAAAGGACTACTGCTTAGCTAGGAAGATGGAACAGCTGACATTTAAGGGATAAAAGTACCCCAGTCTTTATGGTGTTTTAAAACAGAGTGAGCGCTGAAAGGTAATTTTCACTATTTAGGCTGTTTGATTACCTTTTTTCTTCCACTTTCCTTAGCTGTATCAGCAGGTTGCTCCACCTCTCTTTGCTTTACCACTGCTTCTGCTCAGTTTCAGGATCACGTTCACTGGTGGGTGAAGCACTTTGGGTGCCTGTTCTAGTGGGTTATCCAGATAGTCCAAAGAAAAAGCTGGTTTCACTTGTGTAAAGACTCATGCAAATGTTTCCATTAGCACACCGTTTTGTAACATCTCATATTTTACATCATTGATTTTGTGGTGAGTTCAGACACAAATACATACGCGCAGCATGCAGATTGTATGTAGTAACTTTGCAGGCTAAACTGAAACCGCCTGATAACTCTCCTTTTCTGCTACAAAATCAAAAATGCTACAACTAGTCCAGTATAGGACTTGCTGACATTTTAAATGTGTACGTGCTTACATGTCTTTTTTTATACGTGTATATGTATGTGTATGACTTGACTTTTGGCTTATCGCTAAGATTAATGAATGTGTTGACTGCACATGAGAAATGTGTAAACCTGTAAGACCATTGGGGTCACCAGGGAAATGTCAGGAACGAGATCACACTGTTTACAATATGTCCAAAAATATACAACACCAGACAACACCCCACAAGTGACACTATAATGAGAGACAGCTATTAGAGGCAATGTGAAACACATGCTGCTGGATGCTGCATGTCAAAGATTTATCTTGAAATTGCAGATAGCAGGCCATTGCGAGACATAGGTATGAAAACATTTCAGGTTCCCTAGTAAAAAGCAGCGGGCACATAAATTTGTAACTAAAGTCTGCTAATGAGTTACTCGGAGAGGCTGGCCCTTTGCCTCTATTCCAATGCCCTCAGGACATGGCACAAGAGCTGCAGGGCCTGTTCAGCTTGCGGGGAGCGCAGCGAGGTCAAGGACGGTCTTCCCGTAATGGCCGAGTACAGCCTTGCCTCTACGGAAAGTGGCATGGGCACATCGTGGGCAGCATTGGGGTGCAGGGAAAGGGCTTGGGGCTGGCTGCAGGTGGGTCGCTGGCAGGGACCTCTGGGCTGACTTCAAGCAAGGACAGCTCAGGAGGTGAAGGTTAGGGTGTTAGAAGACAGGACCAGTGGGCTAGGGCTGGGTAAACACCAGGAGGATCCCTGGTGGTAGCACCCAGGTGCTGGCACCCATCTCTGTTTACTGCCAGCTGTGGTAATTGCTGCTCAGGTAGGTTTTGGCAATGCTGCCGTCAAGGGTTATCTGACCAAGGTTTGTGTCTGGGGCCGGCTGACGTTACGAGGCTGGGGTTCAGACTAGGTTCAGCTCAGGATCAGACTAGCAGTGGCCGCGAGTCAGCACTACAGCTGGGCGCAGAAGATACAGGACAGCGTGCAGGGCTGTGTTTCACATGGGCTAGTTGCCTGCCCAAGGGTCATAGCAATGACAAGTGACTTGAAGCTGGGGCTGACCTTGGCAGAAGCCCATGAATTCACGTGGCCCTGGGTCCAGCAGCATCTGCAGAGCTGGTTCAGAGTAGGTGGTGGCCGTGGCTGCTTGGCTGGAATTAGGACAGGGCCTGTCGGAGGGAACTGAGTATGTGGGACGGAGCCAGGGGGTGCCACCTGGGGCATACAGAGGTTTACCAGTGACAGGCCCTGCCAAGCCGAGGGCACATCTGGAGCTGGTCTGGGGTCTACTCTGTTCACCCAGGTGCAGACCAGAGATACTTAGAGCTGGACAGATCAAATACAGAGTTAACTCAGAGCTCAGTGTGACACAGTGTGTCTTTGAAAGCAATATGGCATTTTAACCAGACTGCTTAGGATTGTATTAAGATGTACAATGCAAACAATAATTGTACGATTAACCACATTTAACCCTTTCACATCAAAGCACAAAATGAACACCAACACTGAAGCCTCAACAAGCCCAGTGAACGTGGGAGAGAATAACATTGAAACCACTGAGGTAAGTCAGATTGGTTGGAATTAATGAGGGTAGTGTGGGCTGTAATAATATATTTACAGTCTGGTGATTATACTGTGGGAAGGAAGGGAAGGGGATTAAATCCCTGTTTAGTTTAAGCTGCATTTTAGTGCAGCCAGTTCTTCAGTAGTACACAGTTAAAAATGTAGTCTGTCAAATCCCGCTGACATAGTTTGGCAATAGATATTTCCTCTAATTGAAAGCAATTGTTGTGTTGTAAGCTTTCCCCCTTTCCCATTTGTTTTGGTTAACGAGTAGTGGTGGCCTGTCTACTTAAGCACGTATTGAGCAACTGCTCACTGGAAAGTTAGCATATTGCAAAGAGTGTGGCACGATCCTGCCTGACTTCATAAGGAAAAACTTCCTCCAGGCTTTGGCGGAGGATGTTTGAACAAAGCGGGTAGGATCAGCACTGCTGGTTGTTATTGCAGGGCTTCGCTCTTTGGGTCAGCTATGGCCTTCATGTGTGAATCTCAGGGTAAAAAACAGGCTTGCTTCCAACACAGCCATGCTTTCTTTTGAACAATCAGCATGGCCCCTGCTGTGAATCCCACGAGGGGATGCTCTGCTTTATGTTGCGTTTGCTTCCTTTGCTCGGAGCCAAGTGCTGCGTCCTACACTGCTGGAACGCAGTCAAGAGGCGCAGGGCCTGCGCGGACGGCCTGACGCAGACGCGACGTGGCTCCCGCAGGAGCCTTCGTGCTGTGGGCGGCAGGGCCCTGCAGCCCGGGCGCAGCTTGACAAGCCCCTGCTCTGTCCAGGCAAAACTGTGCTAAACCCACCGCTGCCCGCGGGGACCGCACCAGCGCTGCCGTCTCCCTGCGGCCTGAGCAGCGGGGCACCACTGCGGCGCGTCACGAGACGGGCAGGGGCGTTTGTGGCTCTTGGGACCTGGTGGGGAGTGCTTCTCAGCCCCAGCGGGGCGTCGAAGCCGGTGCTGGGATGGGACCTGTGAGCTGTGGGGGTGCCGGGAGCTCGTGTCCTCCCACCTCCATGCGCTGGGAATGCGTCTGTGCTGTCCTCATAGGATGTCAGGCCGGGCGCTCGGTCTTGAAACACCCTTTATCTCTGGAGCTCAGAGAGGTGCCATGTACCTGAGTTTCCCTGGAGTCTGAACTGCACGACTGGATGAAACTCTCCCTCACCCTGCAGTCACATCGAGCCTGATCATCTGGCCAGAAACCCCCTTGGGCTGGTGCTTGTCGGGACCCAGACGAAGAAGGGACCTTCTTCTGCCATGCACACCTGCACCCATGCCTGCCTGTGACGCCCCACGGTCTGCATTGACAAGGGACACGTATGGACAAGGGACTATTAGTGCAGCGAGGACAGGGCTTGAACGGGTTGTGTCTTCACCTGACCCCTAGCCCCAGCACGTGCTGAATTTCCTGCAGAGCAGAGCTGGAGACGTGTTTGAGCTCACCAGCCATGTTTCCAGCCCTGACTGGTGTGAAGCTGAGGGGGAGTAAATGCTAAGCCCTTCCTAAGCCTCTAAGGAAAACAAAAGCAACAGGTCACCAAGGAGACCTGCGGGAAACAGGGGAACCTGCTGCCTTTGCATCCCGGCTGAGGGCCCAAATGGTGAAAGCACTCCTTTCCCCCCACAGCACCCGGGTCAAACCCCAGCACAGGCTACAAAAGACACATTTTTTTATTGTCTTGTGATAAACCTTCCAGTCTGGAAAATCCTGCCATTATTGTGTGTGTGAACTTTCACCAGCACCGAATCTGTCATTAACCTAGAAGGAGACCTTTTCATGCTCACAACCTCTGTCTGCACAGCTCCTCTCTGGAGGCGAATCCCTCATGGTGAACACGTCAGCCGGCTGCACGCTGCAGACAAGGTTATGACTGCATTACATACTCTGAAGGGAGCAATGCTCTATATTACACTGGGAAAGGTTCGTCTTTGAAAACAAAGAGGCTTGAGGAAAAAAAGAGTGATTTTACTCAGAAAGTGCATCAGGTCCCCATAAATCCTTCTCCCCCTTGTTCAGACCAGGGCTAGAGGCTGGCAACAGGCTGGCAGCGGAGCATGCTGCATGCCTGTGATTCCTGCTACAGCCATTTGCAGCAAAGCCTGAGACCACACTGGAGTGTGTGTTTAGATTAAAGGACATTTGGGAAGTGACCTTGCCTTAATCTTTCTGCTAAGCACCTAGCAGACTCCCAGTGTGCTAAATTATTAGTAAGAACAGTAATGACAATCTGGCCTCCTTCTCCATGAGCAGCGCCTGCAATACAGATTAATAACAATAAAATAGGGACTCTGTCCACGCTCATCCAAAAATATACCGAGGATTGCTAATCAGTCTGTTTCCAAGCCTTCTGTTATTTCTGAGCGCCCTGAAGTGCTTTAGTGAGCACATTGCTGATGCTTCCAGCCTGGTGACACAACAACTGGCTGGACAAAGGCAGGGTGGCTGGACAAAGGCAGGGTGGCAGGCAGGACTGATAGCGTGGTGATCAGGGAACAGCTCTTGCTGAGGCCACAATTTCTCTGTGTCCAAGCACTTTGCAGCTCCTCCCCAGCTCCCCTTGCCTTTCCCTGGTCCATGACTCCTCTCTGTTTGGAAACACCGCTCCAGGGAGGGCCCTGTCCTGGCCGGCTCTGGGCCAGGCTGGTGGAGACCAAGCAGGACTGCTCTGCTCTCACTTACCTCTTACTTTCTCCTCTTAGGTAGCTGCTCACAGCCTCTCTCAGGATGGGGAAAAGGCAGGAGTTGGATCCCTGCTCTGACCCAGTACAACTACTCAATGGCCATTTTCCATCACTATGGGTTTCTGAGAGGGGAGGAGAGCGTCCGGAAGGATTCAGAACACGTCTGCTAAGTGTTTGTGAATGCACCTTGCAGTCTCCTGCCAACCTGCCCTGCAATCATATAGAAAATGACCCAAATAGCACGCTTAGAGGCACAGGGTGAAGGCAATGTAAAAAAACGAGAGGACTGGCTGCCTGGCTCAGAGCAGAGGCACCTTCCAACCCGCCACGGCAGCCGGTGCTCGCCCCACAGCAGCTCCGGGTGGCTGAGGCCATGCCTTGGCTTCTCCTCCGCTGGGGTGCCGAGCAGCCCCTCAGCGGTGCTGGCTCCCCGGGGCTCCTCTCTGCAGAGTCCGTGCAGGGCAGAGGAGGGGTGGCTGCTCCACACGCCAGCCTGCACTGCCGGTCAGGCCTTCCGATGCGCTCAGCCTCGCAGGCAAGGACACGAAGCGCGTTGCTCTTCTCCCAGGTGCCAGCTCCTGAGCCAGCCCTCCGCGGTCCCTGGGGGTCCCTGGGGGTCTGCACTGGTGGGCACCAAGGCAGCAGCTATCCCGCACGCCCGTCCCGCAGGCAGCGCCTCTCTCCCGCCCCACCGCCAGCTGCTGGGGTTGGCCGAGAGCTGCCAGGTGAAACCTGGCCACCTTCGGCACACAAGTGTGAGTTTTCTTCCCAAATCCACAGAGTGCTTTATGGGTACCTTGCAGATAAACCCCGCTAAATAAATAGCTGTTTATGCTCCCTGTATTAAAGTGATTAGATCCCGGGTTTTGACAGTGTTGAGTCAATATAACCTGAGTAATTGCATGAGTAACTCATGTTTCCCCTAAAGGGAAACTGTTCTTGTGTAAATATATTTATTAATAATTAAAGTGTTTTTGAGTTCTTGTGCACACAGCCCCTCTCCCCCGCAGAGATGTCTGAAAGGCTGTTGTCTTTAAGCCCGCACAGGAGTCAAATGGGGAGGAATTTTGGCAGGGGGCAATGGTCTATGGCAAGAGGCATGTGGTTTAATTTTGACCTTTTTTTTTCTTCCTGGACAAAAAATAATGGTGAGATCTGTGTATGAGAGATTTGAAAACCTCTACTACTCCATTAGGAGCATTACCCTGAAATACTCACTGGAGCTTCTAACAGCCCAGATAATAGGGGGTGGGAAATCATTTCTGGAAAATATTCCCCTCAAAGCATCTTACCAGAGGATTGTTTCCTAACAACAACAATAAAATATTTGTCAAATAATCCTTCAATACCACAAATATTTTGGCTTTAATTGTATCAGCGCAGATAACTGCTCGGCATAGGAAATGGGCATCAGAGCTCCTGGGGGATTTTTTCTGACAAAGCCAGTACTGGATACCTTTGGGTAAGTCGCACATTTTTCAATGTTCTTTGGCCTAATTTTTTTTTTTTTAACCAGCTGTAATCTGGAACCTAATTTGATATGCCTTAAAAGGCTGATTTCACATGGAAGATGCTGTACTATCAGGGTAAGCAGCCATAAGAAATCCTAAAATAGGCAGATTAAGGATTTGGGATCGTGGGGCTTATTTCTATGCAATTAAAGACATGATCACATTTAAAAATTGCTAACTTGTAGTTTAAAAAAAACCCCAACAACCGGGAGTCCCACATTTAAAAACAGCTAATAACTCTATTAATTAAGGATATGATTAGCAGAGACAATGAGTTAGATAGCACGAAAGCGCAGCATAGAATTCAATGCACATTTTTGGTGGACATGGCGTGGCCAAGGCACTTGTGTATTAATTAGTGCTCTGAGGAGGGTGAGGAGGACAGGAAGGGGGAGAGGGAAATTGGCAGGTGTAGAAATGAGATTAGACAACAACAGAGGATTTTTCTCTCCAGAACAGAAGTCGTGCAGAATCCTCATCAGCCTCGCTAACATGTTTTGCATAAGCGAAGACACATGCCACGAGAACAGGCAGGGCAGCAAGGCACAGCCTGGGGACATGGAGAGGGAGGACAGCTTTCCAGGGCTCGCCTGCGGAGCGTTTCCAGGTGGTCGCGACCAAACACCAGCCTCGATTTCCCACCCTTGCTTTAAAGGCTCCTGGCTACCTGTGGATGGCAAGGTGCCTCCATGCTCTGCCCTTACAAGGGGACCTGTGCTGTTTTACTGAGGTACTGCTGTAGCTGCACGGTGAAACCAGGCCTGCCAGCTTCCCCTCGGCTTTCCTCCACCGCACAGATGCTCCAGCCAGGTCTCTGCTCTTAGTGAAAACTCAGGCTTGAGACAAGGATGCTGCGCCCACATCCTGTAACCACCCCATGCGGCTGTCAGCTCTGCCATCACTCTGGCTTGGAGCATCCTTCCAGCACTGCAAGCGCCACGACCAGGGTATCTGCTGCACACTGGAGCCCACCTGTGCCCCGTCTTGCACAGAGACCGGCATGTGCTGCCCAAGGAGTCGGGTCCCCCCTCCCCGGGTGCACCCTGGGCCTCTGGCTGTACCCTGTGTGGTGATGGTGTGGCAGGAGGCAAGCGATGGTCTGGGCAACCACTCAGGGCTCTTTCCCTTGGACTGCAGGGACAAAAGGTACACGGGCCAACGAAGCATCTGCTGCAGAGAGCGTGGCCCGGGCCAGCCCCCGTCCCAGGATGGATGCTGACCTTCTCCGATGGTCTCACACCCGGTAGAGCTCCTCGGCCTCGGAGCGCCTTCCCCTCCGCGACCGGGGGATAAGCTCACACGCCCGCGGACGCGGGAAGAACGGCAGCAGACGAGAGCGACACCTTCACCCACGCAGGCAGAGCGCTCCTACGCCAATAAGGAGGGTGGATCAGAGGCTGCGCTGCCTCGGGGCTGTGCGTTCCGGTGGGTGGAATTCGGGAATTTCATCACTTCTTTCTTTCTCCGAGTCTTTTTTTTTTTTTTTTTCTCCACAGTTAAAAAAGAGCCCGTTGGAGGGCAGAGGAGACGCGCAGTCCTATTGCGAACTCCGCTTTTGGCAAGCGGTGCGGGCAAAGCCTCTCCGCTCCGGGGGTGGAGCCCGGCGGCACCCGCGCCTCGCCCCCCGCCCCTTCCCCGGGAGTTTTCTCCCGGGCGGGCGGCAGCGGTAGCCGGCGGCGGCCCGAGGCCGTGGCCGTAGCGGGCGGTGTCCCGGGGCCGCGCTGACACTCCCGACCCCTCGCCGCTCCCCTCCGGCGCGCAGCCCGCAGCGAGCGCGGCCGCCCGGACGGGCCGGGTGCTGCGGGGGAGGCGGGGGGGGGACACACACAGCCCGGGGGACACCCCCCTTACGTGCTTGGCGTTCTTGTGCGCTCCACGGGCCGCCTGCCCCGGGGCCGACCACCCCGACCGCCGCTTCCTCGCCTCCCTGCCCCGAGCCCGGCTCACGGGGAGCGGTGGGGCTGGCGGGGGTCGCCCGCTCCGGCTCTGTTCCGCCGCTGGCAAAAGCGCTTCTTACCCCCCGCCGCCTCTCCCCCGGCTCGTTCTGCTCGGGGACGGGCGGGCGGCAGCGGAGAGAAAGGCGCAAAGCCCGAAGGGGACGCTCCCGAGGCGGGGGGGGGGGGGGTGGGGGCGCCGCCCCGCCCAGCGCTGCCCGGTGTGCGGCCGGCGCGGGGCGACCCCGGCAACTTCGCCCCCCGCCCGCGACGGGCCCGCACCGAGGCCCCGCGAGCGCCGCCGAGAGGGCGGGGGCGGGGGCGGGCGGAGGGAGGGGGGGGCGGGCGGAGGCGCGGCCACGAGCGCGCCCCGCCGCCCCCCGCCGCGCAGCGCCGCGCACCCGCCGCGGCCGCCACTTCCCGCGGGCGTCGCGCGGCGGCGGGCGCGCTGCCTCCGCAGGAAGCGGCCCCGCGGCCCGGCCCCTCCCGCCGCTCGGCGGGCTCATGCACTCTGCGGCGCGGCGGCGCGGGCGGCGGGATGGCTCCGGCTTCGGCTCCGGCGGCGGGCGCTGAGCCGCGGCCCCCCGCGCTCCTGCCGCTGCTGCTGCTGCCGCTGCTGCTGCCCGGCCGCGCCGCCGGCCTGGAGGTGCAGCGCAAGTTCCTCTCGCCCACCCCCACGAACAACTTCGCCCTGGACGGCCCCGGCTCCCGCGTGTACCTGGCGGCCGTCAACCGGCTCTTCCAGCTGTCGGGGGGCGAGCTGGCGCTGGAGGCGGAGGCGGCGGTGGGGCCGGTGCTGGACAGTCCGCTCTGCCACGCGCCGCAGCTGCCGCAGGCCTCCTGCGAGCACCCCAAGGTGCTCACCAACAACTACAACAAGATCCTCCAGCCCGACCCCGAGCAGGGCGTCCTCGTCGTCTGCGGCTCCATCTACCAGGGCCTCTGCCAGCTGCGCAGCATGGCCAACATCTCGGCGGTGGCCGTGCGCTTCCCGCCGGGCGGCAGCGACCCGGTCACCGTCTTCCCCAGCATGCTGAACGTGGCGGCCAACCACCCCAACGCCTCGACCGTGGGGCTGGTGCTGCGCCGCGGCGGCGGCGGTGGGGCGCGGCTGCTGGTGGCCGCCACCTACACCGGCTTCGGCAGCCCCTTCTTCCCCCGCAACCGCAGCCTGGAGGACCACCGCTTCGAGAACACGCCCGAGATCGCCATCCGCGCCCTCAACGCCCGCGGCGACCTGGCCAAGCTCTTCACCTTCGACATCAACCCCTCCGACGACAACATCTTCAAGATCAAGCAGGGCGCCAAGGCGCGGCACAAGCTCAGCTTCGTCCGCGCCTTCCTGCAGCGCGGCGCCGCGCCGCCCGCCCGCCGCCCCTACGCCTACCTGGCGCTCAACAGCGAGGCCAACGCGGGCGACAAGGAGAGCCCCTCGCACAGCCTGCTGGCCCGCATCTGCCTGGGCGAGGCGGCCGAGGCCACCCTCAACGGCAGCGGCGAGACCAAGAAGCTGACCGAGTCCTACATCCAGCTGGGGCTGCGCTGCGGCGGCGCCGCCGACGCCTTCACCCGCCTCGTCTCCGTCTTCCCGGCGCGGGCGGCCTGGCGCAGCCCTGCCGCCCCCGCCCCGGCCCCGCCGCCCCCCGAGGAGCTGCTCTTCGGCGTCTTCGAGCGGGCCGGGGCCGGCGGCGGCGGGGGACGGCCGCAGTCCGCGCTCTGCGTGTTCCGCTTCGCCGAGATCGAGGAGACGATCCGGGCTGCCCGCAACTCCTGCTTCGTCAGCCCGGCCGCCGGCATGGTCACCGTGCTGGACAGCGTGGTGCAGGGCACCGGCCCGGCCTGCGAGAAGAGGAACATACAGGTACGGGCGGGCGGCGAGCACCTGCCGGCGCCGGACGGAGCAGCGGGGACGGGGCGTCCCGGCACGGGTCGGGCGCGGGGAGCCGGTGGCCGGCGGGAGGCAGCGGCCCCGTCCCGTCCTGTCCCGCTGCGGCTGCAGCCGCTGCCCCGGCGCCTCCCCCGGGGGGCAGCGCGTCCCGCGGCCAGAGGCGCTGCGGGCGGACGGGCGCGCTCCGCTCCCCCCGCTGCGCTCCCTTCGCTCCCCGCTTCGCTCCCCGCGCTCTGTTGCGCTCTGCTCCCCGCGCCGCGCCGGGTCACCCCGACAAAGCCGGCTGGGTCCCCGCTGCCCCCCTGCAGCCAAAGCGTGCGGGGGGGGGGGGGGCCCTCGTCCCGAACAGAGAACGTGCGTGTGTTGGGGGGGGGCACACCCCCATCTGTCAGGGGACGCCGTGGTCCCCACGCCCGGTCCCCGGCGAGCCGCGGTGGATCGGGCGCGCTGTCCCAGCTGCCCGGGGGGCGCCCGGAGGGTGCCCGGGGGCGCGGTGAGCATCGCCCGCCCGGCCGGTCCCTTCCCACGTCCCGTCCGCGGCCGCCAGCGCTGCCAGGGGACCCGTACACACAGGCTGCCTTGTTTCGTGGCGTTCGAGTAAAAGTTTGCCATTGTCACAGTTTGTTACCAAGCGGCCGTAAATGTTAACGCCAAAGGCGCCTGTTTTCCCTTTCACTAAAGGTATGCGGTGCTTGTGAAAGAAAGAAAGAAAGGAAAAAGGACTGCTTTAACACTGCGTTTTCCCCTTCCTCTGGAAGGATGCATAACTCAGCTCCATCCAAGATCGTAAAAACATCTGTTCGTTTTGAAAGGCAAGATAGAGCGTCTGGGCTTGGGCTTCCGTGTGCAATGCCAGTGGCAAAGAGGGAAAGGTTTCCCATGGAAACCGAAGTGTTTAGTGTGGCATCTCCATGCTGTGTTAAAATATGTAGCCTTAATGCACTGGTTCATAGACCTGCTCTAGCAAAGTTGAATAGTTTTTCCCTGGTGGCAAAGTACGAGCTGCCTGACAGCCAGGAAATCTGGTAGTTGTCCTGGCTTTTGAGTTAATGCCACAAAGACTTGGTGTGTTAAACAGTGGGAGCCCAGTCCTGAAGCCTTGGCATGGTCACGGCTCTCAGAGGAGCCACTGGGAGTCAGGAATCCTATTTACAGGGTGGGAAGGCACACACAGTTCTTGTTGGCTGCGGCTGAAGCTCAGCATCCCAGCAAATCAGCCCCTCAGCCCCTGGCAGGATTGAACTGTCTCCACCAGGCAGGTCACGAGGAGGCATCGTGGCTGAAGCTTCTGGAGGGTGCCTGGAGAGTTAACAGCCTCCTTGTAACTGAAAGCCAGTGGCAGAAAGACACCCGCTTGCCTTGAGCTGCCTGAGTGCTCCAGGACTGTTGGGAAGGTACTGGTTGTTCTAAGTCTTGTTCAGTAAAGAAAATAATCATGACTAGCACCAGTCTGTTAATGTTGAAAATACCAAGTGCTATATCCAGTAAGGCATTTCGACAGCTAAATTCCCTGGTGACTCCAGGGAGGCTCAGCGCAGAAATGAGATTTCACTCTGTCTTTGGGCCTAGCCCGTAATGCTGCTGGGCTGCAGAGCATGCTCCTGGTAGCAGTCCTTCTCTCTGAGTGCTCCCTGGGCAGGTGGGGAAGGTGCTTAGCAGTGTGTTGTCAGCTGGTGCTACAAAGGCAGTCTGTGATGGACAGCGGTGTTCTTGAGGGGGTGAGTGGTAAGGGACGTGAGGTTCAGAGGAGCGAGCTAGAAGTTGTCGAGCCTTGCCAGTCCTGCAGAGTCTGTAGAAGCCCTCTGTGTTCACCACTATGGCGAGATCAGGCTGCGAGAAAATTCATTTGCATGGAGACAGCAGTGTGGCTGGTGTTACATAGGGGGGAACGGGGAAAACCGGGTTCTAGTTCTGACTGACACTGCTGATGTGTCACTGACCTTGAACCAGCCATTTAACCCTCAGTGCCTCAGTTTCCTGATTTGCTGCGTACTCCTGCATTTATTACTGTTATTCAGAAACATAGCTCACACGTAGCGTAAGAGTGCATTTGTAAAGCTGCTTTGAGATCCTTTGATGTCAAGTACAGCAGGATATCAATGAAGCATACCATTAATACTCGTTCATGCCTAGTATTTCTGTGCTTTCCATTTATTTGAAGCATATTCCTCTAAAACCGCTGACCAAGCCTGCTGGGAAGCCTTCCTAGCAGTCAGAAGGAGAGCCTTTAATTTTTTCTTTTGCCTTTTACTTAATCATTAGAATTGCCAACAAGTTAACAAGCTGTTTTCATTTTCAAGTCCCAGAGTGACAGTGTCAAGAGAAGAGTTGTGCTGCAAAAACCTGACATCAATTTCCACCTTCAAGACAATGAAATACTCTACTACATTTTGTGTCCCAGCCCTGGGAACACAGCAGGAAAATATATTAAAGCAGCAGCTGGTTTGGTGGAGCAGATCAGCATCTAGCTGCCTTCCCATTATGAGCTCCACTTCTCCACCCGTTAGTGGGTTTCCAGGTTTTACTTTGCCTATGCATCACTGATAGGTGCTCTGGTATTATCAAAATTGTGGTTCATTAGTTCTTCCTGTGGACTAGGTAGTTGGGTTTTAAGCTACTTCTGGAAGAAAAAATAAGAACCTAATGATGGCCTGATTCATTCCGAGCGCGCCTTCAGCTGAAGTAGTGGGTTGTTACAAATACGGAGCATGGGCTGTTAGGCGTAATGCGGTGTGAAAGGAAAATCATTGCCCCCTTGTGTGCTCTTCTGTCTAATTGAATGCTCCTCTCCTGCAGCACTCGGCTGTGACTCAGCCAGGGAGCTGCAGCACTCAGTCGCCAGTGATGGGTTTTGGGAGCGGGCCCTTGGCACCCCGGCCGTCCCCACGGCACTGCTGTGGCAGCGCTCGCTGATGAGGGACCAGCTCGTTACTGCTCAGCAGCGCGATGAGGTCCGGCGGGAGGCCAGCACTGAGCAGAGGGGCTTCGTCCCCGTACGGGGGAGCGCTCTCGAGCAGTCGCGGTCAGCGTGGTGGCAGCTGCTTGTTTGGCTCCTGCTGTGGCCGCGTGGGACCGGCCACACAGGGGCTGCAGAGGGCGCGTGGGGTGGGTGGACCTGGGGACAGCACGTCTGTGCTGGCTGGCAGGGGAGCCTGGGTGGCCGGTTAGCCCGCGTCCCCACCGCAGGGGGAGAGGAGTCACCAGCTCGGCCTGGGAATGGCCCCTCGCTTTGATGGAAGCGCTAAGTTGCAATTAGGCACATGCTTAACGGCTTTGTGAGATGTGGAGAAAATGCGCAGAGGAGGATGGTCTGGGTCAGGCGTGGAGGCTGGTTGGTTGTTCTCAATGAGTGCTGCTGAAAAGTCATGTACAGAGGAGGTGAATTCGCAGCAGCAGCTTAGGGGAAGGAGGAAGGATTTCGTTTGATTTGGTTCTTGTACCAAGAGTGTGTGGGTGAGCTCTAGGATTACTTTCCCTCAACAGAAATAGCTTTTTATAATGAATTTTGTGTCAAATACTGGGCTGTCTTTGTAACGCATGCAGTTAAAATGAAATACTTGCAGGGAGTCGCTGCTGTGTTTTGCCCACTTGAAGCTCGGGTGGAATTTGGACCTGAGCCCCCAGGAGAGAGGAGGAGTGTGAGCTCTCCGTAGCAGATTGTCGGTAACGTCATTTGCAGCAACGTGCTGACAGAGCTTATCCAATCCCAAGGACACTGAGTGGGTTTGCTTCATATTTGAACTATTCTGCCCCAGCAGGATCGTGGCCCAGTAGGTTTGAAGGTCACGCCAGCTGCGTGGTTGGAGCGCGGCCCAGCTGCGGTGCGCCAGGGCCCTTGCGAAAGCGGAGCAGGCGAGACCCCGGCCCCGGCTTCCCACCGGCCTGCGAGGGGCGGCCGTGTGGGGCGTCCCAGTGCCTTCCCCACCGGCACCACTGAAAACAAAGGTACGGCTGCTCCTGCAGCGTGGGCAGCCGTGCTGCGTCACTGCCACGTCCCAGCGGAGTGGAGCCCCCACGGCATCCTCTCACCTTTGCCACTTCTCTCGGGCTGCTGTTCGGGGCATGGGGACACAACCGGGCACCTCTGTGCTGCTCCAGCCAGCAGCTGCCTTTTCAGCCAGGGGAATGAGGATGGCTGCCGGGCGGTCCCAGCCCCGCTCACCTGGCCATGGCCGCAGCAGAAGGGCAAGCGAATGTGGATTTCCAGGCATCTCTATGACCCTTCCTGCTCTGGGTGTCTAAACGGTAGCTGACATGGGGGTCTGAGTTTAACACAAAATAAAAAGCACCATGTGATGAACAAGCACGCTTGAGAAGAGCCGAGCTGGTAACTCCATCCCACGCTCCCAGCTGTGCTGGACTGCTTGTCTTCTGTGGTTTCTGCACCAAGCGCCATACTCGCCGTCTAAAAATTCCCGGAGAGGTAACTAGGGAAAGCAGACTTGCATTTGTTAGACTTAGATTTGCTAGCCAGGGATCTGCATCTCTCCTGGGAAATGTCTTGGGATCTGCAACTCAAAAAGGGCTGAAAATCCAGTTTGTTTCCTATGCTGAAAAAACATAAGCGCGGCAGCATGGGATAATGATGCATTTCAGCATTAATTCTCAAGTTTCTGGCTCTTGTGGGTTTGTGTCAGATCCTGCATGCTCATTGAGCACAGTGTTTTGTGGTGTAATGATGAGATACCCACCAGTGAGCTTTACTATAACGGGTTGTTAAGTAAAATGAACTCCTTGGGTAGACTGTATAAACAGTCTCAGTATATATGTATGCCTGGGCATGGAAGTGTGGTTTGTAACCAGTCGGAAAATGTTCCCAAAGGAAAAAAAACTCATATACACGTGGGAATATGACAAAGCATCTACTTACTGTCCAAATACACTGTGGCATCTCCGTGGGATTGGGTTTTATAGGAGCTGAGTTACTTTGAAGTATTGGTTTATACTAATTTAGAAATTCCAAACATGAAAATGAATGTGCTCTAACCTTACATCTACTCAAATAAATCTGGAGGATTAGCCATAGAAAGGAAACTGGGAATTTACACTTAATTTGTACATCAAAAATGAGGCAGGAGTTCTTGTAGCAGACTTAATTTCTGCTTTTCGCGTCACGCATTGTGTTTGCACCTGAAGGTGCAAATGCCCCGTTGCTGCAAAGCTGCACCACGCTGTTGTGTCGCCACAATCCATTTTGCTTCTGGATGTTGTTTGACAAGCCGTGGGAAGTTGGTGTCCCTCCAAGCCGCCTTTGGAGGGCTGGGCAGCGAGGGGCTGGTGTGCCCACGGCAGGGGCTGGGGTGCCCCAGGCGAGAGGCTCAAGCCACAGCCTGAGCTTTGCCGGGCTTTGCAAGACTTGGGACCCGAAGTACTGCCTACCTGCTCTGTCTCTTACCTGGTGTTAGCGAGCTGAGGCCAACTGTTGGGTGTGTTTCCTTGGGAATTTGTGTGGAAATATGACCTTCTGCTTGCAGTCACGGCACACACAGGTGGCTGGGAGGAGGGAGCAGGAGCCGTGTGAATCCCGTCCGTCGCGGGAAGGCAGGCTCAGCTCCGTCGGCTGCCTGTGCCCGGGGGGCTTTCCCGCTGCCGAGGGCTGGCGCGGCCCCGGTGCTTTGTGCTGAGCAGGGGAGTCTCCTGGGGAGCGGGTTGGTGCCCCCGAGCCAAAGGTGGGTGGTGGGAACGCGACGCCTGGGGCCCGGGGCTCACCCCTGCTTTGCATCTCAAGCTCAAACAGGTCCCAAATTGCAAAGGGAAATTCGGTCGAAGTGGCAGAAGTTTCTGTGCCTGGAAACCAGCAGTTGTGCTGCTTTAGGTGAGAGGATGGAAAGTGGCTCCTGGCTGTGGCGAAGCACCCGCCTGCGCCTGGAGCATTGGGCTGGTGCTGCTGGCTGGTGCCAGCTGCCTGGGTGAGGTGGGCACCAGGTCGCTTTGCTGAGGGGGGTCAGAGCCGTCCCCTCAGGTTTCTGGGGAGCCATAACCGCAGCCGGCTGTGCAGACCTTGTCATTCTTGGTAGCTACACGGTCAGACTACCTTTGATCCATTGAGCTCATCAGATCTCCTGTAACGAAGTAATGGTTTAGGTGGAAAACAGGAAAAGGATCATTTTGGCCAAGTTCAGTGTTGCACGTAGAGGTGCATCACGGCTGGGAGGACGCTGGAGCACTCTCCAGAGGTGCTCATGCGATCGTATGGAGGCAGTGATAGTACCTCAGCAGCAGTCCCATCCTTCAGGGTTTTCAACCACTTTTGTTTGTGGAGACCCAGACGTTTTCCAGGGCAGGCGTTTGGCTCCCACAGGTGAAGTAAACCTGCTCCCCAGGAGCCCCAACGGGTGCTAGCTCGGCTGCTGGGTCTCAGCGGGTGGAAATTAAGGGATTTGCCATCTCTTTTCTGATTTTTCAAAGTCATACTTTATAGTGATGGAGAGAGAAGATTGGTGGGGCTGAGGGCACCTGGAAAGGTGAACAAACACCTAGAGATGTGGACGGGTGCTTGGGGATGCTGTAAAAACACCTCGCTATGCTTTGTAAATCCCAAAGGGTGTCTATGCAAACTTGCAGGGAACTGCACTGTTGTGATGATACTCTGGTCTGATGACCTCTTCCAGCAAGTCGTTGGAAACATAATAGGTCTGAGCCCCTGGCTGTGGTAATGTAATGCAAACACCGGGCAAGCTAGAACCAGCAGCAGTTGGAAGCAATCAATTATAACCACCTGAGCGCCACCACACACTACCTACAGCAGCGTGGCTGCGCCTCCCAGCTCGGGCTCGTGCCCGGCACGCGCGAGGGCTTGCCCGTTGCGGCCGGGGGCTGCCCAGCTGCAGGGACTGCGCGTGTAGGCGTCTGACCGCTTGTTCTCGCCGAGGAGATGATGGACGGGGTCAGCGTTCTTGACCAGGAGGACGAAACAGCTCCGTGGTCAGAGGCACGTGGCTGATGCCCAGAGGTGTGTGCTGTGCCCCTGGTGCAAGGAGCAGTGGCTGTGCCTGTGGCGCTCCTGCAGCCCTGTCCACGCGCAGATCCGTTTGTCGTTGTGAACTCTCGGTACAGGGCACCGTCTGTGCTGGGGGAGCGTTACTGCCCTCTTTTCACGGGGGCAGTAGGTGGTCAGAGACTGCCTGATCGATGCCTTGTCGTTGATCAGATGGGTGGCAGTGTCAGGATTTGAATTGAGGTCCCAAGTGCTGGAGTGCTGCTGTGTCACCGTCCCCAGCACACGTATCCGGGGGCACGGCACGGCATGGCAGAGGGGTGGACCAACCCCTGCCACTGCAGGAGGGATCCACTTTGCTTTTTTATTTCTTTTTTGTTTGGTTGGTTTTGTTTTTTGTTTTGTTTTTTGTTGGGTTGGTAAGGAACTGATTGCAAGTCCTTATTTTCTTTCCAAGTTGGGCTGTAGCACCTTGCAGCCAGTGGAGGAGGTGGCAGAGTGTCTACAGCAATCTCCCACTTTGAGAGTCCAGTAGAATTTATTGACATTTTTGAGCAGAGGGAGCAGCACTAATTTCTAACATCTGGATAGCAGCTCTGCTGGCAGCCACTGCTCCAGCGGAGCGAGGCCGGCGGGGGCGTGGGACGGCTCGCTCCCGAGAAGGCCCCTATCGAATGGAGCCTGGGTGAGCCCCTGCTGGATGTGGTGCGCTGATGAGCAGGGCCGACATCAAAGCCCATGGTGATTTCACCTTGTTACCCACTGAGTGTCAGCGGGGCTTGTCCAGGGTGGGGAGTGTACACTGGCTCCTAACGCGGATCGGTGCTGGGGTAGGGACCGGGACGTCCCCAGGGACAGGGGGCATGGGAGCCGCTGCATCCTGCAGCAAGAGGGGTGCAGCAGTGATGACTTGAGGTCTGAGCAGAGGTGACATGCTGTTGCCAGCACCTGTGCCTTCCTCCCCAGTTCAGGATGCATTGTTTTTCGGAGGAAGAGACCTACAGATCAGCACAGCCTGGCAGGCGAGGGGTGGGACAAGAGGTGCATCGGCCTGGGGTGTCTCTCTGGTGGGCAACAGGACAGGAGTTAACTTGGGTATTCAGTCTTTTTTCCATGTGGGGGGGTCTCATTCTGCCGTGCCCTCCTCTGAAGGTGGCACGGCCAGAGTCTCAGTCCCCCGTTTGCTGCTGTGCTCCTGCGGGTGCTGCTGCGTGGGTGAGTGGTGGCTGCCAGAGCTGCAGCACCCAGGGGAGCTCAGGGCTCATGGTGGGGCTGGTCGAGTCCAGGGAACAAACCCCAATTCAAGCCTTAGGCCTCGGCTTGCATTTGGATTTGCAGCCACCAAAGCTGTGCCGACCGCTGTGCCAGAGGTGCAGAGGGTGCGAGGCAGCTCACCCGGGGCAGCAGCAGCCTGGCCAGACAGGACCAGCTGCTGGAACAAGACTGTCTGTTTTTTGGGACCGAACCGTTGGAGAGTCGTTGCTCTGACAAGATTTCTGCAGCTTAGGTGTTGCAAGTGGCGCTGGGATACAGATCTTTCAATTCTAACCCAGAAGCAAAATTGCCTGAAAGTCTGGATTTTTCAAACATGTACCTCTGTTATTTGAAGGAAATTTGGAACTTGTCTTCCCGTTTCTGTCTCATCTCTGTTTAAAATATTATGCTGCTTTGTACTGCTTCAGTCTGGAGCAAAAGCCCTTCGGCTATTGCATTTTCATCCCACCGTCTGCTGACCGCCGCCAACATTCAACGGGTTGTGAGCTGCTAGTGGCCAAAAGCCATCTCTGGTGGATCGCCTAATTAAAAGGGGCCATTGAAAACCTGTCGCGTCCTAGAAAATGGTGGTGTGTAGAGTGATCTTTTTAGGAAGAGCTGGGAAGAGTTCACAGCATAATGATAGCACTAGAAGAAGGGAAGATCGGAAAGTTGAGAGGTTTTTAATGCAATATAAAATAGCAGTTTCCAGAGTTGTTTGACTCGTGAGTCCCTGTTGTCCTTCAGTACGTCTCGTAGACCCAAATGTTAACTGCAGGCGGTACGGAGGCACCGATATTGGTGTGCTGTTGCGTGTGGTTCCTTGGAAAGCAGTGGACCCAAGTCTGGGAACCGGCTCATGCAGGGAGTGGGCTCAGGTCAGGCTTTTGGCAACCAGTGTGGCAGGTCATTAAATGGGAAGGAAATTGTGGCTAAATCTCTGCTTGAGGGGACAGGCATCTGCA
Organism: Leptosomus discolor; assembly: GCF_034619465.1. Lineage (NCBI taxonomy): Eukaryota > Metazoa > Chordata > Aves > Leptosomiformes > Leptosomidae > Leptosomus > Leptosomus discolor. Next base: position 535,948 of record NC_141399.1, read on the forward strand.
TCTGGAGAGCAACCGATACAGATGATTTCTTCCCCACGCTTTTCATTTGGTTTGAATCATGCCTGTCCCTGGGGTGGGCCAAACGGTGGAAGGCTGGGACGGGTGATCCCACGCATTCCCCCTGGGATTCCCTCTGCCAGGAGAGCACTCCAGCCAGTGTGCCGGCCACCTCAGCGCGCTGAGGCTCCCTGCCTGCAGAAGGGCCACTTGGCCGCTGTCAAATAAGCTGCTGAAGAAAGGTTGCATGCTTTGGGGAGGAGCTGGGGTTGCAATGTTATCTTTTCCTGGGATCTCCTAACTGTGCTGTCATTTTTTGCTGAGATTTGGGATCACAGCAAGCTGCAAGGCTCTGTGGATCTTTCCAAATAGCTTTGGAAACATCAGTTTCTACAAATCTTGATGACAAAATATAAAATGGTAGAGAAAAGGAAAGCCTTCCATACTTTAACCAAGTAAGAGAGGTGCTCAGAATTGCAGAATCCAGTAGCACCATTGATTTTTATCAAATTTTGAAAGTATTTCCTAATTGGGGTGGACAGGGTGGGGAGGGAGTACGTCCAAAGATGAAGCTGTAGAGATACAATACTGGCAAGTCAGCGAGCACAGCGCTTTCAGAGATGCCTGGAGAATGTCTTTTGCTTTGTACGGGTGCTGCCAGCGAGAGGAGACTGTGTGTGCGAGTCCGAGGGCAGGCTGCGGGTCAGAGGAGCCTGCGCTCACACCTTCGTTCTTCGCACTTTCCATAACCGTCTGTTTAGCCTGTTTACTTGAGTTTTCTCAGTCCCCAAAATGAGGGCAGAGGCCTCTATCTCGTGCGTTAGCATGGAGGAAGGGTGCCTCTGTGAGCTGGGGAAGCAGTGCATCTGCCATAGACCAAGTCTTTGTTCCTTGGTCACTTCTGCATTTGCTTGGTTAGTGAGCAAAACAGCTTTTTTTTAACCTTTCCGTGCCAAGCTGCCACAACGGGCTGGGCGTCGGGAGCAAGCAGTGCTGTTCTGTTTCCGGATGCCAGTGCCGAGGCTGCCGAGCAGGCGATGCGGGTGGTGGTACCCATGGGGGATGCCTCTGCGGCACGGCAGCGTGGGGCAGTGCTGCTGTTCAGAGGCAGGTTTCACTGAGGATGCATAGAAGAAGAGTAGAGTTCTGCTCGTTATCTCAGAGCTTAATTGGTTCGGCAGAACTAATGAGGAAAACACAAGAAAACATTTACTATAAACTATTGCTAAATGAAACAGATTTGAACTGACATGCAAAAGACCAGTTGTAGTAGGTAAGGAGTTGTTACTTTAATGGATGCTTTTTTCAGCCCAGAATCACGCAGATACGCCTTCAGAGCACTTTGAGCATGTAAAGTGCTAAGTGTGAGTAGTAGCAATAATAAAAAAATAACCCCGGAAGATTGAGGAGCCAAACTCGTAGTTCACCCAGGGCTCCTCCCTCTGGGAAGGAGTTTGAATAGTTTGAGATTGGTTAGTGGAGCCAAAGCTCAACATAAATGGGAAACACAGCTTGAGTGGTGGAAGGGGGGCTCTCCCAAGGAAAGAGCAGCTAAGAAAATACAGCCTGAATAAATCAGGCGTCTTACTCCAAAGAGTTTCAAGGGGGACGCGTTAGTTCGGCTTTCAGAGCGGCGCGGGTGTCCTTGGGATGGGGCACGCTCGGCTGATCCGCTCCGCTCCTTGTCCCTGGGGTGTGGGACAGAGGAGCCGTGTTTCCAGCGGGGGTGAAGTTAAAGGACATACCAACGCTCACTGCTTAAATGCATGCTATTTTGACGATGGCAACCCCTTTGGAGCCTGTTGTTCGTTAATCCCTCTGCCTGCCCATTCCTGGGGGATTTGATTGTATAATCTGAAGTATTGTATTTAATGCAGGATGAAGGCAAACGTAATAAGCTTGACCAGTCTTCCTGGCGGCATGAAGGATGTACAATTTCAGTTAAAAGACTGCTACTTTTTTGTATTTCTCTGCTTTGAGCAGTTCCCCGTGCAGTCGCACGTGCTGCTTCGTCTCCCTGCAGGGTGAAGCGTCGTCATGTGCCAGACGCCCCAGCTTGTGTGGAGCGAGGGAGGGGGACCAGTGCAGGGCTGCCCGGGCCAGGGGGAAGGTGTTTTGGCGGAGGGCTGTGCAGGGCAGCTCCTGCCAGGCTCCTGTTGATATTTCCCTCAGCTTTCTCTGCCGGTAGTTCAGCCTTGGGGTCAGCACACCAGGGTTGGGACTTGCGGGGTGATGGATGGCCATGAGTCTGGCCAGTTCCTGCTGGAGGAGGTGGTGGAGGAGACTGAGGGGGCAATCGCTCTGTCTGGCTGCAGGCGTCCAGCGCCAGTGCTGCTCCTGGAGCTGAGGCTGGAGCCTCTGGGGACTCCTCAGAACTCTTACATCCTCCTGAACACCCCGAGGAAGGGTCCTGTCACAGACACCCCCCCGCCCTTTCCTCCTGCACCTGAAGTGACGCAGCAGAAGATGGATGGCTGCAGGAAGCCTGTGTTTGTTCCAGCCGTTGTCGGGCTTCGGCCTCACCGTAGCAGACTGACTGGCTCTGCCAACAGCCCAGCTGATCCCCGGTCCTGTCCCAGTCTTCCGATTCACCTGCGTCTTCCCTCCGAGATGGGTTCTTGCAGGCAGAGCTGAGCAGGCGTATGTGAGGTCTGCCCAGGGCTGCTGGTGCTGGGAACAGCAGCCAGAGCTTGGGTTTCGTCCTCTGAGATGAGACACGGTGCTGAGAGCATCTTCTGGCGTTTCAGATCTCCTCACGTCTGGTGGCTTGAGGTCTGCGGCTGCGATGGAGATGAACGTGGCTGCTGCTGCTGCTGAGATGCAGCCGTTTGGCCTGACCCAGGCTTGGCCTTGAGCTGGCTGGAGGTCCGTGTCTTTGCAGACTCACTGAAAATAGTTTCTTGTTTGCTTTCAGGGAGCTGGTGAGCTCAGCCTGTTGTGTCGGCTCTGGCCCTGAGTCCAGCTTCAGGCATGCGGTCTGCTGAGCCCACCGCCTTGCCACGGGCGAGCACCTCGGCCATTGCCCAAAACTCAGGAATCAGTGAAGGGCGGGACAAGTGGCATGAGCACCCACGGCTGCTGGGCATCTTGTGCCTCCCATTGGGCAGGTTCCCGGGTAATTCTTGCACAGCATAGAGCAGGTCTAAGGTGATGAAAAGCCCCAGGAGAACCACTGGTCTGCAGAGTGCATGCTGCTCCCTGCCTTCCCCAGCGGCCGTCGGTACTGTGCCCGCTGGGCTTCCCTGTGGGTTTGCTCCGCTTGCTTCAGGAGAGGAACACAAGCCTGAATTCCTCACTCATTTTAATCAGGTGAATGTCCCATGTGAAGCTGCGGAGAGTGAACGTTAGGGAGCTGGCAGGAAAGAAAAGGGTTGGAGTTGAGAGAGAAGAAAGAATGAGTTTTATAAGATGGGGCGAAAAAAGCTTTCCTGTAAAACAAAAACAGAGATAAGGGGCTAAAAACCTGCCAAGCATCAGGAGCTCTGCAGAAGCTGAAGGAATGCTTTTTGGGATGGGGGTGACTTTTGTCTGCGGTGGAGGGAGGAGCGGGTGCACTGACGTAATTTTTCTCTCCGTGTGGCCGATGTGGCTCTGCCACTGGTGCCGCTGGCTGGGGTGCAGTGGGTGCATGTTTGGCCGGGGAGCGGTGCTCGGGGGGGGGGGGGGTTGGCAGAGGGAATCTGGTGGTAGTTTTCCATTAGCAGTTACTCCTCTTCAGCAAGACGTTAGCTTTCCCGATTCAGGCTGGCGGCGATAGTTGTCCCAGCTGAGACGACTCGCGGGGGTGAGGTGCACGGGGCTGCCCGTGAATCGGTGTGGCTTCAGGGCATGAACCAACACGGAGGTCTGCAGGAGAGGTCCCCAGGGCTGCTGCCGAGCGGCTGTCAGCATGCTCAGGGGAGCATCTGGGCAGGTCCTGTCGATGCTGACGGGCTCCCCAGCGTCGGTTGGGCAGTGCTGATTTGCCCCCCCAGGGCTCTGCTCCACACTGTGTCGTGATGCCATCTGGCTGGTGTGGTGGAGCCGGGGCTCCCCGCAGGCGGGACACGGTCTGGGTTGCCACTGAGAGCAGAGAGATGGGTGTTTGGACAGCACATTGCTGGTGTCATGCTGGTGGCTCGCAGAGCGCCGTGGGCCAGGGTTGGCATTGTGCAAATGTACAAAACATGGCAAAACCGCCACTTCCTCGCTCAGGAAACTTGTGGTCTAAGTAAGCAGTGAATCCAGGGCGCAAATCTCATTTTAAGCCTTTTTTTTTAAGGATGTCTGCTGTGCTGTGGGGGTGCTGATTGCTTAGTGTGGGTGATTCTTGAGAAAAATTCAGCAAGGTTCATTTTATCAGAGGTTCTCAGCCCGGGTGCCTCGACTGGCCAAGAGTGCACATTGATTTGCCTCCTGTTGCCTAAAAAATATGATGGGAAGTCAGAGGAGCTCTGTGGTAATGCCTGCCCTTGCAGCAGCACTACAATTAGAGACCGCTTATGTCTCAAGTGCCTTAACAGTAGAGTCCTCTTCTGAGGATGACATTTTCCTCCAGGCATCCGAAAAAGCCTGTTTTTGACAGCTCTGGTTGCGACACTTGAGCAGATAAACGCGTGATTGTGTGTACAAACTGCTGGCAGCACGGGGAGGGGGCTCCGGGATGAATGGGCTCTGCCTGGGAGGGGTTTCGTGGCCAGTCCGAGCTCTGCCTGACACAGAGGAGGGCTTGTACTTTCTGTTTTTGTAATGCAGCCGGGCCAGCTTGCCACCATCTCTTGCTCTGCCTATTTTCTTGTGGTGTCTGTGCAATATTTCCATATTGGTTTTTAGCCTCTCCCTACTGTTCAACTTTGAGTCCATGTCCTGCTATTCTCTTCGGACAGTGTCCGAATTATTTTGAATATTCTCCCTGCAATCAGAGATTTCCCTGAGTCATACCTAAACGTTAATAAAAGCCTAATGGTTTATGTTAAGGAAGGCAAGAGATAAAACTAGAGCCCTTTTATCACAGACTTTAATGGCCTGAAAATGTCAGTTGCGTGGGAGCAGCTGCCAAATTTTGAGCCTATGAAGACGATGGCTAAGTCCCACAAATCAACAAGTTTGGAGCGGATTATCGGATGCTGGCTGTGTCATTTTCCCAGGACTCCAGGCATGCTAGAAGCCAATGCTTTAATCCGCTCTGATATGATGCATGAAAGGGGCTGGACTCCCTTCCCACTTACTGCTCCTCTGCGAAGGTTTCAGACCCGCTGTAGCGGAGTCAGGAAAGCCTGGCTGAAAGCAAAAGCTGCAGGGCTTTTTTCTGAACTGTAGCCTGCTTTTGATTCAGAAATAAACTCCATCTTTGCTCAAGAACTATTTTTAAGGTCACAAACACAGGATGCAGAAATCAGTACGTTTCATGGTTTTCCTGAGTGCTGCCTCACCACTCCTCTTCCTCCTTCTGTTTCCAGCAGACTTCCTTCCCGAAGGGACATCCTGCGTGCCTGCTGCTGGGACGCAGCGCCCAGGGCTGAGGAGCTGTAATGGAAATTCTGGGAAATTGCTTTTTCTGCTCCTTTTAGGCCTGGGATAAAGAACTGAGCTTACACTATGAAAACAGCTGAACTCTTGAGCTCTGATGTGGCTGGAAATCTTTTATCTCTGTCCCACTTTGTTTTTGCAATCACGCTCAAGGGTTAATCTGACTAACCCTCCTCTTAGATGTGGCTCCTTGGTTTGAATTAATTTGCATCACTTGTGAAATTTTACAGAAATACCGAGTACACCCTCCTGGCAAGTGTGCAGGGTGACAGCAATGCTGCTCGGCCAGTGCTGGCTGTGGGTTGTCTCCAGCTCGTGCCCGAGGTGGCTCTTTGTTAGCACAGTCAAATGTTTTGGGTGCAGAGGGACTGGCATCTAGACTTGCCTTTCTGTGAGTTACTGAGTATCCGGAGTGTGTAGCAGAAAACCAGTTGGCCATACAGTAAATGCCCCCGGGGTTGGTTTGAGATGCAGATGATAGAAAGAGATTGGTTTTGGAAGAAAACTTAATGTTTATGCTTTCCCCACTTCAGGGTAGGGCAGTTTGATATAAGATGGAGCGAGATTCAACCCGTTCCGTGTGGAGAAAGTCTTTTAGCCCAACCTTTAAGTGCGATTTCCCGGTGCCTGCAGAAGGATGTGACTTGGCCGTATCCTGTTTATTCTAACGTGACAGAGTTAAGATGTCCCCTCAGTGCCGTGGTGTATAGACAGCAGCAGCATGGTGTGTCACCCCACCCTGGGACCCGGGAGAGGGAAACACCATATGTCTCCTCCTGCCCGTCCGTCGGAAGAGCTGATGTCATCTAAAGAAAGGTGTTTCAGAGGAAGGATGTGTGCGGCCCAACTAAAGCTTGGCCTGCGTTAGAATAGTGACATCCTGTTTACTGTGGAAAACACTTTGCGCTGGTCCTGGCTCTCAAATGCGTGATTTATAAGCAGGCAGGCGCGGCAGATAAGGAACTTCCCGTGATTTTGGCCACCTGTGAGAAGAAAGGGCTGTGTCCCTCGGGTTGGGAGGTGGCGCAGCTGCAGGCAGACAAACACTGGTACCGGCTCCCGTGGAGGCGAGGTGCTGAGCATCCTTCGAGCTCCCAGGCAGCCTGAGGTGCCTCTGTTTCCCAGCAGGAAGGAGTCTTGTGAGCTTCAGGTAATTAATATTGGTAAAGAGTAATGAAGAGGGGCTAGAGATAATCATCCCCAAGACAAATAAACAAACCCAAGTGCATTTCTAAAGGTCCGGCTGTGAATAGAAGGGACCATTAAATCAGAAACATGAATGGCTTGTGGTTCCCCCCTGTATGGTGTAAAAAAGTTGTGTTGCCCAGTTACGGGAGGAGACATACACACATCAGAATTTGGGCTGCTATTCTGTTTTTTAATAGAATGAAATGCTGAAAACTGCAAAATGCATTTAGCAAAGTCACTTGCATCCACAACACTTGATCCTTTCGTCTCGGTCCCATGTGAACCGAGCTGCAGCTCCGAGCGTGTTGCCTCCTGCTTGGCACTCGCTTCAGCAGAGGAAGCTTTTCAAATCAGTCTTTGTTACTCCATGTCTGGAGCGAGCGCCGGCAGCAGCGGACGCAGGGTCTGGTGTCTGCTGGGGCGCAGGGGTCCGAGATCAGGGTGGTTTTGTGGGGAGGACCCAGTCTGCCGTTTGCAGCAGCAGCATGCTTGAGCCCTGGCTGCTCCCTCCGGGCAGGGGTACGAGCTGTTCCACAGAACAAGGGAATTGTCTGCCCAGTGTGCTGTTGCGCAGAGGATGCAGAGGGTCTGACGGGATGAGGCGCTCGGGAAGCCTCCTGTTTGCTGACTGGCAGCAACAAAAGACTGAGAACTGGCTGGCACCTGCGGTTCTCACCCAGCCCGGTGCTGGGGTTTGCTGCTGTCCTCTCCCATGCAGAGAGGGGGGAGGCAGTGCCATGGCCTGCTACCCCTGTGCTGAGTGAGCCTCCCGGACCAGCCCCGGCTGCTGCAGAGAGGTCGCCAGCCCTCGGGTGGTCTGGCAGGGGTTCTTTCCTCCCAGCTGCGAGGGGACACCATCCCTCCCTCCCAGAGACGCAGCCCAGTTGCCTCGCATACATTGTGGGGTTTAGCCAGTTTCTGCCCCATTTTTGCCCAGGGATGTGTTGCTGTAGCGTGGCACCAACCCGAGGCAGGGGGTTGTGGCCGGGAGGGCGGGCAGGCAGACGGCGGGAGGTGCACACAAACTGGGGCCGGAGCGGAGCTGTGGTCCTGCCCGGGTCTCACGCTTTCGCTGCAAAGCCTGAAGATTTGCTTAATCTTCTAAACGGACTGGAGAGAGGGGAGAGCTGAAGATTTAGTCTGGTTCCATTAATGAAATAATGACGATAATAAGGGAATTAAAATACAGGCCCTGGTGCACTCAGCTCAGGAGGAGGGACTATGCTAAACAGGCTGGTTGTCAACTTCTCCTGCCTGCTGGGAGCACGTGGTCCAGTTTCTTAACAGATACAGGCTCAAATCCTTGCATTTGTTCTGCTTAAATTAGCACTCCTGATGATTATTATGGAAGGAATATCCGTGTTATGGCTGAGTTCAATAAGGCATAAAACGTGCTCGGATTTAGGGGTGTGGGTTGCAGTCCACCAGTGGTCTCTTGTCTAGAGTTTTGTATAAGCAGTTCCCGCAATCAGGGCCTTAATTTGGTGTGCTTTCAGGCAGCCTGCAAATACCCGCAGTTGTCGACACGTCAGCCCTGCAGCTGCGTGCCCACACCCGGGCAGGGTGACAGCGCGACTGCGGCTTCTCTTAAGATGATGTGGTAATGGCCCTTGAAACATGCCCGTCATTTGAACAGCTTCAGCTGCACCCACAGTGCTTCATAAAAGCTGCTGCAGGAGTGACAGCAGGTAAATTGTCGGTAGCGAGACTGTTGTGATGTTCAGCTGTTGTTGAATCCATCCACATTGTCTGAGCAGAAATTACAAGGAGAGTCTCAGAGGATTCAGGGTGAGAGTGGTCATAAATCTTGGGGGGCATCTCGGCAGGGTAGGAGGAATCAGTCCTGTTTTCAAATGCTGCTGTCATGCAGCAACTGTGCTAATTAATTTAGCACAGGATAGTAAAGTCTGTTGTCTTGCTTTGGGCCAAACCAGCCACATGCCTGCTCACAGACGAGGAGTCCTTAACAGTTGTCCTCTGCCTTCACCCCTTGGCACCTGATAGCGCATAGACACGGGAGCCTTGACACCGGCCCCGTGGCGCCGGTTGCCAGCCCTCGCGTGGGGCAGCTCGTCCACCGGTGCCAGCCCTGGCAGTGCCGCTCACCGCGGCGGTTCCTGCTGGAGCTGGGCGCCTGCTTGAGCTGCAGCGCCTGCCGTCCTGCTGTCCTGAATTTAACTTTTCTGGAGCAAAGGCAGTTCCTGTTCCCCCAGCCCTTCGAGGAACAGCTCGAAAGCAAAGCCAGAGACGAATAATGAATATCTTGTGGTCCTGGGCACAGCGCACGGCTGTGCTTGCTCCCCAGGGCACGGCGAGTGGCTGCGGGCTGAGGCTGGACAGGGCTGGTGGCTCTGGCGTTTCTGGGCAGAATTTTGCAGCCGCTGCTCTTGCCTTCATGTCCTGCAGCACGGTGCTTCCTTCTGCTCAGCAGCTCCTCCATCCCATCCCGTCCCAGTGGAAAACCAGTGGAAATTTTGCTGTTGACTGCAATAGCAGCAAGATCAGAGCCAAGATTTACAGTCCTGAGAGTCGCCAGCAAGCTTTTTTTTCCCCCTCCCTTCGCTATATTCTCAGTCACTTCCTCACTTACTTGCGGGGAAATAATATTTTGAGTTCTTCTATGGACGAAACTTTTCGCTTCACCTTTTGTTTGAGAAGGAAGGAGCCGGAGATGGCTGCTGGGCTTGCAGCCACCCCAGCTGCACGCGGCTCCGCATGCTTCCGTGCGCTGACCCCGAGTGCTGAGCACCCACGGGAAGGGGACCCATCCCAGTGCGGGGACCAGCCCTCTGCGGGCACAGCAGCCACCTCTGCAAGGGCTGGCAGCCACTGGGGAGGGCTTGTCTTCGGTGGCTGAGAAACCTCCCCTGCGGTGCAGCCCCCGCCGGCAAGGGGCTTCCAGCGTCGTGCTGGAGAAGAGACCTCTGACCGCTTCGGTTGGGAGAGGGGGACAAGGAGCGCCCTTGTCCCCTTTAACCGTCGCACCAGACTTTTGTGTTGAGGTGCGGGTGCTGCCACAGCAAACAGACCGTGGGCTGGAGGACGCCCTCCTGGGGCGCCCTGCCCCTGGCTGGCTCTGGCAGCGATCCTGGTGCTGCCCTGATCCTGCCTGCAGCATGGACAAGGGCAGAGCTCCTCCAACAGCTCATCTCCAGCAAAGCCTGGTCTGGGTTTGGCTCTGACAGTACATCTGGCGAGCACAGAGGAGGCTCTATGACAGTTCTTTGCTCCTGTATTAACCAGTTACATTTCCCTGTTCTGTGACTCAGTAGTGAGGAGCTTTCGGGGGGCACAGCAGGGCCGTCAGCAGTTTGTCCCCATTGAGCCCGAGGTGGTGACGGCGGGGGGGACCTGCTGGTGTTTGCTGCAGCCCGTTGACATGCGTGTCTCTCCGCAGCTGCAGCCGGAGCAGCTGGACTGTGGAGCGGCACACCTCCAGCACCCGCTGGCCATCGTGAACCCCATCACAGCCACCCCCGTGTTCACCTACAGTGGCCTGACCGCGGTGGCGGTGGCCAGTGTCAACAACTACACCGTGGTGTTCCTGGGCACTGCCAGCGGAGGACTCCTGAAGGCAAGTGGAGCCTGGCAGCACCAACATGGGGAAGGCAGGGCTGGGGGGACAGGGAGGACGGTGGGGCTGCCCGTTCCAGCACCTCTGGTTTGCACAGAGGACACTGTTGTCGAGTTTGAGCACCTGCTTTTGTCTGGCAGTGAAGAAGTCATTGGATGTATCGCCATAACGTGTACAGTGGTACATGCTGCCTGGTGACTGGTGGCCGTTAATTAGGCTGTTCAAGGCTGCCATGTGAGCAGGATGTTCTTGATCAACCCTATGCTGGAAATGTTATTGTGCAGCATTTAATTATTAACAGCTCTTTTAATAAATTCTCCCTCTGAGCTGATGGCTTTTGAAGGCTTCCTGTAGACAAGGGAATCACCAAGAGATGCTTCATCGCAGCTGCGTCCAAAGCAGGTGTGAATCCATGCATCTGATGGGGTATCTGTTTTAACTAACGTGCCAAAGGCAATGTAGGGCAATGCAATACCTTGGCTCCAGAACCGAGAAGCAAGGCCAAGGTTTCAGTAGCTTTAGCACTTGAAGTTTGCCAAAGAAAGTTTTGATTCCAGCCAGCCACAACAGTTTGATGTGCTCTCAGATCGGAAGTCCATAGAGGAGAGAGGAAAAAAGCCCTGGAGCAGAGACATGGCCAATACTACCTTTGTCTCAGCCTGGGGCGAGCGGTGCATAAAGTGGAATATTGGATCAAAATGCTTGGAGAGGAGAAAACTGATCCAATCTCTTCCCTTGCATCCAAGTGCTCCTGGCAGAAATGTGGGAACGATCACAAAGAAACTCACTGCTTTGATTTTTGCCTGCAGGGGCAGGTAATTCACGAGGGTGGGAGGAACCTGGCACCCCAGCCGGGTGCACCGGGCTCAAGAGGCACATGCCACACGCAGCGCAGCCCCTGTTCACACAGTATTAACAGCTCTGCCTCCATTATCATCTCCAAGAAAGCAGACTTATCTGCTGCGCCTCCATTAGGGAGAGGCTCCTGGCTACCCTTTGCTAGGATAATTTGCTCAGATAGCTCTAATCTAATTCTGCAACACAGCTGCATAACCAGAAGCCCTTTTACCTTCGGGGCTCCTCGTTATTTGGCACGGGATACAAGATACTTTGCGTGAGTTATCATTCAGATTTGCTGCCTGAGAAAAGACAGTGAAGAGGCAGAAATAGTGCTCGACCAGCTCCTGCCAGCAGCAATTATGGCTGCCAGGGGTATGTATGGGGAATTAATCAGATAGGCTGCAGACGGGCATTTCGTGAGGGCCGTTATCAGTGCCGCGTCCAGCGGTCATTAGAGGAAAAGCAGCGCTTGGGCAGCGGTGGCGGGGGCAAGGTGTGCCAGGGTGCAGTGCCCTCGAAGGAGACGGGGGCATGGGAAGGGTCTATTCTGGCAAGTCCCCATGTGTCCAGTTCTGGAGGGCTGTAGACAAGGTGCTGTGGTGGGGTTACCCAGAACTTCAGCCCACTCTGCCCTCGCCAGCACCAGTGCAGCACGTGTCCTCCAGCATGCCCCGACCCTGCTCCAGCGAGAGGACTGGTGGTCTGTGCCGCCCGGCGCTGCTGCGGTGGCTCTGCCCGGGGCCGCGCTCATGGGGATCCAGAGGAAGCGCCAGAGCAGGGAAAGCACAGGGTGGTCGAGCCCCGGGGGCAGAGGGACCTGCGGACAGGCACCTAGAAACAGCCGAGCATGGAGCACATCTCAGCAGGAAGGGAGAGAGGATGGTCACAAACCTGTAGTGGAGGGCGCTGGGACTCAGTTCATGGATGTCTTGGGTGATCCCAGGCAAATTTTTTAGCTTCTGGATAACCGGCTTTTAAAATGGGGATAATGGTAGTTCCCTTCTTGTTCCTCACAGTAGCTTGCAGTGCTTGCATATGGTTCTTAGCATAGGGAAACCCTCTGCTTTGAGCTTGTGCTATCTTACTAGGACATGTCAGTGCTGCTCTACTGTAAGAATTAATTAATCCTATGTTAATTAATTAATCCAGACTTTAGAGAGCAGAGGCACACTTGGTCCTTACAATTATTGCCTTCCGTTGCTAGTGAGGAGGTAGGAATTTTCCTCGCTCCCTTTCTGTTTTAAGCGGAAAAGTGACTGTCACGCAAAATTGTGTAGCCCTATTGTTATTTCCTCTCAGCAATGCCACATTTAATTTGCTGAGTTTTCAAGTCAAATGCCAAGACATTCTGAGATCGGAAAGGCAGGCTGATGCTTTGCAGCCTCTTCCATCACTGCCAGCGCTTTGGCTGGTGATTCATGAGGCAAGGTAGGCTTCGGCTTTCTTGCGGCAGCTGCCGTGGTCTTTTGGAGTTAGCAGGGATAAAAGCTTCTTTTGGCCAGGGATGACAACACTTATTTTTCAAATATGCAGGGAGTGGGGGGTGCCATGTTGTACAGCCCTGTTGCTGATGTTCACTGTTTTTCATTAAGCTTTGGACATGCAGTGTTCTTTTAACAGAAGCATGCATATGTGTTCAATGAGGGCTGAAGGCTGGTGGCACTTACCTTGGGGTAAAGCGAGAGTGACGCTGCTGGGGCCTGCTGGAAATGGCCGTGCAGCAAGTAGAGCCCTGGACTAGCCATTTTCCAGGCAGCCTCTCAAACAGAGGGCTTTAAACAGAGGGACCAAGGGCTGCGAGGGTTGTTCATCACTGAGCGGGGCTCCTGGCCGTGGCCTGGGCCTTCTGGGCCAGTTAGTGCCTTTCCTGTGGCACAGAGCTGGCTTTTCAGTAAAGCTCTGTGCGTGCAGCCTGCAAACTGTGTAGAGATTTACAGTGCTTGAAAATGTGGGACACAATTAGATACTGCTTTGGTTCTTGTTTATAACTGAGGAAAAATAATCTTCTCCCCATAGTGTTTGAAAAATGGTCTCAGTGAGTGGCTTCTTCTCACTACAGATTAATCTGGACAGTACCATGAAGGTCATAAGCAGGAGATCCATTTCGGTGGCTTACGGAGAGCCTGTCCACCCCATCATGCAGTTCGACCCTTCTGATTCCACCTACCTCTATCTGATGACCTCCTATCAGGTGAGATCTTCAGGCGTCAGCAAAATAGCCCTTTGAGCATCATGCATTTGACTTAGTGTGCAGCACTAAGCTGGAAGCAGGAAGGGACAATAACATTTGCTTTAGCATTAATGGGCAGAGCCAAGAAGTTCAGAGGTTTGGCTGGGGTGTCAAAGGGCTCTCTGGGGAGGGGGGGGGGTGGGTACCTGTGCCTGTCCATTCCCCTGCACGGGGTGGGGGGTGATGCTGAGCAGACCGGCTTGTCAGGCTCCCTTGTCTTTGTGGTGGCCAGGTAAAGAGAAGAGTGAAAGATAACGAAGCTGATCCCACTTATGGGAGTGCAGAAGTAAACAGAGGTTTTTTTCCTGTATAGAAATCCCAAAATTACGGTACATAGTCTTTAAGGAGGCTTTTAGGCGATCCTGCAGACAAAAAGTCTGCCTGTCAGAAATGGTCCTTGGGGAGGTTTCTGCTCAGCCTGGCGGGCAGGAGGGCTGGATGGGAGGAGGGCTCTCGGCAGAGACTGGGAATGCCGCAGCAGGTAGAAACAGACGGTCTCATCTCCGTCAAGTGAGCAGAGAAGGAAGATGAGAGCTGAGTGCTCCAGGCGCTGGTGGTTTGTCCTGAATTACATTTTAATCTGTCAAAACAGATGCACAACCACAAATGTTACATGTTGCATTTATATTTTCCAAGCCCTAATTCCCTGCAGATTGGTCATTATCATTTCACAGGACCCTCCCGGGATGCCTCTTTAGCTGATGTTCCAGACTGTCTCAGCTCAGCTCCCAGGCTGGGCTGTGCACCTCATTTGGGCTTGACCAAACACCCAGCGCAGCACTTGTGATGCTCTCCTCTCTCTGTTTCTTTTCCAGTAAACCGGATGAGTTAATTTTTCTTTAGTGGGATTAACATCCTGGGAAGCTCCCTAGGAGCTCAGTAGGATTGGGGGGCTGCTGAGCACAGCAGAGCTGGGGAGCAGCAAAGTGCTGCAGGTAAAGTGGGGGTCAGGCCAAGGAGCCCACAGTCCAAGGTGCCTGATGGGAGCTCAGGGCTCCCAGCATCTCACTTTGCCAGTTCCCACTGTACCAAATGACTCAGTTTTCCTTCTCAAACGTTTAGAAATTGAGGGAGGAAAAAGCAGAAACCACCATGTGCTTTCCCTCCAACTGCTCCTGCCGAGCAAGTCCCCAGAGATGCTTTGATTTCTTTACAGATTAAGGTTTCCAAGTGGTGTTGCTTTCTGATCGTTTTGTGAACAGCCAGATAGCGTTCAGCTCTGCCTAGCAAGGAGCTGTCTGCAGGTCTGAGTGAGAGCTTTTCACAGGGAGAGACAAGCTGTGAAACCACCTCCATCTGACGCAGCAGAAAGGTGTGGTGCCGCTCTCCGTGGCCTGACCATCGCACATCCATTGCCAAGGTGCTGGCTGAAAAGGAGCAGCTCGGCTCAGCTTGGCGCTGCTGTGCACCCTGCGGGGCAACTGTGCTGGCGGCAGCAAGCCCCGTCCCTTGGGTGTCCTTACCTGCCCTGAGGCACCCGGCCCCTGGGCTAGGACAGGCTCTGCTAGGAGCCCCAGCAGGGCGGTGGGCAGCTGCCTGTGCCGGTCCCAGTGCAGGCTGGTCGTACACAGAGAACGGCGGTGCCCGAGTCTGCTCCTTGTTGTCTGTTCTGTAGGGCTTGGTCTAGGCTAATGGGTAAAGCAGCCCAAGACACTGGTGTCTCGTCGCTGGCTACATGTGGCCATAGCAGCAAACCCCGGCTGGGCTGAGTGTTTCTGTGGTGTTGTCACATTTGGAAGCAGTTGTGCTGTTGTTGTGCAGATGACACGGGTGAAGGTGGCTGCCTGCGACCAGTATTCAACGTGCACGGAGTGCCTGGCCGCCGCTGACGCTTACTGCGGGTGGTGCACGATGGAGACCAGGTAGGACTGATTGTGTCCCAGTGCACTTTGGCCCTCAAGCCTGGGCAACAATTTCTGGTGCCTTTTATATTTCCACACGGTCACACTACCATTAGTCTTTGTCCATTCCTTATGAAATAGGTGTGTTTAAAAACAATTGCGTCTGGTTTCAAAGGGTTGGGATGCTCTTCAGAGCCAGGATTTAACTGCAGCTGCATTGTTATGCTGCAGTCAGCTGCCAGTGCAAAGAATATCTTGCAGGCATCCAGCCATGGGACTGAGGGAACCAACACCCTGTTAAAGACCGTCTTTTGCACTTGCAGTTATTTATGAGTAGGTGAGAATCAGCACTTAAAAAAGGGTTTACAGAATTAGACTCCGCTTTTACAAATTGAAGAAGTCGGACAAAATGTCACCTTCTCTTCAGTTCTGGGTTCAGCCTGGGCTGCTCTCACTTACCCTGAATCCTGGTGCTCTGTTGATGCTGGTGGGAGTATGTGCTCTTATGGTGGCAACTAGACACTTTAAATAGAGCAGCAAAGCTTTAGGCTTAGCTGCATGGATGGAGGAAAAAGATGTAGGCACAGGATTTTCTCAGCATCTTCCCTCACAAGGAAGTCAATGTTTTAATCACGTGTTTTAAAAATAATCAACCACGAATTGCTCCCCTGTTCATTGCAGGTGTTCTCTGCAGCACGAGTGCACCAACTTCACAGGGGCCAACTTCTGGGCAAGTGCAAGTGAAGGAGTGCAGCAGTGCCCTTCCATGACCATCTTGGAGCCTGAGATTAATATCGACAAAGAGAACCCGGTGTGTTTGACGTGAATACCAAATTAATCATGTGCAGCGTCCCGTGGAGTTGTTACCTGCTCTCAGGGCTGATAAATATCTATGCTGCTCTAGCATTGCAATGTGGCTCCACGCAGCTCGGGTATGGCTCGTGGGGATGCTGAGCTCTGTTGCATGCTACCGAGTCAGGCCAAGGTTCTCAAAAGCGCCTGGAGGTGACCTCCTGCGCCTCGGTACCCTGGAAGACCGCAGGACACCCACTGCTGAGCCTGTGGGTGAACAGGACTTCTAAAGCTGCTGTGCTGAACTCACTGGAGATTTGCAAAATTCTGGAATTCAGAAGATCAGCTGCAGGCAGCTAAATCAACTGATTTTCTGGTTTTATATTGTTGCTATTTTTAACAGTATTTTAATAACATTTAAAATGTTTTCATCAAAATATTTTTCGTTTAAAGGCAGACCCTCTCCCAATGGCAAAAGTGTCTCTGTGCCAAAGCTCTTGATCAGCCCTAACATGGGGAAGTCGCTCGTGAACAGGCAGCGGTTGGGACAGAGCCCAGACCGGAGCTGGAGAGAGGGGTCCCATGGCCCGGCTCCACTCCTGCTGCGCAGGAGCGGTGGGCTGGGGTCCGCAGGGAGTCACCCCGCTGGTGGCAGGGGAAGCCAGCCAAGCACGTGGGCTGTGTGTTTTCCTGAGTCGCCCTCCCCAAAAGCATTCCCTTTCTGCAAAACTTCCCCCTTGGAGGGTGACAGCTAAAAGCAAACCCTGCAGTCGGCCGGCTGGGCCCGCGTGTGCCGGGGGAATGCTGGCTTGTGGCCGCTCCCACGACCCTCCCAGCAGGCTCCCAGCAGCTCGACACCTCCCGTCACCGGTCCCTGGTACGGACTGGTGCAAGCCAGGAGGGTCAGGCACTCAGAAGCAGGGGTTAATTTTATTCTGCTCTTCCTCCTCCTCCTCCTCTGTCCCCAGAGCCTGGGGGCAGCTAGGGCGGAGGAGCCCAGCCCAGAGCAGGACAGACAGGGCTCGTGGTGGGTCGTGGGCCACGCAGCTGGAGCTTCTGCCTCCCAGCTGGAGCTTCTGCCTCCAAGCGCTTGCCGGGGCAGCCCTGGGCGGGGGTTTCGTGGCAGCTGCGGCTGCTGGAGCTGGTGGTGGCAGAGCTCCTACTGCTGAGGCGAGGTTCTGCGTGCGGGTGGCTCTTGGAGTTCAAAGTGCACAAAACGGAAGAAAAGGGCTACCTGTGGGCTTGTTTTGGCATCGCTAGCCTAAGGAAAGCTTGCCAAACAGTGACAAATCCTTAATATAATTTTGTGTGATAATAACTGATTTATTGTTTTGCCCAATATAGGCCCTGATAATACAGATAAATGGGACTATTCCGAACCTGAACGGAACAAATATTTCATGTGACTATGGAAATAATATCCACATGGTAGCCAGAATTGCTGGAGATTACGTAAACCAATTTATTTACTGCAGTTTACTTCCACGCGAGAAATATCCAGCATTTCCAGATGACCAAGGTGTGTAGAGGAAAACAAGCTCGGTTCATTCTAACCACTTTTGTGGATATAATTTTTCATAGGAATTTTTTTTTTTTTTTCCGATTGTATTTGCCAATAATGCATAAAGGGGAAAAAAGGCTCAAGCTGCTTCTGTTTTATAGGGCTTATGACTTTAAAGCATAGTGAGTTCCACCACCTTAACGTGAATTGACAGTATATCAAATGTATCCATTTTTGTTTAAACGTCAGAATTTAAAAGCCAGTTGTACTTATTTTATTAAGATTATCTGGTTAGAGCTTCTGCTTTAGATTTAGTAGGTACCAAACCAAAACTGTTTTAGCCCTGGGGAAATAATGTTGCTACTTATATTGATATTTTCAATCGCTTTTGTTTAATTTCCTTCCCGAATGTGCGCTACCTTTCAGGAGAAGTTCTGGAAGAAGAGCAAGTGCGTCCCTAAAGGCAGCTCAGAAACTCTTAATCCCGTTTATGCAGTCAAAAACCAGACTGAAGGTCTTCTAGTGTCCCCCTGTTTTCAGGTGGTACCAACGGGGGTGCGCAGCCCGAGGCTCTGTGGAGCTGCGCTCCAGAGGTGATGAGCACCTGCAGATCTGGTTGAAGTCAGCCGAGCCTTGGCAGCCGAGCTGGCCGATCTGGTACTGGCCCCTTAGCGATGGAGACAGCCCCACGTTACAGCTCCTTCTGAGAAGTTCAATGCTTCATTCCAGACTTGAGTGCTTGTTAAATTTTCATCTTTCAAGCCTGGAGTGAATACTCTATTGAAGATGGCTGACTTCAGTAGGAGAAGAATTAGCCAGTCCTTTTGAAATCCCACTTTTCATAGGCAAGTTTATAAAGCTGCATTGTTTTTCTCCCTAGCTATCCAAAGAATGGGAGATCATTAACTGTTCTGTATTGTTGGTTACAGCAATGTCCAAATGAATTTCTGGAATCCAATGCACTGATTTATTGTACATATTCTGAAAGAGGCATTGTCTCTTGTCCCTGGTGCTTATATGGCAAAATTGCAAGGAAAAAAAAAATTAAGCAATTTTGGGGGGAGGGGAGTTAGTATAGTGTGTTAGGTAGCCAAAAAAGGGATTTCCACTCTTCTCTGTGGGTTTGTTGTCATGGGGAAAGTGAGCGGGGTTTTAAAACATGATAACTAACATGTTTTAATTACCACATTTTTTTGAAATATCATTTAGCACCAACTGTAAGCGAAGACAATAATTAACTCTGCTAATTAACACTTGCACAACACGCTGGAATTTTCTGCTGAAAGTTGCAATGTTCTTTTCTGGTGAGGGTGATGTAAAGCCTTGATTTAAGAGGGAGAGCTGGAAGTCAGAGGGCAAAAGATGAATGGTCCGAGCTCTGAAATGCGGCTCGGAGGAAGCCCTGGAGAAAACAAATCAGATTTAGCCCTTGTTTTCCCAAGAGTCTGTCTTGTCTTCTGAGCATGAGCATGAGCAAGAGGCTCTTGCAACCCAATATTCTTTGGCTTAATTCTCTCAGACCACGTCGTCGTCGAAACTGCTCTCCAGGTCAACAGCAAAAACATTATCCGGGCCAGTTTCACCATCTATGATTGCAAAAGGACTGGAAACATTTACCCGAAGAGAGCGTAAGTGCAGGGCCATGGCGGGCAGGCGGCAGCAGGGCGCGGGTGGCACTGGGCGATGGGGATGGAGGGAGCCGTTTGGGGGCGGGAGGGTGCAGGCGCAGCGCTGGACGAGGGTCCCCCCGTGTGTGGTTACTGGGGGAGCGGAGCCCCCCTGCCAGCGGGGCGGCTGGGTGCCTGGGCAGGGTTTGGCAGGAGCGTAGGGGCTGCGCTGCCAGGGATTTACAAAGGAGGGTCCTCGCAGCGTCTCCAGCCATCTGGACGTGTTGGGTTTTTTTTAAATGTGAATAATATTTTTATGTAAAGCTTGTTCTGTTAACCCTTAGGCTGCGGAGGCAGCCTCCCCAGCGATCCCTGGGGGATCTGTGGGGCGATGAGGGAGGAGGGATGCATTCCCTTTGCTCTGCCGCCCCTTCCAGCCCTGGGAGGGAGCAGCCACGTACTCCTCCTCAGCGTGGTGGGCTGGAGCAGGGAGTCTCGTGCCACCCTCAGAAATTCATCCACCTTTCCGAAGCGTAACAGCGGAGCCTGACCACGGGATCCCCGTGTCCTGCCCACTGGTGGTCCCACGCCCTCTGCAGACCCCGAGGGAGAGCCTTCAGACAGGGGGAAAGGGTGTTTTGGAGGAAAAGAGTGGTTTTCCCTAAGCAGGGGAGGGTGGCTCCTGGTCTGTGTGGGCTGGGGCCAGGCGGTGGCACTGCAGGCGGTGACACCCCAGAGTTGCCCTCGCAGCGGCACAGGTGTGATGGGCTTTGCCTACGTCACCCACCAGCTCCCAGGGAGAGGAGGAGAGGAAAACCCAGCACCTGCCACCGGTTTGTCTGGGCACCATTAAAGACTGAACACAGTGTGTGAAGATGGATTGTAGGGCTGAGGTTTGGCTCCCCTGAGCAGCCTGAAATCTGCTTTTCTCACCGCACCTTTGCCATTTCAGATGCACGAGCTGCCTCTCGGCCAGGTGGAAGTGTCACTGGTGCCCCTCCACCTACACCTGTGTCTCCAACCACTCGCAGTGTGACGACGCGCTGCAGATGAAGGTAAGGCCCGTCAAACTTTGCTGCTTCAGGAGACCCTCCCACCTCACTGTGCTGTTGCTGTTGTTTTCCTTCTCCCGGGGATGGAGGCAGATGGCCTGGGTTTGGCAGCTCCGAGAACGGCGCTGCTCGGCATCACTGATGTGCCGCCTGGCCTTGGGGACTCTCCGCTGTCGGAAATGCAGCGATACGCTTCTCGCAAAGGCTCAGCAGATGGAGGGCTGAAGGGCCACCCTGGAGTGTTGCTCTGTGTGCATTGTGTCTGCAGCGCTCCCTGGCAGCGTGGGTGGGTGTGGGGCTGAGCCGGGGCTTGGACTGTCTCGCCTCGAGGTCGCCAGGCTGAGCCTTGCTCTGTTTAGTGACCAAGCGCGGTCTCGGCCACTCCTCCCAGCAGGCTCTGAGTCTCCCCCATCAGCGACCGGCACTTGCTGGCCCCGGCTTGTCCTGGGCTTGAGCTGGGGCACCCGCCTCTGCTGGCGTCCAGGAGGGGGATGCATGTGGGGCAGGTCAGCTGCAGCCGTGCCGTGCCGTGCCCAGAGGCGTGTGTGTGTGTGAGGAGGCTGGCAGCCTGGCTGAAGCGTTCTGCTGTCCCGCTGCCCTCAGCAGGCTCCGTCCGTTTGGCTCTTCGTCACCTCTCACGTCTGCAGCAGTGCCGCTGCTCCGCATCCTGGGACGCCTGGCTTTGAGTAACCCAGCAAACGCAGCAATACTTTACCATTCACTTAGCTTTGACTAGGCTCTTGCAGTATGTTAATAACTTGCTGGAGCACCCCTGGTGGTGCCTGTCTAGAGAAGAAAATCGCCCCTTTCCAAATTATAGCGTTAATAACCCAGAGGCTCAGTGCGTTACTGCTTCTGAAATTTAAATTGAAACTAATTTAAATAAAATTGGCTTTTTAGCAATCAATCTGCCGCAGATCCAAGCCAAGCTTTTACACTGTAAATTGAATATCCCTTTAGCACCGGTGCTCTGCTCCCATCTCAGCTGTTCCAGAGTTCCCCATGCTCGGCACTGGCAAGAGTTTGGCCCCGTGTCAGACGTCCCACCCTTACCCCCCCAGCTGACCCTGGGGCCAGCCCTGGCATCTGCTCCCCTCCAGCGGGGAGGAGGTGGTGGCTGCAAGTGCAGGGGACGGGGATGGAGATGGGGCCACCGTGTTGCAGCTCCATGTGATCGCCTCTAGTGTAAAACCCTGGGAAAGGTTTCCCGTCCCTGCTGAGTGGCAGCGCAGGGCAGTGCGGGTCTGCCCTGTGGCTTGTGAAGCGTGTCTGGATGGGTCGTGCATCCCTGTGCATCCCGGGATGCTGATACCGGGTGGTTTGAGGAAGCACCCTCTGCTTTGACAACTTCCCAGGTTTCAGAACGTATCTGCTGTTTCTTCTTGCGGTCTGGATGGGTGCTGGGCACTTGAAAACCATCGTGAGTGGCTGCTCCAGGTGTGGGACCCACACACTGAGGTGGGGCGATGGGGTGCCTGCCCTGTGCTGGGGCGCGGGGGGCTGTGCTGGGTGTTTGGTGAGTGCTGGGCTGCCGGGGCACGAGGCCTCGCAGCACGGAGGGCCACGAGCTGCAGGTGCCTGTGCTGCACGTGCTCCTGGGCACGGGGGCTGCTGCCCGGGGCAGGGGCTCTGGGGCCTGTCAGCCCCACTGGTGGCACTGGGTGACATCAGGGCTGTGGGGGTGGCTGGGGACCGCCACAGATTAGTCCTCGAGCTTTGGTCACGGCTGGTACGCATTGGGTTTCTCATTAAACCTAGAGGAAGAGCTTGGGCTGCGAGAGGACTTCTGAAGAAGGTCCCGTGTTATTGGATTGACTTTTTCCTTGATGAAGTGCCGCCTAGCCTGCAACTCGGCTGGCACACGCAAAAATTGCCTGAGATGATTTGTGTCGTTTGGCTTAAGTGCAGCTGCTTCCTGGAAGGCAGAGGAAGAGCAGTTATTCAGTGGAGCGGGAGCAGTGTGTTTTCCTGGTGTCCCTCCCAGACTGTGCCCAGGGAGATGCCGGGGAGGATTTGAGAACTGGATCTTGCTGAGTCTGGCTGCCCCTTCGTTCCCTGCCCCCCAAGGCAGAGCCTGGCCTTGTCCCCTACCCTGCGCGGGGCTCCTGGAGAGGGGACAGAGGGGACACGCCATAGAACTGACGCTGCGGGGGTAAAACTTTGCTGCAGTGCCCATGCTGCTGGTGGGAGGGCGTGGGGCTTCTCGCGCGGAGCCTCCGGGGGCCAGACCCGAGCCATCCCTTGTAAAGCCAAACCCGAGGCTGTGGCTGTCGGTCGGTGATGCCTCCCATGGTGCTGGAGTTGCTGCAGGACCCGGTATGTGGCTACCGTTGGGTCTGGTGGATTTCCATGGCCCGAGGCTGGGCAATGTCCCGGGGCATGGGAGCGAGCAGAGTGAGGTGGCATTGCCTATGGCCCTGCAAATGGGGAGCAGCCCGAGCCAGGGGGTGGAGTGACCACAGCCACCTGGTCCCTCCGAGCTGGCAGGGTGTCCCTGCCCCATCTGAGCTTGCTCCTGCGCATCTGCCGGCACCCAGCACTTGTGCAGCCATGCGCTGGAGGAGCCAGCCCGGCCGAAATCAGACCCAGCAGAGGTGTTCTGCTCCTGAGCACCAGTGCTGGTGTGCAGGTGGGGCACACAGGTGCTGGGACGGCTGGACCTCGGCAGCCCAGCGTTGGATCTGCCTCCCTGGCCATGGGGACTGTGTGGGACAGCGTGGCATGGGGTGCTTGTGTATCATCACGGGGAATAGCTGCTCCTCCGCCCGGAGGGAGGAGATTAGGGTCATGGAGATGGGTCTCGAGGAGCCTCGCCTACATGTTAGGGAGGGCTGCAGCCAGTCTTGCCACACCGCTCCCATCACTTCGAGCAGATGGTGAGAGCCAGGGAACCTTCCGGGAATAACTGTGCCTGTCCTTCCTTAAGGATAACTGTGCCTATCCTCGCTTTCTCACCTCTGATCTACTCCAGAGGTACAGTTCGGTTGGATGCTGCACCTGGTTTGGGCACATCCCTGTTTTATCTGTGTGCCTTTCTTAGCTCTTCCCTCCTGAGCAGTGCAGGACGAGGTGCTCTGTAGCCCTGGAAACATGGTGCCTCGTCCTACAGCCTGAGCTTTCAGTAAACAAGCCGTTGCTGGCATGGCCGCACCTGAAAACTGGTCCGCCGGGAAGCCAGCATTGTACTGGCATCATCCGCAGCATTTTAAACATGCAGACCCTTTGCCCTGATCCAGACATGAATGATATCATCAGCTGGAAAGCTCTATTTCTAGCCACTGATGAACAGCAGGAGAAGGGGCTGCAAGACGACAAGTTAATCAGTCCTCTAAAGTGTGTTTCTCTAGCAAGCTATGCCAGCTGCTGTGACATGCAAGGACGCACCAGGCCATAGGAGCTTTTGCATGAATTTTCAGTTGTAGCCCTGCTGGTTTTATTTTAACTCTTTTGATTCTCCTGGAAGAGGCATAGGACTGAAATCTCTCTCCAGGGCTTTGCCTTGTTGTTTTACTTCTCTTGTCGTGTGCATCTCTGTTATTTAATCTTCTTGTTTAGGCGCAATAACTGTGCTTGGGTAAGATGAGTATCCTGATAGAAATGAAGCATGTTTTCCACAGTCAGGCAGGCACTTCCAGATAGTTCCCTGCCCCCTAGCTAGGTCTGGGGAAGGCAAAAGAGAAACCTCATGCTCACTTTGTGTCCGGCACCAGGGATGTGTCCTGCCAGGCATCTCTACACTGGGAGGGCAGGCTCTACCTCTCGTCACAGCAGCAGCAGCACTGTCATCAGCAAAGTCACAATGGCGGTAACCTTTAATGCAAGCAAGAAGGAAATCTTGCATGCTGCAAATTATTCTGCATAATGGACCAAATATTTTGTTGTCTTTTACCCCAATGGCTCCACTGTCAAAGGCATTAATCTGGGTATACCCTGGGGCAACAGAGAATCTGGCTTCATTTTTGTGGTAGTTTTGCAGTGTGATTTACATCTCATGAGAGAACAGGATGGGCTTGTCATACAGACTTGAATTCTGAGTCAGCTCCAGTATCTGAGCCATCAATTTAAAGTGAGAACAAAAGTAGGGGGACAGATGACCTTTTAAAATCGTTTTACAGCTTCATTTAGGCCTTTCATTTCAGCTGTCCTACTGCTGCAGTCCCCTTGCTGAAGCCCCTGTAGCTCGTTATACCCTTTCCTCTGCGCGCACACGCGTGCACACACACAAACCCCCGCACGCTTCTGAAATGACACTGCGCAGGAGGGACGCCGCTGGAGAGCGAAATCTCTGCAGGGGCTTGCAGAAGCGCGCGTTGAGATGTGTGAGACGTTGGCTTCCAGCTGGCAGGAGGGGTCACGCCGGCAGGTTGGCCATTGTAGGCTGCAGTGCCTCCTTTTAGTGTCACTCTGGCCCCGTCTTCTGACATCTGAGTGCACATAGTGAGGGAGCTGCCCAGAGTGGCCGCTGAGGAGTGTGTACGCATTTGCTTTTTACCTGGGAGTACCTTTTTTCCACCCAGGGACTGGGAGCTGCTGCTGCCGCTGAGCTGGCAGAGGAGCCGGGCAGGAGCGAGAGGGGAATTCCTGCTGTGCTCCTCCCTGTGCTGGACTGTGGCTGTGGACCAGCCCTCCTGGAAACTCGGCCTCCGTGCTGTGGTTATCTGACAGCTCACAGAGGATGGGATTTTAAGGCAGAGACATGCTGGGCTGGACTTACAGCCTTTCTCAGGGGAGGAGGGCTCCACGTGGCATTACCACTCTGTGTTATCATGGTGCCGTTTTGATATTTCACTTCCTGGGGTTACAGAGTGATCTGACTTTACAGATGTAGTGAAACTAATCTTATCAAGGGCCCTGATGGGTCTTCCTGCCTCGTCACTGAGGGCGCTCAGCATGCAACCAGCTAACCTCTTTTTTTTTTCTCTTGCTTTGTACCTAACAGAAGAAAATTGACTGCCCACGAATTGTACCTGCCTCTTTGGACCCAATGCCCACAGGAGTATCTCGGGACATTATGATCTCACTGGCTAACGCGACTTTCTCTAAGGTAAATGAGTTCCTAGAGGGATCGGGAAGGTTCAGGTGAACCTGAGCTGGTGTGCAGCAAGGTGGCCAGGTCAGCCAAGGGGATTTCAAGTACAAGCTGGTTTCTGCCTCGGCAGCGGGTGATGGGGCCGGTCCCAGTGTTCGTTAGCAGCTGAAATCACTGTACAACAAAAGATGTTGGTGGAAAGCAGGCACCCCAATGGCGAGAGAGGTTGCATGGCGAAGCTGAAGGGAGATGGTGTTTGCATCCAGGCATTCTCCAGGGATCTCCCACAATTAATGATGGGCTTTTTGCATTCAGTGGGAGAAGGAGGTTTATATACCTTGTAAAACAGTCAGTAGAACAAAATGTTTGGGGGAAATTAAATTCCTGGTTTCCTTGTGGGTGATTGCTCCACCGCAGAGCGTACCAGTGTCATGCTTTCCCGGCACCGTGTGCCAGCCCGGCCCCCTGCCCCACACTTCGGAGTGAGGGACAAAGCCCCGAGCTGTGGGCAGAGAGCCCTGTGCTGGCTAAGCCACTGCTTGGAGTACAGCATGGAAATATCTGATCGTCACTGCCGAGCTCTTTTTTTTTTTTTGGTGAAAAGGTCTTTTCTGTGAAATTTTCTGGCATGCAAATTGTGATAGGGTGAAAAGTGGGAGTGGGCATCAAGTGGTGCCTTTGGAGATGCGTTGCACGCCAGGAGGAACCAGAGGAATTTGGAGCAGGGAGAATACTTGACTAAGCTCTGATATTTGTAGAAAGCTGCCCTGTGTCATTTTGGGTCAAGTCTTAGGGGGGCCCATGGTGCCTGCTTCGCTGTGTCCCTGTGGAGGATACCTGCACGCTGGACAGCCGGGCAGCTCTTCTGTCTGCAGGGAAAGGAGAAGGCTGGAAATGCTGGTGGACCTGCCCGGCTTGCTGCGCCCCAGGGGCTGCAGGGGTGCTGCCAGGCGGAGGCACCGCTTCCAGTGACCTCCCGCCCTTCGGTGCGGGGCAGAAGGGAGCTCTCCCCGCCTGGCCGGGGCTGCTGTTTCCTGCACAGGTCTGGCCTCTGTAGAGGACATGCCCTCTGCAATCAGCAACACAGGGCGAGAAATCCTTCTTCCTCTGTGGATGCTGGAGGTGGCTGAAGAGGAAGCAATACTGCGTGTAACCCAGTAGGAAATGCAGTCAGCAGGAAAGGGGCCGAGGCCCTGCCGCTCTTGGGGTGGCCGGAGAGGCTCTGGCAGTCTGGCTTCCTCCCGCCGCCATCCGCAAACTGTCCCAGGGCACCGGGTGGGATTCCTTCTCCTTTCCTCTCCGCAGCAGCTCGCGGGCGCTGCCAGAGCTCAGAGCATTGGAGACGTCTGCCCTGACACCTTGGCTGCCGCGAGGGGACTGCCCAGGCGGTGGGTGAGAGGCGAGGGGCACGGGCCAGCCTGCAGAGCAGGAGCTGCCTGGGCGCAAGTGATGCGCTGGAGCAGATTCCGGTTTTTCCCCTCCTGGCTGCCTGTGTGTTCACTGAGCCAGCAGCTGCCTGCCAGGAGTCTGGCGCTTTCTTTCATGTCTTCTATCAGATCTGTCGGTTTTCAAAGGGGAGTTAGACCTCAGTAGTGGTGGAGCATCAACCTGCTTGGAGATAGGATTTTTTTCCTGCAGGATGGGGGCACAGCAGTAACTCAGGGCAGGATATCATCCTTGTGTTATCAGGAAAACAGCACAGAAAATCTGCCTTTGAACTTACTCCCGGCTGGGTCCCCATTTGAATTCGAGATTTGCAGTTGTTGGGAGGAGAAGGAAGGTGGCTTTGAGCCCAAATCATGGACTTGTTTGGTCTGGTTTGGGTGAGGCAGCTTGGGACCATGTTGGCTCTTGGTCTGCACTGCAGCATGAGCTCTGAACACCCCCAGTCCAGAGGAACCCAGGTACCCCACTGGCAGGGGTTATGAGAGCATAGCCTGGCCAGGCACATCTCCTGGTCTGCACGTGCCGCATGTCCCCGGCTCCGGGAGCGGCTGCCCCATACCTGGTCACGACGCTCCCCAGCAGCGCGCCGGGCGAGAGCAAGGGCCAGGGCTTGGCTCCACGTGCAGTGCTCAGCCTGCAGCAGTTTTGTGTGTGGGTGTGTACCAGAGTGGGATTAATTGGGCACAGATCCCAGCCCCGTTTGCAGCATTGGGTCCCAATCGCTATTTGACTTGAACGTGGCTCAGGTACTGACGGCAGAAACCAGGTGAGACGCGGCGCCTGCCGTATTGGCCGACTGAGTCAGAGACCTGCACAGAACGGTTGTTGCAGCCGTTCTGCCCTTGTCTTCCCTCTCCCAGGAGACGGCTCTGGAGTGCCATTTTGGGACAGACAGGACGTTTGAAGCCCGGTGGGTGAACTCCTCTGCCGTGGAGTGCGTACACGTGCTGGTGAGTCGAGGGGTGAGGCTGGCAGCCCCTGTTTCCCCCACGGCGCGGGGTAGGTCTGGGGCAGGGAGGGTCTTGCCCCCAACCTCCCACCCGGCAGCTGGGACACCGCCTCTCCTCCTCCCTCCCTCCGCTTCCAGCTGAAAAAAGTGCAGACCGGGTTCACCCCTCCGGCAAGAGGCTCTGTGCCTGTGCTGGCGCTGGAAGAGCGATCCTGAGTCGCCGATGCTGCGATGCCTGCTCCGCGGGTATCTGCAGTGGCTCCAGCCCCTGCTCCCCTGGGGTTTGGGAAGGAGCTGCTTGTTTACCTTTCTAAATGGGAAGAGTTCAGTTCAGGCAAAAAATTTGTCCACCTTTCAGTGCTGCTATTTCTGTAGCCTTTATTCTGAACTAGGAATTGGCCTGAGAAAATGCTCGGGCACTGACTGAAGAGCGGTGTGTGTCATGGTTGGAGGGCAGACCGCACCTCTCAGATGCAGCAAACGTTTGGGCTTCCACTGAAGGGAATGTTGCGAGTAGAAACTGGAGAGGAGCGCTTTCCCATCATGTCACCCGAAAAACTCTGTAGTGTAGCCCAGCACTGAAAATGTGCAGACTGGCCAGTCTGTTAGTTTTCCTGTCCGTTTCTACTAAAAATAGCAGCAAGCCAGGGCTCTGCTCTCGCTGCGGTGTGCCCCGATGCCCTTCGTTGGGACCTCAGCAAAACAATTAAAACAGAAAACAGCCTTCCCTCTCTTTCTCTGTGCTAAAGATGAGACCCTTCTGTACTGAGGAGCAGTGGTCAGAGAAGCCTCATGAGGAATGTTACTCCATGTAGTGTGCCTATGGAACCTTTTATATTACTGAATTTCCTAAGCTTTTGTTTATTTGCTTTTTGTGTGCAGCTCCACACATCAGAAAAAAGCCATCTCTTCCCAGTGAACCTTCAGCTGAAGGACAGACCAGACAGATTTATTGACAGTCCAGAGATGATGACAGGTCTGAGTTGAAAATATTTTTATTCTGCTCTCATCTGGTCAGCTTGAATGACTCTGAAATCCTGGCAAAGTTAATGGGTTCAGGAGAGAGACCACGGCTCAGCTGGGCACAGCGCGTTGCTTTCTCTCAGGCACATACAAAACCTGTGTGTACCCAGAGTTGCACCGAGGTGAACATGTGCCCAGAAACCAGGCGGACGCCTGTGGACATGCATGTTACACCCAGGGGAAGTCAAGCCCCGTCCTTGAGCCCAGGCAGCGGTTGAGGTCTCGCCTGCCAGTGGCACGTGGGACGGGGTGTGCTGGTGCTCTCGGCCACAGCAGAGATGTGAGGTGTCCCCTGGGTCAGTGAGGAATTCCTCCTGGAGATAAGCGACGCAGGAGGGCTCTGCCATCAGCTCTCACAGGAGTGTGGCATCAAGGTTCAGCACGCTGTAAAAACTGAGTCTTGTTTTTTTTCCTCCTGTGCTGAGAAAGAATAAAATGTGTAAACACGTTTCACCCCTGTCCCACTCTCTGTCTCTGGGAAGAATGCTTGGATTCCCCAAAAAGCCCTTGCCACATCAGCAGACTAAGGCAGGCAGGCAGGGAGTCAGACCAGGAGTGCACTCGGACAAGGCATGTGGGTAAGTCAAGCCCGGCCAGTCGGCCGGCAGAACCAGAGCTTGCCCAAGAGCCGCTGGTCCCTGCCCTGGCCGGAGACGCGGTGCTGTGCCTAGCTGTGTGCTCGCGCTGGGGGCAGCAGCCTTGGGCTCCTCTCCCTCTCGGTAGTGTCAGCAGTTGTCGTAGAAGGAACTGATTTACCCTGGATGCAAATGAGAACTGGAAGCCTGAAGTGAGGTTTTCGCTGGCGGACAGCTGTAATAGGTAGAGAGGCGTTAATGCCAGCGGCCACCGACCCGGGATAAAAAGGTTTCCCCATAGTAAATCTCAGTGTATAAAGGAGGCTTATCTTGCAGAGCATTCCACGTTGGTGAAATAACCCTTGAAATACCAGTATGGGTAGGCATGAGACATGACTTCCTTGCAGAAAGAAGAGGGTGTCCTTATTTTTGAGATGTAACCCCGAGGAGAGGGGCGGGAGATCTGAGCTAAGACTATTTTGATGTGCAAGACTCTCAGTTCTCAGCGTGGGTGGTGCTGGGAGCAGGAACGACAGCGGAAAGAGTGTGGTGGAATCCCCCCTCCCCCTGCGTGGAGAAAGAGCTCGCTTACACAGACTGTGTTTGCGTTGATCTGAATTTGCCAGAATATTTGGAGATCCTGTGGGACTGTTAGACTGCTCTGGCTCCTCCTCGCCTTGATCAGATTGGTGCAAGTAAAATTAGAGAGGCTGACTTGCAAGCAGAGACAGAGATCTGACGGGCCACTTATAAATGCGTGCATCTTTTATACTGTTATTAGTGTTTATTATTTCGATATTTATTAGCTTTTATTGTAAACTGCGTTTTGGTAGTCCACTGAAGGAATCCCAGCTCTTTGCTGTTGAGTGGAAAACCAATCAGTGTAACTCACTGAGTGGACTCAAGATGAGGTGAAATAAGCTCTTTTTTTTGTGTGTGTGAAGAATAGGAGACTCCCTCGGTGCCGATGACGTTTCATCAGCACGAGCACAGGCAGGCTGTTGAAGGCTGGGGGGTTCGTTAGTTGCTTATGAAGCGCCTTGAGATCCTCCTGCAAACAGAAGTGCAAAATGTGACTGTTTCTTTGTTTTATGTTCTCCTGCAAAGCCTCCTCTGGGGAAAAGGGTGTGAAAGCAACGTTTCCTGAGTGTTTCTGGCTGTTTATCTCAGCGGATACCCACACTCCAGTGGCAGAAGTCTTTAGGCTGGAGAGGAAACGTAACCTAGGGCACCAGCTAATGAAGAGGTGAAAGCGGTGCAGGAAAATGATGTGGAAGCTGAGCTGAGCAGATCTGAAGGGAGAAGTCAATGAAAGGGGCCTGTGGTCACCAGGGGGAAGGAAGGGAACTGTAAACACTGTACAAAGCACTGTAACCATCCGATTTTTGTCAGAGTGTGGAAGCAATGTGATTGCTTTGCTAACAGGATGGAGCCAGCTTTGCCAAGCAGCTTCCCATGTGGATGCTGAGAGTTGGAAACATGTAGCATAAATTGACAAAAGGTTCTGAGTTTGGGTGTTGTTTGTTTTTCAAGGGGAAGAAAAAGGAAAAGAAAGTGCTAAATTACATTGCAGTGAGAACAAGCACCCAGTCCTTCTGGGAAATTTTCAGGATGGCAGCCAAGCGCTGCCTCATCTTGCTGTGTGTGCAAGCTGCTCTGCTCATCCACTGGATTTCAGATGTTACTTGCATTACTTGCGGGGGGGGGGGGGGGGGAGTGGGGCTGTGTTTGACTGCCTCAAGCTAAGCAAAGCTATGAGAGTCCCAGGCCCAGGAGCTCATGTTTTCTGTTGTCTCTGGTGGTTTAGTGGAGGTGTACAACTGCGCAACCGGGAGTGCCGACTGTTCTCAGTGCCTGGGGAGGGAGGACCTGGGGCACCGCTGCGTCTGGAGCGAGAGCAGCTCCAGCTGCAGGCTGCACGGCGAGCCCCACCAGGTCTCGGATGCCTGCCCAGCTCCTGAGATTAAGAAGGTGAGACCCGAATGCAACGTGGAGGGCGCGCGTGGGTGGCAGGTGGCGCAGAGGGCTGAAACGGGCTGCGCTGTCCCGGCTGGGGGCAAAAGAGGAACCGCACTTTGTCCCTGGCACAGGGCAGGGTCAAGACCAGCACTGGCTTTCTATGCTGTACCTCACCTGATACCAAGGACATCTTGCTAGTGACAAGGTCCAGTCTTCACCGTGTTAGTGGGAAAAACAACAGCAGCACAGTCAAAATGTCCCAGAGTTCCTGGGGTTGGTAAAAGCGAGAAAGATTTGTAGGGTTGGCTGAAGGATTCTTATCAGGAATAGCATTTAATGTGGACGTGAACCCTATCTCCAGGCACACGTGCTCTGCAGTTCCGCTGAGATTAAGAGTGGCAGAAGGACCTTTTGGCATTATGCATTTTGAAATGAGTTTTCTTTAAAATGTAGTTGAATGAATGTTTCTTGGGGGCATTTGGATCTGGGGTTCTGCTTAGAGGTATGGTATGAGCCAACAAATTTGTCCCTGGCAAGTAGCAGCGAAAGTATATAGAGCAAATCTTAAAATGAGCTCCCTAGGAAAGGAGAAGCTGGAGGGGCAAAACAGCGAATGCGAACATCAAGATCAGCAAGGATATGAGATTCCTGTTCTTAGGGAGGCGTGTAGCGATAGCTGCTCGGAATCCAGGCACTGTAACACTGCATGGAGGGACCGCAGGATCCCCATCGCTGGCCTCTTCCCCCTTGCCACTGTGGGAGAGGGGTGCTCCCCCGTGAGCCTGTCCTTCCCCAGCACACATCAAGTGTTATCAGCACCTCACCAGAAAATAATGGAAGGAAACCGCAGCTCAGGTCGCAGAGCGTCACAGGGCTCTGTCACTATTTCCTTAGCAAATAGCGGCTGGTAAATCCAAATGCTCCAGGGTCACGCAAGCGTACAAGCCCTCACAGAGCCCTGCTGGAGCGGGGCACAATGCAGCAGGCGAAGGAGGGCGCCGAGCCTGGTGGTGGGTCCTGCCCAGCCTTGGCCAAGCCAGTGCCACCGGGCACTTTGTGCTGCCTTTGCAAAGGGAACAGAGCCGTTTCTGAATTGGAGGGGTCTGTCTCACCCGCTGAATAATGCAGTCGCAGTGCCCAGGGATGCCCCTTGCGCGGTGGAGCGGCATCATGCCCAGCACCCCGTCCCCTTGCAGCGGTGGGGTCAGCCGCTGCCAGGTGAAAAACCAGTGGATGGATGGATGGGGAGCAGCCTTCTCCTCCCACAGTGCTGGACTTGTCCTGTGCCCCAGGGTGCCACAGTGCTGGTGTCTTGGCCACGTTCCACACATCAGGACACCGATAACTTGTGTCCCGAAGGGCCCCGCTGTGTTTGGGACAGCCCTTAAAAATGCGTTGGCAGGCTCTCTCCGGCACACCAGCATGCCTCCTCTGGGTTTGTCTCTGCCCCGACTCCATTCGAAGCTGTGGTGTGGAAGGAGCGATGTTTCAGCCCAGGTGCGTTGGGAGCTGGAGCGATCCCTGGCCAAACCCCAGCACCAGACCCAGCGCAGAAGGCCGATGTCTTCTCATTTGCAAAGCTACCGCAAGGGGAGCGTGGCGGCGGGCGTGCGGTGGGGGGAGCAGGAAGGCGAGGAGCAATTCTGTCGTCTTCGTGGGGGGCTCAGTGGGATGTAGGCACAGGCCTAGGGATGAAGGCAAGAAGCTTCCCGGTGGTTCTCCTCCAACCTTTCCCCTGGTGCCGCAGATCGAGCCGCTGCGCGGGCCGCTGGAGGGGGGCACCCTGCTGACCATCCGCGGGAGGAACCTGGGCCGACGCTTCAGCGACGTCCTGGGTGCCGTCAGGATCGGCAGCGTGCAGTGCGTGCCGCTGCCCGGCAGATACCTCGTCTCCGAGGCGTGAGTGTCGGGGGAGCCGGGGAGGGGGGTCCTGCCTCCTCGTGTCCCCTGCCCATGCCTGTCCCTCCCCGTCCCCATTGCTCACCCCATTCCCAGCCTCGGGCCGCTGCACCCTGGCACTGCCTGGCACGAGGAGGGGGAGGCTATCGGCTCTGCCCCACTGCTCTGGTGGGGTGGCACTACCGCCAACCTCCCCTTTGCTGTCCGCAGGATCGTGTGCCAGACCGGAGAGGCTCAGGAGGCCTTTTCTGATATGGTGACGGTAAACGTGAGCCGGGAAGGGAAGTCCAGGGAGCGATACTCCTACGTGGTGAGTAGCTGCCTCCTGGATGCTTCTTGAGTGATTCCCGCACCCCTTGAAATGAGCCTGCAGCCCCCATGCCCCCCACTGGCTGAGGCAGAGGATCTGGGACAAAAAGCATCGGGGTCCTCGAGGAGCAGCTGCCGTGTCCCTTCCCCTTGGTTACCTGGGCGAGGGGTGGCAAATCCAGGCTCCAGTGCGAGGGGCAGGACCGCAGGCAGGGTGTCGTCAGGCACAGCCTCGCTCCCAGTCTCAGCTTCTGCGGTGGTTTGTCACTCATCCTGGCTGTATTGTCATTTCTCCTCGTCATAAAAGGAGCTCATTTTTCTTGCTTCTCTTTTGCTGAGGTGCTATTTGAACCTGTGAGATTTTTTGAGGCTTGCAAAGTCTCTTTGTGCTGTGTAAGTTACGTACTGTGGACTCACATTATTTAGAACTGATATTTTTTGCTGCAGGAATTGTCTTAGTTTTTGCTTGAGAATAATGTGTAGGGATTAGACTTGAGCTAACCCCCTGTCATTATACAAAGAAAAGCCCTTTGTAGCTTTGTACTGTACCATCTCGCAAAGATAACTTTCATCTCCATAAACCTGAAAGAAATCCATACATTTCTTCTCTTTCTGACAAGCACCTTCGTCGTCTCTGGCTAGACGTTATTCATGGGCAGCCCCACGTGTCCAGGGCAAACACAACAGGATGGGTGCCAAGGGCATGCTGTTTACTCGGAGCCTTTGTGCTTCTGCTGTTGGTTTATCTGGGAAAGAATAGACTGTGCTGCAGTCTGCTGGCATGAAAGAAGACTTGAGCCCCAGGAAATGACATTTGATTCCTGGTAGCCTGTGTGGGGAATTTAGGGCAGGACTGTGGAGTGTAATTCCCCACCCTGTAACCTCGTGTTGGGTGTTTAGTTCAGAGAGGTTTACACAGCGTGCAGCCAGCACAGGCACGGCACATCCCAGCGCCCCGTAGCAAAGCCAAGCCTGGCAGCGCACGAGGAGGGGACTGGTGAGGCCAGGGCACTGCCAGGCTTGGCTCAGCAGTGGTTCCCTGGAGGGCGTTTGCTTTGGGACCTGTTCCCATCGTTTCGAGGCATCCATGCACACATCCAGAATGTCTCCGAGATCCGGCAGCCCAGAGTGGAGCAAGGTACCACAGGGGTACGACCCAGTAAAGGGACCTGGGGTTTGGGATTTCTGGTGTGTTGCCATCAGGATGCGTGTGCTGACTTGGCCACTTTGCGTGCTGCCGGGCCGATTGTCCGATGGACAAAGGGGAGAAGGGCCTGAGGAGTGGGAAAGGGGTGGGTGGCTGCTTCGCCGGCGTTCGGCGTGCAAGGAAAAGCCCTCTCAGGAAACACCTGTAAAAGCACCAGCGCTAAACAAAGCAAGAGGAGCAAAAGTCGGTCACTGAACTCAAACCAGGTCCGTGACAGCTCTGTGCTGGCAGCTTCTGGGCAGGCTCAAGGAGAAGGCTGTCCTCCTGGCAGTGGGAGAGGAGCCGTTCTGTGCTCGGGTGGCACAGCAGAAAGCTGTCTTGCGCCTGTTTATCTCAGCAAAGCTTGGAGAAGCGATGAGAGAGAGCCCTGCTTTGTGCACACGTGTGTCGGGGAGTGGAGTTGCACGATGTGCTCCACACCAACAGTGGCTTCCACACCATTTGCAAACTAAGCAAATGTTTTTTCGTTTTCTTGATTCTCCTCTCACATATGATGGCATGAAGGTGGAGTAGACTACGCCGTGCAAGGCTGGTCTCAGTGAGACCTGAGCTTGAGCGCTGATAGCAGTTTACCTGAAAAAGTTTAAAAGACTTTTAAAACTGCCCCTCCAAAGAAGGTCCTTTGTAAAATACCAGTGTTTGTTTGTGTGCCACATCTTTCAACGTCCTCGTTAGGCCTATCTGGAAGAGACAGAATTCAGCTGTATTTCTGCTAGGAGGAGGGAGAAACGTGATTGAGAGACTTCTCCAGGACATTATAGTAGGCTATGGATGAGATGAATTTGCCAAAGTCGTGATGGAGGTGATCAGTGCTGGGCATGCACTGAGAGCCATAGCCACTGGGTCTTGCTGAGGGTAAGAGCTGGAGGGCTTTGAGGAGCATGAATAATCCTCTGCTGTTGTTGTAACTGCACATTTGAATGCACAGGTTAGGGGCCAAGGGCAGGAGACAGCTGCCTGCAGGCACTCAGAGAAATACAAATTAACAAAACGAGTCCTATGGAAATGGGTAATGACCAGAAACACCAGAGGAAATGGCTGTGGAGGAATAAAGCAGTCTGAGCGTAGGACAAGGGCAAGGATAGCTATTAATAAGCATGTTTGTGTGGCTGGGATTGACAGGAAAGGGCATTAGCGCCAGGCGGTACGAAGCGGCTTAGCCCACGTTCTTCAGCCCGCCCCGGTGCGGTTTTGCTCTGCGGCTGCAGCGAGGGACGGGCTGCGGTGGTGAGCAGCCTTCAGCCACCCTCCGCAGCCCGGCGGGTCTTGTGCCTCCAGGGTTTGCAGTCTCTGACAGGGAGTTACCATGTGCCTTACGGAAGGGTCTTGAAATAGTTATTTGCTCTGCCCTTGGTGTCCTGTTCAAACCGGAGCAGGGATGCTGCCCGGCAGAGTCTCCTGGGGTGCTCTGTGTAGCAGACATGAGGGTTCAGTGCAGCATTAGTTATCAAAGCCTCAAGCTCATGAACCTCAGGAAGATTTCCAGGGGCTGCAAATGCAGATAACATACATGCTGTTTTCTGCTGAAAATGGCGAGAGGCAAAATAACTTCTCCCTTAGTTCCTGTCACCTCAAGAGATTCAGATTTGAAGCTTCCTTAAGAAGGAGTTTGATATTCAATTATCCAGACCCAGGTGGCTGTTTTCACAGATCTCAAGGCCATCATCCAGCAGGGCTTTAGCATTATCTTCGCATTCAGGAGGAAATGGATCTGGAAGGGCAGAGATGGTGGGAGCTGGAATGAATGAGAAATTTCCTTTTGTTGATGGACCTTGAGCTGTCACCAGCTGTGGACCCTCCATCGGAAATCTCAAGGGACTGGTGGGATCTTGGGCTCCAGTTTGGACTCATATCTCATTTATTGCCAGAATTCAGGGACTGCAGCAAGTCACAGAGGTTTTATATGATCTCACTCCTCAGCGCATGTACCTCTCCCCTTGTTCTGAAACCCTGCCAGCAAAAGCTTTTGCCGTGCTGCTGTTTCAAAGCCTTACAATACTGGATACTTAAAATTACTGAAGCAATTCCCTTGTGCAGTGTGGAGTATCCAACTGTGAATCTACTAGGCTAGAAAACAGATTTCCCCTTTGTCTTTAGCTTCCCGTGGTGCAGTCCATAGCTCCCCTGAACGGCCCGAAGGCTGGAGGAACCAGAGTGACCATCAGAGGCAGCAGGCTGGACGTCGGCTCTGAGCTCCGCGTCCTTGTCAATGCTTCCAAGCAGTGCACGGACCTCAGGTGGGACTGGGTCTGGGGGCTGGCGCTGGGGGAGTGACAGGAGCCAAAGCGTTAGGAAGGATGGCGTTGTCCCCCAGGAGATCCGGGAGAGCTGGGGTTTGGGTGGGGGGCACCACTGCGTGCTGCTGCTAAGCCTTGGAGCCAGAGTAGCACCCCCACCAGCCGGCTTGGCTGCTGCCTCCTGCCTTTCCAGCGCCCGTCAGCCTGGCGTCCCCGGAGCGGTGAGGCAGAGCTGCGGTGCGGGTGCCTGGCACAGGATGGGGCGAGTTCCTCTGACGAAGTGACGGCGCTGACGCTGCCAGGCCCCCTGGGTGGTCTGGGACCAGGACCAAAACCCTGGGAGCAGAGCAGACGCAGGCTTTGTTCCCGTATCTGCTGGAGGCAGGAGGCACCTGCGTGCCCAGGGTCCCCCTCCCACAGCAGCTTGCTGGTCAGAAGAAACCCTTCCTCCTGTATGTTCCTGTCTCGTCAGGGGGAAGGAGTAGGAGCCTGCCCTTTCCCCCTGACTGTATGGGAGATCAGTCTGGCAGCCTGGGATGGTATATGGTGAGTACTGCTCGTTTGTAGGCAGTGTAGTTAGTTAATAGGCAATTGGCACGTGACTGGGAGCTCCTTCTTGCCTGTATCTACCATCGCTTCCAAGGGGCTGCTCAGGTCCACGGTGCCTGGCTCCGTCCGCTCTGTCTGACGTGGCCTTCTGCAGCTTACCCTGCCTTTCCCTGCGCAGCCGCAACGACAGCACCATCACCTGCACCATGCCGTCGGCAGAGCTCACCACGGCCGTGCGAGTCTGCGTTCAGTTCGAGAACAAGTCTTGTGCCAGCTACAACATCACGTTCAAGTACGAGAAGAACCCGGTTGTATCAGACATCAACCCCAAAAAGAGCCAGATCAGGTGAGATCCCTCCCCCAGCAGAAACAGCCAAGTCTGCCAGGATTTGTCTTTCCTTTTGTGGCCTTTGTGGAGATCAGCCTCTTAATTTTTGCCAAATGCAAAAGTGAACATTGCTCTCCCTTCAAAGCACAGAGCTAATGGGAGTATCCTGGTGTAGCCTGCTGCAGGTGACGCGAGCTCACCCCATCCGCGCCTCAAGCCATCCAGATGCAGAGCAGGTCCTGAGCAAACCCTGTGTCAGGAGCCGCAGGAGCCACTGAAGCACTGCCAGGAGGCAGGGTGCGGTGTTGGGGCCCCGTGCCACGCTGTTGTAGCATCACAACTTCCCGTTCAGAGCTGGCACGCGTCTTCATCTGCCTGCGAAAGAGAGGGTCAGCTCCAG
The DNA here is from genome assembly GCF_034619465.1 of Leptosomus discolor. Classification (NCBI taxonomy): domain Eukaryota; kingdom Metazoa; phylum Chordata; class Aves; order Leptosomiformes; family Leptosomidae; genus Leptosomus; species Leptosomus discolor. The sequence continues at coordinate 573,988 of NC_141399.1, forward strand.
GCTGGTGGGAGAGGGTCCTGCAGGGAGAAAGGGGCTTTCTCAGCCCCGGGGTTTGCACATTGCCTTGCAGACAGGTACAAAAGGGCACCACAGAGTGCTCTCAGGGTGCTTCGGGGTACCCCAGCACTGGAGTAGGAGACGTCTCACACCCCAGGACTGTCCATTACTCATTTCAGTGCATTTAGGACATGGAAAAAAGTCAGCCTTGGTAACTGTACTGCGTACGTCTGGTGGGTGCTTTAGGCAGGTTCAGGTGGGGGGCTCCACGAGGCCCTGAGGATTTTTCTTGGCAGTAAAACTGCTGAAGGCTAAGCTGAGATTTGTAATTTTGGATTTCAGCTTTCCCTGAGGTCACAGTATTTGATTTTTAAAGTGTGTTGCTTTCAATTTCATGTCTCTCCGTGGAGCTCTCAGGCTCCTGTTCCTTTGGATACCATGGTGAAATCCCACCTCCCTCAGCTGTGGAGCCTGAAAAACCCAGGGCTGACCAAGAAATCTGAGAGTCCGGCGCCTGTGCCTGCAGGACCAGGGTGAAGGCAGCACACTCAGGGCGCGAGCACGCAGCAGGCTCTGACGGTCTGATCCCCTTGGAGCAGAGCTGCATCTCGGCATTCCCAAGCGCAGCGCCAAAGATGCCGGCTGTGGGAAGTTAATGACAAGGCACAGCAGTGACTCAGCCAACCTCAGCTCCTTGCAGGGCTGTGAACTGTGCTGAGTGGCGAGAGCGGTATCTAAACACAGAGACAGTGGAAGAATGTCACTGCCCGTATTCACAAGGGAAACTACCAGGGTATTTCTCCATCACCTTAGTCTGCCTTCTTAGTATTTACATCAGTTCCCATATTTCAGACAGCTGAGAATGTGACAGCAGTGTCTGTCTTCAGACTGCTTGGTGGCTTGTGTTGTCCGACTGCTCCGGTGTGTTGCTGAGCTGTTGACCATGAGGCATCAATAATTGGTGTAAAAATTTAGCTGGATCTAAATTATCTTACTGTATTGCTAAAGTAGGCTATGTAGGCAAAGTTAAAAACAAAACAGAAGTTGTAAACTAGTCTGCAGATATGACAGGCTCTTAGCTGGAACCTTGGATCATAACGACGTGGTAATACCCACAGCCTTCAGAGAACCTGACTCTCAGGACCTTGGGCCTGGGTGATCTACTCTAGGTGGTCCTGTTCTGGCAGGGGGGTTGGACTAGATGATCTTTCCAGGTCCAACCCCTAACATTCTTTCCAACCCCTAACATCCTGTGATTCCATGATTCTGTGTGCCTGGAGTGACCTTCAGATAACAGGATCTGTAAGGCCTGACTGCTCCCTGACAGATACTCCAAACAGAGCAAATGCAGTACAGAGGAAGGGGAAGGTGAATCCAGGGTATGGCTTCTGCTGTCCAGAGCAGACACCTTTGCTCTGCCTATCTGTGTGCATCAGGGCTGTCTCGTTACTGTCGTTAATTGACTGCACATTGAGAAGCCCATGTTTCGCGTTCCCCAGGCAGCAGATTCAAAACACAAAACAACTTTCACATTTTGATCTAAATCAGAAGTGTCTGGGAGATGCAGGATCTCTGTCAACCTTAAAGGGGTTTCTTCCCTTTCCAAGACTTACAGTTCTCTGTGGGTCACTGGCTGGGAATATCTCCTGGCCCTTGCTTTGGGGGGTTGGAGGTTAACCTCTTATGCTGCTGGTGGCCTGGGCAACCTGCTGCGTACCCCTGGCGTGCAGAGGCAGGCTGCTCCTCTGGGGAGTGGGAGTAAGTGGGGCAGTTTGCTGCTGCTGGAAGAGGTCCCCCCTTCCCACCACAGCAGCTGCTGCTCCTCCTTCCTTCCCTGATACCTTGGTAGCAGTGTGGATGCTTGCTGTAAGTAGGAAGAGGACGTTGGCTGTTGGGATGCGTTTTCTGCTCAAGCAGCTGGGAAACATCCCTGGGAAAATGATGGCGGGGAGATGCAGCAGTTGCACCTCGCTACTGTGTCGTCCTCTGCAGTCACCCTCTCTTTCTTCCCTTTTCCTCAAAGTGGGGGCAGAATCATCACCTTGGAAGGAAGAGGCTTTGAACTGGTCCAGAACGTGTCCATGGTTGTCCGTGGCATCGGCAGAGAGCAAACGGTGGGTGTCCCCACGGGGTGTCGCCCAGTCACTGGGAGCGGCGCTGCGTGCCCGGTGCCTGAAGACGTTTGGGGGGTGAAGCTGAGGCCGTAGCCCGTGCTACAGCTTGGGCTGGGAGCAGGGCTGGGTGGGACCACTCAGGATGGTGTGGTTTTTGACGTGCATGCCCTCTGCTGCTTTCAGAGCTGTAAGGTTCACACCGACACCGTGATCACCTGCCCCTCTCCAGCTGCCTCCAACATCACCGCAGGGAGCAAGCCCGCACCCGTCGATTTCTATCTCAACGGTCGCCTCTATGCAGACGACCATCCGGCTCTGGATGAGGAGATGTACCCCGAGGAGGCCTTGCACATCAGCAAGTTCAGCCTGGAGTACTATGCTGACCCCCAGTTCTTCACAGCCAAGAAGGAGAAGTGGATCAAGCACCATCCTGGCGAGCCCTTAACTCTGGTTATACACGTAAGAGGGTGGCATTTACAGCTCTGCTTCTTTCAGGGTGTTGCCTGCTCCCCACTGGGAAGCTTTTCAGTCCTGAGTACCAGCACAGTGACTGTCTATAAATGCAGGAGAGAAGGGGGGTGATGAGGACAGTAGAGTCAGGAGCAGGCAGCTCTTGCTCAGCCTGCTGCACCTGCATCTCTCTTCGCCAGAAGACGCAGGCTGACCCGAGGATGCCCTTTGAGGCATGATGAGAGCGAGCTGCGTTTGAAGGATGTAATAGTACTGAAGCTAATTAAAGTCCTGGACATACGTAAAAGAATCATAATGCACTGGTCTGAAATCAGGCAGGTACTCCAGGAGGTCCTGACAATAGTTATGTATTCCTGCAGAAACAGGTCATGCATTCTTCTCTTTTGGCTACTGATTTCGGCTCCATTAACAAGGAAGTCGGGATACAGCAACCGAGTGGCCTGGACAATGTGCACTAGTAATTCAAAGGCCATTGTTCACTGCAGGATATCCTCACTGGTTGCAACGTGTTTCAGAAATGCACTCCCCCTTTCTCAGGCTCTGCAGACGCATCCCCTGGCTATCTCCTCTGTTGTACATCCTTCCCCCCTCCCAGGTGGGCGCTTAGATCCTTATCTTCAGTGCACAGCCGGGGAAGATCAAAAGCAGATTTTTCCAGGTTCCATGAGGGGCTTGCTTGTCCCATGCCCCATGCTGAGTGAGGAATGGGAAACAGGAAAGTGGGGAATGGCCCAGTTCTGGGTTTCCTGTGGAGTGCTGGAAGAATGTCCCTGCTGAAGGACAGTCCTCCCAGGTCTGAAAAACAGTGGGGAATATGGAAAGTAAAGCAGGAAAATCCATTGCAATTCCGACTGCTGCTCTAAAGACTGATATCCTGCTGCTATTTTTGTCATTAGAAAGAGCCTGACAGCCTGGGCCTGGAAAGCAACGAGTACCAAGTGAAAATTGGCCTTATCTCGTGTGAGATCCAGATTGTTTCAGACAAAGTCATCCACTGCTCTGTCAACGAGTCGCTGAGCAGCTCGGAAAGACAGTTACCTGTGACGGTGAGTCCCAGGAGCCGCCAAGCGCTGAGCGCCCGGGGCAGACGGGGTCCCTGCCGCACACCCTGCGTGCGAAGGGGTCAGCCCTGTGCGCGGGCAGGACCTGCCACGCTCCCAGCAGCCATGCAGAGCCGCACGGGTGGAAGGGTGGACAAAGCACGCTGGCTTGCGGCTGTCCCCAGGGCGGCTCGTTGGCGGGATGCAGGGGTAGCCAGTGCTAAGGCTGCCCCGAGTCACGGAGAGGGGCTGCCGCGCTCCGAACTGGGGGGCTGAGTTAACTGTGCCGTGAGCTGGGGGGGAGGATTGTGTCAGTTCTTGTAAGGCACTGTGAAATCCCAGACATGTGAGTTTTTGTCACTTGCAGTAATTTTCTTTCTGCCCCTCATGAGATATGTTTGGGGATTTCCATAGTTTTCAGTCAGCTGGCCTCCTACTGCCAGCAGAAGAGGTACAAGTGGAGATGAGAATCCGACCCTTACCAGACTGCCCTAAGCCACTGGAGATGGGTCCCTGCATGTGACTGGGGAGGGCAAGAGCAGTACGTGGGGCTGGAAAGTTTCGTGTTGCTTCCCAGGGGCTGCTGTTTTGTCACTGCAGAGAGTTTGGTGTTCAGGGCTGTTGTTTATCTTTGTGTCTGCGAAATTCACAGTATTTTATTACTATCCTTTTTTCCACAGAGGGCTTGACCTAACTGCTGGTCTCTCCCTCAGTTTCCCTCATGTCATGTGCAGCCCATTGCCGTGCAGGGCTGTGACTATGGCTGTTTGTATCTGGAGAGAAAAATGCCACCATCTCCATGGTCTGAGACCCTGCAGCCCCCCTCCCAATCTGTGTGCTAACAGGAAATGGGTGGGAGCCTGCAATGTGGGCAGGGAGGAGGAGGAAGGCTGCGAAGGATGTTGAGGAGGCTGTGGACTTGCACTGTCCAGAAGAAAGGGTTGCCCTGTTCAGTGGTGCATGAGATTCTGTTGCAAACTGGAAAGATGGAAATGCAGAAGTATCAGAATTTCCCGAGTCAGTTTAATGGAAATTCTAAATAGGATAATTTCGGTTTTAGTGAGAACTGAGAAACAGGGAAATCCCTTTGGGGAAGAAAAGGAATTTATGAGTTTGCTAGTCTTGGTCTGACATAAAACATTCAGGGCAGTGCCCTAGGAAGCAGGAGAACGATACCCAGCTCTAAAGTGTCACACGGCTATTAAGAGCGTACCAGCAGTGAGAGTGCAGCTAAATAGTCAACTTTATTCACGTCTGTGCGTACTTATTAGACCTTCATACGTGGTGTGAGTTATCGCCTGCTGGCCATTTCACAGGCAACAGCTGCCTTTGTAACGTACCTGTGATAGCTTTGGTAACACGGGGCCAGACCTGCGCGGTGGTGCCTGCCTGATTGGCATCAAGAACGGCTACCGGGGGCTGCAGAAGCCTCGCCTGTGGATGCGGGTTCGCTCTTCTGGCAGGCGGAGATGCCTGTTGTTGTGACTGTCCAGTTTGCTCCTGTGTAGATGGTAGAGCTCACACCTGCAGCGGTTGGAGCACAGGAAAACAGCCCTTTAAAACATGTCCCACTGTTGGTCTTAGTTCTGACTGTGGTTTTGGGTATGCCAGTGCCGTGAAGGTGTTCTTGGTCAGTGTGAGCAAGCTGCCCAGGGCAGCAGGAGCTGTCTGTAGAGAGGAGACGGTGATGAAGATGGGGCTCCTGAACCTCCCTGTGTTTTGGGGGTCACTTTCAAATATCTCTTTTGGGAGTGCCTGAGGTGAGCTGGAGCTTGATTTTGGTCTAGTTTAGTCCCGGGGGGATCCTGTTAGCACCCTGGGAGGCTATAAGAGGGCTCCATCCGTAAGCTAGAGCGCGGTTCCCAGTGACTCCTGAGGTGGCCCTGTGCCCCAGGTGTTTTGCCCAGCCCTGGCAGCTCTTCCCGGGAGCGGGGTGTCCTCTGGCCCTGACCCCTTCTGCACACCCCCACGTGCTGGTGACAGGAAATGTTGCCATTTAACCTGTAGGCTAATTAATCCCCCTTACAAAATACAGCACTGAGTAGACCTGTCCAAATAAACGAGCTTGCCGAGGCCTTCAAACCCATTTTGGTTCATGACCAAACTGTTGAAACACCGCATTGAACAGCAAGCTTGGGATTTCTTCTCTGGCAAATGCAAGAGGTTGAGTCGGTGGGGATAAAAAGTCTCGACATGCATCAAGGACTTGCCTCAGTGCAGCACTTCAGATGAAAGAGGTGGAAATCTTGAGGCTAGGCAGGGTGCTGTGCAGACTGCCAAACGAACCTCTGCAGCTGCTTGCGCAGCGCTCGTGGCTCCCCGTCCCCATCCAGCACCTCGGCTCCCAGCCGGCGCGCACCGGGGAGCAGACCAAAGCTCTTCGTGGCGGGCGCTGCCTGCAGGCACCACCCCAGAAACAACCAGCATCCCTCTGGGGGATGGTACAAGGCACGTTGGGGCTGGGAGCCGCAGGAGCCTGGCTGCGTGGTCCGGCACTGACGGTCGGAGGCGCTGAAGGTTTTCCTGACCCCGGGTGATGGCAGCCGGCGCTGCCCGCGGCAGGGCAGTCCGTGCTCGCTTGTCTGTGGAGGCAGCAGCGCCCGGAGGTCTGCCCCGGGTGCCCTCAGTTGGCAGCGTCGGTGCCCTCACCAGCGCTCCCGAGAGCGAGGGCTTGGATTTCCCGGCGGGCACAGAGCTGTGTGCGGTGTTTGGGGCATGGCCGTGGTGGGGAGGCCCTGCTTGTGGCACTGCTTTGGCTCACTGCTGACAGCTGACTAATTTAACCACAGTGTGCCCCTTTCCCGGAGGTGCTCTGTGACACAGCTGTAGTCATGAAGTTATTCCAACTCTTCCCTACCTCATTTCAGGGTTTTTTTGCTCAGGTTTCTCTCACTTCTCATTCCTTGAGAGAAGTGAAACTTGCATTTCCAGAAGCAAAAAACTAGCGTGGTCATGAGTTTTCCTTATCAGATGGTGCTGTTGAACCGTTTCATCCCAGGAGCCTAGAGAGCTGTTTATAAGCAGTGCTGAGTAAACTCGCCAGCCTGCCTGTGATGTGTGTTGGCCTCTTTCCTTCAGGAGAGCGAAGGACTGAGCTCAAGTGGTTTGTGCTTGGTGTCACAAGAAGTGCGGGTTGGGAGCAGAGCCAGCACCTCCTGACACCCAGTCCACTGCTTTAGCCACAAGATCATTACTCGTCTCTGGTCTCATTATTATTTATTTTTATTCCCTTACTGTATTTGTATTTCAAAGACTGTAAAGTTTCTTTGCCCGCCTTCTGAGTGGCGGCAGTTCTGCTTGTGGAGGAGAAAGGAGAATGCAGCTGGGATTCAAAGGCCCTTCAGAGGCATAACAGAGTCAGACGATCAGTGGAAGTGGTTCTCTAGTAAAAGCAGTTCAGGCAGTACTGTATGATACAGTGAGCTCTCTAGGACGGGGTTGTCTCGTGCACTGGGGTGGGTACGGTGGGGCCATGGCATGGGCTGGAGCCTGCGGCTCTGCCCCTGAAACCCTGTGGTGGCCCTAGGGTGGGCACTGTTGCGGCACTGCAGCCTGCTGCGAGCTGGCTTCAGCTTTCCACCAGAGCATGCAGGAAGGGGACTGGGCTCTTTTTGAGACCCATGAGGTGCTGAGGTGCAGCGGTGAGAGGCACAGCCCGGCCTCCCCGCGAAGCCTGGTGGGCTGAGCCAGCGTGATCAGTATGTCCCTGGGTGAAGGTCTGCCGAGCACTGCCCCGTTAGTCCCTCCTTGCTCGACTTCTGAGCCGCTTGGCAACGTGCTGCTGAGCTCCTGCTTTTCCTCCCTCCTTCTCCCTCTCTAGATCCAAGTTGGAAAGTTCAACTACACGATTGCGACACTGCACCTTGGGGGAGGAGAGACCGCAATCATCGTCTCCATTGTCATCTGCAGCATCTTGCTGGTCCTCTCTGTCGTAGGTAAGGGAACAGAATGATGAGATGCCAGGCTGTGCCGAGCTTTTTTCTCATTGCATGCAGAGAGGTGAAGATGACTCACTCATATGTTAAGAACCCTCTGAGTGCTGCAGTTGAGCAGTATCTGAAACTGGTCTGGGTGCATCCAGTTGCCACTCTTCTTTGTACAGGACCAAGCCAGTACCCAGGACCAAAGCTTCCTGCAGCATGGAGCATTTGCTGGCTGAAGCCGTAGTTCAGCTCTTTTACTTGAGCCTGTGATACTTACAAATTTACCCTTTCCCCCCCAAACACTTGGTAGCAACTATAATATAAAATAAAGAAGGTGTGAGAAATGGGTCTTGGACTCGCACTGACTTGAACAGGGCTCACTCACAGGCATAACTGTCCCAGACCATCCCAAAGGTCCACCTAGCCCGAGGTCCTGTCATCAGTAACAGCCAGTGACAGGCGCCTGGCAAAGAGTATGAAGAACAGAGCAAGCGTCCTTAGCTGCGGATCTGGAGCAGACCCAGCAGTTTGCTGACCTCACTGGAAGCTGTGCAGCACACCTGTGTCCTCTGGCTAGGGTAGCTTCTCATCGCATGCCTGGAATGACTCTGTAGCAAGAAACCTGTCAGTTCACAGCAAATTAGGTGTTTCTAATAGGGGTTTAATTTATTTTTAATAAATGTTATAATGCACGCTATTTATTAAATGCACCACCCGCCATTAGAAACATATTTCTGGAGGCACGGGAAGACTGTCAGACATCAACACTGTAATACAGGTGGTAAACGTCTTAAAATCTCTATTCATTAATCAGCTGGAATACATTAATATACAGTTAAGCTGAATATAGACAGCCCAGACCTAAAGTGAAGATGACAGTTACAGCATGATCATTAAATTCCAGCTGGTTTTACTTACTTACAGATAATCAACAACTGCCTGATCAGATACCAGTCTTGTAGGTGTTAAACCAACACTGAGTTTAGCTTTCTGCGCCCGTGTCAGCAGGGGACCGCTCTGATCCCAGCTGCAGGTGCTCCTAAGCCCTAGCCCAAAAGGCATGCTCCCTTCCTCTTTTCCAGCTCTCTTTGTGTTTTGCACAAAGAGCCGCAGAGCAGAGCGCTACTGGCAGAAAACCCTGCTCCAGATGGAGGAGATGGAGTCGCAGATCCGGGAGGAAATCCGCAAAGGTAAGTCACCGTTCTGGGCACCGAGGAGGAGCCGGGACTAGGAGGATTGAAGCCATTCACCTTCTATTCTGTAGAAGTTTATAGAATTATTTATAGGAGAATTTCTGTCGTCACTTTTGAGCTTTGGCAGGGTTTGTGAATGGAAGTGTCACTCTGCCGCTGCCTGACTTGGGCAAGCCACCGAACTTCAGTGCCACGCGTTTCCCTGTCTCGGGATTAATGGCTCTTGGCCGTGTCAGAGAGTTGCTTGAAGGCCACGCTAGTCTTTAGTGTGCTTTGTGATTGGGTGCAACAGAAATTGCAGCTAGAGCAGTGGGAGATGCAATGCAAGCATCTGCGTCTGGTGTCTCTGTGGCACAGGCTGAGGTCCTCCTGCAGAGCCAGGCTGGGGGCTGCTCTCCTGGAGGCAGGGGAAATGTTCTCTCTGTCGGTGCTGCGGGATGTGAGGGATAATGCTGATGGTTAAACCCTGACGGTAATCTGCTGCTCCTTGAGAAAACCCTGCGTCAGCCCACGCGGGGGAAAGGCTTGAGGAGGCAGAGATGAGACATGCCACGTTTTTCAGTGCCAGCCTCCTTACTGTCCCGGCTGGTAGAATATTGGAGCTCTTACCGTCTGCGGGTCTCTTTGTGTAAGGTTTTGCAGAACTGCAGACAGACATGACAGACCTGACCAAGGAGCTGAACCGCAGCCAGGGGATCCCGTTCCTGGAGTACAAGCACTTTGTCACCCGGACGTTCTTCCCCAAAGTAAGGCGATACTGCATTCCACGGGCACCTAATCGCTCCCAGGTCCTTCCTGACCAGATCAGGGCTCTGCTTTCCCTCTGCTAAAGGGTTATTGCAGCATAACAAAGTCATTCCACTGTTACATATTTAGTTGTCACGTATTTCAGCCTCAATTATCGTCAAAAGTGGAGCTGCAGTTCCTGGGGTGTGAAGCAAGGTCAGGCTTGCTCACACACAATAACAGCCCGGCGGCAGCGCCGTCCCGGGAGCCACTCTAGCTCGCCTGTTTGATGCCATTGGGCACCCTCTTCTGAAGGCACTCTTGAGCAGAAAATGCTGGGGACTCCCCCTTCTCTCCAGGTCCCATGTCACCCCACTCTGTTTGGCAGAGGCTGCGGCTGAAGGGTGGCTTTTTGTTCCACGCAGCGTGCCACCGAGCGTTCCCAGCTGCTCTGCTGGTCCTCAGGAGCTTGTTAGATGTCTTCGTCTCCCCCTTTCTCTCCTCTCTGTCAAAGGCTGGGTGCGTGGTGCTCCCAGTAAGGCACCCCTTGGGCGCCCCGTCCCAGTCTGTCTACCCAGAGTTGTCCTCCAGGGCTGCACCAGACACGCCGGTGCCATAATTCCCATCACCGGCTGCTCCACTGTGTCGCTGTGTGCCCTTAACAGCGGCTGTATTTCACCCCTGAGGCAGTTGCATTTCAGTGGTGAGGAGTGAGATGATGATTTATGACTGCAGAGTGTTTCATTAGTAGTTATTACTCAGGTTTTTAAGTTATCCAATCTCTATATATCTGCACACTAGAGTCTTTAAGATTCAGGCTGCTATATGAATGTTAGAGACTTAAACATTTTTCCCATCTGTTTCAAAAGTTACATATGTTAAAACACCCAGTACTCCTCTATTTTGACTTAGTCTTCTATAATGCTTTCTCTTCTGGGATTTTTCTAGCTGTCAAATTAGTCTATTTGCAGTCTCCCTACCCTAACAGCCTTGTGTCTGCGTAGACATCTGCCTCCCCCCATTCTTGTGGCGTTCGCTCATTCAAGAGGCTCTTGCAAAGTGTTTAAAGGCTTCGTGAACCATACCAATGCGTTTCTTCATAATGGGTGGTCTTCAGTCCCGATGACATGTTTCTCCATCTCATTCCCTTGCGGTGCACGGCAAACGAGGAGATCCCCGGCCGGGTGCAGCCACCCTCCCCTAACGCTGTGCTTGGTTGCAGTGTTCCTCGCTCTATGAGGAGTGCTACATCCTGCCGTCCCAGCAGCTCAGCTCCCAGGTGGGCTCCCAGGTCCAGGAAACTCATCCGCTCCTGGTGGGGGAATGGAAAGTGAGTAACCCACTAACAAAACAAATGCTTTTGGGTGGTTGCTAACCGTACTCGCGTGTGTTGACAAAGCCATGTGTTTTCTTGTGGTGTGTGTGGGATGCTTCATCACTTGAAACAATTAGCACATACCAGCGCCGGATCAGCTTTGGCTGATTGGAGAAGGCAGATCTGTGGATCTGCTCTGGCATGGAGGAGCCTTGTCTGAGATCCTCTCCAGCTCTGCTGTGGGCTTTTCTTCCTGGGTGTATCGTATGGTGTGTCGCTTCAGTCCCATACCCAGTTCATCATAAATGAGATTTCTCCCAAGCAGAGACTTGGTAAAACCAGAGCTGGTTTTCATGTGGACAAGATGTAGGAATTGAAGAATCAGAGATTTACCTGGATTGGAAGGGAGATCTGCTTAAAGCAGCTCCAACTACAATGTTGCTGAGGGCCCTGTCCAGCTGCATCAAATATCTTAAAGGATGGAAATCCCACAGCCTCTCAGGGCCCCGTGCCAGTGTCCAGCCACCTTAAAGGTGAAAACTTCCTTGTTATTTAGTCAGCGTCCCGTGCTCCATCTGGTGTCCCTTGCCTCTCATCCTAGCACTGTGCCAGCAGAGAAGAGCCTGGCTCTGTCTTCTCTGCCGTGCCGTGGGGCAGCTGAAGACTGCAGCAAGATCTGCCCTTACCAGTTCTTTTTAAGGCTGACCAAACCCAGCCCTCTCCACCTCTCCTTGTACGCCCACCGGTTGTTTTGGCAGCCCTCAGCTGCGCTTGCTCTGGTTCACCAATGTCCGTCTCATAGCGGGGAGCCCAAAACTGCCCGTGGTACTCCGGGCAGCCTCACAAGTGCTGAACAGAGAGGGATGGCCACTGCCAGTGCTCTGCTGGCCGAGCGGCTTCTGATGCAGCCCTGTATCACAGGCAGTTGTGCCCTCGCCAGGAGAGCGTGCTGCTGACTTGTATCTAGCAGAGGGAGTAAGAGGTCTTCAGCCCAGTACCTCTGTGTTCGGCAGGGACATCCTTGCGCTCAGGAAGGGTAAAAGCTAGAAGAAAACAAGAAGCAGGGTTTTTCTCACTCAGCTTTCTATTTTTTTCCTCAGATCCCTGAAAACTGCAGACCCAATATGGAAGAAGGAATCTCACTGTTCTCCACCTTACTCAACAACAAGCACTTTCTCATTGTGTTTGTCCATGCTCTTGAGCAACAGAAGGACTTTGCTGTTAGAGACAGGTATGAGCTTCAGAACCAAAGACCTGGCAGCTGGAGGAGGCTGATTTATTCCTAACCTGTCAGGAAGACAGCTGATGTCTGGAGTCGTGCATTTCAGTTGAAGGTTGAGTTGTACTTCCCTCCCACTTTTCTAATAGAAACAGAAAGCCATAAACCTCCGTTATCCTGAGGAGCACCAGAAGGTACAATGAGTGACTTGCTTATGAGTGTTTGTACCTCTGAACACTTGGGTTACAAGTAAGAGGGTGTGCACTGACCCAAGGTCCTGCCACACTGAAAGAGGGTTTGAAGTTCTAACACCATTGAGAAGGCTCATGAAAATTGTGTGAAATACTGCCTTTGTGGTTTGGGTTTTTTTGTGTCAGTTGGTGGTTTAGTCTTGTTGGGCTGGTGCTTGAGTCGTACACAATTCTGTGTTTCAGATGTAACTTGGCCTCCCTGCTGACTATTGCGTTGCATGGGAAGCTGGAGTATTACACCAGCATCATGAAGGACCTCTTGGTGGATCTGATAGATGCTTCAGCTTCCAAAAACCCCAAGCTTATGCTGAGGAGAACGGAATCCGTGGTGGAGAAGATGCTCACCAACTGGATGTCCATCTGCATGTACAGCTACCTCAGAGTAAGAGAACCAGATCACTGCTGTTGTGGGTGTGAGTTCAGCGCTGCGCGCGGTGGGAAGGAGGGATGTGTGGGACAGCTGAGGACCGAAATACCTGCCAGCATTGCCACTGGAATGGTCACTAACAGTTGACAAACTCCAGTGCAGCAAAAGGTTCGAGTGTGGAAGAGCAACCTTCAGTTCAGTTGCTTCTCCACTTCTGCCTGGGGACTTGGTGAGATCAGACGTCGCGGCGGGCCTTTCCTCAGGCCAGAGCACGAACTGACGGTTTCACCATGCTAGAGAAGAGAGCCGGAGGGGAGGTGAAAACTAAACCAGAATGGCTTGAGGTTTTGGAAACCGTTCCAGTTACTTGTTTTCTCTGACCAGCCCGCGCAGCCGTGCTGATGGTCCCAGCCAGTTCAGCTTTGTCTGTCTGGAGTGTGAGAGCCCCGGCTGCCGGGAGCGCTGGTGGCGCTGGGGCAGGGGCTGCTCCGTGTCGGTGCCTGTTGGTACGTGGGGAGGTGTCTCGCACGGGAGGTGTCCTCGTGGTTCTGCCCTGGCCAGGCAGGTCTTAGCAGGAGAGGTGGGATGTCTGTTCCAGGCTGTCTTCCGATGGTAATGAAAAGGAATATATTTGGCGTCTCAGAGCACATCAGCAGTCCATCTGCTCAGTGCTTTATCTCCAACGTTCGCCAGTTCTGGTTGGAATTTCCCAGAAGGATTGAGCAATAACTTAATTGATTCCACGGCAGTTAATTGGAGGACACCCCATTATACCCACAGGGGAGAGCCTTGAAAAAGCCTTTGAAAAATCTCTTTTCCCAAAGTGTTTACTATAGCCACAGAAGCAATACTGTATTGTCCTCGTACATATCGTAATGTCTTCTGATCCCAGCTGATGATCACTCTTTGTCCTAAAGCCTGTGGTTTTGTAGTTAATAATCTTTCATTTTAGCTCACATAATTAGCCAGTATAATGAAAGAAAAGTTAAAGGAACGAATGAGGATGGCTGTGCCGATGCAGCACGACTATCCAGACTGTAAGAGCAGAAAAGAGTGAATTAGTGAAATTTTTTTTTTAATCTTCAGTTTTTGTGCCTGTAGTTAAACCGTTGGAGAAAAAAAAGTGCTGATCTCTCCTTTTGGAAAGTGGAGACCACATGTGAGGCATCTGATCCAACTCTAGTTTGTGCTAAAAATGGACATTGTGCAAGAAGGCTTTCTCAGGGGAAAAAAAATAAAAAGAGGGAAGAAAGTCGAGTCTTATCACGCGGGCCTGAAGACTTGGGCACGTTACATAGCTAATTAACGGCGAGGAGCTGCTGAGTGCCAGCATGCCGCCCTTCCTTGGGGCGCCTGGCGGGGAGTTGCCCGTCACCGCAGGCTTGTCCAGGGTCCGTGGTGGGTCCTGTGGCCATCCCTGCGGCCAGGGCGGTGCTGGTGCGAGCTGTGAGCTGGCTTTCCCGTGCCGTGCAGCCCTGGCCCACCCTGCAGAGGGATGAGGAGGGACAGGGTTTGGGTGGGAGTGGGTGTGCAGGGCGGCGATGGCCCTTTGCAGAGCTGACGGGCCACCCGCTGGCCCTGATTTCCACCCGCCTGCGGATCAGTGCTCAGCAGGGGCTAATGCTGCACGCTGGGTTTGCAGCCCCTCCTCGCTTCACGTGCTCAGCCTGAAGCCGTGGCAGTGAAGACCATCGCAGCACTTCTCGCCGCAGCCTGTTTCCCACTTCTGAAAAGCGAACGGTTTCCATACTAGAGCGGAATGAAGGGTTGGTTTCCAAGAGACTTTCACATCACACGTGCTCTGCAGTGAGGGTGGGGGACCTGATCAGAGGAGAAACGGTGCTGCCTGCTGAAGTACGGAGGCAGAAGAGATTGATCAGCCAGAAACGTTCAGAGAGGCCCTTGGACGCTCCCAGGCGGGCACGAGCTCAGCGGTGCAAAGGGGTGGGGAGGTCTGGGTCCGGATCGGCAGAGCCGGGACGTTCCCCGCTGTGCCAACGGGCACGGAGCAACTGCAGTCAGACAGACGGCACCTCCATACACGTGGGCTGGTTTCAGCTCCAGGCTGTGATTTAAATACTAGCGATAGTCAGACGCCTCCCATGTGCCTTGCGTTCCTCTGGATCAAACTCCGTTGCCTTCACAGGGGCATTTCTTGGTTAAAAGAAAGGCTGCCCGCCTGCCTGTAGCACTGGTCTGTCGGACGTGTGACGATGGGTCTGGTTTTCATTCCTGAATTATCCCCATTAATCACAACGTCTATTTGAAACAGCTGCTGCAAAGGTCCCTGCCGTGGTGCAGTGGAAAGGTTCCAAGTGCTTGTATTTTCCCTTGTAAGTCAGCGCTACATGCTCGAAACATTTGTTTCGTATTAATGCTCTGCCTAACAGTCCGTCCATTTGTGTTTTGGGGGAAAATGATTTGAGGGAGCTGTCTTCAACTGGGAAGGAGCTGCAGGCCGCAGTCACTAGTGTTCTGAACATGCGGAGGGCACCTGAAGGCAGCGGAGTCACCGCTGTGACGGGGGTGTTCGGCTCGGTGCGTGCAGATGTGATGGAGAGCTAGCAGGAGGCTTGTGGCTTGGGACTGGATTCAGAGGAAACTTGCAGCATTTGCACAATTGATGCAGACCTCTGTTTCTGCAGAACAGAGTGAGAATCGTAGATAAAGTGGTCCGTGTCTCTACTTTCTGCTACAGCTTTGGTGGCAAATACTGAAAGAAAAGCCTTCCCTGTGAGATACCGTGGTACCATTGTGCCTGGCTCCTAACAAGGTTGGGGTACTGGGAGTTAAAGGAAGATTAAGGTCCTGGAATTCAGCTTTTAGGTCTAGGTCCAAGCTTCCCAAAGTTCTGCGTGTGGGACGGAGCTGAGGGTTGGTTCTTCACAGAATGCAAACAGATAATCATCCCAAAATTAGCAGACACTTGGGATGAGCAGCTGTTTTCTGTGCTTTTCCCACCCCAGCCTCACCAAGGCATTTTGGAAATGGCTGTAACGTGTTCCTGGGAGGACATCGCTAATGACTTGTCAGCCTTGTTAATAGGGCAGCAACATGTGAATCCAGGCTGTGCTCTAAACCTTTTTTTTTCTTCCCAAGCATATAAAAACCAAGCCCTCCCACGCTCATCGTGCGTGAAACAGTTCAAGTAATGCCAGCCTGAACTGTGCTTTCCATTACTGCAAAGTTATTTCAGTGCCCTGGGTAGCTTTAAGAGCCCGTAACAGTTCAGTCAAAAATGAAAATGAAGTCTCATTAAAATACATTCACAATAGGAGGAAAAAAGGCCCCAGACTGTGTTTTTTTTAAGTATTTTTTTGTCCTGAATCAGCACTGATCTCTTCTAGTTAAACTTCCTTTCTCCCAACTAGCCAAGTCCAAAGACAGTTTTGATTCGTTTCCAGATGAGTTTTCTGAACAATGCTTGAGGTTTCCAAGTTTGCCATTTTATCTCTAGTCCTTGCCTGCCAGCCCTTCTTTCCCCTCTTTGAAATTTGCTGTCTGATTAGCACTTTTGCAGATTTCCATAACATCCCGCAGTTCCTGAGCCTGAAAGCCAGAAAGCCAAACAGAAATAGTATCTCGCCGGCGGAGCACTGTCGTTATTTCCCATGTGGCCGGTCCCGGGGCTGATCCTGCTCCTGCAGCAGCGGCAGGTCCGAAACCCCCGGCTCCTCCACCGGCTGCCCCTTCCCCCGTGGCTTTACGAGTGTGGGAAGGTGCCACACGGTCAGCGCCGACCCCTGCAGCCTGTGCTGGTTTCAAGCCACAAAGAGCTCCTGTATCAGCAGGACTCCCACTTTCTTACTGTTTTTGGAGGCAGCCGTTGGCAGCCCCCTCGCGTCTCGCTGCGGCCGGAGCTGCGGCCGGGGCCAGAGCTTCCCACGGTGGGGACGGGGCAGGCTCCAAAACCCGGCGCTGAATTTAGCCTTGGGTTCGTCCCTGCTGTGTGCTCACGCACATGCAACATAAACAGAGTTCCTGTTCTAGCAGGGCCATCGCCAGGCCCTGTCAGCACCTCTTGGGTAGGGTCAGCTTGGCCGTGCTCCACAGTGCGCTTGGGGAAGGCAGGTGCTGCAGCCCGGGGACGTCTCCGTGTCGGTGCCATCCCCTTGCTTGTTATCTCGTACTCCCGCCTTTCTCTCAGAAACTGACTCTTCTTTATGTCTTCTGACATTTTCTTCACTCTGTTCACAATACTCAACTTCTCCGTGTCCCCACGACTCCACACCTTTACTTTCTGGAAGCCGTGCCTTCCTCCTCTTCCAGCATCGGCCGCTCTGCTGCTGAGCCCGTTTTGTGCTGCGTGCTCAGAAGGAGCGTTGCAGGAAGTCATTAAACCCCGGCAGAAGGCCCAAGGAGCTTCCCTGCGTTCATAAAAAAAGTTGCCCTTGGAAAATAAAGCGGGTGCACCATTGGCACAGATGGTGCGTGCCCACCTACAGCCCTGCTGTAGTGTCTTACCGTCAACTGCGCTGAATGCAGCCGAATCAAAATTGACATCAAACTAATTGCTTTAGCAATTATAGGGCAATTAGAATAAAAGAATCACCAAGACTTAATTAAGAAGCAGATTGAACAGGATTTAGCAGCTCTTAGCTGAGAAATTTCAAAATCATTCAATAATCAGTTGTCTTGAGTAAGATTTCAGATGGCAGGAATGTTTGTGCGGGGTGTGTGATGCTCAGAAAGTACATAAATGTGCAATAATTTGCACTTGCCTCGTTGGAAAGAAATTGCACATGAACATTAGGGAGAATGGGACATACTCCAGTACTGAAAAGTTTCTTAAGAAAATAGCTTATGTTTTACTTGCACATCAGCGTAGCAGACAGAAGTGGATCAGAAATCTGGCATTAAACCATGTAGCTGAACCGCATCACAAATAGCTGGTCCCTGTTACACGTTTTGTTTTCATTGCAGCAGTGTCACAATTCACCTCTCTCCTGTAAGACAAAGTTTGATGAATGTAAGGAGTTAAATGGTGTGTTTGCTTGCTGTCGCATGGGAACAGCTTGTTGACCCTGATCCTTTCTGTTTTGCTGTGATCGGGGCTCTGCTGTGGTATGAGAAGTATGAACACTAGTTCCCAGAGCCACAGGCACACGCAGTGGGCTCCCTTCCATGGATTTCTGTGGCAAACCAGGCAGCTCAAAGAGCTGATACCTTTGTGAGAAAGCCGGGCGCCCAAGTGTCTCTGTAGAGCTGGATTTTTGTGCGCATCAGCCCTGCCCTTGTCCTGCTGAATGCAGTACGTTGTACAGCCTGCGCCCTGTCAGGTCGTAAGAAGCATCTCCGTACTGGAGTATGCCAGATTCTCCCTGAAGCGCATGTGTAATTTTACATGTAAATTAATGCACATTTGTCTTTTGCTGAGCATTGTGCATGCACGTACCCACTCAGCGCAGCTACACCCATGCCCCTACCCTCTGACAGTGCCTGGGTGCTCTGCCCCGGGAGCCAGCACATGCTGGTGGCAGTCCCCAGCCCTCTGGTCCTCTCTGTGGAGGTTGGATGGGTACGTTGATGCTGACAATTGCCGTTCACCCTCCCCAAGAATTGCCCGCGGCTGGTGTCGGCTGTTATGTCCTCTTCCCTGTCTGCACCGTCATGTTGCCACGAGTATGAAAACTTCTGAGCAGCCTCGGGGAGATGATGGTGGGAGTTGGGGGAGCAACAGCGCTGAGCACCCGCCGGGAGTTCGCGGGGCCTGGGGCGGACCAGTCCCGCTCCCCGATGTGCAGCGGCACCTTTGGTGCCTGTGCAGAGCCTGTGCCCGCCTTGCCGCTGGAAGGAGTTACCACCACCAGGGCTGGTTTGCTTACTTGGTCTTCTTTCCTTTCCCCAGGAGACCGTGGGAGAGCCCTTCTTCCTCTTGATCTGTGCCATCAAACAGCAGATTAACAAAGGGTCCATCGACGCCATTACAGGGAAAGCCAGGTACACCCTCAACGAGGAGTGGCTCCTGAGGGAGAACATCGAGGCAAAGCCGAGGGTGAGTGTCTGCACCCCGGGGGTCTGACGGGTGCGTACGCCGGCGGGGTAGTTGTGCAAGAGGCTGATTTGGTACCTGTGCAGGTGCAATAACCGTGTAAATTACACGTCTGCGCAGGCACGTTGCTGCTGCCTAAGCTCACAACTACAGAACAGGACACGTAATGACTATTTGCTTTCACATCTGTCCCTCGATGGGTCACCTGAGTAGCTCAGATTAGGGGTGGAGGGAGGTAAGCAAATTTGTTCTGCCCTGTTCAGAGAATTAAAGCAACAAGTTTACCATTCCTGGCAAAAGAGCATCTTCACTAGCAGCGAGAAGGTGCTGGCTGTAAACCTGGGTCCCGAGGTAAGGGCTTTGCCCAGGCTGTGGCAGGAGTGGTGCTGAAAAGCAGTTCTGCGAAATGCCTCCTGCGGGAACAGGGCAGGCGAGGGCTGTGCGTGTGAAGGGCTCGGTTCCCTCCAGTACCTGACAGAGAATTCAGCAGATGCCTTTCCAGAGCCTGGGTCACATCCTGCTTTCAATTACCTGGCATAAATCTGGAGCAGCCTCACTGAAGTCAGTAGGTTACCCCAGATGTGCACCACTGTAACTCAGAGCAGGTTCGAGCTCCACATCCTCTGCAGATTCCTGTTACCAACTGACCTGTAAATTTACAGCGCAGACCGAGAGGGGTTAGCAGCAGGGTGCAAAGTATTAGCTTTCTCGGCAGAAATGGTAACTTCATGAGTCTGAGCAGGGGAACTGCGGCTGCTTCCGAGTTGAAGGAGGAGAAGGACAAGTTATGAACAGGGTATGTTGGAGGAAGGAGAGCAACTGCAGAGTTAGTGCTAACTCACCGGCAATCCCCCACGTTGCTGGTAACTGAACCTCTGCTTTAAAGAACACCTGCATAGTACACACTGTGAAATAATGTCTTCCTTTAATGCTGTGGGGAAAATTGGACTTTGCTTGTGCATCCACGGTGTGCATAGTCAGGGATGCTGACTCTGAGAAGCAGTGTTTGCAAAGGAACCTCTAGGCTGTGAAAATCCCAGCCGTAACTCTCAGCATACCGGGTGTCCTTCCAAGAGGCAGCTGTGCTTATGCACAGGCAGCGCTCCTGGCATCTGCAGCTTCCCGCCCTGGGCTTGCCAGTCAGGCAGCGAGATGGCTTCGGGGCCGCGCTCACCACCGAATGAAGGCGCAGCGTTGCCCTGGGGTTCGGGCACACCAAGGACACAAGCAGAGGCAGAGCTGAGGCTGTCCTGGAGTGAAGCCCCTGGGCAGGAGGGAGACGCCATGCTTGTAGCATTTGGATCTGCACAGCTTGCGAGAGGAGGAGGCACCTGGACTCTGCCTCTCCTTGCTTGACTCCCAAAAGGGGAGAGGATTTTTTAGACGAAGAGAGTCGCTCTCGTTGCCCTGCAGCTTTCTGCTGCCACTGAGGCAGTAGCTGTGCGTCCCTGAGGTCCGAGGTGGTGTTTCTGGCAGCCTGCAACCCCCTGCAGCTGCTCGTCCCACTGTTCAGCACGCTCGAGCAGGTTATTGGGTGGTGCTGGTGGCGGACTCCAGTGCTGCAGCAGACCCAGCCTGCGGCGTGCTTAAAGCTTGTTTAAACAAAGGACCTCAGCCCATTGCGTCAGGAGAGGCTGAGCAATGAGCCTTGGCGGTCCCATTAGTCACCGGTCGGAGCCAAAAAGCTGAGGACATGACTGGTTATGGGGGCTGACCTTTCCTCCTGCCCCCAAGGTGGTCTCTGCGTGTCAGGGCTAAGGCCCATTAGCAAGGCAGCGTGAGAGGAGGTTGCAGTGTCGCTCCCTGTGTCCTCCTGGCTCCATCAACAAACAGGGGCCTTCAGCCTCCGGGGGCTATAAATCAGCGCCTCTCACTAGCGTAAAGCTTAGATGATCACATTTGTTCAGCCTGATTTCCAGCAGCACGGGGCTCAGATCACACCAGTAAGAGCTGTGCGGGCGCCGCAGCCTCCACGCGTCCTTGGGAGCCAGCAGAACTGGGCAGGTCACCTCTAACTTGGTCTCTGCCTGCAGAACCTGAACGTCTCCTTCCAAGGCTGCGGGATGGACTCCCTGAGCGTCAGGGCCATGGACACGGACACACTCAGCCAAGTGAAGGAGAAGATTCTGGAGGCCTTCTGCAAGAACGTCCCCTACTCCCAGTGGCCAAGGGTGGAAGACGTCGACCTCGGTAAGGACCAGATATATGGGATCAGCCAGTCCTTAAAACCAGATGAAGCACCTGAAGTTGCACGGTAGCTCTTGGTGCCTGTCAGAGGGCAGTGGGTGAAGCAGCACTGACAAGGGGGCAGACATCGGGGCAGCCTTTTCCTGAAGATGGTCTTCGGGAATGAGTGATGGGACCAGATACTGGTGGGCAGGAATAACTGGGCACATAACTGGAGAGCAGCTTTAGGAAAGCTCAAGTGGAGCAGAGGGGTGCTTGGACTTGCACCCTTTAAAGCCTCTAGTCTTAACTCCAGAACAGGTACCCCCTAAAAACCCCCCTGAGCCTGCAGATGGCTTGTTAATACATGTGTCTCCATAAGCAGCTATAATTGAGCCCATGGACTCCTGTCCGGCCGTAGATTCAGATCTGTCATTTGTCTACCCAGTGGCCAGCTCTTTCTGCCAAAACTTAATCAGGATCCAAGCCCGATGCTGTAAGAGAAACCCACATTGTCTGCGGTGCCCCCGTGGCAGGCAGCGGCCTGGGGGACACAGGCTGGCTGGCAGCGGTCACAGGGTGACGTGCAACGCAGTCAGTGCCAGAGGGAGCTGACTGGGCTGGAGCAGTGACGGGGCCCCGCACCTCTCAGCTGGTGGGTGGCATGTCCCCCGGTCACAGATTCACGACCAGCTCTGCCCTGCGGGGAGCCACCACCGACCTTCGGTGGCCGAGTGCAGGACACGCAGCATCTCACCCGCCTCGTGCTCCACGAGGCAGGTCCCACACAGACCCCAGGGGCAAGATGGGGAGAGGGGAAGGGGGAGGTGTGCTCCTCCTCGTCGCTCTGAGCAGAGCCTTTGTCACCTCCCCAGCTCCATCCAGCTCTGCTCTGGTCTGGAACTGCCCGCTCCAGGGGCTAACCCCGGAGGCCATTGCTAAACGTGGGTCCACAGAGCCCCAGAGGCCTTGGCAGCGGGGCTGTGCAGCCCCCGAGCGCTGTGTGGCTGGTCCCCGGAGCCCCAGGCCTGGCTGCACGTGCCTCCTTCAGGCTGGTGTCTCACTTCTCCCTTCTCTCTTCAGAGTGGTTTGCCACAAGCACCGACAGCTACATCCTCCGGGACCTTGATGACACCTCGGTGGTGGAGGATGGCAGGAAGAAACTCAACACATTAGCGCATTACAAGGTAAACCTGCTGGTGCTGCAGCGGAGCCTGCCTGGCCTCAGGGGCGAGCCGCGGTTCCCCTCCAAAAACAGGATCATCAGGAACAAGCAGGGAGGTTGCCATAGCTCCGTGAGAGCTTCCGGGGAATAGACATCTGCCCTGGCGAGAAGCTCGTTAATATTGCAACACACTGAAACTAATTAAACACTCTTCATGCAAAACAAGTTATTACTGACAACAGAAAGAGGAGGAAAAAAAGCTCTTATTCCCAACGGCCACCAGCTTGGCTGATTAGTATCACTCTGCTCTTGATCTGTGCTCCTGCTGATGTCACTGGCACAATTGTCCCTGCCTGCCCTGAAAGCAGGGGCTGGGGATGCCATCGAGGAGCAGAGGCCAAAAATGTGGGGAAATGTGGCGAATCAAATTGTTTTCTTAACCGTTTTTCCTTTTAAAATTAAATGAAACCAGAAATTCATATACGATTTCCATATTCCCTGGTATGCCTGGGAGCATAATCCTCACTGGTCTGTAACAGTGCATGGAAAATCAAAAACGGAGCTGAGTACTTATTAATATTATTATTTGTGTAACAGCCGTGCCGGGGAGCCCCACTGCTGGCACGGTGCCCCGCTGTGCTGAGAGCCGGAGCCGCAGCACAGAGAGGTAGTACAGCCCCGCGGGTTCCTTCTCCCCTTCTGGGGAAGGGCAAAACAGCACCGGCACAGCAGAACACTTTGGCCTTCCAGCTGCCTGGTGTCGACATCCAGAAATGTGTCTTGGACGTATTTGCCTGATTCCCATCGGATTTGAGAACCTCACTGTCTTGCGTTTGCATTTAAAAAACCCTTTCCACGTAGGGCAGTGCTGTTACTGCCAGTTTCCAAGCTGGGGAGCAGGGGCAGGGCAGGGCAGGCGCAGAGGATGTTGTGGCAGAGCAGTGACTGCACCAGCGTCCCCCAGCTCCTGGCATCTCCCCAGGGCTGTCCCCAGCTCTGTGGGAGGCGCCATTAAGGCCCCTGTCATTGATGTCTCTCTTCCCTTCCTCCGCAGATCCCCGAAGGGGCGTCACTGGCCATGAGCTTGTCGGACAAGAAGGACACCACGCTGAGCAGAGGTAATGCCTCACTTCTCTTCCCCTGTTTCTGGTGACCGGGCAGAAACACTTGGGTTTTTAGAAGGGTGTCTCTGGCCAGGGGTGCTGAGAGCCAGCTGCCAGCCCCCTTACCTGGACGTTGGGGTGTGGGGTTAGCCCACGCAGGGCTGGCTTTGGTGTTACCAGCACTTGCAGAGCCCCCTTTTGTAGTGGCACGTTGGGCAGAGCTGGGCGTCAGTTGGGCCTCCTTTGTGCGAGGGAAGACACTAAGCATGGTCTGGGACTGCCACCGCCGAGCAAGCTGACCAGCCAGCAGCCCAGGACGTGCTCAGGAAGCCCTCCAGGTCCTGCAGGGTCTCCACTGCTCTCCCACAAACCCCCTTTGCCCACGCTGTGGCATATGTTTGAGACAGAGAGCTGCAGAGCTGCAGGAGACGTACCTCCCTCCTTCCCATGGGGTTCCCCCTTGCTACAGCCGAGCAACGTGCCCGTGCTCCCCACAAGGGCCGCAGGTCCGAGTCCTGCCATGCAGGCATCGGTGGTGCAGCTGTCCCAGGTGGGACCGAGGCGAGACAGGCAGGCGGAGTGGAGACACTTAGTGCTGTAGTGACTGCTGTGCGTGGTGACATTGCCTGAACTGCAGCCAGCACCCGGGGGGAAGAGGTGCAGGGAGCTGGGAGCAGGGTTTCTGCAGGGCTTGTCATGGCCTCGGCGCAAGGACATCCCTGTCAGCGCCGCTGGATAGCCCTGTCCCTGCTGTGCACTGCCCCTTCCCCTTGGCAGCAGTGCTCCCCACTGACCGCAGGCAGGGGAGCTCCCCCCAGAGCGGGGGGACAGGCAGCAGCTTACAGCTGCAGTGGCCACTGGAGAGGTCACGGGTCTCCAGGAGTGTGGGACTGATCCTGGAGAGTGGGCGGCTTCCACACCCCTTTGAACTTTAAGGCTTGTGTATGTCACTTGTGAAAGTGGGGGTTTGTGCTCACTTTTCCTTCTGTAGGAGAAAAGAAGAAGAGCTGGAAGTGTACATTTCTGATATACACATTGCAGGAGACCAAAGTGTCATACTTGTGGTTTTGCTTTAGAAATGTGTGGTCCAGTATCCTTCTCTCTCCTCTTGCTGGGGTGCTGAGTACTTTCCCAGCCCTTAAGATAGAGGTGTTTGCACCTTTCATCTCACATCCTCATTAGGGGTTTGCATTCAGTCTGTGCTAACAAAGTGGAAAAAAAGGAAGGATCTGAAACCGCTTGGTTGGAACAACCCTTTCCCTCTCAGTTACACACATTCAGTTTCTTGCCAGGGTATTTCTAGGTTTTCAGTCTGTGCAGAGAGTCAAAACGGACCAAGGGAAACAAAAAATTCACATTGAACAAGGAGTTTCAAATCCCTGTCTCCAGGCTGCCCGCGCTGAGCCTGTCTCTGCAGTGGGAGTCCTTTCGCCCACTGGAGCGAGGAGCTGCTCGGGGCTGCAGCTGCCCTGACAACGAGGCTGGGAAATGGCCCAGGGCATGTGGGGCTGCGGGGCACAGCAGGGTGTCACAGGGCACAGCGGGGCATCGCAGGGCACAGCGGGGCATTGCAGAGCATCATCACGATGCAGGAGTGCCCCTGTGCTGATCCTGCTCTCCTGCCCTCTTGGGTCCCCCTTAAAACAACCTTTGGGAGACGTTAAGTCCTCCTTGAAGTACTTCCTGAGGTACTGGCCACGTGCCCCAGAAGGCAATAAACAACCCCAAAACAAATTAAAACTGAGGTCACTTGGGGTGGGAACGCCAGCTTAGTGTTGGGGTTCTTGGGGAAAGTGAAATGCCTCCTGACACAGAGGGCATCTGCTGTTTGGGTCCCCCGACTGAGCCGGTGTGTCTCTCTCTTCTTCTTCACAGTCAAGGATTTGGACACCGAGAAGTACTTCCACTTGGTAAGTGCCCCGCTCCTGGCTGCGGAGGCTGGTGGCTGCATGGCGGGGGCCGGGGGCCGCTCTCCCCTCCTGCCCTCCAGGGAAGCAGAGCCGTCACTCCAGGACCCCCGCTCTGCAGCAGGCACCAGCACCAGCCCACCGGCCGCCTTTATGCTGGCTGCCCCTCAGCAGAGCGCCGAAGCTGTTGCTTTCGCCCCTGCAAACGGGTGCCCCACAGGCCCTTTTGCCTCCAGCAGCTGCCGGTCCCTGCGGCAGCGGGGCAGGGAGGCCGGGGGCTGTGGGGAGCCCTCAGCCAGGCGGGGGGCCAGGCTGTCCCGTGCCGCCGGGCTGGCTGTTGGGGAGACGTCCCCGTGGAAGGCGTCAGCCTGGAAGGCGCTGGGAGCAAAGAGGCGACCAGTCGGGCTGCGTGTGCCCAGAGATGCTTCGTCTCTCCTCGCTTCCATCTGTGGGCCCTGTTTTTTCAGTGTGTGTGATGAAAGAGGAGAAAACCTTCTCAGCCATGCTGATAGGAACTTAATTCATCTCTGTGGGCTGGCGCGTCAGGTGTGATGAACAAGCTGGATCAGGGCTCGTTGGTTTTCTTCAGAGCGGCTCAAAGAGGCGCAGAAAGGTTGTCTGGAGACAAGCTTTAGTACTGTGGGACATCATCAAAAATTACCAGGATGGCAAAGTAACTGTTGTGCCTGATCTAGCTGTCAGCAGCCCCAGAGGGTTCGGGAGCACGGCCGGAGCACGGCACAGCGCCATTGGCAGCACCTTGCACAGCCCTGGTCCAGTTACCTACTGGGAGCTCCTGGCATGCTGCCTGCTTCCCTGGGCTGGGGAGATCTATTAGTTCCTGCTTCTGTGCCACGCTGGAAGTACAACGTGCTAAATGTTGCTAAAAGCTGTTATGAAAAAAAGTGTTATGGACAACAACAATATTTTATAGCCTGATTTTTTTTTCTCTGCTAAAGTTTCCGTGCTCAAATAGAGTGCAAACACACGTGTACGTGCACACACATGTACATGCAGAGCAAGGAGGGAGAAGGAACAAGTGAATGCGCACATGTGAAGTAATGCCAAGATGGACTCAAATGGCTTGCTAGGTCATTATAGAGCAGTTGCTAACTGAGCTGACCGGTGGAGTATTTATTTTTGTTTTTGAAAAGGCCAGGGTAGCACTGTTGGCTGTTCGTTCTTGCACTTTTTCCAAATCTAAGAAAAGCTGGTTTCCGCAGAAGCCTTGTGTGTTGCTTCTGGGAGCCTAAACTGTAGCCACAGAGGATACTGCACAGGGACCAGGAAGGCGAGCAGGCTAACATGCAAAGTGAGATTGATTGTTTCGTTTTCTTTGTCTAACTTGAGAGAGGCAATAAAGAGCGCAAGAGAAACAAATGTCAGAAAAACAGTGCATTATGAATCACTTTTTTAAAGCCATATAAGGGTGTACTTATAACGCAGTAACTGCTTTTTAATTGAATTTTATATGCAGTTGAAATACTATGCTTAAAGGAAAATTCAGTGTGACACTTCCAGAGAGGAGTGCTCTGAACATGTGTTTTATATTGGACCAGGTTCTCCCAACCGATGAATCAGTTGAACATAAGAAGTCCCACAGACAGAGCCATAGGAAGAAAGTCCTGCCAGAGATCTACCTGACCAGGCTGCTCTCCACGAAGGTAGGAGACGAGACGCCCTCGCCGGCAGCCGGGGGGACGGTTGGTTGTGGTCTGTAGCGAGCAGCCTGCTCTGGGAAGGAGCACTGCGGGCTGGTCCCTCTCGAGGGGCAGTGGGACTCTTCTGTCCTGGCCGGCTGGAGCCTGTTTAGCCGGGCACCGTGGGCTCCTCGGGCTCCCTCCAGCTTCCCAGCTCGCCCTCGGAGCGGCGGCGCTGCTGCGTGAAGCCCCACACGATCTCTCCAGGCTGGTCCGGGGTCTGCGCACATGAAAGGGCTGCTGACTGCCGCGGGGCTCGTGATGCGCAGTTAGACCTGTACTGATCTGCCCAGTGGGAGATCCTGCTGGGAGAGGAGGTGGAGATGCTCGGCTCTGGGAGCAGGGGGAATGTCTGTGCGATCTTAATTCAGATCTGAACTTCCCCAGTCTTTGCGAGTGCTCAGCTCCAGCAGTTGGGCTCCCAGCCCATCTTTAATCCCAGCATGATGCCTCACTGGAGCAGAGATCACAAGAATGGCCAGCAGTCTCTAGTCTTCTTTGTATTTACTGTGCAGAACAATCACAGATGTGACATCCTAGCAGTAAGAAAGAATATCTCAATGCCAAAAGAAATTAAACCCAAATGCAAGCTAATTATATCGCTATGCACAAACAAACCTTTCCCTCCCTGCTTCGGCATCTCCGTTCTCTTGTGATTTGTCCAACTGGCAGCAACGGATTTCCCCTTGTGCGCAGCAGTCGCAGCCCCTTGCGCTGTGTTCCTGGGCTCGGGTGCTGCTGCTTTCCCCAGACTCCACCGTGTGTGCTTGTCCCACAGGGCACGCTGCAGAAGTTCCTGGACGACTTGTTCAAAGCCATTCTCAGTATCCGAGACGACAAACCACCTGTGGCCGTGAAGTATTTCTTTGACTTCCTGGAGGAGCAAGCAGAGAAGAGAGGGATCACAGACCCTGACACTATGCACATCTGGAAGACCAACAGGTTTGGAAAAGGAAATCTCTTCTTTCTTTCTTTCTCTCCTTTCTTCCTTCTCTCAGGAGCAGCAGCTGCAAAGCCTTGGTGTCCTGGACTAATCATTAGGTTGCTAAAAGTAGAAGAGGGACTTGGAAAACAGGAGGGATGGTGGAGGGGGCGGTGAAAGCTGAGGCCAAACACAGGCTTGGAGAGCTTTGAACAGACACAGCTCAGGGGAACAGCGAGCTGGAAGAGGAGGCATAGGCAGATAAGGGGCAGAACAAAGTGGCACGTTAATAGAAATAATTAAAGGAGAAACAGAGGAGGAATGGGATGACGGGAGACAGCAATGGTGTTAGCTCCAAGCACTGAAGAGCTGAGACAGAGTCCAAATTCATGTCGGGTCTTAAAACATCATGGAGATTTTAAAACCAGCGTATTTGGCTCCTTTTCATTTGCTTTCTGGCTTTTCAGCCCCTGGGGGCACTTTTCCTAACTTATCTCTGTAACCAGGCTGAGACTCCAGGGTATTCACAGGACTCCAGGAGCTGGTGCTGTGACAGTGGCATGCTGGTGGGCACCGCAGCACTGGGGACCAGCCAGGAGCGGTGCTGAGGGGCGCGATGAGGAGCAGGAATGGGGTGGGGGAGCCAAAATGAAGGGGGGAGATAGAGCGAGGGAGAAACCAGAAGATGTAACTGGGGAGGGCAGGGAGCTTGGAGGAAGCGTCAAGGAGAGGCTCAGTGCTTCTGAGGCTGCAGGAACAGTACTGTTTCCAGCTCAGCATGTGAAAATTAAAACCAAATTTGGCTGGGATAGCAGGCACGCAGACACAACCATTGAGCCACAGATTTGCCTACCCTTCATTACCTTTAATTGCCAGTAGAGCAAAGACTTACAGAGGCTTTCACTCCTCAGCTGCTGAGGAGGAATGGTGGCAAGGGCGAGCGGTAACTGGAGGAGAAAATTATTAGAGAGCAGAAAAAAAGACACATGAAATGCATTTCACGGGGCCAGGCTTACCCATCAGAACCAGATGACGGTTACTGTCAGGGAAGAAGGAAAAGGAGCTGACACCATTGCTACAGAAAGCAGCAAGTGGGGAAGCCTGCTTCAACAGCCCCGCGCAGGCAAACCTGCCAGTTCTCCCCTGGACACGGCTGGCTCAGGGAGCTGCTGAAGGAGCAAGGGCATACGCTCGCCTAGAGAAGGCTGGGGCTGTGCCTGACGTCTCCTGTCCGTGTCGCAGCTTCAGCCTGAAGAAATGTCTCTTCAGGGTGAAGACATGTGCCTGCCCCTCTAGCTAGGCAGAGGGCCGTATGCCACCTGGAGGGGACTAAATAGCAGAACCTGGCTCCTCATTTTTTCCCTTTCTATCATTGTCTTTCCTGCATTTCCTCCCCTCTCCCTCTGGAATACAAAAATTCACCCAGTGTGTTTTCCTGGCTTGTTTCCTTCGCAGCCTACCTCTGAGGTTTTGGGTCAACATCCTGAAGAACCCCCAGTTCGTCTTCGACATTGACAAGACAGACCACATCGATGCCTGTCTCTCTGTGATAGCCCAGGCCTTCATTGACGCCTGCTCCCTGTCTGACCTGCAGCTGGGCAAGGTACCGTCCAGAGAGGGCGTCTTGCTCCTGCTTGGGCAGTCATAGACACAGATCCGTACGGGTGGGAAGGGACTGCCAGAGGTCACCCAGCCCAACCTCCCCCAGGAGCCGCTTGCTCAGGTTCATGCCGTTGAGTTTTGGTGGTCTCCAAGGATGAGTTCTCACCCTCCCTTTCCCACTACTTTGTTCGGGCTTGAGCTTGAAATTTGCACCCCCCCTCTGTCACAAAGAGCAGTCAGGGAGTGGGGACACGGGGTCAGAGGTGGGTGGACAAAGGGCAAGGCCCCAGCCCGGGAGGCTCGGAGGATGGAGCAAGACCCAGCCGCTGGCTCGTGTGCTCGTTGTTACCTCGTGGCCGTATGAGTTGTCCCGCGGTTGCAGGAGAGGGCCCAGCTTACTCAGCACGGCATCTGTAGTGCTTCCTGACGGGGCTGAGCCGGTGCAGGAGCAGACGAATATTCCCTGTGGTTGGCTCGGGCAGGGGTGTGACATGCCAGGGCGAGCACGGGTGGGTGTCAGCTCTGCGCTGGGCACAGGAGCCCAGCTCCCTCAGTCAGGGCTGGTTTAGGGGGCAGCATTAGCATAGTGAACCTGTAACAGCAGCTGGGGGACAATGTGAACTCCCAGCGGCAGGATGGAAAATGGCGAAGCTTCAGGCGAAGCTTTAATGGTCGCAGCCAGTGGTTTCTGCCCAGCTCTCACCTGGGAGAGCCGTGAGAAGCTCAGGACACGAGCTGAGCCTTCGCGAACATGGGCTGAGCCTGCCCGGGCAGCACAGACCCAGCCTGGCTCACGCAGAGGTGTGGGGCTGCCCGGGGCCACCCGTGGACACCATCCATCAGCTCCTGGGAAGCACTTGGCGGGCGCTGCCGCAGCCGTGCCGGTGGAGCAGCCGGTGCTCCCCTCCGGTGGAGGGTCTCCATCACCCGCTGGCCACCTCTGGCCTGCGCGCAGAGCCCGTCGGACTCAGCACACCCGCCGAGGGAGAGCTAAGCTTGCTCCCGGCAGAGGCGAGGCTGCACGGGCCGTGCCTCCTGCCCCACCAGCGGGCTCCCACGCACCGTCCTGGCAGGCAGCGAGGCGTCCGGCGTGCGTGTTTTCTGTTCTCCCACTGCCTTGGCTGAGCGCGGTGTTGACATTTGGAACTTCCCGACATAAATAAGTTTTATTAAGAAACACTGTAAATCGTCCCCCGCTGCCCCCCCGCCCAGAGGCTGGCGGCAGCACCGTGTGTGACGTCGAGGGGACCCTACGGAGAGCGGGGCGGGGGGCGGGCGCTGCTCAGTGCATCCCCCGGACTGAGAGCAACAGGAAGCCTTCACTGGGAGAGGGTAATACTGGAGGAAGATCTAATGAGTGCTTGATTTTTTGTTTGTTTGGGTTTCGGTCTTTTTTTTTGCCTATGTTACGCAACACCTACAATTTGTCCTTGTCAAGCTGTGGATGAGGGGAAGAGGGGTCAGCTGGAGTCAGACAGCAGATGGAAACATTTTTCAGGAATACAATAGCATAAGTGAAGGAATTGTTGAGTAATGTGGGAAGAATAAATCCTCGGCATAAAAATCAGCTTGCATATACACACAGTATATCGCTGAATGTTTTCCAAGCTGGATTCTTCCCCTGGTTTCAGCATGTTGCTCTTGATACTGTGAATGTGAATGCAGACTTAGACTGTACATCTACAGTGCACAAGCAGTTAATAAACCAGTACCCCCCCCCCTTCATAATACAGAGTGGACAAATCAGACACAAATTAAAAAATAACTCAAAACTGAGGCAGAATGGGTTTCTTTTGTGTTTCCAAGGGAAAAAAAAAATGTTGTGAGCAGGCTTTGTAACTTGGCTCTGTTCCTGTAAAGCCTTGTCATTGGGTTTGAAAATAAACTGCTGTGGGATCTGGTGCCACAGCCTGGTGCCCATTTCCCATTTCCCCTGCAGCATTAGCCACGCTACATATTGCAGCAGCAGATTGCAGTTACCCCGGGGCTTCCGTATTTACTGCCCGATCCAGCTGAAGATGCTGCCTCCACGGCTGGAGCCCTGCCGCGCTCCCCTCCTCTGGCCATCCTCCCTCCCCTGTCCACCTGTCAGGCCAGCCCCACGCTCCTGTTAGCGGCAGGACACGCTGATCCTGCTCCCCTCCGTGTCTCCGAGCCTGGGGCTGTTTCCCTTTGGGATGCGACGCTAGGCCAGGCGGCCAAGTTCATTCCCGGGGTAATGATATCAGCAGGGCAGGATTGCCTTGAGGTTAAAATCATTCATGCTTGTGTTTGCAAGGAGTGCAGGCGGGGTTAGGCCTTCACTGGTACAACCCGAGTGTGTGGCTGGGAGGTTAAAACTGCTTTGTCCAAGCTGACATTAATCAAGAGAACTCAGTATTTTCTGTTAATTACTTTACATGCACTCAATATAGGCCAGGCAGGCTGGGTTAGTCAATGCAAAATAAATCAAAGCTACATGAAAAAAATCCAAGAGGAACATTTCAGCTGACAAAGTTCAGCTTGTAAGAGAGCTTTGTTCTTCAGTGTAAATCATCTGGCTGCTCAAGAGACCCAAGTAAATGCGCGCAGAAGCCCATCCCTTTTTACCAGTTTCCACACGCGGAGCCCAAGTGTTTGATCTGCCACGGTCGTGCTACCCTCATCTGCAGAGCATCACCTGGCAGCAGGCCGCCTCACCCCACCCTGTGCGTGCTTTTTAGCCTGCCCTGGCTGCAGATAACAGGACGTTCACGTAGACCACCTTCACTGGCCTCGTGGCTAGCAAACGTTTAGCTCAGGCTAGGAGGAAGGGCAGAGGGATGGCGCTGTGGCTCTGCAGGCGGGTGGTACCTGTCCACACCACCTCGATGTGTTTGACCAGGCGCCTCTGTCATCAGCTCTTTTGTGCCTCAATGCCGTCCCACCGCGCTCCCATCTGCATAAAGCCAGGATCAAAGACGCAGCCATGCCCTGAACCCAGCCGTAGCTGAAGCCCGTGTCCGATGGTTAGCGCTTTGATCAGACAAGCAGGGTAAAAAGTTTCCAGCCAGGAACAATAGGGTGTCTGATTTCGGTATCTCGCCCTCGCTCTAGGACTCCCCAACCAATAAACTACTGTACGCTAAGGAGATCCCCGAGTACAGGAAGATCGTGCAGCGATACTACAAGCAAATCCACGACATGCCCCCGCTCAGCGAGCAGGAGATGAACGCCCACCTCGCGGAGGAGTCGCGGGTAAGGCACGCTGGGCCGCCCCCGGCGGGGTGGGGGCTCGGCCGCTGCGCACCCCCGTGCCGGGGTCGGGGCTGCGGGCTCGGTGGCCTGCCGGAGCGGGGAGCACCGAGCCTGCTCTGCGCTGGCTGGCAGCGGGAGGCTGGGAGCGCAGGGAGGCTGCAATCAGCTACTGGTTCGATGCTGCAAGGAGCAAACAAGAACGAATATTTTTGCCTCAAACTTCCACACACAAACTTCATCTGACCTAATTCCAAGCATCTTCAATTACTGCTGGAGCCGCAGTAAACACCCACGAGTTAGCTTGAACCTAACGAGCTTTGGCACCACTGGGAGCTGAAAGCGAAATTCAGTGCCAAAGAGCCAGGAAGTTTGGAAAAGGATCTCTGCAGCCCCGCAGCCCCCCGGCCAGCTGGCCCCTGGGCACCGACTGCCAGGGCCGGCCCCAAGTCCAGGCAGCTCGCTGGCAGCCAGCCCTGGCAGCCGGCCTGGGTGCGGGATGCCGGCCCTGGTACCAGCTACAGGAGCTGGCAGCCATGCTCCGGATCCGAGTCCTGCCAGCGATGTGCCACAGCTCCCTCAAAATCAAACCATCTCCCCACAGCATTTTACCTTCAGCCACCAAGCACCGTTTTTTCCGTCGGCATTCCTCTGCCCAGCTCTTGCGCTGCCCCATTCCTCAAAATGGCTTTGAGCACAGAGGGGTAAACGGAGCTATCATCAAGTGTGGGCATTTAAGGCTGGCTTTAAAAAGGCTGAGACCATTTCTGCTGTAAGCAAATGCACCTTCCTTAAAGGAGTAAGTCAAACATCTGTTTGTATCTGTGGAATAGCAACAAAAATACCCAGGCAAAACCTGCTTTTAATCTAGTTAATGCCTGCTGATTGGACTTGAATGCTTTTGCTGCATGATGTTAATATTCTTCCCCTCTTTGTTCTGTCTTTGTAAAGAAATACCGGAATGAATTCAACACCAACGTTGCCATGGCTGAGATCTATAAGTATGCCAAGAGATACCGCTCCCAGGTGAGTGGGTTCAGCTGCGCTCAGGCCCCAGCGTCCCAGTGGAGGGAGTAACAAGCAGCACGTTGTATCTGAGCGGTCAGATGCCTGCATCCAGTCCAGCAGAAAAGGGATTATTGTTTTTTTGCATAATCCCACACACACATGCAATATATGCACACACAGGCGCACCTGCTCTCCTCTCCCTTGGCTGGCAACTTCTTGGAAGAGATGGCCAGCTATTCCTGGCTGGTGCTAACAGCGTTTGGCTGGGCTGGACTGAAGTGGGGCTGCCCGATGTGTAGACCCACAGATGCTGTCAGGAGGGCAGAGCATGCCAATACAGTCCACACCCAAAATAACTTGCCACCCGCCACCCCCAGCTGAGCCCTGGCTGGCTCCTGCCCCCTGCCAGCCCGCGCTGTGAGTGAACCCTGCACCCTGAGCCACTTTATTATGATGGTTTTCGGTTGCGTTCCCCTCCTCTCCCACCCCCTGCCCAGGGACTCGGCGGTACGCTGGCCCAGCTGGAGGGTGCCAGGGCTGTCGGGCAGGGTGGGCGCTCCCCGTTGGAGGCCCAGCTGGGATTTGGGCTCAGCGGGATTGGCAGGGGGAGCTGGGCAGGCAAGAGGGCACCCCCGCCCGGGCTGCCTCCGCCGCTCACCTGCCCGTGTCTCCTGCAGATCGTGGCCGCCCTGGACGCCAACCCCACGACAAAGCGCACCCAGCTCCAGCACAAGTTTGAGCAAGTGATTGCGCTCATGGAGGATAACATCTACGAGTGCTGCAGCGAAGCCTAGGCTGACCACAGCCCTGGAAGTGACCTTCTCCGCAGCGCAGTGCCGTAGGGAACCTGCCTTCAGCCGTGGGTGTGCCGTGGATCGCCTCCGCCAGGGTCGCTCTCAGACAGCCTTGTAGGGGTGGGCCTGACCCGCGGCTGAAGGGCTCCCTCACCTATCAAGAAGCCAGGAGACACCTTCCCGAGCAGCTCAAAAACCCTCTGGTCTGCACTGTGGCACCCATAATTTATTTGCTGTTGCCAGCCAGAAATGGAGACATGACACTTGTGGCAAGCTCCGTTCACCACTTCCCTCTGATCAGCGCTGAGCGGTCGGCAGCTCCCTGCATCCCTGTTTGTGGTTCCTCGGGACGAGAGGTGGGGCTGCAGGAGCCGTAACAATAGACACAAAGCAGAAGGGTAGCCTCAGGGAGTAACGAGCAGAGATGGCAAAGGCCATCGGAGCAACGCCTGAGCTCCCTTCCACGCCATCCCTCTGACATCCTTGTTTTTCCAACACCAGGGACTCTGATCAGCTGTTCACTGTCTGCTGCATTCTGTGTGTTTTTGTGCCTTTTAGTTTTTGTACCGTATGTGTAAACATCACCACTCCTCCATCTGAGACTTGGGCATCACGGGGAACTCGGGGCTGAGACAAAGCAGTTGCTTCCCAAGTAGCGAAGGGACGGTGAAAGCACTTTATCGCCCAGCGGAGGGAGCGTGTTAGGTGTTAGTGTGGGAAGGGCTGTTCCCCCTGCCCCAGGTTCCTGTACAGTGAGCTGGGGTTGCTGTGGGTAGGCAAGTACCCCACCTTCTAGCCAGCTGGCCACAGGCTGAGGCAGCCAGACGTGGTGAGGGGAAGGACCCGTGCCTCGCACGCCGGTCACCTGCCGCGCTGGCTGTGCACGTCTGTGGCGCTGCCCCGGCTCAGCCCCGGTAACACCGCTCACACCGATGGGTCAGCTCCTGCTGGCGGCCCTCGGGCAGAGCGGACCTGAGCCGCATGCAGGGCAGAACACCACGTAGCATCGTCCCTCCCTCTGCCCCATGCAGGGCAGAACACCAGGTAGCATCGTTCCCCCCCCCCTCTGCCCCACGTGCCCCAGCGTCTCCCTGCGATCATCACCAAAAACAAGGTCTGTGCTGCAGCAGTGTCTTCCTAAAGCAGCTTGTTCTGCTTGCTTCGGGCCCAGCCCACCGTGGGTGTCACCCGAGAGCCACCAAGGGAGCGCAGTTTTGCTGTATGTCCAGTCTTTTTTTGACTCATAAAGGCAAAGGGACTGGACCCCGTCCCCCTGGCAGCGCGGCGCTCTCACTCACGCAGGCCAGCAGAGCAGCTCCAGCACCCCAAGCTGCACGTAAAGGTAGCAGGTGTCCCACACTTACTTACACTGGGGTCAGCGAGCAGGGTCCCACTGCGCAGATAAACCGAGCTCACCCTAGAAACGTCACTGCTGTCCCACGGCATCCACGCTCGGGCAAAACCCCTGTCCCAGCTTGGCGGCCCCTTCTCTCTGCAGGCAGCCACGTCCTTTCTGCAGCCGGGGGAGCTGCGACCGCTCTGGTCTTCTCCGGCGTCACACAGGCCGCTCGGCAGAGGCTGGACCGCAGCTGACACCGCGTGCTTGAAGCCAGCGTCCACGTGCGGGCAAAGGCAACCTGCCCAGGACAGCTAAACCCAGCCGTAGCCACCGCATCTTCAAACTGCCAAATAGAAAAGAAAAAAAGTTTCTACCTCACTCCAGGCAGGGTCTAAGGTGAGCCTCCGTTACTCATCCAGCTGGCGAGGATGCAGCCTGGCACTGGATGACTTTGGTCCACCAAAACTCCTCCTGGGTGACTCACTGCCGTGGACAGGTGGCCTCCGTCCCGTCATTTCCAGTAATGCCGCATTTGTCAGAAATCGGAACATCAGAATTGTGTATGTGTACATAGATATCTATTTTAAAACAAATAATAGACTTTATCCAGTATGTTAAAAGGGGGGGGGGTAGGGAGGGAAGGGAAAGGGGAAGAACAGAGTGTTTTTTAAAGAGAACTACAGAAAAGTACATACACTGTGGAGGTTTCAATGTCTTTGCTGAGGATGTGGCTTCAGAATAGAAACTCTAAGAATGTAGCTGGGCTACATTTTATTTTGAAAGTGACTTCACAAAAAGTTCTTGAATTTTTTTTTTTTTTTTTTTTTCTTTTAGAAACTGTGAATAGCTGCCAGAGATATAGGCAGGCCCAGCACAGGGAAGGCGAGGGTGAGAAGGACTAAGGTAGCAGAGAACGTTGAGCTTGGCTGGAGGTGGGGAAAGGGCCATGGAGCAATAGCCCCATGTTGTTACAAGGAGAGGACACAGGTGAGCCAGTAGTGAGTACAGTTTGCCTCCAGGTGATGTGACTGGGCCATGTATTGGGGCCTATTGCTTTATTATTTAATTTTTTCCAAAGCAAAAAAAAAAAAAAAAAGTAGTTGCTGCAACCATTTTAAAGGAACAACTTTAACAGAGCAGAAGCTTGAGGGTTTGTAGTGTTGCCTTGAACCCCCGAGCCCTTTGTAACATGTTTTTAAACTTTGGCACGTGTCGTGGGTGTAGTGCCCTTACCTGCTGTGTAGTGGAAGTGGCAGACTCTTGGAAAAGCCTATCTTTGTAATAAAACAAGGTGCTGAAACCTGCGTAGCGACATTCCTGCCCCTTTGCACACAGGCGACGCGCAACATGGTGCAGGGAAGACCCCGGTGGGTGCGCACGGGGAGCTTTGCCTGTACGCGTTTCCACCCCTCTGGGCTGCAGAGCCCCGGGTTCCTGCAGAGCAGCTGCGGCCGCGCTCGCTCCTGCGCCCGGTGATACGGCTCCCACCAGAGCTGGCGCTGGCACAGGAGGGGAAGACCTGCGGGAGGACACGGCCAGGCACCCGAACTGGCCGCACGCTGTGCCCTCAGCCCACCAGGGGAGGTCTTCTCGCAGCCCCGGGGAGCCCAGCGCCGGCTCAACACCACCACCGCCCCTGACCCTCGAGGCTTCTGGCTGCAGTGCCGCGACGCCAGGCACAGCCCATGGGTCTTAACAGCCGTGGCATTGCTAAATCCTCTCTTCTACCTCCCCCAGGAAAAGCTGCTCTTTCCACACACCAGAGGGATTTTCTTCTCCCACTAGAAAGTTGATTCTTAGCAAAGCTAAATCCAGCCGCTAAATGATTTGGCCTCTCTCAAAACGAAGAGCCTGGTGTTTCACACAGAGTGCCTGGTGAGAGATGACACAGCTCCCGCCGGGTTCTGTTACGGGACGTTTCCACGCGAGTGAGCAGTGCGTTGTGAGGCTAACCATCACCTAAGGGTCTGGGAAGCTCTCCTCGGTTATTTCTGCGGCATCCCCCACCCTGTCACTGGGGGGACACGAGTTTCAGCTCCATTAAAGATGGATCAACATGGTCAAGGCTGAAGTTTAAAGAGAAGTTGGTTTGCTCAGCTCTTGCTTAAGCCCCAAAGCAAGGCCAGGAGCCTTGGAGGGCATTGGCAAGGCCAGCCGAAGATTAGCAAAATCCTCTTTAGGAAGAGAGTTTTACTTCCACTTATTTTCTCCTGCCCAGGAGGACTGTAACCCTTTGCGTTATCAGGCTGACCTTCAGAAGGGCTCTGTTCTGTGCAGAGCAAGAGAAATTCAGGCATTTGAAGCTATTAAATGAAAGAGTTCATACGCTGACCCACGGGAGATAGCAAGACAGGTTTAGAGGTGGGAACAGTGCTACAGATAGATAAAAAGAGCACAAGCAACACTGCAGTCTACAGCAAACCGCCTAAACTCCTTTTTTGAGCCCCAAAACACTTCAGTCTTCCTCTTACCGTGGTTAGAGCACAGGCAGCTTCCCCCGGCGCTGGGGACCCTTGCCCACAGCATGCACCTGGACCTGCTGCCCTGGCGCTCCTGTAATCCCAGCTCAGCCAGGCATTAGCACAAGGGCAGCCAGGAGGGCAGAGGGCCGGACACCCACCCTGCACCGAGGCTGCGGATGCCACGGCCCCGCACCGGCAGGACTGGCCGAGCCCAAGCTTTGCAGTGCCTGGGGTGCCACTGTCCTGTGTCCCATGGGTACCCTGCCATCACCCAGCACAGGGGCTCACCACCACCCTGCGCGCATGCAGCCCCCAAAGCCTGGCACCCCCAGCACTGCTGGCTGGCCAGGTGTGCCACTGTGGCCTGCAGCTGGGGACACGTGGGGACAGGCAGGGCACCTCTCCATGAAGGCAGGCAGCTGCCTGCAGCACCAGTTCACTGCCATGCCACACGGGACGAGGCCAGGGCTGGGGGATTTTGGTGCTGGGAGTGCAGGGAGAGAGACCCATGAGCAGGGCAGCAGCCATGCCCTTTCGTGAGGCAAGTGAAGAATCTTTATTAGCAGGAAGTGAACACAGAGTTAAAACCTGTCCTGGGGACTAAAACCAACCCAGACCCCAAGGGCCTGGGATCGGCTGGAAGCAAGGCTGGGATCCCAGGGGAGGCAGGGCTGTCCAGGACACCCTATGGGGCCTTCTTGCCTGCTGCTGGGGCGGCTGCCTTCTGCAGCCTGGCCTCCCCCTGGCCAGCTCCCGGGGTCACTCGGGGCTTCCTCACCTTGCCTTGACCCCCCTTTGCCTTGGGGGCATCTTGCTGTGCCCCCTTGGGCACCTTCCCCTTGCTCTTCCCCACTGGGGCCTTTCGGGGCCCCTTTGCTCCAGCACCCACGGGGCTGTTGCCATCGCCCCCTCCTGCATCCTCAGCAGCCGGAGCCATGGGGGGTCTTGAACGCCCTTTGCCAGGGACCCGGGGACGGCTGGCAGCTCGCGGGGGCTTTGCTCCATCGCTCCTGGGCTTCGCTGCTGCTGGCGGCTGGGCCTGGAGAGGAGAGAGCACCTCAGGCTGCCGCCACACCACCAGCCACCCACCCTCACCCCCAGACCCTACTCACAGGCACGGGCTTCGCCCTCCTCTGCTGCTTCGCTGCTGTCAGCTTCTCCTCCTCTGCGCCTGTGGGAGAAGGGATGGTGGACGAGCCCAAGCAGGGGCCCCTGCACAGGGCCAGGGTGGCTCATGGCACCACCAGCCCCTTACCTTGCTGTCGTGTGCCCTTCGCAGGGGCCCGTGGGGGCTTGGTGGTCCCTTTCTGTCCTGGCTTTGGGGCTTGTCCTCCATCGGGATCCGCCTTGCCCTGTGGCTGCTTGTGCCGCAGCTTCTCGGGGGCTAACTGAGGGCGAGAGCGCGGTGGAAGTGGGGCCAGGCTGCACCATGGCCCCCCAGCCCCACCGCTTCAGGGCCAGCAGCCCCCTGCTCACCTTGAAGCGGCCGGTGGCCCCCATGGCAGAGGAGTTCTGGGGCCGCACCAGGTCCCCGCGGCTCAGCCCCTTGCTCAGCGCCTGCTTCAGCAGGTACTTGAGGCGGATGGGGTCCACAGTGGGGTACTTGGCCAGGATGAACCGCTTGATGGCGATGACGGAGGTGCCCTTCTTGTCGTCCTGGGCCTGCAGCGCCTCCATGACCATGTGCAGGGTTGGGGGGTGCGAGCGCTGCCGGCCCCGGGCCAGCGGACCCAGGAGCTGGGCTGTGCCGACAGCTTTGGCTGCTGGGGGAGGCGAGAGGCGCCGCTTGGGACCCAGGCCCAGCCCCGAGGTGCTCTCACCCCCGAGGTGCTCTCACCCCCGAGGGCTGCCAAGAACCCAAGCAGCCATGACCCGGCTCATCCCTGCGGCCTCACAGGGACCGTGGCCACCAGCGCCCAAAGCGAGCCCCAGCCCCACGGGAGCCACGCTCTGCCAGGACCCCACAGCACCCAGCAAACCCCTTCCTTACCCAGCTGAGGCTCCATGGCAGCTCACACCAGCCTAAACCCCTGGCCCAGGCAGCCCCAGCTCTGCTCCCAGCACCACTGCCCTTGCTTGCAGGTTCAGTTCCCTTCCAGCTCATTTATCTGATGAGCAGCTCCCTGACTGCAGGGGCTGGTTAGCAGCTGCTAATTGCTCCAGGTGCCGCCCCGGTGGGAGCAGGTGGCTGGGAAACCAAGTGCCCTTTGCCAAAGCTTTGCAGGGGGCTGGAGGGAAGAAGGGGCACGTCCGAGCAGAGGGTTTGGAGAGGGGCAAGAGACAAGGTGGGGGGGGTGTCATGGGATGACCGCCCTGAACGTGCAGGGCAAAGACACCTACTGACTGCTTGGTGGGCGGCGGGGTGCTGGGATGGCAGCTTGCCGATGGCACTTGCTGTGGGGCGGATGGGGAGCCAGCCTGAGCTGTGGTGCCCACACAGGACCCATTCCTGGTGCACTGGTGTGATGTGCTGGCTCCCTTCACCCAGGGATGGCCCCACTGGGAAGCGGGGGGCTGCACGGCCAGGAGAGCCTGATAACGAGAGGGAAAAATGATCCCACAAATGGGAGGAGGGAAATGGAGAGCTGCTCTGTTGGCCAGCAAAGGCAGGAGGAGCGATTCTCCCACAGCAGCCCCCGACATGCGCTGTTAAGCAGGACCCCCACTCACCCCTGCCCACTGTGCTCGGGGGGGAGCACTCCCAGCCCCTCTGTGTCCCTCCATGCCGGCTCCTGGCACAGCAACCACCCCACACCAAGGACGGCATCATCCCATGGGCCAGGTGTGAGCTGAGCCCTCGGCCACCCTGGGTCCCCGAGGCACCCAGGGCACTTCTGCATCATGACCGTGACAAAAATAAGTCCTCCTGTGATCCTGTGGACACTTTCCCTGCTGTTCCAGTGGGGTAGGGTATTTGTGCTGCTTTCTGTTCTGCCTGTGCTGGCGAGGCAGCCTGAGTCATTCGCCAGCCGCTCTTTGGTGCGGGAGCGGCGTGCATGTCCCCACCTCGGGGACTGCTGTGGTCCTCCACAGCCTGCCACATCGGTCCCTTCCTCTTCACACAAGAGTCACGGGGCTTCCACATGCATCGGCTGCCCAAGCCCTGGGGGAGCTGCAAGCCTGAGGAAGGGCTGGGATTTCATGACGGCAGGGCTGGTTCACAGCCCAACTCAGTGGACCTGTTGCCACACCGATGTACGTGCAAGGTGCTGCCCAGGAAGACCTTTGTCAAGGTCTGTGCCCACTTGCTGAGCCCTGGGGCTGGATCCTGGCAGGGGACCGGGGTGGTGCCAGCAGTAGCCAGGCCTGGAGCAAGGAGA
This sequence comes from Leptosomus discolor, assembly GCF_034619465.1. Classification (NCBI taxonomy): domain Eukaryota; kingdom Metazoa; phylum Chordata; class Aves; order Leptosomiformes; family Leptosomidae; genus Leptosomus; species Leptosomus discolor. Next base: position 615,297 of record NC_141399.1, read on the forward strand.
TGGAAGAGGCACCCAGTGCTCAGGCCCCATGTGCCCGGCTTCCCCAGGACCAGCACTGCCAGCTCGTTCCCTGCTGCATTTCCAGTTCATTTCAGAACCCCCTGGGAAGGGGCCGGGGGGACACTGGAGGGCTGCAGGGGCAGGTGTCACAGCAGGTATGGGTGCATCTCCTCCTCCTGGATCCAGCCATCACCTCTCCGGCAGCTCTGTGATGCCTCTGGCACCCGTCTGGGCTGGCAGGGGGATCCCAAACCCTCTCTTGCCCCTACCACCGCCAGCAGCAGCCGCAGGGCTGGGCATCGTGTGGGGTGACAGCCTCTGGGCTCAGGGCCAGGACATCACCAGCATGTGCTGAGGCTGGGCTGGCACCGGTGGGAAAGCCATGGTGCCAAACATCACAGGGCTTCCGTGGAACACAGCCTCGTGGACAGCAAACAAACACCAAATCCTTCCTTTTCTTCCCTCCAAAATCAGCTACCAGATTTGAAGTACATGAATCAGACATCAGCCTAAACACTGAATTATTCATAAACCTCTAATCTTTAGATTTCACTGAATATGCAGAAGTATCGATAAAAAAAAATAATGAGAGAATTGTACTTGCAAATTGCTCTTTATTAAAGGTTTAACTTGCATGGGTTCTATACGTTCCCTATTAGACCTTGCAAAGCTGCATAGGATTAGAAATCAGAGAGGATAATAATGTACAAAAATAGTTTCAAATGTTGATAACACTGAACAGCGAGAAAAACATCTTATTTGTATAACTGAGCTAAAAATAAAAAGGAAGAACACTGCTACAATTGCAATATGCCATCTTGTAGTGCTTAAAACATATGTCGACGTCTCTGCGCCATATGCTCCCATGTCTTGCCTGCTGCAGCGCGGAGGGAAGCTGAGCGATGCACCGATCAATCCTCAAAAGCACAAGCGCTGGCCAAAACCCCCTACTTGGGCCGGCGCCAAGCTGATTGCCGCTGAAATGGAGGACCAGGGCGGGGGGGAGCGCGTCTTGGGGCTTGGCCCTGGGGGGCCCCAAGACGCCTAAGGATGAGCGGCGGGACTACGGGGAGGGGGTGCTTCCTGCTGGGGGGACGTGAAGCGGGGCTGCTGCTGAGGGCGCGAACACCGTGTGCGTGGTGCTGCGTTGGGCGCCTGCGGGAGCGAGCGCCGAGCCCTCCCCGACTGCCGCCGCACGGGGCTGTGCCGTGCTGTGCCGTGCTGCCTGCGCCCCTCCGTGCCACCAGCTCGCTGGGCAGGAGCCACAGACGCCGCCTCTGTGGCACAGAGGGGCCACGTGCACCAGTACCCCTTCCTGTCCCCCCCGGAGGGGTCACGGTGCCTCCCGGGGCCTTGGACACGCTGGGGCTGGGAGCACCTGGCAGGGCTGGGGGCACCCTGCAGCAGCCAGACCTGCCCCGGGCAGCAGGGCTGGGTGGCACCGGCCGGGCTCCGTCTCCACCGGCAGAGCCAGGAGGTGGCCCCGGCTCCAGCCCCCGTGGCCACAGAGGCAGGGGTGCGCCCCAGCCCCTGCCGGGGCGTCGAGGTGGGGCAAGGGCGGCGAGGGAGGCTCTGCCGCGGGCCAGGCCTCACAGGTGGGCGCAGGCGCCAGACCCGGGGGTCCGCGCTCGGAGCAGGGGGGCGCGAGCTCTCAGCGAGCCAACAGAACAGCACGGATTTACGCCGGCGGCGGAGCTAAGCCTTTGCATTTTAATTACAAAACGTGTGTACACATTTACAGCCTTGTTCCCGGGGTTCCTAGTGCCAGGAGAGAGGGGCCCGCCCCGCGGGGCCCTGCCGTGGCGAAGCGGGGCGGGCGGCGGCAGCGGGGCTGGGTTCGTGCTCCCGGGGCGGCGACGTGCCCCCCGAGGACCGGCCACTCCGGCGGGGCCTACGCGGGAGAGACCTGGCTGGTGGAGACGGAGGAGGTCTCTGTCTTGCCAGCGGACGTGTCCTCGTCGCCCAGTGGGTTCTTGCCGCAGCAGAGGGTTGTGATCATGCAGTTACGGAACTAGAAGAGAGGGAACGCCGGGGTGAGGCGGGCGGATGCTCCAGCTGGGGGGCTGCCTCCGAGCCCGGCAGAACTGCTTGGGAGCCCCCACCACCGCCGCATGGGAGGTGCCGTGCTGGTGGAGTTTCCTTCCCTGCTGCCTGCTGCCCACCCTGCCTCCTGCTCAGGGCTGGCGCGGATGCAGCCCCAGTTCCTCCACCGACCCAGCGCCTGAGTCGTTTCAGACAGGATGGGCTGGCATTTATGAGGTTTATGCAATGGCAAGGAGGAGCTGCACAGTCGCCCTCCTGCATGCCAGAACAAGCTCACCTGGAAACAAACTCCCTTCGCGGCCCCCTGGTACCTCAAGGTGCCTTTAAGTCCCTGCAAGCTGTTACAAAGGGCAACACAACAAAAACGACGCCTGGCGTCCCGCTGGTTACCTGTTTGTTCATCACGATGTAAATCACAGGGTTGTAGATGGCAGAGCTCTTGGCAAAGAAAGCCGGGATGGTCATGAAGATGGGCCCAAAGTCCGACCCCTGGTTGGTGAAGATGTAGAAAGCGACGCTGGCGTAGGGGACCCAGCAGATCAGGAAGGCGATGACCATGATGATGACCATGCGGGTCACTTCTTTCTCTGCCTTCTGGGTGGTGGCAGACTCCTGCTGCTGGGCGGCAGCCTGCGGGCAGAAGGGAATGGAAACGCGATGGAGCTGGGGAGGTCTGCGCCGGCACGGGACGCGGGGTCAGGGCTTGGGGAGCTGACTGCACAACTGGAGTTTGCATTTTCTCCTGTCATGGGGGGCCAGCGTGCCCCCCTGAGGGCCCTTTCTGTCACCGGTCTGGAGCCTGGCATGGGCCCCTTCCCAGCACTGGGGATGGGGATGGCCCCTGGCCCACCGCTACTGTCAGGCACCCACCTCCTTGACAGTGCAGACCAGGTTCCCGTAGCAGAAGAAAATGACCATCAGTGGGATCATGAAGTGCACCACGAACATGTAGATGACGAACGATTCATTGTTGACCTCTGGCTTCAGTGTGTAGTAGTCGATCCCGCACGAGCACTGCATGCCCTCGGGGATGTACCTGCGAGGTGAGCCGGGCAGTCAGCACCCAGCGGAGGAGCCCAGCTGGAAGCCACGGCTGAGCCGCCGCCGGCCAGGCTCCCGCAGCCCCCGGCACAGCGCCCTCCCTACCTGGACCAGCCAAAGAGCGGGGGAGCCGCGCACGCCAAGGCCATCACCCAGGTGAAGACAACGCCCATGATGGCATGGTTCTCCCCGAAGCGGAAGTTGCTCATGGGCTTGCAGACCACTACGTATCTTTCGATAGCCAGGACAACCAGAGACCAGAGAGCGATTTCACCTGCACCAGGGAGAGAGAGGGATGGGGACACAGGGACTTTGAGCAACAGGGGGAGAACAAGGTGCTGGTGGCAGCATGAGACCTCCTCAGACTGAGGTCCCCGAGGAAGACCCCTGGCAGCAGGTGAATCTCCGCCAAGCGTTCAGAAAGAGAAACGAACAAAGGCCAAGCACAGGTGTGGTAGGAAGGCACGAGAAGACATCTCTCTCCTCGCTGCACGGGTAACCCACAGTAACGACTTTGCTGCTGTGTTTTGAGATCCGTGGTTTGATCCCACCACTCATCCTGGACAGCACCCGCACCTGCAAGCCTACGGTCCCACCCTGAGATGCAGCGCCTGCCCATCATCCCAAGATTTCCCCTCGCTGCCCACAGCCTCCCAGGAAACTTGTGCCACAAGGACCAAACCAGTAGAACAGCTGCCTGTGGCCAAAGGCCGAGCTGAAGGGAGGAGGGTGTTTTTAGACACACAGTTTAACATCTGTTTCGGTCAAAGCCTGGCTGGCACGGGAGGAGAGCCAGCTTTGCTAGCCTGCGCCGCCACGCACCACATCAGAGAGAATGACAGGCTCGGCCCCACGAAACAGGAGGAACAAATTTGTCATCTCTCAAGTCAGACAGCAAGCCAGAAAGATGTGCAAATCCAACAACTGCAAAATCTGCTACTGGTTGCTTTCCACTGCTACGCTGTTGTTCTCAGGATACCGAGCAGGTGGCTACCAAAATAAGGTCCAAAAAAAAGCATCATTTGTCACTTTCTTCACCTCCCACCCTGACACACCGCAGCTGCCTCAGCCCACATCAGCAGCAGACTGAGGACCTTCCAGATACTGTGTTTTTCTAAGATCATCTGGGCGTCCTCCCTCCTCCTCCTAAAATCTGGGGCAATTCCTGGCAGAAGATTTTTGAACATTTGGAAAACTTACCGCCCAGTGTAGCAAAGAAGCCTTCGATGTAGCACCCCGTTACTCCAAAGACAAAGTACCCATTCATCGAAGTGTACATGGTGGTCGTGAAGCCTCCAAAGACCATGAAGAGGTCGGCGACCGCCAGGTTCAGAAGGATGTAGTTTAGAGGTGTCCGGAGCTTCTTGTGCTGGATGGTGACGTATAGCGTGAGGAAGTTGACGGGGAAGCCGAGCAGGATCAGCATGAACATGTAGGCGGCCAGCGCCGAGAACTTCCAGGGCTCAGCCAGGTAGTACTGGGGGTACTCAAAGGGGCTCCGCACCACCCCGGTCTTGTTGGACATGGGCACGTAGAAGTCTTGTCCTTCTGTCCCGTTCATGGTTGCGGTTCGTGAGGTGCCTTTTGCTCCTGCTCAGGGGTGGTTTTCGAGCGCGGGGGGATCGCCTCTGTGGGGCTCCCGCCACCTCTCAGCCTTTGCCGTCACCCCAAGGAGCAGTGGCTACGCTCACCTCCGCAGGGCACCCCTTATAAAGTGCCCCCTGGGGTAAGCTCCAGGCACTGGTGTCAGCGCGATTAGGGCTTAGAGAATTATTAATCATAATCATCCAGGGGTAATTGGCTTTCCTGGGAACGTATTAAGGTGACACCTGTTTCTGGCCCGCGCTGTCATTGCTGGACACCGCGGCTCACGGTCAGATATACAGAGGTGGCTCTGCACTGCACCTTTCACATGGGGGGGGCCCAAACAAGGTGGCAAGCCCACTCGCCCCGCCTCGCTCCTCAGCATAGCTCTGCTCCCCAGGGAGCGAGGGTTTGGGGTGGGCTCTGCACCCACGGCAGGCTCTGCACCCCACGATCCAGAGCTGGACATCCACAGCTCACACTGCCATTGAACAGAGGGAGGCCCTCGCCCCCGCCCTCAAGGCCCCCAGTCCACCCTCCACGGGCACTCAGGGGTGCGCTGCCCATCTGTCTGAAATGCCTTGGTTTCCCCCCAGAGGGGTACCAGGAGTGGGATGCATTACCATCGGGCTGCCAGGCGGACCCTGCCTGAGGAAGGCAAGGCACATGGCGATCCTTCTTTTGGCCGTGCTTTCTCAAGGCTCCCGGTATGAGCTTTCGGTGCTCGCCCACAAACAGGAGCTCCTTCCCATCCCCTGCTAAAGGAGGGAAGTTTGTGGTTCCAAACCCCATGACTGTCAGTGACAGACGGGTGTCCCAGGCCCGTTCTTACGAGGGGAAAGTGGGTCCACGACACCAGTGAGTGCCCACTGGAGAGCTGTTGCCACCACAGCTGCCATTCCCCGTGGGAGGCTGCAGAAGGGTGCTCTCAGGCAGCATGAGCATCACCAACCCTTCTTCCACATGCTCTCAGCCACCTCTTTTTCTGCTACAGTATGTGGCTGGGGAGGTTTGAACACCACAGTGAAACACTGATCCCGATGGAAGGTTTCCAGCTGTACCATCTCCTCTGTGCCTGGCACGTATGTGGTTTGGGCCATGCCAATTACATTGGTAACACCTAACAAATAACCTAGTCCATCTGTCCGGGACAGGTATCCTTCTGCACTGAGACTGCTGGACAGGGGCACTGAAGGGACATTCCGAGCTGAAGCCAACCCTCAGCTTCACATGCTGGTTGACAGACACCTCCGGTCTCCTCAAAACCTTGCAGAATCGTCAAATTCCACAGGGGAATCTGTCGTTGGAGCCTCCCATGTCCTCCTTGTCTCTCTGCCTCCCCACTCGGTGCACTCAACTATGCTTGAAACGTTCTTTGTGACAACCAGCAACCAAGTTAGACGTTACCTTCTCTTAATTTTTCAGAGGCAATGGGACAACGCACACAGCGGAGCGAGCACAATGAAGCCAACCGCAGAGGATCTCTCTTCTGGTGAAAGGGGCTCCTTACAGTTCACACCATCTTGATTAATATTTTACACTCCAAATTTTCCTGATCTTTTTTTACCTCCTTTCTCATCAGCAGTCAGTGACGCTCCGGCTGGCAGGCAAGTACCAGGCAGTTCCCCTGCAGAGGCTGGGCAAGGATTGTCTGCTCTGCCCTTGGTAGGGGACAGAGGCCAGAAGGGACCTGAGCACCCCCTTCCCCTCGCCATAGGGGCTGAGCTGAGCGTTCCTCCCAGCCAGGAGCAGAGGCGTGGGTAACTCTGAGTCCTCGTCCAGCACAGAGCTGCTGGAGCTCACTGGTGCAAGGTGGGCAGAAGCTCACGCCCTCTTGGCCTTAATAAACTTCCTTCAGACCTGGCCTAGATTTTACCAGCGTTCCCCATGGGCGAGTTTAGCACAGGCAAAAAGTTTAAAGGGAAAAAGCACAAAGTGCTGTACTCTCTTTAAAGGAGAGACCAAGCTGGGAAACCTTCGTGCTGAGCGGGGAAGGGCTGAAGGAGCTGAGGTGCTGGCACCACGGGCAGAGGAGCACCCGGCCGGCTGTAGCCACGATCGCTCTGGGCCGTCCCAAAGGTCTTGCTTCACCTTTATGTGAAAACACCACGTCCTCACACACTCCGCTCATCCCCAGTCCCTCTCAATTAACTTTTCACACGCGTTGCCAAGGCCGGAGCAGTGCCACTCTCTAATTGCAAATGCAGCTGTTCGTACTCGTACCTGGGCGTTGGGGGAGGATTAACGGTTTATCTCCCCAATGCACAAATATGCCACCTTAAGCTCTGATGCAATAAGCCACTGCTGAGGTCAGCAGCTGCTGCTCAGAGCTTAGGGCCGGGCATGCGTCACCCCCGGAGCGCGGCCGCAGGACAGGCCAGCAACGGGGTGGACCAGGGCAGACGGAAGAGAGCGGTTGTCAACCACTCCCAACAGCTTCAGGCCAAAGCGCCACGGTGGGACTTCTTGTACACCCAGGGGCTGCTGACCATGGAGCTACCTGAGGGTTTCAGCGATGCAGGGTGGCCTGGAACCAGAGCACCTTCACCATGGGTTTGCCCAGAAAAGCCCAATACACTTTCCAAACCTCGACTGCATTCAGAGTTGTTTAAAAACAGAAAAAAGCTTCCTCGCTTGATCCATTTTGTCTCTGTCATGGCAAACCTTACTTACTTATTTCTGTAACTTTTCGTCCCCACCAGCTCTGCAAAGCCAGCACGGTCCCGGGAGGACGAGCCGAGTTCCGTTCTGGCTCGCACCTCAAACAGCAGCGTTCACCCGCGTCAGCTGCCGTGTCTTCCTTGCAGACACTGACAGATGAGTCAAAAAGGCGGCGGGTGGTAATTAGAACAGAAGGTTTTCCAAGTAGCAAATTAAGCAAACTTGGTCAGGAACCACCGAGGGACTCGGACACCCATAGTGCCATCGCAGGGTGCCACGCTCAAGAGGAACTCAAGCAGACTGGGAGACACAGCTGACTGCACGTGCAAAGAGCTGCTTTACCAGCACCCAACAGCCCCAGCCAATAACTTAACGACAGCGAAGCAGAACATCGTTTCCCACTCAAAACAAAGGGAGGCTGAGACGGACGGGATGTCACAACAATAGAACTCACGGTAACACAGGCACAACTCACACCAGATTGAAGTCAAGAGACCCATTGCTTCCCAGTTCCAGTCCAGCCCAGCTGGGTACCGACGCAGATTCTCCTGCTGGGGGGAACCACTCGCGAACCATCCTTGGGAGATTCAACTGCCCGGAGCATGAGGGTGGGCTGGGTCTGGCTGGGACGGAGCTAACTCCCCTCATAGCAGCCGCGTGGCGCTGCGGTTTGGATTTGTGTCCAGCGTGGGTAACACACCAGGGTTGTGGCTGCAGCCGCGCAGTGCTTGCACAGCACCGGGGTCGCCTTCTGCCCAGCGCTGTCCCCCACAGCAACAGGCCAGAGTGGGGAGGAGAGGGAGCCGGGGCAGCTGGCCAAAGGGGTATTCCACACCAGACGAAGTCACGCTCAGAAATAAAGGCTCAGGGAAGGGAGGAAGAGGGGAGGATGGTGTGTGTGTGGCGTTTGCCTTCCCAAGCACCCGTTACTCATGCCGAGGGCCGGCTCTCCAGGAAGCGGCCTGGACAGCTGCCTGCCCTGGGAAGCAGTGAATAAATTCTGTACGGCTTCGCTTCCACGCACCGCTTTGCTTCACTTGTTAAACCTTCTTTATCTCAATCCGTGAGCTCTTTCACTTTTGCCCTTCTGATTCCCTCCACAGTCCTGGGGGGAGGCGGGGGGAGTGAGCAAACTGCTGTGTGGGGGGCAGCTGCTGCCTGGGACTGACTCACCACGCCTGCTCCAGCAGCTGCATCATTAAAATCCCCTCAGCCTCAGCAAGCGGCTGCAGCAGAAGGCAGCAGGTCCCTCTCCTCCCACCTCTGTCGGCCCAGCTCTGGCCTGAAACACTGCCCAGAACCACCCCTTCAGCGCACCACCCCACCGGGCAGCACCGGGCCAGGGGAGCGCAGAGGCGCGTGCCCACGCACCAAGGCACGCTCAGACCGAACGCCACAAGGACGGACAGGGTGCCGGGAGTCGTGACTATCCTCCCACCTCGGTACCACAGCAAGACACGTGGCTTACGGATTTCCCAGCAGGCAGGGAAGAACTCCCCTGCCGTGGGCACAGAGGAGGTGCGGTGGGACACCGCTGGCTGAGGAGGAGCCCTCAGCCCCTTTGGTACTCCCGCCTGGCGCCCGGCGCCCTCGTCAGTGTGCAAACATGTCCGGGGCAGCCCAGCGGCGTTGCTTTTGCTGGCAGCGAACAGGCTCCCGTTCCCGGGGTCACACACGTGGCCATGGGGGGCTGCGGGGCGTGGGCAGCCTGGCGAACGCGGAGCGCACGCTGCCATGCACCGCTGGGCATCTTGCATTTCAACAGGGCGAATTCTACACAGATTAAAAGCTTCGCCCCGCCTCCTCGCCGCGTGGCTGCGAGAGATAGTCCTCAGCGCCAAGATCAGCGTGACTCTTAAGATGTCGCTTTAAGAGCTCTAAACACTAATGCTGCTCTTGCCTAAATGGAATAGAAAGGGGAAAAAAAAAAAGCTCAGAAGCAGCAGCATTATAGAAAATTCCAAGACAGAGAGTAGTGAAAAATAGTCCCATTTATTTGAAGATCTGTCAATAACAGGCACAGATTAAGGACCAAATCAAGCCCTAACACAAGTTAGAGTAAAAACAACAATTATTTCAAGGCTGAACTCGACCCCAGAAACATTCCTGGAAAAATCTGTGGCACTTCAGCTGCTCGCCTGGGAAATGTCGAGGACATTCACAAATGACAGACATTTTCATTTAAAAAAAAAAAAAAGTTAAATTTCTTCAACTCTGTTCCACTTTTATGTACAAAATGGAACAAGATGCCTTAACTAAGTTGTCAGGAAAACTCTGAATCTAGGAAATGCTTTGCCAAGCCAACAGCGAAGTCTCTCAGTTGAGCTCTGAGATTGTTTTTCTTCATTGGTTTGACTCATCTATTCTCCGTCGACAGAACGGACAACAATTATGCTGGAGTACGAGGAGCTCGTAGTCTTCTGTGTGAAACATCTGTTAATTAGGAACAGATTTACGGACAAGTTAGCCCGTGACTAAGGACAATGCTGACGAGGAAAATGCAAACTGAGCTCAAGGGCTTCTGCATGGCACAGACACTCTGAAGCCACCATTACCAGAGAACTGGTCCTCTCACTTCCAGTTGCTCAGGAGCGCTATAACCTGGAACAGAGCAGCAAGCATTCCACACACTGCTGCCAATGCTGCTGAAGAGGCACAAACCAACTAATTACTTTTGCAGAAGGAAGGACAAAAATTAGTCAGGTTCTGTGTAAGCAAACGTGACTGAATTCCAGTATTTCAAAAACCCATTCCTGAGAGGGGAAGGAGAGGGCGAGGGACTGAGCCACAAGCTAACTGAGTTCCTACTGATCTTCCCAGCTAGGCCAGGCTGAAAGTCAGAGGGGCAGAGCAAAAAGAAATAAATACAAACCAGCATTTGCTGTTCAGCCACGGTTTGCTCGAGAGGCTCTGACTGCTGTCAGTGCAACTTCTCAAACTCAGCTACCTCCAAGTTCTCAGAAGGCAGCTGTTCCTCCAGCCATACCACAGCTTATTTTTTGGTTTTCATTGCCTTCTCTGTCTCTACATCGCTCAGGAATTTATTGAGTACATTTTAAAGTATGAGGTTTCAACGATCAGAATTGTTTCAGCCATAGGTTCTCAGTAGGGTTTTTTGTTTGGTTTGGGTTTTTTTAAACTCTCCATGAAAACACTACCTGAAAACATGATGGACACATGGTAATGGAGGCATCTGGTAGCAGGGAACGGTAGTACTGCCACCGCAATGGCTTTGGCCAGCGTTTAATCAGGACGTCCCTCCGGCTCATTGACTGGAGAACAGCACGATTCACAACCACTGGAATAAACTCCGAGCCACCTTGCTGCAGGAGAGCAGGTTTAGAAAGAATGTGTTACCAACTGCAAAGCCCTTTGAGGATTAGTCAGGCCTTGTAAGAAGCAAAGTAAGATTCAGTAGAAAAAGCTAATAGAGAATTGGCCCGAGCCTAGTCCCACCACACTCACTGCTGGTTTCCTCAGTACCTTTAGCGATAGCGACACCCAGCCACATCTCCAACTTGGCCTCAGTGAGCTCCCATCATCCATTTTAACACAATTCCTCCTAACTAACCCCCATGCCCACAGTTTGTTAAAGCTTCACAGTAATGACTGTTTCACAGGCATCTGCCCAGATCCAGTCCTGCCCCGGGGGACAGCCCTGGTGCATCCTGGTACAACAATGAAACCAAATTCCAGAAACATGTACTTAAAGATCTTTGTTGTTTTGGGGGGGTTTGGTTTTGGTGCTTTTCTGAGATAGCTGTTAACTGGTAAATCCCTTTCCCTCGCAAGTTCCACCCCTCTCTTCCAGCCCCTGCTTTGTCTCTCTCCCACGGCAGTCTGTAACGCTCACGCCAGAAGAGCGGCACGGACTGCAAGTTAAAATTTTCCATTCATTTCTACTGGTGGCAAGAACAAACAAGTGGAAGATACAGGTAAGGCTCTTACCTCAAAGCTCAGTTTTGCTGTGAAGGGATCAGTGTCTTCAACAGCATCTGTATTGTCATCAAGCCTCAAACTCTGTGCGTCTAGATGCACTTCTTAAGGAAGAAAAGGGGCTCCTGTAATATCAGCTGTCCTCACAGCAGCTAGCGCTCACAGCTAAGTACGAAAGCATCCCAGCAGGGCTGGTACCCTTGTTGCTCCAGAGGGTCAGAGGATTCTCAGGCTGCTGCAGTGCCTGGGTGGTTACAGAAAGCACTGCAGAAGGGCTTGCTGTGAGGCACAGCGACCGCGGAAACGCATCACTGCAGCTGCTGCAGGACGGCAAAACTGACCACAACCAGCTACGGCACCAGCTCGGCCTTCCTTCCCCCTCTGCCCCTTCTGACAGACCACAAAAAGCCAAGGAAGCAGCTTTAGCCAGAGACGGTGCTTTCTTGGCCAGCCCTCTGCACCCGGTACCGCGCAGCCCCAGCAAGCGGGGGCTCTGGGTGCCCAGGCATTGCACCGGGTTCCAGCAGGAGCGGTCAGGGCACGGGCCGAGCTGGCTTCCCGCGGCTCAGAGAGGGCAGCCCCTGAAGCCAGCTGTTACTCCTGGGAAGGGAGCAACACGGCTCAGGTTCTCCCCATTCTTCACAGAAAGCAGCTAAAAAACAGGACAGGTGAAGCATGGCATGCCACTGTTAAACATTTCACATTATTAAAAACGAACTGTCCTGATGAAAAAGCTTTATAAAAATATCAGGTTTAGTTAAAAACATCACTTCGGTTGTTACACTAACTTGAAAAGGAAACACGATGCAATTGTACTCACATCAGTCGTATGACAAAAAAAAAATATTTTAAAACTAAGGGGGAAAAAAAACCTCAAAATTGTTGCTTTTTTCCATAAGAAAAGAACTGGAAACCAATCTTAATCGAAAGGATACGGTCACTCATCATCTCTTGCCATTTATTCTCTCTTTTATTCGATCTTGGAGCTTCCAGATCAATGAGAGCTACAGCTTCTTCATCTGTGATGCCATCTTCCAAATAGAACTCGACCAGATGCAGCACTTCTACAGGGGTGTGAAAAGCAAGGAGCGTTTGACCGGCAAGGACTCGGGAAACGCCTCCTAGAAGACACTGTGCCCCTTGAAAAAGGAACACTCTCTGGCTTCTACGACAGCGGTGCTCTGCCCATGTGCTCTCATGGAGCAAGTTAAATAAAATAAAATCAAAACAAACCCCAAACCCCTCAGCTTCTCCAAGGGATGCATCTGTGCTAATGAAACACTTTACACATTCAGTGCCTCGTAATGAAGCAAGGCTCTACTGCTGCTGCTGTCCCGCAATGAAACCAATCCAACCGTCCCTGGGACAAGGGGCAGCCACTTTGTCAAATCTAACAACAGCAAAAGGAAAGATCTGTCTGTCCAAATAACATCGCAGAGAGAACCAATTCAGTGCCAGCCTCCTCTGTGCAGTTAACAGTTATCTACTTGGGAAGCACACGCGGCCGGGACACCCCAACGCACCGTAGGAAGAGGCAGAGAAGACGAAAGGCTGTCTGCAGTTAATGCAGACGTTCCCCAGGTTATTCAGCAAGGGGTTGCTGGTGGAGCACCTGTAGCACAAGGGCACAAGCTCCTGCAAAGACACACACAGAGCACAGGAATCTAAACGGATCAGCACATCCTGAACGCCTCGTTTTCGGTTAAATACAGGCTCCTTCGGTTTACGCCAGTTAGTCAGATATTTACACCACTGACAGATACTACAACAGTGCTAACGTGGAGAGGTGCTGCTGTGAAACCAGGTCCTTTAACATCTGAAAGTGCCTTCCCTTTTTAATAAAACAGCAGCTTTTCACACTAAAAATAGCTGTCTTCACCATTCTAACAATTAAATTTTCACCTTGCCTTTGCAGTAACAGAAGCAGAATTCTGCAGCAAATAGATGGGGACAAAAGAAGTTGACAAGACGGCTACCAAAGCAAAGTTTTTTCCTCTAAGATTTGGTCCAATTCAAGTTCTCCAATTAATTCACTCTCTTCCTTCCAAGAGCACGGTTATTTTAGGCTGTTCTTAAGATTGTGTTTCTATTACTTCAGGTGGCCAGGTGCATGTTCACTTGCACAATACAATTTATTTTTAGTGAGTACTCCATAAGACGTGGCTTTATAGAGCACTGCAGAAAGTCAGGCTTCAGTTAAAGAAGAAAAGGTGTTAAAATAAGACTTAAGGCAAGAAGGTCATTCAGGGGATAGGGGGAGGAGGGAAGGAGTGCTAGGAGTGGGACAAATGAAAGTGACCTCCAGCCGGAGAGAGAGACAAAGACTGTGGAGTAATTGCATGTGGATCGGAGAGAAAAAGGCTTGACAGAATTAATAGGCAGAGAGGAAGGTAGATGCAAGACAGGAGAGGGAGGATGGAAGCTGCCTGTAAGGCAAGGACTGATTTTAATTTGTTCTCAGGAGCACAAGGAAGCCTGACCTGAAGAATAACAACGGGAAGACTGTGTTTCCAGCAGAAACATAATTATATCACAGAGCTATGCATAACACATTTCAGATTTCTTTCTGCATACAGCAACTGGGATTCTTGGATTAGGGCACACGGTAATGCTTAACCTGAAACACATCCCGACTTACTTCACTGTCATGGAACGGCTTGGACCGGATCGTCAGGCTGCCCAGCTCAATTGATTTCTGGAACCTGGCCGGGATCTGCAGTCCCTGCAACTTGTCATAGGCATGACGAGCCAGTTTATACGCACCAAGAGCTTTACTCTGTTTTGCCAAGGCAAATAACGTATTGCTACAATTTAATTAAGGAATAAAAACACATACGGCATTTAGGAAAAACGGCAACACTAATCAGAGGAGTCGGGCAGTGAAGCATGTCCAACACCGGTACTTTAAACAGGCTTTAACAAGAGAAACCCATTTACATAACTCCATTGAAAAGCAAGCGTGAAAGAACTATCAAAATGTCTGTGGGCAATTATCAGCAAGGTAAGGACCTGACCCTACATAAACACTGCTTTGGTTAAATAGTCCGATTCCACTGACAAAGTTTCAGTAATTTTAGGTGGAATGGATTTTCCCCCGGCCAAAAACAACAACAAAAGAATCTTACACCACCAGCAACCCACGGACAACAGCTAAAGACACATGGACTTGTTGGAAATAAAGCATAGGCCCTGTGCCACTGACCAAGGGCTGCCTTCCCCTGTCATCAGTGTAGCACAGCAGCTGGCGTTTAGAAAGCCACTGATCACAGGAGAGACTATGAGAGACTTTATGACAGATTATACATCCGTAAGTGAGGAGGTTACAAAGAGGAAAGCCAGCATCCCATCCAAAGCCATAAATGAAGTGAAAACAAGGAATCCCTGTGGCATCCAGTGACCCTTCTGGTTCTCTTTTAGACAGGCGCGTTTCCACAGGGCGGGCTCTCACAGACCGTGCACGAAGCACTCTCCCAAGACGCAATATGCACTAGCGAGGCTGTGCAAATGTGAGCCTGACAGACACCACACAGCTCCATCAGCCTCATGGGAGGCAAAAGCTCCTGGGTTTTCCCCCCCTCCTGTCTCAGTTCAGCCTCCCCGCAACAACACTGTCAAGATTCAGAGCCAACATCCTGCTGGGCGACTGGAATCCTAGAACTTGCTTCTCTGACAAAGGTGATGCAGCAGACTGGGTGGGTGGCTTTGAGAGTTACGTGTTAGCTGATTTGTACAGCTCTCCAAAACCATTAAAAAAAAAAGGTAGCGCAGTTAAACACACTGGTTTGAAGACGCAGATTATTTCCTTAGGGATAAAAGTCAGTTTCCATTAACTACAACCAACAGTTGAAACTGAAGATACCCTACAGGAGATCTCTGCATCGTGGATCAACATCAATTATTCCTTTCATGTACCTCACAAGATAACTTCTAGATTTTGTACTTAATCAGAAGGATACACTTTTGAGATCCCCAAAGGAGTCTCCTTTGTTAAGCTGTGAAGCAGAAACCTGGAAATATTGAAGAGGGTTTCAGGCAAGTGGAAACTGAAAGGCTCCTCCTGCAGTATTAAAAATACAGACACAGATTTCTAAGATGGAAAATCAACAACTCCTCTCACTAAGCATCACAGCACTAGCGCCTCAAGTACTGTGTTTCTTTCATACAGCTGCAGAAGAAGAGGTGCTGACAGAATATAGCAAGCGGATTTTACATGTCTTTATCGCCAAAGCTCATGCCTGCTACATGCAGAAAGAGAGACAGATCCCCACGTAGCTAAGCCAGGGTCGTTAACAGGCTATGCAAAAACGAGGGCAGGCTGGCCAGCAATCGTGTAGGGTCTCCACCACTGGAAGGCTCCAGTGGTCTGACCAGCAAAGACCTCCACAGCACAGAGTCCCCCACCGGGCGAGGGCACCCACCGAGGGATCTCCAACGCCTGACAAGACACCCTCGCCAACAGTGGCGGGACACGACTGTGACTGCCGGGAGCAGACGGAGCTCCTCACTCCTGCCTGTTTATCGCTCTGCAGTACTTTACACACCCCCCCACTGACACACCTACAGCACTGCGGGAATCCCTAGGCTAGGGGATGCTCCTGTTCAACCTTGTTTTCCCGGGATTAAAGGAAAGCCGACTGCAGCCTGCATAGGAGCAGAGGCCCAGGTCACTGTGGAACCACCCAGACAGAGCGAGCGAAAAAGGGCTGGCGGTGGGAAGTCAGTCAGCATCGTGTCTTCTACCCAAGCTGAGACAAGCACAGATCTGCTAAAACCACATGGCAGTTCTTAGGAACTAAGACAGCAGAAGTTCAGTAAGCAGAAGGCAAATAAATAAATAAAGTTACTATACAGTATCACTAATCTACACTCAATATTTAATTGCCTGAAAAGTCATTAATTATTCCTAGTTATTTAAGGACTCCCTAAAGAAAATGCTCAGGAAGCATAAATACACAACTTCTAAAGTGAGATTCTTACAGTGTATCTTTGAATAGAGTGATAGACATGGTAAACTTCTGCCAAACGCTGGAAGTGATGAAACTTCTGTAACATTTCAGTCTTCTGTTGTTCGTTCTCTGCGGGAGGCAAAGGCATTAGTATAAGTCTCCAAGAGGAGTCTATGAGACTCAGTAGGAAGACAACGGCCTATTACGAGTTGAGCACCAGCACTTCCAAAAGAGGTGCGTACCAGTTCCAGTGCGTCCCATCTACCTCTGCAAACTACACGTTACACAGACTTGCCATTTTTCTGAGCAAATTCCTGGTCCAAAACAAGGACGGTAAAACACAACACAGCTGAGGCAATGGTTTTAACACAGCTAGAGGCCACAGGTTAGTTAAAGGTACAAAGCCGTAGGCATGCATCACTGGAAACCTCATCTGTAACTTCAGAATTTATGAATAAAATTAGTTTTGAAACATTGGTTTCATAAATACTAAATGCATTACTAAGCCATTTGGAAAAATTTGCAGCTCTCGAATACCTGAGGGGTAACAGATCAGCACTACCATGTGTCAGCTGAACTACAAAATAAGGGTGCTTATAGCACGAGGCAAAAGGCAGGATTATCAGTCTCCTGCATTCACCATTACTAAATCACACCTATTAACTACTGGCTCCACCTCTCTCCCAGTGAAACACATTCAGAAGACAAGATGATAGCTCACCAACAATCAGCTGTATCTCCGTTGGCAGAAATAATTTGTAAAACACATCTCCAACCTACGTTCAAATACTCGACGTGTCTGACAGGCCAAGAGCGGCTTTCCTTCACTTGTCCGTCCACCCCCCAGCCACTTCTCAGTTACCGTGTGCTGCGGGGAGGTACAGGAGGATGCGTGGTCCCAGAAAACACAATTTTGATTCTAGTCAGATTTCAGAGGGAGCCTACGCACGCTGCTGCTGTTTTTCTTATTTGTTTTCAATAAGCACATGGGAAAACCAGGGGGACTACAAAAATAGCACAAGCCAGAGTTATGCACAGCATTAAAAAAACCCAACCCAAAGCCACACCGCAGCGAAGCAGCTGCAGCCGCGCTACCACAACTCGGTAACTGTTGGTCTACACGCACAAGAAGGTAACAAACACAAACTTCCTCTCAGCCACTTACCTTGGGCCATATCTAAACACTGCATGGAAAGCATCCAGTAATAATAGGCTGCGTCGTTAAACCGGCTTTCCACCACAGCATTGTGCGTTAGCTGCTCCAGCACCCTCACAGCTTCGCTCTGCCTGCCAGCCTTGTGGAACGCTACAAAGGAGGCCAAAACAAAGAGGATTTTACAGCACGATTATATCAATTAACTGAAATTAATGTTTTTAAATGAAGAGCAGTCTATTCAGCCAATATCAAACACTCTATCCAGGGCAGGATAAAAAGGATTATACACTGGTATTTCTCTCCCTGAAAGCAGCGGCACTAATGGAACATGAGAAGCATCTGTAGATATTCTGTGGCTTTTTCACCGTCTCAGCGGCTCTTGAGCTCATCGATTTTGTACAAGGCTGGCTACCTTTAAGTACAGAAAAGAGGAAAGCTGCTATGATGATTAGATCGCTATATAAACAACGGCAATCTCTAAACACTGCAAATCACAACTTCATTCAAAACTACAATAAATTAACGTTTGAAGTCAGCGCTCTGGTTCGTAACGCTGAGTATTTTGAAGGAGGACAGCGCTCGCTATACCCTTCTATCATTTATTAACAGCATTTCTCTGTTGGATGCTCAGAAGCCAGGATAAAGATCCTGAATTCTCGCTTGGTAAACACGCCTTTGGCAAACAGCCTTCACGCAGGGTAATGGGGACGGGGACCAACCAACCCCCAAAAGCCCCGGCCCCACAGCACAACTGCCTCCTGACTTCAGCTCGCCCGGACAGGGCCGAGCACTCGCCCAGCTACACAGTGACCCCCGGCTCAGCCGACGCCGGGGCGTTTGTAGGCGCTGAGCCACCGCAGCACAGGGCTGCGGGACACGCTGGGAGCGACACCCCCGCGCTCAGAGTTCTGCACGTGAGCTACGGAACCGCCCGGAGCCAGGGGCTCCGAGGTCTGGGGCCGAGACACGGCGCGGTTCCGTGAGGAGACCGATCGCACCCGGCACGTTGGCCAGCTCGGCCCTCACGAACGAGCGGTTACACATGCCAGTCCGAGCGGGCGCTGGCAGCAGCGGGTGCGACGCTCCCACGGAGCTGCACCCGAGAAAGCAGCTATGCCGAAAACGCGCTGGCCCCACGTGGAGCTTGCTTCAACATCTCCCTGTCCCTGGAACAGTTTGTGGATTCAATTCTGAAGCCTGTCCACACGATGGTATGGAGACAGTTCTCTTTAAAGGTAATTTTATAAGCCTAACAAAGTGCCTTGAATCCCACGAGAAACTCCCCAGGGCACAGACTGCATATTCTGTGTTGGAAAAGCACGGAGTAAATTGAGTGACCAGTGATCTGCCCGTGGCATTCTTACCTTTTTGAGCTTCTTCAAATCTATCGTTCTCTGCCAGCCACTGAGCGTAAGGGACATAGACATCATCTTTGAATTCAGGGTGCTTTTCACTCAAAGCAAATGCCTGAGGTAAATAAAAAAATCACTTTTAGAATGCTGCATGGTTTAAACAGTTAATCAGGGGCACTCTACAGTGATTATCTAGCAAGTTCCGTAGATTTCACAGCAAGAGGCAGAAATATTTTTATTTTTACTGAAGATATCTTCTAGAAAGAAACTGAAGTAACGCTAAATGAAGTTTAAACTCACTTTCTAAACTCACTAACTAGTCAGTAAAGAACGAAGTCTACAGTTTTCCAAAGCACGCATATAACTGGGGAAGGGGGTCTGTCAATTCCAGCAGCACTTTGAAAACATTTCCTTAAGAACCCACACCTATCAAAAATGTAATGTGAAGAAACAAGAACAAAATTAATGGTGACCCCAGCCATGAAGAGGGTGGTACTGGCAGACCCATGTTTTTATGGAAAAACCCAGTGAAGTCAGACCTTTGCCTAATCAGAAGCAGAAATCTGGTTACTGAGTGGGGTCCACACTAACACAGCACACGTTCATCAGCTCTAAGTTATGTGTGCGGTATTCTCACTTGGGTGTGTCCAAATTATAAATAACAGCTCAAAACAGAATTTCCCATGATATAATTAGTATTTATTCTTTC
This sequence comes from Leptosomus discolor, assembly GCF_034619465.1. Lineage (NCBI taxonomy): Eukaryota > Metazoa > Chordata > Aves > Leptosomiformes > Leptosomidae > Leptosomus > Leptosomus discolor. The sequence continues at coordinate 634,725 of NC_141399.1, forward strand.
TAATGGGCTAGAAGCATCCCACAGATTACCATAGGAAGCAAGCAACTATAACTCAACAGGCAAAAAAGGCGCTCAGAAGAAGAAATACTCAGCCAGGAAACTAAAAAAACCAAACAAACCCAAACCAAAACCCAAACCCAAACGCAACCCAAACCAAGACCACCACCAAACAAGCCCTGAGCACACAAAATGAACTTCAACACTCTGAACCACATTCCACAGAAGCCTCCCTCCCCGCCTCCCCGTCACTACGGTGGTGGGGCAGCCAGGCCTCTGTCTCCCTTTCCTGCAACCAGAGACAGTCAGAAGTAGCGGTTTTCAACACAGAAATCAAGGGCACGCTTACTTCTTCCCAGCGATGAGTCTCCACGTGGAGATGGACCAATGCTTTCAGGTCACCAACCTTCATGTAGGTTTCTGCCGCATAGCCAGGGTTATCGAGTTTCTTAAAATAGAAGGCACATTTTGACAAAGGCTCACGCTCAGCTTTATCCAGTTTTCGAGCAATTTCAATTAACCTAGACCCAGTAAAAAGAAGCCACATGTTTCAGGTTCTGCCTTTTGTTTAATTGTTGTAATAACTCCCCCTGTAATCAGTTATTACTTAATAAATATCATAACAGTAGTAGCACGCAGCACTGTTTAAACACTTTTCAGTAAGCATTCCAAATTCTTTTTTCCCCTTTTACAAACTCAAACCCCATTCCTTCAACCTTTACTCAGGCGTGCAACTCCATATCTCATTTGCACAGTCATGAAGAGGGAGGGAGGGAGTAGGTCCTACATGACAAAGTGACATGGGACACGCTTCCTCAACCCCAACCTACACAAAAGACTCGTTAATGAACACTACCCCGCTTGCCACACAGCAAAACTGAGGCAAGAGAAGGCTGAGTGACCTGCCCAAGATCTTGTGGCAATGCGGCCGATGACCCAGAAGTGCCACCTACTGCAAATCAAGGGGAATTTGACCAGTGACAGGAGCAGCCCCAGCATTTCTAGGGATTCTGTGCTCCAGCTGTCTCCTCTGCCCACTAGACGATTGCCCTGAACAGCTTAAAGCAACAGAAACGGGCTATCGCAGACCAGCACTGCTGCGGTGACCACTCTGAAAGCCCAAGGCAGGCGTGTTTTAGAAGATCACCTCATGCTACAGATGAGCCCTTCACACTTTGCTGTTTTAATGCACGTGCCCATAACGTGTTTGTATGTCCCTCCCTGCTGATCACGTGTAACCCTTAAAATGTTTTTAATTGTGGATGTGCTTCAACTACTGAATTGGATAGAAACACAGGCAGACACCAAACAAGTTCTGTCTTACTTTAACATTATGCAGAACTCCTAATAACTCATTAGAGTTTTTATCATATATTATGTCCGAGATAGAACTAAAACGTACATATCGACCCAGCCACGGTCCCCGCTGATTTCTATGGCCTTCATGTGCTCGCCTGCAGAGAGGTACATCTCCACTGCTGCTTTGGGTTCATTGATATTCTTGGCCCAATCGGCTTGCTTTTTTATTAGCATCTTTGTGTCTTTGGGGTCTCCAGATCCCAGGAAATCCTGAAACAGAGCAATAAAACCATTTGCATTACCTTCTGGTCACAAACATTGTTACACGTCCAAATTCTAAAATACATAGACTTTTAAAATGAATATCATTATGCCTCCTAAGGAAAGAAGTACTGCATACAGAGCACCACAAACTGACTGAGCCTTCAGCAACTAGCCATTAAGGTCCAATGTTTGCCAGGAAACAATGGCAAGTCTTCCATTTGGGTAGTCTTCAATTAAAAAAAAAAAAGTGAGATATTCTGGGAGGCGCAGGAGAAGGACAATACAGATGCCTCAGAGGTAATAAGTATATGCCCACTTGATTTCTTGGGAAGTTTGCTCTGTTGAGCCTGTTTATGTAGATACAAATGATGACTTCTGCATGCTTTTCCTGAACATGCCTTTCCAAAACAAAATAGTACTGATCCCAGAACCCGTAACTGATCAATCCAAGTTTTGGGTTTTCTTTTGCAAGCCAAGGAGGTTCAGTTTCGTTCTCAAAGATGACCCAGCCCCACCCCATGCTTAGTTAACAACAGCATACCCGCTTAATCGTATGTTTGCATCGGGATGCCCAGACACAATCAAAGGCTGAAATTTTGTCTTCTGCAAAGACATTTGATAATTGTATTACGATATATCAAAGAAGTTCTTTATCAGGACGGAACAACAGCTGCTCAGCAGTGAGACTGACTCTGAACTACCGGTCGGACTTCTGCAAGCGCTGCCAACACCAAGCCTGGCCACTGTGATGACGAACATTTTGGAAATATTTCTAATAGTTTGTTCAGCTTCTTCCGCCAGTACCAAAGCCCTGGCACCATATGGTTCACATCTGCTGATACCATGTGTTGGGGGGGCAGGGGGAGTACTCCAACACCAGAGGATCAATTAAGGGCAGTTTTGTCTGTCAACAGAACGGGCTACCGTACATTAAAGCAGCTTCTATCACATGGAAAATTAGAACAGAGGAGAAACGGAAAGCTGAGAAAGGAGTGGAAAATTACCTCATCCTCTGTGCTTCTGCTAAATTCTGACTGAGGTTTAAAAGTAGTAAAAAAAGCAACAAACAGGGAAGAAAAAACCCAAACACAAGAAGCGCCCACACAACAGATCTGTCCCACCACCGCAGCCCAGCAGCTTCCCTGCGCAGCCAGCCGACGGGGACAGAACCATACCCCGTCTCCACGTCAGCTCTCGAACGAGCTCCAGGCAGGGTTTTGCTCTGGCATCACCTGCTCAACACAGCCCCGACCCAAGGGGACAACAGTAAAGGTGCCACGACCATCCCTGAACAGGAAAAGCTGAAGCGAAAGGACAGAGTTGAACAACATCTTTGACACAACTAGTTTTTCAGCTTAGGTCATCAAAATAAGTCCAAAATCAAAAGCTCAGCTTCTTACAGCATAAAGAGTTTTTTGTGAGCTCTCAGTGATTTGGGATGTGGTATTGTGATAACAAGCCTATGACCAGACTTCAAAGGACCTGCTGACCTCTGCCTCCAGCCCAGACTCTCTAGCCAGAGCTAATCAAAGTCAAGCACAACCAATCAGACTGTGTAAGGGTCCCTTTGTCTAATTCTGCCAACATTGAAACAACAACAACAACAACAAAACCCGACACAAACACCCGGCCCCTGCTCCCTGCCCCCTACCTTTCCCTGGAAAAATAACTGGCAAACAAGGGGGTTTTACACATCCTTCCATGTACTGTGCACCCTGCACAAGAGGCTTCCTTCACATGCTATGAAGTACCTTTAATTTCGTCTGCATGGAATTACTTTCAAGGATAGCAGACACAAGACCTTTTGCTCCCTGCTAGCTAAATATAGACATGACTATGGCCAAGAATTAAAAGATCCTTATGAAGACTCATGGGAAAATTTTCATCTATGAATTACATTTATGTTCAAGAGGAGCCAAAACACTGAAGCTAACAAAGACTCATCAGCCAAAAATAGTGGAAGTCAGACTTGCATCAGCAAAGCCCCAAAGTATTTATATTAAGCTCTTGGAAGAAAAAGATCTCTCTGTAGCACGGTTTGTGGAATCGATGCTAAAACAGTTTATATGCATCTCATGGTGAAGTCTTTGTCCCGTATTGGGCAGAATAAGGCTCTGGTGAGTGATGAATGAGACTAAACAGGGCATGCATTCTCGAGGATTTTGATAAGAAAACACCACAGAAGACTTAAAAGCCAAGTAATGCTTTCTTATCACCATATAAAAACATCACTTTTTAAAAACCATACTCCATGTGCCTCTACGTGGAAACAGAGTTTTTTAAAATAAAAGTCAAGACATATTGAATATTTGGAAGGAAATTCTCTAGTAAACAAAAATATACCGGGTTAGTACACTACACACTTTATAAAATACTTTAATACAGAGCTAACTATTTAAGTTCAAACTCTGAAAGAAAAATATTTTTATTACAATATAGAAGTGAGTTAAACGCACGGTGCACTCACCCCCACTTTGCACGTGTACTACCTTGTTATCTTCAGAAGACAAAAAAATCAAAAGGGACTCTTGAGCGAGATAATGAGGAAGAAACAGTGATAAGCCCAAAATTTTTGGTTTCTAAAAGAAGAAAAATTACTATGGATAATACTGTATAATCACAACGAAAGTCACCTTTGGTGGTGTCCAACAACAAGATCCACCAAAGAGCCACAAAGCCCAGGGGCACATTTGAGACCACACAAAACACACCTGCTGCCTCAGCAGCAGGCTGAAGAAAAGGGCTACCGCTACCTCCAGCCACAGAAGATGCCGTTTTTCCTCTTATAAGCCGAATGAACTTCAACCAGTTAAATGAGAAAACGAAGCTGGAATTCAAAGCCCGCATTTCATCCAGTCCTTTTGTAGGATCACACTTTGAGAACAGTTACAGGTACACTACTATTTCTGCATTTAAATACTCAGCTGCAAACTATTACCTTTGCGTAGTCGAACATGCGCAAATCGGAGTACATCTCGAGAGCCAGGTTCTCGTGTCCGCTCTTCTTGTACAGCTTTGCTGCCTCATGGAATTTTCCCTGGTAGGCATACACATCTGCTAGGAACAGTTCATTGTTCTTCTCTCCATGCTTCTTCCGCTCCTGGAAAAAAAAAAACAACCCAAAACCGAAGAGAGATGTAGAAAATATTCTTGAGGATCAGCACCAAGGTGAGAAACAGCCATTGAAGAATTGGATTTTCAGGCTTAGATTTTAACTGTTAGTAAGACCTGTAACAGGATATCATAATTATGCCTCTCCTACATTTCTGGCAAATTTATAATTAAAGGATTAAATCCCTTCTTAATTAAAATTAGGAAGAGCAAATTAAATGTCACTATACAAACCGAAGTGATGAAAAAAATCACTTCTCTTGATTTCGCACAGGAAAATGAACACATGCTATCATTATGCTATGCTATTTTAAAAAAGGCATCTGATGGGTTCCTTATTTTCTCCTGTAGAAACTCACTAGCATGTAATTTGACTAAATTAACAATACGTGTGGGCGGGATGACAAACACAAAAATAATTGCTAGCCACAAGCAGATCCAAGCAGCACGCTCACCTGCCTCTGGACAAAGAGCAGTGTCCCCACCGCGGCCCCCACTGGCACGAGCTCCTGATCTCAGGCCGGCAGCCGTCGCTTCCCGAGCCCTGCGCACACCCTCCTGCCCCCCGGAACTGCTCTCCCCGATCGTGTGGGAAGGGGACGCAGTGGCAAAGTGTGCGCAGCGCCACGGAGAAACCCTTCACGTGAGCCAGACCCGGGGACACTCACTTCACGGGACCAATGCCATTTACACGCACACACGTGTGCACGTGTGTGTGCTTTAACGCATGTCTTCATATCTATCCCGTATCCTGGAAACGCATCACTACCCTGCTTTGGATAAAATTACTACTGCCATTAGCTCACCTCATATGGGAACACAGAGATGAGAACTGAACTTCAAGAAAACCGCACGGAAGGTAGAAAAGCATTCCCTGAGCACACCAGTTCAGTTCTCTGCTGCCAGAGGAGACTCAGCCATCCCTCCTCCTGGTCACACTTCTGACTAGGCTGACACTGGACTGGTGCTGAAAGTTCCCTTTAAAAACTTGGTTACGAGAATGATCAGCGGAATTGTTACACCATTTTTCAAAGACTTCACTGAATCTTGCCAGATACAGAGATCTGGCAGTTGTGTTTCCTGCTGTCATCAATTAGAAAAAAAATGTGTCATTACTGAGAGAAAGCCCATCGTACTAATGGAACATGTGTGCCTCGTTACACCCGTACAAGCCTTAAAAGGACTCCGATACACCACAAGCAAGAGTAAGCAGCGATGTAGAACTGTCACTTCAGAAGGAGCATTTTCAAGAAGTCTGAAAGTAAGTTCATGCCTATTTACAACGGAAGTCTTTCTCAGAACAGAGTACAACATGACAATTCCAGAGTATACTCAATAGACCCAGATCTGGAGAAGCTCGTGTGGAAAAGAAAAGTTAGGAGTGGTGACAGAATGCTCTCATCTACCTACCTACCCTTTAAAAGAGAAAAAAAAAAAAAAACCAACAAAAAAGTAAAGAGGGGCTCCTAATGCAGAGCTTTGTCCCATGTCAGACACCAAGAAAAGTTAACTGCAACCAGCTGGCATTTTGACAGAACCAGGACAGCTCTGCAGAAATGGAAGACAAGGAAGGTATTCTTTCATAGAAGGTGTAAATCTAATTAGCATGAGAAAGAGGAATTCCCTTTATGCCACCTCAACACATCTTTAAACTAAGCATTATCATGCAGCCTTTGTAGAAGGACAAGGGTGACACCATGTCTTTAACGTGCTCATGACAGACAGTTATTGTCTAGTGAAATTCTATGAAGAAGTGTGAAAAGAATAAGAACCAGTGACTGGAGCACAGTATGGCAGTAAGGAATCCCAAATTCTATTTCCAGTTGTCACAAACTTGTTACGAGACCTTGAGTTTGTCATTTTATTTCTCTGGGCCTGTTTCTGGCTCTGCAAAGGGGAGATAATAGTAATTACCTACCTCCAGGGGGTAAGGAAAGGCTTCATTAACTCATGCTTATGAAGTATTCTGTACTAAACTCTGTTAGCACAGTAGTATTCTACCAATTATTAATTGAATATTGAACGTTTTTCCAGCTTTCCTGAAGACAGTTTCAGAAGTTCTCGTTGTCCCACAGCCCCATTTTTTTCTGTGAAGTTTCAGTCATACGACTAGAACCTGAGTCACCTCTGCTAATGAGGGTTTTCCCCTCTAAACACATCTCCAAGAGTCAGAAGCACTATCCCAACAGAAGGCCCTCCAAAATCTTCAACACTCTCTTACCTCTATGCTGCTGATCAGCTCTAAATATCGCAGGTCTCGTACCCTGGTAAACGCCTAGTGAAAAGAAAAAAAGCATCAATCAAGCTGTCTTCACACAAACAGGACAGACTGAACCACGCTGGGGCCTGTGCTTGTGTAGCCCCTAACCTGGCGGGCTCTGACCACGGCTGCGGCCCCTGAGGCATTACACGGAACAAGACGAGGGCGCAATGCCAACAGCTCCTCTCTGAGAAGGAACAGCGAAGGCAGGGACGAGCAGCTGTACCTGTGTCAGTCACTTAAAACATTACGTCCTTGATCCCGGCTGGTTTATCGCCTCCCCACGCTGACGCGAGGCGCGATGCAGACAAGGAAACCAAAGGGAACTCCTCCAAGGTGGAAGATCTAACTGACCGTATTGCCAGAGCACACTGCATGTGTCTGGAGGTTTTATACCGTTCTGAAAATCCAGCACGGAAGCGGCTCAGGGAGAGGGAAGCAGCAGGAAGAGGGTAAGATAAGAGCACTGCGAGGGAGGGTAAGGTCTTCTGCAAACGGAGGTAAACGCGCAACCCACAGCCTCAGCGGCAGTCACGTGCCAGTCACAGCAGCTTAGCACTTATTCTTGACATGCATCAAAAAACAGAAATTTAACTCTTTAGACCACACGCTAGAGACTTCTAACCAAAGTTACGCTTAAGAGGGCACAGAATATTCTGCTTACACCAGATTGGACTAGGAACTATGAGAGCCTCTAACATCAAGAAGCTGCTTTTGTTCAAATTAATCCGCTCTAATTCTAAGAGGGCACTACTTTAAAATTCCAAGGATGGCGCTGAAAACTTCTTTTTAAGAATATCTATTTGCATAAAGCCATCCATGAAACTGGAATTATTCTGATGCCTCCACTTAAGAAAAAAGAAAAATAAAGCATTTAATTTCCTTTTAAAAAAATCTGTTATTAAAAGATGCCTATCATTACAGGCCATTCCCTGCATATTTTTAGAATGTTTTGTCTTTCATACAATATTCATGACACTGAACTCTGTTCACCCCCTCTTATTTGAGAAAAGGTGCTGAAGGAAAATAGGGAAGTGTTTTGTGCCAGAGAAAAGTCTGTTCTTCAGTACATGCCCATTTATCGCCTGCTCCCAAACCCCAGGCATTCCAGATAGCAAATGACTAAAACGATGACTCCCCGTGACCATTGCCTTCAAAGAACATTAATGTGTGGACAACAAAGAATATGAAACCTCCACATCTGAACTGAGGTTATCTTAAATGCTTAGGGGGAAAAAAAAAGAGTAAGTTTATAGCATTGGGGAAGGCGGGGAGCCAGCTAAGGCATTCTCTGCTGCCACCCAGTGATCAGCAGCACCAGTGAACAGCCTTCCAGTTCCATTTCCCTCAAATTCATTAATGCATTTTCCAGCAGATGAAAGAAACCATTTTCTTTGCATTTAACACTTTGATTTAGAACATGGCATTTATCTAGAGAGATAAATTAGATTTCAGTCTAAAACCTCATCTCAAGATCCTGAGTATATAACAAACTAACAAACCAATGTTTTCTTTGGAATGTGGAATAACAGACATAGCTCAAGACAAGCAAGACGGTAAGCCAGGAACACCACTTTGTATTCCAGCCATAAAACACGTATCATACACACGCTCACCATATGTACAGATAAATGCAACACAAGCTTTCTGCTAAACAAGTAAATAGCCGCTTTACCTTTTTAGCAGTTTCAAACTCCAGCCCTTCTAAGGCTTCCATGGCCAGTTCTTTCCAGTCAGCGTCAGTTACTCCCAAACACGCGATTTGATAGGCTTCTTTAAACATTTTCCGTTCCAGATATTGATACATGGGTGCAGACTGAGGATGCCCATTGAAAAACACGTATTAGAAAGCATAATACTGAGATATGTTTGTGAAATTCCCTACATACATTAGGACAAAAAATGTATTCTAATCACAACCATGACAAGCTCCACAGAGAACGAATGTATGGTTTTTGTATAACAGACAGATCGACATTTGGGGGTGATTATTTTTGTATCTTTAGACAAGCTGGGTTAATCATATTCTGAACTCATCCATCTTGAAATCTTCAGTTCCTTGCATATTATGAGGTAGTTAAGAATGTGAATTCTTCTGAGCATTGTATGTGCAAAATATTACGTACAAGGAGCTTTTTTTTTTTTAAAATACTGCGGAAGCAGAGCAAAGGAGGGGGTAGTTTGTTCTCAAAGGCTAAAAGCATGAGAAGTGGCACAACAGCCCTGGAAATATTCAGATACAAGGAAGAGGTGTCACGAGGAAGTAACCCTTCTGCGCCAACCCTGATTACAAAGCTGTTTCACCAAGACTGCACCTATTAAGCCCAAAAGACACTGACCATAAGGACCACCCTAAAAGGGAATTAAAGAGAGAAACTGCCAACTGCAGGCTGACACAGACAGACTAAGGCTCAGGAACTGCACCTACGGCTCGAGCCCTGTGACAGAACAGCAGCACTGCAGCTACACTACCTCTGACTCTGGGTTTGCAGCCAAAGACAGCATGCAGATCGATTTCTACGTTATTTTTATCAATTTATCTGAAAGTTGTACACTTTTTGGTACTCCCTCCCTCCCTCCAAAAGCAGAGCTTTGGAAAAGCTGCCCCTCTGATACTTCAGAACAGTTTTGTGGCACACGGTGCCCACAGCACGCCAAAGCCAGGCGAAGAGCGCACGGGGCCTGGCCGATCTCATGGCTGCCAACCACCCTGGACACCCCAAGCCTCACTGAGGATCTGCACAACGCCTCCGAGGAACCGACAGGGTCTGTAACACAGACATCCGTAGGTCATAAAAGCACACGGCACTATTGCCTTCTCCGTTGACCCGCTGTTCCAAATCCTGCCCACACTTGGGTACATCAGTCAGAATCTTTTACTCCTTTTTTTTTTTTTTTCCCCTTTTTTTTTTTTGTTTCATTTCTTGGACTGTTTTAGACTCTGCCATTGCTTCCCATAATGCAGAAAATAGCATTTTGTGGAAGGCAATCTGCAAATTTAGAACATAAAGACTATACATGTACTACACATTCAGAGTAAAGTATACAGCTTAAAATATTGCCTAAACACATCTAGATGAAGAAACAATAAGACAGTATTTGATGTACCCATAAAAAAAAATAAATTCCAACTTGAGAAAAGGTACATAGAAAGACTGCAGTAAGAATACAGGAATAGGTTAACACCCACAACACATCTTCAAGTAGAAAGAGAGAACTGGAAACGACAATCAACAGAGGCAAAACAGAAGTTATCTTTAATTAATGCTAAATAAACAAAAATAAACCAGCTCATGCAATATAACTTAAATAACGATGAAGGAAGTGTGAGCTGCAATCACTTTGGTAATGGAATACGAGTAAATCTCAGAAAAGCTCTTCACTCCTTAAACACTGATGTTTATGAGATGTAAAGCAACGCTTAATGAGATTAAAGGATTACCTGCGGAACTTCAACAGCTGACATGGAAAAAACATGAAGACAGAAGATCTTGGAGCCGTTGTAACCCACAACAAAGCCTTGAAGTTTTTGCTGATGGACAGGGAAGTTACTAGCTTTGATATTGAGGTAACCCCCTCCAGAAAAGCAAAGCATATCCTCACACTGCGTGTTCCAAGCCACACTGTTAGCATTGGGTTCCTGACAAGCAAAAGAACCGATGATTACAACAGATGCAATCACATCTTCTTTCCTAAGAAACATGCATCCTTCAGCCAGAACGTCTGACCCACTGATGCCAGGGTGCGTACACACACACTCTTCTTGCTTACACTGGCAATATGCTACAGCCTGGTAGATGCCTGAACAGACCTACAGGGACACACTTTACATTTTAACGAGCAGCCGTAATTGCTTTGTATTTACTAATGATCTATACCATCAAACTGTAGAACATAATACAAGATTGCAGAACAATATACTGTTAGCTCGCTACTACGTTTAATTGATTGTTTTTCTGCCTGTTACAAAAGGGAAGTTGCAGACCCTGTCTTTGTAGCACCGTGTACTTTCTACCCAGTGTTCTCTGAAAACGTTTCACCCACGCTACTGGGTGAACCCTTAGAGCGACTGCAAAACTGCCCACGAAGACAGAATTTTCGTCATTCATTATTCAGTCTGGGAATACAGGACGAACAAAGTTTAGGCTTTAATTCTGTTGGTACCGATGATAAAGCCAAATGGTCATTAACTGTAATGCTGCAAAGGGAAGCGGGACAGGGCTCTAAATCAAACTGAAAAGGTCACGTGTTCAAGCGCTCTTTATCCAGCTGTTGCTTACATGTATCTCCCGTCTTCCGATTCCTTGTCTACCGTCTCTAAAAGGGTAGTTTCGATCGAGACATAGATCACAGTGAAGTCCTACAAAATGTGATTACTGGCTTAAATGTCAGCCGCATCCATTTCTGCACAGCGACACTCCTGGCACACAACGGTGCTCCAAACGGTGCTCCAAACCGCTTCCTGTCCCCCCACACACCCCCCCTTTTTTTTTTTTTTTTTTAAACAAACAAAACCCCTTTGAATCTTACCTGAAACAACAACTCTTTGGTATGAATGTCATATACGAGGCAGGTATCGTTTTCATCAACCACTGCCAGCTTGTTTCGGGACGCGCTCATATCCAGGCAGCGCACAGCCGTGGATTGCTTCAGCAGGACGATTGCGAAGACATTATCGACAAATATCTTCAGAATCTAGACAGATTGGAAACCAAAGTCAGTCCCTCCATTTTTGTTCCTAAACCCAGAAATAGCACAGCAGGTGCAAACTTTAATGCTGTGCAACGCATGCAATTGCCATTTTTTCCAGAGGTAAACTGGGCGTTAAAATTAAGGAAGTGCTTTTGGTTTGTGGTATCTTGGAAAGACTCCAGGTTGCAAGCCTATGCAAATAAATCACATGCTGTACAGCCTGCATTTTTTAATGCTCCACTAGTTGAACAATTACATTAATATACTACTACAGGAACATATAGCATAGATACAGAGGACACAAGTGATCTCTACTACCTCTCTATCCTGTTCTCTGTATCAATAATACCGCTGGGCTCCAGTTTGAGATTTTCAGCTGCCAACTGGCTTGTGAAATAGCAATTTCACCTCTAGAACACCCACACCTTCACAAGTGGTCATCAGAAACAGCGTACACACACACTCCAACCCCCACTAAAGATAAACCCGCTCTCAGGCCACCAGGAACTCCATTTTTGTCAGCTGTTCATTACAACTCCAGGACTTTAGACAAAGTTAAACACGTTTGTATTAATTTTACAGATGGATAACGTGAAAGATAGAGGTAACTAGCTTTTAAACACAAGATGAGACTCTGCCAAATAAAATTCTAGGTCGTGAAAGAGCATCCTGCTCCTAAGGTGTCCCCCTAAGAGCACAGAACAGATTTTATTTGCAGTGAAAAGACACATACCAGAAGTTATGTGTTGTGTTACCTGACCATTCTTCAGGCCAACTAAGAGGCCTTCTCTTCCTGGAGGTCCTCCAATTACTTTAATATAACGAATAAGAGATTCCATCAGCCATTCTCGTTCTTTAACGCCACTAAATGAGAGGCACTGCAATCTTTTCTCCTGAAGACACAGTAACGTACAAAATACTGCATGGAGGTAAAGACCAAACCCTGCGTCTTCCGTGTGCTACGTTCATACCTATAGCAGCACGCACGCCTCCTTGTACATACAAAACCCGTAATGTCAGCTTAGCAGGGTGAACTCTTGAAGGTTTCCCAACACCATGAACAAACAGAAACAAAAACCCCACCGCCTTTCCCTAGTAGTTCACCCCCACCCACAAGTTCCCCCGCATTATGTGCCCACCTATCGACCTCCGTGAAGAGCCGTTTCACTGACACGGAGCCACCTGTGGCAGCCACAGCTCTTGGCAAGAGGTACACGACAATAGCAGGACACAGGGGCACCTTGGGGAACAGCTGGAATAGATCACACAGTGTGATCCCTCCCCACCGGCTGTCTGGACAGCTATCGAAGTCTGAATGCACCCCAAGGCCACCCTAGATTTTCAGGCACGTACCTGGCATAAAATAATGTGATCTGAACACACAACCAGCAAGTTGCATTCAAATTTTTTTACTATCTTCTCCTTCACCCGGTAATACATATCTGAAGAATCATCCGAGTATAACTCATAAATCAAGATTTTCTCTGGCATCTGGATGGCTAATCTGTTTTTGTAGATTGCAATTTTCTTTACAAGCTCTCTGCCTTTTATCCTAACTAGAGAGAAAAAACACAAAACCAATATAGCATAGGCTGACAGGAAAATAATGGATACAGAAATCAGAAAACTTGCTAATACATTAAAACTGAATCTTTCTAGAGCACCTCTAAAATTAAAAGCAGATTCCTGCTCAGATATGTTTGTTGCTCTGCATCTATGCAATCTACTATACCCATCACAATTTATCACCAGCACATTCTGGACCAATACTTTGACTCCTTGCCATAAAAAGCCAGTGGATACGAAGAAACAAAATCAGCACAAACCCTTGTGGCTGCAAGTAAGGGGAGGGAAAAAAAAAAAGCTAAATATGATGTGCAGTATTTTTATCTCATTCGCGGAGATTAAAACCTTATCTTAAAAGCCTCTGCCCCTCCCCATGTCCTTTCAAATCCCCTCATCTTTCATTAAGCTTGTCAGCACTGATCCTCCAGAATCCAAGTTTGCGCTCTCACCCTGCAAACAGTATTCCTCAGTTTTAATGTCAAAGCGACGACAATCTGTCTGGTACATGCAGCATATATTCCAAGTGTTCCGGTGGATATTAATTAAAAAAAAAAAAACCCAAAGCAAGAGTGAAGCTTTCTGATGGCAAGTGTGAAATTACCTTTTTGTTCAGTGATGAGGTGCTGGACAATGACATCAGTCATGCTGTCTCTGTAAGCATAGCGATCTTTATAAAGGCCGTGAACAGTGCTGAAAATCAACTGATAAAAGGATATGGTTCCATCTTGGCATCCTACTGCCTGAACACGAAGAAAATAGCGTTAGTTAATTGGGACATGTAGGTGAGAATTGGCAAATGCGCAGCATCGGTACGTTATGTTCCTTCTCCTGCATAATGTACACGTTGATACCAATTATAGCCCACGTGTACTGAAACGGCGGCTAAAGCGCACTGCGAAGTGAGGGCGGGTCTCATCACAGGCCATGGAGACCACCATGCTGGGCGGGTGGGGTTTGGTTTGGTTTTGTTGTTGGTTTCATTGAGGGGTTTTTGGGGGTGGTTCTTTGTTTTTAAATTCGCTCTGTATCTCATCGCGCTTGCACAATGGCACAGAGCACAGCATTTATGGCTCGCAGTTGCCTTGCGGGCATTTCCCCCAAGGTGCAATGCTAGAAACTCAAACAGATCTGAGCATTTTCTTCCCATCATGGAACTAGATTTGGTCAACCTAGAAGTTATTAGCTGCCATTTTTTCTTCTTCTCCCTCCTCCTCTTTTAATCAAAATGCAGAAAATGCCCCACCATCTGAAAACAGGCGTTACGCTCATTTACAGCCTTCTCACCGCCCACGTTTTACTTCTGCAGGGCGTTTTTAATTTCGGTGGTAGTTCTCAGACCTCACTAGTCACCGCTTAGGTTCTGCTGCCTCAGCAAGAATGCCTAGACTGAGCAATTGAGTTTGAAATTTACGGTCTTGCCTTATATGACAAATTGTCTGTGAAAATGTCAGAGAACTGTTCCTACTCACCACATAGTTGGAGTCTGGTTTAACTTTGCATGTCCACACCCAACTGCTTTGCTCTCCTATGGTCCCAAGACGCACGCCATCCTTCGTGAAGAGGGAAACTTGTTTATCTGAACCTCCCAGCAAAATATACTCTCCTTTAGTAAAATAGCTAACACAGCAAGGATCAAAATTGAGCATTCTGTCCTTCCCAACCTACAAGGGAAAATAAATCAAAAACGCCTCAAAATCCATATGCATTAACAAAATGATCATTTCATATTTTCCCAAGGCAACATGCACGACTTTTCAGTACCCCAGAACCACAGGCTACATTAAGATCCCCAAAGGCAGTTCCAAAACACATCCAGGAATCCTTCAGTCCCAAACCAGTGTACTCTGAATGCAAGCAACTCAAAACCCCCTTTAACCAGATGAATAACATACAAAGATGTCCTCTACAGACCAGTAAACCACATCACCAAAGTCAGCAAAGTTGCAAGGGCTTTAATACAAGAATTGTAAGACAGCAGCAGAGCTGCCAAGAGAGATACAAGAGCTGAAGGAAAAGATAGTTTAAAAAAAAGCAGACTCATTAAAGGTTGGGAAAACAAAAAACATCCAACGTGGCTAATAAAGCACTAGCACACGAACACTTTGAATATAGGACACAAAACAGAATCGTAAATACCCTGCCACTCTTGAATGCACTTTCTAAAACATACCTGTTTGCCACTGAGCTGGTAAAAGGAAAGTTTCTGACCCCAGTCTGCCACAGCTAAAATATCATTGCGTTCATCTCTAACAAAAAAAAAAAAAAAAAAAAAAAGGTCATGCTACAGTAATTTATTAGTAAGTTTCTTAGAGCAACAGAACCAAGTAATAGGATAGCAGAATTTACTTTATATTACTCTTTAAAAACCCACAAACTGAAAGGCAGGAGATACATCTTGCCATTTAAGACTCAGGAAGACAGCTTGGGGACACAAAAGAGGAGCCAGTCTCCTGTACAGCAGTAACCGCACAGCTTGACCTGTCCCTCCACGTACGGCTGTATTGGCAGCGGGAACCGCGAAGGTAACGGTCCCTCGAACAGGTGAAGCTCCTGGGCCTGGATCCTGATCTCCGCCACAGCAGCACAAAGCCACTGGAACATCAACCTCAATGCAGCTGAGCAAGAGGGAACTACGATTATCAGCGTAAGGCGGGTCGGGGGGGCGGGAAAAAGGTTTGTGTGAGACCAGCAGCAGAGCAAGGACAGGCTTCAGGTCTCAAATTTGTTAACTTTGGGACTCTGACACGACCTGTTCAGCTTGGAGCAAAATGTAAGAGTCACCTTCTCCACAGCTTCTCGCCTAGGAAGAAGGGAGATGGTAACCTGCACATTCTGCTGCAAATAATGCCTCTAGCCATAAACTGAACAGCAAGGAAATGGGCAAAACCCCTAAGGACAAGCTAACCGCCTCAGTAAGTGCCCTCCCTTTGCTCAACGCACACACCTGTAGGGACAAGCAACACGCTGTCACATTCTTAAGAACTCTCTCATGATGAACACATACTAGCAGAATAAATTAAGACCATACAGGCAATTATTCATCTAGAATTTCCTGACTTTTGTCCCGATTTTGACCCTATTTTGTACCCTGCATAACACTCTCAGCCCTTGGTCTTTTTTGTAAGTTACTGTTCTAGATAATACAGATATATCTGTTCCTTCGAAGTTTCACTCACAACTTGAAATCCATAGAGGAGGTCTTCCTCGTGGCCTTCTCCCTCTGTCTGACCATACTGCCTACTGCCAGGCCTGGATTTCAGCACTGGTACCTCCTCTAAATAGCTGTGAACGGCCTCCTCTCGTTCATCTACTCTACTCCAAAAATCCTCCCACCTGCTGCAATTGCAACTGTTTATTCACAGGTTTGGGACAATACTCCTGAACTGAAGTGAAAAAACAGCTCCCCCTCTCTCTCCCCCAACCAAAACAGAACACCCTCCCCCCAAAAAAACCCCAAACCAATACAAAAGAAAAAGAAATCTTTCCTGAGATCTGGTGAGGCTGCCCCTCGAATGCTGGGTGCAGTTCTGGGCCCCTCACTGCAAGAAGGACATTGAGGTGCTGGAGCGTGTCCAGAGAAGGGCAGTGAAGCTGGTGAGGGGTCTGGAGCACAAGCCCTGTGGGCAGCGGCTGAGGGGACTGGGGTGGTTCAGTCTGGAGAAGAGGAGGCTGAGGGGAGACCTTATGGCTCCGTACAGCTATCTGAAAGGAGGGTGTGGTGAGGTGGGGTCGGTCTCTGCTCCCGAGTAACAAGCGACTGGACAAGAGGAAATGGCCTCAAGTTGCACCAGGGGAGGTTTAGATTGGACGTGAGGAAAAATTCCTTCCCCAAAAGGGCTGTCAAGCACTGGAACAGGCTGCCCAGGGAGGTGGTGGAGTCACCGTCCCTGGAGATGTTTAAAGGACATGTAGCTGTGGTGCCTGGGGACATGGTTTAGTGGTGGACTTGGCAGTGCTGGGCTAAGGGTTGGACTTCATGATCTTAAAGGTCTTCTACAACCTAAATGATTCCATGACTCTGTGACCCAAGTGGAACTTGTTCCCAGTTTCTCTGTTCAATTAAAGACCAGCAGCAAAGCCCAAACACGTAATCACTTAAAGAAAGGTAACGTACGTGGCATTAATCTGTTTCAGCAGGGATAAAAGTCAAGCCTTTCTGCAATCGCTAAGCCAAGGATTATCCATTCAGCATGAGAAAAGGAAGGATGACATGATTTACCTGGAT
Organism: Leptosomus discolor; assembly: GCF_034619465.1. Classification (NCBI taxonomy): domain Eukaryota; kingdom Metazoa; phylum Chordata; class Aves; order Leptosomiformes; family Leptosomidae; genus Leptosomus; species Leptosomus discolor. Next base: position 652,139 of record NC_141399.1, read on the forward strand.
GGATTCCAACAAATTGACCATATTGGAGACGAAGCACCCCCTGTACGCTCTATCTTAACTTTCTCTTCGCCGTTTTTATTCCTTATGCTGACAACGCCGTTGAACATCCCCAGAGCAAGGTACTGGCCATCATTTGTCCAGCTGATAAAACACACACACACTGAAGAGCAAACTACTAAAAACAAGCAGCAGGAAGGTAGGAAGTACAGCATACTCAAATAGGGACGGATTGAAAATACTTCTAAGAGGGAGTTCTGGGAGGGAGCCAGTAATCCTACAGTTTGTTTATGCATCTAAATCCACATTTATGGCAACAGCATGGACTACAGCAAGAACATTTTATAATATACACAGAAATAAAGAAATGTAGAAATAAGAAAAAATATTAAAGCTATCATCTGCTTGCAATACTTCTAACATGTGCTAAGTAACAGACACATTTTTGGGGATGACAGTGTTGGCAGTAGACCAGACTGTTTTAAAAGCCACACTGAGAACACTGATCAGATAAAGCTGCATGGTGCGGGACAGAGGAGACCTGGTTTCTATTCTTGTCTCTGCTGCAGTTAGATGGATGACTGCACCCAAATTAATGCACCCTTGCTTCAGGCTCCCCGTAACGGTAACGTCTCCTTCTACTGAAAACGCCAACACCACAGGAGATGAACAGGTCCACAAAGAAAAAGTGTAATTATTTGTCCTCTAATTTCATTTGACTGTTATTGCCCAAGACGGCTAAACAGAGGGAGAGAGAAGACACTTGCTCAAGACCAGAACAGCTCTCCGACACTTTCAGAATTCACTTATAAACAGTACCAAATAATACCAAAACCCTTTGCTATTAAAAAAGAAGGGGCGGGAGGACACCCCTCTGTGCAGAGTACACAAGAACAAAGCACCTTTGACAAATACCAGTCATATTCCTACTGGAGCATTATGGACGCTACTGGGGTATTTTAACACTGAGAACGGCAAAGCAGCACGAAGCACACGGTGCTACTGAGCAGCAAGGCAGCAGAGCCCCTCTCCTACTAGCAGGTACTGTCTCTGCCTACGCTGAACTATAACTTTTCTTCTTCAAGTTTGCATGTTATTTTGAATAGTCTGTATTGGAACTAACTCAAATGACACAGATAATCCTTAAAACTTACCTACAGCAAGTAATCTTACTGCTAGTTTTATGTTTAGAGACTGACTTCTGTTCAGGAGACCACAAGCCTTGATTAAAGCAAACAAAAAGCCAAAGTCAATTACAAGTAAGCATTTACTGGTGCTCAGATTAGAAACTAACATTGTCAGAAAACTCCGTTGGGACTTCAGGGATCACAGTCTCATCCACTGCTAGAAGGACATTTAAATACATATTTATCAGTAAAGAGGGGGAAAAAAAATCCATCTAAACACAGAGGGTGTGTCTGCAAAAAAATCACAGTAACAAAGTCCATTTTATCCTGTGGCACCTCTCGACATCGTCCTTTCACACTGCGTTTCAGAGACTGAAATAAGCATTTAACGTGACTTTAGGCAGCTTTGTATCTCCTCTCTTCTGGATACAGAGAGCTGCACCCATCTGCAGTTAGCTCAGCTATACAGCTTGGACAGAATCTACTGGCTTAACGGAAACATGAGAGGAAGAAGACATACCAAAATCACTGGAGGAGCAGGACGCCAGCTGATGAGTAAGAGGATTGTACGAAACGCACTGTATAGAGTCATTATGCCTAGAAGGAAGTTACAATCCTATTTCAATAAATCATTCCTAAATGCCCCCTTTTCTGACTTTCAGCAAGATAGCTGAAAGGTTTACCAGATGCCAGAAACAATTTGATCAGTTTATATTACATCAGATTAATCTGCAATTACTGCAAACTACATCAGTACTAAACCTTCAAAAAATTGTCTCTAAGTGGCAGGATTCACTGTTTTTCATCAAGATTAGCCAAAAATGTACCTAGATGGTGGTTTGTGAAATATGATTAAACGTGGTATCCAAATTCTAAAACAAGCGTGCTTGTGTATGCTCCGAGCAGTACACCAGCCTGGGCACACTAGTAATAAATGCACACACATTCAGAAACAGACTTTGGAGATGTTGCTTAGGAGCGATGACACAAAAACAAGGCCAGAAGAAAGAAAGAAATACACCAAAAGTATCAAACCTTATCCTTAATTTGGCCTTGGAACCAGCATTACATTAATTTTGTTTATTATACAACTCCAGAGCCATATTTCATTTCATTTCGATCTATACAGAGTTTCCCCAGTTCTCTGCCAGCCCTCCAAATTCAGAGGTGGATCTAGACTTCCCACCCTCTTTTATGCCTTTAATTGCTTTCCTGCCTCATTCAGATACTCCAACTGTTCTTCTCCTCTTCCCTCCCCAATTACCCCCTGGCATTTTCTCTGACCCAGGTCAATGGTCCTCCAAATCTATCGGCATGTACTCTTTGACAGCCAAAGTGCATAATCCAAGCCCGCTTTTGAGAGGCACAGAACTGAAAGGCACCACTTACGTGTACTTCAGAATTCCTTCTAACTTTGAAGTCCAAATTATCACACTTTTATCAGCCGAGCCAGATGCGAAGCGTTTGCCTAGGAATTAAACATGACTTAAATCCCACACATACAAGAATCACTCTCACTTCAAATACTCAATCAAAGAGAGAGCAAGAAGTTCTTGAACCCGACAAGGCTCAAGTAATAAAGGGCCTAATGCTGCACGTGTCTCAATGTGACCGCACTTCTCCAACGCTGTCAGTCACAGCCTAGAGATTTTATGTCAACAGCATCAAGGGAAAAATGGTTCCTTTTCACAGGCATCCCCTCTAACTTCAACAGCAGTATGGGAGAGGAAGTCCTCCGGGTCCACCGACCGCAAGCCCCCACAGAATGGGAATCGGGGACAAGAAAGAACTGGAAGCAGGATAAGGTCTGCAGTGAGCACGGCAATGTGTGAAGGAGGATCAGAAGATCGGGAAGCTTTGGGACAGAGGAACTCTGGGAATAAAAATCTGAGGCAGGTGCAGTACCAGGGAGAGGGATCTCTGGGGTCAGCCTCCTCCTCACTTTACTCCACAGATGCAAACCTAGCCAGCAGTGAAGCAGGAGGGGGCGGGAAGGGGACTGCAGCTCTCGGGTTAGCAGGCAGCCCCACAGGTCAGGACACAGCACTTCTGCACAGAGCGGCTGTAGGGCAGCTCCAACTGTCCATCACACAACAAAGCACCACCGACACGTTCACAACACTGTTACCCAAACAACCCCGATTCCTCTGTTCATCAGTTGGCAGTAAGAAACAGAGGACGCGCACTTTACAAACCAGACTAACAAAGCTCCCCAAAGTGATACTTACCATCTTTAGCATAAGCCACACAGTACACCGTGTCCTTATGTCCCTTCAAAGGCTGAATCAAGGTCCCATCAGAAGTATCATATACCTGTTCAAACAAGGGAAACAAGCAAGCACACACACAAACAAAAAACCATACATTAAAGAATCTCCCAGGGAGGACCAGGATATAAAATTACTGAAGGCCAACACGATTACACGCTTTGATCTGTGTTTGCTTTTCTGCACAGCATACAGCCCATGCAAGACAAAGCCTTCCGTAGTGTGGAAGCACCTTTCCTTAATGTGATGCTTGTTGGAATGAAAGAAGGCTCAGTATCAGAAAACTACGTGCACAGATTTCCAACCAGCTCACTTGGCCAGCTCGTTTTACTGCTTCCCCCGCATTAGACGGTCAAACATAACAAATTACTGGAAAGGCTCATCGCTACAAGCGCTGGAAACACCAGAGCCCGCTGTCCTGCGGTCCTGAACTACACCTCTGTCATCGCGGTGTCCACCCGTCCCTGCAGATTCTACACCTGCCCCATCCCAAAGCGCTGCAGGAACAGTGAGAAGCGCGGTCCTGAGCTGCTCTTGCTGGTGGGCTCCCAGCAGGCAAGTGCACCCAGGGAACTGCAAAAAGCTCTAGCTGAAGCTTCTCACAAAGCACGGGCGTCAGTTTGAGTTTCTTTCCCCTTTTCATAGGGATTTGCATGAAACTTGTAACAACACTGTATTTGTACACCGTGCCACTGCGCCAAGTTTGGGCGCAGGTTAAGGGATTTCAGACCACTGGGTGAGGTGAGAGAGGCTGAGATGACGCAATTGAGTCTCATTACTTCTGGAAATAGAGCTTAAAACTTGGTAAGAAATACTAAAAAGCTTCAAAACACTTTACAGTTCACATGCATTAATATATATGTAGATATGAGGCTGGACGAGTAGAGATAAGAGGATTTTGGGAGGTTATATCCATAAGTTAATGTGAAAGAAATCATATCCGTACAGCTTAACCGCAAGAGCAAAAAAAAAGTTTCCCTACCAGCAGCCTGTTTCCAGCAGCAATTATCAGTTGAGTCCCGTCTGGTTTGAACGCAAGATCGTAAATACTAAAGAAAACAAACAACCCCCCCCAGAACACCACGTATTAACAGGCAGAAGGTGTGTTTCCTTCAACGCCAAAGACACCACATCACAAAACCGGTCACTTGCGTACTTGGGAGCGCGTCCGACTCCTGAGGAAACTCCCCAAAGAACCAGCGCCCCCCGTGACTGTCCCCCCGCCCTCGGGAGAAGCCCGAACGCCGGCCGCCAGCCGGGCTCCAGCCCGCACCCGGCGGGGCGGGAGGGCTGGGCGAAGCCCCCGGCGGCCCGCTCGCAGGCGGAGCCGCACCGACAGAGGGGCGGCCGCTGGCCCGAAGCGAAACGCCGCTGAAACACCACGAACGGCCCCCAGAGCCGCTCTGCGTCACCGCATCACCGCTGCCGGCCCGGGGGCCGCAGGACGGCGGCCGCTCCCGCCCGCGGCCGGCCCGCCGAGGGGAAGGAGAACGGCTGCTCGGAGACAGGCCGCGCAGCCCGCGCCCGCCCCGCTCACCGGGCTGCCCCGACGGCCAGGCCACGGCCGGCCGGCCGGCCCGCTCCCACCCCGCCACCGCCGCCTCACGGCGGAGCGGCCCGGCTCCCCCCAGGGCCGCTCACCACTGCTCGGCCTTGTCGCGCCAAGTGAGCGCGGCCCGCATCCCCCGGGCCGGGCCGGGCCGGGCCGGGCCGGGCCGGGTCAAGCCGGGCACCCCCCCCCGCCCCAAAACCGCCGCCGCCACCGCCCGCTTGTTTACGCCCGCCCCGCCGGCGCCACGGGCAACGCGCATGCGCCTGGGTGCCCGCCGGCCCGGCAGGGAGCGCCCGCCCACCGGCGGGGCCAGGATGCGCTTGCGCAGGGCAGGACGCGGGAACAGCGGCGGGGAGTCACGTGATGGAGGCGGCCGAGATGGCGGCGGCCGGCGGGTGAGGCGGCGGCGACGGGCGGGATGGCGGTGGGGCGGGGGCGGGGGCGATGGCGGGCTCGGGGCTCGGGGCTCGGGGCCTGGGGCCGGCCCCGGCGCCCCCCGCTTGGAGCAGGGCTCCACTCGGGCGTCTCCTTCCCCGCGCAGCGTCCCGGGCGGTAGCGGAGACGGGGCGGCGGTGGAGGCAGCGGAGCGTCCCGGCCCCAGCCCCAGCGGCGGGAGCGCCGGCGCCGCGGCGGAGAGGGGACTTGCGAGGAGACGGGCCGCGGCGGGGCCCGGCGCTGTCCCCGGCGGGTGGCAGAAGGAGACGCGGCGGAGGCAGTCGGGCAGGACGGCAGGGAGGATCGACGTGTACTTCGTGAGGTGAGGCCGGGGCCGGCGGGTTGGGTCCAGGGTGGAGCCACCGCCCGCCTTTGGGCATCCCCCTCCTCCCCCCCGGTGGTACCGGGGAGCCGCGTCCCTGCCGGACCCGGGGTTCGTGAGCTGAAGCGCGTCGCTGCCTGTCAGCGCTGTGCGCAGAGCTGTCCTGGCCGAGGCACAGAAGCGTGTCTGTGCGTCACCCCGCCAGCTGGTTTTGTCATTCGTTGTTTTTAAACTCTAAACAACTTTTTAAGCGAAGAGCGAGAGAATGAAGGAGCCGTCACTAACTTACTTCCTTTCGTACCGCAGCCCTGACGGCAGCAAGCTCAGATCAAAGAGCGCGCTTGCGGAGTATTTTCGGAAAACTGGTGAGACAACGCTAAAAGCAGAAGACTTTGATTTTACAGCTCCTCGTCAGAGCAGTGCCCGCTCGAGGGTGAAAAGATGCGGCACAAAAGCTGCGGGAACTGTTTTAGAGAACGAGGATTGCCACAGGCAAGTGCAAGGCCTCGGTACACAAAACGGTGCAGAGGACAGAATTCTAAATGTTCAGACTGGAAATGAGCACCTGGAAGATGTTACGTCCACTCCAGAGAGTGAAGATTTGATCACGAAAGGCATAAACCCCCAGGACTGTTTGAAAATGAAAAAAAAGGGGGCAGGTGGAAAAAGCATTCAGAGTGAGAAGACTGGAAGGAGCTCAGGGAAGAGGAATCGAGATAATACGCAGAAGAAAAGGCAGAGAAGAGTCTGTAGCCAAGAGGAAGCTGAGTGCGTTCAGAGCAAGAAGCTCTGTCGAGAGACAGACCCGCGTGCCGCTGGTGGTCAGGGCGTTGCTGATCAGAACACCGACCCGCTGGGTGCAGGGAGAGCTCCGTGGAGGGTGACCAGGTCACAGTCGGGCGCACGGCTGAGGCCAGCGGCAGCTCGCGCGCAGAGGCAGCTGGAGGTCCTGGCAGCGGAGGAAGGTGTGGAGGCAGGTTCTGCAAAGCCTGAGGAGAAAACCGGTGGGTGGAAAGCAGGGAAGGAGGCAGATTGAGGGAATCCAGGTAACTGGGAATTAAAACCTGCCACTGAAACGGGTGCTGACGTCCTGCAGCCGTGTGACAAGACAATCCTCACAGCAGTGACAGCACCGCCAGCGTGTGTGCGCTGCTGAGCAGGACGTGACCCTAACGTTCTGCCACGGTTCTCCTCACGGCACCAGCACAGTCTTCCGTTTCGGGCTGGTGGCTTTGCCATCTGAATCCGCCTCATTTCTTTATCCAACAGCCTCTAGCTTAATGCAGCTGAATTCACAACTGGAACTTGCCCTGCCAGCCTCTTAGCTGTGAGGTGTAACGTAGTCGTGTTCATGACCTTGGCTGCACTAACCCTTCCTGTGGTGTGGTTGGTCAGTTTGATTCATGAACAAGGCAAGTTCTAGCTTGTTTCGTGTGCTAGAGCGTGTGGGCAGCGTCTAGTCCTTGGTTGTAGTTTGAGCCTCTTCCCTCAGGTTGTGGCAAAGTAGCGGTTTAATCTTCTGAAGATTGTTCACGGCATTGAAATGCAGAGCAGCACTGGAGTGAATCTAAAGCATGTTTATGTTTGTACACCTACCAGAAATCCTTGTATTTCCATCACAGCATAAAGTGGGAGCAGTGTATGAAACGTGACAGCAAAATACTTGGGTTTTCTAATGCTGAAGTATTATTTCTTTACAGAAGAGTCTGTCCCACGAACACAAGTGGATAGGAGGAAAACGAGTCCCTATTTTTCAAGTAAATACAGTAAAGAAGGTACAATATTCGCTAGGGAAATAGATCTCTTTTTGTGGGGGGAGGAATAGGATGGCTCAAGATGAAGTGAAGTCACGGAAAGTCGCCAGTTTTAGGCTGCCTGCCCCGGTGCCGGGCTGCCCCCTGTTAAACCTCGGCGTCTGTGCCTTGCCAACACCCGTTAGGTCTCTGGTATCGAACGCCTCGGCGGCTCTTCTGGCAGCAGCGCAGCGCTGGGGCGAAGGGCTTCGGGGGAGTTCTCCTGGGAGCGCTGAGGCGTTCACCCTGCCGGGGGAAGCCCCGTACCCTGCGGCTGCTGCTCTGCACGTACACGGGAGCGTGGCGGGAGCTGGAGGGTCTCTCCTCCAAACACAGGCGTGTCATGGGGCGCGGGGACGCAGGTGGGCAGCCGTGACCCTTACTGCAGTCTGTGCCGGGGGACGCGCAGTCCCTGCCGCTCCGTGAAATTTGTGTGGAATGGCCATTGCTCCGTCCGCACGTAGTGCCCCCCTGGATGAATCTGCTTCAAAAAGTCTCCAATTTTTTTCATTATTTAAATGAGTAAAGCCATCCTCTGCTGTCCAGTAACCATCCCTGTATTGCCTCCGTGTACAGCTCCCAGCCCACCTAGAAGGAAGGCCTTAAGGAAATGGACTCCTCCACGCTCTCCTTTTAATCTGGTCCAAGAAACACTTTTCCATGATCCGTGGAAACTTCTCATTGCAACCATATTTCTCAATAAAACTTCAGGTAACGGAGTAAGACAATTTCATGTTGCTTAAGTGTTGGGTTGCTGTTCCAAGGTCAGAACGGGTGCCATTTGTAATGGCAGCGATGAAAGAAGAAATGTATATTAACTTGTGTCAGTGTGAGAAAGAAAATCTTTAATTTATAACTCTTGCCTCTGAAAAGGAGGATTCCAAGAGGCATACGGGGGCAGTCAAAAGAGAGGATGGCCTGCACGGCTCTCTGTTCACGGTGGTTTCTGTCACTAGGCAAGATGGCAATCCCTGTGCTCTGGGAGTTCCTGAAGAAGTATCCTTCTCCGGAAATAGCCAGGGCCGCAGACTGGAAAGAGATGTCAGAGCTGCTCAAACCGCTCGGCCTCTACGAACTCAGAGCAAAAACCATCACCAAGTTCTCGGGTAGGTTTCCCTGGCCATGCCTGGGACGGTGGGACGGGTGCTGCCCGGGCAGTCAGCGTTGGTTCAAACGGCGCGCGGTGGCTTCGCCTTCCGTTTGGCAAGTGTCGGCGCTGGTTTGGTTCATGCAGCTTTGGGACGTGTTGGTCCCTTATGCAAAGCTGCCGATCCTGCGGCGTAACCGAGGATAAAATAACCCACACGTTGTGGGTTCTGCGAGAGGCCTTTGGTGGGGAGACGTCCCTGAGCGGGAGAAGCTAGGAACGCCTGCAGGGCTGACTGTTCTGCAGCACTGTGATGAGGTGACTCTGCTCCGTTTTGTACCGGCTGATGCCCTTCCAGCCTGAATTTTTCTGTGATTTTCTATACTTGGAGTAAAAGTGTTCCCCTGTGGTTCTGAGGAGAGAGATGTAATTAAGACTCGCCCTCAGCGAGTTGTTGCAGGGCTATTTAAGATGTACCCCGTAGGGATTCATCGCCTGCTTTCACCAGGAAATAGCTAAAACTTGTGTTTCGCACTCAAGACGTTCCCAAGTGGAGGTGTTAGGACGGCAGAGCCGGGGGCTTGCCCAGAGCTGCTCCCCGCGCCCTGCTGCCGGCAGGCAGGCGGTGAGGCCCGTGGCCCTGCCTTGCAGACGAGTACCTGAGCAAGCGGTGGAAGTACCCCATCGAGCTGCACGGCATCGGCAAGTACGGGAACGACTCCTACCGCATCTTCTGCGTCAACGAGTGGAAGGAGGTGGGTGCCGCGGCCGCGCTGCCGGCAGTGGGGCTCCGTCCTTCGGTGTCCCGGGGCTGGTGCCTGCGGGCTGCCTTGGGTGGGAAACGGAAGACAGCTGGGTTTATCCTTCGGTGGGCTGGGCTCCCAGGATGCGCAAGCCCGAGCCTGTACCTGAAGGCTTGTGTCACCCGGGTTGTTTTTGTTCTGTCACTTCCCACTTCCACCGTGTTCTTTTTCTCACTCCCTTGATGTGGGGGTGGGAGTCTCTCCCCTGCTCCGGGTCAGGCCGGGGTTCCCTGTGCTTCCTGCCAGCCGGATCCCGGCATCCCTTGGTGGGGCCTCGCCTGTGCTGGTCTCCTGTGATGGCGGGCGGCTGCGAGGGACGCTTTGCTCCCTGGCGCAGGGCCCCCTCCCCGTTCACGGGGGGTGGGGGTTTCGGGCTGACCGAGCGCTGGACCCCTCAGTGCACGGCCTGTCACTGCTCCCTGCAAGGCACGGGGGGTCCCGCCTGGGGAGGGGGTGTGTGGAAGGGGGTGTTTTGGCAAATGTCGATCCCGTTCGCTGCGTTGTAGGTGCAGCCGCAGGACCACAAGCTGAACGTGTACCACGCGTGGCTCTGGGAGAACCGGGAGCGGCTCAGCCTGGGCTGAGCCCCCGGCATGTCGCTGCTGCGGGACACTGAAATCGCTGTATTTTAATAAATTCTCTGTTGCACCGTCTGTTCAGTCTGGGTGGGGGAGCGGGGTCTGGGCCGGGGGGCGACGCTTGGCTGCGTCGTACGCCACGTCCTGCTCCATCGCCTGTGAGGACATCCAGAACCGCACGCGGAAAGCAGGCCGAAGAGGCGGAAAATAGGTTGGTTCAGAGAGAGTTTGGATCTCCTCCTGCCGCCCTGTTGGGCGTCACGCCTCTGCGCTCGGTCCCCGCTGCGTCGGAGGCGGTGCCGAGGTGCTGGAGCACAACGTCGGGGTGCTGCGAGGAGCAGCAGCGACAGCCAAGGGGCAGGTTCTGCCCTGGGCTGCGCGGCTGCATCTGTGTTTCAGTGAAGTCCCGGGGCTGCGGTGGTGCCGGCGCGCAGGGCGCGGTGCCTGGCAGGAGCAGGGCAGTCTGTCTGGGTCTGGTTCTGTGCTCTGAACCCGCAGAGAGCTGCAGAGGTGACGATCGCCCCAGAAGTTCTCCTCAGGCTGACCCTATGCTGGAGTCCACTCAGAATGTTAATTCTTGTGGAAGAAAGACAGTCCCAAAGAACAGGGCTTCCCTCCCTGATCCAAGGTGGCTTTGCAGCTGCAGCTGCCCTGCCCGTCCCACTGACAACTGCGTCCCAGCTGCAAAACCACCGCCAGAACTTCTCAGGGCCACTTCCGTGGGTGGTTTTTTTTTCAGAAAGCTGTAAATAGCACTTCGGAAACAAAAGCTTTGCTGGGGTCTTACATGACTGGGCACCCACTTAAGAGTTACCCTGAGCGTTAGAGGAGTGCAAGTGTTGCTCTAGGAGACAAGCAGCATGGTCCCACCTCCCTCCTGCCAGACCACAGCTGCCACAGCAGCAAAGAACTCGCTCTTTACAAAAATGGGACAGTACAAACTGTTTGGATTGGTGGAGAAACTTTTAGAGGGAAAAAATAGAGCAAAGGAGAGCACGACTTTCCTTGTTACCCCAGTTAGAGCGTGTTTGGATGCTGCAGTGACCAGCAACGCACCAGCTCTTCAGACAGTTTTGCAAGTTGGCGTTTCTATAATATCACAACGGATGTATGGTAACGACAGACATACCCGAACCGGCCGTTCAGGCTGAAGGTGGAGGAGCTGGGCGGGCAGGCAGCCGAGTCCACTTCTCCGCGGGGAGCCCCTCTGCTCCCCCCGCGGCCTCCGGGGTGTTTTGGGAAAGGCCGCGACCCCCCTGCTCCCCACAAGGGCTGTAGCTGCGCGGGTGGCAGAGGAGACCCCGCTCGGCCCTGCCGCCGGGCCCCAGCTCTCCCTCCGGCGCCGCCAGCTCCCGCCATGGCCCCGTGCGCTCGGGCTGGGGGCCCGGGGGCCCGCGGCTGCAGCCGCTCCGGGGGCGTCGCACCTCGGCCTTCGCTCCTCCCGGGGCTCTCGCCCACCGCGGGCGGCTGCGTGTGCCCGGGCAGGCGGGTCCCCGAGCGCTCTCCCCGGCTGCTCGCCGCGGCCTGGGCCCGCCGGGCTGGGGCGGGTCACGGGGTCACGGCTCCCGGCCCCGGCCGTGCCGGCGGCGGCGGCACAACGGGGCGAAGAGCGAAGCCGCGCCCGGCGGGAACGGGACGGGGCGGGGCGCGCCGCCGCGCCGCCAGGGGGCGCCCGCCCGCACAGCGGGACTGGCGGAAGCGGCGTCTGGGCACAGCCTGGCGGAAGTGACGCCGGGCAGGTCCTGGCAGCCTCATACCGAACGCACGGTTCAGGGCGGGGAGGCGGGAAGCACCGATCCGTTCTCCCGGGACGTTCTCGCCCGAGTTACCCGCTCGACGACCCCTCTCAGCGGCGGCTCCGTGCCTCGCGCGGCCCCGCTGCCCGCTCTGCGCAGCCTCACGGACCTGGCAGGACCGCCCCCGTGTCCCATAAGCCGCTGCGCGCAGCCCCGCCTCCCTCTCTCGGCGGGGGCTGCCGCGGAAGCGCCATAGCGCACCCGGTGAGTCCATCCGCGTCCATCCGCCCCCGGCGCCGCTGCCCCGGCATGGTCGCCCCCCTCCGGGCGCGCCCCCTCCCCTCCGCCACCCGTTTTCCGCGGGGAGCCGCCATTTCCGCCCCGGTCCGGCGAGGCGGTGGCCGGGGGCAGCGCTGGGACCTGTCCTGGGCCGCGCTGGCGGGGCCGGTCTTCACCCGCGTGGGGGGGGGGGGTGTGTGATGGCCCGGGACGATGCAGGGCCCGACCCGGCGACCGCTGGAGCGCGGCCGGAGCCACGCGTGTCGTTTGAACGGCAGAGCGCGGGCTAAGATGGCCGCTTTGGGCGCGGGGCCGTGCCGGGGCGCGGAGCAGAGGCGGTTGCAGGTTTGCCTTAGGTCGGTCTCGGTCGCCGTTAGTCCGTCAGGGCGGACCTGGCGGCGGTGTCCGTCTGTCCGTCCGCACTGCAGCAGCCGCGTTTTGCGCCGCTGGGGCGGGAGGGTGAGGGGTGGGGAGGGGGCGGCCGCGGCCCGGGCAAGGTGGGACCTCCCAGGATCGCATCTGGAGAGCTCCCAGTGCTCTGCCAGCTTCGGAGGCGGGAGGCAGAGACACTGCAGGCGAACACCCATTCCCTCGCCGGCCTCCGAGTGGCCCGTGAGCGGAAGGCAGTCTGCGACAGGGGCTGCGAGCCCAGCGGCGCCGCGCCGCGCCTCGGGCGTCCCTCCTCATCCCGGCTCTGCCCCTCCTAGGCACCATGCCTGCCCTCAGGCCGCTCGTGAAACCGAAGATCGTCAAGAAGAGGACCAAGAAGTTCATCCGGCATCAGTCTGATCGCTATGTCAAGATCAAGGTAGAAGTCACTGGAAGCTCGTTAGGTGGATGGGGGACGTGGGACACGATTGCCTGATTTGGGGTCAGGGGGGAACTAAAGGGCAGAGGGTCGGCGTTGGCAGAGCGGGCCCTGCGGCCACAGCCTGGCACAGCGGGTCCCTCTGGAGGGTGGTTGGGCCGCAGCTGTTCCCTCGAGGCGGGTGTTTCCAGACTGATCTCGTTTTGTAACTCTGAAATATTTCCCACGTTTCTTCAGCGCAACTGGCGCAAACCGAGAGGTATCGACAACAGAGTTCGCCGGCGGTTCAAGGGCCAGATCCTGATGCCCAACATCGGCTACGGCAGCAACAAGAAGACGAAGCACATGCTGCCCACGGGCTTCAGGAAGTTCCTGGTCCACAACGTCAAAGAACTGGAGGTGCTCATGATGAGCAACAAGTGAGTGTGCGGGACTGGCGCTGCAGCAGTGCCCTGCCCGTCCCCAGCGGCGCGGGGGCAAAAGGGTGGCGCAGTCAGGGGGAGATGTGGGCAGGGGACAAGGGGAGTTGTTGCTTTTGAGTGCACAACGGTCATCTGGGTTTCCTTAGGGCTGTGGCGCCACGGGCGGGAGGGCGCAGGGGGCGTCTTGGGGCTGGCAGGCTCGTACCTTTGGCAGAAATGCCGCTTATGGTGGCGGTCACGGTGCTGCGGTAACAGCGGTCAGAGCTGTGGCTTCGTCTCTGTTCGGGCGTGGGCCTAAACCCACTTGCAGCACTTTGTTTCAAAACAAAGTAATGAGAGTCACAATTAAAAGCTGCCTCTTGCTGACTCCTCACCCACGAGGGAAGAAGTGGGAGGGCCGAGCTGTTGGGAGGCGAGCCGCTGCTGCGGGGCAGAGCGGGCCGGGTGCGGGAGGCGTGTGGTTCGGCTCTTGGGCCGTGACCCTGCCGCCCTCTGCGGCCTCGGCACTGCCGCCCTTTGCCTCGGCCTCTGCCAAGGCTGACAGGCTGCCTCTTTCGGACAGGTCGTACTGCGCGGAGATCGCTCACAACGTGTCCTCCAAGAACCGGAAGGTCATCGTGGAGCGGGCTGCCCAGCTTGCCATCAAGATCACCAACCCCAACGCCAGGCTGCGCAGCGAGGAGAACGAGTAAACGGGCTTCTGCAGCCGGGGTGTATTTAATAAAGTGTACAAAGAAACAGGGGTGGATGTTCTGAAGGGGAAAGGCGTCGGTGTGGTGCCTGTGTGCTGCGGCGGGGCTCGGCAGCCAGGGCTGTGGCTCTGGCGTGAGCCCGGCTGCCCCAGGGCAGACTCGTAGCAGCGTGCTCGCTCGTGGCAGCGACTTGCAGTGTCACTGCCATAGCTGATGAACGCGGGAGTGCACACAGCTTCACAAGTACATTTTTATTTGTTAACCCTTCCAGCAAGGGCTGCACTTTCACACAGCACTATAAATACTCTTCACATCAACCACTCTGTCAAAAAAGGGGAAAGGAAAGCTTGTTACAGCTCCGTGGCTACTAGGAGTGTGTCACGGTTCTCTTAACTTGCTGTTACATCCTCCCTGACTGCGAGGGCTTTTTCCCCCCCCCCCGTGCCCAGCAGGATCTGAACATGACAGCCGCTGACAGGAGGGGGCTGCCCGTGTGCCTGCACCTCCGGCAGGTGCCTTGCATTGCTCCCGCTGCCAACGCCTGCTTCCCCACAACGGCTGCTGCTGTTCAGCGACCAGATCTCGGCCTTCACGGCTGGTCGCTCCCCACAAACACGGAGCTGCTCACAGGGGGAAAGTTAAGCCAGAGTTAAACACAAAAGAGCAGCTCAGTGAGGTTCGTTACTGTCACGCAATCGAGCAGTCCTCTCTTGGAAGGCGGCTGGCTGAGGTACGCTGCACTCAAAACCCTAAAAGCAGAAGGCAAGCAAGGTCAATCGCTTCGTGTCCCCCCAGCGCCGCCAAAGCACCACACAATCGGTGCCCGTTCCATGGCCTGAACTCCAGCTGGGGGGTGGGGGGGTAACGCTGCCCCTGCAGCTGGGCCACTGCAAGTCCCTGCTTTTTGTCACGGGGCCTGTCCTTATGGTGCTTGTCACTAATGAAAGATGTGACTTCTAGTTTTCAGCCATGTTATTTAGTGAAACAATACAAATACATTCTTCAGGCGACTTGGGGGAGAAAGTGCATGTGCAGTGGTTAAAAAAACCCATTTTAAACGATTTTTCTTTGTACTGCGGTCAGGAAATACTGCAGGCAGTGGTTCCCGTTTCTCACGGAACCACGCTCAATCTCGATTGCTTTGTACGCCCCTTCAAAACTTGCTGAAAAATGAGCCCACCCATCTTCCGACCCCTCCCCTGCACCGGGACACATCTCCCTCCTCTCCTGTACCGGTACAGTTCAGCCAGGCGGCTGCTGGCACCAGCCCTTTCCTCCCGGCGGCACCCAGTGACTTGCAAGTCGCAGCTCGGGGACGTTCTGCCCTGGCCCGCCGAGCGTCTCCGTTGGGTTGATGCGTTGCGAGGGCAGGACAGTGGCAGTGAACTGGCAGATCTTAGCTCATGTCCATCGACTCCGGGGTGGGTAGGGAAGCAGAATCTTTCTGAATGCTCTCAAAAAGCGACGCCATTTCAGGATTGGATCTGATCTGAGACGAAAACTCGGCCATCGCTGGACTTTTCTCTACTTCAGGGATGGTCAGGAGAGCAGCTACCGCTCTCATGGCGGATCGCTTCAGCTCATCCTGCTTCTCAAACTCCTGTTTCACGGAACCAGCTTTCACCTGCCAATCCAAAGCACCGTTTTCAGTTGCGTTGAGAAAAGACAGTACAGGCACAAAGAACCGGGCACGCCAGCAGGGACGGAGCGGGCAGACTGTCTGCCAGCCGGAGGAGAGCGGGGAGCAGGCCACGCAGCAGCAGTGACAGAGAAGGCCAACGGCAGAGGTGGCTTTGGGGCAGAACCCGCTCCCACGTGCTGCGCTCTCTGCCCGATCTTACCTTCGTGGAGCAAGTTGCCCGGAGCGGCTCGATCAGTCGCTCGAGCCGCTGCAGCACGGCGCTGGGACAGAGCGTGGACAGCCGGGCCAACATGATGAACGTCAGCATCTGGACACGGGAGGAGAGAGAAAACGGGCGTCGCTTCCCTGCGCCCTCCGACCCGCAGGCCTAGAGCGCGGGTGTTCTCCCTGGGGTGTCACGCTGTACCCACGCGGTGGTGAGTGGCTCTGCACTTGTGCGAGGGATTTTGGTAAGAGCCTCGGTGGTATTCGAGACGCCCCCGCTGGCAGCCAAGGCGCAGGAGCTGCCCAGTTGGGCGCCAGCCTCAGGGGCGCGTGGTGCCGCGCTCTCGGTGGCTGTGAAGGGCCGGCAGCCCGAGAGGAACGGGGACTGCGCCCAGGGCTGCGGGGAGGGAAAGCAAGCGACAGTACGGAAGGGACGTAGCGCTTCCGACTAAGCTGTGAGGCCATCGGCAGTGACAGTGCTAAACCTTTTTTAACACAGCGTCACTGGCCCCGCTGCGCAAGTGACAACCATAAGCTTAAAGGCAGAACGAATTTATTTTAGGCTTTGGTAAATCTCCCACAAAACCAGCTACGTCCAGGTTGCGTTTCCAAGGCCACCACAGTCAAACTGGAGGTAGCCAGTGCCAGGTGAGAGGCTGCCGCAGCCGCAGAGCACAGGAACCGCAGGGCAGGAGCGCGCTGTGCTGTGGCGACACACCAGCTCCCTTCAACCCCAGGCCCCCGGAGCACGAATGACACCAGTGACGTCACCACCCTCCGGCAGTCAAAGCTCAGCACTCACCCGAATGTCATAGTGATCCTTCAGTCCATCCTCCACGTGGTTCAGGTACTCGTAGATATCCAGTCGGTCAAGGCAGCTCTCCAGCAGTGTGTACATGCATTCAAAAGCAGCCTTCCTCACGTCAAGGCCGTCATCCACTGTGTGCTTGAACGGCCCCATTTCTACCTTAAACGAGAAAAAAACCACCGCGGTCACCTAACAGCAGACAGGGCGACAGCTTCATCTCGGCTTCGCACGCACGGAGTCCGTGCCGCGCCGCCCCCAAGCCGACCTAGGGACGTACCTCCCGGATGAGCTCCCTTCTGACCTTCGTCTCGTTGTACAGGCTGGGCAGAACCGTGTTTAGCAACTCTCGGATTAAAGAAGGTTTGTTGTGAGCAGCAGAATTAAACAGGGCTAAAGCCACACGTCGCACATTCAGGTCTGGATCCTGAAGGGTTTTTAGGAAGTCGCCTGTGGGGTAAGAACACACCAGTCGGGCCGCTGCGGTGTTCTGGAAGTATTTTAGAAGTACATTTCAAGGAGCCTGGCTATGAAAGCACTTACCGTAAAGTACCTCTAGGGGCACAGTCTAACAGAGACATTGGAGATGCCTTCCCTCCCTCCCTTTGGGATGCAGTAAGTGGAAGGAACATGACTTTCCTGCATTTAAGCATGAAAACAAACCGCACGATTCTAGCTACCTCGTCCTAAAGTCAAATCAGAAGCTTTGGTGTTCGAGGAAGCTGGGTTTTGTTTTAGCCTGGCTCCAAAGCAGAAGGCCCAGTTTTATACCGCAGATCTGAGGTGCAGGCTCCCTAGAGGTAAGACCCTTTTAACATAGGTTGTATTTTCCAAGATCCTTGTCGTGAGATGCTTGAATCCTACGTTTAAATGCAAAAGGAACTCACGTTCCCTAAAACACTCTGTCAGCAACAGAACACGCCCAAGAGCAAGGCACCGCAGTACTTAACAAGGGCTCCTGGGGCAGTGTTGCTCTTCTCTGCCCAAAAGCAGAGAAACACATAAAAACTAACTGGATCAGATGAGGTTCACTAGGTGTGAAAAACGCCCGAGCTGCTGCTGACGCCCACCGTCTCCCGCTGCTGTTTGTGCCAGCCTACCTATGCAGCCTTTCAGGAGAGCATCGATGGGCTGAGGCTGGTCTGCGATGGTGAATTTGATTGCAGTCACCACCGTGCTCCGGGCGTGCGGAGAGGCTGCGACGGAGAGAAAAAACAGGGAAAGATCGAGAGACCAAATCATTGCAGTGACTTCGCAGCAGACTCTGGGTCACGTCACGCACACGTTGCAGAGGCAAGAGAACAGAGGCGCTGTCTTAACAACCTCCTTGTTTAAATCCTGCTCCCGCACAATCTCCACGTGCAGCCCCTGTTCCCAACGCCCCTGTGCAAGCCAGCGCTGCTCTGATCCCCCCTGCAGAGATCCCCCTTGTTTCCTTCTCGCCTCTGCAGACTGGCTTTGCTCCCTGCTGCACCCGCCAGCAGCTGACAAGAGGACTTCCCAGCAAGAGGCGGTGTTGCCCTGCTCTCACCATTGCCCTTGCCAGTACCTGATGTCAGCTGTTTCTTCAGCCGGGGCAGCAGCTCGGCAGGGTTCACCAAAGTCAGCTTCCCCAAGCACTCGGCCACCACGTTGCGCGTCCCTTCCTCCGCGCACTCGCAGTGCTTGAAAAGCAGAGCCCAGATATCTTCCACGTAAGGTTTGAGGCCATCGGCCGGGGAGGAGCTGATGACTTCCTTCAGCGAGTGCAGCAGGAGGTACTGTCGCTTGGGCTGGCTTCCGATCTCTTTCAGCATGAAGGGAAGATATTCCTTCAGATTTCCAACACTGATGTTGCCCAGTGCATAGGAAGCAGCGGATTTCACCTCCTCGCTGGGGGAAGTGAACGCTTCCAGGATGACGGCTTTGAGCTCCCTCTGAGCACTGAGGTTCGTGCTGCGCCCCATCTCTGCCAGGGAAAGGAAAGCTAGCACTTTAACGGCAGAGCTGGACCTGGGGCTCTTTACATCCTGGATAAACTGGCTGACGATCGCAGGGGCTTCCTTTGGGCAGGCTGAGGAAAGGGCGGCCACACACTTTGCCACAGAGTAATAGGCCTGTTTGTGCAACGTCACGGATGCCCCCGCTGAGCCCGAGGAGTAAACAGGCGCAGTCAGCTGCTTCATCAGCTCCGAGTAACCCACGGCGGCCGTCTTCGCCAGCACCAGCGCCTGGAAGAAGTCTATGATGGCGCTCAGCGCCCCTCCTTGGAGCAAAGGTGAGTGGACAAGCTGAAGGATTTCAGTGAGAACTGAACCGCTGATCTTGGAGGTGCAGGACGGATAAACCTTGGCCAAAGTAGTAAGGAACAGGATAGCCACCTGGGAAACGTGCATGTCGTTCTCAGTAATTAAAGCGGGCAGCTCCGTCAGGACAGACTCTATCATGGCAGGCTTGAGGCTGTCACTGTAGTTCTTCACCAGGATGTCCAGAGCAGTCAGAGTGCTCAGTTTCAAGGCACGTTGATTCTTTCTCAAGAAGGAAGCTAGAATGGGGAAACCTTCCCCTAGAATGGGTCTCAAGTCTATTTTAAGTGGAGAACTAGCAATTAAGGTTAATGCTTTGACTGTTGTCAATCTGGTGATTTCATTTTTGAGCCTCTCCAGAAATATCTTCAAGGTTGGCTGGAGATCAGTGCTTAAATGGTCTCCCAGGTTGTAAATAATTTGTCCCATGCAGGAGATAGCACGCTCTTTCACCTCCTGGTCGATGTCAGCTGCCTTCAGCCGCTTCAGAGTACCAGGGAAAAGGTCCTTCACGTAGGGCTTGGCATCAAAAGTGCAAGATTTGTCCAAAGGCCTGATAACTTTCACAAGTTGCTGAGTAACCAGCAGAGCTTCTGAAGTGATCTTATAAAAGGGGTCTCCAATGCAGGCCACAACCGGAGGTAACAGGCTTTTGATATGAGGATGAAACACCTCTGGCTGGTGGTTGCAAAGAAGAACGTGAAGGAAAGACAGCGTGTCGATCCTCATGTTGGAGGAGCTGGATTTATCGGCCAAGGAGAACACAATACCTGTGCAGAAGAGAAGAGAATGACTGCTGTCTGATTTCATCAAGTGGCTGTTATCATACCCCCCTCCCCCTCAAGGAAGGACACAGTTGGAATCGGTTTTCTTTCTTTCCTCTCCCCACCCAAAAGGTCCATGCCAACAGAGAGAGCTCCTCTCCTTGCCAACTTCCTGCTTTCCAGGAGGCGGCAGGTCAGACATAACTGGTGTTTGTGGCAGTCCTGGCCACAAAACCTTCTGAAGAAGTTAGTTCGAAAAAGCATTCTGGGTTGAGATAAGAAGGGATGGCTGGTCAAGTGCAAACAAGTATGACAAAATGGCAGGAAACTGAGACTGGGAAAGCCTCGTCTCCACAACAGGCATTCCAGGCAGCAGCAGTGCCCCTTCAGGAGTTTCTCCTTCATTCTTCTCTTGGAAGTCTTAACAAAAAAAAACCCACAACCCAAACACAACCAAGAAGCAGGGCTCTATGTTTATCGAGTTTTACAGCTTGTTAGTATTGTTTGGAACGCAACTAAAGACGACTGGCCTTTGCAGAAAGGAGGTGCTTTCAAGTCCAATTTCTGTGGCACATATTTAAGTTTCCCCAAAGACTTAATGAGAAACATCCACGACAATGCTTGCCACCCCTGAAGTCACGCCTGCCTCTTGGCTTGAATGGTTTTTTTCAATCTATTCATTCGTAAGAGGGAAGTGCACGTATCTGGCCCAGGGACAACCACGGGAGGCTTTTTTTATATTTACGATACAGTCCCACCGAGAGCAAAGGCAGGACCTCAGTTATGAGCCTTTTGGCAGTGGGATGCTGCAGGAGCCTCCAGGCAGGAAAGCTCAGAGAAAAACGTGGCCGTGCAAATTACATAACTGGACAAGACCAATGACTTTTTTTAAATGCCACTGCATTTTGTAAAAGAAAACGTCACTCGTGTTACTGATCTCAGCGGGCTAACAGCGTAATTCCAGCCCATTTCAAAGGAGGCTGGAACAGGCCTTCCCAACAGCGTCTCTTCAGGGGACTGTGCCATGAACTTGATCTTCTTACCACGGCCTTCAGTGGTAGACAGAAGCCAGGGCTGATCTGGGAGCTGTTTAGCACATCAACACAGAGCAGAACTTGATGGGTACGTCCTGACGCTGAGCAGAGTGGCGCACAGGAATAAAACCAGAACAGGCAGGCAAGGAGCACACGTGTTTGGAGCGGATTAAGCCAACCCCGCTCCTCCACCCCCAGCCCACGGACAAGTTTACCAGGGACGAGCGCAGGGATGTGATCTGCCAGGCAGCCAGGAAGAACATTGGCCAGTTCCGTCAGGAGGCTGAAACAACCCTGCCTTGATTTGATACTCTTCTCTCTGAGCTGCTTGTGCAAGGCCTTGACGATCTTGGGGACCTGCAGTTTGGAAAAGAAAACCAGAAAGAAACACACCGGTCATCCTAGCTGCCAGGGCTGCGCAGAGCTGTGCTCCCGGAGCAGCCTGCTCAGCTGAGCCAGAGGCACCACCAGGAGAACTAACAGGGGGCAGCAAGAGGCAGCGCACCCGCTCGCCAGAGGAGAACAGACTCGGGACAGGTTACAGGACAGTGCATGTGAAGAAAGACGCATGAACAGAAGCGTGGGAGGGGACATTACTCTTCTCCTAAGCAGCCTTTCCTGAAGTTGATGTTACCCCTAACACAGAAGCTTAAAGAAACACACCAAAATGATCAGACTGGGACACGCTGCTATAGGAGCTTAGAGTTTTACGATTCCTTCCTGGTCTGCTGTTTAAGGATCTAGGCCCATCATTGTATTTAAACTTGGACGCCCTGCCAGTGCTTCAGTGAAATCAAAAAACAAACCACAGGGCTGAGGCGCAAGCTATTTAAATCAGTATCTCCTACACGCAAGATGATTAATCAGTGATGTAATGACATTTTGGCAGGGATTTTAACCCTCCCGATTCAACAGCTTGCCAGTCAGCAGCAGCACCAGCCAGAAAAAGCTGCTCTCACGGCCGTGCTGTTCTATAACCACATGGTCATTTCCAATGTTTCTTTGGTCATGTTCTAATGCCGTGTGTGGGCCAGCATCAGCAGGGATCCTGGGCTGGGCAGAGTCCTGATCAGCACGTGTGGCTAAACTATTCTGACTGTAATCACTCCAGCATATTTCTGAATCGAAGCAGCGTGTCAGAAAACCTGCTTCCACTACTGCTTGTTTGATCAGCAGAGACGTGCACACGGTGTGCACACCACAGCAAGCTACCCTGGAAGCCGCTGGCTGTTCTGCCACGATGAACCGAGCTCTCCTACGCCTGCCGACCAGATCCAAACCATACTGAGCTTCCAGTGACGTGCTCCGGTACGTTTCTAGCACCGTGTGTTCAATGAGTTTCCTGAGCAGCTGCTGGAGTAACTGTAAGGCAATGGACATTTCACCCGAAGGCTACCGGTATGGTGCCCACCGGCAAACCCGTGCCAGAGCCCGCGGTGGGGGGCAATGCAGGCTGTACCCTAGTGAGAGGTACGGAGAGAGCTCGGCGCTCCCTCTCCGGGAATGGTGGCAGACAAACAGGGAACGGTCAGCCCTCGGGATCTGGTCCCCTCCGGTGGCGTGCCCAAGGGCTCCTTCAGCTACCTGTATGCCCAAGGTTAACCACTAGGCACATTCACCGGCGGCACGGTACCCACGTCTCTTCACTGCTTTCTGATTTAACCCAGCCCACCACCTCCTCACGCACCTGGTTCTGAAGCATTGTCAGGGGAACGTCGTCTTTGCCAGAGGCATCTGGAGCGTGCAGCCAGCTCTGGATGGGCAGCGTTTGCTTCAGCAAGGCGATGTAAGCGCTGAAGATGTCAGCTTTGACATTCTCCTCCCTCTCTTTGAATCTGCTTATCAAGACCGGGGAAAGAGTTTTGTAGAAGTCCTGAAGGAGATCGTGCCGGCTGCTGACGATGGCCTCCAGGCACTTCGCTGCAGACCTGCGGACCTTCCAGCTGATGTCATCATCATCACTGTACTCATCATCGCTTTCTGGAAAGAAGTCAAGGGGAGACAAGACACATCATTATGAGAAAACCAGAACTAGAAGATCACTTGATCCTCAGAGCTTCCCTCTCCAGCTGACCAGACAAACAGATGCCAGTAACTCACACATCTGGGAACATGAAGTTGGCCAGAACAGCCTGTCCCTACAGAGGTCATTACCAGCCAGTATGGTCCAGGGCTGCCCTGTGTCAGATTCTTCTGTTCTAAGAAAGAGCTGACAGAGAATAAACCTACCCTTACTGGCTGCTTCAGCTCAGGCATCAAGGCTTTTGTTTTGAAGGGAGAATGAGGTTCCCAGATTTTAAAGCCAAAAATACGTAAATATTTGTCTTAGCAATTCCTGAAAGGCACAAAAGAGCGTAACAATTTACCATGTTATCGGCAGAACATTTAACATATTCTCCAGGAAACTGGCCAGGATCCTACCCCAATTAGCACAAAAGGAAACAAAAATGCCTTTCTTCCAAGGTACTTGTTCTGACTTCTGCTCTTAGCTGCCACACTACCGGCAGCTGTAAATAGAGACACTATGAAGTGTCGTCTAAGGCATTAAAGATACCCCTCCTACCTGACCAAGGCTCGACATCCACCTCAAAGTAAACATGATTCAGAAAATAAATGAAAGGCCTCATTTGATGACAGTACCAGATTGCTTTCACTGATGACTAAGATGTTTTTAGTGGTGGCACTTCTAAGTGTTCACGACTGTAGCTTTGCTCTCTTCTGCTATGAAGTAGTAAAAAAAAAAAGCTACTAACAGACTAGGAGACACAGAGGTAAGAGGCAGCAATGCAGAACCCAAGAAAAAGCTGCAGCCTGACAAAGCAGCATGGTTCTGACACGCCCTGGCAGGGGTGCTGGCTGCTGCAGCCTGGAAGTGCTGCTTGCTTGCCTGACCTCCCCTGCGACCAGGACAAACAGGAGCTTGTCAGTCTTGTACGTCAGTGAGACCACATCCAAGATTTCCAACTCCTTTTCTACCCAGAGTAAGCTACAAATGCTGGCTAGCTGCTGGTTAGAAAAGGCTCTCACATAAGCCTAAGCCTACTAGAGCTAAACTCCAAGGACAGACACGGATCCGTGTTACAGCTGCATTCAAACGCTTGGTGCCACCACCTGAAACCAGGACAAGCCCGAAAGCAGCAAGAACAGCAGCGTTCACACCTCCCCTTGAAGAACAACCCGTGCCTGCCAAGTCAGCTACTCGGAGCAGGGGTCCGAGGTCTGCCTGGCCGGCTGCAAGCAGCGCCGGCACCTCTGGCAGCACAAGGGAGCGTTTCCAACCATCAGCAGGGCAAAGCGGTTGCTCCTCAGGATCTCCAGTGTTAAGCCTGGCTGCTTGCTGGATGTGCTCTAAGAAACTTCTGCACTCTGCAGGCACAGGAAAAACTGTGCTTCCTGGGTCCAGCTCTCCACTAAGCTCGGTCAGACTTCAAGTTTCAGTGTTTTCGCTGTCGCCTAAGGCAGGCAGAGAGATCCGAGGACCTTGTCAGAAAAACATACAACTAACAAACTCAGAATTACTGCTGGAACTTTGCACATGCAGCTATGTTATTACCACTGGTAAATTAAAATAACACATTTAAAAGAACTGACTGTCTTGAAGCAGATCTGAAAAGTAACATCACAGAGGGTGAGAAAGCAGGAAGGGGAGAAATGTTAATCCAGTGTTCTGCTGAGCACAGTCATCCTCACAAGCAGGCACCTTGCTCTTCATCCTCCCCATTTTCAGTTTCCATCATCTCTTCCTCTTCCTCCTCCTCATTATCATAGTTGTAGTTTGGGTCAAAGGTGATGTACTTCAAACATAACCCCATCACATTAGGGAGGTGAGGGTCAATTTCCTTTGGGCACCTATCACAACAAATACAAATCCTAAGGGTTAATGAATTAAAGACTAAGCTATTTTAAATACCCAAATAATACAATTAAACTCAAAAGGATCCCCAAATGCTTTGCAGACTATATGAACATTTTGCTAGCATGAGTTAAACCAGAGCTGCTCCCTCCTGCTGTGCACGAAGCAAGACCACATTCCCCTGGGGAGGATGCAATGACTTCTGTAAGGAAAAATAATAAATTGCCTTCACCACCTGGCTGAATCCTCCCTTCATGGGAGAAAACCTTGGCAGCTCGCAGAGCTCCTTTTCCAAGACAAGCAGTAAACATTTGACCAAACAACACGAGAGCTGCAGCTCAGCAGCTCTTCTGCCTGAGCTCCCTTCCTGCCTCCCACTCCCTCCACACAGCAGGAGTGAGGCAGCTCCCTCTTGCTGAGGAGCCCTCCAAGGACAAGGACAACTCCTGCTCCTGCAAAACCAATACAGAAACGCAGTCTCACATGTTGAGGTAAAATAGCTCATAACTCAAGCCCAGCTCTGCATGTGAAGAAGAGATTTCATCTGTGAGCTGTCTTTCCCAACAGGAAGGCGCATAGGAAGGTACTCGGCCCTGGATGCTGAACGTCTAGATATTCACACCAGGAGGACACTGAGGCACAGGGTGGTGAGCAGCTGTTCCTCAAGGGCACACACCTTCTCACAAAAGACTCGAAGGCCTGAAAGCAGTACTCTCTCAGCTCGTCATCTTCCACATTACAGTACTGAACAATCAGAGGAATTATCTTCTCCAGATGTTCTCCTGGGAAAGACAAAGGAAGCAGCAGTGAAAAATCTTTCCAGCCTTCACTCATCCGAGCAGCTAACTGCTCAGCCACCTGCCGCTTCCTTTGTGTGCCTGGCAGAGCATTCCCCCCCCGGGCCTCACGGGCAGGGAGCCAGCAGCCCACCAAAGACCAGCCTTGCAGGGATTTTCAGCAGGCAACCCCAGCTCCCTGTCTTCAGACCCTCGTTGGGATTTATCATGGCAAGAGCTGTGATTAGAGATCTTCTAGGACCTAATCTCAGCTCTGGCAGATCTTTTAGGCAAGTAATACGATATGCTGCCCTCCATTTCTCCTCTCATTTAAAATGGGGTGAATCCACTGACCTAATTCACAGAGGTGTTAATTCAGACCAAGAAGGTGCTCCAAGACCTTGAGATGAAATCACTACAGAAGGGCAGCCAGAGAGTTCCTCTGGTGTCTCCTCCCTTCCAAGTGGAGATCAGAAAGCCAGGTCAGGACCACAGAGGGAATCACAAAGCACAAGCCACTCATACGTTAGGAACAGAGCGAGCACGCTCTTACCACTGTCAGGAGCTGCTCTAAAGCACACGCCATGCATGTTTCCCAGCGTCATTTCAAGCGGCTCATCCTACCTATGCGGTGTCCAGCCTGCCTACTCATGCCAGCGACACACTGAATGTATGTCCTGGTAGTGGAAGTAGACTCGTTCCTCTTCAGCTCAGCAAGCAGATGCTCGGTGAGCTCTGCGAAGATGCTTCCGCTGCAGGTCAAGACAAGGTGACCCAAGGCAATGATGGCCCTTTTACGTACTGCCAGCCTGGGGCTCGTCAGCTGGGGTAGGAGGCAGTTCAGGATGGAGGAATGGAAAGAGTAGAGCGTCCCCCCTAGTCTGCAATCAACAGAACAAGGCAGAAGTTGAAAGTAAAAGCTTCAGAGACAAAGCCCTCTTGCCAGCAAAAAACGCGAATATCCTTCAGCTATGAAGACCTCATGCATGTCGTGGGGAGGGGGAGGAAAAGGGTGGGTTTGGCATTTTGGTCTGAACACTGACTTGCTCTGGAGAACACAGGGAGAGGTGATTTGTCTCCATCACAGAGGAGTTTGAGTGTGTCCTTCTGCATGACCCGGGGGTCTGTCGGTCATTTCCTGCGTGCAGTGACACACGACACTGTCACTCTGACTCAGGTAACAGGAGAAAGAGACAGCCAGGGAAAAAAATGCATGTGCCATCAGCTCACAGGGCTAAAATAAACTTCCCTGCTCTGCCCTCTCCCTCCCCACATGTGTTTGGACCGAGCCTCCCTGGGATCTGTCACCAGTGTTACTGCTGTTCCCAAGCACAGAAGGGCTCAGCGTGTCATCTCTCACCCCTGCTGGGGAAGCTGCTCTGCTAGATATTCCCCAGTGGCAGCCAACCCAAATCCTTTATTTTTAAGTCCTTGTAGTAGGATTAGGGAAATACAGAAATCAAAAGCAAGCGCATACATGCAGCCCCCTGCAGTACAAGGCTGCCAGAAGGAAATCCTTTGGTACCTGCTCAGCATATCTGACAGGATGTCAAGAGCCTCCAGCTGCACAGAGACATCCTCCTGCTTGCCAATGGCTCCTGTCAGCTGGGCTGTGATCTTTTTGCACACATTTGCTGTCATGGTGGAGCCTGCAGGAGAGAGATTTTTCCCCCACTGTCAGTTAAAAAGAAGTCTTTTTACTGCTGAGAACCATTCAATCCCTCCTACATTAAAAAAAAAAAAGAAATCACCACTGGGAGACCTACCCAGAACAGCAGTCAACTAGCTTTTGTTTGAGATGGTGGATGCACGCTGCAGACGGCAAGGTAACTTCCTCGGCGGTGTGATCATGAACTATTTGGTAGAAGCTTCTCTTCTCAGAGTGTCTTTTACCCTTAAACACCCTGGCTGTTGCACAGGCAGCTCCTAGGCCCATGCAATGCAGGGAGTAGAGCTGGATAGAAGTTTCTGGCATTTTTCCCCCATTTTTAACTTGAAAATGTTCCATTTCAACAAACTGAGGTTTTCTTGGTAGGAAGAGCAGTCTTGACAGAAACTTTGTCAGCTCCATGATGAAATTTAAGGGTAGAACTAGATAAATCTGTCTCAAAATAATATAGAACCCCGGTTCAAGAACGTGTTCAGGTTACAACCAATCTAGAACCTCAGTCTCCTGCACTCCAGATCAACGTCTCGATATCAGTTTAATCTTTGTGCTGGGGTGTGCCTGTCCCAATACTGATTTTTGTTGTGGGTTTTTTCCCCAGTTGGTTCAGTGCAAAGCATAAACAGCTTTAAATTCCACAAAAGTTTCAGAGAAAGGGACAATTGCTCCCACACGTTCTGAACAACCTCCGTGATGCAACAGAGATAAAGCAAAAGTGGAACATCCTAGGAGCACCATTAACTGCTGTACAACACCGACAAAGGAGCCTGCCTCGGGCACACGCTGCCTCTTGGACAGGGGCAGATGTCCAACTTTTCCTTTTGCAGCAAACCCACGCTGCTTTTGCTGCCTTCTACTCACACAGTGTCAATCCCAACCCTTAAGGAGATGACTTATCTGTCGCTACCCTAAAACAGCTTCAGTTCATGTGTTGATGTTAAATAAAGAATTCTGAAAGGGTGTTTCTCAAAGGCGTAACATTTTGCAGAAATGGAGAGAGGAGTTCAGCAAGTGTTTGCATACTAACTCTAGTTCTCCTCCCACCCTAAAATCCAGCAGCCTGGCAGCACTGCCACAGCCACCTGCCAGGAAGGAACAACGGACACAGGAGATGGCTGCAGAGGAAACTTAAATCTCTGTGAGCCTCGGGTGTCTCCTGAATAGCCGGTGCATTTTTGGGATGCGTATTTCTCAACCCAGGAGCAGCAGCCAGGGTGGCTGAGGCAGGCAGAAGACCTGGTCCCGCTGGGCTGCGGACGGGAGGTGGTGCAGTGCTGGCACTGCGGAGACCGCAGAGGGTAGTGGCATTGCTGACGTGGGGACCGATGGCCCCGCCAGACCGACTGAACAGCAGTGCCCTGACGCACGCTGAAGGCTTTAGGACTGCCGCACACATCGATGGGTTGCTCCAAGAACTCAGATGCAGTTTCAGGCCTAAGTATCCCCCGGGCGACCAGCTGAAGTTTTCATTTCACCCCATCTTTAATAACATCGGTGCCTCAGCTTCTACGGTCTCTCCTGATTTCACTAGTTGTCCTCTAGCAGGTGAATACAGAATCTGTAACTTTCAGGCTCTGAACGACACGCCTTCCTCCGTTTCCCAATTGAACATACCCCAGTCTGACAATCAGGGATGGGCGCTTTACCTGCAGAAGCTGGCGGCAGCTCAGAGATGACCGTTTTCAGGCCAATGCTGGAGATATCCCGCAGCTGCTCCTTGTCCGACAACATGTTGGTACACAGCGTATCCACGATGGTCTCCACCTGGTACTCCTTCACTTTGCCAACCAGCGGGCCCAGGCTGTGGGAGGAGAAGCCAGTCAGGGATGGAAGAGGATGTCTCCACCATCAGGAGGGATGCTCAGGCTCACTCCTCCTGAAGGGCAGCTCAGCCTCAAGTGCAAATATTACCAGAACACCGGTACCGAGCACTGATACCCTGCAGCACACGCCGTGTCCCCAGGCTTATGGACCCTGCATTGTTGCCTCAGTTAACTCTGGATCAGACTGCAGTGGATTTTAGATCAGATTTGTAGGAAGACATTTCACATCAGCTACTGCAAACATGAGGCCAGTTAAGATCTTACTGGAAGGAGCAGCTCAGAAATCATGAGACAAAGAATCTGGACTAAAGCAACCACGTTACACAGAGTAATGGTAAAATCTACAGTCAGGTTTCGGGGAAAAAAAAAAACCAAACAAAAAATTTTGCTTACAAAATGTTGTACTTACAACCACTTTGCTTTAAAAAACAGAATAAACAAACACAAAGCAGGCATAGACAGGAACAGGTCCAGAAAAAGCCGTGACAGTGGGAATCAAAAAGAAAGGGCCAAAGGTCACAGGGAAAGTACAGGGAGAGAAGCAGAATGTGGTTAAAAAGGGGGGAATATGAGTAAGATCCACAGCAGTAAAGCATACAGGAACCCACAGTTGTCTTTAAATGGCCCACCTTTGCGGAGCCCTGTGCCTGAACTGACCCATTCAGTTGCCTTTCTAGAATGAACACTTGATTTAGACACGCTGGGGGAACGAGACGGGAAAGAACATGTCAGTAGAGGATCACTTCATCAGATGATTCAGTCATAAAGGAACCCTCTGCCTTTTTCATTTGGATTAAAAAAAAAAAAAACGGTCAAAGGCAAAGCAACGGCACAGGCTACACTTGGAGTCGAAGTGGGTGAAAAAACCCAAGTGCATTATAACCTTTAATGAAAATGCCCTTGAAGAGTAGGATTGGGACCTGAAACTCAAACGCCACTTTTGAAGGGCTGCCCGTGTTTAGTGCCACCCCTGTCAAAGACAGGACCACTGGGAAATTCAGTGCTGGATTTCAAAGCCCGAGAAAGGAGAGGAATTCGATTCCCAAAATTTTAACCCGGGCTTCTCTCTGAAGAAATAACATCTTGGGCACGCTACTTTTGATAAGGTAAGATCCATAGCACAAACACTGAACTACTTCCAAAACCACCTGCTGGTTCTACAAAGACACCCCTATGCTCGCCCTTTCTGGATATCAACAGAAACAAACCGCTGTGCCTGGTGCGAGCGGCCAAGCCCCTGCAGAGGGAGGTTCGAGGAAGGTGCCTCCACCGCCGGGCCAGGCTCCACGCTGAGCACCCTCTGCCGCCTGCGCCAGCTCTATCCCTGCTGGGGAATAGGGTCATTACTGCCGAGGCTCTTACCACTTGACAGCAAGGTTCTGAACTTCCCCATTTTTGTCCTCCAGCAATTTCAAAAGCATTTTCACCACCTTTTTCTCGCTGTCTTCATCTAGTTTTATCGAATCTTTCTGCAGTTCCATCATCAGGTCGTTTGTGGCCATAAACCTGCAAGAACATACAGCAACAGTGGCTTGGCTGATCCACGGACACAAAGGCGCTTCCTTCACGTCACTCTGGATGAAACTTGACAACCAGTCCTTGTAAGAAAACACATTTTCAAAGAGTAACTTGCAACCCTTTACACTGGCCTGAAAAATAAGGTACAAAGAATTTTTACTTTATCTTACAAGTGGGAAACTCAGATAGAGGTAGCTGGTGAAAAGACTTTAGCAAAGGAACCTGTGAAAATGAGAAATGTATGTTCCCTCCTCTCCTTAAAATACCTAACAGGAATGGTGTAAACTAAAACTCTAAAATTGGCACCCACTTGTGTATTTTTTGTCAGTCACTAAATCAGTTAACAATGCTAAAGTAAAAAAGTCATGGTGGGTTTTTTTCAGCAATTGCCTGGCCTAGGTAAACCAGTCTGGGGTCTCAGAACATACTTGAGACTGTTCTTTCTGGCTTATTTAGCAATGATAGTATGATCCTACACATGGAGAAGGTCTAGCAAGCCCAAAAATGAAAAATAAAGTCATGACTCCATGCAAACTAGGCCTTAGAAGGTCCCTAGACTGTATTTAGATTGCTATAAGCAAAACCAAGCAGTTATTTCTTATTCCAGCTTAGAAGGAAAAACAAACTCCCAGCTGACTGTTAGTCAATGTAATTACCGAACAGGGACAATGTCAAAAGGGAAATTGAGATGTTTGGGAAACGTCTGTCCTCCTGGGAGCAGCAAATGTAAAAGGTGCTGGTGTAGCAGTCTGAGGCTCTGAGAAATCTGAGTGTGGTTATCGTGTATTAGATGCTTTCTAATGTTAGCCCCAGCCCAGGGATGGATGTCTAAAAGGAACCACAGAGAAGCTCTTGCCTCTCATTTACCAAATGACACCTCCACTTTAAATTAGGCTCTGATGTAACGCGTTCAGCATGTAAGAGCCCTCGTGTGCCAGGGACACATTTGAGTCTTCAATCTGCAAGCCCGTTCTTGGGTAGCAACTGGGTACACGGGGAACGAGGGCCTGCTGCAGTGTTAAGAAAGCCAGCCCGAAACCCAAATGGGAAAAACAGAGGGACTCTGCCCTGTAACGTTAACACTGTGCAGCCTATTTCCGATCCTGCAAGAGGTGCTATGCTGCACTCGCAGTCCAACATCTGCACAAAACAGGCATGACCAATTATGGCCACAGGCTGAGCAGAGTCTGCCGTGGCAACACCACATCCAGCTTTCCACTCGCTACCTGCTGCCATCCTGCCCGCAGCCCCCTTGGAAACTGGCACATGTATCCGTCTGTGAGAGGGAAGCACATGAAACCGGGTCCTGTAACCAGTCATGCAGCTGAGGACAGACAACGGGCTCACGTTTGACTGTGTGCTGGGAGGAAATGGCCCTGGAACACCTCTGTAACTTGACACATGCCCTGTGTTGGGCACATCTGGTTTAGAGTATTAACTGTCAATTCTTTGAACTGTTTTTGCGACTACTCTTGCACAGACTTCTTAAAAAAGTACCTATTTTAACAACAGAAAAACATCAGCAGCCTGTGCAAAAAATCAACCTACTTTTAGGATATTACTAACCCCTCTCTTCTAAAAGACCTCAAAATATCAAGTCTGGCACAAATGTTACCTTCCAGGTTGATAGTGAGAGAACGATATGCTCATGGGTGAAATCTTTCATACTTGTTAGTTTTACCAATTTTTTATGGAGTGCCTTAAGTATCAAGCCGCCGGACACAATCCTACAAAGATGTCAATATTTTCTGCTGACATAAAGAGAATAAATGAATCCTAGTACTGTCCGGGAGGCACATTTTCCCACCCACAGAAGTAGTTCTTAAACCAATCTAGCAGAGGCAGCCCCTGCAGCGCCTATCACCCGGGTGACACGGTGCTCAGAGCGGTGCCTCAGCCCTTCTAGCGCAGTGACCACCCACCCTCCTAGCGGAGAAACAAACTAAAAAGTATTTCAGCATTTTTGCTACGACGTTCTTCATCCGCAAAACAAGTCAGAATGTCAAGTCTAGCCGTCCAGACTTTTCCTCCCCCTTCCACTCCCACCGTGCAGCAATCCCGACGCGGGACGGGAACGCCAGTTTCTCTACCTGCCCCCCAGGCAGAACACGGTAAATAAACCCCAGTAACGCCGCGGACACAGAAACACCCTGCCCGCCCGCAGCTGGACTGTACCCGGCAGCCGGTCGGGGGCACCGTGCCCGCTCCTGGCGCGGAGGGAACCCGCCGGTGCGGAACCCCCGTCCGTGCAGCCCCCCCCCCCCCCCCCCCCCCGGGGCACCAAGACGCCCTCCCCGGGCGCTGCCGCCCGCACCTGAAGTCCTTGTCCGTGGAGGTCATCTTCTCCAGCAGGCTGGAGATGTGGTACGAGACGCTGGCCATCGCGGCGGCGGCGCCGGGGCTGCGCGGGAAGATGGCGGCGGGCGCAGGTGCCGGGGTCGCGCCGCCGCCGCCTCCCGCCCGCTCCCCTCAGGGCCGCCGTCGGCCGGGCGCCCCCCCGAGGCGGCGGGCCGGGGCCGAGGGCGTCGGCTCGAGGGGCCCCGCCGGCCGGGAGCGGGGCGGGGCGGGGCGGGGGCAGCCCGGAGCCCTCCGGGCGGCCGCAGCTTGTTCTTCGGGTTCGGCCGGTGCCCTCTCCCTGCGGCGCAAGGCTCGGCCCGTCCCACGGCCGCCCGGCCCGGGCGAGGGCTGCGCACCGGCGGGCAGGGCGGGGCAGCCCCAGGCGCTTCGCCTTGGCCCCGCGGGGGGATGCCGGGAGCCCCGAGCCGCGGGAGCGCCTTGGGCGCTCGGGGGCAGCTTAGGGACCGCACACGGAGAAGGGCGTCACGGCCGCAAGCTCCGGGCTGGGTGTCCCAGGCGAGAACGGGCCGCCGGCGGGGCCTGTGGCGCGGCCGGCGCTGGGCCGCCTCCCGCCGGCGCTCCGATCCCGGCCCGCAGGGCACGGCGGGGCTCCGCACGCTGCGGCGGGGCTCTGCGGAACGCGGGGCGTACGTGCGCGGAGGCACCGGCCCGCCGCCGGCGAGCGGGGGCGGTGCCCGGCCCCGGAACCCCGGCGCGGGCGGAACCACGGCGCGCAGGCGGGCGGGGCGCGCCGCGGCGGGGCCGTTTGGGTGCCGGACCGCCGTGCCACGTCTGAGGAGCGCGGCCGCAGGCCAGGCCGGACCGCTCGCCGCCGGGGAGCACCGCGGGGACCGCCGCCGCCATGGTAGGCCCGGGGCTGGGGGCGGAGGGGGGAGCCAGCCTGGGCCCGGCTCCGTGGGGCGGCCGCTGGAGGGGCTCCGGGCCGCCCTGCCCTTCCCGGCGGCGCCCGTGGGAGCCGGAGGCAGAGGTGGCGGGGGCAGCACGGCGACCCGAGCGCAGCCGCGTTCGGCCTCCCGGCACAAGGTGTAACGCGGCCGGCTGCTCCGTAACGGCAGCCCCGGGCAGCGCCTCCTCCTCCGGTGCCCCGGTGGGGCCGGGCCAGGCGGAGGCGGCCTGGGGGCCCCGGGGAGCTGCGCCGTGTGGGCGAGGCGGGCTGCCCGGCGCTCCGTGCGGTGCCCTTGCTGTGTTTTTCCTCCTCCCCCGCAGGTCTCGGTAATCAACACCGTGGACACCTCCCATGAGGACATGATAGTAAGTGCTGCTGCGCGGGAGGTACCGGTGCAGAGCGGGGCCCGTAGGGTATGAGACGGAGAATGCCGTCTGAAATCCTGATGGTGGTTTATACTGTGCACTGGAAGGCGTAGCTACCGGGAGAGGGTGGATTTAAAACTTTAATTTTCACATCTAGGCTTGTTTCTGCTCGTTTCTATTGAGCAGTACGTATGCGTGCACTGAAGGGCACAGAGCTGCAGCAGGTGACGTCCTTTAGGTGGATGTTTCCAGGAGCGGGCGTGTAGGTACGGGTAGAGGAAACATTTCAAAGCTATTTGTAGGAACAAGGAGCCCAGTTAGGTAATGAGGTTTCAAACACAAATAAGAGGTGTCAGGGCTCTTGCACCCACTTTACATATTAAGAAACAAAACCATGTAACTGGTCGAGGCTTTATAGTCAGTGGCACTCGTTTCCTGCCCTCTCCTGAAAATGCTGCACGTTACTGCTCTGAATTCCTGAGTTTACTTCTGCGTAACGCTTGTATAGTTAGTGAAAACAGCAAGTGGGGAAATAAATTATTTAAGTGGCTTGGCTGGGTTGTGTAAAAACTGACAGCAGCTTTTCCATCACCTTATAGCACGATGCTCAGATGGACTACTATGGCACTCGGCTAGCGACCTGTTCTTCGGACAGATCCGTGAAAATCTTTGATGTTCGGAACGGAGGGCAAATCCTCATTGCGGACCTGAGAGGGTAAAGTGTCCTAAACAGAAGATTTGTATCTGTGGAGATGTTTAATGCTTTGTCATGTTGCCTTTTGGTAACGTAAGATCATGGCACGTTCCTCCACGGTAGTAATGACTCTGGCTGGTTGTTGCTAAACAGCTCATGGGAGGGGGCACAGAGAGCCGGTTAGAAACGACACTGGGACTTTTCATTCTTAAATACTTGATGCCTGTAACTTTCCAGAAGTAGACTCACAGGCTGAATCGCTAATATAGGGATAAACGTTTGGAATTGTTTTTGACAGCAGTGGCTTTGTCTGACAGTCCCGTCTGCTGTTTTCCATCTTGGCATCCCTTGTCCTTCGCCTCTCCTGCAGAGCGCTGGTTTACAGCAATGATGGGCTGTGAAAGAGCCGCAACTGGAATGGGTTTGTCGCGGCTGTTCCAAGCAGCGTTGTTTCTTGCAGGCACGAAGGTCCCGTGTGGCAGGTCGCCTGGGCTCACCCTATGTACGGAAACATCTTGGCTTCCTGTTCCTACGACAGGAAGGTTATCATCTGGAAGGAAGAAAACGGCACTTGGGAGAAGACGTATGAGTACACAGGGCACGATTCCTCAGGTGCGTGGGGTCTGGAGCTGGGAAGTGAGACTGGGGATGCGAGAGGATTCGGGTAAGATTGGAATAAATCTGTCAGCATTGAGGAAGAAAGCCTCCATCAAACAGATGGGGATAAATTAGCGGAGAGACGGTAAGTCTGCTCAGTGTAACCAGAACACATACGTATGGTCATACTGCGGGCTAACCTCCTGTCCCGATTCGTACTGTGTTCGTGCAGGAGTTGTTCTACAAATACATTTGCTTTCAAATAAACAAGGTGTTAGGCTACTGAATTTCTGAGGAAAATACTGTACGTACCCCCTACAGGAAGAAAGGGTGAAGGTGGATTTTAGCACGCTGTGTTTTGGTTTACAATGGGAACTGTTTTGTTTGGATGATCAGTACTCCTGCACGCAGACAGGAGAAGTCTCCAGCCTTGCTGTGTTACTGATCTAGACTTTGAATGCTATGCCTGCCTTTCAGCTCTTGTTCTGCAGGCAGCGGTACTCTTCGCTGTTGCAGGGGACACTCACAGTTTCTAATCTCTCACTAAGAGTGCTCTTTTGGTGTCACGTTCTAAAAGGGTGCTAAAAATAAAGGCAGGTTTCTGTCATTCAGTAAACAGTGTTAATTGACTGGCTTTGCTGAAGTTCAGGAATGGTTACACTCTTATTCTTGGCTTTCAGAGCTCCTTGCTTTTAGTGACTATTCCACTAATACTAGTCCGTGGATCGGTTAGTCCATTTTGGGGGTCGCTGTGTTGTAATCCAGTCTGTCTCGCCCTTCACAGTGAATTCCGTCTGCTGGGCACCCCATGACTATGGATTGATCCTGGCCTGCGGGAGCTCCGACGGGGCCATTTCGTTATTGAGCTACACGGGGGACGGGCAGTGGGAAGTCAAAAAGATCAGCAACGCACACACGGTACGTCTGCTCCTCTAGAGCAGCACAGAGTTCTTGGAGCCACTGACAGCACTGAGCTGATGCCTCGGAGAACTTGTAGATGAGATAAATACTTACCTACCATGAAACGATGTGACACCGTTTCTGGAATCAAGAAGAACTTGTTTTAAATTAATCCCGAAGGGAAGGTATGCTCTGCAGCCGCTGAAATGAAGTAGAAAACAAGACGCGAAGGTGACGGAACAGCACTGATAGTACCTCTTCAGTAGGCATGATGGTTAAACACAGTGCTAGAAGTTACCTGGTGGGAAAGGGCTTTGGTACTAAGAACACTTGCCCAAGCTGTGAATAAAGTGAAGCTGGAAAAACTGCAGGACTCCTGTTTTCCCCAAAATAGTGGGGATGTGTGCTTAAGCAGAACTTCATAAGCTAATGGCAGTGGCTCCCAATTAAAGGAAACTGGGCTCCAGACCAGAGGTTCCTTCTACTCCTGCATTCCTAAATCTTAGCAACTGCATGTGTCTTGTGTCCTTTCCATTTGTATCCATCTCCACTGTTTACATAGCCAAGGTGATATCTGCACATAAACCAGCTACTTGGCTACCTAAGGCTTTCTGAGTAAGTGCTGTATTGAGACTAGGCTGTCTCTGTATTTCTTACTCATCCGATGTCCACCCAGCATTGTGCCAGGCTCATGTTGTCCTAAGGTGGGCTTATTCCCTCCCAACAGAGAGTATGCTGGGTATCCTCTGTCCCCTCAGCAGCTTTTATGTATCTATTTAAAGTAAGCAACTTCTAATAATGGTATTTTTTCATTAAACAGATTGGATGTAATGCAGTTAGCTGGGCTCCTGCTGTTGTACCAGGAAGCCTTATAGAACAACCATCTGGTCAGAAACCAAACTACATCAAAAGATTTGCATCTGGTGGCTGTGACAACCTTGTCAAGATCTGGAAGTAAGTGCTCTGTTGCCAGACTTAAGAACTTATAAAACCTGATAGCCTTTGAATGTCCCTGTTAGTATCTCAGGCAATATTTTCAGCATCTCTATGCCTTCATCTTTGAATTACCATTTTAGAGAGGTGCTTTCAAAATGGAGACAACTTGGTGATATACAGTCATCACATGGTTACAGCCATTTGTGTCAGCCCTGCTTCAGCTTCTCTTGGGAAGTGGCTTTCTCTTTGTCTTTGGTTACCACTGTCACTTGGACAACAGCAGATTTCTGTACAGTAACTGAAGATGAAATACTCTTTGCCTGTGCTGCTTTCTGTACCCTGGCAAGGATTTTGTCAGTTTAAGCCATAGAGTGTTTTGGAGAAGAGTGGGGAACACTTGTGCTTTGTATTATCTGGATAAACCAGGAGTCTTAAAGCTACAAAGCCAAAGCTTTCCAGAACAGGAGAGGAGAGAGATGAACGGCTGCTGCTGCCACCCTTCTGATGTTTAAATGTGCTTTCAGGGAAGAAGATGGTCAGTGGAAAGAAGAGCAGAAGCTGGAAGCTCATAGCGACTGGGTTCGAGATGTAGCCTGGGCTCCCTCCATAGGATTGCCAACAAGTACCATTGCTAGCTGCTCACAGGTGAGGGTTCCCACAGAGAGCACAGAGGCAGGCTCTCGGTACCCTTGCTCCCGTTTACTAGGGAAAAGGGGAAGGAAGGAAAGGGATAGTGAGGATAGAACTGCTGTCACAGCTCCTCTCGGCAGCCCTTTGCTACCTCTGGGCCTGGGCATAGGAGCCGTTGATTCCTTTTCTTCCCAAAGGCAGAAGCCCAGTGGAAGCATTTCTGGACGAAGGTTTGTGTGGGGGGGGCTCTGTACCAAAGACTATCTTTTGTTTCGAAACCACGAGCAGGATGGTCTCACTATGAAGGTGACCTTCAAACTTACATTGTATTTTAGTGTCTCTGGATCAAGTTCAATGAACTTCCAGATAAAAGTAGTTTTCTAATAACTGTCACTCCTAATGTCCTCAGCCTTCATATTGACTGTAGTGTTCATGCTGCTAGTAATTCTGTAAGTGCTTTTTTTAATTCATCAAGACAACTACTCAGTAGGCTGCTAACTTGCTGTCATGTGACTGGAAAGCAAAGTCTCATTCTGGGGGAAAAACTTCAGCTGATATATATGTATTTTGGGGGCTCTTCTCTAGTATTTGCAAGTTGTCTTTTGTATGTAGTTTTTTCTCAGCAGGGAGCTGTACTCCTGTCTTGCTTTTAGCTATAGGAAGGAAACAGCCCCTTTGCTGTGGTGAGCAAAAACCTGTGTAGGCACATCTAGGGTTTGCGTCGGAGCTGTGATTATTTGGAAGTGAAGCCCTAAGTGCAATCAAGGTGGTTTTTCTGTGTGGTCACTAGAGGTCCAACACTCTGCCTGCTTGCTGTTGTAGGATGGCAGGGTGTTTATCTGGACATGCGATGATGCCTCTGGAAATTCCTGGTCACCAAAGCTGCTGCACAAGTTCAATGATGTTGTCTGGCATGTGAGTTGGTCCATTACTGCAAATATTCTTGCAGTGTCCGGAGGAGACAATAAAGTGAGTACTGCTGACATGGTTCTACCCTGTGTTCAGAAGGGCCAAGATGAGACAGGCTATTATTGCTTCTGGTTAACTTGAGACTGTTGTAGATTCTCCTGTGCTGCAATGGTGAATTTTTTTCTTTTGACTCACAGAGGGGAAGACCCTAACCTTTGGCAAACTACTTGCACTGCATTCTTAGTCCTTACCAGAGATTAGAAATGGAGGGCTAACTTTATTTTGTAGGGTACTAACAGCAGAATTCACGGGATGATTATTCAGCATACAGCAACAGATAGCTTGATACTCACAACAACGCTGCAACACTTGGCTTCTCTACCTGTAGACTGTCACCAGACTAGTGACGTAATGGTTGCGAGGAAATGGGAAACAGATAATGTATTAAGGCTGAAACTTCTTCCTGGTCTGTTTTTGAGGTCACGCTATGGAAGGAATCAGTAGACGGCCTGTGGGCCTGTATCAGCGATGTCAACAAGGGCCAAGGAGGGGTGTCTGCCGTCACAGAGGGGCAGCAGAACGAGCAGTGATGCACGAGCCAAGGTTCCAGCTGCAACAAGTGATCGCTGTACCTGATTTGCAAGGTTTCTTGAACAGGACGAGAACTGATTTTATCTGAACTGGACATGAACATGGGAAACAATTATCCAATTTTATGAGCACTCTATAGCTATTGCTGAGAGGCTACAACACGTTGATAATCAGCCTTAATTGACATTCCCTTAAATTTACAGTAAAGAGCATAGCAAAGTACTGTGCCTTATACTGCTCCTTGATGCTGTAGAAATTGCACCCTGCTTCCCTGGTTCAGGGGTCAAATTTACTTGGATCATGCTGTGGTCAGACTTCAACCACTTGAGTAGGAAGAGGAGGCAGCTACCAACATGGTGAGGTGTGAACTCCCTTGTGCAAGGGGACAAATACTCTGTCCCTTCAAAGGCCAGAACTTTGTTTGAAGTGAGGGGAAGGGTGGGTGGGGTCTGGCATTAGGTGACAGCACGGTAGCTAGCCCTTCTGGTAGTGGTGGAATGGCGCTTGGATCTTCCTGAAAGTGGCATGCTCACATAGGGGAAGTGTCTGTGCTTTCCCGACAGTGAAAAGGAGCGGTGGAATGCACAGGTCTTTTGGCTTTACAGAATCTCACACTTGGTTATTTAACCAACATGAATAAATCAGACCATAATTGGAAGAATTTTTTTTTAGCCATGCTTCTGTACTGTACCTCAGGTTTTTTTTTTTGTTGAGATACCAACCGAATAAAGTCCTATTGGTTAAAGCCTGGTGTGCTGCATTTAGTCTTTTCACAGGGGCCTCTCAAGGCTGCCCACAGCCTGCTTTCAGTGAGGCCACAGCCACGGTGTCCTCCCATCCATGGCGTTAGCCTTGCAAGAGCTGGGAAGGTGTTCATCCCCCAGGCACTAACACTGTATGTAGTGTAAGAAAGAACGTTTGGCCTTCAGTTAAACTACCGTGTCACTGCACTTCAGGCAAGTAGAGTCCATTTCAGTATGCCTGCAGCTAAGGCTGAAGCACCCTTCCCCTCCTCCTGCAGGGAAAGTCCTTAGCTAAAAGGTCCCATTTTCCCCTTACTCTTCAGCTGCACTCAAGCAACACAAGTGAACAATTCACAACCTTCCTCCTTTTCCAAGGTAGCGGGTCCTAGGCGTGCCCTTTGTTTTGGCATGGTCAAGATAATATACCCCCTTTTCTAGAGAAACAAACCTTGCTTTATGATGGTTATCTCTACTAACCAAATAATACCCTAGTCGCTCTCCTAGAAACTCATCCATGAATTACCTTTCTCTATACCAACAGAAGTATGCAACATTCCTGGTCTTGTCTAAATGCACTGTAGCCTTACCCAGAAATGAATCAACCCATCTAGAAACTGGCATCACATTCAGACAGTTCCATCTCAAATTACACAGCAAGGCACTGCTTTCTTTCAAGGTATTTTCTGTTTCTACTACCACAGTGACTGCCAAGCTGAACAGCAGCCCTTCATTGCCAGCACTGTATCGACCTGATCAGCTACACGGGTTTTGGGTTGGCTTCAAGTGCTGGGGAAACAACACACGCTTGAGATCAAGCACATTAGCTCCAACAAAAAGGCTCAAAAATGAAACCTCATTCTTAGCTGTTACCACACTCCATCTAAGGAAGAGGCACTAACTCCTTAAGTACAGAAGAAAAGTTTTTGCTGGTGCGGGTACTAGATTCCACAACTCACCATGTTAAACGTTACACTTACATTTTATGGATTTTAATATTTAAAAGGAACAGTGTTAATGCCACAGGAAACAAGGAAACTCACGTCATTCTCTGCACAATTTCATTATACACAAAAATAAGCACCGCAACAGATCTATGCACGGTTTTCACTTTTTTGTTGATTTTGTTATCTTACAAGCAGGCCCAGTTTCCAAGGAATTTAAACACATATCAGACTGCATTTCCAGCGATACTGTAGCACAGAACAAACACTCCACTCAATATATAAAGCGCTTCAGAAAACAGCTGTTTGGTGAAGCCACGAAACCAACCAGGTAAAGTTTCATTTTCAGCTTTTGCCAGTTTTCCTGTGTAATTCTTCTCCACTATCCTGTCTGTTCCAGTTACTGTATCTCAGTTACAGAAGAGAACACAGTAAGCAATAGTCTCTTTTGGACAGGATATTTTTACCTTTAGCATATAAAAATTGTTTGCTTTATACATCCATTTTTAGAAATAATTTCAGGTCATTCAAGTCAGGAGAAGTATTTTCATGGGATCTGGATTCAATTAAATACAGAGGTTGTAAAATATGTTTAATTTTTCAGTCTCTGTTTTCAGGTTTGACACCCTGCCTCAGAAAGACAATCATGTTTCTCAGAAGTCCTCTGCTGGGAATGATTCTTTTCAGCATCCTCTGGACAGAAACTACTCTGGCTGGCTCTAGTTTTTTAAGCCCTGAATATAAAAAAATACAGGTAAAAAAATTCAGCAAAATACTTTCTTAAGATTATCCTCCTCTTTAAGTCCTTAAGCCAAATATTCTTTACAGTGTTCAGAGAAGCTGTTAGAAGATACAGTTTCTGGAAGAGGAAGGAGTTATTCCAGAAAACTTCTGTAACAAGCCGTTAGCATTGCATTCATGCTATGAGAATATGTATCTGATCTCATTCACTAAGAATTAATAACCTGAAAAAAAGAACAATTGAAGAGAAAGCATTCATTTAAATAATTTGTTGGCATCTTCTTTGGAAATGAACTGTAAGGTGCTTGATCTTTAATGAACCCTTAAACCAAGTACCTACTAAAGAGAATGCAGCAAGAGCAGTACAATCCTGACAGACCCACATATGTATCACACATACAGCGTAGGGTGCCTTCAGCTAATCTGCTCCATCTGTGTTAATTATAAGTTCTAATTTCCCCACTACAGACTCGTTTGATTATGGAAGAATATATAGCTATTGTTTTGCTTGCTTTCTAGCAACAACAGAATCCAAGGAAAACCACAGCACAATTACATCGTCGAGGCACGGAAGGCTTTCAGGATAGAGATGAAGCAGGGGCAGAAGATGACAGAAGCAGCATTGAAATTAAAGTTTGTATTTATTTCTCTTGCTCACAGACAAGTTTAAGGGGTGGGGTTGGCTAACACAATTTCTGTTCCAGGAGGTAGTACAAATTAAAACTGCAATCATATTTAACTTGAAAGGCAAAGGGGAAAGGGCACATGAAAGCTGCCAGCACGGATGGTATGAAAGGATTTAAAATGAGCTGCAGTAAGTCAGATCAGAATCTCCTATTTAGGGTTCCTTACATTTCAGAACTAACATATAATAATTGTACAGTTTTCTTTCCTCCCCAGTTTACTGTGCAGTTTGGTCTGCAGTAACTGCACGCCCCGATTCTCAGATTTTGATGGCACATCTCAGCACCAAGTGAATAGATGGAATAGGTTTTTATACCTCTTGCTTACCATCATTCCCATGAATAAAATGAACTTGCAGCGTCCTTGTCCAGAGCTTGTCTGTTAAACTCTGCCTTTTAACGTTTTTATAGTTCAGCGTTCCCTTTGAAA
This sequence comes from Leptosomus discolor, assembly GCF_034619465.1. NCBI lineage: Eukaryota > Metazoa > Chordata > Aves > Leptosomiformes > Leptosomidae > Leptosomus > Leptosomus discolor. Next base: position 694,811 of record NC_141399.1, read on the forward strand.
TTGGTGTCCAGATAACAGAAGAAGAGTATCAAGAATATGGACAAGCACTGGAGAAGATGCTGGGGGACATGCTTGAAGAGAATGCTAAAGGTACTGCCAACCGAGTCATAAAAGCAGAGCTTTTAAAAAAAAACAAACAAACAAAAACAAACAAAAAAACCTGAGACCCCCAAACAAAACCACCAACACCACAAACCAAACAACTCTTCTCATTTAATTTGTTACATAAGATGTTCAGAGCATCATTTCAGAAGTGGCTGGGACCGAGTCACCAGGATGAGAACCGCTAACGCATGTGATGTTCACAAACTGCTAGCTGAACTTTGAGGAATCATGTTAAAGTATATCAGGCAGAAGGGGAAGGCTTCCTTTCCTTACGCTACTGATCTTTTTTTCCCCCTTGCCCTCAAATCCCAGCATTTCCTTGTTTTCTCAGCTAGGACCTTCACAATTTTCATGGTGACAAGTATTAAAACCACTATTGTAACTAAGATAGTCCTAGCAGATTGACTGATAACCAAAGTCCTAATGACCAGCTCTCACCACAAGCTGCCTGGTTGTCACCTTTACAGCCAGTCATGCTTTATTCGTGCTCACCCATGTTAAGCTGATCTTTCCAAATCTTCTGGTTTAATGTTTCTGTCAGTTTTCGGATCTACGTTACACATTCCAACTACAAATCGCCTCACGCTTCTGCTTTCACCTGCTTTTCAGGCTCCTCAGACTTCCCCCAAGCTCCTCTCCCCATTTCCCTCTGTCTTATTTGTGTAACAGCCATAGAAGCAGCCCTTCAGTCCTATGCATACGTGCCCTGAGGGAACGTAACTATGTGAAAGGCACCTTCTGCCTTCGTTTGAGCACTTGCAGAACTTTGAGAGATTATCAAAACAGGATTTTCAGAAAAATACTAAGACTATCAAAATAATCTTTATCTTTTGCCTTTTTAGAAACTCAGATGAAAAACTGAGGTAACATGAAGGACCAAGACAGCACTAGAGGCCTGATTTGTTTTAAATTTTGCTTTAAAATGAAATTATTACCAATTTCATAACTCTAACGAAGAAAGAAGTATGTGAACCTCAACAGTTCGCCCTGACAGAATGGATTTCAGAATGGATTTGGAATGGATTATCTTTTAAGGAAGAATACAAAACCTAGAGCCAAAAATGATACAGGGCAAGGTTAATCACAGGCTGACATGCAGGCTTATTTTCTTATTTTATCTCTTTTTCTTCATAAATATAGTGATTATTCTAAATGACGTGTTTGAAGGCTATATGAATCATTTCTAAAACTGGTGGAAACCTCTTCTTACAGTTCTGTACACATCTGTAATAGAGAATAAAGCTTATGCTGAAACTGCAAGTACTTGCAGAGTTGTTTTTTGTTTGTTTAAGTGTAGCTCGAACTAGATTGTTCATGTCATAAACTACACAAACTAGTTGGACAAGGACTCAGCTTTCAGTTGCCAAATTACCTTGATTGCCAAGGGATGTGTTAGTATGGATCATATCAAGGAAACCATCTAATATCTCTTTGAGTTAAAAAGAAAACAGAAATTAGTTTTCAGTTCACTTGCTTGGGTTCAGAAGGATATCCATGCTGGTGCGTACGTCAGAGGTACAAGGTAAGTTTTCCTGCCTTTGCACAAACCAGCACGCTCCAATGCAGCACGTGCTCTTGGCTGTACCTCTGCCCATACCAACAGCTGATAATGAATGAACATTTTCTAGACTCTCCTCCTGAAGACACTGTACAAAGTGCTCTTCAACAGGCTAATGCAATAGAGGTAAATACAACTGCAGTTTTCAGTAGACATGTTCTCTTTTTCCTGTCACCTAAATTAATCACTAACACCGCCTTGTGCTATACTCCACCAGAAGGCAAATGAGAATTAGAAGTGAAGGGGGAAGCAGATGAAAAAAGGAATGAACAATTCTGAGGAGACTAGACCAGGGTAAGGATGTGGACACCTACTTTTTGACGTGTTAGGCAAGGGAAGACGCAGAAGGAGCACTGAGGTTGCGTTTATTACGCTGAACTCTAATCATCACTTCTACAACAGATCTACCGCTTGTGTTCTTTTTATATTTAATGTTTTCCCAGCATATTCCATGCAAACAGCCAATAACCTGTCCAACCGTACAGGAAGGAACCTGTCAGCCAGAGATACTGCATAAATCCTTGCTTAAAATAAGGAGTGCTGTAGTTCGGGTCGCTGTTTCTAGAATTCTGGCAGAATTGTGCCGGATACAGTCTACCACCGAGAAGAAAAAGATACGGCTCAGCTAGTCTACAGAACAAAAATGGAGGCACAGGCCACCTTATTGAGCAGAACATTCTAAGGGTGTCTTAAAAAAAAAAAAAAAAAGGCAATACAAAACCTCCCAACAATGTTTCCTGATGATCTAGAGAAAAGACAAAAGTGTGCGGCATTTTCTCCTTTGCAAAGATGACATCAGCCTCAAGAGGGTAGTATAACCTAGTAGCGCACAATGATCCTGAGGGCAAAACAGCTCTCGGGTGCTTCCTAACCTGCCCAGCAGAAATGGATGCTCCCTATTTTCTTTCAAGTGTTCTGCTCAGAGAGATTTTCTGTACCGTCTCTCTTGCACTGGAGGCAGAGGAAGGAGTAAGTGAAGCTGTGAGTTCGCAGAAGGGCTCCAGGAACGGCTCCATGACACTGCAGCTGCCAGTAAAACGAAGTCCAAGGAGCAAAGCACCAGACTAGTGTGGTTACACCTGACAGCATCCTCCACTTTGCTGGGCAACCTGCTGCAGCGTCTCACCACCCTCTTCACAAAAGATGTCTGCCTTGCATCTCACGTACATCTACCCTCTTTTAATTTAACGCCCTCACCGCTGGTCCGGTCACCACCTCCACAGAGGGCAGTTAACCCGATTCCCCATTTCAGCAGTTTAAAGTGCCCAATACACTAAAGGATCCTCGCGTACCGCCGCAGAAGTGATTTAGTGCAGTATTTCTGGTGCATAATTATTTGTCCATTGCCAGACTTCCCTTAAAAGCATGTGTGCACAATGGAATACATGCCACTTTTAATGCAGAACTCATCTTAAGTACCAACTATTCAGAAGCCTTTTTTAAATTAAAACTTTATATCAGGTTGGATTTGCTCTAGCATCTCCTTCCATTTCAGTAGCAAATCAAATGGAAAAAAGAACCAAAATTTCAACAAAATACTTTCAAGAATAGTAAGTTGCATGATTATCAGAATTAGCTGGCACACAGATATTTTGGCTTGGCATCAGTCAACTACACTGGCACCAATCATTGAAAAATTCCTAAAATTCTTCTTTTTTGCCCATATTGACATAAGTTCAAAAAAAAAAAAAAAAAGAGGGCAATCTCAGCTCTCACTGTGATTATACTGCTCAGGGAGTGCTCATGTGGTACAATCTGCCCTGGTACAGAAAAATAAAATAACCCACGTTACTCCTATGATATCTGCCCTTGGATTTTTCTGAAACAACTGTGCAATCTATTCGAAAAAAATAAGCAAGATCTCTACCCTCTGACATAGCACAGATAGCTTCAAAACTGGCATTCTTGTTATCTTATTTCTGAGCAATGACATTGAGGTATAAAACATCTAAGAGAAGCTGGGTAATCGCCTGGGTATTCACTACAACTGGTTGTCCTAACCCAAATACTGCATGCATTGAATGCCAAGATGCAAGGAATTACTTAACAACAACAACAAAAAAAACCAGATCAAAAGCCGAAGTAGAAGCAACTTCACCAAACTCGTCCTTCTCAGATTTCAGCAACCCAAAGGAATGGATTCTTGCAGGGCTGAAAAGCAGAACTACCCCTAAACCAATATTTCTTTACGCACTCAGTAGGAGTGTGACAAAGCACCCCTGCGTGACCTGGAGCCACCCCCAGCGTTACACAGAGAGCTGCTTCGGTCCCTGTGTGCCACCAGGCTGGGAGGTGGCAAGGGAAGAGTGCGCTTCTGTGCCAGTCCCGAGTTACTCACCCAGCCATCCCGAACCAGAACCTGGTCTGGGATCCGCCACTGTTCCTGTATTGCTTAAGTGCCCACAATTAAGATTTTCTTCTTAAAAGGAAAGCTGAATATGCTTATTTCTTTATGGTTCGTTCTTACTAATTATTTAAGATAATGAATGAAATATGCTAAAAAAAAAAAATCACATTAGGAAAAGGGCAATGCAGCCACCACAGGACTCAGCTGCAGCTGTAATCCATCTCCCTAAATTGAAGAGGATGCAGTATTACTTTTGTTTTCCAAAATGCTTAAGAAAAGTAAGTTGTCTTCTTCCACTAATTTGAGATGATTATTCAATTGTGAAAATAAGGTGACTAATTAAGCTATAATCAACCCAGTTCCTATGCAAAAAAAAACCCAACACCCGAAACAACAAAAGGAAAGAAATGAGTATAACATCACATCAAAGGAAAAACAATGAAAATAAGCAGCTAGTATTTTATAATGACTTTAGGTGTTTATAGATCAGGGAAGCCAAAAATATCCAGTCGCTTCAATTGTAATAGTTCCTCAAACTAAAGAATGATCTAATGCTTTTCTTTCTTTCCCTTTTCTTGCAATGGTACTTCACTAGACTGGGCTTTACACAATCAGGAAACTCCTAAAGCAAGAAACAGACTAAAAACATTTCATCCCCTTCATTTAAAAATTTTCAAAAAGAATCTCACCATTAAGATCCCACAAGTATTTTAACAAAGACATACTCACCGCCCTATTTTTGGTGGGGTTTTTTTGGTTCATCCACAAGCGTGGACTAGGAGAGGCTCCTTCAGTGACTGCACTCCGACAAGTCACAGGGTGTCCTTCAGTCATTCCCAACGCAACGAGCAGCTGCCGGGGCGCTCACCTGCTCCTGTTTTCTGTTGCAGTGGTCAGCCTTCTTCACGTTCTGGGATGACACGGACGCTCCTCGAGGTGCAACCCAGCTTACAGGAGTCCTTCCACACCGCACCTGGCGGAGGTTCCTCCTTCCTGACCATTCCCTGCCTTTCCAGGGCACTCGGCCTGCCTTAAGGCACACCGCTGTGGGTCACAGGGGATGTGTTTTCTGCTTCCTGTGGCTGCCAGCCTGTTGCTCCCCCAAGTCGCTCTTGTTTTCTGTTCTTTGCACGGTATTTACCTCCTCATGCTCAGGTTTGTTTTCAAGCTAGATAATAAATGAAAAAGTCTATTTGTTAGTAACATGTTTGAGCAGTTTTGCACAACTAAACAGATAGTATGTGTGTCAGGAAAGAACAACCTAAAGGATAAGAACTTTTTTCCCCCCTCCCAAGAAAGGGGCAGGTGCTACAAAACTCTGCAGGTAGCCAGTACGGTAACTGGAAATAGAGCAGTCAGATTCCCTACAGCTTTGCTCTCATCACACTTCTGCTTACAATAAAACACATCAGTATTTGTGTACCTCAATGGAAGTATTAAATGACCACCAGACACCACAGGATACTAAATGACATTCAGACAACATCAACGAATTATACAGATAAAAAAGGGGTAAATAGAGAATACAATTGGTTTTGGCCAACACAAAATACAAACTCAGTGTATTTTACGGTTTTGTTGCCTTGCTTGTTAAGATAAAAATCTGACTTTTACAAAGCCTGAGGATCTATAGAAAACAACCATCAGCAGCAAGCAAAAAAAAAAAAAAAAGTAGCTCTGCTGCAACAAAGGATTTTTACATCGTCTTTGTAATTAAAATGAGGTACTTTCTCAACCCATTATGTTCATTCTTGCAGTTTGTTGCAAGAACAGGAAGTCAAGATTTGAAAGAATTCCAGAAAGAAACATTATTTCATAACTAAAAATAGGAGTGACAGGAACAACTCTGAAAGTCTTTAAAGGAAGTGAATGAATGACATCAGATTGCCCTCCAAGTTACTAACTGAAGAAAAAGGAAATGATGTCTGAAACCTGACATTTTCATTTACACGTGCACCTACAGCTTGTTTTCAGTAACAGAACTCAAGACTATGAGGTATCACTGATATTGGTTTTGTGGGACCGAATGATGGCAAACGACGACACTACATAATTTTATATAGAGAGATATATTTAAAGACTATGACTAAATCTTTGTGCTTTTAGACATAGGTAACCATTAACTGACAGGGTTTAGCAAAAAGTTTAAGTCACAGACAAAAGTTTAAAGCATTAGTGTTGTTTGCTCTTGGCATGAGGGTGTCGGGCAAGAGTCACCCTGACCACGACCTGCCCTTTGGCCCTGGCAATGCCCAGGGAGAGCGCAAGCAGCGTGATGCCCTTTTCGGCTCTTACAGAAACAACTGAATTCATCATAAGGGAATAAAGAAGGACATGAAGCCATTCCCATACCTCACAAGCTATTTTTAAAACCAACACTCCGTAAGAAGTGCTAGAAACACAGCAGCTACGCATTCAAAGATTCCTTGCGGAACAGGATGCAAACAACATTCATTGGCTTTCCAGAGATGTCCCCCTTCAGACCACTGCACTAAAACATGGCCAATAAACAGCACGTTATCATGGGACAAACCGTTGCCACCCCACCCCATCCTGAGCCTGGGAAAAACCCAACATCAGGTGCTTTTACTGGCGCTGCTGCAGCAGCAGGATCCCCACACTCACCTCCTACACTCTGGCTCTTCCAGCCACGACGAGCTTTTGTCTTTTAAAGCAGCTCGCCCTCTCATCCTGAAATCCCGTTTGCCCCTCGAAAAGGCCCCTTCAGGCTGCGCCGGGCCTCCTGCCCCAGGGTCGCACTGCCCAGCTAGGGACCGCCCTGAGCGGGCCGCCCGCGCAGGCAGCACCGGGGCCGACCGTGGGAGCGCCGCACCCAGCCAGCTCCCCTACACCCCCCACGCCGCCGGCCCGGCTCCCGGCTCCCGGAGCACCGCTGCTTCGCCGCCGCTCCCCGCTCGGGTGCCCGGAGCCGAGGCCGACCCCCTCATCCAGCACCTCAGGGGCGAGCGGGGCGTCTGCCCCTCAGGAGGCAGCCCCGCCCCCCAAGGCGGGACGTTGGGGCCAATCCTGGCGCCGATTGGAGCGCCCCCGCTAGCGCTTGCATCGATTGGCTGTGCCAGGCACCCCGGAAAGGGCGGGAAGGGCGCCCCGCCCCGCCGTTCGCTGCGCTCAGTCCCGCCGTGGCGGTCCCTGGACCGCGGCCGAGCCCGGTGCGCTGCAGCCGGGGGTCAGTGTCCAGGCGATGGGCAGAAACGTGCTGTGGGGTGGGCTGCAGGAGCCGGAGCGCCCGCGGGTTCTGGTCTCGGCCCTCCGGGGAGCCCGGCCCGGCCCGGCCCGGAGCCGTGAGGGCGCGGCCCCCAACCTCCGCCGCGGGGCGGGGGGGCACAGAGCAGGCCTTCGGCCCTCCTGTGGTCTTCTGTAGCGAGACTTTCCTCACCGGGACAGGCTTTGTTAACTAGAGGACTTAACGAGAGAAAAACAGAAACCTGCATGGCTCGGGAGTGCTGCCCAAGCCCCGTGGAGCGGGCGGTACGAACTGCTGCAGCCGGCAGACATCGATTTGGGCGAGGGCGTCGTGCGGGGCAAAAAGTGCCCAAAGTACAAAATGTCCATTTGGTTGTAAGCACGCGGTGCCTGGCGGAGAGACGTCCTCAGCGAGAGCTGCCGGTACTGGCTCAGCTGTGCGGCTGGGCCGCGCTCTGCCCCTGGCTTGCCCCAGCCCGCTGCAAGTGCAGCCGCTGGTGTTGGTGGGGCCCGGCGGCCTCTGCCCCAGCTCCGGTGAGCCCCTGGCACAGCTCGGGGCTCAGTTACTCACCGCCAGGGACAGGCACGAGGGGCACACTGCGAGTGCCTCAACGCTTTCTGAAGAGTCAGCAGCTTTGCCCAGGTAACGAACGCTGTAGTTGTTTGCTCTGAATGATAATATTCTCCTGGAGGAACTGGGTCTGGAAGTGGTTGAATTTGTCCCCTGCAGGTTCAGGGTGTAAACACAACAAGATTCTGCTTAATAGTAATGGGACTGATGTCACACGTGGTTGGGTTTTCCTTGTGTGCTCGCTGTGCCGGGATGCCTGAAGGCGGAGTCCGGCCTTTCGATTTAGGGAAATTTACCATTTACTGTAGCAAACAGCACCAATGTGTAAGAAATAGCACCAGGAAATACAATTAATCAGTGTTAGGAAATGCATCTGTTTCATAGTTGCTTGAAAAAAAAACCCCAACCCTAGCATGTGTTGGAAGCTGTATATTTTACAGCTTTTCATTTTTAGATACAAAAATGTTCTAGTACAAAGGGTATGTAGGATACAGTCAATGGCTACGGAAAAACTTGCTGGTTTGTTATGTTGCAATGAGTAACCTTGAAAACTAATGCAGCTTTCTTCACACTGCATATTTAAATGCCGCCTTAGTTTTGCTAGTTTAGGTAGTTTGCTTCCATGTTTGTATTTATTTATGTTATTAAATGTACAAGGAAAAATAGACTAATGGGTCAGTGAATTGGTAATTGTTACCAGTAATCAACAGCAAGAGGGTGATGTTCATCCTCTAGGTTTGAACTGCACCTTCGAGAGGTGCCAATCTCCAAATTAGTTCTACTTGCTCAGGTCTGTAGTTCTGTAACAGCTGTATTTTTTTTTTAAATATATATTCTGTGCCCTTATTCTAGTGTTCATTGGTAAAAAAAAGCAGATCATTCTCCTTCATTTTTGACAAAGAGCTATGATGTCTTAAGGATAAAGGATGCTATAGATGGTGCATCTAAATGACAATAAATGTCAGTTGTGTCTCAGTAATCCTTGTAACTATTAATTTTAGAGTTAAATTTTTCTGGGGGGCACCTCAAAGGAAAAATCAGCTATTAACAGTGAATGAAGACTGAATAAACATGTTTGTGGTAATAATTACTAATGATTGTCTGCAAAGAGACCTTGAGCTGCTTCCCTACGAATACAAATTTACCTAAACAGGGTGGATCAAGATGCGTTTCCCTGTGCCATAGATCATAAAAAACCATGCTATAAAGAATAAAGATTTTTTCTTTTTTTTTTATTCACAAAGACATTAGTAAGCTGTAATGTATAAATTTGCCAAGTTGAGATTAAAATGTATGTTATACTGAACAGCCAAGTGAGGTCACAGACTACCGTTGCTGAACGACGACACAGTCCCGTGTACGTGTTACACTGTGTGCTCGCGTAGCTCTGCAAGGCTGTGTGTATTGCCTCGGGGCACTTCAGAACTGACATGGAACAGTTTCATTTTGTGACTACAGGAGAACAAAACCTTTAAACCACTTTTGTGGAACAGAACTGTGTCTAAATTATGTTTCTCAGTTTAAAAACTGGAGGTGTTCCGTTCAGCTCGGGGGTGTGTCTGTGTGCATTTCTTTGACGAGTAGCCCCAGGGTATTTACCATGGATCTCCCCAAATACACCCATGAGAACCAACGAGTATTACATTTTCAGCACCATCAAGTATCTCAATTAAATCTCATGTAGAGTTAAACAGTTATTGACCAATCTGAATATACTCAATGTTTCTTATGTCAGTACCAATGTTTTCTTGGTTTGATTCTGGTAAAATAAAAAAATTGACACTGGCAAATGCATAGACAGTATCTCAGGCACTCACAATTAAGGAATTTTACCAGTTTTTAGAGTAGAAATCAATTTGATAAATGTGTAGATGATTCTAATACTCAGGTCTTTAGTTAAAATACTTTTACTTGCTCATAATAGTACCTACAATGAACTAGGTACTATACCAGCAGAGAAGATATGAGGCCCTACTTGGAGCCCTTCGTGGAAAGCTAGGAAAACTGCACCATTACACAAGTCCAATGAAAAGAATTACATACAAATTTTGTATTTAAAAAAAATATTCCCTGGACTCCATTGTGAATTTTGGTGGTTTCTGTACATCAGGCCCTATCACCTGTGCTAAGGAGGCAGCAGTCACCTGTCTGTAAGCTGAGCTACGTGTTCTGGTAGTTCTTTTTGTTTATAATAAACCTGGATTGCCTTGGACTGCCCAAGAGCGGAATATGCTAACAATACTAAAAATAATAAATAGTCGTAACAAGAAAAATGACACTTTCTTAAGGGGGCTTTCACTTGACAATAAATATGACAGCATACAAGTCTCCTTTTTTTTTTTAAGTGTGATCACCAAGGCTGACCCCAAGCTGCTGATGCTGGGTGAGCCAAGAGACACACAGAGTGATCCCTCTGAGACTGCGTGGTGAGCGTGGCACCGTGAGCAGGGCCGCTTACTAGCTCATCTTTCACCGATTATGTAACTTATTGCCAGAATAAATACTACAAATCCAATTTCATGTGACCTATAACAAAACTAAAGACATTTAAAATTAAAATCTTGTCGCTAATCCCAAATATACAAGAGTTACCATGTGAAACACAATGAGAAACCTTAACCACATGTAAAGGACACTGAGAAAAAATTAACTTCCAAAAATACTCTTACGAAGTATTAAACACTGTCTTGGAGCTCCCGACAGAAACTTCAAGGTTAGACTTCAGATGGCGCCACAGGTATGCAGGTGGTGGAGCAGCGCCCAGCGCAGGCTGGCGGGGCTGTTACCTACAACTGTTCAGTGCGATCAGGCTGAGATTGAGGCACGTGGAATACATCTGAGAACTTGCATGAAAATACCTCTCTGGTAACGCGGTGTTTCTGAGCGTGAGGAGATGCACTAGGAGAGACCCCTTGAAAACTGAACCCTGCTCCGCTCTCGCTGAAGGGTTCTGCCCACTTGTACATGGCGGGGTAATGCTGAAGGGTGTGGGCAACCGGTTGCTGATCAGGGCTTGCGCTGTAACTCCAGGACTGTGCTTTTTAGTAAGACATACACTATATGTAGATGCTTTCTGAAAAGATCATACGTTATTTCTGCAATTGTTTGTGTTGGCCGTATCTTTCTAGTTGCAGATGAAAAGGAAGAGGGCATTTCTGTTTACAGAGTGGCATTGTGCTTTAATCTGCTTGGAACAGGTATTTTTTGTTTCTTCTCAGCGTGATCGCTTTCATTTTCTTCAGCCGGGGCTAATGTTTCTGATCCAGATCTGCTACTTTACCTAAGATGACAGGTACGCTTTTACCATCTTCCTAACAAAGAGACAGTCCTTATTTCTTCTTCTGAGCTGGCCACTGCTAATTAAGTCCATCCAATTTATGATTCAAAAAGTTCAGAACTGTTTAATTTGTCTTCTTCATACAGCAAAATATTTTCCATGAGCTTCTTTTTTTGATCATTTATCTTTATTTTCCAAGATGTCTCTCTGGCTAATGCTGAAAAACAAAAAAGCCCAAATATTGAGAAAAAAAAAGTCCATCTATTGTCTAAGGAATAGATGATAATTTTAAAATAAAAAACAAACAAACAACAAACTGTTTTAGGAAAAAAAACTGACAGAAAACCGGAAAACATTTGTAGATTTATTGGTAAAATCATAACCAAGGAGAAAAGATTTACTGAAAAGTAGGAAGAAGAACCTAAGCAATTCTGGAGACGAGTAATGTGTCCCTACTATTCTGATACTAGAGTGCTTTCACAAAAACTTTGTTTATTGTAACAGGAGCATGAGCAGTTTTGCCAGAACAGCTTGAAGATCAAGCTCTGCGCGCACTCTTCCGATTTAATTAGATTTACCTTGGGCAGAACATGAAGAGTCAAGGTCTGCGTTTTTTTGGTGAAAGGTGCTCTGTGCAGTAGACGCTGTTTCCAAGAGGTCATCGCTTCTGATCCCCGCCGCATGTCTTTCCTGGAGCCCCTTGGCAGGCTTGTCCTGCTTGAGCCAGTAATCGGGGGCTGCTCTATTTTCCGAATTGTGGCAGCTGTCGCTAGATAGCTCGTCTGCAGATCTGTCGGGAGGATTCCATATAAAACTACTTGACTCATCTGACTCACAGGGGACCCGTGACATCTGCCCGCCGTACATGTCGGGTGACACAACTCCTGTCAGAGGCGTGCACGGATCGGTGCTCGTCAGGATCACTGGCTGTGCGCTGCGCTCTGCATTCTTCCCTGAAGAAGGCACGTCCGTGCTGAGACTGGTTGTCTCATCATCAGTTTCTTCTGGAGTGTTCATGGAGAATCCAGAGGTGCTGCCTCCACAGATGTAATGCTCTCTGAATCTGGTTTTAGCCGTTTCCATCATTTCAAGCACCTGTTTTTAACAACAAAATCTGAGAATGCAGAATAATTCCTGTACCCCTGCTTACACATATTCTCCGATGTCATCGCTCTCAAAAATAAGTAAGGCATGAACGCTGTAGCTTTAGGCCTGGCTGTCAAGAAGACGTGGTCATGCATTTAAAATATTACCTCTGCTATGTTGGAATTCTTCTTTCTCAGACAAAGGCAGATGGCTGAGGCAAAATCGATAGCAACCTCTTCCGGCAAGTGTCCTGCTTTCCTGTCTAGGTATTTACAGCAGATTTCCTTGGCAGCTAGCTTTTCAAAATTTTTTACTTTGGAGTGTGAGCTTTCTTTCGCTGTTTGAATTTCATCAGCAATCATATCTTTCTGTTCAAAGGAAAGAGATCCATTAGTGAAGGCAAAATTAGCATGTTTATTTCTATCTGAATCACTGAGAATATGAGTCTTGCCACATATTTGTTATTATTGCTCCATAATGTCTGGGTTAGGGACCTAAAAGCTTTAAGAATCTCCATTCATGCAACTGACAGAAATGGTTTTTTTCACAAGAGAGAAAAGGCCAAAGGTTTTGTCTGCATGTGGCTAATGTCAGAGCAGACCCAGCTCTTCTGGCTTATGCCCATTTATAGGTGAGAAAAAATAATCAACACTGCCTATAGCAGCATTCTATTCTTGCACAGGCCTTTTCAGGTATTTGCTAAAGAACTCCAAAAGCTAGGATCCTTTATTGCCTGAGCCCATTTGAACATTGCTGAATTGCCTGGAAATAGTGAGTAGGAGTAATTGGTTTCACCTCAAAAGCTCCAACAAGGTGGCAGACGAGGAGCACATCCCACAGAAGGAACATAGGTGGGATCTGTTTTCATGAGAGTGGTGCTAATGGCAGTCAGGGAGCCCGGCCAGTCCTAGTTGCTTGTGAGAGCAGCTTGTGCAGGTCTAATCACAGCTTGGGCAAATTGGCCAGGACAGAAATTCCAGACGCCAGTGCAATACAGAAACACCTGAGAAACGCGATGGTGAGCAACTGCAGTCACCGCCTACCCAGGTTTCCCCATTCAGTTTAGCTCAGAACAGCTCCTTCTGGCACATAACAAACATGCAGCAGCACTTTAGCATAAAGCCTTGTCTCTTAAAGAAACACGTATTTAAACACCAGTTATTTGGAGTATCTCCTGTTATAATCGATTGGGCCAGCACTCCTGAGTGTGCTACGTGAGATGGGAATATATATATCCTGCTTCTACAAAGGCAGGTAGGCTGCTGATGTGAACGGGACCAGGACAGGGCTTCTCCACACCCCTTCTTCAGGATGCGTACAGCAGACTGCAGATAACAGACTGTAGTTATATAAAATGAAAATTCATTTTACAACAGCAACCCCGTTCAGTCGTGTTGGTACTTGTTATTCCTGCTTTTTCTCACCAGATAAACAGGGTGTCTTCCTTCATCCAGTGCCTTAATCCCTGTCAGCATCTCTGCTAAGACCTAAAAAGTATATTTGAAAGATAAAAACATTTGTTCAGAATTAATTCTGGTTTTGACAATTAGTTTTGTAACTAAAGAAACACTGAACTGCCAGGGCATTTTGAAATTCCGCTTTTACTTCAGACGGCTTAACAACGCCAGATCTGGGCAATCGTTATGACCCTTCAGATCTACCTCCAGAGGCAAGTCCAAATGTTATAGTTAGGTACAAAAGATATTCTTGAACCAAAGGATGAGAAGAAGATAATTCTAAATCTAGATAAGGAGTCACACTGAACAGAGTAACTTCCATTTAAATGGAAACACCTGGAGATGGGTGACATCATAGTCTATCAATTATTTCAGTTGAAATTCCACATTAACAGGTGATGTTTGTAGCAGTTCATGTGGCAAATCTGCAGAATTCTGAGAACCTAACTGCACTCTTTCTGCTACTCTTTTTTTTTTAAAAAAAATGATCAGCAGTAATAATTATTTTTGCAACAAGAAACAATTTTGTTTCTGTTTTTCACAAGATTCACCTCACTTTGCCACAAACTGAAGTCTATTTGGAGAGTGGACATAATTAAAGACTGGATTTCAATACATTGTACAGTCAGCAACTATGACATGAAATTGCTGGCAAAAGAACTATCTGAGGCATGTACTCTGACATCCTGTCTGCAAGCACCAAAGAATGCAACGGAACATGGGAAAAAGGCCACGCACCACACCACCGCTGAATAGATCAACTTTTTCTGTTAACTGCCCACGTCTGATAAAATCTTCCGGCAGATAAGTAAGGGAAGCTTGTAGGACTTTGGTTTTCATCATAGCATATTCTGATTTTTTATCTGCAGAATACAGTCGCAGACCTGAATGTCCAAGCTTTGGCGTAAAGTTTTCGTCCAACAAGACATTTGAGCTGTGACAAAGAAAGACAAATAACAATATTGGTCAAGTAATTACTTTAACTCGAGGTAAAGAATTAGAGTTTTACCCTTTTAAAGTCCAGCGCTGAAAGTTTCCAGCATTTGGCCTGCTGTGTATGAATGAAAGGATAAAGAATGGTATAAAGGGAGAGGGGGAAGCACAAGCACTCCAAAAATTACTTCAAAAGAACACACTTCCATAACTTAGAAAAGAGACAGATTAAACGTAAAACGGGAAACACCCTACAGAGCGAGAGACAGCAGAAAGCTACTGCAACTGGATTTCAACATTGTGGAAGCCTGCAGTTGTTACCGGTGTTGGAATGAACAGGTGACCCACGAAGTGCCAAACCCCTCACCTTTTGATATTCCCATGAAGAATTCCAAAATTATGTAAATACTTTATGGCTCGGATGAGCCCTATAGAAATGCTGATTCGCATCTCCCAGGTCAGTGGAGCAGAATCATCCTGCAAGGAAGCGAGGAAAAAAGTAGTATTTTATAGAATAAAAACCCTATAAGACATTAGTAGTTTGGAAAACCAAAGGCTTAGTTTTAGTCCAAATGAAAACTTGTACTGACCTAAATGAAAAGTTTGGTCCAAGGCAGAAACTGGTGGTTTCTAGGCCAAGGAAGGACCCCGTCCTTAACTACTGAGCTGCCCGCTTTGCCTGCCGTAGGACAGTGAGGGAAGGCTGCAGCAAGGCTCATGCTTGTCCAAAGCATCGAGCCCTGGCCATTACTGCAGCGTGGCGCTGGTTTCGATGGATTACTTTCCTGATGTTCCTCTGCCCTGTGACCTCCTCTGCAAATGCTCCTTCAGTGGGTGCGAACACCTCCAATGTTCCCTCTTAAGCCCTTGTAACAATTCATGGCACATGATGCCAATGAATATGATGATGGGTTCTACAGAAACGTATTTCCAAGTGCAATTAGATATTACATTATGAACAGACACATTTTGCAGATTCCTCACTACTTTGGAGGTCTCAAGGCTGCACAGCAGAAACTTCCCGTTGCCCTGATCTGCTGTGCAGCAGCCCTGGGAAAGGGCTGCAGCCTGGCTCGTACTTGCAGTCAAGAGGTTGGGGCACTTTTTTTCCTGGCTGTTTCTCAGAATGTGAAGAGATATGTTTGCTTTTCATACAGGGACAGGACAGGACTTGCAATCACAGACAGAAAATAGACACAGATTATTTGCTTACTTGACACTGCAGTTTGTTTTGTAGCGATCCATTAGACAGATATGGATATATCAGACAGTGCAATCCAGTTTCTACTGAGAAACCCAGCAGCTGCAAGATGTTGACGTGACTACACCTGCAGGCACAGATTAACAAGGATTTGCAAATGAAATAAGAGCAACACAGAAAAAAACATTCCTGAGCAGGAATAAATTCCTAAATTCAAGGCGACTGGGAACTGTGTGCTGCAGCTGGAAGCACAGAACGGCCCTGAGCAGGACGGCAGAAGGCAGAACCTCGCAGCGAAGAGACCTTACAGCAAAGCCCCGTCCCGCGCAGGCAGGAGGGATGCTGAGCTGCAGAAGGAACCCTTCCTCACCCCCGGGGCTGGCAGAGCGGCTGCGTGTGCTCCACAGCGGCCTGCAGCAGTGCTGGGAGCACAGATGGTGCTGCAGTACGGGCCGTGGCAGTGCAGAACCCCCTGTCCCCAGCGCAGCGCAGTGCCCGGGGACAGACGCGTCAGCCTTGAACCGAACAGGGGCAGCAGGCTACGCGCAGGGCACGCACGGACTGCGGGGGAAAGCCAACCGCTTACCGAAAGCAAATCTGTACTTCGGTGTGAAAGAATCTTTGGGTGGAACTCGGGCTTGTACATTCTGTCTGAAAAATGAAAACATGCGAGAGAATGTCAACAGTGACCATTAAGGTGTTGCGCGTACACAGATCTCTCAGCCTGCAGATGACAGGCTGCTTGAGACAACAGGCAAGTATCACTGATGGCAGCTTTGTGTCAGAGACAACAATTAATTGAAAATTAGAACAAAGACCAGTGTAAAAACACCTCTGATCCAATCATCAATGCGGGTAGCTACATAGCAGGCTACTCCCACACACAGAGTTAATAAAACTACCCACATCACGGAAGCAGAGAATCACAGAATGGAGATCATCTGGTCCAGCTGCCCCACCAAAGCAGGTTCGCCTACAGCAGGTCACACAGGAACGTGCCCAGACGGGTTGTGAGTATCTCCAGAGAAGGAGACTCCACAGCCTCTCGTATGCGTTTGCTGAATCTACGTTTGTTTACTTTACATCATTTCGTTTTCACCTCTCCTTTTGTGCAGCCATGCTGGTTCCTTGACCACACAATATTACACAACTGCTAATGCTCAAGAGATACAAATAACGTATTTCCTTCAAAGAAAAAGAGAAGGTGGAGTACTTGCCTCTTTCAGTCTTTTGATGACATACACCATGTTGTTCCTCTGACCTTTGTAGACATCTGCAAAAGCACCTTCACAAATTCTGCTCTTGTCACTGAAACCATTTGTGGCATTAGTAACTTCCCTCTGGGTCCACAAAAGACTCCCGCTGGGGAGATCAGTCATTGTCTCCTGCTGAGGAGTAGAAGAGCTGCAGGGCTACACATTTGTAGAAGAAACAAGATTATCTCATGAAAATTCCTAAGCTTTTTCCTCCTTTCAGGTGTCTTATTCTCTTTTCCATGATTTGAGCAGTCACTTTGATTGTTGAAAGAAATTGTGAAAGGTACTGTGCGATCACTTATTAGGGTTTCCCTTTGTGATACCTGCCTTGATGGGCTTTGTTGATGTAAAAATTTTGCATAGTAGAAGAGACTTGAAAACAGTTATCAATTTGCATTTTTACCTTTCCCAGAAAACAGACTCAGTTTTGTTTAAAGGTCCGTGTATTTATTTGAAGTGATGTTAGTATAAGTTACAAAAAATATTAATCTTTATGGCTGGGGCATATATTAAGAAACAGTTGGCTCAGAAAGTAGGGTCCCTCATGATGTATTTATATTCTGGTAGGAACTTCACACCTACTTCTGAAGCAGCTGGTGTCGGTTGCACAATAATTTGTTGCTTCCAGTGTGGCAAGTCCTAATGCCAATTGTTATTACAGTTCCACTGTAGTCTAATCAAGCCGTTTTCACAGCCTTAATGTGCTCCAGGCTTGAGAAAACAAAACATTAACTCCCTCTCAAAAACACTGAAACTACTGCATTCTCTGTAGCAATCTTCTCTTCTGGCTGGTACTCCTGAAACATGTTCTTTTGGAAGAGTTTAAACTCTTAAAACTCAATCTTCTTTAAATAAAAAACCTCAAACAAAATCAACCAAAGAAAACAGGCCAAGACAGAACCATGATGGGACCAGAGCGTGCACATGACTCCAGGAAGCACTCTGAGGACCCACAGGACAGACCTAGCTAGACTATCTTAAGGACAGCAGAGCTGTAGGGAGAAAGGAACAGGAGACTGTGCTGAAATAATTAGGAGCACCAGAAAAGCTGGTCACATTGAGATGCTTAAGCACTGGAACAGGGGCTCAGAGAGGTGATGGAACCTCCATCCTTGGAGATTTTCTATTATCAGCCACAGAAAGCTCTGGGCAACCTGACTTAAATTTGGTACTAGCCCTGTTTTGAGCAGAAACCACATTTGAAGCATAAAATTAAAGAAGTGTGCTATTCTGACTAGTCAGTGGTATATATTGCACTGGCCTGTGATCACACCAGAAATGTGAAGTCCTCCGTAAAATCTATACGGGAAATTCCTTCAACATTAATTGCTATTTGTGGACATGTTACCCATGCAGAGCTATGCAGTATGCAATATTGTTAATTCTTCCCTTCACTGGTTCTTCACTGGCAAAAATTGACATAAATAATCTGTAGCATTACTATTGTATTCAGTCCAAACAAATTGTAATCAGGCCCCACTTTTTCACCAGCTCTATGTTTTAATACAAGTAGAGGGATAAACTTTAATTGAAAAAACACAGAATGTCATAAAGACAATTTTCACTGTTACAATCAATGAGCACTCAAGGGATTTACCTTCACACTTGATGAGACAGGAGGATTTGACTGTAAGGATTTCAAAAGGTCTCTTGGGGGAGGTGGTGGAGAAGGAAGTGAATACAAGGCCCCTTCAGAAACAGCACCTGGAATTGAAATAGCAGGATTGAAAATACACCTTATTTTTGTAATAGCACAGCCAGGGACTAATTAGGAAGGTGTGGGGTATTTTGTGCATTTCCTAACCAGGGGTAATCTGTGACAAGCTGTCACAATGTGAAATACTGTGTGAAGACAGGGAGCTATTTTCCTGGTTCCTCTTTGCAAGATGACTATGCAGACCTCTCTCATCCTGGCTCGGGGACATCGAGCTCCCTACGTCTATACCGTTGGTCAGATGCTCTCCGCGGTCTGTCGCGTGGCTCTGCCTCTCCCTTTCCCAGGCAGAGGGGCCTGCTGACCTGTGCACAGCTTGCTTCTGGCCTAGATTCATTCTGCATGGAGAGAGGGACATGGGGCAGGAAATATGTGCACTGATCTGGTCTTAGCATGGAGCCATGATGGGACCGGGGTGTTCGCAGAGACCTGGGAAACAGCTTGAGATCCCGAGGATGGATATGATATAGCCAGCACCGCTCGAGGCCAAGAGAGCTATAGGAAGGAGGAACAGAAGGCTGTGGACTAAAGTTAGGAATAAACAGCTCAGGAGACAACAGGGCTGGGAAAAGGGCAAATTTCCAAATGTGACTGTTTTGAAGAGCAATATATTCATTGTGCTGTACTGAAAGTGAATGGGGAGCAGTCTTGTCTATATGGCCATTTCAATGTCAAAGCAAATTCAGAATCTCTTACTTACTACCTGCTGGTGATACTCCCAGATGTGAGGAGTCTGGTGATGGCAACACACTTATCTCGTTTTCTCTCTCTTTATTTTTGTTTTCTATGGGAGTTAAAGATATGTCCTCCTGTTTAGGCAGCTCTACCAGCTCTTCTTTTTCAGAGTTGGCAATATTAGAGGCTGATGTCCCTTCAGAGGAGAACAAAGGAAAGATGAAGATTGTGTGACTCTACTCAGTTATCAGGAAATAAACCTAGTCAGGAAAACAGACTGTAAATTAACATGAACATTAACATGAACATTCAAGCAATTTATTGTTAAATTGCTGGAATGCTATTGGCATTTAAATTCAGACCATATTCATGACATTAACTACTACTGAAAATTAATAAGTGATAGTTTCAAACAATGGTCAGTGATGACAACGCAAAAGATATGTAGTCTCTTACAATACGGAATTAGCAATAATAGTATATTTATTTTGTCATTTTCTATATAACATCATTCAGCCACAGATCTCAAATCACAAATATCTCCCAGCCTAAAGAAGGCATCTAGTTCTTTGTCAGTTGACATGGGACTGAGAGGAGGTTTGACAGAGTTGTATTGGTTTTAGTCAGTTAATATTTTAGGATGATTTTCAGTTGTGTGGTTTTAGTATTATGACCATGCTCATTCCCATAAAACACTTTCCTATATAAAACTATTTGCAATGAAGAATCATAGTTTTATTTACAAACAGAAAGAAAGAAACTGGAGACAATCTAGTGAAAACATAAAAATGGCCAAAGGTCAAGACTGACTGATATATAAGGAAAAATTAAAGTCTGAATTATTGATTCACTACAGCTCTAAAAGATCCTCTGCTGTACACAGCTGAGCAGAATCTCGGAATCAGGCCTGAAAAAGCAACTTGAACTCTGGTTAAAAGAAGTACAAAGATGCTTTCAGCATACAGGGACTTGAAGAGTATGTGCCTCTTAGAGGGAATTATTAAAGTTAGATTAGACTATAGTTAGGATGTAAAAAAAATAAAGTAAACCAAATCAAGATACTGTGATATACAAGGCTGTCAAAATCTCCTGAAGAAGCAGCTGAATTCTTACTCATGAATACATTTCCTCCATCCCTGGAGGTGTTCAAGGAACACAGATGTTGCACTTTGGGACATGGTTCAGTGAGCATGGTGGTGTTGGGTTGACGGTTGGTTGGACTTGATGATCTTAGAGGTCTTTTCCAACCTTTTCTATGATTTAAAACTGAAGTTGAAAAGGAGCTTGGAAATGCCCAGTGTGCACTAGGGATGATATAAGGACTTCCTACAGCCTGATAATCACATTTTCTTGGTTGTAGTTCTAAACTTTTGTTTTTACCTGGCACCTTTTGTCAGCAATACATTTAGCATTTTCTTAAAAATAAAAATTAATGTTTTATTTTTATATGAAATAAAATAAGCACAAGTATTAATACAAGGGGGTTTTGTCATGCTGGTTTATCAGCTTTGTGCCCTAAGCGTGGTGGTGATCTTGCAATCAAAAGCAGCAGGCCCCTGCGTTTGGAATCAGATCATAGCTGGTGTTCTTCTTTGTGGTACAAGCAAAGCACTGGGAGCATCGGAAACAAGCAGGAAGGGGTGTGTTTCGTTTATAATCCATGCTCCTTACAGTAAGCCAACAGTCAGGAGAAGTGTGGAGGAGAAGACAAGCTATGACAGTTTCCATGTACTAAAGGCTGAAGAGTAGGAGCAGATGAAAAGCAATAATGGTAGAAGTGGGCATGTTCACATCAGGCAAGTTTTTTCCTTTGACCTCTGTCTGGGGTTTGTACCCGCTTTCTTCAGTGTCACCTATCAATGCAGGTTTGAATGAAACTAGGTCTTCAAACCAGAACTCAAAAAAATCAGGTCTGTTTCTTTATTGCTGTGTCAGGAAGCTATGAAATGCCAAATTTCAGAGGGTTTCAAAATTAGCTATCAAACAGCCTGCAGGCTTTTAGTCAAAATGAGAGTCCCCATATTCCGCAGTTGTTGGCTTTTCCCTCCTGCACTTTAAGATAGAAGTCTCTAAAATTAGAATCACTTCCGTCTTTCAAATTATTTTTCAGGGTCTTTCATAAATTTTGCAACTTCCTGCACATCAGACAAACAGGTCACCACTGAAGCTGAAGAACTGGCACACACAAAAAATCATTATTGTGGACATCCAGAAGTGGGACTGGAGTAGTGCAAGGAATTGTTGAAGGGAGGTAGAAGGCTGCTGGAAGCAATCTGCCAGCAAAACATCTACCCGTGTGTTGCACCTGATTCTTTTAAGTCAGAATGAATAGAATTACGGTGATGTCAGGACCACTTAGTTTTCTAAAGTGCCCGACAGACCAAGCAATGTATTCTCCATATATGCCCAAGAGGAATCACCTGAATAAGTATACTCAGATATAGATTAAAAAAAAAAAAAAAAAGCAGAAATAGAGGTTAAAGACTTCAAAGACTTGTCTAAATCTAAAAAGATCCTGCTAGGAATCACTTCTGCTTATGACTAAGCACACAGGGGAATGCCCCTATTGGGTTAATTCCAGCAAACATTAACTGCTTCCACATGGCAGAACAACAAAATGATCCAGCCTTTCTGCCACTTAAATTAATACCACGTTTTGTGAGGGACTTCAGTATAGAAGACAACTACTTGAAGCTTTTGAAAAAGTTAATTTCATTGTAGTTTTGCGATTTATTGCATTTGAATTGATCTGGGACAAAAATTAATATTGATCATCCAGAAACATGACTAAAAAGTGATCACTCCACAGGATTTGTCTCTTCCAGCCTCTTTTAAATCCTCTTTACCTAGCCTTCGTATTGTTTTACAGAATTCAGAGTCAAAACCAAAATCACTCCTAACTCCTTATGAGCCCTTTGTGGAACAGTCCAATATTGTAGTTCTCCCATCGTCACAGAGCAAATCAGAGACACCAAGGTATGTTAGATCTGGTATATCAGTTCGGTGTCTTACTGAGCTGACTTGAGCGCGTCCATTTCTTGCCATGGTCTCGTAATATTTACTTTCCCCGTTTACCATCTAGCCCACAGAAATCACTATAAAGACCCTGTTCACTTGCATCAGCCAACTACAATTTTTAGAAACCAAGCTTGTCCTTAGAAATCCCAGCCGAAGTGTACTCCTGCAGCCTGGAGGAAGTTGGCTGGGTTTTATTTTTAACAAGGGCAAACCCCTCTGTTTTTGCAGCTTGTGGCAAATGAAGTCCAAAAATTCTCAGAAATGGTTTTGAGAAAGCTCAAAGGAAAAATAAAAAAGTAAATCACAGGGGCAGAAGAGAAAGCAGGTAATCCCCGCCGGTACCAGGCCTGAAGTCATGGGGAGACTGCGCAAGCCACGGGGATATTGACATACCACTTCAAAGAGAACCAGTCAGACAAACAGCATGACGAGTGTTTCTGCGCAGTGACGATGATTATTTTTGGCTGTGTTTTATCGGTATTTTTAAGGGCAGTGTTGCTGGAAGCTGCTTTTGGATTGGAAGCCTGATTCCTCGCGTTTTACATAACCAGAGAGACAAATCTTACATGGTTCTTTGTGTAAGCAACCTTGTCGGGGGCTTTAAAATGCTGCCTCAGGGTCTGATCCAGTGCCATGTGCTGGCCTTCGTGCACAGGACCAGGCCTGGTGATCAGAGATCCTCTGGGTTTCCAGGGGGTCATTCTACTGGGTGTGCTGGACATCAGCCTGAATCCAACAATGTGCTTTGCAAGCAACAGCTCTCAGGAACTAAATACACAAAGCTTCTCTTGGAGTGATTTACCACTGCAGTGTGCTGCACTAATCTCGGTTTGACATCTACTCAGGGTCTTGTTTTAAAGGCCTGCAAGAGAAGAGAAGACCCTCTACCTTGGGGTAAAAGCAGCAGCAGCTCAGTTGTTCTAACAGGTAATTTTTCTAAGCTCTTTGAACTCAGCTTTTGCAAAAATGGCAAAATGAACCCACATGGGAAACAAAAGGCATCATACCTGACTGAACAAAACCGGCCACTTCCAGATAAAACGGATTAAAATTATGTTGAAAATTGTTGCTGCTATTATGTAGTGGTAAAAGCATTCAGTAATTTTTCAGTTTCATTTTTTATGTTTCTTGGAAGGAGAATGCAGGTGGGTTTTTTATTAAATCACAGTGTAGAGAGTGGGAGGACAGAAATGTCAATGAACTCTGTAAAGGAATACGCTGAAGTCAGCCAGCCCTAAACAAAGGTGGGCCCCAGGATGTGCTCTGGCAGGGAGAGAAGGCAAGGACTGCACCTCATTAATTAGAGATTAGAGGTGTGGTAGGTTACCTGTGTTATGTAAGAGCACCCAGAAACTCCCTTTCTGGACTCAGCTGCTGAACACTGAACAGGCACAGAGCAAAAGGGTCATCGTGTCAGGGTCGTCACCCTCTACTCCAGAGTATCCATAAAAATACCATTAGCAGGGCGCCGGGCTTATTGCATTGGTCATACCTGGATCAGACTTACTCAATGTAGATATTAAAAAAAATTAAAAAAATTAAAAAAATAATCAAGATTTAGTTTTCAATCCTGTCCACTCGGAGAGGACCCTCAGAGTCACAGCCACTGTGACTAAATTAACCAATATACAAATTAAAACAGATTTGGGTTCGCTTTCCTGTAGCTTTGTTTCCTTTGCTGTGGAATGAGGCGTAGGAATGGTGACGGTCTCCTAAGCTGAATGCTGTGACCAGGTTCAGTCAGCAAGTGGATCTGCTGAATCAGAGGGCTGCCTGTGGGTGGTGGCAGAATCAGTTACGTTAACTGAGCAGCGCTCTCGTTAGGGTCTGTGGTTATTTGGCTTGATGTACTAATTGCTTGAAGGCTGCTTCTGCTGTAGTACTTAATATTCCTTTTTTTTTTAAAAAAAAAAAAAAGAAAATAGGATTTCAAATACCATTGTTAAAGATTTTTGTTCTGCCATGCAAAAATGAGGGCTAAAAGTCATGCCAATGCCAGGAAACTACAGCAAAACAGCAGTGCCACGCAGAGACACACTGTGGCGAGAAACCCGTGATGCGTTACCGGACTTTCCATGAGAAATGCCTCCAGCGGCTGGGCAGCCGTGCCAGCTGCCCGCTGAGCTGGCGGCCCTGCCCTGACAGGCAGGCTGCTGTTTCGCAACAGCCGCGCGCGCTGTAACCCAAACTCCCCTACCGTAACCCAAACCCCCCTGCCGTAACCCAAACCCCCCTGCCGTAACCCAAACCACCCCTGCCGCTGGCGGCTTCCCTGGCACCGACTGTCCCGCACCTCTTCCCCCTGCAGAAGCACACACCCTCGCAAGCTTTGAGTGCTTCCCAAGGGCGCCTGGGCAGCACTCTCTAAGCGTTTTTGGCCGCATCACAAAACCCTGTGATTTTTCTTTCTAGTAATTCTCTGTGGAGAACTGGCAAAATTCATACAAACATCTGATTTCCAGAAAGTAGATTTTGGGTGGGAGTATGTGTGAAAAGGGGAACGTGGCCTGCGCAACTTTTTGCAGCAGCTCAATACAGAAAGAGAGTATGTGGTCCAGGGCTCAACAGATTTGGTGGTAGAACTGGATGAAGGTACAAAAATGGACAGCTGCAATTTAAAGATAATTTTCAATGGAGAAAAAGGGAAAGGAAAATTCTATTTAAAGGCATTGTGATTTCTAGAAGGCAATAGTTTACCTTAACTAGCGCACTGAGTTCAAAAGCTAATCAAAAAAGACAAATCTGAAGTAGAGCTAAGTGGAGAATGTGAGAAGGATTGCATGCAAAGAGTCAGAAAAGACTACAGTTTAATTTATGGAGGGATCAAGGAGAACATATGATAGGAATAGAGAAAATATGAAGTGGAATAAAGAAATAGCAATGTAGGTAGTCGATAAACCATTTCTCCTTTTTGTAACCTTTTCCTTACGGGGTAGGAAGCAGGCTGCATAGGCCAAACCGAGCATACGTTTTCTACTCTGAGTTTGTTGACAATTAGAGTATAATGACAAAATTTCACAGAGAAACAATAACGTATGAAAAATTAAAGTATTCATAATTAATCTCTGTTTTGAAACCCTGTCTGATGCACGCAAGTGCCACCCCTTGTTCAGAACACAGCCAGTCTCTCTTTGGCACCTCTCGAAGCATCTGAGATGGCCACTACAAGGTGGGATGATGAACTAGAGGGACTAGTAATTCCTCCTCTATGTCACCTCTTCCTTTCCCACCACAAAGTTTATTTGAGAGAGCAGAAAATCAGAATCAGTGGAGAAATTTTAGAATTTGAGCATGAGACTCCCAGCAAAAAGTTTCTCCAGTTAGCAAGACAGACGTACTGGGTTGTGTCTGGGTGCCCTGAGGAGCAGCACAGACTCTCCGCGGGAGCAAGGCGCAGCTACTCACAGTCCAGAATGACTTGAGCTGCTCGGTAGAGCTGCAGCCCTTGCAGCAGGTCCAGGAGCTGCTGCACCGTCGCCAGCCTCACTCCCCACCACCACATGAGCTCTCTTGTTATGCTGATCCCCGTCTTCTCCATGCACTTGATTTTCCGTAGCTCTGTTTGATCAGTTATCACGTAGGAGGCTGGTGGGAGACAACCGATATTTCTGTTTAAAGATGAGAAAAAGCAAGCGAGTGCAAGCAGGGAAAAAAGCTAAGGGGCAAGACACACTTTGCTTTTCCATTTGCACACTTTTAAAAGGAAGGATCACAATAAATTAGCTATGTGGACATGAAGAAAATTCAGTTCCTAAAGTAAGATATTCCTTTTATTCATTTGACCATTCTGGAGAAAATGTTGTTATATCTGAGACCCAAAAAGAAAACCCAGTCACACTTTTTAGCATATTTTCCCCATAATCTTCCTTCACCTTAAATCTTTGTAAGTTCCAATTAAATTCCTGGTGTGGTTCTCCCGAAATAGGCAACAGAAGTCAGTGGTGAGGTTGCACTCCCATCTGCAGTACCAAGTACCAGTAATACGGTGCACTCCTGTCTGCAGTACTAAAGACCAGTATCGTGGTAAATAGTGGTAAATCAAATAGTAACTGAACCACCTAGGAGTGAGTTACACTCAGACAGACCTGTTGGTGACAGGCAGCAATACCGAAGAGCAGGAGATACCGTGCTAAAGCTGAGCCTACACCATTTGTCGCAATTCCCAAGCAGGCACAGCATGCTGGTTACCCTCAGCACTCCTCGGCTGGCTCACCACCACGTAACCCACCTCCCCTCACCCAGCTCCTGCTAGACCCGCTGCAGCCGGCCGCAGCGTAAGCGCTAGGTACAGCACCGCGGGCTGGAGGAGGGCGAGGTAACGAGGTGGTACAACCACAGACGTGTCGGGAAATGCCCTTGCGTTGCAGCAGAGGGCTGGGGGAGAGAAGGCAGGAGCTGTGCTGAAACAGCGGTTCGTGGGACACGGCCACCTTGTCACTCCGTCCCGCGATTTTGTGTGCTTTCAGCTGTGCTCAGCGGTGGTCTCCTGGGGGGATACCCACCGAAGGCGCCTGTCTGACTCGGCCCCTCTCAGCTGCCCCGCACCTGATGTGCCACTTGCTCAGCCTGTAGGAGAGAGGCTTGGGGGCCGGCGGGTGCGTGTGGAGACAACAACTCAGGAGCTCACATCTCAGCTGGCTTCAGAGGGACATTAGGCATACAGTTCTATGCATCACAGTGGAGATGAATCTCCCTGAAGCCAACAAGGTTAACTGGGCTAAGAGTTTACCCAGCAGACAGAGTCAGTGAAGTCTCAAAAATAAAGGAAGGTAGGCCACCCAAGAAAAGCTTCAGGTCAGAATCGTTTGGACTGGGATACAGGAAAAATAAAAACCTCAGAGACTGCATTTTCTATACTTAACTGGACATGGCCAGGACCGAGAAAAATAAGGGCAGTAAGTATGAGGGAATGTTCCTGAAGTGAAGGAAGAAAGAAAAAAATAGAACGTGTAAGCACACGTGAGGGATGTTTTGAAAAGAGGCAAGCAAGTAGCAGAAGATAAAGTGTAAAGGAGAAGGAGTGTGAAAGGTAGTAGAGAGCGAGGGGAGGGAGCCTGGCTGCCCGAGAGAAGCCAAAGGAACACGTAAGTCTGGAATTCCACCTATTAATTGGAGGTTTTGCTCAATCCCCAAAACAGATCAGTGCATGGGAATTCCCTGTCTACAGGATGTGCTCTTCCGAGCGCCAGGGACCGCTGGCCAGACACCCTGCGTGGGACCGCCGCGAACCTTGCCTGAACCTCGCGCCCTTCCACGGCACCTCTGCCCCACCACCTTGGGGAGCACAGCCCTGCTGCCAGCCCACCTGCCCCGCAGTGGCCCTCTCACCGAATCGCATCCAGTCATAGTCACTCAAGCAGTCCATCTTCTGGCAGAAATCTTCCAGCACCCAGGCAGGCATGCTGTGAACGTACAGAGCTGGGGGGGAGCCCCCTTTCAAGGCGAGGGGTGGCTGCTGCAGGGTCATGGCTTCACAGTCCCTCTCTGGAGAGCCCTTTGTGCCCGCCGTGGCCATCAGCAGCGGCTACGCATGCTGCACGCCGAGGGCTGGGACTTCGGCCACAGGCAGTGACGTCCGGCAGTCTCTGCCTCCTCTGTGCGCGGTGGAGGGTTGATTTTCTCCAAAAGCTTCCTCTTCTCGAAGGGGCTGGCCCTGACAGCCTGTCCCCACCCCGGCCCGACTTGCTCTTGGCTGGGGGAAGAGCCAGGAGAGACAGACAAGCGTTTCTTGGCAGAGTCAGACCGCACTCCGCTGCTTCCTGTGCTGCTGACGTCAGGCTCCGGCCCCAAATGCAAATCAGATTTTCCTTTCCACGAGTGCTCATTGCTCCAGCCGGGTTGCCAAAGTGCAAGTCCCACGTGATGGAGGCGAGCGGCGCTTTCCTGCGTGTAACACGCGGCTGGTATTGCCGACGGGCTGCGCAACGGCTGCTTACGGACAACGCGAGGGGCGTGTGGGCCGGGAGAGGTGCCCTGCAGAGCCGCCGTGCCTGCTCAGCCCAGACCTTGGCCGCGTCCCCAGGGCAGCCAGCCAGCGGTTTGCTCACCCACACGGGGACAGAGACGCGTGCGCACGTGCGTGTTTAAACGTCGATTCCCCTCAGAGCAACACCAACCGTGCTGCCCGCCACGCTGGGGGCTGTACGACCGGGCATCGAGAAAGTGCCGAAGATCTCACGAGACCTAAGAAACACGTCCTGACAGAGAGGGCCATAAACGCACTGCCAGCTGCAGTGAGCCCTGATCCTGCTGCTGGGGTTTTGCAATCCTTGCGGCACAGTGGCATTCACTCCTTACAGTGCGCGGCACGGTGGCAGATGCAGGGAGCGAGAAGTAAACACCAAAAGTGGTTGTATGGCCAGGTCTCACTAGCCAAGGATTAGGTTTAAAATATGTTCTTTTAGTGTTTCCCTTTTTTGCATTTAACCTGCTTTTGATAGACATTTGTAATTAATTAATTTGCCAGTGTACGTGCCACAAATACTTCTGGCAAAATTACCTACTTGGACAGCCTTACAGCTGTACCTCTGCCACCATGGGACAGCTGGCAATCTGTAACTCCTTCCCCCTGCCGTTCTTTTTGTTCATGTTTAGCCCTAGGTCTTTTGTGTTAATTGTGAACAGGCTGTGGGTTTTGAGAGCTTTTCATTTACTATTTCTT
The DNA here is from genome assembly GCF_034619465.1 of Leptosomus discolor. NCBI lineage: Eukaryota > Metazoa > Chordata > Aves > Leptosomiformes > Leptosomidae > Leptosomus > Leptosomus discolor. The sequence continues at coordinate 723,874 of NC_141399.1, forward strand.
TGTAATCTGCATGTATTTTACTGTACAGCTAACTCGTTTTCAGTATCAAACTTACAGACTTGGGCAGTTTTCTGTATTTCCTGCCTCAGAAATCAAGAACCTTTCAAGTACCATTAATGTAATAATGAATTTCTTACTCCCACTGTGGCAAGGAAAAGCTGAAAAATGTGATATTAATGTAGCTACAAGGTCAAAAGACAGGAAAAAAAACTAAACAAAACTATCAGAAGTGTATTATTATATAAAATATCACAGTTCAAAGATTGCCCTGGGACCTATCTCTTTTAGCAGTAGCGCTGTTTCAACAATAATAGTTAAATGTTTGGGTTTTCTCCCTCTGTTTTCCCTGCTTACTTTCCCTCTGACATGTACCTAAATTCTCTGCCATAGGAAGACGATCAGAAAGTCTCGTAAGACGAGACTAAAATTTGTGTGCAAAGAACTGGATAAAAGCGGGAAGAAAGAGCACTTCTTTCCCTTGGGTGCTGGAAAAAACTGTGAAACCTTTTGGACTATTTGCCTCGTGGGAAAACGAGGGGAAAGAACGCATCTAACTGTGCTTATGGCTTCAGTTTCACACTAAACATTGGATGCAATAAAAGGTTTTACAAGGGAACTGAAACTTTCTTTTTTGTGAGGAGAACAATCTTCACTTCCAAATAGCGAGGTGGGGGCAGGACTGCTGCGAGCTTTCTGTGATCGCTGACCGACTCTTGGAACAGCTGGTTATTCCTCTGGCGTCTCCTGCCCGCAGCTGTGACCAGCCGCTTCCCACAGCAGCCGTTCCCACCGACCCCTCCTGCTCACCGGCCTGCTGCCCCCTCACTCTCCAATGAGACAGCGCTAGGACTCCGCTGAGAACTACCCACATCTTTAATGTGGTTGTCACAAGTAAACAGCAACTTTCACTCATTACTAACCTAGCTGAGTAACTAGTAGGAGGTTCCATTTTCCAGCATTCATGTCCTGGAGCCAGCTGGGGTTTGCACTAGCCTGTATTCTGACCCAAAGGAGCACTCCAGAACAGACAAAAGACACTTTCTGCATGTTGAGCAGTTCTCCAGAAGTCTACCTGTCTAGAACATCTGGTTTTGTTGTCTATTTTTTTAAACATATTTTATCAATAGGAGCTCTTTAATAACCAAAATTTTTTCGTACAGAATTTATGCACCTACTTTAACAATTCTAATTGAACAGGCTAGTTATGCCAATTACTTCCTCACATCTGCCAGTGCCTTGCACTTCAAGTGAATGCTCAGGCCACGGCTTTGGCTGAAGAACAAAAACCAAATGACAGCAGAAATGTTACGAGCAGTTGTGTTCCAATGACAATATGTAATCAAATTTGGTTTATGCTAGAATGCCTCCAAGTAATAAAAAGAAGATACACAGCTGGGATGATGCTATTACCAGACTAGTCCATGGTAGGGTCTTGGGAGCATTTGGTAACTGGACTCCTACAATGGGCCCAGCTGAACGAAGGTGTTACTGAACACGCTCACAACCGCTGCCACGTTGGTTAAAAAGACAAGCCAGCACCAGCACGACTGTCACCGCACTGTCAGAGTGTGGCGAGAGGATCAACTGTAACATCAGGTGTGACCCAGAGGTCTGCAAACACAAAACCTCGTCAGCTACTTGTGACAGATGGTTTTAAGTGCTTCTCATCCTAGAGTGGAAGTGCTAAGCTTTTAAACCTGATGTATGGAAAAAAAAATAAAATAAAGGTATTTCATGATTTGTCAACAGGAAAATGAACACTTAGATGGTATGTGAGAGCTAAAATTAGCCAAGCAGTTACAGAATTCGTATCACAAGAAAATGTATCCACAGCGCAAGCAAGCAGCGGTGGGAGGAATCGGGGAGGCAGCTGCGTGAACAGGGTTCTGCACCGGCCTTTGTATTTGTGTTCAGCCCCTTCCTCTCCCAGGCTTCTTGCACCACTGTGGAAAATTCAGTTTCATCTGCAAAATGAAAGTAGAATTTCCTTGATTATCTTATCTAGGGAAAGTATTAGATGTCAAGCACAGATTGTCTCTTGCTGTGCATTAAGCAAGAGGCAACCATTACTTTAAAGATGAAATACCTCCCTCCTGCTGTTAGGGGCTGTGCAAAGAGTAGTCAGCTACTGTTGGCAGAACGAAATGGTAGTATGAAGTTGTCAAGATAGGTCCAAATTAGGTACTTTGGTACTAAAAATCAGATGCCACAGTGCCCAACTTAGAGACAGCTGCCTGGGGTGGAATCCAAAAGTCCCCGTCTGGCCCCTGTTCTGTGAGTCAGGCATCTGCCACCTCCAGAGGGGACGGAGAGCAGCCTGCCTGCTCTGCAAGGACAGCCTCTGTGCTTCAATGAAATGCTAAAGAACAGTAGTGGGGTTTGTAAAACTCCTGTCCTAGGACTCACACACCTCAAGGATTCAGGGAAATGACACCTTCTACTTGGGCATTGCCTAAAGCTGGGGTGACAGTTTAGCATCAGCCACAACGCAGTCCTGTGGCAATGGAGGCCAAATGGTTTTGAAACTCAATCCCCCAGCATCTGCTACCGATCAGCTAGAACGACTGTTGGGAGTACTGCAGCAACACAGCACACCCTCACAAGCACTGTGAGGTTATTGGACAGAACTGGAGTAAAAGAGTTCGCGTGGATTTAATTTTTATGCCAAAGATCAACTCACGTACTTCAAATATGTACAAAAAAGTCTACAAGAAGGGGAGACATTCCACACTTACAGAACACGTTGATATTCTCAGTTTCACAGCTGTGTTTCTTAGGATGTACACCTGGAAAGAAACGTGCACGGAAGAAATAACCTGCTACCATCTCCTATCCATCTGCTTCCAGCACTGAACAGCTCTGCAGCTGCTACTCAGTGGACAATTCACACACCTGCTAAAAGCTAGGCTGCTCGGGGTCATGTGTGTGCGTTCACACGGGCACACGTTCTAACTGAGGTATGGGGGAACAGAACATAGGTAAAGAAATGTTTTCTCTGCCTATCTCGCCTGCAACCACGCATGGACCTGTCTGTGAGCTGGGCCCAGCAACAGGCCTGGCGGAGCTGACAGTCTGCTGTCTGCTCCTTGGGAGACACCAGCAGCTCGAGTGGTCCATGCTCCTGAAAAGGCCTCCCACTATGACCGGAGCTACTGCATTGCAATGGGAAAGGGTAGGACTCGGAGCATCTACCCCCTAGGAACGCTGCTACGCCTGCCCGGGCAGCTAGGGAAGAAAGGCGTTCCACAATGGGGATCCGGTCTCTGTGGCTGACGAGGCTGGATCACCTCGAGATCCACTGGGCAAGAATCCAATCACAAAGGATCAGTAAGGCATTCAAGGTACGATCCGTGTAAAAATGTGTCAGCCCCAGAGTGGATACGGCACGTGTTTATAAATGCAACGGTAAGAGGCAGAAAAACCCCTGAGCATTTACACGTCATCTTTCCACCACCGTAACATTTCAGGTCAGGGCCTCAGGGGGTGGCGATGGAAACCCTCGCACACATGAACACCCCCACGCTCTGTGACTCACAGGCAAATATGGGCTAAGCGTGAGGGAGCAAAACTCCATCAAAACCAAACTACTCAAGCAGAATGGGTGTTGGTCTGCCACTTACGATCATTAGAGCCTGGATTAAAGTAATCCTTGGTGTAATTTACTTTCTAATACACAGGAAGTTGCTCTGTAGGCATATTCTCCAAAGGGATGACCTGATCTTACGGCCCTGTGCAGTCTTCTGAGACAGTCCTCTGAGCATCACCTGCGCGAGGCCTCCAGAGCCGTCAGTTTGCCACATGCGTAATGAGCAGAACGGACCATCAGGAACCTGGCGTGCTTCGACGAGCTGTTTAGTTTTTTGGATCTCATCATCACAGCAAGTTTTCCACAATTCAACTGAGTTTATGTTTCAGAATGTAAAATACAGACATTAGTTCCTGGCACGTCTCACGGTGACTCTCCCTGCTTAAACTCAGTGGTTTGCTGTTTAAAGAGTCTGGAGCAAGTAATCGCGTCATTCCAGAATTCCGTTCCTCAACGTTTCACTTCTCTCCAGAGAAAGCCGCTGAAGATCCTTCTTAATATCAGGATGATCTTCCAGGTCTTCATGTAACGATCGAACAATGTCCAGTTTTCTGTAGTCCATCGGTTTAACCAGGCTGCGAACAACCTGGAGGCACCTCTCTTTCAGGGTGAACACTGCGGTTAAAGACAAACACACACACGGCCTCATCACAAGGGCTCGCATTCGTGCTGCCTCCAGCACAGCCAGCACCCCTCCGAGAATGCGAATACAGAACAGAGCTCGCAGCAGCGCTGCTCACAACATGCTAGACTCGCTAGGAGGAGGGGAAAAGGCCTGGTTGTTTCCTGTCATGAGGCACCTACAAACCCAGCAGAGACATCAATAACAAGGGGTCTGTCAATGGCGCTTTTCTATGCTTAGCCTGTACCCGAGGCTAAACTGTAACAGTCGTTCTATCACCCAAGAACCCCTCACCAGCCAGGGAGGGGAATCATAAAAGGAGAGCAGACCTGTGGGTGGAAGTGAAACAGATTTAATGAAGCACCACCACCAGCAGCACAGATATCCAGAGTTATGCTCAGCCAAATGAATATCCACAACTGACCAGAGAGCAGTTCTTGGGAGCAGCCAGAGGAGGAGCCCCAGCAGGAAACCCACAGAAGCCCCCTCTCCTCAGCAAACCTTCCCCCTTTATACCACCCGTGCCATGACGGGATGGGCTCCACCTGGAGCTCCCTCAGAGCAGCCTGGCATGGCCAGGTTGGGAGTCTGTCCCAGCCCAACCACAACAGCCCTATTCAGCACACCCCCACGGCTCTATCTAGAAACCCTCATGATCTCTTTCTATTTTTAAGGCAGATTTTATTATTTGAGTAGTTGATTTCTCACTAGATCCTGACACTGAAGACCACAGAGATGAAGCACAAACTTCACGGGTTCCCAGGGCACGGGCAGCCCCGTCCTGTTTACCTGGCAGGGTGATGTCTGCTGTCCTCACGTTGGGAGCCGCCACGAACAGCTCCTGCCGGTTAACAAGGAGCCCGTCGTTTGTCCCCGCGTCCCGGAACAGCCAGAGGTGACCTGGGAGAGGACACGCAGCAGTCATCGCGCTTTTTAACGAGCAACCCGTAACGAACCGACCCGCTCTCCAGCCCAGCTCCCCGTTCGGAGGCCGCCGCCGCGGCCTGCGCGACCGGGGGATGCCACCGAGGAGCGAGGCGGAGAGGAGGGAAGCGGTGCGATCTCCTGTCCCTGCCGAGCCGGTACGCCCGGCCCCAGAAAGCAGGCTGCCACTCCCCGGAGAGCCCCGAGAGCACCCGAAGGCGGCGTCTCCCCCGCCCCGCCCGAAGGAAGGCCGCAGCCCCGGCCGCGCCGCACCCACCCCGGTAGCTGTACATGACCCGCCCGGTGCGCGGCTGCAGGACCGGGTAGGAGCGCGGCTTCCCCTCGAAGTCCACCCAGATGGGAAGAACGGAGCGGGGACTGCGGTTGTTGAAGATAACCTCGGAAAGCTCCCGCGTATTGACCGAGCGCAGGGACGGAACCGGCGCCGACATCCCCGCAAGCGCTTCCCCGCCGCAGCGCCGCGCATGCGCGGGGGGGGGGGGGGGGGGGCCGGTGGCCACACCCCCCCGCGCATGCGCGCCGCCGCGGCGGGAAGCTCGGGCGGGCTGCCCTGAGGGAGGTTTTGTGAGGAGACACCGACCCGGTGAGGAGGGTCGGGGGGACAGGGCGGGAACCGGCGGTTGGGCTGGTGACGGTAACTGGGGAAAAGCCGTCGTTCCTCAGCGACCTGCCGTACCAGCGGAAGCGCGATCGTTGAAGAGTAAACGGCTTTAAATCGTACAGCTCGACAGGGGGAGAGGGGAGACACAGCGCCGCGCAGCTTCCCTCTGCAGCGAGGACGGGCTAATGAGCTTCCCTGTGAAACACGATTAATGGTTTCCTATGAAATTATGGGGCATTTTAGCGTGACGAGTATCAAAACCCGAATGGGAGTTGTTCACAGTAACGTTAGTGGCCGCCTCCTGCTGTTAAAGCCCAGCTTGCTCCGTCTGATTTCAACCTGTGGCCTGTTAGCTGGGGTTTAGACAACTCGTCCCTATCCCCTTTCAGGCCAAGAGGGACGACTGGCATTTTACTAATCTCATTCTAATTAACTCAAGAAAAATACTTCAAAATGCACACTCTGAGGTCTTAAAGCGTTGCTTGGCTTTCCTTTTAAAAAAAAAAAAAAAAATCAAGGTGTTTTTGCAGTTTAAGAACATAATCTATCCAGGCTAAAACCACACAGGTGTTAATGCAGTTTAAGACTGTCATCTGCCCAGGGGAAGCTGTAGAGTTCACTACAGCAGCAGTATCAGACAGCCACACCTCATGCAACCGCTGTGTACATCGCCCTGACATGGCCACACAAAGTGTGGGGAAGAATTCAACAGGCACTGATGGTGTTATTTTATCCAGAAAGCAAATAAAGGGCTACATCATCCTTTCCGGGTCATGGACCAGAAAAAGAATACAATTAAGACTTATCTCCTATGCAAAACTTCTAAAACTTTAATACTTGTTAATTCACCTCTAAACACACACACTTCGCGTGAATACACTTTAATGAAGATGGCAAACTGGTAACTAGTGTTTTCAGCCTCTGGTGAGCAAAGAGGCTTGAGAAATCACAGTACGTTTACAGAAGAAAAAGTATTTGCAACTTCAAGTTATTCAACAGGTACATATTTTTGTAAATGTTGTGGCATAACTACAGCAGTTAAATCACTAATAAATATATTGCCACCTTGATGTGTCTTCAGTAGACACTGAAAACATGAACTTTTTAATGTAATTGCTAAAAGTATCTGTATTTTCAAACAGTAACTACAGTTTGCTAAGGCTGTGTGTGATACCCCCCTGACCCACAGCAGTGGTATATTAAAATAGGGACATTTACTAATAATGAGCACTAAGTTGAGGTAACAGGTAAGAAAACCAGCAGCATCACTACACTGCTTACCCATTGGCATTTGTCTGTCAGACCCTAAAAAGCAGACACTGGTTTATTAGCTGAGTTTACATCTGGGCAACAGTATGAAATAGAAAACTTCAGTTTGGAAAAACCCTACATTAAAAAGATACTACCTCTAAACCCTGCAAGACGACGGTCCTGGTACTCCTGTTAGTCATTTTAAGATAAAATATACGATTTCTACAGTTTAGGAAATAAATTAACTGTTACTTCCAAAGCTGCCTCAACATGCTTTCTCCTATAAGCAGAGGAAATAAACATTTAACTGAAAAATACAATAGACCTGGTAGAGAAGACTCAGGCAAAGGAAAGCATTACTAATTCCACTGCTGAATGTCAGTCTGGGCGGCAGGGAGGAAGGAGGTGATTTAAAGAACACGGTTTCAGAACACATAGTACAAGCGGTAGCTCTCGAGTTGATCCCTGGTTTAATATTCACGTCACACAATTTCTACATAGGTTGTTTGGTTTTGTCCCTCAGCAATCGACAGACCTCGGCTCTCCCGTGTCTGCTTTACCAGACTGCTATTCAACAAACTCTGGGGGTGTCTCTTGTCTTCTTCCAGGCAGGTTACCAGAACGATCTTTTCTCTTCTGCCCTTTCCCAGGTGCGTTTCAGAAGATAGACCGCAGCATGAAGCCCCCCCACGTTCACCCAGACGGTCTGACCTTTGCGCCAGATGTGTCCCATGCGTGACAAGGCCTGCAACCCAAACAAACACAGGAAGAGCGGTGGCGGCTTCAAGGCAAGACACTAACGGTACATTTGCTTTAGAAATTGGTTTTGATTATTCTCAATCACATCTGATGGCAATGTGAAATGGCTCTTCAGGTCCAAAAGTGCATTGAAGTGTTACTAATGACTGTTCTTAAAACAGATCATCTTCTGTAATGAAGTCAGCTTACAATTTTTTCCTCGATGTATTTTCAGTGTAAAGAGGTTAGATTTTCTCTCACAGAACATACCTTGGCAAAGCACTTCTTGTCCTGCGTGAGCAGCACAGCCCTGCCCGTGCCCGGTGTGCAGACCCGGCCCATCTCCATAAGGCAGGCCGGGTACAGATCCCAGTTCTTCTTCTTTGACCCTATCCTGCAAAATAAATTAGGATCCCCTTTGCGACCGCTGAAAACCAGTTAACTGTTGTTGGTCGTTCACACGGGGATTAGCTCGTTCAGGACCACGTTTACTATTCATTTTGACCTGCATTTCTAATATAGAGCACAGCAACGCTGCTTAATTAGGCCCACTGACGTAACTAGCTAGGGAGAGCCCTAACCCCAGACAGGGGAGCGCACGCTGCAGCAGAGCCCAGTAATGTCACTAGCGATGCCTCACCTCTTCCCGAATGGCATGTCAGTCACAAGGATGTCCACAGAGCCCGTCCGCAAAGGCAGGTTGCAGATATCCCACTGAACGATGTCTAAGGGCACGCCCAGGGAAGTGCTGCTGCAAGGGAAAGACTCTGTCTCAGACATGCTTTACTGAGAGTGTTTTCACATTGAGGAGGTCCACAATGTCAGCAAAGGAACGAACGAGAGAGTCAAATGCGCGAACGCCAAGTGGATTTCTTTATGTACAACACTACAACACAGGGAAGGAAAATCAGTTGTACTCTTCTCACCTTTCCTTACTCTCATTTTTCTTTAGTAAAGAACAGATGTTGTTTGCTGCTCTCTTTACAGCTTGTGGGTTGTTATCACCGGCAATATGGTAGCAGCTAGGCCACTCTGTAGCTCCCTGGGGAAACAGGGATGATAAGCATCATTAGCATCAACATCACTTCATTTAAAACAAACAGAAAAAGCACTCGAATACGGCAGAATACAACACAGCAGCTGGAAGTGGGTGTCAATGATCTCCAAATTCTGGAACAGCTCTCTGTTGTAGGTACTACGCACCTTAAAAGCTCAAAATACTCGTGGATTTAGTTTGTTCCTGTTACAGCTTCGGGAAGGAAAACGAGGCCATTTGCAAACCCTGTATTTGTATCTGTGTAAAAGCTGATCAGATACTTTTGGAACTCACTATTCTGTCATTACCAAGAAAACTACGACATACGATTCAGTTGCAGATACTGTCAAGTTTTATCAAGTTAAAGAATAAAGGAAGAATCACCTCTATTGGTATCGCACCTGTACCGCACATGGGATCAACTATGATGTCCGTCGGCTGTGGGTCACAGAGCCTGAGCAACAGAAAAAAAGACATGGTGAGACAAGCCTTAAAAGCTTGAATTTCTGTAAGGAAGGGAAACTGAACTAGTTCAATCACTCTGATTCTATACTTCTAACAAAAGCACTTCTCTGTGATTATTTTTTTTTCTGTTGTTAATTAGCATTTTATAAGCAGCAATACAGAGAAACACCTTCAAGGATGCGATACAGTATCTTGAGAACTGGCGAACACGGCAAATGGTTACTTAGCTGGAAAACATCCACGTCAGTTACAAAGCACGCTGTTTCAGCAACCATGCTGCGCTTTTTTTTTTCCCTTTTTTTTAAGAATTAACAGAAATGTTTTTTGAGGAAGCAGTGGGGGGGATAAAGGATCCAATTTCTGAAACAAAATGACTTGTTAACAGAGAATAATACAACACCACGCAATCGCACTGACCTAAGCATGCCATAGGCGAGAGTTGAACGAAGAGTTGTGGGTCCAAAATGTGTAATATTCCTTCTGTGAAGGCTCTCTTCAGTTAGTGCAATACCCACAACCACTTCATTATTGTGAATATTCAGAAGAACCTAAAGAGAAAGTTTGCACTAAATTTCAGGAGTGACAAGAGTTTTCTGTGGTATGCCTGGTAAATATTTATGAGAAGCTTAGGCAGCAACTTAAAAAACCAGCAACGATGTATAAAAGAGCATTCTTGGAAGAAAAGCAATGCACCATTTCAATGGCAATGGACAAAATTCAGCATTCACACATCTCCTCACTCACACCGAGCGAGAAGGAGCATTTTCTCGTTCACGCAGAACCTGTCACACTTCAGAAAGTGCTGTAACCATCGTGCTGGCTTTTCAGAAGTCTTGTCTTACAAGTACAGGGGAGAAGTCAGGCAAGTCCTGCAAGTCACAGTGAAGCACTTGCAAAGCAGCAATAAAAATCACATTCCTGGCCACCTCCACGTTAGTTTGGAAGGTGAACACTGTTACAGGACAGCAGGCCAGCCCTTAACAGACCTGCAACAAAAACCATTTTTCTGTCCCTCAGAAATGGTGGTCCTGCACCACCGAGGGATCACTTGGTCAGGAGGGATCACTTGGTCGTCCTTTCCAACTCCCCACCTTCCCTACGGCAATACATGAACTCTGGACAGTTGATGTTAACCCTTCTTGTCCCCTTCACCCGTAACACTATGGTGTCTAGATGGGGCATCTGCTGTTAACCGACGCCGACATAAAACAGTGGATTAAGGGAAGATTTAATGAGGGGATAAGTAAAGCAGAAGGTGCCGCGTTGTATTTAAATAGGGACGAGACCAAACGCTATAGGAGGCGGCAACAACCGGTCGCAGAGCTTTTGCTTTGGCCGAGGGAGAGCCAGAAGCTATCGAGTACCAGCTGGGCTGCGCTGGGTGCAGTGAGGTTCATCAGCGAACCTGAGGAGAAGGCAACAGTGTTCGCAGAGCCAAAGAGGGACCCGAGGAAGAGGAGAGGTGCCCATGCTGGGCCCCAAAAGAGACTGTAATTATTATGGACAGCAAAGCACTAGGAAGCAGCGGGATCTGAGGACGCACGTAGCGTGCCAGTGAAATGAATGCTGCCAAGGAGGCTGTGATTGCAGCACTACCAGGGTTTAGTTCCAGAGCCACCTTCTGAAGGCGTTTTGGAGACCTCCAAGCATCAGAATTAAGAACTAAGGATTCCTGCAACCGAAGCGTAGGTATTGCCAAGGCACGCCACTATACCTCTACATCAAAGTTAGTCATGTCAGCTTTCCACTGGAAGTGCTCCTGCACGGCTCCACCGAAGTCTCTTGCAGCCTCGTTGGACGTGAAGCTGTGCTTCTCTCCTGCCCTATTGCAGGTGACGCGGAACTTCAGCACCTTCGCCTCTCCTTCGCTTGTCTTGCCGTCACCAGCCTTGGTCTCACTCCCACAACCCACCTGCAATTCCTCCTTAGCATCCGATTGTTCATTATCCTCCTCCTCCTCCTCCTCCCCGCCCCCCCCATTTCGGGACACCACTCCTTGGGTCTCTGCTGTGTCCTGGCCGCTGGCAGGTTCTGCACCTGCAGCGTTGCGGGCACAGTCCTCCTGTTTACTGGCGTCTTCCTGCCCTGTTCCTTCCTCGGCTCCATCGTCATTCACCTTCTCTTTGCTTGCGGTACTCTGCAGATTATGTTTTTTGCGTTTTGTCTTTTTCTTTTTTAAGCTGTTGTTCAGCTCCCAAACTTTCAACGGATTGGTCCACGGCAGCTTTTTAACCAAATCTTCCAAATCCCTTAGAGCATCTTCCTTTAAAAGATAAAAAAAGTGCTTGAAGTCACTCCATCGCTTTAAAAACGATCCTTTTTTTAAGCCTCTCAAATTAGTTTCCTAAACACGTAACCCACTACATGTTTAAGCAAAGCTCACAGCCTTTTCGTGCAATTTTTGCCATAACTAAACTGAATTGCACTTAAATTAATTAATTAAATGCACTAAAATAATAAAAAAAGGCATCACAGGACCTGTAGTATTTCATCCTTTAGCCCATTAAATGAACAGCTAACCCTAAATGAAGGGACCGAAGCGGTACTTTGCTGCCCTGTGTCTAAGTGTGACCCACAAGCACCGTAGCAGCTCCCATCCTAAATTTTGCCTGTGCAACATATTGAACTGAAGAAATGACGTCAGACAACCCGACTGTGCTCCCACGTTACAAGCCAGCACAGAGGAACTGGGATAATATCACAAATAAAATAAAAAAAAACCCTCTTGTTCATGAAAACCGGTCTTAAATTTAAAAAGCACTCCAAAGCCCAGAACTGGTTGAAAAACGAGGAGTAACTCACTTTGCTGTCTTTAAACTGGTAGTCTTTGAACTCCTCAACCACAACGAACAAATTATCCACTGACCTTAGACGATGGACCTAGAAGGAACGAGAAACCACAGTAGCACGTGACTGACCGTGCAGGTCCAGGGATTGCACTTACTGTGATGGGGATTTTGTCACCTCACACCCAGATTTAAGAGACCGGGGTTCTCCCCCGGTTTTGGTTGCACGGGGGTTACCGCTTTAGGGGCAAAGCCAAAGGAAGCTTCTGCCCACTGACTTCACCGCCCGCCTTCGACTTCGCCTGCCCCTGCAAACACGGGCTAAACCCGGACGCAACAACGCGGCCGGAGCGGAATTGTGAAGTGTTTTTCCCCACGAACGCCTGCAAACCGGCCGCGCGTAAAGCCCTAAAGCCACCGCTGCTTTAGCCACAGCCGGGGGCACCGCCGGGCACAACCGGGCTCCGCCGGCCCTGCACACCCGGGGCTCCGCCGGGGAGCGGGGCGGGCGTTCCGCGCAGACCTGCGGCAGGCTCTGGGCCGGGACCTCGAAGTAGATCTTCCCCCGATCCCTGCTGATCCTGGAGGCCGAGCCCAGCTTCTCCTGCACCTCCTCGGCCGCCGTCAGCTCGAACCCGGTGGGCACGGTGGCGCCGATAACGGCCGCGAGCTCCGCGCCCTCCTCGGCCGGGGCTGGGCCCTGTCCCGCCGCCGTGCCCGCCCCCGCGCCGCCGGCCGCCTCCGCCATGCCCTGCCGCCGAGGGACGCCGGCGGACGGTGACCGCCGGGCCGGGCCGCGCCGCGCAGCGCCGGGGCCTCCCGCCGCCCAACCGGCACCACGCGCCGCCGCCACCAGCCCGCTCCTTCCGCTTCCGGGCCAGGCGCCGCGCCCGCGCACTGGCGGCAGGGCGACAGCGCCCCCTGCTGCCCGGCGGCGGCTCCTGCCGGCGGGAGGCGGTGCCGCGGCCCGGTCGGTGAGCGGGGGGCTCGGCGGGGCAAGGCCCCGGTCGGCCCCGGCTCGGGGAGCGGCTTGCGCGGTGGCTACGGCCCCTCCGCCGGCCGCTCGGTCCCGCCCAGGCCCGTTAGCGAAGCAGCTGCAGCCGGTGGCGGTGCCTGCCGGGCGAGCAGGCCTGCGTCTGGCACCCGTGAGGAAACGGAGAGGCAGATTCTTGTCCCGGTGGGCAGAAAGCAGGCAGCTGCCCGCAAACAGCCCGGGGAGGGAGGCAGGACAGCGAGGGCCGCGGGGCTGCGCCCTCCTGCTCTCCCTCTGTTAACACCCGCGTTTTGAGTTTCCTTGAGGGGCATTAGCAGAGAGAGCCCGGGGGTTGCGATGGCGGGTTGCGGCCCGGCTGCAGGCCATGGTCCTGGTGCCAGGGTGGCCGGGCGCTCCGCCGTCGCCCCTGGTGCCGTGCTGGATGCATGAGCTGGGCCGCGGCTGAGCAGGGACGAGCTCTGCTGCTGAGCGCCTGCACGGCGTGTGAGCTGCAGTGGCTGTGGGCACACATTTGCCTTTGGGTGGCCAACCACGGGTGGCTATTTCCTTGTTCTTCCCTTGTTATGGACAGAACTGGATTTCGTTGGTCTTCTGGCTATTGTCTTTGGCACGCTGCCAGCACTAGAGCTGGTTTTTAACTAAAATCCTAGCTGCTAAATGTTTTCTCACAGAGAGAGACAGGCCACCCTAAATACCTTCTGTGACCATGACTGCGTCAGTATGACAAGGTGTGAACTGCTTGATGCTGAAGAGGCACTATTTTCCTTCCTCCTCTCTTCTTGAAATCCCATAGCCTTTACCTTTCCCAGCGTTGGAGTTATAAATGTAAACACAACTCGTCCTTGCGGCTTGTTCTGCTGCGGTTGCAGTGCGTGCTGGCGACAGCGCTGTTTGTTTTCCTTTTCCTACGGAAGTTCTGATTCCGCTGTGACATTTTAATAACCAGCAGGACGCCTGAAGCACTGCTCTTGCCGTGAAGCCTTCTGAGGCATCACTTTGCTTTCACATGAGAGTATGTGTGAGAGTGTGTCTCAGAGAGGGAAGGTGTGGGTTCTATTCCATCAGTTTCTTTTAAGCTTGTGATTCAAGTCTGAAAATACAGAATTAAAAACATGGAATTTGGGTCATAAACATACTGGAGAAAGTTTCTGTGAAATGGCTTCTTTGATGAGAACTTAAAAATAAGCTGAAGCAGAGACAACCACTGGGGCACGTTTGCATCTTGTGAACCACAGCTGCTGCCCAGCACGGTGACAGGGTGTGACGGCAGATGCACAAGCTCGTAGCCCCATGGTTATGCCCCTGGCGACTGCCGAAGCTGCCCGTGACACGACGCCTTTACCGCAGTGTTTGCAAAGCTGTAGATCAAGTTAGGGTGGGTCGCCGGCCGGCCGGCACAGAGTATCCCGCTCCCAGGCTCCGTGCCTGCCGAGCGGCATGGCAGCCATGCGCAGCACCGACCGGGCTCGTGCAGCTCCCAGCCCTCGGCCGGCTGCAGCAGCAGGAGCCCCAGCCGCCGGGTCCCAGGCGTGCGCCCTGCCGCTCCCCTCCCTTGGGCAGGTTTTGCTTCGCTCTGTGCTGCAGGAATGCCTACAACAAGGGCAGGCTTCCAGGTTCAGGTGGAATGGTGAACCCAGCTGGCTGAGCTACTGCCAACAGCAGAATTTTCAGCATATTTCGGTGAAGGTGTTTGCCAGACACTTAAATTAATTTCGTGTGTCTGGCCTACCAGCAGCAGCTCTGACCTTTCCCCGTTGGTCTCAGATTGAAAAGTGAGAACTGGTAATCAGCCTCTGTGCTTCAGCTCTTGAAATCTGGCCAAGCACCACTTGCAGAGTTATTTCCTGCCAGCGGCCAGGTCCTACGGTCGCTGAAGACATCGATTTCTTAGAATAACACCACACTTCACTTGCAGCTTTCCTCCTAAAAACTCCTGACGTCCTCTATAAATGCGGAGCTGCAGCACCTTTCAGTTTAGGCAGGGATGCTACCTTTGTGAATGGCAGAAGCAAAACCATTCAGACCAGCACCACGTGGCAGGTGTGACAGGGGGTGGAAGGAGGAATGTTCACCCAAGGATTCAGGACAAGCCCTCCTATGTGGGCGGCACTCTGGTGGTGTAATACCCGTAGCTGCATTAATACTTTTGTTAAGATCTGCTCTTGGGAGGGGTCCCGTGCAGCGAGTTAGGGGATAGTCCTCCCATGGGATCTGAAAGGTGCAGGCTCACCCTGTGAGTGTCTGAGTGTCCTTGGCTGCTACTGAAATCGCTGGGTTGAGCCCTTATGAGAATTTTGCAGTTGCTTTCAGTGGGAACATGGTGATGCCCTGCAGTGGTGGCATCTGCTCAGCACTTTGTGGGGCAGAAGAGAGCTGATCCTGGCAAAATGCAGGATGGTTTCTGTGGAATCCAAGTGTTTTAATTCTCACTCGTTGATCAGCCCTTGGTTACAGTAAGCTCCTGTATATTTCAGAGCCTTCTTGTGTGACTATGAGTTTAAAAAATCCTAGTTTTCAACTGTGTGTTACCACATTTCTGTGTCTCTCTGTAGAAGCAGACCATAGATATGTTGGTGGTTGGTGCTGCAGAAATATGTGAGCTGGGATGTAGTGTCACAAACGTGGGTGGAAAAGGGGCTCTTTTCGTGCTGTGGGGGTCGGTGCGTGTTGTCAGACTGGTCGTAGCATGCATATTCTCATTTATCCAAACAGACAATGTGTTGTTTCCTTATAGACTATATTGGGCCTGTGTTTTGGCAGGAGAGAAAAAATGACAAACTCTCTTCAAGACAAAACCAGAGTTGTATTTTCTTGTCCATTATGATCCCCCTTTCGCAGAGCCCAGAAGTCGATTTGGCTCCCAGAAGAACGTTTTCTCGGTTAAAGCAAGAAGGTTCCTGTTGGGTAGATCCGTTAGGCTCGTTTACAGACAAGAGCAGTTCCTGATGAGCTGGCAGCATTGATTTCATGGCTGGCTTAGGACACACCTGAAGAATAACATTGCTGTCCACTCGTCTGGAAGGTTTTGCACATCGGGGGAGTTGGGTCTGTGCATGCGGAAGGCACGCTTCAGCCAGCAGGCTGTATCCCAGAGGATGCTGTGTCTTCCTTCGCTCTTGCTCTTCAGGGTCAACCAGCAGAATGAAGGAAATAGCAGTTGCCCAACTAAAGAAAGTCCTAATATTGTCCTGGAGTAAATTGTTTGTCTCATAATACTGACACGTAACTGAAGGACGTTTACAATAAACTTAACTTGCTAAAACCAGAACCTTATCCTATAATTAGGACTGTTGGAGGGAAAGATAATAGAGTGTTTGGGAATCTCTGGCTGAAGTATAAAGCAATGTGTTTTTTGAAACCCAGAGATAGAAGAGGATTGAATTGGCAACTGAACGGTTACTGGAGCGGGGAGAATTAGTCAATGTTTATTGTAGCAGTGGTGCGCCCTGTGCCTTAGTCAGAAGAGGTGTGAACTGAGGCTAGCAAACAGTTAACAACTTCAAGTGAGAAATTGTATCGCAGACCCTTGTTACTGGAGGTACTTTGTTAACAAGAGGGCTCCTTTCCTGTCCCCAGCAGATGTGGCACATGAACAAATAAGGCACAGTTAGCGACTTCTGTGTGGGCCGCATGGGTGGTTGCAGAGCTGCGTGCTCTGGAAAGTCAGGTGAGCGATAAAGCGATACAGGAATGAGAAGCTCATACTACAGAACATAAAAGATGTGCTTGAAATGTCAGGCCGATGGAGCCATTCGGTGCTGGGTCACGTACACCTCTGCCCAGAGAAACCGAGGGTTGTCCTCTGCGAGGTTTGTGAAATGAAAACTGTGCTGATGAAGTCTTGTCTAGCAAGAAACTTACTGTGCACGTGGAACTTTACACCACTGACAGCTTCATGAAAGCAGTGAAAGGTCTTCAAAGATCTTGCTTAGTTTCGACCAAAGTAACTGAAATTAACTTCTTGGATTGGTTTAATTAATTTGGTAGGGCATAAACAAATTTAGAGGTGGCATTGAATTTCCAATAATGAAGTGCAAAGTTATGTCTGCACCTGCCTTCCCTGGAGAAACTGCTTACATGGAGTTAGTTTCAGAGCTGTAGAATTAATTTGGTTTGAACCGGTATGGTTTGTCCTGCAGTGCCAGGGATGTGTTATATAAATCCCATCCGGCACTTGGTTTTGCAAGGGTTAAAGTTCTTTGAGCGAGGAAATAGGTTTTCTTCCAATCTCAACTTTTACTTTGGACTGAAAAACATCACGATTAATCCAAATTAAACATCACAATTAATCCAAACCCTTGGCATCAGCCTTCACAGCAGAGTCCCATATGAGCCGCCACACGTCACTCCAGATGTGTTGGTCGTTCAGGCAAGCAACAGCCTGTCTACGTTAGTGCCGGGCAGCTGGCGCTTCTCCGATGTCTCTCGTCCAAAGATCTCCTGGGCTTTACGTTGTAGCAGCAGCGTGCGTTGGGCCTGGCAGGGTGATCTGGGTGTTGCTCAGTTTTGATGGTTTGCCAGTCCCTGAGTCCCATCGTGCTCTTGGGGGCTGTTGGGGAGGATGAAGCGGTCAGGGTTGTCAGGGTCCTGCCTGCAGGGAGCCTGGAGTGCTGGCTGGAAAAACAAGCGTCCTTGGTTCCAGACATACTGCCCTGAACTTCATTGGTGGAGGAACCGTTACGTTCACTCGTTTATTTGAGGTAGTTTGTGGGGACTTTGTGAGTTAAACCTCAGGGCCAATGGAGTTGGTTACCTGAAATGTCCTTGGATGGGAAGAAGCATTTCAGCCATCCTGGAAATGGTTCTTTGGCAGAATGGCTGAGAAGGAACCACATAATGATGACAGCGAGGAAGGAAAGCTTGAGCAGGAGTACTGACTGCAGGTGGGATCAGCACTCTCAGAACAGCCAGCACTCTCGTCTTTCTGGGAATTACCAGGTAACTGCGAGTGACTTTTTCTGTGTCCTGCAGGAGAACGTGCTAATCAGCACTGCTAGCCCTAGCACCACGCTGTTGCCTTTGTTCAGTGCTCTGGTGGAAGCTGTGCGGATCTGACCTGGATTCAGCACAAGTCTGTTCCGCGTGGGCTTTTTCCTCCAGCTCGGTGCTGCGTGAGACCTTTTCTGTTTCTGGCAAGTCACAAATACACAACGTTTTCCAGATGTCTCTTTGTCCTTGTACTAGCATGCCACGCTGCAGGACAGGGAAGGATTATCTCTTGGTTATGGTGACAAAACGTTTTAGATCCAAATTCATGAACAGCAAAAACACAGTTCCACGCATTTTCTTGGGGATGTGAAGAAAATTACACATTTATGTAAGCATGACTGCCTTTCTATATTCTGCTTATTTAGCCACAGCTTCTTTAAAAATCCATATAAAAATAGCAGAGTGAATTAATTTCTGGGCTCACCTTGTTGGCTTCACTAGACATGTCTGAGGCTCACCTCAAGGTAATCCTGGGTTCACTGTGATAATCAAAATCAGAAGAAACTCAAGAAATAGTAGTCTCCCGCTTGGTTTACATCTCTTCTTACATTCACAAAGCATTCTCCCTCTGGTGAGCTGTCTTAGATCTCCATATCAGGTCACATCAGCTCCCCGTTCATGAAAACTGGTGCACTGCTGACCACCAGGGAAGACCTGTAGACGGGTCCTGCGCATGGACAGGAAATCACTGCACTGTGTGCCTGGCTGTTAAGAGAAATGCCAACAAAAGAGTATTCATGTAACGCTGAATGTTACTAAAAATGGGTTTCCAAGGTATTCCAGACTTGTGCAGATTTTTATAGACCATTGCTCTGTTTGGCAGCTAGAGGGTGAAAAGGAGGGGTGGCTGAAAAGATGTAGTCACAGGTAGTTGAAGCCTGAAGCCTTATTTGAGGATGGATGAGCAAGATCCCATTCTTGCTAAGTCTTTCTTTGATTTCAAATGAATATGTATTTTAGAAAATTAAATTATTTGAAAAGCGTCTTTGGGAAAAGAGTAGCCTGTTATTTCAGCTGATACAGATCTGAATTGTATTTTTTTTCTCTGGTAAATGCACTGGGCTGGCCTTTTGTTCAGAGAACAGGGCAGTGGTGACTCCCAGCTCCAGCCACCCGGTCTCAAATTCTTGAGCAACCGTTTTCCTTCTCAGTGAAGGTGTGCAAGTTAGTTGTTAGGTGCCCGAATCCAGTCACCAGGTACCCCCAGCAACTGAAAAGTCTCACCTAATCTTGCAGGTACCTGAAAGCCACGGATACCTCAATCTCTGTCGGCAGACACGAGCAAACTGCTGAATTCCTGAAACTGTTCATCAGTTCGTGCACAAGGTCTGGGAGGATTCTCAGACAAGACCTTCTCTTTCTCCAACTTTCCCATGGAAACTGATCCAGAGATAGCAATCTCTTGCTTAAATCAAAGCGTATCTCCCCTCCCCTCCACCCCAGCCCCTCCCGAAAGAAAGTCGTTGAGACCTTTTGTGGTTAGCTTTGTGGGCTCTCTTCTGTCTTGGCAATCGAGTGGAGGTAGGGGGTCCACCGAAGCTCCTCTTCCACATGACCTTCTCTTTGGGTGTCGTAGCTGTTTGTTTCAGCTTGTGGGGGGGTCATGTCCCTGCGGTACCTCTCTAGGTGTCAGTGTGTACTGGACCATTGACTGTCTGGTCTGGGAGCTGAGGTGCTTCCCTGAGACAAAGCTCACCTGGATTCCAGCTCCGCCTCCAAGCCTGGCAGGGCAGGGTGGTGTGCTGGGTGTGGGGAAAGCCATTTTTCTGGAGGAAAGGATAATTTATCTTACATGCCACAGGCCAGGTGGGGAATTTCAAGTGTCTAACTGCCTTAGGGCTTGAACCATACCTCCCCCCCTCTGCATTTCCTGCTGCTAGCTTAGGCTGGGATGGTTTTCTAGATCCCTTTTTGAGTATTTAATGATTCCTCTCCATTGTGGCGCTGGGAAGGAACCGGTCTGCATGCCCCTGTGTGAGCTGTGAACCCCCGGCAGCAAAGCACTGCATGCTTACACTGCATGCTGTAATAAAGCAAGCTACTTAAGCCCAATTTCCAGTGATTTTCAAAGTGTGTGGAACTCCAGTGTGATTACACACTGTGAATGGAGTCTAGCCTCTTACGCCATTTAGACATATTTTAAAATATTATTCTCCCTGTCGCAGTGCTCCACCTCTGAAATATTTCAGATAGCACTCCTCTACCTCAGGAGTTACGAGACATTCGGTGAAACTGTGAGGGATGCAAATACTGTGGTAGATAACAAAATACCCAACGAGAAAGAGAGCAAAAAGGTGTTTGAGCTATACCAGAAGCTTTTATGTGTTTGAACCCTGAGCGGCCCAGAGATGCCAGACACCCTGATAAAACTCAGCAGACAAGCTGGTGGCCACCCATAGCAGACATGTAGGGCAAAGCAGCTGTGGGTCTCCCCTGCAGCCATCAGTGGTTTCCGCATGCCCTACCTTTCTGTGCAGTCTGAAGCTAAAAGCGGGTCACTGGCACCTCGGCTGGACAACACTTGGAGAGTTTCAGTGAGCTCGTGCTCTGGAAGAGCCTTCTATTAAACCCTGGTGCGGTCTGAAGTCCTCCCCCAGGAGAGGAGTGACCCGAGGGGAGGCACTGCAGGGCCACCCCTTTGCCCCTTCTGTGGTCTGACGTTTCAGGAGGTACGGGGGTCTGCGGGGACACCTACCCCTGGGGTCTGCACTGGAGCAAGTGTGGTGGCACTTCCCTGCGCTCTGTGAGCTGTTCATCCACAGCAATTATGCTAACAGCCGTCAGATGATAATTGCTGCACTTATTCATCACTAAAGATCCGATGACAGCAGGTGAAGAGCCCACTGAGAGGGGTTCAGCTTTCGCAGGAGGAAGGATACTTCCTACTTCCCTTAGGGAAAATGACAGTAGCTGGTAGTAGGACTGGATTTAATCACATCAGGCTTGTTCTGTTGGGAACGGAGAGCAAAACAATACCAGTTAGTGAAGAAATTTCAGAAATGAAATGGGGTTTGATCAGTGGTTTCAAATGCAATTTACTACATTTCTTTTCCTGAAAGTAAATGCCGCCAAACACTGTGTTTGCTTCCTAGCAGTATTTCCTTTCTTCCTGCTGCAGGCAGCCTGCGTGCTCTCGCCATAAACCTGTGACCGAGGGAAGGACCTGAGCTGCTCTGGCTATTGGTTTGTGGGCTTGGTCCTCGACAAGCAGAAGAATTTAGAAGCACCTGGAGAAGGTGAGTTTGGTTTCCAGCACTGCCAAATCCTTCTCTGAGGACTTGTAACTATTCGCCTCAGAGAGACAATTTTCAGAAATGAAAGTAGGTCATCTGTGGCTTCAAATTTGTGCACTTGGAGCGATATGTGATGTTTCTGAGGACTGTCTCCTGGCTCCAGCGGGTGCTTTTTAAACATACACATTTATGTTTTAACAGCAATTGAAGCAATTCAATAGGTAGTGTGAGCTGGGGTGTTCATTGTTTCAAGGCAACACCTACACTGGTCCATTACTGATGTCAGAAACTGGCACAGCGTGCTCCTCATCAAACCACCTAACTGGGCTCTTACTAGCTAGCTGGAAAGTGGGTCCTGACAGCCCCATGGTGGAAGGACATTCAAGGCACGGGTGTAAGAGAACAGGTTCTTCCAGTTTGTGTTCTGACAGAATGGATCCCTTAGCCATTTGGTTTTATTGGGATCCTGAGAATGAGAGCTGTGGGGGATCTTTTAGACAAAAATCAAGTTCCTTCATTACTGAGATGAGAAGCTGGTGTATTTTACAACTGTGTGGGTTTGGCATATTACGTTAAAAACAGTGTAAAATTCTTTGAACTTCAGTTTTATGGATGGAGCCATTTTTGGGACTTCTGGTCAGGTCTGTTACATGAAGCTTCACTGAAGAATTCCTGCAGCCAGCCCGTACTTCTGCTTGCCTGTAGCATTGTTTTGGAAAAATGACCTTTACATAGAACCGTCAACTGGCAGAGAATGCTTCATGTACAAGCTAAATTGCTCCTGTGATTAATTATTGTTACTGCTTTTTTACAGAGAACCGGTATTTTATAGGTCTGTTAAATACAGTACGTGCCTGATGTTACTTTCCAGAGCTTTGGAGCAGAGTTCTTTCTCATATTCTGCTGGGTAGAGGCCAAGTTTTCTCCTTGAGGAGTGAGTTTATATAAAAAGGACAATGTTGCAGCCAGAAAAGCCACCCCCTGGATTAAGACTGCAGAATTCCTGATACTGGATCAGGTTATTGGCCCTGATAATCAGATCTTTTATACAGAGGAACATCTGATACAGCAGAATGTTTGTTCTCCTTCCCCACATGAATAGACTGCCAGGCCCTGACACGTGGCGGAGATTTCTTTCTTCCAGCTCCAGCAGCTGATCAGATTACAAACTTAAACCTGAGGAAAAGCTCGATTATTGCTTCACATCCACAGATGTTTCTAGTGCTTGGGAACAGTGCTAGGCCAGTTCTGGAGAAGGACATTCTGGACGTTACTGGACTCCAGTTCCATGTACTTCAGGTAACCTGTCAGTGTTCTGCATCCCTTCCTTGGCCAGGGAGAGCCTTGCTGTGCGTTCAGTCATTCCTGCCAGTAATTTTAATGAAGCTGCTTATCAGGAAAGAGAAATTCTCTGCAACAACAGCAACAGCGAAACCCACAGTGAGGCTGTGAGCGTGGAGGGGAGATGAAAATACGGAAGGGGACATTCTGCACAGCGAGAAAGTCTGTCACAGGAATGACACTAGTGAGGGTGTGAGAGAGCAGAAGTTACAGCTGGCAGCAGAGGAGGATGGACAGACGTTTCCTTCGATGGGTGTTTTGTGTGGTCGTGTGCCCAGAGGCAAGAGAGCACTGCCATGCCTGCGTGGTGGAGGTGTGTGCAGACTGCACTGCCTGTGACACGGAGGGAACCAAACAGGATGGGCTTAAGTGTGAAAGTAGTGACTCACTGAACTTCCCTTGTGTTTGTGAATGTGGGTGATGCATTAGGCCAGAACTTAAGCTTGAGTAATTAACAGTAAAGAATGGCAGGCTTCTAAGATGAAATGGAGCATGACAATACCTTAGTTACGAGACAGAAGAGGGGAGATTAGCGAAAAGCCCACAAACCGTGCTCTGCTGGGACCACATTGAATTGTCCTGGTCTTCTTTGTGAAATAAGGCGTTTTTCTGAACAGGAAGACTGTGAAAGGAAATAAAAAGCTGAACTTTACTTGTAGCTTCTTGTACAAGAAGTTAGTAGCTAAATCAAAAACTATCTTTATTGCTATGATGACATTGATTTATTGATGTATAAACCAAAAACATTACCTCCCTCTTTCTTCTGTTCCTTAACAGCTAAGATGTCTCCAAAAGAAGCAACCAAAGTCTTCGGAGTGTTCTAGGTCTCTTATTAGAAACTGCCTGGCTGGTCTCTGCATGTTGATGGATCAGAGTTGCTCCCAGGTCTTAACCAAGGCTTGAATGTTTTGAGACATGCTGAAGGTCATACAACATAGCAACCACATGGCTGAGAAAAGGACCCTGGAGTTGGGGCTTTTCCAGTTTCCTTGCTTGAATTGCTTCAGATCTTTTCACTTGTAGTCTTTCTGATGAATCTGTTATGTTGAAGTCTCTTTATGAGAAGGTTTTCATCAGTGGACGTGCCTCCCCAAAAAGGATTTTATCTAGTTTGATTTGTAGAGTAGTTCTAGTGCTCCTGGAGAGTTATGCCAGCCTCCTGGACGCAGCGTTTGTGGTGCTGATGCTCTGACCAGGATGGCCAGGGGTGCAGATGTGTAGTTCCCTTAGGAGGGGAGCTGCTCACCTGGAAAGGAGACCTTGGGACTCGCGGATTAGTTTACTCAAGTGATGATTAAACGGTGATTGAACACCTCTTTGTAAATGACAGCACGAAGGTCTCCATATGAAGGCCTAGCACCATGATTTTCTGACCTCTGGATCAGTTTTTTGCTCTGATTGTTGCTTCTGGCGTACCCTGAATGACTGTCTTAGAGGAGAGAATTAAATCCTGTTTTAAACTTCCTGTCACTTCTTCGCTCCCAGCTCTTTGATCACTGGTAATGCCCATCTCTGTGGGCCTTTGGTGGCTGCTCTGCTGTGGTGTGTGTGCATGGCTGGCTGAACAGCGCCGGTCGATGCGCTGTCGTCCTTTGTTGCTCCGATGCTTTCTGGAGTAATAGCGAACTTGCCGGGCGTCGAGTTTTGGATTGAGATACATGTGTCGAGAAGTGAAATCAAAAGTTTGCTCTTCCAAAACAAAAGTGTTATGAGCAGTATAGGAAGCTTTCCAGTCAAAAATACGTGTGAGGGCGTCAGGCTCTCCTTCTGTGACCCTGAAGAAGGTACTGCTTTCATGGGACTTTGGGCCACAGCTTCACCACTTCCTCTTCAAATGTCGCTCTTGCTGCGTGCTTCTTGGTACTGGTTCTACCCCCTCTTCTGTGGTACTTCACTGCTACACAGAACACACGGATTAACTACAGAAGTGAGGGCTAAGTATGGGGATTTGTTCAGATAACCTTTTAACCTACAGGCATCTGCTTCCTAACTGTCAGCCAAGCTTACTTTGAGATAAGATTCTTAGACCCACACAAATAAAGAGAGAAGGCAAAGATGAAGCAGTTTGCAATTCAAAACTTTTCTGGGGATTTTAACCTCAAATGGTGCTGAATGAAGTGTGGCTAGAGCTGCAAACCAGTCAGACAGGTCTAATGGGGTCCAGTCCTTTGTGCTGTCTCAGTGGCCCCTGTGGGGAAGAGGAGAGGCCGCACAGTTTAGGAGCTCTTGCTCTTCCAGACAGGTTACAACTTCATGGTCTTGAATCTGCTTTGGCATCCAGAAAGCAGGGATTTGTCAAAGTGCCTGCTGAGCTAGCATAAGCTTTAAAGATTGGAAAACTAATGATCCCTAAACTTATTTCTGACAACTCTGGAAGTGAAACCACAATGTGTTTTTAAGATTTTCTGTGTACCTGGCTCACTTTTCTCGGGGAAGAGAAAGGGGGAAGGAGCGGTATACACCAACACATTTGTTTCTTGTGATAGGGCACCCTGTGACAGGATCTTTGAGTAAACAGGGTCATTTGGACACCGCCTTTCAAAACCCAAGGCAGGTTTGTGCCGTGTTCAATCCATCTGTTGCTGAAACTGCCTTCACTGGACAACAGCTGTGATGGCTTCCCTGCCTGTGATGATGCAGAATGAAAGTCTCTCTGCATATGTTACCATAAAACATACCCAGGCTTCATCGTTGGCAGCAGAGGAGGTCATTAAATTGCTGCGGTGGATCTGCCACGCCACTGCCTAGGCTTGCCTATAGTTGTAAAACATTCTCTATTTATGGCAGAAGCTTGTCTCCTTAGGATTTTTTAACAGAAACCACAAAGCATCGTCAGGTGGCTGCTAAGGGAAGCAGCTCCTAGTTTTGTTGGGTTGTCACATCCTTCCATCATCAGTCAAAACTTCCCCATACATCCAGCACACGTGGCTGGGAAAAAAACAGTATCTGAGCTCGGTGTGTTGCTGTAAATGGCATTGCGCTGCGGCAGCATTGTCCACAGCATTCAGGATTTATTAAACGCTCTGTGTAAAACGCCCTGGTTCTTTCCTCAGGAGACCATTTCAGTCTCTGTTGGCACTGGGTTTGCCTACGGCTGGACTTGCAGCGAAGTCCTGGCCTCTGCGCAGGAGTGTGTGCGGGGTAGCGTCACGTCCCGGCGTGGAGGTGAGGGTGCGGTGCTGGTGCACAGAGCGCGTCCGTGGGGCCGTGGTCGGAGATTCAGCCCAAAGTGCCGGACTCAGTGGCTCAGCCCACGTGACCGTGGGCGTCAGCTCGTCCTGCTTGTGTTGGGACAGGCAGACACGTTCCTCCCGCGGCGTGGCGGGGGTCCTGGCTCTCAGCACTCCGCCTCTGCTTCCACCAGGACATGGCCTGGCCATTACCAGCTCGCGGATTTTCATTGTTATGTGTGGGAGTACGTGTGTCTAATAAAAAGCTGCCTCCTGCTGAGAGGCCTGAATCAGAAGGACTTTTCGGATCCTTCCTGCGGCTGGGGGTTTTTCGTGTGTGTTTCAGCTTCAGTCAGCATTTCAGGCCGAGCAGGCTGCATTCACGTGTTTTAAATAAAGCAGCTTGATCAAGGAGACCACACACGCGAGTGGCTGCAGGAAGAGGCCATTGCCACAGACTGATGGATAGTTTAAAGGAAGCAAATACTCTGCTTTCTCTCTGCTTCTTAAAGAAAGTTGTTTAATTGAAAGGGAATTGTAATAATGAGGATCTAAAATGGAGATCTCTTGTCCCAGTTACCGCGGTTCAAACCGCAGCCTCTGGCTGTTTTACTGTATGCACTATCACAGGGTACGTACGTTTCTGAAGCTGACAGCTGTTTGATTCTTTCATGAGGCAGAGTTTGAAGGCAAAATATTATCAGTTGGTCTAATCATAGCTGTAGTGGGAGGAGAGGGAAATAAAGCCCACGGAAACTTTTTGTTTTGAATTTTACCCCCTGCCCCTTCTGCCATCTAATAAACGAAATTCTGCTAAGCTTAAAGTTGTAGAGCTCCATCTTTCCTTCAACTTCACTGCTAGCTCTTCTGTGGCTTTCTGCAGCTCTGCCGAGGATAGGGTGTTTTGGTGTTTGAAGTTGTGGTTGCCTGAGCCATCCAAGGGGCTGTGTCAGGTGTGCTGCTGGGGCGCAGGAGGTAGCTGAGGAGCTATGCAGCCCGTGGGAGGCTACAGTCCTTGTACCCGGTCATCCCACCTTTGCCCACACTGGGGAAATCGTGGCTCCGAAAGTTCTTCCAAATGATGATGGACATATCTCCCTCTCCAAGGCTGTGCTGATAAAGCAGGGGCAGTGGAGCTGGACTGCCAGGCTCTCCCAGAGGAGAGAGACTGTTGAGTGTGTGTAGAAGAGAAATGAACTGTTTTGGGAAAAGCACACAACCCAAACCCCCTTTCCTGGACATAATAGTAAAGGTCCTTTCGTGGAAAGAAATGATTTGTATCAGTGGTGGGCTGGGTATGCCTGTTAGGGGTAGCTTTCCCGCCTAACTGAAATGTCTGTGCTAACCTCAGTGAGGTGTCAGACAAGCCTGGGTGATTTCTCCTCACAGAAACAGTCTGGTCTTACATAGAATTTCTGGATCGCTAAGAGACGGTAAACTTCTTCAGTGCCAGAACTGGATGATTCTGTAGCAGGCCAGGAGACCTCACAGTTGTTACTAATCAGGTTGATTTCGGCCATGATACATGAAATTTAGTCTCTTTTTTTAGCATCCACTTCTATTTGTCCTTCTGCTCCTTTTATTCCAATAAATTATTTTGAGTTTTGCTGAGTTTTTTCTCCTCTAATATTCTTTGACGATACTTTCCTCAGCGTGATTATGCATTAAGGGGGTAGGGACTACATTGTTTAATGGCTGTTGAAATTTGCCAGTATTTGTATTTATGTATTTATTTGTTTGTTGGTTGGTTTTGTTGCTGCCGACATCGTGAGCTCCTGTTCTGCCCATCTTTGTCTCTGGAATGTTTTTTTTTTAATTATTTTTATATATACCTTCTTCGTTTACTGCTGAGGATAAACAGTCCCATTTTTGTCTGTTCTAAACTCTCCTTGGCTTTTTCTCAGTCCCCCTTCTCTTACGACACCCCTCA
Source organism: Leptosomus discolor (assembly GCF_034619465.1). Lineage (NCBI taxonomy): Eukaryota > Metazoa > Chordata > Aves > Leptosomiformes > Leptosomidae > Leptosomus > Leptosomus discolor. Next base: position 751,561 of record NC_141399.1, read on the forward strand.
AGGAACGAGCTGCCCAGAGCACGCACGTTGCACTAGGTTTGTGTTTGCCACCACAGGCGCGATCTGAACTCCAGGACACGTTGTTTTGGCCCGAAGTCTGCTCCTGGTTCTCCCACACCAGGGGCGCCTCTGCTGCTCCCTGCCCCCAGAGCAGGCGTCCTGCGGTACGGTGGGACGTGGGAATGCCGGTCACACACAGAGCGGGCTGTGTGTGTTGAATCCCGTGACGAGGGCCCTGTGCTTGTCTGTCACACGGTGGGCACGTGAAAACGGGGTGGCAGGGGATGGGGTGCACTGTACGGGCACCAGACCCCTGGCAGAGGCTGCGTGGCCCAGCGTGGGTGCAGGGTGGGGAGGCACGCACGAGGTTACTCCGTCTGTGTAATGACCCAGCGGAGTCTGTGTCACCCTCTGTCCATGTTACGCAGCATCCCACGGTCACAGCCGTCCGCCTGGCTGGCTCTGTTCAGTTCAGGAGGCTGGAGGAGCAGGGGATGGAGGAGGCTTTCCTGCCGGGACAGGTCCCCACCAGTCCCATTCCTCATTCTTAATTCAGAAGTCTTAATTCTTACCCATAATTTGGGGTGGGGGGATAATCTCCTTGCGGCCCCACCGTGTGCGTGACGCCCACATTTTCTGTTATGCCTGATGTGTCTGATTAGTTCCTAACTGGGACCAAAAGGATGCTGATGCTGCAAGAGCATACAACTTCTGTGAGATACCACGGGCTCTGATGAACATCTTCATAGTCGGAATTTGCAGTTTACTAATACCTTTCTTGTGGAGCTTTGTTTTCCTAACAGCTAATTTATTACTGAGTAAATTGAGGCTTGCTTGTTAAAAGACCTGCCCAAGTATCACTTAGGGGCCAGAACAGAGTCTAACAGAATTATGAAGTCTCTTTTTTTTTTTGGTCAGAAAAGCTGTCTTATAAAGTCTTTTTAATTATTCACTAGGGTGGAATCTTACAAGATCTATAATGTATTGCAGCACAACAGAGTTCTATTAATTTACCTGCCATTAAACTCTCTGTGACCCTGCTGTGGGGATGCGAGGATTTGTCAGGCTCCTAGCTGAGGTTCTAACGTCTGTCGTGTCAAACCATGTGTTCAGAAGATGTATTGGGTGCTCAGCAGCCCTGCTACCTCCGGTGTTTCGAGCTGAGAAAAATCGGTTTCAGCCTCTTTTGTGTAGACCCAGGCCGCTGTACTCGAAGCGGTGGCACATGCGTGCTTTGACCTCTTTCTTGCTCTGGAGTCATCGTAATAAGCACCTGCCAGTGAAACTGTCCAAACACGAGGCTGTTGTCTCAGACCTTTGTGGCTAGTCAATTGTTTCCAACTCACCCTGAGTCATTTCTGTGGTGGAAAAAGTGGAATTATTTTAGTGCATTTCAAACAGACCACGCTGCCGTCTGAGGTGATGTGTGTATTGAGAACGGGTAAGTACCGTGCGCCGTGGGTCCTCTGACCTCACTGGGAAATCACAACTTCTTAAACAGCAGGAGCTTGGTGAAAATTTGAGTGATCTTTGTGACAAGGACTCTGCTGAGAATTGTCTTAGCCTGCATATAACCTGTATGGCCATTGCAGCTGAGTGCGACTGCCAACAGTTTAGCTGAGCTGTGATCTGATTTCTTCAAATAGGTGCTACACAGGGGATTTAAATTGCATTACTAAATGGAAATCCTTCTGTTGAGAATATCTGAAGGAAGATTGGCACACACTTACACACTTAAAAGACATTTTGGGGAGCCTGGGGTTTTGGGGTTTGTTTTTTTTTTTTTTTTTAAATCTATTAAACTAATCTACTAGTAAAAATTTGTTTCTATTTTAAACACAACTGCTTTTAAGTGGGAAGCCTGCACCGTCTTTTAGCACGCAAAGCTAGCAGTTTGATCGCCTACTTGAATTCTGTTCTGCACAAAAATGTACTTTTGGAATCATACCCCTGGGCTTTTGATTTCGTGGGGTGGAAGAGCTGCTCAGGAGTGACTGTAACAGGAGTTTGGGTTGGCAGGAAGCTGGTTTTACTGTGAGTCACTCTGAAAGGGGGTTTCCATCAATGAAATGACTGAATCTTACTTGTTCTTTATGAGTCTGTGTAGCACACATGAAGAAACAAGATACAACATTTGCAGTGTAAGATCTGTCCAAATTAATCTCTGCCTTTCAGTGGGATATGGCAAGTACTTAATTCCGTCCACTGAACTGTGTTCATTTGCTAGCAGTTGTTCCCACCTCTAGGAGCACTAGCCCGTGCAAAACAGAAATCTCATTTAGAAAGGTGTGTTTCAAGAGAAAATGTCTTCTGGACAGTGACAGTCTGAATGCTGCAGGTGTACGAGTCAGAGAACGTAACCAAGGTGAGAGCAGTGTGTGATGAGAGACTTGCAGGAGTCACATCACATCTGCATTGACCGGGCGTCCCTCTGTGCTTTGAGGTTGCTGGATGAAATAATTAATGTCTTTGCAAACAACTTTTCAGGGTATTTGTACATGAAGAATAGTGAAAGCAATAGCATGATTCAGGTGATGCTTCTGTCTGTGCTTCCCTCCTTCTTAAAAAGAAATTATTAAGTGGAGAGAATACTTGACTCCTGCACATGGAAAGACCATTGGAAGGGAGTGAGAAGTGGAAAACCATCTGCGTGCTTCCACCTCGCTAGGGGACGTGAGGCGGAAGAAGAAAGGCATGTGGGCTTCTGCGGATTCAAAATGGTGATACTGCAAGAAATTTCTGTTCTACATTTAGGCACAATAAAAAGAGGAGCTGGTAAAAGATTTAGCTGACTTTGTAACTGCTGCCAGACTTCTGAACAAGTCTGAAAACATTCTTAAAAAGGCGTTCAATACCTTCACCCCCATTTTAAAGAGAGAGAGAACAGGGGAAATTACCATTTTAAATTAAAAAATGAGAAGAGTTGTGATATCTTCCTTGCTTTTTTTTTCTTTTTTAAAAAAAAAAACCCACCACCCACACATGTGAGTGGTTTTGGAATCTGCCTGTGTTTGTTCCGAGTTTGAATGTGTCTGTTACAGCGGGATTCCTGTTCTCGGCCATTGCTTCTACAGCCACACAAGGGCTTTGCAACTGTCCTCTCTGCTTGCCTTCTGCATTAACAGCTTTGAATTACTGCGGTGTAAATGCTGCTTAAACCAATGAAAACCCTGAAGAAAGTGTCCAGACTGTGGCTGTCTCCTCTCGAGCCCTTGACAGTAAGTGGAACAGACAGGGCGCCCGAGAGCAGGGCACCAGGACAGTTGCTGTTTAACCTCCTCGGGGCAGCCAGGGAGGAGGGAGGACGCAGCCCCCCCTGCGGCGTGGGCTCGGGGTCTGCCTGCCAGATGGGAGCTGCCCGCAAGGCCCAGCTGGAAAGCTTCTGGAGCGGTGGGGGAAAATCTGTGACTTCTTTTCCCCTCCCCTTCCCTCTCCGCCGTGTTTGTCCCGCACGCGGGCAGTTGCTGCCTCAAGCTGTGGCTGGACTCGGGGCACGTGCCTCGCCACTGGACTCTGCGCTCCCGCCCCGCCGGCGAGTGACCTCTTATCGGTCTCGCCTGTGCTGAACGCTGGCATCGGGAGGGCGCCTCTTGCGACGCGCTCCCCTTCTCCTGCGGAAGGGCTGTGCAGGGAGCATCACGAGGAGGAACGGCCGTGTGTAAGCTCCGCGTTGCCTGCTACCCCTTCTGCCAAGCACAGCTGCGCCTTCAGCCCTCGATGCTCGCACAGTTCGCACGGTGGCTTGTAGGGAGTTACACGTGCTTCGTGTCGCCGTGGGTGGACAGACCTTCTTCTTCTAGGAAAAGGGGTAATCCTGAATAACATGTGTGCTTACTGCGACTCCTTCATCCTAAATCATTTTTAACAGATGATGTAAGTAAGAAAGTGAAAACTCGGATTTGAGAGTTAAGTTTCCATTCCAACCCTGCAGTCACCATCGGGTCTCTCGAAGCCCTGCTGATCTGTATGAATTCTTCATGCACTTGCCTGCTCTTTTAGGCCAGAAGCAAACCCCTTGTTCTGGTTTACATATGAACTTTTCAGTGTTACTCTGCTGTGATGAGTGTTCTTTTTAAGCAGATATCTGACTGATTACTTAATAGATTCTGCAGCACTGCCTTTTGAAGAGGCTAAGGGGAGATGCCTTCCGAGTTAGGTATTGTTGGACCCAATCTGTGAAATCAACTGCGGGGAGTCCAGACTCAACTGGAGCCCCAGCTTTTTGGCATTAAATGATGAAGGTATTTTAAAGTGAAACTGGGAGAGTTATGCAACTCCACAGGGAGCAGAGTCTAGAACAAACTCCAGGTTTAAATTTTCTCACTGTTTTTTTGCAATTTAGTGATTTGTTTGTTCTATATCCATGACTACGTAGCTGTTAGAAGCAGACTTTTTTCATCAAATGTGGCTCCTGTGAAATACTTGCAGTCACCACAGCAGTTCCTAGTTCATTCGTCTCCAGGGCTGTGGATACCAGTCCTCTGGCAAGGCCGTCCTGCTTTCTGATGCTGCCCCACCAGCGTGCCTCGCCCTGTGCCGAGGGGAATCTCCTCAGCGCAAGACGGTGATTTCTCTTCACTATGAAACAACGAAGCCAGAGAATCAAGACTTGTTATTTTGGAATTCTGAAACATGACAGAGCATCAAACTCGTTTTTTATGGCCAGAGGATGACCCTTTCGGAGTAATAAATCAAATTTACTGCTGATAGAGGTCATTCACACAAATGTAAGATCTTGTTTTGGAGGGTGTAAAAATCCCTCCATAGAGTTACACCCGTTACCCACGTGTGTTCGCTGCTCATGCAGTTTGCCTGGGCAGCAAGCTGTCCCTGTGATTGTCCTGGGTGTTTTATTTAAGGCACCTGCAATACGCTTCCAGGGGACCAACTTTCCTGCCCTTCGGTGAGGACTGCTGTGAAAAACGACCTGCAGTGTTACGCTGCAGTATGTTGGATGTGGCTCCCGAACGGGAGTGAAGTGTTGTCCGGCCAGTTGTGTGTTACTTTGTGGGGTACATCACTGCATGGAGGTGACCTTCAGGAAGGCGCCAGTCTTCCCGAATACGTGGCTTTCCTTGCCCGGCGATTCCCTAGTGCTTTCACATCGCAGGAGAGCATGGCGGTGTCAGTCACCGGTTCTGCTGACCTGGTTCTTCTTTTTAACCTGGGTGCTCTGTGAGCTGGAGCTGTTTTGGATGAGAAGTGGCAGTTGAGGGAACAGAAAGCGACAACTCTTCCCCCATGTTCAAACCTGAACCGCACCTACATAGGAAGCCGTTTGTGGATTCGTGGTATTTAATTTTGTGCAGAATATGTTAGAGCAAAAATCTTGCAGTGTTGATGCAGAGTTTTTGTAGCGTTTCTAAAACATTTGCAGTTGAAGGGCTGCAGTGCTTTGCATGCTGTTCTTCTATGGCCTGGCTCAAGTTAGCTGGTTATGAAACAAGTGCCGTTGCTGGTGATTTTCTCAGGAAATAGCTCTCCCTGCTCTGGCCTGGGTCTGTGCGCATGCAGCATATTCTCTGTTCGGCTGCAGCAGGCTCTGGTGCTGGTGTCAGCTCAATTTCCTCCTCTTAAGTGCATGCCAAGGGCCAGATGCCAAAAGCTGGCAATGAAACAGCTCTGGGAAGAACCTAGACCAGGAGCGAAAGGGGACGTGGGAAGGATGCCAAGGCTTACAGGAACAAGAGGCAGAAACTGCCCGGATGGTGGCTGAGAAAGGACTGCATCTCCCAGCACAGTCTTCCTCAGTCCAGTCGAAGGGAAAGGAGCTGTTAATGCCAGGGACGTCTCTTAGTCTTTTTCTGTAAAGGTTTCTGAGCTATCTGCACATCTGCCTGGGGAGAAAATGAACCAGAATCCCAGACAAAACCTCTGTGAAAACACCCTGCTCCACACATGCTTTTAAGTGAACAGAGAATGAGAAGGCGAGGAAATACTGGAAGAGAGGGGTTGGTGGTACTGTTCAGCGACTACAGAAGGGGGCTGCGTATGCAGTCAGGAGGATGCTGTGAGATCCCACATAGCTCGGGTTGTGCTGCCTGGGAACACGAGGCTTGAAACTTGTTTGTAAGGGAAGAAGGGGGGATTGAATAGGTCCTCCAGGCTGTGACACGAGAAGAGCTATGTGAGTAGCTGGGTTTGAGTCATTTGGGAGAGAGAAGGTGAGTGAGTGAGAGTGAGAGAGGATGGAAAGAATAATACCCTGGGTGCAGGTAAATCAGCATCTTGTGACAAGAATGAGGTGTGGGCTTGTATGTACGACCTGGCTGACGTTTGATGTGTCATACAGAAAGTCAGACTGCGAGCATTAGAAAATCCCGAGTTAGTCCCTGAAAACCACGATGCTTCCTTTAGAATAACGAAATCACAACTAAAACAACAGCAGCGCAGGCTGCTGCTTGTCTTGGGCATTTAAGCCTTTACTCTGCTCTTGGATGATAGTTTTCAGGATTTTTCTCTGCAGCTTTGAGGCAAGGGAACTTAATTAAAAGCTGAAATGAAAGATTAATTTATTATCACTGACCGCCAGGGTCCACCTCAGCCAGGGTCCCCAGGCCAGCCGGCTGGAGCCCGGCGTGTGGCACGGTGCCTGCTCTGCACAGCCGGCAGCACCACACTTGCTGCCTTCCCTGGGCGGGGAGAGGTGCAACCCGTCCCTGGGCTGGCCAGCGCACTGAGGCTCCATGTCAGCCGCCGGTGGGGCAGACTGGCCTCGTAGCTTGGTGCAGACAAAGCGGTGTGCACCCCTGTTTGGATGCTTGCTGCCCCGGGCAGCCTGAGGCAGCTGGTGTGGACCGAGGAGCAGGGGTCTGGGACCAGCTTTGGGCTCCACCGGCGACGCACTGGGTGATTTCTAGTGAGTTTTGTGCCTTTGTTTCCTCTCACCTCATCCTGTCTGTTCTGATTTTCATTTTGTCAGGACAGGAATATCAGGATTATCTCTTTCTCAAGAGCTAAATGCCTCTTTGAAGAAAGAGCTCTTCTCTTTTCACTCCAACCTTGATTTTAAATTAAAATCTCCCCCAAAATGTAGCCTCTCATAGAAATGACAATGCTGGCCTTGAATCCCTGTGAGCAAGCAGGCTGTATTGTCATTTGTGTCACGGTTGAGGTTGCCAGTTAGATCTGACAGCAACATTTTACACCGATTCTGGGCATACGGACAGCTGGCAGAGCCCTGGTGAATTCCTGGTTTACACATGTGTTTTACTCCACTCCTCAAGTTTTGGAGCTGTGGCATCCAGTGCACATCCCTGAAATGCTTCGGAACAGCTGCCTGTAACACCGGGCTGTGTCCTCACTGAAGAGGGATGTGCTGCGCAGTGAGAGCTGACTGGGGGTCACACCTCTGCAGCGCTGCGGAATCCCAGTGCGACGGGACACAGATCCTTCTCAAACCTGATGCAGGTGGTCAAGGTCGCCGCCGTATTTTCCAGTAGTGAAATGGATAAAAAGCCCATCCGGATGTCTGAGAAGTTGAAACCCAAAATATGTAGGCTGCATCTCCGCTTTGCCTTTGGAGATAGCTAACTCGAGCTTTTGCTCTTGATTTTCAGGGAGGTCAGCGCCCTGACTTCTGGGCTGTGTTTTTGGAGAGCCCCCGGCAAACGGAAGTTTTCCTTTTTGGAGCAGTGTAGTCCTGAGAGGTCTCCTGTGCCTCGGGAACCCTGCCACTGCCATACGTACCCTGTTACTTTCCATTTTGGAGCTTCATTAACTTGGGTGGATTAAGAAATCGCAGCACATTTTTGGTAGGTTTGGTCCTCAGCCAGTGCAGTCACCGCACTGCCGGTGGTGCCAGCTGGAGGAAGAGGATGGAGAGGAGGGGTGGGGAGGCAGCAGGGAGGTGCGACCCTCTCAGCAGGGGGTGACGGTAGGTTGCTTAAGCCTGGCATGAAGCCTCCACGCTGACGGTCTGCTGGCTCTGGCAGCTCAGCCCCACGCAGGGGCTTGCTCAGGTGCGTCTCTTGTTCGGTAATGGCACCGTTGTTTCCCCAGGGGAATAATTAACGACGACGTTCGGGACCTTGGTGCTCCTGCACCCTCCTGCTTCAGCGCAGCAGGGCTGGCTCAGCTGTTCGTTCCTCTCTGAGCATCATTTTGCTGGCGTCAAGAGGGTGGTCTTTTTCCTTAGGGCTGAAAAACACAGATAGTAAAAGTCCGCAGGATTTTTTGTTAAATTTTCTAGTGTTGGATAACGGGTAGCTTTTCTTATACCACGTACTTCTATTATCTAGTGACAAAATATCTTTTGTCCTCTTTTCCTCCTCAAGGCATTTGAATCTAAGTACATTTACATCTACAAATCTGTATAGATTTAAATAATAGCTAACGGATATGCCACTGTCACTATAGACCAGATTTTTCTTGCTGCAGTGATTAGGGGGAGGGTGGGATAAGGAACTGTATCATAATGATTGGCACATGAGAAACTCGTGCCAAATCAGTGCCAACTCAAGTTAGTGCAGCTTTTTCTCTGGAAAGCAATCGGGGCCATGCTTGGAGCATGCCGGGACGTTCCTGACCTCGTCTGAAAGGAGGGGTTCACGCACGCCTCGTCGGGTGGCATCAGAGGAGGAACTGGCCTGGTCTGGGTGGCAGAAGTGTGATGCACAGCGCTGCTAGGGCAAACCCTTTCAGAGGACTAGTGGAACGGACCTCTGGCGACAAACAAGCCGTTTCTCTGCCCACCTTCATGCTTCGCAGAGCTGCAAAAGCAGCACAGTCAGTCACCACATGGTGAGTTTAAAAAAAGGGAAAGAAGAAACCAAACATCGGGGTGTAACTGAACAACAGCAGGGCTGCTATTTCTGTCAGAACTCTTCGAGCCTTCCTGACACAGTCCCACACAGTTGCTGCAGCTCTAGCGAGCACAGTGCTTCATCTCTGCACAGTGCAGCTCTCCAACCAGAAGAACCTGCTCAAATACAATCGGGTTTACTGCTGCTGTTGAAAATCCCTGCTCTCCCGGGCCTCCCTGTTGCGAAAGCTTCCCCAGCTTATCAATAGCATATCTATTACGTGACACTTGCCTTTGCTCTGAAGCTCTGCCAGCCGCGGCTAGGCAGCGTCTCACCACGCTAAATCTGCTTTTAAGTGCGTTGGAACAAAAGCCTAATGCAGTGTGCAAAACGGAACGAGGGAGGCAACAGTGATAAAAATCAAATTAGATTCGCTGTGCACACCAGTTTTCAAACCCAAAGCCCACTGATGCTGGGAATAGAGGGAAGAAAGACGAGCTTTGAAAACAAGACATAGGAGAGCAGATTGCTGTCCTTGCCTCACTTCTGGAGTCGCTTTGCATTCTGCAGGCAGCACCGGGGGAGACCACGGTCAGGGCTTAGGCAGATGTGCCCGCAGCTAATTGCCGTGGGGGTTACAATTCCGCTCCCTTTCTTCGCCAGCTGGCCCTTCCCATCCCCATGGCAGCAGCAGCGGCCCCGCGGCGGGGTCTGCGAGCCCTTGCTCTGCGCCGGTGCGGAGCCCCGGAGCGCGGCCCGAGCTGCGGCGTGTCTGATGGTGCCAGGGTTTACTGGGCTGCCAGGAGCATCGCCGCGCTCACGGCCGGGATCGGTGACGCTCCGCAGAGGGTGGCAGCACATGGCGTGGGCACGGTGACACCTCGGTGCTGTGGGCGTCTGCCCAAGGCCTTCTGCAGACCCAGGGCTGGTTCAGGCATGCTGATAGAGCATTAGCAAAGTGCTTGTGTTGCTTCGGCTGCTCCAGGAAAGTCTGGTGTACGCTGCCACAGTCAATAGCCTCTCCTCTCGATGGGCAGGTACGTCTCTGTCAGGGCGACTCCACTGGGTTCAGGTTTTCCACGGGCAGGGCGGTGTCTGCAGGATGCGGGGCAGAGCTACCTGGCAGTGACAGTGTGGAATAACCCGGACTCTGCTTGAAGAGGGCGGGTCAGCTGCTCTTGCCCCGAAGCAGCAGCTCTATGAGGGCAGTGGGACCCCCCTGCGCTTTCCCAGGCCCCTGTGGCGGCGGCGCGGGTGGCTGCTGCTCGCAGGGGGCAGTGACGGGCGGCAGGCAGGCGCGGCAGCAGCGCCTGTTGCGCGAGGGTGTACATGTGGTGCGGCTGGCTGGTGTGTGCCTGCCCGTGCCGCGGCTGCCGGCTGGCACAGGCCGGGGCCGTTCACGTTCACCCTGGGAACGGGGCCGGTTGGAGCAGCCAGACAGTTACCGTCTGCTTCGCCTCTGCCTCTCTCTTCCTCTTCTGGCTGGCATTACTGCTCTTCTCCTCTTCCTTCAGTGTCCTTTCCCTTTCCCTTTCCCTTTCCCTTTCCCTTTCCCTTTCCCTTTCCCTTTCCCTTTCCCTTTCCCTTTCCCTTTCCCTTTCCCTTTCCCTTTCCCTTTCCCTTTCCTTTCCTTTCCTTTCCCTTCTTTTTTCTCTCTTCTCCTCTCTTCTCTTCAGCTTTCCCTCTTTTTCTTGTCCATGTTAAGCCAGTCCATCACACTGGGGTCAATCCTGGGACCTCACTGTACCATGACAATTACCAGTGTTCTCCTTATTTGCCGTGTGAAAATACAAAAGCACACGCACTGTCACACGCCTTGTACCAAGGGCTGGCTGTACCTTGCACGGCAAGTCTGGGTATAATCTGGGCCTTCGCAGAAGGGAATGTCCAAGGAAACAAAACCTGCTGGAAACGGCACGTTGCGGTGGTGCGGGCTGAACAGTTTTCTGTCTGCCTTTGAGGCAAAGCCCCGGAGAGCCAGTGCTTGAGTGCAGAGGCAGGTTCGCTCTTCACGCTGGCCCTTCAGCCGATAGAGCTGTGATTATCCTAAGCTACTTCGCGCTCGGCTGACTTGGTGGAGGAAATCAGAAAATCCCTGTCTGTTAAATTAATACTGAAGCCAAGAACTTGGGCAGCAGCTTGTAACTGGAAGTGTTAGTGTCTTCCCGTACGCGCCCAGCGGCAGATAATCCACGGGACGAAACAGCCGTGACCAATGCGCTGAGCCCGTTTCTCCGTGCCTGGCCTGGCAGGTGGGCTGCTCCGCGTGGCCGAGACCTCGGAGACTGCAATCAAACCTCTCAGCCTCAGGAGCTGCTGCGCTGCCCGGGCCGGGCTGTCGGGTCCCTGTGCCGCCGCTCTGTGTGTCAGCGGAGGGGGTGCGGGGTGCTCAGCCCCTGTGCACCCACCCCAGCCCGAGCGAAGTGTGGGGCAGGGGGGAAGGAGCCCTTGCTGCGCGGAGCCACGCGTGTTCCCCGTCACTGGGCAGTGCGAGGAGCCGTGGTTTGCTCCGGGCTGTGAGAAGGTTATTCCTCTGGTCACTGAGCTGGAGTGTATCCACGCTGCAGGGGGGCACGGAGGGGCTACCTCGGGCACTTGGCCTGCCTGCAGCCGCAGAGCTGTCGGCACAGGCTGTGAAACCGGCCTGGGACTTGGCCGGAGCTGCTAGGGACGGGGGAGGGGAGCTGTGGTTGTGCCCCGTTAGCACGGCGGGCGAGCGATGGGAAGGCTCCGGCACAGCCCTTCCGCCGGTGCCGTTTGGCTGCATCCAGCTCGTGCGCTGGCCGCCCTCACGGCCGAGCGGCTCTTGGCGCTGCGCTGCCAGCTGCTGCGTGCAGCGGCGCGGCAGTCGTGTCCCCCGCTGTTGGGCACAGCCTGCTTCCGAGCCTCAGGGGCGCCTCGAGGTTCCCTGGTTTGCCATTGCTCCTGGCTTCTGCCGGCGTTGCACGGACTGGCACGGACACGGCTAGCAGCACGGCGCAGGGCTGTGCACGGGTCAAAGGAGTCGGGGAACGTGGGGAGCACGAATGCTTGTGTTGTGTCGCCTCAGCGGGCGGTTGGCAGAGTGTGTTACACGGTGGCACTTGGTAAAGATGTTCCGCTGATGGAAGATGGGAGGAGAAGCCGTTGATCCCTTGTAAAGGGCCAGAAGGGCCCCTTGTGGGATGAGGGGTTTAGCCTGCCCTGGTGGGGAGCAGGCGGAGGCTTCTAGAGGGGGTGCAGGGTGGGGGATGTGGGATGTGGGATGGAGGATGTGGGATGAATGATGCGGGATGGGGGATGTGGGATGTTCAGCCGGCCCAGCCCAGCCCAGCCGGCCGCTCCCCGCGGGGGCTGCAGCGAGCCCCCAGCCCTACAGCCCGCTGAGCGGCTGTGCCGGCCCCAGGCTGGGGCACCCGAAGTCCCCGTGCTGGGAGCCGCTGCCTGCCTCCTCCTGGTTAGGGCTCATTGCTGCGCAGCAGCTCGGCATCGCATTGGCAGCCTCAGCGCTGGTCTGGAGAGCGGTTGGAGGGGGACGGTGTTCGGCCCTTGGAGGCGGTGGAGCAGCTGCTGCGGGGGCAGGAGCGGACCTGGGAGATGATGTGCAGGCAGTTCGGCTAGGGCTCAGGCGGAGAAGAGGCGAGAGCGTTACGTGAACTTAGTGGTGCCAATGCAAGTGTGATTACCCAGCCCGTTACGGCGTTTATGTCTTATGGTGTTTCTGTGGACAGTAACGCTGACATTTCTCACTTTGATCTCTTTCTTCTCTTTGCTGCACTTCTCTTTCTCATGTTTTCCCCTTTATCTGTGCTTTTCACTGTCCTAAGCAGCACCAAAACTGTAACACGAACATGGTCTCTTCTGTTTTAAGAGATGAAATTGTACAATCAATAAACAGGTGAGCAAGATCCTCTGTGGTGGTTCTTTCTCAAAAGGAAAAAAAAGCCCTGCCCGCTTTCCTTCCCCTCGCTGCGCGGGTTCGGAGAGCTGTACGGCCGAGCCGTGAAGGAGAGGAAGGGCTTCCTCCTCGGGCGTGTGTTACTGAGAAGGGGCGCTTAAAAAAAACCCGAAACTTTCCACTCTCTTTCAGGAAATGACACTGTCGTGCTGGAATTTACAATGAAGTCGTGAATGTGGCTGGAGCCCGGGGCTTCTCCACAAGAAGGCCCCTTTGGCCGGCTGTATTCAGCTCTAATGAGAGGGCTAAATTCTCCCTGAAAGGCGTGTTTTCCATTTGGCCCCTTCTCCTTCATCAATCGCTGTCACTTTAGACAGAAGGCCCCGCATGCAGCTTCCCTTCGGCTTGTGAGCCGCGCCGGGGCTGCGCTCGGCGGAGGACAGGCTGGCCTACTAAAAGGCATCGCTGAGCCCCCCGAACAATAGCGCTTTGTGTGACAGCACAGTGCAGGCTCACTTTCCCAGGCTTTTCCTTTTCTCCTCTCCCCTCTCCCGCTGGAAGCCCCCGGCATGCGGGAGCGGGCAGAGGCTGCTGCCACCGGCTGCCGAACAAAGAGCCGAGGGGCTCGGGGGTCCCTGCCCAGGCGCTGTGCCCTCCGCCCCAGTGCCTGACTCCGACAGCAGGTACTTGTGGATCATTTGCCTCAAGCAGAACAGACCTGGGTGATTTCAGCAAGAAATGCAAGCCAGGGTGCAACCAGGGCTCTGGCCGTCGCTCAGACAGCTTCACAGGCAGACGGGACGAAGGCAGCCTGGGGTCGCTCCGGCGAGGGCGGTGCGCTGCGGTGCCCTTACGGTCTGCTCCGGTGAGCTGCAGTGTGCCGGGCGCCCTGGGGTCCCCGCGCTCCTGATACGGGGGGGTTGCTACTCCACAGTGCTCTTCAGGACAGATGAAGATGCTGGAGTGAGGAGCAACAGGGTGAAGTTTAAAAACAACATAAAAAAAAGGCTGAATCTCTACAGCAGGTGGATGGTGCTTTTTTGTACAGGCAGGGCAGCAGTGGCACCTAGCCCGCACGTGAGCTTGCATCAACGGACACGAGAGCACCCCCCAGAAGAAAGCAGGAGTCCTAAAGCCATTTACAGATGAGGAAACAGGGGTATGCCTGAGACCTCCGTGTCCCAGATCAGACCCCATTTCTGTCCCAGTGGGCCCCATGCCCACCCGCACGCTCCTCCTGCCTCGTGCCCCTCGCTGCTGCCAAACGACGGAGACTGTTGGAAGCGCCTGGCCCCGGCGAGCTGCGGGCTGCGCAGGGGGGAGGTTTATCAACCCTTTTTCTGTGTGTTGTTGGAAATAAAGTCAAGCATCACGTAAGGTGGATGTGCTGTGACGTGCAGTGACGCTGCCTTGTTGCGGGGATGTTTGGGGACCACCATGCCCAGGCTGGGAGGGTGCTGGTCCCGCTGGGCTGGCAGGGGCGGAGAAGGGGCTGTTTCACAGGGGCACGCAGGCAGCACGCCCCGTCCCCGGGCAGAGCTCCCGCACGGCTGCCCTCCCATCGTGCCCAAAGCAGGTCCAGGCTTCGGCCACCCTGTGCTTCCGAGTTCTGGATCCCAGAGTACCTAAACCCATGATAATGGGGTTCATACTACAGATGGAGAAACAGAGGTGATGTGTGACTGAATTAATTGACCAAATATTGTAGGGGGTTGGACTAGGTGACCTTTAGAGGCCCCTTCCAACCCAATACATTCTATGGTAATTGCAAACAACGAATAGCAGTGACTCGAATGTCAGAAGGCACATCAGTGCCCAACAGCCACCACCACGCGGGAGCGTTTCTCTGGGTTCGGGTGGACCCGAGGCACACGGCTCCGCGCCTGCCTTGCGGAACGAGCCCCGACGCTGCTGCGGGCGTGAGCCCCGACACTGCTGTGTTCTGCTGCCCCGTGCCCTGTCCTCATGAGCTACTGTGCCTCTGCGTCACCTGGAAAGAAAGCGGCAGGAAAAGCTGTTTCTTATTTACAGGATGCGTAGCCACAAGCAGCCCTAAGCTGCAAGGTGCAGGGGCACTGCTGATGTAAATGGATGGAGGGATAGCTGCGTCTTGCATGGGATAAAATGGGCTCAATCCTAGAAAAGAAAATTGCCACCGTATAACCCACAGAGAGGAGCTGAAAACACAGCTCTTTGTGCGAGAGGCTTAATATCTGCAGGATCTGGCCTTGTATCTGGAGTCATTGATACTGCTGGATGTGATTGATTGTTCATAAACAGTAATTCAGGGATGATAAGAAGACGCTGTTAAAAGAGCAGCAAGCTCCTCCTCTAGTGCAAGTTCTTTTTCTGGTCTGTTGCTACAGCAACTCTCTACTAAGAACAAAGATGACAGCAAGATATTAAATTTTGCAGCAACTCAATTGACTCTTGATTTGCCTTCTTTTTTGCCTTCAGTAACTGAATCCTGCTCCACTAATTGTGTTAGATTTCAGATAGAAATCATGTCTTCCTGTGACAAGAATTCCTGCGTTGCTTTTTCTTCCTTCCCCTTAGAAACCAATTAAATCAAATTAACTTATTTAAATCCAGTGGGTGATTATAAACACTAGGTTTCTTGGCTTTATTTCTTTTGCATGTGGACATCATGTATTTTAAGCCACAACTCATATTCTGTACCAAAATCCCCAAAGCCTTAATATTCTTTAAAAAGAAACAAACAGTTCTTGGCAAGTTCAGTTTTGGCAAAGTTCAGTTTATGCCAATGGCGTAGATCAGAAATGTATAATCTAAATTACTGTAACAGAGGTCATCTGAATTTATGAATGTTAAAATTGTTTTCAAAGCAATACTGCATTTCAGCTCCTTTCCCCCACGTCACAGCCTTTATCTCGTGTAGAGCAGACAGGACAAGGCCACTGACTCCCTACCTCTGGGGTCACTTCTGCACGTGCAAAATCACCCCGTTGTGGTAGAACAGTTTGGCAAATGACCCCCGCGGGCGTTGGCAGGACTGTGATCTCCGACCCTCGGCTGGAGGTCGGGAACTTTGCACGGAGGCAGTTACAGCTGAACCTTTGCAGAAAACGTTCCGCTGCTCTGCGTTCGACTGTCGTCTGGGTGTGCCAGGCACGATGGGCACCGCTCTGGGCACGGTCACCGTGCTCCTCACCACGGGCACTGCTCCGGGCAGGGTCACGATGCTCCTCACCACGAGCACTGCTCCGGGCAGGGTAACGGTGCTCCTCGCCGCAGGAAACGGCTGCAAGGGGGAGAAAGGCCGGTGAAGTTTGTCTCGGATGACCAAACCGCGGGTGCTGCTCCTAAAGCTGGGACGGATTCCTGGGAGCAGGTAGCCCGGGAGAACAGCCCCACCGCGCATGAGCAAAGCGGAGGTGAAATCCCATCCGAACTGCAAATTCAACTGCAACAAATCACGTAGGTTTGTACCAAAGCCTTGAGGCCCGCCGTTTGGGGAAAGGGGTTGGCTGTCGCACATGAAATATTACTTGTGCAGCTTTCCTCTTAATTAGCAGGAACATAAATAACAGCACAGCTCTGGCAGCTTCAGGTGCAGCACGGTGTGCACAGGGAGGACTAGCCCCAGCAGAAGCCTGGGCCACCGTGGGTTTTGCACCAGATTAAATCTAGGGAAGGAGAGCAACGGAGCGAGCCAGAAACAACGTTCCCGCCGCTTTTCCCTGAGAACTATTGTGCAAAAGCACTTATTTGTGGGCTGAAGGGGTAGAGGGCAACGGACTCCAACCTGTCCTGTGGGTGGCACTTAAACAGCCACTCGGCTTTCAAGTGCACCCCTTGGGTATTAATATGCAAATGACAGCGCTGTGCGGGTGGCGTCCTTCCTGCAGAGCCTGGGCCAACAGACCTTTGGCAGGGACAGCCGAGTGTGTTCCTCTCCGAGAGGAAGGACGTGGCTCGGTTTGGGGGCTCCCGCGCTGAAGAAGCGTGTCTTCAGCCACCTTCACCCGCCTCCCCGCGCTCCGTGCCGTTGGGTGCCCTCTCCCCGGGGCAGCGGCTGCGGGATTGCAGCAGAGAAACAAAAGCGCCGCTTTGACCGCACGGTCTTGGTAACCTCCCCGAGGAAATAAGAGGCAACAGATCTTCAGCAGGAAACTGTTAGCAAGAGACTTTCTTTCACAACCACTTCAGCAACGTGCAGTGCAACTTTGGCCTTGCAGTTACACCAAATTCTGAGTAGATGGTGGCTCAAGTGCCTTTTACAGGAGAATTATAGCTACTGGGAGGAATTGCTGTTGCCAGGTTGTTTATCACAATACCTCGTGCTTTTAGTCACAAGTAAATATTCCCATTTCTTACCGTGACTTGAATTATTGACCAGCACACTGCTAAATTCTACCATTACTACAAAGGCTTAAAAATGGTATCAGTGAAAGAGACAGGTTTCCAGATGGGCTTGTATTTTTAGAGTGCTCTTTTCCTTCTCTGAATATTAATGTTTTCAAAGATACTACACTCACATTTTTTTGAAGATATTGTTCTGCTTACAGCTGAGCTGTGGAGGCCCAAATAAAATAAAAATAAAAAGCAAACTTCCGGGATGCTTTACCTGAAAAGGAACACGTTGATCCCAAATTACATACTCCTACCTAAAGTGTTTGGGAGGCAAAGAAGCTCTCTTTGCTAGGAGTTCCCAGTAAAAACGGACTTGTTACCCCTGGACACCAGCGGGGGTACGCTGCAAATAACCCGGAGAACAGATGGAGGCAGCTGCTTGCAGTAAATTCGTTGCACCGAGTCTCGTTGGGTGCTGCCCACAGCAGATCACTTTTCCAAAAGCCTCCCAGTGCTGCTGCATCGGCTCAAGGCCGTCGCTGCAGCACACGCGCAGGACTCCAGCGCAGGAGGGCCCCTGCCTCTGCCACCGGCTTCGTCACCGCGGCTCGTGCCGAGCATCGCTTCCAGGCGTGCTGGAGGAGGGCGTCTGGGTCAGCTCACCTACGCTGGTAGATCTGCCTCGGACAACCTGCGGAGTGGAAGGAAGGCCATAGGTGGAGGTGACAGCGATGGCTTCTGCTTCCCGTTTTCTCCCCTTACAAATGCAGCTTTTGTTTGTTCACACCCCATGGAGACTGCTCCCTCCCGAGCTGTTTGAAGCGCGCTCTGCCTCTCAAGGGTAGTAAAGAAGCAGTTACAGGTTTGGGGTATCTTGCTGCTCACTGTGGGGCTGCTGGGGAGGGTGATTTCCAGTCTCCTGGTGGGAAAGGGGAAGAGAAGGAATCCCCAGGTTATGCCTAGGAGCAAGCGCTTCAGTCAGCGATACGGGTCCTGAGGGCAGCAGGCAGGCTAGCAAGATTCTGCTGCAGTTGCGTTGTGCAACATGGGCAGAAAGGGGCTGCTTCTGCCTAGATCTGCTCCCCAGTTTGTTCTCCCAGCTCTGTACCTGGTGAAGGAACCATGCCAGTACTGTCCTAGGGAAACGCGACACCATTTTCACCTGAGCATCTCAAATGGCTCAAGGACGTCTTAAGCCTTGCAGCCTCCCAGAGCTTTCACATGGAAAACCTAAGGCATATGGAAATCAAGATTCATCTTTGGATGCAGTTATTTTGGGTGCAAAGGCAGGATGCAGCAATACAGCTCTGTCAGTGCCAAGTTACAGTGGCACTTCACTACACACAGATAAAAAAGGGCACAGGGAGAACTAGTTCTCTTGTTAATGTGACAAGATAACAGCACTTGGCTGGCAGGAACGAGTATGTGAGGTTCAAAAAACCAAAGGCGATGCAGTGCAGCACAAACAGCTTCCATGTCACGTGCCTCCAGCCCATTTGTTCTTACATTGTGAAATGTGTATATGGGAGTCTTTCCCAGCAGTTCAGCTCTGTTAGTGCCCTGTGGTATCCCAGAGCAGACACGCCGTTTGGGCTGGAATCTGGTTCCTTAGTTCATGTTTTGTAGATTTTGTTCCGCAGATGATCCCACTGGAGTTGAGCACGCTCCCGTGTGAGCAATCCCTCCGAGCCCGCCCGTTCTCGGCGGTTTGCTGCGGGTCGCACGAGCCTGAGGAAGAGCCCACATCTCCTGGTGACTCCTGAGCCTGAATGGGAACAGTTGCTGTCCCCAAGCAGGGGCCTACGGCGTCTTCCCGGGCGGGCTGCGGAGGGTCCTGCAACACAGAAGCAGAGGTCGTCCCCCTTCCCCAGCTCGGTCAAACGCAGGCGTGGCATGGGGAGTTCTGCCTTTCCAAGATCTCAGGAAGGCAGAAGACCAAGGAAGACGGGGGCCACGTAGCACGAGCTGCCTTGGCCTGGGGTGGGGACTGGGCGGCGACGCGGCAGCCGTTAGTACGTGCGCAAAGTTGTGACGGGCTCCAACGAACAGCTCAGTGTCTGCACCGGCGGAGCTTGCCGTGCCCGTGCAGCCCGCCGCCAGCCCACCTTCTCCAAGCCCTGCCAGCGCGGGACCTGGTGTGGCCAGAGGGTCTGCCCGACTCAGGGCAAGGGCACGTGAGCATCTCTCTGGACACGGCATGGCAGACCCTGCTGAGGCAGCTGGGTACGTGGTAAGCGCGTCGTGAAACACTTACAGCCTGAGCTGGAAACAAAGAGTGCAAGACAGCTTCTGCCTAAAGAACTTTCCTTAATTTAGGAATTGCTTTAAGCAAGCATTACCTCTGCTTCCTGAGCACACACAAGGCTACTGCCCTGGAAATAATCTGCATTAGCCTTACTGGAGTGACCACGTTGCCATAGTTACTGTTGGTTTCTCTATACCTCAAGCCTGAAGTATTTATTATGATTAAATCCCATCCCATCCCCTTCTTAATTTAAAAATTCTGTGCTGAAAGTGTCACAAAGTGAATTATAATGTAATCCTTCCTTTTAAAAAGCTGTTTTAAGTAGGAATTCCACAAATGATCTTAGACGTTGATATTTATTAAAGATCATTAATTCATGATTGGATTATTTTTCTTCAGACATCGCTGTTTCTTTATTCTTAGTGATATCTGAATAGCAGAAAATCCTGACACTATTATACAATGTCATGACTGTTTGGGATTTTTTCTTTCACTGCTGTATTGTGGACCATTCTGAGAAAAGACGTTTAACAACCCCAGACACTCCACTTGGACCTCAGAGGCAGCCACACACGTTTGAACCAATCTGGCAAGAAAATCAAAATCTGTCCTATGGCACAGCTTGTTATTGGAAAATTTTGGTACTTGCTCTCCTGATACCTGTGAATGTCACAAGGGGAGGCAACAGCCGTGGGGATTAATCTATTACAAAATCGCTCGTGTCTCTTTTTCTGTTTGTTTTTCTTTTTTGTGGAGAGCGAGCCCCGAGCTGTAAGGTCCCAACCGTACCGGCCGTTGCTGCAGAGGAACGCCACGGCGTCACCCTCCGCTTCACGAGGAGGCCATCGTTACCGAAGTTGGTGTGCCCTGCTCTGGGAGGTCCGGACCGTGGCTGCATGGGACAGATCTTTCCCCATCCCAGCAGCACCCTCTCCAGAGACCCGATACTCCTGGAGGATTGCTCTTTGATGCCTCCCGGCCTTCCTCGGCGTCCCTCCCCAGCCCTGCTCCCAGTACAGCCCCGGGTGGTCTTTCCCCCAGGAGGCTCACCCCCAGCTTGGGCTGGGACTCACCCCCAGCCCCTTCCCGGACTCCCCGGGCAGGGAACGCAGCCGCGGCTCCTGCCTGCCCACGGGTCAGAGCAGCGGTAGCCCCTGCCTGGTGGGCGTGGGGGGCGCGGGCCAGAGCGAGGGGCTTCCTACCGCAGCGGCACTGCAGGACCATCGCTTGGCTTGGGAATCCTGGTTGTTATTCCTCTTTCCCACTAGAGCGGTTCTGGCAAAAACGGTGTTTTCACGTAGAGCAAGATTTAACACTGAGCTCGTGCTTTCGGAGCCGTGGAGGGATGTTCAGTGTGAATGGTGCGGAGGGGCAGCGCGTCGGTGGAGAGGATTGTGACGATCCTCTGTAGCGGACTGAGGTTTAACTCCTGAACCTTTGGTTTGATAGGTGATTTATGACGGCCACTAAAACGCCCGAGACACTCCCATTTTCTCCTTTCTTCAACTACAATGTCCTACTATTTTCATGCCTGCACCCAAACACCCTGGAATCGGCTCCTGGCCCTGCCCAGCCCTCTCCTCTCTCAAGGGCTCTCACACATCTGATTTTCTGGACAGAATCCTCCTCGATGCAAAATCTTGCCATGTGTCCACTCTGCACAAATTTGTGTTATCTTTCTGGTTTCCTTTATCACAGCCACTAGAAGCTTAATAGATCTCTGACCCCTCTCCGTTTCCCTGTATCAGCTGTTACATTGCCTACCACCAAGAGTTCTTCACCCGTCTTCCAGCCACCTCCCTGTACACAGTGCTCTGACGCGCTCTTGTCTGCCTTCCGCATCCTCCCTCCTGCTCAAGGGTAACGCGCTGCACTGCTGCCTGCCTCATTTGTCCCATCCCACCATTCTCGGTGGTGTGGAACTGCCCAGACCGAGTTAAATTTTGTTTCAAAGATATTTTGACACAAAATGCTCAGGGTATTGGTGAGTGGTGCAAACAAAACCAGAGCGCGAGGTCGGGCCGGCTCCCTGCGTTGCTGCGGGTTTACCCACCCGTGGGCACAGAGTGGGCACAGCTTCCTGCCTTCCCCACCCCAAATCACCCCCTCATCTCTTTTCCTTGTCTCAGTGTTTTTTCTCCCAGACTTGCCAATTGTCCCTAAGAGAGGTGTCAACACTCCTCCGCTGATGCTTCCCTGATCCCACCCCATCTTCCTTGCACCCAGGCCCCTCCTGCACCCTTTCAGCTCACCCTCAGGATTCCTCACAGCCTCCTTCTTTCTCCACTTGTTTCCTCCTGCCTCTTCCGTGCTGCTGGCTGCACCCAACCCTCCCCCTGTCAGACCCTTCCTTCCTACCCTTTCTCCCCACTCGGCTTCCTCCGTTCCCTCGTGCCTGGCTCCCTCGGATTGGGGGTTTACAGATCCGCACCACTGCCTTACCGGGCACAGGGGCTGCCCTGCGCCCCGCTCCTCCCGGCTCGCCCCTTTGCTGCCGCAGCTACCGATGTGGGGACCCTGGCTGCTCTGCGCACCGGCACAAACTGGGTCCCACGGAGCAGCTCCACGGAATCGCTTGCTTGTGTCCCTGTCACTTCACGCCTTGATGCCTGCTGTCCCGGCTCGCTCACCTCGCAGCCAGGTTTGCTCCTCCAAACCCTGGGCCGCGGGCGCAGCGCTTTGCCCTGCTTCACCCACGCAGCACCACCAGTCCTGGAGACCCCCATGAGCTCTCGGGCTGCTTCTGCCCCTGACACAAAAAGTTGACCTGCGCTCAAAGCCACCATCCCAGTGCCCTTCCCTACCCTGTGGGCCCCGTGCTCTGCCTCTCCCCGTGCCCAGCGGGTGCCCACAGCAGCTCGCTGTCCTCCCTCTGCGAAAGGCCCTGGGCTCCTCAGCCCCCGCTGAGCCGGGGAGCAGCGGCTGCTCAGCCCTGCAGCCCTGAGCCTCGGCGCTCTGCAAAGGCTGCCGCGTCCCCCGGCAGCGCCTTCTTTGTCTCCCTCCTCTCTGGCTCTTTTTATGGCTGCTGGAAATGCAGAATGCTCTTCTGTGCTGCCCGCTGGGGCTAGGTAAATTATTTGTTTAATAGGCTTGGTTTGTTTTTTGTAAGCTGGCAGAATAACTGTGAATCATCAAATTTCCCTGAATTCACTCCACACAAGACACCAACAAAAGGATTCATTGTGCAGAGCAGCACCCGGAGCGTAGCCGGGGCTGGACAGAGGAGCTGTGCAGTGAGTCTGGCTTCCCCAGCGCCTGGGTACGCGGGCGCTGCCAGCGCGCGGACCAGTATGTGCTGCTTCGAAAGCCGATTGCTGACAAAAGCGTGGGGTTTTCATGACGCTGGGTCCCAACCACTGTTTCTTACTCAACCTGAAAACATCAGGAAAAGAACCTTAAATGGTATCGCTGCTTCTGCTAGAAGAATCACTTTTTCCTTTTTTTCCTAATTGTTAACAAAAAATGACAAACCTATTCAAGTGCAGCCCCACTCTCAAAGCAGCTTCTGGATGGAGTCAGAGAACTCATTAGGACCAGACCCTCAGTTTGCAAAGGGGTTTCCTCTCCCTGCTCACGTCGCACCTTGATCCCCATGGGGCTCTGCAGTGAGTGTCTGCGCGGCGCTCACCTCCCGGGCTCGCTTTCTGCAGGAGCGGTGCCCGCACAGAAGAGGAGATTTTCCAACTTTGACGCCCCTCATGCAGCTGTCTCGGATGTGAGCTTTCGGCTCCCAGCCCAGAGGGAGGGCAGGCTGCTCCCACGGGTGCCGGGGCCCTGAGCCGGTGCCTGCCTGGAGTGGGCATCCCATGGCCCCGCAGCGCTGTCTCTGCTTGCCCAGCTACGGGCGGCAGGAACGGGGCTGCCTGGGCACCGCGTCCTCACTCGGAAATCTGTGCCGTCGGGCAGAACCTTGGTTGGGTCCCGCTCCGGTCTGCAGTTGGTTTTGACCCCCCCGGACCCCTCATTGCCAGACCTCGGGGTGTGGGGGGGAAACATGGTTTCCAGGGAGGGTTTAAGGGTGTAGTGGTGCTTGGGGAGGCTGGCCCAAACAGACGGCGTTTACAGAGCCCAGCCTTGTGCATCATACATTTTCCTAACAGGATTTTCCTAAAATACACGTATTTCAGTGATTGACCAAGGGTCGGTGTTACTGTAATGATGGATTAACAGCAGAGACAATGAACGGCTACCTCCACAAGCCAGCCTGCAGACACACCATGAGGTGATGCTCTGTAAGGATTACCCGAAGCAGGAGCTTCTCTCCTCAAAAATGGCCCTTTACCTGTGTGCTAGGCCTGCTCCTGGGGCTGGAGCAGCAAAACCAGCTTTTGTCTGTTGCTCTGAACAACAGGGTTTGCCATGTTTTGGGATCTGGAGCTTTCCTGATGCGGTTTTTAAAGACAGTGTCAGTCAGAAGATACCCTGGCTTGAGCTGAACAGCCTTTGAGCTAAACGTGTGCTGCAAACCTCTCTCATGCCGCTGTGCTCATGCTCGTGACTGCCGTTAGGCTGGTGAATCCGCTGCGGCTGAGCCTTTGGCCTGCAGGTACGGACCAGAGGTGCCTTTACAGAGGTGAGGGGAGCGAGGACACAGTGCCAGGCTGTGCTGCTGGAAGCACGGCCCCGGGGAGCTCCCTTCTCTTCCCTGAGGGACTCGTCCCCCGGGTACCTGGGCTGCCAGCTCCGTTTTGTGGTTAACCATGAGATAGCTGAAGCTTCTGCTCAAGAGGAAGAGCTACCAGACAGAGGCAACACAGGAGGGTGGTTGGTTTTAGGGCAGCGTAGGCCTTCAGGTGGCCAAGGCGGCCAACAGCATCCTGGTCTGTATCAGCAATGGTGGTGTCAGCAGGAGCAGGGGGGTGATCGTGCCCCTGTATCCAGCTTTGGTGAGGCTGCACCTTGAGTACTGTGTCGAGTTTTGGGCCCCTCACTACAAGAATGACACTGAGGTGCTGGAGAAGGTACAGAGAAGGGCAATGAAGCTGGTGAGAGGTCTGGAGAACAGGTCTGATGAGGAGTGGCTGAGAGGATTGGGGTGGTTTAGTCTGGAGGAGGCTGAGGGGAGACCTTATCACTCTGTTACAACTGCCTGAAAGGAGGTTGTGGTGAGGTGGGGTCGGTCTCTGCTCCCAAGTAATTAATAATAGCATGAGAGGAAATGGCCTCAAGTTGCACCAGGGGAGGTTTAGACTGGACATGAGGAAAAATTCCTTCCCCAAAAGGGCTGTCAAGCACTGGAACAGGCTGCCCAGGGCAAGGTGGTGGAGTCACCGTCCCTGGAGGTGCTTAAAGGACGCCCAGATGTGGCGCTGAGGGACGCGGTTCAGTGGGCCCGGTGGGGCTGGGCTGGCGCTGGACTTGATGCCCTCAGGGCTCTTCCCACCCAGCGACCCCACGGTTCTGCCCTCGCGGCTGTGCGGGCGCGGCTCCGGGCGGCTGGAGAACGAGGGACGGGAACGGCCGCGGAGCTGGGACAGGGGGCGATGCGGGGAGGGGGCGGCTGTGCCCGCTCAGTCACAGGGCAGCCCGAACGGCGGAGCGGAGCGGAGCGGAGCGGAGCGGAGCGGAGCGCCGGGCCGGGCCGGGCCGGGCCGGGCCGCGCTCTGCTGCACCGAGGGCGAGAGCCCGACCCCGCCTGCGGAGCGGCCGCCCCGGTGCCTCCTGCGGGCGGCGGAGCCGGAGGAGGAGGAGGAGGAGGAGGAGGAGGAGGAGGAGGAGGAGGAGGAGGAGGAGGAGGAGGAGGAGGAGGAGGAGGAGGAGGAGGAGGAGGAGGAAGGGGCGCGAGGCCGCCCGCCCCGCCCCGCCCCGCCCCTCACGGCGGCCCCGCCCCGCCCCGCGCGCAACCTGAGCGCGGGAGCGGCGCCAGGGCCCCGCCTCGGCTGTCGGCGGGCAGCGGCGCGGCTGGGCTCGGCGCGGTTCGGCTCGGTCCGGCTCGGCTCGGCTCGGCTCCTGGGGCCGGTGGCGCTGCGGCTCCCGCCAATGAAGGCAGCCGCGAGCGGCGGGGCCGCGGCCGGGTGAGGCGGCGGCGGCGGGGCCGGCGGTGCGGAGCGGAGCGGCGCGGTGCGGTGCGGCGCGGCGCGGGTGCCCAGCGGAGCGGGTGCCCCGGCGGAGCCCGCGCCCTCCCGCACGATGTCATCGCAGGGCAAGTTCAAGAAGGACAAAGAGATCATCGCCGACTACGAGGCGCAAGTCAAAGGTGCGGAGCGGGGCCGCTGCATTGCGGGGCGGGCGGCGGGGCCCGCCTTTGTGTGCGGTGCGGGCGGGGTGGGGCGCGGCGCGGCGGCGGGGCCGGCTCTGCCCGCGGGAGCCCCCGACGCCGGTCCCCGGGCAGCTGCCCCTGCCCCCTCCCCGCGCCGCCCCCGCGGGCGCTGCGGCAGCGCCGGGCGCCGGCACCTCCCGCCCCCGCGGGCCGTGGCGGGGGGCGGCCGCGGGGCCTGGGCTCGGCGGAGGGACCGGCTGCGGGAGCCCCGGCCCTCGCCGCCCGGGCGCTGCTGCTGCCGGGGTGGGCGCCGGTGCCGTCGCCGTGTGGGGGGGGGGGCGGCGGCGGCGGCGCGGGGCACTCGGCGGAGCGGCTGTAGTCGATAACGATCGAAGCGCGGAGCAGCCCCCGCACAGGAGCCGCCTGTGGCGGGGAGGGGGCGAGGCGTGACCCGCACCCGCCCGGGCGTCGCCCCCCTGCGGGCAGCCGCGGGCCGCCTGCCTGCGGCGGGGACTGGGGCGGTGGCGGGGGACCCCGGTTCGTTTCGGGGTCGCCGCGGGGAGCGCGGGTCGAGGCCCCCCGGCGAGGGGCACAGGGATCTTGCGGGTCTGACGTCAGGAACTTCGCCGGGCCCCGCGGGTTCGGGGGACATCGCCGTTATTATGCAAGTCCCGGTATTGCAGGCTGCGGAGCTCTGAAGCAGACCGCTGTGGTTCAGAGGGTCGGAGGAGAACGTAACGGGGGTTATGTCTGTGGGGAGCACTAAGCATCGCGGATCGGGCTCCTAATTAATTTTTATTACAGTTAGACTTATTACGGAAAAGTTGGTACCTGGTGAAACACCACCGGTGTCTGCAGTCCGGTGAAGGGTTGAGTGTGTTAGTGTGACCAAAAAATAGTGGTCTGTGTGGCCGTCTCTCTATGACAAAAGTAGGATTTTTAGCATCAGTAGCGAGCTGTATTAACTGGTATTTTGGACAGCTTCAGTTTGTGAATCTGCTCATTATTGCAGCAATTCCTAATTCCGTTAGGTGATGACAATTCCTTTTCCCACTTCCAGCTGGAGGATACTTAACTGCTTACTTAATGCCTTTTCGTTAAGTTGCCCCCTTCGAGCCCCCCGGCTATTACATAAAACTGGCTCCAGTCTCCCCCTGGTTGTTTCTCGGCATAGGTTGCGTTCACCATTTTGTTATGTTTAAGTCTCTGGTTAAGACAGAGTTAATTGAAAACATAAAATAGCTTTTCTGCAAATGAGCATGTGAATGTGCAAACGAAACAGCTTTCCTGTTTCTCTAGAGGTCACTCCGTGTGTCGGATCCTGAGCTCAGCTGCGGGAGGTCGAGCCTACACACGCAGCGCTCCGAGCAAGTCGCTGCTCCAACGCTGCAGTGCAACGCCGGGTGGAGGATTTTGGGGAAGGGGCTGTCTGCTGGTTTCGTGCCATTGTTTACTTTCTTGCATTTCAGTCTTTTGTAGTTGGCTTCGAAGAGTGATGTAACCGTCACAACATGCTCTGCTCGGTGCCAATTACCTTTCTGCTTGTGTGTAATTTGGGCAAATTGATGTTATTGCACCCTGCAGTTAAGCAGATGAAATATTCTTTTAGCCTGTGGTATTGTTCTGTTTGACGGGAGGGGATTTGCATTTGCTGATAGAGACTGTCCCCGGTTTCGGTGTCGCCTCGAAGATGCCCTGGGCCAGGTAATTCCTGCTTCTCAGATGCTTGGGGCTGCAGAGGGGTAGCTGGGGGCAGGACTGGGTCTGATCGGTTCCAAAAGCTCTGCTCCAGATATCTCCAGTGTTTATTCTTGTTGTTTGTAACTGGAATACTCATTTGCGGTGATCATTCTTGGCCTGACTTCTGTAGCCTCATGGTTTCCATATGTTAGACAGCCCATGCTGGGGCTGTGCGTAGGGGTGTTTTATTGCCCACAGCGATCATGTTTTGGGCAGCTGTAACGCAGACAGATTTTGCTCATGGGCTGGTAATGATTTCCTTGACACTATTCTGTGCCTAATTATGCCTCCAGAAATGTCTGTTCTGTGATTTGGCGTACTCAGTCTGTGTTTTCATCTAAATAAAGGTTAATTCGGATGTGGTCAGGGTTGAACTGCACCTGAAGCTGGGGCGAGGTGGGAAGAGTCAGGCCCCCATGTCTGCGGGTGCTGCCTGCCCGCTGCCTTGGAGGTGCGGGCAGCTCCATCCCTGAGATGCGTCAGGTCCTGCAGCGTGGTCCCGGGGTGACCTTGGTGCGGTGAAGGGCTCCGGTGCTCGCAGCTGTGTCCTGGCTGCTGTCACTCTCACTGCCACCTCCCTGCGGGGACCAGGGCAGCTCTGACCTTCCCACGTTGCTAAACTGTCGGAGGAGGGTGAACGTCCGACTCCAGAGGAACTGGCACGGAGGTCTGTGGTAGCCCGTGCCTCATCGTTAAGTAGGGGCAGTGGAAGGAAATGGGCCTGGGCAGGAAGGTTTCGTGAGGAGTTGGTGGTTGGTCACCACGTTAGCGGGGACCTGAGGAGGGCTCGCTGCCGAGGGCGCGCTGCGGGGATCGTGGGGCTTTTTCTTTGATTAGTTGTGTACTGCGTGTGCAAACGCAACAGATCCGTGTGTCGCTGGTGTCAGCAAAACCTGGCGTGGGGGAGCGTTTGTCATCATCTGAACCTTCTCCTGAGGCTCTGACAGTGACCGTAAACACCCACCTCCACTTGGGCTCCTCTTCTGCAGGGCCTGAGCTCTCTTGTCTGGACCTGGGGGTTTCATGTAGGCCCCCTCGTTATCCCAGATCCCCTGTTTATTTCCTTCAGGGATTTAGTTGTTGTTCTGTTCATATCTAAACCCCTGCTACCCTGGTGAAGATGGATACCCAGATCTCCAGAGAAAGACTAAAATGGGAAAGAAATGGGGAGAAAGAAAAGGGGGAGCAGTGACAAGGGAGATGTCAATCAAAAAGTTGTCACGGAAGAACTGACATAGGAAGGTGATACGTTTGAAGAAGTGATGTGTTGTTATGGAAGATGGGGCTGAAGTCTGAACACAGCACAGGGGTGGTCCCCATGGCGTGGCCCAGAAAACAGCGGGAAGAAAGGTGGAAAACCTGCATGTGAACTCCAGGGAATACATTGGCATGGGTGGAAGTAATTCACAGCAGAGGTGCGGTTGAGATGCATTTAAAAGATAGCTGTCAGGATTGGGGACGGTCAGGGTGCTGGCCTGTGATCTGCCCACGCAGCCGGGAGGGCGTAAGGTGTCAGCCGCCGCCTGGGGCTCCCGCAAGGCAATAACCACCCAGCAGTGCGTAAAAGCGCGTAAAAGACCCTCAGCTGCCCAAGCAGTACTAGAGGGGCCTGATGGGCAACTGGGAATAACATGGTGGGGGAAAAAAGTGTTGCTTAGGCTGGTTTTTAGGGAAGTTTTGGTGAAAGCCCTCTTGTTTGGGCTGTTGGGCACGGACAGGGACAGCCCGTCAGTAACTGCAGCGTGGGCGCTGAGCCCTGCCCCGACCTCCTGCGCTCTGGGGGCTGTGGCCTCGGTCAGAAAAATCAATGAGCCCACACCTTGTGTGGGGAGCATGATTGGCGTAAGTGGCGTTTAACTGGTGAATAATCTTCTTGCACAGGGGTGATTTATCAGCCGTAATGACTCTGTGTCTTCTTGCCCTCCCTGGAGAATTGTGTCTGCTTTTCTCATGGTGGGAAGGAGTTGTCCTGAAAATGCTTCGGAAAGATAGAGGGTGTGTGCGGGTGTGTGCACCCAGGTCTGGGTGAGTGCTGTGCTGTGACACTCCTGCGGGACGTGGCAGAGAGGGCTGAGAGCCGGGCAGGGTGACACGGCAGCGATGCAGGGTGCCTGAGGCTGTGGGTCGGTGCTGCTCTGGTTTTAGGAGCGGAGATACCTCGTGGCTGCTGCAGTCGGGCTGTCCTGGCAGCTCTCCGCCGTGTTTGCTATCTGCCCGGGCCTGGGGACCTCTCGCTGTGACCCGCCGTGGACACAGGCGCTGCTGACCGGCACCTTGCCATGGCCCTGGCTCCGTCCTGTCCTGCTGCTGCTGGTCTCCATCCTTCTGCGGCTCTCGGGAGAGGAGGATGCTGGCCCCAGGGTTGGCAGCAGGTGCTCGCTTGACAGTACCAGAAGGAAAATATTGAGGATACTTTTTAGGAGGCAGGTTTTCTTATTCGCCTTTCTTAGATTTGCAGACAGGAATGGTTGCATTAAAAATAAATGCTAATAAAGACGTGGCTGCATGTTTACAACTGCCACATTAAAGCTACTTGGGGAATACAGAATACAGTAGATCCTTAGATGCACAATTTAAAGCGAGTGTTTTCAGACATACAATTTTAATTGGCCTATCTGGCTAGAAAGATAAATAAATGTCTCTTCCTCATAACAATCAAGAGCATGATTTGTTGCTTTAATGCAGCAAAACTAACCAGTGTTAATTATGTAGATGCAACTGTCTGTGGTACAGCATTGTAAATCTTGCAGAAAATTGGGCATTGGGTTGATCGGCTGTTTAATTTCATATTGCTTCCTGGAGCTTTTCTTTAACCCTGGCAAAATTCAGGTCATTGTGTGGTCCGTTTGGTTATTGCTGGCGGGAAGACTGCTGAGAGTCAATAGCATCTTCTGTCGTATGGCTGGCAGGTGAGGAGCATCCCTGGTGATCCTAAAGACTGTAGTCTTTAAAGGGTGCATCTGGCTGCAGGGTGGAAAAGGGGTGATTTCTTGCACTTCTAGGACTCTTAGTTGCTCTGTAAATTGATAATAGAACTAGAGTTTTGATGGACTTAGCATATAAAAAACATTAAAAAGGCTTGCAAACCTGGGGCCAGGGAAAATATTTTCCCATTTTCATAGGACACCTGCAGCTTAGGTTCATTTATCATTGCTTCTTAGCTTCATTTTACTTTTTATATTGCAGTAGCTGCATCCCTTCTTTTATGTCTGTTCTCATTTCCTACCTATTGCTGTCCTTCTACTTTGCTCAGAAGATTTTGGGAAAATTCCCATACTGGGTTATTTTCTGGGATTATGGCTGGCTTAGGACGGAAGCTTGGTTCCCAGTTGGAGGAGGCATCATGGCTTGAAACTTGGCAGCCCGTTTCATGAAATGGTTCTGTGCAAAAGAGAAGAAGATTCCACCCGTTTGGGAGGGCTGGTAGGAAGCTGCTGAATATTAATCACAGAAACAGATATAAAATTTCCATTGGCTTCATTGTCTTGTGTAACGAAACGTGGGGAAGTGTGACCCGGGGGCCAGCTGGCTTGCCTTGGCGTAGCTCTGTCAGCTTCGGTGGAGTCGTCCGCAAGGGACAGCGGATGCTGATGAATCTGGTCTAGTTTCTGCTGTGAGACTTCAGAAACACTGCTCTCTGTTGCTCCTTGTTCGGTTGATTCCGGTACAGAATTATTTGTTGTTATCTTCCTCTTACCCGCTGTGTTTCCTCAGTGGGTCCTGACAGCGTGGTCCCAGCAGGCAGGTTTTACGTGAGACCTCCGTGTGCAGGGACTGGGAGGGCCATGTGTGGAGCACAGTCTCTATGTGATTCATAATAAAGATTAATTGGCAGTCTCTAATGGAAACAAATTGAATCTATCGGAGATGTTTCCTGCAAAGCTGAAGTCCTGAGTGCTTTGGCGGAGGCTGGGGTGGTTCAACTGAGTCAGCAGGCTCCTGCACGCGGCCAACCATCAGCAGCTCTGTGTAGCTGCTGGTGGGATGGACCTCCCTAAAATGCCTTGGATTTGGGCCCCCTCCGCGGTCAGAGGGGAGAAGGAGCCGCCAGCTCGTGCTGACTGGTCAGAAGCGTGTGTAGGGGTGTGCCTGGGCACCTCGCTCCGGGTCAGACGCAGCCGGCACGTGCTCCAACGCTCTCGCCACCAGCTCCGCGTGCCCACTGGGGCAGGAGCGCAGGTACGGCACCGGGCGCTGCCCCGCCGGGGCCTGGCGGTTGGCCTTGTGGCACTGGTGTAGGGGGTGCAGGTGGAGCGTGGCAAGGTGCTGTGGCTGTGATTTCTTGTCAAGACCTTGCTCGGCCCAGAGGCTCTCCAGGTGTGTGGCCCCATGTAGGTGGGGAGCCGGATGGGGGCCTGACAAAGCCTGTGTGCTGTTGTGCCAGCCTTCTAGCAGAATGTGGGGTGGTAGTTAAAAGAGAGACAGGTGACATCACTAAAGTGTTTTTTTCCTCACAAGGCACTGCCCTCTGTCCCCAGCTGAAGCTGTTCATGCAAATGCAGCAGAGTGGAGGTGCCTCTGGTAGGGTAAGCAGGAGAGCATTGCCTTCCTTCTGAAGATGGAGAAGCTGGCAGAGAAAGCGGCCAAGAGACAAACCATGAACCTGTTGTAGGACTTGATTCTGCCGAGTCCAGGTCCCTGGCTTCTGCTGCCAGGCTGGGCTTCGTCTCCCGGCACCTTGTGGTGTGCTGACACAGCTAGATGGTGGGTGTGGGAGGTTGTGCTTCTCCTGCCGCATGGGGAGGGAGGGGGAAGCTGAAGCTCAGGGTTAAAGCTCATTAGTGTGGCCTGGCCCCCAGAACGGGGCAGAAGTCGCATTTAGCAGCAGGGCTGCTTAAACCCACGGGTTCATATGGGAGCAGCTGTGTAAAATGGAAGCCAGTGGACGAGGGCAACAGCCCAGGGCAGAGCCTGCGCTTCCCACGGAGACCCTGTGGACCCAGCGGTCAGGCTTTGATTTGGATTTCTTTCATTGAGGTGACTTTCTTCTAATGGATTAAAAGAAAATGAAATCTGGCTGCGTTTGGAAGGGTGCAGTGGTGAAGAGGCCTCCTTTGGGCTTTGCTCTGCTTTGGAGGCCCGCTTTGTGTCCCTGAACTCCTGCCCCGGACTCAGGGCCATGCGTGGGGACCGGCAGTGAGTGCCCATGTGGTGAGCACGCTGCCCTGAGCGGGTCCGTGCACCCTGGGCAGCCCCTCTGGCTTGTGTGCACGGTGAGCCGCGTCTCCCGTGGGGCTGGCCCAGGTCTCCAGCCTCTCTGTTACCTCTGTGCCTGTGGGTCATCTCGCACGTGGTCGGAAGTGCTGGACAATGAGTCCAGCCCAGAGATCGTGGCTCGTTCTCGGGAAGGGGTCTGGTGGCATGCAGGAGCTGGGGTCCTGAAATGCTCTGAGGCCTCTGCTGAGAGCTGATTTCAAGAGGAAAGAAGGGTATTTTGGTCCTTGCAAGCCTGGCTGTTTTATTTTCCATTAGCTGGCAGCTACCTGGGTGCAGCAGGCATTATTTATCAATCTACCCTTCTTCCTGATAACAGTAAAAACCTCTTACAACACTTATTCACGGCCTGTAGCTAGTCCTGGTTCCAGGTGAAGACTTTTAAGGGCTGTAAGAATGCAGCACCAAATGCACTTCAGGTGCTTAACAGATATTTATAAGCCTCTGCAAGGTGTAATATTTTAAGTTCTGTGCGCACAGTCTCAGCACCTGTCAGGAACAGGATTTACTTTCTCCTTCTGCGGGCCCATTGAAGGTGGGGGAAACCCTCCCCCTCGAGCTCTTAAATTTTCTCTTGCCTGAGTTTGGCTTTGTTTCAGTAGCTGTTTGTCAAGCTACCACCCACGGCAGCAGCAGCAATCACCTCCTGAAATGCATTTACCGACTTCGGAGGCATTCGTACTCCTGCCAGGCGGCTGGTGATGGAGAGGTTTGAGCAGGTAACGCCTGGCATCTGCCTCGGGGCTGGACTGGGGCGCAGCGGCCTTTGCAGTCGTGTCCCTCTGTCCCTCATGTCACTGTCCAGCAAAGCTGGCATGAAGTAATCTCCCCTTTCTTACAACCTGGGTGGCTATTTAATCCCGAACGCTGATTTAATCCCAGGAGGCTTTTGCTGAGCTGCCAGTGAATCTTCCTCTTTAAAAAAGACAGATGCTTCTTACTAATAACTATTGTGTTGTGTGTGCCCCACCTCTGTGTACTTTATTGGTATGTATCATAGCAGCAAGGGAGGACACAGAAATGAGCAAACAGCATGAGCCCATTCAGTGACAGGGGTAATAATAGTTTGTACCTGTCACTGATGACCTCCTTAGGGCTTCCAGTCCTCACCCAGTCCTCCAGCTTTGTGCCTGCTGTTGTTGGATGCACTTTAAGCTGTTCATAGCTCCAAGAGCCTGATTCGTAAACTTTTCTCTGGAAAAACTGCCCTGAGATGACTTATTTTGGTGTCCTTTTTCTCACCTCTGGAAGACAGCTGCAGTGGTTTGGGAAGAGGCAGCTGCTGAACAGTGTATTGCAACACAATTTGAGGAGAGGAGGTGGAGTATCGAAATAAAACTACTGAGGGAGTTTATGTGGTTGTAGTGTGATTCCCTGGGCGGGGACCGAGTCAGTGTGATCGGGCTGTTCCTCACTGCCACAGCGCTGCAGGATTGTTTAATGACTGCGAGTGGTCAGCAGCTTGGTTTTAGAGTCCGTGTGAAAAATGGCCCCATCAATAGCACAGCAGCCCTCACATGCCAGGCCGGGGAATATACAGCCTTGTTCTTTATCCCAGCGTTGGCATTACTCATCAATGAGGAGGCAGCTGTTAGGATCCCGGCCATGGTGGGGAGGGAGAGGTTTTAAATCATCCTCTTTGTTTTAAATTGGCCCCTTTGTGTTCAATCATCCTCTTTGTTGTAAATCTTCCGCTTTGTTTTAAAAACAAAGATATGTAAAAAGGTGTGATGGAAATCAGGGGAAATCGATGCTTCTGTCCTAGCCTCTTTTAGAAGGTGGGTCCCCAGATTTAGGGTGTGGGTGCAGCCTTGCCAGATGGGTGCAACAGCAGTGCCTCTTGACTGGTGCTTCTGTGTTTGTTCGGAGGTGGCTGTGGAGTGGTATGCCTGTCTGTGCTGGCCTGAGTTCCCCCGTTTGGGAACCCCTGATCTGGGAGGGATTGGAGAGACCAGGGAGCTGCAAACTGGGAGGAAGCTACAGCTGTGAAATTATCTTGCTTTCGCATCTGGTGCTGTTGAGCTGCCTCAAAACGAGGTGCCTGCCTGAATGACAAAACTGTTTCTGTTAGCTTTACTGATATCCTTTCCTGACTGCTGAAGCCGAGCCGACCTTCGAGGAGGTTCTCCGTGAAGACATTTGGTGCTGCAGGCTGTTAGTCTGGGAGCTGGAGAGTTTGGGAAAACGCAGCCTCTCTGTGTCCAACAGCTTCAGAAAAGAATTTGCATTAGTGTCTATCACTCTTCTTTCCTTTGGAGTCGAAGAATAGCTTTGAAGAGGGGGGAAAAAGGAAAAAAAGAAAAAAGGTTTTACTTTTTCACCTAGGCCTTTGGGAGGAAGAGTCTTATATGTGGCAAGGGATTGCAGTCACTCTGATGCCTCTTGCTTCTCAAAGTAGCTGTATAAAATATTGCTCCATCGTGTAGCAAGGGCAGGTGTGCAGGAAAGCTCAGTCATTTTCTGTTAGAACAACTGTAGAGTTAAATTGTCTGCAGTTTTCTGCTTGTGTCCTTATCGGACAGATGACAGAGGAGAGGAGGTTGCTTCTTACTTGACCATCCTTGATTTTTTTAGCTCTGTCCCTCCTGGCTTGTGAGCCTCGGTGGCCCAGCTGTAAAACAAATAGAGCAGGGGGGATGCTAATCCTGCTGCTCTTGGGAACGCTGCGGGCTACAGCTTTCTAGGGCGAGGATTTTATCCGTCTGGCTCTTGCCTTGGTTATTATCTAGATGGCAAAGTGAACTGTAGTGATTAGGTGAGACTCGTTGTTGTTTTAGTGTCTTGCTTGTATTGCAAGAGTAAATATGTAGGAAAGAAGACAGGATACAAACCCGTGCAAATGATGAGAGATCGGGAGATGGAGGTCTGGCTTTAATGATTCCCATTAAGAGAAAAGGGAGCCTGTTTTTCCGCTGCTTTTCTCAGTCTGTGGGCCAGCTTCACCTCTGACATCCAACTTTGTGTTGGAAGACCACAGCAGAAGTCCCTGCCATGGACTTCATCAAACTGGCTTCTCGTTCACCATGGAAGAGCCCCAAAAAGTGGTGTTCTTTTAGGTGTTGTAGCCTTGTTTAAAGAGTTATTTGTGGTCTTGAGGCTGTTCTGTGGTGTGTTTAGAGCCTGAGGTGATGTTCTGCTACATGGAATGGCTTATTCAGAGAAGATGCCCTCAGGAACAGATTTCTTAGCTCAAGATCACCAGTTAGATAATTTTAGGTTGCTGGCCTTGTGCATGAGCCACATTTTCTCTGTGTCAAATGCACTGATTAGTCAACAATTGTTTCATGGGAGTAAAGACCCTTGCTATGGAATGAAAACGCTTCCACCCCTGCCCAAGGTGACCGGAATTCTGCCTTGCCGTATGGTGAAAGCTGACATACCCAAATCCACTAAATGCTTTTCAGAAAAGCTTCTGTCCGTGTAAGCTTACAGTGGGCCAGCAGCTGACATCTGAGGGAACTCTGGAAGGATGCTGTGGACGACTTAGGGCCGTGACCTCCGCTGGAAGGAGATACGCCATTCATTGACGAAAATGTATTAGGCCTCCTAAGAAACTGTTACTGTAGGCAGCTGTTTGCACCTCTTTTGTTTGGGAGGACGTGCTGACTCCTCTAGAGGGACAGTGTGCCCTAAATGACCGTTAAGGGGTGAGAAAGTCTTGCTCTGGCCAAAAGAGAGTTTTGTTTGAAAATACGGCTTGGCTGCTGTCAGATGTGGTGCTGTGGGTTTGAAGCAAGCCCTCTTGAATGGGTGGGACATCTCCCGTTGACTTTGGCTTGTGGTGCCTCATGCTCTTGAGGTCGTGTGCCAGAATCCCTGCGTGCATGAGGGATCACGCAACATACATTGCAGGGTTAGAAAAGAGTCACCGTGAATCCTTCACCTTGCTTTTCGTGCCACAGTGACTGAAGCCTGTCTGCGTCCACCCCTCCAAAACGGGCAGTGGTGGGAAGTCTGGTGAAGGCTCCTCCTTGGGTATGTCTCTTCCTGTAGGTAAAAGACCTTGTTAGCTGTCATGTCGAGTGCTTCAGCAGCAACGTAGTGTACAAGAGGGTGCTGACTGCTTACTGGGAGGTTATTCGCACGTTGCTGCTCAATAAGGTTACACACTCTACCAAGCATAGGCTGGAATATCATGATGTGTTTTTATTTTGCAGTGTTGACTAATGATTGTTTCTTTTTGGACGTGGGCATATTTTCAAAAGAGCTGGGTACTTTTACAGTCGATATTATGTACAGTTAAGCATGCTGAGGTCAGCACAATTGAGAATCATGCTTCAGGGTGGAATGTGATTGCTAGAGAGATCAGAAAACAATTTCTATCCCCATGTAGAGCATTACACAATTGGCTGGATACATTATAGTTTCCCCTGCAGCATCAAAGCAGTGCTCTGAGAGAGGCTGCTGGATTAAGTAGCACTGGCATTTCTGTAAATACCAGTGTAATAGTTTCAAAATGTTTAAAGAGTATTAATGATTTTGTTTTCCCAGAGCTTCTGAGAGGCAGGAGCGTTCTGGCTGTTGGGCTGATGGGGCGATGCAGACGCACGGGGACTTGGGCAAGAGGGCGGTAGTTAGGAGGAGAAGGAGCAGAAGTCGGGTCCTGGGGCTCTGCGTCTCGCACGAGGAGCAGAAACTGCCTGTGCCCCGGCCGCTTGCTGCGGTGGGACGTGCCGTGTGCGCTCCCGCAGCAGTTGGGTCGTGCGTGTGCGGGGTCGCGTTTAACCCTCTGTCTGAAGCTGGGCTGTTTTGTGAGGTCTGAAAAACTGTCTGATGGGCTGATCTGTGGTGATAAGTCGCGCTGAGGTCCCTGGCTGCCTCTTGCCTGTTTGCTCGACTCAGCTGCCGCTTCCTGTTTTCGAGTGGGGTTGTCGGCTCCTCAGGGCTGGACGAAGCGTTCCTCTGCCTGTGGTGCAGAAATAGAGGGACCCTCACCACCGCAGTGACTGTTAGTGGTGCATAACTTCACATTTTGGAGATGTACTGCAGCCCCAGGAGAGCGCAAGCTGCAACCCAAGATTATATCCATCGTGGGTAGGAAAACGTGAGTTGTTCAGGTGTTGCGCAGGAATAGCAGTGACTTGGGACAGCTGGCCTTGCTCTGCGATGGAAACCAGTTCGTTTCACACCTTAGGGGGGCTGAACTGTGGTTGGGGCTGGGTATGTACATCAGCCAGAGA
Source organism: Leptosomus discolor (assembly GCF_034619465.1). Taxonomy (NCBI): domain Eukaryota; kingdom Metazoa; phylum Chordata; class Aves; order Leptosomiformes; family Leptosomidae; genus Leptosomus; species Leptosomus discolor. The sequence goes on from NC_141399.1 coordinate 789,074, forward strand.
GAGGTGGAGAAGATGGAGGTATTGCACAGATCACTGCAGCAAAGGGCTTGTGAGTGCACTGAGAAGGTGTGACGGTCTGTGTGCATTCAGTGTTGCACCCAGAGGAAACTGTAAGACTGACATCCCGGTCGGAGCTCTTCTAAATGATTGTAACAGTCATCTACAGAAACTCTGCAAGATCAACCGTTTATTTTGCCAGATTTTCCTTTAACCATTCTTCATTTTACTTTCCACTAAATACACTAAATGTTTTGTAGGGACTTTCGTATTGCCATGTTCTTTTCTACCACTAAAGTGAATGGGACTTCTATTGTTGTAATAGATGAGACTGGAAATCAGGATCTCTACTGTAATTGTATGTTTTGGATAGTTCAGGAAGAAGCTGAGATGTGGCAAAAACCCAACAAAAATAGATAGCAGTGTTGAACCAGTTTTAACTTGGAGTATATCAAGAGAATTGGGAAGCAGGCTCTCAGCAGCAGTTCTTCCAAAGCATTTTTTGTTTCATTTAACATCCTTGCTTGGTAGCGTTCTGAGTGATTCACATTTTTAAAAGCAGTTTTTCCTGCATGGTGCTTCTAAGCTCTTGACCTACTCTTGCTAAAATCCCTAAAGAAACAATAAGCAAACATACTGTAAGTGAAAATGTCATGTTATAAACCACTGAAAGTGAAACTGTAAAAAAAAAAAAAAAAAAAAAAAAAAAAAAAGAGTACTCATGTAGTCATTGTATTCTTGTGGGATGGCAATTTGAGATACACTGTTGGAATAACAGTAATCTGCCTCATGTAAGAGGTCAGCTCAAAACTAAGGGTGAGTGGGAAGAAGAGGAAAAAGGAAATGCACATTGTTTCCCTCTCCTCCTAATCACAGAGCATGTTCTCATCCATCTCATGTATTGTGCTGTTGGTGTAGTTGCCTACTGCTTTACAGACGCATTTTGAATGTGGTGAGAAGATATCCGTGTCAGATGGGAGAGGAACGTGTAGCAGATGGCGTACCTCTTCTGAGGCACTGGGTGGAAGGAGATAATTTTGCAGGTCACAAAACTAGAGAAGCTTCTTCAGAATTAAACTTTCATTGGGGATTTGGAAAAAAAAAAAAGTTCAAGAACCTTTCTTGGAAAATACTTCACACGTTATCCAGATAGATGGATAAGAATGTTTGTTTGCTGTTTTCAATTTCCAGACCCTATCGTGCTCCCAGTCACCTCAAGGTGTAACACTGGGGCTCTGACAGCTCATGGCAAACGTCCTTTTTTTACTCTAGAAGCGATGTAACGTGTCTGGCAAGCTGTGCAGCTTGCTGCATCCAGACACGTTGTACCACTGTGGAGATGTGGGGAGCAGTGGATGTGCCTGGGGTATCTCCTTGATGTTGGAGAGCGTGACAGGGACCCAGGTCTGCCCTTCTGTGCCAGGCTTGAGAGTGGACTGGTGCTGTGGCTTGGAGTGGTGGGGCTTCTTTGCCTCAAAGCTTCTTCACCTGGAGAATGGGCTTAATGATGTCATCTGTCGTGGAGTGGGTGACACCTGAGAGATTTCATAAGGAGGGATAGTGTTTTGAGGGTTTAAGGCAGTGTATTAAAGGTGAGGCACATCAGCAGAACTGGTTCTTTGGTTTGAACGTGGTGAAACGGGACCCTTGTTTATCAGCCGTAGCACGCGCTCATGGTGGAGGTAATCCAGCTGCTCTGCCAGTTAGTTTGCACAAAACTGCAGTGATAAGCTCCACAAGAGAGAGGCGGTTGGTCATGTCTTAGGTCTTCTCCTCAGGAGTTCTGCAACTGTGCCTGAAAGCCAGGCACGAACCCCTACTCTGTTGGTTCCCAGTCTCGTCAGCGTGCCAAGAATTTGTGGTGGCTGGTCGCATTGTCACTGGTGAGTGTTGGCTGCACTGTCCTTGTCCACGGCGTACCTCACAATGACAATAAAAGGCATTTATGGCCACCAAACTAACTACTGAGCCTGCAGAAATTCATGGTGGTAATACACCTTTGACAGAAAGAAAAAAATCTTCAGTGACCTCTTCCCTAGCTTTTTGGGGGGTCTTTACCAGACTGCATGTGTCCAGAGCTTGCTGGAAAGAGCTCCTTGTCCCCAACGCCATCTTTGTGTGAAGACACAGTTTCCCAGTAGCTTAACTGTTCCTTGTAAACCTGCCATCCCGAGGACTTGCCAGGATGGAAGGACAGCTGATCTTTGCAGGTTCTGAATTGCCAAGGTGTTTGCTGTGGCTCCTGTTGCAGCTTGAATGGGCAGTGGACACCTAGGCGGTAGAAGAGGCTCTGCTTTCTTCTGGAATCACCCTGACAGTGCTGCTGGGTTTTCCTGCTCTTCTAGGTGACATCATTAGGCCCATCTCAGGGTGAAACCGTTGCGTGTCATTGTTAGCACTTCCGTTGCTCTCCTCTGCTTTTGTCCCTCTCCGAACACCCGTTCACTGTTGCACACTGTGGGAGCTCCGTGCTCTTCGATTGTTGTTTGTCATTGTGGGAATTGCTTGTTGAAAACCAATTACAACCTGACAAAACTGATCTGCCTTATTTACAAATACATCCATCTGGTTGTGGACTGCCCGATATCGCTGCCAGAATAACACGAGGTCTTTGTTGCTGCTGCCGAGTTACTGAAGGGTTCCCACGCTGGCATCGCCTGGAGCCGCACCATGGCTTACCGCCTGCCTGCTCTTGGTAGGACAGAGGGGATTGATGGTTAAAGTAACGAACCCTTTGTAACCGAGATGGAGAGAAGACGTTAGGAGGGTCAGATCTTGGCGTCAGCCGGTGCGGAGCTTCGCGGCGTGTTTGGAGTGCGCGGTGCGATGGAGGCGCTGATGCTGCGGAGCGGGTGGGTGAGCTCTCTGCTGGGCGCGGGTGGCGACGGCGTGCGGTTGTAGCGGTTGGTGTTAGGAGGAGCGTGCACGCGTGTGTGCGAGAGCTGGGAAGCGCAGAAACCCAAACCGTTGGGAAGGGTCTGTGCTAGTGTGCGTGCTGTGCCGCTTGGCTGCCGCAGCAGCGGCAGGAACCAGGGCTGCTGGCCGCCGGGGGAGAGTCCAGTTGATTCCTGATCTTCCAGACGTGTTCAGTAGTTGAGGTGGGACTGGATTCCTCCTTGGAAGCTGCAGTCCTCTGATGGGTTTCGTGTGGGAGAAGTAGGCAGGCGCCTGGGGTGTGAGATTCCTATTTCTGTGTGTTCCTGGAACTCAATTTTGAAAAGGCTCAAAAAAGGAGAAAGATGGATGACTGGTGTCAGGACATTGGAGCTCAAAAACCATCACAACTGGTAACCCAAGCTGTTTCAGACTATTTTCGTTTTTCTATGAATGTTCAGTTGCAGCTTAAAAAAGATCTGAGACCTTATGAATCAGTACTGATTTCGCCCTCAGGCCAGCAGTTCAAAGCTCAATATAGTGAGTTTTAGAAGCATTCACTAAAAGCCTCTCTTCCTTGTTTGTATGTGTGCTGTCCGCAAAGGGCAGACAACAGAGGTATGTAAACAAATTTAGCATGAGGGAAACGGAAGAGTTGCCCCCTAAATTAAGTAATGAAAATGATCATGGCTAGGTTTCGACATATAACTGCAGATGAGTGAATTAGTCACTGTGAATAAGGCATATGATAAATTCAGGCCTATTTTTGTTTGCAATTCATCTAGGAATGAACTTTAACTTTTGTATTTATAAATAATCACTCAGTTTTCAGTGGCTGACTGAATAACTGAAAAGTCATAAATCTGTATGAACTGGAAGTACAGAATACCGCAATCTGCATATGAAAACCTGTGTTTACATGAATCTAAGGTTTTTTTGATTCCTTGTCACCATAGTAACGGAACATTTTCTATAATGGTGAACTAGTCTTGTAATGTGAGAGTGAGATAGGACACTTGTCGTTTTACCTCCAGGGGCTGAGATGGTGGACCAGATTGTTGGGGTGCCTGGTGCCTGCCGGTCCCTTGACATGAGCTGTGAAAATGGGGTGTGTGGAGTCAAAGGGGGTATTTGGTAGCACTGCAGTGAGTCGAACCCAAATCCTCCTTGTCCAGGGTTGGTGCCTGGGTCTGTCAGTGCAAGAAAATAATCTCCAGCTGTTCAGCCAATTAAAGGTCTGTTTGAGAAAATACATTCCTGCCATAATTTTGAGGCAGAAATGCACTTTAACGTGGTCCAGGCCAGGCAGTGGCATGTGCGGGGTGGGTGGCTCGGCAGTCGCAGCCCTGCGGTGCCACTGACTCTTCTGCTGGCACGGTGGTTCTGGTCCACTCTGTGCTCCCCGGCTTGCGTTTAAGTAGCGTGGAGTCGCTCCGTGGGTCCTTAGTGGCTGCATATCCAAAATGGTGGAGAATTACCCCAAGCCACGAGCATCGTGGTACCGGCCAGCGGTAGTCTGTGGCTCAAAGTGACTGGGTTGGCAGTTTTGGGGACATGTTCCCCAAATGGGTCGATGCTGCTCGTGCCAGGATGGGAACAGCTGCTGTGCCTGCTCTTGTGCTGCGTTGCCCTGTGCCAGCAATAGCCACGGTAGGCTTTGAACCCCCTGTTTTAGCTCAGATCTTTAGTGTTGCATCGACCGGGCTGTTGGTGTTGGGCTTTTTGAAATTGGTAGCTGCTGTCATGCCGAAACAAGTGTTGTGTTACAACCCGTGGTTTCCCCATCATACTTGAGCAGTGCCTGTTTCCTGTTGCTGGAAGGACTGTTAACAGATTTTTAATAAGAAATTTTCTGAAATTCATTAGAGATAAGTAACAGCCCTCTGATTCCCCGCCCTCCCCCACTTTTTCTCCTGGTTACCAGGCTGCAGTGTATTGCTGAAAAATGCAGATAAGATGCTCCCCGGGGAATTTTTTTTTTTTTTTTTTTTCCCAAAATGATTAATGTAAATACATATAGTTTATAGTTCAGAGTGACAGTTTGCTGCTAATCTGTTGGCAGGGGTATGTTCTGCAGTCCCCCAGCCTCTCTTTTGGTCCTTTATAAATATCAATCAAATAAGGATGTACTGCTGAGTACAGCGGGCAGCTAAAAGCAGGAGGAGGACGTGCAGAGAGAAAACAGAATGGCAATACGAAAAGAGAACTTTGATCACCTCTTGTAGCCTGAGCTTTCAGTGCGCATCAGGGCTAAGCGGTTCTGGCCATGTAAAACAGCGCTGTATTTTCTGTTCCTGCTCCCTTACGAGAATCAGTGTGCCGGAGGTGGCTGTGTCGCGCGGGCAGGGTGGGCAGCGCTGTAAGGTGGTTATGAAGATTTTGGCTAATGCCCTGCCTCTCGGTAGCTGATCAGTATGCGCTGGCGTTGGCTGAGTCCCCGCAGCCCTGCCAACGAGCGTGTCTGCTTGTGCGTCTGCTCTTAAAGCAGGCCAGAGATGTGGGGATGCTCAAAAGGAGACCGAGATTGTCAGTGTTATTAGCATGGGGGATTGATTTTGGTCGCTAGTGTTAAATCCAAATAGAAAATCATACTTCCATGATGATGATCTTTTTTAAAACATGATTGCAGCTCTGTATAATACGGCATTTATCCAGCAGTTAATAAAATACCCTAGCTGGAGGCAAGTTAATGGACATCCTTTATGTGTAAAGGGATCTTGTGACTTTTTTTGGTGGGAGAGGAGGAGAGAAAACAATCCATTAGCACGCACAGTAAAATTGTTAGAATAAAACCCATGTATTTTAAAAAGGTTCATTTGCTTATTAATGAAATCTATGGCTAAATTTACTTCAGTATTTGCACATCGCTTAGTTTAGACAATAAAACAGGACTGGACAACTTCCCTACCTTGTTTTATTCCATTTCAGTGTTGATTTGAGTCAAAGGCTCCTCAGTTAAAGGGAGATTTTTCACTGAATTCAAGAGTTTGGAATTAATCCCTAATACGATATAGTCACATAACGTACAGACTGACATTGAAATATTAATATGTAACCTTCTGCCTTTTCACTGAAGTGATAGTGTTTTTATTCATAATTTACATTTTAAAAACTTTCAGTAGAAGTCTCAGTTTTGACCTTGAAATTACTCTACCCCTGTTGTGAGGGAAAACAAGATTATTTGTAAGGGTCTCGGATGTTTTCTTTCATGCACCCTACGTCCTCTGGCTGGTCTGTCCCTAGCCTGCTGCCTTCCTTAGCTTCAGTGTATTTTACTTAATTAGCTCCCTGGAGGCCGTTATGTGTGATTTTTCCCGAAAAGGGAACGAGCACAAGGCCATCAGGCGATAAAGGCCTTGAGAGCTCTGGCTGCTGCTTTGTGTGCCTGGATGGAGGAGACCCCCCGCCCCTCCTTCCGAGAGGCGGCATTCGGCCCTTGGGAGCAGTTTCATGTTTATTTCGCTAAAATGTTATTTCCGTGCCCTTTTCCTGCTAAGAATGGTTATTTTCGCGCATTTGTGAGGGGCGTTTTGCGGAGCGCCAGGGCCCCAGGTCAGCTGAGGCCTGCCGACGTGGGGAGCCCTGGTGCCCTCGGCAGGTCTGGCCACCCCTGCGCCGGGCAGGACGGGGGGTGCCTTCGCTGTCCCCTGGCTCTGTGGAGGAAACTGCTTAGCCAGAAAGACTTTTCAGCCCCCCTCCCTTCAATATTTTATCCGTTGGCTTACTAAACAGTCTATTATTTCCCCGAAAAAACATCCCTCCTGTATCTTTAGATCTTCCTGGCAGCATAAATGTCTTTGACAGATGCACATCTAATCTGTTGATAAAAACCTGCGGTGATGGGAGATCTGACATCCTCCCTGGTTAGTCTGTTAACTGTTTCTGATTAGACTGCTTTTTTCCAAGTATTTAAACTAAATTTTATTTTGTGAGAGGAAACTGACGTGTTCATGAGTTTCCCTTGGTGCTTATGAAGACCGGTTGGCCAGCCGCCCTTGCACAGCTCCTCGTACCGGGGAAGACTGTTGCCATGTCTTCTTCCAGTTCTGTCTTTCCCAGGCTGAGCAAAACTTCCCTCTTGAAAGGAAGCCGTGACACCGGAGCTGTGTTTTAACTCCTACCAGTTAGGTACGCAGCGGATCCAAGCTAAACCTGTTTTAACTCTCCTGTAGGTCAGATTGACGTCTGTACTGGCACGTGCCAAACCCAGTAGACATCCTTTGTAAAACCAAATCGTTACATGGGCTAAACTGTGATTGCTTTGCTTAGCAAAGAATTTAGAAGGTGGCATAAATCTCCTTTTATACCCATTATTGCTCTGTGAATGAGAGGGGGAAATGCGAGTTGCTCTTTCTGGACCTGGTGAGCAGGTTTCAGTGTGATGGATGATGGGTGACACTTTCACAACCCATCGTTCACGGAGGTGCACAAATGGAAAAGCAGTGGTGCCTTGGCTCATCAGCATGTGCGTTTATCATGTTGTTTAAGGCAGCCCCATTAGCTGCGTCAGCTGTTGTGCTCTGTGTGCTGTGGTGACTTGGTAATAGGTGATGTGTGGCCTGGCCTCGGCAACTGGAAATTATGTTATAAGGAAAAACTATCAGATCTGAGACTAAACCTGAACTTGAGTAGAAGGGGCGGCCCAGGGAAGCACCAAGATTCTAAGGAGATAATTGCTTCAGAGAAATCATAAAACTTAGAGTCCAGTTGTATCCTAGGTGAAGAAAGCAACCATTGTGGCAATCCTCCACCTGAAATACTTGAGTGATGCTTTCAAGGAAGTCACTGTGTGTTCTGAAGAGAGCGGTTGGTAGGCCAGATGGTTGTGCTGCTGTTCAGGGGGACCTCGGTGGGCTGGAGAGATGGGCAACAAGTTCAGCAGAGGGAAATGCCCAGCCCTGCACATCGGGGGGAACGACCCAGGCACCAGCGCAGGCAGGGGGCCGACTGGCTGGAAAACATCTCTGCAGAGGAGGTCTTGGTGGACAAGAGGTTGAACGTGATGCACCTTGCGACAACACAGGCCAACGGTGTCCTGGCTGTGTTAAAGTTGAGGAGGTGATAGTGATCCTTCCCCTCTGCTCAGCCCTGGTGAGACACATCTGGAGTGCTGGACAAAGCACACATGGACACACCAGAACAAGTACAGCACGGGGCCGTGAAGATGATCAAGGGACCTGCAGAGAGTCCTTCCTCTCTCTGAGGAGAGGCTGGGACAACTGGGGCTGTTCTGGCTGGGGAAGAAAAGGCTCAGGGGGATCTTAGGGGTGGGGATAAATACCTGATGGGAGGGAGTGAAGGTGACCTAGCCAGACTCATCAGTGGTATCCAATAAAAGGACGAGAGGCAGTGGGCAGAAGTTGAAATATAAATTCTGCTTAAACATACAGTAAAATGTGGTGTGTTTTCGTTTCATTAGGTTTTTGTTTCTAAGTGATGATCTAACACTAGAGTGGGCTGCCCGGAGGGGTTGTGAAATCTCTGTCCTCGGAGATGCACAGCACCCAACTAGATGCAGTCCCAGGCAGCCTGCTCAAGCTGCCCCGGCCCCCAGCAGCAGGGCTGGGCTGGTGGAGGGTCTCCAGAAGTCCCTGCCAGCCTCAGCTGTTTGTGGAGTGCTCCTGGCAAGGACTTGTCAGTCTAAAGGTTGCTTGATTTCCTCTCTGCCTTCCTCCTCCGGAAGGTTTACAGTGGATTTCCCCCCCATTCTGCAGCTCCTTGGTCACTGTGCTGCCTCCCCACTGCTGAGCCCTGACCTTGGTTTCCCCATCCTGGTGCCGAGCCACGGCCAGCTCTGCCAGAGCTGGTAAGAACAGATGCCTCTTGTTGCCCGGGCCCTTCTAGTTATATATTCTGCCACTTGCACAGCAGCTGTGGCTGCCTCTGGGCAGCCCGCTCTGGCATTTGATCCTCATCTAGAAACAACAGCCCAAGAAGCTTCCTTGGAGAAGGAGCTGCGGTGTCCTGCTGGGTCTCTGGTTCTCCCCCTAAGCAATGTACTGGCTTGGGTGGATGTTGGCATCTTCTTGCTGTTCTAGGTGAGACACATCAAAATTACATTAATAGGTAGCTGTGAAATGCTTTAATGCAGCTTGGAGAAGAACTCATGCTTGTTTAAAAAAAATAAAATAAATCTGTCCACCAAGAATACCTTTTAGTGTAATAAAAACAGAAGCATTATATCTCGGGTTAAATACGCTTTAAGGTACAAAATTGGTTAAATACGTGTATAGGACTATAGGTGGATCTCCCTGTGTGGCAGAAAGCTGTATTTATGCCTGCCACTGATAATCAGTTGTTCTTTCCTGAAGGAAATAACTACAGAATACGAATGTAAAACACGCAGGAATTGCTTTCCCGCTTGCTGGTTCAAAGTGTGATTGAAATGGTGAGTGCAGATCAGCCTGCTCAGATCCAGACTCGCACGCGTGCAGCGTGGTAGCGGAAGGTGTGTTTTCGGGAGGTGATTTTGAAGTTGGAGCCCCACTGGTGAGTGGAAGCTCCAGGCAGCTTCCAAGACCTTGGGCTTAGGGAAGGCGAGTGCTGGATTTTTAGGTTTTAGGTGTTGTGGGGGAAGCATTTGGGGAAAGGGGAGTGTTTATGTACATACCTGGGTCACAGAGACAGAAAGGGGGAGTGCCATCTAAAAGCGGTTCAGCCTCTGATAAATGTAGTAATTACTGTCTGATTAAAAGGACCCACCCTTATAGATGAACTTTTTCCCATCCTGCTTCTTGCTAATTTGACTGCACTGTGTTTATAGTTCTCTTCAACAAGGAGGTAGGCAGAGACAGTGTGGATATGAAGGTTGTGCGTGTGGAAGTGTGGGGCTTTGAATTTTTTTGTGTTTTTTCAAAAGACAGGGAAATAGCCCGTTTAGACGTGTTATACTGCATGTTAAATTTCTTGAAAAGCACGCTGATAAAATGATGGTGGGCTGGACTCTGGTGTTTCACATAATTCACTAATGTCTTTCCCATCATGACGCCAGAACGTCTGTCGTGACTTTGAGGAGACGGCAAATGCTCTTTGGAGAGAATTCTGAGCTGGTACCGATTTTAAGCAGGACCTTACTTCTTACTTGTGGAGCTTCCTGCCGTTGCTAAGAAGGCACTTACGTGTTTCTTCTTGTTCTCGTGAGCCATTTGATCCAACCAGGGTGCTGCAGGTCCCTCTACATAGTGCTGTGTGGAGCCGTTCAGTTTAATAAAGTTTAACAGAAATTATGAATGCTTGCTTGGGGCAGCGCGCGGGCCTGGCTGTGCCGGGCGGCGCTGGAACGGTGTGCTGTGGGGCACGGCCTGCAGTGTCACCTTTGGTGGCAGCACCTGAGCTGGCTGAAGCAGTTCTTGCTCCTGGCCCCTCGCCCCGGCCCTGCAGAGACCTGCAGCAGGATGGTGAGGGTTCGTGACAAGTATCTGTATGAGCACAACCTTCCGTTTTCTTCTTCTCGTTGGCAAGGTCGTCGTCGTTTTCTTGGTGGTAACTTTGTCTTCCTCTTCTTGGAAATACCTTCTTCCTCTTTTTGTAGTATCACGTGTCTTTAGTAATATAAATACCTGTAGGATTTTGCGAAGAGAAAACGAGCCGCTCTGTGTTAAGATCGTACGTTAGACCAAAATCAGGAGCTGTGCTTCTGTCATTCTTTGCCGTACAGAGTACCTCCTTAGTCTTGCAGTAAGGATGCAGCTATCCTCCCTGTCCCTTTGTTCCTTAGGTGCCCTTTTACCGGAGTGGGCGTCGTGAACAAGAACTGTCAGTGCTGGTAAAACTTAGCATTTTGTCCTATTTTGCATTTATTAACATGCACTAATTATTCATAGGAATAATTACCCTTTACCAATTCACATTAATTTAGGGCGCTTTTGAAAAGCAATCAAGAGGAACAGGGAATGATAATACATCAAAGTGAGTAAGGATATGGCACAAAAGAAATATGGTGCAGTTTTATGTAAGAGACCATGTCAAGTCGCTGTCAGCTTTTCGCTTCGAATTGCAATTATTTGAACTCAATTTGATGGTTGGTGCTGAAGGCCATCTGTTAAATGTGCTCCCCACCTCAAAAGTCCATTCATGCTCTTCATCTCACTCCTGTATCCCTTCAACAAGGAAAAATCACCGTTGGTCTTCCCTGACTTTGAACTAGGCAATGGAGATGAAAAACCTAGTGTCACATGAAATATGTGGCCTAAAAATACTCGTGAAGTTGTTTTGCTCTGGCTTATAGTGGGTAGATGCCTCTTTGAAAGCCCAGTGTGACGCAATGGAATAAGAGTGCCTTGGTAGACAAAGATATTGAACGACTGATCCTTAAAGAAGGTCAAGAAAAGGCAAGATTAAGTTTAGGTCAGAGGACAGAATGAGCAGTGGAGTGTAAATGGAGGTTTCGGCAGTCGTGTGCATATTGGAAGAGAAGAATAATGACCTTATATTGGTTTAGTGCTCGCTATGCTTCAGTGGTGAAAACCGCTTTTTCTCAATTCCATGAGAGAAATCTTCTGTTTTTCCAATGAGCTTGAAACTGCTCCTGGTCATGATTGGTGCCGGTGTTTGATCAGCTGGCACTGCTCTACAGGAACAGCCTAATACTTCGAGTGATACTGGTCAATATTGACTGTTCGTAGCCAGCACAAATTGTCTTTTGTTGTGAGTGTCTGAGAAAACAAATGGTTCTTGCACAAAAAACAAATATCAGTGAATTGTATCATATGTGGTTCCTGGATTATTTTGCTGACATTGATTAAAATTCTAGTAACTGAGAAGAAATCTCCGTTCGGGAGCGTTTCTCAGGGTATTGGTTACACACTTCACGTGCAGGGAAAGGTGGGTGTCAGTTTGATTAGTCTCAGATAATGCGGTGTGTCAGTAGATACGGAGCTGGGATGCTGCTCAGGCTGGTTTTGTGTATTCTGCTGCAGATCATTAATACGCTGTAGCACATTCCACATTCATTATTGACGGGTAAATATGCGAGTCCCCTAAGTTTATTTGTTCACTGCTTCATTTTTGTGCTGTCAAATTCGAATAAGGATGTGCTCTGAATCTACGCGCTGTTTCGGGACTTGTTCTGCCACAGAGGCTTATGTTAGAGGAAAAACCCAGTTACTGTATGGTTGCAGACTTCTATTTACTCCTAGCCCTGATGTCATGGTGTAATCACAAAATTGGGAATTAATGTGAGGAGCAGTCACAGCATATTGCCACCTTTATTTGTTTAAAATGTTAGATTTAGAAAAGTCTGTGTACAGCATAAGGATAGGAGGAAAATGCAGTTTTCTATCAAAACTGCTTCAATACTTAACTTGATGTGTAAATGAGTTGGTAAGCATGGACGTGCAATAGCAAAGAGTTAATTGAAACAAAAAGGTTGTGAGTGCTTTCTGTTACTTCAGGATCCAAACCCATGAGATCCGCTGTCTGGGGCCTCAGGAGTTCCTCCGACCGTGCAGCGTTTCCCCCTTTCCAGCAGCAGATGCAGTTCCAGCAGGGATTTCGGTCCATGAAGCGCTGTCGGGCGGCGGTGGCGAGCTGTGCAGAGGCAGGTTTTGTCTGGCACTGCCCATCAGGAGCTACAATGCTCTTTAAAATAGGTCTTGCATCAGGCCAGGAAGGGCTTGTCATTGTTGCTGTTGGCTTTGGACCGTGGTTCTGCAGCAGCTGAAGTAAGCCGAGACTCTTCAGGCTCCTGTCCTCGCTCGCCTAACCCGGGGGCAAGCAGCAGGCTCGCTGCCGGCAGGCTGGCACGCCGGCTGGGGGGTGGCGCAGCTCAGGCCGTCTGCTGGCCGGCGGAGCCGTGGGCAGGGCCCTCCTCGCCCTCCGAGACTGCCGTTGGGCTTGCTTTTGAGCCCCTCGCCATACGGAAATCCCAGTGTTACCTTTAATGTCATTCAGGAGGCACTGGGTGATTGATGAGACGTGAACAAAAACCAGTCACCAGTGCTGCCTGCTCTGCTGGTGTTTGATATACCACGGAAGAGACTTCTGGTAGCACTGGGGCAGGAGGGAGGACGGCGGAGCACAGCTTGTGGGTGGAGGTGTGCGGCACAAAACCAGGGGTGTAGGAAGCTCAAAACAGGGACAAGCCGTTTTGGGTGCTGCCCTGCTGCTGCTGCGAGGTGCGTGTGTTGGCTCCTGAGATGTCGGTGTCTCTTTGTGTGATGGAGACTGACAGCCCGCCGTGCAACGCGCCCGTCCCCGGCTGACGGCGCCTGGCAGCTTTGAGGGGCTGCTCCTGCCTCGTTCCCCCCCAGTGCTGGGCAGGGATTGCTGCCTTGCCGAGGACGCTGTGTAGCTCGTGTTTCTGGTGCTCTTGGCGGTTGGCTTATGGTACACTGCTCAGCTGTGAGAAACCTCACGTTAACCAAAACAGGTACAAAGCAGTTGGGTTTAAAAGGGCAGGTGGCTGCTGCTGGTAGGGAGGAAAAACTCCCAGACTCGACCCTTTTGGTGTTTGGTCCTGATGCTGAAGTTGGTGGTGCTTGCCTTTGTAGTAATGCTGTCGTACATTACAGCCGCGGGGTAGCTTGAAATAAAGATTTTTCTCTTCAGTATCTTTGAGATCCCATGACATTTAGGGATAAGAATATGCAGGGCTGAATTCTAAACCCAGTGTGAAATAGGGATTTTTAAGTTTTTGATTTAACATTTCCCTCTCTGGGTGTTGTAGGATGAGCTGGGGTAAGGTGCTCTGCAGTTGGACTGACAGATCTCCCTCCCCTGGGACTTCAGGGTGCCTGCTCTTTCCTGGTGCTGGTCTGACAGGTACCCTCAAGTGCAGAAGCGTGCCCTTGCTGTTCCCATGTGGTGTCTCGTCCACCTTGCGTCTCAGTGATACTGGAAATATGCGGGGTCTGTCAGTGGTGGTGTGCGTGGGGAGCACTCTGCCCGAGAAGGTGGGAAGTGGCAGGGGAACTGCTGACCTGCACAAAGCCCTGAAAGCAGAGGGCTGGGGGCAGTGGGGTTTTGGGATACGTTTATTAAAAGGTGGTGCAAACCACAAGAACAACAGTGCAGTGGAGAAGGGAGAACGTGCTCCCTGTGTTGGGAGCTCCGGGTTTGTGCCAAGGTGTTTAAGGGCAGGGAAGAAGCGTGTGTCCCGCATGTGCTAAAATACACCCCTGCGGATGGGGAGTCTGATCTGAGTCCCAAACCCACCGGTGCTGCGCGAGAGGCTGCTCTGGGGCAGACTCCTGCCCCTGTGCACAGCGAGAGGACAGACCCACATCCACCTTCCCACGCTGCCTTTTGTCCTCCTGGACACCTGGTTTGCTTGTCTTGCTCAAGAGACAATTGGAGGCGGCATTTTATAGAATAACTGTGTGTGCTGAGTGGGGAGATGATGAGATTTCTGCTTTAGTTTAGGTCTAGCTGTTGAGTGAAGAGAGAGCGCTAAACAGATTTCGGATCACGTAAATTTGGGCAAGTTGGTGTGTGGGAGAGACTGGGAATAACATATGGAGCAAAGCAAGGAAGGGATGGCCTTAGGAGGACACTAATTTCTTAAGAGAGCTAATCCAAGCGAGTGGTGATTGGTATCTGAAGGGCAGAGGTTAAAGGTGCTACTGAATGAGCTGATGCGCTTGCCGTGAGAACTGGGGCGACGTCCTTTGTGGTGCTGTTCACCAGAATAAATGATGACAAAGTGATGCATAAAGGGAGCTCGGCTCCAGGGAAGGGAAGAGCTGTAAGGTGGAGCCTGATGGCGGGCAGCTGCTCGCTGGCCGGGGAGGAGCACTCACAAAGAAGCTCTGGTGCTGAATTCTGCTCTTGTAAGATGAGTAAAATCGTGGCTGATGCCTTCAAAACAAAGAGACCGGTTACAGCAGGAAAGATAGCACGTGTTTGGAATGCTACCAACGTATAACATATTGCACGTGTATTCTATAGGCTCAGGGAATTATGTTTAAAATAGCTGAGCCTACAGTCTAGTTGGACAAAGCAAATATTAAGAACATTAAGTTGTCGTCTTGCTAAGCTTGACTTGCTGTTGCCGTTAAGGTCATTTCATTGCGTGCTTTGATAACCATGAGGTACTTGTCTCGCAACTTTGTACTTCAAAAATTTTTTTTGCTTGAGAAGGAAAACACTTTGCCAGATTTCCGTCAAGCTGTCAGTGGGGGTTTCATACATGCAGGAACGATGAATAAACACTTCCAAAGTAATTTTACTTCTTTTTTGCTCTTAGGCTGACAAATCAGGAGAAGAAGCTTTTTCCCATCACACAGGTCAGGCAGAGGAAGAGGATACTTTTCAGAGGGACTACAGATGGGCTGCTCTGTCCAAGGAGGTGTGAGAGCCTCTGGTCAGTCGCTGCTGGGAGTGAACAGGGGAGGGTCAGTTCCTGCTGTTTTTGGAAGGCGGTTCCAGTGTCAAACGGTGTCCTGAAAATGTGCTAGAAATTGCATGAGGATATTGACCCCTAGGGATGATCCTGGGGCCAAGGGAAGTTCAAGATGCCTGCCCAGAGAAGCTCGATATTTCAAAAGGGATTCTGGGAGTGCTTGTAAAAAAAAATAATAAAAAATTGCCATCTAGAATAGACTCGTACAAAAATGCATTAAAAGGTGATGATGCATGTAAGGCAACGCTGCTACCTAAACCATCTGTTTTAACCAGTATTAACACACGTGTGTTGTAAATTCTGAATTCCTGGCAGTTTCTTAATAGCTGCTAGTCTGTTAGGCAGAGGTCTTCTCCGAGGTTTGGGGACTGGGCTCCAGAAAAGGAGGGTGGGTGTTGCAGTCTGAACAAGACTAGATTGTTGAAGAAACATCAATTCTGAACAGACCATTTTTTGTTATCGTGAATACATTGGAAATACAGATTTAAAAAAAAAAAGTATTTGCCAGTCAGTTCTAATTGGCCAACCTGTGGAAAATCCCTCATCTTTCTGTGTAACACCTTTCCAGTTCTCCTTGCTTTCTTTAGTCTCTTTCCAATGAGCCTAAGTTAGCATTGGCAGTATTAGCGTAGTGTGAAGAAGCGTCCTGAGCCCAAGTGAAAAGATACGCAGGGGAGAGGCTGAAAAGCAGCTGTCCGTGGGCTCTCAGTAGGCGACGGCAGCTCAGCGGCTTTTTGCATCTCTGCGCGTAAGTGGCACCTGCATCAAACCAGGCTTGTTCAGAGTGGGCTGCCCGATGTGATCTCCTGTCTCCTGCCAAACTGGTGCTATTTTTAACAGATTCAGCCAGGTTCTGTTCCTTCGAACTTCTGAAGTGGGTAGGAGGAAAAAAAGTGCACCGCCAGGAAATACCCGACACCCCCCAACCCGTCCACACAGAGACAAAGGATGTCTCTCCTGTATCAGTTTTGGAAGGGTGACGTGTCAGAATTGCATGTTTGGTGATAAATGTGATATTGTCAAAAGCAAATTTAGTAAAAATGGCTTCTAAATAAGCAGGGAACAATAGTGAATCAGCAGAGAGAAGGGATATAAATACTGTAGCTGATGCAGCAGCTGCAGCTGGGGTGGCAGTTAGGGGAGAAGTGAGCTGGGAGGTTCTGGGATGTACGGAGAGATCCGCAGGATATTTTGAGCAGTTGTCAGACAGAAGAGAACCAGAACTGGTAATTACAAGGTGCTCTCAGGATGCACAGTACAGAGTTAAATGGTTGGTTTCCTGTAGGTTCTCTGTTGGATTAGTGAAAAAACTGAAACGGTGACTCAGGCTTGTACTTCAGTTCTGCAGGTGGTGGTAGGGAGTATGTGCAGGTGGACCCCATGCACTGCTGCAATGATGCTGTTGCTTCTACATCTGCGTTTCCAGCACTCTGGAGGAGCAGCAGTAAATAAGCCCTTTAATTGTTTTAACAGAGTTCTAAACCAGAAAATCTACAGTAACTAGCTATGTGTGCTATTTTTGAGACGTGCAAAGTTTTGGGTCTGACCACCTCCAGGATGCACCCACACTCGCCCAGACCCAGGTGACTAACACCTAACGAGCAAGGCAGCAGAGGTCCAGGTAACTGTGGAATTGAGAAGTGCCTACAGGGCTGTTCCTACTGCAAGTCTAACCTGAGTAAATAAAATGGGATGTGGAATCTTTTAATTTTTCCTGACAAACAGATGAGGGTAAATGGGAGAGATGTCAGAGAAGACTGTGGTTGGTTCCAGCAAATGTTGTTTGCTCAGCAGGACTTGCGCCAGGGCAGCAGCGTTTGCAGCAGAAGAGCTGGACGTTGGGAAATGGAGGAGAATGCGGCAGGGAATGCCAAATGGGGACGGGGGGGAAAGAGCGGGGAAGGCTGCACTCGTTTCTCAGCTGAAGGGAGGAACGGGTGGGTTGAAGCTTGATTCCTCTGATGCCGTGCACAGAGAGCGCTGAGAAGGCTGCCCATGTGAGGGAAGGTGGCAGGATCAAGAATTACAGTGCTCTGTGGTTGCTGCAAGGGTCCTATGGGGAGCTGCATTTCGGGGCTTGCCCCTGGCCCCCGGCATGTCACCTGGGCGGTGTGCTGTAGCTGGGGCAGCACTGGTGGGGAACGTACGCGTGGGGAAAGCAAGCAGAAGCCTTAAAAAATAGGAATGCTTAAGTAGGGGAGAGGATTGGGAGATCCGTGGAGGCAGGCTTCCCAGTAAAACACAGGGCAAAACGAAGACGTGTATGGAACGTGAGATAAATGGGAATATTTTTGGCTAATCCTTGAGGCTTGGAATTTGTGTTTGCAGCAAGGAGGAGCAGGGGAGAAAGGAAGGGAGCTATCTGGTCTCCTGGAAAAATGAAGCAGGGGAAGCTGGAGGCTGGGGATGAGGCCTGGCCCTGCTGGGATGCGTTCCACAGCTGTCTGCTGGAGCGCTGCCCTCGGGATGCTCACGTTTCTGCTGGGGAGGTGTATGAATGCTGAAACGCCTTGGGGTGTTTTTGTTTGTTCAGAGCAGTAATGTGTAGGGTCCAGCCAGCAATAGGCTTCCTCATACTGGCCAGGATGAGGGCAGTAGTGGTTTTACTGTTGGTTGTTGCTCCAGGGAGATCTGTGCCGGGGGGAGTCAGCGGTGTGAAGAGTGCAGCTAACGCGGAGGTGGATAGCGTTTTTCTCCCTTGTGTGCTGAACAGTTTAATTTCCAGGAACTTGTCTGGAGGAGATGCCTTGTCCTTGTGCATGGGCAGGCGGAGAGGAATGTCACCCAGGCGGTGACGCAGGGCAGGGTAAGCGGCGCCGGCCTTGCCGGTGAGGCCTGGCAGCCCTGCCGCGGCACTGCCCCTTCGCTGGACGGGTGCCCCGGGTCTCACATGAGTGTTTGTCAGCTCTTCCATACGTGCGAGGTGGTGTCTGTGTCCACCTGCGTGCCCACTTACACAGGCAGCACGTGTGTTGGCCGTGGCTGTGCAGTAATGAAGATGTTTAAGGGTGGGACCCGACTTATGCGTACAGTCGCTCTGTACTCCCTGAAGGCTTAATGTATGGATGCGACTGTGCATGGGTCTTGTGTGGCGAGTAATTTGGAAATAAAGGGCTCCAGGCTCCATGCGTGAGTTTCCCCTGGCTTGACATGACAGCAAGTCGCTGGTCCACGGGAGCATCGCAGAGTTTAATGAGTGTGAAACATGTTGATCCTCCCGCAGAGAGACAAGTGCAGGAATTGGTGGTGTTCCTGTGTTTGAAAGCAGTCACAACAGCGATGGCTGGCAGAGGTTTCGGAGCAGCCTGCCTTGGTGCTAAATGGTGGGGGTGCATTGAAGTTGTCACAGTCACAGCTGACAATTCAGAAACATTAAAGGGAAAACAATGTTTTGATGTGCTTCTGGTGTTGAAGATTATCTGGTGATGCAGTAGCGAGATATGTTATACGAGATGTTTATTTGCAGGGAGATTTGTTTATGTAATTGCTTCTTTTTGCTCCTTGGAGTGGACATCTGCAGACAATTTTTTTTTTTTTTTTTAAATAAATGGCAGAAACCAAGGACTGACGGGTTTAATTCAGCCTCCTCTTCCCCCAGTGCTGCGGGGTTGTGCCCACCGACATAGTTCCCGTGGTCTGGCTGGGGTGGTGCAGTGATGTGGTTTCTTGCACTTCCTATTAGTCTTCATTTTCAGTACTTAGTTTAGGTAAAAATCCATTGCTTTGTTTGGAACAGTTCCCATGTGTCCTCTGCTCGCCTCCTTGCCCCGGCCCCAACTGGAGCAGCCTGGAGCACCGCTATTACGGGGTGGATCTGGATCTGCTCCTGGCCAGGGGACCAAGGCCTGGCCCCATGGTCACAAGGAACGAGCTCTGCCAGCCGGGCTTGCCAGGCTGGAGGGAAAACACAGGCAGCTGCCTGGTGCCCTGAGACCCACCGGGCACACACAGGCTCTGACACAAACAGGGTGTTCTGCTGATGTGGTGAAATCCATGAATTTCGGCCTCCGTGTGGTGTTCCTCCCTTTGCTCCGTCTTGTGTTGTGGGGTCCCTGATGTTTCTCTGAGTCTCTAAATTGGGATCGCATCTTAAGACCGAGGGGTGTCGCACGGGGTGGCAGTGGGACGGTGAGGGTTTGCCAGTGGCTGACTTCATGCCTTTCTTCTCCTGTGTGTTTTGCTAAAGTTTGAATTTCAGGTGGGTGGGCAGTTCATTAGTCTTTCTGCAACATCTATGCAGATTGCAGTCTAAGCTTATTTTAGAAGAGCAAAAATCAGGAGCAATTAGCAATCTGCTTCAGGAGGAATCTATTAAAAAAGCAGACACCAGCTCTGTTGCATGCAAAGGTCTGGGCTCTTCGCTAACTTCCAGCCTGTGGGGCTGCGTGGACGTCCGTCAGGGTGACATTTATGTGCAACCATCTCTGCTGACAGCCAGTGCTCGAAATAAAGCAATTGCAAATAATTAATATGGGAGTTCCTGGGCTTGCTTTTTTTTCTGGTGTATTTTAGATGTCAGGTGCAGTCTCACAGTCTCAGATGAAGGAAGGGAAATGTGACAGCGGTGCTGTGCGGGAGAGACAGATGTGTCCGTAGCCTCAGGTTCAAACAAGGCTGCAGAACCCCGTGACGGGCACAGGCTGCTGGAGGATGGCCCGCAGTGCCTCGCTGCCCACACTGAGGTAGGAATGCTGGCTCGTGGGGTGGGCCAGGCAGTGGCACCTTCCAGCTGACGCTCTGTAGGAGTTTTGAACAAAGGTTCTAGGTAGGTAGCAGCTCAAATAAATAAACAAATGAAACTATTTGCTTCGCCTTGCTAGGATGACATTTTGCTTTTTCTTTTTTTAAGCAAACGTCGTTAGCTGATTTGTACCTCTAGTCAATCTGAAAGCCTCAAATTTTTGCCTTGTGTGAAGGGATATGGATTCAAAGAATTGGAGAATTCTGCACATCTGCATGTCAGCAGAAAAGAAGGAAGGTGTTTTCTTTTTTTAAACAGTGCCTTAACAGAAGGAATGCTTACATCCAGATCGTCTTCCTTGCAGATGTGATAAAAGGCAAGCATGGCAGGAGAGTCCTCCAGAGAGAGCACTGCAGAAATTCTGACTATGTGCATAGCAAGGGAATAAAGTAAAATTTGAGGGATTATTTTCTAGAAGTGATGGACGCCTGCAGAGACAGCTGATTTTAGCCAGAGCTGTAGCTGCGGGGAGCGCTTTCTGTTCAGATGGTGCTTCGGGAAGAAACCACGTACATTGGTGCACATCGGTGCACATCAGTGCCTTTGCCTGCTGACTCGCCTCCGCTCATGAGCTGCCCCAGTGTCTTTGTAGCACTAATGCCCCTTCTTATTTTTGGGGTGGGAATTTAACACTCTTGTACTACAACAGGCTATTTTTATGTTTGCTTTTGTATTGTTTATCTATAACCATCCAGTTCTGTGCCTGCTAATAAATAAAGCCTGGGCATGCTGGGGAAGATGGTGAGAGGAGACAATATGCTTTATGCTGATTTTCTGTCCTTTGGAGGAGAGTGATGTGATCACTTCGTACCAGAGGATGTGATGACTGTCACAGAAGTGAAGCAAGCGAGGGCCATTATCTCTACTTTGTGGGTAGTAGTTGCACAATCCAGTGATCCCAACATGGTGCATATTATTAGCCTCAAGTTGAGCTATCTGCAGCCTGGAACATGCTCCAGCTCTGTGCTAGATGATGAATTCATGATGAGGTTGTGAAGTATTTGGCTGGATCCTGCCTGGTATGGAAAGCCCTTTGGAGACTGTCTACCCACAGCTGTTGGTTTCTGTCGCGTGTTCTTTCCCTTCTGAATATCCACACGATCCTTCTACAGTGCAATAGTAAGATACAGCAGGTCCTTCTTCACTCTAAAACTGAATTTGCTTAAAAATAGACGAGCGTGTGAGAATGGGCACCCAAACCTGGCCCACTTAGAGAGCAAAACCATCTCCTCAAATATTAAAGGACTCCAGAGTGCAGCGCTGCAGTCTGTGCTAACTGCCCATTCTGGAGGAGGTTTTTCCTGCTGACTTCGATCAAGAAAACCCCTCACTCATGTGTTAACTGCATCTCTGATGAAGATTGCGGTCGGCAGGCCTGCGGGCTGTATTTGGCGTGTGCGATGTCCTTTGGCTGCCCCTGCTGTGAGCGGCTGCCCGGAGCTGCGGTCGGGGGTCCGAGGGGTCTCTACTTTCCCGTGGCAGTCAAGAGGCTCTGGCAGGGAGCGGGCACAGGGCTCCTCTGTGCCCATGAACCTGTGGTGTCTGTACCCCTGCCGTGAGGACTTGAGGACGTTGGGGCTGCAGTCACAACCATGTTTCATTCGGTTTTACAAAGCCCAAAGCAGGTCTCCCCCCCGCCAGAGCTGCCTGTGCTCACGCAGTCTGAGGCCGGGTGTGCAGAAGCCTGGGAGGGTTGTGCTGGTTCTTGCCTCTCGGAGGCCCTGACAGGTGAAATGTCTCCTTCATGCTTCCTCTCTGCAGTTTCCAGGCTGGCTGGAAGAGAAGACAATGTACTTCGTTGGCCACAGCATAGTTTTCCCTCACTGTTCCAATATTATGCCTTTTCCGGGAAAGGAGGAGGAGTGAAGAGGAGTGTCAGCCTTGGGCTGACGTCTGGTTGATTTCTTCCGAGGCAGAGCTTTGGAGGAAGCAGCACCGTTGATTCCCTGGCAGCAGCTGAGGCTTTCCTGGTCGTGTGCTGATGAAGGCAGCAGGCAGAGCACGCTGCACTGCGCTTGCCCTCAACCCGTGTCTTCCGTGCTGGAACGGCAGTCGCACAGTGGGGATAATTAACTAAGAGGACGTGGAAGAGCAGTGTTTCTAGGTGGTTAGGACATGCTTCACGTGAAGCACAATCAGCCCCTGGAAATGGAGTTGGTTTTGTCTGGAAGCGTGGCTTAAACATTTCACTCGGGACCGTCCCATTCCTGGCTTTCCGCCTGCATGGGTCTGTGCTCAGCAGTTACACTTCCAGGTGATTTGGTTTAGCCCTTTTCCTGAGAGATGCCCCCATTACCTTCCTTTCTAATGAGCCTGTGTTACAAAGCTGGCAAAGCGGGCGTTTCAGTGGGTCGTTTCACGTTTTAATTGCGATTCCCGGTAGCAGAGGCTGAGCGAGATAACCACAGCCGCCTCCTTTGGCTGAAGGAGGAGAGCATTGCTCTGTGTTCAAGTTACTGCTCTTACACTGCTTCTCCTCCAGCCTTACAGCACAGTGTCATACCTGTGACCGAGGAGAGCCTCGGGGAGCTGCTGAGGATGGGCTGGTCCCATCCTTGGCATTGCTCCTGCTGGGCTCTCCTCCTTGGTGCCTGCGGGTGGGGTCCCCGCACCCAGTGGGCTCAGGACGTGAACTGGGCTGATCCCACATATTGCCTTCAGCCCTTCACGGGTCATGGCATGTCGAAACTTTAAATGGGGAAACACTTTGCTGCCCTAAGGAAAAGTTGTAACAGCCCTTCGGATCCGGATGAGCTGTGAGCTCATGCACAAGGCATCCGTGCTTGCCACAGACTGGAAAACAATTGTCTGTTATGCAATTTGGTTTGTATTTATAGACAGTGCATGTGGGGTGTTCGTATGTACTCTCACTCATTCATTCTTTCACTTATAAAGGGAAGTGTTGGGCAGCCTGAAGTATATGTGGTGCTTCACCCCCTGGGAGTGAGGGGTTGTATGGAGAGGCAAGTATATAGGATATGGAAGTTTCCTTCCAAAGAATTTCTCGTACCGGGAATCTGGAGCGCTCTGGGGGTTGGTTACGCAGTCTGACAGTTAACCTTCTTCTGGGCAGCCCCTCTCAGGCTTCTCTACACGTCAGGGTTTCTTGAACTGGTTTTGTTTAAAACTGTTCAGCCTCTGCCCCGGAGAGTAAACGCGGCCGGTGCCCTGCCAAGGTGGCTGGCCCCTCGTGGCTGCGTGGGCGGCTCGGCAGCCTGGGGTGCCTGCGGAGGAGCTGGTGTGTGCTCCGGGCAGCCTTGCCCCGCGCTCCTCCTGTGCCTGCAGCAGCTTCCACTGACCCTCCCGGGGCATCCGTTTCCTCTGCAGCCGGAGGAGCTGTGCAGGTCTGTGAGCTGAGGATCTCGCCAGCAGCGACCAGTTTGCCGCTGCGGTGGGTCTTGCTGGGACACACTCACCTTGAGCACACCCGCCCTTGGGCTTGAACTCATCAAACCTCGCAAGAGTTTCTCAGCTAGGGTTGTCTCTCCTGGACTAACTTTGTCTGGGACTGACCAGCCAATCTGGCTGTGGTGGGGGCAGCAGAGCACTGGTTGGGATGGAGTCTCCCTCCGCGGCTGTAGGAAGGGGTGCGACACCCAGCTCGCTGGCATCGAGCTGGCATTGCTGGGGGGAGCTGGGCATGTCTGTGCCGGATGCAGTCTTTAGGGAGCCTGTTGCCCAAGATATTTTTAGGAGCATTATATCAAGCAAATACAAGAAATTGGGCAATTGCTGTTCACAGACAGGGCGATTTCTACACGCCTCTAAATTTGAGACTACTGTTTTGCAATTTGTTTTAACTTGTCGTTTTTTATGTCCTTCTCAGGCTGTAAGTAGTTTGGCCTTAGAGTGAAGTTCAAGCTCCTTTCTGCTGCGGAATGGCACAGTGGGGGACAGACCAGCGGCAGAGAAGTCAGAGGAGAGACTGCTTTTAACCTATCTGTAAAATTAGTGTAGTAATTCTTCCCTCTTCTTAGAGATTTTTGAGGCTTGTATGATTACAATTTACAAGACGCTTTGAGATATTACATAATAACTCCTTAAAGAACATTTTATCTATTTTTAATGCGTGTAGAGGTGTAAAGCATTAGCCTGGAAGAGAATTGGTTCAGTGGGTCCATGACTGCACAGATTTTTCAGGCCAGAAGGTGCTGCTGGATAATCTGATCTGACTTCTCCGTATAATATTTTATCCTGTTACCGCGGTATGAGAAGCTGGGTAGCTCATGTGGATACCCAAGGCTAGCTAACTCCAGTAACTGACTGTAAAGCTCCGCTCTCTTAATGATCTGTGAAATCTTTCCGTGTCTGGATTAAGGAATGTGAGGTGCTGGAGTAAACCATTTAATGATCTTCTCCTTTATTCCATTTCAGTGACTCAGGGCATGATTCACACTCTTGTACAGCTCGCTCTCTTTCTCAGAGGTTGAATACATTCTCCTTTGCATCTTAATAGCCCCAAACCACAGAGCTCCAGTTACGTCATTTCGGGGCATTCAGTGTATAAAAGACTTTCTCCATCTGATCCCACAGAAACAATGCACGGCGCTGGACATGCTGGGGCTCTCGCTGGAGAGAGCGGCAGGTGAAGGCTCTGGTGCTGGTGCAGCCTGTGCCAGGAGGGCAGCCAGTGTCTGTGCTCTCCGGGGGAAAAACCACCATCTGCTTTTGTGAAGCTTCCTTTTGTTCTTCTTAAATCTCGAACAAACACAACAACAGATCTGTTTGGCTCTTTCTTTTTAGTGCTTTAACTGGTTCTTACGCATTTCTTGCATCTTCCTTGTATTCCTGATGAGAAGGGATAGAGGAGGAACAAACCCAGCCGAGCCGCTGTTTCACTTTCCCTCTTTCTCATCCTGTCCCTGCTTAGGAAGCAGCTGGGGACAGAGTTTACTTGGGCAGAGATCCTGGCTGTGGTGCTCAGGGTGCTCATGGAGGTGGGGGTCCCCCAAAAGACACAGGCAGCAGAGGATTGCCAGGAGTGTCTGGATGCTGGAGGTTTGGAACGGACCTCTTCCAATTTTGGCTTGTTTAAAAACAGCACAAACAAAAAAAATACCACCCCCCAAACCGCCCCGAAGTCTTGTGTTGCTAAGTATTTCCTTGGGCTCGCTCCACCTTCAGTCCTATGAATTGCCCCTCCTGGTGCGTCAGCGTGATCAATACAGGCCCTGTAGCCCAGACAAGGGGGGGTGTCGGGGAGTGAATGAGATTTTCCTCCGTGTTGCTCTGTCAGACAGAAGTGGAGACAGACGTGGCCAGATCAGCCTGTGTGTAACTTCGCAGGAATTCACAGAGGACTCCCAGGACAGATCACCCTAAGCAGACGCAGACCCCTGGGCACGCAAGCGGGCTTACAAAGACTTCAGGGTGATCTGAGATCAGTCTCCTGCTGCGCTGGTGTGAGGGGCTGCCCTGTGTCGTGAAGGAAGTCCTGCGGTGCCTGGGCTTTGGCTTGATGCTTCATCTTGAGAGCAGCTGACTCTTCTTCTTCTTGGGTGACTCCTGCTGAACAGTTTCTTCTATGCAATTGCACCATTTTAACCTTTTTTCCAGTAACCATCACTTGTGAAAACCGCTGGTATCAGAGTTTTGTGAAGAGCGTGACCCCCCTCAGGCTGCCGGAGACGCTGCTTCTCCAAAGAGTTCAGATATGAATCTGGTGTTAGAAATGGAAAAAGTAGGGCAAGGGGGTTTTCCGTTTATCTCCGCGCTGTGCCGTTTTGAGTATCTCTTTGGGGCATTGAGGTCAGTGGTGCTGTTGAGCCGCAGGCCCTGCGGTGGTTGCCCGTCACGGTGCGGTAGCAGAACTGTGGAGTCAGTCGATAGGAAGAAATCAGGGACAGTGTGGGAACCAAATGTCTCATGTCTTAAATCACTGGTGATGTGCAAGGATCGTTAGGAATAGCGAGGGCAGATAGTACCTGCTGGTTTTGTGTGAATTGGGCTGTTGCCTTCCCTCAGAAGGCTCTCCAAAATAAAGAAGTCATCTGCTGCTAAGAGTGAGGCTGGATGTTCATGGAAAAATTATAAAGTGCGTCCTAAGTATCCGTTCTTGCCTAATTTCTTTTAGCTGTGCAACAGCAGACCTGTTTCTTTTTCTTAAATACTGCTTACCTCTATGCTCAGGGGAGATTGTTTGTATGTTCTTGCTCCTGCTTTCTTTAAAAGAAAAAGCAAACAAAAACCCCAACCCAAAATCAAAGTCCTGTTCTGAGCTCCTGCTTTCATCTCTTAGATTTGACGTCAGGGGTCGAGGTCCTCATGTTAACTTTTACGTACTGCAATGAACTTTGTGCAAACTGTGGCCATGTTTTTGATGAAAAGAGCCTGAGTTTTCATTTGATTGCTTTCTGACTTCCCTGCAGACCCCTCCATGTGAGAGACAGCAAAATAAGCTTTTGAGGTTTACTGACAGCGACATTATACTGAGCTTTATGTGGCCCTTTTAAAGTTTTTAATGTGGAATGGAGACTCTTTAGAAATCAAAGAAGTGGAAGAATAGAAAGGTGAGATGAAAACTCTATTTTTACCTTTATAAAAAGATGTGAAAATACAGTACTGAGTGGAGAGACCAGTCGAGCTTGGCAGTTTGACAAACGTTTCATAGCCCGTTTATTTTTCCAAAGGACTGGAGCCTGTCCCGGGGTGTGCATCCAGTCCTGGTCTTCCAAAGAGTGGCTGCAGCCTGCCTGGGGACCTGGGAGGTGCCACGCCTGGTGGCCTTGCCCGAGGGAGAGTTTCCCTGCTGTGTTACCCTGAAGACCAGAGCAGGATGCAGTGAAAGCTTCCACCTTTACTCCTCCTCTGGCATGCCTGGCCCTGCTGGATTTCCCATTTACCTACTGGTTTTCATTTTATGCTTTCTTAAAAGATCCTATGAAAGATTCCATAAAGAGAAAATGTATTTTTTTAATCGTAATGGGAAAACTTAAA
Organism: Leptosomus discolor; assembly: GCF_034619465.1. Lineage (NCBI taxonomy): Eukaryota > Metazoa > Chordata > Aves > Leptosomiformes > Leptosomidae > Leptosomus > Leptosomus discolor. Next base: position 815,962 of record NC_141399.1, read on the forward strand.
CTAGTGAACTGCATAACCTCAAGAAAAAGGATGAGTCTAGAATTTTTCAGGTTAATGTTGCCAAGTTCTGTTTCAGTTTTAATCAGAGATGTCCGCGTGCTGTTAGCGTAGAAGAAACAGCGGTGAAGGTTTTGATGTTTGATAGCAGCTTTTTGTACAGACAGGAGCGGCCGAAGGGAAAGTCAACAGCAAGCACCATGTGGTCACATCTTCTGTGCCCGTTCCCCCGCCACAGTGCTTCTGGCGGAGTTTTTTCTTTGATCCATTGTGCACAGCCCAGACTCCGGAATTGCTTCTTTAGCTGGCTGGCTCATTTATTGCGGCCTTTCACTCACGGCTGGTGTGTTCAGCCGTGCATCCGTGCCGCCTGGCCGCAGGCAGCGCTCTGGCGGGGCGGGCGGCTGTGGCATTCCCATGGCGCACCTCAAGCCTGGCCGTTGTTCTCCATCTCCTCTTTCCTATAGAGCTCAGAGACAGAAGAGACCTCTGTGTTGTGCGGCTCTAACTCGACTGAGAGCTGGGCTTCTCCTTCTCTGTGCACTTCAGGGTGGTATCGTTAAAAGCTAACTTCTGTCTGTCTGTCCTGTGTGCAGTGCCTGGTTAATGGCAAAAACCGTGTGTGACCAAAGAGCTGCTGCGGATTTCTCCTGGAGTCTTCCAGGACTTAACCTCCTCTACAGAGAAGGGCACAAAAAAGCTGGAAGTCCATCAGCCCAGCCTGTATTTTTTGGGTGCCTTTCTGAGGAGACTGGGTAACATCAGTGTGGTGTGTCCTTTGTGGTTTGGGGGGATTTTTTTATGTATTTTTTTTTCTTTTCCTGCCTCTCTCTTCAAGTGTGCTGATTTCCTGCTCAGCATTCTCGGTTAAGGGACCCGCGCAGCTCGGTGTGGTTTATTCCCTCGCCTCCTGATGCGAGGCAGGGGCTTGGTGGGCAGAGGCAGGGGCACCTGCGCTGCCCGCTGGCGAGGGCGGCCGGGCAGAGCTCTGCCCGCAGCGCCCCGGGCAGCAGCGCTGGCGTCCAGCTGCGCGGGCGATTGCCGCCGGCCACGAGCAAACCAGAAGGCGCCAGGGGCTGGGGGAGGAAGAGGAGCACGAGGGTGCCTGCTGTGAGGCGTGGCTGGGGGTTTTCCTTTGTCGCACAGCCGCTCTTGCTGGGGTTGGTGTGATGTCCCCCCCGCATTACGTGGGCTTCACCAGGAGGAAAGCCCGGAGGCTGCCAGAGCCCGGTGGGACGGGCAAGGACCGGTCCGTTGACATGAGCTTCCCTTGAGCCGCAGCAGGCAGTGGTTCAACGAAGCAGTCCAAGTGCTGGCAAGGACATGGAGCCGCCAGCGCTCCCAGGGGGTGGCCCACGGATGAGAAGACCTGTGCTTGCTGTGCTCCCCATTGCCCTGCGCCTCGCAGGTGGGCGCTCGTACTGCTGCCACGGGAGAGGTCTGGGCTGAGGCACTGCAGGCAGAGAGGTGTCTGCTTATAGCCTGCTCTGCTGCTGCTCTCCCAGGAGCGCTCGTCCTGCTTCTGGCTGGTCTCCTTACAAAGCAGGAGAAAACAGGAAAATAGGCAGTTCTGCTGCCTAAATTTAGCTCCCAAAGCTTGTTTGATCCCAGTAGCAACTCGTGGTAAACCACAGCTTGAGAGAGTGAGGGTCAGCCACATCTCCAGCATCTCTTTGGCAAGGACGTGGGTAAATACCTGCTGCATGGACTCTGGCTGCGCACGTACTTCTCTTCCTGGGGGGAGGAAGGGAGAAGAACCAGTTTGGGTTAATTTGCTTAGTTTCTGTGGTACAGAGTGAAATAAAGCAGACTCTGTGCTGAGTGCCAGGCAGTGCTGGGAGTTACCCCAGGCTGGATCTGAGAGCACTAGCTCAGATACCGCTGCTGAATAGCCTGGAAAGTGCAAAGCTCTGCTGAAAAAACTGCTCAGTGGAAACAGGCTCTCCTCTGTTTCTGCAGGTATTTTTTTTTGGCCAGATCAGGCTCCCCAGACCTGGTCCCCTCTGACGGTGAACCTGGGCTGGCCGGGCGCCTCCTGGCCACGCAGCCACCCGAGCTGGCCAGGGCATTGTTTCCAGCAGAGCTGCCATCCGCACAGAGCCCGTGGGTTTGCTCCAGCTTCTGCATGCCAGGGCTGTTTTTAACTTCTCGTCTGGTTCCTCTGTGCCTTTGCCCGTTCAGCCAGTCGCATCTCCGCTAACGTGTGTTCCATAGTGCTCAGAGGTGGCTGTAGAAAGTAGGTGTGTTTTAAGAGACTGGTTAAATGTGTTCTTGCTGCAGTTCCTTTGGGCTGGATTCTGCCTTCAGCAGCACTGGAGTAGTCCTGGTGGTGGTTTTAGGTGGACGATATCACACATTTCCTGACTGAACGTTAGAGCCTAGCTAGTTGAAGTGATGAGTAAGGGACTCTGGGCGCTGAGTTACTTATACTGTGATTTTTACCTTAATTTATGTTTTTGATGCTTTCTGCCAAAACTAGTACTGATGGCGGCTGTCAAGTTTATTACCTGGGTCCTGTGTTTTTCTTGCTTCAGCTCTGTATCTCTGGCTTTGTCCACCACCATCGCTGCTGTCCCTTGAACTGCTGTGAATCTTGTGCATTTGAAACCAAAGGACAGCTGATGTCAGGCTCTGGAGGAGGGGTCTCTGGGGCAGCGGTCCCTGCCTGCCTTCCCTGGCACATCTCGAGCCGTGCTGCTGGCAGGCCGTCAGGTATGGCCGTTCTGCAGCGTTGCTGTCCTGTTTCGTTACGGTGGATGCCCTTCCCTGACAGATCTGCCAATCCACCGCCTGTGCTTACGCAGTAAATCTGGTCCCTGTGCTCCGTAGGGGTCGGATGTTCTGCCTCCTTATTCCCATCCCTGGAAGAAGGGACACACACGTGCTGACTGTCGCTCCTTGCTGTGTTAGGATTTGGTTTTGAGATGTACTTTCTGTGCCAGAATTTTGTTACAAAATCCTGAGTCATTTCTGGCTAACCAACTTGATAATTTTTGTTAAGGAAGAAGGAAAATTATTCTCCAAAAGGAATTATTTACTCTGAAAAGGAGGAAAATTTTTCTACTTGGATAATTTGGTATCCTGACCTGTTTTTTAAGGTGTTATGTGCTTGGTTTTTCTGTACTGTTCCCAAAACCTTTGGCCAAAGCTTGTTAGAGACTGAAATTGAAGAGGAGACCTTATGGTGAGGGTAAACTCATGTTACTCTGCAGATTTCAACGGCTCAGTTGCTGAAAATTGCTCTTTGAAAACCGGCTCTGCAGCTGGACCAGGAAGCAGAAGTTATGTCTGTCAGCCCTGGTCTGCAGGCGAGACTAAGCGTGGTGGGACCTATGTCTAGAGCTGGGCTCTGTGCTGAAGTCAACGTCTGTCCCCACTTTTGCTTCTGTGGCTCTGACAGGGATCTGGTCAGAGGAGATGTGGCTGTGATGGACTTCTCGACAATGGTGCGCTGGGGAAGGGGTAGCAGGGCCGAGGGCGGGAAGCAGTGGTGTTTGCAGTGAAGGTGCGTGCCCTGGCTGAGCTGGGTGGTCAGGCTGCAGCAACCCGCAGATCAGAGCAGAGGTCTGAGGTGGCCGAGGGAGGCTGGAGACCTGGTTTCCACAAATGGCGGTGAAATGTCGAAGCCCTCTGGCAGTTTGGCTGTCTCAACGTACGAAGCCGTATTGCCCGAAAGGACGGTGTTACCGGCCGGTGGAAGTGGGCTGCTGCGGCTGGGAAGTTTGGATTCAGGCGTGGGGACTTGGCCGTTCTTCCCGTCAGCCCTGCCTGCGCCATCACCCTGCCTCCGACGGAACCGTCCGTGGTTATCTCGATGGGACTGGGATGTTTCTTCAGTTATTGGAAGATAGCGTATTAAATGACTAAGTTCTGCTCTGTTTTTCCTCTCCTCTCTAATAATGCTGAACATCTTGCCAAGTTCTTTAGAAAACAGTGTAGTCATCAGCGCATTGAATTCATTAGGGGTTGGCATTTAGACTGTATGAGAGCAGCTGACGCCCCATGGAAAAATTTGCAATACATTCACTTGAGGACTGACCAGTGTTGCTTATGGATTTATCTGGGTGGGTTTTGTCCACACTTGAATTTATTTTTCTTATCAGGAAAAGATACTTGACTCTGGAGTTCAGCTTTTTAAATTTTTTTTTTCCCAGAAGTAATTTCCCTTTGCTAGTTTTTGTAGTCAGCAGGCAATATCGAAAGGTCTTTTTGTCTGAGATGAAGTGTAGCAGCCAGGTAGTGAGCCGTACTGCTCCTGGCACCTCTCCTGCTTTCTAGCCTCTTCCACGGCACGGCAGCCTTTCCTCCTCCGAGTGAGGCTTTCTCCTGGAAGCAAGTTTGCCTTCTCCTTGACGTGAGAAAGGAAGGACCATGGTGTCCCCTGACGACACCACGCACAGCATTCGTGCTGCGAGCACCCGGGGGGGCGGCCGCGCTCCACTGTGGCTGGTGTTCCCGCGGCGTGGGGAAGCTATGGCCGATGGCAGGAACGCCTCTGGGTGTCTGGTCCTGGCACTTTCCATCATGTCTGTGTGGTTTGACGTTCCGTTTCTGTTTTTAAATTTAACATAATTGCAACACACCATTTTATTTGTTGTCAGACAGTCTTTATCTGTGGAAAGTTTTGGTCTGGAGGCTCGGCTGCAGTTAAGAATGAGCACTGTTTGGGGTTTTCTTGTTTGGTTTTTGGTTTTCTTCCCTTTCCTGTCCAAGGAAAGCACGCCGTCCTAGCGGGGCAGAGTTGTCCGAGCTTGGCAATGCCATGTGCAGATGGAAGAAAACTGGGTGCTTTGCCTCACCCAAAACACTTACTCTGCACTTCTGCTGGCCAGTGCCGCCTCCTGAGCCAGGCTGGCCGTCTCCAGATCTGCATCCAGAGGCAGTTTGGAAGGGAAATACTGCGTCAGTAACTGCTGCCGGTTTGGTTTACAAAAGCTGGTGACGAAGGCCGCTGCCTCGCCAGCTGAAGCGGACGCCCTCGTGTGTGTGGGTCAGAGATGGGGGTGCACGGTGAGCAGCACGTGAGGTCCACTGCCACGGCAGCTCTTGGCAGGAGAGTTTTGGCTCCTTGTTCTTAAGTGCTTGCCCAGCTTATTTTTAATTATTTCAAGACTTCATTGTTGCCACTGCAGCTTTGGTCTTTGTTCTCAGACGTCAAGAAGCTGCCCTCATCTTCCCTTGCTCCCTGCATGAAATGAGGGGCTCCTCGGTGGCTCGTGTGAGGAGGAGCTCCCCAGGTAAAGGTGGGCTGAGCATCTCCAGCGTGTTTCAGACAGGCCTAAAAAGAAGCACTCATCTTGCTGCTGCTGCTGGTAGAGTGCTGCTGTGATGGGGAGGAGAGGCTGTTGGAAATAATTCTGTTGGTTTTGAAGGCTTCTTTCATCCGATGAGCTGGAGTGTGAAGAGACTGGGCAGACCACCCCCAGGGACTCAGAGGGGTCCACTGACGGCGTCTGGTGCACGCTCAGCAAATAGTTCAACCTTGGCCGTGCTGCGGCTCGCTCCCAGAACGTTGCTTTGAGGAAAACCTTGGTTTTTCATGAGTGTTTCTACTTCTAAAGTGATAATGTTCTGGGTCCATGAACCAGGCCAGTTGTGTTTTGTCTATATTTATATTGTATATTTAATATACAGTAATGTATAATAAACAAGGCAGGAGGTTTGTTTGTCATCTAGGCAGATATTTTATGACTTAGAAAAGTGATTTCTGGTGTGTCATTTCTAGTGGGTTGGAATTCCCCTCTCTAAAGTGCTGCTGAACAGTAAAACAGAAATAGCTGCGTTAGCTCTAACCAGAGTTTCGGAAGATCGTAACCTATTTCTAGTCACGTTTGTTGTACTCCTACATGTGCTCTTCTCACGAAGAATGCTGTACTAACTTATGTTCTTAAAAGTATAGAAGCCAAAAAGTGATTCAGTTGCTTTGTCTTCAAAATTTTATGGCTCTCTTTTATTTGCATTTTGAATATCAATGAAAAATAAATATTACCAGTGTTTTTTTAAGTCTGGCCTAACCTGTTGCCCTTGCTACAGTGGTTTCCTGAGAAGTGCTGGGTGCTGTAGGATGACTGTCTGTGCTTCATTTAAAAAGAAGAAAGGGGTGAGGGGGAAGAGTTTGATGTTTGATGTGGAGCTGGGAGAGGCTGCAGCACTGCCTTCAGAGCAACCCCACCGGTGCTGCGAGGTGGGAGAGCCCCCTTTGAAATGAGGCATTGCCGTAGACCTTGGGATCAGGGGGTCTGACCCACTGGGGTTCGAACACACCTCCATGGAAGGTGTATTCTCTGTTAGGTCCCATTTACGTGCTGCGTTAGGGCCTCGAGTAGCTGTACGTTGTGTTGTGTGGCTTGAATCCTCCCTGCAGGGGGGGGTGTGTTGTGCTGGTGGAGGAAGAGGTGGTGGGACAACTCTTCTGCTCTGGCATCCACCCCCCTGTCTGCCCTCTTACCACATGGTTGCTTTCTACTATGAGCCCCAGCACAGACCCTGTGGCTGGGAGAGGAGGAATGTGGAGTGAGGTGACCACGAGCAATGTCTGGTGCTTCCTTCAGCTCTTGATGTTTCTCCGGACCACTGTGCTCTGGTCTCTGCGGGCTTTTGGTCTGGTTTCTGCAGACTGTTGGGGAGGGGTGTAGGAAGAGGAGGCTGACTTGGCTGGCAGGTCTTTTCTGCTGGTGTTGTTTCACGTTAGGATGCTGCTGCTTGGGAGAGCTGGAGTGTTAGCATGGTGGACGCTTTGGCTGCATTGCTTTGCAGAAATACGCTGCGTGTTGTCCCTGTGCAAAGGCATTGGCTTCTCCAAGAGGGAAAGCATGAATGCCTCGCTGAACCCTTCTGACCAGGGGTGACTTAGGGTGGTGTACAGCTTGTTCATATAGGAGCCAGCAGATTTCATGGAAAGGATAACGCTCACTGCCCTTGCCTCAGCTTTTGTGTGTTTGGCCAAGTTCCCATGGGGTCAGAAGGCCCCCGGTCTGTTGGGATTGCACCAGGATGCTGTTTCAGGAATGCAGGGCAGTAGGTGGGATTTATGCTCTGTGCAGATGGTTAGAAAGCCATTATAAACCCATTTTTACCCACACTCTGCTTACAGCCTCTTACAGGGGATGCACGCAGAGATAGTTCTTGTAGCCACTGATACGATGGGCTGACCACGGTATTGAAATGTTAATGGAACAAGCCTAGTGAAGGGCAGTGACACACTAGGCTGTGCACCCTGGTATGTACCCTGCAGTCTGTGTGTGCCTGTCTTGGCCAGGGCTGCTGGGCTCAGGAAACGGGGCCAGCACAAAACAGCTGAGCTGAGTTACCTACCTGCTTGTTTTTCTGTGGGTGAGTTGGGTTTCAGGGGAGTCTCCTTAGAAACAAAATTTATAGGTAGCTGGAGAGAGCAGGAGGGAGAAAAATAAGCCGTGAGCAGTAGTTAGTGTGTTCCAGTTGCATTGGTGCCAAAGTCAGCAGAAGGCAGTAACCTCCTGCCTGGCTGTGGCATCGCTGGGAGGAGAAGCTGCGAGGGTTTCACCTTCCCCTCCCCACGCGGCGGTGGCATGGCTGTTCATGAAGCTGTCAGGACGATAGGCGTTTAGGTGTTATAACGTGTCCCCGATGGGGCGTGTGACTTTGGGCACTGGTGTGGCCGTGCCCTGCTCTCAAGGATACCAGCACAGCCAGTTCATTTTATCGCGTTGTTTTGGTTGGAGTTAATTTGAAGGGAAAAGTTCCTTGTTTAAAACTGTTTATGCAAATATCTGTATAGAAATGGCATTTTTCTTCATGGCTTGGCTGCTTTTTTCCTGCAGGCGTGGTAGGGAGCCTGTCGTGTGCCAGAGTGCTTGGTCTGGGCTTGCAGGAAACCCCAGGACCTGGCTGTGCCCCCCCTCTGGAGCAAAGGGTGAGTGTGCAGGGGCTGGGGCAGGATCCAGAAACTGGCTTGGTTAGCAGCAAAAGGAAGGTGGTGTTTTCCTGACCCCAGCTGCCCTGAGCTGCTAGTCAGGGCTTCCAAACCCGGTGGCCACACGTCTCCTCCCAGGGAACACTGCCCCCGGGCTCCCTCCAGGGCAGGGGGTTTCCCAGGAGGGAGTAAGTCACTCAGTTCAAGATCTAATTTCTTACTTTCACTTCCTTTTTTTCAGTCGTTGCAAATTAAGAGGTTACCTTACAGCCCGGCGAGCAACGGTGTGAGGGCTCAGTGTGGGTACGAAGGCAAAACCAGGGCTGTTCGGTGGAAGTGCCTCGGGTTTGGCACCGTGTCCGGGAGCGGGCTGGCTCCTGATGCACTCCGTCAGACTGGGGACTAAAAACATATGAAAAAAAAAAAAAGAAAAACACCAGTGCCACATGGGTTGTGTTCAGACTTGAGAGAAGTGTTTTCTTCTCTCTTTTTTTAAATCAGAAACTTCTAGTTTCAGAAGGAGGCTTGTCTCGTTTTTTGTTTTAGTAAGAGCCAAATCTCTTGTCTCTTTCTAGACAAGATTGTTAATAATGTCAGGTAAGGGAAGGAGGGAGGCAGGCTTGTTGGCTTGCTTTGGGCTGTTTCTCTGTGTCTTCAGTGAAGCTTTCACATGCCGTCACCACCACCAAGGGTACCCTCTGGCCAGCCCTGGGGAGATCTGCGTGGCCGGTGTCTCTGTGTTCGCGATGCCCCAGTCCATGGTCCTTGTAGCTCCTTGGCTGTTTGAGCTGAATAGTGTCCCCGTTGGGACCGGCTGAAGCCTTGGCCCGGATTCAGCCATCACAAGGTGGGTGCTCCTCTGGCAGCACCATCCCTCGATTCCCTTTCCTGCTGAACCACGGCGGTGGCAGGAGCTGGCTGCGGAGCGGGGCAAGATGGGAAGATGAAAAACCCCGGTGCTGGAGGTGTTGGGGAGCGGGGGCGTCCTGGTGGCTCGTCGTGCCACGTGGGCTGTCAGGGCTCTGCCCTGCCCATCTCCATACCCAGGTGACTGCCCACGGAGGCTGAGCCCAGCTCCCTGAGCATCGTGCCAAGGGCTGTTCTGGCCGCTGTCTGGGCTGTGCTGGCAGCTGCCTGGCCTGGGGCAGGTGGGTCTGGTTGGTGTGACAGCCCGTGTGGCATTTTAATAATGAATCCAGGCTGGTGGTGTGTCAAATGTGTGTGTGTGTGTGTGTGTGTAGGCTCTCCCAAGGGAGACGGTATGTACTGTTGAAAAACACGGTGAGAAAGCACTAGAAAATACAAAGAAAGGTAATTCTGTGGTGAAGAGGCCTGCACTTTTAGTGAAGACAGCACGTGGATAGTCTGAAAGGGGAAATAAAAGAAACTGGGAGTCAGATGGCCTTCTTGGTGTATTCCGTATTTGTAAAAGAATTGGATTCTCCTCTGAGTCCAACTTGCCATGCTATATTTGCAGTAAACTATTGGGTCTAATCCCAGTTGTGAGGAAAATAATGGCTTTTGTTGCCAAGCATATTTTCTCACTTGTCACAAATCAGTGGGGTGAAACATATGTTAGAGGAACGTCTGTCCTAGGCTGCCCCTTTGGAAGATCAGCTGACGACACTGTTCTCCTGGACAGATAATTCGGCATCCCCAGAACACCCCTGCTCTCGGCCCAACCAGGAGCGGCAGGTGGGCTGCACCTGAAGCCCCAGGCTGGAGGCTGGCGGCCGCAGGGCTTGGTCCTGCTCCCCTGTCTGTGTCCGGCCCTTGGGAGCACGGTATGCTGGGTGAGGAGGAGGAGGAGGTCTCTGAAAGCTTTCATCCCAGACTGTTGCTAGAGAAACCTCTGCTTTTGTCTGGCCCTGTCTGAGCAGCTGGAGCGTGGCCCGGCAGGACCCTGTGGCGGGGGGCTGGGGAGGGCGCAGCATGCCAAAACCGACATCTCCCTGAGCAGGAGGGCGCTCGCTTGTGGGGGGCCTGGCCGCGGGCTGCAGCTGGTGGGGCTGGGGTGTGTGGGGCTCCCAGCTGGGCGGCTGTGCCGGCTGGAGCATCGCTGCGTCCCCACCGCTTCAGGCTTTCCTGCTTGCTGGAGCACGCTTGGCTCCTGTGGTCTGTCACGCTTCAGTTCAGGCTGCGCGCCTTCACGAGTCCTAACTCTCCGGGTTTTTCCGCTGCCTGTTTTTCACCAGTTTTCGCCCATGTAGAATTTGGTGGATTTAATAAGCCCATTCTAAACTTGTCATGGTTGCCCATGTGTGAACCTCACAAGAGGTCCAGGGGCTGGCCCTGGCTCCCACACATGGTCTCACCTCTTCTGGTGACAGGCTCTGCTGGGACCCGACTGAGTTGCTGCCGCTGGAGTAAGCATGCGGGTGGCTGTAAAGCCACAGTGTTGGTCTGCGAGCGTCGCGTTGAGGGTGCAGCAGCAAAAAGTGCTGCCGTTCATCTCGTTTGGCACTTGGACCTAAGATGGGACAAGCAAAAGTAAATGTGACTGTGAACCGTCATACCTTCTGCCACTTAGCTTGCAGTTGCTTCGCTCAAACTTACTTTGATTTCTCTTTACGATGTTTTACTGTTTATGAAGAAAGTAATTTCTAGAGTGGCAGTGCACCACGAATCAGCACTGTACTTCTGGTGTTGGTTTCCACTGCCAATTAAGGAGCTGGGCCCTCAGCAGCTTTTGAGGTGAGAAGTGTCGGAGCCAGGGGTTACTGGAAGAGGGGGAGACTTGCAAAATAGCTGCTGGAGAAGATTGTCTCACTTGCCCCATTTATTGCCAAAGGTTGAAATCCTCTCTCCACTGAAGCTGGTAGGAGTTTTGCCAGTCTCAACTGGGGCTGGGATTTCAACATGGTATTTGTAAATGCCTGAAATTCAGAGATTCTGCTGCCGAAGGGGAATATGTGAACTGTAGGAAGACCCATGGTGTAAGTGAATAATAATGATAATGAATACCACTGGTAAAAGTTGTGTTGATCCAGTGACATTCATCTAGAGTTGTAATTGCTACATTTAAAAAATGAGACCACATGGAAAATATCCTTCAGCAAGCTGAGGGTGGGACCAGTTGAAGTAGCAGTGTGTTAATAATGAACTGGAGCTGAGCATGCTGTCTTTGGCTTGACCTCCCCACATAAACATGTTACTTCTAATATGGGTGCTCAAGTTGGCCACAGTTTGTCCAAAATGATTTTATTCTTTGTAAAACACTGCATCATCCGTGTTGTCAGAGATATGCTATTTGGATGCATGTAATCATTCTCGGGCTCTGTGCATGGCTGCCAGCATTGTCCTCACTGGAGAATGGATGAGGTGAATGGCCTAGGAGAGGAAAAAATGAGTCTTGCCCCGATCTGCTGGCCAAGATGTCAACATCAACCCGAACAACACTCTTCTGAAGCCTTGAAAAGGTTTGGGGAATTGCTCTCGCTTTACTCTTTCACTGGCACACAGTTTCCACCCCAACTGCAGAGCTCCCTCAAGATATGGGAGCTGGTCTTGCCATGGTGGTGATCATTTGAACTCCAGCTCTTCTGAAGGTCCATGTTTCCAGAAGTTCAGCAGAAGCGTCTCTGAGAATCAGCTCACCTTGGGACCCTGCATGAGCTGCTGTTGGTGGTGTGCTGCGTGCCGTAAGCCTGGGATGCTCGCCGTTCTGCTGCGGCCCCATTGCGCGGTTGGCGACGGGGTTCAGCCGCAGCCGGCGGGCACGCAGGACTGGGCACAGCAGGGCCGTCTCCCACGGGCGCAGAGAGCTGCGGGTGCCCAGGGCCGGTGACGATCAGACCATTTTGGAGACAAGTCTTATATTGAGAAAGCAGCCAGAAAACACCTTTCCCTGGAGATCTTTCTGGTACTTTGTGCAACAGACTTCTCCGTTGACACTGTGCGCTGCCTTCACGGGCTGACATGCGGTGGCTGATGCCTCATAGAAAATGCCATCTGAGCGACTGTAGATCTTCTTGTATCTGAGGAGGAACAGCACCTAACGTTACAAAGCCCACACGGAAAGGAGTGGCTCCTCCATGTAGCTCTTTGCTGTTTGCTGCAGAAGCGTACTGGTTTGCTGCAAACCACACACGTAGGATTTCAGTGAGGCTCAGTGTTGTAGCTGGGTTGTAATGACCATAATGTCAGAACACGCTGCCTCTGAGCCCCCTGCCCAGCCGTGGCCTCATAGGGCTCTCAAGGACCATCTGCCCAGTCACCCCACCCGGCCGTTGGCCATAAGCAGCACCGTGTTACCATGTTCACGGTGTTATCACAGGATGGTTTGGGTTGGAAGGGACCTTGAAGACCATCCAGTTCCAACCCGCTGCCATGGGCAGGGACATTTTCCACCAGACCAGGTTGCTCCCAGCCCCATCCAGCCCGGCCTTGGACACTGCCAGGGAGGGGGCATCGACTGCCACTGCCAGGGTAGCTACGTCTGTTCCCACACCTCCACCTGGCTGACCCAGAATCTTACTGACGTTTACAATTTCTCGCCTATTTTCTTCATGGCGAGTTTACATCTATTTATCTTAACGCTAATACTCTTTCTTCAGTTTTAAATTGCTCCTTTCTTGGGTCCGCTCCCCCACAGACAGCAGTTGTATATGCTCTCAGCTGTTGTTTTCCCGAGCTGGCTTTTGACTAGCTCTGTCAAGTTTTTGGGTGGGGTTGGCGGGTTTTTTTGCAAGAATTTTTTGCAAGGCTGAATGCAAGATGCTCTCATCTCTGTGCCGTTCCTAACGCTGGCGTAGCACTTGGCCCTTGGTGGTGGGGGGCTGCTGGTGGCGGGTTTAGCCCCGCTCGGGTCAGCCCGTGCGCAGCGCTCTGTCACACTCGCTTTCCTTCTGCGCCCCCGCTGCCCCGCTCGGAGCCCTTCTCCAGCTGTCGGGGGGGGTGTGAGCGTTCTTGGGGGTCTTTGGCTGACGAGGGACTGCTGCTGAATTTGGGATCTCGGTTGGGGCTCTGCAGGGCTGCGCTCCCCCACGTTGGGCCGTGTCAGACGTGGTCCTGGAGGTGGTGGTTGTCATCCTGCCTGCCGCCCTGGGGAGGCTGCTGGGCCGCTGGGCCGGGGTGCATTTCCTCGGGACGTCTGATTGCTGCTGACGTCTCACGTGGTTATGGCTGCGATATGGGCTAATTGATTTGAAAATACGTACAGAGGCGAAATCCCCAGATCTTTTGGTTACAGATGTTCCCTCGCTCGGCTGTATTAGCAGTCGCACAGCCCGTCTGGAGCGTTGTCGCTCTCCTTGGTTTGCCAAGGAATTTTGTTTTCTCCAACAATGCTGCCGCTGTGTTTCAGAAGAGCTGAGGAAATTGTATTTCCTGCATTTTCTACCTCTGATTCTGCATTTTAAATAACAGTGGGAGCTCCATTCTTAGGAACAGAATCAAAGAAACTGGGAAGAGAAAAGCATCAAATCTCGAAAGCCTGCTGTCCAGCAGAGTTCAAGGGAACTCGAGGAGTTTTTTAGCACCCTTGTTTGCAGAATGGCTCACCCTGTTGTTCTCCTTTGGCACTGTTGGGGGTTTCATATATTGTGAATTAAATCACGGGAGCATTTCAGACAAACTGCTGTGGGAAACATGATCAGCTACACAATTTTATTTATGTTTTGCTTTCTGCTTTTTAGCAAATGCTTTCAGCTCTTCCTGAAGCAGTTTGGTAGGTTTTTGTTTATTGATTTCTACTAAAAGTTCCCATAAATTCCAAGTTCAGAAACACAAATTGCGAGGTGGCCATTTTTCTTCTGCGGACCTGCAGCATTTCTGTTCACATCCTGATGGTGCTGGGCGGAAGCCAGAGTTGGAGAGTTTTCCTAGTGAGGTTTGCTCTTCATGGCAAGGACCTTATTTTTCATCTAGCGAGGAAGGCTCTGAATCTTCATGGCAAGGAGCTTATTTTTCAGAGGAAAGCTCTGAACATGGGATATTAAAACAACATATGTACTAGAACCAAGAGAGGGTCTGAGCCCAGTTTGGGTCCTCTCTTTGAGAAGCCTTTAGCCTTCACAGAATAACTTGTTAGTGATGCTTTCCAAGGGCATCTCCTTTCATTTTAGTTTGCCAAATTGTTTTTACTCGGTGTAAATAAGGACCTGCCACCATTGTGTGGACTCCAGAAGTTGCCAGACTGCCACTGAATGACAGTGTCTCCTGTACACTCTTCCTCAGCTGTGAGTAGAAGCAGTTCTCCCGTGGCTGCAACTTCTCAGCAGCCGTGGTGCAGAAGCGTGCCGCTGGAGAGGTCAGGCTGACCATGGGCGGCGTTTCGTTAGACAACAACAGCTCGTTCCAAAGCTTTGGGGAAGAGGAGTGCAAATGAGAGCGTTTGCAGCCCAAAGCTGGGCCTGTCGTTTCCAGCTGTCCCCTGTTCTCTAACAGCCAAAGCAAACCGCTCTTCTCCAGGCGCCCCTTGGAGATGCTGCACTGTGGCGCCGGCCCGCGGGGACTAGCCCTTGGTCACTCGGGATCAAACGCTCGGCCGGGCGTTTCTCATTCCCAGTGCTTTGAGACACAGGGCAGCTCTTTGGCCAGGTAACAGCAGTGCAGGGGTCATGTCCAGCTCGCCTGGGACAGGGGGGTGGTGGTGGTGGTGGTGGGGCTCAGGGTGCCGGTTCCTGCGGTGCAGGAGTGAACGTGGGATCACTCCTGGCCGCAGTGGTGCTCAGGGTGCCGGTTCCTGCCATAGGGGGTGTTGGGCAGAGGGTCCCTCTGGGCGGTGGGTGCTATGTGTCCCTCTGCCGTGGGCAGTGGCCGTGGCCCGCGCCAGGCTGTCGATGTCCCTCCTGCGTGCAGCCCTGCCCGAAACCTTCAGCTGAGAGCGCGCCTGCTGCTGGAGAGCAGGAACAAAGGGGTTAATCCTTGAGTGGTGGCAGGTGCCCATTGGGTTTCTGACAGTTTAGCCCTTCTTTGTAGCCCAAGAAAATGGGAACTTTTCTGTTCCCAAGTGCCTGTGCTGTGGGCTTGTCTCGCTCCAGTCATTTCTAAAAGCCAGCACGTCAGCAGAGCGCCTGGAGAAGACTCCCCTCCCTCCAATTACAGCAGGACAATTAGTGATCTCTTCCTGTGCGTGTCCTCTGCTTTCTAGCTCTCTCTTCCAGAGTTTGAGGTTTTGGGGTCAGGCACTGAAGAGATATTTGTCTAACGTGGAAAGCGTAATTGGCACTCAGTTGAAGGTTATAATTAAAGGCCTGTTAATCCCCCCATGATGGACAGGACTGATGCAGCTCTAGCTGCTGACCAGGAAGCAGCTTGTGAACCGTGCTGGGGAAGGCAGTGGGGGTTTCGGTCCGCAGTGTCAGCGGGTGCCCATTGGGGTGTCACCCCGAGCACTGTTAGAGGCCTGTTGGGTTTGGGTTCTCTGGGGATCCGCTCTCTCCATCTCCAGTGCATGAGCGGGCTGGGTTAGAGGGAGAGGGGGAGGTTGGAGGGTGTCGGGATCAAACAGCAAATGGTGGCTGGTCTCCAGCTCCACTGCGCAGGCGGGAGAAAATGGATGTTCTCCGAGTGCTCCTGCCCGTTCCCTAGGCAGCGAGCATGAAGGGTGGAAAAAGGCTTTTCTGCCTGCCTGTATTTTTTCACGATGGTCTGAAAAGGCTGCTTAAGAGGAAGTTCATTTTAATTGAAAGGAGAGTGCCTCTTAAATGCAGCAGCAAAGTAATGATGGAAGCAGCGGAGCGACACTGTTGGGGGCTGTGTTTGTGAGCGGCTGACTCGGAGACCTCTGGAGTGCGGAAGAATGTCCTTTTTTCTGTTATTGCTTCTGCCTTTGCATTAATAATGCCAGCAGCCCTTAATTTTGTTTTCTATCCTGAACCTTTTCATTTAATATGCAGCAGCAGCTCCTGGGGTCAGTGGCCATCTCCATTTGTGTGGCTGCTCGTAGCTGAGTGGCTTTAGGGTCACAGCTAGCAGGCTCTCTGTGTCTGGAGAGATTGCCCTTTGCCTCCATGCGCTTAGATGGTGCTGGCCTAGCCGAACTTCTGCAAGGAGACTTGAAAGTGTCAAAGCAATGTGTTACAGGAGCGGGGGAAGCAAAGAAATTCTGTTGACGAAGGTCAAAATGTGTCTTCCTGACGCCTGGATGCCCAAGTGTGTCCTTGCTCACCGGTGGGACTGATGTGCCCCCATTGAGTCCTCCTTGGTGCCAGGACTCTGGAGTGAGCCAGCACACGTGGGATGATGGGGGAGAGGGAGCTGGGTCCTGCCGGGCTGGTGAGTGGTGACCCTCACTGAGCTTGTGGTGGGGGCTGCGGGTCTGGTGGGCACAAACTGCGGGTCCCCGCTACTTGGAGCAGGGGCTGGTGAAAGCTGCGGGAGCCTTGGGGAGTCTCTGCCTCTGTTGCTGCTGCCTGAACTGCCTTGAATGACCCCTGTAAGAGTTGAGGAGAAATCTTTGTGCCAGGTACAAAGATTGGATGAGTAGCAGTCGCTCAGACCTGGGAAAAAATAGGAAGAGGTAGGAAATTGAAAAGATTGGAGAAGCATTATTGATATTGCTCGTATTTCTGTGCATTGTCAGGGTTATTAAGAGCTGTTCTGGAGACCACCTCGGGTTGTAATCCACTATGAAAAGAGAACTAGAGGTCAAATCTGTGTGTTTTTAAATAAAAAAAAAATCTATATCAAGCTTGCCCAGGAAAGCAGAGCTCTGTAAAGCAAGTCCTGTGTTTGGCACCAGCAGGAGTTGGAATGTAAAATCCATATGGGATGAAATCAAATTTCCACTGACCTTGTGTGGGAAGGAAACTGTTGCCAGCAGGGGAATGTGAAGGTTTTAAAAACATTTTGTTATAAAACTGGCACCTTCGTATCCTGTACGACCATAGCAGTCGGTTTTTAAGAGGCTTAATTCAAAGGCGGTTACACTCTGCCACCCTCAGCTCCAGCGAATGCCATCGTTAACCGCAGAAGTTGGGTGTCGGGGACGGTGCTTGCCTTCAAAAGGGGGTGCGTACGGCGCAGCGCTGACGTAGCGGGCAGGCCGTACCCCAGGAAGCCGTCCTGAGGAGCTGGGTGGGTGGCAGCGCCAGCCTGCCATCTCCGTCCTGGCTCCGCTCGCGTGGAGAGCCAGGGAGCTGTCGGGAGCCGTGGCTGCGTAGGTGGCCGTCTCCTGTTGATCCCATAAGGCATCGCAGCTCTTGCACAACACGGAGCCCCTGAAGAGCAGCCTGCCTGATGAGATCAAAGCTGCAGCGCTGCGTTCACGTCATCTTTCTGTGAAGCCTGGGATGGTTTTCAGCAAAAAATGCTGGAGTCCTAGCTACCAAGGGCTGGGCCAGCTTTCAGGTGTGATGGCTGAGTACTGCTTTCTGGAAGTTCACTCGATTCCTCCGGGTGTTCCCGTGCATCTCTGTAGCAAAACCAGGCTGAATATTACTGTGCGGCGTTAAATCACCTTTATTCTCTCCCCAGAGAAGGTGCCGTTGCAAGGGGAGCGAATCTGTTCTCTGCATGTGAGCGCAGATGTGAAGGAGGGGGTGGCGAAGCAGCGTGGCTGGCGAGGGGCGCAGCTCTGTTTCGACCTGGCGCTGGGTGCCGTAGGAATAGGATGCTGCTTACTTTGATGCAAGAGTAGAGGCCAGGACACTCTGATAGCAGTCATTTTGAGATCTCGTTTGCAATGAAAATTCAATTTCCTTTTCTCCATTCTTTTAGCAGCCATATTTTTTTTTTTTAAAAAAAAGGTATTTCCACCGTTGCTTATATAGTGGAATTGTCTTTGATTTCAGGGTGTTGTGCAGCTCGGCTGTGAACAAGGGCTGACTTTTGCGTGCAGCACAGGGGAGCCCTGACCGGGCAGCACCGCCTGGGTGGAGGCAGGGGTTGTGCTGAGCATCCCTGCTGCACGTCACCCTTCCTCCTCTGCCCGGGGCCTCAGCCCTTCTGGCTCCTGTGTCCAGCGTCCCCGTGGCTGCGGGTGGGGTGGATGTAGGTCAGCAATGAGGCAGTGCTTTGCCTCCCGCAGGGCGGTCACGGGGTTAGCTGGGCAGACTTCAGGAACCGAAGATGCCTTTGGCAGTGGCCAAGTGCAGCGTGTGGAGTCCCTCGCCTAGGCTGTGTGTGAGCCTCAGACGCATTTTTATGAACGATTGTGCCAGCTTCTCATAACATGTCAAGAACGTAAAGGAAGTGCGGTAAAAGCAGTGCCCACGGAGGATCCCTCATAAGGTGACTGATTAACTTTGGAGTTTCAGCATTCATTATTTCCAAGGAGCTTTTGTTTTTTAGGTGACCTTCACGCAGCCTGCAGCCTCTAGTCCCATTACTGCCATCGTTAAATTACCCAGTAATGAGATCGCTGCAGGTGTCCTTGTTCCTGCAGCTCCCCGAGTTCACCTGTCAGGCTGCGAGGGGCTCAGTCTCATGTGATAGTTGTTATACAAAGAAGTGTTGAAAAATACCAGACTGCCAGATTCTCATTGTGGCAATTTTAACCTCCTCCATGTGGGATCCTCACGAATTTAGAGAGTGTGAAATTGTCCATAAATCTTCCGTGATTTCAGTCAGTGCTTTCCATCATCGCTTCTTAATTTATTGATTCAGCATCCAGTATGGAATAATGATTGTCTGCACAGGACCTTGCTGTAGCTGCGAAGCTGTGGGACAGCCTGATGCTGGTAGGGGACTGGTAGGGCTACCCTGCCTTGTGCGCATGCGTATATATATATGTAGCCACTGAAGATTATTTCACACATTGGAATGACACCACTGAGTTGTCTTGGTGCAGGTCATTGAGCTTCCCAGTTACGATGCAGCAATTTCAAGCGTCCTTGCTCAGGCAGCACGTGTATTTTTAGTTTGCTGTCGCTCTTGTGGGTAAGTTACCGTTTGTCATCTTACCAGGCTGAATTTGCAGAAGGAACCCAGGATGAGGTCTAGCCCTCTTGCCAAAGAGCTTTACCAATTATAGGACTTCCTTCTTAGCACAGGCTGAGCTCTCCTGTCACAGGCAGTGGCAGTTCAACGTGCTGCAGCCTTGCACCAGAACTTGAAGAAAGCACAGCTCGCACTGTTGCAGAGAAGCCAGGCAGAAAGTCACCCAAGAGCTCGCCTTGGCAGCCCGCTCCGGGTAGTCCTGGCAGGCGGGAGGGCAGGTGGGGCTCTGCGCCTCTCGCAGAAGGAGCCTGTGGTCCGGTGGGGCTGGCAGCACCCAGGGCTCCCCCTGATGCTGCTCTCCCACTGCCGAGCTTCTCCGCTGGCTCTTTTGCTGGGTGTGCTTTGCAAATGTGTCCCGTTGGGGTCCGTCAGCTACAGGTGACCCAAGAAAGAAGAATACACTTAATCACAAACCTCAGGAAAAGATAATATGTTGTTTATTGGGGATCGCTTATAAAAACGTTCATAGCGTTACAAAGGCTGTTTCTGTGGGTGGCCTAAAATGGCTGCAAGTGCCTTGTCTGCTCAGCAGAGTGTGTTTCATGCACCATTTTCATTGCGGGGGGAGAAGACCAGGTTTCTCGGGGTGAGCAGAGGCAGTAAGATGCTGTGCTGGAGCTGACCCATTCAGCGGAGGTGACTGTCCCTCGGCAGGCCGGGGGTGCGGCGCAGGGTGGCCTGGGGGCTGCTCTCCCCTGGGCTCTGGGAGCAGGCAGTTGTTGCGTGGACCTGTTTTGTCACCCAGCCTCTCTGATTCTGGCTTGTCTGATCCCCTGCTGTGCAGCTGCCCCCTCTAGAAGCCTGCTCAGCCCAATTGTTCTCACTCTGAATACTTTTTTTCTACTGTCTAGTCTCTTTTTTCCCTCCCCTTTCCATCTCTGCATGCCCGCTCCCCGCGGGGCAGAGCCCAGCTGCTGCTCCTGCAAGAGAGCCCTTCCCTGCGCAGGCTTCCTCGCTGTGCAGCGCTTGGAAGAGCTGCTGAAAACCTTCCCCGTGGTTGGGAAGCAGTTTGGAAGGTGTATTTCCAGCACACCGCGTGCCATGGGTGCTGCACTGCTCCTCTGGCGGAGAGGGCGAAGGGTCTCACTGTGCTTCACGAGCAGCGTTTGCTCCTCCGGTGCTTGTCTGTCTTCCCGGGATAAGCCCTGGGTCCGGGTTTGCAGCCGCGCCGCGTTGGGCGGGAAGGGGGAGCTGGAAA
Organism: Leptosomus discolor; assembly: GCF_034619465.1. Taxonomy (NCBI): domain Eukaryota; kingdom Metazoa; phylum Chordata; class Aves; order Leptosomiformes; family Leptosomidae; genus Leptosomus; species Leptosomus discolor. Next base: position 835,932 of record NC_141399.1, read on the forward strand.
AAGTGCAATTGGTTTTTTACCGTGGGAGAGAAGCATCCTCAAAATGAGGCTGGTCCAGGCAAAAAACCACAACTGACATATAAAGGAGAGAAACGTTAAACGAGGCTTCCAATGGTTTGAACGTGCTGACCAGAGTTAGCGTGGCTGAGGTTACCGGTTACGGCAGTGCTGGGTAAGGGTCCGCGCTGGGGGACAGGTCTGGCCGCTGCTGCGGGGTGCTCGTTCGTGGTGGGAGGCAGCAGGCGCCCCGGCCGTGCTGCGGCAGGGACGCGGGCTGCCCTCGGCTGCGTCCCCTCTCCCACGCAGGCACCCTCCAGACACCGCCGAGCCCCTCTTTGGCGAAGGTTGGGGGGGGTTGTAGTGTCTGTTGTGGCGTCTGAAGGTCCTTACGGGAAAGCAAAAAAACCTGGAACAGATAAGGTCTGTGGTGTCCTGTGAGCTTTGGAGGCCCAAAAGGCTTTTTAAGCCGTTGAGGCGAAGATGAGTTTGATTTGGCAGTTAACCTGGCAGCACTGGGGGAGCGTGGGTGAGGGGCGTAGGTATTTACGGTGCCAGGTTCCTTCAGGTCCTTGTCAGCCATTCAGTAGGTATTCAGATGATCATTTATCAAGAAATAATATGTTAGTTTATATGCAGAGAATACAGACTCTCAGGTGGTGCTAGATATGTTGAAATACCATTTTCTAGTTTCAAAAAGGCAATTGAAAAGCTCTGGGGGTTGATCTCTGTGTGCTTACACAGGTGTTTAGTTTGACAAAGAACAATGTTTTAATAGGAGACCAGTGAATGAGATTCTTCAGCTCTTGCTTGGAAAAACCCCCACTTTTTGCTTTAACAGGCCTTGAATTAAACCTGAGTTTGTGAGGGAGCCTGCTCTAGCAGTGCCTGGGCAATTTGCTCTGAGACAAGGAAGGACAACCCTTCAGGTCGGTGTTTGTTGCTGACGATGTATTTTCTTCTTCTCCCCCCTTGTGTGCACGCAGAAATCCGAACGCAGCTGGTCGAGCAGTTCAAATGTCTGGAGCAGCAGTCGGAATCGCGCCTGCAACTGCTGCAGGACCTGCAGGAGTTCTTCCGCAGGAAGGCTGAGATCGAGCTGGAGTACTCCAGGAGCCTGGAGAAACTGGCTGAGCGATTCTCCTCCAAGATACGCAGCTCCAGAGAGCACCAGTTCAAGTAAGCAGGCATTTCCAGGGGCAAAGTGGTGCAAAATGATGGGCCAGAGGGCTGCCTCGAACACTAGATGTTTGTTTGTAGCTGCACAGTCCAAAAGTGGAGTAAACTAAATATAGTGGTGACCTTGTCTGTCTTATCACTGCAGGGTTCACAAAAAGAACTAGAAATGTCTTTTTCCAAGACTTTCACCACAGCATTACTGACCTGTGCTGCCTGAATTAGACTTATTGTGCACCTTTTTGAGCAGTAAAATAAAAATATGAATCAGGGACCAGGAAGGAGTCAAGCCCCTTGCTTTTTTTGTTTGGTTGGGGTTTTATTTGTTTGTTTGTTTTTAAGAGGCTTGAATTCAGCCACTGGTTTGATGGTGCAAATAATGGTAGGCCCATTTTGTAAATGTAGTCCAGTCCTGAGGTCTCGGAGTGCTTGGCATTGCACACAGATCTGCTTACAGGCTCAGACTTGGAAGCGGTTTCTGGAAATCTAATGTATTGCAGTTTTTTAAAATGAAGTATGTATGCTTTCTGTGTGCTCACCCATACAGTGTTGAAGCTAGGCAAATCCGTAGTGGAAATATTTTGAAACAAAGCTTTGAAATAGGAAGTATAAACTGGATGCTGGAACTGTGTGAAACTCAGACTGATGCAAATTGTGAAATCCGTGAATGTGTGAGTATGTGCAAGTCTTCAGAAGCAGCCGCTTTCAGTTCAACCGCTCAAGCTTGGCTAAAACAAACTCGAGGCAGAATTTGAGTCTGGAGGTGACTCTGTTTTGTGGTGAGGATCCATAGCTTGTGCCATACATTGGCTGGGTGGCAGCCGTGACCTTAAGGCTGCTGGGGACACCACGGTCCCGTCGCTGGTGGAGGAGCTGGTCCCTGCTCTCGGGTGTGCCCGGTCGGAGGGGTCAGGCTGGGCTCCGTGGGACGATGCTGAGTGTTCCCACGTGCGTGTTGGTGGCTGTCAGGCTTTACCTCCGTGCTGCTCGTGGTGGTCCTTGCCACGACCGGCTCCCCCGGCGGTTCCTGGGGGCGTGGGGTCTCCCTGGGCAGTGTGGATGGCACCGCTGAGGTGCAGCAGCAGGGTCTGCACCCGGGGGTCCTGCGGCACGGAGGCAGGTCCTCGTGCTGGCTGCTGCCTGTGCAGCACAGCAGCTGAAGTTCCCCACCTCTGCCTCCCCTGGCCACGGCATTTGTCTCTGTCTCTTCTTCTGGCAGCAGTGTCCATGAAATAGTCTCTCAACTGGGATTAAGCCCTTTGCTCAAGGTGAAACTAGTCACTCAATTCAATGGCCAAAGACTACAGCCGCTGTTTAGCTCCTTCCCCAGAAAACGGAGGGGTTTGCCTGTCTGATGCACTTAGCCTTGCTAGCCCCGGGCTCTTTGCAGTCTTTTTCTTTCTCTAACCCCTTGTGACTTTTTTTTTTCCCCATTTCAGCTGCAGGAGCACTGATTTCTGCTGTTACATTACTAAATCCTATTTATTCCATATGACTAAATCCCATTTAATCTGTTTACTCGGTCTCTCTAGTGAGCAAGCTTTTACTGTTGTCTTAAGCAAAAGTGTGCTGAAAATGAATTGCCTTTCAAATGCTGTCTCTTCTTTTTGACTCTGACTGTTGCTTGTCCGTTGTGTGGTGCTGGGCTGGTGCTGCTGTGTCGTGCATTGGGGGTGACTGCCCTGGGGAAGGAATTGGCCAGTATGGGCTTGGGAAGGTGCTGCTGTCCAGAGACGGAGCCCTGCTGTTGTGCAGCATCTGCTGATGACAATGGTTCTCCACCTTTACCAAACACCTGGGCTCAAGTGCCTGCTGGTTGGTGATGGTATGGGTGGTGTCAATAGGGCCAGCTTGACTTCGGTGCACGCTTCTGCTTTGCCCTCGCTGTCGCACTCCGTGCTGAGAGGCTCCCTTAATACGTTTTTCTTCCAGGCCGCTTTGTACCTGCGCCTTGTTGGGTTCATCTGCGCCACTTCCCCAGCTTGCTGAGGAATGTCGTTATTCTGATGAGGCTTGGGACACTCTCGAGAAATACGGTATCTTCTGCTCCTCCTTTGTTCCGGCGTGGCCGTGGGCAGCAGGCTGTGGCCCAGCCCGCAGGAGTGGTGATTGCCGCGGCGCTGCTGCGGGGCTGTTCACGGAGATTCCGCATCGACAGACCCATTCGTGCTTTTATGTGTGGTGGTTGTTTTGTCTGTGTGCGCACGCAGAGATTTTCTGGGCTCACCGTGCCTTCCTCTCCGTGCGTTCGGCGGTGAGGCGGGCTGCACCAGCCCTGGTCCCGCGGGCAAGAACGCCCTGGATGAGGAGGAGTATGTGTGCAAAGGCTTGGGCCGCACAGCATAGCTTGCTGGTCGGAGGGCTTCTAGGGAAGGACAGCCCTGTTTGGGCACAGGGGCTCTGAGGCCCATCTCCGTCACGGCCGGCTGCCAGCACTGTCGGTGCGCGCCGGCTGCTGAGCCTGGGTGCGCAGCAGAGCTGCCTCCCCTGTGGGCGAAGCAGCGGGTGCTCCCCGCGCAGGTCTTTAGGTGCTGGGGAGGGAGAGGCCTTTGGGGCTCAGACACGTCCACAGGCACGGCTGTCGGCACACGGGGAGCCCTGCCCAGGCGGGATGGCGGCAGGGGAGGTCGCTGCTGAAAGGGGCCGTTTCTGTGGAACCAGCACATTGTGTAGGAAGGCGTTGGTTTGACCGGAGAAGACAGTGTAGTTGAAAGATTTGGAGTAAATCACTCGGTTGCCTCATTTAGAAGATTTATCTCAAAGTGTCTTGGTTGGACAACGTGAAGTGTTTTGTTTCAGTTGTGTCATTTCTGGAAATTTTGATTTGTTTTGATTAATTTGCCTTCAGTACTAAAAGCAGTACATGGAGAGCAGCGCAGGTTTCTCTCAGTGTTGAGATGGAACATGCCAAAACTAGTTAAGCCCTAACCAAGTGGGAAATGTTTGCTGAAATTTCCCTCAACAGAGTTTTTCTGACCACCCCTGGCTTCCAGTCAGGGTCTCAGGATGCCCCTTGGCCGGGTCTTGCCCAGTGGAGCCAAGTAGGGACAGACTCGCTCTGAGGATGCTGTGTGGCTCCCGGGGACTCTTCAGGTCACCCGCCCCGACGCCTGCTGCCGCTCACGGCCATCGCTTTGTTGTCTGCAGCACAAGTGGGATTAAGGCCGTTGTGAACATTCAGCATGCATGAACGTATCCGTGCTGTGCACAGACGCTTTGTGGTAACGTTGGATGCAAAACGTTTTCTCCAGCACTGTTCAGAGGACTAAATGTGGTACAACAGATTGTGCAGCAACTGGGCTCTTTCTGAAATGGAAGTGGCAGCTGTATTAATAGACCAACGTGGAAAAAAGAAGCAAATCTATCTCCCTTGCAAAGCATTAAAGGGATTGCCAGGGATGTCTCTTGTCCTGTATATCTTCCAGAGCACCCAGTTTGGGAAGGGTCTGGTTGGGGGTCTGATTTGGTGCTTGTGTGCCACTGGATGTCCGTGTGGGGAAGCACTTGAGTGGCTGAAAGAGACCCTGAAAGAGGTTCCTGGAAGCCAGAGCAGGGCCACAGATGGGTTTCTCAGCCTGGCTGGGGCAGGGGACCAGCTCTCATGTTGTCTCCAGCTGACTGGCATGTGTTCAGGTCCTGCAGAGCTCTTGCCACGAGTATCTGCACTGTATTACTGTCATACTGTGAACTGACCCTTTGCAGCCCACACCTTCTCAAAGCCCAGGTACAGAGCAGCAGACCAGAAAGCACCGTGGGTGCCCTGAGAACTTGAGGTAGGGCAGAAAAACCAGGCTGTGTAGGGCAGGCTGTATGCAAAGGTACATGTATGTACGTGTGGAGTGAAGCACAGGGCTGTGCCCAGGGTCAGCATCAGAGCGTCGTCCATCTCCCCTGCACAGAAAGCCTCCGTCCTGCCCCCGGCAGCCGCGGGAGGCTGGTAAATAAGGACGAAGCTGCGGGAGAGAGCAGCTCGAGGAAGGAATGTGAATTCCTTGGCTCGATTGAAGCCCTCGTGTATAAGACTTAGACTGGAAGCTTCTGAGTTGGCTGATACTGAAGCACCTTCCCTGTGCCGAAGAGGAGGCGCTGCTGTGGTCAGCCATGGGCAGGGGGCCGTGTGTCCGAGCACGGGGTGTCTGCGGCCGTGCCGCTGTCCCGGTGGGGGCAGCAGCTCTGGGCCAGCGCCCGGACCTGCACCGGCGATCCCTCGGTGTCCACCCGAAGGACGCAGCTCTGAGCCGGTGCAGGGTCTGTGGCGTGCCGGTCACCTCTGTGCCAGAGCTGCGGCCCTGGGGAGGGGGAGGCGAGGGGCGGCAGCGGCAGGGGATGCTGTGGCCGGGTGTCCTCGCCGCAGGGCGGTGGGGGCGGCGCTGTGCTCGCAGCCGTGCGCGGGGCGGACGGGCTGGCTCTCCCACCGCTGTGCTGGGGGCACCTCAGGAGCGTGGCCCCATGCTGCAGCAGGTTCTGGGGGGAGGCAGCCAGAGGAGCTCTCACGCTTTTCTCTGGGGGCACGAGGGATTCTAGCAGATGCATGCAGTGGAGGAAGGCAGCATTACCCCGCTGACAGCATTCACTTGAAAATCACGTGCCTTTTTGACTTTGTTCACTTGACCTTTTTGATTTTATTTTTTTTGTTTCCAATTCCCTAGGAAAGATCAGCACCTACTCTCCCCTGTGAACTGCTGGTACCTGGTTCTGACGCAGACCCGTCGAGAGAGCAGAGATCACGCCACCCTGAATGACATCTTCATGAACAATGTCATCGTTCGGCTGTCACAGATCAGTGAGGATGTCATCAGGCTCTTTAAAAAGGTAACCAAAGCAGTGAGGGAGAGTTCTGCTCAGTGGGGATTCATCCTTGCATTTTAGTCTAAAATAGAAGCTTATTGTGGACTTCTACACAACTGTGCCCCCCTGCAAAGTCTAGAGGTACAAAAAGAGCCAATGTTGTTAAAGAGCAGAGAAACGTAGCAAGACTTTCTACGAAGTATGTGTCACGTCTTCATGAGAAAACTAGAAAGGAGTTTGAGCTCTGGACACTGAAAATGTAAAAACTAGCAGGCCAAGCAGAATTCTTTAGCATCGTACTTGTTATGGAAAAGCTTAGACTAGAGATTTTCCTGGGAGGTTACCAACCTGAGGAACCTTATCTAACTAAATTGCCATTAGACGTTGCAGAGCAAATCTGTACAAGGGATCGTTGCTTGTTAGTCTTTCCAGATAATATTTATCCAAGAACTTTAAAGAAGCTGAGATACAAAACTGTCATGTCGCTAGCAGTGAGGTGTGACCTGATGCTTGAACTGGTGTCAGTGCCAGAGAAATGAAAGAAAATGGAAATGGAAAATGTGGTGACTTTTTTTTTTAAAGACTTTTGGAGGGCTTCAGAGAACAGGTCAGCAATCTGACTTTAAAAACAGACTTGTTGGCTGAAACTTTAGTAAAGGGCAGAATGACAGGCGTGTAGGCAGATACAAGAGAGGAGTCAGCGTGGCTTTCTGAAGAGAAGAGTCGTGCCTCAGAGATCTAGTGGATATACTTCCAGGAGCCAGTGATCATGTGAATAAGTTGGCACAGTACCTTCAGGGTCTTACAGGCTTTGGAAAAGGTCCCTCGATGAAGTTCTTGAGGAAAAGAAGCTGTTGAAGAATAAGGAGTGGTGGTTTTCTGGATTAATGATTGGTTTAAAGATGGGGAACAAAAGGAAGGAGAATTTCAATGGAGTTCCTAACAAATTATTTGGAAAAAGGATGAATAGTAAGATGACAAAGTCTGATGATGGTGCAGAATTATTAATGATAACCAAATTAAAAACGTGCATCGAAGAGTTGCAGGAAACTCGCAGTCAGGTGGACCAGGGCTCTCCAGTTGAAAACAAGGGGGGAGTGTGTGATGTGGTAAGAGCATGAAGAGCCACAGCAGTTTGTAGGGAGCGAGTAGGAGTGAGGACCTCGTTGTGCCTGCTGGTGTGAGCCACGGGCGGTCAGCAGGCACGGGGCAGGAAGAGAAGAAGGTAAAGAGGAACCGCTTTTTAACGTCGTTAATACCGTCTGTGTGACATTTGCGGTATTACGTTTGTTGCCTCATGCCGTGTTTCTGAAAGCCGGATGCGTGACCTGAGTGCTCAGGCGGCCGGACAGGTGTGAAGGGCTGTTCCTGGTCGTCAGCCGCCCGGCTCCGCTGCCGGCACAGCCTGGGGCTCGGGATCCCCGGCCCTGCAGCTCATCACATCGTGCACGTGCTCGGTGGCATCGCTGGCCCTTTTCTGCCGCTTCTGGGCGTTTGCCAAGGGCTGCCCTCCGGGTACCCTGGCGGGCTGGATGGACCTTTTGCCTGACTGCCTAGCTCTTGTTTGTTTGTTTGTTTGTTTGTTTGTTTGTTTGTTTTTCTTAATTTTTGTCACTTGTTTTCCCCAGGGGTAGCTGGAGAACTGCAGTTAGTGAGTTGGGTGAGCCCACTGGAATGCCTGCCTCTCCAAACAGGAGAAAGGCCCTCAAATCAGTGATTATCTTGAAACTTTAGCCTAGCTGGAGACTAAATTTAATGTGATATTTTTATGGCCGTTTCCTCTAGTTTATAGATCTGACCTAGAAGTTAAACCACAAGGTCAGGTTTGGATTTGCCGATCAGATACGGGACACCATCCCTTTTCCTGTCCTTCTGGCCTCCAGAGATGGGACAGATTTGGGATGTATCTGTTAGTTCAGTCCCAAGTCTGTCTCAAAATCTCCCTCTCACTTGCATTTTACTCTGAACCTGGTTTTGAGATGTGTATTAAGAGGATCCTTCTGCTTACCCTTTCCAGGTCTGTGAATGGTATATCTCACTTTGAACCATAGGACAAATCCAGTCAGCCTTCAAACGAGGACATAAATAGGGTGTTTGAAGTTTTTTCTTGTCATAGGTAAATCCTCAGACAGGACAAGATAATAAAGTATTTCATCCATACAGCAGGATTACTTTGTGTTCGCTTTTGCTCTGTCTCTCCCTCCCTCTTCTTTTTTGAATTTAAATTTAAGCTTTTAAGACACAACAGTTCCATTCTGTAGAAATTGCTGCTCCTTGTTTCCCCCTCCCCATCCTCTGCCAGGAGAGGTGAAGTAGCGCTGACTCCATCTGCAGCCTGCCAAAGCCAGCACCTGCTTTTAATCAAGAGGAGGCTTTACAGCAGAGCTGGGGGGATCTGTGGTTTCACTCGCAGTGATCCCTTGAGGTTTGAATTGTAGCAGGACTCACCTGTCCCTGGAAATAATGCTCAGCTAAATCATGGAAAAGGCTTATATTGTGTCATCATTTGCCCTTACTGTGGGTAAGACAGGCTGCCGCTTTCTAGGATAGCCGGGCTATTTGTTTTTCTTAACCTATTGCATGCTGTGCCCCAAAGGGATGCAGGGCTGTGCTTCCCGCTTGGCAGCAGTGTTTGGTGAGAAGACATGAGCCTTAAGCACGTGTGTGGGAATAGGAGCGTCCTGGTAAAAGGCTTTTAAGGACGTCGAGTCCAGCCTTGCAGCTGGTATGGGATTGCTCAGAGGAGGTATCTTTCACTGTTCTATTCAGTCTGGTGTTCAGTGTGATGAGCAAAGTGCTTGAAGCGCTCCTCCTGGGGAGACTGCCCTGCACAGGAGCACTGGGCAGCTAAACCGGCTCCAGAAGGGTTAAGGGCATCCGCAGTTGTGGTTCAGCTGTTCAGTTTCATTGCAGATTGCTCGTTGATGGTAAATTAGGGTAATGTTTTTTTCCAGAGATGTCGCTTTTAATTCCTCCCGTCTAGAATTTATTAATGGGTTGTGACATGCTGTGGGCACACGGAGGAACTGGAAGGTTTTGTGCTTTGTGCTTTCATTATGTAAATGTAAACAATCTCAGCAAAGAATCAGGACGTAATATCTGGGGTGCGAGGACGCGCATAACTTAAGCAGCAGTTGATCAGGGCGGTGGTAATCTGCCGAGGAAGATGCTGGGTGCGGAGCTGCTGCTCCCCTCGGCGTCCCTGGGTGCGCTTGGCAGCAGTGGGGGTCGTTCATCAGGGAGTCCTTTGGTTCATCTCTGCCGAAGCGTTCCGCCCTCCGCTGCCCGGCAGCGCGCGGTCCCTGGCTGGGCATCGCTCAGACGTGCCGCTCGCCGTGGCCGGCCGGAGAGCATGTGGGCTTGCCCTGACCCAAGAGAGAGGGGAAGCAGGGCTGGTGGGGACTGAGTTTTTGGTGCTTGAGACGTTTAACTGAGCCGGCTCCAGCTCTGACCTCGCCCCAGCTGAGGTCAGTGGTGGCTTGCAGTGGACCCAGCAGCAGGGCTTACAGGAGGGAGGAGTGGATTATCAAAGGCAGGTTGGGAGGAGCTGGGTTACATCCCATGGATCACTGGCAGACCCGTGGGTGCCGGTTGTGGTGCGGGCTGGGCTCCCTGCCGTGCCTGTGCTGGTGACAGGACAGCTTTGCGGGGTGCTGGGGAGCCGTGGTCGCTCCCCTGCATTGCGGCGGGGCCCCCAGCCTGGTTGGGGGGCCCCCAGCCTGGTTGGGAGGCCCCCAGCCTGGTTGGGGGGCCCCCCGGGGAGCCGTGCTCGCTCCAGCGCGGAGGAGCTCGTGTCCCGGCTGTGGGGTGAGCTGCGCTTTGGTGGCTCAGCTGAGGCTGGCGACACTGGGGATGTCAGTGAGGCAATCCACAGCCCCTTGGTTGGGCCCTCAGGTGTTTTTGACTTGCATCCAAGGAAATCCGAATTGTAACTGTGGAAACTTGTCTCCTTGAATACCTGCAGAAAAAATGTACTGAACTGTGGGATTCACCCAACGGTGGTCTCGAGGCAGAGCACGGAGATGCTCGTAACGTGTAAAGGCAGGAAGCACTTACAAAACGGGAGTCGAATCTGGATTTGGACTTTGTAGTTCTTTTGTTGCAAAATGGGCAGTTGGTCCCATCCAGTGATTTGTTTTCTTTCTTCCCCTTCCTTTTCTGCCCTTCCTAGATGTGGAAGATAGGAATTCCGGTCTTTGGTGGTCTGGCTTCGTGAGGGTATAATTTGGTTCGCCCTCTGAACCCCTGCGCACTGAAGCCATGTAATTTTACACAGCTACAGTCCACCCTCCCTCCTTGTGTTTTATCCCAGCAGTTAAACAAACTGTGCATCGATTTCTTCTCCTGGCAGTGCTTCAGAATCCAGTATTTCGCATGTTGCTCTAACGGAGGGCTCCAACCGCATCCCATCGTGTGGACAACAGGAGGGCAGGAACAGCAGCGTAGATTGGGTGTTTTCCTGACACCTGGCCTTGCTCCTGTGACCCTCTAATTTGAAGCCATGAGGTAGCTATATATAGATATATATATATATATATGGCAATTTTCATAGTGGGAGTTTGCTGGAGCCTAGAGACCCGAGACCAGCGTTCTTCATTAGCGATACCGAGGCTGGGGGCTGTGCTGCTGGTGGCTGTTACGGAGAAGGAGGAGCCCACGGGGATATTAAATGTGTCCTTGCATTTTTATAAAAAGACCCAGTAATGATATCATTTACTTGTTGCACCGACTGGTTATAGTTGCAGTGGCAGAGGACAGTTGTCCTCTGGTGGGTATGACTTGCTGCACAGAAACTGCCGTTCTCCAAAGCGCGGTAACAAATCTGTGCAGGGAGGTTTTCGAGTCGGGCGCAATGTCACCTGGAGTCCAGGAGCTGCGTATCCAGGCTGAAAGAGAAGCACGGATCTTTGCCGCAGAAGTGCCACGGTGTCATGGTTGGATGGTTGCGTGTGCCTTTGGGGTGCGTGGTCAGCGTGGTTAAAATGGGCCGAGAGATCCTCGTGTCTCCTGCTTTGAGGCTCTCAGTACAAGACACGAAAGGTGGGGTACATCTTCACCTTCAGGCTTCTGCCACGTATTTGAGTTGGTGCTCTGGACTCATGTGGAGAGACGGGAGCATCTGAAATGCCCCCTGGTCTGTGCTAATGCCTGCCACGGGATGGGGTGAGTTCCAGCTGTCCTCGTTCCTTGTGGCACGCACGGGTGGCTCAGCTGCAGGCGTGACATGGCGGGTGCCAGGCTGGGGCCAGTGGAGGCCGTAGAAGCCTTTGCTGTTTCTCTGATTTTGTTTACCTTGGCATGCTGAGTCTTCCAGCTGGTGCCCAAGATGTTTTCCATCAGAAGAGCATCCACAAGTGCCAGGAGTGGCAGACCACGCCGGGGGAGGCTTTCTGAGCTGAGGCTGCTTTGAAGAGCCCAGGGGCTGGATGCAGTTCGGAGTGGCTCCGAGTGGCTTTGTTTCGGTGGTGGCTCAGCCTGCAGCTCCTCCGCGCAGCCTCCCCTGGTGTCACACGTGGCTTGAAAGGTGGGTGGTTTGGGTGGGGGGTACAGAGCTGCAGGATCTCCGGGGTGAAAATTGGGTTTGACTCTCCAGCACTCCCTGGTTCGTCAGCACAGCTGCCACCGGGACTGGCTCTGGAGGTGGGCTGGGGTTTGAGGGATTTCCCCTGCTCGCTGCCAGCCCTTGACGCTGACACTGAGGTGGGTGTGCGAAGGTGAGCTTGGGAGCGTGTGGCCTCTGTGGTATTGTCTCCTCTTTCCCAGCAGAAGCTTTCCTGGGAAATGTAGGACCTGGAGAAGGAGTGCTGCTCCCTTGGGTGAGGAGTGGTGTCCCATCAGCGAGTACTGCGGAGCTGCGCAGAGATTTAAGGGCATCGTGGGGACCTGCAGGCCGGTTGGGGAGCTCTGCAGGCCGTGCAGGGCACCAGTGTCCTCTCGCCGAGCATCCCTGGCCTGCAGCTCAGCCTGTGCCATTGAAATGAACAGCCGGCCCCCCCGCCTGCTCCGGCAGACAAGCCCTGCTAACGAGGGGAGCGAAGGAAGAAAACTCAATCGGGGTAATTCCCCTGGAGCTTCCAGTGTGAGTCACGTCCCTGGCGCAGGAGGAGATCATCGAGGCGAGTGTGTTAATGTTGCTAATGGGCAGGCAATAAATGGAGATGCTGAGGTATGTTGCTGTGCAGATCCGACTTGCTCTGTTGTCAGAGTGAGCCTCCGTCACCATGGGATCTCACTGCACGTCCTCCTGGTAGAGGTGAGCTCTGGGTGAGGGGCACCCCGCCGGCCCCCTTGGCCAGGCACCGGGTGTTTTGTCCCCTTCTTACCTCCTGCTGTGGCAGAAGGAAAGCAGTTTGCTGCTGCTTCTAAGTATGGAATACAGGAAATTATACGTTTGAGAGAGAGCATCGCGATGTCCAAAATAACCGTGCTGAGTTATTCCCCAGCGTGTGATTTAATTACGTTCCGTGGCAGTGAATTTAATTATGCCCCATACTGCAGTGTCCTGGATGGAGATTTAATGAAGAAGTGGTGTCTGTCTGGAAGGGAGTTCTTTTCTTTGTCTTTGAAATAAACATTCTGCGTTGCCAGTAGTCCATGTTGCTTCTTCCCCATACTTTGTCTGCAGCAGCAGGAATTTTAATAAACCTGCTAAACTGAAGCTATCCCAGCCAGCAACTGTGTTTTTTAGTAGGAACGGAAGGCGCGAAGCAAGCGGCTAAATTGGAATTTGGGTTTTGCGGATGGTACCAGGGAATTGGAATGACGCTTTGGCATTGTTCCCTGTAGAGACAGAAATGTAACTTCTCTGTTACAAAAAGGGGAGGCAGCAGGCTCGGGGGAGAGGCGAGTCCTTCAGCTTCTTGCCTGCCTGCGTTTGGAAGAGGCTCCAGCATCAGGAGGTTGGACGCTGCCCTCTTGGATGCTGGGAGACTTTTAATGATGCCAGAGGCCACTTTGGTCTCCAGCAACGGGATGGAGAGTGGTATAATGTCTGTGAGCAAACGGGTGTTCAAATGCAGTACCCACCTGTGGTGCCCCCCGGCCAGCGTGACTCATGGGAACGACACCACACACTGCTGACAGCCGAGCCGTTTTCGGTTGCTCTATTGAGGAGTCTGAAATTAGGTTTGAAAATCACGGCTTTGTGGGCTTCGCCGCCGCCGCACAGGAGACCCGGGGCAGAGGCAAGAGCTGCAGCTGGCTTCGGGCCGTTGCTCCTGCCGCAGGCCCGTCCTCCTCCGTCCGCTTTGGGAAGGCTCGGTTCGGGGCTCGCGCTTCCACTCGCGCAGCAGGGCCCGCTGGAGGGTTATGTGGGACTGAACTCCTGCGGGCTTGGGGCCTCTGGGGTCTGAGACCCCCAGTTGTAGACGCTGGCTTGAATGACTCGTGTTCTGGATGGAATGGGGGGGAGGTGTGCACGCTTTTAGCAGCTCTGTTGCTTATTAGCAGCTACAGTGAGATTTCTGAGACCAGCTAGTGACTGCTGGTGTTGGCGGGGAGAGGAGAGGGACTGGGGTTCCCAGCAGACGAGGCTTCCAGATGGCGGGGGGTGCTTAGCACCTTCTGGTAACTGCCATCTTCTTGGCACCTCGCACACGTCGGGGCGGGAGCAGCGTGCATCAGTCATGCTTCTGAAGATGGGAGTCCTCCAAATGCCCTGGTGCTAATTCACAGATAAACGATCATTACTGGATATTCACTGAATGCGGGGTCATTTTACTCTTTAGATCTCGTGCTTCACTCTTTGCACTCAATTCTAACTTAGTTACTAACCTCAGGTTAAACTTTTCAAGTATGTAAGTTGTCCACTTAACTTTGATTGGAAGATCTTTCTGTGTTGTGGGCTTCTTTAGCCACCCGACGGGATGTTGTTTTCCCTGACTGCACAAAAATGCATGGAGTTATTTGAGGAAATCGGAAAGAAACTCCTCGGGTTTCTGGTTTGGGATTTTTTTTTTTTTTTTTCCCAGGGGGTGTCTATACTTAGTTTAAACACATCTTCAAGCTGTAATAAGCGTTTCCTAGCCAGGAAGATTCTGCAGAGAGATTTGGGGTGTAATTACAAGGGAGGCAGGAAAGCCTAGTAGCGCCCAACCGCTGGATTTCTGAGTAGGAGCTGACTTGATCCGCAGCCAGGCTGAAACGTTCAGCAGCTCCCCGAGTTGTGGCCTCTGCCATGACGTGCCGTGTTCGTGCTGTAGGAGGTGGGCGACTGGATCTGCTTCATCCTGCCTGGTGAGGAACATGGAAATACAAACTGATAACAGGGTTTCAGGAGACAAGGGGGCGGAGGGAGGAAGGTGTCCTGAGTTTCTGCCCTCGCAGGGAGCCTTCTCTGACGCTGGCTGAGCTTCGGCTGTTGCGGCTGTGAAATGTGAAACTGTGTTAGATAACTGCGGTGCAGCTATTTCGTAATAAAATGTCCTTTTTGAGAGAGACTTTGCTTCACTCTGGTCCGATTAGTGAAAATGAGCTACTGAAGAGAAATTGGGGAGGGTGGGTCGTGGTCAAGGTAAGCCTAAAACCAGCCATGCTGGGCAGGGAAGCCCTAATGGTGTTTGTTCTGAGATCTCACAGTTGATTGGGAATTCCAAGTCCAGCAGCAAGTGTCTTTAATGAATCTCTCAAATCAAGGTAGATGGACAGGTGATACTGTGTGACTGAAAAATGCAAATCTAGGCAATTTGTGTCCCCACAACTGTTTATTGTGTGATTTAAGCTATTCAGGGGAGTTAATGTAGCATTGACACACAGCCAGCTCGATACGGAGAATGCAACAGCCCATCCAGTAACACAGGTTTTGCTGAAGAAGGGGTGAAGTCAAGCCATGAAACGCTCCTGGCTATGGAGCAGGCCCAGCTATTGCGCCAGCCTTAACATGAAACAAGTCCCCAAAAGGAGGGGGGGGCATTCTGTGTTAGATCCGCACAGTGAGGTGGCGGGGGGCTAGAGGTAAACAGTGCCAGCGGAGGGGTGAGGCGGTGTGGTCTGTAGCTCTGGGTTCATCCCTGTGTGTTCGCAGGGTGAAGCAAGCTAATCATGTGATGTCCCTCATCGTGGTCTCTGAAACCCGGGCTGGGTGATCCATGGGCAAACATCGACCTCAAACGAAAATGCAACAATTCTGAAATAGCATGAGGATTTGCTGCACTGTGTGTGTTCGTGTTTGTAATCACACGTTTTATTTCGTTAAGGATTTGTAGAAAATTAAAGGAAATCAAAATGCCAGTTTACTTTGAAACTTCACTGTCACAAGCAGATTGGAAGAGGCGGCCATCTGTATTTTGGTTGTAATGTTTAGAAGTGGAAAAAACAGAGCCCAGATGTGGATTGGCAGCCCTGCTGATGCTGTCTCTTCAGCTCCCAGAGCAGGAAGGGTATTAGACAGGATTTCTGACGTGGTGTAAATGAGGCCCCTGGGGCATTTCTCGTGCTGCAGGGTTGTTCTGCTTTTAAAAATAATATCTAGAATTAAAATGTACATGGTTTTGTTAAGTCCACTGCAGAGCAAAGAACGGCAAGTCTCGTGTTCGGCAGGGGGGCCAGGAGCGGGCAGATCTCCGAGGGGCCGGAGGTGTTTCAGACGGGCACTACCCAAAGCCAGTTGTGCTGCCGAGGTCCCCCTGCCCCACGGTCAGCTGGGAGGAGGACAGAAGAACCCAGTAGGCGTGAGAGGGGTTGCTGTGGTTTTGTTCTCTGTGGGGTGGGTGTGAAAGCCTTTGCTGGGGATGAACAGGATGCGCTTGGGCACAGGGGTGGAAGGGCTGGGAACAAGCACTGCTGGCTCTGTCAGGGTCAGGTTGGTCGCTTGGCTTAAGAGAGAACAACTCGCTGCTTCCCTGTCGACCAGCTCGCCAGTGTCCCCAGACTCTGTTCCTTCTGCTGGTGCCACGATGCCCCATACCAGTACTTGGGCAGCACTGGAGACCTTCCGTATACCTTTGGTCAGCTTGTCAGGGAAAAAACCCATCACCTCATTTCTTCTTTGTGTAGCATTTGGAAGTCGTGCAGTTTTGCTTTTCCCTCCAAAATTTGTTTTCCTTTCAGCAATGCACGCTGTGAGCGTAACTGAGTCTCCACTCTTCTTCTTTTTGTCTTCCAGAGTAAAGAGATTGGCTTACAGATGCATGAAGAGCTCCTGAAAGTCACCAACGAGCTTTACACAGTGAGTGATGACCTGACCCTACCCATGTCGAGGCTGTGCAGCCCGGGGCGCGCAGGCAGCGTCATTCGTTTGAACAAAACGTCCGTTCGGCGTTTCAGCGGCTCGAGGAGGCTCGCTCTCCCTCCTGCCGTCCTGCGGTGCAGCCTGTTCGTTCCTCTGGCGTCGGTTAGAGACGTTTCACTCCTTGCTGGCTTTGCCGGCGGCAGGGAGGACTTCCCAGAAGCCCTGCCGTGGAGGGGCTCTGCGGCCGCGTCGGGCAGGGGATCACGCCACGTAACCGCTTCCCTTAAGCGGAAGCGGAGGTGTTTGGGGTGTGACCCGGTGCCATCCCCGGTGTCCGTGGTGCTCTCGCCTGCCGGGCCTTCCACACCGTTGCCTTTAGGCCTGTTGCAGTTTTCACTCGGCTGGTGCTTCCTGCCGGGCGTTAATGGCTCCGAAGTCATGCTCCGACTGTGCCGGTTTGAGGCTGAGACCTGACCTGCTCGCGTGAGTCTGGTGGCCTGTGGCTGTCTGCCGAGCGTGGCTGTCTGCTGAGGAGTGCGTAAAACTTTTAGCTGGTGTGTGCTGGGCTTCGTGCGCCTGCTCCAGGGAGCCTGTGCCGCGGAGCCGCCTGTGCCTCCAGGGGAAGTCGTACGCTGTCGGTCAGGGCGCTGCTCTTCAAGCAGGTTTTCATAGTAGGGCAGTAAAAGTATTTGTGTTGCTTCTGTCTCTTGCCCTGTAGCGACTGGGCTTTTTTCAATTTTATTTGTGGTTTAGGATCAACAAAGCCAATAAAGTCTGTCTTGTGTTGGAAAATTGAGGTGATAGATTTGCTTTCTTTGGTTGTATCTGTTACTGGTACATAAATAACACTGCAGTAGGTGTATTCCTAAACAATCATTTTATTCCATCTTTTTGAAAAATAGGCCTAAACAACAGAGCATGAATGATACTATTTGAAATTTCAGCCATAAATCTTCTCTTAACAGGTTTGTTTCTGCGTTGGTTGTTGAAGGATTCCGTTTTTGTGGGACCTGCAGTGTGGGTGGACAGCCAGGTTGGATTAAAAAGCCTGTGTGAGATTTGAGAGTGCATTGTTGGTGGCTGAATGTCACAAGCTGTGTTCATGGTGGTGACTTAAGATTAATTACAGCAGCAGCATGACAGATGCAAGACAAGGGAAGAATAACAAGGGCTGGGCTGGCCCTAATAGCTGTGGACCAGTGTACTTGGAACCCAAACACGGGACAGGAGCATCACTTGAGGGACAGGGTTAGGTCAGTTTGAGGATCAGACGTGTCCTGAGGTCTGAAGCGTGTGCATTTGGCCAAGGAAGAGTGTAGGGAGTAATTTTGTTCCTGCTGAGCCTGTGGCAAAACTCATCTTTGCTGGAGCTGAGATTGCCCCCACATGCTGAGCAGAATGTGTTTGAATGGTGAAACAGACTGGAACGGCTGGAAGAGCTTCGTGTTTTCTTTGAACTGACCTTGCTGCTCCGATAACAAACCCACTGTGTCATCCAGCTGGGAAGGAGCAGGGAAGACATGCTTATTTCCGGAACGACGACGAAACATGAAGAAAAAGCGGGTCCTGTTGGGCAAACAAGATCATCTTCAATCTGTTCGGTGCAAACCAGCTCCCCTCCAGTCAGTAGCTTTCTGTCCTTGAGACGCCGGTTGCAGGTTGGTCCAGTGTGTGGTGGTGTTCTGGGACGTCTTCAGGACGGAGCCGGAGGTGGCATGGTCCTTGCAAGAAGCCTCACACTTGGTAACTGTGGCTGCTGACAAAATCAGATGCAGAATGAGGACCCTTGGCTCGAAGGACACCAAGCTGCTGCTTGTGACATGTCATTCGTCTGCCCTCAACGCAAGGGAGTCGTTTATCTTGCCTGTGGCCAAGGCCTGTATCCGCGGCACATCTGTGCCCTGGTTAGGCTGCTTTTCAAGCTTGTTGGAGGGTACTCTGTGCGCTGTGTGGAAACTATGTAATTTTTCACAGGCTTCTCAGGCATTCACTGTCTCAAACTTAAGCCAAAATAAGTAAATTGATTTTAATTCAGCCCTGTTGCTGTTCTGATGCAAGTCACCCTGTGGACTGTCTGTGTGGAAAGAACGAAACCCAAAACCCACGCTGATTTTAATGAAAAAGGAAGTAGACAACTCTCATTCTGAAGTAGCCGTTTCTTGTGAACAGTTGTGCACAGAAATAATTTAGCTGTGAATGAAAGCCAGCTTCATTCTCTTGATTCCTGCCTGCAGACTCCAGCAGACAGATGCCAAGCTGGAGCCCGTAAAGGTCGGAGGTTCTTTGTTCCTCTGCTCCCAGGTCCCTTTCTGCGTTGTATGCATTCCTGTCTGAAGAAGCCAGGGCAGAATATTAGGGTATGAGAAACAGTGACCCCAGAGCACTGTTCCGGGCGCGTTTTCTGTCAGCTCTGGCGATGATGTGCGATTGGGTGCGTGGCACCAACAGCGGGCTGTTTGATGGGCGGGCTGTTTGCCGTGACGCAGGGACGTAGCTACAGCCGAAGGCAGCGCCTTGAAGTCCCTGGAAGTTCTGTGATGTGAACCAGCGCGATTCTTTGTCACACAGCGTTATGGAAGAGGATTAATAACTGTCAAATGAATTGTACTAATTGGAATAATTACCTACAGATACGTTACCCAGGTTAAACATAATAATAGTAGCCACCATCCCCTGCGTAGCAGGACATGAATTGGCTGGAGGAAGCTTTCCTTGCCACCGGCAGCGCTGCGGCGGGGAGGCCGTACCTCCATGGTTAGCGGGTGTTTTCCAAGAGCGCCGCGCTGCAGAAATCCTTGACTGCATCCCGCAGTAGAAGCGCGTTGACACGTTGCTCTGTGTCACGCCGTAGAGATGCTCTGAAAGGAACGGGCTTGCTTTCCTGCTTCCTTGAGAGCCCAGGGAGATGGAGGTCAGTGTCTGTTGGCCCGATGGACGCGTCCCTTTCTCCGGCCTTACGCGATGGGTGTCCCTTAGGTTGTGCCACAGGCTGCATCCAAAGGGGAGGGGGCTGGGGTCTTTGTCAGGCTTTCACCTATGGCCATGCTCATCCCCGCTTTGCCCTGTGCCCTGGGCTTCTGTTTTGGTCTCCTCGGCTTCAGGAGGGCTGAGCCTGTGCTTAGCACGGGTCACCCAGTTTCTGATCTGGCTCCTCCGCTGGGTCAGAACCTTGAACGAGCTGATTAGCAATACAAAGCACTTCTAGCTGAAGACAGCAAACAGTGCCGTTTCTGGCTGGTATTTTGGCAATGGCCTTTATCCAGAACGTGTTATTAGTATTGGAAAACACAACTTGCGTTGTTAAATAACTAATGAACATTGGAACATATTTTTCTCCCTCCTCTGCAGCTAATTGACTTATTTGCAGAAAAGATCCCAGGGACGCAGCTGTGGCAGTTTTTCTTTATGACACAACAGTGTAGGACAGGGACAGCGTGACTCGCTTGCAGGCGCTGAGGAGGCACGAGGGAATTGCGGATCAAAGGGCTGACTGCTGCAGTGCAGGCAGTCCCCATTCAAAACTAAGGCAGATATTACACAGGAATCTCCCCTGAATTTCCAAGCACGAGCTGTGTGGCCTGGCAGCTGATGAGGAATACAGTTGGCACAGCGACCTGTTTAAGGCATCTGGTTCAGCAGCGTGGGTGCTGAGGTCTGGGGGGAAATCTTTTAATGGCTTCAGGTCCTTCGTGCTTTGGTGAAGAGGCTTTTGGAGGCGTCTTAAGCCTTGTTCCCACGTTACCTTTTCAGGTTCAAGCAGGGAGAAAACAGGGAGGAGGAAAAAGGGCCTTCGTTAAGGAGAGTTTCTCTGTTTCTTACCAAATAAGTCAGTAAGAGCCTGTGCAAGGGTACTGGACTGCAGTGGGGCCCGGACCCCCATGCTGCGCTCTGCGGTGGAGTCCTGCCTCGCGCTCCGGCTGCTGGTGTCCCCCTCGCAGCCGTGGGAGTCAGTGGGGTCCCGCAGCGTGTCCCCAGGCCTGCGGCAGAGCAGCGTAGCTGTGGGGGAACAGAGACAACTGATGAATTGTGCTGAAGTTTTTCTGGTTAGGTGACTGTCTCACAACCTTTAGATTTCACACAAATCATGCGATTTGGACTGCTATTTAATTGTTGGGCTTTCCTGTTGTGTTAGGGCCTCTCTGGGTGCTGGAGAAACCTCTCTCATGACTGCCTGACCACGCTGAAGCACAGGACTTTTCTTTTTGACTTTCCCCCGAGTTTTTCACAAAAAGATGGAGACAGTGAAGATGAGGAGGGCTCAACGAAGCCCTCTAGCCTTTTTCCTTAGGAAAAAAACCCAGAAATTGTGTTTTGTGTGTGTCCTATGACATTCACTGGAGAAACTGCAGTTTGAAATACACGGCTCGAATCTGTGTTAGGGTTTGCAGATTTTTCAGTAAAGCCTCTCAGAAGCAAGGCACAAACCTCTGCTTACTGTTCCTTGAGTTGCCTAATATTGTATCTCCCAGCGATGGCACATTTGTGCAGGCTTTGAGGCGGCATTTGGAGCTCGTGTGCAGCTGACGTTTGTGCTTGGCAAGAGGAGACATCATATGTTTCAGCCTAACCTTGTCCAAGTTAAACACTCCTGGTTCCTGCTGACAACCGCAGCTGAGGAAGACTCTATTTTCTTCATTAAGGCTTGTGCGAAGTTACTCGGCTTTTGTAGGTTCCTGTTCCTTTTTAACCCGGGGGCCTCGAGGCCAGCCTGTCCCGGTGCTGTTGCGGTGGTGCCCAGGCACTCTGTGAGAGACTGATCCGCAGCGAGAAGTCAGGCAGCTCGAGCCTTGTCAAGGCAATGTGAAATAAACCATCCAGATCCTGGAGGGAGATGATAAAAAGGGACAACGTGACTGCAGGCATAAAGAGAGAGGAGCAGATGTGTTCCTCTTGCCAGCTCCATTAAAATGATCGTAATGTGCCCTTTGGGCTTTTGTATCTGAAAGGAAAGGCTGTGGTAGAAGTTTTGCCTGCAGGAGTTTCTCTGGCAGTACATCAGCATCATCTATCCAGACTCACTGATGGCGATCTTGAATTTAAAGGATCAGCATTGTCTGTCCACAGCCACTGATGGCGATCTTGGATGTAAAGGACTAGGTGTTGCTCAGTCCGCCCTGGCGCTGGCTGCTTACCAGCAGCAGCAAGAGGAGAATTAAGTGGTGATAGGAGACAGACTCCATTGCTGCTTGGAAATTGCAGCTCCTCCACCTGCAAGACGGGATCTGCTGTCAGGATGGTAGAGCCGGGGTTAAGTTGATGGGTCGGCTTAGCAAGTTCATGTGTAGGAACAGAGGGGTTGGGTCAAAAGTGACTTCAGGTTGCCTTTGGCTTCCTCACAGTCTCTCGTCACGGAGACCCTTATCCCAGCGGCAAAGCAGGGGAAGTTGTTTCTTGTTTCCCTGTAGGAAGACAGGCGGTGCTCTTCGAACATGGGTGTGTGCTGGAGGCGCATCTCGGCCTGTCCCTGCGTTACCCGTGGGGGTAACGGTTCTTACACCAGCTCTGTGCCATTTCAAAATAGAGCCAGTGATGGGGTAACTTCATGGGCTTTTCCTTCCCGCCTTGTTCCTTCATGCCATGGAGGCCTCAGACAGCCCTGGCACGGCTGAGAGTGCTCCGCGCTGCCCGTGGCTGCCACGTCTCATGCTCTGGTGCTCTGTGTGGCCCTGGGGCAGGTGGCTCACAAACTTCTGTTTCCTCAGGTGATGAAGACCTACCACATGTATCACGCAGAAAGCATCAGCGCTGAGAGCAAGCTGAAGGAGGCAGAGAAGCAGGAGGAGAAGCAGTTCAACAAGTCGGGGGACATCAGCGTGAACCTGCTGCGGCACGAGGACAGGCCTCAGCGGCGGAGCTCCGTCAAGAAGATTGAGAAGATGAAGGAAAAGGTGGGTGAGAAGGAGGGACAGAGGAGCCAGGCTGGGGTTGGCGCTGCCTGCGGGCAGGAGGGTTTGGCTCCAGCCCTCTCCTTGTCCATGCAGCCGTCCCCGTGTCCCTGGGAAGGGGTTGGGGAGGATGGCAACTCGCGTGTTTTGCTGAAGGGCAGTCTGAGGGGCCACAAGGAGTCTCTTTAAAGCTTGCTGTCTGCGGAGGGGTGCCAAAACCAGCTGCTAGCGAGGATTTGACCCAAAGTTGGGCTGGCATTGCTCAGGAAACAACGGGGACGGGGGGACATTGGGCAGTGCGGCCTCGGAGGGGGTGGTAGACCCACGTGGGAGCCACATGGCCACCCGTGCCGTCTTGCAGGCTGGCTCTCTGGAGGGGGGGCTGGGAAGGGCGGCTGGAGGGGCCTTGGAGGCTGATGGCTCTGAGGGCACATGGTGGAGACGGGCGGTGGGAGGCGCTGGTACACCAGCGGCTGGGCTGGGGGCCGGGGGTCTCGGCGGGGGCGTCACCGTGCCCTGGCTGGGACCCGAGAGGCTGCGCTGAACAGGGAGGAGGGCAGCACACTGGTGTGTCTGGCTTGGCACGGGGCCCTGCCATGGGGGCTGCGGTTTGGTCATGACTTACTGCTTTAAAAAGGTGCTTTTAACAGTGAACCACAGCTGTCCCGGGGTTCCTTCAGTCAGGGAGTCATGGCAGGCAAAAAAACGGTGGGATATGCAAAATAAGAGTGTTCCTTCCTCCACAGACTGTCTGGGAGTTAAAGTGTAGCACTTAGTTGGCTTTGCTAGTCAAAACACTTCACTCTATTCCAGCTTCAGCCAATCCCCCCAGATCTCAATATCTCCAAAACTGTAATTTTTCTGTTAATTTTGGAGAAAAAGCAATAGCTTTCCCAGCCAGGACACGTTTGCTTACACGTTGGCCCAGCACTGGGACATTGTCTAGCAGCATGCTTCTCTGAAGGCTTAATCTTTTGTACTAAACCTTTAGACTAGTGATCTGCCTGAGCAAATGCCCCAGATCTGAGCACATCTGCTTTCCTACAGAGTTTTGAATTCTGGATCCTGTTCTAAATTTTGTAGCTTGGGCCTCTGGGCCAGATTCCGCTGTGATACAGCTGCATAAATCTGGAGCAAGTCCAAATGTATGTCAGCGTATCTGGGAGAAAATTTGGCCCTGTAATTCCGATTGGCGCCAAAACCTCCACGAATGCACAGATAAAGGAGGAGCAGCTGTGCTCGGGATGCACTGGGAACATCTGAGCAGAGTGCGCTCGTTGCGTGCTGGCTGACGGTGCCAGGGATGTTCGGATGTGATCTCCTCCGTCCTGGCGAGGGTGCCTGTTTTTATACCTGATACCAGATTTTATTAATTAACACATCACACCCAGGCTGCAGGGTGCTGGGGGGCCCTGCAGCAAGAGAAGCTGTGAAAGCAGCATCCTATTTGTGCGCTGACACTCACTCCATTTTGCTTTTTCAGAGACAAGCCAAATATTCTGAAAACAAGCTGAAGTGTACTAAAGCCAGGAACGACTACCTGCTGAACCTGGCAGCCACCAACGCGGCTGTCAGTAAATACTACATCCACGACGTCTCTGACCTCATTGATGTAAGTGCTTCCTCCCCCTGCCTGCATCCTGCCCGTTTTCTACCGATAAGCTCTCGGCCAAATCTTCAGCATGGTTTGATCCTTAAATGCACTCTCATGTTGTGGTCATGAGGGGGTATTTGTTGGGGCTTTAAAATAACGCTTGACTGGGGACTGAAAATGTGCTGTAAATTTGGATTCGTTTTGTTTCTCCCCGTGGTCCTCCCAGCTGCATTTGACTTTCCCCCCAGATGATGTGGGTCTATATGTGCAGAGCTAGAGCTGCCATTATAGGGGAGCCAGAATGGTTTGGGTGGGAAGGGATTACTGCTCTAAAGATCATCTAGTCCAGCCCCATGCCATGATCTTTCACTGGATCAGGTTGCTCGAAGCCCCGTCTGACCTGACTTTGAACACTTCCCGTCATGGGGCATCCACAACTTCTCTGAGCAACGCTCAGAGTCAGCCTTCTCTGAATTTTGTGGTGGCCACGTGATCACAAAGTAGTTGGTTCGTATTGATGCCGCGTACAAACTTCTTTCATCAGCGCCTGGGAAAAAAGATGGAGTTTTTCATTTTAACTGCAGGATATGAGCCAGCCTGAACCGAAGGCTTTCCTGAGTGCGTAAGCCGGGGGGTCTGGGTCGAACTGGATGGTTCAGGCACGTCTAATACGTAGTGACAAACTAGAAGCTGCTTGGATGCTTTCTGCACCTTTCGTGCTGTATCACCGACAACCTGCTGAGGTCTGGTGGCCGGTGCACGTCGGCTCTGCCCTCAGAACCGTGCAGGTGTGGTGCTCTGCTCCACGTCAAAGCGACGGCTTCGTCTGCTGTGGCTTCCACACAGCAGGGTGTCCTGCAGCTGGAGCTTCTCCAAGTCCAGAGAATTTGCCTTGGGGCCAGCCAGGTGGGCCTGAGGTTTCCTCCTGGCCCATCGATGAGTCTGCATTTGAAACTCTTACGAAGATCAGACACGTCCTTGTTCTTGTTGTTGGAACAAGAGGGGTTTTTTACTTTCTGCTACATGCATCTGGAGTTTCTATCAGTGTGAGCAGGCACTTTGCCACTTTGGTGGCCGTTCAGCACATGTGGAAGTGCTTTCCTGCCTAGGGAAGGCGCCTGCTGAGTTGTATCCGAAGTGCTCGTTGCATGAAATAGCCTCAGGGCAGGAGCTGCTGAAGCAGGTTTTGTAGCGATGGCAGGAATTGACCGCGTGTTTGTATTGGCGACTCCTATGGACTGCTCTTAAATGATGGGGGAGAAGGGATTTCCATCTCTTCTTTTAACAGGCATCATCACAGTGGTGTGGATGGCACGATGCAGAGTTTCTTCCTGCTAGAGTTGCTTCAATGAACACATGAATAACTGATCTATAAGTGCCAACTTAGTCTTCTGGCTTCATCATTGCCTAAATATGTAACTTTAAAATGTGCTGGAGTGTTTATCTCCTTTACTAACCCACTAACATATATTTATTCTTCTAAGCATTAATTAAAGTAAGTCTGATGCAAACCCCCTGGTGATGTCAAGATTTTGAGATACGATAAAAGATTCTTAGCATGTCCTTTTTGTTCTCTTTATTAGTTAAGATGTATTTAGCCATATTAGAAAACTAATAACTTGGTCATGGAGATGTTTGAACGGCAAGGTGTGATGACATCTTGATTTATCTGTGGCATTTCTGCTTTTGTTGTGTATATTCTCATTAATTTTTTTTTTTTTAGCAAGAATGACTTATTTTCCTGGAGTTATAGGGATTTGGATTTCCTGGAGAGTGGCCGAGTTTAATTTTAGTTCTGGCTTTTTATGTTATTCCTCCCAACTTTATTTCCTTCCTGACACTTCCACTGGAGTCAGCAGATGGCTTTTCTTCCTCACTCCAGGAATCCCTTCAGGGGACTTTAGCTAAAGCATCTTCAACTCTGTGCAGCTGAACTCCCCTAATGATCTGTTCTGTTCACCAAAGAAAACAAAATATTAGATGTGCGAGCTGCACACGAGTGTCCTAGTTTTAAATCCCCAAAGGAAGAGCAGTTTATTTGAGCGCTCTTGTACAAATTCAATGCATTTTGCACGAGCATGGCAAGAAGGGTTTCAGCGCGCCCCAGAAGGGGTTCCTGTCCACTGTATCCCGCTGGTGCTGGAAGTGGTTGAAAGAAAAGGCAGCCAGCAGAGCCAGCAGCGCCGGGCTTTCTGTAGGTGTGTGATCCATGGAAAGGAAAACGCAGAACCAGATATTTTTAGGTGTAGTTTTGGAGTTGGTATTTTAATCTTGGCGTGTTTAACAGCAGTAAGACGACGGTGCCTTTCGCTCTCAGGAGCGACAGTGCTGTTTGCGAGCACCGGGTCTGGGCCATGGCAGTGCCCAGGACGCGGGTCCTCCGCCCCCAGGGGCAGCCCCCTCGTTTCATGAGACGCAGCAGAGGGGCTCCGGGCAGAGAAGGTGAATTTTGCCCTCGATGGAGCGCCAGCAGAGCCCTTGGCTGCAGCCGCGTGAGCGGAGCGGGGCGATGCAGGGCCCGGGTGTCTGTGGGGGGAGCGGGTCTGCAGGAGGAGGGTGAGCGCAGAGGGGCCTCACGGTAGGAACAGAGTTTTGGCTCAGCCCCAAACCTGCCTGGCCATGCTTTAACAGGATCCTAGCCGTGTCCGTGTATTGCAGTTATGCAAATTCTCCCGGCTCCTCCACGGCTCGCCAAGGGGGATGATTAGCGATGTGCGGGCTGTCTTTCCAGGACATGGGAGGGGTGATGGGGGGCTCTCGCACACCCTTCGTATCAAGCACCAATTGCCACGTGCAGTTGTTGGATTGGTACGCAAACCTGAACCGTCAGGGTGCTGGAGCAGCTAATTTAGCAGCGTTTCCCCCAAATCCCAGATGGCTCAGTGTCATCTATTAGGCACAGCCTTGACATTTCTTGTGCCCTCGGCGTCACCGCGGAGTGGTGACTTTTATAACAAAGCCGTCCTGCTAATCTCCTGCTCTGGCGAGAAAGAAGGTCCCAGCTGCTCTGGGAGAGGGGGAGAGTCCTCCCAGGGCTGCGGTTTTAATGAGAAATGTAAAACTCGATCAGAGGAGCCGTGAAGTGGCACAGAGCGTGTCTGTGCCTCCCTCTGTCTCCAGTGGCGTTTTTGTTTTGGCCTTTAGAAAGGAAGAGGAGAATATAGAGACAGATCAAATTAGACTTGGACTTAAGGCACACTGTTGTGCCTCTTCCCTCGAAAGAAGCGTGTGTTTCTATTATAACGCCCGGGTTCGTCTCTCATTTCTCTCATTAACTATGTGACCAAGTTAATCTCTTTGGCCATGTATGTGAAGTGGAGATAAAGCTACTTATCCATCCCTCTGGAGTTCTGTGTGAAATGGCTGCAAAATATTTTGAAGTGGTCACATGAAAGATGTCACTAGATTTAGCAGAGTGAAATGTAAAGGTCGGTGTCGATATGTACTGAGCCACCAAAACTTGTTCAGCCTCCTGTAAATCACTTTGAAAGAGCAGCTTGCTTCTCTGTGGATCAGCGTGTTTGCCATATCAGAGGCAACAAGCAAGTAAAGGAGGGGAATTCTGGAGGAATTTAATAGTACACATTACCGCCAAATTGTTCAATTGTTCTGTCCCTAGAAAACTTAGCTGATGGCATTGTCGTTTCTCACATGGTCAGGTGATGCTTAGTCAAGTGAGGAAACAGAAACAGCAGTCAAAATTGTTATGCCAAAAATCTACAGCTGGCTCCACTAATCTCACAGTAAAGCTCTATGTTTTGCAGCAGCGTCAAGAGAGTAGAGGCCAGAAAATATAATATATCTTTAAAGAAAAAATGAGTTAAAAAGGGAATAGAGCAAAGCCCGTAAGGAGAGCTGTTTGTTTCCAGCTAGCACTGGGTACTGCGGAGGACCAGGAGTTAGGCTGCTGTTACCTGGCAAGTAATGGCAGCCGAGCTGGGATGCTCAGGTTTTACTCTGGGGTTTGCTGCTTGCTCGGGTGAGGCACGTGGTCCCGTCCTGTGGGACTGGCTGCGCTGGGCTGTATTTGGTGTGCAGGGCTCAGCCCCCTGAATCAGAGGGAGACTCAGAGGCGCTGAAGCCACAGACCAGTCTATTAGGATCTATTTGTAGGCTTCTCCTGCAGCTCGTGTCATCGTTGTTCCCATCAGTGGCTAATTGCTGGGGCACGTCTGTGCCTGCAGAGCCAGCGCCGGCAGCAGCTTGGCTCTGAGCGGCGCTTTCCTCGGGTGATTGCACGGGACGTTCCCCCCACCTGGGTAGCTCTGCGTGATGCCACTGCCTTTGACGGAGAGATACTGATTTATACAAGCAGAGGGTCTCTTCTGAGGGGTGGCTCTGTTGTTTGAAGCAAATTTTCCAGCATAAAGAGCCTTTCGGTTCCCAAGGGCACAGAGGTTCCTTCCACGCTGTCCTTCGAGCGGGCTTTCTGCCGGATCCCAGGCTCCTGGCAGCCCCAAGAGCTGGGTGTGCTTGTCGTGGGAACTCCACGCAAAGCATCACCGTCACCGCGCCGCCGTGCAGAGCAGCATCTTAGCTCCAGACTCGCCTTCTCCCGGGGAGCAGGGCCTGCGCGGCAGCTTACCGTGCTGCCGGCTGCCGCTGGGAGATCTGGCTTCAGGGCGTTTCAGGTAAAGCCAACAGTGCAGCAATAAAGAGAACAAACAGCTTCCGTCAGGAGGAGCTGGGCTGTCTCGGGAGGCTCGGCGCTCTTTGCCGCGTGGCTGCTGGGTCCCTGTCAGCCGGGTTCCCGCAGAGGCGGCAGTTTGGGATGCCACCGGCAGCCCACGGCACCCAGGCTGGTCGGCTCTCCCTGCTGCCGGGAGGGAGCTCTGGGAAATAGAAAATAGGTGTTTTCAGGAGGTGCTGTCACTGACTTGGCTGTGAGGCGAGGAGCTGGGGGTACCACGCAGCCTCCTGAGTGCAAGTGCTTTGCGGCGGGAGGCTGCAGCGGGTGCCAGCGACTGTCCGTGCTGCTCGGTGGCACCCCGGTACGTGAGCAGGGGATGCAGGGCTCGCGGGGTGCCCTGGTCCTGGGGTGCCCTGAGTCGGTGAAGAACAAAAACCTCAGCTGGTTGCAGAGTTAACCCTCGAGCTTTAACGGTGGCTGCAGCAAAACATGCCTGAGCTTGCGGAGAGCCCCAGGCGGCGCGGCGGTCCTGGCGTGTGGGTTGCCGGGGCAGGGCAGAGGTTGTCAGGGGAAATGGATGATAAAACCAGAAGTATCCATGTGCCATTAAAAGCTTCATGCATTTTAAAAGAATAAATGGAAGGAAAAGGATTAGATTTGTATGATATTTTTGAACACAGAACTTCTGTGGATGAAGAGAGGAGGGGAAAGAGATGCATTTGCATGATTTCCTTTGAGAAACTTGGCATAATTTTTTCATACACCAGTACCCAGTTTAGTAAACTTGTATTACTCTTCTTCTGTGTTCAGGTTGTTAATAATAGCTACCCGTTTGTAAGCAGGAACCATGAATCATCATACTCTAATAACTAAGCTGTTCTTAGGATGCTGTATTAAACTGAAAGAATCCAAGCAATACACATTTCTTGAATTTTGCCTGTCCTGGCTTTAGTAATATGGCAGAACTACATTTTTTGCCAGTGTTGGCACCTAGTAAACAATTTATTCCTCACGTGGATACCACAGGCATTGGAATTGGCTTGCTAAATTAATTAAGCACATGTGCTGATTGTTTTATGATTTAGAAGTGTCATGCAGTCTGTGAATTGTACTGCCTGAGGACTGTGATCAATCTTTGTCTGATAGACCTTGTTAGCTTGGGAGAAAAAGATCAACAGTATTTCCTTTAGAGAAAATAATTTCTTCTTGATACTCGGGGCTGCTTTTCTCAGTAGCTTGAAAGAATAGCCTTGAGGTCTTAATGTCCTTTAAAAGATTAATTTACCAATGCATTCATCTTAAAAACAAACCCAAACCAACGCCCTAAACAAACAAACAAAACCCCTGATCCCCAAAAACTCAAACCACCAAACTCCCAACAAACCCATTAAAAAGCCCTAAGGAAATACACGTGGG
Source organism: Leptosomus discolor (assembly GCF_034619465.1). NCBI lineage: Eukaryota > Metazoa > Chordata > Aves > Leptosomiformes > Leptosomidae > Leptosomus > Leptosomus discolor. The sequence continues at coordinate 865,586 of NC_141399.1, forward strand.
AGAGGGAGTTGCTATAGAGAGACTAAGGGGCAAAATAAAATGTAGGTTAAAAATCCTCCAGAAAGAATCCTACTCCGGGGACCATAGAGTTAGTTAACTATAGCTAAATTCAAAAAGGACTACATAATATTTGGCTCTGTAGTACTTATAGTTAAGGAACCTTTGATTAGGATTAATCCAATCTCATGCTTCAGGGCGTGAGTTGATTACTGTGAGGGTCAGGGAGGATCCTGTCCTTCCCCTGCTGTATCCGCACATCGTTCCCTGTTTGGCTGAAAATAAACCAGTTGTTCAGGAGTTTTTGTGTCTGGGTTGCTGCCTCAGGCAAAACTCTGAACTCGATGGACCAAGAGCATTCCTTTGGAAGAGATGTAGCTGTGAGCACTGCAAGCCAGGCCGTGGTGCGCACGGGGGACCCGGCCCTCAGTTCAGGAGACGCTTTGCAAACGTGTCCTTGTCAACGGGTGCAGGAGAACGCCAGCCTGGCAGCGTACATCACATCCCCTCGGCCTTACGGCATGGCCTTCCCGATGCCTGGCCTCGCACCGCAGGTAGCCCCCCGTTTGGCGCGTTAGGGCAGCCTACGTACCCTGCTGTAACGGCAGGCGCCGTCTGGCTGTCAGTCAGATACAGGGACCCCGGGAGGGAATCCAGGGCGGTTTGGTCCCGCGCTGTCAGGCGCGCGGGTCGCACCCTCGCGGTGCCGACGTCTGGAGCGTGAGGCCGGCGTTGGCATTTTGTGGGCAGAGGAAGGATTTTGCCGGGTGGTGCTGGGCTGCAGCACGCCTCTGCGTGGCGAGGGGACCTGCGTCCCGGTTGGTTTCGGGCTCCCTCAGCACCCTCTTCGTTTGGCAGAGGAGCTGCTCGTTGGGTCCGCATAGGCCTCAGATTGCTGAGGCTTAGAAGATGGGGTCAGTCTGGGGGATATTGCCTTTGTATTTGAAATAGCGCGCTTTCTAGGGCTGCACCCGCTTTCCAACGCGGAGAAGTTGAGCAACCCTCGAAGCCTCCGGGGCGCGGCGGGGTGCGCGCCTCCCTTGCTGCGCCGCCTCGTCTCAGCGCGGCTGCGCGCCGCGGCATCCCCGATAGCCGGCTCCTGCCAGTGTCAGACTGGCTGGGGAATACTGGGGGTAACAGATGTCAAAGGGAGACAGCCCTCGCCTTCATTTGCTTCTTCCCGTCTTTCCTGAGCAATTATTTGTGGCTGCTGATGCGTCTCAGCCCTTTCTGCTTTCTCCTGGTGTGGTTTAATTTCCTTTGCTGCCTGGATCCATCTCACAGCGTGCAGAGCCTGTTTGTTGTGGTGGGGTGTTGCTTTTTTACAAGCTTTTATCATGCCTCGCCTGGAATTCCTTTTGTAACAGGGTTTGTTTTGACACGGTTTTGCTTTGAGGGAAGCGCAGAGGCTGCAGGCTGCGAAGGTGTGACTGTTTTGTTTTCTGCATATTTAGTTCTTAGCAGATAAATATTCTCCATAAAAATGAATGAGAACAGCAGCAGTTTGTATTCTCTTTGAACATTCCTCCTAAGATCTGAAGATACTTTCAGGCAGGAGTTGGGCTCTCACGTAGTACTCGGCATTGGCATGGCCAAGCGTAAACATTATCCTGGTGAAACGTTATTTGGTGCTTTGCGACGGACGCAGCAAATATCATTTACCTCTTTAACCAGTGAGGAAGGGAGACAGATGCGTCAGCAGTTTGGAAAGCATTTCGTTCTCTCTGAGCCCAGTACTGTTGCGGCCTCGGCTGTGTAACAACCCTCAGCAGTTCTGCAGAGCTCCGTCACTCGCATTAAACCCCATCACGTTCCTCCGGACCCGCCAGCTGCCGTCCTCGCTGCTGTCGCCTCTCTTGTGAAAGCGGCGTCCAGCTCGTGGGGCTTGGAGCAGCTGGCATGGGGCATCGGGGGACTGCTGCCAGCCTGCCCGGACGAGGGCGAACGAGCCGCAGAGCTGTGCCGGGACGTCTGCCTGTCCCCTGGGGACGGCACAGGGCTCTGCCTGCCGCTGAGGAGCGACTGAAGGTCCCTGCTGAGCGCGGGGTGGTTTGGGCTCCTGTACGTTCCACCCGCTGGATATCGCTTTGTTCTTAGGATGCTGCTCGTTTACCTGTCCCGGTGCAGTTTGGTGCCTCGGTTGTGAGCAGCGGCACGGCTCGCCTACCGCCCAGCGGTTTGGACCCTCCCAGATTCTCACAAGAGATCACCCCTGGCACGGCAGCGTGACCGAGTGCCGGGGCAGAGCTGGCTCTCCCTTAGCTGCCTGATTGGGGTTGCCCGAGGGCGGACGTTGAGATGCTCGTACAGGAGACTCGGTGGCTTTCCTTCTGGCTTTGGGTGAACCTTCTAATACCTGTTTCTGCTCCTGTGTGTCTGAAATGGGGTGACTGGCACTGGGGTTAATGGCCAGCAGTGGTCTTGTGCAGCCCTCAGCCCCTCCTCTGGTGCAGCTCTGTGGGGGGCGGTGGGAGACACACACACGTAGTTGGCTGCTTCCACGGCGTTTAGGCCAAAACCAGCTTGCTTGAGCTCCGGGGTGTCAGTTTATTTCTTAAGTTGAACACTGTAATATTTCCACCCCTTGCAGGGGTGTTACCAGACTTAATGAATTAATAGGCGAAGAGCTTTGAGCTCTCCAGATGAAAGGCGCTGCAGAAGGGCTAAGGATTATTATTTGTGGTTCTAATTTATGTTCCATCAAAGGGATGAGAGGGGTGAGAAAATGCCGTTTGTTCTGGAGCCGGGAGCAGGGGTTTGAAGTATTTTTTTCTTTTTCTTTCTTTCTTTTCCTTTTCCCCTCCCCTTTGTGTGTTTCTCTGGGAATTTTGTGGAAGTCCCTGCTCTGCCTTTTCTTCTCTGGGCAGCAGCGTGTGAAGCAGCCAGCACAGCGCTAATCACCAGAGGTGTCAAGGGCCGTGGCGTGTTAGGAAGGCGCCTGCCCTGGTTTTCGGTAGCAACCGATCTCTGGGCGTTGCAAATAACTGCTGGCTTCAACGCGAGTTCAGCATTAAAGGAAAGGGAATGTTTCACGTGGAATTTTTTCTCAAAAGCACCTGGCAATACCCTGAGCCCCGTCTCCTCGGGTTCTGCGGCATTCAGGAGTTTTCCTTTGCAATACCTCGGTTTTGTGTGCTTCGGGAGTTCCCGCCCTTGAACAGTGGCAGATATTTTCTCCTGGTGTTATTTCCTTGCATTCAAGGAGCAATAATTTCCAAGGGGATGGGAGGATGGCAGCGAGGGGATGGGAGGTGTGCTGGGAAACGCACACAGTCCTGTTTTTGGGGCGCAGAACAGTGGTCGGCTGGTCGTGGCGGGAGAGCTGGTCCCCCTCCAGCGTTGGCGCGGGGCTCTCGGCCTGAACCCTGCTCTGCCTGTGTCGCAGCCCCTTGGCAATGGCTTGCTGCCTGCCCGCGCCCACACGAGCGGGCTGCGGGGGCCAGTCCACGCTCACGGTCCGAGCGCAGAGCTCGCCTCTCGTCCCCCGAGGCTGGGAGCTGCCCGGGGCACTGCTGCTCCCACAGCCGGCCCCGCGGGGTGCTCAGGGTGCACCCCGAAACACGGCCCAGAAGAGCAGGGCGGCTGCGGTGCTGCGTCGTCCTGACTCCTCCGTTCCTGTGTGCCACCTCGGAGCGATTGTACAGGCATTGATGCTAAAACTGTCTCGCGGGAGGCACTGGCAGCTGTGGAAACCTGGAATGAGGTTTTGCCCCGAGCGGTGAATAGAATTTTGCCCCCATACCTCGTTTTTTGTGTCGCTTGCTGGTTTATGGAGGCAGAGCTATACCAGCCCTGAACTGCCTGTGTTTTCAGCTGATAAGATTAGAAGCTAAATAGAAACGGGATAAATGGTGGGTTATGACCATTTGATAGTTCCTGCAGAAATCCTCATTATTACGTGTGTGGTTTCACTGCTTGGAAAGCCTGGATGGGGACAGGCAGGCTGCGCTCCTGTATCTGCGAGCGGGAATCGGCCTGTTGTGGGTTTACTGCTGCCTTCAGCACAGACTAAACCAGATACAGCTCTGCGTGTGACTTGATCTGAGCTGAGGGTTGTCTCTTCAGATCGACAGGAGGCATGAGATGACTTCTTTGGTTGGAGCTGCTTGTGACACCAGCTGAGTTTTCATATTTCACTTCAGGTTTATCAATACTGACATTCTGATGCAGAATCACTTTTTGTGCCTTTCTGCATCAGTTCAGTAATGCCTGTGGATGCTGTAGAGCTGGGGAAGGTGCCTCTGAAATGCCAGCTCCCAACAGGGAGTTCTGCCACTGTGGAAAAAAGTTGGTCTTGTTTTGGGTTATTGAGATGACATTAGCGATCTTTTCTTCTCTTTTCCATAGCTTTTTGTGCCATGCTGGTCATCCTGGCAGTGGTTTTGGTGGGGCTACACTGGGGTTGAAGCTGGCTTACTGCACACGTGTCCGTGCTGTGCTGGGGTGGTTTTGGATGTAGCTCAGACAGCGAGGACTTCCCACTCGTTCTCTAATCTGTGTGGCAGCAAAGCATCTTAGCTCCTGTAATACAAACTGTCCTGTGGTAGTTTTTGTGTAGTAAGAGTGATTCACTGACAATGGTGAGTTTGGTGCTACGTGCCACGGGAGGTATTTCTCACAGGGAACCTCTGTTTCTCCTACGGAGGTGTCCCTGTCACCCACAGCCCTCCTGCGCCTGGGTGTATCTGCCGATTGCGGCCCTTGTGCGCAGTGGTACCTCAGCAGCTTCAGACGGCGAGTGTGCCCCTGCCGGCCGGGTGTGCCCCTGCCGACCGCCTGTGCTGGCCCGGGTGTGCCCCTGCCGGCCGGGTGTGCCGTGCCGTGCCCCACAGCTGTACCCGTGCTGTGCCAGGAGACAGGGATGTGTGCACTGGGGGCATGTGATTACGGAACTCCTCACCGAGGATAAAGCCATGGTTACCCAGCTTCACGCCCTCTGTCAGGAGCTCCAGCCCCCTCTTACGTCCCAGCGTTGGACCGCAGACCTTCTGTTTCCCTGCACCCTTCTCGCAGCCCCACGAGCGTGGCTCGGGCTCGTGTGTTGCGCTGCTCCTGCTTCCAGCAGCCTCTCTGTCTCGCCTTTCCTCGCGGAACAAGATCTGTTGACCTCCAGCTTTTGGATGCTTTGGTTCCTGCCCGTGCCCTCCGCTCCCGGGGCCGCCTGCTCGCAGCAGAGGCAGCCGGTCGGAGTCGAGCCCTGTGGAGGTTTGCGCGGTCCCAGCGCTCCCGTTGGGCACTGGGAGGAGGGTTGCTAAGAGTTGCTTTTTGCTCAGCTGTGATTAAGTGTTCATAGCAGCAAATCCCTATGCTGTTGCTGTACTTAACATGCCAAACTCAATTATATTGAAAAGAGAGTTTAAAAACAGGCTTTTGTCTAACGTACAGTATTTTGGCAGCAATTAGCTCCAAGTTTTATCATTTATCCCCAAGGTGAACATGAGAATGATCAGTTATGCATGAGAAGCTGCTCCGTTGTGAGGGAGGAAGGAAGCTTCCTAGTGAGGATAAAAGGGCTTGCACATACTGCAGGGCACACTTTTCAGTGCTGCCTTGCTTTAATGTCCGTCTGTATTTGGTAACTCTGGGAAGTGGTTTCCTTGTGTAAATGGTGCTTGCAGGGCAGCTCACAAGGCGAGGAGGACAGTGCTGGGGACAAGCAGTGGCAACAGGCCCTCTGGCCGCTTCTTTCCTGGGGGCCTCTGTGGGGCACAGGTTTTGCCATTGGTGGGGCTGCTGTGGTCATGCTGGCCCTGGGGCTGAGCAGGTAGCCAGAGAGAACCGTGCTTTTGGACGTTTGTTTGTTGGGTTTGTGTTTTCTTTTTTTTTCCCCCTCTGTCCTGTCTGGGAAGATTCCATGCCCATCCCAGCGAAAGGAAGGGTGTGAAACCCCGGTGCCATGGCGAGGGTCCAGCGCAGGGTCACAGTACTGTCTGGCTGCTTGTTCCCTGGTGCCTCTGCTCCTTCAGTCCTCTTTCCCTCTTGTCTGTTCAAATGGTATTGCGGTATGCTGTTAAATATACCCCGGGACGACAGGGCTGGTGTTCTCTGGGGCAGACAGTGCGTTTTGGGGCGTTTAATGTACACGTGACCCTCCAGAGCAAGGGTGGGAGTGTTTCTGTGACCAGACCCTTCCTCGATGTTTCTCAGTGCTGTGATCTGGGATTCCACGCCAGCCTCGCTCGGACCTTCAGGACGTACCTGTCTGCCGAGTACAACCTGGAAACCTCCCGCCACGAGGGCCTGGACATCATCGAGAATGCTGTGGACAACCTGGATGCGCGGAGCGACAAGCACACCATCATGGACATGTGCAACCAGGTCTTCTGCCCTCCGCTGAAGTTCGAGTTCCAGCCTCACATGGGGGATGAGGTAGCGTACTCGCCCGAGGGGCTGCAGAGCTGCCTCGCAGCCTGGCCTGGGCTGGCGTCCTCCTCTTTGTAACCGTCGCTGTTAAATTATTCCTGACTCCTTACCCCTCTGTGCTGTCTTCACACGCTGCCATTTGTGTTTCCTTCCCTAATGAGACACTTGGCTCGTTAGGGCTCCTCCTTTCAGTCTGCTTCTTGCGCTGTGTATCCCCCAATTAGGAAGCCTGTGGTTTGATTCTCAGCTGAACGGCCCAACAAATTTGTGAAGTGGAGCTTTGATTTACCTGCTGTAATTGGAAGACTTCAGAGTGCAGCTTTCAAATGCTGGGTGGAAAATGCTTTGTGCTGGCCTGGGTCCAGGGCACTGCTGATTAGAAACTGGGTGATGGGGCTTGTGGGTGCTGTAGAGAATCCTTTAGGGATTTAAATGCCTATGTCTGGTCAGTGCACGGCCCACTGAATGCTCTCCTGTCTCTCTCTGGCCCCGCTCCTGCCTCAGGTGTGTCAGGTCAGCGCCCAGCAGCCTGTGCAGACCGAGTTGCTGATGCGGTACCACCAGCTGCAGTCACGACTGGCCACCCTCAAGATAGAGAACGAAGAGGTAAGAACTTGCTCTGAGTCTCGTAGGCAGCGTTGCTGAGCCTTTTGCCTGTTAGGTAGGGGGTTTCCTGGTGTGCTCCAGTGAGGAGTCCTCCCAGTGACAGTGCTGAGAGCTCCCACTGACTGCAGCTGGCACGAGAGCAGGCCCAGTACTTAGGAGCTGCCTGTTGGCCAGTTGTTTTGGCACAAGAGTTGTCACTTTCCCTGTCTGCTTCAAAACCGTGCTGTCTGCTCTTTCCGATAGGTACGAAAAACTCTGGATGCCACAATGCAGACTTTGCAGGACATGCTGACGGTGGAAGATTTTGATGTTTCAGATGCCTTCCAGCATAGTCGCTCCACTGAGTCGGTCAAATCAGCTGCATCAGAGACCTACATGAGTAAAATAAACATCGCCAAAAGGAGAGCCAACCAGCAGGAAACCGAAATGTTCTATTTTACAGTGAGTCTCATCTCATGCGATACAGGACACAAAGCATTAATTGCTAGGGCCGAGTCCCTTTTCAAGTGCTCATTAGTGAAGAGCAAGAACCAATTCAGTCTCTTTAAGTATTTGTCTTCTGTCTGATTGGGGTTGGAATGTGTTTCTCAGTGGCAGGGTAGGGCATAGGGACTGACAATCCAGTGTCTGCCTTGTTCTTCTTTTTGAAGGAACAACTGGAGCAACTGGTTGTGACCAAGGGCTCCGTAGGAATGGCTCAGAGCAGGGCAGCAGGCTCCAGCCAGCCTCACACTGTCACCCTTCGGTGGCAGTTCCTGGAGGCCTTTACAGTTTTCAGCCATCAGCCGAGCCTTCCTTTTCTCCCTACGCAGCTTAAATCTGCCCTTGGCCCATGGGTAAATGAATGGTCGTGGGCCTCTCGTGCAGGGTGCAGGAGGGAGCTGCGGCTTTGCGGCGCCCCGCTGTTGGGCGCGTGCTGGGTGGAGGCAGCTGTGCCCGGCCTCCCCTGCAGCCTCCGTCCGGGGCTTCAGGCAGATCCAAGGTTCTCTGTTTTAGTACCTGAAACGTGAGTTACAGGCCATCGGTTCAGCAGAAGTAGCCCTCCTTTGAGCACAGTCAGCAGGCTAGAGTTGATAGCATCTTGTGATACATTACATACACATAGAAAAGTGCCACTTTCTCTTAACAGTAGCATATTCCAGTTTGGGGGGAACTTAGGTCATTTTCATACTTTTTGCAAGAATTTGGTCTTTCCCATTCTCTGTCTTTCATTTTTTCATTTTCCATCCCTGTCTCCCACACTCCTCTGTAAAACTGCTTGCTCCGGAGCGTTGCCGGGTGTCAGAGTCCCCCGGTGAATTGAGGGGCCGTGCTGCGCCGTTGGTGTCGCCCAGCGCATTCGGCGTCTGACGGTCCCTGACCTGGGAGGGTCTCACGCGCTGGGAGTTCTCGCTCTGCATCGCTCGCTCGCACAAAGGCAAAGCGCCTGGCAGCGCAGGAAAGCCTCTTTGATTTTCCAGGCCGTTCCCAGCAGCCTGACAAAAGGAGGCTGCTTTGAACTCTTTTCTTGGGACCTCCTTGCGTTCCCAGGCAGGAGGTGCAGCACCAAGGAGACCGGGCTAATAAGATCATCAGGACTGCGGCTGGAGCAGCGAGAAGTGATTAGATTGTGCTCAGCCCTGCGGCGCGCCTGATGTCTGGTTTGTCAGAGCCTGTCAGCCTCGCCGAGCCCCCTCCAGCAGCCCCCCAGGCAAAAGCATACATCAGATACGGACTCTTTTTGCCAAGAGGCCTAAACCACCTTGTTTGCTTTATTTTTAATTCCAGAAATTTAAAGAGTATTTGAATGGCAGCAACCTTATCACGAAGCTCCAGGCTAAACATGACTTGCTGAAGCAGACTCTTGGAGAAGGTGAGTCGCGGGGTTAGGTCGAGGGAGAAACCTCCCATCGCATGAGATGATTTCAAACCAGTCGTCATCTTTCAGTCTTTCCTGCTGTCTGTGTTTTCCTGAGTGACTGATGGCTTCTGTGGTTGGCTGCTGACTTTAACCAGCGACACGCAAAATCGTTATTTCCCTGGAATAGTGCTCTTTTCCCACCTTTTTTGGGGAGCGCACACAGAGAAATTGTTTGACTCTTACACTGTGCGCCAAAGCGCGGTGTGACTTCTCCAGCAGCAAAGAGGTTCCCACCCACTCCAACCCTCTGCCTTTTTCCTTTCTCTCCCCCTTCTTCCCTGCTCAGTGCAGCCCTGAACACACGTGTTTTCTTGCCCTCGGTGCTGCGCTGCTGTATTACGGATTTGGCAGCCGCCCTGCTGGTTTGATAGGCCCCTTGCCCCCCTGGCCATGGGTTTGTGACTTGCTTTAAACCAGCACTGTGAAGTTGTCCTTGTGTTTAAAACTAACTTTCCATGTGACCCCGGGTAACTTCACACACGTGCAAACGGGCTTCGTACAACAGAGGGGCAGTAACTTCTGAGGGAGGCAGGAGCGAGGGGCTCCAGGTGGGATCTGCCACTGCTGGAGTAGCGATGTGGGACCATGTCCCTGGGAGAAGATTTTAGCTCTTTTAAAGGGTTTTAAAAATTGCATTATTTCCTGTGTAAAGAAGATGGAGATGAGTTTAGTGTCCTGATTTTCCAACAGGAGAGAGTATATTTAAATTAAAATATGCAAATAGTCCATGGTTGTGTTTTAACAATAGAAAAATTGGACTACTCATCTCGGAGTCAAAAGAAAAAAAGAAGAGAATAGCTTTTTGTGGGCTATTTTGCCAAACATATTTTCTCTGCAAAATTTATTTAGCTTTAAAATTGACCTTCTGGTTAGATGCTGGGTTATGTTCCGTGTGGTGAACACTGAGCCAAGTCGAGGCACCAGACTAAGCCCGAGGAAGGCTGCAGGGGAGATAGGAGGGCTCCATTAGCCTGTTTCTTTTCCCGGGAGTTTCAGTACTCCCGGTGGCTGCCTTAACCCCTTGTCACCCTGCGTAGCAGGTCGGTGGCAGCCCTTCTGCACCCTCGCCCTGGCAGCGGTTGTGCCAGGCTCGGGGGTTACCGCTGCCAGGCAGGGCTCCCAGCTGCTGGGTCTGAGTTCAGGCCTTGGCACGGGCGAGGGGGCTGGAGCGTGCCGTTCACTGAAACCAGACCCCCCCTAAGCCTTCCCGGAGAGCGCAGATCTTGGGAAGAAAAGAGCTGTTTAACGATTCCTCTGGATTGGTGCAAGAAGTGATGAATCCGTTGAAGATTAATTTGGTCTCCATCCTGGTCTCTCACACAAGAGCCATCCTAATGCCGTACTTGGGAGGAAGAGTGCAGGGTCAGGCATTTTAGTTCTCTAGAGCTGTGCATAAAGCAGCCCTGGAAGATTTTCACATGAAAGCTTTCTGAATTTCTCCCAGGCCATGGGATCATCCTGCTCTGTGGGCGTTCAGCAAATATTTAGCCCAGAAATGCCAAATGCTGTGTTTCAGCATGAGCTGATTCTCATTAGGAAGAAGTCTGGGTTTGCAAAACACTCATCTCTCTTCTTTTTCAGTGAGGAGTTGGCTGCAAGCTTGCTTTCCGCAGGTGCCAAGGGAGAGCAGGAAGGAGGCATGTGCAGCCAAATGCTTCCTTTTATGTGTTGTAGAAAAAGGAAGAATAAATCAGCATTCCTGGCCTTGGGAGAAAGACACAAATGGCATGTGAAATTAGTTTAGGTTTTTTCAGTGGATTGACAAATACTTTAAAAAGTGAACACATCTTATCAGTGGTGATATGCTGTTGTTTATATGCAATCCAGGCACTAAAAATACACGAAGGGAATGAGAATATTGACAGCCAGAATAGAGTCTGCCTGCTGGTGATTCGATGGGCTGTTATCTCTCAGGATTCTCATCAGACTGTCCCTGTCCTGCTTGGGCTGGGCCCCTCCCCAGCTGGTGTAAATGAGCACTTCTTGCCGAGGGCTGCAGTGCATCTGGGTATCGACGAGATGGGCTTCCTATCGCAGACAAACCTTTTAAGCTCAGTGGGAACTGAAAATGCTTTCCCTCTCTTGTGGCTGAGTCTTGGATTTCTAATGTGCCACTTAGTGGCGGGGGCTTGTACAGCGACCAGCTCGGCATCTCCCCAGCCCGCGGGGTCCTCGGGCGAGTTCAGCTGCTTTTGCCAGAAGCCGTTAGCTCGGGGCTTACAGACCCAGAAGTGAGTGTGCGAGTGCCTGTGCAAGTGTGTTTGCGCCGTCCTTCGGTGGTGACTGACGTCGAGAGATGATGGAAACTTGTGTTTCTTCGCAGGTGAGAGAGCCGAATGCGGAACAACCAGGTGAGCGTTTTCTTCCACTTCATCCGCTTTGGGAAGGGCTCGCTCCGGCAGGAGGGGGGTGGCCGTGGGAAGGGCGCTTTGCTTTGCTACTGATACAGCTTGGCAGGGTTCGGATTTAACCATCTTCCAGCCACCCTGTGCTGGCGGGCCGGGAGGGCGGGTAGTCCCGTGCTCCCCACATCGCTGCCCTGCTTCTCAGCTGCGTTGCCTGAAGTGGATTAATTAGGGTGGTGACAAACAGGCCCTTGTTCTTGCTGCAGTGTGATTTCTGGCTGAGTGGCGCTGAAGTGCCTGGAGGTGCTGTGTCAGGACAACGCGGTGCAGGGCCTTGTAGCGTAGCTGAGGTTGGGTTGTGTTCAGACAGCGCAACACAAGGGTGCCCGCCCGCTCCCTACCGTCCCTTTCACTTGAGGTCTTTGATACGTCCCTGAGAGCCTCTCCCAGCTCTGGTTGCTTTGCCTAGGAATGCTGAGCATTCACAGACTTCCATCCCGCTACAGCAGGAGATAGTGCTGGGGGTGAATGTAAGAGGGAGGAGGCTTTGATCTGTGTCCAGTCCATAAAGCATCTGCACAGAGTGCTGGTGGCTTGCTATGAGTGTGCTGGTTTCCTCACAGTAAGACACGAGCCAGCAAAGCCTCCAAACATCTCCCCAGAGCGTGTACAACTGCTCTCTGTGTTATCTTTTTACAACCCTGTTTCAGTGTTTAATAACATTTGTAATACCAGCGGAAACCCCTGACCATGTTAGAAATGCTGAAGCAGGTGGTGGCGCCTGGGCTGCCTTTGCAGGCAGGAAGGAGGCTGCCTGAGCAGCGGGCAGCGGGGCGGCAGGGTGCCTTGCTCCCTCGCCTTCTGGCTGGAGTGGGGGACACGCTGGTGCCAGGCTGAGTGGCGTCAGGGCTGGGCACCCACAGGGGCTGCAGTGCAGGGCAGTGAGGTGCCGTCAGGACACAGAGGGGCCTCCCCTGCCTCGCACACTTGCGCCCAAGTGCTCCCAGGAGCTGCCCTTGGCCGTGCTCCCCGGTCCCCTCTGGATCATCCGTCACGGCTGCTGCTCCCCTGCTGCCGTCGCTGCCTCTCCCTGCGGGTCCCCAGGGAGCTGCCCCACAGCACCCAGAGGCCTCGGTGCCCCAGGTGTGTTTGCAGGCTGGTGGGGGCTACAGAGAGCCCGTGGGGCGAGCTCCGGTCCTTGGGGTGTCCCAGGCAGGGCTGTCTGCTGAGCCGGTCAAGGAAAGCACACCCGAGCGGCTGGGTGAAATCACAGGGAGGGTTGGTCTCTGTTTATCAGGAGTGGGTGCCCGCGGGTGGTGGTGTCCAGGCCGAGGCAGGAATAACAGCCTCCTCCCTGAGGGGCGATGGCACGACTCCCTGCTGCTTCTCTTTCCTTTTGGTTCAGCAGTTGCTTGTGCTTCACAAGGGAAAACAAATGAGACAATGTCCTCCTTGTGCGAGGGAGGGCTGTGAGTGCAGCAGAACAACCTTCCCAGCAGGTAGAGCCGGGGCCGGGCACCCCCGGGCTGAGGAGGTTACGCGGCAGCAAACAGCACCGGGTCTCTAGTCTGCAGCGCGGGGCCGAGAGTCGGGCGGGCGCCTGAATGGACAGCAGTCGTTTCTGCTCCTCAGTTGAAGGAGGGGTTAGGAGCTACAGGAGTGTAGAGTCAGACTGCTTAATTAAAGGCATCTGATTAAGGAACCAGCAGATCACAACGGTCACCTTTGCATCGTAGCTCTCTGTACATTGTACGTGTCCATTCGGCTCTGCGCTGTGAGAACTTTTGCTTGAAGGCTCCTAGCACTCGTGTTTGTTGGCAGTTGTGTTCTCTCCTCCACAGACGTCAGTATAGCCTGGGGGTGGAGGACAGCTCAGAAATTGGTTAGAGATGTTGTGCTGTTTTTCTCCCTTGTCTAGATGTAGGCACTTCGCTGTTAATGTCCTTCACTGTCAGGAGAAATCAAACTGTGAATAGCGTATGAAGGAGCCCTCCAACGTCCTGATCGCTGCACTAAAATAAGTACCATGTTTCCACGGGCTCGTTTCCAGAAGCAATAGGTGTCTCTGGCACTTGCTGAAGTCAACAGGGTCTTCAGGGTCTGTTCCCTTGACTGATGAGGACCCTCAGTCACCAGCTAGTAGGGGTAGGGTCATGCCACCTGCTGATGCACAGGCCTACCTTTTCTGTTCTTACAGAGGTGCTGGTGGGTTTGCTCATCTGTGTTGACTGGGCTCACCTGTTTGTTTGGTGGTTTGAATCTTAGGAGTGCCTGGCAGAAAGGTGAGAGACCATTCCCATCCCTGTGAATGTCTCTCAGACAGAAAGTGCCTGCAGGGAGGCGGAGGTGTTCCCGCTTTCTGCCTATGAGCACCTTACTACTGTCTGGCTTGAATGAAGCAAGGTCTGCACGAAGAGCATTCCTGATCGCCCCTTGTTCACTCAAGCTGTGGTTGTTGGTATAGCTACTGCTCTGTCGCTGACTGATTTCTGGAGATGCCTGGTTTTTACAGGAGGAACGAGGACTCCTCAGGAGGCCTGTAGCACTACCTGGTTAGGTTGCTGCATGTGGCTGCAGCTGAGGTTAGAGCCTCTCTGATAGGGAAACAGTGGGAGATTACAGGGATGGAAAGTAATGGGTGGGCTGGCTTATTGCTGTTAAATGTTTCTGTTCTCAAGGTTCATTTGAATTTATGACTTAAACATTGTGGTCTTGACCCTGACTTGAAATTCTGTGTGCAGTGTATAGTGAACAGCTCTGGTTTTGCTCCGGGCTGCCTACAGGTTAGCTCTGCTGCCCGTTCCGACCCCTGCCAGCTGCACCCGGGCTCAGCCTGGCCTTTGGGACCGCCAGAAGCGAGGCTGTCGTGGCACTGGCTCCAGAATGGGTTAGCCAAGTTAGTGCCAGGGTAGCCTGACCCAAGCTGCTGGAAGGGGCTTTGCGCTGGGGGCACGATGCGCTGTGCACGACGTGGAGGTGTGGAGCCGATCTCTTTGCAGGTCCCCCGGCTCCCGGTGGAGCGGTGTCTGTGGGGGGACGCAGCAGGGGGGGACGCTGAAGCGTGAGCAGCTGCAGAGTGCGTGGAGCCACGTGTCGAGTCCTCACGGAGGGGGTTTTCTGTTTGATTTATTTCTTACTCTCAGTCATAACCTTTGAGATCTCACCCTGTCATTGCATTTATGTTGGTGTTTTGTTGATTTATTTTGTTCCATTTTCTCCCAGGCCCCCATGTCTTCCCCCTAAGCCACAGAAAATGAGGAGACCTAGGCCTCTCTCAGTCTATAATCATAAACTCTTTAACGGCAATATGGAAACGTTCATTAAGGTACTCGCTGGCTGACAGTAAGAGTTTATGAACGCTGTGAATGTAATGGTGGCTTTCCTGTCCTAACTGCCGGCTGCTTTCTGACCTTGGTGGGGTCTCTCCGCTCCACCCTGCACCCAGTTGACGTGGCCAGCGCCCGCTTTGCCTCGGTGACGATTTCTCTCCATAGCTGTCCTTGCCCCTCGTGCGTTCCTTGCGTTACCCCTCCCATCGCTGCCTGCGTGCCCCAGGGCGAGGGTAGCAGTGAGGACCCCCATGGCTGGTGGCCGTTGGCCATGCTGGCCAGCTGTGCGGCACGAGGCGCTCTTGGCTGAGCGTCCCTGTCATCTGGTGCTGCTTCCACCCGTCCTGGGAAGGAAGATCAGATGGCAAGGACGCCCCAACACCTTCAGAGGACCAACAGATCCCCCCCATCCCTTGTTCCATGCATTTTTGGTGGTTGTCTCCCCCCGTGGCTGAGGAGAAAGATAAAAAGACTTGTAAGCTCCCAGAAAGTGTCTTCCAGTTGTAAGGACTGGCAGCCTTGAGTTGAAATACTGTGCATATGGGTGGCTGCGTAGGAGGGCAGATGTGCTGTCCTCATCCTTAAAATATATAGATGATAACCAGCCCAGCTGGCTCGTCTCGGTGCCAGCTGCTGACGGGTGGCTGGTGCCATCTCGTGCCGCTGGGTACGTACTGGGAGTCGGAAGGCCCCTTCCCGCAGCGCGCAGAGGAGGGTTAACCTGCAAGGAGCCGTGTCAGCGCGGAGCTGTGAGCCTCTCCCGTGGGAGGCTGTTACCCCTGGACATGCCGGGAGAGGAGACGCTGCAGCTCGCGCGCTGGCTGTGACCCACGCTGCTGCCCGTCCCTCCTCGGCCGGGGCCGGGGCCGGGGCTCCAGGCTCGGCTTCCAGCGTTGGAGCGAGGTGATTCCTACACGGCTGCTGAGTGGTGTCCTCCAAACCATCGCTGATGGCGTGCAGCCTTCATAAATGTGGGCCAGAGGCTTCGTTTGAGCTGGGGTGAACTCAGGTGAACTCAGTTGATACTAGTGCAGTCCCGATGGAAGGGGGCATTTGGTGCTGCTTGTCCCAGAAAATTACCCAGAAGGAGAATTCAAGGAGAAAAACGAAGAGATGCGGATGTGGGATTTGTCCCAACGGGTACCTTCAGCTGTCTAGCTGCTGATCCTCCAAAATCCATCACTTTGCCATCACCTGGCTGCTGGAAGGATTTCCAAAGGAAGCGATGCTGTTCCAGTTGCTCAGAAGGTTTAATCCTGCGCTGAAGAAAGCTTTAGTGAAGACACTGTGGGAAGCAGCAGTGACAAACTGTTGGATTAGGTGCACTAATAGGCATTGTCCGGCTCCGATTTATTCTCTTCGGCTCTTCTAGCGCAGCCGTAGGCCTGAGGGCAGTGTTTATAAACAGCGCGCTGCCGCAAGTAATACACAGGCCCGCCTGACAAAGCCGGTAATCGCTTTAATACTTGTAATTATTCCTTACTTAAACTGGTTTTTAAAAACTTAATGCTCATTAAAGTCCAGCCTGTTCAGCACTGTGGAGGAGGAATTATCTGCAGAGGAAATCTGTCTGAGGGGACGGGTGTCCTGTGCCAGCGGAGGCTCCTCGGGGGATGGTGCCGTGCTGCTGGGGTTCTCCTTGAGGCTGGGGGCTGCTGCCCGGTGCCCCCGATGCGCGGCGCCTCTCCCCGGAGCCTCGCCCGGGCAGGGGCTGGCCCTGTCCTCGGGCTCCTGCGAGTGCCGCGGGTTCAGGGAGGGAGGAAATCCGAGAGGCTCTTTGTGCCGGTCGCTGAGGCTGGGGTGCAGCGTGCCAAACGGGGTGTGGGAGGGAGGGTGGGCAGCCTGAAGGCCTGGGTTGGACCTTGCTAAGCTGCCATTGCATTTGAGCGTTCATGGCCTCCGAAAGAGATGCTTGCCTCTAACCGAACTTATCCTTGCTTAATCTCTTCTTTTTTTCCCACTCTGCTGCTTTTTTGTGTTCTCAGAGGAAGGAGGAATGCGCGAACGAGAAATCAGGTATTTGCTGGAGGCCCGTCTACGAGACGGAGTAAATTAACCAGAGAGATGCAACTATACTGGAAACAACCACCAAATAAAGCCCCTAAGGAAAATAAATGTCCACTTAAGCAGTCGGGCATGGCTCACGTTCCCCCCTGAGCTCCTTCCACGAGGGGTCTGGAGAGAAGCAGCTTTGCAACAAAAGCCAAAGCTCGCTGCAGGTTCAGACGCAGGCAGCTCGTTTCATACACTGCGCTGTTTGGGGTTTTTTAGCATCTGCTGACAGTGGCTGTTTCTTTAGGTGGAAGTGTTGTTGTAAGCTCTGTTACTGGAAGCTTATTTCATCAGACAGGTACAGCACAAGTTTTGTTTCGGCTCAGCTTTACACCTCTGAAATGGAATAGCTGTGATCCCATTGCATCGGTCCCCTGTCTCAACCAGACAGCGAGCAGCAGTCTTGCACACCCTTTTTGTGCATAATTGACTGCACATAGTATACTCAGCACTCTTTGATGGCTTGATGTGCGTAACGCCTCCTTTTCTTGCCTGTCCTCTTACTAAACTCAATGGCACTGCTCTTCAAATCTCTATTTTTGCAATCTGTAACACGTTTTCTGTGCTTTGTTGTCAATAAACCAGTAATTTTTTACTTTTGCCTTTTGTTTCATGAAGGATTCGGGACAGGCTATTCCCCTTGTAGTGGAAAGCTGCATTCGGTACATCAATTTGTACGGTAAGTCAATTCCGTAATGTCACAGAAACTTTCTGCAGAGGGAATGAAGGACTTGTAGTTAGCGATGAAATACAGTCGGGATGCCGGCAGCCCTTGCTGCGTGGGCTCAGGTTGTAATTGCAGTGGCATTGGCTGTGCTGTAGCGTTGGGTGACTGGCAGATATTTAGGTCTTGTTAACACTTACCCAGGTTAAACTGTTTGCTCAGGCCCAGGCCAGCGGGACCCCTTCCAGCGCTTTGACATGGGGGGCCTTGATTGGAGAACAGAAGCAGAAATGAATTGCAGCAGGCTGTCCCCTTCTCGATTTGAGCCTTTGCGGGTGCATCAACTCCTAGTTCCTGCTGTTCTTTACCAGAAAGTACTGTGTAACCGTTCCAGAAATCTTTCCTAAGACGTTGTTCTTTTCCAGGCCTTCAGCAGCAGGGCATTTTCAGAGTCCCTGGCTCCCAGGTGGAAGTGAACGACATCAAGAATTCGTTCGAAAGAGGTGTGTGGCCAGGGTGTGCAGCTGTAGCTGGGATGCCGTGTCCGAGCAGAGATGGTTGGTGGGAGTTTGTGTGCGCTGGGTGCATTAGGCATCGTGTAAAGCCTGTGCTAAAGGCCTTCCTGCTACGGGACACGAGGAGGTTTTGTCCCCTTCTAGGTATCTCAGTGTTGTATCTCCAGCAGTGGTGAAGAGTCGCTTAGGGAAGGAGTGTGAGAAGTAGGGGCAGGTGCAGAGATATTTTCCAGAGTCATTAATTAGGAGCATGAGAGCCATGAAACAGTTTGTTGGGGATCCATTTTCCTCCTTCCTGCAGCAGTTTGTCAAGGGAGGAGCAGCGTTGCCACGTGTACCTGGTGGCAGTGTTGGTCCTGGCGTTGCCCGTGATTCTGTTAAGAAAATCCCATCGAAGGCGCAAGGCCGGCGAGACTGGGCAGAGCAATCCTGTGGTCACCGAGTGAAGGTGAAGCTGTGAAAGGGACAGTCTAGACGGGGTTAATGGCCTCCACGGCATTAATCTTTGAGCAGCATTGGAAGGATCAGAGTGAAGGTGGCCAGGCCAATGAATAAGGCGGTGGTGGGATTGTCAAAGGCTGGAGGATTTGCACATCCAATTTGAGAGGAATCAGCATCCAAATCCCTTAGGTTTTGAAAGCCCTTATAGGTTTAAGTCATACGATGCTATCCAGAACCATTCAGTCTATTCCAGAGGCATAATTGCATCCTCCAGCCAAGCCTGTCGTCTCCGGCTTTCACCCACCACCATTCAGATCTTCTCCACTCTCTGGGCTGCTGCCATAAATGCAAAAATGCACTGGGCTGAAAACTGTGAAGGAGAAACGATTAATGACGTCTTCAGGAAGGGCTTAGGATCTCCACGGTGAACTGGGTTTTTGTAGGTGGGGCTGTAGCATGTCTCGGCACGATGCTGTGTAACAGAGTACCTTGTTACACTCTCCTCTTGCTGGCAAAATGCGCAGCGTTGCCCTTGCACACACAGGAGGGTTTTCTGAGCTGCGGGAAATTTGGGGTTTCCACTGAGTTAGGAAAAAACACTTGCTGTGTTAATCCAACTTGACAGTAATGCTGGAAGTAAAAACTCTTCTCTGGGCAGGTGAAGATCCCCTTGCTGATGACCAAAACGAACGTGACATTAATTCGGTGGCTGGAGTCTTGAAGCTGTATTTCCGAGGACTGGAAAACCCCCTCTTTCCTAAGGAAAGGTTTCAAGATTTGATCTCTACTATAAGTAAGTACACGTGGCAGCTCCTCTCAGAGAAGAAGGTGGGACAAGAGAAGCCATAAACAGGGAGCAAGTACACCTGAGTTTTGCAAACAGCGGCTTGTGCTGCAGGAAGGGCTCTAGGCCTGCAATGGACGTTGTTGGGTAAAGGCATTAAGAGCGTGCATCGGTAGCGCTGGAGGTGAGGGAGAGGTAAAACACCTTACTATAGCTCTTAAAATCTTCCTAGCCTCATGAGGGTCGGCAGAGAGTCATCTCCAAGCTCAGGCCCGCGGGCTGCAGGTGCAGCAAGCCCGTGTACACGTTTGAGGGTTGCGCGTGGGGCCGTTAGTTGCTGGACCGGGGGCGGCTGCTGCCCGGCCCGCACAGATCTCCCTGGGTAGCGGCGGTTCCCGTGCCTGCCCCTCGCGTGTCGTGCAGCCGTGGCTCCTGGGACCCAAGGGGGTTTTGCTTTAGCTCAGTGTCTTCTGAAGGTGGATGGCTCCTGGCTACTCGCAAAGCTTCTCTGACCCTTGAGTCCGCGGGCTTGGCTTCAAGTCTCACTCCATCAGCTGTTCTCCAGGTCTTTGCTATGTGCATTTCTCGTCCCAAGGGAAACCAGAAAGTGCTTTGGGCTGTGAGCAGAGGGAGAAGCTGAGGGGTTTTAACCAGGCAGGTCTGGGCTTGCTGTCAGGGAGAGCCTGGCTGCTTCTTGTTCTGTCCTCAGTCCTCCTCCCAGCTCCACTTGTTCCTCTGCAACTGAAGAAACAGGTATCCCAGCTGGGGTTCATTTCAGTGCCTTGTAGTGATGACATTTATTTGTTGGCAAGTCATGGAAATCACTCCCCTGGGGGAAAGGAAGGAGAGAATGAATTTGATGTTTCAGAGATGATGGAGGAGTCTGTTGTGTGCTTTGGCTTTATTTTATGGGAGAGGTGTCGGGGTTGTTGGGGGTTCGAGTGTCGCAGTACGTGGGTAGCTTCAGAGGGACTGGCTGGTGGATGTGTGCTGAAGTCCTTCGTTTGGCTTGCGCTGCTCATGGCTCCTTCCCCCCTTCTTAATTTGCGTAACTGCTGGAGATTTAGTGATGTCAAGAAAGACAGATGATGTCTGGAGGGGGGTGACGCAGGGATGGGCTTGTTCCAGAAGGAGAAGAATGTGCTCCTGTTTTTCAAGAACAGAGCAGTTGTTCTACATGGGAGCTTTAGGAAAGCTGCTGTTCCCTTTCAGTTGCGATGTGTAAAACAGCACAGCACACCTGTAACACGGCAAACAGAGGAAGCTGTTTCTGCACCAGTTTTGTGCCCCAGAACAGGGGTTTTTCAGCCTGGCTTGTGGCCCTGGCCCCAGCTGCCCTCCCCAAGGGGCTTGCAGCAGGCAGAGCAGGGAGCCTGAGAGGGCACAGCCCACAGAGAAGTCCCCTTTGGCGCCGGGAAATGTCCCTGGTGCTCAGTGTCGTGACTGTGTGCTTGCAGACAGGCTTGTGCTTTGAAACCACCCTCAATTCATGCCAATTTGCACAATTTATTAAGCCTCTTGGAGTTTTTTGTTGCAAATGTCATCTGGTTAATTTTCTGGATAGTGTTCTCCTCTCTTTATTTTTTCTCATTTTAGCGAGAATCTTCCTGTTCCTCATCTTCCCTTTCTTTTCCTACTGCTGTTGCTACCTTTCAACTAAGGATAGATTTTTAAATTAATTGAAGTGCCTCGTTCCCAGTAATAATCTGACCTGAAGTGCATCTGATTTCCTGCCAGATAAATACAGGCTGTGTGACAGGCGTCCCGGCCTTAGCAGGCTGCAGAAACCCTCTTCCTCTGAGAGCCGTGGCTCGGTCAGCCGCCACCCGCGCTGTGGGGCGTGCGGTCTCGTCTTGTAGTTCCGTCGGGAAGGCGGAACGCAGCCGGGCGGTTTGGGGGGGCTCTGCCCCGCCGGGCATCACCCGGGCACCTGCGCTCCCCCGGTGCCCGCGCGGCTGGGCTGGGCTGCGCTGGTGCAGCAGGGCCTCAGCGGGATGGGGAGGCCGGGCTTGCTGGCGGCAGGTGAAAGGTTGTTTTTTCCTTTTGCTCGTGGGGACTGAGAGCTTACGTGGAAGCGTTTCCCAAATGCACATGAGGAACAGAAGGATAGAAAAGGCACTTCGCAAAGGTTCGTTCAGGGGCGTGCCTGTACTGCAGAGTGATTGATGATTACTCCACTAATTCCTGTGAATTACAGCCAGTTGAAACATTTTGCAAAGTGAAGAGAGGCAAGTGCTTCAGGACAATTTGTTCCTCTGGGTTTCAGAACAGATACCTATTGTAGGTTTTTATCCAGCTTTTATTTATTTGATTTTTTTTTTTGTTGTTAGAAACATCCTCTTAAGTAAAACCAAACTGAGGAAATAGAGAGCCCAGTAAGCAGTAACAGGGAACAAATGCATTCCTCAAAAGGAAGAATTTCCAAAATGAAATATTGTAAAGATTTCCATCTTTGTACTGAAGCCAAATTTTGCTCAGCACTCTGAACAAATGGCAGCCCAGCTACGTGTTGTCAGGGAATTTTATTCTGATTAGCAAATGTCAAAGTTGGAGCCAGCAGAGTGAAGTAAGCATCTCTTCCGTGCGTCTGAGGCTGGCTGCTCTCCGGGAGGCTCTGGTGCTCTCTGTCTGCCTTCTGCGAAGTAGAAGCCACGGGGCTGTCTGTCTGCACGCTGTGCTGAGCAGATACTACCTGGAAAGGCAGTCACCCTGGGGGCTGGAGCGGGCTGGGGGCTGCTGCGGGAGGGCGCTGAGCCCCCTCGGCGCGGCGGTGCTGCAGGGGCCGGAGGCGGGGGGGCTTCGGCAGCCTCCTGTGCGGGGCTGCGGGAGGGCGGGGGGCAGCCCAGGGGTCCCCGGGGGGGTGAGCTGGACTGAGAGCAAGGCGGCTCTGAGCCACCCCCCTTCCTGCAGAAGGAAGCTGGTTTCTGGTAGCAGCTGTGGGCTTTGTGCACTGCGGTGGAGAGAAGTGACTCTTAAAGTGCTGGCTCAGAGCTGGTTCGGTTTAAATTCCAGTTAAAACCAGTGGGAGATGGGAGCAGAAGGGCTCAGAAGGACCTGATGGTTAACCCATAAAAGTAATGTGAATAAATACTCATTTAAAAATCTGCACTAAAAAACCCAGCAGTGCTCCATTTTCCAGTGTCATATGGACTAAAGCTTTTGAGAAATAGAGTAGTCGTTGAGGAATGAACTAAATAATGCATAAACAGTTACTTTAAAAATGCAACTGTGGAAATGTCTTTATTTGTGGTTTGCGCTGAATCTGAACACAGACGCGAATTAGCAGGTGGAAGAGCACTATGCCCGATTCTCTGCTTGCACCTTGCTGCCAGACTAGTGGGTCTAAATCTGGAAACAGGCTATTGTTTTCCTTGCATAGTGGGCTACTAGGTCTGGAACAAGTCCCTCTGGTGCTGTGTGTGGTCCTGGGAAGGTCTAAGGATGTGCTTTCTATCCGTGTGTTCCAGAAATCGAGAACCCCACTGAGAGAGTGCACCAGATCCAGCAAATCATCGTTACCCTGCCTCGGGCTGTCATTGTTGTCATGAGATATCTTTTTGCTTTCCTCAATCAGTGAGTCTCTTTTTTTTTTTTTTTTTTCCTCCTCTCTTTCACTGGGTTTCTCCTTGCCCTCCTTTTTTTTTGGGGCTTCCCTGTCTTTGTTGCATGAGCCCTTGTTGGTATTGCCATGGAGAGTGGTATCTTGCTCCTTCCTCAGCCTCCGCCTGGCCGCGGCTGGGTGTTCGGGGGAGGTGTCCAGCTCAGTGGTGATCGCTTTTGGGGGCACTGGGGCTTTGCTGGTGGGAGACTTCTCCGAGCGAGCGGGGAAAGCCGGCCCCGCACCTCCCTGACGCTTGTGCTTGCAGCTTGTCGCAGTACAGCGATGAGAACATGATGGATCCCTACAACCTGGCCATCTGCTTCGGGCCCACTCTGATGCACATTCCAGATGGGCAGGATCCGGTGTCCTGCCAGGCCCACGTCAATGAGGTCATCAAAACCATCATCATTAACCACGAGGGCATCTTCCCCAGCCACAGAGAGCTGGAAGGACCTGTCTACGAGAAGTGCATGACTGGAGGGGAGGAGTACTGGTAAGGAGCGGGGCAGGACTCGATGGTTTGCAGAACTCAAAGCCAGGTGCCCTTGTTAGGGTTGTCTTCTGGCGCGGTACGGCAAGAGCGAACCTGTGACAAAAGCAGAGCTTTGGCTTGATTCCTGGCCCACGGAGAGTTGACCCCCGCTCACACCGGTGTAGGTGAAGGGATCCAGGGAGCAGATCCCTGAGAGGAGGGGGTGTGAGGAGAGCTTTGGGGCAGTTCAGACGATACTCGGGGCAGCGGAGCGCAGCACTGGGGTGGATTTGCCCCTCTGCAGAAGGGACGTGCCTTTTTGCATTTGTTAAACGTGATGGATTAGGTGTGCAAGTGATGCACGTTTGATACACTTGTGCTGTTTACACTGGTTAAGAATCTCACTCCGTACCAGGCTGTCTGCATGGCTCTTTGTTATAAATGCCTTCAGAAAACGAAGAGGATTTTGCACACCGAACCAGTTAGTCTCTACTTAGGTGTGTCAGTTTTGCTGTTGATTTTAGCCTTGCTGGTTAACACAGAGCAGGCAGTTTCACCGAGTATTTGTTTTTCTCGTGCTGACTCAGCATGATAAACCTTAATAAAAATTTCAGGAGAACTTTTTTTCCAGTACGAATATTAATATTTATGAGGATTCTTTTAGCTGCAGCTTCACAGAAGTGTGTTCCGAGCAAACCAGAATTTTAGGTCAATTCTAACCAAATTCCTCCTAGGCTGGAATTTTTGAGTACAGTCCCATACTTTCCATAGTTGGATGAAATCCCTTAGACCGAAGTTAACCTGAACCTTGCAGTTCCTTTAGTTCGGTCAGTGTTGGAGGGCAGGTGGGTCTGCGCTGGCCGTGGACGGGACCAGCCGTGTGCGATGGCCGGGCATCGCGTCCTTCTGGCGCGCCGCTCGCCCGGCTCCCTGTGCCCAGGGTAGGAAGCTCCATACGCAAACTCCCGCGTTAGCAGTGCAAGTGATAGGACACACTTGCCTGGAGGATGCTGGAATTCCAAACTGACTTTCAGGTCTGAGTTTTAAGAAACCAGCGTTTGTAACAGGCTTGAACCGATTTGTGTGCAAGTTTCATACGTTTCTGAGACCTAATCTTCCCTGGCGCTGATCCCCTCCCGCCGTCCTTACTGATGCAAGCGGAGGATAAAATGCTAAAGCGCCTTGTGGACAAGCGAGTGGAACATTTTAACTTGGTATCACTTTAGATTTGTTTTGCCACACGCGAGTAAAGTGCATGAGCAACAGAACGTGACGTTCTAGGCCTGAAGATGGTGGTGTGAGTGTCTGCTGCTCTCAAAGCAAGTTCAGAGATCTGCTGTGATTTAAAACAACCATCTTCAGTCCTACAAAAACTAAAACAATAACTCTTTCAAGTGTCGCTGGGGCCAGAATTTCCCTCGATAACTTAGGATTGCTATGTGCCTTAGCCACAGAACCTTGTTCTTTCACTGAAAGCACGGTGTATTTTATTTCAGTGACAGCCCACACAGCGAGCCAGGCACCATCGATGAAGTTGACCATGACAACGGCACGGAGCCGCACACCAGCGATGACGGTGAGCGCAGACGCGAGCAGCGGATACGGGGTCTGTGTTGGAAGAGCTGTGCCCCTTGCTGCTGCCAGCCTGGGGGCTGGACTAGTGCCTGGCGCTGCCATGGGGGTGCTGTTTTTGTGTGCTTGGTAATGAACATGTGTATTCATGAACGTCATGTGAGGTTTCGCCATAGGATGCGCGTGGACGTTCCCAGCGGTCTGACCCTGTGGCAGGGAACGTGCATTGGTTTTTGTAGAGCCGGTCTGTGCGATTCCATTAATCCCATGTATGGCTTTTTTTCCCTTCTGGTCACCTGTGGTTACACGCAGCCACGCGATGGGGAGGCCGCGCTGTGTGAAACAGCTCATGAGAACAGGAGCTGGGGTGACGGGGGGGGACACACCAGCTCCCTTCACTCCGGGCCCTGGAATGCATTGTGGGGAAAACAGCGAACGTCAGCGGCCCCGTTGGGGGCCCTCTGAAGTGAGGGGTCTTCCAGCTGACTTCATTAGGCTGTGGATCATCCCCTGTCAAGCAGCCGTCTCCTTGGCAGAACCTGCACCCCCTGTGTTGGAGGGGGCTGCAGCCCGGTGTTCCCCGCAGGCAGCTCCGTTTCCTTTGGGGACAAAGTACCCACCTGCTCCTGTCAGGCCCGTGGAGCTGGCGCCTTTGGAGGGCGAAGCAGGACGTGCTGTGAGCCAGGACCGTGTGGACGGGTGCAGCCGGCTGCGAATCCCGTGCCACCGGGAGCGTCCCCAGTGCCCCGTAATGCTCTGGAGGAGGCTCAGGCCCAGCTTTGTGAGGTCCTGTCTGCTGCACGTCTGCGTGGACCCGCTCGGAGCTTCACGTGCGGCTCTCGGCGAAAGCTTTGAAGCTCACGGCGATCACAAAGGCGAGCGTGGGAACGAGGGTGCTGGCAGGGCCGGGCAAGAAGCGTGTTTGCTCCCCGGCACGGTACCAAAGCTGGAGGAAGCCCTGTGCTACCCTGGCGGCACCAGCAGCTCGGCCACGGGGCGACTCCGGCACAGCCACCCCGTGGCAGCGTTGAGCGGCAGGACTGCGCTGTGTGGCGGGGCACCCACCGCGCAGCCGAATGCCTCCTCGGCTCTCCTGGTGGCCACCATTTCCTCGGCTGCCTCCTGCCCCAACAAAATGCCGACGCCTTCCGAGGCTGGTGGTGGTGGGAAGGCCTGCCCGGCTGGCGGGCACGGCGGGCAGCAGGGGAGGGGTGCCGCAGGGCCGGACAGCTCGGGACCTGCTTTCAGCTGCAGGCAGGAGCCGACAGGACTGGGAGATGGAGGAGAGCAAGCTGCTGCTTAGCCAATTTTATGCTCGGATGGTCACGTTAAAAGCTCTGATTGGAGTTTCTGGGTGATTAGCTGTGGTGCAAGGGTAGAGAAGAGGAGCGGCTTTATTTTGTGAGTGTACCCGCTCCTTATTCCCCTCGCCCTGTGCACCCTCCCTGCTGGGAAACTCAACGCTGTGTTGGGGCTGTGAGAGCCCTCCTGGTTGCCTCCCCAGCTGCGTTTCCTCCAGAGCATTCCCCGCTGATCCTGCTGTGGTGCTCCCAAACACTCTGCCGCTCCTCTTGGTGTGGCTGTGTATTTTAAGCTGGGGAAAAGCGGTGCTGAAGCGACCTGTCCTGTCCCACACGAGGCGAGGAAGGGGGCAGGGGTCTGATTCAGCATCTCCCGCATCTTCCTCCGGTGTCTCCTCCTCTGTGTGGATTTTGTCACCGAGCAGAGTGACAGGTCACATCCCGATTGCTGCTGATGCCGAGCCCGTGGTTGGTGACGAGGCAGATGGAGCAGAGCAATTGTCCGTGTTTTAATGAGCACGTGGCAGATCTGGAGGAACTGGGCGGATTTGCCCTGTTTAGCTTTGTTGTCCCCTGTCTGCCGGTCTCCAGGTGGGCTTTAAAATGATCAGGTGTCTCGGATAATCAAGGTACATTAACCGCTTGCTCGCTGGCTCTGATAGTGGCTAGAGGTAGCTGAGTGGTGGCAGCCTGCTTTTTCACCCCTGTCTCGGAGCGAAGTGAGGCGGAGTGCAGGTTGCTCCTGCCAGCGCGGAGAGAGATGCTGTTGCTGCCTTGCAGTCGCTGCAGCGGTTTCTCTGGGATTTGGTGCTCCCAGCTGGGAACAGCTTTGCTGAAGAGCTGGGCTCCCCCACGGGCTCCTTGGTGCCAACTGGCTCCTCTTCGGGTGCACCAGCAGCTCCCGCTGTGATGCCCTTGGCCAGGGGCTCAGAGGCTCCTGGTGTGCTCACAACCTCCCGAAGTGAAGTCCTGCCTCAGCCCTCTTGAGTTTCAGGGCCTGAGCTCCCAGTTTGTGAATCCCTGGTGTTTGGTAGAGCTTAAATTAGAAAAAGTGGAGAAGTGGTGAGGTAGAGTGCTGGAAGGTCTGCAGGTGTGGGGCTGTGATGGGGAGCAGCTGCCTGGTCAGAGCCAGTATCATCATTTCTGTGGGGATCCCCAAAGGGGGATTCGTTACTCGTCAATAATTCATACCAAACTGTCTGCAGGGTAAGAAAAGGAAGAGAAGGTAAGCGGGGCTTTGATCACAGTATCTGACACAGCTTAACAAGGGCCCAGTCTGGAGGATAATGGGGTTCTGTAACCAAAGAAATCACTTTATAGGTAGAAGATGGGAGTGCGGGTGACGATGCCATATGCACAAGGGAAACTTCAACTACTCCCCATCTGGTCTGTAGCTTTTTGTAATTGCTGGTAGTTTGTGAGAAATTCCAGGAAGACTGGAAGAACAAAAAGAATGATCAGTCTAAAAATAAGATGGTTTGTACCCGGTGTAAGATGGTGTTGGGAAGCTAGGGCAGCAGCATCAGTGCTGTTCTGGTGAGATGCCTCCTTCTAGGATGTGGTGCACCCTGGTGACTGTTGAACTAAACTTTTCTCTGTGCTTCTCTCCTTTGCAGAAGTGGAGCAGATTGAAGCCATCGCAAAGTTTGACTACATTGGGCGATCTCCACGAGAGCTCTCCTTTAAGAAAGGGGCCTCGCTCCTCCTGTACCATCGGGCATCAGAAGACTGGTGGGAAGGGAGACATAATGGTGTGGATGGCCTCATACCCCACCAGTACATTGTGGTGCAAGACATGTGAGTAAAGTGGTGTGTGTTGATCCAGGACGTTAAAACACACCTACATGAGGCCCATCTTTAGCCACCTGAAACAGGCGGTCAGATTTCCCCGGGTTTAATGACTTTGGTGAGAAATCTGGCCCTGTTCACGTCTGCCTCTCCGTGCATTGGCTCAGATTTTCTCGTTCAAGCTGACGAAGCCAAGCACTAAAGCCTGTACTTCGGTGTGCCTGAACCCCATCTGCTGTTGACTCCTCAAAGTGGCACGACCCAGGCTTCATATTGGCCTTGCTCCCTCTGCATTGTCCCGGCCTTGTTGGGTGCCCGCCTGGCCTGCAGGCAGGTCCCAGGGTCCTTCGCCGGTGCCACCTCTGTTACAAGCACCGTACCTGGGTTCGTTAAAAAGGCAGCACAGGGGGGTATGAGACGTGATGTTTGCTTTCTCCAGGCTCCAGGTGCTGTCTGCAGTGGTGGCCTTGGTCCAGCCCTCTGCTGACAAAGTCTGGAGCTGCTGGGGTGGTGGTGTTCAGGTCCACCTTGTGGCTGGGCCCCACCCAGCCTCTCTCCGGGGGCAGGGCCCTGTTGCTGATGGGGGTCCCCTTTTCCTAGGGATGATGCGTTCTCCGACAGCCTGAGCCAGAAGGCGGACAGCGAGGCAAGCAGCGGGCCGCTGCTGGATGATAAAGCCTCCTCCAAGAACGACATCCAGTCCCCGACGGATCATATTGTGGACTATGGCTTTGGGGGAGTCATGGGCCGGTAGGGAAGCTCTCCTTTTCCTGTGGCACAGAGGTGGATGCTGTGGCGTGCGGGGGCAGTCAGTGTGGGGTGTAGGGCCAGACAGAAGGGGAGGCTCCAGTAAGCACTGCAGAGTGATGTGAGCATGGAGGGGGTTTTCGTGCGCGTTGCTGATGCAGATCTTAACAAGTAAAGAAGGTGCGATGCTGTCCTTTCCTTGGCACTGGCTAAAATGTCTATCTGCCCTCTTGCCTTAATCTTCTGGAGCTGAAAGGCTCGAGTTTGGTTTGATCTGAACTCTCAGAGCTGAGCAATTGTCTTGCAGCATGCAACCAGACGCTTTCGATCTGACGGACGGTGACCTAGTCTTGTGATGGATTCTTTGCAGAGTGAGATTGAGGTCTGACGGTGCAGCTATCCCTCGCCGTCGAAGCGGGGGGGACACCCACAGCCCGCCCCGAGGGATGGGGCCTGGCCTAGACACTCCTCCTCGAGCAGCGGCCTGCCCTAGCAGCCCCCACAAAATACCTCTTAACAGGGGCAGGATTGAGAGTCCCGAAAAGCGCAGAATGGCGACATTCGGCAGTGCAGGCAGCATCAATTTCCCAGACAGGAAGGCCTTGTCTGATGGCCACCCGCTGAGATCGACCTGTGGATCGACTAGACACAGTAGTCTCGGAGATCAGAAATCTCTAGAAGCAGAAGCGCTTGCTGAGGTAAGAGGGGTGTGAAGTGGCTCCCGGTGCCCAGGGATCGAGAGGCCAAACCAAAAGGCACTGGGGGAGTGCCGCAGAGCCCCTTCCATCTCGACGCACTTCAGAACTACGGTGCTGTTGTCGCTGCGGTGGTTTAAAGATAAAAATGAGCAGCCAACAGCTCGCCTGCTTTTCCAGCCGTGTCGGTTGGCCTAATGAAAGGTACTGCCTCCTTCCACAAACCTGGTTTCTTTGAAACAGTAGACAAAAAAGCTCAATCCACCACCAAAATGCACTGGCAGCTCTTACCTCCGGCAGGGAGGGAAGCACGTTGTCTTCATCCGATGCTCCATCAGGAGCTTAGGTGGAGAAAACTGGATTTGCCAAACCAGACTTTGATGCTCAGTGTTTGGAGAAAAGTGCTTCAGGTTTGTTACTGGCCGTTTGTCGCTGGGACCTCAAGATGTTAGTCTGATCCCAGTGTGACACCTCCAGCTGCACAGCATCTTCACGCTAGGCCATCGGTTCCATGGTGCTCGTTAAATCCGTGTAACCTCCAGCGTAGCCTGCAGGTCCCCTCTCCCTGCCGCTGGCAGGAGGCCCCCAGCCAGGCGTCAGTCAGGTTACACCAAACCTTCCGCGCCTCGGAGAACGGGGAGAATTCTCCAGCCTCTCGGGGGCCACGTGGGTCAGGCCCAGTCCCCGTGGCTGTGTCCGAACGGCCGTGGGTTGGGCCGGTTCGGGCGCTGGGAGCGCTGAGGACAGGCTGCTCAGCCTCCCCTCTCTCGGCAGTTTCCCGGCGCTTCGCTTCGCGCCACCCTCCGGCGGGAGCAGCCGCCGGGGGGGCTGTCGGTGAGGGGTGCGGCTGCTGGGGAGACCGCGGCCCCCCACCCACAGCACCTCGTGCGCCCAGGGCTGGGCAGGCTGGTGTGTGTCGGGCCGGCCGCCGTCAGCGGGGGGAAGGGAAGAGCTCTCGCTGTCCTGTTTGCTTTTCCGCCAGCCGCGCTCCTGTCCTCTCGCTCTGCAGCACGCTGCCCGGCTTCTCTGTCCGCCCAGAGCTTGTGTAGGGGGGGTCAGTTCGCCCAGCGGTGGTCGTGGCGCCTTGGGACGGGATAACGGCTCGCACGGAGCCCCAGGGCTGCGCCGTAGCGTGGCACCCCGCTGCGGTGCCCGGGGCCGGTCCCCAGGCGCAGCGCAGGGCTGTGGGCTCCGGGAGCCTCCAGAGGGGAGAGGTGAACGCTGGGGACGGAGCACGAGACGCTCTTGGGGTTTGTGCTGGGTTTTTTAAACCTTGAGAAAGATTCTCGCTCAGCTGAGGTAAGTAAATACTTACCTTGAGGTCTGTAGGGCTGCTGGACTTGGCAGTCCTGAGGCTTGGCTCTGCGAGAATATTTTCACTCGTTATCTGAACAGCTTAATAGAATTAATTGGAGCTAACTTGATAATTATTTCCCTCTTTCTGATCCTCAGAACGTTATCTGAGGCGCACTGAGCATTTTTGACACGTTATAAAATTAAGGACTCGTCTCCACAAGGGCAGCGGGGAGAGTTAACTGGAGCTGCTTGTTACCCGATCGATTCAGTTGCTCTGAATCACTTTTCAGATGGTCTCTTTCTGAGTTAGGGGCCTTAATTCAGTTAGAGCTCAGTGAAGTGAAGGCAAACTGAGGCACCTCTATTTCTGAATGAGGTGATCAGCACTACAGTTGGAGGCAGTTTAGCTAATTTTCCTTTAAATGGGCACTTTATTTGAACTGAGTTCACCTTCTGGAGGATCTCCTCGGAGGGACCAGTGGACGCCGTGCCTAGGAGACATGACCTGAGGCAGGCGGGCGGTGAGGGGCTGGGGCTGATCTCGCCTCAGCTGCCTCCCAAGGAGAGGTCTTGTCGCTGCCTCTCTTCCATTGATGGGGGGCTGCCATCGTGCTGCTCGCTCCGTACCTCCCTGCGAGTTTCTGCCCCCATGCGTGCCGCCGCTCGGCAGGCGCAGGGACGGCAGAGCCCCCGTGCTGATGGAGGCTGCGGGGCAGCTGCTTTTGGGAGAAACCAGCCTCAGAGCTGCAGGGCAGTGTGGAGGTGCCCTGTCTGTGGAGACGTGGACAGGCTGGTGTTCACCCCATCGCCCGTGGTGCCGGCGCTTTGCTCCCTTAGGAGCTGGCAGCCAAACTCCTGTTGACTTGGGAGACACGGGCCGCCTTTGTGTGGCCAGAGCTTGGGTTTTACATCTTCTCCCAAAGCTCCTGCTTTGCCCGGAGGCCCCGTCTTAGGTCAGAGACACCCCCCCGCCCCGCACAGAGACGCATGCCAGGGCCGGGGGGCTTCTCCACGGGGTGGGGTGCAGGAGAGCAGGGTGATCCTGTGACACGGTGCTGACATCCCTTTGCTGGTGGCGTTTGCAGGACATCGAGAAGACCATGAGCACGGCGCTGAACGAGCTGCGGGAGCTGGAGAGGCAGAACACGGCCAAGCAGGCCCCCGATGTGGTCCTGGACACGCTGGAGCCCATGAAGAACCCCCCGATGGGCGCTGCCAACTCGGAGCCCGCCAGCCCCCTCCACACCATCCTCATCCGGGACCCCGACGCCGCCATGCGGCGCAGCAGCAGCTCCACCACGGAGATGATGACCACCTTCAAGCCAGCCCTGTCGGCCCGGCTGGCCGGGGCTCAGCTGCGGCCCCCGCCGATGCGGCCGGTGCGGCCGGTGGTGCAGCACCGCTCCAGCAGCAGCAGCAGCTCGGGGGTGGGCAGCCCCGCCGTCACCCCCACCGAGAAGCTCTTCCCCGGCGGCTCGGCGGATAAATCGGGCACCATGTAGGCCGGGGCGTGGGGAGAGCCAGCGCCTGGGCGGCGGGAGCGGGGCCGGCGGCTCGGCACAGCCTCGCTCGGCCGAGCGGGGGGTCAGGACCGTGCTCAAGAGGAACCTCTCCGAAAGGGGAGCAAGCGCGTAGCCTAGGCCTGAGGGTTGGTTGTACATACGTGTGTGTGTGTACATACGTGTGCACACGCACCCCCATCCGTGCAGAAACACTTCCCAAGCTTGCAGTCCTACGGCAGGAGGAGACGGTGGGTCTACGTGTTGGCACTGGAGAATACATGCTATATGTAGAAGTATATATTAAAAAAAGAAGTGTACAGAATTCAGTGACTTTTTAAAAAAAGTAGATTTACCTCAGAAACTGGCTCTGAAATGTCCTCTCTAGAGATGCTGGGTTGATTTGGGTTCTTTTTCCAGGCTATTTGTGTGCGTGCATGGAGGTACGTAGCGGCTGTGCGTCGAGCAATACAAGGCCAGTCCTGGAATTTATTTGCTGCACCTCTCGGCATTTAAAAATAAAAGGGGGGGTGGGGGGAGGTACAGGGGGTTTTGTTCGCTGCTGGCCTGTGGAGAAGAGCTGGAAATCGCAAATGCCGGGGTGCGTCGGGCCGGCTGGAGCGGCTTTTCAGGCTGCATCCCGAGACGCCCGGCCGGCGGCACCCGGCAGGAGCGGGGACAGAAAACGAGGCGGCTCCGTCGGCTTCGCTCAGGGAGGAGGACGGTGCTGCCCTGCCTGCACCACGGACCTCGTTTCCTTGAGGATTTCGGAAGGGACGAGGACTACGACAAACCTGCGGCGAAGCAGAGAGTAACTGGCGTGGTTTTGAGATGCTTCATTTCCCTTTCCCCACATGCTTCTTTTTTTTCCTCCTTTTTTTTCTCTCTTTTTTTTCTCCTCTCCTTTTCCTTTCCTTTTCCTCTCTTTTTCTTTTCCTCTCCTCCTTTTTCAAAAACCCTAATGGTACCTCGGCAGATGGGACTAAACAGGCGAGGAGGCTTTGGTACCACAACGTTCCTTTATTTGAAGTTGCACAGCAGTACGTGAGGGTCTTGATTCAGATTGCGTCGTCTTGCATGAAAAGCATGAGCCATATTTGACCATATCAGATGCAGAACCCGTCTGATGGGGTGATATTTTGCACTTTCTGTACTGTACTATGTAATACAGCAGTTTGAGTTTATGCAAAAGAATCTACTACGTTTTGTTTTCCCTCTGAACGTTTAACCCAGAGAAAAAACGTGCAGAACGAGCTGGGGGTTGCATGGTACCTTGTCTGATGATCAAGTCTCTGCTGTAAGCGCTGAACTCAAGACGCTCTGTGCTTCTCCTGCAGTTTTTTCCTCCTTGTACAGATTTCCACGGCAGTGACCATGGTTTAATTCGGTCGCTTCCACCTGATCACGCCCAGCCCCAGCGTGAAACGGGCCGTCGGGAGTTTCTCCGCGCTGGTGGCTGCTTCACCCTCACCCCTCCTGCTGCTGCCTCCGCTTTCCGCTGTCCTGTCTGGCCCTGGGCAGAGCAGCCCTGAGCCCTCCTGCCGCAGCCCGCGGTCGCTGCCTGCCCAGGGCGTCCCTTCTGTCCCCCCTCCTCCTCCTCCTCCTCCTCCCTGGCACCGCTGCGGAGCCCGGCCGGCCGGCGGAGCAGCCTGACTCCCAAAGGGCGGCCGAGCCCGCCGGTGCTGCCGCAGCTCCTCGGCCGGGCGGTCGCCCTGACGTGCCGTGGGACCGGCCCGACGTTGGCTCCCGCGCCCGGGCGTGTGTCCCTTCGCGCCCTCCCGCTCCGCCAGCCTGTGTATATATTGCTGTACGTGCTTAAATGCTGGAAGTAACTGTTAACCTGTAAACTGTACAAAAAATAGGCTAAGATTAGATGAAAGCCAATGCCACTCACCAAATCTTTGCACTTAGTAGGTAGCTCAATGTAAAAGTAAAACCCAACAATAATAATAAAAAAAGAAATAAAAAAAAATCAAAGCCGCGAAGCGAACCTTTCGGTGTACAGTGGGGAGAAGTACTGTACCTAGTGATCCTGTCGTCGTTCCTCCGTATGATGCTGTAAGGGGAAATGGTGTTTATGTACATGTCTACTAACATTGTTGACGTTTGTAATGACCACAGTCGGTCCATATTGATGTTTATTTTCTCCATAATTTCCCCCCTTTCCTAACTCGGGCTGACCCCGAGGTCAATGCCCCTGTCGTTACGGGCGGCAGATGTTCCAGCAGGCTGTCGGTCTGGTCCAGTAAGGAACCAGCAAACGTGCTTCTGGGGGAGGGAAGAAACCCATTTGGCACGAGAGCTGCGGATTTGTTGCCAGTAATTATTTTTTTTTTTTTTTCCATTTAGTTCCTGGAGAACATTCACTTTGCCAGTCTTCTGGTTTTTTATATACTTTCAAAGATGACTTGATAGCAAAACCATGTTTATTAGGGTTTGGTTTTTTTTCCTCCCTTCTTTCTTTTGAAGATACGGTACAAGTTCCAATGTCTTTCTGTTAAATTATTGCCTTTTGTTTCCCTTTGTTTTGTTTTGTTGTCGGTTTTTAATACAATTGTTTTCTTATCTTTAAGTGCCTTTTTGAGCACCAGAACAAATGCTTGGCGTTGATGTCCTAGGAGCTGTACACATCATGGTTTCCTTTGTGCAGTTGCGTTGTGCTGGGTGATGGCTTTTGAAGTCCTTCTTAATTCTTTTTTTTTTTTTAAAGGAGAGAAAACCAAGACATTTTGTTGAAGAATAAACCACCCCTTTTTAATACGGTATTCAAATTGTAGTTCTAACTACTGTAAATTCAAGGGAAGAAATGTATTTTTCTGTAAGCTACCTGGGCACAAAATGGAAACGCGTCCGTCGTAGGAGTATCACAACTGGAACCTGCTCCTGTTCTGTGAGTGACTTTACCCCGGTCCCCGGTACCTCTCCGAAGGCGTGACGGCTGTCGGCCTCCCGGCGCCCGCAGAGCTTCCACTGTGAAAACTCTCGGCCGAGCAGCTGAGGTGAGTGGGCGCTGGGAGCCCTGCCTGGGCCCTCCTCCTGCTGCCCACCGCCCTGGGCGAGGGTCCGGGGGTCCAGCACAGCCCCCGCGCGGGGACGTGGCAGCCGAGAGGAGGGCGTCTTCACGGGGCCGTTGTTTCTCTGCCGTGCAGAGCGAGTGCTGACCTCCGCCTCGGCCCCCGCCGGCTCCCCGCGGGCCTGCCCGCTGCCCTCCCGCCCCGTGGCTGCCTTGGGAAGGGGCGGCGTGGCGCTTGCCCACCCTCCCCGGGGCTCGGCATCGCCTCCGATGGTGCTGGCTCGACAGCGATGGCACCCGCGGGGGTCTCCTCTCTGTGTGGAGGCTTCAGCAGCGCACGCGGGTGTGTCGGTCCCGGGGTGGTGATGGCGGTGCACTCTCTTCCGTAGGCTGGAGTACCCCTGGTAGGTCATTTTTGTAAACCCTGGGCTGTGTTATTGAACTAGCAGTGTTGTGGTTTTCACGGTGCGGCAGTAGATGTCCCGAGCCTGATCTGTTTCCGAGGGGCTGGGCTGCGTAGTCTGGTGGGGATGGGTTTGGTTACGCCGGGAAGCCGTAGGAAACCGCCGGCCGGCTGCCCTTTGTAACGGTCGTCCTCTCCTCTGGTGTTGTCTCTGTAACGTATGGTGAGATGCCGTCCAGCTAGAGTGTCCGGGTGGGTCCTGTCGTGTATGCTGATGATGCCATGTAGATGAAGCCACTGGTTGGGTGTGGACTCGTCCCGTTGAATAAAACTGCTTAACTTTTCTCAAAAACACTGGCTGTAGTTTCAGAGTATTTGCTGCCTCCGGGAGCTGTGTGGGCCGGAACCCCTGCCTGCACCCCTGCCTCTGCCTGCACCCCTGCCTCTGCCTGCACCCGTGCTGGCAGCTTCCCCATCCTTCATCCCCTGCAGCCCGGCTGGAGGTGATGACCAGGGTCCTCCCCAGAGCCGGTGGGCGGTGGCGGTGGTGCCGCTGGCCACATCTCCTGGCTGCTGCTCCCCGTAGGCGTGAGCCAGGCCCGCGGTCACTCACCGTGGCCGACTTCGTGTGTTCCGCTGTGTGTGTGTAGGTGAACCGCTGAGGACACAGGCGGGCTCTTTCCTCAGCCCTGGGCACATGGTGAAAATAGGCAGGGAAGAGGCACGTAGGCCAATAAAAAAAAGCAAATTGCTGCCTCCAGGCGGGTGTAAATTTGCCTGTTTCTAGGAGTGTGGGAGGACCGGTGCTGATCTACACCAGCCAAGCTGTCCTCTGCCTTTCAGAGGTGTCATTTCTTCCTCTAAATGTTATTTGAAATGCATTTAGGTAAAAGCAATGGGAACCTTCTTCCCTTTTGTTTGGAAGAACTCTGCCTTGAAGCTCACTGTGCTGAGACCGCAGTGATTAAAGGCTGAGAAGGGGCTGTGCGGGCAGACCGGGCTCCTCCCGGGGCGAGGGCTGGTGGGGAAGGGCCACTCCGTGCTCCCCCAGCCCCTGGTGCAGGAATCCCTTCCAGCTCTCGGTGCCTGCACCCGTCTTCAGGCAATGAAGTCCCTTTGCCAACCTCCTGCTGCGGTGAGAGCGGGTTTATTGCTGGCCCACGGTGGAGGGCTGCCTCGGGTGGGGAATGGCAGGGTGGCAGCTGAGGAGCCGTGCTCCATGTCTGCTCCAGAGAGATGTCACTGTCACCTCTGCCTGTGTGAGCTCCTTGGGACCTCGGCGTGTCTGCGCTTTAGGAGGAACGTCGGTGAGGCCAGGGGGACACCAAAGCGAGACAGAGCACAGGGGCAGGGACATGCTCCCCGTGACCTGCAGCCTTCGCACGGTGGGTGGGGGTAATGCCCGAGAGGAGCTGGGCTGAGCATCCCCCTTGCCACCCCTGCTCGCCCTTTGTGCGTTTTGGGGGGCATCAAGGCTCGATCTCCTGTCACTGCTTTCCCCTCACCGCAGCTCAGCGCTGGTGCTCGCCCCGCAGGAGCGGCCGGTCAGCATTGCTCTGGACAAGCGAAGCGCTGGAGGAGCAGGCTGGCTTTTCTTTATGAAAGCTGATTACGCAGGCACCACTTGTCCCTGCAGGGGTGGAGAGGGGACCACGACACGGCGCTCTCGTGTCCCTCCAGCCGCTCGCCGCGTGAGCCCATTCACGCCCGTAGGCTCTCCAGGGACACAGATCTGCCGTGGGTTCTTTATTCTCATGTTGAATGGTGTTTTTCTTCAGGGGGTGTTCCTCCCCTCCATCATCGGTCCCCCCAAGCAGCTCTGCCCTGGGGGGGATCTACCTGCTGCCCCTACCCCGCCTGTGGACGTGGCTCCCTGGCACTGCTCTTCCAGGATTAGCTTGAGCCAGCTAAGCAGGTATGAAAACCGTGGCGAGCGCAGGAAGACACGGTCTGTCGTGGCCCACTATGTGCCCGGCTCAGCCCCGTGGTGCAGCCGGCGTCCCGCCAGGAGGTGCCTGGGCGGCACAGCCCTGCCCAGCCCTGCCAGCTCCCAGCGTCGGTCACCGCCTCGCCAGCGGCCGCAGAGACTGCTCGTTTGCCACGTACCGACCCGCCGGGGCTGGAGGGGAGGCTGGGTCCTGCCGCGGCTGCACAGGGCGAGCTGGCAGGTTTGTGTGCTTGTCCCTGGGGAGGGCAGGAGGGAAGGGGACGCCCCGGTTTGCTGGTGCCGGGGAATCATGTCCTTAAAGCCTTCGGCATGATGCTTCAGAAGGGGGAAACGAGGCGCTTTCTGGACACCGCGGTTCTATCGGGGCTGGGGCATTGCCCAGTTGTCACGTCAGGCTGCTCCTGCTGCCACCGCTGCGCAGCGGCACGGCCAACCTGCTCCTGTTGGGAGCTCTCCCGAGCTCTCACCTATTCCCTCCCGTTCATGTTGCCTGATGCTGTGGCTCCAGGTTTAAGGTTGGGCTTCAGTTCCTGGGCTGAGGTTATGGGCAGCTTTATATCCTTGTTCTGGTAAGGCTGGTTGGGAGTCGCAAGGCTCGGCTCGGCAGAGGCCGAGTTCCCTGGGGGTGCTGGCAGCCGGGGCCCGCTCTCTCTCGGGGCTGCCCCTGCTGCGGAGCCGGGCGGCAGCTGGTGCTGCTGGAGCAGCCATCGGCCATCGGCCCGGCTGCCATCCTCAGCCACCGGCTGTCGCAGCAGGGCGAGGAGCACCGGCTGGGACGGCGTCACGCTGCGGTCTGGAGAGCCAGGAGTCATTTATTCAGGTAGCAATCGCCTCGCACGTATGTCTTGTGTGGCCTCGCTCAAGCAGGCTGCTGAAGAGAGATGTGCTTGAGCGATGAGTGGCTATTAATGTTTCATTTCATCCCCTCCGTGTACATCCTTAATTCAGCCCCTGTCATAATTCTTCCTGACTAGTTGCCGCTTCGCTGACCTCTGCCTCGCGTGGTGCCGCAGGCATGACGCTTCAGCCTCCTTCCTGCGGCAGAGACCACCCCCGCGGCCCGGCTTGGGGGGCAGCAGGCTGGGGAAGAGCCACCCCAAAGCAGGCGATGCTGTAGCCTGGGCAGACGGGGGACCCTTGGCCCCTGCCGCCGGCCTCTGCCCCCTCTCCACAGCCCCTCCAGCTCCCGGCACAGGCTGCCGAGGTGCGAAGCCCTCCTGCGTGGCCGGAGCACCCTTCCCTGCCCCGTGCGGTAACAAATGCCATCTCCTGCCCCAGGAGAGCCGGGGCTCTGGGTGGTGTTTCGAGCTGCCGAGTGGATAAAGAGCTCCACATCTAAATAAACACCTCCCGTGAAGTCAGAGCGCGCTTCACGCCGAGCCGACGAGAGGCTGCGGCCGGCCCTTTGCCAGGGGCTGTTATGTTTGTTTCCATGGATTTTGTGCCGCCGCTGGCTGCCGTGTCCAGGGCCGTGGGTGGCTGTGTCCTCTGCCCTGTCCGTGGCCGTGGGCTGCCGTGTCCACGGCCGTGTCCGCTGCCGGCAGATGGCAACAGACCCCGCGCTGTCGGGCTGGAGGCCGAGCCCAGCCCCTGCCGGAGCGATCGCGTCCCGCTCGCGTTGCCCGTGGGGACATCGCGCGGGGATGAGGGACCTCTGGCAGCGCAGCCCTGCTCTCTGCAGCTCTGCTCCCCCCTTCCGTGCGCTGGCAGCCGGGGCTGCACGGACGGGGCTGCGCCGTGGGCTTTCCTCCCACTCTGCTCCTGCGCTGAGCACCCGTCGCTCAGCGGAAGGTGCTCTAAGAGGTGTTGGTCACTGACAGCTGCGGAGCACCCTGCCTTCAGGAAAAGTCTGTAACTCTCTAAACATCCACATAAACGGTCGCTCTTGAGCGTGAAGGTTTATGTTCTTGCCCGTGCAACGCGCCTGCGGTCGGTCTCTTCGGTAACATGTGAGACACCAAGCGCTTCTGGGGTAACGCGCTGTTCAGCCTGAGCAACAGCCCCTTTTCTGGCCGGAGAAGGGGCGCAGACTCCTTTTTTGTAGCTGTTTGT
The DNA here is from genome assembly GCF_034619465.1 of Leptosomus discolor. Taxonomy (NCBI): domain Eukaryota; kingdom Metazoa; phylum Chordata; class Aves; order Leptosomiformes; family Leptosomidae; genus Leptosomus; species Leptosomus discolor. The sequence continues at coordinate 904,969 of NC_141399.1, forward strand.
GGGGCCGTTGTTTCAGAGCAGCGTGTGCTTGTGACACCGAGGCGGTCGGAGCTGACCTGCACGTTCCTTACCCACGGTGGGTCCCGGGGTGCTGAGCGGGTGTTTGCCCAGGCCCCTCAGACACCTGCCCCGGGGTTAAGCGTTAGATACTGTCTAAAACGCCAAGTGGCCACATCTGAGCGTGTTTGTGCTTAGCTGAAACTTAAGACCTGAGTAATTTCTCTCCAACAGGTCTAGTTACCTGGTAATAATCATTAACTTTAAGCATAAACAATAAATTGGGTATATTACTTCATTTCTACGGAGCAAATGCAGCATTTGCATTTAAATTAACTTTCCACATTACTGCACGCTTACATATGTGCTGATTTCTCTCTGAAGTGAAAAATACACACAAATATGTGTAAGTACTTCCCAGGCTGGTGTATCAGAGATTACAGCACAGACCTGCTACATTCCTCCACCGCTGGAGTGTGCCGGGGCTGGGATGGGGAAGCCCATCACAACAGCGTGGGGTTTGGGACCGACGGCTTGAAGATGCCCGCCGTGCCCTGGAAGCAGGCTGGGGCGCTGGGCTGGGGCGCTGGGCCAGGTCGGGGTGCGCCGAGTTGCTCTGTTCCAGTCTGCTGCTCTGCTGCTCCGTGCGACGTGCGGGGGGACAGAGCAGGGGGCTGCGGGGTGCCCGGCCGCCCCTGCCCGAGGCAGCCGCCGAGCAGCAGCTCTCTCCAGAGCCGGGACGTGATGGTGGCGTCTGAGGTGGCTGCGCAGGGTCTCTGCTGATGCCCCTGGCTGGAGGATGTTAGTGCGGGGCTTTGGAGACAAGCCACGCGGTAGAAAAGGAGGCGGAGGTAAAATCACGTATCGACGTCTTCCTTCCTCGGCGCTCAGGTAAAAAAGTGGTTTCTGCCGAAGCTGCGTTGAGCCTGGCTTTGTGGGTCAAAGCTGCAGCTGCCGAATTACCACCTCTGGAGAGTTTTCTGCTTCTCTCCAGGAGCCCCATGTCACGGCAGTGGGGGTGGCCGGAGGGCTCCTGGTGGGGGAGAAGGGCTGTGCCGTGCCGTGCCGGGGCATCGCAGCACCAGCAGTGACCCCACCAGCAGCCCCAGAGTGACACCGTCCCACAAGGCTGTGTCGTGGCGGCGGCCCAGCCTCGTCCTGCTCTGCTCTACGCGGTGGTTCACTGGTGGTTTGCGAGCAAGAGGCGGCAACAGACCCGCCGTGAAGTTGCTCCTGTGGGCGTGCTGGGGGCGAGCTCCGTTTCTTGTTTGCTTTTTTCTTTTTTTTTTTTCCCAAACCCACAAACTAGAAGGGTCCCATGAAGGGTTATTGTACAGGTGGGGGTTAATCCCTTGCATTATTTTCAGGTAGTATTTCCAAACTTGAAGCCGATTGAATCACTAGGGACCATTAAGGAAGAATTCACTGCATTCTTGGGAAGGCATCCTTCAATCTTTCTCTCGACTGAAGCTGGTGACACTTTTATCTGAGGAAGGCAGGGCTTGAGATAAAGGTTTCAAAGCGCTTTACAAAGGAGCGAAGGCAGGGCTTTGAAAGACGGATGCTTTTGTCTGCCCTGTGTTGCAGAACCATTCAGAGGTTCCCATCACTGAGACCTGTACGAAAGTGCTGTAAGAGACTTTTTTGTGCACCTGCATTTCTGCCAAAAAGAAAAGGGGGGAGGAGACTGGAGGCAAACTCACCATTTGGGTGTTAAATACCGCTCGGCTTTTGGTGTTTACAGTCCCGTTGCGCCTTTCCCTTGGTTTACTGCCTCGCTAGTCACCAGAGAGGACGTTAAAACGTGTATTTATGGCCTACGCATTGCACCGTACTTACCTGCCGGCTCTGCTGGAGCACCGCCGCCTGAATCGAGCAGCAGCATCTGCAGATCGAAGGAGAGTGGATTCGTGTGATGGTTTGCGCGTGCCTGCACAGTTCCGACCCCGGGCGCAAGCTCGTGGCACACAGACGGACGGGATCCCAGTAGCCCGACTAGTGCCGGGCGCGAAGGAGCAGACGTGGGCATCGGCTGCGCTGCCCCGGCTCCCCTCGGGGCGGGGGTCCCCTGCGACCCCAGGGTGGGGGACACATGGGATGGCTCCGTGCAGGCCCGGTGCTGCCCACGGCGCTGGTGAGCTCCGCCAGCCCCCGGCCGTGCCTTGGTCGGGGTGTGAGCGGTGCCCCGCTGCCCCAGGGTGCGCTGGGGGGCTCTGCCACCCCGACCCCGGAGCGGGGCGACGCCTTGCGGCTGCACCTGCCTGAGATCCTGCACACAAAATAGTGGTGTGTTTAAAATACACCCAGTTTGGCTGTTTCCGAGTGTTTTGCAGTGTGTTTTTTGTCCTGATGCCAGGGACAGGTATTGCATTGCACAAGAACTAAACTTTCTCTGGAACTTGTGTCTCGGCATTTCTTAATGCTGAGATTTGGGTATTTTATTAGAAAGGAAAATCAGCAAAGAAGATACGAAGAGCGTGATAACAAACAAATGATTTCTAGATAATTTTTCTTCAAGCTTGACTTATGCCAGACAGTTATTACAGCTGAAACTCGCTGTCCTTGTCCCCAAGATCGGAAATTTGATGTATTTTCAGTGGAACTAACTCAAACAATGGTGTCAATGGAGGAGTGAAGCTGATCTGTAATCTGGGAGGGGAACTTAATATATTTTTTCTTTTTTGAATAGGCTGCTTTAATGGGAGCAGCCTGTCTTCTGTGAAATATGTGCACCATCGCAGATCAGCTCTGCTGCGATATGGTTTTCATAGAAAATTTGATGACAGCATTTCTGTCGGGCGATAACGTGAAGAGGGGCCAGGGGTTGCTGCATGGCTGGGCAGGAACAAATGCAGTATTGCACGTGAGGCCGTGCCTTTGGTTTGCAGCGGGACCCATCTGTTTTTTAGACAGTATTGACTGGGAAAGCAGCTCCCATCGATTCCTCCTCGAGGGCTCTTTTGTTGTCTTCTTTTCAGTAAGTGGCGTTTCCTTGTGAAGCACCGACCGCTCCTGAGATAAACCCCCGCCTGCGGTGGTGAACGGCAGGGTGACTGAAGGTGTTCCCGTCTGCAGCTGGCCACTTCGTTAGTGGTTACCGCACGGACGTGGTGCCTGCTCGGCCGGGTCAGGGGCTGGCAGAGGGTCCGGCACTGTCACCCCACGTGCTGGCTCTGTGCCGCTCCGCGGTGCAACCCAGGAGGCGGCAAAGAGAGGGCAGGGTGGCAAACACGGACCTAACTGGCCCTGTTCTTCGCTGGCAAAGAGGAATAGCGCAGCACTTCCTTTTAACTGTGCGAATGCTGCTGGATTTTTGAGCAGCCTGCTCTAGCGGGAGGTGTCCCTGCCCACGGCAGGGGGGTGGAACGGGATGGTCTTTAAGGTCCCTTCCAACCCAAACCGTTCTATGACTCGATGAAACTTTGCGCTGGTGCTGAGAGCGTGGCCGTGCCCCGACTCCGTGTCTTGGCTGCACCGAGGACCTGACAGTCTAACGTGAGACTGCTCTGAAGTGCTGAAATGAAACCTTGGCCTCCTCCAAGCGTCTCTTGGGTAATTAACTGTCAAGAAATGCTCAGAGGGTCATTCACCTCCTATTTAGGTGGATCCAATAATTCAATACTTAGATGGATCCAACAACCATTCACTGTACGTGCTTTAAAGAGGCACCTAAGGGCAGTCTGTCACTTGTCAGGCTCGTAGCTAATGAATGAATGAAAAAATGATAAAAATGAGATATAAAGGAAATGGTGGCAGAATTTAGAGTGATTAATGCTTTGAACCTGGACTTGAAGTGCAGCAAATGCTTTCAGTCTTGCTGACTGAATTAAATAATCCAAATTAGTAATACGTTTTGGGTTTTTTTTCTCCTGTGTAAAGACATTAAAGTGCTTTTAGCAAATGAGGTAAAGATTTTCCATCCCTGTTTAAAGCAAAAATGGAGCACCGTGCCGTGGCACGCCCAAAGCCTGCAGCAAGCTCACAGCAGGGGCCATGCCTGGCTGTCCCGTCCCCCACGCAGCCTCTCCTGCAGCGCCCGTGAGTCTGACTGCCCTGAGAACCATCTGCCGGTGCTACTGGTGACAGCGGTCATCGAACCTGGGGTGGTCGTTCGTCCCTTGGAGAGAGGAGCATCCCCTCCGGGGAGAGCCAAGGGACGGTCTGGGGCCGCCTGGGGTGGGCAGTGGGTCACCCCGGGCATCCCAGTTCGGAGGGATCTTACAGACCCTGCTGCTGCCTTCAGCTCGGGCACGTCTGTGGTTGCGGGTCCCTTCAGGCAGCATCAAGCTCCCGTCTCTGCTCCCGCCCGGAGCTGCCCCGTCCTGCTGGCAGCTGACAGACCCCCCACCGCGCCGGCTCTGTCGATAAGCGTGTGTACCAATCGCTAAGGGTACAGATCAGTCGCGCCCTCATCACTTGCGGCCGGACCGCGTCTGCCTTGGGCCACTCGGTGCATTTTTTTCCTCCCTGACGCCCTCTGTCCATGGCACACCCGGCGTCCAGGGCTGCCCCGCAGCCGCGGCCCCCGAGGGGCTCGCTGCCGCCGGGCAGAGCTGCGGGAGCAGACGCAGCCCCGGTCACGGGGCGGGGGTCTTCCCCAGCGGATGCGTGTGTGTGTTGGAGACCTTCCCTGCGAGCACGTGCTTCTTTTCCTGCGCAGAGGGGAAAGGCTTCGCCAGGTGAGGTTGGTTCTTCAAACTGGCAAAGCATTTTTGAAAAAAGGAAATTCCCCGGAGCCTGCCGGGCGGTAGCCAGCCAGCGCGGGGGCAACTGGCACCAGTTAGCGCCGCTGCGGTACGTGCCGGGCCTCAGAGCATCCTGGTTTTAGTTTTAGCTTCAATATTTTTCTCTGAGGGTCTCCCTTCCCGCGCCAGCACGTAACCAGCACAACACCCCCCATCTCCCCGGCGCTGCAGCCCTTCTCTTGGTCCCCAGTGCTGCCGTGGGCCGGCTGCGTGCTGCGGGCGCGCGGGGGAGCCTCTCCGCGTGGCCGTGGCCCCCGTGCTGCCGGCGGAGCCCCGGCTGCCTCCACCCTCCCTGGCACCGGCTGGGCTCCAGCAGGACACGGCAGCAGTGCGGGGCCAGCTCTGCAGTGCCGGCTCCGGTGGGTCAGCTGTCCATCCTCCCGGCCGGAGGAAAGCATCTCTGGCAGCCGTGAAATCCTCCTCCGTAGGGATGGAGAAGTTTTTGCAGAGCCAGCCCCCGGCGTGGTGTCCACGTGCCCGAGGTGCCTGCGGGACAGGGTTCACTGCTGCGGTGCGTCTGCTGAAGCCCTCCCAGCCAGGCCGGAGCGTGCCTGCCCCAGGGAGGAGGTTGTATCGTATCCTGTGCCCAAGCTGGCTGCTGTAGCAGAGGGGAGAAAAAGAGTATTTCCCCAACTTTCATTAACTTCCCCCTCCCCCACTTAATACACATCTACAGGCTCGCTCTCTGTAGAAACTTTGGAAACCAGATTTTAGCAGGCCTTGGGGACTGCAGCGTTATCCATCTTCTGCAAACACTGCAGAGCTGTGTGGAGTTGAAAACCCTTTTACGATTGCAGCTCGGCTGAAAAACAGCGCCACGTTCCTGGTGTGATTCAGGATCTCGTCTCTTGTCGGCCGGGTGGAAGGCACCAGCTGTTGGAGCGTTTTGGTTCAAGTGTTTCATGAGAACAAAGTGCTTGAAATGGAATTTGCTGAGTTTTAAATACGTCCCACACACCAAGCAAGCGTCGCAGGTAAACCGGTATTGCTCTGTGCCACAGAGACGCTTCTTCCCTCCCCAGAAATCTTTCAGAGATGTAGGCTTTGAGCACTTGATAGTACAAAATCAACGGAGGTTTGTCTCTTGGAAATGACGTTCCAGCACTGGAGCAAAACTTATCCCAACCCTTTAAATCTAATCATGCCCGTTGTCAGCGTCCAAAGGCCAGACACCCTCTTGACAGCTCCTAATTCCACCCGAGTGGCCATCAGTATGAATAAGACATGTCTCTGTGGACATGCAAATGTGTTCGGTCCTATTTAACAAAGATAAATGTCTTAATTAAGATAACCAACCGCCTGGGGGATTTCAAAAATTAGATGAGCATGAGCTCCACAGCAAGGGCTTGGCGCAGATGCTTTGGCTGCTTTTCCAGAAAGCTCGAGCCGCCTCTGAGGACCGTGACGGGACACGGTCGTGCAGCTCTTGCAAGGCCCCGCGCTACCTGGGAGGCTCCCCGCGGTGAAGGGGGGTTGCTGGCGCTGGCCACTAGCCCAGCCCTTCCCACACTGGCTCAGAGCAAACGTGCTCCTCTCCCACCCCGGTGCGTCTGAGCTGGCAAGCAGTCAATGTTCTTGACAGAGCAGCTTTAACCATCCTCTTACGTGCTGTAGGTGAAGACTGACGAAGCTCTTGATGAATTTCTGTCTTCAAAACTGTCATTGCAGCCATTTTTTTTCATTTTCTTTATAAAAGCCTTTTCAAAAATTACATTTTTAATCATGACTAGGCAAGTGCTGAAGCCTGCCAGAGCCTTGGCGTGGAGCTGGGGAAGCGCTGAGCAGCTCAAAGGCAAGAGACCAAGAGCACCTCTGGGGTGGGCGAGTGGCCGAGCCTGCAGGGAGCCCGGCCGGGGCGAGTGGCACCGCTGCAGGGTGGGAGGGACGCACCGGTGAGACAACGGCTGCAGAGCCAGTGCTGAGGGCACGGGCGTCGTTGGGTTTGTTCCTTGGCTTCCCGGTGCTCCGCGGGGCTCGCAAGGAAGAGTGCGTTGGGCGCCTGGGACTGCGGCCGCCTGTCCCAGCAGGAGACTTTGTGCTCCGGTGTTTCTCCGAGGTGTTTTTGCACGGGAGGTGTGAGCCGGCTGCGGGCTGCGAGCCCCGGCAGCGCCTGGCTGCCCATGGGAACCGCAGGCAGAGCCCTCCGGCCTGTGCCACCCTTTCTGGGTGCTCACGGCCGCTGGAGGAGCGGAAGGAAGGGGAGGAAAGGGAGCGTGGGCTGCTGGCCAGGCGTGCTTGAGCCCAGGACCGAGGAATGGCGAGCGGGGTCGGGATGCGGTGTTAAAGGCGGGGGACGGCACCGCACCAGAGGGAGCAGCAGGGACACGGAGGAGGGGACGTCTGTGTCACATCGGAGCGACGGAACGGAAAGGCACGGGAGGACGTGTTTGCGTCTGCTGGGGCGAGAGCATGGAGCCCCGGCCTTGGCGGTGCCGGGGTGGCCCTGCGCGGTCGGGAGAGAGACGCCGATGCGCGCCGAGGTGGAGGTCACCTCCTTTTTGCTCTCCTCACCGCCTTCGAACGCGAACGGGTTTTGTGCCCCGTAGCTGGCGCACGGTCGCGGGGAGTCCCGGCGGGGTGCCGCGTCCCTCTGAACGCGCCCCTCGCCTCCCGAGCCCAAACCACAGCAGGCGTGGGCTCACCTGCAGAGCGTGCCTCGTCGGGGAGAGGCTCCCGGAGCCAAGCCTGCTCAGTCCCTGAAACGGGGGCTCGCGTTCCTCGGCGGTGGTTTAGAAAGCTCTGCGCCTTCCCGCCGTGGCAGCTCGCTGTGCTGCTCGGCAAAAGAAGCTGAAGTTCCCGTGCAGGAGCCGAGCCCCAGCTCAGCAGCTTTCTCTGCAGTCCCGAGACCTCCTAACTGCCCCGCCGCTGACATGACTGAGGGCGAGGGGGCTCTCAAGGAGTCCCCAGGGTGAGATTCCGCCTTTTTCTTAAAAGAAAAAAAAAAAAAAAGGTCTTACATAAGTCAAAACATCTGCTAGTGCATGACTAATGCCTTCCCTGCTCCCTCCTCCCCGGCGTGGTAACAGGAGCTCACGGGAATTAGAGAAATGATTGTTTCCTGTAAAAAGTTATACATTGTTCATAGGTCTTTCGGGGACAAACCTCACATCCAGCAGTCCGTCGCCTCGCGCCGTTTGCTGACAGCTTTGGGCCCAGCTGACGGACGGGCTCTGCTGCCCCACCACGTTTCTGAAAGGGGCCGATAACAACCAAGTCCAAACCTCCTGTCCCCGGCGAGGGTGGCTTATTCCTGCCAAAGTCGGCTTAACGGGGACAACTATCTGCATTCTAAAGCCGAGGTTACGGATGTACAGCGTTGACTTAGCTGGGCTCCGCCGGCCAGTAACGGCCCTGGGGCACGCATGGCGCCCGTCGGGATGCCGGCTGCGGCCGTGCCCTCCCAGACCGCCCTGCCCGACGGCAGAGGTGTCCGTGCCTTGCCCGGGGAAGGGCCGGCTGGCAGCAAGCGCAGTGTTGAACCGAGGATTTGCATTTTTTTGGTTGGAGGATGTGTATTGGCAAGCTCCTGGAAAACTGTGTTATGGTTGGTTTGGCTTATGAACAGTGCAAGGAAATGTTTTAAGGACCTGACAGCTAAACCGGCCTCGAGACATTCTTTCAGTCAAGGCACACTTTCCCATTCTGGCACTGCGTCTCTGCAATATATTTTGAACTTCTTTGCTCACTTTGCCTCCTGCTGGTGTAGACCTGTGATGGGTCCTGCGCAGGCGGCCGGGACGGGAGGGCAGCAGCCCGGGGGAGGATGGGGGGCTCCCTGCCCAGCGTTCACTGCCAGCAGCAGCCCCAGCACCCGGCTCCGCAGTGGGAAACCTGCAAAGCCCCGTGTGGGCAGGTGCCCCCTGCCCGGCCAAAGGCTGCTGACCTCCCCCCATCCCCTCCTGCACCCCAGCGGGAGCACTGCTGCTGCCAGTCTGCCCAGTACTGCCCGGCGGGGAACTGGGCTGAGTCACTTCCACGCTGAATTTTCAGTCCTACGGCTCGCTTGCCCCTGTTCTGGGGGGCTGGAGCAGGGACCTCGCTGCGGCCGGGCACGGGCAGGGCTGGGGAAACAGGGCTGGCTCGCTCCTCGCAGCCAACGCCTTTCCACCGAGCGCTCGTCTTCCCCCGGCCGTGGCTGAAGCAGCTGGACGGACGCAGCGTGTCTCTCGGTTCCCAAATACTGCAGCGCCACAGGACACGCTCCGGGTTTCTGCTTTTCCATGGTCTGGGAGGCAAACTGCTGCTAGCGTTACTAATGGACTTCTGCTTTTAGCCTGAGTGCTGCAGGCTTCTGCGCCGAGGTGGAAATCATGGAGTCAATTAAGTAATTACCTGGTGCTTCGGTTGTCAACACACGAGGCTTTTTGTTTCTCACCGTTGGCGTCAAACCCTACACGCGCTTTACCCCAGGCTCATCAGCGATAATTTCCCCAAACTGCTCTGCCCTGTGGGTTCGGGGGGGATGCGTGAGGTGATACGAGGGAGCTGGGGCGCCCTCCTGCCCTTCGGGGCTCACCCTCCCCCTGTAGCTGGGCTCGACAGGCAGCACGGGGCACCGCGCCGGCGGCCGCCGGCTGACAGCACCCAGCCAGCCCCTGTCCTGGCACCTTCCGACCGTGGCCGTGGGGCCGTGCTCGCTGCGGTGCGGAGCGTGGTCCTTCGGATGGCAGAGCGGGGCAGTTGTGCTGGCTGGGAGAATTTAGTATTTCAGTCAACTCCTGGACTTTTGAGTAGAATGGGCATCGAACCCGGAGCATTTCGTCACTGCCACGGGCTGCAGCTCATCCCGGGGCAGCTCTGACGGAGTCACCCAGCAGCGCTCAGGCGAGGTGTGAGCCCCGAGCCTGCCGATGCTTTGGCGCATTCCCGACAGGATAAATGCGTTAACTGATCGCCCCAGAGTGAACGAGCAGGGTCTGCCTTGCGCCAGAGATCAGCTCCTGGGTTTATTCAGGGGAAAATGGGACGCACGTCTGTTTGCCAGGAAGGTCCAGAATTCAGCTTGGTTACATCACTTAGCGGGATATGTACCGACAGCCTTCAAGTCCCAGATCTGCCTGTGACAAACGGCCCATTCCTGCTGTCGCTCGTCTGGACTCCGAGCAGGTCCCGGGAGCGCCTGGCCCCGGGTGGGGGGTGGCGGATGCGAAGGGCAGCAGCTCTGAGCTGGGGAGCAGCACATTCCCAGCTGCTGCTGGTGCCTGTTCCCAGTCCGGGTGCTGGGACTGGGGGGAGCTGGCAGCAGTGATGAGCTGTGCCCGGGGCTTTGCTGGTGCCTGGCAGGGGGGGCAATCAGAAGTCATTTCAGGGAGGAGAACGGCTCTTGTGCTGTGGCTGGGGGAAAATCACGTTAGGTTTGCTGCGAGATGGGACCCTGGAGAAATGGGTCCCTTCTGCTTAGTGAGATTATCACAAATGAACAGACGTCACACTGTCCTGCTCCTGTTTTCTCTCTTTCTTATCAGAACGGGCTCTGGAGCTGCATCTCCGCAAGCCTGATTAAAACGTCTCCTTTGGACTCGCACGACTGTGAAAACCAGAAGGCAACCAGCTGGCTTGCAGGCAGCAGAGCAGAAAGGATGGGCCCATGCGCAGGAGGGGTAATCCTCAGAGCCTTCCCGTGTCAGCCAAGGGGCCACGGGATGTATCCTACCATCCAGCGGCGTAAATCCGTCCGTACGGAGGGGGCTCCATCCTCCCCCTCCTCAGTGCTCACTTCAGCGAGTCCCTTTCTGCTTGCCCTCGGCGGCTGCTGCCTGCCCCCCCTCCGCCTTCACCCCCTCAGACACTGGCCAGAGGACTGTGATTTACTCCAAATGAAATTTTAGTAATTGAAAGAATAGGGTCACTCTGGTTGTTTTCTTCCTTTGAAAGCGGGACAGTGAGTGACATTGTTTACCAGGCTCCAGTTAATCTGGTTTTTAGTCTGTTTTGCAGTTACTCCTTAACCATGTTCTTCACTGTAGGTGGGAATAGTGGAAGAAATCATAAACCTTGCTGCATGCCATTCAGCTAAAGAAAACCCTGTGAATCGGTGGTGTTGGCTGGGACGATCTGAAGCGTTCCCTGATCTGACACAACCCCCTGCACACCAGGTCCCCCCCAGATCCGCTTCTGTGCCCCTCGGCACGTGGTGGTCTTGGTGTGGGTGCTATAGCTGAGCCAAGGGGCTTAAATCCCAGTGGTGTAGTGTGGGCTGAAAACCCTGGTGTCAGGAGTGGGGAAAAGAGATTTCCAGCTTTTTCTGGAACAGCTTAGAGAGACGAGGTTTCCACAAAATCAGTCAAATGCACGATTTCTCCCTCAAGGTCATATGGAAAAAGAAAACACCAGTAAGCACTGCTAAGGAGGAGGAACTTGCTTTCCCTTTTTTTTGTGTCTTGGTAGCTCAGTTCTCCAGAAGAGACTTCCAGTACGATAACGAAGTGTTTTATAGCAAAGACCGTTTTCAGCCTACTGCCAGTGGGCTGATGTATGGAAAAGGAAGCGCCCGGTAGCGGGGCTGATTAGCCCCAATAAATTATGCAATCTAGAAAACATGTCAGCCACTGAGCGTGCAGGATGTCTGGCGGGCGGAAAATCTCATTACTGAGCCGGGGAGAGCGGCCAGGCGCTGCTTCATTCAAAGTACAAATGTGCAAATTAGCCACGATGAAAGGCCAAGCTGTCGGAAGCACGAGCTGTTTACATCTCACTGCAAATGTGCAAGTCGAGCCCATTTTAGCATGAAAGATGGCACAGGCTGGGGATTCGTACTCAAAGACAGGATACTTTCCCAGGGGGGAGCTGAGGCTTGTGGCCGTGGCACGGGGCGGTGCGGGGCTGGGACGTACAGGCAGCCAGCCCGCTGCAGAGCCGGCCTGAGCGGAGCCACGGGGGCCAGCAACTACAGAAACGGTTCTGCTGTAGAAGATGAAGCTGCAGAAATTTTCCATGTTGTGACAGTAATTCCTCTCCTCTAGAGCTGGGGCTAATGGGCTGGATGAAACCACCTGATTTGTCCTCATTTCTGTGGGCTCCGGCACCTGCAGTGACCCCGGTGCCACTTACAGCCAGGTTCAAGCACTTACAGAAGTGGTAGAAAAAAAAACACATGTGGGTTTTCTGGGCTTGGGTCTCTTTAGCAAATAATAACCACCCAGAAACAGCTTTTATCAGCCCCAAATTAGTTGTGAATTAATTTCAAATGACACAGACAACTTCGGTTGGGGAAAAACCTCTGAAGCGCTCTGTGGGGAGGGTCTCTGCTCGTTCAGCTTTTCAGAGGCTTCACCCAGGGCACTGGGTTTGGCTCCCTGACCTGCCCCGGGGCTGCCACGTCCCCCTGGTCCTCCCCGTGCCATGGGCACCCACTGCTCCAAGGCGCTCCTTGGGCTGCAGAGCCTTCGCCCACCCGGTGGGTGCACAGCAAAGCAAACCCCCCAAACCTTTTCCTACTCCTGGCTGAAGCCGGAGTCACGCCTCTCTCTCCTTTTTGGTGCGGAGGGTTGGCAGCTGACCGGAGAAGAGCTTTGCAAATCCCAGTCGTCGCCACTCCTCCCGTTCGTCCCAAGCTGCTAAAGACTCACACCCCATTTTTAAGCAGTTACTGTATTTCTCCCCGGAGTCAGCTGAATTTCAGAGCTGGGAGAAGGATACCTCCTATATAAAATGTCCACATTCAGTTAAATTCAGCAAGGAACTCCCTATATAAATGTAAATGATATCCAGCAGTAATGCAGGAGTTATGTGCCTTCAGGTCTGCTCTACAGGAAGGGACCGAATGGTTTCTTGGAGGCTGGTGCAGTTGTCTCTTGTGGAGCAGCCACAGGAGTAGCTTTTCCTTTTAGTGAGAAGCTCTGAGCAACATGGAGAAAACTGGCTTAAGTAAAAGAATGTAATTTTTCTTACCCCGTATTGATGCAGAGAAGGAAATACAGTTTAGCAGGTGCAAATTCATGGTGAAATTATTTACAGAACAAGAGGCACAACCTCTGTGACCCCCACTGATTTATGCTTCCAATAGGTTTTTTTTTTTAATTAATACCATTATATTCTTTCTTTTTTCTTCAGCGATGACAAGCAGAGGGTCAGCTGGCAGCGAGTACTGCAGAGTGCCTGACGGCGGGAGGAGCCGCACAGCCCGGCGAGCACAGCTCTGCGGTGGGGACCAACCGTGCAGGCCAGGGTTTATGGCTGAGGAAGGTAATAACGCAGAAGGGTGATAATGAGACAGAAAGAATGCAAGAGCTAGCTATGCTTAAGGGCTGGCAACGACCACAACAAGCTCTTTCTGCCTGTTAAACAATTTGTGGGAGTCCCAGACAACATGAGACCAGAGGAGAAAACAGACGATTCTGGGACTGTATTGGAATCTGTACTGGGAGGCTTCATTTCAAATGATCTGGCTGGGATAAGCGGTGACAAAGGCTCTTGCTCACCCAGAAGATGCACAAACAAGCAGGGAGCGAGCGCCTGTTTACGGGGCCATGAAACGTTGGCAGCCGCTTTGCCACAGCCTCCGAGGGCCGATGCAGGTCACTCGCGCCTCTGACGGGTCTGGCGCTGAGCAGAACAACTGGGACGGGGATCCGGCCTCGAGATGCAGCTGCCAAGGAAAAGGAAATTTTGCCCAGAGCCGTGTCACACTGGCCGCCCGCGGCGTGCCGCAAGGGATGGGGCCCGCGGGGAGCTCCCCGTGTCCTTGCTGCCATGTCCCGGGCCGGTGATCCCAAGCTGAGGGGTTCCCCGTCGAACTGCTGGCTGGGCGCGGGTGCCCTCGCGAGAGCAGAGCAGAAACACCAGGGCCACCCGGGAATTAACCTGTGGCTAATAAATTGAACAATGTATGGCAGAGCTTTTTCGCACAATGAGAGAGCAGCACAGAAAAGCCAGGGAACATCGACATCACCTCCACCACATCACAATAGGTCATATGTTAGTGTAGGAATATATTGGCTGCTGCTTGTTCGTTCATAGATACTTCATTAGCTGAGATGTCTGATTAAATTGCAAATTAAAGAAGGGCACACATCGTACAAGTTCATGTATCCTGGTTTTCAGAAAAAGCTGATATTGAAATTTTTCAGTGACATTTTTGGTGGGGAAGTGAGTATTAAACATCTATGACAGTTTATAGGAAGGGCACTCACTCTCACTGGACACTGAATCAGAAAAACACTTCATTCTGAATTGATCAAAAGAAAATATCCTCACTTTTTGTTGCAAGACTCCTTACCTGGAAGACCGAATTATAGGAATGTAAAAGGGCAAACGAGAAGCAGCAGCAGCAGAAGTGCTTTAAATTATTGTGGCAATGTCTGGTTGATTCAAACCAACCCTTTTTAAAAACTGTGGATTTCTGCCCCTAGTTGTACACTTCAGTCCCATTGAATTTGAGTCTGGAAACAGCCTTTGAATCTCAGCTCTGCCCAGGTCAGGACAAGAGTTTTCTTTGCAGGCTGAGTTATGGATACCTATTTATCACCGCCCAGAAAGGAGACTCGCTTCTGTGCTGCAAGTACCACAAAGTGGCTGGAGCTGTTTTTTCTGCAGGTGCTCTGGTTACAAATTGCTTGCTTTCCTCGTTTAGTTTCACTGCTGATGCATAAATCCAGGCATAAAAAGGCAAAGCTGACCGGGAGCCAAAATTGCCGGTTCATAGTTCTCTTGTTCTAGCTGTTTTACAACCCGTTTATTTGATGAGCCGCAGTTAACCCAGCAAAATGAAGAGATAAACGCCTTGTAGGTGACATACGCAGCAGCATGACGAGCAGCGAGAGTCTCTGCTGAGGCGCAGGAAGCAAAGACGTGATTCAGGGAAATGTGCCCTCAGCGGCTGCTGGGGACTCAGCAGCATCTTGGCCAGACGGTGCTGGAGGCGCTGGGGACCGCTGGGGGTTGCGACGAGCGGGCGCGCTGGGACACGCTGCTCCCGGTGGCACCGTGGGCTGGCGGGAGGGACAGGGCAGATTCCTGCCCTTGGGGAGCTCCAGGCAGAAAGTCCATGATCAGCTGTGGAGCTTGACGGCAAAAATTATATTCCCAGTTAAACCAGAGCTGGGAAGGGCTTCAGGGGGGCAGAGCCCAGTGAAAAGCCATCCGTCCCCTCTTGCACCTCTTCATAACTGATGGTGGGAGAATGAACAAATGCATTATGGAGCAGTTTGGGGAACGATGTCTTACTCAAATGGCCTTGCTGTCGACTCCTTCCTGCTGGTCGACTCCTTTGCCTGCCACCCTCTGTTCTTCGGACTGCCTTCAGGGGAAGGGAAATACCAGCCAAAAGAGCTAGAGCAGCTTGTGAAAGATTTGTGCAGAATACTTTGCCGATCTGGGAGGACCTCCTGACATCCAGCCCTTACGTGTAGGGTCGGGTGCGTGGCTGCTGTTATTTCGTCCGTTTGGAGGTTTGCTAGAGCAGTTTGGCTGAGGGATGAGCAGGGCCAGAGCCAAAGCAAATGCTGCCCTGGGAGGTTGCATGATAAATCTTGTAGAAACCAGAAACGTTGATCAATTTGCTGAATTACATTCCCAAAACACGAGGTTTACTGTTAAGACAAAGATCCCTTGATGAGGATGAAGAGATTTCTGGCTTATGTGGGGAAACGGCAAAAGAACGGTTCCCCTCCCGCCGTAGCAAAGCAAGCTCTCCAGAGCTGCCGTGCTTAAACAGTCCAGAAACGTTCTCTCCCCCTCTGGTATGTTCACCAATACAGCATTTCGGACATGTCTTGTCTTCCTCCAGAGCACCTTATTTTGGTTACTGTAAGACTGAGCTAGGTGAAATGCTGCTCTGCTCGACACAGTACTCACTGTGTTTCCAAGGCAAGGGAGATGCTCTCGTGGTTGCTGCAAGCATTTCAAACACAGCTGTACGGCAGAGCTTGATTCCCACGGATCTCACCTCAGGGATTTACAGGATCTGCAGTGAATCTGACCCCCGGGCACTGTTCTCCCCTCCCCATCACAGCATCCTCCACCAGTGCATGTGCTGCCTGCCCCTGCCTGGTGCTGCTCCGGGCAGACACACGCCCCTGGCCGGGGGCAGCAGACCCCCGCCCGGCACTGGAGACGGAGCAGAGGGAGCTGTGCTGCCCCAGCACTACGAAGGCTCAGAACGGCTTAACGTTCAGGAACGGGGAAGGCGCCACTGAAATGATAACTGCAGCAGCAGAGTAGATCAAACACCATCTTTAGCAAAAGGAGAAAGTCCCGGCGGTGAGCACTTTGGTGGCACATCAGCAGACGTGTGGCACAAGAGGCCGTGAACAATTTGTATCCAAACTCTGATCCCAAGTCCTTCAGCTGAGAAAGGCTAAATCTGTGCAGGAGAGCTGAAACACCACCTGAGAAACACTCCAATTAGTGTATCGACATTTTTGCCTTCGTATTTCACCTATTTTACCCATTTTCCCTCTTTATGGGCATGCAAAATGTTGTTTCCTGTTTGATAGCTCCTCTCTGTTACCTTAATTGCAGCTCTCGCTGTGGGGGGGATACAGGGCACTGAATGTTCTGCACACCCAGAGACAGGGAATAACTGCGTAGGGAATGACTGAAAGAAGCGCAGCACTGGGAAGTAAAGTAATCTCATGCTGAGAAACAAAGGGTCTTAGCGCTGCCTTTCCTGGCGCTGGGATGCTAATTATGGCGTCTTTTGCTGGTACTAGCTCTTGAAAGCACACAGCATCCTTGCTTTTCTTAAGTAGCTGAATTAATTTTGTTCAGCTTATTTTTGGGGGAAAAAAGGAATTGCACCCAGGCTGAGAAGCAAGCAGCCAAACAGGGACTCTAAGCCGAAAAGCTGGCAAAAAAATAAACTGCTGGAGATGATCAAATAGAATGGAAAATATTACAGACCTACCAATGCGTCTGACTGTGCACAGCTTATCAGTTCAATGGTTTTGATATTGGAATAATTTAGATCTAGTGAGATTACTCATGATTTTCATGACATTTACTGGGTCAGCATCAGTGTCCAAATGGGAGGTATCTGCATGTGCCAGCACAACAGCTCTCTAATGTCAACAAGCATCTGCTGTGGCAGGAGACCAAAATCAGCGAAGGCTAATTCATCGATGGCTTATTATTTGAATTTGTGTCCCTGCCTCGAGTCAGGGCGGCGACGAGCTCGTCTGCTGCCTCCTCTCCCCGAGCTGCCTGTCAAGCAGTCGCTGGCATTTCGTGCTGCCCTTAGGTCAGGTCCAACTCGATCAGCATCGGTTTATTATGAAATGCCCAGAGTGATTTTACTCATCGTGTCTGTCTCAAAACAGTTCAAGAGAAAGTTTAAATATTATTTCTGGCTCCTTCAGCAGCTAACTCTAACAGCTTTTTCATGGAAGTTTCCACGCTGCTTTGTAAAACTGTGAGATTTTTTTCCCACTGATTTACGTTGGCCTAAAAACATCGAAGTAGACTAAAAAAAAAAAGACAAAAGGATTTCATTTGTGCTTTCAAGGCATTTCTGCATGAAACGACCAGATACTCGCAGACCATGGCACAAAGAGCAGCAGAAGGGAGCTGACTGCGGCTCAGCGCTGTGTTACCTGCCAGCATGATCTCCACCGGGGGTGATAAATACATTTCAGCACACGGGCCGTGAACATTTTGACTAATGAAAGGTTATTAGCATTTCCCGGGGGGTTTTTGTGCTCGGAAGGCAGCGACGGAAGCTCTCAGTATCGCTGGCTGCACTGCTGAGCACGAGGCTGCTGCACTTTGCTCCCCAGGAAAATGGTAGTGGGGTGGTGGGACCATCACTAAACTGGAGGCTTTTAGCCAAGAACCAAAGACATGAGGAAAAAAATAGCACCTCTGAAGCAGCCTCTGCTGTCGGCTTTCTTTGGATCTCACAGAGGTCGACGCACGTTCAAAACAACAACAGCCGTTGCAGGGCTGACCCAGCACCCCCTCCGATACCCCACCCCTGTGAAACCTCCTCGGGCCCTTTGATCTGTGCCCGACTCGTCCCTGGCAGAGGAGCACCCGGGAAGGGAGCTCAGCCCTCCAGCTCATCCAGCCCCGCCACTGCCTCCCAGGGACGTCCCTCCCAGGCGACGGGGCTGGAGTGGAGCCTGCGCCCCCTCACCGCCTTCCAGAGCGGGGTCCTCTACCACCCCGCTGCTGAGCGCGCGTGCGTCTTCCCTGACGGCGCAGTTAGTCTAATTGCAGAGATTAGGACATAAAAGTCAAGCCCAGGCTTTGAGTGGGAGGTACTCTGTCTCACGAAAGCTGCTGTTTATGTTTGTAATTGCTCTTCCAAGGGTTCCCGGTTTCCCCCTGCAGCAGATGCAGGCTTCGCTGTTTCATCAGCGCCAATTAGGAGCCAGCTGCAAACACCAGAGCCTCATTAACCGTGCATTTAAATCCCATTTGGGCGGGGAGGCTTGGCCTGGTAGAGTTTGGGGAGGTTTGGTGCTGTGCTGTGCTGAGGTGAGTGGGATGTGCTCATTTGGATTTTGAGGAGGAAGATGGAGCCTGAGGGTCCTTGTTCGTGTCATGGCAGCTCTGGTGGGAATTGAGGCTCTGCTGAGGTGGAAGAGAGAGAGAGAGAGAGAGAGAGAAGGAGAGCCAGAGGGAGGGAAAGCCCAGGGTGGGAACGTGGACCTTCAGCAGCTGCGGCTGCTGCCACTTGGGTTGGCAGAGCCATAGCAGGAGGGCGCGGGGGGCAGGAGCACTTTGGCTGCGCCCGCTGGCTCTGCTGAGGGCAGACCGGGGCGGGCAGAGGCGATGGTGGCCCAGCGGGACCCAGTGCCAAGAGAGGGCGAGGTCCTTTGTCTGCAGCTTACGGCGAGCTCTGGCTGCGACTCCACGTCTGTCCTGCCCTCACCTCGCTCCCTCGGACAGACTCGCACCATTGCACACGCTTCTCCCGCGTGCGAGGGACGTTCTCACCAGCACGTTTACCCAAGGAGGACCCTGTTGGTGTTTACAGCTGCCGAGCAACCTGCCTGAGCTCTGCTGCGGGCAGATCTGTTCCCCTCGGCTGCTCAAGGGAAAAAAGCCTGCTGTGGATCGAGGAGCGAGCCGGCGAGGCGCACGGGCTGCTGCGGCTCCTGACCTTTTCAAAGCCCCGTCACAGGCGGCGGCTCCCCTCCCCGCTCTCCCGGGCTAGCCCAGCCAGGTCAGCCTGAACGTGCTGCCCGCTCCTGCTCAGCGTGGGCTGGAAAAGAATGAATTTGTCATTGCATTATGACTTGAATTTGTCTGTTTGTCCTGCAAAGAAAAAAGTGAGGTATAATTAGAAAGAACTTTCCTAGATTTTGGGCCTTTGCATCCTATGCAAAGAAGGGATTCTGTGCGAGTGGACTATGATACGGGTCGCAATCCAAATATATAATTTGCTTCTTATCCCAGCTATGAAGTTCCTGTGTTTGACCCCTCAAGGAGGTGTTACAGCATTACAACAAACTTTATTCCTTTTGAAAATGAATAATACACATCAGGAGAACTTTTCATGGGAGGGCAACGTACGAAATGTTGTACAACGCAACGGGTTTGTCCTGGTTGTGTGTTCTGCTTGCAGCAGCTGAGCAGGTGCCTGCCTTGGGCTGAGCGCTGAGCCCATCGGAACAGCGCTGGGAAGCAGAAGGTCCTGGTGTCGGCAGACGGAGCTGGGCCAGTGCGTGCGCGGGATGCCCCGCGCTGCCAGCCGCCGGGGAGGGCCGGGAGTCACGACTGCCCCCGTGCCTTGGTCACTGTGCCGTCCGCAGCTCGAGCAGGGTCCCTGCTGCCAAGGCTGCCCAGGAACCCTGAGGGGAAGGAGGCTGTAAAGCGCACAAGCGTCTGATAGGGCCCCAGCTGGAACTGCCGCTCATCGATTTGTAAGCTGCCACTGAAGATGAATGGCAGTTTAAATTGGATTTTGTAAAAGCAGCCATAAAACATCTTGCCACACAATGCCAGCTCCTTTATAAAGCGCCTCGTTGTGCAAAATGCCCCCGACGCCGCGTGCTCCAGGCAAAGCGGTGTGGATCGTCGCTGCCTGGCGGGTCTGTCTGCTGGCAGTGCTCTAACTTGCCGAGTTCACGGCTCTCCGGGGAAACGAGGGGAACACAGCATAAAATGCCCTGGTGTCAGGGGTGCCCGCGCCCTGCTTGTGCGGTTCTCCAAGGGCAAAGCAGGTGGAATACGGTGATTTTTGGTCAGGTTACTATGCTGAAACAAATAGCACCAGAGGCTTAGGGCAGGAGCGTTTCCTGACAGCCCCTGCAAGGAAACAAACAAGCAGCATTCATGAGGTTTAACTTTCTGTTCTGCCCCATTACTTCAAAGCTTAATTACGCCATTTAGACGACACCAGATCGATGGCAGGAGCAGAGGGCAGCGTCGGCTTCCCCAGCAGAACAGCCCCTTCTCTGTTCTGCCCCACCAAATAGCTTGTTTGGCCGACGTCCCCTTTGCCGAGTGGGTGATACAGGAAGAACTAAACCATTTAATCAACAGTCAGAGGATGGAAAGGCTTGTAATTTTTGCCCTAATATACTATCTCGTTACAAGCCTTCTATTAATTTCAGGAGGCGTTTCATATACTGCTCGTTTAAAAAACAGAAGGTCCACAGCTGAGAAACGCCGGCAGAGCTGGAGGCCTTCCTGCGCCTCGTGCGCTTTGTTCCCCCGCCCTTTGTGGGGCTGCCAGAAACACCGTTAATGGAAAACGTTCCTGGCTCCCTCCTCTCCAGCACAACGGACTCCTCTGAGGTGGACTTTGACCGCCGCAGGTCTGACTCCCCCGCATCCGCCCAGTCGGTCCTGGATTTGGCTGCTGGTGCCACCGTCATGCTACAAACCGGTGTTCTTTCCCCGGTGAAAAGCCCCATGTGAGCTCATTTTCTGTTTGCTAAGGACAAAGCACTTCAGATTCATGGTGATGTACATCAACCTCCGGATTTGCTATTTACATTTTTTTTTTTTTGCGCCTTTGCTTTCTTTAAATTAAAAAGATCGAGCAGGGTCTTTTATACCAACGTAGGCACATTTTATTCCATGCTGTTCTTCACTATGTGCCGTTGTCAGCTAAAATCCTCAACAATTAAACGGCTCACACGCACTGGACAGCGGGTCCTTTTCTTACGGCGCCGGCGAGCCCAGCGCTGCCGTGATGCCCGCCCGCCCAAGCCGACCCATGTCGCGCGTGTTCTGCCCACTGACCCTACGGGCTGCTAACGGCCGAGCGGCGCTGATCATCGCGGGCTGACTGACAGCGTCTGGTCCAAGGACCAAACCGCACCATCTCACTGCTCTGCAACATCCTTGAAGCAGAAACGTTAAATTTCTTCAGTGCCTCCTGTCTCTGAAGAGGGTACAACAGAAAGTGATCCTGCACAATCTTGTTAGACTAATGCTATTATTTTTAATGAACCATTTCAGATTGTCCTTTGAAGAAGGGGAAAAAGGATAAAACTTCCTGCTCCTGATAGCTTTTTCTGTCTCAGAAAAGAGAACTTTGGCACAAGCACTAGGCATTTGCTAGGAATTAGATGCTGACAGTGAGCATCGGAATGTCCCAGTTTTCCTGCCTGTGAAAACAGAAAACGCTGTCTCTGTTGCAGGAATATGAAGAGGATAAATACCTCGATACTAGCGCAGTACTTCAAATATTTACGTCCTGGTCTTGCGAGGTGTTAATGCACTGTGGTCTGCACCGCATCCTGGGAAGGTCACAGAGAAGTGTCTGCACCCCTCGGGGATGTGCGGGGGAAGAACCAAGCGTGGCCACGCTTGCGGGAGTTCGTTCCTACCCCACCCCGGGCCAGTCCTAGCGCCGAGTGCCCTGCTGTGGTATGCGAGAGAGAGAGATTTAGCCTCGTAAAATAATACCGTACCTCCAGAGTGAACTTTTCAGTGAAGTAATTTATATGTCTCATTTAAACTACTCTCTTCAGCTTCATGCCCGAGGAGTCTGTCTGCATTTTTTCCTAATAGTCGATAGGAGTTCTTAAATGACAATCTGGGTAATAGTGACTATTATTAGAAGCTTAAGGCAGCCGAATTGAGTACACTCTAGAGAGACTTTTGATCCCAGCTTTATGCACTTCTTTCCATATAAAACTCTAACAGCAGACCTTTCAAGAAGCGCTGGCAGCGTGCTTCAAAAGGGGGGTCTGAAACACCACCGCAGCTCTCAGCCAGAGTTACTCTGCTACCTCCTGATTCTGACGCTGCGGTGTGGACAGACAGGTTCTCCCCAAATACCATCAAAAATGAGAAGATGAGCAGCGAATCCCTCTTGTGCTCGGCTCATTCTGGGAGCTCCTCTGCGGCTCCTCAGCCTGTCCCGCCCCGGCGCGAGGCCCCGCTCCCCACCGCAGCCCCAGCTCCACAGGCCGGCGCGTCCCCCTGCTTCCAAGGGCTGCGCCGAGCGTTCGGTGGAAGAGGGGGGAATGGTGCGATTTCTTTCACTTCCGTGGTCCTGAAAGGTCTGATTTAGAGGGGAAGAGACCGCAAACGGCTTCCTGAAGGGAAAAAAAATAAAAAATGTTTGGTGCTACCAGTTACTAACGCAGTAAATGTCACAGCTAGATTACAGTTTACTTGAAGCATAAAACTAGGGTAGAAATGTCTTACTAGACACTGAAAATATATCCCTCTGCCTCCAGCAATGATGCTAAACCCTTGTGTTTGCACCCTTCTGACTGGCTAAATGACAAAGGTTGTATGTATTGACTAAAACATCTATGTATATATTTGCAGCTCGTCATCTTGATTGCTCACAAAACTTTGAAGGTAGGAACAAGACAAAACATAAATTGCTGATGACGTTCAGGTGGTATTGCTTTTCAGCTAAATCTTGTTATTACAACCAGATGATGCCAGCTGATGTGCTGGCTATCCCGTAAGTAACCTTTGACGCTAACCAGTGAGCTCACGCTGTGGTGCTGAGCCTTGTCGCCCGCCCCCAACTTACCCAAAGGCTGTCACACGCTACGTGTTTGCCACGTGGCCGCAGGCTCTCGATCGGTGCTGTGCATTTGGTTCAGTCCAGGAAAGAATGAGTAAAGCTCCTTGGACGAGTGCTGGGTCTTAGCTGTGTTTCTGGGCCAAACCTTGTCTTGGTTAACTTGTGCTGGTCTGATGGGCTGCTCAGGCTATCTGCGCTGGCAGATGCTAGATCTGAAACGCTGTTATTTTGGTTGGCATGGTGAATATTTAATTCAGATTGCAATTGAAAGTATTGCTTTGACAGCAACTTGTATAGTCCCATCTCAAGAGTTAGTACATTATGGTGGGATTTTTTTGTTCTAAAATTCTCAACATCAGGCTAAATTTAGCCATGTAGAAATCAATAAATTCCCGCCGACTTTAACATAAGGGCAGAGCTAGGTCAATGTTAAATGTTTTTGAACAATCTTACACATGGTATTCAGGCTCTTCTCCTCTTTAGCTGGGAATGACATGGTGAGAAACTTTCCACTGCTTTAAACGTTAAGGAATCTCTGAAAATATTTAGAAACAATCAATTCAAACTGTTTTATGGTCTGGGTTTTGAATTTTTTTTTTTGAAGTACAGTATGTTCTTCTGCAGACTTTCATCCAGTCTACACGCCTGTGTCCCAGAGGCTTGTTTCCATGGTGCACTTGTATTTCTATCACAGAGTATGTCCAGTGACACATACACACCAGAGGCAGACCTTGGTGGACTATTTCATTTTAAGAGCACTCTACTGAGGGCAGCTGAAGATGAGCCATTTGTCTGTCAGAGCACAGAGGAAAACAGCAGTTCTGTAAGCAGGGCTGAAGCTGGAGCACCATCTGGGAACAAGCTCTTTTTACATTATTAAGTTGTGCACAACCAGCTGGGAACTATGTAAAACACCACCTAAATGTTTTCTTTGTCTCAACAGTACATACAAAAATAAGTGGCTTTTGGAGATTTGCTTCGTGTCAGGCTATGCCACCTCCTACTAAGCTTTTCCACACCCTTCCCTCTGCTAACAGAGCAGGGCAACAAGCTTACAGAGATGCAGGTCGGTACCTACGGCTATCTTAATTTAAATGAGTATTTCAGGGGGCTGGGAGGAGGGTATATGTTCTCTGTTTTGGTGTTCTGTGTACAAGAGCAAGTTGTAACTTGGTAGCTCAGCAAAATAAACCCGTTCAGTACTGCCGCACCAAAGCCCAAAGTGCCAGTAAAACAGTGGGAGGCATTCCTACGGAGGAGGAGAACTGTCCTCACCCTGCAGGGGTCTTTGGGTTTGAATCTGCTCCCCGGGACCGTCAGGCTCAAGCAGGCTCCAACTGAGCAGGCGGGAGCGTTTTGCCTGACCAAATCCCCCCGCACTCCGGTATGGCTGGAGGGGGGGGCCAGAGGCTTCCCCGTCCTCTGGTGCTTCTGACCAACGACTGCCCCTCCGTGGGGCGAGACCCCCGGGTGATAACGGCACCCAGCTCCGTCCCTGCCGCCCCACCGTGCCTCTCCAGATCCCCCAGCGCAGAGCCACCGCCAACCAGAGGCACTGCGGGATGGCTCTGCTGGACGCTGCCAGCGAGACGGAGCAGCCCTGAGCTCACCCCCTCGCTGCAGGCGAAGGGGTAGCCTGGCCACGCTGCCTGAGAAGGTGGATGATCTCCAGCTGCTGAGTCGTACGGTTTTGTTAGTATAATGGAGAAGGATTCAGGTGAAAGCACCCGTTTTCCATTTTTTTTTGATATGGTGCTTTTACCGTGGAAATAGTTTAAGTTGCTTTTTATTCAGTAGCAGCCTGTGTGGATGGTGCTCGGCTCTAAACTCATTGCCCTTTGCTATTCATCAGTCTACCAAAATAAAAAAATAATCATCTTGCTGTAGTAATGAAACCCTTGTGTCCGTTCCTGGGGAGGATGAGAATTGCCAACCAATTTCTGACTCATGTCAGAAAGTGTGTGAACCTGGAACGAGATCTGCAGAGTGCGTGAGGGAAGAGAAAGAACAGAAAATTGAAAAAGAATGATAAGAGATTGATATATTAATTTTTCACAGCTCGCAGAGAAAACAGAAGAAATGGATTCCTTAAGGAGGAAAGAATGGGCACTTAAATGGCAATGAAATTATTCTGTAAATTCTAGCACTTTCAGCAAGTGTCAGGCAGTAATCACATCCATTCAAATATATAAATTCAGAGATTCATAATGTGTAAGGCCAGCAGAGGCCATTACGATGATTTCTTCTGACCTTCTCCATCAGGTGGGTCACAGAGTACCTTTTACATATATATAAAAAAGAATTATTGAATGCCAGTTCAGGGCGTTGAATTTATTGTATCTGATTCAAAAATCAGACTAGCACAAGTCAGGACTAGGACCGTGGAAATTACACTGCTACAAAAACTCATATCTTATAGGAAAAATCAGGCATGCGTGCGCGTGGTTTTCAGATAACAGCACATTTGTGTCACCAGCAGCTACAAAAGTGCTTAAACCTGTGAAACAAAGGAAGCAAAGGGAGGCATTCTCGTTCTGCAGACCCGTATATAAACCAGTTAAATATGCAGTGTGTGTGTGTAAAAACCTCTGCTACAACAAATTTAACCAACAGGAGAACTGGCAGCAGTGTATCAGCGCACGGCAGCGGAGTACCTGCGAGGGGCTGACGTCGTTCCCCTTCAGCGGGCACCATGTGCGACGGGCACGACACGAGCACCGGCGGCATCGCCTTGGTGCAGCCCTTGGTCAGTAGCTTCTGAAAGCTGAACTGCACCGAGACCGGGCGATTTGTTTGCCATCTCATCCTACGTGACTTTGGCAATGTGCTAAGTCCCCCCCAAACTCCCGGGCAATGACTAAACCTTCCGAAACCAGTGGCGGCACTCAGCCACGACCACGGCTACCTGCCGGCTCTTTGTTCTTCATCCATCAGGCTGTGCATTTTCAGCCTGGGTTTTGCGCCGTCCCCTCTGCAGAAAGCAGAGCCCGATGTGGCCGTGCCCAGGACGGAGGGGATGGCGATGATGCCCGTTTCCATGGCCGCCCGGCACAGCCCCGTGCAGGAGGTCGTTCCCATAGCAAAGGGCTGACGTGCACCTGGACGGAGAAGCACAAACAGCCAACGGGAGCGATGGCGAGGCGGTGGAGCAGGTGAATCGCAGAAGGGAAGTTAGGCAGGGACTGTTTTTCCGAATCTCACTGCTGCAGTGTCTTGGATGTTTTTAAAATGAGCATCTCCCGGTGAAGACTCTCACCGCTAGCTTACGGGAGCACTCAGTGACACACCTCATCTGTCACCCCAGTGAGCAACTGATCGCAGCGTGCTGCACCCGTAAGCTCTCCATGGGAGTTCAACGAACACGACCAGTGCACAGAAATCAGTGCCATTACTTGAGCTGCTTTGGGGGTGTCTGTGTTACGAGGAAACTGCCAGAGGTGCCTCAAAAGGGCAGAGGAAGGCGTTGAAACTGCCCGGTGACGTGGTGCGTTTGGCGCCGAAAAATCACTGCAGTTAATATTCATCCGCAGGATTTTAAACCTTCCCAAGCAGGCGTTTAATGAAACGCCATTATAAATGAAAACTGAACGTATTCTAGCTGCGGCGCGAGCAGTTCACCCATTCAAAAGGCGACTCGGCCGCCCAGCATGGAGCTCCCGCCATGCCCGGGGTGCGGGTGGGCACCTCTGCCCGGCCCTGTGTCCCAAAGCTGGGGACGGCGGGTCGGTGGCACCCCCAGGCTTGGTTTTGTGCTGACACCTTCGTTTCCCCCCGTTCCCTTCGGGAGCGGGGAGCTGCGGCCGGGGCGGGCTCAGTGCTCGGCCTCCACCTGCCCTGGCCGCCTGCTCGGCGGGGCCACGGCTGCCAGCGTGGGGCGCGGTGCTGGGAGCAGAGGCTGTGGAGGTCAACCGCAGCGCACCGGGGTGCCGCAAACCTGCAGGGGTCAGAAAAACTTCTCTACACCCAGTTAGAGAAGTAGAGACGTCCTTTATTAACGATGCGCACCGGGGACATGGGATCCTTCCCAAGGATGTCCGCCTGCACATTGCAGCCAACAAATATTTATATATTAATTCATACATATTCAGTCTATACAATGCATATTCATTATCATTCTCTTGATGACTGGTTCTTTTCTCGCTTCTGATGCAAATCAGCGCTCAGCCTCTGTCGTAGTTGTCTGTCGTTCCCTTGTGAGTAGGGGGTATAATTTGGGTAGGTGGTCCGTGAGCCGGAGGTCTTGACCGTTCCTCGAATTGACCAAGTATGGTCAGGGAACATGCCCTTGGCTCGCAGGCTCTTGGCTCGTACCTGCTCTGGTCACGATTCAAAGGTTATACGCAATGGGTGCCATCATAAATCCTGTCCAGCAGACATCTGGGACTGCAACACGTTGTCCTTGTTTCTAACCACTAACAGAGCATTGGTTAATGAATACCTCAGGGCTGGGACTTTACAGGGGTATGTTCGCGGCATTGGCAATACAGATTTTATTTTATATTTGATCATTTATTCCATTTGAGACTTATCTTCCCCAAATAATCATAGTCTCTCCTACTAATAGCCACTAATTAGAATTCTTGATACTTAAATCAAGATGGGAAAAGTAAGGGGACTTCCAAGCAGGATCCTAAAATCCTAAATCCGGTGATTTCTGCAGCAGGGGCGCACGCTGAAAAGCCAGCAGCACCGGCCGAGGCCCCCGCGGGCTCCCCCGCGGCCCAGCCTGGCCCCGGTCTCTTCCCGGGCGGGCTCGCCGCGGCCCCGGCCCCGGCCCGGACTACAGCTCCCGGCAGCCATCGCGCCGCCGGAAGTGCGGGCCGGTGGCGGCGCGCAGGGCTCAGCGCGGGGGATTTGGACTCGCTACCGGCCGGGCCGGGCCGGGCCGGGCCGAGCACGGCGTGAGGCGAGGGCCGGGTGGGGCCGGGCGGCCATGGCCCTGGCGCTGCCAGTGCCGGAGCCGCCGTGGCCGGCGAGCCTGTCCCCGCTGAAGGTGCGTGAGGCGCGGCGGGAGCGGGCGAAGGAGGGCGGGAGAGCGAGATGGCGGCCGGGGTGTCAGCGGGGCGGCCGGGGGAGCGTCCCGCGGGGCGGCCCGGCCGCAGGCAGAGCCGCGCCGGCACCGCAGCCCCCGCTGCCGAGCGGCGGGCAGGCAGGCAGGCAGGCAGGCAGGCAAGCAGGCAGGCAGGGCGGGGGAGGCGCCCCGGCGGCGGGACAGGGGCCCGGCCCGCTCCGCTCCGCTGGGCCTGGTCGTGCCCCCGCGCGGGGCCGAGCGCGGCGGGCCCTGCCGTGGGGCGGCCTGCCGCCGGTCCTCTCGGTGCCGCCGGGCCCCGGCGGGGAATTCCGGCCTCGCCTGATGCGGGCGAAGTGCTTGATGGCGGGTTCTCTGAGAGCGCACAGCGAAAGCCCCCGGGGCTGGCAGAGCCGTCGCCTGGGGCGCCCCGCCGTGAGCTGCTCGGTGACCTCGGCTTTCCGTTGCAGGCGGTGGATGACTTGCTGCGGTGCGGGATCTGCTTTGATTACTTCAGCACTGCGATGATCATTCCACAGTGTTCGCATAACTGTGAGTACGGCGGCAGCAGCGCGGTCGCTTCTCGTGCGGGATGTGGGACGCGTCCCCTCCTGCTGCCTCGCACCCTTCTGACTTCACGAGTGCGGAGTTCACGGAGGTCCACACGAAACTGTTGCTTCCTTTTTGTTGTACCCCTGTGCCTCCTGTACTGTGATTGACGTGTTCTATGGAGGGTCAATTAATACCTCACTCTTGACTTGGTTGTAGTTTAAATTTACTTGAGTTTTAATAAAAATTGCACAGGAACAGCAGTTTTAATACAGATTGCTCCAGTAGGAGCCAAGGTAAATGGGGCGTCTGTGGCAAGTCAATAAAGGGGCGGTGAGGTCGTTTTTCCCTCTGTCCTGTGACTTTGTGGAATTTAGAATTAACGTATGTCATGTAAATGCACCTTGCCACACGCTCCAAGGAGCACAGGGGTGGCTGTCATGGGAGTGTGACTTGGCCCTATGACTGCGTTTAAGCCTGACTTGTCATCAAGTTGGCGGATTAAGGCAGACAGGTAGGGCCGAAGGAGGGGTACTTGGAGAAATTTTCAGCGAAAGTTTCGGTCTTCAGACCTCTCTCCCAGGAAACATGAGACTGGAGAATGACCTGGTGGGCCCTATGGGCTGGCAAAATCCTCTTGCACCTCAGCCGAGTGACAGAAAGCTACTGAAAAGTGTTCTCAAAAAAAGAGTCTTCTCCTTTAGAGTTTCAGAGGCAAGTCATCGTTTGACCGTTTATTGTTCGCTGGCACGTAGAGCAGAGGTTACCAAGCCTTCAGCTCCTTTATAAACCACGTAGCTCTTCTGCTTGTGGCTGAGCCAGCAAGGGCATTTGCCTCTGAGGAGCTCCTCCGGGTAGAAGCTGTGAAGCAGCCAGCAGCCTTTCCCTGTGCGGTTACAGTTGTCGCCTTCTGACAGCACAAACACATGTTGTCTGGAACAATGCCCTTAAATGCCGCCTATTCCTACCATTCTTCATTTAAATATTTTCTGTAACACCCTGAGGGCAGAACAAAATGCAAAGCTGTGTGGCAGAGAGCATTAAGTGTTAGGAGCTAAAATTTTCCGTGCTGCTCTGTCTGCCTCAGGCTGATATCTGCTGGAACGTGGTAGCGAAGCAGTTTACTGAAAGCCAGGTTAGGGGGAGGTACATTGCCTTTTCTCACGTTAAAATAAAGGCTTGTAATTGTTTTGTTCAGAAACTATAACACTTCCTTTGGCAGTGAAATTTAGTTTAGCTTGGCAAAACTATCACCATTGAAAACAGCATATTTATGGTGGGGAGCACTGGAAATTCTCCACAGTAGCTGGTGTTACAGCCTGCCTGTGAAACAGCTGGGTTCAGAGGTCCTTAACTTTGAAAAGAATCTGTCTGCCTTCTTTTTTTTTTTAACAGATTACACATGTAATTTCTCCCTGCATATTGTAGAAACCTAAGTTTTCTTGCAGATTCAAGATTTTTTTTAAAGTATTTTCTACTCTGTTGTCTTTGTGTAATCTCTCCAGTCTACTGAGATTGTACAATTGAGCAAAAAGCCTCCTGCCATTAATGAGTAATTACTTGTGAACAGATCAGAATGAAATACATTTGCTTGCAAAATTTTTTTTCTGTTCTTCTTAGTGGTCTATTGCATTAAGACAATAATGGGGTTTCTAGACACCTCTAACCTGTTAGCACCTATAGCCGCTTGACGTTCTTGGGTGATGGGTAGAATTCAGCAGCTCACTTGGCAGCAGTTGCGTAACTGCCGCAGAACAGACGTGCCGTTGGTATTTCTTTCGTGTAAGAGAAGCGGCTGGAGGTGAATGTCCTCTCTAACGTGGCCGTCTCACCAGGGGCAGGGAGAACTGGGGCCCCGAGATTTCTCATGCTCTCAGTCTGAGAGGACAAACTTGGTCCGTTCGTGCTGAGGTGGTGTTGGAGGTTATCGCTGCCGGGTCTGCTTCTTGCGGGGGTGCCCGCCGGCACGGGGGTGCTCAGACATGCTGCACTCCTGAGGAACCCGCCAGGGCTGGTTCTCCCCAGCACAGCTCTGGGGGAGTGTCCTGGTGTGGCTGGGACAGGACACTGGCCCGGCCGTGCCAGGCGGGCGGTAGCAGACTGGAGCCAGCCAGGGCAGGTGCCCTGCGTGAGCTCCGGGGGTAGCCCACACCCGAATGTCACGGGCAGTATGAAGGGGGAAGGTTGGCTGGGGAGGGGGAAGGTCTGGCCTGTGTTCCTCACGCTGCTCCTTCCCTTTCCCGAGGACTGCGCGGACCAGACGTTCTGGGCTGAGTGTGTACTTTGTTTTCCTGTTTCATGACATCTGTCCTTGCTTCAGCCTTCAGGTCTGCTCCTCTTGTCCCAGTTCCCCTTCCCAGCTGGGGAGGGTTCACGGGGTGGTGGAACACCTGCTATAGTTTAGGCCCTGGTACGGGCTGAGCACAGGCAGCGAGTAGGGCTGTGCAGCCCTGGCCTGGGGGTGCTGTGAGGTGGAAGGTGGGCAGGGGAGCCTGGATCTGTTCGACTGATTCACGTGGAAGTGGCTAGTGCTGTTGGAGGGAGCTCTTTGTTGTCACCCAGGATTTGACTTTCTTAAAATCTGTGTTGAAATTACTGCTGTGCTTCCAGTAAAGCAGGTTTCAGAACTGCTTGCTCGGTTAAAAAACACCTGTGGGCTTCGATGTGTGGTGTGTAAATTGTGGCATTACTGACTTTTCTCGTGCCAAACTTGTTTTGTTCCTCTTTCTTCTCACAACCTTGCTGCTTCCAGATTAAACTCAGAGATTATTTGCTGGCAGTGACTTGGGTACTTCTTTTCTGCTACTGTTGTTAAGCATCCTGTGAGGGCTGTCGGCTTGGATTCACCCTCTGGGAGGTGTCCTGAAGTACAGTGCTGCGGCCGAGTCTTGTGAAGCGGTTGGTGGGTGTGGTTTGACGGGTGGTTTGTCTGTCAAACTGCAGATGGAAGTGGACTTTATGGCACCATTTAGTTGCTGGGGTATGTGCTGGCTGCAGCAGATGTTCAGGCGAAGAGCTCACGTGATTTATTACCCTGGGACGTGCTTCAGGCTACCCCGGCTAGGAGCAGCCGTGGCTGCAAACAGGCCAGCCCTGCTCCTTGCTGCAGGGGCCTGGGTGTCGGGTGTTGGCAGGCTACATCTGTAAGTTCGTTCGTAATCATTCAGTTAATTTTTTTTTTTTTGGAAGACTCCTCCCCCCATATCACATCTCATTACATGATGTAATTTTTGAGTATTTAGATAGATTTGCAGTTCTAAGTGTTGAATTAGTGCATTAACGCTCCTGCTGCTTTTCAGGCTCCTTTGCAGAGAGTCTTTGAAATACAGCTGCTTAGGTAGCTCTTGCTGAATGGGTTAAGTGCTGGGACTGACCAGTAGTGATCTAGTAAGTGAATGTCTGTTTTGCTGGAGAGTGATGAAACCTTTTATGTCTTGAAGAGGTTGGGAAAGCTCATAGATAAGTAGAGAAAGTAGAATATTTTCAGGAATTTACTGTGGCAAAATTATGCTTGTGGCATATTTCACCAAAGAGTCTGTTGAAGCAGCCTGTGATGATGATACGACTTCCTTTTCCTGGGAAACATTTAAGCCATCTCTCAGTGTTCCAGTGCTGTTTCCCATCGCTTTTAGCATTTTCCATCAGCATCAGGTTGGTATTGTTTTGGGAAGGGGAAGAAACACCTGGGAAAAAGAGAGGATAGAGGGTTTGTCTGGGGCTATGCAGGAAGATGAAAGTGATCCAACGTTCATCATGGCGCAAAAAAAAAGCGGTGTGGGGGAGTGTGCAGTGCAGATGCACTGCTTGTAGTGGTGGTGGCAGAGTGTGGCTTCCGTGTCTTGTGTTAAAGAAATGAAAGTAAACATCTGCTTTTACAGAGGGACTGAGATTGAATGTTGAAAGATGGTTGCATAAAATACAGGGGGTTTTGCTACAATGGTAATCAATTCTGTGGAAGAATGGTGTGTTTTCAGTATTGTTGTATTGTGGAATAGTTTGCATGTATTGTACAAAAAGAAAATCTAGCAGTAAGGATGTTGAACTGCATTTGGAAGAATGTCTGTTTAAAAATGATGTATTTCCTTTTTCCAGATTGTTCCCTTTGTATACGCAAGTTTTTGTCCTACAAAACGCAGTGTCCAACGTGCTGTGTGGTAAGTGTTTCCCTCAGCTTGGCTTTTGGCGGGTCTCAGGACCTTTTCCCTTTGGACTGTGCTAAATAATTAATTCTGGTCATATATTGCCACTTTTCCTTTTGCTGAGCTGCTCTTTGGGCAAAACGTGGTGCTCTTGCAACTGGAGTCCTCCTGTTGCAGAGCTGCTCTTCTGTCGGCACGGGCAGAAGCAGATGGAGCATCAAACTTGGGTCTTGGCTCCGAGCTGAGGTGTACACAGTCTGTCAGGAAACATTTAACATTCCTTCCTAATTTGTTAAAGCACACCATCAGTTAAAACACGAGTGCTGAAAGTTACACACTTAAATTTTCTGTGATTGGGTGGCCTCACTTCACCTCTCAGGGAGTCTTTAGAAGTGCCTCCAGACCACCCAGTCCTAACACTTGCTGGCTGCGCTGTGCAGCCTTTTTGGGGACGGGAGGACTGTGTCATGCCCCAGGGAGAGGAGGCCTTTGCCGTGAGAACTAGGTTAAACGTGAGAAGCGCTAGAGGAGGGTTCGGCCTGCGCTGCAGGTGGGCGGTGGTTATGATCTGGCTGGAAGGACTTTTTTGATTAAAGAACACTGAATGCAATTTATTCTGGGCTTTAATCTAACTGTTCATCTGAAGCCAGTTGGGTTTATTGAACTCCTAACAATGGCTGGCTGCCCAAAAACAATGAATGGCGCTGCAGGAATATTGGCAAAATAGAAGTAATTTTCTTCTGTGTTTCTAAATCATGAACCAGACTAGACTTTTTCAGGACTGGAAAACAGATCTATTTGTGGCTTTGCCAGTTTTTAAACATTCAAACAAGTGCAGACTACTTGATGGAGTACGCTTTACTACTGCCTTCTTAAAAATCACAGGTATCGATATGAGCAAGACTAATAAAAACTTTGTAAAAAAGAGCAGCGGAGAGAGACAGCCGGAGATAAAAGTCAGAAATTGTTTAAAAAGAATGAATTGAATGCACAAGGCCATCTCATAATTCATATTTTCATTCCATAATCAGAAGATTAACATTTCCCTTCACCAGTTTTCATGCCTCAGTGCTTAAGGTTGTTATCACATTCATAGGACCCTTGGTTTGGTTTTCAAAATTATTAGAACTGGGCTACAATAAAGCCTCGTTGGAGGCCGGGTACACTGGATTTTGGTGCTTTAGCTTTATGCTTCATTTTTAACTATTACCTCCCATTTCCCAGACTTACAGTTCTCAGGCAGTTATTGTAGTTTGAGATATTTTTCAGGAACAAAGGTTGACACTTTATGCATCTTCATCCACATAGCAATTTAGTGGGGGGTAGTTGAGGCATTGATCCAAGAAACAAATTATTGATCACTTGAACATTTTCTGGTACTCGCTGTTTTCACTGCATTTGAATGTTTGTTTTGTTTTTTTTCCCCTTTTCTTTCTTTTTTTAATAGGCGGTCTCGGAATCTGACCTGAAAAATAACCGGACATTAGATGAACTAGTAAAGAGCTTTAATTCTGCAAGGTATACTGTGATTTTATGAATACTCCCTCTGTTTTGGCAGCTGGAAGGGCAGGTGTGACGTACTTTGTGTGGCCAGGCTAGGAGTCCTTGTAGAGGAGTGGTATGAGGACTGAGTGGAAAAAAGGGCGGTGTCACAGAAATGTCCAAGACTAATGTTTTTGCTTTTGGGAAATTCCTACCGTTCTCTGGCTGAAGGTGACTGTCTGCTCAGGTGATGTGTGGAGGTTGTGTAACCTTGTTTTGGTTCTGGTTAGCTGCCACGGAAGTTACAGTCTCTCCCAACAGGTAGGAGGTCAAACAGATGCGTCGGGATTCTACAGCGAAAGTGATGGTAATAAAGGTTTGTTTAAGATCCTTCCTGAGTGTGCTGGGGAGATTCCAAACAAAGATTTTGTCCAGTGGTAGTGGTCAACTTGCAAGAGAATTCTCTTGATGAGGTCATTGGGTGGGAAAAATGTAGGTATTGAGGGACCACAAATGTGAGTTTTCCTGGATAAGAGAAGTCATGGAGCAGCGTGCTTTCACTTGGATTTCTTACCTACTTTTCTGTTCATTTTTATTCATTTTTGATCTCGTCCATTTGAATGACAGGAATAACAGAATAAGCATGATTTGGTAAACGCCTACCACAGTGGATAGATGAGATTTCTTGTATTATCCCTCTGTTTTCTTTTGATTAGAAGCAGATCAGTGATTTGCTGGGTATTTTGTAGGTGCTCCTGTGTCTATGGGAGACAAATATGCTTTCATCTTTTCCTCTGAAATGAACTTGGAGCTTGAAGTCCATGATATTCTTGGCTTCGTAAGCGATAGGAAGCATAGTTCTGTTCATGGCTTTGTTTCTTGAGAGCATTTCTCTGTGATGAAGATCTCATCATCTGTATGACCACTATTCAATTGAGTTGATTTTATTTGAAGAATTGAAATTCTCTAGTTCCATTATTGTAGCTTGAACTCTGTCTTTGGTGTTTCCTAGTGATAAATGGATGATTATTTTTTTTGGTAACATCTAATTTTGTAGGGAACAAATAGTGCTGACTTGGATCCATTATGATATTGAATCTTAAACGTAATTTTTTTTTTTTGACTGCTTTAATGGATCAGTATAAATCTTACCGGTCAGAGTAGTTTAATTCCTTTTGTGGCTTGGAGTTCAATCAGTTTCTCCACGTACAGTTACATCAATAAGACAAAAACTACTGTGCCCTGTTCTGCACTGGGTGAGGTGGGAGAGAGCCAGTGCAGGGTTCTTTCTGGATCTCGGCAGGAAAGGCCTAACAACGACTGAGTTACTAAGAGAACTGCTGTAATAAGGCAGGGATACAGGTAGTGAGGAGATCTGGCGTCACTTCAGATGCTGGGCACACCGTGTTCATGCTTCTCTCAGCCTGGGATTGCGTTTGCTCTGCAGATGGCCCTGAGATCAAGGGGAACGCTGCTTGCCTGGAGAGCGTTAGGTGGTGTGACTGTCATTAAATCCTAACAGCGCTGCTGGTTGCTGCCCTGGCGATGCTGGTGCAGGACAAATCTGTCCCGTCCCTGCCCCCTTGCTTCCCCAGGTTTCTTTTTGGCCCTCCCTGAAACAAATCCGAAGTCCAGGGGCTGAATTTTGAAACGTGCTGAGCTCTTCAGGTCCCAGGTCCGTCCCGACTTGACTTGGAGCCTCAGGTAGTTTAGTGTTAATGAAAATTAGGCCTTAAATCTTTTCATTATTTCACAAAATGCAAACACATTTCTTAGGCCTGTAGGGAAAGAAAATGTTAATGTTGGTAGTACTTAGCGAAGTAAAAGCTGTGCTCCAAGGTCAGTGTGTGCATGGAATGGAAATCATTCTAAACAGACCCATTTATCCCTCTGCTCAGCGTTTAACAGAATTGGAGCCTTCAGGATAATTTCTGCGCGGTGGAGCACAATTTGTCTTGAGTCCTGCTTCCTCCCTGTGGAAGTGTGGGCTCTGATGTTTCCCAATAAAAGTGAAGATGTTGGGTCGTTCATTCAGGTTCTAGCCTGTGTGAGAGGGCAGAGGAGCAGTTTTGAATAGGCTTTAGTAGATCGGAGTGCACGTTGCCCTGCGGTCAGGCGCACACAGAGATCCTGAGCAGGGAAGGGGTTAAGGGAGCGCACTGCTCTGATCAATTCTGCCCCTGGGCTGCTGTCAGGGTGAGAGCAACCTTTGCTCAGCTTTCTCTGCTGCTTGTGCTGGGCTTTGCAGGCAGAATTCATCACTCTGACGAGGTCAGGAGAGCGGGATATGGGGCGTGCTATTTGTGCCATCTCTCCTTTGTGAACAATATTTTTGCCGGTTGCAATGAGGCTGGCGTCTTCAAAAAATAATAAGTGTAAGTTTTAGGGTTGAAATCAATTTTGTTGTTCTCTATTAAAGAGATTATTTTCATGAAAATTGTCGGTTTCTGTATCACCTAGTTAGAAAATTTAGCAATACAAATTAGAGTTATGCTTGCATAAATAGAAAACCAGTCCTAGCTGAAAATGATCTGTGGGTTTTTCATTCATAAGGAAGAAAAATATGTTTTTACTTTCAAGTGTATATCTTAGTTTCCTAATCGGGGTTACTTGACAGCTAGTGAGTCAGAGGAACGAACACCTCTGCTCTGAGCGCTTGAGCGAGCAGGTCCTGCTGTTTCTAATACAGCGATTAAACTTGCAGGAGGAGTGCAGAGGGAATTCCAAGGACAGAAATTGTCCTTTAGCACTGTTAGGACTGTCCTGTGTGAGCTGTTCCTAGGAAGATTCACGACTCCATCTCATCCCTGGAATTTATTTCTGTGGAAGCACTAGATTCCCACCTATTTTCTCTGCTTTGTATCTGCTTTGGTAAGGGAGGAGTAAACGGACCATAAAGCAGCAACCGGGGTCTTGACGGAGGAGGATGCTGGAATTTTTTTGTGGGTCTTGTACATGTGAAGAAAAGAAATTTTGTGTGATGTTTATACTGTTATTAAAGCATGCCTGGCAGAGAGAGCGTGCTCCGTACAGGCTGTTAGGGTGACGGTCCATTTTTGGTTAAACTGAAAGAAGGGTAACTCCCTGCCCTAACCCAAGCCAGACACTGAAGAGGAGTGGCCTCAGAGGAGGATTTGGTAGTGGTTACAACAGTGCCGGTTAGGACTCACTAACACCTTGTTGGTTCGTCTCTCAGCCTTTAAAGGTGCTGCTCCTGCTCGTGAACTGGGGTTTGTCAGCTGGGAGGCATTTGCTGCTCTCGTGCTGGGAAGGTGAAATGGGGTCCCCCTTTGGGAAGGGACAGCAGTCCGTGCTAAATGCTGAAGAGTGTAATGATGATGTTGAACACTGCATGCAAAACGCAGAGCTTTTTGAAAACTGGGCTGTCCCGAGGTTTACCGGTGGAATCAGTTTCTAGGAGAGCTGGACGGTCTGGTGGCGGTAGGGGGTGGACGTCTCCATCAGCTGCGTCCTACTCTCGGCTCTGCTGTCCGTCTCTGAATGACGGATGAATCTTCCAGTTGAGTCAGGCTTGTCTGAATCAGTCCAGAGACAACTATCAGAGTTCTGTGAATAACGAGAAATTTGAGTAATTCACTCGGGCATCGAGGGAGGGGAGCGGCAGTTGATAAAGGTACTGTTGGAGAGCCCAGGGCTGCACGGGGAGTCCCGGCGGTGCTCCGGTTCTCCCTTCCCTGGGGCGCCGGGGTTTGGGGCGCCGGTTGCCAGGGCCACTAGATGTCATCACGCAGCCAGTGAAGCTGCTTGGTGGGCCCAAAATACCACATTCTGGGAAAAGCCAGTCTGGGACTTTTCTCTTTTGAATTTAGTACTAGCATTTTCTGTATTTTCCCACCAAAAAAAAAAAAAAAAGCCATACAGAGATTCCATGTGTGTTTTGGCAAACAAGTTTTCATATTCCTGTCCTAGTGTTCTTTCCATTGATTTTGTGCCAACGTCAGATCCCTTCGGGAAGTCTATTCGTACGTCTTTATCCTTCAATACGAGGAAAACTCTGTATGATTATTTGTAGACCAATGGGGTAATTAAAGCAACCTGTATTATCAGATTATTGCTAGAATAGATTTTGGGTTTTGTATTGTTTTTTCTAATTTCTCTCTTTGTTTTATAGCAGATCATATTTTATTGAGACAACTGTTATTACAGAATCTGAAATTCCTGTTCTGAAAACTTCTCTGTTCTGGCTGCCTTTGTGCAAATATTAACAACTTGCATTTGGTCTGTTTGGGTAGTCCATCCTGCCAGGGCTGGAGCAACTTCTGAGCTCAGAAGTCTATCCTTTTGTACAGGACACATTGCTAAAATGCTGAGCTTCGCACTCTGAGCCTTTTGCTGTGTGCCTGCCCCTCCTTCTGCTGGCCACGGAGCTGCCTTCCTCCCTCCAGCCTTCCTCGGAATTGCTCAGCTGCCCCTTGCTGGCTTTCGCGGTCCATTTGGGTCCAGGCCCACGTCCAAACATGTGTTTTGGCCTGGTCGCCTTCCTGAGGGACAGATCAGACCACTAAAGACTCTGCTTCGGGGAATTTGAGGTACTATAAGCTGCGTTATTATGATACTTCCTGAGAAAGAAATGTTGAGAAAAAGATAAATAAACCTTAAGTCTGGTGAAAAGGTAAACTGATGGGAAGTTTGAATTTTAGGAGTGTTGTCAGCTAGGGTGAACACACTGAAAAACACATTTTAGCTAGTGAATGTTGTGGAAAGATAAACAGACGTAACTGGTGGTTACAAATTGTAGAATGTGCTACTTTGCAAGAGGAGAAGCTCCCAAAAGCCATAGGAAATGCACTGGAAAGAGGAGGGGGATCAGTTGTGTCCTCTAGATAATGGTTCAGGTATTTTTTCCTTTTGGGGCTATATTGTCCTTTATTTTATGGGAAAACTAAAGTGATACGGTGCCAAATGATGGCATTTCTGGATCTGTTTGATGTTCTCTGAGCCATGCAGAATTTAGCTTGCTGTGGCATAGGATGCTGGGCTTTTGTGTGAAAGTGGTTGCTTAACAGCCGAAAGCATAATATGATAAGACTATGTGTTGACTTTGATTAGCTGCTTTAGTGGCAGGCTGCCTGTTTGAAAACCTGGGGGACTCTGAAGAAATAGATAATTTTTACATAACCAGAGGATAAATTCCTTGTTCAAAAAGGTGAAAAAACGTTAAAAAAAAAAAAAATTGATCTTTGGTAGAACACCCAGCTGCATCCTTTTGGGGATTCAAGTTTGCTTAGGTGTATTAGGAATAAAAGACGAGTGATTTGTTTGCTTTTGAACTCGATTGTAGAATATAACCATCTGTGATGTGACAGGTCCTCTGAGGCTGCAGTTTGTTACCTTTCTGTTGGGAACACCGCGCGTTTATCTGCAGTAGAGCGAGATGCTCTGCCTGCCGGTTGTTGGTGCTCGCGGCCGTGTTGAGCGGCGCTACGCTGTCAGACCGTTCCGGTGCTTCTGGGGGACACCCACCCCTTGCAAACAGCCGCTGCGAGGCAGGAGTGGGCAGGGCTGTGGGGAGGCAGTCTGGTGGCGTTCCATTAACGAGCTCCTGAGCTCCCCGTGAAGTTGAGCCTGCGCCAGCAGTAGCTCGACCGCTCTGTGTCTGTGTCGGCCGGGGGATTAACCTCCGTAAAAACTTCCAGTCCATATCTAGGCATGAGCAGACAGGAAAACATAGCTTTGCTGCCACACTTAATTGCACTTGTTTGCACTGCTGAAAGCCAGAGAGTCTTGGGACAGAGGTGAGCTGCCACTGACAGATGTGGTCAGTACGTCAGTAGTCCAGGAAAGTCAAACTCCAGATCAGGCTGGAAGATAACCACTGCAGAGCAGCTTGGTGCGGTTGCTCACCAGGAACTTATCTTAAACTGGTATAGTTGTGGGGTTACCTGGTGACTTACATGAACCTGTTTTCAAAAGATATGGATACAGACAGTTCTTGGTTGTCCTTGTTGGACATGAAAAATCTTTACCTTAAAAGACTGACAAGTTTTCTCAGTAGTTATCCGATACTGAAATGGCTTCAAAAAAATGTGAGGGCATGGCTGCATTTCAGACTTCTTGTGGGTCTTGTGTCTTCATGGAAGTGCTGTAAGAAATAATGTTAGAGCAGTGCGCATTCTGTAGGTCCATCACCCGCAGTTGCCACCCCTCCAAACTATTTCAACTGTTATTTAGCCTTCCTGAGTTAAAAGCTTTGCAAGTTGAGGTCCCAGAGCTGTGCTGCTTCCACAGGCATGGTCAGCTCAGGGGCAGTGTGTCGTGTCATGATCAAAGCTGTAAAGCGGTGGCGTTTAAATCAAGAGCGTGCGCTTGCTGAGCAATGGCAGTTGTAAAACCCCTGGTGTTTGAGAAGGCTGATGTGTGACAGATGGGGGGGAGGAGGAGGAGGAGGAGGAGGACTCTGGTGTTACAGACTTGTTTCTGCTCTTTTGGGGCCACACGCTCGTGTCTGAGGGTGACCAGGCATCGTGTGCAGTGGTAACCAGCAGCGCACGGGGCTTGTCCCCCAGAAGAGGGGCTGCCATCAGCACTGCTCTGGGCTGTGGATGGCGGGGCGGAGGCACAGCGTGCCCTGCCGTGTAGAGCTTCTCAGACCCCTCCGCACCTCCAAAGCTCTCTCTGTGCCTGTCCCTCCCTCCGGTGTCACCCTGCTGCAGAAAGAAGCGAAGGGAAGGCCCTCCCTACCCCACTTGGGGACAGAGCATCTCCTAGAGGTGAACCTGCCTCCTTCATTCACTGCTGGACAGATGCTGCCTTTCCTTGAAGATTTTCCAGTTTTTGTAAGCTGCCCCAGTTTGCCAGAGCTTGTGGGTGGTAACATGGGGTTTTTTTGCAATTGCCTTTTTTTTTTTTTTTTTTTTTTGGTGGGTGGGACTTAGGATGCAGCAGGCTGGGGCTTGGCAGGCGGTGGTGGGAGCATGGCAGCAGGTCGGGGAGAAAGCTGAGGAGCACCGGGGCAGCTGTGCAGGCCCCGTGCTCTTGGAGAGCTCGACAGATGAGCGGCGTGCAGGTTGCCAAGGGGTGATGGAGCAGTGAATTACAGGCGATTAGGTTAACGACTGCGTGTGTGCTTCTGCTGGATGATAGGAGCTTCATTGTGACCCTCAGGATGGGGAGGACTCTTGGCAAAGTAGCAGTGGGTAAGCGTGGGACGTGTGGTTTGTCCGTCGTTGGTGTTGGCTGGGAAGGCCTTTGCTCTGCCTGTGGTGATACAGGAGAAAAGTGAACCGCAGGGTATGTGGGCAGGCTAGACAGCTGCACGGCTGTGCCACCTCCCTGCCAAGGCTGCAGGCTCTGGCTTAATTTATCTTGGATTGAGCTGTATAAAGTACATGGTAAAGTACACAGGATTCTGCAAAAACCCCTGGGGCAGGAGTAGGAATAAAACATGTCTGTAAGATCTCACGCAATCGCTAGAGTAGGACAACTGTGACTTTGCAACTCTTTGTGTTACCTCAAAGTTGGAAGTACTAACGAGACAGACAGGAGAATGAGCCTGCTGTTGCTACTGTGTCCCTACTGACGTAAGACAAGTTTATTTCCTTGAAAAGAGACTTGTGTTTGACTTGTGTCGTGACATTTGCTAGCCCTGAGGAGGGCAGGGAATGCAGTGCCTGTGTAGGTGTGTGGTAAGTGTTCTGGGGGAGACTGAAGTGGGCTGTTCTTGAGGGCAGTTATGTTTGCATGAGAAGAGAATGGAGGGTTGTGCTCTTCGGCTGATAGTTGCCTGACACTAAACCTGGAGACCTGACAAGCGTGCAGTTGTCTCTTGGGGTTTGCTCAGCTGGGTGGGCAGTGGGCAGCTGTGCGAAGGAGACCCACAGTAAGGAGGGGCAGAGGGAATATGGCAGTGCCTTTGGCTAAGCTGTTTGGTTCCAGGAGCCTCTGTCACAGCTATGTGACGTGATGTTTGAAGCACTCCGACTTGAAAATGGCCATCTGCCGTCTTCAAGTAAGGGAGAAAGCTTTTTGCTCTTTACTGTGTTCCGTGTGATGTTTTGAGAGGCGTTTTATTCCATTTGCAAAATGGGATTTACTGTGTTTGAAAATCAAGAAGATGATTCTTAGATTCTGTAGAGCATGGTGAGGCGCAGCTGGCGTGCTCCTGCTCCTGGCTGGTGCGGGCTAGCCAATTCCCGAGTGCTGCATGCGAGCGAGGGGGAGAGGGGGGAAGGAAGGGAGGAAAAGCTCCATCTGGTTTTGGTCTGGTTTCTTCTCAAAGAAAAAGCTAATACTGTCCAATGTAGCTAACCGCATGTTGTCTTCTGGATGCTTCTAGACAGCAGCTGTTCCAGTTGGTCTTGGATACTCCGCTGATTTCATCTCCGTTGGCCTGTAGCAGGCGTTCAGCTGGCAAAGGCCACGTTAGGAGTCCTGTTTCTTGGCCAGTTGTAAAAGAAGAGGCGCCAGCGATTGACAGTTTCTTGAGTAAGGAAAAGGTTTGCACCTCAACAAAGGCAGATGGCCTGGCAGGAACAGATCAGAAGGTTCTCAGAACTGAGGAGGACCATAACCTTTACAGCACTTCTGCAGAGGTGGATGGTAAAGACAATGACGTGGGATCACAAAAGAGTCCTGAGTGCACCAAAAGCCATGAAGAGCCTTCTACATCTGTGGTAAAAGTAGTCAAGAAAGGTGAGATGCTCAGTTTTTGGCTTTGTCCTGTTCTCTTCCCCAAGGCCAGGGCTGTGGTGGCTGTATGCACTAGGGTACCTTCAGTACGTGGCATTCCTCTCGTTTCTCTGCCTTGGCACGTTCAGATGCTCCCGTCTAACTGGACTGTGCGTCGTTTGGATTGCTGCTGCTGTGGGACAGCGCTGCCTCAAGCGTGTTCGTGATGAGGAAGCTTGGGCTGAGGCCAAGTAATGAAACGGAGTTCAACGCTTACGGATTCCTTTGCTTTGAGTAACAGCTCTAAAAAACAATAGTTGCACAACAGACTTACTCAGTGAAAAATGAAGTCATTTTCTCTTCCCC
The DNA here is from genome assembly GCF_034619465.1 of Leptosomus discolor. NCBI lineage: Eukaryota > Metazoa > Chordata > Aves > Leptosomiformes > Leptosomidae > Leptosomus > Leptosomus discolor. The sequence goes on from NC_141399.1 coordinate 947,767, forward strand.
TTCCCCTTAATGACTAGGCAGACAATATCAACAGTCATTCTGCTCTCGTATCCTTAAGTAACCGGGAGCAAGGTATTTTATAGTGTGTTTGTTACTTGAGGGGCGTGCCCACAATCAAAGTGATCATGGCTTCAGGTTTGTTAATATTCCTGTTCATAGACTCTCCAGAAGAACGTGATTCCAACGTAATTCTACAGTGTTAACATTAATTTATTCTGAAGCATGAAAAGTCCCGTTTGTACGAATCAACTACAATAAGGTGACAGAATCCTCTTAGTTTTGACATGATGGGAGCCATCCTATTGACCCAATTAAAAGCCTAAATTGAAATAAAAGACCATGTAGGAGTGCAGCACTGATTCTTTTTAGTTGATATTTATCTGTCCTTTTCTTTAACAAGTCATTCAACAGGAACTCTGAAGTTCATATTTATTCATTAGCTGGGTCAATACTGCTTGAAGATGTAATACAGCCACGAAAGTAGCCACATGAAAATGGCATCAACTTACCCAGGAGCTGCATTTCCTGGTTTTATGCATCAGACTTGCTTGCGTTAGTAATTTAAAACGCGTATGAAACTTTACTGCTCGTTTATTCTTGAACCATTGAAATTTTCACTTGCTTACCATTTTATGGCCTTATTAAATCCTCGAGCATGCATTACACTGAAATTATTTCCTCAAATGCAAAGTAGCTGGTCAAACAATAGAAATGAAAGACTCGAAGTGAGGCAATGCTGAAGTGGTTTTAGTAAGTGTTGCCTGTTCCTGGTTTAGAATGGCAAGGTTAACTTCAAGTACAGTAACAGGCTGCTCAGGACTCTTGTGTCACGTCACTGGCTTTCACTAGAATGCGATGTCACGGGAGTCAGGAATTGCAGTGCAGTGTTACCAGATAACCCTCTCAATTCCCCCATTTCACAGCGTTTTTCATAGGTGGTTGGTTGTTTTGCCTTTGGATTCAAACCTGGCTTCCTCCATACTGACACAGAGGATGCCAGTTACAGAACCTCTTCCTCGTACCGCTCATTTGAAGTTAGGCTTTTAGTTTTGACGTAACGGGATTGCTGAAGACGAGTATTTTAAGTCTGTGGTTTTTAACTGACTTTACAGGTAATGTTTATTGAAAATATGATGCAAGAAGAATTCTGGGTTGGGTGGGACCATGCTGTAGGGCGTCCCTGAGCCTCTGAGCCCAAGTCCCAGCATCCAGTTACCAGAAATGAGTATGAGGTGTGGTTGGGCATTGGATTCCTGTGAGGCCGAGTTAAGTCAGGTGTCAACAGTCCTGTTGAGAGCCATGGACTGGGGCCACGATGTTGATGTGAATAAAGCTTGTGCTAGTCTGTGTTATCAAAATGAAGCAGCTTCCTTTATTTAGGAGTGAAATTCTGCAAAAGTGAAAAACATTAGCATGGAAATATGCTTATGTTTATATTAGCCCCCAGGTTTCCATGTAGTGTGTATGTTATTCTAGATTTTTATTAGAGATTTCATTCCATCCGACTGCAGGGAAGATGAGATTACATAGAGAGGGAAATAAGTGTTCTGGGATGAAAATGAGAGCTAAAAATTAAGATTCTGGATAGACATGACCGATCTTTCAAAAAAACAAATCTGGAATTCCAAATTTTCGTTTTCTTCAGTCAACAGTTCGCTTTTCAGATGAAAATATTTGCTCCTTGCTGTAACACACGCAGGCTAGTGAATTCCTTCTCCCTTGCTTTCAGTGGGTTGTCCTGTTTGTGAGGTTGCTGTTCCAGAGCAATACATAAACAAACATCTGGATAGCTGCTTGACAAGAGAGCAGAAGAAGGACAGCCTCAGAAGGTAAGAAGCAGCCTTAAGAACTTTTATATGCATGTAGCCATCTTTCTGCACTGCTGAAATAGTTGATGGGTTATAATACAGCAGATTGTGGTGTTCCTTGGTTACCTGCTGAATAGATCACTCTCAAATCACTGTATAAATATGATAGTGGTGATTTTCCCCTCTCAAGAAGGTGTGTGGGTGGCCAGCAGAATTCCTTTTTGGCTTTTAGTGGCAGGAAAACACTGGACGATGTTTTAATAAATTCAACACAGGGAGTAAAACTTAGTCTGTATGTTACTCGCACCATGTTTCTGCTCAGAAGCGTTACCATTCTGTTCAGGTAACGCGTGTTCCCGTTTTTCACTTGGGGAATGACCTGCTTCCCTCAGTTCAGGTGGCCAGAAGACAATTGCTTCACTAGCTGTCAAGTTAAAAACCAAGAATTGCACCTTGCTCTGCTCGCGGTGGTTCTTCTCAAGTGGCCCCAGTCAAGGTTGTTCCTTTGAGACCTCCATCTCCCCAAGATTAATGCAGGCCTTTGGACTTTCTGCCTCCGCCCTAGGATATGTCACGGTCACCACAGTCACATCACGAGTGCGTAATTCCGTTTGCTTTACCTCTAGCATGAGTTTAGGTCGTTGTTATTTCTAACTGATCGCACTTAGGAACTGTGAGAGACCTTTGCTGCATGTGGTTTTACCGCATGGTCGTATTTCCAATGCCTCTGAACCTTGAATTCGAATGTAACTTTATGTTAAAGCTCTTACTTTGCCCAGTCGTGCTTGGGAAGCAATCTGTAAGCTAAAGGGCTTTGGAGATGAATAAATGGTAAATTAATACTGAAATGTGATGTTACATTTTAGTCTTTATTTGGGATGTTTTTAGTGTTTTCTTTGTTCTTAATGAATGGATATAAAAGCCAGCTTGCTCTTTGGTGTCAAGCCCATGTCCCTTACAGAATTTTAAATTTTGCTTATTTTATATGGACCGCTTGAGTCTTAAGAAAGTATCATGCACGGTGCTTCTCCTTAGGGACTGGCTGTTGAGTGTTAAATGCTGGTTTCCTGGCAATGTGTTTGTTTTATGGCAGTGGTGTCTGGGTTTCGGTAACAGCACATCTCTGGTGCTTCTCTGAGGAGTTTTAGCTCTGTTTATTCTCAGATTAGGAGCACATGGCGTGCTATGTTAACAGTTGAGCAGTATTTCAGCAGAACTGATAATTTAGCCCCCAAAACCTGCACGGGAGCAATTACACCAGGTAAGTGTAATCTCTACGGCAGTTTCCTGTGACTAAGATGTTCTCCCTAGCTATGCCAGGAACGTGGAGTTCTTCTGACACAAGGCAGTGTGAAGGAGTAAATTTTGGTTTTGGCTGTTCCTCACGTGAGAGCACTATTGATTCTCTTTAATGTCGCTTTCTGCATTACCAGACCACCCTTCTGTTAGATGGCAGCTACAGATTTGCTCTCAGGTACATGACTATCTTTAAAGTCGCTTTCCCAGAAAGCTGAAAAATCTCCTAATTCGAGGTTTGGCTTGCAGTTTTAGTGCTTTTCGAACTTCAGCTGATTCAGGCAGGACATGGCCAGTACTTGGGTGGAAACCCCATGTTTCGGCAATCCGAATTCAGTACCGTTCCTTCTGAATTCAAGGTGAAGGCAAGGCTCGATCCTGATGAAGGTGAACAATACTGTGCTTGCTGATGTGATTCTGAAGCCCTTGCTGTAGATACCAACATCGGAGCCGCAGTGCTTGTTACAGGAGTAGTGTTTGTGTCACTTCCTGAAGAAAATCAGCCGAGACCTGTCGCTTTCTGCACGTTTGAAAGAAGCTGCTGCTTCTGTGATACACTGTGGACTTGGTTATGTGTCTGTCAGGGCTGAAATGATTCTTTCGGGTATTTCTTACCCAGAGTGGGTGGCGTAGCATGTAAAAATGCAAGTCAGTATTTTGATTTTTCACAGGAGCTACAAAGTTTGTTTCCCTTTCCTTTTGCAGCTCTGCTCACAAAAGGAAGCCTATGCCTAAAGTTGTTTACAACTTGCTCTCTGACCGTGATTTGAAGAAGAAGCTAAAGGAACATGGTCTGTCTGCCCGTGGCACCCGACAACAGCTCATTAAGAGACACCAAGAGTTTGTGCACATGTATAACGCTCAGTGTGATTCTCTAAATCCCAAATCAGGTAAGTTAGAAATGCCAGGAAAGTTGTCAGCATCACAAACTATTTGTATGCTTTTCTGCTTCTCTTAGTTCTCAGGGTAGGAATGAGACTGGTTTGAATATTTGGGAAAACTGGAGCTGGAAGAACTTATCTTCTATATATCAAGATTAATGCAGAAAAGGAAATTCAATGAAAGCTAGAAATGTGGTGCTATACTCTGGAAGTATCCAGCAAGGATGTAAATTTGTGTTGAAATACTTTCATACCTCCTGGTTGACTAACCCTGTTCTGAAAAATGTTCTGTGTTTTTATTGACTTTGCATTTTAATGAGTGCTTCCAAATTAGACTCCAAGGCTTTTAGTCAAAAAACTGGAAATACCTGAGGTTCTTAGTAAGTGAAAGGATTATTAATTTATCTTTTGTTCTGAATTTGTTCTCTTCTTCCTATACACTGAGACTTTTGTATTTTTGTTGGATTTAATTTCAAAATTGGATTTCTTTTTGGAGCTGATAGGTAAGGCTGGAATGAATTAATAAGAAAGTGTTAATGTTTTGCTGGAGTTAGTATCAATTTAGGTGTTTGGCAGTGATTTAATACAATTAGACTGTATGTAGCGTGAAGCAGCTGTATGGGAGGAGGAGAGTGTGTTTTAGTCTCTAAATGAGTGCAATATAAGCTTCCTTTAAATGGCAGGCTGTTGTTTGCTTGGAAATGCCAGGGCTGGAACAGGGAGGGTGAGATCCGAGCAGGGTGTTTGGGGTGCCTGGGTTTGTGGGCAGTGTGCCCATTTCTAATGCTGAATAGCATGTAGGAGCTGGAGGGTGAGTTGTCCCAGCTCATCTTGTTATATTCTACTTTATTCAAGATGAAAACATGGATCTCTTTTAAAGGTGAGCCATCTGTCATCTCTCAGTGCAGCTCTGCAAGTGATACACGTTACAGCACAAATACACTGGTGTGTGTGGGTGAGAGAGACACATCAGATTTATAGTTGTTATTTTTTTCATTTGATTAGAAGCTTATGGCAAACTGTCCTTTTAAAGGAGTTTCAAACAGGATCATGTTCTGACATTGCTCTCCTGGGAGCTGGGCAGCCGTTAGCGTCCTGGAAATTCTCATAGAGCTGGTATTGCCTGTTCTGCGCTGGCTTCGGGATTGAGCTTGCTGTCTGCTAGGTCTGCGGCCTCGGTCAGTCCTGCTGCTGGCCAGAGCTGGTCTCGGTTGTTCCGGAGGCAGAGAGATGAGAGGCGGTGTTCCTCACCCTCAGTTTGATCCCTTTAATTTTCGTGTTACTGAGAGGCTTCAGTCCTGAAGCCCAATTTCACTGTTTCTCCCAGAAGCTGTAAACAATTCTGAATGTGTGCATTGAAGGGCTCGGAAACTGTTTGGACCAGATAAATTTTTGCTCTCGCTGGCAGCAGGGCTGTCAGGAGCTGAACGAGTGGGCAGGACACTGAGCCGGGCGCTGGGGAGCCGCTCGTGTGCCGCGGGGTTCGGCGTCACCGCGGTCGGACAGCGTGGCACTGCGGGTGCGCGGCCGAGCTTCACGCCTGCTCCCTGGTGCTTGTCTAGAGCAGGGGTAGGTTGGGGCCGGGAGTGAGGAGTACCCTTTGACGAGGCTGCCAAACTTCAACACAGTAAAAAACCACGTAATTTGTCAGTCATCGTTTAACAAATTTGACAGTGTAGAGGAGGGTTTATTTCAAGTGTGTTATTTATTTCAAGAGCTCGTGTGTTAACTCCGTGCACGTGTGGTTCTTATGTGCGAGCAGACGGTCAGCAATGCTAAATATCCACAACTTCTACTGTGGCATTTCAAAAATAAAGTGTGTTTTTGATGTTCAGCTCCTTTATTAAACAGGCAGAAACACCAGATGTGGTGCTTTTTAAAAAATAAAGTCATTCGCTGAGGGCTTTAAATGTGAATTTAGCAGCCAAACTTCAGGCTCCGGCCCTTTGATATCTTGATTTCACTTGCCAGCTCTTGGCTTGGATTCTGGGAGCAGGTGTATGAGAACAGTGAGTTTGCAACCAACACTATTAGCTTTTTCATTTTGTTCCTTTAACCGTTGTAAGAACTGGACTAAGAAGGTTAAATGCCCGAGTGATTTAGGTGCCAGATGTCACTGCTTGGTTTGTGCCTGAGCAGGTCTGAAGATAAACATAAATGCTTTCAGAAATTGTGCTCTAGGACTTCAGAAAGTCTCTGGGATGAGAACCAGCACAGAGTTAAGATTGTGTTTGGCTTCATCAGTGACAGAAGTTTAGAAAGTTTGTTCTCTAAGTCTGTGAGAACGACACTTGCATCAGGATTTCAGTCCCGCTGATTTATGTTAATCCTGGAAATTGAATGAAATGCTCCCAATGCCCCTCTCCGGATTCCCCCCGCAGCAGCAGCAGACATAAAGCTCTGCGGGGCGTGGAGGGATGCTGTTGTCCCGTGGGAAAGGGGAGCGGGGCAGTTCCGAAGCGCGGAGCGGGCTGGCCGCGGGCACGGCTGCCGTTCCCCGCAGCGAGGGGGGTGCTGGTTCGACCGGAGCCCCGTGCCGGCTCGGGGCGCGCTGGAGTCGCGCCGTGCGGGACAGGCGTTCTCGGTCAGCCCCGGTGACGGCGGGGAGGTGCTCGGCTCTCGGGGCGATTCTTCCCTCGGCGCTGGGGCTGGAGTCGCAGCAAGTCTCGGCCCGCGTCGTTGGTCCCAGCTGGGTCACGGGGCGTCTTCCAACGGGCCGCAGCCAGCCTGCCCTCAGTGCAAAGCTTCTGCAGGGGTCTGGCTCCCTACCTGCTTCTAAAGGGTGAATTATTAAGCTCGAACTTAAGATGCAGACACGCATTTTCAGTGGTAGCAGTGGACCTGAGGTCGCTGTATAATACGAATGGCTGAGCTTCTGAGGAAGCAGAGGTGCCAGATTCCTGGATTTTGCTTAAACCAGTTTTGAACAGGTTTTATTCCTTCACAGCTTAATAAGCTTTTGCTCTCTGGCTGCTTTGCTGCCTAGTGCAGGTGTTTGTTTTAATAAATACCCAGAGCTACCACGTAGCTCTGTGAAAATGATGAAGTGTAAAAACAGATTTGTAAAAGTAAATGTCAAAATAAACCACGCAGGGTCCTGCGTAGCTGGAGTTTCAGCTGAAATGTTAACAAACGCAGTTATGGCTGTTTATATGCTTTTGAGGTGTCTGACTTAATCATTAGAGTAGCTGGTAATTCATCTTTGGATTATGGGTTTTGGACGTAAGCCTGCAGACGGTTTTGTGTTGCCTTGGAGGGTAGTCCTTGGAGGTAAAAGAAAGATAAACAGTAGATGTCATTATTTTATCTTCCATTGAAAGAGACATTATAAAATGGAAACTCTTTTAATAAGAGACGTGCCTGAGCACCACAGGAACGCTACAGCATGCTGGAGTAAGGTTCAGATGTGCTTTGGGAAGGCTGTGTTTTCCCATGAGTGTAATACAAAGGGAACGAGAGCCACGGCCCGGGAGGTGGCGGAGAGCCAGCGGCCGGCAAGCACGGCCGGGCTGGCTGCGGGGCTCCTCGGCCACGGCCCGCGGCTCCCCGCCTCGCCCCCTGCTCCTGCGCCTCGGCGCCGCCTCTGCGGCTCGCCCGCCGCGAGCGGGAGCGGGAGCGGTTCCTCTGCCCGCTGAGCGCGGGGTGAAACCGTGCCGCTGGAGCCCGAGGTCTCGCTGCGGGAGAGCCAGTGCCGGGGCGTCTCCTTGTGATTTGAATTCGGGGGAGTTTCGTTCAGTGCGGTTGCATCTTTTTGTTTAACAGCTTCTGGTTTAGTGACCCCTTTCTTGTGTTTTCAAACAGTTGCGGAGGTTGTGAAAGAGCTGGAAAAGAATGAGAAGATTCGGGTTCAGCTTGAGTTTAATAAAACCGGTGAAAATGTAAGCTAATTATCTTTGCTCTTGGAGAGGGGGGTGGCTAGGAGGAATTGCAGAGTGGGCACTGAACGTGTTTGCCCGTCACTCTGTGACGGGAATTCCCAGGTTGCATGTTGGAATTTGCATATACCATCTTATAATCAACGCGACTTTTCTCACACCGCTCATTTGTCGTGGGCAGTTTTTCGTGTTTCTATGCCCAAACCATTCACGTAGGAGCATTTTTTTGATTGCAATAAAAGCTCTTGAGAAATGTTCTCCTTGGTCATGTTGGAGGATTTTGACCCTCCATGGCAGTGTGGGGAATATTTGCTTCCTAGAATTCTCTAGGATTTAGCTAGCAAATTCCTTGCTTCCGTATCAGCAATAGCCCCTGTTCTTTTCCCATGACATACGATACTTCTGTGACTTTCAGAGCATGTTTGTTGCACAGAATTAGGAAATATTTTATGGTCCACACATGCTGGGTGTTACATGGGGTGGCTTAGCTTAGTCCTGTTGACTTTGTGAAAGCCAAGCAAGACAGTGTGTATATGTACTTTAAACATGTGTTACTGTCTGTGGATGAGATGGTGAGAGCTGATGGGGGAAAACCAGGCGGCTGGTCCTTCTTCCAGTTTTAAAGTATGCAGCTTTATCATCCCTTTGTTTCTGTAAATAAACATTTGTGTGATTTCTGTAGGGCCTGACCTTCACGAAGGACCAGACAGAAGAAGAAATAGATGAGATCCACACTGATTACCGTAAGTAACATGCAAGTTTAGCTTCATTTTGCTTTTAAATTCCCCTTCTTTTCCCTTGTCCTAAAACATACCCACAAAAGTGATGCTTTTCATGCGTGTGTGCTTCCCCTGCCCCCCCATTTAATAAACCAAAGCTGGAGGTTCTCTGTTTGGGCTGAAACTTCCTCTTTGAAACTCAGTCTCTGTTAAGTACTGACGTTTGACAAAACTCACTGCCAGGGCTGGCTAAGGTTGAGATGGAAGCCGGTTGCCTCCTTGGCACGTCTCCGTTTGTGCACTTTCTGCTTACCTTCCTAACGGTCCTCCTGAGTTTGTTGGACATGAAGAACAGCAAAGCAGAGGTTTTTCTGTCTTTGCACTGGACGTCGATGTGTGGTTGTACGGTTTCACCGGGAGCCCTCAGGCAGAAATAAGGAGCAGAACTTCCCTGACGGAACTGCCAGAGGCCCCAGCAGTGCCGGGCACGCGTGCCGGCTGTGTCCCGGCGAGCTGCCTGGCTGCTGGTGGAGGTGGGCTCTGTTTCAGTGTCCTGCTCTGTGGGAGACTCTCTGTGTGATTCTTGTGATGCGGGTCTCGAAGAGCAGAGGAGCAGTTGTGACTGTGGTGAGGGCTGACCGTGCTTTGCTTTCACCCTTCCTTACCCCAGATTTTTTGGCATGTTCCCTGAGAATAATCTGAATCACTCAGAGGTTCATGTGGATTGGTTGTTTAGTTTGCCAGGTCTGTACTTTGTTAAAGCTTGGGCTCACGGCGTATGAGTCTGTGTGGATCAAGTCACTCACTGGTTGTAAAAAAAGCAGCTTATTACCTGCTGTTGCGTCCCTGTGAACAATGGCACGCACTGCAAAGTGTTCTTACACGTACAGAATTTTCTCGGGTTCAGGTTTGATGTTGTTTTCTCCCTTTTCTGAGGCTCTGGGCACTGTATGGTTTCTGCTGCGCAGGCAGTTCTGCTGGCTGTGAGCCCCCCAGGAGCACCAGGCGCAGCTGGGCCAGCGCAGAGGGGGGCACCTCTGCCGACGAGCTGTGTGCCACGCAGGCAGGATGGGCTGAATGCTGGCTGTCTTGGCCCTGTGTGCACCAGTATACCCAGTAACACAGATACTGTGTTTTGTTCCCTCCTCCCCTACGCTCTTAATGACCAGACATGGGCTTTATTTAAAATGCGCCTGTGTTCTGGTGGTGGTGGGTCTTCCCGAGTCCCCTACCTCATCCTGTAGCAGATAAGTTTGTATGAATTTATTCTTTCTATATCTTATTTCTCCAGTGCACAGTGACGTTAACTGACAAGCCCTGTAGCCACAGGAGTTTATACTTGATAGGGCATTTCTAAAATACTTTATGGCTGCAGGTTTCCTCAACTGTGTGGTTTTTTTACACTTCTGCAGTTGTCAAAGTGGCCCTTAAGCATGCTTTAACCGAGCCAAAAATGCTTTGTCTATATTTTATTTGTATGCTGTGATTCTCAAATCACCCAGGCTTTCACGGTGCTCCTCACACCCGCTCCCTTCTTTCGTACCTCTCTACAGGAGCACTTTCCCCTCCTGTCCAGCCCTGTGGTTTTGAAGTGATCACTTGGAAAGAATACTCTGCTTGTTGGGTTGGCCTCTTCCCCTCCATCCTGTGCAGGCACCTGGGATTCAGTGCAAACTGGGTGGCTTTTTTCTGGTTTTGTTGTTGCTGTTTGTTTTGTCTTCACACTGAACCCCCTCTGTTTGTGCAAGAGACCCGGGCCTGTGTTGGTTATTGAGCCTGCGTCTGCCCTGACAGAATGACAGCACTTGTTTGGGGAAGGGTGACTGGAATAAATACTTAAGGGAAAGAAGAGAAGAGACAAAGTAAGAAAAATGTCACAAGGAGAGCTATAGTTCAAGGATGCAATTTTTTTTTTTTTTTTTGGTGTTTTTGGGGGATGGTGATGGGTGGTGGTGGTTGGTTTTTTGGGGTTGGTGGGTTTTTTGTTGTTGTTGGTTTGTTTGTTTTCCAACAGAGAACTGATTCCTGCTTAACTTGATCCTGGGAAAGCACAGTATTTTAAACTGTCTTTCCCCTTACTGTGCACTTAAACTTGAGAGTTTTCTCTCTCCATGGAATCATCTAGCCATCTTTATGGTTAGTTGAGAAGTAAATGTTTGGATTGCAGGACTTGCAACCTGTTATAGTAATTTAGTGCAGAAATGGCTAATGTACACCGATTTTTACAGATGATTTCCTGGCCCTTCTTTGTGTGTGTGTACATCAGATTTTAAACACCATTACTTTGTACTTAGCTCCCTAGTGGTGGTTTATTATTCCCAATGTCTTCCCTGTTGTTTCCCACTCACGTTGCTTCACCTGCGCTCTGCTTGCGCCCTCAAACGTGGTAGGTGGCCATGGGATGTTAAAACAATGTTCAGTGAACACTAAATTTCTCTGCTTTCAGCCACCGAGGAGCAAAGCAATGAAGGGACAACTTGTTCTGATTAGACTTGGGGGTGTATTTAAATCTGCAATATGGTCATATTTCCTGTGTTGCCTTGTGTTGCTTCAGGCATATAAATTATTCCATAATGCAGCTAGATTTAGCCCTGTTGATTTTAGTTGGGTTTCTGTGAAGGCTAAATAAGGGCCTAAATCTTTAGCAGATTTTTCCCTTGCTTTTTGTTGCTGTTCCTGAGAATATGTTTGGTTTTTTTAGTGTGCGTGCACTGTTTGTGGTTTTTAATCTTCAGCATTCTACTCTAGGTCCAAGTAACTGGTTAATAATTATTCTCTTGCCATATGCAAATCTCTAGCAAAAAAATAATAAAACCCCAAGAAGTAAAATAATTTAAAAAGCATTAATCCCAGATTGGGTGTTTTCCCCCACAAGGCTTTAGCAGCCCCTAAGGACCAAACCCCGCGTTCGGCGGCCGCAGGAGGCCCCGAGCAGAGCAGGTGCCGTGTAAGCGGCCGTCGCCGCTCCGCTCGCGGCCTGCTGCCGGGCGTGGGAGGTGAGCGAGGAGGGCGCCCAAATTCACAGTCAGCTGTGAACGGGTTCGCCCTCATCCTTCTCCGTGCGGGCGGGGAGCGTTCGGGGGTGGCCGGGCCGGCGTGGGGCGACGCGGGGGCGAGGGAGCTGCCGCGGGGACGTGCCGCTCCGGTGGGTGCCCGCGCAGCTCTTTGTAGGGTGGTGCTGTCAGCCGGGAATGACCCTGTACGAGGAACCCTCTTGGCTCTCTTTCTTTTAAATTCCGGATGTGCACCAGTTCCTTGGACGCCGGGTCCCTGGTTGCGTTCCCGGTGCAGACGGTGGTGGTGCAGGAGCGGGGCGGGGAAGGAGGAGCTGCCCGCCAGCTCCGTGCCCGGCTGCTGGGCGCTGCAGGCGCAGGGGGCTGGCATTGCCGGCCCTCCCGCTCTTTTCTCCATCGGTTGTGCACATCTTTCAACAAGAAGATGTTAAGTGCCGTCTTAATTTTCCAAACCAGGTATTCTATTGAGTTCGTATCGTTAAAACGATATGGCTTAAGGTTATCAACATCTCCAGGTGAATAAATTAGCCCCAAGCAGCGTAACTGAATGTTTAAAAGTCTTGGGGAAAAAAAAAAAGATTAAGAAAGAGAAGACAGAAAAATATTTTACTGGGAACATATGGCTTTATAATTGATAAAAAGTGATGACCAAAGAGGTAGATGTTAAGTAGTATCAGCAAATTATTTCTCATAAAAGCAACAGGGAAGAAATCACAAGCATGAAAAAAGAATTTTACATTAGAATTAGAGGACAGTTAGAGGTTAAAAGAACTTTTATCAAATGCCATTTTTTCACTGTAGCACAGATGGACTAAAAAGCTTTATTATACAATGAAGAGTTTCTTATTTTCCTTCTAATTTACAAATTTTGCACCCTAGTTCCCTAATTCACAGCTGAGTTAATGAATTAATTCATCTGGCATAAGTTCTGAATGAAAACCCCAACCATATACTTTTTGTGCTGTATTTCCATATGAAACACACGACACGTGGCAGCTGTGTAACTGCCTTGTTGAAAAGCAGGATAAAACAGCTGTGATAAAACTTTTTTTTTTCTTCTTATCTTCTTTATAATTTCCCAGGCTCTTGGCAAATTGCAAATTACGCTGTTGGAGTTTTGTTGTGGTTGTTTTTTTTTTTCTTTTTTTGTGTGAAGTGTTTTTGAAATACCAATTAATATTTTGGCTGCTGACCCCGAGGATGGTCTGTATGCTAGCTGGAAGCTCTGCTTGAGTCTGTGCCTGGAAGGTACGATTAAGTACGCTGTCCCCTGCAGTAGCTTCCTTCTGCTCCTCGGGAGCTCAGTGGCACCCTCAAGCCAGTGTCAACCTCATTCTGCTTTTTTCATGGTCAGGCCTTGATTTAAAGAGTTAAAAAATCTGGGGGAAAAAAAAAAATAGAGTACAGTTTGGATTTATTTTTTTTTTTACAAATTGCTTTTTCTGCTTGTAAATCTTTTCATTTGCAATGTTATTCAGAGGCTTACTGATTTATGTCTGTATTTTAAATATTTGTAATTAGATCTGCGGTTGTTTTATTATTGAAATGCCTGTAGCCTTATGAAATGTGCGCGGTATGTCATTTCAGCGCAGCAGTGATTTACAGCCTATCTGAATAGTGCCTCCTTTTGCCAGGACATTGCTTTTTTACTTGAAAATCTTTGTAGTTGCACCGCAGAACAAAACAACAAAAAATAGTAATGCTGGAAAAACTGAAGCGCCAAAGGAATTACGTAATGAATGTGCAGCGGTTCGAACAAACGCGAGGGTCTGGAACAAGAACTTTCGTTTTATTAAAGGAGTTGTTGACTTTATGTGGCGTTTTCAGCTACGCAGGGAGAGGGAGTCGGTTTAGATCTGTCCCCTTCTGTGGGGCAGAACTCGATCTGATCTTGCCTTGGCTTTTCCTCCCTCCCGTCACTGCAGCAGGACACAGGTCTGGTTAGATGCAGCGATTATTTATGCGTGCGGTGCTCGGCGAGGGGCGTCTGCTCCTCGAGGCGCGCTGGCGGTGCCGAGCGGGATGCCGAGGCCAGGTGGTGCTGTGCGAAGACGTGCCATGGTCGAGGAGGAGGTCAGGGGTGTCCGTGGGGGAAGGCAGACCCCGCTGCCGAGCCGGGATCGGGCGGGATGGGAGACTGGTGAGCAGGAAGGAAGGAGACAGAGAACCGCTGCTGCGCGTGCCCATGGCTTGGAAACCCGGGGAGTGCCTGTGCTGCGGCTGCGGGGAAGGTCGGGGTTGTCCCTGCCTCTCCCCACCCTGCAGAGGTGGTTCAGAGACCGGTTTGAAAGAAGAAAACAGCAGCAAACCAAGCAAACAGACCAGTGGGGAGGGAGGTCTTTGTTTCAGCGGGGCTCGGAGTTGGTGTCCACGTGCCCCGACTCACCAGACGTTTGCTAAGCGGTTAGGCGTTGCTGTCGGCACTCGTGGGGCGCAGGGGGAGCTTGAGCGTGCCCCCCCAGTGCGAGGGGTGCCCGGGCAGACTGGGCCAGGTCTGCAGCGCCAGCGGGCTGGGTGGGAAGTGGCCCAGCTGGCCCATCCCTAGCCCTCAGCTCTTGTTTGTCCTGAGGGTTCCCGTTCGCTTTTCTGCCCGTCCTCTGTGCTGGGGTTGGTCTGTCTGTCCTGCAGGTGTAACTGGGGCAGCGCGTGTGTGGCTTTTGCGGAGCAGAGACTGCAAACGCCGTTCTGTTCTGCGTGTGCAAAGGAGGGGAAAGCCTGCGTGTGCCCAGCGGCGTGTGCAGCCCGAGGGGCACCCGTGGGAGCTGCCCTGTTCGGTCTGTCGCTGGGGAGCCTTCCTGGCTGCTGGCACGGGTGTGCTGCCGGCCCGCTGCTCTCGGCGGAGGAGGGAGCCTGGTGGTCCCCCGCTCCCCGTGAGGATGGATCAGGAAATGCTCTGGCTGGGAGCTGGGATTTCACTGCGTGTCGGACCTCCGAAGGCTCCCTGAGCAGGTTGTCCGGAGAGGCAGTACGGAGCGCAGAGGAAGGGCTGCGTGTGCTCCGCTTGCTCGTGCTGGTTCAAACGGTTGCTTTGCCCCGAGGACATTTCGGATGTACGTTGAGCCTTCCTGCCTCTGACTTCGACTGCTTTTTCTGTAGGCTAAGAATTAGGCTAAAGGTTTTGACTGAAATACTTTATTTGTCTGAAAAGGACAAATGTGTTTTTCAGAGTGACTTTTGGTTGAAAGTCCTTCCGAATAAAGGAAATTCGCATTTGCTGCCCTCACTGTAATGTGTTGACATAAAGCCGTGTGTCAGGGCTGACAGACTTCCGTGCTGTACCGGCTGTGGGTAGCTACAGTCAAACGTGCTGTTTCAGCAGCAATTGCAGCGTTTGGTAGGGAAAGCAAGGCGTGCCCTTCGTGCCCAGCGAGGGTTAGGTAATCCGCACCGTCTGTCGGAGGAGACCGGGTATTTTCCCAGCCGCTGAGTAAAGAATCTGAAGTATCTCGATTCAAGACCAACATTGCTTTGACTGACTACCAGAGGATTGCTTTTAAAACATACAAAGTGATTAAAAGTGCAGAGTATGCCAGAGAGCAATTAACTGTGATTTAGGGGATCTGAATCACACCAGTATAATAAGCGTGACAGGAAAACTTTCGGTATTGCTTTACTGCAGAAACGGGGGGAAAAACCCCAAGGAACTCTCAAGCAATTCGCAGGGTAGTGGTGAGATTGTACTCTTCCTCTCTAGCAGAGCGCTCCTTGCAGGACTGCCTGGAACTAACCCCTGTGACCAAGAGCGTTGTCCGGGTGCTCCGGGCGCTCTGACCGGCTTGGTGCCGGGACTGCAACATTAAAACGTTGTCACAATGGGGACTGCACCACTGAACAAGCTGAGGGAAAAAGAAAAAAAAGACAGAGAATATAAAGAAGAAACAAACACACTTCTCTGCAGAAATTAAGTTTTCATCTGTGCAGGTGTTCTTGACTACTGGGTAGCTCTCTAAAAGCACAGCCAGAGATTTGGATCATTAATAGAATGTGGAACATATTGCAGTGATGAGCTGGTTTTCATTTGCTGTGATGAAAATGTTTCTAATTCAGTATTTTGTGTTTATTTCTGTTCACATCCTTTTTGCTGTTTATGACGTAGCTTAAGAGTCCTGGGGCGTTGATCAGTAATGCACTGTTACGTTTCAGGAAACAAACACAGAAGTGAATTTCAATTTTTGGTGGATCAAGTAAATAATCGGTGGAAGAAAACTGGTAAGAGGAAAACAGAAAGTGCCCAAAACAAAGAAGAAGTCACTGTCAAAGAACTGCCAGCGGCCACAGGTTAGTGTTGTTGTTTAATGTAGACTCTCTCTTCGATCCACACTAAGTGGGGAGTTTCCCAAGGAAATGTTCTTTCCTCCCACTGTTCTTCTGCAGCCCATAAGGGGGAAAAAAAGGCATAAAAATCAAACAGACCCAAAAAAGATTGTCTGCCATTGATTTTAGTGTGATACGTAAGCACAACCCATAATAAATATATGATTTGCTTGATTTTAGAGGGATTGTGCATAGATGTGCTTTACTTAGGTGCATGTCTGAATTGGCTGGTTGCAGAGGGATCTTGGGTTCCAACCCCGATCTGCTGAAGTCGCTGAGAGTGGGCCCGTGTCTTTGAAAGAAGGCGATCGGGGGTCTTACTTGCCAGGTTCCAGCTTTTCTGTACCTCTGCTGTGATAGGGGGTTGGTAATTGGGACCTGCAAAGCTATTTGTGTGGATTGGAACAAGGATTTATTTATCCTGAGGTTGAGGCAATAAAATACTTCAGCTTCTTTTAGACTGTTTATACAGTACATTGCCTCTCCTTTTTTGACTCACTTCATTTAGTGTTTATATACTTCAGCACAGTGCGAAGCGGGAATGCACAACTGCAGTGACTCAGCTCTTCAGGAGCTGGGAACAACTCCTGGCGTCTGTTTATCCTCACTGCCCGCAACATCAAAGGAGTGCTCTCGTGTGCTTCTGCTTGTTCCCCGCAGGCTCGTTCAGGCTCGTTGGGTTGAGGTTACTGGTTGCTTTGGCAGTGGACGTGTGTCTGAACGTTTGGTTTAGGAGAGCGTTCCGTAACCTCGTCTAACTTGTGGAGCTGTAATCTCTTCAAGATACTAAATTTTGGAGAGAATTCCATTGACCAGGACTGGCTGTGCTGTTGTCCGTATCCTTGGGAAGACGGGGCAGTTCAGTTCCTATCGGCTCTCGCAAGTCCCTGCTCTCTTGAGTCGAGCTGCGCTGAGCTTTGGCTGTCTCCTGCAGGGTCTCCTCTAGTGGAGCTCTCAAGAATAAAAATAAATGAAAGTACCAATATAATATTGTGAATTTTGTCCTTATCGTTTCATGCAGACCTCGATGCAATGTGTAATCCATTCCAGGATTGGTTCCAGGATGAAGGATAAAAATTAAGGAATCTCAAGGATAAAGTTTATCTTGTTGGGCATAATTTGCAGGGATGTTCCTCTTCTATAGCAGAGGCAGAAGCGATGCGTTATTAGATAGCGGGATCACAGACTTTGGAACTCTAGTGTCTATCCATGCTCTGGAGAGAGCGCTGCCATGGGTTACTGGGTTTCTGTCTTCCCTGTAAGGTTTTCTTTGTGTGCTGACCCGCGGACTTTGAGGAGCTGAAGCAAAGCCGTGTGGTTTTTCCCACTTCTCCCAAGAGTGCTCAGGCAGAAGGTGGCGTATATCAGGTGTGTCGTCCTGTGTCGTGTTGACTCCGGCACACGACATCTCCCCGTCTGGTTCTGACAAACCTGCAGAACTTTCATGGTGCTCTTGGTGCGCTGAGCTTTCACTAATCTTGGAAATTTCAGTTTCTAGTTCTGAATGCCAAACATTGCACCTGCCTGACTGTTTGTAAACCGTTTAAAAGACAAAACAAAACAAAAAGGTGATTTATGGGTGAAGGAACAGATTGCCTAAAGCCTGTGTCCTCAGTGTTACTTGTTAACAGCAATTACCCTGTTATTAAACTGAGAATTATAACGTGTGAAAGGAAGACGACCAACAGTGGTCTGATGGGTTGCCATTTGAAAGCATAACTGCGGAGAAGAGCGACGGCTTTGTAGGCATTCCTGGCCTGCTTTGTTCGGATTCTCGTGGAAGTAGTGGAATTGTACAGAATTAAAACATACTTCTTTGTTGTTTGTTATTTTTCTTGTTTGTTTGTGTCTCCTCCTAAACCCTTCCTATCTCCCCTTGCCCTCTGCAGCGGTGCTGGTTGATGTAACTTCAACCCCTCTAAAAATCTCGCTCTGTTTTTGGTGATGTTTTAATCATCTGTTCCTGAATTACACCGTCTCGTTTTGCATCTTTAAATGTTTGATTTCCAGTCTGCATATTTTATAACTTTTAAACAGAAGGTTTTGCTTTGCCTGAGGGGAAGCACCATGAGAATTTGATAAATGTTTGTGATACACCTCTTCGGGGTTGCATGACTGCCCAGAGCCTGTGCTATTTTTAACCTGTTAATTCGGGAGCTCTCTTTCGTTAGCTGGACAACTGACTCACCATCATCTGCCGGTTGTTTTCAACAGACAAAAATACGCTCCTGATATTTCATTATGCATTTTAGCGGAAGAGAAAGGGCAAGCTGTAGCGCGTTCAAAGGCTGCAGAGCTCCTCCGCACTCTAATTACCCTTCTGTTTGGCCATTTCTGTCCAAATCATTTCTGGAGGGGTAGAAAAGTCAGAGTGGTTTGAGCTTGGGTCGTGTGGGTGGACAGAACCTGCTGTGAATGGCCACGATAAGGATTATTAATGAGACGAGTCTCAGGTGGTTTTCATGTCCTGTGCAACTTTCGAGTTGTTAACTCATTTGAAAATATTTGTGGGTGTGGCGTAGGAGTAGTTTATCTTGACATCCCATGCTTTCTAGTCTGTATTTGTTTTCTGGTTGGAGAGGTGGAAGGTCTCTTTTCAGAGAACTGTTCATCTTTTCATGGATGAAGACACTTGACACAAAAATAATGGGATGTTTTTACAGTTTGTGTTTGATATGTGTTGTCTAGAAATGATTTTTCCTATTAAAAACCAGAAGTGCCTATTAACTAGATTGACATGGTCTTAGAGGCGTAAGGAAATAAATTGTAATGCTTCTCTTATTGAAAACAAGCCTATTAACTTGATCTGTAAAACTTTAAAGCCATCAAGCTGTCTCATGCAGTGGATGAAGTGAGTTTGTAGCAAGAAGCAGAGAACGGCACTGTTTGCTAATTCTGAAAGAGTTTCATCTTCTGGAATGTGACAAGTGTCTTTACCCCTTATTTCTCCCCTTGTTTGTGTTTGAAACTCATAACAATGAAACACTTCTGTTTCAGCCTCTCCTCCTTAGAGGGTGGGGTTTGTTGGGTTGTTTGTTTGTTTGTTTGTTTGTTTTTACTATGCAGGAGAAACTAAACCTTTGAGACTGTGAGAGTTTTGGGAAGCAAGTGGGAATGAGGTGTGGGTATTTAAATGTTTGTAACTTCACTTTTTCTTAAAATCTGTCTCCAGGCTTCAAAAGTTAAACCAAATGCTTTGTCATTCTTGCTAATCTCTGCCTTTCTCCTGGGTAGACCATAAGGAAGAGCATCCCACAGCTGAGGTCCTTGGAAAAGCCCAGGTACTCAAAACAGAACCTCCTGATGGGAAAAGAGATGAATCTCGTTCCGTGGAGGAAGGCCAGAGGTCAGCCTCTCCTGCGTTCTCGCTGTCATCTGGATCAACCAGCAGGTTAGTGCAGAAGAGTCTCTTCTCCCTGGTTTGTACCAGTTAGGCTAAACATGGAAAAACTTTGCCAGTAGCCTCGGGCAGTATGTGTAACCTGTGCACAGGGTGGGTTCCCAAGCTGTGGTTACTGATTCGTTCTCCTCCCTGTTTCTGGCTGTTCGGTTGCTTGAGGGATGGAGCTGAAATTCAGTTGTTTTGTGATGACTTGACAGAGGGGTGACGGGGTAAATGTTCCTTTTGGTACAGAAACGGTGAGCGGCGTGTCTGTGGAAGCGGGAGAACGTCTGGTGTTTCTCTTCCACTGCATCGTCTTCCCTTCTGTTTGGGGTTTTGTTTAGAGAGGTACAAACGATGCAGCCCGAGTCTTTTAATAGTTCTTTGAGTACTGGTGTAAGAAATAGAGTTTAACTGACACATTATTGCAGTCACTGGTGGAATGGCGCTCAACCTTGAAGCCCTGACAGCTGTTCACTTTTCTTTCTTCAGGCATTTAGTTTTGCTTCCTGCACTTGCCTTACTTGGCTTCAGAAAAGGAAGGATCAAGGAAGGCTTTATAAATAATGTAAGATTTGATGCTTTTGATAGCTCAGTGGTAATTTTATTGGAAAGAGATTCAGCTGTTATTGCTGATAAGATTTGTCTAGCCTCTGAAGGTAGTGTTTGTATCTGTTTAAGGTATTTACTTCATGGATCATAGTTGGCTATCTACTACTGATCACTTGTCAACGATGACGATGATGAATGCTTAGATAAACATTCTATCACGATGCTGGTTGCTGTGGCCCCAGGTTCTGGAGGAAAAGTGAAAAAGTCATTGACAACGAATACAGAATAACTGGGTTTTGATACGCGTCTAAAAGCAAGAGAGCTGATCTTGAAAATGATCTCACTATCTTGTTGATAGCAGAAATGAGAGGAGAAGGCACCCTTTGCAGGTCCACATTGCTAGGAAGAAAGAGGTTTCCTATGTTTAGAAGTGGGAGATAATCAGAGGAAGTAGCTGAAGGTCAACAGCTGAGCTGGGAGTGACATCTCTTCATTTCCCACCCATTGCACCCATGTGCCTCTTCCTCCTTGTTCTGCAAATGTTAAGAATAATACAGTGCTTGGCTTCATCGTCGTTTATTGAGAGAACAATTTAGTTGTTGAAAAGTTTAACAGAAACAAATTTTTCTAAATTCATTTTGGTTCACAAAGCGTTTTTAAAAGTCTGTGTGGGGATTAAAGATGTTGCCTTTGAGAGCTGTAAATATTAAATTGTGAATGAAAGCCTCGGAAGGTGTAGGAAAGAGGAGATCAACTCAGGGGATTAGAGAGCATCAAATGTTAAATGCCTTTGCTTTACGTGATCAGGTTTTGCTGCCTGTCTCCATTTACTTGAACAAAACGGGAGCATACAGTAAGCATTTGTCTGCGAACAGCAATATGCTACCTGGGTGGAGGCAGAAAGGGTCTTTGCTGTTTCAAAATATCATTCCGTTTCTGTTTGGCTCCAGACTTGCGTTACACACCAATGAAGACATTCCCCTCCTGGTGGCCTTTCCCCTCTTTGCTGTGTGTGCCTTTCTCCTGAACTGTCACTGTAAAATGGATAAAAGTAGCGTATCATTGTATTTGCTGTTTAACGTGTGACAAACCTATTAAGATTAGAGGTATACTAGTTTTATCTCAGTTTCTCAGGATGTTGTGCCAATGCTGATAGTTTTTCTTTCCCTGTGGTGCAGGTAAACTGTTATCTCGGTGATTCCTTTACTTTTAAAATAGGGTCCAGCACTCTGGACTCATGAAGAGACTTCCACATTGTGATACTCAATATTTGGGTGTCTTATTTTGGGGTCTGTGGTCTTCAGAGCGGAATCCACAGATCTCAGTAGGACATGCTGGATGACAGAGGCTGGGCGATGCTCTGGAGATGGTCTAGCAGAGCAGGGTCAGCTGTAGCAGGCTGCTCAGGACCTTGTCCCGTTGGGTTTTAGTATTTCTAGGGATGGAAACTCCGGACCCTCTCTGGGCAACCTGCTGCAGTGTTTGGCTGCCCCCACTGTACAAAGCCTTTCTCTGAAGTTCCAAGGGAATTTCCTGTGTTTTGGGTTGTGCCCGTTGTCTCTTGCTCTGTCACTGGGTACCGCTGAGAACCGACTCATCTTTGCTCCCTCCCAGCAGGTGTTGGTACGCGGCGGTGAGATCCCCCTGAGCCTTCTCTGTGAAGGCTGAGCAGTCCCAGCTCTCTCGGCCTCTTGTCTTGAATCTTAGAAGGATCAAGGGTGTCAGGGTGTGCGAAGCGGTGTGCTGAGCGGTGAGCCCTGAGGGCAGCGGTGTGCTGAGCGGTGAGCCCTGAGGGCAGCGGTGTGCTGAGCGGTGAGCCCTGAGGGCTGAGGGGGCACAGTACAGGTCCGAGTGAATTCGGCGCTGGGCAGCGTGCGGGTGCCTGGCGGAGCAGCATTGCCTTGTCAGCCGCAGCCAGACCCCTCCTCACTTTTCACACCGAAGCCCTCTCCGAAATGGACCAAGAACTAAGCCCTGGACTGGAGGGGGCGATGCGCCTCCTGCAAGGCTCTTGAGGCTTGCGCTTCTCGGGGTTGTGGCTGTCTCCTCTTCTCGAGGCTGCTCCACTCCAGATCTGTACCGAAAGGGGAGATGAGCCAGGGAAAACAGCTCTGAGCGCTCACTTGGAGTGGAAGAAACTGGCCCTGCGGCTTTGTCCCTGGTTTTCTGTGCCTGGAGCCTCAGCTCTCCAGTTCACAGCTTGGGCCGTGGCCGCCCTGCCGCCGCGGTCGCCCTAGAGCTCTGGTCGTTGTTTCAGTTCCACAAAACGAATGCCTTCAGCTCGGCTCTTCGTCCAGAATTTAAACGAGGTGTTCCTGTTCTTCCCTATTTTACTTAATTTATTTTTTTGATTGCAAATTAACCTTTTGGCATTAAGGACCTGGGAAAATTTGGAATTTTAATTTTGCAGAGTGAGTTCTTGGGAGCTAGAAAGGGCTTGTGTCACCTCATCCAAGGTATCATTAAATGGCTGTTTCGCTGCCAAGTTGGTGTGTGAATGATATTATGAATGGTTCTCCCCGTGGCCTTGGACATCAAAGTTAACTTTTATTCTTTACCTTTTTCTGCGTGCAGGCTCGTGTGTCTCGACTTAAAGCCTGGATGAAAGTGTGTCTGAGAGACTGCAAGGAAGTTTGCTGAAGGGTGTTAGCCTGTGGCAGTTACTGATGATCTGAAGGCGCTTTCATGATCCGCATTGGCAGATGTTGTTGGGAAGGCTGCGTTTGTTTGCGTTGTGTCTGGCTCAGGGGAGGGTTGTTTATTCCTTCTTGTTATGCATTCGCTCTCTCCAAGCAAAACATTTCCATAACTTCTTGACTCAAGCACAGAGTTTGTTTGTTAGTTGTACAGACCAGTGGGTATACATCACAGATATTTGGACCTTCTTTTAAAAAAACCATGCTTAATAGCTCCCTGTGGCGTGCTCTTAAATTCAGCTCCTGTGGAACAGGAACAGAATTACCAGAGTCTGCACAAAATTGTTTTTTCAGAATCTCTCTGGGATTTTTCTCTTCACTTTGCTACTTTGTGCATATTCCCTGGTTTGCGTGTGTGGTGTGTTTTTTATTTATTTTTCTTTAAATATAGGGCAGTTTGCTTAACCTTAAAAGCTAGCTACTGCACTGCTCAAGAAGTTCCCCGACGTGATGCGTTTTCTGTTTGGGTTATTTGGGCCTTAGGGCGTTACACACTGTGCGTCCTCATCCTTTCCATCCAAACCCTGGTTTTGTACTTTGCTCAAAAAGAGGAGAAAACAGCAATGATAATAATTGTTATTAAAAAGCTTAGCTAAAGTGACAAACGATGCCTTGTGACGCCTGGAAGGCCCCTCTCATCTGGCCACCGTGTTCTGGTGCCCAACTGCACCTTTCTGAAGAGCGATCCGGTGCTTTTTCTTGTGTTTTCTGGGAAACAACCAAAGGTGACAGGGACCACCTCCTCTCCAAATACTGATGGGGGGGAACGCTTATGAAAAGGCGTTCAACGTGCTTTTTCGTCTGTCCCGGTCCCGATGGCTCCCCTGGGAAAGCAGCCAGGTCTGTGGCCCGCGGAGAGGCGCCGGCTCCTGCCGAGCCCCAGACAAACCCTCTGCAGGGCCCTGGTGGGCGCTGGCCCGCGCGCCCAGGACGCTGCTTACCCATTGCTGGTGTCGTGAACAGGGACCTGAAGTGCGGCCGGACTTGCAGGGGTTGTCAGAAGTGGGTGTAGTGATACAAACTGCCCGAGAGGTGTTTGTCACTCGGTGGGTACCATGGGGTTAACGTTCTGTTAGTTGTAGTGAAACAAGTATAGCACAAGTCAAAAAAAGAATGATTTATATTTTGAGGGTTTAAGTAACACTGTGCTATTGTACCAAGTAATGATTTTCTGAGGCTTGTATTTTATTTCTGATAATAAGAGGATATCCTTTGACAAGGGCAAATGTTTTTCACATTGAAATGTCAAAACTTGAAATATATTTGGAAGTCCCAGTCTGCATGCTCTGTTTTTATGAAGAGAGCGCTTCTAAATTGAGGGCCGATGTTATGATGGATTAGAAGAAAATTAGGATTTTGAGCAGCAGATAGAATATAACAAAACGATCTTGAAGACAGAGACTTGATTGTTTGCTCTGTAAAAAAAGATGCTGCAAGTAAATTAATGATTCTTATGTTTTCTCCTTCATAAGACCTTCTGCTTTTTGTCAATCCAATACCGATACTTGCTAAGGGAGCAATTGGTCAATATTAGAAATTCATACATTGTACAGTAATCACTGATGTACTGATGTTATTCAGAAGTTGATATTTTAATTGAGAAAATTTTAAAATTTTATGCCTGCTGGAAAAAAGGTACAGGCCACGCATGGAGGTTATAGCACTAACGCAGACGTGTTTGGTCTCTTCATACACTGATGATCCCACCAAGAGAGCAAAATGTGTGCAACATAAACACCAAAACCAAAGCCATGAATTTAAAGGATAATTTTTCAAAGCTATGAAGTTGTACATAAAGCTTTCCTAGTAGAACTTTAGTGCTCCATATAAATAGTCCCATTGCGTTGTTTTACTTTCTGGGACTGAAGCCAAATTTTATGCAACTACTTAAACAATAGGAAAATTAGAAAAGAAACTAGGTGGGACAATGATAAGCCAGTTAATGAACTATGTAGAGGAAGTAGTCTATTAAAAGTATTTTATATAATGGGGATAATATTCGGATTTTTAAACAAACTATTTCTCTTTAAAGCTGTTAGAAGAAAATGTGTTGCAACAGTAGACAGTACATACTGTTGGCCTTGTCTAAGATATTAAGGTGTACACGGAAACACAGGGACTTATTTTGAAATCCTGGTGGAAAAGTACTATATCCGCAGCTTGTATAAATCTCTCTGCTGTTGGAATACATGGAGCAACTGCAGTGTCTGCCAGGTGAGATTCGTGCCCAAGTCAGGGGCCTCATTTGCAATAAGTGGGGCTTTTTGGCACTGAGTTTGGGAGCTATTGATCAGGATCTAAGGTCTGGATTTAGCTGGTCATTTATTCTTGGATTTATGTGCTTTGCCGAATTTGGGCTTTAGTTCATCAGCAGAAGAAGAGGTGGAAACAGGGAGCTGTGCTTCAGTTAGTCTGGAGTTCCCTGGGTGGCAGCAACCCTCTGAAAACCTCTCGGTAGACATTGGTGTGTCGAAGAGACTGTTGACAGGATGGAACGGCTGAAAAAGCTGTGTAAGCTCTTCCCTGGCAGTTGCTTCAGTCTGGGCTGAAAGAAAGCGCTGTACTGATCCCTAGGCTAGCCATCACTGTCAGATGAGAGAAGTATATGAAAATGTGTTAGTCAGGGGAATAACTGCCTTTTCCAGTTCTTTAGTACATTTTTGACTTAATAAATCTTGAACTACTTTGGCTCAGAGATGGTGCGATTACGATGTTAGATAGGAGTGTTTTATCTGTGAGTTTTGGCCTCAAATGTGGGTTCGTTATGGAAGGATGATGATACTTCTCTGCTATGTTGTTGATTCATACCTTCCTTCCAAAAGCTGTGATCTGTAAGAAAAGGCCAAGAACTGCGAGGCGTGGCGGAGAGCGTCCCGGAGAAGTCA
The DNA here is from genome assembly GCF_034619465.1 of Leptosomus discolor. NCBI lineage: Eukaryota > Metazoa > Chordata > Aves > Leptosomiformes > Leptosomidae > Leptosomus > Leptosomus discolor. The sequence continues at coordinate 973,189 of NC_141399.1, forward strand.
TTTCAACAGTAACAGCTGATGACCTCAGATGTGTATGGGGGACAGCGGTTCTGTATGGCATGTGTCCAGGAGGCCATCAGTCCCTAGTCTAGAGCCATGGGGTCTGGACATCTTTGAGCCTTGAAGACAGAAGTGGTGGCACACCAGTGCTCTCTAGTGCCTTAGCTTGGCTGTCCCAACAGTTGCCAGACTGTGAAGGAACATCGTCACGGTAGATCTGGCAGATCTTTCCCTGTTCTGAAGGCAGAGCCTCCAAGGCGAGCGCTCGAGCTCCAGAGGAGGCCACTGAAAGCTGGGACAGAGTCAAGAAAAGCGGTGAAAACCTGGGTAAGGCTTAGTATGGATGAGAGCCCCCCATGGGGAGTCCTGGGGAAGGCCCGAAGCTGGCAAACCTGCTGTCCTCCCAAGACAGGAGTGTGAAGCCATCCTCCGTGGTGCCGGGGTGCGTGGCTTGAAGAGGAGGTGCTGGGAAACCAGGGAGGACTTTGTGGTGAACAGTTCATCTTGGCTGCTCTGTGGCCACAGCAGCGGCGAGCTTGTGCTGTTTGTCACGGGCAGGTCACAGTGGAAGCAGGATTGCAAGGGGGAGAGAACCGTTCTCCCTCGCTCCTTGCAACTGAGCGTTCACCTTCAGATGACATTGGTGGAATGAGACAGGCTGTAGCTCGTTTCTCATGCCAGCGTTGGGGGGAAAAATGCACGTTGCACGTGCCAGAGCTAAGTACATAACGCACAGCAAGATGGACTGATTAAAGGGCACGGGCTGTTCACTGTGAAGCCAAGAAGGAACTTAATCTGCCTTAAAATAAACAGACTCAAAGAGATATTTGCTCTTTTCATTTTTAGAACGAGACACGTTATTCACACTTACGTCAGCTTTTTTCTCTCTCTTTTAAGGTAGTGTGTTTATCTTAAAAAAAAAAAAAAAAAGGGGGTGTGTGTGTGTGCAGTAGGAGTCAAATCCAAATGATGGTCAAGAAAGGAATCGTTTACTCTTGGTTGGTTGTCTATAAGCGCTCAGAAGAAACTAATCCTGCAGAAAAGTGAGAGTTGGGGAATTGCCCGAGTCACTGGAGCTGCACTTTCCTCACATGAGGAGGTCCAGGATGTGAAACCTCTTCACGCCCAGTCACCTTGTCTGTCAGGCTATTGCCTCTTGAGCAGTTAAGTTTCACGACTTTAATGATTTTGCTATAAACGTTTACTCATCTGGAACTGATACATAAAATCTTAGGAGAGAATAATGACCTTTATTAAAGAAAAGGACAGAAAACCTCTTGTGGGAAATTGCCTTGGATTTGGAGTCTGAATAAAGTCTGAAGATGTGTTTTGCTTTATCTGGCCTCAGTGTAGGGAGATATGGGGTATTGAAAAGGCAGAAAATACTGAAGAAATGAACAAAACTATTCTAAATTCTATTATCCCTGTGGGCCCCCTAGGCTAAAACTTATAGAAACAACGTACATGATGAGGTAGCTGTTTCCTGGTTTCGTCAGTTTGAAGGCTAGTTGTTCAATGATAAGGAGAGCCTAGGAGTTGTCTTCAGGGGACGGAAATATTTTAAAATATGAATTCAGTTGGTGGTCAGAATTTCTTTTGCTTAGCTGAAAGTGGTTTTGATAGTTGGTTTTCAATGGTCTGGTGTATTTAAGGAGGGTTTTTTTAATTTGTAAACAATTTTTTTTCCCCCCTGCACGTGGAAGAAAGGTGCATAGTTCCTTCAGCTCAAAATCAAGCATTTGCTCAGTCTTTGTAAAAGAAATTGGTGTTTAGGAGCGATGAGATGTAGAGAACGATGGCATTGAGCAACTGGCTTGGAACAATGGATTGTCTGAAGAGGTTCTGAAACAAAGGGCTCTTCAGCTCCAGCCGGGGAGTTCCCGGCCCTGCCGCCGGGTTTCGCACCGGGTTTCGCACCGTTCTGCACAGACATCCTCCGCCTCTTGGTGCGGTTACGGCCCAAGGGCTGGTTTGGTTCCCTGGGGGCCTCTGATTGCTCCGGAGTTGACAGCCCACTCGCACCTACACATGGAGGCTGAGGTGGCACCTCGCCCTAGGACATGTTGTGATCGGCTGTACAATCATTTGGTACGCGTAGACGGTGGATTGCACAGAACTTGCGTTATTGGTCTGAGTGTTAGCCAAATTTTTTCACTTTTATTGTTTTGCTTGTGACAAACGCAGTTGGTGATAAATGATGATAACGCTGCATTTTTCAAGGCAAGGAAGTACATCATGTTCGGCATCAAACCTGTTCTTTTTCTATTTTAGGGGACACAAAGCACACAAACAGCCCCTTGTCCTCCCTCTGCTTTTTTTTTTTTAAATGTAACTGGAACATTGGGGTAGGATTTAGAAATATGATAATAACTTGTTGCTTGGGCATCCAGTTTGTGTACTGAAAATGAGGTTTTGATGGACTTATAATATTGAGAGAAAAAAAAAAAAAAAAAGAGTAAAACGTAAACAAAACTCTCCCCATCCACCATTGTTTTTATGGAATGTTTTGCCATGTTTTTCCCTTGAACATTTTGTATTAGATTTCATGCTGAAATAAGAAATTTCACTGGTTCCTGAGCCCAGGCTATGGCAGGAGGCAAGCTCGGTAAGCAAGGAGTGCCGTTAAGTGTAACGGACCCAGCAGACCAAGACGTAGCCCTCATCAGCTCACGCTCTGGGGAAGGTACAGTGACCTCTTCTTTCCCTAGGCTGTGTCTCAGGGCTTCCTCTCTAGTGTGAGAAGTGTTGTTTGTCAGAGCTCTTTTGGGGCAGAAAGACCACTTGTAAACCTCAGCAATTGCCCGTGCGGTCAGGACTCTGCGTTGCCGTGCTGGAGCCTGTCCTGTGAGAATGAGTATTGTTGGGCTGTTTTCCTTAATACGTGTTTTGAGCAAACCTATGAACACGCTGATGTCTGTGTATAAAGTTGTGACTTGGGGGGTGTGTTTTTACAGCTTGTGTCTGCTGTCTTCTGACAAACAGCGGATTGATTCTGTTGTAAAACCTTTAAAGTGAATCCAAGAGAACTGGTGTCCAACTGCTGTCCCACGGTTTACGCTAGAATCTCCCAACTGTTTGTGTAACATAGTTTGTTATGGGATTTCTGCAATAACGTACAGGCTGCTGGAGCTGACAGATGTCTTTGAAACAACATAGTTTCCAGAAAATAACATTTTCCATCTTGTTAGCCGATTTCTGCAACCCTGCGATTTGGCACATGCTTGAGAACTTTGCAATAGTTGGTGTCGCGGAGCCTGAACGTGCCATAGAAGTTCTTTATCAATAACTGGCCAGAGTGTTGTGTTCAGTTAGTTCAGACTTGACTGAAATCAGACAAGGTGCTCTCATTTAAAATACAGTCTGAAACCATCAGTGTAGTTGTCTGGTTTGTTAACGTGGAGCGTGTGAAGAGGTTGATGGACGTCACAGCTCATACTTGTGGTTAACGAACGTGTGTGTGTGTGCGTGTGCGCGTGCACCTGCACACACACGGACTCCTCCAGTGTCGACGCAGTAGTGCTGGCGGGATTTGGTAGTCCCTGAGGTAAGCAGCCTCTGTGACTCCTGTGAAGTACCTGCGAGTGTGGCAAGCCTGGTTCTGCTCCGCCGCTGAGGGCACGGCTGGTGAGCAGCCGTGGGACACCAGTGGCCCGAGGAGACCCGCCGGACAGGCGCTGGGGGCTGGCGGGAGCCCCTGGTTCTGCAGTGGGAGCCCGTCAGCTCTGCGGGGGGGGCCCGGCCGCTGGGCCAGCGAGCGCTGTGTGACCCCTCGCTACTAGGAAGGCTTTAAAATTACCCGTACGCTGCGTACAGGCATTTAAAAGGAACAGAACAACCGCGGAGGCTTCCCGTGTGTGCGTGCTCGCTCGTACCGAAGCAGTCTGGGGTGACGTTGTGGGCTCTTGTTACTGCCACAGCTTGAGGCCTGCGGGGTGTGGACAGGAGCTGCTGGGTTCTGCTGTTGGCCAGGCTGGCGGCTTACTGCCTTGAAAGACGTGCTGTGGGGTGGTTCTTAGGTATGTACTTATCTAGAGTTGCCATCTTTAATCCTTGACCTGGAAGCTTCTCGCCTGTCCAGCACTGGCACTGGGGTTGACCTGTTGTGTTCTGTATTGTAAGTGTTTAAATACTGGCTTGGAAAATAAATATTTTCCTTGTCATGTTAGAATGTAAAATTGTGTGTGAAGATGAAAAACTAAATTATATTTTCAAGCAGGTTTTTTAAAAAAAAGCTTGGTTCAATCTTCCATTTGCGGTATCCAAGGCACAGAGATGCTTTTTTTCCCCCTTTGCCTAAGAAAAGCATCCATTGAAGTTTTGAATTATTTTAATTAAGAAGTAAATAGCTTTATGAAAGAATTCGTTCAATGGTCAATTGTATTCTTTTCAGAATATGTGATCAAACCTCAGAGCAGAATCCCTTGACTTCAGGGCAGATAGCAGCTGCTTGTGTAGCCTATGCTTCTGTCTCTTTTCTGGATTGTGCCTGCTCCTCGGCAGGCGGGTTTGACCAAGAGAACTTGCTTCAGGCAGCTCGAAACGAGCCGCCTCTGCTCATGGTGGCTGGCAAAGCACGTTTCACGTGGATGTCACCTGGGTGTGCCAACAGTCAGGGCAGTTTGGATTGTAAACCTTAACAATTTCACTGTTAAAGTTTTTTCTTTGATGTTGATTCGTTTTTTTGTTATGGTCAAAGTGTAAGCATCCACCTAAGCCTTGAGTTCTGAGGTTGAAAGCACCTTTACTCCTTGACATGTTGTACTTTACCCACCAAAGTATCTTGCAAATCCTCTCCAGAGAAATTGTCTGGTGCCTGTGGGTATAAAGCTATTGTAGCTGTCAGAGAGACTTGTCTGGTGTGTTAAAGAATGAAAATGAGACCCAGTAATAACTCTGTAAATCGTGTGGTGCAGAGAAAAGGACTTTCTGGGCTGTGCTGTTGGTTACTTCTCGTTGCCAATGCTGCATGGAGGGGGCTGTCTCATTTACAGATTCTACTGCCTTTGCTAAGTAGAGCCCGACTTGGCTGTGGGTGTTGCTAAAATAATTTACATCTGTTTTATTTTCCCCTTCAGCTCCAGTTCGGACATCTTGAGAGACCTGCAGGGGCCCAAGACGTGTGCAGCATCCTCTGACAAGTAAGTGGGATGTAGGAGCGGTGGAGTCTTTGCGACTGTTTCCAGTTTGTGGAATTCTACACGTTTTCTGCAGGAGAAGCTAAGGCCTCTGAAAAGTCGGGTCTGTGGAGAATCTCCCCAGCTGTGGGAGACACGGTTCGGTCAGCGTTTTTGGATCCTTGGAAAATAATGTCTGGGTGCTCCAAGGATCCACAGATGACCAGTTGAAAATCATTGTTCTCAGGTATATTGGAGTATGAGTGTATATTTAAAAAAGGAAAAAAAATAATGCGGGAGCTCATTTTTATGGAAAATCAAGAGAATCTGATCTTCTATTTTATTTCAAGTTAAATTGTTGTCTGTCTCACCTGCATCTCTGTCAAGTTGAACATGCTGGAGTTGCAGCATCTGTTTCTGTTTGAAGAGAGAAGAGCATTTTCTTGTCTTTAAAATCTTATTTCTTAAAAGCCCAAATCCCCTTCTGTTTTTTTAATATATATATATATAAAAAAATATAAATATAAAAAAATATAAATATAATGTGGGTCAAGCTGTGCAAGGTGTTGTACAAAGAAATACTAAGAAACCCTCTGGGGATTCCTGAAGTAAGCAAGTGAAATACACGAGGATGCAGAGGAAATGCAGTGAGCTATGCAGGTGCTGCAGCTGTAGTGAGGTTTGGGGCACCGTGGTGTTAGATCAGCTGAAGAGCTCTGTATTGATGCAAAGAAGCAGGAGCAAGGTGTATGTTTTAGAAACAAACTTGTGCTTAATGGCAGAGCTGTAATAAATTACCACGGGGAACTGTGTACTTCCTCAGTATTTTCTGTAAGAATTCACCACAACCTCTTTTGCTGAGGGAAAAGTTAAGTTTTGATGATTCTGTGCTTCCTGTAGGAGGATATTTAACGTGCTTCTGATGAGATTTTAGTTGTCCATGTAATGCCTGGAGTATATGGCTTCTGGTTATTACATCTGGCTTTAATTCTGTCGGAGGAGGCTAGTCTACCGTACGTGTTAAAAACGTCCAGTTTAAAAGTATTTTTGAGACATTTTCTGAAAGCGAACGGCAAGGCTAACAGTCTTCACCATCCCAGTCGTGTTTTCCGTCTCTTTGGAGACTCCCAGCTCCCCCCTTGCAGACAGTGGACTGTAACTTGTTTATCAGCAGGTGGTGACTTGCAAGTAACTTTGGTGACGGTACAATCGGGTTATTGTCTGCTCCGTTCTGGTGCTCCCTGAACTCCGTTCTGGAGGCGCCAGTGGGCAGGATCGTCCTCTGCAGAACAGGAGATAACACGCTGTGGCGTCAGGGTTTGGCATCTGCGGCCTCTTGCGTGAGCTGGAAAAAAGAGGGCCCTTAGCAGAAGAAAGGGGGGTGTCGATACCGAAACCCGTACCAGAGCTCCTCAGCGGAGCGTCTGCCTGGCAGCGACGGGTGTCAACGTGGGCCCTGACGTGCATCCCCAGCACAATCACCCGTTCCTTCGGTGACTTCCTTCCCGCAGGAAACGTCTCACTCGTTTGGCGGCTCGCTGAGGTTGGGGGTAATGAAGGCTGGCCGGGTTGGTACGTGCAGACGAGCGTGAAGTGAAGCAGATCCCCGGCTTCGGTGGGAGTTACTCTTCCTGCCCGTGGCAGAGCGGCGTCCTGCAGGGTGCTGGGTGGCACGGTCGCTCAGGTGAGGGCTTTGCTTTGGCAAACCTACCATGGGGAGGCGCAGGGCAGCCTCCCGAAGAGCAGACAGATGGTGTGTTTCACAACCAGCCCAGGGCAGCCGCCCCCTCCGTGCGGGTGTTGAGCTGAAGCTGGTCAGACCGTAACAGCTTCTCTCGATGCGGTTGTGACTTAGCAGGCAGGGAGAGACTCGTGTGACAAAGTCCTCAACCAGGTTATTGTGCCTTTTTTGGTGGGAATGGTGATTTGTGGAGTGTTTTCATTTACGTGCCAGGTCTAATAAAGAAGCACTAAACGTTCATACTCTGCATTTAGAATAAATAGTCTATTTTGTCAAGCTCTTAATGAAAATTGAAACATTACATAAACTCCCTAGAGTCATTTTTCCTTTCTACTAATTGTCTCATTTTGACACAAAGCGATTAGAATGTAGTACATAAAAATAAACCCAAGTGTTTGTGTGTGACAGCCTTGCTGTTTATTTGTAACGTGCACAAACGGAGCAGTGTAGGGATGTTTTAGTGGCAGTTTGGAGTATATTTTTAGCAAAACCTCATTCCTTCCCTGGAACTTACTTAAGCACAATTTCAGTGCTCTGTGAGCTTCCAAAAGCATTTTTTTTCCCTTGCTTTTCTCATCTGTTAAGTAACAAATCCAAGGGCTGTACAGTAATCTAATTGGGGCGCCATGAGTTTCTGTTGCTCTGTGTCTGTGAAACTGAGGCAGCGTTTCAGGCTTTCGGTGACCTCCTGGCGAGCACTTACCGAGAGTCTCGCGGTTCTCTGTGTGTATGTCACATAGGCCACTGATGATGCCAGCCTCGCTGCAGGTTTGGGTCAGTTCCTTGGGCGGTACCAGATCTGAATGCCTGAAAATTGATGTGGGGTTTGATAGAAGGCTTTTGTAATGACCTTGCCATCCAGTCCTAGCTCAGTTTCACCGAGTTGGAGCTTTTCTGTATGAAATGAAATTCCAGAAGTGTATGTTTCCTATACGAGTACTTTGTGTGGAGAAAATAAATTAAAAAAAAAGGACAGTTGGTCACTAATTGTGCACTGTTGCAATGCAAGATCCCTCCTACCTCAGAGCGTACCTTGGTGCTGGGAGAAACAAGGTCACTTCATCCCTGAGGTAGGGTAGGGTGCGGGGGGTGTCCTTGCAGCATATCTGTGCCTGGCTTGGCCCGAGGTGGGGATGAGCGGCTGTGTGGTACGTAGTCGGATCTTCTTGTCCCTGGGCGAGCAAAGCTCATTGTTACAAAATGCACCATAAGATGTGGGAAGGGATCTGACTTACCAGACCCTGGCACTTGCACGCCTCTGTAGGAGGTCGAGGACATTGGCTTTGCGTTTTTAATGTTGGTGGCACTATGCCCTGCGACCAGCGGATCCAATCTGGGAGTACAAAAATTAAAATTAATGTAAACCAAAGCTGAATCTGCTTTAGAACCCCTGAAGTACCCAGTCTTACGTCCTTCCCGCACTGGGAGATGTGCGGGGAGGGGCCAGGGGGCTCCCAGCAGCTTCCCGACTCGCCGCTCCCCTTCCCGGGGGGGCTCCTTGCCGCTCAGCTGGTGCCTCCCCCTTACAGGTGGGCGTCCCGGTGGGCTTTGGGCGCTCGCTGTGCAGCACCAGCCTCTGCAGCAGGTACCAAGGACCTTCCTCTGCTCGTGGATGCTCCGGCCTTCTGAGATGCCAAGCAGTGCTGTGCGGGGTTTGGAACGCTTCTGAATACTGCCTTAACCCTTACAAAGAAGGCTCTCGGGTATGGGAAGCATATCAAAGATCAGAACGTGTTGGTCGTTGTCCGACTTCAGTGTGTCTTTTCAGCCGTGCAGTGGAGAGAACGTCTTCTCCGCGTGCTTTTGAGGTATCCCGCTGTAAGACAGCTTGGAGTTAAACGCTCCTTTGCTCTTCTGGCATTAGGTGTTAAAGTAGTCACCTGCCTTTTTCTTTGGGCAAAGAACGTACCTAGCTGAATCACAGTCACCCTCAAGTCTTACCTTTCTGGAGACTATTTAAGCAGCAGTCCCCCATTAGCAGGACACTGGGTTGTTACCCAGGTTCGGTTTAGGAGGACACTTGCTCTGTGACAGTTGACTCGCCGCTTTCAGAAGAATGCGTTTGCTTCAGCCCTGCCTGGCTCCACACACCAAGTCCTTCAGCTGTTTCAACCAAATCTGTTTTTTTCTGTGGTCTCTGCTTCCCATTCCCCGAGTTGAATAGGTTTAGCCAAACCATCGCCTGTTTTTCCCACACTTATTTGTTAGTCTGTGCTGTTGGAGACCGAATTATTATTGGCAGACAAGTGGCTTTAAGTTCAAGTTCAGAAACAGAGTAAGGTTTTAATCCTTCAAATATAAATCAAGTTGCTGATCCTGAGCGGGCATCTTTGTGCAGGTCAGTGTTAGCAGGTGAGGCATAAAAGTTTGAATCGCGTGTGACCTGCTGCTGGAAGCAGCCATCTGTCTGAATAGCTCTGACTTCAGGGCGCTGCTGGCATGTGGGATTGTACACAGCCGAAGACTCCGCAGGTTCATGGCTTGATAAGCGTTTAGCATTATGCTGGCGTGGCCCCGTGTTCAGAAGTTGCCTGAGGAGACAAAACCTCCAGGCAGCAGCTGCTGGTTTAACCCGCTTCCCCTTTTCGGCCGTCTGGGTATCTTGCATCCTCCACCAGTTCCCCATGAGACAGCGGAACCTCTTTAACCAGCGTGGGTTTGCACGTTGTTACCCGTCTCTGTAGTGAAACGTCACGCGGCCTCAGAGCAGCGGTTCCCCTGCAGGGACGCGGTTCCTCAGGCGTGTCGCTGCCTGGCTGTCGTTCTGCATGGGCGTTTGAGGCACAAGCGGGGTTTGGGCTCCTCGGGAGTCACCGGGGCTGGTACTGGGCGCACATTCTGTCCTTTTGGCCAACCTAAAATGTTACTCACTGGGAACTGGTTCTTGGTGTGTTTCTGGGAGGCTCGATGAGCGTGGTAACTGCGGTGAGATGCGCAACGACGGTGGCGGTGTCCGGCTGAGCGGGGTGACGTGGGGCGTTGGAGGTGGTGCGGCTGCGTCGCTACCTGTACCTCGCGGCCTCCTCGGCCGCCACCGTCACACAAACACCTTGTTTCAGCACTCTCCAGACTTGCGTAAGCCGCTGCAAACCAACCATGTGGGTCCTCCCAGGGAAGGCAAAGGGCAGAGTATTTGCAGGGCGGGTCTTTAGATTGGTTTTAGTCAGTTATTTCTTGGAGTAGGTTTCTGTGACCAGTATCTTCTCTGGCTTAGTGGTGGTTACAAAGCTTTAGATTACTCAAAGTTGTAATTAACTTCCCTTTTTTTTTTTCAGTTTCCTTTTAAATTTTTTTTTTATTTGCATGGAAAATAATTTGATTCCTCATTCAATTCAATGTTGGTGTTTTTTCTAATGTTTGCATCCTATCTTAAATTCAGCAAAACAGGTAGAAAATGTGAGAGAGTTCATTATGGAACAAAATCTGGATATAATAAAAGGAGAGTAGAAAGGGATGTCTGTAAGGTCATTATAAAGTGGATGAAATAGAGGCAGGCTTGTGAAAGTATTCATGGAAGAAAAAAATAAAAATCAGTTGTCCTCAAGCACTTCAAACTCAAATAAATACAATTATTTTGTCAGCGGGATGTTTGGTATGAGATGAAGGCTGCTACGGAGAGTTTATTTTGCCATCACGAGCTACAAGGGCACTTGGAAATGCTTTGAGATAATGTTCCCTGGATTCAATAAGTAATCGAGTTCGGGTTTTACTTACTGGGGCGGGGAGGACACTGACGGACGAGAACGCGCTGTGCCGAAGCGAGCGTAAGGCAGCGCAGGCGAAGGCAGCTTGGAGTTTCCTTCCGCAGCTTCAGGATGTGCCGCACAACCCCCTCAGGGTTTCGGGTACTCGGCTGCGCCTGGGCTGTCCTCTGCGGCACGCCCCGGTGCCGGCGCTGCCGGGGTCGCCGGGCTCTGGCCCCCTCCTGCCACGTGGGCTCCGTGACCCGGGAGGGAAGGTGGGGCCCGCGGGCAGGAGCTGGGAGCCGTGGGCGCAGATCAACCCCTCCCTTGGGTTTGGTTGAAAATAGCCGCTTCTGAGCGCGATGTAAAGGAAAAAAAGTGATTTGTACAATGGCACCCTGGAAACTTCTGTGTGTCCGTGATGAATCCTTCCATCTGAAGCTGAGAAAACTCAGTGACAACTCAGTGTTATCCAGCAGGGATTCTTTATCGCTGCGCCGGGCAGCCCGGGGGATGGCTCCTTCCATCCGTGCGTGCCCAAGCGTTAGGGTTCTGGCCTTATATTTACAGCTTTCATGTTTATTCATTACATTTCTGAGAAAAGGTTGGGTTATTCTAATTATTTCCAGGAATTCATTAACATACGTTCCTCCCACAGTCCTGCCTCAGCCCGCCCAAGTTACGCCCCCGTCGGGGGTCCTCAGTGGTCGTTGGGGGTGAAGGTCCGAGTCTTCCTCGGGGTTGAATGTTTGAACTTGTCCTGTGGCGCCTGCCCTGCACCATCCTGGGGCTTTTCTAATTCACAGAACCACCTCTTGTGAGCTTCCCGCCCTGTCTCTCCTGCTCAGGCCTTTGTGTTCCTCGAGCCCCACAGTCTGACGGGAGGATTCCACTGGGTGTCCTTCGCTGGGCGCATTCTGCTTCATTCTTATCTTTAGAGCGTGTGTCAGTCAGCAATGGATCGATGCGTAAGGGTTAGTACAAATCGGCCTCCCTCCCTGTCTCTGAAGGCTGGGCAGCAGTTCTTTTCTGAGGGCTCGTTTTCTGAGGGCTCGTTTTCTGAGGGCTCGTTTTCTGAGGGCTCGTTTTCTGAGGGCTCGTTTTCTGAGGGCTCGTTTGCCATTCTTTATTACACATCGGTCACCCGGCGCGCTTTGGTTCGGGGTGGACCTGCCTTGGCAGCGCGTTCCTGCGCCCGGGGCGTTCGCCGAACCTCAGCGTTGGCGCCGGATTTCAGCCGCGCGGAACGGCGAGCAGCAGCAGGGAGCGCGGCCACGCACGGAAAGGGGCTTTGTGAATCCCTGCGTCCGCCGACTTCCAAACCCGTGGGCGCTTCCAGGCCAGAGCGAGCGACCCTCCGTGCTGAGCGAAGGCAGGGCTGCGGCTGGGGCCTCGCCGCCGCTCCTCGCGCGCCGCGGGGTCGCCCTGGTGAGGTGGGCAGCGCCGAGGGCCGGCAGGCTGGGCGGGGGGCGCACGGGCATCGTCTCTTCCTCCTGCGCCCCGCAGGTGAGTCCCGGCGCTGTCTGCGGGGCCGGGGGCTGCCTCTGCGCTGGGGCTCGCGCGGACCCTCCTGCGCGTGGGGGGTGGCCCGGGGCATGCAGGAGCGCTTGATTCCACCGTGGTGCCGAGCTGAGCGCTGGCATACAGGTTGTCCCCGTTGATGGCTTGTAGTGTGTGTCGCGTGACGGTCAGCAGGGCCACGGGCTTTGGCGCTGGGGAGTTTTCCGTTGGTGTTTCCAGTTGTGACTTCGCAGTTTAAGCCAAACGAACAGGCCCTGCGGGGCGGATTCGTCCCAGCGAATGGTAAAGGAAAGAGCGCGTTCATAAGGAATGCTTAATTAGGAGTAGCTGTTGATGGATGAGTGAGATCTTCCATGTCAACACTAGGTGGAATTTTAAGCTCCGAGGCTGAAGGATGGAAACTAGCTGCTTAATTGAAATATGGCTAGTTTAATGGGAATTTTTGTTTCTTTAAAATTAACTCTATGGCTAAAAAGAAAACACTTCTTTGAGCTTCCAGTGGAAAATTCTTTGTCCATAAATGAGAGGAGCCTCTGGCAAAGGGAGCCTGTTTAAAGATGGGAGTCCCACACGCTTTCCTTCTTGGGTAACCGTGACCAAAACCCCTCGTCCTTTTTCTCGGCGCTGCTGAGGATGGCTCTGCTTCAGGTCAGCCTTTCCTGGTACAACCCAATCGTGGTTTCACCAGCGCCAGGGGCTCTTCTCATTTATGGACAAGGAATTTGGAAGGCTGCTGCGGGGCCTTCCCCTTCCAGGCTGGTCCCTGGTGACGGGAGGAGAGGCAAGCCCCTGGGCTCAGGGTGGCCGGGATGGCTCGTGGGTGCTGTCACCCGCTTCGAACCAGACGAGCGGCGTCTCCCTTCGCCATCAGCAGCAGCACACGTGCCCACGTGCCGCTCACAGCGCTTTCACGGGATCCGCCGTATTTACAGCATCTTCAAAACCCTGTTTTCCTTTTGCCTTTTTTTTCAGCATGAGTTTTCTGGATCTGAGAGTTAACAACAAGAGAAACCTGCGTCGGCCCCGAACGCCGGAAAACAACCAGCTGCTTCCGAAGAGAAGGCGGAAGAGGAGCTAGCGCTGCCGGGGCGTGAAGCCTAGAGCCGAGCAGAGGGCTTGACGCTGAGGAACGCCTGGTAGTTCTTCCCAGTTTTCACTGTATCTGGGCACTTAATAAACCGCTGATTTTTCGCTTAACTGTCGTTCAAACTGCCTTAAAATACCCAGGTCGGTGTGCTGATGGTGTTGGTTACAGCCCTGCAGCCCTCTAACCGGGGGGGGCCCGCGCTGGTTCAGTGCTGCAGGACGTGGGGCTGTGCCTCGGGGCTGCTCCTGCCCGTGGTGGCTTTGCTGCCCTGGGAAGCCGTCACGGGACGGGCTTTTGCTTGGGGCCAGCAGATGCTGGTGCTCCGGTGACCTGCCTCGGCGGGGGGAGGCGGGGGGGGCTGAGGGACGGGGGGTGCTTCTCTTCTACAGAAACAAGCTTTTCTTTTTGAGTATGTCTGTGAACTTACTCCTTAGTGTACGTGTCATTATTTCAGTTTAAAGTTATTAAATTGGTAAGAAACTGGAAGGTCGCTGGACATGAAGTATTCTAGCTCTAAAATAAATGTTAGCATTAAAAAGTCTTCCTGGAAGGTGATGAAGTTTTGTGATTTTAAAAAAAAGGAATGCACTAAAACTAAAGTAAACCTGAACAACAGGGTAGGTTTTCAAACATGCAGCCTGTCAGCGAAATACCTACCAAAATATTCGAAGGTGTTCTTACTGAGCACTGAAGCTTTGGTCGTAGCCTTTCATCGGGAGCTCTGCGGAGGAGCAGGGGTGTGCGAGAGTCGCAGCCCTCGGCCTCCTGGAGAAGCTACGGCAGAACCTCGTGGTGCCGGCAACGTGGGGAGCTTGGGTGGGAGCGGGCCCAGGGGCTGGAGAGGTGGGAGCAGGTCCCGACCCCTCTGCTCCTGCCCGCCGAGGGACGCCCAGCTGGGGTTCCTATCCCGCCTTCAAGAGCTGCACGGGGGGATGAATTGAATGAAGCGAATCCATCGTGTCTCCTGCTCACAGTAAGCAGAATTTAATTAAGATTTCACATTCTTTAACCATTTTATTTGTCAAAACTCATTATTTGGGGAGAACACCGTAAGGCAATATTCCTCTCCCTAAGAAAACTTAACTTTCCAGTATAGGCAGCTTTAAATTAATTCTTTTAATTATCAGATAAAGTATGATATCGTATGTAAATTCCAGGATATTAACGTTGAAGAGAGAAAGACTCCACTGTGAGGTGATCCTGCAAGTCTGATTTTATTTTAAATTTTTTTTCCTCTGTGAATTCTGCTATTTTAGGGATGTGTTAGGATCATAAAGGAACGAGAACCATTTTTGGGCTTCTGTTGGCCCATCCACCATGAACCCAAACCAATTTTTTGCCTTGAGTGGGCGTGTCCTGGTTTGCATTCGCGTCCGACATCCGCGAGTTGATGCCCCACGTCTCGCTCTCCCTTTGCTGTGGATAAAGCACCTTCTGGGGAGGAGGGGCCGGCTGGCAACGCGGCTGGAACACCAGCTTGCAGGCACTGGAAATGGGATGACTGGGAGGTGCTGCCGACGTTCCCTTTGGAAGCGGGGCTGCTGTGAGGGGGGAGGGTTTGGATCGGCGTTTGAACCGACCGCGGAGCCGCCTCGGAGCCGTTGCTTCGGGCGCACGATGGCCGGGGGCGGCAGCCCGGTGCTGCGGGCCCGGCTGCTGTAGCTGCGTTGGCTTTGCGGCTGCGCCGGGCGGCAGCGCTGGCCGTGCCCACCGCCGTGTGTCCGGGATCACAGTGAGTAACGAGGTACCGAGGTGCGAGAATGTGATCGTTGTTTGGGTTGAGCGAGCTCCCAAGGGCCCCCTCGTCGGCGCATCGCCCGCGGGGTTTGCGACAGGCTGTTCTTCACCTCGGCCTGCGGGCTGGTAAATCACAGCCTGCGTTGGCGCTGGGCGCTGGGACTGACGTCGAACCGGAGTCGGCTGCGTCATATTTGCTGAGAGGTGACCTTTCCGTGCATCTATTAGAAACTGCTTGGGTTTGTGCTGGGATACGTTGTGCCTGCTAGAATACAGCTCGGAAAACCCTGACACCCAGCCTCCTTCAACGCAGCTCGGAAGGTGTGTTTAAAGAAAAGGAGGGGGGAAAAAAAATTGCCTGAAGTATTTCTCAAAGTTTGACCTTTTTAATAACTCCCTGAAGGCTTCAGAGCCTGAATGCCAGCCACGATACCAGACGTTACAGGCAGAAACACCCTTAAATACACCCCCACTCACATGCACCCCAGCACCTCCCTTGGCTGCTGGCAGAGCCCCTCAGCGCCGAGGGATGGGGACGGGGACGAGGGCAGCTGCGGCCCCGCTCCGTCTCGTGTGGAAACGCCGAATCCCCTCGAGCTCTGGGGAAACCTCCCCCCAATGCCAGCAGCTTCTCAGAAATCGCCTGGGAGCATCGCTTGTCCTTGCCAGCCTCTGGCACGGCACCTTCGGCACCGGGCTGCAGGCCCCCAGCTGCTGAATGAGCCCCTTGTTTGGGGAGCGTTTGCAGTTCCGCGCTGAAACGCACGGACGGGAACGCCCGATGGGTTTGGCCCGCGAGGGCAGGCGCTGCCTAAACACGACGTTGTGCCACACGTACCTGGCGGGCATCGGGTTTTCTGCCGGCCGCGCAATTTCTGGGGGAAAAGTACAGGTTTATGCGAGAGCGGCGGCGTGGCTGAGCGGCAAACTGCCGTCGTTTGAGGGAGAAGGCTAAAGCGTGAGGGTTGCGATCGATCCATCGCGGAAGGGATGTGCTTTCCTCTGCTGTCTGCTCCGTCCCTCTGCGAGCGCAGAGCGGGGGTGGCGGTGCCGGGGTTGGCGCTGGGAGCGGGGCGGCAGCCGCTGGAGGGATCCGGCTCCTGGGCGCTGGGCTAATCCACCACATCACCTCAAGGCTGCGTTTCGGTGAGTATTTGGATTCCGTCTCGTAGCTGCAGCCAGCAGGTGGGAAGTGTTTCGCTGTTCGTTCCCCTTTACCACTCATTAAACGGGCTTGAGGTAAAGCCCGGCTCTGCCCGAGGGCGTCGTTTCCGCGGCTCGGCCGGTTTCGGGCTCCTGGGCAGCTCCGGCGGTTGGTGTGAAGGCCTCCGGCTCGTGCAGCACACGAGGTCGCCATCGCCAGCTCCTCGGGCTCGGGGTGGGTGTTGTTTTTAGCCATTTGCCTGGCCTGTTCAGGTGGAAAATTACATCTTGTGTTGATCCTGCTCTGTAACTTGTCCAGCTGGGACAACTTCAGTGTTTGTCTGTAAATACTTCGAATGAGTTTGAAATCTCTCTTTTCAGGGCATCTCTTGATAGAAGATATAGATCTGAGTCTTCCTGGAGAAACCTCTGCATCCTTCATTGTGCCACGGTTTTATCGCTGGTGATTTTAAAAGTTGAAACTTCCAGCGAATAATAGTGTGTCCTGGGCACTGCTGGGAACAGGAAAAGTTCTTTGCACAGGGTGGTGTGAAGGCAGGTACGTGGGGAGAGCTAAACTACAAAACAAAAAAAAACATCAAGAAGGTTTTAAATGAAATTAAATTTTTAGACTAGAGAGAAAGTGATAGCTGAGGTTATCGCTGGATAACAGCAAAGGTCTCCAGCTACAGCGTGGTCCTTGCTTTACTATAAAAATAAATGAGTAAAGCTACATCTCTACGTGAATAATGCTATTTATGGGCACACATGAACACACACACCGAGAAAGGCCCCCGAGGAATCTTCTCTTTCGAGTTGGAGTGTGAGATTAAACATGTTCCTAATTGACAATCGGTTTCTTAATTTTACCTCATGACTTCCTCTTGCTGCCAACTGCGTTTGCCCGTGTGCTGCTTCAGATGAGCAGCTGCGTGACGCTCCCGGTTACTCCGTAGCTACAAATCACTAGTGCAGCGATTTCGGCACTAACCCAGAGGCAGAATTCCAGGACTCAGCCTGAGTTGTGGGACTGAGCTGCGGGTTTGCGTTCACGCACATGGAAGAGGGTTGCGGCAAGCGGAGCTGGGGACGGCGGCTCCTGCCTCAGCCCCGGCCCGGCGCAGGCGTAGCTGCTGCCTCGTGCGGGTGAGGGCTGGCTGCCCGTCAGCGGCCGTCCCCAGGAAAGCCTCGGCCAGCACGTGAGCCGTTCCTAAATGTGGTTTAAATCAGCGTTTTGACACTCTGCAGCCAGCTGGAGATCGCCTCTAAGGTGCAAATAGGCAGCTGGCGGGTCTGAAACCAGCCCGCTGCCACCCTCACCGGACCCTGGGCGCTGCTCCCCGCCAGCACCCGCTCTGCCCCGGCGCTCTGAGGGCTGAGGCTCAGCAGCTGGCTGGAGGTGGGGAAAGGCACGGCGAGCTTCTCGCACGGAAAGGTGCCCTTTGCGCCGCTCTTTCGGGCAGCTGAAGCGCACCACAAGCGGGGCGCGGCAGAGCCTTGGGGGGCTGCTCCTCCCCGGCAACCCCACGTGCGTGTGCGGGCGCAGACGGGTGTCTGGGGCCGTTCCCTCGCAGGGAGCCGCCTTGGGGGCAACGGACCCAACCGCCTGCGGCGTCGGCGCTGCCGAGGGGTGTGGAAATGAGCAATCAGGGGGTGGTTTGGCAGGTTGCAGCCCCGGGGGTCAGGGTGCCCGGCAGCAATTCTATTTAGAAATAAAATGAAATATTTCCGTGCCCTGGGGGGTTTGATCGCTGGCATGGGCTGCGTGGGAAGCCCTTCTTTGTACAGTAATGGAGAACGCTGCAGCCGTAAAGCAACTTCATTAAAAATAATGTTTCCCCCCGAACGGCACAGAACAGCCTGGCCGCCCTCCTCGCTGGCCGCTGGAATCCCTACTTACGTGGCAAAAGCCTTTACAAAAGCCTTTTAAAATCTTTTCCAAATAATTGCGTTATTAAATGCTTACTGCACCTCCTGATTACAGCTGAACAAATAATTCACAAAGAGTATTTCGGGAGGTTTAACCATGTTTTTTCTCACAGAACTCCAATGTCTACCCCATTAGTAATTAACAGTTATTTATTGTCCATGTTGGTTCACTGGGTTTTTAAATGTTGTGTGAGCTTTTGCTGTGATGATCAGTCCTTAGGCAGGTCCTTCAAACCAATTCAGTGTGATATTGAAATCTAAGCTCTGCTTTTCTGCCCCAGAGGCGTCGCTGCCTGTAAGTGCTATCAATTCACAGCGAATTTACAATTTACCTGCTGGAAGTATTGGTTTGCTCTCTGTGGCTGGTGTCCGCTGTCCTCCCTCATGTGCTCTGCAGGAATAAGAGGGAAAGAGCCTGACGGCACCTGAGGGGATGTCAGTGGAGCCTGAAACGTGGGAGGGATGCTGAGGGACGACCCACAGGATTTCCCATCTCTGCTACGGGTGAGCATCGCTGAGGGAGCACGGGCACGGGCACGGCCAGCGAGGTTCCCCGGCCCTTGTGCAACAGCATCTGCTCGCCAGGAGGGAGAAAACACAGGAAAAATCCAACCCAGGCCAACGCTTCTGAGGCTCCGTGTTTCAGCGGGCTGGCAGGGCCCCGTGACGAGCGGCGGTAATTAATGCTGTTACACATCGGACGTGCCTCCCAGCACCGTAATTTTGCTGCTGCAGACAGCACAATTTATAACAGAAATTACTGAAAATCACAGAACAAAAAAAAAAGAAAAGGGTGAAAGGGTGATTTACAGTAGCTGGGCACGGACCAGCGTTGAAACCGCAGCGGGTTGTTTCTAGCACGAATAATTTAAACCCCTCGGAGCTGCCAGGGCCTTGGGCGTCATTGCTGTGGGCGCTGCGGCCGGGGCACCCGGTGCTGCGGGACCAGAGGGAGCAGGAGCGGCTCGTCCCGGCACCCGCCTTCTGCGTTCGGGTCACGGGCGCTCGGAGCGCGCAGCTCTGGGGATGTCGTCCGCTGACCCGGACCCCCGTGCACCCCCCCGGCTCCTGCTGAAAGCTGGTGCTCTGGTGCTCGTGAGGAAGCCGAGGGGGTGCAGGCGTGCTGTGGTAGTAACGGGCAACGCTGAGTTGGGGCAAACCCCTCCCCCCGGTTCATTTTGGGGCGCTCTCTGGCCCCTGGGTGGCATCACACAAGCGGCTTCTCCGACCCGTACGAGTGGGATGGAGGGTCTGGGGGCAGAGCCGTGAGCGCGTACAGGTTTATCTTCTCATCGACACGGCAAACGTCGGGGCTCCGAAGCTGCCTCGGTTCGATTTTTCCCCCGGGCAGCTGGGGATGGTCTGGTTTTCGTCGTGCAGTCTGTCCCCGCAAGCGAGTGAACGCCGCGAGAAGGTCCATCGGGTGCGCGGTGAGGAACGGCTCGGGAGGGGGCAGGAGCTGCCGAGGGCTGGAGCGTTGGGCTGGGCTGGCCCAGGGGCTTTGCTGGCCCAGGTGGGGCTGGGAGAGGTGAGCCCAGAGCAGCCCTGGCCTGGCAGCTCGCTGGTCCCTTGCACGGCACGAGGAGAGGACTGAAAAGGCTGGGGTTCAGCACCACCTTCTTTTGGAAGCTCCTTTGAACTGGAAAGTGGCCAGAGAAGCGTGTTTTCTCTTGGACCACATAAAGCAAATTTTCCAGCCAATTCCTTTTTCACCAGCCTCAGCAGAAGTGACCCATCCAAGCTGAGGGATCCAGCGTGCTGCTGAGAAAAGCATTTCACAGGGTTATCGCTCTGAAAACCCCCTCTGTGCTGCCCTCCCCTGCCTCCCCCTGTCCCACACCACGCTGGTCCCCTCCAGCCAATACCCGGTGCAACGGGTGTTGTCACCTACGCCGTCCTCCATGGCTTGTCTTCTCCTGGCCACCCCACCCAAACGATAACAGAACGGCTCTTCAGAACACAAGCGGGTCAGTCAGCGGTACGGACGTGGGAATACCACCATCGGGTCGTGGATCCGAGTGGCGGGGTTGGCTGTCTTGCTTTCCCTGGGTGAAGTGAACTTCCATGGACGCAGTGACCCTGCTGAAGTCCCTAATTCTGGGAGCACAGCTGGGATAACTGCCCCAACAGATACACGTTACTGAGCATTGCTGCGGGGGCACCTCTGTCTGGACCTGGGGCAGGAGAGGGGCTGGCGGCGGGAGGGACAGACCAGAACCCGAACCTGAAACCGAGCCACGCTCCGTGAACACCCGAGGCCACAATGAAGGGCTGAGCTGACGGGAGCCAGATGCCAAACCCGAGTACGCCGGCAGAAACGCCACGGGGTGCTGTGCTGGTGACCCGATGGGCTGTTCCTGGGGAGCGGTGTTTCCACACCCGCTCCTGACAGAGCTCTGTCCTCACCACCAGTGTTTCAGCAGTAGCATCACCATGTCCAGCGCGGATTTGGGATTTGTTTTGGTGGCTTTTAGGTTTCTAGTGCTGCTGGAAGAAACGCTTGACTGCTTTATTTGGTGCTGTTCACAACAGCAGCTGAATGAAGGGTATTTATTTCAGTGAAGCTCTTGATGACTGGAAGGGCAACGACTCGTGATTACAAACAGCTGTAAAGCTAGAGACCTCTCATAGATTCATTCACTGTGGAGACAGGAGAGTTTTTCTCGTGAAAATGTCATCTCATTCCTGAAAGATTCCTTAAAATACCTCGTCAGTCGGAAGACCTGTGCGGTGCCCAGGCACCACCTCAGCTCTCCTTGCGATGAGCCCCGGTGAGGCAGACGGCGTTGCAGATGTTCCAGGGGGTCCGAGGGCATCGCCACGGCGGCTCGTTGCAGCCTTGGTCCTGTTTTGGCTTCGGTGGGAGCCCAGAGCCAAGCGGTCGCTGGCAGGAGAAGGAGCCGGGTCCCGGCCGTCTGGGGGGGATGGCTGCCACCAGGGAAATAATTTATTAGCAAATGTGCTCGTAAAGAAGCCACGTGGCCAAACCAGACAAGTCTTGTTTTCAGCTGAGGAGCAGCCCCGTGGCAGTGACTCACGAGCACTTGGTGGTAGATACGAGCCACCGAGAGCTCGTAAAATCATCGCGGCGCTGCCTGCGGCATCTCCGCCTCCCGAGGCTGCCGCGGCGGCCGACCCTGCGCCGTGGCTGCCCGGAGCTGCCGGCAGAGCCAGGGCGCAGGCGAGAGCCTCCCCTGCTCCCTGGGGCCAGGTCCTATGGATCGGGGAGGCGCTCCTGGCGTGGGGAGACGTTTCACTTTTCCTTCTTGGGGTGCTCTCAGGAAACGGAGCTCTGAGGGCACGACTGCAGCCCCACAGACTGAACGAAATCAAGATGTTTTTATTTTGTTTAGCGCTGTGTTGTGCTTCCAGCACAGACCCTCGGTGGCCAAGCGCAGGCATGCCCGAGGCTTCGCTGAGCCGGTCCCACCCTCACCAGTTTGGTGCTGGTGGGTCACAACGCACCGGCGCAGCAGTCCAGCCCGTCCCGCCCGAGCGACGGTGCCAGCATCGCTGCTCCCGGCGGGGCAGAACAGGAAATTTGTTTCTGAGAGGCGAGCGGAGCCGCCAGGAATTCACATCCTTTCTCAGCAGCGGTGGTTTCTGCTACCACATCCCGGCCCTCGGTGGGCTGGGACAACCCAAGGACTCCACATGGGCAGGTCCTCCCCAGCACTCTGAGCCCTCTCCTCCAGAGCCTCCAGTCTGGTTTTTGTGATCAGGAACGGAGGATCTGCCTGAGAAAAGGGTTTTAGACGTATTTTTTTTACAAAATCTAATTCGTAGAAACTTAAACAAGGCTGTTTTGAACAGCTTTTGCGAGCTTAAATGAAGTTTTAGCACAACAGTGAAATTAGAAGAATATGTCTGAACACACTTATAGATCCAGCATATCTTTGAGGTGATCTCTGAGTCTATGAAATAATAATCAATAGCGAGAAACATTATCTTATTGAAAAGGGAGGCTGCCACATTATACTTAGCTTAAGATTTAAATTAACTAAAGTTCTTAAACATCAGGATGCCTTGCTTTTAACCCATATGCTGGCAAAATAAATACTAGAGCAACAGGATTTCTAGTTGAAGGTGGAAACTGTCTTTCCTCAACACGTGTGCACTCACATGTGTGAAGGTAGACAGTAAGTTTGTTTATTAAAACTGTTTTGCACCCAATGATCCATCTGACCTACGATAAAGTCGCTTTGGTGGCTGTCTCTTTGGCAGGGGCTGTTTTTTCAATGCCGTTGTTCCTTTGTCACTGCTAAATATGTGTGGTGGGGTGGAGCTTGCTTTTGTTTCAGAAGTTATTAAGCCCCATTTTATTGAATTGAAAATGATTTGGTGACTGGGCAAATGGTTTCAACTGAAAGAGGGAAGATTTAGATTAGATATTAGGAGGAAATTCTTCCCTGTGAGGGTGGTGAGACCCTGGCACGGGCTGCCCATAGCGGCTGTGGCTGCCCCCTCCCTGGCAGGGCTCAAGGCCAGGCTGGATGGGGCTGGGAGTGACCTGGTCTGGTGGGAGGTGGCCCTGCCCGTGGCAGGGGGGTGGGACTGGGTGGTCTTCAAGGTCCCTTCCAACCCAAACTGTTCTGTGGTCCTCTGGAAACACACCCACAAACCAAGCTGAAAGTACCCACGAACCTGATTTCCAAAAGAGGGAGACCAGCATTGTTTTGGAGACTAGACCTCGGTGAGTGATCTGTAAGCCCCAAATGCTTCAGCTCAAGCACAGCTTCTGCACGTCACTAGTCTGAATGAATCCAGGAGCCTCGCCGCAGCGTGTTTGATCGGAGCGTGCAGCTACCAAAAGTAAACCCATCTGCGTTCTAGGAGTGTCCCCCAGGAGACCAAATTACTTCTCTGTAGCGTAGGTATGTTGCATAGGTGACTCAGATATTGGCTCTGCTTTGAACAAAACTATGGATTTCTATCCCAACTTACAAATCCCACAGTTTCTGGTCTGGAAGCTGCTGCATCAAAGCACCTTTGTGCCGGAACTGCAGCGTTCCCATCAGGTCGGGTTTTGCAGATTAGGGCAGGGTTATTTAGAATTTTCCTTGGCCGGTGCTGCTGCTTCCCTCCAGGGTTGGCTCCGTGCTCCTGGGGCTTCAGGCCAGGCTGGGGTACCCCTGCAGCACCCCTGTGCCAGCCCAGCCACCCCGCTTGCGCGTGGGAGAGCTCGTGGCTCTGGCTGGGGCAGAGGTGGTGGCATGAATGGAGGGGCCAGGGCTGTCCTGGTGCCCCAAAACCGCTGCCCGGGCAGGACGTGCGTGGTGCGGGCGCTTGGCACGGCTGGGGGGCTCGAAGGGTGAGCTGGGTTCTGCACGGACAAGTAGCTCCTTGCCGCCTCCATGCCCGTTGGCTGCAAACACGGACAGAAAGCTCGGCAGGCCGGCCCCGGCCCCTGGAACTGGTGCAGGGGTTGCGTGGCTGGGGCAGAGGTTTGGGTGTCCCCCCATCACTGCCTCCCCCTCCCCGTGTGGTTCCCACAGGCAGGACTCGGCCTCGACACAGTTTTGGAGCTACAGGAAGGCATGGAAGGGAGAAAGGTTTTGCTGTTGGTGGAAAATGGCCATTCCCCCCATGCCACTACAGCCTGTCACGTGTTAAAACAGTGATAGTTATCAAAATGTTTAATTTTCCATAAACAGCTTAACAGGCTGTAGAGAGCCCCCCTGAAGGCCTGTTTGGTTCTGGTGACTTGGCCCCCCAGAAGCGTCTTGTTTGAACCGAGTTTCTCGTACAACTCGGGAAAGGATTTCATAAAGAGTGAATTTCGGTTTTGCTGCTGCAAGTCAGAGTCAGGAGGACAGGGAGGAATTTTTCAGCCCCGTGAGTCAGATTCCCCTCGAATGCCGGCTCCGCCAGAGAGCTCGGTGACGGACGGCACGAACGCGCTGCGCAAACGGCAGCTTTTAAGGCACCGTGAGGCGTTGGGCGAGAGAAGCCGTCTGCCCTGCCGCCTCGGGCCGCGTTGCCGCCGGTCTATAGCCTTTCCGCAGCAGCGAGTTTAGGCTGGGCCTCCCACTTCCAAATGTTCGTTTTGCTTTTTCATGTTGGGGTCACCCCAGGTCTGGACAATGAACTGTTTACTTTGTGGGGTTTTTAAAGGCTTTTTCAGGATTTTGCAAACCAGTGCCCAGCGAGCACTTTCCCTCATCCCTGTGGGCATTAAGGGGATTTTGTGCCCTTTTCCCCCCCACGCCTGATTCTCCCCTCACCCGGGGGTGCTCCCTGGGCAGAGAGCAGCTGGACCCGCAGCGCTTCCATTGTCTGTGGGGCAGGGAAGGGGGGAGGGTGCAGTGCAGGGCGCTGCCAGCCTTGGGGGGCTATCGGGGGGGAGCTTTTTTCCTAGATATGGAAAAAGGTAGCAAAGAAATAGCGAAGTCCAGCTGATGGGAACCCAGAAAATAAGGAGTCATTTTCAATTCCCCAAAACCTTCGAACGCTTCTTCCCAAAGCAGGGAGCAGCGCCGTGCGGGTGGCAGGGCTGCCCTGGGCACAGCCCCGTCAGCCAAGGCAGGGGGACAGTAAATCAGTCCCCAAAGAGGGTGCAGGCAAGCACAGGGGGCATCGGGGAGCAGGAGGTGGCATATAAAAATGTCTGTGAGAATGAGAGTGGAGCACTGTGAAATGAGGCCGTTCTGGGTTTTTTTTCCAAGTGGAGTAAAACTCGAGTTAATCCTGTCAAGGGTGAGCTGAGTTACTCTGACTTTTACCAGCCACGGATCTGCTGGTCTTCAGGGGCAAAATGGGGGAAAATGAAACGAATCTAACCATTAGGGGTAATTACTCAAAACGAAGAATGAATTGGGCGATAGTTGCTGCAAAGCTGGTGGGGATTTGTGCACATACATCCTGCACCTGCAGAGCTTCCCAGGCACCGTGCTCCTAACCCAGCAAAACCGCAGAGTGTTTTCCAACGCCGGAATAACATCAGCCTCTTTTCCCCCTTCCTCTTTGAAAAGCCTGGTGCTGCAGGCTGGTGAAGCAACCAACAACCTGCTGGTGAAATGGGGCTCAGCACGGTTTCATCTGTCCTGAGGCAGCTGCGGGTGCTGCTGCTGCTGCTGCTGCTGATGCTGATGATGATGATTATTATTATTATTATTATTACTGCCGTAATGTGCTGAGGCAGGTGCTGTATCTAAGTTTAATCTTGCCCTGTTACGTTGGAGACTCTCTGCACCCCGTGTTTAATTTCTACGCCAGCACCCGCAGCCTTCCCCGAAGGGGGCTTTTCATGGAAGAGGGGGTCAGGCAGCTCACCCCAGGAACACAAATCCCACCTCTGGGGGTTCAGCTCCGACATCCAGGTGCCTGAGCACTGCGGGGTGAGAAGGGAGTTAGAAAC
Organism: Leptosomus discolor; assembly: GCF_034619465.1. Classification (NCBI taxonomy): domain Eukaryota; kingdom Metazoa; phylum Chordata; class Aves; order Leptosomiformes; family Leptosomidae; genus Leptosomus; species Leptosomus discolor. Next base: position 998,501 of record NC_141399.1, read on the forward strand.
CAGCTCTAACGCGAGCGGTCGCTCCTGCCTTGCAGCCGCCCGGCCCTGGGCTGCTTTGGGCTTTAAAATAATTCGTTAGGGATTAACATAAATACGCCTTTTGCTTCCTGATGTACTTTAACCCAAAGCAGAGATCCCAGCGAACATGAGTACATCTCCTGTGCCTCATTCAGTGCCAGCGTCAGGCAATTAACCAAGCTGCTAACGAAGATGCAAATCAGGTGCGTTGGTTTCAGGGCGAGACCGTGGGCCTGGGTCGTTGCTGCAGCTCATTTGAAGGCTGATGGCGTGTCGCTGGGGCTGAGCAATGAGACGGCGTCCCTGGGCCAGGCACTCACCCGCTGCGAGCCACCCGGGCTGCCGGGGAACGCGGGTCCCGGCAGGCAAAGCTCTGAGCCGGCCCCGCGGGGAGCCCACATCTGCCGTGCCCTGGAAAGACAAGTGTCCGCCCTGGGGCGTGCTTCCACACCGCAGGAGCGTCAGGCAAAACCTGGCCCTGCCGGCTTCGGATGTTGGCGTGGTACTGGTGATCCTTTCGTGCCAATTCAGCTGTCGCTGACCCCTCGCCCGCACCGCTGGGTGAACTGTTCAACTTCTGTGTCGGAGGAGCGATGCTGTCGCCAAGAGCTTTCTCCGAGCAGTGGCGAACGAGCCAGGTTGCTGCTGGGTGGCGACTTGGAAAGACATTTGTATGCACGGATGAGCAGGTCGTCGGTTCTGCATCACCTTTGATCAGTGAACTGGTGTGGCTGCAGATAATTACATTTCCATTGGAAACAGGCTGAAAAGCTGTGCTACCACAATAACTGGAGCATTAAGATAATGAAGCAATTACTTGGTGAAATAGAAGAGAGACAGAACAGCTATGACATGTTAAATACAGACATAAATCAAACTGGTCTGCTGACAACCTGTGGAGATTCATTTTTTATATCACTTATTTTTGAAGTCACCACTTGAAGTCACCACTTAAAGTCTAAAATGGTGACCTTTGCTGAAGACAGAGATTTTGTTTTCGCTTGATATACCCGTGGTAAGCATCTTCACTGACGTACTTACAGACCTTTGAGTTTAAGAAACTGTTGTGGGATCTTTCACAGGCAATTGGTGCGTCACCTCCTCCCGCGGCTTTGCAGGGGTGAGGAGCTCTGTGAGACCCTGCGGGGTCGGTCCCGCCAGAGATGTGAGGCACGTGGGGCAGGAACAGCCCTGGCAGAGCCGTGGTCCCATGCTCCCGTGTGACGACGAGCAGAGGTAAGTGAAGCATCGGCGCGGAGCCCGAGACAGGGTTTTTCCCTCCCCCTTTTATACCGAGTCGCGAGGTGGTGCCAAAGGCGGGCGATTTCATCTGCGCCTGTGACAGACCCGAGCGGGGCATCGGGGCGTGTGGAGCGGCTGCGGAGGCGTGGGTGGAGGCTGCATGGAGCAGACAGCCCTGGCAATGTGGAGGCTTAGGAAAAACACATGGATTTGGTGGCCCGGTGCCTCTCGTGCCCACCCCGATGCAGCAGGGTGCCCGGGCAGGACCTGTGGCAGCCGGACACAGCACCAGGGCAGGCTCTGGCCGCAGGTGAGTGCTGCCGGGTACAGCCTTTGCCGCGGGTGTCTGCTGGTCCCCTGGGTGCCGTAAATGCCTCCTCCGGGGCTGTCGGCTGCACATCTCTCACCAGCCCTGAGTTCACATGGACAGGACAACGTAAGGGAAAAAACAACAACAGCGAAGGAGACGCAGTGTCCTCCCCACGCTGTCCTGTCCCCTCGCTCCCTTGGGCAGCTCCGCTCCTCCGTCACCGAGTCAAGGGGCAACGGGGGAGCAGTCAGGGACTTGTGAATAACCCGGCTGGGGGCAAGAGTCACAGCAGAGGGGAGCAAAGGCAGCGCTTAAAAGCGGTGATTTGGGAGCAAGATGTTGACGCCCTTCCTCCTGCCTGAGCAGCGCTCGCCCAGCATCGCCTTCGCTTTGGCAGCGCTGGGCTGCGTCCCAGCCCTCCGCCCGAACCAGGGTGGGCAAGGCAGAACCCCCCCCCCCCCCCACTGTGTGTTTGGAGTGAGCGATCATAAAGTGGGTTCCTTCATTCCCTTCTCACCTTTCCTTTGGGTTGATTTTGAAGGGCACTAGTCACGTTTTCCAGCCCCCCACAGCTAATGCCTTGTGCTGGGCTTGTCAGCACAGGGGGGATGCGGGGTCCCCCCTGCTGTGGAGCCAGACCCTCTTCAGACCCCCCCAGGTCAGCGGGTCCCGAGCCAGAGCCCCGGCTGCTGCAGCTCACGGGGGTGACCGGGGAACCACAAGCGGGGCAGAAGCTCCCGGGAGCCCCTGTTGCAGCGGGGCCGGGGGCGATGCTGGGCTATGCAGGGGGGGGTCGGGACCAGAGAGCTTTGGGAACGGCTGCTTGAGGCAGAAAATCCCTTCAGGAGGAAATTAGTTTAGTCACGGAGCAGTCCCTCAGGCCAGGGCAGGAGGGCAAAACTCGAAACAAAATAATCACAGACACAGCAAAAATGTACCCCCCGCTCCCGGCCGTCACCGGGAGCCGTGTGAAAAGGCAGCGACTCCCGGGAATGGGGGAGCAGCAGCAACGGGGGTCGCCTCGGAGGGGGGACGGGCTCCCCGCTGGCTCCCACTGCACGTCCCTCCCCAAAACGCAATGGCCAGGGGGGTTAAACGGGGGTTGTCTGGTTTGGCAGATGACAGGGAGTCTCGATCAGGTTGGTGTCGGGCTGGAAGGGCTGTGGGAAGCAAAGGAATTGCCGCAGCCTGTGGCGCCCGTAGCTGCTCTCAGGACCCGTGTCCGCGCCCCTGTGGGCGACCGGGGACCGGACACCCCGGGCAAGCGGGTTGGCACGCGCCAGCACCGGCTGGCTTGGGGCAGATGCCGATCTTGCGTTCGCACCTACTTTACGTGCTGAAGAGAGCAGTGGGGTTATTCTAATATTGCTCTCGGCCCCCAGGAGCGGCAGCGTTTTGGAGGAAATAATGAGGGGTTCACTGCTCTTTCACCGTGTCTCGCTCTTTTCCAGGGCGGACCGTCCGCCCGCAGTCGATGGATGTGCTGCCGCTACCGCTGTTTTCCTAAAAGCTCTGACTTTGGGAGAGGATGACACTGACGGTCAAATTCCTCCTGTCTTTGTTTTGATGTTCTGTGTCAGAAATAACAGAATGGCAGCTCTGTTTGTATTTAGAGTCTGAACAAGATGAAAAATCATTCAATTTTTCTGAAAATTGGTATAGGATCGGACGATTTGAAAATCTTCCATCTCAGCTTTTATCACAGGGGAAAATTCGTTTTCCCAGTTAATGAAATCTTTTACACAAAGTATTTGCTTTCTTGAACCAATGCAAATTTTTTTTTTATTCATTGACTTTCCAGATCTAATGTCTGGTCGAATTTTTTACATTTTGTTGGTTTGCATTTTCTAAATCAAAAAGGCAATATTTTCTGTGGCAAAAGCATATTTATTCACCAGTATTACAGTGAGCCTTTCAGTGAAGGTCTGAAATGCTTTATTTAAGTGTTAAAGCAGTGAATGTTTGTCCTGTTTCTTGTGGCTCGTGGCGAAAGCCGGGGTTTCCATGCAGGTTGCTCTGTAACCGAATCAATTGGGCAGAGGGCTAAAAATCAAAAATGTTCATTTGTTCCCTGGGAAAAACCCAAATGATCTACAAATGAAGCAGAAGCAGTTTACCTGCAGGGAAGGGGATCTAGCAGCGCTTACCAAAGAGAAGAGGAACTGCAGAGAGGCAAGTGTGTGTCTGCGTGTGGATACGGCTCCTCTCTGCCTTCTCCCCCCGCTGGAATAGCTGAAAGCGAAGGGTTACACTAACGTGCTAACGAGGAGAGCAGCTGGATGAACGATAACATTAAATACAACATGGCTTGCATTAAATCAAAACTCGGTGAGCAAAACCAACTCCTATAAAACCCCGTAGGAATCAGTGTGCCGCTCTGCGTTGGTCGAGACAGCAGGAAAGCCGGGGGGAACAGGGGGGATGACACAGAGCCAAGGCAGCAAACAAACGCCCTGTGTGATCCCCAGCGCAGCAGGTCTGGGCACCGGTAACGCCGCTCTGGGGAGGGTGGGAGGATGGCAGGTGCAGTGGGGAAAGCACCAGTTTGGGTGGGGGAGACCAGGTCCGACCTCATGGCTCTGCTCTGGGTTAGGAGATGTCACCTCGGGGTGACACTGAAACACAAAATACCGCAACGCCTGGGAAACAGCTTCCTCGGCTCAGAGGCGGGAAGGTGGGCAGAGATCACGAGGCTGCTGGTGGGAGGGCAGGAGAGCCCGCTGCGGGAGGGAATTATTTCACAGCTGCCCTGCAGACAGAAGCTCTAAACCTGCCGGTACGTCTGTGAATCCTGACACCAAACCTTCCCGCTCCCTCAGGTTTCCCAGTCCCACTGCCACCTCTCAGCGAGCCTCCACCCCCCGGAATCAACGCTCGGTTTCCTTCACCGGTTGTTCCCGCGCCAGGTCCTGCCGTCTCGTCCAAGGGGAAAGCCCTTCCCCATCGCAGCGGGTTCGCAGCCCCTGGGGGGTTTGCCCGGGGGGAGCTCGCTCCGCGCTGGCTCGCCCTTGCGTGGCCGTGGCCGCTTGCCCGGCAGGCAGCAGGGCACCCCCGCAGGAGAGGCTTCGTGCTGGGAGCAGCATCTGGGGTGGGAAGCAGGTGAAGCCAGAAGGGAAGCGTTTGATGCCGGCAGCAGAAGGGGTCGTTCCCGCAGGGCACCCTCCAGCTCGGCGTGTGGCCGAGGGGTGAGGCTCATCCCCACCCGCTCCCCGGCAGCCCTGGCCCCCTGCTCCCCGGCCCCGCGGGCTGGACACGGAGCCGCCCCGGCGCTGCGCCTGCCCTTCTCTCACCTTTGAGGTGTGACGCTGGTTCCGATTGCGCACTCCGCCCTGGAGTTCAGAAGGTTTCTAATCGCGTTTAGTCCAACCTTTTAAAACTGGGACCCGGTTTCTTGCTTCAGGATGTTTAGTTCACGGTTAGAAGATGAAGCGATGCAGGGGGTGAAGCTGTGCAGGTAGGAAGAATTTTGGGCAAAACCTTTGACTCCCCCAGCACTGAAACTGGGGAAAAAGGCGGTAGCTGGGCAGTGCTGAGGATCTGCGCTTGAGGTTTAGATGCCCGTGGGCTTTTTGTCCCTGCTAGATCTCGTCGTTCTGGGTGACTCCCCTTTGGCTGTGTGTGGCAGGCAGTTATGCTTATGCGTATGAAGTGGTGTGATGAAATTTCAGTGAAGCATCTTTGTTAGTAAGCAATTTTCTATTAAAAATAGGTTTTAATTTTCCATTAAAAACAGCAACGAAAATATTTTTTGGTTCTTCATCAGCTGTGGGGCAGACGGGTCACCGGTCGGTCTCACTTGGGCAGCGGAGGCCAAGATGCTTCGAGGCGGGCGGTGGACAAGTGCACTGGTCCTGGCCTCCCTAAACCAGACCGTGACCCCAGCCGACCCACGCAGACACGGGCACGGCAGGACCTCAGGTGTGGAATCCCACTGCCTCGGGCCAGAGGCTGTTGGTGTCCCAAGGGAGGGCAGAGCCCGGCTGGGTTTTGGCTGCTTATGGGACAGGGATCCAGCACGCCAGCCCCCCCTCCTCTCATCGCCGGGGGGACCTGGAGAGACTCGGGTGATGTTGTGAGCTCAGTGAGCGAGTTGTGTCTGACTGTGGTTAGAGAGAACCTTATTTTTTTTTTTTAGGTTGACATCTGAATCATGTCTCTTTTTATAGCCAGGCAGTTGGGATGCTGTGATTGCAGCTCCCAGCCCAAACCCAGCGCCTGCTTGGGTTAACGACCATCGTCACGCGGGGCACCAGAGAACATATTTTGCTCGTTTCCCAGAAAAGCGAGCCTCTCTCTGGGGATGCTCTCTGTGCGCTGGCTCTGCTCTCCCAACGGGATCCTGTGAGCAGCCCTTGCTGCCGGCCAGAGATGGGCTCCTGCTCGCAGGGCTGCACCAGCCAGGGTGTGTGCCGGGCTCGAGCCGGTGCCCGTGCCGTGCCGCAGCCGCGCCGCGCCGTGCCGGGGGCTGCAGCTTCACCTGTGGCTGCACGAGAGAAGGCAGCAAGGACGACACATGGTGCAGTTGTGTCTTCGAGGCTGCTGCATCCCCACCGCTTGCAGCCGCCTTTAACGCTCAGGAGGAGCAGACGGGGGCTTCGGGTGGGTCTTGAGGGCCCTGCCACCCCGTGGGGCTTCGGGGGCTTGGGCCCGTGTGGCAGATCCGCGCGTGGCTCTCCCCAGCGCCCGCTGCTGCAGGCCAAGCTCCCAGTTTTCCACGTTTCTTGGTGGATTGGCCATTCCTCATCCTCTGTGCTCTGGAAAGCCTTCGGCAGGGGACGGCCACACGCTGTGCTCCTGTTCACACTTAGTGACAATTAATTAACGAGCCGGCTGATTTCACTTTATTTTGATAATGGACAACAAATCACAACTTGGTTTTCTGATTTGCCCATTAATTGCTATGTTTGTTTGTTCAGTTTCCATCCGTGCTTATCGAGACACCTTTGGCTGCTCGCTCCTTCTACTAGGGACGGGCTGGATTCCCCTGGGGACGACCCCTCACTGACCCTGATGGAAAGGGTGTGATTTAAAAGCCAGCCACATATGTTTAGATGCATAAGGAATAATCAGGATAAAAAAAAAAAAAAATTACTTCATTTGGACTTAGTTTGCATAAGTGAAAATTGCTGTACTGTAACATCAGGGCTTTTCAGAAAAATCGCCGCTACCTTGTACTCCGCCGCGTTGCCTTTTAAAGCAACGGTCATGTGTGAGAAAATTTAATTTGGGTTTAAAAAAAACAAACAAACAAACCAACCGAGTGAAAAAATCATGATTGCATAGCTTGATCCGCTGGAAGGACCATTGTGACTGGACCCTTTTGTCCGTTCAAGCTGTCGTGGCTCTGTGGGAATCCGCATGAGGAGAGTCCCACCCACCGCGGCGCGGGGACACTGTGCTCCAGTGCGTAACTCTTGCCCGTCGCCAACACATGTTTTAAATTGAAATTTTGATATTGGGAGATTTTTCCCAGTCGATGCCGTTATAAAGCAGCTGTTTAACTTCCGATGTTAAAAAAAAAAAAGCGCCTGGGTGAAAGTAGCCCATGGCGGTGGGTGTTTCAGTGGGACCTTTCCACTCTGCACTTGGCGAAATGCAGAAGTGCGGGTGGGTGCTGATGTTTTAGCAGGAACAGCACCGTGCGTACGGCCTCGCGAAGCGGGGATCGACCCTGCTGATGAGGGCAGAGACCGAGAACCAGCGAGGAAACCAGTGCATGAGATGAGAAAACAGTGTAAAACCAGTCATTTTCTGTTCAGAAGAAAGTAAATAATCATGGTTTTTTCATAGCCCAGCAGCGGAGGAGTCGCTGCGAGCACTCTGAAGGAGAGGACCTGAATTCAAAATGATTCTTGCAAATTGGTGAGTTGGCTCAAAATCAACCACCTGAAATTAAATGAAGAGAAGGACAAATTACTAACTTCAGGAGGGAGAAGGTAAACACATTACTGCAAATGGGGAATAATTAGTGAGGCAGAAAAGTTTGTATAAATGTAGCTGGGCTTTGTTTTCAGAGCGAAAGCTCGCTGCCCTGGTTAATTATTTGGCCCCGCAGATGCATTCCTGGAGCCTGGGCTGGTGGTTGCAGGGCAGGTATTCGTGTGAGCGAAATGGTGTGTGAGCCACGGGGCTGCATGTAGACACGCGCTCACACCCCTCTCTGCGGGTGTTTCTAGACCTCTTGTGTACTTGCACGGACACCTGTATATACACACACAGGTATATACTTAATTATCCTGGGGAGGACTGCAGTCCCTTTCGTGTCACCCAGCGCAGGTTCTGTTGAAGCAGCGCTCGTAGAAGCATACTAACTGCACGGTTTGAATATGAATATGTATTAAAACAGGCAGACATATGTATATTGTGATTTTGTTCTGGCTCCTCTCTCTTTGCCGTAACAAGGTAAGATGCTCCGACAGAAAAGCACCTCATTTTATGGACAAAGGCGTCCTGCAGCTCTCTGCGTGCAGGAACGGACGCCTGCGGTGCGGGGCCAGGGCTCGCACATCGGGTGCTTGGCGTTAAACGGATGGTTCGTGCCTGTGCGCGAGGAGACATTTAGTCGGCATCTGGGATGCCGGGAGGTGACGCTCAATAGCGTGTCACTTCGTACCTTGCTTTTGCAGGTGCCTTAAAACGCGTTACTGCGCATTGTTCCGATTGCCGTTGGTCAGCGCCTGGGCTGGGTCAGGGATGCCGTGGCATGGCTGGGGGCAGCAGCCCTGTCCCCGCGGGCACCGCCGCGCCCTCCCGAGCTGGAGCAGCCTCGGGGGACAGGAGGGCAGGGTACCGGGTCTTGCTCTCTTTGTTTTTATTTCTCCTTGTTGACGAGTGAGCGTTCAGGGCAACTGAAATAAATAGCATGAAGTTCACACAAGTACAGGAAAAAACAAACAAACAAAGTAGTAAAATTATTATATAATCTCCCAACAGCTTGAAACTGAAGTTAAAAACCATATGTATGTATTTCTAGCACCCTGTATTAGGCCAGCTTGTTATTCCCAGGGTCTGTGCAGGCTCCACTGATTTTTATGGCCTTTGAGGCCGTAATGGGGTGGAGCGAGAAGCATTTTGGCATGAACAATGTCACTATGGAGCCATGCACAAAACCTGCAGCCAGGCAGGTTCAGTTCCTGCAAGGAGGCGCACGGAGAGAGCGTTTGTGACCCTTTGCAGAGGTGACCGACGTTGGGCACAACCCGTGTGTCCCCCTGCCACCTCCCCAGGTGAAACACCCAGCAGCCCCTCCAGCCTGGCAGGACCAGCCTGGCTGGGGAGTGACCCCGGGGCGGTTTGGGCCGGGGCTGTGATGCCACCAGCACCCTGCTCGTACCGAGCTCCTCAGGGCTCCGGAGAACGGCAGCGCCGGAGCCGCTGCTCCTCGGTGCCCGCGGCTCCTGTCCCCTCCCCACCTGTGACAGGTACCCCCCAGCCTCCTGCCTGCGGTGGGCAGAAGATGGGAGCATGTGGGTTTCCCCTGTAGAAACCACGGACGTCTGCCTTGTGAAGGTCTGCCACAGCCTAACCAGGGCTTTCTGGATTATGGGATCAGCCTGGATTACGGGATCAGCGTGATCCCCAGCCTGCTCTGGTTTAAATAGGTTTAAGCTCATTGATCTGAGCGGAGCACTGCTGCTGTATCCCAGGGGGAATTGGACCCTGGACTGGGAGGCGGTATCCTTCTGCGTTTCGCGGCACCAAGCAAAAAACCCAGTGCATCATCAGGGGTGCTGGTGGGGGTTTTCATTGCGGTGCTGCAGTACTAATGGCACTGATTATGGAAATGGGCGCTGCTTTGATGCCGGGAAATTCAGGCTCTTTTTCAAGACTTTGTCTCCAAAAGTTGAATGAGCACGACTTGGGCTTCCGCCCTGGGCTGTGCAGAAGGCCATGGGAGCAGAGGCTGGCAGTTCCCGGTAAGCAGAGGATTTCTTTGAAGGAAATGGTTTGAACCCTGCGAACCTTATAACGTCATGGTGTAAAAGGATCTGAATGCTGAGTTCTTTGAGTGAGTTCAATGTTCCTAGATAAACAAAAAAAAAAGAAATGGTCGATACGTGGCGTGAACTCACGCAAATTCTCTTTTTCTACTGCAAATGCTTTCTAAAGCTCAAGACCGCAGCACCCGAGTTGTTCCTCCCTTCTTCATTTTTGTGTGTGTGTGCACGTCAGCTTTTGTGGCTCTCTCGTCCCTCCCAGTAAAGCTGCAGTGGTGCAGTTTCCCAAACAAAGCAGCAGGTATCCCAGCAGCCCCAGCAGAGCCCAGCAACGAGCCCGTGTGCGCTGTGGCAGGGATGCTTGAAATGGCAGTGCCTTCAGCTCTATTTTTCTATGAGTTTGGTTACTACAGTCAATCTGAGGAGTTGTTTTTGGGGTGTTTTTTTGTGTTTTTCTAACTAACAAGAGGAAATACTGCAGCCAAGAGCGTGGTTTAGGCAGTTGGGTTGTGTAACGCGTGGTGTGACGTTACCTAGGAGCGTAACTGTTCTGCACCTTGGAATGATGTGTGGCGCAGTGCTGGGTTACCGCTGATGGGCGAGCTCACCAACACGATGAATTAGGAGGAAGTGTTTGGGACCAAGCAATTCTGTGTGTCGCCTGGATTTCTGTGTTTTGTCTCCAAGGACTTGTTGACTCAAGTATGGCACATTTTACAATGTTTACTCTCCGTGTGTGTTCCTCTGAAAATCAGTGCGCGAGATGGATAGTTACGTAGGGATTTTAAATCATACTTGGGGATTTACTTGTGGGCACATTTAAGAAACACAGGGAAACACTCTGAATTTTCTCTACCCTTAGTATATTCCCAAGCCTTATCTAAAGCCCGTGACATTCAGCAGCTTTCTATTGAAGCACCAGCGTGCTTTTCCAAGGAGGTGTGCGCATGGGACTGCGCATCTCTGTATTTTTAGTGGATTTACCAAAGTTGGGCCTCTTGCAGACTGAGTGCAGAGGGTGAGGACTAGGAAAAAATTCTAGGATAAAGAGAATTTCCCATGCAAAAGCAGCCAGATAAAATATCCTTGCTTTCTAGCTTGCAATGCCGGCTATGGGCCACATCCATGCACAAGAGTTCATGAGCGGCTGCAACTCCATCTGTAAAACAGTGGCCTGGACTTGAAGTTTTGCCAGACTTCGTGTGTCATGGGGACTGTAAAGTTGGGATTCAAGATAGCTATTGGAAAAACAGCTATTTCAGATGCAGCAGTAAATTGAAATGCAATTAAATTTAGATTTATGTAGCATTTGTGCTTTTGATTATTCCAAAGCACGTATTTTTAAAACAAAAATGTTTCCGACTCTGCGGCATCACTGAATTTTTAAAGCTGGCATGAGCTGGGGGTGACTCAGAAAACCCTTTTGGTCTCACAAGATTCTTTACGTTCTGGCCGCGTGTGTTTGGTTTTTAATTGTGGGGCAGCCGCAGCTTTGCCTGGGTAAGGACCGAGGGGCTGCGAGGGGCCACGAGCATCGCGCGCTGCTGCGGGGCCAGGGCCCGGGGCACGGCACGGGGAGCTGGACGTTGTCCCGAGCCCCCGACGTGCCATTCGGCGTAGGTGGGACATTTTGCTGCGGCGGTTCCCTTCGCTCTCTTCCCGCTGCCGACAAAGGGGGTGGCAATTAAAACCTCGCGGCTGGATCCTTCAATCTGGCCGTGTCCAGACCCCAGCCGTGACTGTTCGAAGCCCCTGGAGAAGGTCGGTGGGGCTCGGCTCCAGCCCTGGGGCTGCTTCCCCCCCACTGCCGTGCCCGGGGCTGTGCCAGCTCGGCAACGACCGTGTTTTCAGCAAGATCCTCTTTACCAAGCCCCTTGTGGGATTCTGTACTTGGTAATTTATGTGAGAAAACTGACGTAGGGACAGCAGGAGGAGATGTGGTGTTTGACTCTCATGCCCCCGTGAAGGGAAAGCCCCCAGCAGCGGTGCCTGCCAGTCACGGGGTTTCCAGTCGCAGAACCGGAGCCGTTCCCCCGCTGCACAGACACCAGCGGGCCGCCGCCCCACACAATTCCCAGTAAAGCATTGCAGTTTCACACAGTGATGCGGGGACGGAGGCTGCACTCGATGCTCAGCTCCCCGTGGGTCCCCATGTCTCCCCCGCCCAGCGCGTTCCCTGGGCTGCGTCCGCAGGTACCGGCTGCCCCGCGCGGAGCCGCTCTTCGGTGCCGTCGTTGTTTGCTCAAATTAGCGTTTATAGGCACAGTGAAGCAGTGGTGTGGTGAGTTTATTTTGACTGGACTTAGTGGTTTTGAGATCCAGTTGGAAATATTCCTTTGATGGGAACTGAGAAAAGGAAAATAAGGAAGTGAAGGTCAAAAAGAAAAAAAAAAAAAAAAGCCCAAGATTTCTGCTGATTGCACCTTTTTCTGCCTGTGCCCCAAGCACCATCTGAAGATCATCCCCAGCAGCCGTGCTCATCGCCCGTGCCCCGCGCAGGGCTGGGAGCTGCATGGGGCCAGCGGCACTGGGGAGCTGCGGGAAGGTCGGGAAGGGGGAAGGTTTCCTCGGCAGCTCCTGGGGACACCCCGCGGGAGCCTGGGCAAGCTCCTGTGCAGGCTTGGGCTCCAAAGGAGGGCTCCAAATCGGGCGGTTTCCACGCAGGCTGTGACCGCGAGCACAATGGCAGCCCCGGAGAGCTCTGCTGCAGGCTGGAGCGAGGGCTGGGCTGAGCCGGGGGCTTGAACCTCTGCTCCTGGAGCCGCCAAAGAGCTTGTCTGCGGGTCTCGTAGAGCAGTGGTTTCCTCGCAGAGCCTTGCCCTCACCCTGGCACTCATCGGTTAGTGCTGGGCTGCTGTCAAATGGCCAAAACCAGAGCCACGCCGTGGTGAACGGGATGGTGCTGGCACAGGCAGCCTGTGGCGGGGGGCAGGCATCCATGGGGGGGCTGGTTTGGGTTTTTTGGAGGTTTTATGGAGGTGTTAGTGCTGTGTTGGCCACGATGTCTCCTGCGAGCCCAGGTGACTGGCACGCACGTGTCCCCAAGCTGGTTCAAGCCATTTCAGCGGTTTTGGGATCTGGGATGAAATAAGCCATGTGGAGCCTGCTGGGAGCTGGGCTGGGAATGCCACGGGAGCGGGATCCTCGCAGCCTGCCCAGCCGTGCTGCCGGTGTCCTGTGCCTGGAGCCCGTCTGCCCGGTGCGGACCTGAGCAAAGCCGGTGGGGACGGGGGTGACTTCCCTCCCCGCAGGGTCCCTGTGCAGCTGCCCGGCAGCAGCTCTGCTGCTGGCCCAGCTCCGTGTTGGGGGCAGCCCGGCGGTGGCACGTGGGGACAAAGCAGCCCAGGGCTGGCAGCCCACAGCGGGGCAGGAACCCGCTATGGAACTGGTTTTCAACCAAAGAGGTTTATTTCTCCCCTTCAGTAAATCTTTTGGGCTTACTAAGACGAACATGTTGGCTGCCAAAGTGTGACAGCCAAAAAGCAGGGTCAGAGATGAGAGAACACATGGAAGAGTCGGATGTTGCACAACCGGCGAGGCCGATGCCAAACCCCCGTGGAAGGTTTCCGTCTCACGGCTTCCCAGGGGGGAAGCAAAACTGTGCGTGGATGGGGATGCTGTCAGCCCTGGTTTCCCTGGGCACGCCTTCACGGCCGGGCAGCGGGAGCGCTTTGGCTGTCTTGGCCAGTGGCAAACCAGTTGAAGCTGCACACGAAGCTGGTCCAGCGACAAATCCGAGGGAAAGGGCTGCTGGGGAGGTTGGAGGCCGGGTAGGAGACAGGAGAGGCCAGCGCTGGCCATGGAGGGCTGCCTGTGCGCTGGGAGTGGTGAGTGGCGGTGGGGGCACATGCACCCAGGGCACACCGCAGCGTCTGCACCTCTTGAAATTCGGTCCCCTCTGTGGGTGGGGAGGGGCAGCGCTGCAGCTACCCCTTTTCCTGAGGAAGTGGAGATGCTCGCTCTCGTTGCTCTCGCTGTGGGGCTTGGCCGTGCCTCCTGTAACCAGCCCCTGGCTCCCACCGCAGCTGCAGCTCCCGTCCAGGCTCCGCTGCCAGCACGGCAGGGGAGGACCCTGCCGCTGCAAGCGCAACGTGAGCAGAGAGCCTCGACTGTAGCCAAGATGCTTGAAGTAAAACTAATGAAAACCTTCCATGGCTTAGCCTTTTCAATCCAAAGTTCAGTCCTCAAGGCGCATGATCCTTCACCTCGACAGCGAGCGGCTCGCCGAGCTGCTCCCGCGCTTCTGGATCGGCGCAGGCAGAGCGTTAGAAAACACAGCCCTGGGAGCAGCTTGGCGTTGGCAAGGGTCAAAGCAGGATGACTCCTCGGAGAGCTCTCACGCAGCTTAGCATTTACGATTCGCTGTCGAAATTGCACACCGCTCTTTGAGGCGTTCAGCTGCCGCATGTCTAAGCCACACACAGCTGGCACAAGGCTCTCTTCTGCACTAGGAGCGGTTCAGTTCTGGCCTGTGAAGGAATTGGTGCCTGTGCAGTTACGAGGGACGCTCGTGCGAAGGCCCAGAGGAGCAGTGGCTGCTCTGTCTCACCCGAGGCGAGTGTCTCACCAGCGCTGACATCCCAGGTGGGTCCCGAAGCAGATTTACCATCTCTCGGTGCCCTGCGAGATGCTAAAGAAGCCACACAGAAGCCAAGGACAAACTCTCCTTGACTCCACTGGAGCCAGGATTTCACCCCCCGGTCACCTCCTCCTACAGAACTCTCCCGAAAAAGGCAGAACAATGAAAAAAAAGCATTGCACATGGTGAGTTGTTATCCTCAGCGATTCCCACAGCCGTTTTATTGCCTGAAGGAGGAAGAACGTGAACCCTGGAGGGAAGAACTTGCCAAAGTATTTAACATTTCTACATCTTGTATGGAGCTAAAGGTTCCCAAAAATCTTTAAAAATAACTGCAGAGATGTTTATTCAAGGCCTAAGGCTAGGCTAAGTAGAGTTTGGGATACGGCTTTCGGGGGAAGGCAGCAGAGGGGAACGAGCACCAGCCTGCTGGCTCTTGCTGGGAGTCGGGGGGCTGCAGCGGCCAGGCCGGGCGGGCTCCTGGTGAAGCCACCTTTTTGGTTTGAAGGCCTGGGAGTGACTCGGTGGCTGCTGCCGCTGGGCTCCGGGAGGGGGAGCTGAGGTGGTCGGATGCTCTTCTGAACTCTCAGGTCCTCGCTTCTCTCAGGGGGCTTGAGTCCCAGGAAAAAGGGTGAAAGGTGCTGCTGAGCGAGGGGCACTGATGCCAGACGATGTCAAATGTAGCCACCTTCTCTTCTTCTATGGAAATGGTTTAATTATACTCTAAAATAATCCTCCTGAAAGAAAAAAAAGTTCTCGGTGGTTGTTTTACCTGCCCAGTGACACAAGCGTGAGCCTCCCAGTTGAACGAGGCTGTGCCGGTAGACGTGGTGGGGGCTTTGCTGGGGGACCCTGTGCCCGGCAGCCGAACCCCGGCTCCTCGGGGGCACCCGAAACCCCCAGGGCAGAGCGGACGCCCACCTCTCCCCGAGCGGAGCCCAGCCCGTGGCTCAGCGAGGCCTTGCTCAGCACCCCTGGGCGCTCCCTCCCGAGCGGAGCACCCCGCCTGCCGCCCTCTGGCCCAGCGAAAATCCCACCGGGGGTCCTCACGCCGCCCCCGCCCGGGGTTTTTCTGCTCTCCCCATCCCGCAGAGGCCCGGCGGGGAGGCTGCGGGCACCGGGGGGTCCGGGCTGGCCTTGGCAAGGGGTGAGCCCGGCCGTGGGGGCTCTCCCACCCCCCCGCAGGGCTCTGCCCAGCGCCGGGCGGGGGGCACCGGGGCGGCACGGTGCGCGATGGGGACCAGGGAGGGGATGTCTTTGGGCTACCGGGAGCTCTGGTGGCCACGGGGGTTTGGCAGCCCCCCCGCCCCCCCCCCCCCCCCCCCCCGCCGGCGCCGCCAGCCCCCGCCCATCCCCGTGGCACCGGGTCTGCCGCTCCCTCTCGCGGCGGCCGCTCCGAGCGCAGGCAGCCGCCGGCGGGCAGGGTCCGACCCCGCACCCCGGGACCCCTCCCCGCCCCGGGGGGGGCTCCTACCGGGCACGGGGCAGCCAGGGGGGGCTGCCCCGGGAGGGGCCGGAGGTAGGAGCGGAGGTGTGGGGGGGAGCGGGGGCGGGGGGCAGCAGCTGGGAAGGGCACGGCGGGGGGGATGCTGAAGCGGGGTTTGGGGGGCGGGGGGCAGCAGCTCCAGGGGGCTGGGACGGGGACACGGAGCCCGTGCGGCGGCCCTTTGCCCTGAGCCTCCTCCCGCGCTGTGGTTTTGTCTGGGGGGGGGGGTGGGGGGGCAGGAGCCTGCGGAAACGTCGGGTGCCCCTGGGAGGGGACAGGGTGGAGCCGCCGGAGGGCCCTCCAGCCCCGGGGACGGGGACGGGGACGGGGACAGCCGGGCGGCTCCCGGGAGGAAGGCAGGGACGGAGGAGCAGCGCAGCGCGGGGAGGCGAGCGCCGGGCGAGGGGAGCGGGGAGACGGCTGCTTCGGACGGGGACGCGTCGGTAGGGGACCCGCCACCCCTCACCCTCTGCCACCAGGCTCTATGCGGGACGGAGCTGGCCATGGAGAAGTTGTATGTCGCGGGGAGCGGCGTATGGACGGTCAACAGCTCTCTGGGGAACGGCAGCCTCCGCCTGGAGAACCAGAGCTCCGGGAGGAACAGCACCACCGACCCCCTCAAGAGGAACGAGGACATGGCCAAGGTGGAGGTGACGGTGCTCTGCCTCATCTTGTTCCTCGCCCTGACCGGCAACCTGTGCGTGCTGCTGGCCATCCACACCACCCGGCAGAAGCACTCCCGCATGTACTTCTTCATGAAGCACTTGAGCATCGCTGACCTGGTGGTGGCCATCTTCCAGGTGCTGCCCCAGCTCATCTGGGACATCACCTTCAGGTTTTACGGGCCAGATTTCCTTTGCCGGTTGATCAAGTACTTGCAGGTAGTGGGGATGTTTGCGTCCACCTACATGCTCTTGCTGATGTCCCTGGACCGGTGCTTGGCCATCTGTCAGCCTCTGAGGTCTCTGCACAGGAGAGCGGACCGAGTGTCTGTCCTCCTCACCTGGCTGCTGTGCCTGCTGGTCAGCATCCCTCAGATCCACATATTTTCTCTGAGGGATGTGGGGAATGGGGTTTACGACTGTTGGGCAGATTTCATCCAGCCCTGGGGACCTAAAGCCTATGTCACCTGGATAACCCTCATGGTCTACATCATCCCCGTCCTGATGCTGAGCATCTGCTACGGCTTAATCAGCTTCAAAATCTGGCAGAATGTGAAGCTTAAGACGGCTCACGGGCCCAACATGGGTCTGAGCTCCAGCTCCTGCAGCGGGACGGCGTTTGCCAGGGTCAGCAGCACCAGGCTCATCTCCAAAGCCAAGATCCGGACAGTCAAAATGACCTTCATCATAGTGGTAGCTTTCATAGTGTGCTGGACTCCCTTTTTCTTTGTGCAGATGTGGTCTGTGTGGGACACGAATGCTCCGCAGGAAGGTATGTCCTCTCCCCTCCTGTAGCCCTACGTTTGCATGGATGGCTTGGCTTAGCTCAGCGGCCGCAGGGACGCCGACAGCAGGCTCGCAGGCTGCGAGCAACAGCCAGAAACTGCTCCGAGCTGGGTCTGAGGGGGCTGGGAGGGACGCAGGAAAAGGTCCTGAATGTGGAAAACCCACCCGACAGGCAGCTGTGGCTGTGCCTGGGCTTCCCTGGTGCAGGCGAGGGCTGGCTTGGCCCCGGGGAAAATTCAGGGCTGCAGCAACACAGGGGTCGGGCTGTGCGGATGGTGGCTCGGGAGGCTTTCACTGTTCCCGGGTGTGTGAGCTCAGCCCTCCCGGGGCCGCTCTGGGGTCCCCGATGGTTCGATTGCCCACCCCAGGTGCCGGGACGTGCCGGGGGCTGCGTGGGAGCTCAGCCCCGCGCTGGCTGCAGGAGAAAACTGCGCAGCGTTAGCGCCTGACTTCGTTTCTTTTGCTGTTTTGTCCTCTTTGCTTTCTACTCTTTCGCCCTCTTTTCCCTCTCCTCCTGTTTCCATCCACCCTGGGACTGTCCTGCTGTTATTTTATCTCGGGAGCACGGTTCCTGCAGAAAGCCACTGATTTATGAGAAAAGGCTTTTCCTAAAGGACGTGCTGTCACTGATTTGCTGCTTTTTTATACTTGGTGCTGGCTGCTCCTGTCATCACTAAGGTTGCAGACAGAGTGAAATATACTCCCTCCTTGGTCTGGCACACTTGTAGCTGTGCAAGTCTGTGCTGTCCCCCGGCGGAGGCAGCTGGTGGTCCCTCTGCACCCACAGGGAGAACCAGCTGGGAAAGCCTAAAAGAAAAACTCTGCACAAGTTTGTGAGCTGGGAGAAAGGGCAAAAAAGTGCTTCCAGGGACAACTCTTCCTTGGACAGACTGACCCAACTCAACAGAAATGCTGAGTCTGGGGATGTCAAAGGCAGATGAGGAGCCGCGACCCCCTCCCGGCTCCCCCGGCAGCCTTGTCATGGCAAGGGCTTCGCAGCAGAGGGCACGGCTCGCTTGCACCGTGCGCTCTCTCCCCTTCTTGAACCCTGTGCCAGCTGTACATTGGAAAAGCTGATGTCTCCGGCAGCCTGCGCACATCTGTGCTCCCATAAACTGGAGCTGGCAGCCTGGCTCCAGCTCCCCTAACTCGCCTTTATTGCTTCTCTCTGCTCGTTTTACTTCAGGTGAAGTGAAGCACAGCTTTCTAAACCTCCCTAGGGGCTCCAGGCAGCTTGGTTTTCCACCTGATTTAGGCTGGTCAAAACTTCTAGTTTTTAGATATGCCCTGGGATGAAGCGTTGTCTCTCCTCTTCGCTGTGTTTCAAACCTGCACTCTCAAGGGCTTCCACCTGACTCATCGGCAAACAAACCTCTGCCGCTCTGCTGGGTCCTGCGGCGAGGAGCGGGGGGATGGCCGGGGTGTCACAGCTCGCACCCTGCGGGCTGCTCCGGGCACCTTTCCCTCGCTCACCCGGTGCAGTTGGCCCTGCGACGCCTTTCCTTTCCTTTTCTGCTTTGCTTTTAGGCAGCGAGGGGAGCTGCGGCCGCGCTGACTTGTAGCAAACTCCCCTTTTCCTTCACGTTTCCTTGGGAGTCTGTGTCTGCAGTAAAGGGTGGGGGGGTTGCCAGAGCGTTTGCTGGAGGCTTTTGTGGCACAGGAAGGAAAAGCCTCGGGTGGGTTATTGCAGATAGCGAATGCCAGGAGACCCCAGCCCTTCCTCCCCGGCCCACCCTCCTCCTCCTCGCTGGCTGCCCAGAGGCACGAGCGGGGCGGCAGGGTCGGCCCTCTCTCTCTGCAGAAGAGCGGGGCTGTGCCTGCTGCGGTCCTGCCGGCGTTGCCCTCCCGCCCAGGTCGCTTTTCTTCGCACCGAGGCTCGGGCCGCCTTGGCCGGGCGGCATCGCGGGGCGCCTGGCAGAGGCGCACCCCGCAGCCGAAAGGGGGTTTGGCTGTTTCTCCTCTTGCAGGCTCTGCAGTCTGCGTGGGCACGACACCAGAGGAGGAAGAGGAGCAGGCGGGCAGGGTGCTTGCTGGGCAGCCCGGTGGCACCGGGGCCCCGTCACGGCTGCACCCCTGGGCAGATCACAAAGGCTGTGTGAGGGAGGGCCGCCTGCTTAAGGAAACGCTCAGTTTTCTCCACGTAGGATGTCATAAAGAGCATCCCCTGGCAAGGGAAAGCCTGTTTGTACCTGCCTGAATCCTGCTGAGCCCTGAGCAGGCACCCTGCAGTTTTCTGCCCCTGCGTTGCATCCCGGAGCGTGGAGAGACGCAGAGACCCCGGCCGCTGGCAGAGGGGTGCGCAGGGCTTGGTCTGCCGTGGGCGACCCTCCTGTACTGCTCCCGCCCGGTGCCCGCCGCGCCGCGGGCCGTGCGCTCGCCTTCGCGGGGCGCATAGTCTGCTTTGGCGTGTGCCGGGGGTAAGCGGTAACGCTGCAAGGAAGACGAAGGGAGGGCACCCTCCTTTCCTGGCTGGTAAAGCCATGATCAGGGAGGTCTCACCCTGATATCACCGACCCGCTGCAGTAGCTTTCCTCGCCTCGTAAGAACAGCTTAAATAAAACACGGCAAGCGAAGAGCAGAAGCTGCGCCCCTGCCCTGAGCCGTGCCAGGTGGAGCGGCAGGACGGGGCTGGGGTCCCCCCTGCCGCCCGCCCGCCCGCCTGGCCCCACTGCCCCTCTTCCAGCCCCGCTATCGCCCTGCCCCGCACCCTGGCTCTGCGAAACTTTGGCCGGGTTGCCCCGTTTTTTTTGTCCCTTCCCTGTGGGTGCTGTGGGGCAGGTGAAAGTGCTGGAATGGGAGCGCTGAACACCTCAGAGCCCTGCTGGGTGCCCGGGGAGGGGCTGGGGGCGTCAGCCTGGTATCATGTACCTGGGCCAGGCAGCGGTGACCCCCCTCTCTGCTGCTCTGCAAAGCTACAGCCTCTGTGGGTGCGGGTTGGAGCCACAGGTTGTGATTCAGGTGTGGGCTTAAGCACCGGGGATGCTGCACAGAGGAGAATGAGGCTTCTGCTGCACCCAGCTTACGGATAATGTCCGGGGCATCTTGGGCTTTGTGTCAAAGTTGGCTTAAAGCATCTCTGAAGATCGTGGTGAGGCTGTGAAGCAGCGTAACTCTGTTATATTGGTCCCTTAATTGTGGAGCTGATGCCCTGAAACGTGGGCTGTGAGCGATGGCAGCTCTCCGTACGTGGGCACTAGTGAACAGTCCTGACTCCATTTCACTGCTGCAGCGGCGCTGGCAGCAGAGGTCCTGCAGCCCTGCCCTGGGCGCAGCCTCCCGCCTCTGCCGATCCCTCCGGCCAGCGCAACATCCCCAGCGCCGGGGTGGGGGGATGTTCGGAGCCTGGGCAGAGGGAATGCCTGGGAGGGGCAGAGCTTGCTCTTTGCAGCACTTCCCGGGGATCTCCGGCAGTCCTGCCAGAGAGGGGAGAGATCCACAATTCAGACCTGCTCTGCAGTAATCTCCGTGAAATTCAATTTATCTCCCGCAGAGAGAGAAGAGCTGAGTCAGCCATGGCTGGATTCTTTTAAGTGGATGGAAACGCTATGATGTGTTTCAGGTCTTGCGCCTAGGATTTGTAAGCCGTTCCCCATGGATTTCTTTTAGCGTACGCTTGAAATTAAAAACGGTTGGACCAGACCTCGCTAGAGCAGGAATTATGCATGAGCTGGCTAAAGGTGAATTTGGAAACCAGTGCTCATTATTCACACTTCTCTTCTAGTTTAAAAGCTGCGAGTGGATTTTTGCAGAGGCAGAAAGGGACCAGAGACAGCCAAGCGCGTGTAACGCATCGTTACTGCTGGCATGTCCCCTGAGAGCACAAGGAGATGAGAAGATGGGAAGAAGAATAAAAGCTCTGTCCCCTGCCTGCGGCCGCTTCACAGAGGTGCTGCCCCGCAGGGGGCCGGGGCTGCCCCTTCTTGTCCCACCTGCCGTGGCGGGTGCGAGTCCCACCGTCCCCGTCTCACCAGGAGGCACCAGTCTGACCTCTCTGGGGGGGCAGTCGGGTACTCTGTGCTTGGGGAATGGAGGGCAGCAGCTGGAGACTTGACGTCCTGGCACCACACCGCCACCCTCACCTCCTGTCCCCAACGTCACCTGTGCAGCCAGGGGCCATTGCCAGGCTCCCGGGCTTCGTTACTGGGGTGGGAATGGCTGTCATTCCCTGTGGCAGAGCCTCGTGTGTGAAAAATTAATTCAGGGGGAAAGAGAGAAAAATGCCACCACTCCCGAGGGCTGGGAGAGCGCTGGGCAAAGAGGCATGGATGGGGCTGGGCTGGTGGGCAGTGTCCTGTCGGTGGGGACAGCCCAGGAGCAGGGGGTGCCCTGGGGCCAGGGAGGGGAGCGTGGCTTCCCCACAGCCCGAGCGGATGAAAGCTGCTGGTCTGCCCCAAATTGGCTGCCGGTGGGCAAAAACGAGCCACTCGGCTTTTTTATTCCCGGTCCTGCTCTTTGCCATGGCAACTCTGAGAGGCCTCGCTCCCTCCTCCCCGATTTGGGCAGGATAAGGGCAAATTGTGCAGGTGATGCTGGGGGCAGCGCTGCCTCTTGGCGAGGCATTTCTAGGGTAACGCTGAGCGGGCAGCAGTGCAGGAGCTGAGCAGGGGAAATGCAGCTCTTCTGGGGGAAAAAACCCCTAAACCCGAGTTGCTTAAACCCAGATTCGCTTCCCTCCTTTTTAATCGCCAGCTCTTCTTTACTGATGTGCTGACCGTGGCGTTCCTGCCGGCAGGGCAGCCCATCCCTGGCGGGCGAGGAGGCGTCGCGGTGCCGGCAGAGCTCGGGGCTCTCGGCAGAGCCCGCCGCGGTGTGTGCAGGGTGCCGTGCCCTGTGGTTCTCGCCACCTGCGCGGTGCCCTGATGCTGCCGTGCTTTCTGCCTTGCAGCCTCCCCCTTCATCATCGCCATGCTCCTGGCCAGCCTCAACAGCTGCTGCAACCCCTGGATCTACATGCTCTACACGGGGCACCTCTTCCACGACCTGATGCGGCGCTTCCTCTGCTGCTCCACGCGCTACCTGAAGTCGCGGCCGGCGTGCGACCTGAGCCACAGCAAGAAGAGCAACTCCTCCTCCTTCGTCCTCGGCTGCAAGAGCACGAGCCAGAGGAGCTTCACGCAGCCCTCCACGACGTGAGGGCATCGCCGGCCAGCGCCTCGCTCCGCTGCCGTGCTGCCTCCAGCGCTCCCCTGTGAAAAGCTGGGGCTCGGCCAAGCCAGGGGGTCCTGTACAAATAGGTGTATATATGTCTGTGTGCGTGTAAGCATGTACAGCGGTCGTTATTTAACTGAGGTGGGAGTGGAGGGAGGACTTCTGTGGTCCAAGTTCCAGTGCTGCCTGGGACAGGACACTGGGAACCCATTTCTGAGCCCCCAAAACCACTGACATTGGTGGCTTTTAGATACCACCGGGAGGGACAGGTTTTGCCCTGAACAATCCCGCGCTGCTGGGGCAGGTCTGCTACGTCCCCGTCGGATCCCCACAGGTGCCACCCTGGGCAGACTGGCCCCACCTCCGCCCGCAGCAGGAATCCCACGGGATGCCAGTGCCTGGCTGAGGCAGAGACACCGGCACTGTGCTCTCCACCCGGGTGCTCTTGCTTCTCTTGCAGCACCGTGGGGCAGGGGCAGCCCCATCCCTGCATCCCTGCATCCCTGCATCCCTGCATCCCTGCATCCCTGCATCCCTGCATCCCTGCACAGCGCCAGCCCTGTTCACCCCAGCCTGGCCCCACTGGTGGCACCGCCAGCAGCGATCAGGGCAGCCCTGCCACCGTGGGCTGGGCGGGCAGTGGGAACAGGGCTGGGGACAAGCCTCCCAGGAGACAACGCTGCCGCCGGGGTGCCCCTACGCCCCAGCTCTGCTCTGTGTGCTGCAGGAGGCTGCGCACGTGGGTCAGCAGGAGCGGGCATGGCTGCAGGGCCGGGGGACCTGTGCAATAACACGTGTGCTCAAAAGCTTCTCCGAGGCAGGCGTGTGGGGTTACAGCTGGGCTCCGTGGGCTTTAACAGGGAAACTCCTGTTGAGTCCCCCGAGGCCAAGCTTTTGCTTTGGGTTTACTGCAGAACACATTTAGACTTTTACACCAATGCAATTTTCTTGCTCTGTAACGCACAAGAGTCATGCTCATGGCATGGATTTTTTATTGTTAAGAAATACTTGTAAATAAAGTTTTCTGACTGCGCCGTGATGGAAAGCGGGAGGGGAAGTGCGGAAGGAGCACTGGAGTAAGAAAATGAAGGAAACCGACGGGAAACACCACTTTAACCACCAGACCTGAGTATGCTCAGCCTGACGATGGGTTTGTTTATAGAGTACTGCACCAAGCACTTCAGATCCGCACCGCGCTTTGTTCCACAGCGTGGAGCGGGCTGTGGCACAGCCCTTGGTGGGTGGGGGAGCCGGGGGGGACGTGCAGCTCTGCCTGGAGGTGGCGGGAGCTTTCCTGTGATTTCGGTGCCAGCAGGATCCAGCGACGGCAGCAGGATGCTCCTGCCTTTGCTCACGCCGCCTCAGGGCCGTGCTCCCACGCGTGGGGATGCTGCGCTCTCCAGCCCAGGGATGCTGCAGCCCACGGCCGAGCTCCCACGCCGTCCCGGGGCGGCGGCGAAACGGGGATGGGGAGAGGAGCCCCAGGGTGGTCACAGTGGAAGGGTGTCGAATGCGCTGCCGAAAAGCTTTTCACAAGGGTCAAAAACGGGACAGAGGTGCTGACACGTGAGCGGTGCGGGCTCCACGTGCGGGGAGCCCATGGACCACGGCGGTGGGGAGATCAGAATTTTGGAGGGGTTTTGGGCTCAGGCTGTGAACTACTAGCACAACAACAACAAAAAAAATTAAAAATAATATAATCCCAGTATTGTTTTAAATTATTTTTATTCCCACAAAAAGCTTTACAAAATGCTCATGAGAAAGTGGTTCTGTAGACCTTTTTCCCCCTACAAATATCTAAATAGATATTTTATTTTATTTTTGGTATCACTCCATCCATCTCAAGGCCCGGTGTTGCAAGAGCATGGGTGCTATATTGCTATGGAATAATGGAAGTCCACGATCCCAAGCCATTGGAAGAGCACCAAGAGAAAATCTGGCTCTTTCTTGTCCTTGGCATGGCACTAGAAAAGACTTTGGCTCCAAGCCTTTGTTGGAAGCCAAGGGAAAGAAGCACATGAACACAATTGAGAATAACCTCTGAACAACGAGACCTCCTGGGCCCTGATTCAGCAAAGCACTTAAGGCCAGAGCCAAAAAAGCGTTTTAAGTGCCTCAAAGTTAACGTGCGGCTTCACGGAAGATGGACTAAACAAATGAATTGACGATACAGGGGAGGAAATTGCTCCGAATTGGGCTTCTTTCCCTTGTCCCCGGGTTTTCACCGGAGCTGGTGTGGCTGGGAGCGGGCAGTGTCCCAGGGGAGGCTCCTTCCTGCAGCCGGGGTGCCACGGGGGCACTGGCTGGAGGGAAGGGTGCGAGGCAGCGCGTCGGACGGGGGTCTCCTCCCTCGGGGCAGAGCCAAGGGGTCGGCGTGGTGCTGCCCGCCCCCAGCGCCGGGACGGCAGGTAGAGCAGGGCAGAGCGGGGAGCAGAGGGACAGTGAGACCGCAAGGCGTGACGACGCCCCGTAATTAAGCAGTGAGGGTTGAACGGCCACAAATGGTTTTGCAATTGCTGGTGGCCCAGGCTCAGCCCATACTCCCAGAAGGCAGACACAACATTTCATGCACTAATTCATCTGGATTTCAAAGCTTTGCCGAAATGCAAACACACATGGAAAAAAAAGTTTGTTTTCATTATTCTATCCATAAAAATTTTGTGTAGCGTGATTTAATACAGAAGCTTCCACAACAACAATTACTTGCGGCAAATAATGATTCATATGCAAGTATTTCTCTTAGTGTCACGCCAGACTGAAGGGATGGAGAAGCAGGCAGGGTTTGGTCTGTTGTCCAGCGGCATCTCTGCACCCTCACTTCTCCCTCTGGAGCTGCAGGTCCCAGCCCAGGGCTGTGGTCCAGGAGGTGCTGCGGTCCCTCCCGCCGGAGCAGGGCATGATGCCGGGGCTCCTGGAGGACACAGGGCTCTCCCTGGGCCGCTCGACGGGCCCCGATGGGCTTCTCTTCTTGGAAAGCTGCTGGCTTTGGGGTGGAGTAAGGGGCAGCCCGGCGTGGCTGGGGAGCGTCCCTGACGGCCAGGTCTGCCGCAGGGCCCCGCCGCGCTGCGCAGGTCCCTGGGCAGGGGTGTCCGTGTGCCCCGGGGCCGGGCACGCTGCCGGAGCCAGGGAAACCTGCCCCGAGGGGTGGTTGGGGCGGCTGTAGGGACCTAGAACTCCTTCCGGAGAGCAACCCTGACATTGCTGCAGATCTTGGAGAGCGCCTCGAAGAGCGGGTCGCAGAAAGTGTGGATGCAGAGGGAGTAGATTCGGCTGACGCACTGGATCTCTATCAGGTAGCTCTTGATGCAGGGCACCACTGCCCAGATGTGGCAGAAGGAGATGAGGGCGAAGAGGAAGCCCCAGACAACTGCCAGGGGGATGCCCAGGATGGCAGAGAGCAGCCGGTAGCACCAGTACTTGCTGACGGTGAAGGTGGTGTAGCTGGCTTTCCAGACGCCGTCAAAGCTGTATGTTCCCACAGGCTCAGCTATCACATCCTCAAAATCCACCTGGGAGGAGAGAAGGCGGAGGTAAGGGGGGCTGCTGGGGGGGTTAAAAGGGCTCCAGTGCAAGGGTGGGGACCCGCTGCAGCGTGAGAGGAGAGCCCGAATGGAGGGGCCCGGGGAGAGCACGGGCTGCACCGGGGGAGACGGACCCCCTGCACCCCCCTGAGCAAGGACCGGCCCCGGCGCAGCAGGAGAGCCGCTGCCCTCACAGAGGTCCAAGCGGGAGACGGCACAGGCACGCAGCCTTACCCCACGGCATGAGACCCCAGGCTCGGCCGCCCCGGGACACATTCCCCAGTCCCAAATCCTGAGCTGCGGACGGTACTTGCAGGTGCCGGGGCCAGGCAGGAGCCCTGAGAACAGGAGCTGTGCGTGGGAGTGTTTGCTCCGGAGGAGGCCAGAGCCCGTTCCTACCCTTTTTTAGCATTCGGGGACATGGGCTGCTTGCTGGGCAGGAAGGTGCTTTGTGCTAATAAAAATCCAACAGCCCTCTTGATTTACAATTTATGTACTTATATATGCGGAGGCGAGGCGCTCGATTCTGTCTGTCTGCGTTCTGTCCGGAGAGCGAGAGAGATCGGCTCGGCCATGCCCTTACAGGGGTAGTGCTGGTGCTGTACGCGCAGGCACTGCCAGTGCCTCTGCATGACAAGTACTCTTAAAAGCCTCTGAACTACACACGGAGATCTCATTGTGGCGTAACTCATTTTTAGGGCAGCCGTGTGCCAAGCTATTTGTCTTGAAAAACAGCATGGCCTTTCCTTGGGAAGCTCCCGTGTCTGTTTGTACATCGATGTTAAATTGCAATATCCGTTCTGGGTTTGGAAGCGCTTTGATCATAAAATCATTCTGCATCATCTTTAATTTCCTGGGGGGACTCGGATTAGGAGCCCGCAGCCGGGTTAGCTGGTGCTGGAGCCCAGCAGCAGCCCCCGGGGAAGGCCAGGTGGGCTGGGAACCTCACAGCCCCCCACCGCACAGCTGCCTAACGAGCTGATCAGGGGCTCAATTAACGAAGGGAGCAGCAGGCTATAACAGAGGGGTCTCTGCCTGGCTGCTGCTTTTGCTGACAGCGCCCCAGGAGAGGGTCTGGAGGAGCGGCGGAGGCTGACTCCCGAGCCCAGCCTGGGCACTGCCCCGAAGGGGACCAGCAAGCACAGGTACTGCTCGGGTGCTTTGCCTGGGAGGAGGATTTCAAAGCCCTGCCAAGGCTCTGTGGCCGGTGCCACTGCCGTAACGTGGTCTGACATTCTGGTTGTCGCACCGTAATGCTCGGGATGGGTTTGTCTGTGGCCACGTGAACCTTCAGCCCGCAAAGCGCTCTGCTTCCCTGCTTCCCTCCGCAGGGTGCCCCTCTCCCCGCTGTGCTTTCAGGCCATGACATGCTCTAACGCCCGGGGTGTTTTTGAGCGTGTGGCTGCCCACTGGAGAGCGGGGAGGTTTTGGCTTTCCCTTCGGGACGCTCTCAAGCGGCAGCGAGGTGACTTGTGCTCCCTGTCCCGGGGCTGGCTCTGCCCTCCCTCCCCAGCCTTATCGGCCGTGCTATTTTTAAGGTGGGAGGAATGCTAGGTGCCTTGGGCCAGCGCTCTGAGAGCTTCCAAAGCTGACGGAGCAGCAGCGTGGCTGTGTATGTGGATGAGCTTGAAAATCCTCTTACAGGCTTTTGGGGATACCCCGAGTGGGGAAAAAGCAGGGATGGGGGGGATGGGGCTGGCATCACCCCCCAGCAGTAGCTGGAGACCTCTCCAAGCTGGGGAGCAGGCAGGTGGCCCCGGAGTGCTGCCTGGCCCGGGGCAGGGAGCGGGCTGAAGGCTGTCCTGGCTGCCCCGGCAGCACGGCTGATGGCAGAGCGGTGCTGCCCGCGGGCCGGCGCCTTTCCAAGCCCCGGGCCAGGGCTGCTGAGACGTGCTGGCACGGCACGGCATGGCACAGATGTGGGACGCGCTGCTGGGGACGCGCTCGAGATGCTGAGGTGCCTGGCAGCTGTCACGGGCACGTCTCGCTGTGCCAGAAGGGTGCCCATCTATGGCTGTCGCTGCCACAGCTCGTCTGGGGGCTTTTTAATTTGGCCGTGACACGGTTTTAGCCGTAATAATGTTTTAATGCACAGGCTTGCGTTTCACCGGCGCGCTCAAGGTCACGGCCCGTTACAAAGCCTTTGTGAGCAGGCTCGGTGCGTGCCGTCCCTTCTGGCACGTTGTCCACTTCAATCTCTCAAATACAGTTTTAACAAAACCGCTTCCATCTCCTCCTGTTCTCCTTTGGGCCAAATTATCTTTGGCATAATGCTGACAAAGCTTGGAGCAACCCTGTTTCAGTGGTCAGCATTCAGGGAAATGTTTCCCTGGTCAGCTTGACTGAGAGCTCCTCCTGATCAAAAATAGACGGAGGAGGCTTGCTGCACCCTCCTGCTGCCGTGGGGGAGAAACTGTTGTCTTCCAACTGGACAACATGTATCTGAACATGCTGGTGCTCGGTCTAAAAGGTTAGCAGTCCTTCTCCAAGGTTCCCTTTAAACCAGTGATATGGGCTGGCCCTGTTTTATTTTCGGCTCCCCACTTACTGGTACAAAGCAGGGTGTCTCCATGAATTTTCAGGCTACAGCCCGTGAAGTTGGAGAGTGCGTTCAAGAAATGGGAAATACTGGGTTAATTGGAGCCGTGCATGCTGCCCAGCTGGAGTCTGGACACCCCTGGCAGCACGGTCACCCCCCTGCAGCCTGAGGTAACGCCACCTCTTGAGGAACGTACACCAGGGGCGTGCAGCCCTGGCTGAGGCCAAGCCAAACGCGGAATGCCGATTCCAACGCTCCGACGGAGTGAAGGAGGCAGCGCCGCTTCTGGAGCGCGGCGCTGGGAAAGCCCTACCTTGACAACGTCCTCGTTGATGTGCTTTGGGTCTCTGTTCACCAGGTCGATCTCCTTGGTGTGCTGGTCCTTGATGATGATCCTCTCCTCCAGCTCGGTCTGTTCCTCTGCCATGGCTGCTCTGCCGCCAGCTTGGCTCTGGACGGTCGTGGAGCAGGGAATTGGGGCTCTGCTGGAGGAGGATCTGGGGGAGGGCAGGGTGTGGGGGCACCGGCCCCCTCCCGCTGCCCGCAGCAGCTGCCCTGCAGCCCTGCGCCCCTGGCAGCGCTCCAGGCTAAAATTAATGTCCTGCCTCCTGCGGCAACCCCTTAAAGGGGCTTGGCTGGGGACAGCCCCGCCGCGTCACCTCTGTGTGGGCGGCTGGTGGCCCTCGAGCCGGGACAGGGGTGGCACAGGGCGGTGGGTGTGCAGTCCCCGGCCCTCCCAGCCTGCTGCGCAGGTGGGATTTTTCTCCTCACATGGGAGGAATGGTGCCCAATTTGGGGCAAAAGTCCTCAAAAGCCTGAGAGAAATGGTTGTTTAGGAGGGAAATTGTTGTTTACGAATCTGTAAACGGATTGGCTCAGGGGAGATGGGAATTGTGTCTATAAATATCACCCAGAGAAGCCACATTGTCCTGGGACAGCCAGCGAGCCTTGGGGTCCCTCTGGGAGCCCAGAAGGCGGCTGATGGTATTGGCTCGGATTCCTTCAATTCCAGCTTTTTCATACAGAGAACCTCGAGGAAATCCACCAGACCAACCCCCAGCGCTATAACAGCCGGGATCTCTCCTCCGTGAACACTGGGCACAGTGACATTTAGCATATTAATGAAGATTGATTTAACTTGTGCTGTATTTTGATAATCCTCATCAATCTCTTCAGTCTCTTGGTTTTTGTGAACTGAAGATTTGTTTAAAACTAATGGTTTTGTGAGGCGGGGAAAAAAAAGGGGCAACCAAAAAAACCGCAACTAACCAAAACCCAACAACCAAACCAACCACCCACCACCCAAAGCTTCTGTCAAATCAGTTTATAGACACTTTTGTTTGAAGTAGAGCTGGGATAACCGACTGCTGTTCTCCCACAGTGTCCCTTTGGTAACGCTGCAGAGCCTCTCCGGGCAGTGCTGGGGACGCCCTTGGTGACAATGGGCTGAGGGGGTGACTGCATATGACCCCCCGTTAGCGTTAAGTGTTCCTGTGTCCAACGTTAAGGGTTAAGCATGTCTCAGAGCTGTTTGTGAGCCCCATTTCTCTCCTGTTTCACCTGGGAAGCAGCACAGACGTTTGGTACCTCTAGCTGGGAGGTGCTTTGGGTTTCACTGTCGAGACGAAACCTCGCCTCTGGCAAAGGCTGGCAGCGATGCCCATGTCGCATTGCAGGGGAGGAGCAAGCAGGAGCACCCGCGTGAGCCTTGCCGACGGCCCGTGGGCAGCACCCAGCTCTGGTGGTGCTGTGGGTGCTCTTCCCTCCCTCCCTGCGGGCAGCGAGCAGGCAGGGCAGGCAGCCCCTGCGCACCCCTTCTGGGCTGACATCGCGCGGCACGCGGCACGGGTGGGAAGGGGCAGAGAGGGAGGGATGCACAGCTCGGAGTGAGGAGGCTTCGTCACCCCGGGGGCGTGGAAGCGCCGTTTTGGAGCCAACGTGCTCGGCTGGCGGGGGGCGGGGGGCGTTTTAACTGCCAAAAGTTGCTGCCTCCTAAACCCACCAGTGCCTGGGCAGTGCCCTCTTTATTAAACCCCCATGGCTTGGGGCCTGGAGCTTACAGCACTGCACTGGTTTTGCTCCAGCCTTTTGGTATAATACAGTGCAAAAACGGGATTGTGCTCTTCCGTTTGGCTGAGGTCTCTCGGGCACGTTCATTTTTCCTGGGAATTTGTGATGGAGAGGGCCTGGCTGAGCATCACCGCAGCTCGAAGGCTGCCAGGCTCCTCTAGCTCCTGCTGCTCGTGGTGTGTTTTCAGTATTTTTTTCTGGAGTCAGGGTGGTACCTCAGTGTGGAAACTGGTTTTCTTGGGAATTCTGCTCCAGCGAAAGCAGATGTGGTGATGCCCTGGGGTGTGACATATCCGTGGCTAAAACTGTGACTGTGAGAGACCTCCCTGACTCCTCCTGTAGGGAGAGAAAGGGCAGAACTGGGGGTGGGAAAGTAAAAGCAAAGGGGGCACCTATGGAGAAGGGACACACCCCATAAAGGGGTATGAGCGTGGGGTTGTGGGTTTAAATCTGGGCAGGTGGCCTCTGGAGAGGAGCACCCCTGTCCTGACTGCATTCCTCCGGGCGAAAGGGTGCTGGAAAACCCTTCGGCAGCACCAGTCTGACATCCCTGGATGTCTCACCGGCACAGCGGCGGGGTCTGGCCCCGTGCCCTCGCCTTCCTGCCGGCTTGGTGGAGTGGTGCAGCGGCAGGCACAGCACCCGGGAGGCAGTGAGCTGCTGCTGGTGATGAGACCTGCCTGGAGCTGGTCAGGCCAGGGGGTGCCCAGAGCCTGGCTCCAGGCGAGCTGCCTGCTGGTCTCTGCCTGTTCAGCGGGGCTTTCGGACCCGTGCTCGGGCAGTGACCCGGTCCCCCCCCTGTGCTGCCAGTGCCGGCTGCTCCTCAGCAGCACCAGCAGCTGGAAGAGCCCAAACCCAGCTCGGGCTGATGGTTGCAAGTAAAAAATCCTCCACGCTCCGAAGGTTTGAGCACCAGCTTTAAGACCCGTTCTGTCGCGGCTGAATTCTGTTCTAACAAATTTTTGTAGCACCACCGCTGCGGTGGCTGAGCGCTTCCAGATGATGGATTGCGAAGGGTGTTTTTGCAAAACAAGCTGTTTTCCCCTTCCTCCGAGCTGAAGGGACGCATTGCTGGGGCAAGCAGGCCCGCAAGCGGAGGCGGCGTGCGCGAGCCTGATGGAAGAGCCATGCTGGCTTGGCCGGGAACCAGCGCCGAATTTAGGAGGCACAGCTGCTGCCGGCAGCGCTGTCCCCTGACAGACGGAGGAGTGCGACACAAGGTATTTGCTCTGCTGCATTTTCCTCCACCCATCCCGCGTGGAAGGCTTTACACTGGGAAGGGAGGGGGGTTTGGTGACCTGTCCCCTCCCAGGGCTGGGGGGGGGTTGGCAGTGTGGTCGTGGGGCACAGCACATGAATCCCCCCCCTTTGCTGGGCCCTGCCCCACCTCCAGCGTGGGATTTCTAACAGCACGAGTCACTTGCTGTCTTTGGGCTTGGGCTGGGCTGGCCCTTGCTGTCTGCCCCCAGGCAGGCGGCTTCGGTGTCCCAGGCGTGGGAGTAGGAGAACGTGAACCCGCGTAGCCCTTAACGTGCCGTTCGTAAGAGTCTCAAGTAGCAACGGGAGAGGGGAGGAATATTCTGTAGCACCGTAGATCTATAAATAAATCTATTTCCGAGTACTTTAGGACTGTGAATGGGACACCGTGTAAAAGCTTCTGGTGTGCAGAGGCTACAGGGGGCTAACGGTAACACTAGTTTGTTAGGAACTAATGACAACCAGAAGTTTAATTGCTAAGTTTAGATGATAAAACAATAACAGTTGGATGGAGGTACGCGAGACATGCATTGAGAGAATTTGCTGGCCATGGCTTGTCTTGTGGAGTCCTTCTCCCAGCCTGGCCACGCAAGAGACTCAGCCTTTAGTTTCTTGGTTGTGCCCTTCACTAGTGCCCACTCACACGTCAGCCACACAGCAATAAAGTCATCGTGCCTTTCAATATAAAGTCCAGTTTTTGTCTAACAAATGCATTCTTCCTTCCGAACCAGGGCTTCTCCTTGCGGAGTTTTCCTTGCACCAGCCTGCCCAGGCTCCAGGCGAGTCCTAAGCTTCAGCCGGTCCTCTTGGCCCCCGAGCGCCGCTGCCCTCAGCCAGCCCTGGCCCGTACGTCTGTCCAGCTCTGAGCGCGGAGGATGGGGATTCAGGCTCATGCCAAGGAGTGGTTGGATCGAGTGGTCCTGCACACCTGGAGCACACTTGGGTATTGTAAAACCAAGCTGCCCACCCCGCTGCAGGAATTCGGGGTGTTCCCGTTACCGGGGGGGTGGCTCCTACCCTGTAAATACAACAGTGCTGGTGGCTACTGGGAGCCTCTTGTTCAGCTCCTTGCTGCTGTCATGCTTTCTTTCCCATTCCATGAGCAGCTCCTCTTGAAGCTTTGTGCTGCAGCACTGACAGAGGAGGAGGTGCCGCTCGGCTGCTGCTGGGGTCACCGTTTCGGTCTGGAGCTTACTGGAGAAGCAGGGCTTGGGCATGTGGCTTGGTCCTCCTCATCCTGAAACCTTCCCAGACTGACAGGCATCGCTTAGGACATGAAGGAGATGCTGCTGCTTCTGTCTAGCTTGGAGTGTTTTCCCTGTGCTCCCCATATGTCAAGTCTCAAAGGCTTTTTTTCCCCCTGGGAAAATGGAAAGAGTTACGAACGCAGGAGAGGGAACCCGGTGGGAGCAGGGCAGGGCTCGGCAGTGGAAGCGCAGGACGTGCCTGCTCAGTGCTGCTCAGGTTGATGCTTGGTCTCTGCTGGGCAGACCTTCTCCCAGACGGATGCTGTGAAATACTTGCTTCGCCCCTGATGCCTGGAGCAGGGTGCTGCTCCCTCCACTGCTCCCCTGCATACCCCGGGGTTAGAGCCGGGTCTCTGTGGGAGCTGAACCCAGCTGCACTGAAACGAGAATCTTTCAGTTTGGGAACATTTGTTAGGAAACCTTGTGACAAGATTCCCTCTGCAGAAACAAGTAGCTGCTATTGCCCACCCCCAGCCTCATACATGGTCTCAGGGGGAGTACTCCTTTTGGTAAATGGATTACCAAAACCTGGGCTGGCTGTAGGCTGCAAGGACTGGTGCTGTGAACTTAGAAACCTTCTAGAGGTCAGGTAAATAACCTGCTGATTGGTCCCAGCAAGTAAAATACATTTCTGTTAAGCAGAGAAGTATAAAGCAGAAATCAAAGCTCCTATGAAAAGACATAGAGCAGAATTGTGGTGAAGGAATAGTAAAGAAGAAGAAATTGGGAGTTTTTGCTACTGAGCCCTCTGGGAGCAGTGGTATGCTGTGGGGGAGAGGAGAGCTGTGTACAAAGTGAAGCTGGTAAATTAAGTCTTGGGTTAAAGCAGGAGGAATGACTCTGTGCACAAGCCCTGACCTCAGGGGCTTTTAATCCTTTAGTGCGTGTAGGAAGGAAAGCAAATGAATGTCTCAAGCAAGCGGAAGGCGCTGCCAGATGGGAGTGAGGGTAAGGGATCAGCTCTACCTTCAGCACTTGGAGCAGGGTTCTCATTTCCTTGCTTTTTAAAAAGCAAAACAGAACTACCTTTCATGTCGCCTTCCCATGAGCATCTTTGAGCTCTTCGGACTCTCCGTTGCAGGTTAAAGCTCAGTTTTAATGACCCATTCCCCAGCGTTACTTCTCCCTGAAAATGGGAGCCTGCAAGGGGTGATGTGGTGCGCTCCTGACTTTGGTTTCTCTTGTGTATCACCACCGCCAGGCTGTAAGTCCGAAGTTAGAGGCTGGGTCTCCTCTGGTGGCAGGAGGACGCGTGTGCAGCCTTGGCAGCGCTGGGGATGAATTCCTCTTGTTTCGGGTACAAATCTGCAAAGCTGGCCAGTGGATCCACAAACACCTCATCCTCTGTTTGTTTTCCTTTGCTGGCTGGAAAGAGCACCAGGATGAAGCGTGGGCAGCGGCTCTGTGCCCTGTGAGGTTTGCTCTTTGCAGCACCTCGCGTTTCAGGCACAGAAATAATTCGTTATTAAAGTAAACAAGTTGGATTGGGATGCCCAGGAGGAGCAGAAGCCTCAGGTAACTGTTTAATGCCCGCTTTTGTCTGTCAACTTGAGAACGCCTGCGGGAATTGTGTGTGCTTCCAAGCGACCGGGATGAGTCTGCTCCTGCTGCCTCGGGTTCCCTCTGTTCCTGGTCTCTCCCCTCTCTCACAGGGGCTGCGACCAGAGCTCTCCTGGATCAGAAATGGCTCTTTGCCCTGTTCCTAGCTGGATCTCCTCTCTGTTAGCGCAGAAGAGGAACCCAAGCTGGCTGGAGCTATTCTGGTCAGAGTCCTTGGATGCAAAGCCTGGCCCCCACAGGAGGGTGCCCTGCCTCCCTGCGAGCGGCGCAGGGTCTCGTGTTTAGGCTAGTCCTCGCTCTTCAGTCCTCAAGCGCTAACGGGTGCAGAAGATACAGAGGGTAGGGATTTAATGGCATTACCATTTCAGAGGCAGCTGAAGTAGGTGGCTGGCAAATAGAAGCTTGAGCAGAAGCTCTGTCATATTTAATATCAATTAAAATTAAATTTCACCAAAGTAGTAGAGAAAAACACTCATTTATCATTCAAGTCATCCTCTTAGCTTGTTTCAGTTCAGAGTTTTTTGCCCTTTAGAAGAGAGGGAACATCTATGAATATCAAATTCCTGCCCCTGTGGATACACAACCACCCAATATTCCACGTTCTTGTCTCTGCTGTAAGTGCTGGGATAGGAGCTCCAGTGGATGCGGTGGGCTGGGGGTGCTCTGCCGGGCCGGAGAGCGTGCTTAGGGCAGGCAGGTCCTGCCACTTCTGCAGCCGTGGGCAGGAGGGGGCGAGTTCAGGCTCACACAGAGCAGAAGCTGGACTGTCCTGGTGGGAATCCTTTTCTTCATTTGTAGGGGAGCCCCCACCTTGCAGAGCAGGGGGGGAGAGCCCAGCGGTGCCACAGAACGTGGAAAGCTGCTTTTCATCCCCTGGGCTATGATCAGCAGTTTTCCTTTTGCTTGAGTTACGAGCTTCCTTTTGCTTCGGACACCGCTGTCCTGAATCTCGGGGGTGCCCCGGTGCTGAGAGCACATGGGCTGCGGTCAGAGCCGGGGGTCTGGGCTGTGTGGTGTGGCCGTCCCCAGGGGCTGAGGGGGCCAGGGCAGCACTCCACAGGGGTGCAGCAGGTTGGTGGGAGCCTGCGGAGATGGTATCGCATTGAGACGCCCCAGGTGCTGAAGGGATTCCGCTTCCAATGCGGTGTGTGACTGTACCAGCGCGCTGGGTATCCCACGGAGCACCTACGGCTGCACTTCCTGCTAGGCAGCTCGTCGGGCGCTAATCGAGCCCGTAAGTAACGGCTGGCTATTTCCTAATTCCCTCTTAATCACATTCTGACGGCTGTGGGCAAAGCTACGTTTAAAATGTTGAACAAAGGACCGTGTCCTATATCAGATTAGAGGGGGAAAAAGTGCAGTAAGGCGCTGGAGCGGCTGGGAGGGTTCAGCGGAGCCGTCGCCCTCCTGCAGTGTCTTTGCACACTGTCGTGGGCTGCCCGTGGCCCTGGGGCCCGTCCGTGCTGCCGCGGGGAGGGAATGCCCACCCTGCCTGTCTCGGGACACGGTGCCCTGGCTGAGGGACTGGGGCTCGCCAGCCCTGCTGAGCCGGGCTCTTCGCAGCTGGACGGCGCCAAGCCTGCTTCGGAGAAAAAACAGCTTCAAGTAACCCGTGGGGGGTTGTTCCC
Source organism: Leptosomus discolor (assembly GCF_034619465.1). Classification (NCBI taxonomy): domain Eukaryota; kingdom Metazoa; phylum Chordata; class Aves; order Leptosomiformes; family Leptosomidae; genus Leptosomus; species Leptosomus discolor. The sequence continues at coordinate 1,034,491 of NC_141399.1, forward strand.
CCTCTGCTGAAGGCACGAGAGGACACTTTTGGAGCGGCCCCCTTTCAGCTTGTGTTTATATCTCCTCAATCGCAGCTCTTTTCTCTCACACCAGCACTCTAAATTCCTTTGGATTTTCATTTTAAAATAGCCTCGCTAGGCTTTTCCTTATCAAGTGAGAGACTTCTCTTGATTTATCACTTATGACATAACTGATTGGGTAGTCTGATAATCAGATTTAACTAGTTGGTGTGCTGCTGATTAGGACTAGGGTCTAAACTTGCCTCTGGCTATCACTTATCCTGATGTTATTAGTTTTCCCTTTAATCAAAAAACAGGCAGCAGACCAACAATGCTTTTCCTTTCAGCAAAGAGAAACACTGCTCCAAGCTGCACGATGGGGAGCCGGGTAATGAGGAGGGGGCACGGGCAGCGTGCAGAAGGTTGCCCTCGTGGCTCAGAGAGGTGCTTTGCATCAAGCTACAGTGAAGGCGATGGGAAACCAGTTAAAACTGCCTTGCTGGCAAGAAAATGACCCCAAATAGGGGCTTTCCAATACAGGTTCGAGGTAAGAGGGTGGATGTGCGTGTGCATGCCCTGCGAGGGGTGAGGCAGGGAGGCTGCGGTGCTTACCCCTTGGGTCCCCGCTCACGTTGGGGATGAACGATGCTGCAGCGCCTGGTCCTGGCCTGGGGCTCCGGGGAGGGCCCCTGGGCCAGCACGCTGGGAGGGGGGCTAGCTGCTGCCCTAGCCTGGGCCAGAGCTCAGCCTGCGCTGCAGAGCCGCCTTCCTGAGAACAAACAGGGATTTGCGGTTGTCAAATGCGCTGGGACGTGGGTGGGTTTGGGAGCCGCCGAGCAAGCTGGGCACGGCTCCCCCACGGGAGCTGCTCTCCCCGGGCAGAGCGGGAGCCCCGGGAGGCACAGGGACGCAGGGCAGGTTTTACCCCACTGAGGTGGTTCTGCTCTCCTGACCGCAGCCTGTCCTGGGTGGGCAGGGGCCAGCACCCCTCTCCATCTGCACCTTCCTGCTGCCCAGCAGTCCCACGGCGAGGCAGGGCAGCGGGACGTGGCCACGGCTGCTCCCAGGCGGCTGCGGTGGCGGAGCCGAGGCTGGGAGCAGATGACGGCGTGTGATGCCTACTGCTTTATTGCTGTATTTTTAGAAGTGGCTCGCTTTGCTGTCTGGAATCCCTGTGGTGTTTAGCTTTGCTGCGCAGCACCTATGGCCAAAATTACGCAGAGCTCCGCCGGAGCCACAGCGTAAAGATAACCAAATCCTTCCACGACAGCCCGGGGCAGCTGCTCTGGCAGGAGCTGGCTGACTGCTGGTGTAAGCGGCACTCGGGGGCGGCAAGGCCAAGTCAAATTCAGGTTTCCAGCTCCACCAGTTGAAGTGGGAAGGGTGTTCAGCTGGTGTGTTCGTAGGAGAGTTGGGGTCGATACTGCTCAGCTTGTCAGCCTTGATGTGAGGGTGGAGGCTGGTGGCGGTGGCTGGCTCCTGCCCTGGGTGGCCCCGGTGTCCTTTCTGCAGCCCTGAGCTGCTGCAGGGCAGAGGGCAGAGGAGCCCCATTGTGCTGGAAGGACAGAGCACAAAGACGCTTTTGGTCCTGCTCCTTCGTGGGCACGTGCCACGCTGACTGTCCTGGGCTCGATGGAAGAGGCAGGGAGAGCAGAACCATAGCACGTCTCCTTGCAGCCTGCCCCTGGGTGCAGCAAGCCTGTTGCTACTAAAAGGACAGTCTTACCGATGGTTTCAGGACTCACTCTCCAGACTGGAATTTTTTGACAATATAGAACAGGTTTGAGAGGTTGGAGAGCAAGTGTTTCACCCTCTTTGAGGTTCAAGGGGGATCAGGGGGAAATTCATCCTGACACAATGACAGGAGGAGGGCGAGTGGGGTGGGATTGCTGGGTGTCTGAGCTGCTCATCCAGTGGGGTTGCTCCAGCATCTGGAAAGCCCTTTGCTTCCCACAAGGAATGGCTGAAGTATTTTCCCCTTTCTTGCCCTGGAGGTTTTACAGTGCTCTGGTTACATACTCGGTGCAGCAGAGGGGTAACATGGTTTAAAGACCAGGGCCCAGAAGCTCAGTCCTTCTTTGAACGGAACTAGGCTAAGTTGGGCTTTGTCTGAATAAAACACTCCATGAAGTGTTTGTGAGAGGCAGCCAAAGCTGAAGTGCAGAAAGCAATGCCTGTGACCACTCATAAATAAGAAAAGATGCTGCTGTTTGGATGATGTCATGGCAAAGATGTGCAGAGGGATTTTTTTGCGGTGTTGATCAATATTGCTTGGCTGTGGCACGTCCGTGAGGCTCCTAATGCCTGCAAATAAAATCCTTTCAAGCCCTGGAAGGGGGGGTTAGTCTGTTAATAACCCCGTGCAGAATATAGATGCCTATTTCTAGCACTGGGAGCTTTGTACGTGAAAGGTTTCAGCTGCTCTTCCCTGTCCTGTTCTTGTTCTGAGCTATTGTGGTGCTCCTCTGTCTGGCAGTGGCTGCCTAAAAGCCAAATACTGGGGCGGACTCAGGCTCCGATGTAACCACTGACCATTTTCCTCCCCAAAATGGTAATTTTAGAACGAAGGCAAATGACCAAGTGGGGTTCCTGGGGCACTGATGGGCTGGTTGGCAGGGCTTGGGGAGGTCCCTACGGGTAGCATAAGCCCTAAAGTGGCAGTGGGGTTACTGTAAGCCAGAAGAAAAGATGACAAGCTTGTGAGCACCTAATATCCCAGCTTAGCGTGGGACAGCTGCTAAAAAATAGTGCTGAAGAGACTGGCCGATATAGTAACATGAAAAGAGAGTTTCCCATCTCCCTCTCCCCTGGGTGACAGTTTCTTCTATAGCATTGCACGTGGCAATGTGCAACTGGAAAAATACTGTCTGATCAGCTAAAGTACCCGTAAAAACCGCGGCCCAGCTCTGTAAAGCCGGAGTGATCTCTCAGCCCTCAGAGTCACTGTCAAACATGAAGACGACTTCCTATCCCATGAAAGCTCGGGCTGTCAGGAATGGTCTGCTGTGTGATTGTGCTCTGGTCCGAGTCCCTTTGCTGTCCCTCCGGGGCTTTAGCAGGGTAGTACGCACGTCGGGTTTTCTTCAGTATCGATACCTCACGCCGCGATGCTCTCCAGGGTCCCTGACCACAGGCTGCAGCCTCCGGGACAACCATTGCCACAGAACACAGCGAGTGGCTTGACCAGCGCTGAGCCCCTCCGGCTGCTCCTGGCCCCTTGGTGGCTGCTGCAGGCTCCGGATCCCGACCTAGCAGAGTCGTTCCGATGGGGTTTAACTTGCTGCTGCCACTCGCACTTCAAACCTGAGCATCTCCTGCTGTGCTGCGAAGGGGCAAGAGACCCAGGCGCAGACCTTATCCTGCCAGGAGACGGTTTTCACAGCTTCAGCGTAGTTCATGGTTTTCCGTCTGATTTACAGCTTGGGAAGACGGGTCGCAGAGTGGAAATGAAAACTTGGTGGTTATTGCTAGAACTTTATGTCAGTTTTGCTCTAATTTTTTTGCCCTTGATAAATGACAGCATTACAGGTATTTTCTTCTGAATTTGCCATTTCATCCGTCAGCTTAAATGTGCTGTGTGGTCTCGCAGCTGAACCCATAATGGCTGGTTTGTCCCAGCTGAGGATGGGGGGCGCAGCTGAGCCGGGCAGAGGCAGGTCTGGGGCGGGGAGCAGGAGGGCAGAGGTGGTTTTGGCAGAGGCGGTTACAGCTCCGGCTGTGTTGGGGCCTCTGGCTCTCGCCCTGGGAGCAGCAGGTCGGTGTTTGCAGCCACCCTTGGCCGTGCCCATGGCCATTCCCTGCGCCTTGGCAATGGTCTAGCGTGGGAGCTGTGCAGGGCGGGTGCCCCGAGAGGCTGTTGTGCCAAAAACGATGATAAGGGGGGAGTTAGCCCTTGCCAGCGTTCGTGTGGCAGTGCAGGCTGAGATGGCTGCGCGGGTGCAGGTGGAGCAGGGGGCAGGGGGCTGCCAGGGCTGGAGGTGCACCATGGCTGGAGGTGCACCATGGCTCTGTGGGAGTTGTAAGGCCAGTGGGCAAAGCCTCCAGGGGCGAGCACCTCGGGGGGGTGTTTTCTGCCGGGGAAAGCGTGGATGTTCCTGGTGCTACTCCCCTCCAGCTGTCTAAAACCCACTGGCACCCCCGTCTTTCCCCGTGGCTGTCGCTGGCAGCGGGATGCTGTTTCGGAAGGGGCAGCCAGAGGCGCGTTCCCGCGGCACGGAAACAGGGTTTGGGCTCCGGAGCATGTCTCTGCAGGGGGTTCCTGGGGCTGCCCCCAAAGTGTGACCACTGGTCCTGGCTGAGGTGGGTCCTGGGCTCCTCGGCTGGTCCGAGCGCAGGGTGCTGCTCCCGGGCTGCCTGTGCTGAGGCTTTGCCTGGCTTGTAGTTGTACAGCACGGCCCTGGGGAGCTGCACCCAGCCAGGTCTGCGGAGCAGGAGGTGGTGCCTCGCAGGGCCAAGCGGGGCAGCCCCCGTCAATACAAAGTCCGTTTCCACTAGCAGACACCCGGTAATGCTGAGAGGAAGCATTACCTCAATTTCTTTTTTCCCCTGCTAGACCTTTTTTATTGAAAGCAAAATAAACCACGTGTCTTGGACAAATATTATGACATTTCATTATTCACTCTAAGCATGATAAGTGAGCTGTTTTAGGGACTGTGGTGCATGATTTATTTAGCTTGGATGTGGATATAAATCCAGTCTTTGGAGGAAGCATTGTAACTCTGCAGGAATGCGGATGCTCTCATGCCCACTGGAGCATCGCCAGTACCTAGTACCTAACCTGTGCTGTTGTAATGTAAACGGGGCACCATTTACATGTTATAGGAACCAGGTGATTTCCCCAGTGTCTAAGAAGTGCTGGAAAGTGGAAGGCACATATCAGACAACTTTAAATAGAGAAGGGAAATTCCATTTAAGAGAAACATTTCTTCAGTGCATAAAATTATTGGTTACTATGCTCAGCATAAAATGGAGAAATAGAAGAAATACTCTTTATTTCATTCCATTCATTACCTTTATCTTACAGCTTTTGGGGATTTCAGCTGGGACTGTCCACATCCGCAGAAGAAAACCACAGAGAAGTGTGTGTCAGTCGGAGGGGGGCTGCAGCTGGAGCCCCGTCCCTCCTGGTATGTTGGCAGCGCAGATGAGGGCACTTTCCCCTTGTCCCCCTGGTTTTAGGTAAGATGCCCGGCTGGGCACGGCTCTCCAGGGAGCCCTCTCCTGCACAGCCTCCTGCCTCGGCGGGGCTGGGGCACGGAGTGTTTAGTGTACCCAGGCCTGATACGGTTCTTCTTCTGTGATTTATGTTTGTGTCTAAGTTTTAATTTTGCTTCAGAGCCTGGGATGCTTTCCTAGGTCTCCGAGATGGATAGCTGCTCCCTGCAGCAAGCTGTGCTCTGTTAGGAGAAACATTTCAGCTGCGAGACAAGATGTTGAAGGCTGGAAAAACGAATAGGTTTTTCTTCGCCTTGAAGTATGCAAGAGCCAAATCCTGTGAGGTGCTGCTCTGTCTGCCACGGGTAAAGCTGCTTGCAGTCAGGGACCCCAGCTGGTGACCTGTGAGCCAGTCCCGGTTTTACGCTGGGGTTTTCTAAGGGGTAACACTGGACTATTTGTGTCGTTATGGGTGTTGGCTGACTGGGGCTATTTATGCCAGCAGAACTAAATGAATTAATGTTCATAGGCTGTCCCTGACTATACCATATAAATCGTGAATGGTTGTGACAGTGTGCCCGTGTTCAACCCTCAGCACAGCAGTTGCTTAGATGTAGCTGGACAGTCCTTGTGTACAAATTTAAGCTTTCTTGGAAGAGCTGTGCCGTTGCCTTCAGCACTGCAAGAGCGAGTCCGTGCTGGCTGCGGAGCGGTGCAGCCCCCGGTGCACACCTTGGCCATTAAGGTGACCCTTCATTCCTTGAGCTGTGGTGGCAGCTGGGCTACGGGCACGTGTCAGTGGGCAAGAGACTTCTGGGCTGTTCAATCCAGTCCTGGACCTGAGCGGCTTTCCAGGCATCACGATGAGGCTTTGCAGATTGATTTCGAATCCGAAGGACGCTGTGGGAAGTGGATGAACATACACACTGGAAAACCGTACGAGCAGCACCGTGCTGGCACTGCAGCCAGCCCACTGCAGTGGCACGGCCCTACTGAGCACCGTGGGGAGGGTAAGAATTGCCACCAAGCCCTGCCTGAGCTAAGACAGGGCTGACCGCCTTCGAGGGGACAAAGGGATCATGGACAAGGCTGGCAGCAGTGAAGGCAAAGGGCAGGATCGGTGCTCAGGGCCGGGGGTCAGCAGGACAGGAGTGTGTTCGGCAGGTCCAAGCCCCAGGCAGAGGAGCTGTTGCTTCTTGGGGGTGTCCCAAGAGGAGCTGTGACACCTGGATGTGGCAGGGACATGGAGATGTGTCCACCTTGTTTTCGGTCTGCAGATCTGGGTGGAGGCAGTGCCCTGATGGTCCAGTGTGCACTGGGTGAGGAAGGAGTGACTGGGGCTGCTTGCAGGTGCTGAAGGAGCAGCTGTGACTGACCCAAGCTGAAGTTGAGGCAAAAGGTGGCCAAAAACAGGGGGTACAAGATAATGAACTGACAACGATATAATGGAATGAAAAAGTAGAAGAGGGTCTAACAAGATTCCAGCTATGTCGGAATCAAAAGGGATTATATTTGCGTGTAAATCCCTCATTGGAGCTAGTATCCATATGTGGAAGAAAGCGATACTGCTCTTCTCCTTCCGCACACTATTTCTGGTGCTTTCTAAAGTCATGCCCAAGACTCGCTGGTATTTCATGAAGAAAATGCTCAGTCTTTAGGGAAAGCAGTGCCAGAATCCAGAAAAATAGATACTTTAATAGCCATGTGATTGAATAAATGTTATTCTTTCCCTTGTTTTTGTAACAGGAAAAAAGAAGTTGGTGAGAAAGCTTTATCAGTTTGAAGACTGACATCTTCCATTATTTAAGCCCTACTACTTAGATACAGAGCGGGGAAAGGGGAAAGTAGCAAATCCCTGAAGAAAACAAGCGAAGCGTGCCAGAGCCTCTGAAGTGCCACGATGCGGTGGAACCTCTGAGCCAGGGCTCCCGCCCCTCGCCTCCCCCGTGCTGCAGGGAGATGATGCTATGGCTCCTTGCGGAGAGGGGCAGGTGGGTCCCTGCTCTGGCAAAGGCCAACTGGGTATATTGGGATCCAACAGCTCATCTTGGCAGTGGAGGTGGAGAGCTGAGAAGTCTGGGGGTGTGCACAGCCACATCCATGCCGACCTGCCCTGCTCCTGTCAGCAGGAGTGAGTGGCAAGGTCAGCCAACCCTGTCCCTTGGTGATAAGAAGTAGTGTGAAGCCCTGCTGCTGCTGGCGATTTGAGCCCTTTCTTGGAAAAAGCCAAAATTATTCATCCTCAGGACACAGTGGTTATAAGCAGAAGGGCAACATTTTCCAACAGTGTTTTCCCAGACAAATATAAATACAGACGTGAATATCTTGTGTGCTCATGTCTGTTTTACCATGTTCTTGCTTGCAAATGCCCTTCCTCCACCTAAGCAGAGCAATCAAATATCCCAGTTTCACGTCTTCGGCTTGATTTTTCCCAGTGACACCGTGCGAACGCTTTGAGGACTGATGCATGGAGAAAGGGATCGCTCTGCCTGTTGGCAGGTCCGTTACGAGCAGGGCTGAAATGCGCTTGGGAAGAGTTGGGTGTTAGGAAGAAGGTGCCCAGCGGTGGGGATGGAGGGTGGTGACGGTCCTCCCCGTCATGGGCTTAGCTTGTGTGGCTGAGAGGTGACAGGTGTACAGCCGAATCGGGGCCTCCTCGCGATGCTGAGGGAGGTAAAAGGCAGGTACGGGCATGGGGGTGAGACGGCGCTTCTGAGGCTGCTGGACACTAACGTTGTTTTTCTCTGGCAACAGGCACAGCTTCTGTTTCGGACGAGGGAGCAATGCCTGCTCCGCCTGCGAGGGAGGAGGGCGGCTGCTGGGCTGCATCGACCTGCAAGGCAATGGCAAGGCTGACAACAAATGTTACACCTCAGGTGGGTCTTACACGGGCAGAAAATCCTTCCCTTTCGTGGTATGTGCACCAGCGAGCAGTGGAGGAGCAGGAGACGATGGTGTCCCTTGAGGGGCTGGGTGAGGTTTCAAGGGGCTGTCACAGCGGAGCTGGGCTGTGCAGATGTGCGAAGGCGAGGTCACATTTCCGAGGGCTGCTGCAGCTCGAGGAGAGCTCCGTGCTGGGCGGCTGCTGGGGGTGAATCTCCTTTGCTCCCCACGTGCCCTTTTCACTCCACGTGCTCCCACCCCACCCTCCCATTTCTTCTGTTATAACAAGAGCAGCTGTTACCCTGCCCTTAGAGATGGTCTCGGACAACCCCTGCAGGTTTCTGGTTTGGGAATCCACATCACACATTTTACAGTTTGGCTTCAGTCTCCAGTTCCTGAAGTAGCTGGAGCTGAGGCACAGCTCCCAGACCGCCCTGTGCTGCTTTGGATTAAACTCTCAGCCATCCTTCTGTTACTGTTATTGCTTTTGAGGCTGTATGGTTTTTATCGTTCGGTAGTCTTTGTAAAATGGCTATAAAATGAGAGCAATAACAGAAACCCTCGGAGGCTTTGAGCCTAACGCTGGCTGAAAGCAGAGCTGGAATCTGCTGCACTAGGTCCCAGTTGACTCTCCAGCACTGCCTGCTTCCAGGTTGTCATTAGGGAGCAGAAACTCATGATTGCAAAGAGCCTGCCCTGGGAAATCCAGGAGAGGAGGAGGAGGAGGAGAAAGGTGCTAGCCTGGGCCACTGGTGTCGGCGGTGTGCTCGCAGCATGAGGATGACGACAGAAATCCTCAGCTGGACCCCACTGGGTTTCCTTTCCAAACCGAGGTGGCCACAAGTATGGCTTTGTTCCTCTAGGCAGGACAGTATTTTTGAGGATGCAGGAGACCCGAGAGCTGGGTTTACTGACAAGCTCTTCAAGGTGGTTGTTGGCTGGAGATGCTCTGAGACGAGCAGGGCCCGGTAGCGAGGCTGTGCTTCTTAGTGCTTAAAATAGCACGGCTACAGGTCTGGAGACGGAACAACTCGTGTGGCCGGAGGTGAAGTTTAAAAAGAATTTGAGCTGTCAAAAGCAGAAAAGGGCATTTGAAAACATAACACTCTGCTTTCCCAGTTACTTGTGTAACTAAATCAGCTAAACCATGTGGCAGCTACAGCCCGATTCTCCTTTTATAGTAAAAACAAATATTGGAGGGACTCGGGGCCAAATGCTGCCTTTTTTTTTTGTCAATCTGTGCCGTTAGCGTGGTTTCCAGAGCTGCTGAGCTGTCAAATCCTGACCAGAGGTGGGAGAAGTGACGACGGTTTGCACCTTTCGGCACTGGCCTCATCACCTCTGACTTCCAGGGAAGACCTTGGGCAACCTCTGCGCCATCGAGCCCCAGAGTTTGGAGCGTGTTTCACCTTCCTTGTGACTGTTGCATTGACAGGGCTACAGCTCTTCTGTCTTTAAAATGTCATTAACGAACTATGACATGTTACAAATTGACTGATGCTGACTGCAGGATTTTATCCCTCCTAAAACGAATGATTGGGTGTTTTCTACTTGATTTAGAAAACAGAGAGGGAGAAACAGATGTAAGCACTCCTGACTTTGTGTTTAATGGTTTAAATGCAATGGTGCTTGGTGCAGGAGCTCTAGAATACTTCTTTGAGTGTGTGCAGAGTAAGGACTGAGAGTTTAAACCTTCTCCTGTGTAGAAAGACTATGAAATAGTCTTTATTTTTAAAAAGCTTTTGTATAGAGTCTTTAAAGTAGGCGAAAGGAATAATTCATAAAGGTGACTTGAAGAATTGATGTGCTCCTAGGAGCTTTGCAGGAAAGAGAGATGTTGCTAGTAGATATGCCAGCCTTAAATATTTTCTCAAACTGGAATTATTTAGCTAGAGGTTCACTTCAGATCAATGTTGTACGAGAGGCTGTAGGAGCTGGACGTGGGGGGTTTTGATGCTACCAAAATATTTAAAATTCTGACTTGGGAATGATTTTCCACTTTCAGAGCGCAGTATCTGTGCTTTACCTGGCAGATAACACACAGTGAGAAGCCCAAAGGTTGGACTGACGCTTTTTCTGGAACCCAGAGGGCTCGTTTCGGTTCAGAAGCCCCCACCGCCCCATCGCCCACCCCGCCCGCCCGAAGCGATGCGAGGACTCGGGTCCCGGCGGGCGGAGCGGGGGGGGGGCTGCGCCCCCGCGGCCCCGCACCCCGGAGCGGCACCGGGACCCCCGCCGGACCCCGCAGGGGGCGGCTCCGGGTCCGGCAGCCCGTCTGCCCCCCCCGCCCCCCCCCCCCATCGAGCCGGTTTAGCGGGTCCGAGGGGAGGCGGAGCGGAGCGGAGCGGGGCGATCCCGCCGTTCCCGGCCCGACAGCACCATCTAGCGCGGCCCGGCAGCCCCGGCCCTTGCGCCGGTCGCCACCGGGCGAGGTTGAGGCTGGTGGATTGGCCTCCGAAAGGGAAGAGCCAGACCCCGCCGGGGCTCCCTCACGCCTCGGACAGGTTTTTCCCGAGAGCAGGAGCGGAGCATCCCGGGTCCCGTCCGCGTTTGGGCGGTGGGGAGCGGCTGGGGGATGCTCCGGGCGCCCGGGAAGGGGATGGAGGGAGGGGGAAAGGCTGCTGGTGGCACTGGGTGAAGGTGCCACGTGTGTCTTCATCCCCTAAGAAACAGGGCCGGGCGTGCAGGTGAGCAGGCAGTGAAATGGAAGCCCACAATTCTCTGGACCGCGATAACTTCAGCCTTTGAGTTTCACCTTCTGCCGCTGTGCTCGCTGGCGCGGTGGGCACGAGCGCCGGAGTTAGAGCTGCTCTGTCGAAGCAGAGGAGAGTTTGCAGCTGCCTTTGCGGAGGATGGTCCTTTTCGAGGCCCCGATATCCTGAGACTCCCTGTTGGCCAACGTGCCTTTTGCTCCCTCGCCCTCCACGAGCAGGGTGTGGGTAACATGTTCCAGGGACCCCAAACCACGGCAGCGCCGGCAGGAGCGGGGAGGCCCTCGCTAACGCAACTTCCTCCCCTGCCGCGGTGTTTCCAGCCCCAAGCACCGACGTGAGACATCCATTTCTCAAGGCAGTGACAGCTGCCTCCTTGAACGGCGACAGAGAAAGAAGAGCTGATCAGGTGAGACTTCCAAAATGTGAGAGCTTCTCTTTGGAGAAAAGTGCGGAGCTGAACACGCCGGGGGGAGAATGACACGGCTTTAACCCAGAGCGCAGGCAGGGAGGGCGGCTGCGTTGGAGGGCAATCAGGAGGTTTATTTCAACGAAGCACCTGGGGAATGGTGCTTAGTATTTCATAGCTGGGGTTAAAAACGGAGAAAATACCATTCCGTTCATTTTTTCAAAGCTGGGTGGAGCAGCTGCAGCAACGGGGAACATTGATCGTGTTGCACGTACAGATGCTTTCTTCCCATGTCGTGTGCTTGAGTCACTTAGCAAGGTGTTTGCACCCTTGTGTGCTCCTTGCTTGGACAGGGGTGAGCTGAGGAAATCCTTCTGCAGTGCTGTTAGCCCGGCTGGGAGCAGAAAGCACCCCAAATGCTGGAGAATGCCCCCATGGCATGTTTAGCAATCTGAGTAAGTGTTTTACCATTCCCACCATTAATTCAGCCACAGAAGTTCATCTCTTCTGGCTGACTTCTGGGCAGCCGCCCTGACTTTGGTGTGGGAGAAGAGAATTTGGTTCTTGCCCCTCCTAACAACACCTGCAGTTCGGGATGGCAGCTGGCAGATGGGGTGCCTCAAAATACTCTGTGGTAAGAGCTTGGAAGCGGGGAAAAAGAAGCGATTACACGTTGTGCAGGTGGAACAGAAAAAACGAGAATGATTTTGTAAGGCTTCATCACCAAGAGACAAATCTGAAGGGAACCAAGCCTCACTAGTTCCACTGCTCATGGAGATGCACTTGCTTGCCTTCCTTTGCCCTCTGTTACTGAACAATCGCTTTCTCCTTATTTCCTTTGCTGAGATTTGCTATCCCCTCGCTGGTGCTGCCGCGCTCTAGGAGAGAGCAGCCTGATTTAAAGCTTCCCTGCCCAGCCTGCCTGCCTCCAGAACGGATTTGATTTCTGGGGGTTTATGTGTGCATTTTTCTGAGCAGGGATGAGGATCCGGTGAGCCGTGGGAGCCCAGCCCCTCCTCCTCCTCCCCCCACCAAGCCAGGTATGGGCAGCGCAGGCAGCTCCCCAGGGGCTGGGACTGATGCTGGTGCCTCGTTCTGCGGAGGGGCTGCCCCGGTCAGCCCCGCTGTGCCTGTTGTCAGCTGGAGCTATGGACGGGCCATAGGGTGCCCGGTGAGGGCTATGGGTGCTGCTGCCTGCCGCGGCGTACTGGAAGGTGACATTGTGAAATGGTGAAGTTCTGGTTTTGCAACAGGAGTAAATGTCAGAGCATCCTCTCTTCCGCAGCTGCATTGCCCAAGGCCGCGGGTCGGGGTTTTGCCGGGAAGGGGGCACCCTGGGCAGCTGCCCGTGCCCCTGCCGTGCCGGCAGCAGCCGTACCCTGGCACGGGGCTGGCGGTGCTGCCAGAACCGCAGCAGCTCGGCACGGCCTGGGGAGGCTGAGGGCTGCGCCGGTGTCCAGCCAGGAGGGGACAGCGGGTGCAACCGTGGGAGCTGGGAAAGCTTCGACAACGTGAGCCACAGTGGAGCGAAACACTGAGTTTGCTGGGTGGGTGGTGCAGACGTTGTGTAACTACATGTTTCTTGTAAAACCAAGGGCTTTTTGAGCTGGCGTTTCCCGCCAGCGCCGGGACGTGCTGTTGGCACTGCTCCTGCCCCGTCACCCTGGGCAAAGGATGCTGCGGCGCGGAGAGAGCCGCGAGGTGCAACAGGACACGAGTTATAGCAGTGATGTTATTCCAGATGACTGGAAGGCGAGGGTTGATTCACAGCAGACTGTTTTCTGCCTGAGTTTGAAATCAGCGAGGAGATTGCTCACCGCTGAAATAACTTAGTTTGGCACCTGGTTTTGATAAAAGAGCACTGAGCTGGTCAAATCTGCCTGAGCAAATTCCCCATGAAGATCATTTTCAGATCCATTTCTTTTTCTCATCTACCCAATATTTCCAAGCAGTGGATGAGGTGAAAAAGCTGGGAAGACAGGCAGCCTGGAACTTGCCTTTGTCCTCTGCGGCGGCTGTGCTCTGCTTTCCAGCCGCCTGCCTTCCCCGTCCTTTGGTCCTGCCTGACACGCTGCAGCCCCTCCGCGGTCTCTGCTGCCAGGGCCAGGCCAGCCGAGGACGGCCTGGTTAGCCTTGCATGGCCCAAAGGGGAAAGGCTCCTGTGGTTTTACCACAGTGTCACTGAGCTCTGTTGGCCCAGAGTTCAGGGATTTCGGCACAGCGGCTCCCCCAGCTCCGCATTCCCCATCATCACTGCTCTGTCCCTGTTCTTCCTCCAGCTGTTCTTGTGGCCCCAGCGCCACTGAGGGCTGCTGAAACCAGAGGCTGATTCTGAATGGATGTAGCCATGGACTAAGGATTTGGGGCGAATGGGTGGTTCCTGAGCCTCTGCACCCCAGGGGGGTGGGCTGAGCCAGCGTGAGTGCAGGTTGCCCCCTGGGATGCGCGGGGTGGCTCCCTGAGCCGTGCATCTTGCTGTGTACGATCAGTGCAGAGCATCCTGCTGGGTGGCGCATCCTTGGCTGGCCTCCCTCGTCCCTGCAGAAGCACTGGAAAAGATCTCGCCATCCAGAGCGTTAATTGCCGTGTCAGAGGCCGCACCCGCCGCTCGCGGTGGTCCTGGGCGCCTCTTCCTTGCAAACCAGTGGCAGTTTGTAACTGCTCTTTGGGAGTGTTCTAGGTGTGCTCTCTGTTGAACCCCTCTTTCACGCAGGTGTCGCTGTGGCTCCCCGTCCCCATCCCAGCATGGAGCCCTCTGCACCCCCCCAGGAGCTGGTGGACGCAGGGTCCGGCGCAGACGGCAGCGGGGCAGGTACCTGCCAGGGGTGCAGCATCACGCGGGGCTGCCGCAGCCGAGCGCGATGGGGAGCGTCGGTGAAGCGGGGAGGCGAGGCGAGAGTTAAGGAGCAAGTCACCTGCTCTGGAAGAGGGAACTTGGCTCACTGTCATGGTTGCAAGTCAACAGCAGTCTTGCCTTCCTGTTTCCTTCCAGGGTGTGAGTGCTTCCCCGCTCTGTCCCCTCCAAAACCTGCAGTGTTTCAAGCAGAAGAGAGGTAAAAAGTCTTTTTCATCTATTGTTGAAATGGGCTCAAAGATGCAACGAGGCATTTTCTGCCCCCTGTGGGAAGCGAGGCCACGGCCGCGGAGCCGTGGTGGTCCCAATGTCGGCACTGGGCGTCGCGGCGGTGCCCCTGTGCAGGAGGAGCTGAGCGGCTCCCTCCGTCGTGGCCTGCTTTCTGGTTAAGAGCAAGCGGTGGGAGTAGCCCCGCTTGGGCAAAGGGCTGTAATGGGTGATGACAAGCAAATGGGCCCTCAAGCGCGCTGAATTTTGGTTGCTTAGTGACAGACCTTTAAACCAGCTCTTTGCTGGGACTGGGGGCTCTGCTCTTAGGCAAAATCATAACGATTTAGCCCATTAAAAAAAAAAAAAAATCTCCATGTGGACAGCCTTAAATGAAGCATGGAAATTGCTAATGAATCTTGACTGGTCTTTTTTTTTTTTTCTTTTTTCCCCTTGTGGTTAAAAAAAATTTTGGGAGATCACATCAACTGTGCATTTTCAAACTACCTGTTTTTATTCTTCTTTTTTCTTTTTTCCTAGCATCTTATACATCTCTGAGGATGAAGCCCAAGATGCCTTGGTACAGTTTGTCACCAGCAAATGCTGCTATAGGACTGCCCCAGCAAAACAGCTGGTGGTCCAGAGCCTGGCTGCATTGAATACGTATCGGGTAAGGAGGGGATAGGTTTGCACCTCAGCCCGCTGCACTAAGACGGGTATGCTTTTGAAGGGTGTGATAGGAAATGGGAAATTCTTGAGCTTTCAGCTTGTGTTATATTCCCAGTGTAAAAAAAAAAAAAAAAAAGTAATTGCACAGTAAAAATAATTCTTCAGTAAGTGCCGGGGCTCTGCAGGGGTCTGCAGCCAAGCACAGGCTGTGGTTAGTGGCGCTGCACGCCAGCGTTTGTCAGGGGCTGAACACACGCCGGGAGCCCACGGGGCCACAGACACAGGACACTTGCTGCCACCCCTCCGTGGGACAGGGACGGCCGTGTGCCGGCCCGCACAGAGGCAGCCTCTCGGCCAGGCAAGAGCCAGTTTTCACTTCTGTTCTTTCCCAGCTGCCGCTCTTGCAGGGGGAGGCTGGTGGTTGTGACCTGGGAACTGGTTCCAGTCCCATAAAGCTCGGCGCATGGTGGGATTGGTGGGGAGCAGGGCTCAGCCCACAGCTCCGTCCCCTTCCAGCAGGCTGTCTGTCCCCATTAATTCTCACTTGGTTTTGCCAGTACCGGCTGCAAACCTTCACCGAGAGCAGGACAGCTCTCCCAGCCAGCGAGCCCTACGAGGGTAAGCGGATCGGCGTCCTCGGGCGGCTGACTTCCCTGGAGCCACGCAGGGCAGGGCGAAGCTGCCCCTCTCGCCCCGCTTTGGGCCACACAGCAAGGCCTTCTCCAAGGAAGAGGTGCAAGGTGCCGTGCGTGGGCATCGGCGAGCTCTCCTGTCCTGGCACCCGGGCTGCGAGGGGCGGCGGGTGCTTCCTCCTGCTGGGTCTGCTGCGTGTGCTGGTGTCCAGCCACGGCAGCTGGGGGCACCTGGGGGACCAGGCTCGGCTGCTTAGGGGAGACCTACAGCCAAAATACAGGCGAGGGGAGCACCGGGCAGCCAGCGCGGTTTGGGCTCCCCTTCTGTGGGTGACCGAGGTAGCAGCGACTGTCCCCACTGCCAGCAGAGGGGGTCCTGGGCGCTGAGGGGCACCCAGGCAGGTTCCCCGTGTCCCCACCACCCTGCGACTCTTCTTGCCTTCTTCCCCCACCCCAGGCGGGTTTGTGGACTCTCCGGACATTGCGGTGCCCCCGGGGCCCTGGGACATGGCTGTGGACCCCCCTCCTCTCTTTGCTGACTGTGAGATGAGTCTGCCAGTGCCGCACACCTACAGGGTCCAGGTGAGCTCTGCTGCAGTGCCCGTGGCGGCACAGGGTGCTCCGCCACGCGTGCCGGCGGTGCCACGGGGCTGCAGCGGGCCATGACGCTGGTGTGGCCTCCCTGATCCGCCTGGGAAACCACGCTGCGAGGGGTCTGGGCTACGCTCGGTCCGGCAGTGAGGAGCTCCAGGCCTTCGGGGGCTGACCCTGCACCCGCTGCAGCCCACGGCCACGCTGACCCCGCTGTGGGACCTGAGTCTGGCAGCACCCCAGTGTTCCAGCTGCAAATGCCAGAACACACGTTCATTTTAAACCCACTGGACTATTATATTCAGCTCTGTATTTTTGGATAAGTATCTGCTACATGTACCTATTTTGACAGAGTTATTTTTACTCATTAGAACGACCGTTTTTTGGTGTGCCGTTGTATTTATCGCTTCTTCCCTTCGTGACTTAATGATAAGAAAAGATAACTTTGGTTCTGGCAGGAAGCACTGTTTTTCCTGCTTGAACTAATGATAGACCTTTAATAGCTTCAGATAAAGGATTAGCACTTGGTCTTGGTAAAGAACTGCTTTTACTGCTTGAAATAGTCTGAGAGACTATGGGAGAGTTGCCACTAAAAATTATTTGTACCCATCCAAAAGAGCAAAGCCCAACTATTTTTACTCCTGGGATAAACCAAAGAGTATCAGGCAGAAAAACCTATCCTGGCTGGGGTTTAGGTGATCACAGCCTGGAGAAGAATGCCTGGCCAACCGCTCCTGTCCCCACTCAGGGCTGGTTCACCATGGTCCAGAGCACCCTTGGGCAGGTTTTCCAGCAGATGCCTGTATGCAGGAAGAGACTCTTCCAGCCGGCTACAGTCCTGCTCCTTCCAGCACCGGTGCTGGGTCTGAGACGTCTGTGGGTGACAGGGCAGCCCTTAGCCCTCTCTGCTGGGTGGTTGGAGCTGCCTGCTCCTCTTGATCCAGGATGATCTGCAGAGCGAGGTTACGATGAGCCGGGTGAAAGGTGTTTGCCAGTGAGCGGTGGCAAGGGGGCTCCTGCATGTCTCCTGGCTCTGCGCTTGGTGAGTGACCGCCCTGCTCCCTCTGCTTGGCTTCCAGGGCTGTCCCAGCTGCTCCGGAGCTGGTCGTGTCCCATGCAACGTGTGTGGAGGACCTGGCAAGGTACGCTGGCCTGGGATCCTTGCGGGATTGCTCTGGGTGTCGGCTTCACTGTGAGAGAGAACAAAAACGTGTATCGTAAAAATGCTTTGAGAAAGTGCATGGTCCTTTGTCGTCCCCTTTCTTTGCTCAAGCTGTGAGATGACAACTTTGTTGTGCGACGACAAGGCAGGATCTCTCCCCTGGGTCTATTGGACATTGGATTTGCAGTCGTTCTCCCAGGCGGAGGGGATATACAAAATTGGGAATTTAATATAGGATGATGAAAAAAGTTTCCTCTGCTTTATGAGAGGAGAAAGCCACTGTAAATCTCTGACAGGTTTCTCAGAACGAAGAGGAAAGTGTGAGGGAAGAGACCTAACTCGCTGAACAACAGTTTAAGAACTGAAGATTATGGGGCTGACTCAAACCCTATTAATCCCTGGAAAATTTTGTCAGCTGGAGTTAAATCAGACCCCATCTTCTTTGAGGAAAAACAAGACCAGATTTATACTGAATTGGGTCAAAACTACCAACACCCTAAATTGAAAACCCAGTCACGGAGTAAAACCATTCCACACGGCTGTTCAAGGCAACACAGAGCATTTGGAAACGTCACATAAAGGCACCTCAACGGGTTAGAAAGGCAGTTAGGCTTTCCTGGGGGCTTTGGACAGAGACTGATCTCCGTGCCAGTGTCCCTTCGTACGGCTTGCACCGAGATGGAAAGATAAACCAACGATGTCAATAGTGAGGTTTTAGTGCTGATGGCTGGAGCAGAGAGTGTCAGGACGTGCCTGAAGGTCCATCATGTGAGCCTGATGCTGAGGTGTTGATAAGGACTAATAGGAACGTTTTTCCCATTGAAAGTGCTTCTCTTATATCTGTAAATATTGTTTTAGTTAACTGCCCATCTGTAGTCAGCTCAGTTTTTAGTTTTTTAGCACAAATAAGCATCCAGAAATGTCACCTCAGGTTTTTTTTTAGTGCTAGGTTTGGATGAGAAGCTGTTTTTCAGCTGTGTGGAGGGGTGGGTGTCAGTGTAAGCGAGGAGGTGGCATCTGGTGATAGGAATGACTTGTCTCTGGGGCAAACGGGCCAGGGAGATGGTCACAGCCCCTCGTCCTGGCTGGGTGCACTGTTCCCTGCCAGGCGTCTTCCTGGGAGAGCTGCCTGAATGATCAGTCTGTGGGGTCAGTGGGGACGAAATGCTCATGGGGCTGGTTGGGGGGTGACGGAGCAGGCGCTGTGACGTGACGGGTGACCAGTCACCCTCGCGACAGGATGGACTGGGTCTTGTTCCTCCTGCAGAGCCGTCTGAGCTTGCCCAAATACAGCCTCTGGGCAGCACGTGCAGGCGAGGTCTGATTCTCTGGGTCAAACCATACACGAGAAGTTGCCCTTGCTGGGGACGAGGGCTAGCAGGGCGCTCAGCGGGTCCCAGGAGCGCTGCAGAGCGTGAGGAGCTCCAGCCCCACCTTGCAGTCCCTGCCAGGCCCCTGCTCCTGGACCCCACCGTCCGGGCAGGCAGAGACGGGCCACGCTGCGCCGGTGGCTGCGGCGGGAGCGAACGGGGGATGGCAGGGAGCGCCCAGCGCGGGGAAGCCGCCTGCGGAGGGCACCGGGCTGTAGATGGCCTTTTCCTGCTGAGGGGGTTGATGAAAGTCCTGCAGAGCAATGCCAAGGGCGTTTGGAGTGGTGCTGCCGAGGGCAAGCTGCACCCAGCCCTCCGCTTCCAGCAGTTAGGTGCTTGGCTGGGCGCAGGAGGCTTACTGCGAAGGTGAAACTGAGGCACAGAATTCGTGCGGGGGCAGGGGACTGGCAGGGGAAGCTCCTGAAATGCAAATCCTGGAACGGACACGTGTGTGCTGCGGGCAAAGAGCAGCCCCGGCGGAGCTCTGCCTGTCTGTGCGTGACCGTGCAGGCAGCTGCCGCCCTCTGGGGCTCCTTAAACTGCTGGGGTCCAGAAGCCGACTTCGGCAGCTACAAAGGAGAGAATGATTTTTTTGTTAATACTTTTTATGCGTTGTTTTCTTTCTGCATCTAGCGTACCTGTGTTTTCTGTGGAGGGAGTGGCACATACATTGCCGATAACGACATTTATAGCAACTGCTCACATTGCGGAGGTTCAGGATGGATGAGGTAAGAAAAACTCAAATAGCAGTCCAAGTGGCAGCTCAGTTGCTAGGATCTCATTTTTCCTCTGACAGTGGAGGTGAACAAACAGACGCTCTCTGCAAACCCTGCTAAAGGAAGAAGGGTGCAGTGGGGTCAAAAGGCCTGTTTCTACCAGAAAATTATAGCGCACGGGCTGAGCTCGAAACGTGCCTCACAAATACAGAGAGAGCCCCAGGACGCGGTGACTGGGTAACACGCAGGGTCCTTCGTCAGAGCTGGCTTTACACCCACCCCGTGCAGGTGGTTATTAATGAATTGTGCCATTCTAATGCCTGGTTTCCCCAATCAAAAGAAATCTGTAAATCTGTTCTTTCCTCTGCAGAGACATTCAGTGGGCAAGATGTAGGGAATTTTTGCCCCTTCAGAGTTAACACCTTACAGCCGCCAGCGCTCTGGTGTGCTCAGCTCTCCTCTTCTCCCACCCGTCGCCCCTCGGTGCCCGTGAGCTGCAGTGGCGGTGGGATGCAGGGCTGCAGACCGGGCGTGCTTCCCCTGCGCCGCTGCTGTGCTGTAAGGCCCCTCGCACCCGAATTCACGGGTTTTTCCTTGCATAGGTGTTACTTCTGCCACGGGGAGGGCCGGGTGCCTTGTGCCCGGTGCAACACGAGGGGCCTCTTGCTCTGCCACTTGGAGCTGACCATAACCTGGTAAGTGGGAGCCAAAGGAAGCCGAGCTGGGCGATCGGTCGTGCTGTCACGCAGGGGCTGGAGCCTGACAGTGTGGTGGCACTACTGACACAGGCACAGCGTCACTCCTCCAGCTGGAGCAGGCAGGGGAGCCAGGGCTGGCTCCTGGGGTGCGGGACTGCCTTGCACCAGGTGAGGCCACGCTCTGGGGACCGGGCAGGCGACTTGTGCTGCTGGTGGTGTTGGTGTTCGAGGAAAAGGTGACGCTTTTACAATCGAGAGGAAAACAAAGGGCGCTGGAAGCCAGGCTGCCCTGCTAGGAGCTGGGGGTATCTGCGCTGAGCTGGGCGATGTGAAGTGACAGTGTTTGCAGCACATGCCTTCGAAACGTTTCAGAGATGCGGAAGGTGCAAAGCCGGTAGAATTAGACAGGGGAAAAAAAAATACTCAGGCCCTGAGCAGTTGTATTTAATAAAAATAACCCAGGACGCTAAACCAGGTCACTTCAGCGCTGTCCTCAGAAAGCACGTCCGTACGTCCTGACGGGCGTTCGGGTGCTGCTCAGCTGCGCTTCACCACGCGGGTCTCGCAGTGGCTTTTCCTTCCTCGGTGCAAGTCACGCAGGTCCCTGCGCACACCCTGGGCACAGGGAGGGAGGGCTGCCCTGTCCCCCCATGGTCCCCACCTCCCCTCTGCATGGGAAGACGCCCTCACCCTTGTGCCTGGCAGCAGGCTTCACGGAGGAGGAGAGGTTAAACACCAAAGAGAAATTCCAATGTGCAGCTGAACTCTGGATATCGGAGGGTGGCGGGAGACACGCGGAGCCCAGAGCAGCTGCCCTCGGTGTGTCCTGCTGCAAGCAAGAGCGTGCGGAGCAGCCGAGGGCAGCTGAGAGCTCGCCCTGCTCTTTCCCCCAGGAAGAACAATGTGGCTGAATACGTTGTGGACAAGAACCAGGGGTTTCCTCTGTCCCTCTTCGAGAAGGTCACAGGGAAGACGCTCTTCAGTGATGAACACCACTCGGTAATCCACATATTAACACCGCAGCTCTGGGACTTGTCTGGAAACTACAGAAAATACTGATGTAGTGATGAACTTTCATCAAACCGTGAAGTGATTTTCAGACAGAGAAATTGGGTAGATATAAATGGTACAATTTATGCAGGAGAGTCTCACTCTCTGTTAGTGGAAAAATGTAATGGCACTTTTCCCGTGGCTGTGTAACATGGAGCTGTTCATAGGTCTGAGCGGATTCTTGCCAGTGCTTAGAGCCTGCCTAGATGTTAAACACTGACAAGTCCACAGGAGGGTCATTAAGAGGGACAAACCTGAGCTGTGAACGAGATCTTTTAATCTCCACACACAGGGATTTAGCAAGATGTGGCCCTGCAGCTCGGGCTGGAGGAGAGGGTGTCGATGAGCCATTGGTGATGGTGGGAGCAGGTGAGGGTTGAGCCCCCAGCCAGGACCCTCCTCGGGTGCCGCTCTCCTGCTTTGCCTCCTGAGGCCGGGGGGTGCCTGTGCCCAGAGCTATGGCTGTGTGAAGTCCGGCAGATGAACCGCCGCAAGTTGAGTGAGTGAAATGATTGACTCTAGAGCAAAGTTTATGCCAAGGACCACACAGACTGTCAAAGCTTGTCTTTTTGTGATGAACAGGAATTAAGGCATGTGTATTGCATCTTCGTGAGGATTTCCCCTTCATTTGTTTAGAAAGTGTCTCTTGGGTGCTGAAGTCCATCCTCTGCCTCTCACTGCCAGGTGACTCCTCTGAACTTTCCCCAGCCCATCACACGGGGTGCCCAGTCCTGCCTTGCGCTGCACCGAATGCTGGTGTCGGAAGAGACGCGGATACTGAGGCAGGTAGGGATGGAGCTTCACGCGGAGGGGCTGCAAGGGGGATCAAATACCAGGTGGGGATCTCTTCTCCCCAAAGCCATGTGTAAAACAGACGTGTCCAGCGGCCACACCACGCAGCAGAGGAGCATTGGCCATGGGTCAGCTCCATCTAAACCAGGAGGACTTCGCTTCGGGGTTAAAACTCTTCCAGCTCAAAATGTGAGCCTGTGTCAAAACCTTTCGTCTTGGAAAACCAGCTGGCGTTTGGTTTGATTCACCCTGTCGCAGCTGCTCTTCCCATCCTTCCCTGACACCCGTGTGACCCCAACCCACCCAGTATCACCATTAGATAAAACAGACCTCAAAATGCATCTCACACCAATGTGCCTCGGATTACAACCAGAGATAGTTAAAAACTACCCCTTTTTGTTGTTGTTTTTTTTTTTCCTTCTGGCAGAAACATGCTATTGAGCTAATTCCCCTCACCAAGGCTGAATATGAATGGAAAGGGAAGGTGTACTCCTTCTACGTCTTTGGTAACGAAAAGCGAGTCTATGCAGAGGATTACCCGGGGAAATGCTGCTGTGCCATCCTGTGAGTGTGCGCCGGCCCTGCCGAGAGCTGGAGCCAGGTACCCTTTTCTGCTGACTGACAAACTCCCAGAGCGGTGGGGGAAGGCAGGGGCTGGAGGAAGGCAGCTTGAGTCACCCCTGAAGAGCAGTTTCGAACTAAAAGATGAGAGCAAGAGTCAGAGTTTTTCAATCCCAAACTTATTTATTTCTATTAAGAAAGCACCTAGATTTAAAACAGAAAGGGCAGTGCTTTATGAAGGGATAAAACTGTTTAGAAAACGCAGTTTGCCTCGAGACTGAGCAAAACTGGGGGGGGGGGGTGTGACTGTGAGCAAGATTTTGGTTGGAAAAATTTGCTTTTGGTGAAACTTAAACTGATTTTTCTTAGTTCTTTAATAGAAGCAGCAAAGGAATTACGGGAAATTAATTTCTATGCAGATCTTCAACTTTATTTTTGAGCAGCACAGCAGACCAATAACTATTCATTCTCCTTAGATTAACCACATATCCTTTTCTCTGTTTTCCTGGAGTACCTACAGTAACTGTCACCTACCAGTACAGCATAAAGGCTCTGCTTTTATCAGTGCAACAGCAAATTGAGGAGTGTTTCTTTAGGCCATTCTTCTCTACTTGTGCTAATTCTGTGGAGAAAGAAGAAATGGCTTAGTGCAAAGTGGCTTGGAGTTGACACTGGAGGATGGATAAAAGTGCAAGACCTTCTTTCTCCCTTAAGGTTTTGCATTGGAATATTGTATTTAGTTCACTAAATGTTTCTGAAAATCTCAAGTGAGAGATGTATATGCTAAACTGGTGGGACTGGAGACTTCATCCTGCAATTTTGTGGGATATGAGGGGGCAGAGGACTGTGCCCTCTAATTTACACTGCACTCACTTGCAGATGTTTCTGGGGACCTGCCTGCTCCATCTTGTGAGAAACCACCCCAAAAACAAGTGGGGGATGAAGCAGGTTTGGGGGAGCTGGGCATCCTGAGGACAGCACACGATGATGTGCATTTTGATGTGCAGGGTCTTCATCCCTTCGGGGCTGATGCAGTAAACCCCCCAAATCTCCTCCTGCTTTCAGGTGAAAAAGAAGGATTTCTGAACCCATAGCAGTGTGTGGGTTTTTTTTGTCTTTGTAGGAGCTGGATGCAAACTGCCAGACAGACCTGCCGCTGCTGCCAGGCGCTGAGGCTCCTTGAGAAGACCCTCCCTGGGCCGCCCTCGGGGCTGAAGGCACCTTCCCACCCACCCCTCAGCTTTTCGTCACCTGCTGGCTTAAAACGGGCAAGGGCTCTGGCTTAATTCCCTCTGTGGCTCGGGAAGCATCAGCTCTGCTGCTCTCGTCAGAGACCCAACCCCAAAGAAGCCGGCTGCGTGGCGAGGGCTCTGCTGCGGCCGCCGGCGCTGCTGGCGCTCGCTGTGCCCTTGTCGGCGTAGGCGAGGGGGAGAGCGGGGTCCCTGCTGGAAGGCAGGCAGCAGGCTGCTCGGGTCCACGCCAGCCCTTTCGGAGACTGAATAAAAGGGGTTTCTGGTGCGTGGGGGCTGCGGAGGCTCCGTGGGTTTGTTCCCACTGGGGGGCTGCACGTTTGGTGTCAGCACAGAACAGCCGCCCGCAGCTCCGTATCCCCGTTCTCAATGGGAGGAGATGGTGTCAGCATCCCTGACCCAGCCCTGTCCTGAGCCCTTTCCTTCCCCTGTCCCTCACGTTTTCCATTCAGCAAAAGCACAACTTCAGTCTTTTCGTCAGGGAAGGTTTGAGCTTTCACAAGCAGCTCGGAATACCCTTTCGAAGGACCAGGCAGGACGCGAGGTGTTTCTGCTGCTGGTTCTTATCGACTGAAGCCCTGCGTGCCGGCAGCAGTGCTGACACACGTGTCTGTTGGTTTGCTCGCAGCCTTAGGCCGGAGCTGCTGCTTGCTTTCTAGGCCACTGACCCCCTTCAAGCTTTAATGACTCATTTAAAATTTACTATAACCTTTTGTAAGCGATGCTTGCCTGCCTTTCAGAAATGGCACTGGCACATACCCTCTGCTCTGATCCTCGGTTATGAGGGCTGGGAGAGATGACAGCTTGTTCATAGATAGCTACAGCCACATCGCATTTCTAATTGCATATGATAATCCCCAAATCCTGTGTTTAATGCTGTTAAGCATAACCCATTATCCTATTCCACAGAATCAAGATTTTTCCTTTGCTGTGGTTTGTTTTTTCTGTAGCTTGTTTTTTTCCAGTGAAAAGGGACAATTCGGTAACAATGTTATCATGATCCAACAGGCCGTTTGGTACAGCTTTGTTTTCCTTTGTATCGTGCCATTCACACATGCAGGGTGAATGCTCCTAAGCAGTTACAGTTTTTGAGCTCTTTTAAAAACCACGCAGAGTAATTCTACAGCTGACACGTTTCAGAGTCTCTGACACAACATGAAACAAGGGGAAAGCCACACTTTCCAAAAGTGTCTCCAGCAGAGCACCCGGCACATCCCTAAGTCGTGCCTTGTAGCTACCCAGTCAGCGCAGCCAGTGTAAGGACGCTCGTCAAATCTTCTCCAGGCACTTCAGTGGACAGGGACCACATCGCGCGCGAGGCAGACAACATGCAGTGGTACACGCCGTGCGATGGGCTGCGTGGATGTGAGCTCACGCTGGGATGTCGAGCTCTTGGAAGACAGGGGAGCTCAGTGGCACTGGATGGCTCGGGGGAGCCGACAGCAACACCCGTACCAGGGTGAGCCCCGCACGCCTCCTCGCTAAAGGGAGTTTGTTGTCCCAGAGTTCACCCCGTGCCCCCCGTGAGAGCCGTGCGGAGGGGACTTGCTGCAGGTAGCGGGACAGGTACTGACCTGGGGAACGGGAACCCCCGCGCCTTGACTCGCCTCCCTGGAGCCCCGTTAAGCTGAATGGTAGATGTCCGTTCTCTGGGGGGGTTCATGCTGCTGAACATAACTGCATTAGAGGCTGTGCCTGCATGGACTGTCTGCACACAACTAAAACCAGCTTGTTTTGCAGCGTTGATAGTCTTGGCTGCATTAACTATATCCCCCGATGAAGCTGCCAGTCTCTTCTGTCCCAGTTAGCAGCATGCCACTGCGAATGGGAAAGCAACCCTCGCCTGGCCGCTGCTGCAAAAGGCTTCACCGCCCGGGGCTTGAGGTTCGTGTCACAGCCCAGCTGCCCTTCGGAGGACTGAGGTGGGTAACTCCTCCCTGGTGCACTCCGCTGGAAGCCCTGGTGCCGTGGAGGACGGTCAGGGTTTCCAGAGCTGCTCCGGAGGGCGGCTCTTCCCCACCTGCCCCTGTCGCTGCTCTTCGTGGTTTGAAGGACCCGGCCTGGCTGCCAGCCCCCAGCTGCAGCAGCGCCCTGCTGATGTGAATAACGCTGCCTGCGGCACCGCGAAGAGCAGAGCCGCTCCAGGCACACACGGCTAATGGGCTTTATTAACACAAAATCCAATTAGGTGTTGATTGAGACGGGTTTGGGCTTGGATGGGGAAAGGATAATCTGGTGTTAACAACCGTGGCCAGTCCCTGTCCCTTCTGCTGCCCCTGCCAGCGCGGGGGCTGGGGGAGCCGCAGGCAGCGGGCACGCTGTGACGCTTCACTCCTGGCTCCCCTGGCAGGCTCTGAAGCCCCAGGAGGTGCAACAAGGCTCTGAGCTTGCAAGTGGCATGGTGCAGTGGGAACCTTGAATGTATTTAAGATGCTTAAACCATTGGTTTAAGCTTTAAAGAAAAAAGAAATGCTGTTATGCTGCACAATTTGGTTTGGAAGGACCCGCAGGGGTGGCAGCTCCTCCAGCTGCTGCCGTCATGGATCAACAGCTGCCTCCGGGGGTTGGTGGCGGTGGCAGTGCTTGGCCTGGCCTCGTCAGCCGTGCCCTTGCCAAAGCAGAGCTCTCACCTGTTTGCTCAGTGCCTTCCAGTAGAGCTTTCAATTCTTTTTATATTTTGAGTTGAATACCGGACTCAAAGGGCCCCCTCCCCAGCCCACAGGGTCCCAGTGTGCCGCTAGCGGCACAGTCATTAACTGAGTTATTCAGGCAGCAATTGGGGTGGACAAATCTCTGCAGAGAAGCAAACCCTTCTCCCCCCTGTTAGAGGCCTTGCATGGAAACACTTCAGAGTGAAAGCTCAGGATTTTGCAGACCATGATGTTGGGTCAGAAGTTGGTCCTTTTGGTGAAGAATGCAGCAAACTGAGGAAATCACCTACGTTCTCCCTGGTACTTGTGTGGCACTCTGGTGGGTTGGTGTGGCAAAGCTTCTCTGCTAGTTATTCAAGTGGATAGCAGCTGTGAGCACAGAATTTGCAGAAAACAACGTAATCCAGAGGGACAGGATCATCTCTGCTCCTAGCCTTTGAAAATGGAACAAGAAATGAAAGAAGACGGTAAGTAAAACTGAAAGAGATACATTGCATGCCGCGCTGACGAGTTTCTCTGCTATTTTTATGCAGTGGTACTTCTTGATCAAAATATTTGTAAACTGTGTTTTCAAGTAACATGTTAAAAATCGCTGTTTCCAGGACTGAACTCTCTTCCACCAAATGTCAGCGTATGCGCTCATCCGGTCAGTGTTGGTGGACGGAGCGGTGAGGGTCTGCACGTTGGTTGTGCCGGGTCTGTGACCTGATGGTGTTGCTGCGCCTTTAGGCACAACGCAAGGCCCGCTGATTCCAGTGGAACAGGGACTTAATCCGCAGAGGTGTGTACTTAGTCCCTGAATGTCCGCTCCTGGGCTGCTTCCTAGTTTTGTCCCTCAGATCCCTTAAAGGTGGGATTCTGAAATTCCACTGTAAGCTGTCTGACATGGGTTAGAGATTAAAGGGGGGCTTGTTATCTTTTAACAAAATGCTGCTTAATCAAAATATCTGTCATGATGGAGCTTTGATCTTATGCCCTTGACTATATCTTTTTCATTAGATGTTAATACAGTGCCTGAAGAAACACTAATTATATGGGCCCCAGTGAAATATTGCTGTCGCTGATGTTACTGAAAAGTAATTGAGTTCTGAGGTTCCTTAATTTATGAATGAGAAAAGCTTTGATTAGCTTAAGAAGAAATAATGATGTTACAAGAAAGTTTCTGTTTAATCAGATGGGGAAAAAAAAAGTTTCTGGTCCTGGAGATGCCGCGTGGAGGGCTGACATCCAGCTCGACCAGCCGGACAGAGAAGCCGTGGGGGAGCGATTGATGGGGACAAGCTCTGCAGGTTAGCTGATAGGGTTTGGCAAAGGTTGAGACTCGCCCAAACTTTTGGTTATGGGTCCAGTCCTAAATGCACTGAAAATGGGGCTCTTGCTCGGTTACTGCTGGCCAGCTGCAGTGTTTGCTGTCTCCACGGGCTGCCGGGAGGGGTGTGCGGGGAAAGCGGCGTTTGGCCTTGGTTTATACCTGCCTGGGACTCGTCCCTCTCTGCAGAGGAGTTTCCCCAAAGGACCAAATATGGTTACTTCTCCGGCAGGAGGAACCCAGCCCCAGGTCCAGCTGCTCTTTACGCTGACCAGCAGTTGTGCCCCACGTGGCGCTGAGCCTCGGCGTCGCCGGCAAGTGCCTGGCAGACACCACTCTTGGGTGAGAGACGAGGGATCTTCCAGCTGAGAAACAGGGTCTGAGGGCACAGGGATCTCATGTCTGACTGTTTTAAGCAAGTGTATAAAAGTCTAGTTTTAGACACCCAAGGAATGTAAATATTAAGCGCGGATGTGCCATGTGGATCTCGGGCACCTCAGGAGAGCAAACAGGGGTTTCCACCCATGTGGGTCTTTACTCGGCTTGTGGCTTCTCATCCTTGTTGTAGCTGATCACAGCAGCAGCAGCAGGGAGAGGTGGCAGTGCCCCGAGGGTCACTGGAGGAGAGGGTAGTCCTGCTGGGGAAGATGCTCAAAGCTGTTGGTGTCCCCATAGAGGAAGGGCAGGACCGTGCCAGTGCACAGGTTTGCCCAGAGAGCTTGGTCAGGTTTTAACAACCATCCAGCATCACCCTGTTTGCTTACCAAAAAGCCAAATTTCTGATAACCCGATTTTCAGCCAAAGGTGAGATCCCGTTTCGATGCCTCCCCGGTGAGGAGGGGGCTGGGCTGCAGGAGCCATGCAGCGGCGTGCCCAGGGCCCAGGACCTTGCAGCATGCTGGGTTTTGGGGGATGCTGGGGCGTTGGTCATGCACAGATCTGCAAAGGGAGCTTTGAGTCTGAGGCTGGAGCTCGCTCTTCCGCGTGCCGTGGGAATTTTGCTGGCTATATTGGTGAGTCTAGAGCTGGATCCCAACGATGCAGAACAAAACCTGAAATATCAGATGAGTAACAGCCTAAGCCCTGAATTTCCTGGCTTTGGTCAAGGTCTCTCTTGGGCTTCTTGTTGTTTTAAAAAGGAGCTGTGTGTTCATGTTTATAGACTATTGTGATCTCCAAAAACATCACCGTAGCAACAACCGTGCTGTTGATTTATTTACTCTAAATTTAGGATATTTTTAACCTGGTCATTTAAACCATTTCCATTGGACTGGAATTTGGTACTTATACTCTTATCTCCACCTTTTGTTTTAAACAGGTTTTTGTTTAACATTTTTGCATTAAAAATAGGCATTCAGGTTCTCTTGGTAACATGTACAGAAATCCATTATATTTTGGAATGAAAAGAAAGGATTTGTTGTGATATAATAGTTAAAATAAAAACCTGGGAGTTTGGGCTCCTGGAATATTTCTCTGCAGTACGCCAAGGGAAGGCGCTCATCCCCCCTCTGCTCCTCTCCCCCAAGGGGGGCCGAGCACAGCACTCGCCCACCCAAGCAGGGCTGCACGAGGCTCGGTGAACCGAAGAGAAGGGCGTCCTTGCCAAGGGTGGGCCACGTCCTGTCCATCCTTGGGGGTTTGTAAACGCTGTGTTTTCTGAACGAGGAGCTCCACAACATTTTCAGCCACAGCTGAGTGTCCTTTCCCTCGTGAGTACACGATTGCACGCAAACACATCAAAACACCAGCCCCACCAACCCGCAGGGCAGCACCAGAGCAGAGGCAAGGAGAGGGGCCACCCCAATGTGGTTTCCCACCCTGGGGCATGGAAAAGGAAGCTGAAGCTTTATCATGACTGAAGCCTCAATAGACTCTCATTGTCTGCCAACTAATTGTCCAGGGAATCCGAAATTGCATGAGATACTTTACCCACCACTTGAGGAAGACATTTCTGTTTCGTCTAGATGTGACCAAGACAATCGCACTGAAGGCATCTTACTGATTTATTTTTCACAAGGAAGTTCTCTGCAGCGCTTAGCCCTCACCATGACTTGGAAACCTGTGCTCAAGGACAGCCTTGTCTTCTCCTGCATGAAGGATGTGGCATTTCAAATGAAGCATGTAGTTTCTTATTTTCATAGGAAGAAATAACGGCGAGATTAATTTAGCTTCCTGGGAGAAAGGAGCATGCTCTCAGAAGAAAAGGCTAGTAAATCAAGTTGATGGATGACCACCCCAGCCTCTCCGTGCCGGTCAGACTGCGTGTTGTTGCCAGGCTGGCATTTCCTGGCTCCTCCGCGCGCTCTTTTCTTGCACGGACCGAATTTTTATAATCAGCTGCTGCAATCCGAAATGTCACTGGATAAAAGGCTTAATAAAAAGAATTGTTTCTGTGTCAGGCATCAGGAGGACCAGTTGCTACCGGTGGTTATTTTTAGAGTGGTACCTAAGGAAACAAACAACTGAGCAGAGTCAAAGTAAGTTGGAAACTTTTGGAAAAAGGCAGTTGTTTAAAGAGCAGAGTCACGGCTGGTCGCAGCCAAGAGGTGCTGACCTTCACCTCCACATTCACGCCCCGTTAAGGATGTAAAGGTGTGCCATTTTGAGCTCTTCAGCTACAGGTGCTTACCAGGCAGCATCTCTGGGTCTTTGGGAAGCTCCTGGTGCCTCTCTCCTGCCGGCGTGCCCAGCCCAGCCTGTCCGGGTGTCTGCCCCAGCTGCCCCCTGCGCTCCCAACCGAGGGGTGCAGAAGCCAGGGCCAGTTTCCCCAGCCTGGCTCCCCACTTCCAGGGCTTGTAACGCCCGGTCCCGGACCCTCCCGGGCCACGGAGGCAGCTGAGGACTTGCAGGGCTTTGTCACCTACACAGGGTGTCAGTGTTGTTCCACTTCAGCGCAGGGACTGAGCTCCTGGAAAGGAAGGCAGTGGGAAAGCACAGCAAAGCCTCTGGCTGCCTGTTGGCCTGGGACATCTCTTTGGGCTCTACGTGCACCAACCGACCTCAAGGCTCCCTCACTCACTCGTGTTTCCCTGGGCTACAGGCGAGCAGGACCGCGACCCGAAGCCAGGACGTGCCCTGACGCCTTCTGCACCCCGGGGACGGCTGGATGACGATGGCTGGGTTGTCCAGGGGGACGTATGTGTGTGGCACTGACCTCCTGTCTTTCTGCCAGTTTGCACCTCTGCGACTTGACTCTTCGGCCAGTAAGGAAGCAACAGCAGCTGCCCAGCCCGAGGAGGTGCCAGGTACGGTGGCCAGCCCCACGCAACCCCCCCTCTTGTCCGCTACAGCTACTGCCACGGGCATCCGTCTGTCCAGCTCCAGTTACCTCCTGGGCTGCTGCCCCTGGCCTGCTTCTCCTGCAGCCAGATGTGTTTTGGGAAGCAACTGGCTTTGACATCTGGCTGTGCTTCTCCCTCCTTGGAAAGTCACCGAGACCTCTGCTGGGTGAGGAGCTGGGGCTGCTGCAGCCCCCTGGGCGAAGCGGAGGGGGAGTCAGTGCTGTGGACACAGGCATGGGCACCCCCTGCCCCACTCACCTGGGAGCTGTCCCAGTGCTTTGTTGGAACGCCACTGGGATGAGCTGGACTCAGCAGCTTCTGGCTGGGGTGTGGGGGGGTGTTTGCTGCGAAGCAAACTGCTCACCCGGGAGCGGCTTTAGCTGCTGCAGCCGAATCTTCCCGCAGTCGTGAGCAAAATCCGCCTTGGGTTAAAATTGGTCTTGGATTCCCCAGTTACCCTTTCCCATAGGGGCAAAGCCCCTGCCACCACCTCTGGACCCAGTGGGCGAGACTGGCGAGCAGAGGCGCCAGCCCCGCTTTGTGCCGCACAGGTAAGCAGCTTTGGGGAGCGTGAGTTTGGGGAGGGTGAGCCCTCGCAGCAGCCCCCCACGCTGGCTGGGGTCCCGGCGCCCCAGGGACGGCAAAGAGGCTGCCCCCGCCGCAGACATCGGTGACCCTCGTGGCACTGACAGCGCTGGCATCGTCCTTGTGCCGCCTCCAGCCATCGTCCAGCCCCCGGGTCGGTGCTGGCAGCTGCCACCCGTGCACTGGGCACCCTGCACCGCCGTCCCGCGGCACTGGGCAGCGGAGGTGGGAGAGGGTGGGTGGGTGTTTTATGGATCCAGTGGCGTGGAGAAGCAGCAGCGCTGACCTGCATGTGGGAGAGCCTTGGGGC
Source organism: Leptosomus discolor (assembly GCF_034619465.1). Lineage (NCBI taxonomy): Eukaryota > Metazoa > Chordata > Aves > Leptosomiformes > Leptosomidae > Leptosomus > Leptosomus discolor. The sequence goes on from NC_141399.1 coordinate 1,066,336, forward strand.
AGGGGTAAAAACTGAATTTATGGGTGTGGGGCTGCCTCCCCCACAGCCCAGCGCCCCCAGCAGCGGGGATGATAAACCCTCCTCTGTCCCGGTGCCACCAGAGCAGCTCCTCAGGGGAGCGCGGGATGTGCTTCGTGCACGAGTCGGTCTGTCTGCTGTTGTTTCTATTAACTGAAAATAGAAACAGCTCAGAGTAACAGGGGTCCTTGGGCCTGGAAAAAATAAAGAGTGCCATTTCTAATCCCCGGAGCTGACAGGGAAGATGTTGATTTGCAGCTTGCAAAGACACAAGGAGGTTTCAAACCAGCTCTCCCTTACCCAGCCTGGTGAAGACAAGGGTTTACACACACATGTGTTTGTTTTAGACACTCTTTGATACTGACCTTACTGGTACTGCATGAGGACATTTTTTAGAATGCAAATATCTTTATTTTCTTTTTTTTTTTTTGGTAATAAGGAAGATGCCAGCTGTGGTTGTGTAAAAGAGGTGGGTGCTCCCAAATGGTCTCTCCACCTTTTTGCAGTAGGTTAAATACACTGAGTGTTTCCAGCTAATTCTTTAGGAGAAGTTAAGACTGTAAACCTGCTCTGTTCCCGTTGCCTCCCAGCATGTCCCCGACGAAGGAGGCAGTGCCAGGCGAGCCCTCCTGCTGCCATCAACGCTTATAAATACTTAAAGGGTGAGTGTCAGGAGGACGGGGCCAGTCTTCTTTCAGTGGTGGCGTGCTTTAGCAGGGGGGTTGGACTGGGTGATTGATCTCCAGAGGTTCCTTCCAACCCACCCTCCCATCCTGTGAGTCTGTGAGGGGCTCGTCAGGGCTCGGGGAGCAGTCCCCAGCTGGGGCCATGTCCCTTCCCCAGGGCCCTCAACTCCTCGGGCACCTCACTACAGTTTTCATTTTCTTGGGCTTTTCCCAAGGGAAAACAGTCAGAGATCCCGTCTTCCTGGTGGTTTTTTCCTCTAGAAGTTTGAGGACAAATCTTGCTGCAGCCTTTTCAAGAAACAGCACAGGATAATCCTTCCTCTTTTGTTAAAGTTTTTTTTCAGTATTAGCAGAACATTCGTTTGCATGACAGTTCCCATTTAGCTTTTGACAAGCTTTATAACTGGTCAATTTATTTTACTTTTTAAGTGAAATGATGAATAAAGAAAAAAAAAAATTACTTTCTTTTGCCAGCACTACATAGACATTTGCCTTTGTTAAATAATTATTATTTATGACACTTTTAATGGTTGTACAGCACAATTTTATGGTGTTGGATTCTGTCCCGTCAGGACCAGAATTCTGTCACTGAATTTAGATGCAGGAGGAGTGCCTGTGCATAATACGAGCTATCCAAACTCCCTGGGCAGTTCTGTGCATGAATAATCTTCTGATTTCAGGGCTGTCACAGATGCCACGGTCATGGCCAGGCCAAGTGCGGGGTGTGCCACGGGGCAGGTCGGGTAAGGAGCTGGGAAACCTTGCGCCAGGCAGCCTGCATTGCCTGGTTTTTGTGTTTCGGATATGCCCAGTTCTGTGTTTGGGGTTTCTGAACGCAGGAGGAGGCTTAACCTGGAGGGGTGAGCGCAGCTACAAATCTGACCTCCTGTCTTTGTTTGTTCTTCTGCACAGATGTTCCCAGACAGCCAAAAGATGTATTGTTATTGGACAAATTTGCTGCCGATTAAATATGAATACTTAAATAAAAGTGTACTACTAACTGCAAGAATAAATAACTGGAAAAACCTGTGTGTAAGAAAAAAGGCATTTCAACCTAGACCGTGGGTCTAGTTTGCATCCCTGGCGAGTCTGGCTGGAACATCTGATTAATCCAGGGTCACAATTTACGAGCTATTTTGTACACTGTTCATTTGCAACGAATGTACTCGGTGTAAGCCCTTCCCTGCAAGCCTGAGTTAGCAATTATTTTGATAACATGCATAAAAGCTTTTGATTTATAACACTGACGTGTTTTTGTTCTAGCAGTCACCACCTATTTTAATTCTTTGGTGTGTTTGTAGACGGGGTGGGTAACGTGGAAGGGCTCCCGATGGAGGCTGAAGCAGCAGCAGCTTTGCCCAGGCACAGGTCGCCCGAGGTGCGAGGGGCTCCTCTGGGCGGCAGTGAGTGCGGCTCTGCCCCACCGCCCTGCTCCCCGCTGGCACGTTTGCTCAGGGGTAGGAGAAACCAGTCATCCCAGTCCCGCTGGCTTAACTGGGGAGGTTGTCCACGCAGGGTCTGCTAGTAGGAGGTAAGTACTGAGAAGCTGGTAGGGGAAAAAAAAGCCCTTAATCTGGTACGTCTGAGCCCAAACGACTGCACTGGCGTGCTTCTGGCAGAGGTTACGGCGCGGAGCCGGGCCGTGCTCCTCACGCCTGTGTGCGATTTTATTCTCTACCGTGAAGACCCCCTAACAGATGAAGCAGCACAGCAGTTGCTTTATTCTCCAGGAAAAATGGTTAGAAGTAGCCTTTTCCCCCTCTGATTTTTAAATGAACTTTCATTTCAACAGCTATTATTCACTCTGTGTGGCCCACCCTCAGCATGCAGAAACAAGGCTGGTATCCCCAACTCGTGAGAAAAGCTCTCAAGTGTTTGGAAAATAACATTTTTTTGGCTCGCCTTCCTTCCAGCCTTTTCACCTTTCTGTTACAAGACTGTCGCACTTCCCAGCTTCTCTGGGAAAGTGGAGAAAGCTTTGGGTTTTCCAACGAAAACAGAGTTTCTCAGACCTCTGGGAGCTGCGGCAGGGAAGAGGCTTCGAGCCTCTCCAGGTCCGTGCTCAGCCCCCCCTCCCGGGTCTCGGTGGGCACTGCTCTGCTCAGGGAGGGGGTGGTGGGACGGGACTGGAAGCAGCCGGCCCGGGGTGGCAGCAGCAAACTTCAGAGCTGCTCTTGGGTCCGGTTCCCACAGTGCCCGGTTGGGGCTTGGCAGGTTGCACCACCAGCACAGCCTGGAGAATTATTACCACCCTCTGTTTTTCCCAAACTTAAAACTTAACAGGCTTAAAAATGATCTTTAAGTGACAAAAAAAAAAAAAGAAGACACTGCTCTAAAACTGTTTTGTTTATGTGGCTCCATTAAGTTTAAAATAACAGAGATGGCATCGTGCATAATCACGGCAGTCATTTTAAAGCATGAATCCACTGGGGCTAATGATGAGCCTTAATGAATCAGTTGGTAACTGCTGCTAATCCGCGTTGCAGCGATGCAATCAGAATGCTCCATGCATAAGCATGTGCCTCCTGCATCTGTTAGAAGCACAGGCAGCAGCGCCTTCCGAGTGACACTCGCCTTCCTGCCGTTGTGTGGGGAAATGGTGATTATCCTTAATTAGATGTACAAATACATTCTTTGACTGAGTCCACATTTACAAATAGATTTGAGGCTGGCATTAGTCATTTGTTTTTCCCAGCAAATATGCTCTATCCCTTGAGTCACCGACCGGGGGAAGATGCATGTGCGGTGCATGTGCTATCGCTGACTCTTGTAGCTGCTGACCCCGCTGAGCTGCACAAAGACTCTGAAAGAAATCACCTTCAGGTCTGCAGGCCTCTGGAAGTGGGCAGTGCTTAAAATCCTGTTTAAAATCCTTTCTGTTGCATCCAAAGGTGCAATACCTGTTCTGGCTGGGGCAGCAAGACCTGTGCGACCTGCCAGGGGGAGAAAAAGCTCCAACACTTCAAGCAGCTGGTGATAACGTGGTGAGCAGCACAGGTAGGAGTTGCTACTTCTAAAATAATAATAAAATAAACAGAATAATAATAAAAAATGTAACTTTTGTTCCTGATTTCACTGCAAGGCTTGGGAGCTCAGCTGGGGGAGTATTCGTTGTCTTCGGTCAGGCGGAACGAGGGGCTTCGAGGGGCAGCGCCAGCCCTTACCGATGGCAGTCTCATCCCTGGGCAGGGTGGGAGCTGAAGTGGGTTGGCAGAGGTAAAGGTCAGACAAGGAGTCAGAAACGGAGCGGAGGAGGCTGAGCCCCTGCCCGGGGGGCAGCCCAAAGACCCCGGGGGGCGACATGGGGCAGTGCCGAGCTCCTTTGTCTGGGGCTTTAGGGAGGCCCGAGGCTGCTGGCTGGGGGGTTGCTCTGGCCTTTCCCACCTGGGAGCTCTAGTGCCGGAGAGAACAGATGGGGCTGAAAAAGAGCTCGTGAGGTTTGGCAAAAAGCCATTACCCGCCCTGCTGGGTGCTGCCTGAGCGCTTTCCCATTTTTGTACAAAATGCCTTCAATTACCCTGTGTGAAGACCTTCATTTTTCAAAACACCATCTCTGTCCATCCTGAGAGACTGGAAATTGCCCCAGCCATGCCTGTCACGCTGCTGGGACTCCTGAGGGGCGCAGGGGGCCCAGGGTCTCACTGCCCCAGACAAGGACAGCTCTGCCAGATGAGACCTTCAGCTCCTTTGGCGGCCACCATCCGCCACTAACCATGCCCACGTCCTCCAGGTAATAGAGCAAAATGGTTCGCTGTAATGGGAGCTGTGGCTTTGGAAAGGGAATGTGAGACCTCTCCTGCCGCAAGGAGTTAATTGGCGTAGGAGGCTCTGAAAGCTGTGAGGTGAGGGGATCACCGTGAAGGTCTGATTTCAGGATGATTTCTGCAGGAGTCATCCACGGTGGTTGCATGTACAAGGGTATTAAGCAATTAATGCGGGAGCACACAACGGTTAGGCAGGCATGGTCCTTGTCCTCGGAAATCAGGGAGCATCCAAGCGTGACTCGGGCGTTTGAGAAAGAGCCTGGGGATAGCTCAGCGCCCCACAACCAGCCTTGGATCGTTCAGTTGTTTTCCCTCTCTCTTGCAGATTCAATGTCTTTGAATTTGTTTCTGAACGTGACCTGAGCTTCCCAGCAGAGCTGCTCAGCAAAGCCAGTGGAGAGGTTATAATCAGAGACGAAAATGTGGTGGTGAGTGTGAGCTGGGGGGCTGGAGGGGATGCTGGACTGGCAGAAATCCCACCCCAGAGTCATTCTCTGCAGCCCTCCAGCAATAGCAGGAGACATCCAGCAGCGCATCCACCCCTGGGGCTTTTTCTATTGCCCCTTGCACATTTTCCACTGCTTGCACAGTGTTCGTGCTGTCGGCTGAAGGCTTTACAGGGAGAGAGCACGGGACGGTGGCGCTTGCTCCTTGCCGGAGCGCCTGCGTGGCGTTGCCATCAGCCAGCAAACCCCCCTGCCTGCAAAGCTGCCCAGAGCTCATCCCACAGGCAGGAGCTGATCCTGCCAGCTTTGGAGGCAGGATCCCGCACAGGGGCAGCTCGCTGGGCTGCAGGGCCCTTAAACAAGACCTTCATCAGCGCTGGGCATCTCTTCTTCTCCAGCTCCTGTGGTACCTGAGGGAATCTGCCTCCATAGACTTGCAAAGTCAGGGGAAACCAGCCTGCAAACGGCTGAAGCACGGTGCTCTCCTACAGACAACGCTGTTTCACCGCTGCTCGGTCCTCACCTTGATCCTTTTTCTGAGAATGCAAATGAGCAAGGATTTAACCGTGCCTTTTTATTATTTATTAGCTGCTTTGCGGTAGCCTGTAGAAACTTTAGTGATGTACCAGGACCGGGAGAGAGGCACCATCCAAGGACAGACCTGCTCTCCCCCAGCAAGCTGTTACTCAATGTCATGCCCCTGTAGCGAAGACTTTGCATCTGGTGCTGCAGAACCCCTTTGGGATTTGAATGGGCTTTAGCACCTGAGTCGCTCTCCGATTAATGCTTTAGGTGTGAAGTCCTAAGAGCACTAAAACCAGTGGGGCTCTCACACAGACGGCTGCCACTCCTGGCTGTGCAAGCAGTAGCTGCGCTCATGACCAGTCCTGCTTTGCCCACAAGCCCAGCATTTCTTCTGTAAATTGTCCACGTGCTGGGGGAAAACAGAGGGGCTTCAGAAAACCTTTCAGATTTAACTGTGCTGTGCCGCTGGCAGAAGGCGACAGTGAATCCTGTTGGGACATCGAGTCGCAGAGTCACCCAGTGCCAGTTTTTAGCCAAACGCTCCAGCCTGGGAACAGCAGCCTCTCCCCATGCTGTCCTGCTCCCCGGGCAGCACCACCCTCTGTCCAGAGAGACGTGGTCCCCAGTTTGGACACATCTGCATTTGCTGGGGCGGGATGGACCTGCCTTTGGGCCTTGGAGCCCAGCACACACCCTGTGTGTTGCCGTTGCATGCCCAGGTCTTTCCTTGCACGTGCCAGTAACAGGTGAAACGAGTGTGTTTGTGCCAGAAACGAGTGTGTTTGTGCCAGACCCATGGGGTCTCTCTTTTGCGCGGCTGGGTTTGTTTCTTGCAGGCGTACCCCATCGCTGACCTTCCTGACCCCGAGATCTCCCCGGCCTCTCAGCCAGCCCTCCCAGAGCACGGCGCGGCGTTCGCCGTGCCCTGTCCTGCGGCAGGTAAGGGGGGAGCCCCGAGTGGAGCCGCCTGCGTGTCCCCCCCGCCTGCAGCTGCGCACCCCTGTGCTGGGGGGTCAGCTCACGGTGGCTGATTAGTGAGCTTGGGTAGACACGTTGAGAATAGTAACAGCTTTCATTTTTTATTTAGAGGTGATCTTTAGCAAATGAAAAAGAAATTCTAATTATCAAAGAAATCTTATTTATCAAGTGAAATACCAAGGAAATAATTTTTTGGAAATGTATTGAAAGATGTAGGTGACTGCGGTTATTATTGTTCCTTTTACCTTTTCAAAGCCCTGGCAAACATTATTTATTACCACTATTTTTATCTTAGAGGCTAATTTTGAACGAACATTAGGATTCCATTCCATCTGATCCTCGCCAGAGTGTTGTAATCTCTGTTGCTGCTATTATAGATGTGATTGCAAATGCAAAAGTGTAGCTAGAACATACTGTCTTTTCACCCACAGGAAAGAGAAGGTTTCACATTAAAAATGCAAGGAAACTGAAAGACCAAAATAAACTTAAAGGGAGATGGTTTGATTTTCCATGTGGTCTGTCAAAACCAGCTCTTTGGCAAATTTCTGTCTTCCAACTTCATTCCAGCCTGTAATTTCCACTGCTCTGCATCAAAGGCAGTTTGTTCACTAGATTGCTGCGCACCAGCCAAAGCATCCTCTAGCTGTATGGGGAAGCAGGTGCTGAAACCCCCCCGCCCTGCCAAATCCCCGCACCAGGTGGTATTTATGCCGAGCCCGGCTGCCTTCTGCCGCCGCTTTCCCCACCGTTGAATTTTTCATCCCCTCCGCTCATCGTTGGCTGAAGTTCTTCCGCTTCATAATCAGCGTCTTTTGGAGAAAGCTGGGGGAGAAATCTCTTCTTCTTTGCCTGGCTGACGCTATTCTGGCTTCTCATGGCGCTGGCCGTGTGGTGGAGGTGAGCGTCAGGGCCGTCGATGTCCTCTGGGGTTAGAGGGCCCGAGCCCAGGAGGCTCTGCTGGCCTCATCCAGCTTCATTTAACACTTGGTGTGTTTAATTGGAACAGGGGGTGCGAGCTGGGGTGGGCGCCTGCCCCTCGGCTCCGCACAGCTCCCGGCACCGCTCGGCTCCCCTCCCTCGCTCGTCCCACCGGGCTGCCCCGAGGGGCTGCGTATGTCCCTGGGCTGGAGCTGGTGGCAGTCCTGGCTAATCTCAGGGGAAGGATTCACCAAAACTCGGGTCAGTGAAGAGTAGGAATTGCTAAACTCCTTCTGCAAAGAGAAGGAAGGAGCACAGCAGGGCCCTCCGTGAGGAGAGAAGGTGCTAACCCAGCACCGACGCCAGCCTCTCTCTTGTAATTCAGCCGCCAATAACAATCACCAGATCAGTGAGGACGAAAGCAGCTTCTTCCCCCTCAGCCAGGGGAGGGAGCAGAGCAGCCGGGGTTAAATCTGCAGCAGTCTCTGCTGCAGCAACACAGCGCAGCCCATCACCAGCATCTCCTCCTGCCTCCAGACAGAGGTGACGTGTGTCACTCACTGCCAACGCCAGTGTTTGCTGGTGCACATCCAGGCTGCGGGGGCTCCCCACCGACAGGGAACCACGTTCACCCACAGACCCCAACCACGCGTGAGACAGGGACATAGGCTCACACACCGACGACTGGAAGCAAGGGCTTAAAGGATTTAAGGAATTAGCTTCAAAGCTGTAAATGCAGTAAAAGTGGTCAGGTATGCAAGGGCCAAAACGCCAACTCTGTGCTAGCTGCAGCAGAGGAGTCCTTGATGGCTGTGGTGATGGGCTGGTGGGTTTCCATCAGGTCTTCTTTCGCCCCTCACGAAGCAGCAACTCTCTCAGACCTGCGAGACTTGTGGTTAAAAGTTGGGGCTTTTTTTCGTCTCTACATGAGTCGGTCTAAAGCGAGATACAGCGTCTGCCCCAAACTGCTTATTTACTTCGAGCCTTTCCTCTCCCAGCGTCAAACCATTGAGCTAATCCCCGTTACAGGAGCTCACTCCCAGTGTCCAGGGCAGCCTTCCCTCTGCCCCACCTACGGGCTCCGAAACGAGGCGTCCGCCCTGGACTGACCCGAGAGGTGCTGCCGCGGCTGCACATCGGTGACGGGAGAAAAGCACCGGCGTGGCGGCCGTCACCCAGCGACCCCCCTGGGCCGGGGATGCTGCCGGACCTTTCCCACCGCACCGCGTGGGCGCGTGTCTGCAGCAGAGGACTGCAAATGAAGCGGAGAAGGGGAAGACAACCAGGACACCCCCCCCCCCTCCAAACCACTTGTGTCTCAGAGCCGGGGCCAGCTGCCGCTGGGCGCAGGATCAGGCCTTTGGGTAAAGATTTCCCTGCACCCCCCCCCCCCCCCAGCTGTTTTCCTTTCTCGCTGCCATGCTGTATCGCTAAAGTGGTGCGTATCGGCAGAGGCTTTCTCAGCCCAGCTGTGCAGTTTATGGCTGGTGCCTTTCTTTCCCCGTTTTATTTGTCAGTTTTCCTGAATGACTGCATAACCTGTAACGATATATTTCAAAATCCATCCAATTAGCAAACCTAACTTGAAAGGATTTCATTTTAAAACGCCGAGTAACGCCATCTGAGGGGTGGTTGGGCCAATATGACAATTATTGTCTAAGTATAAAGGGCTCTTGGGGTACGTGCTGTGTGCGACGCCCTCGGCGGCTGCAGGGATGGGGAGAGCAGGGGGTTGTGGGGGGAGAGGACGTGGGGTCACCCCTGCGCCTCTGGCCTGGGGAGGAAGAGCTCTGCCCCTGGGGACAGCACCCGCTCCCAGGTGTCATCCAGACGAGGGGCATTGGCCCAAGTGCCTGCAGGAGGCAGCTCTGCCACGTCCTCTTTTTCTCTTTTATCACCAGTCTTACAACGTTTGTCTCAGAAAAGCTCGCAGGAGAAACCCAACTCGTTTTGGGTTTAATGCTGATTTAAATGCAAACACTTGTGTTTGCAGCGTAGGGCTTGAGGAGATGAAGCAACCAGACCCTAAAAAAGCTGAGAAATATGCAAGCAAACAGAAAGACACAAACACTCGTACTTAAAAACAAACCAACCCCCCCCTCCTCTCCTCCCCCGTGATTTTTTACATAGTTCTTGTGCTGCTCGAGACCTGACGGAGGGTTTGGCGTGGGTGGTACTGGCAGCCCCCACCAGACTGCTGCATCCCAGCGGGCTGTGCTCGCTGCAGCCTGGCGCTCGTCTGTCCCTGAAGTGCCAGCAGAGTTTGTAGGTTATCACAGCAAAATCCTCACGGGAGACACGCAGCTCGAGGGGCTGGGAAATTCTTAAAAGATAAGACCCATATGTAGCTTGAAGGTGGACTGCGACGGGTGAGAGTGAGGAAAAATGACTGGGGAAACATGATTTAAGAGTTCTTTTGGATGGCTAATTCTGGGCTGGCTCTTTACCCTATGCATGCCCGTGTAAGTGTGCCCCAGAACATTCCCCAAACTGTTCCCACAAAGGTTTGTTCAATCTTTAAAAAGCCACAAGGATGTCACTTCCATTTTTTTGGCAAACCCTTCACTTCAGAGCTCCGAGGCTCCAGAGCCCAAAGGAGGTAAGTGCAGGTTTCCCGAGACAGCGCTGCAGGATGCCCATGCGGAGCTGTTCCTTCCCATCTATACGTGTACGTATATTTGCACCCATGTGTAAGTGTGTGTGGTTGTGTAGATAGAAATGCATTTTTTATGGCCGGGTGCAGTGGAGCAGGCCAGCAGGGCACACAAACCAAGCAGGCTGCCTGCCTGACAGTGACAGATTGTTTTCAACAGATGCCTCTAACGCAGTTTTAGCCTGGCTTTACTCCGGTTAAACAAGTCCCTGACCTGCGTAAGGCTGAAAAATGACCCGAGGAGCTGATCCTGCGGCTCATCGTACCGTGCAGAGGGTGCTGGCAGTGCTGGGGTCCCCTGGAAGAGCTGCAGGACCCGAGGAACCACTGTCCACGGCGATGCAGAGCCCACACTGCTCACATGCAGCAGCTTCGTTGCAGTCCCTGCAGCCACAGCCAGGGCTTGCTTTTGTCCTGTTTGAGGGGTTAAACCTGGGCAAGAGCTGAGCTGCAGCCCCCTCCTCCCATCACCGCTGCTGCACCCCCAGAGCCCGCTCAGCTTGCGGCTGGGTGGTGGGGAGACCTAAGCTGCCGCGCGTCAGCGTCGAAACGGGGACGGCTGGGTGCACCCACAGCAGGTACGTGGGTGAGGAGAGGGGACGACAAAAGCGAGCGCCCAAAGAGCTGGAAAGGGCTGCCCTGCGTCAGGCAGCTCGGGGAGAAGGCGGCTGAGCCTCTGGGATGCTGCGGGGCGCAGGGTGGGACCCGGAGAGGGGTCTGACAGCCCGTCCTGGGCCATGGTGGCTGGGCTAGCAGCGAAATGCCACCGGCAGCCACCCCCAGGCAGGATCCCGTCCTCCGCGGAGGGCTGGCCCCGGGGCTCTACCTTTGAGAAGACCACACAACACCATCAGGGCAAAGAGGGACGGAAGGAGGGTGTTTTTCATCTGAGCCACCAACAGAGAGGGACCAGACAGTTTGGATAAGCTTTAGAAGCAGTCCAAATAGCCTAAATAATCATCAGGCCAGATGCCTTCCGGACCGAGCAGTTGCTAGTGGTTGTTCAGCAACAAACACAAACCCGAATCGAGTCATTCGTGAAGCACGAGATAAATGTCATCCTCTCTGCCGCTGCCGCCAGGGTGGGAAGGGCCAAGTTTAACAGACACCACCCTGGTCCCGCCGGGGCAGAGGGACGGCTGGTCAGGCGTCCTCCATCCGCACGTCCCACCGGGGCCAGGGGCGGGGGGCACTGGCCGCAGGAGCGACCCTGGGGCCTCGAGCGCTCCCATTGCTGCTCAAGGCTCCGACCTGCCCGCGTTCCCGTGCTCGGGGGCACACTGCGGCCACCCGTGTCTTACCTGGGCACAGGAGCGGGGGCAGAGGGAGCCACCGGAGCCTGGGGGGGGGGCAGTGGGGCCTCCAGCCCTTCCCGCACCCACTTGCTGGGCTTCTGTCCCTGTGCTAAAGCAGAACCCAGCCAGGGTGGGATGAGCACCCCTGGGTGAAGGCACACGTGGGAACGAGGGACCAACACCCAAGGCCGGGTGCTGCCTCCCGCCGTGACGGCCTTGGGGTGGGACTCCTGCCATTCCCGGTGGTTTTTTAATAGGACTTCAACTATACTTAGTTCAAAAATAAATACATTCTTGGCTTGAGCACACTTTTCGATGCCTGATGAATGAGCAGGACCTCTTTCACAGGAAACTACAGAATTCCTGAGGTGATGGCTTGCCTCTGCCGGGGCGGAGGGAAGCAGAGCTCTGCGCTCCCGCTCCGCCTGCCAGCCTGCGCTTAAATGCCTTCGCCAGCTGAGAGGCCTGGTCATTACTGTTATTAATAACTGCACTACTGTGGTTATTATTAATGCTGCAGGGGAATGAGGAAAGGAACTTGATGCTGAAAACCTTATCTTGTGTTTTAAAGAGAGTGAAGCTTTGTAAGGTGCTGCTGGGTGAGAGCGGGGGCACCCTGGCCTGGCTGGACCGTCAGAGATGCTCTCTGGGGACAGCACCTCTGCCTGGCCAGTTTCTGCTGCCTCTTGCTCCGCAGCTCCATAGCTAGGGGTGCCTGGGGGTCTTGGCTAGTCCCTTAATTTCTCTTCATGGACCTGCTGCCTGGGAATTCGTCCAGCGTGCTCCTGAGCACACCCACCCCGCGTGCCCGTGCAGCCGCCCGGGGTGACCAGCGCCACAAGGGCAGCCTGAGCACAGCTGGGGGTTGGCTTGAACTGACTGCTGTCCCCGTTGCTGCAGCACGTGCCACTCGGTGGGGTCCCCATCTGCGGCCAAAGGAGCACACTCTGCCAGGTGAATCCAAAGTTTCCCACCACCCCCCTGCCCCCCGAGCCTTGGAGGGTTTAGGAAACAAGTCCAAGCTTTGGATGCCACAGCCCCTAAATGTAATTTTGTCCAATAAACATGATCAATCGGTCACAGCGGCCGTGCTTTCAGCTCATCCTCTCCTGTTCTTGGTGGCAGGGGAGTGCAGCACCGCAGAAGGCAGAATAACCCCAACACCTCCTCCATGCCAGGAGGGATGAATTCTTCCCACCAGCTCCCCTGTCCCTCTCAGGCCCCCCAGGGCCACCAGTGCCTGCTCCAGCCCCAGGAGCTGCAGGCAGCAGCGTGGGGTTGGGGGGAAGGAGCTCTGTGCTCCCCTTCCTCCTTTCTTCAGCCCAGTTTAGCTTCCTCTGTGTTTTTTGCTTCGAGTGCTTTTAAAATAGCATTTCTTCTATCCACTAGAGCAGGTTCACTGCTTCAAGTTGAAAAGCCGAAAGCAGACTGAAAAAAACTCTTCAAAAAACAATATCTTCCCAGGGAAAAAAAAATTCTCACTGCATTGATTTGTCCGTCTGTCTTAGCATCGAGATTCTTCACATACTGACCTCCTGACACAGCCTGCTTTTGTGGAGAAAACCGCTCTGAATCAGGCTGCTGCTGCTCTCCTCTTTCCGGGTCCTGGAGAGTTTTTTCCAGCGCCTGAGGCTGTGCGAGGCTCTCGCGCTCTCAACATGGTAATATCATATCTGTGTTTTGCGCTGGCTGCTCATCAGTCAAACTCCCATTTTAGGGCATATTTTTGCTAAAATGCTGCCTTATTTGGCCCTTTCCTCTCTGCGATTCCGGTGACATCACCCACCAGGCAGTCGATTCAAACAGCGATCACCGCCCCGGCGAGTCCCCCCGCAGCAGAACACGGAGCCCCTGGGCTGGGGGGAGGCGGGGGGCTGGTGTCCCCTCCCAGCAGGGACCTGGGGCCGGTGGGGCTGTGAGCCCAAAATGCAGCCCGAGCAGCCATGGGGGTCTGTGTTTGAAGGGACCTTTAAACCTTCCTCCCACAGCACAGAGACTGGGACGCACTGGGGCTGCTGCTGCTGGCGTGTGGCACGAATCCTGCCCGGGCACCTGGGTGTCTTTAAGTGAAGATCTACCCCCAGGCCACCCGCTAGGCCCCCTCTGACAAGTACCCCTGCCATACGCGGGGTGCCGCAGAGCCCGCGCGGCGCGGTGGGCACCATCGGTGCTGCTCCCCGCTGCTCCCCGCGATGGAGGGTCGGCCCCAGCCCCCCAGGCAGCAGCCGGCCCCTTTGTTTCCACAGTTTTCCTCTGCCTGCCCGCCCTGCGGATCTGGCTGATCCAGCAGGAGTGTTTACTGGTGATGAGACCAAGTAAATTGGTGGCAGCTCTGCAGCAAATTCGAGGGGCTATTTCCTCCGGCACACACCAGACACCTTTTGTCCTTAGAATCACAATAAACCAGCGTCACAGCTTGCAGGAAGGTTTCTGCTCTAAATCCTGCTCCCCCCAAACTCTGCTTTTGCCGAATAACCCACCCGCACAACGCCAGACCGTTTCCAGCCTCGCCAGAAGATCACCCACGGCGGTTTCGTTCGCTGCCCCACTCGCGCAGCATCGTAGCCGCTGACCGCTCAGCAGCTAGCGGTTCTTGCCCGGCAGCTCTGGCTGGACGGGGAACACTGGTCCTGGCAAACCGGTGATGGTGAGACCAGCCTTTTCATTGTCAATTATTCCCCGTGGGGAATGAGGACAGGCTAAGAAACTGCTATCAAGGTCCTGCCATCGTGTGGGCGCGGGCAGTGGGGCTGTTCCCTGTGCCGGTGCTCCCAGCTCTGCCGCCCGGCAGAACCGACACCGCGCCGGGGGGGGTGCCTGCCCAGCGCCGGGCACGGCACGGCGGGGATGGCGTGGGAGAACCAGCTTTATTTCCCTGAGACGCCTCGGGACAACCGGCTTTATTTGCCTACTCCAGAAGTTACTTCTTGCTGTGTCAGAATTTCACAGCCCAACTCTATAAAAGTCCTTTTGGCTGAAACCCCACTATAAAAAAAAAAGAACCCTATGCCAAGAGCTAATTAGAAATAAAAAGAAGATTAATTTTGAAAAATCAGGTGAAGTGGGATATTTCTGGGTTAGGGATATTTCCTGATTGCAAAAACCCAAACACAACAAAACGCGCATATTAACGACTCGTAAGAGATAAACCAATTTATTTTGTTACATTTAAGAATTAATCTGAGTCATTTTATTACGTTGCCGGCTCACGCTGCTGGTATTTCTGGCAATAAAACGGCTGAGGACTGTTTAGTTTGGGATGCCCATTGCCTCTGGCTGGAACCATGGTCACACCATGCCCATCTCTCACGGATGCTCCTTCACTCCCTCCTCAGGAAACTCCCTTTTTCAGTGCCACGTCCCTTGTGGGTGATGAAACAGCTCGGGGAGGCATCCCGGGTGGGAATGGAGCAGGAAAACCCTGAGGTCAGCGGTCGGGTGGGGATGTGGGAGCTGATGTGGGTGCTGGTGAGGGAGTGCTCCTCTGGGTGCCCCTCCAAGTCCCTGCCACCAGTGTGTGAGCAGGACCACGCCAGGGAGACAACAGACGGGATAAAGCACTTTTTCCAGTGTAAGCTGCTCTGGGTAGTTATAATGGGAACCTAGAGAGTGGAAAACCATAAAAAATTCCATATTTGAGGCAACATTGATGAAGCAGCAGCAAGAATTGCGGTAATCCCTTTGCTCACTTCACAGGGGCTGGAGTCCCCTTGACTTCTTGCATCTATTTTTGGACGTGGGACCGCTCAGATGGTGAAGACCTCAGCCAGCCGTCCTCGCCCGGCTTCACGGAAAACAAGGGGGCACCTCTCCCACGTTGGAAAGGAAAGGAAAAAAGCCCTTACAAGCTCATAGCAACTGCTGCTGTCCCCTCCCCAGGAGGCGCCTCTGCGGGCAAAGGTGTGCTGGGGCTGGGACTGGGACTGGGACCAGGACTGGGGCTGGGATTGGGATTGGGATTGGGGCTGGGACTGGAGCTGGGGCTGGGGCTGGTGCATAGACTGGGGCTGGGACTGGGACTGGGACCGGGACTGGGGCTGGGACTGGGGCTGGGGCTGGGGCTGGGGCTGGGACTGGGACTGGGGCTGGGGCTGGGGCTGGGGCTGGGACTGGGACTGGGACCGGGACTGGGGCTGGGACTGGGACTGGGGCTGGGGCTGGGACTGGTGCTGGGACTGGGCTGGCTGGGTCAGGGCAGTTCCACAGCCAGGGAGCTCCTCCCAGTACCGGGGCTCCCCGGAGGGTCCCACCACTCGCCCGGGCTCGGGTGTCCCTAAGGAGATGCTGAAGCCACCCGGTGCCCACCCGCGCGGCAGCGGGGCTTCGTCGGCCGCAGCAGAGCGCGGGGCGATGGTTTCCCTGCCGGGACGGAGCAGGGTGCGGGGCTCTGCTCAGGAGCCGCACGGGCAGAGCCCCGCTGCTGGGCGGCTGGGACCAGCTGCAGGCTGGTGGGTGCCGGGGCTGAGGCCACCGGGATGTCCCCTCTGCGCCTGCCGCATCGGCGGGAAGCGACAGCAAGGCCAAATCTTTGATACTGTGCAAGGAAACCACTAATTAGACACATTCTGTAACCGGCTGGAACGCAGCTTTATCAGGCCTTTTTTCCGGGTTTTTTCCACCCCTGGCCACGCTGCGCTGTTTCCCAGACAGATGACATGTTTATTTGCCTGAGCTGTAGCTGGGAGCTTGTACAGCCTTATCAGCACAGCCTAGCAGAGAAGCGATCCTATCTTTCGCTCTCTGCTATTTCTGCTCCTTCAGGGCTGCCCTTGCAATAGAAAAGTAATTAGTAATTGGGCAGCAGTTCAAAAGAGGTTGTGAGATTGTCTGCGGAGCTCCTTGCTTTCCCAGACAAGCAACTGTTTCTAACTCTTTACTTTGTGTAGTTCTTGGGTTTGAAATTACTACGAATTAGTTACAGGGCTCGCTATCATAAAAGAGTATGTTTTTAAAGACAAGAAAATACATTAATTGGTTCAGGCACTAAGAACATACGAAATAAATTGAATTTCATTTTGGGATTAAGGAGGAAAATCTAGGGAGGCTCCAAGACAAATTTGAGAAAAATATGATAGCTGCAGTTAATTGAAGTGTTTCAATGGCATTTTTTTTCCTTAACCATAGGAAATTTGTTTTCCCAGCATCAGGATCTCTCAGAGTGCTGCGATTTGGGCTCACACACATCACTTCGCATTTGATACTTCAAAACTAACCGGAGTTTTGCATCCAGCTGCGGCTCGATGCAGTGCCAGGGTACGTAGCTTACCGTCAGCGTTCTGTTTTCACAGGGGTTTTCTGCTCCTTCTCTTCCTTTCCAGTTCTCCGCTGGCTTTCTCGCAGCTGAGCAACCTGCCGGCAGTGCTGGCAGAGGGACGCAGACCCTGCGTTGGTGCCCAGCCACGGCTCCGGGGGTGGGGGGGACGCCGCAGGGGCTGCACGGGGCCGGGAGCACCCAGGCACCAGGAGCACCCCGGGTGGTGAGCGGGCCATGCCGTCGTTCCTCTGCTCCCACCTCAGCGCGGTGTGGTTCCAGTGACATTTCACCACCGCTTTCAGATGTGCCTTGTGCACTTGCTGACATTACTGGGGAAAGATTTATGAGCTGTATGAAATAATAGTAAAAATTTCTGTTTTATTGTTCTAAGCTGCTCAAAGGAAAAGAACTCCATTCTGCATTAAAAAAAAACAGAACAAAGGAAACACTGGGATCGTGTTTGCCCTCGGAGGCAGACGGTGTAACAGCTCTCCTATAAAGTCAGTGCGAAATGAGGAGCCTGCCCCCGGAGCAGGCCTCGGCAGGTTGCAAATTCTGTTTTATGCAGTAAATCATAGAAAAAAGTTCTTTCATCACTGTTGCCGACTTTCGCTCAGCAGACATTAAAAATAGCCGTTAAAAGCGAGGAAGCTGAAACCCAGCCGGAGCCCTGGAACTGCTGCTGGCGGCTGCGCGGTCGCAGGTTGCAAGGGGCAGCACCGGCGCCTGGTTGTGCTTGGGCCAGAATTGCCCTCGCAGCCCCCGAAAACTCCGCCGTGGCCAAACGCAGCCCCGCCGGGGCTGGGGCTGGCTGGGGCCGCTGTCCCACCACCCCTTCTGGGCTCTCTGGCAGCCCTGTGCAGCACCTCTCCTCTTCCTCCTTCCTCCCGCGCAGATACCCGTCGCTTTCCACCCGCTGAGGGAGCCGTCGGCCTCTGCGTGTGTTCTCAGATCTACCTCTGCGTGTGAACACGGCTGTGAGCGACCAGGCAGGGGAAAGGCTTCAATAAACCCACGGTCCAGCCCCGCAAGGGGAAGCAGAGGCATTGCCACGCCGGCTTACAGGAAAAGGCATCAGTGTGCAACCACTGAGCCCAACCCCAAACCTCCGGTGAAGGGCAGGAGGAGGCGAGAGGACACTGGTGAGATCTTCCAGCATCCCCCTGTAATGCAGAGAAAGGCAGAGCCACCCCTGGTGGCTTCCCATGCCCCTGCAGGGACCCACCGTTGGCAGAGCTTGGGGTGGCCCTCGGAGCGGGGCGGCTGGGGATGCTGAAGGAGCTGGCAGAGCTGGAGGTTCCTGGGAGTCAGGCAGAAGCCCCAGGAAAAGCTATTTGCAGCCATCACCTCGTGTGAATTTTTGCTGAAAGCAGCCAAACCAAGAAGTCTAAAAATCCTGTACTCCGGGAGCGGGGCTGGTGCTCCTGCACAGATGTTGCACGCTCCGCTTTCTGCCGGCCGGAGCGGGCTGCGGGAGCAAGCTGCGGGCTCTCCCTAGGGTCTGCGGTTGGCATCTAATACCGAGGGGCTCGTTGCCCGAGGCCATAGCCAGCCCTTTGAAAATATATTTTATTGGAGGCCCAAAGCGATGCAAGGGCTTCTTGTTACAACCAAACACATCTGGTTTGGGTTTTCGGATTTATCCCTTGATCCCTGCCATAAGGGGCTGGTGCTTTGCCAGCCCATTGTTTCTCAGTTGGAAACAGATGGTATGGGCTAAAAATTTGTTTGTATTCAAAACCAGTCCAAAGTATTTAACATCAACCTGCTGGCCAGCGGCATTTTGAGAGATCTGCCCCTCCGCCAGCCGAGCGCCCTGTCCCCTGGCTGGTGGCTGCAGCCTGGACCTGGGGACAGGCACAGGCTCGTGCCAGCAGGACCCGTCCCACCCCTGCTCTGACCTGGCGGTCCCGGGACAGGCAGACCCTGCGTTTGAAATCCATAAACCCGTCCATTCCTGTGCTAGAACCCCTTAATTTTCCAGACCCTGACTTTCCTCTTCCTGGGTTTTTTTTCTTGAACTAAGTGAAATCAAGGACCAAAGGCGATCTGAGAACTTAATTCTGATGGAAAGCTTACTCTTGCTTGGAAGAGGATAGATAGATTAATACTCACTTCCATGGCAGCCTCTCTAAGTCACACGTTTGGTGACTAAGAAACCATAAAGAACAGCTATTTCAGGGAAAACACATTTATCTTGATGCAACATTTTCATCAAAATTGGTCAAAACCTAGTTTTAGAGTTTTTCAGGACATAGTGATATTTCAAAAAATAAAAAACAGGCAACATGTTTTCCCCAGGCATTTGTAGGGAAAGAGCAGTCCTGGCTTCCTTTTGGTGAAAGATCTTGGGGCAAATTTTCGGGTGCTGTAAATAGACATTCTTCCCAGAATCCTCTGTGCTTTGCCATGAAGAGCGTTGACTACAGTCTCCATCTCTCCAGGACTTGTGCTTGCAACAGCCCTGACTCTTTCTCCAGTTATTCAGCCTCCAAAACCTGATGCCAAAATTCTTCACTCCCGGCAGAGTGGGCCAGGATTTCCCTGCCGCTGCTCGACTGGCTGCAGCACGGTTCCGCAGGGGAAAACGGACTCGATGAGTTTAACCAAAGGGCACTTTCAAAGCACAGACGTAAGTCACACGGGGGACTGTTGAGCGGGATACGGCCATCAGAAGTCTGATGCCAAACCTAAACGCAATGCCCTGCTGAAGGGTTTAAAGCCAGACCAAGAGAAAAAAAAAAAACTATAAAAGAAAGGTTTCCTCTTGGAGAGTTAAGAGCAGGCTGCAGCCTCAGCCAGGTCAGTCACACTCAAACTGCTCGCAGGGCAGGGAAGATAAAAGGACGGGGTTTCTGGAAAAAAAGTAGAACAAACCAAAACTGGGCCACTGATGCCGCCAACTGCACCGCACTCCTTCCGATGGGAAAAAGCGCCGCCCGTGACACTGGCTGGGTTGCCACAGGTACCAGAAAGAGGTTCCCCTTTCAAGCAGCTTCCCACCCCACCGTGAACAAACGTCTGTGCCACCGCGTTGCGGGCTGGGCAGCGTCCCTACGGACAGGCAATGGGCACTGGCTCCATCCTGGCACTGGTTCTCCTGCCACCGACGGGCCTGTGCCGTGGTTAGTGGCGAGCACGCACCGCCTGGCGAACCTTTGTGGTTTAACTGCCGTGCCTGAGAGTCAAGTAAATCCTTGTATGTTCCAAACAAGGCAGAAGATGCCGTTTCCTCGCTGGTGGCTTTTGGCTGTAAACACTAGGGTTTGATTTATCTAAACTTTTGTCCTTTTGGAGGGGAAAAAACAACTCTTAAAGGGTAAGATATTTGAGTTTGTTTGCACGAAAAAAATCAAAGGGCTTTTCTTTAGGCTGGTGTGCCTCAATGAGCGCATCCCTGGCGTGCCGAGGTGGGCAAACGTGGGAGCTGGGCGGCGTGGTCACCCAGGCTGGAGCTAGGGCAGCTTCCAAGATCACTGGGAACTCCTTGGGGCCGCTTCTGCTTGGGGACTGATTTCCTGGGGGTCAGATTAGTCCCTCTTTAATGGGATATTAGTATATTAGGAAGTTTTGGGGCAGGCAGTAGACGACCTGTGCAGCTTGGGAGGGCTCAGGAGCAGCAGTGGCTGGAAACTGGGAGGGGAGCAGGTGCGGGATGGGAGAGCTTCCAAAAACAAAGTCCAACTTTAGGATTTCTCCGTCAGCCTTCCTCCCAGCTGTATTTAATAATGCAGACGTGTGTCAGGAGGGAGCGAGCCCGACTGCTGCAAGTGGTTCAGCTCTGCGGGGTCAGCCCAGACCCAGCCTCTGGCAGCGAGGGCTTTGACCTATGGGCTGTGCATGAGGGTCTGTAAGGAAGCCCACCGTGCCGGGGAGAGCCGAGGGCCATGCTGCCAAGGGCACGCTGGAGCCCGGCCAGCAGCCTCCCTGCTGCAGCCTTGCCCCATCTCGAGGCACCGGGCGTCCCTGCAGTCAGGTGTGGGCAGAACAATAACCCCCACTGGAGCGCCTGACCTCCCTTGGAAAGCCCCTGGAAAGTGGGTAAATATGGCCAGGTGTCACAAACTCACATTTTTCGACCTGCAAACAGGAAGGATCTCTTTTGCAAAAAACACTAACGTCGCCCAGAGCAAACCAGGAACAATGGGAAACAGTTTTAGCGTGGCTCCGGAGAAGAATTATTGCGGGAGGCTGACGCAAGGACGGATCCTGAGCGCTGACCCACGGCCAGTGCAGCTCTGGCGCAGCCCCGGGGACGAGCTCATCCACCCTCGGGGCTGGAGGATGCCATGGCGGCAGCGGTTTTAGACGAGTCACAATGGAAGCCCTCAGGAAGAGACCTGTTCTCGTAAAGGCATCCACTGCCACGAGGGCTTTTCTCCCTGCTTGCTCCCAGTCGTCTCTTTTGGATAGTTCACGGCCAAGCCCTGCGCTGAAAGGGGTGTCTTAGAGATCTAACATCTGGTGATGGGAGACGGCGTTCTGGATGCTGCTGTGTCAAGGTAACACCTCCACATCCTTTGGACAGTGTTAATATTTGGACAGTGTTAAAATATAACCGGTGTTTCTGAGTTTAGATTAACGCCCTGGCTGCGCCCCAGCCCTTGCCAACCTGCGAGACACTGCCTGGATTTCCTCCCACTCCTCCGGCAGCGCAGGGCTTAGGGCTTGACATTGGCACCCGGTGTTTAAACAAAATACACATTAATATCCGCGGAAGTAATGCCTGAGTAATAGCTGCAGGAGCAGACACGATTAAGGGATGTGGAGAAAAACAATTAAACTGATCACCCAAAATATTAGGAAAGCAACTCTGCAAATACCCTTTTTTTTTCTCTCTCTCAAAACCAGAGGAGCCCGTGGTTGCTGGGAGCTGTGCTCTGAATATTCGTGGGGTATTACCGGTCCTCAGGCGGCGCGGGTTTGCAGTGAGGATAAGGAAGGCCACCCGCTGGTCACCTTTGCAATTGTCTTTCATTTCCCGCGTTGGTGGTGGAAAAGGCTGGAAGTGGCGGTCACGGTGCATCAGTCCCGGTGAGGGCTGCCTGGGAGCTGGCTGAGCTCCCTCGTTTGCCTGAAGAGAGGGAGCTGGGGCCCGAGCCTGGGGGGAGAAGAGGAAGGTTTTCTCTCGCAGGGGGAAGCACGGACCTGTGTCTGGGGACAGTCGGACACGGACAGACAGACTGCTCCCGTGGGATGCACGCTGTGACCTTCCCTCCTGCGAGAGGCAGAGGGCGAACACGATGGATCCGCTTCCTGACCAGCCTTGAGGGCATCAGGTCCTGCCCGTGCCAGCTTTGCTCTGACTCTGTCACCTGGGCGGGATTAAACCCCGTCATTTAGGGGTTTGGCGCAAGCGCTGGGGGGAGGCGCACGCCTTCGCCTTTACACGATGCCACGGGCGGGTAAATAACCATTGTGGCTCGGGAAGGGTTATTTTTCTCGCCTTCCAGCACGTCCAGGCTCTCCTGCCTGCCTCTCTCCCCCTTTACTGGGCAGGTCTCCCACTCTCCATCATTTACAAGTTCCTCTTTGGGCCCGGCGGCCAACATGGGTGGCTACGGGATGGATGCCGGCGCTATACGGGGTGGTGCTGCTGAAAGCAAGCGATTCCTCCCCAGAGCCAAACGTCGAACTGCAACGTGGTTGCTCCTTCCAAGACGGAACAAACCACCCCGCGGTGCCGTGCGAGGCTGCAGCGGGGGCCGGGGCACGCTGCCCTCCCGCATCAGCTCCTGTCCCCCCCCTCGCTGGGGCTGCCTCCACCCTCTGCCGGTGCTCGCCATCGGTGCTCGCCCGGGAGCTGCGGTTTGGCACCGCGGGGTGTGGAAACACCCATGGAAAAAAAAAAAACCCAACCCGAGAACAGCGCGGCTCTGTCTCCCCTGCGGCGCAGCAGCCGCCTCTTCGCTGGCCTCTGCCTTCGGAGGAAGCGCCGGTGAATTAAAGGCTGGGGAGCAAAAGGCTTCATTTCGGTCTGCGGCACGTGCACGTGTGCTCAGGCAGCAGCAGGCGCAGTGAGGGCTTTGGCTGGCTTCCCACCCCCCCAAAAAGGCAGATGTAACTGCAGTGTCACCCCCGCTGAAGGCCACGCAGACACCTGACGTGATGCACGGGACGAAGCAGCTCCTGGGACGTTGCTGCCCGCAGCCCCGCTCCGTGAGGCAGACACAACCCAGACACGCAGCCCCAGTGACGGGGATCGCTGCCGGGATGCCGGGGATCGCTGCCGGGATGCCGGGCTGGGAGGGATGGGGAGGAAGAGCCTCCCCGCGCTGCCGGGGGTCGCGCAGCCGGGATGGGGCCGTGCACGGCCCTTCTCCTGCACCGACGCACCCGCGAGCAGCCCGGACCTGACGGCTGGGTCTCCACCATGGGAAACCACCTCATCCTCCCGCGCAGGGGGCGAAGGCTCTGTGCCCGGGGGGTGCAGGGGAGGCGACGTCCCCCAGCACGGGGCAGCCGCCCTGGGCACGGCCGAACAAACCCCGGTTGGCACCGCTGGGTTGGCCAGCCCGGTCTGTAGGGATGCAGTGCTCGTTGGAGCAAGCATGAGTTTTCCTTCCTGACCTGCCCCTTCTTGTCTCTCCTTCAGCTTCTCATCGCGTGGCTTGAAACGTCTTTTGTCAGCGCAGGAGCCAGGATGCGGTGTCTGGAGAGGGGCGAGCTCAGGAACACGAGGGGACTTCACTAAAGCACAGCTCCAGGACACCGCTGCACTTCCACTCTTCATAAACCGGCTGGTGCTGTTTGCAGGGGGATCCCCTTGAGTCACCCCTCCTTGCCATCGTCTGTTCCACAACCCGGGTGACCCAGCATCCCTCCTCTCCCCGGCACGGTGGCACTACTGAAGCTGCTTGCCGTGACTCCGCTCCCCTCCAGCCACAGGAGGGTCCATCCCAAACCCCAGGGAATTTATGAAAACCCCTCAACGTTAGGCACAGTCAATTCATCAAGAGTAGTTAATTAAAGGCAACTTGTTATTAATTTCGAGATTCCCAGAGCATGTGATTGTTTAGTCCCTGTGAAATCATCAGAAAAGAAAAATTGCTGCAACAAGTTTTCCTTGGGTTTGAAAAATGACCTTTCTTTCCTGAGTAAATTCAGAGCTGCAAAACCAGGAGGCTGGTGCCTTCCAGTTGAACGGCTTTCGTGTCCCGTTTCTCTAAAAGGGTTGCTTTTCAAGCCGTGTCAATCTAACGAAATTTATTTAGGCAGTCTCAAGGGAAGGTCTTGGCAAAGTATTAATAGGTTTCTTTTATAAAAGAGACCTTTATTCGCTGTTTTTTAAGCTGGCCTGTGTCTCCTCTGGCTTTTGGAGTTCATGTGCAGAGAAAATGTCTGTCTTTGACAGTCTCCATGCTCCAGCGCCGCTGTGGGGCTCCGGAGGAATTTGCTAAGCCCGTAACGCAACATCTGGCTCAGCAATAACCCAGCTGCACGCGGCGCCTTCTCAGCCCGGGCGGGAGGTGCTGCGGCCCTCGGTCCCGGGGCACCTCAGCTGGCGCTGGCGCTGGGCGCAGGCCGCCGCGGGGGCACGCCGGGCGACACGCCGGTGCCGAGGCAGACCAGACACACAGGAAAAAACCCACCCGGCCGTGCCGTGCCGTGCCGTGCCCGCTTCCTTCGCCCAGATCGGTGGCGGCGTGCTGCTGCAGTTCGGTTGGGACAGAAACTGCCTCTTGGAAAAGCCCTTTTCCCACTCCGGGTGGTAGATGGAGGTTCAGCGCGGGCAGCTGGAACTCCAGAGGACCGAGGGCGCCTGCAGCGCTTGGGACCCGCAGACTGGGACTCCCACAGCGGAGGTTTCGCCCTGTTTCACCCCGTGGGCACCTTTCCACGGCTCCCACCGACCTGGGCTGCTTGCTTCGAGCCAGCTGTGAGGGACGGGCACGGGGCACCCCAGTGACTGTGGGACAGGTTTCCAGCGAAGGCTGTAGAAAAACCGTGGGAGGATGATCCACGCCACGCGAGCGGAGCCGTGAAATGGGTTGGCACTTTGCACAATTAAAAAAAAGATGTGATTCAGAAAAAAAGCACATTCGGCCGCTGCAGCCTGGTCCTGCAGCCAGCGGACGAGCAGTCCCGGCCGTAGCTCACCCGCACGTCGGCAGCCAGGGCCGGGGGTGCTGCAGGAGTCTGCACTCCTCAGGGGGGTCGCCTGCCTGCAGAACGGCTTGAGCCGACGCCTGGACGTGAGCAAGTACAAGTGGTTCACCGAGCAGTGCCCATCACGACGGGTTCAGAAGGCACTTCGCTGCCCAGGTAGCCAAAACCTGGCTAGGTTGTTAGCCACACGAGGCCATGCATGGATGTGCACCGCCACAAAGCAGGTACTCCCGCGGGCGTGCAAGGCAGGACGGGAGCGGCACCGCTGGGCGAGCACCGTGCCACGGGGCTGCCGGAGATGCTTGCCAGCCTCGGCTCTTGACACAAGGCATAAGAACCTCATTGTGGACAGGTTTACTTCTTCGGTGATTTGGCTGAAGAGGTTGAGTAAAAAGTAAATAAAAGCTCAAATTAGACTTATATGGGCATAATTAACCTCACTTTTTATAGAATAACGCACAGCCATATGAACTTGATTTAGCTCAGCCCTAAAGCAGCAGCTGGTGCAAGTCTCTGGAAGAGTGTTTCCCCTGAAACACACCAGTGCTTCATGAATACTCGTTTTTTCACCTCTAAGTTTTTCTCTCCGGGGCTTTTAAGCGAGTTTTATTGTAGTGTTTATATAGGCACCTCAGTCTGTCTTTGGTTTATGTTCTTCTCACCTGAAACCACTGAATTTTGAGTTTTATTAGTTAGAGGTACCTGAAATCACACCCCTTTAAGAACTGACTGCACTAATGAAACTCCTTAAAAGTTTCTGTTTAAGGTGATTGTCTTCCACCCAGGTACGAGATTCTTGTGGAGTTGTACTCAAGATCAACAACTTTTCTACAGCTCTTTGTCACCACTGAGGTAAACAACAAGAATCCCTTTGATTCCAACAAGTCAGCACCAAGTCAATTCATTGGAGAATTATCCAAGCAAACAGGTTTGGGTTTTTTTCCTTGAAATACCTTGTAAAGGAGAACGCTGCTTAGCTTTTCTTGCCTGGAATGATGTGAAACACAGGCTGATCACCATCCATCCAAACCTCCACCTCCTGAGCCAGAGCAGAACAGCCTCTTCCAGGCGGAGAGGAAGGCTCCTGCAGAGCAGACCTGCTCTCACACCTTAAACCTCTGCACTGTAGGAAAAGGTCAGAAGAGCCTATTTTTTTCCCCCCCTTTTAAGGATTTTCCTACCCTTTCTGCACAGCCCCAGTCCCACACATAATCTGTGCCCTACAGCACCCAGCCCTCACCCCATCGCTCCTCATTTGCTCCTCTTGACAGGGCTCCCTCTTCATGGGTTGGGGGCCCACAAACAAGTCACAGTGCCCAGGTGTTTTCCATAGACTCTGAGGGAAACCTGTTAAATGCCTCCAGACCTGCCTTCCCTCGGGCTCTGCCTAGAGAAACCTGTACAAAGCAGTTGGGAGAGCAAGCCTTGCTGCGAGACTCCAGCCACCTTCCTAGTCCCTCCTCGCTGCTGCTGGGTTCGTCGGCACCCACCCTTGAAGGCACAGGCTATTAACGGTGAGATACTGCCCTTCTGTCGCACGGATAGCTGATTTTCTCCCACCCATCTGAGCTGAGAAATTGTATTTCAAGTTCTGTTGTTTGCCTCAGACTAGATGCTGCAAATATCCACAAAGGATCGGCATTCACTTTGAGCCCACCTCCCTTGGTGAGGTGTATAAAGGCATCGCTCCAGCCACTGCTTGTTTGTTAACTGGTTTTCTCCCCACCTCACCAGTGCAGGCTCCCCTTAGCTGCAGGGCCATGTGGGGAACCCCCCACACCCAGGGCCAATCCCACCTCTGGTCCCAGGGGATGCGTGTCCCTGGGTTGGGGACAACCCCAGCGGCAAGGGGGGGATGCTGTGGGAAACCTGGGAGGAGGAAGGTGACCTGAACAGAGCTGCTGTCCTTAAACAGCCTCTGCCTTTCCACTGGCGAAATCCTCCCAAATCACAAACAGACGGTCCCTTTTTCTTCCTCAAATATTTCTTGAAAGAAAAAAAAAAAAAAGGGACCACAAATGAGACAGCACTGCAAATATTTGTAGATTCAGATCAGTTAAGCTTTGAAAAACTTCAGCTTGCAAAACTTCAGCTGAAATGTGCTTTCTGCCCAGGCAGGGGCTATTTTCTCTCTCCCTCCCACCCGCCCCGTGCTCCTGGCTGGGTCTGCAGTCAGGGGGAGCAGGTGAAGGACCCCCGCGCCTGGCACAGCCCCTTGTGCCCCAGCCGGGTCTGGAGGCTCATCCCTTGGCTGCCGGCGTGTGCCAGACCGCGGGCGCCAGCCCAGGGCCGGGGCTCAGGCACAGCCACCCCTCCCTGCCAGAGCCGCCCCGCTCCGACACGCACTTCTGCTCCATGAAAGAGTTTATTCTCACAGCGCTTCCTCTCTTGGGCCAGCTCAAGGAAATGCTGCGGGTAACTGCACTCACAAAGCCCGTTAAATAATTAACCCCCAATAAGTAACAGTGCTGGGCAATGAGTTAATTCTGTCCCGACAGAAATACTGAAGCACCCTCCTGGGACGCAGCTCCGCGTTCCCCGCACGCCCTCGGTCGGTCCCTGTCGGTCCTTGGCTCTGACGCCGCCCGTCCTACCAACGCAGGCCAGGGCCTCGGATGCAGGGCTGGTGGTGTGCTCGGGCTGGTGAAAAGCAGCAGCATCTCAGATCTGCCTCCTTCCCTCCTCCTCCTCACAGGAGCCCTTGCCCCGCTGCAGCTCCTGCCTGTGCCCCGGGGCAGCACGCCCACCCCGAGACCGGGAAGGGAACTGAAAACTTGGGAGAGTGTCGTATCCGGAAATAGTTTATTTAAAGTTTTAGGAATATTTTCATGTGTTGTCATGCTTATGAGAACAATTATATAGGACATTTGAGTTCAAATTTGAGGCACAAAGTCCTGGTGCTCACCACCTTTGGCCGTCGGCAGGAGGAGACTGAGAGGTTTGTCCTTTGCAGATTCTCAGCGCTGGTATCTGTTACTGGAACATGTGGTGCTAAACGGACCGTTGGACCATTTATCCCTATTTTTTCAGGAAAGAGCTAGCTCCATATTAAAAACCCACCAGGTGAGAAGTTCAGCTCTTACGGATTGCTCTGACTGGCAGAACTGGCTCTTCACGCCGTCCGTGCGGGATCCCTGTGCCAGTGCCCACGCCTGTGGCGCGGCGTCGCCGCAGCAGCACTGAAATCCGTGTGTGGGCAGCACAGAAAAGGTTACCGGCCCTGCGGCTCTGTCACCCCCTGGCCTTGCCGCCTCCCCGGGACGGGTGGCCGAGCTCCTCAGCACGCCGTGGCACTCGGTCGGCACAGCGAGACCTGTCCCCGCCTGCCGCCGTTAGGAGATCCCTCGCCCCGTCCCGTCTGTTCTCGCTCGGCAGAGCCGGGATGAGCAGCTCGAAGCATCCACGCGCCTGGGGTTTCCAGTCTGAGGAACCCAGCGCGAAGCTCGGGGAGAAAACCAGCAAACCGACCAACCAACGCACCGGCCGGCACACGGAGCAGCTGCGGAGCCCGGGCACGGCGCCTCTGACGGGAGCTGCTCGGAGAGCTTAACCCCTGCGCAGCACCCTGGGCGCAGAGGGGGACCCGTGTCTCAAGGTGCGGGGCGCCCCGGCCGTCCGACGGGCTCTGCCCACACCCGGGCCGGGAGCACGGCGGGCGGTGGCAGGTCCTGGGAGACACCCGCTGCCCACGGACGGGGCACGAGCATCCCATCGCACCCCCGTCCCTGCTCGGCTGCCTGCTCCTTCATAGGACCAGGGAATGGTTTGGGCTGGAAGGGACCTCCAAAGGCCATCCAGTCCCACCCCCCTGCAGGGAGCAGGGACATCTTTAGCCAGATCAGGTCACTCAGGGCCCCGTCCGGCCTGACCTTGGATGTCTCCAGGGACGGAGCTTCTGCCACCTCTCTGTGCCAGTGCTCCCCCCGAACCCCCCCTCCTCTCCCCACACCTTCGCTCTGCCATTCACCCAAGCTCCCACCACGCAGCAGAGCAAGCTCTGATCCGCAGCAGAGAAAGCCAGAACCTCCGCTTCCACACCACCTCCCTTCGCGGCTCTGCTGGGTTTTTAACCCTGGCTGTGGTGGAAGGGGATCCCCTTTACCCACACAGCTCCCCAAGCAGCGGGGAGGGGCCCCCACGAGAAGGGGGGTCCTTTGGAAATCCCACCTCTGACGGGCTTACGGGGAGCTGCTGCCCCGCAGACGCAGCGAACGTGCCAACCACAGGGAGCAACCGCAGCCCTCAGGATGGGGCGAGGGTCCCCAGCCACAGGGGTTCAAAGGGCCAGGCGAGCGTTCCCCACCCTGGGGACATGCCCAAGCCGCCCACTGCCCTCTCTTCTGGCCCTGATGCACCGAGCACCTCCAGCTGGCTCACTTGGTGTCAAATACTCAAAAAAAGGAGAAACTGTCGCTGCGCTGCTCGTGGGGTTCAGTGGTGTCAGCGCCGAGAGCACGGCCCCAGCTGAGGGGGTGCTCCTTGTACCCCAGACCCTGCAGGGACTGCGCAGCCAGCCGAGGGAAAACAAACCCAAAGCGCACCCAGGGAGGAGACTGCAGCACGCTGGTGAGGTTTGTGACGTCTTTCACTTCTAGAAACTTGCCCTTTTGGTGATTTGTTTTTTTTTTTTTTTTTTAATTCCTGTTTGATTTTCTCCCAGATGCCTGTGCAAGGGCTGTGCCCCTGCCTCCAGGCAAACCCCTCTGCGAGGTAACCAGCTGCCTGTGCAAATGGACACTGGCTTTCCATCAGGGAATGCTCTTTGGGCATTAATGCCTGGGCTGAAACAGCGGTTCAGAGGCGATTCACACTGTTCCTACCCCTGCCTCTGCTGAGTGTGCGCACTTTTGGCTGCCTTCCCAGCGCAGGGTTTAGAACAATGATGTGTCTCCAAAAAGAAAAGCCAATTTACAAAGATGTAAACACGCTCCCCTTGTAACAAAATGAAGAAGAGGCCGTAAAGCTAAGCACTGGGCTTTATTCTGCATTCCCACTTCACTTATAACCAAACTGCCCCTACCCAAGGCTGAGCCAAGGGAGCTTTGTTATTCCCGGCACAACTCCAGGTCTGCACATCCTCTCTTGACTCGCAGCATCTGACCCAGTCTGTGGGAGCAGCACCGCCACGCACCAGAGATGGACCAACGAGCCCCGCAAGGGCCATCCACCGCCCCCCAGCCACGGCTGCCGCTGCCACCTCGGGATTTCCCCGCCTTGCTCCAGCCGCAGCGTTTCACTGACTCGTCAGATACCCCAGCGTTTCCAGGATATGAACCACGCCACAGCCCCGGGCTGGGCACAGCGTAAGCGGTGCTCACACCCCATGTAGGTCTTCGCCCCCCGTCGGGCTCACCTCCCCAAAAGACAGTGGTGGGCTCGGCCCGTTCCTCCCCAGCAGCCGAGCCGGGCATCCCCCGCCGCACGAGGCAGAGGGGCCGAGTCCACCGCACACCTCGCAGGCTCCCGCCCTGCAGCAGGTTCAGCTGCCCCCTACTCTCCTCTGCAAGTTATTTTATGGTGAGCAAGCAAACATCCACAGCACGGAGCATGCTTGAAAGAGAAACCAGCGTCTTCTGCAGCAGAAAGAAAACCTAGCGATTGCGAGCTCCTTGCACACTCATCTCTGCAAAAAAATATTCCAGTTCTCTGGCAAATAATGTAGACATTCAATACAAGAAAAAAAACAAATGACCAAGCACACCGACATCTGCCAGCCGGGACTGTCGGATGTGCTCAGTGACTACCAGAAGCACGGCTTGATGGAGGGAACAAATACTATCCCACAGTGTGGGATCCCAGGATGGCGTCACCCCTATCAGATCCAAGAGGTGACAGGGACCTCCCCTGGGGACGGGAGAGCTGCGGGACAAGGAGCAGGGCAGAGCCCAGGGCGAGGGTGCTGCCAGCTCCGAGGGGAAGGTACAGCTCCCGGGTACTTGGAGGGGGTCATTGATGTATTACAGGGAAAAACTGGCATTGCAGCATTCCAGGCACGACCCCTACGACAGTTTAGGCTGGAAAGCTGTTTTCCATAAAAATCCTGGTCAACCCCAGCCGAAAGAGAGGCCCACACTTTAAATGCTCCGCAACCTCCAGCGCGGCGGTAGGAACACAATGCTGCTCTGTGGAAACGCGCTCGCCTGCGACAAGAGGCACCCGGAGGCCGGGGAGCCCCCAGTCGGGGGCGGGGGACCTGCCAGGAATGCTTCTGCATTCCAGTTTCAGGGCTAAAGCTCACAGGGGTTGAGCCAGGCGGGCGTCCCGGGGCAGAGCTGCACCTTTCCCCTCTCGCCAGCGGTGAACCCGTGGCCCCCTGCGCCAGCCTGTTCCTCTCGCATCGTTGTACCCTGCGGAGCAGAAAGCTACAGCTAGGTGTGCAATTTTACATCAGTTGCTTTCAGAAAGTAATCACCCAGGTTAATGAAATTCATCAAACTCCTTGCTTTAGTACAGTTGTCAGCAGCCTGTTAGCGTAAACTTCCAGTACGGATTTCAAAAGACACGAACAACCCTTGCTTTTCACCACGGCCGTAGGTTTAGTATGCCAAAAGTTACTTTTGAGATGCGTTATTCCAAAAGACTATTGCAAGACTTTAGTCATAAGAAGCTTGGAGAGACTTTATAAAAAAACCAGCACAAGACAGAACCTCCTTTTCAGTCCCCCCTAGTTATACACGCTGTGCACCTCCCACCCGCAGGCGTATGAGTTTCCTTTGCTTCCTCCCCAAGGAAATACTCTCCTGCAAGCTGCACTGGATGCAAGGGGGCACTTAGTCGCTTGCAAGTGAATAGCCAGGCTCTAATTTGGTTTTTGTTTTTTTTTTTTTTTTAACCTTCCCCTTCTCCCGTACTTGTCAAATGACCCTAGTCCTGGTGGGACCTTGGGGAGCCCGCTTCGCCCCCGGGCTGCTCCCCGCTCAGAGGCGTTTGCTCTTGCTGCAGGTCGTGCACAGGAGGCTGGCGTTGTCCACAGCGAAGGGCTTGCCCGTCAGCAGCGTCTCGCACTCCAGGCAGGCAAAGTGCTTCTTGTGCCAGGCCATCCCTTCCGCCTGCTGGTAGTCCTCCGAGAAGATGATCTACGGCACAGACAGACAATTGCTCATTCCCCCCCCATCTCGCCACGCCGGAGCACGGCGAACCAGCCTCCCACCAAGCCCGTCAGCCAGGAAGACCAGGCTTTGGGAACAGGTAAATCAACAGCGCAGGACCGCTCCCGAGTGCCACAAAACCGTCAGGTTTTAAGTGCAACTAGACCGGGATTGGCGCTCTGAGACAGACACGAGGCCGCCACAAACATCGCGCTGCTTCACCCCATTTTCCTCAGGCACCGCCAGCTCCCCCAGCAGCCGCAGCCCTGGCGACCAGCGCCAGGAGGCTGCCGCCCCCGGAGGCGCCGCGGGAGGCAGGGGTAGGCGAGCAGGGCAAGACACGCACCGGGGAAGCCCCGAACGACCCGCGCCAGGCCCCAGCGCAAGCGCGGGGACGGCAGCCAGTCCCTACCTCGTCGCAGCCGGCGCAGCGCGGCCGGAGGCTCTCGCAGTAGTGGCGCCCGCACCAGGCGGCCCCGCTCTTCCAGAAGTAGATGAGGTCGACGAGGGGCTCGGCGCAGCGGCAGCAGACGAAGCACGCCGGGTGCCACTGCCGGCTGTAGCCGGCCCTGTCGGCATACACCACCGGGCAGTCCCCCGGCACCGCCTGCTTGCAGGTCTCGCAGCGCTGCAACAGAGAGGCACCGGCGTGAGCGTCGGGCAGGACGCTGAGCACACGGGGTGGGTATTTACTCCTCGGACGTGCCGACTCACGGCCTCTTTTCAGCGCGCCGTTCTCAACCGCACGGCCGGTGAGAAGCACCGTTAGCCGCGCACATCACCACGATCTCCAAGCATGGCCTCAACGCTTCCCACTCCCACATAGCCTGAAGGACCCACTGTGCTCCCGCCTGACATCCCAAAGCACCACAGAGGGCAGCGGAATTAAATCACTTAATTCCAGGACTGCTAAGCTGTGTGGCTTCGGTTGTTTTCGTTTGAGCCCTTGTTCTGTGAAGGGCAACTTGGGAACACCAAGGCCAGGTTCTACAGCTGCATCAGCTTGGAAAGCCCAGCAAACACACCAGTCCGAAATGAGAAACAGCGCAGCGAGGTGGAAGAGCAAGGAAACACTGGACTGAAGAGAAAGCAATGGTGACAGGTCGAGAAAAGTGCTGGGAAAACCATCTCAGTTGTGCGGCAGGACTCAGACACCACAGACAGCATCATCACAGAGCACTCGTGGCCAACAGAACCAACACCTCCCAGTCTCTCACTCCACATCCTGCGCAAACATTCGGACTGGTGCTACCTATGGACACAGTGTCACACTGCAATATAATTAAAAGTCGTTATAAATACGTATTTGCCAGCCTTCACCTGGGATAGTGTTTACTTTCTTCCAGCCAGAGCCTCGGGCAGGTAAGCACAGCACTGCCCACCATCAGGTAAGTGTCCAGTCCTTTGGACACCCTCCATGCTGAAATAAAATCCAAAGGTTTTCCGAGAAAGAGTTAAGACATCCTACGGTGCCGGAGCGCAGTGTATCAAAGGCGTTATTTTGTATAGAGGTGAGGACTTTTGTTCTTTTCTCACTGTTTTTTGATACATACATCTATGCCTAAGACAGATGTCACTCTACAGACCTCAGCTCAGGGCTTTCAATTTATAACAGCCCAAAGAGACACAATTAGACTCGGTTAATCTGAAGATTAATTGCCATC
This sequence comes from Leptosomus discolor, assembly GCF_034619465.1. NCBI lineage: Eukaryota > Metazoa > Chordata > Aves > Leptosomiformes > Leptosomidae > Leptosomus > Leptosomus discolor. Next base: position 1,099,734 of record NC_141399.1, read on the forward strand.
TCTGCACATTGCACACAGGACCAACTGGGTTCACTCTTTATCTGTGCCCACAGAGCGATCCTGCGACTAGTTAAGGGCGAGCGTTCAAGCTCTCCTCTCTGAAGCCGACAGCTGATGGCTCTTGTTTAAGTTCCCAGCTAAGTCTGGACAGGCCAGGTCAGGCGAACAGCTCCGAGCCTGTGCTCTGTCGCTCCCTAGAAGCAACGCTCTTCAGTAGCAGCTGGAGTCTCCTCCAGCAGAGCCCTCGGCGGCACGGCCAGGCTTCCCCAGCGATCCCCGCAGCAGGCTGGCTGAGGCTCCAGGAAAGCGAGGCGCAGCGAGACGCAGCCAGCGTTAAGCTGCTGCGCCCGACCAGGGCGTCTGCACAGCGGCGTCCCCCCCTCCAGCATCGCCCCCTCTCCAGCACGCTCCAGGCAGCACAGGGTCGGGAATTTCCTTGTGCTCAGACGATGACTTCGCTTACGAACGCTCCGATTATAAGTGAACGAGCTTCTAATAGGGGGGTAGAAGAGACACAACAGTAAAATTTCTCAGCAGAACTAACCGTTCCTGAGCTGCAGGACACCAGGGATGGGGCAGGCACAGAGGAGGGGGACCCCCCACGGGGCAGCTGTGGTCCAGGTCCTGAGGAACAAGAGCCTGACGCCACCACGGCACGGGGAACCCTGCGCTGGGAGTGCAGGACCCCCCGGTGATCCTCCCTGCGACACCCCAGGGCAGCAGCAGCAGAAACAGCCTCTCTGGGGGCACAGAGCTTCTCTGGGAGCTCTGCAAACGTCACACTAAAGACAAGCTCCCCACCACATCCAGCCCTTTGCTCATTCACAGCCCGAGGGCTAAAAAGACTCTTCTTTGCACCTCGGGAGTTTTCTTAAACTCACTTCTCCCTTTACAGAGCAGGCGGCCACAGGCCCATCTACACCCACCAAGTGGCCGCTCCTCGCCTTGTCGCCATGATTTCCAGCACACCACGCGTTGTGCTATCGCCTCCTCCTCCGTTCAGTCTGGATTTTCAGGAACTGCCCGCCCCGTGCCATCCTGGGAGCGGTTCCACCGCGCCGACGGGCATCTCCTATTTTACCAGGAAAGCCAGCACGATGAGCAAAGGCAGCGCGAGAGGAAAGACAAAATGTTTCCTGGCTTGGCTTTCCTGCGCGTCTGAAAGGGGATCTGTCTGCTCTGCGAAGGGCTTCAGACGCGTCGCTGAGCGCTCCCCAGGCCAGGAGTGCCCTCGGGCGGCGCAGGAGCCGCGCCGCTTCGGGACTGTGCGAGCCAGAGAACGAGAAGGCGAAGGTGCCACACTCGGCGGGGAGCGGCCGGCAGAGCACTGCTGCCAGCACACCGGTGAGGGCAGACGGGCACCGATGAATTCCGCACCCGTCCCGCAGGACTGAGGCTGTGTTTCTTCCCCCACGCCCCGATACCTCCCCAAGGCACCAGATTCGGGTGACTCCAGGCACCAGAGCGCCCAGCCCTGCAGCTGCCTCCACACTGGCACCCCCAGAGAAACGGCCAGGCCCATCCAACCCAGCCCTGCTTATCTTGCAAGATCTGAGAGAGAGAACAAACACGAGCAGCTTTCCAACTCCCAGCTCAAGTTTCTTGCCACTAAGAACTGTTAGAAAAACATCTTATTTTGCTGTTTCTTTCTGGGGCAATTATTCACAGGGCTCTTCCTAAGCATCACATAACTTCCATCCCCCTGCCCTTTCCACAATTTAAAAAAAAAAAAGTCTCTTCAAATTTAAGATGGGATTACAGCTGGGTGCTCAGTTTACATCTCCATCGCATTGGGAGCAGAGTGAAGACTTTATTAGCAGTTACCAGAGGTGTCAGCCAAGAAAGTGTCCCTGTCTCCTAAGCTTTGTCAAAGTTGCTCTCTCCCCTGGCTGTTGCTTTGCAGTGCGAGCTCCCACAGAAGGAGCTCCCCAGCCACCACGAGGCTTCCCCTGAGCACTCACTGCATGGCTGGCCTCAAGCTTTTTGGGACAATGGCTCGTTTTGATCAACTGCCTCAGTATTTGATTCGATTCCAACACTGCAGCTTATAACACCAGAAGACTTTCTGGTTCTGAGGGGGTTAAAGATGATTTTACGCTTGGTGGAGAACATTCAGCTCGTAGGACAGACTTACTACAGTGCTGGGGCCCCTCTCTGCAGCCCAGACAAGTTCAAAAAGCTATTTGAGCTCAGATGCCTCTCTCCTGGTGATTTACATCAGCCCTGTATGTTTTCCTTTACACACCAATTTCAACACAGCTGGCCTGGGTGTGCAATAAGAGGTTTAACAACCTTTGCACAGGGACCACACAAACACCCAAGGAATCATTCCAGCTTGTTTCTTGGTGCAGCTTTGGTGCTTTCTGGGTTTGTTCTCTTCTACAGCAAGGGTAGTGGAGGTTTTTATTAGTGTTCCCCATCCCCCCCTCCAACCTTCAGAAACCTATAGTTCAGACTCACATCTTGATCTGAATTAGGGAGAAATCAAGCTGCTGGTGCTGATTAAGAGATTTGGTATTTAATAGATTCAAATCTGTCCCCTACTTCTAATGGACTTAATGAAGAAACATCACACAAACTGCCTGAGACTCAGGATCTCCAAAATAAGCCATTCAGCACCCTGTTTTCCCCTATGCCCCTGAACCAAAGGCACTCGTATTGTCTCAAAAAGATGCATATCTTCTTTTCACTGCTGCAATCCTGCTGAGGATGCCCTGGCACGGCCCCAGGCAGGCTGGTGGCACTGGTGGGCATCACCTGCGGCATCCCAGAGAGCAGCAGTGGAGGGAGGCTCGGGGGAGCTTCCTCAGTCTTGTGAGCAGGCATCGTGTTTAACAGCCAAGTTTTCAGAGACACACAGGAGATGGTCACACAAGGGGAGAGGTACCTAAACCTCCACATCTGGAGTGCGCTCATCTACATTTCAACCCTGACTAAATCGACAACATTAAAGCCTCCACTATCGTTGGCTTCATGCACTTCAGTTCTCAGGCCCTTTACATCCATTCTTTGTCTTCGTACAACTCCTTCTGCTCACATCTGCGTTCAGCCTCACACATACTGCAAAGTAAAGCGCTTATCTCGTTTTTCTACAGCAGAACTTCTCTTCCAGTGAGGTTTTGCGAAAGCCAATAGACCTTCTGGAGGTTTAGCACATTTCAGATCTTGGACACAGCCCAGTCGTAGCCGGTCAGCTGCACTAATTCCTGCATGGGAGATCGAATTTAAAACGGGTGGTGTTTTATGGAGGGGGAAGCAGGAGCTCTGTTCAGTCCGCCGGGAGCTGAGCGGCACAGTGCGCTGGTCAGAGTGGATCTCCTGCAACCGCTTGTGAAGCTGTTCCATTTTTCAGCTAGCGCCTCTAGAAAAATGGTGCTTTAAACTACAGAGAATAACATCACAGTTATGTATTTATTTGGAAGGACAAACTTGCAGTCTAAATAAACCCTCATTGCTAAGATGACTTTTATTAATGAGTTTAATGGAAACCTTCCTTTTTTGGCAATTTTTTTAGCTTAAAATTCTTTTTCCAATTCAGTATTTTGTTGCAATACTGAAAAACTTTTACTATATCACCAAACCCTGAAAGTCAGATGCACATTAATAGAAAAGGCCCTAGCAGAGGGGAGACATTACCCAATATGGAATGAAAGTGAAAACTGCTCTTAACATGTTACAACCTCAGTGCAGCAATGGCTAGAAAAATCTTGCCTTAGAAACACTGACACCTTTCTTTTTTCCCCAGCTTTAAATCCTCTGCTGCAAGTCATCCTCACAAGGGCCAGTATGAAATATTTTCACTCGCCATATTTTACGATGAGCGTTTGTTCAGCAGCTACAATTCTCCCAGACAGTGCTGGGAGAATACAAGTGTAGAAGGGTATTAGGGAATCCCAATTATTTCCCTGTGGAAACGTATTTTTATGCCCAGAGACAGGCATGGTCTGTTCAAAGCCCCCCAGAGTGATTAGAGCCCTGGGAGCACTATCTCTATGTTCACAGCTTTGCATTAATTACACTGAGCCATCACCTCCTGGCACTCGCAGTCTTTCCACTTGCACCGGTCTGGAAGCTTAGCTGGAAGTACTCACTCTGAAACTGTTTCTGATCTTGAGCACCTGATTGATGCACAGTCATCCAGGGACACGTCACGCCCAATCTGTCAGAGCTGCCAAGAAGCCAAATACGCAATTCCCAGCTCCTACAGCTAATGGAAAGTTTACTTACCTTGGTGGTTCACACAGCCTTGGCTGCGGAGGGAGATGGTGAAGAGGAGATAACCCACCCCTCCTCACCCCTTAGATGGGCACTTGTGCTCAGCAGGAGCACACGAGGGGTCCCAGCAGGCTCTCTCACAGCGCAGGACCAGAGCACACCGTGATGCAGCCAAGCATCGCAGCACCGCTCCGGGAGTTTGTCGAAGCGCTGCAGCGGACTGGGAGAAGCCCACAGGAGCGGCATTGCGAGCAAGGAACAGATAACCCCGGCTGCTGCAACCTTCCCCCCACCGCTAGCTGAGACTGAGTCTGTCCCCTGAAAGCCCCCCAAACCCAGAGCCGAGCCGGGACACCCCCGCCAGCCCGTCCCGCCGCCGGAGCGCAGCACTCACGTAGGGCCCTCCGGCAGGCGCGCTCTCCAGGGCCCCGTTGGTGGACTCGGGGGGTTTGCTGGCGGCGACGCTCTTGTCCTGCAGCGGCTTCCCCTCCTCCTTCCCGCCACCGCCCTGGCCCGGCAGTGCCACCTCCCCGACGCCCAGCGCCTCGGCTTTGTACTTCTTCACGAAGTCTTCCATCAGCTTCAGCTCGCCCTCAGCGAGGCCACGGCACTGGGACGGGTCCTGGTCGTACAGCGGGAGTTGTCTCATCAGCTGCCGCCGGCGGTAGCAGGCCCCGTCCGTCCCCGCCACGGGCTGCATCTCCTTGGGGATCAGCTCCATGTACTGCATGGCCTGGACAGAGAGCACCGACCGTCACCCCGAGCTGCCTCCGGCAGGGAAGCACGAGCTTTCTTTGCTCCCGTGCTTCGCAAACAGATGCTCCGCTTGCGTTACGGAGCGCTGGCAGAAAACGTGCCCCTTCCCTTCCCTTTTGAGTTGTTCCGGCCTACGCTTCAGAAAATAAAAGGCTCAACTCAGATGCAAGTAGCAGCCGGGTTGCTGTTAATCACTTAATCCTCAGAAAACAGGGTGGGTGGTTTCTGGATTTGGTTGTTTTTTTTTTGTCTTAAAAAAACCCCACCCTGGACTCCCCAGGAAAGCAAAGCAGCAAAGACTTGCTTCACTAGACTGCACCCAGATCCCAACCCACCCTCCCTCGCTGGCATTAGCATGCTACTATTCCAGGTAATTTGACAACAAGGCTGCTGAAAAAGACCAGAAACCCGTAAATATCAAACCCCACTGCCTCATGCCAGGACAGGGAGAGCTCTGGGGACCAGGTCACGGGCTGCACCAAGAGCACACCATAGCCACCATGGGCTGCAGGCAGCATAGTTTACAGTAAAAGATCCCCTTTTATCAATTAAAAAAAGAAATCTTAATACAGGAATAAGTAGTCACATAGCAGTTGAGTCAGTGTGTAACACCGACAGCCACCAACTCCACCCAACTACTGATTTTGCAGTAAAGGGAAGGTGTTTGGTCACCGATGCCCTGCAGCATGGAAGGTAAATACCAAGAAACTATCCAAAATAAAGTCTCTTGCTCAACTGGCCACTAACCACTATCTTAAAAGCAGAGTAAACCGTGATCCTGCGAGAGGTCTGCCCCACGCTGAACTAGCATTTGCGGGACAGGGGCGTCGGTACAGTTAACGTCTGGCCTGGTGCGAAGGGGAAGGGAGTTCCCCACTCAAGGCATTTTTCCTATTGTAGTGTGAAGAGCTAAGGGGCAGCCAGTTGGCTCGCTGCCACTCCCTTTTAAAGACCAGCATCCAGCTGCATTAGATTTGTTTCTTACTTGGTCAGCATTTGAAAACTTAATTTTAAGAAAAAGTAGAGAAGCAATTAACTGTTCACTGTACATAGTCTGGTTCAGTACGGCCTTTTAAACACAGAAACATCTGCACCACAGTGAAGAACTCATCATGTCTGTAAAAACAAAGTCAGCTTCCACCTCAGCCCAATAGCAGCATTTCAGGACAAGATTCCTGCCTGAAGACTGGCAATAGCAACAGAAAAATGATTTAATGGAGGCAGGGCTTCTTCGCTGTCTCTTGGGGTGCATGTTAACATCACTGCATGTTACGATACCTGACATCAACATGTCAGTATATTGTGCCTCTGCAACAGCAGGATTGATACCCAGAACTTTACTGGGGGAGGACTGTCACCCTGTGGGAGAAGGTGCTGCTCGGGAATAGCTGGTTGGAGTGCTGCAGGATGCTGTAGAAGTGATCTGGTGCACAGATGGCTTTTGCAGAAGTGAGAAATCCTGATAGGAACTACAGAAGCAAGAGACAAGGACTCTGACAGCTCCTCCCAGGCCTCACACACGCAAGAAGGATACTGCCGGTGGTATCTGACAACTGGGAAGAGCAGCCACCAAAGCCTCGAGGCTGTATGACCGTGACAGCACACACTATGCGGTGCACACTGGCTTGGTCTGGCTGCAGCGAGAACACTAGCACAGTAGCAGCATGGTAGGATCCTACTAGAAGAGATTCTTAATCCACTACAAACGTGCCAAGACTAATGAACACTTACACCAGAGCTACGAGAACAGCACTGTGCCAGCACATGCATCTGGAGCGTCTTGCTCCACCCCAGCACCCCACTCCCCATGGCCAAAACAAAACGCCTGTGCCGTCAGTGGGAGAGAACAGCAAAGTCTCAAGGCTTTATTACAAGTTGGACAGTGGCAGGTTTCAATATCTGCCCAGGCACATGGCGGGATGTCACTCCCTGGTCAAGGGAATGCTTAAAGCTATAATTGCAGATGTCAAACTGTGTCCAGATCAGGGGAAAAAAACTCTCAACCTGACGCCAAAAGCCCAAAGTGAAGGGTAACAAAAAGGTGTTTCTTTTGCTGCTACCATGTATGATCACGGTCAAAGGCTTTACTATGTTGCCCTAACACAGATATTTGAGGAAAAGCATTTTAGGTTTTCACTGTTAACTACTGGATTGGAGCTATGTTATGATCTGTTCTTTTCACTTTCCGCAAGAACCCTGAATACCTACTTCATAACTTCCCCAGGCACAGCTTAATGAAAACACGCTCTGAACTTCCTCCTGTTATTGGACCATCCACTTCAGGACAACAATATTAAAAACAATCCCAAGTTTCCAGCCTGCCTTCAGAAGGAAATCACTGGAGCGAGTCAGTTATGCACTAAAAGCTTTTTGGCCCAAATCCCTTTTAAACTATCCCGAGAGTGGCTGACATCCAGCGTTTCTCCTTAAAGTTTGTCAAGTTGATCTTCAAGCCAAAATTTATCAAGGTTGCCTTCAAAGCTCCTGCACGCTGTTTACTTGAACCAAGATATCTTCCAGTCTGTCCAGGCACCATAAGGGGTTCCAAAGCTCTCACAAAGCACGCACCCTCCGAGCTGCCCCCTCGCCCGCACCACAGGGACGGCATCTGCTGCTGGGGGTGAGGGACCCACCGCCCCCGCTGCATGGGGCTGCCTTCAGGATCACCCCAAACACGCACTTGCAAGGGGGTACGGTCGGGGTTCAGCCCCACGGCAGAAGAAAGGGGCCCAGAGCCGCAGAGCTCGGGCACCCTTCACAGCGAGGAGCCGGCCCTGCCCCACGGCGCCGGCACGGCACCCTGCAGGCAGCTCGCGGAGCAGCGAGCCCGGGTTCCGGATAAACCCCAGGCTGGGCAGTGTGCTGAATGAATCAGGCTGGGCGGGAAGAGTGCCATCATTGTTCTCCCCAGCCCTCACGAGCTCCCCGATTCCCGTGGGACCTGCGGAAGGCAAACACTGGTTAAACAAACATTCCGCCTGGGCCAGCTCCCACCGAAGGAAAGAGGCGGCTGCGAGCGGCAGCGCTACCGTTACACAGCCAGGCAGCTGGGTGCGTGGGGGTCTCAGTCCCTCATTGAAGCCCAGTGGTCTGCTCCAGTTAGCACCACAGGCCCCAACTGCACTCCCAGTACAGGCTTCGTGCCACCCCCGGTCAGCCTTTCCAAGGGGGTGAGTGCAACTCAGTTTTAAGAGATAATCAGTCTGCCTCTCAGGTCTGCAGCTGCAATTTCACATTTGTTTCCCCAATTCTTCTTTAAAAAAAAATCTGGTTGCAATTTTCAGCAGCTTTAAACTATTTGTTTAATTTGAAGAGCAAAAGCTGTCCCCTAATGACAGTGTAATATATAACGCTTTTAGTACCACACCACAGTTAAAAGCCAGTTAAATGCTTTCCCTCAAGAAGTGCTCTGCTGGCTAACACTTCCACATGCCGAAAACCACTTCCATTCGTTCCCACACAGCAATATCGCTTGTCCGGATGGAAACCAGGCGCGGGAGGGAAGGAGGAGCTGGGCTGGGGTCTTGTTTTCGGATCCAGCCCTTGGCACAGGACCACAGTCCCCATCTCCCCTTTTTACCCCAAGTTCTCTTTACAAAACCTAAACAAATATTTTCATTTGGACCAGACTATGTTCAGCTGGAAGGAAAAAAAAACCAAGCCCAGCTCCAGTGCTGAACGTGGGAGGGGTTCCTCAGGCAGCAGCGACGGGCAGTTCGTGCCCACACAGGCAGGAGCTGCGGGCAGGACACTCAGCCGCAGAGCTCAGCTCAGCTTTCCTCCAGGCTGGCACTCCTTGGCACGACGAGCTTTCCCGCTCCTGTTCCCAGGGGGAGCAAACTCGGCAAGTCTGCTGGGGACAGCGAGGGTCCCTGGGCAGAGGGGCTCCGAGCCCGCGGGGTCGCCCTGGGCTGCTGCTGGAGGCTGTTTTCCACTGAGGCGATGCTCTTCTGTGAGCCCCGAGGCACCACCACCCAACTGCCCACCCACTGAGAGGGGAAGCTAAGCCCCCTTTCCCCACTCCCCCACTTACCCAGCAAATCAGAGCCAAAATGAAAGAAAGCAGCATTACAAAGAAATTAAGCCGCCAAGTAAGTGCTGTCAAGCACACTCTTCTGGCTGCGCTTCGGTATTCCCATGGACACTCATCCAGGGCCGAGGTGATGCAGCATTCATCAGGAAGCTAGGCTGCGTTCTGGGGAGGTTTAGGGCCATTCTGGGATTTACAGAGGCACGAGTGAGCACTAGTTCCACTCCTGGTTAATAAACCCGAGACACTGGGTCTATTTTAAATCCAAAATTGTAACAACTACCTCAGCAAGAAAAGAAAATAATAACTGTCATCTTTCATACAGTAATTTGCCATTATCATTAAAGCCCGTTTCCATAACAGAACAATTTGCAAACAGCGCTGGATTTAGATGCAGCATTACTTCTTTCCACATTGATTTAATTTCTCTGCTTTTGAGACAGACTGAAGCACAATTTCCTGAAGTGTTTGCTGAAAAAGCCCCCAGGTTATTGGAAGTGTCCCAGCTAGCTACCTCCACCTGTGCTGGCTGGTCTTGGGGCAGGCTGACAGCCAGATTTGCAAGAGACCAGACTCAAGGGCAAGGCAGGACCCTCCCTCTCCACAGGGAGGTCAAAGCCCAGGGCAACTCCCGCTGCCCAAATAAACTACCCAAATCACTTGTCTCCACTGCTTCTCCCAGCAGCCTGGTCCAGACCTGCGTTGCTTTAGGAGCATGGAGATGTGTCTGTGGAGTTAATTCATTGTCCTTGTGTGTGTCCCCACGGCTCTTTGCCTCCCTGGTGCCCTCCTGGGAAAGGACCAAATCCCAGCCCAGCTACCCCAAGAAGGCCTGGAGGTTTTGGAGCATGCAAACCCCACACCCAGCCTGGGGTTTTGGAGTGTGCAAACGCCTGCGTGGGCTGCACAGGCATTGTACAACTGGCAGGACAGCAGAGATGGGATCTTTCCTCAGCGAAGTTTTTATTGGACATGATCTTTACCAAAGTAGTGAGCTTTCTAGTTGTAAAACCCATTAAGACTTCTAGTAGAAATGTAAGCAAACCTATAAAAACCCAAAAGCAGTCCATTTCCCTCTCCTGCCTATTCAGTTATTTACGCGGTTTTCCAAAATACAAAGTGTTACGCACATTTTTGCTCTCCGAGGCAAACCATATGTTTTACCGCTTTCCCCGATAACTTTATTCCAGAGCTGAGTTATGTTCCCCATTTAGTGACACAACTACCTGCCAAACGTGCCGTGGATTGTCTTACCAGCTTCTGGGTGAGCCCCGGCGGAGCCCACTCGTACGTGATGGTGTCGAAGGTGGGGTCTTTCCGAGAGACGATGGGGTTGGTGATGATCATGCGGTTCCTTTTGTAAATGCGAACGCCATCACCTCCTTTCACCCGGGCGGTGAGCGTGGCGTACTTGGAGTCCGACAGCAGGCGCCCAATTTTCCGATCATCCTCCACGTCCGAGCTCAGGCTGTGATCCTCCTGGCTGCATTTGCAGGATTTACAGATTTTCCTGCAAGTGACAAGCGAGATCATCCTTTCAATGCAAGATGGGCCGTGGGAAGCACATGATGGCTCAGTCATGGAGACACAGCCTCTTCCAAAGGTTAAACACAGACCAGGGTGATGGCGTAAGACCAAAGGCCCCTGCAGCCTGAGCCATGCACCACAATTCATAGAATAGTTTGGGCTGGAAGGGACCTCCAAAGGCTATCCAGTCCCATCCCCCTGCAGGGAGCAGGGACATCTTTAGCCAGATCAGGTCACTCAGAGCCCCGTCCGGCCTGACCTTGGATGTCTCCAGGGATGGGGCTTCTGCCACCCCTCTGGGAGCCTGTGCCAGTGTTTCACCACCCTCATTTTAAAAGTATCTTCCTTGTATCTAGTCTAATTCTGCCCTCTTTTAGTTTAAAACCATTACTCCCTGTCCTATCACAACAGGCCCTGCTAAAAAGCCTGTCCCCACCTTTCCTGCAAGCCCCCTTTCAGCACTGGAAGGCTGCTATAAGCTCTCCCCGGAGCCTTCTCTTCCCCAGGCTGAACAGCCCCAGCTCTCCCAGCCTGTCCTCACAGGGGAGCCGCTCCAGCCCCCTGAGCATCTTCACTGCCTCCTCCAGACCCGCTCCAGCAGGTCCATGTCCTCCTTGTGCGGGGGCCCCAGAGCTGGATGCAGCCCTGCAGGGGGGTCTCACTAGAGAAGGGTAGAGGGGGAGGATCGCCTCCCTTGACCTGCTGGCCGCGCTGCTCTGGACGCAGCCCAGGGCATGGTTGGCTTTCTGGGCTGTGAGCACACACTGCCCGCTCACCTCCAGCTTTTCACCCCAGAGGGACCCGCAGCAGCACGGAGCAGAAAGCTGCAAACCCCCACGTGCTGTCCCCAGGCAAAAGCAGCCGCAGCAGCGCTGACAGACTGCTGCCTCCCACCCGCCCTCGGGAGCTGCCACTTTCCATGAACTGTGGAAACCCCTTCAAGCACCACTAAATCTCCCACCCTCAGTCTCCAGCAGCTGAGCACTAGCCTCGCCTCTTACAAAGCTTTGCGTGCCATTAAAAACGTGACTGCTAAAAGAGGAATTGATACCCAAGTGTATCACTTTATAACTGCTGTAAGTCAAAGATAAGTCTGTAAGGCCACTCTCTGCTGGCCAGCTTTTCCATCAAACGCTCATAGCAAAAGGGACAAACTAACTCTGATGCAACCCCACATACTTCAGCAGGATCCTGGAACAAGCATGACTCAAACCAGCCTTTAATGGAGTCAATTAAAAAAACCCCTTGCAATTCAACCAAACAACTATTTTAAAGTTTGGATTTCCACACAGCTGAGGTACTGAAACGGGGCACCGAAGGCTGCAGGACACCATGGCACACACCACCGCAGAGCCGACAGCACACCTGCAGGCTCCTGTGCACCGCTGCAACCCAGCTGCATGGCCCACTGCAGAGGGGACTGCTCCAGGCTTGCAGAAACGAGCCAAGTGTTTTGCAAGACAACCTCAGAGGGCATTAATTCTTCTTTAATTAACGACATCTGGAGAGCTCCCTTCCATTTCAGAGCCCCCCATCTCCCATTTTGGGTTGCAAGCAGATAGGGCAGGGCAGCCACCCACTGCCCCTGCCCCGAGCTATTCACACAGTACTGGTCGGCTCCCACCAGCTACTGATATCAGTGGCTATTTATCAGTGTTTTTAAGAGGAAAAACTGAAAATAAAGTATCAAATAACAAGACATTTTGGGCACTAAGCATAGCATTTCAGCCATCGGGATGCTCAGGACAGCCTGGCAAGAGCCACCGCGGCGCTGCCGAGCAGGATGCAGCACCGAGCCCTCGCCAACGGCTTTGTTTCACTCTGCCAGCTCTGCACCCACGCTCGCCCTCAAGCACAAGGGTGACAGCCAGGCACTCGGCACAGCTCCTACCGACAGGATTATCCTTTCGGTCCGCATTTCCCTGCCCCCAAAGCAAGCAAGGACATGTTTGTTTTCACTAACTCCTTCCCAAACAACCTGACAGGCTGGGAAGCCAGCGTGTGGCAGGCAGAGGATCTGTGCAGGCAGAGGACTCGTGCCCCAGCATGCACACTGCGTGGGGCATCGGGTGGCTCGCGCAGAGCGCGGCGTGTGGCAGCTTCGGCACCGTGCCGCCCTCCCAACATCCCCGTGAACAGCACCGACCACGCAGGGCTGTGCCAGGGACAGTCCTGTGGCTGGCAAGACCCTTCTGCAGGCTGAGCCATCTCTCACCCTGGCATCCTCCTCCTCCTCCCAAACCCCAGCTCGCTGCCAAGACCTGCACCCAACGTAGCAGAGGAGTCTCAACTCCCAGGAAGCAGGCAGTGTTAGCAAAAGAGGGGAGAAACACCCCACTGCATGAGAGCCTCAGCTTGGTTTAAGCACTAATGGATGAGATTTTAACTCAAGTAGTAAGGCAGCAGGACCACTGAGGGAGGGGGATGGAGAGCACGGAGCACGAGCATCTTAACTCAGCGGTTGTCCTAGCCAGACAGCGTGTCCTCTCTGCACCTCCCAACACCACTCAAGCACTCTGCAGTGCTTTGCACTCAAAGCCACTGGAGTCTGAACACCGACAGGACCGAAGGGACAGTGTCAGGGCAGAGCACATCAAGGCCAAGATGTTACCTCCAAGAATGTGGCTCGAAGCCCGTGCACGTCCCTCTGCAGCGTAAACAAGGCACACCTCTTCCTGACTGTGGCTGGCTCACCGACATCTGGAAAAGAACAGGACACAGGAGTTGGAAAGGCTTTATCCTCAAAGATTATCCAAGACTCAAGTACTAATATCGTGTTTTGTCCTTCAGATGTTGATTTCTTCAGCCACACCTTACATCCTGTGAAGCCTCAAACCTCCCAAATGCCGTTTGACCACTGTCCATGCAGACCTGCTACAAATTTATTCACGGATGCTTGGGATGAAGCTTTTCACCTCAAAGTGCAGGAAGACGGCATGTCTGGAACAGCATGGGGGGTGGCACATCAAACAGTGAGCACACACACACCAGACAGCTGCCTTAATCTGATGCACAGAGGCCTCAGGTCTCATTAAAAGGTTATTTTGATTCAGCTTCAACACTGCATATGAAGCTGTGCAAGTCAGAAATCCCACACAACAAGACACAGAGGTGCATTGCCATAACCCGATGCTAAACCTGCTTTACTGCCGCTTGGACCTCCTTGATCTTCCTACAGGGGCTCAAGGGTATTTTGTGGCAGTGGCATGTCTCCACGCCTCTGGCACTGGGCTTTACGGGTGGTTTCCACAGTGAGCAGGAAACAGCAGGGAAAGCCTTCAGGGAGGAAAGGCAGGGGAAAGGCTGTGGTTGTGGTGCACTTTCTGCTGCTCACTGAAACCAGAAGTCACTTGTATACATGGGTGCTCACTGCTGCACGGAGACGGTCCTAATAACCTCCCAACAGGAGACACCACTGCAAAAAAAACCACAACAGGAGCCAATAACATCGGAAAATAAAACTATTTTAGTGTCTGCGCCACAGGTTTATCAAACATGGCTTTTTGAACGTGAAGAATGCAGGAGGGTACCATGGGAGACAAAAACAAAGGGCTGCAGGAAGCACCAGGGAGAGGTGACACCACGAGGTGCTGAATTTATCTCAGCCTGGTTGTTTTTACAGAAGCTCTCAGACTCCTGTCTGAAAGACACATTTGTTCCCTGTAAAAATGGACTTAAAGAAAACAAGGACAGTCCTAACCCCCAGGACACACAGCCCCAGCAGAAGCAATGGCAGCATCACAGGAGCTTCACCTCATCTCAACAGATCTGACCCTGTGCAGAGATTAAACTACAGGGTGGTCATCCATCTCTGCAAAAATCTAATACTTTCAGTCCTCAAGAAGCATTATAAAGGGTCTTGCAATTTTCTGACCACTTCGGCCCTCACAGTCTGCATTTTCCATTAAGGCTTAACAGACATGTCTCACACCACCGTGCCCTTTTTGGTGCTTGCTCCCATTCATCAAGTTCTTACAGAAGATCTTTAATCCCTCTCAAAATACAAACTTGCTCCCAGCTCCCTCCTGAATCCCACTGTCCCCCTTCTAGCACCAGCTCCCAGGCTCCTTAAAGCTCCTGCACAGACCTGGGGCACCAAGAGGTCTTCTCTGACATTCAAACTCATATTCCACAGCTTTCAAAAGGAAAGGGTTATTTGGTGGCACTCAGGAAAGACATTTAACTTACTTGGAAAACCCCACGTTGCTAATAAGGATGAAGCTTTTATGGACAGATTGTCTAGGAATGGCCAGACGCTGGTCTGCCAGTTCTAAGGTAGATGACAAGCCTTTACAGAGGTTTTTTGCACTGAAACATTAAGCATCCATACAAGGCCACTCATCCTTGAGAAACACAGCCCAAAGGGTATGAAATGGCCCTTTTCAGCTCACTTTGCCCACAGGGCCACCACTTCATTTGTGCCTCAGCTTTCACCTGTAGTTTTCACCTCATTTTTCACCTGCAGTTTTTCCAGATATTTTGAAGCCAGTGAAAAGACCTCTCATCCTGGGAATTCATAAAAATACATCTTAAAAACGGTCTTAACATGCACACTCACTCCACCCTGCCTGTAACATCCAGAAAAACAGGACATTTTTGATTCTTCAGCTATGTGCCAGCTCTCCAGAACAGATAAAAACATTTACAATCCTAGCACAGACCACTTACAATCTCGCCAGTTCCACATGCTAGATACCTACCAACTGATGGGTTGTTTTTTTTAACTGACTCTGATCTTAATGAGTCAGACAGAAGCTCAGTACAGGCAAGGGACTATGAATGGTTGTTTATTTAAAATACAAACATCTGGATTAAATAAACTCATTTGGAAAAGTTCCATTACACACAAGGAGGAAGCAAAGGGAAAAGTGTTGTCAGTAGCAAGAACCAGTACACGAACCCCCAACAAGACAGCCCGATGTTTCACAGTCCAAGTGTCACTGCAGGACCTCATGGCCATTTGGGGGTGGCCACCAGGCTGTGACCTCCACATTGATATGTAAACCCAGTATTTTGCCTCAGTACTTCCTTGTCAACAAGACACTTTCTTGGTCATTTATTCAGCCTGGCAATTTGTTCTACTTTTCCAAGTACAACTTCTGCTTTGCATCCTAGGTCAAATTGATGTTTGCTCTTTACTCAGTCTGAAGCCCATGGAGGTACCTACTGAACCAGCACTCTCCACAACACCCTAGTACCCGCTCTCCAGAGCGGGCTGGCCCTACCCACCACCCCAGTTAGCTGGAGGATCTGTGTCCAGGCTGCTGGATCTGTTTTCAGTACCCAGCTCCAAATGCTGCCACACAATGGCTTGGGCATGACTGTCCATCGCCAAGGGCAGGGTGAGCACCCTGAAGCCTACCAGCTAGCAGAGCTGGGATCAAACGGGTGGTGTCTCACCATCATGGGCTGAACAGCCAGCTCTTGTTCCATGCAGTTACACCTTTACTGAGCCCAAACACAGTAAAATGGATCACATTTAACACAGCAAAGTCTCAGTTCTTATCTTAAACTGCCATTATTGTTTCACTTGAACAAACCCGTTGGCATTAGATGGTCCTTGCCTTTGGGTTATACAACAGAAGCTGATCATCCGTTTCCTTAAGACAAGGCAAAGCAAGCCCTAGCCCTGATCTTTGGCCACATACAGCTTCAGACACGTAAAGAAGACCTAGTCACCAGCCCTCCCCCCTGTGCACTGCTCCAGCCAGGGCCAGACCACATGCCTTCGCAACCAGGAGCTCCAGATCTCCTTGGAAACTCTTGTTTGCAGGTGTCAGCAGCATGACTCACAGCTCCTCACCAAGCTAGCTGTGAGTCTGAAGCTACAGGAAAACATCTGGGGAAACCATGCAAAGTTTGAGAGGCTCTTCAAGGCAACACGCAGCTCCTGAGACGGCTCACGTATCCCTGCCCTCGGAGGTGCAGGTCTCCGGCGGCAGGAAAAGGTGCTGGGCTGGCAGCTCATCACCACCAGTGCCTGCAGGGCAGCTCAGGTGGCCCCGTGAAGCCTTGAGGACATCCCTGTGGCACGGGCAGAGCTCACCGGGGCACTGGGTGAAGGGCGCTGACCCACCGACTGCTGCATCACCCTCCCCTGCAAGCTCAGACCCCTCCGGGCAGCATCCTCTTGCACAGCCACATCTTTGTTTGGAGGACAGTGTTATTCCTTGCTGCTGCAGAAGTGGAGGGAGGTTTGGGCCACTCATTTCCACCTCTGTGCGGGGGCCAAACATAACAGGCACCGCTGCCTGTTTTTTGGGCTGCCTGGTCGGCAGGACTTCCTGCCCAGATATGGAGCTTCTCCTTGCAGCTCTGCTCCGGCTCCTCAAATATGCATAAAAGGAGATTTCTTTTAAAAAAATGACACATAAGACATTGCAAAAAACCCCCACCCAAACCCAGTAAGATAATGCAAAACAAATGCTCCCCAACAATCTTAGACTCCACCTATGCCCAAGCCCATTTGGGGACAGCGGTGTGAAACAAGGAGATAAAATTTAAGATAAAGAGTTTGAAGACATTTGTAATGCTTTAAAAAAAAAAAAGCCTGTGTCAACAAAGTGCTTGGAAGAAAAGCAAATTCTGCTCACCATGATGAGATATACAACACATTAAGATTTCTGTTTTGGCTTTTTCGTCTTACGGCATTCTTGCTATTAAAAGAGAGAAAGCAAGTCGGTGCAGAGGAAATTCTTGGGTAGTGAAATGATAGGAAATTGCAGCCTTTCTACCCACAAAAAAACCCATCTCTCAACAATCTCAGGAATATGCCAGTAATACCATGGTTCACTGTTTTACTGGCCAAGGGCAGGGCCATCCTAGATACTGCTAAGTTTGCTCAGCGGTTGGAAAATAAAGAGCCTATAATGAGAAGTAACAAGGAAAAAACCCAAACATGGCTCCATCTTGCTTTAGAGTTTCAGGACTCCTTTGGAAAGGAGCACTGAGCATCCAAGGCAGGTCTGGTGAGATGGCCCCCTGGTTAAAAGTTATGAGCAGGTTAGAGTCCGGCTCCACCGGTCTGCTCCATTTGCAGCTCAGCTGAGACTCCAGAAGGTTTTTCTCTACATCATCACCCCCTGACCAGCCCAGCACACCTTAGCCAATGACCCTTTGCCAAAGGGTCTGCTGAAGCTAGTTTGACAACTGAGTTTGGTGAGAGGAGACTGTCCCCAGTGGCACATGGAGAAAATGCCTTTTTCACATCCACATGACTTGAAAAACCCTTGCAACAAGCGAAAGCTTCTTTCCGCTCTCCTCACAACCCATTCAGTGCCAGAGATTTAGTACATCCACAAAGATACTTCAGTCTAAACTTAGTTCAGTGTTTCCCAGTGAATGCCCCCCTAGGAACAACCATGCCATGCCCAGGCTAACGCTACAGGCAGACAGGCCAAACTTCTGGACCACAAACAGGCTGAACTCAGACCTGCCGGTGCTCCACAGACACCAGCTAACAAGCACAGGCTCTCAGAAATGTCTGCTCCCTTCTAAATCTGCATTTATACAAGTACTTTCCTCTCAGGTATAACTGGATCTCTGTGGACAGAGCCCCACCAGCTGTCATGGTTTTGTGGTCTCCACACACCCAGTCTAAAGCTGTAGCAATAAACAGCTCACTAAAAGCATCGCTAGTGGGATGGCTGCGGAGATCCTCCCGCAGGCGGTGACAAGCAGGGTGATGTACTGTGCAGCAAGGAAAAAAGTGCCTCGGGATGTGTTTAAGAGCTCTGCTTTGTACAGCCACAGAGGTACAGGGTGGCTCCAGCACACTGCCTCTGGGATGCTCCTTCCATGAGACTCAATTGTTTTACGGAGAAGTGAGGAGAAGAAACTTAATGTTAATATAAAATTTCCAAGCTTACAAGAAGGGCAGTTAGGGAAAGCTAACATCCTCTGCTGATAGCTGCTTTTGCAGAGGTTTCTTTATCTCAGGCCACTGCAGACTCGGTAAGTCACACAGAGCACCTGGAACATGCAGATTAAGCCACCAAGCACCACGAGAACCCACAGCGATATTCTGGTTTCCTTTAAGGACTTTAATGCGTTTGATACCTGAGGGGAATTGAGCACAGAAACAGTAGAGCAACACCTAATGCAGGCAAGCACAGGCTTCAGGGGCTGGCTCACTGCCTGCAGGCCGGCCCCTAAAGCCAAAGGCACCCACCTTTGCTAAAGGGGATTTGCTACTGACACTGCATAAGGGAAATGCAGTCACAAGTCTGGCACTCACTTTTTGGCATGCTTTGTTTTTTTTCCTTTTCTTTTGCGATTAGACTGCTCCTTACACCATTTTTCTTTGGCTATGCAGAAGGCACCGGGTCAAGACAAGCTTGATAAATTCGTTTTGACCTCCAGCAGAAGCAAGCTACATGTCATGGGACCACAGCACAGACTGGGGACTTGGGTAAGTGACAAACAAGGTGGAAACAGGAAAGTGGAGCCAGCTCCAGCTGCTAAATCAGTCACTGCAACAACAAAAGGATGGTAACTGAAGGAAGGAGATCCTTATCTGATCACGGATGCTTAGTCCATACTCCCTCAGAAGACCCTGAGTTCTCTTTTTCTCCTGCATACCCACAGGGACCTTCGTCTAAGCACAAAAAAAAAGTTTGTAATCGCTTCCCATCAGCAGGACTAACACCCCGAAAAGCCAAGGTATCTCCTGGCAGGAGGGTTTCACCACTGGCAGTACATACACCACATACCACAAGAAAACGCAGGGCAGCTTCAGCCAGATGAGGACACCCCTTGGGTCAGCAGCAGCACTGGCCACCACACCACTGCTGAGGGGCAGTGGACCTGTGGGTCACAAGCCCAGCTGGCAGGTTAACCTGGAGTTGCATCCTCAAAGGAACTCGGGGCTGGGACAAGGTTCAGCGTCTTGGCAAGTTTGGCCAATGTGGTTATTAGCCAAAGACTGTTGAAGACCCATGACGCTTCCAAGAACGCAGACCCTCCTGCGCGAGTCAGCTCCCCGCACAGCGATGGGACACGAGGCAGGACTCTGCTCGCTCCGACTCGCTGTGCTCAGGGCCAGCGGAGAGCGCATCCATGGGCGGGCTGAGGGGTGACCCACGGGAGCACTATCGCTCCCCGGCACTGCTGCACGAGTCACCCGCTGCTCTCCAGCCTCTGAAAGGGCTTTTGGGACCAGCTGCCGCAGCTCCAGAAGGGACTGGTGAAGCAGGGCCCTCCTGCTTCTGCAGAGGTTTCTGGATCCCGAAAGCACTTATTGCACAACACCTTATTTGGAGACTAAAAACAGCGATGGAGACACGTAACTACCTCAAGTATGTTTTCTCCTCCTTTTTAGGGAGGGAAGAGGAAAAGCTGGTTTCCAAAAAGTTACTACAAGTTCGCAACATCCCTTCAGAGCCGAGGTCCTCATTTCACCTCTCCTTGCAGTCAGACTGCTCCCCAGCGCCCACAGCAAGGTCAATACAAACCCTTCTGTGCAGCCTCTGGAAGACCCTCACGCAGTCTCAGCATCTGATAGCCTACCCCAATAAATCACGGCCAGGGCAAAAGAGAGCTTAAGTGAAGCAATGGACAATGTGAACACTTTGGGTGGGGTTCCTCCAGCTGCAATGAATCTGAGATTAACAACTCCAACTTTGAGAAAGTCCCTTGAACAAAGAAAAAGGGAAAAAAGTCATACAATATTCAGATGGGTGGGACTAGTTTGCTCAAAATTGTTGAGGAGTTTTGGGATACGGGTGGATAGCAATTCATTTGTTGTCATTATTTGACTATAATAAAGTTTAAGCTCCCATAATAATAGGGAGCTAACTCAAACTTCCTTAAGTATTTCCAATAACTGGAGGTGTAAGTGTTTACATCTGACAGAAGAAGTATCTGTATCACGCTCTGAAGCTCTGGAAAAGCACACCACCATCAGTTAAAGCATTTACATGGGCTGTGGGAAAAAAAAAATCAGCCAAGCCCAACAGCCAAATATTAACACAACCAAGGGACTGTGTTTTAGTTAAGAGCAGGAATAAAACCAGATGCCGTACATACAAAAAACCTCTTTGGTTGCATTTGGAGACCCCTGGATAGCCACAGAGACCCTGGGCTGAACAGGAGCACTGCTCTGGCTGTGTCCAAAGCCTCCTTCGGAGCACTTGGGCAGCAAGGCCAAGTACTGGGCTCAGTGACCCCTGCAAATCCATAGGGCACCAGCAGCAGGGACAGAGACATCAGAGACCAAGCCTGGGGCATGCACATTATGAGATTGTCCTCAATTTAAGGCAAGGCAGGACACTGTTGTGTTAGCAATGAACAGATCCTCTGCTGCTGCTCCCAAATCTTCTAGTAACTAGAACTGCACCCGTTCTGCATGGCATTGGGACCCTTAAATAAGGTATCGATGTTTTAAAGAGCTCTATACAGTAAAGGCAGCACCTACGTAATACCCACTCTGAAGTGACAAGAAACCCCTGTCATGTAGTCTCACTCCTATTTTGATTTCCTAATTCAGGCTGCAAAGCAGATGCACTGGAAGAAGCAAGTGTCTCAGTTCACATCAGCCCCACCAACCCGACCTCACAAGGGCTTCGTTAAATGAGGACCTTTGATTTTACAGCTTTTGCACGCACGCTGCCGTGCACGGGCCGTGAACACCAGCACTCCTCAGGGTACCAGTGTGTCACCACCTGCACTTCAACACAGCAGTGCTGAAGGCTGAGCTCTCCACTAAAGCTCTGCATTCACAAGGTGCAACTGAGGTGCACATCAAAAAAAAAAAATCAAACCTCATTTTTGGTGTAACTTAAGTGATAGTCCAGAATTTCAGATAAACATTGAAAACTTGGCCTAAATGTCCCAGTAGTAAAGGCTGTATATGTCTGAGAAACACAGCTTTGTTTAGCTATTTAAACAATTAATTACTCTCAATCCTAAAATACTGACTTAATGTCCTTCTACCATGTAGAAGAATCCCAATGAATCCCCTTGGGTGGCAGAAACCTCCTTTCAAGAGCTTGGCCTCAAGCACCTTAATCCATGGTGTGGACGGGCAATCTATCTCACTCAGCATTTTCCTAGACAGCTTTCCCATCTTGGAAAACCTCCTAATAAATTCCCTGAGGAAGAGGATCACCTGCTTCTCATTAAACCTGCCTCTCAAACTTTTGGGGAAAAATTAACACCCCCCCCCCCGACATCACTGTAGAGCTGAAATGTTCCAGAAAGCTCTTTTGTGGAATCGTTCCTCAGGGTCCAGTGCTGAGCATGGCCTGGGGCAAGCGTTGCTCCAGCACAAGATGAGCAGCCGCTCATCTGACACCAAGTGCTGGCAGCGACTGGAGAAGCAGATGAGTCGACCCCAGCTCGCTGCAGGTACCAGTGTTGGAGCCAACACCACCCCAGACTTCTGCTCGGGAGGGCACAACAGCCCGTGATGCCACTCCACTTATCTCAAACACACATCAAGACGACAACCAAGTGAAATACTGAAGGAACCCAACAAACAAGCCCTGGGTGGGATGAAACACCCATGTCCCAGCTGGAGGACAGGGGGTCCAGCCCTGGCTCATCCTCTCTTCTGGCCCAGATACTCCACAAGTCTCACATACAAGAACCCCATCCCATTTCACTGCTCTGCCATTCCTTAGGGAACATGGTTGCTGCTTCTGCTTATCAAGCAGAGGCGAGGTGTGATGACACCGGTCTGACACTTCAGCTCCGCTCCGCACCCAGCCCGTGCAAGTGTCCCTCACCCCAACATACACCGCCTGGAGGGTGCATGCAAAGCTACAGCATTTGGACCAACTAAAATGCAAAAACCATCAGCTCTAGAGCTGCTCCCAGGGATGCGGATTTTTCCCTCCACTCTGTCAGTGTCAGCACGGAGGACACTGATAGACCAGAAGAGCCACAGCAGCAGAACTGCCACTCCTGAAACATGCCGACCTCATCCAACAGTTTTACACCTTGGCTATTACGCTAGTTTTTTTCCCCTCCTGCTGACCACCAGACATCCTCCTTGCCCATACCTGATGTACAGTGAGGTCCAGTTTCAGGGGTGCACAGGAGTCAGCCCCCAGTACTGGCACAAAGTGTACCTTGGACACCAGCTGAAGGCCAGGCAGGAGGGCTTACCTCAAGTGGGAAACCCAGGGCTGTGCTGGACAAACTCTCCTGGATTTTAGAAAGGCTCCTTGACAGCATCTGCAAGTGGACTGAACTTGTGCAAGGGCAAACAACTGCTCTCAGAAGTGCATTAATCAATATACATGCTTGCTACTATAATTTTGACTGAGAACAGCAAAGGATTGTTTTGATTTATTTTCTTCTCATTTTCATAGACAGAAAACATCTATTGTAATCATGACCTGAAAACAATTTATTTCCCTGCCAGCTTCTGAGCAAGCAAAGCTATCCAAGTTACCACAAAGGAAAAAAAAAAAAAATCACTTACAAAAGACTGTCTTTCATCTCAAAGTCTCTCTATAGGATTTATTTAAGTCACCAGTGAATGAGTTGGTATCATCGGGAATACGGGAAGAACTTACTGATATTAAGCTTTGCAAAGTAAGAATTTCATTGCCTTTTACTTCAGCAACATAAAGACCAGGAAAAGGCACTGATATCCGAGAAAACTATTTCAATGGAGCTGCCAGATCTCAACCTACAGGATGACAGAGATACAACAGAACCAGAGCCTCTGCAAATATCTTTCTTCCAAGAGCACATAGTTGGCAGCATTCCTCTCTCCACTAACAATGTGTGAATTAATGATAAGCGAAGGGCAAACTCTGAAAAATAAGATGAATAGATTTTTCCACAAGCAAGACAGTGCCTCAGACACTTGGTGTTAATTATAAAACCAAGCTGAGTAGGAGTATGGAAGGGGAAGAACCCACCCAAATTTAATTAAACCGCAGCTGCACTGAGTTCCAGAGCACTCAGGTGAGTCTCTCACTGATCACCTGTGACCTCCACTGAGCCAGCTTTGGCCTTCCCACCTCCAGCAGGAGGAGAAGGTGCTGAACTACCAGCAGGAATGGGGGTCCCTCAGCACTCTGACACGTTGCGCTTCAGGAGCTGCCTCCATCCAATTTCTGTCCCACACAACTGATTTAGTCCTCTGAAATATCTTCTCAGCTCCATTATGTGTGTTTTACAGTTGCAGATCAAGACACAGAAAGCTGAAGACGTGCCCAGGGGCACAAAGGCATCTCACAGCAGAGCAAAGGGCAGAGGCATGCCTTGGCCACCCATCCCCCTCCTCCACCCCATCCTTTCTGCACTGCAGCTTCACTGTCTGCTCCAAGGTGTCCACAGGACCTGGCCACTCTCACCACCCCACCCCACCCCCCCCCCGCCAAAATCTCAAAAGGCCCACCCAGCTAAGCACAAAATGCAAAAAAAAAATTGGCTTGGGCATGAAGCCTTTAAGAGGAAAAGCACAGTAAGTCAGCAGCCTGCGACAGCTACTGGGAAGGCATCACACCAGCCTCTGGGGCTGTAGGTCTGTGTTCCCATCCCAAATGTCCCGATCTGGGGCAGGCACTTTAACCTAGGAGAAATACTGCTCCGTGACTACGTCCTGATGCTCTGGATTGAGACCCATGGCTGGCAGGAGCCGGCTAGCCGTCCTCCCGCAGACTCCCAGTTGCAGCTGGCACTTGTGGCTGCACTTTGGTAGTCCAAGCAGACTCGGCAGCATGGGTGACAGTTTGTATTCCCCCCACCCCCCGGAGCCTCATAATCTTGGCACAATTTACCTCTTTATATAAAGTGAAAATAAAGTGAGGTGTTTCAGTGACACATTTCCAGGTCTTCAGAAAGAGCAAACGAACAAGTCCAAGTTAATTTGTGGCCGATGACGCCATGAACCCTGACGCAGAAGCTGAAGGGCTGTGCTGCCTCAAACGCTGGCAGGGCATGGGCAACCGGCCACAATGCTCTGGGGTAAATTTGCTTTCCTGTGTTCCTCTGATAAGATAACAGTAGCTTTTTCATCCTGTGACAGGTTCCTACCCCACGAAACACTATCTGGAATAATTTGCCAAAGACTCTAAAAGCTAATCTTGACAGAATTTAGCCTGTTTTCTTAGCAGGTAAGGCAATAAACCCCCAGTATTTAAAGCTTCCAACAGACATACACAACTGTGCTAGAAATTAATAATGATAGTTGCGCAGCAGTTGTGTACAACAGCCACCCAGCTGCTTCCGTGCTTCTCTTGGCCAAGGCTCTAACCTTGCAGGCACAAACAAAAGTGACTTAGTGTGTATTGTCGCATGTCTGAAAGATAGAGCTAACTGCATCCACAGTTCAGTACCAGCAGAAAAAACCCTTTCTATTTCCCTTATTTCCTACTATTCAGCCTCCTCCTCCATTTCCCTAGTATTTTGATTTGCACCATTTGACAGTCCAGTGAGCCAGCCAGCACGCTCTCCTGCTCACTAGTGCTCATTTTAATTCCCTGGGATCATTCACCCCTCGGGATGAAGGAGAACAGGCTTTCCTTTCCCTTTCCCTCTCCAATCCAGTCAGAAGAGCCGTTCCTGAACAGGTTTGAGATACTGCACCTAGTGAGCTAAACATTAACAGTTTCTGATGGCTTATCTGCAGGCAATTATCTCAAAGCTGCTACTTACCGCCGCTGTACCAACTGCTTGTAACACACTTTGCCTTTGACTCATGAAAGCACAGACACCGACCTGCAGGAGAGTGCAAAACCAGCATACCCAGCACAGGGAAAGGGTCCCCCATTGCAGAGGGAAATAACTGCTCTGGACAGTTCAGAGGCCATCAGTAACTGAAGTGATGAAGTCAAAGGGGTCAGAGTAGGTGAGGTGGTAGAACTATGGGGAATCAGGCTGGTAACCAGCGTTAGGAAATTATTGCTCTTCCAAAAACTGCAAAGAGCTGCCCTGAAATCTTTCCCTTTCTCTGAGCCCCATCTTTAAATGGAGCAATAGCTTCAAGCTAGGACATCTGAATACCTCTTTTCCTGAATGGCTGAAATACAGTATTTCCTTTTCAAAAAAAAAAAAAGAAAAAGAAAAAACTGAGCCTAAACAAATACTCCAGACACCACCTCCCTGCAGGACAAGAGGGATTTTGTAACTTGTAAATTGTATTTTATGGGACTCGATTTGGCCCCGAGTCCAAGTCCCAAAATAAGCTCTTTAACCCATGTGCTGCTTTATGATTTCATATCTATAAATACTTGCTCAGCGCTACGCAGGTTTCTGCATTAAGGTCAACATCTGCTTCCCCGTGACAGCTGCAGCCGCAGCCGTGCTTCCTCCCTTGGGCTCCAACGCAAGGACGCCGCTCCTGGAGCAGGGGGTTCAGTCCCACAAGTACAAACCAGGTGCCACAGAGGGGCACACAGAGGTCTCCCCAGGCCACCAGCCACATCTAACCCATCACCCACACAAGGACCAAACCCCTTAGGCCACCGAGCGGAGGCTTCACAGAGAAGGTACCAACTTTTCACAATGAAACTCCAAGCTTCTGCTAGTGGAGACTATAACCAGAAATCATGAACATGAAGCCTGCAAGGGATAACCCACTTTTGGTGGTCTAATTGTTAAAAATTAGGAGGTCCAACTCTCACCAGCAGGGATGAAGTTGCTCGTACGCTCCCTGACAGCATTTGCACAAACGCGTATGACTGACGCGACAGCCTGGCCGGCACGCTCGCTGCCGTTACAGCGCTTGCCACCTTCATCACTGCGTGCCCAAATCGCTTAAAAGTGCTTTTGGTGAGAACAGATGTTGCAGATGTGTCCTGCAGAAGACGACTTCTGGGCATAACCCCCGCTATGGGGGAGCTGAGTGCCTTGCCCCAGAAGGCAGCCATCTGCTCGCCACGCGGCGGGGAGGACACAGGCGGGGGATCAGCCCAGGTATCCTGAACACCTCCACCAAGGGATATGGTTTGTGAAAAAGTGAATGAAAGAGCTGAGTCTCCAATGTATCCCTCAAGTTTTTTTTAAAAAGCTCTAAATTTTTGGACTTTACCAAGGGCAAGTTCCCAATCCTTAATAGCATTCCCATCTACATCTGCAGACCGACGCAGAGGAGTCTTCAGGCATCTGGATACCTTGCTGATGGAGAAGGGAGGCTTCTGCCTCTCCAAGCCACCCAGACCCCTGCAGCAGTGATGCTTTTTTCCTGTCCTACAGTTTGCTTCGGATGTTTGCAAAAACCCACGCTAAAGAACCGAAGAAAAAAAAAGTTAAAGAACCAGAATTCGTATTAACTGAGTAAACTTTACCTTGGCTTTGAACAGTGCTTTTAGCTTATTGGGTTATTTTCTTCTCCTGACAGAAATGGACTGAATTTAGTGAGAACAGTACACAAATCCTGCTGCCAGCACAGTCCAGCTGAACCAGCTCCAGTAACGCACGAAATGCCAGCCATCACGCTTTATCTTTGTTTCGAGTTTTAACTCTCCATTTAGAATTTAATCTAAACATCCCATTTGCCAAACAGAATGCCGTCCCACTCATGCTGTTTTAATTTCCTCAGAAAGAATCCCATAATACGCTAGGCAAGACATCAACAATAATTAAACCCAACAGTGATTGAAAATCAAATTCAGGGCCTTGCAACAAGCTCTAATGAGTTCCAGACTCGCCTTCCCCGACTTGCTCAAACTGGTTGTGCGACACTGCCAAGCCAAATTAAAATTTGACAGTATTCCACCCCATGCCCAGAAAAAGTGCCCTTCTCATGATTCAGGAAATTAAACAGCCGTCTACTGCAAAGACGCCCATTTGTCTTTGCACATATATTATTCAGACAGCAGTCCATGGTCTGTATTTTTTTTTCTTGTTTTTATTACGTCATTTCATATCTCTTTTGAAGTGCAGACTAGCTGGGACTTTTCCTTTTTTATACTACCATGCCCAGTTCCAGTTCAGGTGACAGACAGGCAGCTTGTCAGAAGAATCAGGCAGACCCAGGGCATCACCCCTCCCTTGCCCCACGCAGGGGGGTTACACTAGCAGCCACAAGAAGATGCCACAGCACAATCAAGCCCTTCCACTGCAGCCAGGTTGTGCCTGATTTCAGTGAAATTAAGGACAACACCTTGTCCTTTACCCTTCCACCAAGGGCAGCAAAGTAGCCAGCCACACGTGGAAGGGCTCCGATGGTTTCTGCATTCACAAGCCTTTCAGGTGCCTTGCAAGCTCCCCGGTATGCCACTGCGCAGCCTCACTGCTCCATCCCCTGGGGATGATGCTCGAGAGGCTCCTGAGAGATGGGTCTAGTGCAGAGTTGGCTTTGTCAGAGCGTATTTCTGCTCCACAGCAGAGACTTGCTCAGCCCTCCTTGCTGCCCACGTCTAGCCCTGCTTCTCCGCTCCCTCCCATGAGGGACCCCCAGCCTGGGGCTGCTGGCAGGGGCTTTGACCCATGCAGACCCCCCAGGCCCTGTGAGCAGTGCTCTGGACAAGGCAGGGATTGAGCTGCCGCCTGACAAAACCAGGCTGGCAACAGCCCAGCAAACGGCACACCACCCACAACTGCAGTTGCCCGTGAAAAAGGGTCAGTTTTCGCTCTGATCTCCACTCAGCGCCTGGCACGAGCTTCCCACGCGCCTTTAACTGGCATACAAAGGTGCCCTTCCCAAAGATGGACATGCCCGAGGGTCACCAGCAAGAGGGACCCGCTGGCAGGGGACACATTGCTCCGAGTCTCTGGGGATGACACAGCAGAGGAGACCTTCCCAGCAGGTCCCTACTGAGCCATGGCCAACCCCCCCCCCCCCCACGCCTGTGGGGACAGTGTCACCCCATGTGCCGCACTGGCAAGCGTCTGACAGGGTCCCTACAGTGGGCAGCCAAAGGGGTCAGCAGAGCTGGAAGAAGGGGAGGGAGGGAAGGAGGAAGGCCTCCATCCCACCCAGAAATCAGGTATTTCAGGCAGGACACAGGGAGCACAGGAGCATCACCGGGAGGGCAGCGCAGAGAGCACATGGCACAGCACCGGCCACCCCCGCTGCACCACGGACAGTCACCCTCGCTGCCAAACACCAACATTTGCCCGGGGTGACCTGCAAGGAGCAGCCAGTTTTCCACAAAACCCAGCACATAGTTTTCTTTGTGATTCAGCAGTGGCACAGTTCAAGCCTAAGGGGACAAAGGGAGCTACACCTCGAAGACAGAGACAGGGTGACCCTTCCCATCCTGGCGGTCAGGGAGGGATCCCCAAGGACAGCACTGGCAAGAAACTCCTCACACAAGTTCACGGCAAAAGGTGCCATTCCCCACCGGGAAGGTCCGGAGGTGCCCTTGTGCCCTGGCAGACCCATGGAGGCCAGTCCCAGGGCACAGCACTATTCGGTCAGGGCCATCTGGCATCAAGAGATGGGATTACAACAACGTGGAAACCGAGAAGTGCTGACATTAAGTGTTTAACTCATCTCCTAATTATGCCGTGACAAAGGTACAGCAAGTAAGGTCGTAAGAGCAGCTGCTCCCTGACAACCCATTCCACACATTTTTTATTTAGCAATTAAAATCCCTTCCCTTCAGCTCAACACCATGCCAAGAGGGCGTTTCAGTTATTCTGGTTCTTTTGCTCAGACACCGTGGCAGAGACCCGGGACTCCCTGGGGAAACAAACCTGAGCACGGGGGGTGAACACGTTCCGGGGGGTCCAAAAGGAGACAAGCAAATCCCCCCAAGGACACAAGCTCAGAGCAGCCGCGGTCAGTCTCTTATGCAAGTTAATTTCGACAACAAACAGCCGCTTTTCCAGCAAAAGCTCTGTTGGAGCCGATTTCTTGTACAGAAATAAGAGCAGACCCAGATGCATCACTGGGCAGCGTGTGCCTGCACGGCCACGGGTAGACCTGCCCCACGGAGGTGGGGGGAAAACTTCAGAGCCTCCTTTCGCCCACTCGTAACCCCGAGTGTTTAACAACTCCCGAAACACCCGTGCACTGTGACACCCCTTCTCTTCGCACCCGCTGCTTCAGCGCCCCGCTCAGAAGCGCTCTGACCAGGGCTGCCGGGGGGAAGCCGCGCTCCAGAGGCCCGTGGCCAGTTTTGGCCCAGGCCACGCCGACACGGGGGAAGGAACGCGGGAGCAAACGGCCCTCCCGGCACCCGGTGCCAACGGGCGCTTGCCGCCCGGGCCCAGGGGGGCTTAGCGCCCCCCTCCCCCATTTAGCAAACGGTACAGCACAGGCCGCCGCGGGGCAGGAGAAGGCAGGAGCTGAGGGGATGGGGGGGGGGGGGGGGGGGAAGAGGAAAAAAAATGATGTTTTCCAGCCCTGCCGGTGGCCGCGGCGCCCAGGTGCGCGCCCGCCCCCCGCCCGCAGCCCAACGCGGCTGCCCCGGCACGCAGCCCCAAGGCCGGACCGGGCACCCACAGGGAAGGGGGAAAAGCACCCCACAAGCACCCCACGGCGCGCCCGCGTCGGTCGGTGTTTCCCCCCCCCCCCCGACCCACCTTCTGCACGCCGGGGCTCAGCTCCATCCCGCGCCGCGCCCGCCGCCTGCCCTGGGCGCGCCGCCCGAGCGGCGCCTTTCATTGGCGACCGCGGCTGCCCCGAGCCGCCCTCAGCCAATCCGCCGCCGGCTACAAACTTTTCTGTCCAATGGCGTGCGGCGGGGCGGGGCGCGCTGGTTCAGGCGCGCACGTGTGCGCGAGCTCTCTCCTCTCTCCTCTCTCCTCTCTCCAAAAAAAAGAGAAAGAAAAGGGCAAAGAAAAAAAAAAAGATCGTGTTTTTAGACGTTCCCGCCCCAAGGCAGCAGTGCCAGGGAGGGGCTGGGGCCTGGGGAAGCCCGAGCCCAGGCCGGGCTGGAGGGAGATGGCGGCTCTCAAGGCCCGGCCCCTTTCTTGGCGGGGCTGGGGGCTGTCCCCCTGTCACCCTGTCCCCCGTCCCAGGCTCTGACGCCAAGCGCAGGGAAACAGATTTCCCCAAATCAGACAGGAATGTGCTGGGGCAGTTCATCACAGAAGGCAGTCGTGGGATGTTTTTAGCAGAAGAAAATGCCCAAACGCATGTTTCTCTTGTTATTCCAACGTGTGTTAACCGTTGAATGACAATCTATTGCCTTCTGGTTTATTTTTTTTAAATGAAGTGGCAAGTTCTTTACAGCTTTCCACAAACATTCCTGCCGACTCCTGGTTTGGCCAGGGGGTCCAGCACAAAGCCCCTTTGTGCAGGTGAGGGTGAGGGGGCTCCACATGCTCCCGCTCCTGGCTCTCCCCTAGTTCCCCCCTTTCTGCTGTCGCCCACCGTTCTCCCTTCCTCATCGTGCCTGGGTCGGGGGAAAAAACGTGCTGAAATAACAGAAACCAGGATCCAGCTGCCTCCTAATGTTCTGCGATCAGAGCTACCAGGAACAGGGAACACAACCACTGCTCAGGACCAAACTGTCTCTTCACAACTATAATCGTTGCATCCTAATACTGTTGTGTTGATTTAATGTCTCACATGTTGGTACATTTTCCTGACATTTCTTGCATACATTCCTGCAGAGAAGGGAAACAGATACCCCAGGCTCATTTTGACCTGTATTCAGTTTCTGAGAGTGCTTCATGATTAATTATGTCCCTTTTGCTCATCCGCTTCCGCATGTGACCCTGGCAGGACTTATTAGAGCCCCTATTGCATTTTGCCCCCAGCACCTGGGTATGCTTTTCCGAAGTGAAGGAATACAGTTTGCAGCGGCTGTGTGGATACAAAATGGGTGAGCAGCAGCAGAGGCCGGTACCTCACTGGGAGGAGACTGGGAATGCAATGCAGGCGCCTGCATTTCCCGTCTCGTGCTCCGCCACGCTCTTTGCTTTGGTTCTCACAGGGTTCTTTGGTCGGCAGGAGAAGAGAAGGGCTTTCTGCTGCCTCCAGCTGTGGGGTGTGTTGCCTGGGTCCATGCAGGGAGGGGTAAATCTGGACAGTGCCTCAGGGGAAGCTGGGTCGCTGAACTCTCTGGTTGTGCCTCAAAATCACCCAGGGACAGCGATGACATGGCTGTAACGCTGGTGAACGGCAGGCTGTCCTCTGCAGCCCCGTGCAGGGCTGGGTGCTCTCCGTCCCTGGCACGGGACTGAGCGGACGATGCCTCCCAGGGTCCAGCCCAGGGAGAAGGGATTCACTCTGTTCGAGAGAAAGGATCGGGATGGAGCTGGGTAGGCAATACTGGCCTGATACGGCAACCGGGCCAAATGCATCGGGGGCTGGTGTCCCCCCGGAGGGCAGGAATGTGCCCTGACCCAGAGCGAATGTCTGCGGTTTTTTTAGAAGAGGTACTTAAACATCCTCAAAAAAATCTGGGTTAAAAAGCAAAAGCAGAAGAGAAGTTCTGGAGAAAGTCCCTCTGGGGAGGGCGTTTGAACCTGACCTTCCGGAGGCATTTTGGGAGCGAGCAGAGGGAACAGCACAGGGATATTGTTTTTCAAACCCGTGTTGTGAAGGGCTTGGCAGCCCCAGGAAACGTTTGGCATGGCAATGGGGTGACATTATCTCACTTTCCCAATGCACACATGCACATGGCAACCTGGGAAATAGGAAAGAACTTACAAAGGGATTTCTGGGAGCCACGAGGCCCTGGGGTGATGGGCCAGCACCCAGCAGAGAGCGGTGGCCCTGCCCTGCTGCCACCCAACCCCAGGGACATCTGCGGCAGGTCGTCCTCCCCCGGCTCCTGTGCTCACCCAGAGCCGAGAGACGCGCTTCGGACAAGCACGGAGGGAAAGCGATCTGCTTGTGGGTGGCAAATCCGTGTTGCAGGGAGACATTAAAAGTGCTGGGTTTGGGGTTTTTGTGTTCGTTTCTTGGTTTTAGTTTCAAATGGCAGTTGTAAAGCTGGGCACCAGCAGGCTCGACGCAGTGTGTAACTAGGCGCTATGCTTTCTCGATATCAGAAAATAATAAACCCAAGATTAGAATAAGATGTAAAAACATCTTAGATGCTTGTATTTACAATAAAATACATCTGGAATTGTTGTAAGTAATGATAACACAAATAAATCATGACAAGCGATAGCTAAACATAGCCAGAGCGAGAAGCCGTATCAAAGGCAGATTATTCCTGATGTTCAGGAACCCCTCGAGAAGCACCTGGGAGCGGCTGCTCTCAGAGACGGGAAACGCAGCCAAGCTGGATGGTGACGCTTTTAGTCTCCAGGTTTCCGAACGACCCAGCCTGTCCTCAGGAATGAACAACCACAAGCGTCGCCTCGGAGGAGGAGAGCTGCTCCCGCGCCACGGCAGGGTGCGAAGCAGAGCGAAGTGCAGCCAGGGCGAGGCGAAGGCGAGTCGGAGTCGGCTCCGCGGAGGACCCTGCCGCTCAGACTGCGCCTCGGGAAGGATGCCAACGCCAGTTATCACTGACGGCCTCTGAATAATGAGCCTGCGCTATACTTAGCTCTTTGCTAGGAAGAGACAAAATCATCCTATGACTAAACACAGCTAAATCTCCGTGGTAGTCATTCCCCATAAATTGCCGACAAATGGACAAAGGGGGAAGATGCTTAATTATGGGAAACAGAGATTTCAGCTTCCTGTTGATTTACTGGCAGCTTTTATCAGCAC
Organism: Leptosomus discolor; assembly: GCF_034619465.1. NCBI lineage: Eukaryota > Metazoa > Chordata > Aves > Leptosomiformes > Leptosomidae > Leptosomus > Leptosomus discolor. The sequence continues at coordinate 1,132,784 of NC_141399.1, forward strand.
AAAACTATCCCCACAGAGGTGTCACCAGACTATTTCTTCCTGAAGTGCACTCGGCGGTCAGCTGAGCTCGGAAGGCAGAAGCCTGTACCACGGGCAAAAAAAATCGTTGCTGGCTGATATAATGGCAGTAAGAGGTTGGCATTAGCAATCGTTTCTGAACCGAGCATCTTCTGACAAGATGCTGAAGGGGAAGCCAGACTTCCCCTCCCCTTTGAGTCTGTCTTTGTTGGTCTGCAAGGTCAGGAGTTTATTGGAGTCACTGAGGACAGGGGAGGGAAAGACGTATTGGGTCATCTGTGGAGGGGCGTCTCTCCTAGTGCATCATTCTCCGTGATTTAAAGCGTCTGAAGCAATACCTATTTCTCAGGTCAGAGTCTGTACTTTCTAAGACGGATTTCGCAAGGTCTAACTCAGTTGAGTTTGCGGCTTGGTGCCTCATTTATATTCCTGCCATTCGTATTGTTTCAGCTGCGGCTTTGAAGAATGGAGCGAGCCGCTTTCCAGCCCTTCTGATGTTTGAATCTGAAGCACGAAGGCCGCGTCCTCCCTGCCCCTGCTCGAACCCGGCACCCTCTCACCAGACGCTCCCCTCGGCCGAGAGGGAGCAGCTCGCCCAGCCCGGCTCTCTCGTGCGCATCAGGGCTGGGCTGGCAAGCCCAGCTCAAAGGCTTTGTCCTCATCCAGCAGAGACCCGCTGAAAGGTGGGAAAAAGGGGATGAAAAGGGAGAGGAGCCCGTCAGGTGCTGAGGTGCCGACAGCTGCTGCCTGAATCAAGACGAACTCCCAGGGTGGTCGCAGCTGGCCGATGATTTACCAGATCGGCTCCCTGGGCTGGAACTGCCCTTCCCCTCCCTCCCCACCTCCCGTGCGCCATCCCCGCTTGTGGCACACACGCCCCACCGCGTGCCCAGGGACACCTGGCACAGCCCTTGGCAGGATCTGGCCTTGGCACGAGGTGGATGACAACGTGCTCAGTGCCGTCCTCAGCGCCAGACCTCAGCACGAGCCCAGTGCCTTTTGTCTGCCTTTTTGATTAGTTTCCTCCATTTATTTGTCCGTCTTTTTCCATTGCTGGTGTTGCTCTGATTGAGATGAAAAATTCTACACAAGGAGAGGTTTGGCCTCCCACGGAACAAGGTTGGCTCGAAGGTGCCTGGCTGGGGAGTCGGGGGGCTGCGGGGTGGGGGCTGAAGAGACCAGGCGTGTACAGGGCTGACTAACGGGGCTGGAGCCCCGCTGCAGGAGAGGGGCAGCGCTGGGGGGGCAGAGAGGTTTTCTTAAGAATTTCTCGATTTCTTCAGGAATCCCACAGGGAGGAAAGGGCCAAATTTCTGCCTGGAATTGATGCTGACCTGCTTTGTTGTGAAGGGATACAAAGCCTCGCTGCAGAACGGGGAATGAGACCTTGGAGCTGGAAATGAATTTTGCGGTTAATGAGAAGGCTGATGCTGCTGGGCTGACAGAGCCACCCTGAGCCTCACAGGGCAGCTCAGGCTGCGCTGCCCCCCAGGGCAGATCCACGCCGATGCTCTTAATTTAAAAGAGCTGCTCGACTTGCTCCTTGGCTGATACAAGTGAAAATTTCTCCCAGAGACAACAGAAATGGCCAACAACCATAAATATTTATGATGCCATGAACTAGCTGAAGTCAGAGGCAGCACACCTCGATGGGCCGCTGTGGCCCACCGCAGCCTCAGCGACACGGGGCTCTGTGTCAGCCTCTTTGAGAGCAGAGTTTGTGCGCTGCGGATCAAGAAGCTAATACTACGGTTAAGGGATTACTGCAAACTATGCTGTGTTTTCTAGTGAGAGAATTTGTGGTATTACATTCTTGGCTAATTTTCAATTTTTCTCTTTTGTACAAACATAAGGGGATAAATGAAGTAGAAAATACTGCTCCGCAGCTGCTTTTGGTTAAGTTTTTGCCCCTCGTCTGTGAATGTAGTAGGAAAACTACGGATTTGCTTGAAATATTTGTGAAGAAATTTTCATCTCAATCAGAGCAACACCAGCAATGAAAAAAGACGGACAAATAAATGGAAGAAACTAATCAAAAAGGCAGACAAATGACAATTAAATCCAGACAGCTCCTTTTCTATTGATTGTTGAACAAACCAAGCCAAATTCCTGTATGTGCTGATTTTGCCCATGGTTGGTTTCAAAGAGATATATGATTGCAGTGGAAAGAAAAAACCCCACTGCATCGAGTCTAAGAAATATTTTGTGGCAACATACTATGTTTTTTTCACTGGTCGTGATCAAATGAGTCATCTAGTTTGTAGTCAAAAATAGCCCCAGTAATGTAGATTAAAAAATAAAACAGCAATAGATGTGGTTATGAACACAGCTGTTACGATATGGGTTTCCTAATTTGGCTATATTCATGCAAGGTCTTTCTTCCAAAGCTTTACGCAGTTAGTTTCATCATCAAAAGATATTTGTAGTGAGTAAAGCTCTTCAAATCATGTATCGGTCTGAGTCTCTGAGTTCTGTAGGCCTATCTATAGCGTAAGAAATGACATGGGGCGTTTATGAAGAACGTGAATCATCCTTTTTGCCCTTTTGTTTTGAATCAAGGACTTTTTTTTACTTTTGCCTTGGCCCTGCTGCTCAGAGGAAGCTGTTCCATGCGGGCAGACCCGCCGGGAAACGGCTGTGCCAAGCCGAAGCAGCTGCCAGAACCGCCCCGTGCGGGTGCAGCGGGCTCTGGCTGTCCCTGCGCTGCCGGGGCTCTGGCCGGAGGTGGGGGTCGCAGCAGGCTGCCGGCGGGTGCTGCCCCGGGGCAGCAGGACCCACCGCCGGGCTCCTGTGGGACCGGCGCCGTGATGGGCAAAGCTCCGTGGTCGGCGTTGGCTCCCCCAGTGCTGAGAGCGGAGGGTGCTGGGGGGCTGCCACGGCACGTCTCCATCGCCCGGTCGGCATCCTCTGGGCGGCTGCCACGTTCGATCCCACCTGGTAGGGAAGAGAGGTCTGGGAGGGGAGGAAATGGGATCTGGAGGAGGCAAAAGCTCTTGAGAAAGGTGTGGGCGTACGCGAAGCGGCTGTCCCAGAAGGGGTGTCCCGGGGTGAAGGGCTGTGCTTGGCTGGCCTCTGTGGCCGCAGAAGGTCAGCAGGCGGATCCGGAGGGCGCTGGCCGGTCATGCGGCTGGAAAGGCGGTGGAGACGTGAGGGTGGTGGGGCAGGGGAAGACCAGCCGCTGGGGATCACGGCCCTGGGAAGCCATCCTGGAGCAGGAGCGGTTGGGTTCAGGGCTGTACGTCTTTCAGCCTGCAGATGGAGAGACCTACGGATCCAGCAGCCCCGGTTCCTTGCTGTGCCTCCTGAGGACGTGGAGATAACGGCGTGGCCTTCTGTTTCGGTCCTGCATCCAGTGTCTGTGCCAGGCTGTTCGAGTTGTCTTTGTCGGAGGCCTGAAGTGCTGTGGCACTTTACTGCCAGAGTGAGAAATCTTAGAAGCACAAGAATGCAAAAGAACAAAAGTAATTTTGCAGATCATTGCGGTTAAAAAATAGAGCCATTAGCAAAGTAGGACTAGCCTTATCTGATGCTACTCTTTAGGGTCTGGTACATAGTTTTATGGATTAAATAGTTTTTCATTTTGACACTAAGAGCCCTCTTAATTTTCCAAAAGGCACATCTAAAAACAACCCAGGAATCCCACGAAATAAAAAACACTTGAAAACAAAGATTCCTCCTCTGCAAAGTATCTTCTTAATTGAAAAACAGCCCCAAAGTCTCTCTCCCAGCTCCAATGTCAAACCCTCTTTCGGAGGAATTTAAGAGTAGCCTTTTTCAAAACATGCAGTAACGCCTGCCAGCCCCGCCAATGTGCACCCCTAGGATGGACAAAGGACGCCCAACTTCTCTTGGTATCTGTTGGGAGGAGAACAGTAGTTTTCACATCCAGGTTGTGACTGTTTTCCCTCTTTCTTATTTTTTTTGTGGCCACTCACGGCGTGTAACCTCAGGCGCCTCGTTTACTGATTGCCCGCATAATCACTCATACCGGTGGGGATGATCTGCTTCTGCATGGTGACGTGTTGCCCTTTATGTTGGTATCACAAGGCTTTAACAGATCCTGTTCAAAGGTTGCCATATCTCCACCATTATTCATTGTAGAAGGACCCGTTGTAGTTTGATAGTAGGTGTCCTGTTTTCTTAAATTCATGATACACTGCAGAACAACTAGCATGTATTTAAGTTGCCATTTACTATAGTAATAAATATTAATCAGCCTCTGAAAGAAGAAATGTGCCATTGTTGGAAGGAAGTAAAAGAAAATTTTATGTTACCCTGGGCTGTCTCGTTTCTGCAGGGACACAAGAAAAATGGTGTTTATCATTGGGTATTTCAACAGGAAAACACTGTAGGGCCTTGCTAAATCCGTCTAGCTTAACTGGTTGCTCACAAGTTCAAAAAACAGCTATGGATTTAAAAGAAAGCATTTATTTCCCTATAGTTAGCTACAGTTTATCAAATGTTCTCGCAAGTCGAAACCACGCAGCGCTTAGAAACGAAAGGCATCTCTGTGCCATACGGGCTGTTTCCGAGCAGCGGCAGACAAAATCACAGATGTAATAGTTTCCATTATTCGCTCAAATGGTTGTGAGGGCACCAAACACCACCGAAGGATTTCAATCCAAGTATGAGCTTACGTGCCTGAAACGTGAGCCCAGCTCCAAACGACAGACTCTGCCTTGCAACGAGACTGTCGCCAGCCCCTTCGCTGGGACGGCTCCTGCCTCCCCAGCCCTGCAGCCACCTCTGCTCTCACGTCGCTAATTACTGCGCCCGTGGCGGGGCCATGAGCTCCGGTAGCTCTCCAGGTCTCGGGCAGAGCTCAGCACGCTGCCCTGCAGGCTTTTCTCCACTCCGCAGCCCGTCGAGGCCCTGGTCAGCTCTCCTCTTGTATCGTTCTCCAGGGGGGGACGCCAGTAAAACCGTACTGGACAAGTGCCGGACTGTAACCACGTGTCTGCACAGTCACACTCAATAGCTCCAGAGGAGCAGGCGAATGGTCCTCTTGTTACGCTTGGATGGCGTGAGGACAGAAGGCAGGAGGTTTGTCGAGAGGAGGTAAACCTCCCCAGTCCCACGGATATGACTGGAACCTGTGGAGTGGATAGAGCTGGGATCTGATGCAGTCTGTCAGTTCGAAAGCTTGGCTCCTTTTTCCAAGCGTACCAGGTCACATAAGAAAAGGTATTACCCCTTACCTTACCCAGATTTCGTCCAAATAAGTTTGAAGCACAAGGAGCTTCACTAGACCTGCTTAGACTATCAGGGAAGTTCTGTATCGGAGCCGCAAAGGTTTGGTCTTGTGCTGTAGCCACAACATCGTCTTTTCCTTTGGAGAGGCTTCTGCCCTTCTGTTAGCAACAAATCCACCTATTAACCAATAAACTCCTTTGTTTAATTAATGTTTAACCAAAAATGCCTAAGACTTCAGACCACACCTGGAGACCTGACGAAGTCTCTTCTTAAGCCTGCGATGCAGGTTCAGGGGTTGGGGTAGGCTGTCGCAGCGTTTGAAAGGGACCTGCTCTGACTGCGGGGGGAGGATCGGGCCATTTCCAACCTCCTTTTGGTGTTGGTATGTCATGCGGAATCAACTTGCCGGTGTAAATTTCCTCTTTTTTTTTCCAAACCAACAGCTCTGGGAGCCATTTTTGTGGCACCCTGAGCACACTTCCCTTCTTTGGGGAGCATCTTTATGAGGCTGGGGGACTGAATGCCATGTGCACACCTACCTGCACCACCGAGCGGCTGAAGTGCCTTTCCGAACCTGGCTCCAACGAAAAGGAGCAGCTTGGGTTAGCAGCTCTTTTTATCAGGGACAGTGAATTCCTTCTCTTTTTCCCATTCATTTCAGAGCAGATCATTCACGTTCTGTTAACACGGCGCAGGATTTATGGCTGTGATTTAGTAGGTACGAGTTACCTACTCCTGTCTCAAAGACATTGCCAGAAGTCTGGCATGCAACCCCCTCGGACGTTACGTGGACATTCCCTGTATTTATCTCCGTTCCTCCATTAGTTTTGTGTTAATCTTGTTTATTACCTCGTTGTTACTCTTTAAAAACTGCCAGCTCATTCATCTCACAGAGGCTCCCACTCAGATGCTGTCTCCTAATTTGATTTAAGGGGCTGTAACTCTTTCGACCTGTCACTGGAAAATATGCCTTCCTTTGGCTCAGGGCTGCTCTAAGGAGCTCTTGGTCTGAACCAGCATCGAGAGGGAGGGGTTATTGAAACACGTCTCTGGCCACGGAGTCAGGATGGGAGAGAAGCACATCTGAAAATGACACTTCCCAACAAGAACCCTCATGTTTTCAGTCAAGTCTGGTCAACTGCCGTGGGGACGTACAAACACCAGGGCCAGACACTCCGCCCCTGCTCTCATTGCAAGGGTCACGGAAACTCAGAAGGCTGCAGGAGAGGGAAAGTAGACCTGAGGTTTTCCAGTCCCCAGTCAAGATGTGGGGTCACCGTAAAACCATTACTTCCCATCGACACACTGATTTCCCTCCATCGGAGACTTCTTGGGTGACTATCTGTCTGTGGCCAGAGCGTACGCACGCACTGGAGCGCTGCTGGGAGCCAGCGAATGCTGCTGACTGAGACGGCATGGAAACCCAGTGCAGGAGCAGGGAAAGGAGGGTGTGCTGTGTTGGGAAACTGGAAATGGAGCTGAGATACGGCCAGAGGTGCTGAACAGAGGACGTGGCACGACTGACATGTGCTGAGCACGTTGTTGGTGATTTCTGAGGGATGCGGCACTGAAAGCTGTAACTGGGAATAAGGGAGAGGATGTTTCATCATTTTAAAAGATAAAGTTCCTTCTGTTCTCCATTTGGGTCTTTGAAATATCTCCCTCCTGGGAAATTTGTATAAATGAGAGACACTCAAGGTACCATCTAAATAACACCAATATATTAATATTTTAATTCTGTAACGCAGCTTCAGTAAAATAAACAATGCCAAAATGTAGAACACAGTGATGTGCAAAATAGAAAGTCTCTTCTCATTTGCTTGAAGCAGAAACAATCATGTTTCATTTAAGCTAGAGAGCTCACTCTCAGAGTGATGGTGCAGAACATTTTTCTCTGTAAGCAGCATGAATGGAGCTGAAATACTCTCGAATGACAGCAACTGATCATAGCGTAATAGGGAAAATGAGAGGATGATGTGACGGCTTGCAGCGTGTCTGGATCCTGCACGAACAGACTTCATCTGCTCCGCAGGCAGGGGCTCCTTGACCGCTAACACAACGCCCGTAGGACCTTTTGTTCTGTTCGTAGGACCCAGCACACAGATTTGACGTACAGCACAGATGAATACCCAGTTAGACTCTGGTATTCTTGCTGGTATGCTGAGCTGATAGTGGTGTTGACTCACACTTTTCTACTGGATGTGAGGTAGCAGAGAGTCTCGGGTCCGTTACCAAGCTGGCGCAGCGTGGACACGACACGCGCCCCAGCACAAAGCCAGGGGGACACAAACGGAACCTGCCGGATGCATTTGCAATCGCTGAGTGCTCCATGTGTCCAAGGGGTTTCTGTGAGGCACTAGGTTTTAGGGAAGCACCACGTGATGGTCTGGGTTATCGCCTGGAGAAGGTGCCGTTGGACATGCAGCTTACATAGGAAGTACGGGGAGAGCCTGGGAAAGAAAGAAAGCGACTTGCTGGCGATTCTGGTTGTGACCCTTGTGGGTGTCTCTGTCTCCATCCTTCACAGCCTGACACGCACGCACGTTCGCAGCATGATTTTGGAACGTGGCTGTCGGCCGCAAGTGAAGCCAGATTTATGGCTCCTAGCTGCCCAGCAGCCTGGGGAAGTAAATCTCAGTGAAGGCATTCCTTGTACCTGTCATTATGGAGATTTTATACCGCACGGCTCCGGCAGAATTATTTATCTGCGTAAGCACATCAGCCACAGAGGAAACAGAGAGCTGCTACACGGGCATTATGAAGGGAGATGGTTTAGTGTCTGATATTGCTTTGCCTGAGAACAGATCACGCAGCTCAAACCCGGGTAACTGGACATCGTCCTAAGAGAGCACAAAGACCGATTCAGTTCCCGTAGTCCCCAGCAGGCGACAAAAGTGATGAGCTCAGCAGACGTGCGGTGGTCGGAAGGCGAGAGCGAAGGCCTGAAGGAGGGATGCTGAACGGAGCAGTACAGGCGCAAATGGAGTTTGCCATTTCTGGGTGGAGGGATTTATTTTTTATGATTTTATAAGTGATAATGTAATAAAATAAATGACCTAGCTAACCTTCTTGTTACAGCTTGAGCTACTGTCTGAGCATTATTCTGATGCTTTTAGAGAACAAATCTTCTGCCTTTTAGCGAATTCTGGTCTTTTGGGTTGACTTAGGTCACCAGTAAATGGTGATTAAATTAGGGATATTCTTATGTTACTAAAGAAACTAAAATGGGACTAGGGAGCTCATTAATGCAGCACATACATGCTCTGTAAGTGATATTCTTATCTGCGAGGAAAGTGACAATAGAGTTCTGTGCATAAATGCTGGGGAAGAAAAGTTAGGAACGACACAGCTGAAGAGAAGCTTGAACTGGAGCTCACATCTCAGTGCCCGCAGAAGTGGCCAGGCGAGAGAGAAACCCACGTGCACCTTCCCGGTGCCTCAGATGACACGAACTCTGGCTCTGTCCTCGTGCTCGGAGTCGTACTGCCAGCGGAGGTCTGCTCCGAGGGTCGCCATGTGTCCCGCACGCTCGGCACCGCCGCCTTTCTCCCAGCAGCAGCGGCAGCAGCACAAGTCCCGTCTGGGGCACGTCACGGGCTGAGCAGGACGCCCGGGGACGTCGGCTCTGGGGCCGTGGGGCCTTTCCAGCCTGCGAGGAGGCAGAGCTTTTCCCGAGCCTTGGGGCGCAGCCGTAGCGGGTCGCTGACTTCTGTCGCATGTGTAATTGCTGTTTCCTGAGGAGCAGAGCACTGTGCAGGCTTAGGAAAACAAAACAAAGGGCAAGCGAGCAAGCTCGAGTATAAGTTAGAGCTACCCAGGGATTTTTCTAATTCATTTTCTGGCCTCAGTTACGGGTTTATGTGTCTCTTTCCTTTAAGCAGTCAATAAAAACAGCCCTTGCTATGGCAACTGCCTCCCCCACCGGCTACAGACATCACGCACCATTCTAAGGGCGCTCATGCCAATTAGCCCTGAAAACTTGCACAGACGGAGTATTTCAAAGGAGCTACTCAGTTAGACCAGCATTTTCCATTAACATCTTCATTTTTAATCACTCAAAACCTGTATTAGTGATCTGATTCCAGCTCTCTACGGGGAGAACGAACAATGGAAATTTTGCAGGGGTGGCGCATCCTTGAGCGCTAGGCGGGGGGAGGGAGCGTCCCGGCCTTTGATGCCCACACAGAGCACGTCCGTAAGCGCCCGCGCTCGGAAGTCCCAGCAGAGCACAGCCCTAAATCAAAAGACAAAACTGCTTTTCTTAACTTTCGGCTGCAGGACGGCACATTCCATATTTGCAAAGCACAGCTTGGCGCGTCTGCATAACCCATTGCTGTGGAAAGAGTCATCAGGATGATGTATTGAAACGCAGCCATCTCCATTATGGTATGCCATGTATGTTTTTAAAAGCTATTTTTAAAATTAATAGTACTCTGTAATGCTGATAAAGTAGAAAGCATTTATAATTTGTTGCACTCCCAACCTCTTTCTAAATCCACATTAGTCTGCTTTCCACTTGACTGAAGTACATTTTTTTAAAGATATGATGGTTTGAAATTTATTATCAGTGTATTAAGGGAAGAAAACCTTTATTATTTAATGGGTACATCATTTAAAAGTGTTATATAAAGGCTGTTGTGCTTACTTTCCACCACTAATTCACATCTCAATAGTTTATGCCAATGCTCCTGGGGCTCACTGCCACGTGAACGTTCACGCTTATCTCACAGGCTTCTTGCTCTTGGCCTGGGGGTTGGATAAGGTCCGGCCACGCCGGACGAGGAGGCACTGCCAGAAGCTCTAGCTGGTCCGTGTACCAGAAAGACTCTACATACATTAACGTGTGCTTCGAGGCAGGGTATTTAATTCCGCTGCGAAGGCTCCTCCACTTTGCGGTACGTTGAACTTTACACACGCAGCTTTGACTGCTTTAACCATCGGGTTTGAAGGACCTGGATTTCCCAGAAACTGAGATTCAACGGTAGGAATTATTCTTTGGCTTTCTCCTTTAAACAGGCATCTCTCTCTCCGAGACTGTGACTAACACAAAGAATGGGACCTTGTGGCCATTTACCTCTTGTCCAGCTTATGAAGTCAGGGCCCGCAGGAGCCGATCTGGCCCCAGCAGAGCCGCTTGCTTCCTGCGCCTCGCTCTGTGCTGCTGCTGCACGCCTTTGCCGTGCCCCTCGCGGCTCGCACCGCCTCTTCTCCGTCTCCATCCCCAAAGGCTTTGCAACTACCGCGTGCTGAGAATTAGCAGTCATTTTCCTACCAGGTGCTGATAAGGAGCTGGACCAGGCAGAAACATTTCTGCTCAGGAGACACCTTGACGTGAAGATTCCTCCCAGGAGGGAGCTGCAGCTCTTCGGTTTCAGCAGGTGGTCCAGATCTGTCCCCACCTGGGGGCAGTTGCCCCAGAGCCCCCGTGCTAGCCCCGTGGGGCCGGTGCACTGCAGACCGGGCGCTGCTGGCAGCTCACCTCCCGTCAGGGCGAGACGTGGGCTGATGGGGGACAAGGCTCATCCCCAGGGATGCGGCACCTGAGACTGACTGCCACCAGGACACGGGTAAACTCCGACCGATCCCGTCTGCCGCCAGAGTCGCACCGTATAGGATACTCGATGCACTTGGACAAAGACTAGGGCATAAATACGCCCGGAAGAATCTATCAAAGTTATTAATGGTGTTTTTCTAACCTTTTTAATGAGGAGATACTCACTTCCAACAGCACTAGAGCGTTGGCAACCTTGATTTTTTTTTTTCCAAAGAGGTTTAATTGAGCTAGGTATAAATAGCATATCAGTAAACAAGACCTTTTGGCTCTGTGAATCATGTCTAAAATATTTGCAAGCCCTCCACAGCCTCTCTGATGGTGAAGAATGTGCTCATTAGGCTGGCCCAGATGCATTCTGCAATCCAGCGAGAACCTCATTCTCCAGCAGATAAATCACTGCAATATTAATGCGCTTGTTTGCAGACAACACGCGCTACAAGGCTAAGGCAGCCGCTCGAAGGACCTTGGTGCGTGTGTCTGTTAGGGCTTCGCAGATTTTCCGAGTTCCACCCCAAAAGGGTTTTGAGACAAGAATCGCAGGGACCTGTGTTTACTTCTATCCCATTCACCCCCTGCCTCTGCGTCTGCCAGAATGACTCTGAAAAGTCCCGTAAACAAACCTGTACCGAAGGCAAAAGGGACACTGGAAAAAACAGCAATTTTTACTCTGAGTTTACTTACTTGGGAATTTCTCAGCTGACCGTTTATATGACAAACGTCTCCATTTAATCTTGCTTTGGCAATGTAAGTGAACGGTCCCCATCGCCTTCAGGAATGCATTTTGTTTTCCTTCGGTAATCTCCAAGGCATTAATTACGTAGGTTTAAGTGAATGCGAAAGTGTTGGCAGCACTGGAAACTCTCTCTTCATTTCTAAAGTCAAACTAGTCATAGAAACATGTACACATGTGGCCACATACCTACGCACTGCCCAACTAATTACCCAAAGTATAAAAGCTGAAGTCAAAAAGCAGAGACAGACACCTCAAAGGTGAAGGGTGCATAGAGTGGTGGTTTTCACCAGAGTAATGGCAGTGAAATGCCGAGATCTAAAAATATTCTAGAATATACTTAGGTCCCAGATTCTTCAAATTTCCTTAAAATGCAAATACAGGGATCGGAACTTTCCTTATCTTGCCTGCCTCCTCTCGGAAAGTTGATTTGTTGCGTTTATAGACTGCCTTTTATCTGAGGATTTCAAAGTGCACTGCTGATCCTAATGAAACCGATTGCATGTAGGGTGGCATCAGGTTTAAAACTCTCGATCGTGGTACGGAAAACAAGTTGGTTAAAAAAAAAAACAACAAAGAAACAGAAAAAGAAAGAAGCCCCAAAGGCTGGCAGCATGCAGGAGACCAGAGCCCAGGTCACCCGCCCAGGCGACCTGCTGGCCGTTCCCTTCGTGCAGCGGCGGCACCCTTGCTCTCCGGTCCCACTTTGGGCTGAGCACTGGACAATGAAGAGACGAACCCAAGGGCTGTGCTAGCTGGGATCTCGAATGATAACGGGCAAGCTGACAGGTATTTTACTGCTACCTTTAAGTCCCCTGTCCCCTGAGAATAACACAGACAGGAGCAGCAGTAAGTGTATTTTATAAAGCTCCCCAGCTCTGTTTCAGAGCAGTTGCACCAATACATGCAATATTGCATCACTTCTGGTGGGGATTTAATAGGTTAAGACCGAAATCATGTGTCCGTTGGGATCCTGGGCTGCCTCGCAGGGTGCGGAGGTGTTTTGCTCCCTGGGGCAGTAAATCAGCATCACCCATGGGTGTTAGTGGAGATCCTCAGAGTGTCCGCACGGGACGCTGAAGAACCCCTGCACGGTTCTCTGGAAAGGGACTCGGGTCATAGATGTTTCCCCTATTTCCAAGTCATCACAAATCTCAGAGGGAAGAGCACTTGGTGTGTGCAGGGAATGCGCCCGAGTTCCCACTGATGGAAACGCACCCGGGCTCACCCCGGTGCTGCTCGGCGCGCCTGCAGGTCCCACCGTAATTCAAGTAACCTCCGTTCCTTTTGCCAGCCCCTACGTTAGGAGCTAATAAAAATCTGAAGCATGATGGGTGATTTTATTCTGGTGGTCTTAGTGCTAAGTAAACTCAGAGATAAGAAATACGAAGGCAGTCCACAGACTTAAACTCCGTATTAAATGCTTAATTTTAAGTATTTCACAGGCTGAGCGGAGAGCAGCAGCCGCTCCCCAACTGGGAGCCCTCAAGGAAAGCCAAAGCACGGGCTGTGCTCAGAACAACGTGAGGTGCTCACGCGTGAAGTGGGGTTTGCCTGAGATTCGCCCCTTCGTAAATCTCGGTTTGTGTTTGCGGTGGGAACAACACAGGCTGAGCTGCTTTCTTGGGAAAAGTGGGAAGGCTGAAAAAAATAGTCTTGACCACTTCACACTTCCCCGTTGCCTACTTGCTGGGAACAATTTCCCCCGCTCTTTCTCGCCCCCAAGCCCGGGGCCTGCGGCCGGCTGGAAGGGGCTGGGTGGCCCACCCCGGGCAGGGGGCGCGAGGGGCAGCCCGGACCCTCCGGCAGCCCTGCCTGGTCCCTGCAGCTCCGCTGCCGGGCTCGGTGTGTCCCAAAGCCGGTCGCAGGGGCTGATTCCAGCCCTCGAGGGAGCCCCGCAGGACGGCTGGCTGCCCGCCGCGGGGGGAACTGCTGAGGCTGGTGCCGTTGCAGCAGGCACGGAACAAGGCAGGCGCGAGTTTGTTGGCGTCGTGATCTTTTAGGCGGGTAGTCTCCAGTGCACATCATCAGGTACCGCTTTTAAAAAAAAATGAAAAATGTGTTTTAGTTGGATTGCCCATTTCCAGGCACTGCACTTCCATGCGCTGGGAAAGCTTCTGTATTCCAACGAATCGCATACTTTTTCTTGTATAATCACCAGATCCCTCAACTGGCACGCTAGTAACAACAATTCACTTTTAAACTATTCCTAATCTTAGGACAAGCTCCTCGGTGTCTGTAAATCAGCATCTCTCTGCTGGCTCTGCTGACGCTACACTGATTTACTCCAGATCTGAAATGCCTATATTCATTTTTTTAACTGAACCTTTGTTGGTGTGGCATCTATGAAGGTCACAGATATGTCTCTGTGATGCCACATGAAAGGAGACAGTATAAGGAGACAGTCTTCAGTAAAAAAACCCCAGAGAGTTGATTCAGAGAATGTCCCAGTACTGCCACGCATGGCCCTGTGCTCCTCCATCACGTGAAGGCTTTGACTGTAAATCCATGATTCCAGCCATGGATGTACAGGTCATCCGTCCCTGAGTCACTCTGCTGAGATTGTCAAAAACATGGGTGTTGAGTACAAACGGTGGTAATGCCTCCTGTGATTTGGTCACAAGTCTGTTAAGAGCCGTTTGCCAGGTTTGTTTCAGCATTTCAGAAGTACTGGTTTTCTATAAATCTCGAGAAAACAGAAATTGGATAATGCTCGTAATATGAAAATTGCGTCTTACTAAAATCCATGCACCTGCTTGTAGACAGCAATCTTCTGAGAAAAGCAGGGTCCTCGCTAACTTCCAGAAGATCTGTTTTCCACCATGTTCCTTACGGAACAACGAGAGCTTCTTTTCTGGATAATGAAAAGCACCAAGTTATTCATATTCAAAGAATTCCCCAGATACAGAAGAGCAGACTTGGCAGTGGTGTGAAATAACCCTGTGGTCGGGGACTCCTTCGGTGCCTGCAACCAACGCGCAGGCTCACCCGGGCTCTGAGGGTCGCAGAGAGCCCGTGGGCTTGGGCACCCGCCGCGGACTGGCTCTGCTGCCTGCACTCCGGCTTGGGGAGTCCCTCTTCCCTCAAGGGGTCCCGTCAAAGGGAGAAGAAACATCGGCGGGTGATGTACTCCTCTGTGTGGATTAAATGGCAAAGTCTACCCAACCTTTAAGTGTAGAATCAAGAAGGACGCACCCAAATATTAAGAAACGTTGATGGAACAGAAACTGCATTAAGTAAGGCAGCACCTGCCACCTAGGGAGCCACGCAAGAAATGCAGGGAAAGCCCTCGGTGGTTAACGCGGTAAATAACATTTTCCTCCCAAGTGCGGCCAGTCCATGTTCCTTCTCACCCGCACCTGCCGTGGGGCGACCGGATCTCTGTGCTGACGGCCCAGCGCCGAGGGAGAGCTGCCACCCCTCCTGCCACAGAAATGGGGCAGCAGCCTGGGCTCGTGGCACCATCGGGTCTTCATGGCAAACGTCCCTCTTTTCACACTGAAAGAGAACCAAAGCGCTGCAGAACTGCGGAGCAGGGTGGGTGTTCACCTCCCGCCAAGGGTGCCCGGGCAGCGGCGCGAGGCGCACGCAGAGCCGAGTGTGGGGAGGCACCAGAGATCACTGCGGTGGTCCTGGCTCCTTTCTCTAGCGAAGCAATGCGCACGTCGTCTTAGTTTTTAATGGTTTCACTGAAAAACTCCTCACCTACTCACACAGCGAAGCCACAAAGACGTAGCCTCTCTATCAGGTGGAGTCTCTGGATGAGGAACGGGCACTGGCCCAGACCCCGGGGCACTGCGGGGGCTGGGGCAGCCGGGAGAACCGCGGGGCTGGCAGGGCAGGGACCGTCCTGCTGCACCTGAGCGAGGTACACCTCTGAGGTGGTAAAAACCACACTGCTGGATCTCATTTTTTGGTTAGTAATCTTCTTTTTTGCTAGCTGTTTTTAACCTCCTGCTGCTCTTTTTCTCCTACCTGTCTCTGTCCATTTCTCACCATCTTGAAAA
This sequence comes from Leptosomus discolor, assembly GCF_034619465.1. Taxonomy (NCBI): domain Eukaryota; kingdom Metazoa; phylum Chordata; class Aves; order Leptosomiformes; family Leptosomidae; genus Leptosomus; species Leptosomus discolor. Next base: position 1,148,286 of record NC_141399.1, read on the forward strand.
GGAACCAATCATCCCTGAAAACACCAGGTCATGAAATGAAAACAAAGAGTTTATTCCTCCAGCAAGAACTCAAGTCCGAATGGTAGACTCAGCCCGACAACCTCTCGACCACCACTACAGCAAAACCACAAGTAATTTATTCAATAAATTCTGTCTCATTTTCTTGTCACAAATTGCCAGTATTCACTACTCAGTTCATCACAAAGTAATTTCTGCAGACAATTCTTGATCTGGAGTTCATTTGTAGTTCATCTTCAGAATTAATTTCTTTTTGTTGGACACATTAATGGCGTATTACTTGTAATTCTTCTAATGAGGCTTCCAGCATGAACACTTGCATTTGCTAGTTCAAAATAGGTTTTACAAAAATATTCCCCACTTGGTTAAAATTGATTTACAAAAATGTCCAAGTAAATTGCTAAATATTCATGAGAAGTGGATATAAAATACCCCTGAGCAAATATGAAATCAGCTCGCCAAGTATTTTGGGGAGCTGTTTCTGGCTGGGAGAAAAGGGAAGCTGGTGGGACTCTGGGATCTCCCTGTTAGCTGCCCTGCCTGGGGGACCCCACGATGGACGGAGCGCTGTGTCGGCATCACGGCTAACTCCAGCCTGGTGACCGTCGGGTTTTGGGTCATTGTAATTCCTCCATCCTCATTATGAGTCGCAGTTCAGTGGATCAAACATGTAAGAGCTCACGACTGCGATGCTGGTTCACCTCCTCTGGTCCTGCTCTGTTACTGGTTTGAGCTCAGCGGCAGAGCGAGGAGAAAGCAGGCTGCCCAGAAACCTTGTGAAGGAGGGGGAAGAGAAATCCTTTTGTTCTCTGGATAAAAGAGAAGAGACGTGTGTAGGCTACAGGAGATGCCAGCTGGGGCTGGGTCTTTCTTCTCGCTGCCTTCTCACCGCCTAGCCCCGGAATGGGGCTCTGGAGGCAAAGCTGGTGGCCGAGAGGTCTCTGTGCGGCTGCAGTGGCTGCTCACTGGTCCGGCTGTCGGCGGGCTCCCTCATCCCCAGCTGTCCATGGAAGAATTCCAGGATAAACCTAATATTTTGTGGTTTCTGGAATACTGTTTCTTTTTGTGGGTTTCCTTTTCTTCCTCCGTGACTCGTGCTGTGCCACTGCTGCGCTCAGCTCCAGGTACCTGCTCCCGCCTGCAGCAGCTGAGGGTCTGGCAATCGGCAATTCCCGATGAGCCCGCGGAGCTCCTGTTGCGCAAACTGGTTTCTCTAGTGAGCTGGGGAGCACTCTGCCCTACCTGTCTTCCCAATAACATTCTAGGTTGCATGTTGTCTTTTCACAGGCTCATTTTTAAATCCTTTTAATCTTTATCTACACTTTCTCATTAAAATCTTCCTACATTGACTTTTTAAGCCATTCTGTTGGAGATGTTGACTTCTCTGTGTTGAATGAATAGTGAGTTAATGAGCGGCTCTACTTTTGTATTGAATCTTCTTGACTTTTTTTAGTTCAAAATCAGAATCAATAATCCCCTGATCAAGAACATGGAGATGTCGGACAATAGTATTTTTCACAGCTCTATTGAGAACAAACGTGTTTGATGCCAGAAACAAAAGCAGGGTTATTTTTGTCAGAGCCTTTGCCAGATTTCTCTGAGCTGTGTGTCTACCAGAAAATAAAAGGCCTTATTTAAAAGCTGCCTCCTGCGGGTGAAGCCCCTGTCCCCTGAAGACAAAGGCAGAGCTCTCGCTAGGATCTGAGTCTGTACTCTGGCTCTGGGCGATGAGGAGTTACTGATTCCATCCGCACCTCCTGGAAAGCAGCCCAGAGGCTGGCCTTCGGGTGGAAACGCCAGCGCCCTGTTCCCCCTTTCAGCAGGAATTGGCTTTGGCGCCGGACATCCCCTCTTGTAAAAGCTGGTGGGAGTCGCGGCGGGAGCTCGGCCCTGGTGCCGGCTGCCTGAGTCGCTCCCGGGCTGACCCCACGTCGGGGGCAGAGCTGGATAATCCTCCCTGGGCTGTGAGGAGCAAACCCCAGTGAAACGGCCGATTCAAGGAGGGTCGGGGCGTGCAGGTCCCTGCGCTGCTCTCTCCAGAGCTGCCTCAGCCCCAACACGCGGCTGTAATCCTTACCCAGAGCATAGCCTGCACGGCCAGGAATAAATTCCATCTGGCTCGTTGAGATTTTGTGCTGCAGTATCATGGGTTTGTCCCCGTGGAAAGCCGTGTATGTAAATGCGATGTGCGCTTCCCCAGCTGCCAGCAGCCAGTGGGGAACTTCGCTCCGGTAAAAATAAAATCAGCTGAGCAAGTCTCTCCCTAATCCCCTCTTACTCCTTGAAACAGCCAGGGCTCAAAGGAATTTGCAGCGTGTTTCTGAGGATGAAATACTGGTGATTAACATTCATGCCAGGACTGCTACTCATACATCTTTCATTTCAGCTACACAAACCAGCGGCCAGACTAAGGGGCAGTGGCAGGGTGGCAGGTAACGCGTCTGGAGGACCTGGGTCCTACGGCCTGGAAGCCCTTCCACCGAGTTCTGCTGGCGGCAGAAGAGCTTCCAGGAGCTGGGTTAGTGTTTGGAGTAAGTGTATTAAAATAAACCACATAGAAATAGTGACAGGTTGAAGAGAACTGACAGCTTTGTGGAGAGGTGAAGGCTTTACGCTGCCCCGTCATGCCGTAGGTGTCAAAACAAATTACGTTTTCTGGAGGAGAGCTTGTGTGAGCTTGTACTGCCCTAATTTTTGAAAGAATCAAAGAATATGGAGAAGACTAGAGAGCTGCCTAGGCTGGTGCCAGAGCAAACTGGGAATCGAAGGAAGCGGTGGCATTACTGGAGGACGGTGGCTGCAGCCCTGCTGGACCAAGCGCCCACGTGGGACCGGCAGCCCATCAGCCTGAGCCTGGGGGCCTCACGTCTCCTCTTCCCCCTTGGTAAAGCACTCGGGGGGGGGGCATGTTTGGCAAATTGGGTGCCCCAGAAAAATGCCACATTCGTCACGTGATTATGCCAGTGGTGTTTGGAAACCAGATTTGCCAAGCAGCGAGAACCTGGGCAGCAGAATTTCACAAACCAGCTCATCCTCCGAAGGGCTTTTATTCATGTTTTAAACTTGGCCTCGATCCTTTGTATCTACTTAGTTAAAGAGAGTAATGACAGATCAACCGGAATGTTGATTGAGAAAGTACTGAAAGGTTTGCCTCTGACAACGGAAAATCTGACTAACAACAAAACGCATCGGTGTGAGTCCAGGATGACTTTGCTGCCTAGACCCAAATGCCAACGGGGCGCAGGAAACGGGGCAGCTGATCGCGGCTCCTCTGCTGCGACAGCAGGCAGCAGGACAGAAAAGGGAGCTGCGGGTGGGCTCAGAGAGCGGCTCCCGCGTTGCCTGGGGCGCCCGCAGGTCTGTTAGCACCAAAGCGCGACTTTGTGGGCAGCTCCCAGGACGGGCACGTGAGCGTTCAGCCAGGCCGCTGAGTCTCTGCTCGAGATGGGAATTTCCCTTTTATTTTGTATGGCAGAGGAAACGAAGCCAATCAAGCAACCACTGCCCAGACGCACCTCCTGGTAAGTCTGAGTGCTGAAAAGAAACAGAAAAGGTACTAATCCACAAAACCAAGAAGGCTCCAGCTGAGTGCATGAACTTGGCTTTTCTCTTTCATCTGAAGGCTCTTGGCAGGACCAAAGTGATCTCCCAAGCCAGCTACAGACGTACTTCCAACGCCTCAGTTGTGACTAGCTCCGCTCTGGAGAGGTATGGAAGTAGCACTGCTACTGTCCACCTGCTGATTTGAGGCAGATGCTGGTGTATCTGGGCACTTACACAAGACATCTGCCACAGGATTGTAAAGTAAAGCACGATATCCTCAACACTAGACTAATGTTTTCATTCGTAGGTAACCCTTCTCGGTATGATTGCTACAGAAAGGAGTAATAGTAAATGGGAGAAAACCTGCTACGAACTGACTTGGTGTTGTGTGACCCAGCACTGCACAAAAAAGACTTGAATATACCTGTTTGACGGATGATTTTTCACAGTGAAGATGAGAGGAACAATAACGTCGTGAGAGGTGGGACAGATACACGGCGTTTCCATTACTGAGTATGTGACAAAATCATTCTTTTCCCCTCGAAAGCGCAGCTGCGAAAAGGCAGGCGGTGGGCACTGGCCTGTTGCAAATGTAGGTGTAATGAACTAAGTGTCCTCTGTGATTTACGGCAACAAGCGACGCTATTTGTTTATCGTGACACAATACTGGAGTCTGGAAATCCCCCAAGAACCGCTGTTACCTCGGTGATTTCCAGGTTATGAAGCGATGCGGCGCAATAGGGGTCGGACTGCAGAGTCAAACAGCTGCTGCTGGGCATGGGACGTATTTGGGGTTTTCTCTGATGGAACTGAGTCTGCTGTAAATGACATTTTAGAGGATTTGCCTGTTACTCCATCTGTGAAAAGTGCATTTAGTGCCAACTGACATTCATTTTTAGACTATGAGAAGCTTTAGAGCTAACAAAGAAAGCCCAAGGGGACTACAGTGTTTATGAATAAAACCTCACGACTCGATGAAAAAGCCTGGGACACCACTTTGTTTAGAAACTCACCGCACTGCAAGCAGGCAGGGTTACGGAAACCTTTTGTGTTCACAGGCACAAGGGAAGGGGCCGATGTGTGAGGATCAGTTCAAAGATTACCCCAAGCTGCTTCATTTCCTTGGACCGACGCTTTGGTAGCTCCCTTTTAGTGAAGCCATTGTTCTGTACCTCTCAGGACTGAAAGCAAAGCCACTTGTTTTTAAATGTAAATCATTTTTAAAAGCCATAATGTTAACATGAGACATCTGAAACTTTACAACCTGGATATGCATTCAGAATAGCAGGGTAATTAATACCAGGGTTTATATAGTATCTCTCACTGCACAAGATCCCAGAAGGGATATTGCAGATAATACCCTGCAGAAGCTATTGTAGCCATAACACAAAACATCTGGTCCACGGCAGTTTAAAAATTCCTTTTTAATTCCAGCTCTGCATCCCCCTAAAGTCAATGGACTCTTTTGCCTCCCAGAGTTGAATTAAGCCCTTTGTTTTCTTTTGGTCCTTGGAAATACGAGAGAAATGAATTACAATAGTTTTGTTCAGCACCTTTTGCAGTAACCAAGTTCCAATTGCATGCGCCCTGCCCTGACAGCTGACAGGCACACGCAGGGAGGGAGGCTGGGCTGTCCAGGTGACACACAACCTCATTGGAAATACTGTTCCGGGGTACGGCGGGACATCTGGAAGTTCCAGATAAGTGTTACGAGGTGTCATAGCCTCGACAAAGACCTGAGCATCTGAGTAAACCTGAATACATTCGGTACCTTATGAGTGGCAGGAGAAAACCACCCCCGAAACTCTTCACTCCGTGTTCTCAAAACCATGGAAGGCCCCCGAAGCTCGTCAGGTTAATGAACTTCAAAAGCAGAATTCTCCAGTACAGCTTCTTGACCACAGAGCACCACGAGCAAAGGACAAGTGCTGGGAACAAACTCGGTGAGCCCCGAAGGCCCGTGGTTCCTCAGGCTGCTTTGAATCCGTAGACGATGTACCTTGAACACCGGATCTTGCCCGTTTCCAGCTTGGGCTCTGGGCTGCTTTGTGCCGGAGCCCGAGCAGGGCTGGGTGCCATCACTGTGGGCTGGGAGCACTGGGGGTGCTGGGTGCTGGGCTCCCCAGAGCTCTTCGGCAGCGCTGCTGGTTTCGGCAGGGCGGTAACGGCCCGCGTCTGGCTGGGGAAGGGTGGGCAGAGGCGGTGGGGCCGTTCCATCCTCCCGCCACTTCGCACTCGGTTCAACCCGAGCAGACTTCCAGGACGCTTCGGTCCCGCCGTGCAGCCTGCGTGTGGCCGGGCTGGGGAGCTGGGACCTCGTCAAGGGGAACAAGGCGCACGGGGAGCCCGGAACACTGACACAGAAAGGCTGCGCTGGCAGCTTCGGCGTGGTTGTTCAGAACCAGAAATATCAGCTCGCTGGAGACGTGCTGGTTAAGGTTTTCTTTCTGACCTTGTCATGCCCTCAGGCATCCCCCCCCGGAGCATTTTTCAGCAGGAAGAAGGGTGGACAGATATTCTAACGCTGCTCCTGTCTTCGCCCTCCTGCTCCGCACGGTGGGGTACACTCAGCCACCAGGAGCTCTGCTTTCCAGCCGCCCGTTCCCCAAAATGCAGAGGGTGGAACCGCAGCCTTGGGTAGGGACCTGGGTTGCAGAGACAGGCATGTCGATAGAAGTGGTTTTCTCCCCATCACTACGAGGTGCTCAAAGCTTAGGCACTTCCTCGGACCACACTGAGGCATTGTCTTGAAAGGCGCGAGGTGAGCCTTCCTGCTCCTGCAGCCAAGGGGTGCAAACGGCTTTCTTGGGTAATACAAAGGCGGAAGAACACCAAGTTGTGTCAGAGGCCACAGACTCTGAAGTCTTTGAGGAAAACTTCCCTATTGCCGTGCGCTGTGAGCCACTATGTATATGAAAAAAGCTGAGGATAAGGGGGAGGGAGTTGTCCTGGAAGGAATGGGAGTGGGAAGCTTGATTGTGAGGAGCATGAAAGAATATGAGCTATGTAAGCAAAACAGGCAGAAAATGAAACTAATGAACACGAGAATCGGCTGGCAAACTGTTAGAGCTGCAAAGCGTTTCTGTTTAAACCTGCGCTTGTTCTTGGTGATTTCAAAATGCACGTGAAATCCCTCCGTCCTTCCCGCGTGGTTCACCACTATGAAACACCACGTAGTGGCTGCTTCAGCGGAGAATCTGTCCCACGGGAAGGAGCGGGACCCCCCCTGCCTTCCAAAGGCGTTTTCAGCCGTGGGGCCGGGCAGGGCAGCGGGCTGGGGCAGGCGCTGTACGACCTGCAATGACACCAGCTCCATCAGCCCCTAGAATTTTTCAGATCACTGCTAATACCGCAAGCAGCGATGCCGTATCCCCACAGACAGTAAACCGAAGGAATTCTGCTTTTCTGGACATTTTCCATTGCTGCCTTGTTTTTAAAACGCTGGAGGCCATTCACAGAGTCAGCTGAGGGCAAGTGCTGCTTGAATGGCAGTGCCTCTGCTGCCAATGATTTTAAGGCAATATAAAAGTCATCTTCCTTGTGTCCTTTCGCATCTCGTGGACTGTGAATCTCCACAGCGCTGGTTTGGAGAGCAGCATATTCTTTGCCTTCGCGTTGTCTATGATGAGACGCCTCATTCTGCTTCAGGGGATTTTGCCAGGTGACTCTCCAGGGAGGTGTTCCCGCTCTTGTTCTGCAAAGCACTCCAGCGACAGCCTGAGAATGCAAGTCTTAAGTCAGAGGGAGGACCAACCGCAGCAGCAAAATACTAACTTATTCAAATTCCTACCGGTTTCACCTACAGGACCAAACTCCCCTTAATTCTGCTAAAATCTTAGTGGTTATTAAACAACTATCATGAAATTATCCTCAAAATTACTTCTAATTTTATATAAAACTTATACAACACTTTTCTTGGCAGAGCCATTCAAATCGTGCTGCATATCAGAGGTTGAGTTTAATTCTTTGTGAATTTCTGTGCTATTCATGACGGGGAGGCATTCTTTTGGGAATAAATTAGTCAGCCCCGGTGTCTTCAAATGGTTTAAAATGTCTTCCTGCGAATTTCCATCAAATACATTTCCAGATTTAGATGAAACATGTACTGAAGGAAAACCTTCCAGGAAGCTTTTGCGTGACGATCAGCATGACAAAAGACGCTGTGTTGCCGTACTCCTCTGCGGGAAGGTACGTAGCTGCAGAGAGACCAACGGCTTGGGAGAAACCCCGCTGCCCTGGCAGGGAAGGGCAGAACTCGTTCCTCCGCTTATTGGTGGCAGCATTTCACCGTGAAGCTCTGGTTCGGGCGTTACAAGCACTCGAGCATCCTTCCCCACAACTGGCACGGGCTGCAGGGGGGAGCTGCGCCCGCGGCCGAACCCGGCGCCGCCCGTGGCAGAGGTTGGCTGCTGAACGGCCAGCGGGGGCACAGCTCCGTGGGAGCGCAGGACCCGAGAGCTTCTTCCCAAAGATCCTGTTGGAGCCAAAATATCCACTGTGCTTTCCGATTCAAGGGATAGAGACTCACGAGATGTGTTTGTTCTGTAATTTTTAGACTTACTGTTTATCTTACACCTGTCACTTCCTACCCACCTTGTATGAACAGGCTCTTCAAACAGGCCCCCTGTCCCCGGGCCGGTGTGCCCAGAAGGAATTTGGAAGAGAAGCATCAGAAAGGTTTAAAGAAACCGTCCATGTGCTAGCCTTGTGGTGCTTCTAATTAAACCACCGCTGCAGCCGCACACTTGGCTGTGTTCTGACATTCTGTGCCACCGGACATACGGCTCCTGAACAGAGCTGAACAGACCCGATTTAAAGATATTTCCTTAAGCAAGTTACTTGTATGGGAGCACACTTTTGGGTTATTCATAAGGCTTTCAAAGGAGTCTAAAGGCTGCAGTCACATAAATCCTGTTGAAATTCAGTAGCTGTTGGGTCCTTCTGTGTCTGAATTCAAATACAGTTTGAACTTGCCTTGATGTTTTATCTCCTTTTCTATTCAAAATGTACCTGCTGCATTTGACCTTGTGGATTATAAACCCTCTTGGGTCGATGTGAATTTGTGGCGCATCCATTACTGCCCTCTGAATTTGGTGTTTGCAGGGCTCCACTAGCTTTGTATCCAGGAATATTTTAATCTCTTCCTCTAAAGCAACTTCTTCATACCCCAGGGGCACCTTTTATTTGGGACTTTTACGTTATCTGGACTACGTGATGCTACTAGGAGATCTGGATTGTCAGCACATTGTGAATTTTCTCATGAACATGCCACTGATACATAGCTGTACTTTGCTTTAAAACCTTCTGTCCCCGAGGTGCTGCCTGCCTGCCTGCCTGTCAGATGTCTGCAGCTGGATGAGCCGCAGTTTTCTGTAGCCAAGTAGGGCAAAGACAGTAGGAATTTTCTGCAGCTCCATGGAAGCAATTAGCTGCCACAGCTCTCCGTGCCGGGGGAGGATTTTAGCACTTTGACCCTTTGATGTTCGGACCCAGAAATGATTCAGGTTTATTCTGTCATCCCGATGAAATTTGCTTTAGCCAGTGCTTTCATCTAGAGGTAGCTGTTGCTGCAGGGGAGGGACAGAAGTCACACTGATCCTGCACCCTTGTAATTCACTGCTGGTTGAATGTCCCGGCTGCCATCATGAGGAACCGGCTGCTGCGGAGAAACAACTGAATCCAGACGGCGGCGGGCTCAGGCAGCCGCCCCCTGCCTGCTTACAGGGGGCACCAACCTCTTCGCTCCCGCATCACAGGCAGGACCGAAAACGCCCTTTTCATCTTTATTCCAGCCCAGAGCAGAGCTCCGCTCCGGGATCAGCGGGCCTGGTGCAAGTGAAGCCACACGTTAACTTCCATAGCGAGAGACATGGGAGTACTTGAACTTCTTGATCCGTCACTGCCAAAACGCAGCGGCTGCATCGATGAGCACGTTTCAGGGCCTGGCCCAGAGCCTTTCGGCACCGGTAGGAAGATTTCCATTTATGTCCTTCGGCTCTGGAAAAGGCACCTGCAGAAAGAAGCCAGAAATGAAAGTGGATGCCATTTGATTTGTACCTGAACGACTTAACACCTGCAGCGGAGGGACCCAGCGGAGCGCCCGCAGCGTGCAGCCCGTAAAAGCGTAAGAGCTTTTCAAGCCGTAGCAGCAACACGCAGCGGGGGACACCTGAAGCTGCGCGGAGGACACTGGAAGTTTGGGTCCTGTCCTGTCTGGTTTTCATCTAAGGAAAGAAATTTCCCCAGTGATTTGTTCACCCAAAACAGGCAACGGGTGGGGGAAACAGCCCAGACTAACAGCCAGGCGTAGCAGGTTGCAGTAACAAACTGTCAGGACGAAATATAAATAAATGATTTTTTTACTACTAGATCTTTCCGTCTTACCAACTCAGAAGGCGAGTACTCATGCAGGTTTTTCTCAACTGTTTTATTTACTCACGAGATAAAATTTACTCTCAAGCAGAAGGACAGTGACCAGGCAGCGCAACCTCGGGAGCACCGGTCCATCGTGCTAATCACGAGCGGGAGTGGCAGGGAACCGTGGCAAGAAGTGTCCCCTGAGCTCTTTGCTCTTCCCTTCCAGGTCTTCCGGACAAAGAACAGCATCGCTGGACAAAAGCCATCGCTTCCTCGCAGGGCCTAGACAGTGACTGCAGAGCGGTTAGAGGCGCCAGGTTTGGCAGGCTTCTGCCCCAAACCCCGCCGGGAAATGCCGCTGCTCGGAGCTTTTCACAACGCTGCTGCTGCAAGGGTCGGCTGGCTCCCGCTGCTCTGCCCTCCCGTGCAGCCACGGATGAAAAGGGCAGTAGAGTAGCAAAAAATTAAGATAAGTAAACTGAAAAGGGGTAAGTAACCATGTTATGAATGGTTATCAAATAATTTGCTTAGTCCCTTTGAGCAAGTGCTTTACTTCTGGGGATCTGAGCTTAAACAATGTCAATTAAAAATGACCTTGTAAAAAAAAACATGATTAGCTTAATTTCTGTAGTGCTGCTTATTGGTAGTAGGCCATTTATGAGTTTGTGCTCTGAAAGCTCAGAATTATTTTCACAGATAATAACTGGTTCACTGTGTGAGAGAGCTTTATGGCAGCATTAACACATTCTGGAGGACAGGGAATAGGTGCAGAGGGACATGGTTTGTGATTTCTTTTTTCAAACTTTGTTTCATCTTTCTTTTATGCACCCAACAAAAACATCAGAAACCTTCTGAGCAAAGTATTCAGTCACCTAGTTGGCTTACATAGGGAAAGAGTGCTTCTGCTTCGTTCTGAAGTGTAAAGGAATCTACGAAAGGAGGATGTGGATAATTCTAATAACGTGGCAAGACTGCTGTTTCTTCCCTCATGAAGAACTTATCTCCTCCTCTGGCAGAGAGGGGGAAAAAAAGCAAAAAGCGCATCCTAGTCGTTTCGGAGAAGAACAGCTGCACACCATTGCGGGGGTAAGGCTTTCAAACCACTGGCTTGGAAACATAATGTTGCACTTGGCTACATGGGGCTGTTTTGCTCCCCTTTCAAATACACTTCCCAGGGGACAAGAGGTCGCCTCTGCACTGTGCTGTCGAGTCATTCCATTGTTTTATCTGTGCCTGAGGTATAAGATTCCAAACGCAGACTCTGGGGTGCGGGGATTGATTTACTAGTTTCCTTTAAACTTTAATAGTTGTGCTGTGAAGAGAGGAACCATTTACAACTTTAAATTTCCAGTTAGGTCCAGAGTTAAGACGCAGCCTCGCGCCTTTTCCCCGCGGTTAGCAGTGCCGCGTGTTGGGTCATCAAGACCTCTGCACATTAATATTTCACACAATATGGGTCTGCTCTGGGTGAGTCATTCCAGTCTGCGCAGGCATCGCAGATGAGCTGGATTACTGAGACGTGTTGGGTACTCAGCAGTGCCTCAGGAGCTCTTGAAACGGCAGAGCTTGGGTGTCTGCACCGTGAGCAACGCTCCAGGGAGAGCCGGCCTCGTCCCGGGCCCTCGCCAGCTACGTTGGGTGCCGCTTCATGTTAGAGCTACGCCATGATTTAGGCTCTTTGCCCCAGAGATTCTGCAGCAGCCCCCCTCCAGCCTGCTCTAGAATTCCCTTCCCCAAGCGGCCTAATAAAGCGCAGAGCTGATCACCTGCAGGTCCTGCTGCGAGGCCCAGCTGTCCCCCGGCTGTCTGCTGCCGCAGGGAGACCACGGGAAGGGAGGAATGTCAGGTCAGGAGGCTGGTTATTTGGGGAGGTTTTGACATTGGTGTAGTGCATTTTGTACATGTTCCTGCAAGCTTGCACAGACACTTTTAATGTAAAAATGGATTAAAATAAGTCATTCTTTACCTGTATACACTGCCTTTATTCAGCTTTGGGTAGAAGAAAAGCTAATGAGATAAAATACAATGAGCAGGCTTGTCTGGTGAGATCACATTAGATGTTATTTGATTCCTAATGCCTCTCTCCTTGCAAATGCCATTACAGCAGGTACAGCTCCAGCAGGGGAAACTATATCCTTCTATCCTGCCTCACTAACCTCTTTCCAAACACTGTTGTTCTGCCTTCTTCCAGCGTGCCAGCTCTCCTTTGCCACTTAAAGATTAGGATTATAAAGAGATCCCAAACTCAGAGACCTCTTTGGTTCACACAGCCATCAGGGTTCCCAGATAGGAAGGTGTTCCCTTGACCGCCACAGGACTTGCATGTTTAGAGCAGAACTCTGCAAAGTGCAGAGCTTGTGAACATTCAGCGGCATGGGCTGTAGCTTTGTTTGGAGACTGTCCATAGTCTCAAGCATTTATTCATTGAACAAGCATGAAAACGGTCCACATGTTAAGTTTTAATATATCTTAATACAGACAAGCTGCGATTGTACCTCTGCAGGTGAGAGGGGCAGCCTTTGTAACCTCTCTGCTTAAACTGCCAGCAAGTGAGATAATGGGTACGGGATATATCGAGCTGCATGGGAGGTTCATTTGAAGACACATAAAGTAAATGGAAAAGCTCTTACTGATGGCAGTGAGATTTGGACAAAGTATTTCTTCCCAAAGATCCACTGAATAATCCTGAAATAAAAATCACCTTTAGCCGTTTCTGACTTGAGCCACGTTTCAAGCAAAGATGCAGGGAGGGGAGAAGTTCTAAATTCCGCCCCGTCCCTTGAGCCACGCTTTTCTTGCCAAGTTTATCGCTTCAGCTTGTGTTTCGTGCAGTATGATTATTGGTGTCACAGCTCAGTTTAATTATAGATATTCAGTTATATAACTCCCCTCTCTGGAAGGACTCCCTTTTTTTCTGTAAGGACTTGAGAAGTAGTGAGTGTGACCCCGTCGGCTGGGAAGTGCACGTATGTCCAGGGGAAAAAAGTCTGAAAGCTTGTTCTGGAGAAATGAGTCTCCAAGAGACCTGAGTAGACTAACGGCCTTTATGCATCATGCATGCAGACGTTTCACACAGAAGCACGAAGCCATTATCCCTTTCCCATAAGATTTGCTGTTTGCTTCAATTACAACATTGAATTGTAAATTTAATTTAAAAATCTAAGGTTCTTTTACCTTGATATTAAAAATCAAAACCACCCCCCCCCCATTGCAATCACAGGAGCAGCACTGTAGGGGAGCCTGCCAGAAAGAGCAAATTCATTGAGCTGACAGCCAGGACTCTGGTTTTGCTAACGATGCCCGTGCAGCAAACCTGGTGGGTTTCACTGAGGGGATTTTCTTCTGCCCTTCTGAAAGGTGAAGAACATGACTGGTTCCTTTAGCTACTGGATGTTTCCCTGCCTCCAGCAAAAAAACCCAACCAACCAACCAAACCTTTAAGTTTTTACTGTTTTCAACAGTGAAAAGGCGTAACTATTGGATAACACGTGCATTCACAACTAGAGTGAGGCCCGCCGCACAGGGTACTCTCCATTCCTCACTGGCACCCCAGCTGTGCTGGGCCAGTCCCACCAGCAGCAGGACCCTGCTGTGCTCTCCTGGGTGCCAGCGGGGTGACGGCACCTGGAAAATCCCGCGGCTCCCCCTCACGCTGCGGCCGCTGTCTGCAGTCACGCCGCCTGCACGTCCCCATTCTCAGTCCCGTGGATCGTCAGGCGATGCCGCTGGTGCCGTTTGCTGCTCTCTTAGCGGCCCAGGCCTCTCGCAGCCGCAGCCCGCACCTGACCGACCAGGCTGCGAGGACCAGCCTCACCCAAGGTGTCACCGCCCGTTACGCACCGAGTGAGGTTCTGGCTTACCTGAACCCAACGCAAAGCCTGCCTGCTGGTGGAAGGCAGCGGAGCTGGAATCTTCCCCCAAAGCTAATACAACCCAGAGCCGTTTCTGCAGCACAGACCACTACACCCCGTCAAATCCTGAGCGCTGGGGTCCCTAACAGCAGGACAAAGTCAGCCTGGATTGAACAGCTCAGGTTCTCTCTCCATCCCCGCACAAAGAATTGCCTTTCGATAAAAACTCCAAATATATCCGCTTTCTAGATTTGCAAAATGCCTCCTCTTGCCCCATATGGCTACATGCAGTCAGTGGTATGAACTTCTCCAACGGGATTTCAAAAGGTACACACGAGAAAAGGCACCCCACCTTTTCAGTGCTTTGAATCACAGAGAACTAGATAAATCTAGTAAGTCCTAGAACAGAAACCCTCATCCCTCTAACACAGCAGCAAAACTCCATACATCTGAGTTTAGGGATTACTGCTAGAAATTCTAACCAAATCACCTGTTTTTAATACCTTAGTGCGTTACGTTACAACCCAGCAGGAACAGTGAACTGTCACCTCCAAGTTCTCCCGTCATTTGTATTATTCAGCACCACTCCCGTCTCTTTACGGAATGCCTGGATGGTCTATAGTTCCCTCAGGAACAATGGCTTATTGTCTCGTTTTTGGCGTGGCAATGACAGGAACAAATACATCTCACACTTCATCGCGACCATCCGGAAAACCGCCCCGCTAAGGGCATTTTAATTCTCGTGATGGGCAGGTTGTGTGTTTAGAAAACAATAGGAACGTTCTCCTCTCAATGGCGCAGATGGTGTGTTTTTCTGATGAGGCCTGAGCGTGAAAGAAAAATAAACTTTAATTATTAAATTAATTTTAATTTTAATTATCTCAATAAATTACCCAGTTATTTCATTCACAATTTCTAATCTTTGTCATTCAGAACCAGATGGGAAATAACCAGTTTACATTCAATTCAGCGCTTATTACAGCTGGTGGCAGATACTTTGCAAGGGCAGAATCAGTTTCTGATGAAAACAGGCTCTCTGCATGCAAATACGTTACTTCCACAAAACTCTGGAGTCTAGTAACCAGGCAGGTCCTCAGCACCAAGGCAGCGTGCTGGCAGCGCCTCCTGACAGGGTCACAGGTATCAGGCTGCAAAATGGGATGAAATGACTTTATTCGCCGCAGACAACCCGGTATTTATCTATTTGTGGCTTTGCAACTGTACTGCGTGTGATAATCGCCCATCCTTTCCCAGAGGGAGGCGGACAGGTGCTGGCACAGCAAATGGAGTGAGTGCCCCTTCGCCACCGGGATCCGTTCCTTTGTGCAGGACCTGAGTCACGCTTCTGGTACTGCCTTCAGCGAACATACTACGCACGAATTAAAAGGCAAATGCTTCTTCCCCAGCCAAATGCGATCTTGCTACTCGTCTACAAATATTTTCGTGTCTTTCCTGCTAATTAAGAGTCCTTAGTCTTTAGATTTCTCAGTGCCATAGCAACTTTTGGCTTCACTAAAGTGAAGACAGACCCATTATCTACAGGAGTTGCTAAACTGTGGAATCATTTTTTGTTTTTTTCAGACCAATGACCACTAGCGTGGCGAGGTGTTCACACCACGTTCAAGATACGCTGCAGTCTGATTACCACTCCACGTATATGTGATGTAGCACCTGCTGTCGTATCCAGTATGAAACAGAAGAAATCCTGAAGAAAAGATAATCCTGAAAGAAAAGGTAAGGAGAACCTCCCTCGAGTTGTTCAGGGCCCGAGAAATGCCGCCTCATCACTTGTTGAGCGCCGTGCTGCAGCTCGTCTCACGCCTTTCACACTCGTGTCCTTTTGCAGGTCTCGGAGCCAGGCAGTGCCTAACGACTTCCGTAATGACAGGAATGATGATACCGAAATGTTTCTCCATATCTCATCTGAACTCAGGCCTGATTGTCTGGGGTTATTGTTTGTATCCAAAAGCTGCCTGTGCAGTTGTCACTCAGTGGAAAACTTCAACTCTGTCAGATTCTTCTTTTTAACATCCTTCCCCGCCTCTGAATCCCCTACGTATGGAGATCAACACATTTCAGAGACACTTCCCTCCTTTACTTACATACTGAATATGAAACTTGATTAATTCAAGAGTCAGTCTTTGCATTCAGCCAAAATCCAGTCCCTGTCTTTATCAATTCAAATTTTATTTTAATTGACATGAAGTGTGACACACGTGAGCCCTACAGGGAATGGTGAAAGGAATGTTGTCTCTAAAAAGAAGCTTGTTGAACTCTACATTCCCTGCACTCCTTCTTTCACCTGTGGAAAGCCCAGGCTCAGATCCCAGAGAACAATTTGAGGATGTTTGCTCTGGTTTACTAAACCCATTCCTTTCTTTTTCCTTCTCTAACACTCAAACACACATGCATGAAAGACAACGTAGATATACAAATCAGGGAAAACCTGGGTTAATTTGCCTCTGCAATGTCTGCTGACACTGAAGGGCATGTAAACTTTTAAACCTTAACTCTGGTCTCTCTCATATACCCACAGATTCTTCTCAAACACCGCACCACAACACATCACCTTCTTGCTCAACATTAGGTCACCACCCACCTCACTGTGCCTTGTACCAGCACAGCAGCTCACTTGCACACTGGGGTTTAATTTTTTGCTGGCTTAGTGGAACAGCCTACGAGACCATTTTGTAATACATGCATATTAACACTGTGTTTACCTGAGGCTTGATGAGCCTCCCTGAGTTCACGATAACAGATCACCCCGTGCAGAGAGGCACGTGATAGAAAGAAACCTCCCATCCTGCTGGGGAAATGTTGGCAGCAGCACAACTTTGGAGATTTCAGGTCTAACTCCCCGGATTACTACCCTGTTCCTTCATTCTCTCTTGCTTGTCTTTGACATTTCACTTACGATGGTAATGTTTGAGGTACAGGTCTCCTGCTTGAAACAGCCACCTGGGAAGAACTAATGATCTAAACCCCAGAGACTTGAGTTGTCCCATGTGGTAATAAATTACCATGCCTCACAGCATGAGAAACACGCCTGATGCCATGACTACTGTCACATTAGAAGATTAAAAACTTTTTTGATTATTTTTTGTGTTCATAGAATCATTTAGGTTGGAAAAGGCCCTTAAGGTCATTGAGTCCAACTGTATTCCTGGGTAATCGAGCTTCCAATTGTCCTGTGCTGAGCGAGAGCAAAGGAACTGAGCATTACTCATTAGCAAATCAGAGTTCAACCCACCTGCCTGCTCTCCAAAGGCTCCCGAGGTGCCAGGCGCAGGGAAGGCCGGCGCCCGCCTTTCCTCCAGACACCACCACGTTTTCCAGCCTAATCACGAGCCGTGATTTTACAGAATCTACCCTGTAAAGGACAGAGGGAATTTACTCTTGTCTGCCAGTGCCTCACGTTTCTAAAGAATCAAAAATACGAAACGTTTGCAGGTAAAACGAGATCGCGTAACAGTATAAAGTCCCACATTTAAGAAAGAGGAAAGCTAGCTGCCTCTCAGAAAGGCAGCTGAAACGTGAGCTATCATACGGCGTAGCAAAACGTGCCTGCCATGGAATGGCTCATTTTGGGGGAAAAACAAAGCACATCTCAGGCCCGTGCCAGCACCTGCTGCGCCTGCCCCAGGCGCCTCCTCCAGCACTCAGCCCTGTGCCGAGGGGGGGGGTACGTTGGGACTGGGGACATTTGGTGGCACCCACTGCCCTGCCAAACCAGCTGCAGCCCCGGCAAGGCATTGATAGCATTATGAGAGTGTCTTTACAAAAATATAGCACCATTTACCCAGGCTGGTACAAGATACCACAGACCTAAACAGTGAATAGATAAGGTGAAGAGTGTTTTTGCAAGTACTTGGCGCTGTTTATCCAAAGGAGCCACGTGTTTAGTAAGTAATGAGACTAAGACAAGGAGATCTTGACAGAGATAGGACACTATTCAGCAGGCCTTGTAAAACAAAAGGTGCCATATATCTCAGCAATTAGAGAATCTCAACAGGAACCAAGGACAAGACCACAAAGCTCTGTTAGATGAGATAACCCAAAAGAAAAATAATTAAAAAATTTTCCTCGAAAATTTCAAGGGAAGTCCGAACTTTTCAACTTTAGGAAACAGTGCCCAGGCTTAATAGGCTTATTAATATTAACTTCTCTGCCCAGGAGATGCATAATGACATCGTAATGAAACATACGATGCATGATGCAAAGGGGGGTGCAAGTTAAGGGGTAAAAATATAGTATATGTAGTAGGTGGGTCGGGAAGTCTGTGCCTTCCTAGTACCTCGGCCGATGGGGAACGGGAGAGGGTCCTCTGCGGCCGGGAAATTAGGATAAATAGGGGGCTGTGACCCCAGCAACTTTGAGAGACCCCACGGGATATGCCCAGTGGACTCTCCCTTTTAAATAAAGTTTATTTTACAGGACTCCTCTGTCTCCATTGTGAACACTGAGCCCTGGCGCCAGGATTTTCCGCACAGCCTCAACCTGGGAAATAAATTAACGTTGTGCCTTGTGCTCACCCTCCCCGCGCACCCTGTGACAGCCATTCCCCCCCTCCCGCCGGCCTCGCCCCCAAGGCCATGGACGAGGCTGCGGCCCAGGTGCAGCCCCAAGGGCACGGCGAGGCGGCGCTCAGCGGGGCCCAGCGGACCCGCCCGCGGCCGCCGCTTTCCCCCGCCCGGGGCCCGCCGCCGCCGTCCCGCTGAGGGACCCGCCCGACGGCGAACGCCTGTGCCGGGACGCTCCCGCCAACGGCCGCCGCCTCCCCGGGGCCAGCGGCAGCGCGGCCCGTCCCGGCCGCCCCCCCTCAGCGCCTCGGGGCACCGCGGGCCTCGCCCTCCCCACGGCCCGGCCCGGCCCGGCCCGGCCCTCCGCGGCGCCGCGCCGGGCCCTGCCGGAGAGGACGCAGCCCGCACCGCCGGCAGCCGGTACGTCTGCCCTGGGCTCGGGGCGCCCTCGCTGCTGGGGGTCGGGCAGGCCCGGCCCCGGGGCCTGTCCTGGCCCGGGAGCCTCCTCCGCCCCGACAGGGTGGAGAGGGGCTTATTTACCGACTTCCTGGGCCAGCGTGGAGCAACCGCTGCAGGTTTTGAGGAGAAGCCCTAGAAAACAGGTTTTCCCGTTGGGATTTCGGTGCTCCAGACTACCCGGTAACGGCGGTGGCGTGGGACGGGTGGGTTTCGCTTGGGCTCTGCGCCGGGCACATGGGGTGGGAACCCGGAGGGCGATGGAGCAGCCGCGCTCGGCCCTGCCCTGTGCCCTTACGGGTGGCAGTAAGGAAACTGCCTTGTTTGTATTGCGTTGGTTTCCCCATCTGGTAAGATGCAGATTGTTATTTTACGCTACTAGGAGGAGAACAAAGTAAATGTAAGGCGTATTTTTGTTTGTAAGGCTCCAGTTGCAAATCCCTCCAATTGTTGATCCGCTCTAAAAACACGAAGAGGTTTTGCCTGGGAAGGTAAACGGTGCCAGTCTCGCCTGCGTGACCTCGCGGGCGTTCTTCAGGGGGCGCGAGTGGAAGAGCAGAACCGTCCCTGAGCGGTGCTGGTGGCCGGGCAGCCCTGCAGCCCCCACCCCTGTAGGTGCCGGCGTGGCCCCAGCCTGCGGTGTCCTCCCTGCGGGGCTCAGCTGGTGCCCAGTGCGTTCAGGAAGCTCCTGTGCTGGCTGGTCCCATCGGTCCCCCTCTGTCCCCCTCTCCCACCGCGCTGGTTCCTGACATCCTTCTGTGAAAGCTCGCTGGCAGTGCCAAAATCCTGCGTGGGGTTGTTGGCATTTTTTTCTTCTTTTGGGGGTGGAACCGTCTGATCTCAGCTTTAAAAGGGAGAAGGTATTTCGGAGAGACAGACTGACTGAAATCACGAGGCCCGTTTTGCTGGTCTGTTAGCTCCGAGTCCCGCGGCTCCGCAGGGCAGTTGCTTTTGCTGTTGGATCTACATGACTGACACTTTTATGGGGCGAAATTGATCTCCTCAAAAAGACCTTGTTAAGCAGATACAGTTCATAGAAAAAATGTGTTTCAAAGAAGTCGGTGAGTGATGCTTCCTGGTACTTCCATAGCCTTTCTGCTCTCGCCTGGCCTTCAGGTATCTGTTCAACGATTTCTGGGATGCTCTTTGAAACGTTGTTCTTTTTTCTCACCAGGAAAGTAGCAATGTGGTAAGAGAGTGGTGCTCGCGTGGAGATGGATAGCTTTGGGTCATGGTAGTTCTCTGGCGTTCAAAAGATATCCCTGCTGTAGGCGGCCTCGATTAGAATCAAGCTGTAGACTTCCAGGGCTGATGGTTAAGCAAGTGGTGGCGAAGTGGTTCATCTCTCTGTGGCGTATTTGGTGCTGCGTATCCTGACGAGCTCCGTTCAGTCAGTGTTTATTATCTAAGTGAAATGAGAACCTGAGAGATCCGAGGGATGTGGGTGAGCAGGTTAAGTCGTGTCACCATAGGCTTTTGAGCGTCTCGCGGTAACCGCTGTTGCTTTTCACAGCAGTGCCCGGTGCAGTTCATAGGGAACATCTCAATTTCTTTGTCAGCTCCAGAGGTTTTGGATTTGGCTTGACTGAGGCAATTTCGGTGACAGTTTCAGTCTCATCAGTGTTGCTGACAGGGCGAGATGTGTAACTGCCAATGCCTGGCATGACGGGGAATGTCACGATACCATTCATCACTTCTTTTGTCAGATTTGTGGGTGACACTTTGAAGCCACAACAGGTTCTGGCTTTTTGTGACGGCAGTATGTGCGCTCTCGCTTTTCTCGCCCCAGCTCAAGGTTATAAGATTAAGTTTGAAATGAGTCTTTGTTTTCCAGCAAGGAGAGAAATGGAGCCCAAACCTGCTTATGCTCATCTCGTGAGTTTGGTCTGAGACCTGCGCTCGGTGACGGTTGCATCTGTGGTACCTGGTCAATGCTTTGCCAACCACCTCTGCGAAATTCCTGTCACTGCCAAGCTTTGGCACTGGCGGACGTGCAAGAGTGTTTTTCGTAGGCACGAGTTTCCTCCCAGTTGCCCACCTTCTCCAAACAGCTGCATCGTGCCGAGTAGTGAACGCACATGGGCAAAAGCGTGAGCCAGAACCATCAGAGCGCTTCCTATTTTTTGTTCCCACTTCAGCTGGGTCTTCCTCCTCCTGCAGTGGTAACTGTCAGGCCTCCCTTGAGGTTTATTTGGCCTGCGCTTGAAACTGGCGCAGCTTGGGATTTCGCGTAACACACGTTTCAGGGGAAGAGGGAAGGTGAGTTTCTCGACACTTTAAGTCCTGCAAGAGGGAATCGGTGGTTTGGAAGTGTAATCTGTGCTTCCACCTAGAAAGGCAGAGGACAAAGGCAAGCTACTGTGTGATTTGAACGAAGAGCATGGCAAGCAGCAAAATTGTTCCTGCTGCGATCCTGGCCTATAAATGAGCCTTAAAGAAAGATCAAGAAGTGGGAAAAAGTCATAGATATTGGAGTTCTCATTCCCAGTGCTTGAAGGGCCCCAGGCAGAAGTAATTGAAAAATACTTAAGACCTTATTGTTATAAGATAGCCAGCCGTGTTTTGTTTTAAAATTATACTGCAATAATCTTCTTTACTGATGTGAAGAAGCTTAGTGAATTTAAAAAATAATAATAAAGAGTAGTTAAGAATGGTTCTGTTTTCAGTGGAAATAATCACATTACTCTTGCTTGTGATGTAGTTCCTCATATTAGAGCGTGCTGCTGCGGTACTCTTGCCTCTTGGAAAACCTGTGTGGAACATGGAGAGAGCAGAGCTCCCGTGTTGATAGTCGAGGCGCTGCTGTCAGCGGTGAGTCTGAGGGAGTTGTGACAAACCCTCAGCTGCTCACTGCAGGGGAAAGAGGTGCGCACGGCGTGGCCGGGTGGGAGCAAGGGGTTACCCTACGGCGTCGAGCTGATGTGAACAAACTGAAACTGAGGGCTGGGTTTACTGGGGGAACAAAAGAAAGTAGGCGCCGTTCTGGCTGCTGCCGAGGCTGAGGAACAGCCATACCGTGCAGGCGGTAAATGGTATCTAACTGGGCTCTCCGCCTCCATAGTGGGGCCTTCTAAATGGGTCCCCAGGAGGAGTTGCTCCGGGTGGGCCTGCGGTTCCTGGCAGCGTCGTTATGGAGGGGACGAGCCCCTGCTTTGGTGTGCTCCCCTCCACAGTGAGACGTAGGGTGTGCTCCCCCCGCCTCGTTTCGGGGTGCTCTCCGCAGTGCCCTCAGCAGGAGGGCGCCTTTCTGGCGCTGCCGAGGGCTGCCCCCGCCCGCGCTGCCGAGGGGCGCTGAGCGCTGCTGGCGCGGGGCTGGGCCCCAGGTCCCCGCGGCGCTCTCGGGAGCATCTGGAGCAGCGTCTGACCTGCTGAGTCCTTTTCAGCTTTGCCTTTCTGTCATCCTGGGGTGCCACTTGCATGTTCTACGTGTTTCCTTACGTGGGTCTTAAATAATTCCTTACGCTGACATTTCTAGGGCATTTTTGCTGGGAAGGTGGGAGTTATTCTTTCCTCATGTGTCATGATGTGTAGTTGTTTGTCGTGAGGTTTTCCATGGCAGGAGACAGAAAATTTTTCTTTTTTTTTTTTGGTATGTTATTTGATCTCAGCCAAGAGACTCAAAGAAAGGAAGGGGTCTGATTATGGAGCAGGAGTATGTAGGCTGAGAGCACCGAAAGTTTGTGATTTGCACACCGTTTCATGTGAACGGGAGGGCAAAATCTGCATCTTCCTACATTGGAGACTGTGATGCGACGGTAGAACTCCAGGGGCTCTGTGGTGTTCCTCACAGACACCTTGTGTTCTTATGCAAATTCTTACAGTGCTTGAAGCAAATTGGATCATCGTCTAACTGGATAAATGATGAGAATGTTTACACTGAGTTTTTAAATACCTGTATCATATGGCTTGGGAAATAACATGCATTTCTGAGTATTTCCATGAGTAGCATGTTAATGTCAAAGCATATATTGCTTCATTTTCCCAAGTTCTGTCCTTAATCTGTTCATTACCACCTCTAGGTCATTAGTGAAGTGACACCCAAGGGGGAAGAGAGAAATCAAATGACAGTGTAGGTGATGTCTGACATTAGCCAAATGTCAGGCATTCTGATGGAAGCATCAAAATTAATCTGAAAATGTTATACCAGTTTTAGTCATTTTCCTAAGAGATTGAAAATACAAGAGGCAGGCTGATGACATTTTGGTTATAGTCTCAAATTGCAAAGACGTTACAGAACATACCTTCTCCTCACACATAATTAAAACCTGCTGTCACCTTGATCTTTCTTAAATTTTTCCATGTCCTGGCAGGTCTCTTGAGTTTTGCATGCTATTGATCTGTGTTGTTTGAGCAAATTTGACACGTCAATGTTGCTCAGATGAGCAAATGGCTCTTTCACTTCATATTTAAGGGCAAAGATTGGGGGAAAAATATGTGGTAGAAGCAGCACTGTGAGATTATCGAGTAATACCCAAATATGTGCGAGAAAGTGAATTGAAGTCATGACTCGTCAAAAGCTTAAGCACATGCCTAGTTTTAAACCCTTGGCTTAATCCCGCTGCCTATGATTCCTGAGGAGATGCCCGAGGCTGTGCTCAGGACCAGCTGTGGGGTTTGTAAAGACAGCAAACCTGCGGGTGCAGCCCCTGGTCACCTCCTGGTGAACGCCAGGCCCTGCAGGGCTGAGCACAGCTCAGGTCCGAGAGCCTGCCTCTGGCTGCCTGCGAGCCTCCTGCGTCGGGGAGCAGGTCAGGGTTGTCAGTGCTTTCAGAACCACTCTGAGCGTTAGGGATACAGCCATGGGCTGCTGAGCCTGCTTGAGGGTGTTGGTAGACTATGAATCCAGACCCAAGACCCATCTGAGCCTGAGAAGTTACTGGTTTTCTTCATACTTGAAATGAGAAATGAGGAAAAAATACTGAACTGCCCTGTATAGTTACTGTTTAAGCTACAGTAAGTGCGTCCTCAGCGTCTAAGGGAGTCTATCGAGTAGGTGAGCCTGCTGATCTCAGGGTTGGCAATGTCTTAGAACAAAAAAGGAAAATTAATCCTTGCTACAGCGATCCTTGCGTGCTGCTGGCTAGTCCAGCTTGTGGTTGGCTAGTCCAGCTTGTGGTTGGCTAGCCAGGGAGGGCAGAAGGAAGGCTGGGAGGTGCAGGCTGGTGGGCACCATCGCAGCGACTCGTTGCCTGAGCCCTGCTTCGGGAGGACCGGCTGGTCCTCGTGCTGCGGCCCCCCCCGTTTGGCGCTTCCTCGGCAGTGGTGCTGGGCGCGCTGCCTCCCCAGGGCGGCCGTGCTGAGCCGCGGCAGCGCGTGGCGTGTTGTGACCCGGTGTGCAGCGCTGCAGGAAGAGCCTTTCAACAGGTGCCTCGTTTTGGAGCTGCTGCTGCTGCTGCTTTACCTGCACGCTAAGCCAGGGAAATGAATTGTGTGATGGCCAGGGAGAGGAAGATTTTTCCCAATTTAAACCATTTTAAAGCATATTTAGTTCTGCCATCTGTCGTAAACAGTAAAGCATCCTGCCTGAGTGTATTATGAAGTGGCATTTTTATGGTGACAGAGAGTATAACAGGCTGTAACGTAGCTGAAGGATCCTGTGTGCAGCTCGAGTGGTAAAGCAGCTCTTTAGCTGGTTCTAAATGGGATGCAGTGGCAGGGCTTGGAGAGCCCAGGGTCAGCAGGTGAACACCTGAGATGCTTTGCAGAACAACTCCGCGGCAATCTGTGAGGGAGGGGCTCACAGTCCGATTTCAGGAGACTTTCTGGCCCCTGTTAGGGAACATTTCCCGACCCTTCAGCTCTGGCAAGGTCGGAAGTTAGTCTGGCGGTCCTGAAGATGGGCAGTTGTGGAGGGGACGAGCTCCCTCTGTGTCACAAGATACCCGAGTGCATCTGCTTGGCCCTCTGCAATCCCTGAGTTGTTAGGATTTTCCTATCACGTACGTGTATGAGGGCTAAAAGCATTAACCTCAAGTTTTGTTTAAATCTCGGAGTCTGGAAGTTGTTGCTTACACTACTGAGGATGTTTACACCATTTGTATGAAGACAGAGATGAATTATGCCTGTTGTGTCTAGCTCCTGACGCTGACCGTGCTGTACAGGTAGGTGCCGTACAGCTGCACGTGCCACTAGACTGGTTTAGTTCAGCTGCTTTCAAGTAAGCTGCTTTGTTGTTTCCGATGTGATTTCCCACTTTATCTGCTGCACAGATACTGCCTCCTTTTGGATTTTTGACAGTGAATAAACATTATTGAAGCCTGGCGGTGTTCAGCCCTGCTGCTGCGTTGTGTTTGTGAAGTCTGACATCGCCAGCTCTGGCAAGGGACATGCTTGAAAAATATTTCATTACTGGATCCGCAGCTGAAACCCTAATTGGTTCTATTGGTGCAAAGAGCTGGGGTGTTACAAAACACTGTAAGCTTGCGGACGAAAACTTATATACGCTTATTGTGAAGGTTTGGGCTTTTGATTGAAATCAGCAGTGAATATTTTTCCGCTCTTTCTTCCCTTCCTTCATAACTACAGTCATCTTGGTGACAACAGCTTCCCGTGCAGGCAATAACGATCCCATTTCCTACCGCTTTCTCTGCAGCCGCACAGCTGAAGCTGCGTGGGGCGCGCTGTACCGCAAGGAAGGCACCTCTGTTCCCAGGAGACCTCTCAGACATCCTCCATCAGGGTTCCCCGCCCAGCTCTGTGCCTGGGAAGGATGGATGGAAGTCGGGGCAGATGTGGTGGAGGACTGTTAGGATGATGGTGGGAGTGCAGAGCCTTTTGGCTGTGAAAGAGCTGGAGCTGTCGTGGAAGATGTCATCCTTCCCGCTTTTGTGAGAGGAACCCGTCCTGATGAATTAGGGGCACAGAAGGTTCTGGCACCACAGCTGAGTGGTTTTCTGTGCAGCTCTGGTGAAAAGGACGAGCTGATAAAACAAATCAAGATCAAGGCCAGTTGAAGTGACCCCGGCGGGAGGGTGACTGCCACGGGCCGAGCAGAGAACTCGAGTGCATGCTGAGCCTCTAATCGGAGCAGGTCGTGGCGTCTGCAGGTCCTTACTGCTCGTCATCTCGTGAGGTGAATGAGAGCTCTTGCTTGAATTGACATCATGAAGAGTTTCGTAGCAGGTTTTTCTGGCTTTAACTGAACGGTGGGGCGTGAGACAAATGTGTGTCATGTAACAGCCGATTGTTTGACTGTTGACTGCAAGTATGACTTCTGGTAGGGAATTCTGCTGCAAGGGGAAGGAAGGGAGACTGTCCCAGGAGGTTTTTCTGGACTGTCTTACCCCCAAGATTTGCACAGGGTTTCCTGTCAATAGCTTTTATTTGATGGTGTTTCTCCTGACAAGCGCCTTCTGAAAACTAAGTGGTCTTCCATCCATCTGCGCTCAAATTTGCGTTCCCTTCATGCAAAACAGATGCATCGATATCACCAGTGACAATGAGTTAAGCTCAGCTCAGGGTTTTCTCAAGGTTATTAAAATGTTATGGAAGATGAGTGCCCGGACAGGAAAAGTCTCACAACAGTCCTAAAGCAGTCGCAGAAAAAATGATGCGGGTATTTGGACTTCACGTTTTAATGAGACTCTTTGGAAACCTTAAATCCGTTTGCTTTTCCTCTTCTAGGCTAACAGAAGGGAGAAGACAATGACTGTAAAGGGAAAATTTGGCGTTAATGTTGAAGAGAAGTGTTATGTTAAGTATTAAATTCCTTTGCAGATGCCCTCTGCATATAGTGAATAAGTAGAAACAGGTTTAAGAAACACTGTAAAATTAAACTTTATAAGATTACTTTTTTATGGAATATGCAGCAGCTGCCACATAGAATAAATGTATGTTTTTCATTATATTTTTATTACGTGTTTAAAGCACATTAAGGGAGCAAACAACCATCAAAGAAAAGGAAACTTATTAGATTTAGCAAGTAATCATATCAGTGCTAGGTATGGTTATATTTCTTGAAAACAGGGAAAGATGCATGTCAGATGTCCTTTCGGGCTATTTAGTAAGCCATTTTTCTTGGGGAGAACAATATTAATGGCTGTTTTGCTATGTTCATGCTGCATTGCATGAGCATTTTGTCTTTTTTATTGTAGTTTCTTACAAGTGTGCCATTACAGCTTGAGCAATCCAGTAGAGCATCTGGAAAAATATATTGCTTTGATTTTTGTGTCTAAACGGGCATTAGTTTGTGTGTGAGCTGCTAAATTGTTTAAACATTTAGGCAGACGTTCGAGGTTTTGTGGATGGTGTTGAAGAGTCATTCCACATTGTCCTCCAGAAGGGAAATTTGTGCAGTTATGTGAGGAATTCAGTGATGGTTTAATGTTGTTTCAGAATATTTAGTGACCTAAGATTGGTTTTGCCTTTCAGTTTCTCTTTTGTCGGTGACGTTATTTGTCATCTGTTCCTCATCAATATTAAATCTGCCTCAGATTTTGGTCTCCCCAGGCAAACCTCCATTGATTTATTTCCTCCCTGTCCCCCAGCCCCGACTGGGTCTGCCTCCCCCCCAAGATCAGGCAGCTCCCTCGCTTCAGGACACCAGCCTGCCTTGGCCGGAGCTCCTGGTGCTTTGGAAGCTGCACGTGGAAGTTGTGCAGGCTGTGAACGATGCTGCTGGAGGCTGGTCCTTGGCTGTCGCTTCTGACTGTTAGGGGGGTTGTATTTCTGTGCAGGAGACCCTTGGAGGCGTCTGAGCTGCACGCCGTGTGCTCGGGAGTCCCGCGCATCGGGCTGCCCGCGCGTCGGGAGGCGTGTTGGCGAGGGACGTTTCGTTAGCGCCTGTGTACCTCCGAGTTCCTCGGGTCAGCCTGCCTTGTAAAGGGCGGCGGTTCCAAGGGCTGGTCCAGGACGTTTGAAAATGTCACAGGCAAACTGCCCTTCCGTGGTCTTGATCTCCAGGAGGGCTGCCAGGCGCACGGGTTTTCTTGGGGAGGCCGTGGTCCCTGACCTGCCCCAGCCCCCTGGTTCAGGCATCCCGGCCAGACGGGCAGGGGTGGCTGAGGCCATTCTTTGGGTGGACGGGTGCCCTGCCAAGAAGCACGCCCGAGTCTGGGCTTACTGACCGCTTCTCTGAGGCTTTATGGGCTGTTTACAAGACAGGCTTTATGTTTTGGTGACTTTGCAGCCTCGCTAGAAGGAATTTAGCGTTGTCTAGTGACTCGGGTGAAATGCCCCTTTGCTGGCCTAAGTAGCGCCATCGGGCTGAAGGTAATGTGGGTGTTGAATGGGCGCTTTGATGGGAGTGCTGGGAGCCAAAAGGGCAATGCTCGTTTTCATGCTGAATCTGCAGTAAATTTAGCAATGGGACTCGATGTTCTCTGCCTGATAAGAGCAATTTTTATGCTCAAATTGTGACACTTCTTGTATACGAAGGAAAAGCAATCATGGAATCACAGAGTGGTTTGGGCTGGAAGGGACCCCAAAGACCACCCAGTTCCACCCCCTGCCCTGGGCAGGGACACCTCCCACCAGACCAGGTTGCTCCCAGCCCCATCCAGCCTGGCCTTGAGCCCTGCCAGGGAGGGGGCAGCCACAGCCCCTCTGGGCAGCCCGTGCCAGTCCCTGATGAAGTCAAGCGGTAACGTACAGCTTTGTCAGCTTCACGGTGTCCACAAATGTCAAAGTGCTTATTCATGTACTTGACAAATGTCACTTCAGAAGCAAATTATTTCTCTTAGTGGCAACTGGATTTATGTTTGTGTAACACAATCCATTTTTTGAAAAAGTGGATTTATGTTAAAGAATTGCTAATTTATTTAAGATTCATTGCACTGATAGTAATTTGGGTTCCGTATTTTCAAACCACCTATTATTAGAGCAACATCCTTGAATTTCTTCTTCACAGAAGCTCCTTAAGCAACTTTTCAATCATGTATTAAACATTTTAGGATTATTATTCCCTACATTATTATAGGAAAATTACAAGATGGAGCTCTGTTGCTCCAGGCAATGGGCACAGCTGAAAAGATGCCGCAGGGATTGCGCTTCAAACCATGACGAGGAGGAGTTTCGCTGTTAGGCAGAAGGTGAAGGATGAGGTACAGCGATGGACTGCTATTAGTTTTACTTATACCTCCATGAAAGCCAAATCAAGTTGTTATTAATTTGATGCAGAAGGCCCTGTGTTGTCCATCAATTAAATGATCTCAGAGCTAAACTACGCAGTTGGGCAGGTTTTTATGACTCACTGAATGCTTTGTGTAGCGCTTGATGTGGTACGAGCTAAAATTGGTTCACGTCAAAGCATCTTTAGCACTTCAGCAAGAAGTTTGCGAACTTTTTCAAAACATGAAGGATAGCCCCAAAAGCTGTAAGAAAAGCTGTACCAATTTTATAGTGAATACATTGCTTCTTCCTAAAGCACATTAAGGGGTTTTGGTTTTTTCTATTTGCCTGTATTTTGGCCACCGTGCTGTTAGAAAAGCATCGCTCCTTTCTCGCTCCTTCCTTCCCCATGACCTTTGTGCTTTTTTGAAACATTTAATCAAAATCTGTGTCTAGTTGTATTAAGCTGTTTCTGAAAGTGTAAGAAGAATGGATAGTGCTTTTGCAGCAGGACATGTTTTAGTGGGCTCAGTCAGCTGTGGGCTGCACGCCTTGAGTGTTTAAACCAAGATAAAGACACCACATTTCTTCTGATCTTGGAGAGTGCACGCTGTCAGCCCAAGAAATGCCAGAGAAGGAAGATTTAGGAAAATTACAGAAACAGACACCCCATTTCTTGTCATATTGAATTGTTAACTTGTTTTATGGCTACGTTGTTATGAAATTTAAAGGGATTCCTTGTTTATTTGAATGAAATGACCAAGAAATAACAGTAATCACAGGGGAGGAAATTAATTTGCTAATTCAGAGGTAAGGGTCTGCTTTGCTTGAGTGATAGGAAACACCAGAGTGAGTGCAGTAACGCACAGCTGGCTTGTAAAAACAGTCATCCAGACAAGGTGATGTTCGCTTGCTACAGCCCCCTCTGCAGTCAGAATAAGTTATTTATTTTGCTGAAGATTCAGCTGAATTCTTACCTGGGACAGGTCAGCCCCATTGGAGGTGGTGTTATTTCATAGAATTTTGGACCGATGAACCATTGGAAAAGTGTTTTTTCTAGATTTTTCTTAGTGGTTCGCTTTGAACAGCAAAAGCTTGTGTTTTATTTCCCAATCAATATGATCCTCATAGATGCTGTTTATTTGAGCATGATTTCACTTTAAATAACAGCCGCTCCTTGGGCGGCCTTGGCCTCAACTAGAGGGAGGAAATGTGATCAACGTGTGTGTAAATAACAGCCAGTGTTTATTTTCTGCCCCCGGAGGATAGTACAGGTGCGTGCCTCTATGGAAATGCTAAAGATTTATTGAGTAATGGTTTTAAAATATAATCTGTGCAGTCTGTGTCATGAAAAACCTTCCCCGTACTCTTGAATGGAGCCTGTTGCCTTGTCTCTGCTCAGGGGTGGTCTTTGCCGTACGCCGAGGTGGGCGACAGAATGACTCCTGGTCACGTTTGTGCCTCGCACTCAGTCACTGGCTGCTCACAGCCGCTTCTCCAGAGCTGGCTGATGTTGTCCTCGGTGAGCTGGGGGGAGTACTTGGTGAATATCTAGATATTGTTACTTTTAGGGTTTTGTTTGGGATTCCTATCATAATTTTCCCATAGTAAGTGCCTGTATTTTTATATACCATTTTCTTGAATCATTTAAATTAATTTTTAGACAGTTACCATGCTCTTTGTGTGGTTAATGTATGTGTGTAATTGTGTCATTAGGACAGTTAATTGCACTGTTTAACGATGTTATATCAATTTCCTTGTTAAGCATAATGAATAAAATGTGACAGACGTGCACAGGCGATTTTGAAGGACGAATTTCTCAGACAGTGGCTTTCACACCATGAATAAAAAATGACAGAAATGCATTTGAACTGTGTTGCAAGGTGCTTCCAAACTGGTTTTGATCAAAAATGTAAAGGGAGTTTTGAAAGAGAAAAGTAGAAGGAATTCTTCCATTTCAAAACTTTGCGTTTTACCGTCTATTTTAAACCTTCAACCCCAAGAGAAGACCGAACAGGTTCATTATATGGACAGGAAGGTGACAGTTCCTGCAGTGGAGCTCCTTCCGCCGCTCTCAGTGCCTGTTCCCCGTACAGGGTCATGCTGTTGCAGAGGGTAATTGGTGTTTTGGTTGGCGACCCAGGGTGATGGTAACTTTCACAACAGAGGACGCCCCTTCTGCGCTGGAGGAGTGGGGGATTCACTTGATTGGAGATGTGGCTGCCAGAGATGGAAGGTTCAGCCTAGTGCCTGACTTTGATTTTGCTGCTGATGGTGTGTGCTGTCGCCTGGAACTGGGGCAGAACGTGACGCTGGCTTTGGATGAGTGGGTAGTGGGTCTTTTTCCTAAGCTACTAGTAAATAATATCAAACTGGGAGTAGCATGTTTGCTGAGTTTAAGGACTCCCAGCAAGGGTGTGCGAGGAGAAGAAACACTAGAGTCACGACTGAAAAGAACTGTGAGCTGAGACACCACACAGACACCACGGGAAGGTGAGATACTGGTGAGGGTGAGTGATCAGTAGTGTCAAAGGCAGTGGGAAGGCGAGAGGGAGAGGCTGGAGGAGGCAGGTGCAGAAACTTCAAGAAAATGAATGTTTCCTTATTATTCCCTTAAGTTTATTAGGTGTAACATTTGCAAAAGGTTAAGTTGAATCTGTAGGAACGAAGACTGAGGGTGTTTGTGGTAGGCTGGGAAAGTGAACTGGTCTGATGAAGAGTTCATGTACCATTTGTCTTGGTTTGGTGTTTTTATACAGATGATGCATTGTGTAACACTAATGCTGAAATATTTTGTAATTCTGTCATGCTCAGTGAGATAATTTCTTTTTTTGGAGGGATGCTCACATTTCATTTTTTTCCCCCAAATCCTCCCCAGGATGAGTCTGTGATGAATTATAGCAGCTTACGGGTGCCCATAAAGTAGCCCGGTGTGCCGCCCGCTTGGAGGCCGGCGGGGCCGCATCAATCTCAGAGGGGAGAGTGCCTCGAGCAAGGCCAGCCGCAGAGGTGCCCGTTGCCTGTAGCTCCTCCTGTTCCTGATCCTTGCAACCCAGTTTGCTGTTTCTCCAGAGCTGAGGCTAATCGAGGGGAGGTGGGCTGTTTTGGGGAACTTTCGGTCGTGACTCCTTCCCCACCCACCCCGTGGGATGGGGTGCTCGCACCTCATTTGAGGAGGGTGGCGTTGCCTCCCTCCTGCTGCGTCCCCGTCGGGCTCTGCCGGGCCCCGTGAGCAGAGCTGTGAGCCTGGTTCTCAGCTGGTGGGGTGGCTCGGTGCCCCTCAGGCTGCGAGGGGGCCGTACCCCCGTGTTGTGTTCCTTGGGCCTGGGGCGCCGCTGGCGGCTGGTGGGGGAGCAGTGTGCTCTGCTGTTGAATCCCGCGGGCAGATTCGCCTGGGGTGGAGTTCTGCCGTACCCCTTCCTAAAGCCTTTGGTGTGAGCGGTGTGCCGTGCTGGTGGTGCTCCAGCGAAGGGCGGGCAGGGGGTTTGTACGGAGCTTGGTGCGGTTTGGGCCGCTTTTTCTCAGCGATCGAGAACAGCTCTGGCCTGCGTGGGATACAAAACAGTGGTCAAACTCATTCTCGTTTTCAGCTGTTTTCTAACTCATTTTCTAAAGCTGAATCAAAGGCTTCCTTTTCGTTTATTCCTTTTGTCACATAAAATTGGTGCTGTTGTTTTAGTGCCTAGCAGCCTCTGGCAGTGGGACCTTGGTGTGCCTGGCTGCCCGCAGATGGAGCAGGAGTAGCCCTTTGCTCCAGAGCAAGCCTGCAGTTTAATGGCAGAGATGGATGTGGGGTGGTGGGAGGAATATAGCACGTAAGCAAGATGAATCATGTGGAGTCAAAATCACCTCACTGTCTTTAAGTACTTAAGGAATCACAGAATTAAACATGTGCTTGAAAGCTACATGTGTGGGTAAGTGTTGTTCTAAACTGGGCTAAATAATGCACCTGCTTGCTTGGCTTGGCTCCTCCAGGCACGGACTTGCTGGGTATATTTTGAGTTTTCTTGGTTTTTTGGCTTTACTTTGACAGAACATATTTGAGAGAGTGAACACTGTGTATGGGTGCTGGGTGGGCTTTGTCCCCTTGAAAGGCTGCTTTGAATTAGCACCTCCAAAGTGTCAAGAGGGTTATAAAACGTGTGGTATGACTACGATGACGTAGCTAATCCTGTCACCCGCTGTTCCAGACCTCGGAAGTGTTGTGTGCTCTGAACTGGCCTGTTCTCTGGATTTTTGTGGTGGAAAAGTTTTTGAAACTATTCGTCCAAAGGTGGCGTCTATAGCCATCACTAATCCAGCTGGTTCCCTGTGTGTGCAGACTGCCAAGGGCATTCGGTCCTGTGTGTGTGATCTCTGCCGGCAGCAACAAAGCAGAAGGAAAAGGAAGTATTTTGCGTTGCTCTTAGAAGCCAAATTACGAATGAATTTTCTTCTGCCTTAGGATCAGTGCACGCAGTAGTTACTAGAGACTTCAATGCAATATTAAAGACACAAACGGATTTGACAAAGTTTTCTTTTCCCCATGTAACTTGTAGTAAATAGAGATAAATTATCTCATCTGTTTTCTGTTCATTAACCAGGACTGTATCAAATTAAGTTCCTCTAGTATTGCTGCGAGATGGAGATACAATCACTGCAGCTTTATTTCATCATTTCTCTGCCAACACGAGCTCACAGGCAGTGGGAATTGAAGAATTTACAGGCCCTGTGTTTGGCCACGTGTGTGTGCATGTGCAGAGGTGCTGCTTAAAGCGTGTAGCTTAGAAATATCTGCTAGAAAGCTCTTTTATTCTCTCTTGCTTCATTTATTCCTCCTCTTGATGCTTCTTGTCTTTCACCTACAACTTTGATGCAACAATCATTTATGACCAGTTAAATGTTTTCCATGCAGAGAACTGTTTTCTGAAAGAAACCCGGGTTTTTGCCTGAAGGAACCTTTTTAGAGTTGTGGTATCAGGTTGGAACGCAGCGCTGGAGGCGGTCTGGGTCCATCCTGCGGCTCAGAGGGGGCCAACCCCCGCTAAGGTTACACCAGGTTGCTTGGGGTCGCTTCCAGTGGGGCTTCGAGGTTCTCCAGTGCTGGAGATGGCACAATTTGGGACAGCCTGGTGTGCAAGCAGCGCTTCTTGTTGGAAGCGTCGCCCAGAGAGTGTAAGAAACCCCTAGGACGGGTTAGGAATATAGTGCAGTCTCATGCATTAGTTTAAGTTGAGATAGCGTCCCCCTCGCTGTTTTTCCTGACTTTGAAGGCTGTGAATAGTTTGGAATAATCTGTTGCAGAAAACAGTTGGTACTTGGAAAGGTCCATGTCCCAAGACTGGTTGGGCCTTCTTGGCTCATCTGTAATCGCTGTTATTCCAGAGTAGCACATGGGATTCAAGGAGTGCTTTAGTTGGATGATTGTGCTAGATTCATTTGATTGAACTAACTTTAATTCTCTGCCCCAAAAATAACCCCCAGGCCACCTTTGTCACTTTTCCCGTATCACCTTTTCGAAGCCTGCGTTAGCTTTTGAAATGCAGCTTCTCATTGTTGCAGGCTTTCCGTTCATTGCCAGTCTTTGCTTGGAGGATACCAGGGCAACATGTGTTTGTTATTGCTCAAGAGCGATTTGTTTTGTGACACTTTAATGATATTTCAGCAGCTCAGTGTGCTTGTCAAAACAGCGTGGCAATTCTTGGGTACTCGGGAATATCCGACGTGTGACAACAATCCTTTAAACACAGAAGTGCTTGTCTCCTAGAAAGCAGATGGGTAGCAGAGATCTTATCTTTCACCACCTCATGGTCTTAAATAGAGAACAAAGCGTTTCTTTGAGCTGTGCTTCAGAAAGGTGAGTAGCGTCTGCGAACGTTAACAGCAGAGTTGTGGGTGCTTGAACGCCGCCGGGTGGTGGTGACCCGGGTGACGCTTCCTCCTACGCCTGCTCTTGCAGCCCGCTGCTCTGCCGACAGCCTTCAAGGCTTAGCCAGCTCGCTCCCCTCTTCCGTGGGGGTGAGGGTGCAAATCCTGCCCGGGGTGGACGTTTTGTGGCGCCTCTGAATGCTGGGGCTGTTCAGCCGCAGAGTAGAAGCTGACTGCAGTTTGCCTCCTGGTTTGAGTTCTCTCTCGACTGCAGTAAGTGTTCCAGTAGTGCTGCTGGCGGGTGACTTGTCAGTGAGGGGTTTGGGGGGATTGGTTCTTTGTTTGGCTTGGTGGTTTGGTTTTTTTCTTGCCCGTAATAGTTTGTTCTGCTCTTGTAAAGCAGCTTTGTAAAGCGAAATGTAACAACATACTGGCAGCTTGATGATCCTCGTGATGCTAATTATATTTCCTTTTCTGGAACATCTTTCTCTACCTTCCACAAGCCGTGTGTGTTTAGTAGCTAAAGCAGACAACAGTTTCTGAGTCAAATAATGTAATTTTTTGCAGTATGGGGCTCTGACAGTGATCATCTTGGGTATTACTGTGATGATAATAATAGTTCTTGCTAAGTGCCTTCTAGAAATGATTGAAACGAAATTGCTTGCAGTCTGAATTAAACCTGATGTTTAAAGGGAGGTCCCATTCAAGAAGATGTCATCACTGCAAAGGTGATGGCTATATTATACTAATATCTGTTTTTTTCTGTAATTCACTTCATTGAGGCACTCTGCAGAACTACAGAAATAAGTGAGTGTAACTGAGACAGGCTGCAGTTTGACAGACCAGTGTGGGGAATACACACTAGGTTACATGCATATTAATCCCCAGGGTTCCTATTGACTTGAAAGATTCAGGCAGTTTATATTGCAAGTAAACATTTCACAGCCTGGCCCTTCATAGTTCACAACTTACACTAAATATTGCACGTGCAGAATTTAAATCAGCTATTCATTGTTTCTCCCGTTGTTGTGCACACTTGTGTGGCAGTGAGAATGGTAATTGAGTTTTGTTATGTACCCTGGGAATAGAGCAGAACGTAAGCATATGTGGCAAGAAGGAGGTTTATATTGGCTAGCACTGAAAACTTCGTGAGCAGGAGGAGGGTTAAATACTGGAATAGATAGGTACTGAATTTCGTAGAATCCTTACACCTCCCTGCCTGCCCCGAGTTTTTTGGGGGGTGATGATGGTGTGGGTTTTTTCTTTCTTTTTAAGAGCAGGTTGTGCTGGCATGCCTTAAGCGTGGGTGGTTCTGCTTTGTGTCAGTGTGATGGACTGGTGAAGGATTTCAGACCTATTTTTATGAAATGACAATTTTATGTGTTGTAGCCCAATGGGAAGTGACTTAAAATATTTCTGGTTTTTAATACCTGTCACATGATTAATAAGTATCCAGAGTGATTCTTTCACAGGTGCTGTGTTTAAATAAAATATTCTTGTGGCGTTGACCCATTTTAAATGGTTCCGTTCAACATTTGTATGTTACTGGTATTGGAATATTTTTGCATGTGTTGTTTGTCCACTACTGAAATGTGGTTCAGAAATCCAGTGATACTAATGTGCTGAAGAAACACTGCTGTATTCACTGAGCAGGAATAACCCAGTAAAAGTATTGCTTTAATTTTAAAGCTGACCTTTTCTGTTATTTAGTAGAAAAATCAACGATTCCAAAAGGAAATAGACCTTTTGTGCTGGAGAGGATATATGGCCTACAGGAATGACAGACTGAGGGACTGTAATACCTTCACTGTGCTAATCCAATAATAGGGACATTTTTGGTTGCATGACTTACGATTATGTTAGTACCGACAGACAGGTAAAAGTTGCCGCTGCTGGGGTTGTCTCCCAGCAGCTTTTACCAGAGGTGTGGATAGCATTCGACGCATCACTGGACAGGGCCTCCGAACTGCGACCTTTCCTGTTACACAGGTTGGAAGGTGGAGCCTTTGGGGCTAAACCTCGTGTTCACGTCCTTGCGGCAGATCTGAAGCAGCCTGGGGGGTGGCAGGCGCGGTTCTGTGCCTGCTGCGGTCCTGGGGACGCGCTGTGAGGAGCAGACCTGCCTCGCTGCGGGCCGTGCGGGACGGAGCCCCCCCAGCCAAGGGTGGCAGGAAGGCTGACGCGGGAGGTGGTGCTGGGGTCGGAACACGGCGGGTTTAGGCTGTAGAAAAATGACTGGGGATGTGGCAGGGGACGAAGAGCAGTGCGGGTGCGACCCACGCGAGGGCTGGAGCAGGGAGCGCTGGAGGCTGCGGCACGGGCTGCGCGTTGTCTCTGCCGTGCTGCACTTCGTCCGGCAGCCTTGAGACGTGGCAGCTTGATACTGAGACCATAGACTTGGTTTTTTTCCTGCCAGTCCTTCCTTTTTGAACAGGTTATCTGGAATTCGGTGAACAGTTCTAAACTGTTGTATAAAATTGTAAATGTTTCTGGTGAAACTTTATTTATGAGAACATAAAATGAATCCTTTTCTAAATAGGTTTATAAGCAGAGATGTGCCCCTATTCTCTGTTGTGAAAAAGCTCTGTCAAATTTAGTATAATTTTATAACCGTTGTGAAGCTTTTTGAAATCATCCTATGAAATTCAATAAAAACCCCTAAGATGTCGATGAGATTATGCAAAAGGATGCAGAGTACTCCAAAGCGGAGGTTCACTTCTTCTGTTGAATCCAGTACTGAGAATTTCCAAGCTCTCTATAAAAATATGCTTATATTCTTTTAAAAGTATCATGTACGACTTTATAAATATTTTATGAAAAATATTAACACTTTGCTTCAAAGCAAAGCTTTTGAAGCTTTTCTTAAAAGGCACATAAGAATTGCTTTTTTCAGTCCTCCTACACTGTATAAATTTTCCCTACTAGTTTTGTTGTTACGTAGGGTGTGTTCAGAGCTCCTGCTGAAACAGAGATACCTTCAGGTTCCTCAGTGAAATCAAGCTGAGGCTGAGGATGTGCTTTACTGTATTGCTGTAGCAAGGCCTGAAGGACTGCTCTGGAGTCATGGAAGGCATTATTTGGTCAGACGGCAAACTAGGGTCCTAGAAGACAAGAGGTCCTGGTGAGGGCTGGCCTATCCATCTGAAACCAATTCCAGCGTCTGACAGAAATAATAATCCAACTTTCTTTCACTTAGTTGGTTGGAGGAAGTCAATTCCATGTGGTAATTTACACCAGATGGAGATCTGCCCCACAGAATGCCACATCATCCTGTACTTTTATGCCTTTACGTACCTCTCAAATATGGATTAACGAATATTTGTTTGAAAAGAAGCTATTATTTGGAGTTTGTCTGCTGAGAACTTAGAAAAGGTTATGCTCTAAGCTTAAGTGTCAGGCTTAGCTTAGTGGTAAGTACTTCCCCTTCCGTGTATACTGTATGGGGAAATGTACATACACATCCAAACCGCTGCAAGCTGTTGTGCAACCGAGACATCAACCTCAAAGGGGCATAAATCTCAAAGTCCATCAACAGTGAGATAATTAATTTCGTATGGGATATAGTACCTGTTCTAAATAAGGCTGTCTCTGATGAATTTCGAGCTGTGAAGCTGGCACCTAAAATAGACATTTCCACGCATGAGATTCCCCCCCCCCCCCCCCCGCTAATGTAGCTCAGTAATTACATTTGTCAGTAGGTCTTTTTCGAGACAAATGGAAATCAAATCTTGCAACCACTTGATGGCTCGCTTTTTTCATCTGAAAAGCTTGAAACCTCTACTAGTCTGTGAAAGTATTAACGTCCCCAGCTAATTGCTGTTATATTGTTGACCTCTGAGGAGATTAGCTGGTCTAGCAGGTGCCTCATGATCTGTGTTTATCGCTGGGTTTCTGACACACGTACTGGGACACGTTTTATTGCCTGCTGCTGATGGGGTGGTAAAAGGTATATGGTTTTCAAAAGTGGTTGTGTTGGTTCACTTCAGGTATTAAACTGGCAGGCAGCGAAGAGCTATAAAGCTGAAAACCTTCACATTGCTCTGAAAAGCCCTGTTGTATGGAATGACAGGGAGACCTTCACGTAGCAAAGTGGTTTTTTGTAGTGGTGATGACCCTCATGAGGCAGAAGATCACTGATGGTTTGGATCCTGGCCCTCGCTGTAGTCCCAGTTGGCTTCTCCATCTGTGGATTTGTATTTACTGTGCAGTTGCATGCTGGCAGATGTCTGGGTGCAATGGCAGGGGTGTAGACCGGGTGGATTTGATAGAGCGAGGCCAGAGGAAGCCGTTACGATTATGACAGGTTTCTCCTATGCAATGTAAGTGATGTGAGTTTGCCTGGTGAGTTCTGCAACTGCCCCAGCAAGTTGTGGTTGTCCAAGTATTTTAAAAAGCTCAGTGTTTTATTTTAAATATTAGAATGGCTGAGAATCCTCCCCTGCTAGTTTCTTTGACCTCAAAGATAAGAAATCTCTAAAATCTCACATTGTATTCGAGATTACATTTTTAGTGAGATTATCAACTGCTGGTGCAGAAATTAGGATGTGACCCATCACGTTCTCCTTCTGTGCATATAGCTTCCACACAGGCACCTTTATCGGCTGTACCTTTGTTTCGTGGATCGCGGGATAATTCAGGTTGAGAAGGACCTCAGGATGTCTCTAGTCTGACGCCCTGCTCCAGTCTGGGTCAGCGATGAGGTCAGGCCATGTGTCTCAGGGCGTTATCCAGTCTGGGTTTGAAAATCTGCAAGGACGGAGATATCCTGTTTTTCTGTCCTACGTACATGTTGGGGAAGGTTTTTGGTTGTGCAGCGAGTTGGTAACGCATTTTGTTCCACTGTATGTGGGTGTGTTTGTGGCTTGGTGTCACCTCTGCCCGCACGTGTCAGCAGCGCGGTAAATAGCCCATGTTCTGCTCTCTGTCCCTCTCCCCTCCCTCCATCGGTCGTTGGGCTGCCTGGTCCGTCAGGAAGAGAGTGGCGGGGCAGGATCGCCTGCGTTGGAGTGTTGAGGAATCAATACAGCCGGTGACCTTTAGCCAAGCTGACATTTACTGGGGTGGATCCTCTGCACACGCAGTACATGACTGCTCACTCGCTCGCTTGATGTCTCTCCCCAGAGTTCTGCTAGGTGGTTTTTCTCCTTTTGATGTCTTGCTCTGCCTAATTTTTATCTAGAGTTTTTTGCTTTTTTTTTTGTCGTATGATTGAAGGGCGGACGGCCGAGTCTGTCTTTGACCTAACAGACCCTTTAAAGGAGACTCTGCAGGCACGATAAAATGAGCTAGGGTGAGACTTCTGAAACTGAGGAATGTGAGAGAAATCAGATTTCCCCTGTAGGATTTGTCCTGTGCTGTCATTTCCCCTCCCTGCGGGTGCCTGGTCCTGGTTGTTTTCAGTTGCTCCGTTGTCTGTCCCCCCATCTCCGTTAGGTTTTCGCCTGGTGTGAAGTCCGTGGGCAGTAAACACCCTGCGGTGTCGTGTGTTCCTCTTCTCAGCTGGATGCTGGCACTTCTCCTTTTCTAGCTCAGCTTACCCTCTGATGCTTGTGTGACATGGGTTTGACCTGGGGAGGCTGGAGGATGGGCCGCCCCGCAGTAAGAGGACGCGTGGTTGTATTTTCTTACAAATCCGGGGACATAACGGAGGAGT
Organism: Leptosomus discolor; assembly: GCF_034619465.1. Lineage (NCBI taxonomy): Eukaryota > Metazoa > Chordata > Aves > Leptosomiformes > Leptosomidae > Leptosomus > Leptosomus discolor. Next base: position 1,188,578 of record NC_141399.1, read on the forward strand.
GCAGCGCCGGTGAGAAACATGAGCGTGGCTGTTAGCGGCAAGGCTGAAGCCAAGGTAAGAGCTTGGACCGTGGTGCTGCTCATCTGAACTGCCTCCTGCTGGGGGAGAGTGCCCAGTGTCCCTGCTTCTTGCCTGGGAGCAGCTCCCGCACAGGAGCAAATGCTCCTCTTGGTGCCCAGTTGGAGTCTTAGTGATGGGTGAGACTTCGGTGGCGTCTCTCCCAGAGACCAAGCAGGGTTTTGTTTGGGGCATCTTGTGAAAGGAGTGTTGATTATGTTTCCCCCCATAAAATACAGAGACAGTCAGCTCTGTCTTTGTTCATCCTGGGGCACAAAGGCAATCCCAGGAAAGAGGATCGTAAAGGTGCCACGCAGTGTGGCGTGACTGCCAGCTTGTGCTCTGGGGAGGCTGGAGGAGCTGCACTAGGTCAGGTACCCGTGCAGGGAGTACAGCGTAATTGTCCTGAGACAGGAACAGACCTGTCTCGAGGCGAGGCAGCGCTATTCAGACAATCGTATCAATACATTTCTGCGTTACACACTGGCTGCCAGTAAAATAATAGGGGTTCATTTGATGGCTCTTGTGTTAGATCTTCTGTTTGAGTTTCTAGGAGTAGCAGAAGGAATACTCTAAATAGTATATAACTTACTGTGTACGTCTATAGCTTAGGATTATCTTAGTGTATGTATACACACTAGTATTTTCTTAAGAGTTTGGCCTTTGTTGTTGTAAAGTTTGACAGCGTAACCTTGCTGACTTGAAAACGTTTTGTAATTTTTTAGTGAAGTGAATGTGAACTTAACAGCTCCTGATGCACAGGAACGCTAGACATGAAGTGCTGTCTGCTCTTTCCTTCCCGCCTTGCCCTTTCCTTCCTTCCCACAGCCGTACCTCCCCCCCTGCCAAAAGCAGAAGCCCACCCACCCTTCCTTTGGCTTTCCTCGCTTACTGCAGCTCTGTAGGAGAACTCGTACCTGGCACGTTCCTGCTGCTCATAATGAGCTTTCACTCAAGTCGCTGATCAATAGCAGAAACCAGCAGGTCTGTCTCTATTGCTTGTTTTCTCTATCTTGAATCTGCCAAGATAGATTAGACCATTGCCAAGGTCACTCAATATGTTGCGAGCGGGTGAAAAGATATCTCGTTGACTTTTTTAGGACAGGACTGCAAAAAGGCAAGGCTGGAGCTAAGCTGAGTGTACAATGACAGATTAAATCTGCATCAAGGTCACGGAGGGTATTTTTAAGTGAACCTTAGACACTGCTGAGCAAGATATACGTCCCCTGTCAGTTACTGCACTGCTGGCTGAGGCGGAGGATCTCGGCAGTACCCAGGCGGGAGGGAGCAGACAGCAAATTCGGGAACTGCAGTGACAGAGCACCTCGGGTGTCGCCCTCCTGAAATCGATAGGATCTTTACCTGCTTTTCTGGTAGCAGAGCTGTGGGGAGTCCCAGGAGTAAGAGCAGCCTTGTGCTGATCTCTGCAGCCCGGAGGCAGCGGCATCCTCCTGCTGCTGCAGCTGGGGGCAGCCGTGGTGCTGTGAGCAGGGAGAGCTGCGCCAGCGCCAGATTTAAGTGACTGGTGGGCTCCAGGAGCCCCCATATACTGGGCTCTCGTATAGCCGGGGTGTAGCTTCTCCTCAGAAAAGAAGAACATTTTTTTTTTAAAAAAAAAAAGCGCATGAGTCACTTGAAGAAAGAGTTTTTGCATTAGCAACGACTCCCATCGCAGAGAAGGAAGGCTCATAGTAAGGGTCGTATGTTTGATTAGGCTGACTGCTGTGATGGGGACAACTGTCTTCATGGCTTGTGTGTCGAGAGCTTGTCTTTTTTTTTTTTTTTATTTCCCCCCAGATGCAGCAGCTGATCTAATAAAATATACTGTCTGTATAAATCTTCTAGCCTCAGATCATCATGTCTGCCTCAGAGCAGCTAATAAAAGAGCAGACATATTTTCCTAATATAGTTGGTTCATTTAATGGATTGTCGTGGCCCTCCGCACGGCATAGTGCTTGTCTGCAGACTGCAGTATCTGTGTATGTTAAGATTTCTGCCAGTAGAAAAGTCAGAGTTATGGGTTTAGCCAGTTTTACAAATCAAACTGAAAGACTTGCTTCCATAGAAACCAAAAATGTCTCCACTTGCTGTTTGTTCCTAGGTTTGGGCTTCAGACTTTTCCAGAGTTTGAAGTGATTTGATCTGTAGGAAATGAAATTCAGTTTCTCTGCACTGAGATGGAATGTAGCTGTGTCCAAGATACGACTCTGCTTTTATACTTGCTAGATTAGTTGTTTGGTGTAGCATCAGGCTGGTTATTCCTGTGCTTTTGAATAGCAGCACACCCTTAATTGCTGTCTTGGCCTGGAACCAAAGTGGTTAGGAAAAGAGTGATGAGAGTAACAGGAGCCTTAGAGATTGTGCAAGGCGTTTGAAGATAACAGGACCTTTCTGATTTCCTCTGCTTCTCCGTGTCCATGAGGACACCCTTGTAGGGCTGAGGCCAGAGTATCAGTGACATTAATGGATGAAGGAAGTTGTGTTATTAGTTGAACTGTAAAAGAGAATCTCATATAATTATCTGCAAGAGAAACCCCAACAGACAATTATAAACTGCCAAAACTTTCAGTCTGCTGCAGTTGTTCTCTGTGTGACCTGAAGTCTTCAAAGGCCTGCAAGATCTAACGCCTGTTTAAGTAGTCTGACTCTACAGTGACCGAGCTGTTAGCTGGAAAAAAGCAAATAGAACAGACTGCAGCTTTGAGTATGTCTGCACTTGTCTTACAGCTTTATCTTTGCCTCTAATTGAATTTTAAAGATGCTGATCATGAGTCATTGGAGGAGGCCAGACTACAGCTCCAGTCCAGATGAAAATGGAACAGTGGGACTGAACGTCTGCGTTTTGGCTTTGAAACACGCGGTGCTCTCCTCACTGAGGCTCACCCAGTCAAGGGCTTCAATTAGCCGGTCTTCGCGTGCGCCGAGGTGGGCTGCGGCAGGGACTCAACCATCGGGGCCACCGACAGCAGCCACCAAGCGTGTCCCTGAGTTGGGGAAACTGCTCTGCTCGGAGTTCCAGACAGACCGAGGATGTCCCAGTAGCGCAAGTTCTCACCCAGCTGGCTCTTCCCTCTCTTTTCCTGCTTTTGCTTCCAAGGCGCTGGGGAGTTGGATTTTGAATTTCAAGCCCAGTTTGACATGGAGCAAGGTAAGTGCAAGAAGTTGCTGGTGTGCGAGTCCTGCATGCAGCTGGAGTGGAGAGTGCTTGTCCTTCTCCCCTCTCATCTGAGAGGGTCAGTTTGCCGTGGGGTATAACAGGTCCTCATGGATCTGCCAGAAGGATCTCACCTGAAATCAGTTCAATAACTTGAGGAGAACCTTTTGTGTTCTCAAAACGCTGTTTAGAGATAACAACCACCCATGGATTTGAAATGCAGCTTCAAGCACTTGTTTTGGCCTTCTGCAGCATGGCCTTCTTCCTGTTTGGGGAGATTGCTTTTCTTTTTAATATTTATTTTTTTTTCCTCCTCGTTGTTAGGTTCTAAGTCTTCCTACCTGACTTCTAGTGGGAGTTATGGGGATTGGCCTTTGTCTCCTTATCCTGCATACTGATCTAACTCCTCTGACTTTCCACAGGAAACCGAGATGGAAGAAAACTGTCAGCTACAAGTGAAGGAGTAAAAGAAAGGGAGAACGGGATCGATTCCCACGCTCGGTGGGACAGTGCTTGTACTGCTATAGTGTTCTCGTCTGCAAGCAGTGGATCAGGCTGTCAGAATACCGCTACACCACCGCTCAGCCCTGCGTTGTAGGAGTCAGAGGTGAGTCTATGCCACACAGAGGCCTGCATGTTATTTTCTGCCCGTAATCAGCTTGGGGTGCAGCAGCCTTCAGCCTGATTGTAGCAGTGTCTGTCAACTCGGTCCTCTGCTTCACCTCGCAGACTTGCTGGGTCTGTGTGGTACAGAGTCAGGGGTATGAGGATGCTCAAGTACAGCGCAAAAGCTTGTTTCCAGGAGGGAGCGTATCCCACTCTGGGCTTGCCGCTGAGTTTTCAGAGCATCTCTGAAAACTCGGAGGTTCTGTGTTCCTGGAACACCAGGGAAGGAGGATTTGTCAGTTAGGTCCTTCCTTGGTCGTTACCCTCTAGAAAAACCTGTGTTTGGGTCACCTCGGGAGCGTCCCTGTCAGCTGAGAGGAGGTCCCTCAGATGGCCTGCCTGGGCCCAGGCGGTGCCAGAGGGCCGGGGACAGTGAGCACTGGTGGCTTATCGCCAAGCGTTTAGTATCTGCTTTTCCATGAATTTACTGTCACGGTGACAGTCGTGTTCTACAAAGTATGTCACTGTCTGCAGTTGGAAGCGTAAGTTATTGTCTGTTGTTCGACCTCATGCTTGTCTCCTGGAGCTCCTTCTCGGGGTCACAGGAGTAGCTGTGTGGGCTCAAGGCAAAGGGCTGTCCATTAGCCTGCAGCTTGCTGCTCTTGAGAAGAGACTAGTTTAAGTGGAGCAAGGAGAAACAGGATGGGCTCAGATGAGAGTAAAGCTGTTTCCTGAGTTCCAGGGTCAAGTTATTTAGTTTTCCTATTTGTTTCTGTCCCTGATTTTCTGGGTTGATTCTGTTTATCCTGGTTTTCTTGTCATTCATTGAGTGTTTTTCAGGGTTTTGTGGTACATTGCTGTCTTTTGGGGGCAGGGACTGTCTAGTATAGCTTGTATCTGACACCTTTATCACTATCACCATGCGAGAATTTATTGATTGTATGAGTAAATATTAATTACACTAATTAAGTGTAAAGATTACTAAAAGGGAAAGTAACATCAAACTCCAGAAAAGCTTTTCGTCATCTTAACGTGGTTGAGAAAGCATCAGAGTTTCAGCAAACCTGCTCTGTTGAGTTCTGTGGCCAACACTCTTTATGTCCAGTTAATAATTGAGGGGAAAATGGGTTTTGTCTTGTTTCCAGTCTGAGCGTTGGAGGATTAAATATATAAACGTGGGCCTAAGGTTATGTAAACTGTTAAATTCTGATGGAAGAGGGAAGATTCTTGTCTCTAGTATGAAAAGAAGGTATTAGACATGCAAACCCTATGCCTTTTCAATGTTTCCAATTTTATCGTCGATCTTAACAACATTTAGTGTGTCTCTTTGTAACCAGATAGTATGAAAAGCTTTAAATATGTCCTAAAGGCACTTGAGAAGCTCACGAAGCAATTAAAATGCAATTGAAATGCCATGATCCTTACAGAGAATGACTGATGATTTTTTCAGGGCTCAGGGCTGTCAATATTACTATCCATCTGTTGATTTTTATCCCCTCCCCATCTCCATTTTTCTTTGCTAACCAAAGACAAAGCTCTAAAAAGCTTTGTCCATGGTCACAACAGAATGGGGATAATTACATCCAAATGCCAGAGATTAAATACCGTTTCACACAGTTTTACTAAAGAGAGCAGATAAAGCAAGGGCAACAGCTCTCAATCTGAAGAGACCAGAAGTAAGTCTGTCTCTCCTGAGCAGTCTCAAAACTTGCGATACGGCAGAGCTCGGCGCTGTTGCTCGGAGGGCAGCAGGGCTTCCCCTGGTGACGGCCTTCGGCCCACCTTGCGGGTCGAGGACGAGCACTACGTGCCTACGCACGGCTGGTGTTTGTTCCCCTCCGCGGTGTGATTAGCTCCCGCTGTCTCCTCGCCGCCGTTACAAAGGCTGTGGCCGTGGCTCGGCAGGATTTCACCTCAGCAGCGCGGAGGGAAAGCGGGGATGCTTCCTCCGAGCCGGCGAGTTCAGGGTTTGCTCGGCAGCGAGGCACCCCCTCCCTCCTCGCCGCTGCGCCCCTGCGGCAGCAGATGCCTTCTCCTCGGAAATGTCCTTTTCCTTGGGCGTTTTGACTGCTGCATTTCCGAGGTGCGTGGTGTCTGCTTTCAAGCTGTTCCTTCTGCTGGTGAATGTCTTAGTCTCTCTGGAGACCTTCCCTTAACCTTTCCTTCGGCAGTAGTGCAGCAGCTGGTGTTTGCAGAGGAGTGCCTCTTGCCTTGGCGTAGCTCTGTCCCTGTCCCTGTTCCCGTGGGCTGTTTTGCCCACCAACCCCAAAGGTACGGAACTCGGGAGCCTGCTGGGGAAGGCACTGACTTTCGTTTTCCATTTGTATGGAGCTTGCTTACCTCCGTCACGAGGATTTACGGGTGTGACAGTAACCATAGAAATTCAGAATAATTTATGAAAAAGTAGATTTCATCAGACATAATTTTCAAGAGTTACTATTAGTTGATTTAAGTAAAAGTACTTTTGACATAATTGAAATTTGGGGAAAAATAAAGTGCAAAATTACTTTTTGTTTTTAACATAGCAACAGGAGAGCAGTTACAATGAAGAAGAGATGACGGATAGGCAACAAATTGCCTAAATTGTGAAGGAGAGTGTAGCTGAACACGCCTTTCACTGCAAAGGTACATAGCAGGGAATGGAAAACAGGGGCTGTGCTTGTAGAGAAGAACTTACCGAAGTGCTTGTGAGAGCTCAGCGTGAGCTCTCAGTGTGATGTCGTGGCTAAAACTGCCTTTAAATTCGAAACAGGGGTATATTGAGTGGAGGCACGATACACAGGAAAACTGTGTCTTCGGTCCTGGTGAGCCTGGAGCAGGAATGACGTATCTGTTTCTCTTTCCTTGAGAAACAATGGTGAAAAAGTGTGGTTAGAGAATAATTACACAAATTATCTAAAGAATGAAAGATGTGGTATACCGAGGGGCTCAAGAAGTCTAATCTTTGCAGTCTGTCAGAGAAGGTGCGGGACAGCTCAGTGACGGCGTGTGCTTATCCCTGGGTGAGAACAGGACTCCTTCAGGCGGTCAGAAACGGTTCGTCAGTGCCCCGTGAACGGCCGGTCAGCAGAAGCTGACTTCTGAGGTGGCATCTCTTGCAGTTGAAACGTTAGCAATGGTCAGTAACCACCGGGGCAGCTTGTGAGGATTTTTTTCTAGCTTTGTCATTGGCAACTCTAAAATCACATTTAGTTGTAATTTTTGTCTTTTCTCCCTTCCTCGTTGCCCCTCTAAAACGCTTGACCGAATTCAGTCGGAATTACTGCGTTTACAGCAGAAACTGAGCTTGTGGGGCCTGCGTTATGCCTAAGTCCCAGCCGAGTTCTTACGGTGTAGAACTGGGCGGCGTAAATTGTTCTGTGAACACGTCAGACAAACTACTTTTCCTTAATGCCTTACACCCCCCCCCGCCCCCCCAACCCAGCATTAGTAACTGTTGTGGATCAAAAATGTTGTTGAAAATTGCTGAAAACTATCTTTTTAAAAAATGGTTATTGTCTGAGAAACATTGGGGTATTTAATTTCTTTGCCAAAACGTGCAGAAATGGATAAAACCTTTCAAATAATAATAATAAAAATGATTCCAGGAGAGTAGACATTTTCTTCAAAAAGAAAAAGAAAAAAAAAAAAAAGGCGAAATGGATTGTATCACCTTCGGGACGACTTCCCTGTCACCTGCTTTAGTTCTCTCTTTAAAGAACGCGTTGAGCATCTCCACAGCAGGTGCTGGGCTGGGCACCAGCGCTGTTCCTCCCACCCCGCGCTCGGTTTGGGTCGGTTCCGCCGTTCTGGCGGCCACGGCTCTGTAGGCCGCCTGGGCAAGAGCCAGCGTCGTCGGAGCCACCTCCAGTCCGTAACTGGGGCACCACGGCGTTCGTCACCCGCCGCTTCCCCCACTGCAGGCAAGAACGGCCGGTTCTGGCCTTGGACAAGAAAACTTCGAGGCTGATCATGCCGCTGGCTGGGCTTTGCTTTCAGCAGGGGGAGCTGCCTCGCTGCGGCAGAGCCCGCGGCCGGCGGGAAGGCGGCTCCGGCGCTGCAGCCCCTGCTCCCGCCGCGGGTGCGGGGGGTGCCCGGCTGCTCCCCCCGGCTGGTGGGGCTGGCATCCCCCGGCCTCCCGCCTCGGCCAGGCCTCCCGGCCTCCCTGGGCCTTCACCCCGGGGCTCTCCAGCCCTTCGGGAGGAGCCCTCTGAGCTGCTGCTCGCCTGGAGCCTCGGCGCTGCGGTTCCCCCCAGCTCCTTCCCAGTCGGGGACAGAGAGCTCGCTCCTTCCAGTGAGGCTGGAAGGGCAGCCCTGGGCGGCCATGGCGGCGATGGCGGCGATGGCGGCGATGGCGCGAGGCGCGGGGGGCCTTTGCCCATCAGTGTGCTGCCCGCCGAAAACGCGCGTGTGGCGGGGAGGTTTTTAACGCTGCTGTGTGCCGTGCCCCCAGAGTGACTCCTGGGCCTTGGAGCCTCGAGCCTCACGTGGAATCAGAGACAAATTAACCCTGGGTACGACTTGGCTCAAAGGGAGCGTTTGGGATGAAACTGACCCTTAGAAATCACAAAGCGTGGAAGGATGTGCTGGATCAGTCAGTGCCTCTCCATTTCTTAGCCAGTTGTTTCATTGCTGGACGGCTGCTGGTGTTTTGCCTGGCTGTGTTTTCAATTACAGGCCTTGTCATGATGACAGCAAATGCTTTCTAGCTCTTAATCTCACTGGACTCTTCTTTTCCTCCATATAATCTGTTAATTTCTTTATATCCTTCTACAGACTTTTCCTCTATTGAGTTCTCGGGTGCCACTCTAGCTCGCTCTTTCAGGTCTGTAATTTGTGTTGCTGGTGTCTGAAATTACTGCGATCTCTTTTGTCACATGTAGCAAAGAGCTTTTCCAGTATTTTAGATGTGGACCTGGAAATACTTTGTCAAGACTTGATAACTCGTCTGTTCAAAGGACAGATTTCTGTGTCATGCCTGTAATTTTCCTTAGCCTTTCCACTTCCATCTCACTTCTAAATTAATGCCAGCTTGTGATGCTTCAACAGACACCTTGCGTTTCCTCCTGGTGGTGTTAGCTGTGTTTCAGACTGGTTAGTCCGCGGTACACCAGCCTGTGCTCCAGCTCGGTGAACGTGCTGCGAGCCCCCTGCCCCAGGCCCTCCCGCGTGGCTGTCAGCAGGCGGCTGGAGCTCGGTGGCGTTGGCCTCCTGGGCTTCAGTTTTGGTTCCAGGTCCCTGGCTTGGCCCTGGAGCGTGCAGATAACCTCGGTAAAGGAAAGCAAGTGTCCTGTCACTTCCCTAACCATTCCCCCTCATTTCTGAAAACGTAAGACTTCTCACTTCCCTTTCAGTTTGACATCTGCAAAGCCGGGATGATTCTTTCTTGCCCTGTGTCAGTTGAAGCTGTCCGGGATGTGGGAGAGGGGCGGCTCTGCACAGGGGGTCGTTAGTGCTGCATTAAAACTTCCAGGTGCTGCTGAGCAGAGCTATGAGGGAATAGGTTGGAACAGAAAACATAAACCTTCCGAGACGCCTGCTGCAGCGTAGTGAGTCAGGCAGCTTCTCAACAGCAAAGCTACAAAATTAAGTGAACACAGAAGAGGAAGCAAAAGGGTCAGGCTGTAGCAGTAGGGATCCTGGAGTTTGTTTTGAATTTCACTGGGTATCTGGAGTGCTGAATAGTTGGAAGATTCCCTATAAAGTATGATAATTGACTGTTCGGAGATGGTTTTTCCAGGGGTGTGATTTTTCCATGCCAGATTCTGGGAAAGGAGTGCGGTAGTCTCTGAGTCAGGCTTGTCTGACAGCAGTGGCGTCGGGTTGTAACCTTCACCAAGCGCCCAGGCAGTCTTTGCTGATGGGATATTGATCTTGGTCTTGTCCCTTGCAGTGGATTCTGGAATGAATTGCTATAAAATGAGCACGTGCTTAGTTTTATAGGATGGTTTTCTACCCCTGAATTTGTTTTTACATGTAACTAACTTCAGCATGTCTTTGAAAACGTGGTATTTTTCTTCTAATGAGCTTTGCCTATTTGCTTATGGAGCTATTGAAAGATTTAAATATAACTGATAGTAGGAGTAATCAGATGGTAATACAAAAGGAAGCTGAGGCTAGAGGCAAATTGTGAGAACTGGGACCGGTTGCAGATCTTTAATAGCTGATTATTGAACTCTTTATTTCATTAGAACAAAACCAACGGTATTTGAAAACCAAAGAATTTACTTTGTTCCTGCCATGCTTTCTGTCTCACCATAGACTTACTCTCCAGAAGGATTTGGGTACCCTCAGTTCTCTGGGGGAATGGCAGGAAAATCTTCAGCCCGTGGAAGATTCTATAACCTGGCCGGCTTTACTAGTGTGACGAAACGTGATGCAAACAGATGCTTCGGATTTCCTAGGTTTTGTTAAAGATGACTCTCACCCTGGGCTTTTTTTTTCCCTTTTCAGCTTCTGCATGTGGGATTTCAGACCCATTGACATCAGTGTGACATAGACAGAGGTTTTGTTCCTTTCTTTTTCTTCCCATTACGCTCCTGCCCACTGGCACATTTTACTGAGGCTGGTACTGTCAGCCTCCTCAAACCGCGCAGGAAGGCTTTTCCAGCCAACAGCAGGGGAGGCGTGGAGACCCTCCACGGGAGAGCAGTGCTGCAGAGGTGTCCGTCAGAGATGCCCAACCTCTCCCTGACTTCTCGTGTCAGAATTGCCTGCTCCCCCAGCCTTACTTGGAGTTCCTTCTAGGCTCTGCCTTGCTGCATAGAAATGGTCATCACTGCTCTGGGAGCAAGAAATACGCTTCTCCTGAGCAGGGGGTGGAACTCCTGGCTGGTGGGAGAAAGAGGGAGAAGAATCAGCACTCGGGACACAAAAGTCCATGTGTGCTTGGGTGTGTTTGCAGCCCCCGTTCCCTGGCGGTTTGCTTTGACAACGGACAGTGAAACACCCTTCCCCGGCCGAACTGCTGTCAGCAGGGACTCTCAGAACGGGAAGGAGTTTCCCCTTTCTTAAGGGAGGTGTCAGAGGGCCGGCCTGGGCGGACGTTAATAGCTGGCTCCTGATATTTAACTTGTGTTCCTGGCATGGGCTTGATTACAGAAATCAGAGGCAGAATGTGTGACCGGCAGGTACAGTGGGGTCTGGGGGATTCCCCACTAGGAACGAGAAGGAATGTTCTCAGTTTTCCCGTGCGTGTTTGTTTTCTTTCAGGCAGGTTGTGCCTTCCTCTTCCTCCGAGTGCCCCTATGTGCTGGATGACGTGAGCAAACCGGCGCAGTGCCAGCACGGCCTGCCCGGGTTTTAGTAACCCTGAGGACTGGAGAATCTTTCCCTTTATGCATTAATATAAAATAATGTCAAATAAAAATGGGAGAATATTTTATAAGAATATAAGAGTTTACAGTAATAGGAGATAGATGCATTTTTACTGGGTTTCATAGTGTTACAGTAGTAGTCAGCATTTTTGTCAACACGTTTTCTTGTAGTGAGAAGAAATTGTAATGCTGCACCCTCTGATTTTAGACAGGTGACGTCCAGCGGGCTGTGGATTAACGGCCCCTGCAGCAGGAAGATGTCCGTGTTTGTAAACGCTGTAGGAGCGTTCCTGAAGTCTGCACTGGTTCCTCCTTCCGAAAGAGGGGTCTTTTTCCTGCCCACTGGGGCCTGGGGCCGTGTTGCGTGGCCAGAGCTGTGTCCTCAATAATGAGCTTGCGTTTTCCTGGAATAGAAAGTGGATAAGTAGTTTGGTTTAGAGCAGAAGGAAGATGATGGGAGGATGAGATTATATAAAGTTAAACAAGCACACGCATATATATGTGCATGTTAAATTTGGAAGTGTCTTAGTTTCTTGTTTTCATGGCAAATGAAAAATTGTAAAATGAGAAGAAAGAATCTCTAAAGTTACATCAAAACATTGTAGAATTGCACTTGTGAAGCGGAATTTTTTTAGTAGAAAGGAACAATTTGAAAATACATATCTTTCAAAACGAGTTGCTTGGGAGAGCAGAGAGAAGTACAAAGCTGAAACAATTCTAAATTGTAACCTTTAAAAATAGCTGTGTGTTTCCTAACAAACCTGACATCTCTTCATTATCACAGACACATTCATTAACTGAAATATTTATTTGGGATTAGGGGAAGTTTAAAAATGCAAAGGCTGCTTCGTTTGTTTTCTGCTTTCTGAAGATGTGATTTATTTAACATTAATTTGTGATGCCTGCTGCAGTCGATAGCAGATAAGGTGGCAGGGTTCTGCTCACGGGGTAAGGACATGAGCTGCTGGAGTGAACATGGTTTCTGAGGGCGGAAACGAAAGCCGTGCGTTGGGAGCATGGCCTGTGTGTGTGGCACTGCCCCCGGGTCTGCTAAAATCCCAGCCGCCCGGCTGGGGAGCAGAAGGAGAACCTGTTTGCTTTAACAACTGAGTGCCGTAGGGGAGTCAGACCTCATCTCCTGCTGGGAAGCCCAGGGTGGCCCTCAGTGGTGTGGGATCTTGTCTGGGGGTGGACCATGAGGGGGTGCTGTGGGAGATTTTCTTTCAACCCACCCATAACAATCAGTTTTCAGCTCTCGGAGTGCTTTGTCTGGTCTGTTGGGCTCCTTGGAAATGCTGCGAGGTGGGAGACTGAGCGTTAGATCCTGATCCGTGAAGTGATGGGCAGGATAGCTTGTTAGTTCAGTACGGGTAGGGGTTCCAGGTTTGTTAAGGTCCTTTTCCCTAAGGCCTGCCGTGGGGCTGCAGGTGGGGTCTGCACCTCAACAAGGCTGCCAGGCACAGGAGAACTCAGCTCATCCAAGTCTTCTTCACTGCTTCTTCACTGGTCTGCTGAGTGACACATCTGGAAAGCTCGTTGATTGCCAGAAAACTGGGATTTCTGCCATAGAAATCTAACAGAATGTCTAGCAAATAAATGTAAATAAATGAAGTTATGATTAGTGGTCTGTGTTCTCAGGTGGTGTAGCTTCATTTCCATCAGTGAAGCAGAGCTTAGCTAAAATCCAACTCCCTGCATTCTATTTTATTTTTTTAAATAGGAGTGAGAACCTGTGGGTTTTTGTGTGGTTTTTTTTTTTTTTTTTCCCAAATGGCAAGATGCCTTTTGAACAGAAAGGTAGAAGTTGACAGAACAGCACTGCGATTTTTTGGCATCTGGATAAAAGCAGCACACTATCTGAAGCTTTTGAAAGATTCCCTTGAATAAAGAAAAAAAAGACAACATGCAATTAATTTCAGAATACTCTGAGCACGTTATGAAATCCAGCTGGTTGTATCTTCCTCTTGCACAGACTGAGATGACTGTAACTCCTCGAATCTACAGGTCTCTGAAGCTCATCTTGAGGAGATGTACTAAACTGGGAAAAAGAAAAATTAATGGGTTGTCTCCTTAGGTGAAGCAGAAGCAAAAGGCACCCAGCAAAGTGATTGGTAAAGTTCTTGTATAACTGCCAGTAAAAGCCTCTGCTTGCTTTGCATGCTCCGCTTGGAGAGCCACAGGCTTTTTTAGCTCAATACATCATTTTCCTGTTGGCATGTTTTTATGTTGTACAAGCTTGCAGGCTGTAGCTGACAAGCATCAATATTGTCATCATCGTCCTCGTTACCTTCTGCAGCAGCTGGGACCTGGCCATCTCAGGGGTGCCGTTGTTTGGCTGGCGTCTTCCTTCTCTTGTCTGCAAGCAGCCTCCCGCTGGGCCCCCTCCCGAACGTTCAAAGACATCAGGACAGCCTCTTGCTGCCTTGGGACCCCTTGGTGGCTCCGGCGTGTAGAACACACATACACTGGTTGGAAGAGGGTGGCGTAGAAGAATGGTGCTTTATTAACTCTGCAAAAGAAATTTATAGTGTGGTTCACGTGTGACAATACCAAGGAGTAAAAGGAACAAGATGATCTAAGATACCGGGGCTGGAAGAGCTAGTAGTTCTTTCTACATGTTTAGTAGCGTTGGAGCTTTGATCTACAACTAACGTACTTATTCTTCTTTTCTGTTTTGCCCAAGAGAGGCAAGGTACGCCGAGCGTTGTACCGAAGAGACGTCCGTTCACCTCACAGAACACGCCCTTGCCTTCTCGCTAAGCAGTTTTCTCGGTTACTTCTGGAAATGGCCGCTTCAGAGCTTACTTGTGATGAACGGGTTAATTAAAAACAATACCGTTGTACTTAGCAGCCCTGAATGGGACTGTATTTGGGGTGTTCTTCCTGCAGTGCCTGGTCCTGGAGGCTTCCCTGGCGGTGGGTGGGAGAGGGGCTAGCCGCAGCACAGCCGGCTTGGTGGTGGGCCGGGACGGCACCCGGCGCTTCTCCCTCTCGCCGCGGCTGCGCTCGGTGCGTGCCCCTGCTGTGGGCAGGGGTTTTCTGGCAACAGAAGGGGCGAGGCTGTTGTGCGGGTTGTGGCAGGCGGTGGGCGAGGCAGCGGAGCCGAGCAGCAGGGGAATCTATTGTCTCTTTTACTGCCTGATTCAAATAAGGTTTTTGCAGCAGAAGCACTCCCTGGGGGCTGAGCTGTCAGAACGGGTTTCTGTGTGCTCCACAGCATTCTGTAGCTGGGTTGTGCACCTACTGGTAAGGCTGAACCTGTGTCGAGCGTCGGTGGTGTCTTTGCTGGAAAACCTTTTGCGACCCTTTGGATAGCAGCTACTGCTCCTAAAGGGAGAAAAAAATTGTCAGGCCTTATTTAGGTGACAGTTTTCAAGGAGGTTTGGTGTAGGTAGCTATACAAATCTGGGAGAATGCTGCTAAGAGTTTGAGTTTCCGTTTCCAATTGAATTGCAATGATAGTGCACAGAACAAATAGTGTCATTGCTGTGTCCAGAATTAAGTATTACATTAAAAAGGGTAGTGGGGGATAACTTGCTTTGTACCTGTTATCTGTGATGTTAAATAAATTATCTGTAATGTTAAAAATTCCGTAAGTATTTTATAAAGCTCTGTTTTGTTTCTGTTGGGCTAGAACTGAGGAAGGATAATGCGGAGAAAGGAGAAAATGTAAGGTTTTGAAAAACCCCAGAAAATGCCAGCTGACTTCTCAGTTTGTGTTGACAAAACTTCAGAGAATCAACTAACGGGGATTTATAAACAGTAAAGTGTTTGTGGGGGAAATCCCACCAGACAAGCTGTAGGTGTTTACTGTGGTCGTCGTTGTTGACACCAGCAGGTTTGTGCACTTGTCTGTCTCTTACTTCACAGAAATACAGGAAAAACTGTGAATGAAGTTTTGATGGCGTTGGAAGAGCTGGAAAAGGTGAAAGACGAATTGCTGCAAACAAACTTGTGTCTCAAGCCGAGGCAGCAAACTAGAAACACTGACGTGACCTCGGTGCTGGCGGCGGGGATCCATCTAGACGTGCAGTGAAGTACCTGACGTACCCCAGAGCAGGGAGAAAGGGGATCTTTCCCCGGTACGGCAGAGCTGTTCTGCTGGCAGGCACGGGCGGGAGTAAGCCCTGCGGAGCGTGTTCACCCCTCACGTGTGGATCTGACTCGGATCCCACTCTGTTTCCCACATCAGCCCCACAACTGTAACTGGCCAGACTGGAGGTGGACTCTGTTCCACTACCTGTGTGAGTCAGTGTTCTGGTGCAGGGGCCAGGGATAGAGGAGGAAAGAAAGGTGCCTTCCCTGGTGGTTCAGTCTAGCTTGTGAGAAACCTGGAAAATCGGGGCTCTTGACAAGCTATACATCCATAGCTTTCACGTAAGCTGAGCATGAATATTAGCCTGTCAGAAACCACATGAGAAAGAAATTGACCTCGTTTGCAGGGAGCTAAAAAGAAATTTCTTCTCAGACTCCAATATTATGAACGTTTGTTGTTCACAGAAGCCATCTAGTGTGACACAAGCTTTATATACATAGGAAAAAGCACTTCTTTTTTATTTTCCTCACGTAATTCTTCCATTTTCACTGTATCAGAACGTGAGTGGAACAGACATAATCCTGCCTGCCCTCCTTCGTGGTTGGGTCTGGGCTATTTTGTAAGTGGAAAGGTCCAAGCGGGACTTGCTGTCTGTTTGGGGCATTGCCTGGGTGGACCCTCAGGTACCCAACGGGTCGCCTTTACCGCAGGGGATTCGGTTTGGTGGGAACACTAATTCGGGCTCCTTCTCCCAGCTGATACTTCTATCACACCTGCCCACCCCTCAGAACGGACGGTACTAACGCTCGCCTGCAGATGGGCCGAGCAGCTTTGCCCCCCCGGCCCTCCCGTGGTGCCGGTGGGCGTACACAGGCGCAGAGAGGTGGCAGCACCCGCATTTCCAGAGGAAACGGGCAAAGTAGCTTTCTGGTTTCATCAGAGGATGAGTGAAGGTGACAGGCAGGGCTTGAATGGGTCACTGAGGTTAACCTGTTTTACCGGAGATCCTTCCCCCAGACCAGGGGGGTGTCGGGGGTCTGGGGGATGCTGCTGTTCCCAGGGTGCCATAAGTAAGCCCAGGCAGGTTGGTGCCTGTGGGCCCTGTTGCTAAGGGGATATAAATGGTGTTTTGCTTCGGCTGCTGAAGGGGACAATTCAGCAGAAGATGTTCAAATGGAGCTGAATTCAAACCTTTTTTGTGTTCTTTCACCCTGAAAGAGAAGACAAACAGTTTTGTGTCGTGTTGAATAAAATGTTTGGTAAACACTGATGTGCGGGAAAGCAGTAGGCGTGAAAGTTCACTTTTCTGTCATTGCACTTTTTATCCATTAGCTCAGTGGATAGGGCGCCTGCCAGGAGAACCTGGAGGGGCAATTCTGAAAACAGTTAAATCTTCTCAGGACTTTTTTGGGGGGTGGATCACCCTTGGGGCCCTGTAGTTTAACCATTTAGTGGGAGTTGCGCTTGTCAGTCTTCGTGGGTCTTGAGGTATTCTCTGATTGACTTGTTGAAATACTGCTGCGCAGCCTGCACTCTCACGTTTCCCCTGATGTTACGCGATTAACGCGAGGCAAGCTCAGAGGCAGGAGGGCTGCCTTTGGGTAGGCAGCCCTGGCTGTGGGGGAGAAGGTGGTCAAGTTGAGATCTATAGGGTAGATTCCCTTTATATTTCCCACATCTCTATAACTTGCATTGCTGCTACGGTTTTTTGTCAGATAACTTGTGGGTTATGGTCATTGAAAATATTATAAATAGCACTTGGAACATCTGAAAATCAAGACAATAACCCTGCAGTCGGTTGGTTAGGACTTCGATGTGATGTGTGAAATACAAAGATTAGCAGAATTTGTGTCAAATTTGACATTAAAATACTGTTTCTAAAAAGCTTAAGATATGAACAGGTGCTTAATTGCAGAGAAGAAAAAAGACGTGTTTTGCTTCTGAAGTGGAACTGGCCAGATTGAGTCCTTTTGACTTAGAGGAGCAAAGCAATTTAAAACAGGGGAGTGAAATTTAGTTGCTGTGGGTTAAGTATAAACAGATCTAGTTTCTATAAGTAAGTCAGTATTGAAAGAGCTTTAAAAAAATCCCTTGATACCAATTATTTCAGAAGTGAACATCAAATAATTTAAAATATTGGAAGTCTTTTGTGATCAGTACTATAACCTCCAGGCACTGAGCACATTCAGGATTTGTAAGATTGGTCCCAAAATGGCATACAAGAACAAAAAAAAAAATTAAAAATAATTATGAATTAGACTTCATAAGATGCCAGAACAAAACGTTGCGGCCTTGGTAACTAGAAGTGTGTAGATGCTTTTAATCTTGGTACCACCCCCCTCCTGTGTCCGCTGAAGGTAGCAGTGATACTCTCTTTGGCTATGATGCTAGAGGAACAGACTAGAAAAACGTATTCAGGTATGTAGAACCCTAGTGAGATTTGAGATAATAAAGTAGAATTAGTCAATTCTGAGTCATCCATATAGCAAATGATGTATTTCTAAATGTAGAAGTAGCAGCTGAAGGCACCCCCTGGGCTGGGGTCCCTTCTAGTTCAAGCAAAAGCACGATTCTGTGCATCTGCAAAAGTGTCTTTTAAAGTAAGGTGGTGCTTGAGAGAGGAAAAAAGTCTTACACAGTGCAGTTCCTTTGTAATCTGTGGGGTTTTGTGCTTAATGTGCAGTTGCACATGAAAGCGCCGAGGTGGAAGATTTCTAATGGTTGAGTTTATCATATATCAGAAGAGTAAATCTTTGATTCCTTTGCACTGTGTTACCACTCAGCTCTGTCGTGTTTGCCCATTTGAGCTGCTCCGCTGGAAATGATTGTTCTTTCAGCACTTGAATAAATAAATAACTACAAAGGTTTGCTGGTAGATCTGCTTTGCTTGTGCCCTTGCACTTGACTCTAGTGAAGAAGTCGGCTTCCTCTTAGCAAGTGTCTGTTTAGTTTTGCTTATTTTAATGCCAGGCGGAACTGTGGGAAAAGGGAGTATCTGAACGGGGTGGAACCAGCCTGGTTGGAAGAACAGGTGCCCTTTCAGGCCCGGGGCTGGTGGGACTGTGAGCCTCAAAGCTTGTCACTTCTCTCCCGCTGTCTCAGTAGTTTTGATGTCCTCTCTCATCTCTCCTTCCCAAGCCTTGCTGCTCTTTTTAGTTGTTAGAGATGCAGTAGCCTGGTCATTACTTCTTGTATGTATGTCTGCGTGGGAACCCGGGCTTTTTTCAGGGGCTGCAAGGCTCTGGGCTCGTACTGCCGGTTCTGCAGCGCTTGTGTACCGAGGCTGATGCGCCTCACA
Organism: Leptosomus discolor; assembly: GCF_034619465.1. Classification (NCBI taxonomy): domain Eukaryota; kingdom Metazoa; phylum Chordata; class Aves; order Leptosomiformes; family Leptosomidae; genus Leptosomus; species Leptosomus discolor. The sequence continues at coordinate 1,207,024 of NC_141399.1, forward strand.
TTGATTCATCTGTGTCCTGGCAGAGAAGCCCCTGGATGCAGGTGATCCATAGGTTCCAGGGCTCAAGACCTGATCCCGTACTGATACGCACCGTTGTCGTTCTGACTCCAGTTCCCCAGGCAGGATCCTAAACTGGTGTAAGTTAGTGCAGCTGCAATGATGCTGCCTCAGTTGGAACTCTTTTGTAGAAACTCCTATGGTTTTTTAGGGAAATACTGTTATTACTTATCTTGAGACGCCTTGAGCTCCTGTAGTGCTGTCCGTAGAAACGTAGGGTCCCTCCACGTCGTGCAGTCAGGTGCAGGCTCTCCCGACGCTGCGGGTAGGCCGATGCGACCCACGCTGCCATGAGAGCGCGATGCTGCCCGCCGCCTCTGCAGCTCGTGACCTCCGTTCCTCAGCAGGACCCACGGGGTTAAGCGCGGAGCTGTGGTGACATGGCTGTGGTGTCAGGGTCTGCGCTGACCTGTCCTGAGAGCCTGGAGCACGGCTAGAATGAGCCCCTTCCTCGCAGACCTGCCCGTTCTCACTGCTCTGTGATCTTCATTTGCTGCAGGGGCACCACAGGCTCACCTGCTGCCTCCACTGTCTTGAGATAAAATTTGCTTTTATTTATAGCTTAGCCGCCTGACCCAGTGAGTCTACGAGTCTAGTGTGTCACACAGTGCAAAGTAAATAAATCCCATGGTAGTTAATCGTACGTTAGACACGAATCACAAATTCAAACGAAGTTTAGCAATGGGGAAATTTAAAACCAGAGTATTTGAGCTGAGTGTCAGGTTTAATTTTCCCTTATTAAGAATATTAGGATGATATTTGTTTAAGAAATTTGACATTAAGAATGTATTCATAGCAAATGCAAGTACCTTTGAAACCTTTTTCCTCAGTCGAAACAAAATGCTTTGTGGGATTATTAAATGCTGCTCTGTGAGCTTTGAATTTCAAATAAGAGTTGGGTTCAAAAGCGTCCCAATGGATTGAAGAGTAGATGGAAGAGAGCGGCTACGGACCTGCTGCCTGACCTTGAACAAGTCGCTTCAGCGCTTAACGCTTCAACTTGCGCCTTGATCTGTGCGGTAGAGATAATTACACTTACCTGGCTTTGTGAAAAGGGAGGCAGAATTAATTTTTATTCTCTGCAGCATAACTTCAGAATACTTTGGTGGCCTGTACGACCACCTTTGCAGGTTGTGTTGTGTGCTGAAAGCCGGGGAGTCTGGGTTTGGTCGTTGATTCTGCCACAGTTTTCCTGTGTGACATTGAAAGATGCCTGATCTTACCCCCTCTTGATGCGCATTGATGGTTGGGTTTTCTCCCTCTTAATCTTCCCCTTTCTTGTTTCTGGAAGCTGTAGAAGGAATGGACATGGTTGGACACAATTTGTGAGAGCAAAGTTGCCGCTACTGTATTTTTGAGATCCCAGTCATATTATTAGTGCTGAATCCAGTTCACCTCGCAGTTTTGCACTTCGGTGACCTCCTTTGTGTTATTACAGTGCAATTAAAAATGAACAGAGTTCTCCTCCCTCTTCAGTATTAGTTAAATTCTCCATGTGCTGGTAGGTTAAATGGGTGTTGAACTGTTTAATTAAACAGTAAAGTCTGGGGAGAAGCCAGGAGTACACTGTCAAATTAAAGCAGTTGCCTGTGTAAACAGCTGCCCAGATTGTCTTGTACACATAACAATTGTTAATTGAATAATTACCTAAATTTCATCTCTTAATTTTTTCCTCAGGAAATGCATTACATTTACTTGGAAGGCTTGAGTTTCTAAGCAAGATTTGAATGAACAAAGCTGAAGGTGCAATGTATGTGCTAGCTGGGACGCAGAAACTTTCAGGAGCTGATGGTTGAGGCTTAGAAGAAGTCGACGGGAGGGTGATAGGTGCCTAAAGGGCTGCTAAAACCTCTGAGAGGGCCATTTGGTGCGGCAGTGGTTAAGGCAGCGTTCTGGTTGTGGGTCATGCTATCAGAGGCTACATTTGGCTTGGCAATTCAAGAACAGGACCCACTGACACCCCTGGAGGCCTCCCACTGGCTCCAGTAGTGGTTGTGTGTTGCCTGTTGTCCTGTGATGGCCTCTACAGGGCAGCACACATCGTGCTTGGGTCCTCGGCAGCCCTGGCAGGACACCAGTCGTGAATCCGTGGGATGCCTTCTCTGTTAGACTGGGTCAGTCAGGACGGTCTGTGGGGAGTGGGACCTGCTGAAACTCGGCGCCAAATGGAGCCTGCCGTTACTGGACGTGAGGTAGGCCGTGAAGAAATGCGTCAGAGATGGTGGTGTCTGTCTGGTGATGGGGAACGGGCTCGATGCGGCTCTCCCCGTGGAATAAGGACCCAGGCGCTGGTTTGCAGCGCAGAGCAGGTTTCCCTGCGCTGCAGTGTCCCTGCCTTGCAGCACTTGTGGGTGTTTGCTGTCGTCCAGCCTGCCGTGACTGCAGAGATGTCTCTTCCTAAAAACAGAAACTGGTTAATGATTCCATTTGAAGCGTGGAGTCAGACAGCGTTCCCGACCAGCGCTGGTGGGGGAAACACGTGCGTTGTATTCTCTGCCCTAAGGAAATACTTGCCTCGCTCTATTGATGTGCTTTCATGGCGCCTCCTGGGTGGAGTAGGACGGCGTCTTCCTGCTGAGCAGCTGCTCGTGGGCTGCCGTTTCCAACGTGGCAATCATCTCACGTCCCTGTGTACGTCTTCAGATGTGTGCGCAGCATGCGGCGGGCACTTCTGCAGCGCAGCTCAGCTCTCTCCCAGCCGAAACCCATGCAGCGATGGACTCCCATACAGGGAGCCCGGTTCACCATTGGCGTGGCTGCTGGAGAAACGCCCGTCTGGTCGGATGAATCCCCTACCCAGTGGTTTGTTTCTGGGAAGTGATTCAAAGCGGCCCCCCACGCTGCAGACCATGGCAGCCCAACGTGGGCACCAGGCCTGATGTTTTCCCATCAGTAGCCGGCAGTTCTCCATGTGCACAAAGATATAAAACCTGATCTTTATTGAGCTGTTCATGTTTGCTCTTTTCCCCTAGACAAAGCAACAAATCTGCTGCTGCTTTTATGTTCAAGAGGAGAAAGTACATGTCTTTGCAAAAGCTTCCTCTCTTCTCCAAGGCTCTGTCTCTATCCCGTGGCTTTATAAATATAAAGTTGCCGTGAAATCTCTCTCTGGGGAGATACTCTTTGCTTTTGTCTGTCTGTGCTGTGTCAGGTCTTTGCAGGGGTGTAGGTTGGATGTGAAAGCCACAGCCCTGGGGACAAGATTTTGTATGTAGCTCTGCCAGCGGTTTCTCCAAGTCCCGCCGGCTCACAAGATGCCCTCTGCCCCTTTCTGCCTTGGGGGACAAAGCGGAGGATCGCCACTGGTTTCCTTCCCCGCCAGCCCCACGGGTGCATTTCAGGCTGCAGCACGTACAAAGTGTCGAGGGGAATTTGGAAGTTAGGAGGGTGCAGCCCAGTCGCTGTGGTGGTGAGAGGTCCTGGCTGTGTTGTTGCGAAACTTGCGCGTGAGGAGCTGCAGCCTGAACGCCGCTGGCGCTGGAAGCACGCCTTGTGGCGCCGGAGGTGTGTGAGGAACCGAGAGACGGGTCTGAGGAGCTGCGAGGACATCAGCAGGGAAGCACTGCTCAAAGCGGCAGGCACGCGGGGTAGCCTGGCTTTGGGAAACGAGCTGAGAGGGAGGGATGCGTGAACCTGCCGGGGAAGTGACGCTCGTGTTTTCCCATTGTTTTGGGCACCCAAAGAAAACCAACAGGAAGGAGCATAAGCTTGTGAAGAAGATTAAATAAACTCAACTTCTTTATAAGTGAAGCCAGGTCTGAGCACAGTGAGGAAGGTGGTCAGGTGCCTAAATACTTCAAGAAGGAAAGCAACAACCTGTGCACCCCCCCGGTGAGTAGGGAGAGGAGTAATACGCTTTGCAGGAGACAGCGGTGAGGAGGGGACTGGGCTGAAAGAAGAACATTTCTTGGTCTGCAGCGCTAGAGCTCCTTGAGCACAGGTCGGGCAGGGGCCTGTCGGCGTTGGCAAAGGGATGCTGTGACTGGCCTGGGGTGGAGGGGAGGATTTCCAGCCCCGCTTTGCTGCAGCTCTCTAAGTCTTTCGCGTTCAGCAGTTCCTTCCAGTTTTCAGCGCTGTGTGTTCAGCGCGCAGATGAAATCCCAAACCTGACATCAGCCCCGCTTTGGTGGGGGCGCAGCAGACATCTCCTGAGCTAACCTAGCAGCAGCTGGCTGAGGCACAAGTAGCAGAATGCTTTTAAGGTACGACCGAAGTAGCTGCCTCCTGGAGCGCAGCCGTGCTCCTCGGGTGGCCGCTGTTTCAGGGGCAGCGCGGCGTCTTTGTAGCATGAAACTGCAGCCATCGATCTGACTGGTTTGTTCCTAGTTGCCTCCTTCCGTAGCCAGCGCCTTCTGCTTTTGGGCTGGATCTGTGGTTCAGTACTTACTTAGGAAACTTGCATAGCAACAGAGAATTAATGCCTTTACTTCAATATATTGACATGTCTGCCAGTATTAACCTTTCCTCAGCCAACCTGGGCAAGATTTGACATTAGGGAAGTATCTCAGCTCCTGCTATTCAAACATTTATTTTTTTTTCTCTGTCACCGTTCAAAAATTCTCAGTTCCTTTAAGCCTAGCTTCAAAACAGGGACTTACCGTGTATTTCAGATTGTTTTATGTGATCTGGGAGAAAAGCCTCAACTTCTGTTTGTTCTTGGTGTGCTGGATGTGGCTCCCTTATGTATGTCAGTGAGCCTTTGGCACTGTGTGGAAGAGCACCCCAAGGTTAGTAAAGCTTTTATCTGTCCTATTCGTTTTATAATATAACAGAAAAATCTGAGTCTGCATCTTTAGCTGCTGTAAGCTTGTGGAATTCCTTTGAAGTTTGCTCTCTGGTATGCATATATAAAGAATCATGGTAATTTTAGTGAAAGTCTGCTAATACTGATGTTTTCTTCTTTATAACAATAATGATGGATTTTGATCACTCCTAAACCAGATCAAAAGACATCAGACTCTCCTCTTTGTTTATGAGTATAATGAAAACACAAATATACTTGAAACACTTGCGATGGTTGAGCACACGGGAGCTGAAAGAAGCCTGAACTCCCTGAATTATCCATCAGGATCAGGCTGTCATAACTGGTGCATGTGCTTGGCTGAGAGGGAAGGCCCGAAGGGATGGGAGAGCCGATTCGGTAACGCGCTCTGCAGCGCGGGCGTAACCGATGCGCCTTGGTGTGCGCGGCGAGCGACGGGCTCTTCCCTGCAGTCGCCCGGCGATGGCAAATAAGGGATTTTTCACTTCTGATGGGGGCAGCAAGAGACACGCTGCTGGTGGTGATGGGCTCGGAGTGCTGGGCCGGCGTGGCCCTGGCGTGGGTCCTTGTGGGCTCAGCTGCTGCGGCTGCTCTGGGCCCAGGAGGGGTGGCTGGGCTTCGGCACCGCGGGCTTTCCACGAGGTGCCGGCGGTGCTGGGAGAGGATTCCGGGTGGTGAGGTTTGGGCCAGGTCCTGAAACACTCTGGAACTCATGGAGCGGTTGCTGGCAGGCTGTGAGAGGAAGGTACCTCCAGGCCTTCTGACCCGAATCTTCCCCCTCCAGAGGGAAGTGGGTATTTATAGACGTTGCCCAGTAACACACAGTGAATTTTACTCCGATGCTCAGGACCAATTTGAAAAGGTAAGTTGTATTCTTCCCAGAAAAGTTTGGGGCAAAGCTGTACATTTTCACTCTTGAACATCAGATTTCCTTTTTCAGTTATTTTTTAGTAGTTGTTACACAGTTGAGAAGAGCTGTGGAAACCAATATGCACATGGTTTTTTGTGTTATGTTTTTGTCAACAGCGGAGAGCAGCGAAAGGTGAGCCGTTCTGAAACTCATAAACCAAGACTGTAACAATTTTATACAATTTCTTGGGTTTATTTAATGAGCTTGGGTAATATGGAATGAAAATTGTTCCCAAAGGGCCCCAATCAGCCAGAATATTGAACTGGAAAGCAGAGTGTAAATTGGATTTAGCTGACATCGTAGGGCTATATGCTTTTTATGGCACGGGGTTTCCTTCGTGGAGAAGGAACGCTGCGAAGTGTCGCTCTGCAGAGCCCTGGAGGGCTGACCCAGCGCCGCGCGGTCTGGCGGAGCCCCCGGGGGGGCACGAGGCTGCGCCCCCAGGAAGCGGTGAGCTGCCCACAGCCTGGCTGCCGGGATCTCCTCACGTCCCCGGGCCCGGTGTGGTCCCGGCGGTGTGCTCAGGCTCGAGGGCAGTGAGACAAGGGCAGCCTGGTCCTGGCCGGGGGGCCGCTGGTCCTGGCCGCTGCCTGCTCTCCCTGCCCAGCTGCCAGCTCCGAGCGAGCAGCTTCGCCTGGAAATGGGGCGGAGGGGAGAAAGGATCTGTGAATAGAGACCACAAAGCGTTTACCTCAGCAAACACAGGGTGCAGTTGACTTTGGGCTTTCTAAAGTGTGACTTTTTGGGGGTTTTTTGCTAATGCTGGGAAGACAGGCGCAGCAGCTGCGCTAGTGGCGGTTTACACCTGAGAACGTGACCAGGGCAGTGTATCAACAAGGGTGGCTCTCTGGGCTTTTTACTGTGATGAATGTGGGTGTTTTACTGAGAAAGGTTTGCTGTTGTTCTTTTTTTTTTTTTTTTTCCCCCAGCAGTGAAGCTGTAGCCTCTGTCTATTCTGGTCTTCTCCCAAATCTCTCACTTCTCGGACTTGCATCAAGAACAGCATGGGAACGCTTCAGTGTTAAAACGTGCCGGAGCGGTGTCAGTATTACACGTTAGTGTGTGTTTGATGTTTAAGTGTAGCGTCAAGTAATCGTGATGGCACTGTTTGGGGGATTTGCCAATTTCCTCAGTGATGTTTTTGATTTTTTTTGTTTTTTAATCTGACTCTCGAGTTCAGCCATGAGATGTGAATGTGAACCTTTGGGAGATACGAAGTGTAACTCTAGTGGTGTTGCTTTGTGCTTAAATTTTTCTGACAGCTTACTCTTTGTATTTGTTCCCTTAACTGATGGCAAATACTGAGTAATAAATTGAGTAAAATGAACTTGTACGAGCATTTGAATGAAAGAAGATTATGCATTATTTAGGTCTGCTGATATTTGGGGACTCATTGTTACCCAGCTGTCATCTCGAAAGGAGTAAACATAATCCAAATAATCAAGTGTGTGATTCAGGTCTAATTGAAATCAACTGAAACTGAAATCCTGTTGGCTCCAGCGAATAGGAGCAACCGGGCACTGCGGCGCAAATGAAAGAGTGAGAGATTTCTCAAGGGTGAGGGGAGCAACAGGAGTAACCGCGCTGCCGTGCAGATAGCATTAGTACAGCGGGGGCACGGCTCTGTCTTACTTCCCCTGGAGAAACTGAAGTCTTCCGAGTCCTGCCCGCTCCCCCGTCCAGCCTCGTTCTGCTCCCGGTGGATCTGCAGGACGGCAGCACTTCCCGCTTCCCTGGCCAGGCCCTTCGCAGAACCGCGAGGCCACCGCCGTCCCGCGCTCCTGCCTGCCGGCGGGCCAGCCCCGAGGGGAGGCGCTGGGGACGCCGCGAGCCGCCGGCGCTGCTCTGGGTGTCGGTGAAGGGGTCTGACGTGGTCCCAGGCGAGCCTGCGCTGGCTGAGCGGAGCTCTGGTTGAGGCGAGGCGGCAGCGTGATGGGGCTCTGGGCTATTGCCTCTGCGGCTCCATCAGGAGGGGTGTCATGGCGTTTGTGTTTACCCTGGACGCGCTGGGCTGGCGGTAGCGGGCTGGACGTGGTGGAGGAGGCGAGCCCAGCGCCCGCCGCAGATGCATCTCTGTCGGAGGCACGAGGCAACTCGTGTCACCCCTTCATCAGCTGTAATTGAGCGCCTGCAGAGGTGCTAATTACAGATACCATCCAGGCCGCACGGGCTCATTTGTCTTTGTTTATCATCAGAGCGAGTATATTGATCACTACTAAAGCATTGAAGATCTTCGGAGGGGGACAGGAAAATCAGATTAATAAAGCCTGACGTGCGTCGGGGAATGCGCTTCTCCATGAAAGTCAGGCTTGGTAAGTACAGGAGTGACAAATGAAATTACTCTTTCGGCTCTCTGTAGAGCTGGTAGTGTTATCCTGGGAGAAACGGCCTTTTGGAGAAAGCCACTTTGGATTTTTATTACTCAGATCTTTATATTTTGGAGCCGGCTGAGTCACTTTAACCGTGTATGTACAGCTTTGAGGTGAATGTACTCTCTGGATAATGAACCCGACTGCAGCAGAGTTAGTGGTATGTAACTAGCGTGATGGAATGGTAATGAAAATCTGGCAAATAAAACTCCACTGTAGAGAAGATGGTTCAGAGCCTGTTTAAGGAAAAGCAAGGCAGTACATGCTTGAAGTGTGGCAGCGCCAGTCAGGAACTCGATGGTGGGATTACTGGAATGATTCCCTATTTCCATTGGTGTAAACAAACAGAATTTGATCTTTTACACATTGTTCTGATATCAGATTTTATATTTTTGTCTCAGGCAGCAGAACATGGGCATTTTTAGTCCAAACTGGTATTTCCCTCACTGTGCTCTTAGAAATAATTAATTTTGCCAGTAGTTTCACTAGTACCTTTTAGAGAAATGGCTGTGCAGGCTCAGTTTATCTCATGCTGAATTCCGTGAACTGCTGATGTGCTGCAGCAGGGAACAGTTCCTCATACTCAGTTCTAGTGCGACTGCATCAGTGCTATATATACAGAAGAATTAATTTACAGTATGTCAAAATACTTTGAAATCTGGCTCAGCTCAAATACTCCTTAAAAAAATTGGGTGGTTATCAGGTGCTTAGCAAGGCCTTCCTCACCCAAAATTAAGACCTATTCTCACATGGGGGGAAATCTCCAGATTTGTTTGCTACGATATTTCTATCTCTTGTGTATGCAAAAGTGTGTGCAAAGCGAGGGGCACGGCCAAAGAGCTTGACCAGCCGCTGAGGACATCTTTTTGGGTTTGATTTGAAGCGTGGTCTTTGTTGTCTTGAAAATATGCAGAGCATCTCTAGTGGGCTCCTGTCTTCCCTATCAGATTGGTAGTTACAACATACTAGAATCATTCACCTGGGTGAAAAAGACACAAACCCCTGCCCTCCTTGGCCTAAACGCTCCTCTTCAGGTGTGGCTGCTGTAAGGGGCCGTGCAGTCAGAGGAATAGTCAGAACTGACTGTCTGCCAGGACGGGAGACCCAGCTTTACAGATGGAGCCGCTTTCAAATACCCGTAATCAGAAAAAGCCTTTAATCACCGAGTTTTAGCCTCAATTTAGATTTTCATGCATGCCAATTAGTAGAACCTTGTTTTCTAAAGATACAATCTTTCCTGTTTTGAAAGCTTGACAGTTCTAATGCTTTAAGATTATTGCAGCTGACATGTCTTCTCAAGAACTGTTTAATCTGTCAGATTCTTCATTCTTTTATCGTCTCAATCATTTAATGACTAAAAAAAAAAAAAAGGAGAAAAACCTCCCAATGAGTTATTTTTTACTTTTCTTTAACTCGCCAGTAATTATAGAGATTTTTACTTGTGGTAGGAATTTCTCTTTAGAAACAGAGAAGAGCTGATTAAAAATGTCCAGTGTCCTAAATTATGGATTGTGGTGGAGTGCAGAGTGGTTTGCAGGTGGTAATGTCAGCGTGGGTTGGAGATAGGATTTCTAGTCGTAGTGGATGCTGGAAAGAGATGAAGCCTCACCCAAACTGGCCAACCTCTCGTGGTGACGTGCTGGCTGCGCTGGATTCACTGCTGCGTATCGCTCCAGCCCGGCCCTGGCAGGTTTGTCGTCCGTGCCTCCCCCTGACAGCAGCCCTCTCTTTACCTCCTTTCTGGTTTTGCAGCTCCTTGTGTTGGCCCCTTGTTGGGTGGACGGGACTTGTCCAGATGGACCACTTGTCGTAGCCAGTCTGGAGATCCTCGAGGTGGTGGGTTTTAACTTCTGCCACAAAATGCTGTCTTTGGAAGCAGGAATAGGTCGTTCAAAGGTGGTAGTAAGCTGAGGGGAGATTAGCCAAAGAAGAAACAGAGCCAAGAAATAACGACGAGGAGAAAGACCTGCGGTAGGCGTGGGCATCGGCTGCACGTGGAGGGACAGGAGAGTGGCAGTCAGGGCTGAGCCCTTGCTGGCGGGGACGAGCGCCTTCCTCCCCAGGGACAGTTCTGCCTCTGTCCCAGTCAGTGCACGCCGGGAGTACGTGATGGGCAGCGGGGACAGGCCTGCTCCTTCCTGCCGTGCCTCCGCTGTTGAAGGTCTGACCTCGGGGGTGCCGCTGCTGGTGCGCCTGTGGCTGGCGGGCGGCGGGCCCGCGCTGGGCAGAAGGCTGGGTGGCACCTCCTGGCCTTGCTGCTGTGAGGCGGATACTTGTTTTGGAGAAAAACAGAGGGCTTCTGTGAGAGGGTTCAGTTAAAATGAGTCAGAGGGTCGTTCTCGTATTTAACCAGCTGCGTTCAGGGGAGAGTTGTGCTTTGCCACCGTGCGTGCGTGTGTGCTGCCAGCGCCGGGCCCTGCCGCTGTGCTGCTCCCCGGGGGCCGTTGCAGGGGCTCTGCTGGAGGAGGGGCGTTTCTGGAGGAAGGGCGTTTCTGGTTAAAACACCATTTTCTTTCCAGACATACCCAGCTCCAACGCACTGAAATTCTGACTTGCATGCTCGAAGGTGGCATTCTGAAGGAGGTCTGAAGTACCCGTTTCCCAGTAATTGTTCACTGATTGAATAAATAAATACAGTCCCTCATACTGACACAGTTTAATTTATAAACTGTGGTTTTTTAATTGGAGTTTTCCTTCACGTCCTTACAGGCAAATTTCATTTTTCTTGGTGTGTGAATCCTAGTAATTCATTTGAATTGGTTTTTTTCAGTTGTGGTCCCAATCCGTTTGAAGGAATTGGCAGATTTGGCACAAACTGGGAGTCTCCTCTCTGGGGAGGGGCAAAGATGAGCTAGCAGAAATGTCTTAGCTGGTCATCCCTTGGGAGCATGTACTGGACAACTCGCAGAGCATGGGATGAGCGCAGCACCGCCTGCTCACTTTGTGGGTGTCCTACTGTCTCTGTCTGAGCGAGGTGCTTGCCTTGGTGTGGAATGAGTCGCATCCTCCTCACAAAACTGCCCCAAGAGCAGCAGGATCTCGGCGGAGCACGAGCCCAGAGCTCGTTGTGGGGCAGGGCTGGTGCAGGCTTGGCCGGTTTCCTGCCAAAGCCCTGCTGGGACGTGGCTCCCTGAGCTGGTGGTGGAGGGAGCGATAGCTGGGCGTGCAGCAGCTCAGCAGAGTTTTACTAAAATCGGTAAACTGTGCAGATAATTGCCTTGTAACTTCATAACTGTTTGCAGCGATTCAAAGCAAGGCTAGAACCGTAGCCTTTGAGTTTAGTTGTGCTTTGCAGTCACCTTTGCAGTCCCTCCTGACTGGTGTGAGTTGCTACAGGAGCACCGGCACAGGAGTGGGAAGATTGTGAAATTCAGTGGGATCTGCTGGGATGAAAGAAAACACGTGAATGGATGCTATCAGCACTGTTAGTTTTCTTTCGCTCCTTAAGTGAAACCAGTTATTGATTGCAGTGGGGTTTGACTGAATAATAGATGATGTAAAATGGGTGAGAGTAAGAACATCCGGATGTGATCTTGGCGTGCTCGGATAACCAGTTGTGCTCTACGTGGTATTTCGCTTGCTTAGGCGTAGCAAGAAGACTATTTATTATTCTGTGGAGGGATAGCACCAGGATATTATGCATTATCAATCTAGATTCCTAATTAAAAACAAACAAGAGATGCAAACTCTCACAATCAGAAGCATTTAATCTGTGGAGCTTTAATTTTTTGAAGCTCTTAATCTTCCATATCTGCATATATAATGGCAGGTAAATATCCCATTGTAAATGACTGATGTGAAAATGTAAACAAAAGCAACTTTGATATATGACTTAAAATGCCTTTTGAGTGATTTTAAAAATACATTCTCCGCTTGCCTTCTGTCATTGCAAATGCGGCAGTACAGGGTGCAGGATTGCGCTGTAGTTTCCCATTGCTGTTTAAAAAATAGCTTGACGCAGTTTGCCCTTACTCCGTTCATTTAATTTCGGTGTTTTCCATGAAAACAGAGGCTTTTGGAGATTGGGTTGGGAGGGGATGGGCAGTTGTGCCCACCTTCTTTTTAGTCCTCTGAGAAGATGCAGGAGGAATCGGCAGGTACTTGAAATACCTGCTTTTCCAATGGGAAAAAATGGAGAATGCCCGATTTTATGGTGCACTGGGTGTGAGTTGTGTTTGTGTGCCCCTGAGCTGGAGGCTGAAGTAGGCAAAACTTGGTCCTGTCCAGAGGAGAGGGCAAAAGGTGGGACATCAGAGGGAGCGTAGTTCCCTGGTGGTTCTCCCCTGCGAAGCGGCAGGAGTGAGGCACAGCCGCAGGAGACCGCAGGAGTTGAGTGCTCTGCTTGGAGAGCGCAGGCGTGGGGGCGAGAAGCTGGTGTTTCTGAACTAAGTTGTCCCTATGCGGGTGCTGGTACCTTTCCATCATAATATTTACCGTACGTCAAGTTAAGTAAATCTTGTCAAGTCTTTTCTTGGTATTGTTTTTAAAATAGAAACAGTATTTAATAGGATCAGCCGGGGGGGCTGGCAGAGAACGGACATGACTGAAAGCAGGGCGCGGTGGCTTTGGAAGGAGGTTTTTTTCCAGCATCTTGTTTTGTTTCGGTGGTGCTGGACAAGGGCAGGGGTCTCTGTCCTGGGGCGTCTTGCCTGCTCCACCGCTGCCACCCAACGCCAGCCGACTTCTTCCATCGGAGCTGGCGATGTGACTGCGTGTTGCACGCTCACAGCAGTCCCCAGCCCAGCCGTCCTGTGGGTTTCCTGCCAATTTTATTTTGAATTAAACTGTCCTCTGGATTTTGAGTTGTCTAATCCAAGACATGTTATCAAGCTTTATGCTGTCCCAGGCAGCTCCCCAATTACTTTCCCGCTCTCCAGAGCCTTCTGCTGAAACTAAGTAGTAGATACACCTCCTTTAAATACTCGAGGGACTTTCACCATCAACTCTGATGGCCTTTGGATCAGACCCAAGATGAATAAGGCATTGCAGCGTTGTCTGCTAGATTGTCAGTGGATATAAATGGGTGTAGTCAGAAAATTTAGCCTCACATCACCTGCGGATCAGCCCTTGTTTGTTCTACAAGAAACTGTGTTCCGTGTTTACTCATTAGAAACCACAAGAAATGTGTATTGTGGGACAAAATATAATGGTACAAAAGTTCAGAGTGGAGTAAACAACGCAGAGCTGTGTGATGAGCATGTACTCAGTTGGGAAATGCAAGATGATAAAGACATTTATGCCGGAGAAGAATTCTAATTGCTAAGAGGAGCTGAAGAGAGTATAAATAAGCAGGCCTTGCCATCTCAGAGCTAATAAAATCTTCATCCGCACTCAGGGAAGCCCGTGTGCAGTGTGTTCACTGCTGCTAAATTCTCACCATTGAGAACAGGGGCCAAAAACTGTGTTCTTTGAAGTAAGCAGGAAAGTTTTGGTCACTTAATGACCCAAGGTGGACGAGGGAAGGTGAGCTTGGTGGTTTTAATCAGCAGTAATGGGACAGGGGCATGGAGATTGCCTTTTGTTTTCCTGCAGCACCAGCACAGTGAAAGTGATGTTTAAATATTTCATGAACGTGGACGTTAGACAATGAAGGTCTATTAAAACAGAAATTCGCATCACTTTGTACATCACTCTGTTGTGTAATGGGAGTAATTCTAGGTAGTAATGTGCCATCACTGAGCGCAGTCTGCATACTCATTTTGCGTGTTGGGGCCCAGAGGTAGAAGGACTGATGCTACCGGAGGTATATAAAAGGGATTTAGGAGAGGATCCAGGAGAAGCATCCTAGAAATAACCTGCAGGGCAGAAGCTGTCACAATCCAGCAACCTAACAGCAGCAAGAATCAAAGATCTGTGTTTTCTTCCTAAGCAGATTATTGGTTGTTTATTCCTTGCAGTTGTTAATCATGCTCACAAGGGTGTGACGAGGCAAACCCAGCAGCCCGCAGCTGTAAGCAAACAGATAAGCCCCCCTCCTCCCACGGCTGAGCAGCTCGTTGCAGGGTCTAATCTCCAAGTACCAGGAAGGCCAATCTCAGTGGCTGCCTCTTTGGTTTGTCACCGACACGCCATGTGAAGCTCTGGCTGGGAGAGCAGCGATGTACTTAGGCGCTTTTGGGCCATCTCTGTACCTCGTTGGAAGAGCAAAGATCACAATGTGTTCTCCTCCCTCCCTGCCACTGGCCTCAGCGCCCTGCAGACAGCTCTGCCTGGCCGTGCACCCTTGGTTTTGGCAGTGATCTCAGTCCTGTCTTTATATACGGAAGGCCTCCGTGGGGTATAAAGAAGCTGGTGTGTGAGGAGATGTTGTACAATAGTGGGCAAGAAATGGGTTGTTAAGTAGCTTGGAAAGCCTGCTTGGTTTTCTGGAGGGATATTCTGTTTGAGATTCAACTCTAGCACGGAGATGGTCTTCCAACAGCCCTCTTCACCTTTTGGCCAACAGTCTGGAATCAAAAGGGGAGCAGGAGAGGGAGGATGAAAAACCCTGATGTTTCCTAGAAGCATGGCAGTGACAGACCCAAGCACTGCTTCTGTCGCTGCTCGGGGGCAGCCACATGGACCAGCTTGTCTGTGTCCCACCGGATCGTGCTTCAGCCATCAGGCAGGACAAGTCTCAGCAGCAATGACCGGCCTTTGAACCTGCTTCCTTTCCCTGTTTTCCTCAGCACCTCCTTCCCCAAGCTGCAGTGTGGACGGAGTACGTGGCCTGCTTGGAAGGGATGGGACCCCTGCAGCACCTTCATGTAGCGCTCTGACCTCCTCCTTGCCGTTACCGTGTTGTATTTCCTCCTGAGTGTGACTCCTCACGGTGGGGTGTGGGAGTCAGCTGCCGAAAACACGACACTTGTGAGGAATTCGGTGCAGGCTCCAGAGTAAAAACAATGGAAAGACTTGGAATAATGCAGCTGTAAATCATGTAAGGGAAAAAAAGACAAGCAAATGATGACTTGCTTTCCGTAACAGTCTGTGACAGGAGATACTTTTTACTGTTCCTGTATTATGAGGAGAATGTGGTTCAGGGTCTGCTAATGGAGTTTTGTTTGTGCTGTCTCTTCCGCAGAGGTGCTTTTTGGAATAATTTGCTGGATTCTGCTCCTGTTGTTTGCAAGTGGAGAAAAATGAGATTCTGAGGCTTACGTTGAGTCCTGTGCTGCAGGGAAGAGGAACACTAATAGCGTATGAATAATTAGCGTGGTGTTCTGAGTTCATATTCTAGGTGAAAGCAGTCGGTGCGTGTCTGTGTTATCACAGAGATTCTGTGGCAGCTCTGATAGCGTTCCCTCTTGCTAAGGTTGCCTCGTGCTGCTCATTAGAAGGATACCTTCTCAGAAATGAGACTTGGTGATACGAGTTGCATGCCGAATGTGGGCATATGGGATATTTTCAAAATGCCACAGTCCTGCCAACAGGAATGCTTTTCCTGTTTAGAGGTTTTTTCCCCCCACAGTACAGCTTATGCTTCAGTTGTAAGCTGCTTTTCAAGAGTGATTTGGTCAGATGTAGAAGGTGTCACTTGCATAAGTGAATATCACAAATACTTATGTCAGGTGACAACACCAAGGCTGACAGCATAAAAATGTGGTTTTAACCAATTTTTCAACCTGTTGTTATGGATTGCATTAAATTGGACTGGTGGCTTCTTTAGAGGAAAAACGTGAAGATGAGGTAAACCTTCACCAGCATACAGCCTGCTCTCAAGGAAGAATATGGTGCCCTTTGGGGCTAAGGGGCTTTGCTGCCTAATGGGTCCGTGAAAGCAGGTGCAACAGAAAAGCTTCAGGAGAAAATAGCAGAAAGTGAGAAAGGATCCAAAAATGGCCACATGGCCTGAGCGAGTGGCAGGAGCGTGGTCCTGGTGGCAGCTTGGAGACAAGGGTCTGCAGAATGACCAGGGGTGTTCGTAGGGAAAGGACTTTGTACACACCTTGTGTTGAGATGTCCCAGCCTCCTCGCCCGTAGGTGTTTTGTGCTGGACTTGTGCAGAGGCGGAGTTTCTCTTCTAGGCCTTTCTCTAATGAATGGGTAGGTTAATTATTAGACACACAACTCAAAGCACAGTGAAGGTCAAAAAGGGCGGTGATAGAAGGTTTCCTTGGTTTATTTGATTTTATTTCCTTAATTACCGTGGGCCAGGTTGTGTCCTGAATGAATGTGTACTTGGGCACATCTCTGCTTGTTCCCTTTCCTGACACAGCTACAACCCCTCTCCGTGCAGGCTCCTGCTCCTTTGGTCCAGCCTTTCGGCTGCGTTTCCTTGTTCCTAGGGCAGAGCCTGTGGGGGCAGGCTGCTGGTATCCTCCAGCCATCCCCAGGTACTGTCAGCAGCTGGTGTGAAACTGCTCCATCACCTTTCGTCGTTCATCCAACCCCCAGTGTAACAAAGAACATCTCAAGGTCAGGTTGGTGCAGGAGATGGCTCCAAGCAGCTCCGTGCCCCCTCCTCTGAAGCTGCGCAGTGTTTCTCAGCGCGAGTGGGAAGACTGGCTGATGCCGTTTGGCGCTCTTGGGGTGAAGGCAGGGCGACCACGCTGAGGGAAGCTCACGTGCCGGACCGTAACGGTCAGGCTGACTCTGCTGTTCGGGTTCCGTAACCCTACCGAAAACGCACCAGGCAGCAGCTGTCGTCTTTCAAAGGCAGAAGTTACTTGTCAGGGTCGTCGTCTTTTCAGTGGTACGGCTTGCCAGTTCTGGGTTGTGTCTGTGAAGCTCTGGGTCACGGTCAAATGATGGTGTTTGTGACACTTCAACACACGTGGTGTGGAGGGTTAGTAGTCGCGTTAGAGCGAGTCAGTCCAATCTGTCTCATCACGCTTGGTCACACAATTACGAATGCAGATGCCTGGCCCTCCTGGTTGCGAGACGCGGCTGGGAGCGCTGCAGTGAGTGGAGCAGTTCAAGTTTGACAAAGTAGATACCTCGGAAAAGCAGCAGCAGGTAGAAGAAAACAGCTGTGCGAGGGACTTAAAGGCTACTTGGTGGTTTTTCACCTTTTTTTTTGTAATTCTAGCCTGAAATGTGATGTGTTGCTTAACGCTGGTTCTGAATTTCATGCTCTTGAGTTATGACCAAATACACCGTCAGCGTAGCGCCTGCAGCCTGCGTGCACTGGACTTCCTAGAAGAAAGGCAGGGTTGCAAGCAGAGCTAGATTGGGGTGTCTGAGCAGCCTCCACTTAGACCTCCGCTGTGCTGGGTACGTCACACCGTAGTTTTTCATTGCCAGGCTCCTCTGGGCCGTTCGTGCTTATGGTCATCTTGATCTCCTGCAGCTCAGCCTCGTGTCCTGCTTTCATCTCAGACACTCATGGCTGCACAATTCAGGAGAGGGGAAAGCAGAATGAGGTGAGTGCTGAATGAACAAGTCTGATCCTCTGTCGAGAAGGAGTCCTTGGCCACCGGTTCCTCTGGCTGTTCTGGGAGGCAGGCAGGCCTTCCTTCCCTTTGAGTCACGGTCAAGCGACGAGGGTAACCCCTAAGGGTCTCTGGTGTAATGCTCCTTTACCACCTTGGCATTCAGCGGCTGTGCTATTGCTTTGATTCCTGTTTGTTCTTTGGCTTCCCAAGACCCCTTACTCACTGTAGCTCCTCAGTCTGCCCTCCTTTCCACCCTCATTTTGTGTTTCCACGCTGACAGAAGGCAGGTCGTTCTTTGATAGCCTCCAACGATTTAGCTTTGCAGTCCAGGCTGAGAGCAGTTCGCTCTTCTGGTCCTGCCTCCTTGCGCTTTAGCTCCAAGCTTCTGATTTTGCTCTTGATCCTTATTTTGAAAGGATAGAATTGACACAAGCATCATCTGTCAGTCCCTTACTTGGGGACAAACCCGAATTTGCACTGAGGTACGGAACTGATGAGTATTTAGCTACACTGATTGCTCTCATTGAATGTATTTGTTGATATTGAACAGTGTAGTCAAAAGCAAGTGAAGCTGTTACAGTTCTGTTGTTGTTCTGTTTAAACAGGAGCCGTAACACAGGGCAGGAATAGCTGGGATCGTCTCTGTTACGTGGCCATTGCTTCGCCATAGGCTGGTTCACTGCCCCAGCCCGTCGTGTCGGACGCACTCGGTAGCTACGTGGCTGTGCGAGTGGAGCAAATGGTTGTGGTTCTGCTCACGGAAAGAGACTGTGCAGTGGGGGGAAGACATCAGATACAGAGATCAGACGTTGGGTACTGCCTGCCCTACAGGTAACAGCTCTGACTTTCGTCAGTTCGAGAAGAAAAACAGCAGCAGTGATTAAATGTGCTGGCAAAGTCAGAGAAGGTTATGTGGCTGGGCAAAAGGAGCGGCGTGAGCAAACCTCGTCAGGAGGGATAGGGACGAGGAGGTAATGCAACGTGTGAAGGCTGATTTACGTCACCTTGCTAGATAAAAACCCAGATCATCTGCAATTTGTTATTTACAGTTCAGCACTGTGGAATCAATTACTGAGATGCAATTTAATTAAGACAGGTTAAGGCTTAATCTAAGGCACTAAACCCGTAAGACGTAATTTCAGTTTACTAATCATTGTAATGCTAATGGCTATTTGACATCTGTTCGGTTAAATTGGGCAATACGTTTTGATGCCAATTTACTCAGTAGTCATCCCCCCCAGTTCAGTCAGATCTTGATCACAGTGAAGGATTGGCCACGAGGAGCGGAGAGTGCGTTTCCTGGTTTAATTCTTGCTGCTGCGAATGCCTCGGATAAATCTGGTCTGGGATACAGTTAACCTTTTCATGCATTTACATCAAGTGATTTTTCTTACTCGAGTCGAGTGCTTCTCCCAGTTGTGTCGTTGACCTGTTAGCTGACTTTTGGCAAGTTTTTGGCTCGTAAGTTATTCAGTAAAGACTTTCAGCCTTGAACCCAGTTGTGTCTTTGTTCTTTACATAGTATTAACTGTGTGAAGGACCTCCCGGCTCTATCAGGAGTCTGAGAAACTGTTTGCTCTCCACTTCATTGTTATTCTGCTTTTGTTTCTCATCATCCTGAGGTAGCTGTGCTTTAATAGAAACAGGAGTGAGGAAGAAGGTGGGAAGTCTAAGTATAGCAGTGCCACGGTTGGGAGAGCTGAAGGGAGAACAAGCTGTCACCGAAAGGGCACTTTGGTGGAAGGACGTCACGATTGTCTCTGCAGCGGCGCGTTAGTTCCATCCCGAGGGCTCGCTCCGAGGACGGACGTTTGCAGGGAATATCCAAAAAGCTGCTTGAGCGAGGCCAGGGCTCACCCTGGCTGCGGGGCACGCGGCGGGCCCAGCATCAGCCCACAAGCCCACGTGGCACCAGCTTCGCCAGTCCCCCGCCGCAGCACCCCCGCTGGTCGCCCATACGGCCCCGTCAGTGCCGAACTTCGGGCTCCTGTTACTCCCTGCTGCCTCGTGGCAGAAAGGAGGGAGGTGTAAAGCTCCGACGGGCGAAGGACTCTGTGTGTGGGAAGCCTTGGTCAGCCAGGTTGAGCCCTCTGAGGCAGATGTTTTCAGCGTCTCTAGAAACTTCACAAGAAGTGGGCTTAGAGCTCAGGTAAGCTCTAACAATTCGTGCGGGGGCGATTTCAGCTGTCTGCCGTATCTCCCTGTCAGCCAGGTGGTGCTGTGCAAGTAGCACAACTTGGATTGTGCCCACTCCTCCCATTTTGCCACCCCATGGATGAATTCGAGCTGGAACGGGCGTCTGGGGACGGTGCCCCCTCGGACCACCGTGGCACGACTCCCTGGAGCTCATCAGTCGGAGCCTTTGGCCTGTGACTGATGGTGTCTGCTCCAGCACAGCGTCATACCCAGAACCCCAGTTCTGTCTCCCTGGTGAGAAGCGATGATCTGCGGGTTTGGTCCGTCTGAGCGCTTGGTTCTGTGAGTTTCAAAGGCACTTACTTGCAATCAAAATACAGTGCTCCACAGTGTCTTAGTTATTCACTTCTGAGGGCAAGGAATGTTTACTGAATTTCTTCCTAAGTCTTCTCAAATATTTTGCTGCAAAGAGCAAATGGAGCTTGAGCACTTCCCTAGACTTTCTCCCTTCTTCCCCTTGGGACACTTCTGAAGAGAAACTCCGACGTGCTCCTCAAGAGCGGTATTTTGTGTGTGTGCAGCCCAGCTATTTCTGAATCAAGCAGTGGGTAAACCTGAAGTGTAACGAAATCCGTAAACTCAACTTTTGCCCGTTTTTTTCAAAATGGGAAGTAAAGTAATGAGAGATTTGAATGTCGAGAGCTGAATTTCAGGTGATGGTTTAAGAAACCACGGAACGACTGGGTTTGTTTTCTGGCATGTCAGTTCTAAGGTGAAAATCGGAATGGGGGTGGTGGAAGTAGAGCCCTGACGTGGAAGCTGCCAGCCTGCCCCGTGCCTGGCGGCGAGGCTGGAGCATCAGCCTGCTGCTCGCTGCGAGGACGAGCCGTGCTGCGGTTCTGGGGGTGCCCGTGCCCGGCGTCGTTACCTGTCACAGCGTCGATGGAGCCGCCTGTATTGTAACTTTCTTCTTTGATTGTGCCGGAACTGTAGAGTTAATAAAGGCTGCACGTGGCTGAAAAATTTCTTACCTCAAACAGCATTTCGGTGAAAAGCGAAACGTGAACACGCAGTAGCAGAACATTCCCTAGAATATGTTTGCAGTCTGTTGGCTCCAGCAGTGCGGGGGCACAGTGCTGATAAAACATCAGTGCATGAGTCTCTGTTTTTCCAGATTCTTAGGGTGAATCTTTCAACAGGGCCAGCTAACAAAGGCTTACCTCTGTGAGAAAGTGGACAGGATCAGCAGCATCCGAAGGTGGTCTTATTTTTGCCTTGCTTGTTCAGATGCCTTTTCAAAGCTAGAAAGATTTCATTGCCTTTTCCCACTGCTAATATGATTTAATACATGTAAGAGTGGCTGTTCGTTCAAATGTAAGAATAATTAAATGTCTTTAAGGTAGAAAGATAACGGAACTTAGATTTGGGAAGAATTTGCCTGCTTCTGCACGTAAGGCTTTTGCATAATCCTAATAACGTTTTCTTTGTCCAGTGAAATCACGTTTCAGTAGCGCATAGACTTCAAAGATGTTCGGGTAGGATTTTCTGTAGAGCTGCCTCTAAGTGAACCACATATAAACTTGGAGTTAGCTGGTGTTTACTCCCATCCAAATCTGATGAGTAGTTGGTACTTTAAGTGTCTTGTGCTGAACAACGGTCCAGGTTGTCGCTGTTATTTTAGGGTCTCGGGTAACAGAAAGGAATTCTGCATTTATGAGCATAACAGATACCTGGATGCTTAACTCTAAGTGTGACGTCTTACAGTTAAAAATCTAGCTCCGGCCCTCTGCAGAGCCCCAGGAGTTGGGCTGACAAGCCTTACGGAGGGTAACCAGGTGAATACCTCCCTTTAGTAATCCCGGGGTGACTTGCCTGTCTCCTCAGACCCAACAGAGTTATCTTTTATTCACGTTAATGGAACCATCACTGTTGGACGTCGTGTTGGTGTGAGTGGGGACTTAGAGTTGAATCTCTTCCTAGCTTCAGAAAGTTTTTATACTGTAATTTCAGAACTGGCATTTGTAATTACACCATAAAAGAAGGTAATATGTGGAAAGAGTTCAACTGCTCTTTCCAGGATAGAAAACATGTCTATTGTAATGCATTCAGAAGATATTCCAAGGGTAGGGGATCAAGTTGTATTTGATTTTTCTCATTCTCTGTAATAATAATTTTTGTTGTCTTGCAAAGCTCCAGCTTTGAAGTGCAATGCATAAAAATTCTGCAATACCATCAACTGTTTCTCTTTAGTTATTTTCCAAGTGATTTGGTTTCCTCAATAGCATTAACTATATGGAGGTCTAACAAGTTGTAATTAATGTATTCAGGCATTTTCTTTTGTGACAGGCTGGAATGTGAGTGACAGCACGAAGGGAAAAAGCAGAATAAAATCGGATGCTTGAGAAGATTATCATAACACAAAAACTGACAACTCTTTGGCTCTTGAATAACATATTGTACTACATTGAAAAGGAAGGAAAAAGCTATTTCATAAAAACCCAATGGCTTAGAAATTTTTTGAGGAGGGGAAAGATTTTCAAAAGCCTTTTTAATATTAGACAGATTTGAATATCAAAATTCACAAATAGTTTATCACATGCCACAGTGTGTGTGCAGTGGAATACATGTGTGCCTGATGGAATGAAACCTCCCAGAACCAGTTGCGGTTTCGCTGTGTGCCCTCCGCAGAGCGCGGGGCTGTTTTCTGTGCAGGGTGGTGCGACCCGCGCCTGAAGGGTAGGAGCCAGGACAGCAGGTATGGAGCATCAGCTGTGGAGAGCAGAGTCCCCAGCCCATGCTGGCAAGGAGGGGCGACTACAACTTTGCACCCTTGAGACTGGCTTCAGGGGGGGTGAGAGCGGGGAAGAGAGGAAAGGGGTTTGTGCGTAACTCCGCACCGTGGTGGGTGGTCAGACAGGCCCCGCTTGGGACACAAAGGCAGTACTGAGATGAGGTCTGTCTTCGTGTGAGTCTGTTCACACGAGCGCTCGCCGCCCTCTGCCCTGGGACAGGCTTACAGCACCAGTATCCCTCCTTCTGCCGCTGTGGGGGGGAGCAGGGGAGCCCAGAGCAGAGGGCGACAGCCTGCCTGCCTGCAGCGGGGGCCAGCCTCCGGGCTGCTCCGAGAAGGGCGTCTCGCAAAGCCGCCGAGAGGAAGGCGCCCTGGGTGTCGCGTGTTGATGGCACATTAGTTTAGGGGCATTAGTCCTGCTCCTGTTATATACTTGCAGGGTGTTCTGCACAGCAGGATCTTTCACTTGGGCGAACGTTGGCAGTGCAGCCAGAATCAGTTGTGTGCTGCGGGAAAGGTGCTCTTGAGTATGGGAACTCAAAACGTTTCCTTGCGTGCCTTGTCACTTCATCCTTCTCATGGTAAAAAGGCATGAGAACGCTTTGAGGAGACAGCCCGTTTTCTCAGAGACACTTCGTTTTGCTTTGTTTTCTGTTTTGAAAAACCAGTGGCAAGGAGAGGAAGAAGAGTGGAGCAGTATGAATCTGAATGAATGCTGTGACAGAGCGTTATTCCCGTCTCACTGGCAGGAAAATACCGTGTCAGCAAACCTCCCTATGCAGGTGGAGAACCACTGCTCCTGTACTGCCCTCTGTGCCCTTCCCAGGCGGTACATAGCTGTCTCCTGGCAGTGGCCACCAGCTGCTCTTTTCTCAGTGCTCTCAGCCCATCCCCATGGGTTCAGCACCAGAGGCTGCTGGTTCACATTTTGGAAGCTGGGATTCCTCCTTGAGGAGATGCATTGGATAATTAAGGAACCGTGCTGGCTGCCTTTCCTCTTTCACTGCCATCCATCCACCACAAGGTCACCTGTACCCTTGCCCCTTCATGTTTATTTCTGAGCCAATAAAATTCCCATTTGCTCTGGTACATTTTGTAATCCACAGCTTTCAGACCAGAGATTGATTGTCTGTATTCCTAGATAAAATCAAAGCACAGTACTTAAAACAGATTTCCACTCAATTATTTCCCCCAGACAGCTTAAATGGTGCTTCGAAACCCCAGATTAACTCGGTAGTGGCTGAGATACGCACATCGGTGTTTTCTTTCTGGCCTTGCTAAATTTCATTTTTCAGAGAATCACAGAGTGGTTTGGGCTGGAAGGGACCCCAAAGACCACCCAGTTCCACCCCCCTGCCCTGGGCAGGGACACCTCCCACCAGACCAGGTCGCTCTCAGCCCCATCCAGCCTGGCCTTGAGCCCTGCCAGGGAGGGGGCAGCCACAGCCCCTCTGGGCAGCCTGTGCCAGGGTCTCACCATCCTCACAGGGAAGAATTTCCTCCTACTATCTAATCTAAACCTCCCCTCTTTCACTTTAAAACCCTTTTAAGAGCAATTTTAATGCTGGTTCTTTGATGTCCATGGAACAGTGGGCTAGTATTTGAGATTCAAACTGGAGTGTGTGCATGATACCTGAACCGGGTGAACCTGTGTCAGTCAAAAGCAACTCGTGATTGCAGAACCTGGCCCTGTACTTGCAGAAGTTGGTGCAGAGCTCCTAGACCGGAGTCTTGGCTGGTGCAGATTAATAGCTTTGTTTTCCAGGGAGGTCAGCCAGTTGCCAAAGCATTTCACGAGCTGTTTAATAACAATTTGCATTTGCTACAGCAGTGAGGATGAGCGTGTGTGTTCTGGCACGCTAGAGCTGCCTTCGCTCCGTTTCACTTAAGCCAGAACTGAATCAAATACATTTTATTTGAGCCTCCCTCAGGTTTGTGTTTCCTGCGGTTGTTGGGCACATTTGGGTTTCCTTTTCTCCTAAGCGACCACTTCACCTTGGGTTTCTTCAAACGGAGCAGATACTGATTTCTGTGGAAACAGGTCTCCAGGAACAAAAGAGGGGTGGCCTCTGGGAAGCGCAGTGCCCCTGCTCTTGTTCCCGGCTGCTGCATTCTCATCGCTGTCCCTGGTGTTAAACCAGACGGAGAGAAACACAGCGAGGATTGTCATGTGCAGCTTGGCCCTGTGGGGTTCCCCGCACGGCCTGGCTGATAACTGCGTTCTTGGCTTACGCCTCTCTCGTTTTCCAACGTTTCCAGTGCTCTTTCCGGAGGCTGCTGCAGACCCGAAGCACAGCACTGTCGTGGGCTGCCTGGCTTTTGTCCTAGCGGGGTCCTCCCAAGCTCGTCATACCCCACAGGGGACAGGCTGGCCAGCAAACCAGGTTCGTGATGAAAAGCTGCAATGCTAAAATACGTGGGCTGAAAGGTAAAAGGCAGTTTTGAAACAGAAATACAGGATTCCTGGTGGGAGCTCTTTCCTCCGCGTGGCTTTCGGCTTGGATCCAGACCATGTTCAAGGAGCCTCCATTCAGCCGTTTAAGTGTGTGGAAGTGAAATTCCTGAGGATATTGGGAAGGGAAAAATGAAGTTAAGTGTGGATGTTAGAAATTAGGATTCGGGGAGAGCTTCTTGTTAGTATTCAATCTAGTATTTCAGTTTGGGACTGGAGAATGTTTTTGCACAAAACTTTTTCAACAGAAATGTAAAGCTAATCCCAGCACAATTTGAAAAGTACATTCATTTTGAGTTATACAGCAGATGGAGGCTTTAAAACTATTATTTTGCTTAGGTTTATTGATGTCTTGTTTAGAAAGTTTTTTTTTAACTGCCATTTCCTTCTGAAAACATTCCCAAACCAGATAGTTGAACTTCTTGATTCATCAGTACATTAATGTTTATTTTAGTTAGGCTTTTTTTTCTTTCTTTTTTTTTTTTTTTCTTTTTTTAACACTTCTCAGAATGATCAGTGATTCCAAAATGTCTTTTCCTTGCCCAGCTCTACCTGAAAACCAGGGTGACATAAGTGAGTTCTCGGTTCTATGGAGACAGTTTCATGGTTGAGAAAATTGAGATGCTGGTCAGGGAAGAAGACGTCCTTGATCTCTTTCTTGCTGATATGGAAGTGTAAATTGAAACTGTGACAGCGAAGTCCGGTGTCAGTTATAACAAATTGCGGGTGTATGTGGTGTGGGGTGGGTTCACAGCTCACAAACAGATCACAGGCAGTAGATCAGAGGAATAACTGGAAAAGAAACCTGCAGCCAGATCCTGCAGCTGCGGCCAGTTACACAGAGTGATGCTGCGAGGCCGGAGCAGTTGTTCTAGCTGTTCCGATTTACGGGAACAATTGTGATTAGAAGAATTTGAAAATTCATATGATGGAATCAAAAGAGCTGCTAAAATGCATGAGTCACTTTTAGGAGACCACCCTAAAAGGCATTACAATACGGGATGATGACCTGTCTCCTTTGGTGATATTTTTGTCTTGAATTTTGGTCCATTTTCTCTTTTCCTTGGAGTGCCGTAGTGCAGGTTAAAGTGCACTCTGAAAGCCAGCATGTGGAAGAACTGCATAATTTTGCAATCTCGTGTCAAAGCAGCTGCACCTGTAACTCCTTTAATGGAAGTTTTACCACTTTTTTTTCCTTTTACCGTATCATATTCAAAACTCAGTGAAGATAAACTTCAAATAATGTCTGTATATCATGGAAGATTCAAACCCCTGCAACTGAACCCATATTCCCTGAAGTGCTGTTTATGAGCAGTGTCATTTTAATCTGGTGGTAGAAGTAAAACCAGACATTTGGCAGTGTTTGTATTTGCACCCTTGGGACAAATGATGAAGGAGATATTTGCTCCAGTCTTTAATCAATTTTAGGTAAACAGCACTAATATACCTTGAACATCCGTATTTTCTGATTGGCTCTTTTAAACGTGAAGTCTCCCATCATTCACAAAGGAGATTCACATCTGAGGGAGAGAGGGGAGCAACCCGCCGTTACCCGTTGTTCCGCTGGTGGATCTGATGCAGCAGTGGAGATGGCAGAGCGGAGTCGTGAGCTACGGCTTGTCTGCAGATCAGAATGCGAAACACGGGCGATTTCCCCGGCTCCGGCTGATTCACCGCTCTGAAATCTGTGTCTGCACTAACAGCGGAGATGCACGAGCAATACTGATACTTGATTTAGCACAACCAAATTACCTATTTTATGCGTGGTAAATTGTTTGGGCCGAGTCAGTTTG
This sequence comes from Leptosomus discolor, assembly GCF_034619465.1. Lineage (NCBI taxonomy): Eukaryota > Metazoa > Chordata > Aves > Leptosomiformes > Leptosomidae > Leptosomus > Leptosomus discolor. Next base: position 1,233,650 of record NC_141399.1, read on the forward strand.
TGTTACTCATACAAGGGCTTCTCGTAGGGTTTGGAGAGTTTGATGAATCTATTTTTTGCGCTTGCTGCAGTTGGTGAAGCGAGGTGTGCGTGCCAGCACCTACAGAGAGCACTTATGGCGAGCTGCACGATGAGTCAAAGGTGGAGATGAATCTTATGGCAGGACTGCAGCCAGCATTATAGGGGACATGGCAGGCAGTACTGAGTAGAGGGAAAGCGTGAGAAGAAAAGAGTGATGGTAAAAAATGGCTTGTGCTTTTTTCATGCCTTTGGTCCTGTTTGGCTTCGCTTGGAGTCTCCCACAAAGCTCTGGAGACCTCAGACTGAATCGAAGTCCCCTGTTCACGTGCCTGAGTGAATTTGAAGGAGGATGCAATGACAGAGTATAAACCACGAAGGGCAAGTAGCTGATGGGTGTGTGGAGAGTGCTGGGAATGTAGGATTTGAGGTTGGGATGATATACTGGGATTTGATTAGGCCTTGCCTGTTGACCAGAGATTTGTCCCGTGAGTTTGAGCCTTGTGAAACTGGTTCAGTCAAACCAAAGCATTTCAAACTGCTGTCCCCTGAAAACGTGGGGGTATTGATGCCAGAGCAGAAAATGCGGTCACGTGTCTGGAAGGGACTCGGGCAAGGTCCCCGTGGATCCACGGCTGAGGTCACTCGGAGAAAAATCAAACCCGAGCGTGCTGCAATTGCATTTTGCCTTTATTTTCAGTGAATCAGTGACTTTCACTGCGATACCGAATTAACCAGCTGGCTGACCATCAGGGGACCTGTGGCATCTTGCGAAAGGCGTTATGATGTCAAAAACTGCTTGAACACCACCTTTTTGTGTAGGTCATGGCCTTATGTTGGACACTTCTGGGTAGATTATTTTTATTGTATTAAGCCGTTTGATGATTTATTTTTCTTAGCTCTTTCTCATTTTCTGATTTATGGCCAGACTAGATTATTTTTTCCCCCAGTAGGAAACTTTGTAATGATTTAACAGCAAAGGCCCCCGACCGTTAATCAAAATACTCGGTGTTCCTTCGCAGTCCCTTACCTGTGCGGTGTCTGTACACGTTACCCTTCACGTCCTGCTGCAGTTTGAAAGGGTTGGGACGATGGTTATCTTGTGGTGCCTCTTCAGCCCCGGCCACGAGGTGCTACCGTGCCGTCGGTGGGTCTCGCGCGGTAGAGAGGTGCGTGTTGGCCATCTCCGTTGCCTCGCAGCGGTTTGGATCGTCTTCTCCAGCCTTACGAGGGTGGAATCACACGTTCCCACAACGGGAACGTGTGAATTTTGGTGTATTCGCATCTGGGAGCAGCAGAACAGAATGGCTCACTTTTTGTCTTTGCCGGTGACATCTGAGCAGCAGGAACACGGTGGGGAGGAAGGTTCTTTTTCTGCGAACAATTTAAAATTATAATGGTAATATGAGGAGCTAAACATTCAACATACTCGTCTGTATCTTTAGTGTAGAAAATAGCGCTGTAAATGTGAAGGATTTGAGGTGCATCCATGTGAATTTATGTGCAGGATGCGTAAAGTAGCTATCAATAACTGCAGTGAATGAAGCTTAATGATGTTTGAGGCTAAAATAATTGCTTAAGGCAAGTAGTATGAAAGGCCTGTGAAGTCAAGTACAATGCCTTTTATCGCCGAAGGAAACAGTATGCAAGTGTAGCCGCTGTAGTGCCCAGTACTTACTGGGTACTGTGACCGGTGTCTTTACCTTCTTCATGCTGAAAAACAATGAAATAGGCTGGGAGACAAAAAAGTGAAATTTTTAGTTCTGTTTCTCTTCTAATGTCTGTATTTCCTAAATATAGTAGGGTGTGGAGTGGGCAACATCTGAGGCCCTAACTCCTGTTGTGATTCTGTGTCTGCGCTCTCCCAGCCTGGACCTCACCTCTCATCTTTTAATGCCAAACAGTGACCGCCACGGTCATGGTTCCTGTCTGCCCCAGCTGTCAGCTCTGATGCTTCAAAAACAAACACTCTTCCGTTTTCCTGATTTTATACTTTGTGTATTTGTTCCAGTCCTGGGAGCCTGGCAAAACTTGATAACTTACCGATGAGTTCTTGTGGAGAATCAGGTTTCTGAAGCGCGAGGAGGCCTTTTGCAGCGCTTTCACCGGTGACAGCATACACAGGTAGCCCTGTTTGAGGCAGCCTCTTTCTTCAGAATATTCTGCATTTTCAGCAGGATAGGACACCCTTTCTTAAGATTCAGACTTTATGCACTGATGACTTCATCGCTGCTGCTATGGCTTAGCGGCTGTGGCGTGGCTTAGCTTTGAAACCAAGCGAAAGGAAATCCAATAAAGATAAATGAGGTGTCTTGAAAGGATCCAAAAGGAAATACAGTAGAGTCAGCAGTGAATTTGAAAATACAGTGGGTTGAGGAGCTTGAGGATAATGGTTTCTTTATGAGGTTAGATCTGTTCACAAAGGCTTGGAAGCACTTAAGGTAATGAATTGCTGTAGGAGCAACGCTTTTTCAGGCTCTCATGGCTGCCATTCTCTGCCTGTTCCTGTCTAGCCACGGACGTGTTCTGAGCTGGCTGCATAAAGCAGCGGGTGAAAATGATGCCAAGCAGTGTGCAGTAAGCATGGACAAAGAACAGTTCAGCTTCCTGTAGAATTCCTCATGGGAAACGTGTTTAATGTGCTTTCTCGACAACCAAATCTCTTTACCTCTTTCAGGTCTGCTGCTGCCAGCGGTGACCAGAAGTTTCTGCTGTTCTCGAGGGACAGGTAAGTCGCTTGAACTGTTTATTCAAAGTGGGTCGCCAATGGTCAGATCAGCAACTGCACGTTACCCAGGAATGGTCGTCTTCAGATGCATTCCCTGTGTTTTAAAGGAATTAATTCCTTCCAAAATTTGGATTGTCAGTGTTGGCTTCCATTTGACTGCTTGGGGTCCCTTGCAGTAAGGATGCATACAGGGGAAGAACCAAAGAGCTGCTTTGCTTCCTTGCTGGGTGATGCAGCTCTGTGAACAAATGTCTAATGAATCACAAGTACGGAGAATAATAGGGGCAAGGAGACATCTGAGGGCACATCTGGAGGTGGGGGGTGGTACACCTGTGAGGGAAGGCAAACCTTTTGGGTGCTGCGAGCGTTCGTCCTCCCATCCATCGCGTTGTTCCCATCACCCAGCTGGGGGTGCCCTGAGCCCCAGCTGCATAGTGGGACCTGCTGGTGCCTGACTGAGCGCCTGCTGCTGGTGCGGGGCTGGGCTGGTGGGGCCGTGGTGCAGCCTCAGCCCAGTGCTGGTGCGGGGCTGGGCTGGTGGGGCCGTGGTGCAGCCTCAGCCCAGTGCTGGTGCGGGGCTGGTGCCGCTGCTGGGTTAACGGCACGCTGCTCGTTTAGCAGCTTCGTTGCCCTCAGAGCAGCACGTGCAGAAGAGGATGATATTTCCTAGAATTTGCTTAGGAATCGGAGCTGGGGTTTTTAGAGAGCTGCTGCTGCTTCATTAGAAAACCAAAGCAGTAGTTCGAAACAGTCTTAAGCGTGTCTGGTCTGTAAAATGTCCGAGGAGTTGGCACAGAATTTTTTTTAATACGATGTTTTTTAAAAAAAAATCATTGCCAAGTACACGATCATTTCATTCCTGTTCAGTTCTGCTGAAGTGATGCGAGTGCTGTAGTTTTCAGTGTGAAAGGTCAGGCTTCCAGCTTGAGACAGGCGAGACGCTGAGGATCTGCACTAAATACCGAGCTCTTCGAAGCTGTGTGTGCGAGGTCAGAGCATTTGGTTGGGCATTTCATGATTGTTTTAAGGAAAAGTAGGCTATACTCATGTAAGGCTTATTCAGAGAGAAAATATTTCGGATTTCAAGGTCAACCGCTCTTGGTGCTGTGGCATTTGAGGAATGAGTCACAACACTTAGGATTGCTCTGTGTTTGCTCTCGTATGGCATGTGGCTCGAACAGCTTGCTCCCTGCATGCTGTTTTATAATTCTCTGCCCAAACTTCGTATAAATATCCCAAATGCTAGGACTTCTTCCTTTCTTTATAAGCCTGTTCTACAGTATCTGTTTCATAAGATCTGTGCTTGAGCTGTCATTTCTGATTACACGTTACCCTTAGTTTGTATTGCTTCCTTCCCAGTGGTCAACAGTACGAATGTCTGTGTGAATCTTAATGCATTTCCTTTCTCTTCTAATGTATAAACGCCTGAAAACTGATCAAAACAACCGTCCTACTTCGATTGTGTGTTTTATTTCTGCCAAAAGGTTCAAATGTAATGAAAATAAAATGCTCAGTGAGCATAACACAGATTTTCCAGAAGAAGCAGGCACATCTAGCTTGTTGTGAAAGATGGATGAACACTAATAATTTTGATATATTCTATATATATCTTCTCGCTTGACAATTGTTATTTAAAGATTTTGTTCTAGGTTATTGCCGCACTTAAGTTGTAGAGTCATTTTACACCAACGCATGGATCAGTAACTTAATTATAAATAAGTGGGTTTAAGCCAAATGTAATGGAAATAATGTTTTCTTACCCAGAGTCTGCTTAGTCTCAGGTGGTGTGTGTTCCGTTTGCCACGCTGCAGCAGAGCATCCCGAGGAGCTGAACGTGTGAGAGTGTTGCTTTAGGTGGCGGTGTGGAAGCCACGCGGTTTGGTGCCACCCCGCTTGACAGCCGTGGCCGGCAATGCCTGTGCCAGCGGTGGCGCTCGCACAAGCTGTGGCTCAGCCACAGAAGTTACCGTGAGCGTCTGCCTGCATTTGAGCAAAAATGTGGGTCAAAATTAGAGGTGGATTATAAGCAAGGCTGTACACCGCACTGCTCGTTGGTACTGATGAAAACCTTGCTACTCATAGCTCTAACCAACATCCAGAGTTTCTGCATTTAATGCTCATTTTTGATCAATGGCGAGGCTGTGTTCGTATCTTCTGAGCCACTCGTGCCCGTTGGAGCTCACCGCTGCGCGAAGGGCTCTCTGTGTTTGTTAGCCTTGCGAAAAGGGGGGCCCAAACAGTAGTTGGGGAGACTGAGGCGGTCGTGCTGCCTGCACCCCCAGCCTGTGCTCGCTGAGCAGAGCTGCACCCGGGCAGAGCCTGCGCTGCCGCCCTGGCGCCGCTGCTGCAGTGACGCAACCCAGTGCGAGCGAGGAGCCACAGCTTCGGGTTCGCACCCCTAAGGCAGGGCCTGGGGCTCCTTCCTGAAACCCTTCCCCGCTGAAATCCAGTGGAAACCAGCAATACAGACCCCAGCTCGCCCGTGGTCACGCGCCGGAGGCAGCCGCTGAGGTGCTGGGCGGTGTGTAGTGCCAGGGCTGCCGTCACCCTTGCGCTCTGCCTCCCCTCGGCCACGCGGTGCCCTGCCTCGTTGCCGGCCGGTTGGGTCAGAAGGGAGGTGGTGGTGCCGAGCTGGGAGGAGGCAAAGGACCGATGGCTGTCTCGCCTGGAGGCAGGGGCGCAGCGCTGGTGTCGGGCATGTCCCCAGGAGAGAAGGCCCTGCAGATGCACGCCAAGGTTCACCAGAGCCGTCACAAACTGATTGCTCCCCGTGAACGTGGCAGGGAGGATTTAGAGCTGCTGTGCGCAGCTATTCAGAGCTGTCTGTCTAGCCTGGGAGAGTAAAAAGGGATGCTGGTATAAAATATTACAGGGTGTTATTTTTACACTCTATTCTTAAGCAGAAGTGATAGGTATTGTTCAGCCTGAGCCCTTTGATGCATACTATTGTTAACATTAATTTGAAATCCTTTCAAAGCCGTCTTCAAAATGTCTATTAAAATATTTAATTGCAAGGTGCTTTTTCTTCTTTTCTTGCTTTATCACTCTCAAGTATATTGCTCTTTATGTCTGCAGATGAAGCACTTGTGACTCTGACAGCCCCTGCAGGACAGGGAGAGGATCAGGGTGCGAGAGGGTAACAGCAGCAAATCGTGCAGAGCCCTGAGGTTGGGGGGTTAACTTCTGCTTATTAGAGGATTTGTAGGACTTGGAAAAGAAACTGACTGCTTGTAATTCAGAGATAGTACCCGAAAGCTTCGAGTTATCGTTATCGATTGTAGTTGTTGTTCTCAACGTACCAGCAGAGGGGGAAGGAGTAGAAATGTTTACTGGCATCTATCCTGAAGGAGATTCTCCGGGCTACGAGGGGTGTTTACGTACCCACCTCTCATTGACTTGTAATGGGAAGTAAATACCGTGCCCCTCTTTGGGGCTTCAGACATTTATCCTAGCTTCCCCCTTCCCACTCGTTGGATTGATTCTGAAAGCCGTGGGATGCCCTTGGCTGGCGAGCGTAATCGCAGGGCTCCGTGAACCGAGGGCGGCCGGGGGGCACCCGAGCAGCTCTGGAGAGGCCGGGGCACAGTCGTGCCGTGGAGCTCGTGCAGGAGACGCGTGCCGTGGCCTGCGTGGTGCATCGCTTGTGGCCAGTGCTGAGGCCAGCGGGTGTGTGCAGAGGGACCCGAGAGGAGGTCCGAGGAGCACAAAAACCCGGTCGTCGTTCAGCCCCGTTCGTCGTCATCACCACCTTCTGCCCCTGCTGCCCAAGGCTGCTGAGGGCTCCCGTGCGTGGGGAGGAACACCCTGACCGCTCCTTCCCCGCGGCTGGCTGAAGGGTTTCTCGCCGCGCAGAGGAGAGGAGAGGGTCTGTCCTCAGTGTAGTTCTGCTGGCCGGGGAAGAGTTGGTGAAGAATTGAAGGTAGATGGGGAATTTGGGAGAGACAGGCTGTGCAGTGGTAGGTGGGGAATTTGGGAGAGACAGGCTGTGAAGTGAGAGAGGCTACTCCGGGAGGAAAGGCAGAAGCGTGGGCAGCAATTTAAGCGCGATAAGCTCTGGAGAAGGTGACCTCAGCAGACGCAGGGAGCTGGGAGGTGGGATCCCTTGGGATGATGGTCTAAGGGATGGGGAAGGGCAGGTTCTGAGAGAGAACCAATAGCCACGCAGCAGCCGAGCAGCCTCCTGCACAGGGGTGGTAGGAGTATAGTAAAAACCACTAGGGCAGAATGAGCAGCTCCTTTAGGACTTGAAAATCTGAAGAAGTGGTACAAAAGCAGAGGCACTTGACAAGAAATGAAGGTGAAGGCATAGCACAGGCATATAATGGTAAAATGAAAAGCCTAAGGCAAAAAATGTGTTTCATTTAGCAAGTGAGATAAAAAGCAGGAGGAAGCCGTGCTATAAATACCTTAGAAGTAAGCAGATAGGAAAGGAAATACAGATCTGGGACTTGACAGAGAAGTGGCTGCTTACAAAAGTGTCTAAAATGCCCTGATAGCCTGGTTCATTTTGATCAGAGTGTGGAATGAAGGGCCAGAACAGAGAACAAAGAGGCAAGTTTGTTTGGATCTGCTAGGTAGGTCGGGATACAGGAACAGAGGAATTTCTCCTTAGAATTAGAAAGAATTAATCAAAACTATTTTTGAAAAAGGAGCAATTATTTAAACAGCTTGTGGGGCTCAGAGGAGGTCTCAGAACTATCAAAATGCAAATACAGATCCTAAATATAAAAGGAAAAAATACAGTCTAGTGTATTATTGACTAAAAAGCCTAACAAGTTCTTGGAAAAGCTCTGAAATTAATTAATGGAAAAAAAAATCAATCCATAACACTTGGAAGAGGTGACTAAAATCGAAACAAAACAACCATCATGGGTTTGCCGGAAGCGTATCAGATTGGCCTGAATAACTGACCTGGCGGGTGAAAGGGGCACCAACAGCTCTGGGGTGCTTCGGCTCTGGCAGTTGCAGGTGAGCTGGAGCCGCGTCCAGGCGTGAGATGCTGTCGAGGGTTGGGGCCGGGCCGGCCACTAACGAAGGACAGATGCTCGGTTTAACTTACGAGAAGTCTGGGCAAGGAGAGATTTATTGGCCATCGTTGGGAAGTTTGGGACAATGATTCGTTTTACAAAACGACAGTGAAACCTGCTTCAGGAAGGTCTGCTGCTGTGTGGTGCGAGGCGTCAGAACACGGGTAAGTGCCCACAACCCAGCCCAACAAAGAGCAAGCGAAAACAAGGGATGGAAATAAAGCTAGTTAGTAAAATCTCTTAACTTCAGCCTGCTGTAACTAATCATTTGGTACAACTTTCACCTGTCTGCGACGGCAGTTTTGCTCCGTTTCAAAACAAAGCCGCTCTTCATCGCTGGTACCACCATGGACAAGCACTAGCAACAAAAATTAGCGTCTTGGCAGGGCGATACGAATTCATCCAGAAAATAAAAGGGGTGTCGTTTGCACCATCTGCTGCCCATGAATCAAGAGAGAGGAGAACAGCTGAAACCGGGGGACGTCCATATTGAAATGCTACCGGGAGGCGAGACGGTGGCCAAGTAAACAGAGGGGCTGCCTGGCCAGCGGGCTGGGACGGCGAGGAGACGTGATCAGGCACAGGCAGAAGCCTTTTCCAGACATTTTCCTTCTCGCTTGCCTCCCGCCCTTTCCGTAGGTGAGGACCGCTGACTTGCAGGCACGGTGTGGCAGGCGGAGGTGTAAGGGTGACGCTTCCCTCTGTGCGAACGCCTCGGGGCTCGGAGGGGCAGGTACCTCCTGGTGGTGCCTGGCTGGTGCCCTCCAGCGCCGGGCATAAAGGCGGTACGGGGGGTTCCATCCTGCCCTCCGGGGTGGGCGGCACTGTTGCAGAGGAAGAAGCATCGGAGCGGTGTGGGGGTGTGGGTCCCGTGTTCCGTGTACGTGTGTTTGCACGGGAAGGACATACAGAACACGGGTCCGTACGTGACTGAAGCGGGGCGGGGGCGAGGCACGGCGGGGCAGCCCCGCCGGCGTGCGCCAGGAGAGCGTGTGCTGTGCCGGGAGCCTCAGCCGCCGTGTCACCGAGCTGGGTGTCCTTCACGGGGGCGAAAAGGGCGATGGCAGAGGCGGGCTGAGAAGCATTCACGGGCTGTGCGTGGCGCGGGGAAGGAGGCAGCGTATCAGTGCCGTGCCGTGCCGTGCCGTGCCGTGCCGTGCCGTGCCGCCCTGCCTGCAGCCAGGCTGCCTCATCACCTTAACCAACCGATGGAGCACGCGGTGCCATCTCAGCTCCCAAAGCTTTCCCCGGCCAAGCTGGTTAGAAATCTCTGTGCTTCCAGCCCAAACCTACTGAAGGCCAATTTATATTTACCCGTTCTTAGCCAATATTGTCACAGGATTCTTCTCTCGTCCCAGGGCTCATCCCTGGCATGTTTGCAAAGAACAAACGTTTACCCCCGGAGCCGTCTTTTCTCTGGCTAAACAAGCCAAGTCCTGTCACGCCTCTGTGTTGTCTTTAAGGCATCGGGCTAGATTCTCTCCATCTTATTTACATGAAGTGAAACTTTCCTGCACAGTTGGCTCTTTTAATGTCAACGGGACGTTCCCAGGGAGAAGCAGCTAATCAATAGGTCTGCCTCAATGCCCCCACAGTCAATAGGAATTTCATTTTTGGATCGTTGCATTCTGGACTGAACCCAGCCGGGGTGGTGACGGGAGGAGCTGGCTTTGGGAATTTATAAATGCAGTTCGCACAGGCTCTGGATTCGTGTGGGTGAAATGGAGCTTGGAGGAAAACAGATGAAGCTCTGGCATTTTAAAATGTAATGCCATTTTCTAATAGTAGTTGGCTAGCTGAGTTTTGGGCAGGATCTGGGAAAAGATGTGCCTTAAATAATCATGCCAGAAGTGAGTGCCCAGCTACAGATGCCCGTGGCCCCAGGAGCAGCCCTTCTCCCCCAAAAAGGAGCGTTCAGGTGTAGCTGCTGCTCGCTTGAGCTTTCGGCGATGTGAGCTCTGGTGAGAGGCAGGGGGCTGGCGACCCCTTTGCTCCCGCTGCGAGCGTGAGGAGCTGCAGAAAATGAGCCGGAACCCGGGGAGATGTTTGTCAGCTCTGAGCCGGGAAACCCAGCTGCGGAGGGAGGGTTGAAAGTGAGAAGAGCCCCGCGGGAGCCCTGCTTCGCTGGGGCCGCCATCCCCAGCAGCGTCCCCCTGTCCCGCTCGCCACAGGGTCTGGCTTCCCCACGTGCTGCCGTCAGGGCAGGTTTCTCCTTCCTGGCCTGCTTGACCCTCTGAGGAGCTGCCTTTCCTCTGCCAGCCGTGGGAAAAGGGCTGTGTGAAACTTGGGAAATCACGAAATCTGTGAGCAATGGGATTTGAGTCAGAAGAGTGATGGAAGCAACTCTTAAAAGATGTTAAGCCCTCGGTGCTGACATTTGCAGCAGGGAACTTCTTGCCTTGATGCTTTGAAAGTGACGCTTTTCTTCCGAACTACTGCCTTACGTTTTTATAGTGAGAGCATGGTGACGGCTAGCTGACCCGGAAAGGAAGGAGGAAAACAGGGATCTCACGTAGAATGAAACGTTCTATTTGATTGAAAGACTGAAACCCCAGGATTTCTTCTTGTGTTTGGCACAAACCAAGTGCAGCTTCGGACGCTGAACCCGGCAGGACGAGCCCTTCTCAGGCAGCGCTCGTCCGCGTCCCAATCCCGACGTCCCGCCGGCCGAGCAGCCCTGCGGTGTCAGGCGCTGCTCCCTGATGGACGGCGGCTGCAGAGGGGGAGGAACGGGCACACTTTGTACCTCTGAGTACGACGGGGGTTACACAAACACTCTGGTATTTCATTTTCAAATGATTACCTCTCACACAGCCAAATCACCTCTGATTGAAAGTGCAAGACCAACAGAAACTGGAACTCGGTGTAATTTTTTTGCTGCTTCACCGAACCATTTAAAACAAATATTGACTTCTACATGGTCTTAAATTGTTGTATACAGTGCAAGAGCCAGGCTGTGGGGTTGGGTGATTAATGGTGAAAGCTGGGACTGCTTCAGATTGGAACGTGATATCCGCTAGAATATTTATTTCTATCCCGTGCTGTTGGCACCGATACTGCCGTTCCTGTTCACAGCTTCTTCCCGAGGAACGCCGGAGCGTGAGGAGGCGCACGCCCCGAGGGCTGGCTCTGCTCAGTGCTGAGGTTGGGAATGGGGCGGGAGGCGTGCTGGAGGTAGCTGCCGCCTCCCGTGCGAGTTTTCCCGAGAGCACTTTGGGGCAGGATGCGCAATTAAAAACGTTTGGTGGACTGGAAAGCTGGGATCTCCCTCGGCTTCTGCTTCCAGAGGTTCAGCATTTTGCCTTCGGTAGGGACTTTGCTGTCCCTGTAATCCCGGTAGGAGCCGGGTGCGTCACCAGGTGTCCATCCCAGAGTAAGGCACAGCCGAGGGAGGTGCTCCCATCCCTGGGCTTGCCCCGGTCCCAGCGAGATCTTCACTGGGGCTTCACTGAAGCGATGGGGAAGGGTCCCCCCGCGGCTCCCGGCAGAGGACGGCAGCCTGGGCAGCTGGGACTGGTTTTACAGGCTGTCGCTGGTGTGTCTCGGGTGAGGCACTGGTGTGGGAGAGGTGAGGGCGGGACGAGCAGAGCCGAGCTCCTGCGCTCCAGCTCCGGCGCGGGAGGTCAGGCTGTACCGGACCCCTCTGCTGATCCCAGGGAGTTTTTGCTGGTAGCCCACACCCCGGGGAAGCTCGGTTAAAAATATCTCCCGGCTGCTGGGATTTAAGCTATTCCTCCTGCACCGCTTTTTAGGGATTTGAGAAAAGTCAGGACCGCGATCTATCCTCCTGTTCTTTAAAATTACCATTGTTTTCACAGATAATTAAAACATTCACTTACAAATAAATTTTTTACCTTTTCTTTTAAATCTTTGCTTAAACATACATTTTTCACCAATTCTAGACCTTTAGACCTTTGCTTTGTTGTAGAATTTGGTGTGTGCTTTGATAAATGTGTAAAGTACAGAAAAGGGGAAGGGAGAAAGGAAGATGCCGGTATGACCTCCATCCGTAACGGGCAGTGGGAACCTCGCTCGTTTGTGTCTTTTAAACCGTCTTAGATTAAGCCAAGAAGTGCTTAGAGTTGTTTTTGTGGATTTCATTTTTAAATGCTTTCACGTGGAAAATGTTAACTTTTAATTTATGATTAGTTTCTGTGAAATTCACTTTGTATTTCCCCCGTTTTAAAAGCTGACTGCTTACTCAAGAAAAAGACACTTTGATGTCATGGAAATAATGGACACTGTAAAACCCCCAAATAAAGAGACTTTTGAAAACTTTAAATTTTGTTCTCGAAGTGGCTGATACTGTAATTTTTGTCTTTCATTCCTTTTTCACTGCTGCTGAAAGTACAAAAAAGAAATAAAGGGGAGAGGAGACAATACCCTGCGAATAACAACTAAAATATTTAGCGGAGGTTTTGGCAGCGTGCTCCCTTCTTCGTTCGGGTTGGCTACTGTCAGTGTCAAGAAGAGGGAGACGTTTCTGCTGAGCTATGTCCATGATTATAATTCTGAATTCATTAATACCCACAAAACAACGTATCTGAGATGATGGATTGGACGTTGAGAAATTAATTCCATCCAGAGTTTTCTCCAGCAGCAAATTGTAGCTGTCGTAGGCACAGCCCCCCAAATATTTTCAATCCGTTCACGTTGTAATTTATGTGGAAGACATTTAATGCTGATGAAAATGCCATTGTAATAGATTATATCGCTGCTTACCATCCTGGCTTCTCAGGTGAAGAGCCCATCCTGTGATAGATGGTGTGAGCCCCCGAGCGTACACACAGGGTGCTCCTCGGAAGGCTGCGTCTTATCCCAAAGAGGAGGTTTCTGTGTGAAACTCCCATCGAAGCTCAGCAGCTGAAGATCCAGGTGAAGCAAGTCGTTACCGGTGTGGGTTACACGTAACAGGGCTCTGAAAACCTGAGAGCTGCCAGAGGTGCAGGACTCCTGCGGGCCCTGCGGGGACGCGGGTGGTGGGGGCAGAGGACCCCCATCCTCCTCTGCGCTGGTTGTCTCGGCGCACGGCTCCTGTCTGCCTCACCCGTGGCGGCTCTCGCTGTTCTGCCGAGCTGTCGAGGCAGTCGGTGTGGGCTTCGGCTCCTGCGGCGGCGTGTTCGGTGGTCACGGAGTGCAGCGTGGTGGTGGTGAGGCTGGAGAGCTTCCTTCCAAGCCTCGAATCTGACCTCTTGCAAATTAAGTCACAAAATTCTCCTGAATTGTGGAGGAGGGTTCTCCTCCTGCGGCAGGACGGGATCTGCCGGCCTCACGGCGCCGAGGGGCGTTGCACCTCCTCCGGTGTCCGAGGGCTCCCTGGCTTACGTGGGGCGACCCGCTCTGAGGGCCGTGCTCGCGGTGACGCCTGGTGCCTAAACATCTGCCCAGGAGTCGTAGGGGAATGTGTCTGTAGCGGCTTCCTTTAAAGGAACAGCTCAGCAGCTTTACAGTTGGTCAAAATATTTTCAGTGCTTGTAATTAAAAAAAAAAAAATAGAGCCAGTTTTTTCAAAGACGTTCACACTTTCCCGCCAGCGGCTGCGGCTGCGGATGCTCTCCTCGGGTCCGAAGGAGCACGTCCGAGGGAAATCTTCACCTCCAAGCACACAAGGTGCCAAAGGAGGGGTCTGCGGAGACGTGAACAATGACCCTCACCGTTAGTTCAAAGCGTTTCCGCGCTTTCCCGTTCTCTGCAGTATTCGCCGTACTGTTTTCCTGCTGATTTTTTCCTGGTGTTCCCTGGTTTCTTTGTTTCTTCCTTTCAGACTTGGGTTTATTTTCCTTTCAGTTGTAGCTCACTGAAACTTTCTCTTGCTGAATTTCAGCAGCCTTGAAATTGGGCTGAGCCTTTGTTTTCCTTTGGCTTCTCATTGTGGATCCCGTTGGTAAGGTCAGTTCTTCCCAGCACAGCCAAAATTGCTTTCCTTAATGGATTTAATTGCCCACATTTGTTTTTTGTTCTGGTACTTCTTACTCACGCTGGACTAATTGGAAGTGCTGTAACGGTGTCTCTGCACATATGGATTTGACATACACGGTGACCAAACCCGTTAGGAAATGATATCCCCTCTGAGACCGAAACACGCGCAGCTCTACCAGTAACTCTGCTTCGTGGCAGAGCCTCTCCTCTTGCGGCAGACGCCTAGCAGGTGGTGGAAGCTGTAAAGCCGACAGTGTCCGGCCTAGTCTAGATCCCAGAGAACCTTGATGAATCTCTCAGTGTTGGTTTCCTCAGGTCAGAGGAATCCTTTCCCCTAAGGGAACAGCTTCCTGCTCAGTTGTCCTGTGCTGATGGGACGTAAAAGCCGGACTCCAAAGAAGAGGTGGGGATGGGCGAGAAGAGCAAAGGGTGAATGAGCTGGGAAAGGCAGGGAAGTTCCCGTGCAGGAACAGCTCGGGGTTTGCCTGAAAGGCTTGAATTCCTAACCTGCCCCCTCCAAAAACAGGAGGTGATTTTGTGCAGTGAAGCTTTTTACGAGGTTTTTAATTATTCTCCTGGGCCAGAAGGCGATGCAAGCCCAGCTTTCTTGTGATAAATTGTCGTTGCCGTCCCCAGTCACTAATCAAATGGGATTTATAATTAAGAGATTTCTTGGGTAGCTATTAGAGATGGAGCTGAACCCTTTGAAGTGACTGGCAGAGTTTGTCACTAGAGACCTTCCCTGCGGGTGCAACGGCACCTGCGGGCTGCACACGTGTGAGCGTGTGCTCCCGGGAGCACGGCCGGCTGCAGCGGTTCAGCGGGCGCTGCGCTGGGCTGGGCTCTCAGGAATACCGCAAGGGCATTTCTCTTACTCTCCATCGTGAGTTGCCCTGTGTTCTTACCGTCCGTGATGTGCCTCTAATGTGCTTTGATTTTATTGATACAAACCTAATGATTGGCGCATGATTTGTGTGGAAGAATCCTCTACATCCCTTTGGCTGGTTCAGCGTTACGGGCCTTTAGTGACAGATCATTAACCCCCTTCTGCAGATGCCGCAGAGCAGAGAACCGAAACACATCACCTGCCCCCGAGCCCCACTGTCGAACAGCAAGCGGCAGATGGCTGTGGGCAGGACGGGGGGGAGCAGTCCACGGGCTGAGGACAGTGCAGGCCAGCGCCAGGAGCCCTCGTGTCACCCGTCGTCCCGGGATGGAGGCGTTTTCGTATGTGCTTTACGAATGCGAATTGTTGATGTCGGTTTCTTTGCCGTTTTTCGGTGGTTTGCATTCGGGAAGGGCTTTGCACGGAACCGCTGTTTTTATTGGCACGGCAGGAGCGACACGGAGAGCGGTTTGATGGTCGTGTGCGGAGAAAGGAAAAGCCACCAAGGTGCCTGAATTTCGAGGTGGAAGGCAGGGCATTAAAACAAAGCCTGCATCAGCTTCCAAAGTTCGAGTTGACATTTCCAGCCCTTGGGAACCATATGGAAAGCTGGGCAGGCCCCCGCCACGGGCTGCATCCGACACACCAGTCACATCCCACGGGCTGCCCCCGCCGTATTCCTTCGGGCTCTGTGCCTGCCAGTTGGTTTGGCTCGTCAACATCGTCAATAAAAAAATCCAGGCTGGTGTGGGCAAAGTTAAAATGTTTGTGCTGTCTGGACTGACAAACGTGCTGTTTCTTCACCTAGCTGATGTCCAGAAGAACAGCAGGGCTTCCAGACATCGAGAAACGGTGATGCCAGAGGGTCCAGACTGTACAGCTTGCTGCTACCTTGAGGCTGATACTGATAAGTAGGTTGTTTTTTTTTTTTTCAAAGGGCAAGAAAAGCATTTTTCGTTGGGATGATCTACGAGCATTTGTACTGGCAGAGCTTTTCCCAAGCAGTTTTCGAGAACCATATGTTCTCAGCGTTCCTGCTCTTGACATCACCCGAGGCTGGTGCTTCATTTCCAGCCTCCCTGGCCGCCTGCGTGGAGTCACCACGTCAAGCAGTGCGCAGGCATGGCGGGCGGTGCTTTTCGAGCCACCTCTTGGAGCGCTCTGTGATTGTTACCGATAATCCCCTATTGCCTCATGGTGGAGCACGGGCAGGGAGCACCGGACGGCAGGACCCGCAGCTCAGCTACCACCCTTTTTGAAGTCCAAGTCAGTCAGGCCAGGAGTCCCAGGCTTGGCGCCGGAACCAGCGTCATTGCCGTTAGCGTTTCTCTGGCCTATCGATTCAACCCCAATTCTGGCATCGGTGTTCGGACGCTCTTGAATTTGCCAACAGACGCCTCCACCAGCTGCTTTCCCCGGGCAGAGGTCTCCGCCTCGGAGCAGCGCGGGCGAGGTCGTACGAGCCGCGGGAGCGTGGGGCTGCCCAGGCGGATGGAGGGCCCTGCCCGGCGCCGCGTTGCTCAGAGCACACCTCGGGGTGCGGTTTTATTCCCTCTCCCGCTGCAAGGGCTCGTTCCCGTCGGCAGACCCCAGCACCCCTCAGCCCGTGCCGGCAGCCGTGCCCCTCGCGAGGGACGGGTGCTCGTCGGCGAGCGGCGCCGCGGCTCTGCAGCTGGGCGCCGGGGCCCAGGCGCCACTCGTGCTTTCTCAGCCCGCAGGATGATTTCTGTTTCCTGGGAAGAGCAGCGGTAAACCCAGAAGATCCCTTTGGAGACGGCGCTCTGTGAAGGGACCGAGGCTGTTGGTTCTGGGGAGCGAGGTGCCCAGAGGAGCGGCTGCGATTTGGGGGATGAGCTGGAGCACGCGGGGGACTCTGAGAGCGAGGGGCAGGGAGCTCCCTGCGGGGCCGGGACGGTGGCGGGGAAGCTTGGCTGTGGACAGCTGGAAGCAGGAGGGCAAGCAGGTCTGTGAGGCCAACAGGACCTGCTTCCATTCCCGTGTTACACTCAAACGCCCTGTTTCCCTGAGGCACCAGCGGGATGCGTTTTTAAGGATGTTCTTGCTCTTCAGTGTTGGTTTTAAGTGAGTTTAGGTGGAGTGAAGACTTAAATTAGTTATTCCTTTCTACCCCACTGACACGTTTCCTTTTCAGAATTTACTTACACATAAGACATCTTATTTGCATCTGATGAATTTCCTAAATTGGTTATTTTTTCTCTTAAATCAAACAGTTATATTTTCATTGCCTAAATACAGCCATAAGCTGGTCTTCACAACCTGAAGTATCACTAGTTGGTGACATTTCTATTTATGGATTAAAGTCTCACTTCAGGTGTAAATGCATCTGCCACCTAAAACCGTCGCAATGATTTTTGCTAAGTGTCATTTTCAGGTTTTGTGACTACAAACATGTTGCACTTAATTCCTTCCAGATCTTTCCAAGTCGACAGCCCTACAGCAGTAGCAGTGATGCAGTTCTGCTCACTGTGAAATTCTTACTGGTTCTGCCTGTCTCTCTGCAGTTTTCTTTTGCAGTCGCTATGAATAATCTCTGAAGTCTGTGCTTTAAATAAAAGAGGTCATTCTGCTTTCCGGCCAACCTAAACAGGAGTGTGATTTGCATGTCTAAATAAACAAATCTGTTACGCATCATAACTCCTGTCAAACAACGCGTTGCCTGTTCCGATTTTCAGCCAGCACTTGCAGGATAAATCCGCTGATAAACTGAGAGCTCAGTCCTGAAGGGGTGTTGGGATTTGAAGCCTCCGGTGAGTTTTGCTGGAGGTGTGAGGATCTGAAAGCTGACGGAGAAAAGTGCATTTCTGTGCTCGGTGTAGCACCCAGCCTGATGGCTCCGTCCTGCCTGGGAGAGCTGGGAGGCTCGGCAAGCTGAGGCCAGGCTGGCAGCCCGGGGCGAGGAGCGAGCCGGGGCCGGCGTGCGGGTGGTGATGGGAAGGGGAGGAAGGAGCGTGGGTGCAGCCGGGCGGGACGGCGGGACGGTCGGGGTGTGAGGGCTCAGCAGGGAGAGGACAAGGGGCTGTGGGGGCTCAGCACGGGGAGGACAAGGGGGGCTCAGGCCGCCGGAGGCTCCGCCTGCGTGGGGCTGGCGAGACCGTGCCAGCTCTCCGTGCTTCCCCCAGCGACAGGGGTGGCTCCGTCGGAGGGATGGTGGAGCCCCGGAGCTCCGCGGGAGATGGGCAGAGGGCAGGAGCGGAACCGACAGCGCTTCGGCACGGCAGGAGATTCGTTTGGCCGTCGGGGTTTTTCCATTGTAACATTCCTTTATTGGAAGGAATAGAAGTAAAAATAAAAATCCCTGCTAAGTCAAGGGCACATTCAGCCATCACGTTCACCAGCTGAATGTTCCCTTAGGCCAGGGTAGGTCTGGTGAAGAAAGCTGTGTATCTTCCCTAGAAATAACCTCCAAGTAGGAAGGAAGTCTTTACATGCCTGTTCCCTTGTGCCTTTCCAGATACTCGGGAATATTCACACCATTTTGTTGTTTATCAGCCTGGAAGCTGTGTATTCATTTAAAAGAAACTAAGAAGCCTCTGCTGCCGTGTTTTCATGTCGAGATGGGACTTTGGTAGGCTTCATTGTCATGCAGCGTATGGTACTGCAAAGGAAAAAAGGAGTATGAGGAAATTACCCAGCGAAACAGAAGAAACCCTTTTATTCCCATCAGTTTTGATTGAAGGTGGGAGGTAGTGGAAGCAACACAGTAAAAGCTAATGCAAAATATTGCTGCAGATGATAACTCCTGGCTTCATTTTTCTGCAGAGGTAATATATCCCCTGAAAGTAAATAAATATTTCTAAAATATTAGCCCACTTTATGGGCAGACAGCAAACGAATCGGAGTGGCAGTCTGGCTGAGCTGAACGGTCTGGAGGCAAGTGCAGCGGATGGGAGCGAGCCTTTGTGAATGAGCCCCGCTTCGTTTGAGTTTTCACCTTTGAAAAATACCAACCTGACGGGCAAAAATTTGTCAGAAGGCAAAAATTCCCATTTATCCCGCGGATGTTGACTTTGGAGAACGTTGCCCAAACGGCAGGCTGGGCAGAAGGGGCCATGGGTCAGCGCGCGCCGGGTGCCGTGGCTGGACTGACCTCCTCAGGGCAGAGCTTCCACTTCTGGGGAGGAAAGCTGATATTCCTGCCTAAGGAGACATTCAGGAACTGATGAAGGCACTATGCTTTTTCCCTGCTGATGTATGGAATTCGGCTGCAGTTCCCACCTAAGAGAAACAACCTGTTTCTGGGCGATGGAGTCACAGTTGGGCACATAACGTCCCTTTGTGCCTGCTGCGTCCTTCCTCCAGTCTCCCCTTGATTAAATGGCAGTCTTGTTGCGTCACCTGATGTAACCCATAGCTTGTTTGTCATTGAATGCCACCAGAAGGGTGACTGACAATCCCTTTTAAGCGCTCGGTTATTTGGAATTAAATGTAATCAGACCGCGTGCATGCTTTATCCTGAAAAACAGCTTTGGGGAAGTTTCCCCTGAAGTTCACGTAAAGTGAAGGGGAAAGCAAAAGGGGATCATGAAGGGACCCAGGCAGGCTGATCGGTGGAGTTGTCCCGGCGGGTGTAGGCACCCACCGCCCGCCCGCTCTGCACCGGTGCAGGGCTGCGCTGCCTGCACGCTGCTGCTCGTTACTGCAGCTCGTTACTGCAGCTCGTTACTGCAGCAGCAGCCAGAAGGTACGGGGATGTCCCTTCTGCTGGCACTGCATCCCAGCCAGCGGCAAGGCAGAGGAAGGGTGGGAGAAGGAGAAACACTGCTGTTTTCGTTTCATGGGCGGGATGCGGGAAATGGGGCGCAGAGCTCCAGGTCCCGCGAGGCCGAGCACGTCGTGCCGCTGCTTGGTGCCAGTCAGCGTAGTGCCCTGCCCCCAGCCTTGAGCAGGGAGTTAAAACCGTTCGCTGCTTCGCTGCGGTCTCAGGACTCTTCTGCTGGAGGTGAGAAGAAAGCCCAGCCCCGCTGAATATCCCGCGGTGCTCAGCCACGAGGTTGCGCCTGTCCCCAGCGCTGCTCGAGGCCTTTACCTAGAAAAAGGGGTGACGGCGTCCCGGGGGCGGCGAAGGCGGGTGACGAGGAGGCTCGCTGCCGGGCGCCTGGGCTGCCAGGGCTGTGGCCAGCTCCTGTGAATGACAGTCGTGGCATCTGTGCCCTGGGGCTTAAATTCCTTAGCAGGGGAAGGTAGAGTTTTGGGGGCAATTCTGCGTGAAGGTGGAGGGAAGGGCAAAAAATGGCTTTTGGAGAATATACTGATGTGGACTGAGAAAATCCATCACTGTATTCGTGACATTATTAATAAGGAATATAAACAACATGCAGCCCATCATGATTGATAAGACAATAAAAATCCCTCTAACAGCTTCTGAGGTCTTGCTGCTGCCGTTAATTATAGTCAAGGCATTCACCGTGAACGCTCTCTGTGGGCTGCAAAGCTCGCGCCTGGGCTCGCTTCTCCGCGTCCTTCTTCGGAGGCAGCGAACAAGCAACCGGCTGAACTGTTTTAATTTCGGGAGGAGGAGAGCACACGAAAAGTGTGTGGGTTTGGCACCACTTTCTGTGCCGTTACCAGCGGGAGCAGGCTTTGTTTTGAAAAGACGCGTGTCGCCTGGCCTCGGGGTGGGCCAAGCTCTTGTTGGGAGCTCAGTGTTGGCGGATGGGGAAGAGCTTTCCTGCGGGGCTGCAACCCAAGGACTTGCCCTGCAGAAGCCACCGCGGCTGCGGGCGGGTCCCCAGCCTCGGGAGGAGCAGGGCGGCTTCCCCGGCCTCGATGCGCCGCGGGGACTGCTCGTGAGGAGTCCTGCTGACTACCTGCAGCACTTCTCTTGCTCGTGGTCTGAACAGTTTAAGAGCTAGCAGTAATAACAATTTAAGGCTCAGAAATAATGACAGTTAACATTACTATTTCAATTGTATCTACTTGAAACTTCTTTTTTCTTTTTTTTTGCAAAACCCACAATCACTTGGTTTTGCCGTGTTATTTTTTTTAATAAAAGAGTGTGTTAAACGCATACATTGCGAAACTCTTCTACATGAAAAGACTGCGTTAGCTCTGTGAGCTATTTCTGGGAATGAACACGTTTTTCTTAGGATTTATTTTTCTGTAAGTACTTTGAGACCTCTGAGAGCATGAAACCAAGAAGAGGTCACTAGGGGTACCTGCTGGATTTCCTTGTTCTGACAGCAACCGAACGGGGAGAGGTTAAAAGACAGTGTGGACTGTCTGAGCGCTCTCTCACAGCTGGGCTAACGCCAAGGGACAGAGCGGAGCCGGCCCCGCGCGGTGGCTGGGCTGGCGGGGGCGGCAGGGGCCTCGCAGGCAGCGTTGGTGCCAGGGGCGTCGGGGTGAGGGGGTGTGGGGCTGAGGGTTGTCCACCTGGGGAACCCCCCGTGTGGTACCTCTGTGGATGGGACTTGGGAGGGTGAGTGGATGCGGGTTTATCTAGTCGGTGTTAGCGTTTGGGCACAAGTTCTTCAGACAACCGGAGCTAACAGCCTCCTGGTGGGTATCGTGACTTAGCTGGGCTTTGTCTGAACCTGGAGTGAGTTTCCCACTGAGGTTGTTGGCGTGGGAGGGTGAATCAGGGCTCAGGGAGGTGGAGGCTGGTGGGTGCTGTGGCAGCGCTGGGACAATTTGCAGGGTCCTTGGTGAAAACTTTCTCTGCACGTTTCAAAGCCCGCGAGAAGCACCGCTCGCCGGCTGCCACACGAACCCAAAGGCGGCACCCCAGGTCTGTGACCTGGAAAAAGCATCGCTTTCTTCGGAACACCCCGCACAAAGTGTGCTGCTGGTCAAAGTTAGCACCGCTCGGTGTTGTTTTACTCGAGAGTCTGACTCGGAGTGAGCGAAACGTTTGCTCATTGAACTGAGGAGCTGGCAAGGGGCACGTTTAGGAAACACGACAAGGCACGTTTACTCTGAGGTGCTGCTCTGCCGGCTCTGTTCCTCTGCCACCGAAGGCTCTGCGGTCTCCACCGCTCCTGGCAGAGAACGCAGGATCTGGTAAAAAGTGTTTGCTTTCCCTCGCTCAAGATCTGAGCTGGGATTTTCCTAACGGCGTTTGAGCCTCCCGTGTCCCCGGGAATGCGTTATTCCAGCCAGGCACATGGTTGCTATAACTACCAGCCCGGTTGCCGCTGACATACTCTTCAGCGTGGCATGTGTGCCTGATCTAGCAATGAGCTTTGCCCATAACGTCGTGCCTCCTCCATTGCGTTTTATCTTTCTGCTTGCTCCTCACAATTATAGTGGTTTCTTGGTTGCCCGCCACGCAGAATATATCTGTTCATTTATTTATTTATTTTAAATTCCAAATTGGATGATATAGGACTAAATCGGGGGATAAATTTAATAATAAATTAGAATAAATGATTTAATGAACAAATCTAGTGGATAAATCAGACATTAAGACATCAGCAGTGCCCTTTCATCCTTCTATGAAAAAACATGGGATGAATGTTGTTGGATTCTTTTGTTTGCGTCATAGCCCAAAGAAAAAAGTCACATTTGCAAATACCCAATCCTGTTGTGCTTTGCACGTAATTTAAAGATCTGAAAGAATCCTCTGATTTTCAGAAAGGAGAGGGAAGATTACCAACAGTAGTGAGCCTCGCTGGAGTTACAAACCGGGCTCCGCTGAAGCTTTCCTTGGGCTTGCCGTTTTGTCAAAGTCGGTGTTTACCGGCTGCCAGTAAAAACACTAGAAACACTTTCAGAAGGAAAAAACCCCCAAACCAATGAGCAGTTATGCCTCTAACTAGTCACTAAGGGCACCAGGATAGCTATATTCACATGAATTCTCAACATACGAGTGATTTTGAGGTTTTTCCAGACTGTTGTAGAGTTAATTCATCGTCGCATGATTTGTTCCACGGCTTTGTTTATCGGTGGCTCAGGTTTCTCTGGGCTGGATTCACACCCATCACCAGGTGTTTTTAAAAGTACTGACAGACCGCAGACATCTTCCAGACTGGAGTGACTGCACAGCAGACGCTGGTACTTCGGCATTCGCTGTTTTACTCTTTAAAAGTTTTTGTTCTCCCGTCTGTATCGCATGGCTCACGCAGCCGATGGCGCAGCAAGCAGAGACGGAGGTGGGCTGACAGCCCTGCCGGGCGCTGGCTGTGTGGGCATGGGCATGGACGTGGGCATGGATTGTGGGCTTGGACATTTCAGCAGCTGCTGGTGAGGATTGAGGGCACGGGTAGGATTCAGGAGACGTTTGTACATGCAATAGGAGTGGAGAAGGGGGCTGGCTCTGCAGTAAATGCTGTCAGTTGGGACCTTACCTGATGTGGCTCCTGGCTGCCTGTGAGTGGGTGCAGAACAGTCTCATCTCCAGCTCCTTTCTAGTTGACTTGAAACTTTGGCCACCATTCCATCTGTAATGACCGGACCTTGCCCAGGGTCAGACGTTTGAGGTCTTGGCCAAGCTTTGAAAAGTCTTTAATAACATCGAGGAAAGTGTTTAGAAAAAGACACACTCTCCCCAGATGCCAGAAATTATTCCTTTGTCCTGTAAAAATGCATTTGTGCGGATGAAAAGCCGAACTCTAATAGGGTGGTGATATCATCGTAGCCTCTGCTCCGGTACGGCTTTGACCTTTTGCTAAATTAGCGGTTGTCAGTATTTCCTAAGGTAGTTGCAGGTACTTTGTGGCTCCGTAATTTCCTGCCCGTTTGTTGACACAGTTACTGGCAGTATATTTCTGCCCATCTCGAAACAGAAACACATGACACAACCTAACAATTTAGCCTTAAAATCGTGGAGGGAAATGAAAACACATTAAAAGCAAATCCTCTCTTTCAGAGCTTTCAGCTATGTTAATAATATTAGCTTTAGAAGTAGTAGCTGAATAAATAACGGCATTAATGATCCTAAGAGGAGGTAACATTGGGCGAAACACGTGGGTTGCTTTCCTCCTTTTTTCTGTTTTTCCACTTAATTAGCCGTGATCAAACACCATGATTTTCTAAATAGATTCATTATTTTTTCTCCGTCGCTCTGGGTTGCGGGCGGTCTCGTCCGCGCTCTTTCTCGGAAGGACACAGAACTGCAGACCTCTTTCCTCAAAAAGACTGACGTGTCGGCTCAGACCTGAGTACAGGCGTAGCTCCGGGG
The DNA here is from genome assembly GCF_034619465.1 of Leptosomus discolor. Lineage (NCBI taxonomy): Eukaryota > Metazoa > Chordata > Aves > Leptosomiformes > Leptosomidae > Leptosomus > Leptosomus discolor. The sequence goes on from NC_141399.1 coordinate 1,257,366, forward strand.
TTTCCCCGGGGTGACACGCACCTCGTGGTGCTCCGTCGTGCTGGTCTGTGCTCAGGTCAGACTCTGCTTTTCTCCGAGGTGCTGTTCGGTAACAGCCTGCAAAGCTGCTGTTGGGGTGCCTGGCGGGTTGAAGCTGGGTCAGGCTGGTTTTGGGGGGATTTTCTCCGTGCGTTAACGATCAGCTTGGCGCCCCACTTCCAGCGCGGAGAAGTGCCGGAGAGCTGACCTGGGAGGGAAGGGGCTGCCAGAGGCACCTGCCCCAATTCTGGGCCCCTGCATCGTGTGGACAAACCCTCCCGTGACCCCCCAGGCACGTGTGATCTCTCTGTGCTTCTCCAGGGATCACTTTTAAGAAACCACCTTCAGCCAGCTTGGAAAACGAACGCTGTTAAGGCAGCGGTGTGGCAGGCCATGTCGGGAAGACACATGGAGAAATGGGAGCCTGTACCTGCAGACAGATGCAGTGCAAATGGGTAGCTTGTTAATCTGTGAAACTCTCAGAAATAAAGATGTCAATGTGGAATAACACCTACTAGCGATGATTATTGTGACAGAAGGGCTGTTTGAAAGCGTTCCGCGCTGCTCAGCGCACCTCCTGTCTCTACAGTTTTGCTTGTTTGTTCACGCAGACGTTCAGAGTGAAGCTGTCACAGTTGTCAAACTGGGGCAGCCGTGCAGCGGTAAACCCTTTTAATGCTCGGCGAAGCATGCAATCAGAATTATACAACATGAATACAGTCTTTCTTGGGATATGTAAATAAATGCACAAAGAACGCCTTTATGTGTAATTCACTTGTTCCTAATATTATTTGTTTGTGTGGAGGATAATGAAGTGTAATCATTGTTAAATTCGTAAATGAAGTTAATCCCTGGTATCTGTCATAAATATGGAAAGATTTTGAAAGCTGCTGAAGCCAGTGCTTGACTGTAAGTGTGTCCTGCTTGAAACTGGAAGGAAATCTTCTCTGAAGGCTTAGACTGACCCTGAGGACTCTGCCCCGAGTTAGGTGAAGTGATGGGGGTGCCTACACACTTGGGGCCTTGGGGACTTTGTGGGAAGGACAGTGTGAAACGTCCTCCTCTCTAAAGGCCAGTCCTAGGACAAGTATTTTGAAAGCAGTGCTTTTATTCATGGTTTATAGGGGCCGAAGAGATCCATAAGTCTTTTATGGCTCTCTCTGTATCGCAGAGAACAAAGTCTTACCGCTCGCCCCGTACCTTGCCCAACGCTGCCTTCGATGGCAAGTCCCCTTTCAGAGGGGCGCCGGCTTGGTCCGCAGAGAGCCGGCAGCGGGGAAGCTGCGTCCGCGGGCAGCCCTGCCAGCGCTGCGGTGCCTTCGCTCGCCTTCTGGGCTGTACTGATGAGCTTTCAGCTCCCAGCAATCGCTTCGGCCTGAGATTAACGGCCCCCTCCCCGTTTGTACCCCGTGTTGGAGTGATGGGTTTCTTGCACGAGCAACCTCAAGTCCTGACCCGTGTCCAGGTGGGGCCGGGGCGGCAGCGGAGCTGCTTCAGCGGCCGAGAGAGGTGCGTGCGTACGAACCCCGTCAGGTTCCGCACACCGGCACTCCGTGGCAGCCTGGGCTCCGTCGGAGGGAGGGAGGCGCGAAGCAAACCCGTTTGTGTGGAGCTGGAAAGAGGTTTCACGCCAGAAGGTGGGCAGACGGGTACACTCATCAGCGGGATCCGTTAAAAAAGGTGCCGTGCATTTGTCACGGGCCCTTCCTGGCTTGCTGGGGTGGGCTATCGCCCGGCTACGCCACCCCCGGCTCTGCAGGGCTGCGGATCGTCCTCCCGAGCTTCCCCAAGCAGCAGACTTCAGCCCTCCCAGAGCGACTAAGTGAGAGGTGAGGATTGGCGTGAGGCACGGGGCTGCGAGGAGCCCCCGGTGTAAGAAAAGAAGCTGTTCCTGCTTTGAGGGTCGTGGCTCAGTGTTCCTCTGGAAGGCGAATCCATTTCCTTGCTGAAGAGCAATGTGAGCGGTGCAGTCCGGGAGGAGAGAAGGGTTGGGGCCTGGGGAGAAGTTTTGGTGAGAAAAGTGCCATTCAGAACAAATAACACCCGTACCTCGTAAGAGCCCTGCTGGGACGGGAGCCCCCCACCTCCGCTCTCCCTTTTGGTAAAGGCAGGGCCTTTCCAGCGCTCCCCCTCGCTCCTGAGCATCCAAATCCTCTACCTGCCTTCGGGCTGAAGTGCTCTCCATCAGTTGGAGTTCAGGAAAACACAACAACCGTCAAAATGGAACTTCAAACCCAAGCCTGCAGACAGTAGCGGATACCTCCAAATTGCTCGTTGCCCACAGAGTGTCTGTCTGCGTGTGTCTTCGTACGTGGCTTGTCCCTAGTTCCGTGCCCACGGCTGTAGGGAGCTCTCATCTCGAGCTCGCTGCGGAGGGGCCTTGAGGAAAAGCCTACGTTGGTGTTTGCGCACCGCCGGAGTGCCCGGCCCTTCGCGGCACTGTTTGATTTGCCCTGGAGGTTTGTCATGTGCCCGTTCTTAGCCTTTGTTGAAAAAAACTTCCATAAGCTGAACAATAATGTTTTCCACTGGTTTGCTTGCCGTTTTTAATTGCTAACCCACAAATAGCCAGATGGCCACAGGTACGAACTGAACCAACTGGAGCAATTAGAAGCCCCTGGTACCCTGTAGGCTCCCGTTCAGAATAAATGCCAGCCCTCCGAGGCTGCAAGCAGGTGGCTCGCTTCCTTCTCGTCATTTTTCATTTTTGTTTACCTCCATCTTCTCAGACGCAGGCCAGGAGTGGGACTGGAAGAGCCAGAAATAGCAGGAAATATGGTCTAGTGAAAGGACTGTTAAGGCTCGTCGTCTCCTTGCATAAACCTCACCAGCGATGGGCACCTACAAATAACGATGAGCGCAGTAACATTTAGAAACCTTTCTCTAAGGAATAAGTTACCTGTGGAAACACATGTATAAATGCTTGTGCCTGCTCAGGGGTGATGCATTCTTTGGGGTCTAGGCCATGCCACCCAAAATTTGTCCTACTGATTGCATAAAACGCGTGTGCTCCCGCCCCGAGCGTGCCCTCCCCTCCTTAAGTGCCGTGCAGGGGCCCGGGGCTGGCACGGGGACGGGTGTTCTCCAGCTGCCCACGCGAAATGCGCCTCTGCCCTTCTGGGCATCTTCCGTCAAACCTTGGACTCGGTGTTGTGACTCTCGTTCCTGTAATCAAAGTCTGTGAATACTGAGAACACTTCTCGCGGTTGTTAAGTCTGAGCAAACTTTGAGCAAATGCTTAATGATTCAGTGAAGTCCGTAAAGGCAAAAATCTGCTGGTAGTTTGCTGAAATAAACTACCTGTTGGTTATTTTCTTTTAAACTTATGTTTACAGATACTGTCTTCTGAAACTGCGATGCAGATGCTGAAGGAATTAAATGAGCCGGGATTTCATATGCTAGCCGGAGGAGTAGTCCCATATTGCACAAATTTAGCGCAGCAAGGGCAATCTTTTTTCCAACTTAATTAAGTTACTGTCCGTTAAATGCAGATGGCAGCGTATACAGTAGCATTCAGGTCTCACTAAAAGCTGTTCCTGGCTCTCCCAGGTGCGGAGGGACATCATCTCCCCATTGTTGTTCAAACAAATCTTGCTGGGATGAATGTGGGTGTCATTACGTCCCGGCACAGATGCATGTGTGTACATACGTGTACGTGCCTGCCTGTGCCGGGGGCTGCACCGTGATACTCCCTGTGTGAGCGGGTGCCCATACATCCCTGCAGATTATCAAAGAGGAACATCATTACGTGAAAGGACAAATCTTTCCCTGGCTTTCAGTGGTTTTTGATCGCTTCGCAGCACTGCAGCAGGGGGCTGTCGCGTTCCGGAGCAGAAGCAGCGATCGTGGCTGGACACGGAGCAATTTCCCGGCGGTGAAGGTCGCACGGGGGGTCCCGCTGCCAGCGAGCTGCGGTTGAGAGTGAGCGGTGGGAAATGCATCGGCGGGGGCTGCCCCGGGTGCCCCCGAGCGCCGCCGGTGCGGGGTCAGGCACTGGAGCTGGTTGCTGGCTGGTCCTGGCTGTGAAGGAATAAGCCTCGTCTGGGCAAAACCAGTACGGGCTTCTCAGAGACGGCACGTTAATCTCCTGACGTTTATACAGATGTCTCAAAGGCCTTGGAAAATTGAAGTCCACGTAGGGCGGGGGGGAAAAAAAAGCTGTATTGAGTTAATCCTGAATTGGCATTTGAGAGGCGGCTGGACGGCGATAGCATCGCAGCTGCACTGCCGTCCTCCCGAGAGACGGCCCTGCTGCCCTGCGCTCGCTCGCCTGGCTGGCCCGGGGCTGGCAGGAGCGTCCGTCGGCGCTGCTGCGGGGCCAGCCCGGGGTCGGGCTCCTTCCCTGCTGCTCCCACCCCAGGGCAGCTGTTTTCTGAGTCAGCCCGTGTCACGTCTTCACCCGCACGGCCGCCGCTCGGTGGTGTTAACAGGCTGCGGGGGCTTCAGGTACATCCAGCGGGAAATAAAAGGGAATTGCGGAGCTTTGTGTTTCTTTCCCCCTCTCCGGTCCTTGGCGTTGCAGTTTCTGGAAGTGTTTTATTGTGAGCTTTGCCGCTTGCGCTGCCGTGCGGGCCTTACCCTTTCCAGGAAGGCACCTCTGCCTTCAGCACGCTGTCCTGCGGCAGCAGGCTGCTGGGGGCCCTCCGTTACGGCACCACGAGGTAGATATTTTTGTCACCAGCAATAGTTACCCATATTTCATGCATCTGTCCATGCACATATGTGGTTTTATGTATATGTGCACGCAGGTATGCGCACACAGAGAGAGGTATGTGTGTATGTGTGTGTGTATATATATATATATATATAACACCATATATATGTGTGTGCATCTGTATATTTACATGTTTCATTTTCCAGCAACAAGAGTACTGTGAGGGTTCAGGCTGAAGGCGCTGGTCCCAAGGAGGGGGTCCTGCTGGGCCCCCCAGGCTGCAGGCTGGCCGGCGGCACGCAGGGCCTGGGGACACGACGGTCCCGCTGCTGGGGGGTCCGCAGCTCCGTGCAGCTCCAGCCCACGCCAGCGGGGCAAACCCCGGCTCGCCGTCGGGGTGGGCGCTGTGCCGCGCCCCAGCCCGTGGCAGCGACCCCCGACGTCCTCTGCGCAGCTGCGGCCCGACAGCCGTGCCGCCGGGCGCTCTCCCGGTGAACGCCTCGAGCCTGCCTGGGGGTTCCCGCTTCCGACCGGCAGCGCTCTCGTTTGGGACTGCCCTGCAGGGTGGGGGTCGGTCTGCGCCGGGACGAAGCCCCGTGTGCGCGTCTGGAGTTGTGGTCGTGAGCTGGCAGCGCTCCGTGGCGCGATACGGAGTGAAGAACAGAGGAGTTCCCCTTGGGAGGGACCTACAGCCGTCATCTGCATCAGCCACGTGTTTGCACCAGCGGCACGGGGGCGCCAGGCTCAGCCCAGGGGCTGCCCGCCCTGCAAGGGGGTGGTGGGTGGGTGCTGCTGCCATCCCTGTCCCCGGGGGCCGCGGCGTGCGGCACCGACCCAGCCGGCTGCTCGGGAGAAGAGGGAAGTGCTAGCGTGAAGAAACGCAGCCTCGAGTTCCAGGGCTGCGTGCAGAAGCTACAGGGGAAGTTACCTCGCCTATTGTACGAGCAGGATTAGATTGTCTGTTAGCAGAGGTCCCTTTGGGCCTGAGTAATTCTTAAATTAGGTCCATTTTAGTGAATTTGCAGTTGCTATTCAATACACTCAGCAGCCGTTGCTAACCTGATTTATGCGCCTCTGGGTTCCGCAGGAGCGGGAGGGACCGCAGGAGGTTCTGCACGGGGTCCTCCCCTGTGATCTGCGTGTCCAAATGTCAGGGAGCAGTCCGCAGAAGGCACTGGCTCTACTCCCCACCCTTCACGAGATGATACTTTTTCACTCTTTCTGGCCTAAATTAAACCATTAGAGCCTGTCAAGTTGGTAGGAAGCGAATCAGTGGGGGAATTTCTGTGTCATCCCGGCTGAAAGCCTTCTTGAAACTCATCGGTGGATATTTTTCCCTGAAAAATCTTTGGCGTTGCTGCCAATCCCAGCTGGTTCCGCGTGTCATCGCATCTCGCTGTGCTCAGCCGTAGCCCAGTGTGATCAGACGTGGCACGGTAAGATGCCTTCAAAGTAATTAAGCGCACACACGGTCACAAGTTCAAAGCAGCACGTCAGAATTACAATTTGCTGTAGTCTTTGAGAACACAGACCCCATCATGAGCGTGGCTGCAGCCAAGGGGCTGTTTTGCTTGCCATTACCTGTGTGTTCCCAGGGCCCTGCTGATCCCCGAGGCTTTTATAGTGCTTGTCCTCTGGCAGGACAGAGCATCCCATTAAAACAAGCCTAGGGCGGAGACGGAAGGGTCCTTTGTGCCCCATCACACACCTTGTGTCCCGCACAGTGCTCCAGCTCCTGTACGTACACCTTGCTGTCTGACTGCTCCCCTTCACCCGCCCAACTGTGACAGCACGTGACACCGGACCTTAGTGTCATTGAAACATTGGGTTAGTTGCATTTCAAAGAAAAGAAGATGAGAGGTTGGGAAGCCTTCAGGCTGAGGGTCGTGGCTTCTGCCGGGAATACCTCCCATGCGATGGAAGTGCGCTCTTTTCCTGCTGGCTTTCGGCCCTTGCCAAAGGCCGTGTGTCTCCAACCCACCCCGTTGGCCCAGACCGTCGTCCCTGGGCGAGGGCCGCTCTGCGGGGCCAGGGCAGCTGCAGGGTTCCCTCAGGACCCCTCGCTGCATCTTGCCTGCGGCAGCGTTGTGGAGAGGTTCGGCTGTGCGCAGCTAAACTCGAGCTCCGTGGCTATAGAAATTGGAGGGAGTGTGGTGGGGGTGGATGTGTCCTGGCGGCCTGGTACGTTGGGTTGGCTCAGGCGACTTTTCTTCTCTCTCCCAGCCCACCATAAAATGGGGTTTCTGCTGGGCCGCTGGTTGCCTGTCACGTCTATCCAGGTTGTCACATATGTGGTGCATAACCTGCCTCTCCCTAATTTTTTCCTAGACCTCCTTGAAGAAAGGGGCTTTTATTGTAATGTATAGATTCAGTAGGAGAAAAGGAATCTGATTATATAATTGTATGGTGAGAGGTTTAGCTCCTAGTTAAAGATCATTAACAAAGGAGGTAATTAGCCACGGGAACAACCTGACAGCAGAGTGATGGATTCTCTGCCTCGCCCCGTTTGAAGTCAAGGCCGAATGTTCCTGGAGGCGAGGAGAGGGGTCTGGCCTGGGGAGGAGCAGCGGCACGAGCCGGCCATCCCTGCCAGGGGGCTCGGTTTGGTGGCCCACCTCTGAGCGGGTGGTCCTGTCAGACCGCGAGCTGCACAACGGGATCCAGCAGCCTCGCTGCCTGCTCCTGAGGTCAGCTCGGGGCTGGCGGTGCGGTGGCGCTGGGTGCTTTAGGGACGCACCGGTAGCTTCACTCCTGCCACTTCGCACGTAGAAGCCGCGCTGCGTGCCAGCCCCTTGCCACCGTGTCCCACAGCATTCCGGTGAGAGTAAGCCTCAGGAGGACGGCTGTGTTCGGGTCCAAATGTGTGTCCCAAAGGACGTTGTATGACAATACAGAACAAAGCGGGACTAGATAATCTGCTGGTGCAACGTGTAATATCCCCATTAACTTCAGTCAAAGCAACGGTTACTGGAGAAGCCGCACAGAAAGACCTACCAGTAACTAACTGGTCATGCTCATGGTGATGAGCTGAAGCACAGGCTGGCCCTTAGTAGAAAAGTGACTAAATCAAATTAGCGTTCTCGTTTTAGCTTAGCTTAAACAGGAGACCTGGAAACAGCCGAGTCCTTTATTTCAGATATCCTGTCCCCAAATAAAAGCCGTTTGACACACGCCCTCCGTAGATGTTTAGATTTAAGGTAGTGTCTGCGGCTTGGATGTGTACCGTCAGAACACAGCTTTGCTGTTTCCCTTGGAAGAAACCTTTCTTATTCAGTTCTTACTCTGCCTGGACGACCCCCAGAAGAATAAATGTCAGCCTTTATTCTCTAGTAACTCTTCTGCTCTTCTCACTTGGGTGGGTCTGCAGAAAAGAGGTGTTACAGTGGGATCGCCACCATCGCGCAAGCCCACGGAAAGAACCTGTTTGGAAACAGGGTTGTGGAGCTTAGCGAAGCCGAAAGAGGCAAGGGAAGCTCAAAATGAAGCCTGATGCTTTGTTGTTTGTCACGCCTCTCGGACCTGAGCACCGCAGGGAACCCTAGAGCAGCCGCTGCTCTGTGAGTGACCTGATGTGCTCCGTGTGATTGCAGGTACCTGAGCCGGGTGGAAATGGCTCGTTTTGGGTTGCCAGTCTGTTAAAGAGGAAACTTCTCGGCCTTCTAAGTACAGCTGAGCAAGAACAGTCATTTAAATTCAAATGGCATTGGATCCGTTGAAAGTGGGTAGGATAGAGCTAGACAGTGCCGTATGATCCTCGGGGCGATGTTGTGTGCCTGCCCGGCTGCTCGTCGGCGTGACTCTGCACTCCGTTCCCAAGGGGCAGGGGCAGGCGGATCTCATAGCCTGGTTCCCAGGCAGGATCTGTTGTTGGCAGCGTGATCTGGTCTGAATTTATACAGCTAATTCTGGCTGGGAAACTAGCTGCTTGTTGGGCTTGATAGCGTGGTGCCCCCCTGAAGCAGGCAAAGGGCTTCGTCCCCCCTGTTTTACACGGGAGGTGCCTTGTGGCTGCTGTAGCTCTGCTCCTGCTCTCACGCAGCCTGGGGAAAGGCAGCGGCATGTCTGAAGTCTCTGCAGCAGATTTACTCCAGCATTTCCCAGTGGTATCTCACCTGGGAGAAGGGTGGGTGTGAAGGATACCTCTGTTCAGTCCTCTCCTTCTCTTCCTTCCATTTTAGGCAACAAAGCATTTACCGGGGTAAAGCTTTTTCACACAAAAATCTCAAATGCTTTCTGTATTCCTGTATATTTCTGTCTACCTTGGTGTTTTTGGCTGCACAGCCATACAGCCAGGGTTAACATGTACATGTGTCAGTGAGTGCTGGGGGGGAGCAGATGCTGGGTGCAAGATCCTGCACCTCCTCGCTCTGTCTGCACCAGCACCCATGCATCGTGCACCAGCACCCATGCATCGTGCACCACCAGCGTCCCGCTGCAGCTGGTCCTCGCCCGCAGTCTGTTTTGGATGACCCGGGCACGTCTCTCTTTTCTCCAGCAGCAGAACAGATGCAGCACTGATGCACAGGCTGCCCCCCAGCACGCCCCTGGGGAGGGCTGTCAAGGTGCCCCGCAGCCCCCGGGGGCAGACGCTGCCCGTGGGTCCCGGGCTCGGCTCCGTGTCCTCCCCGGAGCTTTTCCTGCCATTTCTCCCCGTGGGCAGCAGTTGCTGCGTGAGCTCCGGTGGCACAAAGGCACGTCCCGAGAGCCTGGACGTCTTCGTTACGTCCGGCCGGGACCGGCATTTGTGCTGTTTGGAAAGGACGAGGTGGGGTTTGCCACCCTGCGGCGCTCGGTGCTGCTGAGCAACCCGCTCGCTTCGCCTGGCGAGAGGTCGGTGCCTAAACAAATGCCCGGCCCGGAGCTGTGCCCCGGGCTGTCAGCACGCTGCCGCGGCTGCCGCTGCGGTGCTCGGCCGAGCGGTGCCATGGGAGGGGGCCTGGCCCTGGGAACCCCCCCCCCCCCCGCTCGGTGCGGCTCTGGCAAGAGGGTTCCTGGGATTGGTAGTGGCACCTTGATCTCACGTAGAACGTAGAGTCCTTCGTTTTAAGTAAGGGCAGGAGCGGAGCAATTGGCACGTGTTTGGATTTTTAGGAGGAATTACGCAAAAAGGAGAACATCCCCCTCGACCTCCTGCGCACACAACCCGCGTTTTGTGCAGGAATTCGCTGCCGTGCTCGCAGGGGAGGCCTTCTGTAGGACAGAAGATCATTTGAAATAGAGTCTCCTCTTTCTCTCAGATACATCAGTTTACCTTTACAAATACATTCTAGCTCATAAAACCATCCGTTTGATTATCGCCAGGTTTCTGCTGGACTCTTTCATCTCCGAAATCTCTTTTTTCCGCCTGGAGCAGCCTGTGCACTGGCCATGCCAAGTTTTTTACATAAAGTCTTGGCGGAGTCTCTTTGCTTAAAAATATTTCTGTGTGTTTGCATTTATTAAGTCAAACAAGTACTGCAAAGTCTTTGTTTAGTTAGGTTATGAATTATTTGCTTATTTTGTTCCATATTTGTGCAGCTGCCGATATTACATATTCGCCGTTGTGGCTCAGCCCAGCTTGTGTCGTACAAATAAGTAATGCTGGTAAATTTAATTAAAGAAGTTAATATTGTTTTTTGTCGTGATCTGACATGGTTCTTCCACCTACACTGCAAGGAGGAAGCTGGTACTGGGCTCACAGGGGAGCTGAGGGACCGTGAGGCTGAAGGCACCGGAGGAGGAGCGCGGTGACACCTCTGTCCGACTGCCGGGGGCCGTGACCGTCCCAGTTTGAGCCGTTCAGGAGCGGCGGCCGCCTGTGATCGGGGGGGTGTACGGCAGACTCACTGGCTCGGGGCTGGACTGTCTTTCGTCGGGCCTTTTAGTGACTTGTGCCAGGCTGGTGCTCAGCTGGGACTGGGAAGTAGGGGCTGAAGCCTCGAAGCAAGGGTTTGTGTTGCCTTGGAAGGGTGTTGAGTTGGTGCAGGGAGCAGAACCTGGAAATCTCTGTTCACAAATAAGAATTCAGCAATTTTATGGCTTCTATGTATAGTTGCGTCTTCCCCGGTAATACAGCTTGAGGAGTCGGCTGCTTTCTTGTCGAGGTCACTTCTTTGGGCTAACAAGACTCGTTACTTTCTAGACGAGGCTGGTTTGCTGGCTTTGATGGGGGCTGAGGGAACGCTCGCCGTGCGCAGCTCCTCGCCTCGGGGTACCCAGAGGAGCTTGAGTCTGTCACGAAGTACAAGGTCGTTGGGCATGAAGAGTATCGAGGGTCGTGGTGCCACACTGAGGGACATTACATGCTTGTTAAGTAATCTAGGGGGTGCATACAGGAATTCTTCTGCTGTGTAAACGGAGTCAAATTCAGATTAGGGAAAAAATGGGCGCAGCTGAGGTGAATCATTTGTGTGGTTTTCTCCAGCATTTCCCTTGGACACAGTTTCTTTTTCAGAATTGGATAGAGTGGTTTAGCAGGCATAAAAGTAACCCAAAGCAAAGTTGAATCAAATTCACAAGCAAAAAAAAAACCCACCTGAAAGGCTTAAAATATAACCACGTAGGACCTTGTGGCTTTATAGCAGCATAATTGAGAGCATGTAATAATCCAGTGACAGCATGACCAAAATAATACACGTTTAAAACAAAGGAGTGGGAATGAGCAAAAAGAAAGAAAAAATTATGAGATAAGAGACTTTACAATCATTGCCTGTTGTTTTTGTTGCCGTGGTTGTTTTCCTCCTAGTGCCATTAAATTATGTTTATACTGGATTATTGTAAGGAAAAAGGTGTCGTAAAGTTTTATGATGAGAGTCTTTGAGAGGATAAGTATTTGCAGGAGGCTGCTTTTGACTGTGTGAGCAATTCATTTCGTGGTGGTTGTCTAAGAGGACCTGCTGATAGAATTGCTGCTTGTAGGAGGATGGCAGGGAAGTCATTTTGGGGAGGACAGGCAAGGTGATACCTCCAGGAGTGACAACCTCTCGTTCTGGGTGAGAACATTATCCGTGTGCGCCTTACGACTTGACCTCATCAAAGTGATGTAGCTATAATTTATCAGGAAGATTGACCTACCTGTGAGCTTTCCTGATCACTTGCCCAGGAGATGGAGGCGCTATCACAGTGAGGCCCCAAAACGCTTCTGCGAGCTATTGTAAAAAATAACTGGCAGTTCTCCATCTGTCATCCCCGGCCAATAACAAGTTTCTTATCACAGGGCTCTATTTACTGGTCATCTCAGGCTTCCTTGTGAATGATCAAAGATCCCTGCAAGGTCACAGTGGGGTAATTGAGAATTACTGCTCAACAAAGACCTACCCTCCGCTGTGCCTCAGCGGTGGATATTGCTCTTTAAACTGTGCGTCATCATGATCAATCATATGATAAAACACACGACACTCGGCTTCCTGATACCCTTGAGATTATCAACAGTTGGAGATTGATTTGGCTGCCCTTGTCCTAACGGCTCTTCTCCTTCCATCTTGCGGCAGGGGATGGAGAGGCACCTTTGAGCGACACTTCCAGCGGTGCAGCCTGGTGGGGGTGTGAAACGCGGGTTTTAGGGGCTGGTTCTCTGCACCGCTTGGAAGAGCTGCAAGTTAAAGACTTTCGGAGGGTTTTTGTCTTGGAGCTCACGTTCACGTGATTGTTCTGCCCCGGAGCGAATGGGGAGGTTGAGACAGTAGTTCTGCCCGGGGACGGCCTGGCAGAGCGCTGCCCCCCAGCAAGGATGCTTCAGGGGGGAGAAGCCCCATCCCGTGGCAAGCTGTGTGTGAACACCAGGGGCTGTTTTCCTCCCAGGACCCCACCAAGATCCTGGCAGGTAGAGCGTGAGGTGGAGAAGAAATGGTCCCACCTCTGTTTTTCTGAATGGCGGGGGTACATTGAACAGGATTGTCCTGTTATTTCCAGATTTCCCCCTTGAGAACCATTTCCATGGACACAGAACTTTTTCTGCTGAGTCCTTCACAGTGATGAGCTCCCCCAAATACCATACGATCAGCTTTCAAGGATGATGCCTGTAAAAAAAAAAAGAATTACAAAAATTAAAAATCTCCCTGCAACTGCAAAGAGGGTGAACTTCATTTACCAATGCAAACAAGAGAAGGCTGCCAAGTTGCCAGCATAGTTATCTAATTTGTTGACACAGAGATCACAGGCAACGATTTATTTAGTTCCATACATCTGCATTTGTTTGCCATCTGATCAGGTCTGTAATCCAGCCACTTCTGCCTCAGGGAAGATTGCTCTGTCTCCTTCCCGGCTCCTGAAGCTGTGAACTCACCAAGGGCCAGGTTCAATGAAAGCAACAGGCGTCTTTCCAAAAATTTCTGCATTTTTTGATCCCTTCCTAAGGACGTTCCACTTTTTTGATGTCAATTTGTTATTTAATCTGAATAAATAATCCCACTGCCGTAAAGGGATTTCTACCTTTATATTAATAAATTTGAATAACTCTGACTTTTAAAAATGTAGGATGATATTATTTAGAACTCTCTACAAATTCATAAATAACACTTTCACCCTAATGGCAGTTGGTAAAATTAATCCTTTCAAAAACGACAATGTTTTTTTAAAACCCCCGTCTCCCACCGACTCTACAAATCCGTACACAATTAACTGAAGCCCCGAAAACCCTTTGTCCTTTATAGGTGTCCTGGCGTGATCCCTTCAGTTCGGGACGGAAGCATCTCGGGACGAACCAGCCCGTCTCTGGTTTGATGGCCTGGCTTCTCCGCCGGATTAGCGCTTTCCAGATGTGGCCTTTATGTCGCACAGCATCTCTGCGGGGTCGCACGCGTGCGCGTGGGGGTGTCCCCAGTTTGCTGGGGACCCCGAGGGGCGGGAGGGCGAAGGGAGGGATGCCATTCTGCTCTGCAGAGCTCCTGCAGGCGTTGTCGTGGTTCTGCCTCCCGGCCTTTGTCAACCTCTGGCTGTCGTGAAGTATTTAGGTAAAATAAGTCCAGATCAAGTGGTCCTTGCTGCGCACCCCTGCCGGACGGCCCGTGGTTTTACGGAGCCCGCCTCGGCGAGCGCGGCGCCGCTGCAGCCCAGAGCACGGGGCGCGGAGGAGCCGGCTGTGAAAGCCCCGTCTCCAGCCGTGGGGCGTCCTGCGCGGCACCGAGGCTCCTTGTCAAACCTTCGGGCTGTTTTATGGAAGATGGGGCCGGGTGTTCTCCAGGGCGAGCAAAGCGGCACTCTGACAGCACTGAACTCTGGGGCTGAGTGACGAAGCGCGAGCCCAGCGTGAGCCACGCAGCGAGGAAATGAGTATGGAGGGCTCTGATTTGAAATCTCACGGCAAGTCGCCTAAACTTGCCGAAATACTCATTTTCCTGGCGGCAGCCGGCAGGAAGGACAGCGTTCAGAGGCGCTTTGTGTGCCTGGTGCAGGAGGTGACACAGAGGCGAGGGGCTCCGGCTCCCTGCCAGCCGTCGTCCAACCCCAACCCTGTAACTGATCCAACGGAGTTTCGGCTTTCCAGCGGGATACGGCGTATTCAGCCACTCTTCCTCGCTTGGAAGCGCCTGAGGGCTTCTCGATGGTCCTCACTGATCAATGACCTCAAATCCTTGCTCCTGATAGCAGAGCACTGTAGAAGTCCCCAGGTGACCTCTGCCTAGGACACCTCTTCCCTGCTTGGGTTCACCAGGAGCATCCTAGCACTGGGTAGCTGCATGTTACTGGTAGATGTTAGTTCAGGCTGTGGAGTGATTGTTCCTGTGAAAAGCTGTGGTAATATCTCAGGTTTTTACGTAATGAAAACAAATTCGAACTCTGTTTCCCTGTTAAATGTTTGATAAATGGAGTCTTATGCCTGCACAGTATTTTGTGTTTGAAAGGCAACATTTGTTTGCACTTCCTAAAGCAGAGAATTTGTTTTAACAGCTCATTTCATAGCACTGAAATATTGCTACTCCTCCTCCTCCAACAATCATAATATCACTTAATTGTTAAAGGGCCTTTCATCTTGAGGAATATCAAACTGCTTTACAGACTCCTCCACCCTGGAAAGCTTCCAGAGTCCCTCACCACCTCAGAGCTACCTTCTGGGGCAGAAAATGAGAACTGTGCAAAGAAAATCGCACGGGAGTTTTACCTAAGAAAAGTGAGGGTACCCCTTCAGGCGCCTTCCAGGTGATGGTTTGAGAGATGCAGCTCTGGAGTCTTGCGGACATTCGCCTTGTTTCCCTTTGAGCTGTTCATCTGGCAGCTGTAAGGTTTGCTGTCGCCTGCCCTCTTCGTGCTGGGCTATGCTGGTCGGTGTGGTGGGGTGTGATGGGGCGACTCGCCGCCTACCCGCGGCTCCTGCGGTACGGCCCCTGTGCTCCTGCTGCCTGCAAGGGCGGTTGAAGCAATCGGGCGGGTCTTTGGCACGAAGGTATCGCAGCTCTGTCGGTGATTTGGCTGAGGAGTTCACCCTGGCTCCAGTCCTTCTTCCGGGCTTTGTTTTCACGGCCCAGTGAAGCAAAATCCGTTTGTTTCATTGATGCTCAGGTTGGACCTCGGTGGTTTTCCAAACATCTATTAAAATACAGCCAGTGCCTTTCTTTTCCAGAAAACCTCTGTTTTGCTCTGTGGTTGGAATGCTGATGTCAGACCAGAGTATTTAGATTTCCAAATTCCCTGCCACAAAATAGGACTGAGCTAATCAGAGGGACAGACAGGCTAATTATAGCAGAGAGAGCGCTTCTGTTTATTCCCAAGTATCTTCTTAATCAGCAATAATGGAAAAGGAAATAGCAAAAAATTACATGACAGTTAAGTGAGTTTTTGGTAAAATATATATTCTTAAATTAGCCTAAGTGTCTTTGAATCATGAGAATGTAATTTAATTTACTCCATTAACAATATGAAACTTGAATCCTACTTCCCATCATGTTTTCAAGAGTGGAAGTAATGACATATTTAGTGGCGAGTAGGTAGTGTTACTGTTAAAGCCCTAATTGCTCAAAGGTGGAATAATACCCACCCAAATACTTCATTTTGGGGCGTAACAGTCTCTTTTTTTGATGTCACAGCTGAAAAAAGGATGGGAAAGAAGTGCTGGGCAGTTTCTGGTGGCGCCTAATGAAATAAGTCATGGTCTGATGCATGAGCTGCAGGGAGGTTTGTTGGGGTAGGAATGGGAGCAGAGCCTGTCCCCCAGAAAGAAATGTTTAGAGCTGCGTGTTCCTGTGCTGGGTGGTTGTACCACGTCTATACAGACACCAACGGTAAAAAAAAAGGCAGTTGCATGTTAGCCAAATTACAGAAAGGGAGCAGTAAGGATATTAATATCCAGGATGGGTGGCAGGGGTGGCCCAGGAGCCCCCTGCGCTGCCTGCAGGGAGAGGAGGAGGAAGAGGAGAAGGGAGAGGAAGAGGAGGGGGAGGAGAAGGAGGAGGAGGGAGAGGAGGAGGAGGAGGAGGAGGAGGAGGAGAAGGAGGAGAAGGAGGATGGAGAGGAGGAGGAGGAGGAGGGGGAGGAGGGCTGTCCCATACTGTCTCGTTGGCTGAATCAGGCTGGAGAAGGAGCTCTGCTTGTGCCTGACGTCCGCTCTCCGGGGAGCGGGGGGATCCGCTGTCCCTTCCAGGAGGCTTCTTGCGGGTCATGCCGAGCTGGAGGAAGAGCACAAATGGAGCCCCCAGACTCGGAGCCCGGCTCCTTGCTGCTGGAGGGCCCTTAGCAGGGGGGATGCTGGGCCCGGGCGGTGTCTGCCCGAGGGACGCCCTGCGGACGCCTGGGCATCGACGCGGCGGCTCAGACCGGGGAGCCGCGCTGTCTGGATCTTCTTCTCCGTCGCAGGGTTTTAATCAAAGAAATGTTCCATCTCCGGAAAGAATCTAATAACAGAATAGAAACATTCATTGCTGCCTTGTTGGTTCCAGTGGCCGCTGTTGCTGCCAGCAGCCAGAGCAGGGAGCTGGAGGCAGGGGCAGCGACAGCAGTTTTGGGGGGGGCCTTGCTCCGCAGGGCACACCTCGGATTTGTCCCGTCCAGATGGCTGCCGAGGGATGACCTGACCCCTCTGGCCGTTCTGCTGCCCTGCCCGGCGCGGCGTGTGGCCGGGACCAGCGGCTGCATCATTGCTGTTGGGTTTTTGAAGCAGCAAATTTTGCAACGCTCAGTCCTGTTCCTCCCAACCCACCCCGTCCCTCTCCTTGCCCTGCTGCTCACGGAGGGCTTTCCAGGGTTGGAACCCTGCGGTTAATTAGGCTCAAGCAGCATCAAACTCCGAGAGTCTCAGTGGGCTTAGGTAGGTGGGTCTGCTCCCTGTTCCCTGCGCTCTCACATCCCTTTATTGTTCAGGAAACCAGACAGCACTGGGACTGGGACAGCACTGGTGCTGCTCTGCTGTGCTGGGACACAGGCAGCACTGCGGTGCTAAAAATAAAACCCAACTTGCTTTGCATCACGGGCAGTAATGCATCGGTGCCGCTCTTGTTAAGGCAGACCCTCGAATCATTCGGGTAGATCCGGGTTGTAATGTTTTATTTCAGACAGAAGTGGTTTTTTCATAAGATGGAATGAAACTTATGAAGCTTAATGTCCATGTCAAATATAAAATTTTCCTTTTGACATATTTTATCTCAATGCCGCCACGGAAAGTATTGGATGATCCACTTCTAGCTGAATATTAATGAAGTAAATTATCTTAGAAAATTTCCTACTGTTCAGACTACAGGAACTAACACGCCTCATTAGATGCCCGTTGATTAGAAATGTTAAAGTGGCTTTTCTTTCTTTGAATTGTAATTAAAATTAATTTGATAGACTTAACCCCCACCCCTGTAACTGGCTCTCTGCTGAATCTTTGAAGAAAAGTGCAGCTTTCCTGTCTGTGGCTCGCCGGGGCTCGGCCTCGCCCTCGCGGGGAAGCCCGTGTGCCGGAGGGCGGTGGGACAGGCGTCCCGGCACCGCTCCTGCGCCAGCGCCGTGGGGACGGGGCAGGGTGCCTGCAGGGAGCGGAGCCCCCACGGGGAACCCCGTCCCCACGCGGGCAGCGGACTCTCAGAAACGCTCTCACGGGGTCTGTACCTCCGTTACAGCGGCTGTCTCGTGCCAGAGCTGCGTCTCGAATCGAGTGCGTGTCTCAGTCCTGCAGGTCAAACCCTTCTTTTGCCTTTGCAAGTGTGTCTGGGGTTGTGCTTCCCTTGTAATCCGTCTCCAAGGCATGAAATGTTGTTTGTGTCGTTAATTCGGGTAGAGCCGAGGAACGCGCTGAATGCAATCTTGCCTTTGCAGCCCTGCGAGCAGCAGTGAAAGCTCCTTGTAATAATAACAGAGCGCTGCCCGTTATCCTCACCAGATGTACAACGCAGGGCGATTGTAGCTCCCTGCATCACAGGCACACCAGGGACTGGAGGGTTAGAAAAAGTGTTTAATCACTGGTCCCTTGAGGATTAACAGGCAAGGCGAGGGATAACATTTGTAAAAGATTCTATCTTCCTGAGAGCGGAATCTAGGCAGATTAAGTACTGTATTCCTTACAGTTATTTTTGTTCTCAGGGCGTGTATTTGGGTCAGAAAGATCCTTAATGCTGTAATGGAAATGCGTTGTGTGGTAAAGAAAGCTTTAGCTGTCACGGGTAAAACGAGGAAGCACGTCACCTCGCTCCGCTCCCTGTTGAGCACACGGAGATGAATTCCATCACAGCTCCAAACAAGTCCGAGCAGGCGGGTAATTAAACCGGAGGAACACAGGTCAGGAGTTCCCTGCTTTCTAGGCGTCCAGACCTGCTCAGCTCCGTCTCCCTCTGGACACCTTTCCCCAAGCCCAGGACCTCCACCCCGGGATCCAGCCCCCCTCGCAGGGCTCTCGCTGCGGGCCGGGGCGCTGCGTGGGCCCTTACGCGCAGACACGGGGCTCCTGAGCAGTTCTGCACACTGATGGGGGCAATTGGAAGCGCTTCCTTTTTGGGGGCCTGCTTAAAGTGTCCCGGGCCATTTTTTAGTGTGTGTCCACAGCCGTCCTTGTTCCCTGGAAAATTCAGTGTGTCGGGGGGAGGGAGGGGAAGGGGGCCAGCAGCGGCTGTGTCCAGCAGCAATCTTGAAAACGCTGTCTGAAGTGAGGTCACAGAGAGGAGCTACAGGGCCTGAGACTGTGTTTTAATTACTGAGCTCTGCTTTCATTCCTGCTACATCTGTTTCTTCCATGTTGCGTGTGACGCAGCACAATTCTTATATCGAAAAGCTCTGGGAGAATCATGGAAAATTAGCCCAGACCGACTGGCCGTACAGAGCTGGGGAAAGCTTTTCCAAGCAGAAGAGCCGTGCTCAGCTTCCAGCCCCGCTCCCGGGCAGGGGCTCTCCTCCCGCCGGCCCTGCCGTCACGCTCGGGGACGCTGTGGTGCGAAGCAGCCGTTACAATAAGCAGAAGGGCTGGGCCGTGAAACCCCAGGTCACCCGAACAGGGGTGGTGACCCACACCCAACCGCAGCGGGGCCGGCCATGCTCCCGTTCGTCTCGTCGCCGGGTGCTGGCGGCTGGGGGTTTGCAGGAGGCGTCAAGAAACCCCAGGGGTTCTGCATGCCAGAAACTTCCCCTTCCCGCGGGCGCAGCCCCGGTTTCGTTCCCTCTGTGGATGGGGCTGAGCAGTGGGTTTTGCTCCAGGCTTTCTCTGGGATTAGGGAGTCTGAAACCCAAGACTTGTGTTAGCGCAGCCCCCGGGTAGTTGCTTGCGTTAAGGTCTGGTGGTGTTTTCCCTGAAGCTCTCCAGCGCGCCCCGGCTCCGGAGGAGACTCGGAGGCAGGCAGAGAAAGCAGGCAGCTGGTCTTACCGGTGTTTGAAGCAGCAAAACAAACCGATCCAGGCGTGAGCCTAAGGGGCAAATGCTGCTTTCCCTCCAGGGCCCCTCCAGGGACGAGCTTGTGGGGGTTGGAAACTTTGCCAATGGCTTGTTACAGCCCTAGGAGACATCCACTTCTGTCACGGTGACACGGTGGCAATGTTTGCTCCCCCCCTTGTTTTCCTTCCCGCGTCTGCTGCCCAAAAGGTGCTTGCAGGACGGGTCTGCCAGGTATTTCAGAGCCCTTACCTGGAGCAGGACCAGCCGCCTGGGCATCAGCTGGGTTTGGTTCACCAGCCCAGTTAAACAAAGCAGCGTCTCTTACCCAGAAAGGAACTATTCACATCCACCTGGCTGGGATTCAGATGCTTGACAGCGGTAACTTAAAGGAACGCCGTGTGGCACGCACCAAACGGGAACACCAAACTTGTTGTGTTTGCAAGCCAAAATACTCACGCAATTAGCACGGCCTTGGCCAGTGGCCACCGCCAGCAGATGTCTGACTGCATCCTGCACGCTCCTGGAGGAGCAGTGCCTGAAGGAAAAAGAACAGATTTTCTTTAAGTAAAACGAAACAGTAGGATTCGTGTCTCCTAAATGAGCTGTTTATAAAGAGCTTCTATGGTTCACTCGCGCTCAGTGATTTATTCCTCTTTCCCCTCCCCTCCCCCTCTTCCCCGTACTCCCAGCATCTACTGAATGTCTAAGTTAAATAATTGTCCCCATTTAGACATAAAGACGTTCTCAGCTGTTTGAGGCCCCGGTTGGGCATCAGGATTCCTGGGAAGGGATGAAAACTCCTGCCTCCCCAGCATACAGAGCACTGATTAGGGAATAAGCTCTCCCCGAGAGTTTCAATGTGCTGATTAACTTTGTACCAGCCGGCTCTGTGCCGGATCGAGCCTGCCTGCCCCGCTCTCGTTTGGTGTGTGGTTCTGTGAGCAAGTGATTTCCCCGTTTGGCATTGAAATAAATCCCTCGTGGCTCCACAAGTGAAGGTGCACACGTGCAGAGCTCCGGCCCTTCCCCGCCACCGCGGTCCCCAGCAGGGACACAGCACCCCCGTCTTGTCTTAAATTTATCAGGACCCACGACGTGCTGGTGGTGCTGGGTCAGGATTAGTCCCTCAGGCGTGGGCTCACACTGTGGTCCTTCGTGCTTTCTCTGGGCTTTCACAGCGGGGAGTGACCGACGGGAGGCAGGCGTGCCGCGGCTGGGAGCAGCGTAGAGCCTGGGTGTGGAAGGGGGACGTGCGGGAGAGCTGGGAGAGAAGGGCAAAGCGAAGCCAAGGAATTAGCAGGAGGAAAGGGAGAGGCATCGGGCTCTGCTCGGAGCTGAGCTCTGCCTTAAGGAGCTGGGGGAGACTGTAGGTGAGTGGCGCGGAGGTGGCTGGAGGGCAGCGTAGACAGACAGCCGCGGTATGGGCTCTGCGCCATGTCCAGTCAAACCAGTCTCTGTCTGGAGCTGGAGGACTGACTACGGGGTGAGGCTGAAATGCCTGAGATTTTGGAAATTTCCAACTGATGCTTCACTTCGTGTTACTCACGGCTGAGGACTGTGGCGTAAAGTACTGCTTCAGTACAAAACCGGGTAGTGTCCGTGCCACTTGACGTAGGATAGCGTGCATTCCTTCAGGTCCTCGTGAATTATATATTAAGCAGATTCTGGCTGCGCTGAACACATGGTCCATCTAGCTGTTTCCTGGGATCTGGCAGTTCAGGCTCTCCGGGCTCCTGGGGAAATGGAGGGCTGCTTGGGGCAGGCAGAGAGTCATTCTGCAGTGGTGAGGTTTGCAAGGGTTTTGTTCCGTGCATGGCGTAGGTCTGACATTTCAAATGCCTGCCTTGAGCACAACACGCAGAGTGCAGCACAGTGTTTAATTTAAAATACTTCTTTGAGCTCGTGCTGTTTTCTCTCCAGCATCAGCACCCCCTGACCTGGCTCCTGCAGGAAGGCGCAGGGCTGTGTGGGTTCCCAGATGGCAACTTTGTGCTCGAGTGAATAAACCCATCCTGCAAGGCAGGTCATGGAGATCATTAGCCACGGCCCAAATATGTATAAATCCATCCTTTCTTCAAGTCTTGCTAAGTTATCTTCAGTCTCACAGAGCATTGTGCTGGTCGCCTTTAATAAACTGAAGCAAGAAACCCCACTTCAGCCGCCCCGTTGTAGCAGATGTGGGACCTCTCATGGGTTACCAGTGGGTTACTACGGATGAGCTCAGAGTGGCGTGTCCTTTGTGTCCCCTTGGCAGGGACCGTGATGAGCGGTGGGCGAAGGAGGCAAAAGAGGGCAATGCCTGCTTCAACATGTGCTGTCTGTGGGCTTGAAATCCTTCGAGGAACGTCGGGCAGCTTCACCCATCCTCGAGCCGCGCGGGGAGCCCTGCGGCCAGGTGGACCTGCAAGGAGTTGGGCTGGAGCACATACCCTGGGGGGAGGACGGCGATGGATTTCCCAGATCAGAACTGGAGCCATTTGTTATTGCCGAAGGCGAAAGAGCTCAGTTTTGCGGTGATGGCTTTAGGAAGGGCTTGGTGAGGGCGCTGCTGCCCACCGTCATCCCGGTACAAACGCCACTACAACTTTTATTGATTCTTCTGCAGTCGCAGCTGTCACCTGACGCACCCGCAGCATTTATTACTCTTCCACGGAAAGATTTTCTGCCAGTTCTCACCGTTATCAACTTCACGTCGGGAACAATAACATCTCCCTGTCATGTCAAGGGATGGGAGAATTCTGGAGGAATCCCTTGGGAACCTCTGCGGAGACCGTGCTGTCCCTGTCAGGACGGGCAGCGCTGCGCCGGCCGGGGAGGACGCGGGGCATTTCGGTATCGCCGAAGGGGGAACCAAGGCTGTGGTCAATGCCCGGTTGCTCTCGCTGGGTAGATTCGAGGTGTGTGTTGGACGGGGCAGGGGAAATGGTTGTTGCAGCCCTGCAGTGGCACCTGTAGCTTTCCCAGCTTTTGGCTTTCTCAGCTGCCCGTATTAACTCTGTGTCTAACAGCCCACACTGCAGAGGCTATCAGGATGATAAGTAATTCCCAAAATAAACACGAAAAGGAAATTTCTGTCTCTCCATCACTGTAATTTGCAGGCCAAAAAAAAAACCATCCAGGAATTGTGGATGGATGTTATTTACGCCAAATTGATGCACTCAGCTTGCATATGCCTTTCCGCGCCACGTTTGCAATCTAAAGTCCATCCATAATTAATCAAACACACATGAAAATCCGCAGGACAATGAAGACTCCTGCAGAATGCTTTCCCCCGTGCTGGCAAGAGCGGTTACTCCCGAGCCAGGTTTCTACGCTGGCTCTAACAAGGCAAAGCCAAACGCCTGCGCTCCTCTGGCCAGCGGGAGCTGTGCCGGCACAACCGGGGCGGTGCACGGGGACCTCCTGCCCGCACCCCCCGCTGCTGGCACCCTTCCTCAGCACTCCTCCATGGGGCTGCTGGGAAATGGAGACAGGAAAGATGCAGGAAAACGTGTCTTTCCCAAAGTAATTCCAGATAAGACAGCCAAAGTGTATTTTCAGAGCACCAAGTTATATGGGTTCAATAACTGCTTCGGCTGAATGTGTGGCTCCACCTCGGGAGGAGGAGAAAGCCCACACTCATCTTTCAGGTTTATTCCTCTCGTGTCCCACGTGCACAAGGATTTCTTACAACTGGGTTTCAGGACAATGTCCCCTCTCCCAAGAACACAAACAGTTAAGCACCGCGGTGTGTTGGCAACAGAAAATTGTTTCTGCAGCCTGTGTAGATGCAGTGACAACAGATATTATTCACTGTCAGCCGGGTCTCCGAGAGCACTTTATTAAATTGCCTCTAAGACTCAGGAGTGGGGTTAATTATTTAGGTACCTTAATTTTCAATACGTCTCTGTCTGCTGCCTGCAAAACTCTGGTTCCAGAGACAGAAACAGAGGAAACCATGAGGAGTATTTGTTTAAGTGCAAGCCCTGCCGTGTGAAGGAGGTGTGATTTACAGTGGTATTCGATGCCTAGAATGGAGAAATGAATCTTTAAACAACGCGGGTAATTTCTCCTGGATGTACAGGACCCCCGATTCTCACCAGCTGCTCTCGCCCCCGTTAGTTCAATGTTAACGCTCAGCTCAGCTCGTGCCGTGAATGCCGTTGGGCGCTGCCGGCGCCGTGCGGCAGCACGTGCAGGGCGAAAGCCCACCCGCTCAGCCCGGTCTGCGCCGAGGCTACCGCGGCTCTGAGGGCGGGGGGCTGCGCTGGGTGGGCGAGAGCTGGCGCAGGGGGATCCACGGGACGGGCACGGGGGTGTGCTGCTCGTCAGTCACCCGTGAGCGGTGCCGTTACCGAGCCCGGAGGTGCTGTGCGCACCGCCAGCGTGCTCGCCGGGGGGCTGGGGGGGCCTGGCTCGCAGGAGCCTCCCTGGTGGGGAAGGCTGGGGCTGTGTCACCGGTGGGGACTGGCAGGAGCAGGAGGCACCGCAGCTCCAGCCCGTGGCACCCAGCCTGGCCAGGGCAGCCCCCTGCCCGCCTCCGAGCATCGTCAGCCTCCGGGACCTGCCTCCCGCGGCCCCCGGGACGGCTGTGCTTCCCTGGGAAGTGGGCACGGTCGCCCCGAGGACTTCCAAGCACGGGGAAGGTTTGGTGGTGTGTCCCTCCCGCCGGCCACCCTCTCCGGCTGTTCTCTGGACGTGGCGCTCGGGCCGTCCCCGGGCAGCTCCTCGCTGCGGGTCGTCACCTGGGTGTTCACTAAAAATAAAATGAAATGGTCTGCGCTCACCTGGTCCTTCGCTAAGCGGTTGTAATCCGGGGCTCCTGAGTGTAAGGAGCAGCGTTGTAGCGTAAACGTACGCTCTGGCAAAGTGACAAGAATGATTTTCTGTTTTCATTTATTTAATAAATAATCACAGCAATGGGAGAATTTGCCTGACTCAGGCTACCAGCATGAATTAAAACATTCAATTACAGCAGTGGGGGAAGCTTAAATATTTACTTATTCTTTAGGGGGTTATAAATTAAGGACCTCCTTAAACCATAGTCAAGACATTGACAAAAAACTTGAATTCCGGTCTTAATTAATCTAGGGGGAACGGTGCTCGAGGCCCAAGAGACATTGGGTCGGGAGAGCCCCAGGGGCCGTGCTTGCGCCTCAGCCGCGTCGCACCAGGCACACCCGGCTGTGAAGAATTCAGATGGAGTGGGAGCGTGTCCTGGGGATAATTAAAACCCACCGTACCTGACACGCTTCATGACGGTCCCTGAAGTGGGAGCCTTGGCTGCTGCCATGTAAATGGGGCGCTCTGTGGGCTCATTAACGTTTCACGAGTCAGGTATATATTTATATATATATATAAAACAAGCCCTTCCCCTCGGAGGAACGTGTGCTGCTGTGGGCAGGGGGATGCTCAACACCAACCGCTCCTTCATTAACTTTCAGCCAGGAAAGTGCTTGCTTGTACACAGACTCGTGATCTCCGTGAAGTTGCCTTTTCTATTCCCGAAGGAAAAATAGAAATTGAAGCTTGCTTACCCAATATATTCATCGCCATTCTCTAAGGAATTAAATTAGTGCTGTCAGGGTGTAATAAATTAATGAGAGAGTGTTTTGATAAGGAAGCAGCAGCGCGGGGAGGTGCAGTTCCCAGCGAGAGCAAGGTGGGAGGGCGGTTTGTGCTCTGCCCAGACCTCTGGAAGTGCTTGTTTTTCATGGTCTGGAAGAGCATTGTTATCAAAATGATCCGCTGGCTGTGATTTCCCTTCCCGGTAGTTCCTTCTCCAGGGCAGAAAAAAGGGCCATTTGCTGAGATCCCTCCGGAGCGCTTCAGGAGGCGCTCAGCGCCCGTCCACCCCGAGTGTGCTCTGCTTCGCAGGGGGCAGCTGATGGGTTGTTTCAGGAGAAAAGTGAAATTCTGCGTAAGAAAAGGTTGCCCCACTTGGCCCTCGTTTGGCTTTGGACTGGTGCCAAAGTCCCTCTTTGATTTGGGTTTATTTTCTTGAATTATATTAATATATGGCAAGGCTGTTTTGAAAATCACCTGCCCTCTAAAGATTATCTTGTTCACCAGACACCGCTGAGCTCCTGAAATGAAGGCACCACAGCTCCGCAGGGCAGGTGAACCTCTCAATAGAAAGGCCTGTAAATTGGGCCAGTCCCGGAGGGAAAGCAATTCTGGGGATAAAAGCGGATTCGGTAACTGTACTTTAATGGCCTACTTTTCCCCAGCCTTTCCTCGCGACGCAGCAACTCACGTGTGCAAGAGAGCCCGTCCGTGTGTCACGTACACATGAAAGTGCTACTTGGCCTCAGCCAAAACTAAGTGGAACAAAGCAAGTGGCAAAAAGAGCGGAGCTGGGGCTGAGGAGGAGGACGTAGGACTTCCCGCGGATTGCTGCAGGCTTTGTGGAGGACCTGCTCCTAACGCCCGCGCTGGCCTGGGATGAGCTGCCCCTTCTCCTGCCGCTGGGTCGAGGCGTGGCTGCGAAAGCAATTTAAGGGGAAGTTTACCTTTTACGGGCTGTTTTTCCTCTTGACTTTTTCATTTGCTTGCCTCGGGTTTAGGCACCAGCAGGCAGAGCCCTTTCGTGTTCCCCGTGGGCCACCCTGACAGGAAAGACCTCCCACCTCTGGCAGATCCATGGCTTGAAGCCCAAGTGAGAACAGTTAATTTTATTTGAGATGTGTCACGTCAGCAGTGACAAAACCTCTAATTAAAGCGAGTGTTTGCCTGGCGCGGGGCAAGGGCAGTCTTGGCAGGTAAACACCAGCTTCAGTGGCTGGAGCTTCAGGAGAGCTTCTTGTCCCTTACGGGTTGGGGAAGACTGTGGCTCTTTCCCTGTTGAGTACCGAAAAGGGTTCATGTCCACACGGGACGC
Organism: Leptosomus discolor; assembly: GCF_034619465.1. Classification (NCBI taxonomy): domain Eukaryota; kingdom Metazoa; phylum Chordata; class Aves; order Leptosomiformes; family Leptosomidae; genus Leptosomus; species Leptosomus discolor. Next base: position 1,283,646 of record NC_141399.1, read on the forward strand.
GTTTCGAGCCGTGTCCCACCTCCTGGGCCGGCTGCGCCTCCGCTCGCAGGAGCGTCCCTGCTGCACGGCCACCTCCTCCCAGCGGCCGCATTGCCACGGACAGGTGGCGCAGGCAGTAGGGCGAGGCTGGCTGGAGGGAGACGTGTTGCTTTTCCTTTGCTGTGCAGACCAGATTCCAGCTGAAGAAGAGTATCTGTTCTGTGGTATCTGAGCGTAACCAGTCTTCAGACTCTGAATAAAAACGGTGCCAAATGTTTTCCTGTAAACCTGCATCCGTTCCTCGTGCTCGCTGTCGCTCAAGCCAAGTTCAGAAGGCCTTGGCAATACGAGGTGGCAGTGGGGCTTCGTCCAGGTTCACGCCTTGCCTTCAGAAGGCGCCGGATCCTCACCAGTCGTGGCATCTGGCTCGGCAGGGTGTTTGCTTTGCTTCCAACTGCCGTGAATCAGGTATTTGCAGGATTTCCGCAGCTCTTCTCTGGTTTAGTCAAAGGAAATGTATTGCCGCCTTCTCTGCTCTGTAACAACCTCAGTGAATTGAGTTAAAACCAGCTAATTACATATGACTTTAGCAAGTGAAGTATGGTTGTGTGCAATTAGAGTCTTTGCCGTGCTGCTGCCTTGGCTTTTCCAAACTCTGTTAATGAGTTGGCCGGTTGATTCACTCGTCTGCACAGTGTTTTGATAAGAGACAGTAGAAGTGGATGTCTCACCTCCAGGTACCTCTCACTGTGTCTCCCACCCTCCTGCTTCGCAGCAGAGCCGGAGAGTCACCCGTCAAGAAACCCCAAAGCAACCGAACGTTGGAAGGGGACAGAAAGCAACAGCTGGAGGCAAGTTAAAGGCAGGAGAACAAAAGCCTGTGCCTCTCTCTTATAAAAGTCGGGACAAATATTTACTTGCACTGAGGCTGCTCTCCTTGCCTCTAGACTGGCCGTTGCCGGCCGTCGCTCTGCTTTGCGTTAGCAGGGGGTATCCCTTGCTGACAATCCGCTCGGGCTAGGTGTGATTTGTGCCTCATCGCTGCTCGCTGCAGAGTCAGTGCCACGGCCCAGTGCCACGGCTTGTGTGTCACCAGTCCTTTCCCACCGCTGCAGTGCCCGGCCGGTGCCAGCGCCGTGCAGCGCGCCGCCTGGAGCAGCCGGCGTGCTGGCGCGGGGTTCGGGTGCCGGATCGGGCTCCTGGGGGCTGCCGGGAGCCGGGCTGGGCTGCGCTCGGCTGGTGCTGAGCAAGTGTCTGTGCTGGGGGAGCTCTTGCCGGGGACCGTGACGAGAAGGAAGGGGTCGGTGCAGAAAACCCTCCGCCCGCAGGCTCGCTGGCTGCGGGTGACACCAAGCAGCGCGCGGTGGGAAACTTCCCGGTGCGCTGTTTCGTTTAACGTCTGTCTGTTAACGCCCACGTGGAGGTTGGGGCAGGGGGCACCCCCCCCCCCCAGGGCCTGTCCCCCAGCTTTGCTCCAGGCGGCCCGAGTGGCAGCCAGGAATTACCATGGCTGGGTCAGGCTCTCCTTTCACCGTATCGAGAGGGAAACGCGGAGTTAAGGGGCAACAGAGGTGGCAGTGCCTGGGAGCAGGAGGAGGAGGAGGAGGAGGAGGAGGAGGGAGGCAGCAGAGCGGATGATGAGAGAGAAAGAGCTAATGAACATTATTGTGGGGTCTCCTTGCTGGTGGACTTAGGGCTAGCAGGAGCCTGCAGAGTGCTCTGACAGCAGAAGAGCTGAAACAAATTGCTGAATCGGTCTAGACTAGTGTTCACCCTTCTGTCCCCTCCTGAACCCCCCTCCTCCTCATCAGCACCCTTCCCAGCAGGAGGGAGAGCCCAGCGTTAACCCCAGCTGGACGGGGAAGAGCGTTTGCGTGCCTGACCCTGGGTGCTGATTTCCAGCCGCAGTGCAGGTCCCCAGGGCAGCTGGCAGCTTCCAAACTCTTCAAAATCTGGCCCTGCAAGTGACGTGTTTACTGCTCAGCCTTGCAGAAGCAGCCCACCCCCGGCTCGCTGGCTGTGTCTGGGGTCGCAAGCTTCCAGCTCATCGCACTCTAGGGAGAGTTTTGTTGTGGTCAGGGGAAGGGACGCATTCATTAATTGAGTAATCTCTCCTGACCTTGATGGAAACCATCACTAACAGTCAAATAAATAGATTAGTATCATAATTTTTCAAGGCTTGGCTTAGAAATTAATTGCATTTATCTGATTTTGGCTGTTGTGCCATGGCAGTGGTTTAAATTTTTTTCACGTTTTCTTTCCAATTTGCACAGATGCATATATCATACTGAGGACAATGCTACACCTAATTTACTTCAGCAAATGAGACCAATTAAAAATAACTCAGTAAAAATGATACTGAATCTTCAATTACTTGGGGAAGATGAGGAGCAGGGCATTCTGTAATTGACTTGTTCATCTTCTCGTCCTCTGAAACTCCAGTGTGAACGTCAGCCAGGGTGGTTCACTCACTGGGTGCCATTAGTACTGACTATGATTTCTACTCGATGGCCAATATAAATCACATATTACTGTTCTGGTTTTCTGGTCAGATGATGGCTATTATCTATATCTATGGGAGAGGTGGAAGATAGGGCATTTTTTTTTCATCAGAACTGCTGTTTTCTTCCAACTGCGCTGTAAATGGTGTATTCTGACACCTCCCGCTGACGCCGGCGTACATCGCTCCGGATGGGTTATTATGATAAAGAAAAAACTAGTCGATATAAATGAAGCATTGTGCTTTCACTGCAGGACTGGGAGTTGCAGATGCACCGCACATCACACCTGTTTGCATGATTTGTAGGTAATATCATCTCTCAATAAGGAGCGAAAATAAGATGCCCTGAAAATGATCAAGACTCCTGCCTTTTGCAGAACCTCTGAAGCAAGATGCTACCAAACTTGCTGTGGTAAAGTCATTTCTACCAGAGAAATTAGCAGCTCTCGTGTCACTAATTACAAGGATTTTACAGAGAATGCACATCTCTAATTAAGGCTGTGTTACACACGCTGCTCATTCACAGCTAAACTCCTTTTGATGAATGGTGAACAGCTGTGGCTGGTAGTGCCGAGACATGGATCTTCTTCCTCCTCCTCGGGAGAGGCAGCCTCGCGTGGGCGTGGAGGTGGAGAATCCACCACGTTAGCGCTGTCGAAGTTCCCAGCGAGAGGAGCGAGGCGCGGTCCTGGTGCCAGGGGAGGGGAGGGCTGGGGTCCTGCTCTGCGGCGGGGGCTTCCGAGCGATGGGTCTTCTCGGCTCTGGCGTGTTCGGTGCGTTTTGTCGGTCGAAGCCCGCTGTTGGCTGAGTTTTCCCGGGGCTGGTGAAACCGTCCTCTCGTTCCGGGCGCCTGTGGCAGGAGGGTGTTGCTGAGCCCGTGTCTCGGCCGAGGGGGAAGGTTGCTCTCGTGTTGCAGACTGTGTGTTTGAAGATGATCCGCCGGAAAGCTGCTGGCCAGGTTTGGCTCCGAGAGCCGCCTCTCCCGGCACACGTACGGCCAGCTGGCTGGCACCTCTCCACCGCTTCTCTTTCATGCTTCGCCTGCCCTGTGAGAGATGTGAGGAGGTTTAATCGACGAGTGGGTCTAAAGTGCTTTGAAGTCCTTGGATGAAAGGCGTCTTAGGTGCGTGGTGTTCTGCAGGAGCGTGTTTGGATGAGCCTGTTTCCATCTTCTTTTTCTGTTGGTAAATTCAGGTCCCTTTGTTCCCTTCTAAGGCAGTATTTCAAACTTTGCATAAAAATGGAAAAAACTTGCTTTCATATTTAAGGCCTAATAAGATCATGTAATTAGAAATGAGCCTTCATCGTGATACATGAACCTTGTCAGTGCGATCGCCAAGGAGGACCTGGTTTTTTTTTTCTCTTTCTCTTTTCTCACAGCAGCCAATGTAATCTTAAGGCCGCTGTATATATTTGCTTCCTTTGATCAATAATTTAGGGTAATCATTTTGTTCTGTAAAATTTCCAAAGTCCATATCTGTTGCATAAAACGCAGAATAGCTAAGTCCCTGATTGGATTTTAAAAAGCTTTTCAGGAAAGGTTTTGGTTTTTTTTCAACTCAGAGGAGGGCAAAGAAGTGGGTCTAGAGATGTGAGTAAATCTGTTTGTTTGGGGTCTTGGATTCCTGAAGATTTATTTTCTTAATACTGTTGAGTAGCATTTAGACTGTCTGCAGCTCCTATATGCTTACAGAAAAGCTATTTTTCTGTTTTATTTTAGCCTCCAGCCTTCCAGCCTCAGGCAGGAGAAGGGGAGCGGGTCTTGCCACTTGTCACGCCATGCTGGACAGGGAGTACGATGCTACGAGGAGCTGTAGTGTGAGCTCTGCGTCGTGCTGTGGCGTTAGCGTGTAGATACGCCGTGTGGTAACTGGCTGTCAGCAGGCGTCCTCCGCCTCGTGCGGCATGAGGGGCAGAGGAGAATATTTGACTTAAATTACTGTTCGGTGGCTGAGGATACCTGCATCTGGAAAATGGCTGAGATGGCTAGAACCAGAGTTTTCTTCTGTTGGGAGCAGTGGAGATCTGCTAAAGGACAAAGCTGGGTGGAAGGAGGAAAAAAAGTCTGTTAAAGGTGGGAATCCCTGCGATGAACATCAGGCAGAGATGAACAAGAGAAGAAGGAGAAAAATTTTACGGGCTTTTTCAGCAAAGGGGGGCTGATTTACTTGCAGCATTGGCTCAGGTCAGAGAAAATAGATGGGGAATCCTCTGCAGCAGAGGCAGTCTTGAGACACTGCTTTATTGATGTATTTGTTTATTTTTAAAAAGGAAGAAACGGGAAGAAAAAATGTCACTCGACAGCAGGGGGGGAAACGTTCACATGCTGTATCTGTGACTCTGCAGATAATGAGGCATAGGATTGTAATAGGTGGGGAGTGAAACCTTACTTGAGCCTGATGTTTGGGGACTTTCAGATGTGACTTCCATGGAAATGGCTCAGGCAGCGTGAGCTGATGTGTTTTTCCCTCAGGAAATGGAATGCAAAAATCAGGTTTATTGCTGCTGGTAGGAAAACTGAGGCTTCCTCTGTGCAAACGTTTCCATCTCCGGAGGCAGGAGGGTACCAGGGCGTGCTTTAACCTCCATGTGCCCGTCTGCCTGTGAGGCAGGAGAGGGTGCCGCAGAGCGCCAGGCTGTGGCTCGTTTCTGAGAAGCAGCACCCAGGGGATTAATTAAATCACTTTGGACTGTCGAGCCAGAGTTGGGGGTTCATGGGTGCTGCCGTCTCGGAGGCTCATCGGGGTTTGCCTCTGGACGGCTCCGTGGCAGGAGGACGCTTGTGGTTGGCCGGGTGGTGGAGGTCTTCTGCCGCGGCGCCCTCCACGTGCCCGCCCGCGGGGGAAGCAGCTGCTGTTCCCTGCCGGGGTTCGCAGGGCTGCGTCAGGACTGTGCCACGCCAGAAGTGCTGCTTGGTGGTGTAGGGCACTCTGATCTCGGGGAGAGTGTGAGAGTGGCTCTCAGCAGGGTACGGACCCGCCGGTACCTTTTGCCGAGTCCTAAAGGGTCGTCCGTGCCTGCCGACCCTTGCTGCTCCTCCAGATCCAAGGTGTGGAGGCTGTTCCGTGAGCGAAGGGCAGCAAAAATGCTGAAGATCTTGCTGGCAGGTGACAAGCCTTGCCCCAGCCGCCTGCTGCACTGGGATTGTGCAACGGGTGTTTCTTGCTGGAAGTGGCTCTTTTCATGAGGAATTACTCACAGCCAGGGCTTTCCCTTCTACGCTTTTCATTGCCCACCAGTTCACCGTAACTCGTGGTTCTGTTAGTGACAAGAACAGCGTGAGAAACTTAAGTTGTCACCTGGATGTGAGTCAGCTTCTCATTGCCAGGCTGGTTTCTTCATGGGATCTATGGGTGAGTGTGCGTGGCAGCGTGGTTTTAGCCATAGTCAAGTTGGGTGTCTCAAACAAGCTGAACAAAAGAATGAAAAATAGTTTCCCATGGTAATTTAATGCTGGAAAATATTTATGAGGTGTTAGAATGAAAACCAAAACATTTATATGACAAAAAACTTGATATTGCTTTGCTGTTTTAATTAAATTATGTTCAGATGGCCGCTTGTCATCTCTGGGATGAAATGGGTTGCTAACAGAATATTTTCAGCTCTCCAAGGAATAGAGCTGTTTTACAACTGAAACACTAGGAAACCTCTCTGTGGATTTATCAGATAATGAGGGCTTATTAGCAGTGGCCAGGTCTGCTAAAGCTGGTGCTCTTACACAGTAGTTTGTGTCCCGCTGGCACACTCCACTTAGCAATATGTTATCCTGGGATCTTCCATGCTCCTGAGATGAGGCAAATATAAACCTCTGAAAGGAGATGATGAAAGGAGCCTTGAGAAACTGGGCTTAGAAGGGGGCAGAGGCAAGCAAAGACAGGGCAGGCATTTTCTGTTGCTAACATTAGAGCTTAGTGTGCATTGGCCGGAAAGAAATGAGCATAACTGTGGTTTTTTCAGTACAGCAAAATCATTAGTCATTAGGGGTCCGACAGCCTACACTGGTTAAAATTCCTTCCATGTTCAGCACTAAAGAAAAAAATCAGATGTGGAGCTAAGATCGTATATAAGGGCAGCTGAGCTTGTGCCCTGCGATGATCCATATTCAGCGTAATCCGTGTTCACCGGGGGCTGGTGAGTTTTGACAGCACGTCTGCCGCACACAAAAACCCCCTCCGTTTTTTGAACTTTAAGTAGGTGTTTTCCCTCACCTGTATTTTCGATTCTGGAACCTAGGAGGAAAAATAATTGGATATATGAAGAAAATAAGCGCCTCCAAATGTGACGTTGCCGTAATGTACTCTGGCAGTTCAGGCAACGTGTGCGTTTTTTCGATCCTGAAGTGCATGAATAAAGCATAACAACACATTGCACCGCTCGCATGGGCTGGAGATAGAGACCATCTCTGGGCAAAGAGCGAGTCGAAGGTGGTGTCCGTAAAGGCTATCCAGAGTTTTGTCTGCTGCAGCGTGAGGCTGTGACCTTCCATCGCCTCTGAAATTCCTGGTAGCTCCTGGGGAACGCCGCGTTGTCTTTCTGAGCGTTGCTCTTTTAACGATTCAGTTCAGCGCTGGAGTTGATGGAAACGGTCTGTTGTGGCCGGTTTGCGGGGACCGGCGCGCAGAGAAGCTTTGCAGCGGGCAGAGGCTGGGGGACGTTGGCGGGGAGGCGCTGGCACCGCTCCTCCTGCGCGGGCCCTCGAGAGGGAAGGCAGGGTCCCTGCCAGGCAGCTCGGCCCCAGTGGCCAGCCTGGTCATTAGGACTTGCTGCTGCAGCAAAACTGTAGATATACTGTTTGTGTATGTATATGTGTGTGTGTGTGTGTGTGTGTGTGTGTGTGTCTATACGGAGAGAGAGGTGCTGTTGGGCCTCTGTGGCAGAGTGGACTTTGGGATTTGCATTAATTAAATTCAGACGAACATAATTCATTTTGAGTCCTTTTGCCTGCCACTTCTCTGGTTGCTACACAGAAATACTGAGATGACAAAAAATGACTTGGCTAATCAGTTGCAATAAGTAAATGATGTTGTATTGATCGACGCATTCGGAGCAGACTCAGCGAGCAGTGTGTTCATTACATTTCTTCCAGGCTACTTCCAAATAACACTTACACTTAGATATGAAATGTGCATCTCCAGTACTGGATCGGCTATGAAATTGTGCTCGTAGATATTAATGAAAAAGGGCCTAAGGCTTGTCTTTATGCAGGCAGAAAAAGAGCGCCAGTTAAGTGGCAAATGGGATGAAGAATGTATTTTTATGGTGCACTTAAAATTTATTCCATTTGAAGATAACGTAGCTGTTTAAGTAGGGAGAATTTTTAAATTCTGACCTTCCCGTGCACAGGTAGGCTTCGCTGTTTTTTCTTGTCTTTTCTTTACCCTAAGAATCGTGACAGTTGGCTTGCTTCCTCTCAAATTGCCAGCAGAGTAATGGCTTGAACTCTTGAAACAGGTACGATGGGATTTCAGGGGGTTAAGGGAACAGCCTGATGAGCTCCTCTTGTGGCCAGCAGGGCCGATGCTGCTGAGCGTGGGCTGTCCTGCTTGTCCGGCGGCGCTTCCCCTCCTTTCCCTAGCGGGTGGCGGCCGTGGAAGAGGAGGCCTGTAGCTCTAGATAGATAGATAGCGGAGCAAGATATCCATAGCTTAAATTGTTCAAAGCAGAGTAAGAACACCAGCCCTTGCAGCCTCCGTCCAGATGTCTGCGGCGACGAGAGAAGTGTCACGTGGAATGGAAGTCTGAGAGGTTCTTGCGAATCCGGAGGAGTCGCGTGAGATGTTGCAGGGGTTGGGCCAAGGGTGCCGCTGCGCCTTCTCCCGCCTGTCAGAAGGGGCCGGTGATGCAGGCAGAAAGATTAGTTTTCACTTGGCGCGAAGTAAGAGGCGTCGTGGCGTTGTCTGTGCAAGGATGGTAGGATTTCGCCTGAAGTTGTAGGAGAAACCTACTGCAGTGTTGGAAAAAGGGCAGCCTTTGGGGAAGTACCGTATGTCCAGCCTGCCATGTCCATTGTGGTCTTCAGCCCTTGATGAGGGAAACTGCCCCAGTCCCTGGCTCACCATTCTCGTAAGAGTTTTACCGCATTCCCTATTTTTTCCATCACTGTGGTGCGTGACGGGGGGTCCTTGTTCTCCCCTGCTCTGCTCCCACTGGCACTCTTCACAACGTAACTCGGTCTTTCTGCAGATTTAGCCCAAGGCTGAGGATTATGTGGGATAATTACAGGATGATGCGTTTTAAATACTGTCTAAGTCCTGAGCAGTATTGAGTTGTGAGGAAACCTGATCAAATGCAGCAGGAACCCGAAGGAACTGAAGGTCACCTTTAAAATGTTTTCCAGCCTTTAATTCTAGTGGGAAGGAAATAAGGATTTGACCCTCCGTTCTGGAGGCACATCTGAAGTGTTGCTCAAAATGTACTTGACTTCAGATACATTATTTTAGCAGCCAGTGGGATATAGCTGTGTACGTGAAAGTGAAGCTTAATTATAGCCAATTTTCACTGTTTAAAAGTTCCTTGAGATCTTGTGATAGACTCTAATGCGGCCTATAATCAAGAAAATCGTATGTACAGGTAGGAACAAAACTCCTGTTGTTTTTCAGCCTGCAGAAGAACTAATCTTACTTTCTCTCCTCAAGCAATTTCCCTGAAATTGCTGCAGAAACCCACCCGACATACAAATGAAGCTGTAATTGCAATAATAGGCTTTAGGACGTCCCTTACTGGGCAGTAACTCATGCTCAGGTGTTTTGCAGCCAGTATTTCAGCTTCGTTGAGTATGTCAGCCATGGTCATTCCCGACAGTTTGCTGGGGAGAGTGTCACGAGTGCTGAAAGCTTTCCTAAATCCAGTGCCTCACCCCAAGTCTTGGCTGCGGTTTGCTTTGGGGTGAAAGACCAGGTACATAAAGCCTTGGCTGACCAGATCTGGTGTTTGTGGTAGTTGTGAAAAAAATGAAGCTTTTGTACAAACAGCATAGGAAAAAAATAGCTGTAACATTTCCCATACTGATGTTATATCCCTCTGTGTTTGTTAAAGAGGATGCAAGCGCAGGACGCTGCTGGTGGAAGCCGGTAACTTGTGCTGATGCTAATCAGTTAATGGGAGAGTGCAGCTCCGTGGAGGCTTTGTGAGGCTCTCTGGCAGAGGAGCAGCTATCTGACAGAGATACAAATCCACCTGGAAATAAGCAGGAAAATGGCCCTGAGAGAAGATCAATACTGAAGCAGAAACTTTCAAAACTCTCACCTAAGTATTAAGATTCGTGCAGAGACAGCAAAGAGGGGGTTAGAGACACGGCGTGATCGCACCCGGCGGGGCTCTCGGAGGGACGGGAAAGCTTTCCCCCGGTGACGGCTGCCCGGAGAGCCGCGGGAGGAGGACAGAAGCGGATCGGACTGATGGGCGCTGCGTGGAGGTCGGCTCCGGCCGGCGCTGGCTGGGCACCCCGGCCGCGGGCGCAGGGCAGCGCCCGAGCTGCTGTCCTCCGCAGGGTCAGAAGGCGGCAGATGTCGTGGCTTGGTTTTGTTTGTGGCTCTGCATTGAGCGAAGCTGAGCTGCCCCTGGGAATCCGTCTCAAAAGCTTTAGCGTGGCCATGTGCGACCATCCTGAATTTCGGTAAATCGGGAGTCAATAAGGACGGAAGGATGAATTCAGAGAGAGAACCAGGGCATCCTGGCTCTCGGGAAGTGATAAGGGTCAAGCATTCTCCATTTCACTTAGCTTTCCATTTGCCTGCATCTACTGCTCTCTTAATAGCGCATTAAAACATCGTGTGGGAAATGCACGATTCGGAGTTACTGCCAGGTATTTTGGTGTCTCTTAGTTTGGACACAATAAATCCCAAATCAGGTAAAAACAGGGAAAGGGTGAGCACTAGTGTTTATAGCACTGCAATAGCTTCTGTCTGGTACAAAAATTGCACTGCCATTTCCACTAACGTTGAAGGAATATTCTGGTTTTTATCTTAACCCCTTACTGCCAAAGACTTGAGCATCACGCAGGTCGGGCTTCTCTGCCTTGAGCTCCAACCCCAGGGGTTTTCCCCTGTGCAGCACCCTGCCAGCGCTGCTGCTTCACAGCACTGATTCACTGCTGTTGGGCTGCGCTGCTTTAGCACATGACGGTTTTCACTGGCGTACCAGCTGTACGGTGCCCAGTGAAATCCGAATGTGCCTGTAAAACCCCACTGCTGCTCTGACTCCAGTGCTTCTGCGTAACCGCCCAGCACCTCTTAAAACGGAGGATGTTTTTAGAACTTCTTACCTCTTTACTTGCTGTTACAGAAATAGGGCTGGCAGCCAGGTCTCACCCAGCCTTCGTTTTGCTGGGCCTGAACAGGGCAGAAGCGTGGCCGAAAGCCCTCTGGCCCGTAGCTGTGTGCGCTCCGGGGGTCACTCTGCGTTCGCCGTGCTGCGCGGCGCCCGGATTTACGGGCTCAGCCGCCCAGCAGAGCGAGTGTCTTTCGTTACCTTCCAGACACAGCCTCCACATTAGTCTGAAAAAGGCAAGCCTGAGCTGGAACATGGATGCAGGCTGAGGAATGTCGATACCTGTCGGGGAGGAGGGCTCCAAAGCGTTTGGAGCTGTCTTTGGGCATTACAGTTATCCACTGCTGAAGCTTTCGAGTGACCTTCATCCTTCCCGGCCTTCATTAACTATTAAAAGATTAAAGGAAAGCAACCAGCAGGTTTGAACTAGTTCCTGGTGAATCCCTGCTCCTACTGAAATAAGTAGGAGCCTCTGCGGTTTAGCACGTGGTTTGTGTGGCACAAAAAAAGACGAACGCTTCACCGTGGGCACCGCGGTGGTGTGATTACAGGCTGCGTAATGCCTGTGGAGAGTGTGCTTGTGCCTCCCTTCTCCATTCCCACACGTCTGGGCGCTTCAGCCACAGTGAATAAACCTCCCCCGAGGGGGAGAGGCGCTCCGGTTGGGTTCGCCCTGCGCATTCCCCACCCCGCTCCGGGAGGTTCGCCTTGCTTCAGGCTGCGGCAGCCAGCGGGGGATGCCGAGAGGAGGAGATCTGTCCCGGGGAGCAGCAATCAGCAGCCCTGCTCTCTGCGGAGCCCTTCTGAAGTGCAGTGGAGAAACTAGGCCATTATTAAATAATGCTCTGTGGCTGATTATAATGACAGAAACTATACTTGCGATCTCTAGGTGGATCTGATCATCAGTCATCTCCAGTTATTAAGTTGCTAAGAGAGATGAGAGTAAGAGTGCATTTCATTCGTCCCATTTATAAGCCCAATTACCAAGCCATTTCTGCCCGGGCACGATGGTCGTCAAGCTCAAGTGAGGATAAATATTGCAGGAAGAAACAGAAGATGGCCGGCGACCGAAATGCCAGCCCTCTAGCGAGGCTGAGTTAAAGAGCTGGCGGTTGGAAATTCCACACGTGCGTTGATGAAGGCAGGGGAGGTTTCACCGGGGCCGGTTGGCGATCGGCACCCAACAGCATCCTCCTGGCTGGTGGTCCATGGTGCTCCCTCGGCAGCGTGGAGGGCACGGGGCTCTCTGTGCGCTCGCCTCCTCCTGGGGTGTTCAGTGAATTAAGCTCAAAGTTTATCACCAGACTTTTGGAGGTATTTAGGCATCTGTTTGTCCCTCCGCAAGAGGTAGAATAGTCCAGGTCCCGCACACCCAAGACATCCTCTAACGTGTCCAGATGAGCACAGCAGTTGTCAGTCCTTCTCTTTTATTTTTGCACCACTGTGTGCCATTTATTTAAGTTTCGACAAAGAATGTTGTGTTTTGGCAGTAATACCTTGAGATTGTTTGGGTGGTGCAGACCAGAAAAGAAAGGAGAGAACGAAGTGAGGAACGTTTTAGCCGGTTTCTGATGAAGCGATCAGGTCGGATGGGCAGCAGAGACGGCGGAGCGGACCCCATCTCTGTGGGGAGACGGGGTTCGGCAGCCGCAGCGGGTGATGTGGGTTTATACACGGGTTTTCCATCTCCCCTGGGGACGTGCTCCTCCGGCGGAGAGCATCGATCGGCCGAGAGAGAGACGTGTGCCTGCAGAGCGAAGCCCCGAACCTGCCGTGGGCGGCCGCGGTGCTCCCGCTCTGCGTTTCGGCGTGAACCTGCACGAGGGGGGCAGCGGCTCTGGCCCCTTCCTCGCCCCGCGGCACATCCCTGGGCTCTCCCTCGTGTCCGCTGGCGTTGGACCCGTCAGTGCGGAGGCACGGCTGCTCCTGTCGCTCGCTAAAGGCAAGCGTCCAGCTGCTCGAATGCATTAGGAAAATTGGCCGTTAAAAATAGGGCTAATTATTCAGGAAAATGTGTTGTGTAATTAGACATGGGTTGCTCCACTCTCCTTTTCTGAGAGGGGCTTGGGAAGAGGTGAGACCATTATAATTACGGATGTTTCTAACTGCTGTTATTTATCTCTAGAGGTAAGATCACAAACAGATGGACTAGAAAATAATTCCCAATATTCTCCCTTGTTCTTCTTCCTCCAGAAAAATTCCTGTGGAAAAAAACTGAGTTTAAGGTAATTTGTACTTCCCGACTGTACCCTTTAAAATCAGACGTTAACAGTTAAAATCTATTTAAACAGGTTTAATCTTTAGATATTTCCTTCTCCCAGTGGTGGTTTAGTATTTGAAGGAGATGGAAGTTGCAGCAGACTGATGCGTGGAAACCTTCACCGTTACAAACCCGTGCAGCTGCCCCGACCCTGGGGAGCCGCGGTGACCCACACCCTCACACCATCCCGCCGGGGCGGATTCGGGAGACCCCTGCCTCGGCCCTTCTCTCTCTCAGCCGTGTTCCGAGTCAGCAGCGCAGGTGATTGCTGCGTTTGTCTTTGTTTTTCATGTTCACTCTCTCTGGTGGCTCCGTGTAGGCATTTAACAAATTTCCAGATAAGGGTTTTATTTTTTTTTCCTCTTGGACCAAGGGGCTGGGATGATTTAAAACTTTAATTAAGTTTCCCAGTTCCACATATAATTAATGGTGCCTTTCCCTTGCTCCTTACTCATGTCTAAAGCAACAAATGGGCTTACAAGCGAGTTATTTCCACGGTACCTTCCCTGCTCTGCAGACTGGGTACGGAGGAAGATGCTGGCGCTTTGCTTTGGGGTCATTGTCTGAGCTCAGAGCTTGCATCGGCCCTGCAGGAACAGGAACCAGCGCTGGCGTGGCTTCACGGGCCACCAGCGGCGGAGAGAGAGGGAAGACAGCTGGAAGGGAGCGTGCGTGTTGCTGCGAAGATGGCTGCAGAGCCGTGTCCCCTCCTCCTGCCCAGCGGCATCCCCTTGGGCAGGCGGCTGGAGCAGAGCCTGTCCCTGCCCTCCCGCCCGCGGCTGGGGCGCTGTGAGCAGCGTTTGCTGAGCCGGGTCCAAGTTTGGCTTCCGCTGGCGCGTTCGGGCGCTGCTAGACTGACTGACCGGGGTTACTTTTCGCGGGCGGGTTGTGTCTGCGGTGGGAGACGCTTCATTGTGAGCGGCACATCTGGGTGCTGCCCCTGGCGATGCGGGACGGCAGGCTAATCCTCAGGCGCCGGCCCTGGCACGGTTCGTGCACACGGCGTTGGGCTTTAAGGTCCTTACGTTTGCTGTCTCACACAAATAAACACAACTGCAGCCATCGTGCCCCTAGCGTACCCAGGGTAAGGTGTGCCTAGAATTAGGATCAGCTTCTGATTGCCTAACACCCTAATCAGGGTAATTACTCGGTAGAGCCGAGATTAATGGGGATGGCGGCAGAGGTTTACTAAGAAAGAAACACTCGTGGGTCTTTGGAGGGCTGCTGGATTCTGCTTTCAGCTCCAAATTGTCAGGGTTTCGTTCACGTCCTCTCCCAGGTCTGTGTCCTGAGGTGGGTGTAGGAGAGGTGACTTCTTCATTCGTCCAGCTTGGCTTGAAAGCATCATGAGTATTCTGTTACCTTTATTGCTTTTAAAACATGTTTAATTTATCGTTCAAATAGTGCTTTAACTTCAAATCAATATAGTTTAAAAAGCGAGACTTTATCTTGCTTTCAGTGCACATTGTAAATATTCATGCTCATATCCAATATCAAAACCTGCTGTTGGAGCAAAGTAATACACCAAAATGGTTAAAACCGTTTTCAGGATAGAATTCAAGGCCACTCTTTAATTTGCTGTCACGTTGGATAACTGGGTACAGTAACTGCCTTCCCAAAGGGTGGAAGCATTTGCTCAGATGGAACGTAGGTACGAGCACCCGTAGGCAGTGGTGCTGTGGCTGTCCTGGGTAAAACGCGTGTTCGCTCTTTGCTGGCTGGGCTCTGGGGGGAAAGGCTGGGGGTGGCGGCGGCGAGGGCTGGTGGGGCCAGCCGGGCTCCCGGGCAGGCGCTGGTGGGACTGCAGGGGTCTGGGCAGGACGATGCATGCAGGTAAATATAGATGACTGAGGACAAGTTTGTGGAAATGGCTCTGAATCAGAATTCGCAGACGGAGAAAGGTAATTACCTGCTTTCTGTGCACCACAGATTTCTAACTTCCCCTCCTTCTACAAAGTCGCTAGAAAATAAACTCTTTCTTTTTTTTTCCCCCTCCCACATTTTTACAAGAAATACTCAGAATAAAAATAGTAAATGGAGTAGAACAGAAAAATATGACAGGATTATTTTATCCTCCTGGGAAAGTAATAGGCAGGAGAACATCATGAGTGGGAGAGACGGAGGCACGGTAAATACCCAGCGCTTCTCCGTGGCTCAGCAGCTGTTTCGGTGCTGTTAGTCCCAGCCCTTCTGTGTTTCCTCCCTCTCTCCCCCGGTGCAGTACGAACACGAGCAACTGTTATTGCCTTTCTATGAGGGAGTCGAGCCCTCTGCAAAGAGTAAACAATTTTTCCATCGGCCGTGTCCGCGGCGGGTGACGTACAGTGCCAGTAAACGGTCGTTCTGGCGGCGCGGAGGGCGCCTGCCGGGGGGCCCTCCCGCCCCGACACCCGCGCGTGCGGCGCCGCAGGGACTCGGCGGTTCCCTTGGCAGACGGGCGGCCCCTCGGGAAGCGCCCCGTCGTCCTGCGGGGCAGCGGTGGCTCCCAGGCGGAGCAAAGGTTGCGACTCGGCGGGGTCCGGCGCTCTGCCGCTCCGCTGGTGGCGGGCGCGTACGAGTCACACGCAGAAGGCGTTAACTCCCCTTCCTGCTGGTTTTGGCCCGGCCACCTGCACGGTGGCTGGTGTCGCGTTTGATTGCGGAGAGGTGTTTTGCAGCAGGTTACGCAGAGCGGATTTATTTTACTTTCGCAGTCTTCTCCTCTTTTAACACCTTATTTCTGTTTTGCGGGTGTGTGCTTCAAATGTTAATCAACAAAAAAATCAAGTATTTAATGACAGGCCTAAATGACAGTTAAATTCGACTTCATTCACTTCCTAATCTGGCTCTAAGGAAACCCAAAAGCCATGGGTTGGAGTACAGTTGCAAAGTTGATTCTTTTTTTAACATTATTTTGTTGTACGTACCACTTTATGCTTGCATTTGTTATGCTCAGCTGAAGGTTAATTACCCCTAATTTCTAGATAATAAGACTCTCTGAAACCCCGTATGACTTGGTTAGGGCTGGTTATTGTATTTTCAAACACATGTTTTGGTATCATCGTGTTTCCATCCACGTGACTCTCTCCTACTTCTCCCCGTGTCTGCACAGATACGAAGTGACGGCCAAACGCTCCTCCCTCCGTACCTGTCTCGCAGCCGAGCGTGTGTCCCCGCCTGGCCCTGGCCGAGGGTGGTGCGGACCTGGGGATGCTCCAGGGCTCCGGGCAGCCACGCCGTGCTGTGCTCGGGGCTCTCCGAGTGGGACCTGGTGCTCCTCCTCCCTCCTCTTAGGCTCGACGTTGGCCCATGTAGGGGTGTGCGGTCTGTCCTTCATTTTTCGTTTGGGTCTTTATTCCCAAAGCACTTTTACTCTTCTGCGATTTAAAGTTATTGCGTTCCTTCCAAGATCTTTTAGCCTGTTTTGTTTTAATAAGTTTTAATTAATTCTACCCTGTCTTTTAGGTCTGTCCTCGGGAGCTAATCTTCCTACGCTTAATGCGGGCTAAAATGAGGTGTTTACAATAATATGCAATAATATGCAGAGCACATAGTGACCGAAGGTCGCGTCATGCTGACTAAAAGATCTTGCTATGCCGAGAATGAAACGGCTGGTTTTTCCGTGGGTTTATACTGCTGGTACTTCTGTGTGGAAGAACCAACATGCGAGCAAGCCGAGCCGTCCTGCACGCTGGTTTTTGGGGGCGCGCTGGGCTGCGGTGCCTCGCTGGCGGGGACAGCTCCCGGGAGGACCTGGAGGAGCAGCGGGCAGGGGTCCCGCAGGGGTCCGCAGCACGTCGCAGCCACCACCTCCCTTCGTTCCACCGTTTTCGGATGCTGGTGAGGGTGTGACCTCGCCTGCGCCAGCCCTTCGTTAGCGAGCAGGAGCGGGGTGAGCCCAGCCCTCCCGTGGGGCGCGGCGGGGTGGCGGCGTCCCACCGGTCGGTGCGGGAGGCAGGAGGATCGAGCGGTAACGCAGGACGGCAGCGCCTGGCCTGGGTTCCTTCTTCCTCACAATGGCTTTTCCCGGCGGGGATGAGGTGTGAGCTCGGTGGCGCCGAGTCGCCGTGATGACAGGGATCTCGCCACCCGTGTCACAGACACCAAACCCGAACTGAAAAATCGGTCGTCAGAGAGAGTGTTGGGTTTTTGAGTGGATTAAAGAGATGTTGCAGCTGATTGAACACATCGTCAGGAGTCTTGGAGAAAAAGGAGGCCAATTTTCAGGGCACTGCTCAAAATACTCAGTCCCTCTGGCATTCAAGCAAACGCTCCACATCGAGGAGGTCTTTGTTTTAAAGTGGGCCATTTGTCCAGCCTTGCAGTATTGATCGCTGCCCCGCAGTGACGTGTGAGGGATTTCTTCGGGTTTGGGAATTGACTGTGTGCAACTGGAGTGCGTTTGTGAATCCCCTTCCACCACAGACTGCCTGCCTGAACTGGCCTTTCCTTTTTTTTAATTCAGCTTCTGTCAATTCCTAAGTAAAGGTTGGCGTTATTTTGAGATCTCCTGGTGTCTCAGACAAAAGACCCAAGTTTTTGCGTCAGGCTTGACCCAGGATTGGAGACCCATTGTCGGGTGATTGTGTGTGGTGTAGCAGTTGCACGAATCATGGCATTTACACCTCGCTTATTCCTAGAGGTGCTCGCTGGCCTCCGTAGGCTGTGCGTGTGCCTGCCTGGGTCAATAACGGAATTAACTTCTCCTCGGGATGAAATCTTTCATCCAAACAGTGATGCACGAACCCACCAAAAGGAGACAGCTTGTCCCTCGGTGTTCCCCGTCGTGTCTGTACGTACCACGGGGTGCACTGTCCCCTACTTCATCTCGGTGAGAAGTGAGGAGTCCCAAAGCAGAGTCAAATGTTTAGACCAGATTAACTTGCTCGTTTTTCTGTGCTTTTTAATAATTGTGGGGCCATACCTGCTGGCTTACCTGATAGCTGCTGGTGGAATGAGTGTTCTTCTTGGGGTTTCCTCGTATTCGACTGAAGTGAAAGGCGGAGACAAGATGAGAGAGCTCATTTTCACATTATTGTTTTCTTTTGAGGTCCTGCAATTACGCCACTGTGTCAGCGTTGCTCCCTGCCAGAAGACGCGCAACGGAACGTGCTCGATCGAACGGATCTACTAACTCGTCTGTGGGCCTCATTCAGTATGCCACCAAAATCCCAGGTACAAATTAACCCATGAACAGCCTCAAAAATGGGCCTTATTACAATAACGATTCTTCTGTAATTCGTGTAGCAATAATAACGGTAATAGAAAATTCCAGCAAGGAAATAACTGATCACGGGTTTTCCGCAAAGCGTAGGATTACGCTGAGCTCCGTTGTACTGCCTGGGCTGGTGAGCAGGGCAAAGGTTTGCTCCTGAAACACAGCGGGGGCTGTGCGGGGCAGATCAGAAACGAGGAAGAACCAGCCACGCTGCCGTGGCAGTCGGCGTGTGGGCAGAGCCGCCCCCGAGCTGGCACAGGGCGAGCCTAAGTGTTGGGAAGAGCCCGAGGCGCGCGGACACAGGCGAGTTCCCAGGCGGCTCGCCCTGGCGCAGCAAGCGACGAGGAGGTGGCGAGGCCCGTTCGGGGTGACCTGGGGACACAGGTAGCTCGGTGCCCGGCTCACCCGGAACGTGACTTCCCACCGTGCCCTCCCTTGCCGTAAACACCTGACAGTAAGTAGCTTCAATTTTTATTTCACTTGCCAAAGTGCGCTTTCCAGGTTTTATTGGGAAATAACAAACCTCCCCTTTCGTTACCATACGAGCAGCCTGAGCAACTCACCTGGGTCTCTTTGGCACTGATGAAACCTCCCGTTTTTCTTGTGACTCCGCTTTCTGTTTCAATACTGTCACCTTCGTTTTCTCAGGCAATAACTTCTATGGGAAAACAACCAGAGCCACAGCAGCGCACTGAAGCGGGAGCAGGGAAGCACTGCTGTCTGGGGAGCAGGAACGGAGACGGCCGCCTTTGTCGGTTGGCAGCAAACGTACGACTCAGCCGAGCGGTCGCCAGCCTAACTTTTATTTTAGCCTCTGCGAGAAGACGTGGAATTCACTCGCCTTATCACAATTACAGCTATGGGTACGAATCCTTAGGATCGCTGCTCCGTGCTGGCTGGGTTCAAACAGCAGCAAGGCAGTGGTTTTCGATGAAGACGTGTACAAGGAGGTGAACTCTCAGTATTTCAAACCTGTAAATGACGGCAAAGGGCTTCATGACTTGGAGAGGAGGGTTGTCCATCTCCCATGAAGCCAAGCAAATAACCCGCCTGTGTTGCCCTGTACCGTTCAGTTCTCACAGAAGCAATTAACCTATAACCAGCGTTCCCGACAAAGCTTCCTCGGCAGCGTTGGCAGCGTCGGTCGAAGAGGAGCGTGCCGAGCCTGCCCGGGCAAGCCTGCGCCTGCCAGGAAGGCGGAGCGTGCCCCCGCGGTGTTAGGTGGGTTTGGCCCAAAGGGACAAAGGCCCTTCCTCGGTGTAACGGCAGAGCTGCGCCGGCAGGAGCCCTGGGGCTGCGCCGCTGCCGTTGGAAGAGCGGGTGCTGCGGGAAGAGCCCTTCGGCCGCAGGAACCGACGGCGGGAGGCTGAGCCGCAGGAGCGCGGGGGCTCAGCAGGGCGGGAGAGCAATCCTTGGAATAAAATAGCACGCAGAAAGTGTGCGTTTCTGTGTTTTCTAATCGAGGTCCTGTGCTCTCCTGGGACATCTGTTTTGCCCAGCTTCGAGGTAGTGGATTGAACGGAGGTAACGGGGTCAAATTCTGTAGCTTGTGTTACACGCATGGCCAGCAAGCAGGTTAATTAGGAAATGAGATGATCTGCCCTTGAAATTTTATTGTGTATCGCTTCTTTTTTTTAGGGTGAATAGACTGATCTGTCTCTGTGCTTTGGCTCCAGCCTGAATGGGCAGAGTTCCTGGTTTAGGGCGGCTTGTGCAGTATCATCATCGCTTTGAAATGTGGTAAATGGACGTGAAGAAAATAGTCTCTTGGGTTGTCCCTGCCTTTAAGAAGAACCAGCCAGGCCACGTGTACCCAGCTGGGTGGTGAGGGTGAAGGGAAAGCAAGAGGTGGGTTCAATCTTTTTATTCAGGCAACCTTTATTAACACCTTGGCGTACTAATTCCGTGTGTTTCAGGAAACAGGAGTTCTGCATAAAGGTGTCTCTTCTTGCCAGCACTCAGAGCTGCTTTTCTTCCTTGTCCGTGTTTTACACTGATACCCCGTCACCCGAAAGGAGTCCTGCCCTGCGGGCGAGTGGTGGGACCTGCCCGAGGGCCGGGATCCCCGGGCCCAGCTCTGCCCCGGGGGGGCGGCAGGCGCCTGCGGGAGGGGATCACAGCCTCCTTCTCTCCCTCCCTCCCTCCCTCCCTCCCTCCCGCGTCCTCCCCCGCGGAGTGCAGAGCTTGTCTTCCAGAGGCTGAGGGAGAAAACCTAAAAACACTCTATCTGGTGAAGATTGCCGTAACAATAGTGTTACAGCTGTTTTGACAGGGACTTGAAAGGAAAGGGTGGTATTTGAGAACAAGTCACATTTCCCAACACACTGAATGTATTTTTCCGCAAAATTCTATCTGGTTTGATAACAGGTGTTTATTTTCTTAGCAGGTATCTTTGCTCCAAGAGTAATTTTTTATTATTATTTTTTGGTAAAATGTACCTACTGAAAATATCTCTTTCCCCCAGCGCAGCAATAGGAGTCCCTTGAAGCCAGGACAGAAGCTAACTGCATGAGCAGACCTGGACGTGCACTGAAGAGGTGTGTGAGGAAGAGAAGAGCAGCCCAGGTTTGTTATTGGACGACTCCATTTTCATCTCACGTAATTCTCCCTAATAAAGTTGCACCAAAACTAAAATTGCAGTAATACACCGCTGGCCCTGTGCGCAGCAGCTACTGGGGAGGGCGTCTACACCAGTGTGTGACTGCGCTTGGCCGGGCAGAGGATCCTACCAGGGAGCAAAGCGTTTGCCAAGGAGGGGGACAGTGGAGCCCGCCGAGGGATGCTGGTGCAGCCCTCGCTGCCTGGGCGGCCCCAGCAAGGCTCAGTGCCCCGGAGGGGTCCCGCTCAGCTGGCGCTCCCTTAGCTGGTCCAGCGAGGTTTCCTCCTGTCCCCTCCCTCTCCTTCACCCTGCGCCTCCTCTGGCTCTTCCCGAGCGAGCGACAGAGGGGGGTGACTCGATTCCTCGATTCCTCAATTCCTCGATTCCTCGATTCCTCGCTGCTCTCGCTCTCCGCTGGCCCTTCCCCACGCCGTGCACTGCCCTCCTCAGCTTTTGCCTCGAGCTTTCTCTGAGCTCCCTGGCCTTTTCCTGGCGCAGGATAGGGGAAAGCCGCGGCCCCGCTCCCCCAGGCCGGCGCTCACGGGGGTGAGTGCTTTCAGCGCAGCAGGGTCGGTTCTGCAGCTCGTGGCCTGCCCTGCCCGCCGGGTCCCCGGTGCTCCGCGCGGGGCTTTTCCCTGGGGCACCCACCCGATACGACGCCTTGGGTCCCTGCAGGTGCCCTGATGGACCGTGCCTGGTTCTCCTGTCTTCAGCTCGGAGGAAAGCCTTGAGCATTTCGGTATCACGTTAAATTCAGCGAATGTCGGAAGTCATGAAGCTGCCACGGGAACTGTGGAGTTGTGAAGAAAAGCAGCAGCAGTGAGTAGATTCGGCTGTCCTTCCATAAAGAGCAAATAAAGAATAATAAATACAGGAGCTAGTGGAGATGCTGCCACGAGGTGCCTGGTCCGGCTCCTTCCTCCCCGTGTCTGTGCCGCCCCGTGGGGACAGAGCTGCCCCCACTTCCCCGTGCTGCTGCCCGTGGGGGCAGAGGGATGGGGGGGCCCCGTGCGCCGCCGGACCCGCAGCTTTGGGGGAGTCTGGCGACAGAGGCCTTTGCTCAGCACGAGGGTGGGAGAGGTGCCCGGCCCCTGTAAGCAGATTACTTTGTGGGCATCTCAGCCCTCCATAGCTAAAAAAAAAAAAAAAGACTTATTAGCAGCATGGAAACCATTTAACTACTTCAGGCAATTAGAAAATACATTAGTGCTTTCAAATAAGTTAAATTAAATGTGTGTTAAACAAGTACCAAAAGAGAAATGAGTGCTAGGCATAAGCGAGTTATGAATAAAACCTCTTTGCAACGTTACCCAGTAATTTTGATAACTCCACTCAGTGCCTCGGTGGGACGTGGTTTCCACTGAACAAGCCTCAACGTCTTCCCCAACTGCAAAGCCAGGGCTGGGCAGCCCCCACCGGGTCCGGGGGTCTGTGGCCCGTCCCCGGGGCGCCCGGCCGTCGCTGGCGGAGCAGGGGGCCTTCCCTGAGGAAAACACTCGCACCGGCCGCGGCCGTGACGCCCGAAGCTGGCGGGGCCAGGCAGGGCCAGGCAGGGCCAGGCAGGGCTGCCCGTCCCTGGGGAGCCTCCGCTCCTGAACCCAAAGAGCTCCTCGAGAGCCCACGGGGTGTCAGAGCCGAACCCAGGGCTGGGCAGTGCGACGCTCGCCGGCGGGCGCCTGCGGGTGGGCACCGGCCCCGGGATGGGGACGGGGGTGCGGGGAGGGAAGAACCCGGGGGGAATGGCAGCTGGAGCCCGTGGTTTTCAAACAAGTCCTGGCAAAGCAGTTCCAAGTATTTAAATATTATTATAAACATTTACATGTGTTCGATGAAAGCGTGTGTGGGCGTTGGTTCGTTGAGCACCTTTGAAACGGAATTAATGAAAGGCCTGACCTCTGCTAAACAGAACAGTGGCCCCAAGAGCTTTGCAGCGCACGGTTCGGCTGTGGAGTCTTTTGGTAGTCGGCACGAACGGAGGGAGCAAGCGCTGGGGTCGGGGCTAATCGTGGGGGACGCAGAGCCCTCGGAGTCTGGAAGGGCGTTTGATTGCTTCAGAGGCAGCTCTTGAATAGAGAAAAGAGCCCTCCGCCACCCCTCCCCTGACTGTAAATGCATTTTTCAGACTTGCTGCCCCCAGAAACTCTGCTGCAGCCCCGGGGGGAGACACACGGAGGGTCCTCTGAGTGCCTGGCGCCCAGGGAGAGAGGGAGGGAGGGATGCCCTGCTGTCCTGCAGCCCCTCCCAATGCAGTGGTGGGCCAGATCCTGACGTTTTCGTAGCTTCTAGTCATTTCTTGGGTAAAACCGCTGGTACCACCTGCTCCTGTAACAGCGTGGTCTGAATTTGGGCCACCGTAGCCTGGGGTCTGTCCCGGCGGCCCCCACCCCAGCTCCCCTCTGTGCCTGCCGCCCCGGCGGAGGGCACGTGGGCAGGGGGGACACGAGGCGCCGCTCTGACGGCCACGGCTGCGCTGGCACCGGTGGGTTTTGGCTCTGATGGTGGAGCTCGTGGCCGTTCAAGGTTGCTTCATCTCAGCTGCCTTCCCCTCACCCAGTTACTCCCGGTGTGTAACTTGTACCATTTACAATTACCTCTCTGTCCTCCCCAGACTTGACTGGCAATGAATCATAATTTTATTGTACTTTGGGCCATAGAAGTGTGTTGTATCTTGCCATGAAACATCTTTATACGCCTCAGCAGCTCTTTCATACGCCCTTTCTGCTTTGTTCTGCCTCTCTTCAGCAGCAATCCGTACAGGACAGGCACACCGAGGAAGCAGCACAAAGCTGTATGATCCTCTACCGGTAAATATTTCTTAACTAATAATTTGATTCCTCCTAGAGTTGTAAAGCAACAACGGAGATTAAAACAAAAGCCCGATGAACTAGCGGGTCAATGGCAGCCCCTGCCCCTTGCCGCAGGCAGCGCGGGCCGGAGGGAGGAGGAGAGGTCTGCACCCACAGGCCGGCTCGGTCAGCTTCTTAGCCCCTTCTTTTTTCTTTAAACTTTACCTTAAAACTCATTTTAAGACTTTCCCTTTTCCTGACTTGCTGCTGAGTGTCTCTCGTCTGTTGCTCATTTAAAGCGATCTTCCCAAACTCAAATTTCTAGATTTATATGTAAATGCACTATAGATCAATTAAAAGATAAACCCAACTTTTATGTGGGAATATAGAAGGAATAAGTTCAATAAAATTTTATTCTCATATCCTGATCTTTGTATACAGTGATCAGAAAGCAATTAATCGGATTATTTTTTATCCCCCAATAATAATTTTCCAATGTGTGGTTATTTTTTTGTCTGTCGTGTACAGCTTTAAAATATTTTTATATCAAAAATGATAAGCTCTGCGTACAGGATCTCTTTTGATCAACATGAATCATGGTAGGAAATACAACCCAGAGCGACCCCTCGGTGAACAGCACCAGCATCGAGGCGGTGATTTCTGCCTGTACTTCACGGAAACCCCCCCCTTGGGAAGGCACCGGCTCCGTCGGGCTGAGGAGAGCGGCCGAGGTGAAGCGCTGGCAGAGGAGGGGGCCGGCGGGACGGTGCCGTTGGCCGATGGCCGTGGTTGTGGTTTGTCCGGCAGCGCCGGGCTCACTGTGGAGCGGGACAGGGTGGGGGAAGCTCCAGCCGCCCGTCCTGGGGGGCTGGGGACCCTCGGGCGCTGCCCAGGACCCGGGAGCCCCGTGCGCGGGGTGGGTCGGGTTTGCCCGCGGGGTTGGGGTGGGCGCGGTGTGTCGAGGCGCGCCGGGAAGGCGGCGCGGCGCGGGCGCTCAGCCGAGGGTGCGGCGGCCGGCGCTGGCGCGGCACCTGAACCGCAGACTGCTGGCCGTGACCCGCCGTGGCTCTCACCGTAAACCCACTGCTGGTCCTGTGCCTCATCATCATCCTCATCTACGGTAGGCTCTGAGCGTGGGGGCTTCATGGACAGCCATGAGGACGCTTGGCCTGCTGCAGCCTGTGACTCGCCTTTGCCTTCCAGGGGTGGTGCTGGCTTGTGCTGCACTGAAACGCTGCTGGAAATCATCATAAAAAAAAGTAAAATCCATATCTCATCACGGTGTAATGAGACAAGCTACCTCTTCTTCTGATGAACAGTCCTGCAGGCAAGATAAACTTTTCATGGTCCTTGGGCTTTACATGTGCTGCGCGTTTCAGCGTTTCGCCGCCTCATCTTGGCTCCTCGTCAGTGCCCGGGAGATTTAATGCCGCAGCACAAGGGGTCACTCAGTCCGTGCATAGCAGCGGCATTTGAATAAAGGTCTCCCGGGTTGAGTCCCATGAGGGAAGCCAACGTATTTTAAAAATAATACAGGCAGGAGCATCTGCTGTACGTGAAAATAAGATGCTGGCTCTGCAGGTAATTAGCAGAACTTTAAAAAAGAAGTCTATGTCCAGGTGGCTGCAGGGAACAGGTAAAGAGGGGGATAGGTGCAGCTTGCCCTTCCCTAGTCAGGTAGGGAACCGATGGGGAAGAGAAAGGCACAGTGTATAAATTAACAATAAGTACCAGCAGCAGCGAGAAGGCTGGCAAGGCAGTATTTCCCAGGAGGAGAGAGAAGAAAAGAGGAACTCGCTTGGCTGCTACTTAATTTAGAGATGCTTAGGGACTTCTCTCATATACGTTTAGATTTTTGTGACTGTTTGCTGGAGAATTTTGAAGAGGCTCTTGCCGAGTTGCCGTGGCAACGCCTGTATCGCGAACGCTGCATCCCCTGCCCGGACGGTGCAGCCGCCTTCCCGGAGAAACAGAAATAGCCCCGGATTTTCTGTGTGCTGGTTTGTGGCTTTAAAGGCTGAAAATAGTTGGTAGTTCTGACTCCCGGCCCGGTGCGGCTCCCGGGTGGTTTGTGCCCCCTCTGCAGCAGCCCCCTCGCTCCGTGCCCCGCACCCGAGCCTGGCAAAGGGAGAAGGGCAGTGACCCACCGAGGGAAATTTTGAGTGTGAAAGCTGAAAAACAGCATTCGCTTTATAGATGCTAGTGACGGGCGTTTGGGGGGACTCAAAGGATTATAAGGACTTTTTCTTTCGCTCCTTGCAGGTGGGGGGCGCAGGGATGCTCTGTGCCCACGTGCCAGCTGGGTGCTCGCGCTCCGCACCCGTCTCTCCGCTGCTTCGCTGTGCCAAGCGGGGACGGTCCCGGGGCTGAGCAAGCGGCGGTGGGGACACAGAACGAGGGACTGAGAACCGTCTGGAGGACCGACGTCCGCAGGGGTGTCCCCGAGAGGAGCCCGGGGCGGGAGGCCAGCAGCCGGTACCTGCCGGCGCGGAGCCCCAAGGAGGTCGGCAAAGGCCGGTACCCTCCGCACGAGGCGGCTGTTGGGTCTGCAGCTCCCCTTGGCCGGCCGGGGTCGCGAGCAGAGGGGTGGCAGGGTCGGGCTCAGCCCCCAGCTCCAGCCAAGGCTGTAGTATCCTTCGCAGAGCCACCGAGGCTGCGGGAAGGGCTCCCGCCGACGCCATTGGAGCTCGGGTGAGCTCTGAGTTACTAAATCATCACCGTTTTCCTCCCCTTCCTCTGTAAAACAGACAAACACACCAGGAGGGGGATGTCCGAGATGTCCAAATTCTCATTTCACAGCAGCTGCAGAAGCAACCCCACGAGTTCCCAAAGTGCTGTCGTGCCGGTGTTGGACTGTGTCTGCTGCAGCCACTGCCGTGATGGAAGTGTTCCTCCCGGCTTTGGAGGTGTGGAATGGAGCTTTTTGATCCCCACGCTTGGTTTTTATTTCAATTTTCAAAAAAAATTACACTTCAGCTATTTATTTTAATGCAGAGAACATGGATAAATGTTCATTTATAACATCTTTTTAACTACTTGTAAAGGAATTTCATAGTACTTTATTTTTAAAGGGTGAAGTTTGTGGAAGTTGTAAATGCTTTTTTAATGGTGATCTTTAAAAAGAAGTTTTTGCTTTATTTTTTCAAATCACCACAGACATATCATGTATTGGTGTGCAAAAATAAACCCCAAACCCTATTTTTGAGGAGCTGTTTTGGAACGTAATAAAACTACATCCATCAAACAACTGCACACAGATGGTGGTTCATTTACTTTACTTTTATTCCATATCAGTCAGACCCACCGAAGTGTCTTGGGTATTAGGAACACAGCATGTTCATCTGCAGAAACACATTTTCAATTATATCATGGCTATTGATCAAAACTCAGTAATCTGTATCTCAGAAGATATTAAGAGTTCAATCTGCAGATCAATCCCTGTCCTGGTTGGGCTGGGAGAGAAGCCCAGGCAGGCTCCAGGCAGCCAGGGCAGCTGCCCTGAGGGAGCTCCAGGTGGAGCCCATCCCGTCATGGCACGGGCGGTATAAAGGGGGAAGGTTTTTGTGGGAGGGGGTTCCTGCTGGGGATCCTGCTGCTCCTCCTCTGGCTGCTCCCAAGGACTGCTCTCCTGCTGACTGTGAGTGCTGCCTGTTCATTGGGGTGAGGGTAACTCTGGCTGTCTCTGCTGGTGTTGGTGGTGTTTTATTAAAATATGTTCTCATTTCCACCCACGGGTCTGCTCTGCTTTTCCTGCTTCCCCTCCCTGGCTGGTGAGGGGTCGTTGGGTCATAGAGCGGCTGTTACAGTTTGGCCCCGCAGACAATCGCTTTTCTCAACCTTAATCGCTCCCTGCAGCAAAGGGGTTTGCTCTGAGCAAACTACAAACGTTGGACTAAACCTGGCAGAAGCCCTGCAGACCGGGGTGTGGAGGGCAGGCAAGCTCAGGAGAGCCTTTGTGCTGAAAAGTTCCTGGTTTGTCCGGTTTTTCTGGTGGGGCACCTTACAAAATGTGCCCCTGGATTTGAGAGATCTCCTTCGAAGCGGAGCTGGGTGGGTCCTGCTGTGGGCGCAGGAGCTGTGTGAGGCTTGGCACAGGCATCCGAGCTGTCCCTCGGGGTGTGCCCGGTCCCTGTCGGTGTGCTGATGGGTTTGGTTTTGTTGTCAGCTGCAGCGATGTCTGTCACCAACATTCGGGCAGGGAGTGTGGCTCTGAAGACACTTACAAAAGCAGGTGTGACTTGGGAGATGCTCCGGTCCCTTGAGAGGTGTGCTAATGCCTGTCAACGTTTTTATCTTAATCTTTACTCCAAACTTGAGTCACAAGTTTGTTTTGCTTTAACCACGAAGCATGTAGAAAGACACTTGAGTCGTTGTTCCCTCTAGAGCCGCCTTCAGGGCGTAGTGCGCAGTGAAAGCTTTGAATGCAGGAATGTGCTGTGGGATGGGGTGGTTGTTCCCCATCCATCAGGTGCCTTCCAGGCGCCCTTGGTCCTGCTGCCCACGTTGTGGTGGACAAAGCCGTTCAAACTAAACATCAGGGACGTCTCTTTATAGAAAAGAAATTTGCAGTGTTCAGGGGAAGTGTGT
Source organism: Leptosomus discolor (assembly GCF_034619465.1). NCBI lineage: Eukaryota > Metazoa > Chordata > Aves > Leptosomiformes > Leptosomidae > Leptosomus > Leptosomus discolor. The sequence continues at coordinate 1,311,822 of NC_141399.1, forward strand.
GTCCTTGGCCCCTTGGGATCAGAGGGATGCCAGGAAGGGCCTCTGATCATTGAATAGCTTTTTGGGCAGCCGTAGCAGACAGACATAAACTTCTCCTAAATCCCATTGGCTTTGCTCTGTCTGTAAGACCATCCCAGTGCCTCCCAGTAACTCCTGCTCCACCTTTGTGCTTGGCGGTTTGTGCCTCTCGCCGCGATGCCGGCAGCAGGGGAAGCTGCCCACTGGAGCAAGGCGAAGTTGTGCTACGGCAGCTTCGGAGCGCGGGCTGGTCCGCGCGGTGACCGTGAGGGGAACGCGGGTACAAGCTGCAGAGAGCAGAGCTGTCTGTTGGCGCCTCCAGCCCTTCCCACCGGAGCCTTCCGCGGGGGCATTGCCTCACCCCCCCCCCCCCTTCTCCCGCGGTTTGATTTAGAGCTCATTGGTATTCCCGGTGACGGCGGCAGGAAAACTTCCATTTGTCATGAGTTGTGCCTCTAATGAAATATCCATTTCCCAAATCAACTGCTCAAATTTCCTGTCACTTGAATGCCTTGATACAGCGCTGGAAGTATTGCTTTGAGTGCTAACAACCGCTGAGCGCTGATGCACGGGGGAAGGGCTCTGAGCCTCGAACAGTGGAGGTTTTGTGCCAAAACAAAGTATGCGACTGGCAGGAAGAGTTTTTCGAAGATCTCTGCGCTCTTAATGGTGTCGCATCTATGGCTGTGCTTTTGCACTAGTACTCTCCTGCAGTCACTCTTACTTAAACGAGCTCCAGGTATGGAAACTGCAGCTCCAGCTCATGCTGTTGAGGAAAGGAGCCCTGTCCGCCTTGCCTCCTGGCTCTTCCACCCGTGGGCTGCCTGTCCCTGCCCTCTCCCCTGTGCTGACGTGACCCTCCCCTTGCTCTGCTTGTTTGTGCTCCCCGTTGCCCCTCCGCCTGCTGTCTGTGCCCCAGCAGCGCCTTCTGACGAGGGATGAGGGCGTTGGCCACGTGAAGGGTCACCGGCTGGTTGTTGACTGCGCGAGGTACCGTGTTGGCAGCGTCCTCGTGAGACCCTCTGGAATGACGTGTCATCCTCCAGATGCCTAAAATGTGACACGTTCAGGATTTTGTTTGGAATGTGGGGGTTAAGCCAAGGCTCGCTCTGGCTGGTGGGTGGTTAAATTGCATTTGAGCTCCCTTCAGGTGGCGATTCTGCCGCTGTGGGCAGGGCTGGGCTGGCTGCGAGCTGGGAACAGCGTTAGGGTGTTGGCCATGGTCCAGGAAAACCTCTGGCCACAGGTGATGAAGAAGATGGTTTATAAGAGCAAGACGGGCTCACAACGAGGGCGCAGAGCCTGCCAAAGCGTGCCGAGCAGGCTGCAGACACCAGCAGTGGTGTGAGATGCGTTGGCTTCGGAGGCACGGGAGAAAACAGAACGGATGTTTGTGAAGGTTGATTTCTATATGGTGTTGAGGAAGAACAGAATGCCTCTCCTTGGATATAGATATGTAAGAGAAACAGGGGGAGAAATGCTGTATGGCATGTTTCCTTCTTGTTCCTAGCAGTCGTAATATTGCTAAGAATATGAAACAGTAATTAATAATTATGGTGTGAAGAAGGGCAAAAATTAAAGGCATTTTTTCTATGAGGTTACAGTCTGTATTCTGTTTGCTCTAAACATAAATAATTTACTGTGTGTGACTTATGTTGTTAATTTAAATTGCATTTTTCTTCGGTATGGTACTGCAGTAGGTTGTCATGTTTGCAGTGCCAAAGGCTGTGTCGTGTCTTTTATAGAAGACAAAGTCCTGGCCTATGTGCTTTGCAATTCAAGTTTCAAATCACATTATTCACCTCTGCCTCTGTGGTTTTGTACCATATTCTAGATCCGTGCTAGCAGAGCGTTCTGGTATGCCAAGGAGATGTTTCTGGGTTTTATCTTTATGAATGACCATGTTATTTATTTGGGGAACACCAAACACCAACAAGTGCTCATGCAAGCAGCGAGCAAAACCTCCCAGCAAACAATGTGACACTAATCTGTTGTTTGTGCTAAAATACAGAAAGGAAATTACTGCTTGGCTGTCATGAAGCTCATAAAGGGAAAAAAGAAAAATGCCACTGAAGAAGAATAAGCTTCAAAAGAAAGTTACATTATCAGTTTGTTTCATGCCTTGCAGCCCCAGCTGCAAACAATCCCTTTGATAAATACACCCCCAAGATAAATGGCAGCACAATTCTGGTGGTATCAGTGAGATAAAACCCCGAGTCTTCTCCATTTGGGGGGGGGGGGATATCTGCTAAGACTACTGTTTTATTTTGTTATGTCTCATCACCATCTTGGGGGAGAAAATGAATATGTATCGTCTGTTATCTTGTCACTTTTGAGGCAAACATCTTAAAATACATTTTCTGTGAAATAACCCTGGGGATTTCAAGACCAGAATAAATTATTAGAGCCATTTGAGCTTGGAGTCCCTGTACTTGCTTTAAACATGGCAAAAGCTCTTCCTCGTGTCTGAGACTTGGTTTTGCTTAATAACCAAAGAAAAGTAAGAGGAGACAAACACCACCACCACCCCCCCCAAACCAAAGCATACTCAGCCTGGGTGCTTCTGCCAAACCGGGTGACTGCTTCAGCTTCAAATGCACAAGCTGACGAGAGCATTTAGTGGAGCTCTCGGAGGGCTGCCTCTCCGACCGCTCTTGTGACTCTAAGAACTACCCGACTTGGCCAAGATCCCCACGCTGCCCCTGGAGCCTGGTCCCCACCAAGTGGTTATTCCAAGTGAAAGCAAAGGGGCGGCTCGTCCCAGGGGGGAGGCTGCTGTGAATCCCGCATCAGAGCAGCCCCTCGGCAGCCCGCGCCCCGCTTGCCGGCCCTCTCCGCCCAGACCTACCTGCAGGCAGCCCCGAGGCACTTGCCCGTGGCTGGTGGCCCAGCCCTGAGGATGCTCGCCAGCCGCTCTGCGGGTTCGCTCGCAGGCGGGCAGCGGGCCTGATCCTGCTGTCAGCAGCGCTGCGGGGCCCGGGGGGGTCCGAGATCTCCAGTTCGATGCGTGTCAGCGGCGCGAGGGGTTACGCGGGGAACGGTGTCACCCCAGGGATTACAAAAACCCGTTTTGGAGAGACCTGTTCTTCACCATGGCCTTGTGTCTCAGCGCTGAGAGAGCATTTCCAATCTGGAAGCACTTAATGAGGTAATTTGCAGTGAGCTTTAACGAGGCTTTGCTGGCTCACTCCCCCCCCCCCCCCCCCCAGTGCTGCCTCCCTGCAGCCGCTTTCACAGGTAGAGTGTGGTCCCAAAAACTGGGTGGGGTTTTTTTGTGGCCCTAAAAACTGCATGTTTTTTCCTTTTTAAAAGCACTGCAGTCTCGATCATGTCATATTCTCAGTGAAACAGTCAGAGTAAATGTAGAGTCCTGGAGAGAAAAATGTTACTCCCGATTTTCACATAATGGAGCTGCAGCATCGAACTGTCCTGTGCCGAGGGATGCTGAAAGCAGAGCCAAAACTAAAACCCCGAGGTTTTTTTCAAAGTGGATTTCAGTCTCCCTTATCCACAGCAAGAGTAAAAGGTTAATTTCTGTCAATATAACAGCTTAGGTTTGCACAGATGGTCATACTGCTGGGTTACGCCAGCTGCAGGGTCTGGATCCTGCCTCGGTGCCAGAGTTGGGCTGTCAGTCGGCTCTAACAGTGTGAAACGGTAAAATCTGAAACAACCCACTTGTTTTCGTAGTGTTGTCCTCACTGATGGGCAGGTCTAGTATCATTTTAGGTAGAAATTACAGATTTATTAAAGGGTTTATTTCTTTTTCTTCCCATGGCAGTGGAAGAGCTGAACCTCGGACCAGAGCCACTGCCAGGGAGCTGCCCGGCCGGTGTGGGGTTTGGCCATGACCCAGCCCCACAGCCTGGCTGGTGCTGGGAAATGCCTCCTCCCAGCCCTCTGCTACGTGGGTCAGCTCGTGGGTACGTTACTGGCCTCGGGTTTGGGGTGACTCTCTTTAGGGCGTATCAGTTGTATATGACGAGGTACACCAAAGGTACAAGGACCTCTCGTAGAATCTGCGCGAGGCATTTGAGCAGGGACCAGGACTGGTGTTGAGGTGCGCTGCTCGGAGGCGAGTCTGAACTGCAAACCCAGGTCACTAATTCTCCTGGTGGCAACGCGGGAAATTCCCTTCGGTGGGGGAAAAACGGCCTCTCCTGGGAGGGCGGCTGAGCGGGGGCGCGGGGGGCTGGGGGCTCCCCCTCCCGGGAGAGCAGGGGGCTGGGTGCTGCGCCCTTCCCGGGCCGGGGGACACCAGCCAAGACCTGCGTCACCCCAGTCCAGGAGATCTGAAATGGTTTTCAAACATCCCCGAGTGACGGGTGTTTATGTATCTCCCCAGCGGCGAATGAAACGTGCTCTTAACAACTGTGAAATGTTCATTGTAACCCGTCCTTAGCTGGGGTTTGCAGTTCAAAGGTCGTCCAGTAGTGCGTGATGCTCAGATTTAAAAATAAAAATCCTTGTTTCTAGGAAAGTGCTTGAATATAGAGGTGGCTGGGACTGCTGGGCAGTGAAGTATCATTTCTTTGTACGTCTAGGTTGTGACATTTTAGGAACAGATAAAGAAAATCAGGTCTCAAAGCCAGTGGTATTTATGCCGGAGGGTGTTTTGGGGTGTTTCTGTAAATGGCTGGGGCAGGGACAGGATTGGGGCTGGAGAGGAACTAAAATTAATTTATTCTGAAATTTCCCTGTGCTGCTCAGTCTGTGACTCTGTGCTCCCACCCGCCTCCTCCGCAGCACCCCTCTCTTCTCCCTGGTCTGTCAGCCCCAAGGCACCACAACCCCGCTCCTCCCGGAGACTTTTCTCACCCCTCTGTTTAGGAATGGCTGTTGTGAATAAATTAGTACACTGGAAATCTTTGTCCTGTACCTCCAGACTGATGTGGAAATTTGTCTCGTACTTGAAGGCTATCTGAAATCAATAATATCATCAACTCTGCCCACAGTTACAAAGATAATATTTCCATAGTATTGCCTCATTTCAAAGGGAAGAGGAAAGGCTGTGCGGTAGAAAAAGTCATAAAAAGTATTTGCAGTGAAGCAGCATTGAATTTTAGAAAACTTTTCCAAGACCATTAATTGAACTTCGTTACAAGATTTAAATGAGATATTGAAAATCAAACACTGTGGCCTAGTTTTAATTGCCTGTTCTCCGATAGAGCATAATCTTAGAGATGTAGTTTCTGGCTGGTATCTGTAAGGAAAGATTCAGCAACCCCCCGGAGAGCTGGTGTCACCCATTTACTGCTTCGGAGAGCGACGCAGCATTTAAAATTATTTATCTGGGACGTACACGGGTTGCTCAGCCGAACTCCCGTGGGCCGGCACACTTTGGGGAGCCCTCGGTACTTAAATCCCATTCCATGGTGCTGCTAAAAGCAAGCCTCAATGTCAATATCGTTAGGAGTGTCCTAAAGGCGTTGCCTGGCGCTGCTGGGGTTTGGCACTGCCATCTCCCTCCCGGGGGCTTCCAGTCCCCCCGTGTGTGTGCCCATACAGCCGGTGAAAAGGGCTCCTCGGGGGTCTCCTCGTCTCAGGAGCTGTACGTGTGAGCGGAGCAAGGCTGAGGACACTGAAGCTTCAGGGGGTTTGATGTGTAAAAGTAGCTTCACCTTCCCGTCCCAGGCCACTTCTTGTTGTGGACTCGCTGTTTAACGTTACTGGGTTTGTTGTTGTTCTTGTGCCGTGTGAGGGGCAGGTGACAAGGATACACCGGGGGGTGCTGGTACAGCCCTGCCTCCTGCCTGGGCACCCAGACCCTTGGGCTGAACTGGGGTATGGGGGTGCCCAGCAGAAAGCCAGGGGTTACCCTCTGCCTGCGTGAGAGTGCGTTGTCTTTCAGCAAGGGGGTGTATCGTTTGCTCTTAAAGAAGTCTTTAAAGGCAGAGGATGGGAATATTCCAAATGCTTGGGCTGAGCCGGCAGTAACTGGAGTTGCAGTGGTTGGTTGAATCTGGCCCCGTGAATGCGCGGGGGAGGGGGTCTGAGGTGGCCGGACCCGGCGCTGCTCAGGCTTTCCTCATGGGGAGCGAGCCCTTAGCAGGGAGCTGGTAACGCCCGTGGGCTTTGGACCGTGAGAGCCCAGAACAAGATACAGAACGTAAAGCTGAGCCCCCCCTTGCGTGGGGACTGTGCGTGTCTCCAGGCTAAGGACGGCCAAGGTTTGCTGTGTAATAGACCTTGCATCAGTAAAACAATTTTCTTCTGCATGTGTTGTCTCCCCCTGGTAACAGCAGATACATCCTTGTAGACATGTTGTAGATAATACGTTTGAACCAACTGAAACTACGTTTGTCTTGTGAAATAGTAGCAGGAAGGTGGTAAACGCAGCTGGAACTTCTTCTTAATGGGAGTTAGGGCTGGCAAGGGGTGGGGGGAAGCGACTTTCCGTGTCTGCCCGGCCCACGGCGTGGTGCTCCCCTGGGCTGCTGGTCCTCCACGTCTGACTGACGGGAGCTGCTGGCCCCGGCACTCCGGTAGGGCCGGCACAGGGGTGCTGGGCACAGTGCAGGATTCGAGGGTTGCCTTTTAACGCTGCGCTCAGGAAAAGTATTCCCTCAGTCGTTTTAAAGTTTCACAAACTGCTGAATATTTGATGGGAACAAAACCGGTCCTTACTGTGCGTGTCAGCGAGCGGCTTGCTCTGGGGGCTCGGGGTTTCCTTGTAGGTCTGCGTTTAGAGATAAAGGTACCCGCAGGATGCGCTTAGTCCTGTGTTTTCAGTGTTGTAGAAGAAACTCCCAATGTTGGGAACGTGTGGTTCATGGTCAAGAAGATTTAGTGCAACTTGGTAGAAGTGAATTTTTGATGCAGTAATAGCCATAATTTCTCACTTAATGGATAAGTAAACAACTCTGGAGAAATTAAAATAATTCGCTGTATTGATACTGCAGGTTGAGCAGTAAACAGGGCACATAGTCATGAAAAAGTGACCAATTTAAATCCAAAGGGTATTAACTTGGTCCTTTCAAGACGGCGTACAGCTACTTACCTCCTGCAGCTGGCAGCACCGGTCGGGTGGAAGGGATCCTGCACAGCCGCGACTTCCATCTGCTCTCTGTTCCCAGCAGGAGCAGGAGCTGCTTATGCTCCTCCCCGGAGCTGGTTACACGCTGTGGCAGCGTTCATCACCTTCGCTGCGAGTCGGCGTGACCATCGCTGGGGGACAGGCTGGTGCGTGTCCCAGTTACTCCGGAGTAGCTGAAATGCCCTGGGGAGGCTTCGCTCCCCGTTTATGGGGCAGGTATGCGGGGTTTCCTACGGGCTTTTCTAAACCTCTTATCCCTGCGTGAATCACGCCCGTACAGAAGTGGGAACTTCTGACCCAAACTTAAAACACGGACTTAAAAGCCCCGACCAGATGAGAACAATAAATCGGATCGCAAAGTGCTGTGGCTGTTGGAAATGGCAGACGCACAGATGGCAGGAGAGGCAAAACGTGTATAAATCTGACGGTTTGGAGAACTACGACATTTATACTTGGTGAATGCTTAAATGGAGGGGCTATAATGGCACATCTATGTTCCCAACTGCTGATCCCTTTCCTTTTCTTCTATTTCTTTGGTGTTTTTTTTTTTGGTGGGAGACTGCGTTTGCAGAAAGGCGTTAAACCTGGATCACTTCCCATTCAGACCGGAGAGCCGCGGCTGTGTTTCCAGGGGATCGCTTCGCCCCCCTCGCTGCTCTGTGGGACTTGAAGCGTCCACAGCCTGGCTTGCCCTCACGTTTCAGGCCTTGCGTGTCAGCCAGCTCTGGTGAGGTCAAGGGCAGTTTTATCACCAACTTTAAAGAGAAAAAGGTTGCAATAGTGTGCTTTTATTTCCGTGGGACAGCACAGACATCAGCAGAGAAATCTGGGTCCCAGGCAGATTGCAGTTCAGGGAATTACGTGAAGGTATAACTAGACAGGAAATAATCGTATCGCTATCGTGCGCCGTAGGTAACTCTGAATAATTACAATTATCCAGCCCATTGCTGCACATCAGAGGCTGTCAGATAAGGGTCCATCTCCAGCGCACGCTCCGTTAAAAGCTGTGTGTAATGTATCTCCCCCTGCGCTGGGAGCTGGAGCTGGTGCCCAGGGTAACTCCTTGGGCATCAGCACGAGCTCCTTGTTCCATCCGTGTCCAGTGCAATTACTGCTCAATGTGAGTCAGCCCAAAACTTAGCTACCCTGTTGGAAATCTTGGAGTGACCAAAATACTCTGGTCTCGGAGACTGAATTCACCAATGGCAAAATATTTTGCTGTGAAATTGCATTAGACGCATGGAGGATCGGGGCTGGATCGGGGGCTGTACGTTATCTCTTCCACCGTGCACCGCGACCCGACAAGCTGCGAACCGTTCTTCTGCAGACTTTCAACGGCCTCTGGGGTTTCACTGCGCTGAAAACGCTGGAAGAAGCGGGTGGGAGTTCTGATGGGTGCTCTCCGGGCGGCAGCCCCACGTTCACAACCCGGCAACCACACGCAGAGACGTGTGGCCAGCTCTGGGTGCGGGGCGGGAGCATCCTGAGCAATGTTAATGCTTAGTTGGGCCTTTCTTCTGATTAATTAAGTGGTGGTTTAAATAGTAATCCCCATTCATTACTTACCAGTATTGCCATAATTTTGTCTCTGGGGTATAGAAGATTAAAATGCCCAGGAAGCAGCCTGAACCACTGAAGATACTAGTGGGAACTGCGCTACTTTGTAGGCATAATATGATTGAAAACACTTGTCTTCCCCCATGATTAATAATAAATCAGGCCTCTTATGATTCCTACTTTGGGTTTTAATTTTAAACAATCTGTTGAAATACAGACTGCGTGCAGGAAAGGGCTCAGAACAGGCTTTGTTTGGATTGAAAACAGAAGTTTTGTACTGTCTCGGAACTTACAAAAATACAGCTATATAAAATTTCAGCCTCATGTAATAGCATATGGTCGCTTTCTGGATTTGTTGCACAAGGAAAATTTATGTCTGCAGTTGCACTATAAAACTTAACAACTGTACAGAGATTAAAACCATACTGCATGTATATGAGAAATGCCCCAGTCAACAGCGCCTGGTAGTATCAGCTCTGGGTTTTCTGACAGGAAAGTCTGGTCCCGTCAGAGCAGGGGTAGGAAGAGTCTGTCCGAGCGCCAGATGACGAGATGAAGGATGTAAGGACCCAATAAACACGTGTCTGCAATGAAATGTTATTGCCACAAGCTGAGGAACCACCTGATGGTCTTTAAGGAGGTGAAGGAATTCTCTCAGTATAGTTTGACTTTCTCCAAAAATTCAGGTGCTGCTTTTCCCTTCTGTGGATGTGATCGTGCTGCCCAGATGGCCGGGATGAACCTGGGGCTTGGCCACTCCATCCCTGGGGGGCCCAGGGATTCATTCCCTGGGCTGTTTTGAAGATTGCAGCCTGAGTGTAAATATTTAACTTCTACTTTCAGAATTAGGTTTGCTGTTATATGTGATTTCTTCATTATAAAGTAGTAGAATACCAGTATCAAACAATTTTTGAATAAAAATGGAGAGGCCTCACAGGTATATTAGTGTGTGGTTTCAACCAGGGGGCATTCATCACTTTTCCTCTGTGTGGCCAGTGTTACTCAGCAGTTTATTCATAAAGAAAAAAAAAAGGTGCAATAGGAGAAACAACTGGTACTGACAGTGCACTACAGGAAAACTGACAATTTTGCCTTTTGCCGAGTGGGTGAGTGAGCAGAACATCAGCTTATCCAAAACAGCACTGACAGAGGTGCAGATTTTCGCTTGAATGGAACAATATTTCACTTTGTGTTAAAAATGTATTTTCAGGGTATTGGTCAAGATGTTTCTATGGTAACTGATATAATTTCATTGCAGTGATGGATTACAGGGGAAAACTCCAGGGAGGTCTGAGATGACAGTTTCATCCGGCGGAGCCTGGCAGGCTCTTCCTCTGGAGTTATTAGGCAGTTCTGGTCGTGCTTTGTATTTACTGGGCATTCCTTGGGACGGCAGTGGGAAGAACACCAGTAGGGCTGTTCTGCTCGGGCGAGGGAGGCGCTGAAGGTCCTTCACCACCGTAGCAGTGCTCAGCAACTGAATTCAGTCGGCCTGACCCCGATGCCCCCGTCCTGCCGCGTTACACCTCTCCCAAGGAGGTCCGAGCAGCTCCAGGCTCGACGGAAGCCCCGCTTGGCCGGGGTGGGCGCGCTGCGGGGCTGCAGCTCCGTGCGGGCCTGGGGCAGGGCATCTCCTGAGCACCCCCGGCGGCTCCTCTGAGGGAATCGGCGCTGCGGACCCTCCCTCGGAGACAAGTTGGGAGTCTCCCACTTGGCTTCCTGGCAGCTGGTGGCCCAGGCATCGTGGAGTTTAAGTTAATTTATAGCTATGGATTGATTGTATTAATTTACGTATATAACATAGATTAATTTAGAGGGCAAGAGAGTGACAGACCGAGGGAGAGTTAAAGGTGTTCAAGTAGCGGATTTTTTTCTTATCTTAGTGTCTTTTTTTTTCCTTTCCTTCCTACTTCTAGTTTTCAACAGGGGAGGTAGGAACCTTGATACACTATTTTTTTTTCTGGTCTGTCAGATCTTGGTTTTACTTCGTTCCAGGGTCCACAGAGTTACTCCAGGCTTGCGCTAGTGCACGTGGGAGCAGAATTTGCCCATGAAATGTGTACCAGGTCGGTTTTGAGTTTGGAGCCGTTTCTGCCGCAACCGTGCAGCGCTGGGCTGATGGCATTGGTTTTGTGAGGAATTGGCAAGCAACAAAATTTGAGATCTTTGTTTGTAAAAGTTAGTTGTTTCTGCTGCAGAGATGAAATACAGGTGCAGATACAGCAGACAGAAAAGAGCTGATTTTCTTTTTTTTTTCTTTGGAGGGGATCAATATTCTGTTGTAGGGAAAGATATCTATTCCCAGCCATAGTTTTATAAACAACATTTCATTATGCCTATTATCATAACAGCCCTTTTTATCTCCTCTGTCAATATTTGGCTCTATCAGGCAAAGTCTTATCTTTAAAGTGAAAAATCCATCATCGTGGCAGTGGGGAAAAACACACGAACAGCCCACCTGCTAATTTATAGTTGAGGCTTGAGGCCCAAAAGTGGTTTTAAGTGCTCCTGACTAAAGCCAGTAGGTTTTGCATGAATTATGGTTTAGTAAGACTATGCTTGCCTTTACTCCAGAGGTGATGTGCTGTATGTGGCTAGTTGTCTTGGCCGTGATTTTGGAGGTCCCCTGGGCTCATGCAGCCCCACTGAAGTGGAAAAAAAAGAAATGTACCCGTGAGGGTCTCGTAGTGTGTTCAACTGGTGTTGAACTTAGAATAAAGCTGGTGACTGGAAAGGTGCTTCTGAGGCTACCCTGGTGCCGAGTGAAACGGGAGTGCGCTGCCCGTGGGGCTGGCGTCTCACCTGTTTGTTCTTGGAAGTCCTACACCAGAAGGTGATGTGGGAGCTGTATGTGCATTGCTAAACCCCTTGTTCTTATCTTTTCTTAGCATTGTTAAGACTAATCAGCAATTTATCCTGAAAAGTCACTGGCTTTAGTTTTATGAAGCCAGTATCCTTGTAAAAACCTTGTATGTCACCTTAGTGAGGGGCGAAAGCTTTATTGTTTGTTGATGCAGCAATCATTTTAACCATTTTTTGTTGAGGAAAAAACACTCGGGGTACTTCAGATACATGTCATTTCCATGCTAATTCATCTTGAGCTCTATGGAAAAAATATGGCATGTTTTTGTTCCGTTTTGACGTTGCACACAGACACACGCCGCAGGCTGCGGTGGTAACTGAGCCTCCGAAATTGCATATAATGTGTGTCACGCCTGGTGTTAGACGAGAAATAATTATAGTGCTTAAACTCCGTGGCAGGTGTCAGGAATAAAAATGTTAGTTCCTCCTCGTTTAAGTACACAGGGGCAGTCTGCACAGAGCAGAGTGAGTACCGGCCTGTCAGCCCAAACCCTGCTGCCTTTTTGGCAGAAAATGGTCTCGGGATGAGGTGTCCGACTGTACTGCTGGGACGTACAGCAGCGAGCACTGCGTCGCCTGACAGAGCTGTGAAGAAAAGGTGGAGTAAGTTACCTGTCCGTAAGGCTTGCCTGGGGGGAAGGGGGGTTGAGGGTAAGACCGAGCACGTACCCTCTTTGTTGGGCTGCAGGGGTTTCAGCGGCAGCGGGTTGGTCTGCTCTGCCCTCCGCTGCCCCGGCTCTCGGGGCATCGCCGCTGCCCTGTCCTCTGCGGGAGGGCGGCTGGGTTCCAGCCGCGAGCTTTCCGGAAGGCGTTGCAGCTCCTGGAAAGAGCTGCTGGAACAACACGGCGTGGTGGGTGGCGAGGGCTCGCCGGGGCTGGTGGCTGGGCGGTGGTGGGGCAGGACCGCCCGGGAGCAGCGCCCGTGCCCTGGCAGGGGTTGCTCCTCTTCCTCGCTGGGAAGCCGATAAACTTCCTCTCCGTTTCATCCAGCGGCTCTTTGTGCCCGCGCTCGCTCAGCCTGTGGGGCAGCAGGGTGGTGTAAACTGGTGCCTTCAGCGTGGCAGTGAGGAACGGAAAGGGTTAATGTGGCATCTGAAGCAGAAGGGGGAGGAAAAATAAACTGAATTCAAGAAAATGTTTTTTAGAACAATTAATGCGTGTCGGTACATAGCTCATCAAACGCAGCGCGTAGGCAAATCGCATCGTTTTAAAAAGGTTAACACCTTGGCGGAGTTAATTGCTGTGCTCCCTCTAAAATTCCAGCGTAATTTCTGATTTCTTATGCTGTTGTTTATCTTTCAGCCAAGTCGGTTTGGAATAAAACAAATATTTATACCAGTAAAGCACTGTAGCGTCTATATTTAAGTAAAGCTGAGCAAACAAAGCGTAGCAGCATCAATATTTAAGGAAAGCAAAGCAAACAAAACCAGAAACCCCTGCAGCTGAAGGAAACCGCAGTAAAGATCTGACAAAGAAAACATCACGACCAAAAAAATCATAAGTTAATCATTTAATCACCAAGTTGAGTGATTTTTTTTTTGTGTGTATTAAACTTTCTCCTTCAGCTGTTGGGCTTCTTTGTCCTCGCTTTCTGCTGCTGCCCCAGTCTGTATTTCCCTCCTTTGTGTGTAGAGCAGGTTCTGAAACTTGTGGTTTTCCCCAGGGAGCGTAACGTGTTCGTACATCTTTGCGAAGTATGACGTAGCTCGAATACTTATGGTACCCGATCCCTTCAGTAGGTGATCCGCAAGCGGGCACGGGGTGGTTGTTACAGCAGTAGGGGTAATGTCCTCCTCCGTCGGGCGCAGAACCACCCTCCCGTGAGAAGGCTCTCCAGGTCAGCGGTGTCGCTTACGGGCACGGTGTCACGAAGCCGTAGGCGAAGCGGGCTGAGCCAGCCTGGCTGCTGTGTATTTGGCAGTTAAAGCACAGAAGTGCAAAACAATTTCAGTGAAGCTGGTGCTCCCGTGGGACGGCGGGTAACTGGGAGACACGCAGTGGTTTACAGGTTTCGGTGTGCTTTTCCTCGCGGTTGTGCGGAGGCGGCGGGAAATACGCAGGGCTCGTTTCTTGGCCATAAATACACTCATCATCAGGTCTTTATTCTTGCTCCGTTGTCATTTTCTTTTGCTGGGCAGAATCATGAAGGCAAGCTCCAACACTTTGCAGGAGCATAGTTGGGGAAAAATCATCTGCCTTTTCACTGTGCCTCGTTTCTCCATGAGCCTTGACAGGCTTTAAAGTCCTGGACTTCAGGCGATTCCTAGCGGCACGTTTTTCCCCAAGTGAACAAAACCTGAGATTTCTCATTGTAAATAAAAACTAGAATTTGAAGTGCAGTTGGCTTTGAAGTTATAATTGTGCTAAGCAGGGTAACGCGGTGGAAACGCTCTGTCAAATTACCTTCGTGGTGGAGAGGACAAATGCCCGAGTGGCTGCTGCTGCGGCTGGAGTGACTCTGGGAGGAGGTGGCGCTAGTCGGTTGGGGAGATGGAAAGGACACCGTGTGGGAGATGCTGCTCGAATCAGGGAAGAAACTGCTGGAGGGGGTGGGTATTCCCCAAAATCCATCGGCAGCCTTGCTTTGCCTTGCCCTCCCAGCAGCAGGGTCCTGCACCGGCGGATCCCTGTGCCCTTCCCAGCTTTGGCTCCGAGAAACAGGGGTTGCCCAAAGCCCTGGGACGCCCAAGGGGTTCCTGCCGTGCCCGACCACCCCCCGAGGATGCAGAGATCCACCCGTCCGTGCATCTCCTGGCCTTGGTGCTTCCCACAACCAGTTTGTCCCCTCGTCCCCCAGTTCGGGCTGATGTGATGGGACAGACAGCTCTTCGCTGGCTTCCAGCAGCGGAGTGCCCCGAGCATGGGCTGTTCTGGACACCCGGCGCATCGCACGTGTCAGAGCCTTACGCGCTCATTACTTGGCAGTTTTGTTAACAAAACAAGTCCTGGTTTTCTCAAAGTTGATGATACTAATATTTGTAATATTTATTTATAATGCTTATAAATTATAATTATAACTAGTCCTTTTCCACACTGAACCTCTCTCAGTCTGTTAAACAAAGGTGATGTTTACCTGCTCTAAGGGTGGTGCTGATTTCTGCTATTCAGGGAAGAACACTATACCCTCTGTTATGATCTTACACTGCAAACATAGCATCATTCCTGTTCTTATTATTCACTTTTTATTGTACTAGAAAATTAGGAGGGAGATTTCTTATTTATTGGATTAATTAACTTTTTTACTCATTATTTGTCAGGCAGCTTTTGGATGGCAATGAAAATGCACGTAAAAAGCAGGTCAGCAGCATCTTAGAACTCCTGTACTACTTAACAAAACTACTTCAGGTATGTTGAACGCATCAGGAAAGTTCCTGACAAAATATGGTTTTAATTTTAAAATCTTTTCTGTACTAAATAGTAGAAATACCAGCTCAAGTTCATGAATAGAATTGCTGGCTGTTGAATCATTTTAAGGCATTGCAGCTAATTGCAGAGTTCTGTTCTGTTTGGAAGTGGGAAGCCAGTTTTCCTGTTTTTTTCACCTCCTGCTTGGCTTCTGTGCTCTGAAGGAGGGAGCTCGGGAGGAGAAGCCAGCTGAACAAATGGAAATTAAGAAAATATTCTCCCTACGCTTGTGGAGGAGACCACGGCCGAGTCCTAGCGTCACAACCTGCTTGTAGGTGCACAACTGGGGATTTTCCCAGTCCAGCGGTCAAACTGCCTCTGAAACTCCTGGTGCAGCTCCTGCTTCTCTATTTGTTTCATTAACTGAAATAATGAGGAAATCTCTGTAAAATTTGACCTGATGCACCCTGTCACATTTAAGTTTAGTTTTTAGAAAGAAGACTTGATTATAGCTAATTACAAGGGCTTTTATGTTTTTGCTTTCTTTAGTGACCTGTTGGATAGAGCTGTACAAGGTTCTAAACTAGAACAAGGAACTTGAAATGCCTGAAGAGGAAGTTAATAATTTTGTACGTGTTATTTAGCAGGATTAGGTAGCATATTTTATATATATATATATATTCAGAGTACCCTGATAGTTATATTCCAATAGTATATGGATAGTTATATTCAGAGAAGGTTTAGGTCACACCTACCAAGGCCTGGGGCTCATGCTGGATGATGTGACTAGCAACTTTCCCACATTTCGTCTTAATTAAGTAATACTGCCCTGCTAGAGGGTCTTGGGGGGAAAAAAAGAGAGAGTATGCTAACATCTAATTGAAATTAAAGGATATCTAGTACTGTATTAAGGGGCCAAATTAAGGTTATGCAACCGACCTTTGGCCACATCCAAAGCTCAGCGAGATTTCTCCGCAATGTTGGCATCCTTCAGAGCAGCTTTGGGTGTAGCACGTCCCGTTAGTGTGAGGGTAAATCCAGGGGCAGGGGTAGCGCAGGCACCAGCGCAGCTCCGTGTACAGGTACAGATGGAAGCTGAGGAAACTAAATTGGGAGAGCAAAATGTCAGAGCCACCCTGGCGGTGGTGAAGTGGGACTTCAGTAAGTGACGGGTGTCTTTGAGTGCCTCTCACGGGGGCAAGGACTGACGGATCGGTGTGTCAGGCTGGCGATTCGCCTTGTCCCCGGTGCTCTGCCCAGTATCTTGTGCCCTCCTCAATAAACTTGTATACATCCTTGCCCTCTAGTGTCTGCATTTTGTACGTCACCCTCGCTTAGTCTCAAGTAAACCCTCCAGTCTTGGTGTGGATGCGTGTAAGGGAACAGCAGCTTTGCATTGCTTCATTACTCGTTGTGCTTCTTATTTCCAGATAAGGACCACACAATGGACAAGTGATGAAAAACAATTGAGACGTCTCTGAAAAATTCTCCTTTCTAAATTTATTCCTAAACTCCACTTTATTTTGCGTTCTTAATCTCACACAGTCTGCCTTTTGGTTTCCGTGTGTCACTACAGGCAGTCGTTACTGGATAGGTGACTCCATGCACAGATCCCCCAAGAAAGCGTGCTTGAGGTGGTCCTCTTTAGAGGCAGACAGCGCTGGTGATCACCTCTGAACCCTGAAAAATGTCATGACTGGAAGCTTAAAGACTGCAGTCCTTTTCCGTACCAGCTGTGCTGTATGTGTCATTGGTCATACATGGACATGGAAGACCTTGTCATTTAAGTGGTGCCTGTAAATTTGACCCCACGTGTGGTCAGATCCCTGTCGTGGGGGTGGCTAACAGTGCTTGGTACTGTCACATTGACACTGCCGTGGGGTTGAGAAGAAGAAAGACACCCTTCAGGGTGTAACTAACCCCTTGAAAAGGCTGGAGGATGCTTCCAACGTCAGAACTTTGCTGCAGAGAAGAGAAGTAGGTCTTTCCAAAACCTCCATAGCAAAGGAGCCAGACTGCTGTCCCCATCAGACTGAACACAGGGGTGGGCTGCAGTGCACCACTGCACTCCAGATTTGCTAAAAAACTGGATGATTCTGAAGTTTTCTTTACTTTGTTAAGATTATCTTAATGATTATCATGCTTTCCTCCCCTTTCCTATGTATTTATAGGTTTTTCTGAAGTTCTCTTGTTCCAGTTTCCCACTGGAAGGTCACCAAGCATGAGGCTGAAGGACTTTTGTAAATCCCCCGGTTCTTGCTGTACCTGTTGAGAATGATCGCAGCCTTGAAAGCCAGGGCTGAACAGCACGTGGCAGCCGGGGAGCTGTAATCCTTCTGTGATTTACTGCTCTGAGTAAACTGCAGCTATATACAGATGCAGATAATGCATGCACACGTAAAGCCATCATACACCTACGGCTGCTATAGATAGAAAGGACAGAAGAGTGTGCCTTGTAAAATCCAGTGTCTTGATGAAAAGGGAGAGGGAAACTCAAGCAAAGAAAAACAAAATAAAAATAGGTCTTAGAGTTGCAATATTGCCTTTGGAAGAGTCAAAATTTCCCTCTCTCTTGACCCGTCAGCTATATCTACTCACTTTCATCTTCTGATCTAAAGAGGTAGATATGTTTGTAGAAGAGAAGGGTGTAAAAAGGGCAAGAGAAGGATGAATTAGTCTAGGGGGAGAAACTGAAAAGCTGTGTGCACACAAAGTGGGGCTCCTTCCAACTGAGATCCGTCTCTCCCTGAGCAAGTGTTTTTGTGATTAAGAAATCTGGAGTATTCATGAATAATAAGAACAAAAGAGTAAAGGTAAGAAAAACCCTTGCAGCTGCCCAGTGTGATTTATTCTGCAACAGATTGCTCAGCCTGTTTTCCTCCAGTGACATAAACCACATAGATTTGTTTATCATTATAGGGCTCTTGGGTTTACTCCCTCATCTATGGAAGGTCCTAAGAGAAGTGGAAGTGTTTTCCAGTGACCTCTGGTGTGAGAGGGTGCCAGCCCAAGCAAGCCCCTCCTTGGCCATCTCGTCCTTTCCCAGTTTGCCGAGCTGGACTCGCTGATGTCATGGTGCACCAGGCCCTGCTCGACGGAGGGGTCAGGCTGGGGGTTTGCTGGAAGGTCCACGGGCGTTCTCAGCATTTGCATCCTCCCTGTGTGAGCTGAAGAGCCCACAGGTGCTGCACAGCGCAGGTTGTATTTCTTTTGGGATCTCTTGGTAAAACCCTCCAGGCTTTGCAGGGACGTCATTCATCCTCTGACCACAGCGCGTGCAGTCTGAGTTTTGTGGGTGTGGATCTGGATGAGCCGTGTGCCCACATGCATTTCCCTGTCATTCAGTTTTTCCTCCTTTACCACGTGAATACTGTAGCTCTTTTTCTTTTTTCCCCACAGTTTCAAATGGTGTTTGCTTGGCGGCACACTGTCGTTGGCTTAATCAGCGGACACCATCTTCCAGCCTTCACACAAGAGATGAAACTGAGAAGTACTTTTAGGACAAGGAATGCTTCTGAATAGCAATTAGAGTGTTGGGATGAACTTCACAAGGTAACGGGTAAGCAGATGTACGTGAAGGCAGAGATGTATTTTGTGCTTTATAGGCTTCTGGATCTCATCGTCTACAACGGGCCTGGGCGCGCGAGACAAATCTCCGTCATAAAAAGCAATATGTGAAAAGGATGTATCAGGAATAAATACTGAGGGCTCTGGTAGTCCTCTTGTACCGAGATGAAGCTTTGGCCTGTCTGAAATCCAAGTAGTTCACTGTATTGTTTATAGCCCTTTCAGGTGTCTCATTTGTGTGTCACTTCAGTTTTCCCATGTAAGTAACGTCTTAAGCTTCTGTGTGGCTAAGAAGAATTAGCCCGGCTGTGGGTAGTTCTGGCCACTGATCCTTGTACTGATGGGAACCCAAAGAAGAGTTTGGAAGCACCAACCAGAAGACATGAAGAGACCAGAAATGTTCCCCCTCTTCCTCTGCAATGCTCTGCTGCCTGGCTTTTACTGTCCAATATTCTGTACCAACTCACTAACCCTCTTCTAGCCGCTGGGAAAGGCGCATGCGGTACAATTTATCTGCTCCAACGCCACATCGGAAAGAGCAGGTACAGGCTTATTCCAACTGAAAAGTGAGAGCCAGCCTCCCTTATCTTATGATTTAAAATGGTAGGAGACAGCCGTTTTCATAAGTTAAAAAGCAACAGATTGAGATACATTCATCACAGATTAGCTGAATTTCTTCCTTGAAGGGGCTCATTGAAATGTATGTGATGTTCATTGTTGTGTAAGACGCTGTTTAAAACTTTTAACAACAAGATAAAAGCTTGTGACTAGGAGAAATCACTGCTGTCATTGCTGGATTTAATAAATCTTTGGCTGGGACAAAAACCATGCAATAAAACCAGACAAAGCTATTGCTTAGAAGTTATTTTGTCAGGTGGAGAGATGTTCTGTCACTGTGGTTCTGGGCCATGCACATCACCGAGCACGCTGAAACCTTCCCAGGACCTGCAGGGAGGAGGCAGCAGCATCGTCTTTCCCTGATGATAGTCACGGCCTCGCAGGTCAGCCGGGCTTGGGAAGGACACCCGGAGCCTGCAAGTCCCACCCTCAAAGCAGGGCTGGCTAGACTGGGTGCTCAGGACCTTGTCCAGTTGGGGTTTGAGTATCTCCAAGGCTGGAGACTCCAGTCAGCACGGCCAGTGGATCTCCATCCTCCCAGAGCTCCCCCGTGGGTTGGCACACGTCCGGCAGTCACGGAGCCCAGCAGACAGCCAGAATCACGGACCAGAAAAGGCTTGGAGCTGTGAATGAGGAAGTAGTCACATGGGTTTTTTATTCTTTCCATGCCCAGCATCATTGTGCATTCTTTGAGAGAAAAAGCTGTAACAATATCTATCCACATCATAAATTAGAAGCTCACAGATGATATAGTTTAAAAGTGAAAGAACCCAAAGTTTTTGGAATCTCAGCATTTAGGTAGAGCATTTAATGATGAGGTAAAATTCTTAAAAACCCCTTTAAGTTCCATCCAAAACCTCTGGTTTGCATTGAGGCTATTAGATACTAAGAATTAAGAGCTGCTGTTAAAGTGAGAAGGAACGTTTCAGGTTTGTCCTCGGTCCCAAGGCAGCTCCGAGCTGGACCCGTGCAAGGGGGTGGCTCCGTTCGGATCAGTCACGTTGCTGCTTGTGTCGCACCCACCAGAACTGAGTTAGTCACTGCTTAAAAGAGAAACCTGCAGTTGTCAAAACAGAAAAAGTAGGTGTATGTACTGTGTGTGTATAAATATGTATGCAAAAAATGTGTTTGTGTTCATATCTATGCGTTAAGTCCTGGAGTAAGATCAGGCAGGACGAAAGCAGTTTCCTCGGGCTACGTGGCTCAATCCCCTGGTGCCTAAGGAGGAATTTGGAAGCTTTTCCTGTAGTTGAGACGTCTCTGGAGCAGCATCTCTCCTCACCTAGACAGAAAACTATCCCAAGCCAATCACACAGCAGCAAGCACAATTATTGCCTTACAAACCTTAAACAGAAGGGCTGATTTGTGCTCCCTGCCCTAATTATCACACTTTCGCAGTAATTGTGAACTGGAGCTTACCAGCCATGGGTACCAAGCTGTCCTTTTTGTACCACTTTGAGTATCCATAGCTGTGCTGGGAGTTTGGGACACATTGTTGGGCCTGATTTTAAGACCTTTCCTATGCTGAATACTTTGCAAATCACCTGTTATGAATTTTATAGGACTTCCTATCGGTCAGATAAGATATTGAGATTTACCCCTTCCAGTAGTTAAGAATTAGAGAAGAAAATCGATGTTTAGCAGAAGCTCTGTATCTGTACAGGGGCCACTGAGGGACAGCCTTCATTGTTGTCCATGCATCAAGTGCAAAGGGAATTAAAAATGGTGTAAACTTTTCTTTAGGTGGGGGTTGGAAGTAAGAACTAGGACCGGCTGAAGTCCACGGGACAGAGTAGGTGGCACTTTATGATGGATGGAGTCATAAGATTAGGTTAACTAAAGATTTTCAGAGCAGCTAATGGGTTCAGAAAAATAGCTAAAGCTCCTCAAATACATTTTGCACAGACCATTAGGCTGCCAAGAAAACCCATTTGCTCGCTGAATAGCATCAACAGTCCACGTGGTACTCACATTGTGTAAGTACTGTGAGATGAATTACATATAAAATTAATTTCACTGCTGAAGAAGGGACTGGGACAAGAAGTCACATTTTGGGCAGTTATTTCAATGAGTTATTTTTGTATATTTGTACATGAAAGACAACAGACAAGTGCATTTTCTACTGTAAATTAAATAGTCCTTGAAGGAAACTCACCTCTTCAGTGAAAGCATCTTGGCTGGATGAAAAGTTCTGTCTGACTGGAAAGCAATTAGACAAGACACCAATAAAGTGCTATGTTGGAGGAGTTTTATGTTTTGCAACCAAGTGTTAGAGTGGCAAGGTCCTGCTAAAGCTTCGGCACGAGGAACCGGGAAGATGATTTCACTTGCCTTCTGTACTTTCTACTGTTCTTCTTTATGCTATTAATAGGAGGTAGTTGGTAAGCTCCCTCAAGATCCTCCCATCCTAAAATTTCATAAACAGAATAAAAGTTAACACTGAGTCACTTACTTACCAATGAGCAAAATGAGTGTTTATGCTTTCCCATATGTTATTGCAGTGCATAAATTCGTACTTCACTAAGCACTACCCACGTGCACCCCAAAGGGTTTCGGTTTTCCTCTTTCACGAGCGCATATTCAACAGCTTGAGTCAACATATAAAAAATTTATAAAAGCAGCTGTGGTCTAAAAAAAACCCCCAGTTTTTAATGATAGACCTTTAATTTATTGTTGATTAATTTGGGGAGAACGTACCATGTTTTATCTCTGCCTTGGAGGCACGTGTCGGGACTGTGCTGCTCCCTCGGGGATGTACCGCGGCCACTCCTGGGGCTGCTCCCTGCAGCGAGGGCCTGGCTGCATCTCACATCCCACGGGGGGGGGTGTGTGTGTGTGTGTGTTTACATCCCATAAGTATTCATGGGTTTGATATAATATATTAAATTATTTTTAAATATTAAAAATAATGGCTTTTCAGTTACCTGCTGCCGTTGGTCAAGTTCTCTTACACCGACATATCGCACAGTTTGAAAGCAATTGTGGGAACATGTTCTCACTCTGTCCCTGGTCCCAAGAAGCAGAATTGGGCCTTTTGGTTCAGGGACTGTGTGAGCGTGGTGCTAAAAAAGTGATGGGGAGGGAAGACAGAGGAGGCAAAGAAAGGTGTAATAGACTGATGACAAAGCATTCATCAACAGCGAAGTATTAATAATTGAAAATAAATTACCACACATCCCTCTGCTTCCAGGGAGGGGCCTAATGCCAGCGCTGTGCCCTCTCTCCCCCGCCGCTCTCAGCCCCCCAGCAGCATCGCTGGGTCCAGCGGCCATCGGACCGCGGCTGCGCTGCTCCCGCGCTCTTACCACGCCGGGGGCTGCAGCGGTTGAGGGGCTTCAGGAGCCTGTTTCCGTAGGTCACCTGATGCCTTAAATGGGGACTTTTTGGGGGGCGGGGGGGGGGGGGAGGGTCTGATGACAAGAGAGGATTAAAGGCGTTGGTGTGTGCTGCTGGTCAGCTCTTCTGCTCAGCCGTGCAAAACGCAGCCTGGGTCTTCTGAGTTCCAGCGGGAGCTGGAAGGGAGAGCTGACGCTGTTCCCTGCAGGTCTGTTTTCTGTACAGGGTCTGTTTTGGGGTTTGTACTTTACATGCAGCCAAGTATACTGCAGGCATCCAAAGAACTGGAGGGGGAAAAAAAAATAAAGTTGAGATCAGTCTTAAGGGGAAAAAAAAAAAGAAGTGTATCCTTTTGGGGCAGTAAAAATGGAAGCAGTTACTGAGAACAAAACAGTTACTGGCAGCGAATGTGTGATCCAAACACAGAGTTGGTGGCTGTATATCAGAAGAGCAAACAGCAAATAGACACCTTGGAAAACAAATGCTCTGGGATGCACAAGCAGTTGAGGCAGGACGACCCCTCCTCATCTGAGGTCTTGGATTTACTGACCAGGGTACGGGGTAACGCAATGCGTGGGAGCGTTAGGATGCACGGCGGCTGCAGCCCCCCCGGGAGGGCTGGCTTGTGGCCGCTCGCTCGGCACCCAGCAAAAGGGGCCTTTTCAGGGAGTTAGTGCCCTGGGCTGAAAGCGAACGAACCCAAAATGCAGCGTGTGGCTGCAGGAGACCTTGCTGGTGCGGGCGGGGGGGAGGAGAGCGGCAGCAAGGCTCACACGCCCCGAAGCAGCCCCGCTCTGCACGCCCCAGCTGGGCGAAGGCGAAGGGTTCCCAGCACCGAAGGCTGCGCAGAGCGGTGGGTGGGCACCCGGCCCTGGACCCCACTGTTTCCCACGTAATGCTTAACGCTCCCGTGACTTGCTCAGTGACGAGGAAGCTGTCGGACGGAGGGGCTTTCCCAAACTGCTGGCAGGAGCCAACACCCCCCCTCTCTTAGCTGAGATGCCAGAGAACCAACGCGTGTCCCTCCCCGGCATCCGAGCGTGCCGGCGGGCTCCCATCACCTGCTCTCAAGAGCTGAAATAACAGGTTCAGATGCAGCAACCCTCTCACTTGCCCCCCCCCGTAGCCCTTCTTTCTTGTTCCCCTCAGTAAATACTAAATCAGGCTGTGACGCTTGGCAAGCTCGCCATAAAACTGGGAGTTGAGGTTGGCAGCCCCGCGTGTGGCAGGTGTAGGGTCAGACCTGGTTCCTCCCCAGCGTGGGCTGAAGGTGAAGAACGGGTAGAACCAAGCCCGCAGGGCACAGCCCAAACCTCAGGGGACCGTGGTGTTTGTAGCTTCATGGGTAGAGCCACCCTCGACATCATAACGCCAAATTTGTCTCTTTGAAGTAGTTTTGGGGTGGGCCAGGGGTGCTGAGGGCTGGTGGTGTGATTCTGACTCCGTGGGAGTCAAAGGCAAAGCATCCGCCGAGCTGGATGGAAGCAGCGTCTCACCCCCTCGGCTTTTATTAATTTGTTATAAATAATATTAATTCTGCCTGTAGCACAAAAAGCAATTATCAAAATATTTTGCTAAACTTCTCATAAAAAAGACTGTTTACCAAAAAACACTTGATTATATCAAAGCCTTTACAAAAAGCTCTCTTAGAAATTAATAAATATGTTTGATTAGCACTTTCATGGATGCACAGATTCTGTATATGGAAGCATTACAGTGCATTTAATTATATATAAAGGCAATTAATGTCACAAATGAAGACTGAGCCCTGACTCAGCCTAAATAATTGTCATTATCTGTCATACAGCATGCCCAGAAAGCTTAACTCTGTGATGATATTTATGAACAATAAACTTGGCATTAACATACCAAACCAATTTGGGTATAATTCAGACGAAATAATAAATGGCAACAAAACAAAAAAAATCACTCCCATTCTTCAAGATTTTTTTTTTTTTTTCCCAAGCGTAATCACACAGGGCATTTTTCACAGCACGTTCGGCATGATGAGAAGTGGAAAAACCCCCTTACTCTCTTGTGCTTGTGCTGTAGCTGCGTGGCAGAGCGCGGCGTGAGTGCGTGTGCGAGCGGCTGCTCTGCCCCCCGCGCCCGCAGCCCCTCGGGGGGGGGGGGGGGGTCGGGGGGGAGCCCCGTGACCCGGGTGGCTGAAGCTCTGCCAGCTGAAGGGTGGCTTTGCCGGGAGGCGCAGCGCCCACGGTCCCCTCCTGCTTTACCCACGCGCACCTTGGGTAAAGCCTTGCTCTGCTCGGTGCAGGGCTGCAGCTTTAGTTTTAGGGGGTTGTTGCAGCACCAACACAAGCTCGTGGTTTGGGTGGGTTTGGTTTTTTTTTTTTTTTTTTTTTTTGAGGGGAGGAAATCCCACCAGATTTCCTTGTCCACCCTTAGTCCTTCTTACTCGTGAAACACCCCGCCATTGACACCTACCGTTGGCATGACACAAAACCTGAGGGCTGTAACGCGAAGGGCCGGCTCCGTTGGCACCTGCTCAGTTCACAGGCACTGCCAGGGGCCAAAGCCAGTGCCGCGATACCAGTGTGCCGACCGCGGGCCGTGAGAGGAAGGCGTTACGAAAACAACGGTAACGCTGCGCTGGTGCGAAGTGCAGCCGATCCTGTAAAATCAAGGACCCTAATGGAGCTAAGGGCTCTTCTGGCTCTTCTTTGTTTTGTGAAGATGTGCTGTGGGGGTGCAATGGCTGCACCGGTGTAGCTTGTGGAATAATAATAATAATAAAAAAAGATCAACAGGCTACAGTGCAACATCTTCACCTTGTATAACGTTAAAACAGTGCCGTGCTGGTCTCCTCAGGGACTCACTTCAGAGTGTTAATACACGGTTATAGAGAAGGAGAGGTGATTCAAAAATTTACCAGTGCATTTATATTACTAAATAGCAAAATTAGTCCATAAATGTTTTAAAACAACAAGCATGATTGTATATTGATTATAAATTATATTTATATATGCAACATAAAGTGGTTATCTATATAGGGAGACACATACATCTATAGAGCGAGCTAGTGATGTGCTTCATGATGTAGCTGGGTGTAGCACAGATGTACCAGTCCACGGCTGCCTCCTTTAATCTTACACTGGTGCATGGAGGAGCCGGCCACGTGCTGGCTTAACTTTCAGTTGTCCCCGTAGGAGAACCGTCACGAGATGACCTTGCCCGTACCAGCTTCACCAGTGATCTGGCTGTGGGAGCCGCCAGAGAATGACGCAAATCAAAGCGAGCGTATTCCATGTAGTACTTTGATATATGAAAATATTTTCAGGGTTTTCATCCCTCCTCGATTGACTTAGTTTTTCAGGCAGTGATCAAACCAGAAAGCCGTTCAGGAGGGATAAATCATTTAAGACTGACTCTGTGTTAACCTGAAGTAAATGAGCAGAGAACTTTGCTGCTGAGTCTGTGCATGTTCAGAGGGGATTCGGCCCGGGCTGCAGTCAGATGTATAAAACATCAGCCAGCTCACCTGTAACGACCAACGCACGTCACGAACCGGAGGTTTGCGGGTGCTCTACGCGCCTCGTGTGCGTGCGTGTGAGTGCGTGCACACGTGCCCTCACACGCCTATAAAAATAAAATAAGCAGGGAAACAAAAGGCTCAGGTTTTACTCTCTGATGGAGGTAATGCAGCATGAGCTGGCGGAAGAAATTTAAAAAAACCCCAACCCCACATCCCTCCCTCCCAGCAGCACCCTTTCCTCCTTCCACCTTGTCCCCCCCAAAAAGCGAAAAACAAACCAACCAACAAACCATTTTTTTGCCCATTCAGAAAAAAAAAAATCAGGGTCTTTGAGCAAGAGTCACTGTTTGGTGGTAATGTAGTGATTTAGCCTGACGCTGTCATGTATATGGATCGTGGAGAGAAAGAGGGTAACGTTGCAGAGCCTTTGCCTTCATTATTTGTTGGGCTGATAATTCATTTCTTGCTAAAAAAGCCTTTACTTGGTTGGAATTTCATCTTTTGGCTGCTGTAATTCATTGTTATATCTATGAATATTAAAACAACAACGAGAAGGCCTCGCAGACATCTATCCAGCCCCCGTGCTCGCAGGCACAGACAGTCAATCAGGGTCTGACACGGAGGTCTTCATCACTATGCGCTCTGGCCCATGTTGCAGCTGTCAAATTTTCTTTTGAGGCTGATTAACTTCATCAGTATAATTGATCAAGTTGTCTGGAGAAAACGGGAGGCTAAATACCTTCCAGAGCAGTCGTCACATTGCACCCAAAGTGCCGTTCCTATGCCGAAGGCAGCGCGCGGGCGCCGTGCTGCAGCCGGAATGAGCTTCCCCTCACCTCTTGCCTCAACTTTTCCCTTCCCCCCCCGCCCCAGCTCACTCCGCAGTTGCCTGGCAGATTGGCTTTGATTAGTTGTTCATCTAATTGCGTTCTGGTGTGCTGTTGAACAGAATATCCTTCAAAGTCGTGAGACTCAGCGGTTGAAGACAGCTTTGGCGCCCATCAAACACAGACAGCAGGGCTTTCTCTGCGTGACTGTAACTTGGTTTTCGAGGGTTGTTTTAGATCCTGGCACTTAAAAAGGCACTTTTTTTTTTTTTTTTTTTTTTTTTTGACAATTAGCTGCTGACTCCCCAAGACCTTCTCCAGACCCGCCCTTTGTGCACAAAGCATCGGGTCCCCCCACGTCGGGATGTGGGATGTCCACGCCTGACAACGTCATGAAATAAGCTTTAGTCACAAGGGGGGAGGGGGAGGGAACAACTGAAAAAATATATTTATTGGAGTAAATAAAAAAAAGTTAACCAAAATCCTTTATTGATACATTCTTGGATAATATCACAGGATCGAGAGAATGGAAAGGAAGGGAGGAGTTTGCGGCAAAGATCGGTTTCACTAAATTGGCACATAAGCAGCAAGATTAACGAAATTACTTATTACAAACAGTATAAAACATACATGCTTTTTTAAGTCCTTATCACACTGGTCAATCATGGTGGGGCATCAACAAAGAAAAAAAACCTCAAGACAAGTAAAAGCCATATTCTTTCCTCCAAATATCATAAGAATTATTGAAATTATTGCAAAATAGTCATATACCTTAAATAAAATAACAAAATAGAACACAAATACAAATATCAAACATAAATTATTAACATGTACCATAAAATACATTACTGGCATGCATTCCAAATATCAAGACCTCTACTAAAACTCGGCAAAAATCCTTTCTGCTTCCTCTGCAGCCCATCAGAGATGTGAAGGGCGGGGGGGGGGGGGGGTAGATGGGGACTAACTTCGCCAGCACAGTTTTTGGTCTTTAAATTCTTTTTTTTTGTTTGTTTAGTTAAAAAAAAAAAACAAAACCCAACAAAACCTATATGGATTGCAGTGATACAGTAGTAGTCATACAAGGCATGTACATAGGTCTTTGAAATCCTTGGTTGGTGGTGGCTTTGTTTGTTTTCAGTGTGCTAAGTCTGAGAGAACAGGGCCTCGATGAACCTGTGCATTCGAAAAACAAACAGTGAACTCGAAACGACATGGATGGCAATATGCAAAAATCCTCACAAACTGTACAGAGAGTTCAAAAACTTGCAGTCTGGAAGTACATAGAAAGACAGAATTAGCCCCTTGAAGTCCTTGCAGCTGAAGGCAGCCCGCCCCGGGGAGCCCGTCCTCCCGTGCCGCAGCCGGGTGCGTGGGCACGGCGGCTCCGGCGGCCGGAGCGGGGCCAAGGCCACGGCCAACGGCGGCGCCAGCGACGTACGAAGCCGAGAGCGATGAAGGATATTTCGGGGAGCAGCCGTTGGGAGCGCGGGGGGCTCCTCTCGCCCTCTCCCGCAGCGTCGCCGTGCCCTCGCCCCCGCCGAGGCGGACGCCCCGCGGCTCGGGAGGAGGTCTGCGCCCGCGGCGGATGGAAATCCTCACCCGTCCTCCGCCCCACGCGGCCAAACGGACTAGATCACCAGGTTGTTATAACTGACGTACTTCTTTTTTGCAGCAGGGCCTGAAAGGAAAACGGAGAAGGGTCAGAAACCCCGCCAGCCCCGAGCCCTGGGGCTGCTGGTCCCGAGGGCTGCGGGCGCGGTCAGGGATGCGCCGGCGGCTCCCGCATCCCTGGGAGCATCTTCCCGCCGGGCAGCGCGTGCGGGAGGCTGCAGGCAGACAGGTATTTGATCAGCCGGAGCCGTGGCTCCAGCTCCAGCCATTCCCATAAACAAAACGACGGCTGATTGATTTTGCTCTGCTCTGGCAGTCTGGGTGACTTCACTGCGGAGGCACCGCAACCAGCTCCCATTAAATTAAAATGTCTTTTTGGAAAAAAAACCCAAAACAAAACAGTGACATTCTCTCCAACTTCTTAAATCTCCTGGGCTAAACTTGGCTTTTCTCATGGACAAAGTGATTCTTATTCGAGTTTTATGACTTCTGAGAATTTTTCAACGTGGGGATCCAGGTACCAGCTTTCCTAATTATGACCTTCAAATTAAATCTGTTTGCAAACAACAATAAATAAAACCAGTCAGTAACTACTTCGTGAAGGATGCTACAGTCTTCTGTCAGTAAAAACTGCAAATATTTGCAGCTGAATACAAAGCAAAATATTCTGCAATACTTTGGCAACACTGACAGATTAGGGACATATCAACCGATAACATGTTTTCCATCAGGCATATTAACAAAAACATTGCTATTTATATGCAAATTCTGTAACTAGGACGTAACTACGTGTACTGGGCTTATGAGATTTTACACTGAACTGTGTTCCAATGAATACAGAAAAGGCCTTTCCCCACTCGGTCATTTGTCAAAAAAAAGAAAAAAAGAAAAAAAGGAAAGCGAGTGCATGAAGTATGTACGCTCTTGCAGAAAAGATTAAAATCCAATATTCTAACCAACCGAGTTATCACGAGACCAGTTTAAGCTAATGGGTGTTCTCAAAAGGTTAAAATTACCAGGTATTGCTGTTATTATCAACTACCCTTATTCAGCATTTGTAGGGTTTTTTTGAGTAACTTGGAGTCATCCAAAGACATTAATGTGACTCATAATCAACCACCCACAAAAAACTGAATATATAAACAAAGCTGATCCTCAGTGCATCCCCCAGTAAAATATACATTCGAGGGTAGGTAAGAGAAAGGGATAAGGATGATTTTTTTCTGGGATTGCTGAAAACCTTCTGCTCTTTTTTGCCTCTGCCACTGCCCTGCCGGGGGAGGAGGAGGTCTGCCAGCATCCCCCCGCCTCGGAGACCTAAGGCACCTCCCGCTGGTCCCCACAGCCAGGACACCTCTTCCCTTGAGGTGTCCAACAGCCAGAGAGCATTATTAATCAGCGACCGCTATTAATTTTTCAGGTGGCCTGCTTTTCAGAAATGCTTGCTTAAATAAGGAGAGGCTCTCCACCCACAATTCGGAGTCTTTTGAGAGTGTAACACATGAGAGTGCAGTCAAATGTAAATATTTTTCATGGTGTTCACTATCCTTTTTACTGACAAAGGCAAAGAAACAATTTTACTCCTCGGTATTTTCAAGACTGTCATTTAAAAACCTCCCGCGTAACTCCAGCACTTTGCAGTATTATTCTGACACCCCAATTCAGCTGCTTCACCATGTTCCATGCCAAGAGTCAGAGCTGTCTGTTCAATCAAGGACTGATCCTACAAAATGCTGATCATCTTCAGTTCCCATTAACTTCTCTTGGACACGAAGGTGTTCAACACATGGCAGGATAAAATCCATTATCCTTCAAGGCCGGACTGCGAATATTCAATAAACTGTGGTATGCTATTAAATGCTGGAGAGAGGTAAAATGCAGCTGGGGAAAAAAAATACCATCACGAAACAGGTTGCAAAGTAATTACATGTATTATTTTGTGATATACTTCAGCTTCATCCACTACATGCTCCAATTTCAAATAGCAGCAGAGCTCCTGTGACAGGGAAGGAGATTTTGATGCTCTCCACTGCTGGTTCATATCACGTCAACCCCTCTAACGCTTACACGGGTTTTATGCGAGCTTTCAGCAAACCTGATAATTTTGCTTGATGAGTTTTCTCACAAATTCAATCATGGTAGCTCATTTCTCATTTTCAGTATGACAATGAACCACCAGTGCCAAATGAATTCAGCCAAGAAATACTGCTGATAGCATGTACTCCTGTAACCTCTCTGTGAAAAGATGGGCTCCACGCATCCGAGCCTTAGACAGTAAAGTTATCTTTGGCACAGCTCTGCTTCACAAGAATAATGTAGTTGACAAACCATCATCTATAATTTAGATAAAAAGATCAATAAAAGCTTCATGGTTATTTTAGGAGAGGAAAGACAATCTTCCTTGGTTTTAGAGGCTCTTAGGCCGGAGGAGATCATGCCTTTTGATGTGGAGCCGGTGCATTTCACAGCTCTGTTCCCGCACTAACTCCAGGAACCTGGAGCTCAGCTGGTGCATAACTTCCAGAAGCATTCCAGTCTTGATTTGAAGACTTAGAGAGAGAGAGAGAGAGTCTACCTTGATAACGAATCTCTACTGAGTTTCAGCTCATCATTATCGGTGGCAATTAGCACCAGGTATGGATTTGATTTTCCTCAAAGAAATTAATTTACATGAAAATGGGGAATGCTAATGAAACATCAGCATTACCAGGATTCACCGTGCTTTAATCCACGATACATGAGCATTCCCTGTTCTTTAAATGGAGAACAGATACAGATCTCACACGCCCTGTTGCTGTTCGTGTTAATGGACGATGGCTTGCTGACAGTGAAAACAGATTGTCCTCTTGCAAATAATGTATATATATATTAATAAATAGACATATAGTTATGTCAACCTCATTGACTTAGACATACTGGAGGTGAGCCAGTAGCTGTGGCAAGCAGAATCTGACATGTGGGACTGCACCTTCTGCACAGAGATACACGGACCAACTCCCTCCCCCGTTCCTGAGGTCAGCACAAAGGAACCAGCAAACACACCGTGGGATAAACGTGGGCTGCTAGCTCTTTGTAAGTACAAAACGGAGAAAGGAAACAGCCTAGATAGTGACTGCCTGCGTACTTGCAAATAAATGCACTCGAGGCATTTGCATTGTATAACTTGTCTGAAAAAAGGGGACCTTTCTACTCGAAAAGAGGCTTCTTATCGCTCCTAGTGACAAGCGCCCTTTTCTGCTAACTAGTGATGAAGACCGACAATGCTAATAGGGGAAGAAATTAGTATGAGGAGTACCTGAAGAATACAATCCCATACAAACAGACAGGGCCACTGCACTGGAAACAATCTCCAGGCTCAGTCCGGCCACAGCCAACCACACCCCGTGCACTTGCCAAGCAGAGCGCAGAGTCTTCTGCTCCCGTTACAGTTCTGCCTTAACTCTGCTTGAACACACAATTGTTCTGGCCACGTTGTGGTGGAACCCGGCCCCGGCTGTCACGCTTCAGGAAGGCTGGGAAGACCTGCCGCAGGGCTGCCCAGAGTGATGGGCACGTCGTACCCCACTACAGGTAACACACGGTGCTGGACTGAAGGAAGGTGCGACTACCACGTCTCCCTTGTGCTGCTGACATTGCTGTTAGTCTTCTGGGTTTTATGAGTGTTACACTGACTCTCAACTTGAAAGTGATCAGGAACTCTGAAAAACCAAGAAGGCGGGAGCAAAGCCTGCCAAGAGGAGCCGAGACAGGACGGGCGTTCGGTTTCTGGCAGCCGGGCTGGCCGAAGCATAAAGAAGGCGCGTTGGCCGTCACGAACCCCAGACCCTTCACGGCGCGGCATTAACTTTAAGGATGTGACTGCGTACGAGGTACTGACAGCCACATGAGCTGTGAGCAGTCCCCTTAGGTGTGTGCTGTGCCTTTTCCCGTTCTCCACAAACAGATCCCACCCTCCCTCCTTGCCAGCATCCCTTTCCAGCCACCCGCGCACAGCCTACGGCAGCGCAGACAACCTGCGTCTCTGCACGTGGAAAATGAACGTTCCATTAAAGCACAACCATCAATTAAAACCCTTTCCTTTTCAGCTATTACCCAACCGGTGTGGCGATAGTCTACACCCATCCCCTTCCAGAAGTGAGTAACAGGATTTGAAGTAACTGCATCTCTGTGCCAACAACGTATTGAAAACAAACACGCAGAAGCAAAAATCCTCTTTTGATATATAAGTTTCATCACTTGACTGGTTTTCATTATCTTGAGCATGGGCCACAGAGAAAGAAGCTCCCGCAGCATCCAAAAGCAAGGCAGAGCTGTCAATACTTGCTCAGAGTGAGATTTAATCACTTTCACTTCAATTTTATGCACATTTGTAACCTCTTCCATGCTTAAGGAGAAAAGATTTACAGTGCAAAAAATGAATTTTATTACAGCCCACAGGCATCTCGAGCCATCAAATGTATGAAACACGATCTTAGTATTTGCAGCGCTGAGCAAGAACTGACATCGTGATGGCTACGAGTCTGGAACTTCTGCTCTGATTTCCTCCGCAGTCACTGTGGCAGATGATGCTTACCTCCTCTTTTTCATTTTCTTAATTCTTGCTCAGAAACCTGTATCGTTCACGGCAGGCAAAGCAGAGGCTGATTATGAAATCCTGCTTCTAGTCCATCTAAAAGGGAAATGGATGCACGTGGCTCCTCCCCCATCTCTATGCCTGAAAGACAGAGCTATCCACATGCTCTGTTGCCTTCAAATTGGGGAATATCTCGCAACAGTCCTAAATGATTCTACATGCTTGCCCAAAACCCAACAAACGGAACGAAGCTTGGAGAAAATAATATAATTTTAAATTTAGTATCTAAATGTAAATAGATTGCTGTATCACATTTTCACATCTCTCCTGTTGTGCTCCCTACCGTAGTGCATTGGCAGCTGATCCGGTACAGAAGTGCCTACGGTTGTACAAAAACCACTTCATTTTATTGCATGTGCCGGTGGGTAGTTGCTCGTCTCTGGACGGCGTGACTTTTATGCAGATTAGCCCACGGAACCTCATGTTTTAATAACAGAATAGCAATATATTAAATTACAAATATAACATTGGTAAAAAGCGTGTTCCTCCCTAATTGCTTTACAGCCTTCTCTTCCCATAAATGATATCATCTTCAGCTGTCATATTTCCTTGTCACTCTCAGCAGAGCAGCAACAATTAGCGCCTCAGCGCCCGGGACACCACAAATAGCAGCGGTGTTCCGTCACCCGAGAGGTTTGTCAGCGGAGCACAAGTGACAACGGGGAGGGAGAAGCTGCTAAAGAGAGTGTTTCTGTCTCCTGATTACTAATTTATCTGGTCTGTAAGTGGCCTGATGGCAACCTGGTGACAAGCTCAGTGGGGGCCCGCTGCCGCCCCGCGCCTAAGCACTGCCCTGCCGGGGGCCAGAACTCGCCGCCACACGGCGTGGCATCCCCCGGCTCTCCGCATCGCCTGCCCCAGGACACCTCCTGCCCCGGGGATTAACGCTGTAGGAACGGTTTCTTTGGGCGGTCTGACCAAAACCCAGTCAACAAAAACACAGCGGTGAGTGTAATTACTAATTCAGCCTCCACGGTGAGCAGCACTCGTGTGGAAGCACTGACTGAGGCACGAACAACCCGGATAAAGGTCTCTCTGACCATCCCTACACCTTCTGATGGGCACGGCCCTCTAGATTCTCCAGGCAGGACAACTGGGCTGACTGTCCTCAGCAATTACTGTAGAGCCCAGCCAAGGGAGAGCCCGAGCGGGCCGGAGGGAAGATCGAAAGAGCACGTTGTACAGAACGCCGCAGTGAGACGCAAGGGCTGCTTGCAAAGAGCAAGCACACTTTGGAAATTAATAAACAATCGTGTCATAGAACTGTACAGATTTATACAGTCATCACTCATACTCCTTTTGCTACTCTTGTGACACACCGGGTATTATGGCGTATTAGTAATATATGCTGCTTGAAAACTCCATGAAATGCTAGAAAATCGAAACCAGAATGAAAGTGGGCGGTGTCAGTTATATTTTAAGTTTGTCTTTTCCTTACCTTTTTTTTATGTATGTTTCAAATTCCTTAATGAGATTTCATCCCTCTCCTTTGCTCTTGCAAAGTGCCTTTTTTTCTTATTTTTGCCCAGCATGGAGGGTGATGTCACCACAGAATTCTGACAGGCATCAGGAAATAACTCTATTTCCAGACAATCACTAGATTGGGGCAAGGATCTTCTCTGACGGGAGGTCATCCAGGAGAAACTCAAGACACCCGGAAACACCCCCTTGTCACAATCTTTTTGTGAGAGATGCAAATGTTTGCCTTTTTATAAAAAATAACTTTTCTCTAATTTGGTGGGGTATTGTACATTGTTAAGGCTACGGGGTTCATGTCCCCCCCTTTTGCAAGTGCCTCACCCCTCCCACCCCCACTCTGCCCCATCAGTACTCTCACCAACCCAATACTTGGGAAATGTGGGTTCATATTTTAAAGAGGGACGTTCTGCCTGTTACAACAGCAGCAAAACCACATGGAGTGAGAGAGAGAGAGAGCCCTGAGGCCGCTTATTTCTCTAGGAAAGCTGGAATTTGTGAACAGTGTAATTAATTCATTAAACGCCATCAAAGAGTGCTACAGGAGGATGGAGGGTGCGTGGGGGGAGATAACGGCGTTAGGTTGGTATAGCATGGGCTGGGGAACGCCTCTCCGGCAGAAAACAACCCCCACTTTCCATTTCAGTGTCACCAGCTCCAAAACCAAACGTGATTTTCAAGCGTGACGATTGGTACATTTTGTGTGAATTGGTATCCAAGGCACAAGACCCTAAATTGTCACTGCAAATAGGATCAAATTAAGCAGCCCCAGACATGGAACATAAAGCTGGGAAGGAACTAAAACGGCATAAAAAGAGAACGGGGCCGCGTCGCTTAGCAACCACCACCTTTTCGGGTGGATTATGTGAGTCCGGACACATTTGCACCGTTGACAGTCGTTGCTTGCAACGTAAAGGAGCTTTTCCGTATCTCTGTGTGACAGGTTCAGTAGGTGCTGCCGTGGTGAGGACCACGAGACCGTGTCAGGCGAGCACCAGCCCGAGCGTGACTGGCATCCCGGTTCTGGCAGGGATGACCTGCTCGGTGCAGCTCTGCTCCAGAGCTGGGTTTGCAGGAGGTCTGAGGCCACTTCATGGAGATGCTGATTCGTTCTCCTACAACTAGTGCAGCTCACATGGTTAGTTGATTCCTCTCTCGAGAAAAGTCACACGTAAAGCCGAATGCTGTGGAAGGCGCAGTCACCCTCTTCATCCATCACTGATTCTTTCTCAGACAGGTTGAGGTAACACCAGACCAAAACCTCCAAGCACATAGTATCAGGTCTTCCGAAACCTCAGTCTGGGCTTGCAGGGTCATTGCTGAAGGAACCAAGGGAGGTTTGTGCATCTCCATTCTCATCTACAGCAGAGGAATTCAGTGTAGAAGCTCATCAGCGTTTCACAGAGACTATTTTCTTAATTAACTCTGCTAATGAATAGACACTTTCCTGGATGGAAGTGCCACCACTGCCTGCACCATCTTCCAGCCTGCTGGAGTGCCACCAGCTCTCCACGTTCCCCCCACTTCTACGCTGTGACCGCTTTCCCATGCCAGACCCGTGTCAGAAGCCCTCTGCAAGCCTGAGATATCGCCACCTGTGAGCCGGGCCAGCTCGAGCGGGTTTGCAGAGGCGCTAGTGCGTAAGGGGAGTTACACACTCCACAACTCCATTTTGGCCTCCAGTTCCACCAAAGAAATGGCTGGAGTTTAATTAAGACCACAATTGTCTGAACTGTAGCTTTGATCCAATGGCCTTGGGCAGAGCAGCCCCACGTCTGCTGTGTGTCTGTCCCATCCTTGCTCTGTCCCCATGCACACGGTGGCACAGAGACGGCACATCGTACTCGGTATGTCGGAGCGCCTACAGCAAAAGCCTCCTCCCGGGGAGGAGGGAGGCGTTCACAACCTCGTGGCTTCACTATGGGGAAAAAAAAAGATCTGTTGCAAGAAGAAAAAGTCATTTTAAAAGCTGCAGCTTGCCTGGAGCACAAATAAGCCAGACCTCACTTCCAGC
This sequence comes from Leptosomus discolor, assembly GCF_034619465.1. Taxonomy (NCBI): domain Eukaryota; kingdom Metazoa; phylum Chordata; class Aves; order Leptosomiformes; family Leptosomidae; genus Leptosomus; species Leptosomus discolor. Next base: position 1,348,218 of record NC_141399.1, read on the forward strand.
AGCTCTTCCCCACCACAGCCTCTCCTTTCCTACTGCTGACGGCCCATCTCCTTACCTTCATCTGTGGCCCCTCCGTAGCGATAACATTAAAATCTACTTACACGCTGAACTGATGTTTGCCTTCACAGCCCGAGTCGACAGCAGTGGACTCCAGCCCTGAGGAGAGGACGACGTTCTCCTCTTGCTCAGCTCTGACGGGCAGTCCCTGGAGGAGCTGCTCCGGTTTGGGGTTTTGCCTTTTTTAATCACTCAAGAGATTTTTTCAGGGCTAATCACTTCCTGAGTTTTATTCATTTAAACCGAAGTGCTGTAGGTTGCCAGGCGATGACCACCAAAATAAAGTGCACCATCTATTGGGAGTAACCTTAAAAATCTGCCAAAGGTAATTTGAATAATTCCTTCAGATTTTCCTTGAAAGATGAGTTTGCTGTCAAAGGATTTCCAGTGCCATTACGATATTTGTTTTGGCTTTGCTGAGATTCATTAGACTGGCTGACGTATTCAAGGGATGGCGCTGAAAGGCACTTGCAAACTGTAGCCTGAAAAATCGCCCCCTCAGCTGCGTCCGCGCCCCTCGCCACGGAGGAGCCAACGCGGATGAGGCGGTCCCGCTATGTAATGCAGAATGCGTTATCTGGGACATTCCTGCTAGCGGGGAGCGAGAAAAACATCTGTGTAGTCAGGAAGATGAAAGCCTTGCAAATACATATATATATATATATATATATATATATATATATATATATATATATAAAAAAAACAAACAGCTCACAGAAATTCATGGAGTGAGGTTTCTGAAGCCAAACTCTCCAAACCAATTAAGGACAGCTGGTAGGTGCGTATGAATAACAAAGAAGTCCTGCAGATTTTAACTGGAAAAGCCCCAAACAACTAAGTTCATTGGATAAATGTAGAACAAATAATTTGCCTGGCTATAAAAATTATAAATATATATTCAGATGTTCATACATTCAGATATTTTCTTCACAGTTTTCCCAATATGACCGTCTCATTTTCTGCTTCTATGCATTTAGAAATTTTGCAACAAAATGCAATTACATCCGCAGAACCTGATTTGCTGCAGAGGCCGTGCTGATCTATGCAATGCAAAGAGAGAAAACACAAGCTCGTTGTCCCCCTGCGACCTGTTGCCACCGTGTAAACAGGCAGGAACAGCATCGCCAGCACTGGCTTTGGCAGCGCTGCCTCAGCCTAGCAGCTGGGAGGGCGCCCGTTCAGCTGACTCTCTTGGGCTCAGGTTGGGTCAATAACGCGACATTCTGGTCAACACTTTGATCCACAGGAACTGCTGTACCTGAAACCACTCCAACGATTTGCCAGAGGCACTCTCCTGCGTTGTGCTGGCATCCTTCAAGAGGCTCGTTTCTGTACGCCACCGCCAGACCGCGGGCTGTGCCCGCCCTGCGAGCTACGCTGAGCCTGCGGGAATGCACCAGAATCGCCTGGCGAGACCACGCCAAGCCCCGCTCCCACTGCGAGCCTCGGAGAACGTGCCTGGCTGCGTCTGACCGTGCACTGAGGTGCACGGAGAACATGCAGAATGATCCCACCTTCACTCAGAAAGAAAAAGCAACTTGGTGGCAGTGGGTTTTCAAAGTACTCCCCAGTCGTGGGATAGAATAATTGAGCCGTGGCTGCTAGGAAGACCCGCGCGCGTGGGATTTGGTACTGCAGAGTTCTTCCGATGGGCTGGGAAGTGGAGAGGAAAACCCCAAAGCCGGCTGAAATCATCACAAGTCAGCTTGGGCCACACGGATAAATTTTTACCTGGCGTAGATGCATAACACAGCGCTCAAGGCTAAATGTCTAATGAGCTGTCACAAAAATGTCAAATGCCGCAGAAGAAAAACCAAACCAGCCTCCCCCACATGGGCACACACGCTAATTCAGGAAGACAAGGCCAGAGCCTCTATTGGCTCAACTCTACTAACGTGAACGAGGTTGCTGGAAGCCAGATGTCCGACCAATCTATCCCGTTACATCACCGAACGCCACTCAGATGCCTTTGCTTCCAATCTGCAGAGCCCTGATAGTGTTTATGAGCTCCTACCTCGGAGGGAGATCACAAGGCAAGCACCAGCGCCTGGAAACCTCGACCAAGTGATCAATGCCATGAGAGCACAACCAGGAAAACAGCCTAAGCGATGCTGCACGGCTTTACGTACACGTGACAGCCTGGCTTCACCTGGTTCACCTCTGTGGCATTCAGAGTGCAACTAATAACGAAATGATTACTTCAAATTATTAGAATAATGATGTTTATGCATATGCATGCAAATGTATTGTTCAGCGCAGGGCCGGGCAAATGCTGCAGGTGTATTTCTATCTACAGAGCATTCAGGCATCTGTCACTTTGCACGGCTTCCACTTCTAAATCCCTCATATTCTAACTAGGGCTACATTTTACCTTTAGGGCTTTCTTATTATTATCCCTTTTAGAAACGGATATTTACCCTGTCTATCATGCAGCCCCTAAGCAAACTCAGACTGCATAGCCAGTCAAGTGAATGACAGAACTACACTTGAAGTGAGCCTTGGACCCAGGGGACTGACAAAATATCCTACAGAGCAGTGCCAGGGCCATAAGTAACAATTACAAATATCCAATATAATGGGTTCTTTTAACGAGGATTGCTTTGAAGTTCCCAGAAGGATTTAATAGGAAGCAAGAGTATGACCTTGCCAGTTCCCCATGGCACGCTGGGATCTGAAGTAGGTTTTTCTTTAAACAAAAGTCCGTTTTAGCCTATAAGGCTTTCAAGCAGCAGCTGCTATCAGAGGCGTCTGTTTTTAACTCAACAGGTTTTTTTATGATGTGCTTTTTGTGAGAACAGAGAATGTATACAATAGGAAGAGTAATAAAAGCAGTTCTTGGGTGAGATAATGGTATAATGACATATATCAGTCCAGGTCACAGTGGGAATGACACGACATTCTTATAGCCCAAGATAGCTTGTGAGGGTTTGGGTACATAAAGTATGTGTTTGCATTGTCATTCTGCAAATGTATTAGATTGAGACCAATCTGCTGCTGAACTTTTATCTTGATAGGGATGAAGAAACTCTACGCTCAGACAATGTAGGGGAAGAGATTGTGTTAGACAGATGCTCGCACTACAGTACAAAGCTAGAAAAGTCTGACTTCATTTCGAGTAGAATAACACCCATTAATTTCAGGCTTTGCCACAATGAACCCCACAAAGGACGGGAGGCTTTTCATACCGATCACCCTAAACCCCACAAAATGATGTAAAGATTATTCTGCAAAGTCAGTATGCACCATTGCACATGGCACTTGCCTCTTAAAAAGAAAAGAAGAACAAATTGCTTATTTCAAAGTTGGGCACATTTTTGCGTAGCGTACCGGATAAATAACGAGCTCCAGCTCACACGCTGGCTTCAAAGCCACCCTTCTCCAGCACCAGAGGAAAGAAATACAGCTGGGGGGCGGGGGGGGGGGGGGAGGGGTTGGAAGTTTTGCCTAATGGCACGGGGTAACCACTACACTTCTCTAACACTACTCTGTGGACAGCAAATTTAAGCTGTCTGTGTAAAGATAAGTAAGGAAAAAATCCCACAGAAGGTAGCACAATCCACACGCTTTCCCTTTTTGAGCCAGTGTAATGGTGAACTGCCCAGCTGAGCTCCAGCCCTACAGACAGGAGTGGTACCGCGCTCTGCGGCCGACGTCCCACTGCCGCTGGAGCCGAGGGCAAAGCACCTGCCGGTTCCAGCACAGCCGGCATCGCTTGCCATCAAAATCCACAGCACGGTATAAAACAACGTGGGGAGTTATGGGTTTCTTTACGATGCTTCTATAGCACTTTGCCACCTGGGCACAGGGAGCCCTTCTGTGCTTCTCGTGGTTTTCAAGAGCTCTGCTGCAAGCGACCGTGCGCCCCACGGCCCCGCTTCCCCCAACAGCCACCATCGCGGGGACCAAACACGGCAGGAACACGAACAAAATGGCATGGCCTCGGAGGGGAGACGTGCCTACGGTAGGGGCAAAAGCGAGGGTCAGAGGAAATTCACTCCTCTGAAGAATATTATTGAAGGTATGTGCCTGTATTAATCCTTACGAGCTCTAAAAACAGGCCACAACGCGGATAAGGGATACGTGTTCCCCCTGTGCAATGGCGAGACACGGCATTCCTCATTTATGAATATTTACCCACGGAAGTGATAGTTCTCTGTAAACAAACAAAAAGCGTGTCATTTATTTCTCTGCGCCTGAACTGCTTACGCTGATAACTGTCAGCGCCAGCAACCCCCTTTTGTTAAGCTGGAAGGATGACCTGAACCACCTGCGGTGACAGACGCTGCTTTCAGCCTCCTCGGGGCTGGGCTAAAAGATAATTTTTATCAGCCACACCTTTGACTGCTTCGCACGGCATTATTAAGGTAGGTGCCTCCAGATAAATTCAGAGGTTGTCGTTAATATTAATTTTCCCATCTAAGCCATTTAAAGAAAATGTGACTTTGAGTCAGAGAACAGAGCCAGCCCCAAACTGTGTACAGCCTGAAAAATGATCATGGTTTTGCCAGAAATATCACCGTAAGATTGAGATTTTGAGTCAGGTAATAAGATTGCAATAGAAAAGGATTAGTTTTACCCTTCTAAATGAAAGCTAAAATCAACAAAGTATTGTACTGCTGAAGCACATCGATCTTGAGCACGTTTGGCTCCGTCTTTCCCCTATCTCCTACTTGTCTGCTTTGCAGATAAAAACTTTGGGGGCAGGTGAAGTCTGAAAGTACCTGCAACACTGGGATCAAAGACCAAACAGCAGAAAGCCTTATCGATGCCTCCAGCAAACGCAAGGTTGCAGAGAGGCTTAAAGAAGAGCTGGCACGCGGAAGGGCCGCGCAGCCGGCTGGGGCGTTGGGGCTCTTGGGGCGAGACGGGCTCGGGGCTCCGGCCGAGGAGCGGCCGTCCCCGCTCGGAGCGGGGCGCACGCAGAGGGAGCTGGTTCCCGGCGGGCAGCAGTCGCTGCACGAAGCACCCCCAGCCCTTGGCTCCACGGCGTCTTCGGAAACGCGCTGACAAATCTGCACGAGATCAGGGCAGGGCAGAAGCAAAACCAGGTCTCACTGCTCCTGAACCGGAGCCGGCAGTACAGAAAACATACTCATTCAAACTACGTTTGAAATGTTCCCGTTTGCATGCTGTGGGCTGGAAAGATAACGAATAGTAGCAAATTATTTTCACCTGCTTAAAACAAAGCAATTAATAGTACTTTGGTTATCTTACCTGGAAAGCCAGGCTCTGTCGAGAGCTGTTAAAGCCAAGCGTGAAAACAATGTGCGTGAAACATAATTAAAATTATGACCTTAGTCATCTTCCAAAACATCCCAAAGGAGTCCTGAAGTCAGAGCTATGAGATCTCTGCCTCTTGACTTTGGTTCCTAAATGTCCTCCAGCACCCCGTGCCAGCCGGGTGCACATCTCTCCATCCCTTGTCCCGGAATCCTGCCATGTCCCGCTCCCTTCTCTCCAGCCGCTGAGGACCGGTACAAAACCCCCACCCAAGCCCATGGCTGACACTCTGCCTCCACAGCGCTCTTCTTCAGCCGGTCCCGTCCCAGCAATACCCTGGCACCTCGCCGTGCAAATCCCTGGGCTTTGACCCGAGCAGATACACAAGTACATACATGGGTACGAAGTAATCACATAAATAATCATTTTCTGACTTACACCCGCATTCATTAAACACAGCTCTACATGTCTAGCTAGTTTATTCATTCAGTGATCAAAGAATTGGAAATGTTTTTCCAGTTAATCGTTGTACTTGATAAAAAAAAACCCAAGAAAACTAACATTCTGTGCAGTTGCCAAACAACAGGAACACAGGACTGAGCAACCTTTTTTTTTTTCTTTTTTTTTTTTTTTCCCCCCAGCTGTATTCAGTTATGGCTTTCACACTGAGTGAGATTACAAAGGCATTTTCTGTTTACTCATTTAATGAATTACAAGCAATTCCATTATTTACTCTGTTTATTTCCAGGTTTTTTCCTACGAACTAGCCTCCAAACAGCCCCCTGAACGCAGTGGCCGTGTCCCTGTGCAGCGCCAAACCAAAAGCCTCCCTAGGACCTGGGCTCCAACAGCTCAGCCTGTTGCAGCAAAACAACTCAGGCACACACAGAGTTGGTGTTTCTCACCATTTTTCTGTTTTTCAACAGAAAACTGAAATCAAGATGACACCTGGAGAGAAAACTTTTTCAGAGTTTGGGTTTTGTCTCAGTCAATCTCCCTGTCAATAAATCGCCCGTTCAGGCCGTCAGTCACAGCTCTGCTGCTGACGTGCGTGGCCAGGGAACGAGGTGACGGGGAAATAAACAACATCTCGCCAAAGGACTGCTCCTCTGAAGCTGTCATCGGGTGGGAGTGACGAGGTTACACCGAACACAGCTTCCCTGGGCTAGAGAAACAGGTCATAGGTTTATTTTAAATAACAGTAAGTGTCGTATTCATTGCTCCATTTGTCCTTTCCAGGAAAACACAGGACAGAAAAGACTGAACAAACACTGCAACATCCCGTGGGTAACGGGGGTCTGACTCGGTACATCCTTTCCTCTGAAGAGATGAATTTCCCTTGACAAACCCTGGATGCAAAGCTGTATTTTGAACAGTTTTTTACGGAGACTTTTCACATACCCAGCCTAGGACAGGACTCCTCCTGGTTTGAACTTACACTGCACCACAACCCCCTTCCTGGGTGTCTCTGTCTCACCAGAAGAAGCTGCCACCAACCCTTTTGTCCGGTCACTCCCTTGGGAAACCGCATCTCGTCCTGCTGCGGCACCCGCGGAGCCCGGTGGGGACTCGGGGCGGCTCCTCCACTCTCCGGGTGTGCCGGCATCCCCAGGGGATGTCCCATGGGCCGCATGGGACCTGCTTCGGCCAGCGCAGGGTGCCTTTGCTTGCAAGACCTGGACTCTGGTACCTCTGCCTCCAGAGGGGTCTTCAGAGCTCTGTGATGCTGCTGGCCACGGCTGACAAGATCCACCACTGCCAGGATGACGCTGTGTCACTGCCCCAAAGGAGATGAACCTCGTATGAGAAAGTCCACGGGGCAGAGGTGACCGCCCAAGGGCCGCCGGAGAGCACTGAAGACGTTCTTTCCACATGACACTCTGCTGCACGTGTAAAGAACCGTTTTAAAGAGCGCTCCCCTAACGCTTTACAATTGGGCACACCGGCTTAAAACAGGAGAACACCACCGCGTCCCACTGCGGGTCTCCTGGCGCTGGAAAGATGCGCCCGCCTCTGAGAACAGCCTACACGGGTGCCTGGGGGATGTTTGCCCTGGGAAGCAAGCAAGGACACGCGTGTGTGCAGCACAATCACGGCCTTCATCCCTCCCACGCGGGGGAAGTCTGAATTCCTTCGGCACGGAGCAAAGGCAACGGCACAGCACCGACGGGGTGCGCCTCCTCACCCGAGAGGAACAGCCGGCCTGCTCGGGGGAGTTGGCAAAGAGTTGCAAGTAACAAACATCGTAACAGGAAAATCAAGAATGTTCGTGAAGTGCACAGAGGCTAAATTCCCTGCCAGATTTATTCATGGTATGTAACGCTGTCATACACCGTCTGACAAAACTACACTCCGAGCTGCACGGTTAAACGGTACAATTTTGCCGCAATCAACACTTAATTTTTTTTTTCAGAAAGTCTTGATTTCGAATATCCTGGAAAGGTTTAACAGCTGATATTAATAAGAGTACAGATTTAATATAAGGCTCTTTATTCCATGGACATGATAAGCATCATGACAAGTGGTGTATCTATGGCAACTATACTTTTTTTCTTTCTTTCCCACTGAACAGCAAGAACAGACATCTCACTGGGTGCCAGACTCTTCTCCCAGGTAAGAGTCAGTGCTCTGAGTTGCGGAGGAGTAACTAAGCCAAACATCAGATCCCGGGACTGCCATGCCTCGCTTTCCTATGTGTGTGTCTGTGGTGTTTCATGCGCATTTACATGTATTTAGCCATTAACCTAATTCCCTTCCTTTTTTTTTTTTTTTTTGCACTGTGGCTAGAGAATAACAACATGCCTTTGCTCCTTGCTGCCAGACAGAGCTCAAAACCCACGATCCCGCCCCAAAGTCAAAACACCTGTTTTCAAGAACAAAGCGAGTCTCTCCTCTTTAATGTATCGCCACACGTCACTGAAAGAGATGCGCATGTTTCCTTTCCTGAAGCCAATAAAGAGGAGAAAACAACCCTGGGATGTTTTCCAGAGATGCCGGCTGTGAAAGCAGTGCCTATGTGCAATGAGACAGAAACCCCGAGAAAGACCAATTTCTTACGTGCCGTTTTTTTGATTCGCTGATGCTTACTGGCCTCAAACGAACAAACCGACCCAGGCCCCCGCTGCACAAACACGTTCTCTGTTTGCTATCTGTGTCAGCACCAAATAATCTCCATCTCCTTTTACAGTATTATTTTATGTCCGTGACAAATGCACGCTCAGCTGTGCCTCACGCTCGCTTCTCCTGCGTGCTCCCTCGGTTCATCAGCGCTGGCATTTCCCAGCGCCGCGCTGAAACCTTCTACGGGTTGGTTTGTCGCACGGTGACAAAATATACCCAGGCTTGGGTGAAATCACCAAAGATGCACAAGCGCACGCAGGAACAGGCTTGTGTGACGCCACGACACCTGTGCCTGGGCATTGCGGGCACAAACGCCGTTCCTCGGCCAGAACGTGACGGCTCGCAGGTCAGCGTGGCTGTAACCCACGGGCGGCGGCCGGGCCGGGCTTGGATTTGTGACGGTCTCTTTTCTAATCCTGTTGGCTGCAGCACACTCCAACACACAGTGACTTTCTGCCGCCGAGGTTTTTTCTGCTCTTATCTACACAGCCTTTGAACAGTTTTCTTCATGCTTGTAATCCCGCACACAGAAAACTACATGGTTTACCTGTGATACTGCCTATTTCCAGTTTTCCTGGCCTTTTTACTCCATTACTACTATGATTCGCTTTCTATACTCACCTAGCAAATTCTCAGTAGGTTTGTGAACAAACACTTTCAGCCAAGCCATTGCCACTGGTTTTGCCTGCTGGTGGAAACGCTTCGTGCCAGTTTGCCTGTGAGGCGTTCCACTAAAGACTGGACTCCAATGATTTCCAGTATCATTAATCTCAGGAAAACACACAAAGGAAAAAAAGAAGAAAAAAAAAATCTTTTGTTCTGAGTAAAACTGCAGCAGTGAAGTTAACAGCTCTCACCCAGAACTGAAACCCCAGCAGCCAAATCCAAGAGGAACGGGCTCCGCTGCTGCCCAGCGAGCCACGGACCCTTTTTCTCCAGGGAAAAAGAGAAAGGGAGTGTTCCCCCATCAGATCTGCTGGTGGGGTTTTTTGTTGACTGAACTTCATTGCCATTTATGTTCAGCCCTTTACTTCAGCGGCAGCTACGCACAGGCCTCCTTTACACCTGAGGGGAAAAAACTTCCAGTCACTCATTTAATAAACCTGATAGTCCATACAGATTTCATCACAACTGTAAGCTTCTCGCTTCTAAACCTGATGTTAGATGTCCTTAAAATAACTCATTTCGCTGTCCTTTACTCCCTGCAGCATGTGACAGCTGTTACGGTGCTGATGGCTGTAAAACCATTGCACAGGAACTGAAGCAGAGCTTCTTCAGAGATGGTTTAATTCAGCACAGAATTTTTAAGGGAGGTTTTTTTTTCCTTTTTCAATGAAAAAAAGGAAAAATTATACCTTGCTTTGATGAAAAGGAAAACGAAATGTGTATCCCCAGGCACGTGTTACTGGCTGCTGCTGGGCAGAGCTGGGCAGGACGGTGTGTGTAAGGGGAGAAATCCCTCACCACTGCCACTGAGCTGGAGGGAACTGGACTGCACCAGGGAATGGCTGCCCAGCCGCAAGTTTAAGCACAACCGTGACACTTCCCACTCGAACAGAAGTATTTTCTTTCCCAGAGTATGACATCTCAAGCACGCACTGAAGGCCCTTCTCTTCCGTCCCGTCTGCACACCCAGCCTTGCACACCCTGCACTGGGGCTCTTCCGTGGAGGCGATGCAGCGGGACGGGGAGCCCGCAGGCTCGTAGCGCCGGCACCGCCTCGGACACAGATCTGCAGCGTCGGCTGGTGACGGCTGCTTGTCTAACTGGTAATAATAATAATGACGTAATAAACTCTATTAACCAACCGTAATAACCGCAGGCAAACTAAAACGGCTGCAAACCAACCTTCTAGCGGTCAAAAATCACCAACTGCAAACGAGATCAAGAAAAATCTGCAAAGACTCTAAATTGCAAAACCTCAAATTCAGCTTCTGTCCTGCCTCAGAGGCCACAACGCAGCGCGAAGCTCAGCATACGATTCCTTCAGTCTTTGCCTTAAAGGCCGTGAGCTGTTCTCTCCTAAAACCTCTTGTCTAGCTACTTCCAACCAAACTATCCACAATTTCACCCTCAGGGGCCACACAACATTGTGCATCTGAGTCTGTAAAACTTTCTTGGGCTTGGAAGATTCCTGGTTGTATCAAGCCAGGTTTTGCACCCGAGGTGAGGGATCATGGCTGCTCCGGGGGACACTTCTGTTAGAATTATAGTAGCAGTGACAGTTAAAAGGGTACACATCCCGAAAGCTGCGAGATGCAACTGGGATGCTTCCTAGTGCTTGGGTAGGGGAGAAAAGAAACAGGACCCCAAATATCTCAATGTCCTAGCGTGGGGTGATTCCAGGGACCTCAGTGAAACTGAGCTGGGAATGTCAAGTCTGATTTCGTAACCCTACAGCTCCTTATCTGAGTCACCTCATTAACACAGATGAGGACGCGAGCGCACGTAAGAGACTCCAGTGAGCTACCACGTGAGAGCAGCACCGAGTGAGCCCTGCCAAGGTGACACTGACCCTGCTCCGGAGGAAGCCAGTCATTATAAATAGATGGAAGACAAGAGAGCCAAAAGCCTTTGTCTTTTCCCTGATATTACAGTTTATGAATTTGACAAATTCTCCCTGAGAGGATGTAAGGACTGTTAAATTAGTCGAAGGGAGAACTCAGCATACTAAGAGTTTATTAGGCAAAAAAGCGAGAGGGACTGGTCCATGAGGTATCACAATTCAGGCTCACTCTTCTTCCAAATTTCCTAGGAAAAAAGATCACACAAAAAGGCAAAGAGAAACAATGGCACAAAAGAGGAATACTACTACTAATAAACTATTAATACTCATTTGTGTCTCAAAGGCATATATCTAGCTACCGAGCTTTTAACATCCAAAGCACTTATAGCCATGAACAATGTGTTTTAACTAGCATTGTTCGAACATCAAGCTACATGGTGGTCGTCTCAGTGCATAAAGAATTTCAGTTTTTAAAAAAAGGAAACAGCCTGACACGTTCCTGCACATTTACAAGTCTTGTATCATGTAAGTCATTCAAGGCACGAGACAGCCTGCAAAATAATTAATATGGGAGCACGCGTTTATGTGAACGTATTAAAGCGCAACATCAAAAGTAGTTATTCTGAGATGTAAAGCGAAAGTAACTCAATCCCCAAACGTGCAGACAGGAGGGGACCTGGCACAGGCTCCAGGAGGACCTGTGCTGCACTCAGAGGCTGCAAACTCCCCAGGGTCTGATAGCATCTACCGGCTTGTTACAGCACACTTAAAGAGTTTTTCCAGCAAAATTTCCTGGCTATATAATAAGATTTTTTAAAAAATTAAAAATCTCACAAGCAACTGAATGCAGCTCTGCTTAAAAGAGTCAAAAGGACAAGGACTCGTTCAAGCAACAGTTGCAAAAGCCTTCCTTCTGAGAGGTTTAAACCTTTAAACACCACAGATTGCTCTCAGCCACACAAAGTGCTGTCATAGCTTAAAAAATACATCTCCATTGTGAGAGATCCCCCTTGCAGTTTGAAATGCCGTGAGAAGAGTCTAACCTTGCACTGCCAAGAAGGATAATTACAAACCCCCTCGTGTCTCTCACAAGATGGTCAGGGAGGGAGTAACTTCTGGCCCTAGTTTGGCTGCCGGGCAACAGGATGCGGTCACGGATATATAAAACCTGAAGGAAAACACTGATTCAAATGGATATTGAGACCTTGAGAAACTGCTAAAAATTAAAATGCAAATTGAATGTGCAAATGCAAATGGAGTGGAGAGGATGAACTCCGTTCTTGGAGCAAAAGTCCTGCTTTTTCCTTTTTTTTTGAAGGAGAAACCTGGAGAGAGCAGCTGCCACGGCCCCGCGCGGGTACCTGCAGGGACGGGTGCTGCTCCGCTGCCCCGCGGGGAGGGCTCTGCTCTGCCCCACAGCCCCCGGCCACGCTGGTGGCAAAGGGGCCCGAGGACGGCGTGGGAGTGGGAACTCACCAAAAATGATGAATGCGTCAGAAACATCAAAGAGCACATTTAAGCTTCACTCATCAGAGCATTCCAAACTGTATTTTCTTTCCCGCATAAAGGTCTTAAGGCGCTTTAGTCCTGCATGTCTTCATCTCTCTAGAGGCCGTATCTGTATAAATCATTTAGTTTAACAAGTAAATAAGACGATGTCAAACCATCAGAACTGTACCCTGGAAAACAGGCCCCGTTACGGATGCCCCTTGGTGTGTGCAAAATTACAGGCTGTTCAACAGTTCAACCTCATCAGGTGTAGCCGGGCTACGGCTTGGAAAATATATGCTAATGAACGAGCAGTTTCTGGAATAAATACTTACGTGCCGGTTTCTGGCTTGAATTTGCAAAAGTGCTGGAGCGCATGTGTGCAGCTCTCGGTCCACGTGTGCGCATCAGGGATGCATCCCTAACAGCGAGTGACCACTGGGGAAGCAGCTCAAGGGAAAAAGGACGTGGTGATCACAAGAAGAGGGAGGGGAAAATCAGCTCCGAACCGCAGAAAATGGAAAATAGAAAGTGCACCTCTGCTTCGTAGTGCGGCACGACGGCAAATTGTGTTTTATCTGCTTTGTCAAACGATGCTACGCAAAGTTACATAAAAATAAGAGTAGATGTTCCTCAGGGGGAGCAATTGCAACACAGTCTGTTGCAAACACATTTTTGCTAAAGCTTTAGCAAGTGCCGCCCGACCAACGCCGAGCAGTATTTCTGCCGGTCTGCCCCTGGTCCTCCCCTTCGGACAACAGGGTGAGGGACTCACGGACTCCAGCACGTGGGGCTGCGCCCCGGGCAGGAGACACGACACGGTGTACGACCCCGGGAAAGGCACCAGCCCCGGCGCTGCGATAAAAGAGCTGTTCCCTCGATTTCCCGTTTCTTGCCTGGGCATAGAGCGGTCTGGTCTGCGTTGGAAGGGACCCCCCAAGGCCGTCTGGTCCAACCCCCTGCCACCGGCAGGGCATGGTCCTTCACACCGTGCCCGGAACGACTGTGCCGAGCAGTTCAGGTATCAGCTGGGAACAGGGAGATGCTCAGGTTCTGCTGAACGGGCTAAACCCTGACCATCCCTGACTAAGGCCTCACTGTGACACATAAAAGCTTTCCTCCCATATTTTTGTTTAGTTTCACTTGTGGCTTTGTTTTCCTGAGTTTTCCTTCCCCCACAAGGATGGTTTTAGCTCTTTGCTGAGCAAAGTTGACAAATAGATAACATCTTGCCTGACATCAAGGAGACAAAGCTCCAGATATCAGGGAGCCATTAAGAAGCCATCAAGGAGCCAAAGCCACCTATACATGCCAGACCATAAGGAAAGGCCCAGCAAACATCTCCACGACTGCTTGGCACAAGAGGCTGCATCAGAAAAGGGATCCTGGCTTGTGCTGAGCGAGGAGGATTCAACTAGCGGACAGCGTGTTGCTGCACCGCTTCTTGCGCAGACCGAGGGCAAGATCAGGGGCTCTGCTCCCCCCCAGCACCCGGGCGGTGCAGGGGTCACCCCCAGAGCGACTCGTCCCATGATCAGCCAGATAAAGTGGAATCTACTGTGCAATAAAATTATTTACTCTTGGGAACCAGGAAAATATGGATTAGGGACTACTTTGGGGTGCTGCACGGCTTTATTTGCACGTGCCTCTGTGCAATACTTTTATAATAAGCATACCATCGTTAGAAGGAATTTATCATAAGTGTTTAGTTTTTCAGTAAGCCATCCTAGAATAAAAATAGATGTAGTGAAGACCTGCCAAAGTCTTTTGCTTATCAATTTTGATTGCAAATTCTCATTTCTTTGCAGTCTCCACTGAATAGAAAATCCCTCAAGTGAGGTTAAACACAGAGCACTTTCTCAGGACAAAACCAGCCAGATTTAAAATTAAAATGACGCCTCCCTCCAGAAAATAACTATTCTATACCACATACTCTAGGGTGTGATGAGCTACAGAACACCACACAACTGGGACCCGAAGCCTTCACTTTGGGTTGCCCAGTGCCCAGAGGTGCCACTGCTGGATGGTGCAGGTGGCCCCAGGGGTGTCCCGGACTCCGTGGGGCTGTGGGCAGGAGGAGGACAGGGCTGAAAATCCTTGGCACCAGAGGATAATTCGAACTATATTTACCTCTTTCAACATAAGCCCAAGATCAGTTTGAAACCATGTCATGACTCGTATCACAACAGCTTCATTACAGTATAGCCTAAGTAATTGCGTAGCTATTATAGGAGAGATACGACCAGGAAAACGCAATGACTTCACACAGCACGGTGCTGCACGTACCTCACAAATGATCTCAGCCCTTTGCAATCACCACGGAAATCCCTCTGCATACAGATCAAGCAAAGAGTGACTCGTAAAGCAAGTGAAGACCTTTCGGAAGCAGCACGCTGTGCCCAAGCCCCGGGAGGGTGAGCTACCCTCACCCCTAACGGGACTGTAAGTGTTTAACAGCCTCAGAGGTGTCACTGGGCTGCTCTGTGTGGAAGCCAGCCCTCCCAGCTCTGCCCCTGCACGGGGCTCCAGTGACTGGCATTTTCAAATTAACTCGCTTAGTACTGGACACCTACTCATTGCCCGAAGCAGCGCACAGGACCAGCTTTGGGGAGACCCAGCGTGAACTCAAGAGGAACGCAAAGGTCAAGGATCTGCCAGCTGCAGCCCACGGTTCAAAAAACATTTCTGCTGAGCAGGTAGCTGCTCCTCTTTGTGAGGCCCTTAACCCCTCGCAGCCGAGCACTGTGGCACATAGCGAAGGTGGAAAGGTTAGCTGCTGTTTGAAAGTCTGAGGCCAGAGCCTCAGCTAATATCAATTGATCCTTCTTCAAAGCCATGGGACCACTGTGGTTTAGACATGCTCAGCGTCTGGCCCAGATCGAGTCAAAGTTCAGCAGAAGAGACAGACAAATGATAACAGGTTGCTGACGAGTTGCAGTGTTTCCCCTGCATTGCCCCTGCTAAAACAGCTTTACGTGCTGAAGGACCACCAGTACCATCTTGTTGCGATAAAGCAACCAACATAACAATGCCCAGTAATAACAATCTAACCAGAAAAACCGGGGGGATGCTCTCCATTTAGTCTCTCCTTGACCACTTTTATAAACGTTACGACAGATTTCAGAGCACAGCAAACTCACGGGCATCACCGAGAGTGCAAAATAGCCTGTGCCGTGGTTTTCTTTGTTCCTCTGACACTGAAGTGAATCCCCACTAAACAGCAGGCAATATATACAGAGCGAGTGCTCAGTGGCTCCAAGATGCTGAAGAAAGCCACAGTCTTTGCAAGCGCTTAGACGAAGGATTCACTGACCTCGGCACGACGCGTCAGGCTGCCGCCCTCCCCACGTTACGGGCCTTGCTCACCAAGTCCAGAAGGCAGCAGAAGGGATGAGCTGTCTTTCTGGGATCCCACCTGCAATCCCTGAGCAGCTCACGATCATCGTGCTTGGGAGGCAGCACAAGGGTAAGGGGCACAGCACCACTTGCCAGCCTTGCACTGGGAGGCTCTGGAAGCCCGGGGGGGGGTGGATCCAGGTCTTTCGGGTGTCACAAGCACTTTAGTCACTGTTTCCTCCTGACCAACATGTAAGCTTGGAGATGGGTCAGGAGAAAAGTGCTCCAGACACTTCTACAGTACCGAATGTGACGCTGTAGCTCTACATAAGCTTTGGATGTTTCTTTGCCTTGTTCAGGTGAAGGACATTTTTTTTTTTCCCTGACCCAGATACCACGTAGAGTTTTTTTCAAGCCTTCTGATTTTATCAGCCTCAACAATAAAGAAGTCCTATTTGTCACTCACAAGAAAGAATTTAAAAGCATTACAAATGCGCCTCTCCATGCATCGCGTAGCAGAAATTGATAGTAGTAATGGCTTAAGCACTGCGTTCATACCTACAAACAAATACGTTTCTAGCAAAACAAGTGTCAATTTACAGCCAAGTTGATGTTTTCCTGGTATCATTGCTTTGCTTTTAATACACTATGTTGTTTCTTGCTCATTTCTGTTTTGTATTCCTAGAAGAACAAATCAAAACACAGCAACCAGAGCTGCAGCAGCGAGCCCAGCTGGAACAGAAACCCTCACGGTGAGAAATGGAAAACGGTACCCGCTGCAGAAGAGCACTGGTGTGGGCCAGACCATTGCCAGCCCAAACCGTCCTCGACTGTAGCATTTTTCATAGCTTTGTGTGGCCCAAATTTTAAAATCTGCTTAAAGACTCTGAATGGGCAATCGCTTTTCACAAGACTTGGATGATAAAACTCTTTGTGTGCTTTTGCAGGTAGCAATTGCTTACATTAAACAGTAACGTTACATGGAAAAAATAATATTTAGAAATCTGTATGAGCTCCTAATTATTTTAATTCTAAATGGTTTTTAAATTTTATTAAAAAAAAAAAAAAGGTGATTTCTCCTGAGATTTAGAGTGTCTTCTGTCTCTCCTATTCTTCTCATCTCCTTTTAGCAATTTCATCTTCACGTAGTCGCCCTTTACTCTTTCCCATTTGACTTGCAATAACACTTTGAGTGGCCCTGTCTCTCCAGCCACTTTGTTCTATTTCCCTTGACACCAGCCACTGTCAACCTTTCAGACTCCAGCCCCCCGGGGAGGCAGCTCCTCCTGATGTTCGTAAGGCACTTCGCACCTCAGGTAGATTAGAATAACGGGCATGATTCAAATACAATGAAAAGGAATTTCAACACTTCAGGAGAACTGGAGCTGAATTGAAACTGGAGCTGAATTGAAACTGGAGCTGAATTGAAACTGGAGCTGTGGCAATTTACACCAGCTAAAGGGACCAGGGGCTTTTTTCCTATGACTCGGAGGACAACAAGGACTCAAGCAACATTCCTACTTTTACCGATACAAGTTCTCACCTATCAGGGACCACTAAACATTCTGAAGGCTGCACACAGCGATTTCTTCTAGCACTGCCCAGTACCGCAGCAACCAGGCCAGCACTTCCATGGCTGGGCACACCCCAAAGGAGTGGGCAAACCCTCCGAGCACACCCGCGGAATTACAGATATGAGAAATATTTAGTAATGGTTGTTAGTTAGTTGTCTCCAATAGTAAATGCTTTCTCGTTCCTCTCGTTTCACTAGGAAAGCAGTAATTCCCGGCTGATGAAAGCCCAAACAGACACTAGCTCACAAGCTCACGACGTAGGCAGTCACAACACCCAGGAAAAGCCAGTCCTCAAAAATTGTTCACTCGTGGCTATTCAGGAGCGGTCACTGGGATCACCCATGGGGAAAACAGTATTTTGCAAACTTTTTTCAAGCCATTTATCATTTTAGAGTAAAGAAGATTGCTCACACGTTAGCAAATGTTATTTTTATGCTGCCAGGCAACCCTGCCGGTAAAGCTGCTAGAAATGACTCAGAAAACACTTTGTTAGTTGTTAGATCTGATTGCCATAATTAACTTCTGATCGTTTGTTTGTTCCTTCTTCAAATTGTTATCAAATATCTACATTTCCAGAGGCTTTATTGGGATCCACCTCCACTGGTGGGAAGTAGACCACCAGTCTCTCGTTTCACTGGGGGACAGCACAGGGATGAAAATTGCCCAAGTCCTGGGTCTCCCTAATTCAAAGCAAGCCCTTCACACGGGAGTTTTTGGTAATGGATCTGTGAACAATTTTTAAGTTAGATACTTATTTTAACATAGCTACACTAAAACACATTCCTCATTTATTTATGTATATAATCACCATCATCACCATCATCATTTGAGAATAAAGTAATAAGAAGCTGGATTTTTCCTTACCTTTTTTGGAAAGCAGGCAAAAGCTATACAGTAGGTGGAAGAGTGTACCAAGTAACAGATTTTTGAACACTCTTTCTTACTGGTGGTATGCAGTCTACAGGAAAAGTAAATACATTGGTATGTATAATACGTCTTCACAATAAACTCTTCAAATTTTGCCCTGTCATGGAGGCCGTGACATTAATCCAGCTGAAGAGCTCAGCCAGAGCAGTGATAGTGGAAAGCTGAGAGGCGCCACTATATGAAATTAACTCTGGGTTGGAAATAAATGAACCAGTTCACGGAAGTTCAGGTACCTCTGAACATGGGAGCAGCTGCTCAGAAAACAGCAGGTCTGGTTGATTTTTTTTTTTTTTCCTCTCTCTCCCCTGAACAAACTGTGAAACATTTTGGCTTTAAAACTCCCCAGTCCTTCCTGAGCCATGCAGTCACCCTGAGGTTCCTCAGCATCGTTGACAGCCGTTTCAGCTTTTTTCCTCAGAAAGATAGAAGGGGTGATGTCATGTCAGTGATGAGCAGGATGAATACACAAACACACCAGGGCAGAGCAGGGGAGCATTTGCACAGGGGTGTCTGCACGTCTGTCCGAGACAGGAGATGCTCGTACACCGCGTACTCTATCCGCAGGTCACCGATGGGAACCCACAACGTCAGGGCCATTCTCCACGCACGGCGAAGGCGAGGATGGACACACGCTGCTCTCGCTGCCGCGGTGACAGGGAGGCCCTGGCAGCGCCCAGGAAAGCGCCTTTTTAAAATGGGAATGTGCAAACGGTGCCTGGTCTGTCTGGGGACAAGGGGCAGCGATTGCACTTCACTAGTGAGAATGGTGTCAACTGCCAAGTAAGTTCTACGTAATGCTAAATGAAGGAGAAAGACAAAAAAAATCGTCTCGAACACTGAGCCCTCAAAGCACCCTCTAACTTCAAAGTCCACAAAATCGCAGCACTACTGAAAATTAGACTGAAAATGACAAGTTTTTAGACCTTAAAGTTTTCTGGCTAGTCCATGGTGACACCTTTTCTTGGCCAGTTCTCATCAAATCTCAGCTGAACTCCTCCGGGGAAGCGGTGTCCCATGAGCTGCTCCATCTTTGCAACAGTCGTTTGTCGCTTGGATGCACTTGGTCTCTGCCTCAGAGATGCTGCCCACCGCCTGCTCACTGCTACCTACTACCGGGCTACTCGGCACTACTCATCTTGATCTCAGAGCCGTTCTCATGGAGGGTGAGATTTTTTTCCCATAAGATTGGAAAGGGGGACACGGGAACCAACACTCCCTGTGCTGCCAAGTCCTGAAAGACCCTATCCCAATTCCTGCAGGAAAGTGTGTTCCCAGAGGAGCTGCTCCCAGGAAGCACTGGGCAGCTCCGCTTCCTTCTCACGGCTGTTCGAGAGGGAAATGCATGAAAGCGAATGCCCTTCCAGTAAGGCCTGCTGGTCCAGCCTGCGAGAAGCCTCACCTCCTCATCACCAAACCGCCAAGATGCTGATTTCCCTCTCGTTCTGTTTGGTACAGCCATGAATTAAAACAAGTGGCGAGGGAAAAGGAGTAATTACATGTAAATCTCCATACAAGCTAAGCATGGGCTGGAGGTTCAAATGTTTTTCTCATAGTCTGACACTCTGCTCTTGCAGCAGAAACACAAGCAGACAGCCGAGCACAAGCACTTGCTATCTGTTCAACTTCAGACTTTGTGAGAAGTGTCTTCTCGAACAGTGTGAAATTCAACCAAAGGCCCACGAGAGCAGAACAGGTGAAAAGTGCCGTGCACCAAATTCTCCAAATCTGCCGCAAACACGCATTAGCAGGAAAAAGCTGTTGAATGAGTAAAAGCATGCACATGCGAGATGGCAAACTGGGATGATTAAGAGGGTTTTCATAAATAATGCAGTTTTAGATTGAAAAGCTTGGCCTTAACATGTTCAGCATGAAAGCCCTCCCGGGTCACGGCTTGGGAGCTCAGCTTGTGAAACTTCTCGCTTCCCATGTATCCTAACAGAAAGCTGCAACACAGCGAGTGAGTCCCTGTTCCTCCTGATGGATGGGATATAAGGCCACTGCATTTCAAGTGTTTTTCCTCCCACGTTAATACAGTTTCTTCTTTTATGCTCACACTAAAACCCCAGTGCTCGAGCCCAGCCCTCCTAAGTGCTCTGCACGTTTTTCTGAGCTCAAATTCCTGCAGATCACCCGAGAGCCGTGCGCAGCGTTTCCACACGATGCTCGGTGCCGCTGCTGAGGACCGCCTGCTCTTGGGAAGGCACTGCGGTAATTAATAGGCCTTCCACTTCTACATGCACTTCTTCAGTTCATTAGCCATCCTTTTAAAGGTCTACTAAATCTTTTTCAAGGCTATTTTTCTGTAAAACCATCCACATTTTGCTTTTAGTTTTGACTGGGGCACGTAAGTAGGACAGGCCATGAATTTGGGCTTAGTCCCCGAATTCCCCAATGTTTGGAGGTACATGAATCCTGTGCTGGTGGCTCAGTGTCAATAATTTCTTAGGGGATAGGAAACATTTCTGTATTTTCAATAGAAATGGCAACTCCAGTCTCCAGTACCTGAGCAAGCCATGAAGAGCAGCATCACCAGGGAATACCATAGAAAATCAAACTGGAAACCCCAGCTGTACTTTTGCACTTACAGAACACACTGGGTAGCCAAGCCAGGCCTGCAGCCAAGCTCGCGTTGCCCAGCACTGATGAGTCTCAGGCTCATCCTTGGGCTCCCTTCAATCCACTCCCTTTCAGTCTGACACAGAGGAGCCTGGTGCAGAGCTCCCGACCAGAACTGCCCACCCCTGGGCGCCTCCGGGCAGCGGGGCACGACCAGGACCTGCCACGGTCGGCCAGCTCCCCTCTGCAGCTGCAGGCGGCTGTTAACGCCATCCTTAGTGGATCAAACCCCATTTTGGAGAGAGGCATACTGAAAATACGGCTCTTTTTCTTTTCTTTTGAAAGAAGACATTTGAGCTTTTAAAAAATGCTCCTAGCATTGATGCATCATCTGGAGCAATTTCTCATTCATATTTCCTATTTTCCAATTGATAAAATTCTGAAAATTTCCCCATCTGCTGCATAAAATACTTTTTGAAGTGAAATTGCTATGAAAACATCAAAACCTTATTTATTTATTCAAAATTTCACTGACAATGAAGTTTGGGGAGATTTGCTTCGATGGCTTTTTTTTTTTTGAGCTCATAAATATGGTTTTCAATTTTTCCACCTAAAAATGGAACTGTAAACATATTTTTTAAGCAAACTATTCAAATTAAAAAATAAAAAGAAACTCAATCCACGTATTCAATGAATTCCACGTGTAGACACACATGCTGCATGTTGCCTGAGTGACAACCTACTGAAGGCTCTGGGAAAGCTCCCATTAACTGCAGCAGTAGCCTGCGCTGGGACTGAGTGTGCCCGAACACTCTAAGTACAGCAGTAGTTTATTTCATTTGATTTTCTAATAATTGTTATCAACACACATATCCAGCGAATGAAATAGTAGTAGTAGGTGCAGCGGATAATATGAACAGATGGTACTATACACATAAATAATTAAAAGATTTAAAAGAAAATTTGTTTTCCAAATCATGACAAAGCCCAGTACTTGGAGAAAGACATATAAATTAATACTATTGCACATTTCCTGGCTGGCTAGGTTGAACACATTCATGTGCTTTAGGATCCTACACGTAATCGAACGAGTTCACAGAAAGCATCCTCCCTTCGCACACAGGAGTTTCGAAGTTGTGAGGGTTTTGCTCCCCGTGGACATCACCCCAGCTTTAAATCAGCCTTAACAGAACCGGGACTGAAGTTTGGATGCTTAAGGCAGAAACTGGCAAGTCTTGGCAAGCAAGGGGATTCTGTCCCTTACTTCATCTCCTGCCTCTTAAAAACATACTCTAGTATATAGTCCTAGGTGAAAAAATGTTGTGTTTTATCAGAAATGCGGGGGTTTAAGTGAGCAATGTTTCTTTTTAATAAACATATCTCCTTCCCAGGGAAAAATCAGACTGTTCTTTGGCAGGGGGGAAACATTCTCAGAAGTCTGAAAAGAGCAATAAGATGCACAGGGGTCTACCTCTGCTACTACCTCGGACATTTCACCACCAGAACTTGTCTGGTTTTCTTGTTGGTCAAGCCTTTGAGTGGAAATCTTTAGATTTCGGTTATTCTGAAGGAGAAACTGCTTCCAACTCGTGTGACCAGCACAGCACTCGGTGCGATGCGGTTCAGCCACACGCACTCACCGGCCCTCTCCCAGCTGCCTCTCAGAATCCCCTTCCCTCCTCCTTCCTTCGCTCCCTCCACCCGCCAAGGCCCTTCCCGACCGCTGTGGGTGCCAGCGCTGCCCGCCCCGCTCGAGGAGCGGCCGCCGCCTGCGCGCTGGAGGGTCAGACCTCCGCAGCATCGCAGCGAGGGGTAGACCTAGAGCCCAGACACAGAGGAAGGGGCTCCTCCACCGTGGCCAGTGCCACCTAGAGCAGGGGACTCTGCAACTCTCCCTCTTGCTGGGTAATACCCCAACGCAGGAAAGACATTTATTTCCTCTTGCAGAGCTCACTGTGACTGCAGGAGGCACAATATGGTCCTTCGTTGATGCGAAGCGTTTCCCTACTGTCTTTTGTCAGAATCACAGTTCAGATAGTTCTGTTTCCAGACAAATTTTGTTTTTCCAGTCAGAATGTATTTTGTATACCTGCATGATAAGACATCACAGGAAAATACTCAAGGGGTGAATAAAGGGAGGAAAAGTGCTGCGTCAATAATTTGCTGGCTGTTTCCACTTTGCTTTGACAGCAGAGAATCTGCTTTGAGGCAGATATTCAGATGGCAGTTAATAGACAAGAAGTGGCAGGGATTTCAGCAGCAAATGGATGAACGGATCATGGGCAAGGAAAGGGCATTTCTCCACATTCAGATCTGTTTTTCATAAAAACTGCAGACATGCCTAAACCTTTCCAATATGCTACAAAGTTGTGCAGCTGTCTCCTTCCTCAACTCATTCCAGATTCAAATGCAAATCAAACTTGATGGCCTCAGTATGTAATTTTGTGCTACAATATCCCATGCAACGCACATTAAGGAGACTGGAAGCATCTTTTCGATCTATTTTCCTTTTAAATCAGTGGCAAGATTTGCATTAGGACCGGATAAAATCCTTAAATGGGAACCTTTAAGGATTTTGACATTTTTTGCAAAGAAATCTTGCAAGACATAAAATTATAACTCAGGTTATCAGAGTTATCAATGAGTGTGGTACTTGTCCCTCCATCCATCCTGGAAACTGTACCTGCCAGGGTTAGGAAGGTTTGAGTTTGACACAGGCTGAAGGGGCTGGTACTCAAGGATGCTGCTGATCTCTCGCTCACAGAGGAGGGAAAGGAGGAGGAGTTACTCACAGCTACCAAACATTTTGCGAGGAGTTGCCGCCAAATGGCACAACTCAAACAAGTGAGGAGGAAATAGAGAATGTAAATTAAAAAAAAAAATAAATATATTTATGAGATATCAAAACTCTTTAATTGGGAAGAGCAAATAACATGAAGACCCTAAACCTCAGATATTGGTCAACGCCTCCAAAACCCCCAGCCAGGCAACGAAGAGAAGGTCAGCAGTACTTACTGTTTGGGTCTACGTTCTCACACAGCTCCGTTTTGGCTTCGCCGTTGGGCCTGTCACTGGGTTTGTGCGAGAGCCGTGACGACATGGTCGCTGCTGTGACCACAGCCTTGAAGCTGCGTTTCCGTTTCTGGACGTTTAGCTCAGGGTGGAAGATGATGATGTACACCTTCGGCATGTAAAGCATCCCCAGGGCCACTGAAGCACTTAAGTTCATGGATATTGTAAGCGTGGTAGTTTGTATGTAGAGCTAGGAGACACAACACATGAGACACTATTACAAATAAGATGGCTGGGCAGAGGGCTGTAGTATTGCAAACGTTAAGTAAAAGCAATTTTCAATGAGTTTCCAACCGAAGACGCGAGCTGAGACTTCCGCGCTGCCAGCCACCGTGAGGTCCAACGCACGTCAGCCACCTGGTGGATCAACAGCCTCGTTGGAGGCTCAAGGCTGGAAAATTTCCATGTCCTTAACAACACAGTTTCTACTGTATGCTTATTTAAAGAGTGAAGATCAGATTTGGACTGAAATAATGCTGGTATAAATTTAAATTTAGGTCTACTGTAAGTTACAGAAGAGGAACTATAATAACACAAGTTAGTAAAAAAACCTTATTTTTTTTTAATTTCGGGAAGGTGGGATTTTTTTGCTTTTACTATAATTCTCTTCAATTCATTGAAATAACTTACACAGAGAATACACAATGATTTGTGTTCTCGTGACATTCAGCTATGCTTAGCATGCAAAAATAGAAGATATGCAAGTCAGAGAACAGGTGCTGCCATGAGAGGTGTATTCAAAGAAACCACAAGGATTCAAAAATATACTCTGCACATATACAGGCGTAGAAAAGCCTTTTTTTTTTTTTTTTTTTTTAAAATTACCTTTTCAGAAGACACACTATTAGGTAAACTAGAACAATTCTCATGACTTAAGAGGGTTAGGCACAGTTAAAAGGCACAGAGACAGCACAATACAGGTGCGAGGGAGCTGAAGAGGGAGCAAAATCTATGCGGATCCTCTTCAAAAATTAAATATAGAGTAAATCCGTATAGATGGGAAAATCATTACACATTGAAGGTGATTTCTTCAGAACACTATTTCCTCTTCTCCTCCTACTGAGTGTTAATCAGTCTGAATTTCTGACGGAAAAGCTCCATGAATAAATATAATGGCAGAGTAAAATGCTGACTCTGCCCAGGTACTTCCAAATTCCCATATTTAGAAAAATATGAATGTCTCCAGACTTTCTAGCTATATCTACACAGCAGTTGCTATTATAGTGATTAAGACCACCATTGGAAGCAATAAAATGCCTTACAGAAAACATAAAAAACGTGCTACGCACGGATGTGTCTCCATCCAGATGCAGACAAGCAGAAACTGAAGCGCTTTCTCAGTTTCTATTTACTTGTTATCAGACGAAAATTACACCGATGTTGTCAGAAATTTTGCCAACATCCAGACCCAGCTCATCTGGTGAAAAGCTACCCTGGGCCAAGCTACACCATTTGAGGCTGGGAGGAGCCCAAGAGGTCACCTCATCTAAACCCCTGCCCCAAGGAGCGGCCATTCACACCAGAACTAGTTCGGACAGACCACCTTGTCTCCTCAGGCCCTAAACCCACCCTCTGAGGGAGGTTTCACAGCCTCCCAACCAAACTCTCACAAAGGGCTCAGGTCTCCAAAAGGCTCCATTTGAAGGACACTGCTAATTGTCCTCTCCTGGTGGCACAGAGAGCATGTGGCCACCACACCCTTCTCTTACCTTCTTTTAGATATCTAAGTAGCTACTGCCTTGTGGGGAACTTTTAAAGAGCAGTATGGTACCACATTTCCCCTTGGTCTTTGACAGATAATGACATAATATCTCCCAATTTCAGCCACTGGGAATATCTCAGGCCCTTCTGTCTCCCCCTAACCTGGACGCTGCTGTTGACCTGCTGCTTCACCAAGAGGCGATGCTCCAAACCAAGTGTGGTGCTCTACCGAAGGCATCCTCGCTGGGGGATTATTCCCTGAATTTATCTCATAGCACTGCTGTGAAACACGGTGTTTATTTTTCGCAGTGAGGTAGTGTTGCAGCCTTTGCCGCAGAGTTACTACCCTACCGGTTGCTCCTCACCTTATGCCTTGCAGTTGAACGTTGTTACACTACAGATATACACCCTGTACCTTTATTTCCATGCACGTAAGCACTATGTCTATTTATCTTATAGGGACATTTAAAAGAGAAGACAGTTCACAACGCATTTGCTTCCTTGGAGCTGATCCTCCTTTCAGTTATGTTCCCATAAATCAGCTGTAACTCACCAGGGTCAAGCTCATTGCATCGATATTAATAACACAGACTTCAATACTCATTAAATACATTAATAGCTAGAAGTGAAATATATAACATGTAATATCTAAGGGCTAAAGGATACACAGGAAGGTACCTTCCTCATCTTCAAAGAGTTTGTAACTTACTACCAGCTTTTACCCTTGCTAATTTAGGTAACTATTATTTCTGTTTTATAGAAGCTCCTGCAATTGTTACAGGAGCTGCAGGTACCGCCACCTCTACAGCCCAGGAAGATGCAGTGGGCTGCGTGCTTGCCAAACGGCACTACGCCTAGGGACTGTCTGGTTCCCAGCTCGGTGTCCAGACCACAAGTCTCTCTGCTAACGCCTGGGAAGCGAGCTCGCTTAAAAACTGTCTGCGGTCCTTCTGGTTTAGTCGGAAAAGGACATGGCTCTGTAACACGTGGTTAGTACGAACTCCCTCTGTTTCTACACACAAGACACGTAACTAAACCTGACGGGCACGGAATACCCACTAAGCAGTATTACTGAATGAGATCTACATTTCTAGGAGGTGAGGAAAGATCTATGTCAGGGAAGAGCTCTGTCAGAAACACAGAAGATGTACCCGTACTTCAAAGCGGTGTTTTGCTCAGCGGTTCTCTCAGATGACTTGAACTCACAGACAGGCTGCTCAAGTAGCCATATGGTGAAAAAAATGCACAGTAACGTTTTACAACTAACTCTTGATTCACTTCCCTAGAGAATATAAAAGCCTTTATCAAGAAAACAGGGATTTGGACCACAGGGCAAAAAAACCCAAAATTAAAAAAAAAAAGAAAGGGGGGAAGCCAATGGCACAGCATTGCCAGCACGACACACATAGTTAGTTGTTTCTGTTCCACAGACAGAAATAGCATATTTATGTTTGACTACAGATTTTCTTTGCCCAAATCCCACTTCTTCTTCAGCATGGAAAGCAACAGCTCCCCGTAGGAATTCTGATGAACTAGTCAGTTAATATAACTATTAAGTAAATAATCACCGCACTCATAGACACATATGTCATAGACAGGCTGTGTGTGACAGCAACTAAAAATCCTCAAAAAGCAGAAGGAAAGATGCATTTGGAGCAAGAGCTACATTTAAAAGCAAGAAGTTTGCAAACGAGTCCTCAGCAGAAGTACTTGTTACCTACGCGTGGCCTTTTCTGAGTTTCGGTACAGCGGAGGACCTGGCCATGCGATGCGAGAGTTTTTTTTCCCAAAAAGAGAAGATAGGGACAAGCGAAGCTAAGAACCAAGAGGGGAAGGGGATCCTGTTTGCCCAGCTCCCTTGGCACGGGACACACAGCCCGCACCGAGGCCCCCCGCTCTTGCGCAGGAGCCGGGTAACCGTGTTTGAGGGCTTGTGGGTTTGCAGGTACCGTCAGCTACCGGCGAAAATCCACCACCGGAGCCATGCGGCGTCCTCGGAGCTGCTGCTCCTGACACGGGTGTTTCGGGTGGGTGGGCGGAGGTTTCCCGAGACATCGCGGGGGGTGGCTCCCGACAGCAGGTTTCTGCACCGTGCTCGAGCACCGCCACATGCCACGGCCAGCGGCTCCCCTCCGTGGTTTCTCCATGGGCTACAGCAGCGGGGTCTGGCCTTGCTTGGAGGTGACTCTACCCTGAGGATGGTTTCACCCAACGTTTCCCCTCAATCCTGGCCTGCCATGGCTGCAGAAGCTGCAACCAGCAGAGTGCCAGGAACATCCTTATCTAGGGGCACCCAGGTGTTCATTTTTATTTCTTTCTGCTATTAAGGGGTTGGAGGTGAAATGATTATTTAGCCAACGGGGTCGTCTGCAGCACCACGCCAGCGAAGCTTCCTGCCTCGCAAATGCCGATGGGAGATAAAAGGGAGAAAAGCGCTTTTGTAGAACAAGGCAAGATGAGTGACACACAATGCTTCTCATGACAAATGGGAGCTTTATAAAGATAAGGGAAACTAATAGATATGCTTATTATGCAGAGCCTTAGTTTTATGTATTTTATCTCTGCTTTGTGGTTTTACCAGTCAAACATAAAAATGCAGTTTACGTGAAACTATTTCATTTCTTATTTCACTTCTTCTGATAAACTCTCTGAAAGCATTTTAGATGAATGCAAATGGGTGACTTAAAATACAAAGGATAAGATTTAACCGACAATGGGAGTCTAATAATTCATGCGTGCCTTTTACAGCTGGCTGGTGAACCTGGGAGTTTCCAAACCTGATATCAAATTAAGAAATTAAGATGCAGATTTAGCGAGAGATGCTCGAACTTGACCTGAATGAGAACTGGAACTGAGCTAAGCATTGCCCGTGGAAATCAAATCTTTCTAAAAACAATGCCATGTTGGTCTCTGCAAGCCCATGCCCACGGAGGGTTTGAAGGCACGTTTGCTACGACATTAGGACAAAGTCATTCCGGAGGGTCATCCTTACTCACATCTCTCACCTCCTCTCTCTGAGACTCTGAATTTTAACAAATTTTAACTTAACACACTGCCATTACAAATGCGTCAGACTTTGAAGCAGTGCATTGGAGAAAACTCAACCCTAAGGATATCATTCACATGCAAAGGCACTTAGATTTTATCATTTATTTTACATAAATGATTTCCATTTGAATTTTACATTTTCCATGTTTTCCAGATTCTTGCTTTATTCATGCAAATGATGAAAATTACCTTCAAAACCTTGTGAGAAAATTAGACTGGTCCTGAATACACACATCTAATAACCAGCAATTTTTATAGAACAAATTATATCAATGGATGATTTTGCATGGGCTGGGATTACTCTCAGAGGTAAGGCACTGGCAGATCAGGCCTTTCGGGCTTTGCTAACCCAGTGGACAGGTTTCCAGCTGCTGGGCCATTCTAACTGAGCGCATAGCTGCAGATCTTAGAAAAGTCTCTTTAGGAGTCAGGAATACTTTTTGTAGGCTAATGTTTTGCATTCACAGCCTAATCACAAGCAACCGCTCCTTTTATCTAATCCAGCCTTCTAATTATGCAGTGAATTGTGTTATTTTGTAGTATGGAAATAAAGTGGTAGCTTGAGATATTTTTGGACTTGTGTTATCACAAACCAATTTATCTCACTTTTATATGGGAATTAAAACAAATGTTCTTACATATGAAGCAGACAGTTTATAAATCTCCCAGAAGACTCTACCAGGTCATCTGAAGATTTCATCTCATTCTCTACATTATGTTGTGCAAACATAAGCATGAGAAACATTCTTTAATAAAAATTAAAATTAGCTTCCACTGCACTATATGTTTGCAAAAATATGGAAAGCAAAAAGACTTGAATATAAATTTTAGTGTCTTATGCCCCTAACCCACCGAAGTTACTACATCATTTTAAAGGCAAATAGAAAATGGAAAATATATGTTTTCCAGGGAAACCTGTGTTTCCTGTGCTTTTGACTTCAAGTCAGCTTTGCTCAGGAAGGACCACTGCCCTTCTACCTCCCACAGGGCATTGCCCTTTTGTCACCCAAACCGCTGCAAGGGGCTATGTCACGTTTCTCACAGAGCAACCTCAGCTGCTATTACCCAGGGCAGGGGTCGCTGGACCAAAATCTCCAGTCACAAAGCACCCCTAAAACTATGCTAATTCAAGAGGGACTGAAGAGTCCGCAGCTGCTTCCATCCTTTTTGGGACCATTTCTGCCCCTCTGACCACAGCCCTGCACGGGCCTTCCAGTGCGACTCCCGTTTTTTGGCAGCACCATACCCTCAGCTGAAAAAACCCCAGCTGTAAAAGCAAATGCCGTTCTCGTTTCCTTAGACAGCTTGATTTATGGAAGTTTCAGGCAACGGCAACTTTACCCAGACAACCACGTCTTTCCACAAGGATTGCACACCTCTGTTGTCTGAGAAATACGAAATAGTGTGTGTGAAGCAGTCCTGTCAGCTCTCTTTACCGGCCCGGCTCAGCAATCCTCTTTTCATGCCCCACTGAGGCTTTCCAGCAGCCCGGTTGCACATCACAGGTTCCCGCTGGCGGCTCCCGCGGATCCAGACATGCGCTCGCTTTCTTCACTTGGATGGTACCAGTTCAACTGCAGATAATACCACACCGCCCTGGAGCTTATCTGCTGACAACTTCCAGGACCCCTGCCTCTGTCCCCATCCTTTTAAGCATCATAATCTGCTCAAGCTGTCACTTAGCAGTACCCTTTGGAGAACGGAGCAGTTTAAAAAAAACAAAACTCTTTTCCTAGATTAGAAGGTTTTAGCAGCGCTTAGGGAAAGTGGTTTCCCTTTCTTTTAAGCTAATATTATTTTAGGAAAAAAACCCAACCCAAACACCACAAAACACCCCTGCTGTGGACACCAGGCTCCAGCATTTTAGACAGAAGGGGCAAACATCTGGCAAACAATCCAAAAGACAGAGATTTCCAGTTGCAGGAGATGACTTAATAGAAGAGAGACAGTGACTACACGATTTGTCCGCTGTTCTAACCTACTGCTTCTAATAGTATTAATATAATCCACGCTGTATCAGTAGTTCATCATACTTTTATAGCGTTTGAATATTTTATAGGCAAAAAACCTACACGTCCGTGCCAACACACACACTCTATACTTACGACGGGCACTCAAGGTCGCAACGGCAAGCAATCAGTGCCGTCACGTCAAACCAGGGCTCCCTGTGCTACTTGGGTTTGGTCTCCTGGTACATCGGCACTACAGATACAGCCATCAACTACGTGATCACGCGTGCCTGTTCCTCAGGACTCCCTTAATTAATGGATGATTATTTCAATATGCTATTTTTTCCCTATTCTTCAACCTGTTAATTCCATTGCTCAGTAAGCATACCCTTTGATCCCTGTTGTGAAGACATAATGCCTACTTTCTTGGTAAGTTTTCTACACATTTTTGCCTATCTGTGCTGTTGCACTGCTCCGTGTGTGCTCTTCACAGCGCGTGGAAGACAACCGCGTTGCGCTGCAGAGGTGAGCGTCAGCGGTGCTTCAGGCACACAACCCAACAGCAGCGTCAGACAGGCAACGGCATGCAAATCGGGACGCTCGCGAAGTTTTACAAATGACAACGGATGCTACCCAAGGGACGTTTGATAAACAAATCATAGTAGTTATGCTGATTGCAGTTATTACTGTACAAAATAGCAAGGCACGCAAATAGCCTTTGTGAAATGTCTGTGGGAATGTCACAGAATCAGTCGTACCATTTAATTATAAATTCTGTGCTTAGCAATTATACGAAAGGTGACACTGAAGGAAATGATGGGATTTTAGTTTCAGAAAATTTCCCTTTAATGGTTGGTTGTTCTGCAGGCTGACAGCGCTAGAGGGGCTTATCAAGCACGCCCTGCTCGTGAGCACCCCGGTCCGGGCTGCTCCCGGTGCTGAGGCCAGGCTCAGCGGACGGGCTGCACAGCCCCGGCACACGGGGGTACGCATGGCGTGGCACGTGGGACACGTGGGCTTTGGGGCACGAGTGGAGCCCCTGGAATTTTCTTTTTTTTTTTTTTTTTTTCCCCAAGTTGATTTTCAAGCTAAAGCCCGTGTTTGTTCTCCAGCTCAACAAGGAGCTTTGTGTGCCCGACAGGGACCATTTAACTGGCTGGCTGCAGCAGACCTGAGGTTGGATGGCTTTCATCAGTGAAAATAGTCGCTCTATTAATTTAGTGTCCTTTGGAAATTCTCACAATATTACATCTGGTAAATCAGAAAAAAATGCAGGTTAACTTTGTGGATATATTTCAGCGTAATGGAAAACCAAAAACAGTTCCACAGGAGCAGCAAGTACCCACAGAGTAACATCCCTATTTACTCAGAGAGGTAAAAGTAAAGAAGATGAAGTTTGGAAAGTTACTCCCCAAATTACTTTTCTTTTACACCCAGTAATAACAATCACATCTCACTCTTTCAAGAGGCCATCGGCTATCTGCTGGCCCTCACTAAGCCAGAGCTCACATCAGCACAGGAGCAAAAGTATTTATCTTGTGGTGGCAGCTCTGCAGTAACGAGAGGTGGGGAGAAACATTTTGCCTTCAAATTATTTTTTTTTTTTCAGGGCAGTTTAAGACAACTCTTCCAACAGGTTCATATACCTTTGAAGGCTTTTTCTTCTTTGCTAATAACGAAATGACTAAATATCACAGACTGTTCTGTGCTTTTTTGTAGATGCAATCTCTGTATTTATCCTTATAAACCAGAAACTTCAGGGTTCCAACTAAACTGCAGAAGTAGTAACTAACAGATAGTCACAAAACCATTGTGTGCCTGGGTGAGTTTCTTTTGTGCATTTAACCAGAGACAATTATTATTCTTACTAAGAGAACAAGGAGGGAGCTGAGAAAAGATTCCGATTTGAAGAAACGTTACTGTTGAAGCAGAAAACAAAAGGGCATTAATCTCCTCAGGAAACTGGCCAATCCTTGCATGTTATATACGGTGAAGCATCGAGTCAGCTGCTGAGTTTCCACCACTTCATCTCCAAAGGTGACCAAAAGCAAAGTGGCCGCCAGCAGGAAGCATTGCCTTTAACGACAATATTCAGTTGTCCTGGACAAGTAAACGCACAGGGGACTCAGTCTAAGAACTACTTCTGTCAGCGTTGGCTTTTAGGATGATAAATAACCGCTCACTGCTGCCCAGTTCCGCTCTGGTTCTGGGAGGGATTAAAATTCGGTGCTAGCCTGCTGCCACGGGGGCAGCAAATGCAACACGTGGCGCGGAGCGCGGGCCGGGCGAGGGCAGCAGATGGAAGGCAGCTCTTCCTGAGGGCCCGACGGCTGACACGAACGTGAGCGTGCACACGCCCTCGCTGCTGTGTGCTCTGCACAGCGCGTGGCCTCAGACGCCCTTTCAACCTGTGGCAAAGCACGCACCTCCGTTAACCTCAGCGACGCAGCGCAACCTGCTTTACTGATACGGTCTCTGCTCTGATGTGCACCACCTTCAAAAAAATACCTGCAGAGAGGCAAAGATCTTTCAAGCTTTACCCGGAGAGCCGTTAGGATCTATCGCAATGGAGCAGGACCGCCCTGCATGGCAGCGGCCCCTGCCCGGCACATTGCTCCAACAGCTCACGCAAGGACCTTCATGGGTGCTTTCCTGAAGCTTCTGCGCAGCCACGGTGCTCCCTGGCAGCAACTGGTTGCAGTTGCATGGCCAGTGATTCAAACCAACCAAAGGAGAATGTCTCAAGCAGAAGCATCTAATCGACGGACTTGCTGGGGGCAAAATCAAAGCCAAGTCAAGGAGCTGGATGCTCCTGGAGATGTCACCGTTGTAGCTCCAAGCCCACCTCACCGCAGGGACCATATCAGGTTCCCCTGAACAGCGTTTCTAAATAGAAGCGTAAACCCCTCGTGGTTACCTTAATTATCCAGTTGTGAGACGTCCGTGCTCACGCCCAGCCCTCCGCACGCCTGTGCCCCCAGGGGCCGGCGCACCCTCAGCCCATCTCCACCTCCATCCCCGCTCCAGCACAAGCTGCTGCGGAACGAGGGGTGACTCTCGCCCCGACTCACAGCGACAGGGACGGCCGCTTCTCAGGCGCGCACGACAAGCGCCGCCACCGCTCACAGGACGCCGCACGCCGCGAACAGCAGAGGTGACCCGCAGAGTCGGCTTTAGAAACACGGGTTCTCCCCTGCCCGAGGAAACCGCTGATGCTAAAGCAAGCTTTGGATCCGGCATTTCTGGCCACCTGACGACCAGCTGTGATGTTCTGAAAAGTTGCTGTAAGGCACATCACGAAGCACAGAGATCCGGGAGCAGAACACGCCCAGAGCTGTGAAATTCCCCTTGTCACAAGGGTGCCAGATGGGATCTTGTTCCCTCCTTACGATACAGCAAAACACGGCAGACACCGATGCACAGGTACCACGCTGGGAGAAAGAGCGAGGGTGTGATAACGCTGATAAACCCTCAGACGTGCTTACAAACGCCGTCACGTTCACTGCTCCCGGCGGTTACCAGCTTGGCAATGACAACATCACACACCAGAGTTATGCAGGTAATGGGTGTGATGAATTATGTTTCAATATTTTTCTAGCAGCAAGAGGCTTAGCATACCAAAGGGAAAATTGGGGTCATATTCTGAAAGATTACCACCTGCAGAGGCCAAATGCAAAGGCAGACAGTACAGCAGTAAACAGGTCTAAAAGGACTAATTTCCAATTCCCTCTGCCTGCACTGTAAAACTGTTCCTTCTAATGTCACACTGCCAAAGCCAACTTGAATTTTCATGTCCTAAGAGTGCCCGACACATCTAGTTTTTCAGCTTGCATCTCACAGGCAAACGTGCAGAGTGAAGATGAAGCAAATGTATGTACTTTAAATATATTTCAGCTATTGGAGCTAAATACTTTATACAGCTTGTTCTCTTATAATAGGAACTTCCTTATGCAAGACATTTGCATACATCAGAAAAAATAAATATTTATGGATTATATCCATAAAACTTGTACGATAATTCAAAATACCACATGATAAAGCACTTGCTCTGAGGGTTATGATGCAGACGCAGAAGGAGGAGGAATTTTGTCTCTCCAGCCTGTGAGAGAAACTCTAGCAGCTTATCTAAAAGGAAATTAAATTATTCAGATAATTGGACAGAGCAGCGATGGAAAAGCATGTTGCTGCTTTCAAAGGGCATCAAATGGCTAAAAGAGAAATTGAAGCAGTATCAAAGACAGTCCCACAAGTCAAATGGTTTATACAGACTATATTCAGCAGAGCTTCACATCCGCTGGAAAGAAGAGCCGGTTTTACTTTCTGTATCAGTTACAGAGACAATAAAGATGCCCATGAACTACTCAGAATCACTTGGGAGTTGCTCAGCCAAGAAATGAACAGCGATGGCCCTGGCTTAAGTCAACAAAGGATTAAAGCTGTTTCAAATTGGTGATTCCCTGGAACTGACTTTATGAGGATTTCTGAATTTTGTTGTCTCTTTTGAAGTAGAAATTAGGCACAGAAGGATGGGCCAGCAAAACAACCTTCTTGCAAGGACAGTAACGTTTGAAGCGAGGTCCGTGCACCTCCGTGACTGAACTAAGATGAAGTTCTGTCTCCTTTCGGATTCGTCTGCTCTTGTTGTATCTGTTCTGGAGATACAGCGCTGCTCTGCAATGCTGCTGTCCCTGGCATGGTGACGAGAAATGTGTGTCCTACTGCAGAGCCGAGGGTGGTGGCTGGGCCGCCATGGATGGTGGCAAGGCTGTGAACCACGTCCAGGTTACAGCGAGGATGAGCCCTCCCAGTCCTGAATCTGTTCACACAGGTAACGGTGATGGAGAGCCGGGAAACGGCTGCACGTGCCTCTCCTTACATTCTTCTTCTCTGCTGATTACATGTCCGTAAGCTGATGGACATAAGAATTTGAGATGGGTGTTTTCCCACAGGGACCTCGGCTGTCTACTGTTACCCAGCGCAGATATCTGTTCACAACAGGAGTGTCCTGAGACCCACCAAATCGTTTCACTTGGGTCACTAAGGGGTCTTCAGGTGATAAGAAATTTCAGTCACAGCAGAGTTTGGCTCTATTTCAAGCACAGACAGAAGCAAATAGCTCAAGAAATCCCATTATCAATCCTCAGAACTGTCTAATATCTCTTGCTCGACATTCGTGTTGGTTATAATAGCTATAAAATAAGTTACACATCACTAAAAGAGACAAACACAAAGTGCAACAGAAGTAATGTACATCCCCAACTTCAATTATTAAAATAATGGCTTTTCCCTCTCTCGCTGGCTGAGCACTTAGCTTTTTTGAGGTAGAAATAATTCTTCATCTGTCATTTTTTCCAAAGATTACATCATCGGAGAAAGCCTTCATTTCATTCTTCATCTTCACCGCTGCACTGCTAAATTGACTGACACACAATCTTGGCATTTTATGGTATTCAGTGCCAGACTTCAGCTGCTGTTATAAATCATATTTCTCCACACTTATTGCATTTTATTCATTTTATACATGACCAGAGATTAGAGTTCAAATGAAATAGATTTTGCTATCCTTCTTATATTCCAAACGTCACTAGTCTAGAAATCTTTAATTTTACTCACTTCAACTACTGAATAATTCAATGTAAAAGGAGGAAAAAAACTCCACCAACACCCTGCAATACTCAGTTTGAGATCTTGAGCCAAATAAAGCGAGGTTCCTCTGACTGCCGCGGCTGTGTCTCTGCAGCCTGGCGTGCAGGCACCGCACGGCGCTGGTATATCTGCCGGCGCGTATGGCACTGGAGCCGCAGGAAGAGCGGCCACCTCAGGAGGCTCCTGGAAAGGGGAAACATGGGCTGATGCCAAGAGCCAGGCATTCTCAAACCCTCATCTGAAATTTCAGGGTTTGAGAAGGTGTGATCATGAACTGAGTATTTTCAGGCAATACAATATCTGCAATTACCAAAATCATGTCTTTTAGCCTCAGTCTTCAAGAGAAAATCTGTGGAAGCATTAAAAAGCACTCCATTAGAGAAATGCTGGCCATCTGCTGGGAAGCCAGCACAGCAGAAATGGCTGTTGTGAGACCCTGAACTTCCCACAAATAGCCTGGAGATCAAATACTGCTCGTAACGGTGGAGACCAGACAGCCTTACCACACTTACCCTTTTTCCTTATCAAATAGCTGCGGAGTGAACACGAGGCAAAGCTATCTCGTCATTTTTCTTAAATTATTAACATGTTCTAGAATAGAAAATAAAGTCAGGTCAAACTATTTCACGAGAATTCCATTTATCTTAGATGGAGGAATAAGCAAGAGTGAATATTCAGTGAAAGGGATTGATTACCAAAAGCCAAACAAACTGCAAGCTAACGTGTCTGTAAGTAAACATGTAGATGGGCAAGTAGACAGGGAACTAAAAATATGGCTCTTGTAAATAGTCATGCTTAATAAAACAATTGTAAAGAAATTTCCACTCAGGGAAGCCGCCTAGCTTTATAGAATTTTACTTTGCAGTCATTCCGGATACATGATGCTAATAAATAGCTCAAGAAAATGAAAAAAAGTTCTTTTTTAAAAAAACAATTTTAGATACTTAATCTTATGCTGATAGCATCTTAGGGCAAACCTCTCTGATCACCAGTCTATTAAATGTTCTTAGAAGAGGCCTCTGTCAGACCAAAAGAGGTGCTGGCATTGATTACTCATGACTGGAAAGCCTCAAGTAATGTTTAGTTTTATCTGTCTTCCCACACTGGAGGTGCCTTTCCCTGGAGGAAAAACCCCAAAGCTGGAGAAAATGAAGAGAAAGTATCTAACCATGGCCACGGTGGAGACTGTCCTAGGCTGCCAGCGAAGATCCGTCCAACGTTCCTCACTGTAGCTCGAACACTTGAACACGCAGAGGAAACCTCTGAAGAAAACCGCACCACGAACTGGCGCCCGCGTGTCGCACGACGTGCGAAGTGCAAAGGCGTTGGACACGGGGAGACACCGGCGTTGGACACGGGGAGACACCGAGGTGCAAAGCGTCAGCTGCCCGAGGCCACGCGCCGTCCCGCTGACAGGGGGGTCAGACGGGGAGCTGGAGCCCAGAGCATCGCTCCGTAACGCCGGCACGGCCCATGAGCTACAGCCCTCACGGATAGCTGGGCTCACTGAAGCATGCTAACGACACATGCTAATCGTGCAAATTCTAAAAATTTAAGCTGCAGAATAATAATGACCAAGTAAATCTCTTTTTAATTTCTTCTTAAATGTTACTTTTCTCTGACGAAGTGAAATTATTTATGCCCTTACAACACTGGCTCGGGCTAAGGTTACACAGATCCCGCCTCAGCACCTGTGTATAAATAAAATACGCCTCTCGGAGCACTGCTGTAACTGCTCAGCCCTTAGGAGCAACACACAAACTGCTGGTTACGTGTGATCGGAATAGACGCGAGGTGCTGCAGGTCTCTTCTACCTACGGCTGGAGACGACAGCAACCAGAGCATCAACACGCCAAGTTTATCCGACGCCCTAGCGGACTCCATTTGCTTCCACAGATGATCTCTTTGCACCGTTCCTTTCTGTATGCAGAAAGCACCAATAAATGCGGAAAAGTAACTGAGTGACCTTTCTGTGTGCCTAGAAGCAGATCTTCTCAGCTGGGAGCAAACTCTCTATCAGCACCGCAGTGTGCTTTTATTCGGCAAAACTTCTGCTGACCCTTGGCCAGCCCGTTCAAACACACGACTTGCAGCAGCAAAAAGTGATTCGCAATCTTGTATTTTTGGGCATACGGCTTGACCTCCCCTGCCCACAGGCCTGCTGACTTCCAGCCACAGCCTCTGGGCCTTGAGAAAGCCACAGCCCTTGAGAGGTGCTGCACATTGGGCACTCCGAAGCACGGAAAGACTGAAAAGCTCCAGGCACACCACAGCACGCACCTTCCCGTGGATTTTGGGTGCTCAGGATGAAAACAGACCTGCCAAGGTAAACGTATTCCGACCTCATTGCAAGAACTTATTGGGATGCACGTGCCAGAAGGATCAAACATTTCTCTTCCATCCTTTGCATGTCCCTACACAGAGCCTTTTGGAAGGCGTATGAGAAAAGCAAGGTACGAAGCATCTCAAAAGGTGAGGAATCATCCTCTAAGGAAAAGCAGGACGGAAACACAGAGACAGCAGGAGCTTCTGAAACTCCCTTTAGTTCCCGGGTTGGCTCTTTACACTTCGTATACTTTTATCAGTGTGGGCAAAGGAGATAACGTGGTATGTACCATGCAGGCAGGCTCCTTTGTCAAGCTGCAGGTCACAACTGATGATGGGTTTGACAATCGACAGCAGCTCATGTATCTGCACAAGGTTGTCATGGCAATGAAACGTCTGCGAATGCAGCTGATACGAACTGCTGCTTTGCCTTGACAGTGCTGAAAAATATTGCCAAAATTATTCATAGCCTGGAAATAAGAGAGGCGTAAATGCCCTAATGGGTTTTTTCCCCCCGCTATATGCTGTTAACCATTTTGGGTTTTGCAATTTTCTTTATTTTTATTGCACGGTAAATCAGTCAGCATTACATCATGACGGCAAGCAGCCCTTTCATTTAGTGTATTCAGGTCTCGCAAAATTAAATTTATAATCCAAAATAAATATAAACATTTGTATGGTTTTATAATCACACTCAGTAGCCTAGCAAGCTAATACTGCAAAACAAAGCCAAAGAAAGAAGTCAAGCCCCAAAGCACCCTTACAAGAAGGGCCGATCCCTGCCAGCCCTGCAGAGCTGCTCTCCATGGGGGTGTTTCTCCCAGTTTGACTGGGGGCTCGGGTGGAGCTGGAAAGCACAATGCACATGCACGGTGTCGATCCTGCTCTGTGGAGGCTAGGTTCTCCTGAGCTGCAAATTTGGAGTCTTAACAAGGAAAAAAAAAGAAGGTATTTCAGCCCATGCTATGCTCCTAATGAAAATCAGGCCTCCACGCAGAAGATTAATTTTGCAGAGTGAGCTTCGAGGTTTCTTCTGCCCTTTCACCTTCAATTTTGTCTCGCCCAATCCAGCCATATGAATTTTTTATTTATATCCAGTCACTTTCACCCAGTTGGAAGGCATTCTCTGAAATAAAATTGCTCTTTTTCTGAGGCAGTCCAGTTAATAGATTCCCTTTGCATCCACTCTCTTCAGCAACCGAACCTCCTTGATCTACCGACTCACCAGGCTCACAGAAAACCCCATCCCCAACCATCCCCCCTCCAAACACAAATCCCCCATTCCTCCCAGGAGAACAAGACTTATTCTCCTCCACAGCTGGATGTCGTATCTTTAAGAATTACATAATTCTTACACAACATACACGATGGTGATACTCTCTTGATCTGCCAAAGGGATTTCTATGAGGTCTCATACACGAAAGATTGAAGTAACATGCTGCCACGCTACACGAGCACGGGATAGTTACTTCACCTGCCCCACCACATCCACGAACGTTTTCTGGAGAATTTATTAGATTTCCTCATAATCCTACCAGCTCCAGCGTATCCATTCCTGGGAGCATCTCTTTCAGGTTCACATTTGTTCTGTCCCTACTTCACCTTTTAGCTCAGAGCAGACTCCACCTGGCTGACAGGGAAGAAGGTCTCCCTCCATCTAACCCTTTCAGGCAGGTTGTTGAAGCAGCCAAGAATTCCCCTACATGAGAGCAACCAGTGTGAAAACCTCAAACCAATCCCAGAAAAAAAATATCTTGCCGGTCTAACACACCTAAGAACTGAACTATGGCAACAGCCCTGCCTCTTCCCGTGCTAATTATGGTCATCTCGTTTCCTCCATCACTCCGGCCCTGCTATAAACCCCAGAAAAGTCAATGGGAATCTTTCAATGTCAGAGCAGTTTGACCCAGGCCTATACTGAGAATATATTCCATATATTTGCATACAAAGTACGATCTAATTCTGCTTGGAGAACTTCAGAGGAATCCAAAGTGCAAGCTGGTGTCAGCGGAGGAGTCGGGAAGAAAACGGCTAATCTTAACACATATTACTTCTCTGTAAAGACCTTTAGAGTAGAACACTGCTTATTAAAAAGCACTGACAAATATATATATATATCAGGCAAGCCAGCTTTTCACCGACTTTTTAAATTATAATGTAATTATTATTTTAAACAGAACATTTACATATTGCTTTGGCTACAGAGAAACGGACTTGTTATGGCTGCAAGTGTCCTTTCTATTTAGCCACGCCATCACAGTGCTGCAAAGAGTAGGTGACCACACAGTTTGGGTGTCTGGGGATCTAGAGGTTGCATTCAAGTACAAAGGTCAGTCAGCAACTCCAGCCAATCAGTTACCTTAACTGGGTTCCGAATTATTTATTAGCATGAAAATGATTTTACTTTCTAGAGTGTAAAAGTGAACAAAGAGTGTATCGGAGCTGCTTAAAAGAATGGTTGGATTCCAGCAAGGATAAGGCAGCAAAGCCTTCATTCCTGACCAGCCATCGTTAGGAATTCAAACCCTGGCAGAATAAAGAAAAATAATTGCTTATCTTACAGAAAAAAAAAATTGAAATTTTCCTTTGCTGTAGTTACCTGAAGTTACATCACTATTTTGATGGAGCCTCATTTCCGAAAAACATCTACAGGCACAGAAAAACACTGCAGGACGAGACTGCTCCAGAAAGCAGCTTGAAAAGCTGTGCCTGGGCTGTTGTCTTCGCAGGCCTTGAAAGCACCTACAACTCAGGAGCTTCTTCACATAATCTCCATTTCCACAGCCCACAAGGAGAAAAATTTCTGCTGTTCCCAAGGCTGCAAGCACCGGTCCTGTAGTGCAAGTTATCCAGGGGCAGAAAGTTGCACAGGGAGACCGAAATATTTTTTCCTTCATTCCGTTTTGATGGAATTGAATGGAAGGAACCAATTCCTTTTTGTTGGTTCTCAAAAGACAATATTCCTCTGTAACGGCAGAATGGTCAAAGTGTACTCTTTTGTCAGCGGCAGCAGTGCACCGAAACCTTTCCAGCCTCAAAAAATCCCTGCCCAGAAAACACCCACCCCACCCCCAAAAAAATCCAAACAAAAATCGGATTTCAGAGATGGATGTGGGCAGCGGACGAAGCCCCACACGGGTTTCATCCACCCTTGGCTGCTGACCACAGCTCAAGCTGACCGTGCCTACGAGCAGGTGAACGCAGATAGTCCACCCGCAGCCGCAACCCTTCAATTCCACCAGCCAACCCCAGCTCCTTCCCTCCTGACAGCGAGTCTGGGCTTCCTCTGGGGCTCCAACGTACCGGCGTGAGCCCAGAAAGGTTCGTACCAGCCCTTCCCATCCCCTAGCCCCGTCCCCTCGCTCCGAGCCGCGCTCCCCAGCCAGCACCCAACGCTGCCCCGCTCCAGACCAGGGGCTTCCCCCACCCCGCACGCGGCGCCTCGGCAGGCGCTTGGGGGTGACCCAGCCCGCAGCCCACGGGAGGACATGCGAGGCCACGAACCAGGAGCGACACGTCAAGCACACGGAAAGGCGCCGGGATCTGGTTTGCAGCGCGATTGTCCACGTTTTATAGGTGTGCACCGGTAGGTGTTCATTTTCGCTATTATTCCTCCAGAGCTGTCCATGTTTGCATCTAATTAAGTAAATGACTCGAGCCATCCAACTCTTGTTGCTACTAATGTATCACAATTAGAACAAACGGTTGCCACGGCAACAGCTCAATCTCTCATAATTCATAAACCGGAGCGCGCTTGCTTTGTGGTTGACGCAATCCTTGGGCCTCTGTGACATGCAGATGGGCGTTTATTGTTATGGTAAATTGGGAATGGGTAATCCCAGAATACAAGATGATTTAGGTGCTCATTTAAGTGAGGTTTAATTACAAAAAGTCTCTTGTTTCAGGACCTGCCAAATTCCAGTCATTCCACGATCCTGTACTGTCAGAAGGTACCCATGCATATCAACACTAATCCAGAGCATCAGCAAAGAGCTTCCTCTCAATTATCAAACACTGTAAGATTTATTGTAAGAATGAACTGAATCTCCATCTCGAGTTTGAGGCTGCAATGACAATTTACAGCAATATTCAAACCATTTTCCAATACGGTCTAACAAAGCGATACCGTGTCCTGCATCACTGTACCACTGCTCCCAATTCCTCCTCACCAGCTCCAAGCTAACTCTGAAATTAACTCCCACACATCATACCTCAGAGGTAACATTAAAAATTACTAGGAATTATTTAGAGCTCCTTATCAGCCATTGCATTCGGGGTACTTGTACAGAAAGCCAACTGGAAGATTACAGGATGAGAAAAACCCGAGTTTTAAGCCAAAGAAGCTCACACATTCAACTAATCCATGACCTGACAAAAGCTAATGGCCCAGAGACTCTATTCTGCATCTATACCTTATTAAAAATAATTCTGTCAAGATAAAAAACCAAACAGTTTATTGCTGACTTCATAGCTGCACAGCGTACCTGCTTTTATACTCAACTGAGATTTATTTACTGTCTTCTAACCCTTATTATGTACCAAGAAATAAATGGTGAGTACCTAGTAGTTCCTTTATCTCTGCATGAGGAAACCACAAGGACGCTTGTAAATACAAAGCTGAATTTGTGAAAACCTATACCTTCTGTCAGCGAATGCAAGCCCGGGGCCTCAGGGGAGAAAAAGCATCCAAAGGAGGAGTTTTTCTGTGTGTATGATTGCAACGAAATCCAGCCAGTCCTGCTCCCACAGGGAAGTTTACGTTAATAAAGGTTGTCTTACGCATTACCTTCCCGAGCCCAGTGACACAGCACTGGGCACTGAACAACCCCCCGTGCTCCGCAGATGCTACCCGGGCACACATCCAGAAGACGTGTTTATTTTTTCCCCAGCAAGTCCTTGCTCAGGTCCAGGTTGGGCTAAATCTGGCGCTGGGCTCTGCCGGGTGCTGGGGAGGCGGCTGGCAGCGCTCAGCACATGGAGCAATTAACACCGGGGATGTTGAGAGGTCCTGGCCTTCCTTGCTTATCTTCAGTCATTAACAGATTTCATCTTCCAGTCAATAAAATACGCTAAAACTATATTGATTTTGAAGTTCTGGAGAAGCAAATCACTTGATCTTTCTGCTTAAACTTCCTTGGTCCTCCAATTAAAGTAGCAGAATAAATCTTAACGACTACCTAATATCAGTTCTCACCAAGACTTTCTCTCCAGCTGTAATCATGTTTTAAGCACCTTGGCTAAAATAATTGATTTCATTCCTTTCTGTTAGCATCATCACCTAACACAATCTAGTGCTAAGCTTTTAAATGCATTTTGCTCTTCAACTTACTGGTGAATTATTGTTGCTAGTTAAGTTTGTTAGCAGGATCTGTTCCACTACTAAAAAGAGCCATCTTTTCTTCAAATTATATTTAATTATCTCCATTAAACATTACAGGCTGCTCTGATGTTGAAAATGTAAATCACAGGGAACAAGAGGAAGAT
Organism: Leptosomus discolor; assembly: GCF_034619465.1. Taxonomy (NCBI): domain Eukaryota; kingdom Metazoa; phylum Chordata; class Aves; order Leptosomiformes; family Leptosomidae; genus Leptosomus; species Leptosomus discolor. Next base: position 1,392,227 of record NC_141399.1, read on the forward strand.
GATAGCATATTGTTCATCACATATTTTGTCCTCCTACTCCCTCTGCATTCTTTTAAATAAATGTCTCTAACCAGAAGTCCAATGAAGATCTTGCAAACGCCTGAGTTGCTCAATTCAGAATGCAGAAATTATTTTTCAGTTGTTATAAACGCAACATGAGCATTACTTAATCGGTGAAACCGTATGACTCAGGGGCATGGGCAGGGTTAAACCCCAGGTTTCCCTGCTCTGGCAGAGGCGGTTAATGGCCTTTAATGGGCCATTAGCTGCGTAAGAAAAGCCCTGATTGCTGAGCCAGTAACCTATTCTTTGTAAACAGGAGTTTCACCTCGTTCCCCCACCCTGGCTTTTGTCACCGCAGATACTTCAGCCATTTAAAGGCCAAATGCCACCACAGACGGAACAATCTCTTGGTGAAGGCCTGACATCATTAGCTGAAAAGTGCTAAACCTGAAAAACCCTCCATAAAGCCTTGACAATTAAAGAGGTCAGCAAGGCTCAGCCCTGCCCACCGCAGGGGACCCCACCGACCAAGATTTGGCTGGGAAACGTCTGCCAGACAAGGGAGATGCTCTTGTAAAATACTCCTTTGCACCACTAGAGCTCGGTGGGTGCATTCCCAGCTGCTGCCCACCCCTTCCCCATCCCCACTGCTCCGTTTGGCAAGAAAACACACGGGTCTTCAGTTTCTGCTGCTGAGAGAACACAGAGACGGGCAGGTTAGCAATAGAGAAGATAAAGCTTAAGATGGAAACTATGTCAAACCACCAAATTGCAGAAGAAAAAGGTCTTCCCTGGGGAAATCCCCGACCTGGACAGGGCACCACACTCACCTGCCAACAACCCGCGGGGGTGGCTGGGCCACAGCTACGGGCAGAGGCGAGAGCTGGCTCCCGTACCCACCGGTCCTCCGCCGTGGTGGTACGGACGCAGGCTTCAGGGCAGCTCCAGCCCCAGCTCTGCTTTGTTACTGACCTCCCACCCCCCCAAGCTTCGCTCGGACATGTCGAGCAGAGCACTCCCCCAGCAAGACCCCTTCTTTAACAGGAGGGAAAGACAGTAAAAAACCCCAAACCAACAACTTCTCTCTCTCTCTGATCTCTTCCCCTAGGTTCCCTTTTCTCTTCCAGTTTGTCTCCTTGCCCATGCACCTGAGCAGCTCCCCTTGTACATCCTTGTCGGCACCTTTGTTTCGGCACTTGCAGACTAACCTCTTTCTCTTTTTCATTTGTCGTAAGGTATCGATCCTCCGACAACACTTCTCAGCTGCTTTCTGCCATACGAACACCACTATGGGTTTCTAGCGCTGCCTGGGAAGTAAGGGCAGCACGGGAACCGGTGATATCTCTGTACCAGGCACCGGAGCGGGGTTGGTTTGTGCTCGCTGTTGAACGGGGACTCCTCAGTCCCTCCACAACCAGTGGTGGGGTGCTGGTGTCGGGGGCAGCTCAGCTGCTGCGGGGTGAGCCGGCCAGGGACCACAGGACATGTCCTGCCGGTGGCTGTGACCTGCTGGTGGCTGTGGTCCTTCCCCAGCGCCCCACGGAGCGACAGACGCACCCTGCACTGGCACAGCACAGCCGGGTCTGCAGGAGCCCCCCAGCCCCACTGCGTGGTAAGGAAGGATCCTTGCTGGCTTTTTTTGCTGAATTGCTTTTGATGAATACGAACGCATACTTTAAAAAAGCCATTGTTTCAAAATGCAGCAGTATAAACATGCCCCAAATCATTTCTGACGGGGTACACTTGGGACACAAAATTTTTGCTTCAGTCTATGAGAATTCATTGTTGTTTCTTTTTAACCTTCTGCTAAGCTTATGCCTCAAAGACAAAATACAAGGCAATTTCTTTGACTGAGTATGATGGTTTCCAGTTTTATTATTATTACATGCCTGCTTAAACCATTTAAAACAACAAATAAATCCTTCAGGTCAATATTTTTGCGTTCATCTCTCATGTGTAGTGAAACCTATTTTTTGCTTTGCATTAAATTGGCCTTGCTAGACTGAAAATGCACCTTCAAGAATAGCTGTTTTCTTCCTCTGCAAATTCAGCTATATTTAGCTCCCTGGTATGCACAAAGGACTTGACATTTTTGCGTTAGAGGATCTTATTCAGAGCAAACTGCAACCACCTCCAAGATCAACAAAGATTGCTTTGTGATGGGGATTTCCTTATCAGTCCCTGCAACTTCGTTTTTTTTACTGATTTTGTAGAAAAGTCATTTTGGCCTTACTCCCTCGGGTAAAACATTGACTGAATTTCTAGCTCCAGAGCTGCACATTCTCTCTTCTTTGCACATCAGTTTGGTGCAGGGTAAGGCAACTGTACTGCGGGTAGAAAGTCACTGCTCCACGATGCCCATCCCGCCAGCTCCCTCGACCGAATCAATGGCAAAACTTCACCTGACTGACTCTGAGCAGGTTTGCTTTCTCCTTCCATCTTGTTCCTGTTTAGTCTAAACCAAACAGAATGAAAATTTAGCTCTGAATGTGTGACTCTAGTAGGGGCAAGAAAGGACGCTCCTTCCGTGTGGGACTGACAAGGGTACTTGTTTTCGTGCCCTTCCGCAGGCTGCTTTCATAAGCCATTCATAAGCAATGACAAAAGTGCTTAAGGACCCATTCTTTCTGCTGAAATGGTTTGATCAAATGAAACCCTGACTCTGCCACATAAGTTCAGCAAGAAAACTGAGAAACATCTGCATAACTTACATTGTACTGTGTAAGTCCGTCGTGGTTTTCTCTTTGTTCCTGGATGAGCTTAGAATCAGCAGCCATTATTTCTCACTCAAAATAACATTATTATGTTTCCACAATACCCACGGGGTTCAGAAACTGGTTATGATCTGCCTTCGCAAAGCGCTACTTCAGTTCCTAGCGTCTGGCTTACAATGTTAGCCACGATCTACAGGATTTTTCTGAAAGGATGATTAACTCTTGTTCAAACAAAGGAGCATTAATGGGAACTGAGGTTTTCTGCAGCAAAAATCAAACTGCGCTGTACATTGCATGGACGTAGTAGAGCACACCATCCTCTGGCCACCTCTCGGGGAAAAATCCTGCAGAGGTTAGCGCAAGGAATGACCTTTCCATACAGCCCAAAGTCATCCCACCTGAATCCCTGAACCAGAACTCTCCCCCAAAAAATGCATACTAGAAGAAAATCAGGGTTTCAGGAATAAATCCATACCTCTGGGAAACCCCATCATCTTTGTAATGTCCTTATCTCAAGCCTCACGTACACAGGAAATTCAAAATAACCATTAAAATACACTATCACAAATTGAAACTATCTGCAAAGACATTAAAATAAACTTACCGTCCCCAGTTCTGAGCAAATGAGATGATTTTATGATTACATCCTTGTAAACTAACGCTGAAGAGCTATTTTATAACTGTACAGTTACCCCTTGTTCCTGTATGTAGCTACCTGGAGGTACGTGTGACTATCTGCACTATTCAGAAGCGCTATTCACAAAACAGGGTTTTGCAAGACGGAGTTTTTACTGTTGCTGCCATAGAAATACAGCAAAAGCTTGAGAAAACCCCCACTAACGCCCAACAGCGGTTGCATGGTCGATGCAACAGCTCTGCTGGAGAAATTATGTTGTCAGCTCAAGTGAGTTTGACATCGCAGAGATATCAAAACGCAAGCAAAGAGAAAAGTTTCATCAACAAAGTAATTACTCTTCTGGACTCAATGGAACCGCAATTATTGCGCTTTGAGGTGTTGTCAGTTTACGCTGCAGATGAAAACTGATAGGTAACAGTGGCAGGGGCCTGTTTTCAGATGTGGAACTCTCCTGGCAGTTCTACATTTTCTAAAAAAATAAGGAACCAAAAAAAGTACGTGTCAACACTATGCATTAAACACCCACACGTTTTTTCCTTTAAAATTTCCTAAAAATTACGTCGCTTTCTAGCCAGAGGTCGTTAACTATGCACTAGGAATCACCGAGGAAAAAGATACCCTTCTTCCACACTTGCCCGTGGCACCTCTGAACTAAGCTCAGTGCTCGTGGGCGTGCAGGGGACACGGCCAGCTGCGCCCCGACCAAAGCCGAGCAGAGGCGGGATGTGCCCGGAGAGCCACGGGCGAACGCCTCTGCCCCTGCCGGGGCTCCTAACAGGCGATGTGAAAAGGCATGAAAAATATTCCTAACCCTGCTGTCCCAGGCAATTTGGGGTTGTTCCTGCCTTGTGGCTCTTGGTTGACTGGGCACAATCGAAACGCAGACGGCTGAGGAGGACGAGCTGGTTTTGAGTCCCCACTTCGATGACTTGGTTCAGCTGCTTTAGGCTGCCCCAGTGGCGTGGGAGAACAGTTCTCCCCAAAGGACAGTGAAAAATTATTAATTTACGGGTTTTGCCCTGGAACATCCCTGTCCTCCCCCCAGGACGGTACCTGCAGCAGCAGGCCGTGCTGTGACGTTCTCAGAGACGTGCAGCTTCTCGCCGAGGGGAGGGTATGTTCAGCTGCACGTTTGGTCAGCCTCAGTGCTCCGCAGAGGCAGACAGACCCCAGAACACAGCAGGGAATCTGGCAGCCCTGCTGCGTTGTGTCCTGGTCACTGAGGCACAAGGGGACAGGGGTGGCCCTCTCTGGATTTGGGTGGGGGTATTTTCCCCTCTCTAATGCACGCTGCTTGCCGAGTTCCATTTATTTTTCCATCCTCCGAATCAGATTTTTTTCTCTCTCCTCAACAAGGAAGGGAATGGAAAAGGCTAGAATTATCACAGCGGAGAGATCCCTCACTTTCTGCATCAGACATCAAAGCAGCATGCTCGCAGGCTTCAAAGAGTCCCTCGGTGACTGCAGAACTACCGCGGGGTTGCTAACTTACAGTAATTTCTGCTTAAATGAATACATCTCTGTTATGAGACAGCCACACACGAATTTAAATGCAGTATTATTACTCCATTACGAAGATACCTGCTTCAATAATTGAAGATTCCACAAAATGAATTGATTGTTAATTATCTTTTAGCTTTCACCTATACATTCCTGTAAGGCTATTACGGTCTGAGCATGCACACAAGGACGGCGCCGCACGTACCTGCCTAACGGTCGGTGGCTCCCCTGCATTGGAAACGCACCCCCTCCCTCCTTAGGTAATTATGGGGAACATGATTGTGGCCTTGGGCTCTGCCTGCTCAGTGTTTTCAATTAGATTTTACTACAAAAGTACGTATTAACATTAAAGGAGCATTACAATGCAGCAGATGTGATAAAACAGATCAATGTTAGATGTACCTTATGCCTCTGTTGTTTCAAGAATCATAATCACCATTAATTTATGGTCTTCTGAGGAGGATCTAATTACTCTAACCATCACTTATTTCACCCAGAGTATGCACTTTTGCTGTTACCTAGCTTTAAATACCTGCCTTGACAACACAGACCTGCAACTGCAGCAGTCCCACAGCCTCCTACTGGCTTGGCCGAACTTAGAAGGTTCTGAGCACAGTCAGACGCTCGGATGGGAGATCTCCCCGACAGGATCAAGCGCAGGTAGACATCCCTCTTCCAGCAGTCCTGACTTGGCAGTACGATGCAGCATTGCCGGTAATATACCTATCACCAAAATGTCTTCATCCTTCCGGTCATTAAAGATGCCTCTTGGAAGAGCACAGGTGTCAACTCCCGCTTCCTGGTCAAATCCTGCCCCGTTTGAATTGCCCATGCTTCCCCGCCTCACGATGCTGTTATTAATGTGGCAAACGCAGCCCTGGAGGGGTTCTCAGCCTGAGAACGTACACAGACCTACGCAGACCTGCCCGCCTCACACTGCATTTCTGCGTGCTGCTAAAACGGCAGCTCGCCAGCTGATGCAATGCTTCGAACATGTGGTTTTTAAAATCATCTGTAAAATGCTTTAGGGTTCTTCTGCATGCAAGGAACTGCTATTACTGTTATTATTGTATTCATTTCTGAAACACTCCAGTCTGCCTGCCTGAACATTACACAAATTAGCGGTGGATAAAAAAATCCAGAATCATTATGTAGTTCCAGAAATAAGTGACAATCAAAGCGCTTAAAACACATTTAAATATATAGAGATATTTTCCCACCGCTCGTTGTTTTCTACCCAGTGTAGAAATGCAATTACAAGAAATACTCTCACTTCAGAGACTAGCAAAACTTCAGGAATTACTTGATGCTTTACAAAAGTAACTCAAAGTGCTTTTGAAATACCAAGTGTCAAATCTGGCGTACAGAAATGCAGCTCCATCAGTGTAAATGATGTCCTAGAGCCAGGTTCCATTCCTTACACCATTGCTCCTTTTTTTGTGCTGCTTTCTGCAAAGACCCCCGCTACCCAGCTCCACTCATGCCATGCCTCACCTAGGCTGAGCAGAAAGAGGGGTTGTTTCCCGGGCCGAGCTCCCACCTCTGACGGACACAAGTGCCCCGGGACAGCAGCGAGGCAAGTGCTTGCAGAACGTCCCGTGTCTGGCACCTCTAGCCCACTGCCCAGGAGAAACCTGCACTGCTGGCAGTGACTGCTCGTAGAAACCAGATATCTTTACATCCACCTCTAATTGTGGGAGAAAGCTGAACGGAGGGTAGCTCACAGTTAGAGCAGAAGGATTGCCCTTGCTGCGATGCAAAGCTGCTGGCCGTTTGGCACAGGAAAGCTCTCAGGAGTTTGCATGGCCGAGGAATTAGTGTCCCCCGTCTGCCCGGAGCACCCGCGCCCAGCCCCGCGGGGACCACCGCCTTCTCCTGCCGCTGACACACGGGGCACAGGCACCAGTGCAGAAAGACAGCCCCCCGCTCTTCGCTCTCCGCACACAGCTCTGCCGTGGCAAGCGGGAAGGCACCTGCAGAGCTTGAGACGAGGCAATGGAATCACAAAACGGCCTGTCTTTCCTCGGGGTGCTGCCTCGGGCACATCCTGCGTAGCCACAAGGTAAAACAGCTTCAAGTTTTCTCAAAAGCGCAACGGCCACCCAGAAGTAAATCTACCTTTCATCGCGCATCTGCTCACGAATGCCGGAGCCGAGCAGCCTTCACCCGATCCGTCCCCTGCTAATGAGAGTCACGCTCATCCTCCATGGGAGCAGGTCCAGCATCACGTCACGGCAGCCTCTGGATCGCCGACCCAAGCAGCGAACACTCGGTCATGCCCCAGCCCCGATCGCAGTGGGGAGAGCAGGGCACCGGCAGTATCAAACTCCCATCCTTTTTGGCATCAACCAGCAGCTTTTTCTATCTCAGCTTCAACTGGGCTTTCCCTTCGTGGGCCCTACGCCATTTCCCATCACGCCAAACAGAAGCGGTAAACGACCGCGCTTTGCTCTGCTCTACCGGAGGGTTAGGGTACGGTGTATCCCGACATCCCAGGGGCCTGAGTTTAGGCCACTACGATTTTGCTTCACTACTTTTTTTGTCTTTTTTTTTTTGTCTTTTTTTTTCAGCGTTCTGTGACAGGAACCTACTAAGCAGAGGGAGACGGGGCAGGTACTGCTGATTAAGCCGTCTTCTCCCTGAAGCGATTAGCAAACACTGTGAAACAATCCAGCCAGTAATACTCTGCTTTTCCTGAGCCGTACTCTCCCGCAGCGGTTCTCAGAAGCGGCTGCTAAAGGCCATAAGCCAGCTCCTGTCAGTAAGCGGTGGGTCACAGAACCACCAAATGACAGTCTATGAGTGTCTCCTTGTTTAGGGAAGGAACCTCCTGCCAAAGCACCAGGGAGAGAGAAACAAGTGTGTGGCAAAAGACCGGTGACTCCAGAACCCAAAATTCCTGTCGCACTTACGGTGTATGTATGTAAATACCGACTTTTTATTTTAGGGTTAAACCATTAGTAGCAGTGACGTCACAAGCCTTTTGTACCGTTTTTTGACTAGTAACAGTGTCCCTTTCCTCTTGGAAGACAAAATGAATGCGGGAGGTAACAAAACAAATCTTCCTGAGAACTTTACTGAGAAGGCAAGACTGTTGATTATTTCCACAGAAATTAACTTTGAAACTCTATAGACACTTGAAGGTATTCACAAGGGTTTTTCTATACTCTTACAGCAGTGTTCTTACATATCCTGACAAAAGTATAGGCCACCAGGATCATTTTTGTAATAAAGGTTGTCACAAAAAAAAAAAAATCCACCTATTACTTAATTTCTAAATTCCAAAGAACAGTTGATATTCCCCTCAATTAAAATGAAACGCTGTGTGCTCACTGTGAATAGCCCAACACTCCACAAAAGCAGACTTTATTGTATACTCTGTTCTTGGAGGCTCTCCAGACCTTACGGCTCCAGCCTGGAGGGCCTGAACTGAACTTAAGTGAAGCTGCTTTTCAGTTCAGGCTTGTCTCAGGACAACTGTAACGCCAGATCTTTGTATTCCATGGTTTTCTCAGGGATACAATCTTAAGGCTGGATAAAATGAAGAACTTCACCATTTGAACATGCAGATCCCTGCGGCAATGCAGCGATGCAAACTGAGAGCATATCAATGAGAGAAATGAATATTTGTGGTTCACGAGTTTTATGCAGGTACTATGACTAGAATGATTCTTTAAACAAAAGTTACAGCTCGTGACTGTCCTTGTATGAGCCCCAAATCATGGTAGATCCAAAGTCACATTCCCTGTGAGCCTCAAAGCCTGATTTTCTCCACCATCCAATAGTATAAAACTCCAACAAATGTTGCAATAAAATCCTCATAACTCCAAAATCCACATATATAGAGTTGCTATAGCAACTGTCATCCCGAGCCTTCCCAGGGGAGAAAATAAATGTGTGTCCTACCTGGTTAATCGGTATTTGTGTTACACAGAATTGAAGGGTAACTTAGTTCCACCAAAAAATAGAATATACACTGAAGTGCCGCCGTGTTAATGTGACATTATTTAATCTGAATAAGAATCCACTTTGCATGTGCCTTCAAATTATAGTATTTATGTAGCATTCAACACAATAAGTAAAAATGTTGCTGCCAAATATACCTGGCTTACCCTGCTTATTGGTTTGAATCAAACAGGCCTTAAAAATAGAGAAATGAGAAGGAAGGTGGACCAGTAGATGGGATTAAGGACTTCAATAGGATTTCATAGCGGTTGTATTACAATAAAAACACCCCTACAACCAAAGGTTCGTGCATGATCTGGGTGCAAAAATAACGTGATGGAAGCTGATGTCTGTATGGTGAACTTTTCCCCGTTTCTCTCCATTCCAGGATGAATACAGCTCCCAAGCAGGAAGATGGCACTAGCTGAAAAACCATCATCACTCACTCAGAGTCATGAGTACAACTTTTTTAACTTGAAAAAAGTCCTGAAAATAATTCAAGAAAAAAATCCCAGTTGGAGACTATATTTGGAAGCATGTTGACAGTTGTTACTAGCTTGTAGACATATCCAGAAATGTATTATTTTAATCTTAGCAATTACTAAATAAAAGTAATCACAGCTACAGGGCCATAAAATCTCTGTGAAACATAAAAATATAATGATGACATATCCCCCTATATTAATTCAATGACATAATTCGAGAAAATAAGATCTTAGGGGAATATTCAGCATACAGAACTACATCTGTACATAGTTAAAGAGTACAGATACGGACTTCAAACCTGTGGAGACAATGATTTCTTTTAATCTAATGCTTACAGCTCTGGCAAGTTTCCCAATTGCCCTCCTCCTCCACCATCTGAAGAGCCGGCTCGCAGGAAGCCGTACATCTGTACGGGCTAACGAGCGGCGCTGCCAGGCACGGCACGGCAAAGCGGCGTTAGGTTTGGGGCAGGCAAAGCACCCAAGTGGATTCTGGCGTGCCTGCTACAGAGAGCTGAGTGATGCTCGGGTTTGCCATTCAAGGGATCTGATTTCTCAGTGTTATATTCTAGGGATTGGGGAAATTTAATTTAAGCAACAGTATATGTGTATATATATATGGTAATACTGAATAACCATAGGAGAAGAAAATAGCTTGTGCTCTTACAGTCCTTCATAATTAGACCTAAACATGGTTAGAAAAAAGGGAGAACACAGCAGCAAGAAAACCCCTCACCCTAACCAAGGCTATTTAACAGGAACCACGGGCAATTCCCCCTGCTCTGTTAATCTCCAGCCACCACCAGACCCAAATCCAACAGTTCCATAGTCTCCTATCACATCCTTCCTGTGCCAGTTTTTCTAGGAGATTATTCGCAAAAGCTTACTTGAAATTTGGGATGTCCTTTTTGTCTCAGCTACCTTCCTAGGGAATATCCCAAACCTAGGGAATCCTCCCAAACAAGGAGGAGGAGTGGGGGGAAGCACCTCTGGGAAGGCAACTGCTGCTTTAGGCCATGCCACCAGACCGCGCAGGGGCTCTGCTGCCTCTCTTGGCCACTTGCCCCCACGTGCAGGCGCGCAGGGACCCCGGGGCTGGGGACACGCCGGACAGGCAGCCTTACGGACAGAGCTGCTGTCGTTGGCTCTGCTGGCGGATGGTGAAGGCGACCTTCTGTCCGTACTGCTGCCCACGGCACTGACTGAGGGTGCCACACGGGTCTGGGAGGCAGACTCCTACCCGCCTGCTCAGCCACCTTTTAATATTCACATAAATACAACTACATTACATGACAAAGGTTAAAAAAAAGTGCTGAGAAGTATTGTTTTTCCTAACAATAAATTGACTTCTATGTACAGAAAAAGCAAACCAGTATTTTAAGAACTCTGCATATTACATTGATTTAACTACAGATGCTTTTCCCCCCTTCACTTTGTTTTTACTATGGAAGTATTGCCTCCGGAAATCCGCAAGAGTGTAAGTTTTAAAAATATTTACGTTACGAGAGAGACTAATTATAAAAATGTAAACTATTCCTGCCACCTACGAAGTGATGTTTCCAACATATGTTAGAGCACATCACGTGCTCTGCCATGCTGTTGCTCTTTACAGCATCTGTAAAAGGAAAACACTAAAAGTAATAATAATAATAATAAAAAAAAAGAAACAAAAAGGGACAAGGGACAGGGCGCAGAGATCTGGCCTCAAACCGCTGGCCCCCACCAGCCCCAGCAATGCCCTAGTGCACTGCCCTGCCTCTGGAAAGGAGTTAAAATCACAAACAGATAATCAATGAACGACCAACCCAGAGGCTGTGGGGACTAATTAATCCGCGCCGCGGGGCAGGGTGTGAGGTGCAGCTTCCCGCAGGACACCTCCCCACGCCTCCTGCATCCCATCCCAGCCCTTCGCTTTCGTACTCTCAAATTTGGACTCAATTTGGCTTATTGATTTCGCCCGACCTGACAGAGCAATCTGTGCTCTTTTCAAGTCCCACTTTGTATTGACTGTGCCGTGGAGCTACGACTCCTGTAATTGATTTAATGGCTCTTTGAGGCCACTTTGTTTCTGATAAGATACCCGCACATCTGCGGAGAATTTAAAATAGTTTTGTTGTCAAAACCAATTACACCAGGAGCGTAAAAGCAGCGTTTCACCCCTACAGTCCCTCTCCAAATGTCCGGGTTAACAAGCTGAGCAACACTAAAGCAGGAGCTGGGCAGCAGGTGGGGATGGACACCGTCCCCTGCCCTCAGCCCCAAACCCCACTGACCCTTCAGCTGATGATGGTTTTGATCGTTAGGGGCTGCTCGGAGTTGAGCAGTGACTCCCTCCTCCTGCAGGGCCTCCTCTCTAGAGTCAGTGGCTTTCTACAAAATGCAGACTAACGGAGGAACCTTTCTGAGCAAGGACATGGCGCAATTCCAGTCCCCAGTACGGTGTCCTGGTCCTCAATCAGCATTTCAGAGTACACCCTGATAGTTACAGGGAAACACACAAAAAAAACCCACCCTGAAACACAACCCCAAAACCCAGACAACAGCAGCGACTGCCGGGTATGGAGCAACGGCTGCGTGACCATTCCATCAAAGCTGAAGAAACTCAAGGAATGGTGAGACGTGGTAAGGACAACCGTATTCCACGCCCGCCAGGAAGCGACAGGCTGCATTACCAAACTGAGCCTATAAATTATAACTGACCGTGTGTTTTCTGAATTTTTAGATAGCGGACAAAGAAACTGGCTGAGTAAATGCAGGCTGTTAAAAAGTCAGGGATCCACTTTTTCCACGTGCCACCTCCCATACACCTAATATTTTATCTCCATCCTGTAGCACAAACTCTGATATCTGGTCTTCCTCAGAGCATACCGCCTCCCTCCAGCCTGCTGCAAATGCTACTGCTGCTTGCATCATTTGCCTTCTATGAATTACTTGCAGCATACTTCTAGTTCTTTTTTGTTGTCGTTGTCGTTGTTATTTTCTACACCGAACAAGGTAGGTATTTTCAATATGCTTTCAACCAAACAACATTATGCTTGTAGTTATTGATAAAATAAATCCATACAATGAAAATCACAACATTATATATAACACTAGTTCTCAGTTTAAAAGATTGTGTTGTGTGAGCTTTTCAGCAGATGCAATTTCCATTTCAGCAAAGACCTGTGTGGCTAAGCTTAAGCACAATATTTTCCAGAGCAAGTACCTGACAGGAAATCACTAGCAATCACCAAAAAGTACAATCCCCGCAACCCCGCTCAAAAAAAAAAAGAGGGAGGCGGAAAGGAAAGCGAAGCAGCAAAGCTGCTGCAGCTCCATCTCGGCGTAGAGCAGAAGGGGGAAAAAGCCCCAACAGCGGAGCCACAGGTACGGCACGGGCGTTCGGCACAGCATAGCCATCGCCTGCCGGCGCCGCGGGCCGGGGCAGCCGGACAGCCCATCACCGGGACTGCGCGGGGCTGTGCACACCGGGCGCTTCGGTTTTGACAAAACACGACTGGTTCCAGCCCAGGGAACCACGATAACCCCTGGCAGCGAGCGTGGGCTGTGACAGCCAGCGGGCACCAAGGTCCCTTGCAGGGGCACGGGGGCTTCCCCTGGGCCGCCGCATGGCCAAGCGAAGGGCCGTTCGCTTTGCCCCGTGCCGCCTTCTGTGCTCGGCGTGCAACCGAGCTGATCACCGTGTCTTTTGCTGCCCTACACGAATTTGTGCAGGAATCCTCTGCTCTCAAAGGAGCGCAGGGTAATTGAGCTCCGCGACGACACGGAAACCTAAAGCTTTTGCCGCGAAATTGTTTTGAAGGCTGGCAGCAGCCTTTGAAATTCTTCTGGTCTTTCCACCACCTGTCTCAGTCTCCGCAGCCAGCAGTTTAAAGTGCCTCATCCTGGTCCCCTGCGGGCCTACAGCAGCACCGGGCAGGGAGCTCAAGAGCTGCCCTGCATCCCACCGACGTTACCAACGGGCCCAACCGGGTTTAAAGCCGCTTATGCCATTTCTGATCTCTCCCTCGGCAGCGAGAGCAGAGGTGTCCGAAGCTTTCGTAAGACTTGGCAGACCTCCTTTCCCGTGGAAATTAATTACCTTTAGGGATGCAAAGGCTGCCTTGTAAAGCCCATTGCAGAGGTGAGATGATACGTAAAAATCTCTATAACCTCCGCTTCCTCCTGGGCGATCCCCTCTTCCACCGGCAAACTGAGGCCAAAACAATTGCACGTCTCTGTACAACCAACCTCCCGAATCACCAAGAGCAAAGCTCTGGTGCAGGCACCTTCCTATGGAAGAGACTCGTAGCCAAAGCACAGACCAGCCCAAACTGACACCGCTGTCTTCCTGCAATTTTACTTGAATAACCCATAGGTTTAAGAACTGCAAATACCCCTGGCACAAAACGAGCTGGGATCTGAAATTTGCTCGCTCATTTAAAAGCTGCAGTAATTTTACCCGCAGTGGTGAGCTTGCCCAAGTCTTGTGTCAAAGAACAAACGTTAAACGAAGACAGAGGTGAAAAAACATGAGCAAGAAGCCAAAGCCCATTCGTGCGCAGGGAAGCTTGGGGTCAGTAAGGGGGGATAACTGACAGTACGCTGCTGAACCCACGCAAGACCTGTGGGAGAGCACTTGAGGTGAGGTCAGCGATGCCTGGGCTCAGCCGAAGTACGCCGCAGGTACGGAGACCTGGCAGCGGTTTCCTCCGCGCTGGGGAAGTAGATGGGGGTCAGGGCTGGGGAGGGTAAGACAGTCTGACAGCAGGTCAGGACAGCCTAATATTTTCATTCGTCCTTAAAGACTAGGCTTGCAGGTATTTGCCAAATCACTCTGAAATTACAGCTATCTCTAAACGAGATTCAGACAGAAGTAAGCCCACATCTCTATCACCAAGTATTAGCTGGAGCCACCTGGGCTGCAACGGGAACGTGCAGAAGGGGCCCGAGACCCAGGAGGTAACTGAAGTCACTCACGGTTTGATTCAGCCCTACACATTGTACTAGCAGATCCATTTTTCACCTCTTGAGTACTGTTTACTCAAAACACACAGAGCAACCAAGGTTCTCCCTTTTTATATATTTTAAGTGCAAATCTGAAAAGGCTTTTTCTTGCCAGTAGACCTTCTGACAAAGTCTGGTAAAATGAATCCTATTGTCCTCTGGCTGTTTATTATAGCCTGCTTTCCCCAAGGCCACCATCACCACCGATCAATGCAATGAGAAGATGTGAGGAAGAAGGACTTTTTCCTTGTTCCTTTGCGTGAGACAGAAGAGAGGCCGTTAACTTTTGTGCTTAAACCATCACAGCACCACCTGCAACACGCCAGGTTGGGATCCCAGCTAACCGCTGCTCTCAGCGGAGCTGATCCAATGTATTTACAAAGAGCGCTTTACACCTGACTTGTGTCGGCAGCAAAGCCCAAAGTTGACCGAGTTTTGCATCTCTGCTCTGATTGCCAGGGCGCGCTTCCCTAAGCTGCTGGTGCCTGAGCCGCTGGGAGCATGGGCTGGAAGTGATGTGCGTTGGGCCCGTGACAGACACCCTGCAGACTCCTCCGCAGCACCTGAAGCCTCTCAAAGCCAACGGGAACCTTTCAATCGAGCCTGACGGCACTTTGCAATAATTCATTTTTGTAACAAACCAACTAATGGATTAGATCCTAACGTCTGGATGCTTTTTCTTAAGTCACATAAGCGTAGTAATTTTGGACTGGGTTTTGGTGAATGAACTCCATGGGCTTCTCACGAAGAGAAGCAACCTGGCGTTCACTCCAGGACTCTGGCTATACCCTTGCCATGAGCTGTAGGGTAAGTCTACCTGGGCTAGCTTAAAAATAACCCGTGCAGAACTCAGTGTCAGTCTAATCTCAGCAGCTGAAGCTCAGGACAAGCTATTTACCCTGTGGTGTATGTGTGCCCTGAGGCTGCTATTTGTGAAGCAGAGCACTCATCAGACTAGGCACTGCCCTCAGGATTGAACTCCAGAAGTGCAGGAGTCTACTTGACTGTTTTTTGACAGTTTTTTTTTGCTTACATCTTGTATTCAAAATGATTTAGTTAAGAGATGCCTCTTTCTGGACAATATGACAGCTAATTCCCACTTATCCTACTGAAAAGATACAATTGAAATGGATGCAACAATAAAACTAATGGCTAATATGATTGCTATTGATCATTTGCCAGTTTATCAAATGAACAGCCCACCAGCTAAATGGAGAAGGAAAATAGTGCTATACATTGCACACGCCTCAGTAATGATCTAACTGGAAAGCTCATTTCAAAATCTATGTAAAGCTGAACATCAGCCCCTCGTTTATAACCGCAATGAATCCTGATAGATCAGGTGCACGTTTGTTCATTTTCACCTACCTTTTCGGCTGACTGGGCAGTGCCAAAAAATATTGGAATGAAGGCAAGCCATACTATACAGGTAGTGTACATAGTGAATCCAATGGGTTTAGCTTCATTAAAATTCTCTGGGACACCCCGAGTCTTGATGGCATACACAGTACACGTAACCATTAGAAGAATGCTATAACCCAAGGAACAAATGATTTGTAGATCCGTAATGTCACATTTGAGAACTCCTCTGGCTTGATCAGGGTTCATAGTTTTCTGCTCATCATAATCTATGATGATGTTGGGTGGGTCAACTGCAAACCAAATAAAGACACCTAGAAGCTGGACAGATATCAAACTCGACGTGATCGCCAGCTGCGACGTGGGGCTTATAAGCCTGGGGGCAGTCACCGACTTTTTGCCCTGTTCAAAGATGCGGTAGATGCGGTTTGTTTTAGTTAACAGGGCTGCATAGCTGATGCACATCCCCAGGCCCAAGAAGATACGCCGGAAGGAGCACACTGCAACGTTTGGTTTGGCGATCATCAGAAACGTGATGATGTAGCACAGAAATATCCCTGTTAACAGGACGTAGCTGAGCTCCCGCCCAGAAGCCCGGACAATGGGAGTGTCGTTGTATCTGATGAACGTTGCCATGACAAAAATGGTGGCAATAATCCCCAGCATAGCCAAGAAGACGGGTATCACAGCCCAGGGCGAGTGCCACTCCAGCTTGACGATGGGTATCGAACGGCATCCTGTTCGGTTCTCGTTGGGCCGCTCGTTGTAGGAGCAGAGCAGACAAGTCACCTCGTCAGCCTGGTACTGGTAGCCGTCGCAGAGCTCGCAGTGCCAGCAGCACGGCATCCCCTTCACCATCTTCTTCCTCTCTCCTGGCTTGCAAGGCAGGCTGCAGACCGAGGACGGGACCTCACGCACCCCTTTGCCCCACTGCATTTCATCGATCTACAAGACATGTGAAATAGAAAGAGGCTGGTTGGTTATTCAGATGTTACTGTCAGACAGCCGGGGTGGGAATGGAATTAGGGAAGGACCGAGGGGAACCTACAACACAGAAGAACCAAATGGATAAACTTGATATGTGGTAGATGCCTGGAAAAGCACCGGGAACCACACTTGCTGTGTCTTTGCATGGGGCTCTAATGCATGACTGTGTTTACTGCCTTCATTTTTCATTTTTATTAGTAGCTAATTGTGGTGGAATGACACACATCAGATAAAACAGTAGAGTGTAAACCCCCTCCTTGCTTCATGAAAATTTGCAAGAACACTGCAATGGCTTGAGGGAAGGCAGCAGCTACATCCACAAAACTGCTTTTCATGCAGCTGGATCCTGGAGTTTCTTACCGAGACCAGAACAAGAGATCTCTTTTCTTGGAGGGAACCTACTGACCAGGTTAATATTTTCAATGAGTTGGAAATGTCTCCTATATAGGGCATGGAATCAGTGAGGCCATGGTAAGATCTGCAATATGAGCCGTGTAAGAATTATGGAGGACAAAGAACAGAGTCATCAATGAAAAATGCAATAATTAGATAACATTTCATTTCAAAGTCACATTCTGCTTTTGAAATACCATACATGCTTCTGGGAATGCAAATTATAAATGATTGTATGAAACAAATGGAAAGTCTCAGTTGTTACGCAGTCTCAGGAATCCTAAACCCCAAAGTATGTGCACAAAGGCTCCCAAGTACCGCAGAAAATGAGGCTCACAATTAATTTAAAAGTATTCCAGACTAAAGCCACTAACCGGTTTGAAGAACAAGGAAGATTTAGCATTGGAGCCCCCTTGAAACAGTCCAGACTGGAACCACTGGGAAGGCCCTGACATTCCCAGCACCAATTCATTGCACCGGTCACCAACTCAACAAACAACTGCCCAGCAAATTTTCGGTGGCTCCAAGAGCTGATCTGTGTGTGTGTGCGTGTATGGCTTTCCAAATATAAAACCTGATCTCCTGGCACAGGCATGAATAAGGGTTACTAAACCCAAAATTTCAGCTTTATTTTTTTTTTTAGGTTAAATGCGTACAATCTCCGCTATTTTCCCTACAAGTAAAAAATTCGAAGCTGACTTTCTTGAATGAGCTGCCTTGATTATTAATGTGTACAGGAGGCTGGGGTTTGCAAGTCCTAAATTGAAGGACTAAGTTGCGCTTTCCTAATTTAATGCAAATTAGATCCTGTATCATCTTCATTTCATACATTCGGAAAAAACCCCTAAAGTCACACACTGCTCAAATACTGTACTACCAAGAGTCTCTGCTGTGAGTGTTATAAAAATAATCCCTCAATAACAGATAATCTAGAGGTCTGCCATGGCTTGAGAAACTTCATTAACCTTCAATATTCACAAGTTATTCTGAAAAAAAAATAAAATCCAGGAACTATTGCTTCACACTGCGCTGAGCTGAAGGTACGTAGCTTACAGAAGCTGGAGGAATACTCATGATAAAGGAGAATACAAAGACTCGTTTGATTGTACCAGTAAATGATAGTTTGGTCTTACTGGAAGAGCGTGCCCAAGGAGCCAGGAAATCCATTTCTATGTCCGGCTCCGTAACGGCTCCAGCTAAAGGCGAGCAAGCCCTTTCCAAACCTGGAGCCGAACTCCCAGGCTGTGTGCACACCTCGCAAGAGAGCTGGGGCGAGCTGGCACGTGTCCGTGTAACTTACTGCAGAGGCGCGGCAAAGGATGGCAGCCGGAAGGAGAACCGGAGAGACGGTGAGCAAAGAGAACCAGGGCCAAGGTTTCTGACCCATGAAACAAGTGTGAAAATTCCATGACGATTCCTTGGGAAACCAAGGGACAGTTTGCCTCTTCCTTCACTCTTCTTAATCGCTGATTCGTGTCTCGCCTTTGTGACAGGCAGGCTGAGGCAGGGTGACTAACCCACCCGGGTTTGTACAGCTGGAAAGTGGGACCATCGGTCTGGTCTGGAGCCTCCGTTTTCTATCGTAACTATGAAACACAGACGTTCCTTGATGCCCTTTTTACAGCACGCATTGATACGAAAGGAGAAAGGCATCCTGACTGCATGGATTTTGACCCAGCGATGAAAGGATTCTCACCAATTTTCTGCATGTTAATATCTCACAGAACCACAGAATTATTCATGTGTTATCACATCGCTACCCACTCCCCCCCTTATGAGTACAAAAGGATGAATTTCCATATTCTCAAATGTATTCCATGGCATTGCTGGGTAGTCTGGACAGCCTAAAGGTACTTTATTCTGTGCAGATACTCTGTGTAAAGAGATAAACTGAAGATCAGGCAAAATTATGGAAAGTCCTTTTTCTGGTCTCCCGGGACGACACCACGGTAACTCTGTATCACTGGCCCCAGAGATTTGCAGCGTTCTGCTGCTTCTGGCGTGAAAATTAATGATGAAAACCGTGTGTCAGATAATGCACCCAGCACCACAGCCTGGCGTTGGAGATGAGAATCTGAGTCAAGTGAGACACTTTCTCACTCAGAAAAGTATTTCTGAAACATTTTTTCTCTTTGAAATAAATCGCTGTTTCGTAACTCCTTTTAGAAACGAAAACAAAAGCATTAAAATGTTCAACTGTGTATTTGGCTGCTTTAGGATCTAATAATTGTGCCTGATGTACTTTTTTTCTGTCCCCCTTCTCCCCTCCCTCCTCCTTCCAGCTTTGACTGCAGTTTCCTTGAAATAATTTGGCTTTTGAAAACCTGAATCTAAAAAAGACGTCTATTGTGGCAAGTAATTGTTATATTCAGCCTTTTCTTGCATTTACTTAAACCTAAACCTGCTTATATTCAACATAATACTTTCAGTAACTATGAACTGGAAATTGCTTGCTTAAAGATTTTGAGTTCAGAGTTTCAGGATCAGGATCATCAAATACTGATAAAGCAGCAAGGCTGACTTTCGTCCACAACTACTGCGAGAGCACCTTCAACAAAACCAAAACAGCAGAGCGTTTCATTCAGGGGCAGGAACTGCAGCGCTGGTTTGGTGGCTTCTTTCTTAACATGTCCATGGGACACGGCCACGGTGCAGCCCACTGCCCAAGCTCTCGCCGATGGCCAACCAGCAACGGGACCATCCGAGCAGTGTCCAGAGACACAAACCACAGAGAACAGAGCCGCAGGCTGCCACCACAAGTCTAAACTTCTTGCACGTTACCTCCTAGTTTTAAAGGAGAGACGTGACAGAAGTGAAGATGGTTTTGAGGACGACGATTTCCAAGACCGCTGCTTCAACGCGCAGCCAACCTTGCCCGTCAAGATTCATAACTAAACCTCATCAATTAAAATCACAGATGGCAAGATTAACTAGAGCAATGGCAGATACAGGACTCGGGAGGTTCATGCTCTTTTGCTGACCCTGTCCCCAGGCCAGTCGGATCACCTTGCCCAAGGCACTTCACGTACGTTTTTTCTTCTATTTTCCCACCTGTAAGCTGGAGGTGCTGTCAATTCTATTTATAACAAAGACCTATAAAAAACTCTGTGATCCAGGGAGGAAGAGTGCTATATACTTGCAAATCCTACATTTCTGTAAGCAAATACAATAAACTCTTCTCCCATAATCAAAAAGGGATTATCTGAAAATGCGAATCATAATCTAGAGAGCAGCAAGTAAACAATTTCATAAATCATGAGAAAGTACTCTTGCAATTAATACCAATTTGCCTTTTTATGTACAACCTTCCATCTCAGTCATATACAGAAGCAGCACACAAAGGACTGGGGAATTTATTTCTCCCAAACCAACACCACTCACGGATGTAGCCAGACACACTGCGCTCACAGCTTCCAGCAACCCCTCACCCTGGACTTTGCACTTGACCCAGTCAGTACCGAGGGATGCAACGAACTCGTCCACTACAGTCCTGCCAGACCTGGGCAGGATCCAAAATCTACCCTGCACGAGATGCTGTAGTCACATGTGTTTAAGGTCTTGAAAAATCACATATCTACCCATTACCCACTTATCATCATATAAAGTGGCACATCTCATCGTCATAATCAGTGGCCTTCAGGAAAGATGGGGAGGGACTCCTTACCAGGGAGTGCAGGGATAGGACGAGGGGTAATGGTTTCAAACTGAAATTTAGATCAGATATAAGGGAGAAGTTCTTCACCGTGAGGGCGGTGAGGCGCTGGCAGAGGTTGCCCATAGCGGCTGTGGCTGCCCCCTCCCTGGCAGGGCTCAAGGCCAGGCTGGACGGGGCTGGGAGCAGGAGGACTCACTGGGGAAGGGCAGTGAGTGGAGCTGCTGCCAGAATCCAGGCAAACACAAGGTGTCCCTGCCCGTGGCAGGGGGTTGGAACCAGATGATCTTTAAGGTCCCTTCCAGCCCAAACCGTTGTGGCATTCTATGACCTCCAACAGCATAATGCGCAGACTGATGCTATTATAGTTCACCCATTGATTATTTGATCTGATAAGTGGAGGGAAAAAACCCCCAAACCACAACTGGTTCATTGTAGGACATTCAAAACAACTGATGAAAAAAGAACATCACAGCTGACCCTGCTCCACGGTACCTGGATCCAGTAGGGTCACTGTGGTACAGTGGGACACTGTGTTTTCCCCTACCACCACAGTACGGAGAGGGACAACAAAAAAAATTCTACCAAAAAATGAACAAGCAAACAACCCCCAAAAGAAAAAAAAAGCTCCCTCCCAGATCCAGTGCCTTCCCCACAACCACGGGGCGATGCAGCATCCATCTGGGTTAGGGGTTAACTCCAACTCTTTTTTCCCCCCAGTCTCTCCCAGCTGCTATCTATTGCCCAGTTCGTCAACGCCTCGAGCTAGAGGGATGGGATCCATTTCCAATATAAATTCTCATTATGTTCACTACAGAACAAACATTAACAAGAAATGCTTAGTCTGTCTCATAAGGCCTAACATAATTGTTCATTTTAATGAATAAAGTAACTCAATATATGTGTATAATTTAAACATAGCTGCTTTTTTTCCTCACCACCACAAACATTTGTGTAATAAGCTATTTGTTCTGAACTAAATTGTTTCATGCAATGTTTGATTAAAACAAAAATCAGTACAGAAATAATTACATTAGTGATAATTAACCTACCCAGGGAAAAAAATAGCCACGTTCCCTGATACGACTTTCATAATAACTGTGCCATTAATTTCATGGACACATTAGAAAACAATTGTGGAGGATTGTGCTCAGATTTATTGCCACCTTACAGATTGCTTTTAGACTCCAGTTACTAAGTCAGCAGTTCAAACAGTTTTTGTATATTCAACTTTACAGATAGCAATATTTGCATGACTTAGCTCTTAGGGCTTAGCTATTAATGTCTTGTAATTAGTTTCTAAATCCAGGGCTTTAACATGATAATGGTTTTAAGCTAAGAATATGTCAATAACACATAGTCAACAGAGCCTTCTCCAAAATATCAACTAAAGCCCCTTCAATAGATAACGGCAACGATAAGCCAAACTACCAGAGAAGGACGCAAAGCGACTCCAATGACTTGCCCAGACACTGCAAACACGGTGTTTCACCTCACACTGTAACTTATTTTAATTTCACTGCCTGCAGGGATTGACAGAAAAGCCTTAGACGAGCGTGGAGCGTGCCAGGTGATGGAGGCAAAAAATCCCGATAGTTTTTGCATGTGACACAAACAAGTCACTGCATTCTGAGCAGGGCAGCCTTCGTGCCTTTTCGGGAGAGCACAAAACAATCCCCAGAAACTACAAAGCCTCTGTTTTTGTGGCGGCGGCGTACCAGCTCTGGAAAACCACAGCATCCCTTCCCCTCGCCGCGGGACTGAAGCTGAGGTCCCACCCCAGCCCCTCGGCAGGACCCAGCTCCACTCGCCCTCACCCCCCCTGGCTCTGGGGTCATCCTCTCAACCTGGGTGCTCTCAGCACCGCCTTGAGCCCGGTTACACCCCGGCACCCCGACAGGAGGCAAAGACTGAGTTGCCTCTTCATTTTCCTTCTGTTTTCTTGCTTTAAATCAAAGTCGAAATCCAGCTACTTCAAAGCAGCTTTAAAATCTGTGCCGGGCAGAAGTAGGACGCGTTCACCAGCAGCCCCCGGACCCCCGAGGCAGCAGTGTGCAAACCTGGTCCCCGGCTGCTGCCACAGCATCTCTGCTGGGACGGGAGTGCCGTGGCCCCGGCAGAGCCCGGGCACCCTCAGAGCACGCGAAACCCGGCCCTGGGCTCTGCCGCCCACCCCGGCCTCCTGCCAGCTCTTTCCCACCACGTTGAGAGCTGTTCCGCAGGAGCACTTGGTCAGCGAGGTGGAGCATCAACCCGGCGCTGCCTCCTGACGCCAGAGACGGCGTGGTTTGTGCTAGCGAGTGCTTTTAGGTGTCTTGGGACACTTCAAACGCAACACTTTAGAGGAAGAGCAAAATCTCCTAGGTTTTCCTGCTCTGCTGCATTAATTACCTTAAATCCCTCCAATCTATCTTCTTTAAAAACACAAGTTAAACATCCTTATATACGTATTTTTGTTCTGGTTTCTCCTACTGCTGCCCTTTCTGGTTTTGCGCTAACGTAAGAGCAACTGCTGTGGGAACAGACAGCGTCCTGTCCACAAACACACAGGACAAGCACGCTGCAACTTTCTAATTGAAGGTGATGGAAACCCAGCGCTTCTCAAAGTCTTCCAGACAAAAAACCCTGCCATTTTTCCTCATCAGCACAAATCAGAAACATTGTCAGTGACAGGATTCCCACAACGCCAGAGCCTCACCTTCCCACCTGCCGATCCAGGTACCTATTGACGAGCACAACGCCCCCACCCAGGAACCGCGGAGCCGCCCAGTCTCGCCCAGGAACCGTGCAGCTCCCATTTCTTCCTCTCTTTACTGTTGTGGCAGCTCCTGGGAAGCCCCGGCATGGGCAGGGATCCCACCGTGCCAAGTGCTGTACGAACACGCGCGGAAAATAACTTCCCTTCAAGCTTTTGGCTCCCACACGGCCCCCCGGCTGCTCGGCGGGGGCGAAGCCTGGCCCCCGGCGCGGTGTTGGGGCATGTCCCGGGGCTGCTGCCGGGGTTTGCAGCCCTGGTGCCTTCTGGGCCGGCGCACCACGTTTCACTGGGTAACTGCTGAAGGCTGGGGTCAGTCATCTATTGGTGTTTTTTTCTTGTAAGAAAACTCTAATTTCATTTTAACACCTTTAATACCCGCAGGTGCATCGGGGAGAGGCTCCCTCCCGCTCCGCAGTTCTCACACCGAGCGCTCAGCTCTGTGTTACCTATCACAGGTAAGAATTCCCCTGGCACTGGTCTTGCCACCTCGAGTAGAGGACAGATGGTGTTTGGGTACAAGTATAAAAATCTGCATTACTTTTTATTTAACATATTAAAGCAATTATGATTTTAACCTCAACTAAAACCAACACCTTTGTTCCTACAGTGTAACTCCTTTTTGGTGATCTCATAATAAGCAGTTCTTAACCTACATACAAACCTCACCTGTTTTTCTCTTTCCTTTCCTGATATTACTTCTTCTTTCATTTAATATTTGTCACCATTTTCTACCAATCTGACCTGCTTTGAAGCACCAGAAGCAAGTTACACTAAGCGCTCGTAATAACATCTTTAATGAGATCCAAAGGCTATTTGTTCTACATTAAACCAAGGACATTTTTAGCACAACAGCGAAGTAGACAAAAATGCTTAATCTACAATTTTTGCAAAAATGCTTATTATCATACATTTCTGTTGACACACAATTAAACTGAAAATTAATTATTTTAATGCTTTTATATCTGACTACAGCTTCGTGTTGTCTTCTCGCTAATGGAAGGGGATGGACCATACATCTTCAGTATTCATCCTGCATCCCCTGCGTCTTTTTTTTTTTAATTAAAAAAGAGCACATACTTCCAAATGCACATTTATAACACACAATTCTTATCTATTTAAATTGATAGGTTAGAGCAAATCTATCTTCTGAAAGCAGAGGTAATCTAAGACAATTTTTCATCCTTAAGTGGCTTAGAATTAGAGTATCTGTAATCAGCCCAAGCCATGGACGGAATGACGGGGTGTTCGGGGGTTTATGCTGCTGCCCTTTGTGTTGTGCCCAGCACTACATTCCCAGCACATCCCACTGTCAAACTGGTCAAAAGAGAAACCAGTCTAATAGCCGTCTTCCATACTTCACAAAATAGGCTAAACTCATGGTGCTCTTAGTATTTTACATGCAGAAAAGAACATCTCCCACACGGGGAGGAACATTGCCATTCTTACACGCTGGGTTGAACTTCAGCATATCAGGTACTCATTTGGAAATGAACAAAACCAGCCCTCACTGCCTGTCACTGTTCATTCTGCTGCGGTCTTTCCCCCCTCTCTCAGCCAACAACAGATATTTTTAGGGGAAAGTTTGGTCTCCAAGTGCTCTGCTTCAATTCCTGCTACAACCTAGCACAGGGCAAACCCGTGTCTCATAAATGATCCAATTTTCTTCTGTTTTGGAAGTGTGCTCTAAAGGCACCTTTTGGGGCAGGGGGAAGGAAAACCTATTGCACAGCGTTAAGGGGATATTTACACATTGGATTTCAGCTTCATACAGGCAGAAGGACAGATGACTGTGGGACCAGCCCGGAATGCCATAACCAAGTGACACTCCCACTGGTTTCAGCTGGAGCTTTCCTTCAGTGAAGAATGAGGGACCACTGTTCAGTCACACTATAGATCACCCTGAAATCACCAGCAGGTTACTCGGGAGACACAGCTGCAAGGGAGAATTTACCCTAAAAAGCATTAACAACAGTGTTAAAACTTTTTTTGGGTGAAAGATCTAATTAATGTGGTTCAGGGATTATGAAAAACAATAACCTCTTTCTAATTTTACTGGTTCGTACTGTATGGCCCGCAGACAAGTAATCTGCCAACGCTGATGTTTGCCAGCGTCAGCAGTCCTGCACATCCATTTGTCGGGTGCCCTACCCCACTCCCAGGGAGCTTCAGCTCTTCCCTGGCTCAATTCCCACATTTCTGGCAGCCCCCTGAGCCAGGGCCATGCTCACCAGGATGCTCAGTGAGACTTGCCAAAGGAACGCTCCACTAAGTACACGGAAAGTGGGATTTTTTCAAAGTCCTTGAGCTTGGCCTGATGAAGATGGATTTTAATGGCCATATCCAAAGGCAGCTCCTTGCCATGAAGGTGTGCGCCCATCCTTGATCCAGACCAGCACTTCCGCATTACTCAGAAAAATTGTAGTTTTTTTCTAGCTTGAATCTCAGAAACTGTAGGTATTTTTGACATTTTTTTGCAAATGTTTCAAAAAATATTCTTCTCAGGTATTTGTAGAAAGATCAGTGATTTAAGATTGGCAATGACAGACAGAACAGAAAGCATCAGACCTGTTTTACAATCCAATAGCCTTCACTCACTCACAGCGGTGTCTGAAAGCGGATTATCCAAGCGAGGTGATAAGCTCTGTGCCTCAGCAGCCAAAAGGCACAAAGGACGTGCAGCACTCGAACCCAGAGCCACGCAGAAACACACCCTGTTTCGGTTCACCTTCACAAACAAACTTGCTAAGTCAGGACTCTTTCTTTGATTCAATCTACAGAACTAAGTATTCTAGGAGAGGATCACCCTCCTTCATTGTTTGATACTTATATTAGTTTAAATACATCATTTAGCTAATGGGCCCAATGAGAATCCCTGGACAAAACCAAAATGAAGTTAAACACGTGGTGCAGAGTTAAACAAAACCCCTGCAATCTCAAAGCTCAGAAAGCTCTGGCCATTCCCCTCGTACATGACATTTTATCCAAAGAACACCCCTCAGTGCTAACTGCAGCGTCACTCCAACCCTTAGCATCTGCACCTTCAGCGAAGACTGAAGGTAGGTGCACGCTTCCCAGCTTACCCCCAGCACGCTGTCCTCGCTGTAAGCCACTCTCCGAGAAACCTCAACCCATTACCTCAGAAAAGAGCGGAACACCACAAAATGCTGAGACTTACTCAAACTTCTGCGAAGGGACACATGGGGATTGTCACGTTTCTGGCTGTGAATCCGGTCCCAGTGGCTGAACCGAGCTCTGTAATTCATCGAACTGGTTTGAACTTCATTACCACTAGCCTTGTTACAGAGCTGCATCAAACTTCACCCCCATTAGCCTCGTCAGAGAGCTCACGTCACCCGGCATTTGGAGTACGCAGGAGAGGTGAGCAACACCCGCTGCACGCTCACGGCCAGAGTTCATTCCACTTCTTTAAAACGATCGAACTGCCAGCTAAGGGTTTCTTAGAAAAACTAATTGCAGAATGTGGGTCAAAAATAGTAAAGTCTTGACACAGATCACAGCCCTGAAGAGCAGTGGGGTATGTTTCTTCCTGATTATTGACTGCAGACTGCACACGCTCTGAGCAGGAATTTGGATTTTGACTCAGTTATTTAGAGCAGACATGCCTACATGTATTCAGAGGAATTTAGAGCAGTCCGTTAAACAATACAAAGCCCTTTTAAAGAAGCTATATGTTTTTAGCAGACGGGATCAGGAGCAGGGTGGTTGGGCCACTTGGCAAAGCTCAGAAGAGGTGTCACTGGCCGAACTCATAAGCCACAATTTCAGCCTGAAGAAAACGTCCACTCATCTCCCTGCTCACAACCTTTTGCCAACTCCTGATGTTTCTCTTGGCATACATAAGGAGATACAATTCTGCCTAATTAAAGGAGCAATTTACAGCTTGTCTGGCTACTAACTGGGACAATGAAAGCAGACCTATGGAAATAGTAGCCTGGACACCTCTCTCTCAAGCATTTAATGCTTTTTGGCATAAGCTAGCTTGTCTTTTGGCGTTGCAGCCTTCAGTTGAAAGAGAAGCCTGGCACCTCTGATGAACAGGAACAGTCTGTAGTGAGGAACGTGCTCCTTCACACCACCAAGAGGTCACCGTGCCCAAATGACCATGGCGCTGCCACTTCACCTGCCTCTGGGTCTGCCCAGCCCTCAGTATTTGTTATGGAGAGATGAAGCACCAGGCTGCGGGGTGTCCTTGACCATCCCACGCACATCATACGCCAGGATCTCAACAGGAGTGGTCTGATTGCAACAGGATTCCTATACACTGTGATGTGAAAGAAAAAGGGAGAAGATGGAAGGTTTAATTTTAAAGTGAGGTGGCCCAGTTACATACTTTTATAAGAAAAACCGTTCAATATTTACTATTCTGGTGGAAAGAGCACTAACAAAGTTCCCTTCAATCAAAGATATTTCAGATCTTTACTTTCTTCTGGTTTTTAGGCTCAGCCCATGACAGCTGGATATGTTTGCATGAATCCTATTTCAAATACACTCATGTTGCAGCTAGAATGTAAATAAGAAACTTAACTGTCATGAGGTATACAGTAAATAATCAGATAAGGCTACCTTGTGTAGGACTCCTGACAGAGAAGGCTAAAACAGTCTGGCTGATTCCCATGCCAGTTTCCATCCAAGGATCTCAGAGTGGTACATGAATGCAGCAGTACACCACAAATAGGACGAAGGACGTTCTCAGGTGTAATAAAGCCGTGGCACAGTGAGACGAGAGGCCAAAGCCATCAACACGCAGTTTTAGCATGTGACCGCTGACTCTGCCAGAACTTCCCAGGTATCTCTAGTTCTGACTTGTTCAGGGCCTGTCCTACAGCGCCGAGACTGCAGGGTTTCGTTGTGCAGGATGACAAGGAGCCCACAATCCAAAGTACCAGAGCATATTGGAAAATAAAGCTCAACACTCGGGCAAAGCAATTGCTCACCATTTTAGCAGTCAAAATCTAATGTTCAAGTGCTTGTTTCTAACATGTTCATCATGCTCAACAACTGGCAAGTTTAAGCCCTAAAGAACAAGCCTGGATGACAATGGCACATCTAGAAGCAAATCGAGGAATTCTGATTTTTCTCCTGAAAACTCCTTTTCTGAATTACTTCTCACCGTATAGCCACGAGTTGACCTCACCCAAGCTTTGAGAGAAGGATTAGCCCTTTATGTTTGTTTGCCTCTGCTTATGAGCCAATCACTTCTTTTTTTCCTGGTATTTACCATTGTGAAAAAGGAATACTTCTGCCAAATCTGATATACTATTTTCAAAACGGAAGGGGTAATAACTAGAGATGTACCAAATGGCACGTGTGCGATTTGGATAGCATTTATCTTGGAAGTGCCTGCCAACTCCAAACGCTTTAGCTTATTTATCCTACTAATTCCCAAGCTGATTCAAAGACCAGTGTTTGCTAGTCAAATTATTTGGTCCCAGTTTTCCATTTTTAAAGAATCAGCATCAATGGTACAGTAATTTTCTCATCATGTCCAGCGTGCATGGCTAATGACACACAGGCCAGGGAAACAAGATGAAAGAAACACAAAATTCTGAGTGAAACTCAGTACCTAACTCGTTTAGGCCCTAATTGGATTGCTGCAGCGTTATCAATATTATTAAATTATCTTGCTCAGGTTATACTCAGTCAATCGGGCCCTGAAAGAACTGTAGATGGTGCACAGAAAATTAGGGCTGCCTGATGGGACTTTAATTACACCGCACTTGGGGCCAGCCTTCCATCAACGCCGCTGTCACGTCTCGCTGAGACCGAACGGGGAGAGGGAGAGGGAAGCGATGCGGTTGTGGCGGGCGGTCGCTGCGGGGGAAGGCGGCCAAGGGCCGATGCTGGCGGCTGCTTCTGCTCCGAAAGCTGCGCAGGACACTGGTTCGGTCTGCGCGGAACCGGCCCGTCGCAGCAGGGAGACAGACAAAATGGGAACACCCAGCAGCGTAGGTTGAAACTGAAGATCATTCCATGGATTTAATATCTAAATTAACACTGGCCCTCCAGTCACACCCTGCCTAACACGACGATGGGATGGGTCTAGGTGAAATTCCACTAAAACTCTGAAAAAAAATTCAGAGCTTTTTTTTTTTTTAAAAAAATTAACCTTGCGAAGCTAAGGAATTTTGTGCCTCCTCGCATTTTTGCATACTAAAGCAACAATAACACCCCACTTTGCCTTCCCCCACCCCCACTATCCCTTTGAAAAGTAAAAGAAGGACTGGGGCCGGTATCTTAGTCTCTCCAGTTGAGCAATCTCAATATTTACCCACAGGACACATTCCCAGTTGTGCAGCTTCCTTCCAGTGACTCTTCCTCCCCTCTCCTCCCCACGAACAGGGCAATGCATTCAGGACAATCGTGGAGAGCACCCTGGCGTACTCCCCTCTCGCAGGGACCGGCCGGCAGCAGGGAGATGGGATTCGCCCCCGCGTGAGGGGGAGCAGGGTAAAGCTCCCGCGTCCTGAAGGAACTCCAACCTCACGTGTTGGTGATGGAGGAGAAAAGCCTGGGCCGCCTTTTCCAGTCGTGCTCTTGAGAGGAAGAGAGACCCCAAGCTCTGCTTTGGCAAAGGGAGGTTTAAGTCCAGGCTAAAGGACAGGCATTGCAAGAATGAAATAAAATCCTTAATTGTAGTTACCATTGGGAGCCAGATGCTTGGATGCTGCTTTTAATGGTCAAACACACATCCTCCACGTCATTAACAGATGCAATTAACAAGTAAACAAGGTTGTTTCATGGGAATCATTTAACGCAGCATTTTCATATAAAATGTACATTTTCAGATTAGTGGAAGAAGAAACAAATAAAAAGGGAAAACAAAGCAAATAAAGGCTTCCCTTCAAGTTTTAAGAGCGGGCTAAAGACCCTTTGCAGCTGTTTATTTGGGGCCATTACTGCTTATCATGTGAACAATTAGCTTGAGGCACATTAAAATGCACACTGTACATCCAATATTATAGTCTTGCTGCAAACCACGTCGATTTTCTACAGAAAACAGTATTCAGGGACATTTAAAAAATGATTATTTTTGACCCACTCAATACACGTACTCTGTCAGGAACCTTTACGCTTTGCTTAAATGTCGGAAACTCTAAGGACTGTTCACATGGTCCTGATGTGTGCAGAGCTTTTTAAATACCCTTCACGGGATTTCTTTCTCCCCTCTAAAGCAAACAAGAGCAATATTGTGCGATCATCCTAATTTCTCTTCTACTATCCTTGGCACTTGCATCTGTACCGTAGCAAAATTTCATTTTCCAAAACCCAGCTGGAGTATGTTTCGGACCTACCAAACCAGCTTTAAGCCAATAGTTCCCCTATCGGTCAATGCAATACCTTAAAAAATTTTATGTGCAAATTCGGTAAATAAAAATGGAGACAAACGAGCAAGCCTTTGGCTGCTGTTAATTGTCACAGGACCACTGATGTGACTGGAGGATGCCAGCCCATAGCTGACAAGGATCTGCCAAGCTAAAATCTCAGGCAGGTGAAGTCCAAAAGCTGGTAATCCTGCTCACGACTCCGACTTCCAGGTTTTGCACCAGAAAAGCACGACTCAGCTCTCGAAACATGAACATCTCAGCAGAAACCACTGTGTCTTTCATTCACCCTCCGCATACAAGCACATTAATAAAACTTTGTTTGCTCTTTGTGTCGTCGTTGATTTGCACCTCCCTAGAAGGCTTTGCTGGAAGAGCTCAACCACCACGCGGTGCAAAGCGCCTGCTCTGCCCGTCGTCCGGCCCGCGGGTCCCCACCAGCCCCCAGCCGCATCCCGACCTCTGGAAGGGGAAGGCCAGGCTCTCCCAACTCACAGAGACGGGGATATTAGACAAACACCTTCTACCACACCAGACAAACAACCAGAGGGAATATAAAGTAGGTAAGAAAGGAGACATCAAAGGAAGAACCATGGCGAGCACCTTGGTGGCTGCCGTGCTGGGCTCACTGGACGTGAACCTCCTTGGTGCCATCCACCACCTCCACGACAAAAGACTACACTTATTTTGCAAAGGAAAAGCCAAAACCTAAATGCATTTGATTTAGAAGCAGAAATTCAGTCACTGTTTTGCTGATACTTCTTGGATTCTCCCTCATTCCATGCCCAGCCTTGGCTGGCCGCTGCCTACCGTGCCAATCGCACATCTCCAAGTCCTTCAGCCTGCAATTCATGGATGTAAACAGGGGTGATATTTTCCACCACACTCCTGTTGCCAGGGCAAGATGAGATGCAAACATAAAAGCTGGTACAGCACCTCTGTGCCACGGGGGACGATCCAGGACAGAAAGCAGCCCTCCTTCACCTGCCACTGAGGTCAGAGCCAGCCGATGCTGCAGGAGCTACGGGGGTCCTGCTGGACTGCAACGAAGGGGAGAAGGGTGGAAACGTTTGGCAAAACCACAGCTAAAGACCACGGTGGATCTACAAACCCGAGTTTTCTACTGGATTGCCCGACAGGTATTTGCAAAATGCCGAGTTCCTGTGCTGTTGGACAAGCTGCCGTGTCCTGCCGTCTGCTCCCAGAGCAGTGGAACAGTAGCTGCTTGATGAGCAGAGCAGCTTTGTTGCACGTATGTAGTGCTTTCCTCCATGTTGCTGGGTGAACTTCTCCAAACCCAACACAACGCATCTGTCATTGAAAAGCATCTTTCCATTTTCAGTTATTAAAAAAGAGTATTACGCTCTCAGTAACACACAAACTGACATTATTACTCCTGCCAAAAGCAACCAAACCTGTTAATTATCCATAAAATACCCCAGCAGAGTATTTGCTCCTGAATATATTTGCTGACAAAAATACATTAGCCTTGCAAAAAAGGATTTAAGAAGTGACGTGTAGGAGCAAAACGCCACTTACTTTAAAAACATAGTGATTTATTTTTTGACCTTCTATTTCTTATGTTACTCATTCTCAGAACAAAAGTCTGCTTGCTTACAGGCTCCCGGACATTTAAGAGAACACCACAAGATGAAGCAAATTCTGAAGTCACCGAGTCTTCTGCAACGTAATTTTTTTTCCATTATAGCTTTTATAAGCTCCTTACGTTTCTGGTTTTTTCCTATCTTTGGAAAGATATGTAATACATCTCAGATATTCTCTCAGCCTGAATTCTTTTAGCATTTATATCCCTACAAACATTTTACCTTGTGACATTTTCAGACGTGGAGGAAAATTATACCGATGCTCAGAGTTGCCAAAAGCTGATATAGCTTAATTCACTTTGCCTCGCCTAGGGTAGTGCAGCTCACGCGGTATACATTACCGCCTCGGCAAAATGGGTCAATAACAAAGAGGAAATGACATTTCACATCTTTAATTCCAAGCCTGAGCTGGTTTTCAGAGTCAGGTGTAAGATTTAACTATTGCCTTCCTATTTTGATATAGCGAAAATCTATACAGAAAGTTCAACTCACTGAATAACCTTTTTTTTTTTTTTTTTAAAAAAAAAAAAAAAAAAGGAAAACAAATCCCACCAGTTTTCATGATTTTCAAGTGTGGCAAATAACACAGGAAAAGGATCCACACTGGTCTGGCTCTTCTCCTTGTGGATTATTTTCTAGTTCTACCACAGACCTCGGTGGTGACCGAGGGCTGCAGGTGCTTGTCCTCCTGGAGGGTTCTGTTACGCTCTTCACACCAACCTTATCACGGCCTCCTAACGCTCGAATTCTCTAAATTACTTTCCCCACACCAAAAAACGCCACCCTGGGAGGATTTCTGATTCTCTTCATAGAGGAGCCTCATTCAAGGCCCTGGCCTTGCTGCGGAAGGATTGCACAGGACTCCCGCCCGGTGCCAGCCGCCGCAGCTCGCGTTCCAACTCTCTGCCCATGCTACGCACCCCTCTGCTTTCTGTTGCGTGCATGCGGGTGTCAATGCGCTCAGCACCGTGCTGCTCCCAAGATTTTCTGGTTTAATTTGGCTTTTTACGCGTTAATGTTTGACGAAGTGTGTTAAAGGACACTTGGAGACGCGCTCTGAGATTCTCTGGATTACAACATGCGCTACCAAAGGCTTTTTCCAAAGAAAGCACAGGTATAAATGGGATTATCTGCATTTATCGATGATTTGCAATGACTTGTTTAGCTCTTTTCTGCGGTACAGAAGTGCGGCTTGATTCACACGGTTACTATCATGTATTTCGAGGCTGTGCCCTTATCTGACTAAAAATTATTTACAGCAGCCGTTTCTAAACCTAATGCGTCAAAACCATCTGCGGTACTACAAACCGCATCGGTTTTATTCCAAGAGCACTTACCAAGTCAGGCTGTAATCACAGCTTGCGAGCAGGACCTACGTGATTCCAGTCCCGCTGCCTGTTAGCATACATTTTGGAGACCCGACGGAGGACTAAGGAATTAGCATATGGTCATTCAGCGGGCCAGTGGTTTGAAAAATTCCCTTCCAGTTGGCTGAAAGTTAATGCTGCAAGTCAAGATAATTAAAGGTGTTCATGCCGGTCATGGTTGACAGGAGCAATGAAAGATTACAGCATCTAATGACAGAACAAAATAAACACCGTCTATCATTACAGTATAGATTATAGCTATTGACATGTTGGGCATGGTGACTTGCTAGCCAAAATCTGTAATTGGGGTGTATTTTAGTACCACACTGATGTAATCCTTCACCTTTACATTTCTAACTGGACTGCACACAATTTGGCTGACGGCGTGATGGAGACCGAGCTCAGCAAGGCCCAGCTATGGCCAAGAGCCTGCAAACAGGCTGCGGACCTTTCTGGAAGGGCTTTGCATTTCCCAGCGTTTATGCTGTGAAGTAATTGCCATAAAGGCAGGCACCCGCGGGCCCACGAGCACGACTGTCGCCGCCTGTCACCTGGTGGCTCTTTGCTGGGACACTGAAAGGCAGGAGGAGGGACAGGACCGGGGCCAGGGGAGCAGAAGATGCAGAGTGTCAGTAACAGTGCCACGGGGGAGAGGGGCTTCAGGGGGGTTTAATCCGTCCCAGCGGGGTGTAAATGCCTGAAGCAGCAGCCCAGAATTTTGTTATGTACCATAAAACTAGTTATTTTGGGGTGGAGTAACATTTCCAAAGAGCGCCGTGAGAAGGTAAAGGATGCCACTGCGCTCGGACACAGCCCCAGCTGCGGAGCAGCGGCAGCAGCGGTTGCAGTTCACCAGGAGAGGCACGGGCTGAGCAGTATTTCCATCGGAAAGAACAGCCCAGATTAAGTTATTTTCCAAAAATGTCAGTGAGGCAATAGAGGCTAAAATAATTCATGTTTTTTCAGCTAGCAGAAACCCATGTACTTCTGGATACAATACGTCTCCATGTATGTGAATATGCTGTAAGGTACAGCTAATTAAATCTACGGGTTTAACCAGTTTCATTAAAAATGGAAACGGTGGTTATTTTCAACAAGTGGCGGCATCCGCTGACAGCTCAAGGTTCTGCACTGATGTATGAAAACAAAACACACTAATCATGCTTAACGCTTAAAATCTTAATTTTAAATAACACCCTGACCTCGTTTGCTGAATTTGTTTAATGAGACTGTCTAACACCTGAATAATGCATACCTCCTGCCAACCCACCAGCTCACAAGATTTCAGGCTCCAGGTTGTAAGAGAGATGTTTTATCTTTGTACTCATTACAGTCTGTATGACACTACAAGGGCCAATTTATGTGACAATAACTGAAATGAGAAACGAAACAGATACCAATTTTTATCTGCCTTGATGTAATCTTTGAACCACAATTTTGAGCTTTCTTAGATGTTGCAAACCAGCAGAAATCTTAAGGATTATGAACGGCAAAGGTCTGTGCCTGTATACATGTCCGTCCACGCATACACATATAAAGGCCTGTGAACACACACGTTTTTAATAGATATCTGCAAGTATGTCTGCGTTTGTACATTACATGCAGGTAAGAGCTACGACTGATAATGCTGTCAACAATTGCGCTTTCAGTTACATGCAGCTTCTCTCAGGTGAAATTGTTTAAGCTGAAAATTTCTAGGCTGAAAGAGGCCGAATTTCTGTTTTTAAATTTCAGATAAATACTTCAAAAGACATTCTTTTAAAGGCATGTAAATATCCCCAAAACAACCCTATGGTCACTGTGGTTAAATTCTCTCATCCCTGCTGTTTGAAGCAAAACCTAACTGGCCGGATACGTACGCTTTTGCTCGCCTTCGCTGGGAAGTCCCAGGCTTTCGATAAACTGGAATTTGCATATGCTCCAGAAAGATTTACCTTTTGCTGCAAAATATTCTGAAAAAAAAAGCCATCTGCTCTGAACATGCTCAACAGCAAAGAAAAAAAAAAAAGCAAAACCAAAACGCAACCACGAAACCAAAAAACAACGAACAGAAATAAATTTGAATCCATAATTTTAGAAAAATGCCATCTGTAGGCAGAATATTCCTGAGCCCCGAACTTCGCTAAGCAGTCCGTTGGATCTAATTGCCACTCTGAATATTTTACCAAAAAGAGTCAGGTACATATAGGTGTCTTGCCAGAAGGTCAGACATTTAATTACTCTTTTCATCAGCTGGCTATTCATATTTCCCAATTCTAAACAGAGATGTTTGTGGCACGTATATGGATCAGTCTGAGCCCAAACAGGCTCAGTAGGTGTTCAAGGGTGCAGGATCTGCATAAATTGCACAGATGATTGCCGAGTTACTGAATATGTTTCTATTTGGGGGGAAAAAAAGAATTGCAGCACGGAAGTTGCATCATTCTCTTGGTCAGTGACGTGCTTTGAAACCATCCCTGCCTGCCGCCAGGCTCGGCAGCGGCTCCGCATCCTCCGCAGGGAGAGCGCTGACCTCCAGCCACACGGACCCTCCCTTCGCTCCAGCACCAGACGCTCTGAGCTACAGCAATGTTACTTTCCTTAAAGCAAGATTTTTTAAATTTTTTTTTTTTGCCATTTTTCACACTCCTCTCAAATCCTGGCCTGAACCACAGTGAAGAAAACAACCTAATACAGCCATTTCCCCAGGGAGGGGGGAGTTATTAATAAGTACACAGCGATCTCCTTCGCACATACACCATGAGCCAGGATTTATAAGGGGAGTTAGATCTATGTAACGTACGTGTTTATGGAACCATATTGATAATTATCAATACTATTAATCTTCTAAGCACTTGTTTAGAAAGATTGCAGCAATACATCACTTATTGCTGGAGGAAATTAATAAAAGGGCAGGGAATTGCTAAGCAGCCAGCCTTCCCGACGCTGCATGCAAAAGGCTTCATTTCACCGGCAGTCATGTTTCAAGCTGCACACTGCTTCATGCGACTAAACCATTTACAATTCAAGGGCATGTCTATAAAACAATACAGATTTTTTTGTTTATCTCCGCACACAGTATGTTTAGGCTTCTTTATTATGTATTTGTTTCTGTTTGCAAACAAATTAGAGAAATATTTTAATTTTATCCAGAGCTTACAGTTAACCCCATCTGATGCTTTGGAAGCAAAACACGTTTCAAGTAAGAGCTACTTGAAATCTCTACAGTGTACTAATGGACAGGACATCGTGTTTTCCACCCACAGTCAAGGATACATCTTCCTCAGCAATCCTGAAAATGTGCTGCAGGGTCTGATCAGAACCCGAGTGCTCAGTGGCACCTTTATGAGCCATAACACCGGGCTGGAGGAGCATGCTCGACAAGTCAGAGATGCCAACGCAATTAAAACACCATGATGCGCCCTATGCGGACACTAACAGACTAGAAGAACAGCATTAATTAGACAATCAAACTGAAAAAACCCACATGAGCTTGCTCTAGGAAGATATCCCTCTCGAATGGCGAATAAATAGGATCCTGTAACCACTTCACTACTCACCAAGACGAGGGTGAAGGTGAAACAGGGCATCACGCCCGCCACTGTGCTGCAAGCTGTGGAGGGCTGGTACGAGGTGAAGGCCACATCTCAGCTCCGCCACACGACGGAGGCGAGAGCGCTTCCCCCACGGAGAGCCTCCTTCTTGCTATTCAGCCAAGACCCCCAGTCCACCACGCAGGATCCCAACACCCCAACACGCCATTTGTGCCCAGGCCACAGAAATCGGCCTGTGTCCGCACGTGGGAGCCCGCACAGGTCTCTCCAGCCTGCTCACGGCTCGGCCTCGGCAGCACCGACACAGCCAAACCGCGGCTAAGCCACTCAAACTGAAAACCTTAAATGAGCTCAGCCTCGTACTGACCCTCAAAAGCTTGTCGGTATGAAATAGGAAAACAGGGTAGAGATGGAAGAAAAGGCCAGAACTCTGGCTTTTTGGTCAAAAGCAAGTCTGCCGCTCCTTTCAGCGACACGAGAGATTGAACCTGTATGCCTGTTTGTCCAAATCCAAGAACAGTCTGCTTACTTTTGCATAAACCCCATTTGAAACCAAAATTAACAACAGCAAAACTAGCTTTACTTTTCATTCTGCGTAACTGTTGGGAATTTCTAAATTTTGCTGTCATTTTAGAGGAAAGTTTGAAGGAAGTGAAACACATGCATGCCCTGCCTGCTCGTCCATTTGTCCGTACCAACGTCCTTCTAAAAACTTTTGAACTTGCTGGCCAATTTGAAGCACGTTTGCTACAAGCAGAGATTTCTGAAGGACGTGTCTGCAGGTTTAGTAAAACTCAGTGGACAGTTCGAAGAAAGATTCACCCAACACTGAGCATCTCCCTCACCCTTTCGGTTTGGCCAGACAGCCAACCAGCTGGCACACGTGTAATGCAAAGACAACCACGACACAGGCTGCTGCTTGCACAGCAAATGATACAGAGGTGTGGGAGAGAGTTCAGGCACCGCAGGGAAATTGTGGAGACAACTACGGGAAGGAGTCACAGGGAATGTGATGGAGAGTGCTACTGTGATAGGGTATGCAAAAGACAAATCCTTGGAAAAAATAAGATTCAACAATTTCACAGGGATCGTTTTCTTTATTTTTTGGTTTTGACAGTCCAGGGATACTTGCAGAGGTTGGATGCGAAAACTTAATAAACCTGGGACCTGTCAGCTAACTCTATATAGAGAAAGAGAAGCAATATCACCAAATTTCCCATGAGAACCTGCAGTTCCTCTAGGAGTGATCCATTTCTTTCTCCTTCAGGCCCATCAGTTCCTCCAGGAGAGATGCATTTCTGGTTTTGTCAGGCCCCTTAGAAGTTGCATTCACAGAAGCCAGCCACATATGGGAGCTGGTCAGCCAGTTCCTACAGTGCCTCCTCTCGGGCAACCTCGAAGTGCTTTACAGAGACTAACAAATAAAGGCACGTGGGTCAAGAACACATCTATTGTTATTGGATCTATGGTGTGCTTGGGGTAAAACAGAGCACAGAGAGTTCACTACCTTTCTAAAATTCAACGTGACACATGTGGCATGAAGGCAGGACCTGTATCTCCTGGCCACTCTGCCTTCATGCGTAACCCACAGAGTCATCCTCACCATTTCCTAGTGCTGGAACACCACAAGCATTGCAGACCTAGCTATTGCTGAAGTAAAAAAAAAAAAAAATGTTCCCATTTGAAAAGCAAAACAACCAAAAACCAGCTGGTACATGACACACCTCCTTCTCCCCACGGTAGATTTCCTCCTTTTCACCACCAGCACCTCTGGCTTTTGAAGCACATTCAAGCTAAATACAGTCAAAATAGCTCCCCTCATAACGACGCAGATGCCTTGTGATACATGAGCGTACCCTCAACACCAGCATACCGAAATACAGTCCTGGCTGGTTTCAGCTGCTAACGTGACCGTGGTCAACGGTTTTACTGTCTAATTGCATTAGCTGTATCTTTCCTATTCAACAGGCTCTGGGGGTCACGACAGAGGATTTCAGCAGGGCTGCAGCTGGCCAAATTTCTACCCTAAAATTCAGGGCAAAGCATTTCGAATTGCAGGAGGAGGCGAACTATAAATATTGCACACTCAATCTGCACGCAGGGGGACAAAAAGGGGCTGACGGAGCTTGAGATAATCTCCATCAAAGAGAGCGAGGCAGGAGGTGCTCTTCCGTGACCTCTGCGGGAGGTGGGTGGGCATCTTGTAATCACAACTTCACTGCAGGGAGAACAAAGCACTGCAAGAGTTTTTCATGGAATACTGGCCAAGCCATTTAAAATTAGACATCTGCTCATTTTATCCTTGCGTAGCTATCTGTGAAACACAGCCAAAATTGTTACTAAATCATGCGCTGGGTACTAGGCAAAGCTGTGCGAGGTTGCTTGACATCAAGGAAGCAAAAGCAAATTTGGTGATTATGCTGTCCTTCCATAAAAACTGCATGATGTCCCAAGTTTGCTGCAGCGAAAAGTCATAAAATATTTTCTTTGTTATTGACCAAATTCTGACCTCGGATACAGAAATGTCAATCCAGGGTGAGTCAACTGCACTCAGAGGAGACACTTCACAGACAAACTTGCTGAAGGGAGAGCAGAGCCTGGCTCCTGTGTGGGTAGGGAGCAGACATCTGCCTTTACTGAACAATTCTGCCAGACACAAAAAAAGCAAAGGTGATACAAAGATATGGAGAAGCAATCAGGATCGAGAGAAATATACTGACTGTCTCAGACATTTCATAAAACCAGGTTTATAAACTCATGGCAACAAAAAAAACCCCTCAAACTGATATAGCATATTTTAAGACTTGCAATATGTTGTTAAAGATCTCTTCAGTCTATCTACTGTCTTATGAAATAGAAAGAGAAATGTAAAAAGAAGGTATTCTGTAATTTTACACGGCAAAATCTGGCGTAGCTATCAAGATTAATCAGCCCTGTGCCCCCCGTACTCCTGCTTCTCACTCCAAGATACTGTGAATGGGAAGGTGACACATACCACTGCAGACTAGACCATAGTAGCACTACTTCCAGGGAAATAAAATGGCAAAATACTCCTGGTCCTTCTTTGAATGAGGACAGTGATAAAGAAGAAAATATTTACTCACCTATGATGGTCTTCGGCACTTATTTACCTACCGCCTTTGGGGTCTGGAGCGTCCTTACCATTAAGGCTGCACAACAGGACAGAACACCTTTTCTCTTTTGTAACTGAGGAAATTCAGACCCATGGAACTAAACGAGACTGCCCAAGATGACAAGTGTCTTGAAAAACAAAGCATCACTTAGGCTTTTTTAAAATGAAAATTAGCACTCTCACCGAACATCCTTTTCTTTCCCTTCTTGTGTTAGTCTTAAAGAAATAAGAATTGGGGAAACATGTCCTAAAGTGTTATCTCCACAGTAATTACTGAAGACAAATTGTAGCCTTTGGTGGTTTTTCCTGGGATGTATTTAATAGTAGCTATTATTTTGGTTGGTTATTTTAAGGGAATTCTCGACTTCTCTAAACTCCACGATCTTCTTTATTGTTGTAAGAAGATACAGACAGGGACCACCATAGCAAAGCTAATCCTGTGTGAGAAGCTAGGACCCATAAGTGAGTAGAAGGGAAGTTAGTGAGAGAATCTCAACTACTGCTATAGCCCTGTAGCCGTGAGGGTATGAGGGTGAGAAAAGTGTGCTTTTTATGGAAACATTTAACACAACAACAGGAATACAAATCAAGCTCTGTTAATTTAGCTTTAAATTTTAATGAATCAGGATGTGTAGTTTACATAAAGGATTTACTTAATCAAATATTAATATTTTTGCTAAAAGAACTGTAAATTGCAAGTTAATATAATTTTCCTTACACAGAACATCAAAAGCTGGAAAACACTGAAAGAGCACACAGCCAAATCAAAATGAGCCAAAATTCAAGAAGAGCAAAATATCGTGGTCAGTCTCAAAGACTGGACCCTTGGTAATCCACATTTGTTAAAGTCTTAATTTAACAAAGGACATGAAAACATTAAAACCAGAAAGTGTCCTGCATTCGGTTACCCTCCAAACTACGGTGTTTTGATCGACCTAGGTAGCCCAGGGCTTGCCTCCCAGCTGAAGAGCTGCACTGGAGCGGTAGCTCGGATCTCCCCGGGTGCAGCAAGCGTTATGCCGGGCCCACACACAGAGACCCGAGGGAGGCACAGGCCACAGTTGCTGTGACCACACACCGTGTGCCACGTGTGTCCTGGCCACCTCTCGAGCGCGTGTCAGGACTGGACCACGCTCACACAGCCTTCCCTTTCACCCCACAGCCTGTTTTCAAGGGAAATCCGGCAGCACAGGCAGGGAAGGAGCTGTAACACACCAAGGGTGGACGACGTTAGGAGAGGGAGCTGGTACAACCTCAGGCGGGAATCCTGACTGAGCGAGGAAAACCCTTGTGTAGCAACTGGCACTGCACTTCAGGAATACCTTGATTTTATTCAGGCTCTGCTGCTGAAGAGCAGTCAAACTGAACTGAAAACGCTGTCTTTTTGCGTTAATAATGATCTACAAGGAGTCAAGTAACTAAGGTTAAACTGGCTTCCCTCCTCCATGAATCTGAGGCCCAAGCAGCTCGCCCAACGCCAGGCAGGAAGCCTGAACCCAGACCTCCAGAGACCTGTCACAGACCACCCTTGTACGGACGAAGCTGACGCAAGAGTCTCCGGCTTTCTCAGCCACCAGTCATCATTTTTTCATCTGGGAAACATCAAAGTATCTTGAGGGTCTTTGATCACCTGCTCTTACACGCTTGTTTTTCTTTACGCGTCATTACAGAAAGGCCATCTCATTCATATGTATATCTTTGCTACGCGCTTAAAAGTAACACCGGAAAAGTGAGTCATTCAAAAAAAACGTTTAGTTTCAGCTTTCCTAAAACCAGAAAAACTGAAGAATCTAACTAGAAAAACTGAAAAGCATCTGCAAACGAAAGCCCATTGGTTTCCAACCACAATGCGTTACTGCTTCATTTTCCAACTTGGCAACTAGGGACTTCAGACACGCAAAAGTAATAAAATTTGCATGATCACCTTATGTCTCTATTAGTCTGAGGAGCTTTGGTACTCTGGGTCCAGAGAAAAGGACAGAGTAAAAGAAGACAAGATGCAAAAAACCCTCACCATTATGTAGCTGCGAAGAAATAGTAAAGTTCCCTACTAATATTTGCAGGATAAAAAAAAAGCATTTGGCAACTATACCTGACAAAAAAAAGCAAGCAAAGAATAAAACAGACTCACGTTGAGCTGGAGGTCGTCTGTCCACTGGCCAATGAGGCGGTAGCCTGGGGTGCTGGTGTTGGTGGTGTGGTACTGGAAGATGTCGTAGCGTCCTGGGGCATCACCGTTTTTGTTGAACATCACTGGAGTGCCAGCACTGCCTGGGGGAAGGAAACAAGACAAAATCCAACCAACCAAAGCCAAATCTTTACAAAACCTATTTTATTTAGTCATGGTTGAGAGCTTTCAGACTGGCAATGTGTTTCAGGCAAAGGTCATCTATCACCCCAGCCGTCTAAAATGGATACTTCAGGACACAGTGGCATCATCCTAGCCCTCTTCCAGAGATTAATTATCACTGCCCAAACCTACCGACTAAAAATACAGCAAAGCCAAACCAGATCAGCCTTACTTCACTCTAGTGAACACTTACACAAAGCACGAAATATCAGAAGGCTTTTCTTCCTGCCCTCCAGCCTTCCTCCCATCTCCCTTTCCTCAGGGAGTTCTTTAGTGAAAATCACTCCTGTGAATGGAGCCTCTAAATGATTTTCTTTCGCCCAGAAAATGTTCCATCTGCTTCTGAGAGATACTGCTGTCAGAAGTCAGCCCAGGTCTAGTGAATCTTGACTAGCATCCAGAAATAGCTTCCTCCTCCACAATATGTTCTTATGCCCACCATCCGCATGCAGTTGGGATGGAAAAGAACAGACTAAGCTACAGGAAGACAGTTCCTTGCGTACTCCCTGATTTAGGCTCTGTGTCACAGACACAGGCTGAAAAGTACCTCAGTCAGTACAGTTCAGGAGCAGGATCCTGAATTAACTTCCTTTGCCATATACTAAGGTGACTGACACGGGTAAGGAAGCGCAGGGCAAGCGACGAGGCAAGGATACCCCCAGAGCCTTCCTTCGTGCCTGGTGCTGCGCAAAGCCAGCTGGCAGCCTGGAGGAGCTCCGATAGCTGAGCGATGGGACAGATAATTCCCGATCCTAGGGTCAGTTCTCACCAGCACGTCTGCATTTTAATTACCATGGCATTAGATGTGAACCCTTTCTCAGATGAGAATTCAAAGCAGTGCTGCATTTCCTTAGATCTCTAGGTGAAAACTTCAAGGGTGACATTTATTTCAAGACATATTAAAATAGGTTTCAGTAGGGTAGAGTAATATTGTGTCAAGATTGAAGATTATGACAATGCTCCAGCATATCTATATTCAAAGCTTCCTCCTCCTGCATAACTTTTTTTTTTTTTTCCCTAAAGCAATGAAAAAAATCTCTCCTGTTGTAGCATTGAACTTTAAGATGATGGTTTTCTTCATGATTCCCATTCTTCAT
Organism: Leptosomus discolor; assembly: GCF_034619465.1. Taxonomy (NCBI): domain Eukaryota; kingdom Metazoa; phylum Chordata; class Aves; order Leptosomiformes; family Leptosomidae; genus Leptosomus; species Leptosomus discolor. The sequence goes on from NC_141399.1 coordinate 1,436,073, forward strand.
TGAATTCCAGTGAGTGAAAAAAGATTTGAAGGAGTGAATTAGCATAGTTTCCATTCTAGCTCTGGTAAATTGTTTCCTGTCTATCCTACAATCCTCCAAGATCAGATACAGATTCAGTTCAAAAGCTGGTACAGAAAATCTTCCACTGAAATCTCCCTTCGTTGGCTCCTTATGAGCACTAGGCAGATATTTAATTGTCATTACAGATTAATGTAACCAGAATACACTTACAGTGAAAACACTTAAAGTGAATACAAAGAAATGGCTGTAATTCTTAGGCTCCTTCGGAAAGTCAGCACAAATGGTAAATGGGATTTAGCTAATCACGACTCCTAAAAGGCTGTATATTGTTAGTTAAGCTCGGTTTTGTCAGAGCTGACAAAAAAAGTACAATTCAAAGGGCAGGAGCTCAAGTGAGGCTCCCAAAATGCAACAGAGACATTCGTGGATGTCCCACACCCTGACAAGACCCCGGCATGGACACGAAGAAGTGTCCATGGCTGCGTGTCAGGAGGCAGACTGTCGTCATGGCCATGCCAAAGTCAACAGTGCTGAGCCAACGTCTGCTGCCTCAACGTCTTCTGTAGGCTGGGGGGGAGCAGCCAAGAGCACGTCTACGGTCACCCTCATGGGTACATTGCCCAGAACCCTCCTGGTTACCCACGGCCAACCCACCACGGTGGATGGGGTAGAGCCAAGCCTCTCCATCCCCCCGCTGGGCACCCAGAGCACATTACCTGCCTGCCTGCAAATGCTGCTGGCAGGTCCCCCGTTCCCTGCTCCACAGACAGGCAGTGGACAACAGGGTCGATAAGCAGAAAGCCAACGTGAAGGATGGGTGCCGTTATGGACCTAAGAGGTCCTTGAGTGAGAACATATCAGGAACTGTCACTCCAAAAAGTGCCACTTGTGCATTTTACAGGAGCAAGAACACTTTTTGTAGGTTACTGATAATTGTTGCATCGCAGAGCTGCATGCAGACAGCTTTTAAACACCCACCTTTAAAATAATCCCTAAGATCAGTGGAGGCACTTGGATGCTACAGGGCTGCAGACTCCACAGCAACACGGCGTGATACAGCATCGTCTGCTGGGTCACCTCCCGAGGTCCCTAAAGGCACAGCCCCTTGGGACAGCGACCTCACACACAGCTATGGATACCTGGTGGTCAGTAAACACTGGTTGCTGGTTTTAGGTACGTCACTGTTCATGCGTTAAAATTATACAGAAAAAAAAGGCGTGAAAGTCTGGGGTCTGCAGGGAAGACAAATATCTATAGAAATGCAAAGAACTGATAATCTTGGGTCATAAGTCAAGCAGAAGCGTCCCGTTTCCTGACTTCGAAGCTGGAGTAATGGGACTCCCGGCCAAGGATCTGCTTAGTAAGTGCCGCCTTTAACCTTTGTGTGGGCTCTGGTGCATGCTGCGCTGCTCTTTTTGTACCGCCTGTCGGTCTGTAGGGACCCATCAGCCCCGTTTTGAATTGGTACAGCATTTCAGCCTCCGCTTGCAATTCAAGTTCCTTTGTGCACTGACAAAAATAATAAAAAGTAATGTATGAAAACCTCTTTACAGAGAAGAAACAGTATTTTCAAAAATGATCCTGTTTGTTATTTGACTTCTTGTATATTCTAATTATTAAAACATGTGGTTGTTTAGTTGTTTTTTGGTAATTTAGGATTTATTTTCCTTCTATTAATATTTAGAAGAATTTTGCTCAGCCCCAGCAAGCACTTCAGGAACTGAGCATTAGCCTCTAGATTGCAGCTTCTTGCTCGTTCAGTGGCTATGACAATTTAATTCATCTTCTGTTCCCAACAAATAAGCTGCCTCCTCACCACACAGACACAGGGAGCATATGACACCCTTTAGCTGCAGGATGCACTCAAAAGATGACACAATCTGACTGAATTTGTAGGATTTCGATCTCTTAATCACCACAAGATGAGAAATGAATTAGTGGGAGAAGGATGGGGTGCCAGACAGGTGAACTGGCTAAGGTGTTTCTTTATATTCAGTTCACGTTTACTGCAGGTGGAGGACCTGAAGGGCTCGCATGAACAGAATCTTCAGCTTTTTCCCTGGCAAAAATACAACCACTTTGCACTTTGAGATTTTCAGACTCTCATTGCATGAGCACTTCAGGTTTTAAGTTTTCCATATTTTGGGCCTTTTTTGTTCTCAAGGTAGTGTGACTATATCAAAATTCATACTGAGCTCCTAGTACAAATCCAGTCTTTCTTCATTAAAGCATGGCTTGTGCTCTTTCTGCATGAATGTCATTACCTTTGCAAGGAAGAAAAGACTCCAAGAGCGGGCACAGGCAGGATGATTTCAGCTGCACTGTGACGAGGAGATCTATTGCAGGCAAAGACGATCTCAAGCTCGTGGGCTCAGGATGCTTGAAAACGGGCTACATTTTTTCTCTCTAGCACACAGTTTGGAGAAAGTACTCCCACTGCTCTACTTTCTGCTTTTACTACAAATTTAGGCAGAAGGCTGGGAGAACAGGATTTTAAGCACTGACTAAATATTGCTTTCCAAGTCCTAACCTACGTGAGACGGAGCTGCACGGCTGCTCCGGTGACTCAGGGAAGGGCAGGTTCAGATCAAGGCTAAGGATCAAGACAGCCGACCCAAGCCCAGCAGCGCACTCCTCTGTCCCTGCCCTCCCAGCCACGACACGATGGCCAAGGAACACGTAGGCACCGGCACCCGGGTCCCAGGAGCTCCCAGGCTTTACCAACAGGAAGACACCATCCAGACCAGCCAAAGCCCCTCTCGTTGCTTCTTCTGTTCCCTCTTCCCTCTGCGTTTTCCAGGCTGGCCTCATCTGTTTGGTAAGCTGTATGGTGGTTGTTTATCCAGCAATTTTGGGAATTTGCTTTAACAGAATACCGAGAAGAAACTGGTTTCAGAGCAGGCTTCCATAGCCTGAGGAACAAGCCCCAGGAGGGTCACACCTGACATGGAGCCTGGGTGTATAAACTAACGTGCAGTTGTGCAATGTGGATACGACAAGAAAAAAAAAAATCTAAACTCTGCCCTTGGATAATGAACCTTAAAAGGAATTGGTTCCCATGGAAAATGCCTACACCCAAACAGCCAAGAGAAATTAAAAAGATTTAAAGCTATCTCCATTTTGCCACCATTCTCCTTCCCATGCTGAAAAGCAAACCATTACTTCAGTCCCTGTGCTGGACACGAGCTACATGTATACAAGCAAAGAAAAACACCATGTGGCCGTGTAAATCAGTCACAAATGGAGGAAAAAAATAATCTTTTAAAAGCCTGACCAAGGAAAAACAAATAAGGAAAGGAAAGTTGGTGCAAACCAATCCTCGAGCCGGACAGCAGGCAATGTTAGCTGGACATGCAATGTCTCACAGATTATTTCTCAGCTCTGTTAAAATGATTGGATGACCACTCAGCATCTTTATGAGCAAGAACTGTCTAGAGACCACCATGTACAAGCTGCTTTTCAGTACTAAAACGGCCCGAGTGCAATAATGTACGTGAACGCTGTACTATTTCTACAGAAGCTTTGTCCTTTACAATTAACCTTCCAAATGAGGAAACTAGAACCTTCCAGACCTCCTCAGATCATTCATCTCAAAATTTGCTCCTGGCTGTAGTTAACACCACTTCAAGGAAAGAAATTATAATCTCCTCATATTCACCTTGCTTTTTATCAGATGATTTATACAGGAAGGAAAAATATCCTTGGCACAAATGACCAAGCTTGACCACGAAATACCATCTGTGTTCCTACCTTTAAATCTCTCGGGTCCTATTGGCTGTGTGTGGGTTTTGTTGAGTTTGTTAATAAAAATGTTTATCAGCACTTCACAGCAGGGAATGCCTCCCCGTGCTGCCCAACGAGGACATGAAGCTTATGCCGACCCCGCTTCCCAGGCAGCGACAGCCCTGGCTGCCTTGCACGCTGCAGAAGGGCATTTTGTCAGAGCTTTCCTAAATCCATCCTAAACATGGATTTGGAGGTCTAACTGTTGGCTCCTGGTTAAAGCTCAGATCTCTGTCTTATACCGAGCTAGGGGAAGAGGAGCACAACCTCCTGGTAAGTACGTTAGCAAGGGTCACGAAGGAGAAGTAACAGCAGGTTGCTGTAACGTCACCTGCTGTGAGTGACCTGCTCTGGTGCCTCTGGGCTGGTTGCAGGTGAATGCTTGTTAGCAAAACTAATACAATTACAGTAAAACATAGAGAGGCAAGGAAATATTGCTAATATTTAGGCCTGATTTATATAGCGCAACGCAGAGGAAAATACACGTAAGCCCGTCTGAAACAGAGGGCTGGTATTGCAGCCATCGCTGCCACACTTGGGAAGCAGAGGTGGGCAAGGGACAAGCAGATAGAGATGAAGTGCTCAAGTGCCAGGATGTTTCACCTCCTCTGAAGTCTTATGAGAGGAATGAAGGTTGGAGTAACTACTCTGTCTAAATCACACAGTTCTGGCTCTGCAAGCTGACCTGGCCCTTTAGCTGTCCCCTGCCGTGGGCACACAGCTAAGCTGGGTTTGGGGTACCAGAATTTCATCCAGCTAGTCTTCTCCAAGTACAGGAAACAACATAAATAAAGAGAAAAAACGATGTGTGATGCTAGCACACTTCTAGGGTTTCGACCGGCGTGTTTAGTCACAGACAAGCTTAGGCTTTCACCCAGTTATTTCTCCCATAAGAAATCAGTTTTCTGGAAGGTATCCCGAAGTAGCAGCAGCAATTTCTGTCTTTGGGCAGTAGTAGCCTATTTGCCTTGGCTAAAACATGATGTTTTCAAACAGATACTAAATAAACACGGTCTTCTGGCACAAACTCTTAGCGTAACGATAAAAAAAGTCTTGATCTGCACTGAATGCAAAAATACGTAAAGTGAAATTCAACGGAGAAGAGTCAGACGGGTCAATACGCTGCTGAAGCAGCAATCTCGGCTCACCGTTGAAGTTAACGCTGCGGATGTACTTGAGCAGCTTTTTGCCTCCGGCGTGCTCCATCTCGGGGCAGACCCCCGGGTAGTCGGCACAGAGGTCCTTGTTCATGTGGTGCAGGGCGTGCGCCATGGCGTACACAGCGTCGATCACAAACTGGACCTTCCCCTCCTGCTCGTAGTGGGAGTCTTTGCCAATTCTCTCCTGTCCTGCACGTTAAAAACAAACACACAGACATACACACATGCACACAGAAGGACAGTAAGGAACAGTATTTTCCTGATATCAAACGCAAATAAATCCTCTTGGAGCACATTTAAAGGACCGCATGTTTCAGTCAATACAATAAAACGTTTTGAGTTATGGTTTTTCTAATTAAAACAAAACCAAACCTCCTTTCTTGATAGTAGAATCATCAACACTTCTTGCAAGTTATTCTACCATAATCCAGAGAAACAAATCCTACCTTAATCACAAGCTTGAAACTCTAACCTACAGGGACCTTAGAGAGAGAAAACACCAGACTCCGTATGCTCCCCAAGTAGGTCTTTGAAAGAAGGCGGCATTAAAATAAAGCACAGCTGGTATTTTAAAGTCTGATGTTTTGTTCTGCTGCAAATCCCAGTCTCTAATTGAAAGACAGAGCCAGATTGAGTGAAGAAAGAATCACTTCAGAGACGCAACCAAAGGGGTGCTCCAGAGAGCTGCGCAAACATGCCTGCTCTCAACGCCAGCTTGGGAGGCTCAGTATGTCTGCACTAACCATGCACCCCCCTTCTCCCCAACCTGCAGAGACGGAGATGTCCTTCAGAATCCACTGGTTGCCTTTAAAACCTTTTAGCAGGCGAGAACTTACAGAATCCAAACGCTTAATGGCATCCCAACTGCAACGGGGGGAAAGCAGCGCTTTGAAAGCCGTTCCTTGATCGCCGCAGCTCCCAGCGTGTTAGAAACTACAAACCCGCTGCCTCAGAGACCTTCTCATCCCACAGGCCAAGGCACAAGATAAAAGTCTGAGATGGGATGCATTTTGCAGCTGGAAAATTGGAACCCAGAAATGAAACCACGAAGAGCCAAACGAACTCAACAGCAGTGACAAAAAAGGTGAATCTAAATATTTTAAGTGGCAGGCTCATGCCTTAACCTTTCTCTCCCTCTCAGACTTGAGATGGATATGTAACCTGGTAACCAGACTGTAAAGCCAGGCAGTGAGGTGGCCTTCTTACTTTTACGGTTGCGGGAACAGCTACCTGTGTGCCTCTGCAATTAAGCAGCAAACCAAACAGTGTTTTCAGAGCTTAAAGCAAGGCACAACGGGTTGAGAATCAGGAACCTTTGATTTATTATTTTTTTTTTTCCCTGAAATTGTCCACTAACTTCTTGTTTTACCTTGTCCAAGTAACACCTGCATGATTCAATCTGTCCAGCTGAAAAATGTGTGATTACACTTACCTACCTCACCAGGGTTTCGTGAAATGTAATTACTGCTTGTGAAGTGTTCTGAGCTACATCGATGAAAGCAGCAGAAGTGCAGCCTATTATTTTCCAAGGGTGGCGACCAGCCACATCCCACTTGTTCCTCCTGCAGCGCCACACTCTTTCTAAGCTAACATGGGTCTTGATCACCTTCCTGCACCACCTGCAGGTCTGGATACTGCCAGGAGCTCCAAGAAACCAGCCCTTGGAGTCACCTCTTGCAAATGTTTGAGAGATGTTCAATCAAAGGCAATGCTCAGCTGGAAGATACAAGTGGGGAAAACTCCTCTGTAGCCAGCCTTAATTAGAAATAGGGACGAGTGAATTTAAACGAGCTGATTGATACCAATAAGGAAATCAAGTTGCCAGTGACTGTGAGAACTAATGGTTTTAACAGAGGCAAGAAGTCCATTTCCCTGCTGCTGCTCAGCTAACGTGCTGGCACCTCTCCCTCCTGTGCTAACGAACAGCAGCTTCACCAGCACCAGACCCTGTTGTCCAGAGCCAGCCGGAGCCACCTCCCTCCGTGGCAGCGCGGGGTTTGCAGAGGAGCCGTCGCCAGGGAGCAGAGCAGGTCGTCTCCACTGTGACTTCCCTTGGGGCACTGTCTTAATTCAGCTATCAGGCTGAATCATTTCATAGCCAGCCTATGAACAACGTTTTCAGCATTTTTTTCAGCTCATGAGAAAAAAGCAGAGTCCCAAATAATCCTTTTCTTTTTTCCTTCTTTGAGTGGATACGTGGTAGACCAGAGTTATGAATAAGCACAGAGAGATCACCACCTTTTTACAGAAATCCTACAGGCACAAAGATTGTCTAAAGACATCCACAGAAGTGATTTGCTTGAAGGTAAGTAAAGATATAATCCCCCTATATGAACATCTTTAATTATCTACACTTTTCCTCCTTCTTTGGTTCCCCCTGTAATTACCAAACTGCACCACTGACGTCTGATCCACTCAACCTACATATCATGTTTGAGACACCCTCTACCAAAGCCCCTCAATTTTAAATCTCAGCTACACTGGAAAACATCGAAAACCTGCAAATAATTCAGCAGGGTAGGAAGCTTCCAGACTGTGAAGAACCCTGTACTGTCCTTTTCATTATTTCACTCCCCTCTCATTCATTACGGAACTTATTACGTTTCCAGGCCCTGACAAGGAAAATGCTTTTAAGTGGTTTCAGCTCAGCTACGTAACCAAATTAGCAATGCAACCGAAACGCATGCCGAGGGAAGTGAATCTGGGAGTGAAATGCTGCACACAAACAACACTGATTTGGCACATTAACTTTCAGAAGCACAGTTGGCCAAAAGCACAGCAGAAAGGAAGCTGTTAGCAGTGAAGATATCTGCAAAAGGAACCTGAGCAAAAGCCACTTAAAAATCCCATGAGCAGTGTTATCAGTGTCCAGGTATGAAAATAATAAAGATTTGGGAAACTTAATAGAATTTCCAGCAACAAGAATGCTTTCCTGAACTGAAGGCGGTCATCTAGTCAAGTATTAAACATCAAGAATTTGGGCACAATAAATCCAAATATGGAGGCAAATGTAACTGCCCACCTGGAAACCAGGCATGAATGTATACAATTGCAACAACGATTCTAGCAACCTTCATGTAAACATAGATTGAGTTACCTTTTAAAAAGCCTTTATTGCAATTAGAAGTTTAGCCCAAATTTGAAGTAGCAAAGAACCTGCAAAGCAATTGCCATATTTGGTATATGTCAAATAGCCTTCAAATTTCAACCCCAACAAAAAAAATTAAGTTATCCCAATTAATGGGCCTGGCTGAACGAAGTGATCCCTTTAGTTTACATCGCACCACCATCGTAGTGACCCAGGGAGCAGCAAATCAGGCTCAAAGTCCATTTTCAGACAGGGATAAACCTAAGCGATGGGCACAATCTCAATTCCAACTTCGACATTAGGGTGGCAAATGCTTCCCCTTCTTAGGTTTAGCTGAAGAAGCCAAGCAGAAAGTTTTGCCACATGCTTCGGGAATAGCCGCTGCATATAGCGGTGTACAGATATTCGACTATTGATTATTCCTCAAAGAGAAGGAAACCCACAGGAACTTCTCACAGATAAAAGTAGCAATGCCGGTGCTGTCTTGAGCATACCGGGCAGCCCTGGACCCCCAGCCCCATCATGTCAGGACATCATGGGGGTCTCAAGGGAGCAAAGCTTGGTGCGAAAGAACCAACATATGAACTCAGGTGTTGGGTGCCGCAAGAAAACGTGCCACCCTCCACGCTATCTGAAGACATCAAAAGCACAGAAGGCAAACATACACCCCGTTTGCACCGTAACGTGCAAATCTTCTTACATTCCCCTGTTCTTTAAAGGCTGTTTTTTTAACTTGGTGATCTTCAGGGGCTATGCAATAACATTATTTTCCTCAGCAATGAAGTAGCTGACACCCGAGACACACGTGCACAAACTGATTGCAAGAGAACGCACTTCTGTTCCGTGGATATGAAACGGAGTACCTCGGGACGTCACCAGAAGGATGAAACACAACAGCAATTTATTGACATGAGCATTGTTTGCTTCCAAAAGATCTATTTGAAGGTGATGACAAATAATTTAACCTCACTTCCTACTAGAGTCTCAAGTGCTCATCATCATGATTCCTGAGAGATGGAGCAGCCAGGTCTCCTGCTTCAGGCAAATCTTCACAAGAGAAAAATAATGCAACAAAGAGAGGGAGAAAAAAGCCCCAAACCCAGAGTAGTGAGAATACGGAGAGAAGTCCTCTTGCACAATCTCCTTCAGATGACACAGAAATGAACTGCGAGTTTAAGAACGCCTGCTCGCACTTTTAGCATCTCCGTAAAGGCGATGCTTAACACCTCCTTGTACGGAAAAGGAGCTGACAACAGCGTTTTTCACATTACATTTTCTCAACATCTCTCCTTCGGCTGATTTTTCTGGACTCGTCGTTGATCATCACATAACGTAGGGGATATGTTATGATGTATAAATAGTGTTGCAAGGACATTTTTTATGGCGTACAATTCATGCAGACAGACATCAAGATCCCACTTCATCGGTGCTTACGTTAGATGAATTCAGACATTGGTTCAGTTTCTGAAGGATTAAACACATTTTCAAAGGAACATACACAATAGTACTGCTGAGAACCCAGTGATAGTCATCATTAACACGAGATTTAATTTAAAGATTGCAGAACGCTCACAGTATCAAACCAGCAGCTATTATTTGTACAAGTTAGAATTCAGCAGCTGGTTAAGTGCTGACAGAAAAATATATACTCTTCATCCATCTCCAGCATATTTAGCATCATTAGAAACCTGATGCCTGTGAGCAACGAGACATCCATGATGCAACAGCTACAATTATCAGTCTATAACCGCGTAAGTGCCCATACATGCCATTTCATAACGACTCTGAAGCTTCCTCCAGTTAGGTACAGTACATGTGCAGCTGCAGCGGCTGTACTCACGGCACTCCAGAAACGGGCACAATAGCCCCAAACCAGCGGAGCCATCTCCAATAGACAAGTACGTACATTCAGGGCTCTCCAAAACAAGATCAGAGCTATGACTCCTTGGATACTCGCTCGTGGTACAGGCACTACTGCGCACACAGGAGGTGTAGAGACTGAACGCTTCTCCAAATGAGCTCTTCATTTGAAAGAAGTTGAGTACCAGAGCTTCAGAAAAACTAACAATGTGCTAGAGTAAAAATTGTAATTTAAACCAGCAGAGTATGACAATCAGGCCTCTTTGCAATCTAATCCATGTATTGTCATTTTACAAAGACATACAAGATCCAATAACACAGCCATGTAGTTACAGCCGTCTACCCAGCCCACCCTGATTCAGATCTCATTACAGACAAAAGCCTTTATCTCAAGACCATCAATCTAATCCCCGTGGATTTTCTTGGGGAAAGCAGATGAACTTCCAAGTTCCTACAGCTAACCACACAAGAACATCCTTCTGTGCTAGGATAACATTTCAGCCTAAACGCTGTCTCCTCCAGGCTCCGGTAAGGTGGCACAGCCCGGGAAGGTCAGAGCTCCTCCCCAACGCTGGTGGTGCCATTTCTGCCTTCTTTCTAATGGCTAGAGAGACCTCTCCCTAATCTCCTCTGCAACCTTCAGCCTCAGCATAGCTCTACAGCCTCCTGCTGCTCTGATGGAGAGCGATAACTTCATACCGCACCACAAAGTTCAAGTCAGACCAATTGTTCTGTGCCAACAACAAGCAGGGAAGCCTTTTGTAACTAGACAGGCTTTTTTTCTTGAGTTGGTATACACCTGACCCACAGTCAGACACCTGCAACAGCAGACACACAGAGTCAAACAGAGATACAGCTGTACTTAGTGACTCTACTAACGCCACCAAGACCCACCGAAAGCAGATGCAATCAGCTTTCACTACGCCTAGCCAGCTAACATCCTCTAACCAGACTTTGGAAACCTGGCTCTCACAGTGCCTTACATCGTATTCCTCATCTAGGAGCTCAAATGCCTGTACTGTAACTGGTCTTCGCTCATTAGTGTTACAGTAAAAACCAAAAGGAGCATAATGCAGCAGAAAGTCCTACTGAGAACTTGTTCCAATACCAGAAATAACAACACTACATACCAAGGATCATAATAATACTAATACTAGGTAATAATAATAAAGTAGCCATTTACAGAAAGCCTTGATGCAATGAGTTTTGTGAAGCTACCTCCACTTCCATCTGTCAGATAATGATTTTTTTTTTCCTCAATGGCACTGATTCAACTCACCGTCACAGTTTCTGTTCTCAGGTGCGCATGTGTATCTAAGAGAACAGATTTTAGGTTAGAAAACTGACCTAATTTCCTTACCTGGGAGGTTTTCTGTGCATTCAACACTCCCGTTAAAACATATGCAATAGGTTTAATTTATATTCTAATGCTGAAGTACTACAGTCATAAAAAAAACAGCACCAGGCTAGCCGAGACTGATGTAAATCACAGGCACTTTACAGCTTTATACTGCTAATGTGCAAACGAAGAAAGCTTCCTGTGACAATTGCCAGTGGAGCCAGCGATCAAGCAAATGTCTAGAAGAAGCACTTTTTAAAGATTCGAAGGCCTAAGCTGAAGCTCTCTTTGTATTTGAGCACTTGGGTAAAAACGCAGTTTGCAAACAGAGGACTATGTATGTAAATAGCAAGAAGACAGTCGTTGAATCACGGAGCTTTGTTGGCAAATCACCTTGGCAATCTAGAAATATAAGTGATTCTGAGAAATGTATTTGTGAAAGATGATGGAATTTAGAAATCCACAGAACTGGTTTACCTTAAGAACAAACTCTCCATAGTCAGTTTAACCAACTAAACGAACCATGGCAGGGTTCTCTTAGGAATTTCAGGTATACATATTTTGAAGCTTTATGATGCTGAATGATACTAATTTTTTGAAACTAAAGCATAGAGATCGCGAAGCTATAATGCATACTTGGACAATTTGTTATTGTATGGAAAATATTTTGTTTAGAAAGAGTTGCACACAGCCAACCAACTTGCAAGCTAGTGCACAGCACGGTTGGTTTGCTCCTGAACTGTGCCCATCACGTTTTTCAGAAAAAAAGACAGACTTCTCTTTCTCAGGGGTGCTAACACTGGTGTGTTTAGGCGGTTTGAACATCGCTAAGTATTCACAAAGGCTGCAATGCAACCTAGTAAAGGAACAGAGAACTGAAATCCTGGCTTCCAAATTTGTGTCAGACATCGGCTAACCAGGCATCCTCACTTCAGTCTTAGTGCCTCTGAGCTAGAGCTTGTGGGCCCACAGGGGTCATCACCCAAAGATGAGCTGGGCTCAGTAAGAAGCAGCGTATTGGAGAGCACAGCGTTTCATTCATGAGCTGCGCCTTGGATTCCCCCTGCTTGAAGACTGCGATTTGAGAGGGGGCCTATAACCAAGATCACAGACAACGTGGAAGAAAACGACCACCACAAAGAACAGAAAAAGCAGAAGTTGTCAACGGAAACAGGCTACAAATACACAGATCAGCCGCAATACAGTCCTGAGAAAGAAGGGAGGAAGAGGCAGAGCAGGAAAACAACTACCTCAACCACTTGTTTGCCCGTATCAGAGCACGGGATGTAATTGAGAAGATAAATTTCCCATTCTGGTCTGCCCTTTAACCTTATTTGTAGCTTGCAGGGCAAGCAAAGGAAGATGGATTCTAGTCTTTACCCTTTCTGCACTGAAATATTACGTACCTTCACACACACGCATTAACACACATTTCATACCTCAGAGCCTGGAGGAGAAAGTGCACAGAGCAATCTCTGCAACGAGAGCTAACCAAAAGCTTTTTCGCTCGTGCTCGTGTCATCAATCACACACCACAAAATCCTGGGCAAAAATCCACCCTGAGATACAGGCATGCAAATCCTGCTGTGTCCCCTGGCAGCCGGGAAAGGGTATCCGAGCCGAGTGTTTGACCTAAAGCAAATTATTGTAACATTTGTATACAGGATTCAGGACAATCAGCCTTTCTTTAAGCATTTCTCTATTTTAGCACCTTGACTAATCACTGTTTAGGCCCAGACTAGGACTACTGCCTAGGCAGGACTTCTTGTAGATGATGACAGTGGGCGTTACAAAAGGACTCGGTCAGGTAGGAAGATCTAATATCATTGGCCAAGATTTGGGAAAAAAATCACTGCTGGGCTTTTTTTTTAAAACTTATTCTGGAAAAAAAAACCCCAAAACTAATAAGAGGGATAGCAAAAAAGCCTGGACCTTGACAGCCTTAGCTGCTCACAACAGAGCTTACCAGTCATCCAACCTGTCTTACAGATAAGTGCATCACACACACGGAGATAGTAACGGTTCCCCCACCTTTTTGAAGCACAGCTGCAGAAAAAGATTCATCCTGATGCACAGACAATTGTCAGCGAACTAAACGGAGCTGCCTGCACTGCTCCCCCCCGCCCAGCCTTGGGAAGCCTTGAGCACCGCCGCAACAGGAGACAGAAGGGTTTTCAAGCTGCAGGTTCTCGGACAAGAGAAAAACATCCTCCCAAACGTGCTTTTTCTGAAATTTTGAGGGATTCTTGATATTCCCTGCAGGACCCGGATGCAGCGATACCCACGAGCCCTATCACAAATAGGAAGAGGGTGCTGAGAAGAGCTGGGAGCAGCCAGTGGGGCAGCGCTGATGGAGCTTCGGTTTCCACCGTCTGTATAAACCTGCCAGCCCAAACCTTGAGCAGCGCTGGGGACGCAGCACCTTCTGCACTCACAGCCCTCACCACTGTCAGTGGGAATGAGTCTAAATTTAGTCCCTCTTCCCGGCATGATTTATACGGCACTGTGAACAGCTAAGGTCTTCTGACACCCTCGAGTCCAACAGATATTCATCCTACCGAATACCATCAAGCATCCTAATGAATGCCGTCACGCACGCCATGGCTCCTGGCATTTGTTTAAAAAAATGCTTCAGATTTTGGCCATCTGCCATTGCGTTGCTTGAAACATCTCAGACAATTTATTTTTCCCCTGAGATGAGGAATTTCAATAGCATTTTGAAAACTTTTTTCTTTTTCTGTGGTAAATTACACTTTACTAATCTATTAATGCACTAGATCACATTTTGTAGTCAAATTATAAATAATAGTCTGATATCCTCAGGCTCTGCTATTTGTTACATCTTTTGTTTCACATTATTTTTCTTTCCCTAACATATGGCTTCATAGGACAAGCCATCTTGGCAGCTGGTGAAAAAAAGACAGGATATTGCTGTTAGCTTCTTCATCCTCAAAACCCCCACCCAAAAATCACAGCTACTGGTATCATTTTAAACCGAACCACAGATAATTAAACAGTTTGCCAAAATTATCTGGGCTGTCTTCCCCCACCCCTCCTTTTCCGTGGTCATGAAACACAGAACAGCGCCACATTCGGGGTGACATGCCAAATCCTGGGTATCCAGACTTGGGCTTCCAGCTTTGTGGTTCACGATGTATTTCCCAGAACCACCATTTGTTCAGGGAACACCCCGATCAAGCGGAGCTCTCAGTACGCTGTGCTGCTTCTCTCCTTTCAAAGGGTAAATCCCCAAAAAGTGGTTACAGGGAATTCTGGCTGATGTACGGCACGCACGGCGCAACCTTATTGTAGAATAGAAGCACACAGGAGAACTATTCCTTTGCCGCTTTAACTTTTTCCTGTACCAAACGGAAATCTGACCCTTTCTTCCTTCCCGAAACAGCAGTTATATCCAAAGCACGCGGAGGTGCAAGGCAGGACACTCACCAATCTTGTCTCACGTCTCTGGAGCACATCAGAGCAGGAGCTATTCCCTCCCCAGCTCTAGAGGCAAGCCTATGTGAATACACACACACTCAAATTACTGCTTTTAAAAATTATTATATTACTATTTTTACCCGAGACACCTCTGTCCTTCGCCGACTTCTAATCCGATCCTGTAATATTTTCAGATGAGATAAAGTCAGCCCTTAGCATAGCCCTTCCTGACAGATGCTTTTTACATTTTAAAAGGGATTTGCCCTCTCTGAGCCACCAAATCTCTGCCCGGTAAAATCCTGCCGATGGGCCAAGCCCCCTTGCAGCAGCATCCCCCCACCATGCCCGCTCCTCTTCCTCCAGCCTTCCAGAGGGACCCCACCACGGCCAGGGCTCAGAGATGCCCCAGCACGGGCGGGTTCAGGAGTTCCCTCCCCGCGCACTGTGGCCCGTGAGCCTGCTCCCGACGAGGCTGGGCGAGACGCTCCTCGCCGCGCTCTGCGCCCGGGGGATTCCGTCCTGAGCCTGCTCCCGCCTACGCACGGCCGAGGAAGGGGAATCCGGGTCCCTTTGAGGCATTTTCTCTTGCTCCAATTTACATTCCAAGCACAACGGTCTCTCTTTTACCAGCCCTTCCGCTAAGTTTCTGTCACTTCATCTTGCAGGGAGCTTTCTCCCAGCGTTTCCTTTAGAGCAAGTCATTGTCTGAGCCATCCTCTGGGCTGTACCTTCAGACTGATTACACTTGCAGATAATTAGAAAAGCTCTCCGAGTAATCTACATTCTTATAAATGACATCCAGGGTGACATCACCCTTATATCACTTCATTAAGTCTCCTCGAGTGCAAAGCTATCGGAATTAAAAGCTATGTTTAATAAGTGAAAGCAGTCAAGTGCTGCAATTTCCTTCTCAGGCAGTGTTACCGCCGAGGAGGTGGGTCGTTAGCAGTGCAGGCGCCCTCGGTGCAGCCGATGCCCCAGCGCATTCACGGTGCTCGGGTCTCTCCTCGGCACACACCTCTTTCTGCCGCCGGTGGGGATGTCACCGGTGGAACTGGGAGCACCCATGGGGCCACCACGCTGATGGCTGCTGTTCGCAGAGCGACCTGCCGGCACGCTGCGGCCGCCCACACGGGGGTGGTACAGTGAAACACCACTAAATATCCAGCATGGTATATTGGATTTCGATAACCACTTTGAAACTTATGACCAACCTAGTTCACAACATGTACACGAAAATCTTGTTGTACCGTCTGTTAATTCCAAATCCCTGAATCTCACGGCACCGGCAATATTAGTGCGAGCTGGCTTTGTACCGTGAAGGATCCTCAGCTGAGCTCGCAACCAAACCCAGACCCCATCTCTGCACGTGAACGTGGTGTGGGCAGAGCATTCGGCGCGGCTCCCTTTGCAGAACCGCAGCCATGATCTACAGCCCTGTTCTTTTCTGCAAGGACAGGTTTTTTCTTCTGTTAATCCTCTCCTACAAAAGCACATTTTTGCCATAATCCGTGGTATTGCAAACTACTTTTTTCCAAACTATTCTTAATTAACCTGACGCGGACTGTTATGACTGAAGTGAATCTCCCTCACACTCCTAAACACAAGCAGCAAGAAGTAACGCACTGAACCAACCCCCCTGCTTGTTGCTGTCATCCTGTCTCGGTGACTACACGAGGTTCCCCACGCAGCTTGATGCAGTGACCTCCCACGCACACCGCAGAGTCCCTCGAGGGCAGAGGCGGCAGCTCCAGGGCCTGGGCAGGCACGGAGGGCAGCACCCCACGGGGGTCACAGCACTTTGGCATGAGGAACCGACCCCCCGCAGACGTCCCGCTTCGGTGTGTCCCAGCAGACATCCCCTGCCCAACTATACAGGAGTCCCTGGCAGCAGCACCGGATCGTGCCCCGAACAATGCCAAAATAAGTCAATCGCCAGAAACAGCGTTATTGATTCCAGCGGCGCGTTGCATTTAATCCTATCGAGAGATAAGGTGGGGGCGGGCTACACGTATTTTCATTTTCTCGTTCTACCTCTCACCCATCCCAACCAGGGAAAAGTTTTCATGCTTAAACGAACGGCATTAACGTAGGAGTTCTGCCTACAGAAGTATTCCAGAAAGCAGCAACGCGAAAGGGTGAGCTGCCCCCAGGGCGCTCCTGCTTGGAGCAGCTTTTCCTCTCGATCGCAGTCTGCGGCCCCGAGCCCCGAGCTGCTCCCCGCTGCGGTGCAAGCGCCCCCAGTTGGAGCACGAGCCGCCCCCACCTCGCGCCGGTGCTCAGGAGCTCTGCTGCTGTCAGAAACCGGCGGCCCGGAGCCCGGCACCTCGCTGCATTACAAATTACCGATCAAATGCTGAAATAATGATGATGATCGTTCATAATATTATTACATCAGTGGGACATTACGACTCTCATACTAGCAATATAATTCAAAGCTAATGCTTTTTCTGATGCACAATTTACTTCAGTTTGTAGAAGAGGGAAGGAAGATGTCAGGGCATGTCATTTGGTGCAATACCAAGCTATAATGCGGCATTTCAGTTCGATAGGGTAAGTTAGCCATCGAAAACAAATGTTTCTGTTGAATCTGTGCCGAGGGAAGGCAGAACACCATTTTTGCGTTCACATCAGAAAGCACAGGCTGGGAGCAATTGTAATGAAACAATGGCATAAACAGTAGGAGTGATAAGACACTTTTAGAAATTATCCTAAAGATCTTTTAGCAATTTTTTGTCAAATTCCAGCCTTTGGGGGAGATTCCAAATGCCAATTTAACAGCAGTGTATTCCCAGTGGTAACTGCACTGTTTCTGTGCACAACACTCCTACTCCCATCCATGAATTGAAACCAAAAGCAGCTGATGTGAAATATGGAAAGTTTTCATCAATTTTCAATCAAAGTAAAACATATCCTCCTATGAGCTAATTTCCTTTGATCAAAATTCAAGGCAATTATTCAACATAACATAGTTAAACTGCTGCCGCGAAAAATTAACCGGGAAGGAAAGGCAAAGGGCGGCCAGGGCCAGGCAGACGCCAGACGGCGTTGTGGGCTTCCCCATCTGCGTCTGGCCGAAGCTCACCCACTCCAAACGCCCCAAGCCCAGAGCTGACACCACAAACACAGGCTCAGCAGGGACCCGGCAGTTTGAGGGCAGGCTCACTACAGTTTTGAGGTTAGAAATGCTTTTCTAGACCAGTACCCGCAGTCTAACACCTTAATTCAGCACCGGACCGTTAAACTGGCAGTGCTGCTATTGTCCCTACGGATCACCTGGTGGCACTGGGTCAGGTCCGAGCAGCTCCAAGCAGACCCGTCCCTCCCACCGCTCCCTTTCAGCACAAACACCTCACAGAACGGCATCGCCCCGCGCCATTAAGGTGGCCGGGCTGAGACCTGCGTAACTCGGTTAAAAACAACATCTCCCCCACCGTTACTTGGGTGTAAGCAAAAATAATTCCTTGAATCTCCATGTGATCAGAAACAGGAATTCCTGGAAAATCGAATATTTCAAATGGTGGGCAGGACCTCACAAAAGGAAGAGAGGCGTGAATCTGTCCGCCACCAGGAAACCACAGAGGTCAAACAAGACGCCGCTGAAGGTCACGAACCCCAAGTCACAGATACAGGCAGGGCGTTTTCTCTGCCACTGAGTGGAGGCTGCAAAAAAAATCTAAATTTAATTTATTTAATGTAATCAAATTTAATTAAATCAAAAATTTAACTCCAGTTTCTTAAATAACATTAGCGAGGACAGAAATCTGATCAACAGCTTTATGCTACCTAAAACAAAAACGCGTCACCCCGTGCTAATACTCTCCTACAGCGGCATTTCCTTCAAAAGGTGCACACCCACGTGGCTGGTACGTGACAGACGGTGCTTTGACACGCTACGTGCCCCGTGGGTGATTTGCACCTGGGCGACAAGGCACGAGTTGTGGAAATATTCTCCATCTCAAACAAACTAACAAAAAACCTCAAGCCACCCTGCACTCAAAAAAAGTACTTCTGGGTCCCACGGAAAATATTGATTTTCCTGCTGGATAGACAGCCAGAAAAAGGAAGAAATAGAAGAATGTATTTTTTGACTCTTCCCATCTACTTCTTTTGTCCTGTACGGCTGATGTTGCTGTTCCATTTTCTCTACAACCTACGAAAATTCAATTTATTTTTTCATCCTGTCTCCAGCCAAGTTTCCTTACATCAGCTGAGCAGCCATTCCACTGCAGCCCGCGTCCAGCAGCACGAGGAGGGTGACACGAATGAAGTTACCTGTGCATTTACGGTCCGTGTCTTCCTTCTTTGACCCAGTGATGGTTAACTTGCAGTTGAAGTTCTCTTCCCAGTACTCTGCAAACCACACGTTCCTTCTGTTGTTCTCCAGGGTGCGGGAGGTGAAATAGGCATCAAACCCTGGAGAAGGAGACAGGTAGAAAGCTGAAGTCTAGCTCGTACTGCACAGGAGATGCTGCAGCCTGGAAATCAAATACTCTGCTTCCATCTCCTTCAACATCCAGCGCACGTTCGCGGCTCTACCCACACGAGCTGCCCGTGGAAAGAAAGGAAATCTGCCGCATGTTTTATCTAATCAGCTGCATCCTGGAAGTAAATTACACTGCTACTAACTGTGACACGTAAAGTTAGGTAAAATATATTAACAAAAAAAAAAAGAGTCATAAGCAAAAAGCATGTATTTGATATAGACCAATAAGTAATGAAAATAACCGATATGGTGCAGCTGCTATTAGACTGAGCTCAACACAACTAATTCTGTAATTAACCTCTCCAGACCTCCAGAGGAGGCAGTTTCACCTAAACGGGCCATTATCAGTACACCTCCTTGGTTTTGTAGCACGCGTTTTTCCCTTAATCTCCTTTCACAAAGGTACAGAGAGCAAAAATCCTACGAGGCAACCGTGAATCACCACAATTTACCAGACACTGGAATAAGAAAACCTGAAGCAGGGGGTGGGGGAGAAGGTTTCCTTCCTTAGACCTGCGAGATTCAGTTTGTTTCTGAAGCCACACAGCCACAAGAGTGCTGCAAGAGTGACGATGACATACAAGTCCAGTATTACATTAATTGGGAAAAAAATGATGATTTTTAACAGCTGAGTGGAAGGGCAGCAAAGATACCTGAAGCCCCTGAGTCATCTTTTTTAGGAAATACCCAGTCCACTATTCACTGAAAG
The DNA here is from genome assembly GCF_034619465.1 of Leptosomus discolor. Lineage (NCBI taxonomy): Eukaryota > Metazoa > Chordata > Aves > Leptosomiformes > Leptosomidae > Leptosomus > Leptosomus discolor. The sequence continues at coordinate 1,455,957 of NC_141399.1, forward strand.
AAACCACGTGGCAGCTACTGAATAGCTGTGTAGCAGTGGTGGTTCATAGTTTTCATACGACTCTTCACCATATTCTGCCTCTCTGTAGCCCTTCACCAACTCGCCAGAAGAGAAACGTATCTTGCTTTGGCTTTATTTATTTTTTTTCCAGAAATGTGGATCTCTGTATGCACACACACCTGTGCGTACAAACACACCCCTACTCGTGTATGGTGATTAAAGAAAAGGTACATACAAAGGCTTACAAACCAGGAAAGAAAATAAAAGGAAAAATAAAACTCTACTACAAAATTGTACAGTTTATTAAGTTCTAGTCACAAATTAGACCTGCCATACTGTAGGGATTTTCTCTAGGAGGTTTTCAAATTCTGTAGCTTAAAACCAAGCCAAATATCCTTTACCAGCCCAGACAATAGCCCTTCCACGACCGTGCTCATTTGAATGGACTTTTCTCACAACACAATACAGAGCTCTGAAACAAATACTTACTTTCCCAAGAAACAACGGCAACTTTAGACCGAAAGGAACGTCACATCGCTAACTGCCCTGGGCACTACTGCTTCACTTCGCTGTATTGAAGCATTCTGCTCTCTTTACTCTCTTTCGAGGCTGAGACAACTGCGCAGAGCCTAAGGAAACCTTTGTGCGTACAAATAATGGCAAATCAATAGACAGACACCCCAAGTACTGGTGTGACGGCAGAAATCTGGTACCGCCACGACGGGAGCCCGGTGTGACAACAGCCTCGGTGCAGCACTGACAGACACCGGTGGCTCCTCAGGAGCACGAGAGCCGGGACCAGCGGAGATCACCCCCACCCCCCCCCCCCCAACCCTGCTGCATGCTCGGTTCCGCCTGGCGAACGGCAGAGGTGCACGAGGACAAACGCACCCGGGCACGTCCGCGCGCTCACACGCGACGTCGTTCGCCTTCTCTCGCCGGTCCCGAGGGAAGGGAACACGGTGTGACGCAGCCAAGGGTTCTCGGCGCAGAATGCGGGAAAGGTTTGTCACCCCTGCACCAGAGGGGCCACAAAACAGGCAATCGTTGCTCCACCCCGTCAGCCAGGTTACGGCTGAAACCCCCGCTTTGTTCCACAGGCTTTCCCAAACCGACGGTCCCTCTGAAGTAAGGGGGCTGTGCCCATTGTCTTCAGAGAGCTCTACCAGTCTTAAACCAAGCATACACAAATAGCAGGATATTCACCACTATTAGCAGTGCTGAGTAGTTTTCCCAAGTCCTTCTAGTTGTCTGTCTTTAGCCTGCAGTGAGCCACATCAGGGCTTTCGCTTAGGGAGACTGTTTAGATTCAGTATTTTTAACATAACCTCCCATAACTGCGATCCCAGTTCAAGTTCAACTCTTACAAAAGAGGTTTTTTCCCTTTTACTAAGAAGGTTGTTGAAGTATTCAAATTATGCAACTGTGAAACCTGGATAAAGCCGATCAACCTTAAAGAGGACTTGAAAATGTTGGTTGCTCACTGAGAAGCTCCGAGGTACATTATCTGTCGTCCCAAAAGTGCAAATCTTTTGAAGATGCAAATCTCAGAGTATCTATTTTGTCCTTTTACTTGGCTTTACAGCCTGTACTAGTGTTGCAGAAGAGGGTGGAAACACAGAGGCAGCCAGCTCTTATAGATACTGAAGCACGTCTCTACATTGCACGATCACGTGGCTCCTTTTGATTTTCCAGCCAGAAATGACAGTAAATACATATTCCATTGAAGGAGAGCAAAAAGTTCCTTGCACCAGAGCCAGCAATTTCTCTCACTGCAATAGGTGGGTAAATTGACTCAATCTGGCACTCCACACCATGAAACCGAGTCAGAGGAAAAACATATGGTATCGTTAAATTAGCACAGCAATCCATCCACTGTGGGATAAAAATAGACAGCATGTAAACAGATGTTTTCAAATAAGAAAGGAGATTAGGAGTGGGGTCAATCTGTCTCCTTGTATTAGCTTTGTACATTACTGACCCAACTATAATACATATTTTCCTAATTCTGAGCCTCCTGCTCACGACTCGCATCCAAAGCCCACTGCTCCCCAGCCACAACGCACTCCTCCCCAAAAATCTACCCAGGAAAATAAGCAATGGGGTCTTCCAGAGACAGGCTGAAAGCCAAGCAAGATTTTACCTGCAGCCTCACTAGAACATACGTCTAGGTCTCTCCTGCAAGAAATACATCGGGGTGCGTCACAACGACGGCAAACCCTAAGCAACAGGCCACAGCAAGTTAAGGCCATGCCGGCCAGTGGGCACCAGCACCTGGAGGACTGCAACCAAACCGTGGAAACCTGTAAGCAAAACACCGAAACGGCAGGGGAGAAAAGCTCAGCAGCGCACTGAAGTACCAGCCGGTATTTGCGTCAGCTCCACACACTCAGCAGGGCTCGTCCAGCCCTTCCTGTGGGCTTCGCAGCTTGAAGTGAAAACTTTGCAGAATAAAACTGTGTGAAGCTGCAGGAAAGGAGCCGGCCTGTGAGGGCAGAGACCCCCGATATCTCCTCCTGCTGTACGTCTGCTGAGGCAGGGACTTAACCTGGCTTTCCCAGGATTTAGGGAAATCATTTAGTAAACCTCTCCTGCCACAGCTGTTCTAATTAATGAATGACAAATTAGTGACTCACGAACGTTGCTGTGCGCAGTCTCTAGAAGGGACAGCGCGAGTTCTGCACTTCTCTTTTCCTGCAAACCTACGTGGATCAGTTCTACCCATAATTAAAAGAGCATTTCAAAGGGGATATGTGGTCACAAGACCTGCAGCATACAGAGGGCTCAGAAAGAGGAACAGTACACCTTACCAACGTGCCAAACTAACTGACCTCTGGGAAAAGTACTCTATAACTTCATAAGATACAATCAATAAGTCTTGATAAAACGGTAATAGAATTCCGTAAGAACTACTCTAAACCTTTACAGATTTAATAACAAATAATAACATTCCCATTGATTTTTTTTAATGATCCCTCTGCATTCTCAAGAAGGGATATAGATCCCTATTAAAGAGCGTACATTTTTTATCATTATATTCTATCGATCAAGACAAGCAGGGAAGTGACCGACTGACAGACGCACGGAGGGGAGCAGCAAGCCAAATTTCTAGTAATTGCTTACTGGGTGGAAGCTCCGTGTGCCCACTCACTGCTTCTGGCTGCCTGGCAGATCACAGCGCTCCTGCTCCCACGTAGCCAAAATCCTGGTGAAGACTCTGCAAGGCATCACCTTTGTGAACCGCCCTCCTTCCCGACGTACTTCGGACCAAGAAAGGTCCCCCGCAGCCAGGACCAAGTGGAAAGAGCCCCACGCTGCACCGCAGGAGCCATGCGCTCACAGGAGCTACTTTTAATTTGATATTTACTATTTTTAACGTTCGGTAAAAATGTACCATGTGCAGGTGCACAGCTGGGGTGCGACACAGCACAGAGTAAGACCTGGAACGTTGCAAATCATCTGGCGCAAACCTGCGCACCTCCACTGAAGGAGCTGGACCGCGCCAGGTCACAGCGGATGAGATTTTCACCCAAGTTAGAAGCTAGTAAAGAACGCTCAGGGGAATCTCGCTGCTTCTAGGATGTTGTGGGGCTTTTTCCTCGTTTTTCCCTATATCATTCCTGAGAATAGTCAGAGAAGTTATTATGATTGCCTGAAATACACTGGCTGAACTGAACACACACCCTGCTCGCTGCTCTGTGATTTGAGCCCACAAATCACTACCATTTCATTTTCTTTCCACCATTATTTTCAGGAGGGTGACTGCACTCAATGTGCTTTAAAGCAACCTTTTTTTTTTTTTTTTTTTAAAAAAAAGAAGAAACCTAGAGGAAAAGCATATTTTTCAATTAAGAGAAAATAAGATCAATATAAAGATCTTACTATCTTTAAACTTCACATTAGATGCATGGCGAATAAACCCCCCAAATATTCCCTTCTCAGCAAATGCTGATCTTTTGCTAGTGTTACCGCTACCCTGCAGCCTTGTCGGTGCACCTTAAGCATTAGGAATCCCACGATGAGTTTCATGATTTAAATTCCTATTAAAGAACAGCTTGTAAAGTAGTTACGTGTCTGTGTTATTGTACGTTGAACAGGGATCATAAAGCTGTGACGGATCTGTGCAAAGGTTAGCGCCGTGCAAATACCATGAGCTGATGCACAAGGATCACGTCACACGAGTCTACGGGCCACGGCTCCAGCAGCTCTCCGGCTCTGCCCAGCTCCTCCCCAGGCACGAGCACAGGACCTGCTCTGGAGGACGGTGGTGCAAAGCACCACAAAGCACAGCGCCGGGCAGGAGGTTTACAAGCCCCCGGGCAGTGGCGCGTGGTGACGGGCAGCTCCTTTCCCGAAGAGGCAAGTGAGAAGTGGTCTGTGAACGGGAGCTTCTGCTCCGCTTGTTCCACGGCTGAGCAGGCACGGCAAAAACACGTGGTTACGTGTGCGTCACCCTGGCGGGCTGGCGTGGGGTGAAGGAACTCTGCAGTCCTGGGAGGATTCACATGAGCTACATCAGGTAACCTCAACGGATTCAGGCTGATCTGTAACTTGTTTACTCTTGGAAAAAGCAATCCTTGCAATTGACACAAAAAACCCCAAAATACACATTCCGTCTTAAATCTCTTACCGGTCAGGACTATTTCTACGCTTCCCGTGTCCCATAAAGCTGCCCTGCAAACACAAGCAGCGCAATCTGTGTCAGTGGGTTGGACATCTTAAATGCATACCTGATTTTAGAAACTTCTTTGAAATTCATACGATTCATAAACATTGAAGTTGAAATACCGGCAAACACGTTCTCCATAACAGCGACAGAATTAAGCCTGTGCTTAAGATTAATCTTTTTGAACTGCAGACACTGAGAAAAACTTACATCCATAGTGCTAAACATAAAGAGTTTTGGGTTCAGCGACTCAGCAAATCAGACGACCCAACCAAAAAAGCTGGATGCTTAAATGTAAAAGTAGGAATAATCGTTTCTCGCCCTTGTACACAGCCAAGTACTACACTCGTGCAACAAGATTTAGTGATTTCTCGATGTTCCCAATATATCATACTTAAGAAAATTACTTTTTTCAGCAAATACTTCTAAGAGATATAGTTATTTTATGAGATTTCTACAAAGTACAATAAATCTCTTATTACTTTAAATCACTGTGATTTGATTAAATCATTATTCTTACACTTAGAGAGATGATACTCCCTAATAGATTCATTTTTTCTGCACCCCAGGATTAATATATAAATTAACTACGGAGTGATGAAACAGGGGGAGGGGGGAAGGGGCCTGATGCAAAGCACTACGGAGGGCTGGTGAAATCCAGGCGAGGGGAGGGATGAGCATCACCGGGCTGCAATGCCACCAAAACCCAAGCACTTTGGGTTGTCTCCCCTCACTGGAATACTCACGGCCCCCCTCGGGTCCTCCCGGACCAGGGCACTGCCGAGGAAGGAGGATGCCACAGCGCCAGGGAGCCGGGAACTCTTAGAAGAGCGGCTCGATTCTCAACCAGAAAATGAGGCTTGCTGACTGGTGGCTGCTTTCGACACCCAAAAAACCCCCCAAATGATTTATTTCTAACATTAATCTTGCATCTCTCCTTCCATCTGATGTTACACGTCACCCATTTTCTGCCTGAAAGCATAATGCTCAGCTTCCCTGGCAGAGCTGGCTGAGGGAATTATACGTGCTCTGGAGGATAAACCAGGCTCTGAGACTAACGACGCGGTTTGCCACGGTCAGCTGCACTACAGAGGGGGAAGAAGAGGCAGGTTGGCAAAGGAGGCATTTATCATGGGGAAGGCGTCAGGCACACCCCGACGGGGAAGGGACGGGCTGCAGACGAGGGCTGGGAGGTACCCAAAAAAGAACAATCCCCCGGGAAAAGAAAGAGATTAACCAGGGGATCCAACGCTGCACTGGCACCAGTGAAACCACCAGCAGCCCTGGGAAGATCCCAGTATCCCAGGCGGCGGGAGGTGAACCGCGGGCGGGTGGCTCGTGAAGATCCACAGTGATAAAGGTGCTACTGGTGTGAATGAACCGGGTATTTTCTTTAGGAGAGACGTCTGCCCCTTCTTGTTTACCAACCCACCAGCCCGTGCTGGGAAGCATCTATTTCATGTGTCAGCAGCGATTCTTGAGGGCTCTGGGGTTATTTAATGAGGGAAATAATTAAGCCTAATTAAAACACAAAGTTGTTGACCTACTGCATTTCTCATGTGCCTGAAGTGTTTTCATTCTCAGCCCGTGTGGCTTGTGAGCAAATACAACATATTGACCCTATTTCACACAAGTAATGATTTTATCTATTTATGATATTTTTATTCTTCTCTTTTTTGTTCAAAATTTGTCCACAGTAATGATTGCTAGTTACATAAATTTTATTTACCCAGCTAGTAAATCACCACTCACTCTGATTACTGATGCCAAGTGAGTTGATGGCAGCTGCTCCAATAATTTTCTGACTTTCCTAGCATTCAAGCCAAAATAGTTTAATTTACGGACATTAAATCTGGGATAAAAGCATTAGGTGTGGAATGATAACATCCATTTTAAGACAGCTAGTCTTTTTTCAGATTTTATGATGTTGCCCAAGCCACACACTACACGGTATTATGGAGCTCTTAAGATACTCTACAGATATTTTCTTGACCTTCCTACTCAATAAAAAGGACATAATATTAAGTGATTTTATTAACTTCCTTCACACCATAAAAACACTTGGCAGTTTTCTTTTTTAATAGTTGCCGCTTGTAACAGTGAAAAAGGGTATTTTAGTTGTTGTCACACTTGGCTTTCTACGTACATGACATAAAGCATGTACAAAGAAAATTCAGCTTGCCACACTTAGGGCAAATCTGGGATTTCAAGATATACAGCTTCTTTTATCGTTGTCCCTTTCATAAAGTCATACAGCTGCCACAGCAATGAGCTCATGACCTAGGCAGTGTCTAGCCAGTGCTGCAAGAGAACAGTTAATACAGGAGTTTACTATTATTCATTATTCTACATTTTATTGCCCTCCAGCACTTCTTACTTTCACAGAGCTCACATTTACATCAATATAAACAGCAGAAAACCCTAAATTTAGTTCTCCTATTTGTTTGTTTGTTTGTTTGTTTGTTTGTTTTTAATTGCCATACCAACTAGAGGCCTCAGCTGAGGATGAAATGTTCCTGTTGCAGCAGGCACTGGTCACACACAGCCAGAGGCTCATCCCCATCCCCAGTTTCTCCTGCAGCCATGGTCTTCTGGAGGGCAGCAGGATCCTCCCCTTACCTGAGCAGGAGGCTGAGGCTCTAACCCAGAGGGACCCACCGCTTTCTTTATGAACAAGGGAAAGGCCAAACCCATGGCTCGGAGCATTGAGAGCGTTACGGAGCAGAAGCCGAAGGCGGCTTGTGCTCCTCTTCCCCTGAGTAACTGCAGCCTTCATCATGCACAAGACTTTTGCATTTCCAGCCACAGAGGGACCTTCTGGATTGGCACGGGTGTAAGTCACCCGGGTTGCTTAACGCACACGGTGCTCTGCTCTCAGCGGAACACCCCACGTCTCATCAAATGACTCCTGCTGCCGGAATGAGTAATTTTTTATGAATGGCAATAGGCAGAGTCCCAGCCGAGGGAGAAGCGCTGCTGACATAACCTTTACAGCAGCTACAGATCCTCGCTTGCAGGAGCAGGCTTGTCACCAGAATCAGGCCAAACAACAGAATTAAATACATCCAGAAGCAGAAAGTCTCTGCCAGTAATTCATCCTTTCCTGCTGCCTTGTTATTGAAAAGGGGCTATTTGTCTGGCCAGGACCTCATCCATCAGGTACTCTTTTTTTGTTTTTTTTCCCCCCTCATACCTGGACATGAGTGAAAAGCTTTTTCTCTTTTTTTTTTTTTTTTTTTTAAATACTTATCACAAGGCAACTCAGTTAATAGCTTGCTTTCCCTCTCACTTGTGTATCTAGTCTTGTTGAAATTACCTGTTGCTTTCTGCTTTACTGAAAAATAGATCAGCTTCTGCATTCATCTCACCTGGCAGCAGTAAAACTCCAGCGGAGTTAAACAGTGTCACCCAGGGACAAGGAGCAAAGCGGAGGCAAGTCAGGCCCACGGGTCAGGATGCAGGTCACTCTTTCCTGTTAATAATACTTACCCCCACATTCTGAGCTGTTACTCCATTTTTTAATTGGAATTAACTCCTTAACTAAATTCCTTTGTACGTACTGATGTCTTCTTCCCGTTGGTTTTCCGAGTTCTTCCTTCCCACCCTTTGTGACTAAACGGGAGAAGCTGCTCCACAGATGGCTTGATTCACTTTAATAATGCAGAGCAGGAGAATCGGAGACACAGAAGGTCTAAATGCAGAACATGAGAGCGGTTTTCTTCCCTTTGATAGCAGCAGCAGACAAAATGCACATCGCGTATCCTTAAAAGCATTTAAACTCAAGTCATCTGCTTGCATAATTTAAAATGAGGATAAAAATACAGAAATCCCTCTACATTGTAATGCAGCAACCAGGGCAACCCCTGAAGACGTCCAACAGGTTCAAATTAATGACATCATCAAAATAAAAATCACTCGGCCCACACCACGAACAGGCCAAAACAAAGGGAAGGTCGGTGCTGCCCGCGGAGGAGAGGCCGCGGTCGCTGCCCGGCACGGCGGGCGTTCGGCACCGCAGCCTCCCCGGAGCACCCGGGCTCTAACCCAGCAGACAAGCCAAGAGCAGGACCGCCAGCCACGCTGTGCCAAAAGGTCGTTTTCCACCACCCTGCGATACACGACCCGAATTCTGAGCCGTAAGGTCACACACACGTAATGGCGGCGGTGGCACACGCACGCCCAGCTGTGGCACACGCGCTCGGTATCAACTTGCAAAATCCAAACCCACGCGCAGTCGCACGGTTACCCCTCCCCAGCACACCCAGCGTGCAAGGGAATCAAAGCCCGTCCTCCCCCTGCCTGCACTGGGAGCGGAGCACGGCGAGACACGTACCGACGGCGGCCGAGATGTCCCCGGCCCTGCCGGGCAGGAGGGCAGCAGAGGGGCTGCTCCTTCCCTGCAGCCCACAGGGCAGCCCCAGTCCCAGGCTGCAGGATTCGCCGGGTTTCAAATGCTGTTCCCTTGTACTGCCTTCAATTCCCTCGATATACAGTGTTAATTTTCCTTCTTGCGCTGTATAGGTTTGCGTGTGCCTCGCTGGAGCGTTACCATGTCAACAGGAATCACGTTTACAGCACGTGTAAATATATTTGTGCCTCCTAAAATTTACACGGACGCTCACAGACCCGTCCTTAGCCACACGCAGACTCCCCAAACCAGACATCGAGCGTTGCCGCATTTTTTCCCCCTGCTGTTGACAGGGTAACCCTGGCCAGATGAAAGGAACGACGCTCTTCCAGAACGCTGTTGGACGTGACGCCTCTCCTCTGCGGAGCCACCGCTGCCAGCACGCACGGCAGCCCCTCGCCAGCCCCAGCTGCGGGCGGATGGCGCCAGCGCATGAACTGGCACCACAGAACCACAGAGGCCACCCGTGCACCGCGCCGGGGAGCAGACACCGTCGGCCGTGCGCAGCCGTCGCCCCTCAGTTTGAACTCCTGTATGTGTGACCGACCTTATTTACAAATGCCCCTTGAGGTAACGCCCCTACGAAAATACGAGCTGAGAACTCCACTGCATCCCTCCCTTCCTTTTTTCTTAGAGTGTTTTAAAAAAACGACTTCCCTGAGCTCTGACAACCGACTTCTTGAGTTCAAGGTGGCTTTAACAACGCCAGCCAGCCAGAGTGTGCTAGGATGCGAGACAGAGCGATAGAACTTCTGTTCTCTCCCTCCCTCTCAGCCAAGGCTGCTAACACCAAACGTTATCTTGATCGCATCAAACCTCCGGGTACCGTCCAGAGCAAGTGCCCAGCCTTGCACGTGAAAGACAAAAGCTAACGGGGATGATTTCTGAGGCTGGGGGACACGGTACAATCACTCGGGTTGGCCTCAAGGCCAAGGGGTTCCACACAGGAACAGCCCATCGCCCCAAGTACTTGTCATTGGAATACCCTGCATCTTGTAGGGAAAGCACAACAGCTTTCCGATTCGGTTTAAATCTTTCAGGAGCACAATACCCTCTAGGCACCCATTCCTCATCCTCTCATCGACTCTGTTTTTTGTTCCCCCTCTCCATTTTGCAGGGCTACCCCACCCCAGCATCCCCTTCGGGGTCCTGGCCAACCTTAAGGACCACCAGGCAAGTGCCCTTGGTCAGTTCCTGGCTCGGATCCTCGCCTCATTTTCCCGTGTGTCCCATCTGCGCCCAAGAAGCCAGCGAGCTGCGATCATGGCACTCGACAGAGAAACTCAAGCCTCGTCCCCACGGAGCGGCACTCGGATTTTCTGAGAAGATAAATACCCAACGCGCTCTCTCTCGGCTGCTGCGGCCGGACCGAATCCCAGGCGCCTCCGGCCCCAGCGCCGAGCAGCAGCCAGGGCAGAGCTGCGGGCAGCGGGGCAGCAGGGCCTCAGCCGGAGGCACTTCCAAACCCGGCAGAGTCAGGGGACCTCTCTAGTCAGAGATGCCTCGGCAGAGATGAGTAAGGCAGTCTAAATATAAGGAAACTTTTAAATGGCTCTCAAGTTGCAAGATAATTTGTATTCCCCTCTCTTCATACCAACACATTAACCAAATACATTATTTCCATAATGAGGAGATGAACATCTGTGTGGCTTCCCAAAATTTCAAGTGGCAATACTCGAGACAAGTATTCTCTCTTTGGGGACTGACACATCAGCATTTTAAATAACTGCCAAAGCTAAAAACATAATTTAAATTCTAAGGAGACATTAAATAAAGAGTTCAGGTGTGATTTAGATTTGATTTTTTTTTTTTTTTTTTTTTTTTTAAATAAAGCACAGCAACTTGATTCCACAAATCAAAGGTGCCCCAGTATCGTATTAAACTTTGTACTCGACCCTGGGCGAGCGAAGTGCTCAGTGCAAACTTTAACAGAATAGGAGAAACACAAATACCTGAAGCAGTGCTGGGCTACTGAGAATGACTGGAAGACTGAGCTGGGGCTCTGAAGCCCTCTGGGTCTCGTGCCCCCGCGGCGCTGCTGGCCAGACGCCACCTCGCTGGGCAGAAAACCCACGGCCCCAGCCAGGCGCAGAGATGCGCTCCCACCTTGGCTTCGTTCCACCCTCGCTTTCGCCCAATAGTTCCACTAGACCGCCTGAAAATCAAACCAAAACACCGAGAAAAGAACCCCTTCACAACGAGGCTATTTCACTACTCGGTTTCTGACTGAAGGAGCCGCTTACGTCGCCGGGGAAGTCTCAGAGGCACCTCCAGCCACAACCAACGCCCGCTCCCATTGCCCCCCCAGCCCTGCGTGGGAAGGGGCCAGCAGCCACCCAACCCTCCTGCTCAGAACCAGCACCCCACGGGTTTTGTTTCCCTTCAACCCAACGCCTCGGCGGTGCATTGCTACCGATACCAGCGCAACCTCCCCCCCCCGCAACACCTTTCTTTCCACAATACCCTGACCACCTTCCTGTCGTCCCTGGCTCCGTGACCCAGCAGCGGGCTGTAACCACCCCAGAACCAAGTACGTTACAAACCAAGGGGCGAAGCCAGAAAACAAGCAGGCTCTTTCCACGCAAATACCTTTAGCAACAAAGCCTACGGGGCAGCCTCAGCACACCTACATCGAGGAACAGAAGGGATGTCAATAACTTCCAGATGTCATTAGCAACTCCTTCCATCAGATCCTAAAATATTTCTCTTTGGAAATTCATGCTATGTGAAGTGGTAATCAAACTGAGAGACTCAAACTAAACTTGAAAACAAAGATTAAAAGTATTTCCTCATTACAAGGGTAACTGAAGGCTACTTTGAATAGGTTAACCACTGTAAGGACCCCAGGAAAGAAATTAGACAGAGAAATAGAAATAAAAGCTTAGTTCCACTTCAGAAATACCTGTGGGAGCTGCCGCACCGCAGGTGGTCACGTACACACCATGCTGGAGGAAAGCCAAGAGCCTCCTCTACTCTGCTCAGTGCAGAGGCACAACGATGCTGGTTCCATGGCTGCTCATGGAGGATACACCGAAGCCCAGGCCCTACAGGTGGCCATCATCCGTGTCACGGCAAAACACTGAATCCAATCAGGCTCCATCATTACTCACAAGCAATTACATCATTCTCTTTGCAGTAGTAATCATCAATTTGGGGCCACTCGCTCCAAGCTTCATCCCTACAAATTCTAACACATCTTTAGTTTACATCAGGACCATGCACAACGGGCCATTGCTGAACCACCAGCAGAGCTGGGAGAGCGGTGGTTTTTCCTTTTTTTTTTTCCCCCTGCATTTTTATATATTGCATTAGTTTGTCTGGCCTTTCTTTATTAACTAGCTTGCATGATTAATCGCCCTATTAATTGCATCCTAACTTAGTTAAGAGGGAGGAAAGACCACAGGTGTGCCAGCTTGGGTCGACTGCAGCTTGGTGCCAGGTGGACACGGCCCGCTTAACCGTGCGTGTGCACGAACTGCCCACGGAGAATAAGGGGGCTTGACCCTTCAAGAAGCCGCGGCTGCTGCAGGAGAAGAGCAGCACAGGGGTGGCCCAGCCCGCGGTGGGAGCGGGCACGCGGTGCCAACAGCCCCCGCTCCCCCAACCCCCCGTTGCCCGAAGGAAACCCGAGTTTTCCAGCAGAGAAAACGTCAATGAATTTGCCCCATGCCCCCGCACGCGCAGTGCTCAGCACCCCCGGCAACCCCCCGTCCCCGAGGGCAGCCGCGCCGCGCCGTGCTGCTGGGGGGGTGCTCCGGCCGGCACCCTGCCCCTCTCGGGAAAGCGAATCCCAGCTGCTGCCCAGGGAGTCGATCCAGCCGCTCCCTGCTGGAGGCGGCAGCAGGCAGAAGCCTGGCAGGGAGCAGCAGAAGCGGAGGGTGACCAGGAGTCAGCTGGAAGCTCCTCGAAGGGGGTCAGTGATCGCTGAAGGCTCAGATGCTGAGCCTGTGCCCTCTTTCTAGATGTTTTTCTTTCTTCCCCACCTTCCCGCCCCAGACTCAGGCGGAGCAGGGGGCTCAGAGGCAAACTGGAGTACGCTGGTTGCGTTACGGCAGGTGGTACAGGAATAAGTGAAGTCATTTCCAGACGGACCGTGTCCTGTGATTGGAACAAAGACTGAACCACGCTTTCAAGACATGTTACCTTAAACTGCGCAGGGGGAACTCTCGACTTGCGAACACGTAGTTCTCCACCACCCTACAATTATATTTCAACTGTGAGAGAAAAGGATTTGGTTTATCTGTCTTTACCAGGAGATCAAGAACATTGATCTATTGACTCCTGCTTCACCCTCATAAAGAGCTAGCCTATGTGATTACATTGAGGATCTTTTTTCTAAATTATTTTCCATTTCCTTTGTTGTTACGCAGTCAGTCAACAAAATGAAAACACATTCCCGACGCAGATCTGGAAACCCAGCATAGGTGAAGTGGGCACTTTAGCATTCATTGTATCATCTTTAAGGAAATTATGTGTATTATTATGTGTATTATTTCCTAACGCATTACTTTCAACAGCCTATAATCATTGAAGCATTAACAACGCAAACTAAAAGGGAAAAAAAAAAAAATCAAACAAATAAGAAAACCCTTTCAAATCTCTGTCCACTCCCTACACTCAGCACATTTATTTTTGTGCCTGACCCTGCCTTACGCAGTGGAGCTCAGCCTCTTCCAGGAACACGCAACTCACGTGTGTCTCTGTGCGTGCAGCCCCAGCAGCAGTGAGGCTGGAGCCCGCAGAGATCTTTCCCGGGATGCTCCAGATCCCCATGGCGAGAACCAGGATGGTAATCAACAGCTACTCAGGCAGGAAAACAGACACTAATAAAAGTGTAATACAGTGAATACATTTTTAACGTATAATGCGGGCATATTAATTTGCTCCTGGCGAACAGCGATGCCACGCTTGTGCTCTACTCTAATAAAAGCCTCAAACTTTTTTATTTTTGCTTTGCTTGAGAGATTGTGAGGTACTGTTCCTTTCCTGGCTTGCTAATAAAGAGAAGGAATAAGTAAGTCGTAGAGGATTTCAGAGTCTAATTTTAAGTGGCCTAGAGAGAGAATCTCTTTAGGTTATAGTTATTTTAATTTTTTGTTGCAAAAAATAACCCTTGTAGAAAAAACTGACGACTGAACCTTTTATTTCTTCCATCGCCTTATGGCACAAGCAGATCGTTATCTGTATTCTGTGTTTCACTGCCCCCAATTTCAGTGTCGGAAGCTTCCCAAATTAAAACACTCTAATAAATGTAAAACAGTCACCTAGGATCCATGGTCCTAATCCCAAAGTCCTTACTCAGAGCCCTTTCTTGAGCCTAAATTTGCCACAAACATGAACAAATGTTAAGAGAGAACATCGGTCCTTCTGCTCAAGTAAGTGTCTGTCTTCATTTCCTATTTTGCAACACCTACCAGGAGTCCACCAGCCACTGGACTGGAAATGCTACATACCATATTAAACTCCTTCTGCTTTGCCAAAGCAGTTTATCAGATGTGAAAAATTACCTGTTCCATTAGGAACAGTCTGCGGTTCTCAGCCCTCCTGCAGAACGGCATTTCCAAAACTAGGTATTTGGGACCATTCATGGCTATTTTTACCTAAAACAGGAACAGTTTACTTCAGACAGCTCCCGCAATTTTTCTTTTTACGTGAAAAATATGTGAAATATAAATGGCAAAACAAATACTCTGCCAATACACCTCCTGTGAAGTAGGAGAACGCGTTAACCTCTTAAATTATAGTGTAAGAAATATCAGGAGAGATGCAACTCTCACGCAAAGAGGAGAGGGGAGCTCTTCCCTCTCCCTCCCCACAGAAGCAGCCCCAGATCTGGACCCTGCCACGCTGGCAGGTGGTGGCTATGATGCTTCAGATGGACTACGGGATCACCTCACCCACCACCCTCCCCGACTCCCTTCTCCTGCTCCCTTCTCTCAGCAGCGAAGCCGCTCACGCTCTCGCTCAGTGCCGTACCCGCCTCTCGGCTCCCTGCGCCGGCTGGGTTGAGTTAAGGAGGCCAACACAACGCCAGCGCCGTGCTCGGCGCGGTACCGGTGCCAGTACTGCTCTGAGCGAGGGGGAGAAGGTGGTAAAATTTTTTCCTGACTTCTGTTTCTGTGCCTAAACATCACGAGAAAAGAAACCGTTATTTTTTTACAGTTCTCTGTGAGCCAGCTCTGCTTCAGCTGCACAGAAGGGTCTCACTCATGCGGGGTCCAGCGAGGTCCCCTGAGCTTAGTCACTCCCCAGATCCTGGAAATCCTGCCAGTTTTACTAACAAACTGAAAATACATTCCTATTAAAAAAATGAAGCTTGAAACTCTGCACAGAAGCAAGGACTAACAGCGCTAGAAAACATCAGGATTTCCTGCCCGGGGGGGGGTGTATAGGGAACCATCATTAGCCTCCTTCATGTTGGGTGCTACCCACGTGTTGCTGAACCCCCCTCGCAAGGATGGAGAGTTTAGTCGCCAGCCCAAGCTGCCCCTGGCGCCGCTGCCTCGCAAAAATGCTGGAAAGCAGCTCATGGCTGTCTGCTGTGCGGGGGAAGAAACGCTCCCCCGTGAAGCCTCTCCGATCACAGATACCCATTACCGCCTCCTGCGCAGAGCAAACCTGCAGAGGAAGGCTTGGAGGTTCCTACCAGATCACATGCAGATCAGGGGCTGGCACACAAAGATAGCAGGCTTTCTAAAAATAACATTCTTCCTTTCTGGAAGGAAATATTCTGCCCAAATGTGTCCAACAGACAGCTCAGACCGCTTCCGTGTCAGATCATTGAGAGGAAAATGGTTCTTCAGATGATGCAGCTCAGGGTATTCCGAACCAAGGACCACTGATGATCTATCTGAACAGTGATCGATACCTAAATACCGTTCTGTGAACTACCTCTTCTTACAGCATCGACCATTCTAGTTTGTGTGTGTGTGTATGTGTGCGCGCGCATCTCCCTCTCTCAAAACAACCACCCACACAATCCCCACTGTCCTGAAATAACACTTAAATATGAACATCAAAGAGAAAACGCCAACATAAGCCCTGGGAGCAACACACAAAATACAGAAATAGAGGGAGAGACACATACACCCGCAGAACAAGTAACGGCTGGCTCCGATCAGAGAAGTACCTCGGTTTTGAGCAAGCCGGGTCTGCCGTAGGCTGGGGGAGCAGTTTATTTCATTGCAAGGGGCCAAAGAGAAAGCTCCCTAAACCTTTGTTTTACAACAGTTCTTTATGGTCCAACTAGAGCTTTCTACCTCATTTCTTTGCTGTGAAGCAGCAAAGCCATTTGAAAAGGCACTGCTCAAACTCCATTTGAGGTGAGATTTCCTGTTAATGCCGTTGTGGTTATGAGCTGTGTCTTGCACTGCGCAGCGGCAGGTAACTCCCTTCAACACTCTGAAAAGACCACACCTTCAAACTATCTAAGAAACCCCAATAACTGAACACCACAAAACAGCCAGAGACATGTAACTTGAGCAAAACACTACACTGAAATGGTGTAACAGTCCACGTTTTGAGCTGCAGTGGTATGTGGTTTTACTGAACACGCTGCCCCACGGGAGCTCAGGCTTGGAGCGCTGTGGGGCTCTGCCTTTGAGCCTGCGGCAGCCCAGGGATTACAGCTGAGACTGTGTTTCTCTGTGACTAACGCTTACAGGGAACCTCGAACAAAAGTAAAAACCCCAGAGGCTTCAATGTCTTTGTTTAAAAGAAAACTACAAAAACACCATTAATTCGAAACTTCACAAAAAATTCTGTTTCTTAACTTTTCTATATCTGCATATTGAAAAAAAATGCTGCCCTTAAGCTGCTGTCTCTTTGAACTTACGAAACCTCTCCCCAAAGCCTTCGCTTCAACCCGTTAAAGGCCAGTGCTGCACTGCCACCGCCGTGCCACGGCGAGCGCACAGCTCCTGCCCGCAGCCGGGGAACGGACCCTCTCCGCCCGAATCGCCAGCGTTCCCCCGTCGATCCGCCTCGATCGGGAGACGGGGCATCGCCGTGCCGCGGCCCCTAACCCCGCGTTTTGCTGCACTGCCCTTCTCATCGCGCGGCTTCCAACCGGCACCCACGAAGGAGCGCGTTGGAGAAGCCAGCGTGATGATGCACCAAGCATCCCGGCTAAAGCCCCCTCAGCCCAGCGCCGGCCCCGGGCACATGCCTGTCCGTCCGTCCGGCCTCGCACGCCGCCCTCCTGGAGCCCGTACGCACACAGGCGAGAGGCAATGAGCTCCAGCGCTAAGCCAGGAGGAATCAAAGCTCATCGTAACTCCCAGAGTGACTTTCCAACAGGCTCGAATCGATATGCAATAAACTTTTCACGGCTGAGAGTGTGTCTTGGATTCCCAGGTAACTGCGGTATTAATTTAAATTCAATTAACGGCTTCATCAGCATTGGGAAAGATACGTTCCCAACAAGTCTGCGGGTAGAATGACTTTAAACACCACGTGACTGATACAGGAGAATGAGAAGGTAAATTCTTCCTTCACCTGCGCTTGGCCAGCTAACAGGCTTTCGGTAAGGAACCCGAAGTGCCGTTTGAAACCGTGAATGCACGGGACGAAACAACAAATCTGTCCTAACAGATGATGTATTTCTGTATTTACTTACTTAACATGAGCACACAACACCCTTAGCGGTTTAAAGACAATTTACTCACGGGGGAAAAACTGCAAATAAACATTTATATATGTTGTCCTTTGCGCAAACCTTTCTTACAAGAGGCAGTGTCCAAACCAGAGTTGCTCTGCCAATCGACTGACACAAACCAGCCGTGAACTGTATTTCCCGATTGTTCTTGCTTGTAATTACACCATTTAAACCCCCAGAAAGCAGAGACGAACACGCCCGCGTGCCCCCTCCCAGGCGCTGGAGCCCGCTGCTGGCACCACAGGAACAAGCCCACCGATGCTGGAGCCTTCCCAGCAGCGCCAGCCAGGCCAGACGGGTGGTGGCGAGGCGAGGAAAATCCAGGGGAGGTAACGGGAAGAATGAGTGAATTCCGGGAGTGCTGGTCCATGCTACTTCTCTGGTGTCTTTTCGCTTACGATGGGTGTCCCCTCCGGCTGTCGGCGCCCGTGGGCCCTGCTAGAGCGAGGCTGCAGCGACCCCCTGGCCCCGGCAGCCCTGCGGCCCGGGATGAACCAGACCCCCTGAGCCAGATCTGTCCGTCTCACTTACTCTCTTAAAAGCACACACTCGCGCCCCAGGGAGACAGAGAAAAAGCCTGAGAAGAGCAGAGAGCTGTAAAAGAGACTGAACCAGGCTGGAAACAAAAAGGATCCAAACCCGACTGTTCTACCAATGGTATATTGGTACAAGGCTGCTCTGCCCTGCTCTGCCCTGCTCTGTTCAGGGAGGAGGCGGGTAAGTGCTGCACAAAGCACGTCTTTCCCAGAGCAACATCCCGGGGTAAATGCAGCCGTAGCCAGACACAGCACAGCACGCCCGTATTCGCTGTGTTGGAAAACACTCAACACTGTCTCTAACAGAAGAGGAACATGAACCCTGAGCTGCTTCACTCTGCTAGACCGGGGATGGGAAGGTAAAATATTTGAGAGCCAGTAAATAGTGAGATATAATTTCATCTGAATTTTTTCTTGAATCACTGCTCTTTCATTGTTTTTTTAGGAGTTCAACACTGCCCAAACAAAAAAGAAGCAAGTCAGCTCTTGTTGGAAATAGAACCAAAACATTAAAAACATGATTCACCATCTATTTGGAAGCCAAACAACTGAAAAATTCAAGGACAGTTATGGTGCTTTACAGCACTTGCAACAATTCTGGTTTTTTTTTTTAGAATAGCTGTACACGTCCTCATGCTGAATTTGAGCCCCCCTGTAGCCTCACAGCTGAGAGCTTCACGAGATTGCAAACCTCAGCCACATCCACAGCTTGCTGGAATTGAATCCTTAATCTTAAGTCTAGTTGAATCCCATTGTTTAGTTGCATCAAATTCTGAGCTTAGACCATAAAGAATATTTTTTTCATCATTGGAAAAGCATTTTGTCAGATTTTCAACGTAATCAACATACCAATATGCATATATTAGCCTCTGTATTTCTCTCATAGCTGTTCCTCTCCTTGGTTTCATTTCATGGTCAGCTGATGTCCATGAGAACAGATCACATGTAAGTAAGAAAGGCAAGGAAGACTATTTTAAAAGAAAAAAAAAATTGAGAGTAAGAACCAGATATGTGCAAGTGCTAGGTCAGTAGCATGGATGCTACAGGAACCACAGTGTAACAGCCCAATCTGAAAATTTTTGCACAGAAAAGAGGCACAGAACAACAGAAAGCAAGAGGTAAGTAGAGAGTTGTTCATCTTTACAGTTCAGGTGAAGAGGAAAACAATTTCTAAGACATCCCTGAATAGAGAGACATTTTTAATTCATGGAAATTATATATATTTATTTTTGAAAGTTTGTAAGAGCTACTGGAGGCGTTTGGCCTCCTTAAAAATACAGCTATGGTTTTCAGAAATTACTTCTCTCTGTTCTAGTCCTATCTCTAGGTCTTTTGAATGATTCATACTTCCTAAAAAGAAGGTGTTCCGTGTTTTCCACAAATCCTGCAAACCTCTGTGTATCGGAGCGGGGAGATTATAAGAGAGCAGCCAAAATTACTACTGTCTCATGCAAATACTGGCTTTCACTACTTCTGTGTGGGGCTTAATGAGATACTAACAGGTATTAGCGAGGCCTTACCAGGTGTTAGTTCTTCCCACACTAACCCTTGAGTGAGATCTTTGAGGTTGGAGAAGATGCCCAGTGATGCCACCTCGACTGCAACACCCAGGCAAGCTCTGAGGGCCTCACCCAGCTCTGCACGGGACCGACGGCGAAAGGTTAACTCTTGGAGTTGCACGATAGGAATGTTTTTGCAGGAATAAAGCTGCTTATTTCCCTATTTCATCTGTGACACTGTGTTTGATAAAAATATATTGCTGGGCTGCCATGCAGAGGGTCGTAACCGCCCTTCAAAGGCCCAGCCAACACCCCGAAGGTTACTGTTCTACCTACCGTGCAACGCTTCTCTACTGCCACGCTCCTCAAGGAGTTTAATGAGCCATTTTAAACCTGAATAGATACTACAGACCATACGAGCCAATTTAAAATCTGAAGTACAGATATCGCTTAGACTGGAAGAAAAAATGGGAAAGAAAAAAACAAAAACGGGAAAGTCACTTATTCCAAGACCATCTGCCTGACTCCATTCTTTGGACTTTAGTATCTTCTGGACGCGCAGTGTCCAACAGCTTTCTGTACTGAATTCAGCAAGTACTGGACAAGCCTGCTCCAAAAAGATCAGGCTTTTCCATCTCTCACGCCACAGGTATCTTCTAATCACTGGCAGGAAGATCTGCCTTTCCTCCAGGGAAAGCATTTAGGAACTCCTGACTTTGAATCTGCCTGCTAGGGAGAACTTTAATTGATGTCTGGACCAGTAGTATTATCATCTTTAACCAGAGGGTCACCCAGGTAACTCGTACATACGTCTGTACGGTGTAATAAGGAGACCTACCCCAGGCAGTTAAAACATATAATTAGATTTGGGTGCTGTAGTGACAGCAAGAGGAGGAAATCCTCTGAAGTTCATTACATCTACGGAAAGATGAAGAGGCAAAGTGGCAGCAGAATACGTAAAGGTCAGTTTGTGACTAAAAAGATGAGTGTGGAAGAAGTTTGTGTCCATCTACAAAGACACAGGGTTGCAGTTTGTCCCAGCCATCACTTGGGGAAGTCTGCAACTGGAATGATGGTCCAACCCATAAGAAACCATGGAGTGTTTCCATATTTTGTTTCTTGCTGGTTTGGATGGTCTAACAAAGCTTCTGGGACTACAAACGCAACATGCGACAAATGAACAGCTTTCTCTTAGACTACCACTGCCCGAGGAAAAGACAACCAGGCACAGGAATTTGCTCGTCTGCAGGCAAGCAGCCCAGCTGAACTGCACGAATAAAGCACTGGTTTTTGGAAGCCTCAGCCTTTATTTTCATTTTCCACTGTGCTTCCACTTTCTCCCTGACACTTGAAATTTTGGGGACCCGTTACACTTGCCTCAGCATCCCCCATTTTTACCACGATCCTGATCATGTCATTACTCCAAACAGCCTGCTTTTCCTTGGCTGAAATCCTCCTTACCTCACACTTGCTCCTCTTGGCAGCATTTCACCCTTCCCGAGACTAGCTGGGCACTCTCTCTGCTCCTCAACCCAACGGATACAGGAATCTCCCCCATGTGCAAAGTTTATCTTTCTATTCAGGTGAATGAAGAAGAATAAGGGTTTCTGGGGAGCAAAGCGCCAGTAGGTAAAATGCCACCGAATGCACTTGGAGAAGAAAGATTTTTCTGCAGATTTTTTTTTCCTGTTGTGTTGCTGCTTTAATGAATGTCAAACGCATGCAGAGCCACAGATGTTCATCACTTCTGTATGACTGTAAAATGAATGTAGTAGCAATAATAATACATCCCATTCAAACTTTAATTAGAAAATTCAGCTTTTGTCTGTGGTATAAACTGTTTAATTTTTCTTATCTTCCAGCACTAACGCTTGCTCTGTGGTTCCATCACACCTTCCCACAAAAGTCCAAGGATATACTCTGAGTAAAAGACTGTGCAAAACACGGCGTGTGACTGCAAACCACAAGTGCAGGTGCTTGCAGTGCAACGCACTGTGCCTGCTCCTCGGAGCACACACTGGGTTTCGGGACTGAAGTTCTAGTAAGCTGTGAGCATGAGGACACACCATCACACCCACCAAAGTACCTCCGACCAGAACACAGCATTCTGCCGCCATACTTGTTCTGCAAATATACACCTTCTGCTCTTTTGCCCCGAAAACCTCGCCAAGGCTTTTAACTTGGCTGATTCTCGGTGAAGTTGGCCATGGAGCTTGTTTCAAACACAGGTTTCACCAGGTGATTACTATTTAAGTGTGCACCTCCTCTGGCTCACCGACTACTGCAATTATGCAAATAAGATGCGACTTCATCCTTTCAGCATAATTACATCAAACCCAATCGGGCTATATTAAGACTGACTTAAGATGAACGAATTCAGTTCATGTAATGATTTCCTAAATCACCCCATGGGACTCTGGCAAAGGAAATTCTGTCCCAAGAGTGACATCAAGTATCAAGACAAATAACCGCGGATCTGGGGCCGGATTCTACAAGAAACCGAGCGCTTTAGGGTCCATCTGGAGCTGGAGGCTGCTGGGATACCCCCACTGTTACCAAAACCAGAAACTTCAACTGGTACATACGTAGATATGTGTAAACGCACCAACACACTGCGTTTCACATCTGTATTTTGAACTGAAGAGTCATGGCTGGGGGAAAAGACTGACATGAAAAATACTTTTTTCTCTATCATGACTGTTTCGGTTTATGACTTATATGACCAAGAGCTTTGCAGCCATAAAAAAGTTCTGATAATCCAAAGTGCACCATACACACTTGAACTTGCAGGCACATTAATTTTCAATGCAATTTAACATTTCTTGGCTTATTAGCCTAATATTTTTCCCTGTGGTGTGGGGAGAGGCCAGCAGTATCCCATATTTCAGGTTAAGGTATGGGAGCGGCAGTGCTCTCTGTTTCCAGTCATGTCTGTTTGGAATCTTTTCCTGATGTATTACAAAGACTATTTAACACTGTGATAAAAGGAAAGGGAAAAAAAAAAAGATGCTCTTGAGGAGCAAAATACAGGTAACCCCCTCACTCAGGACTACTCAAGAAGTTCTCACCAAACCCAGTGGGAATGAAGCTGGTGCTTAACCATCGCCTTGCCCTGGAGCCCGTGAGCCGTGGGGGCGGGTGGCAGCGCTGCTGCGCATCACCGCACGAGGAGGAGGCTGGGACACTGCTCACCACACGGTCCTTCGGGGCAAACTGAGTCCATTCTGCTAATTTAGTTCATTTCCATTCATTAATAGGGAAACTCAAGGTTTCTTAATTCACATCTTCATCGAAAGAAATGCATTACTAAATTTTTGGAAGCAGATGTTCATTGCTGGATGATAAAAGAATAACATTAAACTGTCTGTTTCCAGGTCTCTCAGATTCACAGCCAAACAAAATTACTACAGCAACAGAAAGCAAACCAAAACAACACACAGCAGCCCAAATGCACGAAAGGCTGACAACCCATACGGGGAACGGCCTCGCTGGGCAAAGATATGCTAATACCTCAGGATTCCTTACTTCTGTAAGTAACATTTCACTGGATGTTTCCCTTCGTGGACGAAACAGAAACGAAATCAGTCTGAAAGGGCAATGTTGAGCTCTGGAAAACTGCTTCAGGAGGATGGGCATTTGCTCTGCGCTCTTAACCGTCCCTCTACTCTTCCTCCGAACAGGACTAAGCAGATGGCAGGTACAGATGGCAATTAGGGACGGATGAATGGGACCGAAAAAGGTAAGAACCAGCCTGAACCTCCCTGAGCAGTCACAGGGCAGCCAGGAAACGTTTGCTACTGACCATGCAACTGCTGTTCTGGGAGACTTTGCTCTGCCTCTCCTTGCCCACCCCGTGCAGGGCCGATCTCTGGCTGAGCATCTTCCCTTGCTGGAAAGTAACACACAACTCACGGGCCTCAAAAGAGGGATCTGCTGCATGGCAGCCGCTCCTGAAGAACGAACGCAATTGCATCTATAGGTAAAACGTAATTTAAGCATCACAGACAAGGAATCGTGCAATCTGCGTGATTACTGGTGCGGAATGCAAGTAGCCAACGTTGAGGCAATAGTCTAACACATTAACTGAATGAGAAGGTATTTGTGGGCTCAATGGATGTGTTTTTTCGCAGGTACACTAAATGTGCTGATATTTGTGACTGTTATTTAACCGACTTTCTATACCTGAACCCTTCCCCTGTGATATTGTCACTTACCGCGCCCAAGAGAAAACCTCATGTTTCTCATTACGTCCAACGTGTTTAATGTGTAACATAGAAGGAAAATATTTTAAAACAAACTAACTTGGAAAGTTGTTATTTCTGTGTGCTGTTGGCAGACTTTTCGATGCCGTGTCAGAAACCCTCAGGGATGAACACAGACAGTGTGAAAAGATTATTAAAATGTCCTGGGTTTCAGAAACAAAACACTTCATTGTCTATCACCTTTACGTATCTATGGAGAAATAACATGTGAAAATGCCTCCAGGGTTTAAAAAATGTAAAAGGATGAAGCATATTATATACCTGAGCAGAATAACTAATGGGGTGGTAGTGCAGACACAGTAAAAATGAATGCAAATATTTGGTTTTCAAGTGAGTGAAGACATCAGAACCTATTTTAATGTGGGCGACATGTTTGAGGACTCTTGGGAGACCCTGCCCAACACAACTCTCTGTGCCAGACGAGCAGTTTGGTTTCTTTACTCCGTGCCTCCCTTGTAAGGAACTTTTCTTTTCATATTATAGAGAACATGGACTCTAACTGACAAGTTTAGTTTGCCTATAGGAAGCCATTTGGGTAGTTAAGCATCTATACAGACAAAAGGTCTAACAAATTGAGGAAAGATCCAACACTTCAGAACACAAAGAGATGTTGAGAAACAAAGGGATTATGTAAAAAAAGTTTCCCATAGTTTTTATACACACACACATATATGTAAGTGCCTACATTCGTGAAGCACGCAAGCAGCATGTATGAATGAACACAGTGCTCGATCTCAATGAAATAAAAGTTAAGCTAAGTTTAAATGGAAACTGCTGTTTGAGAAATGAATTTTTACTTTTTCAATAGAAAACTTACCCACGGCTTCAGAGATGACACGTAAATTGCAAAAGATTTTCTCTTCCTGTGTATATACACGATGTGTTAAGATCATTTTGATTTACTTCCTATTAAGTGATAAAGGCCCCGTCATATCACCACGGCTTAATATAAAATCTGAAATTGTGCCTTTAATAACTAACTGCTGGTAGCTCCCCAGCTGTGGAGATAATGTACAGTTCTCAGATGAGGAACACAGACCTTTAGGAAAATGAAGACTTACTCAACGTCCTTTCTACTCTTTGCATCATACCGTGTGTGTACACATTTATTCACAAAACACATACGAGAAAAAAAAATAGAGGCGATCACTTTTGTACCGCCAGCGTTTCAGGACAGAGTCAAGGAGAAGAGAGCTCTTACCCTCTATGGTCGCTCGCTTGGGGAGGATGGTGATGGCTCCCTCAGCCACATCCTCCTGCTGAAGTAATGGGCTCACCTTGGAGCCCCACGTGTCCGAGCCCACCCATAGGAAATGACCAACTTGATCTGCCCTCTTGGCCGCCGCAAGGATTTGCCTGCAGAAAAGAACATTTTGTTCACAAATTAATCTCATTTAAACATTAATTTCTCGGGAAAAATGTGTTGCAACTGCAGAATGAAGAGAAATAGCGTATTCCTGTGACCAACAGAGCTCAGGAATTTCACAGCACACTGTACCCCCATCCCTGCAGCACAGATCGAACCTTTCTTGTAATTCACCCTAAGACTGAAATACTGAGTCCGCTAAAATTTAAAGGTTTTGCCATTGACTTTACTGAAACGTTACCCTAACTTCTTTGTGCCTCGTTCTGTGGAACGGAGCCTTGCAGCAATTGACGACGCCATCACAATTTTAAACTAATTTAAAACTCTGGAGAGAGACCACATAACACGGGCAAGTGAGAAATGAAAGTCACACTTTCCAAGTATACTTTATATTGTTTTATGAGCAAGTGGCATGTGGTTAAACCTTGAGCACCTCATGTGGTTTGACCTTGAGCATCCGAGCTGTTTTGTCACTAGTAACCATCTCCTGCCGTAGCATAGACTCTGAATTAATGAGTAACACACAGCAGTATGAGCTGGGAGAGAGGGGCATCGTCTTAGTACCCCTTTGAGAGGTCAAGCCAGGTCTGCCATCCGCTGCATGAGTAACCCTGTCCCAGGAAAAGCTTCCAGACCTTGATCAACGCTCTGTCCCCCCACTACTGCAACACAGGGTCTGGGGCACCACGTGAGCCAGGGCAACACCAGCGGCGCCTCTGTGCCTGCTGCCACCCTCCACATCCCCACACCGCTCTTACCAACGGAGACTTCCACTTCATTAGGCATATTCTTACTTGCTTTCTCTTTTCTGCATAGCTACCAAGCACAAATGAATTAATCGCCTCAGTCATCCTTACTTTATGTCCTCATCATTGGCAAAAATAACGATGGCCCTGGCATTGGGAGTTTCTAGGAGCTGCTTGATAATTTTATCAAAGTCGATGGTCTTGTCCTTGCGATCCTGGGGGATTTTCAGGGACTGAGCAATGCAGAGGCCACCTGTGGAAGAGAGAAGAGAGGAGAAAAGGACCGTGTCAGAGGAGAGAACAGGGAAGGCAGTGGGAAATACACGTGGCTGGAAGGGGAGCCTGGGAGGAAGAGAAACTCCGGGTTCAGATCGCTGCCCTCACGGAGCACTTAATCTTCACGTCAGGCTGCCTGAGGGACTCGTACAATTATTTTTTTTGCTCAGAGCACTCACTGCAACACACTCAGTCTGCATGCCCGGGCAGGGTCACGGGTTAAACAGACGGGCAAAACCAACATCATAGAAAAGCAAAATAAACCAATAAACCAGACAGTAGAGGGATTAAACAAACAAACAAACAAACAAAACCCAAAACCAACAAACAACCTGAACAAGCTGAAACTGATTTTAACAAACCCAACAGGCTGAAAGGCAAGAGACGTTGACAATGTGTTAGACAAACTGTCTCAGGGAAGAGCTGAGATTCTTTTTAATTTTGCAACTTGAAGGATACTGAGGGAAAATGCTTCCACTGAAACAACTTATCTGGAACCGGAACAGCAGAGTTGTTGAGATACTGGCAAAGCAAAGACTGTTCAAGAAAATCCTTACTCCTTCAAACGCCCATCACTGGATGGGATGGAGTGGCCCAAGCGAGTGAAGCCTCAAGACAAAGTGCATGTCTGTGAACTGGCCTGCTCAGAAATACACAGGTAATGCTGCAAAAATAGCGTCAACACAGTCACGGTGGTAAATACATCCGCGCCACAGAAACAGGCACTCCTAGCACAGGTCCCATATCACGCTTACACAGCTTGTTTTAGGCAAAAAAATAAAACTAAAAAAAAAACCAACCCCACAACAAAAACATCTCCAGCGACATTCTGCTTGTCATTGTTGGCAGATGAAAACACAACTTTTGCCTTCCTTATTTTGCGATAAACACTTTCATCTTTTACGGTATCTTAGATACCAACTTCCTCAGTATCCTGCACTGCATTAATTAATAAAGTATCAGAGATGAATAATGAGAAACAGCAGCGCGATGAGTTAATTAAACGACAGCAGGACAAAGAAGATATTCACAGATACTCTCTAAACCAGAGATTTAAAAGTGCTGTTAAATGAAGTAATAGAGAAGGCGTTCTCAGGGGGGGAAGACAGAGGAGGCGGCTTATCCACCGCCAGCGCGGGGGCTCTGCCTGCCGCCTGCCGAAGGACCATCCTGAGCCCGGCGGAGCAGGCGTGCAGACACCTGGAGGAAAAGCACTGAACACCCGTAAAGACCAAACTCCTGGTTTTCGGACTGCAAAACGTGGCTCTTCTGCAGATCTCCGAGCACTTTACAAAGTAGGTCAGGATCATTTTTCCTTATTTTAGACGTAGAGAAGCTGAGACACAGAGGTTGCTTGAAGTCAAGACAGGTCTGTTGGTACTAGCTGATCCAAAAACTCCAGGGAAAAAAAGATTGGTTTCGGTGGGAAGAAATAAAATGGCGAAAAGGAAAGGCTGAGAAAGAATAAAACAGGATAATAACCCCCCAGTTTCTCTCTGAGTCATACAGAATGTTTCATTTTGTTTTCATTTACAGCCCAAATTATTGCAACCTGAATTTTTCTTTTCATTAAAAGAAAATACTGATTTTCAAAAGTAAAATTAATTTTTAAATGAGGAAAGAAAGCCTCATTGTTAATAAGTGCCAAAAGTTTATAAACATTTTTATGTGCTCTTTTTATTTTCCCCAGTCAAAATGAGACGGAATCCACCCAAATCCATGAGCAGGGTTACCCAGCTTTCCTGAAATGCCCCACTTGGCACGGATTGCCTGCTCGTGAGAAGCAGCCCCCCCAGCCAGCTCTGCTCCAGCCCCCTGCTCCACAGGCAGGGCCAAGGCATCTCCGAGCGCAGGGCACCCGCAGAAGCTGGACATTGAGGGGAAGCCACCCGGGGAGAAAAAAACATCTCTGTCCTGGCATCATGCCCCAGGAGAATCTGAAGTTATTAGCTGCTCCAGGAAAGTACCCGTGCCCTCCATCACACCAAGCCAGGCTGCTCCGAATCTCCCACCAGAGACTCTGATTTCTCTTGATAAATAAGGACGTGGCAACTTTGGAAAATTCATTGAGAGAAAAGAAAAAAAAAACCCAAACCAGCCCACAGACCGTTACAAAGCTCCCAGATTTGTCACTTGAAAACTTATGCATTCCCTCCACGGCATCCTTTCAAGAGGCTCCCCCTCTGACAGAGCAGAACAGGAGAGGATATATTTCATCGTGTCGAGACCAAAGGGCTTTCGCATGCCGGATGGAGCCATTATTTAGCCACATCTGAAGCTGCTGCGAAGATCCTTTGCAATCCTTCATAGCCCTCCATCGCCTTCATTCAGAAAAAGCTGCCTGTCTCCGGAGAGGACTGGAAATACAGCCCCAGAGAACAGACACCAGCTGACAGGCACGCCGACCAATATATCCGATATTCCACCTTCTGATTTCTAATTACTGCACCAGTAAATAACTTTAAGAGACCTTTAAAGCCAGACAGAAGAATGCTTACAGGTGCTCATCCCCACACACCACGGCTCCACCGCAGAGACACGACCACCCCACCACGCTGCAGAGAGGAACAGGAGCAGAAGGGTCGCACACCCGGCACCCATGACAGTAAGGTTTCTGTAGTTAAGTGTCTACCTACATTAAAGAATCCTTACATACAGGGGAAAAAACCACCCCACCCCACCCCCCCTAGATCAGTGATACAATGCTGTTGTAAAACTATGATTAAAAAAATTAATATTAAATAATTGTGACCTACATGATTCAAGTGCTTGGGAAAAAGGCTAAAATCATTGGGCAGGCTGCGAGCTCAGCAACCCACCCTGACAATAATTATACCTATTGTGTGGGTCATGCAATATCTATTGCCTGAATGGAGAAGCCAAAAATCTTATTATAGTCGATAATGATTACAGCTGAACTGAGCATCTTTGGACAGAAAGACAGCTGAAGGCTCTCAATAACAAGGAAAAAAGCCTCTAATGCAATGTACAGCTTCAAAGTATGTCATTTCCATGGGTTTTTAAAGACAAGAGGACCCAGGGCAGAGAAAGGAAACAGTTTGGAATTTGGGAGGGTAGATTTCAGGTCCTTTTTTGTAATACAGAATCTTCTGCTACCTTTGGGAGGTCAGCTCTTACGTTTCTCTGCTGTTGACTGGTGAAGGGAAGTAACAGAGCTCCTTTTTGAACATGCCAGTTATGGCACAAAGGGATTACAGGTAAAGGGTAAGCAGGAATTATGGACAAATGGTAAATATCAATGCTTAAACCCCAAATAATTTATCTATAGCATGGTAGCTACGATGGTAGCAGCAGAAGAGATCAGTATTAGAAAGAACTCTCTGAAGTGACACCAGGAACAGAAACGCCACACAAGGCAGATCCAGGGCCAATGAAAAAGGCAGAGAAGTCAAGATGCAAGAGGACCGAGACGCAGACAACACAACTCAGACACGTCGGGGGATATTCTGGTTTTACACTGCTAGTGCCTCTTCCAGGAAAGTCACACTATTTGACTAATACATGCTCCCAGTCACCGGAACAGGTCAGTGTGTCTTGTTTTCTTATTTGCTCTGTTTTGCCCAACTCCACACCAGGCAGCATTTGACACCAGAGTACAAGGTCCTACTGGAGCAGCGGGGTGATCCATCCCAGCCCCCGACTACGCAGCCACGTTGGCTCCTGTTTACACCCAGGCTTACGAGCTTGAATAAAAGGGTTTCGGTCTCGGCAGAGGAGCTCGTGGCCGGCGGAGGCACATGTCCTTTTTCATTCTTTAGCAATAACGGACGCCCAAGGAATTCGGTGTATGGGGTCCAAACGACACATACAGAATAAGTTTAACTTTCATGTTCTCACCCTGTGGGAAACACGTGCGGTTCTTTAACCTGCCAGGTTAATTCACAGTACTCCCAAGGTAAAAATCTCCAAGGGAATCAAGCAGTAAAAACGTGAAAGTTGCAAATTAAGGATTTTGTCATAGGATTTCTGCAGTGATATATTTACCCTCGATGGACTGGAGATGTGGCAAATGCTCTAACCAGCTACAAACTGCTATGGCCATTAACGGCAGCCTGGGAGTCGGACCCGCGCCGCACCCTGCGACCGAGGTGGGGCTGCTCCGCACAGCCCCAGCAGCCGTGGCACCGGGAGCCTCCCAGTCATCCTGGGACTGGTCCCACGAGCAGCACCATGCTTTAAACCGGCTGGCTACAGAGGGTTCCCATGGTTTCCTACGGTTATTTCTGCCTAGTGAGTGAAAAGATCAGGTAACAGAGATTCTGCAACCAAAAGCAAAGACCATCAGGAAAATAAAGGGTATTGGTGATGCATGAAAGAAATGTGAACTGTAGTAGGCATAAGATACCTCATTCAAGCAATTCTACAAGCAAATGTTTAACTCCTTTAACAATGGAATTTTAGAAATTCACAGGAATCAATATACGAAAGGTGGTCAAAACAGCGGCGACGAGGCAGTCGGTTCTATACCACTCTACCCTCGAAACAATACCCTTTCTCTTCTAGGCTATGTATAGCTGTCCAACATTGGCGTCTTTTTCATCCTTCCCTGCTGCCAGCAAATGTTTTTGTAATAACATCAAATCTGGGACGGGAACACCAGGAGCAGACCTGGTAGGTTCAGCCTTTCCAGATGCGCCTTTGTCCAACGAGTAAGCCGTGAAAACGCACAATGATCTATGAAAAGACTAAGACAACAAGGCAAACCATTTCCTCAAACAATTACTTGAAAATTATTTGGTTTTACAGCTTCTCGTTTTCCCAGTGGTTTGTGCCACTTTGGCAAACTGACCCGATTGTTTGGGATTGTTCCCGGCATTAAAATTCCCCACGCTGCAACCATTGGCAGTGCTCTGAGGAAGCACAGAAATGGTAACGTTTCAACCAAAATTAACAGCACCTCCAGAATTTTTTTTTGGCAAACAAACAAAATGCAAAGTGAAGTTGGGTCCTTTCACCCTGGCTAGTGAAAAATAATTTTTCCCCCAGGTTTTACTTCCAGTAGAAGAGCCCTCTGAATTGCGTTAAGTCACTGACAAGACTCATTTTAGCGGAGTTTCTGTCTCAAGAAACTCCATTTCTAGTCAATCTTTCCACAAAGAGAACCTTCTTGAGTTTCAGTTAGGTCCTTATAACAGCCCCTACTTTCTCACGTGCTTCTGGAGAAGATTTAATTAGGAGATGCTGGAGACAGAGGAAATTTATCCTAAGGTATTGCTCAGGAAGCTGGCAATTATGGATGTGCAAATACCTGATTTTTTGGTTTGGCTGCCAAACTGAAAAAGAAAATTTATAGATCAAACTTTTTTTTTTGTTGCTAGATCTTCAGTTTTTCTCATTAAAACAAAAAGCCATACGATTAATTTTGCTGAAACCAAAAATCTCCATTTAATTGGAGTTGGAAACGGTTATTGTTAGGGACCTGCAGGAGGAAACAAATGAGGAGCTGCACAGGGGTTCTGGTGTCTCCCTCCTACCCAATGATTAAAACAGTCATCCAAAAATGTGAGTTTCCACTTTCCTCCTTTCCCAGAGAGGTGTTGAACTTGTACCTCAGAGCTCCCAGCGTCCTGACCCCGCTGTCACCCACCGATACGCGGGGCACAGTCCCCACACCCGTCCGCAGAGCTGCACCATCCCCAACTGGAACAGACGATGACGCCGGTTTTCAGTCAAAGAACAGCATCGAAAACGAGATCGAAGGCACCAGGCACCGAAGGCAAATTGCTCCCAGGCACAACAGGGGACCCCAGCTCTCCCCCAGAGCACGGCACTCCCCGAGCTGCTGCGAGCAGCAGGAAGGGTTGGTGACGTACAGCCCCCCTCATGTTCCTCCCTGACTCTCTCCAACCAAAGCTGCAGACTTGAGTTTAGTTTCAGTTTACAAATAAAAGATTTAGGAAGCAGGAAATCACATTTCCCTCTCCAGATTAGTATTCACCATATGTTTTTTGTCATTTTTTGCTATCAGTTACTATTCAATTGGGAACAGAAAAACGTCAGTACTAAAGCTCAGTGAAGGAGAGAGCATTAAGGGTGATCAGAAAAAAACAAGAGGAGCAGGTTAGCAAAACTAGACTGAAAAGGACCAGTTGTGCAACAAGTGGGATGATACAACAACTGTTTCTTGGCTTCCTGCTTTTACCTCCAGCAGAATGGCTTACGGGAAAGCTTTGGTTTGTTCAATTACTGTCAGGAACAATGGAGCAAACCCATTCTGTCCCTGCCTACGTAGGGTGCCAGCTTCCTTCTTTTCCCCCTTTCCAACAATACATATATAAGATTCTGTCTCACAAGTATCCTCAAAAACATGTTTTGCTATTGAGACATTCAAGGAAGTTGGTTTTGATCCCTGATAATATAAAAGACATTTTGCGAGTATAAAAAAGCAGAAAAAAAAAAGAAAATAATAGAACAAACCCAGTAATCTTTACAAAAGATGAAAAACCCGAAAGTTTCTGCTGACGCTTCTCCTGTCTTCAACCTCTCGGATCACGTGGCATTTCCACGCTGCGAAAGCACCCAGTGTGGCACGGATGGTCAAGCACAGGGACCAAGCCCGGCCCCACCACGCTCCAGGAGCAGAAGCAGACACTGAGATACCCACATTGCGCTGCCTTCTCAGACGCCCAGCCTGAGCAGGAGCTGGGGCCGCCCCTATAAAATCATGGTGAAACCCGCCTACTTCCAAGGCTCGCTATCAAAATACTTTTTAAACGCCCGTGTTCCTTCTCTTCTGCATTTTATTTTCTCCTGATCAACACCAGGAAAGAGGACTGGATCCTTTCATGCAATGGGAAGAAAAGCCACGCTGGTGAGAACCTTGCTCAGACCACACCAGCAAGAGCCCCACATGCCCCTCTCCTGGGCTGCCTTCAGGACCCACAACAGCTTCTGTGCAGAGGGGGCTTTTTTCCAGGATTCCCTGCTCCGCTAAACAAACGGAGAAGTCAAAACCAGGGTGGAGAAATTCCGCCTTCAACTTCATGATGGATCCTATGCCGTGAAATAACCAACGTGCTCGTCCTGCCGTGACAAAAGGGCTGGTGCTGTAAAGACACAACATTGAGCTCATCCATTCGCTGCGGAGCAAGTCCTAGCAGCACGAGCACTGCAAAAGATTATCAGTCATATGATTTTTTTCACGGGAATCCCACTCATGTGTCACAGACGTGGGATAGAGATCGGGCCACATCACATAATGCTCCAGTTCCCAGGCAGCTCGAGGACAGGGGGGCGAATTGAGCCATCTGGGTGGCAGCAGTTGCAAAGCACACAGGAACTTGGAAGAAGACAGAGAGTCTTAAAAATATCATTGCTGCCTTCCTTGCGTCTGCTGACAGACTCTCTGCTGTGCCTCTGAAAGGCAAAACCTCAGGAGAATTCTCTGTGCAAGTTCAAGCAGTCATGCATTAAATTGTTCGGGGCATTAAACACCTAACTCTTGTATTTAAGGGTAATGGATGTATCTAGTAATCAAAGTGTTGCTTCAGTATCCATGGATACCCATGATTATGTGGTATTTTGATTCTGGTACAACACTAAGTACATTATTCTGCTTCCCTGAAATTCTCCAAGAGCTATTTTTCTTATCACCACTTAATTGGATTATCAGGTAGCAAAAGAGACAATTTAACACTTTTTCAGATGATTTATCTACAGAGGCACTCTTTTTTGGGGGAACGACTTCTGGCAATACTGAAAACATTGCTCCAGAAAGTTTGGTGTTGCTAATTATTGAAAGGAACTCTCAATTAATTTGATTAATATGTTACTTTAAAATTAGCAGCTGCCGAAAGCTGCCTCCTGGATGTTTGTTACAATTACGGGAACAACACACAAAGCAATGGGTTCTTCCATCTGAAAGAAAGCAGCTGATTGCTTTTAAAGACTTTTCTTCCCTCCCTCCCCCTGAATTTCTCATGATCACCAGGCTGCTGTCAGGGTAATTACAAGGTCTGACATTCGCTCGGTTTTGTACCAAAGAAAAGCTGAACCTGCAGCTACTGCGACCTCCCCTTTCCTCAGTTTGGCCAGGGGAGGCTCATGGATTCTCTCTCCACGCTTCTCTTCTCCCTGGCCCGTTGGAGGGCAGCCCATCCCTGATGCCCTGTGGCAGAGAGACAGCCCTGCACGGCATGGCACAGCACGGCCTGGCACAGCACGGCACGGCAGCTCCTCCCTGGCAGGGATCTGAAGACCTTTCTCACCCCACACCAGCACAGAAAACACCCTAGAATTGGGACTTTAAGGCAGGTTGGGCAGGGCAAGAAAAGGCCAGGTTAAGTACAGACAATACCTAAATTTTTTTTAGTCCAAGGCCAGGCTGGATGGGGCTGGGAGCAGCCCGGTCTAGTAGAAGGTGTCCCTGCCCACAGCAGGGGGTTGGAACTGGATGGTCTTTAAGGTCCCTTCCAACCCAAACCACTCTGTGATTCTATGATCAATCAAGTGCTGAGGAGTCCTGATCCCCCCTGAAAGAAATCCGCCAGGGAGCCGACGTGGTCCCACGGTGTCCCTGCCCAGGGATGTGGGATGCTCAGCGAAGCCCGCACTGAAAGCTCTGCGAAACACATCCAACGAGCAGGAACCCCCGCATTTCACAAGGGGAAACAAATCAAACCATTTGACATAAGTTTGGGATAGCCCAAAGGAGAGGAATTAATTGGGGAAGAAACAAACACCAAAGGCATACAGTATTTTTTTCATTTTGTTGTACATTTTATATGTCACTGCTGGGTTTTGGCATATACTTATATATCCTGCATATACAATTTATTAGCTGCAATGAATTTTACTTCTAAACCTCATATATTCTGTAAAAGAAAAAGAAACCAGTGGCAGTAACACTGACGACTGAGTTTAAAGAAGTCAGTATACTCCCCGTGTGAAAAGTCTGATACCACAATTGAGGATATTTCCCTGATAAAGCAGAATTACGTCCTAAAGGAACTGGAATGATAAAGATTATTTCATATTCTTGTAATACAGCTGGGCCTGCCAGCTTGCTTGTCATCAAACTGCTCACCAGAAGAAGAGAGTTATTCAAACAACTGACACAAAAGCCACAAAATCTTCAAAGAACGATCACTGGAAAGTCAATACATGACTCACACGTTTGCTTTGGAGACGAGTGAACATTATGCAGCAGGAGCCTGTGTGTCAGGTAGGGGTTTTAAGGTGATTCTTTGGTCTATGGAGGAACGCACACTAATTATTTTAAATAAAAACAGAACAAACCCCCCAGCGCCCCCTTCACAGGATCTGTCATCAGCCTCAGGCAAGAAGTAGTAAGTTTTCAGTAAATTAATCTAGTGTAGGAAAATTTCCAGTCTCACTCCTCAACCTGTGAATTCACAGTGAACCAAGCTAGCAAACTAAACCCTGACCACATTACTGAGCCTCTAATATTCCCCTGTCCCATCAAGCGACAAGGTGCTGTAAGCGTGAAAGTTCACCTGGAATAGAAAAGTTCCTGCCATTCCATCTAGTCAGAAATGGAAAGAAATTAATTTATTCTGACCCCCAAAGTTAAAATAGACCTAGGCATATTAAGAGAAAACTGTCTGCACTTCATTCTGCCTGCATTCAGTGGCTAACGTAGTCACTGCTCCACCCAGAACAAACACAGATCCAGAAAATGGAAAATTCAAGCGCATGGAGTTAACACATTTCAAGGAAAAAAAAAAAAATGCGGAGGCTAAACCAGCATAGAGCAAGCACAATCCTCGAGAAAAAAGAACTTCAAGTAACTGACTTACAGAGGGATCCAGAAACGACAGTTGGGTCCTTATGTCCGAAACCACAGTTCTAATGAGGCTCTGGATCGTTGTTTCTTTAATAGAAAAAGTTAATATCCTACTGACCAGGAGTTATGAAGTTCCTGCGCATGCCAGTAAAAGAAGTTTACAACTGCACTGCTGTGCAGATGGGCTAGAATTTAAATTACGTCTCCATAGTACCATAATTCAATTGTAAAAATAAAATGTGCGCCAATAATAAAAATTACATTAAAACATGAAACTGCAACAATTTATCCAAGGGAAAGGATCCTTGTGGATATGCAACAGCTTTAACTTAGAAACTTTCTACCCATTAAGTCTACCGGATCATTTTAAAATTTGATTTTTGCTAAGCTTGTTTACTGTCTCATTTTTTCACATTAGACCTCATCACAACCAAAGAACAGAAGACCTAAACTGATATAGAACACTAACATTTCTAGTATGTTATTTGTTAATGCTTAATTCTATTGTGTCATAGCTTTGCTGTGTATTTCATGACTTTCCTAGTGCATTTTATCGCCTTAAAAACTGCCCTTTATTACGGCAGTTAAACTCCAGCAAGATAAAAAAAATTAAGACTCTCTCTGGAACACTAAATTAAATTATAAGAATGGTATAAGATCACAATTTTCAAAGCTTTTGAAAAGCTCTGCTGGACAGAAAATAAAGGAAACACGGCCATCCTGTTAGATCAACAGCCGCCCGCGCTCAGCGCTCCCGTTTGCTCGCACCGCAACGCTCCGAAGCGAGAACGGACTCAGTCGAGGCGTTTGCAGTAGAAGGGACTCGAGGGTTGTCGCCTTCCTCAAACCTGTGCTACAGAAAAGTACATTTGAGCCACACAGCGTAGCCACGCTGAAAAAAAAAGCACTATAAAATAGAAGTTCCACTTCTGCTTCAAACATTTAAAAGACTTTTGCTGTTACAACATAATGCCAGTCGTGCTTAAACGACCCCATCCGGACCATGACAGCCCTGCAAAGGCTCTAACAGGCGATAACCGCTGCTCTGAAGACCTCCTGGATGAAGACCCAGGGCTGGAGTCTGAAACAAACAGATTCTCAGCCAAATAACGCTATTGACATTTTGAATTTTGCCATGTAACTATTTCTAACATCCATCAAACGGCAAAGAACCCAGACACCAGAACTAAGCTGAGAGGAAGGCGATGAGAGGTCTGTAAGGAAGCCCTGGTCTCACCTGCCGATCTGCAGGATGAGCAGCCGCAGGGGTGTAAAACGCTTCGTGTGATCTTTTACGGCGCAAATCCAAATATAATGCAGTCCTCCCTCTGTCTTTTAAGAGTCTGCTTTAGTCAGACTAAGACCGACTCTACGGCATTGTGCATAAAAATAGCAAAGGCAAAGTTCTCAGAAATAGTGTCAGAACACTTTATAAAACACATTTTCTTCAGGAACAACTGTAGGCGGCAAAACCTCCGGCTGCGGGTAGAGACAGAAACAAAGCACCAAAAATACCATGTTTCAAAGCATAACGTGCAGCCAGGCAATGATACAAATTAGAACTGTGCTCAACACAAAACACCAGCTAAGGCTCTCTGTCTCCCAGCTGGTTCATAAATCCTCAAAAGTGGCGAATTCCAAGTCCTGAACTGAAATGCGCAGGGGGAACCGAACAAAGCGGACCCCGACGACAGCCCCTCGCACGCCGCAGGGGGAGCCCCCGGCCCCGCAGAGCACCACAGCGGTACGAAGGTCTTCTCGAGCACAGCTGGTGGCACGTGGTGCCAGAAGCCCAGGTGAAGGTCACCTAGCAAGGCTACCACCTCGAACAGCGACCAACCTGAAAGGAGATTGGACCCCAGGGAATCGAGAAAGAAACAAGCCGATAAAACATCGCCTGTTTTCTTATAAATAGTGCTATGATTAAGATACAAACAGCCAACCCCGAGGTTCTCCAGCTGAGGCGCTGAGCCATTAAGGCAATTGAAAACCAGACCCGTTACCCGCCGCGGAAACGTTCCGGCTGGCCGCGTCCCACCTCCCAGCACACAGTCAGTGTGGGCGGGGGGCAGCCAGGCTCACCCCCTTCTCCTCTCCAGTTATTTGTTTGCTTCCCAAAACGCCTGGATGCAAGGCTGCTCACAAACAATACCTTCCCAGGCTGGTTTGGCTCCCTTGCAAAAAGCAATTTCCTGCAGCCTTCACACACACTAAAGAGTCCTGTGCTCTATGACATGGTTTTATTTGTCTGAGCTGCCTCTTGGAGCTCCACACTGTAATTTAGGAGACTGCTTAGTGCTGTGCTGTTCTTGCGGGGATATTTCCCCCCTAGTAATAATGATGCCACCTCTGGATAGTGAATCATTATGAACTGCAAGCACAAAATGATCTCTAATGATGAAGCTTTTCTAACTACAATTTGGAGTGTTCCCATGTTCCTAATTCATTTTTTTCTTGGAGGGGTAGCACAGCGTTTCAGCTTTCTCTCAGTTAATGGTATTTTCTGGCTGTTATATATCTGTTCGGGCAAGTAACGACTTGCTGGTTCTTCAAAGAACAAGAAATCCAGAGAACACCAATGACACAATGACAAGTCTCAGTGGGAAGGGAGGGAGGATCAGACATCTTTTAAGTATACTTTCGGAAGGAAACCTGTTTCCTAATGTTTCCACCCAAGGAGAGACCAGCATTTACAACGTGAAAAAAATTCTTTCATGAACGCAGTGCTGGGCTTGCAAAGTCTCTGCAATCGATAAGGTACATGAAAAGAGACCGACAGCAGCTCCTGGGCTTTGAGGGCGCGAGGACAAAAAGCGCGACAGGGGGCCAGAGCACAGAACTACTACGGTAAGCACCCAAAAGCAAACAGGATTTGGCATTCACTTATCTTCGCTAGAAAGATCAACTAACGTTCTGTAGGAAAACAAGAGAAAACAGGGTATCAGGCTGGGGGACACGTTGGGTTAGAGGAAGAGAAGAAGGGGGCTTCCGTAACGTTTTGTTTCACCTCCAGTTCCTTGTGTCTCACCCAAAAGAAGGCAGAAGAGATCTGCTTATTACTCCTGCGTACTTCTAGCAGGATGAAGGTCTTCCTTCTGTTTGCTTCAGCAACCATCCCCAACCCTCTTCTGGGGAACTGCTCTCTAATTATTCTGCTTGCTGCTTCCCAAGTTTAACTGAAGATCTAAGCTGTGCTTCTCATACAGCACCAACCCTCAGCTCTGCAGAATCGCAGGTCCTTTTCATATGGAGATCGTAACAGAAGTGAACTACGTGTGGTCTAATTTTACTGAGAGAAAACTTCATTAAGTACCATTAGCAAACTGGCGTTATATTTTGTATGGTCATATTTCATAGCATTTTGGTGAACGCTGACTAAAGCTCTGATTCACACACACGTTTGTTAAAGCACATATAAGCACAGCGTTCTGCAGAGTCTCAAAAGCAAATCATCTTTAGATTAGACTTGCAGGAGACAGCTGGGATGACTGAGACACTGAAAGGTAGTTTTTCTGTTAGGCCCTACCTGGGTTTCTGCTTAGTCCTCAGTCTTGCTGCAGCATATTTTCTCTCAAAAGATTTACGCACAAGGTCATTACTGCAAGCTTGAAAACTGACCACTGCCTTCTGGGACTCAAAACACGTAAATTCAGCAAAGCTAAGAATTATTTAAATAGGATATGTTTCCAGCCCTTGGATGGGGGAAATAAAAAATAGAAACAAAACTCTTTAAATTCCTTGGTCTTTCCTCGTCTTTCTCATAATCCTCATCTCCTTCACATTGGAGCAATGTTCTTAATGTACAACACTGTGCTTTAACAACCCTCTCTCAAACGAGTACTAAAAATGCAATATAGTTCAATAAAATCACTACTGCAGCATTGCAAAAACCACCCCCCATGCACTGCCCGTGGATAATCAGTTCAATTTAATAGAGTTCTGCAACAAAACGTCGTAAAAGGCACAAAAGTTAGGAGCAAGCTCTCGGAAGGCAGTCTGGGTTTTGCCTTAGCAGCACCCTGTCTCGTGTAAAACAACCGCTGTTATACCACAGTTACAGACCATGAACAGCTCTGGGGACTCTGACTGAGAGAGGGACCTCAAACAAGGTGAGCGTGAGGGGGACGTCAGCCGCACGGTCAGGAATGCTCTGGGGCCCCACACGCTGCCAGCAGCCTGGAAGATGGAGCCAGCAGTAAAAGGTCAAGGGCAGGAGGGACCCGGGGAGGGAGGCTGCTGGCAGAGGGGTGGTGCTGCTCCCCACGAGCAGTCCCGCCTGGAAATGAGGTGGCTGAAGAGCTGAGGAGGCGACAGCTGGCTCTTCAGGCACGGTTGGCGTGCAGAGGTCAGTGGGCAACGCTTGCTCGTGTTCTTCCTAAAACACAAAATTAAGTAACTTAAGACTCCAAACGCAGTTACACCGAGTAATGCGGGGTAGGGGCCCGCACGCTGCATGTTTGCACTCCGTTTGGGATTTCTTTACTGGCCCTGACTGGTGGGGTGTAGGGAGCTGAGCCACACACACACGGCTCTGACCTGCCGCAGCAGCTCCTCCGGACACCGTGGTCTGAAGAGGTGAGAGCGCCCTGGGAAGTAAACATAAAGGACGTGGCACAAAGATCACCCTCTGCCTTGGAAAGCAGAGCTTTGCTCCGCAGGCTTTGAACCGCAGTCACGGTCTAGTTCCTGAAGCGCCTGCGTACCCTCGCTCTCGGGTGAAAAGTCTGCCCTGTGTCAAGGAGGGACCTCGATACAGTTTGCAACGGGCTCAAGACCTGGCCTCTGCCCAGCAGGGGCATTCCAGCTCTGCCATTTGCCTGTAATCCCGCCTCGGCAAGCCACAAGTACGGGTCTGCAGGTTTAGGGACGTGACAAACTTAATCAGCAAAAAACGTGCTTGACCCAGCGACTGGGAACCACCACCGCTCCACGGCCATTTCTATTCGCTTCACATGGGAACCTTGGAAGACAGGTTGAATATGGTTATACCCGAGTTATTTCAGCACAAAGCCTTTCATTGACTGTTTTCTAAAAAGGCTTTCCAACGAACAGCCCACTGAAGACAACGTGATTCTCTTAATTTGATGCTGAATTCAAGAGGTGTATGAAATATTTGTCAATATTTGGACTACCTAATGTGTTTAGCTGAAAGAGAAGTGATTGCTGCAGAAATCATTCCTCCAGTAGAGCCCATACTGCCCTACAAAGCACCCAAAAATATTATGAATCTTTAAAGCCTTCATTTTCCTTTCAACAAGCGGGGTCATGGCAATATTATGCCTGTATCTTCAGCAAGTCAGTTTTTAAGAAGACATCTTTTCCTTCACAGAAGGAAGAACAACAGGAAAAGAGACTTTTGTTTTCCCTTTTGCGGCCTACAGTAAAAAGCCCAAACCCAAATGTTAGGGGAATCAAACACAGAAATCAAAATCTTTCAGGCTGAGGTGGATGGATCCTGAGAGATGTTTACCCAGCCGAAAGGGTCACAGGGAGAAGGACAGAGAGGGCTTTACAGTACACGTTCTTATTACTTAACTCGTTGCTTGCCAACTCAGAAGTGTGACATTAAAATGAGTGAAACCAAGTGAAAATGTACACAAAAATAGCAGCAAACACAGAAGCCAAAGTTTTCAGAGGTTTAGGGTAACGCTTTACTTCCAGGGAACATTTCTTAAGCACCAGTGGCAAGCAAGTTCGTATTTTCCTAAATTGAATGCACAGGGGAGAATAACCCCCACCAACAGCTGGTCAAGATTCCCTCCTCATCCTGAAGGCTTTAAAGGCCCCATCAAGCTCGCAGTAACACAGCGACTACCCCACAGGGGGAGGGCAGGAGCAGCGCAAGAGGCACGTAACGTTATTCACATTAGGAACTCGTGTGCTCTTACAGAGCTTGTCTTTGCACTGATGCGGACCTACAGACCACCACAGATAGTTTTTTCACTGTCTGAGCAGAAGGGTTGAGTGTCAAGTTCGTCTGAGATCTGTCCCCTGCAGTCCCGGTTCAATGAGCTGTGCACCCAGGCCTGGTTCAGGGTGGGACACGCCGTACCGGTTTGCCGCGCTACCCTAAGAAAGAACAGAAGCTGGGAAACTTATTTTACAGCCAGAACTTTGGAGAGCCAAAACACTTTTATCTTCTGATCTTTGGCACTTAAGGTAGCGAGAAATGAGGTCATACCCTGAAATCAATATCTAAATAAATATTTGAACAATCTTTACGCTGCAAATAAGTTTTATCACTAGACTTTTTGTGGAAACTTGACATGGAAAGGAAACATAAGCAAAACTGGAATTCAGGAGACCAGAGAGAGACAGGAAAGAAAGCATAAGAAAAAATTAATATGCTGAATATGCCCCTTTCCTTTACTGTTGGGGCACTCATCATATTAGTCTAAATTTAATTAAATTTTCTTATATTATTTGCAGATCAAATTTCACGCTCATCCACCTACACCTGACGACACGCACCTACAGCTACACTGCTGAGCAGCCCATTATTTCAATTGTCATTTATTGTATCTCATGGGAATTTGAGAGATAAAAAGCTCAACTTGATAGCTGAAAATGTACATGTGTAACTAATTAGTATGAAGAGGAATTTTTGCTTGCATTATAAATCCCTGTGCTTCAGGATGTGACTACATCATTGAATTCTCCCGTGCAGAAACACACCAGCTCTACCACCCTGCGCTGGCTCACCCAGCCAGGGCACTAGCTGGGACCAGCTAAAACTTTCAACACTTTCAATCTGGAATGAGCAATAACGGGCAATATATTATCTCTTGAAATTGTTAGGCCTCCTACTATAAAGGAATTCAAATGAAGTTCTGAGTACTACATAACTTAAATATCAGTAAATCAATGTAATTTCTAAGAAAAGAGATGTTAACTGTTACTTCACGTAAAACATCCACTTTCTTTAATTCATTTTGTGACCAGAAAGATGACCAAAGTATCTTCGTTTGGCATACACTACTGCCACATTCGCAGGAGAAACTAAAACTGAAAATTAATTTCAAATATTCCTCTCACTTTCAAAGGTTTTAAATTAATCATTCTTCCCAATATTTTGGCATATTGGAAGAACGCGATTAGATTGATTCCGAATCAAGAGACAGCTCACCAATTTTATTAAATTTCTCTCTGGCATTTCATGCCTAACTACTCACTTGAAGCTCGTGCTAACGCCACAGAAGCGCTGCTTTACTATCAAATCGCTTTGAAACTAAATGGAAAGAGGGTAGATATTAGAATTGGGTATTAGGAAGAAATTCTTCCCTGTCACGGGCTGCCCAGAGGAGCTGCGGCTGCCCCGTCCCCGGCAGTGCTCAAGGCCAGGCTGGATGGGGCTGGGAGCGACCTGGTCTGGTGGGAGGTGTCCCTGCCCAGGGCAGGGGGGTGGGACTGGATGGTCTTTGAGGTTCCTTCCAGCCCAAACCACTCTGTGATTCCAGGAATAGAGTGCACTGAATTTTCTATTTAAAATTCTATTTCTTGAAGCTGACGCTTCATTTCATGGCTCATATCTCCGCGTTATAACATTTACAGATGTTTTCCCAACTTTGTACGTCAAAATCAGGGTAAGCCGGTACAGCCATTCGCTAACCATACCAAATCTCCCCGTCACTCAAGCAGGAACGTATAACCCCACGCAGGCTCGGGTAAAAGGCTCTTATTTTAACTGCAAGGCAGCTCCTCAGCACGCCCAGCCTTTGAAGGCTGTGCCCACACAGCTCACGCCCCGCAGGAGCAGAAGCCGGGAGGCTGGCTGTCCTCCCGAGAGCCACCGCGCCGCTGCCCGTCCTGCCGCTCCGGCGCCAGGCGGTGAACTGCCAGGGCCAGCCTGGGCCTGCCGAAAGGGATAAAGGCAAGACGAGAGGCGCTAGCCCAGCGAAGCACGGGTCGCTGCTG
Organism: Leptosomus discolor; assembly: GCF_034619465.1. Lineage (NCBI taxonomy): Eukaryota > Metazoa > Chordata > Aves > Leptosomiformes > Leptosomidae > Leptosomus > Leptosomus discolor. The sequence continues at coordinate 1,500,052 of NC_141399.1, forward strand.
AATAAATTACATCAGACTGCTTTACAGATTATTTCACCCGTTTCTTGGGTGAAGGGCAAAAGGAAGGCGCCAGCGCTTGCACCTATCACAGGTACCAGGGCCTCAGCAGCCTCGGGGCTGGGACTCACTCAGCTGTTCATCAGCAGCACTCCACTGCCTTTCATTCCATTTATTTTTTTGGTTTTTTTTTAAAAAACTTCCAGGAGAAGTTTATTTAGGCACTCTGAGCCCTGAGAGGACACGGTGTGTGCACCAGCAGCAGGGCCACAGGAGCTTCTGTCCGCCTGTGCAAGGCCCTACACAGACCTGCAGAGGCATCCGTCGTGCCAGAACACTTCTTCCTGCGAGAAACATTTAACTACTGACAGGGTTTAAACACATCTGGACAAAAGCATCAGGGTCTGGCTTAGCTCAGCAGCGACCAGGACTGCAAGGTGCTGTCCCTGAACCAGCTCCGCTACCTGCCCGTGACCAGCGCAAAGGACCAGGAACAGCCCGAGTCTTAATTCTGCTCCTGCTGCTGCTCATCAGATGCGGCTCCAGGACCCGGCGCCTGGAGGAGGAGATTCCTGAAAAGGCAACTGCTTTTAAAAGTCACTAAGCTGAGTGTTGTGTGCCTTTCTCACAACACGGCAATATTCTCTGCACTAAAAAGAAAGGATAAAAGAAGAATGTATACATAATTTTAGCGAGTCTTCTTTAATCTACTTGGTTTCATTTGTTCTACAAACTCCTTATTTTGGGGAAATAAATGTTTTTAATTAAGTTGACTGTAGTTACTTAGGCAGTATCTGTCAAATATTTTGAACAGTTCCACTTTACTCAAGCTGCATATCCGCACCAATAGCTTTAGTTTATTGTGATAAAGCAATCTGTTGAGTCATGCTCTTTTTTCCTCTATATCCAATCTTGATTCCCCAGACAGTGTCAGTTCTCCATTTGTTAATCCATATTTAATTTTTAAATCACAAAACATCATGGTTTTAAAGATAAGCTTTTAAAATGCCCTCCTACACAGTCTTTCTTGCTGTCTCCCGGGATACTGCTGATAACAAGCAAAAATCATATGCTTCAAATATTAATGAAGAAGCTGCTACTGAAAACTGGGAACTTATGAGGCCAGGTGATTATCATGTGGAGATGTGATGTAAAATCAAACCTGGAGAGAAGCAAGGCTAAGGAAAAAAGAGTACCAAAGGCAAGACGGCAGGTTGCAAGTGTCAGATAAAGATCTATAAAAATACCACTTCTCTTCAAACCCAGGGAGCCAGGGAAGGAGCTCTGCTCTCACGGTGGGGATGGGAACCCCACGGCACGGAGGGTGAAAGGTCCCCAAATTTCTCCTTTCTGGGAACACAGAAAACGCAGAAATAACCACCAAGCTGTTGGTTTCCCTTGCTTGGAGAGTCCCTGGGACACACGTGCCATTTACAACACGAGACAAAACCTTTCACCAGCGAGCTGCCTCACAGAAATCCAGGCACTTCGTAAAAACCCTTGAAAAACATCCCCCCCAGAGCTGCGTGCCCGCTTTTGTCTTCAGCGAAATATCATTTCTATGGTAATACCCCAACCACCTCAAATCGAGCCCGAAAGCTGCTGTCACCTGCAATGGGAGCTGCTCCAGGTCTGTGCCGGCAGCTCCCGGTCCCAGCTTCTGGCTGGGGGATGCCGGTGTGGGTGACGCACTGGTGACCCTGGGGCTGCCCGGCGACTCCAACAGCCCCCATCACCATTTTCAACACCCTTAAAATTCCCAGAAAGCAATACAGTCCTTCAGGGGTGGAAGAAGACTCTCGGTTTACATCTTTTCAAAGAGGGCAGAGGTGAGGTGGGCACAAACGCTCCTCCGAAGGCCTCGTCTCCGCGTAACGCGATCGGAAGCGATGGCCGGGGCGTTGCTGGAAATCTTTGCTGGTATGACCAGCACACCCCCCCGAGTCCTGCAGGCTGTCAGAGGGGAACCCTGCAAGAGCTCTGCAAACCCCTGGCTGAGCGCTACGGAGGCGCTGCCGGCCGCTATGGCCCGGAGAGTGCCGCGGGCTGCAGTAACCAGGGGTTTCTTCGGGCTTGCTCAGAGGGATCAAGGCACAGAGCAGCACTGCTCTCGCCAAGCGTCTCAGTAAAGCTTTTGAATGCAGACTTGATTCCTGTTGCCCTGGAAAAGGATTTCTGTTAAAAACTAAAATTACTTTGATGATAAATTTTAATGAGCGGCACTGTTCACAAAATACTAAAATAATCTGATGGATAAGAGAATTCCAGCTGAAACAGCAGAACGTGTAAATCTGCTGCCTGATTTACAGATGTGAGAAGCAAACCTGGAGTAGTCCTTTCAGCCTCTCTTCCGAAATTTTTTACTTTTCTGAAAAACATTTACACTGCCTAGGAGACCTTTCTTTTTGGTAGACCCTTTATAATTACTAATGCTGGCTGATTTGCACATGCCTTTTATCGGGGTTAAGGCCACTGTCACTGGATACCTTTGTCTTTCAAATATCAAAACAGTAATATCTAATTCTGAGCTACTTCAGTAAAATTTCTGCATTCATTTTCTGCAAGAAATAAAGTATTCCCAGTTTTGCAGCTGGTTATTTCTGTGTCTGTGAGGACATTTGTATATTTGTCCATGTCACGTACTCAACCTTCAGTCATCTCTGGAAAATGGGGATGCATCTATATCCCTCTACTTACAGCAATAAGGCAGCAACCTGCAGAAGATCCATGAGGCAGTTCGGCACTGTCACACTTTGCAACTGGGTGGCTGGAACCACCAGTACACAAATACTTTTACCCAGAGTAAGTCTCTGCTGCTGCTGCCGCCGCCCTGCGCTGGCCAGCCGGGCTGGGCATCTCCCTTGTCCCCGCGTGTGCCCACATCCCTGGTGGTCTGGATGCAACCGCTCCTTTCTGAGAGGTCAGGGATGAAAGTTCAGGTTACTGAAACTCCCCAGAGGGCTCCCCTGAGGATCTCCAACTGCTGCTGCTTTGGCATCTGAAAAATGACGACTCTCATCTCCCTTGAACAACCACGTCCGCGGTCACAAACGAGCTCCAGGAGAGCCTGCGGTGACTCATTAATTACCGCGTACACGACGGACATTAACCGCTGTGCCTTCCCCACACACTGGCCAGCCAGGCTGTTCAGGTAACGATTCCCTCTGCCCACCACCCTTCAGGTACGTCTCCCCAAAGCCCTTCTCCGTAAGGATGCCAGGGCGGCAGGAAAATCGAGTGATGGTCAAATGAAAGGCAGATCGTCCCGCCCCGTCCCGCTGCGGAGCGCGGGGGCACTGTCAGGTGACGGCATCACCCACTCCCAACGCAAGATCATCTCCTCGACAAAGTCAAGGCACTAATTCCCATAAATACACAATTTTTTAAAAATGCCTTGTGATCTCTCACGATCATTGACATTCTAGCCCTTCCCTCCCCACGGACTCTTAGAAAAAAGGCTGTTGCATTCTATTATCATTATTTTAACTTTATTCAACAGTTTAGAAACATGATGTACTGTTTGCTTTATCGAGCAAATGCAGAGTTCAAAGATTTTCATGTCCTCTGACTGGGTTTCGAGAATACTAATGCAGTCTCTGTTCAAGGCACTGAGCTCGTGTAGCAGAGGATGGTGTAGAAAAAGAAGAAATATTTTTTTTTGGGCCACATTTCAACTATATAATGAATGTTACCCCGTTTTTTTTAAGTAAACGTAAGGGCTTTCTTTTAAGACAACTCTTGTGAGCTGGGGGCACAGTATGAAATACTTTTAAAATACGCTTTCATTCCTGAAAAAGCACATGGATGCTGCTGAAAATAGGAGAAGAAAAACTAACATTCAGAATCCCGCTGCTGAACCCGCACATCATTACCTCCCCATCACGCTGTAAAGCATAAGATACTCTCATTAATTTGATATAGTGTTGTGTCAGGACAAGGAAAGGAGAGGTTTAATCCTCTACGCTGGTTTATGTCCCATTCTGCTTTGTCATCAGAGAGATAACTTCTACTGAAGTACAAGTTCCCATCCACCCTGCAGTATCACTTCAAATGTTTACTTCTTTTTAAATAAATAAATGGGGTTCTTAAAATGATGGTTCAAATGGCTCCCGTTAAGTCAGTAAAACGGAGCATCAGAAAAAAGGATATTATGTTGCAACACTCAATCTCATATTTCTTAATATCCACTGATAAAAACATGTTTTAAAGCTTCATCAAATCTCACTTATCAGATGTCCTCAATAATTTCATTCCAGTTCATTAAAAAAATATTGCTGTTCACGACAGTATTTGAACTCAAAACACAAGCTACTTAAACCCTCTTACATGTACACTGACAGAATTGGAAATGCACTTTGAGAAGATAAACAAGCGAACATTCATGCACTATTTATAACGCTATTGCTATTGGCACCACTATGGCGTGTCAGCATTTAAACCATAAAAACCTTTAAATCTCAGCTACTAACATTCTACTCCAGACAAAACGTTTCAGAGGGCAGGAGGCTTCTTGCTTTTTCTTATAATTGAAGGACAAAAAAGCAGAGTAGCGGGAGGACTTTCTGGATTTAATAGAAGGCATGATGGCGTGTGAACACGCACCTCTCGCACGCAGCCTAAATGGAAGGGTTTCAAAATAAATCCTTTGTATATGCACGTCTTTTAGACCAATAAAGTGATTTTTGCAGAGAAGTCGTGATCATGTCTGTCTAGCAATGCATCAGGTAAGAATACCGAATATAGTGAAGTCATATTTAGGAAGCTTTTGTTTAGAGATTCAGATGAAAATAAAAACTGGGCGCTCTGTGTTACTACAGTTTCACACAACTGGCTATAAAATCCTGTGACGACAATGAGAGAGACCTGCGAAACGCGGCCTGGCGCTGGGCTCCATGACGGCGCCTGCACAGAATCCGAGCGAAGCGGGAAGGATATAACGGCAGACACCGCGAGGCTGGCCCAGAACACATTTTTAAGGTACTTTCCTTCTGCCCCTCTCCAGAAGCAGAACCCCACAGCAGAGAAGCAGAACACGTCAGGGAAAAGCAGCTGCAGCTCAGTCAATATTACATTTCAGAGCACAACCTCATGGCTCAGGATTCCCTTGTCTGTCTGACTGACCACAGCTAATACACCAAGGAGGATAAGCATGACACACTGTCTGACCTTGCCTCAAAATCTCAAAGTTTTACTGAACACCTGCTTTCATCAGGTTGAAAAGTGGTTTTTAAAAATCAATTTTCCTATGAAACCTCTTCAAACATAAGCCATTTAAAGGGATAATTTTGTCTTCATCCTCCAGGACTATTATTTACTAAGATTGTCTTCATCAGGGAAATTATCACCGGCAGCCGAACATTTCTATCTCGCACGGCCTCCTCAGGGAGCTGCTCCGACCAGGCTTCCTCCCCTGAATTCCCCCACCGTCACCTCCCTCCTATTAGCATGGCATCTTCAACCCAGTATCCTCAAGCCTGCTTTCCATTCAAACGCATCTACTAGAAAAAAATATCAGGATAGTATGAGGCTAAACCCACCAGACAACGCTTTTGTCCAGAGGATATGCTAAAAGCTGAATACAAAGGTGAGGGAGGCATGAATTAAAGGAAGAGCTGCAAGAAAATATTTTCAATTATGGAGCAAAATTGTTTGAAGATATTTTTCCTTCCTTGCATACCTAGTTTTTTCTGCATTTGTTCCCTCCTCTGCTTGTTTACTAAAAAGGGAGCTCGAATGGCTTGAAAAGAGATAAATTAAAAAGAATAATTGGAAACTGAAAGGGCGGGTGAGACGGGTACGGGAATGTAGCCATGAAAGACCAATGTAATTAAAAAACCCGCAGCACTTCAGTGCCATGCCAGGAAGGTGCAATTCAATCACGCTGTGAGTGTCACAGACCCCGCCGCTCTGCGGGATGGAAAGACCTCGGTGGTCCGACGCCTGTGGGAATTAAAGCCTTTTCTGCTACGCGGCATCGGGAACAGGGTCCTTCCCCCCAGCATCGCCTCACGGGGAGAGTCACTGGTTTGTTGTCACGTGGGGTTGGTTGGTTGGTAGTTTTGTTGGTTTGTTTATTTTTTTTCCCCTGAAGAAGACATAATGCCTTCTGCACAGTCTTTAAAAAAATAATGATTTTAAATATGCAGTAATAACTTCCTGGTAATAGAGTTACTCTCTCTGAATAAAACCAGCCCTCGTTCACAGGAAACCTTCACATAAAACAGACCAGGAGAGCCAATAAAACACCTTCATCAAGACCTCTGAGAGATAACTAGAAGACAGTTTTTGGAGCAATGCTGGGTTTTCCTCTTTTGATATCTTTATTAATACCCCACTATACTTCTGACGTGTGACAGCTCCTTCAGGAGAATTGCATTTTGATGCTAATGAGGCTGAGATGTGTAAGGACGGTAAACCTTTGTGTGCCGCGGTCTGAGAGGAGCCTTGGCTCGGGGTAGGCATCTCACCATGGGGCAGTCCTGAACAGCCACGGTGCTACTGCGGGATAAGAGCCATTTCTCCTTCCCTTGAATCACTCGATACCCAGCGCTGGGGCAAAGTCGTTACTCTAGAGTAAGTCAACACTAATATGATTCTAATTTCCAGCTCTGTAATTTAGATTTTATAACCGTGCATTGCATCAGCAGAGTAGAATTAGACCTTGCAATTCGACCTCGTGGGGCATCATTTCCTCTGCCTATGCCAAAAAATCACAGGCTGCACTTCAGCAGCTTCAAGAGAGCCTCTGGGCCGTGCCGGTGAGCATCCAGACCTGCAGGACCCGGCCAGGCCCTCCTGCTCCATCCCTATTTCCCTTTCTGCACTTGGGGACGCGAGGCACCCCTTTGCATCGCAACCTGGGTCGCTCTGTCGGTCTGTCTCCCCGGCTCTAGCCCTGTGCTCCCACCTCCCGTAGCGCGACGCTCCTGATCTGTTGCTCAATGTCGCGGCGAGGCCCCGCGGCCCCGGTGCCCAGGCACACCCCACAGCACCTGCCTTCCGCTGCCCCAAAAGCTCCTCTCCTGCAGGTGAGCTGCGTGCACGGCTGGCTTCAGGTAGATTCAATCCATAGCCAAGAGCAACAACAACGTCCGTAACAGCGCACGTCAGACAGCCTGGCACGGGAAACGTTAGGAAGTCCAGAGATCCCTGAACAAATTCATCTAGTAGACAATTCATCCACCCAAAAATAGAAGTTAAAAAAATAATAATAAAAAATTCATAGTTTCTAGCTGAGAAGGAAAGGAAAATGTTATTTTACCTATCAGAGATCTTTTTTTTTTCCTTCCCCCGGTCCCTTTTTCTTCCAGTTCACAGTGGCCACACAGACCTGATCTACACCTGACACATAGATAAACTTTGGTTATACGACCTCAGCATCTCTCCTCCAAGAGATCCTTATCTTTTAGGGTAGAAACCGAATCCCACCCCCAGTCTGGAGCCAAGTTCAAGACAGCCGTGCAAATACGTGCCATTTGCTGCCCGTGTCCCGCCCAGCTGTGGTAACACTGCCGGACTCTGCTAAAACCCGGCGAGGGGCTGGGATTACTGAAAGGGTTTGGGTGCTCATCCGCACGCCCGAGATCAGTTTTCCTACTTTCCCTCTTACCAAACACTCTGGGTCTCTTCTTGACAAGGCTACAGAGCACCCAGTCAACATTTTAGACAGAAACACCCAGTATGCGGCAATCTTATTTGAGTTACTTCGAGTGAATATTCATCAGATGTCTATGATGGGATTTTCTTTTTTTTAAATCTTTCTAATAGCATTTCACCAGTCATTGAAAGAGAAGTGGAAACACTTTTTACCTACCAAAATATGGAGTTCACTGTTCTGTGTCTCCCCTGCCACAGCTGAAGACATCACTAACACCTAAAACAGAGCAAAGAGCTGCACTTGCATATTAAACGTCTAATGCCAAGGTGCAGATAGGAGGGCAGTTTGTATCGTCTCTCTCACGGTACATGTTCTGAAGCAAGTATAAAATTTAAACTCAAGGAAAACATCCACTGAAAAAACGTGGGGCAAAGATTGTTTTCTAATATGCATTTACTGGGGAGAAGTGAAACAAACGCCCAGGGGCTGCGGGTGCTGAGCGGGCAGGGGCGCACAGCCGGGTTTCGCCTGCTTGGCCTCAGCAGCCGGAGCACCCTCCTGCGGACGCACCTGCCCAGCGCTCCAGTTCAAGCACTTTAATGGGCTGGTGACGGTCCACCGAAACCTCTGGTGACCACGCGACAGAAGACACCAAGATCCTGCAGGCACTCTCTTCTCTGCCAGAAACTCACGTTTCCCCAGCGTCTTCACCCAAAGACCAGGCAAAATTAAAGCTGCTCAACAGCTGAAATACGACTATACAGAACATCACCGGGCCAGCCTGCGACTCCAGAGGGTGTCTCCTCTCCAGACCCAGGCGGAGAAGGGGGCTGCATCGCAACCTCACCGGCTCCATACCCAGTCCCGAGGGGTGCTGGGGGAACAGGTTAAGCCGCCTGTTTCGGAAGAAGCCGTCAGCCCACAGAAACCGCTGTCACTGATCACCCGTGCCATGGAGGGCTCCACGGGGCAAGGAACCCAGGCAATTCGTAGTCCACGTCATACACAGCACCCAGCTAAGTCCGCAGGATGTTCTCCATGTATTTCAGTGAATATGTTGGCCCAAGCCAAAAGAAAAAATGCAGGAACAAAAACAAACAAGGAGAAATGCAGAAGTGGAAGGAACAAAACAACAAAACATTTTCTGTTTGTGCAGATCAGCTGCCAACACTGGTGGCTGCTGGTAACCAGTAACGACAGCCGTTGCTGTTGAAAGGCTTGCTGTTTGCAGCTTCACTGAGCACACGGATCACAGCTTTTACGCATCCTTAATCATTTTTCTTTATCAGTTCTACCTTCTGAGAAGAGTAGGGTATCAGAGTGGGTCTGGTATTTGCTCATATAATCAGATTTCAGAAACACATGATGTAGTATCTGCTTTAAAACAACAGATTGTTTGATGCATTTTTTCAACCAGACACTCAGAATACCCTGAAATTTCTATCAAAACTTGATAGGAAAACAGATCAAGAGAGACAGCAGTGTTCCGGTAAAAAAAAGCACAAACAAGACTTGTTTGAGGTCATAGCTTTGCCTTGAAGTTGGCCAGGCAAAAAAAAGGTAGAAATCGGTATTTTTTGAAACAGGTTATATCTCATTAGTATCTCCTGGTTCGTTTGCTGCCTTTTACCCTGTTGCTCCCAACAGCTCATACCCCTTTGCAAGTGAAAGCTACCTTTGGTTAGAACAATGCCCAGAGATTTTTCCTAGTAGAACCATGGATTCACTTTGGTTGGAGTAACCGAGGTAGAAGCCAGACGCAAAGAAGTGCTGCCACCGACTGTGGCAAAACGCTGTCTTCTCCATCACCTTCAAGGTTTAAGCAGCGCTGAGGAGGCCCCTGTGGATCGCCCGCTTCTACCCATGGCATTGCTGTGATGATGCCACGTGCCGGCTGGAAAGCAGCAACGCAGGAAACGCAACGCCAAAGAAAGTCGAAAAGAGCCATTCCCCTTTGTGGTTGATTCTCATTTAGCTCTACCTGCCCATAAAAGAGCTGTCCAAGAAAGCTATCTGTTACTTGCCAATTCAAAATGACTTTTCAAAGCAGTCCCCAAACTTCCAGTGATAGATGTCCAACAGAACAACCTCCTAATCTCTGCAAATCATTGGTAAGAGCTACATTAAACCAGTCTGCCATCAATCTTTGTTCTCTCTGCTGTAACTCAACTGGATGTACTACCTACAAGTACTTAGAAGAAACAACTGCAGTAAGCTGCGGTGGTAAAAGTAAAGCTAGCAACACGAACAAGAGCTTCACTTTCAGAAATCTTTTACTTTCCAGAAATCTTTCTGCTGCTACCCTGTCAAGAGGAAACATAAGGAAGGGAAGACAATTAATACTGGCAGTGGTTTCTTCTTGGCATCATTTTGAAATTCACTGCTACACAACGTTTTCCGCATTCTTACATCCAGAAAAAAATAATTTCCCTGGATAAAACTCTAAAAAGTTTTTTTTTAAATGATAAATTAATTAAAACAAGTAAAAAACCAAAGCCCCACCTACCGTAGCTCTCTGGCTCCAGGCTAGCTCGCTGCCTGAATGATTAGTGTTGAAGCACATTCAATTTATCATGTGTTCATCAAAGGTGAAAAGGTTAAAGAAGACAGTGGCACTGACCATAACTTACAAATTCTAGTGAATGTTTTTGGATTTTTGCCTGCCAGCTGGAAAATGAGCTAAAGTAAAATTATAGACCTCTTGCTAACATCTAAAAATGACTCCCAGGAGTCAGTCTGGTCGTATCAGAACGGTTTGATGGATTAACTTCACCTAGTTTTTACAGTGGATAGCCACTTATGCCTATTTATTTCAGGATAGGATTTCATCTTTTCTGCACTGTATTTTCTACAGCCAAATTTTCTGTCTGGCCTTTTCTTCCTTTATTTGGCAGAAACAGAGTTCAAAATTAAATAGCAAAATCCCCATAATTTTTCATCAAGGTTCTCCAATCACCTTAGAAGTGGTGGTTCATCTGGTCAGTTCAAACTCTGCCAGACAGTTTGGTCAGAAGATGCACCACAGATATAATTCAGGGGCCTCCTGTTTCCATGGTAAATCAGGATGAAGTCAAGAGAGTTAAATCTATGGGAAAAAAACATTACAGAGAAAGGAACAGGAACTGCACAGAATTAGTCTCATTAAGCTATGAATGTGTATAAAAATAATTGAATCTCTCTAGCTGTGACTGATCGCCCAGTGGGGCGCTGGGGAGAGTGGGCTGGCTGGCCTCATCCCTTTGGGCTTACCTGAGAGAAACGCTGACTTGAGCAGACACACACTGCAAGCAGGTACGGGCACAGGAACAATGCTCCTCGTTATCTTAGAAACTGCTGAATTGTTGCAACTCTAAACATCCTGAGCCCTCCAACTCTTCCTCAAAACCAGCATTCTGGCAAGAAGACTCACCTAGGGACTGACATCAACTGAGACCACACTGAGCTACAGTATGTAACAGTATTTTCTGATCATACAGGTCCAAGCTCAGTGTTCAAGTAGAAGACACCTCCTTCATTTCAGACAACTCATGGAGAAGTCTGTCAGACATGGAGAGCAAGAGAAGAAAACTGTCATAATCAAGGCCGTGATTAATTCCTTTGCGCAAGTTCATTCTGCTTTTTCAGACACAGTTATTCAGCTGCCTTGACAGAAACTGTCTTCACTTAGAGATAATTTGGTGAAGATTTATGAGATTACAGTAATCCGGCTCTGGTCAGTACATCTGTTCTGCAATTAAGTATTTAGAGATGGGGTCAGTGGAGCCAAACCAACCTGCACACGGGGGAAGGTTATGAGGGAATAGTGCCGAGAGCATCTTTCCAACATCGAAGGCTCTTTAACACACATTATCCTGTTATAACCCAAGGGGGGACGTTTTAAGTAGGATACTGCAAACATTTGGGCTGTCATTACACTTGTTATAAATTTGATAGTTACCAGTCCTCCTAAAAGGTTGGTTAGTCGGGCTTTCCAGCCAGGGGAGTGCAGCTTCATGAGTCACCACGCGCTGGAGCTGACAGTGCCTGGAGGACCACGTGCCACCGCAGTGTGAGGCCAGCTGCAGCCGACAGACAAGCACCGTAATCACTTCAGCTTTACAACACTGGCACAAGTAGACCCCACAAAAGACAAATAAAAGGTTTATGCTACTCCGCAGGAACTTGGTGCTCATTAGAAACCTCTCCCTTAAGTCTTACTGCATAATAACAACACACAGTAAAACTTCTGAAGTTAAAAATTAGGAGCCTTTAAAGGAATGTTCTAGTCCTTGAAAGAAGGTTTAAAAGCTCTTCAGATAGGACTGACTCTGTCATGCACGAACAGTTAATACAAACCTACATTTAGGATAAGCAGGATGGGTCATACTGCACAAACTGGCATTTGATAGAAGTTTTCACCTACTCTAAGAACTGTTTTTCCCAAATCTGAAGAGACCGTAAGAAATAATATTCAGGACGAAGGACTGCGAGGCCCCTACGAGGCAGCTTTCAAACTTGGTTAAATCCAAATGCAAGCAAATCTCTTCATGAACGCAAAAGCTCTTTATTGAGAATTTACTGGAGTTGTCCCAACAGTCCTTTGCCCAAAAGGAAAAGAAGAGGATCATGCACAACAGAAATGTGAAATCAGACATTTCTGTTGCTTCACTAAAGACCTATATGCCTGCCTTCTAGAAGTGGTGGCCGATTGCATCTGGAGCATCTGGCATGTTGAAAAAAACCCTAGAAAATCATTCAGAAGTGGTCTGAAATGACAAATACCAAGGAGGCTCTACCTGTGTCTTTGAAGAAGCCAAGACCTGGCGTTAGCAGGGAATGGCGACCAACAGAAACAGTTTGTTTCCCAGTAACATATTCTGATTGTGTTAAATACTCTTGGTATTTTCATCCAAAACCCAACCACTCGAGCAAAATGAGGGATAATTGAAAAAAATCACACTGAATTTCCCCTAAATTATCAGCATTATAGCAGTTATCTATTTTTATACTACTTTAACACATCTATTGGTTTCAGGTGAACGACAATTGGTATTTTTACACCATTATTTGGTAGAGAGTCTGGAGGTGAGGTGAGAAAAATACAGTGCTGAATATTGCCTAAAGAATCGTTTCTGGATTGAACACAGAGTTGGTACCTATGATATTCTTATTCCAAGGTTCTCGTATTTTCTGTTGGTTTTTCTTTGTCAATGTCACTTGTGATAACAGATCCAGTTCGTAGTTGACCTATATAACAATACTTCTAGTACAGAAACCACACACCGCCTTTCACTATTTTTGTAGAACATAAATGTATATAGTTTGCTTGATGATCATGCCACTCTTGAGCTAGAAAAATCAAATTTGAATCAATATCCCAGACTTGTCCAATTCGTAAGCCAAATCCACAGACCTATTCTTTTTTCAACAGAAGGACACAACGGTGAAAAATAGTCTTATTATTTCACATTGAGGCATAAATCTTGTTTCTTTTACACTCATACAACACTGAAGAACTTCAGTCTACAGGGCCAGCCATCGCTGACCTACGGGAAGGAGGAGACAGAACTTCTCCCTCAGTCCCTGTCAATTCTTATCAATTTAGCGCAAGAAGCAAACACAATCAGATAGGAAAACAGATGCATCAAAATAATTTCCAGTCTTTTCCTAATTATTCTGTTACCCTCTAATTGTCATAAATTAATCCTGCAAAATGAAAGAGCTCTTGTTTCCCTTTCTGGCTGCCTCACCACCTCTCTCCATAAGATCCCGTAGCAGCCTCACCTGCCTGCGTTTTCCCAAACTGCACACAGCCATTGCTTTCAGGTCTCTGCTTTAAATCAGTGTAGCAAGTAGAAAAACTTTGGTTGAATCATAGCTGATTTTGAAAAAAAAAGGCACGAAAGATGTACATATAACTCAGTTGGCAATCCTAGAACATGCTATTTGCAAAACAGTCATTTTCACAGCTCCATTTGGCACCGCCCTTCCCACAGACCCCCATTTCCACAGCGACACATCACGTGCGTTGCATCGCGCTGAGGAGGACACAGACACGGTGAAGCCTCCTCTGTGGCCCGAGAGGGCCGGACAAAGGGGGCACGTCCTTGAGGGGCTGGGCGCGCGCCCAGCAGCGCTGGCTGAGCACAGCCCGGGCAAGAGGGATTCTGCAGGAGGAGAGCAATGTACTGCTGGGAAATTATCCCAAATTGCAGGCGTAAGACTAGCGAGAGCCTGGCAGTGAGCCTACCCTGTGCAGCTCGCTGCTCACGCTCATTATCCACACCCCTTTCAAGCCTTGCTACCCTGACCCCGAGTACATTATTGCTGAAGCACCGGACATCATCTCCTCGCTTTGGCTCAGCGCGGCTTTGTCTGAACAAGCCCTCCTCTAGCGACCTGCGGACCTGAAGGTGAGCCGTGCTCACCCACCAGCCTCAGAATGGCCTCTGTCTTTTAAGATTGGAAAAAAATGAAGAGCTGCAGCAGGACCGTGGTGGAGGGGCAGCCTGGGGCTACAAAGCTCTCCTGGGAGAGCAGGAGCTGTTTGAAATAACAAGACGACACGTCATAAAGAAGGTCATCTCCCCATGGATGAGCCATGGGGGTGTCCCCCAAGGCCCGCTCCACTCATCTGTATCCCTTTCGCTGTCCATGCTCCAGGAGGACAAAAGAGATTAAAATGTCACAGGAGATAAAGCTATGGACTTAGAAACATGAGATGCGAATGACGAGCCTGGAGCTCCTTCCTGGCTTCCAGCACTCCATCTCTGTCCAAGTTATTGATATCAGCTCCCAAGTCAATGGACATTTTGGAAGTTCAGAGGCTTACATGTTCATAGGCATTAATGAAAAGGCTTTTCTCAAGCAAACCGAAACCTAAAAACTGGCCGTGCAACTAACTACTGAGAGGTAAGACACAGCAGCAAAACCAATCTTGAAAAATAAATTACTGGAGAAAATAAAACCTGGTGTTCTGCATATATTCGGGTTTGTTACAAATTGTAAGGCTGGATTTCAATAAATATGTAGAACAACTAATAAATAAGTAGAATATATTCTACTTATTTATTAGTTATTTAGCTTCAATAAGCGTATTTCATCACTGGGGGAGCAGATACTAAACTATGGTTGAGCAGGGTCAAAGAACTAAGAGAACAGGAGAAATCTATTACCTGCCATCACCCAACCACTCTGCTGTTTGGTAAAAGAAAAGCCAAAGGGGATAAAACAATTTAGAAAAAAAACATCACAAAAGGATACGCTTGCCAAAGTAACATGTATACCTATTACAATGCAGAAACTTTAATCCATCTCTATTCATCTCCGTTTCCTCACCTTGGCATTTCCCATCCTTCCTTTTAATAAGTACAGAGAAAACATTTCTCCCTGTCAGTAATCTTGTTTATTTTAATAAAGAAGTCACTAACTAAAACAAAGTCCTGTGAATCGACTGTTGACTCAAAACTGAAGAAAAATTCCCACAGGCAAATCTTTTTAGTATTCTGTAAGCACAACTAATGCAATTAACACCAGCCAGAAGAAGATTATGTAAAACTACAAAGTTATACACATACAACATATTGTGTATATATATATATGTATACAATAAATTAAAATTACATGTTAAGGAACACTCTTTGTTCCAGGTGAGAGTTGTATATTTTGTATATGAATTACTGGAGTAAAAATCCGACTACGCCCAAAGGTCTTTTCCGAGTACATCCAAGTTTCATGAACCTCCTCAGGTACAACTTTCCCTAAAAGAAAGCTGATGTTTTTACCCCAATTCCAGTTGCCGACTGAAACGCAGCCTCTTCCACCAGCAACATGACCCGCCGCAGCTGCACCGGCTGACAGCAGCTTTGGGGGAAGCAGCGTGCACAGCAGGAAAGAAAAGACTTTTGCTCCAGTTTCGGGAGAAAATAAGCACTTGCGATGTGAAACATTATGAGAGCTCAGGATAACGATGAAGGTAATTACCTCTTGATTTTTGCATTTCATCTGCGGATCTGATTGGGTCCAAAAATTCATAGTCGGTAAGGACGTAGCATATACTGCACGGAGCACGGCTATGGAAAAAGCAGCCCGTGAGAGCAGCACGCCCTGACTGATTCCTCCCAGGGGCACAGGCAGCGTTTTATAGCGGAAGGTGTCAGTCACAAGGCCCGCGAGGGCAAAACCCCAAAGCCTGCACGTTACACGGCAGACGCTAGCAGGCCCTCCGAAGGTAATAGCACTGTTTGGTGCTTAAAGGCTTTATGAGTTGGGGTTAATGAGCTCAGTGTCGCAGCGGACCACTCCTTCGATTTCCTGCACTGTCATTGCGATGGTCAGTTTGACTCCAGAATGTGGTTACAAACATTAAGACATGTGTGAAAACAAATTTTTAGAATCCTGTGCTTTTAATGACTTTTTAAAATTTAAAATTATTATTAGAAACGGTTATGTCAGAGCTACCTTTGCCTGTTAATTAGTAATTGTACACATGCAAAATACACAACGTGAAATGAAAATGAAATGCACATCTGATTTTTAAAAATAACACGATAACATCCTTTATCCTTCTTTTTCCTCTGTACCAATTCAAACTCTTCATAAAGCACGTGAAAAATACTAGAAGCTCAAGGAAGTGGAAAGAAGCTTGTCTTGTGGATCACCCATGCATGGAGAGAATTCAGGATTGCCCTTGAAAGACTTTTCTGAAGATTTCACAAACCCAGAGCACAATTAAGCCAAGTATGGAGCCTGAAAGTCCCTGCACCAGAAAACACCTTCTTGTACTTTTTCTTTAGCTCAAAAAATGGAAGTTAAAAGCCCCAACCAACCAAATAAACCCCTTGGCCACTCAGACATGAATTAGAAGTTGAAAATGTGAACTGAAATTAGATTAACGTGGAGTCTTGGATCAGCAAATCCAGCTAATGGGGCTGGTTTTGTTTCAGAACCTGAACACATTGTGGCAACGTGGGTATTGGAGACAGCACGACTCTACCTAACTGGATAGGCCCAAGAACATGAGAAGGTTTCAGAATAAGTCTCATCTTTTCTTTCCTGTAAAAAGCATAAACATTTCCTGCCTTGAGTTTTCCTTCAGGCCAATTTAAAATTCAAGATCAGCCAGAGCACAGCTGAACTTTTTCATCAACATGCATTGAGATAAGATGAAGTTCCACATTCACGTCATTTTTGCCTGAAAAATGAACTTACAGTAAGAATGATATACTTTTTATAAATGTGTGAATTAGGGCTAACTGAAACTTAAAACTCAAAATAAAACACTAGTTAAACAGCCATATGGACAGATCCTGAAATACAAGGCAAGGCGAGGACCAGCATGTCTTACAGCGCAGTGATTTTGCACAGACCCCGCTATATTTGACCACGTCTTGTGTCTAACAGTCTCATCTAACAACAACAGCCTTGCTGCCCTCCAGCCTCTTCCAGAAGGATCTCAAAGCCATTAACTGAAAACATTTAGAAGCCTAAACATGAAGTAAACTTACATCACTCTGATGTTACCCTCAGGGAAGCTGAAAACAGCGTGGTGAAAAATTTCACTGACTTCTTTTGACCTCAGCCAGTCTTGGAATGTCCCACAAAAGCCTTGGCCGAAGCCCGGGGATGTTCTGAACAACACTCAGCACGTCATATTAAAAATAATGAAGTAGAGGTTGGGGGAGTTGCCTTTTTTTTTTTTTTTTTAAGTTTTTAATTATTATTTGAAAAAGAAGGGTAACATCTGTTGCAGGCAGCCTGCCAGGCAGCGGGCTGAACCAACCGGGTGGTCTGCGCACCAGCTAGGCCAGTGGGGATATAATTTCGATAGACTAACGACATATTCTTACTGCTCACGTACGTCCTTAGCAGCTCGTTTCTGAAGATTTCATGTACCAAACAAGGTGGTTACGGCAGCTTTGTAACACGCACCTACTCCCCTTGCTCCCTCTCACGTCCGCAGATGCTCGGTGTCTCTCACCGGGTTCATTTCGAAGCCCGGCCCCTCGCCTCAGCGGGGCCTCCGCCGTGCCAACCTGCGTTCGGTGAGGGAGGGGATGAACCAGCTGAACTCGGCATCGCTTCTGCTTCGTGCATTATTCATGCATAAAAATACGGGTTTTGGGGCGTTTGTCTGTGCAACCGCAGGAACGTGACGGCGGCCGCCCCTGGCCTCTGCCGTCCTCCCAAAAGACAAACGTCGCGAGGGCTGGAGAGTGGCACTGGATTTCACAGCGGGGTGCAGCTAACTCGGCTCCCCGGGCGTCCCTGGCTGGCTGGCCCACCCTGCCGCCCCGCGGGCAAGAGCAATAACCCTCGTCCTTGGGCTCCCACCCGAGGCCAGGCAGAAGGCTGGTGCAATGACGCCGTTAACCTACGAGGTTAACCAACATGGATGAGCAGTGATCAAGCTGCAGATGCTGATCTTCAAGATACATCACATAACTACAAATATATATTAAAAAACAACCAAAAAAAAATAGAGAGAGAGAGAGATACACTCCTGTGTATACACACACACACTTCGAGGCAAAGTGGAGGACGGGAAGTCATTGCGCATCACCGCGCAGACCATCTCTGCCGTGGTTTTACGTCAGCCTGTTGAGGAACACCTCTGTCCCGATGACGTTGTTTATGTCTGGATTTGGCTAGAGCAAAGGCGAATTCCTAGCGGTTTCTTTTATTTGCATCCTTGAAAGAATAGTGAATACATAAACCTGCAGAGGGGAGCAGCACTCTGTACAGCCTGACGTAAGTGTTAGTGTCTTACCTAACAGTCAGTAATAAGAGAGCTTACAGAAAACCAGCATTTTCAGTTCCTTGAGATAAACGTTGCACGCTACCGTGCAACTTACTTGCACAACATTCAAGGCAACACAAGGATTCACTGGCACAGACTCACTGTGCAGAGCCGCAAGCTGTTGCAGGGAGAGCTGGAGACCTTACGGCAGGTCTGGGTTTTATCTGGTTCTTTTTCGATCGCTGCTTCCTTCCACCAAGATGCAATCTGTATGGCCACTCTGCCCTTTGTCTTTCCGATGCCTATTTGATTTGGTTTAGAGTAAATCATTTACGGTAGATTTAATTTCTTGGACCTGATAATGAGTGTAGCTAGATATGGATCCTTTCATTTAAAAGTCTGCTTTGCAATTTAATCAGCCTTCTCAGCCTTGCCACCAGCTTGAAAGTAACACGGGATGGTTGTAACAGCAAATAAAGAATAAAAAAAATTAGTCAAAAATTAATGATTTTATCAGAAATCCTGAGCTGCTCTCTATAACAAGTTTAACTGTAATGCTCTCTTTCAACATACTTGTACTTCTCTGGGCAAGATCACGTCTCTGGAAGCAACCTTGAGGTTTATCTGGTGCAGAGTAATTACATCCCTTCCCTCCCCTGCCAAGGCTGGTTTCCATCCTGCAGCACAGGGGCTCCTACCCACACGCAGCAAATCAGGAGAGGAACACCACTATTTGCATGGATTTTCCCATTCCTAAGCTTCTCAAGAAACACTTTTATGAATGACATGACATGACATCCACAGCTACTCCCGCCCAGCAGGGTTCAGGGCAACGCCATAGCCCAAACTGTAACACCAATGTCCTGTTTAAGCAGTTTGGGTTTATACCGAGTGTCCCTGTGACAGCCAAACATGAAAATGTTCACATATAAAATAAATAAAAAACTCATTATGTATCAAGAGCAATCACACATCTATCTTTCCATCATCAGTAAGTTATTCTGAGTGTTGGAAACCTCCTCCCAGTCACTGAGGCCTTCTGATGGATACAGAAGATTTGGATTAAAGGAGACGGAAGATCTAGTTATAATAAAAGAGAGATTACCTATAGGAACTTTGCATAAATACCACAGGGGACGTGAAAAATGCAAACATCAGATTTTAATCCTGCCCCTTTAATATATCGTTAATATATTTCAACCTTTCATAGAATCATAGAACAGTTTCGGTCGGAAGAGACCTTCAAGTTCATCAAGTCCAACCTTTGTCCTAGCTCTACCAACACCACTAAACCATGTCCCCAAGCACAACATCTATCCGTCCCTTAAACACCTACAGGGATGGTGACTCCACCACCTCCCTGGACAGGCTATTCCAATGCCTGACAGCCCTTTCAGTAAAGAAATTCTTCCCAATATCCAGCCTGAACCTCTCCTGGGGCTGCCAGTGGATTTCCTTGTTTTACCTTTGTAAAAAACATAAGTCCTTCAAGGTTTACATAAGAATTATTGCAAAGAATGCATCAATGCAAAGGAGAAGAGTATAATACTATTTTATTTAAATAATATGGAAATGAATAACGTATAGTATCTTAACTGATGACTGAACAGCTTCCCTTTAAACATACTTGATTTGGGGCTGGAAGCTCAGAAAATGAACTGACAGAATCAAATAGCTTATCTCGCTGAAAGTATGTCATTTTTATAGAAGAGTTAATTTTTGAAGAAAAACATCAGCTGCCAAAGCGATGAGACATTTAGACTTGATAAGGATGTTTAAAGACTCGCAGAGAAAACTTTCACCATTCCACTGTAATAGGATTAGAAATCTCTCGAACGGCTCCAGGAGCTGGAAGTTTACCCTGAACAAAAAAACAGACCCCCCAGACCAAGCGGCAGCCACCGCCTCGCCCGAGCCCTGGCTCGGCAACGCAGCCGCTCGGGGTTGGTCTGCGCCCCGCAGTGCTGTGCAGAAACACCCCAACTTCAACCCCAGCATCTTCAGGCACCACCCAGCGGCGAGGCGCCCGGTGCTGCTGGCTCAGCCCAGGCTGGGGCGAGCGCTCGGCCGCGGCCCCTGCCGCAAAACCCGCACGACGCCCACTCCTGCCGTCGCAACTCAAACCCAGCTTCCTCGGCTGCTTTGCCTGCCATCAGATTTTGCCTTATTTTTATTTATTCTTTACAATAAATTTCATCAGTAAAATATTTCTTGTCTTTAACTTACAAGCCATAAGCTTTTCCAGCTCTTGCTACTGCAGTTTAGAAAAAAAAATTGAAGATAGCTCTATTCAAATCCTTTATCAGCCCAATGCTCCTAGTGCCATTCTGAGAAAATCATTTAGCTCCTCTACGCCTTATTTCTCCGTCTCTAATACAAGTGTACCAGTATCCATTCACATCACAGAGGAAGTGACGCGTTAAGCCATGAATGAGGTCACATAAATATATATATATATATATGTGCATATACATATATACAGAGACACCCAGACAGTTTTAGGCTGTGTGATGCTGGAGCCTGAGAAGCAAGATGAGAAACCTCGAGCCTGACATTGCAAACTGAAGACGCTGCAAACGGCGCACTGATGGCTTCAACGGCGGGGGAAGAAGAATCACTTTGACATAAATGGTATTAATTCCTTCCTCCTTACACTTAAAAGGATATTAAAAAAATCAAAACAGTATCAAAAAACAGTAAGACCTTTCTAAAATAGACATCTGAGTTGAGATGTTGGTTTTTATCTGTCACAATTCCTCACAAACATGCAAATAAAATTACTATTCCTGAATGTCACTAAGACTGAGGCCTTAAGGATTGTTATCTAAAAATCTCAGTGGAATTCTTCATTTGGATCAAGAAGCATTTGGTCGTCCCTAAGGACAGTCAGCACACAAATATCGGCACGTATGCTTCTGCTGACCAAGAAAGAGCTAACGCTACAACAGAATGAATTATATTCACAGCAAACAATCCAAATTAAAACGATCACGAGATCAATGGCTGTGCTGCAGGTTGTAGCTCAAGCAGGAATAAGAAGAGAAACAAAACCACGGTGCGGCAAAAGCCTGTGAACGGTGATCTGGAAGCGGTGCAGAAGACGGGCCATTACTGCCGGCGTCAGCATTACCCCTCGCTCAGCCCCCTCCAGTTAAATTGAAAGGCCATCGTTAAATCACCTGCCTCGCCGGCTAAATCAATCTGTTCAGTTGCTTCATTTCCAGTTTGCTTTAGCTTCGAGCGCTCTTTGAAGGATCTGGCCCCATCACTTCCCTGATGAAGAAAGGAAACCCCAGATCACACCTACCTTTCTTCCTCAAACATCTCTGTATCAGCCCTGGTTTTGGCAAGAAGAATCCCTTCTGCCAATGCTCCCTCTCTTCCTAAAACTCTCTTTAAACTATTTTAAGAAACCGTGTCTGGCAAGAACGAGGGGAGGTAATACCATACACTGCTCTGTGTAAAATCCAACCAGACTCAGCTTTGTTCATCACTCTCCGTCATCTCCTTCATCCCCCCGACTAATGATTCTCCTTTCTGTCTAGTTTGCCACGATCAGTTGATGCTCTGGAGTGCTGATGGCATGCCAAATTACATGCCCAAAGGACACAGAGTTATTAACAAGGCAGGACGGATTTATTACTGGTGATGTCCAGAGCAGACGCTCACCTCTCTTTGAGGCATGTGCGTGCTCCGGTGTCCTGTGAAGACAGTCCAAGGGACATGCAACTTGCAGCACAAGCAGCTACAAGATAGCCTGGAAAACAACCAGCCTCTTCTTGCTCCTACCCCCAGCCAAAATACCCTTAACCCCAACAAACAGGATAAAAAAGTATTTGGATCTTTCTCCTCAACTGCACTGATGAAAGGGGGGGCTACAGCTCCACAGGCAGCTCTGATCGCCTCTGGATTCCTGCTGTAACGACTGTTCGCGCTGCACGAAGGTGTATCATGAACACACCTGTAACCACAGCACGAACGCTTGCAGAGTTTGCTCTTCCTTTCACATCTTGAGTGCTGCTCGCCGAGGGGCTGGGGTTGCAGGTGCAGCTGGGCATTGTCACCCCCACCCTCTTTCCATGGAAGATACTAAATTTTACAATCTAATTAATTTGCCTCTTACAGAAACAGATAGACTAAAAACTTACACATTCGCAAGAGATGCGCAAGCTGCTTTTCTGGTTTCTGTTAATCTTTGAGACACCGTATCACGCTGCCTTTATTGACTTGGTGTCAGCTGCTGCAATTTGCAAATGGAAATACATAATTTCAAAGACCCACAGTTTCCTTTATTCATAAAAGCTATCTTTAATGAAGTTCAGAGGTTATTCACAGAACTGAGAGATGGGTTTTTTTTCCCCCAAGAATGATATATGTTTTGACAACAGCAGGCTTCCTTACGGGCTAGAATGCCAGCGACCACATCTATTGGCACGTACTGCCAATTACTCTTCATGCTTGTCCTCCAATTAATTTAGCCTGGCAACCTTTCCTTCTCCAGCCACGGTGCCCAGCACTTCACGGTAAGCCATGCTGAGGCAATGACAGTGCCGATCTTTGTTCTAAACCCATTTGCCCACGTCCATACATTGGATCATGAAAAGCAGCAGTTGCGCGGGTAGTTCATTCTTCTCGCTTAGACAGGCTTGGCTACTCAGAAAATGTTCTCCCAGGCTACTCTAAATATGGCTCTTAGCTAAAATAATGTGACTCTCTGTCTGATCATGTCATTGTCATATACTTTGCCTTTGACTAGTGAAGATTTTGCACTTTTCTGATCCTGTCTCCAAATCTTTGGTTTCCTGTGTACGAATTTATTGGCACATTTGGAGCCATCAACCACTTTTGCTGGACAAATTCTCTAGTAATGCTCTTCCCTGTAACTCAGCACACAAAGAAATTCTGTACCTCAGTAAACAAAGCTACAAACAAAGCATACCTGTTAACCTTGAAAAGGAAATCAGTAACCATCTGTGCTTCAGCAGTAAGCATACCTAGGAAAAAGTGTGATTCTTTTTTTTTTCCTTTTTCCATCTATTCCATGCCACTCATGTTACAGACAAGGCTGAGATAGACACCATTTGTGAATCACAGCTGTCCCCTCCGTCCCACACAACAAGCACATTTAGGGGTCTCCTGCAGGACCACCAAGCCGTTCTAACACACATTACGCTGCTGAGATGCTCTTGAAGTACAGGACAACGTAACTCATTGGAGAAGACGCCTTTACTTCTGGAGCAGAGCAGAAGAGAAGCTTTAAATCTATATAACTGCATGCTTTCTACTTAAAAGGGAAAGCTAAGTTGGAGGCAAAACCCTCAAAGAGACTGAAGACCATGGCCAATATCACTAAGCCAGCCCCTGACCTACTGGAGCAGCAGGTACGGAGAGCAGGGATTCATACCCGCTGGTGCCGGAGCAGTCCCCCCTCGACATCGGGGGTCCCCAGGCAGCCCCCGTGCCCTCGGCCGGTTCGGTCACCATCGTGCAGGGGACAGCCCGTGGACGCAGCCCTCTGCGCGCTGCCGATAGCAGGGTTGAGACCTCAGCTAGGAAAGGATTTTCTTAGGTGGATTTGCCATCGCAAGCAACATTATAGATATATATAGGTTGGCTGGTTAAAACAGAGAGCGAGAGCGCGCTCCTCTTGGCTGGAGAGCGATTCATGACACAACTGCTTAGATGAGCAAAGGACGTATCTGCAAATAAGCTTTCAATACCAGCCATTTTCAACCATTTTTGATATAGGATGGGGCAGGAAAAATCCTGTATTCAAACCCAGCTGCTAATACACCTGCACACATTCATGTACTAAAGAGAAAAGCAGCTTAAGTACTAATGACATCCAAATTACATCTTTCCCATCTTCAATGTTCATGATTCTTGGCTCCTTTTTAAGAAAAAGATGTCATTAGAGCTTAATCAATAGCATTCTGCTTTAAGAAAGGCTTTCTGAACCTGACAAAGCTACCCAGGTTTTGCTTTGAAACCTGCTCGAATTTCAAAAATGATAAAAAGAAAAGTGCTTTAGTTTTCATGCTAGAGACGGTGCTAAAATTTCTCAGGAACATCAAACAGCAACTACAAAACACGATGTTATCTCGCTTTGTTTACGTGCAATGCAGGGCTGAAACCTGGGGGAAGAGTTGCATGTGCTGACCGTGGACGCAGCGCTCTGCTCGCTGCAGGGTGGGCTTGGAAGTGCTCAGAAGGCAGAGATTAATAAAATATAATAAAATACATTCTACCAAAAATCGGGAAGATGATTATCTCTGGATTCAGTCATTCCCTTACTCGGGGCCACACTCCGCTCCCGCTCCCCGACACGGAGCGGGCATCCTTTAGCATCAGGCACTAATGAAGTGGCAAAACCCAGGTCTGAGGCTCTGGTGGGGAGTGTCAGGGGCTGCCGAGGCCACGTCAGCGGCCGCCTCCGCGCAGGCAGGCGGCAATCGGCGGCCAACAGGTTACTCGTGCAAGCCGTAAATATTCATCAAGCGATTCGTCACCCGGCTGGGTGCTGCACGTGCACGCCAAAGCGTTCGTTTCGCTCCCGGTCAGCTCGGGTGACCCTCAGCTCTGGGCACTTCAACTCAGCATCGCCAAGGGCCTGGCAAATAATGAGGCCCTTTCATGGATAATTAGCCCTGGAAAAAATAAAATAAAATAAAAATCCTTGCACTTCTCCAGAGCAGAATTTCTGTAAAAGAGGGTTTTGGCACAGTCCCAAGCTACAGCAATCGCACAGCCTCTCCCACTGCAAGCAAGAGGTTTCTGTCTGGTTGGTTTTTTTTTGTTTGGTTTTAAATCCCAGAGTGCCGATGATTTTTCCCTGTTTCCCAGTGAAACCTGAGGAAATGGCTTAGATGATCTAGAAGGTGCATTTGCTCTCAAGTTAAATGCATGATGCTCTTGGACACCGCAGCTCCTGCTGCCCTTAATCCAGAATCTCCGGGGCAGTAACATGAACGCAAGGAAAGGATGAAGAGGGAAGCAGGGAAAGAGCATGGCGTGGGTTTAGAAAGCGGTGGTGTCTTTAGTGAGTTTTAAAGTTCTCAGGAAGAAGGATTGTAAAGTGCTGGATTGATTGCCCTGTAACCCCAGTTCTTGTACTTGTTGTTCTTGGAAAAGACTGAGAAAAAACCCACATCAAAGAAACCCCGAGTGAAACAGCATTATTTGCCAGAGCCTCAAGAGGCAGAAGACTAATAAAATTTTGCAAAGCCCTCGAAAGTGCTAATTGCTTATTTTGTGTATGTTACAGAGCGGTGCCATCGTAGGGCATCTCAGTGTGAAGAACCTAGAGAGGGGCTATACTTCCTCAGAGCTTCTGTAGAGACTTTTCAAAAGATGTTTATTTCAAGGAACAGCTTGTGTACGCTAGACTTTGGCTGCAATTTTGTGATGCTGCTTCTCCCTCTTCCCTCCTGATGTTAATACATAAAAGTTACCCGAGTACAGCAATTGGAGGTTTGAGATCAGTTCTGGCTGCCGTGAATATGCTGTGCTTTCCTAAGAGGGAAGAGCACAAGAACTGGTTCAGGGAATTATTAAGAGAGAAAAAACTCGAACCTGGCAATAGCCAGGCTTGGGGTAAACAGGGCACTGTTCTTGTCACGCAGTTTGAGCTGGCAAAATAAGACCAATTTCGATACACAAGCGTCCAAAGAAAACACGCCTCACCCCAACTTCCTAAAAAACACCACTCTCTGATAAACCAGCCGGCTCAGAGCAGAGCAGAGTTATTCATATCAAAGGGAACAGCATTGCCTCTGGGAGCACAGCTCCTCCTGGGATTTTGCCTCTGAAAAGACACGTCACCAGGTTACTGCACGACGGCGCCAGAGCTGCATTTCCCAGGGCTGTCAGTCTCCCACCTTCCATGAATGCTGAGGCCACAACGTTGAGACACAACTATTTAAGGCTGGATTGATTTCTGTACGTACGGAGCAATTGCGTCTCCAATCAATCTGAATGGAAACCACAAATGCTCAGTACTTTGGAAAAAACATCAAGGCACTCAGGTTCCTTTATATAGACTCAGATGTCCAAACATAAGACTTCAAGGTATCATTTGGTTTTGACATTCAAATAGTCAGATACAAAAAAAAGCTCTCCCAGGGAATAACAGAAGCAAGCTTGGCAAAAGGCACACGCTGCAGAAAATTAAGGCCATTGCTTAACCAGAGTCCGCACGTTATCCAGCAGTGATATACCAGCAGTATAATCTTAATTAGCCAATAAAAGTTTTTAGACAATCTGTCTAGACTTTCTTTTGCCTGAACATAAAATTGGCTTTAAAAGAAATATATAAACAGCAATGAGAAGTCAATGAAAAGCTGTCAAAAAAAGCTTCCTGCTGTTTCACATCTGCACCCTGCACTCCTCTTAAAGCACGATCATTTAAGTGAAATCCTTCATTTTTTAAGCAGAAAAGCTGCTATATTTGCTGCATCGCAAGCTCGCAGCCAGCTTCCCGACTCGCCTAGGACTTCACTGGAGGACGCCTCTCCTAGAAAGCTCTGCTCAACGCAGCTCAAAGTGGGCCTTGGTCTTGAGGAAGGCAAGTCATTAGAAACAACCACATCTTGAGAGAGCGCCGGCCTCAGTCCCGTGCGCTTTGAAATGGTCCTGTCCCTGGTGCAGTAACGCCACCGGGGTTCAGGTAGAGCAGACACCCTTTTACAGCAGAGCCCGGAATTCCACCAGCTGAAGCAAACTCCTTTTGACTTGCCCCGGCCGGGCAGAGAGAGCAGAGCTGTGCCGGGGCGGGCAGGGGCACAGCTGCCTCCCCTCCGCTCTGCCCAGGCTGAGCATCAGTCCTGCCTCGGGGCGGCTCCTGGACAAGCAGCACAGGCGTAGGACCGAAGGACAGCACTGGGGACACTTGTGACGGAAGGGAAGAAAGTGATTTGAAGGGAAAAAAAGAAAAATTAGGCTGGAAAAGGAACAAAATACAGATATAAGATAAACTGAGAGTTAATTAAAGGGTTGATTAGACATATGGATTAGTGAAATTAAGGGGAAAAACAAAATAGGTTCAGGGAATTAAATTATAATTTATCTTTAATCAATGCTTAAAGAGAGTATTTCCTTGATCATGAGACTGATATAGCCACTGAGATAGCCACTTCCAGGCTTTTTGCATCTGGAGAAAGTCTCCCATTGCAAAGCAGCTACCTGAAACACTTCAACTTTTCATTTTCCATCGGAAGCCACTTTCCCTTATCCCAGAGCTGGCCCATCGGCAGGAACACGCTGACACGCAGAGAACCGGCTCACCCCGCGCCCTCCCCGTAAGAACGTGGCCCTCGCTCTCGCCCAGCAGCACCAGGACGTACCCACGCACCGGAGCTCAGGCACAGGACCGGGGGCAAGGCCAACCAGAACGGCTCCCGGCCCGCGGCGGGAGAGCAGAGCGGCACGACAAGCTCTGAGCCGCTCTTCGCTGGCTCTGTTCAACCCTGCATCAGGCTGCGCTCGCCCGAAGGAAGGCGGCCAGCTCGCTGGGGAGATGCTGGAGCCCCGGGACGCGCGCTGCGACCGTGTCTCCCACAAGGGACACGCGTGCCACAGGCAGCAAAGACGACGCCTGGGTCTAACCTGAAGCAGAACGTCTTATTTTAAACCCAAATCTAGACTAGAGGCGCCTGCTCTCCTTTTTCATACTCGGGCTCTCCCAAACAAACAGCAACCTAGTGAAGTGCCGCCGTGTGTCACGAGTAAGGAGACGGCTTCAGGGTGTACTGGAGCATCCAGTGTCAGCACAAAACCCAGTTCAAATTTCAAATTCACATCTGCCCGTTTGGGTCGCCTTTCTACCACCCAAAGTTTAATCTGTTTCATCTCCATGTTTACACAGTGAAATAAGCGTTAAGGCTTTTTTTCATAATAAAATAATTGAATAATTTGCCTTTTTTTACCAGCTTTTTGTTAATAACAGCCCAAAGATGATGAGAACAGGGAATACTGGAAGCACTGTGATTAGCGCAGGGCGCTTTGCCGCTGGCACGGCAGGTCTCACGCACCGATGGAAACACCCGCAGCATCACAGGACGCAGGACCAGCCGAGGCACCCACCTGGGAAGAGGCAGGGGTATTGTCAGCAGGAGGTTTATTGTTTAAATAATGAACATTAGTAAAGTGTTATAATAATGCCAACAGTCTCCATTATGACAGCAAGCTAGATGGCCTCTTGATTCCCTGTAGGCTGAAAATATATGAACCTTGAAACACCAAAGCGAAAGGAAACAGAACAGCCTGCGATATAAACTGGGTATATATATCTTCCCAACGTCCTGGCTATGCGTGTAAACCACTTAAAATGCTGTATTGCAGCTCATATTTTCAGCTCAGATACCTTGTTGAATATACTACAGCAAATAGTCCGGGTATTTCAGACACCGCCTTGATAAATAACTTTCCTCAGAATGGGTAAGAAGGGAGTATCAAGTCCATTGAGTATAATTTACCACCTGCTCTGATTTCGCAAAGCGGGGTACATATACCCGGTTAAAGCGGCTTTCTCCTCTCATTGATCTTTTTTCCGTTCTCAAGGAGGCTGGTCTCAGGAAGGCTTAGACAGCTTCAGAGACAACCCGGGGAATACTTTTGGCATGCCCAGAAGATCACTAGCAACGCATGAAAGCCATCTTCCAAGAGTGCGAAGGGTTCAGGACGTTTGTCATCCTCTGTTGTCTGAGGAAGGAGAAGGAATGAAGAAGGCAGGGGAGGGCGCGTGATGGAAGAGGCATCTTAGAATTATTTATGGGCTGCTACTCCCCCATGGCTATGAAAGCTGTTCTTTGCATTAGCACAAAGCGAAAAGGGCTTGTGAAGTATGGAAGGTACAAGATGAGGCAGTATTTTGTATTTCCTCCTGGGACGCCAGATTTCAGTGACAGAAACCGGAATAACTCACTGCGTTCGATTATATATTACCCTTCAGATGCAGAAATGCATTTAGAGCTGGTCCCAAATGACGTTCCAACAAATTCATCCTACTTTGCAAAACAGACATATCCCATGGGAAAACCTCGGTGTAATCACAATATTTCTGTTTTCCATGGGGAAAGTCAAAATGACAGCAGGGGCTTCCTCTGCAGAAGGTTTTTACGAAATTCATCTTATTCCTTCAGGAAAACTGACAAGACGCTTTGCACCACACACTGGAATAGGCACCGTAGGCGGAGGCAAAATGTGAGCCAGGATTCACAGGCTCCACTGCTCCCCCCCGGCTAGGCTGGAAGGCAGGAAAAAAGCGTCGTGAAGAGCAAAGGCACTCAGATGCAATCGTCTAGGAAGTCTGGTTTCACTGTCCCCCAGCAGAAAAAAGGGACTTTGGAAAAATTTCTATCTTATCTTCCAGAAGTTTGAAGTTTTCACAATCAAAGTCAATTCTGTTTCTGAAATAATTATGTTTGGGGTTTTTTTGGTGAAACAAATGTGATTTGCTAGCCCACCCTCTATGGCAAAACTTCCTTATTTATAGATTTTTTTTTCCCCTGCTGTGCCTCAATCTTTGCAACCCCAGCCACTTCTATCAACCTTCTTTTCGTGGCTTTTCATCTCTGCTTCTCTTATCCTCACACCTGTCTTCCACAGACTTGATCCCTCCTTTAACTGTTCAGTAAACCTGAACTATCTCCCTACTCCTCCCCAAAACATCAGCTTTTGCACTTCAACAGGACCTTCTCCTCGAGCTACCTAATGCACATCAACATACTTTTTGTCCAGTCCCCTGATACTTCCACCTCCGGTTTTTCGCAAAAGTCTCTTCTTCCCAGCAGAAGATGGATGTAGAACAAACACAAATACTCTTGCTTCTCCAATTCTGCTCCACGCCACTACCTTTACCAGGAGGAGCGTGTTACCCTTGAGATGCAGAAAACCTGCCAAAGAACAAGTGAAGAAAACTGGATTGGGATGAATAACTTACTGAATCCGCATCAAACCGACTTCTTCACTTGTGCACCACGGGGCACGCACGCTGCAAAAAGCAGGAGCCTTCCCCAGGGGTGTCCGGCTTTACTGGTAAAAATAAATGCTCAACAATACATTTTTCTGCTTTGAAATAAGGAGGACTTAACCAATCTCTTGTTTTCAGCCGATCCACGTGATCCACCTCACATAATGATGACAGCAATGTTTTATTAATTTTGGGGTAACGTTTTTAAAGGATGCTGGAGGTTATTTGTTCAGTAACAAGAATTGCCTCTTTCCATTCTATTCTGTCCTTGAAATTCAATCTCCAAATGTTCAATAAATGCCATAAAAAGGCAGATATTTATCATTAAAGCGACTTACACTATAACTGTGACAGCAGCCCGTTACAGGTATCCAACAACACTTGGCCAAGAAACCAGCTGTGAGATCGTTCAGGAGGACAGGGTGCAAGTTTCCGCACGTATCGGCACGGAACTGGTCTCAGATTTCACATAAGCAGACACAAAGGTAATGATAATGTCACATCTTTACCTCTTTCCTTCTCCCCAAACTCTATTTTATTGATTTTTCATGAGTCTATTTGAGAAGGAGGAATTACTCAGAGCCCTGCTAGTTCCATCACAGAATTACAACACTACTGGGGCAGACAGGCTGCTGATGCTGCAGTGCTGTCAGGGATGTTCCCAAACCATGTGGTCCTAATGCCCTTCAGCTCCTCTGCTTTCCTGAGTGAGATCCCAAGAACCCTGTAAATCCACACCAGGCATTTATCTTCCAACGGTGACAAAAAGATGTGAAAATACGTCTATCACATAAACATCAATGACTGGTTTGGTTGGGGTTTTTTAATTCCACTTCTTTAATGATGTGCTTGTATTGAGTGCCTACAGTCTCTGTGTAGCCAAGAGAGAGAAACAGATGTTTCAAAAGGGCAACTCAGATCCCATCGCTCTTCGTCACTGTGCAGGGAACAGAGCCAACTCACTCAGGACATCTGTTATGTCTTGGGTGGGAAGACGCCTCGCTAAAGAGGTGAAGATCGCCTTCACAGTGTTTTGATAACCCAGAAATACAGGCAGGTGCCTAGAGGGTTTTTCAGCCTCTTAGCTAGGCACCCGATGAGTTTTACTCAGTATCACAAGGACGTCAGAAGTCAAATCATCACCCATTCCCTCCTCTAAACAACATCGCTTCTCACAAGTTATTAAAAAAAGCCACAGCAGCACAGACCATGCACATGGAGTAACAGATTTACTTTGCAGAGGCACACTTGGCTTTTTCTTTTCCACTGTCAGAAGCATACTATTGAAGTCTGAATGCAATCCAAAACACCCTTGAGGATCAAGTCCGGCGCATCTTCTACTAGCTCAGTTACAATTAAAAGAAAAACCTATTAACCTATTAAACCTGACAGACTGCAGCACACAACACAAGTTGGTGCAGCTTTAGAAAGCCATTTTTCTTGACTTTTTTCTGAAATGGCAAACATTTGTTATTTGACAAAACAGAGGAAGGAAAATAATAGATTTCATAACATGGTTATTTAACATAACATCGCCGAACACCAGGGGACCGATGAATGAATATTTGAGAAAAACAGAAAGAAAAATGGAAACCTCTTGCAGTACTCTGATATAAATGACTTGATTTCAATAGTGGCTTATATATTGGGTTTTGCTATATCTGACCCAAAAACCAGGCTTTCAAGTAAATGAATAAAGGCTACTCCCATCAGAAAGTATAATCATTTCACACAACCAAAGACCGCGGAACAGCCTTGCACTGCTCTTGCCATGTCAAGAGACCTCCATCCCTTCCTGCGGGCACCGAGCCGCCCACCAAGCAGAAGAGCACCAACGGGAGTGGTCTGCAGGACCAGTAATTTGCTGGGGAAACTCCATAAGCCTCAAACCATGCTCTATACCCTCGGACTCCATGAAAGCACTGGGGTCTGTGAGCCTCCTGAGAGCTGCTGTTCCCTGAAGTGACAGCTCCTGAGGGCCATGCGAAACACCGCTTCGACAACGTCTGGTTTTCCTGGGCGGGCGTTCTGACTGCACTTCAAAACCATATTTATAGCCCAATTTGGCAACACGTAAGCTCAGCTGTTGGCTCTAACTGAAATGCTGCAGAAGCTTTCTGCCCCTTGGGTTACGGCAGAGGGAGATCCGGCGAACACAGCCTGCAAAATGCTGTTCCTTCAGCGAGATAAATCAATAGTCATCATGGTGGACAGTACAACACCTCAGTCCATCTTCTTCCAAAGCAATGACTCACTCAAATGAATATTTGAACAGTGACTCTGTTAAAAGTTGGGTTCTCTTCGCTGCCACAAAGAACAGATATCACAGATCATAAATTTTGAGTGTCATTGGATGATGTGTGGTATCATCCATTGCCAGTATGCTGGGCAAAGCTTCACTAATAAATCACAAGTATTTATTTATTAACACAGCCAATGCCTTCTTTGCCCACCACAGTGATGTCACTAACTTTTTCACCTTCCTTTCTCATGTTTGGGCTTCTTTTAACCTTGGGTTGTGTTTTAAAGTGACTGCTCCTTGTAACAAGTATTCTAAACCCATTTGGTAGGGCTCTAATGGATCAAGAAAAAAAAAAAAAGGAGAGATATTTCATTAACATCAGAATGTAACACAATAAAAAAAAAAATATATCAGGATTTTCTACTTGGCAATAGGAAGCAGGACTCTATTTGAGATGTACAGACAGAACAGTCTCCTCTCCCTTCTTCAAACACAGACAGTTGTACAACTCGCTCGTAGCAATGATTTAACTCTCTCATGTTATCCAGCACTAATTTGTGCTAATGCAATTCCCAACAGACAGCATAAAAATTAAGTTCTATTACAAAAATGCAGATTCAGGATCATAGCAGGCAGCTGAACAGACCTACAGGAGCCTACAAAACTGCTGTGTGAATCACTGACAGATGATACAGCAGCTCTTGCCTTTTAACAGTGTCAGCTTCCATAGAAGGGAAATACTGAATTAGAGCACCCTGTTATGATACATCACGTCGAGGATTTCACAGAAAGTAACATGAGATGATTCAGATCACCAAAAACCCGAATCAAAAAATTCAGCTCTTTCTAGAAACACGAGGCAGTGCAGAAAACAAATATCAAGGCTTTAGGAAAAGCTGTCATACTTTCACATTTAGGCGGCTAAAGGGGTTTAAAACAGTCTTTGCTACAGATAACAAACCCATAGAAAATAATTTCTGTAGGAGTTACTTAATTGTGTGTAGCTAATTTGTAAAGAAATCAACATGTTAGGGGATAATACTCTTTAATGCACAGATTATAACGGCGTGCAAAACAGTGGTTCAGCTGATTTCGGTGGAGGGACACTTGTCAGCCAGAAGGGCACTGCGTCTCATACAGGTGTGTACAGGGGTTTTACCAGCAAATATAAATCTGGGAAAAGCGAGATGGAAATTCAAGTTTGTATTGAGAGACAGTAAAGAAATATTGTCCAGTATCACGGCTGGAAGAAAAATTTCTACTTATGAGGGTAAGGAGAAGGAGTCAAAATTTCAAGGGTCTCTTCTTTGCCCTGACAGTGAATGTTTTTTGATGTTTCTTCTGCTTCCGAGCAAATTCAGCTCCCGCAGTGTGTGCATCTAGGCCGTCCCTGCTGCATGCAGATGTTCTCAGCCTTACGTAACAGAGGCCTGCGCAGCGCGCGGGGATCACGGCGACAGAAGGATTAAAGAAATGAATATTTCAAAAAAGTTTTCGGCAAGAAAAAAAAAAAGGAGAAAAGAAGATAAAGAGCCTGTCACAAGTGTCGTGCTTCCTATGTTAAAGTGGATTAAAGTTTATTCTGCTTTTTTGTTCTGTCAAGGTGATGATAGCCTTTTAACAAATATGCCATGGCAACTCAAATGCTTCAGAAGAAACTTCAGTATATATATCGTATCAGCCCACTGGTACAAGAGCTTTAATCCCTTTTTATCATGTCTTTAGTACACAGAGAAAGGAGGCCTGCTCTTCCAGAAATTTTCCTCTCCAGTCCTTCCAAATGGTTAAGAACACCATCACCTAAACAAATTCTTAGTTTGCAGATTAAGATACTCTATGACTGACGCACACCTCTGTCCAAGTTCGGGCGATGAAGAACAACTGTGCCCAACGTCAGCCTTGCTGAGCAGACATACTTATTTCCGAGATGAAGCTGGACAAGGGAGCTCTGGAAAGGCAGACGACAGAGGCAAAGGTGGGAGACACACGGGTCTGCAGACACGGGCAGCCCCTTCCTTACCCCGTTTGTGCTGCAGCGTGTGGAGTGAGCCCCAGAGTCTCCACAAGCAAGCCAGCCAGTGTACTCATCCGTGAAAACGGGCAATTTTTGGAGAGAAAAAGATGAATAAATGCATACTAGATCTTTCATTTATCTGTTAGGAGGCATCCAAGTGGTCTTTTGCTAACGATTTCAATATATATATTTCTTACAGATAGCAATTAACCTTCTGGTACAGATTAATCTTTAAAAAAAATCAAAGGCGAATTAATCTTTGAAATTCAAGTATTCAGTAGTTTCATTAACAATCTGAAATTGTCCTTTAGATTTTTCCATAATTAGACCATTCCCCTAATTTATTAATCCCACAGACTGCAGAGCATGTTTCAAATCTTCATCTCCTGCCACAATGACATACTCAAACTCGCTTGAAGTACTCATAATAAAAGTCACTTTGTGAAGAATTATTAACTCAAAGGATCAAGCAAAGTCTTTATAGGCTAAAGCATATTTGAAAACGAAGCAAGGAGAGCACTTCCTGCTCATCCTCACAACTCCTAAGATCTTGGCTGAATCAGAAACAAGTTTAGATAAAACACTGAATTTAGGATAATTAACTTGCTACACACTCGAGGCCCAAGATAATAAACGTGCGGGTACCTATGGACTAAACCTTCCTTTCTGCCAAAATACACTGATTATGATACAAGGCAGTTGCCTAAGAGCTAATGACTGCTTATTGCTGGCGTGTCTCAACCGTTGACTAATTACCTCCGCTCCGGGGCTGGTCCTGCTCCTGGCAGATGCGCGTGGTCCTAAGGGGCCACGTCGGGCAGCACCGACACAAGGACTCTGACACCTCTCCCAGCTCTGCTCTTCTGCTCGTTAACAGGGGATCAGGGCAGGGGCAGGATTCAGGCCAGCTCTGCCATCCCTACAGCCAGGAAAGCTTTGAAACAGCCGACGGCAGCCAGCGCCGCGTCGTCTTGTCGCAGCCCCGGCAGCGTGGAGAAGCCAGGACTGAAAAATGCACCCAGTGCGTTCCCTCCCCGGCACCAGGCTGCAGAGCTCGTGGTGCTGCTGCCTCGTTTGTGCATTTACTGGCACGCTGGGCTCCTGGGTTTGAGAGCGGGGGGAGCAGCGAGTCTGCTGGCACACAGCCGTGGGGCTTTCTGCAAAACCTTGCTGCAGCCTTGCTGGGTTCGGACGCCCGCCTTGAGCGGGCAGCTGGGGCAATCCACACCACAGCCAAACCCTGAGCCAGTCCAGAGCCCAAATACGGCAATTAAATGGACAATGCTTCAAACATAGCACAGCTCCTCCCGATGAACATCACGTGCTTTAGCTGACTCGAAAATGAGCTAAAGCGCGCCTTGCCCCTTAAACCCCTCTCCTGTCCTCCACCCCTCCCCACGTCCCTGCAGGGTGTGCTGAGTACGCCTCCGAGTTGGGAAGACGAGGTAATCCACAGCCTCTCTGGTTTCCAGAAGAACTGGATCTTTTGACTAAAGAAAAAAAAACCTTCCTCCCACTGCTGTTGCATTTCTGTGGCTTCTGGCATGGGTTTTCTCATTAGCGTGAGTTTTGATTGGCAGCCCAAGCACCAGGTTAATCTACTGTTCAGTTCATGCGCTCAGACACACGGCTCTTGACCACTCCAATGTTTTTAGACAGATCAAGGTGCTACTGACTACACCACAGCCACGAGCCAGTAAAACCATTGCTGCTTATTGCTTCTTCAGAAGGCTCTTTCCAAACCCTGATAGGACAGCAATCACCTGACAGCCTGGTTCATCTTTTCTTCTGCATAAAACATCCCCCAGGAGACACAGCCACATCAGGCACCAGCACCGCTGCACCCTCCACGGCGCGTCCCTCGGAGCACGGGC
The DNA here is from genome assembly GCF_034619465.1 of Leptosomus discolor. Lineage (NCBI taxonomy): Eukaryota > Metazoa > Chordata > Aves > Leptosomiformes > Leptosomidae > Leptosomus > Leptosomus discolor. Next base: position 1,536,461 of record NC_141399.1, read on the forward strand.
AAATCCCTTTGCGCCATGACCTCCCAAAACAGGACCTGGGCGATGGTCACAACTGATCCCTGAAAACAGGGAACAAGGTGCTGTTTCCCTGTAGGGGATCAAGGTCAGGACCTGTATCTGCAGGGAGCCCTGCTTCGTTAAATATCTAGACAACAGGATCTTCTTACACTTCCCAGGGTTTTAAAAACCCGGGGAACTTGTTGGCAGGTGTTACATCCCCTCAGAACTTCACCTAAGCTTTATCTGCGTAACACAAAAAAATTCAGAGCAGCCCTAAGAAGGAAAAGCGGCTGTACTGCGTCGGAGGCAGCACTGGGGATTGGATTATTCCAGTTTCCAGACAAGGCATGCTGTGTATCTGGAAGACAGTTTATGCTCTATCCCTGTTAGTGTCTTCATCTTGTAGGCATGCCCTGTCTCACCCTGCATGCCAGGCTGTTTTGAGCAGGGCATTCTTTTGGTTTTATGCTCTATTTTTTGTGGAGGTTGAATTACACGTTGCCTACATGAACAGCTCCTATCATTAAGCTAGTTCTACAGAAGGTCTATAAAGTGACACGGTGTTATTCAGCTGAAGTTTGTCCTTCACACAGAGAACACATTTCTGGCATGATTGTGCAACAGTGGATATTTGCAAATAAAGTAAATTTTAAATTATAATGAACACTGGCATTCGCCACTTCCTGCGGTATTAAATCCAAACCCATTTTCTTTAATACCACATAAATATGCATTCAAACGAACAGACAAATTTATGCAAATATAGGTTCCTCCTGTGATAGGAACATAATGAAACAATTTTGGATACCCCTCTCTAAAGCGCCTTTCTTTCAAGTGCAGCCGCCTTCTCTGCTCACTCCTTGGATTATGCTGCCACAAGTGATCCATCAGCTTGGGGCCGAGCTGACGCTCCACCTCGCGCACAGCACAGGCCGCTTGCAAAAGCCCAGCAGACGCCGTGGAACCAGCTTTTCAACGACCAAGGAGCTGGAAACCTCCAACGGCTGCTTCAGAGCAACGCCTGCCCCGTCCTAGTCCTTTCCGTTCACACACTCACTAATGGGGCCGGTGCCCGGTGTAATTCTCTAACTGGGTTGTGGATTGTGTGGTGCTGGTTTTATTTAACGCAATGGCGGGGCACTTAAAGGGTGGGAGATCTGCAAGTTCATTTTGGGAGCACAACAGAGCTTATTCTTGCACAATGATGATGGGTTCCTGACCAGGACACATCATCGAAGGCTTCTCGAGATGAGCCTTGCCTGTATCACCATAACGAATGACATCATCTGCTTATTTTTCATTACCAGCACAGAAATTAACTTTAAATATTTCAATTTCCAAACCTTCATGATTTGGGATTGCAAATCAGCTTGTCATGGATTTATACCTCTACTCCCGGGAGTGCCATCTAAAATCCTCCTACGTTCTGGTGTCTCTGGGGAAATTTAGAACTATTTACCCTGAAGAATAAGTTATGGGGGTAAAGGCATGAGCAGGCACACCTTGAAGACAGATCTCCTCTATGTTTTGTACCAGAACAGGAAAGCAAGCTGTAGAACTGGAGATTTCTGTCAACAAAATTATGAAGGTTCAACTCAATACCATAAGCCTGACGCAGCGTAAGACACAGCATTTCCCTGTCATTGAATGGTTTGGGCTGGAAGTGACCTTGAAGACCATCTAGTCCAACCCCCTGCCATGGGCAGGGACACCTTCCACTAGACCAGGCTGCTCAAAGCTCCATCCTGCCTGGCCTCCATCCTCTTGGAACACCTCTCGCTGGCAAGTGACACTGCCCAACACAGTCTGGCCTTCTCAGGACACCACTAAATGAAACCAGTAACAAGAAAACCGCGATATATCGCACCAGAAGTCTGACGTGCCTCACACCACACCGCTGAGTTTGTTGCCTCTGTATCCCAGACCAGTAATCTTTGAGCCTTCAAGTAAAAGACTATGAATTTTCTCAACTCAATTGGTCAAGAGAATTGCTAAAGAAAAGCAATACAAATCAGGCAGCAATCTGAAAGGTGAACAGCAATAGTATGACACAAGTCAATGCCTGGTAACAAGCAGTCTTCACAGAATTCTCGCTGTGGAGAGATAAAAGCTCAGCATTTCAAAATCTGTCTTCTATCCATGTCAACACAATATAATGCCATCCGGAGAAATGGTAGGAGCTTGTTAAGACTCAGGGGTTTCTATGTTCTCTAGAAATGGTTGAAAACTTCTAAGGTTTCAAACTCTCTGAAACTTCATAAGCAATTTAGGACTGGGAATATCTAGGAGCCATTACAGAAGCATTGCAAAGAACTGGCGCAACTTCAGAGTCGAATATATGTTCCAGAAAAATAATACAACATTTGGTACAAAATAACATTCATTACAGCGTTTTCCGGAGGGAGGACGGGCGTTGCCTACCTGCCTCTCTGGAAATTTGCATGAAGGACTCGACGCCTTTTTCTCCGTAATTCCCTTCAGATGCCAAAGTGGACACATAATTCCATCCCAAAGCTTTCACAATGTCCACCATTGCTTGTGCTTGGAAGGAATCTGGAGGAACCACACGTGAGAAGAAATCATAGCGCCTGTCATCGCTCAACTCTGGTGCAGTTGAGGCATAACTGATTTGTGGGATCTGTAGAAAAAAAATAATTTCTGATAAATATACATATTCACATACTCATTGCACTTCTTGCAGCAGTTAGCTAAAGCAGTTGGCTTCAGCTGAGCCTCAGCTCATCTCCGTTGCATACATCTGTATTTGTCCACCATGTTCCTTTACAACGTACAAGTCAAAGAAACAATCTTTTCATTGACACCAAAAAAATCATTAATCAACGGAAAACAATGTATATGTGCACCTTCATGATGTCTTCCTTTCAGGCAATCTTAATTAAATACAGCACACACAAACCATTTTTCTCACTATGTCCTTTTTATTGGCGTTCTGGTGTCACTAGCATCAAGTTATTTGGGATCCTGAATGCAACAGAGTCTAAATCTGCACCTGTTGTCGCTGGCTGAAGGCCAGAAGGACCCTTCATCAGTTTGGGGAGGATGAAGAAGCTCTTAAACATTAAACTGCAACTCCAGATTTAAACAAAAGGACGTTTATTTTTTATTCTTTCCGATGAAAAGCAGTCGTGAAGGTTGCTGAGCATCTTCTGACCCACAAAGACAACCTGGCCACGATTCAGCTCTGCCCTAACACTCCGTCTGCCCATGACAAACCAGGCGCCGCTTTTCCTTCTCACAGCAGAGCTCAAAGGAGACCGACGGTTACTTTTCATAACAGAGAGACCAGAATATTGTTCAGGGCTATTTTCTCCTTGATAGCAAAGGTCCCTAAGCAGTTACCGAGCTGACAGTATGTTAATTCCCAAACCCATTATGCAATTGTTTGAGTAACAGTCTGGGACTGCTCCTTAAATTAAGGAACCTGACATAATTCACATTTGAGGTGCCACGGAGGGAAAAAAGAGATTTGCAATATACACAAACATGATCATATATAATGATGTGAGACTTCTAGTCTGCAGAAAGGTCAGTATTTCATGCCTCAACACAAGCACCTTCTGCATCCTTGTATTCTGTCTCTGCACAGCATTCCTACAAGTATTTATTAGCTCTCCTGCCTTCTCAGAAGAACAAACATTGTATTTCCCCAGGCTCAATATCGCAAAGGGCTCGGCGCCTTTGGTTCCCACAGAGTTCAGTGGCAGATGAGAGCAAACGCGGCGTTTCCACAGAACACACACTGTACCTGCACATTTACAACTACCGCAGCAGAGTACATCAGGCCAGTAAAGCAAAACCGCTGCTGCAGACCCAGCAGATAAATGAACTTATCCAAACCATCCAAAATTACCAAGTACCCCCAACATTTGTTGAGTCACACTCCCGTTCGTAAAGGTAACACCCACTGCTTTATTATAAACCGTAACAACCATCGCGTGCACGACTTAGTTAAGATCTCTCTAGCTTCATTCAGCATCAGCCGAGAGCAAACACGGCTCGTGGCCCCTGCTCAGAGCCCTGCACCGGTGGGAGCCCTGCGCAGGGAGCTTGCTGAATCAGGTCCCAGGCGTGGTACTGCTCTTACTTGCTATGAATTATTAAACCTAAACAAACACTTAAACTTCCAGAGGATGCTCAGGCTGTCACTGGATGTCGGAGAATCGAATCCCCCATCACTCGACACCGTCTTTCCTTCGGAGGCGTCGTGTCACTCCTTTGCACGTCTCCTGGTTTTACAGCCAGAGAGGTGGCTAATCAAGCTGAAAGCTGGGATGCTTTACGTTTTTAATGCAAGACAGCAGTTGTCTACAAAGCCTTGCCAGATTTATTTTAGATCTCTGGCTTGTGGACAGCACGTCGCCAGCAAGACCTTCCAGTGCCCCAGTCACAGAAAATTAGAAAAGTCAAAATTGAGGCTGCCGGGAAGAACACAGCATGGTGTTGGCCACTGGTACATGATTTACTTGCTCAGTGTTTCGCCTAGGGGCCAGCAAAGCTTGGGGACGACTCTCAAAGACAAATGGATCGATTACACCAATTTCTCAGGGTTCTTTATTTTTAATCTACCTTAGGGATGACTTTGAGCTAACACCAACTGCTGTGGTCGCACAGAAAATGCTGGGCACCCTGGCCATCAAAAATAAGTTGAATTCCTAATTTGCCTGCGCCTACACTTGCTGTTGTAATAAATGATTGGTGACATTTTAGGATCACTCTCTTCTCATTTGTACAAAGCAGTTAACGGAGCTTGCTCAGCTGCTTATCAGCTTAATTCATCTATTCATTGGATGGTATTATATTAAGTGGAACAGTTAACTAGGCTGACTTTACTGGTGCTGTTTACCCGTTATTAATTAGACAAGCATCCAGTACACAACACACAGTCCCACACACAGAGCTGTCCTGAGACAGCTGAGTGCTGGTTTTTAAAATTATAAAAAAAAGAAAGGATGAAATATGAGTTTTTATCCATGGAAATATTTGTATTCCAACTTGCCAACAACTGCTTTTTCAACTAAAAATCAAAAGGATCGTATTCTGCACTTTTACAAAAAGCAAAGCTTTTACAGAATTTGCTCTGTTACTTATATTACCTCGGAGACTTTTGGGTTTTTAGCCTTTTTCCTCTGTCCATAAAATATTAAACACTTCTGGCTGTTCCAATCAGTTGGAGTATAAAAAGCATATATTGGAGTTTTTCACCAATGTTTCTTACAGGACATCTAAAAGCAACATAAAGTTCTATGTATGAGGAGTAGAATTTTCACAAGATTTTGTCTGAAAGTGGAGAGAAAAGGCCTTAAAGGGATACAGTATAGACTGCAGCCATAACAGCTCAACTTTGCCCAGTACGTCAGAGCACATCACAGACAGCTACCAAAGACGTTTTCCCTTCCCGCACGCCTCCCCGTGCACGCGGGCGGCATCCCAGATGTCCACACTGAACATCTGTTCGCATCAGCTAAAATCTAACAATTGAGCACTTCTCCTCTTCCTTTTTTGATGTTCACATGCAATTGGACGTGGACAAACCTCCCACAGACTCAGCTGGAAACCTTTCTCCCGTACTCCACACCATATGTTCCTCCACGTTACTGTTTTGTTTTTACCGAGAGTGACTTCAGCTTGAAAAACACAACACCATGTCAACCGCAGTCAGATCTCAGCGGCCAGGCACCTCTCTTCTCCGAGATCTCTTCACAGGGCTCACGCCCATCAGACCAGCATCCAAAAGACAGCATACACGGCTGCTGCGTCCTGATGGCTGCTCACAGACATGCACCTTCGGCTCCTGTGAACGCTGAAGTACACTCGAAAATAAAAATGGATTGACCCAGGTCATCAAGACCCAAACCCAAGCTGGCCAAACGTCACTGCTCTGTTCCCAAAGATGATGCAGATGGTCTCACCATGCAAGGAGGATGAGTGGGGACCAAGGGAGAGCAAGGCAGGCTATAATTTGATTACTCTCTCTGGTCACGAAAATTCACCCCCTTGGTCCACCTCTCTCAAGCACACGCTGATGCTTCTCGAGACTGGCCCAGGCCTCCACCTCGGGGCAAGAGGCTGAAGCCTCCGGGCTCAATCACACAAGCAAACCTGCCCCAGGGGCCAGGAGGGAGACGGCAGGTTACGCGCAGACGGAATTTCAGATTCGAAGGTGCAGGAAAAGCCTCCGTAAAGCTACCCACATAAAACTGCAGTTAAATAGGTGGACGTTTAATCACCAACTCTCCTCCACCCTCATCAGTTTATAAACCCATCTCTTAGCGCTGCGGAAAGGCACGGAACGATCGGCCCCATCATGGGAAGTGTTCCGTTCACGCGCAGACACAAGATGAAGGAGCGAAAGGCAGAACGAGCTGCAGTACGATGCCAGGGACGCCTGAGCAGTAGGTGATCTCGAATGTAGTCCTGCTGCTACCCAGTGCGTCCCCTGAATGCCATCCCAGATGTCCCAGTCACTGCCAGTTTTCTTTCTGTTTTGGTTTTGAAAGCTGCTGCCGAGGTTCGGGCTGGCAAACAAAAGCCATCTGACAGGACGGGCTAGCCTGCACCCTGCCCTAACCACACGAAAACCTGCAAGTTTATCCACTTCACCCAGCTTACACACTGAGTAGATGGCACCGAAATAAAAAGGTTTGCACGACCCCTTCCCTCTTTTTACAAGTTTTTAAACACGTCACTCCTCTTAAGCCATGCTCCTTCTCCTTTTGGTCCTGCAAGGTCCAGTTTGAGACACGGCGTCCTGCTGCCACGGGAGGAACCGGGATGTCAACAAACCCAGCAAGCATCACAATGACTTCATGTCAGGATCACAACATGGAGTATTTTAAATGGAGTTTGTTTTATTTTTAATTAACCAGATAAATACTTTCTGTCTCTTAACTGATTTATTTTTCTTTCGCTTTGGTAAAATTTGCTATTTGTCATTGGTGTCTCGCATTCAAAACCTCAGTTTAAAGAAGAAAGCTTTCTCTTCCATCACATTTTTCCTATTTTCTGCTCTGAAACACGTTTGAAACATCAAAAAGCTCTAGGGAATTGCAGTCTGCTTTCCAAATGGCTCTTACGTCTTGGCCACAGAGCTGTGATCCACCAAGCACAGGGGATGAAAGTCCCCCTGGCCCTTCAACAGCGAGAAAAGCCTGTGGTGGTCCTGCACGTACTGTGCAGCAGGCAGCGCCTGCAGAAGAGGCATCCTGCCTCAGCCACAGAGACACGGTTGTAGCTGGAGCTTTCTGAAGGGCACTGGGGTGTCGGCAGAGGAGTGAGCCGATCACCGGCGTGGGGGGCAGATTTTCCTGAAGGCAGTCTTCGTGTTTACAGGACTACGGCAAACATCACACTCAGGAGTTCCACAAGTCGTTTCCCCGGCTGATATTCAGATTACAGTAAGAGTGAGTGACTAATGCTGGGAACATTGCATTAGTCAGTGATTAATGTTAATTGATTTTCAACATTAAACATTATTCTTCATTTATTTCATTTTCTCCAGTTAATGAAAAGCTCGCCCTGGATCACTCTTGGTTGTCTTTGCAGGTCTGTTTGTGAGCAGCTGCACCAAAAGCCGCGCAGCAAACACATCACGGATCAACACCTCTCCTGGACGGTCTCTGAAGTCACTCTTTGCAACATCACACATCTTCCAACACCAGGCTTGGAAGTGCGTGTTTCAGAGTAAACACCAACTGAAATACAAACTTGTTGTTACAATTCTTCAAACTTATTTTGTATTATCGCCTCATCCCCTACCCTCCTCCTCCTCTCACTGTGCGGTAGACCCTTCTTTTCAAGCAAAACCAACAAAAAGCGGCGAGCTCCTTGCTAACAGCCAAGCATCTCAACTGGAAACACGCAAGAAACCCAGTGCCAGAAGACAAACCAACTCTCTCCAAAGCTACAATAGCTGCCAGAAGCGTTGGGCCCGCTGCCCACACCCTCGCCACCTCTGCCTGCAAATTCACTTGCGCAGCCAAGAACCTCGGCAAATCAGTGCAACCGTAAAAATAATTATTGCTACTATGCTGCTTCAAACGGGATGGAGCTAGGCTGCATCTCCTCAGTATCTACTTATTAAGAGATTAATAAAATGGTGCACCTGAACCCAACTCACCAAATGACGGCAGCCAGAAAGCTTCAGAAAAGGCAATTTCCCTAAGGACCATGTGCAATTAAGATAATGCATGAGTATACCTGTTGAGATATTAATGAGCTCCCATCAGGGTAATATTAAGTTCACAGTTTGCTGCATTTTTACTTTCAACTTCCTATTAAGTTTTATTGATATGGTTTCACGACAATAGGAAAAAAACCACCCTACTTTGACAAAGCCTCTTGAACTCATCTCATTTGGCAGTGCAGTGTCAGTCTACACAAATTGCAAAATCCTGGCAATAACCTAACTTCACAGAAATAAGATGCCTGAAGACTTTTCACTAGGCTGCAAAACTCTTTGGTGTGAACTGATGGATGACTAACAATCTTGAATCTGTTTAGGTCTCGGATTTTATTCATGTAGAAATTTATCATGTCAGGATTTAATCATCAGTTAGTACAACTACTCTTTGTTCACCATTTACATCTGAAATTGCATAGCAAACAGCTTCAGCATCCTGTGAACTGCATATAATTGTTTCCATTGTCTTGAATTAAAATTATTTGAAGTTTCTAACTAGCTGTTTTCTCTGGGCAAAACTCCCCTACACTTTCTTCATTTTCACTTTGTTTCAAACAGGAAGAATATTTTACCCAAGATACAAAATAAAAATCAGATTATGACTCAAAGCTTGCAAAGATAATAGGATTGAACCTTCCTGCTGATTTCCACTCTGCTGGAGGGGGAATTCGGGTTCACTCCACTTCGTCAGGAGCCGCCATCCGTGGGGTGGTGCAACAGCCTCAGGTCTCCTCTGCCCTGCAGCAGTCGGTGGCCTTGTGGCAGCCCGGCCAGCTCATCAACACGGGGGTTGATATAACAAACACTATCCCTGCCTTTTGCTCTCCTCCTCCTCACCAGCCCTTCCAAAAACCGAACACCGCTGAGTCAGTAGCTTTGGGGAGATTTTCTCAAGGTGTCAATCTAGCAGCATGGGCCCTATTTCTGTCCTGAAAGGTGCATGTGAAAATAAACATTACTGCAATTCTTGCTCTAGGGCTCTTAAAAGGCTAGGGAATAATATTCCCAACAGTCTTAGGTAATGACGAGAACAAATCCTTCTAAAGTGCTTTGATAATCCCTCCTTATTATGCTTTATGATGAAATTCTAGAAGTAGTGCATTTCAAGCTGGTTTTTATACTTGGGAATCAAATGTTAACAATGAGAAAATGAGGCAAAGCAATTAACAAAGAAAGTTTTCATGTAAATCAATTTTAAGAGCAATAGAAAGTGTTTCTGTGCGGCTCTGCCACAGTCTAGAAGTTGTTTACATATGGCAAACCTGTTGCTGCATGCAAAAGTTACACCACAAGAGCAGATTCTTCTGAGCAGTGAACCAAAGCAGCACATCTAAAGAAGGGCATTCGTATAACAGAAGAATTTCAAAGCCATTAATCTGTTTACAGGCCACCTCAGTTTCTCTCACTCTGTTTACCGATTACTAAAGCTACCGGTGTTCAAACAAGGTCCTGTTTGCTCACATCACCACCTCTCCCGTGCTATCTCACCGCGAATTCCTAATGATGTATTAGAGATCAACACAATCACCTACAAGGGAATTGGATAGATATTTCATAAGGTACAGAAACACAAATACAAAACAACATCAAATACAAATGAGGAGCTGAGCCTGGAGGAGAAGTGCATTTAATAAAACAGAAATATCTTCAAGAGCAACAAAAGCAACACTAAGAAAATAACTAAATGAATGATTCACACACACGAATTTTGCCTCTATCCAAACTGGCCCATTCCACCAAACCTCACCACGCTGCGAGCTCCATCTCACGCTACTCGTCCGGTATTATGACCTCAGCTAATAGGTGGGTGCGTCTTCTCTCGTCTTGATCTTACAGACTACAAGGACTACTAACATGTCAGTTAAATAGGGTGAGTCCCACTTTCAAGGAGAGATTTTCAGAGTGCTCAGCATCTGCAATTGAGGATCTGTGTCAGAGCTCCCAGGTCTCACGTAAGTTCTTTTTTTTGTGTGGGTTTTCAAGTGGAATGGCAAAATTCCATACTCACAGAGAACTACAGGTGCTCTCGACAACTTGTCAGTGAAAAACTGGATGAGGCCACTGCTTTGTGGACCTCTCGGTATCAGATAATTCGAGTGACAGTGATAGGAGAATAAAGCAGTGTCAGGCAGGGTAATGGCCTGACAGAACACAGGCAGCTACAGGGAGGAGTTATCTGTAATTTCATTTCCATGAGTTTTCTTGCGGTGCAGCATAGACTTCAGTTTCAACACCTAACGGAGCAGAAGCTCCATGCAGATTGTTGGATGGCAATTAAGAGGGAAGGCCGGCCCTGTTAAAGGACGTACTAGAATCGAAGAGCGCAGTAACAGACCTTAACAGGGCTGTTACAGAAGCGACGCACCACCGGTCTGACGACCCGACAACACGGAGCAAGGCCGTGTACCAGCGTGCTTCCAGAGCAACGGTGCTGGTTAATAAGACCTTTTAAAATTCACAACTCCTGGATTACTAATAGTATAACGGATGCAATCCAGACACTGAAACAAACGATGCTACTTGGGTTTTTGCAAATAACTGGCCTTTGAGTTGAAGGTTTTTGGTTTTTTTTTTTTAATTCATTTCAAACCTGAAAAGAATATATGAAAGACCCCATTTCCAGGCACGTAAGTCAACCTTCATCCCTAGGGTAACTGTCATAGCACTGAAGTGGAAAGACACCTTGAATAATATTGGCAAGCTGGGAGCATTTTCCATATCTACGAGGTCTCTCTTGCTTCCTTTTCTAGAATAAGAAAGTACTTGTATGAATTACTGCAGAAAAAATAATTGTAGCAATTAAGGGAACAATAATTACAGCAATTAGTACTGTCCACGTGGCTCATAGCAGCACTTCATCAACTCAGACAGAAAGCAGGAAGAAAAAAATTATGAACACCTAGTAAAAAGAGAGGTGTCCATAAATATGAAATATCCCTGTATTTCATTTTGATGACCTGTGCTTAGAAATGGGTCTACTTGTGACAACGACGAGCTCACGGCATAGCTTGGGCTTTTGTAACTGCAAAATAGGAGGTGATCTCTTAGATTTAAACACTAAAAGATCCTTGGACAGATGACTTGAAACCAGGATCTACAATTTTCATGAAAATTACTCTTAGCACGAAAATAAGGATTCTGTCTCCTTATAAGGCTGTAAATAATACTGTCCTCCTAACAAATAAGGACATAACACCTATCTCAACAAGTTTACATATTGTGAGTTAAGAACTTTCCATTTATACTTTCATCATTAATACTTTCATTTGTCTAATCTGTGTGTTAGGGGGTTCAGGCACACCAATACCTGTGTCACACCAAACGTATTCCAGGTGGCCAGGATCTACGAATCCTTGTACTGAGTCAATTTATAAAGAACCTACAGGCTCACTTCTCTTCTTACACAGGCATAAATGAAATTAAAAAAAAAAACCCAAAACATCCCTTCCATGATGCTACCTTCCTCTCAGAGCAAGGTTCTCCCATCCCTTGTGCCTGCAGGCACTTTAACCTGCCCACCCGACCACAGCGCTGGTCCTGGCTCCTCCACACTGCCACGAGACAGTCAACACACTTGAACCCACACCCTCGAGACGTGCTATCAGTCATGCTCATCTATTATCCAGCAGGAGGAGGTAACCAGTGAAGTGGGTAGTACGAAGCGTGGGTCGCAATTCCAGGTCTTTGTCCCTAAGGCGAGGCCCCCAACATCCCCTTCGTAGCCACCGCGCAAAGACCTACTGCGAATGGAGAAGCCAACGAAGGCTTGAAGCACCAATATAGACATAACCTACTTTGCTGAATGTTTTGAGATTTACAGCTCCAGTAAGCGCCTTCTTTTTTGCAGTTAGCAGTCTAATAACCTTTCCCATGGGCAAAGCGCCTTCTTTATAATCAAGCTCCTTTGAGCAGGGCCTATGAACCAATTCAAAAAGCTTCTGATTCTTAAAAATAATTCATTCAAACCTTTGGACCCAGCTGTGCCAAAAAGCACAGTTCCCACTGTACTCCCACGACAGAAATAGAACGCCTTTGAGGAAGGCAGAGCAGGATTTCACCACCACTGTCAATATTGCACGTTGGTTTAGAAATAGGTGAGGCCCAAGTGGAATTCAACTGTTCTTTCTCTCTGTGTCCTTCAGAGAATTACTTAAATGTAAACCTCAGGCTCTGCTGTAGCTTGGACACAAAAGCTTCATACATATTGAAGACTGCTCCTTTAAGAGACAAAAGTACCTTCCTCTGTGTATCAAAAGATGTCACCTTCTTTAACACTTCTGAGCTGTTGGGTCACAGCAACCCACAACAACATGAAAAATAGTGGGGGGTTGTTTGCAGGTATTATTTGTGTTTGCGAGACCAACCACTATCATCCGAATTGTTAATTTTTCCAGTAACTGTCATACCTTGGGACTTCTTTTGTTTCAAAACATTCCTTGAAAAAATTTTTAAAAATGAGCAGAAATCAGTATTTGAATTTATACTGAAATGGAAAATGACACTTGCCTGATTTACGTATACAAGTTCGTCTTTGGGCCTCAAGTTGCATTTCTGTGGTCATGAAGAAGACCACCACTTCTAAGAAGTAAAATTAGTTTTTATTTATATTGCTTACATTTTAATTTCTCTTGGTTTACCTATATTTTAATATAGCAATATTAAATTCAAAATTCAATTTATACTTGTTAATCATTATTATTTCTAGCCCTAGATATTTTTTAATTATTATTATTTCTAGCCCTAGCTATATCAAGATCCTTCGTTATTTTGAGGAGAGCCTGCCTGGAAGCCCACAGCCCCTCCGGCAGCCCAGGAGCGGCGCAGCCCCGGCCCTCCCATCATCGCGCACCGGCGGCGACGCCGCCTGCCCTGGTGGCGCGCGTGGGCGAGGACTGGCAGACCTCGAACCCCCCCGGCCCTCCGCATGCCGCAGGGGTGCAGCTGCACGCGCCCTGGTGCAGGCAGGCAGAGGCACGAGCTCCTTCCCCTGCGCAGGCTGGGTCCATCCTCCCCGACATACAGACGTGCGCAGACAGACAGACGCCAAAACGTCCCCCGGCTGACCCAACACACCCATTGAGGCATAGGGAGCCTCTCACAGCTCCCATCTGCCAACCGAAAGAGCTACCTGCCGCACCAGGGAGATTATTGATACTGAAGACAAAGGAACAGGTACTACCATGAAACTTCAGCACAAGGTTTTCAAGTGAAACATTTAACTTGTTAAGAGTTTCAGCTGGCTCGCTCAAACTAGCAAGGCGACAAAGCTTTACTGGTTTGCAGATCTCTGGATGAGATATGACCAGCACAGCACATTTATATATGCTAGAGCATATTCATTGATTTTACAATACTAACTCGAATATTCCTCCTAGGATGCATCAGTTAAAATATCAGTGGTGATTGCCCATCCGTTGCAGAGCAAGAATGCACAGCTTTCATATTTTAACTCCAGCCCTGATAGAATGAAAGCTTGAGAGCAGCATTAAAATAATAGATGGAACTCTGCTAGAGGCAATCTGAAATCTTAACAAAGCATCAAAGGATCTTGTCTATTATGAGCTAATACTTCAAGCCAATTTTTAGCTGAACTCACGTAAGGCGATGGGAGTGCGGGGACCCTATAACCTTTCTAACGGCCCCATTTTTGTAATGATATGGTACAACAAAGCTGCTTAGGCTGCAATGGTCTTTTCAGCCTCATGCTGTGTTTCAAATTCAGCCTACAAATAACATATATGGATAGTCTATCACTCTTTTATCCCATGACACACCACAATGTCTAAAACATAATTACAAAGATATTGCATCACAGAGAAAGAATGAACAAGTTTAGAAGAGGCATATTCTGTATTCTTTGAGTCTGTGCTAAGCCTGAATCTACTTTTGGGGTTGTTTACTTCTATCACGGCCTGAGAAAGCATCAGCAGTATCTCCATCAGATAAAACAGGCCATGGTATTTCAAAGGGAAGAAACCATTAAATGCTTCAGATAACAAAATAACTTGTGTCAAAAATGAAACCGTATTTATACCACATTGCTAAGAATAAGGTTAATGGTTGTCTAACCTGTCAAGACGCTTGGGAGTAGGAAAGAATGCCGTCTTCGGTAGGTTCACATTTGGGAGAGGCTGACATCAACTTTCCAAGCCTTGCACAATGAAGCAGAGGGAGGCAGAGGGCACAGCTGCCTCTGACACTGTCTGAACACACGCTCCAAGGTCTTCTAGATGCCAAAAAAAGAACCCCCTGAGGACTGGAGCCTACCTCCTGCAGCATGCAGATTTACAGCAAGCGAGGCATTCTCAGCAGGGCCATTTCAACCGCTCAAAGGAGGGCTGAGCAGAGAACCAGAGGCCGCCTGTGCCCTACGCTCAGTCAGGGGACGCAATACCAGTAGGCAGATTGCTTTTCTTCTCCTGGTACGTACACCATCCCCATGCACTGTCTGCATTCCCCAAAAGCTGAGCAGATAGAGGAGTGATGGAGGTACACCAAGGATAAATATATATATATATATGAAGCACGAACACGCTCGCAGTGACTGGAGCTCACACATCCACATACGGACTCACAAATTCCAATAGTTTGGAAAATAAATCAGAACCAGAAGATAGACACAGCAAAGCAGCTTTTATGTTTTATTTATGCATACACATTGCCCCATTCATCACAAACATGTAATTGAACCTTATATTGTCTATGCATATTTTAAAAGGTTTTAATCTGCAAGTATAAATCTCATAGATGTTGAAAGCAGCCCAATAAAGAAAAGAACAATAAAGACTTATTCAGTGGACAGGCTGAAATACAGAAAAGCTCGATAGCCTGACATAGTCTTCTGAAAGTAATATGTAAACACAGACACACAAACCCACAAGAGGGGAAACAAACTGCAGCGCGGTACAGTGTGAGACAATCGTCCTTCAAAGCTTACTTACTGGGCTAAAGGAAAGCTGGCGAGTCAGGATTTGAGGATTGCTCATAATTGCATTCCTAGACGAGCATCCGTGTCTATGTGTTGGAAAATAAGGCTGTGATTTGAATATTTATTCCTAAATTTTCAACATAGCAAAGTGTCTTATTGTCAAATAGAAGAAAGCCTGTGGCCTTCTTCTCTTTACAGAATAATGGATCTAAAATCTGTCAACACAAATTTATCTCTATTAAGCACTCATTTACAATTTCATTGTAAAGTTAAACTTCAGGCAGCTGAGTATCATGACGAGCAAAACCAAGCTCCTGTGAATGACTTCCACTGATCGGGTACCGCAAAATTAAGAATCCATACTCATAAAAATGTCTCCAAGTGGTCTTCATTTTAATGGACAATCGTGCAGAGCAAGACCTCCCCCAGCTCCCCTCCCCTACAAAGACCCACAAGGGCATCAGCTGCATTTGAAGCAGTAGAACGGGGTTTTAAACAGGCTTTCTGGAGCTCGCTTCTTCCCTTCACATAATATTGGAAGTATTTTTGCATTTAAAAATGTGTCAAATAATACAGACAACTATGTTTTTAAGGTGCTCACACGCTGCGGTGGCCTGAATGGTTTTGTTCAAGCTGGAACTATTTTGCTTTGGATTGGCATATTATTAAAAGCTTGAGGCAAGAGGAAAACTGTGGGTTAAAAAGAATATGTGTAAGCTCCTGTTTGAACCTCTCGCTTCACTTCTGGTCATTCATACCTACATGCTTCAACAGGTTTTTTCACTTTTTCCTTCTCTGCTGGCAATGATGCTCTCTGCACTGACTACAGATGACGCCTGGGGTGAAACATGGTTAAGTAACTACAACTGGAAGTGATGAATCCAGAGCTGTAAAACTAATCCTCATGTACGAAGGAAGCGATAAACCTCCCCATACCAAAACATCAGCCCGTACTTAGGGGAGCGGCATCGCTTCTGCGAGCGCTTGCAGTGACGTCAAGTAGCACAAATTCCCTTTGAGCCAAAGGGGCTCCCAGGGAGGCTGCGATGCTCCAGCGCGCTGCCGGGGGGGCACGGGAGCGCTGGTACCCGCACACGGCCCCGTGCGTGGGGATAAGGGGAATAAGGAAACGTGTCTCGCCTACTAATTAGCATTCTGGGTATTATACACACTTCTAACACCCAGCGGTAGCAACCAGGAGGAGACTGAATCCATAGAGCAGATTATCCCATGTCGGTGTTAGTTTTCCTTCCTGCTGTAAATTGAATCCTACAACTGCTCGAGACAAGCTACAGCCTAAATAGGCCAAGCTAACTCAAGGATAATTTTTAACTTGTCTGTTGTTTTTTGGAAGGTTTCTGTCCCCGAAACAAATTGCCGCCTTTTACGTTACGAAATACAGAAGAGCATTTCAGAGCATCCAAGATGCACCGAGTTTCAGTGGCAGACAGTCCATACAGCAAATCATAGAATACCTCTAAGCTTGAAGGGACCCATAGGGATCATCCAATCCAGCTCCCTGCTTTTTGCAGGACTACCTAAAACTAACCCCTATGACCAAGAGCGTTTTCCTTGAACTCTGATGGGCTTGGTGCCGTGACCACTTCCCCAGGGACCCTGTTCCTGTGACCAGCCACTCTCTCAGTGAAGAACCTTTCCCTAACGTCCAATCTGGACTGTGCCTTCATCCCATTTCCCAGTGTCCTATCATGGTCACCAGCGGGAGGAGACCAGCACCTCTGCCTTGGCTGTCCCCCATGAGGAAGCCATAGACTGCAACAGAACTGTTTCCTACAGGAAGGGAAAAATACTGGCGGGGTAGGGAAGGACACAACTGTGTATTTTTTTCTCGTATCCCTTACGAATAGCGTGGCGAGCAGGAAATTCCTGTACAGCATTTTAGCAAAAGCATGATACAAATGTGTTCGGAGTTTCAGAGATCTGGAGCAAAGTCTCCATTTAAGAAGAGCACTTAGAAGCCTTTTGTTCAGATGTGCTCGTTAGCGCTAAAGCAGCAGTCCAGGATATTAGAGTTTGCCTCTGTAACAAAATCCTTGATAAATTATTTGGATCAATCTCTCAGAAGTTATCACCTGCTGCAGCGATGACAACTCTACCAGAGGAAAAATCTTGCTGATAACCCATAGCAAGAAAAATTTAATGTAAAAAGGTTCGCTGTAAACAAATGAGCTAAACTACAGCCAGGACTAACCTTGAACAATGAACTACCAACTGCGCGGGAACGATACCAGCATGATGCTGGTCCCCCGACCTCTCACTGAAACGCAACCTTTATTTCAGAGCTCTGGTTTCAAGCACCCTTGCACTCGTCTTCAGTTTTCAGCTTTCACAGTTTTAGGGTTTTTTCAAACAAAATAGCCACGGTGGGATCTGACCGGTGGGGCTGGAAGAGGCAGGCGGATGGGCAGCAGAGGGAAGGTGCCGGCAGCCCCGGGAAGCCCACGCCGTGCTCCCGGCCGGCCCCGGGGCGGGCTGCAGGCACGGGCGCGCTCTGCCGTGCCCCGCTCTGACCCCCACCGCCCTCCCGGTTCCTAACGCGGCTGCATCCCTGCTGCTCCCTAACCCGAAAAGCAGAGCCGGGAGAGCCCCAGCCGCTGAAGAGCTCCAGCCTGTGACAATGAGCTTCCCACCACCCGACATCACCACAGCTGGGCTGGGGTCCTGTCTAAAGGGCATTCTGCTGGTGATCTGCAGCTTTCCGGCACGAGATGGCACAGGCTCCATCAGGTAGGAAGCAGATCTGGTCAGGAGCACCACAGTCCTGTCCTCGGGAGCCTGTCATCGCTCAACATCTGCGACCATAGCCCCAGCCCGGTCCCGAGAGCTTCACCCTTCGGTTCCTTGGGAACGCTCACAGGACTGCCCTCTGGGTTGTTTTTCCTTAAACCGGTCATCTTCAAACTCATCCCCCAACACTTTGGGTCCCAGCCCCCAGCACAGCTGCCTGCCCCACCGTCCCCGAGCGCGCCAGCCCCTTCTCCCCTCCAAACTCCCCAGCACGGAGCAACCAACCTACTGACCTCTGCAGGCGCTGCCTTCTCCCGAGAGCTCCTCCTCGGTGCGAGACCCTCGATGCCCGCTGCCACTGCCTGCCTGGCGCCTGGCAGCCAGTTTTCCTGGGCCTGACCCCCCCGAGGCATCGCCTGCTTCCCCCCTCGGGATGAGCACGGCGTCGGAGGCAGAGACCGCCGAGGCGCGCGCGCTCGGACAGCACGAAATGCTCCGCTTCCCCTTCATCGCCCACAAGGTCAAAAATTTCCTCCTTTGAAATAAGACAGCCATGGGCAGCATTTAATATTCCTTTGGAAAGTTGAAGAAACACTTCTGTGGGGACACTGCGGTGACCCTGGGTGTGGGATGGGTTTCACCAGGGAGGCCACATGATTATATTTAGGCTGCCTTTGATTTCATCTTTTCTTTAATCCGAAATAAACATTATCATGAGTAAAAAGGCCTGTTGTGTCCTCTGAGCATAAGAAACCGGGCAAGGTCCTTCAGGACACAGAGTTAAGGCATAAAGGAGAGCGAGGAAATGCGGCAAGAAGAGATGTAAGTGAGAACGGATTATAATTATGGGAGAAATCTGCATTTGACATTTCTGCGACTACATATACAAGAATTATAGGGCACAGTGAAGTTTCAACGAGTATCTATACCTTTTATTTCCTTATATTTCATCTCTGGTCTTTTACAAAGTGCATCATCACCATGTAATTCTACATATATATAAATATTTATGTATTATTACCAGAAAAACACAAGGCAATCACACTTTACCTTCACTGGTTTTCTTCACCTCAACATTAAGCTTGCCAGCTAAATAATTACATTTCTTCTTATCTAACTTGTGGGAAAACAAATTTAATAACAGAAATACAGCTAGAAAGACAAATACTTAGGGGAGAATAATTTTCAGACTTAAACTTCACAAGCTCGATAGATTATTCTGGACATTGGATAATTACTCAGCATGTCTTTATCGCAAAAGTGCCCAGACATTCTAATTAATCCAAATTACTTTCTAAGGGCCATGTTATTAGACACATGCAGAAGCAACCAGATATAGAAATATATAGATATAGTTTTTTTAAAGGTCTCTAACAGCTCTGCCTTTCAACACCCTGATGAAAACCACACCATGGAGGCCACCAACTCCTTCCCTGCAATGCCGCAAGCCCGGAGCAAAGGAGCCTACAGGGAGCTCTGCGCAACAAGAAACGTTCAGAAGCAGCTCCATGGCTTGGATCATAAAGTCTTTTTTTTAAAAAAAAAAACCAACACTGCCAAACCAGAGAGAGGGGAGGGTCAGCTTTGTCCCCTCCCTGAGCTCGGCTCCCCGACACGGCAAAGCTGCCGGCGGCAGAGCCAGGCGGGTGCTGGCCCCGGCAGCCTGGGCACGAGGTGCCGATTCCGCCGACGGCGCAGCCCCAGTCCACAGAGACACCAGAACATTCCCTGGGGCACCAGGACCAGCTGGGCAGCAGGAAAAGCCGCTTGCCACGAAGGCAGCTCCTTGCAGCAGCCGTGCTGTGACTTTACTGTCGTACCTCATAGAGTCATAGGTCTGTTTGGGTTGGAAAGGACCTCAAAGACCACCCAGTTCCACCCCCCTGCCCTGGGCAGGGACACCTCCCACCAGACCAGGTCATTCCCAGCCCCATCCAGCCTGGCCTTGAGCCCTGCCAGGGAGGGGGCAGCCACAGCCCCTTTGGGCAGCCTGTGCCAGGGTCTCACCACCCTCACAGGGAAGAACTTCCTTGCATCTAATCTACATCTTCCCTCTTTCAGTTTAAAGCCGTTACCCCTTGTCCCATCGCCCAACAGAACACTTTTCTTCAACAACCTCTTATTTATTCCTCTTTTTATCCATCTATTTGTTTTGCCCTCCTCCTCATAGGAAATTACACATTTCTAGCTCTTGTCTCACCTCCAAGTGAAAATAATTTTGAAATATTTTCATGGGCAATGCCACCTCCACACAGGGCTCCTTTCTGACCTCTTGCTGATGCTTCAGCCTGCACTCAGCAGGATGCCCTAGCACCGGCTGCTGCGAACCAGAACCGGGGTGGCTGGTGAAGCACTGGGTGATGGAACTGGCATCACTCTCTCCCTCATCTCTCATATGGCAACACATCACAGACAGGAACTAATCCCTCGAGTCAAAGGAGGGCTGGTAAACTGAGTTGCTTAAAGGATTACAGAAAACTGCAGAAGTCTCCCATGTTCTTCATGCGATTATTTTTATCATCATTCGGCCTCTTTAATAGCCTTGTTAAGTATGATTTTCCTTGAACAAAACACAAACTTTCAATTACTTAAAGCTTCTTTTTAAAAGAAGGCAAGACAGAGTTTGGGGCAGCAATTTGACAGAACAGAAACATTTCTCCCCCGAGCAATTTTAGGCATTTCTATAAAAACCACAGAGATGACAAACATTGATAGGTGCGTGGACCCACAAAATGGTACAGAAAATCTCTCATCCTTCAAGAAAATACTTATGGATGTCTACGATGAAACTAATCCCCAGTAAAGTGTGCCAACAGCCATTTTCAATGAATAAAACAACCTTTCTTAGTCCCCATCTACCTTTCTCTTACCTTTGCTGATCTGGCCAATGGTAGTCCACCATTAACATAATCTCAAGTCATTAAAAAAAAAAACCAAAAAGGATCACAATGCTCTACCAAGTGTCCTTTTGAAGTTTCACGTGTGCAAATTTGGTGTAAATTTCTGTCAGGATTCAATATACAGGGTATTACATGCAATTGTTAATCAAAGAAAACGTCTGTGCAAAGCGCACACCTACAGTAAATTAGGTCTGGTTTGTTTTCTCTCTGGATAGCAGAATTGTGACAATAGACTTGACGCGTTATACGCTGTCATAGCTGCATATAGCTGGGCTTGTTTATACTTCCAAATGAAAGGAGAAAAACAAGTGCAAATAAAGCCACTTTTACCCAGATACCAAAATAGTTTCAAAATAAACCTGATGATAGTTTTATTCTTGCAATTCCTTTAGCAGGAAAGATAGAGGTACTCTGGAAATTTAAATGGTACCTGAAGGACCCACGTGTCAAAATTTGGAACACCTTTTTCTTCAACAAACTGACCCCTTGGGCCCTCTCTGGCACTGGATGGGCTTCTTGGCTGTGCCTTCGAGTCGGTTTTAAGCTCTCAGAGATCAAACTAATGGGCTCCCTGGGCAGTCTTGTATTTTTGTAACCTTTCTGTCCATGTTTGACTGACTCTCAGTTGTGGGGAATTTGCTGGCAGTTATGTCTTGGAGTTTTGCATAAGATTTTTTAGCTGATCTGTGCACAGGGCAAGCGAGCTTCATCAAGATGAAAGAGATCCTTCTGACCCTGAAAAAGCTCTGAAGATAAAAGGTACAGAACCCATTTCTGGAAAGCACTAAATATTTCAAGATCCCTGCTCTATGTCTGCTGCTAATGCTGGAAGTCCTTGTGCTCATCATTATTTAGGGTTTGATCCTGAAAGGTGCTAATGCACCAAGCCGACAGAGCAGAGCAACCTGTTTACTTTCAGGAACCATGTGAAATAAGTGAACTACGGAGGAAAAGCTACAGACAAGAAGGAATGATATGACACCATATATTTTCCCTTTTATGAACTAAAAATTGTACGTAGAGCATCACATCCTCAGCTGGTGAAAATTGCCCTTGGCTTCAATGGAGCTCTACCACATTACACAGCTTGAAGATCTGATGCACAAAATTATCCCTGCAATGAATGCTGCTCTGCAAATAACCGTGCATCTGTATTTATCATATTAAAATGAGCATCGTGACTCTGGAGATCACCTCATGTTTATGCATGTGCCGTTTGTACCCTAAATCACTGTATTTTTTTACTTCTCATTGAATAGATATTTCTAAAAGAAAGTTTAGCAAAATGTCGGGTGTCAGATCATTTTGAACAACCGAATATAACAGGTCTCCATCAGCTATCACCAGAACAAATTAAGCAGTGCCGGAAGGTCCGTAGGAAGAAGAGCTCATTTTGATGGTGATGATGGGATGTGATTTTCCCTGTTGGTCCCTGACCAGCAGGGCAACGCTCGGCACATCAGCCTCGCTGACAGAAATTAGACAAGCTCCATGACCCATGTTTACAGAAGCCTGAAGCCATCACAGTGGTGGAGCTCACTGCAAGAACGGAGTGGCCCTTTCGGCCCCAATTCCACAAAAGGAGGAGAGGGGAGGGGGGAAAGGGGAGGAAGGGGAGAGGAGAGAGGATGGGGAGGGGGTCTTTACTCTCCACTTGCAAACATCTTGAGAATTTTGGAAAAAAAAAAAAAAAAAAGCATCTACTTGTATGCTAAATGTCAGCGCTCGCAGTGGGAGCTTTCCCAGAAAAGAAGCAAACTGGGACTGTCTTATTTCTGTGTGATAAGCCGTAATAAAACATGAGTGACAAACAAAAAGCCAGGTATTCTCTCAAACGCTCACATATGACTCCTGTTCCTTTGTTGCACCTCCTGCTCTGACTCTGCAGCACAACAGCTTTTGCATCAGGATGCTGGTAGCTTTTTAAATGCCGCCTCTTTATACTGAGATCTTGCAAGTGTCTATCAGATTCCTAGGTGTCAGCTTTTGAAATAAGCACGGGGGTTTTATTTACTTCTTCTTTACTTATTTTTTTTTTCCAGTTCCCCTCCTTCTAGTTATTTATTCCTCTGGAGGGTAAGAGAACAGCGCAAAGGAACAAGCCCCTTGTGCATACTTCATCAAGATCTGTAGACTCGCTACTAATTACTGCAGTCACAGTTATCAACCTTACAAGCAGCTCAAAAGGATCAAGCCAGCGTCTCATCGCCGAAGCCCAGCAGGTTGTGCTAACCCTGCAGTTTGCTGAGGCACTGCATCATGCCACGTTTTCGGAGCCGAGGAGCACGGGAATTTTTGCAATGCTGTGTTCTGGTATCCACAAGCAACCAACGGGAAAATTAGCATTGTAAAATGGCAACCTAATTTAGATAACCACTATGTGAATCCATCTCATTTGTATACAGAGTCATTATATGGTCACAACTGAGTGACTCAAGCCTCTTTCTTTTCTTCCTTTCCCCCCGCCCGCCCCCCCAGCTCCTAAATAACAGAGCTCTGGGAGTATCCTTAGTTAGTTACGCATTGCTGCCGGCTGACAGTTCACTGGCAGGCATTAAATGGCAGGACCGTTGCCTTTAATCGCTCGGGAATGACAGCTGTCAGTCGGGGAGGGCGGGAGACAGCAGCTCTGCCCTGCACCCGGGGACCCCCCAGCAGCCAGCCCCGGCCCCGCAGCCTTGCACCCCTTCCTGAGGATGCCGGCCACCTCCCTGGGCTTGGAGACTCCAGGGATCCCCCAGAACTCCCCTCGGCATCGCTCACCAAGCTGCTTCCCGGGGTTTTCTGTGGTTTTCGGGAGCTGCTGAGGAGCTACCCAAAACGGGTGGCAGCCACTCCCCGCTCTCTGGTATCTAGCTCTTCGAGGCTCTCATTATTACCATTTGGGCACAGGGCAGGAGACCTCACTGCAGCTGGCACAGGTGCCACCAAACCCCTCGGCTGCAGGGTTTGCACCAGCCAGTGGGTTCCCCCTGCATCGCTCCCCAGTGCTCCCCACTCACTGGGGCTGCTGGGCGAGCGCTCGGCACTCGCCGCACTTGGAAATCGGCGCGTGGAGCTGTTTATTTGCGGGCTTTGTTTTCCTGCAGACTTTCTCATACTCAAAAATGCCAGAAGATTTTAACATCCATGCTGACAGCTTGGAAATCACCATGTTTAATAACAGAAAGCTGAAGGGAAACTAGATAAACAGAAATACTTTCCACTCGCCTACTGTCCTGGTCCATTTACATTATTCCAGACATGCAGGAGATTTCTATCTATCTAGGTGCTTACACCAATCCCATCACCATGGTACCCAAGCAGCCCGCAAGTCTTTAAAAATAGAACTAATAGCATTTTCTCCTTATTTCTTCCTTTCAAGTGAAATGCTCGATTCATTTATGGCTTTATTTTATTTATTCATTTGTTTGTGAAAGAGGCTGAGTGAAGGACATCGCTTCCCCTTCGTGTCAAGGGAAAAAAAAAAAGGGAAAAAGGAGTTGTCTGTGTAATTGTAAGAGTTCCAGTACCTGTGGGTGCTCATCCATCCCCGGGGTTGCTGTCTCCCCTGCCTGCTCCCGACTCCAGTGGAAGCCCTGACTGCTGCACCTCAGCCCAGGTGGGATGGGAAGGTGGGGAGAGAGAGAATGAGTACTCCATGATTAAGAACAACGCTAGACAGGGCTTAAATGAGTTGGTGCAGAGATCCAGACTCAAGGCAACGCTCACTGCAACCTTGGCACTGCATTTTTTCAATCACCCGCAAACTCAGGGCAGCGTGTCTGACACCAGGGACGGACGAGAGGGTTTTCTGCTACTCCGAGTCTCCACACCAAGGGAAATGGCAAACCAATCTAACACTCTCAAGAAAGGTGCCTGGCACAGCACGGCGTATCGCAGAAGAGACAAATGAACTTCAGATCACGTCTTTCCTCCGCTCCACTGCTACCTTCTGGTTTTTCCCAGGTGGAGAAGATTGGGGCATTATCTGTATTTGCTCTTTTACCATCCTTCTCAACAATTATTGTTTTTTTCTTAATAAGATGTCAAGAGCCTTGCAGATCTCTTGACGAGTTTCTCTTCAGCCCTACAGCCTCCTGGAGGTACCCCAGATACAACCCCAACCATCAGGAGAACGTGGTTGAGACAGGTTGGAGCATGTTCTGACCCGTGCCCAGGACCTGGTGGGGCTGTCTTGGCCTTGTAGGTCCCGCCTGCCTGGGGGGACTACAGCATGGGTGCTCTGGGGCTCAGTACTGGGAGAGAAGACACTATTGCATGGGCTCCTCAAGGCCATTTGGGCCTCCCCTGGGGACCTAGAGGTTTTGTGTACCACGTGCCACTCCTTCCCAGCAATGTGTGCCCAAACCCCCTGCTTTGGAGCTCCTCACCTACCGATACATTACAAAACACCACAGAACAAAGCAACAAAATACGAAGTAATGCAGTGAGGGATGACTCTGTCCCCTTCTGTTCCCGTTCTGTTGTCCCCTGACAGAAGGAAGCAACTTCATGATGTTCATTTTATAGCTCTCAATGAGAAGGGAAAAAAACCCCAACCAAACAACAAAGCACACATTACAGCAAAACTCATTAAACCAGGCAGGAAAATTTCAGAAAATTGGTATTTTCTAGGGCTATGGAAATTAGGGATGGAAAAACTCTTTCAGACCACCTATTCCATATCTAGGCCAATGCGGAGGAGTATTCCCTGCAGATTCCCGGCCGCTCTCTCCTGCTTACTGCGGAATAATTACAGCAAACAACGTGACTTCATGCTTCCCCAGAAGCAAACTTCCACATCCTTCTCACACCCCTGAACCTGTGGGGCTCCCACAGACAACCGACCCGGCCTCGAGCGCACCAGCCGTTCTCATTCCCAGTAACGACGGGGTTGCAGCACGCGCTGCCGCCAACGTTTGGCGTCTCAGACTTCTGACCACATTCAGCACCGAAGTTAACCTCTGAGATTTAGTCTGTCCCATTTTGCCACCGTAATAGAGAGGGAAGAGATAATAATTAGCTCAGTGCTGTTGCAGGAATGCATGAATATTAATGCAACCATCCAAACTAATTTCACCAATTACTACTGTTACAGCAGCTCTATTACAGTTCATAAACTGAGGATTGATACGAAGATCGCTCTTATTAAGAGTGAGAACACCCATCAGTAGAGCTCTGTCATGCCTCAGATGGCACTAACAAGGTTATAAGCTTTTTTCCCTCTATAAAATAATAATAAATATCTGCAAATAATTTAAGAATAAAAAAAAAAAGTCTTCATCGTTCACTAGGAAAAAAGTACCCCATCCAGTTTTCAGAGATGCTTTTGTAGCCATTAGTCAGAATGGGACAATCTGTGACCTGATATTTTACTCTGGCTTAAACAAGGGTCATTGCCTTTCTGCTTGTGTCGATCGTTTACGGTGGCTCTTTACCCGAAACACTAACGTAGACTGCCTTTCTGCTATCAAATACACACGGAGCTCCTTCATCACAGACTGAGCGCAGGGAAGTTTGTCATCTCCTGCTCCTGAATGCTCAAGCACGGAGCATTTAACACTGAGACAGACAGAAAGACCCATTAAACCAATGAACTGATTCCTGATTCGGGATCTTTATTCTCTGTCTAGATTTCACATTGATACTCCTCTTTAAAGTGTTTGAGCTCAGGAAGACATCAGTATATGAAATGGCTGATTGATTATATGACATGCTAAAGCTTAAATGCACTTTTATGATGCATCTAGCATTACATTTTTATTTATTTCGTTTCATAATGTTGTGTGTCACCACTCCTACCCCCCCCCGGAAACACTGCCAATACTTGGAAATTATAAAGCTAAAAATCTACTGCAATTAAAGAAATTAAACCATTTCCTGGGGAAAAAGAATCATGATATACATGTAGATTACATTATCCAGTTACACTGATTCAGAACAACGGAAAAGTATCACTTCTGCTTGCAAACGGAAGACAACCATTGCTTTACCACTGTCCACCATGATTTAAATAACTAGTTCCTACACATATGCATAATTTAGGAGATACGCAGCGCTATGAGACATCACCAAGTATCCGACACACACAAACCAGAGTGTCAAAAATTTAACTCTCGACAATAAAAAAACCAACCCCAGGCTTACGTGATGGCAACCCGGGCTGGAGAGACGCATTCCCAGCTCTGCCCACGCACCACGACCGTGACTCCGAGCCCACCTCAGCCCCGGTGACCACAACCGGGTACCCACAGCCCCGTGGGAGCCTCGCCAAGAGCAGGGCTCTCCCGGGCAAAGCGCCACGCACGCCCCCGAGCGCCGGCATCCCCGAGCCCACCCCCGTGCTGGCTGTGAACCGGGAGGCTCGTGCCGTTCCCTCGGCAAACCCTGGTGCCACACCACCCCCCACCCCATGCCACAATGCCAGCGTCCCCCTGTCATTTATTTCCAGAGGGAGATGGGGAGCAGCGGGCAGGACAAGGGAGCGGCGCTTTCTAGTAGACAAATATCCATTTACTAAAAAATGCCTTTGAGCAAGATATCACAGAGCCCCCAACAACGAAATCTGGTCTTGGCACTCCCAGGTTTTTTACCACGGTAGGCTGGACCTACGTGTCTAACGCTGTGCCAGAAGCATAACGAAGATCTGTTATATTTCAGGGAAATGGAAAATCAGTTTAATAAATACCAACGCAAAACACAGCATCTAAGCACAAATCTGCTTTCCTGTTGCTGGTGATGCATAGAAGTAGGGAAAACGAAGCAAAGGAAAACCCTACTGGTGGACAACGACAGAGGAAGGCGTTTTAAAAATCACCCAGATCGGGCTGTTAGGGACCAGAGGCAAGGCTCACCGAAATTATACAGTATTTTATAACCCCTCATGGTTTGCAATTTTAGAAGAAAACAGCTTCTCTGTGAACAGCGTGGAAAGACGCAAGAGCCTTCGAGAGGTTTTTTTTCTCTGCTTCCACCTGCTGGTGAGACCACAACAATTTCCGATCCAGATGAGCCCTGAGGATGGAATTCACGCCCCTCGGGAGCCGATGAGGGGTGGACGGGTCAGGCCGGTGGCCAAAGCCCAGCCGCTGTGTGGAAGCTTTGCTGACATTCCCAGCGCAGCACGACGGGGCATCGAGTTGCTCTTTACCTTCTGTAAATGCAGCCACAATATCAAGTTTTACAGTTACTGTCTGGATCACGATACATTTATTCTCTTGGTGGTATTGACAAATTCACCTGCAAATACTGGACACAACCTTACATACAACACAAAAAGAAAGCAACAGTGCAAACGCAGTCTCTACGACAGTGCCATTATTTCTATGGTAATGCCAACCGAGAGGAATTTAGCAAATAATAGTTATTTGGGTGAAAACCAGTCCCAGTATATTTCAGAAGGAGGTTTTTTCCAGAAGGGTCACTCACTGAAAATTGGAATAGACTCATGAAAATTGTTCCTAGAGATAATTACTATTAATGACTTTCATCCAGGATGAATATCAAATTAGAGCCAAATTCTATTGTGATGCGCACTCAAGTACATAATTCAGAATTTTAATGTAAATCTACTGCACTTGCTAAAAATCAGATTTATCTACTGCAGTAACCGCCATCGTAAACATTTCTATGCAGTATTCTTCTACTCTTGGATAACAACCCCTGTGGATGCTGCCCAAAACGTACGTATGGAAGTAATGCTGATGAGATGAGACCATCTTGTTCACCTCAAATAAATGCAAACCTTATTTTTGGAGGACACAGTACTATTTCCAATAGCATTTGCTCTATCACTAGCATATAAACAAATACCTGTGAAGCTTGGCATTCGAAAAGGACAAGGAAATCTCTGTGATAGCGGAAACCCAAGGAACAAGCACAAGCACCTCGGCACACAGCAGCTCTCTCTCTCCTGAGACATCTGTCCGGTGGCCACACAGCCACTTTTTGACCCCCCTCTGCCCAGCAGAGAGAAGTACAAGCTGAAAATGGCTGAAAAATCTGAACATCCTTTCTGAAATACGTGCTGTAGGTGGTCACCAACCCTTGCTGAGGTCCCTTTAGGAGACTGAACACCCAACATTTCCATGTAGACCGCAGCCCTTCCTCCTACTCCCTCGAGCTCTTGGGTCCAGTGCAGCCTCAGACCTGGCAGGGTTCAGCACCATCACCTGAATGTCCCACCACGGGGGAGCTGCTCGTGGCCAGGCGATGCCCAGGTCAGAAAACCCTCTGCTGCACATGGAGAAAAGAGACCTGTCCCAGCTGGACCCAGCAAGGCTCCCTCCGGCACCGCGGGCGCGCTGCTCTGCCTCAAGACAACCAACGGAGAAACCCTCACGATGCCTCGACACCCCGTGACTTCACTGAGAGTTATGAACTATTTATACAGGTCCTTTGCCAAATGTGTTTCTGTACAAGATTGGAAAGCATCAAAAACAAGTAAGTGATGTACTTCAGCTATTCACACGGGCCTTTCTCTTCCTCTGCATTAATAATTTAGTGAAACTGTGGCATGACACATACATATACAGTCAAAAAGGAGCAAAAAATACTGCAAAGGGTTATTTCAAGACAGTGTGGTAATGTGAAAAGACCAGAATGAGCCCTGTCCTACCCTTCAAGCAGCAGCTTTCACTTGCTTCCTGCTTTTTATTTTCCTTTTTTTTTTTTTTTTTTTAAATAAAGTGCCTCTCATATTGTTTATGTCACCCCAAATACAAAGGACATCGGTTCCAGCAGAAATGGCATTATGCAGAAGCATCGTACGAGGTGGCATCGGTGGTAGCCAAGGATAAGAATAAGATGGAGCTTGAGTTTCTCTCGTTTTGGCAAACCCGGCCAAAGCAGCAGATCTCCAAGCAGCAGCTCTTTATAAATACAACTGTGCCCATCTCAGAGTGGCAACGCGCATCCCCCCAGCTATGACATGCATCCGCAGGTCCAATTTGCAATAGCTAACGACGAACAATGACGGTTTTTCACAGAAATTGCAGTTTTCTTGTCACCCAACAAGACAAAAATCACTTGCATCTTCTCATAAGGAATTATAGCCAAACACCAGTTTTTGAATGGAAATTGCCAGCCTAGCAGCTGGAGCAGGAGGAGAAATACTGGAGAGAGGCTCCAGTCCCTAAGCTGCCTGATTTGGAGCAAGCAGGGAGGAGCAGCTCACGGTGCATGAAGGGAAGAGGATGAGGAGCGGAGATTCCCAGGCCAAGGCCACGGCCAAGGCAGAAAGGTGAATTTGTTTCTCACTATTCTCATTCAAAGCTGCAGCACTGCTAATAGGATAAAACAGAACAAAAGTGTTCAGCAACAGTAAACCAGCCATATTTAGACCAAAAAACAGTACTGAAAATATTCTGACCTGCTTTATAGCTAACTGTATCTTTGTCAGGGCTCCTTTTATGTCCTTCTTTCCCACCGAGGACCAGGTCCTTTGGTTCCTTCCCTGTTAAGCCTTTTCTGTTGCTGGGTTTATCTTTAAAGATGTTGCCTATATTTCCAAGCCTTTCATATTTCTCTGTTACATATCCCTGCTCCATCTGGCACTTGCAACACCTTCCAATTTAGATTCATCTGGAATGAATCCAGCAACAGCTTCAGAAATACCGAAACAGATGCTTTAAACAATGTCTCTTCCACCTTTTGCACTGATGGAGGAGGAGGGAGCTGTCAGACCTTCCTGCCCTCTCCTCCACAAAGGAGGACTTCAGACTCCCGAGATCGTTCACCAAAACTGCTGGAGGAAAGAGCAGTTGAATTTTAGGATGTCGTGGCTATTGGGGCGGCTCTGGGCCCAGGCACTGAGAGCCCCCGCAGGTCCTGGGCAGCTCCTGGTTTCCTCCATGCATCCTCACTCCAAATCCACGCCACATCCTCACTCCCCTGCAAAGACAAATCCCACCCGCTCTCCAGTTATCTCCTACCGCCATCTCTCTCTCCATCTCTGCCAGCTGCCTGTAGCTATATTGTCTTCTCCTCTGCCACATCCATTGCCAAATGGCCCAAGTGCCACCAGGCAGGTGGGTCCTCCATCCCTGAGCTACCTCCAGCTGCTCTGCTGCCGGGGCTGGGGACAGCAGCGAGGTGTCACAGGGACCCTTCTTGATTTCCAAGCATCCCTGAAGTGCAGGGTGCGAGGCAGTAGCTTTCCTCTGGAGCCCTGTACCCAGAGCCATGGCAAGGAGGAGGAGGAGTTCAGGACAGCGCCAGGGTGCAGTGCCACCCCTGCAGATGCTCAGCCCAAGCCCAGAGCGAGCCCCGCAGCGTCCTGGTACTCGCTGCCTGTTTCAACAGCCTCAGCAGCACCCGTCTGCCTCCAGTCCCATTCTGACTCCTCCCAGTGAGGCTGCTTTGCTCCTGAGGAGCTCCTGGATTTATGGATCTGTAACCACCTATGAAGCTGCTGGCACAACGTGTATATACATACACCAGGAATATCAATTATCAGACGCATCGGTCACTGGGGCTTCAGCTCCACGTTCAGAACTCCCTGCTCACTCAGTGCATACACCACAGATTTATTTAACCATCTCCATTTTCTTCCTTGTTTTCTTTTCATCTTCACGATTATTGCCTATCATTCAGCAGGAGGTTGCATCTATAACTCAAAACAGAGCTTCAAATCTGGCTCCTGTTGATAATGAGGGTGTAGTGTAGCATTGATCTAGCTTTTTGTATGCTGTAATAAATATAAATCAAACTCAAAAATCCTTCCCACTTCTAAATGTAAACCTTTCATCAAATAGCCAGCCTTATCTTTGGATTTTTCAAGTGTTGCTAATTTTTCAAGTACGTACACACACTAATTGTTTATCCCCCCTATGGTGTAAACACAAGCTGAACCTAATCTCTAACAGGTTTCAGACTGCCCCTCAGACGCTGAAGAGGACGAAATTCCCGCTCTCACACAGAGCATCTTTGGGAGCGGAGCTGCTTTGAATTGCAGTGCTTTGGTGCAAACTGGGACGTAAAGCACTGTGCAAGGGCCCGGCGGGGTGAGGTTCCCCAGACCATGAGGAACCCCTGCAAGTTTCTCCACAAATACGCCACTCTGTGAGGACTTCTACTGCAACCAGCCCTCGCGGGGAGCTCTTCAAACAGACACGCCACCTGAGAATATGAGGTGTCTGTGACCGCTCTCTCTTCAGATAATAGAGTGCTTTTAATTGCTAAAACTATTAAAAAGCATTTACCCTTTTTTAAAGGATCACAGAGAAAGCTAGAGCATAAAATCAGCAGGAAAATTAACAGCAGTCAAAAAAAGCATGGAAAGATTCCCTTCCTCCGCAGGCGCCACGTGGCTGCGGCCAGCCCCGCGCCCAGTTGCCGTGCTGCAGGAGCTGGCTCTCCCCACCGGGAAGCTCCGGAGCACCAGGAGGGTCAAACCCTCGGTTCCCTTCAGCCTCCACCCCAGACCCGAAAAATCACCCTCACGAGAACCATTGTCACGCCCGACCGCAACCCATTGCAGCCACTGGAGTAGTTCTCATTAAGTAAATTATTATTTATCACCCATTTTTAGTGGATGAAGGACCCCGGAGCATTCGATAGCGGTGGGAGCCACGCCACCCCAGCCAGCTGCAGGGGCTGACGCTGGCACTGACCCTCTGTCCTCAGAAAAGCTCGGGGACAACCGGCAGGTCGCAGCGGGCAGATCCCAGCCTGGCTCCTCGGGGAGGCCGAGGGCTGACCCCCGCCTTGCAGGGCAGAGTCAAACCTCCCGTCCAAGAGCCCTTCGGAAATTTATTCCGCCTCTCGCACGGTGGTACCAGAGCCATCACTTTGCCACCTTTCCTAGTCACTCACAGGGGTTTCTTCAGCCCACAAAGGGAAGGGTGGCATCTGTCTCACATGGCATCTGTCACAAAACCCCGTCACGGCCGAGGGGCAGGAGGGAGGCACGGCTGATCCGTCCCAGGACGCCTGCCCCCGGCGCAGCGAGGAGCGGAATGGGGAGCAGCGTCCCTCGCCCGAGCAGCGCCCGCCCGCCCGCAGGTACGCGGATGCCTTTCGTATAAAATCCGAGGCTGCTCGCAGCAGCTCATGGGGCAGGATGGGCGCAGGAGGCAGCCTGCGTTCAAGTGCTGAATCAAGCTTTGAGAACAGGAAATCTTATTTCGTTTACAGTACAAGACAAAGCTGCTGTAAAACCCCTCCTTCATAAAGTTCTATCGGAGAGTGCCTTCCATGTAATTAAATGATACAGTTAATAAAAAAACAAGTATCAAAGGGAAGGTAAAGTAAAGGTTTGAAGGCGATGTTTTCAAGTCTGATTTCAAAACGATGTTGCATAAATGAGAAAGCAAATTTAACAATATTATTGTAGTCTATCATTAGGAGAAAATGAGAACAATCTACTTATCACTAAACTGCATTTTTTAAACAAAAAGCAGCACTTAAAGCAAAACACGTGGTTGAGATAAAGACTGTAGAAGCTGGGTTAGTCACAACAAACCAGACTGAAAGAAGGTTTTAGCCAAGACATCCTGTTCTACAGGCTGTGTTCAAAACTGCTGGTGTCCCCCAGCACAGGGAGCAGGCGCTGGGAGCACGGGGGTCCCACCACGACAAAGGGAAGGCAGGGGCTGCACTTCGTGACCGAGCAAAAGGGCACCCACGGAGACAGAGGTTTCACCCACAGCAAATCCCTGGGCCAAAGGTGCAAGATCCCAGCGGGAGCTCACAGAGCGGTGGCATCGCTGCTGTGCTGTCGCAGCCCCAGGTTAAACCCAGGCAGAGGTTCTGGGACACCCCCGAGCGGGCTCGGATCTCCCCGGTATCCCGCGTCCCTCAGGACACGGCAATGGCAGCCAGCTGATGCTCGTCACAAAATTTTACAGTTTCCATACAAAGAACGCGCGAGTCGGCTTTTGCTGCCCCCAAACTTGCATTGTGACTGCGATCCGCACCGTGCTCTACCTTAGCATCACGTACTGTCTCGTGGGAAATAATAAACAAATTGCAGAGGTTAAACAGCGTTATTCTCCCCGGGCACTGAATGCATCCTCCATCAGACCTGGGGACTGAGGGCACTCTGTCCCCTAAATTCTCACGGCAGGATAAGAAACCAGCTGCGTTTACAAACACATAACTTGCTCTTGTACAAACAACGCAATAAAAAAAAAAAAAGTTAGCAAGGTGAGTTGCCAAAAACCTCCATTTGATACCAATTCTCTCTGCTCAATAAATTTAATAAGCCAATAAACCTCTTTTATTACAGTCTCACACTACAGTCTCCCTCAAAACTCAGCGAGGTATGAGGCTCCGCTTGCCCCCACTAGCATCACTAGACGCCAGCTTCAGATTCAGTCATTTCCAGCCCAGATTCAGGTTAAGTAGAAATTTAAAAATAATTCAAATATACAAAAATCAGTATGTTACCAAAATTATCCTTTTCATATGGAGGGTGAATTATTCTTTCAAAATTTGCCGTTACCCCTGAAGTACCAGAAACACAACTGATAACCAAAGTACTTTGACACACTTGAAGCGCCTTGAGAAATCCGGGGTTAAACACATAAGAATCACATGAAGTTCACGGTGATGAATCACACAAAATTCAGCATGTGCTCAGCTCCGTGAGCGAACCAAACCTACAGCCAGGAGTCTGTCAGGTATTTGGTTACTCTGCCCTACACGGTTTAAAGAAAACCAGCATCTGCCCTTGACTAAGAATCTGTTGTAAGTAGGAGAAAGCTAAGTGAACATAGAAATGCCACCTGAAAGATTAACAGCCCAGGACACTACTGGTGCAGAAATCACCAGATTTAGGATTTTAGGATCCTGCTTGAAAATCCCCTTACTTTTCCCATCTTGATTTGAATATCAAGAATTCTTACCAGTGAATATTAATAGGAGAAATTAATGATTATATTGGGAAAATAAGTCTCAAATGGAATAAATGATCAAATATAAAATAAAATCTGTATTGCCAATGCTGCTAGCACACCCCTGTAAAGTCCCAGCCCTGAGGTATTAATCAACCAATGCTCTGTTAGTGGTTAGAAACAAGGACAACGTGTTGCAGTCCCAGATGTCTGCTGGACAGGATTTATGACGGCACCCATTGCGTATAACCTTTGAATCGTGACCAGAGCAGGTACGAGCCAAGAGCCTGCGAGCCAAGGACATGTTCCCTGACCATACTTGGTCAATTCGAGGAGCGGTCAAGACCTCCGACTCACGGACCACCTACCCAAATTATACCCCCTACTCACAAGGGAACGACAGACGACTACAACAGAGGCTGAGTGCTGATTTGCATCAGAAGCGAGAAAAGAACCAATCATCAAGAGAACGATAATGAATATGCATTGTATAGACTGAATACATATGAATTAATATATAAATATTTGTTGATTGCAATGTGCAGGCGGACATCATTGGGAAGGATCCCATGTCCCCGGTGCGCATCGTTAATAAAGGACGTCTCTGCTTCTCTAACTGGGTGTAGAGAAGTTTTTCTGACCCCTGCAGATTTGCAACACTACCACCCCGTTATTCCTGGGGGGAAGTGGGAGCAGCCTGTTGGTCTGGGACTAAGTCTGGAGCTCCCTGGGCTGGCAGTGGCCGGGACCAGCAGCTGGTCTCTCCGCTCCGTCCATCCACCGACGGCTTTCACCTGCCTTATCCCCGGGACGGATCCCCCAGGAGCAGGGTGGCAGCTGTCATGTTTGAGTCACTACCCACCCTCCTCATCCCTTACGCTTGTGTGCGGAGCTGGGCACTGATGCTGAAAAATGCAGAAGATCCTCTCCCTGCTGCAGAACATTTATAATGTACCGCATGCAAAGCCAACGATGGAACTGGTTTACAAACCCAGTGGTTTAACTCTGACAGCTATGCCAGGGAAAGCAGGAATGCTTGAACAGGCAGGCTTTAAGATACATCAGAATAAGAAGAGGCTTTTGATATATATTTAATTGCAAAACTCAAAGAAAATCCAAAAGCAACCCGAGGTGAATAACTGAGATGAGAGATTCAGCTAGGAGAGCTCAGAGAAATGCAAAGAATTGCACATTTTCCCCCAGCTGAATCCTACAGACACCACTTCAAACAAGGAACAGAAATCTAGAAGTGGAAGCGGCTGCTCAGCGCTCTGACAGTCCTGGGCAAGGTGTGCAGCCTGAAGAATTCAACGCCTTAACAACTGGGAGAGGGGTATTATGTATTTATCACATGTGTTTTCAAAGCAGCCCAAGATGGAAAAAAAAAAAAAGAAAAAAAAAAGAAAAAAAAAGGCAAAGCGCAGCAAAGCCTTCAGAAGGTAATGCCTTTATGCTACCCCACTTTTAGCATCCAACAGACAGGCAGTCTCTAGTAGCCACAGCCAGCGGCAGATTAAGCAGTAAAACTAGTAAAAAAAAAGAGTATGTGCTACAGCTTTCTGGCACCGGCGAATGGACTGGATGGATTCACACACCTGGCAGGCCTTTCTCATTGACTTTTCCCTGAAAATTGTGGCAATTTTTCTCCTTCTGGCCATTTTCTTATTTTTTTAATCTATAACTTGGGAAAGGAGGAGTAATTTTTTTCCTCCAACAGGCAAACTTGATACAGGTCATCTCTAACTGCATTAAACCCACTCGAAAAATACCATCATGGGTGAGACGCCCCTAAATGGCCAGCCAAAAAACAGCAACGCCACCTCCACAGCGCTTCTGATCACTGCAGAGCTGTAAAACAGCCAGTAATTATTTTTCTCCCTTGAAGCAGCAACCCCATCATCACCTCCAGTTTATCAGCGCGGCCGCCGTGCAAGGGGAGAACGAAGGCGCTAGTTACGCAAGCGCTTCGGCGGTTCTACACTGGTGTGATGTGTTTTCCACTGACGCTTATTGGGACAGGCACTGTCTTACCCATTCGTGCTCAAGAGATCACCCCGCAGAGCAGCTCGCTCCAGCCCTGCTGCAGCTCCTAATAAATAATGCCTTAGTCCGCCACCGCCTCCAGGAGGAAATGTGAAAGGTGCTGAAGTTGAATAGCTGGGGAGGCAAAGGGAAAACTGAGGAAAGTTTTCTCTGCTTTGCCTTAGAACACAGCAGCCGTGCCAGACCCTGGAGCCAACACACAGCTCCTCGACTCGCGATACCCCTCCACGGAGGATGCGAGACAGAAGGTTGGTATTAAAAGACGGGGACAACCACGTGTCTTGTCCTTTAGCACACGATACCCAAGTTGGTTTTTTTAAATCACCTGGGTAGATACTGCGCGTACGTTACTTGCAGGGTTCCCATCCTCGTGGCACCGCTGCATGCACAGTCCTTTCCACACCTTTATCCCATATCTCTACCAACTGGATGGGAAACGGAGAACCCAAGCAAAGGCACGAGGAGACACTGGCCACGGGAACCACAGTTGAACACCACGACTTGCCCCTGCTCCACTTCTCACTTCACCTCCAGATTCCAGAAGGAGCTGGTCTCTGTACTGACTCAAAATCCAGGTTCCCTTTTCTTCCCTGCCTCTGTTCAGCAGAGCTCAGTGCCATCCCTCCCAGCCCAGCCCCAGCTCTCTGGTGGAAATACAGCCCGAGAGGCGCGAGCTGCCGAGGGCAGGTACCCAGCAGGAGGGCCTGGCACGGCTGAAGAGTTCTCTTAATGAAGAAAACCGATCCAACTGTTTTCAAAACCAAAGCCAGGCACGGAGCGAACTCCTGCTAAGGGGCTGCCCGGTGGCGGCAGATGGAAACAGGGGGAGATTCTACAGCACACGCACGGGTGGCTCCCCTCACTGTGGAACAAGGCGCGTTCAGGAAAAGAAAACAGAAATAAATAAAGAATAAGAAACCATTTAGGAAGCGGCTCCCACACAGTGTTTTCAAGGCACGAAATGCAATTTCGTTCTCCAAGGCGGCACGACAGGACTGCAGCCGGTGCCAGGCGAGTACAACAAATCACAGACTCCAGCGCCCGCAAGAGCGGAGCTGCTGCGCTGGGTTTCAGACAGGCTGCTGCGCTCCCGAAAGGTAAAACGTTGAAAATCCTTTGGCACATAATGTGACAGAGATCTTGGCCGTGTGCTCACTGATTCAGAACAAACCCACCCAAATCTCCATCGAAGGATAAATTATGTCACAGTTGAGAACAGATGCTTGACTGTACAGTGACAAAAACTATAAATACACTGTGGCTGCACACGATATCAACATACGAACTTGCGAGCACTAGGCACTGCAAGGCAGAGCTCAGCCTGAAGCCCCAAAGCGGGGACTGAGGGCGCCGAGGGCTCAGCAGGCACTGCAGCATCGTGCCCGCCCCGTCCCTCCGAGCACCCTGGCTGCGCGCAGCTGACCGCAGGCTGCCAGAACAGCATCTCCCGCAGCGTTTTATACCCCCTCCCTTCATCCACCTTGCAGTAGGCAGGGCTGAGCTGCTCAGCTGCGGTTCTCTGAAAGCTCTCAGGAAGGAAGGACGAAGCAACTCAAAGCTCTAGAAGAGAGGAAAACCCATGGCTCTTCCCAGAAAGACCTGACCTCCTGCTGATGCTCTCCCAACACTTCCCCTCGTGGCTCTCCTGGGTGTCACTGCCCATCGCTGGCAAGGGCACACCCGAGAGCTGCTGGGGAGCCGCGCTCCCACCACCCTCGCACCGTGCTCCCATCCTCGCTGACCTGCAGCACGGACACCCAAATGGAAAAGCTCATTCTGAAATGCTGGCATCTTTGCTTGACAGAGCCTGTATTTTACAGTAAAAATTTAACTACATCAATTCATGTAGTTTGGGGTTGGGCTTTTTTGTTTGTTTGGGGGCTTTTGTGGTTTTTTTTTGTTGTTAATGGGTTTTTTTTGGTTTTTGGGTTTTTTTTTGTCTAATGAAGTTTTCCTCTGAAACTTAGACAATAAAATAATTGTGTTGAGCAATGTTTCTCATTTACAGATCTCAAAGCACTGAAGGAATTCATTAGAGTAGTTTGAAACAGCAAAAATGTTTTGAATAAACTCCCACGAACCCAAAGCAAGCAGGATCAAACAGGAACAGGAATTCATGCATGAGAGCCAACGCCAAAGCAGGAAAAATGAACAGATTTGAGGGGATCGTTATCTCCCCCTAGTCTCGACCCAGCCAGGTGGCAGAATCTGGTCTGATCCGAACACAGTGCCAGTCTCATCGCTCCAGCCTGGCTGAGGTGTAACGCCGGGGGCGCCTAAGGCCAGGCGTGGGCAGAGGGGATGGAAGATGCCAGCACTGCGGCCGGGGGCCCCTGGTTGGTAAGTGCTCTCCCACGCTCACCAGCTGGAAAGGCTGAGGAGGAGGAGAAGGTGAGAACAGGTAAGAAAGCGCCTTGTTCTGCGCCTGAGCCTGATCCCGCCCTGAGCGCCGGGAACGGCGGCGTGTGGCAAACGCCCCACAGCAGGAGAGCGGAGCTCTTGTGCCACGAGTCGCTGAGATCTATGGGGAGGCGCTCCAAAACCCTGCCCTTCGGGCTGCCGGCGCTTCGGCTCCCTGCCTGCAAAACCAGGCGGAACAGCAGACCCTGCGCCCTGCCGCTGGGGACAGGAGCTCACTGACGGCGAAGGAGTTGCTCTGATGCTGTGGAGGTGGGCAAAACGGGGAGGCGGCGGCTGCAGGTGTCAGAAAGAAGATGTATACATTAAAATGCATTTTCCTGAAAGATCAGGATCTCTTGGTTAGAGTATAAATAGCATAAACCGGCCTCCTGAGAGCTACGTGGTGCTGAGGAGAGCTGGAATCGGAGAAAGTCTCCTCATGAAAGCCGTCTCCACCCTGATCTTCCTTCCCCCAAAGTATTATTTTTGAGTTGGGGCACAAACAAACAGGAGATGTAATCTTTGTTTAAGAGAGAGGAAGCTTTATCTTGCCTTCAGGAAATACATATTAAAATTTAATTCTCGTAAATACCTTTTTACAGCTTGCAGAGTTAGTTAGATTGAATCCATTTTGTTTTCAAACCATTAAATAAAGTTTTGCATTGATCTACAGATTATCGGTGGGTATATCACAGCCAAGCTCCTTCCTGCTTGATTATCCCCCTAGAACCTTTTTTAAAAATATTGTTCAGTCTGAAATCAATAGCTACCCTTGCAAAGGAAAAAAATAAAGCCATGAAAAGGTTCCCAAACGCAAGCTTTAAACCTCTGGGTGGATCCTACCCAAAGCACTAAGGAAACATTTTGCTGCCATCCAAGCGCAAGGAAGGGACGTGCCACCTCTTCCCAAGCCCCTGGGGGCTGCCCACAGGATGGAGACCCTCGCACGGGGGCACGGGAGGCGGAGGAGCAGAGGCCTCGACACGTCAGCAGCGTCTCGGCGGAATGAATACCCACCGCCGCGTTCAGGGAAACGGGGCAGCTGGATTTCAAAGCGCTTGACCAAACCCCCTCTTTAATTGGCACTCCCTCCTAATGTCATTGCCCACAGTAACTCCTTTTCAGTACAAAAAGGATGACACAGAGCTACAAGCCTTTTTCAGTTACAAAAGAGAACGCACCTGAGATTTCT
This sequence comes from Leptosomus discolor, assembly GCF_034619465.1. NCBI lineage: Eukaryota > Metazoa > Chordata > Aves > Leptosomiformes > Leptosomidae > Leptosomus > Leptosomus discolor. The sequence goes on from NC_141399.1 coordinate 1,576,689, forward strand.
GGTCACTGACTTTTGTATCTTTTGATGACGTTTTTTATATGGTTTTCCAGTAAGAGTGGATTAGTTTAGAAAAGCCTGACACTTCCCACAGAAGTGGAAAATGTATCAAACATGATAATTATGCTGCAAAGAATGCATTTTAAAAATCATTCCTCAACAAGTACTTTTTTTTCCAAAAGCTTTAACCAGTTCAGCAGCTGATGAGTCATCAGTCTACTTGAAGATGCTCAAGAATGACTAATTTAAATTTTGAAAGTAAAAATACGAGGGTTACATACTTCGAGATGCAGGTCATGTTCATCTCTAACGAGATCTCTTAGATGAGACTGAAGTAAGACAACAATTCCTGCTCCAGACCGGACAGAAGGCGTTTCTCCCGGCTGCGGGGAAGGTCCCTGGGCTGCACATCCCTGCCCCTCTCTTCCGTGCTCGCCCACGCGCGCTTCAAGCCTGTCACAACACCCGGCAATCGATAAGCAGATGGCTGAGAAAATGAGAGCGTTTTGCATTGGTGCTTTCCATGGACGAATCCATGAAGACAGGCAGCACTGCCAGCCGCAGCAGCCGAGCAGCAGCCGAGCAGGGGACCAGCCCTCTTCAACAAGTGGGACGAGCATCCCACAGCCCGCAGGTGATGCGGGAGTCCAGGGGCATAAGGAAGAGGCGAAGAGATGATCGTGGGGTTAGCACATCCAACTCTGTCAGTTAAGAACCACACATTTTCCTCCATCTTCGAGGAAAAGGTTAGTTGATAAAATCAGCAGATCCCTTATTAGATTCGGTTCCAGCCACTCTTGACTTTGTTCAGGCAGTGCTGCTCCTACTGGGAGTATGCAGAGTGGAGGGAATAAATAAATAGCTAATTTTTTACCCACTTAGCTCCCATACCTGGCAATGCCTGCCTAGCAAGTCAGAGAAGATTGAAATACATGAACCCGTGGCAGAGCTTTTTTAATATTCCCAGAGCTGAGCTCAGGAGATCTGCTTCTCCTGGGGTGACAGATTCATCACAGGCAACGAAATGCAATTTTAATACTTTCATGGCAGGAAAGTTATACAGTATAAAACTTCGGGATTTCCAATCTACCCTGTCTTAACTACATTTTTTTATAGTTATATAGAAAGAACATTTGTGTTGTTATTTTAAATCTGAAAGACTTGAGACAAGGCATTGGCATAATGGAACATCCGCAGCAGAGGAGCACAGCTTCGCTGGAGCCTCATGGGCACCTCCCTCCCTCCCAGCAGGGTCCTGTGCCCTTGCCCATCCCCTAATAAATCACTTTTGTTAGAGGAATGGAAGACCGGCCGGAATTGCCTAACACCATAGGAAGGCATCAATGATGGGGGACCTGATTCAGGAAAAAAAACTTACATTTAAAACCTACATTTTAAGACTAAACTGAAAAAACCAATCTCGCCCCTGGTGAGCTAGAGGTGCACTGCCAGTTACCAGCAGCATTTCTTTACGGTGTCAGCATGTTGTTCCTCGTGGCTTGCCACAATACAGCATTCCATCACCTTACGCAACAGTACCAGGATTAAGATCATTATTACCAACTTATCCAGGTTTTTACGCCTCTTGCTCACGCGTAAAACTGCGGCTTCGCTCTCCTTCGCCAGCCTGGGTGCTCAGGGCATCCGCATCAATGGGCTATCACAATGCAGCATGCGCCGCAGCGACAGATCCCGTCCTAAACCGGAGCAACTCCACTGATTTCGGAGTTGTCCCTCGCTGGCCTGAAAGGTCCCGTTTATTCACAAATTCTTGTCCTTCAGGAGATGAACTCATCTCCTTGGTTTTTGTCTGTCTCTTCTGTGTTTCACACGCATCTGTTGATGCTGACACTGAGTGGCTCAGCTGCACCTACCGTGTCTTGGTCTTGCTCATTTACTGTTGGCAGTGATTCTTCTTTTCCCTTTGTATTCTACTTGAATTTTTGCAGGTTTTACACACTTGGATGTGGCTGGTTTTATTTAAGCAAGGCTAAAACTGTCCATCCTGCTTTTCCCCAACATGTGGGCCAGTGAGCCCTTTTTTCTCCCATGGTATGTGCCTGTTACATCTGTTCATTTACCTCAAGGCCTTTACTTTGCTGGTTTCATCCAACTTGAGCACCCTTCATCACTCCTTTCCACATGGTGCCCAAATGTAATCTCCCATTTTACTTTTATTGTCTTCTCCCACACATACTTTGACCATAAGTTTCTTCTGGCTGGTTCTGTTTTGGAAAACAGAGGCACTTCAGAGAAAGCATCTCCAAAAGACCTTTTTTCTCCTACATTTATCTTCCAGGCTGGTTTTCTGTCCTGCCTTGCACCATCAGTGTCAGCACTTCAAACACGGCCTCCCAAGCAGCCGCCTCTCTACAGCGGCCACCGCTGCCTCCAGTAAACAAATCACTTGGGCATCACATCTGGATTTCGGATCATGAGTGTCAAAGTCCCATCATTACAACTAAAGGGAAAGATGACGCTCTAGCAAGCAAAAACAACTGCAATTTTTCCCACTGGTTGTTCAGCACCACTGCAGTCAGGATGGGAAACCCACAACCAGTGGCAGCCTCCCAGACGTGGTACACTACGGGGGAAGGACGCAGGGAAGGCTGTAGTTACTACCTCTCTAGCAGATTATTATTACTACTGTTACTAATTTTCAGATCAGAGCTTTGCTGCATGCAGCTGCTGGAGGTAAAGCCAAGACTTCAGTCCTTCCCTTTCACCTGCCCATGAGCCCCCAGGTAGCACCGGTGGGAAGCAGCCGTGATGCAGCGGTGTTTGCTACCCATTCCCAGCGTACAGCAGCCCACTGCAGGGGAGATGGGGGGTCCTTCTTCCTTACTCCTTGCCCCAGCACATAAACCACGTCAGAGTATTGTCAGTAACAAGCTCATTTCGAATTACTGACCCCTTATTGCGCTTTGTAGCTTGCACATAACAAAATGATACTGCAAATAGGAAAACAGTTTGTTTTCCCTACCTAGGGAAAATCATTCCCACGTAGCAATATTATTATAGACTTCAGCTCAGCTCAACTCCAAGAGGAAAAGCTATTACTAACTCACATGATAATGAAGGTTTTTCTTTACCTGGATCTACTTCAGAAAGACCAGAATCAGAACTGGCACTCTTCATCTAAACAGCAAATGTCTACCTAAAAATCCTCTAAAAACCAGCTCACTTAAAATTAAATCCATTTGCTTTCTACTGTACGCCTTGCCTGAGGCATTAATTTGTTTAAAAAGTGACAGAGAACACTATATCGCTGCCCTGGGTACCACGGGACACACCAGCTCGCAAGGTCTGTGTTCCCAGAACGCTCTGAGCTGGTTCCTTTTAACATTTCCATGGCAGCGGCCCCCATCGACCCCCCTGTAATCATCCACGGCAGTTTCCAGGTATGCAGGGCACGCTTCGAAACACCAGATCCCATCTTGTGAAGCCCCTCGAAACAAGCTTTTGAGCTATAAACTGTGCTCCAAGGTTTCATCGAGTGAAGATAAAGCACTGACAGCTCCTCCACTCCAGCGAGGATAAACGAGGGAGAGGGTGCAGCCCAAACACCGCCCGGGAGCCAAGATTATGAAAGAGGCAGTTACACGGTGGGGGCGGGGGGAAGAAGAGGAGCTGACTTCATTGCATTGTAGTGGGTTGGATCCTGTCTCTCTGGCTGGTCTTTCTACCACCGAGAAACATGTTTTAAGAGACTGCCAAATCCTGGTTCCTTGCCTGCAGGCACTGCTGGTGGAAGAGGCGACCCAAGGCGAAAGGCAGTGCAGAAATGTGTCGTTTGAGAAATCCTCTTCAACCTTCATAAATATGTAATACATAAAGATTAGGAGATACCTCCAAGACAAGCTGCATTGCCCACACTTACTATAGAAAATGCTAGCGTGGGTGCAGAGACCTGAAAATATTAGTGTGGGTGCAAAGACCTGCGTGCAACTATATACAGTTACAGCAGACAACAGAGAAATAAGGGATGATATAATGCACAGCTACCTCAACAGCATCCTCAAGGGAAAAAAAGTTTATAACTACCATCTAACAGTCTTTGAAACTTCCTACTGAGTCATTTCCCTCTGAAGTTTCTACAGCTACTCTTCCTTTTACTGTGGTGAGTATTTCAAAGCAGACGTTATGCTTTTATTTCAATTATTCTCTTCACATCCCCCTCCTCATTTTTCAGGGAATGTCAGTTTTCTACTCGGAATGGTTTATTTTATATTTCCAGATAAGCATTTACAGAGATATTATACAGATGCTAGTCTGTAGCAAGCTCGTCACACTCTCTCCAGTGTTTGGTGCTGCCCTACTTTAAGGATCCTCCACACGATGCTGTGTTACACAGAGACTATATTAAGCACACACATGCATAAATGCCCTCGATAATGTCTGGGTGCCTTTGAATTAAACAAGTGGTAAAACAATGCAGAACAGGGCACAAATTTCAGACTAACAAAATTATCCACATCAGCTGGGTTGAGAAACCTCAAATTATCTCATTGATTAAAATCATACCCTCTTCATGCTGATCAAACAGATAATGCACCTTATTTATTTAAAAACAACTACTTGTGTTAAGTAGTACCTGCTGAAATGGAAGTTTCATGGTGAAATTAATGCAATTAGCTGTTCGAAACGGGAGGAAGGTGCGTGTGAAATACCTGCCTGGAGATCCGGAAGAAAAGTTTCACTTGGAATTCATAAATAATTCCCTGACACCAGTAAACTCAATAGCAAGCTCTTGTTAAATTCCAGGCTAAGCCCTTTAAAAACGAAACAAAACAAAAAACTTCAGTGGTATTTAGGTACCAAGGTCTAAGACTGCTGCCTGCCTGCTTAATCCTGGAGACACATTTGTGGGTTTGAACCATGAAATTCCCCGAGCTGCTCGAGCCAGAGCCCTCCCAGGCAACGGGGCAGCGGCTGGAGCACCCAGTTCGGAGGCGAGAGCCCTGCACCCACTCCCAGGCTGCGGGGGCGATCAGCACGCCAGCGTCTTCCACACCTGCACTAAACTTGTGCCGCTTGCCCAAAACGACCGCGGATGCACCGGTAACAGCGAGCCAGGCGTTAGGACTGGAAAACAACATGCTCACCTCGCTGGAGAAATTCAAGGTCCTGTTCTCTGCCCGCAAGCCGCTGTGGTATTGAGCAACCACTGGGTACAAAGAGCAGCCCCGGGTGGGTTCATGCCGGCAGCAGGAGACCCCTGTTCAGCACTCGAGCGTGCCCCGTGGTCCAAACTCCCCACAGGAGCACCATGGGGACCCCAGCCACCCAGGATTCCATGCCTGAGTCTAAGCATTGGTTGCGAGACACTGATTTCATAAACGCCCGAGTCCTTTCTTGGACGCGGTGCTCAGTGCAAAGCGGCTCTCACGTGGAGCGTCCTGATGGACTGCAGCCAGAGCAACCTCCCTGTCGAGCCAGAGCCCATAGAAAGAGCGATGAGAGCTTTATACACTTCAGCCAGCTGTGAACCAGGTATTTTTTCTCGTGAAGCTGCTAGAATTCACTAAGTGAAACCGTAATTATCATTAGCTTTTGTCATCATTTATAAACTTTAATACCTGCTACCACCATTGGCAAACGCAGGCAATCCAGGGACAGAACCCTGTCTCCTGATGCGCCAAGATCGGTATTTCTTCCCTTGAGTAGAGCAGCCTAAATAACATAAACCAACTTCATCTGTAGAAGAACAAAGACTTAGCTAGACTTGGCTGCTAAAGTAGACTAAACACAATATTTAAGTCTCTCTCTCAAGCTCAAGAGTAAAAGCAGAAAGATTTTGCTCTATAGGCGTTCTAAAAGTCAAGAAGATCAAAAGTTTCTGAGAGAAGCAATTCAGTATATCAGTTTAATGGAGGAAACGGGGAAAAAGAAAAAAACAATGACTGGTAGCCATAAAATTCTGCAGATCAAACATCAAAGAGTAATTAAAAAGAAAGGAGGATTTCTATGGACCTGAATGTATAATTAGGAAGGGAGCTACTGTTGAAGTGACACTACTTAATAATCTCATTGTAAAAACTGACAAAAGTTGCATTCAGGGGAATTATTTTTGAATTATTTAGAATTAGTAGTTTGAAAATGAAATGGAAAATGGGTGCTTGTACTGTTAAATGCTGCTAATGTACAAGTCTCCTCAGTGAAAAAGCTTCTCAATTAAAATACTTGCAATATAGTGCCATTACTTATCAGCTGAAATGCATTTTGTACCGCCATTCTCTTCGGGAACGCAATTGTTCACTGAATTGGGAAATTAACAGCCAAATCCAGTGAAGTGCTGTGCTCTCTCCTCCTACAAAGCAAACTCCCAGGGCTTTACCGGGCTTTGTGCAATGCTTCAAACTAGAAGAGTTAGATTTTCAATCTGGACCATGACATACCTCCTCTGCCCCACCCATATTATCTGAAAAGAATAAACAGGTGATGGAAAATGAAAGGACTTTGTTATTTTTATAATATACAAGTTTTCAGAACAGGAATCAAGTGCAACAGTGGACCTCAGCACGTAGCCAGAAGGGCTTTTCCCCCCCCAGTAAGTTGACAAGGCCACCGTATTGCAAGTAGAAGTTGCCCTTCTAGCAAGTCCACGTGGCCTGCAGGGGTGGTGAGGACATTGCTGTCTTGTCTCGCCACGGGCAGAAAGGTTTCCAGCGCGCGTTGCCACTTCCACGCCTCTAGAGAAAGCCAACGGCTTTAAACACTTGGAAGAGCTGTTAGGAGATGCAGAAATACAGACAGGGAATGGGACGGGCTTTATCTTGACTCGTGTTAGACTTGTCTGGTGTAGATGCCACGGGTGAGCAAGGTTCCCTCAACAACCAACAGAAAAAACCTGCAGTGGGTCAGGGACAGGTTTCTTTCTGATGTCTGGTTGAGGACAAAATGCCAGTGCTCTACAAGGGCCTGGGGAAATCCACTCACTATAGGTGATGAACATCGTCCTTTTAAACTCAGGAAAAAGAAATAGGCAGCGTAAGCGCTCGTTCTTACCTGCTCCTTGGCTCCAGAGCACCGGGAATGCGAGGGGCTACAACCTCGGCTCGCTCCGCCACCCTCAGTGGGAGCCTGGGTCCTCAACCCACCCAAGACAGACAGAGCTGGACGCAAGACACAGCAAGAGTCCACCCGATGGTAGTGCTGGGGTTTTTGCAGAATAAGGGAAGGAAGAGACACCTTAACCCACACTTCATTTTCTATCCACACGTAATCCAGTTCCGTGCAATCTGTGCTCAAACTCTGCTGGCACGAAGCACTGAGGCAGAGCGGCTCTGAGGGGGTTTTCTTGATCCGGCACCTGAACGCACATCGCGCCCAAACGCCCTCTATTTTACTCAACGTTGTAGGGCGAAAGGCCAGACGCAGCTCCGTGAGGAACCAGGAAGACCTCTCGGTGTCGGTGACTACACCACAGAGGCCAGTTGCTTCAGCTCACATCCAGGGAGCTGCTTGCTCCCAGCCCAGGTGAGATCAGCTCAGCTCCGTATTTTCTCAGCAGACTGCACACCTGCAACCCAGAACTGAGCCTCACCTCACCGTCCGATGTGCTACTTCCCTTTGCACTAAATTATAGATGTTAGACGATTCCGAGATAGGAGTGTTAATTATTAATAGGAATTATCTGAATTGATTTTCAATTACAGAATATTATTTTCTATTATATTGCAATAAGACTGCAGGAATTCCATTAAATTCAAAATGAGGATCATCAATTTCCATTAAGACACATGTAAACTGAATACATTATATCTCTGTTGAAGCCAATGATTTCCATTATCCCTTTCCATTAATTTCCATTCATTTGAAGTGACTCCATTTGAAATGGGCTTTAAAGACTTGATGGCTTTTCAGTATTCTGGGCTCTCTAATTTGACAGGGACATAAGCTAGCTGCCATCACCTGCTCCCGCACATTCACGAGTTGAAAACCTCTATTGAACTTCGTGACCGACTGCAGCAGGCAGCCAGCTCCTCCAGACACTTCTCCAAAGGCAGCTGCCACTTCTGCCCCTCCATCGAATCTGTCTTCCAAAACCTGACACACTAAAATTGACAACTTGGGTTTCTTTCTGCTGATTAAAAGGAAGGGGAGAAAAAAATTGCCCTTTTTTTCCAAAGCTGATTTGTCTTTCGATGACTTCTGGGGTTGAGCTAAACGCACCGATACCAGCACTATTCCGCTGCTCGAGACAATTCAAGCAGGGAGAGGATTTTCCCCGAGATTTGCGTAACATCACGTATGTCGGTAATACTGCCGAAAGGGAGGCACAACACAGGGAAGCAGCTTGCGGACCAAATGCCAGCCAAATGATTCCTTACCTTCTAGATAACATGACGTGGAAAGTTAAAAAATGGAGTCTGCCTTAAAGAGGAAGAAAACTCTTCTCTGAACATCGTTTTGTAAATGAGGTTATTTCTCCACAAATCTGCCCTCACTTGTATCCTTAGAAGAGCATGGGTACAAGCGTAACGCTGCTCTAACATAAATATCATTTCAATTTCCAAATATTTTTCAGAAGTACCCACCAGTAAACACACAAGACATCTCCCATTCCAGCAATGACAAGATTTCTGGTCAATCTCAATCTCACTTCAATACTACAGAAATTCACAGGCTGGACCCCTTATTGGTGCCAAGTCCCATCACAGTGGATATACATTCTTGCCAGTTTAAATCAAAATACATTTGGAATAGGTCAGGTGGGGAAGGATATAAAAGTCAGAGAACATGAAAACGTGGGGTTTTTCTTTTTTTTTGTAACTTTCACTTCAATTATATGCTTTTAAATGCAGCGTATATGGCCTGACTCCTGGCCCGTCCCCAGATTAGAGTACAAATACCGAGACCTGACATGGGATGCTTTACATCTCCACTTCCTAGCTCATGAAGAAAAGCATAATTTTCATTTTTATGTTGTTTTAATCTTATTTTTTATTCTATACTTTAACCACCCTCAAGCTGCAAGAGCGAGGACAAGACACTTGGCCACATTTTTCCTCAAAAAGGACAAGAGGCCTGCTGAGCTGCCGGCTCCCGCTGCGGCAAGCCCAGGGCCGGGCTCCCGGCAGGCAGGACCTGCCCCGCGCCGGTGCCAGTGCCGGGGGCTCCTGACGCGCTGCGCCTCGGGCACCCGAACGCGTCCTGTCGTGTCCGCTTGCATCACGGAGCGGACCACGCCGGGGTGACCTGTTTACTCCTTTCTATTGGGGGGCGAGACGGCTTAGGAAAGGAGGAAGGCTGGGAGAGCACCCCCGGGAGCTGGAGGTGCTGATCGCCCTCGGTGCTCGCAGGAGCCCTGAGCCTCAGCCGGAGAGACGGGCGAGAGGACAAGCACGCCGGCGGGGGAGCGGGCAAGTCGCCGCTGGGTAGAACAAACCGGTAACTGCTCCACGGGGCTGCACCCCCTGGGCTGTGCCTTCCTGTCCGCTCCGGAGAATGAAGAAATACTTTGCGAAGACCTAAAGCTGCTCGCTCCTACAGCGGTCGAAACGCCGCGAAGTCACCTTCCCGGTACAAGGCCACAGCGAGGACAGGAGGAAGGCAACCCTGCCGCCAGGCCCGCCATGGGGTGCCATCGCTCCCCGAGCCCGCAGCATCCACCCTCCCTCCATCCCACCGCTCTGCCGAAACTGCTCCTCCAGACACGGCGCTGCTCTGCCCCCAGCTCGCCCATTTTGCCGGGCTCACCCCCTCTCCTACCTCAGGACACTTTGCTTTTCCAGACATTCCGCTTTCTGCTGCTCCAGCATTCCTCCATCGCTACCTCAGGCCCAGTCGAGCGTTGCCTTTCCAACCCTTCTCCCATTCTGCTTTCTCCTGCTCTTCACCATGCAATCATAGAGAGCAAAAATATGCCATTGAGGGGTTTTTTAAATGGAAAACATGACCTACCCAGTGCATTTCCATCTGCTTTTCACATCAGAGATGCTCTAACAGATGCTCAGTACAACTCAGTCATTCCCCTATATGGATATTTCCTTCTCGGATATTATAAGATATGTAACATTTTACACACAAAGACTAAAATAGCGATTTAATTCTAAGTTTTGTGCAGTAAAATAAGCATTGGATTTAAACAGTTTTTTACCATCACCTTGAAGTCAGGAAAGAGAGAAGCAGGGTCTTTCTCTAACGAATAGGCCATATAAACTGTACATAGGTGGTAGAGCAGAAACATCCAGATGGCTATTGTTTTTTCATAGCAGTCATTCTTTTTTCTACTGCTTCCGATACTCATTTTTTAAATGTTATTTTAATTTTTGTAAAGGGCTCTTTCCACATAAAATGAATGAATACACAGCCCAGCATTCTGAAGACAAAATCAATAGATTAAAGCCCAAATAAAATAAAAATTCTCCCCAAAAAACACAGTGGAATTGATCTCCAGTTGGGCTACAGAATGCAGCTTTTCAATAAACAAACAACATTATTGTTGCCGATAAAAATATGATGGTATCTACAGCTCGGCTGGTCCCCACTATATTAGATACTCTGAAAACATCAATAAAAGTCACAATTCATACATCAGGGATGTATTAGCTAAAAAAAAAATTCCCAAACCAATGAGGTAGAATGATCACTAGCGTTAATTATGTTTGAATCACATTAAAAAAGAAGGAAAACACAATCTAAGAGACATTTGCTTCCACGCCATGTTAGGTTGGGTGCTTGGAAGACTACGACACCGGTGTGCCAAGCACGACGCCTACCAAGCGGCCAGCCTGGGCCATCGTTGACCACCGCGCCAGGCCAGTTGTCTTTAAGCACCTTTTTGACAGCGGTTTTGAACACCCCGTGCGCTGCAAGGCGGCGACGAGAGCCGGGCACCGGCGCTGCTCCCGCGGGCTGGCGTGCGTTTGGTGGCCCCGCTGCAGGGAAGTGACAAAGGCGGGGCCTCGCCTCGCTGCAAGCCGTACAGGAGCCGTTCCGTAATGCTCGCTGCTGGTCTCTAAAGCACTCCATCGGGTCTTCTCCTCACTGAGACTCAACGTACGACCAAGGGAGAACTTCTCCTCTTCTCCTGGTGCCGTGCCCGTAGGAGAGACGGGCACCAAAGCCGCTGACCTGCCTGCAGAGCCCCGTGGAGCGCTCACGCTCAGGGTTTTTTTTTCCTTCATTTTTCTTTTCCCCTCTCTCTGTGTAGGAGGAAGAGTTTTATAATGACTTGGAGCAGATGGATAGGATCTGCGTGTCCTATTCTGAGCTCCACTCCCTGCTATTTGTCTGTGCAGACGGGTAGAAAACAGGCCGTTATTACATGAAACAGAAAGCTTTATGCTGACCTGCATGTTATCCCCATGCTCTCATTACTGCCTCTTTCTCTCTTCTTATCACTCTGCTGTCTCACAGGACAGAGCAGCTCCCTGTAAATGCATGTAAATCTGTGATTTCTACACTTTTTGTGCCTTTTGATCATTACTAAACATTTTGGATAACGGTTTGCTGAACTGGAAAACCTTGACTTGCACATCCTTCAATTTGACCTTGCTTGGCATGATCATAGCAAGGGTGGGAAGAGAAGGAACCAGAGAGAACCAATAAAACACTCTTAAATGGGCAGTGGAGGGAAGAGAGGGCAATGGAAAACTGAAAGGACCCACAAACAGGCCACAGTGAAACTGAGAAGCACCTTGAAGGCAAAACACAATGTAAAGATAATATATGAAATAAATAAAGGTCATCAAGTGTCTTTGAGCAGGGCACAGGCGGTCAGATGTGTTGGAGCAGTCATTTTTGGATGTTTAGTTCTTATTCTGCTCAATCTGGCAGATGATTCATGAACAAAAGCTGACGGGGCAGATGAAGACGGGAGATTGAATACGCACGGAGAGGTCAAGGCTGAACATGCAGAGTCAAGACTCTTCCCCAAGGAGAAGTTACTAACACTAAAACTAAATTAAATTGCCTAATGGTATCAAGAAGTAATAAACCAGGTATGGCCCAAGGACAAAGCTTTAGTGCCAGATGCAGAGACCAGAAGGGAAGGAGGAGGACACCAGGAGAGGCGGCCCCAAGAGGAGGATCATCAGTATTAAGTGCAAAACCTGAAAAATTTAAAGGTATATAGTGGTTTAAAAAAACCCCACCACCCTATTCTATGTGTTATTCTAAAACCCCACAGATTTAGAATTCTTTAGAGAAAGCAGGTACTACACACAAGATTCACTTACAGATTTAAGACCTCTATTCAATTTTACAGAAATTCATCATATTTCCCTACAATGCATTAAATACAGTAAGTTTCAAAATCCCTTAGAAAAAGATCATTTTCTGCTACAAAAAGTTTAAGCCAGCCCTTAATGATCGCCTAACCTTGAGAAATCACATCTTTTTTTTTTTGCATGGACTGTAATAACTTCTGAATGACATATCTGATCCACGCAGAAACGTCTGGGAATTAAGCAGGCATCAGTAGGCTGAGTCCAATTGATTTTGGAGAAAGCCAGGAAAAGAGAAGAGTAAATGAGCCACATATTGCTCTGTCTGGTTAGCAGATTAGTTTCCTCCAGCATCTATATAATCATTTATAAGTAGCTGATGGCAGCTTTACAAAAGAAAATAATAAAAAAATTCAGTTCAAATTGACGTCTCAAATGCCTTCCTCCCCATGCAGAAGAAAAGTCTGCTGGCATCAGCACGAGGGCTGAGAGGATGAGGGGAGGCAGGCTGGAGGGGCGCGGCCGGGGGGACACGATGGCGGCACACAGGCTGTTTCGGGGCAACTGGGCTCACTGGGGCGTACGGGGGCACCTTCCTGGGAAACCCACGAGCTATTGCACCAGTGTGGCAACATCGAGACCTCGAGCCCACAACATTATTTCTAATTCGGAAGAACTGCAAGTACAATCTTTATGGTGTCCACTATCTATATTTTACTCATAAAATCAGCATTGCCCAGTGCATTTTTACAGTTTGCCTTTCTTTGCTTTGGCACAGTTGGGTTTTGGGCAGTTTTATTCCTCGCCCAAAAGAAATAATTATGAAATCCTCTTCTTTCATTGTGTGATGTGAATTTACCCTTGAGATAAGGCATCTATTTACGTAAAATTAAAGTTGTGTTAAACACAAAATGCCTCTTTCCTTGGGGTGAGTAAGTGGAAGGAGCCTTCACGCTCCACACTGCCAAAACCCATTAAGAATGCAGCACTTGTATCACTTGTGTTGACTCAAAGATGTTCTTCTGCCAGAGGAACGTGTTATTCTGAAAGGGCACTAACTTGCACAAAAATTTGCTCTATTACAGCAAGGTCGTAACGGATGCCACAGCATCACATAAACATGCTGTATTTCACTTTTTGCCATTTCTGGCCAAGACCACACCTTTTAAGAGTATCTAAGGCTGATCATTAACATGTCATTTATTTTGTAATTTAGTGTTTGCCCATATGAAGCCACCTTCTCTGGGCAACCTGAAGCCAATCTTGCTGGCTTCTGCTGGCAGAAGTATCTCTCCCAGAACTCAGATGTCTCTGAAATACGAAGAACTATCTACTAATGGTTTTATGGGGTTAATTAACTGTTTCTTTTTAGAGATAATAGAATTTGCAATGAGGAATGTCAGCATTATCTTAAGTGCTACCTCTGCAAATGGAGAATACAGGGTAATTGGTACTGCCATGTATTGCCCATTATGCACAAAATTAAGGCAGGGAATTTACACGTAGTGATTAACATTGGTATTTTACTACCTTCAATACTTATAATAGATTGCAGTTCACACAATACAGGTGCAAAACCCTTGTTTCCGTCTTTAGTAAAAACTATATATTCTGCTAGAACGCCCCTGTATTTATTCCTTTTGAGTTTTTTTACCTCTAAGTGGCCCACATCTCTCCCAAACCTAGTGAAAGCATTTAAAAGCGTTCTGCATCACATCGTAAATACTAGAGGAACATTCATCAGGCTATAAAGGGATGCTCGATCAATTTAGAAGAGTCAAAAGGTTACGAAACATCAGCTAAGAAAAAACCCTTGTAAGGGACTATAATGCTCCAGTCCTAAGATGCTGACAAGCAAGTCAGATCAGAAGGAAGAAAACCCAACTGACAGGAGATTAGGAATGAAGCCGTTTCCTCGCTAGGTAGTAGGTGCATGAGCACCTGTATTTTACTGGTGGGAAGTTGGCACTGGGAGAGCAGTTTCTGGTGTCCCCCCACAGCCCTGAGCTTCAGTTCAAACCTGAGTTTCCTTACAAAAAAACATAAGCTTAGTTTTTGCTCAGCAGATCCTGAAAATTGAAACCTCCACTAGAAGGAAAAAAAAAAATAAAAAAAATCGCGGCACTACTCGAAGGAAAGAAAGGCAATCTCCAGTTTTACGGTGGGCAGAGCAGGTTCATGCAAGAATGAGTCACACAGGCAGAAACTTCAGAGCTTTCCAGGAAACCAACCCCAGCGAGGTGCACGCTCTGCCGCACAATGTCCCTGTGCAAAACTCCCTCTGCCTCGAGCTCAGCCTTTTTTCCCCCGTAAGGAACCCAGGGCTTTCCCCAGCCCTGACCCTGCTGAAGCACCCAAGGGCCCCTTGGCCTTTCCGAGGGGCTGTCCCCAGCACGGGGGGACGATGCGGGGTCGGGTGCGGTGTCCCCCCGGGGCTGTGCTCCCCTCGCCGCGGGCAGTGCCAGCGCTGCCTTTGCCCGTGGCCCCGGGGGGGAGCAGAGCCTTGGCTGGTGACCGTGGGAAAGGGGCTTCATTTCTGTGAGGCTCGACTCTTCCCCTGCCAAACGGCACCACTTTGCATCAAACCAAATAAAAAGTTGCCTAAAGATGCTGCTGGCTTCAGGAACACACCGAGGTTTACGGGCTCCTTTTTTCCGTAAAAAGCAATAACGTGAAACTTGAATGGGATCTTTTCCTCCAGAAAGCTGGCTTTTTGCACCTGGTGTGATACAACGGAGTTTTACGCCGATAGCCGTTACCGCAGCAGAAGCCTTGCCGTGGGCAAGGCAACCCGTAAGGACAGACGCCGCACGGTTAATGCTGCCTCCGAGTTCACGCTGCCAGTCTGACTGCGGCGCTGGGCCGTCTTAAATTCAAATATTGTCCTGGTCCAAGAATTTGCCTTTATATCTGGGGCTCAGAAAGGCTGTTTAAAACAAACCGGGTGTGAGACCCTTCCCTTCGGGCACCACGCGAGAGCAGACGGACGCAGCCCGTGCCCGCGGCGCAGGCGGCTGCCTGGCACCGGGCGCAGGGAGGCAGCGAAGTCCCTGTCGGCCCCACTGCCCGGCCTCAACTGAAGGCATCTCTTTCCCCCACCTCTGAAGCATTTCATTCTGGGCAAGGCTGTCAACACTCCAGTTGTCAAACTCAGCTGCAGTTTGGAAAATGTTTTCCTTTGAAGTGGCTGCAACTCCTCAGACCACTCAGACAATGCAGGTATCTTTTCTCCTCCTCCCTCCCCTCACAGAAATGGGAATATGCTTAGTAGATGATGTCAGCAGATGTCGGATTCACCAGAGAAATCTATGAAAGACGACCTCCTATTTTCAGCGTTATCTGGAATTTAAGGAGTAAAAGTTTCCAGTGTGATGGTGCAAACCCATGTAAAATGCAACAGCCCTCTTGCAGCGGCTATCACAGGCCCTGCAGAAGGAGCTGCACCCCTCAGGTGACCCCTTGGGCTCAGCCCTCCACCTTTTTAATCAACAGAATTCCCAGTAATTTCAGAGGCACGGCCCATGTCGACACTGCAACTCTTTAGCTAATGGTTTCCACCCCACACGGGCGGTGTCAAAAAGCCTGGGTTGGCGCAGCCGTTTGTCACTGCCTCGTAAACCAACATAACGCAGCAAAACACCCAGCATCTGCCTTGCCCCGCACCAGCCCACCCCTTGCGACACGACGAGGATTTTTACAGCACAAAGACACTTAAAAAAAGCCCTGGAAGACTTCAACTCCTGAACATCCAGAACAGGACCAGAAGAATTGCTCCTCATTGAATCAGACACTCACAAAAAGGGCATTAATAAAACAGAGCAGACAAATGCCTGCCTCTGGATTTAAAACCCCTGAGCAGATGCTACCACCTCCTCCCGTTATCCTCACAAAGAGAGTGAATGCGAGAAAGCGAGCCTGCGTGTGCGAGACAGAGAGACGTAACGTTGCTTTGGAGTAAATTCTGTTCACAGCCGCCACATTCTGGAAAATTATTATAAACACTTTCTAAGAAAAACTGAATCAAATCTATGCAATTTGTTTACTCCTCCCTTCATTTAAAGCTTTATATATTCTTCTCATCTTTGTCCCCCGATGACAAAGATGGCAACGAAGCTACAAAATAACGTTGAGTGCGTTGTAACTAAAACTAAAGGGTCCCAAATTAAATATTTGTGGTGTACAATTTAATCTGTTTTTTTCCTACAACTCTGTAAAAACTTTTAAATTGTGCTTGTGCAGCTCAGGACATCAGCAAATTCTCTAATTGCTTTACAGCACCACTGTTATTTTATGAAGACACTCTCCATCCCACATCCTCTACAGCTTGCTAATTAAATCACTCTTTTTACAAGTGAGGTACACAGGACCATCAGCCCCATTTCCAGTACAATCCGCCACGACTACTAAAACAGGAGAAGAGAATCCAAAGGAAACAAGAGATACCAGGATAATAACCTCCAGTCACATCAAATCCCCTCTGGGCTGCTGCACCAGGATAAAGGGATCTCGTGGTGCGGGCAGGTGGAGACATCCCGCCTTCACACGGATCTCCGGCCACTGTAGAGCTGGTACATGGGGCCTGTGCTGCTGCTGCTGCCACTTACAGCACAGGTTGTGTCTGTGTCAGAGCAGGGATGAGGAAAGCGCCGTCAGGAGCAGGGACGAGGCTGCTTTCCTGTCCTTAGAGCCCATCCTCGCCCCTCAGACCATCCCAAAACTCAAAAAGGGGGTCTTGGGGCTTAAGCAGGAACCTTGGGCAAGAACGAGGACAATTTGACAGTGTTCCAGATAAGTTCCAGCTTCTAGAAAACGACATTACAAACCCATCGAACTCTACTTCACGCACACCTCTGGAGAGCGGCAAGTGTCTGTGGATGCTTTCACTGACCCGGTTCTGACAGCAGGTCACTTCAAGGAGAGAATCCATTTCAATCCATTTTAAAGGTTTTCAGATCATCTGCTTCTCGTCTTCCTCCAGACAAATCCAACCCACAAGACTGCTGGGAAACCGTTGGGGCTATCAGGAGTCTATTTCCTTACTGGCAAATACAGGTCCTTCGCGCACAGACAAACTCATCCAACATATTGCTTTTTCAAACTAATAATTTATCACCATTTTCTCTGCTCTCTCACTACAAACTGCTGATTTTTAGAAGGCTGCCCCACGCTTTTCGCACTCTGCCCCTCTCATTTGCCCTAGTAATGCTGTTACAGTCTCCATCCAGCCATCATTCGCTTCCCTCAAGATCTTTTTTCCATTTCTTAGTTGTTTTTGCCCATTATGGGCACAGGCAACACATCTAGTCTGTGGACTTCCCTAGCACTATCTGGTTTTGCTGGCCTCTGCTTTTTGATCATTGTTTGTTTCCCTTCTTAGGCACCTTCTAATTTTCTCAAACTCTTTTATGTTTTTAAACATAGATCAAAGTCTCCCTTGATGATCTCTTATTCTCGAAAGATGTGCTCCTTTTGCCATTACGCATAATTAACTCGCTGGTGACAACTGCCTATTGGACAAATTTCTGTATCCTCCTTTGAGTTTGCCGAACAAATAACTACAGTTACAGTTGGCCTCAATTAATACAGTTGGCCTTAGTGATTTACTACAAGGTGTTGCAACATTCTTAAGTTTGAATTCCATAATATTAGTATTACCAAATCCTTCACAGGATTATGATGCAGTAACTGTCAATTAATTTATATAATCTTTATTTTTAAACAGAAGCTTAGGGAAATGTGCACAAACTTAAATGTGTCATTGCAAATCTTTCCAGAAAATTCCTCGATCAGATCCTTATAAATCCTCGTCTATGCTGCCACTTGCGGTAGATTCATTTGGGGTTTGTGCTAATTCACTGGAGAGTCCTGTAATCCCTTATCATAAATATGAAGGATTTCACCCAGCCTATTAACAAGTAGAATTATAGATTGTCAGGGAGTAAATCATCCACCCTTTTCTAGTCATATCAACAATGGATTGCAAAAAATTACTCATTCATTTTTATAATCCTTTAATTCTTGCAGATGTTCCTTTGAAAATTGATTTAAATCGATGAGTCATAGGGCAAGATTGGTGTAAATTTTTCAAGCTGAAGACATTGCCTTCGACAGAGCAGTCTCAGTACACACCCCTACACCTACCACAACCCATCGCTTTGGAATGTTTAACACACTTAAAACTCTGGAGTCGGCTCCCAAGGCTGTAAGAGCAAAAGGGTTTTGATTAGGTGAAGCCCAACCTGGTCTGATCCTTTTTTTCTTGCTTCTCAGATGGAAGAGAAGGGCAAGAGGGAGAGTCAGAACATCACTTTGTACGGATGTCAATGACTGACTCCTTCAGTGACCTGCTCTCGGATGACACAAACGAGACCACAGCCCTTGCCCAGTGCTCCCAGCAATGCCTCCTTCACGGATGGAGGCAAAACGGGACCCACGGCCACGTCCTGGAGCTTGGCAGGGGGAGCCTGCCCCCGCGCTGGCCTCGGCAGGCACACCGCGCCTGTTCCACACCTCAGGGACAGCCACCGGCCCTACAGCCCGATTTCCCGGTCGGGGAAGTGGCAGGATCACAGGTAATCACACACGGCCCGAGGTCACGTCGCCAGGCACAACGTGGCGTCAGCAGAAAGACCCACGGCGCTCAGATCCAGGTTTACGCCAGAATTAACCGTCTGAAAGATTCGGCGTTAGCCGCAGAAGGAAAGCACTTCCCAGCTCCTTACACGGCCTGTTCTGCACGACAGTTCAGCCGACTGCAGGTTATTGCTGGTCAGCTGCTTCAGAAGAGATGTTGGCCTGACACGATTTGCACAAGGATAAACTAAACTAAACCCCTGATCATAATTACTGTTTTCCTTGTTTTGTGACTACAGAGGATCTAAATTTCAGAAAAGATGACGCAAATCTACCCGCTAAGCCTGGGAAATCTTCCTGTTACAGAACTAGAAGAATGTTAAAAATAATTTCATTGTCAGTACGACATGAAGTTACTACCCTCTACTGATGAGAATGGACTTACAGTCCATGCAATAGTGCAAGCCAACACGAAAACCACACAAACATTCACATTTATCTATAAAAATGTTTTCAAGTGCCTCAAATCTCATTTGGCCAGGTTTTAAAATTCACCTTGGTTATATACATGCGGCACAACAGGACTATACAATTCCTACGTAGTGGCAAGGATGCCCTTGGCCTCCCTGAGGAGAGGGTGACCAGTGGCAAAAGAAGGTATATCCAGCCCCCTACAAGCATGTAAGCCAAATAAAGTGGGGGGTTTGATGCTGCTGGGTGCAAGACACTTGTCTCCTGCGAGTTTTAGTGTTCTTTTTGACCACTGCAGACAGAAGATTTGGAGTGAAACTCACACCTCCAAGGAAGCCTTGACATTGCAAGTGCCCAAAAGCCTTTAGGTTGAGCGTCTGGCCAGTTCCAGACCTGTGATCAAGGTCATTAAATAAAATCAGCAGAAATTCTGCCCTATTCTGAGCTGACCAGAGGACGCCGTTGCTCGTGGTGTGCATGGCACCTGCGAGGGAGACAGTTCCTTCCATGACTGGCAGCAGCGCGACACTGGGTAATTATTTTGCAATGCAATCTGAACACAGAAAATAGGAGCTTGTATCTGGGTAAACACCAGCCACTGGCTGTAAACAACTATTTAGAAATGGAATTTGAGGATCCTTACAGAGTAACAATTTAAATTGGTTGGAGCAGTGTGGGAGAGATTGTGTTGCTCCGCTGGAAGTATTGTGGTCACATTCGGAAAACTTTTCCTGCATAATCCCTTAAGTGCATTAGCTTTCCACCGGAGTGCTACAGCTGAGAAAGGAGATCAGGAGGAAGCGATTGGTGCTTTGCCTGTATGATACAATTACCACTAAAAGACAGTCCAAAATAAGGCAGCTTTCATACATTTAATTCAATTTAATTCAGAGCTGGAAACCATTCCTGTTGTTGTTTCAAATATATGTTCACCTTGCATTTGATAATGCACAGAATAATAACTACAGTTATAATAATAATGAAAGTTAGTAATACGCAGAAAATTTCTTGAGAGGTGGTGAAGGAGAGCATTTTTCACACTAATTGTAGAGGAACCATGTAGGTGTTACTATCTCCACCTTCCCGCATGCTTTAGTCTTCTTCAGGTCCTGGGACCTTGATCAAAAAACCTTTACAGAAACAACTTCCAATAGGAGAAGGAAAACCCCCTGTCCTTGCCTACGCTTCTGTTTTTAAGTACTCTCTGTGTTTGAACACAAATCAGTGCCAAAAACCCAAGGCCACAGATTGTGGGGGTGGGTTTTGACTTTTGTGAGAAGAGCAGAATGGTCGACTGCCTGCACAGTAACAGCCATTTATTGCTTCCTCGGCTCTAAGTCAATTCTGGATAAGGACCAAGGTCACACCAGAGCATTTCCTTCTTGAAAGGGAAGTCTAGGCTGCAACTGCCGTGGCACCAGGTCTTCGGTAGCAATGCACGTTGAGCTGGTGCCTGCCCTGCACAGCCCTTGAACTTTGTCTGACACGAGTGTAGTAAGGAATAATCTATGAACCTCACCACCCCACCGACCTAGCCTGGAAAACAAGCCCCAGCTCCTTGAAATCAAAGGGAAATAAAAGAGGTTGGAAAAACATTTTAAGCCCAGAGAGAGCACCACAGCGGTTCTTCAGACGCAGGAGGCACCACTTTTGGGGCAGCTCCATCCACTCCGTCACCACAGATCCCCTCCGCCCCTGCGTACGGACATGGACATCCCACCCCGCCCTCGCAGCCCCTGAGCGGGTGCCTGGCCCGTTCCTACCCTGGGGGCTGCCGCGAGGGGAAGGCAGCTGACTTTCTGCTTCTATAGAAACATCACTGCTCAACTTTAGCTGTGCTGGCTTTGCCAAGGAAGGCCTTCTGGGCTGCTTAAGTGTGTGTATAATATCTGCTCTGCAGTAATTGTTTCTTTTCTGGGGGTTAGAAAAACTACATTATTCTTGCAGATGACAATGCCTTTAGTGTAAGGACGTACTGCAGTTCCCAAACAAGGGGAGCTCTGTCAAAGCAATGAATGATTACTGTTTTCAGTGGTTCTCTTTCCCTGCAATTGTTTTTTTTAATAAGTAAAAAGTTCCTAGGGGACTATTTTTTTCTCCTCCCTGCAGAGTGCAGGCTATTGTGTTGGAGTACCAGTAACAGAAACGCTTGTCATCCATCTGAGAAGGACAACATGACATCAAGGGCTCATTCAACAGCGAGATTTTAACAAAGATACAAGGAGATGGAATCTGGACCAACACCAGACTCAAGTGGAAGATGGTCATTCCTGAGGGAGGAGAGAGGACAGGGATTTGAACTGAGAGAAGCAGCACCACAACCCAGTTGCTTTCCTCTGGCTCCTTGCTTTTCCCTTCCCCGTTTGTGCACAGGACAGCAAGAACAAGCTGCACCATCATGTTCCCAAAGAACAGATGAATTGCATGATTTATTAGATCCCAGGCAGATCCCTATAGATCAGATCCCTATAGTTTTACCTCTCTATATCCTTTTTGTCAACAACATGCCCACTGCTGGGTTGATAAATAAACAGGGCATCATCCAGACACTGAAAGGAAAACCTGCTCTCTCCAAACACACTGGGTTAAATTTCTGTATGTCTGGAAAGCAAGAAAGAGGCTTTCTTGAAAAATCAGGTAACTTCAAACAAAAAAGACCAAGTTGAAACTGGCATGCAAGTGAATTCATAACTCACATTAGTATTACCAAAATTCTCATTCCAGATGTTGCTTGAACATCCAAACCCCTGGCATTAAGTTCTTTGCAAACCACAGCAGACTGTGCTTAAGGTTCACGTTATGTCAGTTGTCTTCAGCACAGACTCCTGTGGCTGCATCTGCTACAAAGCCTGCAGGACTGAGACCCAAGCAAAGACCTTCTCCACCACCCATCTGGCTGCAAATGGGGCAGCTCTTCCTTCTGAACCTCCGAACATCCCCCTGCAGTGTCCGGGGGGACAGTGGCATGCTCTCCCATCACCTCCAGGCACGTCATGATTTTCTAGTCAAAACCCTGCAAAACCCTGGGAGCCCTTGAGGTCCAGAAATTAACTCAGGGCTCTTTCCCGCAGTGTACAAAACACTTTTATCAAGCTATGCACTTGGAAACACAGTTCAAACTCCTATTAGCTGAATATGCAGCCTATAATTACCATCAGCAATAACTGGGTTCTGCAAGAGAATATCTTTTTTTTATTATTATTTTTTTCTTGTGCTGAAGACCAATTCATTATCAGATGGACAAGAGCAGTGAAACTCCAGTTAAATATGCAATACATTTCATTTTATTCTTTCAGCGTAATTTTAGTAAAGGGATCTGCCACAAGTCTACACAGCCAGAGCAAACTGTGTTTCAAGGTGGAAGGTCTCTGTCAGTCTTAGGAGATGACATTACTAAATCAAATATATATGAAAGCCTGGTCTATTCTCACTGAGGTCAACAAACAAGTAAAAATCCCATGGTCTTCAAGGGTGCACATGAAAGTCCCGAAGGCTGAGAGCTAGCTAAGCAAGTCCTCCTCCATCCCTGTCTGTTCCCATCTCTCTGCTCACACCACAAGCCCTACAGTAAGATTTTTTTTACACCACAGCCTCAGACACATCGAAGGACGAGCTTGTTAAAGAAGGCTTGCATAAGCCACCTCTTCTGACAGGCAGTCAGACACCCCGCCTCGCCCAGCCCTCTTTCTGGTTGTGGGCTTCTTAACCCAAGGCTGAGTGCGAAGACAGGGAACGGAGGAAAGACTGGGAAAAGAAATTAAAGGGTGCGTGAATAGCTTACAAATCAAGTATGCACCTGAAGAAACACAGAACACTTCGTGGTTCTGGTCCTTCACAGCCTTTCACAGCCTGGCACTCCAGGTACCCAGCACGGGCTCCCTGCTAGTCCGCAAAAGCCAAGTTCAGTCACGGTGAGCAGTGAGGTCGTTATAGTCTGGAAGAGTACATAGTTCATGGTGATGATGAGTTTATTGTGAGTCAAAACACTATTGTGAGACAAAGCACATATATAAAAAATATAGGACACCAACCCAACTGGAACATTAGAGTACATGATGTGAAAGTCACTGACAGCTTTGGCAGAAGTAGGTTTTAATGCATCTCCCAGAATATACTCTTCCCTCCTCCTTCCCCCCCTTGATGTGGTTTGCAGGGCCATACTTCCAGTTTCACATTAGGTTTTCTAACACAGCTGGAGTCCCAGCAGACCTGCCCCTCTGCTGGTCGTCACGCCAAGTTGCCAGGCTGGCCTCCAGCACCTCCCCACACCAGTCCATGGGCTGTGGGGAGCCAGGTCTGCCTCTGAAAGGAATTGCAACAGCCTCACCACGCATGTGGCTGAAGCTACCTGGTGAAAGACCCCAGAAAGCCATCGGAGGAAGAAACACCAGCTGTACATCAGCAAGACAGCAGCAAACGTGTCTCCAGCAGAGCCCTCCAGCACAGCCCACCCAGGGCAGGAGCGAGGAGGGGCTGACGGAGCACCTGAGGCAGCTTTGCAGCCCTTCAACGCGTTGCCACGGGTGAAAGCTGCCGAGAACGGGGCCATTTGTCAGTAATCCTGTACAAAACGCAGCCGCGGATCCAGATTATCTCTCTTCCCCGGAACGCCTTGCTCGCAAGCCCGCGTGTATTTCAAGGCGCGCTCTGACATTTTGGAGGAAACCAACAAGCGAGATTTCCAACCCCAAGTACAATGTACAGCTGACTTGGCAAACACCTGCATTAAAGAGTTCAAAGGAGCGGGGAGAAGTATTTCACGAAACCTAGAGCACTGTGCATATTAATCCACTGTGTTGTGGAAACAACAAGGACTGAAATAAATGGAAGTGACACATGGACTTGTGACATGCATGACATCAGGACACATTACACAACAGCTACTGTCAGCTTTCCTGGAGAATCAATGCTCTTGTCCTGCAACCTTCATTCTCCCACGCAATCTCTGGCTGCAGCAGACACATAATTGCCTGACAGCAAGGGGAAGAATCATCCCAACCCTTAGTCCTCTCTGTTACTCAGGAAATCAGCCAGCCCTCCTAAATTTTCTAATAATTGACAATAACTAAATAAGCAACGTGCCCTCATATTTCAATAGCTCCCAGCCAACATCTAGGGGAAAAGCAAGCCAACACTCCCCACCACTCTTTATTTTCTAGTCCTCCTTTGCACGTAGGATTAGGAGATATTCCAGAGCATGCAATGTTGGAGTCAATTAGAGCACAGTGTAAACAAGGCATTCTGGAAAGAGAGAAGTCGCTTTTTCTCTAAATCAGTAAAGTTCTTTTCAAAAATTACCGTTCAAAACAGGATGGACTAAGTTACATCTAATCTGAAATCTTATGAACACAATATAGAACGAGCATTTTGTGTGTTTGATATATCATGACACTGGGATGTAACCCTAGCACGCTATGGAAATAATTATAAGGTTCCTGATGAAAATTAAAATTGCTTGCCTAAAATCCTCCTCACAAAGACCACCTGGGAGCATGACAGCTGAAAGCTGATTTTGAAATTGCACCATGTGGTAAAAACGTTCCCAGGATCTGAAACCAGGTGGCAAGACCCAACGAGTCAATGGCTGCCCATTACGAACAGACAGGACAATTCTCCTTTTGAAGAATAAGATTTATTCAGAGAGGCTGATCCGAGACACAGGAAGGAGGTAAAAGAGAGAAAGAGAAGGAGGAACAAAAAGAGAGACTCCAGTGCTGGGCTGAGCCCCTCTTGCTGGAGCATTGCTCCTCAAGTGAACTCCCCCAGCCTGCTGCAGCTTCACCGTCACGTTCAACGTCCCGTCGTTTGGAAAGCGGGCAGAGCTCACAAAGAGCAGACGGACATGCTACGAATGCCCATGTCTGCATCAGCTTGGTTTGTATCAGCAACAGCAGCAAACCCTCTCAAGAGCGCTGTTCCCAAGAGCAGAGGACCTACAGGTAATCTCAGCCACCAGAGGTTGCCATTACGGGCAACGCCGATCTGTTCAGCGCTCAGCCTGCAGTCACGAGAATGCAAACAGGTATCTGGCCTGTGGACTTCGCTGCTAGAGCTGACACACCAGGAGGACACACAAAATTTTTCAATACATCTAGTATTTCAAAATGCCTTTTTTTTTACCAAAGTAGCACTTTGTATTTCCGTCATTTACAAAAGTGAGCAATAATGCATTCTAGATCTAACAGTCTCTTCAGCAGAGGGATCTCAAAGCGCTTTGCCAACACCAAGTAACTACATTGCAAGATCCAAGGGAATTCACATGTAAAGACTGATTCCCCCCAAATTAAAAAATTTTAGCTACCTCCATACTGAAGCCCAAGAGAGAACACTTTACGACACCCACCTTACCCATGCACATAGAAAAATGTGTGATTCAGAGGGAAAGTTCTGCAGAAGATAACTTTAACTCCTTTGAGCTGCGATTTTGCAGGAGACACTCCAGTAAATACATCTGTTCTTCAGAGGGGAGCCAAGGAGCCTTGAATGACTACTGTGATCATACGAAAGATAACAGCAAAATCTTGGAGTCTAAAGCACTTTCTTGCTATATTGGTTTGCTATTGATTGAAATGTGAAGTCACTAAATCTACAACTGTTAGCATTTAAATACTCCATCCAAAGCTGGAGCGGCTTGGCTTAACAGAGATGACAAAAATAGCAAAAGCTGCATCACTTCAAGGCCGCCCTCTACTTCCACAGAGCACGTGAATGTTGTTGGATTTGCACTAAAACATGCATCATTAGCTGTTACCAGAGACAGGCATAGACCTCTAGCGTATTAAAATGCATAATTTTTTGGTTTCTACTTTGTTAATTCCATGTACACAGAATTACTTTTCTTAAATCAAGTTGTTTTAGAGCGAGGAGCATCCAGCCAGCTGGCTGAGCTGCCAGCCAGGCTTGCAAAATGCAGAAACCCTACCCATGCACAGAGGGTATCTGACAACTGATGGAACGAAAATCTGATCCACAAAACGCGAGTCAGAAGCAACCGTTCAACCTCTTACATGCTGGCTATCTGTCTGTGCAACTTTCTGGACTTCCAGATTACAAAGAATGATGTATTGGATGAATCTATGACTGTTGCCTCAAGCACTTGACAACTGGGAAAAAATTATGGGACAGTTTATCATCAGTATGGATGTCTACAGTGCAAGAAATTCAGGATGGACAAAAAATAATCTCCAATTCATCAGCGAGCATTTCAAGAACCAGAGCAGCCAGGAAGAATACAATGATTTTTGACGTTTGTTGACTCTCATGCAGCTTCTCGGTTAGAAGGAAGAATGGATTCTTATTCTTTGGATTTCTGGATCAGAAACATCCTTAAGATTTTCCTTTCAGAGCTGCATCTTTTGCTCTGTGTTCTGCTTCACTTGACTTTCCCCTGATTTTAAAGTAGAAAAGATTTTTTTCCTCCATCTGTAAAAAGGTACTGGCTGTTCACGTCCTTACTTGAGACGCACCAAGATCTAACAAACAAGACACTGTAGATTTAAAAAACGTGAGTCACAATCTTGGAGCCTGCCAGCTCCAAGACCAGTGGTGACAGAACATCCACAACACGGCCACGTTTACTCGCCTGTGGGGGTGGCACCGCTTACTTAACAGTCATGGGTTAAGAGAAGATGATTTACCTTTGTTCATTTGCAACTCTTGGCCTAAATTGTGTCTCCGTCCAGAACTTTCAATGTCAATAGGCTATAAAAGCTACATTAAACAGATTTTGAAAATTATAAATCATACATTCCTAATTTTATTTCATGCTTTGCCTTTATCCAACTTCTCTTAAAAGTAAGAAGGATCTGAGATTTTTCTACAGCACTGAAAACATGGGATGGAAATTAGCTGGGTTAGGAAAAGAAATCTTCAAAGAGAGAAGCCCAATAAAAGGGGCTTTGATGAATTCCTGTCAAAAAAAGATAATTTAACTACCCGGTTTTTCCCCACTGATCTTCACGTAGATAATTTACATTAGACTTCACAGTTTTCTTGATACACCAGTAAAACATTTTTTCCACAGTATGCCTTTTTCGCTAATGACCATAGACTAACGATATCTTTTGCAAGACGTTAGGATATACATCGTTATACGATGCATGACAGACCGTTTCAGCACTCTCTTTTCGGGGCTTGATGTCTTAGGCTAGCAGGTTACAGATCTGCAACATATGTGGCCGTGTGAGGTTGTACAACGCTGAGACTGACAAGTGTCAGCAACCAGACAACTCATCGTTCCCTCTTCTCACAGGCTCACCTGTCTCCATACCACTGAAAGAGCTCAATATAAATACCAAGGCAGTGGGAAGGCTCTGTTAGTATGAAGTCCTGCTACACATGTATTTGGCCACACCGATGCCAAGATTAGTTCAGCAAGGAGAGAACGAGGCCAACAACGTCCAGAAACAATCAAACTGGACCAAAATTGAAATACCAAAATTTAACGATCTATAGACATCACTGAAGTCTTGCTTAATGAGATATATCACAAGCTTTACAGATAAAAGATGCAAAAATAAACAAGTGTGCTCATACCACGAGTTTTGATAATTAATATCTTTTCCTCTAGAGCTAAACTTGGAAATGTACTACTCCACCTGACTGATGACTGCAAAAGAGAAGGAAACAGTTTAAAACTGAACGATTATGCTTGAAAATAATTATTTTCTTGCACTATTAAGGTATCGAGATTCCCAATCGCTTAAAGGAAAGGGATAAGTGACAATTTCCATTAGTACTCCAACACAGAAAGGTTGCAGTTCCTGGAGAAGGCCTTGATGACCAGACTAGGTGTCATGGTCCCCTTCAAAAAGGGCAAGGAGAAGGATCTGGGGGCCTACAGGCTGTCCGGTCTCCCCTACATCCTGGTAACATTCTAGAGCCAACCCTCCTGAAGAACATTTCCTGAAGCCTGAAGGACAAGAAGCAGAGTGGAAACATCTAGCAAGGATTTACCAAAGGGGCACTGGGTTCCCCCCACATCCTCTTCTCATTAACCGATGGGCTTCTGAAGGAGCGCTGCCCATTACAGAGCCCTGCAACACAAATCTACAGAAACAGCCCCAGAAACGCAGAAGAAAGGATGGATCTCCGCGTCAAGCACAAGGGAAGTCCTCTGGGCCGGGTGTGCATAGAATCAGAGCGCATTTCTGTTTCTTTTCAGTTTACATTTCCTATCATTTGGGGAAATCAGGTGTTTACCACCAATAAAACTTTCCTGTATCGCCTCCAGCAACGGACTGAGGAAGTTTACAGGAACTGCTGGATTGTTTGCACTGGCTACAAGTCAGCTGAGTGTTGGGAGCGCTCTTTTCACCCCTTGCTAGTGTATGTCATGGACAGCACACAGCTGTTGTAACTGCATTAAATGTCAGGAAAAATCTCTTCTGCTTGGAGCATTCAATTTTCAGGACAAGAAAAACACCTTTACAAAATTTCAAGTTCAATTGATGGGTGTAGGGGCATCAATTAAAAGCTGACATATAAAATGTGAATCCCACTTTTTGTAATTCCACAGAAATATAATATACATGGGAAACTCTGTGGCTGGTGCAAGGGGAGATTGGTAAATGCAGCCCTGAAAGACTGGTAGCAGCTTTGATCACTGCTTGCTGTTATCATCCTTCCATCTAGTATTAAAGGCTAAGCTACTTACAGGGAGCTTTTTCACTGCCCTGCATTCTGGAAGAGCTGCCTCAGGTCTTAAAGAAAGGTTTAATCTTTAGACCCACGAGAAAGGCGATGCCACTTTCCCTCTTCCCTGTCTCAGAAGGTGGAATCCTAGAGAATAAAATGCACTTTTCTGAGCTGCACAGGCATTATCCTGGGCTCGTTGGGAAAAGCATTCTGCTTTGGAAGCGGTGCAAGTAATTTATTCTCACCGCTACTGTCATAGCGGCAGAACGTGCTGTGGTTAATTTAAACAAAATAGAGTAATTAGTTGCCAAAATCGGCAAACTCTTTCCCCTCAAAAATTAAATACCGGCATAAAAGTGTTTTCCAATCTTCAAATCTGATAGCACGGCTGACAAAGCACAGTTAAAACTGAGAAAGCAGAGACTTAAGCTCCATATCCCAAAGAGATGGAAGAGTGGGTCACACACACGGACTTTGAGGAAGTCCCTGGTATATTTATATGAAGTAAGTTCACTGCTGAGATAAGCACTGATTTGGGGCTCGTTGGAGAGCAGTGCTTCGGAGGCAGTTAAAGTTTGCAGTGAGTTACACTAATTAGATTACACATTACAACGCGGATAATATTTCACTCCTGACACACTATTTCCAGCTATCAACAGCCACATTTCCCTCACTACCGAGTATCACTCACCAATGTGAAGGGCAATTTGATGCCAAGGAAATCGGAAACGAGAGAGAGGCACATAAAGCATTAGGAGAAGAGAGAGACTATTTCTTGAAACTCCCTCCCTCCTTATCTTGCCAATGACATTAGGTTGGACAGACAGAGGGGTCCATAAAACACTTAATAAACAGTGAGAAGCACCGAAGACTTCCTTAGTCACACGTCCAGAGTCTCATTCTAGGTGGCTGCAGCCACGTATACCGAGAACTGCTGATGGCTCTTTGAAGTTACAGCTCAGCTGCCTTAGGAGGAGATGCCCACGCTCAGCCTGCGCCCGGGGCTGAACTGCAGCAGTCGCTCTGTCACCCAACATCCCCCCACCAGCCAGGGAGGGGAAGCAGGAAAAGCAGAGCAGACCCGTGGGGTAGAAGGGAAACGGATTTTAATGAGATAACAGCAACACCAGCAGAGATATCGAGAGTTATAACGCAGCCAAATGAACAGGCAGCACTCACAGTCAGCAGGAGAGCAGTCCTTGGGAGCAGCCAGAGGAGGAGCAGCAGGAGCCCCAGCAGGAACCCTCCAGGAACCCCCTCCCTCAAAATCCTTCCCCCTTTATACCGCCCGTGCCATGACGGGATGGGCTCCACCTGGAGCTCCCTCAGGGCAGCTGCCCTGGCTGCCTGGAGCCTGCCTGGGCTTCTCTCCCAGCCCAACCAGTTCAGGAGCGCAGCCCTTCCAGCAAGTAATTAGGCATTTGCCCATTTTCCCAAGCACCAAGATTCACCAACCTCTGCTGCTGTCAGCTGAAACTGATGGTTCCTTCCACAGCGCTTCCGAGTGTCCAGCAGGAGCCTACCCACGCAAACGCCATGGGATGCACCTCAATGTCCTACTAATCTAGGTCCCCGGCGCATTTTGGAGAACTCCTGGTGACTTAGAAATCCTGCATTAAAAGCTGAATGTTGATCTCAGGGGTTTTTTGGTTTGTTTGGGGGTTTTTTTGTTTGTTTGGGTGTTTTTGTTTTGTTTTGTTCTTTTTTTTTAAAAAAAATGGAGTCTTCAGGGCCCCTGCATACAGGATTCATTAGAATGAACAATTACATAATGAAAATAAATCCAGCCATAAACTGCCCACACACAGCAAAGAAACTCTTGAAATTACATAGGAAGAGCCTTAGCTGCATTAGTACCTGAAAAATACTTTTAAAGACACACTTTCTATATAATACTGGTATTTTTCCTCACTACAAGTATCCCACTCCGGTGTCTCTCAACAGGGAAGAATAACAGCTCAGTGTGCAGCACAGATGAACACCACAGCAAGGCTGAGCTGAGCAGCCTGGATGATGTGCATCCCTGGAGACCAGCACACCCTGGATCAGGCAACCTCCCTAACTAGTAAACATCGAAAGGTATGACAATGGCAAAGCCATGTGACAAAGCAACGAGCTTTTGAACGAGGATGCTGACACAAACTGGAAGAAAGGGCAAAACAATTGCACCCTGGCAACTTAATTACACTGCGAGAGGATTTAGCATATTCAGAAGGCACAGAAATGGCTGGTAGTTTCATTAAGTTTGCGTTATGTGTAGAAATGCTGAGTGCTAGGTCAGACTTTTCTCATTATCTTAATGGGGATACCACTCACACAGAGAGACATGATGCCTGTCTAACTGTCACAGGGGCTCTAACGAGTTGCGTTAGAAATACAGAGATGAGAGGGAGAAGACGCACACTCAGACTGCCTAAGCTGAAAGTTGTTACCACAAGATGAGGATAGGAAATCCAACGTCCCCGCAAAGCAAAATTTTATATCAATACATCAGTGTAAATTCCATCAAACCTTGGTCTGGCCCCCTGATGAACTGCTTGAAGCAGTGGCCCTTCGCACTCCCTGGACCGACCAGCTCGAGACACGAGCCGCTAGCTTTATCTTAAGCCAGCTGAGCTCGGTGTGACTGTCTGCAGGGTAGCTGAATGACTAAGTACACAAAAGTAGCTGAAATCAAATTATTATCCACTTGGATTCCTGCCAACCTCCAGATTAAGTTGCCAAATTACTTTCCATTAACTTTTATTTTTCCCACAGCCATTCAGTTTTCCTCTATACTTTAGCCCTTTGCCAGTAAGTATTTTAATTGCCAACTCTTTTTTTTTTTTTTTCCCGGCTATCTCAGGGTGGTCTAGTGGCCCTGCAACCCTGTTTGTCCTCTGTATGTTGGCATACACTCATGCATAGTAAAGAAACTGCCTAATGCCTATAGGCTTGATGCAAAATCCAGCAAAGTCTAAAAATAAGTCTTCCATCAGCTCTCACAATCTTGAGGGGAAAAGCTATATAACAGACCATGCCACAGCAACGCTGTAGGTACGTATATACACACACAAAGCTATATAGAGCCTATATATAGCCATTAAGGAAAAGCTTTTCTGCAGGAGGACAGCCAAGCCGTGGAAGAGGCTGCACAGAGCCACTGCACAGGCTCCATCCTCAGAGGTTTTCAGGGCCAGGCTGGATAAAAGCTCTGAGCAACCGGGCCTGGCCCAGAGCCCCACTGGGAACCGAGGCTGGACCAGAGACCTCCTGACCTCCCCACCAGAGTTACTCTGGGATTACAGCTACTCCTATTTGCAGCTCCACTCCCTTCTCGTGCTTCCCCAAATACAGATCATATTTTCCAAGCATTAGCACGTATTCTACATCTTGGAATGGCCAGTTTGGTATACTTTTATATACTACAGTGGGTTTTGATATCAGTTTAACTGAGAAAAAGAGTGAGGAAGATAGAAGAAGAGTGGTGAAAAATGCTACTGTAGGTTTCCAACCCAGGCATAAGGAAATTTAAGTGGCCTGATGTCAAATCATCACCGTTTCCATAAGCAAGAAGCTGTCAGCTGATGATGGATGAGGACATACAGGCAACTACAGGCAGAAGTGGGACTATGGGTAGGAATATTTCCCTGTTTGTTGTGACATTCTCACTTAAACTCGCTGGGTTTTTAAATATTTTACTTTAGGAGGCCTGTCCCACAGAAACCATTTCAGTCATTCAGCTTGGAAAGCTGCCTTTCAGTCATTCTGCTGGGACTGATTAATTATGCTGCTTCTAGTGAAAACATCTGAGAAACAAAGATCTAACATGTGATTTACTTGCCCTGGGTAGAGTGACCTACCCCCTTGTTGGCACTTGTGCTTCGGTTAAGAGCTCTCTACATGAGAAAGAGGAGGGCAGTGCAAGGAACACTGAAAGAAGAGAAATCCTGCTGCTGGGCGCCGCAGAAACATGGCAAGAAACAAAGGTTTCACCATGTAATTTCGGTCCCATTAAAGCCAGCTTTTTTTTTCCCGGGGAACATTTCAATCACAGCATTAGTAGCACATTTCCAACACACAAAAAGGCCTATTGAAAAAGCCACACTTCTATTAATGAATTTTCATTTACCTGCAAATTTTCTGCTTGGTACATTTTCTGCCTTGTGTTTATCGCTGCAGTGGCAAAGGCTTGTGGCGCGAGTGGGATGCAGACCGCCACGTTTATTCAGATAATACTTGTGAATCTATAAATACAACTTTGAAATATCCTCTTTGATAACATCAGGCCAGATTTCATAAGTTATTTACTCTGAACAGCAGCTAACTCCACGAATAATCCTGCCAACTGCAGGAGGATTACTTCCACAATAAACCCAGGCGTACGACGGGTGGCAGAGTCAGGCCTGGGAGATGTTTGAGGTTCAGTACCACGGTACAATTTATCCAGTTCACCAGAGGTTTTTCACAGCATTCTGGGTGAATATGCCTGTAGAGTGGGCGCTTTGGGATGAACGAATCTGCCAAAGGCTTTCGGGACCAAGCGGAGGAGCCTGCCCACATCCCCCCCCGCCCCCTTTGCTGGAGCCTCACCCGTTTGCTCCTTGCCCAAACCAACCCATGACCCTCCCATGGGAGAGGTGGAGCGACGCGGGGTGTGCGGTACCATACACCTCTGAAACCAGCTTGAAAACAGCTTAAAACCAGCGTGGGGCGAGTGACTGCTCTTGCGGGTGACCCCCATGCCAACGGCCAGCGGTCGGGCCCCACTGTCCCCCCCCCCAGCACCTCCTTTTTCACCCAAAGTCCACCATTTCAGCTCACCTGGCACACAAGCTGGGGCTTTTCTAACGTCGCCTCCCCACCAGCGGGTAGCCAAGCGCTGACGCCTTTACTGAGCTGTTAAGAAACGATGTGCTGGCGCCAACCCCGGGGGTTGCTCTAGCACAGCAGACGCCTCGTCCCTGCCCTCCTGTCAGTCCTGGCGCAAGGAGGGTTCGGGTGTGCGGAGGAGGCAGAGGCTGCTCCTGCCCTCCCGAGTCCCCAGCGCTGAGCTCATCCTCAGCTGAACACGAGACACCCCCCTGGTTACACCAGGACCAAAACCATAGCCCACAGAAAGCAATTCAGAAAAGACACATCACTTATCCCAGTTTCGCAATATCGGGGATCTGCTGCTAAGTACCCCCAACTCCATCCCCAAACAGAGCGCTAATAACCCAGAAGAGGTCCCCCGATGCACCATAGCAATCAAAAAACTTCCAAGCCAATAATAATAAAAAAAAAAACCCAACATCGAACCGTACAGTAACCCAGATTTCGATACCCAGGAGCTCTGTGATTTGCAGCGCTCACTTTAATTTCATTTACAGCGCTCCTGCCCAAAATAAGAGCTCATCGCCACTTGCTGGGCATGGAGGACACCCGCCTGGCAAGAGTTTCAGGTCAGGTACACCCCCCACGTAACGGGAGGACTAATCCTCGCTGCGAACACCACCACTGCTCTTCTGAAACCCATCCCACGGCAGTTACAAACGCATGAACCGCTCCAGGGAGCGGCGAGAGCCGCTGGTACCCGCACAGACGAGCCTCAACGGGGACCACACTCTGAAATGCAAAACTCCCAAAACTCCTCTAGGAGAAGAATGTCACTGCTTTCTGTAGTGTCACTGCTTTCTGTAATTACGTTGACAATTTCCCCTCTTCTTTGATGTTGCTTTTCTTGTAAGAAGAGGAGAGGGTGGAGTTTTATTTCTGTTGTTTGTGCCTGAGAAAGACTCATTAAAATGTGCTTTGGGATGTAGATGTTTTGAGGTTTTTTTTTTCAAGTATTTTTCATTATTTTTCAGATTGGTTTACTTGAAGGATCATCAGGGGACCAACCCACACGTACATTTTATGCTTCATCATTTGTTTTTCAACCATAAGCAAGATTTTAAACAAACCAGAGTGATTTACACTATCCTGAGACACGTTAATAGATGCAGCGGCGAGGGCTGGATCCCAAGTCAACTACAGATCTTCCTCAAGCCAACGGCTGCACCGATTACCCCTGCAGACACAGAGGCAGGATTAAATCCTTTTATCAGAAGAACAGCTCGGGGCTCGGGTCTCCTCTCGGAAACACCAAGGCGCAAGGCAGAGCAGAGCTAAAGGGCAAAGCCAGCCGTACTGCCCTGAGCACAGATGCAGGGGGCACGGCTGGCGGCTGCAGCCTGCACGTGCTGGAAGCCACCCAGTCTCTCAAGCGTGGACGTGGCAGGAACAGGGACTGTTTAGCAACCGGTACACTGGAGCAGCAGCTGCACAAGAAATTGCTTCCTTTAGTCTTGTTCCTACCAGCCAAGAAGGCCTTTCAGGACATTTTGTATTAACAAGCATTACATTAAGGACAGAACTGACCTATTTACCATCTTCCATCTCTGGAAGCTCCCGAGCCTTCGCTAACTGCCCCAGCACAGGGACAACCGCAGCCCGACGCTCAGCCCCTCCGTCTCTGGGACCAGGCAGGCTGCTCACCCGTGGTGGAAAGCAAGAGGAGGCTGCTTGCAGGCTTGGGTAGCTGATTTGCAAGTATTCACATGAAGGTTTAACGGCTCTTTTATCTTTTGCTGCCTTCTGGTGTTATTTCAATGTTGATTTGCATAGTCAATATAAAACTCTTTACATATAAACTGCCTGCAAGGATGACACCATCAATCCTCAGCTCTATTCACAAAATTTATTATTTGTTTCAATTTAAGAGAGATCATTGCCGGATTACACAGTTGCTGACGAGGATTTATATTTACATTTACAGCAAGCAAAATATGTGTCCTAATTTTTTTTTTTTTTTTTTAAGTCATCCACACAAATGTGAAAGCGGGAACAAAAAAATAAACCCCGAGCATATAACCTCACGAATGCTTGCAGCTCGTGTTCCGTGACTTATCGTGCCCTCAGACAATCTTGCAAATTAGTCAGCATCTGTATAACAGCAGTAGCATGTGCTTGATCATAAGAAAGAATTAAGGGATAATATCGAGACAGCTCTTAATCTTATGTGGCCGTGAAACCGTACGCTCATATATGTTAGTTTAAATGACACGCAAAAGGCATCCCGTTGTGTTTCTGTGACATCGTATCAGACGTCAGAAATCCGCACCCCTATGTATTAAACACGCGTATTAACTTCCCGAAATGGATTCACCCATACAGAAATGTCAGGTTTCGTGACAAACAGGACTGTGAAGATTAAGGGAAGAAGCAGCAGAGTTTCAGGATATATTACACTTATCTAGTCTGACCTGTTGAGCCGCATAAAGCTTGTAATGTGGCAGATTTCACCAAGTAAGTCTTTTGACATAAATCTCACGAGATGTGGAAAAAAAACCCTAGGGATGCATCACAAAACCAGCTGAACTCTGGTTTCCCATGTAACTCGGGAAAGAAGATAACTGAGCTGTGATACTCTACATCACCCGCTGAAGTTCATAAAAGTTACGGCTTCTCTGAAAAGAAAGGGTGCCAGAGCGTGAAATGAGCCGAACAGAAGTCGAGTGGTAAGACCTGCCTCAGAAAAACTAAAGCAAAATTGTTTTCCAGGACGATTGCAGGAGGAATGCTACGTCTATGCTGCCCTCCGCTAGCAGCTGGATGCTCCTTGGAGGGCTGGTGTGATCGCACCGGGAGCCTCCTGCCTGCCTGGACCTGCCAACACCTGCACCGCCACCTTCCACAGCAAGTACGGGCATTTCCATCGGTCTCCAAAAACACCAAAGCGAGAGCTGATACGGTTATTGAAATTCATGTGCAAGGCAGAAGCAGCGCTAACACACATCAAAGATCATTAAAGCAGAGCAGCGATCCGTTCACAAACCTCCCAGCTCTAGCCTGGATCTATCTGAGCCCCAAGCGGTGCCATCTCGGGAGCAAAGATTCATTTTATTTTCCTGAATTATCACCTCCAGAGGATAACAGATACTGGAATGATTGATCAATGAATTAATCACTACATGATCAGTAGAGATGAAAGAAGCTTTCTCACTTCAAACTTGCTCAAACCAGCATGAACACCGGCCTCTCATTAAAGGTCTCAGACAAGTGAAACACATTCAGATGTGTCCTCCTCTCATTCAGCTGGTTTCTCTGCAGTATTTTCCACTGGTTTTTCTCCAGTTTCCTGTGGCTACTACAAAGGCGTTTTTTTGCACACAGGGCACCACACTGGCCAGCTGAACGGTCACCCAAAGAGCACGAGTGTTGATCACAAAAAGCACAGCTTTATACCGAGCACCGTCAGCTCCTGCTACCCGTGTTTTGTTGGTGGAACAGCCGAGCAGAGCCTGAACCAAAGCTCAGTGGAGGAGTCTGACATTTAGCGGGTTCCCTTTAGCATCTGCATCAGACCCTTCAGCCTGGTACAAACTCACCAACTTCAGCCAACTATAAATACAACCCTAGACTCAATGCATCAAGCATTTGCCCCTTCCTACCTGTTTTAAAGATTGCTCGAGTCAGAGGCAGTGACACAGAACCAAACTGAGCAACACCCGACCTCTTTCTTGTTCTAGAAGACAGATTTGCCCCAGGCAGCTTTGGTGCAGAGTAACAGTAAGCTACCAACGCGAAATAAAGACCATAAGACTCAATCAGCAGGGTGAAATTCAAGCCAAGGACATCCAATCCCCCTCTTTTCGCAGCTCGGGTTGAAGTTTGAATCTGCAGCCTGCTCAGCGCCAAGACTATGCTGCTGTCCGCCACTGAAGTCTGTTGACACTACAGCCATGTCTTCCGAAAAACACGGGGTGCTGCATCATTAATGCATTAATAATAAAAAAAGAATGTGTGGGTTTCTTTTCTGTATGTTGCTGCTTTTTAATCACTGAGTAACATTCCTCTTAGAAATTACTTTTAATTGGATGTGCATCTGTAAGCAAGGAATTGCAAAAACCGCCGCGGCAGGGCGTGAACAGCAGGCATATTTCTTAGGTCGATGCCCTGTTCTGCTACAAGCACAGATTTGTTTATATGGACTGTACAAGGGTTTACTATCAATTCAGACTGGCACAAAGCTATTCAAAGATGAGTCAGAAAGAAAAATAGTGCCCAGTAGATTAAATCAGCCATTGTGAAGCCCAATCTGTTCAGAAACCATTGACACAACCGTCTGAGAAGGCTGCCAAAGCGGCAGATGTTGCTAAAGCTTCCACAACACAGCATCTGGATCGGGCACTTGTTATGCAAACAAAAAGCAAAAACAAGAAAGTGCTTCAAGTGACCAGGGAAGCCACCGCTCACGGCAGGTCTCGCCTGCTCAGCCAGCGCCGTGCCAGGAGCCCGGCAGCCCCGTGGCACGGTCGGTCGGTAACGCACGGTCAGGGCGATAGAAGACCAGGTAATTCCGTGTTCTCCCAGCGGATACTGACACAACCTGGGTGCAAACTCTGTAGTTTGCCACTAAGCGCCAACATCATCTTCGTGATTAAAATGCATTGCATCGCACACCACTTCCTATCGGAAAAATCGCTGTGCTTGAACTGAACTGCTGACTTTGAACTTGCTCTACAGGCATCATCTTCTACACTACAGGTGTATGCAAATCGTATCAAAAAAATAGTCTCTCTGATCCAAAGTACATCTTTTCATCACTAGATTTTCAAGCACCTGGGATGGGGTGGGGAAGCCAGTCACCATCTTTCCCATTTCACAGTAAAAGAAGCTAAAAACTAAATAAAGGAGGAATTGTCTGGCATATCCCACTTCCCTAGTGACAACATTTGATGGGAAAAGAATGGACTGGGGCAATAAACCTTGTCAAGATCACAAACAACACCTCCACTGGTAGGTAACGCTCCTGTAAAGACATGCCTATAGGTTACAGCACAACTGCTGGGCTCCCCAGAGCTCCAGCAAGGCATATGCTGCCCAGGCAGCGCACCAGAGCATCCCACAGCACCTGACCGCTGAGGGCACTGGGGTTCCAGCCATTAGCACCAGTTGAAAAGTCCAGCAACCCAGGATCTGCGCCCAGCATTGCTTCAGGGAAAGCGTAATTTCTGATTTGTGTATCTGTAAAAACAGATTAAATACTGCTTAGTCATTTTCAAAAGCAATTGGAGAAATGACCCAGAAACTAGTTGGAAAACATTACATGTTCATTCATCATTGCTTCTGCTACTAGACACGGGTGAAACACTCACCAGTACAGAAAAAAAGGTATGAATGTCTCCCTCCTTTGTTCTCTTTTACCTCTTAACGTGAATTTCTTCCACATTTTAAGACATTAGCACTGTTTTGCAAAGCTTAAACACACACACACATATATCAGCAATTCTGCTGTGATCTGGAAGTCAGTAAAATGACGGAGGACTTGCCCACATGGCAACAATTCGAACAGGAACTCCGTCAGTTCAGAAATGAGATCACTTCGATTCAGCCTTTCGTATAGACACCAAAGTAAGCTTAATCCACTTCCAGTGTGAATTCAACTAAACCGAATTACAGTCAGTTCTGCAGGAGATTTCTCCACAAAAAGCCAATGCAGCTTTAAAAATCTGAGCCAGAATTAACAGATCCCCTTTAGCCTGGTGTGTGCCTTTAGCCTGAGCCCATCCCTGCTGGAACAGGCCACCTCCGTGCGCAGGGAGAAGCGCCCGAGAACACGCAACAGTGTAAGTGTAGATAAGAATGTTTCATCCAATAACATGGACAATTTTTTTTTTTTTAATGTAAACTCACAAGAAACTCAGCCAAAACACCAAGTTAACACAAGAAAAACCACCCATGGAACATCCAACTCGTTTCATTTTAACATTTCTGCACTTGATTATATTTCCAGACAGAAAGACCCAGTAGGAGCATATTTAATCTGAACAGCATCTTGTGAGGATTTATGATAATTGGTATTTAATGGGGTAATTTTAGAGTGGTGCAGTTAGCTTTCAAACCGGAGAGATTTGAAAAATCTTGCAGTGGATGTTCTCCGTATATGAAGAAACTGCCGCCTTTTGAAGCCAGAAAAGCCTGAAGTCTCTAGAAAACATTTAGCCACGGTCTTCTTCAAAGTGGATAAACAGATATCCTTAAGAGACTACATTTCAGTAATCTTTCCTTACTGCAATGGACTGATGGGGAGAAAGGGTGGGGGAAAAGGGGGAAAAAACCAAACAAGTGGTAGAAGCCTGGCTGTGGGATCTGGAAAGCAAGTGT
The DNA here is from genome assembly GCF_034619465.1 of Leptosomus discolor. NCBI lineage: Eukaryota > Metazoa > Chordata > Aves > Leptosomiformes > Leptosomidae > Leptosomus > Leptosomus discolor. Next base: position 1,616,708 of record NC_141399.1, read on the forward strand.
GGGCACCCGGGCTGGAGAGGACAGCCGGGGAAGGGAGCGAGGACGTAGAAACGGGGAGGGAATAAGAAACATGAGCTGTCTAAGGGGGTGAGCTCACACGCACATCCCAGCATGGGAACTGTAATGCTGAGTGAGAATCACCATCACAGAAACCTGAGAAGTAAACGAGGCTGGGAACACTGAAATTGAATTTTTTAGCTTTTTTTTTTTCCTCCCTTAGAGCAAGAGAAATCAGTAAATCTGACGCTGCCGGTACTACGAGCCTGGGAGGCCATTCCTCGCAGCAGAACAACACCTCCTGAGGAGGAGCTTCTCTGGGCTCTACGGCACTTGGTGGGACTCCCTCACCACTGCCTTTCTTGTTAGAGGTCCACCATGAGCTTAATTGTGTGTAAGATTTTGTCCTAGCACTATCTGCAAGTTGTGACATCTCCGATCCTTTTCTTTTAACATATCCCTCTCAGTCAAACTCTTTATTCCTGTATTCGGCTACTTGTTTCTCAAACCCAAGCATCCTAGGCCGATAACAACATTCAGAAAGCATCAGGAATCCCTCATCCCTTTGGCTCTCCAAAATTCAGTTACGTACCAATACCCTCACACCCACTGTGCCTGTGCCTTTTCAGCAATCATTTCCCCGCTCCCAAGATTACAGTTTTAATTTTACAAAAGACACAGACCCCAAAACCCGAGCCAGCCTGGCTGCTGAGTCCTCCTAGGTTTTGCTGTTTCAGTGGTGACAGCTGAACCTGAGGGTTTTGGCTCGTTCTCCCTCTCTTCACGCCCACCGAGACCAGGAAGACCGAGCATCTCTCCTCGTCCTCTCGCACACAACGGGAGCCCGGTACTCATGCCAGCACACGGCTGGGGACACCCCAGGTGACCGTGCAGCACCCAGGCTGGCTTCGCACCCAGACACATCCCTTCTGTCCCGCTTCAGCTGATGAGAGCACGTTCCTCCCTGAGCATCGTGCGTGCACGGACGATGTACGCAAGATAGTACACAGCTGGTTAAATTTGCCTCTGTTTTCCTGAATTTTCCAAATTCATATCCAAATCCAGGAAAGCGACGCCTGGCATTGAGGCAGCACCCATCTCCTGCCCCAGCACCTCCCCCGGAGCCACTGGCCTGCAGCGCTGCCCACAGATCGTCCCAGCACCCCGAGGCAGGAGGTGATGGTCCCCAGCTCATCACCTTCCCCTCGGGGAGCATGAACTCCTCACCACATATGGGACAGAATAACAAATACTTCGGTTACAAATACATACTCAACTGCACTTCAAAATTCTCTGGGGTTTTTAAGAACCCCTTGTTATCTTGATAATTATTTCTCTTTCACACTGTTTTAAAATAATAGCTTAGAGTTCGGTAACCGCATCTTTCAGTGCCAACTAAAAGCCAGCTCGGGGCACACTTTTCTGCTTGCAGATCTCTAACTGCTCCAGGTCTGGAACAGCCACCAGAAGGGTTTGCTCCTTTCGTCAGGAAAGAGGAGTTTGCCATCGCCTTTTGCGCCTTATTTTCCCCAGCCACATGTAAAGATCATCTCAATCTTTTGTATTGCATAATGACAAGCCTTTCCCTTCTCACTAGCCTCTAACAAGGATGGTTATTTAAAACACTTTTAAGTATATTCCTTTGATTCGTACATTAGCATTCACTAGGCACAAAAAAAAATAGGACAAAAATAGGATTTGCTTTAATGCGGTCTCATCTTCTTGTTTATTTCTTATTATTTCCACCCTGTGTAACTATGTAGGTCAAACAGATCAAATTAATTTCAGCGCCTCTGTCCTAACACCGGTAACATGTAGGTTAAATGGCACTGACGCTGGGCGCTCTGAATGGGAATTCGGCTCCATTAGCTCCCTGAACCGGAGTAAGTTTGACCCATTTATTAAACTTCAGGTTTACAGCCAACATTTCATAATCTACTTATAACTGCATACCTGATCTCGTCAAAATTCTCTTGATGCTCCTAATTCCAGGCCCCCAGCACCCTCAGACAATGCAGAAGACAGACTGCAACAGCAGGGTGCGAAAAGCAGTTGACACAGACAAGGAGGGGGCAACACGCACTGGTTTGGCATCACCGTGGCTGCAGCTATTACAGTTCAGTCTGGAAATCCGTCCTTTCTGCGTGAAACGGATTTGCAACAATATTTAAATAATTTACTGCTAAAGGCAATGTATCTGTAAGTGCTTTCTCAGGACAGTCTAGCCAGAAATTTGGCTGGCAGAAACGCGCCGAAGCCAGGGCGTCTTTGCAAGTTGCCAATTCAACACAAACCCAACTCAGGTTGGCCAACACAGGCAACACCAAGTCCATGCCTTACACATTTTGCTTTAAAAACAAACAAACAAAAAAATATTCTGGGAAACAATAACCTCCTCCGGAGAGCTCCCACCACCAGCCCAGCCATGGCCTGGGCTCCTCACCTGCAGCATCACGCATGAACCTGCCCCTCTGGGGGGTTGAAAGAGAAAAGCCGGCACAAAGGACAAAGGCGTCCCAGATGTTCCTCCCCGGGATCACTTTTGTTCATTTTTAATGCACTTGGAAAGATTTCTCAGCTGGCCGGCACAGCAGGCCCTGGACAGACCCTTATTCATCAGGGGGAAGCCAGGAGCCAGCTCTAAACCTGTTTACCCCTTCCCTCTGAACAGGCTGGAAATTCATTACATGTCACGCACAATTCATTTCTATTTTTCCTCAATAAGCGCAGACTTATCTGAATTATTGCATCACTGGCGGAAAACAAAGATATTATTATGAAATGCAGTTTTGAAGGAGAAAGCCTTTCTGTGGATGAGCGGGAAATTCATGACCTGACAGAACTCCGAACTCAATGGCATCCTTGTAGGGAAAAACTCAATGCATCATTTTTGATCAATTGTACTTTCAAGTCATTTTCTTATTTATGGGTGACTGAGAAGACACTTGAGCTGGCAAAATAATTCATGTTTGTTTGCACAGACAACCCCAAATTTAATAACGCAGCCTTTTTTAAAATAAAGTCATGCATTACGAAAAGCGCATTTAAAGTCATTCTTTGCAGAAAATTCACAGCATGAACTCCAAAGTGCTCCTTCTCCTCCTCTCAAGTGAAAACCTTCTCTAAGCTGTATGTGAAACACTTCATGCTCCACTAAAAAAAAAAAATAAAATAAACCTAGCACCTGAATTTCTGCTGCAAGTCAGGAAATTTCTCCTACTAACTTAGATTCATTAATGCCAAAGCTTCCCTTCGGCTCCCGAGGCCCAGAACAAGGTCCTAGCAAAGCTGCACGTCAGCATGCATTGAATAAAAGCTTCTTCTGCCCATCCAAGGGGTTGTTTAACATACAGATCTGTGGGGTCTCAAGAGCCAGAAGACGACAGATGGGAACTACTGGGGAGAAATGTGGGTCTCAGACACTTCACGGCAAGAAAGGACTTTTCCTTGGGAACTTTCAACCTCTTGTTTTCAGAGCACTGGGAGAGGAAAGGTAAAGATAAAAAGGTATAAAGATTCTCTAAGATGATCTCCCGCTATTCCTGCCCAAGAACACACCCTGTAAGTGCAGTATGTTACAGTACCTGAATATTCACCTTGCAACAACAGCAACTACCCCAAGTCAGTGTGGATTATGGCTCATCGGGTAAGAGGGCTCGCCTACCAGCTCCTCTCTCATTTATCATCTTCCTCATTCACCTCCTGATTGATCCCATCTGTGTCACTCTCTCCTTAATCCATCTCCATTTCCCACCTGCCTTAGCCTTGCTCCCTCCTCGGACACACTGTATGGCTGCTCTGGGACATTAGCTTTTTTTTTTTCCTTCCCTTTTTTCTAAAGCGAATGGCATTAACTTCCTCCTACATTGATATTTTGGTCCTTTCAGTGTTATACCCAGTTTTCTCAGTGCTTAAGAACTACCCTTTTCACCCGCAGTTAATATTTATGACCTGGCTGACTGTCAACACGTTCACCTGACAGCGAGAAATCTCAACGCGCTGGGAAAACAAACCAGAGCTGTCACAACCCACTATCCCTCCAACGGGAAGCCTTCTGCCTTAGAGATGCTAGGAGCAGCGTGGGGGATGCCAAGGAAAGCAGGGCACGAGCATCGAGCCCTAGAAGCAGGGAAGGAGGAGAAGAAATTGTGTCCCACGGGAGAAAGCCCCCTTCCCCCCCACCGTCCGGGTGGGGCAGGATGGTTTTGTGGCCACGGCTCTCGGGGACTTCCATTACCGAAGTTCACTGCACAGCTCTCACAGATTGTCTTAAACGATCAGAGGCAATTCACTTAATCTGTTATGCCTCTCAGTTTTCCATCTGCAAGAGGGAGATAATACATCTTCCCTCCAATCCCTTTGTTTTTTTTTTCTGCTTAGATGGTAAATGCTTTCGAGCAGGGACTGTCTCTTTGTGCCTTTAAACAAAGCCTTGAAGAATGGGTTTGGTTAGGGTCTTTCAAGTCGATGATAAACCCCTCCGAACAACCCCACCCACAGAAAAATAAACAAACGGCCACCAAACCAGGATTCTGCCTGTTCTGCTCAAGAGTAAACAGCATGGGGATGCTCCTGTTTACCTTCCCTACGGTCATAGAAATTGCTTTAAGAATTAATTTCGCACTTTCTTCTGACTTTTAAATAAAAAATAAATGACGGCATTGATGAAAGCATATAGAATATTATTTCTTTTTTTTTTAATTTTTTTGTATGTTATGTGTCTTGAATTTAATTTTGCCCCAAAATGCTCTTAGGGGATTTGTGTAGTTGTTTTAATAGTCCCAATTTCAAATCTATTTAAATGTATTCGTGCACTTTTAGACCAAACTCGTTCAGGCATTTATACCACAGTAATGAATTGTATGACAGCAATGTATACACAGAAAGAAACCTTTCCCTTTTGTAGAACATATATTAGCACCGATTTATAAATTCAATAGTGAAGTTCATTGGCATGCATAGAGTCAAGGGACCTTTGTTAAACTAGGACGTTTGACGACAACCATTTGAGAGGATGCACATTGAGAAAGCCTTTCCTATTTTAATGTCAGGAAATTAGAAATATTATAATGAATTCCAATTTTTCACATCTTTCATCAAAGCCTTTGAAAAAGGTCAGTATCTAAACTGGTTATTTTTAAATGCCTACTGCAATTTGCCTTACTGTGGTAATTACAAGGGAAGTTCCCATATGTAACACCAAAACAATCCTGGGGGACTCTTCTTATTCCTGATTGTCAACAAATTCCAGCATCCTAAGGAAAAAATGATGCATTTCGCAGGCATAATGAGTATGATGGTCACAGTAAACATTATATAAAGTACTTACATTTCATGCTTTCTCTGAACTGGGAGCTCCCTAAAGTCTGGGGTAGCCTGAATATGCTGAAATGAATGTTGGAGTTTTTTTACATTTTCAAACTATTCCTCTACTTTTTTTTTTTTTCCCTTAGACAAAACTATTTCAAAACTATTTGCTGAATTTGACCCACATTTCAATAAGGTTACACTCCACTGCCTCGGCTTTTCTTGCTTTGGTGACTCCCAGCTGCAAGAACTCCCTCAGATCCAAGCTTTTCATCTCATTATTGCTCATTCTGATGCCGTCCCAGCCCCAAGAAGTCGGGAGCTGTTGCCGTCCCAGGGATGTTTGATGGCTATGAATAATCCTGAGTCCACACAGAATAATAATTAGCATCCCATCGCCCGTACAGTGATTTTTCCAGCTTCCCGGTGCCCCAGCGGAGCCGCTGGTGCAGAGCGCCCTTCTACAGAGGTGATGCTACCTGGGGACAGCACCAGCGACCACGGGCGGGGAAGCTCCGGCGCCGGCCGCGCTGCCTGCATTAACCAGGTAAAGCCAGAGGAAAGCAGTCCACAGCTATTGGGCTCAAATCCCCGAGCTGCCGCAGTTTCGGAGGGTGAGCGGGGCCAGTAACAACTGCTCGGCCTGTCCGTGTTAAGCACCGTGAACGAGGTGGCTGGTCCGACCTGCTCCGCCCCCGTGGAGCATCTCACTCCTCATCCAGAAGGAAGAGTTTTGTACTTACTCCAAAGAAATGCCACTCCGAGGTCTTTCTGAAGCATCTCTTTCCATGCCACTACCAAAAGACCTCATCCCTGCTAGGTCCTGTAGCAGCCCTGGGAGGTTAAGGGAGGGTTTCCTCTGATTACTGGGAAATAACAGTCCCTGAAAAATAACTACCAGACATTCAATCTACATTTAAAAGCCAGGTTCCATCTTCCCTTATTACAGTTGCAAAACCCCTTGCTATCTAATTCAGATAAAGTAACAAAGCTGCACTTCCACTGATTGTAACTAGATGCAGTTAACCTTAAAAAGTCACTTTTACAAACAGGAGATATATCTGGATTTAAATTTTAGTTCTTGTACAAAGACTTAAGAACAGGTTCCTCCCCATTATTCAATTTAACAATAATAATAAAAACCTCCGTGACAACTGTAACAAAAAGGCTCTGATAAAGCCTGAAACCTTTTTGATAACGAAACATACAATTTCCCTGTTTGAAGCATAATTCCCCAGAGAACATTTTTAAAAAGATGTGGAAGAATTGTCGTTTTAAAACCGTTAACGTAAAGAACTGCATACGAGAACAGCCCATGTAAAAAATAGAGTTTCAGAAAAGATAGAGACAAAATAGTGGGTGGGAGAGACTAGACAACTTAAATGCAGTGTCTCATTAGGACAATTACAGGAGTCAATAAAAACGGGCAAAACTGAACAAGATTCACTAGGCTGCTTGGTTCAATTTCCATTTAATTCAGAGACAGAGAGGTCAACTACAGCCAGCAGTCATCTCACTTGCCTCCTGGGGTGCAGATGGCTTAATCATACTGGCAACTACCTTTTTTTCCTCTTGCCATCTAAGTATACCCTTTGTGGGATCATCCCAGCTATTCACCATCTCATTGCTTTGTAAAATAAGTCTACAATCACGTATCTATAACGTTCTTTGAACAACATTAAGAGCAGATAAATGGTCACGTAAGCAACAGTTAACACGCGTTAATTAAGGTTAGTCCTACTCTTACTCAATTCAAGTCTTAATCTTCCAAGTTTTCTCATCAATACCTTATCATCATCATGCCAGAAGGGAATTAAAGCACTGAGAGGATGTCAACTATCTGAAGGGGACCAAGCACATGGGATGCCAAGACAACCAGCCAAAGCGCTGGATTAATGACCTAAGTACAGGAGACAGAGTCGAAAAGTGCAAAACCATCAAGGGCAGAGGTCCACGTGGCTCCGCAGCTGAGGTCACTGATGGGACTCCAGGGCCCGTGAATTCTCTTCACACACGCTATTTCACACACCACACGAGCAGGGCTTTCTACCATGTAAGATTTGAATCGAGTTTCAACAACTCTTTGTGTTCGTGAGTACTTTTAAATAGGAAAGCATGAGACCTCTTGATTTTTAAGGATGTCTACCGCCACTTATCAAAGCATCAAAATCCACTGAATCAAAATTTAACAACTGCTTATAAACATACATCTTTTTTTCAAGTTTAGGGTCTTTCCCATACTGGAGAAAGTCCTGAGAAATGTCCTGAGTGTCCTACAGCACATTTAGATCTTCGTAATTTTACTGCAGTTGCCGTTGTATTTGCACGACTTTTTAGTGATCCTAGCTCCCGTAGCCACGCGTTACTGTGAGAATTGACACTTCCATCAAAATAATTGTGTTAAAATGTCACGATGTTTTCGAGCTTTGCACCTTCTGAGCAGGCTTACATCTGCAAGATTCTAAAAAAACCCTGAAGTTTTAAGTGATTTTTTTGTGACTGAGTAGGGGGCCTCTTTAGAAAAAAAATGCCAGTCCCCAAAATCTGAGAGTGGGATCACCCCTTAAATAAAGTGTATGCTCGCCTTTCTGCTTTATCCAGATAGCTCTATTTGTTGCTTTTTCCAGCGCAGCGCTCCTGTCTCATCAGGACCTCATAGCTGCTGTTGGTTAGACACATTACCAACAAAGCTGTGATCACCGCTCTCCAGAATAATGTTCTTGTCAACAAGGTGTGAATTTACAAACTCATTTGGAGATACAGAATGATAAAGTGCAAAGTGGGGGGAAAACAGCTACTAATTAACCTGAGAATTTCATTTTAACACAAAGAAAAAAAAAAATACTAGAATGCATTTCCCCTCTCTTAGGATCGCTCCTAGCAATACCCAAAATCTCGATGGGCTGGATTTTCACGGTGCTTAGCGCTCAGCAGTTCAAACCGACATCAATGAGCTGGCCCTAGCGGAGCCCCAGTAAAAACCACTTGCATTCTTGAAGCTGCAAAAGCAAGGTTTTACTTCTGACACTTCTGGGATAAGGTTTCTTACACAGAAGTTAAAGATATCACTGATTCCCTTTGTACTGCCGAGAAGAAGGCACTAATCCACATGCAAGCTGGGGTTAAGACTCACAACTCTCTGTTCATCTCCTGTGGTTCACGCCCGAAGCTACTTCAGTAACAAATATTAGCCAATGCAGAAAACAGATTTCACCACAAGTCCTTCCATCTACCACTACATCAAAGCTGTTGACAATGCCAGCACATCCATCTGACCAAACCCAATAAAGGCAATAATATTTAATTGCTAAAATAACATGCATCGTTTTCCTGATCAACTGGGATTCTCGAGCCAAGAAACGATACATTGAAAAATCACCAATCCTAGCAAAAAATGCAGCAATCCATGTTAAAAGTGGGCAGGACTTTCTTTTGCACGGGAAGACACTTCACTTTATTGGCCTGTTAGACTATTGGCAGGGTTTCTTTTCAAAGCTGCGGAAGAAAATGTTGACTTGGTTACTCATTTTGTGTCCATCTCTGAAAGACAATGAGCAAAATCCCAAGGGGAGGGCAAGCTCTGCAACTGCGCTGACAAAGTCATTCCAGCCAAAAAGCTAGGTGTTTATGTACCGTCATTACAACAGGTTTTATATTTTTAATATTACAGTGGCAGTTAGAAGCCCCAGCTGAAGTCAAAACCTTGCTGGGCAGCCTCCCAGACACACGTACTTAGCCCTCATGGTGAAGGATTTATACACCACACGAATTCAGTTGAGTTACACCCTGGTTTAATGACAGGGTGTATTTTATAGGTCAAAAATAAACAATGTCTTCCAAATATTTTTCATATATCAGTGATACCTGAAATTAAGATGAGCAGTATGCCTCTTAAAAAAAAAAAGTGAAATGCTTTGGGGGTTTTACATCCTCTGACAGACTCAGATTTCATAGTACATCTTACACTTTGCCAACTGTTACGGAAAACAGACTCCAATTCTACCGTGTTTCGCTTAATTTATGTGAGCACTGGGATAAAGGTGAAGGAGGAAGAAGCAACCTGAAGAGCAAACATATTTTTCATCTTTTTTTTTTTTTTGCTGTTCTGACAATAAACTTGCCAAGTTTGAGAGGCTCCAGAGAGCTCCTCCACAGCCGAGCACAAGGAACAGACAGACCCTGCTCACCCCGGCCGCCAGCGCCCTGGCTCTGCTGGCAGCCCTCGGCGGCGGAAAGCAGCGGTGAGGCCGGTCTGGGCGCCCATGGGGGATTCCCGAGCGGTGGCGGAGTCGCTGGGCTGGTGCCTGGGTACGAGCAGGGTCCCTGGGGCTGCTGGGGGGCTCACCTGGAAAGGTCATGGGACAGAGCAAGGAGCAGATAAAAATCGCATCTCCATCTTTCCTGGGCTTTCAGCAAGTACCCACCTGCTAGACTGAGGAGCCAGGTCATGTTATTACTTTTTTGAAATCAGACATTACCTAATCCAGGCCCAACAGATTCCATATAATGCCAGTTTTTACAAAGTAAAGCGAGTCCCACGGAGCAGCTGTGGTTTTGCAGTCGATTCCCCCATCGCACTCAACCCCAGCCGCCTGCAGCCCCGTGCAGCAGCCAAACAACAAAAAAGTCCAAGTCTGAGGGAGTTCATTCTCCAAATCAGGAATAAAAATACATTTGATAAGGGGAGACATAGAAGAGCAGCAACTTTGCTCCCACCTGCAGCTAGCTGCCCTGGCTGAGCTCGCAGCCCTCCATCCCTAGCACAGCTCAAGGCCCATTAGGACCAATTCCCGTCTGTCTGAGTGCTATGTACCTTCAGGTCCATTTTCTCCCTGGTTTCTATTTTTAAAATGGCTGTAGCTTGTAAGAGTATGTTGCTCTGCGCAGTGACAGGCTGTTATTTAGCCTGAATATGCCCCTGCCCTGCGGTAAGTATCCCAGGTAATTCACTAAGCACGTCGAGACTTCCCTTAAAGGCTCACTATAAGGCACGCTGCAGGTTTGCAGCAGAGTCACTTGGTCTCATATCACCCACCGTCCCAATGTCACATCATAGACCATGAGAAAACACTCCCAATACCGGAGGGGCAAAGCATCCCTACGTTGCCCACTGGTCAACCAAAGTCAGCGTGAATTTAGCCATCCCAAAGCAAATGAAGGAACCGACCCTGCAAGCTCAGGCCGTGGGAAAAGGATCGCTCCAAGAGCACTGGTGCAGTATGAAGGATGACCACAAACTGGGGGGCTGAGTAGTTCATTGGAACTTTTGTTTTCGCCGTTGAAACACTCTCCAAAAGACTGCCACCAGTTAAAAACAAACTGTCTTATCAAGTTTTACAGCAACAGTCAATATAATGATTTGGTTTTCAGGCATAGGCTGGGATAAAATGAAAATGGGAGGAACTGGAAACGTACTTTATTCCTGCTTTGACAATCCCCAACCTCTCCAAACGCCGGGTGCGTTCCCAGCCGCCCCAGGTAACGCCGCAGCAAACCAGCGCTACAGCCCAGGCTCCATCTCGCCTCTCAGCAAGCCACAGGACCGCAGAGAAACTTTCACGCCACCAAGTACGATGCAAAGCGTAAAGCTGTGAGGTAAAGCAGCACAACCTCAGTGCAATTTTATTTCATTAAACAACTGGCATTTTTAATTTGTCTTCATGGAGACCATTAAAAAAAAATAGATCTCAGTCAACAAATATGACAAAAAGATTCATGAACAGTACTAACACAGTTCAATTGAGAAAGATTTCTCCTAGCTGTGTGTTTAAACTATACCTCATTATTTTTGTTATTTTTGATATGTGCCGTATTTATTGTAATTTAAGTGGTAAGATTTAACATGCTCTACAAAACCAGCAGGAAAGACAGAACAGTTTGCTAGCTTTGCTAGCTCAATGATACCTTTATAACAGCACATGAAAAAAACCAACTTCATTTCATGAACCCTATAGCATCTTATCTAAAATTCACCCTGGAGATTAAGATCAACTGTCAGACCAATTTTCCAGACTGCTTAGGAGCTGGAACAGCGGAGGGAGGGAAGAGGGAGCAGCACACACGTTCACTGCTAAAAAATTCAATTCGAAAAAGTAGCAAAAGGAAAAACAAAGCAGCACGTATAAATAAACCACCGCATAAAAATGCGTATAGTCATTTGCTGCTCAGGGGTACCACAAATCAGGCAGTTCGCCTGGTGGAACAGGCAATATTTCTGATCCACAGCTGCAACTTTTGCCACAGCTCAGAGCGCGCGCGAGCCACCCCAGGCCCCGCGCTGCTGCGGCGTTTCCCTGCCTGCTGCCGCCCCGCGAGAGGAGCCCCAGCCCTGCTCCAGGGCCAGGCTGACGGCCCCGCTCTCGTTCCGTGTGGGGCAATTCCAGGGGGGCTGGGAAAACAGTTTTGAGCCGGGATCAACTGCTGGGTTATGAGAATCAGGGAAGAGTCGTTACGTGCGCAAATACTGAGTGCAGGGTTAGAGCACAGCTTCGATGCACGGGCAGAAACAAGTATGGACTTCATTTCACATATGTGCATTTATGCATGTATATTAAATAGTAATAATTGAAATAAGCAATTATTATTTCGCTAACAGACTGATTTCTTACAGAGAGCAGCAGAAGCTTTGCTTGTCTCAAGCAGGACATTTCAGAGAAGAGTTTTATCAGCCTCATTCCTCAGTGCTTTTGTGCTTAGAGGTATTTATTTTCCTCTGAAATGTAAGCAGATTCTTCCTGAGCAAAATAAGCACAGGATTTGGAGGCTTTTTTAATAACAATGTGAGACTCTTGCAAAATACATTTATCACAGGTAGGAAAAGCTGTATTTGTGATTTCTTTCATTTCTTCATGGATTTAATGCCCTTCACAGTTTACCGTATCACCAAAAAAAAAAAAAAAAAATCTTCCTAACGAGGGAAAGCTGCCTTTCAACGGACACCAGCCCCTCTGCTGCGCACCATCCGCCCGCTCTCGCGCCCAGGTGCGTTACAGACCTCCGCAGCAGTGCTGCCCACCCGCCGTAAAGCTTGCAGAAGTCCCTTCTCCACTTCCACACGCCCCGTGCAGCTAACCCAGTGAGCCCAAGCTGGAACTCCCGAAGGGCTGGTGCCATCGTGGTTGCTGCAGGCAGATGGAAAACTCATTTTTTTGGGTGTCAGCTTCCAGAATCCCGTACAGCACGCTGATCACCTGGCCCAGGACACCAACATGCTCCTACAGGAGATGTTGCCCAGCACTGGAACAGGCAGGGAGCTGCCCAGGGCCACAGACTTGCTGGGGAATCAAGACATCAAAATCACCTTTCCTAATTTTGAAAATCCTTCACTGCAGTAGTGCTCTACACACCTTAAAAAGAGAATTTCCTTTACATTGCTAATACTCTGACATTTTCTGTACTGCTGTCAGCTAGAAAAACTACCAACCCACAAGAAGTCATTTAATTAATTTTTATTGTCAACATCATTTCTGTGCATGTAAGCACTACTGCAAAATTACCTGCTTTAAAAAAAAAAAAAAAAAAAAAAAAAAAAATCACTAAAACCTCTCTATTAGTGCTGGATTTTATTTCTATAGAAGCAACAACTCGCAGCCAAATTTGAGCTGACAGTTTCCCTTTAACTTTTGATTTATTCCTGCCATTTTTTTATTAAATGGGATTTGGCCTTGATCCTGCCTATTAGGACTCCATCTTGATGGGATCAGCACGGGAAACAACTCTGGGCACTTAGTCCTGTCTCTACAGCGGCAAGGCACTGGCACAATTAAACTGGTGGCGATGCTGCCTGGGCTCTTCTGAGCTGTCATTAAATCCCAGGCAACAGGAGAATTTATTAGCTTCCAGCCATCCATTAGATTAACCTGTATCTTGTTGTTTCAGATTCATCTCTTCACCATCAGATGAGAAACGACCACGCCCTAAGGGCATCTCAGCATTCCTGGCGCCCCAAAGATCACAGAGCTCGCGAACACACGCCCGTTCCCAAAGGGAATAAATACAGAGAAACAGAAGCCACAGCCCTCGTCAGCTGCCAGAGCTCCACCTACACCCATCGGCAGGGAACTTGACCCCAACCACTTCTTTCGAGTGAATAAACCCAGCTATGCCCTCAGCCCTCGTTAACCAGGAGTGGGTGGGTGGTCCCCTGCTCCCAACGCATCCTCACGTGAGGACAGGCAGGGTGGGAAGGGTCGTCCCTCCGGGTAGGGAGACAAAATGCAAGGGAAACAGCCAGTGGGAAAGACACCACAGGGAAGGTGACATTCATAAGAGTCCCAAGAGGCCCTTTATCAACACCAGTTCACCACAATGAGAAGGTGAGGAGGCACCACAGGTTGTTCTGGCTGCGTCAGCCGAGATGCAAGCTCTCAGCTTCGAAGGTTCACTCAGTTTAGTCAAGTTTGCTTTGGCAACAACAGAACTTCTGCTGACTTGTCCGTGTTTATCTCAAGATGCCGACAAACAAACTTGTGCTCAAAAAGACGTACAGGTTTATCACAAAAACGGTTTATAAATTTGCTTCGGAAGAATATTTGTGCCAACCTCAGCAGCATTTTGACACCCCAGCAAGCAGGGGTGGCCGCTGGCGCAAACCGGGCTCCCCACGTGCCCCCCGCCCCCCGCAGCCTGCGTGGTTTCGGCAGGATCACATCAGCTGCGGCGCAACTGGCCCCTCTGCAGCTCACGATTTGCATTTTATCTGTGATCTCCTATTAAGGAGCTCATTTGTTGTTGCTGCTGGAAATAGAAGCCTGCTGCAGCTCTTAAGGCCCAAATCCTCCGTCCTCATGGAAGAAAATTTCCTGCTGTCCCGTTCTTCTTGGTGGGTTGAACATGCCAATAGCTGGAGACGAGGATCCTGCAAAGCTATAAATTCCTCCTGCGTCGCCAAGTGCTGCAACACATTTACAAAGCAACTGCACTCAGTTTGTACTGTGTGCAAAAATACCATGCATATAATTATGAGGCTGAATTTAATGACATTGAAACAAATCTCCATTCTGATGAATGCATAATTACTGTTATTAAAATATTTATGAAATAATAAATTTATTAGAAAATCTTCTGCATATGAGCTTGCAGAACGCTTTACACGAATTCTAAAATGGCAGCAGAGAAAACAAACTTGCAAGGCACCGAACCTGAGCATTTCCATCCGAGACAATGGAGGCACGAGGGTCTCCTGAGATCCTGAGCTCTCTGTCTTCTCCATCAAAGACAGTGATAGAGAAAAATGGGATTTCATTCTTTGCTCTATTTGGAAATTTTTCAGTTCTTTAAACAAGGGCTATCGTGGAAACAAACTTCTCGTGGGGTTTCCTTGGTTGTTTTTTTAACACAGGTAGTCTGGGCTGGAAATGCATCACTGGGACAAGACAGAATTGGAAACAGCCACTAGTACCCACCCAGACCACTGGAAATTTAGGCTAACATCTTGAGCCTGAGCCAGAGAGAGACAGTCTCTCACAAGTCCCAGCTGAGCATACATTAATCTTGCAGATAAATCTCTCCCACTAAAGCATTCAAACCCTCTACTTTTTGTCCCTGACTTCCAGCACAGAAGGGAGAGCAAAAGTCCTGCTTTAGGAAGACAATCTATTGCGGCTTGTGTTGCACTGGAGCCGCATAGCCTGCTGTGAAAGTACAGTCAAAATAAGACCAGGAAAATTTCCAGCAAAGAGGATAAAAGATGACTATTAGAAGGGAAAAAAAATAGTCTTTCATGGAGGTTGTAGAATATTCTTCACCAAGCATCTGCTAGGACCAGCCTGGCTATATGGGTCCCATCTCCGATCGGTGGCTCACCAGGAGCACGGAGAACCTCTGCTGAAGGGGTCAGCAGCAGGGGCCATGCCGACAACCTCTGCCCTGAGAAAACAGGGAGCCCCTGAGGGAATGGTACCAGGATGAAGGGATGCCTGAACCTGTCCAAGGAAACCAGCCACATCCCTATCCAGCTCGCTGCCTTCCCACCAACATCAGCCAGTGCTGCAGCATCCAAAGAAAACGCTGGAAAATTGCGCTAAGACAAGCGTGTGTGTTCCCATCCTGTACAATCTTTGGTTTATAGTCCTACGTACGTATGGGCACCCTCCTAAGAAAAGTCAGGATTAGGGTCTTTGTGTAGGATAGCAATAAATGGCTGCGATGAGCGTCACATGCAGGCATCTCTATTCACTTTTACACCATCATTTCTATAACTGACATTTGGTTTATGAAAAAGAAGGATGACTTTCCCAGCCAGCCCTGGAAAGCCCCTACAACCACGCTGCAACTGATTTTTGCATGTTTCCAGCGACAAGGGGTGTTTCAAGGTGGCGCAGAGCTCGGCTTGCCCTTCAGCTCCCGTTACGGCAGCAGCACCGACAGGGGCGGTGCTCACTCCTCCCGCGGGGCTCGTATGGCTGAACCCCATCGACCGCGGGCACCCCGGGCTGTTGGCTCCATCCTGCCATCGGCCACAGGACTGTGAAATCTCTAACGAAGGAAGCGCAGAGACGGGTTTGTACCAACCCACCTGAGGAGAACCTGGATCACAGTCAGTTTTCAGGACAACTACGGCTTAAGGTTTTGGCTTTGTCAGCAGTTGTTATACCCGCAAGTGAAAAGCCAAAAAACAGCTGTAAAACTGTAAGAGCAAGATCTAAGGGCATATCTACAGCAGGCGGGGGAGCAGAGGGACCACACCAAAGCCAGGTCCAGATTATCCGGCTTTTGAACTGGAAGCAGTACAGCAGCTCCAGCAAGACACTGCCCTTGGGCTAAGGCGAGCGGTGCTAGTTCCCAACCGTGTGACACAGCAACAGGGCCGTGTCCTCCCTGGGACTCCTGGGTCACCGCCTGGCACTGATCTGGGCTGTGCAGATACCGGACTCGACCTCAGCTGCTTCCCCTACCAGGGCAACGTGCTGCGCAGTGACCACTCTCAGCTTCTCCGCCCTGACCTTGACTCTCCCTTTGAGCCTCTAGACAGAGACCAAGGTGGCAGGCACACGGCCAGCAGCCTGCCACAAAGGGAAGAGCCACCACAGCCCTGCTGACCATCCCCTCTGCCCAAGCCGGGGTCCAGAAAGCCGCCCCAGCTGCTGCCAGAGGGGCGGGGAAGAGCTGAGGGTCCTGCTGATGGGAGGGGAGGGAGAGCTGGTCCCACAGAGCATCCTCCTTCTAACACCCTCTCGCCCCGTACCAGCCACACGCCAACCTCTCCACATTCTTCCCCCTGTTTTCCATCATTTCTGCCTGTCCTCCCTTCACTCACTGCCTGGGCAGGAGCAGCCTCAACACAACCCGTTGACTGTACTGCTGACCACCTCTGAGGCGCCTCTGTATTACTAAAACACGGCTTTTCTCTATTAATCACACATCATTGATTCTTCTGAGCCCTAACATCATAATAATGTGAGATAGACAGAATCGAAAAGCCAAACAAGCAGGTGACATGACTGTCAGCGCGCTGACAGCAGCGGCAGCCAGCGAGAGCGGAGGTGTGCTCCATCCCGTCCTCACCCGCCCTGGTGCCTGCTCTCCCCTTCCCAGCCTTATCCCCGAGCAAGACGTCAAAACACAGGTCACTTCTGTTTACAGCATAAATATCTACCAAAAAAATACTTATGTGTATATATATATTTATATATAAAACACCTACATACACAAACATATTCATAGATATTAAGCAGAACCGTCATGGGAATGAAATCTCACAACCTAAGATTGCTCCTAACCGTCCCCTCCGCCCCCACAGGTCAGGCAATCCTTCTGACAAAAATAGAGCCACTTGAAGTGCCCGACATGGAAAAGATTTTACCAGTGCCACACCGGGCAGCGCGCAGCCTGCAGAAGGGAAGGTCTCCCAAACCTGCCTCCTCTTCCCTTTTAAACCAGGGGCCAGGTAGTCTGAGCGCTTCACCTGATCTCGACGCAAGGAGAAAGGCGGTCGCTGACTGGGAGCACTTCCGAGGGGCTGGGAGGCACTTGCCAAGCTCATTTCAAAGTCCTTGGAAGGGAGGCCTCGGCCCGCGTGACCCCGTCAGCCGAGGACGACGAGGACACACACTTTGCGACCCGCTCGCGTTCACGCGGCACGCTCACGCCCTTCCCCAGCGTCCCAAACGACACAGCAGAAGCATCCCTTCGCACCACACAGACCGAGCCGGGGGGAAGCTGAGCGATACTGCTGGGGTTACGGCTTCTCTGGAAGCGTAACACCGCTCGCCAGGTTTTGTCACCGGGAGGCACTTGCCCCCTGGAGAAGGAGCGAGGGGAAAGAGCTCTTCGACCGTTGCTACATGCTAATGGCTGTCATTCGAGGTCTCTCCTCCTGACGTGGTACGATTGTGTGGAAGAACCGCGCTAACTCCGCCAGTACAAGAGGGACTCCAGCAAGGTAAAACGCCTGGTGACTGGACACAAGCGACCGGTGGCCTGGGGCAGGGCAGGGCTACCACGTTTTAGAGGTCCATAACAGAACCATGCTTTATTCTCAGCTAAATTGGCGATTATTCAGAATACCTCTACTGCCTCCAGCAGAAGGGCTTTAGAGGACCTTGCGAACCATCAGTAACGAGGAAGGCTTTAGAAATACTTGTTTTTCTTCAGATTTCTCTCTGCCTGGATACCCCCTCCACCACACTAATGACCTGACTATATTGGATTCCATGCTCTCCAAGCAGCCTTAATTACATGCTTCGTATCTTCCAATATTATGATAAAATTCATCACAGTCCTGTGTCTGGGACAGTCAGCATTGTCACTCATTGAGATTAATTTGAATATCACTAAAAATAGAAATAACAACATATGATATTGCGATGCAGAGTTTTGTGTTGGATGGTTTTACTGCCTCCAAGCAAAACTCATTTAATAGAATAAAATAGACAATACAGCCCATGTAGTTTTACAGTATTAGTGTTATGAGATTCAAAACCAGATCAATATTTCTTTCATAAAAATTAATGCCTTGAAATGATCCCTCCATTTGTCATTCCGAAGAGGTCACCTTATTTCATTTCAAGGAGTAAACTGGGAATTGCACAAATGTACTTGCTGAATATATGCTTCCATCACACAAGCTGACACATTCCAGCATCCCCCGTGCTGCCTCCCCTGCCAGCCCCAGTTACCCCTAACCCTTCCCTCGTATCAGCCTCATCTTCCCTCTCCATCTCTCTCCAGGGGCGAGCATCCCTCTCCTGGCAGAGCCACTCTTCTTCCACAAGACTCTTTGCAGTCCCTTCTACCCAACATCTACAGAGACATTCAAAACCAGATTAAGAGCCGAGATTATTTCCAATATTGAATTTTGCCTTGTCAAGAAAATAAATTCTACCTCCAAAACACCATGTTCCAGAAAAATATATTCATAGCACCGCCAACCGCCCGTTAGTAACTCCACGTGGCAACATGTGAATTCCTGAAACAAGAATTTTCCTTTACTTTTTGATTCATACAAAGAAAATAAGATTCCACCTCTATTAGCTATAGCCCAAGATTTCACAACAATACAGCAGAACGGCATGGCTCAGCTTGTTGACGTGTATTAGGTGCATCAGTAACAACAAGGACAAACATTCAGAGGCTGATGAAAACAAAAGCTGGCTGAGGAACACCAGAGCCATTTTTCAAAAAGAGGCAAGGAATTGAAGTCCCCCGTTTCCTATTTTTAGCTATATTGGTTAAATTCTCTGTAGGAGTCCAACCGAAAAATGTATAGTTTCCCTGAAATACCTTTTAAAAAATGAATCATTACTCCACTTCCTAAAACCAGTATTGCCTTATTAAAAGTTAGAAGAGGAAAATGCGATAAACTGGTAATGAGTTCAAAATCTATTGGCATCTAGAGAAGAATAGTGCTCAAGGATGATAGGTTTCATCCCAAATAGCAGCGACAACCCAAGAGTCCCCCCATTGCAGTCAATTAAATTGACCATTTATGACCACCTCATTACGTCAGGTTCAGCAGGAGGGGTCTCGGCGCGGATCTTTGGCTTGGCAGGCAGAACTTGTGCAGATGGAAACCCCTGGGCCTACATCCCATATTCCTGCCAGAGCCTCAAACGAACGAGAGGGAGGAACAACCGGTTTGCTTTTGCCACGGAGCGAAGGAGTTTGTAGAAACCGATCGGATGAGCAGAGCACAATTAACGACAAGACAAACTCTCCAGGAGCATCTCTTGAAATCACGGGATCCCACGTGCTGCAAAGCGCCTCTCGTGCAGCCCTCGCCCTTCTTCCCCGTGACCGTGCTGCAGCCCCAGCAGGAACAGGCCCCGGCGCCACGCCGGATTCCCTCAGGCCAGAACCTCAGGCAGAGCCACAACCTCCACCGACGCCAGCCGCGGCACCTCGGGCATCGCAGCTCAGCCAGCCGCAGCATGGGGATGCGGCGGCCAAGAGGCAGCCTCCCTCGGAGCGCCCTTCGCGAAGGGAAACAGCAGCGTCCGCCTCGGAGCTGCGCTTCCAAGCTGTACTCCCTTCCGGATAAGCACAGTTCTGCCACCTTCACTGTGTCAAGAGCAGAAGGCCGGACTGCAGCTTCCATCTTTCTCGTTTAGTACAAGGGCGCCCGCAGAAGGAAATGGAGCCAGAAGCCCCCAGGGGTTAGAAGGGACGTTTCAATCTACACTCCCAATCTCACCGTACTCCGTTATCCCATGCTGGTTCCTAAAAGCTTCCCTGATGGGGCTTCCCTGATGGGGCTTGGTAACGCGCCGCTACGGGCCACAGGAACCATCACTGATAAAGGAAAAAACGTATTTAGACAAGAACGAACGGTTGTTGATTGACTATTTAAAATTACATCCACTGAGGACGGACACCTGAAGCAGTAATTAGTTCATTATTAAAGCTTGTAATGAGAAGTCTGTAGTTCCAAGGGAGTCCAAAAATTAGTTTTCCAATATAAAAAAAAAAAAAAGAAATCAGTGTGCTGATATTCCCCATATTGCACGGTTCTACTCCCAGAACACATGAAACAGATGAAACATTTGGCCATGTTTTTCAGCACAGGTATTGAATTTCATGGAGTTAAATTTGTAAGGAAAGCTATGGCACTGCGAAGTAACAGTATTTTCTACAATGCAAAACTAGCAGCCTAAAAACATATTGCCTTGAACTCCCTGATGCATCTGGAAAGAGCTTTCCAAATTGTTTCTGCTTTGTTTTTTAGAACAGATATTTAATTTACAGTCGGCGTTCTATTTATTGGCATGCTCTAATAGAATTGTATTTTGAAGAAGTCCCTGTATTTGACATACTTGAATATTTATGCATTTAAATCTCCACGGTCCACCACACAAGATATTATCCCTTCTGTTGCATTAATCCCGGGCCCTGCAGCAAAGCCGCAGGCCCTCGGTGCTGGGCAGCACCCCTGCCCCACGCAGCCTTGCTCCCAAAGCTCACGGCTCAGCCACCCCTCCCCGTCCAGAGCAGGGTCGGGGCACGACCTCTGGGGAACAGGGGGTCTTGTCTGCAGAGGGACATGGTCAGAAAGGGCTGTCTCACACCAGCACGCTCACGTCCCTGCTTGTGAAGAGGATGAAGTTCGGTATCAGAGATGCAAAACCAAAGCATCCAGCCTGAGACACCTCCCAGCTCAACCCCTTCCAAGGTGAGCCGCTGCCAGCCTGGGGAGATCCGTGTGTTGCCTTCCACAGCGAGTCAAACACCCAGCCGTGCTCCAGGACGCCTCGGGCGCGGGGTCTGACTTGCTCCCGAGGACGGGACCTCGGTGCACAGCCGGGATGCTCCCGAACATTTCAGCTGCCAGAACTCACAGAAGGTCCCACACAAAGTTCAGGGCAATGACAGATTTGAACTCGGGGGCAAAGCCTCCCCCCTTCCTCCAAACCCTGCGCTTGTGCAGGCAGTTCCCTCCCTCAGTTATAATTTTGGAGGAGAAACCCTCACGCACTCGGCCTTAGGAGACACCCTGCCCTCACTGGCAGTCCCTGCGCCCCCCTCCAACGCGCCAACACATCCTGAGTGACGCAGAGAGCGATGTCCCCCTCCGACTACGCCTGGTTCTCAGCAGCCCTGACAGCTTCGCTCCATCAGCAGGAGCACGTCAGTCAGGGTCGGGGTTGCGGCTCCCCTTCGCGCCGGCAGCAGCTGCGTGCAGCCCCGACTAGTGCCACCACCTTTTATCGGAGGTGCAAGTCAGGGATTAAGCAGGGAGAGGGATCTAGAGGCAGGGGGAAGGGCTTTTGCTCTCATCACACAGGAAAAGCACCAAGTCTAATGTAGATCCTCCACATCATTATGAGCTGGTTTGTTTGGGTTGGGGTTTTTTTGGGTTTTTTTTGGGGGGGGTTTTTTTGGTTTTTTTGTTTTTGTTTTTTTTTTTTTTTTTACAAAAAAGGGAAAGCTTCTACAAAACTCCAAACAGCAATTACACGAGTGAATTCAAACCCGAGGACCTCGGTGCCGTTGGCCCTTGCGGATCCACCTGTTGGCATTAGCTGAAGATGCTCCCAAACCCCTGTGCTAGACTGGGAACAGCCAGGTGAGCTGCACGGAGAGATCTCCTGACTTCATACGCAGAGAGGAAGATGAGCAGCCTAACCCTTACCCATCCTGGAGAAAAGCCCCTTAAGCACCAGCAGCTGGCTGAGGAAGCCCCACTGCGCTCTGTATGGGTTTTATATATATTTAATTGTTCTCCCTACATTAAGGTAGAGTACAAATACTTCTCTTCCAAGATACTGTCAGAGAAATGTAAACACTAGTGAGTAAGATTCCTTTGCAGAGGCCTCCACAGATGGAAGGAGTTTTCACCGACGAGATATTAGGGAAAAGCCGGGTTGGGTATGAAAGCAGATGCTCCAGAGCCATTCACCCACCCTCACCACGGTCAGTCACACCCGCAGCGACCCAGGAGAAGCAAGGCAGCTGCAACAGCTCGCGCATTTGAGAAAGTACTTCGGTTAAGTATGTGGTTGGGTAGCTGGTTGGGTTCTTCTTTCCCGTAACTCAGAGCATCTCGGTCCCCCCCCCCAACAGTACTCAGTTGCCTAACAGGTCCAGTTCTCCTCAAAATAGTTCTTATTTCTCTCTGGCTCGGACATGTTCTGAACTGTGTTTTGGAGGAGGAGAGGGCGATAAGGAACAGATTTATTGCACAAAAAATCTGCTCCAAGAAGGCAGAACCAAGCTGTAAAAGACAAATTCAGTAAAGCCTCCCTCAGTACGTACCGGTTCCTGCTTTCTGGTTGATTTGGTTAAAAAGCAATTTTGAACAGATGCTTAGTCACAATACGTTAAAACGTTTGGCTTGATATAAATATCCCCACACGCAGAAACTGCCCAAATGCCTTATTTTCTGCAAACTCCATTACGTAACATAGCACCAAAGATTTTGCAGGTATTGTGGCACAATACAAAAGGCTCCTGGTGCCGAGGATTACCTTCTGGGCGAGATCTCAGCACCGAGTGCCCAGGATTTGCTCCTGAACGAGATTCGGGCTAAGACGGCTGGCTCATTTCAATCTACTGGCGGGTGGAAGCCTACAGCAGATCAGCGCCTGCTGAACCAGTACTTCAGCAGAACTTCAGCGCATCCCTCCCAGCTCCTCGGCTCCAGCTCGAGCAGCACATGAGCTCATCTGTTTTGCAGCCCAGGCAGGGGTGTTCGCGATGCAAGAAGTCTCGAACAGAAGTACGTACAGCGCACCCAGCGCTGCCAAGCTTGCTCGCAGCACCCAAGCGGGGCTGCTCTCTCCGAGGCAGCAATTCCATGGGAAGCCCTGCCCGCTACAGCCGCACCAACTGTCAGGGATTCAGCACACCGCGAATCCAGCGGCGATACAAGTCGCATTTTAATTTGCCAAGAAGGGGGGAGGGGGGGGGAGGGGGCGAGCAAGGAAAACAAAAACCCGATCCTTGAGATTCTTTCGGGAAAAGGGACAGGACCAGGTCCGGCTGGGCAGTGGCAGCGAAGGCGCAATCGCTCCGTTTGTCTTTCCATGCGACGGCACCGGCAGCCGGCTGGGAGCGAGGAGCGACGGCGAGCGCCGAGAGGGGATGTGCCGTGAAAACCTCGCAAGTTCCCAGCTGGGAAAAGCGGGGGGGGGTGGGGGGGAAATCTCTCCTCCCGCCGCCCGAAAAATAAAAATAAACCCCACCACCACCTTCCGCAGGCGAAGGCGTAGGAGAGGAAGCGAGAAACTCCGCGGCTCACGGTGCATCTGGTGGCGCTTCTGGCGCTGGCGCTGCCCCCGCGATCGCTTGCCGAGCCCCGCCGGCTTCACCCAGCGCCCCCGGGGGGCACCCCCAACCCCCGGCGCACACCCCCACCCCCAAGCCCTCGCCGCCGGGGAGCCAAACCCCGGAGGGATGCTCCCTCCCGGACTCGGGGCGCCGGGGAAGGGCTGCAGGGAGGGATGCAGCGGGAGGCGGGGGGTCTGTGGGGGGTCTCTGTGCAAGGCTGAGCCCCGGGGCTGAGAGAGGGTCACGATCGCAGCGCGCCCCGGGGAAGGGGGGGTTGGAGCAGCGGCACGGGCAGGCGCTGCAGCGCATCTCCCCCGCACACACACACACACACACACACACGCACACGCACGGTTCGTTAATCCGCCGGCTCTGCTCATCCCTCGGCGCTTGCCGAGAGCCGCCTGAGCCTCGGCCGCCGGCGCGGAGCCGCAGACCCCCGCCAGCCGCCCCCGGGACTGCTGCGCTCCCCCATCCCCTCCGCCGTCTCCCTCCAACCGGGGCGGGGGGTGG
Organism: Leptosomus discolor; assembly: GCF_034619465.1. NCBI lineage: Eukaryota > Metazoa > Chordata > Aves > Leptosomiformes > Leptosomidae > Leptosomus > Leptosomus discolor. The sequence goes on from NC_141399.1 coordinate 1,640,729, forward strand.
TGGTGGGGGGGTGTCCGGGCTGGCTCCGTACCCTCCGGGAGGGCAAAGGGACCCGGCCCCGGCAAGCGGTTGGGTGCCTGGAATTGCCCTGTCTCCACCAAGCGCCGCCGGGGAAAGCCACCCTACGACCGACATTCCCCCCCCCCAAGCCCCCTGCGCTCCCCCAGCGCGGAAATCTCATGCGCGAAGCCCGTCCCGGCTGTGCCCCCGCATCTCAGCCAAGCCATCTTTCTGCCTTCACGCAAATGCATCTCAATCATCGCCTTGCCCCCCCATTCCCCCCCCCCCCCCCCCCCAATCCTTCTTTCCCTTCATGGCTTGCAAATGGGGCGATAAATCCAGAAAGTGCCACGCAGCGCGGGGAAGGGAGACGGGGGAAGGCTGCTGAAACACAGAGAGGGCGGCTGGGGGGGGAAGAGGATGCTCCGGCGGGGGGGCAAACGGAGCACCCGGAGGGGCACGGAGGGAGTTGATCAGCGGCGGGCAGCCGCGGGCGCCTCCACCGCCCGTCCCCGGCGGGCAGAGCCCCACAGCCCGGCCCCGGAGCTCCGCCACCCCCCCCCGCCCTGCCCGGCCCGGCCCGGCCCGGCGCCGCTCAGCCCTACCTGGAAAAGCCGGAGGATGTTGGCCACCATAATGGACACCGAACTTCCCGACGCTCCGATCACTCCAACTACTTTTTCCGGCTTGACGAACACGGGCGGCTCCCCGTTGGTGCACCTCACGTCGGAGGTGTCCTTCTGGATGAGAGCCTGGACGAAGGTGAGGGACTGCTCCAGCGCGTAGGTGTCTCGGGAGCAAGTGTCCAGGATGCGAGCGCCCAGCGTGACATTGGGCAGCAGGTCCGGGTCGCTGTTGATCTGGTCCAGGGCGTAGAGCATCGCCTCCAGCCTGTGGATGCCGTTCTCCTTCTTGATGTCCCCGCAGGGAACGCCCGGGGGCCCCTTGGCGTGGACGGGGAAGAGGCCGCCCAGGGTGATGTCCCCCTCCAGCCGGATGGAGTGGGGGGCGTACATCTCCTGCCCCTGCGCCCCCCCCCAGAGCGGCAACTCCAGGAGGCAGCAGGGCAACTTCAGCAGAGTCAGGAGCCGCAGGAGCCCGCCCAGCCGGACCATGGTGCCGCTCCCGCCCGGGCGATACCCCGCGCTCCCGCCCGCGCTCCCCTGCGCCTTCATCCCCCCCGGAGGGGCCGGGCCGGGGGCGGGGAGGGGGGGGGGGGGAAGAGCAGCGGGGCGGGATGGGAAGCGGGGAGGGAAAAGGGGAGCGGGGTGGGGGGGTGGGGGGGGTCGGCGGCTGCTGGCCGCGGCTGCCTCCGCCGCGCTCCGCGGCAGCCCGGCACTGGGGAACGGCGCGGCGCCGCTACCGCTTTAAATGGTGGCCGGGGCCTCTCCGCCTCCCGCCCCCCCCCCCCCCCCCCCTCCCTCCGCCGCCCCGCCCGCCGCTGCCGCTGCGCAGGATGCGGCCGCACCGCCCGAGCGCCGGCCGGGGCTGGGGATGGAGCCGGGCGGCGGCGGCGGCGGCGGCGGCTCCACCGACCTGGCCCCGGGGCGGGGTGGCGAGGGGGGGAGGGGGCTACAGGTGGCGCGGGGCTCAGCCCCGCTGGAGCATCCTCCTCCTCCTCCTCCCCCTCCTTCCCCTCCTCCTCCTCCTCCTCCTCCTCCTCCTCCTCCTCGCCGGAGGCGGGCGGCGGGCGCCCCTAGGCAGCGGGGAGCGGCGGTGCGGCGTTGGGCAGCGGGGCGGGCAGGGGGTGGCAGCGGGGACCGGCCGGGGAAGTGCGGGAGCGTTCGAGCAAAGCTATCGCAGCCGAACCAGTCATACGGATTTTTAAATTTAATTTTATTTATTTTTTTTTTAATATATATACAAAAGACATCCTCCTCCCCACTAAGGTGGATACCCATGGAGCCAGGGAGGAGGAGGAGGAGTTTGCATGTAACCCCATACTCCCAAAACCGAAGTAATGCAGCTGATCTCATTCTATTTTAAGATCGCCAGACCCACTTTTGTTCGGCATACCGAGATCCCGAGGATGCTGGAACATCCTGGTTTTGCTCCCTTCATCCCAAAACTATATCACCCAAGAGACGAGACCTGTTGCCGCTCCCTGCTGACCCACTAACCCATTCCCTGTCACATTCCCCATTCAAGAGCAATACCAAAGACACCCTTGACACCTGGTTCCCACCACTTTGGGGGGCCAACCTTTAATTCCTCCTTCATAAATCCGAGATCAAGTATAGTCGCTGTTCATCATTTGGCCCCTGACACGCACTGGACCAGCAGCACGCGATGCGTAGTGGCTCAGCCTGCCCAGTCCAGCTGCAACTCTGAAGCATTACTCATGAAGAGACAGCTACAGTGATGGCTTAATTTCCAACACATTATATTTCAGTGAAGTCAGAGTAACACAGCTGTTACTGCTGTAACAGTAAAAAACACCAGTAAAACCTGATGGTTTTTATCTGCTTTGGCCTGGCCAAATTTTCGCCTCACAACACTGAAATGTTGCAGCGTGACTTGTCTGGCAGACACAAGTGCTGCTCAGGTCCTGACTGAGATGGGGCTGGCTAGGGGTTAGGGATGTTTCATCCAATAATTATTAAGGCATTTTAACACCTTAAAATCTCTTTAAATCGTATCCTTAGCATATTTTTCACGGTTTTTTTCTTTTCCTTGTACGTTGTTTTTCTGTGCCCACTAGTATTTGGCAGAAGTTACTACAGCCAAGGCTTCCCAACTGGTGCTAGTCGAAGCACCACAGCCAGAGAAGATGTATGGATGTTCCTTGGTGAAAGGGGGTGTTTGGACAGTGGCAGCAGAACTGGGCAGACGTAGCAGGTCAGAGGAGTTTGCAGTAGGGCCAGGATATTACAAGCATAAACAACAATAAAAGGAGCTGGAGTTCTGCATTAGAAATTATAATTTTGGGGCTTGGGACTGAAATATTGTTTTTCCATGGACTGAAAGCATCATAAGAGATTATTTCATTGTAATCTGGGTATCATGATCCAGCTTGTGCCATCACCCAGGCCTTGTCACTTATCATTTCAGTTCATTGCTGGGTGGAAGGGCAGCCACGCTCTCCTGACAAACACCCGCTTCCTGCTGCCTCCCTGCAGCCCCAGGGTCAGACACCCATTCCTCTTCCAACCTCTGCCAGTCGAGCTGCACCTTCACCAGTGCCCATTCACCACCCCTCGATGCAGACACCCATCTGAACTCCTCACACCAGCTCATCTGCTGCTCAGTGTAAGGAGTTTCCTTCTCAGCTATTCCTTGGCAACACCAGCTCCAGCTCCCTTCAACATCTGATCGTGCGCAGTTAAAGTGGAGGCTCTTCAGCGTTTATTTACTTCTTGCCCACTTAAAGCTCCTCGATGCGAATCTTGGCTGTATTTATTATTATTATCAAAAGATCTGACTCTAGTGGTTGTAGAGAAGAGTTTGCAAGCATGACTCAAGTTTGCCTTAAGTGCTCCAGATTCAGAAAGGATGTAAATATAAATCATCTTTTCTAATAAATCGCATTGTTTTGCAGGAAGCTACCCCATGATTTTGAAAGCTTCCTGTTGCGTTGTGTTTTTTTTTTCCTTTAGGCAAATCTGCTGTTAGATTCAACATGTTTATCCTCTCGAAATCACAGAAACCCCATCTGCTGTCTACTTCATCTTCCTTCTCCCCACACCCTGGTTTACCTAAAAAATTAGTCCACATATTCCACACCAGATTCCCTAAGGGAACACGGAAAATGACACAGCTGATCAAGGCAGACCCAGGGTCCGTCCTAGCCCAGTATCTTGTCTTGGAACGGCAGCAGATGTGTCAGAAGACGAGGCAGGAGCTCTGCAGTATGCAGATGTCTTTAATCTATTCCTACCATAAGTCTCATCCTGGTCTCTTGTATATAGAAATTGGTTTAAGCCCTGAAGCATGAAAAATTATTCTAATTACATTACAAAAATTGATATAGTTAATCATTACTCTGGGTACTCTTGATATCCATAAAAGTGCCCAGTCCCTCTTCCACTCTTGCTAGAGTACTTGGCTTCAGCGGCCTCCCATGGTAACGAGTACCACTGCTTAATTGGACACCACCCGAAAAAACCCACTTTATCAGTTTTGGATTTCCTGCTCTTTAAGTTTTAACTCTTAAAATAGCCGGTAATTTCCCTTTCATCATACCTGATCTCCATCCACCATGTGCAGTCAGCTACCTACCTTCAATCTGGCCCTCTCAGACAAGAGACTAAATATAATAGCCTGTGCATCTGCCACGGCCATATTTTCCTCTGAAGAAGCATTTCATTTTCGTTTGGATTACTGAATACCTGGAGGTGAGACCACGCTGAATAAATACCGCTATGAGCGTATCACACCTGCGCTGAGTAACAACAGCCCGTATCCCACTGGATCTAAAAAAGTCCTCCCCTCCCTTACAGCCCACCAGAACAGCTACGCTAAGGGGATTCAACAAGCAGTTCCTAAGCAAAAATTAGATTATGTCCACTCAAACCTGAACTCGCCCGCTCTTAAAGCCACCAGTGAGGATTTCCAGTTAGGGCACGCTAAAGCCCGTGAAAGTTGTAGCGGCAATCCACGAGGGCTCTCAGAAAGCAACGCTGTTACCGCGGAACAGCGTTTTGGGTATTTCATGGGAATATTGACCGAAGCGTCTGGGAGCGGTGGGACCGGCATTGCAACGTGACGTTCTGCGTTGGGCTTCACAATCAGCCGTTCTGGTGCCACGTCGAATTCCCAGCACGAGTCACTCGCCGAGTTCCCAGAGACGGCGGACGCTTTCCTTGGCTGTCCTGGTGCGGCCACAGGAGCCCTTATTTATAATATATATTATAATAATATACATTTATATTTTATAATATATATTATTTATATAGTATATATAAATATTCATCTATAATTTGTAATATATATACTTTATAATATTTATTTGTTTAAAATCATATTTATAATTATTTGGAATATATATATATTTATTACTTATCTATAACATATACTTATATATCCCCTCTGGTGATAAGAATGAAGCTCCTCTGTCTTTCTCACCCGAAGAACGACGCGCAGGGGAGGTCGGCGTTGGGTTTTGACGCACGTGAGCACTGCTGCCGCTCCAGGTAGGACCAGCAGCCACAAGCCCACTCGTGCCCCTGTTGCCCACAGGCGTGTTTCTGCTGCCTGCCTGCTTTGCAGGGCTGGGGACACTCTCCATCTCCCCCAGGGAGGGGTTGCCTTGCAAAAAAAAAAAAAAACCACAAAACAAAACAAATCTTCACCAGAAAAAAAAAACCAACAAAACCAAACCAAAACCCGAGCCTGATCTTCTTAGCAAGAGGATTTGTTTAGAAGTAAACAGTGGTTGAACACAGCCAAAAGCATATTCAAAAACCATTTCTTAACTTGCCTGTCAAATCAGATCGTGGATTCAGCCAAATTGCTACTGGATAAGCAAAAACTTTGCCAGAAAGAAAGCAGCATCGTGGCTGGCATCCTTCAGAGCAGCAACGTGATTTCCAGCACAGGAGGATCGTACCCGCGTCTACTTTCAAAGATGCTGTGTAATTAAACATTGCTTTTATGTGGGCAACTGGCAGAGCGAACACAAATCGTGTTATAACCGACCAGTGGAAACAAAACAAAGAGCAGTGAACTAGCAGAAAGGAGAAATAAAACAATATTTCCAATTTCGGTAGTGTAGCACGATGCTGCCGTGCACAGTTGGAGGTCATTTGGAACAACTGTAATGGACGTGGTACAAGCAATTAATTTGTTGGGTGAAGTCAGTGTTGGGACAGCAGCCAGAGCTCCTGCTTATCTGGCGTTCAGAAAATAATGAATTTTTGGAGCAGAGGCCAGTGAAAAACTCTGATCCTTAACTCGGTGCTTTGCCGTTGCTGTTTACAAAGAGAAGGTGTCAGTGTGGCTCTGGTTTCCAGGGGACAACAAATTCTCTTCAAGGATATAGTAGTTTGAACCTCTTGCTAGATCTTAATGTATATAAGATTAAAGTTATTTTTATATTTTGATCTTATTATAAATGATTGCATTATAAATTATTGCAGTATATTATAAATTAGATATACCTTATAATTTATGATACCTATTAAGTTAGTAAATCTGAAATACACGTATGGATTGTTCCCAAGTCTGTGAAGAAACAAATGCCACGAGCGCTTTGTGCTAAACCACAAGGTCTCTGGCCCTAATTCCCTGTCGCAACACGCTGCAAAACCAAACCAGCGCAGCTGCCAGGGCCGACCTCGGCTGCTCTACGGAGCGAAACATTTCTCTGTCTTCGGTGCTTGCAGAGACCCACAAATTCACACGTACACGGGTATTTTCCGCTTTCGGCCGCCTCCTGGGTCCTGCCTCCATTGCACACGCTTAAAAAAGACAAAGGCTCCGGGAGGACGAGAGGCCCCTTGGCCATGGGTTGAAGCCGATCTGTTGGGCGCGGTGGCTGGGCCAAGCCCTTGGCAGAGGTTTCCTTCCTCGCCGCCTGGCCGCCTCGGAGGCAGGTCACCGCGGTGCCGGCAGATGCCACGATCGGGAGGGAGCCGGCGGCTGACGCGGCGCGAAGGTCCCCGTGGTGCAGCGTCCCGGGGAGACCTCCCCGGCACCTGGTGCAGGGCGGCAGATGCTCCGTGACCCACCGGAGCCGGCACAGCGCGGGGCTGGAGCCGTCACCTGCTGCTCTGCCCACGGGGTGTGAGGGTGTCACATCCCGGGGTGAATTCTCCCATGGGGAGGGATGTGCCTCGGCGTGGGGATGGGGGAGCGCCCACCAAGCCTGCGAGGGAGCTCCGAGCACTTACTGCCAAATTCCCAGGAGTTTTCTGCTCTACGAACACGGGCTCGTGGCTGAAGGAGCAGCCACGAGAGACCGTGCCCGTGGGCAGCAACAGCAGCTGCTCTCACACTCGCTGTAACTTCCCTGCGATATACCACAGCCTGCGCGGTGGGAGCTCCACGTACCTGGAAAGGTAATTTTTTGATAATATTAAAATAATAAATAAATTGCGCTGTAAGGTCTTACAAGTGCAGAGACGGTGAAGTTTGTAATTTTTATCAGTAGAGGCTACCTATGTAAAACACCACCAGCTAATATATAGAACCTTCAGGGGAAAATAATGTCAACAGGCCTGGGGGTCTTCATGTGAATTCGTTTGGGTTTTCGAACTGCGATTGCCTCCATCAAGAAGGCAGTTTCGGAAATGACCAAAACCGAAATAAATTTTTTTCTAAACAGTAGTGTGCACTCAGTTTTGAAGCCAAACTCACTATATTTTGGAAAACAAAACGTTAGGAAACAACTCCATCTATGTAGCGCATGTTTAGAAGAAGGAGTCCCAGTGCAGGGGGTCACGTACCACCTTTCCCCCTGCCAGGGGAAGGCGAAGACAGTGGAGGAGAAAAGCCCTTGCTGCTCTCAGGAACGAGTTTTGGGTTAGTTCTAGGCAATTCCCCCTTTCTAAACAGGAACTCCTGTCAGTTTAGTCACCTCCACCTTTGGTACAGGAGGGGACTTGAGGCATTTTTTTCCCCACCAGAACATGTCAAGCACACACCCCCCCTCGAAGCCCCATCAATACCCGTCCCCTGGCTTTGAAAGCCATCCAAGCATTTGAGAGGAATGGATCAATCAATTACGCAGGAGACACTTTAAAACCGTTCCTTTGAGATCACAAATATTTCAAATAGGCAGCGCTATTAGATGGGCACTTCAGCCAAATCATTAAAATCACTGCAATCCACAGAGAACAATAACTTCTTCTTTTCAAACACTTATTATTCTCTTGGTTTCTGATTTACTAAGAATATTTTGATTCACTTAATGCTTAGAACATCTCCTCCAGTGCTGAATTAAAAATGAAGGGATTTCACATTCGTGATAATTAAATAAGACAGCTTTCTCAAAATAATAATAATTTCCTAATGCCAGACAATAAACTGATCCAGCCAGCGCAGGCGGGTCCCCCCCTCCCTGACTGTCTGTGGTGCCTGGAGTTTTCTAAGGGACAAAATGGCATTAAAGCCATGGGCTAGGCTGCTGGAATCGCTCAGGATGCTCTTGAGAAGCATTTTCCACCCAGTTGTGAGCGCCCCGTTTCTGCTCCTTACAGCTTTGCCAAATTTTAAGCAGAAATACTTTATTTTTTTTTTTTTTTCCCCCCAAAGAATTCAGGCAGAAAATGGTTCCTCTATTTCTGAAAAATACCTTTAACTGGTAACAATTGTACCAGCCCCCTGGTTGGGGCACAGCACCCGGTCCCCTTCGGAGGAGACCTGCACGTAACACACCCGTGCGCAGCGAGCAGAGCCCATCTGCGACCCGACCCAGCCCCGCTGACCCCCAGCCAACCCGACGGAGCTGGGAAAAACGTTGTGCCCTCCAGAACAGGCTGCTGGGGTGCTCCAGGGCAGCCGAGACATGACGAGAGGAGAGGGAGTATTTCTTGTGCTGAAGTTGCAGGCACCCTCCACCTTCTGGTCGAGTATTTCCCTGAAAAAGCCACAACGCCCACTTAAAAAGCGACATTAAGCGTGGGGAATCCACCACGGACAATGCCAGAACCACGGTTGCTTCCTCAGCCCGTTCTGCACGTGCTATGACGTAGCCTTTAATTAAACAATCAAAGAGTACTTTACTTTCTGCCGAGCCCCTGCCTCGTTCAGCTCACAGCCTCGGCAGCGCTCGCTTCATCAACAGTTATTCAAGATGCTGCTTTATCCCCAGCCTTCGGCGCGTGTCCCCAAGGCTCCTCCTGCAGAGCACTCGCCGCATACTGAGTCAGAATTAACAACTTTTCCCTGGGTTTTTCTGTCTTGAGCGTCACTATAGTGTCTGAGTGGTTCAAAAAGAGTCATATATTTTCATGAGATAAGTGATATTATTATCCCTGTTTACAGAAGGGCTACTGGTCAACAGGCTCAGAGCAATTAAGCTAAAAACACCATTAATTTTAGGTGCTGCGTTTGGCTTGGGTTGGGATTTTTTTTTAAGACTTGTTTTCTATAATCTCATTTTCAAGAGCTGGAAGGTCTCTGCCTGTGCCCCACGCCGCAGCCAGCAGCCCGGGCACTGCCGGGGCAAAGCCGAACGCGTTGGGGTGGGCAGAGCCAGAGCCGCTGGACTCTCTGAACGAGCCTCTGATATTTTGCCATTGCTGTCCAGAAATTAATCACTTTTATATTTTTTTTTTTAGTAGGGTGTCCAGAGCTGTGCATCGATTACACGGTAGATGACTTTGCTTGTGTAAAATATGGGTCGGAAAGGTTTTGTTTGTGAACAGCTTCCAGAGGTCCATGAGCCCACTGGACATTTCACATCAGAATTAACAACTTGGGCACGAAGTCACAACCACATGCAGTGTTTTCAAATTTTCCCAAATTTGAAACTGTGTCCTTTTTTGAATTTAATTATTTTTATTTAAATAAAGAGCAGTGGCTTACCATGGAAAAGAAAATAATATATCTCATTTAATAAGTTTCATTGTTTGTTTTAATAGAGTTACAGAAAACTCAATGATAAGAAGCAACATGTCTGCAGGGGCTGCTGCATACCTTCACCTTTGTCAGGCTCAGACCACAGTTAGCAGCAAGCCACTAAATCGCCAGTTGCTGTGAGCTAATTCTACTCAAGGAGCTACCTCGGTTGAGTCCCCACTGAGCAAGGTGCCACGCTATCAAACGCTACCACAGCTGGCACTCTTCTTAATTAGTCCTGACAAATCTTGATAATGAATCATTGAGAACATGAGTTAAGCATAAAATAAAGCAACCGGCAAGAGTCTTATGTAATTCTTCCTCCTTCAATGGCTGCAGAAACTGAGTCATGAGACTGTTTGGGAGCATTTCACGACAGAAATCAGGAGTGCTCGTTGTAAATAAACTTTTAAATCTTTTTTAAGGTCTCTCCATGGCGGTGCACTTTTGACAAGAGCACAGATCTTTACCTCATCCGTTTTGTTTATTCCCTTGATGCTTCTTCCCGCTCACTTTGTAGAAAGCCTGGTCTATGCAAGATTTTATCCCCGTGTCCAACAAGCAGCAAACTCAGGCAAAATACATTGACGCTCGGCTGTCCCCAGCTAAAGCGCTCAGATTCCTTTCTGTTGATGCGGTTTTATGTTATAGATTTTATCTTTATTCATTTGCTTTGCTAGATTGAATATTAGACAGTCATGACCTTTCCCCCTTCTCTGGTGCTTAATCCTGACTTTTATGCCCTATTATACTCCCTTTTAAAGCGAATCTTGTCCTTAGCTTCACCTCTCTCAGTACCGCTAGCTCCTCAGAGGAGTCAGCAGGCGGGTCGCGCTTTGCCTGGCCCCAGCCCCTCCAGCTGATGTTTGCTGGGGCTCCAAGGGAGCTGTGTCCCCGCCATGGGGCTTGTTCGAGGCAATGTCACCGCCCGGGACCTTCTTCCCAGTCCTTTCCCCCTCTTCCTCTCCTGTGCCCTATCAATTGTCCCTGACAGGCATTTGAAGGCACTTTTAAGCAAAATCAAGATGTACTCCAGGCTGGGCTCACAATGGATCTTCCAACACGGAGATTTCTGCCTCCCAGCTGACAGCAGTTTCAGAGCGCTCCCTCGTCAAGACTCGCTGCATCTTCCACAGAAAAAAAAAAACATTTGCCAGTGACTGGAAATGTCTCCATCACCTACGAGCCGCTCTGCTAATATATTTTTTGTTCGCAATGTCTTTTTTCATTGTAATTATTGAAGTAAGATTTTTCAAACCTCATTTAGGCGTTTGGACAATGCAAGTGCTAAATTTCCTCTCTCAGGAAATCCTGGGCTAATAAGAGCTTTCTAGACTGGTTGCTTGAGCTAAATGAATATAAAAAGGAACTCAAAATAACTTGGAGTTACCGTGGAACAAACCCCAAAATTTCTTTATTAAAACCCTCTCCGTCCGGAGCAGCAGGACACGTGTGGCTGCTTTAATGAGATCCGAACGGCACGGCTTCAGACGATGCGCTCCAAGGTGCCGGGCTTGTGCGTGAAAGTAGGTGAACTACTTTTAGCTGAAGTACTGATGAGGACAGCTGGGTGGGCCGACAGTCTCGGAGCTGATCCACTTCCACTGAGGTCGATGAAAACTCATTAATTTAAAAGATTGGAGCATTAATTTGGAAGCTATTGACAGAGCAGTGGGAGCAGGTCTGAAGAATTAAATGATGCAAGGGCAGAGGACATCCTTGCAGTCTCATAATACGAATCCTGTAGCTGGGTACAAGCAGAACCAGGTTAAATCCCTTAAACAGGAGATGAACTGGGCCACAAGCGATATGAAAAGGCTCCCTGTGTGTATCAATATTTTTACCCTTAACAGAAAATGGATTTTATCCTCAGTTAGTTCAAATCAATGACTTTCCTGTTATCGGTGGAGCTGAAGAGCATTAACGATGGCCGAAGATTTGACTTGGTACAAATCACGATGCCCCGGGGTGAAGCACAGGCGCTGGCTTAATACCTTCACAGAAGTCCCAGCCAAACTTCGGGGATCCTGATGATTCACTTCGAGAGGCAATTATTGCCAGCCAGGGATCTAGGGGAAGGTGTGCAAACAAGCAGAAAAAGGCTGTAGCTTTTATTTAATACGGCATGGCCAGAATTGGTCGTGTCGGCCTGTAGCTGTCATTTTCCCACTTGCTGGCTGTTCAGTCTTGTTGGGTGCTTCGAGGTCGCCAAAACATTTTGTCTGACCCGAACCAAACATTTTTGAACTAACATTTTTAATATTTTCACTATTTTTGTTACAATTAAATGGAAGCAAATAGTATTATTTCTTGATGTTATTAGGGTATTTTTTTGAAAAGAATCATGTCAACATGTAGATATTTCGCATGCAAGCCATAATTCAGCTGCCCCTGGCCTTATCGGAGGTGTCTGTAAGGATTCTGCCCACGTTAGCAAGCAGGAGCCGGGCTGTGGAGTGGAGGTCTTGGCCGAGGACCCCGCATCCAGCTATACCTGGCTCTGGGGGTTTGCTTTGGGCTGGCTCTGCTCTGGACCGGGTGCCAGTGGAGTGTGCCAGGGCTGCTGCTGGAGCCCATTTCCCACGTCATTTAACCAAAGTTAATCTGTTTTCCTTGCTCCAAAGCCACGTCCCAGCAAAACGGGGAGTGTGGTAAACGGAGGCAGTTGGGAGATTTGCCTATAAAGCGGAGCCCTGAGCTGCAGGAGCCCGCTCCTGTGGGCACCGTCCCTGGTGACTCCAGCACTGTCCCTACTCAATACACGCACGATCCCGCTCGGAGGCACGGCAACACAGCGAAAGGGCCAACTCTTGTATCAATTTCTTATTTGTAACTATAATTAAATATTGAGGTAATAGTGTAAAACACTGAATCTCACGCCCCCAGCACAGATGAAGAGCGTTGCAGGCTTTTAGAACTGCTTCGTGCCGAACAACTTCAGCAAGTATGATTTTATTGTGATGTGCTGAAAACCAAATCTGATATAGATATTGGATCAAACCTTGTAAGCTATGGCAATCTAATTTTATCCTGACATGTTGATTGCTTGCTCTTCATCTGCAGTTGCTGTCCCAAAGGGTGCTAAGTGAGAGAAGCTGTATTTTTTTTTTCCTCCGTAAGATGACATGAAATAAATTCAGAAGAACACACAAGAACAATGTGGGTTTTGTTATTCAGAAGACAGCTTTGAGAAGGGAAAAAATTGGAGCTGAGAGTTTTGAGGGCTTCCACGCAAACATGGATGGTACAAAATATGGAATTTCTGACTAATAAAGCATATCGAGCCATTCCGAAAGAAGGGAATTGGGGCACATGCAGGTATTTGAAAATCCCTCTACATTGCCCTCACTGCCTACCACTGGGTGGGAAACACTGAATTCCTTGGAATTTCTGGGCCTTTGACACATGCCATCTGTGGATGGGTGACACTTAGGAACCTATGGCTTACGGACCAAGCAAATTCAACCCCCAAATTAGGTGCAGATTTTACTCAGGGGTTGTACATTCTCTACGTAAGGGATTTTTATCAGCTGCACCAGCAATGTGTTTAGGAAGGGACGCTGGGCTTTGCTGCAGGGTATAAATAATTACCTGTTATTTAAATAAGGGCTTGCCAAAACGCAGAGATTTTTCACCAGCTTCCGTGGATATAAAATGAGAAGTATAAAGCTAAGCAACCCCAGCAAGGGACACGGCTTCAGACTCCAGTGTAACAAGGGCCCCTGCGAGCACGTTACCACCGACGCAGAGGCAGGTGCGAGGAGAAACGAGACCCACCTCAGCCCGAAAGACACCGTCAGGAGGTACCTGGGGACGCTTCACCCGAGTTGAAAAGACCGTCCCTCGCTCAGCCGCTTGGTGTGTTTCGGCAGAACAGGTCCGCGACGAAAGCGTTTCCCGCCATTAGTTCCGTTAGAGACGCGCAGGCAGAGCTGCCCTCTCCGCCGCTGGAAATCGCACGCTCCTCTTCAGCGGCGAGATCCCTGCCCAGGCTCTCTGTGTCTCTCACCTGGGGGTCAGGGGTCCAATTCAGCAAATGTTTATGCACGCTAAGCCTTCTAATGAAAGATGGAGACCTGATGTGGATAGGCACAGGACCGAAACACAGCGGTTAATTTTCTTGTAAATATTTAAGGCAAAAATCGAACGCAAACTCACCAGCCCATTAAGAAAACATCATTTGCACCATGTGACAGTTCAGTATTTCTGACTGAGCCTCACTCGCAGGTAACAGATCCAAACTTGGAAGTGTTGCCTAATTGTAACAACTTTTTTTCTTTTCTCTTGACCCAGATACAAGCAAGCTTTTCCTATTGGGAAATTAAAGGTTCATGCAGCAATATTATTTTCCCCATCATTTATTTTTCTATTAAAATAGGAGAGGTTTTCTTGTTTTTCTTCAATGCCCTACCTTGATAGTGCTCTGCATTCTCTATAAGTTCAGAAGTTTTCTTATAGCCTCTGCTTTCTCCATTAAGTTAGGGTATAACTCTGGCTAAATCAAATTGAAAATTTTAAAACATATAAATGGTGGCTCAGGACTGGCATTAGTAGACAGGAATAAATCCTGCTTTTATAAGGCTTATATTAAAGGCAATTCGGTTTAGAGAAACAGAAAATGAAATTAAAAGAGCGATGCTGGAACGTATGTTGATTTCAGACGGTTAATTTAATTGGAGGGAGAGCTGATGAGAGCGAAGCTGGGCTGGCTGGAGACTCGGTGTGGACTCCAGTTCTAGCTCTGCCACAAACATGAAGAAAAATCAGTGTCCTGGACAAAAACCATTAACTTTGCTGGTTGTTGAATTCCTTAGCAACCTTCCTTTTCATGCTTTTTGAGGAACAAAAATTAAAAATGGGATTTTGGAAAAACGAGGTACAAGCGAAAAACGGGCAAAACCATGAAAGCACTTAAGGACAAAAAAGCCATCGTGCATTTCTTCTTGTGTTTCCTTCTTAGCTTTCACATTCGCACGTCGGCATTTCACCTGTAGGTAGATCACATCGGGCAGTCCCACACTGACAGAGGTAGCTCCCGGCTGTCTCTGGGGCCTCCAGGGACTGGCCTCTAGCTTGTAGGAAACCACGTGAGGTGGCATGAGGGTTTTATTCTTTTTAACAAAGACATTAATTCCAAGCATGAATTCCGAGTCAAACCCATAGATCATCAACTTACCATCAAAGGAATGTTTTATAGTCGGCAAGATTAAGATGTGTTGAGTATTAAAGCTACGTCGTTTGAAATCACAGTAACTGCTAACAATCTTTTTGAAACAGAGCAAATTACCTTTCCTTTTTACTGCCAGAAAGGAGAATGTCCATTTCCAAAATATGAATTTTTACTATCATTTTATGTCGCCCTCTGTTTTTATGAAGCAAAAGTTACGAAGGCATTTCAAGCATAAATTACTTGAAACTTCTCCTGCTTAATTCCCGCTAGAACTAAGCTCGAATTCTCTAGACCAAAGTATTTTTGAGTTAATTTTCCATTTCTTTACCAATACAATTATGGTATTTTTCACATTTGAGGAACACAGCCTAAAAATGAGAAGAAGGAAAAATCGGCCACTAGCACAATCCTTGCGGGAAACAGACCTGTTCCGCCTCCACCATTGCCTTTGGTGTCCAGGTCCTCCACGTTGGGTTGGTCAGCAGGATCTCAAGCTTTGGTCGTTTTGTCGAGCGCGGCCGACCTTGTGGAGTGTCGGCAGTGCTCCAGACCTCTCACGCATGTAGGGGTGAGGGGCTGGCGTTTGGAGAAGACCAAATTCCCCCATAGGCCAGATCCTGTGTATTTACAAGCAGAGAAAGGAACCGTACGCTCTCACGCTTGTAGAGGAGAGGCCTCCGGATAGCAGGGCTGCGGTGGAGAACCAGGACTGTGAAGAACTAGGTATTACCCCGCGAAAGGCCAAACGCTGGCAAGCCAATAGCTAAACCTGGCAAGTTTAGCAGCTGCATTATTTAAAATAATAATAACAGCGAGTGGCTGTATAATTTAAGTCATCAATATAAGCAAAAAAATACTTGAATCAAATTACTGTGACAAAATCATTTGATGAATAATCCCCAGAGTATACTTTTAATGTCAGATCTAAAGGCTGTAGGTTAACAGTCCTATTTTTACTGTGTCACATCATATTTTTCATTTTATGGATGCAGTTCTCACTCAAGAACCGTAATTTCTTATTTGGTTCACCCCGCAAGAAGTCCTTGCCTTCCCCTGAAATACGTACTTAGAAAAGCATTCACGGAAAGGTTACAACCAACAATGAAAACAACCGCCCTAAAAACACCATCAATTTTGGGCATTTCCATCAATCCAGCTCCTGCTGATGCTCCCGTTGGAGCTCTGGGTGTTAAATGATTTCTCGCTTTCATTCTCAATCTGAAACTGCACAAAACTCTCACATTTAGCCACCGCTGGAAGCAATAGAGGGAAAGCTGCAAAGCTCCTGGGTCTCTGCGAGAGGCAGGGAGCATTTTGCCTAAAATACACCCATTTCCCTCAGCATACTTCATGCTAATTGAGTTTTAAAACTTGAGTCAAGCTTCCCGGTGGCAGTTCCTGGCCCATAATGCCATACATTTTGGGGCCATTCTGCGTCTCCTGGGACCTGGGTTCAGTTCCAGGTTTCCCACAGCTTTCCTGTGTAGGACTCTGGGGAACTACCTCATTTCTTGCTCACGCAGTTCATCTTCTGCTCAGTAATAACATATCCACTAATTCACATAGCTCCGAGACACTTAGAACTACAGCAATAAAACTTGCAAACATATGAGAAATAGAAAAGCATGTAAATATGATTCAAAACCAATCTGAAGTTACTGAAATCCAATTGAATTCAAATTTCTCTTCTTTCTCTTCCTCTAGCTGATGTTTCCCCAAAGCTACTCTCTTGAATTACATGTGCATAGCCACCCTCAGCCTAGATAGCTTGCATTTCAATGTCAAAAATAGCCACTGTCTTGTATTGCTTATGGAGAAAATAAACTATGAAAATGAGGTCTTGTCTGTGTGTTGCACTCATGAGATGACTGAACAACTTGGAACACGTCTCCAATACCGAAAAACGTTTGCAGGAATGGAACAAAGAAAAGGTCTTACCACTCTTTTCGAAGGGTAAGAGAGCGCTTACAAAAGCAGATCAAAGGGTCTGAACCACTTCGCAGAAGCAACCACTGTTACCACTGAACTCATGAGTATAAACTGGGTTTGAACGAGCGTGGGAAGGTTCTCGCCATCAGAAGGCCCAGCCTTCCTGCTGGAGCTGCGGAGGCCCAGGCAGCTAGTCAGAGGGATGATGCCTGGCAAACTGGCCGTGCTGTGGTGGCACCCGTGGTACTGGAAGGGGTGAAAACCTGGTCATTTCCAGTTTTTCAGCCCCGGGGAACAGCAGAGCTGATTAGACTTGGTTGGCATCACCATTGTCTGCTTCTTCATGGCAGGGCAACACGGGTGTATGGAAAACAGAGCTTCCCAGATTACTGAGTTTCTTTTCACAAGATTAGAAAATTGGCTGATAATGGTGGCCGTGTTGAGCACAGACCTTCCAGTATCCAAATAATCAACCACGTAACCTCCCAGTAACCAAATAACCAATCACGTAACCTCCCAGTAACCAACCACGAGACCAAAATAGTCTCATATAACGACTGAGAAGCTGCTCTGACACGTGAAGATACTTTCTACAGAGCACACACGATAAATGACTATTTTTTTTTCTGGGTGCCACCAACAGGACCCCCCTCCATGGGGTGGTACTTTTGGCAGCAGTGGCTGCAGACACGAGGGGTGTCCCCGTGCAGCCACCTGGGAGCTGGTGCCTTAGTGCAATCAGGAGCAGCAGCACAGTTAGCTCCTAGCTGTAGCTTAAATGCAAGATCTCATCTGCAATACATCAGACTGTGTGGAGGCCTCTTTCAAAAACAGCCCTAATATTCAAAATTTAGAAACACCATCTGTTAGAGACTTTGTTAAATAAAAATATCTCATTACTGAACGCAGATCTTGGAGAGGGGATCACTTTCTTTCATGTACATCTGATTTTCTTTACCTGGACAATCACAAATACTTGTTGCCCAGTATTTCGGAACAATTTCCAAAGGTTTCTGACAGGAGACATGTTCCTAACCTGTAGCAAAAGAAATAACTGTACTATTAATCTGGAACTAGTAATAACTCATGACATTTGAGTTATGTTGCTGAAAGGTGTCTTTTTACCAGCTTTATCTCTGTTGGTAAATAACAATTCCCCTAATTACAGTTATAAATCTGTGGAGGTATGAATGCACAGTTGAAAGTGATGAAAATGTTTAATAAAGTATGTCCCAGAAACAGCGACCATGATTAGATTCAACATGTTGACCACAGGGTTTTTTGGGTCTGCTGGTAGAACCGCAGACCCTCAGGATGGCAACACACTCTTCGAGTGATAAATGTAAAGGGGGGGAAACGCTCAGTCTGGTGATTATAATTATTCTGAGAGATCTGAGCGACCAATGAGGCATAAAAATCCTTTTTTAGCTCTACAAGTTCTTACGGCTTCTTACAACAGGGGAGAGCATATATTATGTGCTCTGCTTATCAACTGCAGACCTTTAATTACTGTGTTTTTCAAGTGAAGTTTTATGAAGATATGATTATCTTTTGCGGTCTGAATTTGTCACCTCTATGATTCAGACTCATAGCACAGATCGCTAAAAAACAGAAATTGGAAATATCTCAAAACTCTAGTTTATTTTTAAAATAAATATTGTTGTTTTTTTAAAAAATCGCTGTTTTTAAAATTCCATTTGAAGTCAACTATTTCACAAAAGCCACGGCATCTTTATCTGAAATGGCCTTTGTCTTCGTGTTTTGTTTTCAGTCTCGTGTAGTCTATTTATGTATTATAATTTTGCCAAAAATATTGGCAGTGGATAAAGAGAAATTCTTTCAATTAAGCTTGATTGTTCTAATTGTAGCCTCACCAAAAATCACCAGCACGGCTTCTCAGTTGCCCCAGAGCTCCACAACTCACTGACACCCGTACAAAGAGTGACACAAAAACAAAGACATTACAAATACCTGGATGGCAGAAGTCTCCAAGTTTGGAGCCGGTGAATACAGCTTGTGGAACGGATAATGACCTTTCTGACCTTTTAGATAAAATATATGATAGCTCAATACAGCATTCGGGTTGGGTTTCGTAACTCATAAACCATAATCATCAGGCACAACTGCAGCTTCATCCCAAAATTTCTGTCCTACTTCTAGGAGTCTCTTTTCAGCTGGGTCTGGGAGGAAAGCTGACAAGCTCAGCCTCTCTGACCTTCTTCAGGGAATAAGCAGAGAAGTTCATTATCAAGCTGTCAGTCTAGTTCCCTTCACGGGCACTACGTTCTTTCAACAATGGAGCACGACTCCGAAATTACTCCTTTTTAATAACTGCAAAGATTTCCATGTCACGCTAGAGGTGGTTGTGTCTCATTACTGCTTCTTCCTTATTTTCACATTATTGGTGTACACGTACTTTCCACACAAGTATTAACTAATAAACCTCTGTTCCCTCGAAAGGAAGGGATCTTTGACATCATATCTGTCTATTTGCATTCAACTTACGAAAACAATGCTCTGGTTCTGATATCAAGCTTTCTGTCATGGACAGGATTTCCCACATTTTTTTTCCCAGACTGTGTATACAGGTAAAACTCTGTATTCTCTAGTTTTCTTCAACAAAGGGCTAGAGGAGAACTTGCAGTTAATAGCCAGAGTAAGGGCTCAGGGCTGTGAGGTGAGAAGCGGAGCAGTGCAGCTCGTGCTGCTGCCCGGCAGGTCGTCACCTCCCGCAGGTGAGGGCTGTGCACGAGGTTTGTGAGGATTTGGGGGGCTGCGAGAGCCGCCGAGGAAGGACAGCACACTTCTCCGCTGGGTAAAGAGAGGTCCTATGAGTTAGATTTTCTGAATAACCCACCTCCCAGTTTGCACTCCATCAGGAAATCAATGACAAGGATCTTCTTAATTCAGATCTTTGTGAGAGCCAGTATGTTACGTGGCATTGAGGAATACACTCAGCAGTATATATTTGTGGTGGCTGGCACCAAACCTTCCTCGCAGACCTCTGCTTCACTGTACATCAAAAATAAACCCCACCAGCAAGCATCAAAAAACAAACAAGAAGCAAAACTCAAGTACAGGCACTGCCGTTCTAAAATCAGTTCTCTGGGCTGGGTACCACTGAAGATTAAACCAATAAAAGGGTTTTTATGAGGAAACTTGTATGCAAGAGGAGCAAATCAGCTGCAGAACCCAGAGCTGGCGTGCAACACTGAATTAATAGCTTAATGTAATTCAGTTCTTACTGGTTGCTTGGAAACTAACTTAGAAAAAAAAGTAAAAGCACAAACCGTAATGGGTGTAGAGGCCTTAATAGGGAATTATTGATGCCACCAGACTGTTAGACAGCCTGATATATTTCTAATAAAATCACTCAAAATGCTCCTTTAATATTATATGTTATTCTGAACAACAAGGTCCCAGGGCAAAGAGAAAATCTTACGTAACACTGGTGGTTAACGCGGACAGAAGAGCCGGCAGGCTGGTATTTGCCATCACACCAGCGACAGACCGTCCGCACTCCTCCCTCCTGTTGCTTTTCTCTCTCTCACTTTTTTTTTACATAACATATCTGATGTTCTCTAACAGGAAAGGCAGCAAAGCTCTTGTGTACACCTGGAATCACAGAGTGGTTTGGGTTGGAAGGGACCCCAAAGACCACCCAGTCCCACCCCCTGCCCTGGGCAGGGACACCTCCCACCAGACCAGGTCGCTCCCAGCCCCATCCAGCCTGGCCTTGAGCCCTGCCAGGGAGGGGGCAGCCACAGCCGCTCTGGGCAGCCTGTTGCTTCACCAAGTCAGCTGGTTTGAGTTCACCCTACAGATCTGCTCAAACAAGGAGATGAGTTTATTCCTTTCAGCTTAAAATAAAGCTGTTTTCTGACACAAAGGTGCAGCTGTTTGCCAAACACCGTTTTGGGGAAAGTTTTGGTGAATGCTCACAGTTATGTTTGTTGGGGGAAAAAACCCACCACCACCTGATCCACTCACTGTCATTCCAGAGGCCGGCAAGTCTTTTCCTCGGGTAGTCGAACCCCACCAGAGGCTGCAGGAGCCATGCAGGGGGTTGCAGGCAATGCCAGCAGGACAAGGAGACCAGCAGCAGCGCATCAAGGCAAAGGTTTGTTGCCACGGAAGAGTTCCCACTCATCCCAGTAAGGACCTGGTTGGTTTGGGAATGCATGAAGTGAGCTGACTGGACTGAAAATGCATCTTGCAGTTGACAAAGAAAGCGGCTTAATGATTCTGGTGTCACAAAGCAAATACTGTTTCAACGTCAGGCGCTGGAGCGGGTCGCAGCTACCCACGCGGCGTGTGGCTGTTCACCCGGAGCAGCTCCAGCGCCCAGACACCCGTGCCCAGCTTTCCATCCTGAAAGAGTTCCTTAGGGAGCGCGGTTTTTATCCTAATTATTTTTGACAGGAATTAGGTCAGATTAATTAGTTTAAAATTCAGCTGAACAACCACCTCTCTCCTAATTACTTTTGAATATCTAAATAATGCATTGACAACACCCAAAGAGAAAAACTCCGTGAAAACCATCATCTTCAGCCTATCGGAGACCATCCACAAACATACAAATATACCGACTTTGTACTTCAAAGACAAGTCCTGGTGGGTTTTCAGGGGGTAAGAACGATCCTATGTGAGAAACAGCTTTGAAAACAGACTCTCTTCCTCAATATCTGGCACGCAGTGTACAAGGGATGTATAACACGCACCATAATATAGAACATATCATAATACAGAACAGTGCAGGACTAATTTCGAATCCGCTACTGATTTGTCTTTATGTCAAGATATTCAATAGATACCTCAAGAGCATTTAAAGTAGTCTCTAAATAAATCAAGTCATCATTTCTTACTAAAAATGGAGCTTTTAAATGATCCAGTTACTGAAAAGCCAACAAACCATAATTTGTTTTTAAATTTCACAGTTCCCTTTCCCATTTCTAAGTGATGTACGGTAATAACGTATCAACTCAGAGATCAAATGTCACAGCAAAAGTGTTTAACGACTTATAGACGGTGCATTAAATCCCTACAACCTAAGATAAGACAAACATAATCACAAACCCTTTTTAGTGCAATTCCTTTGAAACTGCAGATATAAACGGAATTTATCACAGCAGTTCACTTGTTTTTCATTGTTGTCCCATTACCCACAATTTATATTTTCCATGTCTCTCCTTTTATGGGTCTTTGAACCAGCAAAACCAACAGGTGAAGCCACTCCAGAGTCTTCAGTCATTAGGGGTATTTATGTATTTTCCAGAAAGAATGGAGGCGAGGACCTAGGTTTCAGGCAGAAGTTGAAAAACATTTTAGGAACAGACTGCACTCCAAACTGGTCTAGCTGTCTAGGGATGCCATCGTTGTCGGAGAGCTCCGTGCCTACTCTGTACTCGTGTCTGCTCGTTCTAACCCGGGCTCCAAGCGCCAATGAGCTGACCCAGACTTCGCAGCGTGAGGGACCTGCGTCGCGCCTTGTTGACAACGACGCTGTGGCTGTCTGTGGAAACAAAGAGTATGTTTTCTCCCATAGCTGTTTCTACAGAAACAAACTCTGTAGGTTAAAGACTATTGAGAAGTGTTTGGTGAGAACACTGCCCGCCGCCCCACATTTCCCCAAGCCATAAAACACGGCGACAAGGATGCCCCCAGCTGCTAAACGAGCTCCGACCTAACGCCTGGCACTGAACTCGCAGGGCTATGCCTCACTGATGTTCTGCCGAAGTTGAAGCATTCAAAAAACTTGGTACCTACACCAGCGATACGTTAGAAATGATCAACCTGCACCTTGTCTGGAGCGGATTTCACCAGGAAAAGCAAGCATGGAGAACCTGGACATCAATCATGACTACTGGAAACACGTTTATGTATTATTCCACTGACAAGCTAGGCTTCTTATGGACAGCACGGTGAAGTCAGCCAGCTAGGGACGTCAGGGGGGTTATTCTGCTTCATAGCATTTTTTAAATCAGGAGAAAGTGATGTGAGAAGCAGAAATAATTTGACTTGACGTTATTATCTGCAGCCCAGTTGAAAGACTTGCAGTCACCAGACTCTGATGTGACCTCTACGCTGACCAAAATGGATTGGGAAGTCCTTGAGATGGGACTGTTGAGAGCAAACATGGAAGCTCAAATGCTATTTTTGTACATTCATTTCCCTGACTATAACCACACTACAGCTTCTGGAAGTATATGTGATTAGCCTGGAGCTATTATGCCAGCAAACTACAGCTCAAGACAACTCTCATCAGAACCTTTTAATGTAAATTGCTGTCTCCTTCTTGCTATCTGTGGAATTAAAGTGGTTTATTTTAGTTCAGAAACTGTCTCTTAGTTTGTAAACTTTTTATGGCGGACGTAATGAAAAGTATCCCTAAGCCTTTTCCTCTGGAAAGAGGAAGATGTCCTCCTGAAGTTCAAATATGTCAAAGTCTTCTTTTTTTTATACTTGCTGGAATAAGAAATTCGTAGATTGCTACTCTGCATAACAATTCATAGATTAAAAATACTGATATTTATAGCCAAAGCAGAAATCCTAAAATCTTGTGGTTTTAATGGGAACATTGGCAGGTCTTTTATTATGTCAAAGCGAGCAGTGGTGTTAAAAATTCAGATATCGAACTATCAACACATGATAAGTGGATGGTGAACTGCTCATGTCACACCACTTATTAAGTTGGTACCATAAATTATTACACTGTAAAGATCAATGTTTACTTCAGTCTTTCTGTCTTTCCATATCATTACTGCTAATTTCTAGAATTCGTTTAAAAACTACAGGAAGAAACAAAAAAAGCAAAACCAAAACCATGTGAAACAGGAAAATTAGTTTTCTTCATGCTGGATTGTCCTCTATTATCTAAACAAAACAACAACTGAAGGTGTTGTAATTAATAAAACCCACCAGACAAGAAAGTATGAATTGGAGATGGATCAGACCATGGAGTTTATATAGTAAATGAAAATTCCAAAAGTTGAATTAAGAAAAGTAAAAGGGCGTATGAATTTTTTTGAGAATGAATTGCTATTTATCATCCAATTTATCCTTTCTACTACCAAATGAGAATTCAAGGAATACAGTTAGTGCAGACTAAGAGTACCTTTGATATCAGGGACAGCACTTTAAAGCTAATTCTCTTCGCTTTCGCACAAGAAGAGAATATCACCTATGTTAAAACAACAAAGTCCAACAGCCCAGACTTGTTCCGCTGCTGCTGCCGGATGTCCCCCTTGGCTTCCCCCCATGCCGAGAGGACGCTTACGGCTGTCAGAAACCGGCTGTTCGGCGACAAGTGCAGAAAACACATTTCTGACTTGTTCTGAGCAGGCTCAGACCGATGGGATGCGCAGCCCCTCCATCCCTCCCCGAAAGGCTTCAGCCGTGTTTCGTCTGCAGTTTCCAGTACATCGCACAGTTGTCGACGTCCACAGGGGAAAGCCACGGGCACTGAAGGCAAAACCCAGATTTCTGCAGGAAAACGATGCTGTGCCCCCATCTGCATGGCGGTGATACGTGTGAGTAGGGGCACCCCGCACCCACCGCTCGGAAGAGAGATCACGATTGGGAGCAGCAGAGCACGTTCCATTAACAGTTAAACACAAGAAAGAAAATAGGTTTTCCATATTTGTACACTCATCAGAGTGGGTATTTTGAAAAAAAAAAAACTTTCTACACGATGTTTCTGCCAGTTTGATTTCGGCTCATACTCGGCAGGAGATGCACGCCAGCAGTGATTTCCCTGCTGTGCTTTGGGTAGGTTCTGCCTCCTGAAACACAAGGTGCTTTGGTTGTTTGTCTCCTCGAGCACCGCACCTGACCACTTGCAGTGCTTTTCTGCATTCCCCGAAACCCAAAGCAGCGTTTATCAAACGCCACATACAATGTACAAGCTGGTAAAAAACTTACTTCTTCCAGGATGACCGCAGCACCTGAATTTATTGCTAATATGTCAGAGATTTCACAAACAGCAGCATCAAAAAGGGCATTAGCTTTACCTCTGAGTTTGCAGCACGTCCTATCTTCTGTGAGAATTGATGACAGATGGATTCAAAGGGGAAAAATCGAGAGGCCTCAAAAAGCTTTTATGCCTTTTCTTACCTCATCTGTATTTGCAAAACACCTTAAGCTGGGCCGGGTACTGCCTTTGTTTTTGTGTTTGCTTTTACAGCAGCGTACGCTGTTGGCCATAAATAATACAAGTGAAGAGCAGGAGGTTATCAATAAGCCCTGTACGGCTAAAAGCGATGAGAAGTATTTCCACTCTCGCACGGTCAGAGGGAGATACTCTGATCCAGGCGGGGCAGGCAGCAAGGCCTACTGGCTGGGCAGGAGGCGCCAGTTGGCTCCGGGTTTTAACCACGATACTCCGTTGGTTTTCTTGCTGTCCGTCTGCAAAACTCTCCCGCTCTCCGTCCTCTTCCTTGCGTATAAAACATGCGTAAGATCCACGCTCGTTCAAGAAGGGTGCTGAGCCGATGGAGCATCCAAAGGTTTACATAAATACTGAGCTTTATGGCCATAGCATGACGTCACCTTTTGGTGGGACAGCTTCGTCAGGAAATAAACCTTTGCGATGTGAAACTCCTTCATTCCCTAACAAAGATAGTTAGGGAAATATATTTTAATCTCAAAGCAATACATTAAAAAAACCCCAACCCCCCTGCAAAGGAGAGAGGCGGAATTCCTGGCGAAGGGAGTGCCCACGTGCGGGCAGAGGACATGCTTCCCCCCAAAGGCAGCTTCAGGGGCCATGCCCAAGGGCGTTCCCAAATACTCACCCAAATCAGCTGCATTTTGAAACGCTCTGTATCTTTTAAACCACGCAGAAAAATGACTGATAACTGCTGGCGTTTAGTAAGCAAGGGCTGTGTGCTGTGGTGAGGCTGAAGGAGGGAGCACGACACCAACCCACCACAGCCCTGCCTGCACCCCAGCGCTGCCTGGAGCTGCTTCTGCATGACCCCGGCTCCCTGCCTGTCCCCCTCTAGCTCCCCCAGCTCCCTACATGAGACCAACAAGAAAGACATTTCAAAAGAGTACCTCCATTTCAGCTAGTCTTTTTTACCATTTTGGGTAGAACTGCCGTTATCACACACACATTTCTATTTCACTGCAAGAATCCTGTGAAATGACACTGAAAGAACGTGTTTTTTTCCCTTCTCTCTGACAACACTTGATGAACAACTTCTCTTCCTAGAAATTACCTTTATGAGGCTCATGTGGGGAATACTCCACACACTTCAGCGTCATATAAAATAGGAGAACTTTACCAGCTTGTTGTTGGTTAAGCTTAACGGAGAGGCAATGCCTCTCGCTGCGTTGCCGGTTCCCAAGGATTTTGTTTAAATTAGCCCTGAGTTGCAACCCCAAATGACTGGTTTGGGTCCATTTTCTGTAAGCCAGTCTGTGACCGATTGCTTCTGCAGGACCTGCAGGGCGTGAGCGTAGGATCGGGAAAGCAGACAACCAAAACCACGAGCGTGGGAACCCCCAAACGGGGTGGCTTTGTGGGGCGTGACGCTGGCCGGCACCACCGGCTTCGGCGGGGCTGTACGGACTTGTCAGGATCGGACGTGCCAAGGCGCTGGCTCGTGAGAAGCCTTACACTGCTGTGGATTAACTGCTGCTGTCACCTTAACGAGAAGGTGGCAAGCAGCACTGTGGTGAGAAGCGTGACCATAGCAGAGAGCCTCAGGTACAGGAAAAAATGCTGTCGCTGTGTGGGGGTGAAGGGAAGGGGAAGGCGAAGGGAGAACTACTGACAGCATTAGGTGGCTGTGCCAAAGGAGGTGCCAAACCCACCCCGTTCCAAGCGTTACTGCTGGACCCGGCCTGTTTGATTCACCTCGTTGTGCTCAACGCCACGCGGGGGCTGCAGCTCCTGTGGGACAGGACTGTGCCCAGGGAGGTCTGCGGGTGGAGACCCTCACCAGGGCTGGAACGGGGACACGGTGGGTGGGAGGAAAGAGGAGGTTGTGTCTTCTGAGGCTGAGTGTTCAGGGCACCAGTAGTGCTTAACTAACGGAAGGATATGTTTTTCTGGAGAAGCTATCACAATTTTACTTAAAAACTAAAGTCTAAATTTCACAAGACACATAAAATTTCAAACATCAAACTTCATCTGGCTTTAAAAAAAAAAAAAGACTGAAGAACGTATCTCTGACCATAATTTTAACAACTTCCTCTTGGATTCTATTTATACGGTGGAAAAAGAAAAAGGCTATTGTAGGCCTCCCATGCAACTCTCCGAGATCTCAGCCTACAAAGGAATATTTTTTTAGCCCTCTTGTTAGCCATGTTACAACGTATTATGGGGTCCTAAAGGTCAAAGATCTCTGTGCTTTTTATTGCATCTCGCTGTTACTTTGCTCCATCCTTCCTTGACAGCTCTCCCAGTCAAAAGTCAGATGAAAATTTTGCAGAAGATTCATGAACAGAAACAAACTCATTAGTCTCGCAGGTTCAAGGTGCTAAATACCCTCTGAGTACAAAATATAATCCTCTTCCAATCCGCACTCTATCCTATTACCTCCAATTTATATCACCTTGTTTTACACACAAAGCAGTCTGCAGTGTAAATCAGAGCCAGCACAACCACTTGCTATGGAGACTTACTCTTCAGTGCAGAGTTTGTGACATGAAAAAGTATTTTTGCATTAAAAATCAAAAGAACAATCTCTGAGGAGTCTCTTCTCAGCGCTCAGACTATCGTAACAACATGGTATGGAATGAAAAATCATGCAATCTCCTTCTGTATGCAGTTGGAAAGGTTTAACTAATTAAACCAATTATTTCGCTATAATAATATGAAGTTAAGTTTTCTTTGCTTAAAAATAACAGAAAACTGCAATCCTATCTAATCTTGTGTTTAAGTCTATATGAAGGAT
Source organism: Leptosomus discolor (assembly GCF_034619465.1). Taxonomy (NCBI): domain Eukaryota; kingdom Metazoa; phylum Chordata; class Aves; order Leptosomiformes; family Leptosomidae; genus Leptosomus; species Leptosomus discolor. The sequence continues at coordinate 1,668,230 of NC_141399.1, forward strand.
ATACAGCAGTGCTGCTCTAGGGCAAATATTTAATGAATTACCGAAAAAGATACTGCATGCATCGGCTGTGTCGTTACTGCATATCCCGTCTACTCTTTACATATTCTGTTGTGAGCTATTGCCCATCCCTTGATGTTTATGTACACAATAGTCAAACACTTCACCTACATGAGTGTATTTCCCAACAGCCCGAGGAGACAGTTTGACCAAGTTTTATGGTTTCCAGAACCCACGACCACGCGGCAGGATCGCCGCTGCAGATCCCTTTAGCCCCAGATATTGCCGCTGCCCTTCGACCACAGTTTCCCCTCAAAGAATTAATTTCTGTGCTGCCGGAGCGATGGAAGCAGCCCAGACCCTACAGCTGGAGGAGGGCGGCTTCCCTCCCCATCTAAAGGGAAAAGGCGTGCTGCTCCTCACCAGCATCACACGAATTTGCCCTTGTCACGAAAAAAACGCGGCAGGTTTTGCTTTGTCTTGTGGGAAAAGATGGATGGGCTAAAGCGAAAATGAGGGTCAGGCTCCAGGCCTTTTCCATCCAATTTTTGCTCAGTGAGGTGTGGAAGTCTAAAGGGACTTGCCCACTCGGCCTGGATAAGGCATCCTTCAAAACCAGGCAGTACCACAGTGCAGACGTGTTAAACACCAGCGTTTCCATCCGTGTTTTAGATGAGCTCGGGTTTTGTTCACCTACTCTTGCTTCTACCGACCTGCCTCAGTTTTTAAGGGCCTGCACAGATAATGTCTACGAGACTGTATCTGTGTACCCATCCCCTTTGCTTAAACAAATGCTGGGTTTTGCGCTCTTAAGCAAAAGAGCTTAAGATGTTGATGCTTATACTGCAATTAAACTTGAAAAATTACAGATTTTTTTTATTATTATTATTTTAGCTGACAGGGTAATTAAAAACAGTGGCATTATGGCTTTTGCTGTCATAGGACGGCCCAGAGTAACCCTTTAATTTTGGAAAAGTTCTCCATGTAATGAAAGCTCAGTCTCAAATCGCTGTATATATATATATATATATATGCATATACACGCACACATATCTCAGTGACCTTCTCTGCACGTTCTTCCTGGAGAATCGTTATTGAAAACTGTTCTTCACAAAGCGCGCCGCTAAAACTCAGAGCTTACACGCAGGAGGGCGGGTCTTGTGTCCCAGAAATGCTGAAACAGGGACGTAATTTGCAGGAAATTCACCATTTAAATTAGGTTTTCAGACTTCATTGGCAATTCGAAGCCTGCTTCCCCCATTTCCCAATTCAGTCTCTTCTCGGGTACTCACGTGGTTGTCCTACAGACGCTACCGACGGCTCCCATGCCGCTCATACCAAAGCGATCCGCTCGCGCAAGTTTTGCACCTACAGCAGTGGGGGTTTGCTCTCCTTTCAGACTGCTTCCCCTTACGTGTGTCGTGGCACAGCTGCAACGATCCAGAGCTTGGGGACAAAGGACTGTCCTGAAGGTTTACTGGGTAGTTCCTCAGATACCCCACGGCAGGGGCCGGGAAGTAATCCCAGCCACGGCAGCAACGAGGTGACACAGCCTCGCCGGACAGCCACCGTGCAGAGCCGGTTGCATCTCTGTTCCACCACCCCCGCCGACTCGTGGCTGTGAAGGTGCAGCTCCAGGTCTGAAGGATGGGGAAGCCACCCCCAGAGAGGCTGTACCCGCTTCTCCCGCCGATGTGCACAAACACCCTCTTCCGCGCCTGTAATTTTACATCTTAACCTTCACCGAGGTCCCCTCCAGCTTGCAAATTGAGTCGGATTAGCACAGCAGTGCATTTGTGTGATTACCCGCTCTGACAGCTCCCAGGGCTTTCTTCTTCTTCTCCTTTTTCCCCGCGGTCTTCAGTCACAGCCACACGTACACTGAGCGTACCGAGAGGATAAACACACCGTCACCCATAGAGACTCCTTATCACCACCTTTACTTCGGAATTACATTTTGTTTCTGCCGGCGTCTCATTAAAACACTGTTTAATGACTGGTTATATTCTGTCCTACCCTGTTCTTAATGCATTTGTACAGAGGATATTCTGCCCCTGTGAACTCCTTTGGCTGGGGATAACCCGGGGACGGGAAACCTGGAGAACTTCTCTTGGCTGGTTGGTATCGCTTCTGTGGGCATCACTCACTAAGCTGCAGGGGCCGGGAGAGAATCTGCCTTGTCCTCTGTGTGAGTGCAGGCGACAATTAGAGAACAGTAAAACTTCCTGACCAAACCTCCCGATCAAACCTCCTGTGGTGGGCAGGCGGGGAAGGGTCCCTGGGGAGCACCAGGCCAAGGGACGAGCCGCCCCCTCCTGCTCCGGGTGCCGGTGCAGCGCGGCACAGCCCGGGCATGCAGCGTGGGCATTGTGGAAGAGAGCAGAGCGCAATAAGGAGCAATTTAACCTACAAAGTCTTTTCCATAGACTTAGAGGATGTTTTTTTGTGCTCCAAATACAACTTCAGTACAAAATACACCTACCTTTTTCAGTGCACCTGTACAAATTTATGCAAGTCTCAGAGTTACTAATCTCCTTACCGCATATTACACGTATTGTTGTTCTATTTTTAAAATATTGTTTATATTTATTTTAAATTACGTGCAAAATTTCTGTGTGTTTTTTTTTTTTTTTCTGTTCTGACCTTTACAGAACAGTGAGCTTTGCTAGCAAAACCAGTAATTTGCCCATGCTGCACAATGGCAAATCTAACTGCAAAATAATATTTGCAACATCTATTTATAGCAGATGTAAAATCCCCTCAGGAAGCTGGTAAATCCCCTTCTCTGTGTTCAAATATTAGGGGCCACAGCATTGCTTTTCCAACGCAGGAATAGGACTTCATTATCTGATACTGGTGACTGATGCTATTCCCAAGTAATCTGTCAGATAAATGATCCCTCCCCATCTCATTTACATAACTATTTTATCACAGTGTGAATTAGCTTTTCACACTTCTGCATAGTTACGTCTCAAACATGATTTTTTTTTTTTTTACCAAGTAATAGAAACATCTATCAAATAAAAAAGATCTCTGAACCTTGTAGGAGACAACTAGGGCTAAATATCTCCTAATAAGCCACACGTTGACTCTCTTCAAGCAATTAAAATACACAGTTTTTTCCATCAATTCCTTCACAATGTGAATACAGACATGAAAATCCAAACCACAAAAGAACGACCACGTTTTCTAGGATGTAACAGAGAAAAGTAGTGAGTGGTTATCCAAATAAAATACAAGACAGATGTAAAATCTGAACACCTAAAAATCTTCCTTCTTCAGTGTCTGCAAGAGATTCCCGAAACAGCTCTTCTTCCTAGCAAATAGCTTCAAATTAAATTTAAAAAACTTTAAAAATAGATTTTGGAAAATTTGGAGACAAGAAAAGCCATTACTTTCCAGGCAATCTCGTTTTGCTTAGATTGCTTCCTTCGCCTCTAGCCTGAAGAAGGTGCGAAAACAGGCTAAAATGAGGCCAAGATTTCACTGGCCTTGATGGTGTGCCAGAGCAGAGGATTAAATCTCTGGAGGATCAATTCCAGACGACTTTCTGTATGTGCTAAGACTCGCTATAAAACTGTTTTTTCAAGGGTCTAACATAAAATCTAAACATACTCTCACACTGAACGAAGCTTATTGCTAAAACCATGGTAGGGTTTTGTTGACGTGACTGGTTGCTTTTACCCACAAAGGTCTCACAGTTCACCAGTGCTACACATTGAAGACTCTTTTTTCAGTGAAATAATGGCATTTCTTCAAAAGAAAGAAAAAAGAATATGTTTGGAACCTTTTCTTCAAGAAGAACGGAAGAGGGAATTAGAAGAAAAATTAGGTATACAAAGTAGTGACAATTATTCAACTGTTCAAATGTTTCGATATTATTTTTATTTTAAATATCATTGTTGCTAAAAAAGTTTTCATGCCCCCAAATGGTCCAAAGGCATGCCATATATAAAGAATTTTAATTTGGAATTATTTTAATCACGCAAAATATTCGTAAGTCAGGTTTTAAATGAGTGCCTAATGCTATTATTTAGCTAGGAGTTGTCAGCAGCAGAGCACAGAGACAAGAGCATCAAGGTTCAAAATCCAACTCTTGGAAGGAATTTAGTTGTCTCTTAATTTTCCTTGTCAGAGATTTCCACCCAGCCGCACAGCTACGAGCGCAGAGGGCCGCTGGCTGGCAGCGCACTGCCGTGGCTCTCGGGGCTGCGATGATTCACGTTTTCTCCTGCGACAGCCAGGATTTGTCCCAGAAGATGTGTCAGCGACACCCCCTCACCACCCCGCCTCGCCTCAGCAGCTCTTTAAACACCCCAGTTCTGAACGTGGCCAGGGATGGGGCACAGCTGGCAGCCAGGGAGGAGCCCGGGCAGGGATCCCACGGGATCCAGTTACCCACCGTTAAACCATATCTGATTTAAGGTGTTTTTAAATGCATCATGGTGGAGATGAAAGGTAGGGGAAGGTTGTGGATAATCATAAATTAGAAGCAAGCCTCTACGTGTATTTTTTACCTCTCCTCTTTAATGAACAAAGCTCTGCCGTTAACTCACTTTACAAATGTTAGCTGCCAGAAGAATGTCCTTTCGTGATGAGAAACTCTGGCATTCAGCCTAGTTTTTGACTGAGGTCATTACAAAGTTGTAAGCAGCACATCCCAGAAGAAAGTGAGGACTGTGATGTTCAGATATTTATACACCGCGTGCCTTGCCTCGTTACCATGACACCGAGGCGCCCAGTCCTACCTCCTCTCTCTGTGCACAGGCGAGCTGGGATTTTCTGCACAAGCTCACACACGGTTCCTTCAGTATCCAACTGAAACACTGGCATCACTTCATACTGACTATACATCGACTTACTGCAAAGTGCTTATGCTCTTAACATGTATGCTGACATCTCTGGGGTGTTCTGCATAATTTGTATTTCTCCTGTACGTTACGTGTAGTCTTCTATAAAGGCATGACATTCACCAGGATGCAAAAAAATAGAAAAATGGAGCCACAGACCCATTAGAACCCCAACTAGATGACTTTTTTCCTTGCAATAGCATAAAATCACAAAACTTGGCTTCAGCGTTGCTATCGCTCTAGGAGTTCAGTGGGAAATACAGCTCTTTTGGACTTGTCTTTGCTGGCAAGCAGGGCTGTGCATTAAGGATATATTCATTTACATTCCTTTCAAGCTGATGCCAAAGTGTCCTTTTTGTATTTTTTTTTTTTAAACTTAGTGAAATTTGCATAAACTGTATGAAATTGCCACCTCTTATAAATCAGCGTTTCTGCTGAAATCAACCATGTTTCCCTCCATGTCCTGGAGCCTTGCTCCTCACGTCCTGTACTTGTTCCTCACCCTTGGGACGATGGTTCAGAGCTGAGTTTCTAATGAGATGCCTTTCAAGCCTTAGTGCCACCGTATAATCTTTGATTTCTCTTTAAATCTAGAAAAATATTTATGTTTAGACAAAAGTGTGGCAGTTACCTGTAGGGCGGCTGGCATGCAGGTGGAGCTCAGCCTTTCTGACTCTTGTGGAATTTGTCTTCCACAGATCTCTGAGCAAGGATGCCCCTGTCTGTGCCGTGTGGAAGGACACAGCGGCTTTCATCATCTTCCTCTTCACCCTGAAGGATTTTCTTTCCTTTAGAATGGCCTATGTGAAACAGCGCCAAAACAAACAGCATTCCTTAAATTAAATTTAGATTTTCCTAAAACCAGAGAAACATATGCAAAGTAAACTTGGGTTTGTAACTTGAAAAGCTCACACCGGACAGCTTTGCCTTTGGAGATTAGGAAGAGGAAAACTGAAAATGTCTTTCCAGAAATAAAACTATTTTTATGAGCAATGTCCACAAATGCTGTCCAAGGTGTTCTACTGTTTCTGTCCATAGCTGGAAACCACCCGTCCCTCCATCAGCTCTGTTGAGTCATGGATTTTAAAAATCAGATCAGAGCCCATGGGCAGCTGCTCAAATTGCTCCTTGCTCCTGGGGGCTCATTTCTCTGTTCACCATCCCCAGGGCTGTGACCACACAGCTGGGTACCCAAGTCTCACCCTAGCCCACTCCCCCCCAGCTCCCCTCCATGTCACACCTGTGAGCCCTTTCCTGAAGCCTGCGCGATCTAATTTAACTACACTTTAAAAAAGAAATAAAATAAAATCCAAATTTTGGAGTTAAGAGGGCTGTCTGGAGATGAGAAAGGCTCGGATTCACGGGATTTCTCCTCCTCTGCCCATTTTGCTGCAGCATTTTACATCCAGATCTCCCACTTCCGCAGCTGCAAAGTGTCCCGGGGACAATCATGAAGTGCCCAGGGGACAACTGTCTCCATTTCTTCCCGAGGTCGTTGCACTGCACTTTAGCAGTTAGACAGCCTCATACACAGCCTCAGACAGGGGTCGTTGAGCCAGAAGCCTTTAACGGCCAGGCTCTACAGAAACTGCCCTCCTTACTCTTTGACCCAAAACCTACTCATTTTCTTCTAAAAAGCACAATTTTCTGTAGAAGCAGCTGGGAGAGATGGATCCCCAGTAGCAGCCTGAAGAACAAGACCTCTGAGTAGAAGTAGGTTCAGCAACCAAGTTGAAGCTGTTTGGAACTCTCGAGTGTGTCCCAGGCAGGGACCACGGGGCATCAGTCCCGGAGGAGAACGCTGTGCCTGGGAACACAGTGCCCGGGGAAGGCCCCTGCCCCATCCGGCCCAGCCATCAAGGCAGGAGGGGAAACACTCCGTCCTGGAGGTCTGGGGCTGAACTGGGCTTGTGGCTGCTCTGTATCTCTGGAGGAATGCAGAGGTATCAATTGAAGCTGCGCCTGTTTAATACCCAGTGCACCAGTTTCCCCAGTTTCACTTTGCATTTAAGACTTTGTTCACACACAGGACTGGCTGGAGCTCCCAGGCTGCCTGACCAGCTCAAAATGGACCAGTACCAGAGGAAAACCTTGCCCTGGTCCTTGCATGAAAGCGCAATAAATACTTAGGCATAAATTTAGGCCAACCCTTCCTCTCAAAGCCATCGACACAACAAGGAAACAAATAAAGTGGCACCATTCCACACTGCAAGCTGCTGGACTCTTCTCTCAACCTTTACGCTCAGCCAAGAACTCCCACAGAAACGTTTTTATATCTCAAGACTACTTGAGACTAACCTAAGTACTGCACTTTCGCTGCCAAATTTAATTTCTTCGTGGAGCCTGTTAAAAGCTCGCCAGCCTTTCTGAGGGCCAAGTGCTCTTCAGGCCACTGCCTGGCCTCTCCCACAGAGGCATAATTAGCCACGGAAAGGCTGTGCCGGCGTGCTGGTAACGAGCCCTGCACTCGATGCCCCGTCGGGTTTTCCCATTCTTCTTCAGCATTCAGAGTGTAATTCAATATCTGAAGTACGGCTTCTGCAGCGGCTGCAAAATAGCACCCTCCTGCAAGAAGAGCACTCTGGGATCCTTGCCGACGCGGCGCTCCGGGAGCAGAGGGAGAAATGCCCTTTTGGCAGCTGGGTGCCGGCACACGGAGAGGGCAACGCCGGTGATTTGGGGGCTGCAGCCACAGCACAAAGATACATAGGGACAAGCGAGCAAGAAAATATCAGCTGGTACATTTTGCAAATGTGAAGGTGAGCGGGCAGATCCTGTGTGTATATATATATATATATATGTATATATAGTTTGTCATGATAAAAAATCTCAAAAAATGAGAGTGAGAGAAAGAAACAGAGATATTACCGTATCCAGAGTAAATTAAAGAAACAAAATTAGAAACAATCTGTGTTTCAAAATGTGGTCAACAGAATGCATCACCATGACAATTCTTGCTAGAAGCAACAAGGGATGCTTCCTGGCAGTGCTGAAGGAGTGCTCTTTCAAGAGTGGAGAATCATCAAAATGCAATTTACAGCACAAAAAAAAAAAAAAAAAAAAAAAAAAAAAAAGATCTGTAGTGGCATTTTGTCAACTTTTATTCTCAGAATGTGAGAACTAGACTGGAGAAGCACTAGTTCACACTGGATTCTATGAAGATCTCGATCCAGTTTTAATGACAGAAAATCAGAGACATCTCTAGCGTTTTCCTTAGTGGTTACATTACAGACAAGGCTAAAATAAAGATCAAAGATTTTTATCACAGATGTAAAACGAAATCAAATGAGTCTCATATTAAAGCACACAGAGGTGGGCTTTAAATAGTAGAAACGATTCTAAAAGGAAACGTAAAGAAAATATTAAAATACCTAAGCACTGAAAAATAAGAATATTAATTCCTTTTAAAGGCCATCAGCTAGTCTGAAATATGTAGCAACAAATCACAGCATAACAGTGCTTACAGAGGAGCTCTGGCTGAACTAGCTAGGTAAGCAATGGATTCTCGATTTTGCCTTGCATCAGGTGTTGTGGACAGTGGGGCAGGGGAAAAGGGTTACTCAGGGGCTCGTTGTCCCCTGGAGATACCTGCCTAGGGGGGAAGGAAGAACTCACCTTCCAGCCTGGAGTTCACTGGGCAAAACGTGCTTGGAGGCGAGCATAGCTCAGCACGGTGGAGTCTCCATCCTCCTCCTCCTGTCCTTCCAGCTCCCACCATGTCCCAGCTCCCAACTCCTAGATAAGAGCAGAAGCTGATGCAATTTTAACGATGGCTCTCTTGATCATCGCATGCACGAGGTCGGACATCCCGTCCCCACAGCAGTCCTCACTGGCACGTTGTACAAAGAACTACAGCCAACAAAAATGGACTAGTGTTAGTTTTGGGCAGCTGAAAGACAACAGAGCTCTTGTGATAGATGGAGTCGTACAAGTGTGTTCTGTCTCATCATGATGGGGAGAAGGCTTAGCTGAGAAGTGAGAAAATAAGGTTCAAATCTACCTGGAGAGGAAGCAAGGTTATCATTTAAAAAAAAAAAAAAAAGAAAGAAAAAGTTAGCAAGATAAGAAAGTTTTGATGACAAATGAAAGAAAGAAAAACTGTGGCTATGGGTGTGTGTGTGCGCGGGAAATGGAGATAATCTGGTTTGTTCTCGCCACACGCAAACACAGCATGGGTACTTCTGGTGGTTATCATGGCAGCCACCACCCAGACAGCGCCAATAATACAGCTGGTTGTTAGGGATCTCCAAGCCCTCCTTGGACAGAGCAACAGCAGGCGACACCTTCTGCACTGCTGCTGGCGGAAATCACGTCTGGCACCTCCGGGGGCTGCACCCGGTGGCTCTGCTCTTAGGGGCTGCTATTCGCTGCCTTGGAGGGAGTTCAGGCACCAGGGATAAATTTCTCCCCTTCAAAGCATAAATCTGTATGAGTCCGACTGACTGTAAAACGTGGTATACAGTCATGGCAGGTGCTGACCTTCAGCTGGAGAAAAGTTTGGTAAAAAACTTTTGCTTTTGAAGAAAACAAATTCAGGCTCGTCTAAATACTTCACAACTACCCATCAATGTCAGCAAGTTGTCTTAATTTTTTAGAAGTACTTAATTAACATTTCTTTTTCACCAAAATACTTTGTGTCAAATATTTCACTTGGGTTGTTATTCTATGCTAAACCCCAGTACATTTCTTAGCAACTAAAATGAAATATCCAATGAGAGGTCAAATTGAATGCTTTGTTAATTCTGGGATGAAATGAAAATTTTTAATCATTTCTGCTTTAAGCAAAGCTTTATTTTTCTCCCCAGGCAATTTAGAATTGCCAGGGAGAAAAAGAAATATGTGACCCACAGCTAGGTACCATCTAAGTGATATACAACAGAGTTATAACAGGGAACACTGAAAAACTCCATTACATTCCCATTGACAGAGGCAGAACTGCCTGGTTAGAGCAGTGCTTGTATATCTAGTCATACCTAATTCCCAGAGAAAACTTACCAGCGGTGAAATCAAATCTAGCTGTGGACAGACAAGATAATCAAATACTGTCAGAAAACAGATTATTTGTGTAACAGGGAAAAAAAAAAAAAAAAAAAAAAGAAGAAATGGGAAAAGAGACAAAGTGTGTAATATTCGTAATTCAAAACAAAACGGTTTTTACTTTAACAAGAGAGCATCCCTCCTCGTACAGGCTGAAGTGCGGCCTGACAACAGGGGGTCAGACGTCTCTTGCATGGCACTTTGGATGATTTCAGCCGGACCGAGCGATCTCACTCCTCACTGGGATTGTAAGGGAAACACGCCAGTGACAGCATCCTCGCTGAGGATCCAGCTCTGAGCACTTTCCTGCGCAGCGGTTTGGTACTGCGCTCAATGGCAAACTGTCGTCTTGTCAGTGGAAAACCATGACGTGTATGCTGGGTAAGTGCAAGACTACTTGAAATAATGCTTTGAATCCTTTGAGAAGTTGTTCTCCTATAGTATTGCCTCCTAAAATCACAAAACCTTTAAGCAGATCTGTGGCACAATATGTACACGTACATAATTAAAACAACTCATCTTGGTCAGAGAGTGATTATCTGATGCATGCTAGTCATCTTTGTCACCCACTATTGTTCTGAACAACGTTATTAAATGAAAATCAAATTAAGGATGATAAATAATTGCAAAATATATCAAAGCATAAAACAGATGTTAAGTGCATGGAATAAATAGCTGTAGGGAAAAGCTTTAAAATATTGTAAGCACGTCAAAAAATAGCTTGTATTTCAAACACATTTTTATCTCTTGTTCTTCTCCCACACTTTTTTGGTGTGGAAACAGGCTTAAAACTCAAAGATAAAAAACAAATAAATGTGGTCTTTCATTTCCAAATATGAAATGGGGACCTCAGCCTCTTTAAATTATAAATACTAGATCTGCTTCCTTCAGAGTTTGTCTTACCAGAAGTCTGGTTTATAGATAAGAAAGAAAGAAGGAGTATCAATGTCTGAGCAGTTGAGCATTGACTCCTACTTCCCCTGGCAATATCTCACATGGTTTGCTCCTCATTTACGTAGATGGCTCATCAGACACAAGCTGAGCGGCAGCGTGGCTGGATCCAGCATCAGAAATGATGCTCACACATCAGGACCAGCGGTGTGCGACTGCGCATCACCAGAAAACCAAACCTCCTTCGTCCCGGCGCGGCTTGCAGCCGGCGGGATGCCCTTGCTCTGGTGTCACCAAGGGAAGAGCCAGGTTGTGACCCGACCACCGCCTGCTGTGCCCGAAGCAATCACTGCTTTGGCACTAACTGCCCGATAACGAGACATTGTACGTTTCTACAACACATTTCCTACCAAAATACTCCTCAAACCTCCATGCCCTGAGTTCACGACAATGGCAAAGGGAATTGGGATTTTCAGAGCCACGCCAGGTGCAGATTTGCCGCTCGCATCATAAGACACTTCTTTAGAGCTGAAAAAGAAAGACGAAGTTGTTCCCATGAGTACCACAAAGACAGTAATGGCGTGAGGCTGCGAGGGAGGGAAAATGAGCCAGGGGTGTGCACCCGCCTCCCCGGCCGAGCTCCTCCGCATCGCCCCAAGGCTGGTGGTACCGACTGGGCTGAGACCCGGCTCAGCTCTGCTGAGCTGTGACGCAAACATATAGCTTGGGTGACCATTCATAACCACAACTTCATTCCTTGTGAGTCATTTTCATCCAACCAGCTCGTACAGACACGGCCACATCCAAAAAAAATAAAGGTGATGTTTACTGACGCACAGCATCCTGCTAAATTATGCCAACTATTCCCCTACCCAGCATTCCCGGTTGCCGCCGTAGGTTGGGATGCCTGACTAACACCCGGCGCTCGCGGAGGGGAGCCTGGCTCTGCGTCGACACGAGCAGTTGGGACCCCTGCGTGGTGACTCACTTTGTCAACGGCTGAAGTGACAAAGTGTTGAATTTCCTCCACACCCCGTGTCACGGAGCATCAGTCAGCGAGGGGGCACAACTCTCCTCTACGCATCCTTGCAGCTATATTTATTGGTGGAGAGACAGAAAAGCACGCTCACCTCACCTTTTAAAATAAAATACATATGTGATTTTTATGAAAAGCACCAGATGATTGCACACAAGGATGAGGAGATATTAATGCAGACAGTGACACCTCCAGTTTCTCTGTGCTGCCTGGAGAAGGCACCAGCAGAGCTGTCAGGCTCGCCTTTGGGTACCTGGTTGCCTTCTTGCTCAGAAGTTCTGGGTAGTGTAAGCAGAGGGAGAGAAGGGCATGTGACGCGTTGGAAATGCGCTGAGCACTGAAAAATCACGGTCAAGCCAAATTCTGGTCTAATTTTAAAGACAAGCTGGCAAAGGGTACTGAGGGAAAACAGAAACGCTGGGATATTGTGAAACATTTCCCTTCTACGGAAATTTAAATTCTATGAAAGCCACATTGATGCGTTTTTAACAATTTTTTCTTTCTAGCATTTATTTAAAATAGTCATTCTTCAAAGTACTTTACAAGGATGCGCAGTCTTTCAACTGCAACCGTACATCAGCAATTATAAAATGCAAAGGGCAATGCTCCTCAAATAAAAGAGACCTTAGAAGCAGAAAGGTTTTAGCTTCGCTAAACCTCATTTGTAAGCAGGGGTAAAATGGAAGAGTAAATGGAAGAACTTGATAGCTTCATGTCAGAAAAGACATGAACCGTGACACAGCAATGTCAGCAAGACTAAAATGAGCTGTTAAAATACCTGGAGTGAAACAACACATGGTTTCTAAAGTGGCAGATTAAAAAAACCCAACCTGATAATGGGTCAAGAATGATGAAATCTATGCCTTGTTTCTGCTGCGCACTGGGACTTCCACTTGAAAATTTTCAGTCAGAATGTATTAGATTGCCTCCAAATTAAAGTGTCAAGGTAAAACCCAGCAAGCGTAGTTCAACAGCTCCGTGAAAACGTTGGCACTGAGGGAAACAAGAAAACAAACCTCATTCTGATTTTGCTTGTAGCACCTGCACCTGAAGCACATGCCCTTAAGTGGAGGCACTCCAACAGCATAAATAGGATAAAAACCAGACTCCATAACAATGGTATATAAGGAAGTGTTAAGTCCCTGTCAAAAGATTTTAAATAAGATTTTTGGAGCTAAAACATGATTTAGCTTTTCCAATATCATATGAAACCAAAAATAAAATAAAAGGTGAGTTTTTCTATTGACCTTCAGGAGATTTTGATGGTTGACGGCCATTGAAGGTGGCAGAGAACAAGCAGTTCCAGCTTGCGAGGTCATTGAGCAAACTACTTTTTCAACCATTTTTTTTCCACTACTTCAAGCAACGGCTCAGCACAATCTGAGTTTCCAATTCAGTAACTAAAAAAGCTCAAGGGTCTTTATGTTTCTAGGGTGAGAAGGGCAAACGACAAAACAGAAGCATTCCTGCTGTCAGGGTACCATAACGTTTGTCTAGCACCAAGCGTGTCTCATCACAGTCTGTGTGACTGGGCGCCCACCTCTGCGTTTTCAGGGCTGCTGGGATGGAAACAGAAAGCTCTGCATTGCCGTTAAATATCTCCAGTAAAAGACTGCGGGGAGGAGGAGAACTAGTTTTTCCTCCTGACCCCAAATAAGTTCCCTCAAAAGAAGAATACAGTCATGGGTTAATTATTTCTCAGAAGATTCAAGCAAGCAGCTAATCGGTCACACCACGTGTGCCCCCTGGAACTGCTTCCCGTTCTCTAGAAGTTCAATGCAGGTTTTTGGATATCTCAGCAATTGAAACAAGAGATCTTCCTCGAATCATAAGCTCTGAGGGGAATCACTAAATTCTGCTATTTTATTATACTGACCTTTAGACCATCCTCTGTCTTTTTACTCTTCAGTTTATACCTCAGAAAATATCACCACGTACTGAAGCACGCATGCTTGCATTGCAGAGCTGGTCCTTCCCGTCACCACAGACAGACCTTAAACTCTTTACTCACTGAACTGGAAGTTTAATTTTTTTGAGTGACTGCTTGAAGCAATGGGTAAGAACAAAAAAAGCCCCTATTTATAAACCATTGGTGTCAGCTATCAAGATTTTGTTATTTGCTTACATCATTTACTTTTAAAGACATATTTTCTCCGTTAAGACTATGTTTCGAAAATGCCTTGGCATTTTTGTTAGCTTGATATTTCAATTCTCTTGCCAAAAAAAAGCTTACTCAAAAAGCACAATGTGATTTCTCTGTGGATCCCTCCTTCTTAGAGCCTCCTAAAGGCTGCTCGCTCTCTGCAGAAGTTTGCAGTCCACTGGCTGCAGTTATTACAAAAACTTCTACATTTGAAACAAATGAGTCTGGAAAACCCAGTAATCTTGAGCAGTGATTGACCAGTAACAATCTGCCAGTGGGTGACTGACTCAGAATTAGAGATTTTTAGACCAAGCTTGTAATTCCTTCTTTTCAACCAAAGAGCTACAAAGAAAGAGCCAGAAAAAAAAAGCTACAACTGGCTGGAGACCTGCGTAGCTCTAAGTAAAGACTTCTTGTGGAAGCTGCAGTTTGAAATTGTACCTTTGGTCTCCGTTTTTTCCTTTTTGGCCACCCTTCTTTGCACAGTTGGGATTGGAAGATTGTTCTCCCTTATAACTTGGCTACCTGGAGAACAACGAGGAGGCGTAACGTGATGGAGCTGCTGCAAGGACTGCCAGCCAGGAGCACCCAGGGGAGTGCTGCTCACTCCGGACTTGGTCTTCCTGCAGCCTGACATACTCATTTGTCAACATGCAACATGTGGATTACCAGGAATAGTGTGTTGTGAGGGAAAAGCTAGCAAGTAGCAGCTATTTCCATTTAATTTAGTACAAGTACTAACAACATTAGTCTCTGTTCTTTTCACTCTGTTTGCCTTGCAACGGCCTTACATGCCAGTTCAGGCTGTGGGAAAACTGGAGGGGATATTTGCCGGTTCGATCACTCTGCTAAGTGTTCTCCAGCTTGGTTTTCTGCGAGAAATAGATTCCTCCAGTCCAACATGGAGAGCAAATTATGATGCTTTCTGCAGCGCCGTGCTTGCTCAGTGCTACCCCGAGCTGCTTCCAGGCAGCAGTTCCCTAAGGGCTGGGCTCAGGCTATCCAACCAGTCTGCCCCAAAAGGCAGTATCCTGCAGCAAAGGTTCCTGCTTTTCAGTTTCCAAGAATTTAGATAGATTCAAAATTTCTGCTAAATTTCAGTCATTTTGCATTATATAACCAACAACGTGCGTTTTTATTTTCTTCTAGTGTCTTACACAGGTTAGAAATACTAGGATCTGACAAAGCTTATCCATTTGCAGATGCTTCAGGAGAAAATGAGAAAGGCCAGAATTTTTTTATACTGGCAAAGAACAGTTTGCTTGCTTCAGTAAGTTATAGGTTAATGGCTCTGCATGAGAAAACAATGATAATGGCCCAAGAAAGGTTCAGTTTCGCGTTGCTTGAAAACTGAAAAGAAGGTCAGCAGCCCAGGCAGGTTCCTCTGTGCTTTTGTTTTATTTAGCTTTGCAAATTAGAGTTCTCTTCATTTCCCGAGTCTCTAGTGTGAGAGTAATAAAATGAACTTGCAACACTGAAATTTTATGTTATTATGTTCCCCATCTTATTATCTAAATTGCTATGCCATGAGTGAATTCAAACCAAAGTCTCTATTGATCTACAACTCTATGACTAGAACTACTTTTTCTTTTTTTTTTCCCAAACCCTAGTGTGTTTACATATGGCTGGCATAATTTGGAAATCTGTTTACAAGCTGTCCAATGTAATTGAGAAGGATTTTTCTTGTGCCTTGGAAGTCACGTACTTACAAAGGTAAAACTTGCTGTAGTAGCTATTTTAAAAGGATCAAGGATAAGAACAATTACTTGCAGACTGGGGACCAATAAAGGGAAATCCACAGAGAACTCTAAAGATCTAAGAAATAATCTAGGTAATGCACTAAGAACAGAGGGAGTCAGGAGAGGAGAACTTGGAAAAAAAGTTAACACAATTTGAACAAATTGCGTATTATTAGATTGAAAAAAAAATACTGTAATCTTGACGATTTCACTTACGGTTTTTTGTCTTCTCCTGCCTATCGATCCTGACTGGCTGCGGGCTCAGGGCGGTGTTAGCTGAGGGGCTGCCACCACCTTACCTTTCACGTGAGAGACCTGACCCACGAGTATCACTGGAAGGTGAAAACTGATTAAATATTCTCCATGGATTTAATGTGCAGGACTTTCAGTGTGTAGCCTGAGCTCTAGCATTTAAAAAAGTCCAGCAAGCATTTCATCAGGCAGAGAAGAGTAGTGACAAAGTCGGAAAGGTCAGAGTACAAAGCACGGGGCAATTAACAAGATATCATTCTGTAAGTACATTAGTAATAAAGGAAGACCAAAAAAGGAGTGGGAAAGCCATTAACCAAGCAAGCTGAGTGTTTAATAAGCTTTCTTTGCTTCAATCTTCATCAAAAAGGCCAACTGAGAGCAGATGGTCGGCACAATAATACCGTAACAAAGAGGGAAGATTGTAATCTCATAAAAAGGGAATGATGAGAGTGCCTAGCTAATTTAGATGTTTTCAAATTGGTTATGCTGATGAGCTTTATCTTCTCATACTTAAGGAACTGTCTGAAGCAATATCAGAATCTTAACTATTATCATGGAAGAATGAAGAGGGAAAGATGGGGAAAAAGTAGCCCTGTCTAAGAAGGAGGAAAAGATACTGCTTTACATACCAGCTCACGAGCCATCCATACACAGAAAAGTACTCAATCTGTCTATAAAAGCAATGAGATACCAAAGGCGTGAGCAGAAGCAAACAGCATTTGTTAAATTGCACCACACCAACTGCGTTTCCTTCTATGGGGCATGAAAGAGGCATAGCTTGACTTTGGCCTTAGCTATTAACATGGCCTTTGGCGAGGCGTATACGGCCCACAAAGCTTGCTACAAGACGCTTTGTTTCCAGAAAACAGTTCTATTCAAAATGGAAGGTTGAATCAAGCAGTTTCAGAGACCTGCCTCGAACTCAGTATTATTAATTTCTTCATTAATGATTTGGATGATGGAAGAAGGACTATGCTTGTTACATTTGCTGATGACACTGCGCAGGGAAGGACTGCAAGCACACGAGAAAACAGGATTAAAATTCAAAAAGATCTTGACAAATTGCAGAAATAATCTTTAAAGAAAGCGTGTTATTCAGGAGAGACAACGCAAGATCTTGTACTTGGGCAGAAATAATCAATTGGGTATTTACAGGCTGGGGAACAACTGCACAGGTTGGGGAAAGGGAGCTGGGGATGACCGCTCTGAAAGAGGCAATCGTTCTCGGCTGGTTAATAGAAGTGTGGCTATCAGGATATAGGAAATAATCCTTCCGCTAGGTTCAGTCCTAATTAGCCCTCATTGGAGAAATACATTCTGGTTTATATACTGTGTGTTAGTAAAGTTGTGAACTAAATGGAGGGAATTGAACAAGGACAAGGAAGGAGATGAGAAGTCTAGAAAACATCACCAAGGGGTGAAAAGAAGTTGGGGAATTGAGTCTTAAACCAAAAAAAAGATGGAGGAGAGAACTTAGAAACTTAAAACATATTCAAGAGAGCAGTAAAGGCAAAGGAATGACCTTCTTCTGGGTTTTGCCCTATCAGCCATGAACTGGGCAAGGAAGATAAAGGGTAAATACCAGGGAAGCCCACCAAGGAGTGCCCCCCGCGGGGCAGAGCTCTGTACCACCACCAGCCGCTCCGGTGCTGCCGCTCCGCCCTGCGAGCCTGGGCCAGCCTGGCCAGCTGCTGACACCAACCACACAGCGGCCCTGCAAACCATTTACCAAAAAAGTCTTTGAATATGAAATGAAAAATTCAGGAAGGTCAATTAAACTGCTCATGGATATTTAATAATAGGGAGATGAGAAAAATAATCAAATAAATTACTTGTTCCAAATTATCACTCAATTTTACCTGTAGTTCACTCCTGACTCAGATTAATGAACGTTGAAAAGATACTGCTCTCGTATGAATATTCACACTTTTCTACAAGATTGCAGTTTTTCAGTTGAAAAATGCAGTATATCAATTCTTGATGAATTTTTTAGTAGAGTCAAATGCCAAATGCCCTCGGTAGTAGACCTATCATTTAAAGAGATCACACTGCACACCAGGCTATGCAGAAGTTTCCTGCTGAAAATACAGGACATTAACTCAGGAATTGAGCTCAGGCTGGCACAGGGAAACCCATGCATTTCTCCACAGAGCTCACCACACTTCAGCTGCTTTACGTTATAAATAGTGATAACTGTGAAAAGACCTAACCCTCCCCTTAGTGTTTTGTGGGCTTATTTTATTCATTTTCACCTTCAGTAAAGGAGCATTTGCCAGGGAAAACGCTTTTGTACTTAGCAAAAAATAAAACCTGTGAATCACCAGGGAAGCTGAGTGGGAAAGGTCACCGACTGGCTTCTCTCTAGCAGCAGACATTTATTTCATCATTGTAGGACCTGAACTCGTTCATGTGATCGTCCAGCTTCAGATTTTAATAGGCGGGATTTGGTGAAGGTGAAGATTTGGGGTTTCTTCATGGAGAAGTGGAAAGGAGGTGACAAACAGCATGCTGTTCAGTGCCGATGCTGATTTACTTACCCAGATAGTGCTCAATGAGTTTATTCCATTCGCTTAGCTCGGGAAGTGGACCAAACCAGAAACCCCGGGATGAGTAACTGCAGAATAGCACACCCCAGGGAAAGTCCTCATTAATTTATATCTGTCTCCAGGGGAGTTTAACCCTCTCCAGGTGAGATGAGCTCCCTGCCTGGGAGGGAGTCAGACCCCTTCTGCTGCAGAGCTGTCTCTGCTCCGTCAGGGAGAAGCCCCTGACTCAGGCAGCACCTTCCTGACCAAATGCCTCAAGTAGAGCACGAGGAGCCCGCAGAAGGTCCTGGGAGATTCACAGTTCAAAGCAGACAGGGAAAGAGCGACACGTCACTCCTCCAGAGCAAAAGCACACAAAACTTTCCGCAGAACTTCCACCCTTTCACGCAGGGTCACGTCACGTGATGGCGATACCTCCCCCTCGCCCGAGATTTATTTAGCTATGGGAAAATTATCAGAAAAATTATCTTTGAGGGGCATGCTGTTCCTTTGTTTACGTGGAAAGGCAGATGCCTCATTTCCCCGGTTCCTTTGGAAACCCCAGGCTGCTCGATATAGACAGCCGGCGTGGTTGCGGCTCTGCAACAGCTACACCTTGTAAACCGTGTCCTTCAGCACCGCGCTCGCAGGTGAGGCTGCTGGAAATAACAGCTCTCAAGAGCTACATAAGAAGCAAAATTTCCTCCGTCAAAGCATTATGAAGGAGGATAAAACGACTTACTTAAAGCCAACCTTGCCTTCGCAATGATTTAAACTATCGCACCTCCCAGCTGGAACCGGCTGCGACTACGACGCAGCGACGTACCGCAGCATCAGGGATGCAAACTCGTTCGTAAAGCCTCAGTAATTCGACGGCCTTGGGCCACATGGTCACCGCTTGCTTTGATGGACTGGCCTTAGTAAGAAGATGATTTAAAGGAAAAAAATGCATTTGCTAGTCCTGGTTTTCTTTGCAACACCTGAATTGTCTTCATGTGCTGCAAAGTCGGATCGTTCTGCCCTCTAAGATTTTTAATAACTTCCATTTGTTAGCGAAATGCTGAGTTAAATGGCAAAGCTATTTAAGCTCAAAGGCATTTTAAACTCGTGACAGTCATCTTAGACCCTTATCAGCCATTTTATAGATATATAGCATATGCAGAGTTAATTACATGCAGAAACACCCATAACTTGCATGCATACATATACATACACACATTATCTACCAAGCAATTAAGTAACTAAATCTCTGCAATAAATATGTTATGAATGCCTTATCTAATTACTGTGCTGCATAAGTCATTTGTTCACACAGGGCTTTTTCTTACTTTTTGACTTTTTACATTAATCCTTCCCCTAATGAAGAGGAACTCCCTAGATCTCATCTTGTACACGTTTGGCATCTGGACCAAATCCACAGAAACACCTTCATTTGCTAATTTATATTCTCCAACTTGTAGATTAATAACAAGGAGACAGGCTCCTTTCCCTTGCTGATCTTTGTTCTTGTTTTATGCTTCTTCATTCTTATTTTAGTCTTTATCTAGTAGTATTTCTACCACGTGGGGTCCCTCCTTTTCTCAACCATTCCAGATGCTCAGAAGATCCCGTCAGGTGCTGCAACACATCCAAATTTTCCCATTTTCTGTGTATGCAAGGGGGCAAAAGAGTGCGGGGCAGTGAGGCAGAGCTGGGGGGACTGGCCATGCTGCTTGCAGCTTGCGAAGTGTTGCAAGGAAATGGGGTTTGGAAATGAAGTGGGGCCTTGAAGAAAAATCCCAGCTGGCATGAGCAGAGCTCACGGGCCAAGCTTATTCCTTTCCGCCACGCTCAGCCCAGGAGGACTCAGCTGAAATCGCTTGAGTGGATTTAATCACAGATTTCTTTTTTCTACGGCTCAGTGCAGACTGTTCTTTCCTCAATCAACACCTCTCACCCCCAGACCTGGCTTTTCCAATCACTGGTTCAGTACCTTTCCTACATGTGAAGGGGTAGCTTGCAGATTTGCAGCTTTCAGAACCACTTTTCGTAACTATACATGTGTCACAGCAACTTCCTGTTCTGTTTGTTACCGTTTTTTTTGCATATAACTGCTCAAGGTCACCCTTTTCTCCCTCTCCCAGGCCGTGCTGTGGTGTCACACACCAGGCATCTCTGTGCCTGCATCCCCTCTTGTGCAGCTATCTCGCTTTGGCCAGTATTTCATTGCTTTCCTCCCCAGAGAAACCAGTATAACCTTCCGGCATTTGGCTTTTATTCCCCTTTTTCAGACAGAGACACACAAAGTTCACCACATTTATGGCCAAATGACTTCTTTTAGCAAGAAACGAACTTCTATCGCCCAGCAATCAGGTGGTACCTCTCCCTCACTCGCTGCTTTGTCCTGTGCTGAGGTGTTTCTACCCAACTCTTTAGTCCATTCTTCTTCCTCCATAGCTTGCTCTTTCTATAGAATTGAGTCTGTAACAAGGTTTTCTACAAGCTTTTCCATAAGCCCCACGAATAACAAGACCCCACTGCACATGAACTAGGTTTTATGACCGCGCCTGACACCCAGGTTTCTCCACCTGCTGGTTTCCTGGCCGGCTGCCGCCGCCAAACAGTATTTGATGTCCAAGTTCTACGTGCTTTGCTTTAGGATAGCCCTTTCCTTTAACCAACTTGTTAATAACTGTTTTAGTATTTAATTATCTCTGAGTTTTCTCTCTCGCTGTAAAATCTAGTTGATTTTACAGAGACCAAAATAGATGCAAAAGGCTCAGCATTTCTGCGGGTATCACACGAACCTCAATTTCTTAAAAAAAACCAAACTAGGTCAAAATGAGAGCCAGGGTGGGTGGTTTGTGGTTGCACAGGAACCTCGGGAACACGGAGAACAACAGGGTCAGATCCCTCATTAGGAAGTGTAGGTGGGTGCAGCAAAGCTCGCGCCTCGGAGCGCCTTAAAAAGGAAACGGGGACATACAGCAAGTCGTATTAGTCCACATCCAGATTTGGCCTAAGCAAGCACAAATTGCCAAAATGGGAAAATTACATGCTAGTTCCTTAATGGCTGGGATGAGGTAGAGATTGGTCTGACCATTTCTCCCCCACTCTGCTCCACGCACCCAACAGTTCCAAGAAATTATACTTGATAAATGACTTGTTTTCTTCGTGCTGGTGTTCAGGTGTCGCTGAAGTAGGAGAGCAAGGAATTACAGCCTGTGCTGCTGCTGTTATTATTATTATTTGGCAGTAATTCCTCTAACTTTCTTCCCTGGAGGAAGACACAACTAGCTGGTCTCCTGCTCCCAAGGTCATCCCACCAGAAAATATTAGCTATTTGCTTCTATTAGTTTCAATTATCGAGATACAGAAAACCAAATAACAGCCATTTTACAGTATTTCATGGCTTGCCTTAAGTGCGGGCCTGGAACACTTACCCCAAAGCATGAGTAACTACAAGACAAAGTCTCCACAAAACCTGCCAGAACCAGGGGGAGGGTGTGGGGCAGGGGTGGGAGCTCCGCACTGCACCCCACTCCCCAGACACACCTGGGGGAGGCTCCAGCCCTTCCATTTCTGTCCTTTCTGTAAAAAGGGGCAGCTCAACACACTGAGGGGCCGAGCGGATTAATTCCTAATACAATTACTACTCTTTTGGCCTCCTTTATAGTCCTTGGAAGGTGTGAAATAAGTAATTTTCCGCAGTTTTACAGGTATAATGTACATACTCCCAACAGCTGCTGATGCATTCCCATGCTACTGCTTCTCTTTCGACTGTATTATTTAAATCCTTTCTGACTTTCATTGTAATACAACATCTGTCCCCTCTGCCTAGCCGTGTGGCAACAGGCACTGTGTTACTGGTTTAAAAGACGAGGGATATTTCAGTTCAAAGCTCAAGCAGTGACAATCAGATACCCTTAGATAAATTACCCCACAATCTCAGTAGCTTCTCAGCCCAAAAAGACAGCTCTGTGTCACAGCCTCATAAAAGGCAGGGTCTGAGGGAAGGACCTGTCCCACAGAGGGCAGACGTGGTCTCCAGCTGGGAGCTCCTCCGTGGGAGCCCTGGAGAGACCCAAGACAAGCATTACTGACAGCCGAGCAGTGAAAGACAGAGAGAGGGTATCAACAAGGGACACAGAGTCCTCCAGATCTCTTGCGGTTTGAGTCTGCTGCCCGTTAAGTCAATACCTTAAAGCCAACTCAGAGTTTTTGGTCTCAGTCTAGAACTCAGAAAACATAAGAAACACTTGAACATCTCAAGATTTTAACATTAAATGGTTTTGAAGTTAATTTTCCTTTTGGCTTTATCTTTCACTATGTTCAACCTCGCTGTTCCCATCTGCCATTGCCTGCCTATGATCCCAAAGGCTGGAAAAGATCCTGAAAACAAAGGGCGAGGGAGAAGCCCCCTTTGCACCTCCTTCCCCCAAGGACCAGAACTTGGTGAAGAAACAGCATGTTAATGGTCTCAATATTTGCAATAAAATGGTGTAAACGAGCAGTGTCTGCAAGTGAGACTCCCTTTACATGCCACATGGTAAAGAAGCACATGCTGGCTGGTTTGATGCCATCATTTTACTGCGATAAAGACTATATTCACTGCAAATTATCTCCTGAGAAGAGCTACGTGAACACAAGTCATCCAAAAAGCAACGAGGTCTTCTTTGGGAAGAGTAACTTCCTGCTACATCTGCTTCTACGAGGAGACATGAGTGTGAAAAGAACAAGGTGCCTGGACATGTCCCTGAATATACCTTAGTACAAGTATTAAGTCAACTGCAGACTCATCTGGGAAATGCTGCTGCCCTGCCCCACTCCTCCAAGTGGTGATATCACCACATAGGCAAAAACAAAAAGTAGTTTCTCCCAAAAATTCTCACAGGGAAACGTTTCACCCTTTTCCTTTCAAAACATGCTCCCTCTATTTCCTTGTAATGATATGAAGGGTGCCTCTAGAGTAGCCAGCTGACTCTCTGTCTTGCTGACAACTAGAACAAAGACTTTCTGAACGTATTTGAGAGTTACTAGGCAAGAGCCTAAACACCTGCTGGACACCAGGAGCTGTACTTCTGTCCCTTTCCCTAACGCCGCACATGCACACCCTGTGCTGCTGCTGCTGCCTGACCCACCAGCTCTGGCCCTGCTTCCCTTCAGCAGCCTTCCCTTCCTCCTTCTAAAATGACATATTTCTTTCTGAGGAAAAAAGGCACTGGTAATAAAAACTCTCCCTCCCTCTCAATTTCCCTTTTGGCCTTTTAGCGAAAGCTGTTTTGTTTTTAACTAATTGACATTAAAAAAACCCAAAACTCCCAGAAAAAACCCAGCTGGAGAGAAAGCATCACCTCATCTTCAACAAGTCATCCATGTGAAAGGTGGAATGACGCACGCTGTGAAGAGCGCTGCACAAGTCATGCATGCCCCTCCATTTTGACATGTTGGGGTTTTTTTAATGGGTTCACAAATCAATCTTTTTGAATGGATGAAATGATACGAAAGGCTCACCATGGGGAATGTCTGTTTGGTCTTCATGAAACAAACTTGAGGATAAGCCATTGGATGCCAGGGCACGTACCACTTGTAGATGAAGCTCAGCACCGAACCGGTTCCTCCATGGTTTGGAAGGTCGTGGTTCTTTGTGGAAGAAGGGCTGGGTTGTGTTTGTTTCTCCTGACAGAGGAATGATCATCTCACCACATCTCGGTTCTGCTCTCAGCTCCCCGGCGATAGCCCGGCATGGGGGAAAGGCTGCACAACCTGCTCCCACTGCGGGAGGGACCAGAGCAAGGCACAGCAGAAACCCTGGAAGGAAAGAGAGGAAAATAACAAGACACGAAGTCAACAGAGACAGCAGAAGCGGCGAGATGCTGATTTGTGTTACAGCCATGGTTAGTGCCACTGAGGCGTGGTGCTTATGATAAGCTGGCAAAGGTCAGAAATCCCCAAGGGCAGGGATGTGGTGCCAATATTTACATGGGCTCTTCTGAGTGTTTTCACTGTTGATCTCTGGTGTGCTTATGGGCTGAACTGCATTCCTGGCAGGAATGAAGGAACCCACGAAATCGCACCAGCACCTGAACAGCAAAGCTCTGCAAGCTGTAACTCAGAGGGAAAAAAACCAAACAAACAAACAACAAGAAAAATCATTTCAAGTGCAGATTCCACAGAGGACACCAAGATAGTGTGGGTGGAAGGGAGGGGATGGCGAACCGCTCCATGTGCTTTATGGGGTTTTTAAAATTTGACTCCTGAAAAATTAAGCAACATGCACTGGCCGGAGTGCTTTGCTTCTGCGAGGTGAAGAGGAGGAGGGAAAGTCTCACTGAGAAGCCTGAACGCGTCCTACCTTGAACACTTCGGCAATCCTTTCTTTCAGACGTAATCTGGAGCATTCTGTCAAAACAGTTTTGAAACTCAGAATCAGCTATATTAAACACAGGGACAAATAACCATTAATGCTTGTAGGGAGAGAGCAGCTGCAGTGGGGAGAAGGAAATAATTCTCAGCTCGTTTGGCTGAACACAAATATTGGGATGGGGTCTCAAAGGTGCTCCAGATCAGGCAGCTGATAAACTGTTTACTGTACAATGAGATTTTCCATTTTAGCACTGAAGGTATTTTTACTTGAGAAACAATAAAAATAGGCCTTTAGCCTCATTTATCTTCTCTATGTTTAGACATTTTCAGCGTTTTTTCCCTTTTTTTTTTTTTTTTTCATTTTATTGTTGCTTTATTTTCTTTTATACAAAACACTCAGAAATCCCCGCAGGTTCTGGTGAGCTTTCATGGCCATTTGCACATCTCACGTCTAGAAAGAGAAATTTTGAGTTGCTACAAAACTACAGAGATTATTCTGGTTTTCAGAAATGCCTGCCCTCAAAATAGTTTTCAATTGGCTTTATGACTACACAGTACTGCCATGGCATTCCCCCCACTACCACACTGCTCCTACTGCAAATCTCACGGCCATCGTTACCCAGTTTGCAACACCAAAAGTGAGTTTCAACCCCTCCCACAACAGGTAATGTATTAGAGTGGGTAAAACCTTGTAATACCCCATGAATATCAGTGGGAGTTTGAGGTAAGTTTAAGAAAGGAAACATTTAGGTTATACTTCTAGGCAAAAAGAGTGTGAAAATGGCAGGAGTGATTTGCCTACCAAAGAATTTACCACAGGAGGTGGAAAAGAGCCCAAACACTCAGCAAAGAGAAAATGTACTGTGGTTAAGGGACAGGAAAACATCAGAGGGAACAATCCTGAGCTGAAGTTGATGAGCTTTGATTCAGTATTGTTTTTTTTTCCTTGTTGCCTTTGCAGGATGGAAAAGCACAATACTGGAGGTGTTCCTAAAGTGATTTTTCTCTAAATGTTATACAAATTATCTGTAGGTTAAGGAACGTGATAGATACGAATTATAGCTCCTAAAATACCAAAACAAATTATTAA
The DNA here is from genome assembly GCF_034619465.1 of Leptosomus discolor. Taxonomy (NCBI): domain Eukaryota; kingdom Metazoa; phylum Chordata; class Aves; order Leptosomiformes; family Leptosomidae; genus Leptosomus; species Leptosomus discolor. The sequence goes on from NC_141399.1 coordinate 1,694,135, forward strand.
CATATAAAAATTGATATGATCTATTCAAATGTGTTACTTTGAAATATGGCACATAGCACAGTGCACCTATCTTGAATCATAAAACTTGTCAAAGGTACGAAAAGTTTATTGCCTTGGAAGATTCATGCAGCAACACTGGAACACATGATTTAGGTCTGAAGAGCCTTGTATAATTCTTGCAGGCATGCAAGCATTTCGGAAGATTTATTTAAATACAGAAAAAATAATTTAAGAAGACAAAGCAGCCTTTTCTCCTAATCAGATGAGACAGAAATTCTTTCAAACCACTCTAAGGGCCAAGTTGTTCATTTTTCTTCCTATAATTACATACTGCAATAAATCTTTCCGTGTGAATTAATTTCTTAAACGTGTTATTTATTAACACAACAAAGCATGTTTTCACGATGGCACCGGCAACAAGTGTATTATACCCAAACGATGTAGTGACACATATTTGTTCCACGGTCTGCGCAATATAAAGCTGTCAAAGTGTGATGGCTCCCGCAGCCCCGGGCTCTTGCAGGGTGCTGCTGCCCACCGTGCTCCCGTCGGACCTCCTCCCCGTCAGAAGCGGCAGCGGTTTCCCCAGACCTACCACCACTTGATCGCCTAGAACAGGGACTGCCTGCGCCCACCTGAACAACAACAACAAGCCCAATTTCTTTCACTAATTTATCTCTGAGTTTTTGTTGCATGAACGAGGAAAAAAATTGCAATAGGAAAATTTGTTAATACAATAAAAACATGAAACAGAGAGAAATGGCAGCAAACAGAATGGGCCTTAATTTCAAAGTCTCTGGCAGCACAGTTTCTATGCAGCTTGCAATGTAGTCACAGCTTCTCTCGTTACAGCCTCAGCCTGGGAATTACCTTCCGTTGGCATATCTTTCAATCAAGTCGCAGAGAAAGTACAATTCAGACTGCTATTCTTGAAGCATGTATTCTCCAAATACACTATTCCAGCTTTTCCTAGATGCAGACCTGCTTCCAAATACAGCAAGCCAGTGTGTTTTGAGCGTGATCTCTTCTAGGGTCCATGCCTTTTCCTGCAACGATTAAGAAGATTAACTTCAGTTGTCAGTAGCTGCAGTGAAAAGCACTGAAGGCTCAACTCTTAATTACCAAGGCAAACACAAAAATGTGGCGATTAACCTTTATTCATGCTAACAGCAAAAAAGCATGGCTGGAGGCTTCTGTGTTTATTACCGCAAAAGAAAATCTTTGGTATCTGCAGTGAACTTTTCCCTTGATGCTGACTATGCCTAAGAAAGGAATTGGTATGCTATTGATTTTATGGCCAGATAAAATGCCACTCACAAAACCAGAAGTTAGAGGCTACAGAGAAGTTCCAGTCTCTGACATTTTCATAACACCTTAACATTACCTGCTTGAAGGACGCAGGCACAGAAGGCAGAAGAGCCAAAGCGTCAGGGCCGCTCAGCTATCAGCCGCCGAGTTCTGTGCCTGCCGATTTCAAAGTGCAAGTGTCTCATGTGAACCAGCATTTGATGCATGTGGACTTATTTAAGTGCCCAATGGAGGAAATCGTCCTCGCCCCCATTTTGGTGGGGTACAATTCAGGCAGGGTAACTTCCAATGACCAGTTGAGGCTCATTGAATAGGTGCTGGATTCGTTGCACTCGCGTTTGTCTGTTAGGGTTGAGGGTGTAGGACTGCGACTTTGGCCACGCACCCAGATCTCCAGCTTCAGAACATCCCTCACTGCTGGTAACTCCAGAAGCCATAAATGATTTATTTCACTGGGACCTGATCTGTAAATAAAGACGTACAGGACCTCCAAAGTATCCAAGTATTGCTTGTGAGAACATTGCATGGAAGCCAGCTTCCAGGAAAAAATTAAAACTCTGGAGGAAGGCTCGCAGGGGACAGAAGCCCAGGGCAGCTGGCTTCTAGAGGTCACTAAATCCAGATTGTGGAGAAGTACCAGACAACAATCTGAAGCTAATTCAAAGGCTTTCACATACGTAAAGTGTATAAAAGGAGACACTTACCAGAAATACCTCCGAGGGATCCCAGGTTCTGTTTCAGGTGTTTAGATCCTCAGCTTTTCTGCAGGCCGCAGAGCCACTGGGACTGCTGGAAATGACAGCAGCTGATGCCCAGCGCTGCGTCTGTCCTCTTCTGTTTTGACCCAAGAGAATCTGCCAAAGGAAGCTGAGAATTTCCTCAAAGATCAAACCAAGTTTAACGATAGAGCTTTGGTCTGGGGCCAACTCTTGTTCTTTCAGGCAAAAAACTTTAGCACCAAGCATATGGGAAATGCTATCTCCCTCCGGATCAATATGTTATCTTATCATTTACGGGAGCGAAATGTATCCAACCTGTCTCCTCAGTTGGCCACGGAACTTCTCTTCTCTCAGTCGCAGCACACTGCTAGACATCCCTGTCCCCATGCTAAAACAAACTTTACAGTAATGCGATAAAGGTGCGGAAGCACAGTTCTTGACAGATTTTACAGGCTAGTGTAAATTCATGAATACAGGATTATTTCAAAAGCCGCTGCAAAATTGCTTAATGTTTGGCTGCAATCTACTTTTCTTTGGCCAGTCTACTCTCCTGGAAAAGCTCTGTTTCAGAAATGTTTTAATGCCAATTGATGTTTCTGGGAATTGCACTGTGAGGAAAGAAGGCACCATGGCTCACTCTCCCTTGGGGCTGTGTATGTGAACGTACCGCCCTCGGCGCCAACAACCGCGGCGCGTGTTCGTAGCACGGCAGTTGTTCCACCAAGTCTTGTACGAGACAGGAAAACCTTCTCAATGAGCCTGCACATATTGAATCTTGAAAGAATCAACAGCATCCGTGAGTCTGTACAAACTTCCCAACGTCTTCTGGGAATTCCCACAGAGCTCAAAGTTTAGAAAGAAAAAAAAAAGCGGTCGCTTTTCTAAAACACGTTTGATTTAAATCATGCTGTTAGGCTTGTCATCTGATAAGAAAATTGTAGCAACGTTCTGATCCTTCGGGGTATCAAGATGGTATTATTGCTGACTTCAGGGACACACATGCACACCTAAGCCCAGCTGTGGTACAAGCCTTTGTGGGCTTATCTTCTACACGGAGTAGTACCTGTACTGCTTGGTATCTTGGTTCTTATGTTGATCTAAGGACGTGAGTGTTTATCACAAAGAGGTAACTTAATGTAGTAGAGCTTTATGTTCTTTAAGGTCATGGAGCGTGCTATATACTGTAAATGCACAGCACTGCACTTTGTTAATAATAAGTAAGTTTGGCATAATTTTGTCCAACCTTTCCCCCTCCCCCCTTTTCTGTTCATCTTTGTGGCAATTTCTTAAGAAGATGTAAACGTTCCTCTCTTTTTGCAGCTTAATCTCCATATGTTTATCAGCTGTAATTGCAGCTTGGTCACGGTAATTAAAATACACGACACCTACTTGTTAACGTAGGCAAGAAAAGTCATTTTCTCTGTCATAATTTCAAAACATTTGTTCAAATTGTAGCCACAAAGAATACACACATGTTAATGTATTAGGTGCCAAAAAACACCCTCTGTATGACTCAAGAGGAGCAAGCACCAGCTTGATCCAGAAATGAATTTCATGGATAAAACAAAAATCTGTCACTGTAAGAGCCAACGTTTGTTCTTTCCTAATGTATAATAAATTGCAGTACGATAAATATTACATTTTCCTTGCTATCAAGAAAATGTCCTTCCTGTCCATTAGGGACACAAAGAGTGGGGCTCCCCGGAGCCATGGGGCAGTGCTGGCTGCAGGGTCAGGGTTGAAGGGTGTGTAAGGAAACCCAGGGCTGGGTAAGAGACTCCACCAACTGACAGCCTCCCTCCTAAAACCTGTTTTCCTTACCCTTACAACAACCACAAAGTTACCCAATTGACTGATACTTCATGGAATGGAAGTCAAAATGAAGACGGTAGAAGCTTTAGAGTAAATTAATGAACCGATTAATGCAAACTTTTGTCTGAAGGAGGCAATAAGACCTAAATAAATCATAGCTTAAGCATACTCCTGAATTTGTTCGCGCAGCGCCAGACCGTATTTACCGCTGAGAATAAGGTCAAGTTTAAAGCAAAGATTTAAGAAATGCAAAATAAAAGGATCTTTATCATTTGGTTGTGCTCAGGGGGCTTTATCTGTTGACACAAACTGTACTCCAGTCGGTTTGCCACACACAACGGTCATTACTCATCTCCTGGGTCACATCGCATTTTCCATCCTTTTAGGTAGAGCCTTGGGATTATCGATCCCATGAATCAAAGTGCCGGGACATCGCTGCTGCCTCCGAGCCGCGGCTGTGCATGGGGCTGCTGGACGGGACGGAGACGAATGGATCTGTTCTCCATCTGCTCCTCGGGGACAGGAGGAACCAAGGAAATTGGTGAATGTTAAGTATTTTTCTAAACAGCTGTCAAGTCACTTCCAGAGTGCAAGTAATGAAGTCAGTTCTGTTTTTTTTTTTTTTTGGCATTCCACCCGAATGCTGGTGAACTCGAGCCTGAAAAAATGTAAGAGCCCAGCAAACTTTGGGGGAGGGGGGACAGTTATTGTTCAAAATCCCATCAGGATAGAACAAAAGCTTAACGATTATCCTATAGTGCATCTCGTCCTCCATTAGCCTCTGAGCTTAAACCGTGTTTATTTCAAACATTAAAAAAGCCATGAGAGGAGGCTTAGAAATCAAACTTATTTGAAATAATGTATTTTGTGTCATCCATTAACGTGGCTCTCAAATCTGGAGTATTTAATATTATGTAAAAGACTAAATGTTTTTTAAAATACCCAAGGAAATTTAAGGACTGGGAACATGAAACCCCCCACCAAAACGTCACAGGCGTCTTCTCTTTGGCTGAGAACAGGATACACAAAGAAAAATTAAAATGAACTACAGACTAATGAGACAAAACCTGTACAGCCCCATGGATTCATCTAACAGGTAACGTTAGCTGCCGCTCCCAAATGCGGTATGACAGCTATACGTCCTGACAAGGCACAGCACACACCAAGGAGAGAAGTCAAAATCCCAGCCGTGTTTGAGACTCTCCATACAGTGATGCAGTAACGAATACTCTCTTCCTCTGTATATTCATAACACTTGTGCCAGTTATGAAATGTTTACAGGGAAGGGTGAGAGCCCACCAATTTACTGAGAAAAGCAGAGGTTATCAACTGCCACCTCTGACAAAAAGGCTAATCCTTAACAAGAGGGAGAAGCTGCCTTTTGCCGTGGCTTTGATCCACGAGGAGTCATGTATAATGTAACAGTGCTGCAGCTAAGAGCAACAAGAAATAATTTACTCCCCTTTTAATGGATATGTACTCCTCTCTCTCTTCTCAGCATATTAGAGGAGCTCCCAGCAAGTGATTGCTCCTGCTTGGAGCACGCATCACCCGTTCCCCAGCACCGCTGGCCGGGGGGAAGCTGGCTCAGAGGGCCTGGGCAGACTTGCTGGGAGCAACGCACGGCATTTATTGTACAGGAATACTGAGCGCTGCTGGCAAACACCCGCGTTGCCCCTCCCGTACACGTGCCCCAGGGTTTCTGGAAGAAACCTCCGCTAAAATTGTCTAAAGAAATAACAAACTGAGCTCCTAATCCTTCCCACCGCTGGTGAGTGATGCACCTTCTTTCTCCTCCCTGAATGCTGCAGTAAACAGTGCGACTCTTGGGAAGATTTTCTTGCATTATTTTTGTCGACGTGTGGATACCTTTCCTACTTTGAGGTAGAAACAACCACTGGAATCGCACATGAAGCAGGGAACATACCTGGATGCACGAAGCCAGTGGCTCTCCTGCGTGCCATGCGATGCGTGCTGGCAGTGAGCTTCAGCAACACAATATATTTTGACAGCTCTCACAAACTTGTACCTTGAGGAGCTTATGAAAAAATGGCTGTCTGTTTCTTTACAGCACAAAACATGTTACCTGAGAAGATAAATTCCATTAGGCAATAAACTCTGCTTCATTTCAATAGTAAAACCAGACTTCCAGCGTATTATTTTTTCAATCTTTTCTTTTTATAGCATCTCTTTTTGGTGGTGAGATGGCCTGCTTTCATTCTTTGAATACTCCCAAGGAGGTAATAAAGTCTGCTGTTCCCCAAATATTGAAGTTAAGCGGGTAAAGGCACAGACCTAAGAGGGGGATTGTGCAGTCTTGCGGCTGCGATCATAGGATGTGATGCAGAAATGCACAGCAGCTAGAGCAAACGGCATTAACAGAGGAGACTAAAGCTCCGTGAGTGCTCCCGCTGCCCACGGCTGAGGTTAAGATCACAGGTCTATAACCCCAAAAACGTACTACCGCCTACAGTGAATGGAAACAACGTGGGTGAGCACCTGCTGCTTGTAAAATATCTGTTTGGAACTTGATCAAAAGCAGTTTCAATTAAGAAAAAAAAAAAAAAAATCCGTCTTTTACATCAGATTTTACATTTCTTCCCTGTGAGGGCGGTGAGGCCCTGGCACAGGCTGCCCAGAGCGGCTGTGGCTGCCCCCTCCCTGGCAGGGCTCAAGGCCAGGCTGGATGGGGCTGGGAGCGACCTGGTCTGGTGGGAGGTGTCCCTGCCCAGGGCAGGGGGGTGGGACTGGGTGGTCTTTAAGGTCCCTTCCAACCCAAACCACTCAGTGACCTGTGTTAACTGGGGTCTTTGTTCTTCATCAGGGATATCCGCACAGAGAGAGGACCAAATGCTTCAGGATTTAACGCCAGGAGGCGAGTTTCTCCACAAGACCCCCCCTCAGAACCCCCTTTCAGACCCCTCCCTTCCCACCAGGAGCTGCAAAGCCGGTCTCCGGCCGGGGCAAACCCCCCCCAGCCACCCCCGCTCCCGGCACCCAGCCCCGGGGAGCAACCGGGAACCGGCGGCAGCGCCGCGGCCGCCGGCAGGTGGCGCCGTTGGGCGGAGCACGGCGGGAGGCGGGAAGGGTCGGGGTGGGCCCCGAGGCGGGCAGGGGAGCGGCGGCCTCCGCGCTCCCCACCGAGCGCCGCGGGGGAGGCCCCTGGGTTAAAACACGTGAAATGCCGTTACTTCTGCCCCGAGATGAGGCGCTTTAGTGCGTCAGCCACCCCCGGGTGGCTTTGGGGTCCCTACGGCTGGAAAGGGAGAGGGACCCTCTGCGCAGCCGGTCGGGGATTTCAGGCCAGGCCGCAACGGGGTCGGTGTCTCTTTTGCCTCAGAAACAGCAAACGCCTACATAAACCAGCAATGTTATCATGCCACGCTACGGCGGGTATTTCCACGGAGGACACAGGAGTTTTGTTTTCAGTTCCACTTGTAACGAGATACAGTCGAGAGTGGGACCGAGTACAAAGTCTATTTAAAGTATATTCTAAGCCTTATCAATGAAGTTACATTATCTCAAGGTAACATCCCATTAAAAGCCCATAATTCACTCTTAACCCTTACAGTCTTAAATGCTATAGGAAAGTCTATTTCTTGCTATCCGAGAGCAAATTTAAGCCCTAGAACTCACCATGCAACCTATTTTTCAATAAATAGGGTTTTCACGCTACACTAACACACAGCAGGGTCAGGAAAAATAACCCTCATTTATTTTACCAGGGGGAAAAAGCCACAGACTGAAACTCACCCCAGCTCTGTCATCATTATATGCATTTCAGCAAATGTATTTGAAATGCTATGCAAGTCCTTTGCTCGGGGAACAGCACGATAGTCTCTCTTGCTGATGGCTCCGCAGCATCTCACCGCAGGCGCCAAGCTCCCGATACGAGCTCTCTGACTCCGTGAGGCTTTCTCCTTAATTACTTCACTAATATCTCAATTCAGACCGAAACTCTTGTACAACATTTATTGCTTCTCTAAAAGAAAAAAGTGTTACACACGTCTTAGGCATAAGATGTAGGTGCACATGCTTGAAGAAGAGCGAGACCCACATCAGCTTGCATTCTAGCAAAGGATCATCAAAACTAACTCAGCGTGATGATCTCAATTTTACAGAGTTAATCAGCAGAATCACCACAAACGGCCACAAAAACATTTTACTTATGAACATTTATTTTCAGTGTCCTGCTTGATAAGAAGGAATGCAAACGCTGCGATCATTTGTCCTGTTGGTGAAAAGTGTGGAATTTCTCAAATGCAGCAAGTAAATCCTGCGTTGCCGCTTGGCATGCTCAACCAGCTGTACCTACTGTGGTGTTTGGTGGGGCACCAGTTTGTGCACCAGTGGTATTTGACCGTGAAAGGAGGATGAGTATCACCAGGAGGGACCCCAGCCAGGCCTTCCCAGGATAACCAACAGCTTCAGACATTCTCCTGACTGGCAAAACAGAAACAATTCCATTTCCTTTTTAAAGAAAATGAGCCAAACCTGGCTCTCCATATTCCACAAAATATATATGTATGTATGTGTATATATACATACACAAACTAAACAGCTCCCAGCAGTTTTGTGGCTCTTTCCTTGAATTTTTCCTCTCATGTCCAGAATATTCAAGTATTAATTGACTCAAAATCTGAAAATAATGCCAGAATGACAGGCAAAGTATTTACTATTCATCAGAAATAATTCACTCAGTTGGAGCTACTACGCAGCTCCCACAGTTATTCGCCTCACCCGCAGCAGATGCAGTCACCAGCAAAGCCTGATCGTACAGACAGGAAGCACATCATTTTCCTCACATCTGATCCTCAAACTTAATAATTTTCTCTTTTATAACATTTTATGAAGAGGAAGGAAGATGATGAGTAGGGGAAAGAATAGGTAACTCAGAAGATGATAGTAAAAAGAGTCAGAAAAGAGGTGACAGATAATTTACTACAAACAGCAGCAGCAGCACAAGGACTTCAGGTATTATATAGACAAAGCATGAACAAAATCTACATTCTCAATATGGACATTTTCTTGCATTTTGTGTCCTTTTTTTTCACCTATTTCCTAGAATATATTTTTAAGGATCCATTTCAGTAAAAGAAAAATATCTTCCTTTGTACAAGTACAGCATGTTCCGCTGGGTAAAGTGATATTGTCTGCCCATTTGATGCAACAGTTCAACAGTTTTTGGCAATGCAGAAAGGCCTAGCGTGGTAGAGAAATGAGACAGAAGTAAGAACTGCTTCGCCAAAATTAGCTTGTCTTAATTAAAAGTTCCATACAATGTGCTGTACTTTGACATGTATATGAAACAATAGCAACGAAAGACTAATTATTGTTGCTTCCTCTGGCATCACCTACAAAGTCTGACATACAATTGTGTGAATTTACTTGAAATTGATATAGCACTAATTTACAGCCACAGGGTATCAGGAACAGATCTGCTAGTTGGTCTGGTTTTTTTAGAGGAGATTTTTACTCAGTGCTGTAATTTTCAACAGCTTCAGCCAGTTCTGACCCTTCACATGTGGTGGGGTGAGCCAGTTTGTGCACCAGTGGAATTTGGCCGTGAAAGGAGGATGAGTCACAGGTCACAGAACCACAGGTTTATCCAGAGACTCTTCCCATCACCAAGTTGTTCACAGCCATGTGGGGATTTGGGAGAGTTTGTATATTTTTTTGGTCAAAAAAAAAAAAAAAAAAATCATCTTTTTGGTAAGAAAATAAATTCAGTGAAATATATTTCATCTTTCTAAACACCATGGGGAACCTAAACACAACTAAACAAACATAAACTTTGTCTTATTCCCTAAACAGTCTTTCCTTGCTTCTATTAGGAGTGTATGGGTTAAACTAATTTCTCTTACCTAATATAACTCCGTTTACTGCTGGTATTTTGCAGCTGAAAACTGCCCCAAAGCTGGATCACACCCTCTCTTTATCTTCAGTCAACCACATCCACTTCTCATCTTCCTTCTTGTGGTTCCTGCAAGCAAGAGGCAACGCTATTTCCAACGTTGAAAGAATATACTTTCAGAAATAACTTCCTCGCGTATTTATCTTCCTCACGTGAATATCCCACCCAAACAGCTTGTGCAGCACAAATGCAAATGTTAAGCAGGCGGGTGCAGAGCCCTCTTGCTCCCCTCTGCCCTTCCTTTGAAGCTCAGGTGGGTTTTTCTCCGCAGGAGAAGACACATCTTCCCTCTCCAGCTGACTCCAGGCAAGCGCTCCCGCAACAACGAGGACTAGAAGGGTTGCAGGGTCTGTTGTGAAACGGTTTTGTGTGAAATGAGGAACAGCAGCATGTGATGGGATGCTGGTAAGATCTCCTTACCTGTGAGACGTGAGACAAACCTCCTTCAACGTGTCAAGCTCCAATCAAACGTTTGTTATTGACACTCTTCTTCTGTCGCTCCGCTGGCACCAAGACTTTTGTGATCTGATCACAATATTAATGGTGTGGAGGAGGAAGAGAGGACGTCCTGTCAGCTTCCTGGTTCCTAAGGCAGGCTTTGTCCTTGGTGTAGTTTGGGATCTGACCAAACAAAACTTCTTCCACAGTCCGAAAGTTGTCAGAGCTGGATTCCCATCGAAACTGCTTTAATCACATTATCCAAAAGTTTACACCATCAGAAAGCTTTGCAGAATAGCAGAACAGGGATCTAAGTTAGGTGATTGGAATGAGTTTCCAGTAGATTTTTCCAGTCTAAACTATACAGAAGAGCAGATGGAGCTGAGCCTTCTGGTTTCGATAAATCAAGACCAGCAGTGTAGCGAGACCTGAGCTCTTTAACCTGCCCAAAGTGCAGGGAATGAAATCTGGAGTTAAAGCCACCTCCAACAACATTACACACACAACGTCTTGCTAAGAAACATAAATAAATGTGGATATTCCGATTACCATTGCTGCACTCGTTTCCAGTCTCCAAAGACACCTAGCGTGGCCCTCCCTTTCTCTCTGAATAGCTGATCAGCAGATTAAAATACTTTCATTAGACTTCTTTTGTTTGAATGTGAGCAATTGCTGCGCTCTCCCGAGGACTGCAGCTGAGGAACGGTATCACAGAACCACCACGTGGATAATTTCTTTTGCTTGTGCAATAGGGCCGTTTCCAGCTTATCTGAATATTTCTTCAGTTTCCCTGTTAATAGTACAAAATAAATAAAATAAAGAACATTTGGATGGTAAATTTGCGTATACTGACTGGCAGAGGAGAGATGGGGAGAGGGAAGCATCTGTGTTGCCTGGAGCAACAGGATAGTCTTCAGGGATTTCAGAGAGGACCATTTTGCTGACCCCCACCCCGACTTTCCAAAGGGACAAGGGGAATTCTGCAGCATGATAACTGGTGAGAGCCAAGATGCCCATCTATAGCTCTTGTAACTGAAGTGACACGGCAAAATATGTCATTTCACTGGGTAGCCAAGAGAGCGAGTCTGTCTTTGAGAAGTAAGAGAGGTGGAGCCAACCCAGGACATGCTTTGGCCAACTGTGAAAACAAACCTGAGTGACCCAAAAAAGAAACCGCACAAAGACCCTGGGGAGAGCATTTATGCAGCTCTGATTGCCGCCGCGCAAGCCCATGGAGATGGGTGCGAGCGTGTGCTGGGCTTGCTTCAAAAACCCGAAAGCTACAGTCCCCCTCTTCCATACAGGGATGCGATGCCCTGCGAGCTGTGGAGATGGAGGACCACGAGGGATGGAGAGCAACGGGCCATGGGATGAGCGCAAGCGTTGGCAGCCCACGGCTGCTTTGCTGCCCCCCAAGACCCTGAGATCCTGACAGCCTCAGGGCAGCCGTGCCCCCCAAAGGCAAACCTTCTGGCTGGCTTTCAGACCCCAGTGAAACCAAGGCCAAGCTTTGCTACACGAACCCACACATAAAAGCTCCGGTGTGGCAGGAGCGGCCTGAAAGAGGTGTGATCTCTGGTGACCAGACACTTGACCCGTGGATGTGGAAGTCCTCTTGACTAAAGCTCTCCAGAAGAGCATCCAGACCCAGTGCAGCTCCCACTCGCTTTGTTTGAAGTATCTCTGGTGCTTCCCATTTATTTTTCCTACCAGACTTGCAGGGAGGTGAATTTTGAAAATTCAGGTTCACACTGCTTAAAGTTTTTGCTTCAAGTGTTAGCTGTACAGCTTCAGGCCTCATTAAATAATAATGTGTAGTTTTTCAGCGATCTTGGCTAGTAAATGGTGGGATGTTTCTTTGTTCCCATGAAAGAAGGAGATCTTCCACATGACTACAAGTTGTGGATGTAAAAAATCCCAACAAAAGATAAGCCCAAACATTTCCCAGAGAAAGCCAGCGTGCTCTTTTTTTAAACACATGAAAAATTATCACAATCAAATTCCATTGTAAAATGCACTTCAGAATTTGTTTCACCAGCTTTATTACCTAGACAACTGGGATATTTTTATTTTTCCCAAAGTAGAAGCAAGTATCTAAATGAGAGGAAAATTGATGATATACAGCTACCAAGTGGTTATGAAAAATAAGGGGCCAAAATTTCTCTCTATCATTACTATACAATGAAGCTCATGTGCTATAAACAGCTACTCTAATGGAATAAATCAGAATGGCACCAATGATCATAATCCTTATTCTTTATGGTACAGCCTAGAAATCAGGATCGAGGATCCTATTTTTCTTGGCATTGTAAGAAACAGAGCGGAGGAGACAGCTGGCGAGCTAATAACCTGTGTGATGGACAGGATGCTACAGGAGGGAAAACCAGAGAGCGGCAGAGGTTGGGAGATGGGGACAGCGAAATAACGGGGAGCAGAAGCTCCAGCTTGTCATTTACCTAACCAGTGCCAGGGGGGCGAGCGGCAGCCATCAGAGCACAGCGAGATTTCAAAAGGGATTTAAAGGTTAACGTAACAGCTGACAAAAACGATTGGACTTTTTTTTTTTTCCCCTGCGCAAGGGTGGCGTAACTCATGAAGGGAGCCGAGGGAGGCCAGCTCAGAGGTGACGGGAAGCACTGGCAGAGCAAGACGTGGTATGGTGAGAATGTTTTTCAAGTGCTGCTGAGAAGGAAGGGGCAGGACGCGATCGACAGGGATGTCCGCTTCCAGCAACACATTTACTGCGCTTGAAAGGGAAGGAAATACATATGGTTTGGATGAGGATCAAAATAACGTGGAAAAATTCCTCTCGGGTAGAGCTCAGGGACAGCTCAACCGTGCAGGCAAGGTGAGGAGGAAGGTGAAATGCCAGAAAGAGCATCTGGTGCGTAGTTGTATGGAGTTACCTGGGGCAGAACAGCTGGATGAAAGTCAAGGAACAGATTAGAGCTCCCAAGGAATGAGCAGGCTGGAGCGAGGCAGACCCTGGACTGACATGCAAAGGAGCAAGATTTATATTGGCATTGCTGGGAAGAAAAAGGCTATGATATAAATCGTTACGTGCTAGAGGATCCGCACGGGAAAAAATGCTTCTCGTTGCTGCCCGATTGATGGAACTACTTTAACCAACAATCGTTCAAAGGCGGGGAACCCAGTCTTTCAAATGTTATTCATATGTCATTATTCAGTCATATACTCAAAGCAAGATAGAAACTAAGAACAATTTCAGGATAAGCAGTCTCACTGAACAGCAATATACAGTAATTCTCAAATAGAGGTCATCTTTATATGAATTATGGGTTGGTTTTGTGTTTTTTTTTTAACATAGGTGTACCTCTTGGAAGGGGCGTAGCTATCGGTGGTGAAAACCCCTCACCTCTCACAGCTCCCGGCCAGCAGTACTCTCCGGCTTCACATCTTTCTCGGGCCCTCGGTGGTCCTCACCCCTTCTGCCTCCTGAGGACGTCGACTCGAGGTACAGCTTGCAGCCAGAGGATGTGGAGATGAGCTGCTCACCGAGACTCCTGTGCTTAACACCACCTTTGGCCTGAGGGAACAGGTTAGCATGACCAACAGGCCTCATAAGAGACAGCATTTCCTTACTTCCATCGATAAAATAATAACACTACAGTAGGAGCTGGCTCCTAAGCCGAGGGCTGCCTGTGCGTTGGCTACAGCATCTCCCTCGCTGTCCTGGCAAGGTCAAGGCTGCAGCGAGAGCCCCCCGGCCCGGCAGCGCGGGGCAGGTCTGACCGCCAGCCCCTCGGGCAGCAGCGGGGGCACAGGCTGGCGGCCCCCAACAGCGGGGCCACCCGGCCCGAGGGAACCGAGCCGTGCGGCCAGCCAAGGGCAAGGCCCCGGCTGATCGACAGGATGGTTTTCAGCGTGGAACCTGCCAGCAGCCCCAGTCCAGGCAGGCTGTGCTGGAGTGCTGAAAGCCACAGACTTCAGCCCTGCTTGTAATTTAGCCTGGCTCAGCCTCAGCTGAAAAACTATTTAATTTTTAACTATTTCACAGTATGTATTTTATATATTTAAACTCATGGAAATGTTTACTTATATACTTATATTTCATGGGCTATAAAACAATAATAACAAACTCCAAATTAGTCATTTCCTTTCAGATGATAAAGTCACAATGAGAAAAAATTTGTAGCTTCCAATTGTTCCAACCAGTGTTTGAAACGACACGAAAATCTCTTCAGCAGTCATTACCACCTAATTGTCTTGGAAAGCTGCAAGAGAATTACCACAGCGGTTTTTGTTGTTGTTTGCTTTGCGAAAGAAAAGTTGATTTCATTCAAAATTATTAACTATTTCAATCTCTTTATTCTTATAAACAAAACACGTAGGTGAATTGGGAAATTCTGTTGGATATTCTATCAAAACATTTTTCTACAAAATAAATCATACAGCTCATTTCTCTTGAACCTTACAGAGAACAACTCAAATCTGCCAAAATATGTTGTCTTAAGTTCATTGCCAATGTGTATTTTGTGGTAAACTGAGTATCCATACACAGTTTTGTAATCCCAGTTTAGGGCTGGGAGTTATTAAGCTCATGAATTACACATTTCATTCTGTAAACACGAAAGTGCTTTCAATATAATTAACTTATTTGGTATTTTTAAAGATCATTATATTTTATCTAATGATTAATAAAGAGTCTCTATCGCATTTATATTATTTGGGGGATACTCTCATATTCCTGTCTAGGGCCTGTGTCACGTAGCGCTTGGGGTGCCAGGGGGAGGTGTGGGATTTCCCCGGCAGATTTAAGAAGCCCCGGCACAACAGAAAAACCAGATGCAAAGCGCTCGAGATGGAAGACAAAGAAACCTGATGTTCAAGTACTAATCTGAGACTCAGAACATCTTGTTCCCAACTCTGTTACAAATTCCCTGTAGCAACCTGAAATATGAGCGAGGCAGGTAGCATCTGTGCGTTCCCTGCCTTGCCCCACTTTCGGGCTCTTCCAA
The DNA here is from genome assembly GCF_034619465.1 of Leptosomus discolor. Lineage (NCBI taxonomy): Eukaryota > Metazoa > Chordata > Aves > Leptosomiformes > Leptosomidae > Leptosomus > Leptosomus discolor. Next base: position 1,709,305 of record NC_141399.1, read on the forward strand.
GCGGGAGGTGGTTGTTCCCGTCCTACTGCAGGCACTCAAACAATGAAAATAAAAATAATGCTTTGCTCCACAGAAATGATCCTTCTAGCCTTCTCTTTACAGTCTGTTTAATAAACAGAGTCTATTTTCAGGCCTGCCCCTGGACAAATTCCTACGCATCGAGTCCTACGGATTTTTTTTTCCCCTAAATACAGCTGGATCCAATCTGAGCCAAGTGCACCAGAGCTGGATGTTTCAGGATTAAACCGTTCTTATGTCTCATCTCAGCCTTAGCAGCTGCTTGGGGATCTTTAATATCTTAGCTTCAATTAGCTTATCGTTATTGTCTCGTCACGTCTCTTACAGGAGCTGCTCAGAGTTTATGAACAGCTCTGTAATTAAGGCACGTATGTGGGGAACAGGGTAACTTTTAACACCTCAACTGCTGTTGATTTCATCAGTGATTTCACTGTGTCTCTTCTAAAAGACCTTATTTCAGGGTTTTTTGTGGCCAGGTTCAATAACCATCAACACAGGCTGAGAGAGTATCACATCTGGCTGCATGTTTATTCTAGATTTCAAATTATACTAATCATTTCTGTGGTGGATAAACTCTAGGCCCATTCTTTAAGTACAATAATCCTGATTAGAAGACAAAAATCCAAAGCTCCTAATGCAATGCACACATGTGCCCTCTGGCAGCTAAGGCAGGATTTTTCTGTAGCTCGGTCAAAATCAGTTGTTCGCACAAACAGCTTAGCCTTTTGGCATTCCCAAAACATGAAAAAAAAGGGATGACCAATGCCTATCTGCATCTGCGGTAGCACTCTAGGTGTTATAGAGATATAATCAACAGTCTTTGTGTTGTTGCAAATGGGTGGTTCTTATAAACCCTTTTTTGCTGGAATTTACCACCCCAAGAGGTTGGTCCAAGCTGTTCATGCTCCTCGCACTGCATGCCAAATGAACCCAGTTAGCTAATAAAATGCCAAAATAATATCACTAGCCTCAGGTATCGAGTACAGGACGCCTCTATGGAATACAGATCTCATTCTTTTCAGTAATGAAGAAGAAAAATACATGTTTGGCTTTTTTTTGACGTTTGTGCATCATCGCCATTTGGTGCCTTGAACATCAGGCAGCGCTGTAGAAATGGCAAAGAGGTGATGCCCACGTGCTGCTGCTTCTTCCGTGTGGAAAAATACTGCCTTACATAATGAGCAGTCGGAAAAAAAGTTTGTGTTTAGCCACCATCCTGGTTTCTACAAAAGCGTTCCAGCAGCAGCCAGCGCCTAAGTCAGTATGATTCATTGGATCAATAATTCTAAGGTCTGTACCTAAAAGGTTGAAAAATGTGATATAACCTGGCAGAAGAGTAATGATTGTAATGTTCAGCAAAATGGCTAATGAGGCTTGGAAAAAGCAGACTTGGGGGGAGAAAAATATGTACAGGTTTAACCTTGCACACTAGCTTCAGCAGAACATTCTGTCTTTAAGGTTAACTCTAAAGTCCCCATACTCTGAGAGGCATCTTTATTTTCTCGATATTTTCTGTCTTTTACTGATTGGCTTTTCCTTTCCTCATTTTCACACACTGGTTATGGGAGGAGGACACGGCCTCTTTTCCAGCTCACAATATCCCTAATAGTTACTTGTCAAATGCTTGATTTTGGTAGCAGAGTTAGATAAAGACACAGAAAATAAGTTTATTTTCTTTCTTCCCTAACTGAATGTTTTGGTTTTAATTCCTTCGATTTTCCTTCCGTCAGTTACCATCCTACTCTAAATAATAAAACCCTTTCCCAGATCCCTAATTTCTCATGCTTTCACTTCCCTCAGGTGGTGTAATACCGTCCTATACACAAGTATTTGTGCCCCAAGCAAGCCAAATAGTAATACTGAAGCAGCTGAGGCTGTTGACATTATTTTAGCATCTCAATATTTTGGAGGAAAAAAAAAAAAAAAAAAAAAAAGAGGGCACTGGCAACTACAATTTCCTATTGCTTTCTCTCTCTGTCACTCCTTGGGAAGGACCACTTGGTCCATAAAAGCATTTCACCACAGTCTGGCCTCATTTTGGGACGTGTGTTATGACATCTGCTTCCGTGCTTTACCTGGGACAGGAATAAGATGTCCCTCGTTAGACCAACGGTGTCAGGAGATCAACCTGAAGAAAGAAACGTTAGATAAGTGATCTAAAACTGTTTATCCAGGTAGTCAAAACCCCACCCTCCTCCTCAGCAAATCACCCACCCTGCATTATCACCAATACATGTTTTCTTTAAAAATACGATTTACGATTAATTCGTTTGTCTTCCAGAAGCTGAACAAAGGAAATGCGCTCTGCTGCAGCAGCGGTACCCAACCGTTTGTCCCGTATCCCTCAGTCTGCATTAGCAAGAGATCTGTTAGTCATCTCAGTGCCACCAATGATGCTGCAGGCTGCACGCTCCCTCCCCATCCGTAAAGCATCATGACCATGGAGAAGACAATTAGATGTTTCTGATCTCTTTTCTATAATTCACTTTCCTATCTAATCAACAATTATCCATAATGAACTTTCCGTTGCTAGTTCAAACTCAGCAGTTTCTTTTGCCTAGTGCAAGACATAAAGGAAAAACCGGTGGCAAATGGCATATAATGTTTTATGAAGTGATTTCTGAATAATCACACTTTAATTTTAGAGCTGTTTAACAGCCATAGCAAATGGCAGACAAAAGAACTGAAGTGAGGAGTATGACCTATGAAACTGATGCAAATTCATTTGGAAAAAAACCCTCTTTATTAGAGAAGGGTCTCCTTGTCACAAGTCTATAAATCATGCAGTAAAAACGCAGCTCAATTGTAAAAGCAAGTGGTTTTATGATTTTGTATCCTTGCACTCATCTGGGTGGTAATAATGGCATAAGCAAAGAGAAATATTTCTGTCCTGGCTGAAGTTACGTGGAAAATTGGAAGAGGTTGTGAGTTGTCCCTGTTGTTCGTAATCTCTCAGACAGAGAAATAACTCTGAGACTGGTTTGCATGGACACCTGAATTAATAAATAGCCCCAAAAATCTAAGGTCAACCTAATCCACCTGCTCCTTCTTACCAGAAATCCCATCGCTTTCAGGTGCTTCGGAAGTCTTTGGAGAAGCTCCTGGGGGAGTCTGTGCTGAGCAGGGCAGGTGGCCAGCTGGGCAGGAGCAAACGCTTCTGAGCTTTGTTGAATTTTCATGCAACTGCACCCAGTCTCACCCCCAAAACTCCATGGGCTTCAGCGTGGATGGAAGCCTGGAACAGCTTCTGTGTTGGCCAGTTCCTCTTGCCGTGCAGGCAGGCTGGAGGCTGCACTCCAACGCTCGGAGCTCACAGGGGAGGAGACACAGCCTAAGCTCACCAGATAACCTGGGTCCAACCTGTTATAAAATACCAAGGGCCATAGAAAGTTTCCAAAAGATTTGCTGTTTTATCTTAAGGAGAAGATATATTTGCCTTAAAGGTAAATTAAAAAAAAATAAAGATCAGAGATTATTTCATTCTCATCACAAGCTCCAGGCAGTGCCCTGGGGGTTACGACTCTCTTGTGGCAGTGCCACATCCCGCCGCTGGACTCTGGGGGTGAACAGCAGGAGGTTCCATACACTTCAAAAGAGCAACTCCACTTTTCCAGTACAACCCCCTCTTCAAAAGCATTTAATGTCACCTCTAATGACCAAATTCTGCATCGCTTTCAATATATGTGGAGTTATTTAAGATATATGGTGTCCTGTTGAGGATATTCCTGTTCTGCTCTTCTCACACAATTTGAACCATAGAGGAATAGTTGTGTTCAAAGACAGTGGCCCAAGTGCCAGTTGTTAACTGTCATTCGGTTATTGTGGACTGCTCCTTCCACATGGTTTTTCTCCCCAGAATATCTAGATGTAGGAGAGCAGACAGTGCACTCCCTTGCACAAGGCTGCAGTTCGCTGGCCGTTAAATACCGAAAGCTTCACCCCCATCACCAGTTAAGAGCTGCAGCACTCAGTGAGGAATATGTTTGACTGGGAAATATCAGAATGGTGGCTTAATGGCTACCAAATTAGCCAGTGTCAGGTTTTCCTGTCATGCTGAAGAAAAAAGCCCCTGCAATGTAACCGCCCTAAGGGGAGAACCGCACCCGGTGCCTGGAAAAGGGCTTCTCGAGCCCCAGCATCCTTTCACCTGCGGTTCTCCGAAATTTCTGTACCAAACCAGTCAAGGAAGGCAAGAGCTAAAGGAAACCTTTCACGGAAAAGCCTTCATTTACCTTCACTAAAACTGAGAAATGACTGCTTCCCCTCTTAGGGTGAGTTTAAATAGTGAAAAGGGTTTAAAATTTGTTGAAAGTGTTCAGGCACTAGTTGCAAACCAGTTATTTTATCTACACCAGAGGGTTTTTTGAAGGAGAAAGGAGAAGAGCTGAATATTGTCAAAAGAATTACTGGTCGTTCTGCTTTCTCTGGTACCATTCCTGGAAACACACACTATATATATTGTAATGTAGTTACTGTCAATTGTAATGCATCAAAAATGTCTGCAAATATTAAAACGTTGTGTAAGTACAGGGAAAAAGAAAGCATAAATTACTCCTTATACGTATTTGTTTTTCAATACATCAGCCTGCAGTCCCGGGTACGTCAGAGCAGTTCAGACCTGTAGATTATCTGATCAATAGTAAACAGGAATGAAAGTATTTTCAGTTCACTGGAAAAAGTCAAGGAACAGAGAAATAATAACAGAAGCAGTGACTCGATCAGAGGGAGCTGTAGTAGGTGGCACAAGAACACAGGACAAATGTCAAACACATGAATAGCACTGCTGAAGTGACAAAGCACGAGTTATCAGAGTGTCTGTCACAAGGGCTCCATGGGTCAGCCTCCTCCTCCTCCTCAAGAAGTCTTGTTGGAAGAAAAAAAAATTATTCATGGAAGTAAAATGGTGTGAGGCTGTACCATTTGTCAAATTCACAGTCCCAATTTTTAAGCCACGGTCACGTCGACCTTCCTGTCATTTTTAGACTTGAAAACAAAGAGGGGGAAAACGTGGGGCTTAGGAGCATGCAATAACTGTTTTATACTTCCTTTGATGTTTGCAAATGCCTCTCTGCTTATTAAAAAAAAAAGATTTTTCTTCCTGTAAGTTTAAACTAACGAGAAGACCAATGTGATTTAACTGGTAGGAGTGAGCTGATGGTCTTGTAGGACTGTCAGACATTGTGGAAATAGTTCACTCTTTCTGTTGTCAGGCAAAAGACAAGTCAGAAGCAAGAATAGAGGTTTTTTTAGTCCTTGATTTACTCAGAAATACTCATTTTACCATTCCTACCTAGAGATTGAATTTAGACTACACCCGTATACTTACAGCTACCGCAAATGGCGTTGCTGCCCCTCTGACAGCAGGACGTGGTGGTACCCAACCTGGCAACGGCTGGGCGCTCCTTGCAGCAGGAGAGAAGCTGTTTCGAGGATGTGCTTGTTCCCCGAGACCTCAGCCCAGCTGAGCTCGCCTTGACGCGGGGGGGGAAAGTCCAGCTCACCCTGCTCAGCGCATCCCCTGGCCAGGGCAAAGCCCCGTGTCGAGCCGAGTGAGGAGGTGGAGATGGAAGAGGAAAATATCGTTGGGCTGCGGGAGTCATGAAAAATGTATTGTGGAGAAATGCCTGGAGGGGTGAGGGATGGAGATAGAGTGCAGTAACAAAGAGATGTGCTACAGTCCAAGAGCAGAAAGTACCAGAATTAATTAGGCAGCGGGAGCTGCAGGGACCTACCCACGGCCAGCACCGACTGACGTGGGGACACAGTCCCAGCAATGTCACAGCTGTCAGACGTTGCCAGGTGTCATTCCAGAAAACCCGAACATCTGTCTCAGCCAGCAGCGTCAGCTTTGCAAACACAGATGTTTCTGTCTCCGGCTTTCACGGCAGCTGACAGGTTATCAAAGCACCAGGAATGAATCAAGGTGCGACTTACCTCCCCCAAAATCCCCTCCAGTTCTGTATCACCAATGCTAGCAGCTCGCAGAAAGGCTCACGGCCACCTCAATGACGCCCACCCGGCTGATTTTAAAAGATACTCTGTTAGATAACGATAGGGATGAGTTACCTGTCTCAGGAGCTCATCCAGGACCTTGTTCAACCTGATTGCTCTGAAAAGCAATTTCAGTTCCCTGGGTAGGGTACAACCCTACAGACGGTTCAGAGATTGAGTGAACCCTATTCTGGACACGTAGGGGGGGAAAAAAAAAAAAAGAAAATCTGAATCCAACCCTGGGAAGTGCTCCCGAAGAACGCAGTGGGGTTCTGCTTGAGTGAAGACTGCAGAGTTCAGCTAATTGTTAGTAATTTTCTCCTTTCTTGTACAGCGGGATGAAAATGCTGTGGAGGAGCAATCAGACTGCTGTGAAATTACATGCTGAACAGAAAATGGAAGATTTAGTTGTGGATATGGGCCACTTTCAGGGGTATCTCTAGTCTTGCAAAGATTTAAAAGGGAGCTTTAAAAAATGTCTGCTCACATGCCAAACCATTATTGGTCAGCAACTTCTTGATTCCTTCCCAGAGCCCTGGGAACGTGGTGGCTCTCACCATCACCTCAAAATACATTCAGAACCTGCCTGAAGTTCTTGGGATCTTGGCCACACTGGTAGTGTAACTGCATCACACACGCAAAAAAAAACAAAACATTATCCGTGCTTTGCCCTCCCCTTCCAGTGCTGCGGTTCCTGAAGGGTTTTCTATTAAATTTTGTCCTATCTGCTTTTTATTCCACATGGAGAGCACAAATCACACCTAGTTAGCTAACCACCTATGCTGCTGACAGAGAGAATAGACAGACAGATGGACTGTCTGCAGTCCTGCCTTTCAAAAGCACAGTAAAACCAAACCAAACCAAAACCCCGTCAATGTAGAGCCTAAGGCCCAAAGCAGCCTCCAGCCTGGCTCGCCGAGTCCCTCGCTAGCACAGGCAACCACAGGCACCATTGCATTTGTCAGCCGACGTCTCCACGCTGCAGCCAGTGACGGTTGTTGTATGGTCTGTTCCCACCAACTGGGGGTTCCGGGTCCTCACCCTTTAGTGAATTTTGGTCTTAATTCACTCGGGAGGGATTTGGGGTGGTCTGACGGCGTGTTACCTTTCCTTCGGTTTTGTGGTCACCTTCTGGTATTTCACCCCAGTGCACCTGCAGAAAACAAGTGGACCTCTTGGAACTGCTGGGCTGTTTTAACGGAGTACTTCCGGGATCCTGTTGAAAGAGAGGATGGGATGCTGATGGGGAAGATGGAAATTCCTTCTCCACCCCTGATCCGATTAACATTGATTTTGAACGATTGTGACCACAACTGTAAACAGCTTCCTACATGCCACAGTTTCATAGCTGCACCAAGTTCTGGTTTACAGGAAAAGATCTACAAGAATATTAAAGTCCTTCTCCTCCTCCATCATCTAAAACCATAATTTTCCAGTTATGGCAGAAATGTTTCATTTCTAAGTCCCAAAGTGCATAATCTTGTACTTTTTATTACTATTCATATTATTTTCATTACTACAGCCCTCCCAGTCATCTATTTCTTCCTGTACACCAAACTCCTCTGTACTGGTGATACCTCGCTGGCGAGTTTCATTAGCACATTGCCGAGTTAAGCACCGCTCTCAGAACTGTTCCTAATGATCTCTAATAACTCCAGTCCTACGGAGTAGCTCTTTTAGCATAAACCATACCTAATTAGCTTGTGCCAGCTTCCCACCCGTCCTACAAGTAGGTGCTAAATATAAATGACCGGTTATAACAACTTACAGTTTCTTTTTGTTTTGGCCCTGTTTGCATTTTGCGGCCCTTTTCACAACTGGGAGCACGGAGCTACACGTGCCGTAGGTGCTAGCACGCCGCAGAGGTGGCCCTGGCAGCGCTCCCTGCTCCGTCACCGTACGGTTTCGGTACGAGGAGTAACTTGGTCGGTTAGTTTTGTTGCACACCAGCACACACAAACTGTTAACGGACTGATTCACTAGCGTTACCACGATGCTCCTCCTTTGTAAGCAAGCACATTCGGAATTAATTTGGGTACCTTGTTATGTAGACGTACTCATAAAAGCATTCAGGGGTGACCTAGCACATTAATGGTGCTGTAAAATACCAGTTACAGCTTAAAAAAAACATCCAGAGAGGATCAGTCAAAGATCTGGATGATCTTTCAGTGGCACATGGTAAAGTGACTTCAATTAGCTCATTCTCCTGGGAAGCAAGAGGCTGAAATAAACTGTAATTACACAGAATTAGGTGTGGTCAGGTTGTCTCCTCCTGCGTCACGCATCAAATGCGAGTTCAGGACTTGGTGTCTGCTGAAACTTGCCATAAAGGGAACGTCCTTCTGGCTGTGCATCGTGACGATGAGGAACGGGCTGTAGGGCCCGGCAGCAAATCAAATGAACTTGAATACGGCGCTCAGCGTGCTTTCCACATGGCCTGCACTTGCTCTTTCTTACTGATATCCGTGCCATAAAATGGTTCTTCATTATTAAATTGCACAGTGTTGGGCTGGAACGTGACTATTTTTGCCGTGGAGCAGAATAAAGTGCCATAGAGTTATACTCGCCCCCTCTGCATGCTGGGAGCAAAGAAGGAGGTGAGGAGGAATGGCTTGGCAGAGCAATTCAAGAAGCGCCGATTTGCTCTGCCCCCAGTGCGAGCCGTGGAGCTCAGCCCAGCGTTCTTTTGGAAGCTCTGTAGCTGTGTTAATGCACGTACACGCCGATACTTCAGCTTTTAAAGCGCCTACGTGTATATAAAAGCAGAAATTAATGTTGCTTCCTGCCTGCATCAGCGAGGCTCTTGCAGCGCTCCCTGTGGGGCACGCTGCTTAACCTGCCCCAGACACAAAGTTAGTGAAACATGAAAATACTCAACCAAAAACTTCTCCGTGCAGAGCCTGATGCGCCACCGTCACCGCAGCTCAGTCCTGCTCTTCCCCCGGGGGCACCGATTTCCGCAGGAGCGCCGTTGTCTCTGGGCGTCCTTTGCCACACAACAGGGTGCGTCAAATGCGCACACCTACACGCGTGAGACAACAGCCTGTGTCTGCAGTTCACAGGATTTAAAAAAAAACCAAACACACGCACAAAAAAGCCAGAAAGCCATAACTGCCAGCTCTGATGCATTATATTTTCCTACAATAGCCTTCAGCAAATCCTAAGCTTAATATTAAATCAACTGTTAGTTATAATTCAATATATAGTACTTCGTAGTTCACTGAGTAACTTTCAGCATTACCCTTTGGAAAAAAATTACTGTACTGCAACACCCCCAGCCTCAAAACCCCTTGCTTGCTCCCCTCCCGTGCCAGGAATCCAGCTGCCCGAAGGAGTGGTGGGCAGGGTGGAAATCCAATGCCTTTCCTTTCACATCCCGAAATGGTTTCGGTAGCACACAATTTTTCTTTTTGAAGAATTTCCTCTCCTATGACAAGTAAATAATTGTCTAACTTTCTTCTTTTTCTTTCTGGCACTAAAAGGAGCAGGAAGAGAAAGGAGGAGGAAAAGAATCTGCAACAGGTTTGCTGGATATTAGTTATTCATTTTATGAAACATAACAAAGACACTTCATAAACTAATCCAGCTTTACGACGACTGCGGTGTTGCCTTCAATTTTGCGTTATTGGATAATTTGTCAGTTCTGGCACTTTTGCAAGTAATAAAGTAAGGAACAACTACTAGAAGCATAAGAAAATTATTGAATCTTGTTCTTCCTCCTCCTTATTGTATTCTGAACATAAGCTGATTTTAAACCAAATTAGCGTTAGCGGAAAGAAAAGAGCCTTTAGGATTTACAAAGGATACATAAGATGTGTCATTTTTAGGGGGTTTTTGATTTTGCTTTTTTTTTTTCCTCCTCCCTCCCGAGACAGGTCACTTTCCATTAAATGGTTTGAGCTAAACATGGAAAATCCTAATCCCCACTCAGGTAAAGCTTCAGTTTGCATAACTGGTGGCTCTGAGGAAAAAGAACATTACAGTGACTTCAGTTCAGACCTGGCCCTCTGAGCACAGCCTCGGAGATACGGCTGCATCTATTTACAACCGATTTTGTGGAACCTAAAATTAAAACCATGCTTAAACCCCCATGTACCTGCCTCTGTCTCACTCCATTCCAGTCTGTTGATGGGGAACGGGCAGACGTTTCCAGTGCAGTGTGCAGCAGAAAACTGGTGCTGCAGTTGGCTGTCTGCTCCAGAGCATGCAGCTCTCCGTAAGAGCCTGGGACACTTCCAGAGCGTCCCCCGAGACATGGAGAGCCTCTGCTGCCCCTGAGAGTTAAAGGAATTCACAAACAAGTCAGTATTTCCACACACCCAACCCGTACAATGCACCGGGGGGGGGGGGTGGGGTGGGAATGTGTGTAGCACCAGTGCCCTGATTAGATACAAAATCATTGATGCCTCACAAACCCAAACCTTAGGGGTTGGATCTGGAGCTTATTTCCTGGGTTGTCCTGGAAATGAAGTAGGCACTTATGTGGTTTTAACCTACTAAATGCTCACCTACGATCAGGAACTAGTTCCACAAGAACAAGAAAACCGTCAAGCAACAAAAGTCTCCGCATTGGGTACGAGTTTCAGTCCTCACCGTTGGTCTGCGTCTCCCTGGGCTGCTGCTAACAAAAAGAAAAGAAGAACAACTAGAACACAGATACCGAATGTACAATTCTGTTACTGCAGGTCCTTGAGGAAGGAAACAAGTCGCTAACTGTCCAAAATGTACGGAGCTGACGAACAAACAGATGTTTAAGCATTCTGGGTTTAATTTGCTGCTGAATTATTGTGTAGATTCACTAGCCACGCCAGCATTTCACCCTTTAAGATTGTCATTAAAAGCAAGAAGCAGAGAGGAGTGTTCAGTAATGACTTTGAAATAATAATTTAATTTTTTTTAAAAAAAATGCAAACATGTCTGTTCCTCAGATAAAGCAAGTCATATTTAGGACAAGAACATGAGAAAATAGCTGCCACAACAAGAGAGAAGAGGCTCCAGCTCTGATCAATAAGCTGGCCGGATTTGTTTCAGTTTGTTGTTTTATAGATTCCAATGAAAATGATATTGAGCCTGGATTTACTATCAAAGCCCCGCAGTAGTAGGTGGAAATACCACTTTAATGTAGAAAAGCTCTTTCAGGGTATTAAGCCTCTCTCATTACCTAGGGCCCAAACTGCCCTTTATGATCAGCGCTTTGCTGACCTGAGGGAGGGGAACTGTTAGTGCTGCGAAATAGCAAACACTGAAGGGGAGCACCCTGCCGGAGGAGGAAACAAGCAAATCTGGCACATTTGTTGCTATCTTATTGCTGACTTTCTCTGTGAGGGGACAGATACCGTTATCTTTTCCCAACTTGTCCCGCATAGGAGTTTAACATGACTTTTGATAACCCTGCGTGATTAATAAGACATCAAGCAAAGGAGATGTTCACGCATTGACAGACACACATTTCATTTAGCATGAAGTTTTATCCGTTTCTCTAGCTTGTGCATGTCTGATACCACTAAATTGGAAGAGTAAAAAATGAACATATATCGCATACACCCCAAATTTCCCCTCCGTGACCGACAGGCATGGCAGGGGTGGGGGGAGTGATGAGTTTATGCACAAGTAGTTGAACAGACAAAACCAGCTTGAAAGGCCTGACTCTGCCCCAAACCTTTTCCAGTTGTATTAAAATTTTTCTTTGGCAGGTTTGTCCTGAATTATCCTTTAATCATGAGGGGTTTTTTCCCCTCTGGAGAGCAAGTTTGCTCCAGAGCAAGCCGCGCTTTGAGTGGAAATAAGCTTTAGACAAATAACTCCTGCGTCCCAACAGCCATCCAGAGGAGCAGTGCCCTTAGCAGCAGCGAGGTTCGGTGTAAGGCTGCTCTTTGCCTCTTGCTCCTTTCCTCCTTGGAAATAATAACCACTTATCTGCTCCTCACAGGGGCGCAATCTGTGGTGGCAAAATTACGGGGTTTAACGTGCTCCGAGACAAACACACAGAGCTGTGCTGCCCGCGTGGCTCCCGCACACCGATGAGCCACTCCATGCGCTCCGGGACATTTTCTGGTTTTGGGACATCTCCCATTCCCCCCCTGGGCTGGGCAGCACAAGTGGAAACGGAGCCAGAGCTCTACCTGCCCCCAGTGCTCTCCTGCACACCTCCCCAGGAAAGGCAGCAGTGGCCAAACGGGCAGCGACCCAGGCGCTAATGGACAAAGCCGAAACGCAAAGGAGCGGGGAGGAGATCTTGAACGCCCGTCACTTCCCTGCACCGTTTCATCCCCAGGGACAGGATTTAGCTCCAAACGCTTGTTGTGGCTGGAGATTTTACTTTTGGGCTGTGCTTATGCAGTTTCGCCTTGCGGTGTTCTTTTGCATGATAACGATTCCACCTTTGCCACTAATTAAAAAACCCTACCCTTTGACTGACGCTCCATTTTAAAAATTAGATAATGGATCTCGCTTGAGATATTTTCGAGAGGAGCATACAAAATGTGTAAAAGCAGCAACAGTTGTGTGGTTCCATAGTTCTGTGCAAGCAGATGGTTCATGGTTTCCTGGTCATTAAAAGCTACTAGCTGAGAGGCTCAGGAAAGGACCCTGTAGCTGTGCAGGGACAGCCCAGAAGCCAATTACGCACCCAGATACCATACATTGTCGGGAAATTATATTCCACAGCTTGGCACCTGCGCCTGCCAAGCAATCGCTACATGAGCATTGACCAAGAATGTCAAGGTCACTGCTGATCCATGTGGAGGTGGAAATGGAGTTGAATCATTGCTGCCAGAAATACGCCTATGTTCTGACAATTTAGTAATAGAATTGCGCAGGGATGATGACACTATTGCTTGTTTTCCATTCAAACCCAGTGTAGGGAGGAAAGTATAGTCTAGAAAGTGTCGCTAGTGCAGCAAGGCAAAATGTACCACTTTTATATACCTTATCCAAAACTTCCAGAGATCGTGTTATAATCCCCTATTTTGTTATCATTTCTATTTATTTTTTTTTAGTGTGACAATAGTAAAAAAAAAGCCAAATATCCTATCCAAATAATTTTCCTAGCCAGACAAGAGAGAACAAGAAATATTAAATGAATCTCCCAACAAGTCCTAGGACCCACAGTAAACAGTCAAAACACAAGCAAGCACAACAGTTTGGAGGGAACCAGGTTCATTGCAATCCTCCATGGTAAGATTTCCCACAGAAAATCTGCAAAACAAGCCCCGCGTCCTCTCTACCTGCCCCCAACAGCTCTCCGTCAGGTTGGTGGTCGCCTCCTCCAGGTGGTGAACCCTCCTGGTGGGAGCTGGGTACAAACGAAATGGCTCTGCCCTTGACTTCCATTAGCCACAGGGTCCTCGACAGCCCCTGTGGTGGTGGTCCCCGTCCCCACCCCACCACTGCCAAACCCTCCAGCAATTCCCCATCCCCACACTGGGTCCAGAGGGGTGGCTGGGCACACTGCATCCAGCTCCACCTTCCGCTCCCTCTGTCCTCCTTCAGAAGCCAAAGGCTGCGCATGGCTTGTGTTTTACTAAATATGAAATTAATAATAAGTTCTAATGTAGTGAAATGATCTAATCCTGGAGCAAGGGCATCTCCGTGTGCCTCTTGAAGCATCTGGCCAGACTGTGGTAATCTAAAGGCGCCTGGTGCAATTAAGCTACAAATCAGTCATGATAATTACAAGAAAACATTTTTCATTTTTAACTGTGGGAGAGGAGGAAAAAAAAAAAGGAAAAAAAGGACAATCTCCAGCACCTCAGTAAAAACAAATCCATGTTCTAATGAAATGAATTTGAGCATGAAATGCCATAGTGACAAAAGAGATCTGCGAAGCTTTCCTGCCGAGGCTGGATGAAGCGCTGCAGTGGATGAAGAGCAGGTTTGAAAGGACAGAAAAACTCAGCCAACAGTTACCCAAACACAAGCAGAGCCTTCCAAATCCTAACGCAACGCCAGTGCAACCAACATCCCCTTTCAACGCCTGTCCTAACACAGGAATGAAAACAGACATTGTCCCTCAAGCTTTTAATGTAGCGGGGTAAGAAAGTGGGCTTGGCTGTCCCTGTGCTGTCAGCTTTACTCAGTACTGACAGGGGCCTGAGAGAAGACGTGGGCTCCTGTATTCTTCCCTCTTCTCTCATCCTTTTTCTCCCTGCCCATGGCGGGGGGGTGGAACTGGATGAGCTTTAAGGTCCCTTCCAACCCAAACCATCCAGTGTTTCTGTGTGGGTTTTTTTTTTGTTGTTGTTGTGGGTTTTTTTGTTGTTGTTGTGGGGTTTTTTTGGGTTTTTTGGGGGTTTTTTGGGGGGTTTTTGGTTTTTTGGGTTTTTTTTTTAGTTTTCCGTACTACTTTCTGGCTTTGTGCAAAGCAAAAGCTACTTCTGCCAACTGAGGTGCAGTCTTCAGCAGTGCCCTGACCCCCCGAAGAGGGGGACTGAGCCAGGAGAGGGGCACAGCCCATCCCTCTAGGAGATGGGCACCTCCGGGGAGGCTGAGCCCGAGCAGCGAGCACCAGAGAGAAACGCTCCCCGGTTGCTCCTTTTTTTTGCATCTTTTGTCTGTGCTTGCTTAGCAACAAGAGCAACTACCCCAATTCAGGTAATTTCCTTCCTTCACTACGAAAAATGAGCTTTGATTATTTTCACTGTTACACAGATGTACTTCTTGTTATAGGTTCTGCAGACAGGGAGTGGCGAGGAGCAGGAATGTTGTTAAAATTAAGTCCTTCCTTAATAGTTACCTATTTTCTCTTCTTTTTCCATATCTTTGTACGAACTTCAGAAATATTTTCAAGCACAGCTGTTGCAGCCACTTCCATCCCCAAATGCTAAAAAACCCCAAACACACCCCTTTACTGTTGATGTGAATACTGTTCAGCAGTTACTACTATTAATCGTGGTTACTCCAGTGCTGCTCCGGGAGAACTTACGGAAAGAAGAGGCCGCAGCTTTGAGAAGATATTTCCTGGCAGACTGGCAGTCTGGGAGACGGGAGAAACCCACAAGGATTTTATATTCACCCCATTTTGCTTCACCTTGGTTTATTACGACAGACAAATCTGCTTTTAGGAGAGGCACTGACAGACAGTCGCTTCCTCAAGGTCTTGCAAGACCCATTTACTCAGTAATTGTTATAATGCTGATCAAATAAGCCCAAAGCAGGGTATTCGGCTTACCTGGGTATAGTTTCTAGCTGCGCTGGCTGGCTGCTGGATAACGTAAAGCAAACCACTTTGTTCCTGAACTGCCTGCAAAACAGGGGTGGCGATACTGCGATGCTCGCTGAAAGCTACTGATTTACAAGGAAACAAACATCCTCCCCCCAAACGCATAAAAACAACCTTCAAAGCCCTAATGTAAAAGTTTGGTAGGATGATAAATTAATACACTTCTTTTATCCCTGTTTGTTGCGTGGCGCTTACCTCCAATGAAAAAAAAATATGAACCAGCAGTATATTATCACTGCTTGCAGGACCCCGTGTGATTTGAATTTAAATGTGTTAAAAGCCAAGCATGGAATAGCCAAAACCTTCACCAGGTTTGGTGCCAAAGCAGCAAAACACGCAAATAACTTTAAACCAATCAAGCTACGTCATAGCTTGAGCACGCTTCCATATCCTGTCCTAAAACAAAACAAAAAAAAACCACAAAGGATTTTTTCGATGTATGAAAAAAATTGGCCATTAGCATCCAATTTTTAATAAATGCAAAAGTAACCTGGATCTCAAAACTTTAATTCTAGTTGTAGCTCCAGCACAGTAACCATAGAAATAATCTAATCCCTTCCTACTAAAATGCTGTTTGTCCTTGATTATTATTTTTCTTAATTGAAATACTTTAGATACTTGGAACAAAATTGCTTTGCAGCACAGTATATTGCATAAAAGTTGTTTCATTTTGTAACCTGCTGGTACACCATGTCCTACATTTTAGCAGTTTTC
The DNA here is from genome assembly GCF_034619465.1 of Leptosomus discolor. Classification (NCBI taxonomy): domain Eukaryota; kingdom Metazoa; phylum Chordata; class Aves; order Leptosomiformes; family Leptosomidae; genus Leptosomus; species Leptosomus discolor. The sequence goes on from NC_141399.1 coordinate 1,725,248, forward strand.
TGGGAAGCTCCTTAAAGGCATCTTTAATTTTTCATAACTCCCTGGAAATCTCAAACAGAAGGAAAGGTAGGTCATATTTTTGGGCATCCCATTTTTGACAGAGCTCTTTGAACTATGTAGCTGTGATTGCGTATATATCTTCTCTGTGACTTGGATTCTTACCTAATGAAATTTTAAAAGCAGCGAGTCTAATTCCAAGAGGACTCACCGGTTATTGTAACATTTTCTTAACTGTAGTACCCTTTGACACCTGCCTCTTCCTTTCACCTGGGGGTGACGAGCTCAGCGCGCCGTATTCCCACACCAGAACTGCCCGGGTGGGCCGATTTACCCTTGAACCCACATCAGAGACCCCTGCAAACACGTTTCACTTGCATCTCGGGTGCAAGACCTCCGTGCAAGGCTCCTGCTGCAGAAGAACCACGAAGCCCTCAAACCCCGACTAATCCCCCAGCTTCCCTCGGGCGAGCGGTGGGAACGCTCACAAAGGCTGCTCTGCAGCGCGGCTCCATTTGTAAATTAAACTGGCAGAGCAGACCCGCAGCCTGCGGATGAAGTTGATTTCTGGCCCGAGACCTGATTAATGCTAATGGGATGTGTGACAACTGGATTGAATCCACAGCGGCTCGAGGAGGGGTGATTAAGAGAAGAAACTGCTGAAGAAGAACGAGCAGTATAAAAGCTAGGTCTGTGTGAGATCCTCAAATGCAAGTTGTAGTAACAGACTTATAGCCCATTTATTTTAATAGGTTCAGTTTACTTATAGGCTGCATTCGGAGGTGGCACATTTACTGTCAAATTTCCATCCCCAAGTCTTACTAATTTGCTGGCACAGATCAAGCCTTTTTTCAAGATTAGCCTCTCATCCTTCCCCTGCATGTGATAAATTCCCTCCAAACCAGTGTGTGCATGATCAATAGACACAGATAAGCTCAGCAGACAACAGGGCATAAAGTGCTAATTTATCCACTCCTGTGATGGGCAGCCTCGTCCAACATTCCTGCAGCCGCCGAACACGATCAATCCCTTCTCCTGCAAAATGGCAGGGAGCGAAGGGAGCCGCCGCTGCTTTCCCAGCACTTCTGGGAGAGCAAATTTTCTCTACCTGTTTGATCCTACTGCACAGGAAGGCATTTGCTAGAGTCAGCAGGCTTCTTCCCAAGCCCTGTTAGCACCAGGCAGGGGGTGTCCAAGTCCCAGTCCATCACTCACTCTAATTGCTGCCATCTCCAGAGCAGACTTTCGGTCCATTTTGAGGACACCAGTGTGCCATGGCATCTCCCTTCAGGCAGTGACATGATTTATCAGAGCTTCTTGATATTGCCCTGAAAACCTGCCTTCCTAAACAGCCGTCGCAGTCTTTTTCAACAACTTCCTAGCTCATTTATTTGACATTTGATCACAGATTTTGAGAAATTATAGAAGCCCTCTGAAAGCTATGATCCCCAGAGCAGCTAAAGCGGATTCACAGACTTTAATCCCCTAACGTGCCCTGCAAAAACCACCACTACCTGAAAAATAACCATATATGCTATGCACGCATCCTCCACGATGGAGCTAGACAAAATGCTGGGACCTTGGATGAGGCCACTCCACCCTGTTTTCCACATCTCCAGCTCTGCTCCAAATTCCTTGGTTGCACCACTCTCTGCAACACCCGTCGCCCCCAGAATTTTCCCAATTCTTGGTACCATTCAGTTCTGCCATCAGTGAGATTTGGTTGCCATATGTATACAGGACACATCACAAGTGAAATCCAATTTCACAGCGCAAAAACATTTCTAAGGAATAAATTTGCTAACAGAAGGTCCTTCGCGCGGATTGCCACCACACTGTACAGAAGAGCAATTCTTCTCCCTGAATTTAGAAGGTACATCCTGACAAGTTCACATCACAAAGCAAAAGTAAGGGCTTACACCCTTTGGTGATGGGTGCATAGGGTAACCCGGGCTGACAAACAGTTGAGAAGTGTCATCTAGTTACTAACGTGTATAAAAACTGGATGCCCGCTGAACGATGGGCCCGAGGAAACCCATGGCCTGGCAGATCAGAAGTGGAACTTGGAGGAAACAGATCAGAGCTCTTCCCTCTTGTGCAGCTTTCAACACAAAATGTGCCTTTGAAAGCAATTCGACCTCTTTATCTGCCATGGTTTTCGTATGTGAAATGGAGATACTGGATTTATTTTTTTTAACATGTCGACATTTGACCAGCACGGGATGGGTTTAGTACTTTCAGTCTATCATAAGGATTTCACACATGACACCATTTGCGAAAAGAATGCATTCAGCAGGGAATACTGTGTAGAAATTCATAACAGAAATGACATTTTCTGTTTTTTCTCTGTACGACATGTGGAAGTCTACTAGCCGTACACGAAATGGAGCTTGAAGTGCTGTTTGTGTCAGCCTTTCCCTGGCCTTCCTGAAATAATTAAAATCCATATGTTCCCTTTTCTTCTTCCTCCGACATGTGCAGAAAAGCAACGCTCACTGCTGAGCCCACCAACAAAATGCAAACACTTGATGAATGACAAAGTTTTGAGTCAAGTGTTTCACCAGCTTCTCCAAGATGAAGGGGAGAGGGGCCACGAACTGCAGTCGTGGGTCTGTACAAATTTAATAAAATACAGATAAATCAATTTGTATTTTATCACAAGTTAGACAGAACTCAAGACTGCAACATGACAGAGAAGCTATCACACAACTTTAATGTATCTTAGTTGCTTTTAAGGGGCATGATGGTTAGCGTCACTCCTCAAGAGCCTTGCTCAATACTATGCTTTCTCTGACAAAACTTTTCTCAGAACCACTTTGGAGTTTTCAATCACAGTCTGTTGTGTAAAACACAAGCAGTTTTGAGCAAGCCTTCTGTTAATGGACTGAGCTGCCAGCCTGCTCCCTCCTGCGTGACCAAACCCAGGCTGAAATACTGGGGTGTGGGTAAACCAGACTTGGAATGAACGCACAGAAGGCATCACTACGGAAAGATTAAGGCCTTCTATCCAGTTCTTCCTTCCAATAGGCGTGTTAGTACTACAGTGCCAGGAAAACGAACAGATAGCAAGATGCAAATGAAGATTTCAAGCTTAAATAAAAGCATACTGTGAAGAGGCAAAGCTAGAAACCCACATTTTCACCTAGAGAGCCACCTGCAAAAAATAAAGGCTGCAGTGACCTTAAAGCAAAGTTAGAGCGACGGGGGTCTGGTCCCCAAAGAAGAGTTACTCACCAGGCAGTGTCTCTATGTCCAAGCAGGGGAGAAGGTCTGGTTTGAGAGGCATCACATCTGGAAGGACCAGCAGAGACCTTCCAAAGCCTTCGTGGACAGCCAAGGCAAGCTCTGAACTAGCGCTTGCCTGGGCCGCAGAAGAGGTTGTAGGGTTGATCACTGCAAGAAAACCCAGACATCCTTGTCCAAAACCAGCTGTCGATTTTGGGAGAGAGCAGTCCATATCTGCTAGGGAATGGAAGTGACACTCACGTCTGCAATACGGACCGAAAGCCTTGTGTGCCCTGGGTAGTGGGGTGAGCCAGGCCAACAGCCGAAAAACTGACCTCACTGCATCCCCAGAATCGTACCACCTGCCTCCTGAGCAGAGGGGAACGTGCTCCTAATTTTTATCTCTTTATCATCTCGATACGGATCCCAAATGCAAGTTAGGAATGAAAGTTTTGGAAGCAACCATAAAAGCAACAAAGTGGAGACACTGAACATGGAAGAAATTGCCATTAAAATTTGAGCATGCCAGGGTCAAGACAGGGATGGTCATCGCTTGAAAGATTTAAATGTGCTGCAAGTCAATTAAAGCAAGAGAGGTGGCCTCCTCTTTCAGTATACCACCCGCCTTCCCGTACACAGCAATCCACCCAGCACCTACTGTATAGCTGTATCCCAGCTGAAGACTTTGACATGCAATATTTTAACTCAGAGTTCTTAACATGCGCCACTACATTCATAAATGGGAGTAACAAATAGCTACATTTTTTTTATAACCACTGAAATCCCAGTATTTACAATATTTTGAATACAGTGAGGTTAAAAACACAGCATTTCACAGCATTTTCATATATTTAACAAGCAACAAGGGGAGTTTTATATCAAAGTAACTGCTTCCACTAGAGCAATCTTCAGCTGTTGGGTAAGGAGTGTATTGGCAAGGCTTGTTTAAATATTCAAAGTGATCTGCAGATGATCCCAATATCACTAGAGATGATACATGAGTAACAGTGGGTAATATGATGTAATTACAGGGATTATCCCACCCCTGGGACAAAAAAAAAGTGAAATTCAAGCACTCTTTAATCTCATTGGGACTGAATGAACTCGATGATAACCATATTTTGCTCAAAAGAATTACTTGTACTAATTAAGAGATGAAGGTGGCAGTTCAGAATCTATTCCTGACTGTCATTTCAGATGTCACATCAATCTATTCCACTGAGAAAATAACAATCAAAATGCTTTTGCAGTCCCAGCAAACCAATTTGTACTATAAAATCACTTTTACACAGCTAATTGTTATGGTTTCCTCTTAGGCACGCTAGTGAACCAAGATTGCAACTGTATTGAACAAAGGAAATGTATTTATAAGATAAAAATACTTTTCATACATGGGCTGCGTACATCTGTTAAGGTCAGACCATGAGTTTTGAGTTGCAATACAATGTTCAAGAGCCAGATTGTGAAACAGTGGTACGCATTTCAAAACTTTTAAAACACGCAAAGGTACAAAGGCAGGGCCACTCCCTAAGTCCCAGGGAACACTCAGCTGTCCTCCTGGGCACCTACGCATCTGCGCGCATCCCTGAGGTACGCAAAGCAAGAAACACGTAGAACCTCACGGAAGGATCGTGCTTCTTCCTCTGGCGTTTGGCTGCGTTGTTTCCCCTAGTGAAAAAAAATCAAGATGTATTCTAAAAACTGTTTGTGAAAAAAGGCTGATACTGAATTGTGGCTTTATCCCCGTAATTCACAACGCAGGACCTGCATCCCATGGGCCCATGCTTAACTGGGAACGTGCTGCAAGAGCTCAGCGCTGAGATGGTTAGACTGACTGGGATTCAACGTTTGGCAGCTGTTCTCATCTCGAGCCATGCTCGCGATGCCCATTAACCATAACGGTATTGATCCTTCCAGCGCTGTGAGCGGGGAATCGCAATAAATTCCTGGGCAGGCTCAGCGATCTGCTGCAGTCTTCTCCTGTTGAAATCCCTTCGGAAGACGACATACGAAAAGGGGCTTATTCGGTCCTGACCATTCCTAAATAAAATTAAAAATGAGAACTACTGACAAATATTTATCTATCTACATATCTAAAGTATGAAAATAATCTGGCAGTAACAACACGTTGATATAAGTAAGGCAGCGAGAACACACAGACGGTGATGTTTACCTCACTTCTCAGTCCCTCAGTACCCTTCTTTACATCCTCTCAAACTCTTCCGCAGGTCAATCCGGACTGTATGTGCGTAGTTGGTGCAAGAGGATGTACACATTATTTCTTGGCCTTTTGGCATTTCTGTAGAATAAGCAATTATAAATTATACCAGTTTAGGGAGTTATGACATGGATTCCTCATGGCTGAAGTCCCTGTGTACTTTAGCTGGGGAGTTGAATGAGAGAAATGGAATAAAATCCTGTTACCAGGTATATCATCCTGGGGGAAGGCGGTGCTATCATGCCTAAGAAGCAGCTGTCTTTGAGCTCCCAGCAGCTCCTACAAAGCCAGGCACATATAACTGAATAAATACTTCTAAATTACGAACAGAGTTTGTAAATTCTGCAAAAGGTGGTCTTTCAAACTCGTAATGCCTCTAAGAAATGGAAAGACTAAGAATGTGTGCTTTTTAACTGTGCCTGTGGGGTTCAAAGACGGGGTTTCAGGAGGTGCCAGCCCCTACAACAACACTTAATGGACAGCCAGGATATTCTGAGAGGGGGAGGTTTGTGAGCTGGTTAGTGCTCACAGTGGAGGTAACCAAGCACAAGCAGGCTGCCCACAGACGTTGCAGGGGCTTGGAGATATTCCATACCTGAATGGAAAAGGCCCTGAGAAACCATGATTCTAAAGAAAAGCTGTCCTGGTGGACTAGACAAAATGATGAAGTTGAGGAAAACAGAAAAAAAGAGAACGGTAATAAAGGTCGCAGTACTAATAATCAAGACTCAAAGCCTTACAGTAGACAACAGAAAGGAAAGACTAAATTAAAAGGACATTCTCCTTACTCCTGTAGAGGTCAAAAAAATTACAAGGGACACTCTATTCACCAAGAGCTAATGAAAATGTTGGATAGTCTATGTCAAGCTTTTGAATTCCAGCCATCCCCAGTGGAGGAGAAGACTGATGCAGTTATTTTTTGCTAAGGGAAAAAAATGTTGTTTAAGTTTTGGTTGCTTATCTATAAAAAGAATTCAGCCACCTTGATGGATGCGACAGAAGTCCCATGAGAAGGCTATAAGACATAAGCAAGTCTGGTGGAACATTGATCCTGACTTTGTCAAAAATCAGACAGATAAAAGCCTCAAAGCTGTCAAAAAAAACCCAACAAACCAACCCTCTTCCTGTGAGCTAAATTGTTTGTCAGTGGCAGGGGGCCAGGGTGGACAGAGAAAGGCATTAGAATTTTTCTGACCAAGTGCATCCATTTTCTCACCCCTGAAATGTCAAACAGTCCAGCTCCCCAAGGTACCTTCTCTGGCAGCTGTTAAAACAAAAACAAACCAACAAAAACACCCGCAAAAAAAAAAAAAAAAAAAAAAGGCAGCAGCTGCTTGAGTTGTTACCAACCCATTTCCCCTTTCTTTACTCAAGTCTGAAACATTGTCATTTTTCCACACACCAACTTTCCTCTCTTAAGCCGCTAGTTGAAGGACCAACAAGAAATTTTGATGCTTTTTGGGTGCAGTCACATCTATCACGTTTCTACAGCTCGTTTCGTTGTACGGTTTAAAAGGGGCTACCAAATGAGCAAGGAACCTATTTGCACTGGGTCAAAACACATGTTTTAATTAGCACAGACAGTGGGGATAAATATGGACAGCCGTGGAAACCGTGTGTGAAATAATAACAAAGTAGTTATTATTTGAGTGAAATAATAATAATGAATTTTTACCATCAGTAGCATACGAGCAATCCTTTCCCCTCTTCAATTTTCCTGGGTTATGTAGAACTTATCAGCTATATGATTTGCTGGACAGTACCTGTATATAATTACTTTTCCACATAAAATGGCATCCATGCTTTGTGACCAGTTAAAAAGTTAATATTTGTTATCCCATTCCACAGCAGGTTCAGTTTTCTGCACATACAGATGTTTAAGTTGCAGTGCGATGTTTGGGTTAGCTTTGTTGGTAAAAAAAAAATCCTACAAAACCAACAAAATCCACTCGTAGGTTCAGCTTTCCAGCGTTACTATTTATGTTTGAGTTTAAAATTCACTTTCCATAAATATTTTCCATTGCCTGCTATGCCTACAAATATTCTGCCTGATAAATCCGTTGGCTTTGAAGATGACAAATTCAAAGAAAGTGATAAAGCAAATTCTACTTTGTCTTTTCCTCCCCTGCCCCCCCCCCAACCACTCACCTCCAAGCGAGGATACTCACCTCTGACAGTGATATTCTATAATTTATAATCTGCCTGAGGACGTGCCGATTTCATGATGTGGAAAAGGAAAATATCCTGAGGTGCTGAACATACAGAATAGGGTAATTAAATTATTTTATGTTCTAATTCTGTCACAATAACACAATAGTTATCAGATAACATGATCTTTAAAGCTGCTTGATCCTTAAAGCTACTTCTAAAGCTTTTATTGAGCAGAATAAATCACCCCAAATTAAACCACCTTCTTACAGAGGCACTGATGATTGATTAGGAAGGAACAGCCTTATTGATAACTGGGGGCAGAATTGCCCGATTTTTGGCACAAAAATTTAACTCCTAGAAGGAAGTTTAATTATTTATTGCAGATTAGTGTGAACTAAGCTGCTAAAAGCAGTGGTCAAAGACAGGAAAATCGAGGATGCCTCCGATTCCCATGGGAGCCATGGAACTTTGGGACGGGTTCGCAGGGAATCAGCTGTTTGAAGAAAACAAAGTAAAAATCTTTTATTTCTTCTTTCTGTGCCTAGCACAGCCACACCAGGGTCTGGGCAGGGTTTTGGAGGTTGATTCAGGTTCACACCGGGTACCCAGAGGCACAGGCCTTTGGCCGCCTCTACGCTGTTCCTCACCCAACCTCCACGACGGCAAAGCCCCCGCACGATGACTTCTGCCCAGGGAGGGGAGTCCCCGCCGCTGGTGTCCCCAGCACCGCGCACACCTCGCACCCGCCGGTGGCTCCTGCCCACTGAGAGACTGCACCCGCTTCTCACCGGCCGTTCCTCTGCTCTGAAGGCAGGCACGAAGCCAGATTTGTATTCCATTTTTCCCTTTTTGCTCTGTTATTCTGCGTTATATCTTCAGTCTTGTATTTCACCGCTTCACCTGCTGTTAACATTACGTTGTCTAATGACGTTGTCCTCACTAGCGCTTTTCTAGACTGTAGAGCAAAAATGACCAAATTCAAGCAGCATTTTTGTGTATTATCATAATTTTTCTTCTCCAACAGAAAGTCACGGCTGCCTTTCTCAGTTCAAACAAGTGCATCTGTCCATCTGAAGTCCCAGCGAGTCTCCTTTTCTGACAACCTCTGGCAAACACCAGGACCTTCGGTAAATAGGCAGTCATGCCTGCGCATACTAGCCATGCTCTGGAAAGGTCTCTTGCAAGTGCATGATGTTAGATGTGTGGCTGTTCCAGTAAGTTGACCTAAATTACTAGTTTGGAAGAAAAAAAAAGAAGGAGAAGGAGAAGAAGAAAGCATGCATCCTTCCTTGTGCGTGAGGGGTTTAGTGTAAAGGGCAGGTGAAGCTCAAAACCCTCAAAGAGACGGCGGGAAGTGAAGAAGAGGAGCGCTCGCTGCCTTCCCAGCTGCGCAAGGGATCCCGCTGGGACGGAGATCCACATTGCACAAAGCCTCGCTATAATTACAGATCGAGGGATTTCAGCAACAAACTCCTTGCCGGCTCAGAGGTCTCGCTGGACGGGGTAGCTGAGGTGCATTGGATTTCTGCAGAGCCTTTGAACTAGAAGATTCTCGTAAAGAGGGGCCCATGGGGAAGAGTTACCTGGCAGAGGAACTCAATTAAGGTCAGTGCAGAAGCATACAGATGGCAATGAGTCTACGAATCCCTCCTCACCCCCCAAAACAAAGGATTTAAAGGGAAACTGTTTGCGACTGGCAAAGGTCTTCACAGAGCTGCCTGCCCTGAAGCCCTCTCCCCAGTCTGCCTCCATGGGAGGGAATATTCTCTTCTGCTGCTGCTCAATGCCACAAACTAAGTAAATACCTACGTGGGTCCCAATTAAGACTAAAACTTAAAAGGAAAATACCAGGGGAGCGAGTGGTGCACAGATGTTCGAAACTATTTTCGAAGGGCTGCAGGAAGAACACCTGTCAGTGCTTGACAGAAATGGAACAAAAAAGCTCTCGAGTCTAAAAGGCAAGGAAAACCAAAAAGATAAGACTTACCCTCTTCCTTTGGAGACCTGCCTGACACTAGCATAGGACAGAGATTACCCAGTAAAGTGTTTTAAAGACAGCAGCTGGCAGCACATTTGTAGCCTATTGAAACGTCTGAACTAAACATTAGCTCTGTCTTCATGTTGTTAAATATGAATAATACCGCTCTGTACTTGTGAAGGATCTTTTGGGGTCATACTTTGTAAACAACTTGTCTCAAAATGTTCAGCGATGCTCAGAGGACTGATGCAACCTGGAGTGACAAATGGACAGAGCAGATTAAGGCTACCTAAAGGTGGATGATAATTCTCTGCAATGTACAGTGTATTAGCAAGACTGCCTCTGGTATCTCTGCTGAGAGAGTAAAGATGCCTTGGAAAACAGCCATTAGAACCACCACAATTGCAACCTACAGCTATAACCTCCATCCAAGCGTGCACCAGGTGGATGTGCTGACAACCCTCCCGGCAGCACACGTGGTGGTGGCTTAACATCACTGTCTTTGCCATGGACTTGAAGTTTATTACAGAAAATTTCTATACTGATAATGTGTTTATCTTATTGTTAGATTCAATGGGTATTATTTTAAAGTGAAAGTATTTGTTTGGGGAAAACCGTCATGGCTTTGACACTATTATCTCTTGGTGAGTTCAGGTAAATACCAAATTCTAAAAGAAAGTGAGATAATTACAGCATTGAAAGCAGACATGGCTATTTGTTTATTATATCTTTGCCTGTGACAGAACCTCTTTCAGATTTTAATTAATTCCACTTAACATTTAAGCATCCTATATATCTGTAAACATGAGATTAATTTAAAGTCTGTGTTTATTAACAAGATAATTGCACTTATTACTTAAGCATAGTGCCTAGCTGGCATTCAGCCCAGATTGGACTTTTATCTCTATTGTATCTGCAGAAAGATTTGGACCAATTTCCACAAAAGCAGATGTTTTGCCGACTAGGAAGAGCTTCACCCAAACCCCAAACCTCCCTTCAAGCCTAGTACAAGTATTTTGAGGTGCAATGACCGTGCACAGAAGCCAGGAGATGGGAGTCTTGGCCAGACGTGGATGGGGGGGGACAGGCATGCGTTTGACCAGGGGCCAGCAGAAATTCAGAGGGTCAGTTCTGACAGCAAAGGAGCACAGCAGGTACAGAAAAGGTGAAGAACTGATTTTGAGGTGATTAATACTAATTGTGGCTTTTTGGTTTCATAGGTACAGAGAGAAATACTTTTTAAAAATTTCACCATAAGCTGAAGGCCGAAGAAATCGTGCAGCCAGCCCTGTCTATAAACGCATTTGGGCAGATTAAAATCAAAACAAAGTAAAATAAAACCTTTTATGTTAATGAAGTGGTAATACAGAGTTTCAGATAAGCCACTGCACTGGGATGTTGTCAAAATTCATTCATTCGGAACTTGGCTTAACCTTGTTAATAGCAAGTTTCGTAGGAAAATCCAGTTTAACATGCTAATTGACATCATCACCCTTTCCATGTTGCATATACTGTAAGTGCAATAATACCAGAAGGTGCTGCTGTTACAGTTCAAAATAACTTAAATACCCACTTAAGTGCAATACTGCCTTAGAGAAGAAATCAAGCTTTCAACGTGGCAGATTATTTTATTCTGAAATGAATTCATTAGTAGTATTCTAACATCTTTTTGTTATTGGGATGGTTTCAAAAGAATGGCCCATCATCTTACAGAGCTATAACAAACCCCAAAGTTTAATTTTCTACTTCCTATGATCTTCCAGGGAGCTTTCTGTAGGTACTTTCTATGTGTTGCATTAGAAACTGGGTGCATTAATTCCTTAGGCTACTGTCACAGCAAAAGTCACTTTGAAGCAGCGGTTCAAAACGCATCAGTATTTTTTAAAATTAACTGTCTGGTATTTTTATGCATAAGGTGGGATGGGAGGAGGAGGGAAGGGAAGTTCACATATATCGAGACTGGTTGGCTTGTAAACAAGTGAAAGCCCTTGAATCCTATTTCTGCAAGGGTTGGTAGCCAACATGCCAGCTGGTTGGAGCTCTGCCTAGAATGGTTATTTCTTAATGAATATTTAAGTGAAAGCCCTGTAAGACTCAAAACTCATATGGAGCGCGGTGAGTTTGGGGCTTTATCCAGTGCCTTTCAAGGGGTATCAGCACAAGCCCAGCAGACAGGGAGCAGCACACTTACCAAGCACCTGGCTGTTGCCCCCCACCCCACTGAATACGGTTTCCATAACCAAAGGACTGTCAGATCACTATCATTTAAAAGCATATTTCACATACGTTTGGCTGAGTTAAGTATGTTGTTGACTTGCACAAAACAAAATTTGTCAATCATTGTTTTTAAATTTTGCTTTTTAGTATGGTAGCTTGCATTATTCCCTGTAGAAATGGCTTTAGTTTGATGAACAAGTGCAACATGGCATGTAAATCAGTGAACCAGGCAGACCCAGAACTGAATCCCAAAACTTCACCCTCTTTGCTTTCTTTCCTCTGCTGGCTGGTAAGTAAAGGCCATCCTATTCCCTCAGGAAAAAAAAAAAAAAAAAAAAACAAACAAAAACCCCAAGAAATGTTAATGTAATTTTCTTTCCATTATTTATTTTCATTTTTTACTCACCTGCATATTGATAAAAGTCTGCAGAGTTTGAGGAAAACTGACTTGCTGCCAGTTTGCTGTGAATATTAAGAACCATCTGCTTTTGAAATGGATCTTCCTTCCCCTCTAATAACTAACGTCTGGTGATCAAATACATCCTTCAGTCTGGTCTATAAAGGGGGAAAAAAGAAATAATAAAAGAAAAAAGTGCACTGATCCACAAAAGAACGACTAACGCTGACAATTTTTCTTTGTAATTTGGTGCTGTGATCAGACTATCGCAGGGCTGGACCATCAGCCAAGGAAAAAACTTGCACGTGCAATGTTGTGTGACATGGGTTATCGATTCCAGACGTAAAAATCACTTTCACCAAAAGGCTGGCTTGAATTTCTATCTAACGTAGTCCATGATCACGACCATGAGGAAAACCATACCGCAGATGAAGTCTCCAGGTGTGTTTCACAAGGGATCGGCCCCTGTTAAGGAGAGATCTCGGCTGCAGAAATAGCTCCATAAACCTTTATTGGCTCCTCATTCACCTCTACCCTTCTGATCTCAGAACATTTCCGACAAGATAGATGTCTGCCTCGTACAGGCATCCGATTTGCTCTCTCTGCCATAAGGATGTCAAAGATTAACTGGTCCCTGGAAATTTAAATAATTGTCTTTCTGGGTCAAGATGAAGGTGCACGAGTAGTGGAAATAGAAGCTGGCTGTTCTGTAACTAAGTGGAGCATTAAAAGGAAGGCTAAAGGACCGGGAAATCCCAGAGCTGCAAATTGCTGGAGGCTGGGAAAGCCCATGACTCTGCAGCGACAGCCTTTTTTTATTTTTCATTGATGCCCCGAAGGCCTCAGCTGTATCTTCTTGCAAATAGACTTATCTCCTTGTGCCTGCTCAAAGAGACGGGTGTTAAGTGTTTCCATAAAAGCCAAGCAAAATAATAAAAAATTTAGCTGAAGAGCCAATGTACGTCACACGTTTTCTGGTGCAAAGCTTGACAGTGAGGCACAAGGATGCCTGGAGAGTCACAGGCGTCTGATGCGCTGAATGGTTCCTACATAAAGCAGCTGCCAGGGTCATCGTTAGGTTCTTTACCTTTGCCCGCCCTAATGAGAGAGCTTAACATACTTTACCATCACCATACAAAATCTACTCAAAGGCGTTGTATCTTTTTCAAAGAGACAAATGTAAGTATATGCATGCATGTATCCGTACACACAGGGTGCACGAAGTGGTCAGAAACCTGGTGTTTTCAGTGGAAAACTAATTTCAGATCAAAACCAAACAAAACGAGAACTGAAATCGTAACGTCTTGGGATCAAGCACAGGAATACATTTCAGCTGAACTCCTTTGTTTGCTTGTTTCAGACTAGGTGAAAAATTTACATTCCGATTTCCAACGAAGACCACAGAAGCAATCACTTCAGTTCAGCTTTCCATTAAAGAACAGTTCTCCTTGCAGAACCATGGCTTTCTCTGCCCCGTGGTTGCCTGGAGCGTGCACGGATGCCTGCTCTTGCTGAGCATCTCTGTGCCCCACAGGGTGAACCAAGAGGTTCAGCAGGAGGAGCATCTTCCCCCACTCAGATAGAACAAGTCACAGCTCAACTGCCCTGCCAAGAATGACAACTGAGAAAATGAAGTGCAGAAATTACCCAGAGAGGGAAGAGCTCGAAGCCCCTCAATGCTTTATCTGACGTCATGTTTAGAACATATTACTGAGAAATGCAAACCAACTGTACAGCAAGCAGTGGGCGCGTATAAAGTATTTAAATGCCAATCTATGTTTTTGAAGAACAGACAAATCATGAGGGAAAAATATACCAGAGATTGCGTTTAAATGTTCTATGGTACAAGTGAAGTGCAAAGATGTTAATGTTTCTCACTGTTTATAACAGTTTGTAACTGATAAACTTACTAGTAATGCCAAGGAAAAGCAGCAGCAGTAACGACAGACAGATCAGTAGCGTTTCGGTGAAGTCAAGGCTCACGTGAAGCGTTCAGGTTCAGAGTCAATCTTCCGTCACGGTGCTCCCAGGATCAGGCCCTAACCGGCATTTTCCACCCTCCAGTGTTAGAAATACACTGACTGCCAGAGATGAAAGAGTATTTGGTCCCTTTAAGATGAAGACAGGCCATTTCTAGAAGAGTTATCCTGTGTTCATCTACATCCATATTGCTTTGTTGAATGACTGAGAATGATCCCGACTTCAGACAGCAGCACAATAGCTAGAACTACGGATAACCCTGCCAAAAATATCCATACATACCATTGATCAATTAATCGTTTAATGGGAACCAACTGAAATGCCACGACAGGGCCTTAACTGCAGCCTGCTGTCTATTCCAACGTGCAGGTTTCTGTGAGCACTGTGGACCAGCAAGCCTAATTTCTGAAATATTTACAGATCGTGCACTGCAAGAGACTCATGAACAAGCTCAGATGAGAATTCATTTACAACCGGCAATAAATAATATCTGAAATCTACCTCTACAACATACTGTAGCCACTACATGCTGTGAAAGAGATGCTTCCACCCTTGTTTATCACTTTTATTTAATGCTGTCAGCCCTCAATTCTGGTACCAACATACATTTGTTTGTCGTTCTCAGAGTAACACCTTTACTCGCATTCGCAAGGCAGCCAGACTAATCCATCCAGCTTTAGGCACAGCCAAACAGCGACTTGGTTTGAGCCAGTTTCCCACTGATGAACGACTTTATACCACATTTTTCTCTTGCCCAGTATCTGACCCACTTGAAGAGTGTCGTACTAAGAATTTACAGATAAACTACTTGTGCAGTTTGCTACAACATACCTTTGTTCCTCATAATATAATTCACAGAAATTTCCCACAAGGATTTAGAGTTCTATAATGCAGTTATAGAGTTAAAATAATGGCAGAGGATTTCTTTTTAGATCTTAGAACCTATAACCACTGAAGAAGAAATATGTTTACAAATGTGATTTGCAAATAGAGAGTGAATCAACAAGGCAGAGAGACTACAGGAAAAATAGCTGGGGAATGAGGAGTAGGGCATTTGACAAAGCGCCGCGCTCCTTTACTGCCACTTCCATGGACTGGCTTCACCCATTAACCTCCAGCTTGTTCACCGAGGGATCCTCAGTGAATTTTTACTTTGTACCAGACTATTTCTGGGTTTTTTTTCTACTTGCCATGGACATCCATCCACAGGCTACTCAGTGGAACTGCTAGCCCGGGTGCCGCAGCGATGTGTTGTGGTACGCGTGACTCCTGCCCACGGCAGCCACCGGCGGCGGTAGGGCTTCCACCTGCCAGCGTGGCTCAAAACCCACCTCCCTGGCTTGCCCACGCCTGCTGGCCTGCCTGCTCAGTGTGCCATCGTGCGCCCCTTCGCTTCCCAAGGTGTATTTTTCACTTGGGTAATTACTAGAGGTTGTCTTCAGGCACAGGAATGCAATTTGAGTTACGTTTAGACTTTACCTGAGCTTCCAAATTCGCACAGAGAAATTTGAAATAGTGTATTGTAATTGCATACTAAAGAGAGGGAGACAGGCAATGACAACCTCAAATATTACAGGTACCAGGGCCTTAATACTGGTGATAAAAGGAGTAATACAGATAGTAAAATTAATTTCAGTAAATCACATGTGCTTTACAGAATAACTTCACGGCAGATGCAGCAAAGGCCAGTCTGACAGAACGTATTTAAATTTCAGGGGAAGCGTACTGAATATTATTGGACAATAACAGACTAAGTGTACATCTCTATGTTCCTAGCTACATTTAACAATAAATATTCACTCGTTCACAGAGCCTAGGAAGTGCTGGGAATACTCATGCCGTTTTCAGACTGCTAAATACTTCCTAGTCACATTCATCAAGGCTCCTTCGAAGTCGCTTCTATAAGCGATAGAAAAACTGGTTCCCATTTCATTGCTCAGTGCACTGGAAATCTGTGGGGCCATCACGCTGCTTTCCGTTCAGACACGTGAACGGTGAAACCCCAACGCTACAACGCCAATGGCAGAGCGATCACTGCTTTAACTTCTGCTGGGTTACAGAACCTGGGTACGACTACCTAACAGAGAACAGCCCGAGTCCATCTGATGGAACGGAACAAGTTAATCTCAATAATACACCTACAGAATACAAAAAAAAAAAAAAAAAGCACAAGTTGTGTAGCTTCAGGTCACTACAGTCCTTCATGTTTCTTTCCAGCCAGAGCTGTGGTCTGACAAAGAACGCTTATGCAGGAACATTTTCTTTTGTTTTTCATTCCAAACCAGTACAGAAATGGCCTTTTCCTACAGAGAAAATGTTGGAGCCATTAAAAACTCTTAACAGCGAGCCTCTCGCCCCATTTGGGACACATTTGCTGGGACTGCGAGAGATGCATCTCCACTGAGGACCTTGGATCTCGTTCTTTATTTTTTGATATAAAAATAGATATAGCTCCAGGGCACCAGCAGTCAGCACTGAGGTGTGGTGCTTTCCACGGGTCCCAGGAGTGCACAGGAGCAGTAGCCTCAGCAGAGATCTTCAGAATTTTAACAGTGATGTGACTTCTTGTGGGAAAGGAGTGAGCTGGTGGAAAGTCAGGGACGTGGTGCCTGAACTCCAGAAATCCCAGATGGATGGTTTAGTTAACACGTGCATTAAAGCTCTGTACTTCTTAACCAGGACCTCCTCGCTTCAGAGTCAACTTTGTATTGCAGTCAAGGGAAAGTGTTAAACAGGATAATCCCTATCAGAAGTGTGTAAAACTTTCCCCTATCTGTCAAAAACCTTGAACTGTCGGTAGTCTAAAAATAATAGAGACAGATCTCCGTTTCTGTCAAATCAGACTGACACAAAAAACTTGGATATCATTGTAAAAGAAAAAAAAAAAAATCAATGTCAATCCATTTCTTCACTCAAAAGCGACAATCTAACAAGGCAATTCAAGCTTTAGCACTGAAAATGATTTCTGTGGATTCTTTAAATGTGTTCTGGAAGAAACTGAACCAAAGAGATTCTGTTCAAAACTACCATTCTCCTAAGTGAAATTTCTATAAGCCCTTCTATTATTTCCAAAGACAGCAAGCACAAAACAGCAATGGATCCTCCAGCTAAAGTTGCTTTTTTGATAAAGAAGAAAGCAAGAATGTCCGCAATAGATGCAAATTAGAAAGACTTCTTCACAGGGCAGAATAACTTCTAGGGCCACCTACGATTTCCAGCGTTATTTTTCTTACAGCTATGTCCTTTAGAGATGGAGAGTATTTTTCACCTCAATGATAGCTGCTGAAGCATTGTCTGGCTAATATTCCATAACTGATGGAGAAAGACAGGCATCACCAGAGGACGTTTCCTTCATTTATCAGTCAAGAAAGCCAAGGCAGAGTTAGGCTCAAAAGGATGAGTCCCATTTTTGAACACTCAGTAAGATCTCGATACCCAAGTAAGACATGACCCTGCGGCTGCATCAATCTTAAAAACAACAAATATAGTAAGAAAAACAGCAAGAGAAGAGTAGCAATTTAGTAACATGGTGAGAGTTAAGGACACCAGGAGAAGCCTATCGATTTCCCGAGTTTTAGAGCAGGTCTTGCTGCAGCATAACACGGGCGGCATTCGATAGTTACAGCTCCTGATGTCCTAGCGCTTTCAGAAGGGATTCAGGCTGCTCTTATGTGTTCTATTGACCACACGTGGAGTGCACCAGCTGCCCATTCCACCGAGCAGCCTCAGCTTCTCCTGAACAAAAGCACCAGTCTCGGCCGCTTCTTTCCCCAGAGCAGAGAAGCTCGAGCTTTGGACGGTCCGAGCTCTGCACCGCCCGTCGCTTCGAACGGCCGCCTGCACACCGGGCTGGTGAGCTCTTATCTGTGAATATCGCTTTTCCCAAAGGTTGCAAGGGGTCGCTAGGTATGTCTTAGAACCTTTTAACTTACTGGTGCAGAGGGAAAAGCCTCAGGTTTCACTAACAGGCTTTGGGTGGTGAAACGTAGCAAAGCAGTGCCACGTGTAGCTGGAGCAGCAGATCACACCTTCGGCGATCCCCGCGGCTTTGCAGACAAGCTTGGACAGAATAAAGCTTAAGAATGAAAAAAAGGGGAGAGGGGGTTGTTAATTAGGCAAGCCAAGACCTGCAAAACAAACGCACTTTTGGACTTACTGGTTAAAATCAGCATCAGCTGCTCAGAGCACAGGCATCCTTCAGCCTCTCCAGCCATCCCGCCGTGGTCCAGCGTGAATCTCACGGTAGCCCACAGGCTGCGGAGGCCAATAACTCAATTGGCCTGACTGAACTGAGAGATGTGTTTTATCTCAGTAACGCAGTGGTTTGGATTATAATAATTTCCTTTGGCTGCTAAAAAGGAACTTGTACATAACAACGTGATGAGTGGTGAAAACAGAAAAGTGATTTTTAACTGGACTGTGGTGAAAGCTGTAAAAATATTCTAGAAGTATATACATATAAATAAAACCCAGTGAACTGCAAAACTTTGAAAAGCCTTCCACAGCCAGGGCTGTGGTTTTACCTTTAGCTTAGTCCCCTCAAAGGGGCCACAGCCTTAAGTGATGACACAGAACCTGGTCTTGAGTCTAAGCCTTTGAGGCTGAAGACAAAAGCTGTTCTTTTGCTTGATTCACAGGCAATAAAATAGCAAAAAAAGTTAAAAACACATGGTAGCATTTACATGGCTACACTCCAGTGGAAGAAATGGAAAATTCTGAATAAGGTGTTCACAGCCACGTGCAGTATTGCTCCAGCCATGACAAATCATTCTGTATTCCGGCAACAGGTAAGAAGTAAAATGAAAATTGCACTGATGGTGCTCTCCAGTTGATCAAATAAAGGATATCTTTAATTGCTTTATCGCTAAAAGCAGAGATCAGTACAGCAGAGCAGAAAGCTTTGGTGTGCTTCAGGTTGAAAACCCAGCTCCGTTAAAAGGTCAGCTCCTCTACACACATCATGTCAGCTCAAATACAGCTCAAGGAAAAAGCAACGAAAAAACATCCTGTCACTGTCTGCCTCTGTCAGAGATTTTCTCTTGATGAAGAGTAATTTGAATGCTCCGTATATATGGTGAGAAACTATATATATTTATATCAGTATGTATGGTGAGAAACTTACTCATTTGACTATTTAATTTTCAAATCTGATTTTTTCACCCTGTAGTATTTTGAGATCCAAAACATTTTGCGTTGTGAAGCTACACTGAAATAGTTTTCATGGTGTATTTTTGACCACAAAGGGAATGGATTGCTTGTTTCCAGATGCATTATCCCAAATATTAGAGAGGTGTTTCTGTGAAGCCTGAAGCATGAAGTTCTCCATTGAAAAACTAGCCTAAACATTTTTTTATCTAGGATAAAAATACTACATCACCTAAAAAAGGTGCTTTAAATATATGTGTTTATGTCTATATATATGAAATTAAAAATATTTTAATTCAGTTGCTTTAACTTCTGCTTTAGAACCCAGTGCGAATCACACTCAAATCAGAAATCAAAACCACTTGGTGCATTCAGACCCAGAATGACAAGGTATATACGCCCATGCTGGAATAACCATTAGTCCAATAGTTATTGGACTTTACTACTTTGGGTATGTTGGACTCCACTACTTCGGGTAAAATATATATGTAGCTGGAAAGCTTGAAATGAGTTTAGTGTCAAGAATACGATACAAATAGAATATAAACATCGAGCTGGACTAAGACCTAGCTTACAGTTCAAAAATATGGCGAGGCTTGAACAGAAATATGAACCATTATTGAGTTGCTATTCCCAACTAAACTTGGTCTCATTGTTTAAGCCATCGGAATCGACGATGAGCTGCTCAGAGCTTTTCACACAGCTTTGTTATAAAACAATGCTGGGAGCATTAATAAGCAAAACCTGCGGCACTGCGGTGAGCAAACAGCAAAGACAGGATATTGCAGGCACATCACTCTTGACAGGGCTAAGCAATAGGTGATACAGATAAGTGGGGTTGGAATAAAATATGATTAAACCAGCCTTTCCTATTCTGTTTTGATTTAAGAGTACAAAGTGCAAACTATTCATCTTCTGTCTAGAGGCAGTAAATCAACTGATAAAGAAAAGTGAGAAGTAAGTGGGGTGCCAAGAAAAATCAAATCATCACGTGCTGGTAAATTGCTTATGGAAAGGAGGAAAATAGGATTAAGTAACAATGCAGAAGCGTTGATCCTAGGCATCATCAGAATTTATGCAAGGTTAGTACAGGCATAAAAATTAGCATCAACAACCAAGCACCAAAGGAGGGAGGAGTAAATATCAGTAGAGTTGAGGTAACATGGTGCAGAAGAGACCACGCCAGCTCTGGGTCTGAGGCAGGTTCCCTGTTTATTTTTCTGGTGACTTTGCCAGCGTGTCACAGGAGTGATGTGCTTTAAGGAGTAGTAGAAGAGCTGCAGCATTGCTGGAATACTGCTGCCATGGGAGATTGGCATAGTGCTTCTGGGGTTACTAAGAAGAGGGTGCACCAGCAACTTCTCTCTCTAGTTCTGGGGTTATAGCTAAGGCTTGTTTCAGTTTGCTACTTATTTGAAGGTCAGTAACTATCATTCTCAGCAGTGGAATATGCCACTGAGGAGGGTGAGCCCAGTCAGGTGTCACCCAGCAAGAGCAGACGACCCACGTGAACCCAGAACTCTTCCTAGTTCTCACTGTGTGAAAATAAGGGAGAAAGAAAACAAAAAAAACCCCAAAACCGCCACTTGTTTTGTTCGATTACAATTCCAAACCAAACGCATAAGTAAAACAACTTAATTTGGGACTGAAAATATTTTATAATCCAAATCCTAAACCACATTTTCAAAGATTCTACTTCCCCATGTTCGGTTGCATACGCTTTTGTTTTCATTCGTTGTGTCGTAGACAAGCTATTTGCAAAGCGTTCGCCAAACCTGCAGATTGGTAGATTTTTGCCAAAAACGAAAGGTAACCAAAAGCGGTCCCATCTTTATCAGAAGGCATGGCCAAGGAGCCTTCCGGGAAAAGCTTTCCCATCTCCTTAGGAACTGCAGAAAGATCAACACCCACACAGCGGACTTTCTTCCAGCCACCAGTGGATCCCAAACCAAAACACTCCCAACCCTTTTTCACTTGGTTTTCTTTTTTTTTGTCTTCTCAAGGTTCTGGGTTCCTTTGAACCCTGACTACACGCCAGCAGCCCTCACTGTGTCCTGACTTCACCTTTGCCTAAGCACACGCACCAGCGGGCGGTTCAGGGCTGTGTGTTGTCACCTCCAGGCACACCACTGTGCAGTCCCTGGTCAGGGATTGCCGAGGGTTTCCACCACGCTCGTTACAGCACAGTCGGTAGCGGCAGGCACCTCACGGGGGGCACAAAGCCTCTCCGATGTGACAAACACCCCTACCCAGCACTGCTTCCTCTTCTGTGCTCGCAGAAAGCTGCTCTCCTCTTCCTCTGGGGATGTTTAAAAAAGATAATTCAATTGAAACGTCTGGATGCTGCAGGTTGCACTGCTGTTATGTTCCCTCCTAAAAATAATGATTCCATTAAAACATGCTGCTTCATAGTGCAAACGTTCCTGATTCACTTCTGCTCGCGTTGGGCCGCTGAATGCGGACAGCATTCAAAATGCAGCATATTTTAAACCTGTAGGATGAGAAAGCCTTTGTGTTTCAAATGAAATCATTATACTGATGTTCGGATATAATACTGAACTGCTGAGGAGCAGTACAGAGCCTCCTGTGGAAGGATCAATGTGTCAGCCAGGAAGGGATGGAGTCATGAAGCAGAATTGGCATTCTTTAGAGAAACAGCAAAGCAAAATGAGCTAGAAACAAGCTGAATGGGTGAAATGAAGGGGATAATCCTGCATTTTCCACAAAAGACTACAAGGAGATTAGTTGCTAGCACTTGCTATGTTCTTGCAGCATGATGGTTAAAAGGAACACTCGGTGAATAGTTGGTAATTGTTTTTGCTTCACCAATATTGTGAATCAGTAATAATGATAGAAGTACTGCCATCACCACCGCTGCAGGATTAGCAATGCTTTTTGCCCTTAGATTTAACTAAGCGACAGAAGATTTCTTTGAGAGACCGAGGTTGATGTGTTGAAGCATGGGGGACACACAGGCAGGGTCACACATCAGAACCGACCGATGCCACCCTGCCTTTTCGCACCCCGCTGACCGGGACACGTCCCGTCCCCAACGCCAAAGGCACAGTCAGAAGAGGTTTGTTGCCAGACAGTCGTGTTTCACGGAGCAGTGTGGGAGCAGCAGGCGGTGGCCACCGAGGAAGCAGAGACGAGTCCACAGCCGCTTCCCCGACTCAGCAGGGAAGGGGCTGTGAGGGCAGGGGCAGGTGACATACGTTGGATAATCCCTCAAGGCTGGAATTTCCCCGCCTGCAAGGCCACCTTGTCACTAGAAAAAATGAGGCATAAAGCGATTCCCAGGTCCAAGACCCTTTCCTAAGACAATTCCTAAGGAAAGATCCTTCATCAGCTGAACTGGACCATAAACCATAAAGCTGGAGAGACGTTGTCTTGGGTGCTGCTGCTGTCTGACATGAGATCTAATCTGCTCCCAACGCCAAGCAGAGGATCCAGACACCATTGAGGGCTGTCTCATCCCTTCACTGTCCTCTGCGCTCGCTGGAGAATAGAACACGTTCCTCTTACAGCTGCTTTTTGCAGCTAAGGTGAAATTTTTCTGAGGCTGCAAGTCTGGGAAGGGAAACAAGCCCCCTTCAGGTTTGTAAATCCAATGTCATTGGCACGCTAGGTCTGTGAAAAACGTATTACTTCTTGCTGTTTCGACTGATGTCAGCAGTTACAGCGGATGGGAAGAGAGAGAAGAGGGAAGAAATAGAAAGTATAAGCATATCTGAGCCTTTCTGATTTAGCTTAAGTCTCCACTTCTACTGGAGGAGACAGTATTAGGGTGGATATGGAAGCAGCTGCACTGGTTCTTAGTTTGGAGGGGTTCTCTGCTCCTCACAAAGCCAATTACACAGAGCAAATTAATCGGTTCCAATGAACTGTGATCTATTTGAAAAGGCAGGTCCTGGTGCACAGCTGGAGCGTTTACCAAGGACTGGCCACGTGCAGAGTTACATGCGCAGGGCTGGGGCAGTAATCTGAGTATTAACCACCACAGCACCTTGAAAAACCCAGCTCCCATTGTACACATTTATACAGAAGAGCTTCTATGTATTACTTTACTTTTCAGCGGTACTTAGACCGTAGTCTGTGTCATTTCCAGATTCATTATGTTCCCATCTGCCTTCCTTGCACAAACAGGCCAAAACTGAAGCTCTGCATTATGGAAGAGCCATAGAGCTCCTCTTCCTTCAAGCATCTTTCCTGAAAACGAGTGGGCAGCAGTAAGGAGAGCGACAACCACTCCACTTCCCCAGCTAATGTCTGCTCAGAAACACCCCCAAACCCCCTTCTTCGAAGCATCCTCATTACCCTAATCGGATTGCAGCACCCCCAGGCGAGCCAGCCCTTATGGCGCGCATCGTAGTTAATCCTAACCCATCAACCACGCGCTAAACTAGATTCACAAGCCTGGAGAGGAAATTAAGGTTGTAACGTGGTTGGAAAGGGAGGTGCAACCACGGGTGCCTTGCAGCTATCGGCGAAGATTTATCTCAGCAGCTTGACTGAGAGTTATCTCAGCTCTTCCAGCAATAGTTCCTGCCGATGAGCCCCACGCATGGTAGCCAGCACCCCACGCAGCGGCCACGGTGCCCGCACCGATGCCTGCACAGGCGGATGCTCACGTTTGCACTGGGTGTTATCAAACAAGCGTGAAGCAGCAGAGCATTTTCAGCGATGAAATTCTGGTTTGGGGCAGTGAATAGAGCTTTAAGTAATTTTTTTTCCCCCTTTGTGTATCAAGAAACTTCTGGCTGAATAATCCTATCCTAGAGCACAGTTTGTGGAGTACTTGACATTAATTCTGCAGGCGTGTTGCCATGAGTATTCCATCAGGCTGCTCAATTACACAGTAACTGAATGCTGACACCTACTGACACACAAAACCCTCAGACTATAACAACGCTGCAGAAACCTGACTGCTGCACATCATGCACATGATTCAGCTTTTCCCTCAGCAGCAGTAGCAGTGAGGATGGGACCGTGAATCTTTCCAAACGATATAAACATCTGTAGCATTCTAACAACTTAAACAGCAGAGGTTTTACCGAGTTTGTGAAAAAAAATACATGTATATGCACCGAAGTCACACACAACATTACTCACATCAATAAGTATTTGCAAGTCAGTACCGTGTCAGGCTGGGAAACCTGAGGAAACATGGCAATTCGGCTACTGCAGTTGTTCAAAGGGGCAGCAGCTTGAAATAACGATGCCATTTAGGCCACTCAGATTGTGTCACGCTGCTGCTTCCAAGCATGCTGCTCTCCAGCTTGCAGGTTGCATTTGAACAGGAGCCCGTTGCAAGCAGGATGGAGCCAGGCGAGATTAGCATCATAAAGCGATGCATTTCAGTGAAATACTTACCTTGAAAGGAGAACATAGTAATGTAGCATTTTGTGTGTTCTTTCAGGAAAAACATATTCTTCCAGTAAGCCTGTACTCAAAGATGATGCTAGGACTTCAAAAATAAATAGTGAAATGCATTAACCTTATCATCGTCAGTCTGTATCTGAGCAAAACATCTGTTGATCTCTGCTGCCACAGAAAAGTTTTGCTGAACCAAGATTTAGTAAAAGCATGAAAAATAATTTTAAATATTACTGATATTACTGAGCTGGAACTAATTTCTGCATCTAAAGAAACGCACAGTTACAAAAAAAAAACCCAACATACACAGAACCAAACCAAAAATGGTTTAGAATGGAGTTTTGACCAGACTCAATGACCTGATTTTCAGAGATCGGTTCGAGGCAGGTAAACACAGTATATTATTTATATGTTGACAGACTATACTCTTGGCCATTTGGTGAGCTAGCAGGCTCCATCAGCCACGGAAGGAAACACTAATCCTCTTCAAGTATATTTGGAAATGTAGGCGTAACTTTACCGCACCCATGCTTGAGACGAGGCTTTGCTCCCCAGCCCGCCATCACCGCTCTGCTGAGGTTTGTGCACGGGAACCCGCTGGTTTCAGAGTGACCAGAGGCTCGACGGGGCTGGCGTGCATGGCCACGAGCCCCGTGAGGAAACGACGAAACCACTTCGTTAGAGCAGTTCGTTACGTTTGTGACAGCGCTTCCAGGGTGGGCGCTGTTAAAGGTGGCTGTCACTCCTTTGTTTCACCAGCCATCAGGAGCAGGAGGATCAGAGCAATGCAAATAAGTTGAACTGTATTAACGAGGATGCCCTGACCCAAATTATCTCCTGCTGGCCAAAGGGTGATGGAGCCTTTGTCTTGGCTGCACGTGAAAAGCAAGTACAGTAGAGTCGCTGACTGACTGCTTCCAATTTCCTTAATGTAGTGGCCCAACAATGCCAGCTCAAAGTAATAATAATAATGAATTATTAGTGTAGAGGCACAGAATTGTTTGTTAAGTCTTTATCCATTTTGGCTGTAATAGAGTATTGCTCTGGGAGAAAAAAAAATGCTGATACAATAACATTGGAAATAACTGACTATATTATTTCGCATTTCTATGCAAGTGTACATGAAAACTTCTTCAGCTGTTACACGGGGTTTTGCTATTATTGCTGTAAGCTGCAAACTCTGACACAGAAACACACACAAATTCCCTTTTTTTTTTCTCTCCTTTCTTGAAATAGAACAGGGAAAAAGCCCTCTCTGTTCTCTAACACCTCCTTAGCAGATGGCGATGAAGCTAAACACCTCCCACACCCAGCTGGAAGGCATGTTACAGGAAAATTCCTCCCCCATGTCCAGTTTAAAAAGAAATCCACGGAGCAAAGCGGGGAGGTGGCGAGAGCCCCCCCGGGGATGCCCCAGCAGCGCCACCACCTCTCCATTTCCAGATGAGCCTCCTTCAACTTTAACGTCTCTGGACCGACTCTTCTTTCTGAGCTCCCCTCTCAACTCAGAGCAGCTCTAAGCTCTGTTTTCCCTCCTCTCCCCACCTCAATCAGCCCATTTTGGTTCTTGCTGTGCCCCTGGTGTGGGGGGCAGTGGGCATTGCCCCTTTCCTCTTCCCCTTCCATCCAGCTTGGTCCTTCGTGGAAAGGATGAAACATTTCTGCAATCTTTTCTCAGAATCATGAGCCTTTCTACAGCAAGACAATAATTTTTTCCATATGGTGAGCAGAAAATTGGAAAAAAGCTTCAGGTCCATCGTTCTGCTCTATAAACTCCCACTTACAGTGGAAGAAAGAAAGAGAAGATGGAAGTGGCTCCTGCCTGTTCCACACTTAAAGGTTTTGAGAATATTCTACATTCTGTAAAGCACAAAGGTTTTTTTAAACAGATTATAGCACCTGGCTTTGGTAATAATTATCCATGAATATAAATTATCCCCTAACATTTGTTGCTACTGAATAAAAAGAAGTCTGCTCTGATCAATAATTAGAAATAGATTACAAAGTTGTGTGTGCAACAGATTGCTCTCGTGACTTGGGTGCCTCTGTGCCTCTATCACCAGCATCTGTAAGGGTGGTAATCTATCTTAATAACTCTTAAATCATGTATGAACAGAAGAGTGCCCATGGCATTATTCAATTCTTATTTCAGCCCAAGGAAAGCTGCCTGTTTAAATTATACAGAAGTCCTTTTTCTCCCGAAATGCACTTTGATGTGACTCTGTGCAAATACACGTTAGCTGTAAAAAAAACTGCGGGTTTGAAACAGGTAACCTAGTCATGCTGCTCATTGATCCAGGCCACGAAACCAATTCTGCTTTTGTTTTTCCCAAGATGTGATTTATAATTTTTCCTTTTCTTATTAATAAATTCCAAGGAACAGGGAGTGTATTGGCAGGTCCCTTTCTCAAGAACGACCACAGGTCTGCAGTGACGGACGTTAATGTGATGGTTTCATACATCAACCTTGCGTTCAGCCTGGGACTATTGACCCACTCTTCCTCAGGCATAAATCAAATTTTTCTCGCTTCCACGGTCTGCTTCATTCTTAATTTCTCATTAGAGAAGTTTTAGTGGACCAGGAATACTGAAGTATTGAGCAATGTACATTTGGTTGCAGAGGTTTTGGGGTTTTTTCCCCCCTCTTCAGTTGGAATCCAGGCCTGAATACAGATTCCCAGTGAAGTCTGTCGTTCAAGTCTTGACAGCTACCACCATTAAGCCCTGGATGGCGACGTCCTTGCGCCTCATTTTCTGACATATATGTGGGAATTTCTGTGGTCTATTACAGAAATTTCAGGGCTTCTTTTCCCAATGATTTCACACATTTCCAAAAGTTCTATTTCTTCCTACATCTTTAAGAAAACAACCTCACAAAACTCTAATTCTAAGGTATGGAGCTAACTAGTCCTCAGACTCAAACAAACAAAAAAATAGGGCTTAGCTTCACTTTCAGTAATATAGGCTATTTTCTGAGTGGCTGTTTTGAATCCAAATTCAACACAATTTCTGAAAAAAAAAAAAAAAAAAAAAAGCGTCTCACAGGACCAAATTTAAATAGAGCATGAACTTGTACAAGCCCAATGAAGTGCTTCTTCCTGCAAGGTGACCAATCACATAATAAGAGCTGCCTACCATTAAAAAAAAATACCCAGACTGCATCATTAAATAACCATGCCTGGAAGGCACAGAAATGTTTCGGTAAGAAAGCAGATAGTGGGCTGACAAAAAAACCTTCCCAAATGTCAGTGAGTTTGCTCAAACGATATAGCGTATTTTGGGGTACCATTTTTTTCTGCAGAAGAGGGGAAACAACATGGGCAGCCCCTGCTACATCCTGGGCCAGACAGCAGCCTGTTTGCAAGTGCCCAAGCAGTGTCACCTCCTGAACTGTTTCACACAAAGAAAACTTAGTCAGCTGTCTTTCCTTGTGCTGTGCAAAACACAGGAGCTGGTTGAGACTTACGTTTAACATTCATCACAAAAAGCTTCATTTCAAAAATGTCTATCTTGAAAATGTTACTATTTCCCGATAATCAAGCAGAAAAAATTGAAAATAATTAAAAAAAAAGAAAAAAGAATATGGAGAAGTGCCAGAGCTTATGAGCAGAACCACTGGACACAGACTCAGTTTGCTAGA
The DNA here is from genome assembly GCF_034619465.1 of Leptosomus discolor. NCBI lineage: Eukaryota > Metazoa > Chordata > Aves > Leptosomiformes > Leptosomidae > Leptosomus > Leptosomus discolor. The sequence continues at coordinate 1,753,572 of NC_141399.1, forward strand.
AATGGGTAGGTCACAAGAAATGAAGTTTATGGAGAAAACACTGTTCAAGAGACATCTACCAGCAGAATTAATGCCTCGATAACCTAAAATGACCGCATCAACAACAGGATAAGGTTGAGTGCAAGGCAGGTGAAGGCTTTTGGGGCCAGACACGAAGGCCAGGTGAGGACTGGCTCGAGCCCTAGCACATCCTCAGATGCTCACAAAGGTGATGCAAGAGAAAGTGCCAAGTGAGGTGAGTAGATGCAGCCGGCGGTGCCAGTGGCTGGCTGAGAAGCTGGGAGGAAAAGTCCCTGTGGGGCACGGAACCAGGGCTCTACCTGTACCTGCAGTATCTCTGGAAATAGCTTAATTTTTATAAATGTTCTTTTACTATTAAGGAATGCTCTCCTATTATTAGTTTTACACAATTCATGAAAGACAAGGCAAGTGCAATAAGGGGAGGAGGAGGAGATCATAAAACAGTCAAGGAAATAAAGCAAGAGGATCAAAGATACTAGTTATTTAGGTGACAGAAGGAAAAAAAAAAAAAAGTACCAGCTTGGATACTGTACTTTGGTGAGCAAATGAGCTGGACACATACATCAGCTACTGCCACAAAATATTTGATATTATCATTGCAAGCAGAGAAGCTTTAAGCAAACGCTCATGGTTTAGCTTGATAATCTTTTTTTGAACTGTTTATCTGCATTCCTAATTTAAATAGAATGAAAACACAGAGGTAAGGCCTACGCATCTTTTCTGAGCCAGTTTATACACAACCTTGTTGGAAACTGGATTTAAGGGTTAGAAATAGCAGGCATTTTTTGTCCAAGCCATTTTCCCAGGGCTCCATCCTCACCGTTTTCCCAGAAGGGCCCCATTCGTATTGACTTTTAGAAGTGTCACATTTGTCAAATGTATCCTGTTGTTTTTCACTGGGGGTGGCAGAGGGAAGGGAACCTGGACAATTTTGGAGAAGCCAAATAATTGTTTTCATGGTTTTGCACTAAGACTTTTTGGTGTTCTAAATTGTTTCGAAGTCTAATTCAAGATTAAAAAAAAAAAAAGCCAAAGAAATGGTTTCACATGTAATTAAATAAGAGATTTAATTTGGTTCAAAGTTGCTTTTCCAGCAAAACAAAAATAGATTAAGAATAGATTTCCAAACTTCTGCACCCACAAACTTCTCTAGTCGTGGGGGAAATGGAAAGCATAAAGCAGTAACTCCCCCGTTGTGACTAGGAGGGTCAGTCCAGGCAAGTGATCAGTGATCACAGCCCGTGTGATTTACAAGGGTCAGCCCAGCTTGATAAAATCCTTCTTTGCTTTTCCTTTGAGACCCATGTTTCGGTGCAGACAAGCAAGGGTCCCCTTCTTAATGGGAAGCGAAGGGAACGTTCCCCCTCCCCACAGCCGCCTTCCTCGACGCCGGCAGCAGCGCTTTGAGGCCCTACGGTGCTGACTGACAAGGCATCGATTCCTTTATTGCTACTTTGGAGCAGGCAAATAAGGGATAGGGAACCACCTTGTTGAATTATTTTTAAATAGAAGAGTTTTTATGTGCTTTTTCTTACAAAGAATACTGAAAATGAAAACATCTACCAGGCTGCTTGCCTCTCTAAATTACTCCTCACACCTTCTCAGCCACCTTTGCTTATCTATATTGTTTCTGAGAAAAACCTGTTCGTTTACCGACATCCATAACTGTGATAAAGTGTGATTGAAAGCTTGCTATGTCAGATAGAGAGCAGTTATCACAGCTTGATTTCGAGCTTGAAATTATATAGTATAATATCCTCTCCAAACAACATACCTTTAGAATGAATTTATGAGTGGCCTTAGCTAGATCTGAGGATAAACTTCTGGTAATAGAAAAGAGTGCATGAGCTGATGGATAGCCTTATCATTGATGAGAGTTAGATACATGTATGCTGCACTGGGAATTTCATGGATCAGGAGAAGTCCCTTTGCACTAATTAAATGTCATAGATAAATGTCTTCAATTTTCAAATAATTTATCCTCCTTCCCATTCAATTTCAAACCAGGGGAATCGAACTGATCGAGACTAGAAGCACATTCATGTTTAGTATGTAATTGCCTGTGGGAGCAGGAGAAACTGCTGGACATCATTTTGGAGCAGCAACACCCTTTTCCACCTCGCATCTGTACCCACGTCCATGCTCCTACCCAAAGCCAAGCTGGGGCTGTGCACTGGAAGGAGCCATCAGCGAACCGTATACTGGGATAATAATTTCGCATCACGCTAGCTGGAAATTCACAGTCCACCATGACTGACTTCAAATAATTCCTGAAAATGGAGTTAATTTGAGATTAGTTCATGAAGCTAACCAACTGCAGGGCGAGCTCAAAATCAAAACCTAATTCTCACGGTCAAGCAAAGGGGTTTCTTTATTGTTTGGGTTTTGCTGCCTGGTCCTGCACACCTCCGAGTCCCTCACAACTATACAAGCAACTTGGGTTGTTTTGTTATTATTTTGGTTTCACTCTCAATTACAGCCGGTTCTCCTGTTAGAACATTATACAGAAGCAGGCATGGGAAAAAAAAAAAGCTAGACCACCACCACCAAGGCATTTTGGTCCATTTAATCTCAAAATTTGTTTTTCTTTTCATAGAGGGATTAATTTTTCACTAACTGTCCAAACCAGCAAAGATTTGCGATATCAGTTCTGGTCATCTTTCAATGAATCCATACAAGATTTTGTTCGACACTCGATCTCCATCAACTTCTGCACCGTTTTTTCCATTACATTTTACCAATTCCATCTTTTGTGTACAATAATAAATAACACCTCCAGGTGCTTTTCAAAGTAAATTAACATATAATCAAATATAATACTTTCAAATTTCAGAATGAAGCCTGCATTCACCATCAGCTAGTCAGGAAGCCTACTGGGAAGAGCTACATTCCCATCTACCTTTTCAAAACGCGGAACGTCAGCAAGCGCCAGGCAGTGACAATGGACCAGCCACAGGTGAGCGGGCACCTACGCTGCTAGAACGGGCTGTCACATAAAATTAGGATGCTCTACAGGAACTAAAAACACAGGTAGGAGAGGAGTTTAAACATTCATAGCTGTCATCATCTAAAAACCAAGCCAGCAGCTTGGTGGCCCACCTTGCCTCAGAAGACTCAGGAGAGAAGAGTCACTAAAGCAGCTAATTCAAAATGCCAAGTATAAGAGGAATTGAGCAATTATGCCTGTGTAGTACGAAGGAAAACCAAACATATTTTATCTTCTGCAAGTAATGGAACACTACAATTCTTCTCCCTGTGCTCTTTCCACTGATGACTCAGCCACGAGACCGCCTATGCAGAGCCCATAATTTGATATATCATCACCTTCGGAAGTGAAGGGAAAGCAGGAGTGCATTTTTTAAAGGGAAAAAAAAAATTTCATAACAACATTAATTTCTTTACAACCTGACCAGTAACTTTTTACTGCACAAGAATACAAACGTACGGAGCCTTTGCATTTTTGGAGCTGCGACACAAACACAGCCAGGGGAAGTTTGTGGGAAAAGGCAGCACGTTTTGTTAGACCAGTTGATGCAGCTGGATAAAGAGGGAGGAGAAAGTCCCCACTGCCCTGTGCCTGAAGCCCGGCCTTCCCCACGCACTGGGTCTGCCCCACTGCCCAGGTCCCAGTGTACAGATTAGACTGACAAGCCCTTCCTGAGGGCATGGGGAGCTTCAGACACACGAGGACCTTTAAGGCTGAAGAAGTCAAGTCAGGCAGCAGCTGAGTGGCATTTTCATAAGCACAACTTTAGGCACAGATGCATAAATGCCACCAAAAGTCCTTTTCTCATCTCTCCTTTGTATTCCGTCCCTCAGTTTTCCCGGCTGCAAAGTGAGGTTAACTTTCCCAGTGCCTTGCAAGGGTACCGTGAGGATAGCTGTGATACCACAGATGCATTAGTGAATTACTTCCTTAATAAGATGCTCGGATACAACATTAGTTAATAAAATCTGACATTCCATGGAGAAAAACAGCAATGCTCCAGAATTTTAAACAGGACGCCATGAAGCCCTGAGCAAACTCCAGGCTCCCCCGAAAGCTTGACTGCCCTGCTCTTCAAGACTCTAAGAGTTGTGACCTCCTAGGACTAGTTTGCATACTGTTCCTATAGGGGAGCTGGAAGGTCTATCAGGAGGTCATCCAGAGCATCTCCTCTGTGCTCCAACAAGAAACAAACCATCTTGAAACACAATGGTGAAAGGTATTTCATCGCTTCTCGACTCAACTACAAATATGCTCAATACTCTGAAAGCCACGAACTCAAAACTTCAGTGAAGTTTTCCTTGGACCCTAAATAAAACATTATTTGTGATGATAAATTTTAGGATTATTGGACAACAGGAGAGTACACTTATACACAAGAGAATGAGTTCATGCAGGTGGTCATGGTTGACTGAACAAAATAACCTCCCGTTAGGTATGTAATTAATACTCTTATTACTCTGATGAATCAGCTTCTCTTATCCGAAGCACAAACACATTTCACCATCATTTTATCCTGCAGAGCAGGCCGCGCTGTTTGGATGGCACATTCAAATGGAGATCAAGTGTACTTGCCTACACTTTTGAAATTACATCTAAATAACTCACACTTTTCCCCCCCCACCTAGAATAGAGTTTCATAAATAACTGAGACACATGAATGTTGAGTACTTTCCATTCGCTTGCAGAGGCCAGGCTGTATCTAAAGGGGGCATTTCTGATAAAGGAGCCGTTCTTCAAACTTTTCATTGCCAAGGACAAGTCAAGATGCCCGTAGGTGCAGCTGGGAAAGCAGAGGAGCCTGCACAAACACTTCTACCGATGGCTGAAGTTACTCAGCAAAACAGAGGTAAAAACTTGTCTCAGATCAGACATAAGACCAAGAAAATGTTCTAATCCATGTCCTAGCAGGAAGAAAAGGGTGTACTGGAGACAAGGGGGTGGAGGAACCTGTGCAGCAGAGGGTCGTAAATCAGGAGTCAAGCCAAAGCACAAGGAAGCAAAGGCAGGAGAACAATGGAGACAAAAGAGAGGGATCGTTGTAGGTAATAAAAGAGCAAGAGAAAAATTCAGCATCCTTTCTCCTATGCTCCCACTAAAAGTAGCTAAAAATTACTGTGAAAATACCTGCATAAGTTTTGCGGTAAAATGTTTTTGGTGGTTACTACAGCCAACAGACATGACTAGGTCAGGGAGGACAGAGAAAGAGCTGTCAGTTTGCTATGATGTCCAAATTCTGAACATATTTTAGAAAAACTACACTACAGTGAAAATTCCCAAACACCTTAAACAATTTTCTTAGAAGTAGCCATGGAAAACATCACCTTTCTGCCTAAGAGCCTCCTGATAAGTTAGATTTATATAGCAAATCTCAAGTGGACACTAACCACCCAGTGGTTTTCTGCTCTTTCCTTCCCCCAATCCTGATTTAAGAACCTTTTTCATGGAGAAGGGACACTTGCATGTAGTAAGGTCATTAAGAAAGAAGTGCTTTAAAGTTACGCCGTCTCTGGCTTGGGTAAGTCTCTTCACGAACAGGTTGCACCACAGAGCATTTTCTCTGAAGGTGCCTACGAAACCTTCCCCCCAGCACAGCAGGCAGCCTGGTTACAGGGGCAGATGGAGCAGCTGAAGGACCAAGCCTTGACATGTTTTGTGAGTTAATTTGGTGTTATTGAGTGCACTGCACAGCAGCACTAAATCTTCACATCCTTTTTACTGCTTTAAGTAATGCTTTAACTTCTCAGTAACCACACGAGCTGGTGTTAAACCTGTTATATTTATCTGTTTAGTACCCAGGGGAGCTGCAGAGCCCATTCTTTGCTAGAGGACGAGCGATCCAATCTACGTTATGAAGCTCCATTTTTTCAAGGCACTTTTCCCTATCAAGTATAGGCAAAGCAAGAGGAAATTAAAAAAAAAATTAAAGATCAAAACCCCGAAATCCATTAAATGTTCTCTCTTTAGAGATGGCCGTTTCATTTGACAACCAGATTCACAGCTTTTCCACAGAGCATACAGCATCCCCAGTCACCCATTGCCAATACACACTGGGGGAGAGGCTGGGTGACTCATGGCGCTTCCCCTGCCTTTTCCTTTTCTGAAAATACCAAGATCATTTCCTCCTGAAACTCTGTAGTCTCCTGAAGCAAAATCTGTACTTTAAGAGGTACATGAATTAGTCTGGGATAATCAGTCAGTAAGGAAATAAATTACAGTAGGTGTTATGCCAGATTGTCTTACCAGAACACTGAATATCAAATGGTACAGCTCCAGAGCATATGCAAGTCAGTCATTAAGAGATACTCCTAATAAACGATACAAATCAAGATAACACTTGATGAATCACAGAAAATGTTCTCAAGCGTGAACTAGCAAAATCTATAAATACTACAAACCATCTCTGGCATTTAACTGTGCTGTTTGAAGTTTCCAGTTCGAAGTGTTTCCTCAGCCAGCGAACACTGGATAGATCAACTAACAGATGGACACTGAGGTCCGTCAAGCACATTGTCGGCTGCCGTCCCGGGAATGGCAGGTAGCTAACATAGCGCTCAAGGGAGTTTTCCACCCATCTGTTCTTAATAAAATTACACGATAATGTTCTAAATCTAGTCTTTTTGGGGTTTAGCTCCACTGTTCAACAGTATAACTGAGAAGTTTACCCTGGAAAAACTCACAGTTTACAGACTGCAAGAGACTCATGACATCACTGGTGTTTGTTTCATTGGACACTCTATAGAAGAGTTTTATTTTTCCTTTTCTAATTTATTAGCAGGAGTTATTACGCTTGAATAAACTTAATTTCACTGTTCCATTGCTAGCAATGGAACTAGATTGTTGCTGTTCAGTGGCATCGGTCATATGTTGGGGAAGATGTGTGTTGATGAAATTCTGCTTTTATCCAAAGAACCACAGGCTCCTGCATCATGTGCAGCACCTCCTGCAGTTCACATCAGTGGATTTTATACCCGGCAGGAGGGTATCGCTAAAGGGGGAGAAGTGGGCATGTGTCTTCTACACAAGGACAGCAACGAAAAAGGGTAACACAGCTAGATTTTGCTCCTTTTCATCCACTTTGAGCACAGGTAGCATTCCTATCCCCCCAATCCCCTGGGAGAGGCAAGGTGTCTTTTACTCAATAAAATACTGTTACTCAATAAAAACTTACTGAACTCAATATTTTTCCCAATCCTGCCTCAGAGCCCCATTCCCTGAAGTGATACAAATCAACAGAAACACAGGGTACAGAAAAACCCAACAGTAACTTCAACTAATCTTTCAAAAGCCCATGAAAACATCATTGTCTCTAAAAATTAACTGAAAGTTCCAGTTCAGGACAAGAGGAAAGTTCAGCCCAAACCTGTACAATAACAGTGGTTTCCCCAGGAGCTTCCTCTTCTTTCACTCTCACAATAATTTGAAATAAACTCATAGAAATAGAAACCAAGAGTAACAGAACAAGGATTTAATTTTTTTTAAAAAACAAATTAATTTAAAAATTAGCTTCTAAATGTAAGTCTTTCTTTTTGCACTTGTGACTTGTCTAGTTTAGCCTGTACCTGAGGCTAAACTATAACAGTTGCTCCATCACCCAATGACCCTCCACAGCCAGGGAGGGGAATCAGGAGAGCAGACCCATGGGTGGAAGTGAAGCAGATTTTAATGAGATAACAGCAACACCAGCAGAGATATCGAGAGTTATAACGCAGCCAAATGAACAGGCAGCACTCACAGTCAGCAGGAGAGCAGTCCTTGGGAGCAGCCAGAGGAGGAGCAGCAGGAACCCCAACAGGAGCCCCCTCCCACAAAAACCTTCCCCCTTTATACCGCCCGTGCCATGACGGGATGGGCTCCACCTGGAGCTCCCTCAGGGCAGCTGCCCTGGCTGCCTGGAGCCTGCCTGGGCTTCTCTCCCAGCCCAACCAGGGCATGACTGCTTGTTGAAATTAAATAAAGTGCTGATATCGAAACAATTGGTTAATAGAATATAAAGAAATCACCCAACCCCCCAGAATCACAGTGCAGGCGGTGGAACCCTGGCAAAATTCAGTCCCATGGCCCCAAGCTGTACATCTGGAGCTTCTATTTTAAGCTCTTTTATGTTTGGTTTTCTTAACCTTTGGGAATTAAAGAAAAAAAAAAAAGAAACAAGCAAAAGAATGAAATTTAATATTTGCGAGTGGTGAAACTTATCTGTCACATCAGGTATTAATAATGTATTTTAACAATTAAAATATACAAAATTAGAAAAAATTTTGGCAAGTATGAAGTGCGCCCTTGTGTGTAAATCACCCTAGCAAAGTCTTCCAAGCAGCTTTGTTTGCAGCCATTAGGGTCCCATAGATAAAAGATTCTCCGATTAAGGTAACAAGAAGCAGCACTGGGGTATTTGAAGATTTCTGTTCAAGCCGGTGCTACAGTCAGCCAGAGCCTGTGACCACGGAGGTTTGCCTGCAGACTTTAGTGGCCATGGAAGCCCCTCTCCCTGCTCAGCCAGGTTCAGCAGGAGCGTGTATCGTTAGCTCTTTGATTTGAGAGACAAATCCCAGCCAGCATGATTCTCCTTTTTTTTTTTTCACTGAGTGAACGTTATTTTCATAGGCATAAAACAAACCTACCTAATTTGCTGGAGCTCATTCTATGCTACCAAGAAGACCAAGCTATAAATACATGCATTAAATGGGTTTATCGGAGCTTAGCAGAAGTTAAGCAAACTGGAGAACTTAAGCTACTGCGAGACTCCCAGAGAGTTTCCAGCAATGAAAACCAGCAACACTAGAACCAAAACAGTCTTGTCCAAAAACGTGGGCATTGAGTGATGCAGACCTCGGTGCCCTGGGGTGGGCTGCTCACTCAGGCTCCGCTGCCCTTGCCTCTGCCCAATTTCAGCCCCAGCTCCCAGGAGCTGCCTCTGGCACAGGGCCACCCCCCCTCCTCGCAGGGGACATCACTGCACCCTGGGTGGCTTCTCCTTTGTATACGATGCTGCCTTAACCAGGCAACTGCCCTCCTGAGGTGGCATCAAGGCACACGGTCAAAGGATCATTTCTATAATATCTCACTATGCCACTAAGATGGTTTAGGAACTTAAATGTGTTTGAATACTTATTTAAATCAGGGTCACGCACACTATGAAGAAATATGCATTTATTGAGCGCAATTCAGAGGATGTAATAGCCACATACCTTCATTAAAGAAAAAAAGGAAATTAAAAAAATCTTTTGACTGAAGAGCTACATGATTTTTCTGCTTAATAGAAAGCACAAGGCTTAGATTTCCTTGCCAAAGTGCTGTATATAAAGAAGAAAGTTTTACCCTTCTTTTTATATTCTTTCATGATTATTTCTGTAGTGTTTTAGAAGACTGGATGGAAGAACACTATGTCGGTACCAAACTCGTAAATGGTTACTGAAAATATCTACAATTATGAACAAGTTACTTGGGGAGGTCCATAACGCTTATGAAAAATTTATAAAGAAAATATTAACAAATATTAACGTCCAGGAATACAGGAAACAAGCTGTATCTTTAAAAAAAAAAAAAAAAAGACCTAATCTCTGCTAACACTGCAGTTATATTAGAGGAGAAAAGCAGTGTACTCACACACGTGCTTCGTGCTGGAGAATTAAAGGTTATTTTGCAAGCTTTCAGACCTCACGCAGGGAGCAGTTTCCGTCTCCCACGGCCCCCGAAACACCTTCAAGTCCCAACTGAGCTGCCACCACGTCCGTGTGACCAGCCACACCACACCCCGACGTGGGGAGAGAAGGACTGAGAATTTTTCCTGGGAAAAGTTTGGGAAAGCAAGGTCAGAGTGGGTCAGAACAGGAGTTAAGCTCTGCGGGGAGCATAGCGTCACCCAACTGTGTCTTTCGCATTCTTTGAGGCAGAACAAATACTTTTTTTTCATTTCCATCCTGTTCCTTCATTATTCTGATTCTCATTTCACTCACAAAGAGTTTCCAGGTTGGCACCTGTGTGGGGGAAGGCTGCAGCCAAAGGGAGCATCCATGCCTTCCTGCGGCTGGGTGGTCTGGCTGCGCGGGACGGAGCAGCAACGCCCTGCAAGGGCCGGCGAGCTGGTGCCAGCCCAAGGGCTCCTGGGGGCTGTGTACCCCCCTCTGCAGCAGCACTGGCCTGGGGAGGGACCGGTTCGTGGTGCCAGCCGCCGCGCCGGCAGAGGCAATGCCACCCTGACGTGGGCTTCCCACGCAGGGGACCCAGCCATGGGCCCCGAGCCCCCAGTCCCACCTCACCGCGCCTTCCCCCGCCCGCAGAGCTTTGAACAGGGAGGGCGGGACACGAGGCAGCCATGGCACTGCCGGGCACCCTCACCAGCTCCAGCCACAGCCTCCACCCTGGAATCACCTTCTCAAAGGGGTGCAGAAAACAACTCGGCTGCTGAAGCGCCAGCCGAGCGCTCGCACTGGTGTTTGGGGTGGGACAACACCACGCAAACCAACCAACCCGAAGCATTGCTTTTGCTAATAAAAATGTGTCAAGCTGTACTGCTCAGCAAATTAGCTTGCTTTAGGGAGGTTATTAACTCGGCCTAGTTCAAACAAAACAATGTCACAAGAGGCAAATACAAAAATAGGTACTTTGATGACTACAGAGGTATCCCAGGGATTCATGTGAACAGCTTTAAAGACACTAGCCTTAGACCAAGCTGAATGCCTTTTTTTTTTTGCTTTTTGATTCAGAGCCCTAAATCAGTCTAGAGAAAAGAGACTAGATATTATTTTTTTTATGCTTTACCCAGAGAAAGCTGAAGTGAATATTTTTTAAATTTACATTAATTACAGGCCAAAATCATGCATATAAATGTCTTATAAAGAATCTGAATCTGTTCAGAGGTAAATCACATGTGATAAAACAGAGTGCTTCTAATTAGAAATCTGCAGTAAATTTCCATGAATTATTTTTTAACTTTAAAGATACCCAATTCTTAGAGAGAAAAAAAAAGATATTTTACTCTGCATTTACTCTGCTCTGTTCTCAGCAACAAAGGTAGCTGATCAAAGGATATTTTCCCCCAAATTGCCTATTATGCAAGGCTAAGGCACTTCCCAAATGAGAGCACAGAGCAAGCACAACAGTGTGCACTGCTGAGACTCATGAGATGCAATGCTGAATAATTTAGTTGAGGAAGGTACAGATCTAATCCTAGTCTAAAATTAAAAGAGAAATATGAAGTGATGCTCCACGGGCACACTCAGTCCCACAACATTATTTCATTTGGGGATTAGCAAGGCCCGGTGTAGGTAGGCTCACATCAGCCCTAGGATCCAAAGCATCAGTGGCTCCACTGGCAGACCCTAAGAGAGAAACGGTGCCAGGTCAAGCGGCCGTTCTCACCAAGATGTGCAAACGTGAGGACTTAAAAGGAGCACGGGCTTGGGTGTTACGTTGCAATAACCACCATGCTGGGGATGATCACCACGGGAATCGCTGTGCCTGTGCCCTCGCAGCCATCACACCTCCGAACCTTACGTGGCACAGAAAGAAAAGGACAATCCCTCCACGTGGGACAGCCATGCGGGCATGCTGGCCGAGCGCTAGCGGAAGGCTGGATTCCCTTACATGATCTTCTTTATGAGCCAATATTTGCATGTGCCTGAAATCCCCGCTCGAGAACAGACCACAGAAATGCTTCACGAGCCCACAGAGGGGTAGGTTCACACAAGCCACTGCAGTGTGTGAACCGGTATCATTGCGCAAGCTCTGCGTGGAAAAGTGCTTTTTAACATCACTATTAGTACAACTGCGCAGGTGCAATTCCTCTGCTGGATCATTTTGATATTGTGAGCTGTCATATCAAACCCCAGTGTTTTAATTTAGGAAATCCCAACCTGCTACCAACCACCATGACAGTATTTTGCCTTGTCGGTTGTGGAGACTGGATATTCGTTGATGCTGTGATTAGAGAGAGCAAGTGTGAATTAGAAACAAATCCCCCAAATCACCAGATATTAATGCAATTCCCAGAGCAGTTTTGGTGAACACCAACTAGACTTCTCTAAGAGAAAATTAAAGCGGTATCTTCATTGCAGATGTGCTAAAAAGTAGATCAGTTCAGACCATATTAAGGCATACAGATAAGCTCCAAGATCCCAATCAGTTCTTGGTCCTTCTGGCAGCTTTGAACTACATCTGTAGCTTGGTCCTGAGGCCAAACTGTCCGTAGGCTGCAGAAGAGCCCTGCATTCAGCATGGATAGGTACTACTGAATTTAATTGACTGATCATCTCCTGTGCTGAGTGACCCACTCATGAAGATGACGCCAAAGTTCACCAAACCAAAAAACTCCCCAGAAAATCAATATTAAAAGCTTCCCAGCGCGGCACAAATCACCAGCAAGAGGTCTGGGGCTCCCTGAATCCTGGCTTCTCTGCACGGTTCTGATGAGACCTACTCTCAAGTACATCACCTTCACAGCAGGGGAGTGAACCAGGGGAGCAGGCTGCTGAAGGGTGCTTGTGTTTTAGGAAGCATGTGTGTATAAACCTACATAAGCAAGTGAAATACATTAACAGATTTGTACAGAATCTGTTAAAAAAATAGCTGTTTAAGCTAAAATTAAAGGTCATTTACCTGCCCACCACACCACCCACCCAAAGGATATTAAACTATTAGGGCAGAAAATCGTACATAATTTCTCCACATCCAGACGCAGTTTCATGGAAGGTTTTGGAGCATCTGCAGGCTGAAACCTCCACGTGAGCACTGGTTTGGTGCCAGAAGAACATCAACTCTGTGCCAGGCCCTTCATTGCAATCAGCAGCTTAAAATTATCTCCATCTCACAGAAGGTAATTGAACATGAAAACACGATCTTAAAATCTAAATAGGGCAAAATGAATTCCTGTTGGGCAGGCTGCCTTCAAGGCAGCTCTTCGCTGACATTTTCTCAAGTGCCAATTCATCCCACTCTCACCTCCGAAGTTCAGCTCATGGGCTATGTTAAAACACAAGTAAAATGTATTGTCCACCTTCCATGAGCTACCTTTAAAATTAAGAATTCTTAAAAGTTATTTATAGAAGCCTAAGGGTCAACTGCCAATCAATTATTCTTTCTTACAGTGGTTTCTGACCTTTCTTGTCATTTTCCAATTTCTATGCTTAAACAAATCTAAATATTTTCCTAATTACTATTTACAACAGGAATTTTATGATTAGTTGGATAATTGCTTTAAAATATGCAATTAAATTTTCATAATGTATTCATTACTATTAATACAGTGCTCTTGAAACGTAACGATTTTCCATTGGGAACATATTTCTATATTAATTTCCATAAGACAGTTTCAAAAATTGGATTAATATGCTTTCTACTTACTATACAAAAAAGTGATTTTCCCTTAGTTCCGAGTGAGTAATTTGCAATGAATAACTTTCCTGATGCATTTAGGTTTTGTCTCCCCCACTTTGAAGTCATCCTTACATGGTAGAAGTTATCCTTGTTCATCACTTAAGTTAATTCAATTTTCATCTCCAGGTCTTGAAAACTAAGTTATTAATAGTTTAAAACATCCATGGTGTATCCTAGCTACCTTATAAAGTTACTTCTAATAACAGAGTAATGGAAAAGCCACAATCTTGTGTTCGAAACTGTCAAGAAATTTAAACTTTGTCAATGAAAGCTGCTACTCAATTAGCAACTCTCAGAATTAACCTGTTTTGCTGGCCTTCTAAAAAACAGAGCTCAGGAGCTCACATAAGAAGATAGCTTTGAAACTGCTTGCCCTATCCCATTTTTCCCAATGTTCAGGATACAGCAGAAGAAAATTAATTAGCTTTTGTGCCCCAGCTCATCTACCGCTCTGTGTCTGACTGTCTCAGAAAACCACACAGAAAAGTGGCAGCCATAAAGACATGGGAGAGGAAATACAGGAAGGGAGGAGGGAGCAGGTTTCCATATCCCACAACCCCCCCCCAAACACCCGTAACTGTACATCATGTTCCCTCAGACCACCTTGTCAAAGTATTCTACGTTTAAGTAGAATCCACGCACTGCCCTGCCCTTTCAGCCAGCACTGAAGGGTGAAGTGACATGGGGAGAGGCGAAGAGAAGCAGAAGGACTCGACTGCTCAATCTTAACCACCCAGAACACCTCAGGAACACAGCGAACACGGCCACGCTTTGAACTGCTGAGGGTCTACGGGGGGCTGCACCGCTTGGGCATCAGGTGTTCGGGAGACCTACGGCCCGGGGGCTCCTCTGCCCTCTTCAGCTGCAGTATTTGAAAGACGTAGGTATTTTCTTTAACAAGACATTTATTTCAGATGCACACCCAGGGCAGTCGCTCATCCCCCTTACAACTGCAGGGCCAGACGCTCCGCACCGCGCTGTATTTTACCACAGTCATTATCGAAGCGTCGCAAAGGACGTTTTCTACAGGCTACAGAATTTGCCGTGGGGTTGTGCCCATGTAACACCTGGTGTACTGAGAGCGCAATGTTGGGGTTTTTTTTTGGTCCAAGTGATCATTTTATTCGAGTGCCACGTAACTTGTCAAATTATGGGTATCACTAGGGAAACATTTCTCCGTTACTTCCTTTTCTTAAAACACAAGGTGTCGGATCCGAAGCTAGAGGGGAAAAACCCCAAAATTGCCCTTCACCACCTTCAGTTTTCTATATTCATACTTTTAGATAATTTAAGAATTATTATATTATAAAAACATAATAATTTTATTATTAAAATATTAAGATTATTTTATATAATAAAATTTAGATAATTTAAGAAAATCTCTTTACAAGTAACAGCTGTTTTTCAAAGCGTGCTACACGGAAGCCACAATGTTCTACAATACAGAAGACATATTAAGGAAATTTCATAATACACAATAAATCGATTTGGATTTTTCAAACTGGTCAGATTTACACTCTTTTGATGACACAACGACTAAAGAAAATCTATATTATTTCCCTTTTTAGTAACCCTATTACATCATTCCTCCTCAGAAACAGACGACTATCTGAACTGGGACATGTCAGATCCCGTGATTTCTTAGGGGTACGGATGCAGAGGAACAGAAGGGTGAGCTGTTGGCTCTTGTGTGCTGTATTAGTGAAAGCACTTCACAGAGCCCTGTAGTTTAGAAGATTTATTTTGCAGAGAGTCAGAAAAGTTGTCGACAAAGCATTAATATAGCAGAATCACCAGGTGAATAAGTGTACAAAGTCTTGAAGATCCAAACATCAAGACTGACTGCAGAGCGGATTTCCAGAGCGCTCAGCACCTACCCAGTCCTGCTCCTAGTGGAGTTAACAGGAGCATTCAGCGTCTGTTATTGCTCAAATAATTCTCTAGCTGATTTTAAGACTAATACAAATTGTGTTTAATCCCTAGTGCTTTCCCACCATCCTCAATAAGAACTTAAGGTACTTCCAAAAATAAAAGTACATCTTTCTTTGTGGAGGTCTCCTGACTGAACTTTTTATACGTCCACGTTTGCTATAGGCTTAACTCATTTTTCTTCGTTTTAGAAGCAAACAAAGGCTTGTCTTAGCTGTACTTAAGGAATAGCTTTCCCTTTTTGTTTTCCAGTTGATGTATGTTGCAGTCCAAGTCAAATCAGGGTATATTAGGGATCGACCTCAATACAACAACACAGCAAAGCTGGCTGATGCAACACGGTGTGAAGGGGTTTCATGGGTTGGACGTGATAGGATTAACTTGACGAACAACAGTAAGCATTGCAAGAGCCGTGCAGGGAAGAAGGAAGGGTGGAAAAATACACGAGGCCGCCATTACTGGCAGATTAAATATAATCTGTTCAACTTGCCTTCGTAGATTTGCCCTTATTTTCTAACCCATCCTTCCGTTCCCCCACCACATCAGCCTAGGCAGACATTTCCTCAGATTTCTTCTGCAGATCTCAATACATTTTCCTAACTCGCTGAGTGACTGTGTATGTGACAAGCAAACGTAAGGCCTCTCTGGTTCGGCATGCCAAAATAGAGACCGTGTGTACCTACACGCTGTATAAAAGTGGATGTTGAAGCAAAGAATGAACTTGCTAACATGCTTAAATAGCTATTAAAATTAAATTCTTAAAGTTTATGCTTTTTTTCAGAGCAGGTACCTCAGTAGAAACCGCATCCAGCTAAGCAGGCGACGTGGCTAAACATGTTCAGAAGGCAGTGCACACAGAGGAAGTCAAAGACTCTTAACGGTATGACGCCAAAAGTCTTAATTTGCTCATTAATGGAGAAATTCTCCAAGGAGGTAATAAAGAAATAACTACCACTGACAGCAAATTAAATAGGCTGGTGCAGACATGAAATCTCTATCTGCTACGGACAAGGAAATTATGCCCAAGAGTTAGTTAACTCATTCTAACCCATTGCTTCATCTGGAAAGTACAAGAAAGTAAGCTGAAAATTACTACAAATCTGGAGATTCAGGTCATCATATCACAACAAAGGATAGGATTTGTTTCGTATGAATAGTAAGATCTGAATAGTCATGGCAGGTTCAGTTTGGGTTTAGAGCATGAAAGCTGGTTAAACACACCCCCCCACCCCCAATAAAATAACTTTGATCCTTAGTTTCTTCTACTTGGGAAATTCGAAAGCTACAATATTAAAAAAAAAGATGCTGTACAAGAACGCATCTAAAGCACACGATTGTTATTTCTGGCTGTAATTGCAATTGAGTCAAAGCAGAACTCAATTTTGTGAATCTCAAATGCTTCTGCTGGTCTGGAGACAAGATAGAGCCTACTTCTGGCCTTTTCCAACCGGGTTTAGTCAATCTAAGCATCAAAAGGCTATTCAAGTCTTTGTGACTATTTTCTGAAGAACTGGTACCTAAAATATGCTCAATTTGTTACACAACTACTCTGCTAATGGTGTTAAAGTCACAGCAATCTGACCCCTTTCGAGCTGATGGGGGCTTTGCCATCAACAATCACACCTTTCATTTTGTCTTCATTTATTCGTTATTTCAAAGCATCAGATTTATAATGAATTATAAATGAAATAATTTGGAGAAAAACATTACATTTTTACAAATTAAATGCTTTTAACACTTCCCAGGAGAGGAAAAGAAAAAAAAGCTGCTCCCAGAGGCACAAAGTAAAATTTTTGATTAAATTCTTAAGATTCTTCTCACAAGGGAAATAACCAATATGGAATAGCATTTATTAAAGTGACAATTAAAATAAGGAAGATAAATAGACATCCTTTGTAAAAATTAGGAAATCATTATCTTAAGCTGCACTTTCTCTTGGGCATGTGTAAGCCCTGTAAAAACAGATGCAAATAACAAATTGCCACACGTTCATCTCATTTATGATGTACCTGTTCTGGTTGATTAGATCATTCGCATAGAAGTGCACAATAATCAGTTATTTCATTTTCAAGTATTGATGAAAACCCACGTTTGAGAATTCCTGAACTACACAGTCATGATACCCGATTTTTTTTTTCTTTCCTTCTCCCTTTAAGTCCTTCATTGCACTAAGTGAAGCCCAAGACCACCTACCAAAGGAGCGTACATTCACGTTGTGTACCTCTTACCACAATTACAGTTTGAGTCTGCGCTCCCTCTCTGCCAGGTTTGGGAATACTCCAGGCACTGTTAGAGGGAGGATATGTGACAACGTGTCATCTGCTCTGACTTACTGACTTGGTTGTTATGGGAAGCAGTGCTCAAAACAAGGGCATTTACCGAAACACATTTGTATTGTCTGATTAGCTAGCTCATTTATTCAAAATTGCATAAAAACATGGACAGAGCCCTCCGTGTCGTTCTCCAAAATCAGCAGAAAGATTTGCGATTTCTTCAGTCAAGAACACAGTGGAGTAAACTGCTGATGAACAGAAATTATGCAGTAAATATTACGAGGACTTTTGGGATCGCAGAAAATCTTTAGCTTAACAGAGGAGATCATCTCAGAAGAGCAGAATGTTACCAAATATACAGGAATCTTTCAGCTTGTCTTCTAAAGCAGTCAGTCTCCAAATAGATTTGATCACTTGTGCTTTAATTCTAGGAAGAGACAGTTAGAGCTGTTTTGGGATTTAAATACAAAGGGGCTGGATGTCCCTTTCCTTCCAAAGCTTTCAATATTGACATCTGATCTTATAAAGCACTCTCCAGCTACAACATTTTAAATACGTAGATATTTTCTTTAACAAGACATTTCAGAGGCTCTGTAGATAGCTGAAAACAGATAAAAATAAAATGACTGTTCTGAAAATTCCTCAAGACTTTTCCTTTTCATTTTCAAGGTTTGAAAATTTTGTCATCTAACTAGAAAGATGCTAAAAGTAATGAACACAGAGACAACTCACCTCAAAATACTTTTTATCTTATTCATATTTAAAGGTGTTGAAAAAGTAAAGAAATGAAGACTTAAGTAAATTAAGGTCTATACATCTTTAAAAATTTATCCTTCTGATGTCGAGGTGACAAAAAAGGGTAAGAACAGTGATGGGGACAGCCTCTGTAACTGCACACTCACACCCTACCATGAGCTCTAAAAGCCCTTATTTGGGTTGTAGCAGCAACTACTGGAGTCACCAGCAACGTTTCTAACGATGCAGTGGCAGGACTAGAGGGAGGCAGCAGAAAACAAGAACTCCAAATTCCAAGACAGAAAGAGAAATCAAAGGCTTTGAGACCCCTACCCGAACCTCCCGAAGAGGGGCGCCCTCCACACCGCAAGGCAGATAGTGTCTTCTTGCACATGCGTTTTGAAAGCTCTCGCTTTTAGTGCTTCAGCCCTTTCATCCCACCTTTCTCACGCTGGGGGATTCAGAATTCCCAAAATCACCTTCCTCAGCAGTTTGATTAAGTCAATGTTGAAGGGAAAGGGCTGTCGTCTGTCAACCAGCAACTTCCCCATATCAACCTCTCCCAACCTCTTCATGAGTCAAAAAGTCATATTTAACACAGGTTGAGCTCATAATGACAAAAGCTCCTGAAGACAAATTAACCAAAATGTCAGTGCCCCTGTCAATCCTTATCACCTCCCCCAGGCAGGGCAATCACATCTCCAACCCAGGCATCAGAGTTAAGTTTCCGTATCTCTGGTTATTTATGCAGTGAACAAAAATATTTGCCCAAAGCAAACCAGGCTACAGAAGAACATATTTGGGTGCACAAACGGGGCATGGGGGAACAAGCAAATCCAAAAGGAAGAAAAGAACAAAATAAGTTCACTCACTGGAAAGCAAAAGTTCAGGCTGGACGTGCCTCTCTTCTGAAGGAACTGAAGTCACCACAGCACAGCAAGGAAAACAGAAGCTCTTGAAATAAAACTTAACCTGTTTCCATTTCGTAAATAGGCAGAAGCCAACTGCGATTTTTGCAAATTATTCAATTTTCCTGCAAGCTTCAGAAATATCTTTCAGATTTTATTAGATTTTGGATTGTTCATAACTAAACATCCAAACTCAGAGTATCCCTGTTCTCCCCTTTGTTTGATTAAACCACCTCACGAGTGAATGGGTTTGTTGAGGACTCGAGAAACTTGCATACAATTCCTCGAGAAAGTCAGACTGCAAGCTGCACAGATGGCCTTTGAGAAAGGAGACTGTATGGGAACCGTACGCTTTCTGTAGTATTTCTGCATCGCTTTCACAGACACTGTCAAGAGCCACGCCACCGAGGGCATGTCGGACCCACATCCCCCCATCTCACCCTGCAGACTGCTCTGGGCTAAGCTGCTCAGCGAGTACCAGCACACCATGCAGGCTCTGCAGAGGTGAGGTGGGAACACGGAACGTTGAACACAGTGAGGTGGATCACGCCATACAGCCCTGCGGTCAGCCACAAGTGCTCCAGGTCGGGGCTTCTTCAGAGAAATCGGCACGCAGCCTTCATGATCCTGCAACGGCTTTGAAATCTGGTGGGGCATCTCTTGGGTCTCCTCAAGACAGACAGACCAAGGGGTTTTCAGAAGTGATCCATGAACAAGGCTGGGCAAGTAAGAAATGTTGCCTCGGGCGCATTCAGCCAGACCCAAACAGCTGCTGTATTTCTCCTCCTCACCACAGGGAGAGTGAAACCCCTCCAGCCTGCCGGCTCATTTTGGAATAACCAGGACTTTCTGTCACTGTTCGACTCTGCAGTGTCCCCCAGGGAAAGCCCCAGCTGCCATCTGACCGCCACGGGACACAAACAGCACTGGAGATGCCTCTAAGCTCAGAGAGTGCACTGCCAAGAGTAACACTGTCCTGTAAGCAACACCATTAGGAACTTATAAGCAAAGCTGCACCTTTGCAAAGCAACCTGTGAACTGTGCCAAAAGGCACCCTTTCCAGCTCTGCTAAGTAGTAAATAACACAACTATATATGCAAACAGCATTGCAGAAGACTGAAAATTAGATGTTAATTCATTATTAAAAGTTTCCTTCTAAACCAAGACATCGGATGGAGAGCCTAACATAGTTTTTCCTTGATTACTTGGTTGGCTTCAACATGCACTTGTTTGTTCTTTAACAAGTAGGAGAGGAGCAGAGGGGAGCGAAAGCAGTAGTTAGCAATGATGTATAGACTCCAGGAGGAGAGCACAGGGACAGAGTGGAATAAAACCACATCACCAGGAGCTGGTGACGCCCGACCTGAGTTTTCTCAGCTGATAATCTGGAATATTAGTGATATGAATTACAACTCCAGCATTTCAGGCACCCATTTTTAATCGTCAAAAAGAGGTTTTAGTCACCTTCTTACAAGTCCCATTACCTGTTAACTTTCACGACCACAATCTCAGAGTCTATTTTCGGTGACTTTTCAATTCTTTCTGTTCTTCTTCCTAAGGCTAAACTGTAAATCTGCATTCTGCATAGTGTGCCAGTTAAATAATACCTCTAAATACCAATGTTTTCTACCTTGTGGGAATTATCTGAAACCTCAAAGCCAGTTCTCCCACCAACACTTATATGCAGGTAAAAAATACTCATGCAGATTTTGTTCAAATTCTAAACCCTGTAAAAAATCTGTAGTGGATCAAAACAGATTAATCTGGAGACCCTTACACAGACCTACATTTAACATAAAATTTTGAACGTAATTTGACCAGATTTAAACACATCCATAGAATACAGTGATCTGACCAACTGATTAGCCATGAAATCAAAAGCATTCAGTATGAAAACTCTTAAAAGATTAGACTCCTGCGGGAGGACCACAGAGCTGCCAGTACACTATGCTTGAAATGCTAATTGCTTGGAGGTAACATTCTACCTGTCAAACAGTATGCCAGCAACATCACAGGCTTCTAATGGTTTTAATTAAAGGTCTTACGTTTAGCCACCTTGGTTTAGACATGGAATTAAAGTTAGACTGACTGCCATTCACATCAATAAAGTGTTTTACAAGCTCTGACTTTTCTGTTAATTTTTTTTAACCCAGTATGTGGCTTTCACACCCAGTCCTCTATAGCCTTTGCCAGTAAATCTTCATTATTAAGACACTTTTATTATATTAAACTACATGCACCTTCCAAGGAGAAAAAAAAAAAAAAAAAAGAGCCTTAATGCCATTGAAAGAAAGGATGGCTGGCAGAGCATGATTTACAGTAATTAGCAAGATTAAGAACCACAATTAACTGCAATTAGACAACAGAATATTAAAGGAGAAAAATTACCATGCACTGTGTCAGTAAGTAAATACGTGGACAATGCAGATGAGGCAGAGCAGAGCTGTTCAGCCCCAGTCACAGGCCAGAATACTTCTTCATGTCAATGAAAGCGTGTGTAATGCAGGAACATAAGCTGAGTAAAATAATTCTCAGGGCTGACATAACATAGCCATGACTATATCCCTCTGCCAATGCAAGATCTGCAGATTGCCACTTCTGAGGAGTAGGTTTATATCAATGAAAACTCACGGAATAACTGAGTAGCAAGTTTGCAATAAAAAAGAGAGAAATGCAAGATGTTTACAAAACATAAGAGCTTTCCAGTACCCCAGACAGCTTTGACTTCTTTGCTTCTAGAAAATGAATAAATTGACACTGCTCTTTAAAAGCATTAAAAAAGTTTATTCCTCCTGTGAGGTCTCCTGTTCACTCCTGTGCCATACCCTGCCCTCTTGTCTCCCTCCCTTCACTCCTCCAGGACAAGGATTATCTGGACCCGGCTTAGGCTCCAGGACTGTTTTCCAGTGCTGCTGTTAACAGCAAACGAGTACACATTTTCTCTCTCCTCCTTTCCAGCCAATATAGCTTCTACCCATCGGTGGCTTTGAGACAGAGGGAACTGAGGTGCTCTGCATGCCGGCACAAGCGCAGGAAGAGGTGATGCCTCTCTGGCATCCATCTACATTCTTTAGGACATTCTCATAAGGATGTTCTGAGATCCAAAATGCCACCTGGAGGAGCAGGGTGAGCAGCCGAACGCTCTGCGACCACAGTCAGTGTTGACGATGTCATTTGTCTGGGGCTTGTTTCCTTCTTTCGAGCAGCAGTTGCCACCAAAACGGTCCGTGAAAACCTGGCTGAGTACCCAGAGCCACAGAAGGAGAGAGAGAGATGGGGAAATGGTGTAAAAACTCCTTCTTGGGATCCACAAGTAGGTTTTGCCCAACCAGCATCACTTCTGTTTAGGAGGGGCAATAAATGCTCTGTCTATAAAAAAATCATAGAAAACCTCCAGAAGGAAAACCCTCCATGGTCCTCACGTGGAAACAACAGGCAGTGTTGACAAAGAGCACATCCACCACCCAGCTCGACTTCTCTCCCCAGCGCAGCCAGCTCCTTCCCCGGGCACAGCCTGAACCGCCCCTCGGTGCTGCCTCCGAGGCCGCTGCTCACCTGGCGGTGCCGGCCAGCACTCCCAGTCCCGCAGCACCCAGCCACCTCTCCCGCAAGACAACAAGGCCCTTCGGAGCTCCACGCAGCTTCTCAGCTTGATTTTGCCAACAGGACAAAAAGTTTGTTGGAGCAGTTTCTTGGTTTGTTTGGGTTTTTTTTTTTTGTTTCCTCCAGTTTGACAAATATTAGATATTTTCTGAAACAGATCCTCACAGTCAGCAGGTCTAACGTGAAGTCAGTGAGCCACATCGATGGCATCGGTCTGTGCCACAAATAAAGCCAGTGGCGAAGCCCTGCTGCTCAGATTTAAGAGCTGCTCAAGGGCTGTTATGAGTTTGTGAAATAGACCTTATTAACTTGTTCGTAAGGGTCTGTCCAAACCCTCCGTCTTCTGACAGATTAGGAAATCCAAAAAGAAAAAAAATTACACTACTTTTTCTGGTAACTCTCTCTAGTCTAAATCATAACTACTCATCATCAGTCTTGCATTAGACTGTTTACCAAACCCTGTCCTATAAGCAACTGTGCTGTTGCAGGCATCCCTATATATACACGTTACTGAAGAGGACCACACGAAATGCAGCCACTTTCCCCCCACAGCACAGGCCCTATAATCAACAGGATAGTAGCCAGAATCAGCAGAAGCTACATTTTCCTCAAAGCCAATTAGAATATTATTCTCCAAACCGTAATAATTCATTTCCAGACTTCTTTATCTGAGAATTTTAACCTCCCTCCGTTACCTTTGTGTAGGTAGGTAGCTACCTGGGAGCTGCCTTATAATTGAGACTGAAACAAGCAGTTCCCTGGAGAACAGTAACAGATATGGTAATTGTACAATATTAAATAAAAATAGAAGTTTTCCACATCCAACCTCTCCAATGTTATGATTAGTAATCTATTATATCTGGATTTCAGTAGAACATTCCGTATGGAAATTGTGAATTGAAGAAGAGGAGACAAGGCTCGGGAAAAGAGCATTAGGTAGGTAAGGTAGGGGTAAGGCAAAAGGGTAAGGTGGCCCCCAAGCCACACAGAGGTTAGTAACCAAATTCTTGAAGTATCATCAGCCTTGTAACAGCTTGTTTTTAACTCCTTATTGATTTTTGTTGGGTACAAACCTGAATATGCTCATTAAATCAGCTAATAGGAGTCAGGAGGGTTCGTGCCCCAGGGAGTATCACTGGGAGGAACGATGTGATGCCGAGTCACAGAATGACTCAATTTTACCACTATGTGTGGAGATAGAGAAACATGGCTATGGTTAAGTGAAAGGTGCTCCCCAAGAGCACCAACAACAAGAATTCCTGTCAAATATCAGGAACTTGTTGGTTAGAAGTAAAAGAAGAGGAAACCAAGTACGCTTTACATAGAATGGGAATTTGCAATTAAAAAAGTTAAATCCTATTATGCACTATTTTTGCAATAGACAGAAGCACAAAGAACTCCATTTTCAATACTGTGTATAATTTTGTGTATCTTTGCTCAAGAAAGATGAATTGCAATGTACACAAGTATTGCAAAGAACTGTGTGGATGATCAAAAAGGGGGAACAGAGGATGAGATTAAAACAAAATTGCTTATTTAGCCTGGAAAAATAGCTAGATTTCGTGCCAGTAAATAAATGAGGAGGAGAGAAGAAGCAGTTACGCTATAAGGCAAAGTTAGAAAAAAGAAAAAGCAAGCTGGCTGCAAACCAAGGTTGAAAATAATCAGGGTTTCTAAAAGTCAGAAAAATTAAGCTCTGGAATAACCTTCCAGCTCTCCAGAGGGGGAAGGAGCTGAACCAGTTATGTGATTGGGCTCTATCACTTTATGAAACAAGGTGTGACACTGACGCCTGCAAAACCCGCTTGATTACCCAGGAGAGCGCACACAGCCCCTTGGCCACTGGCGAGGGTTGCTTCATTCCTGCATTTCTGCTGTCTTCATAGGCAGGGTGTCGGCAACCTGGCTGCTGCACCACCAGAATTGCAGGCTTTTCACGTGTCCCCTAAATTACTTGTTTGCTCATGGAGTTTGATGCAGGCACATCACAACCCAGACAGGTGAAATGCCAGTATCAGAAAGTTACCTGCTAATCAAACAGGCTTTGATAAAATACGCGATATCTGAAGAAAACCTCCTAAAAAGGCAAGAAAGCCTTGCCACCAGGTATGAGATAAACATGATCCAAAGAGGCACGTAACTGAGTATTGCACAGTGGCAACGCTGGAGACGCCACCTTCTGCGCGCTACCCAACCGCGGTTTCTAGTTTTCAGGTGTTTGGATTGTCAAGTGGTAGAAGTTACATCACAAGATGCCTGCTGGAAAGCAGCTTTGCTTCTAACTCACCCGATTGAGTTGTCTTTCAGAGCAAATATTGAGGAACCATGCAATGCTATTTCTTGCATTCGGTCCAATGCACCCAAGCAGCCCCGCAGTGCTGGGTGCACAGGGTGACAGGCGGGTCCCACACCCCAGCACTTGCCTGCAAGCAGCAGTTGATCTCGTAAGGATATTGAATAAATGGGGCTGAAAATGAACTTCCTGAGGGAGGTACCCCAGGATTTAATGTTGAGCACCTCTAAGGAGGGATGAGAACAAGCCCACTACGGAGTCAAACATTTCTGCTGCAAAATTTATTCTCCCTTTTGGACTTTACTAAAGCCAGACTTCAGGAAAGAGAAATTTGAGAGCAGTCATCTGCCAATATATTGATATAATTAACTGTGCCTTTGCTAACTTCAGCAGAAGTCTTCTGTGTCTGAAGAGAGGCAAGAATCGCACACTGATCACACAGTTAATTACTGTACTCACTGATGAATAACTAGCGGTAAAAGCATTCAGTTCTGGAGTCTCCTTTCTTCCCCCAATTTTTCAGATTCAAGTTGTTATTGTACATGAAACACGGATTCACAAAAACTTTTTAAAAAAAACCCAAGAAGGTGCTTTCTTATTTACAAGAGAGGACCAGAAAATACTCACCCCATAACCATATACCAAAGGGAAAATAAAAATAAATAATTCTTAAGTTATACACCAAGTGTGACACCAGAGTTTCTTGATGCTAAACCAGTAAATATCACCTATATTGTTCCTTTAGAGAAAGTTTATTGTCCCAGGACCCATTCCAGGCCTGATAGATAAAGGTTCTCACCAACTAGTTCCCTTAATCAAACTGAATACAGGTTCTAAATCAGACAGATAATCACCTAAAAAAGGCTGTTTTCTCGAAGCAAACAGGCCAGGCTCCAACCCCCGTGCCTTTCTGGTCCACTGCAAACCACCCCGTGCTCACGCAGGAGCACCCGCAGCTCTTCTGGCCGGAGACCCCACGCCTGGACGCAAGCGCGGGGAGTTCAGCGCCCGAACCAGGGGCTGCCCCCGCCAAGCTGGGTGAAGCCAGGGGAGGAGTTCACAGCTCAGGCCCCAGGGTCAGAAGGCAGAGCAGACAAAAGCACAGCGAGGAGGCGGCTCACACCGATACCCGGTACACAGCGCATTGCAGGTCAGCCGTCTGCTTTTATCCCTGCTACACCAGCCCCTCCACAGTGGGTCCTGCACTCCTCAGGGTGGGGAAGCCGGCCTTTCTACATGGGGTTAATTAAAAAAAAAGTCACTGGGAAGGGATTCAGAATCAGCTGGAGCACACAGCCATAACTTTCCGTAAAGACATCAAAGAAGTTCCAAATTCTTGTGTTGGAGCAGAACAATATAACTCGCTAAAGACAGAAAATGCAGGGGGAAATATATTTTAAAACTAACCAATGAAAAAACCCTTACCTTTTTCAGCTCTTCCTTCCACTCTCATTTCCAGCTCCTTCCAGCAGCCTCCAGAGCCCCAGAAAAGCCTCTTCTCATGACCCCAGGGTGTTGGTCAAAGCCCTCTCTTGCTCCACAGAAACCCCGAGCTCCAGCCAAGCAGCACAGAACTAACCCACACCCTCCTCCCAAGTGAGCAGAGTCCACAGCCCCAGGCCCTCAGCACTCTGATTTCCTACCCAAACACACCAACAGCTGCAGAATAAATAGGGCTAAAGCAATAAACCCAGTAAGCACGGGTGTCACAGAGGTGTGCTGTCTTACAGAGCCAGGGCATGGCTCACAACACACCACAGAACTGGGGTCGGATCAGGTGGTGGCATTCAAAAATATAAGTAAACATCCAAAACCGTACATCGGTGCAGCATGGTGTCATAAAGGGAGCCATGGTGAAGCTTGCAGGTTATAGACATGCAAACGTGGCTCTGGGATGAAATATTGCTGGATCTTCCCTGTCCTTAACCAAGAAAGCCGGGGAGGTTTCCCAAAGCGCGGCGCTGTGAATGTGCAGGAGGGGACACATGTGCCCCCCGGCCCTGCGTGCCCTCACCCCTGTGTGGCACCCCAAGCATAAGCCACAAGCTAAAAGCTTTTCAATTCTATAATCAGGTGAGTTGAAATAGCCACAGCGCTACTTGTTAAAGGGAAGCCAATGTACTGACTGGTCTCAGGACTGGCTGGTTTCAGGCTAGATCAAGAAAACAGATGCAAGCCAGGAATTTGTGTGGCTTCGTATTGAATCCAGCTGGGCAGAAACCCAGATAGAGTTTTCTTAGCTGGGATGTAAGGAAAAACCACAGAATTCATGTTTCTCTTTCTGCGCTTCATATTACACGTTTGCTTTACTGGCTTCCCCTCCTTTACTGCTCCAGTGGCAGCATTCCATGTTTTAATTACTGTTGACATTTCTAGTTTGCTTCGACTTAGTTTATCAAAACCGACCAACAAAAACCCTCTCTGCACAACATCAGAAGATTTCTTGGGTTCGCTGGGTTGTTTCAGTATTGCAGGGATGGGAATTAACAGTGTTTTAGGACACTCCTGCAAATATGCTTTATAGCTATTGTGGGTTTGCCATTAAACTTTGACAAGTCTTATTTCCAAGCACTCTGAAATGCTGTGATGGTAAATGAGGCTGAATTCCCAGGTGGTCCTAACTAATCTGCATCACTCCCAGAGATCTCCTCAATTGACACCTTGAAAAATGATGATGATCTGCTGCAACCTGGCTTAATTAATTGAACAGTTCATCCCCCTCTCCTCCCCCGTATTAACACACCTGATGTGCAGAATCAGTAACCTGAATAATTACAGTGCTGAGAGCAGGGACACTGAGGGAGAATGTAGGAAAATGCAAGAGAAGAATTTTTATTAAAAATAAATCCGTCACCCATAGGTGAGAACTCTGGATAAAATTAACATGTAAACCCCATTTGTGCTGTTCCTAATAAACAAGCATTTAAATATAAATTGTCTATAAAACAGAGAAGGTAATTCTGCCATCTTTTTGAAGACATTTCCCCTACTCCTTGTTCAGGCCTCAGACTTTGTTAGGGACGCGTGTGTTTGTAAACAGGGACTTCATTGTAGCTTGGACCATCAGTAGCCTCGTGGCTGGAGGCTGTGACACGACTGCAGGTCCCTTGCAGCGAGCTATGGCTGTGCTCCTTCAACGGAGAACACTTGTCGTCAAGCGAGAGGAAAGACACGTTTTTCCAAAAAATTTTTGTAACTATCAAGTCAAAATATTATTATAGAGATTGAGTTTCTTTAATTGGATATAAATAAGGTTTATTCCAAAGGAAATTAGAAGACACAATGTCGTTATCCCCAGGACTTCTCGTTATATATTCTCACAGAAAAATTCATGGATAGCTGCAGATTTTAAATAGCGTTTAAATAGTTTAGATATTGTGTCTCGTAGGAAGCTGATTTCAGAAAAATAAGCAAATAATGGTAATAAACCTCCCATCTTTTCCGACGTTGCCGGCACGGGGGGATGTGCAGAGCCCCGGCGGTCGCTGGAGGAGCCACCACCGCTCACACCGCCCGAGCGCGGCTGCGACGAGCTCTCGGGGCCAGCCCAGCCGGGGCGTGCTCCCTCCTGCAGTAAACTCAGTTTTACCCCCCACGTACCCTCAGCACCCAGCCAAAATAATTGAAATCCCCAGGGACACTTCGATGCGTTTGTAGTTCATGGTGGAGGCTTTCTTTGTGCCCAATTAGTGCTTGTCATGAGCCAGTTTTGGAGGTGAGGATTAAGGAATAAAGGGGTGGATTTTGCCTGCAACGGATAATTCAGTCCCTCTCAGTGTAAGCCGGAGCTGTTAACCATGAGGACGTGAGCGCGCACAGAGTCTTCCCTGTGGTAGGAAACTTGTGTTAATCATCTGACTGACTCTTTCCATTATCTCTAAGTTATTATTCGCTGCTTGCTGGTAACAACCTGATTTGACTGGGCAAGCAACAGAGCTCACATTTTTAAATTAATACGCTTCATAATATAGTATGTAGATATATTCGCATAATGAAGTGAATGGAAATATAGTAGTTTTATCCCAATAATATGCTTTAGAATTTACAGTAGTAAATTCATCTCCAGCGATGTTGGAGCACAGTGGAATTTGGACTGTGCAAAATTTTTATTTTGCAAGGTTTATCCGTGCAAAATCAGGTACCCAATTATGGGTTCAGTTATATATGACAATCATTTTTCCATGAATTCTGAAAGGACAATTATCTCCCTGTCTTCAAGCTAAACCAGCACACCCCAAGAGCGGATGCTCAAAGAGATGACGGGATGTAGTGGGTTTGCACCACCATGACCCTTCTTTTGGAAGAGCTCTGAAGCAGGGAGAAAGCGCCGTGTTTCCTTGTGTCTTTAAGATTGCGTTTCACCTTCTACTGCAAAAGCAGAGCAACAGGATGTTTTTCTTATTAATTTGAGTTTTCTGGATGCCTGAAATAAATT
Organism: Leptosomus discolor; assembly: GCF_034619465.1. Lineage (NCBI taxonomy): Eukaryota > Metazoa > Chordata > Aves > Leptosomiformes > Leptosomidae > Leptosomus > Leptosomus discolor. The sequence continues at coordinate 1,783,129 of NC_141399.1, forward strand.
AGAAGTCTCTCTCAAAGAGATATCCTACATTTTGTAAATTAAAGCCATATAACAGGCAAAATTAGGGTTTAAAATATTTATCTTTAAGTGTGAGAGCTGCTGACTGAAGACTACAGTTTCCTGCGGTAACAAGCAGTTTGACTTGTCTTAATACAACCCTTTAATAACAATTAAAGACGAGCAAAACCTGCCCTTCCCGTTTGCTCCACAGACCCTTCAAAGGAATTGATTTTTTTAATTTAGTTGGCACTCGGGCCGTTGGGCTGCAATCCTTCATTGGGGCTGCTCTCAACACGGAGGAGCGAGGGCCTTGCCAGCCCCCGGCGCTGAGCCGCTCGCCGGCGCGGCAGCTGCCTGCCATCGCCGCGGTGGCACCGGCATCCTGCGGCATCGCTGGCTGCTGCTGACGTGCAAACCCCCCGGTGGGCTCTTCTCTGCTCTCAGATTTTCCGTATTTCGAACTGAGGCTTTATAAATTAAAGAGAGACAGGCTTTCACCCCACGACGCTGCTGCAAATTGTGGACAATTCTGCAATATTTGGCTATGGAAAAAGAAAAATGATTTTTAGTCCTAAAAATTTGGTGCAGAGCCGGGCTGGTGCAAGCGGCAGCGGGTGGGAGGGCAGCCCCGCAAGGCTGGACATCCAGGCACTCCGGGGGTCCTTCGCAATTCCCAGGGGCTCACGCAGGGCAGGCCTTTCCGCAGCCAAGGGATGGAACCTGCGCGTCTTCTGGTACCGCACGTGCATACCTGTCCCGCTGTAGTAGGACTCTGGACCTCGTTAATCTTTAAAACGTGGTTGTATTCATTTCCCTTTCTGTTACACCCACGTACTGATGAGATTTTTGAAAAATTGTAAATTAGGGTGAGAGCCGAGAAAAGCTGTCGCCGCCCCAGAGGAGCTGAGGGAGCCGCGCACCCAGCGCGCTCCCAGCGCGTTGCAGCGCAGAGCAGCGCTCGGGAGGGAGCACAGAGAACGCTTCCAAGCCAGCTTCGCTCGGATCCCGTGTGATCCCATGAGCACTCGGCATCCTGCGAGGAGGATCAAAGGCTCAAGTCCCTGAAAGCCGCTTGGGCGCTGCCTTTTTCAGCCTGCAAGCGAGAGGAACCCAAACGCTCTCAAAGGTTGGGGTCCAAGCGACCCGGCCAAGTGCAGTGCAGAGCAGGTGTAAGAAAGATGGTGTCTCCTAAACACAAAGCTCCCAAATCCGTTGGGTGTTGTTGATGAATATCAGCATTGGGTTTTCACATGGAATTTTACACACATGAAATGCAGCCATTGGACCTCATGCACAGCCAGGGTTATTTTGCATGAGCAAAGATTGACCTAAACGACATCAGGGCCTCGATGTCGAGCTCCATCGATATTTTTCGCAGAGGTGCTTTCCTCCCCAGACAGGCTGAACCTGGATTTAGCATTATGCTAAGAAATGTCACATTTGGGAAGAGGTTGAGAGATCTCATTACCACCTCGGGGTGCAGGGCTTTACGATCCTCACCATGGTTTTCGGTTTATAAAGTCCAGATGAACATTCCAGTATGTAAAAGCCTGAAATTGCCACCTGAAAGAGTTTTGAGTCGTTGGAAGCGTCCCCCTTTTAATGAAACACCTTCCTCTACAGCTGGGCATGCAGTACTCACAGTTCAGCTTGTTAATTACGTTGTGCAAGGACCACTACGCCGTACTCCTAGTGAATGATTTATTAACTCCAGCAACATAAAATCTTCTCTACAGCGCTGGCACACCAAAGACAAAAGAGGTAATTACTGTGCCCAAAGCACTTTAACTTCATTTATACTCTGTACGCTCTGAGCACCACCGCAGTGCCCTAAATCACAGCGTTGTTATTTACTCCTCAGCAACCTTTTCATTGTGAGATGTTCAGCATCGTCCTTCGCTTTCAGCTACTTTGGGGCAAAATCTGATGTAACAGATGATGCCTGCAAAGGGGACACGCCACACGTTAACAAACGCTGTTACAGAAGGATTCTTTGCCATTTCAGGCTCAAACAGCAGTTCTCGTGAGTCCTCCTGTGCTTGGAGGGTATGAGTTACAGTACAAAGTCTGCTTAAGAACTCTGTTCAATTCTGTGTACAATTAATTTAACAATGCTGCTAACATTCACATCATTTTTCTACTCTTTTCGGCTCTGGAACATCTTGATATGCCTGAAGTGAATATGAAATGATATCTTCTAGATAACCTGCATTTATTTAAATGTCTGTGTCTCAGTTTCCTGAGATGTTTCATTTTTACTGTCTGGCACCTTTCCCAAATGAATAGATAAAACATTAACGTGCTGGGGAACAAAAGACCCAACAGCAAGATCTGTTCAGAAAAATGTCTGACGTGTGCTTGCCGATGAAAGCAACTCTTGTTTGCGCCGGGGTGTGTGCACATCTCTGGCTTGGGGTCTGCATCGCTTCAAAATCGATATAGAAAGACAAAGCAAAAGACCTAAAAGGAAAAGGAAAGTTGTAATTTTAAGGTGAAGCATAAACATTGTCATAAGCGTTAAAGCTAGTGTAATTTGGCCGCCTCTTTCCGGGGCTGCTTCTGTAGCAGACGTAAATCAGAGGAAATCACAGTGTGAGAGGCTTTGGCACGACGAGGGGATCCTTTCCCCACCTCAGGAGCTTAAAACCGGAGCCTAAAAGTCTCCCTTGAATGAGCATGAATTGGTGCAGCAACTTCCCTGGTTATTTATTATTTACCTTACCTCACACAGGTTAACCCCCTTGTGTTAGGCATGTGCAAATACAGAGCTGAAAAAACAGCCCCTGTGCTCACAATTACGTCGCGTAAGACCGAGGGAAATGATTGAGAGCAAAGCGTATCGTGGCTGACAAGGCTGAGCTCACCACAAACAGCCCCCTTGACTTCTCCCTTCAGGAGACAGAGAGTTTCTCAGACAGAGTTTCTCAGCGTCTTGAGGCTGTCCCTTAAAGTTAAATATTGAATCAATATTATCTGGGTTTCTCAGGGGGAAAAAATGAATATGCATTTTTCCTGAGCGTATGTGCTTTTAAATACCAGGGTAATTTTAACGGTCTGCAGATAAGCCGAATGAACATTCCACAGCTAATGCATTGTTTGTACAAGCAGTGCCTGCATTGAGATGCGCTGTTTACCACCACCTCGGCCGACCCTCTTTGTTTATTCATCAATAGCAGTCATTTGGGAGAGTTTCAATCTGGCACAGTTCTGCCCTGGACTCAGCAGGTTACCTTCCCATAATGTTGAACATGCTGTAGTGAAGTTAATTAGACATAAGTAGCATATTTATTTTTTTTTTTTCTCCTAGAGAATGTAATTTGTTGCTTGGTGAGCTGTGTGCATCATTCTAGATGCAATAAACATCCAGAGAGGTGTTGAAATCTGGTAGAAGGAAGCAAATAGGTGTAAAACGGGGGAAAATGAGAGCAAGTTGCATGAGATTAAAAGACAGGCTGATGCTGAGAACATAGAGAGTACCTTTTTCTGCCAAATGGGGCTATATTAACAACTAAAACGTGAGGGCACCGTAAGGTGCGTGTTTTGTTCAGATTAACCAGAATGAAAATCTGTCCTGCTATGTTTATCCATCAGATGCTGGAAATACATCATGGCATAGCATTAGCCTCCCATTCTGTCTTTCTTCTCCCCAGAGAATTAACAGAACGATTTTAATTTTACATCTGCTGTTATTAAGTATGGTTAGGTGACCGGCTCAAGCCAACTGCTGCACAGTTGTTGACCAAAGGCAAACTGAAGACCAAAGGCAGAAAACAGAAGTAAAAGAGCACTTGGAACACACTGAACTTTGGGGGGAAAAGCCTGTGACAGCTCTTTAAATATTGTAGAACCATGTCACTTGCTATCAGGCGATAATCTGGTTCTTACACTTCATGTTAATGAAGGACTTAGTGGCTGTATGCTGCTCTGGAAATTCATAGCGCACTTCCACGGTGTTTTACTGGCTATTAATTTATTTTCCAGTGTGAACCCAGTCAGATGAAGCTATATTACAACATGACGTGGGAGTAGCAAATTGTTTCTATTAATCTTATTTACTATAGCTATTTTGAATTTGAGATTGTGAGAACTGTATTGTGCTAGAATGGGTCACCTTGACCTAATCAATACTAATCATCTGCCAGGCTCTTGGAGAACAGGATGGCTTGCTGCACTCTCACAGAAGTCTCACTCTTTTCACCTGCCTGTGTCTTTGCTCTCTTTTGCTTTTCAATAGGATGAGAATCTGAAAAAAAGCAGGCAATCTGTACCTACATTTGTGTGTTAAATTCAACCGCCACTCGTGCAAAACAGAAGAAAATAATGGGCTGCGTTGGCCAAGGCAGCTCAATAATTAGTTTATAGCTAACAGATGATATTAAATGTTGTATTAATGAGAAGCAGAACTTCTGCTACCTTGGTGTTGCATTTATCCATCAAAGCTGTCCATATAATTACACTTTTCCTCCTCATCAAACTCCAATCTGTTTGTTTCCCCTCTTATTATTACTAGTTGGCATTACATTGGGACTGAACAAAACCTCCAGGTGATGGGCTAACAATATTATTCAGGGGATGCAATGGAAAGCAAAAGTACTTCGGGAGTGCGTCCTGTCCTGGGCGATCTTGCAGCCAGTATTTACTCTTCAAGGCCCTTGTCCTTTTATCCACAGAGAAAATAAAATTCCCCAGTGCCCTTCCAAAATTTTGCTCCAGAGCTCTCTCTCGTTTAAGCAGTTATAATGTCTGTACACCTCTGCAGATACTGCCCACTTAATTATGCTGCATTTAGAATGACAGATCCCTGGCATCCTGACAAAGGATTATTAATAATGCTCTCCAGGAAAGCAGAACCAATAGAAAACAATTAAAAAACAAAAAAATGCTTGACAGATTCTCTTCCTCTCCTCTTCCCCTCTTCCCAGCAAGGGAATCAGTAACCCTTTTGTACACAATATGGTCATATAATAATTTTTTCAGGGGAAGGAGCAGGACTTCCTAACCAGAGGCTGCTGGCCCGCGAGTAGCTCGCAGACCTCCCCAGCACCATCTCTGCTGCAGCATTTACACTCGCAGTGAACGCAGGGGTTAAATCCAGGCAGGTACCCCGTTTCCAAGGGGCTCCTGGGCAATGAAAGCAGGAAGGGTGACCACGAGGAGCACAGAGGCATCCGCAGCACTTGGGGTACCCTCAGCCCCCTTGCAGCGCGTTGCCAGCTCTTCGTTGTGCTGTGTCAAGGGTATCTTGATAGCCCACGAACGGTGAATCTTGTACCATGCCACGTAAATGTGCAGAGACCAGAATTCCTGTCCCTTCCCTAACAGCACCCCGGCACTGAGGCAGAGGAGGATTTTGCTGCGCACACCCTCACAGCTTCTCCAGTGCGCAGTCTAGCCAATACAGCAGGAGTAAGCCTTCACTTTCTTCTGCTCTTATCATTGCTTTTGCTCACATCAGCAAGAATTATGTTTATTGACAGTACAGATAAGGAATCCATGCAGAAAAGTGTTCCCAACGCGTTTAGGACAACCAAATCACTCACCACTCATCCAGCAAACGCACATGGCAAGCTGGCTGTTTTCTGGCTCTAGGAACTTCCTAATTATTTTTGGTTTGTAGGCAGGAGAGACTAATTTGAGGAATATTCATTGTGAAATCATGTTCTATCTTTTTAAAGTTTGTTGTTTGGTTTTTTTTTTTAAGGGCCCACAGCTTGCATGGGATTAGTTGAGGAGTAATTAATACCGATTAGAATAGGGAGGGACTTTAAAATGAGTTTTAATTGTCTGCAAACATGGAACAAACTGCTTCCTTGTGCCTTATGCTCTGTCAAACATCCATCAAATCTTTGACCTCCACTAAGGCGACAGACAACCACACAAGTTGGCCAAACAGCGGTACCCTACACCGTAATCGCACCCTTCTTCCAGCCACGGGGAGAAAGAAATGGCCCCAACGCTGTGGGTGCTGGGTCCTTCCTCAGGGCACAGCATCCCCAAAAACAAGTATCAAGCCAGGAATCTCCAGCCAAGTCAGTCACAAGAGACATGGGAGTGATGCAAGTCACGCAACTAGCCTGTAGCAGCAATACTTGTGTACTGTCAATGGAAATAGATTGCTTGAGTTACCGATTCTAACTTTGGGCTGGGCGGTTGCCGTCTCCCCCACCATGATGCAAGATCATCACCTAAAAAAGAAATCATACTTTGTCTCTGTTGCTTGCTGGCAGACATGTCTGGAAGTGTTTTACTTGGAAGTACTCAGAGAACATATTGGAAAACCAGAAAACATAAGGAAAAGTCTGCTCTTGGCAACAGATTTTCCTGTTCCATCCCACTGGAGAGCGACAGCTATAAATGGTTGCAGCCACCCCCTGCCTTCAGCATCAGTGTGATAGAAGAATGAATGGCCTTCGGGGTTTGTATAAGACAGAGTGCCAAAGTAGCTCTTTACTGTGATATTCATAAAGAGGCGGGTTCTCTGCTCTAAATCTTTAACGTCCGTATTAAAAATAAAAACCAAATATTCATTTTTTATGGACTTCTTAAAAATAAAAAAAAAAAAAAAAAAGGAACTCTGTCAGCTGCGCAAAGCTGAAACTAACGCCAAACTTCAGCTCCCTGCCCCCTTGGACTATATAGCAATATAATATAAATATTGTAAAAGAGGATTTGCTATTACCCCTCATCGCTCTGCAAGTTTTATTCCAAATCGCAACATACATCAGCAATGTTCTTCCCACGTCAATGCCGTGGTGCACCCGTGCCTCCTGCTCCCTGGTAGAGCGTTTCCTTAGCTGATGCCCTGGCTTGGTGGGAGAGAAGCAACACGTTTAATGAGGACATCTGAGGCGGGGATTTACTTTTCCCCCGGTTTCTGCACTGAGGCTCGAGGCACCGCTATTTGCTGATTCTGCTCCCCGCACCCGTGTTTTACGGCGCTGCGCCGCTCAAGTCGGTGAGAGATTTCGCCATCAGCTCACGTTGCTTTCCAGCCAAGTGAAATCCTACACAACTGAAATAGGCCATGATTGTGAAAAAAAAATGGAAAAGCTAATTTAGAAATCCTCTCGCTACACAATAATGGACAGCTGGGCCAGGAAGGTTAGAATGAGCAAGCTCGTAGAAGGGAGATGTTGCTGAGGCCGTGAGACAGCCCCAAAAGTTGTAACTATTCTCCTTGCTTCTCCCGTGGCAGCTTTCCCTGGCACAATCCTACAGCAAAAGTGCAAACGAGGCACAACCACGGCAACTGGCCGCAAAATCCAAAACAGCGGATGTTTGTTTTACATTTATGAACCCGCAAGAAGCGTAAAAAACGTGAAGACTGCAGCAAACTACCCCCCCTCTCGACAGGCTGTTAGATTTTCAACACCATGCTACAGTCACCTATTCTTGAAAGTTAGGGCACACTTCAGCCATATTTAAACCTCAGAAAAAGAGAGTTCACTTCTGAAATACCCAAACCAGTAACCTCCCATCAGACAGACAGTAGCTTTTAGCCAGCGGGCATATTTTTAAGCTAACTGGTATGCTGCGATCACCACCGGCGTTACCTTTTCTCAAAATCCTGTTATTAGGAGCAGAACCACAGTTAATTGTTCTGTACACACACGGTATGTAAGTGTAAGGCATGTTGTATTACCTACCTACAGATTAGCCTGTTCAACATTTCTGAGGGGAAAAAAAAAATTAAAAAAGCCGTGTGAGAATTTGTAGAGTTAGATGCTGGCTGCAATCTGGTTCTGTAATGCAAATGGTTTCACCAAATCCTGCAAGAAATTTTGCTTGAGTGATGGCAGAAAGACTTCTCTCATAATGTAGATGTGCCCTTTCATTTTAGATTTTGAATGTCAAGCTTGTTTCATTGCTGACTTCAGGCAGGTTTTTAACCGTGTTGGGCGTGTGCCTGTGTACATGCAGATCTCAGTTATGTGTTACATAAATTTTCTGGGAAAAGGCTATGGTAGAAAGGAATGTGAGCCGCGTCCAGGAGAGCCATGGTGAGGTGGGCACCGTCCACACCTCCATGAGCGGGGCTGGGGCCACATTCCCCTTCCCAGACTCCAAAGGGGCTGGAGCAGGTCTGGCTCCCAGAGAGATGTGGAATCGACAAGTTTAAATCCATTCACAGAAAATTACGCACCAGTTCTCGCGCAAAGCTGCAGCTGAAGTTTATGCTGTCGCACACAAAATACTTTGAACTTCTTTGCCTTTTTAGCGAAATAATCGGTTTCTTCAAATCTGCGAAGGAAACGGTGTCGTGGAGAGATGGGAAGGAAGAGATGTGGGAGCTGGGAGAACAGGAAGACATTAATTACGCAGAGCCTGACAGGTAGAGGAGAAAACTTTGCACTTTTCAATAGGAAAAGAATTAAGAGATGATTGAGAGCAGGGAAAACTGGTAATTTCTTTGAGCTCGTTAAATAGTTTGCCAACCTCTTAATGGAGCTCTGTGTGTTAGGGAGAAATGGAAGACAACCAAAGCAGCAGGCTGTAAATATCTAGATCAGCGTATTTCTGAATATTTACAAAGCTTTGGATATGGGAAATGTTTGTGCTTCACAGCTTGGGTTCTTTTGTGAAGACATAATAAACTGAGAGAGTCCACAGGCAGCTTAGCTGGCCTCACTGCTTTACCATCTCCCTGCGTCCAGCTCTCTCTCAGTAAGGCCAGGGTTACCTCTACGGTAATGTCTATGGCCATTTGTAGCTTTAAAACTACTTAGTTTCAGCGGTGCGGAGTTTAGTAGCTTCATGTAGTACATACTATATACCTGAAATATGATGGGACAAGTGGAACATGCAGCTTGGTCGCGTTAAATGATGAGCTCGTGGTTTTCCGTCTTCCTCAGCAGAAGCTGACAGCCCTCAGGACCCTTCCAAACAAGCACAGACAGAACCCCGCATTGAGTTTCAATGTGCACCCTCACTGGAAGAAGAAAGGATGATGATTTCTGAAATTCTGATGGTTTAAGGTTACCTTTAACCTCAGATATTTCTTCTTTTGTGTAGAACCCAAAGCCCGAAAAATACACTTTGGGGTTTTGTTTTTAAATTACAAGAATTACTTGGCAGGGGCTGTGCTTCAAATTTTAAACAATTTTCTTTTTCTTTTTTCTTTTTTTTTTTTTTTTTGAAGGAAGGGGGAAATGCTCTTTGTTCTTTACTTTCTGAAAGTTTAATGTGTATTTCCCAGAAAGAACAGCACTGAAATATTGTGTCACTGAGTCACTGAAGACCCATAGAAACTGTATCATGTATGATTCTCTTCGTAACAGGCCAATTTTATGGAAAAAAAAAATATACTGGCACAGAGAGAAAGAACTGTTCCTCCAGGTCAGGAAAAGAACTCCTCTGACAGCTATTAAAGTGCAGTGTATCGGCAGTTGGGAGTGATTAACTTTTCTTTTTTAAGGGAGTTGCTTCAAAAAGTCATTAAAAAGGCTTCTGAAACTTGACAGTTTTCTTCTGGTATATAGAGAGGAAAATCAAAAGAGCTACAGTGCCAAAGGAGGTAGGGCAAGCAAAGTCTCTGCCAGCCCGTTACACATGGAAGATGGAAGAACTGTTAAATCCTCAACAAGAAAGGAGAGCAACCAGCACGAAGAAAACACAAAGAGTAAAGCAGCTGTTGGTGCCCGACTTGTCTCTGGCCTTGAACATCAGCCAACCTGTGACCAGGTATCCGCGGCATTCCGACTGAAGAGAAAGCTCTAGGGAAAAAATACAGGTCAAAGAACACGTAGGGAAATGAAAAGTGTGCAACTCATCGGGGCATGGTAAAATTCATCCTGGTGGACTTATGAGCCATTAGTAATTGTCTTTAAAATCTTGTGGAATGGGTGAGAACCCAGAAAACCAAGGAGGAGTGGTAAGAGCAGGGAAAGCTGTAGACAAGTTTTGGATACTTTGACACACAGAAAAATACCAGGAGCAATGACTCAAAACATCCCATTACATGATTCAGAAAACAAAAGACAGACAGAAAAAAGCCAAAACAGACTTTTGGTCAAGTTTAAACCGCGTAAACCAAGCCCATTATTCGGTACACCTGCAAAGCCCGGGGTGGGCTCACGCTGAAAAAGCGTGAGCAGAAACTGATTGTCTGAATGAATGAAAGAATAAAATGGGATTAAAAATGACATTCAGTAAAAAGGCAAATGTCATACTGGGAAGAAGAAATGAAAGGCAAAACACAGACCTCCGAGCTAAGCACTGAGGCAAACTCCCGTTGAGAATACAAAGCATACAATACATTTCCAGGAAATACGAACCACAGCATCGTCACATGCAACACTCCCACCTCGTAGCGACATGGGGACTGTTGGGTTGCAGCCCTAACCACCGCTGGTAGGACCAGTTTCCCCAGCAATCCCCTGTGACTGGGGCTCTCTGAGTGCTGCCACACACGATGCACTTTGCAGGAGGTAATGAGGGGCAAGAAGTCGGGGGTGTCAAAATAGTGGCAGTTGACTCTTTCATAGTTACATTCTCTCTGGGAATTTATTATGCAGCTGTTAAAGATTAATCTCCTTAACTGCTTATATCAAAAGCTATTCTTGACTATATACAGGTAAGAGATACACAGCTTTTAATTAAACACAAATAAAACCTCCAAAGAAATAATTTCCAGTTATAAAGGTCCAAAGCCAGAACTATTGACTACTACGCCTTACATTATTTGCCTTGAAGGTTTCATGGTTGTTATGGAAAGCATCAGATTTACTCGTAGCAGCGAGTCCAGCACAGCCACCCGTACAAATAAGTTGAAGTTATTAAAATGTTATTAAAAGAGCTGAGCAACGTGAGCTTCACCAGCTGGTTGCAGTTGTATGCTGAAGAACCCAGAAGTAGGAAAGGTGCTTGGATGCACTTCCAGCTTGTGTCTGCCCCAACAGCTTTCACAGGAGAAGAAGCAAATCCAGAAAATACACAGACACGAAAGAGAGAAGAAGCTGGAACAGAGAAAAAGGAAAAACAAGTGTGCAAAGAGAATTTGAAACTAATCTTAGATGTCAAAATTAGATGGAAAGATTTGTGATTCAAAGGGAAAGAGCCTCACAGCTGAAGGCACTATGGCCCTCTCATATCAGCGAAAGGCTGAATGCAAGAAGCGCCTGCAACTTTTTCAACTAAATATTTTTGTTTAAAAATAAGATGTACCCAAACTAATATTGTTTAGATGAAAAGGCTGATACAAAAAAGTTCCTGAACTGACAGAACATGAAGCTGAAAAATACTTTTCATTTTGAAATGTGAAGAAAAAAGTTAAAATTCAAACTTGATACAAATCAAAGTACTTTGAAATGACCAGAAAAATGGAACATATTACTTTCAGAAAAAGCAACAATAAAGAAAGAAAAACACTCACCTCAGTTTGGGAATGGAAAGTTTCTGAAGTATTTTGCAGGACAGGAAAACAATTTCACTCTCAGGTTCCTGAGGGAACCTGGAAGAAAAGTGGATATTCAATTTATAAAAGCAAGAAAAGAACCCATTGCGATGTTACCTTTGGCTATGAAAGATATAAATGAAAATAAGTCCAGAGCCAGAACAGCAGCAGTCAAACATGCTTCCACATTTTATGACTGACATGTAAAGTGCTTCATTAAGTTTCTCCTGCCATTCGAAGCCTTATGCTGCCAGGGGTCAATAATAGTTAAATGTCAAGGTACAAAACAGAAAGTATGGAATATGAAATACTGTGGTAAATCAAAAACCTGTCAGGCTGCAAAACTCACAGCAAGTGATGCAGGCGCTGGGAGATGGACGAGTATCTGCAGCTATGGCTGACAGTTAATATTCTGTCTAAAAAAATACAGTTTAGACTACATTTGTACCAAAACAGTGTGAAAGTGATGAAGGGTTTTACTGTAGTTATTCTGAGGAATGGAGAGATATCACAGCAGATATCCATACAGGCAAAGACTGGAGAGAGAGTTACCGCTGGTATTTCGGGAAATGGAACTGCTAAGTGGCTGAGAGTGGAGGAGGACGATAAAAAGCAATAAAGATGATTGTGCAAGAAGCCCGACACCTTTTCCCTGGATACTTTAAAACAAGTATTTTAATCCCACTCTATTTTGAAAGTATCTTATAATAATTTATAATATATAAAAATTATCACCACCAGGATATTTTTTGGTGAAAGCAGTCCCATTTTGCTAATCCAATTTATTTGTACGCAGACATCCCAAGACATCATGCTAATCTTTTGTATTATGGATTTGGGAAGGTCCTTTTAGCTCTGTTTTATTTCTCTCACCCTGTACTTCCTAAATAAGGTCCGGGAGATGTCCCCTGTGGTTTAGTCCCAACCTTGTTCAGACCTTTCAGCCCTGCGTTTCAGCCAGGCGGTGGCAGGAAGATCTGCCACGCAGCAGCCGTTTGTTAGCCTGCGTGCTGTTTGGTGTCCAGTGAAGCAGATTCTTGTTTGAAGAAATCCACATTTATGAGGAACCACTTCGCAAAGCTCTAAATGTTGACCAAATCATAGAATCATTGGTTTGGAAAAGACCTCTGAGATCCTCAAGCCCAACCGTCAACCCAGCCCCACCATGCCCACTAAACCATGTCCCAAAGTGCCACGTCTACGCGTTTTTTTTAAACACCTCCAGGGATGGTGACTCCACCACTTTCCTGGGGAGCCTGTTCCAATGTTTGACCACTCTGAAGCAGAAAAACTCTGAAAAAATGAAATTTGGGCAAATTCCAGTGAAATGCCGTTACATACTAGCTGCCAAAGGGTTGGAGGAGAGGCGTACATGGCAATAACAATAATTTTTTTGAAAAAATTTAATCAAAGATTATAGTGTTTCCAGCATATCAGCTTTCCTACTTTCTTCTTGTTACTTTGGGAGAATCTGGCGGCAACTTCTCCAGACTCTAACCTGGGTGGATGGATCCTTTCCACTTGATCTCAGTGTTCCATCCAAACACGTCATGGAAAATTTTATTGCTACCCAATGTACTTTCCCACCTATTTGAATTTTGTTTCATATAAATTATCTTCTTGATTCTGGCCTGGTAAATTTTTTTTGACTTGCTAAGTCGTTTTCCTTTGTCCTTGTTTTGTGATATGTACCAAATCAGTATGCAAGTAACATTTGCTATCATACTGAAAGATTAGCTGTGAACAGAGGAGAAACAGAAAAGTTCTTTGCTGCTCTACAGATTTATCGTGTACTAGTAGCACATTTGGCATTACAAAAGAGATTGTATGAATTGTGAAAAATGATAATGAAATACAGTTTGGAAATGTTATCAAGAATCCTAGTTTTACCGTGGTAAAATAGAGGCACAAATCTAAGCGGATTTTTTTTAAAAAAAAAAGTTAACTAAATGACCATTGCAATTTCTGAAAAATTATGCGTAGAAAAGCAGGATGTGATTGAAACAAATAACACACATCAGCGAGAGATTAGGAGAATTAAACTACATATGTAAGTATCCAATTGCTAGAATGTTCAATGACTTTAACAACAGACAGTGCTGATGACGATGAAAAGCAGAACCTGTTGAGTGAGACCTCCTTTGACCTGAGGGACACGAGGTCTCTGCTCCCTTAATTCCAGGCTTCAGCAGCTCCACAGGGTGGAGGCTGTGGCCCTGGGGACAAACCCTTGCCATGGGACACGCTGCCACCTTCCCTTCCACGCAAAGCCAGATGGGTTTGGTTTTTATCTCTGTGGTGAGACCCTGTGGTACCATAAAGCCCTGGTATTCCTGCTCACAGCCTTGCTTTTGGCAGGTTCAGCGGGACTCACCAAGCTGTAAGGGAGCTGGGACCTGGCTCCTCAAGCAGCTGCTGCTCCCTGGGCAGGGAAGGCGGTGGTGACGCTCGCGTTGGACCTGGCTGGAGTCAGGAAGGGGCCACCAGTCCCCACGTGAGCCGTGGGCGTTGGTGTGCATCCCGGAGGATGCTGTGAGGGCTCCTTTCCTCGTGGGTGTTGGAGCAGGAGGGGATGCTGACAGGTGGAGGGTTATTCTGCTTGTTGCCCAAGAGTTTGCAGGATAAGCCTATTGCACAGTAAACACAAAACAAGCCAACAGTCGTTGTGCAGAAGACTCTAGTATGGCAATATTTTGTTTGTGCTTTTTGATGTTCACCTTCCGGTTGCTTTCTGTGGGATTTAAGGAATAAACTCTAGATACTTTTTTCATTTCTTTTGTTAGTTTGCCAGAAACTCCAGCCTTCAAACTAGAGAGAGGGAGAAGAGACGTGAGAAGGAGAGGGAAAGCCCTACCTGGAAGCCTCGCAGGATTGCTGGCCCCAAGTACTAGCACATGTCTGAACGCAGAGGAAACCAGTGTTAATGTGATTTTGGAGGAGAATTCAGCAAGGAACTTGGCATGCAGAAAGGGCGGTAACTAACAGTTATGCTTATGGTAAGTAGTATCTCAGGAATCAGGACATCTTTCCTTCTTCAATCAACAAATTTCAGGTATTTGGGTTGTCTTATTGGTTGGTGTTTTATGGTGAAACTAAGCACATTTTCAATTTTTTTTTCTTCATAATAAAGAAATCTACTTTTTGTTAAACAGTTTAACAAAATTCTCTGTGTAAATTGCAGGACATGTGACACAGAAAAAAAAAAATTGTAGTTCTTAATTTTTTTCCCCTGGTTAATGTGAAGAGATTACCACCATTTACGCAAAGAAACAGTTCAGAAGAGGCAAATTCAATCAAGTGGATCTGATTTTTATATTTGAATGAGGGTTTGGAGAGACCTACACTTCAGTAATCTAACAAACATGTAGTTTGTCAGTACAGTATATTCAGCACTAGTATTAGAATAATGAATAAAACATTCTTAAAATGCAAAAGCTTTGTGAAAACCAGTTCAGTGTGCACAGCTCTTGGGTAACAGCGGAGGTGAATGACGATGCTATATTTGTCTGATCGAGCCTTAAGCAGTCGAAACAAATAGCTATTTAAAAGAAATTAAGGAAAAATGTCAGATTTACACACACATGACTTGAATTCCATGAATGAATGTGCCCCTTACAGCATGCACAAAGTGATAAGGCTTACATAAATGCCCTACATCATCCTGTCACTTTCTGATCTTCGAAATCCAACAGAATTATTTATAGCTTTGTATGAAATATTCATGGAAAAGTGTCCATTGCCTGAAATTTCTGCTAAAGAGTAATTTCACTTGGTTTTTTGCATTTCCTACTATCCTAACAATTTAGGTCAGGCAAGAGCCGACAATATCATATGTCTAAAATAACCTGTGATGAGTATTGAAGCCTTTAGATTTGTAGTAGGTGTTTATGCAACAGGCCCAATCCAAGCCAGCCAAAGTCAATAGTAGTATTTCCATTTATTTTAGCCTGGATGAAGCCTTACAAGCTATCTTTTTAATTACAACGGCCAACTCAGTAATTCGCCCCATATCCAAGGCCACTGTCACACACCACCATATTGTGCAGTAGCAAATACGTATTTCCTGGGGCCAGTAACAGAACAAATAAATGCTGCCATATCCCCCGCCCAGCACAGATTGAAATTCCCTTTTGGTTTAAAACTCTTAGAATAATAAATACAAAGGCACAGGAACAACATGGCCGGTGCTGTTGGGCTGAATGCGGCGAATGCTGTGAGTGAAAATACGTGGTGTAATCTCAAGTGTTGTTGAACACGAGCCAAATTATGTAATCATTATGCCAACATATTTTTCACTGACTTCAGTTAAATTGCCTGGCTAAATAAAGATTCCATTTTTCCCCATCTTTAATATATTATAATTTTTTTTTCTGAATTATATGATCATCTTTAACTCCATATAATAAATACGCAAAATGCCTAAAGCAACAGAAGGTAGGGAACATAAAAGTCCAATACAATAAATATCTATGTGTGTGTGTGTGTATATGTATGTGTACAAGTAAGGTGCACGTACACATACATGTCTGTATGTCTGTCTGTCTGTCTTGTAAGGAAGGATTTTCTCTGGCAGGTTTTGAGCTGCCATTTTCACTTGACGTAATTGTGATTTTATGACCACCAGATGTCATAAAAGCATCTACGTTCCCACTAGCAAGCAGGAGCTGCTTCCATCCCCTCTCTTCATGCAAGCTCTGCTTTGCAACTGCTTTCTTTCTGGACAAGGAAAACTGCGGAGTTAATTGAATGTCATTCAGTCTGGTGAGATGTCTGGTAAAGAAACAAGTAAATGGAAATGTCTTAAAACATCTGAAGCTTTCCACAGTCCCACCGTCCCCACAGAACCCTGGCCTGACACAACTGAGCTGAAGGTGACAGCAGAAGCCCGACGCCTGATCCCTCTCTGACATTACTTTGCCTGGCAGAGCTCAGCGCGTTTTTCTGCCATTGAACTCCCAGTTCATGACTGCCCTTGAGATAAGGCCATCTCATCTCTGAGATGTCTGTGTGAGCCCAACCACCAAAACCACATCTGGGAAGCTCCACTCACCATCCCCGACACCTCTTCTTTCTCCTACCGCTGGTCACTCTGCGCTTGATCGATGGCCCCTCCTCTGTCTGACACAATCAAGCTTGGTCCCAAGCATCTCCACCCTCTTCCCACCCTTCATACCAACTAATGATGATGGTTTTGGCAGAAGCCCTGCCTGGCGTGCCCCATCACAGACAATAGAAATAAGCTTCATAGCTATCTCATGTTTCTGCCCTGGGTTATATTCGCAAAGATGTGTAAGAGAGGAATAGGGTGCCCCTATTTATGTATTTCAGTTTCCAGAGACCGTAATATTGTCAAGGGGATCAGTATTCTCATCTCAGAAATATTGCTAAGCAGCAATTACTACTAAAATCTACAGGTAAGAATATTAAAATGCTTTCCATGTGATAGTTATGTATCTAAAGAAGTTAAGTATGTAATTAGACAGACACACATGACAAATATAAATACTACATACTAAGTATTTGGACAGCCATAAAGAAGTACCTTTTAAGAACAGTGCTGACTAACAATCTAAAGTCCCAAAGTTTTCAAGCTGTTTAAAATGCTCCTCTGAATATTACCACAGTAATTCATTTTCAAAAATTACCACCGCACTTAAAAGCACAGTGGTTTCAAGACATGTATCTCATGTTCCTGCTCTCTCTTCGCTCATGTCGACTTTATCTTTTTGCATATTTTATATATATTTATAATTAAAAAGCAGCATTTGCTGCACAGTAAGTCCTGAAAGGTTTTGCATATCATATACTACACAGATGTAATGGATAAAGAATAGGATGTATTTACTTCACCTTGTGAAAGCCATTTGCACATAACGAAATGGGAATTAGAACAATGTACCCTAATGCCACGTATTGGAACAAGAAGAATCAAAAATTACCTATTTTTTACATCAGGTTGTCATTACCATTGTAAATAATACATCTCCCAAAAAATTCTTGCGGATAATTGAAAGGAAGCAATGTTCTCAGGAAGCAGGTGTTTTTCCCATTGCTACCAAATAATTTAGGATGGCGCATAATATTTTGACAGCATGCATGCGTGTGCGAGGCAGAAACTCTCCTTCAAGACAAAGGCTCTGTGAACGACAGATGTAACGACATCAAAGGCTCCAAACCCTGAGGAGGTCAAGCTGAGACCAGAAATGTGGTGCTAAGTATCATATATAAAATATCATCTTAATTATTTAACAAAATGTTGAAAATTAGGTGTAATTTCCAATTCTCACTTCCCAGCCTCAACAAAACAAACTCAATGGAAATTCTTGGGAGCTGAAATTGTTTAATTAATTGTCATTGGGACGCTGGTTCCGATTCAGATTGCCAGAGGCTGTAGGCTCCACACGTTTTGAACAAGACGGTCTCTATAACACCACTAACACCTTCATCCCCTTTTCACATTGCTCTGCTCTGAAGCCAGGTATGAACTTTGAATTTCAGATCTCAAGTGCAAAACAAGGTCAACTGCACACGGGTAATATTTTTGCAAAGACGATCTAAAGTTAATAGGAATTCTTCAGATCGGCTTGGCCTTACGAGGTGCAGACCTTTATTGTCAATGTATTTACCAGCTTCAGATTACACTTCTAGCACAAATGGCATTTAGATTAAAGTCTGCAGGCCGTGCATTTTGGGTTTTGTCACGCCAGAGTCAGTTAAACATTGCACACACACACACAGAGCTCACATTTGTTCTGACTTCAGCAGGAAATTGTCTTCAAACACTGTTCCCTCCTACACATAGAATAAAGCTTCACTAACATTAATATTCAGGTAAAGTTAATTATGTTTGCCTTGTTGATTGCTTGAGTAAAGCAAATGTTTTGCTTTCCGCTTTCAGAAAGGGAGATCGTGACTCAGACCAAGCTGATCTTCGGGTGGCTCCAGACCCTCTTCGCTGCACCCCGTCCCCAGCACACGACTGTCACCTCCCGTCTGATCACGGCGCGATTAAAATCAGATCGTGCACTCTTCAGGCTGGGGACCTTGTCCTTCTCCTTCAAGGAGCTGCTTAAGAAAACCTGTCCCGATATGACCTGTAGTAATTCCCTCGATGCTGGCAATAAATATTGTGAAATTGCTGGAGAACCCGTCCCCGTGAGGAGAGAAAGGGCACAGGGAAGAGGAGGCTTTCTGTACGGGCTGGGCTAGAGCTGCCTGGTCTCTCTTACCTTCAGGAAGATCTTGCTGCAAATTTAAATAAATAATAGCTAAAATTGCAGTCTCAATACTCTCATTCTTTTTTTCTTTCCTTCTGTCTCTTTCCATCCCCTTTCACCATCACATTTAAACCCTGAAACTCGAAAAAGCTCTCTCCAACTACATGTAAGTGTAAATTCACATTCTTGTGAATTTTTATACCAATTCGTGGTAGTATAAGTTGATGCACATCTACAGCTCTGCCACGTAATTCAATCTGTTTCTGTATCATTACAAGCACAAATCGGAGGTGTGATCTGGTGGGATACGAAAGGACAGACCAAAACTAAAAGGCAACATTTCTCAACCTATCAGAGAAGAAAGGAAAAAAGCAGCTCAGTTTTGACAAAACCTGCTCTAAGTTTGCAATTATTCACTAGAAGAAACTGCATTGTAACATAAATGAACGTGTTAAAACTGCTTATACATATATGAAATGCTTAAATTCTCTGCCTGTTCTTCATTTATCATTTTTTGTATGAGAATTGATTGCCTCTACATTATACAACTCCATCTGTTCAAACAAAGAAGTTACTATTAAATAAAACCACGGTGTTCAGAAATTCAAAAATCATGTTAATAGCAATATTATGAATGCAAGAAAACTACACATGCATTTTAAAGTTATCCATTTTACTCTCAGAGGACTGTTCCATTCACTATGCGTACTCGTTTGCTGTGAAAAAAAAAAAGAAAGCAAAATTATATTTACCCATTTGACAAACCAAAGTGAAGGAATCATATCTCCCACTAGCTTGAATTATAAATATAAAGTCAAAGAATTGTGATCTCAAGACACATAGTTAAAAGAAACAAGAAAATTCTTTTGCATAACACAACAGCTTTTCCTCTTCCTCTCAAAGTTCCCCTCCACAGAGGATCCTTTGCAGTAGGTGGGAAGCGTAATTCTTTAAATTTTCTTGCAGTAGCATAGATTACAGCATTAAATGTTGACACAGTAAAGCAAAACAAACGAAAGAAAAATCTTCAGATTTGGGGATTTTGCTCAAAACAAAATCTGAAAGAAATCTGAAGTTGCGGTTGCTGCATAGCAACAGTGGTGCACAGATCAGCACTGCTAGAAAAAATGCTGTTTCCAGAAAAACAAAACCAAAACCAACCAACCAAACAAAAAAACCCCACACCAAACATACCTGGCCTGCACATTAATTGAAACATAGGCGGCTGAATCGCTACAGAAAAATATCATCATGCTCAAAAATTCCTCTGGCTCACCTTGCCAAAGTGCAGCGCTGGATAGGAAAGCTATTATTTCGGTAATTCATAAAAACAGAAGAGCAGAGATGAGGCTTAAGGGAATACAGGAAAAAGATACAAACTGAGTGTCATGGCAGCACAAGCACAATAACGGTGGTGAGGAGCAGTGAAGCGAACAGTACAGGGGGTTAAAAAAAAAATAATAAAATTGCGGACCACCTACTAAAGATGGATTTCTAGTTATTTGGGTTTAAACATACATGTCAGGCTGGGAAGATCAGAATCCAAACAAGTTTAAAATTTTCTGGTGCTCTCTGGCACGAGAAAGGGCAAGAATTAAAACTCGGGTCCCAGTTCCAAATTGGGGGTGCAATTCCGAATGCGCCCACAAAAGGCTCTCCCTTGGTTCTGCCCAACCGCCACTCGTAGGGGTCGGTCAGGTCATGAGAATTTCCTGGATCAGCCTCGTCTCCTCTCCACTCAATCCACGCCCCCAGCCCCCGAACAAGCCGTTCAGGAATCCACGCGCCAAACCCACCGACTCGGCTGCTCTCCGCTCGCAGCAGCGGCGGGTTCGGTTTGGCACCCGAAACAAGCCCCGAGCGGGTCCCTCCTGCTCGTCCCTCCCCGGTCCCTCGCACCGCAGCAGCCCCGAGCTGTTCACCTCGCTCAGGGCTGGGGCGGGCGACAAACACGGCTAAAGACGGCTGGCTGATGCATCACTGGAAAATACCGCAAAATACTGGAAAATACCACGAAATACTGGAAAATACCATGAAAGGAAGGTGAAAGTTCCCTTGGTTGCAGCACAAGAGGGTGCATCAGAATGCAAAACATGCCTCTTCTCTGCAGTGACCTGTCGCTGCAAGTCCAGGGCAAGGTTCAATCTCCCCTATGGAGAAGAGGTGCTGGACCAAAGCAGCACACCAAATTTTCTGTGCTCCTTTGTAGAAAGCCCTTCCCTTCCCAATCTTGTGTAAGGACCACAAGGAAAAGGGCTGATGAGACCCCAAGGAAATAAGCCAGTAAGCTGATGCTGAAAACAGGATCGAGAATGTGTTTTTATAACTCTATAAAAAGGAGCCTATCTGATAAGTCTTGTTGCAAAAACAATCACTGCAGACATTTGACTTCCAATTCCCTTGCAATTCACGCTGACCTTTGCCACCACACCGTGTATACAGCTATAGCATTTGGATTAAATAAGTGGCTCTGCTTGTTAAAGCAGCACTTCCTACAGGTTAACATCTCAATTTGAACTCCCCTTCGTGCTCCCCTAGTGTGACTGAATGGCCTTTAGAAATTTATCATCAATCTCAATTGAATTACGAGAGAAATTATTAAGCCAGAGCTATGAGCCCTATTTGCCAGAACAAAAGTGGTACATACAGAAACTCATGTGAAGGGATCTAGCACTGCATGGGACAGAAAATTAAACACAGGTTCCAAGACAACTCCCTTGAGAGAGCGACACCGGTGCAGTATGCGTGGGACACACTGGGAGAAGGATCACGCTTTATGACAGTCTCCTTCACAAGTACTCTTTCTAATATTTCCCAGAGTCATCAGCTTGGCTTTCCCCCTCCTTCTCCATTTACAGAAGATAAAATCAACAGAATCAGGATCCAAAGGAGCCTTAGCAGCATGTGGATGAAAACAACAATAAACCCCCCTGTGGTCTCCTAGCAATCCAACCAGACACCGCACGATGCTGATCCCCCGACTCCTCCAGGGCACGTGAGCCTGTACCGCTCCTAAAGATTCAAGAAAAGGTGATGAGTCAGTTCCTCTATCTTGATCAAATTCGTCTGGAACTGCAACAGCAGCAAAATGCAGTTTTATCTCCAAGAGGGGGAGAGAAATAGAGGGCACAGATTAGACACAAAGGACAGAAACAGCACATTCCAAAACCTGAGATTCTCATTAAGCCAGAAGGAAAGAAAACCAGTGACAAATGTGCTATGCTGTGGAATAGGTAATGGAAAAGGCAAAGAAAATGTACGTTATGCACAGGACGTTATAGTGCTTTACAGCACAAAGTTTGCACTGTTTCAGTAAAAAAAAAAAAAAAAAAAAAAAAAGAAACATCCTAATGAATGCCTGAACACTGCTTTATTCGCAAGGCGCAGGGGGAAGGCTGCCTGGTGAGCACATACTCTAGACTCAAAGACTTCAAACTATATGAAATATGATGAGAATGGAAAAGAAAGTGGATTATGCTCTGAAATATAAGCATGACACTATTAAGAAATATAATATTTCATACCGTAAAAAGAACAAAAAGTGGAATCACTGGGTTGTGAAAGTTCTTCTTTCCTCAATTAAATGCGGAGTGTAACATTACCTGATTGAGGGGAGAGAAAAGCTCTTGCTTCAATAGTTTTTCTAATTTACTCAATCCCTTAGAATATACTGGGAAGCTGAAAACCTCTAACCGAAATTTGTAGAGGCAGAGAGGAGTCTCAGTGAGATAAAACACGCTGCTGGTGTCAGCACCCAGGGCACCCCACCAGCATTGGGGGGGGAGCGGTGTGCTGAGCCCCCGCCTGCACCCCCAGCCATGCTGCGGAACAGCTGTTCTCTCAGAACCTTGGTTGAAAAGAGAGACGGGAGACACCAGGGCATCCAGCGAAAATCACCACCACCACTGAGCAGGAATCGGGTCTTTTCTCACAAAACGGGAAAAAGATGCGTTGGGCTGAACCAAAAGGGGATGAATTCTGACATACCACCTAAGACATAGATCGGCTGTGTGAATCCCACAAAATACTCACAAAATAGCCATGTCCAAAAAAAAAAAATCATAATCACAGCAATGTTTTAAGGTGTTCAAGGCGCTGGAGTCACCTTGAATTAGCCAGACAGAAAATAAAAGCTTTGTTTTGGCCTGAAGCGTGTTAAAATAACTCTATTTTATCTTGAGAGATTTTTTCCCCCCTCCTCAATGTTCATCCCTCCTTTTCTAAAGGCGCCTCAAAAATGGTTGCCAAGGAGTTATAAATATTTTTCATGGCCACAGGAGTGTTTTACTGTGGTGAAAGGAATCTAGAGATGCCACCCGAGGGAGAGATGCCGAAACCCGCTGCTGGGCAGAGCGTCGGTGATGCTGTGGGACTCCTCACCGCCACGGTACCCGCTGCAGAACAGGGTGCAGAGATCTGCCGCTGCCACGCGTGAACCACTTGCTTCTGCCACCGCCTGGAAAAGTTCTGTAGGGCCCGAGCTAAGACTGAAAACGATGCCGACGTACCTACACGAAGCTGCACAAGCAACCAAGCGAAGATGTAACGCGTCGCTGGCACTACAGACAACTGTTGACACACAACAACTCCTTTGGCAACAACGCGACAGCTCGTCTCTTTTCCGAGGGGCGACAGTTACCCAGCAAGGCCCGTCAGTGCCAACGCAGCTGCGTACAGAGCACGGAGGTTATAGCGCTTTAGCCACGTCAAAGCTATAACTGAAGAAACAGGTTTTTAACGTAAGCAGGGCTTTATTTTTACTGTGTCTGGCTTTAAATAGGAAATTAACTAATGATATATCGTTAATATAATACAATTGATTAGGAAAATTATTGGTTTAGGTCACCACTAGACTGACAGAAGCCCTAGGGAACCGTATGCTCGAAACCAAGGGGATTCTCTGCTGAAGCAGGTTTTTTTGTCCAGGGATGAATACTTCTCTGCAGAGTTAAAGCCTGAAGTCCTACCTTCCAGCCAGACCCATGAGTGCTCCTAGAGCAGCCAGGCCTCCGAAATCCCGACAGACTTCAAACACGTTCTCAGGAGCAAGAAAGAAAAGGCTTGGGGAACCAACAAAGGAGATGAAATTTGGATTATAAACCTTACAGAAACAGATAAAAGGAGTCAGAATAATTTGTATGTTCACTCACCTGAGTAAAAGCCAATTTAAATAAATAAATAAATAAAATATTTTGCTTTATAACAGCTTTTAAAATTTATTTGAAGCTCCCAGTTGAAATAAAACAAACTCTTAACAGGCAGGAGAAGACTGGAATACTTAAAACTGAAGCGATCTAAACAAGACGAATAGAAAGCGTAAGGGAATGACACAGCAGCTCATTAGGAACGGTTCACGGAACAATCTTATCAGTGAAAAAATTTCCCCCCCTACATTTGAAGAAGGCACCCATTTAATAGGAAAATTAATTCAGAACGTTGACTAAATTAAGCCTGAAGGCTTTCAGCAAGGTTATAACAAACTTGTTAGGTGTTTGATTTCCGATTTATGCCCCAGACAAGTCTGAAAATAACATAACTTTGCTTTACATTAAAAATAGGCTCTTGTAATTATTCTCTGAGTATGATCCATGCGTACCTAGCGTGGGTCCCTCACCGTGTGCCTCCTCCGTGGATGCCGCAGCGGCACCGCCTCCCGCTTTGCACAGGAGTGTGGACGTTTGTGACGAGTTTTCTGGGCACTGGCGAGGCTGCAGGGCCGGCTGGTGGCCCTCCGAGCTCCTCTCGGCGTCGGATCAGGAGTTACCCACCGCTGAATCGAGCGGCATCGCAGGTAACAGTGGAGTTCAGCCGTCTCCCACAGCAGCCTTAACCCCACCATTGAGCTTCCCGTGTGCTGCTGCTTGGGGTGAAAGAGGGAAGACGTGAGCATCTCCAGGGAAAACGGGGATCTGAGAATTAACATCTGTATTGATATTTCCACCGTTTTCTACCAGCAAATAGGTTAATTGGTTTTGTTTACTTTGAATAAAACGTGGAGTTTTGCAATATGTTTGTTTTGGACACGGAAGCGGTTTTTAATAGCCTGCCATCTCGGGTTTTGGAACTGAAACACCTGCACCCTCTTTGAATTGAAAACGGCAACATTTCATTTTCTTTTTTAAATATGGGCTTTTGTGGTAGTGATGGGAAAGACTCCAAAGGGTTTGTGACTTGGGTTTTCACTTAGATAAACCGGCCATGGCCAGAGAGGTTATTTAACCTTATTCCCCACCATCACAACCTCAGCTCTGCAGGCCAGGGCTGGGACTCCTTGAAAGGAGAGCTTTTCCTACGGAGTGACGGCAGAGTCTCTCTTCCCTGTAAGACTCTCACAAGTATCAAACCATTAATGCTTAAAATGGGAAGGTTTTCTGTTCCTAACCACTGGGGAAGATACTGGTAAATAACAGCTTTGCCTTTTCGTAATCAGTGTTCAGCGTGGATTGTATGATCTCACAGTGAAGTCCAACAGACTGTTTCATGAAATTCAGCAGGAATGGACAACTGAATCTAAAATCTGCTGGGAATTAGGTATGTACCCCTGTAAGGGGCCCTATTGCCCCTGGTGGTGCAGCACTGGTGTGCTGGGTCTGAAGATGGACTGAAGGACTGAATGACCCAGGATTAGTTCCCAATTAAGTGACCTGGGCTGCGTCTCTAGTAGTGACCCTGACACCTATCGGGGGACATTCAAGGCAGGTATTAGCCCTGCCCATGAGGAGCTGGAAGGGAACTTCGCTGCCCAGGCGGACAACAGCAGCAGCCTGGCTTTACAAGTTCTTACAATGACGGCGCGCTGTTTTCAGATGCCCCGCTGCGTTTTTAGAGCCACTTTCAGATCTTCGGCGTGCTTTAACACGGCAGAGGATGCAGCAGAGACACAAGCTGTGATTCAGAATCATTAAAAGATTCAAAAAGAAGAATTGACTTATTCAAAGTTTTCAATCTGTCCTTATTTAGATATGGCAAATAAATAAACGCTGCCCCAAGAAATACGGCGCAGTGAGATTGGCGTTTTGACGTTGAGATGCACAAATGCTCATGCTATTCTTCTCTTGCAATAGTTATTGATCCCATTTTAATCCAAAATGGCTTTGACAATAATATTTCCCCAATCTCTTTCCTTAAGTGAAAGCTGCTACGGTTAACAAACATGCCAGAATTTGATCCAGAATTAAAGAAAAAGTAATAGGAAACAGTATAATTCAATCACTGCACTTTATGAGACCCCATAAAGGAGCCAGAAATCTGTAGCTGTATTAGCATTAAAAGAAGAGTGATACACTTATTACACTGATTTTCTGTTTTAACACTTACTTCAGGAACCTACCCAGCTTAAATACTTGCCATATGTCTGCCTTCACAGTAACTCATGCAAGGGAAATGCTTCATCTGATTCTCTGATATAAATGGTTATGCTAGCAAAATTTGTTACAGGCCGGTATTCAACGCTGGTGTCCAAGGACAGAGTGAGTTATAATAGAGATAAAAGTTAAGACAAAAAAAAAACCAAAAAACCCTGAAGATCTCCAGTTTCTTTTTTCTATAGAGCTGGCTAATGGATGTGCTGTTGTTGGCAGCCTACATTACAGCTCCCTCTTCCCAGGGCATGAAATGTCGTACAGCTCCTTCTCAGGCACACGTGGAGGGCAACAGGCTCAAATTATAGAGAAGAAAGGTGTGACAGCTTTCTGTGCAGGATTTTCATTAGGAGATTATAAAGCTCTTTAAAGAAATAACATCATTACTCATTGCTCTCCTCCCACCCCCACTTGTGCTCAGTAGTGGATACAATTTCAAGACTTTTTTTTCCATTGCCAGAGGAATTTCTTGTCGCTTCATGTGTTGATAACTGAGAAATTAAAACGGTATCTAACCTTGTCAGAACTAAATAATTTTGACAGCAATTATATCTGCTTCTTACTTGTTAGTCTTCAAATATGTCCTGCTCCTTTCTGGATCTGTGTGACCCGACCCCCAGATTTTCCAGGAGAAATGTGTTTGAGTAACGTCGCAGATAATGGTACGGGAGCACAGCACAGCATCCAACAGGATCCCTCTGGTGCCTATTTGCAATTAGAACAGCTCAAACCTGTGAAAAATGCTCAAGGTAAGACAGGTACAGCAGGGCTTGGCCGGTGAGAAGGACGACCTGCCTAAGGAAAAGGTACTTCTCCACATTCATTTCCTACGGCCTGCACACCCTAGGCCTGAACAGTCCCATCCCTGTTCTGGGTATCACCATATTTCCAATTTCTTTGGAAACAGCTGGCTCAAAAAACCCAACTGAAACAGAAATGCCAAAACTTTGTTCCAGTCACAAAAGCAGCCACAAAAAATGGGAATTTTTTTTTGACCGGATGCTCCCAATTAAACTGCAATGAATCACTAAAAGTGTACGTAAGTGCCTTTTCAGTGTACATTTGCCCAACCCATCGTGACACTTATCAGAGCACAACTCTGCGTGACAAGGAGAAGCCATGTCATTAGTTCATAGTGGGACCTTTGGGGCAGTCACGACTTCTCTACATACGGTTTTACCGACCCCAAAACGCACAGAACGATTCTTAGCCCCCACTCACTCAGAGTTTGCACTTGCAAAGCGCGTCAGGTGGATGTTTACGCAGCCTGTCTCTGATCGCAGGAGTAACAGTGGGCACTTAAGCAGCTGCAGAAGAGAAGTATCAATGCAGTGGGGAAGAATCCAGCTGTGCTCCTTCAGGAATCATTTTAAATAAAAATTGTACAGATTTTACTGGAAGCGACATTAACAGCACTACGGAGCTGAGATGGAAACTGGCTCCATTTCATTTCCAGGCGTACCACGTTCAATGAACAGCATTAACTGGGAAAATAGCAAGTATTAAGAAATAACCCAAGCCCCTGGTACATTAACAGTTCATCAAAAAATCAATTATTCTATAACCACTGATTAATATAATCTAGTTTAACTTTTGCGGTAATTTCAGCCGCTCCAATAGCTCGGTAAACTACTGAGAAGAAACATGAGAAAATAGTTATCTACAAGTATATAGCCAAAAATTAGTTAAAGATTTGAAATTGAGAACTCTGATAAACAAGCAGCCTTCCAGACACCTGGAACTTCAATTTACAGCCCTGGTGCATAGCATGCTGTGAAAATATATTAATCCTTGTTAGAGTGGGAAACTTTTTCTTTGAGTAGCAGTTTTTCGTTACCTTGCCTTTCCACCCCTGCTTCCTCCATGTCCCTTCGTTCCAAATAACGCACGAAATTTGCACTCTCATTTTGCTAAAGTCCATTATCAAATATGCTTCACTAAGCCAAATTCAATACTCAAAGGTGGAAGGTAAAAATAAATATGCAGTCCCCTAGCTGGAAAAGAAACTGGTGAGGCATACAACAAACACATAATAAATCCCAAAGCTGTTTGACAAGCTAGAAGAAAGTAAGTTAATGTTGTGTAAAAGGTACACATTTATTCCTGGATTATCATCAGTCTTCTGGATCATGGTGCAAAGATTACGGAGAATAAATAGATGTAATTTGGGTAAGCATTTTGTATTTCACTGCCTTTCTCACACCATGCTTTGTACTGCTCCTCGCTGCCGGGCTAGGCAGCAGTGGGCAGCCGGTCGATGTAGACGCAGCACGCAACTGATGTACGTACAGCAACGTGATTCATGATTGACAATGGAGTATTGTGATTCTCTTTAAGAAAAAAAGGAAATTCTGAGGAATTGAAGGAAAAGAAATTTCTTAAATGTCATTTGCTTTTTCTATTTGCCTGTAGAAACACTTACTGGTAAGGCCCTTCTTAAAAAAAAAAAAAAAATTCAGAAATATTTGACACAGGTCGTGCTGATTTATATGGCCATTTTGTTAGAAATCCTTTATTATTATTATTTTAATATGAAACAAAGACTTTTTTTGATTTATGCTCATTTCTCACTTCAGGAAATCGTGGGGTTTATGGAAGTTACATTTCCAGTGCCTGCAGCTGAGGGCTTGCTCTGTTTTTTGCAATGTATTTTAGAGAGACCTTTGGCTTCAAACCAAACTGTACATATCTGTACATTCACATAAATGTTATGTATTACCCACTAAATCAATGAAAATCCTTCTTCAGTAGGTTAGCGGTAAGGTCTTTTGACCAAAACGACCCTTCGAAATGCCGCACATTTATGTTTTATCCAGTGTATTTACAACCGAATCTTTTGTTATTCGTACAACACCCATTGCCAAGGAGGCTTCAGCCAGGACTAGCTCTCCACACAGTAGCTGTCAGAGAAATAGAGTTATAGCCCCTCCAAAATCTATCCTGTAGGAACTGACAAAGCCACCAGAGGAAGCAAAGTCAACATGGGTGCCAAGTTCCTAGAGGAGTCTGGCCCCTGCTTCTTTGCTTGGTCATTCCCTGCAAGACAGTTAAATTTCTCAATTCAGCTCGTAAAGATGGAAGAGACAACGGGGTGCACGATGAACAAGGACTCACTGCTGCTTTTGTTGTACCTCTGGTTGCACGTCCAAACAGGCTGTGGACAAGACTTCTGCTCTTCCAGTTGCGTGGGAGAAGTTTGCTTCACTCTGCTGAGCTGGCTTTGTGCTGCGAACGCAGCTGGCGGAGGAGACGGGAAGACTTCTGGGAAAACAGATCGGCCGTCAAAGGTGGTAATTGAAAGAAATCTCCCCTAAAAACTTTTTGCATAAGTACAGGAGGACCTAGCAGGCCAGTGGTGAATACGTTATCTTAATTTGTTATTGCTGACCTTTTTATAAGTCTCGAGCGGCGCTGGTTTGCTCTGATACATTTTCAGTTATATAAGGTCACCAATAGTTTCTGAAAAACACTCCTGTGGCCACATAGGATAAATACTTAGAATTCCTGGCTAAAGAAACGGCCCTCATGTGAGAGTGAGTTTGTGAGAAGAGACTATTTTTCCCAAAAAGATAGAAAAGAAATCCACCCACCTTCACAGCCAGTGTGGCTGAATTCTTACTATTCAGCTCTGCTACAGCCTCTCTTTTGGGCTCTGAACTCATCATGCAGGCTTTTATCTGGGGACTCAACCCTCATCAACAAGAACATTAGCTTAAAGAGTACGTTCCTAGCTGGAAAGTGTGGCAGGGTAAGAACTAGGTGGTGACACTGACCATGGAAAAATGGAATAACACACGGAGAATAGAACATGTAAAGTATCTTCAGGGTATTCACAGCCTACAAGGAATTGAAGTGCTGGAGCCCCATAAAAATCTATCTCCAACAGCATCACTACTAGAGTCAAAGCCAGTAAGAGCTTTCACTTTCTAAAGATGAAAATAAGGCTTAAAGTATAGGAAGGGCTTTATTTTGATTCACACCTATTTTATTACTAAAAACTCCAGATAACTAAAAAACATCTTTAATTAACATGAGGACAATGGTGAATTTACAGCATGATGAATGACGGTGCGGACACAGCTCCACGCTCAAGTGCAGAGGTGACAACCTAACCGCAGTTACGAGAGCGCTCCCAGTGCATCTGTACCTTGGGAGGATTTTTCAGGCTGGACATTTTCCAAAGTAACCTGCCATCATTCTGAAGCCAGTAGAATTGAATTTGTCTCCAAGAATTAATGTAGAGGTGAATTTTCAATAGTACAGACACCATTTATTTCTC
Organism: Leptosomus discolor; assembly: GCF_034619465.1. Classification (NCBI taxonomy): domain Eukaryota; kingdom Metazoa; phylum Chordata; class Aves; order Leptosomiformes; family Leptosomidae; genus Leptosomus; species Leptosomus discolor. Next base: position 1,813,378 of record NC_141399.1, read on the forward strand.
CTCTCTCCTCCCAACATACCCATGCTTTTTCACTTTGGTATTGTTATTGTTGCATAATAAAACGGGAGAACTTTTCGGGCCAGACTTCCATTTTAATTAAAATGTGGCAGCAACAGCTGTTTGTCATTGAGCTGGAGTTCATTTGGTGAAAGAGCATCAGTGTGTTCTACATAGCAAGAACAAACTACATTTAAATATGACTCACTCCTAGTATATTGACTTTGTCTGCCGCACTGTAAATACCCAAGCACTCAGGTTATGACTGACAACATAAAAAACACCGAGCCTACGTGACAACGAAGTACGGTAGGCATGACTCATGCCTTTGAGCATCTGTCTTGGACAAGGGATGCAGTGCCAAGGAACAGTTTGTGAAGCCAGGAGAGTCGTGGGCTATGATGAGGTCTTTGCAATTTGGGATAAGGCAGCATGGTGGGATTTGTAGACCAAGGTAAGAGAGCGCCACACAGGAAGCTTTCACAGCATGCAAGGCCGCTTCAGTGCAAGCACTAAATTGCCCTCAATTTGGCCATCCGTTCCCGAATGAACCTCTTTGGTAGCAGCCAAAGACTGCAGCTGGAGGCAGAGTGGTCTGCGGCATCTGCGCGACCCAGAAAGAGCACTGCAGCAAACCACCGGCTTTCCACCACGATCCTGACTACGCTGAAGGAGGCGGAGCCTAAGCCAGAGGACCCTATTACAGTATCACGGGCAAAGAATGGACTCAGGGAACCCATGTTCATGTAAAAGGAGGAAGCACGTTGTTTGTGGTGCTCGTGCAGAGATTCCTTTGAGTGCCTGAGAACCTCAGGACTTTCACCCATGCCAATGTTCATACCTCAGCACCCTAAAGAAGCAGAGCTGGTGACAACAGATTAGGATAAGGGCCTGCTTTTAGTAATTTAGGGTCTGATGGAGGAATTAATTGCTTTGGCGGCAGCGCCAAAGTCCGGGGTTGGTTTCCTTGGTGGCATGCAGTAGCTCAGTAGATCATAAGAAATGCTGAAAAAATTATGGCCCCTCGGCAGGCACCCAGAACTTGAAGATCTTTCCATCAAGTGTTCCCAGAGAAGTTTTTCACAGCCAGGTAGCTATAGGGAAGGAAGATGGAAGGGTGGCCTTCCATATCACTTGCAATGTTTACTTTATACTGAAAATTGGGGGAGAAATTGTAGCTCCAGAACATCACAGGCCAGTCTACGCTGTCTTCTTTCTTTTAAAAATGTTTAGCACTTCCGAACAACTTTCCACCATGAGGTTCCACTTGCACCTGAAAGGCAGCCAGCCCTGCTCCCTCCTTCCTCTAGGAAGGGTGGACTTCACAAGATAGGACAGATGAAGTGACTTACCTAGGGTTGCACGGCAAGATCGGTGGTTAAGGTACAAACAGAAAAGGTTCCCTGCTAAATGAGTGAACACATAGGAAGCTAATACTATGCAGCATGTGCACTTTTAATCTTCAATTCCGTTTGAAGTAATTGCATTCTGACAATACGTGGGTGTATTAACCTAGTTTTTGCAGGAAGCTAGGGAGAAAATACATCCACGAAAGGATTAAAACTTCCCTGAGACTAATTCCTGGCTTTTCCTCCATGTTCAAAACCACATTTCTCTCTTATAGAAGGTCTCTCTGTGCAGCTAAATCACAGCAATTACATTTTATTCTACGATACATCTTTCTGTTTTTATTTTCTGGCGCAAGTCATTATTTTTAAACCACTTGTTCAAGAAGTCTCAGGTCTGGTTCATTTCATAAGTAGACAACAGAAGGTTACCTTTTAACGTCATCATTTACCAGCTATTCCTATTGCAATGACATGTCTCCTTGTCTATTTTTTTGCAAATCACTGGGGGGGAAAAAAAAAAAGCTGCAAATGCAAGACAGGCTGACTTAAGAGGGTAAAAATATTCCTTTCCATTCCTTTAAATTAAACATTACACAACTTAGAGGCAGAGCTCTAGTTACCGCACCTCATGGGCTAAGGCAGGGAGTTAAACATTTTCCCACCATCCCAAAGTTCCAAAGAAATACATAAATTTAAACAAAATGTGATACTGTTCCAGCCAACAGGAGTCGGTTGCCTCTACGGGGGAAAAAAAATGGTTTTATTTCTACTGCCTTCTGCCCTGGCCTTCAAAGCCAGCGTTCCCATGTGTTAGTCCTCTGGAGAATGACTGAACTGTGAAAATAATTTATTATTTTTTTTTCCCAGCCTTCTCCAACCCCTGTTTTTGAAAATGGCCTCTCCTAAAACAAACCCTTTCAGCAAAACCTCAAAGGAGGGTACAGTGAGGTGGTTGTTTTAAAATCATTTATGAAATACAGAGATTTTTGAGTATTGATTTTTGATAGTTTTGTCCTTCTTCCCAGGCTTTTTGTCAGGAACATCAAACAGAATATCTGTCCCTTTTGCTCCTGTTAACTGTACTCTGGCCAATTTTATGTCATCTTCTAAAAGCTGAAGGGTGAGAAGGAAAAATCAAAATAAAAATTTACCCCTGAACTTTGTGTCCTGAATTTGTAAATAATGTTATACATAGCCAACCCTCAGGAAGAGATGCAAGAGTTAATACAAGAGCATTCATAACATATTACCGTATGGAGAATTACTTCCATTTGTTAAATATTTGTTAAATTAATCAGAAAAAAAAACGAAGTCTAGCAACATTTTCTTCCAAGGGGCATTTCATGAAGGGAAAGTGTCCAAAACAAAATTAATTTTGAAATGTTTGCACTGAATGGACCTGCAATCTTTCCCCCCCGCCCCCCTGCAGTTTTTCTTTCTGCTTCCCATTCTACATGAATCTACGCCTGTTTGGGCAGGGCAGGCACCAGAGCCCTACCAACCACGAGAAGTACCACAGAAGCCGGCTGGACCCCGGCCGTTCCTCCCACAGCCCTTCCTCTGCTCTGGCTGCAGGAGGGAAGGCTCAGGTGTGCTGTTAGAAAGCGCCAAAAAGCACTTTCCCATGAGCAATGCCTTACAAAGGGGATGGGCACTCCAGTTAATAACCACACAGTTTAATGAGGAAAACCCCTCCGTTTCATCAAACATCTTTGCTCTTTACTAGACCCTCCTTCGCACACACACAGCCTAAACGGCTGAAATTGCCGCTGTTCTACACCAACTTACACAAAGCCGAATGCTAGTTTTTGACTAAGAGAAAATTTAAAATCTTATATTTAAGTGGCTGGTTGAGCATTAATAGAAAGCATTCAGACCCGAATGTAAGCTTTCTTAATCACAGTTTGGTTCTATAGGTGTATTTTTAAGGCAGTTGGGATGAATTTTAATGATAATCCACTCAAAATTTAACACCTTTCTTGCAAACACCTTATAAAGGAAAGAGGTTTCTAATTGATGACCAGAAAACTGAGAAGCAAACCATCTCTGGTAGTTCCCTGCAAGCAGCACGAGAAGCAGTGACGCTGCCCATGGCAGCTGAGAGCACAGAGCTGTGGTTCTCTAAATTCATTCCATGTCCCACAGGTTTTTAGTCTGTCGGGTTTGGGTTTCGTAGCGCAAACCTTTTCCGAACCAATTCCAAATCTGCATGGCTACCTGCAAGCTACACCCTCCCTGAAGCCAATGGAGCATGCACCTGTCCTTTCCAAAGGCAACCCCTCAGAAAGGAAAGCCTACGAATCGCTGCTCCACCCCTTTCACACCTGCAGTAAAGCCCAAAAGGTGAAGACTGCAAAAAACCTCCACAACCTGCAACTTTTTGATTTTTACGTGCTGTACATTTCCACCATTTCCTTCCTACTTCAGCGATTTAGCTTCGCTTTGTAAAAGCTCTCTGTTTCTTCCAAGACCGAATACACAACGAACAAAACCACGGCAGAATATCGGCGCAGAAGCCGATGGAAACCGCAGCGTGTCCATCTGGCTGCCAGCGCTGCAAGCTGCCTTGCCTCAGTTCGTCAGAGGGATGCTGCACTATGGTCAGCAATTGCTGGAAAAGCTGGCAGGGTACAGGCAAATACCTTGGATCTCTTCGAATGGGCACAAATCAGGGTAGCCGCTATAAAACACTGGATCAATGAAAGCAATGCAGGACTGGACTCCAGTCAGAGTGGAGTCGTGATTTCACCATGGAAATAGCCTAGAGCTGAGCCAGTGGTGTTCTTCAAAGTGCAGTGCCCAGAGGATGAATTACTCCCCCGGATGAAGCACCAATTTGGAAACTCACACAGCCTGAAGAAGAGCAAAGCAATTCTAGAAACTCAGTTTAAACAAGCTCAAATCTGTCCTGCGTACAGTGCCAACTTCTACTTATACATTCCTGTTTTGCACAAAGGCAAATAAGAGCAAAATCTGGCCCCAAGACTGCCAACAGTTCTTTGAATACCAATTTAGGTTTTTAAAATATCCAAGTATATCAAAAAGCACATCTCAGATCTGAAAAACAACAAAAATTGGCTTTAAAACGTCTGCATTCTCTTTTCTAGACCTCCACCAGGCAGAGCACAGGTCCTCCATACAGCAAATGCTCCATCACTAGAGGAATCACTCCATTTTACCAGTGCTGGTGCCAGGAGACATATTTAGCTGTTCACTCTTGCACAGCTTGTGGCGTGGAGCGTGGTGTCCTTGACCCAGAAGCTGCTCAAGTATCAACAGAGTCTCCCTGGGATGCAGTACCTGGCAAATTGGGGTTTTTCCCGCATCACAAAGCAGGCTTTTTTGAGTTTTTACGGGATAACTAACGCAGCCAAAATATTCAGTGACATATTTTCGGAGCTGGAGTTACCAAATGGAAAAGCGAATGACCGGCAGGCTGAAGCAATGCAGACGGTATGACCAGCACATGCGCCTGCCAGCTTCAAGCAATGGTGCTGTGCTGGTCTGGCAGTGGTGCCTGCTGCAGCGAGAGCAAGTCCTAACAGCTGTAGTTCAACATCGGACCGAAACAGCACCAGAATCCCTACAGCACGGCATAAACCGTTTCATACTGACTATCGTAGGGTGATTTGCCTCAGGGATAGAACAGGAATATACACCTTGGGCAGCATTAAACGTGCCCTCCGAGCACCCACCAGCACACAGGCCGTAGGGAAGCTCAGGCAGATGTAGATGGTCCAACCAGACAGGAGAGCTACAAGCAGAGCGACCTTTTCGACCGGTGTCGCTGATGGCATCTCAAAACAGGCCCAGAGTTGTTTGATCGCTCATTTATTGCAGGCAATTTTACTCCTGGAGACCTAGTCAAGCCCACAATTTGTTTTACGGCAGGTGTATAATTTTTGCAGACCATGTGTGGCACACAGCAGCCAGCAAAGAGCTCAGGATCACAGTAAAATGGTTTCCCTGGCCAAAATATATACAGCGCCATTCACAGCAAAATGGTTTAAAATTCCAACAGAAATTTGATGGGCAAGCCTTGTTTTTCAGAGGCAACTGCTTCAAAGGAAATGTTTGGTTTACAGACTTCTAATTTTTTTTATGTGCAGGTCTTATCCCTTAGCGTTTGTACCAGCAGTTATTTTAATTAAGCTTCCCAAAAAACTAATTTCAGGATTTTCATTTGATTCAATTCTTTAACTGAAACAGTGCCAGCTTATGTTTTTAAAAAAATTTGTGAGCACCTCTTTGAGATTTGTACACTAGGCATAAGCTGTGCAGCTACCTTAAGATTGTTCAGTCTTAACACAAACACAAAAATTCATTAGCTTATTACAGAAACTCAAATTTCCAGGAATTTTATTATACGGGATGACAAGTAACCTGCATGGCAATTAACCAGCAATTAATTACTTTTAAATATATTCATTTGATCACTTGAGAACGGGATGACTACTTATTTTGAATTTTAAACAAAGAACAACTCTTTGAAGCAGTGCAAGGCAGCTTCAGCGAACCCTTTCAGATCGCTCCTGTGACACCAGGCCCACATCCTCAGCACTGGTGTTGATGGGCATGTGGCCATTCCCTTTGCTCCTGGGAAAAATCAGTCTTACCGATTTTATTGCAGTGGTGCGCAGGAACATCAGTTTTGGATCGCGGCCGTCACGAGCAGGGTGCCGTACAAATAAAATATAACCTGCGTCACTGATTTTGCAATCGAAATTACAGAATTTATGTTTGGCTTTCATAGATGGAATTAACCTTCTGCGTCTTACTTTGTATCAGAGGTTTTGCCTGTTTTTATTGTTTATGAATGAAAAAGCATTGCCTTAAACACCAAGATAAATTTTAGCGGACCGTTTGAAAGCTCTGAAAAGCGTTGCATGCTGTGCATAAAACAAATACGTCCTGGATCTTCCCATTGCAGCTCTCCTCTGCCTACTTACTGTGCATTTCATTTTTACCAGTAAATCAAACGGGGCCAGAATACTCAATCTCTGGGATTAAGCAAATGTCCTTTTTATCAAGTAAAATACATGCTTTTAGATTAACTTGTTCTCTCTGGAATAGGTCTTCCATAGGCAAATAAAACCACAGGGAAAATCATGTTATCAAATCATTTTCATGGATATGATAGTCTTACTTTCGTATTTTCTGTCTATTTCTATTCTACCTCAAACTATTTCAATGTAACTGTAGAAATAAACTGCCTATTCATTACATACTGATAACCTGATGCGTTAGATACTGATATTTCTATTCAGATCCTGACTTTCACGTCTATTTTGTTAACTCCATGCATTTGCACTTCCATGACCTCACCTTGTATCCCTTTGCTAAATAATGTAAAAAAGGTTTAAAAAAAATTCGCGGGAAATGGGAAAAAGGGAAGGGCAGTCTACCACATGCACGTACTGACTTTTTACGATAAGTTTTCTCTCCATAGATTACTACGATCAAAATACCATGAGCACAGCAGCATCTCTCAGGTTGCAAAGAGAACTCGTTACTCCAACGTATTTGCAGTATCACATTATAAGGACATATAAAATATCTGCATTTATAGTGGAAATCAGAAAATTGCTGTTGAGAAATACAAAGCAAAAATGGGATGCAAGTAATTTTACCTACGCAAAATTATGGTTAAATTATAAAGCAGACAGATTTACCCCACTATTTATAAATGCAGACATAGGTCTCAGGGGTTTTATGCACTATATAAGGAATACTTGAAATTTGGCCATCCAATTACAATGTCTTTCTGCCTTTCTGTGGGGCAGCAAAGGAATCAAGACACATTTTGTCTTCCTATGAGCTGTGAAACGGCTCTGTACTTTAATGGCTTTTCACTATCTGGTCTGAGGAAAGGGGCTAAAGCAACTCTGCTCTTGTAGGTCCAAGTGCATTTTCACTACAGCAAGTTTGTGATACCCTTTGCTCCCTCTTAGCTTCCCCGGTAAAAGCTCTCCCTTTCCCTCATTACTTCGGAATATGTGACTATTTCGTTCTTGTTTCCCAGCCAGCCGTGCTTTCGGCAGGGGTGCCTAACCAGTCCCATGGCGTTCCCAGGCTACACTCCTCTTTGAAGTCAAGGGAAGCTTTGAGCCGTGAAGACCGAGCTTATGAAGTTTTTATCAGCCAAGATAAATCCACTGATGACGCCTGTGCTTTCTGCATTTTCAGACCTGTCTGAAAGTGAATTTGAAAATTCCAAGTCTTTTTTTATTTTATTTTATTTTTAAGGTATCCAGATACTCAAGGGTACCACAACAGTCAACTGCAGCTTTGCGTTTTGGATGCTTTAAACTAAACTCAGCTTACGACTGATATCTGAACTTCCACTGCTCGCTGACGGCCAGCTCTCCACCTCCTCTCCCTTCACATCCCACCCCTTGGTTTCCTGGGCACCCCGACGTGTGCTTCGAGGAATCCTTCACCATTACTTTTTGAAGACCCGCCAACATGAATACTAGCACATGCACCACCGTACAACAGCACCGTTGCTGTGCTGATAAAACCAAATTTTTTAAAGTTACTGTTACGCCTTTACATTCAATGGTATGACTTTGATGGCAATAACCGCCGAGCAGAGTGAAGGGCACACTTCGTGACCGAAATCAGAAGTGAGCTTCTTGCAAATGTAACGTGTAGATGGAGAAATAAACCCAAGCGTTTTCCCATCCCTTCTTCCTCCTCCCCTCCAGTAGAGCAGATTTCATTTTGGCTGTGATATAAAGCCCCGCAGAAGGATTTCCACTGACCTCTGGAGCCTGTGCACCCTCCGGCTCTGCCAGGCAGGTGGAGGGGAGCCGTCAATTCTCTCTTCAGGCCACTTGGCAGAACTAATCTCTTTTAATCCGCTCTCTTTATGGCATCTCTTTGGTCTGACAAAACTCCGATTTATTGACTGTCAGGAAAGACCACGAGGCCTACATCTTTCTTCAGGAGTTCACTTTCTTCAGCGGTGCTGAGCAGCAAGGGAGTGAATTTGAAGGAAGCCTTTCGTTCACTTCAGCCAGAGAGCGCTGCGTAGTGTTACATCATTAGTTAGTATTACTCTAAAGCAATAAAAATTTACATGCATTTGACAAATTTATGAAAAATAAGGACTTTCTGTTTCATTCAAGTGATACTCATCTTCCTACAAGCAAACAAGAACATGACATGGAAGAGAACAGCTCAAAATACATAATTTTCGTAGTGAAGTCATCAGATGTTTGGCCACGTGGCAGCCCTGAGGACAGCACAACCCTGCCTTCATCCCTTCATTTTCTATAAAACTTGTCAGAATTACTCCTATGTGACCTAGGCTTAACACCCTCCCCTGTTTGCAGGGTGAAAAAAAAGAGACATCATCTCAGAGCTTTGTGGCAGTTTAACTGATTAGTCCCATGGCTCTGACTTTATTGATTCCCTCCCTGGTGTGATCTCCTGGGAGGAAGCGTATGCGTTTTGTGGAGCAGTTAGAGATTGAAAAGAGAAGGGGGACTTGAAAATTCATAGGATGAAAATAATTACCTTCAATTCTTAAAATCTGTTTTGTTTGTTTGTTTGTTTTTTACCTGATCTGACAAGACTGTATCAAACAAACTAGTTAAGAAAAAATATTATTTCTATAAGATCAGTTCTTAAATGTCTTTAATGAGCTATTAATTGGCATAATATTAGGAAAAGCAATAGTTAAATTTTAACTGCTTTGGCACAAACCTAACAACAGCTATCCTGACTTTACAGGTCAAAACTAAGTTGCAACTAGGCCAAGAGATTCATCCAAGGTCACACAGACAGTCTGCAGCAGGAACACAAACTGAGCACCAATATTTCGCATATCAATTCACTGCTTTAACCACCAGCTCATCCTTCCTTTCCTAATTCCCTGAATCATTTCTATCAGAGTCATCAAAGGGCAGAAGTTGGCATTTAAATGCAGTTACGTACCACCTTTACCATCTCACCCCAAAGAATTTAATGGAACTAATCCGAACAAAGTTATTCACACACGTACAAGTATTTGCAGAGCTGGTCCCTGAATGAGAAATATTTTAAAACACAAACTCCGCAGGGGGAAAACCATTTGGACCACTCTTTTCTGCTATGTGTATAAGTGCATCTGTAAATCGTAAACATAAGGTAAAACTACTGCAGAGCCTCGATGGAGCCTGGAGTCGAAAACGATCCGTTTTGGTCTGCTAGTCTGAAAATGGTTTTCTTGATGAAACTCATGAGTCCACTGGAGACTGAGACACAGATGGATGAGCTGAGCATATGATAAACCTGCTGCATGAGTTTGTAGTTAATTGCCCATCATCTTTTTTGTCTCACCATAAAAAATTTCACGCCCACCTTGCACAGTAAAGGTAACCTGAGTGTCATAAACCATTTGTCTCCTGTGCTTTCTTTGCTGCATTATCCGATCGCTCTTGTTGTTAGAGTGCTGTTGAGACAAGACAAATTTGCTAAGCCTTTTTACAGATGAAGCACACTGCATCTTTTATCAAATGATCTCCATTCTCTAATGAGAAGAAACACCTTCCAGAGTCATTTGCATACTAATATCTTTATTGCTAAAACAATAAGCAGGCTGTAACTCACAGAGACATTAGTCAGAGCACAGCAATTTCATTTGCATGAGCAAAACGCAGCAAGCTCACCAAGAAAACATGTCCCCTTACCACGGCCATGGAGGGTACCTCGTGCTCAGCAGAAAGAGTGGCTGTGGGGTCCAAAACAGAGCATTAAATGGGTGGAGTCCATAAGAGAAGCACCACTGTCCTCCCCCTGCCCTCACAGCTCCTGCCGGGAAAACAGCTCCTGCCTCCCACAGAAAAGAGGGTGCAAGGCTGGTAGTTAAGCTGCAGGACAAGAGGGCTCGAAAACAGGAGCTGATGCCGCAGATACCACTTCTCAAATGTGCTTCTTGCTGGCACGTATCTCCTCTTTTTTATTATTACTTGGGGAAAAAATATTTCAGAAACAGGTCATTTCAGGGCAGTACAGTTGTCTCTGAGCAATAAGACAGACAAAAGACTGCCTAACCACCATGCTTTAAATGTGCTTTCAAAAACCTACTTTTTTGCTTGGATGCCACAATACGGAAAGGCCGCTCTTCCCAGCGACAGCTCAAAGGCAACCAGTGTCAGTCTGCTGGGGCTCCATCCTTCCAACGCCTGTGCTCATCTGAGCGGAGTCTGGTGAGCATCAGCCACTAATCAAGGGGGGGGACACACGGGACTCTTCCTTACACTGAGTCATTTCAAAGAAAATTGAGACCTTTTCTTGATCATAGTGGTGTTGCCTAACTGGCCATCTAGAAACAGCCAAGACATTTAGTGATGTCGGAGCTTCCCCAGAGATCAGCTTTTCTTCGGCAATCAGATACTTTAAGTGGGAATGAGCAAAGTCTAATGGGCAGTTAAAGGCATTAGCCCCAGTTTCCCTGGTGTGCTTTACAGTTCACGGCCCTGATTTACAGAACTTTAAATCTTTGGCAAATAGATTTTCCCGGTTCCTCCCACAGCACCGATGCTCTTACCCTTCACGTGGCTCCCCTTCCAGTACCAGCGGAACGGAGCGGAGCTGCCAACACAGTTCTCATTGAAAAGCTTCTGGAAACCAGGAGGACTGCTGAACACCTAATTTTAGAGTTTGCTGAATATAAGCAGAAATGTCTCATAGAAGAGGAACAAACTCTTCCAACAGTCACCATGTAGCCCACGCTGAGCTGTTAACGACAACACTGATAATTGAAGTGGGGGTCTATATTTATTATTCTAAGAGGGTGACGATTTTAAGCACTTGAGAAGTGATGAAATGATTAAAAATATTCATGTATTGAAATAAGGTCTAGAATTGAAACAATCACATTAGCATTAGGAAACACTGGTGCCTCATAGGTTCCTGTGAAGGTGCGTTACAGGTGACCACTTTTCTCCATCAAAGTAAGAGGAGCCATTCCACATTATATACGTTTCCTCCTGACCGTATTAAAACAAACATTAAATGGAAGGTTGTTTTTTCCCGTACCTTTCAAAAGGCTGCCACCATATGGGGGATTTGTTTTAATGCAAGGCTCGGTTTTGGTTTTTGCAAATAGATCTTACCGAGGCATCAGCTCAGCCCCTGAAAGGAGACGGCGCTCCAGGTCAGCCGAGGAGCTGCGGTACCGCACGAGGAATAATGACTCAGAAATAGCTCTGTACCATGAAGGGCTTAGGGCTGTAATTACCTTCCTGTTTAAAAATCGGTACTTACTGCAAAACATGTATTTTATCCATTTGGGTTATAAACAGCTCTGTGTATTTTGAACGGCATAATTTAAATTCTGCTGCACTGTGGCTAAAACTACCAATTTTCCCTCTCTGCACTTCAAAGGACTGTTGCCACTGACTTACATTTTCTCATCTTGCCACCTGAACAATTTAAACAGCCGTAATGCTTGTCTACGTCTTTTCATGGCGAAGATCTTTATCTCTCACATATGCCTTTAGCAGTGATGTTGCAATTAGCATGAATTATTTTTTGGGTATCCTTACAGAAGCCAGAGATCCCTGGTGGGGTGCTACCAGGTACACGGACAAGGTCTGCTCTGCCACACACCTTCAGCAAGCAGGAAACCTCACTGTAGTGTTCACATCTCCAAGGCGAGGACAGACCCTATTACTTCAATTGAAACACTCAGCTTCAAGTTCCACAGAGAAGTAAGCGGGTTTCTGTCTAGTGATGGAGATCACTTACTTCAAGTGGCAGAGAGTGTCTGATTAAGATAAACCTAACCAGAGCAGAAATGCAAAATGGATCTTTCGGAAGTGTGAAATCACAAAAAACCTCCTTTGTTCTGCATTTTCATTCACTTCCTGACTTTAGCAGTATCCAGAAGAAGGAAAATACAAAGAGAAACACCGAGCAGTTACCATGCCACATGTATTTTCTACTTGCCTCAAATTTGAAAGCATATTTTGAACAGAATATTTTATAAGAAACCCTCCTCTACAGAGGTTTCATTCCGCTGAATAACAGAAGAGCATTTTGAATAAGGGTTTGCATAAGCTCCTGGGCCAAGATACTTGTAACTAATTCAGTTTTTCAGAAAGAAAAGTACAAAAACCTCTCTCACTTTTCTTCCTTTCTTTACGAGGTGTGTATGCAAAGGGTTTGCTTCTAGATGTTAGGACACACAAGTTAAATGGTGCATTTCAGCAAACCGGTATCTTATTATCCCTATGCCATCGGAGGGATTGACCACACATCACCAAAAAAAGTGTTAGACCTGAACAAGGAAACAAGATGGCAAATTACCATCTTTACACTGACCAGTTGTAAGAAATGTCTTGAGTGGCAGCGTTTCCTAAATAAAACTGGGGGTTAAAGCCGCCAACAGGCTACAAAAAGAAGTCCATTTCACGGCTGCATAAATACTTCTTTGCCGTTACCGAGCAGGGAGCAGCTTGCCAGCGCGGCGACCAGCACCACACGGGCACCGAGAGGTCGTGTCTGAGGAGCCCTGCAGCCCTGCGACTCCACCCCAACCTGCGGGAGCTGTGAGCATTGCTAAAGGTGTTTTACCATGAAGCTGCACAGAGAAAACCAGCTGTAAACTCAGCGAGAGGTGGGATGAGCTACGAGGTGACGGAACGTGATTGTATTACATCCGCTGGCTGCCGGACAAACGCCCCGTGCACGGTTAACTCGCCTGTGCGGCTCTTACCAGGCATCGTAGGGATTTTTTTCAGAAGCCAGGAAGGTGAAAGCAGTCCTAATGAAGAAAATGGTACATCGCATTGCACCTACCTGATTCATGTAGCTGTGGACATGAAACAAAGTCCATGCTCACCTGCCCAACAGGGCACGCAAGGATGGCCTGAATCTGGATGAGTGGCGCTGTGTTTTCACTCGGTGGACAAGCAAGGGGTGAGTAGCAAAGGCTCTTACTCTGCAGCCCTGTAGGAATAAACATAAACCAAAGCAAGACACTTTTTTTTTTCCTGGATTTCTGTTGGAATTAAGAATTAAACCGAAGAAAATGAGGGAAGGTTAAATAAGGGAAGCATGAAGACTTTCTTTGCATCAGAATTTCTCCTCAAGATCTGACACTATTATATACTGGAGCAGCTCTGTTGATAATCCTGCAGTCACGTTGAATTACATCAGCTGAAGAACTAACCCTAAAATTGTACATGCATTTGATAAGTAAAGGTAATTCTTCATCTCTCCGTAGAACCGATCAAGCCAGAGGTTCTTCCTATGAAGTTGCAAATGTTATCTAAAGATCAAGTTCCAATCTAACGTGAGTGTTTGCTCAACAAAATACTGTATTACCTGCACACAAAGGTTAAACAGAGTAAGACCTTTCAAATAATACTGTTCTTGAACTTCAGTCTTCTCACAGACACATTTCAGAGGACGAATAGAGACTGATTACACGCTTTGCGTGGAATACCAAAGCAGTGTCCTGACCACTCTCCCAGTTCGCCCTCTAATGCACATGTTCTCTTTGCCTGACAGAGATGTAAATAGTCCAGCACTGACTCACCAAAGAATGTGCAACTCTGTAGATTCCACTTCCATTAAAAAACATTCTGATTTACCCAAGCGTTTCTTTTACTGCTTGCATGGCTCAAAGGTGCCAGCGACTCCATTCGTGTGGATTTGAAATGCAGGAAGGGCACTAGAGGCACGATGTGGAAACAGAGCTCGGAGGAGGAAATTCCTGCCCCCCAGGCTCACTGTGCTGGATCCTCACTGGATGTGCTGTGGAGGAGGACGGCGGGCAGCTCACAACTGGGCAGCGATGCTCTCCAGCGATGCTCTCCAGCTGGAGCTGTGGCCTCCTGGCCACCTGGTAATCCACCTCCGTTGGCTGAAGTCCAGAGAAGTCAATGAGGCTGCAATGATTTCGGGACTGGAGGCTGTGGCTGGTATTGCCTGGTATGAACCTAAACAGCTCAGGTACACAAAGTAATGCTGGAACTACGCTGCACTTAGGGCAAGGCTGAGCACCCAGGTTGAGCACACCCCCTGATGTCCAGCAGAAACCAACTTGCCGCTTCCAAACGAGATGTGGAAGCGCCACAACGCCTTCCTTTGTCCAGATATCTAAAGAGCATTGCTGAAGCCCAAAACTGGAGTTGTCCACCTGAGACAGGTCATTTCCAGGCTTATTTGCCCTTCAGAGCACACATCTCTATGTCTGTGCAGAACAAACACCAGTGCCTGGGGCTCTGCGCAGCTCTGCTGTGAGCAGAGCTTTGCTTTGTAACAAGAATTGCCAGGTTGCATCAAGCCAAAAGTCTAAAATAATCCAGTCTCTGGCAGCATCTAGGCAGTAATGCAGTTTCAAAGCAAGAATCCATAAAGGTTTTTGATACAGATACCACCACATAGAGAGAGAGGGATTTATGAGGAAGCACATCCTCAGAAAATCAAATTTCCTTTTCGTTACTGTTGTCCCAAAAGAGTCGCTACAATTTTCAGGCAATGACTAGGAAGCTGGAGTTTGAACCAGGAACAGGTACAGCTATAGGAACTGGCTTCACAGGTGAGAAAAAAAAGTAGGCTCACATCTTCCCTGGGTCAGTCACAGAGCTACTCAGGATACAGAGCAAGCACAGCATCTCCAGAATAAAAATGATGCCTTGCTCTGAAAGATTAATTTCTTGTGCCATAAATATATGAATGAGAAAGTGTTTTTTCCTGGCTGTTTTGCTTGCCCACGATGCCGTTGGAAATAAGGTGGTCTTGATCTTACCAGGGATCTCTCCAGCTTAAATACTTAAATAAAACCATATAGAACCAGATGTTTATCTGATTATGTAAGTAAGCATACCCTGTACAATTCAATGGATCTATATTGACCCATACTGCTGAGAATCTGGCCTATAAATTTTAAGTTAGTCTTCCTCTTGCCCAGGGAGTGCTTTAAATTCTCTTGGCCTAATAAGCCTTTTAGAAGGCCCTGACTTCTATTCCCAGCAGCTCCTCGTCCATATATATAAGAAAACTGGTACTTCCACAATTTATTGTTAATAATCAAAAGAAAGCACCACTGTTGCATGAGGGGGGTGGGGGATGGGTATCCTTTTTCACTTATTTTATTTCAGATACTTCATACATTAATTATGGAGAATTTGAACAGAAACCCTTAGGATCAATGGCCAGATTTAGTCCCCAAGGTGGAAAGCAACACCTCTGCTGGATTTACAGCCAGGATGACAAGGAAGTATTTGAAAGATGGAATAAATCTTGGTGACATATTTGCAGAGAAAATAGGTGGAGTAGTTTAGCCAAAGATGAAAAGACCTCACAAATTTCAGAGCAAAATAATCACCGTTAAAAAGAGAAACGTTAATTTCTTATCCTAGTTGAGCTATCATTAAATTATAAATCAGTATTTCACAAAAATTTGGCCAGGTAGCCTGTATTCAGAAGCTTCTTTCCCTGTTTCCTGCTATGAAATGGCACGAGTGTGCAATGACAGCACAGGTTTTTAGGAGGTTAAACCCTTTTCTTTTGAGTATTGACACTTATTAAGGAGAAAGAGAAAACAAGTTCTGTAGATGGACAGTTCATCTACTTCAGTCAACCAGTGCTCCATCATCGCCACCCAATGCACTCAGCAAAACCCTGCCTCCCTTTGAATGCCTGATTAGTTAAATTTTTGTATGCTTTTAATAATTAAAAAAAAAAAAAAAAAAAGATAAACAAACCAAATGTCTACTAAAATCTGCCCAAACTGCTTTGAAAAAGTGTGAAGTGTAACAATTTGCAATCTTACTCTTAAGACACTGCACCAGCCCCAGCAAAGGAATGGACATACACACCAGCATTTTCAGGCAGATTTTTGGCAGTCAGGAAAAGAAAGATGAAGACTGTCTTCAGCAAAAGCTCTAGTGCTGACATTTATTTAGCAATTTATCCGTAAGCATCTTATGCAACAGAATAAAAAAAAAAAAAATAATTATCCAATTAATCTATTAACCAGTGATAATGAAATAATTAGGCAAGCACACAGCCCCACCTTGGGCACGGTCTGCCTTCTTGCCGTTCTGTCACGTAAACCTGTACATTTCTGTTCTTACCAGGAGAGCCCTCATTCAGCACATGAACAGCCAGCCTGCCGGGCCCTTTCAAATATCGGGTAGGGACCCCAGTGCACAGCTCAGAGGCTCGCATTTTTGTTGTGTTTCTGTAGCGCCAGTGGATTTTACTAACAATGATATTCCAATCTTATTCTGATCCGAGATTTTATCCTCCTCAAATTCGATGTGTCTTCTTTATTAGCTGGAGCTTGTGAGGACTCCTGCTCTAGAACAGCAAAAGACAACAGAAGCAGTAAATTAAATATATTCCTTGCTCTGGCTCTACCAGTTCCCTTGAAATCCTGACACCATCAAGAAGCACTGTTAATTCCCTCCATTACGGTCAGCGGGGTAAGAAAGGAAAGGGAAACAAGTAAAGGAGGTGTTACTTAACCACAAGAAATTACCTAGGTGTGCACAGCTCCATCCTGAACTCCAGCAGCTTGAAAAAGAGAACTGGAAAACATTTTGGCTGCAAAATACCGTGGCGTATGTTGCCTCATACACATAAATAAGGATTGGCCATAGACCATCTCTCTTGGTGCCACGAACGCTGAAAAGATAGAGTGAAAGAAAGTCATTACACCTGGAATTTTATCAGTAGCAACAACAGGTTTAAAAAACCCGTGGTAAACAGTTGCTTGCCATGTTCCCCTTACACGGCCTCAGGAACTGGCAAAACATTCTGTACGTTGTCGATTGCTGCAAAGCGACAGGAGCTTAAATGAGGCTTTATCTTTAGTAAGTGTTTATTTCACTCCCCATAAAGTAAAATGCACAACAGTTTAGAAATAATGTATTCAGAGTCCTGAATATTATGGTGAACTCATTATTTTTATTGCTTGCTGTTTAAAGAATGTTTTGTATTTAGGTTAACAGTGGTGTTACGAAATAAGCAAGTAGGTAGGATGCTGCATAAAAAAACCTAGTTGCAAAATACGCACACAATTATGTGCCTAAGCGAGAGAGAAATGCATAGTAACTGCTCACAGAAGTTTTATAATTGTGAGAATAATCGCTTATTTGCATGTGCAATTACTCCAATTGCATATGCAATTACATCAACTGTCCAATTACATCAACAGCTTTTCCAATGAGGTAAAAGAAAAAAGAGTTACATACTTCTCTTTGCTGTAGCGAAAACGCAATTTGCATGCACAGAAAAGGAGGATTTCTGTTTTCTGGGATGTGAAATGAGACATCCTTGGGGTATCGGGCTCTTCTGTTCTTGAATGAAGTGCGGGAGTTTCTGTGACATGAAAAAAGTGTGGGGCTGTTTTATAGCCTGGGACTTCAGTGGTATGTTCTCTCGTGCCGCTGTAATTACTGTACAGTATTCCATTGTCATCGCAGAAATTATCTTACAGTTACAATTAAGAAGAGGTAGTCTTGGGTCACCAGATTTTTTAAAGCATTCTTTTTCTCTGTAATGACTTAGATCATTAAGAATCACATTTAATTCTTTTCTCAGGAATGTGCAAATAAATGAAGAATTATAAATGCCAATCTAGAACGATATTTCCAGAACTACCTAACATCTGCTGTTTGTAATAGCTCAACAGGTGGTGGGAAATCCCTTAATCTACTCATCACCAATTTAGACTCATGAAATGATAGCATCTGAAAGTGCAGCGGTAATCAGAAAAATATAAAAATGGTACCCTGGATTTTTTGAGTTTACGTAGCATTTCCAGGATTTTCAGCTCTTACTTCCTCAGTTTAGAAATACAAAGTTTTGCTTATTTGCTTCACTGCTGCCCCAAAAAGACTTTCCCTGTGCAGCACAACCAGAAATGGAAATTTGGCCATCAGTGAAGAAATATTGCAGTGACCTACCCACCAGCCCCTCATCAGGTTTGCTCCCTCCGTCCTCATATCAGGCTCAGTCCCTACAGCTCTGCGCAGGGCTCGGGGCAGGGGCACGCTGCGGTGCCACCCCGGCCCTCAGCAACCCCTGGGTTTGGGGTTGGAAGCATGAACACGTTGTGCTGAACAGGCAGCAAGCCACCCCACGGGGTGGCAGCCGGCGTGTTCACGCGTAGCCAAGACACCAGACATACGCAACTGCACGCGGACCTCAGCAAAGGGTTTACATGAGGGGATGCTGAAATTCCTGCCCGGGTCATGCTCCCATGTCTACAGCACCAGACAGATGATATTCTACCTCTAAACCTATATTAAATTCTAAATGTTAAAAAAGAAAATTAATTTTGCCTGCTTTGATAGATGAATATTTAACCCGGAGGAACCAGAGTCAACTCTCGCTTGAGCTAAACAGCAACAAAACCAAATCAGCACCTGCTCTGCCTTTCCCTTCCTCGGAAGCAGATGGAGAAAAAACACTGTATAAGGTGAGAGCTGGGTGTAGGTGTAACCTATACGTTGGGTAAATTCTATATGTTGGGTTACATTATCCTAGCAACAAAAGTCAGGTTCTCTGTCATCTACACCACTATTTAAGAAAATAAGAAAGGTAGTTCAGCACTGATGGGAGACACTTCACAGGCTTTTGCACTTTTTAGAGGAATAAACAATGTTCATTAAAATGGCATAAAAGTACTGGAGCTATTTTTACTTTAAAAGCTGACTCCTGCAAAAATTAGAAATGCTTACGTAATTTTTTACATCAATTGAACCTCCAAAATTAAACATACGCAAATACATCTGTCATTGATGAATGAAAACTGAAAACATCTGACTCACGTTAGCTGTTCATTTTCAGCCTCTTGAGAAGTGACTCAGTCCCTGGACCAGGGATCTCCTTTCCCTGGCCAGCCTGCCCCCGGGCACACACTGCACCACGTCTCTGTTCGCTATGACCTTTAACGAGACATCACCTTTAACAAGATATTGCCTTTAACAAGATACTACCTTTAACATTTGTTAGTTTCAGCCATATTTTCCTACTTCCAGCGAACTTCCAAATCTGGCCAATCTGTAATAGCACATCCTGAAATTAAACAGAAGGCAACAGACTGTGTTAGAGTTGGCATCAAAGCCCAGTTGATCTCCAGTTCAAGACCGCTCCCCATTTCCCTCACCCAGCAGGTACATGCACACAAGCTCTGGTCTAGAGGCATTATTTATTCAAACCATGAATTAGACCTTGGGAGAAAGTTTCCAGCTAGCAAAGAAGTTGTTTGGTTTTTTTAAAACGACTTTCATTTCATTAGGCAGTCACGAGAAGCGGTGCGATCGAACCACCACAGCTACTGCCAAGAGAACTGGAGCTCTTGAACTCCACACGCTTCAGCTGAGTTGCGGCTCTGGAGTTTACGAGTACTTTAAGGTCACTTTTGCACTGCAGCTATGGTGGAGAGGTTTCATTAATGGTAAGAGGCGTCTTGTGCCCTCTTCAGACAGTGAGGATGGTGCTTCACGCGCCAGCCGCTGTCTGCTGCGACGTGTGCAGGCTCTCTGCAAAGAGCTCGGTCGTGCAGGCTCTTACTTCACCTTAGGAACAGGAAAAAACTCAACACGAGAGAGTTAATGTCAGTGCATCTTTTTGCTTGGTCTGCTGAAGGTCCTGGGGGGTAAAAATGGGCTTGTATACAACAAAGTGAGTTTGGGGTTTTTTTCCCTCACTTGCTTTCATCTGCCATAAAAAGGTAGGGTTGGATAATTTTTTGCAAACAATCATTTTTCTTTGTGATAATCTTTATTCTTGTCCTCAGTCGCGTTTTGTTTTCATATATAAATACGTGTGTAATTGTATATAGCACTGGGATTTCAAACATAAACGGAAACCTTTACAAATAAATGCCTTCGCAAAATAAGCAAACGCAGAAGCAAAACGCTTTAATTTGTATTTCCTGCTTCTTGAAGCAATTGCTTTGGGACGAGTGCCTGGCTCTTCTGTCAGTGAAAGCCTGCTATTAATTAAGTGTGCTATTAATTTCATTGTGGGCAATGGGGTGCCTCAGCGTGGCTGCGTACCAGCGGTGCTCCTTACAGTCGCTCGCAGGCGGCTCAGGATATACATTGACTTATCTGTGAAACAGCTTTTGCATCCAAAAAGAAAAAAAAAGAAAAAGAAAAAGAGAGAGAGAAGAGCCCTCTGAGACTTCCCCAGAGCAGCCTGGGAACAATTCTTCACTCGGCACACAGCTTTGGGGTGTTAAACGTGCAACTGCACATCAGTTTTAGAGTCAAACGTTTATGCAGACAAGACCAGCAGAATTACTGGATGTTTGCTTGGAAGCAGCCTGCAGTATGGGGCAGCTGAACACACAGGGTAAACCTGTCCAAGCGCCAACAGCCAATAATTATAAACATTTAAGCACCTGAAATTAAATAAGACCTTGATGCACAGTATTATTTTCATTTACTTTCACTTGCCCAACCCTCCTCTCCCCTTTTTTCCTTAAAATCACCAGCTCCTCTCATCCATGTCTGTGTTGAACCATTCGAACAGATCGGTTAACTGTGTTTTAATTGGTTCCCCAGTGTCACCAGACTTCAAAGACAGAAGCTCCAGAAACCATTTAGAGTTCTGGGACAAGACTAAGGTGGTTCTTATTTTAATTTTAAATTCACTTTATGGGCAGAAATATAGAAGGGAGGTATTTAATTAGATAACAGGGCTTCTCTAGACTTTAAACCTTTTGCTTTGAGCAAATTAACTGGATAAAGTTATGATTGAAACCTCTTCAAACAGAGCATTGGGGCTTTCCACTGTCCACAGAGCAGTTACAAGTAGGTAACTGTTGTTTCAAAGAGCACAACTCTTTGATATCCAGCCTATGCTCATATTTTTTAACGCTTCTCTCCCAGAACAAGTATCAATATTTTTTCACCTTTAAAAGCACTAATCTTCAAGGCCGTGATTCAAAGGGCACACGTAAAGATGTGCTTAAATATATTCTTAACTAAAAATATATTTCCAACGAAATTTGCATTATTTACCAAAAATTTCAACACAGATCCACGCACAGATCATCCAACTCGTTGACCACACATGCAACAACTATACCTATTCAACACATTTATCTTGTGTTTCAGTATTATATCTGGCAAAAAAATAAGGCACCTAAGACATCTTTTTGACTAGAAAAGCAGAAGGAAAGGATTATAGTCACAGAAATAAGGCATTTGTTCAGTTGGTGTACTACAGACTGGGACACCTTCTCACCAAGCGCTATTTTCTGCAACGAGGCTGAAAACATCTTCAGTCTGACAAAATATCCTGCTGTGTAAAGCAAAGGTGAAACATCACTTTCCCATGCAAAAGCGAAAAGGGTGCTAGCGCCCAGCTGGGCCGCTGCCAAAGAAAGACGACGGTGCCGTGGGCTCGCCGACAGCCTCGTTTCAGGCAGCCAGGCCACCGCAGGGGCCGCGCAGAGGAGATGTGCTGGCGGGGTCCTGTGGAGGCAATCGGACGTGGATTTACTGACTGGAGAGCCCAGGTCTTTCCAGCTGCTTGTGTGCTGGATTTAAGCAGCTCATACTGTCTTGAACTGGGGAGGGGAATAAAGAAGCATGTTCAAAATTGGGCACGCAGTCTTATTTGGTGTCTGGCTTTGTAACAGCAAAGACTTAACAAGTGAATATTAATTTTGCACCTTGAAATAGCCTGGAGTAGCTGACGTACAGTGCCACAGCCTTAGTAAGACATCGGAGTTCTCTAGCCAGAGTGGTTGGTGCTGCAACTCCTGAATGAAAAGAGAATCGTTTCTGCCCTCAGCTCAAAGTAGCTCTTGTCCTGTGCCCTTTTTCTTCTGAGCCTCGGGTGACACGTGCATAAGCCAGTTCAATTCTAAAAATGGTTGATAAAGGTAACAGAAGAGCTGTACATCCAGTGCTGTGGAGCACCCGCGTGATGAGCAGCACAAAATAGCAACTCATTCCTACCATGTATCGTGGTTCACACATATAAACAAGGCCTCTTGGAAGAGCAGCAGAAGTCCAGCTAAACTTCAAAAGCAACTCGTTCTGGGGCGGGGGAGGCACTTGCTATCACTTCAGCTTTCAAAGTTTTTAATTAGGGCTCTGATGATTTTTTTCCTGAACCTTTGGGGACCGGTGGGAGAGTTCTAGAGAAGGCAGAAAGCCCGAACAGACTGCGGGGCCGGCAGTGAGAGGGAACGCTGCAGAGCCGGTTGCAGCAGCAAAGTCCCCGGAGAAAGGAGCTGGCGTGGGGAAGGATAGCAGGTGCTGATCAAGACAGACCTCTCCAGCAGATGCACGTTCTGCCTCCAGGGCTGTTCCCAAAGAAAATATGCGGCAAAGCGCAGGCTTTGATACCACCTGTCTTTTCCAGGGGGAACATGTGCTGGTGATTAGCCGAACCTTGGCCACAGGCGTCGTCTGGGGCATCTGCTCCGCGCTCCGTGCCTGACAAAGGCAGGCAGCCTGCTGCTAACCGTTAGTGCCGGTCTTCGCATGCTTCCCGTGGCTTTAGCACATCAGTTTCTGCTGAAAGCAAGCCCAAAGTCACCTCATGGTGGACCTTGACCCAGTATGACAGAACTGGACTGACACACAGACATTTCTACTAGTGGATTCTTGCTCCACTGCTTTCATTACGGTAGCAGTGGATAGTGAGAAGAAACAGAGGTTTAAAAATCAGCATAGTTGTATTACTTCGTTTTGTGATTGAGACTCTAAGAATAATATTGCTCTAAAACACATTCTGGAGATGCCAACAGCAGCCTCGTCATCCCAGAGTGCGCAAGGGAATTCACGTAACGCTATTCGTGCAGAAAACGCCCAGTGAAAAATCACATTCCTATTTGCCTTGCCAGAGCTAAAACAAAGCACTTGGAAAGTCACCCACCATCATACTGACTCTGAAACAAATACCAGTGATGATTATTTCAAACACTGCTGCAAACTCTACCATGAAGCAGTAGCTTAGGTGTAGCAACGGCTTATGATCCTCGCTGGGATCATACTTGTGCTCCCAGTCTACTCAGCGGCAGACTCCAGCTGCTGCCCTCCTCGCAGCAGGGCTGAGCTGTTCCCATCTGCTGATTCAGCAGGTAAAAGGAAGAATTATTGGATATTTGTACTGAACTACTGCCCACAGAGTTAAAGATACATCAAAGTGGGAACAATGACTAGAGGAAACAGGCCATTGGAAAATGTCCAGGGTGTACTGGAAGAGAAAGGAGTTGGGCTGGGAATGCTAGAGGTCCTGCAGGAGGGGGATTTTCAGGGAGAATGGCCCCAATCTCTGGGGATCTCTGCACATCCCTGGACCAGGAGGTCCACCAGGTTTTTTCTGTTCATTTCAAGGCAGGGGTGTGAGTAATCTCTAGTATTGGAAAGGGACTTTTCCCAAGGGTTGCTCCTCCTCTCATAGATCTCCCGCTGCGGAGATGGATGGAGATAGACTGAGCAAAAAACAGACATTTTTTTTTTTAAGGCAGAAAACAGACGTGAATTCAATTCAGCTACATAGAATTTGACAAATCTCTGTGTTGTTGTGAGGTTTCACTTTGTGCAACCTAAACCTGATTCTCTCCACAAGCTTCCTATGCCACCAACGAGGTTACCAATTAAGGTAGATTTCTGTATTGCCATATTTTTGCTAACTTACAATATCCCAGTTATGGTTACTCTGGAATATCTAGGTCAAACCTATCTTCCAGGCACCTGTAAGTCTTAGTTTTCATTTGTGTTCTTTCTTCTTGGCACAGAAAGTGGGGGAAAAAAAAAAAATAAAAGTCAGAAAAATCAAAGTTGCCCTGTTGCACCTGACCCAATTCCTGGCCCATTTGTTTCCTTTCTCACCGAGTTAATGCTAGAGGAGGGGAGCACACTATTGTACTTATCTCAAAAAAAAATAACAGAAAAATTGTGATGTGCAGAGCACAGCTAATTCGAGATGTGAGGAAGCAGAGCAAGGACAGCTATTGCCCATTCCTGCTCCTTAATCCCTTAAAGGCCTGATAGATGCCATCATCAGCCCCGTGCCTCGGGAGCGATGGAGTCTAAGGAGATTCTGCTCACAGCTGCAGTTTTTCATAAACCTCCATATCCCCATGACAACTCTCTCACAATCCAATATATTTTTAATGCCGATTCTTTACCCCTCTCCTCCTGCGCAGGC
Source organism: Leptosomus discolor (assembly GCF_034619465.1). Classification (NCBI taxonomy): domain Eukaryota; kingdom Metazoa; phylum Chordata; class Aves; order Leptosomiformes; family Leptosomidae; genus Leptosomus; species Leptosomus discolor. The sequence goes on from NC_141399.1 coordinate 1,837,854, forward strand.
TGCAGCTGAGCTGCTGACGGAGCTAGAGGAAATCACTATTAGAAGCTAAAAAGAAGCCAGAAACCCTCAGTGCACACAAATTCAGAACCGAGGGGCCGCAGGCTGGGGCAGTGTGCCTGAAAGCACTGGTGGATGCTTCCCCGCTTCCCAGGACAACTGGCCACTGGGCCACGGAGGTACGTGGCTTCGGTCGCACCCATTCAATCTGTTCCTCTGTTCAGGCACCTCTGGCAACTGTTTTCTGCACCCTGTTCAAATTGTTTCTCCCCTGGAAGTGGGGGCCTTTCCACCCATGCAAATTATCTCCACATTGGTACTTCTTAAAAAGAAGTTTTGGAAACTTTCTTGCATCAACTCTACACCCATTTTTACCTTCCACTGCTCATCACAAAACACAATACAACAAACTAGAAGTCAAATGCACATTCAGGTTTAAATGAACTCTGCTTTGTTTGTGACTTCCTTTTTCATATCTTTATAGTCCAGAGTTAAATGCTATCAAGGTCTTTCAGAAATTTTCAGAGTAAAAAGCTATCAAAACGGCAAATTCCAGATCTCACATCCAAAGACGTTGGGTACATGTACACATATACACATACATACAGGTCACATCTGAAATATGCAATTTCATATTATATTTTCCATGCTGTATTGTAAAATCACCATGGGATGTCCTTTCTAAATTGTTTTTATCTGCAGAGCACCGTTCTGAAACACCTATTTATAAAACCCTACTAAGCCAAGTTCTGTTTTCCTTCTTTTTCATTTCTTGATGAAAGATTGCATTGATGCCCACATTGTTAATAATCACTCTGCATTTCCTATTCTAGCCCAAAGTCAATCTGATATGCAGTGCTTTGCAGAAAGTGCATATATAACAAGGGAGTACTGGGATTTTTTTTCCTTTGTACCCTTTGCATTAAAAATGAAATTGTGTTCTTTTCTCATTTGCAACATTATTTTTTGAGGAACAGAGAAAGGAACATGACATACAAAGTAAGTGTTTTCAGTAACAAGGAAAGTTAACCAAAGAAAATGAAGAAACAGGCAGATGTTGCTCAGACACAATCTGGAAAATCAAGAGTTCAATAGCGAATGTAGGAAGTTGTTCAGCGCTGAAGACAAGCTCAGATTGAAACGCCAAAGAGGTGGGTCATTTCTGGCTACATAAACCGAGCTCCCTGAGGATGAAACTTATTTCTGACTCAGTTTCAGCAGCACTAATTTTTGTTTCTTCATTTTGTTATTTGAGGAGAGGAACGAGCTTAAAATGCTATACGCTACGAAATTATGTTGACCGTTCCTTTTTCTTGTCCTCTGCTTATGAGCTCTCTTACTGTAAAAAGAGATTTCCATTAATAAAACCAATTTGTTTCACTCTGCTTGTTGAGCAAGAAAAAAAAGCCTTGTGAAACTCCCGGCTGCGGCTTTGAGATACGGCCGCTTCCCAGTTCTCCTGCCTATTTCTTGGCAACTTCTCCCTTATTAACATGCACACTTTCATAATATTTTAAGGTCAAAGTTCTTCAGTGTCATGGCGCTAAATGGGTACAGCGCAGAAGTTTTGTGAGCAATGTTGCAATAATAAACCCCAGTCATATCTGCTGTTCAGCACACGACAGGTTTTTATCCTCAGGAGCACTCCAGGTAGACGTTGAGCTAAGCAAACTGAGCTGAGTGCTGAAACTGATTGTCAAAAATAAAGATCATCAGGAAAAACTGAAGAGGCATCCATCTGAGCCTCAGGGGTCTGCTGAAAAGGAGGGAAAAGCCCTTGCAATCCTCACACTTCTCGAGGGGCCGTTACCTCTGCTGCCATGTGGCCAGTACTCCTCTAACGGCCCCAGCCAGCGCCCCGCTCCGTCACCAACATCTCGCCGCCAGGGAAGCGTGCCCACACCGGTTTGCATACGAACAGCAGAGGATGCAGCGGAAGCAAGGGAGAAGGTGACAAGTTTCTTATTATTTCTTCTATGCAGAGCAGTGGAAACGAAACAATACCGGGTCAGCTGCTGTTCAGTCCGCCTCGCGCTGCTGCTGGGCAGGGGTAGGCAGATACCGGCCAGCCCACCTCCTCCTGGAACCGTTCCTTCCTCATCTGTCACGTGCCAATTCTCTAGGCAAATCCCAACAAAACTCATGAAAATTGTGTCCCCCTACCACAGCTCCTGTTGTCCCATCCAACAGCCTGTAAAAACGCAATTGGTAGCGCCCATTTCAACGTAAATCATGAAAACAGAGGGAAAGGAAGAACCGTCTGAGTTTACCTACATCAGCACTTCATTGTTGGGCTTACAACAATAATTATTGCCAACAAACCAAATTAAAAAAAAAAAAAAAGACACACTGTGTCAGCCAAGGCCATAACACTAATTAACAATGCAAAACAGAGAGAAACAGAATGATGTTTTCTAAAAAATTAAGATGGAAGCCTGTGCCCCATTCACCGGCCTGAACGAAAATTTTGTTTGAGCCTGTTGTCCGACAGTCGTGTGTTTTATGTCAGTGCAGAACACCGAGCACACACGAAGTGTGGCAAAGTCCTGTAAAACTTATTTTCCACCTGCAACTGAAGAGCAAATGAAAAATAAAACTGGCACACCTAACGCCACGTGCAGCCCAAGGCACTTTTAACAAATATTGTGATGGATTTATTTTATTATTTTTTTTTTTATGATCAAAAACTACCAGGATTGAATTGGTGTCATGAATTCCCGCTCTGAACCTTCCAAAGCGCATATTCTGAAGAACAGTAATTGAAAGTCTTTTAAATTCTTGAATGCTTTAAAAATAAAGCTCTCAGGAAAAAATAACACTGAAAAGTCAGGTCAGTACTTTGATAAACCCAAACCTAATTACATCTTCACAGAAAAAAAAATATACTACTAATTTCCATTAAAATTGGAAAACCCTTTCTTCAGCCACTTCCTCTTTTAATGAAATCCTGTGAAATGAAAATTGAATTCCCTTGTTTGGAGTTCTGGTTATACACTAGCCCACAAACTGCCCTGTGTGTTTGTAACTTTATTCCGTGCCTTTTCTCAGTGAAATCACAAGGGCTGCTTAAGTATCCAAAATGAGTTGCAATGAGCTTCCAATACCAGTACCTACAAGTTAAATCTAGAAATAAATACGTTACCTGGCTTCGAAGTAAACCGGCGACAGAATTCATCTGTGCAGAAGTGCACCCAGTTTCACAGTGTCAACCAACAACCTGGGCTTCATCTAATGAAAGAAATGCCACATTTGAAAGCCACGTAAGTAGTTATTGCATGGCTGAAAACTAAGCAAGAACATTTTCCTGCCATACTGCACTGAAGCTTCTTCCCTCTTTTCTTCACTAGAAGGTACTTGAGCAGAAGCCAACAAATAAATGAACAGCAGGTAAAACGTGGCTCAGCTGAACAAACGCTGGGCATTTACACCTCTTACAGACATTGCATCTGAAGCTTGCAAGAGAACAGATCACGCTTCAGGGAAGCCATCAATAATTTTGACTTATTTTTTAGTTTTAATGATACAAAACAGATTCGGAGAGATATCAGTTCATCACCGCCTGTGGAAGCCCATATTAAAGGCGTGTACAACCCCACACCCTGCCAAGCAACGCTGACGGGCCACTCCTGGGAGGCATTTTTGCCAGGATAGCTTTAGGGTCGTGTTTGAATCCTGAGTCCTGACGGCAGCCAGGGAACCTCCATTAGCGTGCTGAACCACAAGCTTTCACCAAACAAGAGCACAGCAGATGAGCAAAACTGAACAGTCCTGTTTACTTTGCACATTTTCAAACTCAGTAGCTCCTGCATTGATTCCAGCTACTCGCATTTGTGAAATAAGTGGGGTTATTAATGAGCTGTTTCTGCAAGAAGAATGCCCAAATCTGCATTCATGCAGACGGATATTAACTACTCTGTCCTCTCTAGAAAATTGTATGAGTTTTTCATTGGTATTGCTGAACTTCAGGGGTGAGGTGGGGAAATTCCCAAATGCTTTGTGATTATTTTTGCTGGTTTTGAACACATGTCCTGAGCTGTGTTCATTCAGCCAGGCCACCTTGGGATCTCAACCATCAAAACCAGTAGTTCATGACACGGGTAGGTCAGCAATCTCTCCCAGGAAACTTCTTGCAAACAATGGAGAGATCAGAAAACACTCAAAGTTGTTAATTTACCTTTTTATGTAAGCGTGTGCTGCTTTTTTCCCCCCCATTTGAATAAGCACTTTAGCTACCATAGTCAATGTACTTAAGCAGCACTACTTAATTCAGCTAAACATACAGAAACTCTTCTTGGTTCACCGTGATTTGCAATTTAACAATACGTATGCAAATGAAATTAGTGTCGGCGAAAATAATTACAGTTGCTCATGGGAGGATTAATAACTGAAGTCTGCCCTGCTTATGTTGAGGTTTAATTTAATTCTGTTGCATGTATTAAATGAAGAAACTAATTCTGTTAATATGCGCTCACATGAATGCGTCCTTATTTAGATGGAGTGAAAAGGACCGCGTGCGGAGATGCACCCGCGTGTCTTGTAGAGCTACAAATGGTGATAATTAGTTGGTGGATGAACAGCTAACTGCTTTTTCCTGGATCTGCCGAAAGCCCTGCCATCCGTCATTTGAAAGCGATTACAATTGACTTATCACTGTAAGGTGTAATAATGTCGTATAAACCCTCCCCTAAGGCAACGACGGTTTAATAAAAGAACAACCACCTTTCTATGCAGCGTTCACGCGAACAAATCAAATTTAGAGACCGCTATGAACGTCTCCCTTGGTTACGGGCTCGCTCGGCTTTGGCCGGGCTGAGCAGCAGCCGTCCCCCAGGCCACGGCCCCGCTGCCGCCGTCCCAGCCCCAGCGCCGAAGGGGAAACGCCACCATCGGTGCAGAAAAGCCTGGATTCGTTGGCGACGTCAACCAGCAGCTGCGAACTCAAAGCGGTGAGGAACTCGCCTCCGACCCCACTGGGAAACTCTTCCCTTGGAAGAGCTGGGGGTAGAGCAGCGCTGCAGTCACGTCGCTCGCGCGGCGCGTAACTCCTTCCGTCTGGCAGCAGCGTGAAATCGGGCAGGACCCCTCTGCAGCGGTGTCAGCAGTGGTGCCAATCCGCACTAACACCTGTCTGAAGGTGGTCTTTAACCTTAAAAAAAGAAAAAAAGAGAGTATTTCAGGGCTATAAGCACCTTACAAGATGAAATCCCTTCTAAATCGTAACGTAATTATCTGGCTGTTTACAAGACTTGTATGAGTCAGATTAGCTTTATTGAAGCCAGTGGGTACAGCAGCTGTCTTTCATTTAGGATTTGCATAAAAATCAATCAAGCCCCCTTATGGAGCTAGCAAGCTGAAACTGCAAGAGTTCCAACAAAAACAAAATGCAGATGAAAAATACAAAATTTTTTCTGAAGCCAGAGAATACATAGCAGGGTTGGATGTTACCTGTTGGAGATGGGTGCTCTCATTTGCTTGAAGTCTGCACTTTGGCCATTTAGCACTTAGTCTGGAAGTGAGACAAAGGCAATATTAGCTAATTAACTTGTAACAATTGTTTTTAAATTGATGTACACTTTTAAACGCTTAAGATCCCCAGTGTTTCACCTGAGATCATATATTGCCACGCCAAGCTAGTTTTCTGCTGCTGGTAATGATGTGAATTCTTCTGGCAAAGCACTTTTTCATGTTTAAGACATCTAATTAAAGCCCACAGAAAGGGGTCTCGGAAACATCCTGAACAAACGTGCCGAGTACACACTGAGCATTGCAGAGTCGTTTCAGATCATTGATTTCAGCTTTTCTTTATGGTCAACGTCATGGTTGAAGTAAAGGGAAAAGATATCATCACTCATCTAGTAATAGTTAAATTTACTAGTAACCAAAGCAGCCAGTTGGATGCTAATTGACAAGAGAAATTTATACAGCCAGATTCCACTGTAAAAGTCTTGTATTAAAACCACTGAAAAAATTATCAGGATCTCTAAGTGTTAGTGCCTGGGATGTTAGTCTGATTGAATCTGTGCCCATGTATTGTAAAGCTACAGAAATCAGAACATTTTATTTGAAATAGAAGGAAAACCCATAGGTAAAGTTCACAAAATCATAGCCAACACAACACTTCCCTACAATTGTATTAAACTTGCACGCAGATTGCTACAAATTGCCCGAAGTTTCTGCACTTACAGCTGCCAAAAATTACATGGGCGTTTGCTAAGATGTTTTGTGTAATCTGCAGACTTTCAGATTCCATTTGAACATTACTCCACAGGAAAAGCAAGAGAAAATCGCTTCCCATAATGTTATAACTTCTAATTTTTCCCTGTAGGCAGATTTAAAGTAATCGACAACTCACAGGACTGTAGTTTTATGAGTCTGACAGCACTGGTAGCTTGAATCACCGCAAAAAGATCCATCTTAAAGAATACCAAAACCAGCACATCCTACAGCAACCCTCTCTTCGCTGCCATGGACCCTCGTTATTTATCACGTGTGCAAGTCGCACAGAGATATTCCTGTGTTTCCACACAAAACAAAATCTTGCAAAGTTTACTAAATTTATAAGCATGGAAGTGGTTTACTTGGTTCTGGTGCAGCTGCTGTAGTTTGTACTGAGAGCTCTGACTAGTTTCATGCCCCACAGTCACAGAATCAGCTGTTTATCCTAAGATCTATCGTATTTAGACCAACCAACGTTTCATGCTAACTCCCTTTCCTGCCTTTAACTTTTTTTAAACCAAATTAAATTTAATATTTCTCTGTCTACCTTTCTCATTTTAAAACTTCTCAAAATGGCACTTCTTTTTCATAATGGCCAGCATTAGGAACTTACCTCAGCTACACACACTTATCACCGTAAGTGAAGTTTACAATAACCACACTCTTACGTTACTTCAGGATCAGACTTTCATCCAAAAAAACGGTATAAACTACAATATAACTACATACAACATAACAGAAAACCAAATAGATCCACATAACAGAAAACCAAATAGATCCGCTATGCAACCCTAGAGTAACTAGTTCAGTGTTAAACAGTGTTGTCTTCAGAAGTGTGGGTGAGTCTCCCCAAGAGCAGTGGTTAAACAGAGATTGCTTAAAATTCAGCTCGTGAGAACCACCGCTCCTGCACGGCGGTGTGTTTCTGACCAGACTTTGAAGACAAAAATAATTTGTGTAAGGGACAAGTGCTTAAGCACACGGGTGGCACAGATGCAAGCTCGTTAAATTTTAAAAGTGATTTGAATCAGACACTAAAACTCCTGTCTGCAGTTAATTCGACTTGCTTATATACGGGCACAGAAATTGTGAGACGGTCCTTGATTTTTATTTTTTTTCCATGCAGGCTGACTAATTGTGCTAAGGAGAGTAAATCCAGTATGATGGTAATTATCCACGCGCAAAATTAGTTTTTGTAGGAACCAGGCTTGCGCTCTTTTCTTTCTAATTGGCGCACGGCACCAATCAGCATTTCATGTAACACGTCGAGGTAAAAGAAAGCAAAGCTACAGCAGAAAGCTACAGCGGAGTGCTGCAAAAGAGGAGTCTGGCTGTTATTCTGCTTCTTGTCCAGGGCTCCAGGCAGGGACGAGCATCTCCTCGCGCTGCGCAGCGCGCTAGCTCGGACCGAGGAAAGGCTTCCTGCCTGAGACTCCCGATTGGGGGCGAGCCCCTTTCAGGCACTTGGAGAATTTGGGCCGCCGTCCCGTTTCTGAGAGATGTTTTTAAAACCATGTGGGGGTCGTGAGACAAGCAGAGAAAACGGTTTCCACCTCCCATATTCATCTGCCAGTCCCACCACCAGCAACAGATAAAACCGATGGCGCTGACTGTGCTCACCTGGGAAAGTCGCTTTCCCCTGGAATTCCGGCTCCCTCGACCAGGGGAGGAGGCTTTGAGCGGGAGTCAACGCCCCTCTGCAGCACTTTGGGGTTCTCTTGCCCCTCACTCCCGTTAGTGACGAGCCTTTGCCATTCCCACCCGGGCGGTCGCTCCTGACACCGGCCTCGTGGCAGGATCTTTACTCCTGTTCTTCCAGGAGTTTCATCCATCATTCTTCCAGACGAGGTCTGGCAGGCAGCAGCAGCTCTCTCTCACTTCTGTCCTCACTCTAACTCTACGTGTGCAGTTTAGAAGGACGAGTCCTGCCAAGGAGGCTCACCAGCAGGTTAACAGCAAAAGGAAAAGGCCAATCGATAACTTTGCGATTGCTTTGTTCATCGACAACTCATTCTGACAGCCAAACGGCAACACTTTTCATAGCTCATTTAGCTGTAGGTGTTTCGTTTACTTTGCCTTTGTCACTAATATAAAATTGCTGCAGTTTTCATGGATATTCATTCATGAAAATGACATCATAGCTCATCTTTTGTCTTACCTGTACAGATTACAGAAAACCATTTAACATGACAGCACTACTTAATAGGTATTAAGTACCCCCTGCAATAAAAAAAAAAAAGTTTTCCCCACTTTTTAAAGCTGGAACTCAAAGGAATGGTTTTCAGAACATTTCAAAATCATTTCATTGTCAGCTATCGCGGAGGTTTATCCTGGTTTTATTTATTTGTTCATTTGCTTACTGTCAAACAAATCCACCTTCACAAAAACTAGCTTTCTGCATTTATAAGGGCAACTTTAGGTGTGTTTCCACAGTTTAACAGGTGGCTTTTCTCATGGCTAACATGTCCAGACTTTCAAACAAAACATCTGTGCTTATCTCCTCTGGACAGACGGAAGGTGCTTATTCAGCTAGGAGTGAAGTAAACAAAACCGCCCATTGCTGCCTGGAGGAAGGTGTTCATCACAACCGAACTTCCAAATTATTGAAAATGCTTGAAGAAAAATCATGAAATCGTGCGGGTTTTTTGTAATGTAATCTGAGCAGCAGGGCAGGCTGGTGAAAAGGGCTGCCTTCTGCCTCGTCTGGTACTGCCTCCCGTGAGAATGCCCCGAGCAGAGTACGAGTTCAAAATGGGCCCGATCCTGAATTTACTCATTTCATTGGATAAACACGCTTGTCGGAGGTATTAGCATATAGAGTAGCATCTACAGCAAGTCCCTGTCGTTTGCTGTTACGTTACTACAGTTCTCATTGTGAGAAAGTGGGTGTTAAAAGAAAAGATCACGTATGATTTAATGTTGCAGTTTAATTGCATTAAGATTACTTGCTCAAACCTCAAAAAAATAGATTTAATGAAGATGTTAAAGTAAACTACAGTATGGGTATAATTGAGGACTGTTACCAAGAAAAGCATTAGTGGATTATAGTATTTTTTAGTACCTTATTAAATAGTCAGCATGGATATGAAAATTTTCAGCGATGTTTTGCCACATAAATAATCGGACCATTACTTTCATACATTGTACACTATATAAAATGTTAATAAGCCTTCTAAAATAGCTCTACATTATAGAAACATATTTTACATTCCATAAAATATTTTGAACTAAATTATTCACAAAAAAAAATTGATACTTTTTTCCCTAAAGGCTCACATAATGCAAAAGGGACAGAGAACCATCAAAATGAAAACCAAGACATTTTAGGTGAAGCTTCAAATGCCGAAGGCAGAAGAGATGTGGCTGTATGGCAGCAGAGCTGTGGCTGTATACAGCAGAGGAAAGGTCACCAAGGACTAGGGAAGGAGAGGGTAAATCCCATCTTGCTGATGTGTGGGGGTTAACCATGTGGAGAAAAATGTTTCTTCCTTCCCAGTCAAAGCTCACCTCAGATTTTACCGAGAGCAGGAGCAGGGACCTGCACTACTCTTTATTATCATTTGCAAGTGAATGCATGTGAAATTTCATGTGAAAATTAGAAATTTTGTCTATGTCTGAAATAGTATAACAAGAGGCACAGATGTTGTTTCTCGTCAGATTTCAGTAGAAAGGATTAAAAAGTTCAGCAGAAAGAAGCTTATTTCTTTCAATGTGTTGCAAAATTCATCAGACTGACAGCGTCTTCTACCAGACTAAAAAATAATAAAGAGCAGATCATCCCTCAAAAGTCAAGTAAGCACGTTACCACTCCTTTCCTTTTACTGGAAAGCCAAGGCAGAGGTCAAGAGCCTAAGCCAGAACAGCTTGGAGAGGAGCTGGAGGCAGCACCTTTTACAGCCTTCAGGGCTTCTGAAAGCTTCTTCCCAGAAACCTGAAATTATGAAGCCCATCCAGAAGTGTTTCCCTGCTAGTGACGGACTAACTATTCCAGACTATGTGTCTGCACAGAAAGGCCCCTGGTGGGCCATTAAGGACATCAGCCAGTGCTGTTTAAAAGAACCAGAACAGCGAGACAAAAGCCGACTCTGCGACCCGCGAGGTGTCAGCCCCAGCAGCAGAACGCGGAGAGCTGCTGGGCTGTAACGTCCAGAGGTGGGTGGGTGCAGAGCCCGTGCAGAAGGTTGGGGGAAGCAGCTGGGGACAAGAGGAGAGACACTTGCTCCATCAGTACTGCCGGCGCCGGGAGAGGACATCACAACTGCGATCGACGTCAGCGTTACAAAGCAAATCTGAAGCGTGACCGTAGCTGTGCTACATGGAGCAGTGGCTCACAAGTGGACTCAGCCCAAGCTTTTAATCGAATGAAATCTGTCCAAGATCATTATTTCACAACAGATATCTTTTATGAGATAAGAGGTGTGAGACCTAGACAGGTTCAAAATATATGCTGTGATGATCAGAAGTAGCCAAAGAGCAAAACAATTCAAAGTTTGGGATATTTCTTGTTTGACTCCGTATATGAAAGTCATTCTACTTAGCTGACTCTCCTGAGAAGGTAAATAAATCAGATATAAAACCCTACAGTAAGAGTGTTTCCTCCCTACAATGCTATAATTTACAGAAACCTTTCAAGGTTGTGGATGTCATTGTGGCTTGATTTAAGAGGATCCATAATCTGTTGAAACCAATGAAAAACTCTGGATGAACTCAGTAACCTTTGGAATAAACCCTTCTAAACCATTTGAAATCAAACTTTTTGACTTCCAACACCATGTGAAACAAAACCTGGAGAACATTTTATTCTTCAGAGACATTTTTATGGGATCAAAGAGGATGTATTTTATGTTGGACAACTGATCAAAAAACCCCACGTTGCTATAACCCTAGAGTCACTGTGCATTCATTGATTGCCAATGACAAGTCAGGAATAGCATAAACGATTATTGGAGTTCACTGTATTATATACTGAACTACTTTAATAAGAAAAGAGGGGAACAGCAAGCAGGGGAGATATACAATATTACTAGAAAATCAGCCTTGGCCAACCCCCAAGTATCACTTACTCCTCCCCCGAACTGCAACACTCTTTTGCCTAGAAGGTTGTGAAAAGACTCAGTGTGGCCCAGTAAAGAGCTATTTATCACTGGGTACTTACTCAAATTTACTCTAGATCAGCAATTTTTCCATCTTGTCCCCACATATTTGAAGAAGGATGATCCACTAAAGTGTATACTCAGCTGTGAAATATAAAGAAATGTTTTAGAAAGGTACAAAATCCATGCATTATGTTTTTCCTTGAAAAAGGCAGACTAAGACAGTCAACTCAAAGCTGACAGAGAGCAGATTTCTCTGTTCAAATCGTATTATTCTGTAACTTTAAAAGAATAAATATGTATCTTCATTAATGAACAGAGTAAATGCAGGAGAACCAGAGGGAGAGGGGGATCTGTGTACTGGTTTGTGAAAAACAGTCTCAGCTGACTACAGCGTTGTTTAAGCACAACTGCCTCTCGCTGTCAGACAGTGGCTGAAACCAAGCTCGGGCTTTGGTGGGGAAAAAGGCATCAGGACAAAGCAACAAATGTTGCTTCAAAGGAAATAGCCTTTAATTGCTTCCGAGTACATCATCTACTTATTTTCCAACAAACGTTTGATGGAGACCTAATCATTCGTGTTTGATGTAGGTGGACCCACGTAGCAAGCACTTGCAGCGCCTGTGTTGTCTAGCTGGGTGCAGAAGACACTGAAGACCTGCTTCCACCAGCCAGGAGTGCTAAGGGAAGCTGGTGGCATTTTTGTTCTGTAAAGAGACAGTAAACTCTTCAGCTCTCACTTTCAGAAGATGTGTCACAAGTTTTGTGTCTTCTTTTTTAAAAAAAATAAACCAAAAATGCTTTTTTTTCTAACATCTCCTTTTATGGTCCTTAAAAACTCTCCATCAGCTCAATGAAAGTGTCTCGCATGGATATGGAAGCACACCCAGGAGACAGTCAGTGATACAAATTCTGCTGTTATATACTCTCTGACTCATAGGTAGAAGATGCTTGTCAGAGAAGGTAATAAAAGCCAAACAGCTAATAACTACACTGAAGTGAAAATGTTTAGCAATTAGATTAAAATGAAAGATCTTTTATATGTGCCACATTTGCATCCTCCTGCCAGGCAACTCAAAAAATAGAAAACTAAAGAAAATATTTAAAGTTTACTTTACAAAGTCACAGTGCTGAGAAAAATTAAGTCTTGCACACATGGTTTTGTTTACGAAACAAGAGAAACTAAATGTATTTTTAGATAGGACTTTTAAAATCGTTGAAATGAGGTACTTGGGCACTGAGAAAAGTATTACATAAGTAATACACCACGGCAAGCTTATCTGCTTAATGAGGTTCAAAAAATAAATTGAATTACGATTTTAAAGTTTCAGTAAAATGCATTAAACACTTGTAACTTAATAACATGCAAGTTGAGCAGGAGTTCAGCCTTAACAGCAAACATAACACATGGAAATATCACCTAAAACTGGTAGAATCCAAAAGCACCTTGAATGCTCATCGCATCTCCAGCTCACACTTTACCATCATGGAAGAACTCTTTTTCTGCAGCTCACTCTCATTGCAGTCATTAGAGTTGATGTGTAACCATCATTGAGAGAAAATATTAGGAAAAGGGGATCATAAGAACTGTGTTAACTAGTTAATCTTGACCACAAGTGATTTCAATCTTAACTCATAAGAAATAAAGACTGGCAGGAAGCTGTTTTGGAACTAACTGATGTTTTAGATAAATGGCGATAGCCACCCGACGTTAACTTGCCTAAAGCCTGTTCAGAAACACACAACCGCGTGTGCTGGAAATGCACGTTTTCCAGTGCGTGCAGTCTCATAAATGGAGTTCTAGTTCTGCTGCCTTGAACTGTGCAGCTGAAGAGAGGAGAAGCAGAGGAGTCGAAACGTTATTAACACAGACGCCAGTTACGGATAAATCGGGGCCAGAAAATGATTTATTTTGCCACACTGTTAGAGGCTCAGATCACAGGCTTTATTTATTTATTTTTGTAGAAGAGCATGAAAGCCATTCTAAAACAGCATCGCCTCAGCCCTCCGGCCCCACTGCCCTGCTCACGCTGCTCCAGCCGCAGGCGCTTCCCTCCAGCCCCTGCCTTTCCCACAAAAATACTTCTCCTGACAACAAACAACGGATCTCATGGAAAAAACTGGCAGGCACGGACATAGGTCTGTTGGCATAAACGAGGCTTTGGCATTAATAACTAATTGCACTTCACTGTTCCTTCGGAGCAGCAAGCGCCCGGAGACGGCGGGTGTCAGCGGGCACAGCCAGCCGTGAGCCCTGCTCTGCCTTGCCGCGTTGTGCAGGGCCTGAAACACACCCGGGGTGTAAGTCAGGCCCACGGAGGAGGCGCAGCCCGCCAAAACCTGCCATTTCCGTGTCGTCTGATGAATGGCAGCCAAAGAAAAATCAGCCCTTTACATGACCGCCTGAGACTTCACTACAACTCACTGCTACAAGAAGTGAGGATGCCATGCAGGAAGATGAACAAAATTCATAACTTGGATTGTATTTATTTTATTTTATTTATTTTTTAGAAAAGTGACAGCTCCTGATCTGTTGGGTAGGGGAGCATCTTCCCATTTGAAGGAATCACTTCACAATTTCAACATGTGTAACTCACAGCTAGACTCGCACTTTTAAATCCCATGGATACGCGACAGATTTGACAGTGAAGAACTGCAGACTTATTTAATGTCCTGCAGAAGTTAAGTAAACAAGGCAACATCCTGCAAACACACTGCTTCCACTTGCTGAGTGTGTTTACTCCAAACACCTACACCTTGCCGGGCGCTGCAGGGGGTTCCGAGACGAGGATTAGCAGCAGCGAGCAGTGGCAAAGGACAAGGACAAAGGGTTTGGGCTGAGTTCTGGTACAAACAAAGACATTGTGGGCCTCAGGGGGGGGAAAAATCATGCAAATGAGAAGCTCTGTATGTAAATATTGGCTTTGAAAGCAAACGCTCGTTCACATTCAGATTATCAGGGCATTGGCAAAGGGCAGCATTCCTGGCAACTCCGGTTATCCATCCAGTCGGGCACTCAAACTGGGTTAAAATGTGCAGCATGCACTTGCAAAGCTGTATAAACATCGTGGGAGATAAGAAGGTTCACAAACATTAAAAAAAGCTGAGGTCTGAGGTTGTTCTTCAGAAACCCTGAGGTTTGCATAGCTCTAGGGATCCCTTTTTGCCCTGTAACTAGCCAAGATCTGAACTAGCTGAGGGGCCTTCAAGGCTGACCTTGGCTAAAGGCAAAATAGCCTTAAAATAGCCTTAAAACCCATGTGAGGTGTCCTCAAAGCACACTTTTAAATTCCGCCAGTGTTGAAGGGTAAATAACACGCAGTGTCTGTTAGAGACGTGGGTTGGCAACCTATTACATGCTAACGAGTCCCTAATTCCAGCCTACAGATAACTGAGCAAATTTGACTTAACGGTGCCGAACTACCGCACATCGATAACGAACGGCTCTTTTGAAACCTTATTCCTGACAGTGTAGCAGGACTGTATTTATAAATATGCAATATTTATTAAGGGTCGCTAATTGCAGTATTATTGTCAGGGATAATGAGAAATATTTCAAATATATATTTCAAAATATGACGACTTCTCTAGAAGACGCACATGCTGCTAGCCCAGAAATATTCCTGTTTCTCACTGGAGCTAGTGCTCAATTTAGTGCGTGCAAATCACGAACATAAAGAAAGGCAACAAACAGTCCACTCCTCTTTCATGCTTAAACAAGGAAAAGCCATCAACTCTTCTTTAACAGCCCTTCTGGTGTCCTAGACTATTTATTGAAATACTTTCAATGTTTTTCCTTGGATGGACAAATACCATCCCGACTGTTCTTTTCTTGGGATGAGCCACAACAGCTTCAGGCACTTTGTGTTATGTCTAAACTCCATCACTAAGACAGCAAAGGGCTTCACGCAGCGCACCCTGCTCAGCCCGTATTTCAGCAAAACTCCCACTAAAAATCAATAAGCGTTTTGCAAGAGTTATGAGGAAAGTACATAAAGTAAGGTCTATTACCAGTGAAAGAAGACCCTTGTCTTAGAAGTATATCATTTGAACTTTACCAAAAAATGACATTAGGATTCCTAGAGCAATGCCTACCCATACACGTGTGGAGTTTCTACCGACTGAAAGCAACTCCTGCCACCCGATGTACACCCTCTTTGTGCCATCTGTGCCTACCAGGGACCCTGTCCAGTGTCCAAATGAAGCCCTAAGAAGCTGCAAGCTGGGCCTCAGCGAGACAGAGATGACAATAGCAAATCCGAGCTCCTCCTGAAGTTGTTCTTGTTTTCTAGTCCCAAAACACCCAGGGAGAGCACAGGCTCCAGCAGGGGTAGGGGTACTCGTCGCTACTCAGCACATATACCTCGAGTATATAGAGTGCCTTCCCTTACCACTGCGCAGGGCAGAGGGACAGTCCTGCAGTGACATAATCTGTATATAAGTCTACACACGTACACAGCTGCATCACGAAAGTGGGCGTCTCATAACAGAGAGATTCCCCAGTGAATAACTGGAAGCCAGCCAGTGAAACTGGGAAGTTGTTAATCAGTAACATCTTAGAGTTTAACTTCAAGATGATGTTCCTCCTCTTCACTATGAAAGTCACTTAAAATGTATCTGCGTACCAGACACCTCACACGTGAATCCTTTTCTCTATCCAGGAACTGCTTAAGACATTTTATTGATTACCCTTTTGCAATTATAGAGCACTACAAACCAGCACAGCGACAAGCCTTCCGGAGGGGTAGTTACTCAGGGAAATGCATTGAGACAGGATTATAGAGCATCATGGTACAAGGCTTTAGCCCTTCAAATTACTATTTTGTGCGACGCACTGCTGAGGCATTTTTGATTTGTTCCTCGAGAATACGCTTTGACACAGCATCAGAGCAGAATTTTCACAGTGATCTGTGAAAATCAGTCAGCATATTTTACTTAGAGGGGTCCAACAGTTTTGAAACTCATACACTGGGTCAAACTGAATTTATAGCTGCACATGCAAGTACTGCACTGGTAAGTGAAAACGGAGCTTGCCTTTTGAATTCTAAATGAAGTGTGCCTAACGTGGAGACTACACATAAAATTTTAAGAACTGCCGTGATAGTTGCATCCCCCTTTTCAAAACGATGTGGGGGGGGCATCGGTGAGAGAAAGTTCCATCCAATCTTGCAGACATTAGGGCACTTTTGAAACAGTGCTATTGTATCATCACTGTCTCCAGTCTTCCCCTCTATCACAAAACCTGATCTTGAACATCAATAGCTCTGAGGGATAATTTTCCACAGCACATAACCCAAATAAAAAAAAATAAAAATTTAAAAAAAATAATCACCCAAATATTTTTGTTTTCTTTGGAAAGGAGTATTACCTTTTTCTATTCTTACTGAGATGGACACGTAGGTAGAAATAGCCAAAGTCGATCCCTTCTCACAGCAATAGACTGATCCAGACCAGAGGAGCAAACCTGACAACTTCTACCCAGGTGTGGGGGCCGTAGAGCTGCACTCGCCACTCAGGGAATGGCTAACGGGAACTGCATGAGCAGTACCCATGGACTAACCTTAAAAACCTCCTGGTAGTTTTGAACACAGCTCACTTGCATTTATAATTTCTTACGACGCAAACCCTCTTTCTAGAGGATGACGTAAAGACATCATACCACACGAGACGTTCTTTCCTTTCCATGCACAGAGTCAGGCTACATCAAAGCCGCCTGCAGATGGAAATAAAATCACGCTGGGATTTCAATAACAAGATGAAAAGGTAAATGAGATGCAGTTCCTTCACGAAGAAAAACAAGAACACGTTGCGCTGTGCTCTACAGCTTTTAAAGGCGAGACAATCTGGCCTGAAATTCATGTATCTGTCACTAACGTAAGCAAAAAACCTATCCACACGCCCGAGCCATGTGTGTAACTATAGTTAGGGACGTCATGGAAAGCAGGCAGGACCTCAGCTTTGCACGTTACCTCCAAAAGAGGCTCCGTTTGAACAAACACCGTCAAACTACACTCGGATTTGCTCTGCAGATCCCACTACACCCAAATGAATTGTTCTAAGAGGAGAAGGAGGGAGAGGGACACACACATACCCCCCAAATCAAACCAAACCAGAGCATCATGTTGTTTTCTGTCCTTGTGGTTTAGAGTTTGCGCTCCAGCTCGGGAAGCTCAAGCAGCGATCAGCTGCCCAGCATCAGCACCTGGCAAACATAAGGCGAGGGAACGGACAAGAGGGCAGGGTAACATGAACACCAGTGACACTCCAGACTATACTGGTGGAACAGGTACGTGAGGAACGCTCCAGGGGAGAGCCACGAGCCACATGACATGGCCAAGCTGAGGATTAGAGGCAGAAGAGCCACTTTCCACAGGGCATTGCCCCAGGCTGAAGCACTGCCCTCGCGCTCCTGGCTTGGGGAACTCACCTGGGATGGAGCTTCCAGGTCCCTGCGAGATGAAGCAGAGCTGGAGAGCAGGGATCTGCTGGTCACAGACATCCCTGCAAGGTATTGACGTTACCTAAACCACGCATATTACAAACGACCCGTTTCCAATTATGAGGTCCTCGGGGGAAAGGTATCAAGTTTGATACTAGTGGAGCAAGACACCAAATAGTTCCATGAACAAATGTATAAAATATTTAAAAGCAGCTGTTATACAATCAGGGCTCATAAACTAACATATTTCTTTGCCATGATGGGTTGCAACTGAAAGTACATTTTTTCAGGCTCATTCTCGCGTGGCTGCAAAAGAAATTATTCTTTCCAGAAGTAAAGAACGTAGGAAGAAACCTTTTAGCAGTCTGAATTTCTCCACCCAAGGTTAGTTAACTCATATGCCGAGCAATGATAATTACAAACCGTCACTGCTGTGGCCTCAACATTAACAGTCATGTAAATATTGAAAAAGAAAACCGCAAATATGTAGAGTTTCCTGTGAGGAGCTCGCACATGGGTTGTGCAGGACCCTCTCCTGAAACCACAGTGGAATCAGTCTCCTCGAACCCAGCCAAGGCCTGAAGGGGCTGCGGAGGGAGAACAAGTGGGGACCTAGAAATCCCATCCAGCCATAGCCCTGTGATCTCCCGTAAGCAGCGGCTTGTTTTGGCAGCTTAGGTGCGAGCTGACTCATTGTCCCTGCTCTGCCGCGGTCTGGTTCTCCTATGCACTGAATCTTCTGTACGTGGTTTGAGTCCGAAAAGTCGGTTAAGAAGCTGGACAGATTTCTGAAAACGCTGGCTGACTTGCCCACAAGATACTCAGAAATAGGATAAGCTTCTGGTTTCCAAAGAAAATCAAGTCATAAAAGAAGTGAGTCCAGATGTACTCCTCCTACTGCACTGCTTCCTCTGCGCAAGCAGCAATGTGTACTTTGTTTTTTCTTGGTTTTGCAAGGAAATTACAATTGATTAACAGTAAACAACTAATTATAAATATAGAAATGCCTCTTCGTTTGACCATAGGCTACACTTCATAGCAGCATATAGAACATCTACGTTTATATACAGTACATCCTCTTCCTTTTTCCTTCAGCCTTTTGTGCTAGAGCATTAGCCATCAAAAGAACTTAAGACAGAGATGGACATTTCTTGCACATCTATATTCAGGGTTGCTCAGTATCCACTATATCTTTTGCTGCCTGCCTCAGACCATAGTCACTGGTCGTTCTGCACTTGGTCGGTTCTTTCAGTGCAGAACGTAGGATCTATCTTGCAGTGCCGGACTTGAGCAGAACAATTCAGGAAGTCGCCTAAAGCACGAGCTTAATTTTGGCATCCGAGTGAACGGTTTAACCTAAGCATAGGCTTAATCTTCCCTACTTGAGATCTCAAATAATTTGAGATCTGACGGTCTGATAGGATTACAGGAGCTAATTATCCAGCACTGTCCTGAGAGGCCCTGGGACTGGAAATGGTACAAAAATGACAGAGACTTCGTGTCTTTAATGGGAACATTTCTGAAACAGACAACTTACACCAGCACTGCACAAATCCAAATGTTTTTTCCTTTTACTGACACTGACCAGTACTAAAACTCTAAAATTTTGAATTAAGGATTTCCACAGCTTCGGGTTGACTGAATTGCAGCTGACCCAGGCAGCGGCTTGGGGGTGCTGGATGCACAGTTACCCACCTCCTCCCACCGCCGTTCGCCTCTGCCGTGCCAGTGGCTTTGATGGCACCCCCTTCCATGGCCTGGTCGCATCCCTACCCATTTGCATTGCGATCATGCAGGAACACTTTGCTCTACCCCTCTCTTTCCCTCCTGCTGCTTTCTGTTTCAAAACTTCCCTCACCTCTCTGGTCAGCGGGGTGGATCCCTGCTCTACCTCCATCATCTCCTTGATGGCTTCTTCACAGCTGGCAACGGCTCTGTAGCTTCTTCCTTCTGCCTTGCTGGTATTGGAAATTTGGCCCCAAGGTACAAGTTCACTGCCCTCAGGCTGTGCCTCACCCAAAGTCACTTCAGGCAGAAGATTTGAGAATGTGCATCTAATACTTAGTATTAAGTAAATCTCAACGTTTCTGTTTGTCATCCTCTGACGCTTTGTAGATCCAATAAAAATTATCTACATTCCAGACATCACGTGAAGAGCAATCGATGTCTGCAAGGCACTTTCAAATGAAAAGCATTACACAAACATAAGGTAAGCTATTACTTTCCTAGGGATGTTGGGCATCCTCTCGTAATGAAGCAATCAGCACAATGAATAATGGAATTACGTTGAAGCATCGGTTTTCTCTTCTTCTTGGACTAACCACACTTAAACTGTGTGCTGAGCACAGCACTGCAAAACAGAACAGCTGGTTTTGCAAACCCTTCCTCTTCACAGGACACAGTACTGAGGTTTTCTCTGTTCATCTCCGAGACGCACATACTCTTTCTGGTGCGATACTGTGTTCCAGGATAACAAATATCCAAAATTCAAACGAAGCACGTCATTACTTTTTCTGCTTTAGATTATAGTTTGAAACATGGTATCAGACGTATTTTATTTGTCGTGAACTGTACCTAGAAAATGGTGCGGGGGTGATATACGCATCTTGTATAAACTAGAGGCACAGAAGGAGGTTAGCTACAAATTTTAAAAACTTAAATTAATAAAAGGAAAGAATGAAGAATCCAAGAGAAAGCAAAAGCACTGGACTGCAACAAAAGTACAGCAGCCTGATCTAAACAGCCACGAAGCGAAGTCTTCCAACTGATTTTGGGAACCATCAGCTGCTTATAAACCACAGGGCACTGCGGGCCTGTCGGTAACACTGAAATTTAACGAGCTTGCACTGGGGTATTCCTGGCATCGTCAGCCCGGCAGGAGAACTGGAAACTTCTGCTTCCACATCACTGATACACAAATAGCTTCTCACCAAGATCTGTCTAAACTAGAGAGTATTTAACAGAAATTAATGAAAAAGAAAGAGACCCAGATGCTGGCACCTGACCTGCTGGCCAGAAAAGCTAATGGAAGCCAAGCCCTCGTTCACCCTCAGGATCACCAGTTGGAACCTCATTGCATGTTGCAACCACCCAGTTGATTTCCTGTAATTTATTTAAAATGGATGGTGGGTTGGGTCAGGTTGCTGGCAGAGACCACCATCACTTAAGAGACCACCACAGGTCACACCTTCATCGAGGAAAAGGATCAGAGGAACAGACAGACCAGGATTCATCTCCACACCCACACTGCTGGATCCACTCAGGGACCCAGTGCTGGGGACAGAAACTTGTGCTGATCCTCTCAGATTTACAGCGGGCAAAACCACTGACTTTAGTTTTATGCTAATTGACAGAAGAGGCACAAAAGCAGAAGCGAGATGTGGGTTTTCCCACGGAGAAGTCCTTAGGGGCGTTCTGGGTGACGTGTGAATAGATCTGAGCGTTTCATCCTCAGCGTTCATTCACTGAGCGGGTGCGACACGCCTGGAGCGGGCAGGAGATGCCCTCTCCTGCCCAGGAGCCGAATGGATGATAAGTTTCAGGCTAAAAGTTGCTGCAGTACAAACTCCACGCCGCATTAAGCCCGTATCAATTTCAGACACAGCAAACACCCTCTGATCCTAACCAGTATTTCCCTACAAAGGCCAAACCTACTAGCGATGAGAAATTAAAGCAGACCCGCAGTCAGCCCGTGATGAATATCAAGCCACGAGAGGTCGGACGCTCTGCTTTCCTGCTGTCGTTGCCAGTGACGTCTTGCATTTGATCCTACGTAATCACGCTGTGCTTTCTCCCAGCAGGAGGTCAGTGACTTTTAAATTTAGCACATCTCTATGGAGATTTATGGGTTGCTCGCCCCTTGCAGGATTCAGCAAGACTAACACCGCCTCGTAGGACCTCCACACCGACATCAGGACTGTCAGCGGAGAAGTGATGAGGACAAGATTTTTGCAGTGGGAGGCTAATAGCTGACTCCTCCAAGAGGCAGAAATGAGAGATCTATGGGACTATTCGGTTCATCTTTCTGCCACGCTGCTCCTCAGCCCTGCCTTCCAAGGCACAAGGACACGATTTAGCACCTCTGGCTCCAGCACCGTGTGCAGCCAAGAGACAGCGGCACGATGGCTGAGGCTCGCTCCTTTTCTAATAGCCCTCACAGTGAGAAGAGTCTGAAGTTGATTTGTTCTTCCATTCCATTACTTCTAATTGCACCCTCTGCACTTACATATTGCACATTTACCATTGCCCCGAACAATGTGAGGAACACTGTGAGGAACAAAAACTTTCCTTCAGTGAAAATGAAAAAAAAAAAAAAAAAAAAAGAAAAGGAAAGGGAAGCGAAGCAAACAAGCAAACTAAGCATGACTAAAAATATGTTTGTGACAAAGGCAGTGGACGGGTTTTCTAACTACATAAAATTTTGGGCTTTGTGATATTGCCAAGGTCAGAGACAGAGGATTACATTGGATTAAGGACAACGATAAATGCTTTTTCTACCCTGAAACTTGGGCTTTTAGACACACTACACAAAGATTTCTATGAGTAAATGCTTTATTGCCTTTGTCTCCAATTTCTTTTTCCTTTGTCCTTTTGGATGCATGAAATAATTTTCAAATCCTTAGACACAATACATTTTCTAGATGTTTACTACATCCTTAGCGGGAGAAAGCTTGTGTATCCTTACATTAAATGAAAGAAATACCTTCCTCCACATTTTCCATTTCTTCAATCTGAAATCTAAATCATAAAAATAATAACTATAAACAGCATTAAAATCTCATTGTCTTCTCTGCAAAATCCATGGTGTTTAACTTATTTCTTTGTGACCACCTGCTGTTGTACCTTTTCCCCACAGAGAAGTGACTAAGAGTTAAATTATAAGGATTTTTGGTTTCGTAATAGTAGAAATGCGGGGTAAAAGAGCTATAGAAAGAATTGTGCCCCTGAGACCAGTCCAACAGCTGAAGCAGCTCAGCTATAAGTTGTATCATCACAGTACCAGCCCTGCTCAATTGGACATCTACCTTCATTCTCCCAGAAACGTGGGATGGAAATAGTCCCCAAGTGGACAATACGCAGGTGGTGCCCTGCCAGCTTTCAGCACGACAAATCTGAGAGAAAAATGGCTGAGAGATTAATAGATTCCTTTTATTAAAATGCATTTTTAAAAGCCTATGAAATTACTCCAAGGGAGTACAAGTTAAAGTGGATCGTCAGCCATCTCCAGGCAGGAGAGTTTTGATCCATTAACCTCACATGATAAAACACAACACAAGGGATGTCAGAAAGAAAAACACAAAGGAATTATAACTTTACAAAGCCAGTTTGGGAAAGACTAATGACCATCCAGACAGTATGCGTGTGGCCACTGGCAACCACTCCTGCAGAGTCCCTTTCCTGGGATCACCCAGTCCTTGGTCACACCAGTGAGCCCAGAGCGATTTCTTCTTGGCATTTTGCTTTTGCAGCACTCTGCATTCCTTTATGCGATTGGAGAGCCATATAAAAGAAGAGCTGCCTGACATTAATAGCTTTATGATGCAGCTTTTTGGTGGGGCAAGCATTTGAAGTCAACAAGCATAAATCACAGAAGCAGAAATCCAAATTATCCAGGCACAGAAACTGCCGCTACATTCTTTGCATATCTCAAGCCTCCAAAGGAGTACACACATAAAGACTGCCTGTAAGGAGCTATAACAAAAAGCACGAAATATTTCAGATGCGTTAAAGAATACCTGCAAAAAACCAAATATGACACCCATCCACAGCCATTATAATTTTCAGAAGGAATGCCAACTATCATTTAAATCATGAGAGAAGTGCTGAAACCAGACATCACAAGCCCTAGTCCTCTACTGATTATGGTATTTATTGACTACAATGCACACATGATTGCAAGCAATCAAAACAAGAATTTGGTGCGTAAAGGAAGAGGGATTGTATTTTTCAACGCAAGTTTCTCATTTTATGCAGATTCCTTTCTCTTTCACAGAATTATTCTCACAACCGCAAAGATGTACCCCCGCTAAAAGCACCAACGTCAGTACGCAATTGAATTAATTTTGAATATGGACAAAATCAGAGACTCTGCACTGCAGATTTCAGAGCCAAACTTGGTTCTGAGGTGCATAATAAGCCTAGGAGCATTACTATAACAATACAGATAAAACATTTACTGCAGATGTACTGTAGGCCATTAACACATCCCACTGTAGAAGCCCCATTTGCACCTGCACTCCCTCTATGTGACTCTAACACCTTTCCAATTTGCTGCTCTTGGAGCAAAGTACTTCATTTATTTTAAATATGTTTATCCTACCTTGCTGCAGGCCAAATCTTTGGGATTTCCTTTTTCCTCGTGGTACCCTGATTGAATTTTTGAGATGATCTCTCAAAATTCACCTCCTCTGGATGCTGTCCAGCAGCTCAGCACAACCCTCCCTGTGCCAGTCTTCATCTGCCAGCCCTCCAGATGTCATCTGCCATTACAGCACCCAGTGCCAGCCCCTCTCGTTGTTTGCAGCTGCTTTGTAGGTACTCACTAGTGATGAGAACCTGGACAAATCCAGAAGCAACATCTTGCAATAACCGGCGGACTGCAATTTGCAAATTGCCAACGAAGGTGGCTAATGAAGTTGACAGAGCATGAGTTAGGAGGCAGCAAAGTCTTCATGACATGAGGTGCTCAGTATCAGAAAGAATGACAAAAGCAGATTGGAGGCCAAATCGCAGTCCCTTTAGCTGTCAAAAAAAGGTTGGTATCGGCATCTAACCTACTCTCCAGCCAGATATCTTCAGCGGAGAATATGATGGGCACCTTTAAACAAAAGATCTCAACTTCGAGATCAACGAAAGCTTTTCTTTAACCTTTTACAACAGGTCGCAAGCTAAGCTTAGCGCAGACCTCAGACGAAAACCACAGCGATCTGTTCCATCAGGGGAAGCACACCACGAAACGGCTGCTGCACAGCTAAGCACCTCACTCGGTGGCTGCTGTGCAGGTTAGCACCACACTGAACATGACTGGGGACCAAACTCAAACTGCATTTCACCAAGTTGCACCTTCCATGGCAATCTATCCCATGAAAAGCATGAAAATCTGATAATTACACAAACTGTACATCACCTCTGGTGCTCTGCTTTAGCTGTAGATGCTTCCATTCCTAAAAGTGTTTTCTGTCTACTTCACAGGAAACTTTTTATACTCAAATACCTCCTTCCCATTCTGTCTCACTGGACTGTGTCAAAGAGCCATTGAAGAGCCTTTGTGCATCCTTGAAACAGCCATTCCTTTGCCTTACTCCATCTTCTCATTGAGACCAAATTTTTATGTGAATTATTTAGCAGTTATAACATCAGATATTGTTTTCCAAGGCAGAAGAGGAAGAGAAAAAGTGAAAAGGAGGGGAAAGGGGAAGAGAGAATTCCTAGTCTTGGTGATTACATGCCAAATTTCTACTCAGAATAAATTTTCACAATGGATCATATTGAAAATGCCAACAGACTCTTAATTGGCGTTCCGCGGAGCGCCATACACAGCTACACCGCAATAATTTGGAAATGTCTTGTTTAAAATACATTTAGGCTATTCAAAGCAGATATTGATATTCACTTGTAGTATGAGCGCACCAACAACGCCTTGAAGGCATCTCTCAGCGACAGAATTTTTTTCAGCAGCAGGTGGGATGAAATGGTGACAAATGGGATGGAAGGCAGCACATACGAATAAGCTATATAATATCCTATTTGTTTCCCCAACTTGGCTGCTTGCTTTGTTATTTTTCATAAGCTGACAGTGTGAAAGCAGCCAGAGCACAAACCCATTCGCATGTCTCGGTCCTGCCGAAGATTGGAAGCAATTTCTGCTCAATATGCTATCCCCAGGAAATCACAAAGCGTCTGTGGGGAGACCAAGAGAAAGCAGCACTGCCTTAAGCAGTAGGCACTGATGAATGAAACTCTGGCCTTCTTTCAGAGTAGATTTGCAAGGAGGGTTTATTAGCAATAACACAATTGCAGTCCCGGAGAGGAAAAACCTGCAACCCGAGAGCTCCCCCCAAGCCATCTCGCGGCTGCTCCCCAGTGGGTGCGTCATAGCTGTCGCACATGAAATACAAACAGCCCCCTGTTGTGCCCAGACCCACACCGCTCTTACGGCAGATAGAAATTACTCCTCTAAGGATTGCTTCAAACTGTATCATGTGTGCTTGCACCTGGTGGAGATCCAAGATTTAAAATTCCTTGTAAAGCAGAAAGAAAAAGTAGCAAAATAAAAAACTGGGGTTTCCAAAGCCTGTAATTCACAGGAATAGTGGTCATTTTGTTATACAAATCTTGTGACATAGGCAAAAAGGGCTTAAAACATCCAAATCTCTAATTAGGAGAATAAACTCTTTATAGATATCTGATTCCTGCACTGTTCAGACTCGGTGGGAGCTTTGCCAGGTTCTCTGGCACCACAGCAGCTTTTGTTCGCCATTTATCACTACATTGTCTTATCTCACGTTGCCTTACCTATGAAAGACGGCAATAAATATTTACCTCCCACCCACAGATGAGGAAAGGTTTAATAAGGTAATGCCTGCTCACTGTTTGTGGGACTGCTAAATACCTGTGTTCGCTTTAGACTATAGAAGCAGCATCACAGTAAACTCAAAGCCCTGTCTGATACTGAGGTTAGTTAAACTGTTCTCCGGAACTGATCTTTGAAAGGTTGCTTAACCCGTGCATATTAAATCACATGAAAGGGGTTCAGTATCCCCATCACTCAAAGAAAACAAAGCTGAGTTTACAAAATATACATGTAAAGAAGTCAAGCAGAAATTGCCTTGAGTGTCACATGTTCTTGAACATAAGGTAAGCTCTGTTTTTATGAGAGGTTTGGTTTTTTTTTTTAAATTTGGAAGTACAATAAGTAGTTAAACACCATATGCTTCCCCATAGCCCATCTCTCTGCAATTCAGGGCATGACTGCCCTGGCACTTCTCGGGTCCAGGAGGGCCCAGCACATTCCACAGTGTGCCCATGTCCAGCCCCACAGGCAATTCCCTCTTGATCCTGCAGCAGAAATGCTGCTCTGCCAACACAGAGAGATACAGTTACACCATAATTCTTATGAATAGCATTTACCTTTCTGTTAAATTCTTGTTTTCCATTTTTTAGCTAATCTTTCTAAGTCTTCTTGGTATACCATACCTCCACTACCTGAGCGTGAGAGGATCTGCAGCTTTTTCTCAGAAAGGCTATCAATGAAGAGAAGCCTGTTGTGGATTTACTCGGTAGGAGTTAACAAACAACATTTGCTGCAGCTCCTGGAGGAAATGTTTCTGCTCTCAGGTTTTGGGGAGGGGTAGGGGGCACAGGACACAATGGACATTGAGCATCGTAACTGTTTGTCTAGGTACACCGGAAAAAATTTATCTGAGAAGGAAATTGAGCCTTTTTTGGTGAATTTCCAAAAGGGGGGTTATAAATAATGCTCTTTGAATTCCAAGATGAAAAGTGACTGAGCATAAGAAGCAGGATTCTTCTGTCAAGCTGGTTCTTTGAGGAAAGGAAGCAGGGAGCAATCATCCTCTCTGCACTGGATGCACCGAACACCTCATCGTTAAGGAAAACGTAGATACGTTTTCACCTTGCTAGAACAATATTAAGGTGAAAACAGCCTCAGTGTCCTCTGTAGCCCTCATCAAAAAAGCACGAGCTGACGCAGAAAAGGAAGTCTCACGGGTGCTGCACACCACCAGCTATCCATAGACTCCAGCCCCCTGTAACAACCTAACATTAAAGCGCATCACTGTCCCTTTCATTTCCAGAGCAATTAAATCGGAATTTATGACTTAAATATCCAAAAAAGTTATTTCACAGGTTATTTGAAAACACGTTTAAGCACAAACATTAAGCACAGATCCTTTGTGTGTAGCATGTCACAGTCTAACAGACACAAAATCCAGAGTAATACATTAATATACGTTTAATGTATCCATTACTGAGATTCTCAGTTTATAGACTGAAGGGTTAAGATGTCTGCAACCGTTACGCTACTTGTACACAGAATAGTAATGCTGCCAAAAAGCACACATCACTTACATTGGTTTTTGCTATTGTAGTTTTTAAGTATCAACGTAAGCACTTACTTACACTACTATATGTGCATATAATGTTCAAGATAACCTACGGTTTTCTGAAATAAAGTTACACTTTAGTTTAGTTGTTACATATATAAAGCGTTCTTTATTGTTGCTGTGGTAGAAATACTGCTCACTCAAAGGAACTTTGCCTTTGATGGGAGCAAGGACAGATTAGTCCCAAATGACTGCATGCCTTTACACAGAAAAGCGTGACCTGTTGCCGATATACTTACGGTGAACTTCGGAGAAGCATTTTGTACTTTGCAGGATAATAAAGTTCTTTGCAGCAACCATGGATCTCAGTGACAAATACAACTTAATCAAGTGAAAAATCTATTTCAAACAGAAGACAAATTGCCTCAAACCTTGGTAATTATCTCTCTGGGATTAATAATCAACTCTAACTTAATAATTGTCTTAATATTTCCTTTCTGAAATGTTCAATATTTAACCTACAGTCTCTTAAAAATAATATTCCCAGGCACTTTACAGAACCATATTATTTAATGAAAACCAAGTTAGATAAGCTGTCACCAGGGGAAAGAAAAAAAAAAAATCAAAGCACAAATTATAATCCTTAGAAGGCTTTCACAACACAAAATCTTTGACAAGACAAATATCATTTAACATGTGATCCATCAGGAGGGAAAGAGTTCTGAAGAGCCCAAAGCATCTGTCAACCTGGTTCAGGCATACCAACCCTCCCTCTATCCAAGTTTTAGACACGCATGTCCAGTAATAACAGGCATGGCTGACATTGAGGATTAGACTTGAAAATGACCAAAACAAGAGATTCCAAAAGGAAACATGACAGTCTTGCTGAGATTCGCTCTCTCATTGCCAGATCTAGGACTTTTTGAGGCAAGTCCTGAAGACTCTGCCTTTGGCACAAACTTGGAACACTGGATCTGGGCATCTGAAAGCAAACCTGGAGTGCCTAAATTCAGGCTTCAACATGAAGAGAGATTAACTTCTAGAAGTGCCGAGGGTGAGCAAGGAAAAGCGCGGTGCCACGCTCCCAGGAACCAGAGAGCCGTTACAGTAAGCGCGGTAAAAGCTCTCCCAAGCGCGCTCCCACCAAAGTGTAGACCGGGTTGCTTTGCACCTCTTTGGTAGTTTGTCTTCCATGAGAGCCTACCCAATGTTTTCTTTTGGTCCACTAGCGCAGTACATTATGGAAAGCTTTCTAAATGTTTGTATGCAAGAACATTTGCACACCGCAGGAACGCAAGCTATGCCAAAGGTTAGCAAATTATCAGGCATTCACATCAGGAACGTGATGGTGCCTCTGCATTGATGTCTGGACCTTTTAAATACAACTGTGGCTTTACTTAACTCCTTAAGGTCATTAATGTATACTTCAGCATTTTTGCTTTCTTATACATGGGCTGAAAGTCATACCATGCTTTATACGCAGAATGAAATCCGAGAGAGCATTTAAAGATCCTTATTCGAAGGCAAGACCTGAACAGAGGCAGCAGGGGCAAAGATCCGTAGCATTTGGCAGCTGACCTACTGCAGAGGCTGGGGGCTTCATCAAGATTTTCTAGATCTGCCTGAAGATGCTGATTCTCCTGACATCTGTAGAGACTCATCTGAAGGGCTTTTGTTGTACAGCTTTTCCATCTACTGATTTTTAACTAGAAAATCAGTTTGCCTGGAAGCAAAGTGCAATGGTGAACTTCATGTGTCTTTCTCATACAGTGAAAAAGTGATTGCAAATCTCAAAACCTGAGGTGGAAATAACATGCTGAACTATCACTGAAATCTCTGACCAAACTCACCTGTAGGACCGAGTTATTCCCTTCTTCAGTTTTGCAAAAACCAGACCAAAACAGCGTATTTCACACAATATTGGCAGTATCATGTTAACTTTTTTCCCTGGCTTATTTCAAGGAAGCTTTGCCTCTGAAGTCAGCCTAAATCTCGAAGTTTAGCATTACTTGTGCAATTAAAACATACTGGGTAGAGAAAGTTTGTTCATCTATTTTCTAATATCATTATGAAATCTTTTATCAATCCAGAAGTCAGTTACCAGGGATTTTATAACTAGATAAAATTTTAAAAAAAAAGGTCTCCTTGCCTTTTAGGATTTATAGGCATCTTTTAAACCTATCTTCTTGCCCATAACCTTCATTCAACAAAACACAACTCTTCTTTGAAGGAATCAGAGAAAAGAGCTGCTGTACCTTCTCACACCTCTACGAAGCACAGAAGCCTGCTCCTTCATTTTGCCTGTTGACTACTTTATCATCCTCCTTATTTAAAGTTTTCTACTTTATTATTGCCCAATTTAAAGAAGAGCTAAACCAGAGCTGTGACATCAGATGCAGCTGATCTGGAGGCAGGTGCATCAATTCTTTGACAAGGAGACCCACAACGATCAACACATTGCCTAGTCCTATGGAAAACCTCTATCCAGCCTCCAGACCTGACTCACCACTTCCACTGGTGAACACCACGGACATGCTACTTGTAGTAATATTTCCCAGTACAACATTTTTTTTTTCCAGTAGATTTGCTTTCTTTCAATATTAAAGTTTCCTTTCCCTTCTCTTTAAGAACAGCATCACAGGATGCAGAGCATGACTTACAGCCTCACTCAGCTGCTCCTTTTACCTTTCCAGCCAAAAAAGCTAATTCTGTTCTCATTTTCCTCGCCCTGTGACTCACAAGCATCTTCACGTGTTTCACAGGTCATCTCCCACTCTCATTTACAAGAGAAAAGAGCAGAGAACAAATCTATTGCCCAAGTTAATAGAAGAGTCCTTTGATGCAGAGTGCCCTCAGGTTTTCTGGGGAAAGGCGGCAGAGCAGCACCATCCCAAACAGCGCTGCTGGGGCACGTACGAAGGAGACTCTCTGCTCCGATGGTGCAATGGAGCTCTACATCAGCGCTCTTCTCCAGCATCACTGGCTCCAGCCCCATCGGGAAGGATCTCGCTTTGGTCTCTAATGAAATCACATTTTCTCTGTAGCTGTAGGGCTGCAATTCTCAGTTATATTCATCCTTAGAGCATCCAGTCTCACCCCACAGAAACCAGTCTAGTTTTTCCCAGCCCACAAGAACAAGAGCAAACCAGGACTCCAAATTCAACCTATTACAAATGCAAACAATTCCTGTGTGAATGTTTATCAGTCATTACTGTCCCTAGGTCTGCTTTAAACTCTACTTTCCTGTTGAGGTCTTTATATTATCTGTGCTCACTTTGACCAGACGCATCTAATTCATCAGGATTTCTCATGGAACTAAAGTTTTTTTCATATTTTTTCCTCTTTATGTTAATTTTCCTCTTCACCTGCATTTGCAGTCTCTGAAGGGAAAAGGGGTGGAGAAGAAAGGTGAAAATGTTTTTGTTTTGGTTTTTTTTTTTTTTTAGACCTATAGCAATCAATAAAAGCAATGCTACAGAAGCCAGAGTGCTCCCTACTGCATTGCCTGCCCTTGAAATATTGATACTGTTGTGGTAGATCTTTTTTCCTTCCTCCTGCTTTTTGAAAAAACAGATTATATAAATGTTCCCATTAGCAAGAAATATGTCACATCAAAATTAATGGTATTCAGCCAATAACAATGCTACTCTCTGGCTGTCAAGTTAACTCAATTTCAGGTTAGCAGAGCAATTCTGCCATCCAAATCTTATTCAGAGACAGAGATGAATTAAGGCGATTCTCACAGGCTGTACACCCATGAAAAGTGTGCCCCAGATCTGAGTGATTACCTGGGAGCCTTTCCCTTGCACAATACCCTTCTATTCCAGTGCTGGGCAAGATTCTGATCCCAGCAAGAGAGCTGAAAATCCGCAGTAACTCACGACTCCAGGGCAAATCCAGAGAAATTGGAATGCAGTTACTTCACCTTTTCACTGGTTAAAAGGGATCAGAATCTGCTCCATATATATTTGATCATGATATCTTGCTTTACTTAGTTTTAGGTCTTAAAAGGAGACCAGTGTCTTTAAAATAGTCTTTGACCCCAGTACAGAAAACTCTCTTTATTGAAATATTCAACAGCAAGTAAAACACTTAAGACAACTGAGATAAGAGATCTCTTCGCTTGCTTGCCTTTCATTTTTAAAAAGTACTATCAAAAGATAAAAGCCTTAGCAGTTTTACTAAACTGAAGCAAGGCCAAAATGCAGGTATCTGTTACAACCTCCAAGAATGACATTAAATCTTTATCACAGAAAAAGGTTATAGACAGATCAATGCTCAAGGGTGATTAAGTGACTGAATCATTTAATATGAGCAGCATATGTTTCACTGACTAGCAGTGGACAAAGGGAATATGAAATAAGATTGCAAGCTGAAATGCCCGTAGTGACACTGGCATAAATCTATCTTAGATACTCCGAGTACAAGAAGTGTATGACTGTTCATGTGTGGTTACGGTCAAATTAGCACTGCCAAAGGCTCCCGTAATACAAAGATCCAACGTCGACAATCATAACACACAGATATTCATGCTCCAGTCACTTTAAATGTTTCATAAAGCTCCCAGTGGTATCTTGAAAGGCGCCTAGGCACTTACCTCCTGTTGATGTGATTAAACAAACACTTCTGGAACTCATACTGGATGCCTACATGCCTTTAAAACTAAGTTTGCTGGAGCCGACCGCATGGAGAACTTGAGCAACCGAATAACTTTCGGTTCGATCTACAACTCCTCCCAGAATAAATTTCTCCTCATCAGGGCTATCCCGGTTTAAATATTACAATTTAAATTCAGTCCAGAATTTACACCAGAAAAAACCCTTCTGTGCTTAGCAAACAGGTTCTCTTCCAGCTTCAACTCTTTCCGAATCCTCACTGGTCAGAGTTTCCTCCAGGTCTCCAGTTGTGCTGGGGATTCTTGATGATTTCTTTTAAACTTCAATTAGCATACATAATTGTGCATCTTTGAGGCATGTCAAGAAAAGATATTCTCCCAGTCTCACTCATGTTGACCAGTACTGGTTTCCATTACCCTGCTAAGCAGAATTCATGGGTCAAGCACACCAATTAAAACCTCAGAAAGAAGGCAGCCTGACAGAGCAAATATGTTTAATGATTACGTTATGTTTACATGATCTTGTGTACCTTTGGCTGAAGACTGTTTTAAATCACTACCTTGAATCATTTCTGCAAGGTATTTTGTATTGCAAAATTTGTATTTTTTTATTTCGCCCTGTGAGAAAGAACTTTGCTACCTTTTCACCTTTATTGGACCTTCAGAACAATTCCCCTTCTGGGTTACAGAGATGAAATTCCACAGTAACTCCCTGAAGATCAGCAACACTACTCCAGATTTAGAGAGCATGACCAAAACCAGTGCCCACACGTACAGCAATTAGCTCACAGTCACAGCAGAACCTGGAAAGACATGCAACTTTTCCACTTGGTTTCCTGTACACATGGTCTTTAACAATTACGGAGGTTCAGCGCTATAAAGACAAAGAATTCTTACAAGAAGGTTGTTAGGAGAAGTTTAGTATGATGCATTTGAAACTAAATAGAAATAAAAGACTAAACATACAGTGAAGATAATACGTTTCACAGAACTGCATATAAAGAGGGCACGGTTTATTAATCACTGTATATCACAGCTTAATGGCGGAAAAAGCAATATTCCACTGGTATTATACAGTGACAAGCCAAATTTTCCTGCCATACTCAGTGTGGAGAAAGTAACGTGCATCATATCCAGCCCTAAATTCAGTAAACTGCTTATTTAAGAGTCTCACTGCCTACATGCACGAATGGGAATTGCAAGTCTACTAATGAGCCAGCAAAGGAGAACGTGGTGAAATTTGCTTGTTATTCACTAAGTTATTGAGCAGTGAACAAAATTACACAAAATCTGACTTTCCTTTCTCAAATACCTCCTATTAGGGCACCCATGAATAAAACAACAGGACGCAGTCTTTGGGAAGCAGATTCATGTGCAGACAGACGAGCAAAATCACAGCGACTGATATGAATTGCATCAGACAACAGAGTAAACAAAATGCGCCAAGAACCCACCCTTTTTTTTTTTTTTTTGCATTAACTAAGTGACAGCATCTGGGCAGGAATTAGGAAAAAAGCAAGGAAAAAATAAGGTGGGTCTTTGGGCTGCTGACCCCTCACCACCGCCAGATCCCGGGGCATCTGCGGTCTATGGCTACTTACCATAGAGCCAGCTTTTCTCCTCTACCACACCGCTCATCGTACTCATCTCTCACGTTAAAAAACCAAAACCAAACAGTAACAAAAAAAAGCCAGGGACTGTGGTGAGTTTGCAGACGTCCCACCTCCACCCAACTCCCCCTTTTTTTTTTTTTTTTACCTTTAGATTGACAAGATTGAGCATAAAGAGAAAACAAACAAAAGGGAAAAAAAAAAAAAAAAAGATGAAAGTCCCAAAGCAGAGGAAAGCCCAGCATCTTCACGTAAACCGAAAAGCCACGTTGGGTGAGTGGGCAGCACCACATAACGCTGTGTGCAGTGCTGCAGCTGGGGCAGAGGAAGGAAAGAGGCTTCAGGAGTGAATTCCTTTTTTATAGTTTCCCAGGGCCTGTGTTGTAGCCTGTACCTGGGGCTAAACTATAACCATTGCTCTGTCACCCAGCAACCCCTCAGCAGCCAGGGAGGGGACCTGGGAAAAGGAGAGCAGACCCATGGGTGGAAGGGAAACAGATTTTAATGAGATAACAGCAACACCAGCAGAGACAGCCAGGGTTATAACGCAGCCAAATGAACAGGCAGCACTCACAGTCAGCAGGAGAGCAGTCCTTGGGAGCAGCCAGAGGAGGAGCAGCAGGAGCCCCAGCAGGAACCCCCCAGGAGCCCCCTCCCACAAAAACCTTCCCCCTTTATACCGCCCGTGCCATGACGGGATGGGCTCCACCTGGAGCTCCCTCAGGGCAGCTGCCCTGGCTGCCTGGAGCCTGCCTGGCACGGCCGGGTTGGGAGTCTGTCCCAGCCCAACCAGGACACCCAGGGCAGTACAAAACAGAAGTCTCACTGCCACCAGACACCCGTAGGAATTCCTCACTGTCAGTAAATCTGGCAGCTCCACGGTCTTCTACTATGGAAAGTCAAAGTCTGTGGGTTACAGCTACACGGGTATGGTGTGCCCATGCATCTGGTCACAATCCCATCATTTTCTTATGTTGTCTGTCCCCAAAGGAAAGCAAAGAAATCTGCAGCTTCACAGCAGTTTATTGTATCTGTCATTTTATAGAGAGATGACAGTTCCAGTTCTGGAAATTGTCTGTTGAAGCCCATTAAGAGATCTGAGAGACAGTTAAGCAGTAACTATAAAACAACCCAAGACACATTAAGTCAGTCTTTTTATAGACGGTGGTTGAAGTCTTCTAGCAATATACAGGAATTGAAATTGAACGAAAACTCTTAGCAGGAGAAACTAGTAAACTGCTCTTGTTTCTAAGTTTAAAATTTGGCTACATCCCTTCTAATAATTTTTTTTCTTTAAGGTGTATTTTACAACTACCTTTGTCACTGTAGGTAGATGCGTCTTCATACATGTCCATGAGAGTGGTGGAACTAGATACTTGTTAATGTGATGACACAGTGTTCCACAAGTAACCAAGAAGCTTTGGCGGATGGTATCAGCTGCACAGCGGTAGCAGCCTCACAGCTGTTAAAATACCTGCAGAGCTCCTAGGAAGGTTCAACTTCCCTTACTTTTCCTTTCACTCTTCCTAAAGTGTGAGGAATTCAGACTAGCCCCAGTGTTTCTTTCTCTGATACAGGGCCAGGGGAAGAGGACGTATTTCTCAACCCTTATTCACACTCCTGAGCGCCAGCTCAGCCTTACTTGGTTCTGACAGCCACCACCATGCTGAGACCCCATGTGGTTAAGCCCACTGATTGCTGAGCATCAGATCCTGCTCTCGGAGAGATGACACCCATACAGCTTGCTCTCTCCAACTACTAAAACCTTTCAGACCACTCTTCTTTGATTATACAAAAGAAATGCCGTGGCTTGGCGAAATTTCAGAGGGCATGACAAGACCAGACAATGAGGATAAAGGCTGCAATCTGCCTCCACAAAAATATTCACCTCGGCTCTGGATACTCCTCGCTGAAATCTCACTTTTGCATCAGCGTTGCTTTGGAGAGGATGGAGTAGTCACTCCCAAGGTTTTGCCACAAACGCAACAGGTTACCAGAAGATTCAATTCTGCATGAAGACTCATGATCCACAACCACATAATAGGCATCTTCCATCCATCTTCCAGTGGAAGATCCTGTTATTAATAATTGATATAATTCATTAATAAAATAAAATCTGGGAGCAACGGGTTCAAAGCAAAGGCTCAGAACATCTCTTCTTGACATCCTCCAGTTCTGCTCATCTTCAGAAACCTCCCTACGTGGCAGGCTCTCAGGGCATGTTAGATCCACGTCTCCTCTACACAGGAGAGACATGCCAGCAGGTAATCCCGGTGAGGGAAGCTGACACTTGGGATCAAAACTTTCTCCATAGCTTTCATTTTCCTTTGACGTACACCACATCGTAGACAATTCCACTGCTGTTTAAGAGAAAATTGCTCCACCAAGCCTTGCAAGCAGGAGTAAAAATATGGGGGAAAATAAACAGTAAATTTTGATGAAGAAAAAACAAAATTAGATGTAGAAATGCTCACTATACTTTCAAAAATTTATTTGACAACTACCACTAGAGACTGATCTTCTAAGACAAGGGAAATATTGGAACACACAGAGTTTCTGGTTTGCTGTATTCCTGAAAAAAGAAAATTACTTCTGATCATACGCTCTGTGGGAATCTATGTTCTGAACCTATTTTCTTCTGTCTCTCCTTCTCCTCCTTCTTTTTCCTTTTTTTTTTTTAAGTTCAAACATACTCTATTCAAAGACTGACAATAAAATCAGGAACTCATTGGAACAATTCTGAATAGCACAATCTGGTAAAATAATCCCAGAAGCCACAGACAATGCGAGAGGTATAAATGTAAACTAAGGAGCTCCTAGCTTCACATCTATAGTACAGCGTGTTTGAAGTCTAAGAGAAATTGAATTATAATTTCATCCTTGTCAAGCCAGTGAAGAACACTTACTTTTATACAAAATGGAAAAATAAAATGGGCATTTGTTTTATGAGCCACAGAACAAAGAACAGTTTTCTATCTTAGACTATTAAAATGACCAGTCATGTGCAGATCTTTTTTACCATGATTTTATTATTTAACCATGACTGTTTCTTGACTAATTTTTCACCATTTATGACCTATTTGATTACCTTTCTTTGACTCCATACACTTAAATATAAACTTAACTTCATACATAGATGTCCATGGGACTGTTCTTGGAACCAACTGAAGCAATCAGGTTGATGCTTTGGAGGATCAGTGCCCTTTGTGTCAAAACACCAGTAGATATCAAACACCTGAGCCATCCTCCCAGCTGAAGGTGTGACAGAAGGAGCCTTGATAACCATCTCGTGAGCCAAAATTCAAAAACAATGAGAGATACTGACCGAGTTGAGTCATGTGCTACAGCACCAGGAACAAACCCAAGTTGATCAAATCCAGTAGCACCCTCCATCATGCACAAGCTGTGACCACATTATCTCAACAGCTCCTTTTGGTTTTAAGAATGTACAAAGAGATGATAAAGTGGTACTTGGAGAAGATATATTGACATTTCAGGAAGGGTCATAAAACTTGTTCAGTGTGGCAAGGTGTCATATATATCCACTTCCAGAGTAATACAGTAAGTACTACAACAATATCAAAGTTGCAATAGGTAAGAATACTTACCGATGTTGTATCTTTAATATTTTATTATACGATTACAATCTGCAAGGTGCAGAGCAACTCTTCCTAGAACCAGCTCTTCTTAGATGCCAAGAGGATCAAGTTTAGTTAAAAACACCATGACATCTCCTGCAAGGAAAGCAGAAATTTCACCAGTGATACCTTTTCAATCAGAATTGTACAGAATTACTAGAAAAAACATATATTGCATATGTTGTACGTTAAGTTTTTACCAGTGAAAACTCTGCTGGCATAAAAATGTGGACTTTTAATTTTTGTTAACAACACAAATGGAGTTAGGGCACCATAACAGAATATTATATAATTCAAAACATTTTTTCATTACCATATTAAAACTGTGAATGAACCGGTAAAGGAGCTCTACTTACTCTTGTGCACAGTAGCCAAAATCCTCATAATGGTCAGTCAGCAGGAGCTCTTGACAGTAACTTTTAGGGCACCACTTGCCATGCAACCGCTTTTAGAAATGAACTCCATGTATTTCTGTATGAAATACTCACCAAGAGAAAATTAATACTTGTTTTCTTGTTTTGCTTAAAATTGCATGGCCTTGTGAATGTCCTCTGACTTCAAAGAAAAAAAAAAACAAAACCAGAGTTAGATTTGCAGGAAGAAACACTGACTTAAATACAATTTTTGGAAACTTTAGGATCCTTTAGCTTCGAAAGAGCAGCAGAAGGTTGTCAGATGGATCAGTTACATTTCTGAAGAAATCCATTTCTCTAGTCAAATATTAGTATAAGAGACTGATAAATTCCCCGGAGTTTAATACATCTTTTAGAGCAATTAAAGTCTGAGTACATTCTGCTACTATGGTGACTGTTTCACCTCGTTCTCCATTTCCTGCAGCAGTTCCAGGGCTTTGCTGTGTAACACTCGCTGCATCTGGAGCCAGCTCCTGGCTGATGGCAAACACACTTAGCGCTTTCACACAAACTGAAGCAGCGTTAGAAATCTACATTTAATTTTGTCTTTTCAGAAGGCAACAGCTGACGACATCAGCCGAGAAAGTTGTAAAATGGTTTAAGTGTCACTGCATACAAAAATGGAACAACTGGGTATAGCATTTCTTTATCCCTAATTTTACCTATTTACGGCCAAAAAGCCTTCCTTCTCTCTAGCATCCCTTCAGTATACCAGTTATAATTGCTTTCTTACAGATCTGATCAGGGATCCAAAGAAGACAATGCAGCCTTTAGTTTATGTTCCTGGGTGATCACCAAGAAACAGGTATCTTCAGGTTTACATATGCTCCTTAAAAACTCGATACCTGGGCACACCTGCGTGCGCTACCTGCTGCTACCACAGTCACAATTTTTCAGTGAGCACACCTCACCACGCACTGCAGTTTTAAGATAACCCATAGAAGGTCTAGAAAGAGTCACTTGAAAAGAAATTATAGGAAAAACTAATGATTGCATTTGTCGGGATTTCTAATTTTAACCTCAACAATTGTATCAATATTATGGAAGTTGTGACAGACTTAGAGGTGACAACACATCATAGACAAGATAACTGGTCATCTCTGACAAAACCAAGCAAGTCAGAAGCAGCCTGACCTAGATTGTTTTTACAGGAAGGACAGACATCCACATGGGCCAGTGTAGTTCTCTTCATCTCTGTGGCCCAGGTAACCAAAGTTAATTTGTTTAAAAATATCCTGACTGCCACTGAAAATTATACTGCAGGTTTTAGTGGACAAACTCTGCTCTTAAGTTGACAGTTATAAGCAGGACACACGGCTCTCCGCTCACCTCTTCTTGGCTATTTCTTTAAATATAGATGTAACAATTAAAATATACCTATAAAGCCATGTTGAAATATTTCTTTTTCTGCAAGTACTCTTTCCTTGCAGGATCACTCTCAGCCAACATTAAAATGTAAACTGGTTTGCCAGTACGTGCCTAGATATATGTTTGGATCCCTTTTGACCGGTCCATGTAAACAGCAGAGCTCCACAGCAGCTAATGACCCAAAGATAATGGCTGCTACTATTATGACTTAGTGCGTACAAACCCAAAACAAAAGCCTCCACTGCTGTTAGTAGAGTATATAAGAAACTGTGGTTTTTCCTAAGTGTAAAGCAGCAGCAATCATTCTGCAGCCAGAGAAAACCCTACACCCTTTCAGATGTCCATCAGAGTAAGGTCCAAGTGCTCCATGGAAGTCGAGGGGCTCCCTTTAGCACAAAGCCGTGCGCTCCGAATCAAGCCTACGGTCTTTAACCAGCTTCCCTGGGAATGATTTCAAGTTTCGGTAACAGCCAGTTTATTGTCACTGCATTTTATGAAGCAGCCAACTACAAATTGATCCAAGTGATTGGCTCGTGATGGCTCCAGCCAATTTGGCAGCCTCATTAGGGGCGAGACGGGAATGAACCAGAAGTTCATCACTTTTTCACTTGGTGAAACACTCTGAATGGGATAAAAGACGGTGTGTCTCTTGCTGAGCTTTATGAGTACGAGTTTTAATGCTTCTATGTCCTGCTGCTCTTCGCTTCATCTGAAGCACATCTTTTATCCTGAAGGTATTCAGCAGTAGGCAGGAGAGCTTAAACAAAAAGGCAGAAGGCTAACGGTGATTTCATTCCCATCATGAAGGATTCCTTTTCTTCACGATAAGCAGCTTACACTGACTTTTCAGCAGCGAATCTTCTCCAGTGCAGCTCTCCAAAGAGCATAATAAACCATGGTTCTTCACTGGACTTGTCTGTGCACCTGCGTGCGCGTGCATGAGTATGGGACAGTTTGGTGTATGGAGGCACCCAACGAGTTTGTCCCTTAATCACCCTTCCAGCCTCTGTTTACACACTGCACCAGTGGTTGGTCTCATTAGAAATAACTTAATGAACACACTAGAAATGTCCTTGCTGTATTGTCATTTTTTTTACATGCCACAATTCTACCCATTTCCATCGGGATTACTCTTTCTTATGCTTTATTCTTCTTGTTCTTTGTTGAACTGTAAGGTAGAAAAAGTGAAGGCCATTCATAATTCAGAGCTGCAGAAAAGACAACATCCTAAGGGCTGCAAAGTCTAGACAGATAAAAAACAAAGTTTGGACAGACCATTGTTCTCTTGTGGCTGTGTT
The DNA here is from genome assembly GCF_034619465.1 of Leptosomus discolor. Classification (NCBI taxonomy): domain Eukaryota; kingdom Metazoa; phylum Chordata; class Aves; order Leptosomiformes; family Leptosomidae; genus Leptosomus; species Leptosomus discolor. The sequence goes on from NC_141399.1 coordinate 1,878,605, forward strand.
TAAGGATCCAAACATCTTCAGCTCCTACTTTTTCACCAAAATCCCTTTGACCTTAGTTTGGTACATTTTATCTCTGCTTCTGGAAGGTTTTCTGTAAAATGTTCCTACCTCAAGAGCAAGGAGACTCTCAGAGTTATGCTGGGGTGGTACTGTAAAAATTTGGAGACTTGGCCAATCTTACAGGCAGCAGGTCTGATCCTCCCTGACAGCCTTGGGTGCTTTGCTCTGCCACAGACACATCAGTGTCAGCACTGCCTAGATTAGAAATTCAGCCAATTATACCTATAGCTCAGAAATAACACAGGGTATAGCTAAAAAGCAATATAAACCCTCACTTGTGGGCATTCAGAACTTGATATAACTGTAGGGTTTGCTTTTTAAAGTTATCTTAAGATGCTTTTCAAAAAATCTGAGCTAAACTGAAAAGGCATTTTTACTTCAGACTGAAAAAGTTTCCAGAGAAGGTTATCCTTCTATAACTATATCGGCTGCAATTTACGTTTTAAGGCTATACCAAAAATATTTTCTGAACAAAAAAGGTTTTAGTGCAGTACATAAATGGTTGAAATACAGTAGCTATTACAGAAATGGAAGGAGGACTACAAATGCCTACCTAAATTGATAGGACCATTTCTCTGTGAGATACACAAGCTGGTGAAATAAACCATGTATTACCGTAATGGGAGAGCATACGAGCACCGGGATAGATCCCTCCGTACGTAAGAAATGTATATGAACTCGTCTCTCCCATTTCCCAAAACACAAATAATGATTTAATGTTGAGTTTCAAAAGACATCCCCTCACAAATATGAACCGTCAGGGAAGGCTCTACTGTTAATTCATCAGCAGCCTTTTTATTTGTACCAAACAGCAAGGTAATGCTTCAGAAGAGCTCAGCTGCTCCTTCTAAACAACAAGGCTGGATGGCACGCAGGAATCAAGCAGGGGTAAAGGAGCAGGTTTTTCCTATTCTTTCAGCCCACGTAATAATCAGCATTATGTTGAGCTACAAAACAAGAATGTTCATCTCTGATGTGCTGTATCATACACAGAATTTCTATGGTTAACACACTGTTCCTCAGGCTTTTTTCCCCTTGCAGGATTTTCTTTTCCTGAATGACATTATCTACACAAAGATAAAAATGCGATAATTAACGTTACCCAGGACTTTCTCCAAAACGTGTTGAATGTGGTGACCGTAGAAGCAATACAGTTGCACTGACGTGCCTCTACCACACACGCTGTTAATGCTGTTAGTTCCTGTCTTATCCACCACAAATTCACCTGTGGACCACCATACTTGGGAACTGTCAACATCCATCACTCACCAGCTTGATAGGCAAAGGTTACCAGGTGATCTAATAATAAAGGTGAAGAATCACCTGCTCTTGCACTACTGATTTTTATTATAACATTGCTTAAAAGCTTGAATTGCAATCAGGGACCTACTTATGCTTCTGTTTTTAAATTGAAAGCAACTGTTTTTCTGGGTGATAGATCTTAGTTGCCTGCAACATACAGCACATAGCACAAGGGGGGTGCATGCCATGGCTGGGGCCAACCTTCTGCCGGGGTCAGAAACCAGCAGCGAGGGCTGGAGGGGGCTGGGCAGGGAGCTGGGCAAGGGGATGGGCTTGAAGGCTCAATTACACTGATCTTTTATCTAACACAGAACGGGGTGGCTCAACTTCAGCAGCCCCAGAGGCCGGATCTGGGTCTTGGCACCACACTGGAGGTGTCTCACTGAAGAGCAACCCACCTCCACCCCTGCAGCAGCAGCTTTGCCTACGCCAGCAGCTCCTCCACTCCCAAATTCCCGCAGAGGCAATAGCTGCTGCAGCAATGTGTTATCAGCATCTCACAGCAGTGCTCGCGTCGGGGAAGGGAGCAGGGGAAAGAGGGCAAGAACTGTTTGTGTGAGAACTGGAAGGTCTGTTCCAAAACTGGACCTGAATCACACGAGCGTGAAAATTTCTCTTACCTTGGTCTGGGCTATCTAGCAGGACCAAGCAAATCAAGTTATGCCTCTAAATTCTTCACACATTGCAGGATCTAGTTCAGTTTAATTGCTGTCAGGTCCTCTAGGTGTTGGCAGGAATGAGGCTAGTTCGTGTTTCATCCAAGCTGATTTACCCTGCAAAAACGTGGGGAGAACTGCAAATAAACGAGGCACGATGCATTCCGATTTGCTGAAATGCCCAGAAACGTGAACGCCCTTCTTATTTTTTGTCTACTAAAAAGGAATGTGAAAACTAGAAGCTGTTCTATTTGAATACAATTATTTTTTATTGTCAAAGCTGTTTTCTCTCTACCCCCAAACGTCTGCTGTTCTACATACAGGATATTGCTATGTCTAAATACTATTTATTGAAAAATTGCGTTTCTTGGCAGCAGGGACCAGAGTTACATATAATAGAAAGGCAGCTGTACAGAGGATTTGGCTTGTTCTGGCAGGCCTATCAGCAATCATTTACAGAACTGCTAACATCATCTGCTAATTGTGGACCCAAGTGACTCCACCGCAGTGCTCATGGCAGCACTCCCCGCCGTGCAGGTTTTGCTCCACGTTCGCCCCTTCTGCCTCCTCTCAGCCTGCCCCAGCCCACGTGCCAGAGGACTTGGGCTGAAGGAGAGCAAGAAAACTTGAAGTTCTTCAGTGCTGCAGAAACAGACTGCTGCCATCAAGGAGGGGGAAACGACGACAGTCTTTTTTTTGTTGTTGTTGTTAAATGGGTTTTGCTGCTGTTTAGGATGTTCCAGTGACTCAGAACTGGCTGAAAGCACAGGAAAATGAAGCTGGAACCTGCCATGGAGAGCAGACTGCCAAATCTCTCCCTGCTGGGAGACAGCAGTGGGCTGGAAGCCACCCCTGCTTCGGGCTTCAGCAGCCCCAGCGCACCTGGAGGTACCATCAGAGAAGGTGTCGCCAGGGAGGAGACTCTGCCCTTCCCTCCCTCTCCGCCCCAGGGAGGATGGAAAGAGGATGCATCAGTCTCCGGAGCACTTTAACTCCCTGTCTCTCATTTGAGCTCATTTCTTTCTGAAGGGTTCAAAAAATTTCCTTTTAGTAATTCTAGGATAACTATAAAATATTTTATCTATATCTGAAGTTGTGGAATCTATCATAACTTTTTTGTTATTAATCCAAATTTAGAAAACAAACACTTGTTTCAAAACAATACTCTCCCCATTCACCTAACACTAGTAAAACATAAAAAAAAAAAAACAAAAACAACCAAAAAACAACAAAACTGACCAGAAAGATCATAGAAAGGACTGGAACAACTCTGATTTTAGCAAAGTGATGTTTTCATGCCCAGGAATGTTTCCTTACAAATATTTTACCTTCTAAAATTTGTGTAGGAATCTCTATTAGAAGAATTTTGCATAAGTTCTTAAGGGTGCCTGGTTTCTACATTGCAAACCATATGTTATTCTTCTCAGTTCAGAACGTAATCATAAAAGACAAAAAAATCTCAGAAATTCGGTCTCTTATTTCTAAACCTTGGGAAATTTCATGAGAGTCTTTTAAAACATTATCCAGAGAACCCAGTGATAATCCATTATGGCCACCACCCAAGGAGACAATTACAGCAGGAAAGATATTTTACCAGAGTGCTGGCTAATAACAACTTGCAAAGCACAGGGGCACTATATTTCTCCATTGCTATATTTTCAGTCAGTGTTTTACTGATTTTTTTTTTCCACAATATCTTTTATTTATCATTTTTAATCATGCTCTAGTGACCTCCACATTGTAACTGAAGGACCAGCACAAACGTGATTCAAGAAGAAGAAAAAAGTAATAAATAATAACAGGAGAAAAATCTATATTCAGAAGTATGAGTGTGTGGAAGGATTCAGAGTGTTTTGAAATGCGTTTCCTCATAGGACTTCTTAAGTTTTGATATCATGGAGACTCCATAGGATACACATTTGACATCAGGCCTGGGTTGTTCCATACATCCCTTCCACACCACCCAGTCCCTGCGAGCATTGCAGTTACATGGGGGAGGCAAGCCCTAGTGTGTTCAGAGGATACCCACAAAAACCTACACCTCATTTTCTAGACTAGATGCTCCTAAATGCCGCTACCAGGTGCGCTGAAGCTCACATGCAACTGGCACCTGCCGAACAGGGTTGCCTGCTGCCACTCAGGACAGGTAGCGTTTGCACCTCTACTCCTGCCTAAAGCTTCTAACGAAAGCGGAATTGCAGTCATCTTCGCAAGGGTCTGACCTGCCAGAGTGCTCAGTCAATCCTGCCTTCCTCTCGTGGCGATCAGCATGTGGCACTGGAAGTGGGCACTTGATCTCGGAGCAGCTCCGGCTGCCCAGAGCTCCCAGCCCCACCTCTGTGGTCCAACAACCCTGCCAAGAAACGCCACAGCAGCTCCACGGATTTGATGTAAACTGTCACCACTGCCCAGTTGGTATTAAGCATCAAATGACCACCAGTAACTTGGAGGTATATCTCACCATCGATTTTTTATTTTTGTTGTCTGTGAAATGACAGGCACTGATGTGTTCCTACCCCAAAAGAGCACTGGCCCACTGTTCCCGGTAGTACCATCAGCCCTCTCAGACCTGACCTTAAGAATTCGGTTATGAAGTGAGGGTAGCAAAGGATGAACTGCTCTGCTGTGGGACGTAAAATGGACAGGAAAAGAGGGAACAAAAAAAAAAAAATTAACCAAAACAAGCAGTTCAGACAGATAGAAGGAAGCCCAAGTCCTATAATCATTTGTTTCCAAGACAAAAACTGAAATAGGAGAGGAAAAGAGCAGCAAATGGGCTTCTTAAAATATATACTTCTTAAAATAAAATATAATCCTGTCAACTGTTGTCTTCCTGCGAGCCCAACCGCTATGCTAAAGCTGCAAGGTGTATTAAGAGTTGCAGAATCCATAAACTCTAACATAACTCTCTTTAATTTATAGTTGCCTGACAGTTTTGTTCTACTAAGCTATTTACTTGATGTATGTCTGACGTCACTTCACATGAACTGTTCGAAATAGAAATACAATGTAGATGGGATAAACGGTTTTGTTTAGAAGAGTTTCCAAAGTTGGCCTGTAAAACACATCAGTTGCAAGACACTCTTACGCCCCACCTGCAAACGTCACCGTTCCCGGTCATCACCTGTTTCACCATCCGCAAACGTCCTTTCACAGAAACAGAGGCCTTGCTTGGTCAACATGCAAAAAGGAATCAGATGTTTCGGGAGATCCACCACCTTTACTCTGCGTGTAGACTCCTGTGCTGCGCAGATAAATCAAACACCCGTGTGAGCACAGGTTAGACACCTCACCGCACCTCCTGCCGCTTCTGAGCTGTCACCTGGCACTGCTGGTTGCACCTGGAAACCACACAACACGTACAGTGTAGGACCATATGGGACCTGGACCAGGAAGGACTGGGGGTAAGCATGGGTTACGTTTCAAAGGCTGCCAGGGAATTCAGCAACCAGCTCTGGAAGAGCACGGTCTTTCATCCTCTTTAACAGCACCATCGAGGATTCGGGCTGGATTTTCACAGCCTCAAACGCGTTTGCGTTGCCAAAGTTGCTCTAATGCAAACCCGTTTGTTGTGCACAAACCCAGCGACTGCAGGAGGAGAGCAAAGCATGACTGGGGTGAGCTCGTTCCAGGAGCTGCACAGGCACCACACACGTGTAGTCACACATGTAAAAAATAACAGGCAAGCAACACGTGCAGAAATGGGGATGTGGAAAATAAATCTGAAAGTTACATTAAAAACCCACCCCTTGGGAATTCATTACACCTTTGGAATGAAGAAAAGCATCTCAAATAAGGCTTTTAATGAACAACCCAAAACTGTTCTCAGAAATTCTGGATAAATACATGTCTGTGCTAGCCAGGGAAGAATCAATAGATTTGCACCAAGACTCGCTTTGGAAGTTGATAAAAACAACGTAAAAGGTGCTAGGAAATGGAGACTTATCCCTGCCAAGGTCTTGCTGGCCTCAGTCTAGCAGAGCACTTAAGCACACATAAAATTTTCAGCACACAAATAATTTCACTGTAAACAGTATTAAAGCAGCTTACAAGATCAAGGCTAAATACCTACACCTTTTCCTACAAAGCCTTAAAAATACAAGAAAATCTATAAAAGCAGTTTATTAATATAACATCTCCCTGAAGAGCTGACCTTGACCCTTTTCATTCTGAGGAGTAAATATGTTTATTGAAATATTCAACAATTAGTCACAGCAAAAACAAAAACTTAAGTCACCACATATTACAAAGAAAAAAGTCCTTGTGGTGATCAGCTGCTACTCAACACTTTTGCAAAGTTATTGCTTGCAATCACCCCATTCAAGGTTCCACATCTTCAAACTTTTGTCTAAGCATGGAAGTTCGATTTATTTAACCAGCATCCTGCTTCTCCTGCTCCGCCACACCACCTGTGAAGGATCTGTATATGAAGGCAGTCCACATCCAGCCAGGAGCAATGACAAAGGCAATACCTAACCACCGCCACTGCAAAATGGTTGTCACCACCAGCACAGTAGCCCATTATTAGATTGTCAGGAATCTTTGATTTAAGGGCCATAAAAGCTATATTTTATCCTGGATTTCACTATACCAAGGGTTTTCTAGCCTGTAGGATTAAATTGCTCAAGAACTGAGAACTCTCCAGTCTTAATTGCATTTTTTTATTTGTTTACGCTGTTGGCACACGGCTCCAGAGTCTGTGCACAGTCACTGAATAGGAGGAACAAGGTGCACAGCTCTCACTTAATCCCAACAATCCAGAACGAGCGTTGTTTCGCATCCATGGATTCACAGCAAAGGTACAAGAGTGAGTTACGTTCACACACACAAGACAAAGGCAAGACTCGCTGCTTTACTAAGTGCAACATTCACACCGTGTCTGCTTCAAGATTTGCAGATATTTAGGAAAAAAAAATGTCACCCCACCTAAAATCAGGGCAATATTTTAGTCTCTTTCAAAGAGAATTACTGATGGCGGGAGAACTGGAAGAGACTTCCACCTCAGGAAACGTCTCTCAGAATAAAATAATCTATTATTTAATCCCAGTGACAGAGACCCAAACAGCAGCTGAGCTGCTTCATTTCAAAATACCTCTCAACAGGCTCGCTCCCCTCCTCCTTCCTTCACCCTCCATGACTGTTGCATGAGATGACGTATTCAGAGAAGCCAATTACGGCAAACGACTGATCTTCTATAAATTCTAAAAAACAAAATTAAAAGTGCTAGCCCATTGTCATGGCATTTTCTGAATGTGCCTTTTGTAGCCTATTTTGCAATACCGTTTTCTCACGTCATACAGGTGTATGCGTCCTGTTATAGTTTTTAAATCCAACACCAAAACTCTTGTTTTCCACGTGGCAAGAGAATGACTGCCAGGCTTCTCTTTCAGGAGGGCAGAAATGTCTGGGAGTGGAAGAATCTCACCACTTTGGACAGTACTTCTCCCACCAGGAAAGGGAAAAAAAAAAAAAAAAAAAAAAAAAAAAAAAAAAAAAAAAAAAGAGTTATTTCCCTTCTGTCAAAACAACATGTCCTGGAAGGTGCTTCAAAATGGACCAGAAGGGAATGAAACAAAATATCAGAAAGACTGCTGAAAAGAGAAAGTGCTCTCCACAGAAGGGTGTTAATCAAAGGCAGAGATACTGAGAATTGATCCAGGAAATATAAAGAAAAGGTGAGGTTATGAAAAGGCAATGCCTTCAGAGTTGCTTGGCAGATGTTCAACCTTGTAGAGCCCCTTTTGTCATCTCTTCCATCAACCAGTGCTCGCAGAGACAAAGGGTCTCTGGCTCAGCTCCTCAGAGCAGATGGATGCTTATGGACAACAGTCTGGAGACTCTTCTCAGAGGGGCACCTCAGTGGCCCCCCCAGCAAGTCCCAGCTTTGCTGTCAAGTATTGAGTGCTTCACGTTGAACTCTTTGTATCAGCAAGGTCGAAGTCAGAGGTGTCACACTTCTGAGACAGCTGCAAACAACCAAGCCCAAGGACAAGTATGAGAGATTTACAAGTGTGTCCAAGGTAACTATTCCAGCTTTGCAGCACAAGCTACTACCACAAGGACCTCACAGTGCAGGCATAAAAGATCTTTCTGGGTAGAAAGAGGTTTTGTTTGCTTGGGTTGGGTTTTTGTTTGTTTTGGTTTTGAATTCATGCAGTCTTGAACACTACAAAGACAGAGAGTGTTATAAGTAGAGCTGATAAAAAAGTAACAAAAAGTTCTTTTTTTTTTCCTCCATAAAAAACTAATACAGTCAAACTCAAACAAAACTGGGCAAAGATGCGTTGCCTTGCAGAAGATTTATGCAGAGCATGAACCACCCGTGCTCTTGTTTGCCTGTGTGGGCTGGGTCCTTGCAAGGCCAACAGACCTTATTCTGCCTTTGGGTTTGCAGCCACGGGAGACACAGTTTGTCCAAGGGGGTAGACACACGGACTGCAGAGAGACACGGAGATAAACAGATTAAAATTCCCATTAAGCTGTGAGTCAGTATAGATGAATCAAACCATTTAAACAAATATTTCTGGTTGGAAAGAAAGAGAGTGATGGCATCTGAGGTTGGGGGAAGAGGAGGATATCCGCCCCTGGATAGCTGTTTATACAAACTGGAATGTTTCACCGAATACATTTGGTTACCGAGCAAATTTCTTTCTGGAATAAAAGAATAAGGAAGCCAGAAGAGCAGGAAATCTTTCTAGATCTGAACAGAAGCTTGCCACGTTGGCATTACCCTTTAATTTGCAAATGCAGTCAGCGCTGCTGCTGGTGCAGCCAGTGGCAGCAGAGCCGTGCCCAGAAGCAGCCCCCCGCTCCCTGCTGTCCCCCTTTCCCCCCAGCAGCAGGCTGCACAGGGCAGCCCATCCCTGCTCCACTCCTCCATTTCCCCAGACCCAGCTTTGCCCGCCCGGGTGATGCACTGCGGGAAACCTGTCCCAGAGGTGGAGGGAAAGAGGCTCTTTTTGCCTGAGGCAGCAGAAGCTTTTGCTAATCACATCTCAGCCAGAGATCATGCTTTGCATGTCTTACGGAGAGGACAGTCCGCCTGCTCTTTATATGTTTGATCATGATTTCTCTGAAAGCAATCCATTAAAAAAAAAAATAATAATCAACGACTGTGCACAGAACGAAACAAGCAAAGCAAGGTTAGCTCAAGACAAAACCCAACAGCACTGCTGCAATGCACCCTGCTGGAAGAAAAGAAGAAATCCTGGCAAGTGGTGAGAAGGGCTGGAGTGACCACAGAAGACGGTCCCAGTGGGCAGCAGGAGCAGCTCTGCAGTCTGCGCAACACGCAACCTCTGGCGAGCCCTCCTGTGGCGGGAGCAAGATTGTTTCAGCTTGAAGTGACGAATTCATAAAGCGTTCATATAAAAATTCCTACAAAGCACATGCACACCTTAAACAATACGCAGTGAAAGGCAGAATCTGATCAAACATTTGATTAGCGATGAAAAACAGAAAAGAGATGCAAATGTACCAAGTAGCTTCACACCTAGTATGTAGATCTCGATGTCAACGTTGATACAGCGTGGTTTATCTTGGCGTTGGCTGCCAGTCTTGCTGGGAACCAGGAAAATGCAGAGAAATTTTAAAAAATAGTAAATCGTTTTATAGTCATATTCCCACAAACAAGAAGGTTAACCAGTATTTTTAGAGAATGTAAAAAAACCCCTAAGCTTGGTATAAAGGAAGAATCTGAGTTACCCACTGATCCATCGAAAACCACACATGCATATTGATCATCAGATAGCATGTTGCTCTTCTCAGTTTACATCCACATATTGATCTTCACAGGATTTGAATGCAACAAAAAAGAAGAGAAATAAAACTGTAAGAGTCAAGTAGAACAAGGGAGTGACCAACAAGATGAAAACAAGCATTTGAACCCACAGAGCAATCACCAACAGCAAGGGACAATTGAAGTTGCATCTAAAAGGCAGCCTTGCATTAATGCTCTAAAAGATCTGTCCTTGGGAGGTGGAGAGGCAGGGAAGGAGAAGCAGCAGCGCCCGGAGAGGCTGGCGGAGCTCAAGATGGAGCACACACAGCAGGAGCCCGACGCCAGGGGATGCAGCAAGGGAGAGGTTTCTGAGCTATTTCTTTGAAAGAACACTGCGTGTCCTAGAAGCTTTGTCCGTGGAGCAGGAGAAAGGATATGGGAAATCGTTTCACACACTAAAGGGCCTTTTGGTTAAATGAAGGAGCCGCTTACTGCTTGCGCTCAAGAGTACGTCGGGACTCAGGGTAGACCAGGGAGTGTTCATCACAAGAGCTCTACCAGTGGCTTCAAGTCGCCAAGTGCTGACACTCCAGGATACTTGGGGTGTCATCTTCTTAACAGGAGCCTTTAAAAAGCCTTGCTGACTTTGGTTTCAGACAGGACCAGATAAAGCTTCCGAAGATCAAAAGGTGGATGTATCTGTGGGATTCTGAGGATCCGGCAGCTTTCTGGATTTTTAAGAGCAACTACAACTTTCCAGCAGTAGATCAAATCATACCTCCCATGAAATAACAGTAGCCAGAAGTTATTAGTATCAAAGTAGGTATTTTGTGCTCACTTGCAGCAAAGTAACCTCTAGATGTCTTTGCCCTGGAAGGCTGCGCTCCAGATAGTCATGCTGACAGCGAGGTAATGTGGGGCACTGTGAACACGCTGATATTGCTGATGTAAAACGGCATGATGGGCATGACTGAAGCAATGGAACAGCTATTAATAAATAATAGTGATGATAATAGGGGGATCATAAGTTATTAACAACAAGGAATAAAGAAAATTTCCATGGTCTAAGATGCTACCCAGTATTAGAAGCCATTCCAGACATCATCTCATTAACAAATCGTCCCAGTTGCTCTCTGGAATAATTTGGAGGACGTATTGTGATTTTGAAAACACTGTATATTATGTTTATCACAAATCTTAGTTATATTTTCAGGAGAAATTAACAAGTTTGAAACAAAAGAGAAAAAACATTCCAATATTATGAAATCAATAAATTAATGCATTTTTTGAGGGATTAACCACTGCACATCACAGTGTCATAATGCCTGTTCATTCCACAGAATAAACAGTTATGAAGGGACATCTGAATAAATCATAAGTAAATTAGTTTTAACATATGAATAAAGGCAAGAAATGTCTATAAACCCCACAAATAAAAAGCTATATTTCTTGAATAAATTGCTCAGCGATCATTATGGCAAGTAATCATTTTGCCAAATTTCAGAACTTCCAATTTGCTTGTAAAAAAATAATTTTTTAACCTGAAATATCCCTGATAGTTGTATCAGATTTGTACTGTTCTTGCTTCCTGTAAACAGCAACTCTTTCCGTGATGGGGTGTGCTTATTTGCTATTTAATAAGTAGTCTTTATATTTGTCATTATTTTTCTTCTAATTACTACATCACAGACTGTTTTTGTTAAATATATAGTTTGATGAAAAATTATACACAATACTTAATCAGACCAAAATAAATTCAAGTTAGCACTGACATCTACATGAGATATAAATGTTCTTTTTTATTTTCCCGTTAGTTTTAGCTCTATTTATGTCTGTGTAGTAAATACTGGTAAAATGAGACACTATTTATAATTTCAAATTATAGCCGTGCATACATCATATGATAATATTTGTGTTTGCAACAGCTGGTGGGAATGAGTGAAAATTTGCAAGGATGTCTGCTTTGCTTTTATCTCTAAGCATAAGAGCTCTGTAACCCCCAGCGCTGAGGCATATGACGCTCCACAGGAAGAGGCAACAAGACGCTATAAAATCTCCAAGTGTCCAGCCTCCCATCCAGTAACCTTCTCTTCAAACAGTGGGTCAAGTTGCTATAAAACCCATTGCTGGAGTTATTTCAAGCTAGAAATAAGCTTTACGAAGACTTTTTAAGCAAGTATTTCCCCAAGTAATCCTCTATTGGCACTAGAAAAGATTGAAAGAACTAATATGGCTCTACCACTCTGACTCAAAATGTATATCTATTAAGAGGGCATAATAAATCATAAAAGTCTGTCACAACCAGAGACAAAGTAATGAGTTGGAAAGCAAGGATTAAATAAAGTTTAATAAAAAAAATTATGAAACAGTGATAAATGTGAATCAATACTTATTCTGTAATTCTACTATATTTCTTTGACATGAAATATCCCAAAATGTCTAAGTTACTTCCACTATTATCTGTTTTTCAGCTCAGAAAGAATTTCAGAGAGACCGCTTCAAACCAGAAACTCTTACTGTGGATACCAGTAAATGTCACTTATTAAATAAACAGGGAAGTGACATGTAATCACTCGTCTTGTCTTGAAACAACCAAAAAAACTCTAGAGAAATTGTATTTGTAGTAATCAAGAGAGCCCAGGAAACAAGCAGTGGATGGGGTCTCTGGGAATAAAGCAGCCAAGAAGGGGGTGCTCACCCCAAGGTGAAGGTGCTTGGTGGGGGAAATCCGGTGATCTTCCCTCCCAGGAGATGTCACAGGTCAGCATCTCTCACCTGCTCCTCTCCTAAGGCTGCGTTCACATGGACAGCAGAAGGATGCAGGTCTTGAACAAGGAGATAAGCATAGTTTACATTCTTAATTCTCCGTAATGTCCCAATCTGCACTGGTGAGTCAAAGCACAACACATCAGAATTTGAACAGAAATTGTTATTTTAGGCAACCCTTGTTGAAGTACTGCCATGAAGCCCCGTACACTGACTTCACACCAGTAAAACAGTACCTCTGAGTTTAGAGGAGACAAACAAGAACCTTGGGGGGGCAGGGGAAAATCTTTTAAAACACCTGATATCATCTTATTTTTTTTATATACAGTTCCATTAAGTTGGAAAAGCAATTGAAACAGGCCTTATTCCCTGCATATCGACATGGCAGTTTTGCAAGAGTCAGGGGTAGGAGTGGTATCGAGAAATGCTGTCTTTTGGGGAGCGTTCTGTTGGAATGGATGGCTTGTGGCTTAATAGAGCTCAGGCAATTTCACCTTACTGCCCATCCAGATGAGGAAGATATCACAAACTATGAACCTCAAGACAAAAGTGACACTTTCTCCCACGTACACCAGAGATTGCTGTACTTCAAGTGCGGGCGATGGGGATATTTCCCGTTGGTAAGGAGCTATTCCCAATGATCGCTGCTCCATGCAGTAGAAAAATGTCTTCAATTTTCACATACAGGATGTACCAAGCGACTTTGCCAACTCATATGCTTCTTTGTCAAACATTTCCTTTATCGTGCAGTTGGCAGAAGGCACAAGAGTCACGTCTGCCACCAGCACCAGCGTAGCTCCAATGGTGACCCCTTTGTTTCAGGCACGGTTGAGATTTTGCTTCTTGGGCAGGACACGAGTGCGATAGCTGGTTGCAAAACCCCAGCATGCATCCCCACTGTGCCTGTTCGGTGTTGCTCTCAAGCACAAGAGAGAGAGAAACCAACCTGCCAACCAGACCAGACCAGCGGGGCCGCAGAGCACCTGGCCATCCTGCTGCATCGCACCCGCCAGCTTCAGCACTGCTCTAAGATTCTCCTTCAGGAAAGCAATTAAAGCTTCCCAAAAATGACTAATGTTGCTTTAAGGGTAGTTAGTCAGCCTGAGTATATATTTAGTATAATTCAGGATTTCTCTGTTCCCGACAGATTAGATAACGTGGTCAGTGAATTTGAAAAGAATAAATGCAGAACTCATTTGCATCAGTGCTTTCAATTTGCTCAGAATGTTTTCTCATTTAATTATTAGCCCACGGTAAACTAGTTATCAATTAATTGCTAGAAAATGGAAGTGAGTGTGTGTTATTGCTTAGATCTCTAATTGGCTATACTGTTGCTTTCTTGTTAAATGCTAATTAAAGTTTGGAAACAGCCAAACATTAGTTAACTTTAAATGGTTTAACAAGATATACCAAGGTATAAACACATTTATGTTATACATTATACTACACATTATTTTTATGCCAGGTTATGGGAAACCCAAAGCAGAGATCACAGATTTTTTGTCACCAATGTATCACCCTATCCATAGGGTTCTTAATTAAATGAGCGAGGTCTTTTTCTTAATTTCATTTGTTTGTCACATATCCATTCAATATGGCAAATAACACATAAGACAAAACTGACTGCAAAGTCTTTTCTAATGCCAGCAATTCTAGTCTGTGGTTCCCCGAAGGTCCCATTCTGGGGGAAAAAACCCCTCAGACTAACAACAAGCATAACAACCCAGGGACTCTGCCTGCTAACACAACACCGCCTTGTCTTCCTCTTCTGCAATTCTGACACACCCCCCAGAAAGAGAGCTCCATGTCCCAGCCACTCTACTCACACTCAGCTCTTCTGGGGTCTGCATTGCAGGCGAGTAGCAAAAGAGGCTTTTTCCATCAGTCTGTGTGTGTGTTTTTTCTTCTTCTTCTACATCTTCCTGAGGTATCACCATGAAACATGGCTGGGCAGCACCTCCCTGCTCACCTGTGCTGGGTGCATAGTGTGAACCTCCTGTACAGCTAAAAGTCATTATCACCCACACCCCCTCCCCAGCAACATACCCTTGTATTTCTCAACTACCATAGTATCTGGTTTCCCTTCTCATCAGCCTTCTTGAAATACAGGAGAACTTGCTCATTGGATCACTAAGTGATCTCATTGTACTGATTTATGCACAAGTTTATCATTTCACCATATTTATCTCCACAACCTTTTGGGGAGAAGAACGCATTTGTGGCTTTCACAAACTTTCTAAACCAAAGAAGCAATTTAAAAATATTCCTGCAAAGAAAGATATCAAACTAAATACTAATGTTAAATAAAGTTTATGGAATTCATCCAAAATTAAAACTACAAGCAAGAAAACAGCTGTAGCAACCCCAAATGTCATTTTTAGTATGGTATTTCAAGCCTCAGATTGAGTTCAGTTACTGGAACTAGAAATGTGATAGATTAAAGCTCAGCTTCTCCATTAGACATTGCTCTCCACTGAAAAGGCATAGTCAAAGGAGAAAAAAAAAAAATCTCAGAAGGGCAGCATCAGCATCTCAGAGCAGTTTTCTACAAAAGAGGCAAGATGTTCGTATAAAAAACCGTGAGATGCAAATACAAGCAGTTTGTAGCAATCATGAGTACAAACACTAACCTTTTCTAGTGCTTCTAATTTGGAAGTGATAAATAATTTCATTATAAACCCAGATCTCAATGAAATACATCAAGCATTCGGTTTTCAGCTCAAGTACATCTGTAATCTTCATATTTAATTAGACATTGGGTAAGACAGGCAAACACACCAATTTATTTAGATCCTGTAGATCAAAAAGGGAACTGAAAACTTGACAAAAAGGGACACAGGGATAATACAAGGCTCCATCTCTACGCTATAGTTTTTCAGTAAGTGTGTTAAAGATTTAATTCACAAATACACAAACGCATGCCCTAGTTCCAGATGTCCTAAGCACAGCTCTCACAACCCTCATCATCATTGACTGAGGAGATTTAGAAAGGCCCAAGTGGTAGTTAGCAGCGGTAAAACCCAGTCAAAGCCGCTGAGTACTGCTGAAAATGAGGCAGTAATTTAGAGTCCTAAAGATGGGATTTCTGAAGGCGTTTCAGTCATTAGCAGTGTAAAAGTCCCATTGATTTTCAGTGGAACTTTATCTCCCTGGGCAGCTGAAAATCCCATTCCAAATGTCAATTAAAGAAGTCAAAAAGTTAGAACTTTTGGCTGAGGTTTGATTGCCACTGAATTACACCTGAATGTGGCCCTTTAGCACCTTCAGGGTCTTTCAAACACTCCAGCTGCCGGACTACTTTAAAAACATTCTTTGAAATAGAAATACATGCCATTCGTAGAGGCATTAATCTACCCGCAAGAGACTAAACAGCTGCTTGAGACCACGCAGCTGCTGCCCCACATCCCTGTTCTCCAGGTCTGGGCAGCTTGAGCCCAGAGACAGAGCAAACACCAAAAGGAGCAGGGAGAGATGGCTGGAATACAAATCCGATCCCGCAGCCAGAGGGCTACATCCCGCGGCGGCAGCGTCAACCCCAACCCCAGCCACAGCCCAGGGGGAGCAGACAGGAGCTGTCAGGCGGACGAAGCCCAGCCTGGGCTCCACGTGTTCCATACACCACGTGCAGACAGTTAATAAAATAGACTTTGCCAACTTACAGCCAGTTAGTATCATCCCTGAGTATATTCCTTATTATTTTGCATCAGCAGAAAGAGAAGTTTTCCTTTTTTTTTTTTTTTCTATCCAAAATTCTTCTCCAGACTGACCAGCTATGCCATTGGCAGGGCACAGATGCCCCGTTCCCTCCCTGACAATGAGCCTTTTCAAGGTTCATTTGAAAAGTTGTCCCTCAAGGCTGAATTTTCCAAGAACTCAGACGCAGAAGCGGGTTATTGTGCAAGAGCAGTGTCCTAAAGCAGCTGGATGTCTACATTTATGCATACACTTGGTCTGTAGCTAATGCAAGCTAATTCAGGTTCATTTAGAACTTCTTTCATTAAGCTAATACATGCTAACAGATTGAACTATCTGCATGTCTAAGATGGAAGCTACAGAGAATGAAAACACACAGAGAAGCATTTAGTTTCCTAAAGCGATAACACTTTTTTCAGCCTTAATTGATTTCCTAATTTCTACCCATTTCCATGGCAGCTAGGCCCTGAGCTTGTCCATCTACCCATCTACTTGTCCCTCTACTTGCATGAGGACCTTTGGACACCTGGTTGATCAAACTCCACAGCTGGCTACCCACAGAGTGGCTGCTGAATATTTTTATATCGTGCAAAAACACGTTGTGCAAGATCACACCCTCCTTGTGAGACTGAGCTGAAACCAAATAGGATATGGCCGTGCGGGTACAAAGCAAGGTTTTGAAGACATCTCTGGGAGGGGAGTGGGAAGGCTTTGCATCTCCAGAATGCCTGGTCAGGGCGTGCATGTCTCCTGCCTTACCGAGAGGCAGCAGGGACAGAGCTGCTGCAGGCTGAGCTCCAGGACAGACCAACCGGCCTCATCTGTCACCGCAGCTTTTCCAGCTCTGTATTTAAGAACACATCTGCATCAAAACCACTGCGTGTCTGAGCTCCTGTAGGGAGAAAGAGAAAAGAGAAAATTGATGAGAAAACTGTCTGATAAAATAAGAAGAGCAAAAAAAAAATAAAGTAAAGAAAAAGCTGCCACCTAGGGATATTAGATTGAGTTTGAGAAAAGATTGTGTCTGATCAAAAGCTTGTAACACCAAGGCCTGTACTGGAAATTTAATAAGAGTCAGAGGCTTCTCTGACTGTTTTGCATACAAACTTGCATAGAACAGATGAATTGGTGGTCTGAATCCGTATCTTCTGAGAGATAAAGGGAAATCTCTTGGTGTACAGGTTAATTAGAAATGAAGCTTTGTTGATGCTATTTAAGAGTAAACAACTATGACATGAAATAAAATTCACTTTATTGTACAGCTTAAGTGGAGTAAAGGACCTTTTGAAGGCTCTTTTCGTGGACACTTTCTTAATAGTAGGTAGTGATCAAAATACCTCTTTGAGGAGAGTACACGATTTCTCAGAGGGAGATGTCCTGCTGAAGGCCACGTTGGCAACACTGGTGCTTAAGAGTTCAGCCCCAGCTCTTGTGTTCATCCTCCAGGTGAAGTTCCCCTCCATGCAACCAGACAAAGATGAAGACCTGGAAGAACTGTCTGAAGGTGTTTCACAGGAGGAAGCCTTTGATTCGTGAGAATTATCGCAAGCGTACGATGAATGTTTCCATTTGCCAAATTTGGGACCTGAGCACACGTCACTACAGCTGATGTCCATGGGGCTGGGGTCCAGGTGAACAACAATTTCTCAGAGTTCAGCTGGTTAAGAGGCAACTCAAGAATAACAAGATACATCATGATAAAGAAACAAAGCATATAAATAAGCTATTTTTAATGAAAAATAATAAGCTCCCCAGCACATTGAGGCAAGTACCCAAATCTTCTCTAATGCCCCCGTGAACACGACTGCCAAAGGCACTAGAAAGAGCCAGCTGCGAAGCTGACGACGGCTGTTTGCTTGTATTGTCACGTTAGCACAACAACTTTCCGGCAAGTAAGTCCTCGACAGCAAAAACGATTCTTTTTCTCCTCACAGTGGAACAAAGCACATATAGAAGATACAACACAAACAGGTTTGTTCACACCTTAAAAGCTTGCAGGAGCACTGTCTAGTTCTTCGCATCCAAATGTTATGGGTCGCTATTCTGTCACTAGGGAAAATCATTTGAATATCAACAATTGTTCAAATTTCCCTTGAAGCTATTATTTTTTAAATTATCTCAAACAGTTTTTAAAAAAATCTTGGCTGACTTATGATTAGAAAATGCAGCAAAGATACTTACATGTCCTTCAGCGGGTTCCTGCAGGAAGATTCCATCTGAGAGAGCGACACTCTCTGCTGCAAACATACTAAATATTAAAAAAAATTGCCACATGCTCTGACCTGGTAGCCCAAAGTTGTGCCGAGGATACCAGGCTCCAGGACATCAGCCTCCTCTATGTGCTCAAGCCCTCACGTTTAACTGCATTACTGGACAGATCTAGCTGTCGAGCAGTCATCAATTAAGTCATTTGCATCTCAAGCCACACACCAGGACTTCATAACGCTACAAACTTCACAAACACAGAATGAAAATACACCTCCTGTCCTAAAAAGTGTAAAATAAGAAACCACAGATGAAGACCAAGAGAAGAGAAAGCATCAGGGAATAGTAGGGCATATTGCACAGCACCACTGTGAGGTGTCCAGCATACCCCTGCCCGAACCAGGCTCATGCTTGTATATTGATTTATATTCACCACATGGAAAGTGAGATTATATACCTGCCAAAAGCCAGGAATGCAGGTGACAGGGCTTATTCCAGCAAAATACATTTTAAGCAAATTAAATTTTACTAAGATGTTGACTGTTAGCCAAAGAACGCTTTCAGCCTGCATTCCCTCTTACAAAAAACCAGCTAATTCAGTTGGCCTGCTTTTCCCTCTCAACTTTCAGTTCCTCTAACCCTGCTGATTTCAGAAGGAATATTCCTGATATATGCCAGTGTGAGAGCTCAAGCACAGATGTCAACATATAAAATACGTGTCCGATTCCCGGGTACTCTCTGTAACGCGTTCATAGCCCCACAGCGACTGCAGTGTAATTGTCTTCACTCCCTACGTATATTTTTGTAATGGGAATGTAATTGTTAGTGGTTATAAGATATATAATCTCATTACAGCTAACCCTGGTAGTACGCTTTAGCCTCAACCTCTACGTGTGTATTGTATTTTGAGAGGTGAAATGCATGAGCATTTCTGTTCCGTATCCAGACAAGCCCCGTTCCTGCCTCTCTGACAGTTACCATGGCTCGCCAGGAAGACACAATGGCCTGAATTGCTTTTAATACATCTAATTTAGCACTTCTGAAACACAGCCAGAAAGTGAGAGGTTTAATGACACACTGCTGTTATCCCATTGCGCTTCCGACAGTCAAAGAACAAGGATGCCAGAGGAGAAGGCAGCCGATGGTCCGTCACTGTCCAGAGACAAAGAGAAGGTTGACTCTGAGCCAAGCCTGCAGACACGGGTTGCACTGTCCAAACCCTGAGCCAGAAGCTGGTGCTGGCTGTCACTGTTCACCTTGCCTGTTTGATATACCCCACCCCACCGTTTCCAGAAGCCTTTATAGTTGGACCTGTCAGACTTGTGCCAGGTAGAGGTTACAAAAGCTGATAGACTAAACCAGTATTTCCCTAAATCTATGTAAGCGTGTCGAGACCAATATAACACACAGTTAAACAATAATCATGGACATACACGTGCACGAACACATAAATGTCTGACTTGAGGTAGAGGTGTCAACACCCAAACTGGTGAGCACTGAAGCCAAAAAGAACTTCAGGACACCTAAACCTACAACTCCAGCATTTTAGCTTATTCCAATTTACAACCCTAGTAGCAAGACAGAAGAAGTGCTGCACTGCAGAGGGAGGTTCTCAAACTCCTGTAAAATTAGAGATATTCTAATATTCAGGAATAAGAGCCAAGTCATCATTAACTTAAGTCATGAGATGAGAATAAGTCCTCAAACCTCAGTACAGCTTTGAAAAACTCAAATGACCTTGCCAAGAAGTCAATCCGGTCCATGATTTAGTTAGCCAGTGCTCAGTATATTCGCAGGCAGACAAGGACAACCAGAAATCAGTTGCTGAGTTTACCTGATGTGCCCTTTATTATCAACATTCACCTGTAAATATTTGATTATATTTTCTGGGGAAAGGGGACTGCAGCAAGCCCACGCTCCATCTCATTACCTCCTGCGGTGAGGAACCCACTTTGAGGAGCACACGGGTTCAGAGCTTCCTACAAGTACTTCTTGCAAGGACAACTTTTACCACTCTGCTAATGGAAAAACCCAAATGAACAGGATCCTCTGCACTGCATGTAGCACGAGGGTAATCACGCACGAACCACAAGCTTAAAAGTCTAGCAGGGGCTGTGGTTTGTTGCAACAAAGGTATACACCAAATCAAAAAGCCTGCTGATTCCTCCTGACCTTTTGACGCATGCAATTGCTTTTAACATTAATGTACTGGCACTTTTTAAAAGGCACAACTTTATTAATTTGATAAATTGGAAAGGCTTTTGGAAGAAGCTGTTAAGGTTCAATGAATAAATCCATTTTTAATGCAAAGATCATCTATGTGATAGCCCAGCATGATTCATTCCACTGCCTATCGTTTCAATCCCACTGCCTCACCTGCGTTTCCTATTTTGTTTTATTTAAAAAAAATAAATCAACAAAAGAATGCCTCAGAAAATGCTTGTTGAAAAGTGCCAGTGCCTGTTTAAATATTGTTAACAGCTCAGTGACTAACCAATCATTGTACCTTCTCCAAAGAGAATTCATAGATCAAAATAGCTTGGTTTAAGTCGTTATACTTCACTGTTATAAATAATAAAAATTCTCAAATATTGCCTTAAGTGAAGACACGCCATAAACAAAATAGCACTTCAATGAATCATTAAAACAAAATCATAAATTCTTCTAAAATTAAACATATTGTACGTAACACGTCAACCTAATTACTTTTTTATTCAAGTAACAAAACTGAAAAATACTGTAGTCAAAAATAATTCAAATTGATATGACGTAATTCCCCACCTGCCTGAACAGGTGAACAATCTACCTGTATTGGGTGTCACCATTCATATGATTTAACACAGATGCCCTGTTACAAGCCACACTGTTTATGATAGAAATATAAAAATACTTAAATATTTTGGTATTTGGATTAAATGTGTGTGGTCCAATAGCATTCACCTCACAACTGTGCGTGTGATGTATTGATGTAAAGTATGCTCTGGCTGAAGTAACAAAAGTGAGTTATTGTACTTGTAATAAAGAACTCCTTTTCATGTGCATTTTCGTACATGGTGACCAGATTTAACCTCAGGTGGTTAGATTCCATTCGTCAGCTACATTACGCATTGATATCACAGAATAATCTCGTTAGGCCAGCTGCCTTCTTGCAACACTTCTAAAGGGACTTTGAAATCCAGTTTTCGCCTTGCATATCAATCTGAGAATTCTGATTTTGGTGGTGATGCACCAAACAGAGTATTTGAAACTTTACCTCTGCCCCCAGGCCAGGCGTCAGGCAGCAGCGAGGGCTGCCGGGGGGACGAGCCTCGTGTTCCTGGGATGTTCTGGCTTGCCCTCAAAAGAACAAAACTCTTTACAAAAAGGTGCCGCGAGACTTTCCCCACAGGCACATCCCAAAGGCAACAGGCTGAAGTGACTTGCTCACGGTCATAGAGGAAACCTGCGGCAAAAACCAGCGCAAGGACCAGTCTCTTCGACACAGAACCACCTTTCCCACTGCTCATTCCCCCACGCCGAGGTGACAGAACACCAAGGACTTCCCAGATACAAGTATTTGCAGTGAACATGTAGACAGGCTATTCGCCAGCCTACCTGCCCTCCTGGTCCTCCTATGGAGGAACCCCTCCCCAGACCATCTGGGCGATCTGTCGTTTCATTTTGCGCTGAAATATTTTGGATGGAAAAATAAAAAGGTTTAGAAAAAGTGTATCCTCAGTACAAAGACTGCTTCATAAACTTCAGAAGATTAACTTTCCTACAAGTTATTTCAATGCATATTGTTACAATCCAAAGACAATTTTGTTTCATGACAGTTATGATATTTCTAAGTCAAACCCAAAAATAATTCGGTATGGTGTATGGCTTTAATTTCCTCTTATGCATAAATCAGATTGTTGTGTTTTGCAATACTACTTCCAAAATATTTTCACGTACACTGGATCTACCCTGACAAACCCTTCCAGAAGAGTCTTTCAGTGCTCCTGGAATCATCAAGTTGCATAGAACAGTGTGGTAGGAATTCTTTATCACACTGTGTTCAAAGGTAAATATTTTTAAGGATGTTTGCCATTTCAGCCCATATTTTCCACCAGTATATTGCACTAGCATGATATGAAGACTAAGATCTTCCAAAAAAATGTTACTTATCAGTAGAAAAGTTATTAAATAATACACAAGAATTACAACCCCCTAGATAAGCAGCATGAGAAAAGGTGTGCCCTGAATTTTGGGACAGAAGAGCAGGGCTGGGACTTTCAAAGTGCTCAGAGTAAGAGAGAAAGCATTGGGCTCACAGCAGACTGGGTCTCTGAAGGACTAAGGAAAGGAGTCAGGCGAGCAGCCACTATACTGCAAAGCTGCATTATTGTTCTATACTTGTTTCCTTGCAGCCTATGTCCCTACAACTACTTTTACACCCCTATGGAAGTCTGTCTGTCACTACAGCATCGCCAGTAAAATATTTCTCATCTGGTATTGCTGTAGCTTGCAAGTGAAAACCGAGAGAACAACTACAGCATTTCAAAGAAGAGAAAAAAATCCCAGTTTCTAAACTAGTTTAGAAAACCATTTGCACATTTCCAAACCACTTCTGAAAACAGAGCTGGAGTCCTGGATGTCCCAGCTGATGGGCTGTCCCGGGGCCAGGGAGCCTGGAAACAACAGGGGGGTTTCTGAAGGTCAGATCCAGGCAGTTCTGGCAGCCCCGCACCCTGGGGCACCGAAGGGCTGGAGATCAGGTTCAACACCAGCCTCCCACACGAGCTGCCAGTTCTCCCAGGTGAGAATTTAATCAAAGGCAACACAGAGCAAGGCCCTCATTTCGAGGATGGCAAATTCTGCCAGAACAAATGTTTGCCAAACATTTGCAATCACCCCCGGTTTCACGTGACTTGAACTTCAATGGTTACCACGCAGGTTCAACACCTGCTGCAGGCACGCAGTACAGAGAGGTCAAGTTTGTGGGTAGTTTCTTTGCTGTTTAACACATCACTGAATTATTGAATGCACAACCAGCTTCAGAAGTCCTTGAAATTTCTTCTTCACCCGCTCCCTGAGCTTTCACTGCTAACCACTGCCACAACCAAGCCATGGGACAGAACATGGGTCTGACCCAGTACAGGCACCTCCGTGATTTTAACAAGGGACCCAAGTCATTCGTCCATTTATTGCCTGTCTCTACAGCCTTGCCTCATCTGCTGTCAGACCATCATGATTACTGCAAAACAGCAATATTCAGCAGTAAGAATAATTGAGGTCCCTATCTAAGGGGACATTGCAAGTACAATCCAGTCTTATTGGGAGTACTGATCGTGATTTATTTGTGCCTAGGAGAGATTAGAATTCCATCCCCACACAGCATTATATGATGACTATATATACTGATTTTTCAGAAGTGATTGATTATATCTTCAGAACTGATTCATTAAGAGATCCTTTCATACAAAAATTTCAGAAAACATGCTCTGAATCCTTTAATAAAATACAAAGAAAACGTTTTAGCAGCTTATATCAATATTAGGGCAACAGAGTGTAAATTCGCCCCCACCTTTTTATTGCTCAGGTGAACAAGAACCAGAACAAGAAATAAGATTCTTTGTCCCAGTGTTGCGCAATTCAACAGGATCCATGAACTGGCTCTGTTAGAGTAACGGACTCCTTTGCTATCTGTATTCATTTTACCCTACTGTATGGCAGGCATGACGACTGGCCCTGGTGCATTTATCCAAGAGCAGTGCTTCTCATGTATTACAGAAGAGCGTACTGTTGAATCTTCCAAGCAGTTCTCCGGTAAATGTACTGTACTTCTCCAAAGGCAATAATTTCCACACGGCTGCAAAATGCGTTGACAAAAAATAATCTTCTAAGGATGAGGAGCCACCGAATTGAATACCAAAGAGAGATTTATTCATATAGCTGCATGTTATGTATTATTGATGCTGAAGTTGCTATATCCTTGAGCAGTACAGTCAACATCATTCCGCCACTCTCTTGACCCAAAATGCAATTATTTGTTCCATTTTACTCTTTCAATTGATCTCAAAAAAACCAATCAAGTGTTAAGTAGCTTGCATGTGTGTTCTGCAGCTTAAATGATGATATATACTCTAAATTATATTATGTACAAAATAATATATGTCCAGAATACAAAAATAATGCTGGATTTTATATTTGCCTCTTCAGTAGACTGTTACTGTTATTGCTGTCTGCATCTAGAACTAGAACTGCAATTTGGAATAAAGCTGCTGGTTCAAAGCAGTGTAGGGGGTTTATTCTTTCTCAATAACTCTGAAGAAAGAGCCTCAATAAAAAGGTTTGAATCCGCTTCATCCAAGCATTTAAAATTACGAAAAGATGCAGATAAAGTAGACAATTTTCTGTCAGTTAACTAATCACTTAACAATATGACAGAAATAATAACACTCCAAAATAATCAGAAACTGGCTTCCAATGCCAGAACAAAAGCATTTGTCTAGACATGTACGTATATAGCTGTGTCTACCTCCTTCTAAGTGTTTAAAACTCGTTTGAAAGAGCATTCTTTGGGAAAGCTGAGTTATTCTGCTTGGGGCTTTTCTCTTGTTTTAAACAAAACTTTTGATTTCTTTTGTATTAAGTGAAACACCAGAATTAAAAAGTGATCTGTCAACACAAGATCTGCCAATAGCAGTTATGTATAAACTCCTCTCTATGAACTCTGCTAGAAAGTTTCAGGGGAGGTTTTTTGGCATTTGAGAATTGAGGAGCATCATATCAACCTGCTAATAAAGAATCACAAAGAAAAGCACCTTAGGTTGAACCAGAAACAGACTACAGTGGCAGAGTTCAGAGCTGAGATCCCCACAGGGTGTGAGAATCTGAAACGTCCCATGGGTGAGTATACAAAAAACGCAGCCACGGTGCTGCTTTAAGCCAGCAGAAACAGTGGAGAGAAACAAGAATGCTGCATCATTTCACACAATAAAGTAAAGGCACGAGCATCATTCACACCGTGAGAGCTGAGAATGGGAACCGATATCCACGGCATCAACAGAGTTTTCACAAGGCCCAACTAATTCTGATCTCACTCAAGCGTTCCCTGAGCAGAACAGCTTTCAGATTACTTTGCTGTCTGGATCTAGAATTTCCTTTAGGCTGGAAATAGTTGCTAAATATGAGAAATCAAGGCGATACCTCATTGTTTACTTGTTACCTGGAACCAGCGTGTAAACTGAGTGTCAATCATGTAAATCGAGTCTATCTGACCTTAAACTGACCTTATATCTTGCTATAGCAAGATATAAAAATCCTCTTTAGAGACAGCCAGCTTACCTGCCTCTAAAGTTAGTTGAGGGAGAAGCATGTCCAGATCGTGATTCAGCCCACCAAGGAGAACTCATCCCTAGAGTACAAAAGAGATCCTCAGCATAGACACTTCCAATAAATACGCAAAGTCCAGAGGGATACGAGTAAGTTAAAGTATCTGGAACAATGTCAGATTTCCTTCTTTTGTATACAGTTCCTTGGTCCTTTCATTTTAAAAGGCCCGTTATCCCATGTGATAATTTGCTCCAGCAATTACTGCGTAAACCCTTTTCTACCACTACTTGAGGAAGTTACACCAAACTACTAGTATCCTCCTCTTTTTGGGTTCAGTTCAATCAGATATATAGGAGAAGATCTATTTCATCTCAGACAAGATAACAACTGCTAGAATAATTCCTTCTTCCAGCAATAACTTCCTATATGTCTATTCAAGCAAGGACTGCCTAGAAAAAGCCAAGCTCTAGCATCAAGTATGTGCTACTTCAGACTTTGTAGGACCTGGTACTGCCTTTTTTTTTTTTAACTTTGTAATCCTTTGATTATTTTTTTTTTTTAAATTATGCCTGAGAAATACTGTAGACAGTCAGCAAGACAAAAAGCCAACAGGCTTTATACACTGTAAAGATGACAGTAAAGTTGTAGGAAGACAATTTCCACTGACTACCACAGACCAGGTCAAGGGAACAGGCTTTTTTAAAAAGTCATAATCTCTACAGAGACTTTCCCCAGTAGTTTAATTAGGCGCTTTTTTTTCCCCCCGAAGCAAGTAACTTTTCAGTTATGCACTCCACGCAGTTGATTGTCAGAATTATGACACTAATTTGAAGTTACTGTTTGTATGTATATATGGGGAAACATATTTTCTTTGAGTTTGTAACAGAGAAAATTAAAATGATTGAGAGATTTCCAAAACTATATAATTTTTCAGTCTACTCAACTCATCACTATGGATAATACATTGGACATAATTCAGAAAAGTACTCAGAGAAACTAGCAGAAGTGAACTTAATGAAGGCTATTAAATACAAGATTGCCATTTCTAGCTCAGGAAGCCTCAGAGCAATGAGTTGCCAGAACAAATGGAAGAACAGACCAAGGAAGCACTAATGTGCAATCGCACCACCCTTGCACTTAACCGTCCCCCATGACCACTGGATTTGAAGAGCCTTTGGTCTGACTCAGTTCTCAAACTCTTCCGTTCTCTCAGGTCCCGACTCACAAGATTCCCCCAGCTTCCCCTTCACGTTGTGACACATGACGTGGTTATTGCCACGGCTGCTCACCGGGTGCGTCTCACCATCACCTGGAAGGGCTGTGCAGCAGAGCGCAGCCACACAAGTCACTCAAACACCTAATGACATTTATGAGCTCTGTATCACGCCATTTGCGGTTCAAACAAAACACTGGTATAAAATTAAGAGTGTACTGAGACTGTTCCCTCCTGTGCTGAAAAACAGCAGCAGAATATAGTAGGTAAAAATAAAGTGTTTCTCATTACATTACAGTGTCACTAGCTCGAGAAATGAACAGTGAATACTTCACCAAACACACTTTCCAGGGACTGTTGTGTGTCATTACCCAAACACAACCAAAGCTGGAACAGGCATGGCCTATTTTGGAGGTTTCTGTACCAACAGCCTCGCTTCTTAAGAGGATTTCACTGGAGGCAACGCCTTTGTCCTAAGGCGCTCTGCTTGTGTCATTCTTGACCACTAAATTCCGAGAGATCAAATGATGCGGTAACATTTTAGTCAGCCATCTTCTGTGCCGCTAAGACCTGCAAGTTAAGTCCTGATCTCTGAACGTGGCCCTAAAAAGAAGACTGATCTTCAGACTTGCAAAGTACACACAGATTAATATCCATCCACAGACATTTTAACTGACTTGGGACATCATCTGATGGCGTGAACACCACCAATTTGAAACAAAGATCAAAACTTCAATTCTAGTTGCTGCGGTTTCAACCCCAACCACAGCCCACCGCACCGCTCGCTGTACACCCTCACGCCAAGGCGTGAATAGTGGTGCAGAACACACCAAAATTCTGGTATTATTATGTGGTGTTTAAAACCATCACGCTCCTGAGAGATATCACAGGTATTTCTGAGAAACTTAGGGGTTTCCTGTGTAATAAGTTAATTGTTCACCTCCAACTTGAACATTAGATCATCGTTCACGTAGTGGATCACATATAGAACTTCAAGCACTGAGATGCCCTTTGCTGATGCTATAGGAGCTAAAAACCAACTTTTGTAGCAGGAAAACTAAATAGCCTCGCAGCCAGTCTACGCAGGCATGTTGTAGATGCGTTCCTGTTGAACTTAGAGCAACGAGCTCCCAGTCCATGAGGCAGACCGCAGGCACTCTCACCACTCTGATAAATAACCTGCAAAGCCAGTAGAACCACAGCTCATCCTTTGGGGCCATTATGGCAATTGTATATGCGTGTTGGGGGGGAAGGCGCACCAAGTTTTATATCAGGAAATAAAAAACACACAGTAAAATATAGATATCAACGTGTTAGACCTCTCCAGGGAAGGAGTCAGGTATCTGGCAGCTTGTCATAAAAGCCAGAAGACAATAACTGCATTTAAAACCTAAAATGAAGTATCGTCCAGCTATATGCATCAATCTTACCAGGAAAACATCAATCCATTTAATGGCTCCAATTCACAAGATGAAGCAAAAGCACGGAATAATTTGGTAAGCTCTGATGTCACATAATAACTTCAGAAGCTCCATCAGCACACCTTGCAGTTCTGACTAGGTATTTTCAGTCGGGTACCTTGGGATAAACCATGCGTGCGCCCCATCAATCAGCCCAAAACAAAGCACTACCTGCGCCTCGCACAATAAAAGAATAACTTGTACTATGCCAGGGAATTTAATGAGCTATGACTCCAAATCCCCGACAGGGAATAACTCGACTTTATTGTTTATCCACAGCACTGCCTGAGCCTCTCTGCGAATGCTTTACACAAACACCATCGCTCAGGTGGAAGAGCCACACACGGCTGAGCCACTAACTGTGCCTCCTTCACAGAATCACAGGCCTCTGGCCAAATGCAATTATTCAAATATTTGCCCTGCCTTAGGCCTTGTGTAAGCAAATTATCAGCTTATATATACACTTGACTTTATGCAATTAAGCTTCCTTTGAATACCTAATTTTTTGTGAAAGCTAATTACCATACTTATTGCTACTTGAGATTAGAAAGGGAATCTATAGAAAAGTTTAATGTTGCTGTATCTCTATAACTAAAATGTCTTCCAGAAATAAATTAGCAGAACAGTTTCTAGCTCAAACATAATCATCTTATTTTGTGCCCACAAACACGTGTGTTATTCAGCTTGAGGCAACTCACGGTTGGTTTTGTTATTTACACCATGAGACCGAGTCAGTCATGGGCCAGGACCACCCTAAATCGTGTGCTGAGAGAACAAAACAACAGCAACATAAGCTTTGCAGTGTGTTAGTTTGTCAACTTAATAGTTATATTACTGGGTGTTCTGTTAGATCCCCTTTACTTTGCATACACAATTGTCTTGCTGGCATAAACTACTTTGTTCAAATGAAAAGCCCCAGCACCACTCATTACCCACACACTGCCGCTTGCTACCATAAACACGCAGCTGCTTCTTGACTCCCAGCACTTTACACTGGGAGAACTTTTAGAAGTGCTGGACCAAACTTCAGTATTTCTCTCTTCATCAGTCATTACGTCCACCCCACAGTAACACCCAACCATTTCAGAAACGTGGACACTTTTGTGCTCACAAATTGCTGGAGCAACAGGCTATCACTATTGCCACTTTTCACCAGGGAAAGACCCGGACCTCCTCCTGTACAAGGAAACCAGCCCTGGACCCGGCCACCTCCCTGTTCCTAGAGGAGAGAAGGGGGCTGAAGCCTCTGTCTTCCAAAGGATACCACCACAAGGGTACCCCATGGCTCCTGGGGACTGGTCATTCTGACTTACATGGTTTTAGTTGGTTTTCTAAACGTCAGCTTGGTCCAGGATATGAAATCCAGCATCTCAGCAGCGCTCTGTTTTGTATTTATCAAAAATGCTTGCGGCACCTAACCGGGGCAAAATCTAATACCAGCACAAAAGACCAGGTGAAGGGACACACCTGAAATTCCTGGATGGACACCCCCCCCCCCCCCCCCCCGTACTGCATCAGTTCTATGTGCACATCCCACTCATCCATGCACCACCTCCCCTACCGCATCCCCTGCCAGCAGACAGCAACCCACCGCTATCAGGAAGGATCTGCTCCCGCTCCGGCACTGGCTTAGACTCTATAAATGCTTCTGCAGATGCCGATGGCCCAGCACACCCACCTCTCCGCTACCTTCCACTCGGACTGCCCAGGAGATCTTCAGGCCCCTTTCGCCGTGCAAGTAGTCAGTGTAACTTACTGATACCAGTATTGAGAATAATTTCCTGATGAAAAAAAAAAAGGTTCTAGAAATTATTTCACAAGGCATCTGTTAACTAGTTATAGCAGGGTCTTTTCTCTCTTCTCTTAATGTGCAGCTTTTTCAGGAAATATATTTCATACCAAATCACAAGCGATACAATTCCTATGATTTCCCTGAAGAAAGAGCAGGTACTAATCTAACAACAGCTATCATACCGAGCCAGGAGAATTCATATCCATTCGTGAATTTGCATAAGATAACTGCAAGTATTGGTGAATAACAATGAGAAAATTTGTTTCTAAAAAGTACAATTAAAAGGGCTCAAGTGTTGTCTCAGTAGGCAAGAGCCTCATATATCCTGCAGCACAGCTAATTTGAAGCAACGTGAGTAGCATTGAACCGTAGTCGGAAATTATGGACCAACGGAATTCATAATTGCATTTACTTGCTAACAACATGCCCAACCCCCTGCATATTACTTCAAGACTAAACAGTGCAAATTATTGTTGATATTACTTTTATAGAATGTAACGGCTCATTCTTCCAGACATCAAGTATTCACCTATTTCTGCTACATCTTTGATTCAGTTCCATCCTTGGAAGAGCTCTACTCCAGATTCGCGTCTCCATCAAAAGGCACGTGCCTGCACACAAACAAGAAACCACAGGTTTATAGCAAAGGAACTAGAGAATAAAAAAGTTCCAGAACAACGTAAGTTATGTTCTTTAGACTCAGACAGTACACCACGAGTTTTATAGGCATGTGTCTCAGACAATCTGCTGTAGGGTATCCATAAAGACAGCAAGTTCAGTTTCACCGACACCTCACATTGGGTACAGAGGAGAATCAAAAAGCCAGTAAGCTCCTTTGTGTTACCTATAGAATCTTCCCTTTCTTTTCAATTACTTTTCAATAAAACCTCTTTTAGGAGATATAACTAGTTAATTCATTTCTTTCCAGGATTTTTTGTTATTTAACTTATGTATAATTAAAGTTATGTGAAGTGCCGAGAGATAATTTGTTCTTTCACAAAGGATTTAAAAAACTATTACAATGAATCAATGAAAGGGTCAGTATAAACACAGGGAGAGAAGAGGAGGCTGTCTGTATGAAACTGCAGCGAACAATCAGAATTAGGGTGCTGAGCTGTTTGTCGAGCATATGAAAGCGGTGGCAGATCAAGCAAGAAATTCTATGTAAGCACAACAATTCAAAGTACCCTTGTAGCACATTTAGTCTTGCAAGAGAAGTTACAGAAAATAACATCCCCCAGACCTTTAAAACCAGACGAAAGCCAGAATTCTTGGGTTACGCCAGCAACCGTTCCCAAGCACAGAACACGGGCAGCAGCTGACACCCGTGTTTTCCCTCCAAGTCCCCAGTCCAAACTTACAGCGTGGGCTCACAGGCAGGTAAGAAGTCTGCTGCATGCTACAGGCACAGCTTTTTTCGCTATGGCAGAAAGACCAAAACCACACCTCGTAACCTGACTGCATATGTTGGAAGACCTTGGGGAAAAATCCATCCATTGCTTTTACCACAGCCTGCACAGGAATTTGTTTCTTGTCAAATTTTCCGATGTCACAGGAATTATGGGGCGACAGACCCTTCACAAGTGGGACCCTCGTGGCGTGCAGCCTCTGTAATCAACTTCCAAGAAGTGATAGGGGGTACCTCTGCATGTAGTGCTATTATCATCTGTATTGCAGTAGCACTAGGAGACCACAATTGAAATCAAAGATCCATTGTTGGAGACTTAATAGGTATCTATATATCCATATTACATGGAAAAAACCCTATTTCAAAAGATTTACAGCCTAAATGTACAAATAAAGAAAATTGCAGCATCCATTTCACGAAGAGCCAAAAGAAAGGAGTACAGGAAGGTTAAGATCTACGCATGCAGTTTGCTGGATTTCACCTTAAATGCTTTGACCAGTTCACAGGGAAAGACTGACAGAGCTGGGAACAAAACATTGCTCTTCCCAATCTAGTGCTGCAGATGCAGAGCAACAGATGATGCTTTGCTGGAGGATACAGAAAGCCCAAAAGAATTGTGAACAAGAGAAGTTTAAATTCCTTTCCTAACTTGCAATCTGCAATATTCCATTGAGTAAAAATTAAGCAAAGCACGTTCCCGCATCCCTCTTTCAGTGCATTTTCCACTATAGCCATGAAAAGCAATTTATTCTGATCTCCAGGGAGCTGCACAATCTGCACCTTCTCATAGCACACAACCACTTCATTTCCTTCTCTATTTTTATTTTTTCAGACAATCTGTTAAAACCCACAGCAAGCCAATAAATAAAAGCAGACAATCCAAAGAAGCAGAGGTTGACTTGTGCCAGTCCTGACACAAACACTTATTCCAAGTCGATGGTCCATGATGGTCAGTCAAAAGGTCCACCAAGATGGGAAACCCGCTTGCTGACAGGCTGGTACAGGGAGAGGCCAAGGGAGGTGACGCATTCAGAGCCACAAGCTGTGATGAAATGCACAGTTGATGTATCTGCTGCTTTCAGACTCATTGAAAGTTCTTCTTAATAATACTCTGTATTTAGAAAGAATTATTAAACCAAGAACCTCGATGTGTTGCCATCTCACAGGTGGCAATGAGCTATAGCTCTCAACATAATACTATTACTCCCTTTTCACAGATGAATTCATCAAGAATCAATGTAGTGATTTGCCCAGGCACTTCCCGAGGCAGAGGCGTGTTCAGGTCCTGAGCCAGGAGTTTGCCCCACACGGCTTAACCTCACGCCTTTCCACAGCATCCTCGTGCAGCCGCAGCGAGGCCTCAGCATCAGGCCGGTGGGTGCTGGAAAATACCAGGGCCTCGCCTGAGTGGGGCAAAAGCAGAGAGCGAGGCTGAATACAAGTATTTAAACCAGACGAGCTGTGCCTTCTGTTCATACCTACCCGTCGAGTTTGGTCACAGACAGGCAGCTTCTGTAAAATAACTCATTTCAGCCGCTAAGTATTTGTGAGCAGAACATCACACGGGCTGGAGCAGGTGGGTGTGCAAGTCCCTCCCTGTCTCCAGGGGTTTGCACACCAGCTTGTCAGGCTCGTTTCTGGGTGCGTGGGTTGGCAG
Source organism: Leptosomus discolor (assembly GCF_034619465.1). Lineage (NCBI taxonomy): Eukaryota > Metazoa > Chordata > Aves > Leptosomiformes > Leptosomidae > Leptosomus > Leptosomus discolor. Next base: position 1,911,836 of record NC_141399.1, read on the forward strand.
GGACGGGGAAGCCAACATCAGACAGCCGAGAGAAGCTCAGGCTGTAGGAAATCACTACAGTAATCCAGGAAAGCGGTTCTCCACCGCGATCGGATGTAGAAGGATGTGTATCTGCATGCTAAGTGTTTCCTAGGGGTCATGCTTCTACCAAAGGAGAACGTGTCCGCTGGCTTAGACTTAGTCGATGTTCACAAATCATGTTTAAACAGCAGATCTTACTGATCGCTGGATCTAAAGAGATGGAGAAGATTGACTCAATACACATCAGAAGCATTCACCATTTGCCAAAGATGCTTCACACCACATAGGATGGAACGGCAATTAGCTACTTTGTTAGTCCCTCCTTAACGATTTTCTCATTTCAATAAAAGCCATAATTTTATCCTCCAAGTCAATCCAGATATTATTAGTTTACTTTGATCTTGCAAATACAGAAAGCCAGTGAAACTAGAAGCGCTGTAAGAATTTACTGCTTTAGGAAATGATGTAAATGAGCACACTCATATGCATATATACAGTATTTAAATTATTCTCCCTGCCATCTGTGGCAATGACTTTATGATGGTGCCTTTGAACAGGTATTGATTTATATGGACTTTCTGCTTAACATTTCAGATCTACTTGCTAAACAGAGTTTTCCTTCTCCTGTGACAGCCGTGCCACGCTGCTATCAGGGGGGGTGTTGCTCGTAGCATTTATCACTTTCCACCTCCCTTGATGCAAATGAGAAAGAAGGAGCAAGAATGATGGAGGGTTCACAGGCATTTGCTACTGTCAAAGAAAGACTTATTTTATTGCTACAGGACCCTCCACCCCCAAATGCTAGCGATCACAGGGGACGTCAGGTTGTTTTACGCTGTACCACAGACAAGGTCAAACCAGCCTGCGGTCAGAACAAGAGATTACCCCAGGCAAGATTACCGGGAAGACTCCCAGAAGGGACCACTTTGCAGAAATACGAGAAGATTCACAGGCACATACGAAGCATACGGACATTTCAGGAAAGTCACAATCCTTAACAGGTAATAACAAAGAGATGCCTTTACACGTGAAGAAAACTTCCCTTTGCTTTTAAGCAACAGAAGATTTAACTGGCTCAGAACACAGGAAATTTGCAACGACACTCTATTCAAATTTCTGTATGCATGTATAAGCAACAGCGTTTTGTCTTTTCCTAGAATCATAAGACAAATGTAAATCACTCCACAAAAATTCATTCCATTCCTCCACAGTTTACAGATTATCCCATATTATTTCTTCTCAAAGTTCTTGAAAGTACAATGTGCTATTTAAACATCCATAGTTCAACAATAGCTCTAGATGTTTAACAGAATCTTTCATTTCATTCTTTATTCACAATTAGACTTTATACTTATTACTGTAGCCCTCAATTATGAGCATAGTTTGACTACATACCTCAAAGAATTTCAGAGGCACTTTATCTCCTAATGCAGCCCCTGAAAAAAAAATCCATAATTGCTTGTCATTCAAAGAAAATTAAAAATCATTTTGGGAAAGATATGAATTGAATTGTAATTAATTTCAATAATTTTAACACTGCAAGGAGGACCCCTGTACGTGTACGTGTCGGGGCCCCTCATCAGACAGATGAAGGACAGGAACCACCCTGGGTATCATCAGTCCCCCAGGGTTAACTAACAGGCAGAGAGTGAACTCGCCCTGCTCTTTGGGAGGAGGGGGACCAGAGATCTGCCACCCACATGTTGGGCTTCACGTCAACCCAGAGCATGCCAGGAATCTTACGACGTCATGGATTGGTCACAACACTCTAGAAGTCACATTTTACCCTCATATGGACCCCCTATGACCTGTGCCTCATCATGCTGCCATTCCCACCCCCCTCCCTTTCTTTGTTTCTTTCCTTCTTCCCTCTGCTTTTTCCTTTTTCCCCTTTTCCTCCCCCCCATTTCCCCTCCTCCTTTTGTTTTTTTTAAGCTATTCTCACGCAGCATGAGAGCAGCTCCAAGCCCTGGCAGCTTGGCCAGCCCAGCATTGCTTAAATGCCCAGACAAAGCTGCTCTTAGCACGTAGCTCCTGCAGAAGCCTGAGACACATTAGTAGATCGCAAACAACAGGAATGCCTTTGGACCAAAAAAAGGACACTGTGCTGGAGAATGCTGACAAGGCACCAGGAACCTGCTATTTTGCACAAAAACTGAAAAAAAAAAGTACCTGGGTAATATGTTATTTCACCCCACATGTTTAAAGTCTCCACAGTGAAGGGAAGATTATCTTGCTGCGATCGGTAGGGCAGGGGCTCAAAGGGGCTCAGATGTCCAGCTAGCAGCAAGTCAAAGCATGAGTCTGGTCTTGTAAGAAAAAAAGTCATCATCTTCCTCAGTGGAAGGTAGAACATGATGAAGAGCACCAGTGTGTCTCAGTAAGGAAATTCAAACATGTATGAAGACCTTTCTAGTGGAAGGGGGACTAGGAAAAAGGTTTTTGAAAAGATTTTGTAGAAATGGAGCAGACACCTCCAAGCAATGACGGTACTTCATGCCTCAGCCTCTGAGCTGTAAAGCTGCCCGAGGAAAGCCACCAAACACCACAGCTGCTCTCCAGAGGACACACAGTTAAGGTCTCTGAGCCCTGTGCTCTTCTACTCAAAAGTCTTCCACAACACACAACTAAATCCTGTAGTCTCTTGAAAGGCTGCAGATTTCACTAGGCTGATATTTTAGCTGCCTTTGGACTGTATATATCAATATAACTATTAACTTGCCTACAAGTCAGGAGCTTTCTAATCCAATCCGGTCCAGTTTATTGCTTAGGAAATCGCCCACTCACGAACTCCCTGCTCTCATGAAGCGTGCAGTTGGTTTGGGTTAACCCAGCCAAATGGGTAAACAGGTAGCCACAGATGTTCTGTGCAGGGACCATTGCTGAAACCTGACTCAAAAGAGAGAGCTAGGGCGGGACAACAGTAAATATTTAAGATTTTTTTATTATTTCCTCTAAAACACAGAAGAACTTAAATATGCACTAGTTATGTTTTCTTAAACAAGCTTTACTTCAAGCTTCCTCCCAGCCTCAGCAAACCAATACGTGACATTTCTTGCAATAAAATCTAAAGGAAGTTGTTATCTACTCGTAGATGTTCTAGCAGCCAATGAAAATAATAAATACATACATGTGGTAGCCACTCAACCCGTCACCTCCCGACAGCCAAAACCCTTCTGGAAGCCCCAGAGCACTGAAAATCATTTCCCTGATGTCACTGACACCAAAGCGTATGCATGGCAAAACTAATTCATCCTGAGGCATGTCGCTTTTGAGGCATGTCAGGGGAACCTGCTTGTATTAATCAAAAACCCCAACCAAAAAACAACCCAACTTTAATACCTGTCTACATTTCTCTTTTCTTTAAAGGTTAAATTCAGAAGAAACCATGGGGCTTTTTCCCCCCCTCATAGACCATCTGGCCCTGTAATCCATAACATTTTCCTATCAGAAGTTACTGATTTTCACAGGGAAAAATTCCTATAGTTGAAGTTGGTCAATATTTTTAATAAAACCATTTATGTTTTAGTCATTTTAATGCAATTACTGTTTGCAGAAAAACAAATAGAAGGAACATCTAGCTTAAGGCACCCGAAGATCACAGAAATGCATGACATAGCATTGCCTCTGCGACTTCAGCTCCACCATCTCGGCATCTTCTTTGTTTACGTGTCTTTAATTACATCATCAGCGTTTTCCCCATGTGCTTCTGCTTCCCCGAGCGCATGGGTTGAATCCTTTTTACTTAATGAGCACGTATTTAATATTTTGGATTTGCCTCATTTTTCAGTGTGTGTCTGAGGCCTTATCTGCTGCCTACTGTCCAAACACTGCTCTGAATGAAGGATTTTTCATTTCCTTTGGGCTTTTCTCTGCTGTTTGTCACTATCTGAATGCTTCACAACATTAATTAAACCGACAAGGTAAGGCAGCAGTATTATCTCCATTTTACACATGGGGTACATGAGGCACAGAGAAAAAGTCAAAAGCAAAGCTAGCCATAAACTTCGCAGAAAATACCATATTTGAAATACAAACTACCAAAAAAAAAAAAAAAGAAGCATTGCCTTTAAGTGAAAGCATTTAATGAAAATCTGAAGAACCACAGGTTTCAGGTGAATGAAGTACAGAGAGTAAAAGTCATTCCGGTCTGACAACAGAAAATAGCATTTCCATTTAGCAAACGTTTTTGAAAGTTTGAATTTACAGTTCCAGCTTGAAAACTTTGAGAGTTACAAACCTGTAAGTTTTTCCAGTTCGGTTGCAGTTAAAAATAGCCACTCATGTTGGGCGTTCGATGTAGGGCTTAGCTACACAAATATTAAAGGAATTTGAAGCGAATCATCCCCAAGGCAATGTGAAGGGATCTAAACTAAGGGTTTCTAAACCCCGGTGCTGATGGAGAAGCAAACGTCACTTTTGTGTGTTCAGGTAAGCGAGGGATCGATTCGGCACACACACGTTTCTGTACGTGCCTCTGGAGCGATGCAGACAGCTCCATTTCAGAGCACCGATGCTCTGGCGGGATCTCTGCTCTCCACTTCACTGTTTTCAATATTTTTCATCACCAGAATAAAAAGCCTGATTTAGCCTTTGTAACCCAGAGCGATTGAGGGAAGGGCAGATGTAGCATCTGACAGGCCTGCGACAGACCCCGACATTATTGGCAAAGTAAAAGCAGTTTTATGTGCAAATTGCAAGTTTTCAGAAGCCTGTGTCTTCACCCGACGTGGGCAAGAACTACTCAGAGAATAACCTGTAAGACCTAGAAAATCAAGCCAAATATGACTGACAGGGTTCTGCATTTTTTTCAGCTATAAGCAGCCACTGAGCATTAGCACAAATTACCTGCATCTGCTACCAAATATGATTCTGTTCTTTCTCGATACAGTGCGTGTCTGCTCACACAAGAATTAATTGAAACAAATTAATCTAATAAAAGTCACCCAAATGAGGGGTAAATGTAGGTGTCCAATTGTGTTTATGGGAGTAACAGAGATATTTCCAAACACTCTGGTAACTCTTGACAAGGCAGAGCTGTGTGACTTTGTCCTGGTACATGCCTGGGTCTGATCTTTCCAAAATTCTCAAGGTAATTTGTAGACATCAAAAGCCAACATTTTCAAAAGTAAACAGCAAAACATAAAGGCAAAAATCCTCAAAATGCTTGCAGCAAGTGATGGTTTAAGGACTGAAATTGCCAAAGCAATGTCATAACAGTTTCTCTGAAAGTATTTTCATTTTATTATCCATAACCTCCTAATCAGCTCCAGCATCCTCTACTTCTTTCCCTCCCTACAAACTGCTATGAAAAAGTAGCAAGTTACTGATTGCAAGAATACACCTCAACTAAATCCCTTCACGGCGTGTCAAGCACACAAATATTGTAACAGCTAACGGCAAATTCCACAGTAATACGTAGATATTTATTAATTTCAATCTTTCAGGCCAGGGGGGTACGAATAAGGGCACCATCATTTAAGGCTGTAATTAATCATCCTGGACACTTCATTGTCAGTGAACATAAATCAAGCAGCGAGTGTTTCTGCTATCCGAGTGATGTGTAAGCAGCGTTAACACAGTGACAAAATCTAATGCTTGTCAGTAACTGATATATATTTTATCTACCTCTGACACTCGAGATGCAGGGCTGTTTCACACGAGTGCCCTCCACCTCTGAATTTGTTTTCTGGATGTAGAGCACATACTTAAAAAATGTTAACAAGAAGGCTGAAGAAAGAAGTTGCCAAATGACAAGATGTAAAGTTTCTGAAGAAAAAAAAAATCTTATACATCAATACAAAACATAACATATCACATTAAAAACAAGCTGGGACAAACACCCCTTTGCAGCACAGCATAAGGCAATTCCTAAATTGTAAAATGGTTGTGAACCAGCCGCCAGTTTAGCTCCATGTACACCTCTGTTAAATATCTACTGGGACGTTAAAAGAAACATGAAGGTACAAACTAGGCTTAAAGCACCTGGAAAAAAAAAAAGAAAACATGAAGACCTAGAGCTCATTTTCAAAAGAATTTCTATGAATCTGTAGAACACCCACATGGCCAGGACATTCCAGGTGCCCGTATAACTGGGCACGTGAATCTGGAAGCACAGAAGGCAAAGGTTTTAAACTCATTTTGTGTGCGGTCAAGTCTTTCCAGCCCCTGCAGTTCTTAGAGGTGTAGGTGTGATTCCCTTTTCAAAATCAGGTTTCATGGAGACAATTAACCCAAAGAAAGCCAGGAAGCTGAGTTCAGGCTGGCACTATATCTACGCTTGGCCTGTACCCAGGGCTAAACTATAACCATTGCTCTGTCACCCAACAACCCCTCAGCAGCCAGGGAGGGGAACTGGGAAAAGGAGAGCAGACCTGTGGGTGAAACAGATTTTAAGGAGCAACACCAGCAGAGACAGCCAGAGTTACCCTCACCCCAATGAACAGGCAGCACTCACAACCAGCACGAGAGCAATCCTAGGGAGCAGCCAGAGGAGGAGCAGCAGGAACCCCAGCAGGAACCCTCCAGGAGCCCCCTCCCTCAGCAAACCTTCCCCCTTTATACCGCCCGTGCCATGACGGGATGGGCTCCACCTGGAGCTCCCTCAGGGCAGCTGCCCTGGCTGCCTGGAGCCTGCCTGGCACGGCCGGGTTGGGAGTCTGTCCCAGCCCAACCAGGACACCCTGTTTTCCATCTGAGTTCACAGCCTTCCCTGCAGGCAGACCTGCACCATGGAGAGGAGTGAGCACCTCCAGCACAACCCTAACTGTAATAACAGTCACTGCTGTCACAGAAAGCTGCCACCTCACCCGCTCACTCGCTCTTTAGCCAACGCAGCTGTATCCACCCGGCACTGGGAGGCAAAAGCCCTAAATCTTCCCAGGACAGGTATGAGGATGAAGCATCTTCACACTGCACCGGCGCCATCCTACACAAACCTTACCAAACTAGTGACCTGAATTTAATTTGCTGGCTGCAGAGAGACTCAAAATAGTTGAAATACGATGGAGTGTGTAGTTAAATAAAACAGAGAAGGACACAATTACGATATAACATTTGAGGTTTTTTTTAATTCTCAAGCCTGCCATGGCCTGGCTCTGAGCTGCAGGGCTCAGGTGCCCCTCCGGTTCTTGGCAGAGGTCACCACCACCCTCCTGATATGACATTGCTTATACGCTGCTCTCAGTCACATGAGAAACATGAACTACGAACTCCTAAAACTTCAAATCTTCACTCCTTTAATAATTATTTTAAAATGTAGATAGACAGGAGCATTTCTTATCTTTAATATGTGCTTGGAGACACAAACACACTAGAAGACACCTACCCAAAACATCCGTGCACAACCAGGTTTATAAGAGATCTGCATTTGAGGAGATACAAGTCTTGCACAAACAGCTTATCTGAAACTCATTCGAAAGCTTGAACTACTTAAAATGTCTTGTTAGGTGCTGGCAACCACTGACAATGTCATTTTGTTTGACTGTTCTTCCATCTCCAGCTAGCACCACATGCTTCTGGTATCCTGCAAAGCATCTCCTACCAGTAATACTAACATTCATCAAAGCACAAAGTACTTGGGTATTACTCTGTTCTACAGTCAGAAGCCTGAGCAGGTTTAGGACTGCCACTAGCATCCAAAGCAGCTGAGAGAAGGGTAAGTGTAACGGCAAGGATCCTGAGAAAACTCGGACACTTTGGGGCTTTTTGAAGGGCCAAGCTGAACCCAGCCCAGTCTATCTGCTCTGAAGTGATAAAACACAGTCACGAGCACAGCTCATCACCTGAGATGGAGCATGGTTCAAACCTCCCGAAAATAGCATTAATTTTTTGACTTTTAAATATTTGGGATCTCAGCACTCAAATTCTGCCAGTAACTGTTCAACCTGTAACTTATTTCTTAGCTTATTTACCATCAGACTACAAGTTTTATACCCAAAATCAAACCTAGATATACTGATTGCAACCTACCACAGAAAAAAATAGTAAAATTGCTTATTTAATCACACAATTCTATCAACAATATGTAGAGCAGAAAAACATATGTACAACTGTATTACTGTCTGTACTCTTAAGTGCTAAGGTGGAATTTTCCCCGCAGGCAGTAACTATAAACCCAGGTCTGAGATAATCCATTTGTAAAATACTAAGCTTACAATACATGCTTTCAGCCTTTGATGAAAGCATTCTTCTCCAAAGCACAATTTACATTTAAATTCACATTATAGGGAATCAAACGCTAAAAATAAGTGTCGAGGTTTTCTTCTTCGCTGGATTGTTTCTTAATTAGATTCAAGTGTTTTGTCTAACCATTTCAGACTTTTCTTGCTTTCCAAAAATGACAAAAATTTCTTTAATTATTCATGATATCTAACTACTGGGAAGTGCCTCGAATTGCTTTTGTTAGGAAGATAAGAACAGGCTGGTTACATTTAGCTTCTGGGACACAGAAAATAAAAGGAAAGAAATCGCTACTGAAGCAGTAAGTACCAGAGAGCTCTGCTGAAACCCAGCTCAAACATACACATCCCACATCAGACAGCACTCTCTGGGCTTCTCCCCACTCCAGAGGGAACCGAGCACTCAGGACCCTCCTCCACAGGGATGTGGTGCTGGAGGCCACGACCCACCTGCCTTTGGCCGGCCACATTTCTCTTAACATCAACCCTAATAATTACAAACCCAGACACTCTGGGCTCCTTACAGAGGGCAACTACAGCATTTAAGAAATGCCTGGCCACCTAAAGGGAAACAGCTTCTTGAGCAACCAAAAAGGAACACTTTCTGAATAAACTATACAAGTAGAGGGTCTGAAGAATGACAATGACCTGGGTAAATCTGGCGGCTGGAAAGAGCAGCGTGCAAAGTGAGCATCACTAACAGGGAGGAGCCTGACCTCTGCCTGCTCAGGGAGGAGCGGCAGAGATGCTCTCCGAGTCCTTTTATATCCTGGCAGACAAAACATGCAGCTGGAGCACTCATGACCTTGCAGAACTGCTGCATGGTCCAAGCCACCAGGTTTCAAAGCATTTTGGCCAGGATAGGTAGGGAACAGGCAACTATTTTGCTCTTTCTTATGGTGGCTGCTAGGACGAAGGAGAGCCATTGCCATGGGCTGCTATGTACAGACACCAAGAACAAATAAATGTTTTCATTTGCACAGAAAACTGTTCAGCAGTTCCCTCGCAATGCTTTGTTTTGTTCTGGCAAAAGGCATACAGGAACAAAGTTAAGTGACTAACTTCTTTGCAGTTAATGTAAAAAACCAATTAAGAAAAAAGATTTCACACAGGAGCCACACAAAGTCCCTGATGGCTGCGCTTGAAAATTGCTCAAGTTAACAAAGTACTTTGTACCATAACCCAAATTCCTTCATTACTGTCCCAAGTACCGCAAATGAAAAGGAATCAAAGTCTGTTTGCACTCTCCAAGCTCAGCTGCAGCTCTAAGCTGTTTCAGAACCAGATGTGTTAAGATCTCCCAGACTGATCAGGTTCATTTTTAATTCAGAAAAATCTATTTCTGCACCTGGGTTTTATATCCTATTATGCTTAAAAGAATTTAAGACTGCACAGTTTTAGCCAACTTACTGTGCCAAGTGTGTGCTGGTATAATTCCATTCCAGCTGATAGCATTGCACAGAGAAATTCAGCTCATCATATCTCATTAGAGCTAAATGTGCTGCTAATTTGTGAAATATTTTGCTTGACCTGTCAAATCAACTGAGGACTTTCATGCCCTTTCTTCTTGTTAGCATGATGACTAATTCAAAGTCATTTATTCCACTTCATTAAAATGAAAAGTTGATCTGAAAAACAATAGCTGTTAGGGTTTATATTGGATCAAGCGTCGCCTCCTCCATGAAGCAGCCAAACGACAGCAAAAGCCAGAATGTCACTTATTTCTAAATGATGTCTCCTTCATATTGATTTATTTTTCAGGTATTTTACACACACTTTTTCCTGTTTTTACATTCAATCTAAAACGCCCCTCTCAGCAGCCCAGTGCGATGGCAGCGAGTATCCAGGTGAGATCCCACCAAATGTGGGGGGATGCTCAGCAGAAAAGCTGGCTGGGAAAGGAACATCCCGTCTCCCCCTGCCGAGCAGATTGAGAAGCCCTTATCTAGAAGATCATCAGGTGTGAACATACAGCTTGGTTCAAATTCAGCTTAAAAGTAACCAGAAGTTATTACAAGTGTTTCCTCATTCAGTCGTTGGTCCCAATTCACCTGTTCTAGTCCAAAAGCACCGAGTTTTCTTTTCTCAAAACTCCCAACTCTCAAGAAAGAAAAGAAAAAGAACAATAAAATAATGATGATGGATTTCAAGAAAACTCAACAGACTCAGGAAACTGCTACAATACGATTCCTAAATTAAGCAATGTAAAGATAAAAGGAATAAAAAGACATCGACTTCTCTTGGCACAAGCACAAACTTTCCCCTTAACCAAAAAGGCAACAGCTAGGTGAAGGATTTTTGGGCTTTTTTCCCTTGTATTCATTAGTAAAGCTTTAATTTGGGAGATATCTGTATTTTTCCACAGATAAATCTGTGGAGAAAAATGTATTTTTCTGTCAACATTTAAAAACCTATACTGGGTTTAGTTAGTCAACTAAAGGAAGAGTCGCTGTGTCAGGTTGCTAGAAAAGAGGTTTTCCTGCGTTGAACAACCCTCCACTGCCCGTATGTGCCTGGATACGTGTTTGCTGGGGCTCTGGCAGGATGGAGCCATGGGGCTCCCGCACCCTGGGCAGAGCCTGCACGGGAGCGAGCCGGAGGGGAGAGCAGCGCTGCGACAGCTCGGTGCGGAGACTTCACGTGGCCGCTGCCGGCGGGTGTTCCCCTTGTCCCCTCTCCCGGCTGCCGCGGGGCCGGAGGATGCTGAGGGAGGAACCGGCGTACTGCACCCGTAGGGTCTTCTCCGGCTTAGACGTTCGTTCCTTGCTGCCTTTGGTGCACGCGTGTGTGCAGGCTACGAAGCTTTCAACCGGTACCTTGCTCTGCGTGTCCATACAGGGGCTACGTGGGGCCCTCGTGACAGGGGGACAGACAAACAGTGAGCCACGAGAAGTCTTCTGTCTCAGAGAGGCGATGGAGAGTTTGGCAAGGAGCTTTGGAGCAAAGAATTTGGAAATCTGGAAGGGAGAGAATTATTCCCAGCACAGGAAAATGAATCAGTAAACAGACAACGTAATACAACTGAATAGCAAGGTGTTTATTTGCCCCATCTCCCATGAGTGAGTTGTCCCCCTCAGCCCCACTGCAGAGCTTGTCCTGCTGAACCCACTGCTGTCTTGGGGGGCTGTCCCTTGCCTTTCTCCCCCTTTTCCTCCCCCTTGTAACTGCACAAAATTCAGAGTGACCACAGGTTGCAGGAATGCAACAGCAATTCTTTTCCTTGAGGGCCAGGCATTTGTAGCAATGTTTAATTAATAATAATAATAAATCCTCTCAACCCGTCTGTCTCCCACAGCTTAGGTGAGCATTATCACAGAGACAAAACTGGGGGCACCAGGGTTAATTAACTTGCTCCGGGCTGGTGTTTGAGCCAGGCAGGATCTTCAGTCAAGAAATTCCCACAGTCAAACGTAAGGAAATTGGAAGCGTTGCAACCTCCACGGAGGCGGTGCAGATGGCCACAGCAAGGTCACAGAAGGCACAGCAAGAGCAAAAAGAGAAACACATACACAAAGCACGAACAAATGGAAGGGTAAAGAGGAAGAAAAGGTCTAGGGAGGAAGACAGGGGTGTGTTGTGAGATTTAACTGAAAGCTAAGAGGTTTTTGCTCCTTGTCCCCCACCCCTCCACAGGTGAGGCCAGATCTTCAGGATCCGTGAGGCTGCTGGGCATACACCACCTTCTCCTGCCTCTGGCCTGCTTGTAGATAAGCAGCCTGTGTCCATGATAGGTCTCTTCCTCCCAAAATACGTGCAGCAAAGTGTGTGTTTAATGTAATCAGCCTGAAGGTAATAGATCAACCATTTTCTGCTTTGTGCAGCTTCTCGAATGAGTCATGTTTGCCTCTTCATTTGGATGTGTGTATCCTCTAAGCCAGCTGACAAATCGTTCCTCCTTAACTCAATTAAATGTGGTTGTGTTTTCCTGTAGTGCTACAGTTTAATTCACAGCATTGCAGCCCATGTACTCTTAGCGACACTTCTTCTAAGTTATTTGTACATGTTGCAGTTTGGTCTACAAGAGCTACTGCTGTGAAGTGAAATATGAATTTCCACAGAGGAACAAAGGCTTCTCGAGTTGCATCTTTAATAAAACCTCCGAGATCAGTGCATGGAGGATCCTGAATGTCAGCAGAAGACCTCTGAGCTATGCATTCATCCTGACGTACCTGGGCGCTTTGGAGGTTAAGCAATGATTCGGGTGGGAACTTTTGCTGACACAAATTGCTGTGATTTATTACAGTCATGGCGAGTGGTGGCAACCGGCACCATCTGTAGCTCAGCCCTGTCCGACATAGAGCCCCAAACCTGCCATCGCTGCGTCCTGGAAGAATTACGTTACCTCAGATGACGATCTCCATTTTCTCATCTGATATTGCAGCCTCTTTTCTACAGCAAGCTATTATCAAAGTGTAAAATTTGTTCAAATTAACACCAGCAGCCCTCTTCCATTTTGGGGGGCTTTGAAAGCTTGGGTGATATATCAATGACCAAATGTAATTGCTTTCTCTAAAATACGGCTTTCTAAAAGGAAATCTGACTTGGATGTATCTAGTGAATGATTTAATTTATGTAGAAGCAATGGGTCTGAAAAAGGAGGAGGAGGAAAAGTTGTGATAGGGAGGCTGAATTCATCTTAAGTTATGAATAATAGATGACTCACTTGGGATTTTTTTTTTTGCTAGATTTAAATTAAATCTCATCAAATACATGATAATTGGATATATTTATAAACCTGCAAAGCCTACTCAAGGGGATTTTAGTAATATTGTCAATACTACAGGTTAACCGTAAAACTAGTCAGAATTAATTATTGCAAGCAGTTGTACCTGGCTGGAGTGGTAATTCATCATAGTAATCCCTGGAAACCGAGGCTTTAACAGTCTGTCTTCTCATTCCGGCCTTGGCTTTTATATCGTCTCCCGGAAATCAGGAAGCGCTTTTTGGCTCGGTAAAGTAAGGGCTTCTTCTCACCAGCCTGGTGCAAATTGCTTTTAGGAGGTTTACTCAAAATAGTGGGGCGGTTTACCAGGCACTCCAGAACAGTCAAGTTGTTGATGACTCATAAAACTGGCTTCCTACTCGCCGCGATGTCCCACCTAAGTCTGAGGACAGACTGATTCGACACTTTTCACGTCATCAGGTCATTCATGTACGTAACGGTGGCCCTGTCTGATCTTGTTCGCGCCGTACGCAGGCTGCACGAGTGAGGGCTCTAGCCTTCAGCTGACCAGACATTTCTCATGGCACCTGCGGAAGCTCTGAGGATGCTGGTGAAGGGAAATTTGATGGAGTTGGGCAACAATTTCAAATTTTGGTCATATTTGCGCTCCTGGTCAGAGAAAACCTTTGATCTGAACATTTTTCAGCCTTCTGCTCCTGCTGCGTAGGAGCTGCTGTGGGGTTTGCAAGGCTCTTGCAAGATGCGAGTGAACAAAAGATTGATCTCGGCTTGCAACCTCAAGTACTCGTCCTTTCCTCCTGACATTTCGTGTCAGGTTGTCTAGAATTTCTTCTCCACTAAGTGGTACAGCTGTCTCGCCCTCTGCCCCGCTGTCGTTTTTTACAGGAGAATGATAGTCATGGCCACTTCAACACGGTCTACGAACCTCTAGTTCTGCTGGGTTAATCTGGCCTCATCTGCATGCAGTGAGGCACTTCTCCATTGCTTTAAGGGCTGTAGCGTTCTCTACTGATGAAAATAGTTAGATGCTTATTTTTTTTTTCCCTGAAAATTATCAGGTCATTTAAAAAAATGAGCTCATTTTAATCTAATTCTGCGTGTGCAACTGTCCGGAGAGTTATTTTCAGCTCCAGTAGTTGCAGTTTGCAATTATTACGCTTTTTTTTAAGAAAAGAAAAATAACAGCTCTATATTTTATGTGAATTACTGGTAATCAGAACAACTTGTGTTTAGGATAAGTAACAGAAAAAATAAGAGGCCAAATGGATAGTGATGTGGACTTGAAAGAGCACAAAGGAAGTAGGAACCCATCTAAAGATTACAAAAATATTAACATTTGACCACTTAGGCATGAATATTTCAATTAAAAAACATGTAATTCTTATTGAAGTGAAATCAACAGTTCCTAATTAACCGTGGCTTCTGATCGTAAAAAGGCAACATTTTTACTTCATTTACTTAATTGCTGTGGTTGACGTGTGCGTTCAGACATGCCTGCAACCCATCTCCTGCATCTTTCACACAGGTCACGGATTTGAGGTGGGGTGTCAAGAAGTGCCTCAAGTACCTCAATTCATTCCCAGCAGGAGCATGGGCGCAGGGGCGCGGGGTTTCCTCTGTATTTGCACCCACTTTTTGGGTACTTTTTGAGTGCAAGGTGCCAGTCGGTGCGTCTTGTCCGCGTGCTGCCAGTACAGGCACGGCTGAAGGTCATGTCCAATTGCAACATGCTTTTCAATTTGATGCTTATTTTGTTCATTTCCATGGATCTTGCGACCAATTTGAACACTGCAACTTCAGCAGTTTGTTTACTGGGAAAAAAGCCGGTGACTAGAATGTGTGCTTGAGGCTGTCTCAGATTTCACATTTATTTTTATTTAAAAGCATAAATCGACATTTCTGATCCTTGTGTAAAAAAGTTCTACCAGTAATTTTTCTGTTCTTCAGAGTGTTAATCAGCTGCTTTACTGACCTCCAACGGAGCCGGGCGTGCCACAGGGAGCCCAGCTGGGGACACGCGTGGCTGCGTGTGCCTGTGCCTGTGGAGGGGTGGGTGGCGGGTGCCAGGCGGGGGTGCAGGTAGTCTGTGAGGAGGAGGGGATTTCACACTGGTTGCTCGGTGACGCTTTATGCTCAAAAAGAGAGTTTCATCACGCATCTGCTTCCCATACCGTGCTGGCGTGAGGCTTTCCCCATTTCTAGCCGTCCTCTGCTCCCCTGTCCTGAGGGCTGCTGATGCTGGAGCAGGGGCATGTGCTTCTCAACTATTATTTGTTACCCAAAAAAGAAGCGAGCGTCAGCTTGCTCCGTCTGCAGCCTTTCCCACTTACGTATAAATATTACCAAGAACCCCAGACCCTAATTTTGCAGATACCTGATGCAAACGGGCAGATGCCTTCCCCTGCAAGCTGCACAACAGAGGCATCATCCACAGAACAGCAGTGAATGTCCTCACCAGCTGGGGCGAGTCGTCACCTCCAAACGATGAATAATGCCCCTCCAAACGAACCACGCCGCGTTAATGTGGTAGAGAAACCTCTGGAGCGCTTGGCCTAAGCTGTTGTAACATTCTCTTGGAAAAAACAGCTGCTGCACTGCTTTGCTTTCCTCTCCCCGGCGCTGGGAACAGCGAGAGAGAGGAGAGCGAATGGCGAGAGAGAGGAGAGCGAATGAAAGGAATTACGATGCTTGGAAAGGAGGAGAATGAGACTGAAAAGGCTCGGGAGATTTGAGACTGCCACTGGAGGAACTGAATGCTGAAACGGGCGGTAGTAAATACTTCTGGTCTCTTTGATGAGATTTAAGATTTACCGAAGAGAATTTTTTAAAAATGTTTTCTGTGTTAGTCAGCCAAAGATTTTTGATACAGAAGTGGCGCTTTCAGAAATTTAATGCAGATTGTCAGCAATCTGTCCCGTGTTTTACAAAGGGAGCAGGTTAATCCAGGGAACACGAGACAGGAATACGCGATAAAAAGCACCAGCCCCCGAGGGAGCGATGCAATGCAGCAACGGGGAGCAGCAGCAGCAGCAGCGAAAAGCTTTTCTGCAGCTTCACACGGGGATTCTTGGATTTGCCGAACCCGGTGTAAAGCGTGCGTCTGTAACCCTGTGCGTCCCTCCGGTGCCCGGTTTGCATCGGTGTCGCTGAGCTTTACTCTTGTCCGTGTATTCTGGTGGAAATCAGGAGGGATGTCGGACAAACCGGAGTTCTCTCGAAGACACGAGCGGGGTCCGGGATGGTGCTGGGTTTGGCTCACCAGCTCGCTGCCTGCGGACTTCCCAACCCTGTGGGCACGTGTGTGCAGATATAAAAGAAACCCTTTCCCTTCCCCCTGGGGCTGCAGGGAACAGGCTGCCGCAGCTGCGATGCTCAGTTCACCTCCCAAGAGCTGGACAGCACGTGGGCCTGCGCTCAGAAAAGGGCCTTATTCTCTTTGCAGTTTCCGCAGCCTGAAAGTTCAATATCCACCCAGCTTAGCAATAACTCAGTTTATTTTTCCCACATCTAATCCCTGTTGTGAGAGATGAGCATCCCAAAAAATGTGTCACTAAATGAGAGGGCACACTATGGGCGTGATCCTGAATGGCACCATCCGTTTGAGATCTCTTAATACACTAGAATTAAGTATTAGTACAAATGAGATTTGGAGCTGATGGTTTCTTAATTAGATTTTAGCATTCCGTTGTTAATTAATTTACTGAAATGTTTCAGGATGTTTTCCCACACCGCATCCCGCTCCCCCTCCCCGCTCCTCCCCGAGGAGCAGCCAACAGCAGAGAGATGTAGCGCAAACTAATTTTTACAACTGCCACATGTCATTTCACCATCTGAGTGAGAGAAATAATGATGGAATATTTGTTCTCTACAAAATACAGAGCGATTGAACGTCTCTCTTAACAAGTGAACAACAAAGTTTAAATAACCATGTCAAAATATCCTTTCAAAAAATTTCTGGTTTGGTTGCCTAATTGTTGTAATTCGGTGTAGTTTCCATCTGAGAACTGTACTTCTTGGGAGGCCATACAAGATCCCGAAGGTATGACTTGATTTCTGTAGATGTGGTAGTTTTCTGACAAAGGAGGAGATCCAGGAGGGTTTTGTCACCAGCCGAGAGCTCATCCTGAAAGCTCTCATCTCAATAAAATCCACTCCCTGCTGGTGTTCATGCTGGTTAGAGTGTATTACAGAAAAACCCGATCTGTCTTGATTATGAATATACCACTTTGCTATTAAACACAACTGAGCTATCCTCAGGGTGGGAGGGCTCTATTTCAAGTGCTGCTGGCCAGGCTGGGTGGTTGGCGCTGACATCCCCCAGCTCTGCAGGAGAGCGGCAGGGTTACAGACAAGCCTGATTTATTTAACCATATCAGGGCAAGGTTTGGTTTTTCAGTCATGGTTGTAAAGTGCCAGTATGTGGCACATTAAGAAGAGTCTCCATAATTAAGAAGGTCCACGATTGTGGGCAGGGGGCTGTGACAGAGCATCACAGCTCTGTTTTGTGGTTAAGCTGGCAGGACTCTGCTCACTTACTCTGCTTTTCCCCCCCATCTTCCACACTGTTTGTTCTGTGGTTTGGGTTAACTCTCTTTCCAGCATAAAAGCCATCCTAGAACATCCTCCCCAGCGCCCCTCTCTCCCTCCAAAATACAGAGAAGATCATGCAAACGGCACGCCAAGCTGGCACCCACCCTGACCTGCACCTCCCTGGGCACTGGAGAGCTCCAGGATTGTGCCCCTGTGCATTAAACATTCACACCATCTCCCTGGCAGGCAGCAGAGGCTCAGAGCACCTTTCAGAGGTGACCGGCTAAATGAAATAGAATTTAAAAATCACATCATCACCTCTTTATGTGCTAAAGTACATTGGCTAAAGTGTTTCCAGTAAGTCATTTCCCAGAGTTTCTGAGATGATTTCTGAAAAGACACCATTCCTTGCCCTCATTATGCCAATTCCAGCTGCAAGTCAAGGCCAGGTACTCCACTGTATGAACGTGAAGGGAAATTTTCAAGTGCCCTTTAAACTGTGTAAATTCCTGCTAAATTGCCTGATCTGGTACCTGGGACTGAAATTCAAAGGCTTTAAAAATATGTTCCTTGAAACTCACATCCTATTTGTTTGATTTGCACATGTTCTTTTAGGCATGTGACAAAAAGAAAGAGTTTTCAGGAAAACAGCTCATACGCTCATAAAACTGGTAGAGTTATTCTCCTGAGCCCTCCTTCCTTACCAGAAACTCTTGTGATAAGGGGAAAACCGCCATAATCTTTATCTTTTGGGGAGCTGAAGGACTTTATGGTTCTTGTATTAGAGGGTAGTGATGATGAGGACAGAAGGACAGAGGACCCTTGAAGGTACCCAGTTAGCTACGTTTGGTCTGGAATTGGCCTCTGGTACAGCTGAAGAACAGACCTTGCTTTGAGACTGAAGCAGAAAAGGCAAAAGTTGAAGACATTAAAGCATCAGGATGCCATTCTCTGAGACTTCAACAATGTAGGATTTAGGAGCCTTTGGTGTAAGGACTGGCCTGGAACCACAAGCAGAGGGGAAGGAGAAAGCTTCAGGGAGTCTAGTACCATGATAGGTGGAAGATTTTAGATCTGACTTTCTGAGTTCTGGTGGTCTGCAATTTTTTTTTATGAACTTTTATTTTAAATTCATTTTAAAAACCCCACCACTTTACAGGAGCAGGAACAATAAGAGAAAGGAAAACCCCTAACCACGTAACCAGCTGTGGTCCAGGATGTCAATGTATAAGGAATAAGCAATTTGTGGAATCCGAAATGGAGAACTCTGGGGGAGGGTCAAGAAAAATGCCGAAAAGTAAGAGTTCCTTAGGCAAAGTAGATAATTGAACTGCGATGGATACGTGAATTTTTTTTCTTATGTGTCCAGGCAACTATTTGCTTTAGATGTAATGACTGTTATAAATCACAGAATGAAGTTTCTAACCCCAGCACACGCCTGGAACAGAGCTGTTGATGTTATCCAGCTAATAAGGCGTATTTCTTGAAGCAGCAGCAGGTTGCATGTCATTGTCTCATTCACCCTGGTGACATGATTAGAGCTTATGCAGGACATCATTCAGGACATCTTTGAGCAGCCATAGTCCTGTGTCTAGAAACTGCAGACAGCTGAAGGAACCATATGCAACCTTACAACCAAATTGTGTCCTCTAACCTGGGACTTTCTGAAGGGCACACCAAGATTCGCCGTATGATGATGTGAGCTTGTTCCTCTCTCTCCCATTGCTTTGGTTCGGGCTAGAGTTCCTCCTGAGCGGGTGAGAGACCCAGGGCCAGTGCCTGGTCCAGGCAGAAGGAAACAGATGCAAGACCTGAAGACAAAAGCTCTGGGAGGAAAAAAAATTCCACTCCTGAAGCTGTGTATTTTATACCACTATCTAGCCCTAACATTTAGGTCTGGGTTGCTTTTTGGTTTACTGGATTGCTGTTTGGCTTTGTGGGAGCTATGACCACAAAAGAACTAATCCTCAGATGGTGCTGAAATTTTGATATGGTTTTCTGAATTTAAGGGTTTTAAAGTTTAGTGTTTGGCAACATACACTGCCCGAATTAAAGAGACGATGGCATGCACAATGGCTATTCAAAAAGAAAAAAAAATGCTATTTTTTGCTTTTGTGAGTGAAAAACAAGGTACTCATTGAAAGAGGAGCTCATTCCACACTGCTACATGTGTTCCATGAATATTCACAAAGAAGTAGTTTTGAAAAATACACTGCTATGCTTTTGCTGCTGGAGGTAGAGGAGAATATTAAAACCCCCATTTTTTTCCTACTGCTGTGTAAACACCGAGTGTTTGCTGTCCTGTTGGGATTAACTGATGTTTGTTCAAGGTGTGAGAGGCGTTTTCAGAAAACAGATGGGTTTGGTCTGTTTGTTTCCCCCAGGAATTAGTGAAATGGGAGCCAATTTAGAACTGCTCTCTAATTTTTACTACTGGCTCTAATGAAAAATGCTGAGAGTCTGTGCAGCAGGTACTCCTCCACCTCAGTCCCCTCCACCGCACAGTAGCTCCAGTTAAAACACCTGCCTGCTGCGCTCTGCTCATGCTGTATTGTAAAGTGAGAAGAACTCTGAAAAATCACATGTTAAGACCTTAGATTCATCACCTAATTTTGGGGGTATTTCTGAACTTTTATTCAGGGCTTCAGTAGGGACAATAGTATTGCCTTACCACGCAGGGTTGTTGTGCAAATAAGTGCATTATTGGCAAATGATCCACTCCTATAACATCACGATTGGTGCCATAGATAAAGGTCTGTAGGGAAATTATTAATTCAGAGTACGGCTAGAACAACATGTACCATAAGGAAAGCTCCATAGCAGGTGGTGGGGATGGAGAAGGACTTTGCATATCTACTTATTCTGCTGCGCTCGACTGTCTTTGATTTTCAGTCTCCAGGTGAGCTGATTATCACAGACATAAATGGCAACAGATTGTCCAAGCTGCAGTCAATGAGTAAAGAGTTGAATTTTAGTGCCCAAAAGCATAGTGTTTGTCTCACCATAGAGCTCAGAGGAAAAGCTATGGAGCTCTGATGCTGATGTGCATCCACTGAAGTCACTAGACACTCTTGGGAGCTATCAAGAGGTGAGCAGACACATGAGATTAGGGACAAAAAGGCCCTTTGTTAACACATTTTTAGCAAAGTATTGAAAATATCCAGGGTTTAAGGAAAAAGAAACTCTTTTGCCCCTAAATTCCAACAGCCTAGTAGGGGGAAAGCCTCTATTTGCTGTTTATTTTAATTACAGAGACACATGGATGGTGATGTCTGGGTTACCATTGATGTGACAAACACAGAAATCTCAGTCCACCTTTTTCATTTCCAGTCCAAATAACAAAGAAAGCAAAGAAATAAAATTCCAGGCTTCAGAAGAAAACACACAAAGTGTCTCCTCTGTTGCATGTTAGTTCAGTTCTGCCATCTGAAACAGCACCTCCTCCCGCAGAGAGGATTTGAGAAATGCTAAACATATCAGTACTGGGGAAAAAAAAAATCATTAACATAATGATAGCCATCACACCAGAGCGAGGAGAAGTGCAGAGAACTGCATGACTGTTTTTCCAGCTTTCAGAAATATCTTGCTGCCACAAAAACAAAACAAAAAAAAAAGCTTCTTGGAGGCTGATGGGGTTTGGATTGTCCCTGGGGATTTACTTGATAGATGATCTGATTGGGAGTACTCAGGTAGAGAGAAATGCTCTAGATTTTGAGTGCAGTGGACTGTAGCCCAATAATTCAAGAGAAGTTTAACCATAATGGGAGCTGGGAAGTTGCAGGAGCAGGATGAGGTGGGATCTCTGTGGGTCCTGTATGTTCTGCTTTCAAGACACAGAGCGTACCTGCACTGCTCATCAAGCCATCATTCCTGCTGTTACTGGAAGAGGTCCGTGGTCTGCAGGACATCCTCCTTGCCTTCCCCCTGCGACTTGGCTTAGTGGCACACAGATCTTGTCCCCAAGCATGGTCACCATCCCTGGCCAGCATCTCGTGGTCACCCTGTGGTCTCCACGCAAGTCCTGTCTGCGGCTGTGGCCATACTGCAGGGGGTCAGTGAGCTCCTGCCACCGGCAAGGGGAGGCAGAAGCTCTGTTAATTGATGTGCTGTAGCTTGGCAGCTTCCATATCGGTTATCAGGTCTGTAGTGCAATATCCCTTTTATTTTCCCTACATTTCCTGAACGCTGTGCATGGGCCATGAAGATTTGCTGCCATATTATAGGCTGAAAAATTGGTTATCAAAATAAAACAAGCTGACCAGGTGGAGTTTATCACCATATTTGGTCTGGTGTTAGCACGGCCACAAAGATTTGAGGGGTATCATCATCACAAAGGTGGCACCCAGCAGGGGAGAAAGTCCCCAGCACACCCCTGCTCACGCCAGGGCGAGCGGGAGGGGACGCAAAGCCCACAGTAAACCGTGGCCATCTCGGTCTGCAGGGGAAGGACGTAGCCCATCTCTACAGCTCTCCACCAAAGTAACAAGATAATTTAGCTCAGCATTGCCCTTGGACTTACTCCTAAAATTGGTAAGAAAAAACGTCTTGAATCGGGGTTAATATGCAACAATTTTTATGTGTGTGCAGAAGTATCATCACCCATAAATAATTAGGAAGCCAAGTGTGTACGTGATTAGCTGATTTGTGGATGCTGTCTGTCAGCAAAGTGCTGTTATTAGCTCCAGCACAGTTCAACAGAGTTCTGATTTCAGTTGCAGGGAAGTTAATAATAGATTGTCACATCTGTTTAAACTATGAGGGCTTCAAGGCATGGGTATAGTTATGTTGTGTATGAATCCTCATAGAGCAGCAAACAAGTCAGGGATTGTTTAAGAGATATGACTCAAAACCAGATTTGAGGAAAATATTTTCACAGGATTATAGAGCAAGAAATTAAAGTTTTAAAATTCCTTGGACTTTTTTTTTAAAGTGAGACTGCTATGAAAACAGCAAAAAAAGGTCACAAAATGCTCCTTTCATTATGAAAAGTACAATGTCCTTTAAAGTACAATAAGCAGAGTGTATTCAGGTTGCTCTGATTTTCTGATACAACACACACCATACTGAAGTGCCAGTCACCTGGCATTTTAACATGGTACATCACTGCATTAGAGCTTGTCTACACTTGGCCAGCACCCAGGGCTAAACTATAACAGTCAGTTTATCACCCAACAACCCCCCACCAGCCAGGGAGGGGAACTGGGAAAAGGAGAGCAGACCCATGGGTGGAAGGGAAACAGATTTCACACAAACACCACCAACACCAGCAGAGACAGCCAGAGTTACCCTCACCCCAATGAACAGGCAGCACTCACAGTCAGCAGGAGAGCAGTCCTTGGGAGCAGCCAGAGGAGGAGCAGCAGGAACCCCCCGGGAGCCCCCCTCTCCTCAGCAAACCTTCCCCCTTTATACCGCCCGTGCCATGACGGGATGGGCTCCACCTGGAGCTCCCTCAGGGCAGCTGCCCTGGCTGCCTGGAGCCTGCCTGGGCTTCTCTCCCAGCCCAACCAGGACAGAGCTATTGTGAAGTTTAGAGCTTTTATATTTCTGTGAGCAAATGCAATTAGACTTTCAGAAGCTTTCTCTTGAGTACTGTGTTTAGGCAGTAAATACTTCATTTCTGGTGTAATTATCAGTCTTTTTAATTGCATTCCCTTGGCAGCAGGTAGGATGAATTCCACAGTGACAGCATGTCATGCAGCTGACACCATTCTGCAAGAGAAGTGCGGACTGTGCGTCCTGGGGAAGCCAAGCTCTAAGCGGCTGGAGCTTCTGCTCAGTTGCTATGAACCAAAGACCGTTGTGGGCAGGACGGCCTCTTCAGGCCCTTTTCAGACCTATTTATCTATCCTCTTTTCCCGGCACATTATTTTCTCTTTCATGATGCTGTTCTTGATCCCTGGGGACATTTTCTTCTCTTTGACATCCAGATAACCAACATCTAGGACACTGTCAGCTTGCAGGCAGCAAGGGTCCTCCACGGCTGGAAGGTATGGAGCAGAAGACAGGCTCAAAGCCTGATTTCTGCCTTGGAGCAGTTGCTGAATGTGTTAGCCCTGAGCAGATGTGCTCCGAAAGCACCTCTTCTCCTGCACATTAGCAAGTCCCAGGAAACCTCCTGAGGCATGAGCTGTATCATGAAGATCTCTTACTCTGAAACATGTACATTAGCCCATGGTTAGGTCTAATTCCAACAAACTTCTCTCAGTCTTACCCACATAAACAAGACTTAATCTTTTCCTGCATAATTAAACTATCTCCATTTTATGTTTTGCACGTGTAAAATGCCAGCGCTTCTCACAGGCTCAGTCCCCTCTCTGGGCTCGCTTCGTGTGAGCTGCTGCCGTTTCAGGGTCAGGAGCTCTGAACTGGCCACTGGAAGGGTGTCAGAAAAACAGCCCTAACCAGTCAGGGAAAAAAGGGTGCAAGTCTCGTAGGGAATAGAAATAGGTGGCGAGTGAAAAGCTGCCCCAGAATAAAACCTAAAATGAGCTCAGATTTGGACTGGAACTGATCAGCAGTAAGACAAATCTGTTGAGAAGACATCTTTTGCAGACTGCTTTGTTTGGCGTGTTTTCACCCAGACTTCTTGCCATCCAGTTGCTGTAGGCGTTGCATGATGCCCGTGTCAAGCAGCAGGTTACTGCCCTTGCAATCCTCCATGCTCTCCTACAGCACAGTCCTTGGAGTGTGGACCTCCGCAGAAAGGTGACCTCTGTTATTAAATCCTTGTGCCTCTCTTCGGCTCAAGGATGGTGTATTAGCCAGATATAATCATGTTCCTCTGGTTTCGTCGCTTAACGGCAGTGCTGATACCAAGCTGCTAAAGGAAGTTGTTTCTTTATTTAAATGAAAGAAATAAACCTTTTTCCCTGAGAATATTTTACTTGGAGAAAACAACAATTATAAATCCATTCTGATATTCAGCTAGGTTTATCTTACTTCTCTCCCATTTCAGTGGAGCAAGGGACTACAAAGCTCACAGAGACACGCTGATTTGATCACAAATACAAAGAGGGTTCATGACAAGAATTAAATTTTTACTCTCAACTAATTTAATTTGTTAGCAAAATAGGGAGAAAGGCTTTATTGCAAATGGGAAGAGGCAGCTTCTTACACCTGACTTTACTCGTACTTGACTAACTGCTTCATTAGAACATAGGCAAGTCTGGTGACAGACCATTAATTTTCACGGATGTAATCTGGGAAGCCAAGCATTAGTAGAAAGCTGGTCTGCCGAAACCAGCATAAAAGTATTAATGCTTATTAAAACTAAGCTGTAAGTCTGTTTTCATGCTGCCTTTGCCATGTTATGGATTAATTGCTTAAATGTATGAATACAGCAAATACAAAGAGAAGAGATTGAGTTATACCAAAGAGCAGAAAAGGAAGGGGCTTTCTACTTAAAGACTAATCCCTCCGGAACGGGTAATGTCTCTTAGAAAGTGGGACCACTGATGAAGGTGGACGTTACACCTCAGCGAAAGCAATTGTATGCTGCATCATTTGGCCGCCATTATCAAGGCACGTTTATGGCCTTGCAGATCACGTGCATCTCAGTAAAATATTTCCTTCATATTAGAAAATGCACAGCGAAGCGGCAAGGGCTTTCTGTCATACCACGTCTGTCACCCCTGCTAAAGGTACAACCCTTTTGCACCCACCCATCCGGCTGCACGCTCTGCGAGTGCTGCCGGAGCCCAGGGAGCCTTGCGACGGCCGAGCGGCACAGCTCTCCTCCCGCACCCTCCGCCTGCGGGACGCTGCCGGCGCCAGCAGCCCTCCAGGTTATGTCCTGTCACGACTGATGCCGACTTAAACTTCTGCTGGATAACTTAGATCAGAAACAGAAATTTATTTAACAGTGTATATAAAGTTTATTTTCTTCAGCTATTATGTCATTAGCTCCCTTGCTCGTTTCTTC
The DNA here is from genome assembly GCF_034619465.1 of Leptosomus discolor. Classification (NCBI taxonomy): domain Eukaryota; kingdom Metazoa; phylum Chordata; class Aves; order Leptosomiformes; family Leptosomidae; genus Leptosomus; species Leptosomus discolor. Next base: position 1,937,175 of record NC_141399.1, read on the forward strand.
TATTGCAAAAATATTATTGCAAGCTGGGGAAATCTGCTCCTCCACAGTTAGTTTCTCAGTGCAACCATTTTCTGCGGAGAATGGCACCTTTCCTCTTTTTACCTGTTGATAACAATTTCATTTCTGTTTGTAACTATATTTTCTTTACCTTTATTTCTTGCATCTATAGGAATCCACTTCAATTGCCAATAAAACCCACAGTTGGTACTGCTGGAAACATTATTTTCACTGAAGGAAATATTCTGCCCAAACATGTTGTAAAATTAGGACAGATGCATTGTTTTTTTGGAATACAGAGGCATGAAAATTGATGGCAGCATTTCAGGCGTCATTCATTTCTTTCCGGGCTCTGATAGAGGGGCATTAATGGAAGGCATTTTCAGACGAGAAGTTTTGTTACCTGTTTCAGTGGGAGCAGTATCAGAGCACGGTTAACAGGAGGCACAGGGAGAAGAAAACAACGTTATTTCGTGCACTGTACGTGCCAGCTGATGAGATTGAATGAGGCTGTTTAATGCGAGGCACAAGAAATATGGAGTATTTCCCAATATTTTTTACATCTCTTCCAGTAGCGTGTTGAATCACATGATTTGTATGTGCCTTATCCCATATTCACACGTACAAATCCTAAAAAACTTACAATTTTCTGAAGTTCCTTGACTTGGACATAGGGTTTGAAGACCCAGAGAGGAGAATGCAAATCGCTGGGGATTCAGCGGGGTCAGAGGTTGCATCACGTCAGAAGTCAAGTAAATGATAAACTCATGTAGAAGTTAACAGGCTTCGAGGGCTCCTTGCAATGTAGGAGTGCTTTAAACGCTTTACAAAGTCGGTCTCAGAATCATTATAAGATTGTACAGGACACGAGCACATCTGCCTCCCCCCAAAGACTAAAAATGAAGACTGGCGGTAATAAACATAATTGTGTTTACTGTTCTGCAGCTTCACGAAAGAATTTGTTGATTTCCAGAGTGGTTAAATAGATTTTATACCTTTCCGAGCACACAAAATAGCAATTAATCAATGCTGTATACTGGATTTTTGACAGGTACAAAATTATAGTGCCAATTATTTTACGGAAGTCGATGAACAACAGCCATTTCAAACAGCAGAGGTTTCTGAACAATCTTTAAGACAGTGATGACAGTAGGATTATGCCAGTTCACTAAATGTTTTGAAGGTGTGACTAGTTTCCCACAAAATTGAACAAAAATGTTTGTTATGTGTGTACACCACACGCCTGGTATAATTTTTATTATAACAGCGGCCACGTCTTTACTGACACATACTAACATCTGTTAAATCTTAACCATAGAAGAGTCACGTAGTAACAACCGAGGTCTCTTTGGTCTTGCACTTCCCGGAGGCATATGGCAAGAGTACTAAGCTTCCTCCTTAAAAGAAATAAAATTGTCCCTCCTGACCACAGAAAATCTCCATCAATTCGTAGCACCTATTTGGTCTTTCAGCTAGCTGAAACATAACATCTTACTCCAAGGCAAGTGAAATTTCACACCTCCAAAAAGGTTGATGACTGCATAAAGGTTTGGTCTAATTTTTATTTTATTTAAGTTATTCAATCTATCTGTTTTTCAGGTGAGAAAATGACAAGTTCAACAAGCTCTGCAACTTGGCCCTGCCACTTGCTTGGCTGGGGTTGTTGGTGAAAGACAGGTTATTAACTATGCTCCATTATTCAGGAGAAGATAACATCTTTAAAACAGAAATGCATTATATAGGAAGCTTCTGAACTTATACACCTCTCAATATAACAGTTACATCAATTACAGTAATTTTGTAAATTATATATTTCAGAGACTGCCTTCAAAGTTTGCTGCTCTGAAAGCAGGATTTTAAAAGAACACCATGTTCTTCATTGGTGATATTCTTGTTCTAATAAAAGCATGCAAATAATAGAAACTTGTTATAAACATGATTCCCGTATAATTTGGAAGCCTGGCTGAAGTGAATTGCTTTTATTACTCATGGGGAAGTGATATACTATTGGTCATGATGAGTACAGCAGGAGACAGTTTCAGAAAAAGCACTGGAGAAAGCTCCCGAGATCTTTCTGCTGTGAAGTTGTTCAAGTAAATGTCAACAAAAATTCCCTGCACTGATGTAACTCCAAAGTGGGAAGGAAAGATCCTACCCTAGTCATGAGGTGTCTCTTCTCTTACCTAGAGGGGGAAAAAATGTAGGTGGTATTCCAGTGTTCTTTAAAGATTTTGTTGCTCAGGGCCTATATTGGTGTCTCAAATGAAATAGTCGGCATTTGGGGCAGCCGGCCTTCACCCACCTGCCCATGGCTCTGGCTTCACGGCTCGCACAGGGAGCAGAACGCGGGTCTGGCTCTCACATGAAGCGTAAATTTTCCCATTAGTGGTCCAGGAGGGGGATGGGGAACGCTCTTGCCCTTCTTCCTCCCCAGCCAAATGCCAAAAGCACGGGTATACAGTGTGTCCTGCAAGATGGGCACCACTGGAAGAAAGAGGGACTTGAGAAGGCCCCGTCGCTCCACGCACGTCAGGCACCCTCAGCCACAGGGAAGGATGCCGGGAGCAGGTCCTGGCTCCTGAGCGAGAGCAGCTCAGCTGAGAAACGGCAGAGTCAGCCATCTCCCTGAGATGCTACTCACCCCTGTGATCCCTTTTTGGTTTAATACCAAAGATTAAACTGGTACCACCCCAAAATATATTTGACTTTTTTAAAAAGAAAAAAAAAGAGATATCTGAATATCCTCCCTGGCTATCATCCCTGTTGGAAACAGGCAGATTTGTTTCTAGCACCAAGGCAGTACAAATGTTCCTAACAGAAATATTTTATAAAACTGCTATTAGAAAAAACCCACATATCATACAAATACTCGGTGAGGTATGTGGTCCTCAATAATCCATGTTTTTTCCGTTTTTAATGTAAAATACATTTGCTATTGTGCTTCCTGATTAGATTTTACACATTTTAAGTGTGGCAGTTATTTTCTCTTCCCTGACTCTGAACAAACCTCTGTCACTATTTTATGATTTATTCTTGTATTTTCCTAGGTAAAATACTCGATTAGTACATGTCTTCCAACACGTCTTCCTTTCCCAGCATTTAAGAAATCACTGTTTATCCTTTGCAAACCTTCCTGCTTTTCCACCAATTCTCAGCAACATTCAGCAGCGTTTCTCAGGTTTCTGCTTTTGCAGCTTCTCTGTGCAGTAACATCTCCCGGCCGAGGCTCCAGGGGATGCGTGTACGAGTCCTGCGGCTGCAGCTGAGGGACACGTGAAGCATGCACAAGGGTCACCGCCAAAATCTGCTGGGGGGCAGCAGCTGAGACAAGGTTAGCGTTCCCTGTGCTCTAGCAAGGCTTGATGCAATGATGATTTTTCCTCATGCTTAGCTTTTTCATCGTGGTGCTGCCTGAAATTGAAAAGCCAACGTAAGTCTACGAGCCTGCTCATGCAAACCATGATCCATCTGCTTCAGTATTTTAGTTACTGCTGCATACACCAGTTTTAATCTGAAAGCAAGTCTTCGCTTCCTAATATAGCTTGAATTAAACAACAATTTTATTTCTTAGCTTTGTGACATAAGGATTAAAGATTGGAGAAATGATTTGGCGGGCAGTGGAGGGTTGTCCAACACAGGCAAACCACATTTCCAGCAACCACACACAGTGACTCTTCCTTTAGTTCACTATCTAAACCCAGTATGGGTTTTTAAACAGTAACAGCTGAAGCGATGCAGGGTTTTCAGCTCAACGTTTGCACGGGGACGGACCTTATTCTGCAACCTATGGTGTCCAGACCGCAACGTGCTGCTCTCAGTAGGCTTCAGCACTCTGGGACGTCCATGGGACATCGCCGTCAGAGGTACACAGCCACAGTGCCCCACAGGCGGCTTCCGCTGCCTCAGATATAACCCAGACAAGTTCCATGTTAAAGTATAAGGGCAGAGATACATGGATTTCATTAACATTAAATCACAAGTCAATTAAATAAAGGCAGAAACTATGTGCTTTTTGATGATCCTAAATCAGAAGCAATGATTCGTTCTCAGGACTCTTAAGTGAGGATGTTTAATGAGATGATGGGAAACGAAGCCTTTATGTACTGGGAGTGGAAACATTGCATTCTTTAGCAGCAGTTAGTGAATAATTAACCTGCGCTCCTATTATTACCTAAGAGTATTTTCCATTAACTCCAATAAAAGAGATCCTACGAGGCATGGATGTGAAGAGTAGTAGTGAAAAAAGTGTACTGCAGAGAGACCATATTACTGGTATCATACGCAAATTTCTGTCTGAGCCTAATGTAGGATACGTAGTTTAAATCATTTAACATAAACAAAATTGTTTTATTGCTTATTTCAGCTTTGATTCTAGGGCCGAGACGTTTGCCACGCTAGTGCTGCTGCTAAAAATCACGTGAAACAGGTAGCCTTCCACTTTTTGACCATTAAGTTCAACTCATTTGTGTCACACTTGACCAGACACATTTTTTCTGTATGCTGCCAAGATTACAAGCTTTTCATGGAGAGGAAAGCAAGAGCTAGGCAGAAAATGTCAAAGCAGCCAGGGATCATCGCTGACATATTGTAGTAACGGCCCTTTGGAAGCGATCTACAGTCTGCAATTCACAAAACACACTTTAGGAACTTGCTGGAACAAAGGCGTCCTCTTTTTCATAAACAAAGGCGATATTTTAAAATTACGCATGAAGGACTTTGACTCATCTGGCATTTTATCCACCAGAGCCTATAAGCCACCACAAGAAGTCATTTTGTCACTGGGCTCACTAATCTGTACTCACTTGATTAAAAACAATCTAAATGCCCTACTTGTGCATCGCCTCAGTTTCAGGCTAAGACGTGGGGTTCAATATCACAGAACCATCTAAGAGTCAAACGCTTTTAGATGCTTGCAGACTAAAGTCAGTTATTATATCAAACATACATGTGATTATTCAAAATAAAAATTGACAAATCCCCTCCGTAATTACACTTTACTTAAAAATGTATGCCAGGTATACCTTATCGTCTTGTATGGTTTTGTGCAGTTAAGTGACCTTCAATATTGCTGTTTGAGGTGACCTGATAATTATTTGATTATTATTTCATGCAAATTAAGAGTTACCTTTCCTAAAATAGCTCATTTTCAATTTCATCCTTATTTGCACACTGCATGAAACCATGACATTTCGGAGCTCTCCAGAGCTTTTTTTACACTGCCTGGCACTATTATGTGTTGTTATCCAACTCTTTTTTTCTTCTTAATTTATTTCCCAAATCGTTCTTTGTTATTACACAGCTGAATAGGTGCATCCCCTAAACACACGCTATTTCACCCAACACAATGTTAGGAAGAGAGTAGCGACGGTCGCAGCAGCCTCCTGGTGGTCGCCTCTTTCCAACAGCAGCTACAGGAGAGGGAAACAAAAGTGATCTTGTAGAAATAACAAAACACCTTGAAATAAACACAGCTGGGAAACGGCTAGCGTGGATGCTCAGACACACAGACACACTCGGTTTGCACCCTTTCCTCTTAGAGGAGTGCCCGTGACCTGGAGCATCACAACTTACATCAGTTTCCAAACTTCGAGCTTATTTTTAGAAATCTTTGATCAGCTGTCTGTCCAGACCTCTCGTTTGCTGCAGAGCCTTCAAACACTCTTCTCACTGGGCAAGATGAATACGCCACTGAAGAAATACATCTGGGTTTTAATTATTTGAACATCTCCATGAGCTCCTCTAGCAAAAACCACACTTAGCAGGTGCGTTAGGCTGCTGCACCGGGCAGCAATTCAATACCCATACAAATTCTCAAATTCTTACATCCATATTTTTAAAGACTTCTGTCACTTCTTATAATTTGTAATGTATATGAAAGCTTTTCTCTTGTAATCCAGCCGTTTCTCCTTATGGGTTTCGTCACTATTGCCTCTCACCTGCGCTCACGGTGTTGTCACGCTCCGTGTAGGAGAGCGGCACATCCCTACAGGCAACTGCAGAGCTGCTTTGTGGGGCAGAGGCACAGTCTTTGTACCAAGCTCCTTGGAGTGGTCCTTACAGAAACCACCAATTCAGAAGTTCAGGATCCACAAAATTTTGATTAAGTAAAACAGAAAACAAAGTAAACTGAATCTTTCTCCTCCCGTAGCAGTCAGATCCACATGCAAACCTTCCCTGCAAAACTACTGCTCCTGCCTCTGAAAGGCCGCGGTGCCGAGTGCTGAGCAGGATCTGGGGGGCACCAGGAGAGGCTAAAGCTGCAGCAGGACTTGGAGACACGCAGTGTCTCAGTGAGATTCCAATGAACAAGGCACTTAAACACGCAGCGACTACAAATGCAGTATCCACTGCTTCGTCAGCAAAGCTGAAATTGGTTCACCCAGAAAGCTGGCGCTATCACCCCCGTGCAGATGGGGAAACAAATGCTCAGAGACGCAGATTAACCTGCCAAAAATTACCCAGCAAGGCCGGGGGAGAGCAGGGAAATCCCTGCCTCTGCTTTAATGCTCTAGCTTATCACCAAATTTTCTCAAAAGCCCTAAAATCTCATTTTTGAGAGAGCTGGTTAGGTAAAACCAAGCCTCATATTTGCTTTTGATAATTTTGAGAATATTACTCTTGAAGAAGCACCAAAAGCCCACGTTTATTCTTCACCACATAAAGGTAAGAGAAAAAGCTTACTGTGAGGCCTACATAGACACCTCTAGTATTAAAAAAAGCTGGAAAACTGCGGGAAGAAAAAGCAACGCAGGAGGTACACACTGCTGCCCTTGATAATACCCTTTCCTGAGCATGGTGACCCAAACAAAATATGCCAAGAGGTCCATTAAACAGCACAGCGCAGGTCTTCAGCAGTCGAAGCACTTAAACAGCATCAACATCTGTTTATGAAAAAGAAAGCCTTATCTACCTACTCCTAAAAAAATAAAACATTAAGGAGGAGTCTGGGGGTCGCTGACAACGTCAACAAAACCTGGCTTTTCTGTACAAGGTCCCCAAAACTCAAAAGGAACTTCTGCTTAGGAAGTGACGACTTTTTCTCTAGGTTATTAGTATTTGCATTTGAATAAGAATTCAAAATCCAGTAAAAGCTTCAAGGTCAACCATCTTTTTATATAAGCAAAAGCCCAAGAGAGGTATTTAAGCAATTATCCTCAGCCAAAGGAGCAGTCAGTTCAAATAAACGTATCAAAGCCACTAAATTATCAGCAATAAAATCTTATGTCATCTAATAATGACAATGATTACAATAATTACTGCGACAATGATTTAAAGCTCAGCATTTTTACAGTGCCTAATTTAACAAGTACAGGTTACTTATTTATGCCTTTCCAGACTGAAAAAGCGTTAGTCTGGGTGTGTTTACTGTCTAAGATTAGACTTCTGGAAGGCAAAGAATAGCTTCTAGAAATTATCACACAAAGTTCCTGCAGGGAGAGATGCTGACGAAGGCACAATTTTAATAGGCAGAAAGTTTATGGATGTCAATCTGTATTTACAACGAAAATGGAAGAAATAAGAGCAGAGGAGTAGCAAACTTGTGGAAAACAAAGTCAGAATTTAGAAACCAGCTTTGTTTTCAGACCAGCAACCATCCAACCATGATTTCATGGGGAAATCACTCAAATCCTCTCTCTGTGTCTCTCAGACAGCAATATCTCCTCTGCCTTAGAGGCGAGAGCAGGGAAGCCTATTTACATGTGAGTAATACTAATAAATATCTCTTACATCAAAGGAAATTCAGTGCTACAGCCCTTTTGTGGCTCCGAATGCAGAAGCAAAATTCCTTACGGGAAACAGAGGAGGAACCGTGGCTTCAAACACAGCTCGGTTCTCCCGCTGCGGGTTGTGAGCGTTCCCGGGGGACAGGACACGTCCCGGGGTAATTTCAGCATCTGAGAGATCGGTGCAGAGGAGAGAAGCACGGGCCCATCTGCCCGCACAGCCCCACGATGCCCGGATAGCTCAAGTGCCTCGATCCAGCTGGTTTATCACTAGTTTAAGTCATTTAAGGCAACAGCAATAAGACGCAACGTCTCCCACATGTTTGCTGGATCCCACCCGCAGCTCCAGGGGAGCACGCAGAGCCCTGATTGTTAAGTTTCACTCCCAATACGGACAAGAAGTCTTTGAGATGTGGTCTGAGGCAGCAAGTCCATGCCTTGACGGCAGCAGGCATTGCAGCAAGCCTGCCATAGCCTCGAAATCACGCCCAGGAAGTTTTTAAATCTGTTTTAATCTCAATTGCTTTTTAAATGAACCTCACTCAACAAACACAGAGCTGAAAAGGCTTCCTTTTTTTTTTTAAGCATGAGAACTAAAACACATTAAAAACTGCAGAAATTACCTCTTACTACGGACAAGAAGAGATCAAAGCTCAAAGAAGAAATATCACTTTAGGCTGATCCCAAAAGGGATAAGTCTGGAAACCGCCATGCCCTCTGCACTGATCCGTAACCCGCCTTCTGGCACAAACCAGCGTTGGGTTACCCATTGGTCTCTCTCAAGTAAATTATTCCACCAACTTCTTGCGGTCAAATGGTGAATTAACAAACTGTTACCTTCACTTGTCTTATCCACAGAAGAGAGACTCTCGGGGAGTGTGTGTTCAGCTTTCCTCCAACCGTTCAGGAAAGGAGGAAGACGTAGGCAGCTCTTGTGTAAGGTCCTAAAACATAAACTAAAATCACCTTAAATTAATGAAGTCATCCCATTCACTTCAGCAGGTTCTAGCTGAGACATTTTTCCCCCCCATGTGATTTGAAATAAGAGGAACGAATGAGACTGCGTTGCTGTTTAAATCTGTGCCCAGTGAGCCACGCCAAAGCCCCTGAAAGCCACCTCTAATGCCAGTTAATTGTTACGAGTTTCAGATTGTCTCCTTCACCCATTTTGAAGCAGGCTCACTAAAGCAAAACATCACTGCGCGTGCACACGCTTCTCCCTACCCCACCTTGGTCTCACGGGCGATGGAAATTGAGGCAGCCAACAAAAAGACCAGGATCTAGAACAAGAGCAGGAGAAAGCTGCTGTGACTATTGGGAAATCTTACGGTGTGCTGCTGTAGCCAGGGATCGCTGGGAGAAAAACTCACTTCACCTACACAAGTGGGCTGTGATGTGCCGGTGAGGACCAGATCCTACCTATGGCCATTTACCTGCTCCATACAGTACAGAATTATTTGTTTATACCCAGCATTTGTTTCCCACAGAATAAAAAGTTCGAGATGTGCTCTCTGGTATTTCGGCTGAACTTGCAGGCTCCTGTCCTCCTCCGGAGTTCATAACAACACAGACGTCTCGTTCTTGCCGACAGAGATACACGTTTCTGTAAACAATATCCACATCACAACAATTTGCAGGACAAGACCTAACCCAGGCAATTTTTCAAACCATGAAGACTGGAAAATGGAGCACGGCTCTACCAGGAGATGTCAGTTCTCTTGTCAAAATCAGGACTGGATTCAAACTGTACCGATGTGGGACATGATCCCATTTTATGATTTACTAAACTAAAGGCTTACTTCTCCCCAGTAAAGCTGGAGCACTGTATAACCTGCAATACCCACAGACTTCCCTAAAATTCTGTATAAATATCTGATAAAGTTTTTATATAAATTACAACATGCAGGAACAAAGAAATCAGCAAACTGCAGTACAGCCTGGGTGTTTGCAAAGCCTCAGCTGACACCTATATGTTTATATATACCCAGTACGGTGGCTGGACAACTACAGTGATTTTTCTGGCCAAGGAACTCATTCTTAAATTTCTGTATAGGTAGCAAAATAAGGCGCTGGACAAAAAGAAGCTCCTAACTTGCCATTCATCTTTCCTATTTACACTGGGGAAAAAAATATAAAATAATAAATTGTGTTCTGTGTTTACATTTCTGAAATACTTATGAGATGCTTGAAGCCAGAGGAGCCTGCGGGTCATTTTTGCAAATCAGTCCGTGGTGTCGCGTGCGAGAGACCAAACAAGTCACAAAATAACAGGACACACGGGCGTAATTATTATAAAGGAAGGAAATTAATCTGTCATCGGGGAATTAATGCAGCGAACAGACTTTCTTCCACGAGAGCTATAAGCAACGTTCCTGCATCAAAGCCAGTATTTACATCTGATATTAACAAAATGCGTGCTGTCACCTAGGAGTCAGTCTGAACAGCAATTTACCCTTCGCTCACGGCCTCGGGCAGCCTCCCGGGGGTCCCAGCACCGGGGGAGGGATGAGGACAGAGGGCAGAGCCTGGGTCCTCCTCTGCTCCAGGGGGTGCCAGGGCTGCTTCTGCTGAGTAAATGCAGAAAAATGAGAAATGATGTAGTTCCTGTTAGCGGGATGTGAACGGAAAACATGGCCTAAGGGGAGCTGCCCCAGAGCAGAGGCACCTGCTGCAGCGCCCAAGCGGGCGCCGTACCCATCGGCTCGCGGCAGCCTGGGGTCACCCTCGCCGGGACTTGCCGGCAGCTCCCAAAGCCTTTGGGGCTCACAGAAAGGGGGGTCCCCCGAGCAAACGGCCTCCAGGGGAGAAGCAGGTACAATGTGTTTTGTGACCAGAGCTGAGACAGTAGCAGGAAGGTGCTGCTGGCCGGGGACCAGCCTTCCCCCGGCTCTGGGTGACACTGGTGGATTTTACCTACCTGGGCAGGCGAAACGCCGTCAGATTTATTTCATCCCGTGGCAGGGTTATTTCAGCAAGGAAACAGGAGTAAAGTAGTGATGCTCTGTAACGTCTGGGTTACGAGACAGCCGTTCTGGCGTGGGAATTTATACTGAACTTCACTGCGGAGGCACAAGGCAACATATGTTCATGGAGAATAACAGACATTGGAAGTTTAAAGTAAAGTGTTAAACATCATTAATACTAAAACGCAACAAAACCCAGCAGAAAATGAAAGCTACAGCTATGGGTGTCTGTAACAGTAAAAATTAAGATTTTATAACCAGTTTTCCTCAAGCCCAAAATATGTTCTACATAGAGTAGTTACATACAAAGCCACACCAGACATCTTCACAGCAAAAGAAAATCCAGTACAATCTCTTACAGCGCGCAGTGTTAATGCAGTACGTCGACGCGACTATCAACTCCAGAGATTTCTCAAAGCAGTTACTGGTAGTGATGAAAAGTCATCTTGTAAGTTATGTCAAAACAAAAGCACAGTTTAAGCAGTTTGTGTAAGAACCGGCACTGATGACACCAATGAATCTGGCTGTGGCCAACACACTGTTTTCAAACACTGGATTGAATCAAGACATTTATTGACACCAGATCAGTATGTTTGCCTCAACTGCGAACAAATTTGGCATGTCCTGAAAACAAGCTGGCTGCAGCTTGGCAAAACCAGGCGGTTTCTGCAGGGAGAAGTTTTTCTGCTTCCTCCAGAAGGGGTTTCCCTCAGCAAACATGTTCTTGAGTTGTTTGACTGCGCAACCCAGCCCAGCTGGCAGGACCACACCACGCGTTTGCGTGATGTTATTCCTTGAGCAAACGCTCCTCCTGATGAATACATGGTCTGCTTTTCTGAGGAACCACAGAAGTTCTCACCATCAGCTTCTGAATGACAACTCTGCTGCTGATGCCCTTAGAAGAAGTGCAGGTGGCTGCTGGGAGAGCAAGGAGCTTCCAACCAGCGGTCCTACCTCTCTCAATACAGTGTTTAAGCCATTCCGGATTGATAAGGCATTTCTGTGATAAGAAGTTATTTAGTGGCAATGCACGGGTGAGAAGTTTGTGATTGCTAACGAAGCAGAGAGCTGCACTGAGCATGGCATGCATGCTGCATTCAAAACCTCACATCCAAGATTTCTTGGGTTTGTTGTGTAGTCCATGTTTGGTCACCGACATGCACACAGAAACCCAGTATTTCTGAACCATTTCCACATGCTTATTACTTCAAAGCTCAGTGTTTCTAAAATGCTGGCCACCAGGGAACAGAAATCAAATTCAAACCCCTGTTTCCCAGTCCTTAAGAAGGACCAACCAGGCACTCCACCACGCTTCAGCAGCTCCCATCTCACCTAACACCAGAGGAGTCTCTCAACCCTCATTTCAGCTCATTTACATGAATTTCAGATTGCTACAGTGAGAAGCTTTTCCTCATTTGATCAGGATAGGACACCAAAGTTTTTCAAAGCGATGTCAAAAGAGCCTTCTGCGGTCAGGCTGGCGGGGAGAAAGTGGAGCACTTGCCATGCCAGAGCCCCTCCGAGGCAGCTCCTCTGTTCGCTGCGTCCTTCACCCCTGTGGCTTTGCAGAGAATCACTCCCATGTATTTTACGTCATTTTTTATTCCCACCACAGTTTCTGCTGACAGAAAGCGCGTCAGGAGGAGCTTCATCTTGCTCCTCAGTGGACACCTACTTTGTGCCCACCCCACAGAGGACACCACACCATTGTGAGCACGTGCCCTGTTTCACCTGCATCTTCTATGGCCATCTTGAGGCAGCATTTTCATCTCAACAACATTTCTGTGTTTCCTTGCCCCATTCCTGGTCTGAGCGAGCCCCACATTCCCAGGCACTCGCTCGCTGGGCTTTGGCTGCTCATCAGTCACCTCGCTGAGCAAGAGACCTGTTGGCTCCATCGGGCAGCCAGCACCCTTCCACAGCCGTTTCTTCACCCATGGAAACTCACGATTCCCACAAGCTCTCTGGCAAACTGGGGGTTTAGTCATGAATGATATGATACATTTCAGATTGTCTCTGCTGCTGAGCCATATCTCTTAGTTGTTTATATTTTAAATATCAGTCTCAGCATTTCCTGATCCAGGGGATCTCCGCAGGGAAGACTAAGGATGCAGCAGCCCTGATTGCTCCTGGGAAGAAAACTACTCATTTGAACAGTGGCCATTGTGCTCTGCAGTTAATAATTTATCTGAGACTTAGCCAGCATTATTGGGGAAGCAGCAAAATGTGCATAAAGGAGCACCAGAGCTGGTCTCACAAAGGGGGGTGGACAGCAGAGCAAAGCCCCTGTGGCCGGGAGGAAGAGCACGGCTCACGTTGTGCACTTTGTGCCGACGCACGTATCGCTCTCCAGAGCCACTTTCCGCGCACGGACTGACTGCAGACTAATAAATTATTAACTTCTTCCGCTTAGGAGATACCATCGACATTAAGCCCAGAGGGCATTCTCCGTACCTTCAGCACAGCACATGCAGGAGGGTCGGTAGAAGTGGTACCAGTCACTTTTACAACCCAGCCCGTGTCCGGGAGCAGCTTTTCCCCAGGCACCGCGGCACAAGCAGGGCTGCGGGCACAGCCGCAGAGCATCCTCGCACGCTGGGAGGGCTGCGAGCGCCCCATCCTCTGTCCCGGCACCCTGGAGGAGACGTGACCCCATCCTGGGTAACGTGTCACCCGCGGCACGAGGACACCTTCATTTTTGTCACTCATTTCTTTTCGTTCTTAATACTTTTTTGCTGCTCCGTAGGTTAGGATTTTTCCAAATGCAGAGATTACTCCTCATTAACATGAAAAAATTAATTTCCATTTGGCAGCATTACAATGAATAAAACATCACTGGGATAATAATCTGCTTGGGGCTATTGGTGTAGACCTTCAGAAATGAGGAAGGAAGACCTTGAGTGGTATTCAGGACTGAAAAAAAAAAAAAGACAGTGACTTCCAATGTTCCTCAGCTTGGAGGAGACCAGAGAAAATTTTCCATTGCTGAATATTCACATTACAGGCATTTTTTGAGCTAATCATTTGGTTTCAGAATTTTTGCATTCTGCCAGCAACAAATTACTATGAAAACGGGATGCTGTATATGCATGAGCTGGTGTAACACTGCACACGCGGGAGGTCAGTGCAAGCAAAGGGAACCACGAGCAGCCAGGCCAGACGGGGCTTTGGCCCAACATCAGCTGCTGCTTGTGGGAGGCATCCAGCGCATGGAAAGGAGGTGCAAGGAACTCACAGCAGCTGAGGGGGGCAGGGGGTTATCCAGCAATTTAAGAGGTCTCACCTTGACTTTTTTTTTTGCAGACTGGTTGAACTACAGAGCTCAACATCCTCTCTGAAATACTTATTACTCCAGGTTTGCCTATCAGGTAATGGCAATCCTTTTTTTGAATCCTCTGTGTTGGGACCCCAACATGGCAGGAAATTCAGCTATTTGATTACAGGCTGTTTCTAATGAGTGTGGCATTCTGATATTCTCCCTGTAACCAGGGTCTCGGGGCCTTATTGGAAAAAAGCTCGATCTCTTCACTTTAAGTATAGCTTTGGCAGTGACTTTCCTATTGCCAATCTGAATAGGCACACGCAATCGCTTTTGCAATTCAAGACAACGTACACAGAAGTTCACGCTCTGCTCCTGGCTGTTTGCCATATTTCCCTACAGCTAATAACATTCTGTCTAGAAACAACCAAGCCAATAATTTGCACCCATCAACCCCGTGTAACATAACGTGCCAGCTATTTAGCACTGGAAAATTTATCACTCAACAGGAGTCAAGGATCTTGTACCAAGCAATACTCCCACTTTCCAATCCCTGTCATTTCACTTGCTCTACACAATTTGCCAAAACGTCTCACTCCCTAGTCTCTCTGCAGATTTAAGATCAGCATTTACACGTATTAGATTGGTCATAGAAAGCCAACTATAAATTTAACCAGAAAAGCTCCCCACGCAACGTGGAACAGGATACTCAGGTGTGAGTAATATGTACAAATGAATATAAATATCCAACTTGGACACCGAAGCAATTAGACACTGTCACATTAACACCACCATCTCCTCCATGTACAGGAGGGAAGGAAAGGGGAGGGGTTTTCTTTCTGTATGGGACTCTGGCCATTTGTCATAGGAGCAGTGCAGGTGACCAGTAATAAAATGTGGGAAATTCATCATCATAACGAATGACCATAAGCGCTATTCCTTTTCATAAAACGGTATAATTGCAGTAATTAACTACCTGGTTGTTCAGCTGCTGTTGCACATAATTCATCCCAGTTTCCAGTGGTAACAGCACATTAAACACATCCTCAGCTACAAAATTCAGTAGCCTTAGCACGGCAGCGAGTTGCCAACCCAACTGATTAAACTGTAACATCTCCAGAAAAATCCGAGGTGGAGACAGAGGCCGTAACCCAAGCACCCCAGTGTACAAAAGCAGCAAAAGGGACCACAAAAAACTTTTAAAAATTTACAAGAAGTTAGGGCCATTTACAGCCACGTGCCTGACACGGACTGGTGACTTCCAGGCCAGGGGCAGTCATTTCAGCAGCTCTCTGGCCCACTGCCGGAGCTGTGGTGGGCACACCGAACTCGGGGACTGGTACTGGTCCAAATCCACGTTACATTTTCGAGCCATGCATGACAAGGGAGGTGCCAGCCCTCTGGCGTGCCAGGATCACCTCCAGGGGGACCACAGCCTCCCAGGAACAACAGCCGAGCTGGGGCCAAGCTGGGAGCAGGCGTGTTCGGAGGAGCCCCAGTGGCAATGGGATATGCTGGTGTGTGCTTGAGTCCCCCAAGCATCTCTCTGCATAAGGACAGACGGTGTTTGTGCCCGTCACATATGCTGCCTCAGGCCCCAGTTGGGCACTGCCCAAGGCACAGACAGAGCAGGGGCTGCTGCTGGGAGCAAAAGGATGCCCTGCCTTGCGTGACTGCAAATACAGTCTAAATATTAAATAATAAACCTTACCATTATCATAGAGGGCTAATGGGTTTGCTCTAACGGATAGCACATTTCTGTGCCGCTCTGTATCAATACAGATGTATTGCTCCAGGCAATACGAGCAATTAAGCTGTAATGAGCTGCCTCTTCTGCACATATAAACCTGATCCTGAATTTCCTAAATTAAACTGTAATGAACGATCTGAGCCAAGGTGGGTCAATATGGGACTGCACAGGGGGGTGTTGATTGGTGTAAATCCACTTGTGCTTTTCCCTTTACTCCTGGAGGACACTGGGATGGGCAGAGGGGGCTCTGGGGTAGTCGAGGAGGAGGGCTGAGGGATGCATGCCACTGGGATGACCAAGCCACACCTCTGGAGAGCACCGAGGGCAGGGTGCTGCCACCACACACAGGCAGCTGGGCCAGGGACCGCTGCTCGCAGCCGCAGCCTCTCCTTCCTGCATCCCCACCTGCACAGCTGCGGATAGAGCAGTCCCCAGCATGGGGGAAGCACAAGAGAGTTCAGTAAATGTTTTTGCCTTCAGGTGATGGAAAGAAGGTCAATGGCTTTTCTGTCTTACAGAGCTGCTTTTTTTATATTTCTACAAATATTTGAACTCTATGTTTTCATTCTTCCTGAACAGGGGAACCCAGTTACACAACCAGATGCTGCTACAACTCCAATCTCCTTTGCAGTCACAAAACCAAGCTTCACAGCTCATTCTTTGCCCTAATCTTGTATACTACTTCCATCTCTAAGAGAATCTCGCGTTCATTCTGATGAAAGGATTAACTTGGAAGAGATTTTAAATATCCCAGGCTTATACACATCTGGTTCATTTTCCATAGTAAGTCATTTTGCCCCCACAGGAGGGGTTCAATGCAAAGAAATATCCAAGGGGTAGACACCAGAAAAGTAGGGATGAGAAGAAGGGTGTATAAAAGCACACAGAATACAGTTATTTGATCGCTAGGAGTGAGAAAAAGAGTTGGTCATTGCAGACAAGTAAGATTAACGCAGCAAGACACTGGATAATTAAAACAGTTGTCCTTATACAAAATTCAGCAGATATTCCCAAATGTCAATGCCAGACAAATTGCACCATCTGGTCAGTGAGATAAAGTCTTTTAACAAGAACTTTGTATACTGAAGGTTCTCATCCATAAAAATAGGTCATGCTGGTACACTATGATTTTCCAAATCGAGGGCAATCTACTCTTCCTCTTCTCTCCTACTTCATTCCAACTTTAAAAGGCACATATGGTACATCCCCAAAGTTATACTGCTCAAAAAAAGAAGATCTGATCTTAACTCCCTCCGTTCTTACAGTGATAATTCTCTATTTTGCTTGACTCCAGATGCCAACATTACTGTTGAAAGACCATTTGTCCTATTAGGAATCCATCTAAATAAAACATAATAAACATGTAACCAATATATTATATAATAAATATATAAAGTATATCTTAATGTGTATACACTTGATTAATACATTATTATATGCTATTATAAAATAATTGTATATTGTATGAATAAATGTAATAATAAGTAATTAAAATACCTGTTGCTTTACAAGACACAGTGACGTCTACGCTACCCATGTCATTTTGACCAGGACACTTTTTCAACCTGTTTAGAGTACCTTGAAGGCTTTATCTGTTATGCCCGTACAAAACTATTCACTGAACTCCCTTTGCCCAACACAAACAATTCCCCTGATTCTCAGCAAAAGTGCTCTGCACGGAGTTGCCCTCTGCCAAGGCAGCTGAGGCTCGACGCTGCTGCCCAGGATCCAGCCCTGGATC
This sequence comes from Leptosomus discolor, assembly GCF_034619465.1. Lineage (NCBI taxonomy): Eukaryota > Metazoa > Chordata > Aves > Leptosomiformes > Leptosomidae > Leptosomus > Leptosomus discolor. The sequence goes on from NC_141399.1 coordinate 1,954,609, forward strand.
TCCGAGGTTGCTGCAGGTTGTGTCCTGCTGCCTCACAAGCGGTGTCTGACATTTGCCAATGCCCTCAACAACACCATGACTTCCAAAACCAACTTGAGTGTCTCCAGCACTTCTGGAGAAGAGCTGGTGAGTTCTGCTGAGGAAACATTATACCCCTTTGTATTTTATCCCTAGCAAGAGGCAAGTCGAACTGTCGGAGCCACCGGGTGTAGACCTGCACCTTCTCATCAGCCATTACCCCTTGGACACGGTGGGTCTGGTCGTCTGCTGCACCAAACCCTCTGCAGAGCCACCCCATGGGTGCGACAGGTGAATAAAACTGCCCTGCACGAGCCGATAACACCGTAAGGCAACTTCGCTCAACCCTCATGCCACAAAGCATCCAGGAGGCAGACCGCAGGCATGCAAAAGATTTTTCCAAAGCTCATACACTGAGCAGCATTGTTAGAGGGGACCTTCGCATACCCAAAGGTGCTGGGGACCCCCAGATCACCAGCAGCGGGGTCTGATGCCTTTTCGCCGCTACCTGTATAACTACACAGGAACTTCTCACACCGTGTCTGCACAACAAGCCCAGCAACCACAGGGATCCCCTGCCATAAGACTCGATAAATGAGTAGTTTCAGGAAAAGGCAGAGGTAATCTTTCCATTTATCTCAACACCGCTGGGTCAGCCCTTGATGCAAAAAACCTACTGGCCTTCCCCTATGGAACGTCTGCAAGTTGGCCACTATTTTGGCACGCTTACACAGAGCTCATAAAAGGTAGCCAAGTAGTGAAAAGCAGGAAGCATTTACCCAAGACGTTGCTAACACCAGAGTATCTTCAGAGGGTTGTTCACAAGCGGTTAAATCTTCAGAATGCATTTTGAAGAGATGATGAACAGGTACTACATAATCTCAAAGGGTGAACGTCAGGAGCACCGCAACGAAAAGAAACAGCTTTATATGGGGGGGAAGTTCTCCCGTGTCAGTATGGGTTCAGAAATCTAACACTCTGAATTACTGTTTTATACGTAGCACTAATTCCCTTGATTGGGCTGCGAAATCAAAACACCTACTGAAGACCTTTTTCCCCCACCTCTAAAAAAAGCCCTCAAAGTAAATAAATATTCATACACATCTGCCCATTTGAAATGAAATGAGAATGAATCAATAATTTTCATAGCTTAGTAATCTCCCGCCAAGTGCCCTGTTATTTGAGATTTTTTTTTTCCTGTGGAATTTGCTTTTATGAAATTCTGTTTAATACAAGTTTAAAAGTCAGACAAGCATGGTACACTAAATCAAAGCTGTTTTCTAGGCTACATCACATGGTAAAATACCCATCTGTTCTCTTAACAGCACATTGCGAGACAGTATTTTAACATTCATGGCAGAAAGTTATTTTCAGATATCCACAGTACAGCTACAGCAGTGCTGTATCCATTAAGACACCTGTATATATCCTCATTTCTATATGCTGAATAATTTATTACCTGTTGGAGGCCAGTCCTGTGCATGGCATTGGATTTGTTACCCAGTTAGTGGTACAATGGGAAGGACAATCAGATGATGAACTTCGAGATCTGCTTCACATCAGGCAGGTGGCCTCATTTTTACTGATGCACCTCAAGATTTGGGGTGCAGAGAAGTGATATTTAAAGAGGCATTTGAAAAGAGAAGGGAGACTAGAGGTGGTGCTCTGATTTCCAGGCACTGGAGGGAGGGCAGAGCACAGCCTGTCAGGAGAGGGTAGCCGCTCCTGGAGAGGCTCTGGGAGGACACGAGTATATTTAAAGATGAATTTGTAGAGCAAATCTAACTACTCTGTCACGTGCAATCCTGTAATGGAAACGTACACACAGTGCTGCGGGTGGGAAGGAATAATCAGAAAGGTAAATGCCACTTGTGGCTTTTATTTTTTTTTCCCTTCTCCTGACATTTGCAGTAGCTCACGTTCTTCCTCCAGTTCAAACCACCCTTTAGGGCAGGAGAGGCGGCTGAATATTCTGTGTGCCCAGGAATTCAGGGGGAATGAGGGGGGGGGGCACCGAGGATGAGCAACACATTAACGAAGCAAAGGACAAAGCCCACAGAACCAGCAGGACGGGCAGGTTCCCAGGGGAAGCCAACCCCACTGTACCGGTGTGTCAGATGTCCCAGCAGCACATCACCACAAAACCTGGCTGTAAAATGAGTGACTCCACCAACACCTCTGATCCTAAGACAGTGATGATCTCAGGCAGCCGCCAGTGAGCAGACCAATAAATGTAAAACCCAGAGCTTTACCAAGCCAAACTCCATCTTGACCCTCAGTTCACAAACACCTGCACTGGAAAAAGTCAGCAGTCTCATGGTCAGGCTTATGAGAGCAATGGCATGGGGGATGCCCACGCGTATATACATTCATACATGTACATCTCTCAAGAAGATGAAAGTCAATCTTATCCAGAACCAGATGTCAGATACAAATTTATTAAGATGAACAAAGCCACTTCATTCACCTTTGATGCCTGGAGGTTGAAATCTCAAACAATCTTACCTCTCCCTGGCATCAAAGCACTCTATTTTTTCCCCCCGAAGTTCTCAACAATAATTCATGCCTCTGTGTCGCACTGATCAAACCAGTCTTTGAGATTCTATCCTTTTCTCTACATCTTCTCTTATAATCAGTTCCTAAGAGCATGGGGAAGTAAGGTTTCTGGCAGCAAAGATAAAACCTGTTTATTATACCGACCTGTTTAATTAATAGGTAGAGTTAGGTATAAAATCATTTTTATCATGTGAACATAATCACTCGCAAGGCAACAAAAGGACATTTCAATTTTTTTTATCAAAACCTTTAGCGAGAGCATAATCCCCCCAAGGTGAACTTCTTCTGGGACAACCCAAGTAGCCAGGAGTGAATAAATATCTTACAACTTCAGTTGCGACCGAGAATTGATTCACAAACCAGCAGGGACCATTTGAAGGAGCCAGCCACTTCTCACCCCTGACTATGGAGAGCGGTGGCTGGCCCAAACCTGCACGGCAAGTGCATTAAGTCAGGGGCCAGCCCCACGTCGAGAGGGGCTCAGTCCGAGCGGCACGCGGCGAGCTGCGACTCCCTCAGCGCCACTGGCCCTCTCCAGCATCTCTCCTCTCCCTGCCAAAACCAGCGCTGCGAACGAGCACGACGTGGATTTACAGCACATCCAAGAACTAAACGAACACGTGCAAGCTCTGAAAAGCAGGAGAGGAGGAAGCAGCCCCCCACGGGTGCGAGCCGGGGCGCGGGAGCCCATGACAGCGGGCCAGCGGCGAGGGCAGGGGGCTGCCAGAGCAGCGAAGCTGAGAAGGTGCCATCGGGAGGCAGAAGACCTTTGGGCAAGGTTTGATTCGCATCTCCTTCGGGGTAAGGTGGCCAAACCATAGACAGCCCTGGCGGGGAGCACAGGGAGCTGGATGGAGATGCGCCGGGAGGGTTTGCCCACGATTTGATGGGTGTTACATGGGTGATGTTTCAGTTTGCAATGCAAACCATTTTGGGCAAACTTGGAAACACTTGGATTTTGTAAATAACAATGTTAGCAAATATACCTCCACCGGGCTTCATCTTCTGCAATCTTTCACTTGAGCCTAATTAAGTAGACATCAATTAGATCACAGTAGTGTCTGACTGTGTAGTAGACTGTAAAAATATGACAGTGACCTTCAGTTTTCCCCACAGTACTGCATGAAACCTGTTTCCCAGCGTTTATCAGGCACACAGATTCACAGCAAAACCACAGAATTGCTTCCATCAGCTTTTGTGGAAACCAAATTAAATACGCACAAGGCACAATTGCACTGGGCATTTAATAATCCAATACACATAATAGTTTGCATAATTTTTTAAAAAATACATTTTAAACCACTCATTGAGTTAATGAGTATTCAGTATCTTAATATGAAGAGTTCCCCGGCTGTACTCACCATAAGGAGAGAAAGCAGCTCACTGAGGGAAAGGCGCAGCACAGGGGAGAGGCAGGGAAGGCAGCCACGGGCCACAAGTGCCCTACATTGTGATACCTACACACCATGAAGCTCTGTGCTGGCGCAGTGTGCGTTTTAAACTGTAAAACATCGGTATAGAAAAGGCTTCTATTGCATCAGCGAGTTCCAATCCTTTTGCTGACCTAAGCACATCTTTCACAGGGGCTGGACAAAACCCCAGGAAAGGACCAGTCTGACGCTTTTTTACTCTGGGAGATATTAGGGAATTACTCAGAGGCAGGGGCAGTGTCATGGTCCCCAAACACAGTGCTGTTCTGCACAGCAATAATGATTCTTTTAAAAAAACGGGACAACCTTGAAAGCACCGAAAACTGCACCTCTTCTATCACATGGGCTGCAGCCACAGTAAATCGAAAAGGACAAAAGAAAGCATCCGAAGCACTTCTGCTGCCAAGGTCTGATACTGCTATCCCTGCTCAAGGCAGCTGAAGACAAATTCCCCAATAACAGGACCCGGAGCTTTTTTTCCTGCAGAGCTTCCCAGGCTAAGGAGGTGATTCTTGTTAAGAGGGGAGAAGACTCGACTTGTACCTTTAACCAAATGCTAACCTCTGAGCTCCCACCAAGCCACATGACGTCTCTCATTCGTATCAGATGAACCAACACCCTTCCCTTACAAAACCCACTAGTCAAGAGCATTATCTCCTCAGAAACACACTGATGAGTGCATCAGGACTCAGCTCCTGACAGCTGGTCTGCCACATCAACCCAGAAAGCAATGCTTTCTCCTTGTAGCACACAGCAGACTCTTCCTCACTATTTAAAAGTTGCTCAAAATTAACACTTCTGACCCGAGACCCACCAGACAGAGGTTTCTAGCTGGAGAGGGGCTGCGTGTACCGAGGCACTGAATTCTCCCAGACACTGGAAAACTCTTTATCTGTCTGAGACTTAATTACCTTCTATTTCGATGCAGCATGATTACATGAACAGACATGCACAGCCCTAGCTAGGTGAGGCTTTAGAAAGTGACAATATTTTAAGGCAAAAAGGGGCCTTTTCACAACATTTTGAAGCACAGCATGGCTAGGATCCCAGGCTGTCGTAAGAAAGCGAGGATACTCTTTTGGCAGGGGGCTGAAAGGGCACTGTGTCAGACAGTATTTTGTCATCTTTGTACCCATCAGCCGTCTAAAATCAGCGAGAGCAAATGATAGGGAAAGCAGATGTAAACCGAGGGCTTGCTAGGTGCTCCGTAGGTGGAGGGGGTGGAAAGAGTGTTTGGACCACCTCCCTGGGGGCTTTTCTGCGGTTGGAGGGCACTAGGTGTGCTGGAGCTGGGGGCAGCTGGTGGCCCAGCAGTTGAGCACATTGCCCCTCGCCCCAGCACCTCCTGCACCCCGAGCAGTTTCCAAGTCTCACCCACTCAGGGGTGTAATTATGATGACTTTGGAAATCATTCCTCTCTGCCCGTCTCCGTGCATAATTTCAAATAAGCCTCCCAGGCAACTAGCAAAAAAAGAGCTCCACGGAAAACAGCAGCAAGCTTTGAAGTTCAAGTCTCTGTTCTGTTTCCAGAAAGATTTTGATTTAATGATAGATGCAGACCCTGCCAGGAAAGACATTTCGCAATGGAACACGAGTTATCTGGGTATAAATATAACCCAACTGCCGAGCTGCGGCGTAGAGCAGCCCCTGGAGAACAGGCAGGACTTTGGGTCCAGCCCAGGTAAGCTCAAGCCTGGCCTCGAGCTGCACCCTGGGGCTTAAAGGTCTAGTTCTGCCTCGTTTTCCATAGCCAGAAGGGTGGGAGAGAGCAACAACCTGAGCACAGTTGTGAACCAACATGTTTGTCCGAGTTGTGTGGAACAGAGGTTGATGCCAGCAGTGCTGCAGCAGTTGGCCTGACCTGGAAGCATCAACTTGCACCGGTTTTACTCCTTGCTGAGGGCGGCATACCTCCGTACACCCGCGTTGTTTAGCATGGAGAATGCCTACAAGGTGTCAGCAAATCATTCAACAGTTATTAGAAGTTATTTTATTACTCTTTCAGTAATTATAAATTCCATTTGGTAACATCAATTATATTAATATAAGCACCCTCAGTTTACTCATTATAATTAAAGCAACTCCTAAACAACTAACTTAAGAAGAAAATACCTTTCTTATCCCAAGTCAAGCAGAGCTTGGTTTTTTGCCTCTCCCTAGGCATTCAGTCACTTTATTAAGCCATAGCAAAGTACACAAGGCTAATTACAAAAGCCGTAGTCCTGAGAGGCACAGATTTCCACTCATTTAAAACACACTGAGCAATCAGAGCCGACTGAGACTTCGCCTTTTGTAAAGACGTTTTGCAGCCTCCACAAGGAAAGGTGTTAAATGGGCGATTTGGGGAGTCGATGGGCTACCAACGACGGTGGTTTTAGCTGAGAATAGGGTTTTACCCCATGGTTATTTAGATCACGTTTAAGTCAAAGGAGCCCTTCTGTTCCCTTTCTAGGGGATAGATTGGGACGATTATCTTTTTTTAAAGAACTATTACAAAGGACACGAAAAGCGCTGGAGGAAGTCGCAGTGTCCAAACAAAGCAAGGGTTCCCCAGGCTTTGTCATTAACTCTGCAGCTCAGCTCACCCTACCCTGGGGGCTGGAACTGGGCTTAATCACCTTTTTTCTTTTTTTTAAACTGCTTTTGCAACGGTGACACCACCAGTTCATTTTGTCTCCGAGGCCAGATTTGAACTGCAGAATCCAGAGACTTAATATCCTTCACCTGAGCATCAGTACCTCTTAATTTTAATAGCAGTTAAAGGCAAAGCTGTCTGTGAGATCATTCCTTCATAAAGGAGTTTTTAGTAGGTACTCTGACAGGACTTGTGCAGACCCCACTAGCTGGGACAGCCAGGGACACAGCAACGCAGGGACAAACCCTCTGCACAAGGACTCGCACGCCAAGTCACACAACCAGCAAGCCCCACTGGGCAGAAGCGTCAGGGCCAAACCCTCTGCACAAGGACTCGCACGCCAAGTCACACAACCAGCAAGCCCCACTGGGCAGAAGCATCAATCCCCAGCGCCCAGCAGAGCCCTGCCAACCCCTCCACACCCCTCACTACGGCCTCTCCCTTCATAGGCTCCCCAGCCTTTTCTTGAAGACTTGGAGAAACGGAGATCTCGCCGGGTTTACTGCAGCGATGAGCCTGTGTCCTGGTTTGGGCTGCGTGCCTGCTTTCCTGTTGGCATTGCCCTGGTTCCCATCACAAGGTTGATTTCTGTCAGAGGGCTGGACCAGCATCACATCTTTCACACTCAGCTTTAATCACCTTTGATCAGCTGAGACTGGAAAGCCCCTTTAATCCATTTTGGGGAAAATAGCCCAAGAAACTGAGAAACTACTGCAAGTAGGCATCACCCAGCTGAAACTGCATTTGAGAGGTGCCAGTGTAAAACCCCCTTCCCTTATCGTTAAAGATTTATCTTCCAGCTCACACCTGTGGTGCTGATATTCATCTTAAATAACGTCAGCAAAATGAACCCACCATAACTCTTATTTTTCAGATACAATATACTTGTCAGCAGCAGAGATCTTAAGCATTCTTTCCTTTCACACCTATTAGGTCAGAACAAGATTTAAAAAGCGTAAATAACCTTCCCCATAGCATAATGAAAAAACCTTGTTATAGCCTTAATTTTCCCAATCTATTTACAAGCAAAAAGGTCAAACTCAATTCTGACACTGAGGAAGGGAGGCAAGACTCATTATCTCCAGAAAGACTCAAGAAAATAGACAAGCATAAACATATGGTAGTTTTGGAACTTGAATCCGTGTCCTAGCTTCTAATTTAAAATCACCCAGCAAATCACTGCATTGCAAACATCATTAGCTACAGGAAAAATGACATTCCTAATTACTAAGCAAAAATATTTTGATCTCAACCATTTATTTATTTTAAAAAGCCATCTTAACTACCCAAAAAATACATTCCATTCCTTTTCCTCCTCCATGTAAAAACTCTGCGTCACCCTTTTATTGCTGAAGCATCAGCAGGACGTAGCCACTCACGGAGCATAGATTTTCCTAGGCATTGCATGACGAAAGGGCCCTCACAAACCTCATCTCACCGCCCAGGAACCCCATCCAACTCCCCTCTCGCCAAAGGGCAGCCGTGGGCACCGCAGGCGCCCATCCGAGCCCCGCTCATCAGGCGATGCTCCAGCGTGGCTCTTCGGCCAGACAGCCCCGGCCCAGGGGCAGAGGGAGGGGATGCTGCTGAGTGGCCACTGCACACACGGGCTGCCCATGGCGAGTACCCAGAAAGGGCATTTTCACAAAACAAATCTCACCCACAGAGATTGGGGAAAGGGCTCGGTTTCTGCCTCGTCGTGCCGCAGACGGCTCTGCTGTTCCTGAGGCTGTGCCTCCCTCTCCAGGCAGCCCAGGAGCTGGAACTGCTGCTGGTTGGCCTTTCATCAAACCTTGCTTCGAGCAAAAGTTAATTGACATGGGCTTAAGGTAGCGGGAGAGATCTGCTGGACAGTCCGCATGACGGCTGCGAGCGCCGCTCGTTGCTGCCGTGGGTAACGGTGCGGACAGCCTGCCAAACGCCTCTGATGGAAATCATCTCCTGGAGCATGAGAGGTGTCACGCTGAGCTCCAGCTCGGGCTGGGAAGCTGCAGAATACAAAATACAAGACCACTACCAGCGTTTCTGGGTATTTTGGTCCTGCGTTCAAAACAGCTTTGCTCAAATCTTTGGGATTTCACTTTGCGATGTCTCGATCTGCTGCGTTCCCACATCGTGTCCCCCCAGTCTGTGCTCTCTGGAGGGTGCGGAGCAGAGGCACAGCACCCTTCCGAGGCTGGGGCATGAATCCTGCCAACATACGCACACCACCACCTGAATATCAGAATTCCTTCCACATTTGCCATCTCAAAAAATTCAAAGTGCCCCGTGAGAGGGATGTCAACGCTCCCTTTGCCCCCTCCATGTGACACTGTCTCGCTCAGGGACACTCACAGGGCTTGTCCCACTCATTTCTCTGAGCTTTGCTTGTAGCACCTTGCTCCTAATCGTACTTTTGCAAGGAAGCCCAGCAGGGACCAGCATTTCTGGCTGCAGGGCTCTGGGGCAAGCTCAGACCCTGCCAGGTCTCTGCCCCCAGCCAGCGTGAACAGAGCTGCACTGCCAAGCGTGTCCACGGCAAAGCAACCCCAACTCATTCCTGGTCACATCTGGAGAGAAGCGCTTTGCAAACACACTGCTGAATAACACTAAATAGGTACTAAAATATTCTATGATGTGTCTACGCTCAGCCTGTACCCAGGGCTAAACTATAACAGTTGCTCTATCACCCAACAGCCCCCCACCAGCCAGGGAGGGGAACTGGGAAAAAGCAGAGCAGACCCACAGGTGGAAGGGAAACAGATTTAACAAAACACCAGCAGAGACAGCCAGAGTTACCCTCACCCCAATGAACAGGCAGCACTCACAGTCAGCAGCAGAGCAGTCCTCGGGAACAGCCAGAGGAGGAGCAGCAGGAGTCCCAGCAGGAACCCCCTCCCTCAAAAACCTTCCCCCTTTATACCGCCCGTGCCATGACGGGATGGGCTCCACCTGGAGCTCCCTCAGGGCAGCTGCCCTGGCTGCCTGGAGCCTGCCTGGGCTTCTCTCCCAGCCCAACCAGCCCAGCCCAGCCCAATTTGTAAATGTCGCTCATTTTCCTCAACTGCTGGTTAATAATACTCACTTCTGTCCTACACACAGTCTTCACAGCGACTTAAGGATAACGCACATTCTTAAACACACGAGAGAGTGCTCAATGCTTTGCCCACTAATAGCCAAGGACTGTAATAACTCTGGGATAATCCAGCAACCAAATAAACCAAAACCCCCTTGTAACAACCCCCCTGGCAAAGAGCATGCAGGGGTAAGTTCACAGCCAGAGTGGGGCTGCATCACTTAATACAAGTAGTGGCATTAATATACCTTGAGATCCTGACATACACTCCTTGGACATCAGAGGGAATCAAGGTACAGAGATCATATGTATTTACTCAGTGTGTTAACTGTATTTGTAAGTCTATTGCATTTGGGTGTACACTTAAGTATGTATGTAACTCTATGAAAAATGTGCCACGAGATTTTTCGGTTTGTATCCATCTCCACCAAATGTAAATAAAACCAACCTCGTTATGAACCCTGCACAGAGCACTGCTTCAATTCATACTGAAAACTGATGCTGCCAAAATTGGTATTATCTTCTTTCTGCCGCAAGAATCATGTGAAATTATGTTGCCTGACAGAGCAAGGAATAAATGTAGTAGGAAAACCGTGCCCAGCATTCCTGGAGTTAGCAGTATAGCCTGTGCAGAGCCCCATGCACCATAGTATGCAAGTCCTACTCTAAGAAATATGTCACTTATTTTTATGAGGTATTTCTTACTGGTGTCAGGCAGAAGGATGTGGCTGCTGGGAGCATGGAGGACCCAAGCGCATCTCATAGCAACCTGCATTCCGCGAGCAATCTAGGGAATCGTATATTTATATAAACCAGTTGCTTTTTATATTCTCCCTTTTAATACAAAGAATCACTTTCTATGCATTTGAACAGCTGATCTTTGAAAAGGTTGGGAGAGGATGGCTGGGTCTCAGCTGCCTTTTGCCTGAGAAGTTGAAATAAGGATCATGAAGCAAAACTCCCACAGCTCCAGTCGTAAGAGCTGCTTTGCTCTGTCACTCGGGGGAAATCGATACCACCCTCAGCTGGAAAATGCAGCCCATAAGCAGCAAGTCGCTCATCTCCCCCGTTTCTTCTGAAATCCATCTTGCTGCAGATACTGAGCGTTTGGGGGGAGCTGGACCACACAGGATAGACTAAAATGCACTAATCTACTAAGACAAGCAAAACCATAAACCCTCCGTTTTACAGACTATGGGTACATGCTTATATGGGATGTCTCCCTCCTCCTGCACTCCTCAGGCTCTTATTCCCAGAGAATTCAAGTACCTGGCTGGAGAAAGAGATGAGGAGTTCAGTAATTTATCCTCTAGCAGTCACATTGGGTTTTATTCTAAATAGTTCTTGCAATTCCTTCATGCTGAAGAAAGGAGGAGGGGAAAAAAAAAAAAAAGAAAACCAGGTATCGTGAGGACTTTCATGTCCCAGACTAAATAAACACACAGGATTATAGACACTGCCTGAACGGAACAGGTTTCCTGCCCAGGGCAGGGAAGGAAAGAAAGGTGAAAAAACTTTCCTACAGCCCATCCAGTGGCATAAATCTGAGCAGCTTTTAGGTACAATCTGTTTTTTCAGGCACCGCACATCTCTGGACTATTGAGTCTGGCCTCACCGCTGCCTTGCTGGGTGTATAAATGCGACTGTCGAACTACTGAGCCAGTTTTCTGGATTTACTACAGAAATGGTACTTTTGAAAACTTCATCCCTGCTGCGGGCATAATCAAGGGATAATTAGAAGTTAGTGAAGCCTACAACCTTTCTGCTCTCGCTCTTTCTCTGCTTTTCATGAAAGGGAGAAGATAACAGCTTGCCCAGCGTGCCAAACTCTTTGCCTTTATTTTTGTTATCACCTTGCTAACTACTTTGTGGTTTCCCTTTCCGCCTCCTCCCCACACCTTTTCCAGAGCACAATAAAACTCGGCAGCAGATTGCTTATGACTACCACTTTTTCACTTTCTAAGATGAATATCAGTAAATGGCGCTCAGTAACTATTTGAAAGCGTTTTCAAAATTTACTTTTAAATAAGATTTTACAAAGCCCATAAAATTCCTTTCCAAAATCCGGGCACCCATTTAGGAAAACTTCTGAAATAGCCTGTTATCACTATTCATGTCTTCGTGTTTTGACTTCACACCTCATTTTTTGACTTCTCTCCCACGCCAGCCAAGAGAACCAAGCCCAGCAAGCGGGGCCAAACTCTGCGGGACCGAAGGAAGCAAGAGGACCCAAACCTTCAGCGCGGAACACGTCCATCAGCTCGGTGGGGCATCCTTACATCTGAGGCCACACACCTTTCCTCTCTGTTGGGCTGACTAGCTCTGCTCGGCGACTGAACATACACGCTGGTGATCAAAGAGGTGGTGCAGGGGGTGGCCAGGACTTGGGAGCCCCCGGACATCAAAGCCGAGGGCTGCAGCCCGGCCACGGGTGAGCGCAGAGGCTGCGGAGCACAGCAGCACCCTGGAGCAAAGGCAGAGCTATCACCCAAGCAGATCGTGTGGCTTTACACGTGTCCTTTCCAGCAGTCCTCTCAGCTATTCCAGCCTGTTAGGATGGCTCACAGGGTGTTTAAACAGTTTGGCTGTGTCCTCTGGATAATTATAATGAGCTGCAGCCTACCGAAAACCCCCACCAAATGTCATTCTGCTCATGCTGACTTATCTGACTGCAGCACTCATTCTGTCTCCTGGGAATACTTACAAGAAGCAGGGGACCTCTTGCCAAAACAGGGCGGGGGGAAAAAGAAGAAAGCAGCCAGTCGTCACTGTTCGCTTGCCTTTCCCTACGCCTGCCTGCCTGACATCCCCTGCAGCCTGGGGAAAACCCACTCCAAGTCACAGCGCTGCGCCCCGCAGCAGCACAACTGCCGTTTATTACCAATTAATTTACTGTAAAGATCCTTTTGGGCTCGCAAATACTGGATATAAAGTGACTATAAATGTGAGTTATTAGCCTTTTATAAGCCCAAGCTCTCTGTCGCTTCTCTGACAGCCGCTGCCGCTGGCAGATCAGTACCAAAATCGGGGAGGATTTGCATTCATTTCACCCCCTGCCCTGTGCTTTTCCTCACTCCTTCGCAGCAGGGCTGGATTTTCGCTCCAGTTTGCTCGAGACGGCTGCTCCACCTGCCAGCTCTGGAGTGGGGATTGTCTCCTTGCCCCCCCTCGGCGGGGAAGCTCAGAGCTGGCCGGTGGCCGCCAGCCGCAGGGCTCAGCCCGCTGCCAGGCACCAGCTGCAGCACCTCCCCAGCCCGAAAGACACGTGCCTCTTCCTCCCACCCCAGTAATAAAACGAACTTTAAAAACCCTCCTGGGCGGGTGGTTACGCTGTGGGGACGGGGCTCCAGAGGGACTAGGAACAGTGCGATCCCCCGCAGGGATGCGATTTCCCGAGAGCTTCGCTCCCACCCAGGCACCGCTGCTCTGGGAGGAACTTGTTTTAACGAAACGAGCTCCCAGCTCCCGTTCAGAACCGTGTCAGCGGGCGCTGCTGCTCCCGAGATGAATCGGACTTGAGCTTTTCCATGGTGTGCCACCTGCTTTTAGCCAGCGACCTGGAAGGACAAGAAAACGTGGAAAAAGTGTGGGATACTGCGCCGTTGTCTCATGCAGAACCGAAATGGGAAGCGATTCAGCTGGCCAGGACCAAGAAGTGGCAGAAAGGTTTTGCTGCCGTGGCAGGAAACACCAAAGGGCGCGTGCAGTGCCGCAGGACTGGGGAGCAGCAGGCACAGCCTGCGCTGGGGTGTAATTATTTATTATTATTACTTGTATTTTTCTGGAAGCAAGCGTAGACGTGACGTACAGCTGGGGACAAGGGTGGCGTTGCGCTAAGTACGCCACCATCATTAACGGACTTGGCTGGCAAGGCAGTGAAAAACAATTCGTCAACAAACCCTATCACCATCATCCTCGGCCAGCTAGAACAACTACATTACTAGAGCATAAAGAGCAGTCTCATAGATGCGTGATTTATGAAGTACAAAATGTGTTTTCCTAAACATCTGCGAGGCAGGCGAGCAACAAATTAACTTGTTGTAATTAAGTCTGATAACGCGATGATTTGAGCACGACCTTTGTAAAAAGGGCAAAAAAAAAGTCTACCATCATTCATTAATGTTAACGAAGTGTTGAGCTCCTTCCTAAATAGATGTCCATCAATGGTGCATCACCGCATTGCTACACAGGTAGCCTGAATGAGCATCTAGCAGGGCAGGGCACGCTACATGTGGGCTATATAGCGAAGAAGAGTTCGGTTTTAGGCATTGAGAATCGTATGGATACCAGAGACGAGAGCTGCAGCCAAATCCAGCAGGAAGCAGCTGGGGTAACCCTCCGCAAACACCCCCGGGACAAATCCGGAGGAGACAAGGGGAGAGTTGCAGCTCAGAGGAATGGGAAGGAATTGTGGGAGGGGAACAGCGCGGGGTTTTACGGAGGTGGTACCATCCGTCAAGTGAGCAAGAGTCGCCAGCGCCGACCCTGGACAGACCGAGCTGCTCGGATTGGACAGAAAAAGCGTCTGTAGGAATTCTTTACATTTGCCTTTTTAAAAAAGCAGATGGGACGTTGTTTAAGCGTGTCACAAAGCATTTTAATAAGAGCACAGAAACTCCCTGGACCTCTCCTGTTGGCTGCTCCCAGAGGAAGGTGCCGTGGCTTCGGTAGGAACCCTCCATGCCAGCTGGGGACCGAGACCCATGAGGAGCAGGCAGACAGCTCAGCAACGTTGCGCCTGTGGGAGCCATGAGACCACCCCAAAATGCTCCGAAGCACCTAAAATGATGCCAGCGAGGCACCACTTCATCACAAAGCTGGGTCTCGATGCTCCTCACTGCCCTCCTCTGCCAAGCCCCAGCACACCACTTGCCAGCACAGCAAGACAAACAGACGGTGTAAGAAAAGGCCATCTCCGAAGGGCTGCTTCGCAGCTCCGTGCCTCGGTTTTGGTGCCCAGGGCTGCTGGCAGGTTCAGCACCAGAAGACTGAACCTCCCATTTCGTGTGCAGAGCCCAGCCAGGAACCACGGGCTGCAAAAAAATGGGGCACCAAGGAGAGACACAGTAGTGTCCTCTCTGCATTACCCAATTTTGCGGGACAAAGGTGTGACTTAAATCGTGTAGAATGGGTGAATAACCAAGGAGAACCATAAAGCTATTAAAAAACCCCCCAGCCCTTAGCTCTATCATCTGCTGCACCCCGGTGCTGCAGAATTACGAGCCGCAGCAAGCCCCCCACGCCGGGGAGGCAGAAGTTGTGCTGTGGAACGACAGAAAGGAGCACATTAAATCACGCCTGTGCTGCGGGGGGTGCAGTGGGTTTGTAAAGCTTAATTTTTATAAAGTAACTTTGGCCGGTGGAGCAGATACGTGGCCGCGTGCCTCCTTGATGGGAAAGTTCTCCCCTGTCAGAGTGATCTAATATTTGTTCCTCGCTATTCCTCTCATTCTCCTGTGGCATTTCAGCGCCGGGCCACAGCTATAAACAATAACAGGGGTTTTATGGCCAAACTTCAGAGCGTTCTCGCCTTCTCTACTGCTAACTTTTTTATTTTTTTTTACTGGAGAGGGAAGGAAATGAAGGTGGCGGCATTTACAACACAAACACGGCACTAAATTCACCTGAGAACTGCACCCGGAGGGGTGCTGGGCTGGAGTCACAAGCGCTTTCGAGTAAGAATGAGGCAACAAGTCAGCTCAAAAAAACAGGAAAAAGAAAAAAAAAAATTTCTCAAAATGGGAAGAAAGACGTTCTCCAGAAATTAAATATATTCACATCTTCAGGTGCAAAACAAAAAACATTTTTAAAAGGGTGCTTTGAAGTATAAACCTAAAGTATATCTAAATTATGTTTAATTATTAAAATTATAGGTATATTTTACTGTGTTTATGTAAACGACATCTTACCCTAGAGGGCCTCTTGGAGGACTAAGTAATCTAATTTTTATTATCCTCTATTTTAGAACGGTATCAAGCATCTGCCTTCGAATTTCCGCAGCAGAAACATGCCCAAGGCTGAGAAAGTCGCTGCCACCCGGGAAGTGCCGGAGCATCCCGAGCTCCCGGCTACCTCCCTGGGGCTGTGCCCTGGCACCTTCAGCACAGGGTCCCCACTCCCACGGGGCCGGGGTGCGCAGGGGTGCAGACCCTCCTTTCCAATTGACAAGCCAACCAGGCGTCGGCCGGTTTTCTCACCCCACTTTCCACCGCTGGGGGAAGGCCCAGTCCCCGTGCTGTGCCCGAACAGGAGGTAAGGACCCCGCTTGCTTTTGGCCTTGGAAAGAGCAAAGAGAACATTGTAGATGTGAAGTATTTTTTCCAAGGGTGGGCTGTGCAGGCTTTATCCACCCCAGCGCCCGGGGAGATGCTGGGGAGGGGGTCTGGGCACAGGGGGGCTCAGCAGCTGCCCCCCCGCGGGAGGATGCTCGCCTGCGTCCCTCGGCATTTAGCGGTGCTACGCACGGCACCGCTGCCCGTGGCCAGAAGAGCCCCCGCTGAAGCAGGCAGCAAGCTGCTCACCTCGCTGGCTTTCGTTACAGCAAATTTCCAGCGATAACCAAGACCCCTAAACCACCTCATCTTCAACACAGCCAGAGGCTAAGAGGTAAAATACAAACATTGTCGAGACAGTTTGGTATTAGCAGTCTAACATCATTATAGAGCTAAGTGCTAGGGAGAGAAATCCAATGAGCCATCTGCAGAGAGACCAGGTATTACACACCCCTAACAGGCACGGCCGATAAATATATTTATCAGTTTCGAAATGTTAAATGAGTCTATGAGTCTGTTCCATTTCATTTCTCTCACAGAATATTTCTCCAGATAAATATAAGGAGGCTGAAAGCTTTTCATCTTCACAGCTTGTTAGGAATCTAGATTTAAAAAAAAAAAAAATTAAAAAAAAAATATCCAAGGGCCTCTGCAGGGTTTTTTTCTGAGGCTCGCTCACTGTAGGAAAATGCACACACAGCCCTTTGCTTTGCTTTCAAGCTTGTGAAACAACTCCTGAATAAGCTTGTTCATTATAATTAAGATTTAAAATAATTTATGAAAAGAGGGCTGTAGCCACACACCCTAGTTCAGAGGAGACATCTCCCAGGTCTTTCTGAGACCAGCCCTCAGGCACAGTCCCTATCCTGCCAAATACGTGCTGTTAATGCAACCGCGGGTTTACCACACTCATCCCCAAATTCCCACCTGCCCTTCCTCTGCTGGGCTGGCCAGGGTGACCGTGGGGTCCCCGAGGTCAAGGCCACCGGCTGGTTGGGACACCGGGCACCCGAATCCACAGCCCGCTTTGTGCCGGAGTGACGCTAACCCTTACTTTGCTGCTAGGTCAGGAGCGACACCAGCGGGGGTTCTGTGGCTCAGGGAGGTTAGACGCTGCAGACGTGGGACCGGGTCTCCTCCCACCCCACGAGGGAGGTGGGGAAGGGGAGGGAGCGTAGGGAGAGCGCAAACGGGCTCGGGGCTGGAAGGCACACCACCAAAACCCTTCAGTCCTGTCTAGAAACGTGCGTGAGCTACAAAAGCTTATAGAAAACGAGTTGTGAAGGGAAAACATCCCACGTCTGATAGCACGTAGACACCATCACATCTGAGCCTCTGCCTCACCTCAGCTTTGAACCTCCTTTCAAGCAGCCTCGGTGGAAAGGCAGATTGACTGGTTTTATGCTGGGGGAGGGAGGAAATACGTATCTTTTCTGTTTATTAAGGATCAGGAGCAGTTTGAACCACAATGGCTTTTATTCATAAGGTGATTTGCCTTTCAGATCCGTCAGGTAGATCGTTAGTGATCCAACAAGCTTTCACCTGGTGAAGGCCAAGGGCTGATTGCTCCCCCCTGGCCGCTTGGCAAATGCATCGAGCATTTATTGTAAAAGAGGGTAAGGAAGGAACCTTTTAAAAAAATTGTATAAATATGTTAAAGCAACTTGTTCCCAGAAAGAATTGTTTAAACATGGAGGGCATAAAAGTAACCCTATTCACATCCATTTTGTCTTCAGGAAACGATCCTTAGGACATTAGCCTTGTGTTGGTGAATAGAAACTTCCAGGACCCATGGAAAGCAGGTTTCCTCACCCCTTTAATTGTACTTGCCTTCCTAAAACTGCAGTGTGAATGGCAGACAAGTGCTTGGTCCCGCGTTGAACCGGCTTGGTAATCCCCAGCACCCAGCAGCTCACGCAGATTGTCTGGGGTGTCTTTATTCTCAGCCTTATAAATGATTGATTCAGCTCATCTCTAATACAGCAGGGAAAACTCAAGTTTTGCTTGTATGGTATTCATAAATGACACATCAACGCAATTCATTATTCATTTCTACATGCTTTTTACATACCTATTCATCACTTCAAGCATCGCTGGGCACGGAAGCCGCACAGCCTCCCCAGGGGAGTCCCTCGGGTACCTCCAAAGGTCGGGCAGCTGTAAATCAGGGGGATGCTTTGCCCTGGGAGCTCGCGAGCTCGTGCGGAGCCACACCGCAGAGCTCCAAGCGCAGGAGCAAAGCCAAGGTATGATTTTCAAAGGAATCTGAGCAAGCCGTACAACCAAGCAAGAGTCCCAGACTCGCCCTCCCCAGGTTCCCAGCCCCGGTACTTAGACCCGGCTGCCCCAAAGCCATCACCCACCGCTGCCGGCAGCCCACGGCGTACCAGCCTCACCAGACCAGGGGTTCGGAGCTACTGTGCAAGAGCTGTGAGCGCTGTCTGGTACCACATTTCACTTTTCACACTGGTAGCAGATGAAGGGTAGGTGTGACCAGCGATTTCAACCTGCACCAGCTTGCTTTGCTTTCTCGTTGCCTTCCCAGGGAAGCACAGGTTGAGATTCGCACGGTGACAGTCTGCATTTCCACCTTGAATCCATTCGCTTCTGCGACCCGCTTCCACTTCACACGCAAAGCCAGACAAAACACGGCACAGCAGGACAAGTCAGGAAGCCCTGAATTGTACTCACGAGTCCAAGGCTGCGAGAGAAAAGGGTATGGTCCTGCGGTGAGGCACACGTCCAAACCTCTTCCAGAAATGCATTTGTTTGGGTGAGTTAAACCACCTGCAATTGAAGTTAGTAAACCAGCCACGTTCTCGAAGTCACTTAGGCACCAGGCTTTTGAAAATTATCCCAGCTTAACCGAGATGTTTTGGCAAAATGTTGTAACCGGGCCAAATCCCTCCCTGGGTGAGAGGAGAAGCCTGTGTCCCGCCAGCCTGCCCCAGCTATGGCTGGTGATGGATGTTATGGGCCAGACCATCAGCGCATTATCCACGTCACTGGGAACCGCTCACCAGAGTCTGATGAGGCTGGTTTTACCAAATCATCGGCTTTACCAAAGTCTGGCACCGTCATCAGCGAGCTCCGCTCCGAACCACTGCCACGGAGAGCCGAGCCCCGGCAGATGCTACGCCACGAGCTGCTCTGGGAGGGGACAGATGCTTCCAGCTCCTCACACCATGACCGGGACTTTGCGTGCTCAGTGCTCTTTGAAATGCCGACCCAAATAATCCATTTCTGCAGAAGAGATAGGCCTACATAATTATCTGTCCTTTGCACTGCCAGGCAATGTATATTAAAATGTTTGAATAGAGAATACTGCAATAAGTCCAGTTTCGATTTATTTTTTGCCTTCTGGAAAGCGTAAAAAGTAGAAGGGAATAGAATACTGAATAAAAGATAAAAATTCTCGTCTTCTTTATTTTAAATTGAAGTTTACCTAAGTTACACAAATGTGGCATTTTAGCAGCACCTTTTACACTTCAAAGGATTTCTATGTTTATATTAAAACCCTGATCAGTGGGATTTATTATTTAACTAATTCCATTTGCAGGAACAAACCAGAGATACAGCATCCTTCATTTTAGTGAGTTTTTCTTCATAATGTGTTTTCCGTTTGGTAGGCAAACCGTCAGCCACCAAGCCCCACCATTCATTTTATCAAACTCACAGAGCTTTGACTGAGGGTGAACTTGTGACACGCTCTTCCCCGCATCCCACCCTGAGAAGCTCAATTGCTAAAATTACCGAGGGGGCAGCGCCCACCGCGCTCTCAGCACACAGCCTGGCTGGCTCAGTGGGCAACCGCATCCAGCTCGTGCAGCGGTTCGGGCTTTAAAACCCAGGCGGGAGAACCACAGCTTACACGTGACGCACCGAGAGCCGCTGCGCCAAAACAGCCCACGGCTTCACACGAACAGCGTTCGAAACTCCTTCCCTCTTTTTCTCGCAGAGCAACAGGAACATCCCAATCCTTCGAAAAATAAGCGGCATTTAAAAAGGGGGTTGTAGAAAAAAAAAGCACTTGGAAGAACAGCAGCGTTAAGAGCGCGTCCGCCTGGGTGGGAAGGGAGGCGCCTGTCGGAAGACGGGGCAGACCACCCCGGGTCTGCAAGTCCTCGCAGAGGCACCTTGGAGAAGCAGCGAAGATAAATGCGTTCAGACCGCGCTCGTGCTCCGCGCGCGCCGGTGCGGGGAAGCAAGTCTGTCCCACCCGCTTTACGCGCAGCGGCCCTGCTGCCGAGCCCGGGTTGCAAACGTCACCGGGGGTGGCACAGCGCTCGGCACTCCTGCCCAGCGGAGTTAGCACAGCTGTGCTGGGGTTATATATTTGAGAAAACAAACCAGTTATGGAGTTGTTTCTGGCTTATCCCAAGCTTTCTTTGAATGGATGCTTTTATTTTGATGTAATGGTATAAACATGTAACAATTCTTATTAAAAAGAGCAAAGACTACCTGAACTAGAATTCATCAAGGGTAAGTCAACAGAGCTCAGCTTAGCACAATTAATCTTACTCCGCTTGCCAAGGCTATTGTTAACCTCAGAATGACCTGTTAATCACAAAATGACCTGTTAATCACAAAATGACCTGTTCACCCACCTTCTCAAGCAGGTTGTCAAAACCCTCTGAGGGAGTGAAGTGCTGAAGCTCACCAAGTCCCAAGTCACCCCTGTGCTCCTTTGACACAACTAGGCTTCCCCCATTGCTGGTCGCCCAAGAATAATTTGTGATGAAACACCAACATTTAATTGCTACCTTGGTCAGAATGTACCTCTTGGGAAAGCATCTCCAGGCAGAACTGGCCCACGGAAAGGTCGTGCATGCACAGATGTCCTGCCCAAACGGTCCCCAGGAGGTGGGTTCACACTCGTTCCCTTAGTCATTAACAAATGCTTCCCTTGTCCTTGAGATCTTTCCATTAAATACACCCTTGTCTCTTGTAGAAAGCAAGCTTGACCTTTTCTATAGAATTAAGAGCCAATTTATTGCATATTTTAAATTCATAATGAGATCAAAAGGGATAATGCTAAGATGACCTGGAGATCAGCCCAAGACATGAGAGATAATTGTTTCCTTAATTGCGACGCCTGAATTAAATTACTTTTGCACTCTGTGTACTCAGATGATATGTAAAATGGAGGTCTCGGCAGCCCGTGGTCATTAATACTCGCTGGCAGCTCCTGCAGGAGTAGGGGGGTTAACCTGCGGGTCAGGCGACTCCTCACCGGTTTGCAGACACACACCACAGGCTGCACTTTCCGCTCCCAACAGCCGCTCACCGGCGCGGTCACTTGTGCCAGAGCCGCCCAGTCCCCGCCAGGGATGGCTGCAGTTCGTACTCCGTTCCTAGTAATTAAATTCAATCCAGGCTTTGCTCAGGTGGGGCAAAAACCCCATGCGTACGGCGAGAGGTGTTTAGAGAAGGACCAGAGGCTGCACCCGCCACATGTCTTTGCTTAGGAAAGAAAATTTTTAACCTGAGGGTGACATCTGAAAGTCATTCGTTTTTGCTTAGAAAACCAACATTTTTCTTAAAACCAACCAACTGTTCTGTACCAGGAAAAATAAAGCCACATCACTTGCAGGGAAAGTTGTGTTCAACAATACGGATAGCTCCCCGAGAAACCTGTGAATGAGGGCTTCTCTAGCACCCACAGGGAAAGGTGCTTACTCGGTGTAAAACCAAAGGCATCAGGCTTTACAAAAAAGGTTTACTTTAAGAAGACTTGATAAATTATCGTCCAAGGTTTTAATGAGTGGAAAATCAATAGTTATAGGCTGGCTGGGTGCTTATAAATGATGCTAATAGGTCAGCAGGCCTGCTGGTGCCCTCACGTCCCTCTGTAGCAGCAGCACACTTGGTAATGTGTTTGTAACACCTGGGGACTGTTTGTTAAACACTTGCGCTTATGTTTTGCAACTCTACTGTTTGCCCAGTGAGAGTTTAATAAACAAATAGGGAGTTATTCACTAATCGAGCATGGCTGAAATAATCCCTTCCTGGAATACGGGGCTCCAGCTCCAGGGATCATGGTCACTGCTCTTCACTCCAGCATTCGAAAGCTGCATCTTGATCTTTTGCAGATATCCTCTTTCCAAGCTATAGTGAAAAGCTAAAATTATTCCACAGAATTGCAAGTATAACTCAACCCTGATGGCTGGTTGAGTTGAAGTCAGATGTTCTGCTGTGTTCATGAGGTTTCGGCAGCTCATCAGGCCAGTCTCCTGCCAAATTGGATTTTTGGCTTTGGTGCTGAGTTCTCACTGATCACCTCACACCCAAGGACGGACGTCGGCCAGGTCCGCTGGCTGAGCGTCTGCTGAACTGACCTGAGTTCGGTTCGTGGGAACGGGAGGAGCGCATCCGTCCCAGGGCTCCAGCTCCCGGCTCGCAGGGAAGGCGAGACAAAGCAGAAACACAACACGGCTGCACGAAGTCGCACGTACCACAAAGCTTTCCATGCTCGGTCCCGATTCATAGCTGCGTGGTGCTCCTCAGCGGCTTTGCTCAAAGGAAAAGCTTCTGTTTTCCCAAAACACACATCTTCAAAGAGAGCGTACAGCGAGAGGTGTTTAGAGAAGGACCAGGGGCTGCACCTGTCACCTGTCTTTGCTTAGGAAAGAAAATTTGTAATCTGAGACACACATTTTCAAAGAAAGCTCTACACAATTTGTCCTCTTTCTTCCATAATATCAGTATACCTGAAATAAAAAAAAAAAATAAATAATTAACCAAGAAATTCCTACCAAAATGCCACCAGGCTCAGATCCACATGAAATGGCTCCAGCGGGCAGATCGACTACCCTGACCCTGCTATTCCTGCAGAGACAGGCAGAGTCTCACCAGGAAACTGGCAGCGTAATTCTCCCTCAGCGTCAGCTAAAAACTTGGATTTCCCACCATCATTCCCCCAGGTGTCTCTGGGCATGCTGAATAATTTGGACATAAAAACTCTGCTGTGCCTCCAGAACAGCAAGTCGTTATTTACAGGGGGAAAAATTAATTTAGATTGAAGCTTCCCCCCAAAAAATGGATTTTATCACTATAACTCTTTCCTATAAATGCAAGCATCTCACCAAAAGCTGTTTGCATTTGCGTGTCATCATTTGAGTACAGGCTCTGAAACAGAAATCCACCCCACGGGTGACACCAAATCCTCTGTCTCCTGCCCTTTCACTGTTTAATCACTCTGCTTCCTCGTTTGTCCTTCTGCAAGTCCCCAGGACAGGCATCTCACGCGCTTGTACAGCACCCGGCACAGCGAGGTCACGGTCCTGCTTGGGACTGCCGGTGCCACCGCGGCGTAGGCGATAGCCTGGTGGGGTTTCACCCAGAAATAACATATCGATGGCCGCTTGCCGGCTGACAGCAGCAAAGTGGCATTTTGAAACCATGCGTCCTAGATGATTATTAGCTAATGCTTGTTGAGCCAGCAGTGTAAAAATGAGATGATTTGGCTTCATGTGGAATCAACCCTCTAATCAATGTGCTTTAGTTCATGAAATTCATATTGAATTCTTAAGTACAACAATAACCGGTGAAGACTATGGTTCTGTGCCTGACAGCTCACCACAGCTTTACAGTAACAGACCTGGGGTTTGAATAACCTTTTACAAAATAGCCCGCTGCTCTCCTCCTTAAAGAGTGAAGGAGCCGCAAGAAGGTCATTATTTTTAATCTCTTCTTCCTATTGATCATTTGCACAAGAGCAGATCCGTGGCAAGGAACTGTTCATCCTGGAAGAAATATGCCCTCCCCACCGGGGGGAGCAGGATTGTGGTCACTCCAGCAGCAGTTCCTTCACACCACGTGTTCTCCAGAGCTTTGTCATAAACCACCGGTGATATGAACTACTTGGCTTCTTCCAAGAACTTGGCTTTCATTGACTCAGCGTCCCACGAGTTAAACACCCACCCAGAGACCTACGGTTCTTGCTTTGGCTGCGGAGAGCCGCAGCTGGACCCACCCAAGAGCTACTGCAGAGACTTGAACGACGTGAAAACCTTTCAGACCTTGTCCCAGTTGAGTCCAGTAGGAGTTTCCTTCAGTTACAGAGTACAAAACAGCATCCTCACTAGATACCTGGTGGTGACTTCTCCAAGACCCAAAGGGGATGTCAGTCCTGAAGCAATTTCTTCGCAGGGAGAGTAGAAGCATCCTTTTTTCCTCCTAGGACAGAAACACTTATTTCCTTAACCCGTCCCCCATTTCCCTTCACGGCAGGAAAGCACCACACCGGCTGGTTTCAACGTTGGCTTTGACAACAGGCTGCTGCTGCTCAAACCTTCTTTCGGTGGAGGCTGGGGGCGCAGCACAAGACTCCTTTAGGAGTCCCAGCTGCAGGGAAACACTCAGCATCACTGCTCAGTCTCACCTTGCCTTCGAAGACAAGGGGTGTGTGTTCAAGCGAAGACAAGGGGTGTGTGTGTCGTGCCGGTCCTGAGGCTGCCATGGAGTGTCTGCAGCCCCTGCGTCATTCCACGCTGGTGACAAGGACACCGGCCACCACCGTCACTGGCAGCGAGGGGCAGGAGACGAAGCATTTCTCGTAGTCAGCTTCAATTTTGGCCACAGCCTTCAGCGCAGGGTGCCGGGAAAGGTGGATAAAGGCATTGATGTGCTTACTACATTGCTTTTTATGCATTATTTATAGGTGGTTAAGAATCTAGAACTGTTATAAACAGCGGCAAATGTGAACAGCCTTAATTTTAAATAGTTTGTAACAGCTATCAGGTGGTTACGGGTTTTATTACGAGTAGCTTACGGACTTGCTGAGTTCTCTAACCTGCGAAAACAATTGATCATGTAATAAAAACATTAATATGAAGTGCAACTGCAAGTTATTAACCTGAATATGAAAACATATTTAACCTTATAAGAAGGCCCAATTAAAGATAGAGAAGACATAACAGCATGTCGCTGTATTTTTGGTGTACACGATTCAAAGAATAAAGAATTAGAAGATAATATTAAAATGAAGAATATATTAGCAACCCCTTGCATATGCCAGACTCCAAGCTCACGCTAGTAGGCAGCCAAATTAAATCTACTGAATTGCATCAACTTACACTTTTGCAAGGGGTTTGGCCCCAGACAGAGGCGAGTCAGTTCGCACGCCTGGTCTCGTGGCAATAGGAGTGCTGGGGCAGACGAATGGGCTGTGTGGGGAGTCAGAAGGTCAGGCAGACCCTCAGGTGGGAGCTGAAATGAATCTTCCAGGCGGGAGGAGCTACAGCGGGGTGACAGCCAAGGGGGAACTGCTTGTGTAAGTGGCTACGGACAAGAATACAGTACGAGGTAAAAAATATCTTTTATAGAATCACAGAGTGGTTTGGGTTGGAAGGGACCTTAATGACCACCCAGTTCCACCCCCCTGCCATGGGCAGGGACACCTCCCACCAGACCAGGTCGCTCTCAGCCCCATCCAGCCTGGCCTTGAGCCCTGCCAGGGAGGGGGCAGCCACAGCCGCTCTGGGCAGCCCGTGCCAGGGTCTCACCACCCTCACAGGGGAGAACTTCTTCCTTATATCTAACCTAAACCTCCCTTCTTTCAGTTTCCTTACGCAACAGCACCTAGGCAGGGAAAGGAATACACTTTTTCACTGAAAACATAGCCAGAAAGGCTGCGTTGAAGGCAGCATAGTGTCCCACAGCACCCCTGGCAGAGCACAGGGCGGCGTGCTGTCGTGGGCGATGGAGCTGCGGCACCGAGAGACCCAAGGACGCACCAGCTCGGGCAACACGAGACACAAACTCGTTTCCTCTCCTCCCTGCAGCTGGGCTCACCCAGCACAACGCCTCTTCGGGCGGCGGACACAGCCTCGCATCAGTCTTGTGCCCACGGCTTTGCCACCCGACAGACTGGGGCACACAGTGAACCCCGTGACGCAGCGGTGACCAGCTGGGAGCAGGGGTTTGGCAGGAGAAGCAAGACCCAGGGCTGGCAGCATTCAGCACTGCTTCGTGGAAGCCAGCGTGGCTCATCCCCACCACCCGCTGCGTACCCAGCCCCCTCAACGTGCCCGTGTAACTGCTCCGCCTGCACCCTGCGCGCTCCCGGCTGCCCGTCACACCTCGCGCTTTACGAATGCACCGAACGCGTCTGCCAACTGCAAGCAAAAAATGACATAAGCTGTCCTTTTCCTAGTCAGAACTGCATTTTAATTCGTTTTCTTTAGCCAGAGGATACGTTTTCATGCAGACAGTGGTGGGAGCGCAGGCAGCCGCCTGTTACACCTGCCCACCTACACCGACTAATGAGAAACCATTCAGACGGAAACGCCGAGATTGTATCTTACAGCTAACTGGGTAAACGGCGTGGTGTGCTGAAACCTGGAATAACAAAGCTGGAAGCAAGGTACAAAGAAGGATGAATATCAAGTAAATTAAAGGTTTTGCGGGAGGCTGATGGGAAAAAAAGCACTCGGACAACTACCATCAAAAAATCCCCAAAGCCTCTAGGTCAGAAAGTCCAGCTTCAGTTGGGGAAGATAAAATCAAAGCAGAGAACAAGATTAGTGGTTGTGAAGAGCAGAGAAATCTGTTATAAATCAGATAAAGAGGCTGAGGTCCCCAGGAGGATGCTCTCTGGTAGCGTTAACCTCCCACAAGGAGGAAATAATTGCTTTGGAGGAGGTCAACGCAGAGCACTCAAAAGCCCACTAAACAGCCTAAACCCCATTAAAACGTGAAGCACCACCAACCCAGGTGAGCCCAGATTTCGTTTGCACACCCAGGCTTCAGCAAAGGGAAGACACAAGTCGCCCGCAGGAGACGGAATGCCCGGTCACCGCAGCGAGCGGCGCCCGTCCCGGTGCCCCCTCCTGCCGACGTGAGCGAGGGGAGGCACGGGCTCAGTGCACCCGCTGGAAGCGTCCGCCCCAGCAGGCGCTTTTACAACCATCTGTGTTATGTCAGCGCTGGAGAACGGCGGCCAGGACCTGGGTCTGCCCAGTGGAGCCCCACGGTCCTCCCACAGCATCGTTCCTTACCAGCCGCATGCAAACCCCAAACCAAGCGTTTTCCTTCAGCTGCGTTTCGTGGACCCTGCAGAAGCAAGCAGCGGACCCACGGACTAGTTCACCACCCCGTAACCTCCAGGACTGGTCAAGAAAACGCAGTTTCAGTCTTTAGCCCTCTATCCTACAACAGCACGTGTAAAAGACGCATAAAAATTCAGAATAATCCCTAAATGTGCAAGCAGATGTGCAACTTCAAGTTCATTCAGGGAGCACAGTTAGGCGCACACATCTGCAGTAACATCAGCCCATTTTGGTCCACCTGCATTTGCAAGGTCAAGAGAAAAAATCATCTTTTTCAACAGCTTTGAGTACTTTTTTCCCAGCATATTACCTTGACCGCAAGCTCCTGCCCCCACTTTAAACACATCTTCTGACTCCACAGAGGAGCAACCCCAGCCAAGTCTTCTAAGACATGAGCTTCTTCATTGACCTCACTGCATTATAAATAATTTCCATAGAAACTGGAAATATTCCCCAAACCAACGGAGGCTTCCTTATTTCCAGCAATTATCTTAAGGTCTGATTTGCATTTTAAATGTCACCTGTATAAATTAAACCTGTTTACTGCTAACACTGTCATTATTCTGAGTCATCTGGCAATAGCCAGCTACAGAATTGTTTTGTTTCCTCCAGAAAGCTCTACTACAAGAACATCCCCCAAAACGCTCACTGGGGCTGTCCTCTCCAGACACCGGCAGTTAAGCTACAGAATATACCATTTTTCCCTGGTCCCCTGCTAATTCTGGCAATGCAACTATTCAGAATATCACTCGGGATTTTTTGAGCTGTTGCTGCGGATCATGCAGCTGATCTTCACTACTGAAAGGACACGCAGGTCTGGTATTTTCAGGCATGGATTTGCCTTCTCCTACGGTCATTTTTTACGTTATAAATATTTCTTTCTTATACTAAACTTTCATGGCAACCAGAAGGTCTTCTCCCCACCTGAAAATGAGTCAGTAACAAAATGGCTGTGCCCCTCATGGACAGCTGTCAAACTGGTTGGCTCCCAGCTCAATCTGGGAAATCTCTACAAATCCACCAGTGCCCGCAGGTTAGGTAAACTCTGAATTATCTGTGTCCTTGCCAGCAAGGCTTCAGCACCCTGGTTCACAGCCACCCGATCTGCTCACGGACAGCACTGCTGCTAATTTCAAACACTAAAATTAGCAAAAGGCAAATCGTTCAGTGACATCCCGCCGCGCTCAGCCCGATACGCTGTAAACTTTGGGTGTGGGAAACCAGAGCCCGACCATATACTCCTGTGCCACACGGATAAGAACCAGCAACAGTGGTGATTTGCTGTTACAGAGCAGCTTTTCATCCTCAGACCCGAAAAGGGTTTATAAAATGAGGCTGCATTGGGTCCAGTCCAGGCCGATGGCAGAGGTGGGGTCAACGCCTGCCATTTAAACTTGTGCAACCCCCTCCCACCCCTGGGCGTGAACCAGAGCACGTTTCACCTGCAGCCTCCAACCCTGACTGCTGAGGAACATCTCCCCGACCTTTCACTAGCAGCAAAGTCCCTTGAAGATAAGAGAAGCCAGAAGTGTCGGTCCTGACCACCCGTGAAGACCCCCTGACGATGGGTTGGTAATTGCCTTCCCCCTGGTTTTTGTACAATACCATTGTAACCACTTGTGACGTTTTCCTTCATTCATCATTCTGTTTTTTTCCACCCTTCAGACAAATTCTGACAGTTATACCTATCGGCGCCCAGGACTGTAAACTGAAGAGGAGCTGCTAAAAACATAGTTCCTTCCCAGAAATTAAAAACTGGGGGGGAGAAAGACATGTTCCTTAAATATCCACAAACCAAACCTTTCCATTTACAAAAAAAAAAAAAAAAATAGAAACATCTGAGATTTTGGAGACCTTCCCATGAGGTCTGAGACCCACCTCAGCACCCACAACTGTGGAGACAAAACGTTCCCACTCTTGTTACTAAAACCCAGCAGCTATGCTTTTTCATCTTCCTGCTCCGATGCAGCATAAGCAGGTATCAGAGCCTCACAAGGTTACTAGCTGATGTCCTTCAGCATAATTGTTCAGGAAAATTATTATTCTAAGGAAGTTTATGAAATGATTATTTTGTCCAAGTTTCCAGTTCAGCTTAGAGATCAACCTAGGTGAACTAATTTCATCTCCCTACTGATTAAATGCTTCATATTAATATAACCCTGAGAAGGCAAGTTCAAGAAGCCTGTTTTTTCATTCCCTGGAATAATTAGATCTTGAGAATAATTTTGTACCTCCTTGGCTTCCTCCAAATTTGTTATTTCTTAAAAAAAAGCCCCTTTCCTGTAACTTCTGTTGCCATCTGTCCTAAGAGGCAAACCAACATTTTAACTCTGCCTAGCAAAAACACACGCGGGTTTACAGAGTAAATAAACTAGAAAAGCAACGAAGAGCCAGGCTCAGAGAGCTGATTTACACCAGTATCACTCCGCAGGGCCAGGACACGGTCAGAAACACCCCCTCTTCTTTAAAAGGTAGTTGAAGATATCGAGGTTGTTTTCTTTGCTGTGGATATAATCAAGAGTTTGCCCAGCAGAAGTCAACTTTCGATGGACACGACCTCACGACACAACACTGGCTGGTTTTGCAGCGGCGTGGAGAGGCAGGGCAGAGCACGGCGGCTCTCAGGACGCGACGTCCAACCTCCTGTGTCCCCAGTCCCGACTCAGGACCAAGCGGGGAGAACAGTTGTTAAACCCACTGGTGCTTTCAGAAGTTAGGTAATTTAAATACCCGTGAGATGACTGCAATTAATGAAGACGCTGTAACGAGCTTGAGGCTCTGGGGCCCCGTGCAGAGCAGGCACCTCTCCACACCAGCGCCAGGGACGGCCTAGCGGACCACCAACAACAACTGCACAGGGACTGCTTTCATCGATGTCAGAGGATTTTGTGCAAAGCCCTAATTTAAAAACATATCCTATCTCAGGCTATTATTCCTCTTTTCCTAAAGCTTCTGCTGTAATTTTGCATCGCAAAGTGTCTCTGAATTTTCCTTCGTGGAGGATGTTTTTAACTGGTGGTGAGAGGGGCTGGGGGACAGCGTTTAAGGTCCAACTGGACTCAATTCTTCAATATTCATAACATGAAAATGTCACTTAAAGAGGGATACGCCGTTTGTCACTAAGGAGTCCCTGCAGGCAGACCACCACCAGCCCTTGAACACACCGCTGCAGGGCTTGGCCCTCAGCACTGCCCAGCCTGCAGCATGACCTTGACATGAAACACAGCCCCCAGTGGCACCTGAAAACAAAGTGCTCGTGTCTTAACCCTGCAGGAGCCTGCCAGCACCCAGCCTCGGCTATGCCCAGTCAGGCAGAGAGCGAGGAAACTTTGCAGAGTGACGCTGCTGGCCTCTACGTGTGAGGAGCATCCCGGTTTAGTTTTCTTTTTAAGCTACTAAAACTGATACAGAAGTGTTAATTATGTCTTTGTTCCCTTTGAGGGCTCTCAGCTCAATTAGTTTGTGTAAAGCACCGAGGTTCCAGTTCAATCTTAATGACAAGGTCTCCCTCCACATACCACCGACTCCAGCCAGCGCTTAATTGCAATGATAGTTAAATGAGGAGATGGCAGTTAAGGATGGCACGCGCTCCGCTTGGGAAGCACCGTGCGAAATTTCCACCGTGATTTACAGCACTGCAGATCTTCTCTTTCAGACGTGAAGCCGGGGCGGTGGGTAAGTTACTTGCACCGATTTCTATCGGGGAAATATTGCCGAGGCCCCGGCGGGAGCCACTTTGTCTCGCTGCCTTTCGCATGGAGACATCCCACATCGCAAGTGCAGCTTTGTGCTGACCTGTGATCCCAGGATTTCTTAACACCTTCAACTTGGAGGAAACAGGACTGACAGTTTAGGACTTTTTCCTTCAGCAGTTCTGGGATGAAAACCATGCATAGAGATAGGGGAATACCAGGGCAGAATCCCACCTTTTCATGTGAATCGCCACGTTTCTTCATGGTCTTTAATGGAAGAGAGCATTAGGGTATATTGGTCATTATGGTCTCAACCCTGTTTTGGATTTTTATGCATGACCAGGACAAAACCAGAAGAATAAAATAAAAAATAACATCAGACACATATTTATGCTCAACTAAAAAATACTTTTAAAGTCAATATTGTGCAAAGTTCACCGCTCCTTTAGGCAAAAGGAATCTATCCTTTCAACATCTTCCGAGTTAAGTATATCAGACCATTTTCACGTCCTCCCTCCCTGCCCCTGCTCTGCTGGGGTTTGCACAGGCGGCAGGGCTGCCGCGACCTCCCCACGAGCACCGCACCCAGCCCGCACCCAAGCTACAGCAACAGCGGCAAGAAGTGAAGCTCAAGAACGCACCAGGGAGGCCGATGCCTTTCACCCTTATTTGTAAACCAAACGTTGTTATTCTTCGCTTTGGAATAACACCCAGGAGCTCAACTCCCTTCCCCTCCAGGGACCCGGCTGCGCGGGGCGATGCGACGCTCTGGCCGCAGCAGGGAAAGCTGCTCCCTACGAGGACGTTCAGGGGGTGACAGAGCTGCCTTTGCCCAGCGATGCGTGGGTCGGTAATGCACCGTTTAATGCAGCTTATCCAACTCCTCGGAGGAACAGGAGCCTCCCAGATGATGGGTTGGAGCTGCAGCCCGTGCCCTGCCCGGAGCCAAAGCGGCTCAGCCCCGCGCGTTGGGGCACTGTCCTCCGGGGATGCAGCAGGGCGGGGGGTGACAGTGAGGTGACAGCGGGGTGGTGCGCAGCACCACCTCAGGACACCCAGCAGCACATTGTTTTACATAAATATACCCCCCACACACCTCACCCCTATTCAGTTCCAATCCCAGGGTCCCTCCTCAGGCCCCCCATTCCCAGGGCAGGCGCTGAGCCCCGCCGTCACAGCAGCCAGGGCTCTCGGAGGGGATCCCTCCACTGACCGGGCTGCTCCAGCACACCAGGAACTCACCCCAACCTGCAGTGAACACTGCTCTGTTTCAGTATAATGTGCCCTAATATGTTTTCCTTTCATTTACCTTTCATTTTTACTGTTATTACAAG
Organism: Leptosomus discolor; assembly: GCF_034619465.1. Classification (NCBI taxonomy): domain Eukaryota; kingdom Metazoa; phylum Chordata; class Aves; order Leptosomiformes; family Leptosomidae; genus Leptosomus; species Leptosomus discolor. Next base: position 1,986,652 of record NC_141399.1, read on the forward strand.
GCAATGCAACTTTCATAACCATGCATTCATTACCATTTGAGCTATCCCTCCAGGAAATTGCGCTGGAGAATCTGAGAACCAAAGATAAATTACACGTTGTAATTATAGTGGCAAGCTTGCTGCTACAACAGCCTGGAAGTTGCAACAGGGAGGCTATAAAACAGGCACGGGTTAGTGCCGCTCGCAGCCAGGGAAAATAAGCTCAGACCCCAAAGCCTCGCTACTAGAAATAACGCGACTGCGGTCCAACAGGAGCGAGGGATTGCCGTTTGCCTCTCTGTTCGAAAAGGATGTCACACCGACAGATTCAAAATGAAACTGCCGTTAAGCATTTACTCCAAAGGCCGCTCTCATCTCTTTGTACGTAACATCACTCAGTGCAACTGAAACAAATTCCTAGTGATCAGGTTTTTTGTCGTTTTTTTCAAGGTTTGAGTGAAACGGAATAGGTTGCACTTTTCTCCAGCTTCCCTTGGTGGTCGTGTGCCCGCTCACACCGAGACTGGCGGAGCTGCTTGAAACCAGCCTTTCCACATCAGCACCGGGAGCACAGAGGCAACAGAAGCGCTTTTATGTGTAAAGAGGCATAAGCTTATCCCTAAAGCCTCCTCACTGCCTCGCAAGGAGAGAAACCACTCCTGCTTTTAAGCTATAGCTGATATGTAGAATGCAAACGATAAAAGGCCCAAGAATCAAAAGCAAGTGTGAATAACTGCTGCAGTTCGGGAAGGAAAAGTGGCTGCAGAGCCGGGAATTAAACCTCCTTCCAGGGACCGAGAGCTGCAGGAGGCCACCCAGTCTCACAGAGGGACTCTCAATTCTTCCTCAATGACTGTAGCTGGAAGTATAAAATAACATTTCATATCTGAGACAAGTATCGGTAAGACGACCTCACGGCACAGACCTCAGAGAAGTCCCTCATCTAATAGTAAGACCTAGAATAGCTTTCAAAAATCATAACCTCGACACTAAAAAGGCGAATATACACAACCTCCAGTATTGGTGAAAACCCCACAGCTTGATCACCCGGTCACTGCTGCGTGATTGGTTTCTCAGCAGCACAAGCCTCAAACTTCCTGAACGGGAAATTTTAATTTCAGGGCACCACTAATTCCTAGTGCCTGGTATTGCTGCATCACAAAAGCTACCGCAGCATTGCTACAGGCGTGTGACCTTTCGCTCTGGGGCTTCGGCTCAATCCGTTCCCCCATTTCCAAGTGACAAACCCCACCTTTCCCCATCCCTGCGGGGCACTTCTGCATTTACGCCGCCTCGCGCTCTCGCCGCCTTCCCAAGACACTTGCTGAACACCAGGGGGGGTACGGGGAGCTCCGCACTTCTGCCCTTCTGACCACAGTCCCCCCAAACCCGCACTCCTCCTCTGGGCCCCGACTGCGGGCGTGGGGCAGACCAAGAGACTCGGGAGCGTTCCTACGTGCCACAAGCTCGCGCGCAGCCGGTGCACAAGGTTCACACACCAAAAGCGGTGCTCGGCAGCCGCCGCCGCCACAGCGATGTTCTTAAGGGTGGAAACAGCAAAGGAAAACTCCTGGGGTGTCGCTGGATCAGAAATTCTTTACCTTTACAGACGCCCGTGCAGCGAAGGCACCAACGCTTCATCCTCCCGAGCAGTGACGACAGGCAGCACCTTCCCAGTCTGGGATAAAGGGTGTTGGAGAAGAGGAACTGGTGTAAGGACCGTTCCCTCAGCACAACCGCTGGGCAAACCATAGTTTCCAGAGGGCAAACTAGTTTTCAGAAGCCTTAAATGTGTATGTGTTATTTAAATATCTTTTTATCCATTTCTTAATGAATCTGGGTTTCTCAACCCAAATTTTTGTTCTGTGATGACGACGATCTGAGAGCTGCCGCATTTCAGCATTACTACGGCGTTTTTTATGCTACGGAGAGGCTTACCCAGCAGTAACAGCTTAGCTTTGGAGGTTCTGTGATAACTGACAACACAATTAAAATAATTTATACAACATTAAGGGGTTTAATTGTTATTTATTTTACAGTCATTTACCTTTATTTTAAAACTAAGGCGGCTAACGCCAAAGATAATTACTCAGAAAGAAACGTCAAGCTGCCTAATGACTAATTAATTTTTTTTAATTTCCTACCAGGTTTTCCCTTTGCACAGCCAAGCCCAGCACCCAGTGAAGGCAAAAGCCCCCACTGGCAGCAAAGGGGGCTGCAGTTTGCAAGACTTTTGTGCACAGTCACCAAGATCATTTTCCTCAGCCCACCACAGGACGAGCTGTAGCACTGTTCCTGCTCCCAAAAGCGATCTCCCTCTCCAAAGAGCAGTGGCAAACGATGCAGTACCCCCTCTCCAAGCCTCCCTACCTGAGCTCCAAGGGTTGACGCGCCTGCCTACGCCTGCACGGCTCTGGGCTCGTACCAGCCCTGCCGTCCCTCGCTGGTGACGCGCGGCAGAAGCCGCGGGGTGAGGAGGGATCCCACCTCTGCGCGCGATGATTAATGTTGGTGTGCCGCTATGGATCGCCATCGGCGCTGTTCTTGACTTCTCCCGGGGCTGGAGCATTGCTTACAGCTCCTCATTTTCTCTCCTTTTTATTGTTTGCATTTATCTTTTTTCTTTTTTTTTTTTTTTTTTTTTCACATTGCATCCACTTGTATCTTTTTAATTATCTTTTAAACAGAGATTGAAGCCTCAAAACTCACTCAGCCGCAAGCTGTTGCGCCAGAAGCCACCCAAACCATGGGCTTAACCTCCTGCAGCACCCACCTGCCCTGTCACCTCTGTCCCCCGGGAAAAGAAGCTCCTGGTTTCAGCCGGGAGCCGGCAGGGAGTCCCCGGGCTGGCTCTGGCGGCAGCGGGTGCCCTCGCCGTGTGCCGGGCTGCGCTGGCAGCTGCCCCAGCTCCTCTCCAAAATCCCTCCGTGCTTTCGAGCTATGACCATAAACGCTGTGACACGAGGGGGTGAAACACAGGAGAAGAGATCCTCTGGATTCTTTCAGTATTAAAGCCTCAAAACGTCTCCTGCAATGAATTTGCTGAACTTTTATCGCAGCAAACCCCAGCGAAATCCCTGGCCTGGAAAACAAAGCAGAGACTTGTTGTATCACATCCCTCCCGCGACACAGGAGGTGGCACCGCTCCATCCAGCACCAACCTGTTGGGACCAAAACAATCACCCGCCAGCAAACACGGGGGCAGGGAGGGGGGTGGATGCATTCAGACTGTGCAAATTCTCCAAAACCGTGTCTTTTCCGCACAGCGCCTTGGGATGGAGGCAGGTGCTGTCCCCCCGGAGCCTCCAGCTGCCCCAAGCCAGGCTGCCTGGCCCCAAGCACTGGACCAGCTCTTCAACTACAGAAAAGAGTTTTTTTTTTTTCCTGGTACACAGTGTATCAGACTGGATTTTTTTTTTTTTAATAGTAATACAAAAGCCTGGAACAAATTGATTTTGCTGCTCCTGTATTTATTATGCAGGAAGAGGTGTCCCTAATTAGATAATATTAGATTTCTTGGCTCACACAAAGCAATTCAGAAATAAGACTCTCATTATTGATGGGACAAACCATACAAAGAAACTGAGTAGGGTTTAATAATGCAGAAAAATATTAGAGGGAGGAAGGCTTTAATTCTTAATAAGTAGATCCATGGGTTTCATTAACCAGCATTCAAGACTCTTTTTTTAGGGCTGCTTTTATTACCTAATTAATTAAAGCCTGACCAGTAAGATAGATTAATCTAATGGAATCACACCTTGTATTAATAGCAATACTAATTAATCACCAGACTGGAACATTCCTCACCCGCTGAAGAGAAATCTCTCCGGTGTTAAGCTAGAGAAAACCCTGAAAAATAAAGGTAAAGGATGGGCTGAGCACCTTTTTTCTTCCCCAAAACGTGGCTTGGGGGAAGCTGGGAGGTGACACACGTGTGACATCACACCCCTGCCACTGCGCGCAGGTCTAGCATCACCCGCAGCGGGTGAACGCGGCCAGCCCGGCCGACAGAAGCCAAACTGCAGAGTTTCGCTGTTTGAGAGTCTCCAGGGCGCCCGCTATCAGCAGGGGAGCAGGGCCCACAGGCCGGCAGACGGGCAGCACCACCACCCCTCACCCGGTTCGCCCTCGCATCCCGATGGATCGACCCTCCAAAAGCCATTCGCCCGTTTTGCCAACGAGCGGGCAACCACCCAATAAATACAAATATGCACTCGGTTCGGGATGGCCAGGACCGCGTGGCAGCACAGGGCGCCCGTGGAATCGCTCCTGTGTATTTTGAGGGCTGGTGCACACTAACAGACAGGGTCTGTTTGTTGTTCTTTACCTTCGCTCTCGCTACTAAACCCTCTCCCCGGTTCAAAAAGCACCGCGGCTCGTTTGTGTGGTGTCAGTAGCAAAACACACTCAGGCGCAGCAGCCCTCCAGATCTAATAATTGTGTGTCAGCAGAAGCGAAAGGCTACATTTTTCACATTATGAATAATACATTTTTAATAGTGTTTTCATTTCTCAAGTTTTAAATGGAGCATCTTAAACCCCTTTCCACGGTCTCATCCTTGCTTCGCCCCTGGGTGCTACGTCTCGGTGCAAGCATGCTCTCGGGATGAAGGCAGCCAAGGATAAACCAAGACCGTCCTGCAACACAGGGGACTCTGCATTTTTTTTCCAAATCACTGGGACCTCCATTCATACACAAACTGCCTGCACTTCAATGCATCTCAAAATTAACACCAGACCTCCTTTCTTTCTCCTTATCGCACATTTTTAGCCAGCGCCAGATGCTGTGACTTCAGGAAAAAAAGAGAAAAAAAAAAGAAAAAAGAAAAAAAAGGAGGAAAAAAGGGGAAAAAAGAAAAAAAGGAGGAAAAAAGGGGAAAAAAGAAAAAAAGGAGGAAAAAAGGGGAAAAAAGAAAAAAAGGAGGAAAAAAGGGGAAAAAAGAAAAAAAGGAGGAAAAAAGGGGAAAAAAGAAAAAAAGGAGGAAAAAAGGGGAAAAAAGAAAAAAGGAGGAAAAAAGGGGAAAAAAGAAAAAAGGAGGAAAAAAGGGGAAAAAAGAAAAAAGGAAGGAAAAAAGGGAAAAAAGAAAAAAGGAGGAAAAAAGGAAAAAAGAAAAATAGAAAAAGAAAAAAGAAAAATAGAAAAAGGAAAAGGAAAAAAAGAAGGAAAAGGAAAAAAGAAAAAAAAGGCAAAAAAGCAAAAAATAATTTAAAAAACAGAAAGAAAAACACTGCTAGGAAATAAAATCAGTCCCAACTCTTTTGGATTTGATTTTTCTTTCACTGAATTATGGAATAATTATTGCACTCCACAAAGTACCATCCTGCTTAATGACAGCACATTAAAATAGCAAAAAGCCTGTTGATGTGCATAAAGCGCAGATCCAGGCTCTGCTGGGGCGCATCAGCGCTGCACCGAGCTGCGGGTATGGAAGGAAGAGGGAAGGAGGAGTAGACATCTGCAAAAAAAAAAAAAAAAAAGTCATCTGTAGCTACTGCATAATTTGTTTTTTCATTAAGCCGCATCCGAGAGCAAGAGGATATTTGTTCTATTAAAAATGCTTATTTAAAACCTCCTTTTAGAGTTAATTTTTCCTCCTGAAGGCTGCTTTAAAAATCAATCTCCTCTGCAAAAGAGGAGGAAAAAGCAGTATTTTTTCAAAACAGAGTTTTGTATTTCATCTGAAGTTAATGAAACGCAGCTCCTTGACGAAACCATAGAATGCCATATTGCTAGCGCTACCATTACGTGATGAAGATAATTGATTCATGGTACTTTTCAAGAGCTATTAATGTTAAGAATTACTTATTCCACCAAATGAACATTATAAAAAAATTAATAATATGCAGATTGTCATTGTTGTGAAAGCCTCTGAGCCTTTCAGGGCGAGTAATTTCAGTTATTCAAAAATATTAATAAACTAAAATCTTTCTTTTTTCTTTTCATTTTTCTAATCTGGTGTTCCACGTTTTCAGAGCACCTGCCCCGAGCGCGTAAACGCCGCCGCGTTTTGTGACCTGCCTCTGAAAACGCCCAGCGACCCCCGGCCCGGAGAGGTTGGCCAAGGGGCATCTCCGGGTGCTGGGGCGCTCCCAGCCACACCAACCGCTCCTCGTGGAGACCGGACTACCGTGCTCCTTCCCCGACCCAGTAAACCCGCACCTGATCAAAAAGCACGGACCGTGGCTGCTCCCAGCTCTCCCAGTTCACCAGCCGCCACGGCAGCTCCTACCCCGGGTCCGTCGTTCCTGCCTGTGCCGGGCACAGCTCGCAGGAGGTCAGAGCATCTTCCGCACTTACGGGCTGGAACGTACAGGTACCTTTTTCATCCTTATTAGCACTACCTAAATAAGGAAAATGACTTTACAGAACTCGCTGGAGTGACTGTTTTAAGACTCAAACTTGCCTCCTCGCCCTGGAAAACGTGAGCAGCCTGCTCTCGTCACTGGGATGCCGAGTTGGGCTAACAGGGAGGCTACAGCAGCTCTCCCAAGCTGTCAGCTTCAATAGCCACTCAAAATTTAAGGCAACAGAAATTGCATTTGCTTTAGGAGAGAAAAAAAAAAAAAAGATGCTTTTCAACATAATCTTTCCAATCAAATGCCTGCCTCATCAGCAGAAGCGAAGTGAGGGACAAACAAGGCAAAATTCGTACAAAGCAGCTTTCAGCAAACGCTTACTGATCTCTTTGGTGGATAAACGGTAAGAGTGGCGGTCAGCGAAACAAAATTCATCTCTCAAAGAAGTTTCAAGCAAGGACAAGGGTAAAAGGTCTCCAGGAACCAGAAGAGATGATTTTCCAGCAGCAGTGGGGAGAAGCACAGCGAGGGAGCGGTGCGGCTGGGCCGCTGGCAACACAGCACAGCTTTGCCTTTCACACTCCTCTTTCCTTAACGTTTTGCAGCTCCCCCCAAAGGAGAACCAGGGCTCCACAAAGCTATGAAACTACGTTTTCCAACGCTCCAAGATATCACTGTTGTCCTCCTGCTGTACAACAGAAATCTCCAAACGGTGGCACAAGAGTGGTCTCTGGTGGAAGCAGATCAGATCTACAGCGCTGCCACCAAACGCACGGGAACCTTCGTCCACAGCTCCAGAAGTCACTTCACTTTTGCTGTCATACTAGGTTAGCCTGATGCATTCTTCCCTAAAAAATGAGTTCTCACACAAATTCTGGGACTTTAGATCTTTGATCACAGCCCATCTTCCTGTACTCAAATCTGCCCGAAAACAGAGAACGGGAACAGTGGCTTTTCTGAGGTGATTTTCTACAGTCACAACACACTGTCCCACTTCAGAGCTGTAACATTGGCCAAACAACTTTCCGACAGCTGATAAGGAAAGGAGACAAGATAAGGAAAGAGCAAATAGCTGCTCAGGGCAGTGACACCGCTAGTAAATGTGCAACCACAGTGAAAACGTTAAGAGCTCGGGTTCTTTCCCCAAAATCAGGATTTCAGCCCACTTACGCTTACTTCAAAATCGACTCTTTGAAGTCTGAAAGTAGCATTACATGAGTAAAAAAATCTCATCACTCCAAAATCCAGAGGAATTTAGAAATATTGCAAAAATCCAGTCACTAATGTTCAACAGATGCTTCCTTGTAACTTGGAGTTTGATCAAGACAACAGAAAATGTCCTGTCAGCTTCAGTGGCCTTTGAACAGGGACTACAAACCAGAAGAGAACAGAAGAGACAAGGTCGATCAAAGAGAAAACAAATCAACCAGAAAAAAAGGAAAAAAAAAAAAGAATCCAAGTGATGGTCAGTTAGTTTGTTTCCACATTCCTGGTTTTTAACATGGCATGAGCTGTTTCCCAGGGTAGTTATGCACAGACTGGGAGGAGCCCAGCAAGGTTCTCGGTGCAGAATTCCCACCTGCACTAGGGTCTTCGTGGAGAAAGTGGTACTAGGGAACACCAGCGGGCAGGTACCGGTACTTACTCAGACTCAGCTGCCTGCTCGCGAGGCCAACAGCTTGATGCCACCACCCCTCACTTCTTCATTCCACATCAAACCACTGCTTTCAGCGCAGGCTGCCCCCCAAAATCATTACGCAGGGAAAATGAAAGGTGGACAGAGGGAGAGAGAGACGAGTTTTGTTTTGGAGGTGGGATGGGGTTTTCTGTTTTCCTGCAGCAGGGAGCCATCCCGTGTTCTAACCAGATGAAAATCCAGCATACACAAGAAGGCACCTCATGGCTGGTAACCAAGGCAGATGGAAGTTGGCAAGAAAGCTCTCACCAGAGTAATCCCTTCTCCAAACCATTAACAAATGTGTGTTACTGCAAGGATATGGGTGAGAAGTCTCATTTCCCCCAGGAAAAACAAAAGCTATTTCTTGCACACCTCAACTAGGCGTTCCCGAGCTAACTACGTCTAAGGTAAAGACAGAGCCAAGTGATCCTTGGAGACAAAAAACTGTCACAGTTGTGGCTGAGGCAGGTTCCTTCCTCCCTAAAACACCCAGCGGTACGCTGGAGTTATGGGGTATTTGCTGTAACAGCAATGCTCTCAGCAGCTACAGTTCATGACTAAGGCTGGCTCATAAAAAAAGGGAATTCCCAGCCTCCCCAATTTGTGGCCCACAGCCGGGCTACGCCCTCCACATCCGAGACTGCCACAGACACCTACGACAGCACTAGAGAACTGATGGTGGATTTTACTGAAATGGGAGGTCTGGAGCTCTTCAGACTGGCCAAGTCACCGAGAACTGGAAGGAGAGCCGCAAACCTGCTTGAACACGGACTTCAGACGGGTTTTCCTTTACTCACCCCTACTCCCAGGTCACCCTCAACTGCTGGAGTTTTCCTGCCTGGTGGATGGCAAAGATCAGGTGTGAAAACTCAAATTCACCTTTTCCCTGCGTTTGGGAGATCGCGCGCAGGCTGTACGACGGCCTCGCAAGAACTACACACATAAAAGTGGTCAAATACACCATTTTTTAATGCAGATTTGTAAAATTTAAGCTCAGTTTCGAAAGTTTAGGACATTTCATGAAAGAGCATTTGGTCCTCCTAAAAATTTCCCATCCTCAATTAAATACTTCATGGAAAAACAACAATTAAGCATACATTGCATTTTTAATCAGGAAAAACTGGTATTGCACATTATACCAAGAAATACAAAAGTCTGTTTCAGCAAGTTATTCCAGCAGTGTTATCGTTTCATTTTGATATCATTGACTTTATACAAAAGTTTTCATTTTAGTGCATAACATGTGCCCTGTCGTTACAGAGTAAAAAACGTATCAAAGCATTTTTAAAACAAAGAGGAAGAAAATTTGGCTCCTTAAAGCATACAAAGCCTTTTACCTCGCAGTCAGCACCAGTCTCCTCGCAGACAAAACCCATTCCCATGCTAAGATGGCTCTCAGATCACCTTGGCAGCACGAATTCCAACGCCGTGTCCAACCAGCAGCTGACCATACGCTATTTGGCACCGTAAGGAACGGTCGGAGTCCCTAAGGGCGGAAAGGTTGTGCTACCTGCCCATCCCGCTCCCATTCCACAGCCACCTCTCGCTCCTGTTCCTGGCACTGCACAAGAGGGGAAAGCACAGGGGCAGAACGGGGGCGCAACTTCCTTCCAGTCACGTAATTCCCCAAGGAAAACTCTGTAATGGATTTCAGAGCGTCACAGCGGGCTGGAGCCCCCAGCGGGGCGCTCAGGTGCTTCCAACGGCACCAAACACCGCGAGGCGACCGCGAGGTGCATCCCACACATTCGGAGAGCTCCACTGCAGGTTGGGGAAGGGGAAGGGTCACCACCAGACGCAGCCACCAACAGACCTCAGGCAACGCCCGTCCGGGCTTCCCAACGGCCCGTTGGGGAACGCTGCGTTGGGCTCCCGCGCTACCGGGGGCTTCTCGCTCCAGAGCTGCAGCAGGAGGATCTGCCCCAGCAGCGGCGCTGGGGGAAGCCCAGGCGGTTTGGCCTCCTGCCCGCCTCCGTCAGCGGAACGCGCTCCCTTCACGCGCCCTCCTGCTGCAGACCGAAGCACCCCTGCAGGCCCGGGTTACGAAGCTGCCCCCTGCACCTCTGCCCGTACCTCCTCGGATCGTAACGCCTCGAATTTACGTTGTGCAGCAAAAACAGGCAACCCAGGCATTCCAGCAACAGGTTTGCAAAGCCAGTTCTACAGGGGTTGGAATTGCCAGCTGCCCCACATATCAACGCAACCGGTTCTATCGCAATGTTTTGGGAAGTCTTAACATAACTCCCTCTCCCTCCTCAAAACACTCGCAGTAAGACTTAAGAAGACAGGATTAATTTTTTTTGCCTGAATACAAGATCCAACTATCATGGAACAGAAGACTCTACAACAAAGTCCCTGAGATGCACCTGTATACTAAAAGATTCAAACAATAACCTCTTCAGCACTAACTTCATATTTATTAGAAATGTTTTATGTTGCAACATATGGTTTATGAAAACCGATGTTGTTGTAAGAAGGTGAAAATACAGCAGATCAAGTTCGCCCTTACGTTTAAGCCTTAATTTAAAAACAATTAACCCAACGGTATCATTCAACTACTTCAACTGCAGTCAAAAGTAAAAAGCACATAAGCAACAGGGAGCCACTAAAATAAAAAGCCACTGTTATATTCAGAATAAGTTCTTTTGGCCTCAATTTGTTTTCATCCCTCCACAGCCCTGCCTGGATTTAACAGCTTTCTTCCTGAAAGTTCATAGAGTTATTCCTCCCACACACCTGAGCTGCACCTCAAGACGGTGGGATGAAGCAACAGCAGGTTCCCACCATCCCTCAGGGGAACCAGAAGGCACAGAGCAGGTACAGTACAGCAGCTGCTGCAGCCACAACCCTGACTCGGTGGCAGGCACCAGAGCGTCTCGTGGCAGAGGGAAGCCGGCAGGCCGCAGGCTCAGACCCCTTCCGAACTCCACCCCCGGGGTGCTGCAGAGGCAGCCCCTTTACCAACTGACACAGAGAATAAATCCAGCCCCGAAATACTCTTTGGGATGAGCACAAAAGCTGATATTCTTCCAGTATCTTAAAAAAAGAGAAGGCATCTCTTAGGCGAGTTTCTTCTTAAGTTACTTTGGGATCCACCCTATTTTGTAACCAGCTAGTCAGAAATACTTTATCCATCTTCCCAAGCAAGCTCAGTTTCTCCTGCTAGCGAAGAAAACTTAAGGCACTAACACAGTAATGCTGTCAGGAATGTGAAATAGTTTGTTCTTTGTATACTGTTATACCGGTTTTTAGCAGCATCTCTCCTGAAAAGGCACTAGATACATGGCAAACAACAGAACTTTTGGAACTTCTGCTCAGCTAAACTGTATCAAGTCAGCTGCTTGGAAAGCGGAGTGGCTTTGCAATTTCCCCTTCTCTCCCCGCCATTCCCTTCCAAAAAAAGGCACCTGATTGGTTTTGTTACTGGTTCCTGTAGCTATAGGCTCTTGTGGCTGTGCAATTCTATACAACAGCGTATCTGAGGGATATCACGACTATACTGGTAGCTTTTGACACGATCAGGAGTTATCTTTTCAAGGTACTATTCTAGATAGAGCGGGTTTGTTTCAGCAAAACCCATTACCAGTGGGTTCCTACCTGAGTAGCACTTAAGGTTGTGTATTGCTAGGCAGAACAATTCCATGATTAAACTTGGCGTGAGCAATTGCACTTTCCCATTCCTTCCCCAATCCCAAGATCATTTCAAATGAAATACTAGACCCTTTCCTAAAGGGACATTTGTAATACAGCTACAGAGAGGTAGCTAAGCAGCACGTGCCAATTGTCTCTTCTGTAAGTATATTCAGCCTTCATTCGCAACACCATTTTTCATAGGAAGTCTTAAAACAAGAAAGCTCTATTCAGGTGGCGCGTGAAGTCACCACAGTTCAGAAGACTGAACTCGGAAGAGAACTTCATCTCCCTTCATGTCCACCACTGAAAACTAACAAGCACGGGGGATACCCAAGTGACTCGGCGTCTGCAGGTGCCGCTGAAGAGGAGAGGAACGGCTGCAGCCGAACCCCGTGCTCCTCCTGCCGCACGGTAAGAGTTCCTCTGAAGAACCACTCAGATCAAGCCCACCATTCGGTCAATCTGTCTCATGTAGTTACTCTTCAGTGGCAGTAAGTATCTCCTCTCGTCAGGAACTCTGTTACACTGTGAACAAGAGGAGAGTATTTTTAAGAACTCAAACACAAAACCAGTCCATCCCACACCCTCTGTAATGGTTTCAGCAGCAGTAACCATAGATTTCCTCCCAGTACAGAAAACCGTACCCAGTAGCACTTCTGGTCCCAACTTTCCCACACTCTTTGCAAACCCACAGCACAAACCACACAAATGAACAGCAAGTGCTTCCTCAGAGCAGGCTGCAAACTTCCAAACACACGCCAAACTACTGCGGCTTGTTATTCAACTGAGACTTCCTTCACTATGACAACTGTGAATGTTTAAAATAATGCTCTTTTTCTGGAGGACTGGGGGCAGGAGGAGGAAAGGAACCATGCTAGAACCCACTAGCAGAGATTTTAAAAAATCATTCTGTACTGAAAACAGGTCTGTTTCGGTTGGGGATAGGCACCGGATCCACAGCTCTGTACTCAGCTGCTGCCGAGCTAAGCAAGGTCACCTTTACATGCCTCAAAACCATGCTGAGGGAAAGAAAAAGAAAAAAAGCTTTGTTTAAATGACCCTCTGCTTTTCTCTTTCCCCATCACAGCAACACTGGAAAACTCTAAGGGCAAAGAAAAAGGGAAGGGAAAAAAACTGGAAATAAATTAACAAACTAATTGCTGCAAAACACTTAAAAGACGACAGGTCTCGCCTTCAACATAACCGCTCCTACTTTACCCTAATCCAGTCATTCCACTACTAAAAGTGGTTTTTACACGGGAGCTTTTCAGATATTTGATATTTATAAAGGAAACACTGCAGAGCTCTAAAGTGACATTTCCAAACGGATCTTTTTCTACTGCCTAACCCAGGTCAACACACACCCCTTCTCCAACAACACAACCACACACAGTCCTTGTATTCCTTACGTTAGAGCTGAAGTTGACTGCCTTTAAATCGTTAGGTTTAACTTTTTCTGCGCTGTCCTCTTCTCCAGAGAGGATGTCTTGCCACAGCGAGTGACGAAAACGCTCATCCACAGACACAATGTGCCCCTCAGTAGTAAACATGTACTTATTTCCAGATTTATGCAGTGGATTCTCTTCGTCAAACAACTAAACAAGAGATGGGAGAGACAGCTGTAGTCTGTGTGCAACTCTCTCCCTGTCCCACCAGCAGGAAGTTAAAGAGCACGTTCCCGGGCAACTGAAGGGTCACACAAAAAGCGCACCTTTTAGTGCTAAATGGGTAGCTGCTGTTAGAGCAAATGGAAACAAACAGTTTTAATGCAAGGGGTTTATTTCAGCAGCTAAAAGGGAAGAGCCAAAGGAAGAACTTCTCACACAAACTGCCCTTATTTTTCTAAGCTGCACCACGCAGGCGTTTCTAGGCTGGCATCCTCTGTTTCCCTTCAGTCACAGATTTATTTGTTTTTCTGCACTAAAGGAGATTGAGAACAGCAGCTTAAGCAGTGTTGCCTCACAGGCATTCTCCTGTGACTGCCAAAGCCTGATGATAGGGAGAAACCAGAGGCTGCTGCAAGGCTACAGGCAGTAACTCAGCTCAGAGCTGAGCAGCAGCTCCCTTCAGTCTTGCTCCTGCTCCTTTCCAGCTCCCCTGCGAAAGAGCTGCCAGCTCTCCAGCCAGCAGCTGCCCAAACCTCCAAGACTAGGGTAGGGTCAAAGAAAGAAGCAGCTCCGATATCTAAATCCCTCTCTTCCCCGGAGCCCAGCAGCTTCTAGCAAATAACGTCCTGCCTCCTCCCTGTGCCATGGGCGTGCACAGCGCGTGCAAGAGACCAGCTTTGAAATGAAGAACAGGTACATACCAGGTACAAATATTTACATGTTTCACTGAGAAAGAAGCTCTCCATCCGATCTTCCTTTGTCTTCTCTACAACGTGGTGTAACGTGGCGTAGCCACACCTGCAAGATTTAAGGTTAGTTCCCACGCAGTCCGATCTCGAAGCGCTCCCTACATACTCCTTCACTTCAGACCATTCCCACTGAAACTGGGGGTGAGGTTAAAATGAAACAGGTCCCTTTTGCAAGTAAGCACTGGTATTCTGATGAGACTGCAACCACTGACCCGACGGTTCATCTGTTCCATCGCGCAGATTTATTAAGAGTCCCTCAGAGAAGCAAGATACACTCGAGGCACCGCGCACAGAACAGGTCATCTCCCCATCCTGAGCACGGAGAAACCCAGGTCTGGAAGCCTGGTCTCGTGCAAAGGTTTCTTCCCAAGCTACCTGCTCTTCCCTCCCACCAACACTTAACAAGGGATGAAGCTGCAAGCTGGCACACCGAGCACTTGTAGTTTCTTCAGTCAGCGCCCCACACAGCAGCTGAGTCCCACTGAACTGCAGAATGGCACTGTTTTATACTGCCCTGTGGTTACAACAGACTTGTCTACAAAATCAGTAAATACCAACAGTTGAATAAAAATTCACTACCTTCCCCCTCTGAATCGTGCAAAAACAGGTACTGAGTGTTACAGTCAGGATTCACTGTCACTGTCTTGAGATGACAGCGGATCTGCAACAGCATCTATCTGAAAGGCCATCCCTCCAGTTCAGTTAAATACCACGGGCCCACGAGGTTAGAAATATTCTTGCAGGATCCATAGGAAAAAAACCACAATAAAACCACCTACTAATTTTACCAGTATTTAGCAACTGATCACCAACAATGCATTCTGAAAGGCAGGTGTAAAATTCTGAAGGTGTAAAGTTGCCACCAGACTATAATTTCATTTTCAGATAAAGAAATAATTGCTCAATAAGTCATCACTTGTGGCTTTCATGGAGGGCTGGGTTTCCTGGTTTACCCGCATTTGGCAGATTGGATTCTATATAATATTTATACCATAAAATACAGGTACATAGCAGTGAGAGAAGGCAAAGAACATTGAAGACTGACTTTGCTTTTGTGTATTTTTCCAAGCTCTGCAGAATATCCATTCCCACATGAAGGTAAAATGGGTTCTTTGTGGCCTAAACAAGGAAGACAGACAGGAGTTAGAGTCAGCAATTTCGAAATCTTACACCACTTACAACAAAGGCCTAGTAGCATCAGATTCTCATGTATTACAGTAAACTTCTCTTTATAGGAACATGACTTGGGACTACGCTGTGCAAGCTTCTCACGTTTCCTTTAGTGCAAATCCTAATAAAACTTGTAGTAAATTCAAGCTTTCTGATAGCTTTCTTGCAGCCAGTAAGTTATTTTAGTTTACTCTGTCTTCTGGCAGTTGGAGATTGTGCCCAGACAAGATAGCAAGGAAAGCTATTACGTTCACTTCAACAGTTTCTATCAAGAAGTTACAAGTCTCTACCTTGTAAAAATCTGCCAGCTATTTTTTTTAAAAGGTTGTTTAGTCTCATTTTTGCCTGTCTTGTATAAAAGGCTATTTTTTAAGCAAACTACACTGCCTAACAATCTAGTGCCTAAAGAGCCACCCCCGTGTAAGAACAGGCAGGCCCAGGGGCACCGAATTTTCACTGGCCAGAGGTTAGGGGCAGAAAAAACGACTTCCTGAACGAAACCATTTTTGCCAAACCACGAGCTGCAAGCTGCGAAAAGTCAAGTACCTGATAAAGAAGATACGTGGATTCCACCAGCTCTGGCCTCAGCGGATAAAAGGGAACATCCGGGGCCTGCAGTTGCCAGTTGTACCTTTCGGGGAGAGCTCCGTATCGTTTCCATATGGCATAATAAAAAGCATGGAGACAAATAGCATCTTCCACATCTCCGATCAGCACCTGGGCGTAACAACAGCCGTGAACACCCACACTCAACACCTCAAGCTGGCAAATCGCCTTCTGCTCTGCCTAAGAACACGCCATACAATAAAACAGCCCCTTCACAAGGCAAGGCGAAAGAAAACCCCCAATGTATTATTAAATCCCTCACGCTAACAGCTTTAGTGGAGCTCTGCCTCACAGCGTGGCAACCAAATGCTGAGGTCAAATGAGAAAAGTTAAGAAGGGTCTCAAACCTAACAGCGAGCAGGCCAGGCCTTCCAATGTTGTTATGCTGATGCAGAAGCTGAACTGCCCTAAGACTCTCTCAGCAGAGCAGCCAGAGGTAAACCCAGAGGTCAAAGCTAATCTCAGAAGAGATGCTTACACTCACTCGCAGCCTCAGATCAGAACGAGCTTTCCCAACACTCCTCTACTGCGTCCTTCAGTCCTTAGCAGAACGAAAGTTTACCCGTAGTCCAGGAAAAAAGGCTTGAAGTTTACCTGTAGTCCAGGAAAAAAGGCTTGCAAAGAGTCAATCCACGTGTTCATCAGCTGTCCCGTGAACATGTTCACGTTAACGTACAAAGGAGGGTCACCTTCACCTTCGTTGCAAGCTTCTCGACTGCCGAGTAACAACAAGCATGTGTAAACAGGCGCTGTTTTAGAAGAACACAATGCACGTTTCCTTTCACAGCACTGCTGCCAGCAAAGAGAACGAGCCACAGATCTGTGCTAGGCTCAAAGACATTTTGAGAAGACACAAATATCAGTCATGCGCTCAGAAGAATTAATCCATAAGGGTATGTACATCCTACTCTAAAGTCAGGTCAGCAGAATCTCTACCAAAACAGTCACGCTAGGTAAGATCAGGCCTTGAGAAGTACTAAACCAGCCAATTTAATGAATTTCCTTTGCCGTTCTACAGCCTTCTCTCAGCCTAACATTTGTTAACTTGGACAGTCACCAGTGTAGCTTCTTTACACCAACAACGCTACCCAGATCAGTTGATTAAGTGGTGAAGGGAACGTTAAAATCTATTTCCACTGTGACTACCTCAGAAATAAGATTCTGGTTTTTAAAGAAAAAAAAGGGAACACAGATTTTCTCAACCACGACACAAAACAACATACAATCTCTCCTGTCTTGCTGGGGTACTCATTGCTTAAGGAATTGATACTCGTATGAAACAACATACCCTCTTCTTAAGTGGTTCTGAATGTTCTGATAAGCATCATTGAACATCTCCAAGTCTTCCTTTTCTCCGAAGAGGATGTAAGACTTCAGAAGGTACTCATAGAATGAATCCAACCCTGCTCCCAAGCCGCTTTGCTTTCCAACCCAATGGCCAGTTTGAATATTCACAACATTTCCTTTCAGGACAGAGAAGAAGTTCAGTCTCAAGTTGCCAAGTACTTCAGAGAAAAACAACCAAGAACCAGAACTTAGAAATACCACATCTTCAAAAAGTCTTAAGGTGGCATGACTGAGGATTACTATCCAAATAAAGTGCTACAGCGCATTTATCCTAGGAACTAGCACACTCATGCAGCTGTTTTAAGTACTTTTAGTCATCTGCCAATCTAAATTATACTAATGGGGACACAAATGCAAGAACTTCAGTTTCATTTCCCAGTCTCATGGAAAATTTTGAAACCTGCGCCTTAAGAAGTCGCTCAGATACTCCGTTTTTCTTACAAAACTACAAAGTGCCCTTCGGTCAACACAAACCACGAGCACACAAGGAGAGCACGACTTAACAGCTACGGAGGAAGCAGATCGACAAAGTTTACGGTACGTGAAAGAAACGTGCAGCACGATGGCATTCTGCCACCGGAGACCGAGGGAGGTGAAAACGTGGAGCCAGTCAGCGCAGCATCACCGCGGAGGAGGTTACCTAGCAGTCCGGTGTTATTGCTCCTGAGACTCCAGAGTGCTTTGACAGCTCTCCTGGCCACCCATTCAAAGGTGGAGTCGCCAAGCAGCCGGCTAAGGATACCAAACTCCACCAGCAAGGACCCAGCTCCGGCAGTACAGGTTTCGTTGTTGCTGTCGGGAGGCACCCCCTTCTTCAGATTGACCTGTGAGGCAGGGAGAGGGAGGGCTAACAGCAGGAAGGCAGGCTGCACCTCACACAGCTCTGCTCTCCTCTGCACTCTGGTATTTATTAGAAAGCCTTTTTATTACTTTTTGCAGGATGTAGTGTGCAATGGGTACAGCTGGAAATCCAGCACGTCACCGCGTGGTCAAAAAGCGTTCCTGAAGAATTCCTGAAACTCACCTTCCAACTGTACAACATCATGCCCAAGGTGAGCAACCCTAATTTTGCTGCTCTTACACTGGCTAGTCCTTCCAAATTGCAGTCCACTTTTTCACCATTTCTACTAAACATTCAGGTTCTTCCAAAGGCGATGCCATCGCCGCTTCCCCTCGTTTAGTGCTCGTGAAACCAAGAGTTCCCTCAGTCAACGCTCCTCAGCTTCCCCACGGAACAAAACGCTGAAGGGAAGTTACACCACCCTCAACCAGATTCTGAACAGAAATGAAAGTTCATGTTTCTATAGCCTGACAGGTCTGGAGGAAAAGCAGTGAGGCAAGCGCTAATCAGCTTTACCGTTTACAGTTGTTCCACCAGAACGGACATCCTTCTCCTCGCAAACTGCATGGGCTTAGGACAAGGATGCAGTATTCTTAAGTACTCACAGAGCAGTATTCAAGAAAATTACCAATTCCAAGCCCAGTATGGGAAATATTTCAGCTGAGTTTTACTTTATCGCAATTATCTTAGTACCCAGTCCCCAATAAAGTCCCTTTCCTAGGCTGTTTGCCTTCACAGTATTTCTTGTGACCTTAATGACAGCATTGTTTGCTGCTGCACGATACGTAGGAAGAAAGTGCGGGGCAGGGCGTGCTCCAGCCAAACAGCACGGAAAAAAAATGACTACTGACCCGTAGGGAACAATATCCACAGAGTGAAAAAACAGCCTAAAGAAAACATTTACTAGACACAAGGAGCAACTTCTATATCCTCCGTGTCACTATAACCTAGCGCTGTTCCCCCCACGCCACTTTAACGTAAGTTCGAGCAGGTTCAACACCCCAAGTGCACACATGAAGGCACGCATGGGGCACAGAACTCGAGCTGTAGGACAGGCAAATTACTACTTTTGGACTATCTCCCCACTGTGTTGGTGTGCTCGCTTACCCGAGGGTATGGAATTCCAGTTTTGGTGTTCTCAAAGGCTGGAAGTAGCCTCACTGCTAGGTCATGAGCCATGTGCAACAGTTCGTTGTCATAATCCTTAATGGTCATGTCACCAAAAGGCTGTTTGGTATCTGTAATTATTATGTGGGCAGAAAGCAGGCTTCCCAAAACCCTACGGGAAAAGGAAAAGATCTTCAGTTTTTAAATCTGATCTGAACCCAGCTCTTCAGCTAAACCCTTACCACTACCACGTTTAACAGAAGTATTACTTTGTGCACCTTACAGGCACTACAGAAGGAGATGTGCTTTTCTCCCCACCAGTACTGAAAATACCTAAAAGTCACGTTGCTTGTCACCCACAGTATTCCCAAAATCCAGTTCTGCAAAATTAACCTAACCCAGGAGCTCCTTACAACACACCAAGTCTATTCGTGAGTGAAGACCTCCTCGCCCCTGCACATGGCAGTAAGGGTTGTTACACAAACTTAGTATTCAGAAAAAAACTAAAGCCTAGCCAAATGAAAAAAATCACTTTAAGACATTCAGAAATTAACTCATTCAGAACACGAAGGCATTTGAAATCAGGTAGTATCTTATACTCATCTTCAAGACAGACAGGCCTGTTTTTCATCTAAAACGAAAGTGAAAGCAAGCAGAGGGTCCATGGAAGAAAACCAAAACTGGGAAAACCTGTCAGCAGGATTGTTTGCTGTGCACAGACCTGAGCCTCTGCTGCAAGAGCGACAACAGAAAAGCAGCAGCAGCCTGCAAACCAAATGCAGTGGGGACTGCTCTTGTATCACTGCTTCAAGTCCCAGGCGACCCATTAAAATTGTTTTAATTACGAAAGGATGGAATATTTTCATAAAAAGTTAAAAACCAACTTTCTCAAGGAACAATCATAGAACGAAGCCTACCAAAGACATCCTCATCAGGGATTTTACTTTGGTTCTCCTGCACACGCACGCCAAGTCTTTAACCTTGTTATTGTTTTAAGGACAGAAACAGCGACGTACCTGATTGTTGCCTCAAAAACTTGGACCGTTGAGTCTTTATCAAATGAAACCGTGTCAATCACCAACTTCACTGCTTTCTGGAATTCTGAGGAGTTTCCCATTACCTTTTACACAAAAACAAAGCTATTTTGTCTAACTGTTGCTTCAGAAGAGGGTGGGGGAAGAGAACGGCAAGTCCGCATTTCAGACTAACAGTCATATTAGCTAGATACAGAACAGAGTACTGCAAGCTCCTGCTAAAGAGACTTCCCAGAAAGTTACCCATCCTACTGACATATAAAAGTGCATTTGTAAAAAAAGTACGTTAAAACAGAGACAGCCACAAAGGTATATTTTTGACCATTTTACTAATCTGTGCACTTCCAGCCCAAACATCAACCTTGTAGGTGATCTCTTAGAGCAGGAGTCCAAAAACTCTTAAGACTTAGCACACTGAGTGCTGAAACTGCTTAAACTATCAGTTCAAGAGTTAAGTTTAGCTTAAAAGGTAACACAACTTGCAGGACAATGAAGTCTGATTTGACATTTATTTGACACGGGGAGTCCAGCCTTTTGGGCTTTTGATTCCACACTGCATGCCATGCCCAGGAGCTCCCTCAGGACATACCTCAGCAACTGATCTCTGCTATATCCAGAGAGAGAGTAAATCCAGCCCCAGCTTCAAGGGGGCAGGAATGTGGAAGGAAAACACGGCGTGGTTGGTTCCTGACTGCATGATTGCATAACTCCACGATAAGGCTGGGTGTACAGGAACCCACCCAGCTCTCTAACCACCAAAGCACCACGTGCCAGCCAGCCTGCTCGTTCCATCACCCAGACCTAGGGGGAAAGCATTCACATGCTAGCCTGAGCAGATGAAGAGCAAAACAGGCTTTCTCCATGCAGAAGCTCCTGAAACACAAGAGACTCTAGGAACCACAAGTTTCATATTTGAGAAAGAAAAAAGTTATGTACTGCCCCAAAAGGCACGGAGAGGACACTGAGGCACTGGTGAAGAAGGACAGGAAGACAACTGTTTAGCCAACACACCATCAGCCATGTAGCACAGATCCCTACCCGCTGTCTCAGTTAAAACCAACTTTTTCCTCACTTCCTACTTTCGGTTCTGTCACTTACTGCCACGTTCAGTTACACAGCTGGGACCTCCTCACCACAGAGCTGCAATTCCACTGCAGCAACGGGAAGTATTTTATAACCTGGAGCACACACACAGCCTTGCACACACCACCTTCTGCACAAGAGGAGAGAAACGCACCGTGGAGCCAGTGCACCCACGAGCCCTGACACTCCAGAAGGCCAAGAATCTGCCCTGGCTGCAAAAATGAGACCCACGAAACCTACGGGGGTCTCCAAATACGCATGAGGAGTTCAAGGAAGGGGCTCTTCTCCATGATCCCACACTACTGACACTACTAACATAACAATGAGCTACTTCTCACGTTGAAGATCTTCAAGTTTTATCAGACACGCACGTGACTGTCTATTTTAGCAGGTGAGAAGCAGCTTTACAGCGTTTTCCCCTCCTTGGTTTCACTGCTCCTCATACAGATTTATGTGTCGGTCAGGCCCTCTCTGCCCAGCAAAACAACCAGAGCTCTTACAGTCGTCTTGAACGAGACAAACTCTGCTCCTGACGTATCTTTCAGCCACCCATGCATATCCCAGTTCAAATCCACCCTTCCTGAACACCAGGAGGGATGGCAGTATCCCAAAACAGATCCCACCTGAGCCTTGGGGAAGATCTCGAAAGTTTCCTCTCTCTCTTCTGGAAATCTCTGCTGATACACCTCCAAGTACTCTTATCCTTCCCCGTCTGCGTAACACCGCTACCTCGTGATCCAGCTGTTAGCTGGGATACACCCAGCACCACCTTCTCCCTCAGAAAGAGAAGATTTAATAAGCTCTCACTTACAAACTGCTAGACCTTTTACTTCACACTGCTGAAGTTCGTTACAATTTTAATTGGTTCCTCACAATGTCACCTCACCCGCTCTTCATTTGAAGAGCTGACCTCTATTCCTACCGGCAGCTCTGCACTTTTTGCATCAGCAACACTAACACCCAAAGACTCATCAGCTCTGGTCCCACGGCAGGTCCTTGGAAAACACAGTGGAGTAACTCCCGCCAGTCTGAAACTTTCTCCTGCCGCCTTCCTCCAACTTCACACCAAGTTTCTCTACCAAGTACCCCTCTTCTTCAGCTCCACTAGTGCTTTTTTATTTTTTTAAATATGGAACCGATCCAAGACCTTGGATCTACTGTGGTTATAAGCTCAACCTCAGCGCAAGGGACAATATCAGCGTTGTTCAGTCCCAGGGCAGATAAACGTGGCAAGACCCACCTTCAAGAGAACGTTGAGTAAACTAACGCTGTACCACATCCTTATTTTCCCTTTTAACTCTTTCCTTCCAGGTCCGTTCCAGCACGCTACCTGCTATCGAAGTGACAGCTTATGACCACACTCCTACCTCCATCCAACCATCCCGCAACGGAGACCTGCAGTTTCACAGCTCTCAGAAACAAAGCTCTGGGCCCGAAAGTAAGCTTTGACTCCTGGTTCCCCACACCGGGGTGGGAACAGACCACCCGGCGAACGGCAAGAGGCGCCCGTTTCGCTGCTCGGAGCCGGACTAAGAGAACGCAGCAAGCGAGACCCCCGCGCACTCCAGAGCGTCTGGGGCTTCTCATCTCTCAAAGCCTCTCGTGAGCTGACTTCAGCCTTTCGGACATCATCGTCCACGTCCTGCTAAGGCACTGCCTTCGGAGTTTGGTTAGCGGGAGAACAACTCTTTAACAACACGTCCCAGCTCCTACTTTAAACCAGTTTGCAAAATTCGGTCGGTTCATTCCAGCTGCTGCCATGAACCTCCCCAAATTCCCTCCCGACTAAACTCCACGGGGCGACGCAGCCCCTCGGGAGCCTTTGGACGGCCCGAAGCCTTCATCCCCACCGGGCCGCCACCAGCGACCCTGCGGCCAGCCCCCCACGGCCGGGCCTGGCTCTGGAGGACACCCCACCCCCCCCCCACCCCGACCCCCACCACCCCCCTCCCTCCGGGGCCCCGCCACCGAGGACTCACCGCCAGCGTGTCCAGCGCGTCGATGAGCGTCAGCGAGTAGTTTCCCAGGACGTCGTTGATGTTGAGGTTGGAGCTGGAAGAAGAAGAGCCGAGCGTCAGGCCCTGCCGCGCCCGGGCCCGGCCGCCACCCTCCCCCCCCCCCCCCCGCCTTCCTCCTCCTCCTCCTCCTCCTCCCCAGCCCGGCGACTCACGGGTCGTGGCGGTCGGGGCCGCGGCCGCGGCAGTGGAGCGGGTCGAGCTCGTCCCGGGGGAAGGCGTGCTGCATGTAGCTGTCGTAGCCGAAGACGAACATCCCGCGGGCGGCGTCGCGCAGCCGGGCCCGCAGCTGCGGCGGGAAGGCGCCGCTATACCGCCGCTCGTACTCATCGCCCCCCGCCGCCACCGCCGCCGCCCCCCCCTCCTTGCCGCCGCCGCCCCGCCGCAACAGCGAGCCCCAGTGCGAGGAGCCGGGGTCGGCGGCGGGCGGGCCGAGGCCGGCGGGCGGCAGCGGTGGCGGCGGGAAGGGGAAGGCGAAGCGGCGGCGCAGGCAGAGGCCGGGAGCCAGCGCGGGCAGCAGCGCCAGCAGCGCCTGCAGCCCCAGCCTCAGCAGCAGCAGCCCCAGCAGCAGCGACCGCCATTGCATGGTCGCCCGCGCGCGGCGCGCATAGTTTAAAGGGGACGCCCGCTGCCCCCCCCCCCACCCCGCCCGCACGGCAGAGCCGAGCGCGCTGCTCCGCGACGCGGCTCCTTTAACAGCGGAAGGGAAACACGGAGCGCAGCCGGCACGGAAGCCCGCCCCGCCTTGCTGCTATTGGCCGAGCCGAGCCAGAGGCGGGGCCGGCCTTCGGTCATAGGGCGTGCGGCGACGCCACTCAAGGGCCGAGCCTTAAAAGGCCGGGGCGGAGGGCGGCCGGGGCTGTCGTGGCGCAGCCCCGGGGCGGGACGTGGAAGGGGGAGGACGGCGGGGTGAGGCCTGGGCCGGGCCTGGCACCCGCGGGCTCAGAGGGCACCCCCTGATAAGGTGAAGCATGAGAAACATTGGGATTTTTTAAAAAGGAAAAGGAAAAGAAAGCAAATAACCAACACTCAAGGAAAGGTCACCATCCGTTCGTCCTGCTGCTAGCGCAGCCCGGGCCCTATGAGGGCATGGCCAGGGTGTTGAGGGGAGGACGAGCCTTCCTCCTCCCCGGAGGGAGCCATGCCCTGATCTTAGGCCAGGAAAGCGGGGGAGAGGGGTGCTGGGCTCCCCGCCACTCCCCGGCAGAACCGACAGCCCAAACCGCCTGAAGAGCAAGAGGGAAAGGGGAGCAACGGGCAGGGCCGCAGGAGCACCAAGCACATGGCGAGCTGGCGCTCGATGGGGCGCGGGGGGAGAGCAAGGCAGCAGCAGGAGCTTTCGGAAAGCAGCACAAATAGAACAGCTGACAAACGCCACTCACAAAGTGTAGATGTGAAAGTGGAAGTAGAGCCGGGGGGTACTGGTAAAAACAAAACCCCTCAAAGACGGTCCGAAGAATGGAGAATTCAGTAAAGAGACTAGAGCTGGGGGGGGTGAAGAGGAGACATGTATCTCTGAGATACCCCGGAAACCTTAACAGCATCACTGGTAGCTGTGGTTGTAAGCATGGCTGCTTCGGCACTGAACTAAGGACTGGTGTGCACTGGAGCACTGCAGCCTTTTAGCAAGAAAGCGTGTGATTTGTTACAAAGACCTTCGATAGAAGTACCATGAAAAACCCCCACACAGGGAAAAAACATATTTTAAGACTGTTACCACGCAGAGACAAACCACCAGACATTAATGATTTGTCTTCAGCTTGTATTTTATACTGTTTCAAAAGTCAGATTTTGCTCTGTGATTTCTATTCATTGCAACAGGAACTGTAGAACAAATAAATCTAAAAAAAAAAAAAAATTAAAATAAAAATCACAGTTTGGTGGTCCATCAAGACTCCTGTATGCTGACTCCTCTTAAAATCCTCTAGCCTGTTCAAACAGCAGCCTGAGGTTGTTCTCTCAGTTCCTTTCCCCGATCTGTGTAGTTTATGCATCTTTTTAATGTTTCTCCCCTTACAGACCAGAAATAGTATCGTTGATACCCAAGAGGGAATTCATTTATTGACTCCAAAAAATGAGGAACATTCCTCATTGTTGAAAAGACTGGAATAATACCTTTTCACAGCCCAAGTTAGCACAATTATACTGAAGCAACTTACCAGTTCACTTCACTCTGAGACTCTTGGTGAGAATCCAGTTTAGCTTTAAATTCCACACTTGGCAACAGCTTTTTCTTTCTCTACCCACACATTTGTTTGTTGAATAATATGGATTATGAACTTCTACCCGATAGGTCTTTTCAGAGAGAAACACAAATGAGACCAACAAATGCTTTCGGCCTCTAAAGCAAAGCCCTAATCAGAAACCACCAGTTTCACAGCCCCACTGCTCAGAAAGTTGCCCCCCACCGAGCACAAGGCTCACGGTCACCCTCTCGAGACGAAGTTATGTAGTTAACGCTTCTGCTGGTTTCCACGCTCTGCTAACACGCAGCACGCTGACCACGCACCAACCAGGCAACAGCATTCAACTCATTTTTTAATATGAAAACATGACATTTAGAATTCGCCTCATTCATATATGACAGCATCTGAAGTGTGAAGTTTCCTCATTAGGCCAGGGAAGACGGCCTGAATTTACTACTTGAACGTATCTGCCTACGTGCAAGCGGTGCCACCTCTCCTCTTCGTTGTTCAAAGAGTGCTTCAAGGAGGCAACCTGTTCGCTCCTCTCACAGATGATCTAAAGGATTAAATTTTAGCACAGATGTGTTTAGTTTAGCATGAGTATAACGGTGTTTCCCACCATTCCGTAATGAGGGCTTCTTCTGTATTGCCAGCAGTAATAAAAGCAGCTGTACCCCTACAGATGAATATGCACAAGCATGGGTTTCAACAACACTTTATTGAAGCACTTCAAAATGATCACAATGATAGATGTTGCCTTTAACAGAAAAAACCCCCGTACTGTCATAATTAAAAGGCACTAATCCTGGCACAAAGGTCTACTTACCCACCTTCCGCTGTGACGGAAAGAAAAACATCAAATATTTTTACTTCTCCTTTCAAAAAGTACATGCACGCCCCCTTTGAGTGCCATTCAGTGTTTGTCATTTAAGTGACACGTAAAAGGAACTCCCCGCTGTTTCACCAAGGTGTACTTCAGCGTTCAGCATCTGTAGTCCTCAAGCAGCAGACTACTCGTCGGAGGTTTATGATTTACTGAGACAAGTCATTCCACACTCACATTTTTGGGAATAAAAGCCCTGAAGCCCGTACCAGTCTCAGGCACTCTCGCATCACCTCTCCTTTAACACGACTCCTCGCTTTGCTGTTCGTGGAATCGGCAACGCGCCGGTCTTAGCAACATCACTTAAATAACCTGATTTACACCCCCCTGTTTAGAATCCACCCAGCGCGCTCTAGTCAGGGTCAGTGCAAAAGCAAGCCAGAAGGGAGCGGTGCCGGGGCATGCGGCCGGGAGAAAGCACATTTCTTTCACATTCAGTAACCACGCACAAAGCAAATCATGACATGCCATTGCACAGCCACAGTAACTATAAAATTAAAACTTAGAAAAAGTTAAAAGCTTGATAATCCAGCTAAGTCGTACTTCAAGTTATTACAGATCCCTGCACAACATTCCCGTATGAGTTTAACCAGAGAGACTGTTTAAGGCATTTTCTTTGGCCTCCTTTCTTCTACCAGAAAGTGAAGACTATGCGGTTTTATATGTCAGCATCCAAAAAGGACCGTCCTTTCCAACCTGTTTCCATCAAGATGCAAAGAGAAAACACAGATCGGTAACAAACTGGATAAATTAGTTCCACCGGTCATGAAACAGCTCCACATTTGTGCATTTTTCACGTTGCCAAAGCGGTAAGACAAAACTGCTCTGTGCCGCTGCCAGGACACTCAGCTCTACTCGGGGTGATGAGGAGAATTATGCCGCACTGTAACTGCGCTTAAAGAAACCGCCATCCGCAGGGAAGCTGACAGGACAGTAACGCTCCAAGGAAAACTTCCACAGAGCCCAGGGCTGTGGGTGCACGCACAAACATTTCTTCCCAGTCCGGAGCAGAGGTACACCCAGTAAGAGCGATCACTTGTACTGAACGAAGCCAACAAGGGTGTAGAGTCGATGGCTTTTAAATCATCAGGACATCGGACCACACCAACACGTCACGAGGTCACAAAGGTACGACTGGTGTCTCACTTGCACGCATATTCATGACGACGAGTTCTCTCCGGCTCAGCATTCGCCTCTTCACAAGACCCAGTTTTCTTAACATGCTCATGGTCAAGGCCTGCTCAGAAGAGAGTTTCAGGACTACAGCTATTGATGTTTATGTACCATAATTTATGTTACTAAAACGCATCCCCAAAAGCAACTTTTGTTCAGCCAATGGGCAATTTCATCAGTCTCTTTCCTGTCCAGCTACCTACAGAGCCTGAGACAAGCAAATACCATGAGAGATTAGATTGGCACAACAGATTCCTAGAAGCAGAAGGCAGCTATAGCACCCAGGTTCAGCAGACAACACTGCTAACGCCCATCTTCGGCTCCACACCTTTATTAGAGCAGAAAAAGTTTAACTCCCAGACAAGCAGGTAGTTTTTTCTGTCCAAGGCTGACAGGTGGCGAGAACACCCTCACTTCTCCGGAAAGACTTAACTACACTTCCCTTCTCTTTCAAAAGGAAGGTACTTGGAAAGTTAATCAAGCTCTCAAAGAGAAGAAGTGTAACCCTCTGCCCTGGATTCACTAGTCTCCTCAAGGTCTGCGTTTCTGCTCTGTGAGTAGCTAAAGGCATCTGCAAGAACTGTCCAAGAACAGCCGTGAAGACCCAGGTGGACTTTGTGAATACGAACGTACTTTTCAGAGCCCGCACAGCATCAGTGGCCAGCGCAGCTCTCCTCCCTGTTTCTGTTCAGAAGCAGAAACCATGACTTAAACACCGCATCAAGCAAACAGCTGTTGGCCCAGTTCACACCACAGCTGATTTCATTCCTCCCGGTATCAGACCAACCAGGGTGACAAATCTTACAGCAGCGATACTGTTTTCAGACTTGTGTGTCTCGAGGCATTTTGCTTTGGGCGTTAACTCCAGAGCGCTTGTTTGCATGCAGGAAACCCCCTCAACTGAAGAAACAGGCACACGGTCTTTTACTCAACAGTTCATTAATCCTTCCTACCAGCCGAGTGACACGTGAAGGATGCTAACTGGTCAGCACTCAGGCCTAAAAACTAACCTGTTACCGCTCAGAAAGCTTCCACGAGGCAGGCCATGAGCAGCAGACATCCCATTTGTTGCCACTACTTGGAAGATGTCGGCATACAGTCCTACAAACTAACCCGTGACTCAAGAGAAACTAAAGCAACACAGCATTTGGGAAGAACAGTCAGTGGAACTTCAGATTAAAGATTTTGTCCAAGACCTCAGTCAAGGAAAGCCTCGCTTCCCAATGGGATAAGGATCTTTATGCTTTTAACTGGCAGTGAATGATCAGGTGCTGCTAGGTCTGATAAAGCCAGGGTTTTACTCTAGGCTTGATGAGAAAGAAACAAGACACATGCATTCTTCTCCTGAAAACAGAGCTCCAGAAGGCTGCCCCTAGTTAAGACCCTTCAGCTGACCGGTGCTTTTCATAAACATAAGAAAAGCACTGCAGTCCGCTAAGACCGACAAGCTAAGCTTGCTCACGTAAGCTGAGAAAGCCCCAGGCCTGAAAGGTAGTTTTGTAAGCATTTCACTTGGTTAGTTGAACCACAGAACGTAAAGAAGCTCAGGTGCTTTACCGAGCCTTCTTCCCCCACTGTAATCTTGTGGGAGAGAGACGTCCCATCATGCATTTCCATGAGTTAAGCCACATCAACTCAGTCAGTTAAGTGTCAATACAACCCTCAAAACATAAGTTTATTGAGTAAAGCTGAAGAGCAGTAAACCAACATATGCATCCACCTAAATAAAAAAATTCACGTATTTACAAAGTTCAGTAATTGTATAAGTTGTTCACATGCAGAGAGTAATGCACAGGTTAACAATTGGTAGTGTTTGGATGCCATAAACGCTGAAAGCAGTGAAGTATATAAACACCAAACACATCAAGTTTAGCTATAGGCCAGTTAACTAAACAGTGACCTGGTCCCCCACAAAGATTCACACATTCTAGTTTAGTTTCCTTATTTTAGGCACAAGCAAGTTTGCTAAATAAAAGTAACTGTAGCAGTTCCTGGTGAACTAGGGACTACAGTAGCAAGTTAATATACCCTCTCCTCTACAGCACCAGAGTATGAATTAATTGAAATCATGCTTCAGAGAACTGAAAGGGGACAAAAAGTTAAAATGCAGGTTCAGACTGAATGCAGGCAGCACGTAGTGTCTGTGCAACAGTGCGACGGGTGGTACAGAACAGTAAGGCCGTGGCAGGCTAAATTAAAACTGGCTTGTCATAACCCACAGGGACTAACGAGTGTTTCCAACCAAGGACTCCGACGTAATGCAAACCACATTGAGGTGAAGAATCACACACGGTGTGAGGCGACACAAGCAGGTGTACCGTGTATTTGCACACACTAGGAAGCTACACTGACGTTACTGTATGAACAAACCAGTCTTAACAAGTCTGTCCCTTTAAATATACTGAAGTCACTGAGAAAGTAAAGCTACAAAAACATTACAATCTTTAGTTTACACATACTTCCCTATACTGCAGGAGCTAGTCAAGAAACAGGATCGATTCGGTGGCTCTCTTGTGCTTTGCCGCAGCAGAACGTTTCATCTTGCAGCTTACAGACTTTGCACATGGTTACATCAAGAAAGCAGGCAGGTCTAGAGTTGTCACAATAGCCCAGATATTCCATAGCACCAGGTAAAACTGTGCCCAGCCATTCCATGAGCAGGAGAGACACTAGACAATAACGCAGATATTGTGCTGAAGGTCAACAACTGACTCCCTACGAAAACATCAGTAATTGAAGTGTCATGCAGCTGCTCAGAATGTGTGTTCTGGTTTCAGAGAGAGACCGCTAGTATCTGTAGATAGAAAAACGTATTTGAACAAAGTCTGATGTTCCTAGCAATTTGTTTTCATGCTGGAATACTCCAATTTTTGAAAGCTTGACAGAACAGTCCATTCCCATCCCCCACACAAATGTTAAACAGAAGCAACAAAATGATTTTAAACAGTTGACTCTTCCCTAATTCATCATGAGTTTTCTTTTTTTCGAGTGAAAGGATTAAGATCTCAGCTGTAGATTAGTGATGCTGATCTATGCCTTGTGCTCCCCTCTGCAAACAGTTTCCATTTCTCTGCTTACATACACACATCACATGCATTTGTGAGATAAATCAGTATCCCACAACTCACGCTTAAATGTTTTCTAACTACTGTATGTGGCATCTTACAGAATCTTAATGCTGTCAAGCATCAGCACCTTCAAGCCACTAAACACTAGAAATAAAACACTTGCTGAAAATCATATAAAAACCTGGCCCTGAAAAACCAGAACAGAGTGTACCATCATAGTTGACATGGTAGAGAGATATTTTTTCTTTTTAAAAAGCCCCCCCACAACCCTCCCACCACAGATGGTTGTAAAATAAATATTTGTGCTGACTTTATCATGACAACTCTAGTTGTTTTGTGACAGAATAGGAATACAAGTCTTCAGCAGTGCACATGAGAAATGAACCGTGAAAAGGCAGATTCTTGATACAGGATTTTTGGGTAATATCTCATTATGGAGGGAAGTGGACAATTGAGATTATGGCCAACTGGTACTGGAGATTCCAGGAAGACTTCAGCTTCTTCTAGATTTTGAATGCTGAATAAGCCACTGAAGCGTGATATCTAAAAAGAGAGAGAAGAGAAGTTCCATATTCAAGTGTCTATCTGTGTCTGTGTAACTGGCATCGCTTTGGTATGCCAGTGTCCTCAAACACATGCCAGGAATATCCAGGATCCAAGACAGATCAACAGAATGATTTTTTGGAATGCTTGCTGTCTTGCCCAGCATCCTTTCAGTAACATTTAAAGGAACTGCCCCAGACATCCTGGTTCCTCCATCAGCTACACCTCAGGAAAAAGACACCTCTTAATCTGATACTTGGGTGTGGCTCACATCATTAGGCTTAGATCTCTATTGCTCTGTTTAGCCCGTCTGCCTCTCCTCACCTGATGAGAATAAAGTCAGTTTGGCCCTACAGCACAAGGCAGCGAGCTCCTCCATGCTTGGCAGAGGGTCTCCTAAGGAGGCGAAACGCACTAGCATCATGCCAGCCCCGTGGCTCCAGCAGCACCTTCCCCCGAGCATCAGCGATGCTCAGCTCTGCCGAGCGCCTCGAGCAGGAGACGTGACAGAAGGGAGGAGCTGCTGCTCCTGTCCACCGCGTTCGGCTCTGGAACTGAGGGTAAGGTGACAGGGGCTTCTCAGGTCAGAAGCCAGAAGAGTTCCACAGGCTGTTCACTTCTCCTGGAGCGGAGTCCCTAATATAAAGCAGTTCTGGTATCCTCTACAGCTTGGTCCTGTGACCGCCAGCCTGAAGTCTCCCTCCTAAGTACAGTCGTGTTAGCCTGCCCGTGAGCAGGCGTTAACCTCATGGCAGCCCCAAGAAGGCATCAGAAGGGGGCAAGTGTGGTGAGGCACTGTGTTTTCACGCAGCTAAGATAACGCTGGTATCGTACATAAACTCGGTAAAGTACCTGGTATTACCCAGCACCACGGTTTCTGCCTTTGAACTCCAGAATTGCAAAGCAACTGATGTCAGCACCGGAAAGATTTACTGTTTGGCTGCATGGAGCAGCGACTGGCACAGCCCACAACACAAACCGCTTTGATAAGGCAGCGAGCGAAGGTGATTATTTCAAGGGAATGAGTGTTGAGGAAGAACTTGCTGCAAGTGCTTGCTAGCCTCATGAAGTGAGGGAGAGTGGAGAGTTCCCGATGGAAGTATAAAATCGTTCAGGCCAAGCTAACAGCGAGACTAGTCAGCTACCTGCTGCAAACGGACTAAAGGCAGCAGGTTTCACAGGAGACGGACATGTGTTTCGGTAACCACAACCCACAACTTTCATACCAGTCAAGCTTCCTCACTGCCATCAGGACTCATACCGAATTTAACCAGTGCTCTTACACATTGTTCTTTGATTTGTTATGAGGTTCCAGAAGCCAGAAAGCTTGTGTTTAAGACGTTACAATCCCCCAATCCATCCTCTGACAGCTCTTCATAACGCTCAGCATTTTAGGTGAATAGTTACCTATATTATCTTTCTCTTTGCAAGAAATTGAGTAGCAGCAGATTTCTCTGTCCTGAATAGCAGCAAGGTTCCTATGAAAGAGAGAACATTTCAACAAACACTTCACTTGTATAGCAAGGACTCTTACACTGAGAATCTAAACCGTTCCCCTTCATCTTCTCCACATAACTTGTTTCTGTGCAATGTTTCAGCTACCTCCTGTTGCTGGGTTTTCTACTTATAAATGTATGCTTCTTGACCCAATAACCTCATGTCCACGAATTCATTTACTGCGTTAGAGCAGCCTTTCTCAGGAAGGGTTAGACTTACATCTTTTCAATTAGCTGTTTCTCATCCAAAGCATTAGGAAGGTCTCTCTTATTTCCAAGTACTAGAACCTGAAAACCAGAGCAGAAGGAAACAGTTGCAGCTCTGCCTTAAAAAAAACCAAACAGAACACAAACCACAAAACAAACAAAACCAAAACAAAACCAAACCAACACACAAAAAACAAACTTCAGGGGAGACTGACAAGCAGTCTGCACTAGGCTATTAAATCTAATGGAATGAGACGTTTACTATTAAACCAGATCAAGAAGGAAGACTAACCTAGGCACAGGGAAAGAGGGGGTACAAATAGACCGTTTTGGACGAAAAGCAAGTGCAAGAACGCATCATCTGATAAAATTGTGGAAAATCCCAACAGACTTTCAGCCGAGACTCCCCAAACCCACTCTGCACTTCTGTACTACACGCTGGTTAACCTGTACTATAGCAGACTCTGGAGGAGAGCACAAACACCTACTGTGGAATACTCTAAACTACTGTTCCAATTTATGTTTTTTTTGCAGGCACTGGACAAGAATAAGATCACTGAAGGACTGGCTGAGGTCAATAATTTGATTTAAGGCACTAGGGGCAGGTATTGTTCATGCCTGTACTAACCAGTAAGGCTAGGCCTTACACTTAAGAGTTCAAGGCAGACTTTGGAGTTGCTGAAGTTACACACATTCCTCGAGCACGTTTAATACTGCGTAAGGCAATATTACTTACAGGGATTCCTTGTAACTGTGGCTTATCTAGAAGATTGTGCAGCTCATTTCGAGAGGCTTCTATTTTTTCACGATCTGCAGCATCTACCATGTAGCTTTAAAGAGAATTTAAGGTTAGGTCAGCAAGACCAAACTACTTCAGAAACAGCAGTGTTTCCTTTACACTGTCAGATTTGAGCACATTCAACAAGACTTTAAAACAAAGCTACGTCTTCTGAGCAAAGAATTTGGTTCTCTTAAAAAAAAAATCTCTAAGATCAGAGCAGATGCAAGTTTCTTTCGGTTAGAACAGCACTGCCACCCAGTTCAGACAGGAAGTAGTTAGTGCTCCAGATCAGACACTGATAAGAAAATAACCCATCTTGAGCCCTCAACTTAAGGGTAAAAAAAAGGTCAATATGGTTGCAGTACAGTTTCGAATTTAAAACTAGTCCCACCGAGTCAAGCATGCACTGTCAGAAAGGCTACACACAGGAGAGAAGCAAATCTGAAGTGAAGTACTAGCAGGAGGAACAGGACACTTACACAATAGCATTAACTCCTCTGCAATATCGTTCCCACATGCTTCGGAATCGCGGTTGCCCTCCTATATCCCAAATCTTAAGGCAAGGGGAAAAAGACAATTTAGCCACGTGCTGTGTTCAAACATGTGTCACGCGAAGATAAGACAAGAAATCAAACCACAGTTTTTCCTTTCTCTTCAGGCCAGCTGCAGGACCTCACGCCTTGGAACAGAACTAATCCCTTGCAGAGCTGCCCAAAGCTTGCGGGCCCCACAGTGCAAGAGGCAAACTGAGCATCTGATACCAGACGCAAGAACACACCTGTGCACTAAGTTTACACACTGTGGTATACAAGAAAATAAAATCTTGCTTTTCATGTAAGCCTTCTCTCAAGCAATATTGATGACCAGAAGAGGAGGATCTCTGGGCCCTAAACGTGTGAAAATTAACTCAGATTAAAGCCAGACAGCGTTATCACAACATTGCTTTAACAATTCCATCACCCTGGAAATCACACAGAGATTCTCATTTAAGAAACCCCGTAAATAAACAGAAGTGTATTCTTAAGCTATTTGGCAGATTTAGCTGAGCCTCTTCAGTTTCCTCTGTTGGTCCCAATGGTGGAAGCAAACCAGAGCAAACACATTTTAAACTAGAAGCTGAAGACAACCTCGCATGGGTTTAAAGAGAGACAGGCACAACGGTAACATACCTTTATTGTAACGTTACCCTTCGTAACTTTTCTCATGTTGAAGCCCACGGTAGGGATCATATCTTCACTGAATTGACCTGACTGGAAAAAGAGGAAGGTAAATTTAGTGCTTACCTGATGAGATAGTTGACCCAGTAAAATATCATAAGCTTTTTCTAACCATTTGCCTTCCAATTGAAGACTTTATAGCCAAGAAGTTGTAGATATTATATTCGTGTGTATTGAAGCCTGTGTGAAGTCAGTCATTTCTTACCAGCACTGAAATAATTTTTCAAGCCTTGAGGAGGTCAGTGGAGCAAAGTTCCCTGGGGAGAAGTGCTTTGTGCAGCTTAACAGACAGACAGCCAGGGCAAGTATAGGAAGAGAGCCGTTCACCTGCTTCTGCTGGAGCCAAGTTCTGTACGCCAGCATCTCCTAGTTACCTGGGAGCTAGAAATACCCAGATGTTTTCCTGTGATGCAAGCTACTCTATGGACAACATTTACAGTAATAAATCACCCTTGTGCAGTAAGCCTCCAGCCCACAGGTATGGGTTAACTCCCTGAGGAGTTGCAAGAGGCTGGAAAGTGGAAGGACCTGACAGGTCTGCTTCCTGCTAGGCTACACAGCGCCCAGCTTGGTCAGCAGTGGAAGAGGCAACCGAAATGCAACTGGAGAGTAAGTATTTCGGCCCGTTTCCACCAGAAGTTCAGCCTCACTTTAAGCTCAGAGATAATCGCTGCAGAACAGCGTGTATTACAGAGGTTCTCCAGCGGCAGATGCTTTACTATTGGTAACGCTTCCCTGCAACGGCCTGAAAGCCAAGCTCACAGCTATCTGCTGTAGCTCACCCAGCAGCCCTAACAAGTGTTAGCCTCAGTAGGACGGATTTCTCCCATGCCCCCTTGGCTATTTGGCAGAAGGGGAATCTCAGCCCCAGCGGTCATTATTTATCTCATTGTGTGTAACAGAACCAGACAGTCAACCAGATTTGGAAAAAAAGGTCAGCTCAAATGCATTCAGTTGTTTAATGAGGGTTCGATACAGCAGCAGGGACTGCTTCTCTCCCCTGATGTTGCAGAGAGAAACTAGCCCGAGCTGAAAGCCCTTTAGGATCTATGAAGCAGACACCACATCACCCTACAGAGTTAGGGCCCAACTGCTCACAAGCTGGAAGTAGTAACGAAGTCTGACTGGACATGCTTTGAGTACATGCTCTTGGGAGTTTGCAACCCGGAGATGATCAGCTTGTACTGCCAATGCTTTGTCATCCACTTCTATGCCTAAAAGCGCTCACTTTCTTCAGCCTGTTCCCACTACCTCACCCCTCAAAAAACCCTGTGATCTTCCAACCAAAGCTGCAAGCTTCACACAACACAGACTCCAGTACGATGCTGATAAACCCTAGGAGTCGACTGAAAACATACAGATTATAGCAGTCTTATTTGGGTTTATTTGGCCAAGTCCTTGAGTTAAATCGCACATTGATCTTGCTGTTGACCTCCGAAACAGAAATACGTCCAGAGCTTGGATTTGAAGCCAGCAGTCCCCTGAACAGGTGGTGACTTTTCACAACTAAGATCTGCTTTCCAGAAGCATGGCTATACAGACTAACCATCTCCTGAAAGGAGTAAAAAAAAAAACAACTAAGTCCTTGAATCCAACAGCAAAACCAGGGATGACCTGAAAAATGGACAGCTTAATTCGGCAAGTGTTCTGCATTCTCATTTGAAAGAGGTTTCAACTGTTTAAGCTCACAGAAGAGCACATATCAATCTCGTGCAGCACGTTTCAGAAACTGCCCTCTAACCTTTCTGCTGACTCAGCAAGGTAGGTGCTCAACCCGAATGCCCAGGCAGGCCATAGAAGTTCATCAGCCTCCCAGTCCTGCCCCGAAAGCCCAGCGTACGAGTTGTCCGTTTCAGCCGGTTTGATGAGGTGTAGCTCAGCAGCAGATGCCGAGTTAACCATGCTTCCCGTGGCCGAGGCAGCTCAGTTCATAAAGCACACACACTGCCAATTTGGCCTTTGAAGGGTCAGCTTGCCATGGTTGCTCAAGAACCACTGCATTCCTGCCTCTGCAGTCACACCCTACACCCACATCTTCTAACCAAACATCTCCCAAGCACTCCCTGATCCTCCACCTCTTGGTGCTGTTTCATGTTGCCCATACGCTGTCAGCTATTCCCACTCCGATGCTCCCGGATTCTTCACTCGAGAGCTGTTCCTATCAATAGCTCAGGCTCTGAGTAAAGACAGATTCCTTCAGATTGGAGCAGCACCTCCTTTTCCACATGTTTAACATAATGTTGAAGAAATTCCTGTGATCCACCACAAGGAAGCTTCTACAGAATCTTCAGAGAAGCTGCTGTACCTTATACTACTTTCCAAATACTCTCTACCCACGCTACACATCCAGGTGGCACAAAAACTTGTTTCAACTTGCTTGAAAACTACTCTACAGAGGTGCTCAGTTACAAGTTGAGTTTCTGCTCTCTGCACTCCGCTTTGCAGGCGAGACAAGCCAGCGCTACCTGACACACTTTCTGATCTGTCGGGAGAAGGAAAGGGCAGCAGGTGCCTCCAAACCAAAAAAAGCACATCCTTTGTAGGAAGTTTGGCAGCTGTGGATTCTGAGGTGAAGCAGGTACCTTACAGCTTTCAGAGGCACACCTGCCTGCAGGTTTTGAGCCTATTGATCAACTCCCTTCTTCATCTGAAAGGCCTTACTCTTATGTAAGTGTGGGTGTTCCTCTGTTCACAGTTAATGTACCTAAAGAAAGCTGCTGGCGGTCACCTTACCTTCTAAGAGAGTTTGTAACGGATTTAAGATGACTGTAATGGATTTTGCTAGCAGGCAGGGATCCCCTTTGACAGGTTCTGCTATTGTATCCAACTGTCTTGGCCCACAAACAGCTCGCTCAACCCAGAATTTAGAGGGGTTTTGTTTACTACCTCTACAGAGAAAAAAGCCGGGAATTTGGCTGCATCTTGGAGTATTCATATGCAAAAGCTACTCACACAGCAGAACAAGAACATCATGCTTTTATTAGTATGCAGTTCTGTTTGAATCAGACTTCCCCCTGTTCCCCCCTGGAGCAGATTACTCAGCCCTATCACTGTGTGTTCACAATACAATGCTTTCTCCTCCTATAATAGGCATCAGCTTTAAAACAAGTTTGATAAGCACAGAAATATTTTCAATTCCCGATCTGAAAATGTTTGGCTGTTGTCATACACAGTGCCATTGCTCAAACACTCATCCAGGACAGCAAAGAGAAGTTGCTTACAAATCTAGCAATAGCATCTGTTGTCAGCACTTGTGATATTCCAGTAGGCAGACACTGTACTTCATCCAGGCTGCCTGGAAGATCAGCCTTGTGTACTAGGAGCGATTATGAATTAAGCCATTAGCTCTGAGGCTACACAGACCCTACGGCATTCACACAAACTGTCTGCTGAAGGTCACAGAACAAAGTTAACTCTAGCCCCTGTGTGAAAGATAAGAACAAAGGAGACCAAACAGACGGAATTTCAGAGACTGCCTGCAGAAGGAACCTGCAGGAGTCGTCTTTAAGCCTCCTGGCTTAAGAGGTGCTCCCTTTTCAAATACTCCAAGCTCCTGGAGAACCCCAGCACGTGATTTTTAGCCCAACATGAACCCACTTACCTGCCTGAGTGCTTATGTTGGATAAGGATTATTCAGAGGAGCAAAACTGCTTCCAGATAGAACTAAGTGCCTGCACTGCATTCCAGTACACAGCCAACTCCTACCTCCGTGAATCAGTTTGGGTTCAGCTCACCTTGTACCTACTATTAGCACTAATTCTAGCACAGACCGTAGCATTTATGAAGTGCACCCTCCATCTCAGAACCAGACTCCCCCCGAAACCCCACCACACACACCGCACCTCGGCTTTTTACCAGTAAGCCTGGCAGACTGCCTCCCCGGGTCTGCGCCCTCTCCCTCAGCCCAGCAACAGGCCAGGGGCAGCTTTGCCAGCCAGCACCCGCAGAGGTCTGGCCTCAGGAACAAGCCAGTTACAGGGACAGCTCAGTTCCCAGAGGGCAGCATCAGGAGACTTCAGACAAGAATTTAACTGACCATCACCTGACATTCCAGACGCGTACAAAGGATGCAAGTTTAGTCTTTCTTAATACTTGGTTAATATCAAAAGAAGCTACTTGCTAAACCTACCATTTCCAGTTGTCTTGAGTCAAAACAAAACTAAACAAACGACACTGGCTATTTCCTCTGTGTCTCTGTAGCCATAAGCTACAGCCTGAAGACTGCCAACTTCCAGGGAGTTACGCTTACCAGACTGTCAGCACCAAGCCCTAAGCAGCTTGATCAGGTAATTGAGTGTAAGACTGGAATTCCTGCTTCCTGTATCTTCCTTAAAAATTCACCTTTTATGTTAAAGGCACCATTAAAGGCAGAACTCAAACTGCAGAAGCAGAACTGGTGCTCCCTCTTCTTTCTTTCCAGCTAGGGCAGTAGCTCTCTCCTGCTGGCACGGGAAAAGCACGCTGCCTACAACGGTCCATCTGCACGGTCCTCAGCCACCAGTTCACAGCTACCAGGTTTTGATTCCACAGCCTGCACAAGGAGATCCTTTGTGCCAACAGAAAAGGTCGGGGCAGCCTTTCGCTTGCACCTCAAAGCTAACATGATTCATTACTGTTACAGGACAAATTTCTTCATACAGGCTTTGCTACTACATAACAAAGTTGTTTTAATCTTTACTCACGATACTTTTTATCCACCTAGAAGAGATTACAAACAGGCTTAGCTGACTAGGAGACAGCATCACTGGAGTATGGATTCCAGCCAGAACACTCCCAATCCACCTGAACCAACATATTACCTTAAGCCCCGCTGTTCATCCCTAAATTTCTTTCTTCACACACTAAGAGAAACGCTTCATCTCTAAGAAATCTCTTGACAAAAAAAAAAAAAAAAAGCAGAGTCATTTTAGTATTATATAAAGCTACCCCTACACTAAGCCTCCTCTGCAACATTCATAGCCTCAACCAAGAAGCACATCATATACGGACAAATCAACTCTCCAGTCCTTCTTGAAATACTTCAATGTTTCAGCTACTTGTGATCACATTTAGAAGCTTGAACTCTAGTTTAGAAGCTTCAGTCCTTGTGATCCAACAGCCCTGTGCAAGGCTTTACAACAGCACTTCCATGAACGATTGCTGCAGGAAGCAAAACGTCGGTCTCTGACGAGAAAACGCATTTTTATTTCCTCAACCCTGACATCAGTGGAATATTTGAAAGGACATGGACTGCTTATCACGTCACTACCACACAGCCGTGAAACAAGACCTAAAAAGACACGTTTCTACCTAGAAGTCAGTCATGGAAGAGCTTAGGACATTTCATGCCTCTGATCATCATGAAAACATCTTTCCCCAAGTGTCACCGCCTAAAGCTCTTCCATTGCTCACAAGAGAGCTACGCAGGAACTCCAGACCACAGTGGAAAAAGTCGATTCTGATTTCAGTCACCTGCTCTGAACCACCTGGGGTACGGCAAGCAGGACCTCAAAGACAAAAGCATTAACTTGGAGTAGGAGTCACCTCTATTAGCTTTATTACCTAATGAAGCAAGGCAACCCATTTCAAGAGACTTCTGCGATTACGAAACACCTCACTTAAAGACGTATCAGCCTTCTCCCTTTACTGTGTGCACGAAGTGACAACATATGCTATTTATCACCTGCCTGGGTGTTTCAGAAGGCACTAAAGCACCAGCAAAGCTCTTTAGAACAATCTTTTTTCACACTTCTCCGGCGTGACTTCTTTAAGTCAGAGTTACTTATAACAGTCATGAGGACAGAAGGAAGCCCCAACTGTCCAAAGGAATCCATTGTTGAGAGATGCTTCAAGAACTGCCTCTCTCTAGAAACCAAGGCCTCAGTCAAAGGCTTGTCAGATACTCCCAAGTTAAAAAGCAAGCCATGCTAATTCAGGCTTTGACACACATCCTAAAAAGGGATCTTTATCCTATCACCACAGAACAGGTTGAGTTTAGCTCTTAAACCTGCCGACCACATCAGGAAAGTCTGACTCCCTCCCACCTCTGTAGTTCTCCTCTCCTGCCCGCCGAGGATCAGGCTATCGAGCTTTGGCGTCCCAGTGCCAAACGCCCGGATCAAGGATCAATCTACTGGGCTTCAAGACTTCGGAACAGGAAACACCACCCTGCCACGACACACATTTTAGCGACTGAAGGAGCGTCCCCTTATTCACCAGCATGCCCTGCCCGCAGCCTGGAAGCAGTCAGTTTACTTGAGTCATGTTCCAGTTGCATCACGTGGCTGTGGAGCCCGGTGGCCTCTCGTACCTCCCCACACCAGCACGGCCGGGGCTGGCAGCTTTGACAGCAGGTCTGAGGAAAGCCTGTGACCAGACACTTGCTGTGGAGGGGCAAACAACAGAAGATAGAGCAGACTCCAGTCAATAATGGGCATTTCAAGCCCTCAGATAAGCAGCAAACAATTGAAGATGCGATACCGGGATGACATGCAGTTTCTCTGAACAAGAGCCACAGGCCATCGACATGATGGAAATGAGGACCAGGAAGAAATGATATCCTCCCTTGTGAGCAAGTTTACTCACGCACAGGGAAAACTTGTGCTTAATATCTAATTAGAGACAGTGACTAATCCAGAGCCTTAGCACAGCAGAAGCTGCATTAGTTGTATCCAGCTGTAACTAGATTTCACTGCTAAGGTTGGTTTTTAAACCTTCTAGTCAAACTCAGTTCAGTCTGATTACAAACTAAGTGCTTGTTTACACCACAGGACTAAGTATGGCCCAAACCAGCTAGCGACCTGAAAGGATTATTCCAGGACTGGACTGTCTGCCTTTCAGGGCCTTCCCACTTTAGTAAGAGTCAGGTATTCTACCAAACTTCCCATGTAATTGGCTTGAGTTTTCTCTCTCATATGCCTGGTTTTCCCTCTCATACGCCTGATTTGATTGGCATAGATTACATTAGAGATTTATATTAGATTAAACTCACTGCTGTCAAGAGGCTGGTAACAGCCCTTTGTTAGAATGCAGCCTTGTAAGCCATACCAAGTTCCTGGTATGTAACCTCCAGCTTTTAGAGCTATTCTACAGGACTAGCATCTTGCTGTGTCATTCCTTTCATTTCAGCTCTAGGGAATCCCAATGCTTGACAGCCACATCCACCCAAACCACTAACTGGCCTGCAGAAAGCAGTGACTTTTCCAGCCCTCATGGCCCAATGCTTACTCTGAATGAAAGTCAGTCCAAGAAGCCACTAACGAGAAGTTAGCGCTCTCTGTCGTGGATGGCCCTGCTGTAAGGATGATTATTGTGCTGAGATCTGAAGCCCATGCTACTCTTTTTTTTTTTTTAAACCCAATAATAAAACCCTGAGCAAGTCCCCTCACTCTGTTTTTACAGAGAGTCACTAGATTCCCTAATTAAAGGCTTCAGAAATGTGACTTGCTGCTTCCAAACCTAAACCAGCTAACTAGGCTGTGTCATTATGCATAACAGCTTCCTTATTTCACTCAGTTTTGCAAGGCTATTTGAATGACACTTACTCAGATAAATTTCTGGGTGTGATCCTAACGTGCAGCTGAAACCTTGCGAGGTTCAACCCCTCACAAAGCAATCTGGATAGAGCTGTCAGCTTTACTCGGGAGTACTTTTACCATTTGAAACAACTTAGATGGACTAAACTGGCGTGCAACTACTACAACCATTCTGTACTACTCCGTGCATCTGAGGCCCTGCTGCACAGACAGCTCCTCAAAGGAGATGTGCTGCTGGTACTCTGTAGAGTGGCAAAGCAGTACTTTTGTCAAGTGCTGACGTCATCCAGAACTCCAGAAGACAAAAAAACCTGCAGGGTAACCTCAGTGCCCGAAGTTGCAAGAACACACCAGTCAGCATCAGGCTCAGCGGCCACAGGTTGAGGCTGTTCAACCATTTCAGAGTTCCATCTTTAGAAATCCAAGCCCAGAGGTAGTGGCAGCCGCTACCGTGCGTGAAAGAAAAGGCTTCTGGCATTCTCAAGTTAGCCCAGCAACTTTCACCTAACATATTCAGGCAGAGGAGGAGTTACCTGTTAGAAGGTGGACCCATTTCACACGATTATCATGAAGCCC
Organism: Leptosomus discolor; assembly: GCF_034619465.1. Lineage (NCBI taxonomy): Eukaryota > Metazoa > Chordata > Aves > Leptosomiformes > Leptosomidae > Leptosomus > Leptosomus discolor. The sequence continues at coordinate 2,029,441 of NC_141399.1, forward strand.
ATTGAGTGCGAACAGCCCCAGCTACACAAGAGCTTGGTTATGTTTTGACAGCTAGTCAGCGTAACAAGGATTACGGGTAACTGCAACAGACAGAGAGTCCTATCTAGTAACTCATTCAACTGACACTTAAGGAAATACATTAAAAATACTCAGTAATATTAAGGAGACAGCCTCAAAAAAAAAAAAGCTGAAGGTCTGCTCAGTCTAAGGTTGAGGACATCAGCTTTCTCATTCTAGGTGCACTGGACTCAAGTCAGTCATGCTCTCTGCAAAACCAAAAGGTACCCTGGTTTCCCATTCCAGTCTCCCTACAAGGGTTTCCAAATTCCAGCTTGTCTCTCTGAGTATTTTCTGTCACGGCCATCCACAGCACAGGTCACCGATGAAGCCGAATAAGCCATTTAAGCAAACCACCCTTTATCTCGTTCAACAATGGAAAAGCTTCGTGTGGGAGGATTCCCACGCCCTTCCTTCATCTGCTCCAGGCAGATCATCAGATAAGTAGGCCCAAGTTCAGCAGCCTGCTGCTGTTAAGCTTGAAAGTTGTACTTCTTAGCACATACCTTAAGAGAAAGTGGGTTATTTGATACAGGTTTCAGCAACCAGGATAAGCAAAAGTCTGAGAGAAGAACCGTGAGTGGGAAACATCTAAATTATTTACGGAGGACCACTGAAAGAAGTCAAATGGAAGCAAGCAGCCTTAGACACATCATGCTACCTTCACCTCCTGCCACCGCAAGCCCAGCCACACTAAGGCGCTGGCTGAAACAATCCCCCCGAGCTGCGCTCCGACACGGCTTACCGGTGCCTCCACGGCTCCCGTTACCGCACAAAGCTTTAGGGAGGCACGGCACGCTAGCGAGGCCACACACCTCTCCGACGAGCCTACCCCGCAAGGGCAGCGGACACCCCTGCTTCCCCACCCGGGCAGCCCAGCGGCACAGCTTCACCCCAGCGCCTCCAGACACCACCGTGCACCGGGGCGCTGGTGGGGGGGGGGCAGGCGGGCGCCAGCCAGCGGCTGCGGACAGCGAGGCCGGACACCAGGCCGCTCCCGGCCCGGGCGCTGCCCCGGCGCCAGCCCCCCTCCCGCCGGGCCCGCACAGGCCGCGGTTCCCCCGCTAGGCCCCGCGAAGCCCCCCCCGCCCCGGCCCCGCCAGGCCCCGCCGCGGCCTGCCCCCCGGCCCCGCTCACCGCGATGACGTTGACGAAGGTGGTCTTGCCCGAGTACTGCAGCCCCACCAGGGTGAGCTCCATCTCCTCCTTCCAGAAGAGCGAGCGGAACCAGTCCAGCAGCCGGGAGAGCAGCGCCAGCATGATGGCGGCGGGCGGGCCGGGGGCTGTGGCAGGCTCGGCCCGGGGACTGGCTCCGGCGGCGGCAGCGGCGGCGGCTCTCGGGCACCCGCGCGCTCCCACACGGCCCGGCTCGCCCCCGCGCCGCGGTCATATGACGCCCCGGCGCGGCCCGCGCGGCGCACCAAGAGAGGCCGCGCCACGCCGGCGCGCCGCCCCGCACCGCCCCCTGCCGGCGGCCGCCCGCGCTGCGTCCCGGGAGGACCGGCGGCGAAGGGAGGGGCGGGGCCGCGGCGCGAGGGGCGGGGCGGCTGCCGCCGGCGCTCGGGCTCCGCCATCTTGGGCGGGTGTGGGTGAGGGGGGTGTCTGCTCACTCACCCCCTCATCCCCACCATCTTGGGCGGGTGTGGGTGAGGGGGGTGTCTGTTCGCACCCCCTCATCCCTGCCATCTTGGGTGGGTGTGCGTGAGGGGGGTGTCTGCTCACACACCCCCTCATCCCTGCCATCTTGGGCGGGTGTGGGTAAGGGGGGTGTCTGCTCGCACCCCCTCATCCCCGCCGTCTTGGGCGGGTGTGGGTAAGGGGGGTGTCTGCTCACACACACCCTCATCCCCGCCATCTTGGGTGGGTGTGCGTGAGGGGGGTGTCTGCTCACTCACCCCCTCATCCCCACCATCTTGGGCAGGTGTGGGTGAGGGGGGTGTCTGTTCGCACCCCCTCATCCCTGCCATCTTGGGTGGGTGTGCGTGAGGGGGGTGTCTGCTCACACACCCCCTCATCCCCACCATCTCAGGTGGGTGCGCGTGAGGGGGGTGTCTGTTCGCACCCCCTCAGCCCCGCCATCGTGGGCGGGTGCGGGTGAGGAGGGTGTCTGCTCACTCACCCCCTCATCCCCACTATCTCAGGTGGGTGCGCATGAGGGGGGTGTCTGTTCGCACCCCCTCAGCCCCGCCATCGTGGGCAGGTGCAGGTGAAGGCCGCGCCAGCCTCTCAGGGTGCGGTGCCATGGCCACGGCCACGTTCGATGCCCCAACTCCATGGCCCGCCGCTCTTGCTGACAGTGGGCTCCTGCCCCCTGACCCATTCCCAGCCTCCTGCTCCATCTGGCCGCACAGAAGTCCTACAGCCGCCCGCTGAGGCCCTCAGAGCCACCCTGGCCACTCTGCCACCCAGCCAGGTGGGAAGCAGGACTCCCACCAAGACTGCGTGGTGGGTTTAAGCTCCAGTTAACCAAGGACATCGACTGGGGTGGCTTTTCTTGGTGCATCGTCTAATTTGTTAGTGGCTCGGGTCAGCCACGTGAGAGCTTCTGTTTTGTCCCCTGAACCACTGAACTGCAGCCAGACTACAGGCAAATCCTGGGCTTGCCGAGGACTAGGGATTAAGAAATATTAACCGTAATATTTTCACATGACAAATGCAGAGTATTTTTTAAGCAAGTGAAATAGCTCATAAAACCTTGTGTGTCCTCTTAGAACTTCCAAAAGCTACGGGTCAGTCCACATGACCTCGTTATTCTCACACAACCAGCCATTCTCGAGAAGTTTCTACCAGGAATCCATGCATTTTGCATGGACTTTTTTAGGTGATTTACTGTGGACCTGGCTGCTGTGCCAGTCAGGTGATTGTAACTGGTGATTTTCATTCCCAGCCAAGTTAATTCTAGCTCTGTACAGTAAAGCCGGTAGCAGGTGGAGATGAGAAATCCCCCAACTTCAAAGAACGGCAAAATGAGAAAGCAAACCAAGGAACGCGCCTGCAAGTTTTCCAAAAAGGAAAAGTGATCAGGGTGATACAGATTTACAAGCTCTAGACATCTTCATTTACATGATAAATTCCACACCTTCTCTAAACATCTGTCCTCCAGGGAGACGCTGCTGAAGATCCCAACGTTTGTATTGCTCACCAGCTGTGTGGCTCCAGCTCTCCAGGTAGTTAAGCACTGACTTTTGCAATGTGAGGCCGAGGCAGGAGGGACATCAGGGAGGTGATCGTCCCTCTGTACTCGACATTGGTGAGGCCACACCTTGAGTACTGTGTTCAGTTCTGGGCACCTCAGTACAAGAAGGAGATGGAGGTGCTGGAGAGAGCGCAGAGAAAGGCAACAGAGCTGGTGAACGGCCTGGAGAACAAGTCTTACGGAGAGCGGCTGAGGGAACTGGGGCTATTTAGTCTTAAGGAAAGGAGGCTGAGGGGAGACCTTACTGCTCTCTACAGCTGCCTGAGAGGACATTGTAGAGAGGTGGGTGCTGGTCTCTTCTCACAGGTAATTAATGATAGCACGAGAGGGAAAGGACTCAAGCTGCGCCAGGGTAGGTTTAGGCTAGACATTATGAAAATTTTTTTCCCTGAAAGGGTTGTCAGGCATTGGAACAGGCTGCCCAGGGGGGTGGTGGAGTCACCATCCCTTAATGTGTTTAAAGGTCGTTGAGGTGTGGTGCTTGGAGATTCGGTTTAGGGGTGTACTTGGTACGGGAGGGTTGATGATTGGGCTTGATGATCTCAGAGGTGTTTTCCAACCTGAATGATTCTACGGTTCGATGACATGAGCTGAGCAAATGAAGATGCAGCTGAAAAATCCCATGAGTAGTCTACAAGATGCCCAAGGAATACAAATATTTTCTTTCACCTGAAGTACAATCTTCTTCTTCAAGATGTTGCAGAAGAACTCTCATGATTCAAATTAAGAGATATTAGACAGGATTTGTTGGTTGTCAATAGGTTGGAAAACAGCTACTGTTTTGCACTTGGCTGCAATGGTTCTCAAAATATTTTACAGATACTAAGGACCTAAGCCACTGCATGGAGAGTGGAAACAGAGTCAAGGCTCTCTGCCATCCTTCATTAGCTTGCTGTGCTTCATTAATTCTGCAGCATTTTTCAGGGCACCAGGATCAGGCTCAGGATGACTTTCCTCCCTAGTGAGAGCTGAAGTGCAAAGGAGTCCTGGCAAGGCTGGAAACCTTCTGCCTCACTGGCTCCACGGCTGCTGGGGACCCGCAGACCCAACCACGCAGCCTCCGTAACCCCAAAGGTCTCACCCAACGCAGGCGGGAGGCTGGTCCTCCCCACCCCAGAACCACGGTGGGAGAGGAAGGAGCAGCACGGGCTGGGCTCCATTCCCCCCTCACCCCTGGCTGAGCTACCCGGTTACGGTCATCCCAGCACCGAGGGGAGCAGGGGAAGCAGGATAAGTAGTTTTATGGAAGGTGAATAATGAAGAGAGAGGGGGCAAGCAGCTCAGACAGCGCAGAAGAGCACTCAGGGAAGCAGTACGATCAGGACCTGGGAATTTTGGCATTTTTTGGCATTGCTCATATTTGCAAAGTGCAGCAAATACAGCACCGGGTATAACCCGGTGCCAGCAGAAGCCAGCAGGCCTTTTCCTTTTTTCCAGAGGAATGCTATGGCTTAGCTAGGCTAATCCCTGCCTAACAAGAATCACATATAGGAGCTGCTGTTAAACACGAGCAGGCCGTGGTATAACGCGTGCAGCTGGCAGAGAGCCTTCCTACTCGACGAAGGGAGCGCAGCTGGTGAATTTCGGGCAGCCAAGCGCTGCACGCGCTGCCCTCCCGAGGCTCCCCTGGGGCAGCACGGCTCCGCTCTCCCCTCTAGAGCCGCCAGATCACAGTTTGCCCCAAACACGCGAGAATAACACATTTAATAGCTGAGACCCACTGTATTTCGAGGCAGAACCAGTCCATCACGGAGAGGCGGTTGTTCCTCTGGTTTGCACCCCTGCATTGCCAGCATTAGTGAGGTAAATGCAGCCGTAGTACTGGCGCATCACAAGGGTGACTGTAGCGTGGACAGATGTAAGAGGACAGATAAAACATGCAAGAAACATACTGGCCTGTCCCAGTACGGTCATCCCTAATCATCACTGCCAGCACGTGTCTCCATCTGAAAAGACACCGAGCACCTTGAGCCCGCGCTGGAGTGCAGGGCACCCATCGGCTTGCTGCAGGAGGCAAAATAATGTTGTTTCTATCTCATTCCTCATCTGAGGACCGGGCAGCCCATAATATTCGTTATTAATTGTTTATGACACAACTGCACAGCAGACTAATATCTGCAGAAGTCGCTCTCCGACTGTGGCTTGCACTCGTATGCGTTCAAGGTTTCAGGGAAGGCAGAAGCTCTGCCGAGGCGCTCGGAGTGCAAGAGCCAGCTGAGAGCCGGGCTGCGTGGTCAGGCCCGTCGCGATTGCAGAGGTAAAAGCCTTTGGAGGCACGTCATAGCTGACTGCAAGCAGATGTGGAACAGGCAACAGCACATCTTACACAGCAGTCGTGTTTTCTGTGAAATGATAAAGGAATATTTTACCTCTGGGAGCAAATCCAATTTGCTAAGTCACCCACTGGAACAAAACAGCGCGAGAGCGCTTTTACGGCTGAAGACAACACGATGTGCCCTCTCCCCGTATTGCGAAGGGACCACAGACACTTTCTGCATGGGCTGCAAACTCGGCGCAGAGGAATGCGCTCCTCATCTGCAGCGTGTTTGCAGGCAACAGACGTGTGATTTACTATCAGCTGCTTCCAGAGCCAGTAAATGGGAGTGCTGTGTCTGTTCTCTCGAGCCTGGTGAAGTCAAAGAGTTTTCACGTTCTCGTACGTCTCTGAACACCATGAGTATTTCTCCCCCCCCAAAATTCTGCTGACATGGAGCATAACAAAAGCTGTGTGTCTAAACTCAGCGATATCACTCATTGCATCAAGCTAATAGTATGTTCTTGGCATTCCCCTCCAATTATGGGACTCTCCAAAAGGCCTTTCACCATGACCAGAAAGGCAGCGCCGAGCACTAATCCGGGCACATAATGCTGTCGACTGTTCCACATGGGGCTTCTCAGGCCTTTAGGTTTCGACTCCGCTTCCCGTTTCCACCGTCAGCTGCCTGCCTAAGCGCCCTGGGAATCGCTGCGCTCATTAGTGCGGCAGGGCAGAGCCCTTACGGCCGTGCCATTACTGATGCCGTGGCTTGCAGGGTATTTCTGGCCTCTGAGGAGGAGCAGGATGCAGAAGGCCGTACCAGAAGAAGAGAGCACATAAAAACAGGAACACATCCCTGCTTTCCGTGTCTCTACATATCCTGGAAATGGTCTGGAGGTTGGAGGTTGCACAACACAAGAACCACTAGGCTCGCCCAGCAATGCAATACATCCTTCCAACTGTATTTTGAATAGGTACGCTGTTTGGCATTTGTTTAAATGACACATTACTTAAATTACCAAAGTTCTGTAATAACATGAACTGGTATATTGCTGTCTCTTCAGGCGAGACATAAAAGTTCATAATGTTTGGATGATGAACGAAAAAAGTACCCTGTTACTGCTGCAAAGGACAAAAGCTTCAGATTTTTCCGTGCCTGTTCAGGAAAACCTTGACACCACAAGAGGTAACAGGGAGTATTTAATCAGGGTTATATGGTGCCAAAGCAGCGCTGACCAGCAAGAGAGGGGGGTGTGTGTGTGTGTGTGTGTGTGCCAGGGGGGATATTCTGCTTCACCTGGTAACCGTAGGGTCCTGAGTCATCGCAGTGAGCTGTGTCTGTCACCGGGATCCCGCACATCGCAGTGAGCTGTGTCTGTCACCGGGATCCCACAGCCCCAGGCTACGTGCCCCGTCTGGGACGCCTGCAAAGGGTTCTCCTTCCCCATCGCTGCCAGAAGGAAATGTTCTAAATCACGCTGCATTATTTTTCTGAGCCAACGCGTAACAAAACAAGGGGGGACACACACAAATCTACTCTTCAGAGCAGTGTCAAACGGGTGTGAAAAAGCAACTGGGATGAGATTGGTGTAAAACCACTAGGGCACGGTAGTCTGGCATCAGCTATGCCGGCCCCAGCAGGGGGATCCCCACCCCCCTGACTGGCCTTTCACCTGCGTGGCAGCGCCCCTGACCTCGGGAGAGCTGTACGAAACGGTTCCTCTCCGCAGGGCGTTATGCAGGAGGACCGGTGGGCACTGCACGCAGAGAAAACCGCCTGTTTCTGTCGCTCTCGGCTGCACGGCGTGCTGGGGAGCGTTTGTGGAAGGTGCCATCAAATACCGCTACTCTGCGGCACTGAAATTAGAAATTTCCCGGCTCCCCGGTGTCAGGGAAGGCGGCCGTGCATGTGCTTTTCCACCCCAAAACATGGCTTGCCTTTGTATCCGTAAAAAGCCAAGTAATACACTCCTTCCAATTAAGCTGTGATACGAACCGCACTTTGAAAGTTCTTAATCCATTTTATGGTTCATTAACTCAGAAAATTTCATACCCATGGTTAGCCGTATCAAAGAGGATGGAATGCCTGGCACCAATTAGTTCTAATAACGAGCTAAATTGTGCACAGATTTCTGAGTCTGTCATTAGCGTGAGAAAATAGGACAGCTCCTCTCAAAATAGAATATCTTACTGGACATTTCTTTAATTTGTCTTTGGCTAAAGACGACTCCCACTAGCTGATGCAGACAAAGAAACTAATTGATTTGATGAGTTACAGAAGCCTGCTGTGCAGAACTTTCCCCAGCCGCTGAGCAAGGCACCGTGGCAAATTAATAGTGTCAATATTGCCCTGAGATTTTGCATTGCTGCTTGTTCACGTTTCGTGCTTTAAGGAGGCGAATGCACATGCCCTGTTTGTGCAGTCGGTTCACTTTGACACTGATTTTCTTTCGAGAAGGATTGAGCCCGGCCGCCTGTAAAATGTCTTAGAAACTGCGGGCGCCTTCCAAGTCAGGCGTCCTCCCTCGCTGGGAGAGGAAGAAGCTCTCCGAGCTGGGGAAGCCAGGGAGGACCTGTGCGTACAAACTGGCCCTGGCTGGGAGCCTGGCTCCGCGGGTGGGCTCTGCTTCCAGCTCTGTGTTTTCAGGTCCCGCTTAAAATATTACCAGAAGAAACAGAGGCGTCTGGTAGCGCGTGGGAGATGCAGGTCACCCTTGTGCTCCAAATGCTTGTGGGAAAGGATAAGATCAGTGGTCACCTCTGAAGAGATGGACACTGAAGTAACTGATGGTTCCTAAACCCCCTGCACAGCTTGTAACACTGTGTCTTCCCATAGTTTTACTCAACGCTTGCTCTTTTGCAAGACTTCTGGGTACTGCCACTGTATAAATACTAAAAAACCTGGAGAAGTGAAGGAAGGATTTCACTGCGTCTTCCCTGCGGCTTTCCTGAAAAAGAACCGTGTCTGTTGTGCTGCTATTGCTTGAGCTGAACCAGAAATATTCCTTTGCCACTAAGAGGGAGGCACGCCTTGAGAACTAAAACATAACTCTCATTTTTCTTAGAGCTGTTTGCATGCCTGCTAGCACGGCTTTCAATCCTGCTTCTTCTCTGCAGCCCAGGACAGCATAAATTCTTCTAACGCAGCGGGGAGGAGAGACACAGAAGGGGAGGGAGGTGCCGGCGAGGGAAGCACAGCCCTACTTCCCCAGGGACCCTGGGGCTGCAGGCAGTGGCGTGACTTCTGCGTGAAACCTGACGTGAGCAGAAGTATCTCATTTCCCAACGTCTCGCACGTTTGCCTGAGAGACAGACTGGTATGTGACAGGGGCGCGTGCTGGACCCTAGGTTTTCCAAATCTCGAAGAGGTCTGCCTGTAGGTGAGCCCAGGTGAAAATCCTCAGGCTGCCATGCCACCGAGGTGACCTGGTGTCGGGTTTGTTGGGAGGCATTACCTTTCACACAGCTCCTTTACCTTCTAGTAGTCTAGCAGACTGGAAACGTGGCAGCTACGAGGCTGGCAAGCTGTAAGATTTTTCCATCACTGACAGTGAAAATATAAATTATCACAGTCGTTTTAGCATTTTGATCTGGCAGATGCTGGCAAACACTTTGCAGCGTGAGCTGCTGCATGCAAGTGGTGACCTTCAGGAATGCTGGCGTCTCCCCGTGGTGAAGCAGCAGGAGCATGAATCAGCAGAAGGGAGCGGGGAAAAAATGACGGTTAAAAAAGAGCCTGCTGTTAGCAGTAAGTAAAAAAAAAAAAAAAAAAGTTTCCTCCTGGTCCTCCAGTCAGATTTATTAGCAGCGACCTTGGCACTTGCACAGACCCCTGCGCAAAAGCCAGGCCCACGCTTGCAGATTTATTGCACAGTCAGGGCCTTCGCCAGCTCTGTCACCGCATTTCACCCTTTCTGTAGCTTCGGTTTTAAATCCAAAAAGTAACAAACCCATTCTTCCAGTGTGAAGCCTAAGCACAAACAAGTCTCCAGGAGAGCCTCTGAAAGGAGGGCACAGAGCCCTGAGCCTCCAGCTCCGCGCAGACACGTGTACGACCGAGTTTAGAGGAAGTCAGCACCGAGGGGAAGCCCGTAGCAGCAACCTCCAAGAGGTCCTTGGTTTGGCTGAGCCTGCGCAGGGAGCCGCGGTGGCACCGCGCACATGGGGGTGGCGAGCCCCCGCTGCTGCCACGGTCACCGGCCCTGCTTGGGGCTGCCGTGAGCCCTGCTCCCCAGCCCGACTGGTGGAGAGGGAAAAACTCTTGGGGTAGGGGTGCTGCCTGCCCTCACAGCCCGGTGGGAGAGGGTGCCAGGCCCGGGGGGGGGAGCTGCCCTTGTGCCCAAGTGCCTAGAATGAAACCCCCCTCCCCGCACCCTGCTGCTGCTCAGCGTGTCTCTCGCTGTTCCCCGGAGCACCGGCTGCCTTCGCCACCGACACGCTGCTCTGCGCCCGACGGCCACCGGCGCCTGCCTTCCCACCACGGAGGACAAGAGGTGACCTCCCAGACGGGCCAGGGGAGGCATTTTCTCCAGCCTCCACTTTGAAGCAGGGCTCCCTGCCGGCTGCTTGGCAAGAAACCACAGGCAGCTCTGCAGCACCCTGCCTGACAAACGTGGGTGCCAACCCAGCATCAAAGCACTGGCTTTGTGCAATTCTGCTTCGCCACGCTCCCATTTTCTGGCTGCTGCCAGAGCCTGCCACGTAGTCAGGACCTCCTGACCCACGGTTGTCACCCAGCGCGGGGTCCCAGACCCCCGAGCAGGTCCATCCTACGGGGACACGCAGCGCCCAGCCCCTCTCCGTCCACCTCCCCTCTTGCTGACCGGCGGCTCCGTGTGTCACCAGCCTCGCTGCCGCTGCCCCACTTGCCCGCTCCCGTGATGGGGAGTGGGATTGTGCCTGGCACAGAGACACGGTCCCTGTTTCCACAGAGGGCCGGAGGGTCCGCAGCAATCCCCCAGCAAGAGCCCTCTCGTCGCGGCCGCCAGCAGGTGAACCCCCAGCTACGGATGCCGCTGGCTGCCCGCCACGTCCCCTGCGGTCCCCGGGGACCGGGGCTCACTCTCTTTCTTTGCCCATTTATTTCCTTTCTCACCCCAATTTTCTCCCTGGCCGGCCGGTGCTCTTCTGCCTTTCCTTGGCTTTTCCAGCAGAGGGGGATGCAACCTCACCAAAACTGTCCTCCTCGCCCAAAGCCTTCAGACGTGTCCTCACCTTCATCCTCACCCTCACCTGCATCCTCACCCTCGCCCAGGACCGGGCTCCCTGCGCAGAATGGCCCAGCACCCACGCCCCAGCGCTCCCCGGGCACATGGGCACCGTGGGGTCCAGCAAATCTTCTTTTTTATTGCACGTAATAAATCCAAAGCAAGGGATTTGATCTGCGGTAAGCTGTTAACGAGAGAGGAATGAACATAGACGGCGGCACGATGTCCACGTGTCAGCCCCGGCCTCTGCCGTGTGAACGTCTTTGGGCTTTTTTCCCCAGTCTTGTCGTGGACAAGGGGGGAGATAATCCTGGGAACTGGGCATCGCTTTGAAATGAGGGGAAAAGGGATGTTTATTCCCAGCCATAGGGACTGTATAATGTACATCAAGCCAGAAGGACATGACGATCTCGTTTACTGCTCTTTAATCAGTGAAAATCAAAGTCCTTCGTAAAGCGTCGTACAGTCAGGGAAGCCGAGGCAGAGACGGGAGCAGCGATGTGCCCAGAGGTACCTGGCAGCCAGTCAGGCACAGCTCCCGGGTGTTGGGATCTGTAGTTTCACTTGCAGGCTGCAGACCAGATACTGTGAAGCGACGTGCAAGGAGGCGTGAGTTTTTGCTCAGGTATCACTCTCTGCTGCGGTCCTACAGCATCAGCGTGGAGAAGCTGCCCACGCTCCTGCCTTGTGGTGAGGGAGTGTCCGACCTCTTCCCCGTGGGGGAAGAAGCAACACATCGACAGGTACAGACATCCTCACGTGAACCCGGTCGGCTGAGCTGCGCTAATTTACGCCAGCCAAAGACTCAACTCTTTGCCTCAGCACCTAGTAGGAGTCCCAAACTGATCAGGAGGAGCTTTACATATATGGATGCTGAAAGCACTTCTTGATCAGGAGCAGAAGGGAGCACCCAGCCCGCTCTGCGCTCTCTCTTGCATTGGACTCTGCGTGCTCTGGTTGCCTTTATTGACCTTTGTCGTCTTCTCTGGACGTGACGTTCCTCACTGGCATTTCATGGAGCACAGTTGTCTCAGGAAGCTGGGCACCCCACACGCTGTCATGTCACAGAGCTGCGCTCCAAGGTTATTTCCTATCAAATGCTCCTTCTTCCAGCCATCCAGGTATTTTCTCCTTGGCTAGATCATCCGAAAATAGAAATACTCTGCAGACATCCTTGTTCTTCCTGCTTTATATGCATGGAAAGGGAGCAGGAAAGGGAGTTTAGGATTTTACTGTAATGCCGTACACGAAAGCCTGCTGGAGAGCATCACTCTGATTAGCTCTTATTCTACAACCAAGAAAACAAAAAAAAGACTAAAACCAAGGGAGAGACCAGCATGTGGCTTCTGTGCCTTGCTGCTTCAAGGCTCCTCAGAAAATCTGCTCGGTCGCTCAGGGCCCTCATCAATGGCGTATTTGTGCCAGCCACTGGTTTGGTTTTGTCCTCTTTTCATCATGAGGAAGAGAAGGGCAGGGGCAGTTGATGGTTGGCTCACCAGCACACCAGAAAACTTCAACTCTATTTGGCAATAAACCGACCCAGTGCCTAACCCTGAGGCCTCCCCGTCGCTGGGTCGTTGCTGTTGCAGGCAGGTGAACACCTCCGACATTGCCGCACGCAGTACAGGGCACAGCAAAGCCCTAACAGCTTCCTAACGGCTAATAATGCATCCCAGCTCATGGAAGCCTGAGATGGAAATAATGGATTTAGATCTGGGAATTAAATTAGCAAAAGGGATGAAAAAGATGAAAACCACCTCACATCCAAGCACGCATCTTTGGCAGAATTCAAGACTGGAAAAAACCGCTCGGATGTGAGCTTCGCAGATAGCTCTGATGTGTGATGGACTGGACCAAACTCCTTGTTCTGAACTCCCTGAACTTTGAGGATTTGATGCAGATCCAGATTTAAAATTTCCATTGGGGCCTTCCTCATTAAAACCAGAGGCAGCAGGATCTCGTTTCCCTACAGAGGCTGTACCAGATATTAATTTGCTCCTTCTCCCTCTGTGTACTGTCCACCCCATCTTTATCCTTTTTCAGTCCTACTGAGTCTTGACATAAGGCACAAACCAAGCTATCTTGGTTCCCCCTAGACACAGGGCATGCCGGTTTCTGACAAACGGAATTTGGTGCGAGTATCTGCATGCGGAGTTTTTTAGTAAACTCAGTCCCAAATAAAGCTCATCCGAAGCTGTGGGCACTCCGAGACTATGTTTAAACCCACCAGAACACAGGAGAGACAGAATGCAAACGATGCGTCCCTTCTTCCCACCCCGCTAGGCGAGCACCAGTCATGAGACTCACACAGCTCAAATCCCACTGTTACACTTCCCCACCAGACAAATCCTGCTTTATTAAACTAAAGTGCAAGGGAATTAGCAAAACCGCCTGTTTCCTTCACACTATAGTATATAGAAGCAACCTAATCCCTACGCCAAAGCTCCCACCACTCTTGAAACCCCTCCGCTGGGAATTCCCGGCAGCAGCTCGCAGTCTCCCTCCTGTCAGCTCGCGGTTACCTTCCCCTTCTGGGGCACGGCAAGGAGAGAAATGCGTGGGCGCCTGCCAGAACGCGTCCCTGCGGCTCTCCCACCGCGGCGTCCGGGTGACCCCCCGCCTGAAGGAGAAGCTCACGGCCCGGGTGCTGGGGCAGGGAATTAGACACCAGACTCATTAGTGCTTGGCTTTGCTAGTTAAAAAGACTCGTTTGGCTGACCCGACCGAATCTTTCGGTCTACCTCGCCGCTGCTGGCTCTGATCGGCTGCCCCGCGGAGGAGGGGGATTCGGCTGATCAGACGGGGAGGGTTCCCCAGTGCTGCTGCCTGACCTGCCCTTCACCCCCGCCTGGCTGGGGCAGCCCAAAGCTCTGATGAAAGAGAAAGGAAGTGCGAGTCGGTGTGAATTTACATGAGATAAGCGCCTTCATGTAGCAACTCGAAATCGAGGGTAATTGGCGTGGTTGGGAGACTGGTGTCTTTTGTTACACAATGGGCCTCTTCGGAGGGAGCAGGAGCCAGCGTCCCCGTGAGCGAGCGCTGCAGCCTGGAATAGCGATGTGCTACATCCTATTTCTCAGGAGGGAGGGAGGAAGGAAGGAAGGACACGTGAAAAGAAAAATAGCAGTAAATGATCCTGCTTCATCGTGGTTTTTTTTTTTTTTTTTTTTCCTGTAACCCTTCTGGCCTTACAAACAGGAACTTCATCTTAAACTAAAAATAAAGCCCGATGCCTATTTCACAGTTGCAGATGGGTGTTTCCAACTGCGCTGCTAGGTTTCAGCCCCTTGCTATATGCAGCCTGAGCAAGGCACGGCAGGAAAGTGCCTCGCTTTGCATTTGCTATATTTACATATCATCAGTTATCAGGAGAACAGGATGTCCCAGGGGATCTGAAATAGGATACACCACACTCTTCATCTCCCGGTCAGTTCAGCCACGGGCCAGGTCCATATGACTGACACTATTTGCTTGTCTGCCCGTGGCTCCGGTACCGCCGGCGGTGCCCGGGTGGGTGTTATCCATCCCCAGCCCGGCTGGCATGCGGGCAGAGCAGCTCTGGCATCCCCAGCCTCCCTGCAGACCAACTCTGACACGTGTGGCTGAGGCAGAGGAGGGCTGGGGCGGAGGGGGGAGCAGGGAGCTCCTATTCCTCTTTCTGCCACACCTTTTTTTTTTTTTTTTTTTTTTTTTGCAAGAGTGGAGGAGATTTATTCTGCCCTCGACAAAATCAGGGCTGTATTTCCCTGTCTGCTTTGGGTTTTCACACTCAATCCCCAGGAGCCTTCAGGAGCGTTTCAGTACGGGGTGATGGAGCGCAAGCCGGCCATCTCCCAGGCGGAGCGGTGCCAGGGCACGAGCGGTGCCCCCCGGCGCGGCTTCCCACGGCCCACGGAGGTCTGACAGGGGTGCAAAGCGCAGCACCGAGAGGGCGGGTGGGCGGGTGGAGGGGGGCAATACCCAGCTCTCCGTTGGAGAGGTTACGCCTGGCATTCCAGACCCTGCAAGGCAACGAGCTGTCTCCCTCAGAAGCAGGTTGGATGCCCTGCCTACCTTACCACCTTGGATTTAAATGACTTTCTCACACGCTGGGCGTAGCTGCCAAGCATTGTGCCTTCTGTACATCACTCCACCTTGATTTCAAACCACTTCAGCTTGTGTTTGGGAGTGGTTTCCAAGCATTCAGCTCACCCATATCTTATCCACACTGGTTTCCTTTATGAGCTGCACCCACTACAGGTCCAGAGCTTTAAATGCAAACCCAAACAAATATGTGGTAGTGCTTCCCATTCCCACTGGGCTGGCCTGGAGTGGGAGTGGAGTGAGTCAGGAGTACCATAAAGGAAAGTGAAATAGATCCACCCTGAGCAGATGATAGGATCAGGGCAGATTAGTAGCCTTGGATCAGATTCAAGGGTCAGCATAAATCTTTAATCTTTGCAAAGTCCTAGAGACTCCCTCCCCTACACTCTGTCTCACATGCATACACACCAGGCATGACTAAACAGCTCTCTGCGGGGATGGCAGACACTTCAGAAACTCCCGGCTGGTTTTGGTTTGCAAAATAAAACAATAAAGCTGCTCTCTGTTCTGTAAACGTGAGAACTTCCCTATGCAGGCAGATCGCGACTGATGCAAGCCCTGCTCTCGAGATGCTGCCCGGAGACCGGTGTCACGCTGCGGCCGCCGCTCCTGCCAGCCACCGGGGCCCCTTTGCCGACGGGTCCCCTCCAGTTTACCCCAAACTCACGGTCAGGCTGGAAAACACTCGCCTGCTTAGCGCAGCCGGGTGAAAGCTAAGCACAATCCCCACGGTGCCTCTTACTAGGTCCCACCAACACGACCTGCCAGGACGTCATTACTTATCATTCCTCTATATTTGCTCCCCACTGACGCTGTGCTCAGGGGACATAAGCTGGATAGTTCCCAGGTTTCACGTGGAGCTGCAAGTGGTTTGCCCGGGATAATCGGAGTGGGTGAAACGCCGGGCTGCCCTGGGAGGGGACAGTCCTGTGGGGATGGGCTGGGCTCCGTGGGGAGCGGAGGGGCTGGAGGAGAGGCATGTGCCAGCTTTGCACCCAGCTGGTGCACTAAGGGAAAAGAAAGAAAGAAAGAAAAAAAAAAAAAAAAAAAAAAAAAGAGCAAAAAGCCCTGGCCTAGTTTTTGTTCCACTGCGCTGGGCTCCGGCTCGAAGGATGTGGTTTGGTGGTCAGCGCGTAAGCAAACGAAGAGAGAAAAAAAAAAAAAATTCCTTTGATTTAATCCAGATCGGGTCTGTGCATGCTCTTCCTGCGGCCATCGGGAAATCACACGAGGGAAAACCCTGCCCACGCTGCCTGCGGCTGGGCGCTGAGCGACGCGGCGCGGGGCCCGCGGTGGCCCCGTCCCGCTTGGGGGGGGTGCTACGCCCCACTCAGCGACGTCTCCCGCTCCTGGTGCCTGCAGGACCGCAGTCCCCGCTGGGGCTCCAGGACATCCGCCTCCTCGCCGCGCAGAGGGCTCCACCTCAAGCTTTCTCGATGGATTTGTGACGATTCGAGTCGCTCGTGCCACCACTCTGTGCGCAAAGGGCCAGGCGAGTTCTGTATAAGCGAATATTTGTATATTCCCATAAACATTTTTAATGGGAAATTGCCTAATATGCCTTATTAAACGGAAAGCAGGAGCAGCTGGCCAAGGGAGCCTGGCAGTCCTGCTGACGGTGATGTGTCGGTCCCGGGGCACCTCGCGGCTGTAATCGTTTCGGGAATCCTTTGACTCATCTTCCGAGCGGCTCCAGGAGATCTCGGTCTCGCCGGTCTCCTTAAAAACACCTTTGAACACCTCTGCCTCGCTCCTGGGTTCAAAAAGTTCCTGTTGCAAACGCCTCCTGACCTCGAGCGCCCAGGTGTTCGCCGGAGCCCGGCTGCAGCTGGAAAACCCCTCGGTGGTTAACGCCTCACCAGGGCGCAGCAGCCGGGGCTCGGCCTCGTCACCCGCGTGGCAGCGCCTGGCTTTGCCGGCACAGGTGCCCGCCTGACTGACTGCCGGCACGGCGCTCGCACCAGCGTGCCCCCGGCGCGCGACTGCTTGCTGTGAGCACCACGCATGAGCTTCTGCCACCGGCCCTGGGGACAAGCCTCTGCCACCAGCCGTCCCTCGCCCCCGGGCAAGCTCCTACCAGCTCCTGGCCAGTCCCGTGTGGCTGTGCCATCCCCTCGGCCGCCTCTTGTTGGCTTTTCCAGGGCTGAGGAGACTCAGCGAAAGCTGGACAAGCTCTGAAGGGCGGGAAGGCCGTCCCCGGGCTTTGTGTGCCCCACCGAGGTGTTGGGGTGCAGCGTGGCCCTCGCAGGTCCTCAGTTCCTGCCTGGGGACCAGGGATGTCACCGAGCACCGCGGTGCTGGGCTGCTTTGTTACTACGGGGACAAACACCGTGGGGCCGACAGGAATAAAGGCAGAAAAATCTCCCAGCAGCTCTGCTCCGAGGGCGGCAGCGGGGCTCCCTGGGGTGCCGTAACCTGCCGTCCCCTCCCTGCCCGGCTCCACGGCCGCCCACCCCTTGCAACACCCGGCTCCTTCGTATCTTTTCCCGATCTGCGAGGCTGACGACTCAGAGCTTTACACGCAGTTGTGGTTACGCTGGCCCGGAAACGCCTGGCGGCGGAGGCGGCGTGCCCGCTGCCCTGCCCGCTGCCCTGCCCGCTGCCACTGACCTGCCACCCCAGCCGAGCACCCCTCGGGGGGCCGTGGGCCGGGAAAGGGGCCTCGTGCGAGGCACACGGGGGCCGCGGGGCAGAGGCTGAATCCTCCAGGACCTTTGGGTGCTCGGTTAAACCGTGACGGGCAGGGAAAACGGGAGAACGGCCCCGCGAGATGGCGGCGGATGCTGCTGTCAGAGCCTCCATCCCGGGGTGGTCCCCGTGTTGGGGCGAGCCCATCGCCCCTAGAGCCTTCCAGCACCCAGTGTGGGGTGGCGGGGCCAACCAGCATCCTCCAGCCTTTTCTCCTCCAAAACCAAGCAGTGCGGCTTGCGGGACACCTCCCAGGAGCCCTGGGGCTGGTTAAGCATGCGTGGCTCTCAAAAGTCACGTTATTGCCCTGTCCCTCCTGGGGAAAGACCCTAGTGCAGCCTGCAGACCAAAAGCCAGGCTCAGCCCCCGAGCTGAGCCCCCAGCCTGTGGCCTTCAGGGGCTCCTGCGCTCCTGGACCTGCTTTTTGCTCATCAGGCAC
The DNA here is from genome assembly GCF_034619465.1 of Leptosomus discolor. Classification (NCBI taxonomy): domain Eukaryota; kingdom Metazoa; phylum Chordata; class Aves; order Leptosomiformes; family Leptosomidae; genus Leptosomus; species Leptosomus discolor. The sequence continues at coordinate 2,047,368 of NC_141399.1, forward strand.
TGCCGTCCAGCCGGACGGAGCAGAGATGCTCCGATGGGAGCGGGGACCAGCTGTGCTGCAGGGAGGGAGCCGCCGCGGCGCAGCCAGGGCCGATGACAGCTTTCCCGAGGGCATCGTCTTAGAAAGCGGCTCTTTGGAGGCGCGGTGATTCAAGGGGAAAGCTCTGCAACAGTCATTCTGGGAAGTTTCCATTTGAATTGCTGCAAAGAGCAGTTTTTCCATGATCAACAGATTGCTTCAGTTCCCCAGCAGCACTGGGGGGGGGGTGGGGGGTGGCACTGCCACCCCCTCCCTCTGCTGCCCTTCCTGCACGGGATCCTGAGTCATCCTCCACCCAAGGGCTTGGCCTCTGGGACCGGGCGTGCGATGGGAACCGGTGGGATCTGCGCTCGCAGCCGCCGCGCTGCCCTGAGGAGCCCTCCCACACCAAAGGGGAATTCAGCCCCAGAGCAGCCGGGATGGCTTTGAGGTCAAACGCTTGTTTGAAATCAAGAACCAGAGAAAACCCCTCCCCAGCCGACTCCTGACCAGCATGTGCAGAGCCAGGGCCTCCCCCGAGGCTCCCCGGGGCGTGCTCAGGCTGCTTCATCTGCGAACCGGGGCGACTGTACGGACAACGCTTACGGGAATCCCTGCCTCCCTTGTCCCCACACCGCCCAGGAATGCTCGCTCAAGGGGGGGTTGCCCAGGTATGCTCTGGGGCTGCCCAGCACCTCCCATTAACCCCCAGAACAGCACCCCGGCCTCGGCTGACCCTCTGGAGCATTGCATTTTGGCGCTGCTGTGGCCACTGCTCGTATGGCTGTTGCAGCCACCACAGAGAAAACACCGCTTGTCTCCTCCCTGGGTAGACACCGAAACCCGGCCGGGTGCCTCGTGTCCCAGCCAGCTCCAAGGCAAACATCTAGAGATCGGAGAGGGAGAGGAATCCCACTCCCTGCGCCTCTTTAATCCTATGGAATAATGCACACTATGAAGCGAAATCTGGACGCGGGCCAGCCCTCACTGAAGGCAAGGACAGACCTCCCACTGGTTTCAACCGGAGCAGGAGCGAGCTGGGGGTTTTAATCAGCGAGGTACCAGCAGCAGGAGCAGCCCGTCAGGCCCCGGCGTTACCCGTGCAGCGTAATTCGGCTGGAACACCTTAGACGGTGGCTGCCTGTGCCCACAGGTCACGTCTCACCTCAAATCACACCGACCTCCCAGCGGCACGTGCTCGGTGCCACACAATAACCCCCAGCGACCGCTTCCAGTCGGGATGGAACGTTACCCCCGCTGCGCACCGAGCGACCGCTGAAGGAAAACCCCGCCGGCGGGTCTCCAAACCCCCGCTGCAGTGGGGGGGGGAAAGAGCCCCGGGGAAAGGCCCTGCACATGGGCACAACCTCATTAATGATTCGGCGTCACGAATAGAAATAAGAGTTAAATCTTCCATAAGCTGCTCAGCTCCACGTTCCTGTGGTATACATCCTCAGGCAAAAGTGCCAATACGAACTCTGTGCATACCCCGTGACAAGGATAAGCAATATTTCAGGCCTAACTGTTTGCATATTCATCAGGACTTTCAAAGCAGAATAGATATTTGCTTTTTTTTCTAGCTGCCACTAAAAGCAGACGCACGGCAAGGCTACCGGGAGAGCCCCGCACCGGAGAAGGGAACACCGCAATGCTTCCAGCAGCACCGCGGGCTGAAGGGAAGACAAAGCTGCGTTGCAGAGAGAAAACGAGTTATTCCCTCCTGCTCTGGTGACGACAGACCGCTGCCACCCTTTTTTTGGCCTGAGCTGTTGTTCGGAACACAATAAAGTGGCATCCCGCCCCGGGTGATGGACTGAAAAGCAGAGGTCGGCAGAGCAGACACAACGGCCCTCTGGGGACGAGCCCAAGGCTGCAGGCGGCTGACCCAGCTCAGCCACCGTCAGCAGTTTCTCCCCCGCAGAGCGGGGTTCCCCGGCCCGGCACGGAGGTGGACGGACACGCGTGGGCACGGGGCGGCGCTGAGCTGGCCGAGGGGCCGGTGTCCCACGGCAGACACCTCCCTGCCTTAACTGGTCCTGCCTTAGCCAGTCCTGCCTTAACCAGTCCCACCTTAACCCGTCCCATCTTAACCAGCCCCATCTTAACCAGTCCTACCTTAACCCGGCAGCCCAGGTCCCGGGCAGGATCACAGGTCTCTGCGGGTGTAACAAGTCGGGTACGGCGAGGCCGGGAGCAACCAGCCCGGGACAGACCCTGCCCAGCTCCCGTCTTCCCGAGGGCAGCAGCACCCAGGAGAGGAGATGGGGACCTGCCTTGTTATTTTCAGGCATCCCTCAGCCTTGCTTCTTGCAAACTAGTCCCAAACTCCTTTGCTTTCCCTCAGCTGCATCGTGTTACCCAGCTTTCCCCAATTTTGCAGTTTTTAACGAGGCACAGGCAGTGAAAAGCCCTTCCCAGCCAGAGCTTTACTGGTTTGCTGTTTCCAAAGGCGCTGGGTATAATGGCAATAACTGACTCCACGGCGTGATGTGCCCGGAGCAAAGACACACCTGGGAGAAAGGGAAATATCTAAGAAATAAACTGTTTCCAACCGCCAGGTAGAAAGGTTACCCTCCATTTCTTAAAACCCCAGCGTGGGAGCGCGGTGCCCCGGGAGCACGAGCGCAGGCACCCCCTCCATCGCGCCCGCCGTGTCCCGTGGCGCAGAGACACCCCTTGCCCGGCCGTCGAGCCCGGGGGCGGCGAGGGACATGCTTGATGTAGGGTCCGAGGAGCAGTTTCCACCCGGGCGGCTGCCACTGGTGTGGATATTTCTGGAATGCCACGAAGCGCCCGGAGAAGGGCGACGGGAAAGGTCTGGAGCTGGGGGGGGGGGGGGGGGAGCTGTGAGCGCTGCGCCTCCTGGCCCCGGCAGCGCGCCGCGGGTCACGGTTACGACACGCGGACACCCCGTGTCGCATAGCGAGGGTCAGCGTCACTGGTGGCGACGGTGACATGGCCTGAGCCGAGCAGAGTCATTTCACCTCCAGGAGCTTGAGAGCGGGTACACTGCACCGGCTGGGCTCCTCCTGCCTCTGCCCCTGCCTGCCCGGGCGTTCCCGACCCTCTCCTTCCACCCCGAGCATCACACCAAAGGTCTAAAGGGGAAAAAAAAAAAAAAGAAAAAAAAAAAGACTTGCTCAAGACCTGCTGCTTTTTCCACGATGAAGCAGCTAAAGCAGAAACAGCAATTATCTGGTTCAGTCTGGTGCTGCTGGCCTGGAACATGCCATGACAACGTGGTTCTTGTTTCAAAGCCTCTTTTGTACTAGGACACAGTTCAAGGGATCTTGCAATGCCTGCATTTGTAAACACGCGGCACTTGCAGCTACACGCTTTGCAGATGAAAGCCAGGGCAGAGCAGAAGGGCACTTCTCCCCGCCGTGGCCCTGTCACGGCCCGGGGCGGGGGGAGCTCCCCCTCGGCTCGGTGTCTGCAGGCGGACGTGCTGATTCAGGGACTCGGGAGCCCTGGGGCTGGTTAAGCATGCGTGGCCCTCAAAAGTCACGGCACGTTCAGAAAAATGGAGTCCTGGAAAAGAAAAGAAAAGGGGGGGGGGGGGGAAATCACAGCAAAAAATGTGCGTCACTGCAGATTATTTTAGGCCCTGGTCCATGCATAATGCAAATAAGCAGCTCCCGGGGTACATGCCTGTAAAAACCATCCAGCACCACAGCGCTCGGTTAGAGGAGCTTTCCAAACAGGTGGTGAAAAGCTAAAATTATGTGTCTCTGTGTCCTCTGGGCCGGGGTTAGGAAGGGCCCTCACTTTCAGGAAGGTTCCTATCCCACCTCCACAGGGCTGGTACAGAACGGGACCGAGACGCTAAAAAATTCAAGAGCATTTCTTTCCTTTTGAGGCAATCCTCTGCTCGCGTTAACCAAACCGCACTCGGCCTCGCCACGATCTCCTGTGATCTGCTCCGAACCGGGCCGCCTCCTCGTGCTCGCTTTTCACCCGCTCGGGCTTTACATTTGCGCTTTTTCGTCAAAAATCCTTGTGCCCTCCTTGCCTGACTTCAAGGAGTCGCTCGGGAAGCCCTATTTATGGGTTGAAATGCTGCTGAAAGAGTTATTGCCGTGTTATTCAGCTGTTGTGCCAAGCCTGCATGGGGATCGGGTTTCTGCTGAAAGGGTGCCAGGCACGTCTTTTTCCAGGAACCAGCAGCCGTATTTAGCCTCCGGCTGCACATGAAAGACTGCAGTCGGAAACGTGACATTGTGTCAACATTTGAGGCAGGTCAGAGCTGGGTGAGACCATGAAAACAAGTCCGGGGATCTCAGCACACCCCGCCGGCGCGGCGCGGCACGGGCTGCCACGACCTGGCACCGTGCCGGGGGATGGGGGGGGGGGGGGGGGTCGGCCCCTCCATCACCTTCCACCCTTGGCCGCCCAGCGTTGTGCCCTTCTCCTCGTCGGGATGGAGGACGCCGGCTCTGCGCGATGCCGCGGTGGGGCAGGGGCAGGGCGGGGGGATGCTCGAGGCGCGAGCAGCTCCGGCACGGGGGTCTGCGGGCTGGGCATCCCCACGCGGTGCTGCCACCAGCGCGGCCCCGGCCCCACGCTGCTGGCCAGGGGTGACCGAGGGCCACCAGACCCTGCTCTGCCCCAGAGAACTCACCTGTCCAGCTGGCGCCGGGCCCGGGCGGCAGAGAAAATCCCCAGCCCGTCATTAGCCTTCGTTTCCTGTATAAACCTTATCTCTTCCACTTCTTTTTTTACAATTTTTTTTCTTTTTTTTTTCCTCCGTGACTGAGGATTTGGAGCTGCTGCAAGTCCTCCCACCATACGACAAGGTGGGTCAGAAGATGGAGACCGAAGGGGAGCGAGAGCTGCGGGAAGGCGCCAGAAACCCGGCCGCTAACGAGGCTGTACACGCCGCTGCGCCGAGCGCCGAATGCTGTCCCCAAAACGGGGTTACTTACAGTCGTCTTCAGCGAGATCAATATTTAGCCCTAATTAAAACAAACACAACATAAACGTCAGGATGTATGGAGGCCCCAAATAAATTAATACGAGCAGCCCTGCGTTTTTTTCGTAAGCTAACGTTACTTTAAGCTGGTGCCAGCCGTCGTCTAAGAGCAGCCCCCGGGCACCTGCTTCTGCCCCAGTGGGGCTGAGCAGCACTGCCCCGGTGGGATATTTAACCTCTCACCACGTTTTGTGATTCATCTGCATCGTGAAGAGCTGAAATACCCCGCAGAGGTGCCCATGCCCCATCCACGGGTGGGCATGCACCGCCAGGAGTCCTCCCCCACCATCCCTCAGCGGCCAGAGCCGCCCTGCGCCCACCTTTCGCCTTTGGGGCGCCTCCGTTCTGCACGGAGGGCAGAAACCGGAGCAGCAGGGATGGAGCCCGCGGTCAGAAGTGTACAATATCCCCCCGGAGCGAAGACGCACCAGGCTGCTCGTCACCGCCTGTGGCACCGGTTGGAAGTCCCGAACCAGTGGAATGGCGGCGGGAGCAGCGTGCCGGGGCACGCGGGGGGGGACAGCCCGGGCTCATTCCTGGCAGAGGAGGGTCCAGCCCTGCCTGGGTGCCCAGCGGCAGCGCGGTGGCCATCCCTCCCAGCCAAACGGGCCCACCACGGAGACAACCGGGGCTTTCCCCAGCAGAGGAGCTTGTCCCTGGCCTCAGGCCAGCCGGGATGGCCGTCGTGCCAGGAGCCACCCCGCGCCTCGCCTGCCTCTCGTGCCCCTTGGCCTCCGGGGGAGGGTGGGCACCACCGCTGGGCAGGCCCGCGGCGCAGGAGCAGGGCCGAGGGACGCCGGCAAAGCAAAACCACAGCAAAAAGCCCATTTTTTCCTCCAGGTAACGGGCCGAGGCTGCGGAGAAGGTGCATCCGTCCGTGCAAGGGGCTGCCTCCTCCCCGCTGGGCCTGGGGCGGGTGAGCCAGAACGCCAGGCCCAGGGAGCACGAAGTGAAACGGGGAGAAAGCCGAAGAGCCAGCCAGGCTCTCCTGGCACCTCCCTGGGATTGGGAAGGAGAAAAATCCCCGAAGGCGCCAAGGGAGTTAAAATAAACACGTATCCCCGGGGACACGGGTAATGGGACCCCGAGCTGCCTTCGGGCAGGAGCAGGAGGTGTTGGGGGAGCGAGGAGAGCCCCGCTGCTCCCTGTGCGCCCCTCTGCTCGCCCTCGACTGCGGCACGGAAGGATCCTGCTCAAATATTTACAAGGACAGAAGGCAAACCCTTATCTTCCACAGGAAAAGAATTATTTTATTAAGTATTTTTAAACAACTACTTAACATTTACTCAAGATAAAAATATGTACAATATCCCACCTTGAAGAAGGCTCCAAAATATAAACACTGTACCTCTCCCTAGAGAAAAACAAAAAATTCTTCTCTTCAAAAGAACAAAAGACAACCCAGAAACAAGAATACATTCATATTTCTCACTTCTTTATGCTCAAGTAGTTATACAAATAATAGACATCTGAAACGCTTTACCTCTTAATATATTTATATAATATATATATATATTTATAACAGGATTTTACAAATAAAGGCAACAACTGTATACCAAAAAAAAACCAAAAACCAACAACAAAATAAACGTTAGAACACAATCTGCAATCAAGCATAGTGCATCTCAACAGCTGGTGCAATGGGAGGGCGAAATGAAGATCCATACAACAGGCTTTCTGGACAGGAGTTCTCAAAACCAGTAAGAAAAAACAAAAACAAAACAAAAACAAAAAACCCCAACAACAATAAAACCAGCACCGCACTTGGCAGTGAAGGTTTCTAATTAAAAATAAAAGCCAAATTGGACATGATGTTCTTCTGCGGAGGAAGACCCTCGCAGTTCAACGGGACAGGAGTCAGCACCCTAACCCTCTGACTTCAACACAGTAACGTGGGCCAGGGTTTGCCAAGGAGACGAAGGAATTTAGATGCTCAACCCCCCCCCCCAGGATTAAACTCCTCCAAAAATCCCAGCCTTTTCATTTTCCAAAGGCACTGACAGGGGCACGTCCAGCGGCCGCCGCGCTGTCGACACCGGCTGAATCGCGCGCGAAGCTCTCGACTCGCCCCGCTCGGCACCGGCCGGGCCCCGCTGGCGGGGCTGGTAAAACCATTTCCATTTCCAACAGCCGACACCCGGCGAGGCTGCACAGCGGCAGCGGGAGAGAGGCCTGGAGTCAGGTGCAACAAGCAAAGTGATCCTCGGGATATTTTCTCCCCTCCCCGGCCCAAACTAGCAGCTCAAGTTACAGGAAGGGGCACGTGTTAATTTATTTATTAGATGTACGCCATGTAAAGCTTCCAAGCAGCATCTACGTTTTATTTCTTAAAAAATATATATATATATATGTATATATCAGCAAAGGTGTGGAGAGAAACCCGTCTTCAAGTCTACCTGACCGTGCACGACCAAGCAGCGACCGCTGCTCTGCTCCTCCTACGCTTGCGGTGGCACTGCCACCACCACCACCGCCGCGCTGCGCCCGGCACCGGTGACCGATGGGGCACCGAACCAGTTCGGCTCCAACTACCGGCAGCGGGGCCGTTGCCTGAAAAGCCTCTACGCCAAGTACCACGGTGTTCAGATTCGCAGACCCTCAACCCGAGTCTGCCTCACGGAGTCCTTTTTCACAGCTTTGCAGCAGAGTCGCAGCTGACCGAGCCAACCGCTGCTCTGGAGATGCGGGGAGGGAAGAAGGGAAGGGGTAAAGCACAAAACCCTGCTTATTTTTTTTTTTTTTTTCCCCCCTCTTTTGGAAGTCGTTCTGAATCGCTAACCTGGGCGCATCCTTCATCCTTCTCCAAGCTACCTAAACAAGTCAGAGAAAAGGGGATTTCGCTTCCTACGCGCAGTGAACCTCATCCCCACACCTCAGTCCAGCCAATATATAAAAGTGAAAGTCTCAAACTAAAAAAAAAAAACCAACAAAAACCAAAACAAAAAAAACAAACAAAAAACCAAAAAACCCAAGGAAAAAAGTCACACTGCGCTTAGTCTTTGGTTTCCAAGTTCAAAGGAGGAATCTGCTTCAAAGCTTGAAGCAGAGCCGAGGAGTCGATAGGGGAATGGGCCGGTACGGGAGAAGGGAGTCTCTGGGGCATCAGCAGAGGCGGGGAGATCTTATCGGGGTTCATGAACCCCGTGAGTGCTGCGGCAGAGGCCGGCAGGCTGGGGTACAAGACCGGTACGGACGCCGGGTACCAGCACTTCTCCAGCATGGGCAGGTAGGCCGTGGCGGATGGCGGGATCAAATAGAAAGGCAGGCACAGGGGGGGCTGGTGAGCGTGGGGGCCCAGGAAGCTGCTGGAAGAGCCCATCATGTCGCTGCCAAAAGGGCCCTCGTCCTCCGGCGACTCCAGCCTGCTCCTTTTGGCCGGCGGATCCTCAGTCTCTTGCTTAATAGAGCTTATTCTCTCCTGGACAGCGTACTTCAGTTCGGTATCCTTTTTGAAATACTGCTGCTCGCATTTGGAGTCACTTTTCTCCAGCTCGCCCCCGTACCCGCTGTCCGTGTCCGTGTCGCTGCCGCTCTGCTCCCCGCTGGAGTGAGCGAATGTCCTCTGGATCACAGGCACGCAGTTTTTCCCGTGGCCCTCCGCCGCTTTGGTCAAGGAGACGGGTTTCTCTTTCAAGTCCACCGCTTTGGGAGGGATGTCGGCGGCCTTGCGGCCGGCTCCGCCCTGCAGCACCTCGGAGGCCATTCGGTGCAGGTGGCTGACGAGCTGGGACGACTTCAGGTCCTTGCCGTTCTCGTGCTTCGCCAGGTATTGCAGCATTTCCTTGGCGCACATCTGGAAACCGGATCGAAACATTTCCTGGCTGGAATCGAGGTTTCTTGATGACAGGTCACCTGAGGAAACATTAACAGAAAGAAATTAAAAATTAACGGCGTGGTAAGCGGTTCCATCGCCATCTTCCAGGCGGGCTGGAGGCGACGCTAAGCTTCGGCCACAGCGCGGCCGGAGAGGCGACCTCGATGGTCAGCCTGAACTCGGCGCTCATCCCCCCGCCGATGTCTGCGTAAGCGCTCGTTTCTGCTTGAACACCCGCCTGTCCACTTTCACCTAATCCCTTAATTTTTCAGTTCGCTATTTACGGCACACGCCACCTTCAACAGGTGCCGAGCGGAGGGAAAGGCGTGAGTCAAGCTGGTGCCTTCCCTGGGAAGCCCCCGCGGGGAAGGCAGAGCGCACCTCGCCCTTCACCCCCAGGCACAGAGCGCGGCTGCCAGCCCAGGGCGACTCTGCCTCAGCTCAGAGCTCTCTTGCACTCCCTGTGGCTGCCGGAGCAGTGGAAGGCTCTTGAGAAAAACTCAGTTTTACTTTATCGGATTCACGTGAGTGCCTCATGCGAAAACAGAAGGAGGAAGTGCATCTCCAGCTTTGATAAGCTGACACACCAGGTCCCCTCTTCGCCTGCAGAACACAGGCTAGCTCGTTCGTGAGAAGACCTAAAAAGGTGTGTATAAAAAGCAGATTTATGTGTATCTTCAGAAAAAAAACAAACAAACAAAAAAAAAAACCCAACCCAAACAAAACTGGGTTTGCTCCAAAGCTCATAAACACCAAGGGAAAGATCTGAGTGGCTTCGGAGAAAACCTCAGAGCAAATCCGGGCTTTAAACAAAACTACTTAAACCCCCATTTAATTTCAGAACAACTCCACGGGGCACTCTACGCTGACCCTATTGAGAAATGCATCTTTTTTTTTTCTTCTTTTTTTTTTTTTTTGCAAAAGCTCATCAAGCAAAGCGAGGGAAACCGACGGCGATGAAAGGCAAGAACTCCTGCCTCCTCCCTTCCCAGGAACGAAGTGTCACAACTGCATTTCAAAGACTCCAAGGGAAAAGTCCGTCAAGCGCACGCAGGTTCCCACACGACACCATTTGAATACTCACCCGCTTGTAAACCATTCTGCAAAGCAATTATTTTCTGCTGCTGCTGCTCGATGAGGTTGGTTAGCGCTTTCACATGCTTCAAGGTGAGCTCGAGAACCACCGCCTTCTCCAAGTGACCGAGAGTCTGAAAGCAAAGGGGCAGGTTGGCGGCGGCCGGGGGGTCGGCCACGCACCCAGGAGCCCGACGGGGCGGCCGATGTGTCCCGAATCACAGCGGAAGGGCCGACACAGGTGGGTGAAGAGGCTTGAAGGCAGCAGAGCCTTGATCCCGCACAGTGCCCGGAGGTTATTAAATGACAATATCCCACCAAGATCGGCCAAAAAGCAGGCTGCAGAAAGGGCTATCACGGCACCCTACGGGGATTTTTGGACCAGCAGCACAGCTCAAAAAGTATTTTATTTATCGTGACCTTAGCACAGGGCAACCCCGGAGCCCCGCAGGTCCTGAAGCCACCCGAGGTCTCCACTCCCGGGAAAGTTTGGGACGCGCTTACAGCCTGCCACGGGCGCGGGATACAAAGGGAACCCAAATCCCCCCAAAACGGGAGGCAAAGACCCAGCTGCGGAAAGACCCCAAGGCGCTGGGAAAGGGGGAGTAGGGGGGAGTCCCCGGGGCCGCCCCCACCTACCGTCAGCTTGAGGTGCTCGGGCAGCAGGTCCTTCAGCTGGGCGATGCACTCGTTGATGCGATCGCGCCTCTTCTTCTCGATCAGCCGGTGCGGCAGCTTGTAGGTCTCCTGCGAAGGCAGCGGGCACCGGGGTCAGCGCCCCGCGGCCGGGGGGGGGAGCGGAGCAGCGCGGCCATCGCTCCCTGCTCCTCTGCCTGCCCGTCCCCGTATGTCCCCCCCCTCCCCGAATAACGCCCGACCCCGCCGTCCCCCGCCCGCTCCCCCGGCCCAGCCGCCCGCAGGGCTGCGGTGCCGGGCAATCCCCGTCCCGCAGGGCGGGCTGCGGGGCCGCGTCCCCAGGGGGGGGTGTGTGTGCGGGTGCGTGCGCGTCCCCCTCCCCAATTTACCTTGTTGTCCTCGCTCCTCTTTAACCCCCTCCTGGGCTTGTAAACTTGGTACATGTGCGCGAAGTCCAGCCTGCACGGGCGAAACGAAAGCAGCGAAATTATCCCTGTCCCCCGGGGGCCGCGGCGGGGCCACTCCTCCTCCTCCTCCTCCTCCTCCTCCTCCACCTCCTCCTCCTCCTCCCCCCCGAGCCCTCCGTCCGTCCGTCCGTCCGTCCGCCGCCGCTGCTGCTTACCCCGGCAGGTCGCCGCTCTCCAGGGCGGGCAGTTTGCCCAGGCAGACGGGCGGGGGTTGCGCGCTGGGGATCCGCTCCATGTCGCTGGGGTGGCGGGAGCGCTGAGGAGCGGCGGCGGCGGCGGCGGCAGCGGCGGGCGGGCGGGCGGGCGGGCGGCGCTCAGGGCGGGCTGCTCATGCCGCGTCCGCGCCGCGCGGGCTGAGGAGCGGCGGGCGGCGACGGGCCGGGTTAAATGCGGGCGAGTGGGTGGACGGGAGCGACGTGCGCTACCCTGTGACTGCCGGCACGTCTGGCGGCCGCCGGGGCGGGCGCGCCGGCCCCCCCCTTCCCCTCCCCTCCCCTCCCCTCCCCTCCCTCCCCGCTTCCACCCCCCCTCCCCTCCCCTCCCGTCACATGAGCCTCACGTGTCGGCAGCGCCGCCGCCGCCGCGCAACGTGCCGGGAGGTGGGGGGGGGGGGGGGGGAGGAGGAGGCGGGGCCGCCCCCGGCCGCCCCGGGCTGGGCGCCCTCGCCCCCCCCCCCCCCGTCGTCCCTTCCCCTGCGGGGGGCGTGTGTGTGTGTGTGTGTGTGTGTGTGTGTGTGTGTGTGTCCCCGTGTGTGTGAATGTCCCCGTGTGTGTGTGTGTGTCTCGTCCCCCGCCCGCACGGGATCCTCCTGTGCGTGTGTGTCTCGCCCCCCGCCCGCACGGGATCCTCCTGTGTGTGTCCCCCCCGTGTGTGTGTCTCGCCCCCCGCCCGCACGGGATCCTCCTGTGTGTGTCCCCCCCGTGTGTGTGTCTCGTCCCCCGCCCGCACGGGATCCTCCTGTGTGTGTGTCCCCCGTGTGTGTGTGCGTCTCGTCCCCCGCCCGCACGGGATCCTCTGCCCGGGGTTGGCGTTGGGGGGGGTGGGGGGGTGGGGGGTGTCCCCGCCGTGGTGCGGTGCTGGGGGGGGGGGGGGGGGCGGGAGGCGAAGGGGCGCGGGTTAAGGTTTTAAGACGGTGCCGCGGTGCGGGGCCGAAGCGGGTTCGGCGGGGGGTGCTGTGTCCTACCGCCCTCCGCGTAACGATTGGGAAAGAAACACACACACACACACACCCCGGCCGCCCCCAAACTGGGGTGTGAGCGCAGACCCGAGTCAAACCTGCAAACTCTGGAAAAGGGGGGGGGGGGGGGTGGAATAACGGAGGATCACTAAAAAAATGGATCACTAAAAAATGGCTATAGGCAAACGGGCGGCGGCGCGGAGAAGTTTAGGACGTTTCGTGCTCCTGCAAAGCGCCTGCAGCTCTCGGGTGCCAGCGGTTGCAAAACGCCGAGCGGGGTTAGCGTGGGGTGTACCTGCCAAAGCAAACCTCTCCTGAAGGGCTCTGGTCATTTTCCCCGCCGAACGCTGAGCAAGTAGAGGCGAGCTCATCAGATAAAAAGTGCATTTACCGAGATAAGGTAAGAGCAGAACTCCAGCGCGGAGCCTCTGCGGGAGTCCCGCTCGGCTCCACGTCGGGAGGAATCTGAGGTCAGGAGGTGTTACGTGGGAGAGCGAAGGGATTCTGTACGGGCGGTGGAGACGGGCCTGTTGGGGCTCACCGCCTGCTGAAGGTGCGTGCCGTGAGCAGGAGGGATCCCCAGGGAAGCCAGAGCCTCCCAGAAAGCTCCTAAGCCGTCAGTGTCAGGTTTTCTACCGAAAAACCTCTTTGTGAGGACCCGGCTGCATCTCCAGCGCAAGCACCGCAGCGCCGTGTCAAGGAGCTCCCAAAAAGCGGACCCTTCGGTTGTCCCGCTCGGGACGGTCTCCTCGGGATTTCGCGTCGGAGCCCGCGAACCTGGCGTTGGTGGGCGCGAGGGTCCGCCGGGATGCTGCTGCAGACCCAGCCCAGGGAGGAGGACTGGGGGAGACAAGGAGAGGAGAGGACTCAGGAGACTGACCACGGAGCGCTGGGGGTGAAGGGGGGCAGGATCACAGCTCCGGGCTGTGGGCTTCTCAGAGCAGAGACCGGCTTCTGTCCAAATTCAGCAGTAACCATCGGAAAAAATGGAAGCGACGGGTCTGTCCCTTCCTGCAGCTCAGGGGAAAGTAACCACCACGAGTAATGGGTACTCAGCCAGGTGGCTCATTCTCTCTCTGCCCTGAAGACCCAAGCTGTTATTTTCCAAACGAAGGGCAAAAAAAAAAAAAACCACGCACAATTTTTAACCTGTCCCATCACTGACCCTCTGTCCAAGGCAACAGAAATAATTAAGAGCTTGCTGGAGCTGATTGCTAATGAAAAACGAGGTTTGGGGCCAACCTGCTCTGCATTTTAAGCTCAGACTCCGAGCGTACGTGGACAGTTTCATGCCCCTGCGTTGTCTGACTCCTGCATGCTCTTTCAGATATTCGGTACATTCCTGCAGTGGGTGGTGAGCTACAAATCAGGGTCAGAGGTAATCCCCAATTATTTAGCCCTTTTACTGTTCTCGTGCTTGCCAGACAATTCTCCATATCAGGATTTACTCGTGACCTTAAGGGATGTTGCCAAGGATTTAGGAGTCCCCCTAAAAAGAGGATCCAAATGAAGTTATTACATTCCCGGGCATCGAGTTAGATTGCCGGAGAGTTGAATTACATTTTCCTGGAGATCAGTTTTCATAAGCTAGGGCTGATGCAATCATCAATTTGCCTTCTCGATGCTGTTTGCTGAATTATTTCTACGCGGAAGGTTCCTGTACGACCTGCAGTTAAGGCAGCGGCAAAATGTTGAAAAAGGCTTCCTTTTCTGACGCCGTTCGTCGAGCGGCAGGTCGCCTGGGTGCCTGTTTCGGAAGGGGCTGAGAGTCACAGGACAGCGGCCGCCCGCCTCCAAGGGGGATTTGCAGTTATTTGCAGAGGCAGGCAGAGGCGAGGCGTTGGAAGGTGTGCTGAAGGCGGGCTGGGGGGGGGCTGAGCCCCGGGACCTGCCCTCTCCCCGGCGCTGTCCCCTTCCGACCGCAGCGATTCGGGGGGGAAATATTCCGAAAATCCCTGGCAGCGACGTCTGATCGGAGCCTATGTGGGCAGCGCTGGGAGTTAACAGATGGGTTGTGGATTCAAGCTTACGATAAGGTTACTGAGGGTGGTTTTGTTTTAAAATGTCTCTTACTTAATATATCCATGAAGGCCAGGCATGTGCCTGTGGCCTGTAACCAAATCGCTGACTCTCCCTCTCTCTCATTTCCAGCAATCCCGTTTCAGGTTACTGGCACCGGAGGTGAAAGAACAGCCCTGTCGTGGCCCAGCGGCCGAGGCTGGACGCTGAGGTTACCCCGTGCGGGAGGCGCTGCACGGACGCGGTCAGCCCTCAGCATCTGACGGGCGGCCTCGAGCCCTCGGTGATTAACGCCCGTTACTTTTTGCAGGCGGAAAAGTGTCCGGGGGAGCCAACCCGCCCCCGAGAGAGCGGGGTGCGCTCAGTAAACATGGCGGCTCTTCTTCCGAGACAGGCAGATCTCCAACCGCCGGGACGGACGTGGAAGCGCGCGGGGGGGGCCGCAGGGCGCTGTCAGCTACGCGGGACGGTCCCTCCATCGAACACCCACCGTCTGACGGAGGTCTGCGGCGCCGCAGCATCTTGGGCGCTGTAGCACGTATCGAGCCTGGGGCGCCGGGGCCCAGCAGCTCCCAGGAGAGCTGCACGTCCGATTCCCCAACCGTAGCGTCTCCGGCACGTGCAGGAGAGCCCGCACCCCTCAGCCGAAGGCAGGGTCCCGAATGGGGCACGGTGGGACTTAGCAGCTCCTGAGGAGCCGTTTGTCACCCACCAGGGCTCTGCCTTCTCCTTCTGGTAACCCGCAGGTAGTTCCACAAGCTTGACTGTAGCGTGAAGTCTGGTGGTTTCAGCTGCGTGTGACTCACTATCTCGATAGCGCAGCTGGCCGCGCTCGAGAGGAACCGCCCGCGCCTTAGAGCAAGTCGAGATTGAACATTGCGAGAGTACGTGCGCCCGTCGCCGCTTCATTACCTCGGTCGAGGCCACCACGGACTTGGTTGGGATAAAACACTGGGAAAACCTGGCAAGAGCCGTTGTCTCCGCAGAGCCCTGGGCAAGCGGAGGGCCCTGCCGCCGGCACCACGCTGGATCCCTGCCGGGCACGTGCGAGCTGCGGGCACGACGCTGGCACCGCGCAAGTGAAACTTGCCCGAGGACGATTCCGATGAAAGCCATTCCCCTCTTTGTGCGGAGAGGTTTGCCAGCACCCAGCGGAGCAGTGGGAGGAATACGTAGGTGGAAACTATTTGGAAGTGGCAAAATTTGTGGACCTTACAGTTCCTAATAAGAGACTCCAGCCCACTTGGATACGCTGTTTAATAAAACATGCCGGCTGCCCGGTGACATCTCGCACCTCCAGCCAAACCCCGGCCGCCCGAGGAGCTCACGCTGTTTAACCAGTTCCCCGCTGGCCGGTTGCACCATCTCGTGAGAAAGGGCTCCAGGCGCGCACACCCGTGCACACCCCTCGGGCGGCCGCCTCTCCCGCACCGCCGGCTGACCCCGCTATAGCGCGGGCACCTCTGCCTGCCCGTGGGGTAAGAGCGATGTCCCTGCTGCTGCGGGGTCTCTGCAGAGCTCAGGTGGGGCAAGGGACGGCGAGGGGTTCCCCACCCCGTCTGGAGACGGCGGGGAGCCAGCTGTGGGCAGGACAGCCCGTCCCGCTCAGGAGCAGGAGTTGCTTCTCCTCCCGAGTGACGGAGTTGCCTGGTGGATGCTTTGCACAATGGTATCTGATCACATTCCTCCTTCTGCCTCACATCAAACAGTGAGTCAGCGATGAAGCCTCATCAGATGTCTCTCTGCTTCAGCTTTCATATCTGAAAAGCAGAAAGGATGGTGCTCTGCAAGTATGCAAAGCCAAGAAAGTAGGGTGCCTTCAGATCTACGACTCGGAAAACACCACAGCTTTTAACGACAGCGTGATTTATTTTTCCCTGGCGTCCACGTGCCCTGGCAGGAATTTTTCGCTGGCGTCCCCGTACCCACCAGCAGGAGTCTGTACCGCGGGGGCTCGTAGTCTGGGGAGATTTTGCTCTTTCTGGGGGATGCAGGTAACAACAGCTACAGGGCCACACTGCGTTACGCCCGAATCAAATATTAACGTGAAAAGGATTCTGAACTTGCTAACTGGATTAAAAAATTACACACACCCCCCTGAAAATAATGATGAAATAAAGCCAGAGCAGGCAGAGAGGAGACCAGGAGTTCACGTCAGGACACGGATGAGTTAAACCTTGACCTCTATCCTCGAGCCTGTAGGACAAGGTCCGCGCGATCCGCGTGCTCGTGGCGTATAAGGCGCCTGTTGACCCGTTCAGGGGGACTCGGTTCAAGCTGTAAATAGCAGCAGCAGCCTCGGCAGAGCGAAGGCTGTTTGTCAGGGCTCGTGGCGGAGGTGAAGGGCGCAGCATTTCGGCGTGGGAAGCTGGCTGGGGCAAAACCTGGCAGGTGGCTCCAGCAGGGCCGTGGGGAACCCAGCCGAACTTCTGCAGGGACCCCATCAGCCCCCGTGGCTGGAGAGAAGGGAGGCCAAGGCCATCAGACTTGCTTAGCCCAGCCTTGTCTTCGTAGGCTGGTGCGATCGCAGGGGACCAGGCACCTGCTTGCGAGGGAGCGGGGTGCCCGCAGGGCTGGCTGGGGGCTGCGGGTGGCCTCAGGAACCAGTGGTTGGCTACGTTGGGAGAGGAAAAGGGGATTATTGGCACTCGGACTCGCTAGGAGTTAACAAGGATTTGACTCCTCTGAATAAACGGGACGCAAAGAAAAGGCAGGCGGTAGGGGAAACGCAGGTGCACGGGCTCCCTCCTGACAGGCCAGACAAACCATATACGTGAGATTGTTTCCTAGCCGTGCAGACTTAAAAAAACCCCAACACTTGGACGTGAATATCCTTAAGCTCTGGGGTAGTCTGGAGCAGCCGTGGGAGAATGCAACCAGTCATTTTCTAAATAAGAAGCCAAACCTCTGAATCCAGATCCACCTCCTCCCAAACTCCCGGTCTGATCCCATGTGCATCACGAGCCAGATGTGGCTTGGGCATTACTCCTGCTGCAAATTCAGCTGAAATAAGTACGAGCAGGAATTAAACGGAATGGGAAATATTCACGGTGGATTTGTGCCTAGTCAAGATCACACGCAGAGCTTTGGTGATTGTGTTCCTCCAGCGTGAGGACCGCTCCCGGCAGCCCCGATGCCGCAGTCGGGCTCCTCACCTGAACAGCACCTGGAGCGGAACGTGCCCACACTGACGTACAAAATAGAGCCCACCGGGACAGAGCAAAAGGCGAGGTGCACCCAAGGCGTCCCTGCGAGAAGGACTAGTTGACAGGAATGTCTCTCACAGCGCCCTTCCCTCTGTATCAGAAGTGATCTGGCTGAGAAGTCCTGGAGCAAACCACAACTGAGGGTGTTGCTGTCTTCCCCAAATACTTTCTCTAATGAGGTTTTTAAATAGTTTTGCCCCGCCTACACTGGCAGCCAGAGCACTTTCATCTCCAGGTGAATGGGAACCGAGGTGGGACTCTGCTGTCTGCCGGGGAGGATCATTTCCATACTGCAGCCGAGGCAGCGAGGCTGGCAGGCAAAACCCGCAGAGCGGCAGGGAAGCGCTGGTTCTCCTCTCGGAGATGCCTGCCGATGGCGGCGCCAATATTAACCGCGCGCACCAGCGTTTGAAGTGCAAAGAGCGCTCTGGCGGTGGGGGTTCGCGGGGAGAGGAGGCGCGCTGCGGCGACGCCTTCACGCCCAGGAGAACTGCACGGGGAGCCGCTGCGGGAACGGGGTTTGCGAGCAGGACCCGGTTGGTCGCGACCTGTACCCACGGTGCTCGGAGTAACCCCACACCTTTCAGTCTTAGGTGGCAAAGATCAGGTCGATCCTAGAGGGTTTTTTTGGCGGGTGCGGAAGTACTTTCCACGTAAAGGCAGCTCGCCCCCTTCTCCTCCCCTGCACTGGCTGCCGGCGGAGCAGCGCTGACGTGCAGCCTCGGAGGCGAGCGCTCGCCCACCCTCTCGCACGCAGCTGAAGAGGAGTCCGAGACTTGCCTTGTACCTCCGCGGGTTCGTCTCCCACGGGGAAGCCAGGGTACGTACAGCGCTGGCCTCAGACAGCTGCTCTGCGGGGCGGAGCGCGGGGTCTGAGAGGTCAGACGGTGCTCTGAGTGGTTTTTTCCTACGGGAGAAAGAATAATTTCCTCACAAAATATTCACACGGGCTAGATCCCGATAATCTGGGGAAAGAGAAATGGCCACACAAGCTCATTACAACTGTCCCTTCTGGTTTTATAAACTGCACGGCCCTGTAATGAAAATAAAGCCCCGGCCCTGCAGAGCAGCGAACATCTGCAGCTGCTGCCCAGATGTGGTCGCCCGGAGCCTCTGCAAAGGTTTCAGGGGAAAACCCCTGTCTGCCTCGCACGTAGCGCCAAAACAGAGGACAGAGGTTTCGTTTTATAAACCTCGACCAAGGAGACATTAAGTGCCTTTGATCTCCAGATATAAAAATGATCTTTTGATTTAAGATTATGAGAATGAATAACCATCTGCTAAGAAACAGCTACGGACCCACGTTTTATTGAGGCCAGATGGTGTCCAGGGCTTCGACGTATGAATTCAATTAGCTGCTTGTGTCTGCGTCAGTAATCCTGCATCCACCCAGTCATGTTTTTGGAACAAATATTGTAATATTCCCAAGGATCCTCCAGACAGTGGGAGGTGTTTCCTTCACTGTGAAGGTTTTGGGAAGTGATGACTTTGTCTCATTTTCATCTTCCCCTACTCTGCATTTCTAGTCCCTCATTTCGGAAGGCTTGGAGCTTCCCCTGGGATCTCGGAGCCAGCTGCGGTGCTGAGGAAAGACATCCCCGACTGCCGTCTGCCCACCGGGGCTCACGTGTCGGCTTTCCCTGTCACTCTCACGGGGAACCTCTCCCGTCCACCTCTCCTACACTGCATCGAGTTTACAGCATTACTGAGAACACAACCCGTTTCTAACCGAAGCCAGACCTACTCTGGTCTCACCTCCACGGTGCTTACCGGGAGTTTACTCAGGGCTCGGGTCTGAGTTGTCACCACCTCGTGATCTGGAAGGGTGGCACGATGTAAAAGCCTTTTAATAGGGTGCAGAAGGGTGGGAATGACCAGCTGCCTGACCGGCCACCAGCCCCAGCAGATGGGCGCCTTTCCTGCCCAGGAAGCCGGGCTGTGCAGAACCCAATGAGCTACTGTGATCTTTCAAATCTAACCATCTGGAAGTCCCTTTTTTTCTTTCTTTGTTTAAGGTGTGGCTCGGCACCACACGTTACCCTCGGCAAGCTGCAAATTTGCCCTGATTTGCCTCTTTGCAGTGTTGGAAGCGGGCACAATCCTGCTACGGGAGCAGGGCTGAGCAGCAGCCCCGGGAGCAGCAGGTTGTCATTGGGGGCTGGAAGGGCCTCGCTCGCAGCCCGCACCTTCCTCTGCATCTGCACAAGAGCCAGCCCAGAACAGCGCTCCTGAGCAGAAAGTGCCCCTAGCCAAGGGATGGTATTTGTTGTTTCCTCCTGACTCTTTTTGTGGCAGGATGGGGTCGTCAAGCTCAATTGCTCTTTGCAGACACATTTCTCGACAGGTTTTCCTTTCCCCCTCCTCTTTCTGTGCACACACTGGTGTCGTAGAGGCATTGCAGGGCTCAGCTTAGAGAAATCAGCTTTTGCAGAGCCCTGCGTTATGCCAGAACCACACAGAACAGAGATTATCACCCAAACTCCCGCTCAGACTGGGGACATCTCCTCCCGTGAGGACACCCTCTGCAGAGACACCCCCCTGCACCCCCCCAGCCCCAGGGTCTGGCCGTGAGCTGCCGCCCCTCGGCCCCCCACCCTGGGAGCACGGCCAGCGGTCCCTTCTCTGTAGAAAACCGCTTCTTCCCAGGGCTGACAAGGCTCCTCTACAACCACCGCAGGCTCGGCATCGCTGCCGCCCCGGACCTCGCCTGGAGCACCGTGCGGCAGTGCCTGTGACCCACGGGGCTCCGGCTGCTCCTCACCAGCTCGAACGCCCGTTCGGGGTGTCTAACCATCCCCAAGCTGCCCTCACAGGCTGGGCACAGGGTCTGGAAATAGCCTCTGCCACCCTGGTATGTACCTGGGCTTTATTTACTTTTTTTTTTTCCTCTTTAGCAGCATTTTTTAAATCTTAACGTCATACAGTTTCTGTCTACTACGGCTGGTGGGAGGGGCTGGCCAGCTGAAACATCCTGACAGCCTTGACCCCTGTAAAACACGACCCCACCACCTATCTGAACGCTGGGCCAGAAGCCCCTCGGCCTGTCCTCCTTCCCCTGCTGCAGACCAGGAGGATGCATTCAGATCCGTGGCCCGCGTTGCCCCGCTCTCCAGAGCGGCACCATCGCGCAGCCGCCACCCCGAGCTGCTCACGGTCACGGCTCTTGTTTCAGGGGTTTCTCACCAACGATCTACGCTTGACTCCCTTTCAAGAATGGCTTTACGTTAGCGGGACGTGGTCACATTTCTTCCTGTCTGATGTCGTTGCTGGGAATTGCTGATTTCATATTTCTGTCGATACGGAGTCTCGCTAAGATCCTTGCTGCCGCTGCTGGAAGGTCCATCCCCTCCCTGCCTTTCCTGGGGACCAGCCATGGAACCCGTGGTCTACCCGGGCACGCTGTGGCTGCTGCGCCTGGGAAAGCCAGAGGGGCACCTTTCCGGGCTGGCTCTGCTCCTCACCCTGCATGGCTATGATTAGAGACTTGTTTACCAAATTAGACCATTATAAGCGTAATAACACACAGCGAAACTACTGATCTCCAAAGATTTCTGGTTTTCAAAGTAAAATATAAGCCCTTTTCCAGATGGGTTTTACAAAGAAGAGCTCTGAAGGAGCAGCCATGAGGAAAGAGCAGCCGAGCGGAGGGATGAGAAAATGGAGCAGTTTCTCATTAGGGTGCAACACATCTAATAATTACTTGAGGAAGCACGGGGATGGCAGGGCTCATTTCATTCTGGATCCCACAGCGACTGCAAGCTTGCTTGTGTGTGCAGCTGCTACAGGCCTGGAATATAATTTTACAGCTCTGTCTAACCCAAACATCCCTTGCCCCTTTCCTTCCCAGGAACTCTCGGGAATCTGTATCTGATCCAACATGCTGCTTGTTGGGTTGTTTTTTTTTTTTTTCCTTCCCCTTGGGGCCGAATTCCTCAAGCCAGCAGTTACGGCTCGAAAACAGGATTTTAGGAAGCTAGTTCCAATTTGACACCCAGCAACGTGGATTAGTCAACTTTACGCCGTAGTCATCGCTCTGGCTTCTCAGCCTCCCTTGACAAAACTCACACAAGCATCCCCGCGACGCCGTTACCAGGTGTTGGGGTTGTCCATCCCCACAGTTTGTCATATTCAAGGGACCCACCAAAGCCCCTCTGATCTGCTGGCAGCTCCTTTGGGACCCCCTTACCGTAGCCCACACCAGCCCAGGCAGGCGGCAGGTTTTGGGCTGCTTCGATGCAGAACCTCCCGCAAACGCTCAACCCACCCACCCCTACCTTCGCCATCACACGTTACTAACGTCACCCATTTCAAACTGCTTTGAGGAAGGTTAAGAGTTGGCTGCTTGAAGCCAAAGTTGTGACTAATATTTTTTGGGGAAAGCACTTTATGTCAAAACAAGCGAATAGTGAAGCGGAGGCATGTGGTACAGAGGTGCGTGGAGGTAGGGAGGGGCTTTTTGGTGCCAAATTCCCCTTTTCCCTAAAGGGAGAACCCAAGTTGCCGTATTTCTTAATGGAGAATGAGACAGAGAAGGAAAACTTCCTTCTTTACTTCTTTTAGATCCTCGCATTTCTAGAAAGCCACTGAATCACACCCTTATGATACGCTGTCACAGAAATGGGCCCCCTCGGCTTTTACTCGTGGCCACCATGGACCAACCCACCGGTTGGGCTTCACCGCTGCGGAAGCCAGAAGAGCTCCTGACGTTCCTCCACTGCAGCAACCTCTTTTTCTCCTTGCTGCTTCCCGCAGCGAGAGGCTGCAGGTTTCAGGCTTTCCAAGTCCTTCCCCCAGCCAGAGCAGGGGGAAACCCGTCAGGAAAGTGAGTGGAGCCCAGGCCCAGGGGCAACTGATGCATCCAGCAGGTGACTGCAACAGGTTCATTCCTTATGAGCCACAAAGACAACAAGGCCGAGTCAGGTATGTTATATGGGAACATTTGCGTTCTGTGACTTCGTAAGTGAAATAAAAACAATTATTTTTAGTCATTTGCAGCACGCAAAGGACTCAGCCCTCATAACTACTTTGCTTCCAAAAGTTATTCAAGCCCCATGGAGCCACATATATTTGCTTGTTAACTATGTGACTGTAACAGCAAAGCCTCCTTCCTCTCTCGCAAGCTAAAATGCGGTATGTAAAATGGCAGCGCCTTTTAGAGCCCTGTGCCCACAAAGGCTCAGCTGCAGAAGTCATTTCCTATTTACATTAAAAAAAAAAAAAAGAAAAAAAGAAAAAATAAGCACAGTTCAGCAAAGATTGCTACGACTCCAGCCAGCACGGTGCTCCTGCAGGTGTGGATGGGTGATTCACCCTCCCGTCGGCAGCCCGGGGCCTGGCTCCAGCCAGCGCCCTCTGCCCACAGGTTATCTTCATCCTCCGGCTCCCGGTGCTTCCCTGGGCCCAGGCAATTCCAAGCACAACCAAATCAAGTCCCAAATCAATCCTGTCTGGCCTCACCCTCTTTCTCAGCAGAGGGTTTGGATCGTCTCCACGTCTCTTTTTCTCTTCCTCCCAGAGGAAGTCCTCCTTAAAAGCAACTCCCTTGGAAAACCTGGGCCAGAAGGTCGGACCTCGCCTGCCTGCCCCGCTCTCCTAATCTCTTCTGATTAGAGTAACAACCCTCCAAGTCTCTCCTCCGCCCCAGATGGGCTTTCCTCTTCCCCCAAAACAGCATGCCCTTCCAGGGCCCAGCCCTGTTACCGGCAACTGCCCTCCTGAACCCTTCCCCGGCCCCTCTGCGCAGCCGGCCGCACAGCCCCGAGCACCAGGCGAGCTCCGCGGCACTCGGGGGAATCCGTTCGGGGGCGTCTGTGCCTGTTCCCACCAGTAACTACACGAGGCAGCAGGGAATTAGGAGTTGTGCACGGAAATAAGCTGTGTAAACAGCTGGCTGAAGCCTGTCAACGTTGGCTACTCTTTGAAAACTCATCGGAAATACTAAAATACACTGGTTTTTGCTAGCCATCCCTTGGGAACGCTGGTATTGTTCCCAGCCAGCAGCGGGGAGCTGTCAGGATGCCCAGAGCATGGCATGACCAGCTCAATGCCTCCGGCAACCCCAGTTTCACTGGAAATTGCGGTGCTGGGCTGGACAGTCTGGTACTGTGGCTTTGCCACTGTCCAGACTTCAGCCCTGTCAGTGCTAAGGCGCAGCAAAAGGCGCTTCCTGAAGACAGATTGGAAAAAAAAAAAAAGAAAAAAAAAAGAATTTGATCACTGTCAGCTAACCAAAACCAGGACTCGTTTCAGATCATCTTCACAGATAGGTATAGGGGAAATACAAACCAGGCGACCTCAGGAACAACCCACCTTAGCAGAGATTGCTCCATTAATCATGTTGGCTGCAGCTCAGCAGCACCAAAATTAGAGAGGTTTGAGGTTAGCTTTTCAATCTGAGAAGCCCTGTCGCGTTGTGACTAGATACCGTGCTGAAATTCAGCTGCCGGAATTATGGAGGTGGAAGACCTTTATTTAGCCCGATCTTCCATCATGAAACCTCCTCCGGGTTTCCAGCGAAACCCCTCTCGGAGCGTGTCAGAGTGCTGAGTAACAGGACCAGTTCAGCTGACTGCCGTGACCTCCTCCAAGCTGCTTCTCCTTGTGTAGTTTGGATACCAAACTGTTTTCATCAGAAAGTAACTTCCTCAGAAAGTTAGTGGGAGAGCTTTAGTTTTGGTTTTCTTATGGGTTTTTTGAAATACAAATAACTTCTATTTCTGTTTGCAAAGAAAACTCCGAAACCTCCTTTAGCCATAAAACAACTTTGAAGCACATTCTGCGTTTGCTTCGGTGGTGCTCTTGCCTCTCCTACGGCCACGGCTGTCATTTTATTCATCACTGAGCAACATTTCTGAGCAGGAGCGAGCGCAGTGCTGGGGTCACCACACCCACCACCGAATCGCACATCCACACCGCCAACTTTCCAGACAAAAAAAAAAAGACATTTTTAAAAAAAAATATCCACTCTTTTGGCATCTCATTCCCACTCCTCAAACATCATCAATTTGGGGTGGAAATTCCCTGGCAGGAACTTCTATTTCCATTCCGCATGTTCCTGTGGGGAAGAAAGCTTCAGGAGATGAGCTGCGGTGCGCTAGAGCTGCAGCCTCGCCCAGGACTCGCCCAAACTCCCCAAACGTAACCCCAGCGTGCGCTAAAGTTGGGGCAACGAGGGGGACCGCTTCGAGATGCCTGCTGTGGCTCAACCGAAGCCACCTCATGGCCTGAATGGTGATGCTTTGGGGCTCCAAGGTCGGGGAAGGCACTAGGCGGTTTTGGGAAGAGGTGCGTGCCCTCCGTACAGACGGACAGACAGACTTCCACGCCAGGCCAGCGCTCGGCTCTCGTGGCGGAAGCGACAGCCTTCATCCCTGGTCAAGGAGCGTGCAGACACACGGCGCTCCCGTGTCAGGAACCGACTCCCACCCCGGGCGCGGGCTCCAGCTCCCAACTAAGACGACGAGGCGAGCGGCCGAAGGGAGGCCTCACCTCCACCCCAGCCCACCGCAGGACGACCAACCCCTTGCGGTGCTTTGCTCAGCTGGCTCGAGAGGCACCTTTTGCCCACGCACAGCTTTCCCTGCGCACTGCGTCCCGCGCTCGGTGCTGCCACGGAGAGGCAGGGGTGTCACCAGGGCCGGCAGGAGGCGGCGGACAGGGCCGGAGCACGGCCACATCACCGATGGGACAGTCACGATCCACCGTCCCTTGCCACCACTGTCCTATCTTGTTTCTTTCCAATTGCAAGAAGCGGAAAACCCCCAGAACCTGACGCCAGCCACATAGCGAGGGCAGCTGAGGAGGAGAAGGGTGACTCAGAGGTGGGGAGACTTCCAGGTCAGCCTGAACTCGGGGGAACCGCCAGCGCCCGTGACCCACGGGGGAAGTGAGATGGGGAAGCGGAGCAAGCTGGCACAGGGGGAGGACAGCAACGGGTCAAGTGGGTGTGCAGGGCATTTCTGAGCTCGCTTCCAGATGAAATTTAGAAACGAACGCTCGTTCTTGTGTCTCTCACGAGGGCATACAACGTGGGTAGACATATATGTACGTCTGCCTAGATGCCCCCCTCCCCCAGTGTTCAGAATATAAGGGGTTTTTTTTACTTTATTGCCGGTGCTATCACTCAATTGTCATATTTTATCTCTATGGGCAGTTTCTCTATCAAATTCTGCCAGTAAAGTGCTCTGGGACTTTTTAGTATGAAAAGCACCATGTAAGTTTAAAACTCCGTCTCTCCGTGCCGTTAAAATTGCCTAGAAATACTGTAATCCCTTCAATTCTGGAAACTCAGCATGATGCAGGATTTAATCTTTGCCCGTCATTGGCCAAGTACATTCTTGCACTCCACCAAGATGTCTTAGCAACTGCCCTCAAGTGAATACAATGCCACAATTTCTGCTGTTAGGCTGATGATTGTTTGATTTTCACTGCTTGGGTAAAGAGAAGGAAAGAAGTGAAAGAGTGAAACGAATAGAAGTGAAACCACCAATTACGCTGAAAACACGGCTTCGTCAGGAGAACTGCGCTACCCGCCATTTACCACAAAATCTGATTTCTGCAGCCTGGATGGCAATGCCTCGTCACTTAAATGTCAGATTATGGCCCACGACACCCAGAAAACCACGGCAGTACAAACCCTGTGCTGTTCCCTGCCTCCCTTCCCCAAGGCAAAGAATTAGGAGCAGCGAAAACAAAATCATGGGACTGAAATAATAAGAATTAAAAAAAAAAAAAAAAAGAAAAAAAGAAATCACAAGACCGGTGGTTGGGAGCCGGCAGCACACAGAGGGTGGGAGGCAGGGACCACCGCTCAGGTTCTCACCGCCTCGAAACGCCCCACAGGACCGTTTCAGCTGGGATTTCTCCCTCCTGTCTACCTATTTGCAGCTCCTCAAGTCTGCACCTGAAAAGAGGGCACGGAGGAGCCAATTTGATTTACTGAATTCTAGCTTTTTGGGGATTTTTTTCCCCTATAAGGAAACATCCTTTTTTTTTTTTTCCCCCTGAAATTTTCAAAACCTGTACATTTTGGGGATGAAAGCTCCTCTGTGTGTCTCCAGCTAAAGAAGGACTTTGACTTCCCACCTGCCACTCGGGGACTGATGCAAGCAGGGTAGCGAGCAAGCTGACTCCCATTTCCCGGGAGACAGTTCAGCCAGATTTAGGAAAAACTGAGCAGTCTCCTGTGCCAGGACCCATCGCAGATGCTGGTGGAAAGGCAGGGATCTAGCTCGAGCACTCGAAGACTGCGCTACGGCTCGTTGCCAAACGATGCAGCAGGAGAGTCCGTGATCGGCGGCATGCACAGACGCCGGGCTCAGCTCTCCATGGGGACCCCCAGCCATTCAGGTTCGGCACCCTAAATACGTAAGCTGGGGTGCCCTCGCTCTGGTCTGGGGGAAAAGAGGCATTTGCCCTTGCCTACAGAAGCCCTGTTACTCCCCGGTGACGACGCAGGGACTTCAGGCAGCCTTTCCCCCGCCCCACGGCCCCGTACGTCAGAGGAGAAGTTCGGTCAGATGTGTTGTCCACTCCCCCGCTGTGGCTGGGGTCAGGGAAAACCCCAGAACAGGAAGGGACGGGGTGAGACCTCGTGCCCAAACACGCCTCATCAGGAGGCAGATACTCTGCGGTCTGTCCCACGCAGCGTGACCCGAACACACGTCACGAATGCCGGCACACGCGCACGGCGCTGTGGCTCCCTGCGCACACCTACAGCAGGACAGATGCCCTGCAGTGGGATTTCTGCATGAGGAAAGTTGACCTGTCAACCTTCAGAAGAGAGAGAACGATTTTTGTTACCTCGAGCGTGGGGTTTTATGGCGAGACGAGCACTGTGCGCGCGCCCTCTCGCTTGGGATGCACGCGGAGACCAGCCGTTCAGATCCGCTCTGCCTTCCCCCCTGCATTAATAAATCAGTCCTGGAAGCCATTTTCAAAACCTTCAGGCTAAGGCCACTAAATGTTCCTTGGCTCTATCCCAATGGAGTTCATCACTGGGAAATTATTTTGCTAAATCCGCTGAGCAGTTAATTCAGTCAACAAGAACAGCACAGGAACCCCAAAACATGTTGTGTTTGTGGCAGCGGGCAACCCGCACATTCCCTGAGCGCCTCTGCCTTCGGAGGTGTCAGAACTGTTAACTAATCCTGGCAAATTAAACTTTGCAGTAACCCAGATCGTCTGACTCCTGGTCTTGTGCCTTGATCACAAGACGATCTTTCCCTCTGCATGAGCACTGAGAGTGAGGGATGAAACATCACTTCTGTTGCCCAACACTTCCCCCACGGACATGTTCACTTAGACCTTGGTGTACATGGAGGAGAGCCAAGAAACCAATGTATAATGAAAGCAATTCCAGGGCAGCCCCGTGTGAGGCTCTTCTATAAGCTCTGATCAGAAGCTCTGAGCTGGCAGGGTTTTTTCACTCCCATCTTGGTAATCCCCGATTTTTACAGCACAGATTTAGGACTGAGGTGAACCTCAGGCAGGCAAGCCTGCACCATGAGCCATACTGGATTTGGCTATGTGAAGTCTCGTTTCTTAGGGGGAAAAAACAGAGATAACACCCTGGAAACGAAACACAGCTTTCTGTATTCTTTCTTTTTCTTCCTACGAGGCCAGCGAGGCCACTGCACTCTTGAAAAAAAATACAAATGCAATGCCCCCGATCAATTTATATGGAAACTGGCTCCAGCCTACAGTAAGGATTCAGTATCAGGATAAGTTTTGCTCAAGGGAACACGTTTATCAACTGAAAACGCCGTGGATTCATCCATTCAGGATATCCCCCTTCCTGATCCTGACCCAAAGCCCACTCGCAGCCTTTGCACTGGCTGCAGTGACGCTGGGCTCAGACCAGCTCAGCAGAGCTGCGAGTGGCTTCTCTGCAAACTCCAGCCAGCCCCAGCCCCAGCCCCTCGAGGGCACCCGGGCACTTCACGTGGCTCACAGCAGGTGCCGGCGCGGGCCGGGAGCTGAGCCCCGCTCTCCCTCCGCTGCCGGTCCCACCGCCCGCCCTGCCTCGCCCAGCCTGCCCAGGGGACGAGCCCTGGTCTGCATGGACCAGGGATGCTCAGGCTCCCCAAGTAGCCTCGACAGGCGTGCTCCTTGTTTGGTTTTAACTTCTAAAAAGTCCCAACATAAAACAAGGCTCCATAAAGGCAGAAGCAACGCCAAGGAATGTGTTGTTGCTACCGATTCTCTGGGTCGGGTGCTTGCTTTGCCTGTATTTACATGCTTCGGGGAGTCATCCCCCGTCTTGCAGAACTGCTTTCCTGCAGCTTTAATGTTTCTCGAGCATCCTGGAGCTCACTCCACTCTCTGTCTCATTAGTCAAGTGACTTTTTCTTTCTGTAATCAATAATGACCCTCTCCAGAACTAGCTCATTTTGGGGGAAAAAAAAAAAAAAGAAAAAGGTTTTATCAATCACATTTTTTCTGATTTAAACTGAACTGTCTTTCCCTAGGAGACAGACAACGTGGCTTTTCATTACCCTCCTCTCTCCCTTGGCTTGACCCATTTCCTTTCTTTTTTCCCCCCTCTTGCCAATGGAATCAAATCCTGTAACTAACCTTTAAGGGTTCCTTAGTCTTTATATTTTGTTCCTATTAACCTTCTGTTTCTCTGGATAATTCTGCAGCCAAGAGTAGGTGTGACTCCCACGTTACAAGTCTAGCTGTGCTGTTGACTCATGTGCTGTGCTCGCAAAGCCAGCTCCTTTAATGGGAAGGCTTATGCAATGTAGCGAGGTCTCCCAGAGCATATGCTCTTACTCGAGTTGTGAGATTTCTGCTTGTTCTCTCTGCTAAATGAGACTGAAAACGCTGGTGGGCCGCACAGAAGGTGCACGCTATTTCATGAGCCCTTACTATGCCCCGAATACGCAACACGAATCCCTGGGCCCCCGCACAGCCCAGACGAAAGGTACTTTGGGCAGATTTCCCTCTTCTCGAGACCCAAAAAACAAATCTCTGCAAAGCGAGGCTTCTTGGCTCCGGATCGCGGCGATGCTGCAGAGAAGCGAGCGCCGCTCGGAGCGGGCGGGCTGGCTGCAGGCTGCCTGCCCTCGCAGGGCTCGGCGCATCACCCGGCAAGGAGCCCCGGCTTTTGAACGGCCCCTTTATGGGACGCAGAGATTATATAAAGTGAACTTAACAGACGGTCAGATTTGGCCTGGCATGTTGGGAGGGCTCTTGCACAGATTTATTTTTTTTTTTTTTAGGAGGGAAACTAGCAAGACATGTGGTGAAAAACACCCTATAGCTTTTAACTCATGTCTTTGAGATCTTCACCATCTGTTACCATGAACTTCAAGCGAGACGCAGCCACCATTTTGAAGGCAGCCGCTTAAAAAAAACCTGAGAGGATTTAGCCCTCGATTCCTTGGACAGAAACCTGCTTTGGTGCCCGCCTGAAAGGTCAATGTGCCGACAGCAAACCTCTCCGGGTAAGACTGCCTCTTCCCTGCAAGGCTGAGTAAAAGCCTGGCTACAAAATTCCCTGGCTAAAAAAGCCTGGCTACAAAATTCCCTGGCTACAAAATTCCCGACACTCAAAATTCCCAACACTCCCATGGGTGCAGGAGGGAGTGAGCCGGGGTGGATGCGGGGGGCACCGACCGTGGCACCCCTGGCAGGCAGCTGGGACCGCAGCTGCGCGGGTCAGAGCAGCCTCGGCTATTTCCTGCGAGGCTCGCTGCCACCCAGCCCATAAACTCAGGAGATTCATAAAATATACAAATAAAACCTCCTTAAAAGCCCCGCTATGGAAAAGAAAAAAGAAAAAAAAAAGGAAAGCCACCTCCTGCAACGGAGCCAACGCGCTGCCCGCTCGATTTTTAAGCCAGGTTTTCCCAGCAAGCTCGAGGCAGAGCTTCGCAAGGGCAGCGCTGCGTCACCGCGGCCCTTCGCTGGAAGTTCTGCGGAAAGCCGGCTGAAACATTAACCTGGGCTCTCGCCACAACGCTCCCGGTGGCACCTTTCCCAAAAGGAGATTAAACCCAGCAGCTGCTGATATGGAAACCGAGCGTTTGAACTGCAGGGCACTTACACACGCTAATCGCGCGAAGCCGCCGACTCCTGCAAACGTGATGCAGGAAATGACTAAACGTTTAGTGCTTGTTATTTAGCAGTATTCCTGGAGACACGTAGGTGGTGTGGACAGCATGGTATGTGCATTAAAGTGCAATTTAGGTCAATCATTCTTTGAAAGGACCATTCTTTCTCCCTCCTCCCCCCACCCCCCTCCACCCGCCCCGCCCCTTCAGGGGCATTTGCTATTCAAAGATTAACTTTTCCAGCAATCTTTTCCAAACAGTTCCCATCAGCTCAAAATAAAATTTAAAAAAAAAAAAAAAAAAAAAAAAGGAGAAAAGACTGTAGGAATTACCCTGTTTTAATATTGAAATATCTCTGCAAACTTTTTCTCGTTTTATCTATTTTTAATGCTTAGACAAAGAATTTAAAAGCAGCTTTGCAGGGAAAAGTGCATGTTTAGACAAAACTGATAATATTTAATGAGATGCTCGAGTCTAACTTTTTAACAGGTGAACTGATAACCCAAAATGAAAGCCAGCCCTAGAAAGATCGGCCAAACAGGGGCTGTGGGAAGGTGTCAGCACAGCTTCAGCTTACGCTGCAGCGTGCCGGGGCTGCGATCCTCCTCTTCCACGGACACTCCAGTGCCCAGTGGTTCGTGAAGCATCTCCAAGGTGGTGCCTCCAGCACAGCCCCGGCACCCGAGGGACCACTGCAGGAAACGCAAATATTCTCCAAAAGCTGCCAGAAAGCTACCAAAAGCATAAATCTATCGTTACATCATCTATCACAGATGCATTATTGGAAGGAAAACTAGTACAACGACCGCACCCAAACGGAGCCGAAGGCTCCTTGCCCTCCTGGGAGATGTGGAGACCCAGGGGAGATAAAGGCTGTCGCAGAAAAGCGTTGCATCTCTGAGCACGGGAGTTCACCTGCAGTGGGAGCAGACCCAGGAAACCCCCAGGTTTCTCCCCAGCACTGAGGGACTCTGACACTATTTTCAGTGGGAGTCGGAGAAAGCCCAAGCTGGATTCGGTGGAAAAGTCTCCAGTGGGGCTGGGGGAAGGGAGCTGGGTTTGCTGGGGGGACAGGCCTCCAATGCAGGCGCCATGAAAGAGAAGGTCTCTTTGCTAAAGAAAAAAAAAATAAATTATTGATGGCGATGCAGTTTCCTGCCAGAGCACCAGCAGCGAGAAATTCAGAAGACTCTTTCCAAACAGGAATGAGACTGGGCAGAACGCTGGTCTTCTCAGGCCACCTGGGTTTTTTTCCACCCAAGGCTCAGCTAAACAAAATCCCAAGAAAATCTCATTTCTATCCATTTAATTATTTAATCAATAGCACTGCTTTCAAATCTCCTCCTCACCCTCACTCAAGAAAAGCCTGGTGTCCCTCACAGTACCTGTGATAGCCAGGGGACCACAAAGCATTTTAGGGGGGGGCTGCTACAGGAGTTTAATTTAAGTTTAATTTAATTAAATTAGATGAAATACACACAGCCAGCGAGAGAGCAAGGGGAAACCGCAGCTACAAGACTTGCCAAAGCTCACCCGCGTGTTTGGGTGCAAAAGTTGGCTTTGAGGGGGGTGAGCGCGCCGCCGGGATGCCCAGGTTATTCCGATGCCCTTCCAGGAGCTCCACGGGTCCTGCAGTTGCCAACTGGGCACAGAGCAGGGGCGGGCAGGAGGGAGCTCATCGGATCATCTTCTCCCCAGGACATCACCTCCAGCAGCCTCCTGCCCCGGGCGTGAACCTGTCCCCTCCTGACCCAGCAGATCCCAACACCGGTTGAGTCATCCTGACATTTAACAGCGCAGACTGGCTGGCTACTGCTAACTATTGTTGAACCGGGAGAGGGATGGCAACAAAATTGAAGTCCAAATAATTTTTAAAAGCTTCTTCCTTTCTTTTGCAAGTCTTTTCTTCAAAGCGTTTCACGCACGCGTGCGAAGGAAGGAAATAGCTGCAGATGACTGAGATGCTATTAATGGTCACCAGGCAGCGCTTGTCTGTCAGATAACGTTTTCTGAGAAGAATTTTTCAAATCATTGGGAAATTTCCGATGAACTTGAGTTGTGCCTCTGGAGGCTTGCATCAGCTGGGATACAGGCCCCTTTGGTCAGCTGGTCGGGACGGGTCAGACCCACGGTAAACGGACTGTGCTTTTGCACGAACCGCCGTTTCAATAAAACTTCCTTGTGGAAACGGGCTGCGGAGATACGTCGGGTGTGAATCTCACGGGAGAGTCAAAAGGCATGAAAACCCGAGGTAAAATGCAAAAGGGCTCAAAATATCCCCTTTGATTATGCAAAACGCCACACATAACTGTCTTTAGTTTCCTCACGTCTCATATTTTCTTCCCTACCTTTCCCTTGCTCCCTAGTTGTGGTTTGCTCCCGAGTCATATTGGTCACCTGAGGTTGGGACCAGACAGCAGCACCACCAACCTCTCCACAGCAAGCTTTCGCTCGGCCGGTTTTCCAGCACCAACTGCCTTTCGAGGCCATTTGTTCTTCAGTATAAAGCCTTTCCTTTTTTTTCTGAGCTACGACAATGCTTTCAGGACTGCTGCCAGGGAAAGAGCGTCCCTATTGCTCCTTCATTACCATGACAGCTATCGGGACCTTTGCTGCGCGCCTCGCTATCTTGGCTGCTGCTCCCGAGACTGAACAATCTTTCCAAACGCAGGGAATTCCCTTCAGATAAAGGGAGAGGGACCGTCACGGGAAGGCTGTGGCTGCCATTCCTCACGTGTATTTCTTCGTGCCCTTCCAGGCAGCTGCAAGCGCCACTGAAGGCAGCCGGCACCTCCGTGCTGACTCCGGCAGGCTTCGAATCAGCCCAGGACACGAGGGTCCGTTAAAGCTCCGGCAGTGCCAGTTTTACAAGGGCAGAGGCAGAAATCACAACGCACCAAAATCAAAATACGGATCTTCACTTTTTTCCCTCTTTACTCACTTAAGGGCCTTACACAGTGAAAAACACATTACTGGAGAAAAAAAAAAGACATGCAAATACTGCGTATCATTAAAGTAGAAGTAGCTCATACAACTGCAGTTAGGAAAGAGCTCCTGCATTACTGCTCCTCTTAGGGAAAGGAGAAGCTATTAGTGATCAGAGTTCCTCCTCCCTGCAGCTCCTCGTCTCAGTTTCTGGATTAGAGGAGCCAAAGTGCTCTCTCATCTGCTCTGTCACCACCCTGACCTTTCCTGAATCAGTATCTTGCCTGTCAGTGCCACATGCTTTTCACTCCAGACACTCTCTCTGGAGCATTTATTACTCAGAGACCTAATTGCTTAGTGCTCCCTCAATCAGTCACAAATACAAGACATCAGAAGACATCTAAGAATCCAGGTTCTTTGAGACCCCAAAGTACGAAGGCAAAGAATGTCTTTTCCCAGGAAAACTTCAGCAAAAAGCTTAACTATGCTACTTAATGTTTACGCCACGGGGCCATCTTGCAGCCTTATTTTAAACAAGGATGACTTTGCACTAGCAACAGGGTTGCTCTTTTGCAGAGCAACAGCTAAAGACCGTGAGTTTGGCTCTGTGACCCGGGAAGGTGCGGTGTGGAGCTCGTGCTCTTCCCGATAACTACGCTGTACCATGTTACCGAGCAAGACGCATCCTACATTTCCCATACACCGTTCAACCCGTCACGCACAGATCTTTGCTTTCATCTAGAAAACATGCCATGGGTGGGATTTGTTTACACTGGGTGGAAGCGTGTATCAAAGCCAAGCCAGCAACCACAAGTGTTAGAAACTGGCAGAAAGGGCAACAGCTGCTATGATGCAAAAGTACATATTTGCTGGAAGACTCTGGCTAGAAAACCATTAGAGAAATCCAGACTGATTCACGCTCCGTACCCTCACCAGATGACTTCCGATCGAGTAACGCCAGCTTTCCCCAACGCAGACGGCGTGCCGGCTCCCTCCTGGCCCCTGGCTTGCATGCAGGTGATCGGCGCCGGGCGCTTTCGGAGGCCGCGGTGCTGGGACCACGCACATCCTTTGCACATTAAACACGTACTGCTGCGCTGCTTTGAAGAGAAGTTTCCTTTAGGTAGCTTTCTCTTTAATCAAAGTACAGCAGTTAAGTAAGATATTAAACGTATGGTTTAACTATAGCATCCACAGCTGAATCACAACGGCTGAGCAAGCAGCCTGTGCCAGACAGTCCTTGTTCCCCACGGTGCATGGGGAGCCCCGGGGAGCCAGGTGAAACCAGGGGGGAACGCTCAAGGCTCCACCACCTGCACTGCCAAATCCACCCAGTGACAGTCTCGTGGCGCAGCCGGGAGAAAAGTGCCCACATGCTCCGTAATTGTATTTGCAAGCGGGAGTAAAACGCTCTAAGCCTCATCTCCGCCGCTTGATGCAGAACGAGCCTCCTCGTTCTAGTGACAAAAGTCAGGCAAGTGGGAGAAGTTGCTCTTCAAGACACGAAGACTTGGAAACGTGGGCTGGAGTTTGAGCTCATCAGAAGGAGACTCCTCAAGTTAATTTACAATCTTTAAGTACAGTCCTCCCTCAGCACCCTTCAGAGGGCTGGGAAAAGATGGAGCAACACTTCTGGAGGGGTTTTTTGAGCTTCCAATTCAGGTTTCTGTGCTTTGCATGTGACATTAAATGAACATAACATGCTGCCTGAAGAAGCTTTCCAGTGTCATCTAAACACAATTGTCCAGAATGAGAAAGGTAAAACAATTTCCCCTAAAAAGTTCGCAAGTAGGAAAGTTATCACGGACTGATGGGGTGGTTCACACTTCCCAAGAGTTGCAATTGTGGTCGCCGCATCTCAAATCTCCGTGAAAGGGTTTTCTTTCCCCTTACTAGCCAGTATTTCATTGTTAGCAGCAGCATTTTTGGGTGCTTCTCCTAATTACATACAGCAGTATTCTCAGAATCCAGCACCAGTCCTAGACATATCCGTATCAAGCAGCAGTACTCTTCCTCCACATCCAAATGACTTGACTTGTGCCTGCAAGCTCAGGCAAGATCCGAATCCTCAAGTAAAAAAGCCAATCAATCAGGCTTTTGGATTTTGTGCTGTCCACGTAGTACTGGGATGGGCCGAGCTCTCCCCCTGCCAGGCGTGACACTACTGCTGATCGCGGCCACCACGGTCAGACCTCAGCTCCTGGGGGGATGAGCACCTTCACAGAGGTGAACAGTGATCTGGTTACTGCAAACGGGAAAAAAATGGGCTACTCTGTAGAAAAATAGCAGCAAGCCTCCCAGAATGCCAT
Organism: Leptosomus discolor; assembly: GCF_034619465.1. Lineage (NCBI taxonomy): Eukaryota > Metazoa > Chordata > Aves > Leptosomiformes > Leptosomidae > Leptosomus > Leptosomus discolor. Next base: position 2,083,043 of record NC_141399.1, read on the forward strand.
GAAGCAAATACAAGTCCTAGCATTACAGAAATGAATGAAGACTTCTTGTGAATATGTGTTTTGAGTAAAACCTGCTCCAGGGTCTTTGTTCTGCTCGTAGCAGAATGAACTCAGGAGCTTCATGCATGCGCAGTCTCTAACAGCAGCAGAGTGAGCAAGACCACGCTGGTGCCAGAGATGAATTTTATGCCTGTGTTGTACTCCCAAGACATCCTCATTCCCTTCAGGTCATGAACAGAGTTGGGGGTAATTGGCTGCTATTTTTGGGGGTGTGGTAGCCCATTTAATTTCCCCCCAGTGCTTACAACAAGACCTCTACTCACAGTAATGCCTGCAAACTCACTTACCCAGCCAGGAGCTAACATCTGAGGTTGTTGCTCAACCAGACCACAGTCAACAAAGCCATCAGCTGACAATCCCCCAAACCCTCCAGGACAGACCTCAGAGCGGGATGGGAGAGGGCCAAACATCAATCCCATCAGCAGATTAACCACTTGGCAACTGCTCTGCCTTCCCTATCTGATGGGGTTTGCCCACACAGCTCACGCAGACCTCTGCAGACCGCCCGTGCTGCGTGTATAACCACCTCCCCCCGCGTCAGGGCTTCAGCATCAGCGCTGGTGGCCGAGGCCCCGAGTCCAGAGGGGCTGCAAAGCTCTGGTTGTGCGCTTGTCCGTCGTTTCGAGGGACACCCTGCCAGCGGGGCAGGGGACCCACAGCAGAGCCGCCTCCATCCTCCTCCAGCGAGCGGTGAGCTCCCGTGCCCCACAACTGCCTGCATTCCCCCCCCCAGCACGGTGCTGGCTGACTGCAAAAAAGCAAATGTCTGCAGAAACCAAATGCTAAGGGTGCCACGGGCACGTTCCCACCTAACCGTGTCCCTTGGGGTTGCACCCTATCTAATTTGGATGAATGGCAGGAAGGAGTCCAAGGCATAATAAAGAAATGCAAGGATTTCACTGCTTTTGCCTCCCTCCTCCTTTGCAGTCTTGCATCAGCTTTTTGGTTCCCCCCCCTGCCCCCTTTCATTAACTTCAGGCTCCCTCCCTTGCCCTCAATTACAGCGTAGAAACCCCCCCAGCAATGCCGTGATTCCTCTGGGCTCTCTGGCTCGAGAAGTTTACAGCCCACACTGGATTTATGCTGTGTTTGTTTATTTAATGGCCCAGTTAGGAAACTCGGAGAGCGGGATACGTGCATGGGATATGCACGGATCACAGCAAGACCTTGCAAAAGCACCTGGGAGCAATCTAGCCTAAAACCAGCGCAGCGTCAGGCCACATTGCTTGCCCATCATTCACGACGAAAACAAGAGAACCTCGCTCCCCCTTCTCTGGGAGGAAAATCACCCATTTCAGCGGGGCTGCACACAGAGCTGAGCTACCGACACCCAGCCTCGGGCTGCGGCCAGCCACATGCTCCACAGCCCTGGTTTCTCCAGGGGATGGCCTGCAACGGGCTGCAGCCCTCAGCAGCAAGCTTCACCTCCTCCATTCCTGTCTCGTTGATGTGAAAACCGCGGCATTAAGGATGCCGGTCCCACATCTGCAACCTTTGTAAACTGGCCTGTAGTTAATCACACCAAACTCACAGGCTTTGCTCGTGCTGACAGTCCTCCTGTGCCACTTTTTATCCCTTCTATCAGAACAAACCGTGTTCACACGCTGCAGGAAGCATCAAGGCCATTTCTCTTAGTTTTATATAAACAGAAATTCTCCTGTGGGACTCTCTGGCTGTTTTAATTTCATATTACGTTACACAGAGCAACACAACCAACACAGAAGAACACAGAGTCTGGCCCACAGTGTGTAAGTATGAAAATGAGACATGAAGGAGACAGCCTTCCTCAGCCTCCCTACTCCATGTTCAGGTGATGGCCAGACAAGCACAGCCAAGAAGAGGTTTCTCTCCCAGCCACCAGACAGCATTAAAGAAGTGACAAAACCGAGGACCTGGCCCTTAACACACTAGTACGATTTCTGCCCCCGTCCCCACGGCCCATGACTTACTTCTGTGCTATTTGGAAATCTCCTTCTCCCAGCTCCAAACGAAGACTTGAAATTATTAGGGGGAGTAATGCCTCTCAGGGCAGAATGCAAATTTAAAACACTTGTCCCAAATAACAGGAGGTACTAATTAGGCTCCAGCACTTCCAAAGCAGCATCCCTCAGCTACACCCCTTCCTGCACTGCTACATGGATGTGGGACATGTACCATGGCCACGCTGTTACAACACAAGTGACAGGAGGCTGGCTTTCTTGATCTGTTTCATAAATCAGCTCCTCTCTTTGCATTTTCCTCCTTCCCTCTGTCCTCTTCTCTAGGAGCTTTGCTCCCTGCGTATTTAAACTTTCTGCTTCTTTTCTTGCTGCTGCCCCTTATCCCGGTCTCACTTATTTTTTTTTTTGTCTCTTAAGGCACCTGCTTCCTTAAATAATTCTCTCTCTCTTATTCCTTCCTCCCTTTTGTTATCATCTTCTCTTTCTCACAGTTAACCAGCGTCTCCTTCCTCTTCCCTGGGGTTCCCTGCAAGGCCATTTGCATTCTTTCTCAATCACATCAAACAGGTGATTTCAATTCAGCAGCAACCAGGGAATCACCTCAGACACCCGACATGGCATCAAAGCCTCCTGCCACCTCCCTTCACAAAACCCCACTGAACTCTTGCTCTGCCAAGCAGAAGCTCAGCTTCACCTTGCGACGCAGTGACGGGGCGTATGAGGTGCTGCCATCGTCCCCTGAGCCGTTCCCAAAGCCACCCGTCTCCCCTGCTCTCGGTGGTGCGTTGTCTTGTCAGTTCTGACCATACCGACGCGGCATTGCGCACCTCTTCAGGCCGGGAAGGGCAGCCCTCCTGCTCTTGTGATGTGAAAAATAAAGTAACCGAATGATGCTGATGCTCCCAGTCCCTGCCAGCTGCTGGCTGAGGGCTGAGCTGATGGCTGCTGCAAGGATCGAACGCCTGCAGCAAAATAACCGGGCCACGAGCACCTTGCCCGGCCAGTGCCTGTGCCCTCAGGGAGGCGCAGAACGGCAAAGAAGACAAGTCTTTGTGTGGCTTTTAGAAAGTAGATGTGTTCGTTATAATCCGATTAAAGTGCCTTACGAATACATTGTAAAGTTAGCTCTGGAATCAATGAGCGGTCACGGATCTCCTCAAGCACAGGATTTATGTTTAAGAAACTCTGTTGTTATGGTAAACCTGCAACGAGTGTGTCTGACTGGCTAAACAGGGACAGCAAGCACCCTGGGTTAGCACTTCTACGAGAGAGCGTCTGGTTCACTTTGGTCATCCCAACTGCCATTTCAAAGATAGACTGAAACTGAAATTCCTGGTAAAATAAGTCAGCCTAGAAACCGATGTTTTCAAAAAGGTAGATGGAAGCAAAATGAGCATGGTTTTACATATCACTTTTTCACTCTCAAATTCTTTAAAATACAATTTTTAGGGGAAAAAAGATCTCCAGACCCTCTAAATTACTCTCGGCCAAAGGTTCACATGCTGAGAAAGCAGAGGGGAACCAGCCCTGTACCAATTACACAGACTCGAAGCCTCAGAACTTGTTCTTCAGGCCAGCCAGAAAATTTATGAGAGTGATGTCTGAATTGCTAGATTTTTTAAAAGTTCTCTGATTCATCTGGAAGTTTACTTGCTCTCTGACTTTTGAGACGCTGGTCTGCACTTCCAATCCTTCTGCAGCCACCACGACAGCTAGAAAGTCGCTTTGCTATGAGCTCTGGACACGCCGCGAGCCTCGCAAAGCGGGGCCAGTGCTGCACAGGCGAGAAGATGCCTGTCCATGCCTGGAAAGGACGCGCCGTCGCTGCTCGTACCGGGGGGAGATGAGCTGTGCCAGCTCCGTCCCACGCCGGTGGCAGCGGCCAGCCCTGGTGCCCCGCCTCAGCCCGTGCCCAGCCGGTGTCGCTCGGGCGCTGCCACCCTGTGCCCCTGCCCCCCCCACCACCCGGGAGCCTCGCGATGCCCTCGCTCCGGCCCCACGGGCTGCAGGAGCATTTCTCAAGAAGAGATACAAAGGTTTGGGGGGGGGGGGGGAAGAGGGCTGGTGTGCGCCCCTGAGCAAGGAGTGGGGCACACGGGGTCTAAGCTGCGGCTGCAGAGGGGGTTTTGAGGGAGGGTTGTTCCCCTGGTCGCTGGTGCATCCCTACTTGGGGACCACCCAGACCAGAGCTGATTCCACATCCTTCCAGCCCAGCGTCCCTTCCCAAAGCTGCGGGAACGCCGTAACGCAGCTACTGCCACGGCGCTTCCCGACGTCCAGCCTCCCCGCTGCCCAATTCCTCCTCGTGGCACTCTGTCCCTAATCAGCTGGCAAACAATGCGAGCACGGGACTGTATTTTCTCTGCCTCCGAAAGCATCCAGCCTGCTCTCCGCTGCACTGAAACGCCGGATAAACAAACAGCAGCGTGAGGGTGCAGTGCAGACAGCTCCAGCAGGAAACAAAGTGCAGAACTCGCTCTATTTTAATCCCGTCAAGGGTCTTCTTGGAAGCGAGGCAGAGCCCGGCTGTGCAGAGTTAAGAATGAAACCCTATTTTTAGCCTGTTCCCGGTGAGGTAAGTGCGCGTGAGTCAGACCCCGGCGTGGGATGTTGCATAAGACGGGGCCTGCGCCGCGGCGCACGGGGGTGCGAGGAGGATGGAGGGAGCCTTCCCTCGCCGCTTCCTGGCATTGTCATTTCAAGACAGACCCTTCACGGTATTTAAATGCAGGGTTCTTTCTTCCCCCCCACCCCACCCCACCCCCCCCTGAAAAATTTAATTAGAAACAGCAGTAGGCTGGTTATGTAATGTGATTAATTGCAGCATTAGAGTGAAAAAAATATAGGGCATACAGGTCTTAAAGATTCACATGCAAAGTCATGTGTGGGAGTGAGAGAGACAGGGGTGAAATGCAAGACTTATCTGTTTGATTAGGTGCTTTTCATGGGGCAGTGATTTATTCCCTGAGTAATTTAATCAGAGTAATCTGCAGATAGCTAAAGCAAAAAAAAATAAAGAGCAAATAAACACCCAGAAGACAACGGAACAAAATTGCTTTCACAGCATCTCTAAAGGTTCGGTCTGTACCTTGCTAGTGGGATGTTACCCTCGGCAGCAGACCTGCCCCTTAATAGCGCTCACTCACACCAATAAAACTGAGGTTTTCCACTGAGTCATGATTAATGAACTGCAGACACATGCCGAATGGCAGAACTGCAGCTAACTTTCACTACGCTGGAACTTTATCCAAGGGAATATCTAAAGCTTCAGGATTAATTTTTTTTTTTTTTTTTTTCCCCTGCCTTTTGTAAACTCTCACCAGGGAAGCCCTGAAGCCCAGGCTGGCATTCCCTCCCGCCTGTGACCTCCAAACACCCGCCACTGCCGGGCGCAGCTCTGTAAATGGTGTTCTCTCCGCGGCTGTTGATTAAATCCAACCTAGTTCAATAACGGCAAGAAGTCACCGGCGTGTTCGATTGCTCAAGTGTCCTACATGTCGACGGGCTAAGGGAAGGCACGTCTTCGTTGCAAAACAACAGCCCGTCTGGGTCTGACTGAGCAGCCTCGCTGTGGACCTGAGCTCGGCGAGGCTGAGCGAGCGCCGCGAAGGCTTGAGGAGGCATATCTGGATGTATTTTAGCATCGCGGGTTTTTTTCAGAGTGAAAGAACCGTTGTTAATATTCATGGAAGGGAAGATGAAAAGGCAGTGGAGAAGGGAGCTCGTGGCAGGGTACCAAGGACGTCTCAGCAGGTTTTATCCTGTGCTCTTGCTGAGGAGAGGAAGGTTCACAGCCTAAGTGTGCCTGTTCTTATACTACAGATTATTCTCCAGGGTTGTCTTGAGACCAGCTACCCCTGAACTCAAATCTAAGACTTCAGTGAATGAAGAAGGATTAATTTAAGGCAGCCTATGAGTAAGTGCCTGTGCTCCCTCTGAAGTGAAGGCTCTTCGCTCGGTGGGCTTAGTCTAGTACTAGCAAGCTTCATTACTGGCAACCTCAGCTGTAAAGCCACGGCTGGAAACAGGAAAACCTCTAGACTTGATCTCTCCCGAAAAAGAACTTTATTCACTGCAGCCATGCCATACCCTTGCAATGGCTTCAGAGGCCTCTGCTTCTGGATTTGTCAAGCAGCAAAATGCCAAGATTAGTTTAAAAGCAGCTTTAAAATTACCTTGAGTTTGCATCTGGTTTGGTTGCTTTACTGCTAAGAAAAAACACTAAATGATTCGTATTAGAAAAAGAGATTCCAACAGCCTTCTAAGGCAGGCCCAGTGCTAACTCTGAGTCGAGGCACTCCAAAGCGATAAAAGCAGAAATGCTCTTCCACGAGGCTTCCAGTCTTACTGGAGAGGTAATGCGAAGGAGAGTGAAGCGGCCAAGACCTCTCCAGCCATTAGCTGGCTTTGTGCAGCTGCCCAGCATTGCAATAGTCCTCAGCCGCTCTCACGTGTTTCTAAAGCTCTCCTCACCCCTGCACGTGATGGCTGAGCATGAAACACATCCATCGATTTAGCATTTGACTTCATCTGTCGCCATGCACGCGTTGTTTATCACTCGAGCGTGCTTTCTTCCTTATGCAGGACCTATTTGTAGACAATTGTTGGGCCAGATCCTGAAGATGCTGCTCGCTGAAACCTTCTGTGGAACCATTTTCCAGTGGAAACTTTTTCCCTGTCTTAGAAACTGGACAAAGAAAAACTGTTCCGGTCTATCAGCGATATGTAAGCGCATGGTAAAATATCTCTCGAAGAAATCAAGATCAAAGCTCATACAATTAGGCACAAACTAAAATCAAGGGCACCTTTTCTGAAGCTCATTAAAAATATCCTTTGTACCGCTCTCCTACGTGGCACCCCAAGTCTCATGAATACAGTGGTCTAATGAGAATGCAATGAGTTTTTTTTTTCCTCTGGTATTTTTCTTTTCCATACTTAGCAAATGGCATAGTTTAATTAAGGGATGTCAAGGCACAGAGAGCCACCCTGAGACAATCGTCGCCTGCTGCTAGATAAATGCTGAGGTGAAGACCAGCAAAAAGGGCGATCACGCAAACGCTGACTTACGGAGAGAGGGCAAGGTTCAAAAATGGAACCGACAAAACCTTCGTTTACAGAGGTGGGCTGAGGGAGCCGCTTCTGCAAACGGGCCCCTCCGCCCCGGGCCCCCCTCCCAGCCGTTCCCCAGCTCGCCGACTTCTCTCGTGCCTCTTCGCGCTCCCACGTTGCCCCTTGCAGGAAGCTTCCCTCCGAGGTATCTCATGGTGTCTTCAGCATCATGTCTGCACAGCCGGCGCTGCCCTCTCGGTAGAGCAGCAGGCCGGCGCTCGGCGCGGCGGCACGAGCCCTTACGTCAGGCAGGGGCACCGGATCCAGCTCCCACCGCTGCGGCAGTCCCTGCAGAGCCAGGAGCCCTTTGCAAAGCACTCGCTGAAGACCTGACCTCCAGCCATTTAAATTGCCACAAAGGCTCTTCCCAAATTCCTTCAGGACCTTACCGACAGCCTTTAATTTAGCCTTTAAAAGCATGCGTGTCTGTCTTTAGTAATAGTTACCAAAGCCCTTCCAGTCTTTGACTCTTTGATTTTACAACCTTTTATGATTCGCACTAGATGAACTTTTCTTTTCCTGAAAAACAACCCAACCCCAACCCACGGCTGCCTGCTCCCCTCTCCTGGTGTCTGTGCTTGCTTTCGTCAGAAGGTTGTCTCGCTCTCCTTTCCCTTTTTCCACATAGGTCAATATTGATCTGATCATTCCAGCAGCAGTTTTGTGCTAACGGCTGTCTCCATGCTGTGCCCTCTGATGAATCCATGACCTGCAAACTGTCCTTCTTTCTTGCTTGTCGCCCTTGTCAGGGTTCATTCCATTAGTTCACAACTTACTTCACAGAATGTTTCACCAGAGGGGTGGTCTACGCTTTATTTCACCAGTTACTCCCTTTTCTCAGCTTCCCTGCAGAGGTGATGGCACAATGCCCTACAGGTTCCCTGCTTCTTCAAAATTATCTCCAAATTAATATACACGTACTGTACTTCCAGCAAATATTTCCTTTTAATGGAAATCATGCCCTAAAAATAGCTTGCTAGAGTGCCTGTAGAAGTCCATCAGCGCTTATTGCTCTGAAGATGGCCAGACAGGTCAAGTCTCGATCCCTGTTCCCAATGAGTGGAGCACCAGCCATGCAGAAATCAAAGAAAATGTCCCTGTGGAATCATGACACCTCTTACAGCTCCCCCATGGCGCCGCGGACAATTGCGAGCGTGGGGCTACAGCATTTTCAGACTCCACGGGTCAAGCAAGATGGGTGATTGTTCTTTGATCGTGACTGATTGCTCACTGCATTGAGAACAAACAGCTGTATTTTGGCCAGGTTTGATGTATACTTTATCTGACCCACTGGTGAGGATCTTCAAGTGGGACCACCACACAGAAGGCCCTGGGGTGAAGGGTTCATAAAGCAAGTCATTGTAAATAACAAAGAGAAGCCAAATGAATGCCTTGACGCCGAAAAATGGTGTGCGTCTTCTGAGCCAGGGAACAAACGAAGGATTTCCATGGCATTCCTTTACAAAACTATCAATCACTTCATTACCATGAAACACGCTTCATAAAATATTTGGTAGTTTTACCAATAAACTCTGACAAAACTAAGCCCCCATACTGCTTAATTGCACTTATTAGCAAGCCAATTGTCTGACAGATTTATTTTGTTATGCAAGCCACGCTCGTAAGAAAGGGCACGCGATTTTTAGTCAAACCTGTGATACGCGCCACAAGACAGACTTTTGAAGGGCTCAGCTTTACCCAAACAGGAACATTCACCATAGCTGGACACAGAGAAGAGGTGGCTGTACCCTGTTACATGAAAACATACGGTCATATAAAGATTTATCTCCTCCATCGCACCCTGACTCTAATATATGTGCAGACCTACTTGATGGACCTCCAGGTCAACCTGGACCTGACCTGTAGCGGCATCTCTTGGGTTCCTGCCCAGGTGCAGCTCACAGCCAACCCGAGCACATAAATCATTGACAGAAACACAGATTTACCTCCACATTATCTTTAAGTTGGAGTTTTAGCAGAATGCCGGGAATACTAAATCCAAGGCTTAATTTGGGGTGGTATCTCGGTACAAGCAATTTCCTCTGTCACACCGACTGCTTCCACCGAGGATGAGATGCGGCAGGCAGCAGGCCGAAGGCTTCCATCCCTTCCCATGATGCTCCGCAGGCCTCTGCGGGCGCCTCATCTCCCAGGGAGACACCGAGCGTGGCTGCTGTTACCATGGCTTTGCGAGAGACCTTCAGCAAACACAGAGCGCTCGCCAGTAAAAGCTGCCGTCGGCACGGGCACCTCTTGCCGGGTAGCACAGCCGTACGTGCCGGGGACCGCTGCTTCGTGGCAGCCTCCCACTCTGTGACTGCCCATCCCAGCAAAGGCCTTGCTCAGTACTCTCCCTTACTCATACGCTTCTGGTCACATTCAGGCTCAGAAATTTAAGCTAATACTTTCTCTAAAATTCTGCACAGTTCGGCTCTTACACAGGTTCCACTCCACAGAATTCGCTGTTGTAATTCCGTCGTTAGACCCAAGATTAATTTAACCCACTTTTCACTTCAGTGGGGTTACTCAAGGACAATTTTCAGCAGAATATGAGCCCTCAGCTTTAAACAAATGCTCCATGTTTCTTATTAAACAGGTTTTTTTCTGCTTCCTGAGAAGGAGGTGAGTAAACCGTGTGACTAAGGAAACCTCGTGTCTTCAAACCTAGGAGACAGCTCCTCGCATGAGTTTGGTTCCTGCGAAGCCACAAGGATGACTGCAAACCTCACAAAGCTGAGCACTTCAGTGCCGTTCTGCCTCCGTCCGCCTTTCCCTTCCTCCCTCACGCGAATACACTCATGCCCAAAGAGTGTAATGTTGCTACTTCCTTCCCAGCTGGGACAGCTGCATCTCTCGCTCCTCTTTTAACTACCTATTTGATCAAAATGCAACTCCGCCGCTCGGTCTGCTTTGTAAACTTGGCCCGGCCCCAGCCCAGAGTCGCTTGGCGAGCACACAGACACAGGCGGAGGTCACGTCAGCGCTGCCTCCCCAGCAGAAGCGTTCTCCAGAGAACTCTGAACTCGCTGCTCGTTGTCACGCTACCTCTGTCGTTTCTTGGATGGTGCCCGTCGTTAAGATTTCTTAGGTCACAGAAAGCACCGCGATTGAACTCTCCTTCCAGACATTTATCTCAATAACCCACGCACATCTTTAGTATGCCGCCCTGCTCTTTATACTTCCATGAATAGTCCAGGCAGGACGGGGACACCTATCACAAAGGTTGTCCAACATTTTCCACCATAAAACCCCTGTTTTCAGTTGATTACAACTTTGAAACTTTCCTTTCAACCAAGGAAACAGGGATCTTTTATCCATGCTAAAGTAATTCTAAATATGGGGTTTGTGAGAAGGTCTAATGCCACCACGCCTTGAGACTGCAGCCCAAAATCTGACGGTGGAGGGAAGGGTGAGCTTTGCAATCTTAACGGTGAAGCAATCAACCTATGGACAGCTGATAAGCTTCTGAGAAGCTGCAGCTTGTGCAGTATCTCAGTAGAGGTTTGTTAGATGCTCCCAGCTAATTTCCCCAAAGATTTCGTCTGCGTGAGGCCCAGCAGGATCTCCTCTGCTGATGATCTGCGCTCGGACCAGGCACTTGGGCTGAAGATAGGACATTTAACCTCAGTGTTCTCAGTGACCTTGAGGGGTGGAAGCTGCCCCATTTGAGAGCCAGGAGGACAACATCTGGACTGGTGTTTAAGAAATTGCGGTTCGTTTTCCTACAAACTCATTTTTCAGAAACTGGTAGGGAGTGGTAGGGCTGGAAAGGCGATTGGGAGCGGCCAAGCAAGGGTGTTAGCACAAGCAGCCATGAGGGGGGGAAGGCAGAGGAACGATTTGAAAGACAGATTCCCTCTGTCCCCAAGCCCAATGTCTGGCAGTTCCCTTTCCGAGCTTGGACGAGGTCCTAAGGCTTCCGACTCCCACCACTCCTCCGCCACCTGCAAGTGTCCACAAAACCTCCCAGCAAGATGTCCTGCCTCTGCTGACAGACATGACGGCGCAGCAGCATGGCCCATCTGCTCCATCACCACTCGCTGCCAGCTCCTGGGCATCTCTTCGACTTTTCAGTCCGAGGGTTTATAACCACAGAAGTTGCCTTTTAGGACTGTTTCATGTCTCTACATTAATCACTGGGGGCTCCACTGTGCCAGCGGCTGTGGTGGGGAAAAAGACCCAAGTCCCAAGAGCCATCTACGTGGGGACGAGTTGCGGGAGGACACCAAGGTAGAGCAGGCAGGCGCAGCAGCGCTGCACAGGCAGACGGGTGCTGGCTGCCTGCCGAGGTTTCCCAAGCGCACCACGAGGCCATTCAGCGAGGACAGGAGGGTCACCCTTCGCATCCATCCTTACGCTTCCCACAGGCCCACCAGGCAGCATGGAGGGGGCTTACACGTGTAGACGGAAAGAAGGAAACGGCATCTGCTTCATAATGAATTTCCAGAGCAGGATGCCATTGCATCAGCTGGAGCACAGCCAGGACCAAGACGTCCCCTGTCCCTCCAGCTGCAAAATTCACACCATTTCTGTAAAAAAGCAGAGCCAGGAAGTGTGAGGTGAGCAATTCCCACCCGTGTGGGAACTCGCAGGGGGATGGACGGCTCAGGCCTGCCCGGCAATAGAGGATTTTAAGGCTTTCTGGAGGCCCACGGTGCCCATACCACACGGTGCGCAGACACGGGCGCTCTCCGGCCAGGGCACCGGGACACCGAGGCACCCTGTCCCCCGCCCGCCTCGCTCCAGGGGCTCCTTGAGGGCGGCCGGCGCTGAGGGCCGGGGCGGGCAGCGCCGGGGCCGCCCTGAGGGACGTGCGGCGAGGCTGGCAGGGCCGGGCCGGGCTCTCTGAGCGGGGTCAAGCTCCCTCAGCGCGGCCGGGCGCCCTCAGCGGGGCCGGGCGCCCTCAGCGGGGCCGGGCTCCCTCAGCGGGGCCGGGCGCCCTCAGCGGGGCCGGGCTCCCTCAGCGGGGCCGGGCGCCCTCAGCGCGGCCGGGCTCCCTCAGCGGGGCCGGGCGCCCTCAGCGGGGCCGGGCTCCCTCAGCGGGGCCGGGCGCCCTCAGCGGGGCCGGGCTCCCTCAGCGCGGCCGGGCGCCCTCAGCGGGGCCGGGCTCCCTCAGCGCGGCCGGGCGCCCTCAGCGGGGCCGGGCGCCCTCAGCGTGTCCGGCCGCGTGTGGGGCGGGGCGGGCCGGCGGGCGGGCCCCGGCTGGGCCATGCGGAGCGGAACGTGAGCGGGGCCGCCCCCGCGGCCGCCGACCCCGGCGGGGAGCGGCGGGAGGGGTGGGGGGGGGGGGGAGGAACGAAGCGCCTCCTCCTGTCCCCGTCCCGGCGCGGGGGTGAGGCGCACGGGGCCGGGCGGGCGGCCAAGGCGTGTCGCTGGCGGGCCGGCAGCCAGGGCCTCCCCCGCGGGCAGGGCCGCAGTCTGCCCGTGGCCGCCGGCCTTCCTGCCGCTCCCCGCCCCCGATGGCGGCTGGCAGCCGCCGCCGCGGGGTTTTCCAGCCCGTTCCCCCAGCGCCCGGGGGCGGACGGTGCTGGCAGGGCCCGGCGCTTGGGGGGGGGGGTGGGGTGGGGGGGGGGTGGTGGTGGTGGGGTGCCGAGAGCCGCCGCCCCCCCCGCCCCGCCGAGCCCCTGAGGGCAGGGCTGGGGATCGGGCCCGGGTTCCCCCGGGACGGGGAATGGGTCGTTGCACGGGGGAAGGGGAAAAAAAAAAGGGAGGGGAAAAAAACCCCTCCCAACCCCTCCGATGTGAACCAGCTGGACTGGGCTCGGTAGTGCCAGCGCGTCTGTGCGCGCTGTTTATGAAACAACATTTTGGTGCCAGGATGTGGTTAGGCTGCGATCGCAACCAGATTTCAGCTGACCTTTCGGAAGCCGGCTGGGGTGTGTTGGAAAAGGGGGGGGGGAAATGCAACCGCGCAATAAGCAGGCAGGTGGGCCCTGCTCCGCGCTGCGTTACCGTCCGCTTCTCGAACCCGCTGCAGGCTTTTTGGATCAGCAGAGCTTTCCACATTCGTTTTAAGGCGAAATACAAGCAAAATCATCTTCAGAATTAGTGAAGCTATGGAATCGTCTCGTCGGCAGTGGGCCGAGGAGGAAATGTCACATCGCAGCCCCGCCAAACCGACCCGAGGGCTCCCGAGGAACCACCCGCGAACGTGTGTTCATGTTGTGCTGAGCGTCGGCACAGCTTTAGTTTTCGAGTACAGTCGTGCGGAGTGTGTTATTCTGGAAATGTTGAGCTCACCTTTCGCTAAGCGCATTCCCCAGAGATTTCGGGAGGTGCAGCAGGCATTTAAAATAGAAGAACATGTGAGACCTTGTTCTTTCCAAAAGGCCTGAGCATGCACTTGCATAATATTCAAATGTTATCCCTGCAATTACATTAGGTTTTACTTTTCACAGCAAAAAAAAAAAAAAGAAGTTCAGTTAGAACTTCCTATAGCAGAAACTAATATTGCTGCTTTTTAACATTTTATAGTTAATATTCTACTTAAATTCTTTTAACTTGGTCCTGAAAAGGACTGTTTCTCGGGCTGTTACCTTGCAGTTTATTATTTGTCAGTGCAGAATTACTTGGGCCTCTAACTGATCCACTTGACTCGGGCTTGCAAAGATGATGTGATTTTCCAGACTGAGCCCTTGTATTGTGGTAGGGATATAAAAATATCTGGAACCTCATGGGAGATTTATGGCTACAACGTCATGTCCAATGTGCCAGTGTCCATTAGGAGCAATCCGCGCTGGTCATAAATGCTGCTTCTGCCCCAGCCGCTGCATTAGCTTCGTTCAGCAGAAACTGGTAATTTAGCACCGTTGCTCAATCAATGTCTTGCTTCCTTTGAGAAAGAAACCTTTCGGGGTTTTTAATTCAGCGCCTTCTAATCTGCTGCAGGTATTGTATTTCCCCAATATAATCCTGAAAAAAAAAAAAAAAAAAAAAAAAAAAAAGTTGTTCCATCTCTTAAATAAAATATGCTTAATATATAACTGCTGCCTTATGTAAACCTCCCTTAACACTGCCGGTGCACAGCGAAAGTGTTTGACATTATCTCTTTTTAAAACAGTATGTAACGTCGTTCAAATATGTTTGTTCCAGTAATAAGGGAAAAGGCGATGATCGTTAACAAGAACCAAATGAAAAAAAAAACCCCAGCAGCACAGTCATTTTTAAAGTCAAACACAGAGGTGGTGCCAAGCCAAGAGGGAAGAGATTTTCTGCCATGTTTTCATACGACCGGGCCATCAAGGGGCTTTGAAGACCTTGCCCCTGCCTTTCCCGTGCAAAAGAACCATCAGCGGATTAAAACATGGGGTTTAATTTTTAAACGTGGGCACCCGGTGAGCGCTGAGGGGTCTGGCCCGTGAGCTCCTCCTCGCAGCCCGGGGGGGCCCCTCCGTGCGGCGGGACCTTCTGGGGGTGGGCAGCCCCTGCGTTGGCGGCCCAGCATCGCCTGGGCAGACAGAACCCCGGTCTGACCCACCAGCAAATGGACGCGGAGGTCAGTCGAGCTGGCGGAGCTGAGTTTATTTTGACTCTTTTCCCTGGCATTTAAAACTTGCATTTAGGACGGCTGCTTCTGGTGAGGGTTTTGTAAGGTGAATGGCTGTCAGGAAAAAGGAAGTTTAGTGCTGTGTGGGGCTCCTTGTTTTAAAGCTTTCTTTTAAAATGTTTCAGCAAATGGTTACTGCAAGCACCAGTGACTTTTCCAAGCGCGTTTCGGTATAATTGTCCCGGTTCCTCTATTTGATAGCCACTTTTTGTGATACGTGGGTTGTCCGGGACTAGAATTGGTGGCTCCCGCCACAGTGGCCTGCCCGCAAGGGAGCCAGACCGAGCTGGCACAGCTCTGCTCAAACTCCCCGTGACGTTCAGCACCAGCCTCTCTGCGGGCACCCCGGCGCCTGCCCAGCCAGCAAAGTGACTAATAGTGAGCGGTGCTAGACAACTAGAACAAACAACTAAACAACAAGAATCCGAAACTCCTTCTCTAGCGCTGCTGGCGGCTGTAGAAGACAGACTGTTAAAATCTACTAATTGCACAAAAAGTGGATGGGTCGTGCTTCTTCGGACTGAGCGGCAGACCTTTTGGAGAGTGCGAGAGACGGCGAATCCAAGTCCCGACGGCGCTGGTGCGGAGAGGTGATGATTGTTTGGGGAAACGTGGCAAAAATCTATAACATCCCATGCCAGGGAATCTCCCTTCCCACCAAAACCTGTGCAGAAAAGAAACTGGGAGTACAGGGATGGAGGGGACGGCCAAAGAAGGTCTACAAAATATTGGGCCATTTCGTATTTAAATAGCTTCTATGCAGCTTGTATGCAAAGCGTCAGACCACTAATGCAAATTAACGCTGCTGAGTCATGGCCAGAATGGGGGGGGAAAAAAAAAAAAGTTAATTTAAAGTGTGACCTGAAAACTAACACGAGGGAAAGAAACAAATCATCCTGCAGCGTTTGAATTTTGCATGGAATGTCACAGTGTACGGTTAGGGGACAGTATCTCAAGGTATGGTAAACACTTTTAAGATTAACAATTTAAATTAAACACTTCAAAAGCCAAAATTATTGTAAATATCAGGTAAGGAATAGCAAAAACTATTTTTCATCTCAGCATCTTCAAGAGCTTAAAAAAAAAAAGTCCCCAGCTTCTTAAAATCAAAGGTGCAGCAGAGCAGATGGGTAAAGATCTGAAGAGTGGCAAAACCAGCTAGCGGCTCTGGGTTTATTTTGTGTAAAATACGAAGGTATCAATGAAAAGGAGATGGTTAATTAAGTCAAGTTTAAGAGTTAATTTCTCTAAATATTTTGGGGTTTATTTCTGCTGTGGAGGTTCTGGTTTAAGGCTGTAAAACCACGCACAGATTGCACGCAGGGTTTCTCTTAACCCCGGTTTTCCCAGCGCTGACAATGCGGGACGGTGCTGGAAGGTGCTAGTCCAGAAAAACAACTTCGGCTCTCCGTGCAGTTCCCCCTGCCCATCTCTCTGGGAGCGGCGTGGCCTCTTCCCGAAAGGGGAGGCTGAGGCTGGCTCCTCAGCGGGGCTTGGTGGCAGGGGGATGGATTTGGAGCGAGGGTTATCATCGCCCCGTGCGGCTCCGGCTTGCGCCCGTGCTGTCGACGCCTGTGTCCCACGCCTGCTCTCGGGAGGGGTGCAAAGTCCCCATCGTCATTCTGGCGTCACTGGGGCGTTTATCTTCAAAGGCTCCGGTCATCACGGAGCTAAAATGGGGCAGGTGGGAACGAGGACTTTGGGCTGAAACTGTGGCCACACCAGCAAGGCTACAACCCGCAGCTTATGAAGGCCAGCCCCGAGCTGGGGGCGTTCGGAGGTGCTTCGCCACCTCCCTTGCGCTTGCACGAGCGTTGCTGGTGGTTGGTCCCTGGCACGGCTCTTTGCTTCAATTCCTGTCTTGGTCGGTCTGGTGGCTTAGGCAGCACGTCATCCGACAGAGTCTGGGGTTAAGAAAATCACCTTCAGCCATGCTGGTTCTTACTGGTGGCGTCCTTCCCCTCACGCATTTCCCTGGCAGTTTCCCACCTGTCCCACTCAGTTTTGGTGAGTTTGCCTGAGGCGAAGGCTGGAGGAGAAGCATCCCCGGCCAGAGGCTGGGCGAGGGCTCTGACTCTAAGTGGGTGTTAGGAGAAAAAACCCTGAGCATTCAAATGAAGGCCGGGAGTAGCAGCTGCAGCGGAGTTTGTATTCTACCGATCATGGGACTTTCGGTTGTTTCCTATCTGTTTTTCAGTAACGCGTCTGGTGGTTATAAAATGAGCAGTATTTATCTGACCCAGGAGTCAGAGACATTACCTCATTGTCACGGGGTCAGTGGCAATTAGACTGCAAAGAGCAGCCAAGCAGTGCCGCTGGGTACAATAGTCTGTGGCAGGCTTAACCTTTACGGTCACCGCTGCTGCGGAGGGACAGCCCAGCCGCACGTTACAGCCTCGTGGCCCCGCAACGCCGGGCCTGGCATTTTCATAGCAGGAAAGGCCCTCTCCTTTCATAACCCATCCCCGAGTGCTCAGGCACGCTTATCAGTATAGAGGTTAAGAGAGTGCAGTATAGTCATTTGGGCAGGATTAACGGGTTAATGGTTTATGATCGGTTCTATCTCAATTGGGAGTTAAAGTTCATCCCCCCAAAAAAGGTGCAGTAACGGTCGAACGTGCAAGTGCAGTAATTTAGAGACGTCGGTCATCCCGTAGTTACCATAAACATGACGTACGAAGGCGAAGAGCCAGCTGTGCACAGCGCAACCAGCTCAGCAGCTGAAGTCAGCCCGCAGCCGGAGAAGGTGACTGCCACGGCTCATGCACGGGGGGTAGCAGCGAAGGGGCCATACCCGCTCCCGCCTTCAGCAGCTGAGCCGTGCACTCGAGGGCGTTTCGAACTGAAACCAGGTGCTTTTCCTTTCTGGAGGTGGCAACCTTATATTTCTGGTCTGTGAATGCGTGGTTATTCACCGTGCTTACTTCCCATTCGTATACGTTAGACTTGAATCACAGGTCTGCCTACCCCGTGCACGCCAGAGCGTGGTGACTCTGAATTGAAGAGCAATTCACCTTCAGATCGCGCGTTTAATGTCACCCCGAACGAGACGGCTGAGCTGCCAGGTGAAGGCCGTTGGTCGCCAGCTTCCCACTGCTGTTCGTTACTGCCTGAGAGGGTTTGTCAGGCTGGGTGGGCAGGGTGCTGCGGCAACGCACGCAAGAGGAGCTCTGCCTCATCCCGGCGGGCTGCCAGAAGGGCTTTCCTCCTCCATGTTGTCACTGGTTGCTCTGATTCATTCTGTTTGCCCGGCTTGCTCTTGCACGATTTCATGCACCATCTCTGTTTTTTTGGTTCAGGAAAATTGAACGTTCTGCCTATTTATTTTTCCACTGGATAAAGGTTGGTTTTGGCACAGGCTGGGCTAACCCTGCTCTCCCAAGGAGAGAAGCTGGGGGAGAGCTTAGGGGGTAGCGCTGTAGGTATTGTACAAGCATGTAATCTTCCCTTTTGCTTTACAATTCCGATTGCTCAGAACTAGGGTGAGGATGTGGGCAAGGAGCAGGACTTTCCCCTACCGTCCTGTCAGAGTGAGTACTAGACCCACAGAAAGACTAGGAACTAGACTCACAACAGGTCTGAAAACCGAAAATCTGAGCATTTCAGTTCTTACCTTGTAGGCACCAGCTCAAGCCCCGAGTCTGGGGTCTCGGTTCCTAGGCAGGCAACGGGGAGAGAAGGGGGTTTGTACATGGGAGGCAGGGAGGCAGGAGGGCCTCCCCCAGTAGCTGGCAGAGGTATGGCCGCTGGTCAGGGGGTGACGGGCTCTGAGCTGCTTTTTTCCATGCCGGATTCACAACTGGGAACTCTGCCCCGGGACGAGGTGGAAAGTAAACCTCAGTACATGCCGTGTGGAAGAGCCACACGGAGCACTCCCAACGTGGGAACCGGGGGCAATGCCCTTTCACGCCCAGGGAAGATTTTAATCTCGTTCTTCCAGGTAAAAGCTCTATCTGGCAAGATATCCCTGAGATAGGAGCTCCTTTGACCCCTGTAACACTTGACTGTCCCCCGGGTGAGGAGGTCAGGTAGCACACTGCTCTGGAGAGCAGCCGCCTTGCTGTTCGTGCCTGCTCCAGGCAACAGGCAAGTATTTTTATTCAATATTCACTAAAACAGCAAGGGCAGGCAGGTCTGCTTCCTGCAGCGCTATCGTCGCTGTCTTCAGTCCGATGATGCAAAGCAGAACAGTTTCAGGAGCAGACGGTGGCATCCTCCCTGCTCCGGCTGTGGCAGTGGTTGTTTGGAAGGTAAGCACCATCAGAAGCAAGGTTGGGGCCTGAAATGTCGACATTCCTAGTGCCTGGCCCTGCTCCCTGCCGCGCTGGGTCCCTCCACGTTTTAAACAGGGCTAACCCCGTCCCGGCTCTGAAAACGTGCACTGGATCGGATCACACAGGCGAGGGCTCAGGAGCTGGGACACAGGCAAGGCATGAGGCACCAGGTACTGCCAAAACCTGGACTGCCCCAAGGATGGCAGTCACTAGGTGTGTAGGAGCCGGCCGGAGAGGACAGGCGACTCCCAGGTCTCTGGTAGCACTTTTTTGGCCGGTCACTGCCAGAGAGGGGGCTCTGAGTGACACGGGCACGTGGGCTGAGTCAGCACGAGCAGTGTGACACGAAGCCCCGCTCAGCTTGGTCCTCACCTCCATTGGCACAAACTCCCCAGGCACTTGTCTACGTGCTTGTCCTGGGTTCGTGCCGTCGGCGCCCAGGAGCTCATCCAGGCCCTCATCCAGGCCCTGCTGGGGTTGAGCCTCCAGGCTGGAGCCCACCGAACCCTTTCTGACGAAACTGAGAGCTGCTCAAACGCAGCAGCCCTTTGCCCTTCAGAGAGAGCCGGCAGGGCACGACAAGGAGAACGTCCTGATGGCGGTTGCTCACTGGGAATGCTGGGGGATAGCTGTCAGCGGGACGAGCATTCCCATAGAAAATGGACTGTTCTATTTCGGGTCGTGCAAGCCAGGTCCCCCTCCTCCAGGGCCATCCGTCCTGGGTATCCTCTGTGCTGGCTCTGTGCAGAAAAATCACGGGGCCATGAAGAAACTTGGGAGCGGCCATTGATGGCTTTGACATCAAAGGCACTGCGAGGAACCTGCATTTCCATCTCTCTGCCCAACATTTACATCGAGCAGGGTTTGGATGCCACCATTTCCTTCTATTCCTCCCACTTCCTAATTTTAGGGGGAAAAAAAAAAAAGAGCAGGCTTTCGTTGGCAACCACAAACACACACCTTTGGGAGAAAGGCTGCTTGATGCAGCAGAGCGGGATGGCTGGGAGCGTGTTCAGGATGAGCCTGTCCCTGCGGACATCTCATCCCGCCTGTCTAGCCCTGCCTGTTTGAGGTTTTCCGTAGCTCTAGTCCTGGCTTCTTCCAGACAGAGAGCAGCCCTAGGTTTGGGGGTGTCTTCGGGGTGAGTCTGGATTTCCAAGGATCTGCATTTTGGGTTTAGATAGCTTAATCCTCTTGTCAGCTCTAGATCTAAGCGGACACAAGCCACATTGCTCTCTGCAAAAATCTCCTAGCCATTGAGATGACCTTTCATACTTGAACGAGATTCCATGGCTGCAAAAATTCAAACTAAAGGCAGTGAGTACGTTTACCAGTAAAGGCAGGTCACTGGGGCACGTTGCAAAGGTCCACACCAAATTTACCATCACGGGGAGATGCTCTTCTTGAAAATGTGGGGCAGTTTACCCACCAGTTACGGGGTTGGATGTGGGAACCACTGGGAGATAGTGGGATGTGATTTGGGTCCTGAAGGTAGCTGTGCTCCTTGGTTAGAGTGATTCTCCTGATTTATGAATAATGAATCATCCTGTGGTTAAACTGATGTGAAAACTCCCATGGCACGTAAATAGAGGCAAACTGCAATTTTTAACTACTTTCAGGTATGCTAACACGGAGGGGATATAATTTTCTTTCTCTAATTTAATTGTACACGATGTTTGCTCCCATCATTCATAAGTAAAAGTTTCCTGCAGACTTAACAGATTGTGTTTCCATCTCTGTTGCGTAAAAACAGTATTACGGACACAAGCGAAATGGAAATCGTAACACAGCATCCCCGCTATTTTAAGAGTCGCACTGAAACACACAGAACAGATATGCAATTCCACTCTTCACTGCCTTCAGATTTGGTGCTCTGTGTATTTACTTAGCGCTAGGAAAGGAAAGTGAAAACAAACCCGTTGCCTCAATGAGCCCCAGGGACAGGCTTTGCTTCTGCCCTTTCCCTGAGGACCGGCCACGTACCACGTCCAGGCACTGGGAGGGTTCTGAGCAAGCAAGAGCTGCAAAGTCATTCCTGAAACGAGACGACAGAGAGAAAGGGGGGGAAAAAAGATTAAAAGAAGGACTGAGTGTCAGGGTGAGAACAGCCAGCTGAGGAGGACTAACGAGTGAGGAAGCAGAGAAGGATCTGAAGGGTGAAAGCTCTTCTGGATGGAAAGGCTGCCTTGAAATGGGTCTGGCTGTCCCTGCTCCGTGGTGCTCCCAGGGAAGCACCTGCCTCGAGGCCATTTATCCATCCGTCAGCTTGTTTTCACACAGACCATAAATGCATCCTGGCATGGGACTTCGGCTAGGCACAGGGTGCCTTTCCCATCTCATGATTGTTTCTGAAATTTCAGACCTTTTTCCCGGGTTGCACTGGCTCAAACCACTTCCATTTTTCCCCGTGGAGTCCCAAAGGTGGGAAGAAGAGGCTCCAGCTGCCAGCAGAGCCGAGCTGCAGCGATGGCTTCACGCAGCCGGCAGCCACGGAGCACACTCCGTCACTACGGCCTCACTCCTCACCGAAGGCGCCAAAGGTTTTGTGCGTTTCCCGGCATTAACCAGCAGCCACGCTCTCAACCGATCCGTATTTTCTGTTTGCTTTCTGCCAGCTTTTCGAGGTGCAATTCCACAGTCAAACTTCCCTAGCGTTCCTTCGATTCGGTCAAGAGTTTTCTCATCTTTTTTTTTTTTTTTTTTTCCCTTCCAGCCTTACATAATTTCATTTCCAAGCGTCCCACTCACGCGCGTAACTGCAGCAGAGGAGCTTTGCAAGAGCCCAGGGGAGCAGGCCAGAAGCAGGCTAGCTGGTCTAATACATCCCTTCGGCGTGGCATCTCCCCTGTGCCGATCAGAGCTGAATTTCTATATGACTAAGCACCTTGGCAGTGGTGTTAGACTGCATCTTTGGGAGTACCGCTCCGTATTTGTCTTTCCTTCCTCAGTTTGCCTCAGTTTAAAAAGAAAAAAAAGTGGGTTCATACGCTACGTGCTGACAAGACTTCACTATTATGGATGGCAGGAGGGGTATGAGGCTCACAACGCAGCTGAGTGCTGGAAAGATATTTGTCACTGCAGATTTTGCTTGTCATATGCAGAGATGACACGCAGATCTCCCCTCTGACAGATTGATAGTCATTCCGAGATGCATCCACCCACAAAAACCACAGACATGCTGCTTTACTCAAATCTTTACTTTAACCACTACTTTGTGATGCAAAACTGGTGGAGTTTTTGGTACTTTTTGTTAAAAATGAAATCTTTATAGGGGTTTTCCAGCATCCTTGCTAGTTACTAAAAACAAATCAACATGAGCCTACTGGATGGGACAACTCAGTTTACTTGTGGGTGGCTTTGACATTCAGCTCATTAACATGTTTAGTCTGAAAGAAGGTTGGAAAGGTAGTAAATAAAAAATTGGACTCAGAAGGACGGCACCTCTCCAGAAGTTATTTTTTCGTGTCTCAGTTAAAATGCCAGTTTCACATCGGTGGAGTATTTGTGGCGAATTTTTCTCCAAATATCTTGCGGTGACCAAGCTCAAAGACCGGCGACAGGGCTCTGTCTGTAAAAGCAAACGCAGGGCGTTAACTGCCGACGTTACGCTCTGAGCTGTTCAGGGCCAGGATGGATGGTCACGTCGGCTCGAAGCCAGGTAGTCTCCAGCTGAAACAAGTAGCCACCCAAATCGGCCATCGGTAGGCTGGCGGCCCCTTTGGGGCCCGTGCTGCCGCACCTGCTCGACTTCTTGTGGATGTTTTGGCCCCGGCGCGCTTCACCGGCACCCCCGGAACACCTCGCCCTGGGCGACCCGCCGTACCGCTGCCTGGAAGAACGGCAGGCGGGCGAAGGACACACATGGCAACGTCTTCAGGTGCTTGTGGTGGAAACGTAAAAGGGAAAGTACTCCAAATAAGGTTCTCTTGTTCAGAAATACAATGGGCAATTTAAAAAAACCCATTAAGCGTGTGTGTAGGAGCATTTCCCATTCTGGGAGACAAGTTGAATTGTTATACGGAGCTATATTATGACTTGCCCGCCACGGTATCAATCAAGGCCCCATTATGTAACGAGGTCTCCGTCACACGCGCCCCACCGCGAGTCCCCGCCGCGAGCGCGGAGAATGTAATCCCGGCTCCTTTGTCCTGCCCTCCGCCAATTTGCTGGGAAAAAAAAAAAAAAAAAATCGAGGACGAGGCTTGAATTTGCCATTGTGGTGGTCTCGGGGCCGCAGCGCCGCGGCTGTGCTTTAGGAGCAGTTATTTGCATCGCCTTGATTAGCGCGTCACCTGCTTCATTAGCGAAGAGAATTCTCATCCACGGACTCAGCCGTTCATGCAAATTGAAGAATACACGGAGATCCTTCCCCTCGAGGACTTTCCATTATTAGCAAAATTGGTAGATTCTTTTTGTTCCTTCCTCTTCGGAAGGTCACTTTCATTTTCACCTCCAAATGAAAGTTCTTATTTAAAAGACAAAATAATTGTCTTCCCGAACTTCAGCATACGGCAGTCTTGCTTAAGGACATCTGATTCCAAATGAAGACCTCTCAGGTGCACACGAGACAGGCGGAAACTCCCCAGTTCCAGTCTAACCCTTACACTAACTGCCATCTGTCAGCGTCACCGAATCATTAATTTTACTTGACGTCAGGGAAGCTTTTTTAGAGCCAAAAAGCTCCCCGCTGGGTAGGATCTAAACCTCCTGGGCTCAGCTGAGCGGTTCCTTTTCCGTACATCTTCAGCAAACATCGCCTTTGCTCTGACAGGACACGGGACATCTTCCTTCTTTCCTCCCTCCCTCTGTCCCCGGTTTCCAGGCTCCACAATCCCAGCTCCTCACAGGCCACTATTTCCCAAATCCCTTCTCGCTTTCCCCCTCCGGCACACCCACACCATTTTTTCGGAAGGTGGGACCGAACCAAGAGACCCTCCAGAAGGGCTGTAGGGGCACCGGTGGAGCAGAGCGTATTCACCCCCCGCCAGTTACCTTCTCCCACAGCAGCACCCGCCCTCGCCGGTGGCCCGCTGTCACCCCGGACCTCCTCCGGAGGGGTTCTGCCTAACCAGCTCCCCCTGCTCCGCACCCGTCGCCGGGTCGCTGGTCACTGGGAGCAGCCGGGTCCTCCTGGCCAGCACCGCTCGTGGGCTCCGCACCGAGAGGGAAGCCCACTCCTTCGCCCCAGCCGTGCCTCTGGCCACCCTCTGCGAGTGCTGGTGCTGTTCCTTGAAGTTGCCGTTGGATATTCGTAGCTATTCCACCCAATTAACAGCCCGCACTAATCATGCTGCTTCCCAAGAACTCCCCGGGCGCTGTGACACTTCAGTTCTGACATCCCTGAGAAATACCACTGCAAAGCCTTGGCAAAGGTGGTCAGTGAGAGCCACGTACCTTGTCTTACAGCATCTCCAGCGGCACTGCTCTGCCTCCCAGGTCCTGCCTTAAAGGAAAGGCATCGTTACAGATTCTGATCTCAGGTTTTGGAGGGGTTTTTTCACTTTAAAGTCTGTAAATAGTTAATAAAACCTTTTGTGATTTCAAGAAAGATTCAGCTTTTGTGGAAAAAATACCTGAAATGTGGTATTTAAACAGATCTCTCGTGTAGCTTTTCCGTGAAGCCAATGACAAGTTGCCAGGAGGTGCTGGATCTCGCTCCAAACCCGGAAAGCCCCTACACAGGCATTAACCTCAGAAGCTGCGGGGTCAAAACCGCTGCCAACCACATGAGGGTTTCCTCCACTGCCATGGCCACGACGGGCAGAGTTCAGTGCATCCAGAACGACCCAAGCCAGAAAGAAAAACCCAAAGAAAGTCTTGAAAACCAGATAGTGCAAGAAAGAAAAAAAAAGAAGCAAAAACGTGCGATGGTTACGCGTGAAATTTCATCGCAATCGTGAGCCTGCAGGAAGGAACGACCCATTTGTGGATGGAGGGGAGGAAGATGGCAGCACGCTTCCTTGGCCGACCAGGAGCTGATGCAGCCTCTGCTTGGGCCGGGGAAGGGTGACCACGCAAACCCCCCCAAGCCGACCCCCCTGCCCCGCAGTCCATCTCTGCTGTCAGGGCAGCGGTCGAGCTTCACCCCGGCGCTGTGCTGCAGCGGGAGGGAAACTGCTCTCGCTTTTTGCATCCCCCCCCCATCCCCTGGGAAAGGACGACCACACGTGAAAACACCCGCCGTGACGGCCCCGCGGATCACCGCGCAACCCGGGGCTCCTGCTCTTGCTGAAGCGCCCGGTGGGTTTTGCCTTTTTAAGGTCAAGACGAGGCGACGTTGCGCCCCGGTCCGGGTGACCCTCCGGGGCTGCGCTGCAGCCTCCTCCCCCCCTCACCTGGCCTGGCGGAGCCTCCGGGAAGCCTGACAGATCTGTGTGGGTCTGCTCATCCCTGGATGGCACGAAGGGAAGAAGCGAGTCAGACGCACGTCTCTGCCGCGCAGAGAACATGAAATCCTGCTCCTTCGTTGCACAACCCCGACGGCAGCCGCATCCCTCGAGCTCCCTCCGCGCCCACCTTGCCAGGAACCCGCGGCTGCAGAGGGGAGGAAGACCGATTTACCAGGGTACGTGTGGAAATGGATGGAAAGTCACAAGCTCCGCAATAAATCTCTGCCTCGGAGACTGCTGGTCACGCTGCCCGCCCGCCCGCCCTCCTCGAAGGCACTGGCTTTGCCACGGCGCCATGACCTCGGCCAGGGAGACGCACCCTTTTCAGACAGTCGGGTGCACTTCCCAGATTCAAAATGATTAATTGTACCAGGTAGTTCCTGCTGTAGCTTAAACACACACCAGATCAGCGCTCCTGTGCTCACGGTACTTGGAGCTGGAGCAGGTTTTTCTTATTTTTACCTCTCGCACGCTCCAGCCTGGGGATGACAAGCCTAAAATACAAGCAGTAAGTCTGTGGGTGATGCAGGGAGGTTCCTGGGGCACTGGTACCTCTCGCTGCCGGAGGAGGACGGACTCGCTCAGGTAGTACAAGCCCAACCTCTGCCCCTCCTGCTCCCCGAGCGGGGAAAAGCGCCGCCCTTACCTGCAAGGCTTGGCTCTCCGGGACGCGTGGGCAACGGCCGACACCACCACACACCGCCTTGGAGCGGGGAGACAAACCACCAGCAGCCTCTGACCGTATTTTGCATCATTTATTTAAATACCTATATTTATGCATTTACAAATTTTCATAGCTCTGTAGCTTTTTTTTTTTCCTTTTTTTTTTTTTTTGTAGACGGTATTGCAGAGAAGTTAGCTTTTGTAAAATGAGGTCCATGTATAAAACTATGCAATGGATTGGAGAGAAAAAAAAAAAAAACAACCAAACAACAAACAAGTTTCCTCTAGAATCAGGAACCGAAGTGACTGAATGGAGGAGGAGAGGGAGAGGAAGGGGTGGGACAGACCAACCTCAAACCAGTGGCTCTCACAAGCATTACACGTCAGTGCTCAGCTACAGCCCTAACGGGAGAGGTCACGTTTCACTCGGTGCAATGCCCGTTTGCTACAGCTGTAGCAGGCACGTCGGTCTCTAGTGAAAAAATAAAAGGAAAAGGATCCTACACACTGAGAATGCAGAGTCTGGACAGCCTCGCCATCGGTTTTGGGTGTCGCGGCACAACGCCCGCAGGAGACTGCACCGACTCACCAGTGGTGCATCCTCATCCCAAACTTCGTTTTGCATAAAAAGTTCCCTTTAAGAAATCTTAGCATTTAAAAAACCTGGTATCTGAGCTCTTCTAGCCTCAGTTCTTTGAAGAATTCACTTGAAAAAATACCTCCTGCCTTCCTCATTTGGAAGCTTCAAAGTCATGTTTTGCTTTAATTGATACCCATTTAACAGCTCATGGATTCCCAGTGTTAGCTCTGGGAGGAAGAGGCAACAGATATGGCATTGCAAGATATTTACACACATGGTACAAAAATGTCCGAGGGTATGAAAAATCACCAGTTACACAATTTTGCAGCAGCCTCATTTACACCTGTAATTTTATACCATTTATTACATTGTACTAACACACCAGATTCAAAGATGTGCACTCCCTTTAGGACATTCAGGAGTTACAAATATATTGTGATTGCATAATTCATATTGCACAATTGTATAAAAACATAAATACTAGCTATTCTATTTTTTTTTCCTTTTAAATACAAAATACATGTCACATAGTCAAATATTCTTTTCAAGTGCAATTCAGGTGCTCTCTTTAGTCCTTCCAAGAAAAAGGCAATTTCGATAAGTTTTGGCACAAAGTTTAACCTCCGTCCCGTGCCAGCGGTTCTCACGACACTCCGTATGCCCCGAACTTTAGATAGTAGCAGTCACGTACAGACAGTATAAACCCAGGGTATTTACAACAGGAACCGGACGGGCACAGAAGCAGCCTCAGCGGTCGGAGCGGGCTCGGGGTCAGCACGACCCGGGCTCTGCGAGGGGGGCAGGCGACCCTCCCGACTTACGCCGGTTGCTGCGGGTTCACATTCATGGGCGGAGGGTGTCCGAGGAGGCCGATGCGCTGCTTCTGCTTCCTCTGCTCCGTCATCTGGAAAATTAAAAAGTTTGCTCATTAGGCCCAGGCGCTTCCTGTGCGTCAGCTCGCCCAAGGACCCGGCGCTGCCTCTTGCGGTTAGCGCTTGCTCCCAAACCCGCTCTCGGCAAGGAACGCCCGCGGCGCCAAGCGCCAACGGAGGGAAGAGGCAACTCGGGGACGGCCACGGGCTCGCTCGTGCGGCTGACCCCCGCTTCGCAAGGAGAGAGCTCGGCAGAGCCAGGCGGCCGGCGCGAAGTCGTGCGGAGAGCAGCTCGCAGAACCCTGCCACCCCCCCCCACCCCCCGCTTCGAAATTCCTTGCAACCATTCCAAGGATGAGGCAGACGAGACGCAGAGGGCGGAAAGAAAAGGGGCGAGCCCTCAAGTCAGGCTGGGAATACCCTTGTCTTCGCTGGAATAGACTCGAGAGCTCCCGCTCTCATCAGGAGCGAGCCAACAGCCCTCCCCATCTGCCAAAAAGCCAAGAGGCAAGGCAGGGACGGGAGGTTAACCACCGCGCTGCCAGACAGCCAGATCTCTGGCAGTACTTCCCACCGGATAAAGGAACGTTTCTCCTGGTTAGTGCCATCACGCCCTGAGAATGAATCACCACTCGTTACCGAAAAACTGCCACAATCCAATTCCCCACTGTTGTGTGGTTTTTTTTTTTTTCCCAAACCTTGGGAGGTTTCTGACAAGAAGCCGACACGCCACGTAAGGACCAGCTCCGGCGCGGGCAGCGCCTCCAGCAGCAAACAGCTGGATCACCGCGCTCCCCACAGCCCCCCCCGCGACCGCATCTCGGCTTCGGGGGAGCCGACGCGGCGGGTGGCTTGCAGCAGCCGTGCCAAGGCGAGCCCGACACCGCTCCTCGGGCACCCGGGCTCCCCCGAGAGCCCCCGCAGCCCCAAAGCAAGGTGTGGACGCGCAACCACGCCGCTGCCCGTCACCCGTGGTGGCACCAACGGCGTGCACAAGTACCCGGGCTCGCATCCCACTTGTGCTGCTCCTGCCCCGGGGCTGAGTGTGCTCTGGCCTTGCAGGGCCCCGCCGGCGACTCCGGCAGCACGCTGGAAAACCCGATTCACCCCAAAAAAGTCATCTCTCACTCCAGCATAAGATACAATTTGGAGTATTTTCCTCTGTGAGAATTCACTGCAATGCTCTTCCTGCAACGTCTCCAGCCACAACCATTTAATTTTTTCAGTTTTCAGATATTTAATCACAAACGTCAGCCAATATGATTGATTGTGGAAGGAGCTCCAGGAGAAGGGAGGTGGCACGTTCCCACATTTCGTTCACTTGTAACATGCACTTGAACATATTCATCTAAAACCTCCAGTTTTTGGGATGGTGAATAGTCTTCCCGTCCCTGCTGCGGGTGCCCCGGCGTGCTGGGGCAGCCGGCTGGTGTCTGGGGTTCATTGTGGGGAGAGGAATTGGTCAAAATGGGCAGTTCTGGGCAACCTCCGACAGGCTCCTCCGTGTCCCGGGGCCGCAGAGCGCTGCGCACACCACTGCTTTCGCTCAGGCTCGCCGGGGAGAACGACACGCATTTAACCACGGGGGAAAGGACTGAAAGGCGGTAATTCCTCTGGAACCCATAACAACGCCCGGTGCCTTGCTCATCGCCTGACCCCAGGGAGGCAGAACTGCTATTTCACCTTTCCAGGAAGATGCCCGCAGCCTCACGAGGCCAGGTCACACCTCCCAGTCCTCTGTGCCACGTTTCTGGAAGTCTTATTTTCGCAAAAGGCTCGTAACGCCTCACAGGCAAACGGGAGCAGGAGGAGAGGGGTCTTCCCATCGCTCCCCGGTCTCAGACACACACAACAATCCACTCCCCTGCTGAAAAAAAAGCTGGACCTTTTTTTTTTTAGCTGTTTCTAATACAACCCACCAGTTGGAAATGCAAAGAACTTCACTTTAAGGTTTACACTAATGAGTTTCACTGAGCAAGCCAAGAGCCACGATTTCACGCAGCCAATAAACCGATTCAGAGGACACAGGAAATAAAAATGGGGAAAAAAAACCAATAAAAAGGCACTGTAACAGGTATTTTTCATGCTGAGTAGAAAAAGGGACGGTGCACCCTGACGCAGGCGTACGTGGAAGACGCGCCTTTTGCAAACAGGGAAGAATAAAGCGTAAAGCAGCGAGAGAAATGCAACGGCAACGCTGATGCAGAGCGTTATTAATCCTGCAAGATGCGTCATGCTCGTCTAGAGGGCACAGGGCTGCAAGATGGAGCAACTTTCATCTCCATCCCATTTACCTGGCGAGTGAATCTCTCGCAAAAGCTTCTCCGCTGCAGCGCCTGCACGCCTGGGTCTGACAGGCAGCGCGAGGCATCGCAGGGGAGCCGCCAGCTACCGCAGTCACGCTGACGGGGCTCAGAAAATGCAACCAAGGGGCCTGAGGTTCATCCGAGTCCAGCTGGACTCGCTGCTCGTGGCGCCCAACTGCACGGACACGCGCCACTGGGCTCCAGGGGGTGAGTCGGAGTGGACTCCAGGACAGGGAGCAGGGCACGCGCGAGCTGGGGGAGCAGGACACCGACGGTCCTGCAGGGCCACGGCGGCGTCTGCCCGCTCTGCTGCTCGCCGGCCCGCTCCAGGACAGCCAACCTGAGCAGCGGCTCCAGCAGCGAGGTCAGGGGGCCCGGCTGGCGCGAGGGGACCGTCGTGCCTCACGCTCACCGACCCCGGAGCTGCCGGGCGATGACATCTCATCCCCTGCTGCGGCAGACAATCACGTCGCAATCTTTTTTGCGCGGCATTAAAGCGATCGAGCTGTTAATGGCTCTGGGTGCACTTCTTTGTGAAAGCATGTCCAGGCACGCTAGATTTTAAGTTTCTAACCATTACAGTCTCCAGAAACCTAACGAGCTTGAAAAGCAAACGAATGAGAGGTTTGCCCTTTATTTAATTACAAGAAATTAAATACAAATAAAACTTCCCTGAGCTAGTTCCTTTTCCCGGAGACAGCTCCTGATCAGGAGGGGGGATATACTGGGTTTGTCACATAATTGGAGCATCCTGCAACTCAAGCAGGGCTCTCCATAATGGTACTTAGGGGAATTCCTAAAAGCTATCGCAACGTTAATGAAGCCGGTTTCCTCTTTTGCTTTTACAGTCAAATAGCTCTCTAAAAGCTAAATCCTTCATTCTTATTTTCACAAAGAGTGAGAAGGAGTTTTAGTGCTTGGTCAGCCAAGAGCTGCGAGCTTCAGAAAGAAATGTGTTCTGATCCAGAGCTGGCTGCGGCCGATGGAAAGACTCCTGGTGACTGCAGACCACTTTGAGTCAGACCCTTCGACAAGAAGATGCGAGACACATGTTTCAAGATAATTGTTTCCAGGCAAAATAGCAAAACCGCTACCTGGCACGTATTAAAGGACAGACAAAAGAGCAACTGCCTCTTATCCTCCATCCTCAAAACCAACTAGAGCAAGGGGGCCCGTGGCACCGTGGCTGAAAACTAATTACAGGCAAGAGCAGCGACGTTTTCTGCTCCCAATCCTGCACGTTAATCCCTTCCTTGTGCTCCGTGGGGAGCTGGGCAAAAAGGGCCCAGCTCCATCAGACACGGAGCGTGATCAGAAGGCAAGGAGCCGGGATCTCAGTCAGTGCTGGCTTCCAGAGACTCCTGTCTCCGTGAAGACAACTGGCTTAACAGAGAGAGACCCGGCCAACCCGGAGCAGAGGTGGGAAGCAGGAATCCGACTGGCATCGGAGCGCGCTGTGCCAGCGGCGCTGCAGCAGGCAGCTCGCAGCTGAAAAGATCACGAACCCCGTCTGCCCTGCGCGACTCCATCGCCTGCCCTGGGATGCCATCACGTGCAAGTCAGCAATTCATTTTATCCGCCGTCGATACCGATATAAACTTCACTCCTCGAACCATCGGGCTCAGGTTATTAACCCACGGAGATAAGCAGCTAGTCGCTTCCCCGCCACAAACGGCTCCCACCGAGGCAGGCAGCAGCATTTCCCCTCTTACTTCCACTTAGGCTGCCATCCGTCGGGACAACACGCAAGAAAGCCCTGCTGCCTCCGCGGCTTGCGCAAAGCCACCGCTGGGTTTGGGTGGGGGACAAGCCCCGCGATCCCCTCGAGCCCCAGAGAAGCCCAAAATTCGCACAAATCCGCAAACCCTTGCTGCAGAAGAACTGCCGCACCCGAAAACCGCTCGGGAGGGCCGGGCAGCCTTCGCCTGCCGAGCAGCAGCCACACGTGCCGCCACGCAGAACGCTCCCGCGGGTCCGTCTGTCCACGCGGCCGTCTGAGGTGTCGCGGCAGCCAGGGAGGGGACCGGCGCGAGCCAACCCACCGCTCGAGCATCTCTCCGCTTCCTCAGCGGGTTTTGAGGTCCCCGCAGCAACGCAGCCCTCCCATCGACACCGCACCCTCCGACCAACCTGAGGGTCACAACCTGCACCACCACCACCACCACGTACAGGCTCCCTGCACCAGTAAGGGCTGCTTTAAGTTAACTTCAGCTTTGATTTTGGCATTTTTTTTAAAGCAAGTTTTCCCTTTTCTGGAGGTGGCCTCTTTGGAGCGCAGCGGTTCGGTGAGCGCTGCCAGGCAGGTCAGCGGGGCTTTGGAAGGGCATGTGGTTTGCTCGCTTCTTCGCTAAACACGAGCTACTTTGGAGAAGTTCTTCCCGGGGTTTGCAGCAGCCACGGAGCTGTAAAAACTCCACCGTGTCCAAGGGCCGTGCAGGAGCTCTGCCGGGCCCGTGGCAGCGCGTGGCCGCACGCTGGCAGCCGGCCCTCCCTTACCTGATCTTTCAGCTCCGACAGCTGGCCGGAGAGGTTGCTCACAAGCTTCATGGTGGACTCCAACTTCTCCTGCAAGTTCCTCAGCTCATTCTGCTCTCCTTCCGAGTCGCTGCTGACAAGCGACATGGCCCGCATCCGGGGGAACCAGTCCAGGTTTCTCTCCTGAGGATCAGACACGAGTTCACAATTAGCGTTTGCCACATGAAAACCTGCACCCTGAGCGGGGACATTCCTCAGGTACACGAGCTCTGTAGTTATTTTCATTTACATCTTACTGGGAAGTCTGCAAAATCGCCTGCTAGAGGCCATGAGGCCCTTCAGACGTGGCTACTGCAGATTAAGGCTCCTTATCCTTGGCTTTTCCTTTCCAGCAACTCACTCTCCCCAGCCATTCTTCTTCAGACATACACGGACACTGGACACTAAACCAGCCCAATTTTCACGTCTGGCCAAGCACTTTCCACGCTAGAAATCTGCTGCCATCCTATAGTCTTTTAATTTGAGTTTGGTGAAGATTTTCTGCTGATAAAGCTGGTTTGCTTTTTTGGTCAAGCAACGTTCGGCTGTGCTTTCCCATGAAAGAAACCGTGTTCTACCTGGAAATGCTTTCATAGTTGAAATGCTTCCTTTCTAATGAAAAAGAAAAAAAAAAATCATATTCTGACTTGGCTGGTTCAGGCTAAAATGCAGGACAGCTTAAGGCACCGGGAATTGCTTCTAATAAAGTTTTCGTTCAGGCACACAAACTCTCTGATATTCCACGTTTAAGTTACAGTCAGGAACTTCAGTGGACACGTGCTCAGTGTTGTTAGTGTGCACCCAGAGGCTCACACATACGCTCACATACAGGCCAGTGACGTTGAAAATAAAAGCAGGAAGGGAACAGAAAGCCACAAGAGAGGAGGAGGGGTGCACACCGCATCTTGACACCTTAAATTTCAACGCTGAACTGGTTTCCTACCTAGTCTGGTTCTCCTCCCGCACCGGCGATGCTCTAAAACAGAAGTCAAACTAACGCTGGGGGAGAGAAGGATGGGTGCGCTCCCATCGGTGACGCTGCAGGTAATACCTTAAACAAACCAGCCGAAAGGGTAACAGGCCACGGGATCAAGAGGATCCCAAACCAGAGCCCGAGCAGCACCCCTGACGAGCGGCGAGCAGATCTCGCCCCGCTTCGCAGGCCGGGCTTGGGCTGGGCGCTCTCTCCAACCCATGGCTTGTTTTTACGGGGCTGCAAGCTCCCGCTGGCTTTTTGCCATTCCCTGCCTCGAGCTCTCACTCCCCCATCTCCCCGCTCGCTCGTTCCCCGGAGCATCCCTCCTGCTTAAAGCAGGGTTGGGCACCTCTACAGAGAGCTACCGTCACGTCCCTTCTGCAATTCGGCTGCGATGCCAAGACTCATCATCTTAAATGAGTCGCTTCTGATCTGCTTGGAGTTTACTACTGCCGAGATGAAAAGGCAGCAGGCAGGCCCTCTCCCGTGCAGCGCACCACAGGATTCCCACATGATGCAAAACTGCCAGGAAGGGTTTTTTTTTTTTCCCTCCTGATCTCTGTTTACAGGGCAGATGGTTTCTGCTAATAAAAGAAAAAAAAAATAACGTACAAAAAAATGTGCCATTATCAAGACAAGTGCCAAAATATTTTGGACTTTAGGGAACGACAGCCCCACAATTAAGATTTAATAGCAGTAACAGGCAACATTTCACTGCGTTCTTCCAGCCATAGCAAAGTCCTTGTCAGGGAAGAGAGGGCAGGCTCGTCACTCGTGCTCAAGTCCAGCGCCTCCCCAGCAAAGTATTTCCTCTCCCCACGCAGGGAAAACAAACTACACCAACTGCTGTTGCCTTCCCCGCTCTCCTCCAGGGGGAAGGCTGCCAAGGACAAGCCAAACTCGACTAAAACGCAATTTACATTCGCGGGTTCGCCTGGACCTCACATTCTGAGGTTTCCAGGCAGATGCAGGAGCAGAGCCCTGAAGCTCCTGCTCCCCTCCTGCTCACGCCTTTTCTTGGTGTAGAAATATTGTTGTTTTACTTGCTCCCGCAGAGGCGAGCTTTCCAAGCCCCTCCCCAGAGCACTCCCAGGCCCCGTCCTCGTGGAGGATGAGGGGGACGAGCAGAGCAGGACCTGGCAGCACCCACCTTTCCCTACCTGCAACATTTTATTAACAAACAACCCAAACCTCTTCTAACGATACTTGGCAACATAAGCAAACGCTGCAGCTGCCGCAGAGGCTGCAACTGGGCCGTCGCAGGCAGGGAAGGTGACGGGCAGTGTGGATGGTGAAATCAAACGGCGAGCGCTACAGCACGGACAGCGTCTGCGGGCTCGTCGGGAGTTTCACACTCACTGGTTTTCTGAAACCCCCAGCACTTGAAGTCACCGAGTATGGGAAATCCTGGCTTCCACTTGAAAAAACAACAGAGTGCCTCGCTAGTTCTCACGACAATGGTGAAAGATTAAAACCAGAAACGCTCCCCGTGAACTCCACGAGCTGAGAAAGCAGAAGGCTGATGCAAAGGGGACGAGAGCCACGGCTCCCCAGGCAGTCTCCTGAGCCATGAGGACAGGACTCCCTTTTGAGCCTGGCAACACCCCTGCAAAGCCCTGATCCATCCGTGAAAGAGTTAATGGGGGCACCTGGAAATTGTCTGTGCAGGGACAGGCTCCGGGAAGGACCTGTACATCCCTGCCACTCCATGTCACGGGGCTGCCCCTAGCCCGCGCTCCCACCCAGGTTTCGTGTAGATTGTTGGTACGAGTCAAACCCAAAGTTCACCTGCAAGGGCCCAGCTGCCACCCAGCAAGAAAGAAGGGGGTGCCCACCCAAACAGCCTGGGCAAACACGCCGAGGTGAGGACCTGTGGGGACAGACGTGCAGGTCAAACCACATCCCCGCAGGTAAAAATGGGCACCAGCGCTCGCTGAGCCGCGGAGGCTGCTGGGACCCTCCGGAGAGAGCAGCAGGGATGCTGCCAGCAGGCGGGGGGGCACACCTCTTCCTCCCCTGCACGCACGCAGTCACACAAGCCCTTCGCTCGGGAAGCCTTCAGCCTCCTCCTCCAACCTCCACCAGCACCGCAGAGAGAAGCTCGAGAGCCTGGGTGGGACCAGGCTGCTGCGACGGCGACTTCTGCCCGAACGCCCGTCCCTGGCCATGCTGGGGAGGAGCAGGGGGGTGGGGGGGGGGGGGGGGTGGTGTTTTCTTTTAAATAAATAAATAACGATGCCTCCAGCGGAGATGGTGGAAAGGGAAATAAGCAGGAATGCAGAAAGGTCAGTCGCTGACGAGCCCGCTGGGCCAGCGTGCGGCAGCCCGCCCGGCTCCCGGCCCCGCGCCCGCCAGCAGCGCTGCCTCTGCAGAGCGCTCCTATTCAAGGTCGAATAAAAGATTTATATCTTGATGATCTAGTTTCTGCTGAACTTTAGCTGAACACCGGGGTGCCTTTAAAGATACAGCCTCACATCTTTCGTCGCTGGGGGTTTGGTGGTTTGGTCGAGGCAGGCGGTGAGACGTGAAGGGAAAGGCTAACCCCCCCCTTGAACCCTCTTCCCTGCCTGTCCCTCGTCCCACCGCGCGCCCTCCCCGGCTGCTGGCACCTCGCATACCAATGCAGTTATGCACTGTCTGCTGTGGTCCTCCGGCAAGCGGAGGCACCGGGATCCTGGTGTGCATCAGCTCCCTCTTCCCGTCACAGTCGCAGCTTCCTCTGCTTCAACAGACGAACTGACTAAAGCCACTGACGGAAGCTGGCTAACCGCGAGCGCTGGGTTTCGGGTTAGCTCTTTTCTAGGTAAAGTTGGAAAAGTCCCTCTTGTAAAGCAAATATCATTAAATCTCAGACATGGGGGCGATGCTGACCGTCCACGATTGGAAATTTGAAAAAGGGGAAGCGGCGCTGCATGATGCAGATGCAATTCATTCTGAGAAGCGCCCGCTCCTCCCTGCTTCTGCCGAAGAGTTTATTCTAAGAAAGGTTTCTGAGGCAACCTCAACGCGAGCCGTGCCAAGAGATGCATTAGCTCCGCTCCTCGGGCGGGAGGTGGCCGCTAACGGCAGGGACCGGGGCTCATCCCCGCCTCCGGCGGCGCCGCCTGCCCCGAGGAACTCACCGCTGCTCTCCCGGGTCTCGGTTTATTCAGCTCTCCAAATATTTATGGGGTGCCGAAGGGCTAAGTCAACGCTCGATGAAATAAATCCCTACGGCCTGCCGTCGGAAGGCTGCCCAGAAGCCGTCACCGAGTGGGGGAAAGCGGCAGCGGCAAATTTCAGTTTCCGTCATGTGTCGCTAAAAATCATACCCATACAGCTAATAAACAGCTTTGTAAATTAATTTTTTTGTTTGTTTGTGGCGAGATGAAACTCCTCTTAGCTCTTTCTTGTGCTGCCTGGAAAAAGCCCCACGTCAGGTTCTCTCTTGCTCTCCTGCAAACGGCTCACCATCGCTTCTTCCACACTTCTCCCCTCTCCATGAAAAGCAGCACTCAGTCCCCACTCTGCGCTAGGAGTATTTTCAAATCCTCCCATGCACCATGTCTTTAAACAGCAGGCTGACGATATAAGGTTAATGATTAAAAAAAAAATATTTTTTTTAAAAAAATCTCCTTTTCCACTGCTGTCACAGATTCAATACCTCAGTGGCTCTTACAGTGGTGCAGAGCAGGGGAACCTGGAAGACAGACGCCACTTCCAAAGGTGGCAGACGACCGTGTGCCCATACGAAATGATCCCCCACACCCCCCTGTACCCCCCCCCCACCCCGTGATGGCTCTGCCGTGGGTGACTCACTTGAGCCGAGCGCCGTGTTCACCGGCGCTGCAGCGACCCCACCGCGCGGCACCCGGGTGGGAATCCCCGACGGCCACGGCCTTACCCTGGCAGAAGCGACAGAGCCGCCTCGCCGTGGCAACCGACTTGGGGCCGCTCGGATCTACGTTCCAAGCAGGACGTGTTACACCACGACCGGCCGGACAGGACAGAACAACGGGGCTGAACAAACAGCCGCTGGTGGCGGGGGCTGCAGTCACCCGCCTCCTCTTGCACAACGCACCCGG
The DNA here is from genome assembly GCF_034619465.1 of Leptosomus discolor. Taxonomy (NCBI): domain Eukaryota; kingdom Metazoa; phylum Chordata; class Aves; order Leptosomiformes; family Leptosomidae; genus Leptosomus; species Leptosomus discolor. The sequence continues at coordinate 2,120,336 of NC_141399.1, forward strand.
CACGGCCCCGGTGGCCCGCGGAGCTCCCCGCGGCACGGGGTCATGGGCTCCCGGCACTGCCGGGCTGGAGGAGGTGGCGATGACTCAAGGGGACGGCCACCTTGCCCCAGCCCCGGGCCACCTCCTCGGCACACACACAGCCCCACGGGTTGGGTTTGGGTTTGATCCTGGCCAGCGCGGCGGACCGAGCCGTTTGTTTTCCCCAGCGTGTTCCCCCTCGATGGTTTCCAGTTGGAAACCTTCCCCCTCCCTCCCAGGCCATGTGCTGGCGGCGCCCCAGCAGCAAGGACACGGCGCCCACCCTACCAGCTGCTTGGGGATCCACCCGAATCCCAACACGTTATGCAAACAAACCAGTAACACAGAACTGGGCTGAAGCCTTCGCTTCAGTTTTCAGCCGCCCAGGCCCTTTCGCTGCCACGTGCCCAACCAACGTGCATCGTTCCTCGCTCAGCGGAGGGGATGCCAACCCGGTATTCCCCGCACGGATGCCCGCCCAGGTGGTTTATCAGGGAAAACCAAGGACTCGGCCACGTCAGGTTAATGCCAGCGGCTGGAGGGGTTTTTCCTGCAGCAGGCTGCAGGGCACGCCGGCTTGCACGCCTCCGGAGGGAAGGGAAGGGCGTCCTAACGCTGCGTGGGGAAGATGAGGTTGACCGACCATTTCTCCCCATGCAGCTTCTGGTTGGCAGCTTAATGCCGATTTCAAGGGCGGAACAAGTTGCTTCGCTATCTGAATGCAAAGCTCGGGACCCGTGCCTATGACACGGTGTTTCCAGCAGCCAAGGGCCTGCTGCCAAACACACCTCTTGGCTCTTCTGTGCCTCTGCTATTATTTATTAACCCTGTAATTATATTGGCTAACTCTGGGAAGGCATCTCAAGATGCAGCTTCTTGGGAAGGCACCACCAAATTAGGCACCAGCAGCTCCAGTTCAGATCCTGACCTCTCCTCAGTCCTCCTCCTCCTCCTCTCCCGGCTTGCACCCAGCGTCGTCGTGACCAGCAGCCCTGAAACCCCCGTTTCCCCATCCATAATCGAGCAACTGCACACAAGTTATCTGTATGGGCTGCTCTCTTCCATGTCTGCAATTGGTTTGAGTATTGATATGACAAATCTGTTCTATTCGATTTTGCCCCAAAGCACAGGATTTCCAAGTACCAATTACACACGAACGTAACTACTAATTTCTCAGACTGTAACCTCAGCTGTATACATGTCTTTCACCAACGCTGCAATCATTAAAGCCCCTTTTGAAATGCTTCAGGTTCGAAGCACGGTGGCCTGCCACTTGCCATTCCCACAGGAGCCGCAGTTCAAATCCAGCCTTGGCCACCTCCAGCCGAATTACACCCGACCTAGAGCCTGGGGACACAGTAACCCTTCCAAGCCATCACCACGTCAGCCTCGGGCAGGCTGTGAATCACACCCTTCCGCTGAGTTCCAGAGTACAGCGACAATGGTGGCTGGGCATTTAACTCCTCAGGAGAGGTTTCGAGTCAAACTTGCACTTCTGGAAGAAGGTAATGTTACAAACCTGCAGCTGATGAAACCTTGCCTTTGCTTACTAGGAGGCTACATCTTGGCAGACGTTACAGGCTGCACTGGACACTCAGAACAGTAGTAAGAAATACTTTCCAATTATGGTGTAGCACACAGCTCGAGACAGGAACTAAAAAAAACCACTCAATAGTATATTTAAATCTCACAAAGAGGTTAATTAGGGCACAAAAGGAAATCTGCAGCCTTCATTTCCATTCCAAATTCCTTGAAGGATATCTGCACCATCACTCCTGTTTACAAACGGTTCATTCTCCAATGACAACACGATCCAGTTGAAGATCCAGGGCTCCACGCTCGCGATCCGGACAGGCGAGCTTGGGCAACCCCTCGCAACTCCCTACCTCGCTTTTGTAATAAAGGTGGATGACACGTGTGCAACACTAGATGAGAAATCCGTGGGAAATGGCAAGAGCTAGTTAGGAAGCTTGATGCTGAAAACGCTCCCAAACGAGCCCTTATTTTTCACGACGCACATCCGCTCGCGTAAAATTGCTCCCAGCCGCGCCGCGCTCACCCCCACCGATCCAGCGCCGATGGGGAGGTGCCTGTGCAAATCCCCGCGTTCGGGCGTGCAAGAGTTGATTACGCAGACATCTGTCCACGCCAGCGACAGCACCCTGCAGCTGCACGCACAACGGCTTCCCAGCGCGCGCAAAACCCACCAGTGTATTTGGTTTTCTACGTGTGGAGCTTCAGAGGAGGAATTTTCACATATTGTAAGTGCCTGCAAACAGCTGCTGGAAGGAGACCTTTGCCAAGACTCGAGTGGCAGCTGTACTGCCGGGGCTGCTGCTAGCGAGGCTGCCACGGTAACTGCAGGGAAGCGCAGAAAACTTCAGAAGAAATTCTCAAGACAGGATGGGTAGATAAGACATTTAAATGAACTGATCTGCAGGGAGTTGCACCGAGTTCACATTAGTCATTTGGGTGTGGATGTCAATGTCTGGCCAACACGATAAGTGGATCCCCCCCCCCCCACCACCTCCTACACACTTGGTATTATTCAGACATCACCTGATCTTCCCTGGTGACTACAAAGCCACGCAGCAGCTGAACCGTATGCCTTTGTTCCTGGGAAACACAGGAGGCACTGGACTGCCAGCTCGGCAGCACCATTAGCATACCTTCCAGATAAACACTTCTCAGAAGACATTGATCCATCCTGAAGCTTCACTATCTTAACTGCACATCTGCAGTGATTTCACCAGATGAACACAACTTGGGTCAGCAGGGAGGGGGCTCTATAAACACCAAGCATTAAAGACCATCTCTGTTACCACCAGATGTTTTCTCCCGTCCCACAGCACTGTCTGCGCTATCAAACAGACACTAGGAGGTGGCTCAAGAACGCATTTCAAAGGTGAGCTGCTCCAGGCCACGCTGCTGTTTGCCTTCTCCTGAAATCCACGAGGTTATCAACCTCGCCAGCGCTGGGGAGGACTCGGGGACGGCGCGTGAGTCACGCAGCAGCTCGGGCGTGTACGCAAGCTCAGCTTTTACAACCAGCAACCCCATTTCCCCCCTTGCTTTGCTCCAGCAATGCCCAGCAAAGACTCTTTAAAGTTTTAGTTCGTGTATCACAGCAGGCACATGCTCACCTTGCTGGTGAAAGGGAACTTTATTCCCTGTTTACAGGGGGAGAAGCTGGCGACGAAAGGCAGGGCTCCTACCACAGCTCTGGACTCGGAGCTACAAGACCCCCGCAGCCTGGCTCCCCGCGCGGCGGCACACAGACACGGGGGAACTCGAACAAGAACAGTCTGAGATCACAAGCAGACCCATCTTCGTATCAGAAAAACGTTCTGGAAGTTACACTTACAAACCAGTACTGGCAGTAAAGTATATTAGATTTTATTTTGCCAGATCACTGGTTTTTTCATTGTTATTTTCATCAGGCTTACGGAGTTCAAAATACTTCTAAACCTTGAACTCTGCTTCCAGGTTGAACTGTTGGCTTCCCTCTGCATGCTGCGTTTTAGCGTCATGAGGTTCTAGCCATGAAGAAATATAAAATTCACTAAAGAATTGAAGTTGATCATCGATTTTCAAGGCTACAATTTCTTTTTATGCTGGGTCAGGTTCCTGCAGGCTACAAGATGAATTCTATGGGCAAGATGCAGCTCTGCCACCTCCGGTACAGCGGATAGCCTCAAAATTGCCTTTCTACACACATTATTTTTAGAGAAGAAAACATCAAAATTCAAGATCACTCTTAAAGCTTCTGAATATTCACTAACTGGCATAAGTGAAAGTGTCCAGGATTCTTTTGATACCACACTGCTTAAAATATCTTTAAAGCACTGTACAAGCAGCACTGGATGCAACTCACGAGCTGATGGCGGATATAATTTTAGTGCCCTACATTCATTTTTTTGGGGTTGCCTTCCCCCCTGCCCCCCATGTTCTGAGGTGTTGGAACAACCCACAAACACGAAATGGCAGAAGCAATTTTTTTCTTTTTACTTTTTTTTTTTCTTTTTTTTTTTTTTTACTATTGCCAAAAGGCAGAAATCCAAGAGATTTTTCTAAAGATATTCTGTTGGGAGTCAGAGCAAAGGTGAAGCGTATTTGAGGTGCATTCTGTCAGCACAGGATGATTTGGGGCACATCATGCTTCCTACCCTCAACTACTAAAAATGGGTCTAAACTGCACTCGAACAATGGTACCACCTAACAGCCCATGGAAAAGACGTGCCCCATCTTCGTCATTATCGAAGATGTTACAGTGCCACCTTCAGTCTGAAGAGGTGGGGAGAAAAATCCCTTGTCAGCCTAACCCTAAGGAGGCTCCTCCAGGAGAACCTGGTAGCTGCAGACATGAGGCAACCCCAGGTTGTCGTTGGCCCTCTGTGCAAATACAAAATGAACCATCACCTCCAACGGGTGACCCTCAGCCCGTGGATCCACGGACGTATTTCAGGCTTTCCTTTCGCCTGCCCTTCTAGAGCCATGAGACGAAGACAGAAGGCTTGAGGAAAAGATGAACCGTGCCCCAAGTCACTCCTAGATACCACTCAAGAAAAAAAAAAATAATAAAAAAAAGGATTTCTGACTCTTACAGAAGTATTTAAACAGGTCTGGTGAAGAAATATATTCATTGTGCTTTTCACTCAGATTTTCTAGGGCAGAAAGATGTTAAACATCCCTCAGCGTTAAAGGATGACGGAAGGAAATTGCTTCTGATTTTCAGAGTCAGCTTTGCCAGATCAGTCCTAAGGAAGAGGGGGGATTGCCAAACGCTGTCGAGAACGAGGGTGTGCGGGCAGCAGGAGCCCCAGCTGCCCCGGTCACGCCCGTGCCGGGCCGTGGCAGACCGCTGGTGGGCAAAGCCAATTCACTTCCCACCCCGCAGCTCGCACGGGTGCACCGCGCTTTGGGCAGCACTGCAGCGAGGCCCTGCTGTTAGCCCTCCATTTAAAACTGGCTCCTCATGAAATGCAAAAAACCCACCAACTACAAGGAATACTCCAAACCTCTACCTACAGCATATAGTTATGTAAAATTGCATCTGTGTGAGCCATTTGGTCTATGCATAATTTATCCATATTCCCATTCAACACGCAGCAATTAGCCCTCGCTGACACTCCTGTGAATGGGAATTCTGATAAAAGTTCTCCAGGTTTTGCCTTTATTGCAAACACATTCAGTGACTCGGTTTTGGTTCTTGTCTAATTTGAACTGTGAGTCTGAAATGATAATTTGTTAATAAATGGAAACTTTTTTTTTTTTTTAAAAAACCCCTAGTTTGAACACAACACAAAATCACCTTTTAAAAGCAGAAACATTTCAAAGAGTACAGTGCTTCCCCCTGAAGTTATGCTTGCGGCAGCGGGATAAATAAAGGCAGCAATATAATCAGTCAGACTAGAAAGCAGCAGTGATGTACTTGGTTATCTCACTGTGCTAATCCTCTGTCAGGTGACCGCTCACAAGATTTCTTTAAGCCCTCATTACAGAGGCAGAAATCCACAACCAGGACACACACTTTAGTGACCCCAAAGTAACATGTTTAACCTCGAAGAGATCTTGGTGGGATTTACATGCCGACCGGGCCATGACAAATTGCCCACTTAAAGGCAGGCTGCACCTCCGCAGCAAAACAGCTAGAGACAAATTAGGAAAGGATTCTGCTATTTATTTGTCCGAAGGCAAATAAAGAAATAACTAACTGAAACGCTGTAAGTCAGGAGCAGCTTTTGCTCACCAGCCAGAGGACACACAAAGCAGTAACTGGGGTTTAGGATCTAATTCCAGGAGCTATGAACCTGCAGCTTGGCAGAGATGAGGCTTCTAATTCTCTCATTAAAAGGCCTTACAGTTGAATAGATGGTAGGTTTAGTTTTTTTATAATAAGCTAAAATCATGTGACAACAAATCCTACAAGTCCGTTTGAGACATTTATACTGGGACAGGTTACAAGCTGCTTGTTATACTTCAGACACTTCCACCAGCTTGAAAATATTCTCCCTTAAACATGAGTTTTCCAAACAGAATAGCTTCTCTTCGCCCGATTCAAACCCCCCGAGAGCGCCCTGCCGTCCCCGCTCCCCGCCGCCTCCTCGGCAGACCCACAGGCGGCCCCAGGGGCCGAGAAGCCGCGGGTTCGCGGCCGCAGGGCGCCGGGTGACCGCGGTGCTGCCGCACACGCCGGCTCCCACGAGGGCCCCTGCCTGCACCTGCCCTCGTCTTTATCGAGCTGTCGTGCCGAGCCCGTCTGAAGTACCTCGTCTTTAGGAGATGCTTCGACGAGGAAAGGCATTGGATTAAGCCTGTTATTGTAGAAAAAGCCTTACACCCAGTTTTTGCTTACAAAACCCCATAAAATACAGAGTACCATTTTTATCAAGTATGCCAGTAGGTTGGGCTAATCCAGGGGGAACAAAAAAAAAGCAAAACTCCAAACTCACCTTGATCATTTCTGCCACGTAACTTTCTGGTCCTGTGTATTCTGTGGAATCCTTCACTTTCACTAACACGATAAAGCACAAATAATGCCACATATTGTGCTCTTCTTTAATGTGCTCTTCAAATGTGACTGTCTTGTTATCAAACTTATCTCTTTCCAAACCTACAAGAGCGACACACATATAACCCTCAGTATTTACAAACCGGTACTCAGAAAATTGAGCTCTACGAACAAAACCTGATTATAAAGTCTGCCGCGCTTCCTAGCAGCCACAGCCGTCCTTAAATGAACATTGAATAACAGGGATAAACTCCAACAAATGCCCACAAGGTCGTGAGAAGAGGAAAGAAAGCGTCACAAGTGCTGCTCACGGTTACTACACACAGCAGAACACTTTGGGTTAAAAGAAGGTAGTTACCGCGTAATGCTGGATTTCGCAACGCATCTCCTATTTTTAGGCAAAACGATACCAAAAGCAACATCTGCTTTGCCACAAACTTCCAAAGGTTATTTCTGTCAGTCTGTGTGTTGTGCAGCTTCTGCATGAGCAGGTCACTTCAGCACACCGGCCTCAAAGGCTCAGCACCTTAATTCCCAGCTTCCTGACGGGAAAACCCTTCGCAGGCGCTACTCAACCCCGCTCTGCGCCCTTGGAAGAAACGCCTGCTTACAAAAATCTCTCCCGTTCCAATAGGAAACTATTCTTTGAAGCAGCAGGAACAGAAACTAAGGATTTGAGGAAAAAAGGGTACACTGGGCACACATTCCCCATCTCTTCCTGCTGCCAAGCTCCCGTGCACGTGATACCCGAGAGCTTCAACCAGCTGAGGAATGCAAGGTAGGAACAGCCAGTCATTCGAGACTCCATTTTCCTGCTAGCTTGCAGCTATCTCTTTTGACTTGGACAGAGGAAGCCCTCACTCTTCAGGTGTGTTCCAGCACTTACCACAAATAAAGCAAGTCGTTTTTAAAATTTCTTCCTTCTTCTGTTTCTCACTCCTTAAATCAGCAAAAGTGTCAATGATCACACCAAAAATCAGGTTAAGGACAATAATGATGACCATGAAGAAGAACAACAGATCGTAGATCACTCTAGCAGCAAAGAGAGGTTCCTGCAAAATACGTATTTCAAGAATTAACGACCCAAATACATATTTTAAGAATTCACCACCCAAATACACGCGCGTCTAACCCTTACCATGCCTTTCTCAGTTCAGCAACAGACTGCGCTGCCCCACCACCCCTCCCTTTAGAGCCTCCATTTCTCACGCTCTTCAATAACTTAGAACTCCAAACATTACGTGAAACCAAAATGCAAGATGACTGAAAGAAAAGCCAAATTAGGCACCTACCAGAAGGTGATCTCTACAGACTTGCTCTTTCTGCTTACTGTGCCCAAGTCTGTCCTCTTGTCTCACACCCCCAAAATTTGTTCTCTCCTCACCCCTGCCCTACAAGCCCATCCAAATTACACCCTTACGTTAATCTGCTTGTGTATCGATATAGTTCCAGTGTTGACAATAAACTCTTCTACTGGAATTTGACGGTATTCATTTCATTTATGCTAACAACCACGTATGTGGACACTAAGTTGGACTTCCTGGTGGTCACCTCGTATTTATTGCGGGCTGAATACTTAACCTCCATTTCAGAATCATCCTGCCCAACTTTCACTAAGAATTATGAGACTTTTAAACCACTGTAAGCTGAAAATAAGGCTAAATATTAGAAAGCGCTTTGAAACTGCTGATAGTACAGGAAGGCGGTCACTCTGACGGAGCCTGCTCCTTTGCCCCCTAACGGGGTTTTGGGGAACGGTCAGAGGGAGGACAGCCCATGACTCCAAGGGGCACAAACAGCTAAAGCAGCAGCAATGTGGGCGGCTTTGGGTATTATGAAAAATTCCTGCTGCTTAGCCCGGTCCTCGCTTTCTGATGACAGCTCCAAACACCACCCATCCCTCCTTCCTTCCCACAGTCCCAGCTCCAACCCATCGTGGTCCCTGTCCTCTCATCCCATTTTACACACCTCACCTTTCCCTAGGGATGCTCCCCACAGAAACTCACGCCCCTAGCGCGGCATCAGCTACCACCGCATTTCCATCCTGCTACTCCACGTTACTCTTTCCCTAGCCTGTACTTCCCTTATTTCTTCAGACCCCCAACTCCCAAAGCACAGACTGCTGGCTACGCCAGTTCTGTTCCTTTGGGCCCCATTCTGGACAGCCCTCAAGCTACAAAAAAAGCCCTAAAAAAAGGACGGGTAGAAACTTATTTGCAGCGGCTGCTGTTTAATCTGACACTGCAGAGATTTAACTGTATTACACCGAGGGAAAGTGCGGTCCCTTCCAGTTGTGATGCATCCTACCTCTGTTTAAAGGGAGCGTATACACATTTTCCCCAGCAGAACCAGATCCCCGGCCCTACGTGGTTATCACTCTTCCGCCCCCATTCAGGGATAATTTACCTCTTTGGATGGTTTCCTGAGCACATCACCTACTCCACCCCCACTCCTGAGCCCATGACTCAGTACGGTAACAATGCACATCAGCAGCGTCTCGCACGTATGCTCTTTATTCTCTTCCTCCATTTCTTCAGCAATCAGTTCTATTAACACAGCAAGCAAAGACACGTTTCAAAGGCAAGAAGATCAGTTTTAAATAATTCTCTCCATTCCTTGCTGGTTAGGCTCTCTCTCCCCTTTGCAAAACCGGCCGGATTCCCAGCCAGCGTCGCAAAGAGCCGACCATCGGAGCGGGGCCCCGCTCGGGCTCCAGCCTGCCCTCCATTCCCCACCACCAGAGTTCCCTTTCGTGCTTGAACTGCTGTCTTGGTTAAATCTCTCTTTCCATTTCTGTTAGCATGCCTAGCTCAGATCACCAGATGCCTGTTTATACAGAATCCTAGCTTTTTGACAGCTCCGAGGACAAAGTGTTGCCTCTTACACTCTCCCTTGGTGCCTGACAGATTGCACAGCCTTTGGGCTGCACTCAAAATGGCAACTTCGACTCGGATTTTTCAAATGGCTAAAATATCACTGCTTATGGAAACAGCATTTTACTAAAAAAGCAACGCACTTTTTTTTTTGACCCTCTCTTCAAATGGCTGAAGCCTCCAACTTCACTGTTTCAGCTGCAGAACGGCTAGAATTAGTTACCTAATCTCATATACTCTCCCTGTCCACATTAAAAGCCTCATGGCTTTCATTTCATCATAAAACTGCTCATGAGCAGATCCCACAGACAGCCTTCGAAATGCCCAAACCCCCGTGCAATCCAGAAACAGCCAAGCCCCAAGATGGTAGAGAAATGGCCAAAGATTTGGGCATCAGAGGCATCCCTGGCCACAGAAGACCCTGACATCAGGTTGATTATTTACGATATAAAAACACTTCTGGTGTTTTCTCTCCTGCAGCCAGAGCAGAGCACTCCTCCTAGAGCTGAATAAAGCAGCTATTCTTGTATCACCGCTGGATCTTGGTTTATCAAAGAGGACACTTGAGCAAAACAGAGCCGTCTCCTCTTGCGAGCATGGGCTCGTGGCCATTATTGACCTTTGAAACGTTTGACCACGTTAAGAGCTCCACTTCCAAGAGAAACAGCAATGTTCTGCCTGGCTCTCTCAGCCAGCACCGTAAATCTCCGAGAAGTAAATTACATTTTCTAGAAAATAAAACTGAAATATCTCAACACCAAATCTGAGGCTGGCGATTATGCTACAAGCAATACCTTGCACGCACTTTTTTGATCTCAAAACCCCCCCGACCTACCCTGCCTGCTTAATCCACTGCGTACTTCCTGCCATGATCGTTCTAAACAGTTCGGTTAGACAAGTAGTTAGCTAGATAGAAGAGTGCTGACGATAAACAATGTTCTGCTCCATATTTCACAGGGTGTTATCCTCCGAGATCACATTCAATAGCCTAACGTTTTGAAATAATAAACTTGGCAAAGAGGTAAACTGCATCACTTCCTTCTCAAACGGGTAAGGTAGAAAACGAAAGAGTATGGCTGTTTTATCGAAGTTCTAAGTTTCTCTAGTTTAATCACTTCACATGACATATGTTATTTGTGCTGTTGGCCTAGATTAACCCCATTCCAAGTAAGATACTCTCATGATAGCTTGGTTCCCAGATTTATTTCACAGGATTTTTAAAGACGTTATTATTTTTTTAATTCAAGGTGCTTAACTAGCAAAAGCGTGAAAAGTCAGGGTGCGAGTTAGGAACGCGACGGCAGACACTTACGGTCTGAAGGAATGATTGAAGAGCAGTTGTCACTGCTCCCTGCTTTGCATACATCTGAATAGAGAAACTCTCCCGTCATGGTCTCACCTGGTTCCGTGCGATCTAAAAACAGAAGGTGATGAATCAAACAGATAGTTAAACGTTTCGTACGCTTTGCAAGAATACTTCTCAGATATTAAGGTACCCCACCATACTCTGTGTGCAATTACTAGGCAGATTTAGAATAGTCCATTATCCTAGAGTTTAGAAGGGCGCAGCACTCTGATTTACACATTCAATGACCTTAAATTCAAGCATATAATTCTTCTTATTTCTGTGGATTAAAGACCGAAGTTGTGCATTTGTTTTGCATCAGCTCCAAAGCTGACAGGGTAATTGAAATTGTTCCGAAATTACCATGTTCTAGGGCACAGTGAGTTTTGAAGGTGCCTTGAAAACCGGCCTTTCAATGCCTCGCAAGTATCGAATCAAACCTATGCCACACAGTAATACGTCTTTGGCATTTCTCCAGCTGCATGGAAACTTGAAATAACACGGTCAGTGAGGTTTGGGTCTCTCGCAGGGTTGGCAGTAAAATTAGGAAAAAATGGTGGGAATGTCAAATAATACTTGTCCGAATAGCTCAAGTGTTAGAGAAAAAAAAAAAAACAAAGACAGATCAAGAGAAAACCCAAACCTCTCCTCTAACAAATCTCATTTCTTAGCAGGAGCTTCCCACCCACTAAGTTAGTAGCTTGATGCTGCAGGGTGCGAAAAACACCCCAATTTTTAACTTACAATAAGCCACCTAAGGTCAGCGCAGAGAAGTCTGCTACAGAATTTAAACTGTAGCCAGTACTGGAGGGAGGTTAATACAGTCTATAAAACTATGAGCAAACCAGAATTAGAGAGATAAACCGCTACTTCACAGGAGCATCTCTCTGATGCCCTTTGATGCCCTTCATTTCTATTCAGTCTGCTATTTCAGATAAAACACTAATTTTTGTTACGTTGAAACTAAACCCCACCACGAAAAGCCAATATGAGCATTCAAGATCCGGCAAACCGAGGCAGAACTGAACTCTCCCAGTGCAGAGCCTTCTCCGCGATGGCCTACCTAAAGTCTGCTCGTAATTAAGCTGGGGGAGGGAGTAGGTGTAGCTGAATTAGATAATCTCAACTGTTTTAGCAAACAGCGAGCAGAGAAGTCTCAACCGCGTGCTGAAGAGCCCAAGTGCTATCTCCAGGGGTTCCTCCTCCCCGCCCCTCTTCATGCTGCAGCAAATTGCGGCGTTTCGTAAAACTATCGGGGTATCCATTTGCCCCAATCAGTTGGATTGTTTTTAAAGTGTATTTTCTATTTAAACAGTGTCCTTTGTAAGAAAGAAGTTGTCGAAGCGGCGAGGCAATTTTGGTTTGTCTTGCCAAAAGGTGGAAGGCGCTCAACATGCCCTGAGGAACGAACCGTGGAAAGGAGTCGCCGGTACCCACCTGGCAGTAACGTTTCGTTGGGGAGCTTGTCTACTTCCAGGATAAAGTCATCTTTGAAGAAGAGGTACCCCACTATGGAGAACAGGTAGACCAAGATGAGAGCGAGGACAGCCGTCAGGATGATGGAACGTCCATTGCGAGTGACGCTCTTGATGACGTTCAGCAAGGTCTCTTCTCGGTACACCAAGTCAAAGAGCTGGGGGACACCAAACGAAGGCAAAAAGGCTGTTTCTCACCTGTACTACCAACAACACCGGTGGCACCCTCCATGGTGGCGTAACTGCATGTTAACAACACCAACCTGAGGTTTTAAAGAGCATTTACAGCACCTTTTTCTTTCTTTTTTTGCCTTTTTATAGTTACGTGACATTTAACGTATTAGCAAAGAGAAATAAGAGCAGGAGGTGAGGAAGATGGCATCCCTCACCCCCGCTGTCCCAGCCTTGGGCCACGCGCTTTGAAACACAAAGAATGGAGGCAGCTCTACCCTCCTCTTCATCTGCACTTCACAGACTCCAGTCCTGAGCAGGAGCTTGGGAAGAAGTCCCTGCCTGGTGCGAGGGCAGGTATTCTTGCCCAAGCGCTAGACAGACAGCACGTGCTTTAAACTTAAGGCTGCCAACACAAACCCTTGCGTCTTTTTATAGTACTGTCTGCCCCACCACAATCTCAAAACAGCTCATTCAAAATGCAATTAGCTCTTTCCTTTAAGTCCTGGTTTAAGTGTGTAATGAAATGAACAATATTCTTTATTTAAATTCTTTACAGATGTTTCCTTCATTTTTCGCTCCTCTGGGTCTGTGACAAGTCACCAGTGCAGCCCAGGCAGGCTGCTGGCTACGCTGGCTGACAATGAGAGAAGGGGTATTTGTTCAATCTGACCTGTGTGACACAGCAAACCACCAGTTCGGGTACCAGGAGGAGCAAGCGCCAAACAAAAGGACAAAACCAGTGTTCTGAATGGGATTTAAGGTTTGCTTTAAAAGTGACGCATTTTCTCCACCAACACTAGATATACTCCTTCAGTGCTTATTCTTAGAAGTATTGTGCTGTGCAAGATGAATTCCACCCCACACAGAAAAAACACGTATGCCAGGCATCCCAGTCGTGCGAGGTCTGGAGCCGAGCCCCAGCTAAGGAGACGTTCCAAAAGCACGGACACTGGGTTATCGTTACTGACAGTGACAGAGTGAACCATCCTAACGACTGTGCACCTCGTACTTACAGCATGGTAACTCCAAAAGTGCCTCCTGTTCAGCTAACGTTTCTATGGCTAGATTTTTCCATGTTTTTTTTGTTTTTTTTTGTTTTTTTTTCCTCATGTAAGACCTTGTATGACCCTAAGATGACTTCAACCTTCACCAGGTATTTATATTACTTTGAGTCACGACATTTTAAATTGTTTTATTATCTTGGATGTCAAAGCAGGGTCACAAGCTCTACGTCTAACCTGGAAAATCTATGCCTTAGAAGTCCGAGAAGAGGACTAACCTGCACAGGGAAATGCTAAACACCTTCCTTGCAACTGCATACACATTTACTGTAATGAGCAATTTGAATTAAATTTAACCTTAAACACGTCTCGTATCATATACTTCAGAAGAACAAAAGAAAATCTCTGCTTGTCCGGACAAATCAGGAAAAGAGGCAGGAGTCCCGCAGCCTCCCACCGCTGCGTCTCCCAAGCACTGTCTCCAGCGCCTGCACCACAGTTTCCCAGTACAAACCAGCACGCAAGCAGTGTACGACCCACGTGGATAGGCCAGAGATGGGACCTTACAGACACATTGTGAGGGCAAAGTGAATACCTACCAACAAACTATAAAAGAATTCATGTACGAAGAGGCCCAGAGCGCAAATCAGAAGGTACAGCAGGTGGTAAAGAAACTCCACGTCCATGATCATCGCCTTGTATCCTCTAGTGAAGGTTCCACAGTTACCCACAAAACTCATCAGGAAAATTATTTTATTACAAACCTAAGGAAAGATTAACCACAGATTAGTTACAACACGTGGCTTTCAGGAAAAAGAGGCAATTTGGAGATAACTCAGCTCCATGACGGTATCAACAACCACGCTGAACAGCGTCTGCCAGACGACAGCGTTTGATGTGTCAGTCAAAAATCTGCTTTCTGTGGCGTGTTCGGCACAGCCGAGCCAAAACCAAAACCGCCCGTGTCCAGTAAAACGTGCGCACTGGCTCCCGTCTCCAGCTTGGTGGCGAAAGGCACCAAGACTAAGATTTAAAGAAGAAAGTGACCACAGTCCCCTGGTGCGAGAGGCAAACCTCCCTAAGAAAAACCAACCCAGACCAACCCTGTTGTAAGCATGGCACCTTCTGCAGTCGAACAACTCGCCAGCCTACAGCAAGCCTCACGTTTCTGAAACGCTATGGATCACCAAGAAGCAAGTGCTCCACATCCCCTCAGCAACTCACTCCGGAACCACGCGCCCAGGAATCCTCCTGCGTAGCACCAGCCACCAGCACCAGAAGGAAAGCTGCCTTGGGCTCCCCTGGAACCTGCTCAGTGCTGCAATTACCAGTAAAAACCACCCCCCCCCCTCACAACACGACTCTGGAGCGGCTCAGCGAGGTACTTTTAAGACAAGGGGCGCTTTTAAATGATGCGCTTGAAAGCTGGGCACTTGGTGATAAAGGCAAAGACTTTGAGGAGACGCATCTTTGCGCAGCTCCTGCTGACTCAGGCAGGGAGAAACGCTTCTGGCACGCTTGCCACCAGAGACCACAAGTATCCGGGTCTGAGCGTTAATGAAGTGCTCTGGTGGCTCAGCTTGCACGCTCAGACCACACGTTACTGCAGCAAAACTGCTTCGAGTCAGCTTTTGGCTGGCAGGTAGACTGCAGGCAGACATTTGGGAAATGCGCTGCTTAGTGAATCCTGCACAACCCCGAAAACGCTGCAGCTCAGTCGCTGAGCGGGAGACGGGTTGGAGTGAATAACCGAGTACTTCAGGGTCACAGAGACTTTACATTTCGGGCTGGGGCAGGAGCTTCTTTCTAGACTGTGACAAAACAGAGCGCAACCTTGGAGGTCTCCAGCCTTGGGAACCAGGGTTAAACGAACAACAGCAAAGCACTTCTGCTAGAAACAGCCCAAAGAGGGAATTACTCCTCCCACCAGTCCCATCGCAGGCTATTTTGGCCTGACATCTTCCCGAGCAGGTAAGAAACCCTTCCATAAGACGCAGGAACTTCAAAAAAGCCCACTCGATACTTACGTTGAATGCACCCAGAAGAAATAAAGTTGGTTGTAAACCAACTGAAAATATTAGCCGTAATATCGTAGAGGCGATTAAGGCGCGGATGCCGTGGGGCTTGGGCAGAGCTATAACGATGGCCAGGGATATCAGCATCGCTGTCCACAGCAGGCCTGACAAGTGGGGCTCCAGTGTACCTAGGGTGGAGAGGAAAAAAACCAAACCCCCTTTCAAAGCCGAAGAAAACAAACCCAAAATAACCAAATCACTGCCATTTTATCTTCTCTCTGGTGAAGCCTCACGTTCAGACATTCTGATTTCAAAGCGGTAAGTGGAACACCTGAGCCCGATGCCTTCAGCAGATTTTAATTACAAACTCGTTACTGAAGGATTATGTAAATGACAAGCGCCAGTATTTATTACAGGATTCTTCGTTTTAGTGTTCATTACTTAAACGCCTCGAACGCCGAAGAGGAGAGGCATTTTGCTAACGCGCTCCGTAGAGGCAGTGAATGGGAGGTGAAGACAGACAACACACTCCTCCAGGTCCCGATTCACAGCAGATTCTCCTATTATGCTTTTGGTCAAAAACCTCGTACCAGTTTTTGTCATCTCTTGCTATTTCTGCTTCTATTTAGACTGTCCCGTGAGACCGTCTGCTTACATAACATCAAGCCCGTGTTGCTAAAAATACACTCCTCTGAAAGAGCCATAAAAAATACTCAGCTGAAAACACCATTTACCCTGGGTTTGTGCAGAATATAAGAGACATCTTCTTCTTAAAACTAACATAAAAATTATTGTTATCCTCAAGCAACTGGTTCCTCGACAGACAAAAAGGCAAGACCCCCCCCCCCGCCTAGATTTCACAGCCCTTCTGCAAGCACATACTCAGAGGACTGTTGTGTCTTACTGGCAAGATACTCAGAGGGCTTTTTCTTCCCCACGCCCAAACTCGGAAGGCTTAGGAAATATTACTCTCATCTGACTAGCACAAGCAGCCATTTAATTTTGTTCCAAATCACTGCAGATTAATAAAGACAGCAGAGGGTAGATGGAAATTAAAACTTAATAAGCATAAAGCTGAACAGATGTTTCTGCCGTCTAAAGGGAGCTTGGGATCCCAGAGCAACGCTGCCACCGCTGCCTGAGCTGTCAAACAGCAAAAGGTGCAGAGCTCGAGTCACCCGAGTGGGAATGATAAACAGCCCAGAGAGGGGAGAGGGAACAAAAACGTGCAGAAGCTGATGTGGGGATCGCCACGAGAGGCAGATCCTGCAGGATCCTGCCTGCGCCCGCACAGGCGTCCGAACACCCCGGCTACTCCAAAGCCAGGCACGTGGATCTATTTGCTTTCAGAGGTTGCAGCAGCCCTGCAAAAATAACTTGTTAGGGATCCTCAGCTCCCGCCTCCGCCAGCCACCCTGGAAAGGCCCGACGCCACCGGCTGCTCCCGCACGAGGAGCGCGACGCCAGGACACGGGAAGACCTTAGCGGGACCCGGGTGAGGCGAATACTCCGGGGCTCGGGGCACAGGCTGGCCTCTCCCTCCCGGGGACAGAGAGAGACGGCGAGCGGCGTCTCGGCCCTTGGCAAACGAAGCTCGCCAAGCCGGCGGGCACTCGGCAGCCACCGCCTGCACCCAGCCCGACCTCAGAGCCCCGCTGCCAGCACGTGGAGGCCATCACACGGCTGCGGGCAGGAGGGGCTGGGCAGGAGGAACGTCTAACCAGGAGGAAGCTCTCGCTGCTTCTGGGATTCTCAGCATTCCAGTACTGAAGGCCAGGCACCCAGTTTTGTTTCTGCTCCTCAAGTCAGAAGTTTTATCGCTTCTGCTACAGTCAGATGCTAATCAGCTGCTCAGTTCACCGTGTCTGAGCAACTCAAGACACTTAACTTCCCCCAAATGGTCTGTTTTGAAGAGTCTTTTTTTTTTTTAAGCTACATATAATACACACATGTATTTATTTATTTTTCAGTTTTGATTGTAACAAGTAGAGAAAGAGATTTTATCAAAACGTTACCTGATAAATAAAGCATTTCAAATATGTAGGGTAGGGCATCTTCAAAATGCCAAACGATCCCCCCGAGTCTCTCAACTTGTAATCTCAGTGAACTAATTACCAGCTTTCCTAGCAGCCACAAATACAGACTTTGAAATTTTAACTTGTGCTCTTTCAAATTAAGAAACTCAGTTGCTCTTCACGCTTGTTAAAACCTTTCAAGCAACTGCTGGCCAGCACGGGGAAGCGGGCAGCCCCGTGGTCTGCTGCCACAGGGTGTGACGCAGAGGTACGGCAGCCGAAACCACAGCCTGGGGTTGCAGAAGGTAACGATACTCTTTCCCCACTCAGGAACACCGGGTTTTGGTCTCAAATATCCTGTACCTTCTCCCAGGCTTTATCAGGACGCAGAACCCCTAAACCCACACCCACTGTGACCATCAGCTGCTGTCAAACACTACTTGGCTAAAACTATGTCTCTCCTCAACCTGAAATGACTGGTGAGCTGCAAAAAGGGTGAAGCGGCTTTTATGCTGCACACAGAGCTCAGCTGATACTGCTGTCACGTTGAGGGTACTGCTATCCTGGAGCTGCCTCGTCTTTGGGTTCTGTAGTTTGCAATGAAGGGGAGAAGGAGGCAGAGGGAAGTTCAACAGGGCAAGATAAGCACCTAACCGGCCCTGTTGCGTGGTGAATCTCAAAGAAGGGGAAGCGAAGGCTTGACCATGAATCACCCCCCCCCCCCCAGGAGGAGGTTTTACTGCTGAGGTCCTTATTTACTCCAGTTGACACGGATGTGGAAAGAACTCAACTCCTACCTCGACATTTCCTTTACACCAGAGCTCTGCAAGCGGTAAACACGAGAGGCGCGTTCACAAGAACATTTCTCCAGATTTCCCGATTCTTGCTGGCGTGACTCCACCCCTCGACCTGCCCCGGGGTTGCATCTCTTGGGAGAGGCCGGATCTAAGGCAGAACAGCTGAATCTCATCAGGACTCCACCGGGACTATTTACTGAATTGGCTCTAAGAACCACCACGGTCACACAAACCCACTGTTTGGATCGAGAGCAACTTCCAAGAGACCTATTGCAGCAGGATTGTGCAATCCCACACGAACCGCGCTCGTTAACCCATCCTTTATGGCCGAAACGATGGCAGCCCAGCTCCTGCCCACCACTGGCGAGGAACCTCGGAGCCGCAGGTTGCTCCCAAGCCAGGGGACATGGCTGGCACGCTGCTCCCTGGGGCAACCTCTGCTCTACGTGCTCGCAGGGGAGAGGCAGCACCAGAGGGAGCTGGGCTGCTCTTCTGTACCCTCCACCGATTCCTCACGGCACGAGGCGGGTCACTTCGCCCCCCAACGCCTCACCTGCCCGCGCAGGGTAATCTCACTCGCCCAACCCCACCACTCGGAGACCTCCTGAAGTGCTACGTAACCACAAAAGTTCTATGGAAAATGGCATTAATAAAATGCAAGCTCAAGGAAATTAAAAAAAAAATATAACATTTCTCATATTTTTAGTTCAATACTTAATTACAGAACTTTAAAACAAAGTAGAACAGTCAAGTAATTAAAGGTGGATGTCTGTCTTTGATAATTTTTTCCCTTAGGAAAGAGCATGGCTCTTCATTTTCCTTGCGAATGCCTCAAGAAAAAGTCAGCACAGCACAATTTAAACCATGGCAATTAAAAAAAAGCCAATTTCTGTTCTACTGTCCCCACTGAAGTAAACAGAGATGCAGAGACACAAGTGGGGGACGGAATTTGGCTCATTATACCTTACTGGTTCACATATTTTTGTGTGTTAAATATCCGTACCTCCTCGAATTCCTTTGAATGGATAGAAAAATGCCACGAGCAGGTTCATAAGGACAGCCAGGTTAAAGGAAATACTGCTCCAGAAGGACATGTTGCGAGCACACCAGTACAGGAAAGGCTGAGCTGCAAAAGAGAAAAATAACTCTTTTTAATGAAACATTTAAAAAAATAAAAGAGTTCTCTATAAAAAATTCATCTCCACCAAAACCCAGTTTTTCAGTTTGCCCAAAAGCACAGCATCAAGAGCAGTAATATTCATGGCTCATTCTGAAGTTTATTTGATTACTCTTGATCTTTGGGTACTTCCAGTTTCCCAGATAGTGCTTTAAGGCAGAGGACTTGTGTTAAAAAGGAAAGTATCTTCAAACGTGATTTAGTGGCAGCGTGAGAACGTGGTCACAAATGCAGAGGCCAAGGACTGCAGGTTTCCCTTAATAATATCCTTTGTACTCAGAATCACACAAAGAACAATGAGGAGGAGGAAAATTTGTACACACTGGCAACGGTTGAGATTCAGCCCCATCCCCGGGAGTTACGCTGATGCCAGCAGCTCTCACCTCTGTGAGACGCTGCCCACCTTCACACTTCTTTTCCGCTGCAGCAAGCCAGAAAGCACGCAGCGAAGAGAGGGCAAGGGGGACAAGAAAGACACAAAATGCAGCGTAACGACACAGCAATAAAGCTCAAATGATTAGGACGGGCTGCCGAGCAGGTAAGAGACCTTTACTCCACGCGGAGGATAGACCAGGACAGCCACAGAGCAGTAACGGCGTGAAGCTCGAGTGGCCTTCCCTCTGCCCGGGGGGCAAAGGACACAAGCACAGCTGCACAGAGCTAAGCACGCAGGTAAACAGCTCCACGTTTGAAATGCTTAACATGACTCCTGACATTAATTAATCATCTCTGCAGCTCGAATCAAGAGGCACAGAAAGCAGGGAGATTCAGCTTCGGAAGTGGTCGTGGGCCAGAAGACGAGGACAGCTAAGAAGCTGCCTTACAGTAATTCCTCCTGCATCCAGGCAAAATCCCCGATTTTAGCTCCTGCAGGCTTACTGTACAGCAAATTGTGTACTCCTGAAATCTAGAGTGGCAAAAAAAGAAAAATCTGTGAAAAATGCTCTCAAAGAAGGGAAAGAACTAACGTCTTTCCCTGCTGGAAGGAGGCAACGTGTACAGGTATCAGAGAGCAAAGGAAGAGAAGCTCGCAGTGAAATTTAGGGAAAAGGTGAAAATGCAAACTCTGAGGCTGAGAAGTAAATTAATGAATGCAGCAATTCTGAGCCTCACAGTAGCCACCACCTGTCTTCAGCAAATCGCCACTTTTAGCATCCTAAGCAAAAAAAAAAATGGGTTAAAAGACTCGTACAACCCCTCATTATACTGAGCTGAAATGCACATAAAAAGCAAATGTAGTGAACAGCTGAATGCAAAGGAGAGGACGACAAAAAGGCACCCCCTCACTGCGGGAACACAGGCTTCGTTGCGCCTCGTTATCCAGGCACACGTTGAGCCTCGCTGAAACGCAACGGAGCAGGTACGACGCGCTGATTTCTGTATCATTTCTGTTCTCGATTTCATCTTAACTGGGAGAATTTCTAAGCAGGTTGAAAGCACTTGTAGGAAATAGTTAATCCAAAGGGTCATTACATCCAGGTTTTACTTTAAACCTTCCCTTGGGGCTGGGCACAGACTATCTGCCCCATGTAGCACTGCCGCCTGGTTTTGGCAGGCTCGTTTGAATTCTTAATTAAGACCTTGGGAGACTTGAGGTGCTCAGATGACAGGTCAGCACCACGAGCTGAAGGGGGAAATACATGGGCCTTTATAGAGACTTTTAAAAGAAGTGTCTGGGGGTTGAATAAGCTGTAAGTGTGCAGCACAGCGCCCCGCCCGCCGGTCACGTCTCGGAAACACAAACCTGTATTCAAGAGGTGAGAAAGAACCGTGAGAGTATCACTTAGGGGCCAAACAAGACCAGAATATTAGGAGACAGACTAAAGGGTTCCAGTCTCTTATTAAAGAAAAAAAGAAACACTCTCCAGCTCTGCAGGTGAATCTTCATTAGTTTGCGGTGTTGTTAATCACGGAGGTCTTCACAGCTTGCCTGGAGATAGCCTCGAAGACAACTAAAGTAACTGGAACAACAAAATCTAACAGAATATATGGATGCTGTCAAAGACAACGCTGCCCATTTGTTTAGGATGTCATATACTCCCGTACTTCTCGTAGAGCTCTTACAAGCCATTTTAGGAAGCAGCTTCCTGGGGATTTCGATGCTTCCAGCAGGACTAATCCACCGTTCAGTGGAAATAGCTCCGCTCTATTTCGTATTCACACACAGGAAAAACAACTCAGTAGAGCTGACCAAGTTTCAGGCAGTCTTGTCTATACCGACTTTGATGATTTTAAATAATACGGTTCAAGTTGCTTTTCTCTGTTACAAGATCTATCACCACATATATGTATACATACACCCCAACAATCAGAAGCAAATATTGAGCTTCCGTTACCAAATGTGCAACACCTCATCAGCTCGAGTGTGAACTGTGCATATGCATCCTGAAAACAAACTGGAAAGCGTCCAGCCTCTTCCTGGAGGTGCACAGCGAAAGGGCGAAACGCAACCACCAGCGATGGCAACAAGGGAGATAATTTTATAAAACCCCAGTTTTCACAGTGAGGAAGGTCAAGAGGTCCCTTCTCACCTCATTTTTTTTTCCTACGACTTGCAACGCTGACTGAGGACCAGCAAGGCCTCTGTCAGGGGAAAGCCTTTGCTGCCCACCCCGGCGCAGCAGGCAGGTTTCGGTGGCCGCCAGCAGCGCGTCCACGCTCACGTTTGCTCGAGGAGGCGGTGCCGGGCCAGGCTGTGCCCTTGCGCTAACAACTGGAGTGGAGCTGATGTGAGCAGCGGTATCGGACGGCAGATGTTGACTAGAGCAGGGAAGAAGAGCTCTCTCGCGTTTCAGAGGGTCAGTGCTGGTAAATTCTAACTGCTCGTCGCTGCCCACTGCAGCTGAGCCTTGTGTGCAACACTTCTCCTTCAGCAAAACAAGAAATCAATTTAAAAGAAATAATTTAAGGAAACGACTCAGAAAGTTTAACTGAGGGAAGCGGTGGCACTGTATGAATTAAAATACGATTTTAAAAGTTTTCCTAGCTGCCAGTGGGAACCTCAGAGGGAAAAACGGGGCTTGACAACGCTTGATTTCAGATGTTTTAGCATCACAGGGCTGGAAGGGAGTTAATCGGCCTGTCTGCCAGTCTGCTCCTTGCCCAAAGAAAGGATGAGTTCTACTTTTACTGTCCCTGGAAAATGCATGTTTCACCTGTTCTGAAATCTCACTGCTGGAGATGCCATAAGCTGCATCACCCAGCCTTACTCCTCCTGGCAATGCAAGGGCGCTGCTCCGTGTATCCAGTGCAGGGAAGGGAACAGACCACTGCTTACTTCAGCTGTGTCCTCTCCGTTTCTCCCCATCTCCACATGCCTTCTCATTTAAGCTAAGCCTCCACAAATTTGTTCCTTCCTGTTGGATCTCAAAAAAGACAACCCGTGACCCTTCTTACCGCTCTCCCCTGGCTCCCCTCCAGTTGGTCCATATTGCTCTTGCATTAAGCTTGACTTCATTACAGCACGTTGCCACCGTGCAGAGGAGCAGGCTCTTTCAGTTATCAAGGTTGCTGCCACACTGGGGAACCATCTGCTACCGAGTCAGCGTTTCAAACCCCCAAAACCTGACCTCAGCGCTCTGCTGGTAACGCTCCACACCACCACACCGGCGACAGCAACCCACCTCGCAATTTCTTTTGCCAGTTCATCTCATTAAAGAGGTCTTCTGATTTCATGAAGAAGTCATTGATCTTGCTGCCTTGTTCATCCCTCTCCGTGGTGTAATATATCCGCAGCTTGGACTCCTTCGTGAGGAATTCACAGATACTGGGCACGGGGAAGACGATTTGCTCCATGGTACGGTCCGACCTGACAATCTGAACAGCAGCCATATTAGAGGTCTTCCTGGGTTTTAAATGCTTTTTTCCCTTGGTTTGTCTGCTTCCCCACCCCCTCACATGGAGAAGCTTGGACACATTTCTGTAGAACAGCAGCTTGATAGAGACTTCATTTAATTTACCTTTCAAAGCAGGCCTACATTTAGCTCCAAGACTGATAATGTCTATGCTGCGGCCTTATCCTGGCAGTACTGTTCTTAACTGGGATCCCCAAGGGACTCAGTGAATCCTGCACCAAAGCTGCGCTGGATTCCAGAGCAGCCTGGTCGCCCGAGCTGAGAACCTTAGCAAATTTTAGCCACATTGCACAGGCAAGTATGAGGAATAACAGTTATATTTATATTGCTTATTAGAGAGTTTTGTCAACCCTCCATATTCGCGCGTGGTTGACTTTTAAAAAAGCATCTTAGATTGTACCTCAGGCCAAATTATCCTTTTAATACAGGAAGAATGGCAAAAGCTCTCACTAACTTTATGGATTCAGCAATAGTACCCGGCCAAAATGTAACAGAAGCGAAGTTACACTTCCTCCTGCCAACAGAGCTCTGCTCAGCTCCATCTTAAAGCCCACACATGACAGCTCAGAAATAGCTCCCCCCCGCCAGCGGCTGTCAAAAAATAAAATAAAAAAAAAAACCACCAAAGTACACACAGATTCTCATGTCAAAGATGACAGTCCACACACAGGTAGTCAGTTCAATCAAAACTCCATGTATAATGGAACCCGGGTTTAACTCCGCCGTCTCTTCCCAGCGGCTCTCTCCCCAGCAGCCCATTCCCCCCACACCTCCCGCTTCCCGGTACCTCAATCTGTGCCGTGTGCTTGGCGTAAAACTCCAGCGCCTCGTCTCCCTCTATCTGACCTCCCGGCTTCAGCATGTTCTGCAGCTCTTTGTTATGACGAGCCAACTAAAATAAAGGAATGCAAAGGGAGTGGGAGACACCAGATGTCTCTCTATGATATTAAATTTCTGATTTTTGGCATAAAAAAAGAAATAGTACGCAGTCAGCTGCTAAGAAAGGGCAAAGTTGACAGAAGGCTTGTTCTATTCCAACCAGACACCCTGCAGCTTTATTTTGGGAGTAAGTCAGAATGATTCAAATATGTATTTTATTTTTTTTTTTTTAATATATCCGTGTTGTACTCCTCTTTTACCCATCCTCTCCCCACCCTGGGCCTGACTTGGGAAACTTTCTGAACATTCACATTCAGTCTCTACAGCTGCCCTCACTCGAAGGTGTGCTAATCACACAAGTATCTAGGCAGGGACGGAAGAGAAAATTTGCATCATTTGAAAAGCAGATGCACAGAGCACTGCTCCAAAAATGCTTCTGGATGCTCTAAATTCATCTTACAGCATAACGATGGGGGTTTTTCTCAGCTGCTAAGGCAGTCTCTAATGGAGTGATAGATGCAGCACCAATGTATTAAGTAGATCTAGGTTTATTTTTCCCCCCCCCCCATTGGTATTTCACCCTTCAAACACCGCGTTGTATCAATACAACAAACCTGACTGGCTCCAATGGAGAGAGAATGTGGCAAGAACCGTGAAAGCAGAGTGAGATTTCTGCTTACGATTCGAGTGATCTGTGAGCAGAATTTATCCGTGAGTATAAAGTAACCCTTGATATGGCTGAGAAATAATACATGGCTTCGCAGGACCGCCAAGAACTTGAATCACACATCTTCAGAAACTTGGTCAAGAGCCTGCCTGCTTCCCGCTATCAAAGAAAACTCCAAAAATTTTCTTGTATTACAGGATTTTCTTTTCTGATTCTTTAAGGGTTGGAATTCGCTTTGATAAAAAGCGAAGGTGCAGCGAGCTTGTCTCAGAGGCGAGCCATTAAAACAATTTCAGGGAAGAGCAGACCTCTTGCTATTCACAGTTTGTGACACTTGGTGCTACCAAAGCTGTAGGCGCAATCCTACCTGATGAGCCAATATATAAATGTTGTGTCCCACGTTCCTCGGAGAAGCCGCAACATCTTCCCCGTTCTCTCCATCCTCAAATTCTACTTCTCCTTGCAGATAAGCCTTCTTTATCACTTCCACCTAGACAGACAGACACAGGCCAATGAAGAGACAGCTCAGGCTGGGGTTGAAGTCTGCTAAGGCAAATACACGCTTGCCACCCTTACAGAAGTGAAAGGAAGCTGAGCATAGACACCCAAGAGGAAGGTCAGTGGGCTCCTCAACACCCAGGGTAAGACAGGAGACCTGAACTCAGCGCCTTCAGCCCAGGTCATCAACACAAGCAGCTAAACTGCACGTTCCCCTCGAGGTAAGACCTTCTGGGCCACCCTCGCGGCACGGGGCATCACGTCCCGACCTCTGGCCCTCACTGTCGCTACGTGCACCGAGACGAGCCGACAGCGTTTCAGCCGTACTCCGACTGTCCCGTTTGTGTCCCCACCAGTTCACACATTAACCAGCCCAGGCTACTGAACAGCTTTTAGGTCACGAGAAATTTATGCTCCTCTCTGTCTCTTGTGCAAATGGCTCCCGCATGAGGACTGCAAAGCGCCAGATGATGCCCCTTCCCTGCCTTAAGCAGGACGCTGAACGCTGCCTCCCTAGCACTCAGCAGGGCTTCCCCACTCGCTCTGGGAGCAAGACGGACCTGCTCCCTGTGGATGCTGCACTCACTCAACCAAATCCTTGAAAGACCTTGCACTTGCCACCGATCCACGCACGGCCCTCTTGCAGCACACCCCAGTCTGCCCAGCGCTGCTGAACCCGCCTTGAAGGGAGTCGGGAATTTCGAGCGACCCAGGGACTCACCAGCTCCTTGGGCCTCATGTTGTAGAGGATCCTCTCGGCGTTCTCGCTGTCGTGCCTGCTCTCCATGATCGCCAAGAGCAGTTTCGAAGCGTTGTTCTGAAGAGAGGGAAAACCAACAGCAGTCACTGCCAGGAGGCAAGAAGCGAGGGCGCCCAGCTTACACGCTACCAGCCCTGCTGCCCAGAAGGGCTTCAGATACCTGGTTTGTACAAACACAAGCCACAGGCAAGGCAGATTTTCTCAGCCAGCCCACTGCAGGGCTCCTACAGCCTCACCTCACCAAGCATTCCCTCTCCTCTAATTATCTAGGTATACAACTTGATAGTTTGTTTTTTTTTCTTTTTACCAGTTTCTTCCCCAAACCCTGCTAAGTGGGAGACATCAAATTACGCCAAGGCAAGGTTTAGATTTCCAAAATGCCAATGTTTCAAGCTTGTATTGTTTTGCTTTGTTCTAAAGACACTGCAGCGCTACTACAAGCTCTCAACTCCAAAATGGGGCAGCTCAGCTTTACTGAAGATACTGTTGATTAAGCCAAAGGACAGCCAAGGCTGAAGACACAGACGTGCTTCACTGCTTTTAGCTGAAAATTACTCTGCAACCTGCTCATGCCAAGAAACGGAGGGAGGAAATGGGAAACTACCACAAGGCACCAGACTACTTTAATACGAACAATTAAGATCAAAATCCATCATGGCTGACAATAAAAACCAATATAAGTATTTAATTTTGAAGTATAATGCTAATTGAGTCTAAAAGCATTTTTTATTTAGAATAATAAAAAAACCCACATTACCCATAATAACGGTGTGAGTTGGCAACGGAAAACAACCAGACATTGCACTACCCGACAGGGCACTAAGGCAGAAAGGAAATATTTCTAAAACCTGTGCTGAAGCACAAGGGCTCTGTGACTACTGCCGCTAGAAGACGACCTACTAGCGCATTCTGAAGCCAGCACCAGGGCTAATTATTTCATCAGCATTAATATGAGCAGCCCTAAAAATTTCTTGATGATTAAAGCGCAACCGATTAAACAACAGCACAACACACTATTAGGAAACTAGTTGTAGCACGAGAAATTTTACTTCCACTGTATATGTGAAAGCTCACCAACAACAGAGACCTTTTCATTGGCTCCAAATTTTTAACAGGAAATTATTTTAGGATTCCTCAGCGTTTCTTGACTGCCTGCATCCCGTGACAGATGCGCTCGACCCCTTAACCAAACTCACAGCAGGTTGGCACAGGCTCCAAGGGAGGCGAAGGCCTGAGCCGCAGCGGGGCCAGGACCTCCTCTAGGAAGCCCAGAAAGGCGCCGAGTGACCCAGCGAGCATCGGTGCCTACGAGCTTGGATCACCCGTCACGCGATTAACACGTGAACGGCGGGTGGTTTCTCCAAGACTCACTTATCAAGGAACAAAGACAGTCGGGGGTACAAGGAGTCTCGTGCATCCCTTTCCCACTGTAGGCAATCTGACCACCAGCCAACCAGTTTATCCCATCAACAGGGCAGCCTAAGCGAGCCTTTGAGCCCTCCCTCCTAGGCAGCGTGGCTGCACGGCGGTGGTCTGCCCTTCGGCTGGGACGCCTCTTGAGGTTGCTCCTTGAGGCAGAGACACCTTTTACCAATGACAGATCACTGGATGAGCCCAGTTTGAGTTCTCCCTAAATTGGAACTGGACCGCACGCCAGGTGACTCTCCCCTCGAGCAGGGACTCCTCTCCTCCCCTCGAGCAGGGACTCCTCTCAAGGTTTGAGATCCCTTACCTGAGACTAGGAGATCCTTGCCCAAGGTGGAGAAGACCCCTTGCTCACCACAGATCCTTGGTAAGTGACTCACAGCATGCTGAATCCATGCTCATGTAATCCATGTAGATAATTCCATTAGACATAAACCGTTGTCCAAGTCTGAGACTAGGACTGGGCCTAGCCGCACCTAAGCTCCATCAAGAGTTTAAAAAGCAAGGGGTCTCGCTCTGAACCTCGTGACTCAATGGGAAGGTGTCCCTTATGTTTTTGCACCTCCAGTCTCTGTGTAAATCATTCTGGCTCGATTCTGACTCAATTCTCCTTTGTAGGTTTCTTCCATGCAGTAAGTAATATGGTGAACTTTGCCATTGAACCTCGTTAAGTCCCACTTTCACAAATCCATATCAAAACTACTTTTGCTGATACCTTTGACAGTGATTCTTTAAGTGATCTAAACCACTCATTCCACAACACATCCCCTCATCTGAAGACTGGGGGCTCCATGTCATCATCTAAAAGATGAAATACCTGTGACAAACAATCTTTGGGCACTGCCTCCAGCTCGCTGATATATATAATTTTTTTGGCACTTATGAATACTGGGATATAATAAACACCCACATAATTCCAACAACAAAATTATGTTTCATCTTACTGTTAACTTGGATCATGCAAAACATTCACTTGCCTTCAATTCCAACACAAGGTCCATCCTCTTCTTTCCCAAAGGGTTGATGTCATTGAGAATTAATGCTGTGATGATGTCAATACCGTTGGACTCGTGAGTAGCAATGCAGTTCTGTCCAAAGAAAAATCATCAAACTTCACTAGTTGCCTACACTAAAAATGCAGCCTAGGCTGGTGACCCGGCCACGAACAGAAGAGTCACCACCTCTTCCATCACCTCGCAAGCTGCTGGAGATGGATAACTGAACAGAAAACCCCAGTCAGTGGAATAACAAAAGATTAAGGCATTTTGTTTCGAGCTTTTCCTACCATCAGCCATGGCATGTCCTACTGACACCACCCAGCCTCAGGAAGCAGAAAGCAACACAGTCGATAAACGAAGCATTTACACGCCAAAGCATCCAGGCTGAATACACAGCTAAGGAAGAACACTGTTTTACTAAGATTAGGGAGAGTTTTCTTTATTTCAGATGTGCCAATCAACACCTACTTCAGTCCTGTCTAACCAAAGATTGTGAATTTCCATAACCTTCCTGCTTACCCTTTAACCCTGCTTTTACAATGGTCTATAACCAAAACAGCAGCTTGCTGGCTTCAAAAGCCAAGAGCCCTGCTCTGTTGTTGAGCTCCACTGCTAAAATCCATACTCATATCTAATGGCTGTTATTCACCCTGATCCATATAACGGAGAGAAACCGTCAGTTATGAGCTGACGCGTACAGCCTCTCGCATAGATAGGATTTCAGCTGAACATCGGCCACCCCCACGATGCTTTGTTTAGCTTTGCTGCAAATTACGTTGGAGCGCACGAAGAAACGGCGCTTCAGAGGACAGATATTCCTCAGGACTTTTTGAAAAGTCACATTCCAGTCTTTCTGTACCATGCCATGGTTCAAATAGCACGCAAATGGAGAAAACAAGCAGACATCCACGTTCGTAAGTGCAGGAGTTTGCTTGTTAGAAGGGTAACACCCACCATCCCAGAACACAGGACTTACCAGGTCATGCCAGCCCGACGGGACGAGTGTTCTCTAACACAGGTTGGGCCAGGTGACCTTTAAAGGTCCCTTCCAACCCCAACTATTCTATGATTCTAACACACACACTGAGCACATGTTATCTGTCAGGTTAGCGCCATAAAGCGGCCAGAGTTTGGAGAACTATTTTGGGGTAGCTATCTCTTCAGTATGGTTTACTCTAGACTTTCAGACTTCATTTGACTCACTGAAAGAGTTATAGCGAGAGTCACGTTTAGACCAAAGGCAGAAGAAATGGGCCTGACTAACTGGCGATGCTGCTCTAAAACAGGCTGTACAACCCGCGGGAAGGCGAAGTGGGAAAGCACGGCCGAGCATACGGCTGCCCTGCCCTCTGATCCTTCCCACTGGAGCAAATGGTAACTCTGGAGCACCTAAAAACTCCTGCTTAGGCAAAAAAAGTACCTTCCCCTACTCCTCACTGATGATTCAGCCTTCGAGGCACAGAGCAGACCAAGTCCAGCTGTGGGTCAGTAACCGCTTTATCCGATAGGATTATTGCCATTATTCAGTGGCGTCTTCCCTGTAACACGCTTGCTTTAAAACAGTTATTCCTGCTCAGAGCAGAACATACCTCTGACAGGGAGTGTGGTTTGGGGGGGAGCTGGATAGAGGCTGCCTCCCCCCCAGCAGACACTTGGTGGTCCTCACCAACACCCAACCCGCGCTCAGCGGGAACCACTGCCACATCCCCCTGCCAGGCAGCAACACACACCCGGTTCTACACACAAGACTATGTCTGAAAATAACCTCAACATGGTTGTCACCTTCATTAACGAGGCTACAGAGCTCAACCTTCGCCCATCAGGCTGGGGGGGGGCACGTTTCTGGCCTCATTTACAACAGGCAACAGAGCTTGGTTTTAGCAGTGTTTTTCCTACGAGGTATTTCAAGTACAAAGATTCCCCACTCTTCCTGTCTGTCAAGTCTAATAAAACAACTTAAATCCTAGCAAAGCAGAAAAATCCCTAATGCTTTGAGTGGTTCAGCTCCTCAGAGGGGGAGAAGTTGATTATTATGAGTTTATAAAGGAAAAAAAACCCCAAACCAAAACCCCTTTTGTAGGGCAAGTCAAGTGAGCAGCGTTGCAAGACAACACAAGTCCAGCAGACTGAGAGCCCAGCCCAGGGCTGGTGGGAGAAAGGCTGATGCTTCTCCCAGCTATGGCTGTATTACCTGGTTCTCATGGCAAGGCCCCTGACAGTACTCGGTCAAACTTTCCAGCGTCTGGTTGATCAGCGCCACGTTTTTCTCATTTATATAGAGACCAAGAAGTCCAAGTCCACCAGTTGTGCTTCCACAGATACAGTCCAGAAACTGCAGCGTCTCGCACACCAAGTTGTAGTTCGTCTTGTTGTTCTGGCAGCGCAGGAAATTCTGCGAGGAGCGTGTCAAAGCCGGGGGAGAGGGGGAAAAAAACAAACAAAAACAAACCATACAAGCTGATGTTTGGATCGTAACATTTTATTAAGTTCATCAACCCACAATTGCACCGCATGGTATATTGCTCTAATTTCACTGGAGCCTGTACAAGCAATTTAAGGCTTTTTCAGGGCGGGCTTGTAATGTGCTGCTCTCTTGAGCAGCTTGTTGGCTTCAAATGTTATAGAAGACAAGCAGCAATGAACAGAGCGCATCCATTAGAGCACTGAAACCCGACGCAGAACAGGCCATTCGCTGCGGATCAGAAAGCTCTCCCGAGCCTGGACGCTTTCCTTCCAGCCTACCTGCTGCATTTCCCTGCTAACCACCACTCAAGGCGCTCTCCTCCCGAGACCTTTCTCCAGGACAGGAGCAGCAATTCCCTGGCTCTGGCTTTGCAGCAGCACCACCTGCGCAAGCGGCACGGAGGCACCTGACTGCACGCCTTGGAGGAAGGCGTCCCGAAACGCAATTCTCTCAATTGCATTTCTTCCCACATAATTATTGTAATCCCTGCTTGAAGCTGCTGATTAGGAGCAGCTCCTCTAATGAAATGCCAGGTTTATCAGCACGGATGAAACATGTTTCCTCCCTCCTGTATGCCGAAAAAACCCCAACAAACCCAACCAAAACAAAGGAGGACAATTAGTGAAAACCAATTTCCCAGTGACTCAGACGCTGTTTGTCAGCGTGCTCCCAGCAGCGCGCTGTAAAAGTGGACAGCCACGACTACCACTTTCTTTTCCTCAAAGTTTCAGCAGGAGAGCTCCTATCCAGCTTCATTCTAGCAGGTTACAAAACACTTGAAAGGTGAAAAAACCCCTCAGACGAACAAGGTGCATGGGGCTATGGAACCAGCCAGGTCTTTTCAGCCAGCCCGCAGAGGAGAGCTGTTAACTGATCGCCCCTAGTGCCTGCGTCAGGCTCAGAAGTCTTTTAAGGCAAACAGACTGAGAAATTGCCAGATTCGATTGAAGGCTAAGCTATAAAAGGAAAATGCTGCCTATGAATGCAGACTAAAGGTGACAGTGATTCAGCACATTTCAGCTGATTGCTCATTTAGTACCCTGACTTTTGATTAACTTGTCAGAACGTAGAAAGGTTGATGCTACAGAAATCGGAGCTCGTGCCTTCCCTCCAGGAAAAAAAAGCAGAAATAATGGATAACACTGAAAGCGAGGAAACAAAATGTTCCCCAGCCTGTGGTATGGCATTTATTCTGATCTCGGCCTATACCAGCCTTAGCTTCTTGATCCAAAGTCAATAAAACACAAGGAAAGAGGAGGAACGAGGCACAGGGGGCAGGAGGACCACGTTAGATGGCTAAACAAGGGGAAGGAAAAAATTGTAGAAAACAAGACCCTGCTGCACTGTGAGAAACTGCCCCAGGGAACGGCTCTTGCTGCCTCAGCCGGTGTAGATCGAGCTCTTCAGTTTTTGTCATCCAGAGCACCTCACAGGCTACGGAGCGGGAGCACTGCTCTTCAGTACTGACCATGCCACCCCACTGCTTCCAGTGGGGATGAACCTGAGGCGCGTGCCGTCCGCCATGCCCTGCATTCAGAATTAAGAGCGACAGAGTCGCAGATTCAGCCAGAAAGTACGAAAAATAGTCAGCTTGTGGGATTCTGAGGAGAAAAGGGGCAACAAAGCATTCATACCGCCTGACTTGAAGGATCCTACGTACTCAGTTGAGAGAGAAATACTTTCCGATGGGATGAAGTGCGAAGTCAGGCAGTCCGTAAACTCCTACCTTCGTGAATAATCTCCTGGAGATACTTGGCTGACTTTATGCTACCATTCATCTTCAGGCAGCCCAGTCCTCCCCATTTCTGGGATACGTGACCAGATAAGGCTACACCCGCAACGGCAGCGTCTGCAGCCAGTTCTTAATGCCTCTGCAGCATGTCAGGGTGTTGGAGACTTTGCTTCCCACTACACAGCCTAAAGCCAAGCACCCTTTAGAGAAAACATGATGAATAAAAAAAAAAAATAAAAATGGGCTACTTTGAGAATACTAGCTCGGTTTGTTCAAGCAGGGGTGAACACAAAATCCTTGGAAGGAACAATTCTACCATTTAAGTGGGTAATTCCCCCCAAAGCCTAAACGTTTTCCTTGGACAGCCTTTGTTTCAGCAGAAATCTGATCCCTCACTGGAAAAACTTCACAAAGAGAGCATAAATAAGAAGAAAGTCTTAGTGAAGAGATATTTTTAAATCATCAGATTTTTCTTTACAAGCAACCAGGTAAGGCAAGGCATTTTTCACCGAATACAGGCTTGCCTGTTGGTCTCATGAAGTTAATCCTCACACATACTTCTTGCCTAAAACACGACGAGCTAAACCAGCTCATTCTCTGCATGCAGCAGTACTGCTCCAATTATTGAATCACTCTCCTGCAGCATGCAGAGCTTTACTGTTCTTTATTACCTAGGCTTTGTCTCCAGGGATTACGAGTAAAAGAGAAGTCAAATCCAATGTTAAAAGTTGTATCAATTGCTGCCTTTTTTTGGGCACAAAAGCACTATTTAACTACCAATTCAGACCTTTAACTAGAACGGTATTTAACTACCAACTTTGACCTTTAACCTGAGCACGACTGGCTAGCTTATTACTAAATTACTACAACATTTTTATTTCACAGAAATAACAGACTTGATAAGAAAAGAAGAATGGGAGTATTGTTTTCCCCATGAAGGCGGGATTTTTAAGGGTGATGCTGAAGCTGTGGCAGGCTGCTGAGTATCACCTGCCCCGGCGCCAGCCCCGGAGGGAGGGCCCCGCTCCCCACCCCGCCGGGAATCCCCGCTCCTCTCCTCCAGCCAGCGTGGCTCTTCCTTCCAGCCAAGCGCTCCCCGGGTGCTCCACTCGGCTTGTCACGAGCTTCAGTCCTCGTGACTGACTCTGTAGGGCACAGGGACATCCCCTAAAGAAACTGGTGGGGCTGTAGCCCAGCCAAGAGAGACCAGACGCCAGGCTGGCTACGCCAGCTCAGAGCCGTGACAGCTTTGCTCCCAAGGCTGAGCTCTCGCGCAGAATCAAGGGTCAGACCTAACGGCGGGTTAGCGAGAGCGGCCGCGTACCCGCGTGCCGAGAGGGAAACGGAGATACCCAAGGGACTGTGCAGCACAGTCTGGAGCGTTCAGCCTCAAGTGGGTATCGAACCACATTGCAGCGTCCACCCCTTGGTCCCAGTCCTCGCGTTCGTTTCGAGGAAGACGCTGCGACCCCTCCTCCAAACCCGCGGCGTAAGGCGGAGGGGGGGCAGCACCCGCCACGCCGCGGGACAAACGGCAGTTTTGTCGGCCAAGGGAACGACCGAGCGATGCAAAAGGTTCCACAACGGCTTCCTCCTCGTCCAAAACACACGCCGCCTCTTGCAGCCCTGACCTGCCTTCTCCAGGTTTTGCACCACAGCAGGCTACTCACCAGCGCCAGTGGCTCGTGAAAGGCTTGGTTTGACAAACCTGCAACCGTCCTGGGCAGGTGATCCCTGTTCTCTCCTAATTCAAAGCTAACACACAACTTGGGAAGACATAGAAGCTTCCAGAACAGGTCTGTCTTATTCTTCGAAGCAGTGACTCCATTGGAAATATCGATAAGGAGTTCAGTTACAACTGACACAACGATTTGAAGCCTCACACACTCCTGCCTCGCCTTCAGGCTGAAGGGGAAAGCAAGCACCAAGGCAGGCAAGCAGCAAGAGGATTATATTTGAAAAACTGTCCCTCCCATCATTTTTTTTTAAAACCTTTTTTTCTCCCAGAGCTGAATGCCACTACCTGCTGTTTGGGAAATCTAATTGCCCAGGATGGTGAACAGCTCAGGCCAAGTTTCTGCACTGGCTTGAATTCAATTTTGCTCCTATAGCTTTCAGTGCCTCGCCAAAGACAGCAGCAGCAGAGGATCATGTGCGTGCGGTTTGGACTGCTGCCACGTCAAACTGCCGTCCTACTTGTCTCCGGCATCGCTAACGGCATGAAAATTGTTTGACAAAACAAAGATCAAACCGTTTTCTGAAAAAAATTAGGAGAAACCCTGATGTATGTAACCTCGGCACCTATGAAATGCTAAAAGAACGACACGCTCGGGGCCCAGGAACATTACCATCCCGATTTGATTTCACACACTGCCAGCAGCGGGGCATTCGAGTTCAGCGGAAGTGATTTGGCAGGTCTGAAAAGCTCTCACGCAGGGTCCTACACTTCTGGCGTGCCGTACAACAATATGCAATCACGGCAATTATTCCTCCTTTATGAGGGCTTTTAGCACATTGTACTGGGTCTCACTAGCTCGTCGCTCGCATTCCATTCTAATCCGGCAGCAGCGGTTACGCTGAACAAAAATCACGGTAATTGCAGTCCATTTGTAAGCAAAAATCTTATCTCCTGGGGAGGCGCACACCAGATAAGATTACCAACGTACGAGTTCTGGGCTCGCTGTTTAAAATCATACAAACACAGCACAGAGCATCACAGGACAGCCGAGGTGGGCAGGGACCTTTGGAGACCGCCTACTCCCACACCGCTTGCCCTGTCAAGGGGCACCACCGAGCAGAGCTCTTCACATCTCCCCACGAGGTATTTATACACACGGGTAAGATCCCCGAGCCTCCTCCTCTCCAGGCTGACCTCTCCCAGCCTCTCCTTGCCCATCAGACGCTCCAGTCCCTCAGTCATCTCTGAGACTCCCTGCGGGACTCAGGAGCCCAGGACTGGACCCAGCTGGGGCATCCCACCAGGCCCTGTGGGCTTGTGCACGTCCAGCTTCTTTCAATGTTTCCTAACCCAATTCTCCTCCACCAAGGGCGAGTCGTCCTTGCTCCAAACCTCCCCTCTGGTCTCAGGGACTTGGGGTTTGTGAAGGCCAGTCTTACCAGTACAGAGCAAGGTGAAGGTGGCACTGAGCCCCTTGGCCTTCTCCATGTCCTTTATCACCAGGGCCTCTGCCCCATTCAGCAGCAGCCCCACGCTCTCCATAGTTGTCTTCTGCGATGGATACAACCTAGAAACCCTTCTTCTTGCCCTTCACGTCCCTCACACCAGATCCAACCCCAGCTGAGCCTTCCCTGATACCATCCCCATGTGTTCTGCTCTGTGGATAACTGGACTTCCCTGTATCTGTCCACCAAGGTATCAACACTTTTTCGGATTACCTTCAAGGCCAAAGGGAACAGTTGGTCACGTATCTATTTTAAAAGGCACGGGATTAGCGAGGCTGAGGCGACACGACCACGGGGCTGTACCTGCAAATCCCGATTGTGGTTTTCACAGAGCAGCTGCAAGAACCGGAGGATAGGTTGCATTATGGAGATCACAGCACTCATCTCCAGGTCATCTTTGCTCTTGTCTGCTGCAGACTGTGCTCCTTCTCCCGCCGAGTAATGGTCCTCGGGATCAGCTTCCCTCCGGTAAGTGTTGTAAGCCTTTCTGGTAGCTGCAGAGGCCTCCAGTAACTGATCCCGGACCTCCTCGGTGATTTGGGTCATAGGCTCTCTCGCTGAAACACACAACAACAGATCTTCCTTAGGCAAACTGGATAAAGGGGGCCAGAAAATCTATCCACACATTTCCCATGACAGTTTCGCACGCAGGCCAGCTATTCATCATCAGTTCTTTGGGTAAGTACGTTTAGTGTGACGTGAGGCTCTCGAGTTTAGAAGGACATCACGTCACTCTCTTCGCACCTTTTAAGCAAACCACATTAAAGTTACAAATTCTGCTATTAATTGGTTAGGGCACACACATCGAGCACTATCAGGAGTTACGACAAAAGGACCCGCTATAGAAGAAAATTAGCATTTCTCCACTTATTGTTAGAGAAGGCACCGACCACAACCCACAGTCCAGGGTCGTTACTACGGATCAGATTTGGGCAGCTTGTCACGATAGACAAGGCGGCACAGTCCCATCTCAGAAATACTTTTCATCATTTCAACAGCACAACCTCACAAATGGATGAAGAGGGGATGAAGCTCTCGAAATCCCGAGCCAGGGCACCACTGATCTCTGAACTTTGCTCTGTGGGATCAGAGATCAGAGCATTATTGCATCAATTGAAATGAGTTCAAGCCACAGCATTTTACTCCCTTGTCACTTCAGAAACGGAACAACCGGGGATTACCTCTTTTCCTGTTCGGTACATCCCTCTCTGAGTCTTCATCCTTCTTTTTATTTCCTAAGTCACTCGTATTGACTGTGACAGTAGCCTTGATTTCTTGCTGAGCCACTTTCATGCGATCATAAAAAACCTTAAAAAACTTTTCAGACTTCTTATCTTCCGTCAGTCGGCAGAAGAATGAATGCTACAAGAGAAGAAGGAACAGGATCTGTATTTTCATACGCAGGTTTGAATACAGATTATTTCACCTTTCTGCACTGCGTGATACCCTGAAGGACTGGGAGGTTAATTAGTTTTCAGTAAACTGAAACCCAGAGCAATGGAGACTTGTACTTTATTGTTAAGGAAGCCCAAGTGTCTCAGCTACATTAGCTCCTTTATTAACAACTTCCAAATATATCTTTAAAGGAAAGCGAGTGCAATAAATCACGCCAGCCCTGGTACATTTAGGCAGCACGCTTCTCTCTCAACAATGGAATTAAGGTAAGCGCAATGAATTAAGGTACGGACAACGGAATTACCTATAATTTGATTCTCAGTCCAGAAACAAAAGAGTAGGAGCAAAATACAGAGGAAGAACAACTGTCCTGCCTTCCTGCCCTCAAATCAAAGGGACTGTGACTCGTAACACGCAATAGTCAATGTTAATCACAGCCCAAAAATGTACAAACAGGCCAATGTAATGAGGGACACTTCGTGCTAAGTTTCCACTGCCCTGTCTGCAGCAGACTTCTTAAAACTCCTTTTAATTCCTACTCTAATATATCCCTAAGCGACAGAAAAACTCAAAGCATTGACTGCTTTTAAAAAGGTTTATTAATGTTCTTCTGCCCATATGTGCACAGAGACAGAAAGTTCTTCCTAAAATTGCGGAGAATACAAATCATGTACAGGTCAAAAAGGAGCCAACACAGTGAGCGATCAGACAATTCTTGATGAAACCAATATGCTGTTACATAAATCAGGACCAGAGCTTAAACACGACTGAAGGATGAACTTGTAAGTGGGTCACCTTATGCAGAGTATTATGAAATTAGTTAGCAT
The DNA here is from genome assembly GCF_034619465.1 of Leptosomus discolor. NCBI lineage: Eukaryota > Metazoa > Chordata > Aves > Leptosomiformes > Leptosomidae > Leptosomus > Leptosomus discolor. Next base: position 2,158,419 of record NC_141399.1, read on the forward strand.
TCTGCAGCGGCTCACGATCCAACAGCTTTACACGATGAATAGGAATGAAGCCCGATCTATTGAAAAAAACAAATTAAAATGGGAATAGCAATATATCCTGCCCACTTTTCTGCGGAGCGGAGCACACCAGGCCGTCTCTGGTACGCCTGCCTTTGATCACCCCGAGCAGCTGCAGTCAGAGCAGCGCCGAATGACTTTGAAACACCAATAAAGTGGCGTCTTTGATTACCGACAGAGGAGGAGCGCTACTATTTAAAGAAGTTGGTCAATATTCACGTGAGATGTCCCTCCCACCACTGCAATGCCTTCCACCTGCCCCGAGCATCTCAGCTAAACTCTTAAGAGTTCATTTTTCTAGTGATTAAGAGAGGAGGGAAAGGAGAAAAACCCAGCATGGGCACCGCACATCCCCAGCGCCAGCCACGCTGGTGCCTTCTCCTGACATCCACTCAAACCTGTCTAAATGACAGATTTTTCCTTTTATTATTATTATTCTAAACTGGTTCTTTGACCTGATCAGAGCTAGTGGACAGAAGAACGTCAAGCTACAATCATCACCAAGAGGTACACTAACACAGTTTCCCTGAGCTGCTGACCAGGAACCAAACGCAGGGCTGGGTTACTGGGACAGCCACCCCCTTGAAGCGGGGCTTGTTACTTGGTGGCTACAGGTACAGACCGAGGAAGAGTTGGCATCTAAGTTGCACCTTGAACGTTTTACTCTACCAGTAGTGCACAACGAGCATACCAACAGCCATATTTCACAGACTGACCAGCAGAAGCCACGGGTTCTAGAAAGGGTAACCGTTTTCTGAAAAACACCACGGTTTGCTCAGTCAGGTGAGCAACGGCTGTCCCCTGGCTACACACCTCCAGAACCTGCCCAGGAGGGGTTTCCCTGTGGTGAAGGAGCAGCTCTTTTAAATGAACCACACTGAAGAAACATCTTGTACGCGACTAATTGTCACTTGCTGACAGGCTTGATTTTTGCTGTCTTCTCAAGCTTAACCTTCCACCGCGCTTCAGAGAAAAAAAGGCAAACTAAACGAGCATTTCCAGTAAAGCTTTCTTGTGCGTGCTGTGCCTGCATTCAATGGTTGTCACCAAATGATTGTTTCGGTTTAGGTCAGGATGCCTAACACCTTCACACATATGAATCAACCACATGCCAGCTATCAAAGATCCTGTATTTTAAGAGGTGTGATCTTGCAAGTCGCACTTGAGCAGGTAATTGGTGGTGATAATTATGACAGGAATCCTAAAGTTTATTTACAGATATAGCCTCAAAATAAAAACTGGAAAAAAATCTCCCTTTTTAAAATGGAAACAGAGTGGCATTTCAGACGACCATATGCCAGGGTCCTGGCTTGCGCGCAACCATGAGCAAGACTGCTGAAAGAGCAAGGGCGCCAGGGGAGCGGCTTGGGCGGAGGAGAACAGCACCCCTCCGCGCTCGCACGTGGTTTGGGAGAACAGTGCTTTTCACGTACCACGGGCACGGGAGCGTTCGACACCAGCCGTCCCGCTGAGCCCCCCCGCTAAGCGAACGGATGCAGACCCCAAAGCCGAGCGTCTTGTCGGCAGGACAGAGCGCTGCCCTCTCCGGGCAGAGGAGCCCAGGCTGCTCCTCACCTCCCAGATAGACCCAGTCGATTTAGCCACCACCAAGCGGGGACTGGTGGGGGATCCCCTAGAAACCTACTGCAGGGCAGGGGACCGTGACCCGTAACAGACCAGTAGTGGACTGTACACTGGACTGTACCTGGAGATCCCAGCACGAGGTGCCAGAGGAAAAGCTACCCGAAAGGCAAGTGAAGATACGAGCTTCATCTCACGCTCGAGACGCTGGCAGTGGACCAGTTGCCTGCTCTTACAGAGTGCTGAACTCACACAGTGTGAAACTGTATTTTATTTGAACTGTGCTTTGTTAACAACTGTCAGGAGTCCTTCCCATCAAACAAGAGACGTCGCATGACACGCAGAAGATCACGAGGTCTGCTTTATGCACGCCAGGTTCAGCAAACAGCTTTACAAGCACACGCACCTCAGTGAAACGCAATACATCTCCGGAGCACAGCAACCAGCTGATTCAATGAACCAAGACTCCTCTGATGCGGGGATATGCAGAGATAATGTCACCCCAATTAATTACACAGCTACAGAAGGGAAGAAACCCAAAAACATCCACATGTGACACGCACGAGCTCCTAACGCGATAGCTGCGCTCGCCACGCGCAAGGACATCGCACAAAGAGTTCTCAATCATTTTTAAAGACAGAGCAACCACCACCTACACCAACTCATTCGGAACTAACTGGGGGCAATGGAAAGAGCTTTAAGAAACACACGGGTAAAAAAAAATAAATCTTCTTGCATGAAGGTTTGCAGGTTCAAAGTCTGGCAGGTCACTGGAGAATATATGTATTGTTGTGGTGCAGTTTCCTTGCAGATATGGGGCACTAGGCAAGCAGCAGTACGCTGCTGCTTTTACAGGCATATGACATATATCAAGCATTATGATGAGCCTCTCTCTGTTTTGAGGGGATGGAAGGAGAAGAACCTGGCACGGGCATCACGTCTGCAAAGCCAGCCACACCGATGCCACTCCCTGCCACCCCAAGTGGTCTATTAAAACGCCACAGGGTAGAACAACTAATAACACCAGGTACCTGGAAACCTGTGGAGTAACTTCTCCTTCCTCCTCACCATCACCCAACTCTGCTCCTAAAGAAATCCAGCCAGAACCCTCACGCACAGCAGAGTGTCTCCCTAACACCTCTGCCCCTCCAGCACGCTGCCCCCGAGCCAAAGGAGGACGGTACGTGAACACCACCACCACCACCCCACCACCTCCGACGTGATTTCCCCAGTCCCCACCAAACACGCCGCAGAAGGAAAGCTGCAAACCCAGTGACTGACTTCACTAGCAAATCAAAGAAAGGCCAAGTCGAAATCGCAGCGCGTTGATCAGCGACAGCCTGGGTCCCCTCGAGCACCGTCAGCCCTTCGCGCTCATTAACCGAGACCAACGTTGTGTTTAATTAATGCGTCTTTTTGAGAAAACCACCCTGTCTTTCTTCAGAAGGCGTCAGAGATGACGAACTACGTCTGTCTGTAGTCTGCTCCGGTGGTTAATAACTGTTAGAAACATGTGATCAAGCTCCTTTTCATGTCACTAACTTCCAGTTACTGATTTTACTTTTTTTTTTTTTTTTTAAGTTTATGTCTCTTCTGTAGTTATTCCCAGGACCTTGCTATCCTCTCCCCTTCAAATTATTTACAGACTCTATTAAATGTTTACCTACCTTTTTTTTTTCTAAACTGAAAATATTATTTTTGCTTACTGGCATTTTATTCAGAATTAACATAATTTTTTGTGGTGGTTATTTTTTGGCACATTCTTAAATACTGCAGATCATTAACAATCTGGACTGTAGAATTGCATTTAAAAAAAAAAAAATCAGCAAAGAACCGGCACATCTCCTAGCATGACCACTTCACCTCTTCTCCCTTCCTGCCTTGCCTTCCAAGACCGTTGACACAGAATATATATCATTTCCAACAACGAGTGGAGCAGAAGCTCAGCTAACACCCCAGCAGCTCAGGGGAGTGGGATCACAGGGGCAGGATAACCAGACACCATGGACAAATGTTCCACAACGTCTCTCATGTACCAGCAACCAGTAGCAAACTGGTTTTTTAACCAGCAGAGCTGACATATGCCCTTTGGAGAGCCAAGCCACGAAACCCAGCAGACTGACACCTGTGTGTCAGGGGTACAGAGCGCAGACCCAGCCAGCTAACCCATGACAAATTTAGCTAATCCACGGTAAGTTTACTGGTGAGCGAGACTGCGTGCAGGATTGCTCAATGGAAAAAAACCAAACCAGCTGAAGGCAGCTCATTTTAGCTCTTGCCTTGGAAAGGCTCATCCAGGGAACACCTTCCTCCCCGCTGTCACCTGGATCTGCCCCCAAGTCATAACTGTTTCGCCAACCAAGAAACGGAAGAACCGTTGGGTGGTTTTGCATCGCCCGGCTTGGCTTCCCGCCCCAGACTCGGTAACGACAGCCTGGGCCGAACGGTCAGAACAGAACTAAAACCCAGGAGCAAGCGCCGGGTTTAAGATGCATCTGCTCCGAGGCGTGCGTCCTCCTCCAAGAAGGGTGGCCTGATTTCAGGCAAGCATTTGGCTGCGGCACCCAAACAGATTGCCGTCATCCCGCAGAGGAGAGCGGCTTGGCTGGACCACACCCTCCCTCATTCACAAAGCTGTCACAACAGAGCACAGCCACTAAGCCCTGCCAGACCTTCCGAACAGATCCCGAAGAACTCCCCGGGAAAACAAGTGCCTGATTACCAACAAATAAGGGAAAGCAAAGCCCCAGCAAAACACCTCACAAATTAAAGCCAACTGTTGCCACCCCCCTCCCCGCTCCTCCGCTGCCAGCGAACCGAAAACGTCCCACGAACCTGACTAGCGGGGACGATTTCAAAGAGGAGAGTCCCTCCAGATACAAGAGGAAGATCAGCTATCTGGCTTCAATTCAGGACACTTTATCCCAACACTAGAGAGGAATCATTACAGGGATGTTAACTTGCCTGGGTTATTCGGACAGGCTGCCAGCACGAACTAATGCAAAACTTGTGTGCTACTTCATGTTTGCGGCAAGAGCTTGCCACCCCCGTACCGCTTCTGATAGCTGGACTACTTCAAAGCAGCCACATTTTGAGGGGAACTGCACTGCTAACACGAGCACCGAATTGAGTACAAATGCCAACCCTTTACATTCTGCCTGAACATATTGCAAGGGCTTCCACTGCAGAGAATCCAAACCTAACTTTTGCCTTCTCTTCCCCCTCGTTTATTTATTTTAAATATCACTGATCCCTCTCTCTTCCTGAAATCTTTCATACATCCTGACTCGCTGAAGACCCATCACTCCGGGGCGTGAGTGACAGATATCATTAGTCTTGCAAAGCTTAAGGAAATGGCAGCTGAAATATTTCACGCTGAACATACTTCACAGTTTGAAATAAACCCATAAGGAAAATCTGCCAGAACACCTCAAATGCTTGTTGTTTTTTTTGTTTTGTTTTGTTTTGTTTTTTTTTTGCAAACTGTAAAATAAACTTTGTCCTGAAAACAGAAGGGGGACTTCCCAGCTCCGTTTTCCTCAAATAAGATAAAACCTGTGCCACAGGCATCCACACACTGTCCTGCAAGGTCCTACTCTCAGCTGGAGATTCTGCCCCACCTTACGGAGGATGTTTTTGGAGGGGTACAAGCACAGACTGACCCATGTCAATGCTTGTCGTTTACTGAAATGAAAGCAGCAGCAGAACTACATCTCTCGTTTTGGGAAGAGCCCTCATATCCTACACTTTCTCCTACTGCAACACCTAAAACCTCCATGCAATCTAAAGTCGTTTCACAAAGAGGAAAGTAAGAGTAAACCTCACAGAGACACAGTCCCCTCATGCCTTTCCAGAGCCAGCACAACCCCCCCGGGACAGTGAAGTGACACAGCACCATCACCAGCAGGTGAAGCCACGCTGGGGGAACCACAGGTAGAAACGTGACTCGGGTTGGGGTTTCAACCCCCCCGCAGCCAGAGCAGATGGGCTCCAAAGCGTGGGAGGCTCGGGGGCCTGACCTGCTTTCAGCAGGGAGCCCTGTTCGCGCTCCTCCCGCACGCAGGCGGGAGCACGCGCCCGCCGGGTCACCCAGGTGATCCGTGCAAGGCTCTGGCATGGCAGGAGCATGAATCCCACTTCCTTACCGAACCAGCGAGCTCTATGTAGGTGTGAGAAACAAGGAAGTCTGCAGACTCCTCAAAAAGAAAAAAAAAAAAAAAAAAAAAAGTGTAAGATCTTCTTGAGAGACAGAGGAATTAAAGAAAACCATAGCAACAAGTCAGTCCACCTACCCAAACCACCCACCCACCACCAGTTTCATTTGCTGACGCACTTCAAAAACAAGCTGGCTCCTACCCGCTCTGGAAGGTGAGCAAGCCCTGAGAGCTCATTAAATTCCCTTCTCAGCTACTCTTGTATGCCTGCAGCTAGTGAGCAAGTGGGATATAAATAGAAGTTATATAACGTCGCTTTGTTGATTCCTGTGCTTACCGAAAAAAAAAAAAGAAAAAGGCAGCATGACCTTGTTTTTCTGAATAGCTTGCCTCTGCCTGCTTGTGGAGGGCTTTAATCCTGCTAGGGATCATCTTAAAAGTTTATGTTGGACCTGCATCCCACAGAGAGGAACAGGGAGAATTCGGGATTTACGTCCTGCTCCTTGCCGGACCAGGATCCCACCCGAACGCCACGCGAGAGATCTGGGGTACCCAACCGCCACGAACGGCACCAGGCTACCAAGACCGAAGGCCAAGCGGCACAGCTGAACCCTGACGTAGCACCTTTCCTCCTTTTTTTGGCCGCTACCGCACCAAAGGGCACCTCCAAATCTAAGCATAAAACCTTATTTTGGGCAAAAAGACTGAAAGGAACACCGCTGGCTCAAACAGACTTCAAAACGTAGTAGCAGCTGCAGCTCAAGCAGGAAGACTTCGTGGCACCGTTACGATCTCACCTCATCCACCCTGGCCTCCATCCCCCCCTAGGCACCTTACTGCCCCCAGTAAAAATGAAATGGGCTCTGCAGGAATGATTCCTCACAGCTTTTGGCTCCGTCTCGCAGGCCGTTACCCGCAGGGCTTGTTTGTTTTTAACACGGTGGTGTCCGACGCCTAGGTGGGATTGAGACTTCGCGGGGCAAAAGACACCAAAACCACACGCGGAAGAGACGGCTCCCGCGTCTCACCTGCCGCAGGCCAACAGAGCGTCAGGACACGGGTTTCCTCAGCACCAGCTGAAAAACCAGCGCAGGTTCAGTGCCTGGTTTGGAAGGCAGCTGGGCTGGGAAGGAGGGCCTGGATTGGCGGCGTGCTTCGTTTTGGAGAGGGCTCTCCTTCACCAAGGGCAGGGTCACTGCCCGCAGCCGGGTGCGGCGGTTGACGTAGGCCCTTACCAACACTCACTTCTCTTTTTTATGTCATGTTCTGAAGTAACGTACTCAGAACGTAAAAAAAATATTACGGTGTATTTTAACTTGAGAAAAACTCATTAAGATGGTGAAAGACATAGGTGATTACTTACATGCTGACAGCTTTTGCAGCAGTTTCCTTATCAGGTATTATTAAAACAATATAAAAAAGATGCAACATCTTACTTATATCAAAGAATTCTGCTTGTTATAAACAAACAGTAGAAATTTTGGAGACTTTATCAACAACCAAAAGCTCTCAAGTGCTATTTACAAAAGTTCAGCGATCCAAAGACTTTCTTGCCTCTGAAGCATTTACCATCACGTCTGATTGTGTGCTCGCAGATAGCCGTGACTGTTGCAGATTTTATAAGCAGTAAATCTGGCTTAAAAAGTCCAAACCACAAACCCTAAAGCACCACAGTTTCACTAAACCTACGTTTTATATCACCAATACTTCTGTAGCCTTTTGTAAAATTTTCTCCCAATTTTGAAGGGCAATTGAAGTCACGGAGAAAAAGAAACTGTGTGTTCTGGCAACCGAACAGGTCAGGACACATTTAGGCCAACAGGGAAAGTGAAAAACAAATGCAGTGGGTTGACTGGCTGGTTCCAGCTATTTCACTGTTGATGTTTTCAGTGTCGCTCATCCTTCCATTTTTGTCACAGCGTTTCACAGCCAACGCTACAGCAAGCTGAAGGACACGGATCCATCTCGCAGCTACTGCTCCCTCAGAGCCCAGGGCTGCGGCAGAGGCACAGGAGCGAGACCCACCACCCCGCCTGCGGGGCAGCCCCCCAGCTCGCCTGGTGTCTGCGGCTTTCCTACGCGCCAGAAACACACAGAATAAGGGGATAGCTCTGGATTCAGTTCCTTTTGGGCACCAATTCTGCAATTATTTAATAACTATCGACCATCTTTGGACAGTCTGAGGCGCTGAGTTCAGCAAAGGACGCCACAACGCTGCAGGAGTTTTCTTACTGGGGGCAATGATGAGGAGAAATGTCGACTAAGTCCAAGTCCGTGTACGGTGCAAGACAGAGCTGGAGACAGGAGAGTCGGGGTAGTCTGGCGTTTCACCCAAACCAGTATTTCCTACTGCACCAGACTAGGGGAGAGCTGGCTGCTGAGGTTTCTGGCATCTCGCCTGTTCAGTCCCCCACAGCACTTCTGCAAGGGGCAGCACGGTCCCGTGCGGCCGCAGCCCCTGGCCCTAACGAGCACTCGAGGGAGGGCACGCACCACGCACGGCTCCTCCTCGCAGGCTGAGCTGAAGAGCTCTGGAAGCCCAAGCAACTCGAAGCCACGTGGCTTTTTTGCACAGTCACATCTCAAAGGAGCCTCGCACACTCGTGGCGAGCTCCAAACCTCGGCTCAGCACAACACCGATTTGCTCTTGCCGTGCCCGAACAGAGGCACAACCCTCTGGTCACCCACCACAGGCTCCTTGGTGCTGTCTCGAGTCGTGGTGGCCCCTGGTCCTCATCCCATACTCAGCTGCTGGAGGAAGGAGGAGTGCAGAGCAGATCCCACCATCATCCTCTGTGCAGGAGCTGCAACTCTGCTCAGGTGCCTTAAAGCTAGGAGCAAATCCCACTTCACTCCGGCACAATAATCCCCTTTTCCTTGGGTGCTGACTCCCATCGCCTCATCCTCTGTGGCTGCAGCCCACCTCGGGAAGAACTGGGGATGAAGGGGGCGCCACCGCCCTTTGAAGCAGTAGCTCTGCGCCACGGCACTTCGGGGTAGCGCTTTAAAAAAATCCCTGAAACTAACGTCGCCAACCTCATTTTACCTCCCCTTGCCGAAAATACCAACATGTGCGTGTGGGTAATTTGTCACGCAATCTAACTTTTGAGAAGATCCCTAATTAAACGAGCAGCCCAAAGTCTCCACGGAGAGGCAGTTACGTAAGGGACTTGACTTGCCATTAACTTCCACCGACCAAGGAAACCCAAAACTCCGCGGAGGTGAGGCGGAGTAAGGGCGCATATGATTTTTATTTAGCAGACGAGAGACAAGCGTTACAGGAGAAGTCCTCCGCAATTTCCTCCGCTGTCACTCACTCGCCAGGGTCCCTTGAACGGAGGGAAACGCGTCGCGTGGCAGCGGGGAGCGGACCAAGCGTCCGCCTCTTCCCCAGGAGACGCAGCTCAGCGTGCCTACGAGCAGCAGCACCTGCCACGTGAGCTCCGGCAGAGCCAGCACCCGAGCCAGCACCCCGGGGGGACGGGTGCCACGCGCCCCGGGTGCAGGGCACGCTGTTTCGGAGGAGAGCGTGGGGCCGGCCGGGCTTCCCGCCCCCCCTCCCCGGGCTGCTCCGTGCAGAACCGCTGATGCCAGCTCTCCCGAGGTGGATGCTGAGGGTTATATAAATTAATAAAGGGGTTTATGTAATTTTCAGTTCAGCGAGCTGCAGCATTTGTCAAGTTAATTTGTTGTCTGGTTTTGACCCTGCGGTTCCACCTCCGCTGCTGTCTCCTTACAAACGAGGGCAAGCTTCCCACCAGAGCTCCTGCTGAGCGGGGGCGACGAGCTCGCCGGACACAGCTACGACACTGTCATCACCGTCTTGGTTTCCAAAGAACCTGACGGCGTTTCTAAGTGAACTCCAAAAATTAAAAAGAACCCAGAAAATTAAAATTCCAAAAATTAAAAATAACCACCCAGAGAGCTTTAAGCAGGCAAAGACCTCTGTCTGTCTCCCAGAACAGGTAATTTATCACATCCATGTTCACCCCTACAGCGAACCACCGAGCAGCATAGGATACAATATGCCATACAGTGCCAGCTCAGCCTCTTTCCTAAGGTAAACCAGGAGTATTTTTCCCTTGTCCTGCTTCTCCCCCATGTTAATTTTCTGAACAATACAATAAAAATCACTCCTGCCAATTATAATAAGGAACATTTCTACATTTGCTTTTCTGCTAGAGTTGGCAACCACCTACTTTGCCTAGCCTTAATATCGGCGCTGCACGTATCTAATGAAACAGGAACACCTATTCCAGTTATCCCTTCCCAACATCATGGGGATCTGCTCTCCCACTGAAGCTCATGGGAGTTACCCGGGAACTCCCATTATTAACCATATTACAATCATCATGTGCAAGTTCCTGTGTGTCAGTACAAACCTTCTGCTTAACTTCAGGCCGAATTCATTTCCCGTGTGAAAACCTGGAGTTCAGAAAATGCCATGCAGGGGTGACACATTTCTGGCTTTGCTGCCAAAAAGCCTTTTTACATAACCTGTCCTATCCCACCAGTTTCCTATTCAAAAAGGCCCGTAGATATAAGCAATTTAAGTTTGGCAAAAATTATTCAGACTGAGCACAGAATGAACTTGTTCAGCGTACTATAACTCAAGAGCTGCTAATAATAACCAAAAAAAACCCTGTGAAATGAAGATAAACAGTGTCAGACCTCAAAGACCAAACCGGCTGATTTGGCTAGGTCGACTTTCACAATGACAAACGTACGTGATGCAAAGTGAACAGAGTTATTAGTCCAGAGACTGAGGATGACTCTTCCACTGGCAGTTACTGGAAACTGCCGCAGAACTTCAGAAAATCCACTCTGCAGGTCGCAGACGCTGCGAAGCCCTACCTAGCCAAGCTGTAGAAGTTACCGACAGAACAGTAGAGAAAGATCAGGATAAAAGGCCACGGAAAGCATCGGGTTAATTTTCACGACCGCATCTAGTTTCCACAAGCAGCCAAATTTTGCAGTGTACTTCGTAAAACTGAAATCTAAGTAGGAGACCATCACGTTGCCGCACTCAATAAATCTTCACTGTGCTGTAGTGAAAGACTGCTTCAGAAAACCCGTCAGATTTGAAGCTGTGCAGACTGGCGAGTACCCCACGCTGCTCTCCTGTTAAAGGCTGTGCTCCGACCAGCAGGGCTGCACCCGGAGCCTTCTGTATTTTCTGGGTGAGCAGATAAGCTCCTCTTTCTAAGTGAAGACAGAAAAGCTTGCTTGCACCGAGGTACCGTCTCGGGACACCAGTTTAACTTGGACACCATTCAGCAATTGCTCTGGGGGATACAGACCTGAAATCGTGATTTTACTAAAGAGCAAGCCTCCACCTTCGCTTTGATTCACCAGCCTTGAGCCAGCTGTTCTCCCAGAAGTTAAGCTTTGTGGTTGGTGGTTTTTTCCATTAAGAGTTTTTACTTACTTGGCTTTCGTGACTCAAATACTACAGAAAGATCAGAGCGCCGAGTATGGGCTGCTCTTGACTGACATTGTAGTAATCCCCACAGGCCTTGACTGTGCTAGAGCCAGCACAAGTACAGCAAGCCACCAGCAACCTCACTACCGAGCACCAGGAGATGAACCAGCACGTCAGGGAACATCTTTACGCACTCATAAACTTCCATTTTTTTGCCTTTTGCTGCCAGGCCACTGATTGCTATAGCGCAGAACACCTACAACACAACTGCTCCACAGGATATTTTCAATAAAGTCTCATCTGTGCTTTGCATGCGTGAGTAAGAGCTCCTGGGTGTGTCCAAGACCTCAGAGCTTACAGCACTAGCTGTAGGCATCACAAGTCATTTGGTTCCTAAAACATTCTGGACCGAAAGGCAGCCTACGCCGGAGCCCCCTCCCAGCCCTTCGCTGCTGCGTTAGAGCACGTCCACGCACACGCACCACGTCACTGCTGGCTGCCCGGAACGTTTTCTAAAGGTAAAGACAAGCGCCAAGCACTTAGTCCTGAGTGGGAAAGGATGGAAAAGAATCACTCTGGTTTGCAAAAGTAGTATCTATAAAGGCGAGAGCGCAGCAGGCGCCGGCAGGACGCTGAGGCGCGGATGTGAAAGCGTTACGCCATCCGCCGTCAGCATCCCGTGCCACCAGCTCACGCCTAACCGCACGGTTATCTCACAGACGGCAAATGCAAACTAAAGAATCTCCCTTTTTGGGGAACAGGGTGTCTTTGGAGATGGATCGCAGGTCTCCCCGTCTGTTTTGACCAGACGAGCTATGGGATCTGCTTCCAGCAGATTCGCAGGCGGCGGGACGTGACTCAGTCCAGTAGCTCTGGGATCCAGCACAAGCAAAGGATCTCTCCGTGTCAGGCTGGTGCAGAATTTGTTTTACCTTCCAGCATGACAGTGTGAGATTACCTGGGGCTCCCTGAGAGCTAGGAAGATGAAAGCTCAGCTTCCTGTACATTGGAGAAGATCAGGAAATTTAAAGGAATGACTCTCCCCAAGGAGTGTTAATCCTGTCATGGCGGTTGAAGGTGACACGGGATTTTAAACACTCAGTTCCCATTTTGTCTTTTGCAAAGAAGCTTCACTCTGGAGCATATACACAGGGGAAAAAGAGAGGGGACTGATTACAGACACAGAACAAAGGAGCCCAAAAACACTCCCTCTCCTCTCAAGAGAAGCGTGCGTGAGCACAAGAGGTGCTGCTGCAGAGATCTGGCGCACGTTTTAACCGTAACCATCAATCACAACTCGTCAGGATGCAGCCCCGCGTTACACTTCACCTAATCTCACCACGTACTGCTGCCCAGAGGACACAGCTGCTCTTTAGCACATCTCTGGCCAGGTTGGAGCCAGATGTTTCTACGGGACCGAATCCTTGGTTGCTGGCAGGCTGGTTTTCCATCCCATCAGCCACTTGACTCAACTCACCCCACAGCTGCACGAGCCGTACGAGGAGGGGACGAGCAGAGCTGACCAGAACAGTCTGGGCCGTTTTGGCAACGGCCCGCGGCGAGATGAGACGAAGCACAACCCTCAGCGCGGCCAAACATTTCTCCCTCCCAGGAGCTGCCGCGGAGGTCTAGCTGTCCTCACACAACGTTGTGAGGGCGGTGGCTCTTCGCTGCTGCAGCGATGCCAGAGACAGGCTGTGTCTTTTGGGCAGCTTGGCATGGCAGAAGAATAAAGGACTGGCGAGTGGTTACACCATAGTGGGAACAGTGGGCCACATAGATAACTTTTTTTTTTAGTTCTCTTTGTCCAAACTCTTCTGAAAATGCTAGTGTGTTTTAAGTATCTAAATAACATTCCTAATTAGAATGCAGCACAGACAGCATCCAATTATAAGCCTCACTCTGTACGTATATCGAACATTTGGATGTACCGCTTCTCTGAGTGAAAGGAACAAAATTTGACCTTCTTAACCCACCGATTGCTTTGTTCAGGCGTGTGAAGCACTTTGCGTGGGGTAGGGAAGGGGTAACACCCTCCGGAACAGCTATGCATATAACCCACTGTCCAAGCCAGAAACAGACTGTGTGCAAACAGAACGCACGCGAAGTCAAAAGAAGAAGAGATTACACGTTCAAAAACCTTGGTAGGCATGTTTTGCTGTCACAAGGTTTTACTCTGTTTGGAAGGATACCGTACAAGCCAACTGGTGTGTGTTCACTAAAATCCATACCAGGCACAATTCTCATTTAGGGAAACCAAGTCCTTCCTTAAAACACAGAAATGAAGGACAGCGTGATTGCAGAAGAGCGGTAGCCTGGAGTTTACCATGCATTGCTACTTTAAATTTCAGTCTGAAATCCAACAGCTAGTTGTAAAAGTCTCTGAGCACGTTGCAGTTGCTTAAACTTACTCACACCAGTAGTCACACTAACTTATGCTACAACGCTGTTTTGTTATACATTCCTCTATGTTGCCCTGGGAAACACCTCAATTACCAAGTGCCCGTGTTAACATTTTTATTAAATGTTAACTTTTGCACGGCAGACACCGATATTTTTCTTAATTACAGGTCAAAGATCATTTAGTCATTTCCTCTCCCAGCTCCTTAACCTCCTCAGGTTTCCTGGAGTTCACAAAAACATTTCCCTTCCCAACATGTTTTAGTTACAAGCTCGACGTTTTCCATTTCCCTACCTGTATTGTAGTGTTCCCGCCTTCCAGAAGGGCAATGGCTAGCAGGATGCTCTCGTGGAAGACTCTGTCGCTGGTGGCATTCATGATGAGATCTATGACCAAGTTGGATGCACCTTCTTTATCCAGATGACACTGGACATCTGCCAAACTCATCTCACCTCGGCTCATTGAACTCGATCCAGAGCTTCCTCCTAGAAAGGGGATCACGAGAAACAGGCTGAGATTCAACCCCCACCGCCCTCCGGTGATGGCAGCTCCCTTCTGGTTTGAATTATTAACCCACCCCGAACGACGCGCGGGCATTTACTAACAGCAATGAACTCGGCTCCCAGCGCTTCTGCAAGGCAGAGTTTGTAACGTTGAGCGCCGATGGGGCACGTTCTAAGACGGGCACTTCACATCGCTTTAATGTGTGTGAGGGCAGGAGGTGGCGTCCTCAGGGAGGACAGCCTGGGCTGCCGGGGGGAAACGCTCACTGCCTTCATTAGCAGCAGAAACTGGGAAGAGGGCTGGTGTACTGGAAGAGGATTCTGGAACCAGTGTGGATTCAGGGATGCAAAGAGAGGTAGAGGCTCCGCAGGACCAGGGAGGGGATGGAGAAAAGGCAAGACAAATTCCAGAGGATGGCAAAGCCGATGCTTTCGGACGTGGAGGAGTATGGCAGTAGGCAGCGCAACACAAGGACAAAGGAAATATATGCGAACTTCAGAAAATAGGGGGAAATAGGTTTTTTTTTTTTCTTGTTTCTGATCGGGCCTGCTTTCAACAGGATTACCCACTGTCTTTATTTGGAAGAGGCAAAACCCACTGAACTGTGTTTTGATAAGATGTGCTTGACATCATTGACTTTTTTTAGCAATGCCCTCAAATTAAAGTGCACTTTATAACTGACTTCAAACCAAATTTTTGCTCATCCTACCCCTCAATCTCTCTGCAATACAATGAAATGGTTTTGTTTCAGATACGGACAATAATTTGACATCCTTAGGAGCACGTTTCCCAAATATTGCAACTACTGAACTGATCAGGTTTGCCAAGTCCACTCATTCAAAGCAAAGTCACAAAATTCAAGCCAACCCAAGATAGTCTCTGGAAAGTATAAAAAACTCTGTGTGCTGAATTTTAAAGTACTTTCTCAAACGTGCTCAGGAGAAAAAGACCACCGCTCTCATCCGCACGAGGAAAAAGCAGCTGACATGATTAGAGACAGGAGAGCGATGCTCCGCTCAGCCTGAAGTGGGATCCTTAAAACACGGTGGAGTTTCTAAAGCCGGGAGTGACATGCAAGCAGGACTTCTTCCCCGTCCATGTGGATAGTTTCCTCTTTACGGGGATTTCATAGAACAGAATTTCATAGAACAGAACAGTAGTGGGGAAAAAAACCCTCTTTCCCCTGTAAGACGCCAGTTTGGCAGACACAGACACAGAGCACGTGGCAGGGCAGATCACACGAACCGCTGATGAGCGGGAGCACGTCCTACCTCCTGCCCCGGCCTTGCTGGCGCCTCCGGCGGACAAGGGGCCGTTGCCGAAGGTGGTGAGGCTCTCGCGCCGTCCCGCCGGTCTCACGTTGCCGTAATAGCGGTTGACCAAAACTTGCCTGAGTGCCTCACCCTTGATTCAAAGAGGATAACGAAATCATGACGTGAGCTTAACGGACAAACAAGCTAGCAACGCTCACGGCAAGCGGGCTGCTGTTACCATTAGCCTGCTCGCAGGGAGGGAGGGGGAACCGAAACCCTGGAGATTTGGAAAAATCCACCGAGCACCTCCTGATGTGCTTGGGCAGGGACACCCGGGGAGGGGGGGGCTCAAATAAGATTACAGGCTCCCAGAAACAGCTACAGTTCAGTTTTTGTGTAAAGCTTTCCAGACAGATTTTATTCTCAAAGAGAGGGTTTTTTTTTTTAATGAAGATCTATTGTCTCAGTCTCAAATGTAAAAAAGATGCACCTGCACGGCACCAGCACAAAATGAAGAGGATTAGAGGAAAAGTGACATTAGAAATGGCTTTGTGAGTGAGCAATCCCACCTTCTCAAACCTACCCTATTCTTCCCTTTCACCCACGTTACAGGGACACGCTGTTCTCCCTCCGTCAGCAACTGATGCGATCTAACGCTGTCAGCCGCCGAGCGGAAACCCGAGCGATCCCCGCCGCATCCCGGCTCTTTGTTCCCCGCGTCCCTGCTGGCAGCCGCCCCAGCCGCCCGGTCACGCCGGCAGCCAGCATCCGAGCACATGAGCCCAGGGACACCGGTCCTCAGATAACCCCGACACCCCGCGCCCCGGGGAGCGCCCGGCACGTCCCCGCACAACACGTGCTGCTGCCGTCAGCGGAGGCCGGAGGAGACCAAAGCACCTCCCAGGTCGAACGCCAACCTGCAGCCCCCGCGCTGCTCTCGCTGGAGGCCTTACAGGAATTCCCAGTAATTCGGAGCTGCTGGTACTGCCAGCAACGGGCAGACACACAAACACCGCAGTTGGATTAACAGGTCTTTGTGCAGAGGGGAAAACGGGTGGTTATTTTCACCGGGAGCTACTGCTCTGCTACAGGCAGCGTGCTGGGGTTACAGCAGTACCAGCCTGAGACGGTGTTTGAGAACGGGGAGGAAGGGTTTTTTTCTGGGGATTAAAAAAATTAATAAAAACCGATCTAGCCAAGAATAATTTCCTATTAAAAATCTGTCAGGATGAACTCAAGTACCTCGATCTCCATTCACGAAACAAGGGCTTGACACTGATTTTCAGATGTATTTCAGATAAAATTAGTTCTTGACACTGATTTTCAGATGTATTTCAGATAAAATTAGTTGTCTGACTGTAGATTCAAACTGCCATTAACCACGAGGTTTACTACACTAGCTGTCACACAAGTGAAGCCTTACTCAAACCGTCACAAGAGGCCTTTAAAGCACAAACAGGCGAACAGAGCAGCGTGAATGTGCATTCGTTGGCTCACACGAGACTCCTGCACTGCCGCAGCCACACTGCTTTTGATACACAGCTTAGAGAAATCCTTATAGCCCAATGCACTGGAAAGACAAAAACCTGTCTGGATGCTAAACAGCCCTTTACCAAATTTCAGACATCACTCCCA
The DNA here is from genome assembly GCF_034619465.1 of Leptosomus discolor. NCBI lineage: Eukaryota > Metazoa > Chordata > Aves > Leptosomiformes > Leptosomidae > Leptosomus > Leptosomus discolor. The sequence goes on from NC_141399.1 coordinate 2,175,426, forward strand.
AGCAGAGAAGCCCAACGCCTGCCTGCAGCTGGTCAGGGATCGCTGCCCTCCCCGCAAGGCTGGTGCCAACGTCAGGGCTCCCGCCGTCTGCTCCCGTCACGATGATTTAGCAGATTAAAAACTGTTCCTGTAGATTATCAGTGTGAAAGCCGCAGCGCAGGAGCTGCATTTTATGGCATCAGATGGGGACGGGGGAAGCGGCAGGGAGACAAAAAAAAAAACCAACCATGAAAAGAGCTTTCCAACCAGCTGCTTCCAAAAGCCCCCCCCAAAAAAAGAAAAAAAAAAAAAAAGGCCAAGTTACTTCAGAATCAACAGTAAAGATGATGAGCACTTTTCCAAGGGGCTTCCTATCACCTCTTGGGTCTAAGACTGAACATGTATGAGAGGCATGAGACTCAATTCAAAAGCTCAAGCACAGTCTCATCCCAGGCGAGCTACTTTGACTGACAGCGACATGAGAGGGTTCAGTACATGATGTAGTGCTATAACCATCTCTCTGCTCCCAGTCTGGCAGGTAAGGAAGGCTACATGACAGAACAAGGCCAAGCCAGACAAAAAAACCCCTAACTACCTCTTCCTTCTACACGTCTACTGATTAGAAAGGCGACTTGATACCCATATAAGCCCTACGCCAAAAATCAAGTTACAATGGAGTTCCCACACTACGTTCTTCCTCTTCTGTTAAACTCCCTGGCAGTCGTTACATCAACGGGCAATAAAAGCAGTCATTTTTACTACTTACTACAAGGTAACACCACACATGAACCACAAGAACTGCTGTTGAGTAAACTCCACCTCCTCCTACAGCTCCTGGAGTTGTCTCTAGACTTTCCTTCTGGTCCACTATGGAGCAGAGGGCAACTTCTATTCCACGGGCAAAAGAGTTGGGGTGAGTGGAGAGACCTCCCCGGGAGCTGCTGCTCTGAGGACAGGCCTGCAGCACCTCTGTTGTCTGTAGGAGCAGCGTATCCAAAACAGGACAAGTAACCAGAAAACACAAGTGGGAACACGTATCGAGCCTTTGTTGTTTCGAGTCTGAGAGCGGGCTGGTCCACCGTTTTGGAGGTTTGGCAATCCGCATTCACCAGCGTTTCAAATTCTAACTGGGAAGAAAAACTCCGTTTCCTACGAAAGTATTCGAACCCACTGCGTTAGCTAACGACTATATGAGTATGTGATCAAAGCAGAGGGGAGAAAAAAAATAAGTGGTATTTAAGAAACGTTATAATTAATTCAGCTGCAATGCTTGGCTCCGGCACAGTTCTTTAACCATCCTGTTACTGTTGTACACCACTTTGATGCGTACAGTATGCAAACAAATATCAGATGTTTGGCGGCAATAAGAAAAATCAAATATGCTACCTAGAAAAAAAAAGAACCCAGCAGCGTTCCGCTTCGTCTGCGTTCACCGCCAAGGTAAGCTAACAGTAAGCAGCACACAGGCCTTGCTGTACCTGTATCGGTAAAGCAGCTGCAATACACACCTCTGTTTTAAGTGACACCAAACCCCCGTTATAAACTTCAAACCAGAGAATCTTTAACGGTATTTAGGCGTGAAGCAGTTCTAAGTTGCCGCTGTTCTGTTCCCAGCTACAAGAGCAGAAGAAATCGAGAACCGTATGAAGGAGGTTGACGTTGCAGCTTGGCTGTTTACGAACGGGGAGGTGTGGCCAAAGCGGGCAAACTCCCCAAGCGCCGAGGAATCTCGCTTCGTAATCGTGCCATCGCCACCAAAGGGGAGCGGCTTTGAAAGCGTGAACAGCCTAGACCAGGACCTGAGGTTTAAAATTCAGCGCAGCCAAGCACTTGCCCCTTCCACGCAACGCAAGCGAAGGCGCTCCAGCACCCTGCGAGCGCGGCCGATCATTTTAGATTTCCCAAGAGACCGACAACAAGCCGTCAAGCACAGAAGGTTCTTACGTGACTTACGCTTCACTGTTCAAAAGGAAAAGGTAGAGGATTAGTTCTGAGCGTGCTTGACTGCTGTACATACCCTTCTATGATCCTCCAGTTGCCTCTGTGGTAGACTTTGATCAAGCTCCTGCTGTGCGTGCAGAAATTTCATTTTAAAGCAGAACAACACTAAAGAGACACTGACATCTTTGCACCCACGGAAAATATCAAGGGAAGTGACAGCTGAAAGCAAGGGGGGAGATGAGGAAGGCCGACTGACAGGCTATCTGAACAGGACATCTGCCCTCAGTTAGCTCTGGCAGGACTTAACCAGGCTGCTCTGCCACCCCCCAGCAGACCACCATGGCATGCACCTATGCCAGCGCATTCTCATGGAGTCAAAGAAAACACCGAGTCTGTCTAATTTTACAGTTACCAGCAACACACACGAGTTTTTAGGAACTCAAACCATGCATGCCCATGCACACATAGACACAGATACACACCCCCCCCTTCCCCCCAAGACGAACGCCCCGTCCCACTACACACAGCAGACTTCTGGGGGAAGGGCAGGTACTCAACAGGTCTGGCCGTGGTCAGTGAAGCTCTTTTGAGACTGCGGAGGGCCTCTGACAAAACCTGCGGGATTTCCCTTCCAATGCCAGGGACTTCAGGGGGGTTTCGCCGGTTTACTGAACAAAAGTCCCTCAGCGTGTGCGTACTTCCAAATTAAATCTCTCTTATTTCAGGTATTAAGTATCTCAAGGAAGCAAATTTTCAGGAGTGGAACTTCCACTTTGTAAACCTGAAGTACGTTGAGTTTTTGCTGCTTTAAAACATTCCGAACATGAGTAGGAACAACCGCCCTGTACAGGGACCAGGAGCCGTCTCCCAAACATCTCAAAGTCATTCTATGACCACTCAGACTTTCAGTTTACATTTAGACACTATTCCACAAAAACTACAAATACAAGGTCTAAACCACTACAAACGGCATTTTTTTCCTTCATGATTTCAAAACTATTTATAAACTTCCTATTTATATAGCTTAGAATATCGACACTCTCCTAGATTTAGCCTTCCATGTGGTTTCAGTTAGGTTTGCACCGATACAGTACCCAGTTGTACAATCTACCCATGCCATCTGTGGATGTCCCATTAATTCCAACAGAATTTGAGATTTCATGAATTCTTATGTCTTCATTTCAGCAAATAATCCACCTTATGCAAACCGATGCTGGGGTATCTCATCAGGGAAATGTGCCTACATACCCAATTCACGATAGAGCTGGTAACCTTGAAGATCTGAAGTGACCATTAACTGCTTGACTGTGCCATTTTAAATGGGACATCTAGCTGCTCTGGGATTATGAAGCTTCCACTAACTTCTTCCGACACTTCCATTTCCTTACTAATTTTTTTAAATATGTGAGACAAGGAGAAACGTAAATTCTGCATTAAGAGCCAGAGAAATGAAGTCTCATTTTGTTAATGCAGGGGGATTTGAGAAGGGACTTTTCAAATATTGCCTCCCTTAAAAACTAAAAGGCAACAGCTGAAAGACCTGCGCTACCTTGGACTGGTTAAAACGCTTGTCCTTTGGGCTCCTTACTCTGTCTAGGAACATAGATTTGGGACTGGTTTACATGCTTTCGTGTATTTTTGGACTATCATGCTGAGGCTGTATCGGATTAAAGGACTTCAACAAATCTATTTTTCGCTGTCTAGCACCACGCAGGAACACACATTTCACAGGGTTTTTACCAACAAGACACTCCACTAGGACTACTTCAAAACACCAATATTTGCCTGTTGTACAAATATAGGTGGGTGACACACCTCTACAGAGCTCTCCGTTTCGGGAGGTTGCGGCAGCTAGTTGAAAGTAAAACGCAGAAAAATTAGTCATTCTTCAAGAATCTTTCATCCCAACAACAACAACAACAAAATCTAGTGGTCAACACTTAGGGGAAGGGAGCTAGCAAAGCGCTTGACTTCAGCTGAATCAGCACAAATGAATTACAGCCATAATTACTGTTTACACCCTCCCACCCACCCGGCCAGCCCCTAAAAGGGCTACATTTTGAAAATTTAGCAGGTAGCCTTTGAACATCCCAAACTACTTTGCATGAACAAAAACCTTCAGCTGCAGGTGCACGCAGGCCTGCGATGCAGCAAGGCACTTTTCTGGGCAGCCTGCTCGGTCCAGGATCTGCGACTCGCAGAGGCTGAAGGCAGCACACCCGTCCCCAGCGGGGAGGAGGAGGAGGAAGGCAGGGCTGCATGTCACAGAAAGGCAGGAGCCTTACTATGTTAGCTTAAAATAATGCTTTTGGTGGATTCTCATTTATAAACACCCATTTCTTGAGATAAAAGATAGGTGATACAGCACCAAACACGAGCGATGAAATAAAAGGCTCAATGGTGACAGCTTTCCAAATTTAAAATGCTGATCATCCCATTGAAACAGATGAAGACAAGCAACTTTCATATCTAGTAGAGCTTAGACATACAACAGAGACCTAAACATTCAAATGGAACTGCCTACTTAATCGTGGATAAATTGAGTTAACTTCTCAGGAACAGACACTAAGAAATAAGACGACGATGATGCAGCAATACCAAATGAAGTCGGCCACCCGTTGTCCGTGTCTGCCTGGAGGGCACACGAACTAGACAGACAAATCAAGCATGGGCTGGGAAAACGACCGTGGTATTTTAACCTAACGTCTGCTGCAGCCTAGGAAACGCACAGCAACGGGAGAGGAAGGACACGGGATCCAGACGTCGAAATACGGGGAGACTCGGCTTCCCAAGAAGGAGCCAGAGGAGCGAGCGCTTCCCCTGCGGCGATCCGTGGGCAGGGGCTCCTTGGCCAGGAAGAATCGTTCCCCGTTCTCCTCCTAATAGACTTTCCTCCTGGCTAATTCACACGGCCCTTGGTACACCGTTTCCTTGCATTGTCACCCCTCTTGGACACTTCACAAGCATGCAAACCATTTCTCCCTTGGCCAAACCGAAGCAGGGACTATTTAAGCCAGAGGATCAAAAGTTAACAGGAAGAACCTCATTTATGCAGAGGAACACACAGTTCCTGCACAGCCGCCCTGTACACCCTTGCTGCTCGTCGGCTGGGCGCTGGAAACGCCGTATCAAGTCATTAGGCAGTCTGGGCACATTGTTCTGGTTGCAGACGCCGTCTCCACAACTTGCTTCAGAGCAAAGCAAAAAAATCCCTCCTTTCTTAGCAGCAGCAGGGGAATTATGCATATTCCCCTGTAAAGGGAAATTAGGGACCTTCCTTCCAGCGAAGGAGGGACTGAAGCTGGCAGGTCAAGCGGACACGACTGCCACAAGATAATGCACTGGACTTTGGATTCCCAGTGAAAGCTTCCTTATTGCCAGGCTTACACCATGACCCCAAATCAATCAAATGTGTACGTTTTGGGGCCGAAAACCAGCACAGACAAAGAATCAGCATGAAATTAGTTTGATCTTTCCAGCTGAAATTGGAGAAGAAAAAGGCAGATATTCTAGCTAGCAAATTCCTGTGCCTTCCCACTGTAGCAGAGACAGCATGTATAAATAGATCAGCATGTTCGAACCAGCCCCACAAACTCATCTGCAAGCAAAAGCTACTGCCCATGGCAATGCTCGGATGGATCAGTCCAAATAAGCACGGCCTTCAGCAATCTTTCAGTAAGAATATAAACCTCAAGTACTAAAATTGTTATTCTTTGAGTCAAAAAGGGTTGAAGCTGTAGTTCCTGTGCTACACTTTGCACTGACCCGGGTGCTGCAACAGCCAAGTATCAGCTTATGCTTCACACGGAGGATTGAACAGGGCGGGAGAGTAGACTGAAGTAGTAATTTTGCTGCATTTCTTGTGTCTCTGCACACCTCAGCTCTCCACCTGGAAGGAAAGTGATGGCTTTAGGGGGCAGGGGCACATTTGTCAAATACCCAACGGTGGCCGGGTGAGCGCCACGGACACAGCGGGCAGCTTTCCGACTGGAACGTAGGGGGTGGTAGGGTCAGAGTACAACGTTTTTACTTTCTGCTAGCGGTAGCAAAAGTTCCTTTCAACTTGCTGTGCAAAACTCCGTCTTCCTTTGAAGCTTCCATCCCCGCAAGGCTGGCAAATAAACCGCTCGTCATTAGCCGTAATAGGAGAATTAGAATTTCTTTGACCTGCTGGTGACCGTAATGCTTCTAGCATCCACTTCCCCAACGCAGACTACGTGTGTTTCCCAGAAGGGTCTTTATCTGACTCAACAGTGGAGGGATCCACCTCAAAAACCACCAAAGCGAGTGACAGCTCAAGCGTGAACTCATTACATCTCAACTTAGGGGATATGGAAGAGGTTTCAGTCCTTTTCCTTTATGATTTTAAGGAAAGTATGAAAGTTTTACTTTCATTTGCTTTCAAATTAACAATCAAGATGAAAGTTGTCTAATCCTGTCTTTCACAGAAAATTCAAATAACTAGCACTGTGGATAAAAAAAGTAGAAATGGTTTGAGGAAATGCAGAAAGATTTTCATTCAGGTTTAAAGCCTCAGGATCGCTTTCCTCACTATTTTTTTTTTTTCCCCAACTCAACTATGTAATAAAAATCCAGAAAACTGAGCACTGAAAACTCTTGAAATGCATTTAAGAGGCAGGTGGAGATTCCAGTTCACATAGACTGGGTCTCCTCCAGACAGTGGCTTCAGCAAAACAGGACAGAAAACATCTCGTATGGTCACGTTACAAACGGGTGTGAAACAGTCTTATGGCAAAAACCTGCATGTTTGAGCCTGATCCTTTTCTCCTCAGCCTCACCAAACGTTAGAATTTTGGCAAAATAATGGACAAACCAGCACAATTACAAGCACAAACCTCCTCCACTTCAGGCCATCTCCGAGTTCAAAGGATTGAACCTCAGACTCCTTCACTTCCACAGGCCGAGGCCAAACTACCACATTTAGGGTAGTTTGAGCCAAACTCCTTTAGGGCTTTTTCCAAACACTCCTCTAAACTGGGCAAGAAGGTGACTAGGTGGTGCAAGGCAACAGTAAACTGACATCTGTCCTGGGAGGTCTTCAAGACCAACACTGAGCATTCTGAGGAAGCTTAGTGAAATTAAATCGATGTGACTCGGTAGAGAAGCAATGGCGAGAACCGAGCTGCCCTGCGCGGCGCAGGAAGTCGGGTTAAATTACTGAGCAGTCCCCTCCGGTCTCAAAAATCTGTGAATTCAGGAACCAAACCAACTCCCTGCATAGGGCATCTAATTACCGGGGTGGTGGGGGGAGAGATTTGGCACAAAAGAGGAAGGGGAAAACCACAACTACAGAGTCAGCCAGCCAAAGCTCACGTTAAGCTTTTGACAGCTAGGTTGTATGTCCAGATGCAAAGAACTGAAGATCGTAGACAGAAATTACTCTGCAACCGCTGCCCTCTGCCTCAGCTCCTGCATTACCATCTCCCCTATCAGCTGCAGCTCCAGTGGGACTGGCTGTTTAGATAAGAGTCCTGGAAGTCCCTTCCCACTTCTTCCTCCCTTTTCTGAATTTCACCTCTTTTCTCTTCGAAATACATTCAGTACAGTTGTTTCCTAAAAGACACACAGCAAAAGCATCCCCGAGTCTGATTCATGACAACAGACTAGAGCACAAATTACGTCGCTGTCCTTCACAACTCTTCAATAATACCAGAAAACTCCACGTGGGTTACCTGCTTGCCAAGTCTCCTTTGTAAGGCCAACGCTGCTACCTTTCAGAGCTGAGAAAAAATTTGGATAGGAAATTTCTAGCCTCTGCAGATGATACGTAGGTGTTTGTCAAAGACGCATTTGACTTGCTACGGATAAGTTTCAGGGCAGAGGGGAGTAACTGGGAACCAAGAGCACCAAACTGCTTTGACAAACTTCCCACGTTATCGCTTACCGTTGTACAGACCTGCATCAAAGTTGCTGAGAAGTGTATTTTTAGTGATTTTGGAGGATCTCCCACCTGCACAAACGAAGCAGCAGCAGGAGACGTGCAGCAGCACCTTGTCCTGGCACAGGTCCTCTCCCAGCCCTCGCAGAAGACATATGGGATTTATGGGGGCGGGCAGAAGCAGCCCCCCAGCTCGCACCAGTGGGTGATGGAGCAGCAACCACACACTTACACACCCTCCCCGCTGCAGCACACACCCAGGTCAGGGACGTGGCTAAACGTGGGTCATCTCCCCCCCCCTTATCTTGGTGAATTTGCAGCCTTAGCGCCCTGCCAGACGATGAGGTGGGAAACCTGGCGTAAGGGCAGCCAGTGCCGACACTGAAAGGTCACAGAGATCTGCCTACAGGCACGCCTTCTCTCATTTTCCACAGTTTTCGGTTCAGAAAGCATGTTTTACTTGGGCTGGGGCTTTCCTGGACTGAGAGACCTCAGTCTCCCATATGCTGCTGACCTTCAGCGGAGTGCAATCACTCGCTGCTCTTTAAATCCTCAGTCTTGCAGGTCTTTTACAGTAACTGCAGAGAGTAACAACTATCTTCACTACAAATTCTGTATTAGCAGTTTTAATTAACTAGGGAGATGGTATAACTATTATTTTTTTTGGTTACAAATAACTATAAGAAATGTTCCAGTCCCCTTTTCCAAAGAGCTCACCCATTCCAGTTCATGCAATAAAAATGGTCCAAAGATTGCAGGATTTCTGAAGGGAAAAAAATATAAGGCAGCCCACAAAAATTTATGAGATCCTGCATTTCCTCTGCTTGAGACATAACAAGTGAAGCACTGTCTAAGTGAGAAATGACTGTGGAGTAAGCTCTCTCTACACGGAGAATAATTTGTAAGTGCATATCTCCAGCTCTTAACAGGTTAATAAAATCCCAGTCAGAAGATGCACAAAATAGCACACATTTTGCACCTTATTCAGCCCTCCCAGTTTTAGTTTATCACTGATAAAGAGCACTGAGAAGGTTAATTCAGTCAGTCCCCTTGAACCAGGATTTTCAGTTCCCTTTTCACCTACTTGAAACCTCAAGACCAAACTGAAGAGGTGAAACTCCCCTGCCAAAACTAGATTGAGTGGGTCTGCAGGTGTATTTTAGCTGGATGCCGTTTTATCACCTGCATAAGAAGTGCTGTTACTGAACAAAAATAGAAAGACCCCCAACAACAACTAAAAAACCCCCGGGGTTTTACTTAATTCAGCTTTTTTAACTCCAGATCCTAAAAAAAGACAATATAATTACAAGGGAAACTCTGGGTGCTGATAGCAGTTTTGCTGGATTTGGTCGTTTCGGTGTCTGCTGGCCCCTGCCCCAGCCCCGCAGGGGACGGGAGCAGCAGAGCACCCCCTCTTCACCCAGGAAAATGAAATCCAGATCCAACGTACGGGACCGGGAAGCGGCAGCAGCCCCACAGACGCGGCAGCCGCCGGCGCTGGCTCAGGGGCCAACCGCCCCGGCACGGCCCACGGTGACTGTAAACATCGCCACCGCGTTTATTGGCAATTACTGCTGAAGGTCACACATCAGCAGCGGGCCCAAATTCCAGGAAAAATAGCTGTTCTTATGTAACTGCTGCTTGAATGTTGGCAGGTGCCCAGCGGAGCTGCTCACTGCAATGTGGCTGGGAGGGGGGAAAAAGGGAAGGGGGGGGAAAAAAAAAGAAGAATAAGTAGGACATCTCCCAGGCACATTCAGCATCCTCAGCATGCCACCTGCAGGTCAGCACTGACACTTCTCGCCTTCTTAGTCCATAAAATATTAATGTGTTTCTCTAGGACATATACATTTTGGTGCCCAAGACTCGCACTGCGGGTGGAAACTGGGCCACCGCGTCCCCAAACAGCTCTCTGGACCAAGGAGAGTGGACGGGAACGTCGCGTCGCAAACAGAAATGCCTCAGCAGGGAGGGAGCTGTGCTGCCTGAGCTGCCCTGGACCGCAGGGAACCCATGGTGGAGCTCACCATCCCCACTGGAGTTGTGAAACAGCGTAAAGATCTGCATTTGTATCATGACTTGACTTTTTAGCGGGGTGCGGACTGAATTAAAATTAAGCTGTTGTGTCTAATTACAACCAGGGTTTAGTTATCAGTGTTGTGTGAGGATTCACACCTGATGGAGCTCGAGAAAAATTTACCTTGGTCCTGAACCTCTTCTCTGAGAGACCAGCAAAGTCAACAGCTCCATCAAGAACAGGATTACACCAGTTCCAGCCCAGTAAGCAGTGGATCAACAGAGACTCAGCCCAAGGGCTTTTCTAGGCAACTCGCCATGGCCCTGCCTTGGGGGTTTCTACTTGATTATTTGAGAGACCTGCACAGAGCCAGAGGTTAAGACCACCCTACTTAGCTCTTCAGCTCGAGTCAGACGCCTTCAGCTCCTAACGCCCGCCCGACGCTCCAGGAGAGCCCGTGGAGCCAGAGAAACAGAAGCCCCAATGCAAACCAGAAGGCAAGCTCTGAGCACACAGCTCCCCAAGACCAGGACAAGACCACCACAACCATGCTGCAAGGAAGGTGCAAATAAGGTGCAAAATGGTTCACAGTTTCTGATGGTTTTGGTTTTCTATCAAAACAAATGGTGCTTTTCATCTATCTTTGAAGATACTCTTTCTGGTCTTTATTTTAATACTGGTCTTAAGCAGCCCCCAGCCCAAAGGTCTGTGCACGTTTACCAGTTTAGAGGAACCTGAACATTTTGGAAAAACTGCAAGATGACTCTCAATTTTAGCGTGTCCTAATTTTTGTCCCCAGAAGCAAAACCTGTTACACGAATCCTGCCACAGCAGTGAATGCTGTACAGCCCCAAAATAACCATCTACAAGAGCTTAAAGATGCCATCACCATATTTCTGCCAGACCGGATCACGGTCCTCAGACCACAGTAGGAGATGTTGCAAATGCACACCACACTGCACCGCTTCTCCCTGGAAACCTCCAGTGCCTGCCTATCCCTCATTTCCAACAAAATGGGAATTCCCCATAAGCCCCTCAGTAGAACCACGTGAACTAGGCCCACAGCATTACCCCGTCCTACCCCTCCCCTCCATTTCCACACCGCTCCTCCAGCGCTGCAGACACCCCAGGGGCTCGGGCAGGCATTCGCCAGGGGTGCAGCCGACCTTGCGCTCGGGTCAGAGACTCACCATCCTTCCTGTTCCGCGGGGGATTTCCTACCACCGAGGTGAATTCCAGCATTATTCACCCCGTTCTAAGGGCACTCCCTTTCTTCACTCACAAAAACGTTAAGGGGGACTGTAATGCCCATTTTCTAGCACAACTCCTCAGTAACAAACACATGGACCTCCTGGCATTTTCAGTATCTTGTATTATTTGGATCCACCACTCACTGAAATTACCTTGCAGTAAGCAACTAAGATACATAAACCAACCTATGCATACAAGCAACTTGTACATAAATCACATAAATATTATGAAATCATGCCATAAGACAGTTACTTTAATGGAGTTTTACCCTGAGGGAGTCAGAAGCATTTCAGCTGATCAGGAAAACTAAGCTGTGCATGGTTTGACAGAAAAGGAAGTTAATAGTTTTACTAATAATGGAGATTTCTGTATTCGTTGCTCTAAACATTCACAGTCTCCAGGGCTGACAAGGGAAAGGGGGGGGGGGGGGAAGGAAACCCTAGGATTTCCTTTGAGACTTGTCAGTGGTTCAAGCCCCTTTCTATACGCAGCCCGTGCTCACGGCTGGTGGTTATAACACACCTGCTCCCTCCACGCAGTTGCTCTGTTGAGGAGCAATAAAGTTCCTCCTCTGCAGCCTCCAGACCAAATCCTAAATTGTTCCGCACGCTCCGGCTGATTTATTGCAGGCAAAGACAGCACGTTACAGCCAGAAACTGAAGGGGAAAGAGTTTCATATTATGACTTAATCTGCAATTAAACAATTCAGGTTTCTGTCTGAAGTTTCTCCAAGATAAAATTATATATAAATATATATATGTATGTGCTGTTCTGGAGATAAAATTATATATATATATATATGTGCTGCTCTGGGAAGCTGTAGCACCACACAATCTAAGGGGTCTCGCGCTGGATGGAGACGCTCACGTGCTACAGATTAACTTCCCAAAAACCAGAGCATGCTGCTGGTGCGTACAGGTAAGAGGGGCAAAAAAATCTTGGTTTATAGAGAAAGAGGAAATAATGGCACCAGAGGTCAGACAGCACAGCACCTCTGTAACTCTGCAATATCAAAACTTTGGTGGGGAGCTCGGAGATGCACCCAAGATATCAGAGGCAACAGCAGCAGTGCAGTAAAAGGACCTGTGCCACACAAAATGCTGTCCTTCGGACCAAATCCCTCGCTCTCTGCCCATGTCCTACCCATCCCACCTAACTTCTGCGCATGTGAACGGGAAGGGCACGCCAAGAGGAGAGAATTTCTACCGACAAACAGCAGGGCGAGCCTAGCTGAGGGTTTTCTGATAAAGAGCTTTTCGTTGAAGCTGAACCTGGCGACGGGAGACGCGTGACGTTTTTCTTAGGAAAAGAAGCTCAGACCCTGGCTGGACCTTCTGCCTGGCGAGGGGACGCCAGCGCACGCCAGGATGACGGTGATGGCACTGACCTGCAGCACCCCCCAGGCAGAGGCTAGGTTAAAAACAACCCAAAAAAGCCACAACTCCATCTCGTTCTGGTGAGGAGTTCTGCTCCTTCCCTCCCCTAAAAGCCCTGCTGAACAGAAAAGACCCTCCGACCCAGCCCGGAGCGATGTTACACTTCTGGGTCTATTTTTGTGACCAATGGTTCAGATTTCAAATTCATTTCAACAGGCAAGGTCCTTGAATATATTATTTGGTTTTCAGAATGACGTCTCCCCAGTGAATTCAGCTGATCAGCATCAAAATTAACAAGTTCTACAGAAAGAAGTTTACGGCATATTTCATTACCTACTCTATTGAATAAAGAGCAGTAACATTTAAAGTGCTTTAAATGGTTGAATTTTGTTCCAAACAAAAGGCTGGCTTGGGAGAGAATGCAGGAAACAAAGCGCAGAGAGGAAAATATTTCTTTTTTTCCTGGTATTTCAGTACAACAAGGTGCCAGTCAATCACTTTCTCAGTATTACACATTTATGCAAAAAGAATCTCAAATTTAGCACCCACACGTGGGTTTTTTTGAGCTGGATGAGGAAGTTGCAGCAGCAGAGACAGCTCAGCTCCCTCCCTCCACCCCATGCGCGGGTGCCCGAACCAGACACGCCACTTTTAAAAGTCCTTAGAAAGCTGAATTTCAGTTAAGACTGAAAGTTCTCGCTCAAATATGGCTTTTCCGCCTGTAGAACAGCCGCACAGAGCATAAACACAGCCCGGGCTGCCGCACTGCCATGTTTTTGACGGTAGGAAGCTTTTCGCAGAGAAACAGCTTCAGAAGTCAGTAGTTTTCACAGGGTGACACCACGGCGCTTTCACAACGCTTCACGTGGCTTTATGCCCCAAACCGTGGCTACGAAGCGAGCGGAAGGACAGCGAGATGCCTCGATGAGCTGCACGACCGTCACCTCCTGCGGCGACACGGTCCCTGCGCAAGGACCCACCCTCGGCGGTCCTGCCCGCTCCCAGCCGCGCCGCGCCCTGGGACAGCAGCGAGCCGAGACACCTCGTTCTCCTCCAGCTGGCTTTTGGCAGGTTCTTCCAGCTGGCGTGAACCCCGCCACAGCTTTGCTGGAAGAGCCTGTTCATCGACGACGAGGCAATGGCGGCCGAGCGCTAACTGCCGGCGTTTTAACGGCGCTCGCGGCAGCCGATGCTGCAAAGGCGCTCGGATTTGGTCCTACGCTTCATCGGATCTACTACGGCACCAGATGATGCCAGACTGCCAGAAATAACTGCATGTAGACTAATATTCCAAGTAATGACACATGGAATTAGTTATGGTTAACTATTCCCAGCGTAGACACACGGCAGACTGAAAACTCAACTAAGTCACTGACACAGGCATAACAAATCGGAAATGCTGAAGAGACGACAGGACAGATCACAGGGCTACTCATAATACAAACACCATAGAAACAACACTGTAGAAGATAAATAAAATTAAAACCTCAGCATTATCCAATTCAATGGTAATCTGCCGGAAAAAAAAAAGAAAAAAAAGGGGAAGAATTGAAAGCAAGCATTAGTAAGAGAAATCACAAATGAATTTCATGTTAGGATCTTATAAATCATTTAACACTTTCATGCTGCAATCCACCACCGTGAGTATTTTACAGTCGGCATGAGTAACGCTGGCAAGCGCCAGGCTGCGGTGGGTTTGGGAACCAACACTGCTGGAAGCACCAGGGAGCTTCGGAGGTAGGATGCGCCCCGGCTTTGTTCCTCTGCCAAGTGACAAACCACGCGGGCTGGCTGACCGAGATCCAAGAACCTCACCCTTGGGCGTAAGAGTCATCCCCAGCGTGAGCTGCGAGCATCAGTGGGAGTGCAGAGGCTGGATTTCCAGCTTGGGAAGAAAAATGGAGTTTTAAAATCTAAGTCCTGCAGAATGGAGGCTAATCATCTGGTAGGCGCCCAGGAAGACGCGCGTGAATGACATGTTTCAGCAAAGTAAAAAACTTGGGTCTAGCCTACACTGTCAATGTAGTAAAGTTTTCTGCCTATTAAATCTACCACAGTATGCTACCCATCACGGAGCGAGCCTGAGCGCGTGCCAAGACGGGGAGTCTTTAGCAATATGTAAAACTTCCAGCCTTCCCACAAGCTTCTGTACATCTGTGCTCTCACCACGGGTTTTGCCTGCTGCAGAGGAACCCCAGCTGTTTAACGAAGGCCTTCGCTCATGGGAGCGGACAGCCCCGCGCTCTCCGTGCGCTTCCCACCTACGGGAGGGACGAGCAGCCAGGCCACGAGGGTGCGGTGCTCGTTATTAGCGCTGGAAGATTAAGCGTGAGAGGAGGAGCACGATCTTTTTATAAATCACAGGGTTCCAGCGAGCACCACACGGTATTACAGCAAAAATCGCACGCTGTGCCAAAACTTCCACGGCGCTCTGCTGCTGCACACGACTTCGAAGCGGCTGCTGTCAATCCTGGGAACGTCTGACCTACAAGTAATATTGCTTGTGGGATCAACACGCTGGTCACGAGAATAAGTCTTGCCACCTTTCTGTATGGAGGGACTCCTGTATTTGCAATGGGGGCATAAGGGTTTTCTCTTTTTTTGGGTTTTTTTTTTTTTTTTTTAAATATTCCCCAATGATTTTAAAAACAACAGGTATTGCCTTTTAAGTGGTGACTAAATACAGTTATATGAGTCACAAGGGAGAATAAATACGATTGCGCTTCTCACAGCCAGACAGTAAAAGCTGTTCTACTACTACTAGCAGTCTATCTGTAAGCAATCAGCTGCTGTTTCGTATGCGGGAATCCACTTCACAGGCAAGCACATTCTTATCTTGCGTTACGTAACTGACTTACTGCCTCAGAAATTCATGCGTTTTCTACTCTCTGAAGATTTTCAGAACCTTCTGGGGTTCTCCATGGCCCGAACAGTGCAAGTTATGTTAACTGTATCTTCTAGAAACACTGCTTCACCCGAGCTGCCCAAATAAAGTCTAAGTGGATTTCCATTTAGAAAAATCGGAGCGGCATATTGCATTTAAAGGCAAAAAACCCCACCCCCTCAGAGCTCTTATTTGGGTTTTGTTGGTGTATAGTACATAGAGTATGTATCATCCACCCTTTCTGTTACTTAGGATGACCTTGGACAGTCTTCTCCTGGCTGTTTTTAACAGGAGAACGTACACTGATGTACCAACAAAGTGTAAAACTAAATCTGAGATTACATTTAATCTTTTACATCCCCAGCGCTGGGCAACAGGAAATATCAGCGCTCTACGCTCATTAAAGAGGATCACCTAGCCCAACTCCCTCTTGCAGGAGCAGCCTAACTTCTGCAGGCTACAACCAGTTCCCTTCCAGATCAGACTTGTACTGTATCGCAGATGTCTTAGTACAGGACCTTGAGGAGAGGACAGAAGGTCTCGGCAGGGCTTCACCTTGTGCTGTTACGACCCAGCGCACGATACTGCCCCCTCCAGCAAAGGACAAGGTGCTGAGAGGGAAGTTGAGCCCTGCGGTTGCTGCCCCTTTCCTACCGACCCTGCGCCCCTTCTCAGCCCACACAGACATGCTTCTCTCCTGCAGCGTATTAGGGCGTTCCCCCCAAGTCAACGAGTTTATTCAAAAACACTGCAAAGTGAAAAAACTAAAAGAAATCCCCAGGTAGGACTGCAGGTCTAGAGCAAAGCAGCAGCAGGAGCCGGGAGGTGGGCTGGCCCTCTGACAGCCAGGAGGCCGTGGCAGCACGTGGGAAGAGCGTTCCCCGAGAGGGCAGGGAGCACAGCACCGGCCATCCCCACCCTTGGGGCATTTTCCAAGGAGCCTCCCACTCGCTTCACGGCGCTGCCGCCTGCTCAGCGGGGCGTGCTCGGGCAGCAGCCCCCACGCCTGCACGTGCACACCCACGTGCCCGCAGCCTCCTCCCTCCCTCCTTTCGCTCTCCTTCCTCCAGGTCCTCCTCGTTCCCAGCTCGGCGAGCCAAAGCAGAGAGGTCGTGTGCCACCTGCCAGCGGGCCAGTCAGCCTAGAGATGCCACAGGTTCCTCTGCCTTCAGAGCACCTCCCTTCCTCGCGGCTGCAGCTAGAGCCACAGCCACAAAGGGTTATTTACCCCTGCGAAACTGTCTGACCTCTAAAGCCTTTGCCTTTTTGCGCTGTGAATCCAGCGCTAGGCAACGCCTCTGAACCCCACTGCAAGCGAGGATCGGACATGAGGCACCACCCGCTCCCAGGCACGGACTCCCAGTTGCGTCCTTCCGCAGCACCGCTTCCCCCCAGGGCCAACTGCCAGTTCTCAGTCGCCCATGAGCACGTTGACTGGGAGGGTACGTGGCCCTGTACACCCACCGCGGGGCACGGTAACAACCGAGGTTGCTCAGAAATGCACGATACGCCTTCGACTAGGATTTTGAGGTGGACTGTAGACATGTCTAGATACACAAACAGATGGGCATATACACACTCTTCTGATGCAAACACAGAACAGGTCTGTATTCACAGAAATCCGTTCTTCTCAACAAGACAAAGGAGTTCTATGTAGGAAAGGGAAAGAAAACAAACCCATGGGTGCGGGTACAACAGTTTCCATCTATAATTCACAAGATGATGACTCAGATGTATATAAGTTAAAATTAAACTATAAAATACCCTCCTGCTGCAAGTTTATGTGACCTGATGAAGAGTCACCTAGACCCAGAAAGCAGATAAAGAGGTTATATCCTTCATAAAAAGGTAACGAAATTAGGTATTTTTACAGTGCCAGCAACTGCAGGAATTAGACTTAAACTTGCAAGTCTAAAGTAGGAAAGCAACAGAAACAAGCTTACCTTTCAAATTGTATTTGAAGTTATTAGTTGAGTAAAAATGTTTTGTTCCTGATCCAGTGCAGAAGTGCTTACACATACAAAACACAGCTTGGAAGAGCGAGAATTTTATTTTCCTTACTGAATAATAGACAGTGTTTAACACAGAACGATGAACTGTAAATTACATTACCTTTTCTCCATAGCCTCTATCTTTGGTCATCATTTCCCTGAGCGTCTGTAACACTTTAATACAGAGTTTCTCCTCATTCTCCTCTAGCAGCTGTTTAGTATGCTTTATTAACCTGAAAACAACCAATCACAGCTCAGTTTAGTACTAATATCCTAAAAATGGGATAAGATATATGTGGCTATCTTAGTTAATTGTTTTAAGCTGCAGACAAGTTTTATTATCATGCTGCTATACAACAATCTTGGGAACATTCTCTCAAGAGTGACATTTAACCAGCTACCACAGGCTTCGGTGACTCTGTGAAGGAAACAGCACGCCCCCGGCAGGGGGAGCGCCGGGCAGAGCCCTCTGACTACGGGCAGAAAGGAATTGGGGAAGGGGCAGAGGGATTTAGGACTTGCTGGTCCTCCAGAACAAACACTTAACAGTAAGAAAGAAAAACTATTCCACCTGCTGCTTTGTTGAAGAAACCGACTGAGAGTCCTGGATAGCGCAATTAGAAATCCACCCGACCCAGCGTTTGTTACTTACGCAGGTACCGAGCTGCCATAAACTCTGTACATGACCCACCCCCACCAGGAGGTGATCGGAGAAGCTGGATTCTGCTCCGAATCGTCCGCTAAATGTCCCTGTAATCCTTTCTTTTCCTTCCCTCTAAATGTGGGCAGCATCTGCATTAGCCGATGCACGCGGTAACACCTGGCTCTGACATACTCGCCCAGCGCGAAGTGCTACAAGGGCAAGGACCTTGCAAACATCACTGGGGTTGGAGGCAGGTACGAAGTAACAGGGATCAGCTCAAAATCTTTTACTCATTTACACTACCTGTTCATGCCACTTGTATCCTGCGGCAAACACAAAGTTTGAAGCATCAGCTGTGAGAGCCTACCCAGCAGGCTTTCCCTACCCCCAAGAGCACTTTTTTTTCCCTTCCAAGGACAAACGGCGGTTACCATGCCATGAAATACCGTATCTGCCAAGCTGGGGCAAGAGGCACTGTTCCACAGGGCACGGGCAAATTGGGAAGAAGCAAACCAGCACAAAACGCCTCCCAACAAGCCAGTCCTCAAGACAACTTACTTGCAAATAAAACCTCCGCTTTCACATTTCCTCCTCGCATCCGTGTTCTCTGGGAAGAGCAGTTCAGGCCTGTGAAGCACATCGACCAGAACTGACAGCTCTGCCTGGACAAGAGGACGTAGGCGATCCTCTAAGGCTGATACTATGTCCTAGAACACAACCACATCAAGATTTTAAACAAACATTAAATACATCTAAATTTAAGTGCAAATCACTTCTACAAACCGCCAAAGAGGGGCAGGACACTGAGGTCTGTCCTGCCTGGATAAACTAGATTAACAGACCTCAGAGTCTGGTCAGATGAGAACTTCAGTTTTATCGCTTAATAGTTGTCTCTAAAAAGGAAGCCCTGATTTCCAGCAGTCCCCCAGATGACTTAGTTCCCAACCCTCCCCATCTTCATAGGTGCTCTTGTTGATACAGGAGAACGAGAAAAACGCAGATTCATAGCTGAACCAAAACTTTGTGATAATGGTCAGGCTATTTATGTTTACGCAAACTGACAAAAAAGTACCACTGTTAAAATGATGCAAAAATACAACTATTCCCCTTTTCCCTTGTGTTTGGAAAGCTGCACCTACCTTAAAAAATCCCTAATACTTAAACAAGCAGAAAATACTGAGATACCTATGAAGCCAGGGAGGAAGTTAAATCAAATTGAAATGGACAAAGAGACAGGAATGGATAAAGAGGGAGAAACTATTTCAATCAGACGGGGTTGGGCAGTGCTTTTACATTAGGTAATGTAAGTTTACATAACGTTAGTTACAACTGTTTGCCAGAAAAAGCTTTTGACCAGAGAATGAAACCTCAAAGCATAAAGGCGTCATTCAAGATGATGAATTTCATTTGGTATAAAAAAGGCCTTATTTAAGCGTCTACAGATCTGAAACGCAGAGTACAGCTATAACACATCAGTCCCCATTTCTAACACTACAGTGTTATGTTTAAATAGTCTTTTTAGCAAAACCAGTATGGGAGTGCACACACTTTCTGTCAGGAAATGACTGGCTGCAACTGGTGCACAAGGAACCCGTACATCTCTGCTTCAGGCTCTGCACTGGTTTCCAGGCAGGGCTGTGGCACCTTTCGTTGCACTGAGAGTTTTGGTGAACAAGCAGCAAAGCACTGGAGGAGTCTGAAGGCTGTGACGACGAAAAAATCCTGGCTTATCAAAGAAGTGTTACTAACGGTGGAATAAGAACACTCCAAGTACCACTGCCTTCAAATACCAACATCTCCCAAGATGGGTACTTCTGTACCCATTAGCCATGCACGTTCAGTTACCTGTCTGGATACAAGGGTTGATATTTAATACAATGGTTTACGTTTAATTCTATACACAGTGTTACAGCATTATTACATCCAGCATCAGCTAACTTGATTACCACGTGGCATTTCGACTAGTTAATTCCCAAATGTCTCTCGACGGGGTAAATTCCTCCTTTCGCGTAGGCACGCCAGCAAGTGCTTGGCAAAGGAGGAAGGAAGGGGTGCTGCGTAGTCACCTGTAATCTTTCAATGATGTTCCGATAATCCCTGGAGGCGGCGAGCACCGAGTCTCTGCGGGCAGCGTTCCTCGCAGTCATTCGCCAGTTCATCGCCGTCTTCTGCACGATGTTATGCGACTTCAGGAAGAGGTTGTTGACCTGACTGTCCAAGTCCACGGGAATCGCAATCGCTCGGCTCTTTGCTGCAACAAGCAGAAGTCAGTGAGGATGGACTCCTCCACCCACGGGGTACAACCACTGCAAGAACAAGCCAACCTCTACCTGCGATTCCTTCCACAGCCTCCTTCGTAGGCATTTTAAACAATGCGCTGCTCGGTCCCCGCGTCAAGGGTCAGACCTCTGTGTAACGCTGTGCCTAAAGCCTTTCCCATCTCGCAGCTGTTTGCTGCCTTTGAAGTGTGGGAGCAGGAATCCGTCCCTACACACGCACCCCCAGCAACTCATGCCGGCAAACAGGTACACCCACCCAACAGAATCGGGCCCCACATCCAGTACAAATTACTCTTCTTGCTACTGAAAGCGGAGCGAATTACTGGGAGGAGTGGAACAAAACTATTTCCCCGCTGCAGATCAACAGGACCGCAGAGAGTTCCGAGGTTAAACGCACTTGAGGTTACACTGACAGCACCTATTGCTCAACCGTGACAACCCATCGACGCCACTGGTGCTTCGCACTACGCCTTGGCTTCGAATGACCTGCAAGTGGCACCTGCGGGAAGCCAACCGCCCCTTCCTTTCAGAAGGATGGCACGTGAGCAGCAAATGCTGGGTGACCACGCTGGCAGCAGCGAGTCCTGGTGACATTTATTTCTTACCCACGTCTGAGAGGACCCGGATGCAGCTTTCCACGGACGCCTTTTGGCTCGGCATCAGCCAGTTGCAGTGGTACACCCTGAACACGCCTTGCAGCAGCTGCACAAACACGGGCTGCCGAGTCTGGAACACAAGGTTAAAGGAAAGAAGATCAAACCCCTCGTGCCATACCGAGGTGTATCAGCATCACCTTGAGGTAATACTGGTTACCAGCTTCAGCCACGACTCTCTGCACACCAGTCACTTCTAACTGGTCTGCATCCACGTGTTAGGCAACTTCATGCTGCAGAGAGCGTATCTACCACACAATCAGCAGCTGAATGGCAAGGGTGGGAAGGAACGCTGGAAGGGAAACATTAAACAGGTAGCTTCTAAAGCATAAAGCCTCGGGAACTGAAGCTTGACTAAGCAAAGGAAATAAGCAGTCGCCTTCATCTGTTTCATCAGAGTTATCAGCAACCCTGGCACACAGATTCTTCTTTTAAGGCTGACCAGTAGCTGACTCAATAGTCCACAGGTAAATGGGACTTTGCTCTCGGCTAAACAACAGCACAGCTCCAGAGCTGAAAACTCATCATTTGAAGTATTATTAGCTGGTATCTAATTTACTGAAGAAACCAGCTGTGTGTGTGTTATTCCCAACACAGGTAGTAGTTAGTGGTAAACACCGCAGCAGCTATGGATCAGCCAACACTAAGGCGTGGGTTTTAGCCCTGTATTTCACAAGATGATCTTCCACTATAGATAGGTGAGCTACTCCAACACACACATGCACACGAGCTCTGTTCTTTCATCTTCGCGACAATAGTGACCAAAAGTCCCTGTTTGGTTTTGTACAGTAGTCACCTAGCAGAACAGTTCATTCATTTTACCTGTAGAGAAAAGAGTGCTTCAAATATTTCAAACGAACCTACATTGAGAGGGGACACCCCGTGTCCCTGTGCCTACTAGCTATGTAATGTTTCTATCAGCTAAGTGAACCACACCACAGTGCAAAGCCCACACGATTTAGGAACCAGTGAAAAAAATACCTCTTTTATTCTGGTCAAGATTAATGCCTGTTTGTAAGAAAAAAGTGGAGTTAGATGAAAAAGCCAACTCTATTAGATAACCAAATCTATTAGATCAATTAATCAAATAACACCATTATGAAATGTACAAACGGAGAATCAAAACTCAAGAACCAAAATTACGAAGAGGCAAATACCCACTATCCTTTCTAGAAACAAGCCGAACACCAACGACATGGCAGACAGTAGTATTCTCCACGGGCACCCAAAATACCAGTACTTTTGGATTTCAGCTACCCACATGCTCCTTTCAGTTCACGTTTGAAGACTTCTCAGTCCTAAAAAGCTTCACAGATATTTCATTTGTTTAAACTAGGTCAATAAATCGAGTAAGGCATTTACTCCATGTTCCACATGACACCAACTACGCTTGTGGAGGAAAGCCTTGGGCAGCAGCACCCTGAGGAGCCAACCAGGCTAAAGAGCGCTTGTTAGAGAGGAAGAGTTTTGGACAGCTGTGTTTTGAAAAGCCATATTCATGTTCTCCTAGTTTTATATTATTTGAACTGCATGACAGACAGACACGGTGTTCCTTGAGCAAGCGAGGCTGGTCCTGACTCAAAGGAGGAACAATTTAAGTCGAACAAGCCAGAACACGAAAGGGCGTGAGACGGGAAGAGGCTCGCAAGAGGAGAACCGAGATGACAAGGTGCAGCAGAAAGGATGGGGAGCGACTGCAACACAAAGGAGAGCGGCCACCGCCACTCGTCTACGGAGAGAGCAGCACCAGATGAGGTAGCAGTGGCTGCAGACTGCCCTGCAGCACCTCAGATGGGAGGAGAAAGGAAAATCCCACCCGGAGGAGTGATGTACACCAGCTAGGTGGTCCAACAGGCTGTACTCCTCAGATGGGAAAGTCCCTGGTTACGGGCAAGAGCCTTAACAGGCAGAAAAAGGGAGAGAAACAGAGCTTTTCGTTTAGAGACGTCGAGGAAAGATGAATCTAGGATAAGACAGAAAGAACTACCCACTGGGACGGTTAAAAGAGAGGTGAAAGAAGTTCTTCATTCTGCTAGACAAAGGGACAGATTGAGAAACTGAAGGAAAACCGCTGGCACAAAATTAACAGATGGCTAAAACATGACGGTAAGGAAGCGTATTTGCATGCTGGACGCTCAGAGATGACAGTTAAAAGCACGACAGCCGAGGCACACAGTACGGAGGGAAGAGAGAAGGGCAGGGCCCCGGGGAAACAGGGGATAACGATCTCCATTTCTCATTCCTTTTGATGAAGTTTTGACTAACTAGCACGGAGGCTGATACGGCCACGGCAGCCGACACTTCCAAGTCACATGAGGAGCAAGTCAACTGCTGGACGGCTCAGACTGGCCTGAGCTGGGCACAGCCCCAGTAAAGCTGCTTAGCCCCAAGACAGCCGTTGCAGCTCCCTGGGCTCTCGCAGGCAATGCTTGCAGTTTGGCCATTCAGGAGTAGTTGAGCCAACACAGCTCCGTTGCTGTCAGCGTGACGTGACTGTCTCCTTGTCTGAAGGAGGGCGGTCGAAGCCTGCGAGACGCAGGGCTTGTGTTCGAGTGCCAAACAGCTGGGAGATCAGGCTGCTCACTGGTCAAGCAGACACGTCTTGACTCGAGGAGGGCAGAGATACAGGCGGTCAGTAAGGCAAAAGCAGGCAGATCATTGCTCACACGGAGCAGAAGAGTCTTTACCCAACGGGCAGCCACGCAGCAGTTTTACGTATGCTTCCCCGGAGCACCGCGGTCACCCGGGCAGCACACCGTGATCCAAAGGGTTAGCACAAATTCCTTGACAAGGGACTGACACGGCAAACTGCCAGATGCCCTTCACGGCCGCTTTTGGGAAGCAGATGCCTCCTAACCTGCATTCGATTATAAACCCGGAGGTTGCACCGTGAACAACCGCCTTTGGCACGATGAAGTTGCGTCAAGTTTCGACGACTACCACCCTCAAAAACTTCTGGCAGACCTGCCCGGCACCTGACCGCTCCACCCACGCTCCTCCCAAAAAGTTATTTATGAACAAAAGAACGATGTTATCTCTGTGCTGCAATACAAATATTAGGACAGTGTCCTGACCCTGCTGTTCTGCAGTGGAAACCTCTACCTCCTGTCACCTCACAAATGTTCCGAGCTTCTCCTCCACGTTTCCCCAACTTCTGACCAAGACAAAAAAAATTACCCAGCTTGAGGAAACACACTAGAGCTTTTATAAATGTTTTGGTTTTGGAATGTTTTTGGTTTTAAAGGAAATTAGAATCTTCCTATAAAAACATGCTTTCTTTAAACAATCACTGACGCACCCCCTGTAACGCAACGCTCTCCTCCTGCCTGGAGAGCTTACCACCAAAGCTTTATCTTCCTTCTTCATGGCACTCTGGAGAACTCCTTGCTGCTGTGCTGCTGCTTTACCCCTGCTAGAGAGCTGGCATGCCAAACTATCACTGAGCAAAATGGCTTTTTTCTCTCCCACATCTGCCCACATCACCTTACTCAAGTGTACTCTGACCTATGGCCACAAAGAGGATGACCAGAGCCCTTTGATGCCACAGCAATACAAAACAGGGCTAAAGGCTTCATTTCCCTACTTGCAGAGTGATTTTCTCACCCAGAACCTGATCATGACAGATAGAAACTCTCTCCAGAAGACCTGCGTGGTCTCAGCGTTAGCACGGAGTTGAAGTCATGTGACACTTCAGCTTCTCCAGAAAAATGTTTGTACTCTGATCTACGAATCTTTCCACTTCTACAGCAAAAGAAACATCCTGCTCACAAAGAACACAGATCAGCTCCCCCATTGCAAACACCCGTGTCTCTCTTTCACTGGTAAACGGAACCAAAGCAGGACAAACGTAATGACATTGGCAGCACGTTTTCACTCTTGTGTCTCTACGTTCTCCTACCTGCAAAGTAGTGCTCTGATCAGAGAAGGGGGAGCTGAAGAAAGTGGTGACTATACTCATCACTATCTCTGTAACGTACTTCTCCAATATGGAGTCAGCATGCTTTCTGTCGCTGGTGTTGTTACAAGCCTGCAAGGCAATTCATCCTTAGGTCAGAAGCAGCTCAGCCAAGGTAGGTTAATAAGGTTACAGACTGGAATTCTCGATTTTGCGCTGGTTTAAGTCACAGCAATTCCCTGCCACCATGATATTTATGACACTTGGATCTCTGCACTTCCAGCAGACACAAAAGCAGAAGCCCAAGACCGTTTTTAATGTGTTGGCATATAGCATGTTTAGGAGGGAGGGGAAAAAAAAAAACAAGTGCCTTAGAGGAAAGAAAGTAGCAGGGTAGGGAGGACTGAGGTGTAATGCTTTCATATGGGGAAATACTTGGAATCCCAGGCAAAAAGCCATATGGCCAAACAAATGCCAAGCTTGGAAAAAATTTGTCCTGACCTGCCAAAAAACGTTGACTATTGCTCGGGAAGGAGCTCACTGATCCCGGCCAGAATAAGCAAGCCAGGTGGCAGAACAGAAAAAGGCATTAGACAAAGGAGCAGGGTGTGGGGCTTTTCTGCGTTTGGTGTGGTGGTTTGGGTTTTTTTTTCTCCTTTTTAAAAGGAAAATATTAATGTGTTCCATGGAATATGACTAATGAAATCCACAGGCACAAGGAAACGAAGGCACATTTAAATGTGGAGGAACACAGTACTCGGGGTACTTACTGCCTTGATGCACTGTTATGTTTTATTCTTACTGCTCTGTACTAAACAGTTTCATTTAAGCTTTTTGAACTCATCAGTTCCTAGATACAGAAATCATTACCCGACAGATGTCAACCAGGAAGTTCTCAAATAGCTTCCACATATGATTACTGGTGTAAATCTCTTTCATTTCTACTTCTGTGTCCACATAGCAATGATTCAAGAAGTTGATGTATGCAATTTTAACCTAAGAGTAGAGGGAAAAAATTGCCGTTAAAAAAAATAAAAACCTGCACGGTATTATGAATGAATATAATGTCACATTAGAACTGCTATATAAATCATTTGCAATTTCTTCCTTTTATTTAAGCACTGGTGAAATTTAATGCCATGAATAGCAAGACATCAGCCAATAAAAAACACCAGGATTACTGTAGACAAAACGTCAGCATCATAATCATTTCCAGTTCTGCAGAACCATCTGTTCAAGGTTAGCAGCATACTCCATAAACTCCTCTGCCTCAAGAACCCTATAAAACAAGCAAGTACAGCAGCACATCCCCATTTTAAGGGCAAGGGAACAAGTATAAAAGGATTTAACTTAGTCCAGCTTCACTGGGGTTGCCGACAGCAGAACCAGGGAAGGAATCCAGTTTCCCAGCTCACAGCTCACTGTCCACCTGCACCACCACCACCCTGCCCAGGCCAGACTCACCAATATCAAATCTCCCTCCCCCAAAGTCAGCCCATTGCCTCCAAACAGCCCTCACCTCGGGTATGCAGTCCTCGTGGGTTACTACCCTAACAATGTCATCCAAAGGAAGAAGGGAGTTGCATTTTATTTCTGTGTAGACGTTTTTGCCTTCCGTGCACACAGCAAGCAGCTCTACTAAGTGGATGTGGTACATCAGCGGGCTGTTTTCATCCATCCGATCCCTCTCCGACCTCATCATTTGCACCAAAGTCTGGAAGGAGGCTCTGTCATTGTAGAACACGAGGACATCTTCTCCCGCGTTCACCAGCTACCGGGAAAGAAACATATTCCGTCAGCAGATCAAAGCCCCCGCATCTCCCCGCAGCATCCTCCCCTAATCTGTGGGCTGCCTGTTACCGTGCAAACCCCGATTAGCTATTCTTTAGACACTTAAAAGGAGTGCAGCCCACCAAATCAGCTGGGCATTCCTCTTGTGCTCCCTTCATGGGCTACAGCATGACATTTTCTCCTGAAGAATTTACCACTTCTGAACTGCTGAAGAACTTCAAAGCCAGTCCAACTGACTGCTTAGACAGAAGTTGTGCCAAGAAGCTTGTGACTTTCCATTGTGCTTTTTTATTTCACATATACTGCTTCAGCTGACTTTGTATTAAATACAGCCAGCTATAGACATATCGTTTTGGTCAGAGAAACACCCCCGGGGCACGCTGGATGGGAGGACTGCAGGGCTCAGTAATTCCACCCTTCTGAACAAACACCATCAATTTTCCAAGGCTAACAAGTGACACGTTAAGTCACACACTGGAGATTGCTATCAGCTTCGCATTCGAGACCTGGAGAGCCACATTTTCAGAGCAGCTCAGACCTCCCGTAACTCCACGAAGGGAAGGAGGACGAGCAAACCCAGACCTGCTCCAGGCTGGGCACTTCTGAGCACGCAGCTGGAGGGACCTGGGGCTGTCCTCCCGCAGGGGGTGTGGCAAACAGGGAGATAAAACGCAGACAGCAACCCCCAAGGCAACTCCCTTTTCTCAGCAGCCGCTGACCCCCCCCCCCGAAACCGACCGCTGAGCATCTGGCAAACTCGACTCCATGTTGAGAAGCTCCCGAAACCATTTCTGAAGGGAACGATAAAATATGGCAGACCTTCCATCCACCTAGTGAGACTGACAGGCAAAAGCCAGAGCTTGACAAATCTGATCCTTGGGCTCCCCCTGCTGAAGAGGCCAATAAAAATCCTGCCAGGTGTGCACACACGCTGTCGAACAGATGGAGCCCAATATCCAACCGAGAGGGATTTATTCACCCTCATCTTACCTCTCCTTTCCAACCTGACACCCCAGTTTCCCAGTTAGCTACACACCTAAGTTTCTGAAGACCTCAGACTTTTCCCTCTTCAGCACTTGAACAGCTGAATATGCAGGTCTTGGTAAGGTCAGAAATTCCCAACAAAATACCATCATGGTATCATTTTCCTTCTCATTAGTGATCTTGAAATTAAACTATTTCTCTTCTGGCCAGTTTTGCCAGAGAAAAGCACCCTTGCTTCACAAGCCCACCTATATGCTGCTGTGTAGAAGCCTGGAAAGGAACTTGCGAGTGTCATTAATAACCAACCTCTTGTCATACCTATGGATGAAGAGCTCAGAAAGCTTTTGGTCACAAAAAAGCCTGCGCTTTCTGGTAGCTGTATGCTCTTTTTGCATTGTGAGAGCTAGCTGTCAGCTTCTTGGCAGTCCCAGAAGCGAGAGGATCAATTTGTCATTTTCACCAAATGGTATGTGAAAACTTCTGTTCAGACCGTACAAATCTCTGCAGCTCTCACCTCAGCCATTACCATATCTTGGCATTTCTTAATGAATTTTCCTTCCGCCTTGACAATTGTCTGCAGGAACTTTATGTACTGAACGTTTCTGCCATGTGTTTCGATACAGTGGACAAAGTGTTGAACAACGCGCTCATTAATCTCGCTGCAAAGCTGGAAGTTGTTCATGAAAATGTGCTGCATTGTTACTGCTTCCAGAATCTAACGGAGAGGATGAAAGGAAGAAAGAGATTAGAAAATAAACAAGCCACCAAACCCACACAGAGGTCGGGAGAAAGTCAACCCTCCTGCAGGGTGCAGGACTGAAAAGAACATTTCCGAGGACCTAATCTTTCAGCACAACGGCTCGTACCTAAGCCTATTTTTCAGTTCACTTCAGCCTCTTGAACTCTCTACACTGAAACACGGTTCTAAACAAACAGATCTTGCCAACTTTCGAGGCTTTAGAGTGAAGAAAACAAAATGTGACCCCTTCAACCAATCTTGCATCAGAACAGGCCCAGAGGCGATCACCAAGGACAATCCCTTCTTTTTTTCCTCGCTAGGGGAAAAAAAATAAATCACAGCATGAGGTTATTCTTACCCCTGGGTTAAGGAACAGGTTTATGTGCTTGTGCAGCAATGCCTGGTTCTGTTGGTTCCCAGCACAAAAGTTCTGTAAAAACTCGTGTGCGAGCTTCATGATCTCCTGCATCCTCGTGTCTTCGGCCTGCGATCGCATGACAAGGAAGACGGGGTTAAAAAAGAATCTGAAGGTTCACTTTCAGGTGAGCACTGGACGAGCCACAGCTCCAGCTCTGCAAGGGAACCGTCACGTCTCTCTCACACTCCAAAGAAAAACAAACCTCCACCCAGTTCAGAGACATTAGGCATGAGTTTGGCCCACTCCACAGTTTTAAAGATCATCAAAAATAAAGAACATAATAGATATTACAGTAGTTTATTCTCTAAAACTGCATACTCCACGGCCAAGCCTGCCAGCAACGTGCTTTAGTCACTTTTACGCTTCTGAACATACCAGTACGTTGGCCAAACCACACATCATCACCGTGGGGCTACGCAGGAAATCTGCCATGTTCCACTGAAATGCATTTCAGCAGCGACAGATAGGTGGTTCATGGCAAACAAGAGATGGAAAGTGAGGATTGCAACAGTCAAGCCCAACTTCTATTTGCTGGAATCCGCACACTACTTGCACGCTTCCAAGTTTGGTTCGGGAACCGCTGCCTTTCCTCTGACATCAGGGTGGCTTACCAGTCCACGGATGGTCTAAGATGCAGCTCGGAAAATTAGTGTCTGCTTTTGTTTTTAAGGAGTTTCATGTATTTCCAAGGGTGAAACACGTTCCACACTGCCTGTCCAACACGTATTCACGTGTATGGGACAGAAAGGTGACAAGAGGGTGTTTTTGCTGATGATTTTTTTAGCACAACGCAAAGCAAGACAGCACGAGACTTCGCTTAACATTAATCAAAGCTGCTGTCTAGAATGACTGCTTCACAGAAACCTGCAGAGTTTGGAAGAGAGGACAGGAGAGTGACCAGGAAAAGGTGACGAGCTCCCTCACCGATGCCATGATAAGCACCGGTCACCTGTGACTAACGGGCAGCCAACGTGCTGACCTTAGGGTGGGCTTCAACAGCACAGGGCAGTGAAGGGGGAGCTCAGGCCGTACTGCACCCCAGTCCAAGGGGGCTTCAAACCGCACCGCTGACATGACGAGGCGCCCCCATGGCTAGTTACGAACAGCAGCCCTCGCCTGGAGAGCCAGCTGATATTTATTCATTTCTGAGGGGAAGTTTGGGACTGTACAACAGCGTGGACCTGGGTCTGACCACCAGGCAGACCTGCTGATAGCTCCCACGGGAGACCAGGCACCCTCATTTCCCTAAAGTGCTCCCAGGGTGGCCGTCACACAGCTACCTCGGAGCCATGACGAGCATCTTGCTCCCACTGAGACACTTCAAGGCAGCACACACCTCCCATGAAAAGCTGAGAGCTGAGCCTTGGTCTTGCTCTGAGCGATGGTGGACAAACATTTCTTCAGGAAACAGGGCATGGCACTGCGTGTTCAAAGACCTCCAACAAACAAAGCTCATGTAAGTTCCCCATTATTTCTGAAGCGTGGGTATTTCCGAGACTATCAGGCTATACAAAATAGCCTCTGCGCATCTGATGTAAAGGTTAAAGGTTCAGGAAGATTCAGGGAAAGTATTAAAAGCCCGTCAATATGACCTGAAGCAAGGCAACAGCCAGAAACCCAACCTTTTCGTAAGGGATCTGCAGCAGCTCCAGCACGACGGCGTGAGCTCCCATGTTCCTCAGGAGTCGCTGCTGCTGCTTACGGCTTTTCCGGACCGAGGCGCCTTCCTGAACACAGAGCTTGCTGAGCCGCAGCAGGATCTGGAGAAGAGACTTGCTTTAGAGCTGAACTTCTGAGGTTTACTCCAGAGCACGCCAGGCGGCTCCCAGAGAGCACCAACAGCAAAAAAAAAAAACCCTTATCTGCATGGACCAGAGCTGCTCTAGGCAGTCAACTCAGGTTTTGGGGTGAGGAGCTAAGGCCTGCCACACCAGTAGAGGTGCAAAAGGACCCAGCTGGAAGCGAGAGCTGCTGGAAACGCGGGGGCAGAAGGCAGCGATGGTGTCGGCTGCCCCCCGGAGCGGCAGCCACCGCCCCCTCGCCACCCCTCCAGGGCGCCAGCGCAGCCTTGTGCCCCTCGGCACCGGGAAGGGAAGCAGCTCACTGGCCTGGGCACCACCCGTGGCATCTCTGACCAGGGCTGGTCCTGCACAACTCAGCCAGGCCGAGTGAACCCAGCACCTCGGGCTCCGCCGCACGGAGCCACGGAAGCACCGTTAGCTCACACCACACCAGTGTCTGGTATTTTTTAAATCAAACTTCAACAGGATGGCGAGTTTGAGCACAAGGTACTCGAGACAGGGGAAAAAAAAAAAAAATCAAATAGCTTCTCCACTTGCTTACTTCCTTTAACAATAAAAATATTGTGTTACCATTGAAACAGCAGCCGAATGTCGCGTTTCTCACTAATCCATTCTTAAGGGAAGAATACACGTTGTGCTTATTATATCCCTGGCTTCTCATTCAAGTTGGGCATGTTACTCAGCAAATACTTTCCACAATGGAAAAGTGACTCAGGCTTTCCTGAGTGCCTCCCTCTGACTGCAGCCCTCCAGAGCTCTGTTACTCACTCACACTTCCATTTAACTACCAAGAAGCAAAGTTTTACCTCTTTTACTACACGGTAGTTGTAGCTGCTAGTACTTTCAGGCTTTTGGGACTTGCTGTGACCTTCCTGAGGATAAAATCAAACAATTGATTAGTAGCTTATACTATTGTCTTCATGAAGGCTAAAATTACTGTTCTAGGAGAATGCCTGCTCTTTCCCTGGAGTGTCATCCTTCAGTCTTCTGACACTCAGAAAAATACATTTAATTATCCTGCCAAGCCATATTGGCCTCTATAACATAAAAGGAGGTGGGGGTGGGATGATTTTAGAGACAGCAACCTCCTTGTCCTGTCCTCTGCTTATCACATTCTGTCTGTAATCAAGTCTCCCCCAAAAAAACCTTCTTACTCCCTGTTTCTCTCCACTATTATTAAACCATCACTGCATAGATATCAGGAGATGCTCACAGTCCTACACACAAGCAAAGCAACAAGTAAATTACTTCTATTTACTTCCAACAATAAATGTTCGTAGCCCAGGGACTGTTTCTTGAATTCTCACACCTGGTCTTTTTTATTTGACTGCAAATTATATGGAGACAAAAGGTGTTTAATGGTTCTAACCCAGAGGTGCACGCCAAGAAAGTCCTGTTATTATCAGGTACGGCTGAAGCATCGTTCTCCTTTGTCATTTAACTCTAATGCCATGATTCAAAACGCATCACCCGAGCAGCTCACAGCTCTGCCCTGACACTACCTGAGAAACTTTTGACCACACAAAACCCACACAATCTGTCAGCGCTGAAAGGACACAACTCGGGAGCCAGAGCAAACCCAAACCAACTGCTCTGTTAAGATCAGCAGCGGCTGCTAATCCTGAGCCGTTTCCACTTGGCACTAACTAGCTCAAGTTCTCCTTTCACTCTTGCCTTAATCTAAAAGAAATACAGATCGCCTCACCAAGCTACGCAGGGTGCTGGAAAGATGTTTTTTCGGTCACATTTCCGGAAAGAGTTCCATCTTCACAAAGTATTAACACATTCATTGGCGCAAGCACAACCTAATTACCTCTTTTTTCTTGTGTTCGTTTTCACCTTGCACTCCATCCATAGTCTCATCAGGACCTTGGCCTTTGTACACCCAAAGCTCCGATTTTTCCACAATAGACCTCAGCTGGTCCAAATCTTGCTTTATCTGCTTGTAGTTGTCAACATCTTGGCTGGTAACAAGCAGTTGAACCTTACATGAATGCAATCCATTAGTTGCACGAAAGGACTGGGTTTTAGCTGCAATATATACATTCAGATGAGGAATAACGCTCTCAACACACACACATACCTGCTTAAAGGCCTGAAGAACTTCTTGTCTCTGACTGAAGTGCCGGAAGAGTAGCTGAAGCGCTCCAGACACCAGAGGCGGATAATCGTGCATCGTTAAATGCAACAAAACTCTGAGAAACGTTCTGCCGCCATGATCATCCAAATCCAGTGGCGTATTCTCCTCACTGGAAAGAGAGCGTAGGAGTTAACTAGCATAGGAGACTGAACATCCCAGCAGGTTCTCTAGTCCAGCCAGCAGTGGCAGAACACCTTTTTTCTTACTATTAAATAAGAGGGAAATTTATCATATCAAGTGCTATCTTAAGACACGCTGGGTTTTTTAGTGTACTGCTTAATAGGGAGGCTATTCCAGAATCTCATTAATCACGGTTCACTCAGCTTACACTATCCACTTACATTTTTCGAGGTCAAACTATGCCAAAATATTTGTCCCTGTCAGCCTCACCCTATTGCTCAACTAGTTCTCGCCCATTCCTGCTACTAACCTTTCTCGCTCTTTATGAAATAAAACCCTCCCTCACTATCCAGGTTGCAATGCTAATTATGTCAAACACTTGAAAACCTCCTCTTCGCTCCCTTTCCTGAGCACGAGAAACTCATGTTCTATTTTTTCCTCAGTCCCCCCTGAATTTTTTCCATATTCTGCTTCCAACGGAGTCTGCATGCTTACATCAAAATTCTGCTTATTAATGCTGTAATGTATCTCTCCCCTTCTGCCTTCATTTAAGAAATGGGTTATCTTGGGTTTACAGAGAACAACCACAGCTCTGAGCAGCTTAAGGACAAGCTCAAGTACTTGGAGTCTGTCACTGACTCGCTGTGCTGTGATTTCAGAAAGGATAGAAGCCGGTCCGGAAGGCAGGCAGGCATGGAAGGTACAGCTCGCTTTGTTCTGTCATGCATGTGCAGTTTAATGCTGCATTATACAAAAAAGGATGGCTAAATATATATCTGCCTCAGTAGAAGTCCCAATCCTTGCCTACACAAACTTTCCACCAAAGATTTCGCTGCAGCACTCAGCTTAGATGCACTAATCCTCCAAGCTGGCAGTCACCCACGCAAGCGAAGAGCCCCCATGAAGATCTTTCTGGCTGAAGGACCCCTGTGTCCCTTATCTGTGTCTTTTAATACAAATGGCCACTCCTGCGAGCTGTATCAAAGGCATTTCAGGAAAATGCAGCCTAGGTAACTGTGGCAGCTGTTTCCAACCTTTTCCCAGTTATCACCTCGCTTTCAGCTGCAATCTCCACTCCTTGGGAGCCCCGAGGGCTGCAGCCTGGGAACTCCTGAGCTACCCCTCGATTAGCACTAGTGAAGAGATACTTTCCTTCCGCCAAAGATCCCCTCGGCTTGTTCTTCAATATGTTCAAAGTCTAGAGCTCCTGAGAAAACAAACAAGACAAATACGTCGTGTCAGAGTCGCCCCAAAGATGTTTTTGCAACCTAAAGCCATTTCAGATGGCGAGTGGTGATCTAGGTGCAAGCAAGGGGGGTCACAACAAGCTGAAAGGAACGCTGAGAGGTCACCGAAGCAGCCTGCTAAGGTAACGTAAGACAATAAATTATCCTGTTCTCAGCTGACAAATGAAACTGCATAATAATTTCAGCGACATCCACGCTTACTCCTCTCTCGCCTATGTTTAGATGGCACCAGCATCATTTCAGGGCACTGATGGGACCTGGTGTCACTCAGAGGGGCCATCCACAAGGAACACCAAACTTCAGCCTGGAGAAGTTCTGAAGTAACAACCGCAGCAATGACAGCAATACCCCTCTAAGTTTTTTGCATTTCCCAGTAAAGGTTTATACATTACGGCATGGGCAACGACCAATATTCTGAAACAAAAAAAATCAAAATGGTAAAGCAGACTCGGGAGCTCTCGCTATTCCACAAAGATTTGCAAAGGAGAACGGAAAGACAGCATGGGGATTTTACATCCTTGCCAAGAACGGATGAACTTTCTTCCCAAGTTCAACTTGCAGAAAAAGCTCGCGCCCTCCCTGCCAGCCCAGTTGCGAAGGCCCTGGCACCCCGGGGGGCTGCTGGACAGGCAGCCCGAGGAAAAAAAGTAAACATATCCCCTTTGAAGTGAGATCAAAAGAAACAGTCTCCTCCTTTGGAAGACTTCACATCTAAACCACATTTTCCTTAGCTTTCTCCTTTGTATCTAGAGATACGGTCCCCAAGTTGAGGAATGAAAACTGTTTGATGTCTAACGAGCTGCACTTTTGAAGTCCAGTTATTCCTACACGGTACAGGTCCTCACTACGGGAGACACTTCCCCCTGGGAAGCGAACATCCCATCTACCATATCCATTAACTATCCTGCTTTTGGTTGAGAACCCTGGACGTGACAAGCTCAGCAGCTGACTTGCATACCCTTGCCTAGCAGCACTGACATCTTCAGATGTCTTTGCCTTCCCACAGTACCTTTGGAAAAGGGAAATTTCGGGGGGGGGGGGGGTAGAGGCATCAAGCCAGGGGGAGAGATGAAGGACATTGATTACTTTAGGGAACCTTTTCATTCACCCAGAAACAATAACAGGAAAGACTCAATCGGAGGTAGATGACAGATCACATGCGGTAATGTTTATTTCAGGTTTTCTTTAAAGGCTTTTGGTCACACTTAATACGTGGAAACAAGCAGGAGAGAGTACAAATAAATCCTGGCTTCTGCTTGGGACAGATGGATATGATCCCTACTCCGTTACCCCCACGGCTAGCAGGGCACTGCTTCAGTAGGACCATCCATACACCAAAGCAAGGACACGAATCAATTATCCAGGCAGCACCTGTAAGATTAAAGAGCCT
Source organism: Leptosomus discolor (assembly GCF_034619465.1). Taxonomy (NCBI): domain Eukaryota; kingdom Metazoa; phylum Chordata; class Aves; order Leptosomiformes; family Leptosomidae; genus Leptosomus; species Leptosomus discolor. The sequence goes on from NC_141399.1 coordinate 2,210,865, forward strand.
TCCCTAACCCACACAAACTCACTCTTTGCAAATAACTAACCTGGTACATTAGCCGGCATTTCTTGATTGCTGCTTCCAGTGGGTGATTCAGCCATCTGGGCATTGCTTTCATCGAACTCATGTTTGAATATACAAAGCAGGCAGGAGATTCTGTAGTCCAATCTCACATTCAAAATAAACTGAGGATACAGAAGCAGGAAAACATTGAAATAACTTGCCTATTCCCAGCACGTGTACATTTACACACAACGCAGTGTTACCAACATGCACGATCAACGTCACCGAGACGAGAATTTAACTCGGAAAAGAGGCATGTAAGCGTTTCCTTAAAAATCCCCAGAATTCAGTATTTTTTTTGCAGTGATTTCAACGAGCATACGATATGCCCGCAGTAATAAACACTTCTGAGCAGCAGATTTTTGGCTGCCCGATACAGGCAGCCTCACCCCGCCCCCCCCAGGCCAGCGAAGCGGCGTTTCCATCTCCGTCCTGAACCCAGCAGAACCCAACAGCCCGGCACCGCCGTCCTCCCCGCGGCCGAGAGCCGACCACGGGCTGCCCGGAGCCCGGCGGCTGCCGCACACCGCCCCCCGTTCAGGCGGGCTGTACTAGCCAGGGCCAGCGGAACCCCCAGCGCGGCAGGGACCACCTTCTCGTGGTCTTCCTCCCTCTGGAGGAAAGAAGTACGACGCAAAGAACACACTCAGATTTCGGGGAAAACGCTTAATGCCAGTTTTAATACGCCATGGTAACAGGGGGAACGCTGGCGCGCTAAAATATCCCATGGTGCATGCCAGGCCGTAAGAGAAGTTCTGGCTTGAACTAAAATTAGCGATGGGGCAAGGAAGTGAATCAAGCCTCCCCTACGTGCTGCATCTGCTGCCGAGGGGAAGGGCGCAGCCTCAGCCCCAGCTAGGCGAGAAGCCTCCCACGGGGGCAGAGGGAAGGCACACCGCGGCTTTCCTGCTGCTTCGCATACTTTCGCCCACACGGCGTTTGCAGCATTCTGGCCTCCGTGAACTCGCCCGTGAAGCTACCGAACAGAAAAGGGACTCCTACACGGAGGGAGGGAAGATGGGTTTCAGTGCAGTTAATTTTACAGCAACGTTCATGTGGAGAAGGGAAAAACTCCAAACTTTTCTCCTTGTGTCCCGACGATTTAGGAGTGAACAAGCGAGAAAAGCCCGACAGATGGAAGAGACAGAGAGGCTGGCAAATGTGCATACAGAAAACACACTTCGGGCTGATGGCTGTACGAGGAGGGGCCTCAAGTATCTCCCTCTTTCCATGGGGCACTTAACAAGATGGCCCTGTAGACTCAGAGAAACGACTAAGGTGGAAAAGGAGCTCCACTTCAGCAAGTCAGACTGTTTACAAATCACTGGCAAATATGCAGATGCCTATCGCAAACTCATTTCTATTAAATTGTTCTAGTGACAGCATAATATATGATCACACATTAAGCACTCCATGCCTGAAAAGTCACCCTTGTCATGCTTTACCAGTTTGAGAGAGGCACGTATAAGGCATGAGTGGATCAAAAGGCAGCACGGCACGATGTTAATGCCTAAAGCCAGCACAAGACGCTACGTGAATTTGTGTGGCTAGTACCTGAAGTATTTCGATGATCTTCAGCTTCGTGTCCATTACCAGGATGTCCTCTTTCTCTGGCTCGCTCTGCTTGACGTTACCCTCCGGGGCAGCAGCGAGCGGAGTCATGGGCAGGAACCCACCGCCTCTGAGCACCACCTGGGTCATCAGCTCACCGACGCCGTGGATCGATCTCATCACGTTGCTCCCTTCAGAGGCACGTAAACAGGTTAAGGTTATGATGGTGTCATGGGACTGCACTAACAGGGCAAGGACCCTCCACAGCCTACGAAGTGAAATTGCCTCGACATTAAACGAGGCCACGCGGACACCTAAATCCCTGGAAGTCAACAGAAGCACCGCAGCACTTGCAGAAACCCCCCCCCCGCCCTCTCCCTCTTTCATCGCAGGCATTACTCCGCTGTACAGCCCAGCCACAGACAGAAAGGAGAAGATTTCCAACCCACCCTGACATTTCGAGACGAGGTAGAAGCCACCAAAGGACGATCTGCTCTGCCAACCGTTTTTCAGCCTTACCTTTACTTTCCTCGCCTTTTGCCATCTTGGTAATGGGGAAGATGGTAGTGATGTGCACGCAGTCTAATATAGCAAGGAGGATTTTGGTTAGCCTGAGGAGGTCACAGAAGTTGTAGAAACCAAAATATATCAGATTTCTGGCTAAGTTAACAACCTACCAAAATAACAACAAAAAGCCCGATTAATACTAAACATTTTGCTGTCGCAATCAAGTTGTCTTTTAACACAGTGAAAACAGCGAGAACCTGGGCTGTGAGTCATATCATAATACCTCCTATTTCCATAAGACTGCATAGGGCTACATTCTACCAGAATTTTCTATTTGCCTACAAATACTGCAATGCCTGGAGCAACAGCCTGTACCTGCGATTCGCATTCTGTACCTACAAAGTCACACCGCATCTGTCTCACTACGGAAAAGGTAACACAGGTCAAAACTAGAGGGAATGTACGGATGCTTTTCATGGTTTTGTCTTACAAAAAACCCAGCAGACTTCTAAAGCTTGCTGCCACCAAGTTATAAAGCTTCCCCACAAGCCCTCCACATGCACTGCTTCAAGAGCCACACATGGTAATTTCAAATATAGTGCAAATATTTAACGTAGCCCCGTTACCTGAAGTATATTCCCACCAGTGCTTTTCTTGCCTTTTTTTTTTAAAAAAAAACCCACATCTTTTATTCAATTAATGGTTTTTTAGGGAATACTAATGCATGGATTTGCTACATTTTCTTTGCACAGACAGACAATTTTAATAGGTCAGTAAGTCACAGGACACTGCATTGCTCTCTTCGTGGGTAACGCTGTAAGCTCGAGAAACTATCTGTGCATGCAGACGTAGTGTTTAGTTTTTGAGACTATTTATTCCAGTAAAGCTTGACTTTGCAGTAACAGAGCACAGAAAGTAAACAAGGCTGCTGCAAACCTAAGACACAAGCTCACATTCATTAATTGTATTTCAAGAACTATCACTGCAAACTCACAAACTTCAGTGGGGCTGCTTGCACAAGGAGAAAGGACTACAGTGGGCAGGAGGAGCCTGCTGAGGCTCAGCACTCACCAATTACTTGCCCATCTATTTGGTGTTGAAAAAAGTACCAACATTCCACATTAAAAAAAAAAAGAAAAGGATAACGTCAGAACTGGATAACTACCTCGAAAGTGAGCTTATTTTTCTCTTTGTCAGAGAAAGGGAACCTCTGACACACCACATCTCTTAAATATTCCTCTACAAATTCCATTGTTTGTGCAAATCTCTCCTTAATTTCATCTTTGGAAGTTCCACTGCTGTCATAGCTGAAGAGGAAAAAACAAAACACAAGACAAAACACAAAACTTAGCATGCAAATACACAGGGCTCTTTTCCCCGACACCATTTTTCATTGTTTTGTCAAAACCTAAGAGAAGTTAAAGGCTGTTAAATGATTTACCCAAACGAGGGAGTCAGGAAGCTGACACCATAATTTCCTGGCTTTTGCTGTTTTATCCCATATGCTCATTTTGCACTATTTAAACATGTCTGAGGAAGACAAAGAGAGATAATTTGGTCCCAATAAAAAAAAAAAACCCAAACCCTTATTATTTTAGTGGAAACAACGACAAGCCCTGTACAGCGTTAAGCAGAACGGATGTGGCCCAGAGATGCTGACTGCGGATGCTATTTTTCCTCCAAATAAAAACAATCTATATGCAAAGTAGGCATTAATTTTTCCTAACACAAATTCTAGGTTTGTTTCTCAGCGCGCGCAGAGAGCGTTCAAAAGAGACACCCCCCCCACCTTCCGCTAACTGCTTCTGTTCTCCTGTTTGATCACGTATCACCCTCAGCCTCTGCCAGAGCCGAAGCCATTTGTTGCTCTGTTTTGGCATTTAAAGTTCAATATGATCTACTGCATCCCTCCCAGCAAAGAAAACTAGGCTAGCGAAGAGGGAAGGGAGGGAAAACCCCAAGAAACCACTAAACACTAGTTCTAACACTGACAAGGCTCAAATTCCTAACACTTAACATGAATGTTCAATGTTCATTTTCTCCAACTCAGAAGAATTGGGTTCTGAACAGCTGAAGGACTATAAATTCGAAATTATTTGTATTATCAAGAGTTAACACAAGCCTATGGTCAAGAAATCACGTCTCCAGCCTAGCTGTGGTTTTGGGTAGGGTTTTCACCACTGTATCAGAGTATTTTCCACTGGAGGTTAAGGAACGTGACTCTGCCTCCAGCACATTACTGGCTTCAGCGTTTTCCCCCTTGCTTTTGCTTGTGCAAGCTACCATATGGACAGTCTGCCCTGAAAAGTCTATACTCTAATCAAATAAGGCAGGAGGAAAAATGAAATATCCTCCCTTGCTTTCCCTCCCCAAGGCCAGGTCACTTGTCACATCACCCAAATCACAGCCAGACCATCGCCGTGAGATGGAGACAAACCCCTGCTGCCTCACAGCTTGCACCACGTGCACACAGGAAGGTTATTTCGCTCGCAGGAAGGTTCTCTCCAGCAAACATTACAGGCAAATGAAGCTACAGGGTTTGAATGTTATGGATTTTTATTATTTCTTTTTTTTTTTTTTTTAACAGAAACAGTATAAATAATGCATGACCTTAGGATTGATCTGGTTTTGTTTTAAAAATCAAGAGCCATGTCATTTCCTTTCCCACACCATTCCAGCAAGCACTTACTCATCAATGGCAATTTCAGAAGGTATTTCAGACCACAGGCGAGCATACTTCACCGGCGTTACTTGTTCCTGGGGGTCACGATCAACGTGCATGTGAAGCATGAGCCGGCAGAACGACGCTCTCAGATCATACGGCAAGTTTTCATCAGACATGCAACGGAGAATGAGGTCCACATCCAGCTGGCCAGATATTTCATTTATGGCTAAGTACTGTCGATCAAGGCACATTCTAGCAAAGAGGTTTAGTTGGTATCTTCGGGGGAAAAAAAACAGACAAACAGCTTATACCTTAATTTCCAGAAACGTCCAGTGGGTACAGTAGTGATATGCTTTTATACGTATTAACAGCATGGATCTTCTATTTTCCAGTGCTACGGCTATACTTGTTACGGAAAGAATAAAGCACTTATCAAACACTAATAAAAGATAACATAGTGGCAAAGTAGAATAAAAGGAGTAATCACATTTTCCTGAGAGTTATCTAGAATTAAATAACGCCGTTTATGAAAGCTACAGAAGAATCCAAAGAACACTTAAGGCAACTCAGCCTAAATACTGTAGAAGACCTAACACTTCTTACTGATGCCAAAGCCAAAGTTGTTCACTGACAAAACAATGTAGATGGACTACAGAATCCTTAAAAATTAGGCATCTGATTAACAGCTCCTGAGCTCTGCTCCCTTCAGTGAAAGAATTGGTAGAGAAAAAGCTGAACTTAATTCCTAAGTTTCTGGGTCCCTAAACTAAAAGCAAACAACTGGCATTTAAGGTATGCACGTTCAACAGACTGACAATCAGCCTTCAGTCATACAGCACATGCCCGACATCCACGGGTATGCACACAGGCTTGTGTTGAATAGTGTCAACTGTGAGGTTTCCTAACGAAACGAACCTTTAATGGAAAGCAGACTCCTTTCCACTCTCAGCACTCCTCAGGGGAATTGGACCAACCAGTATTCTAAACCCTTAAGCATGTTCACATGTCCATAACGTAGACTAAAAATACTTAACACCATCAATTCTACTTAAAAACAAGTGTGAGAGAATCTATTTTGAAAGCAGATACAACTCTTTAAAACACATCGGAGAGGTCTCCTTTTGAGCTCAGCCCTCCAACAGGCTCAAATACAAACATGCATTAGGCAGCCTACTGCGAGAACCACTTCGATGGAAGAGATAAGGCAAAACAAGGTAGCTCTTAAAAATAAAAATATCTAGTCGTACTTTCTGCATCACCCCAACCCAGTCAGTCAGACTACTCTCAGAAGTTTATAACCCAGACACAGGAATTCGGTCTGGGCTGAAACCTGACCTTACGCTATGCCAAGAACTTGGTGTCTTGTCAAGTCATCTGGAAACATCGCTTCGTGTCAGCAACTGCTAAAAGCATAGTTTAAGCCGTACAAAAGAGCACTGCACATTAATCAAACCGAACTTGTGGCACTTTCATGACTTCATACATCGTCCTGCTGAGAACTACGGGACCACTAAAGGCTTTGAACTTGGAGAGAAATTTGGAAGGCAGGGAGAGCAGCAGCAAGATCTTTACAGTCAAAAGCAAAGCCACCTGCACACTGAAATCCCGCTCCGCCTGCAAGCAGCTGTTCACCCCCACGACCATCTCAACACAGGTCACCTGAACGGCCAACACGCAGGCTCCCTCCTAACACCCACTCACCAGGAAGCCAAGCAGAACCCCACATGAGGTGCTCTGCCAACTCATCAAACTGTAATTACCTTCTTTTTCAAATCAGTTGAAACTTGCTCACGCTGGTAACTGGACTTCTCACCACAAACAACTTTGTGCTTTTAGCCCTCACTTCAAAGGCCTCACCCTCACTCTAACGGCTGTTTTGTCCCTGAAACCAGTATCCTTTCCCTCCAAACCAGCTACAGCCTAGATACCAAAGCTTCCCCACACAGCCTTGATGAACTTTGCCAGCCAACTACTGCGCGTGCTGTTAACCTGTAGTAGCTGAGTACGTCCCGATCTTCCTTCTGCCCTTCCTTAGCATCTTGAGCCAACTCTCTGATACTCTTACTGCGGATTTCCTTGTTACTGTCTCTCCAGAATAACCACACTTCTTCCTCATCTTCTCCGACTTCCAAGGCATTTTCTCCACTTGACACTTCTTCAAACTCAAATCGAGAGAGGACCAGCCTGCCAGAAGGAAGCCAGGTTAGATTACAAACTGCCGAGCCCCACGCAGATCTTTCAGAACATTTCTTTTAAGACATTTGCTAAAAAAAGACACTTGCTAAAATGTACTGGTGAGATCCAAGGAACTAATTTTACGATCTCACCTGCATTTAGAAAACACAAATTTTATTCCTCAACTCTGCAAAGTAAAAGCAGAGTATCTTACTCTTTCAGCAGTAGCAGTTTACTACATAAAATCTTTGGGGTTTATCATTGAACATATTAGGTCAGAATAATCTAAATTTATAAGCTTTCCATTCAGCCTTAAAAAGACCAACATTTCAGCTCCATTCAATCGATGAAGATAAAGAAACAAGGAAGTTCAAGGCACGTCTAACTGACTTTCAAAAACATCTTTACAGGAGAACTGGTTCAAAGATCATTCAACAGACTAGGAAAGGATTTGGTAAACAGAAATATCTACAAATCTATTAGTTCTGTATCCCTTAAATGCCAACTGGATCAGAACTTCTTCCTGCTTACATGGCACAGTAACGAGAAACAAATCAGCCACTAAAACTAAAACGGCTTTGGGGGCTTTTAGCTCTTCAGCAAAAAAAAAAAAAAAAAATCACACAACTGAAAAAGGCAAATTGAATACACAAGGATAAGAACAAATAAGTGATGTAGCAACTTTAACTGCTGGTGGAAATAAATACAGTCTTTATGATTTCATGAAGAGAATGAACTGTGAAAAAATATGCTCATCCATTTGTGTTTTAAACACTACCTGACAAACACCTGCCTCCTTTTTACAGTATTTTGATGATGATTATCTGTGCCCTATTCCAAATATCGAACAAACCCATCTTTATGAGAGATAATGGGGATTTGGTGCCTGCTACGATGCGTCAGCAATGGCAGGGCAACGCTGGAGACCCAAATCCGAACCGCCGAGGGCGAAACGGGCGAGCAGAGATCCACCGGCTTCCGCTTTGCTGCAAGCTGAGCTCAGCGGGCAAAGCAGCGCTCCCTCACTTCCAACACCTGGTGGAGGAATGCCTGAAGGCCAGAGGAGGATCAGGCCCACAGGACCCTGCACACCTTCCTGCAAAGCCTGTCTGCTTCGATCAAACGTGAGCGCTGAGAACGCATATGGCAGGCGTCTGCCGTCAGCAGCACCCGTTTACTGTGTGCCTGAAGAGGACCCCACGCGCAGTTAACTGCTTTCTCTAGACGTGCCAGCAGGGCTCGCAGCTTTGAATCACCTTCCTTCTGTTTCACGCTAGGAAAACCATCTTTAAAGGCATTAACTCACTTAGTTTCAATGAGAATGTCTGCATTGGCTGGATTCAGCACGGCTTTACAAATCAACTCCTGTGTCACCGGAATAGACTTGTTCATGGAAACGCACAGATCCGAGAGGTAATCCAAAAACCTGTTGGAAAACGCGAGCCAAAAGGGTATCAATCCTTGTTGAGATCTAGACTGCAGCAATCTACATTTCAGAAAGAAAACATCCAGAACTCCATTTTAACATGGCAGAGCGAGACTGTTGCCCAAGGGGGAAGTTACGGCGAGTGCCAAAAAAAGAAGTGAACTAGCTGTGCTTCCTTACTAGCAAGTTGGCAGGTACAGATTTTTCCCAGAAGGCTAAGAGGAAAAGGGTAATCACACACTCAGAAATGCAGATCTCACCTGGGCTCCCTATTTTTCCTCACAAGACTAACAAAGGTGTCGATCTCGGCAGCCGTGATGTGCTTCTCCAAGAGCTTGCGGTTGTTATGAAGCAGTGCCGTAATAGTGTCCTCGGCCAAGACGTCGTAGCCGATTTGCTTCTGCATGAAGCCGAACTGCTTCGCAATGTATTCCTTCAAACCACAGAGGGAAGGACAAAGGAGGTGTAATTAATTCTCAAAATTTCAGAAAATACTCCGTAACAGCAAGCAGTAAGATGGTCGCGAATACCAACAACCCAAGAAGCAAACGGGATGAGATTCAAATCGTTCTTCTTTCAAGAGAAAGCAAGAAATGACGGATAACCTCAACACCTCCCTCCTGGGCTGCGCACCACCAAGGCATTTATCCTTATCTGATATAAGTTTAGTTTTAATAAACGGCAACAAAAAATGAACATCCTTAATTCACCTGTCAACTTCCAACGGAGCTTGTTGTACACGAGTGAACAAAGTCTTATAATTCCCCTGGATTTGACAATTCCGTTGTGTTCTTAAATTCCCTTTAGAACTGGTACTAATTAACACTGCATATAGTCTCTGACAGAGATGAAAAATGCCAGACAAACTGAGCAACCCCAAAATCTCTTGCCGACTGTACAACCACAGCACAGCATAGCAGCGTTTCAGGAACGCAACGCAGCTTTTGCAGGTTTTTGTGGAGCACAGGAACAATTCAGGGCCATCGAAAGCCACAGGCCTATTTCAAACCTGATTCTTTCGGTAATCCTGCTGAGAGTGCCTCAGCACTCTGTAGCAAAGCCGGCATATGTGTCTGAAAGGAGCATGACGCTGGTCTCCAAGCTCCTCCAGCCGCAACATTGGGCCGTCACCGCTGTCCGTAAATGGGGCTTGCAACAACTTGAAAATCTACAGATTTATTAAAAAACAAAGATAAAATCCCATAAGACACTGCCTTCATCTGATTAAAATCAGTGTAAAAGCACTGTGACAGTGTCTTTAGATTTCTAAAAGGTTCCTCACTGTAGTTACCAAACTTCTGGGCCACAGAGCAGCCTGGACAGAAGACATGGTTGATCACCTTTATTCAACGCCATATTCTGTATTTTTTTCTTCTAGCAACCGTCTGCCTATAGAACCCCGCCAAGAGCCTGCTGAAAGCTAGAAACTCAGAGGATCTTTTGGTCCCAATAATTTGGCCAGATTCTCTGTTATTTCTCTTTTCTGACCATCCTTCTTATAAGGCAGAGTTTCTAGAGAAAAACGCCGCCTACCTGCTTTAGGATATTCTGTTCTCTCATCAGTTTTTGCCGCTCTCGATTAGGTTTAGAAAATACCACTTCAAGGACGTCTTGTCCAGAGTTAGTTCCCCCAGTAACAAAGTAGACCAAATCCTCCAACAATTTGGTAACAGACCTACAGAAAAGCCAGAAGTTAATACAAGACAACAAATTCTATCTCTTAAAAGAACAACTCCAGTGTGAGTTTACACAGATTTCAAAATGCCAAGTGAAACAAGAACATCAATTACAGACTGACTTGGACACAGGATAAAGCACATGGGTTTGTACAGAACTTGAAACTAGAACTAATGCTCCCTGTTGCTGCGGCCTTACTGTCCAATAGCTAAACCACGGCAGCAGTAAGACAAGGGTATCACTTTAGGGCAACTATACACTCACCAAATTCTATTTGGCAGTTCTTTAAATTGCCAAAAGTCAGGCGATTTTTCCCTCCCAAGGCCGAATAAAAGACATTGGCTACAGAAGCACAGGGGCCCTGGTTTGACACAGCCCACTCTGCGCTCTTTTTGTGTGGTCACATACCACGCACGGACCTTGGCAGAGGATTTGCAAGAAGTCATATGTTCAGTCTTCCCAAGTTGGATTATAAATTCCCACACTTGATTGGCAAAGCCCATCAAGGAAGGTATGCTGTGGATTATTCCTCCAAGTTCCCAACAACAGTTCTCATGCTCTCATTTCACAGGACAACGGGCAGAGCTTGACAGAACGGGCCTGAGAACCTCCACTAAGGACACGTCAACAATAAAACCATCAACTTTTTTTTTTTTTAAATCTCATCAAGGAGGAAACACAATCTCTCTTCTGAAGATAGCGTACATAGACAAAATTTTCAAAGAAGCAGTTACTGAGTAAAAGAAACAACATTATCTGAACCAAATTCTTGTTTCCTTACCTTCTTTCATTCTGGGTTATTGTTCCCTTTTCCAACTTGCCAGCAATGGAACCTAAAACCTTACTTGCATCATTTGCAAAATCCAAGTCCCGAACCTCTGCAGGGGAAACGGGTACTATGGCAAAAGCTTCTTTGTCCTCTTTCACCGGAGAAGTACCAATCTGAAACCCAGGAAGGTTTTATCATCAAACCAAAAGGCAGAAAACAAAGTAATTCACATAACTCGGCGATAAGGACACAGAAGAAAAGCCACGCTCCACATGCACAGTGTGAGGCTACTGATGAAATCAAACTCTGGGAACAGTACCCCTCTGTGAAAGCTCAAAGCTGTTCCTAAATCCTGAAAGACATCGGGTGAGACTGAAACAAAGTGCTGTAAACAGTGGGAAGAAAAAAAAAGCCTCCTTGTGATGACCGTTGTACAGTACAAATTGAACAGCATAACTAGCAAACTGCCACGAAAACCTAGTCTTTAAGAGACAGTATTTTGCATAGGCACTGTTCATTCCTGTTCCACTGCTTGCTGTCTGACAAACCCAGCAGTCTCAAGGGACTGGAACTTCTCCTGCCAACAACGCTTGTCTGAGAGTACAGGAATCCAAGGGTGTACTTACATAAAGGAACACCACTCACTTTAAGCATCACAGGTTTCTCCTCTTCTTTATCAATAGGGATATTGGTACTGTGAACCCAGGTGTTAGTGCAAAGGTGTCTAAGTCTGACGTAAGAGTTCCTGAAAGAAAGTCAAAAGTTTCAAAGCATGAATCGGTTTCCCAGACGAGAAGCCTTCACATGGTTCGAATTGCAAGACATTGGCAGGAACAAGCGGGGCAAAAAGAAGCGTCATCTTTATCCAGGCTGCGTAACGTAACAGGAACGAGCCTCTTCCTTCCTTATTTCATTCTATAAATTCACCTTAGGAAGTCTCCTCATCTAACAAAGTGTAAAGCAGAACTACGTCTGTATTTTTTGGCTGTAACTCAGCTGCTGCACAGTAACAAATTAAGCCTCTTCAAGTCCTCACCTTTCCACATGCTATAGTGTACCTGAGCTGCCCGATTCCTCCTTCATCTTGGTATTTTTCAGCCTATACCTCCCTGATATGCACTTCATACTTTCCAATCACAGTTTTTTGGCTCTGTGTATAGCTAGTCAGTGCTGTACCAGCACCAAAGGTCCATTAAGATACCCGAACAGGAGAGCAGCATGGAACAACTTCCCCTGGCAGAAGCCCTACGGGGACAGCAGTTCCCAGACTGTTTTCCCAGGTATTTCTGGCAACGACACCAATTCGCATGTACCAGCTCTTTGATAAAACATGTCAGGCCAGGGTTAGATAAGCATCTTAGGCCAGGACAAGAAACACAGCTGCAGCACAACCTCCTCTCTCCACACAACCACGGCAGCCCAAAGGACAGAAGAGGCAGCCAGGATGGCTGCTTTTGGCGGCCACGTTAACTTCTGCTAAATTAGAGCATCTGGCGATTTAGAGAGTCGCTTAGATAAAGCAGATGCAACAAATAGGCTGGGCTTTCTCCGTGGGAACAGACAGCAAAGAGCCTGCAGGCAGACTGCGTATCTCTGAAGGGTACAGAAGCTTTTAAGTACCAAGAGGTACCAGAGGAACAGTTAATGACATGTAAACCACAGAAAATGAAGTGCTAAATACTTGATGTTACATCCCAGCTAATATAATACAGACAGGTCACGGGGGTGGCTTGATAGCATACCCAAGGCTTTCAGTCCCAGTTTGGTCACTGGGAAGGAGACTTTTCCCACCTGTAAAATGGGGTTCTGTTACTTATAACTCCATTGTAAAGTACTAAAGTGAAGCTCCAGGCACTTGCTAAGTATTTCTATGTTAATTTGAGGAAGAACCTTAATTCCAAAGGACAGAAGAAAAACAGCAGGAGATAGCTTTGCTTTTAAAAAAAATTAATCATTTGAGTCCAAAGCAGATAGTCAGCCCTACCAGCACGCCTAGCTGTACCTGGGGACGAGGCTGTCTCCTCCTCGCAAGGTGGTAGGGTCCAACTCAAATATGGAGGAGATATCGTTTCCTTCCGGCACGGACACCAGAGAGTACGCCATCTTCTCCTGAGCACTGTGCAAGCCTCTTCTGGAGGCATCCTGCTCAGGGTCCAGCTGTGGAAGGAGTCCCATCACACACAGTCAGACCAAGCCCTCCAGCCCCACCTGCCTAGTGTTAAATAGATGGGTCCTGTAATTTGCAGACACTGAGCCACTCCAAGTACTGGTCAAGACAGATGGGCTTTAAGACACCAGTAAAACTGACAAGTAGCTGCTCTGGCCAACCATTTCTTCCCTTTCCCTGGTGTTAGTAATTTCTAAGCATTTCTGGATCACAAACACAATAAATCCTAAACCATGGAGGTTATGTCTTGTGGACAGTGCCAGGAGAGACTCAAAATCTTCCAGCCATTCATCCCACAGTGCACTGGGAACTCTGTCTGGTTTTGGGCGACCCACACCTGCTAAGATCCCCACGCCTGACACTACTAGCTCTTGAAATGTACTGAATGTATCGCAAGCATCACTTAAACAAGGTAATTATGTGAGCTGCAAATATAAGAATGAGCAACACTATGTACCAACAATCTTGCTGGGAAATAATCAACTTCAGCAGCAAAAACGGGACTTGGATCTGTCAGTCACAGACAAGCGAAACAAGAAGCTAATCAAGGAGTTGGACGTCTTGCTGTTCCCACTACAGCTCATGATGCACTCAAACACTACAGCTTATAGGCACTCAAACACAACGATATGCTACAAAGGCCAGGGCATCAGAAGTATCTTTATTTCCAAGGTGCTAGCAAATTAGCAGCCTCCTCTAGCAAAGTAAAGATACTGACATGGGCTGAACAAAACCTTGGATTTTCAGATGAAAGGACAAAAGGGTAGAAACAATAAAGACAAATGGGGAAAAAGGAACAACAACTTTCTCTAAAAGCTTTCCTAGGGAACTACCAGCTATCACTGGCCAATAGAGAAGTTGCTAACTGTCTGGCACAACACGGGAGCCAGCTGTCCCTGTATAAATAACTAAATCCTAGAGGTAATTGTCAAAGTGATCAAGCAATCAATTTATGGTCATGGCAGCAGGGGAAGGCAGGCACCCAAAGCAGTCAGCACTCTGTCTTTCAAAGTCCTGGTGCAAGGCATTGCAATCCTCCAACATACGGAAAAGGTATCTAATGTTGCTTGTGCCTCAGGATATTCTGTAGTTAGCACATTTGTAGTCAATGAACTTGGATGCAAAGCAGTGACATTTAAAGTCTGATTTTGCACATGGGAACAGACAGTTAGCTGTATGGAACAGAAATACATATTGGGAGCATGCCTCCAAGAGAAGAAGCAGCTATACACTCAACAGAGTCCATCTGGAGGCTTTACACTGGAAGAAATTCACTCACTTGGAATGAATTCTCCGAATTTCAGCTGTCTCCTCCATCCCCACAGTAAGGCAGCTACTCTGCATTAACAATTTGTACTTCAGCAGACAAGCGGTCAGTTATTGAAACTGGGGCAAAGCTGAAAATGAGTATGAAACCAGAAAGTAGGAAATGGGGCGATTTAGGAAGAACTAAAACTTCAACCCCAAAGCTGACAACAGCAGTGCCCTTTGATGCTGAAAGGTACCAGCTGGCCGCTCACCCATGCCCTCTGAAACCCCACTCTTGGACAGGTCCCTGAGGTATGAGGAGAAAACGACAACAAAACACAGAGCTGTGCAAAGAAACCTGCCGTCTTGCAGGCAGCTCACATTTGGATCAAGCTGGTGTTTGGATAAAGCAGCCGACACCATCCCGTCACCAGGGAATGTTAAACGATGCGGCAATTTCGTGTCAGAAACGAATTATGTGCTCCCGAGCCTATTTTTATGGTCTGGTTTTGCCACCTAGTGGTAAAGAGACAGAGCAGGGAAAAGCCAGCACAACTCTGAAGCCAGTGCGTTATCGCTGTTACTGCGCTTATCAGAAGGAGGCATCCGCATATCACCAGTAGGGTGGATGTCTACGTAAGAGACCTCAACATTGATTAACCTTCAAAAAGTTAAACCACCAAAACAGTGCAATGTTGGGTTCTCCCTCTGCCCCAAGCAACAGCTTGCGGGGGGGTTGTTCATTTTTTTCAGTACGTTTACTGAAGTCAAGCCGTCTGAAGATCAGTGTTTGCTGCCTAATACCACCAAGAACTAACCGGGATATCAGCTCAGTATCTGGGGGCAAGGGTAAGCGTTTTAATGGCCAGGCTATAATGACAGATCCCTTTAGGAGGAAAAAATCCACCCTGCAGGATTTCAAAGCATCACAGCGCATTCATCTTTTAAAAACTGGGGGAGTAGCTCTTTTTCATATATTCAAATGGAGCAAATCTTCCATAATACAGGATAAATGGCCAAGAGAGCTGCATAAGCCTACAATCAAATCCAACTACATATAATCCACAATGGAAAGTGCTGTTCCAGTTTCATCTGTTCTTAACTACTGAGGCAATGCTGCTTCCCTCTGGCATCAAAGAGAAGCTTCTATTAATACAAAGCATCAGCACGCTCAATCTTTGACACAACAACATTTACTGAAAACAACACAGACTTGCTTCCACAGGAAAATCACAAGAACGGCACTGAAATCGTTCTCACCCTGCCACTCCTGCTCTCTAGACCCTTTATCCTGGCTTTCCTGTGACAAGCTAAAACAAGAGGGGGAATTAATTTCTTAAATGTCAGATGACTGACGGGCACAGCACTACGTGACCATCCCTTTCGGAACACTTGCCATCTGGTGTCACCTTGAGCAACTTGCTTGTCAGACCTATTCAAGAGAGTGCTTCAAGGAAGCAAAGGTTTCAGAAGCAGGAAGACAGAAGAAGGCATGCTACAAAGGGGGGAGGTGAGGGGGTCCAGGTAACATAGATTCGGTTCCAAGTGCATTGCTCTTCACTAAAGCCTAATCCAGTTTTCAATATCTGCTCCTCTGGAGAGGCCTCAAAAAACCTTCAGCTCATTCTCTGTTTTTCAGTTTCTTCACTAGCGACAAAGCCTGGACCATCTATGCACTGGCCAGGTAAATACCTGGGCCTGTGTCAAGCCCTCCTCAATCAGGGGCAAGATCATACTCTTGCCTATACTTACTGAGGATTGACACTCCAGGTCATCTTCCTCATAGTCAGGGTTTACCTGATGAAACAGAATCACAGGCACGTCAAAACTCTAACAGAGCTGGAAGGGGGAAACAACCTCGGCGCGGTCTAAACTTATTTTGTAAAAAAAAAAGGCACTCTACCGCACTCCCAGGCATGCAGAACAAATACACTGTGCAAACGACTCATTTCTCATCGGGCATCTCTCTGTCCGTGACCTAAGCAGTTAAATAATCTGCACACATGCAGAGAGATTGATCTGGTTCAGGGTAATCACTAAAGGAGCAAGAGAAGTAGAAAGTTACCAAGTTTTAGGGTTGTTTTGTTTTTTTTTTTTTTTTAAATCCCAAGTGGAATTTCCTCCTAGAAATTACTGGCTTCGCAGAAATCTTTTAGAACAAACTCTATTCCAGCCATGGATCAGGTGGGCAATCTCCTCTGGTATATTTTTGCACGATGTAAGCCCATGTTTTTGTTTTGGCTGATTAGCCAACTCAAGATTTACTGGAAAAGCTCTATACCGGATCGCTACTGAAAAGGATTTGCGAGCGTGCATGGGACAAAATGCTGCCGTTTTTCTAATCTGCTTATCAGAAGAATATAAAATGGGGTGTTTAATCTGGACCTTTCCCACCGCAGCTCTCAGGTCAATAGCATGGGCTGGGACAGCCCTTCCGCCCCGCTATATGCTCTTACATCCAGGACAGCTTTTATTCACCCAGGTTAGTGTACTGGCATGTTGATATTCCACGCTGTACAGCAAACAGAAGTACTCTTAATAAATGTTTACAACTGTTAAGCAGCAAAACTCCCAAAAAACCCTTAGGCTTTTTTTTATTTTTTCTTTTTTTTTTTAAATAAAATGTCTTGAAATCTTGTTTCAAGAGGGGAAAGATGTCCACTACGGACAGAGAAAAGGACTTATTTGGTTTGTGCTTGGACAGCCAAGGGTTACCTGCCCTTCTTACAAGAGCGGCCTGAAGTCTAACTGCGTTTTCATTTTACAGTCAGTTCAACAATTCCGCTTGGAAATCAGTGCTTCAAGAGAAACTAACAATAGCCGAATTCATTTTCCCCCAAAGGCCATTTACAATTCATTAATCTGTTAATAAATTAATCTTGATTCTACCGCCCACATCACAGGATACTATTTAGTGTCTATTCTTTGCAGGAGAGTTACTGCCTCTAGCGTTCACATAAAAAGTGAAGTAAGCTCAAGACCACCCCTGTACCGTGGTATTCTTTCGAGTCTCTTTCGCCTTGTTTTCTGTGTTTAACCATCTACTTTTGTACTAAGGACCCAAACACCACTCTCCTCCCCTCCCCTGTGTCTATTTTTAGGGCAGGAAATGAAAGATTTTCAGAAGGTGTAAAAGGAAGAAAATACTGTGGAAGGCAAGGCAGAGACCCTAAGCGAGCCCCAACACCTACCTCTGCTGCTAGGTAGTGTCCAGTAGCGAGGTGTTTGAACCTGAAAAGGCTATTCCAGTAGCCCGCCCCACCACGACAAGGATCATGCTGCACCACCTACAGGGGAAGAGAAACCACATTGACGCCACATGTCAGCGACCTCCCCTGCAAACACAGCATTTACCTTATTTCACGGGCAGGTAAGGGCAAACAGAATGAGGAGCTCCAGAGAAGCTCAGACCACCTTTCACACGTGAACACCACACAGCACAGTAAATACCTTGAGCTGGCTACAACTCGCTCACTTCATCAATTTACGGATGACGGCAGGAAGACTACGGTGCGAAAGGTAATTACAGAAGGTGCTCTAGATGGGCACGTGTTGCTAGGTCTGGGAACAAGCTTCCTGAAGAAATGCAACAAATCCTTTACCTTTCTGGTATCATTAATTTTTGACCTTCTTAAAGCGGATGAGGGAAGACACCTGGAAGTATTTTGAACGCAACGGTGCTGTACAGAAGGGTATGAAGACTGCTGCATCTGCTTGCTGACTTCCGAGGCAAGCAGAGCCTCCAGCGTCACACAATGTGTTACTTCACAGCGGCTACTCCCTGGGTACACCCGCTTCCCTAGGGAAAACTCAGCATCGCTGACCCCTGCCTCTCGGGAGAGGACCACCCTGCCTCTGCCTCGCACTGACGTACACAGGGGCAGTTATCACAGAAGCTACTGGTGTGTTGTAACACGTCAAAGGCACGTTAGCTATAGGTAGGCTTTCAATTCACATACAGGAGAAGCTGTATATGAAAGCCAACACTTCTGGAAAGAGAATATGAAAAACACCTATTTGCCATGACAATTAATTTTACCATTCTTACACGGCAAACATTCAAAATCATCAAGCAACTCTAATAATACCAATCATAAAGCAACTCTAATAATACCAATAGATTGAGGATATTTTTAAAAGCCAGTGACAGCCAAGGTGTTAGTCACTATTTAAAAGCCAAGTAGAGAAAAAAAAAAAAACCCAGTCCAGACAAGCCACACACAGAGACTAGCAAAGGGCTGCAATCTCCTGTCAAATGAGGATATGCATAATCACATTATTCCACACCAAAAATAGAGTGTTCGGTACACTCAGCAGGACAGTTGAAATTATTAGCTGGTGTTAAACTTTAGCGACTCCTAAGGAAGTGACTTCATAGATGCTTCTCTGCTCCCTTTTTCTGAGTTGTCAAGAACCTGAATTTGAGAGCGATCTGCTGCGCCATTAGACATCAGAACTGCTCTTTGATTTTGCACAGAAAGCACAGGAAGTAAAGGAATTTTAAGATTAAACTTCTAACACCAGAAAAACTTTTACCTAAAAAAAAACCCCAAACCAAACAAAAGAAACGAAACCCAGGTACGCTGTTTTTAAACAGAAACAGCAGTTGTTCCTACAAAGCCACCCCCAGCCTGGGTTACAGTTCTTACCTCTACTTCCCACAGGGCTTTTGAACTGGTTGCAGACGTGGCCGACTGCCTCCCGGTCGTTCTCAGGAAGACGTGCTGCTTCTTCCTGTGCTCATCGCAAGTCAGGAACTTCTCCTGTTCTGCATGAAACAGTCTCACCACATCCCCCTGCCAAAGCCCAGGCAGCACACGATCAATACAGACCCGGCAGTGAACAAGGTACAAGCAAGTAGAGTTTTGAGTCTTACCCCTTTGAGAATGTCGTCTTTGTTATCACTCCATTTCATGAAGAGGACTATTTTCCAGCTTGTATTGCAATTCACGGAGTTGACCTAAAAAAGAGAACTAAAACCATCAGTCCCATCGTCTTGGGCCTACGCAAGATACCGCCACAAACTACTGCCTTACTTGTTAAAGCAATTTTCAAGAGAATACTGCAGTCCTTGTTGCACCAACTTAGAGAAGGAAAGTCCTTTCTGTATTTACTCCAGAGCAAGACTTGCTAGGAAATCACTTGCTACACATCACCATGCCACGATTTCTGACTTCGAATGAACATCTTATTTTCAGCCCGTCAAGCAAAAGAGATCAAACCTCTGCCCAGCGCCCAAAAGAGATGAGAAAAGTCTGCCAGCTCTATTAAACTGCTGACTAACATGGTAACCCTTCCTAAACAATGCCACAGGTACCAACCAACCTGCTGATTTTCATAAAACAAGTCCAAGCTTAGCTGAAACACACAGAAGTTTGTACAGCTGCTCCAGCTGCGTCCATCTGCCCTTACCTCATTGCATCCTGGATTATCGACAAGCTGATGACTACTGGCGTGGAGAGGCTGGCCAGCGTTGACAGGATTCAGGACAACTTTGTCTCCAATGACAACCTGTAGACAAGTGCAGCATCAGACAGCAATTTGCACCCTGAGAAAGCTCTTTTTCTTTCTTTTTTTTAATGGCAGTGATGGGAGGAAATCACCTTCTTGCAGTTTGGAGAGATGCCAGTCTGAGTATGAAAACCAGGATTCCGTTTGCTTCAGAATTTAGCTCACCATACTCAGTCATTCAGGCAGAACCCCCCCCCCCCATACTATTGGACTCAGAGGCTTGCAGAGGAAACACAGACTGCAGTCCTGGTAACTAACCTATCTGCTGCTTTCCCTAAAGTGCTTTCATTGGTTAACATTTAACAAATAATTCCTACAGCAAAAGGTCAGCCAAAAATCCTCCTCCTCTGAGGTGCACTTCCATCTGTAAAACCAGATTCCGGAGCAGGCCAGAAAGACAAATGCACTTGATGATGGACAGTAAAGGTCCTGGTCTTCCCTTCTTCTACAGCAACGTCTGTATTAAACTAAAAGCCAAAAAGCCTTTTCTGTATTGAGAAGAGCTAACTGATAAAGCATCTGAGAATTGGTGCGACTTAAAAGCACTTAAGGGCCTCCAAGACTGCGCTACCCAGTGCTTTGGATTAACTGTGTGTAAACCAGCACAGCGTGTCTGTGAAAAAGGAACCGTCACATCAAAACGTATGGGGCTAGTCAGCAGGATACATTATTCCTACTTGATCAGGCCACTGTGTTTGGGTGCCACATATATACCTGGACTATACCACAGAGCACGCTGAAGCTTATCACCTCCTGGTTTCAGGCAGAGAGTATACCCAGGTGACCCAGATTTTGTAAAAAAGAGATTAAGAGACTAAAATGGCAATGCATTTAATTCAGATCCAATTATTTTCCAGATTTCCCATGAAGAGGGCCATTGAACTCCATCACTACCCCATTCCTCTTACACAAAACGATGACGAATTTTGATTCCAAACGGGCAACACTGAAAACCAAGATGCTAATTATTTGTTCCAAATCTACTGATGGAACTCAACATTTCCTACCATTTTGAATCGGACGGGAATTGTGAGAGGCTAGCGTAATTAGGTCCCTTATTCCCTCCAACGTTAAATCATTCCACGTTTCCAAAATACAAGTTACCATAGCAATCTTCCTCCCCCTCATGACAGCATAGGAAAAAGGTTGTTCCTGCAACATCACGCACTAAGAGATCTGTGCATTTCATTAATTGCAAGGCAGGCCTCCTGAAACAGGCTTTGCCAAGCTGTGCACAAAGTAATAGTGAAGATATTCCCCTTAGCACTTACACTGTCTCCAATGGAACGCAGCTTGTAGAAGGGCTGTATGTAGAACCAGGAACCTTCATTTCCAGCTTCATCCAAGGTCACCCTCATAGCGTTCTTCTCCAGTAGAGCTGGAAGCCTCTTATTTACTGTTAAGTATTTGTTACTTTTTAAATGAAGCAGCTAGAATAAGAATTAGAGTTCAGTTCTAAGAATGCTCATTCTTCCTCCCCTCAATAAACAGCGAGTGTGCATAAGGTAACGACAGTATTATACAGGAATTAAAATAAAAACTAGATTATATAAAAATTTCGATGTGTTCAGGCACCATTTCACTTACACTCAGTATATATACAGTTCCACAGCACAAAACACCTTCAGCTAATCCAACTGTCCCTCCTCCAGCAAATGATAAACACTTAGAAATGGCCTCGTCACTCTACGACAGCCTGTTCAAAAAACCCAGCATCAAAAGTTGTAGAATGCTGGGGAAGAAGGGGCTTTCCCCGCTAAGAAGGGGGTGGCGAGAAGTAAAGCTGCTCTTATCTTGCTTTGCTCTGTCTCATTGAACAGAAAACACGACTGCTTCTTTGAAGCCCCTCCTCACAAAGCCCCACTCTTCAGCTCTCCGCTCCACACCGCCTCACATACCGCGCGCCGTCGGCATGAATGCGTAAGCTGCAACAGGGCACATCCCGGCTCCCGACCTACCCAGCAACGACCAACCGTTGCTAAGTTTCCTGTAAATTTAGCAGACAAGTACTTTTGTACAGAAAGCCGCTTTTTGATGCCTTTTGACTAGCACAAATACTCACAGAACATATGGGAGTTATGGGAAAAATACGGGCAAAACTTGTCACTGCTTTTACTAGTGTTGACGTTTGTAGCCCAATCCAAAGCGGATAGTATTTTTCTTACATCATTAAAAGCAGATTTTTTTTTCTTTGCCTCAAACACACAGGCCAACGGTGCACTTAATTCAGCCAAGACAGGCACTGCCCTGCCCGCCCTCCGTCAGGTTGCTCCGAATCCTGCAACTGCTTTAAGGGCAGCCAACCTGCTCCTTGCCACGGAGAAAGCCTGGGCTGCTGGGGCTCCTCGCCACCCCCTCTGCTGGCTGGTGCTGTGTCAGCAGAATGAAGTAAAACCCACTCGTCCAGCAATTTCTTAACCTAAGGCTCAAAACACTCAGGGAACTCGTCCTGCTCCTGAAGTGCCGAGGTGCCCTACCTAGTGGAAGTCAGTCTGCTTCGGTCCGTCTTTTCGTTCCAGCTCCTACTGCATATTACGCTCCCCATCCAGGAAAGACCTGTCTCTCTCAATCATGCAGTTATTGTACTTTCCATTTTTCTTGGGTTTGATGCCTGATTATTTTTTTTTTCCTCTATTCCCTGGGACTTAGCATATCCTTTGCTTCAACGGACTGCAATTACTCATCTGGCTTGATTTCCCTTCCCTGTGCCAGTTTACTATTTGGTGTGTCAACATCTGACTGCGAGAGGCTGTGTCTGGCACCGCACAGTGCCCATGCCATCTTCCGAATGGCCAACTCTAACGAAGGCTCTAACAAGTATTTCTGAAGCAAGCGATCACATGGTGACCTCAGAAAACAAAGGCACAATTAACCCATAACGAAAAAAAAAAGTGACTCCATCACAGCCATACGCCCAGTTCTTCCTTCACAGGATGCCACTTCAGGACACTGTCACGCCCGGCAAAGCTACAAGACTCTTGTCCATGAATTCCAGAAATAACCAGCTTGCAAAGGTGCTCACGGCCTACCTGGATGACATTGCCATACTGGATGACTGTTCCCAGCAGCTTTCTGTTTTCGGTTTCGTTCTGTTTCTTTTCCAAATCTGCCGCATGCTGAAATTAAAGAACAATTCAATTGCCGACTGTTTTATAAAAAGAGCGACCAAACACCTGAGGTTCTTCAAGAGTATTTCAAAGAACTAAAAAACCAGTGAGCTTCTGAAACAGCGTAATTTTCTTTTTCCAGCTTCCAACTGCATCTTTTCCAATCCCCTTTTTCAGTTGTTTAGGAAGACAGACACACACCATTTTAGCAACCCATAGTTTGGGTAAAATTTGATAAAGTTTTGGAAAAAAACATGAGATGAAAAGCTCAGACAAGACAGAAGACAAGCCATGAGAAGACACCACCACACCTCCGGAGGGAAGGCAAAAAAGGGATGGGTAACAACTCAAGCCAGGGAGTCGATATTCTTTTCCACTGGCCCAAACTCTTCCATAGCCTGTGGTTTTATGGCGACTCTAATCATCTCCACCATGCAGCAGGATCATTTAGGAGACCTTCACAAATGGCCACTGCCGCTCTGAAGACACGAGTTCCCAACTTCCCAGCACCACCGAGTTCGCACTTCACGAGGCCGAAGGATACTCTGTGCTACACTACGGACCGGCTGCGAAAACGCAGGGGGGCATTTCTGGGTCACGCTAGCATGGTAACAAAAGGGAAAGCCCTTGCAGAATTGAAGGGCCACAGGGATACCTTGTTCTATTTAATAATTTCTAACTAAGCACTTGCGCTTTGTTTTGTTTTACAAGTGAGCTATTTTGCCTGGGCTGTTTTTAAACCATTTCACCTGGTAAAGAAATTCTCTCTCGCCTCACATGGAAGACAATTTTTTTAATGGGGGAAAAAAAAAGTGTATTTCCTCTAACCGATAGCTGGTGGTAGAGAGTAATTTAAAACTAGACTTTTTTTGGAGGCTAAGCATCAATGTTTATGGTTTGGTTCTCAGATCTCAAGGACTAGAGTAGGTCCAGTTTTCTCCTGGAGGAGGAAAAAGTGCCCAGTTCCTAACTGTAGTAAGGTAAAGTAGCAATAACACAGCACAAAGCTTAGCTACCGCAAAGGAGGAACGATCTGTATACTGTTACAAAATTTCGGCATCTTCAGCTTACGCAAAACATGCTATTTTTAGAAGTTGTGCTAGGTACGATAGCTGGCTCTTGCTCCAGGAGAACCTGGAATACAGCTGCTCATTCAAATTCAAAAATACATCCAGAAATACAGTGCGGCATAATTTTCTCTTTATTATTGAAATACAACTTTTTTTTGCTGGATTTCGAAGTATTCTGTTGAGAAACGGTTTCTTCAAGACACCAGGGCTCTCTCAACGATCAACGGCAAGCATGGAAGACAGGGCTTCTCTGCTGGCACGGGGTTGGGTGCCACATTTATTATAAATAAAATAGTGTATACTGTGAAAATATGATTAAGACTTTGGACCCATTCCAAAAGCACACACGAAAACTGACAATCATTGAAGAAAGAATCATCTTCTCTGGCCGCTAGATGTCAGCTTCTCAACCAGCACTGATTCTTGATACCAAAGAAAGACAACTGTCCCAGATTTTAAATCCCTTAAATGGCATTAACTTAAAATAACCTGACCTCAGCATTGAGCGCTCCGCAGCAGACAATAAATTCCACCAGCGGACAAACAGAAGCCAAAAAAGGCAAGTGATGATGAATACAACTTGCATCGCCGATTTCATTAGAAATTGCACGGACTGATAAAGAAATCTAATCACGGGCCGAGCTAACAAGTGTGTGCACGTGTGCCAGGGCACAGCCCCCCCTCCACACACCTCGGGCACAACGCAGGGCTTTCCAGCGTCTTCCATGTGCCAACAAGCGGAAAAGGTGACACGTTTACCCGTAGGATGGGCAGAAAAGGAAGTTTTGATGTACGAGCGATGTACATGGGACCAAATTATTTCCAAGCCATGCACGAGCCCCAGGTCACTGAAGACCTGATGCGGCACATGCTACACAAAGGATTGGCCTTTATGTCACAGCGATGCCTATTAAATAATCTCTGATAAAACCCTGAAGTACTCCAATCCTTTCACCAAATCAAGCTAGCAGTTCCTGCACGGTGGCACATTTCCGCACGACAGCACTCAGCTGGGGCTGAACACTGGGAAAATCTAATCCCGTATTTCCACAGGGACCCTGGCAGAAAATGGTGACGTGTCAGATGAACAGGAACAGGGCCCAAAACACCTCAAGTGGCACGTACTGAGGAAAGAGAAGATGACTTTACATGACATTGCAATCCAGGGCAATTACACAGCATTTCTCTTCTACATGACGCACCACTTAGACCGTACCTTCTCTTAAAATCCGTGAGCTCACACACCTAACCTGCAGGCATAAACTCTCCCCTTCCCTTACACGCCAGAAAAACCAAACCCAAACCGCCCTGCTACTTCAAGCTTGCTGGCGTGGTCTACATCCCTAAAGGGGCAGGAGAAATGCAGCCCAAGTGAGGGACCTTTGTGCTACAGCCAGCACCAAAACAGCTTTCTTCTTGCCAAGTTAATACTTGGAGGTTACAAAACCACGCTTTCAGAAGCAAAAGGAATCAAGCAGTCAGCCTTTGTGAAATGCGGGAGCAAGGCAGCCATATGGCAATCAGCAAATGACACTCTCCTACAGGGCCATTTTTTATTTCAGTCTACAATGAGCTTAATATAGGCTTAAAGAAACTAAAAATATTTAGAATTGTAATTCTGACATGAAGTACTCTAGCTATGTAATTTTAACATAAACATGGAGTTTATTTAACTCTAAAGTCAACAGATGGTATTTAAGTTGCCTTTTTTTTTTTATATAGGAACTCTAAAAACAGCAATCAACTGCCTTACTGGGTTTTCAACTGCTGAATGTCAACATTTTACCCAGAAAATATTAAATACTGCAAGCTAATAAGGAAGGAGAGGCTGTCTGGCCTTATAATTACTCATAATTACCCATCAACCTTCACATGTATTAACAGCAGCTATGTCTGTTCAAGGAATCCCAGTAGATTTACCGTATGAGTAGATGCCCAGATGGCATCTACCAGCCCAGCTAACGCCTGTGACTTCCCACATCGAGATGCAAGGCCCAAGAACCTTCTGCTCTGCTTAGTTGTTTGAAGGGTCCCATTTTTATGCTGTTACCACCCAAAATGCCCATGTAGAGCTCTACTACAGGTTAATGACAAAAGCTTAAATGGCCACCGTGACTCTTAGCCCAGGATGATACACACTGGCATCAGGACACACAGACCTTGAACAGCATGTTGTCATAAATCAGAGGGTATTTAAGGAGTTAGATCTCAGTGCATATCTCAAAAGGAGTCTTGTATACGGATTTCTATACGTTTTCTCGGTGTCTCCAGGTTAACTGGGTCAAGTTGACCAAAAATACTTACTTGAAGCAGTATAGATGAGAGTACCGATGACCAACAGCAGCCTAAACACGAATACTTACGTGCAGTTTATTGAGCAGCACGGCATCTGTTGTGCTGTTTGCTCCTGGCTTTGCTGCTTTCCAGAACTGCTTTTGAGCAGAGTACCGGTTCATGGGACATAGTTTGAACAGGCAATCTATAAAAACAGATGAAATAAACAGAGAGATTGCTCCAACCATTCATAATTATCTGGATTTCTGCTAACAAATATTCCAGCAGCAACGAAAGGTTTATAAACAAATTCCAAAAAGCTCTTGATCAGACAAATGCTTTTTTGAGCAGCAAGAATGTTGCCCCATGAATGATAAAAATTAACTGTTGCTGCCAAACATCTGATGCAAGACCAGAAAATTTATAACTTGTCCCAGTCAAACACTCAACCACACTAAAATGGTAACAACCACACTAAAATGGTAACACATTTCAATGCCTTCCCAGGCAAACAGATCCGTTTTTACACGCTTCCAACTTTCAGTTTTTCTGCTTTAGCAGGTACACTACTTCACACAACTCACGTTAGGTTGGGGGTTTGGGTTTTTTTTTTTTTGTTTTTACTTCTTGTTGTCTGTTTAGCTTTTGAAATCAAATCCTTTCTATTGCTAAGGAAAATGAGGCACAAAGAATGGGAGAAAGTCACCTCAAAGTAGCAGCACCATAAAATACCCCCAAACAACAGCACGCACAAGCAGAGACACTCAAAGCACAGCTCGAGGTAACAGTAAACCTTCAGGGTGTCCGGTTCTTTACCCAGTCCATCGACACAGTTTATTTAACATTCTGCCTGGCAAAAGCCAGGAATTACAGCTCATTAGTCTTATTAAAAATACATTTTTATATTAAAGAGATGTTACTTATCAGTAATAGAACAAAATTAGCTGCATTGACTGTTTTTCTTCTCCTCTGTTGCTAGGCAACAGAACACGCAAAAAAAAAAATTAATAAATTAAGCTATTCAAAGACAGTGCCTAAAGTAGCAGCTTCAAAGTTTAAACAAAGTGCCAAAAAAGCCAGAAGGCTGTTCCCGGCGCCTCTTGGGCAACGGCGTGGAGGTAAGGCTTCAGGTTTCTGATTCACGCGGTGTTTCTCGAGGCTCCTGCTGCATCCTGACAGGCAGGCGCTGCAGTCTGGGAACCAGAAAGCTCAGGAGGGACCTACCTGGGGCTTCATCCTGCAAAGCCCAGCTGCTCCGGGGCCACCTTGCTAACGGACACACTGGATGCACGTCAGCCAAAAAGGGAAAACCCCCACACTGAAGACAAGCCCCTCCAGCTCCGCCACAGGTTCAATTTGCTAGGGGGCTGCGCCCCGCTAGAGACAGACCTTGGTAACTTTCCCTCGGGGTGCCGTTTGAGACAGACACCTTCACTCTTTTCAGGCCTTTCTTAAAGAAAAGCCCCATTTGATGTCGCTCTGCCTGCCTAATCCATCCCCGAAGCACCGCACGCAATATCAAACGCCTTCCTCGGAAGGGCAAAGGTCTGTCTTCCAAACCAAATCCCCTCCGGACGGGGCGAAGCAGGTTGTCGTTTCATCTCTCAGGGAGCCACCGACCGCCCAACGGGCCGATCAACTTGTCCCAAACCACCACAGCAATTCCTGCAGCCTGCTTAGTGGGTGGCCCAGTATACCAGCAACAGGTACAGCAGGAGCTGGGTACGGCACCGGGGACCTTTACTGGAGTGACACAGACTGGGGAAGGAGAGCAAGAGCTGGGGCTATGTGGAAGGAGATTTAACTGCATCTATCCAGAAACGCTCACCTCCACTTTGACACTACTGGCTTACAGCTTCTGAACAGACAAGAGAAGTGGAAAACGAAGTGCCAACCATACTTTCCAGGTTTGCTCTCTTGAACGTATTTTTCATTTACATAAAGATGATTCACAGAGATTGACAGCACGGAATAGATTCAAAAAGCCACTGCAGGCTGGCACTTTAAGCTAAGACTGTGCATTGTAAGCAACACACCAGTTATAAAATTTTCTATTTTTGCTTAAACCATCAGTTCACACGATGACAGCAATTAACACAGAGAACTGCATAGAAGAATTAATTGTATGCTAGATTTAGTCACAGCACAAATGTACTTTTTTCCCATCCTTTTCAGTCAAGAAAGTTGTCAAGTTAGGCTTAACTTCTAAACTGTTAACTGCAAGCAACCCCCTCTCCTCCCTGTAGCACAGGGGAGAGGTCTACAAGGGTTTGACCTCATCCAACGCAAGAAGGGAAAACATAACGTGTTTTTCTTTGGTTTTCTTCCTAGTTACAAAGCTACAGATCTAAAACAAACAATGAAAAGCACACAACTTTTTTTTTTTTTCCTAGCATTTGTTCTATGAAATCTATTTCCTAAGTGGTTGAGGAGTTGAACTTAGCCTTATTCACTTTAATATGACCACCAGAGGCTGGTTAGTACCAAAAGTATTTCACCATGGGTCAAGCTACGTGAACTTTATGGCCAGACTCTTACATCTCCAGATTCCATGGCCTTATATGTTTACAAAAATCAGCATGCAAGGATGTGCTAGCTGAGTACCATCACGGTCAGCAGTCTGCAACCCACAGTCCTGATGACTGTGTAAAATAAACCAACTACTTGTCAGACACTCTACTTACAGAAGTTAGGTCTACTTCTAACAGACCCAAAACGAAGCCAAAGCACCTGAAACAATCAGCTACCTGCTCCGATCATGGAATTCAAGCAGCTTTACCACATAGGGGACGTGATAAATGAAGTTATTACCGCAGAGCAATTACATCTTATTATACACTGTTGAACATTAACCATGAAGGAACGCATTTTCTTCTCAGATCTTCACGATACACAGTGAAAAATGGCAGACTCGCACACTGAGTAAGTATAAAAATAAAATACTACGTAACTGCTGATGAAATGATGACACATCATCAAGCTTGAACAAAGGTCCTGCAGGAAAAAGGGATTGCATAATTGTATACTGCCCCATCGTGCACACGGATGATGAATGACCGTTATACGGACACGTTTTAAATGTGCATTTCAGTGCTTCCAAGCTAAATCCTGTTCTTCCGTCAGCAATTGCTTTGCATCTAATAAAGCAGACTGAGTAAGACCGTAACTGCACTGTGTGACACATTAATGCTCTCACTGTTTGGACATTTAGATCCCCACATGGGCCTCTGCCACCTGCAGCTCACAAACACGTTGTCAGTGATGTTTGGTTACCCTCTGCACGCACCAGCATCGCGGAGGAATAGTCAAAGTCAAGGGTACCGGGAACACTAGAAAACTCCACGTTCCTTAGTGCTCTGGGGTTCAATGAAGAGAGAAACTTGCCAGCTACATTACTGCAACTGCAATTCATTCCCTCCACCCTACGCCTTCCATGTTCTCTTCTCCCTTTTCCATTCCCTTCTCTCCTACTAGACCTTGAGCCGCCTTTCCTACCCAGTCATAGTCTCCAAACTCACAACCTTTCCTGCCAGTCCAAGCCCCATCAGTCAGATTCTCTACTCCCACCCCAATTAATTTAATCAGCCCCCAACAACTGACTAATCCACCCCTTCTCTTTTCCCCCCCATGACTGCAATGTGCAGGTCTCCACCTCATACTTGAGGAGGGATTACGTTTTGCCCAGACAATCCTCACCTCCCAAGTTTTCCCAACTTCATCATCCAAGGCACCTTGCGCTCCCAAAGCATGAGGAACCAGGACTTTACAAAGAAAAGGCTGGGCAAACCCTTCACCATCACCACAGTATTTTGTCAATCACTTTTTAGGAGCACACACCTTTCTTTAAAAGACACATTTGGGAAAAGTATCTGGCAAAAAAAAACCCCAAACAATAAAAATCAGCCACAACAGCAAAGCTTATAAACATCAGGCTGGAAAAACATCCCCTAATGGAAACTTTCAGCCAACCTTGAGCCTCCACGGCCCTTCTACCTCTACCCCGCAGTGAACAAGAACCGCGTTGCATGGGGGCAGCTGCTGGGCAAGCGAAAATCATCATATGGTCAGTCCCTCTCATGGGGTAACAGCATCTGGGCTCACAGATGCAGGACCTGATTTAAGAGATGGACCATCACCGTTTCACATACCAGAAGCTCAGCAAGCTCCCTCTGGCGCTGCCCCACGAGAGCCGGCTTGCTGGCCAACCCCGTCCTCTTCTCCCTGTCAGGTTCAATTCTAACAGGTACACACAATTTTTTCGACTCACAGCAAAATGAAAAACCTGACCAGACTGACTTTTTTTTTTGTTTGTTTTTTTTGTTTTCTGTTGCATGGGACTTGTCCAAAATTGCAGCTACCCAGTAACTTCAGAGGGGCTGGAATGATTTGGAGAAGCAAGTCAGAGTATTTCAGAGTCCACCCAAGACACAGCCACCTTCCTTCACCACAAGCTGCGTAGAAATACCTAATTCAAACTCATACATACCTACGCAATCCCAGTCCTCCCTACAGAGGGCTTCCCCACCACTGGGGGCATTACACCACGTTATGATGTCAATTCTACCGCGGGTGTAAGACAACAGCTCAGAAAGCGGCTGAACTGACCCTGCCGACATCCAGAGCTCTTTGCGGTGCCTTTGCTGGGTGACAGCGGGACACCAGCCACTATTAAAACTTTCCATCTTTGCTGAGAGCAGCTCAGAGCAGTTCTGAGTTACAGCACACATTTTTCCTCCCTCTGCCATGCTCTAGCGTGCTCGTTTCTAAATGATCTGGAAGTACTTTTAGCTTCAGCCAGGCTGGTTGTGTAATACACCGCTCATCATTTTTTCCAAATCTCCCCTGGCTATTTTAAGCATTTAGTAGAAAGTCTTCACCAACTTTTCTGCAGTTAGAGAAAGCAGGCATCAAATATTTTGTTGGCAACGAAAAGGTGTGTCGTTATTTCATTTTTTAAACACAGACCCAGACTTTACAAAATGCCAGCTGGAGAAAGGTAGGAGTAAAGAAAAAAATTATTCCCGCTCTCAAAAATCATACTTCAGAGTACTTTCAGATGAGGGAAATCTATAAAGATGAAGATATTTAAATAAATCACAAACCCCACTGAATATTTAACACCAACACAGCTGTTTCTTCCTTACTGGGAAAAAACCAAACTCCTTTTTGCGCAGCAAAACTAAAATTAAAAGAAAATTAGCAATTCCCTGTTGAAATTTAGCAGTTTCTCTTCAGACTTTTCTATACTTAGATACCTGATATTTCCCCAGGGCCAAAGCCTGCTCGCAGTAGAGAATGAATATAAGGATAGTATTATTTTATTTTTATTTTAAATATAAAAAATAGCAGCCGAGTAAACGAAGAAGTAACAGAGCTGACAATGAGGGAAATACTGCAAAGAGAAGTTCTTGACTTTATATATTTATGAAAGCTGCACAGCTTTAATACACTCACAAGGATGGTAACACTCCACAGGATGAAAAGATTGTTTATTTAAAGACAAAATGAAGACCTCTTTTGTGCTGAAGTGAAATATTTTTATGCAGGAGGCATACGGAATAATACAAAATGCATATATTCAATCACAGGCAAGTTTCACCTCCTCAGAAGCCCTCGGATTACTCCATCATCTATTTCTATACTTGTTCCTTCTGAGGTTTAAAATGAATAGCTGACAGCCTAAGAGGTTCAAAGAATATAGAACAAAAGCGGCTATAGAAATGTGTTGATTATTAATCATTCCCGCATTTCCATAAAGAGGGGGGAAAAAAGAGAAAAAAAAGAACCCGATCCTACAGAAATTACTGTCTCTGTGATGAGAAGACATCCCTTCGTTTTCCACTCGCGGTGAACAAGCTCTGCTGGGAGCACAGCAAACCATTTTGCAACGCGTGTTTTGTCAGGAGGCACCGAACCCTCGACCTGCTGCCCCGGCAGCAAACCAAGCCAGAACACCAACCTCCACTGGGCCCATATTCTGCCCAGCGGAAGGCGACGACCCAAGTCAAACCTCACCTCGCCAACAGCTCGGCCGCGCCACAAGCCGGGGAAATTTCAGCGCAGGCGAGAAGGGCGTTTGCGTCCCAAGCCCAAAGCTCTCGTCACTATCGCCCATGCCACTGCAGAGCAACCCAATCTTTCAGGATCCAAACGCTGAATTAATTACCTGACCAAACACTAGAGGCTGATGCTGCTGCGAGGTCTGTTGCCTCCCTTCTGCGTGCTGCTGCATCTCGCCTCTTTCAAGGGCTTTCAGTGCTTTTCTTTCCAAAGCACAATAAAGGAGGAAAAATCACCCTTGCAACCAACATTTAAGCGGAGAGCCCGCACGATTTACGGTCTAAATATATTTTGATCTTTATGTTAAAATAACCACCCTCAATTCACATCTGCAAGACGTGAGGGTAACCACCCTCTTGCCATTGTACTCCTTTATGCACAGTTCTACCAACGGAAAGAGCTACCTCATTTTTTCAAGCTGAACATAGGAAATAATGTAATTGTTATTAACTCGGAGCTGTTGTATCAAACCAAACAAAGGGAGAAGACTGCAACAGTGATTTCAGAGAGTGAAAAATTATATACCTGAGAGCTGGACACTGAATATCAATGCCTACTAAAGCAACAGCGTTCATTAACGCAACACGAATTAAAAAGCAATGGGTTTTTGAACGTGACAATTCGCACGTGACTCCACACACCACTGTTAGTAACTTCACAATAACAAACAGAGCATTTTAGGCATACTGAAATTTACTGTGGGATAAGGTTGTCCTTCAGCAAAAACCACCAAGGACAATAACTTTGCTCCAAGGAGGAAGAGCAAACACGCGGCTCCTCACCTGCGAGGAAAACCATCCCGTGAGGCTCTGGACACCCTGCCATGTCTCCGGGTCAATTAAGAACCAAAGCACAGACAACTCAGGACGCTACAAGCAAACACCCTCCGAAGCCCTCAGGACCTCAACGGTGGAGCAAAGTGCCCACAAAACTACCAAAAGACTAACATGAGAAATGCATCTTCAAGTAAACATCTTAGGTACCAGAGAGTTCAGAATACACCAGTGTTTGTTTTACTTCTGCATGTAACCTCTTCGGTCTCCTTCAAAAAGAAAACGGCTACTCGAAAAGAGAGAAATATTTAGACACTGGATACACAGGCATTTCCAAAAGGAAACATTTGCAGGAAAGACCAGATTCGTTTTTTCAATCTCTGGTACGAGCAAGGCTGAGTGAGGATGCTTTGTGAAAACACAAAGCCAGGAGGGACCGCAACACAAGCACAAAGAAAAAAAACACTGATGCATTTAACCAAAACACACCCCCATCTGACATCTAGGGGGTCAGGTTAAAGAATGCAAGAAAACTGGCAGCCTCCTTGTCGCTGAGACGTGGCACTGCGATGGATAACACGGCCCCGGACGGGCAATAACACAGAGCTACCACAGACAGAACATGAACCCTGGGACATTCTCCCTCAAAATCTTCAGGGCTTTTCAGTCTACATCAGCTGCATTTTACCCCAGCAGTAAACCGAAGGGTGTCCATCTGCTGGCCATATTGCTTTATATTGCGACTGCTCGTCCCTTGGATTTCATGTTCACATTTTGCTTCTTCACTTATTTCATTTTCGCATTTTGCTTCTTCACTTGTTCCTGCTTTTCCGGAATAAAGTTCCTGCTCAAGACGGGTCAGGAAGCGGGGGCAGGCGGCGGGGAACGGCTCGGACAGTCCGAATACAGGAAGAGCAAGAAAGCTCAAATTTCAAACACCCTCTGAAAGCGCCGATTCTGAGCAGTATGGGAAGAACACCGTTGTGCTATCAGAGCTGACGTGACTGAACAGCACAATGAAAGCCGTTTCTGTTTAAGAAAGCTTTGCGTGCGTGCTGTAAGAAACGAGCCATCGCAGCATCACGCAAAACAAAAGGCAAATTTTTCAGCTGTTCATTAAAGTAACTCAATTTTCAGCTTTTAAATGCATTTGGCTTAAAGAAAACCCACATCACCAAAAAAATAAGATATAAGGAAGTTAAGCAAATGTTTGATAATATTATTGGAGTTTAGGTTGGAAGAACTGAAGAAATAATAAAACTGGATTCAGTTCTTAAATTTTTCTTAGGCAAGGGATCCCAAGCACTTCATTAGCCTGAAATGCTTGTTTGTTTCTTTCCTTCGGCACGGAGTCCTGTCTTCCCAGTTTCTGGCCCCACTGCCTTCTGCAGAGTTGCCAATACCACAGGCTCACAGGGCTGGCAGACCCTTCGAAAGCTTATTTAGCTCATCCCTCCCTCCCAAAGGCAGAATTAACTATGCCTACCCCATTCCTGACATATCTCCTGACGTCATCTATTCCAGCACTCCACTATTTCTGTACCCAGCCTATTTATTTCTACAATTCAAGCCCATTACTTCTTCCCCTCTCCATGTGGGCAGGCAGAACAGAACTTCTCCTCCCTCTCCCAGCAGTATCTGCAGGCTCCTCTGTCCCTGTCCCATAACTACCAAGGTGCAAGACTAATCAGTCTTGTTCCTGACCATTGCCCTCCTCTGGATTTTCTCTAGTTGACTCATATCTTTCTGGAAGTATGAGGTGCAATACTAAACAAGATTCTTCACTTGAGGCTCTGCCAGGAAGTAAAATTGGAAAAAAATAATTACTATGTCTTTTGGCAGTGCTTCTTTTTATATATTCCAAGTCAGCAATTGCACTTTTTGCAACAGCACGGCACCGACAGCTCCTATTCAAGCTGTGATTCCCGCAACCCCTGGATCCTTTCCTACCGCGCTGCTGCGCGCGCTCACCCTCCTCCTCCTCCCTGGATGCAGTAAACTGAGTGCCGCCTTCGGTGTGTGCCCCCACTGAACTTCAACACCATTTTTCAGATCTTTTCTTCAATTTTCAAGGTCAGCTCCCAAGTCACCAACTTCTCCGTAGAGCCTGCAGAGGACACTTAGCTGCGAAGAATGCAGCGACCAGCAGCGTGGCAGCGGACACCCAGTGCTACGCTGGCAACAGCAGACACCGTGCATAAGGCACGTGCTGCCACGCAGATGTTCAGACTTCCAGTAAATCGGCTACCGAGGGGCTTGAGCAGCACTAACCGAAGAGCTGGGCCAAGCAAAGAGAAATGCAAAATACCCAGAACCTGCCTTAATTTTAGGAAACACCACCCTGGAGCTGAACAGAGCAGAGTCCTGCGCTGCCGAACTGTGCCGCGCTCCCAGGCAAACAGGGGAACACACCAGTGTCCACAGCTGTTTTCTGAGTCTGAAAGCTTTATCCCTTGCTCTCTGCTCCTAGGCTTGGCTTGAGTCTTTCCCCTCACTTATGGAGGTCCTCTCCCTAAACAGCCACCAGCCTTTTGGCAGAGGACCAGAGGTGCTCTTGCCAAAACCTATCAAGTGATGCTACTCAATCTGACCAAGCTCACTCCCTTGCTGTACGCCAATGCCCCTTCCCAGGAACAGAGCGCAGAAGACACCAACAAATCATGCAGCTAACGAAAATTTGGCCCAGTTCTCCATAACGCAGGCTTAGCACTGAAGATCACGCTCTGGTTGCCTCTTTAAAAAGTAGATGATGCCGACATGGTATTATATACGCTGTAAACACAAGTGCTGCCATATATTGCCTCTGCTCACATTGCCTGTAGCAGCATACCAACGTGTTACAGCAGAGAATAAAACACTTCAAGCACTTCTAAAAAGCACAACATTCCGGTTTGATGGCACTGAAGAGTTAAGCCATGCCAGCACCGCTGCTGAAACACAATCTATAGCTTTAGAGATCAAAAATGAAAGTGGAAAATAGTCCCTAAACTAGTAAAACAGCCCCTTCCAGGAACAGCTTAAGAGCACTGCTTTACCAAATAAGGCAAGTGAGCGCTGGAAGCCAAAGCAGCAAAGCCATGCTGCGTTAAAAAAGCCAGACAGCTGGATAATAGAAATGTGAATAAGCCAGCTTCTCTAGACCGGATTGCAAATGGGAAGAACAAATGTTCCGCGGCCCTGAGCGGAAGCAGCGCCTGCCAGCAGAGGCCTGAAGGCATCTATCCCAGCCGGCGGGAGCCGGCAGCGCATTCTTACTGCAGTTTGGGGTTTTTTTTTTCATGCAATGCCGTCATTCCAAATAGGCAACGGAACCACCACAGATTACGCCTGGGAAGAGACGCTGTTGGGGCACTTACCATCACCTGCAGCGAGCACGCGAAACCAAACATCCAAACCCTAACGGCGCTGCGTGTCCCGCACCGACGCGCCTCTCGCCCTGCTGTACAGAGCTGCCAAGACGCTGCTCGATGAGGACAAGCACAACGGTGGGGCTGCTAAAGAGAACACTGCTCATTTTTCAACTTCGAAAAGAAAATGAGTCGCTTCCCCCCCTCCTTTTCTTTTTTTTTTTTTTTAAACACACAGATGCCATTCAATTAATTTTAGTCTGCTCTACTACTATGTTACCTTCCAGAAAAAAAGTAGAACGCGCTATCATCCATCTCTAAGGGATGCTTCATACAGTCTCCAAGTGTAATGCTTCTGCAGAAATAAACACTCTGTGTTAACCTTGTGTCTATCTTCCAGTGGATACAGCAGCTTCCAGGAGCCCTCGGTTTATCACAACTAATTATATCCCTGGAGAAGAGAGGCTGCGACAAGAACACCAAAACCACATTCAGTAAACCAAGGAGTTAACGCATACCTGCGAAGGAAACCATCGGTTACAGCTCTAACTTCTTGTCCAACTATGAAGCAGACCAAGAAGTTTGGGTTTAGGTGCTGCAATTTCACAGGACAATACCTGCCTTATTTCCCTGAAATCCTCGAGCAACCAAAAAACACTCCCGTTATGCTGGTGCCACAGTAAGAACACGCAAGCGATGGACCCCCAGGCCTCTCATCCCTCTGCCACCGCAGCCGCCCAGGCAGGAGCTCCCCTGCCCCACGCTCTGGGGTGCTCCACTTTCGCAGTCCTCGGCTCCACTTCTGCAGCCCTTGGCTTTCCAGTTCGCACTCCCTCTCGGCAGCCGTCACACCGGCACTCCACCAAAGCCAAGCAAGGACTATCCACCAGTGTGTTCAGTCCTGAATCCTGCTCGCTTCCTAAGCCAATTTACCTTCAAGGACACAATATTTACCAGCCATTGAATTTCAAAGCCTATTAATTGTTGCCTTCTCACAGTGTGTGTGAATCAATAGATCCATTCACTCCAGTCCCCTCTCCTGCCAGCTGCAAAAAAATGAGCAAATCTGTACCTTCCTGTGTCACAGCTGGGAGGCCTTCACAGCAACACATAATCAACTGAAAAACAGGAGGGGAAAAAAAAAAAAAGGTGATCAAAGCTTTACCTAGCTACCACTACAGCGCTGAAAGTTTCTCCTTAACATTGAGACTCTGCCTTTTCCCAGCCTTTAACCGATCCTTGCGACAGAAGGGTAAGGAAGCCCTGGGACAACAGCAGCAACGCCTCACGGCATTGGCATCGCCAAGGGGAAGCGCCAGGAAGGACTGAGCATTCCCACCTCGCCCTCAAGGCATGACCGCTGCCACCGCAACATCCGCCCCTACCTGTATTTGTTTCTGAAAAGCCTAGAGAAAATAAATGTATTCAACGCCCTCAGCGATACATCCACTTAAAATAGTTCCTTTTTCTAATATACCTAAAATACCAATCGGGTATTTTCAGTGTTTCAAGCCATCTTTCAAGCTGCCTTATCGACATAATGATAACGTATCAATCAGTGCGGAAGAAGGCTGGATTCAGAAGTGATGGATGGGCTGGGGAGAGCTATTCCATAACACCAGCTGCATCACTGTCTGAACACATCCTACACTCGTATCCGCACAGTCAGCAAAGACAGTCGTCTCGGATCACGAAGACCACCTTCGTCAGCAGCCCCAAAGCAGCCATAACCTTCGCAGTTCAGAAAAATGCACTCAAGTCCTCTTCAGCATTGTCTGCTCCTGTCCCTTCGCTGCTTTCAATCACTGTCTCTTTTCCAATTATTAGTATCATAATGGTATTAAAACTGTTTTCTGGTTGTGTTAGGTGGTCCAGCCTCTACTTCCAGATCTACACCAGGTTTACATCCTGATTTTCAGGATTTCAGGTTTCAGATTAATTTAATCAGGTTTCAGATTAATTTTCCTTTTCTACACAAGATCTTGGCACGCAGAAACAGCAGAAGCAACAACAAAAAACCCGATTATATCCAACAGATTTGATAATCCTGATTTGCAACTGTTGGTCTGCAGAGTAGAACGGAGCCCCAGAGCAGGCGGACGAAATCCTTTGGTGGGGAGATGCTGGGACAGCCTGAAGTGGCAACTCATGCTCAAGGCAGCCCCAAACATGGGCCAAACAGCGTTCAGAGGCAGGATCTAACCCCCACTGGTTTCACAAACCTGATGGAGTATTTGAAAAATTACTTCGGCCCTCTCCTGCTCCGCTGTAAATTTAACAGGAGTTCACACGAACTGCATCAATGGTGACATCTGAAAGTGTCGTTTCACCTGTGACGGTGCCAAATGCTGTTTTCAACCAGCAAAAAACAGCCCTTGACGCTGACAGCTGCAAGAGCACTCAATGCACCGTCCCATGCCAGCTCTCCCATGCAGGAGGTCTGAAACAATGCTTTCCAGATTTATGACTTCAGAGGAAAATTGCAGTAGTAAGAGGTAGCACTTCACTCTGTTACATCACCATAATTTTCACCCACAACAATTTTAACACACGCTTTCGGAAAAACAAGTACATCAACCTCTCGAACCAACAACTCATACGATAAACCAGGCATGAAAGATGGATTGCAAATATTCTTGATATTAGAGATACTCAAAAAACAGATTCTGCCTGGGAGTTCAGAAATAAAAGACTCTTTCAGCAAACAGTAAATGAAACGCAGACACTGATGCTGTCCAAAGGTTTAATCATGGAAAGTGCCAACTGTACTGATTAAGTATCTGGACCTTATTCAAAGATAACCGATACAAGCAGAACAAAAACTCCCCCAAAACACCTGAGGATATGTACATTAGGTGAAACAAAAAACGAAGCGACAAAGACGTGAGAAGTTGATTATCTGTAATTTCCTGAGCTTTCAGATATGGATGAGCACTTGGGACTTTCCTCACTGACTTTCAGTCTTACTAAGTCACTCCCAGTATGAAAAGGAAGTCAGTAGCAGCAGTGGTTTAAATCTACTTGTCTGTCACGTCTCTGGATTTTTAAAAGATACCGAGCAGGCCTTCCCTTTGCCCTCTGAAGACACTCCAAAAGCCTGCTACCTGCCCATTCAAGCACACAGACTGCACATGAGATATTTTCAGGCACAAATCCCTTATGTTCTTACTAAAGATCAGAGCACTACCAATACTACACATTACATAAAACGAAAAACCTTTTTAAGAAAGAAGGATGACGAGACTCAACCAAAAGATATTGGCTGGTACAAACTCATGTGCTGTGAATAATATTTCTATGACCTTCCACTGTCATAAAAACTGAGAACTATTAAAGACTTCAAGCGGTCGTTAGTGCCTCGCATCCTCCAGCAGCGTGGCAGCACAGGAGCACTTCCACTATTGCAGTTTTCCCCTCTTGGTCATTCAAAAAAGCTTTGAAGGCTTTTACAAGGTGAAGCCACTGAAAGTACAGCTAAAAACATTACAAAGACTCAATGTTTAAAGAGAAACAGATAAGCTGCTCAAGGAAAGCGTTGGAGAAATGCGTGCACTGTACAGCAGCAAGTTTCTGAGCCAAAATGCTTCTATGACATTGAGAGAGTAATCACATTACGGCTGGAAGTGTGATGGGAGGCGATAGCACACGACCTGCCAGGCTAAGGATATAACAGAGTTTCAGTATTCCATCCCTGAACTTGCATTACTACAAATCTTGCCAAATATTATAATTTTCACACACATTATCTCCGCTTCTTTACAATAACACATCTTGAAAATTGTCATCAGATAGCCCACACTCCCAGACAACCCACGTTTGGGGACACAAATGACCGCTAAAATCAGAAAGCTTTCAGCCTTCACTCGAGAGCCGCTCGTAGAATACTAATTAACTTCATAAACCCCAACCTTATTCCAGAGAACAAGTTTTTCTTGTCAAACATCCCCACGTGTTACTTTTACTAATAAATACATCCATTAACTGCTGAATACAAGCCTTAAGCCATATGCTTGTTATGTATACAAATCAACTTTTTTTTTTTTTTTACTAAAAATATTTCAACTGAGCCTGCCGTTATACCCACTGTGATGCAGCAAGGATGGATCCTTTAGCTCAGCAACAGAACACCCTTTTGCTCTATTCAAATGAAATCTGAGGAAAAAATTATCCCTTCAGCCTCCATTTTGTAAGGTCTAATAGATTTATGATGAAAGTCTTCAGAACTCATTGGGAAACGGGAACAGAAAGGGGTCAAAATGATCGCAACGCTGACGGAGACGCCAGGCATGCAGAAAGACCCATCACACCACCTCCTTGATCTCTTGCTACTCAGGATTTCTACTTCCTAACGCAGGGGGGAGGTTGAGAAGCACTTCTTTTATCAAACCTGCACTCGGTCATCCCCACGACTGACCGCTGCGTTGCACTTACAAGAAGATAACACGGACAGAGGCAAGCAGGAGGGGTTATCCAACTGCAACAATGGTGTCTTGGGTAGTTCCCACTACAACCAGTCCTGCAGCGTCACTTTGCTGCTCTGTGAGGATGTGAGCAACAGGAACAGGCTTCCGAAGCTACGGTCAATCTTGGCCTCAAACAGCACACAGCTACCCAAAGCGAAATGAAGGAACACTTGACCTCAGGAGAAGAGACAAACAGATGTTAACACGCGCACACACCCATCTGGCCAGGTCACGAGCATATGCCAGGTAAAGGAGCATCACTTCATTATCGGCAAACTTACTGTGTTGGTAAGATTAAAAATTCCAAAGCGCTTTTCAAGAAGTACTACAGCTGTACTGCACACCCTCGAAGGGCCACAGCACTAAAAAGCAGGACTTGTTTAAACAATGCACAAAGGCACACAGGATTGCCAAGGCACTCTTGACTAGAAACAAAGGCCCATGAAGCCCACCACACACGTTAGCTCTGTAACCTCTTCCCTCCCCAGCAGCGCAGAGAAAGCCCGTTTCCGCTCTTGAGAAGACCCACCCTTCCCTACGTGCCTTCAAACTCTTCCACAACGAACGCACACAGCACTTGACAGCAAGAAGTTCCTAGGATTGTTTGCAAGAGCAGACTTCATGCATTATCCTCCCCCAGTCTTCCTCCCAGCGTGGCCCTAAAGCAGCTGGTTCCTG
This sequence comes from Leptosomus discolor, assembly GCF_034619465.1. NCBI lineage: Eukaryota > Metazoa > Chordata > Aves > Leptosomiformes > Leptosomidae > Leptosomus > Leptosomus discolor. Next base: position 2,252,390 of record NC_141399.1, read on the forward strand.
CCTACTCCCACCCCACGCTCTCCTCCATGGCAACACTTCTGTGTACCAACAGGGGAAATACAGAGAAAAATGAATAAGAGATTATTTGCGTCCTCAGATCTAGCACCCGCATGATGCTAGTAATCAAGAATCATTGCAAAGCAAGATGTCCACTTCAGCAATTCAGTCAAGTTGCATAAATTTTAATCGAGAGGTTGGACTAGCTCCACATGAATCTAAAAAGCCCAGCCTGACAGCTGGTTGTGCCACAGACTTGTAAGCACAGAAAACCCACACAGGATGCTGCCTGACGAAGCTCAATCTCAGACTATTAAGGCAGTTGTCCTGCAGATCACTACATCTTACGGAACGGTTGTTCTATTAAACACCTTACTTGACTTAATCCTCACAAATATCTGGCTGCTATCATTTATTCCTCCCACCACCCTCAAGCTTCTGTCCACTAAATAAGGATAAAAAGATACATTGCAGCCCTACCACATTGAAGAATAGATTCACACGGTTCCTTCCTGTACCATCAACTAGTTATTCCTGTGTGTTTATATAGGTTTTGCTCAAAAATTCCCTTCGATGTGTTCAGAAACACCTCTCACCAGGCCACCCAACTGATTTTGCAAAAGCTCTGTCCAGAACCAACTCTCTCCAAGCCACCCATACCATTCCCAAGCAAAGGGCTTGAGGACACAAAACACGGAACGAGGCAGGTCTTGTCCTCAAGAACACGTAGCACTGTAGAGAAAAACACAGAAAAGTCTATCTGAGGACACAACCAGAAAGACAAGATGTTGATATTGATGCACGTGAGGATGTCCATGGACTATTCTGAAGGCGTCATCTGACCAGCACACAGATCTGAGGAGGCCAAAGCACCGTATGAGGAACTGTTAATTTCAAGTTAATTGATTCAATCCAAAAAATATCCAAGGAACATTTTCAGTGCTTCAGAAGAGATCAGCATAATCCAGCATTATACTGCAAGGAACATTAGACAACACTGCTTCCGGAGCGTCACTTTCAAACGCGGAAAAAACATTTTTAGATAACTTTTCCTTTGCATTTGTAAAATAACGCATCTTTATAGACAAACGTTCTCCTTTCTGCTTACCAATATCAGGGTACTATGCCTTTACATTTCTCTAAAAATCTAAATATCTGAAGTATGTTTAAAATCAGCATAGCGCAAAAGACACCTCCAAGGAAGCGTCCACCAGTAAACACCATCCTTGGGCGGAAGAAAATCTTGGGGCTTCCAGCATGAGCCACACACTAACTGAACAGATAGTCCAAGTAGTTGAGCCACTGTGGTTTTCCAAAATGAGCCTTTTAACTACAACTTGAAGGAATATTAAGTGCCAGGCACTTAAAAATCTCTGAAGGATAAAAGTTTTTCCTTCAAAGTTACTGAGTTTTTAAGTCTAAGGCTGTAACTCATCATTTTCCTGACACTTTTTTCCCCTTTTCTCTCTTTTTTTCTTTTTTTTGAGTACTTTGATGTCTAGCTCCCAACACAATGTTTAACTTTAATCCTGTATTAGCCATACGTTAAACCCTGCACGAATATCCCATTGCTCTCTAGAGCAGTTAACTGTTTGGGATCTCAGACCGCGCTGTCGCGAAGGTACTTCTCCAAGACCGGACCTTCAACACCTCTGCATGTGTAGCGACCAAAACAGCCTCTGGCAACGAACTTGTGTGACTAATCTGACATTTTAGTAAAACCCCAAGGTCTTTCTCTTCTTCCCCCTCCAAACTCCACGGTTAGCACCCCCTCCCCGCTACCTCACGGTGGTTTCACAGCGCTGGCAGGGCCATCAAAGCAATGGCCAGGCTCACTGAACTGACAAAAACACAGAGCAGACAAACAAATCCAGTAGTTTCTGCACAGAAAAGGTACAATAAAGAAGATGTAAACGTTGGGCGTACCTGAAGGGTACAGCAAGATGGAACTAATTTTGCATGAGAAGCAGACAGCTCCACTCAACCCCTTCCCAGCGATCATCAGACAGCCGCATCTTACGCGGGAACAAACCTCAGCAAAGGAGCACAAAGATCCTCAACACAGCACAAAGGTACGCAAGCTCCCCGTCACGAAAGCTTTGACACAGAAAGCTGAAAGAAAGAAATGTCTGCCAACAGAAATCCCCTCCCCCAGCAAGAACGTGAAAAAAAAGAACCACCTTTTCTGATTTTTTTTCCCCAAGAACATTTAGTTTTCTCCATGTTTTTTCAGTTTGTGTTTCTTTTTTCTTTTGAATTTCAGAAGATGAAAAATTTCAAACTTTTCCTATTCTTTTCAACAATGGATTCTTGAAGAAATTACAAGAACATAATATTTTCTCTGGTTTTATTCTGAATGTTCAGTTATTCTCACCAGTGTAAAGAACAACTCTGCCATATGAACTCCCCATCTTCTCAGCAGCCTGCAAAGGGCTTTCCTCTCTCCCCTGCGCTACTCCCTCTCCCCCATCCCTTCTGCTTCCCACATAATGGATCTGGCTTGGGCTGCAGCGGCAGCGCAAGCGAATTGTAGCACCCCTCTGGAAACACAGACTGACCCGAGTTTAGCCCCAGCACAGCTGCAGGGCTTCCCCTCGGTCTAACCTTTTGTAGAGGCAACGCACCAACTAATCTGTCCCCCTTATGGCTTTCTCTGCTACCCAAACGCCTTCAAGGTCCTGAAAACTACTGCTCAGCATTGAGGATTGTGAAGACTAAAAAACTATGGTGACGGTTGCTGACCTTTCAAGGTAACTTCAGCGAAATGCTAAAAACAAAAATATATAAAACACCCTCTCCATTTTTGGCATCATATTAATATTAAAAATCCAATGTCAACCACAATAAAAGAAGCTGATGTGAAGTATTACTGGATATTCGTAACAGGAGCTACTACAATTAAACATAAAATCACCTATATATTGGGTACTCCCTTCCCTCGCAATTTTTATTTGTGTACACACAAACCTGCAAGGAGACTGTTAAGACAAATAAGCTGTTAAACTCCAAAGAGTTCTCTGCAGACAAATTCTGATCCCAATGCAGAATTATTATCTGTCAAGTTTCCCAAATCTTCACAAAACACAAAAACTTTAAGCACATGACTGACAGCATATGGAAAAAAAAACATATTTGGAATTAAATCTTATAGATCATATTTGAAGGATCTTCTCCTCATTGTCATTCTCCATGACCAAGGCCATCTGCCTGACAAGGAGTGGGAGGATATAAATTCTTAGCTTATTTTAAAACTTGTCAATGATAACCAAGAATTGTCTGTAAAATCTATACTGCCTTCAGACTCTACCTTCCAATCCCTAAGACATCAGCTCATAGGGTGCTGCCATTCCTATTTAGAGAGTATGTGCTTTGCAACAGGGGAAGGTCGTTCTCCTGCGTCACAGCCAAATGCTCCTACAGCAACCAGCAAAGACACAATTTTTGTTTCCCAGGAAAATGCGGTAATTGCCTTACTCTCATAGTACAGCACCGCCAGTTCTTACCAGCATTCGCTGTGAGCACATGAACACGGGATACATTACTTGCTGCTTAACCCACACAGCAAATGCACTTTAGGAGGACAGAACTAAGGCAGGCAGCACAACCCCCAGAAAAGGGGCATGTATGCTCGAAAAAGCACCTTTGCTTAATATCCACGTTAAGACACGAGGGTGAAGTCAAAGGCACCTGGATGCTTTTGACGAGAACATCCAGTTAAATTAACGTAAAAACGCTGCAGTTGACAAAGCCGACTCCGGCTGCGCTGAAGCCATTGGCGGCCAAGCAAAACCACAAATCCACCGCTTGGTTCTTCAGCCTTTCTTGGCGATTCATCGAAACTTCCAGGCAGGGCTGATGGAGCAGTCGCCAGATCAGTAGTGCAGCTCCTGCTTTTGGGAGGTGTTCTGAAAAACACTGAAGTTCAACATCCAGCTCGGTCCCCTCTCTGGTGGCGTTCAGGATCCCCGCATCGGCAGGCACTAACCATTTCACTTCAGCCGTCTGCACAGAGGGGACTCCACTCTTCCCACACAGGCACCATGTTACTGAGATTTATTCTTGTTTCTTCAATATTACAACGCAGCTTTGGGGCACAAGGAGCAGGCGCGGACTGGAAGCCCTAAACACAAACCAGCCCGCTTGTGCTGAGCCCCCACCCCAATCCCAGAGGCTGCCGGGCCACCCTCAGCCTAAACCGCTGCCTCCTGGGGTTGTTAGAGCTAACCAGTGCTGGCTGGAGACCATGCGCTGCTCCGAAGGGGAGGGAAAGGATTTCTGTACATAGAACAAAGATTTTTTCCTTTTCAGGACGGCTGCTCCCCCATCCAGCTCTCACTTCCTCATGCCTACAAGTTCTGTGTTTATTTTTTCCTTGTATAATTTTTAACCTCGACGAATAAAAGGGCTGACATTCACTAAACACATGGTCTAAGTGCTACCAGATTGCTTTTCCGTAGCAAAGCCTTCTGCATCTTTAATAAAATCTGACTCTGAGATGATTTGTTCTAGTTAAATCAGGAGAGGATCCTGTAGCAGCATTCTCCAGCGATGTCACGGTTTCTTTGCTGTCAGTAGAGCCTGGAGGTGATTTCTTATTCTGAAAATCTGACTGAGAGCTACAGAAAGACTCTTCAACCAAAACACAAGGAGTTATGTTTTCATTGAACTTCTGTATATTATATAACCAAAGCACGTGATAATTGCCAACACTGAGAACTTGGCACTGGTTATTTTCACAAATTAGGTATGAGGGAAGCGTTAGTCCTAACACACAATAACTCTCTTACCTGACTGTATAATCAGCTGTCCATCAGAATAAAATCTTTGAGGCACGCTGCATTTAGTGTCAGTCGATCTGTAACGGCCACTCTGATGTTGGGAACGTTCACACGAGACATGCCAACCGAAACGCCTTGACTTTCCCACCCAGTTAACAGTATTTCATGAGAGCTACCCAGCTCAGGTTTCTCAGCATCTCTGCCAGGCTGCATCCAGACCAGCTGAAGGCAGAGGCACAAACGGCTCCATCACCAGTTACCAGCTGGTGGAAAGCCTCCATCTGAGCTTCCACAAAGCTACCCCAAACACTGCACACATTTGGGGTGGTTTTTTTTTTGGTATGACCCCAAAGGCAGGAGTTTAAAAGGCAAGTGCAGGGTGTAAGAAACAGCCTCCGACACATGCCCATTTTCAAGCAAATGAGAAAAATCAGCATAGATTTATTCCCAAACAATATTTCTAGGTAAGAAACACAAGGCTTCATCATACTGGCTGCATTTGTTAGGGGCCACTAAATGCCAACCTGGGACTTTTGCAACTCCCTACCCCAGGAGTTACCAAGCAGTCACTTACCAAGCAAGGAAACAAACCGGTAATTTCCAGTTCATTCCTAAAGACCCAGTAGGTGCTTTTCAAGACTGAACTCAAAGCAGCAAATTCCTTTCTGGATTGCAAAAAAATACAACATGGTTTCCAGAATCAAGAAACTTCAGCAACTACTCACTTGTTTCCTAGCATTTGGATCACAAGCTTTAAAGCTATGCAGGAAAGGCCGTAGATTCTTATACAGAGCTTGGCACATTAGCACTAGCACCTTGATCTGCCCCCAGCAATGTGAAGAACTCGGGTGTTATTAATGCACCAACAACTGAAGAAGAGAAATCACACTCAAGTGTTGACCCATTCAGTACCATACTTCATCCTGAAAGATGACTCCAAATTCTGCAGCGAGAAGGACGGGGTATTCAATCTCCAGCAGCAACGTGGGAACGGAGGAAGATGCAAGTGTCACAGACTGCTCACTGAAGACAACTGGCAAGGTCTGGCTTTCGTAACAGCCCATTTTGATGGCTGGCTACACTGGCAACCTCACCATTTTTCTTCTGACTGCTCTCCAACAGAAGTACTTACAGCACTACTTCCCTGAGCTTGCAGGTGTGAGGAGGTACCACCGCTTCAGCCAGGACTCCTGCTCCGTGAAGAACAGGCTACCCAGAGAGTGAGAAGTGAAATCGTCTGACTTCTGGGTTGGGGCTGGGTTCCTCTTTGACTAATGACTTCCATGTGGCACTTGGACACAGCACCTGTAAGACCTCATTGGGATGGGTACTTAGCATATTTATCTCTTGTCTTCTTAAGTAAATAACCTAAACTGAAAACAATTTTGAACCGTAAGTCCTTTCAAAATATAAAGCCTTATGTTTTATGTAAAGTAAAATAACTGCAGCTTTTAGTATAACTCACTGCTACTGCAAGCAGCACAGAACTTCACTCTGTCCTAAAAGCAACAGAAAAGTGAGCATCTACAGAACAGACTCTGTGAAGAGCTCGACACAGACAAGATCCTCAGGGGTGTCACAGTGCACTTATCTGCTCCCTCTGAAAAATGAAGCACCTCATGATCACACCAAGCCAAGGGGTAATAGGAAGTCAAATCTGGTCACAGAAAAACATAAAGGGGAAAAAACTTGAGGATATCGTCCATACCTCGGCCAAAGTAAAAGCCAGATATGGTTTCCTAAAGTCTGCTGGGAAGGCAGCTGGGTTTGCAAGGCAGAAAAACAGCAACCCTGAAGCACAAACATGCTAATCCAAAACTGAATTGGAAGATCCAAGAACACGGATCACACCTTCCCGCGACTGTGTGCTGTATCAGGAATCCTAAGCTACATGTCGCAGAAGCAAAACCAAGAGAGCCAAGAGGATCTGCTTGACAGCTCAGCTACGCGAGTGTCAGCACGTTCAAGGTGAAATGTGTTTTTCTGAATCAAACTCCACTGCATTTGTCACCAAACGGGCTTCTACAAATCCAGGACTGTCCAAAGCTCAGTCTCAGGAAATTAATTGAGTGAATTGCAGTTGCTTTTGACTCATTATAGGCACTGATAACCTTAACTGCAAAGCACTGTCAGAAGAGGTGACTATTCACCAGTAACTCACTCCGGCTAACAGAAATAACAAAAGCTATCACCAAATTGGTGAACATCATTCAGATGCTTTAGAATCCCCTTGTCTAGATCTTCTCCCCATGTATTTGGCCTCTCTCAAGCACCGGGCAGTAAGGGAACTCTGCTCATCACTGCGCGATGCAGCAGGCAAGCGGGGATGGGAACTGGATGACAAAGGCTCTCGTCTCGGTACTGCCAACAAGATGCCAGCGAAGCCGTGTTTCACAGGCACCATCCCCTACACCAGGCTTGCAGAGAAGGCTAAGCCTCCTTAGCTGCAATCCACCACTCAAGACCTACAGTGAGAAAAGTTCAGCAAGTCGGTGACTCCAGAAAGCTACGTGGGCAATACGGTTCAGCCAGGCAAAAACACTGAGCACACCGCATGAGAACTTAAATTTCCAGCAGAAGTGAACAACAGCTCACCTAGTCTTCCATCCCAAATTTGCATATTATTTTCCTTTTATTAATACTCAAATAACCAACTTGCAGCACATAAGAAAACTGATAATTCAGCACAGTTCCCATATTGTCAACAAACAACCTGTGACTAGGTTACCTGTTGGATAAAGTCTCACCCAAGGCTCAGTCAGTGAGCCTCAGGCTTAATAAATGCACTCTCAAGTCAGGTGTTCTGGTCTGATGGCAATATTTGCACACCAGACCTTACCAACCAGCCTCTCTCCGAGTCTCTCTCAAGGTCCTCAACACTTCCGACAACCAGTGAAAAGCTGAAGCTGTCTAGTACCTAATACCTGGGAGACTGCTTCCCTCACACGCAGTTTTTTCCCCCCACAAACTCCATGACTTTATCCATCTGTTCTAGTATTTGCACCCCTCTATAGGAGCAGGCCTCCTTCATCTGCAAAGCACTCAGGCAGCACTAACAACAAGCACAACACCAGCTCTGAAGTCTGTGTGAAGGTCCTCTGGAAGTACTTAGTATTGATGAGGCTCACCAGCACCTCAATCTTCCCAGCTTACAGAACAGACTCTGAGAGCTTTTAAAAGAAACAGAGCAAAGGAGATGGAATGCACACAAGAACACAACAGTCGAGCTACCCTAAATATTAAGCAAGCCACAAATTTTAATAATTTTGCTATATTAAAACACACGCACCAATGTCACCCCACCCCCACAATTCATCAAGGCATTTCACTCCCCTGGGCTCTTGTGACTAAGTATAATATTTCATTAAATATCCTGTTCATACTGGCTTATGTACTAGGGAACACACTAATTTTAGAAAACTGATTAGCTAGTTCTTTCTAACCGAATGTTATTGTAGCTAAGGTCAGATTTTGCACTGAAACTATGGCAACAAAGCCACAGTATTCTTTTGTCTACAAGGTTGGGGCTAGGTTTATTAACAGTACTGTTCTACTTAATAGCTAAGCACTGCTTTTTGGCAATCCCTCCCTCGATCCTACCTGAAATACCCTGAACTTTCCACAGGGGAAAAAGCTCAGACCTGCGAGAGCTGCTGAGAAAGAACGAACGTTCAAAGCAGCGCTTGGCTTATTTCTTCATTTTTAGGACACGGTCAGCACACCAGCGCTGTCACCCTGCACAGACTGTCTCACCGGTACAGAACTACTACCCACAGTGTTCAGATGGACAACCGAAGCGCACAGATCATCAAACTTCACGCCAGGAGTTCAATGAAATCCCTCCTTTTGCAGCACCTTCACCAACAGATTGCCTTTTCCATACAGCACTCCAGCTACGCATATTAATCGCCCCTTTCTATTTCAAAGGGGCTTCGCTCTGCCTTCATCTCGATGCAAAACATTCAAGATGAAAGCACCCTATAAAACCAGAAGTTGGCAGAGAGCTGCTTGACCACAGCACCCTCAGTACAGAGCAGCGTGCCAAGGCAACCCAGCCAATCCTCCCAGGGGGTGCCCTGTGTTCCGAACTGACCCAGCTCCTCCTGTTCAGCACCGACCACCTCAACGCCCGGTTAAACAGACCCTCCTGTCGCCTGTGCTGTGCAGCCCCTCCCCATGACCGTCTCGGTACCCCAGCACTAGGGCACAGAAGAAAAACCACGCCGAACCACCTCAGTGAAACCAGTCATTATTTAGCCAGTCATTTATCCATCATTTCGGCAAAGCGCATCGGCGCCAGGGAGCTGGGATGCCTTCAGTGCTTCAGCACGCGTTTCTACCGACTGGCCTAACGACTGGGCCCATGTCACAGGCCAGCGAGGAACCACGCTGCCATAGATGTGCTCAGTTAAATACAAACAGCTTTCCAGTTCGCTCTCCGTGACAGAAAAAGCGCTTTTCCCTTCGATTCCTGTATCCAATCACTACTGGATGTCAAAGCAATGCAAGCTTGAAATAAAAGGAGAGGATGCAGCAGCCACACCAGTATAACACCTATTCTCCAGCTGTGCTCGTAATGGGAAAGCTCCAGTACCTCCTCTGCTTGCTAAAAGAGCAAGCCATACAAGTAATTATCACTGATGAGCCCGGCGCTGCCACAAAACCCGTGGTTAAAAGCGTCTGGAGATGAGGTGCCCACGACATCACTCTGAAGTCACCATGGGCTGGCACAGAAGGCAGCGTGCATTGCTACTGCTGGCCTGCAGAGAGGAGGGAGGCTTGGGTGTGCTCCTGTAAGCACTGCGCCAACTCTTGATCAGGACTCCCTCTCTCACAGGGTCTTCCAAGCTTTAGCGGATACAAAGCACATTCGTCCGCACAAAAATGCAACGCTTGTGACTTCTCAGGTTTTTTTTGAAGCACCTAAATGCCACAGTGACAATTGCCTGTAACATCTGCTCATATGTAGGATGCAGTGGGCTAAAGATCCACGTTTTAGAGACAGCACTCAGGATTTCTTCATCGTATAAAGGGCATCGAATTCAAATGTGTACTAGCAGTTGGCAGTTTTCTAGCACGGTTCTATAAATACTTCGAATCGTACTAAAGGATTCCTCATCAAGTCAGCGAAAAATGTATTTTGGATATTATAACTGTATCTTAATTCAGCAAGATCAAAAGATTGTTCCTACACAACATGGCCAATGCTTCAATTTCAAATAAACAAATTATAGGCACAGCATTAGACTGTATTTTTATCATTTTTTCTCCCATCACACCAACCTCAAAGCTTCTTTTGATTTTACACTAGACCATGATTTTAGCACCCTTTTTGAAAAGGGGCTAAGAAACATAAGGTTTTCTTCTTATAGCATTTGGCTTTTGGGAAAAAAACAGTTAATTAAGCAGGTGTTTACTGTTGCCCCCCTTCCTACTTTTGGTATTCAGCAAGTGCATTTTAGTCTGTCTTGGACATCTCAAAACTGAGAAGGAGTTGCTTTTCTACTGCAAGTCACATACTTCTCTTCAAGATCACCACGCTAAGCTTTGAACTTGGCACTCAAGCACTCTCAAAAGTTCTGCCTCCTGCATGAGAAAAGAATATTGCTATTTTATCTGCTAATATGTGGTTATCAGAGCGAAAAAAAGCCATATTTAGACATCGGTTTAAATACACCTTAAAGGAATCTAGGCACCTTAACAATTAGCCTACCCAAAGATTTCGCCAGCCTAAACTTGGCCATGCAGCCCAGGTCTATGACCCCTCTTCTCGCCATCATTCCAGGAATATGCCTTCAACCCTCTGCAAAACACCCGCTCAAACCCCTCTAATACATACAGAAAGTCATACAACTCAGACTGCTTCACATCAAAGTGTAAAACTGAATCTAAGCCGATATAATGGCTTTCATCAGAGCACCTTTGGACAAGTATGCACGGAGAGCAAGCGGATTTGAGGTCACACATTCACCTGAAGCTGAACGCGTGACACCTAAGGGCTTATACTGCAAACAACTCTTCTTGATGAGCACAGGAACTACCTTACTACCCAAAAAGTGCACTTCTATACGCTGCTGCTATTTTTCCAAAACTAACAGGCAGAGGGATCTGGGTATTTGTTTTAGTTTGTTTTTTAATATTCTGAAGTGTTTGGGAAAACTATGTATGTGACCCTTCAAAATTCCCTTAATCTCAGTTCTAATGCCAAACTATAAACAAGCTTGGCTAAACAAGGCTAAATAATCCCGTACGTATGCAACATAACTCCACAGCCTCTACCAGTACTGCCTAAATTACACGGTTTCCTTCATCCAAACCAGAGCAGCAGCATATAGCCTTCAGGTCATTGATGGCAAAGCTGTGAAAACAAAACATAACTCAAAACATTTCTGTTACGGAGAAGTGTCTTGACTTTCATCGGCGCTGAGCACTGTGAGTTTAAGAGAAATCCATCAAAGAACTGGGGTGCGTAGATACATATTCTTTTTAAAATACACATACATTTGTATAGTAAAGCTTCTTTGCAGTGCCCAGGTCGTTGCTCCTCCTGAAGACTGACTCGTAGCTCACAGGCTGAGACCCTCAGCACTAGCCCCTCACACCAGGCGAGCCAGACCGACGGCTTGGTGAAGGCAAGGCTCAGGAAGAGCACACAGTATGGATTACGATCAAAAGAACAAACAGAATCTCAACTACTCATCTTCTGCTTCACCATGAGGGTATTTTAAGTCTTAGATATGGGTTCATTCCCTGAACATCTTGCCAAAAAAAGAGTGTTGCCCAGCAACTACTAAAACAATGTTCTGGAAGGAGGTAGCTGCTGGACAAATTAACCCAGTAAGTGCCCTTTTCCCTGCGTTTCCTGCAGCTACTGCAAAGCCTCGGGATGGCTGGCAGACAGATCTGCATCCCAAAGGAAGAGCTGTAAGGAATCTCCCGAGAAGGCTGTCAGACAGACTGCTGCGGTGCAGCAGCAGTGTCTTGCGTTAAGCAAACACATTTGGCTTCGCGCAGCGCCACGTTCCAACCCAAAACGAACACCGATAAAACCTCTGCAAAAGCACCTACAAACCAACGAATAAACAGCTAAAGCACAAAATTATCAGCCCTGGGCTCTGCCGCAGCTTCAGCACTGCTGTTAGCTCTGACCTTGATTTGCAAAACAGCTCTCTGTGCGTTTAAGTACGAATGATTTCTAATGAAACCCTGGTGGTTTTAGCCTAGCTAGAGGGTCAGCTGTAGTTCATACTTTCCACACAAACCATGCATGTTAAAGGACGTTCATTTATAGCCCCTATTCAGATGCAGTGTCATACTCAAAGATGGCAATTAGAGCAGTGATTCCAGCTTTATAAAATACATAAAATGTCTTTTTTTTTTGTTCAAAGCAGCGCAGATAACCAAGGAACTGTCACACTTTCTTTTTTTGGAGACTCTTACAACTAGGATTTTTTCCAGGAATCTCATCTGTACACAGTATATTCAGACCAGTTAAGTAAAATACTCTTTCGCAAGAATCTTCATATTAACATCTTAAAAAAGAAACACCCTGATGAATGTACTCTTAAGTCTTAACGTTTTGCAAGGCAGTTTTAGAGGACTTTTGAATTAGTTGGAGCTGAAAATAATGAAGGGCCACGGAAACAGTCTACTTTGAAAAAAAAAAAAACCCCGACACCCAAACCACTGTATTTAAAGTGGATTTAGAAAGCCAGAATAAAAAAAAAAAAAAAAGCCACTGCAATCTCACAGACTGTAATTACCATCCAACCTCAAACCACTAACTTCAAGTACTCTCTACCTGTGATTGGGATGGGAAAAAGGAAAAAAAAAACCACCAGCCCTCACACCTTTAAAAGATCAAACTAATATTGTAAAGACCTAGAGGCCCAACAGCATTTCATATGCGAAATAACTACTGGTGAACGCTCACAGTAACTTGAGGGTGTGGGACTAACACCTTCCTTTGGAGTTCTTCCCAACTCCGGCACTTCTTTTCCACCTAACACACTCTCTCAACTTTTTTTTTTTTCATGTCTCATTTACACTTTTACACCACGGTCCAAATCCTACCTGCACGCTATCCCACCTTACTCTCAGCTTCCTCTTGCACTTCACCCCTTTCAGGCCTCCACCACCACCAGATTGATCTGTCAGCCTATTTTTCCCACAACTTTTGTCAACAAAGCAAGCCCTCGTGTCCTCAGGATACCTCTGCACGTTTGCCTCCAAGCAGACTGAAAGCCCTATCGTATCACTCCCAGCTCTGACTCCAGTCCTGTCGCTGCAAACCATTCTGTCCAGTCCAGCCGAACACGCCCCGAGCTCCCCACGCCGGATTTTCCTCAGGACAACTTGAAGCCCACGTTTTTAGGAGTGACTTCCTAGCACACAAACCCCACCTCTTCCAGCTATGAAGCGCTTGCTTTCAGAAACGTGTTCCTCAGGCAGGGGCTACTTGCACACCACGAGCAGGTCACCAGTGTTTAGCGACAGCGTATACTGACGGCCAAGTATCGCTGTCAGCTGCCTTTTGTACAAGAGGCTCCCTCCAGGAGGAAGGATGGGGCAGACACACCACCACTCTGCACACAGCAGCTCTGCTCAATTTCCAGGGTCTAAAGCAGGGAGGAAAGAAAAACCACCACCCTCTAGACCAGGGCCTTGCTGCTGCCATGAGATGCAGCTGATTAAGTGTAGCCTAGGCAACGCGATTTTTTTAAAACCTGAAACACCCATGGCTAAGAAAAAAAGCAAGATGGATTAATTCTGCCACTGGATATATATGCTTTAGTTTCACACTGCATTTTCTTGGAGTCATGTATGCATATCTAAGCAGTCAATCTTGCTTCTAGCTACCTCTCACCGCTTTGATTAAGCATGAAAATTATATTTACAACTGGTTTTACATCTGCCTGCAGAAAGGCAGATCTGCTCCGAGAAGCTTAGAGTTACATTTCTTAAAAACACTGCCCGAAGCAAGATCTGAGAGACTGGCCACAGAGCCACACGTTCAGCCTCCTTCCCAGAAGGCGACTTCAGATTTGACTGACCTTCAGCCGGACACCTTAAAGCGCAGCTGGCTGGAGAGAAGACTCACACAAGGGTATAGAACAGGCTACAGCGCAGAGGGATGTCTCCAGTCCTGGGTAAAGCCATAACTTACGTCGCTCGCATTTGATGAGTTTTGGTCCTGCTCTAACGAGATTTGCACAAGTTACTCCTCAGCCACCAGGGCCATTCGAATGGTTTTGCACCTATTTGAATTCCAACCAAGACCACGCTTCTTCTCAGGCCTCAAACTGCAGTGATCCTATCAGCTGTGACGGTTAGTACGGACTGCATGAAATCATTGATCCAACGTGGGCACCCTGTACTAAGATTCCTGGACATTTCCACGTCAGCTCCCACCCCAGGATGCTGCTGTACAAAAGCCATCTTGTGCCACCGATCTGCTGCACCCATGACCCTGCCCAAGGCAATGAAGGCTAAATCTCAAGCAGGACAAAACTAAATGTTGGGGCTACGGTATTACAGTCACCAGATGCCCACAGTTACTGTATATCCCAGACATAAATGTTGCTGTTTGGATAAACACAGCTCAGGGAAGACCTCGCGTTCCGTTTGCAAGGGAGGTATTTTTGCAAGGTGTCATAAAAACACCAACTCAGTCTGCAGAGACATGGCTGTAGCTCCTGACCTTGCCAGAGACTTCCCGTGCAACACCCCAGACAAGCCTCTGGGTGCCTTTGCTTCACATTAAAAAAAAAAAAAAAAAGGTTATCTTCCATTTGTGTTGAAGATGGTGCGATAAACTTCATCATTACTCTTCCGAGCATATTTATCCTGGAAAGCATTTTATCTTCAACTACACTTGTAAAGCGTGTGTATAAATAACAGAAATGCCTGCGAAAATTTTATGACTTCTGTTGCCATTTGCCATTAAGCTTAAGCTTCCCCATGGAAGCTTCACAAAGCTTTAGTGAAGTAACTACAAAGGCTGGAAAAGGTTCACACCATTCTTTCTCCGTGTATAAATTATAAGTAATATGAGAACATTTACAATGTCTAACCACAATGTTTTATGTCAGACAAATGTCTCTCTGTACTTGCAGTTCCTAAACTGTGCTAGCAAGAATTGCCTTTTTCTCATTCTTTTCTCCCTCTCCCCCTGCCTCCTTCTACACCCAGCAGTCTCAGTCAAATCTGGCTTTATTCTTTCATGATTTTTATGTCAAGAAATGCCTGGAGTCAGGGCTCTAGTTCACGTAACACCATTGTTCTTTTTCTGGAGAGCTTAACATCGAATGCTAAAACTTCCCCAGGTTGCCTCTTCAGTATTTCAATCCTCAACTATTTAGTTTTCCACTAAAAAAGGGAGAAAAACCAACATGGACTCACAGACTTCAGCAATATTCTAAAGAGTTTCATTATATGAGATATCTTCATGTCATGGCAAAAAAAACCCAAACAAACCCAAACCCAACCAACAGCAAACAAAACTAGCAGTCCAGAAGGTAGATGATTTTCAAGGGCAATCACCTGCAGTTCTAGCCAAGAATTATGGTAATTCCAGAGCCCCTGATAAAGGCAAAGCATAACCAAGGAAACGAGATTCATCCAAGGAAGAAACAAGACAAACAGTTGTTGCTACATCTGAGAACAGCAATAAAAGGTTGATCAAATTTTTACAATATTCTGCTGAGCCATCCCCTGGGTAAAAGATGCAACCAAGGGGTAAAAAAAAAAAAAAAAAAAAAATTCAAGAAGGTTTTTCTAAACAAAATCCCAGTTACTGCTTCTCTTCCTGTTTGAGACTTTTCTTAAACAAATCAGCCCTAGCCAAACTGTGCAAAGTAGCAGGCATTAATTTCTTATCACCGAGCCTAAGTTTCCTGGCAGAAGGAAAGCAAAGTCAAACGTAGTTAATATCAAATGAGGTCAAACAACAATAGTTGTTGCAAACATTCGCTCCTTTTCACTTTCCTCTTCTGAGCTAGGTTTGGTGCTGGGTAACTACACGGCATGTACGACAGTATAGAGAAAAAGAAACCAAACTTACAGGGACCCTGTAAGTCTGGACAGATCTGAAAGCCAGCCTCAGCTGGCAACCCCATCTCCACCCCCTCACAAAGCATTCGTATTAAGTCCCACAACTCACTTCACACAGACATTCACAGGTTTTGGGGTTTTTCTTTTTTTCTCACAAGTTGCCCTTCATGGAAGACGACGACACTGAAATACTCTATAGAAAGCACGGAGG
Organism: Leptosomus discolor; assembly: GCF_034619465.1. Lineage (NCBI taxonomy): Eukaryota > Metazoa > Chordata > Aves > Leptosomiformes > Leptosomidae > Leptosomus > Leptosomus discolor. Next base: position 2,268,428 of record NC_141399.1, read on the forward strand.
TCAAAACCAGTTACACATGACGGCACAAAACGAAGGATGACTTGTAAGCAGAAGGGTCATCAGCTGTCTAACAAACTTACCTCTGAATTTTTTGGGTGGGTTGTTAAGATCACCTGCTTCTGGCTGTACCACACACCGATCATCCACAAGGCTGCAAAGAAACGAGAAGTAAAGTGAGATTCTATTCCCTCGCAATCACTTACCTCCTGGTTAGCAAACCCAGTCGTTTATTTGCAATATTTTATCCGAGTGGCCACTTCAGCAGAAGACATTCCCCAAATGCCAACTTATGCCAAATCCTTCTAAGAAGCATGCAGCTAGTTTTCACTGTTGCCCAGAGCTATGCTCCTGGATAGGTGGGACAATAAATAAGTCATTGCTCCTGTATACTGCATCATCTTTATGTCCCCTCCTTGAGGTGCAGACAGAACAGCCCATATTCTAGTTAGGTGAGAGACAGCCTTAGAACAGCTATGGCCTCTTGGACAGATTTGAATACCGTTGCAAATGTGTTTCTATGAAGGGTAGAGAACAGGAAAACAGCACTGTGCGAACTGGACACTGACCCTGTGACCCCTCAAGTATCAGCAAAAGGCAGAAACAGTAACTGCCACAATAAAAATTGACTCCCAAGAGAAAGGAAGGTGGAACTATACCCTCCTGCTCACCAGTCATAAACACAGATAAGCCAAGGAGTCGAACTAACCTCCTCCTGTTCTGCCAGGAAGGGGGTGAATCGGACAAGTGAACCAGAGAGATTCCCACAGGGAATGCCAGGACAGGGCTTCCTGTGAATACAGGGTGGCAAAAACCCCACAGGGTCAATTCAGATCCCACAGAATAAAGAAAACGGTGAAGATGCGGCTGTCGCCGCCGCTCTGCCCTTGGCACGCTTTGGATCAACAAGGAATTGCGCTTTTACCAAATGCTAGTTCCAAATTGCACAAAACGCAACTGTGACCAAATACTTTGTAGTTTCTGACTTGATGCTAAATGACTCAATTTGGCCCCTTAAAACCAATCTGTCAAAGAGGCTTTCTACACAAAAGTAGAAAGTAAAACTCCAAGGTCTTAAAGGTTTGAGAGGTCCATTCTCATGCAGAATCAACTTGAGAAAGACTGAGACCTAGAATATGAGAGTTGTTCCTTGCAGAGGCCGGTTACATGCAGGGAGCATCTTGAGACAACAATTATGGAAAATAATGAAGTGCATAAAAATTAAGAGATCAGAGAGACTAAGTGGACTCAAGAGTTCTATGCATCTAAAATTTGCATACGCAAACATTCAGAGTAAATTGCTTTTTCCCCATGGATTTTCTCCCTATTCAGTATTATATATACATATATGTGCTCCAACAAGAATGGTAGTATTAATATTTGAGCTGAAACATCTGCTTCTCGTGAACAAAGGGCCAAAAAAAGTCAAGTCAAACGGGTTACTCTGATCATCCCACACAAAGATAATCTCAGTGCAATATATCCCTCTCATCCTGAGATCAAATTGAAAATAAAGAGGAACTTCCCAAACTACTAAGAAAAAAATTTCACAGGGTGAAAAACACAAAAGAGGATATGTTGTACACCGGTAATCAGTAATGAGGACAGCACTGAGTTTGGGAAACAGCAAGAGTAAACTCCTGATTAAGCAACAGTCACGTCATGGGAATATTAAATAGGAACACTCTTCAAAGATTTAGAACGACGTTAGAATGTATAGTGGGATGCTTCTCAACCGTCATTAACCACAGGAACAAGTAATTACACATTGTTATGACATAAGACTGTCAAAACTCCACATGGTATAGAGCACAATTACACTGAATCTTTCCTTTGCTTCTTTAATTTTCTCTAGGACGAAGACTAAATTAAATATGGGACAAAACTAATTTGATTATGAAGGCTTATTAAGATGATAATGCATTTCATGTTTCACATAGCAATTGGGATTTCTGGCTTAAATTAGGCTCAGAAGATGTGTGGCCATTATATAATGCAGTTACCTTAAAACAGCACTAATCAAATCAAAGAGGATGCTTGTAACACTAAGGGATCTTTAGACCTGCCACGAGAATATCTCATCAAGCCTAGGAAACACATGTGCTTAGGGCCTGTAGCGTCTAAAAGGACTACCCATGGCGAAAAATATCTGCTCAGCAATGCCATCAAAAGCCACAGCCACTGCGGAAATGTTCATCATGCACCGTATGGGATTAAACATAACATAACAACTTTCTACTTGGTCTGGAATTACGTACTGCCAAACTTGCTTCAGTACTAGGAAGAAAAAAAATAGCCAGATGTATAGTATCGCTCAATTCATTTTGCCAGTTTTCAGCAGATAGTATTTGGCCAGTCACACAGCCGATCGAACGCTGCAGAGTGTACGTGTCATATTTGACGAGTACCTGGGAAATTTGTCAAATACATTCGCCAAATACTATTCGACCAACCCTACTTACTACATCCCTTGCTTTTATCATACCTTCTTTCCCTTCTGGCAGCATCCCATATTTTCTTCTCTTTCCTATAATAGATCATGGTGCATCTTCAGTGTCTGCTTCCTTCTCTGCCCCCTTATTTTCCAGAATCCTAATAAGCTAGAGGACTAAACCTACAAGTTAGTTTGGAGTCACTCAGATGAGATTCCAGCCCATCGTTTCCTGCAGAGAGACTTACCAGGATGCTGTCTTTGTACCCTGCTTGGGAGCTCCATTTATCAGATGCATCTGGACAGTAGGCATCAAAAAATTTGCTGTCACTGTACCCACCCTGAGGCCCTTACGGCTACTGGAAATGAGAAAGAGCAAGTTGCGTGCGTGCCCACTCACCAGATCACCAAGCTTCCTGGTTGCCTCTTGGCTACTCGTTCAGCGCTGAAGTACCACCGCAATGTGTCATGCATGCTATTTCTCTCCCTCTCCCTCACTGCTCTGAAACAAGGTGGCAGATGTGCTCTTTGAGCTTCTCATCCAGCCCCCTGCAAGGTCTTCCAAATCGGTACACAGCTCCTCTGCCAGCTTCTGATGTTCGGAGAGATTTCTCCTCGGCAGCAGTTGAGCAGAATAAAACATACCCTGTCACTCGTCAGAGCCGTGTTTCAGTTCCTCGGCTTTTCTCTGCAAACTCTTCCTTCTCCTATGTGAACGGCTACTTTTTGTTTAATGAAGTAGCACACACCCTTCTTCCCGCTTACCAGGCACTCTCCTACAGAGCACCTACTCGGACGCCTTTGCAGAAGAAAGCGCAAAGGAGCTCTGTGGGAAAGCGTGGCGGGGGCAGGAGCCGGCAAGGCACGGCTCCCGCCGCAGCTCGGGGGTGCTGGCCATCGGCAAAGCTGCAGGTGCAGGTTCAAAATGTGTTCTCCTTCGACTGGAGAAGAACAATTGTGTTTGTCTGAGAAACCCCAGAAACTGTAAGACAAAACTAGTCATCGTGGTATATAAACAGTTTGGCTCGGGGCTTCTTTGTATAAATGTCTTTTAAAAACTACTTACATTGCCTGTGCTACATCCTGCTTTCCAATCAGCAGATGGCACTGGGGCCTATCCATTCCTGACTGGGGGAGCAGGGAGGGACAGGACGGGACACACGGATGGACACGGGACAGACAACACCACGAAGATCATTTGCTTGCATTCATTCCCTCTACCCACACCTTAACTGGACAAGCTTCTTCCTCCCCACCAAGGACGTCCAAACCACACCGCAGCCATCAATACACTCTCCATCCTCCCGATGTCTAGCTTGCCATATCAGCTTTAGGCCATTTTTAAATTTAGGGCCAAATCTGTACATAAAGCTACCTTGCTTTACCCAGTATTTCCTGGGAGTCAGGCTCAGGATAGCTAGCTGAGGTCTGCTAGTCCTTCTTAGGGATGTTTTTAGTACAAGAGAACAGCTGTTCTTACCCCAAAGTGCTAATAAATCCATTTGTTGAGCCCTCTGCATAGAGAGAACAAATATCTCCAATATGAAGGAAGCTCGACATCTTGTCAGTCATCTCTGGCTTACTGCCCCTAGAAGAATAAAGCACAACATTACTATTTATCAGGCAGAATTTCTCGGTACAAGCTACTGGAGTTTACAACAACAGGACCTTCGCTTTTGTTTGTTCGTTCGTTTGAAAAAACAGCCAAGTTCTTGCACTGGAATTCCAGGTATCAAGGGCAACACAGCATGTCAATGTGCTTCCTTAGAAAAATAAACTAGGGAAAAACAAGCAGCTACCGGCATCCCATTCGGTGCGGGACTGCTTGACAGGTAGCCGTATTCATCCCAACAGATGCTCACAGCCACTTCAGTCCAGACGTGCTGACCCCTTTCATCCCACTTGCAAGAGGGAAAGGGGAAGGAGATGAGCCGCCTCACTTTAAGACATGTTATTTGTACCTGCTGAATCACTACATATTTCTTCGCTAGATTCTTTGTCAGAATCAAAGGTGGGTTTGAGCACGTTTTATAGGTCCTCTGGTGTGCTGGAGTGATGCTCGTGGGAATTGTAATGTAAAATACTGATATGACTCACGTCAATATTTTTTGGTCATGTCAAAGTATTGACATGACCGACGCTGAGGTAGCCAGCCACTTAACAGTTGAGGTCCCAAGACAGCATTAGGTGAAGACTGAATATGCCCCACAACAGATTTTGCATGTAAAACCATAAAGATTAAGATTTTTTTCAGAGTCAAATACTTTAAACTATGTATGTATCAGGAAGCCAAATCCCTGTGAAATCAAGAATACTTCAACCCTGGTTTTAAAAAACATTGCCTAAATGTGACACTGAGGAGAGAGGCACTCAGTGTTGTCAACTGCCACAGTATTAAGAACTATCCTTATTTTCTTTAAAGCCCCAAATCTGGGACTGAATGATACAGGACCTACCTGTCATTTAAATATATATAGAAAAGCAAGTTTCCATCTGTCACAGAGACAAACAACACACGCCCGGATAAAAAGAAGCCCAACTGAATAGACTTGCAAAGACATCCTTTCCAAGGCCATTTACTGGTTTCTTGGAGATCCTCCTAAGCCATGCTTTTGATCACCGAGTTCAAAACGCTGAAACAGCTTTTCTATGCCCGAGGTTTCAAACAGCAGGCAGCAACGCAGCTCTTCCAAGCTGCTCCTCCTCGCAGGCTTGCTCTGCAAGGCAGCCCTGCCAGTGAACACTGCCCAGGACCAGACTCCTAGAGCGAAGGGGAAAGAACTGCAAACACTTTCACCCTCTCCGACATCACACCCAAATCAGTTTTAAATGGTCTACCACCAGAACTAAGCAGCAGGGAATTAAGCTTATTATAGAGTGCAGCCCTGACATTATACAGGGGATAAATATTCCCTTTTAGTGAACACTATCTTGTTTACCAAAAGTGTAAGGATCAAGTTTACTAAGCAAGGCTGGAGCTCAACAAGGACAGATTCATGGAAATTTAAAAGTTGATGCTGATAAAGCACCGCAGATAGGAACGTGCAAGCAAAACCTGAAGCTATGCTTCTGTTTAAAAAGCTGCAAACAGCTACCCCTCCCCACTGCCTCACCCTCAAACTGGTGGTGGTGGTAATAATAACTCTCATTATTAACTCAAAGCAATTACAGATGTTCTCATGCCCGTAAATTCCTGTGTCACCTGTATAATTAAAAACAAATGCAGAAAAAACCCCAAAAGAGGCCAAGATCTTACTCGGGGTAAAGACGTCTCAGCTCCTCTGAAATCAAATCTGTGCGCATACAGAAGCAAACTGTTTGGCTTCAGGTTGCTTGTTTAATGCCAAGTCCTTCAGCCACTGCATATGTTATACAGTCCGTTCCCATTCTGTCTTGGTAAGTGGACAGAAAAACATCACTACCTATTTTAAGAGATATGCCACCAAACACACAGAAATATGCTGAGTGACTGAATTAGCATCACTAGAAATACAGCTTTCCTCATGTCCTGGCTTGGAGGTTAACTACGAACTTCATACCAAAGACTTCTGAGCCCTCAAAATTAAGCTCAGCCCTAAATTAACACAGCCCAAACCCAAAGGTATCTAAGTCAACAAGAAACGGAGGTACTTCCAACAACCCCTTTGTACCACAGCGTTTCAGGATTCCCATTCGGGGTGTAAGGGGGATTACTTTATTGGACTACATCATTTTTCCTTTGGAAAAGGCAGATGTTCACCACAGCTGTTCCCAAGAGAATATGAAGGTCAAAATTACAGGCTTCCATTAGCTTCCATTAGCGAAGAGAATAATTTTTTCTTGGCCAAAAAAAAAAAAAAAGAGATTACCTCAGATCATTGACCAAAACCAGGCCCAAGGATGGAAATCACATTTCTGCATTACTTTCCAGAACATAGCCTGGTTTTCTTCAATTTTCTTTACCAAACAAGATCCCAACATACCATGTCATACACCATGATATTATAACCCTGACACAACACAACAGTGTAAACCCCTAAAAAAAGCCCTTTTGCAATTTATTGAAATTTCCATCAGTAAAACGTTCAGCGACTTGACTTATAACCATGACAGGGCTATGGGTAACAGAGAGGCAGTTTTAAGTCTGGAAGCAGTTCAGGTACACAGCATGGCTGAACCTCACTGCCAGGCTGTTCACCAGATCCCTTTTATATTGTTCGGGGCGAGCTTGCAAAGCCGCCACCACAGGGTCAGGTTCTGCTCCTGTGCCCCTCGGGGTGCCAGCTTCCGGCGGCACCGCTGGACCCCAGCCTCTCCTGTTCCCAAAGAGGAAAGCTGTGCTCCTCATGCTTCCTGCTCGTCACCAGCTTCGCTGAAGTTACCTTAGAAAGGGTTGATCTGGCTACAACCACCTTATTTTTTAAGGCTTTTCTTAAGCCTGCAGTATTTTGCAGTCAAGTCCTCGCTCATCCCTTTCTTGTATTCTTCTTGAACACTGTTTTAATGCCGATCAGCGTGATGTTACCTCCAACGCAACGGGGGCTACTCGGATGGAGCGTGCCTCCACCACTCTCATGAGGCATGCTTGCCAAATCCAAGTAGGGGGAACCTCTTTGTAAAATAGCTCTTTATCCCAAGGCAAAAAACTGCCATGATGAACGCTGTCTACATCTCTCACATTCCTTAATAACTGAATACCAGAAGTCAGTCAACTTGACATTTATCTTTAAACGTGCTGTTTCTGAGGTTGGCCGGTGCTCAGGAACATGCTGAACTGGCAGATGGAGTGAGGGACTAAATGACCCAACAGGCCTCCTTACATACAAAATTTACAAGTAAAGAGCGTGATTTCTAAACTGATTTTGCTTATTTCAAAGTTGCTTTCATAATTTCCTCACAAGGGACTTGTGACACCTAACGAAATTACTTCACTAATTGATCAATTTTTTGTCTTAAACACTAAATGATCAGCTACCATGAACTGAGTATTTTCCATCTTTGATGAGAAGGACAACTGGGATATCTGAGACAAAAAGTAGAACTGGAAGGTTTCCAAAAGCAAAGTTTCCAGGTATCCGGTTTGAAACCCTTTTAATAACAGCTCTGTCAACACCAGCTGATCACACCAATCCCCCTGAAATCAGACCTCTGTGGGCATCTTCAGCTGGAGAACCCAGAAGTCGAGGCACTAAAAATCCATCAACCTTGGCACATTTATCCCAAGCTCCTAGCACAGGCGGACCACAGGGACTTGAGAGAACAGGCTGTCTCTCAGACATGTCAATCAAAGCATCCGTGCGCGTCCCCTCGGCCAGGGAGGGGATGCTTCCCTTCCCCCATCGCGTTGGCCAAAGACACGAGGTGACCACCAGAAGGCCCCTGGAAGCGCAGGGCAGGATCCTCACACCCACTCCCAGAACCTGGCTCTTACGGCCAAAAGCACAATCACGCTGCTCCAAGAGCAATTGTGCTCCGTAGGCAAACACAACCATTACTCTGCAGTTTATTTATTTTAGATACGCCAGTGCCAAGAGCAATTGATTGATACCAGAGGAGGGGATGGCCCTAAGAGAACGTTTGCAGTTACTGCTAGGCACAATCCCAGCTTTAATGGCATTCTCACGTCCTCGCAGGAGAGAGGAGTCCTGCAAGAAACCCACCGTGTTCCAGCTGCAACACGGCACTCTCCTGGCCATGGAGGGTGGCTGTCCTCTTCCACTGCAACGCTGGGGGAAAACAAGGTTCCTTCTAGGTAAACTTACTTGAAAAATCGAAGATAAAGTAGTACTTTGATAAGGAAACGATAGCAGCGTGGCAATACTAGCGTACACACCTAGCAAAAGTGACTCGGGTTTCTCCAAACAATTATTACGAGGGTTAACTCAGGTGGCAGCAACGTCGACAGCAGCAACTCAAATTTTTAAAATCATGCTCTTTTTGCACTAAGCTGAAGACTCTAATTTTGACAGAAAGACAGACTTAATTTTTAAGATAAACGAAACATGAGCTAAAAGTGGACTGTACGTTGAGAAGCAGACTGTATCTACTCACAGGCATTAAAAAAACCACCTGAAAGATGAACACATTCTACAGCATTTTTTAAGCCTTAACAGCTTGAATTTTTTCAATTACGTTGGCGATGACTTCCTCGTGTGTATTATCTATACCAAAGTTAGTGTGTCTTTAAATATGTTTTATATTCAATTTATCTGCACAGGAAAATAAAATTAATTCTCTGTTTAAGAAGTTACGCCCTAAAATACAGAAACTGCTGAATTTCATGTGGATTGCAAGGGACTGCTTTACAAATCATCTTGCCAGCCTACAGCTTTGCTCTGCGGGTCTGGATCTGAAAATGCGTTAGCTAAATCCAGGCAGTGAGTTAAACCCAGGAAAACTTTCTATTCACCTTAAGAGTTTTAAGACTTGCCTTTCCCATACTACTCTGTGCTGCTTCGGGGAACGCAAAGCTATCACGAGACCGTGAGTTGGGTCTTCTGACCGAACAGAACGTGGCATAATTATGAGGTTCATTTCTGATTATTTTCTTACTTATAGATTATCTTGCGTGTAGCCTCAAAACAAGCTGCATTGCATATTGCAAAAGCCAACAAAAAGAACCAATCCTGAAACACAAACGAAGCACTCTGGCAGAGTTTGTACAAAGCCCTTCACCGCCAGCACTACCGTTCTTCTCCGAACCAAGGGTGAAGTTCTGCAGACCCTCACTCCTAACTGCTTCCACTGCCTTTCAGGAAGATTGAAAGGACTCAGTCACATCTTGGGGTACGAGTAGATCACAAGCTTAGCCTGATGGCCTTGAATAAGCCAGTATGAGGTTGATACAGTCACTGAAATTCAACTGAGACACTTCAATCCATTTTCTCATGACAACACATTTCATAATGGCAGTTAAAGCAGAATTAACAGTGAAAACACTTAGAAATCAAACTGACTGTTAAATATCAAATACCTTAATGAGACAGCTGCTTTCTGAAGATCTCAGAATAGGAAATGCAACTGCTTTGTAAACATTTCACGCTAATTTCTCCCATCACTCATCTAGATCTTGATGCTAAGTTTGAAAAGACAGGCTTCAGAGCAGTGCTAGAAGTTTGCTTTCCTTGAACAGCAGTGTCAAGGCCCCCTTTTGAAGTCCCTCCTTATGGGGACTGTGTGTAACCGCATTTCCGCAATATGCTGCTCCTCATCTCAAGCAATTTAATGCTGAAAGACTTCCCAAAGAATCTGAAGCTATTTTGCTGTCGCCATGTCTCACGTGTCCGCTTTGTGTGGGATTTTAAGTCTTTAACCTATGACTGCAAATCCTATTTGCAAAATAAATGAGACCAAATATGTCTTATTGCCGACGGTTTGGTTTCCAGCAACTGGGATACAAATTACTTAAATCTTTTTAAGATGGTTCTAATGATGTTTGTTTTGAGCAAAAAAGCTCCTTGCTGTGCTTTGCAATCCCATGATGTACTCTGATCTCTATTATCATATGTTCACTGTGGTTTAGTGCTCAATTAAATAGAGACTGGCAAATTTATATGTACCATTACAGAAAATGGAGCAGCACTTGAAAGTCTTTTTCTCTATTTAGGTTGTTTAGGTAAGAATGGAATCTCAAAACGTATTTATTTAACTGCTTCAACTTCATTCCTGCAGCCAGGAAACTCCACAGTGAAAGTTTAATTTTGCTTCAGTTTTTAACAGAAAAAAAGATCAGACTTTAAGAGTAGAGAGAACAGAAAAGCAAACATAAAGGACTGATTAATGGCATAAGTTATTGCCCTATATGTGAGGAATCATCCATAAATTAACAAATACCGGTAACATGACCTCAAGACTCGATCAACTGGAAACACACAAGACCAGGTAAGTCACCGTGTTTGAATCAAATGGAATTAGGTCCTTAATATTTGTAAATTAGGCCAACAAACTAACTTTTTTTTTTTTTTTAAATGCAGCCAAACCCTGACTCCCTAGATTTAAATGAAAGTCCAGCGCTTAAACAATTTGGTAAATCCAAACCTTAAAACAAGATTACTTGGCTGAAAATTTGGCCCTATAGGCTTGATCCAATGTTTCTCCTAAGATTTCTCTAACGATTTCCATGTTTTTTGGATAACACCCACCCAGCATTCTGTACCTATTTTTACAGGTGCAGCTAACTTTTTAAACCCTGAAACCAAACCCCAACGTTTCCCATTCTTATGGCAATAAAAAGGAAGGTTTCCTCCCTGAGGGCTGTGAGAAAGATTCAGAAGAACGCAAGAATTCCATTAAAACAGCCAAAGCAAGGAGGAAGTGCTCTACTTAAAAGATCATCTAGTGAATAATCACCCTTCTGGGGCTGCAGGATGAACACTGTCATTTGCAAAGCTTCTGACTTAGCAAATCCAAAAGGAGCTCTTTGCACGCACCGGGGAAAGCCAAATACAAGGGATTTTGGGTGGCAGCGCACAGGCAGCTGGGTCAGCGCCACGCACCGAGCGGGCCACCTCAGGGAAGTTCGCTCGCTCCCCAGCTGAGCGCCAAACTCATGAGCAGAGCTAAATCCTGCCGTTTCTCAACCACCAACGCTGTCCGTAGCAGGGGGCAAGCAAGAGCAGCCCAGGGGACCCACGGCCACGCCAACTGGGACCCTCGCACGCTTGCAGGGGGAGGCAGCTCAGGAATCGCGTTAGGTTTTGAGAGGGTTCAGCACTGCTCATTCTATGCACATGTACTTGTATTTTAGAGATTACACATCAAAAAAAAAAATAACAGCATGGTGCCTTTATCTACCACATGATCTTGTTTTCCATTTAACTGCAACCTTTCATGTCCAGGAGCCTGCTATCTGCCGACAAATTGTCATTTGATGAACCGTTAGATTAAAGAGGAGAAACGTACTTTCTCAGATAAAGTATTCTTCCTCCTAACGCCTGTAACGCAGCAGATTTTTCTACAGTTTGCCGTTCGAGCAGGCAAGATGGAGGCTGTAGGAGAGGGGAGGGAGCAGCACAGCACTATGACTTTCTCAAGGACACACAGCGGGTCACACTCAGAGCCCAGATTTGAATCCAGGTCTCCTCTGAATCCCCAATCCACCGGTCCACACTGCCCCTCTTCTCCCAGGAGGAAAACCAGTCTCATTGCACATCTAATCAAACACACATTTCCCCCTTTTCATGATGGAAATTGGAAGGGGCGGGTAAATTCATACAGCAAGACGATGGCCAAGTTAATTATGTTCTATTCATACTACTGGCCACTCCAGAGCAATTTTTTTTAATTTTTTTTTTTTACCATATCAACAACAAAGTTATTCAGAAGTCACTATTTCATAGGTGCAACAAGAGTCAGTTTAAGAAAAAGGGAGAAAGAGATCAAGTAACTCATTTTCTTAACTTAAACCTCACTAAACCCTCAATACAGGAAAGCAAACACGTCCTTTCCCCCTCAGAAAGAGCACATGCATTATTTTATTTGCCCAATGCAACCAGACAAGCTAGTTACAGAAAGTTCAGATCAACAGTAACGCGCTCATAACAACGCTAGGCAGGAGTCCCACTTTGACAGCGGTATCTCATACAGCAGCCATCAGACTGATGTATGAAACACGACCGACGGATCCTACTGATAGGCATCTGCAGAAAGCTGAAAAAAAGAAAATTTATTAGAGATATACTGTCAGGAAAAAAAAAAATTGGGTTTTGTTCCAGACCAAGTATGACCTGACAGCATCTTTTTAATCTCATGAAAAGTAAGAAGCGCTTTCTGAAGCTGATACTTACTGAAGTTCGTACTTACTGCTCTAACCCTGACGGGAGAAGGCAGCTTAGCCTCTGGCCAAGGCCCCTTCAAGCACACAATGTTTTCCAGCATATTTCTATTAGAAGGAGAAAGTTGGAACACACCAAAAGCACTGGGGCAATCAATGTCATGGGGAAAGAGAGCAATTTTGGTTTATAACACCAACTGGAGTTTGGCCAAGGAAGAAAAATGGCCAGGGAAGAAGAGGGTACAGAACAGTCCCAATTTCATCTCGCATGGCCATATATCTACGGAGGCTTCACCACGGAACAGGCTGTCTCCTGCAGCCCCATTCCTCGCATCAAGCCTCCCAGCTTCCTTCCTCACAAGAGACACACTCTTTAGCAAATCACACTCTTTAGCAAATGCAACACTCCCTAAATTTACCAAAGTCTTTTCCTTCTGTCTATCCATCTCACCAGCCTTCATCTCCCGGCGCCTGCCCATCTCCCTCTGACTCCGCTTGCCCAATGCTTGCACCCTTCCCACGTCCTACACCTCCCATTTCTCCCTTCACCAATACTGCACCTCGGTGGAGGTTCTGTGGCCTCCATGGTGGCACTTGCGTCGTTTTCCACGGCTGGGCTTGGCTGGATGTCTCCTGGCAGCCTTGGGTCCACGCTGGCAATGAAGTTAATGCTTTTCTTCCACTAGCAGCTCTTTCCTATTGAAGGCTTAGAAGTCTGCTCTCGTCTTCCAGAGGCAGCGACCCTCACAAGGGTAAGCTCACTGCTCTTCCCTCCTAGACACCTCAGCAGGCATCCAGGTCTGCAGGCTAAAACCCAAGTGCCTGTGACAAGCAGCCGAAGAGGAGGAGCCGCTACCAGCACATGATCAGCCCATGTGGAGAACCACTGGTGGCCAGGGGACCTACTTTGAGCCCTGCTGATCTAAAAAAGCCTGATGGGCTAGGCTCCTTTACAGATGAAGGCTCCAGTTCCCAGGCTGACTTGTACCTGTTGGCCCCCCAAGAGTGATTTTCTAGAATGCAAGCAGCAGTCATTCTGCTGAAGCAAAGGTTCAAAACCCTGTACCACCGTATCTCATAAAGAACACTAGCAACTCAATCTGCTTAACCCTTACAGACGGAGGAGCACCCAAGGATCGCAGTGTTACTTTAATCATAAGTTTTCAATTAACCCTTTAGATCGAGCATCACCAGCCAACTCAGGTATGGGTCCGTCGTTGTGTCTGCGCGTCTCTTGTTGCAGTGGCATGCAGGCAGGACGTATCTGGACGGCAATCAAAACTTATCTTCAGAACTTCTTGGCAGATTTCTGAAGAAATGGATAGGATGGAGCAAGGCGCAAAAGAAATGTCTGTAAAAGTTTCACACTAAACTGCTCCGAAACAATTCCCATACATTAATTCCCATAAATTAAGCTATGGCCTTTCAGCATTAGCCATTTTTTGGCCTACTGTGATCAGAAGTTTCTCACCCTTACACACACAGACATGACTGACTTCTGAGTGCAGACATCATGCAGACGGCAGGGATGAGGAAAGAACTGTTTGTGTATGACATGACATTTGGATCCAGGACGCAAGTCTCTTTCCTTACAGCTTCATATCAAATTACTGCAAAAGCAGGAACATTTTCTAACATCCTAACCCAGAAATTTGCTTCATCTGGCACTGAGTTCTCAGAGCTACTCACCATCCTTTGATAACCTGTTCAGCCAAACCATCAGCAAGGCATGTGCACTCAGCTTTCTGCAACGCTGGCATTCTGGCATGTGAGGATGCAGTGGCATTGCCACAAGCTGTAGATCAGCAAAATAGCACTTACTTCCACGCACATTTGTAACACGGTTTTCTCTCTAGAGGGTTAACTTGCTCAGACCTGAAGTGACATTTTAGTCTCCATATAACTCTGCTAGGAAAGAAAAATGAGTTCTGATCTAAGTTTTGATAGGCTTAACCAAAACCACAACTATGAAAATGAAACTCTTCTGAGTTCAGAATCCACAGCTGAATTTTGCAGCTTTCCTCATCTGAATCACAGTTCCTGCAGTTTTCATTTTATCTTAATTTCCCCCCCCCCGAAGGAATTTGGTCCAATAAAACACAACTGCTCTCAAGACTTGGAAATGTCCTTTCTCAACAGGTACAGAACAAGCAAGAATAACACACGCTTCCTGCGGCTGCCTCTGCCAATCTAATGAGCAGTTGCAGCACCCTGGAAAGAGGGATCTGCCTCCGGACCCAGCCACTGTCCACCTGTGCCAAGGCAGAGAACCAGGCAGGAATTGCTGTAGCGCTTTCGCAGCGCCCGTTGGGAACAGAAATCAGAAAGGAATATTGAGCCAGATCAAAGCCCGTGCTGCTTGGCATCCTGCCTCCCACAGCAGCCTCTGGGAGACGCACAGCAGAAGAGCACAGACATCATTTTGAAGAGCTACGGACACAGACAGGACCTGGCTGAGCAGCCCAGAGATCCTGCCCACCAGCCTTCCGAGCCTTCTCCTTTACAGCACCCAGTAAAGCAGTACCTGTCTGTACCCAGCACAGGCCTCTGTCAGAAACTGCTCAATGGCTTTTAATTCATCTTCTGTACTATCACACACACACAAAAAAAAGGCAGAAAAAAGGCTCCAGGCTACTGAAGCAACACCAACTAGTGAAGGTGCTATTTCAGTACAGAGGAAACTAATTTGGAACATACTGTAAGGCAGATTTTTACAAAACCAGACTAATACCACGGTCGCATTGTGACAGAAACGTTACATTTACGTAACTTTCTAGCAGCGCACCATTTTCTATCTCTAAACCCCTCTGGTCTCCATAAGCTGCTTTGGTGAAGCTGCCTTCCCTCACACTCACCCACGGGCGAGCGAGCAGCTCGTCTACCAGCTACTACAGAGCCACTACCCTCATCCCACCTCCCACAGGATCTTGAGATTCCTCCCATCTTTAAGACATAATCCTACAACTACAACTATCTTATATTTATGGGGTAATAATGTCTCAAAGACTCCCAGTACGCTCTGCAACTTGACACATCAGATACTCCTAAGGAGCATGCTGTGCACTGAAGAATTACCACGCACGGCATGGCAGGGGAACAGCAGAGCCAACAAAACAACCAGAACAAGCTACACCTGCTCTTCTGACTGCTTCATCCAAGGGCAGGTGCAAGACAAAGGCTTCAGATACCCGGGTCCTGCTTTTAGCCTCCTTTATAGCACTGAAAAGCACGTTTCCCCTCAATACTGTCCATTTCAGCGATTTATCAGGTGAGTCCAGCTCATCTTAAGAGCTGAAAGGAGCTCCTGCTTCCAGAATGGGCCACACCAGTAGGTATCCGATCAGCCACTGGGACTGTTACCTTTCCCCTGGTGCACACACAGAGTACTGGAGGAGCTGGAACCTTGCTTACACATTTCATCCAAAATCTGCCACCCTTGCAGGTGACCAGCCATCTTCTCACACTGTCACGCTGTAATGCTCATTCAGCACTGCCTTTACGAGAAGAGTTACTACAAAATTAGACCAGGAACTCACATGACAACAGCATGGCTTCAGGGTTTGCAAGGCTCTAAGCTGCAATGGCACCTGGGAGGACTCGAGGTTGAGTTTCTCCAGCTGAACTTCATTTTTCCACTTCCTAGCCTGCCCCACACAAATGCAGATTCATTGGGATGATGCAACAGGATTGAGGGTGCCACAAGTAAGATCTCATTGCACCCCTCTCTTATAACCAGAGAGCACAGCTGTTGTTCACACCGCCCTCCACCCTCCATCAGCCCCAGCGCACCCCTCCATCCAGCTGTCCTCACCCAGACCCGCAGCTCCAACAACAGCCACCAAACGCACGCACCGGCCGAGCGCTCGCCCCTTCGGCGCTCTTCACCAGGGCCTCTTCCAACGATGGTGTTCAGGACTAGCAAATCTTAGAAAAATACGCTATTTCCCACAGTTAAGCTCCACCCCACGATTGCAAAGGCAAACCAAAGTTACTCTTGCTGTGTGTTTACTTCCTAATTTATGAACCCCTGTAAGGGGAAACCAGATCACTCCCTATTTCAAGGCTTAACCAACACTGCAAAACAAGCGGATGGGGAAAAAAAAAACACTCATCTAAGCAAACGCTTTAATCCCAGGGTGGAATCAGGTATATTGACAAGAAAAAAACCTGTTTATGACAAACAAGAGATGGCTTAAAGAACACATTAGAAATAATCAGCTCAGCAAACAGTTTACTTAACAGCTTGTTTTGAAAAACACTGGGACTCTGTTTTTCATGTCCACAATGACTCCTTTTTTTTCTGGCTTATGCCAGACACTGACCACGACGCATTCGCACCACTCCAAGTCGCTGGTTTCCACAGCGGTCGACTTTCACACTCGTTTCATCAAGTGTGCTGTTACCCCAGAATTTTTGGCCTGATCAAAAGCCACCAGTTTTCTCCACTCACCGAACAGCCAGCGCTAAGACAACCAACACTTTGCTGCAGCCACCACGCCATGCAATACCGTTATTGTTTCAGGCACTGACCTTACACCAGCAAAACCACTGAGCATTTAGAACCTGGAATATTTGCTGTGCGAGGAAATTGGCTTAAAGTAGAGGTTCGGAAAATAAACAAACAAAAAATCCAGTGCCTGGTAGCCCATTAACTTTAGCCACAGAGAAACCACTAAAGGGAAAGAAATGGATACTGGCTTCACATCACATCCCACACTCACGCAGCAGAACCCTGCGAGGAAAGCAATTCAGATGTGGGCCTTTGGACTGGGCTCCGAGCCAGCGAGTCTTTTGGCTCAACAGGTTTGGAAGTCCTGGGATACCAGGCAAATTTCCGAGCGCAGGAAAAGAAACTCAAAGGCAAATAACAAAACGCACGTTTAAGAAACATATGCGCAGGTATCGGTCCTTATTAAATAAAACAGCTACCACACACACACCCTACTCCCCACACGACCTCGAGTCACTAAATCTTCATAAGGCAAGGATCTGGATTGTATTAGCCACGTTTTCCCTTCCTGATTTGCGAGCAGCAGCAGCAGCACAGCCCGATCCATCTGCAGTCGAGCGGGCACATGCGGACCGTCGCCCAGTGCGCAAGGTGATACATCTCCAACGCAGAAATTCAAACCTCTCACCTGTTGGAGTCTTTTTTAATACAAACTACCATGAACCAGACCCAACCCACACGGGGCAAGGAGGTTTTAGACGAGAGGGGAAAGCCTGACCGACGCCAAGCCATCCCTGCTGCATGCAGCTCGACAGCAAAGCCCCCCGGGTAACACAGCGAGGGTCCGCAGAGCAACAGGCACACCGTCAGGAGCCACAAGGCAGCCTTCAGCCCCAGAACAACCAACGTAACCAGCAATACAGGAGCTTTCAGCACGAAGACGTAAGCCCGCTCGGAATTACGGCGCATCCCACGTACACGGGGAACTCACATGTCCCCCCTCCTCCCGGCCGAAGCCCCAGTTATTGTAGCCCAGGAAACAGCCAAATATTTGGCCTGTCAGACCAGTTACCAAGACCCTCAGAAACATCCACCCCCAGCGGCCCAGATCTTGACCATTTAAGAATACGATCGCCCACGGCCAAGCCCCCACCGGCGCTCCCAAGTGTTTACATAACACCGACCATCCCCGGGCGACCCTGCCTCGAGTACGAGAGGAAAAACACGGGCAAAGTTGGAGCGGACACGCTGCTCCACCGCCGAGGCCTCGGTTCTCCCGCCGAGCGGAACCGAGCGCCCCGGGGGGGGCCGCCCCAGCCCCGGGGGGGGCGGGGGGCAGCGCTCACCCCTCCGCCCGGCGGAGCTGGGCGCGCACAGACACTGCGGACCCGGGCTCCGCTCCCCGCGCAGCGCCGGGAGGACGGAGAAGTCTCTGCCCCGTCCTGGGGGGGGGGCTTCCACGGCCGGGGGGCCCCCGCCGAGCACCGCTCCGCCGGCGCGGAGCGCTGCACACACACACCACACCCCCCCCCCCCCACCCCACCCCGCCGCTCCGCAGCCCAGCGGCGGCCTGGGGACGGGGAGGGGGGGGGGCTGCCCCGGCAGGGCGGGCTCGCCGCCTCCCTCCCCACAGCCGCTGCCCCTGTGCTCGGCCCTTACCTGACTCCGGTGGCGGCGGGGCGGGCTAGCGGCGGCTCGACAGCCCCATGCTGGCGGCGCGGCGCTGCCCGGTCCCGTTAGGATGGAGGCTGCGCCGAGCTCTCCCCCCCCCCCCCCGCCCGCCGCCGCCTCAGCTGCACATCCACATGGTTACTGCGCTCGGAGCTCGCCGCCGCCGCCTTATATAGAAGCGCGGGGCATTCTGGGTAGCGGAGTCCCGTCCGCGCCGCGCCGCCGCCGGGGAGCGCCACAGCGGGACTACAACTCCCGGCGTGCCCCGCGCTGGCGGGCGGGCCGGGGCGCTGAGGCGAGGGTCGGCGCCGTGCTGTGGCGGGGTTTTGGCGGGTCCGTGCGGTCAAACCGGGGGCTCGTCCCGAGTCTGGGGGCTCGGAGCTGGATTGCGGCCCCGGCGGGGGGGTTTGCAGAGCCCCGGCAGCGGGCGGGAGAGCGGTCCCGGAGCGCCCGCCTGCCGCCGGGAGCAGCGGGATGCGCCGGGACTGTTGTACGGGCCACGGGAACGGCAAGAAAATCAAGCCGGGGGGAAAAGAAAAACGACAAAAAGTTAGTAAATGCGGGTTTTAGCACGGTTTGGGAGGTGCAGAACGGCGGAAAGATGACGCCGAATGCCTTGTGCTTAAATACAGAGAACTGGGATCCTTATATATATTGAGATAATATATATATACATTGAGATTTTATAGATACATATTGAGATTCCACAGGGTTGCTTACCTACACGGCTGTCACTGCTGGAGTAATTCGGTTATTCTAAGGTAATACTAATTATTAATGAGAAAAATATTCTTAAGTGAACAGTCAGCTGTAGGGATGTGGGGTAGTACCGTGGGGTAACCCAGCTGTTTTGGCAGAAGGAGAGTTTAAAGCTTTGAAAGTAGCGAGTTTTACTTGGTTTCCTCTTCGGCAAGACTACCTGGCGTAGGGATGCTGCTAACGTTAAAGACTGGCTACTGACTCAGAAGACAGGATGACCAGCAGTGGTAAAATATAATATTTCCTTTTATTTATTACATTATGCAATTAATTGCCCTTAAAAAAATAGTCAAGGTACTCTGTCCTGTCATTTTTCTGCCCTCCACGGGGCACACGCGGCTACGTCTGGCAGCCTCACAGCAGCAGAGGAAACGCTTGTGCTGCACAACTGCTGCATCGCTTTCACGGGCATCAGGTGAAGAAAACACTTCCCTCCCCTCGCTGCCACCCGCCCCGACCCGCTGCTTTCCTGGGAAACAGCATGGAGCCACGGCTGCCCGCAGCTTGGCTCCCTCTCGGACCGCCGCTGGAGCCAGGGAACCAGCCTGGATCAGCCAGTGGTCTGATTCCACGCAATCTACCACTGTCTTGGTTCTTCGTTAAAAAAATAACCTCAGAGGGGTTGTAATTATGGCTGTCAGGCAAGGACATGTGGCAGCTGAAGCCCACGACTTAGGAACCTACGCGAAGGTCAGCGAGGAGGGTTTTCATTAATGGCCGCGATACTACAAGGCATTACTCATCAGGAATTTGGCAGAGTAATGGTGCCTAATGTCATTAGGTAATCCTAATGAATTCTCGTGTAATCAAATCTAATCTCTGCATGAGTGGAGCAGGCTGAGGACAGCGAACTGCCGGAGCGTCTGGTGCGCTTGGGCAGCGCCATCAGGGCTGTTGCAGAGCGCTCTGCCCGCCCAGCACCCCGAGCAGCGACGCTAGCGGGGTGCCCCCAAACGCCTCCATCACGGGGCAGCTCTATGTTAGAAACCGCATGTAATTAAGCCAGTTTTGGGGGATTTCCCACAGACAGAGGATGAGCAGGTTCCCCGGCCACACTCAACCCGACCCCATGAAGTTGTGAGTACGGGATGCACAGGAGACAGCAGTGGAGACCTGGGGACATCCTGCTCTCTCCCAGTCTGCAAATCCCCAGAGTTCCCATCTCTCCACGCTCCTCCTACAGCCGTCATGGCCTTTGTCTCCTGCTGCTTCTGCAGCCCACCGCTCCTTGATCCTGCAGCCTCGCCAGAAGGGGGAACATCACAGGCTACATCTTCTCTCATGGACTACATTTGCTTCTGGGCCTTGGTCGGTTCTTCGAAGGCTGTGGAGTTTGCGCTACTGAAAGCCCTTCAGCCAAAAATACTGAAGATTTGCTAGATTTGAAGAGGTCTTGTAAAAATACCCCTTCAAATTTGTAAAAATACAAAAATACTTGCTAGTTTTGAAGACAAGTATTGGAAAGACAAGATAATAATGAAAATTTCCAACAGTGGAAAATGTTTCCATTTCTCCTTGGGAACTTGCTTCCGAACGCTGCTGCAGGCACAGGGGCGATCAGCGGGCTCCCCTAACCTTACAGCTTTAAGAAAGGGTGAAAGGGCAGGCTGGGAATGAAAACATTCACACTCAGAAGCACCATTGAGTTATTCTCTTAAAGCACCTGTTTGGTTGATAACGTGAACAACAGCAGGGAGCCCCTGAGATGGGGAGCAGGGTCCTGTTCACCCCGTGGCAAACCAGGGGTCGGGCAGAGATCGCCCCCATGCACAAAGAGAGCGCAGATGTTCAGCCCACGCACAAACGGGATTTCAGTCACAGGGAAACACCTTGCAAGAGACTTTATAATTTTTTTTCCTGTTCTTTTTCTCCTTTTTGAACCTTATTCTGCTCCATCACCACCTTATTTGTAGTAATTATGCAAATTCAACATTGCTGAAAGACACTAAGATGAAGTTGGAAGTCTTCTATGTGCCAAGAACAATATTACCTTGTTTTGTGCTGCTGAATTTGCAATTAACCGTTGGCTTCTCCAAGCTATTTCAGTCAAAACACGCCCTGGCCTGCTGGGTGGGTTTGCGCATTTTTTTGTCTCTGCTGTTGGTTCAGCTGCACAAGCAGCAGCCCTGGAATTAAAACTAGAACAGAAGATACACCACGACCCTAAGGATCAAGCTGTCTAATCCTGCTCTTCATGATGAGGTAGATGATCCCAAAAGCTTCCCGTCACCAGAGCTGTCCGTGCCAAGAGCGCACCGACGACAGGGACGAACGCTCAGCAACATCTCAGCTTCTCAGCGACGTGCTGAAAAGTCTCTCTTTTCTAAAATATGTTAATAACAGTGAAATCAGCCTTAATCCTGAAGCGTGGTGTACTCCGTGCGAGGAAAGAGAATGATTAAACCCTGTGTGGAAGAGATCAGCTGCCTGCGAGCAAATGGCTTAGGAGCACCAACATGGTCAGTAAATGAGAGCGGAAAAGTTCTCAGAGCACCCCAGGATTACAAACTGGAACTTGGATGTTGCTCAGAAGCCAACTGTAAATGCAATTATTTGATTCCTGAGAGAATACAGGAGCATAAAGCTTCCCGATGGAAGCACAGAAATGGTGCAGAAAAGAATTCTGGGGAAACAAGCAATGAGAACGAGTGGGCAAGAACTGTCCCAGCTCACTGGAAATCAGCTGATTTTTTTTTGAATTCCATCATTACACAGACAGAATCCCCTGGTTTTAATAAGGGGGCGTTATCCTGGGAGACTGTTTTCAGTTCTGGAAGACTGTAGAATATTGGATACCTAGATTTTGCTGCATTGGAAACTTGGAAGGAGAAAGGGAGTTTGATTTACTTTGCATTTTCATAGCGATTCATTAATGCACGGGGCTCAGATTGCTGTTTCAAGATAAAAGGAATGTTTACCTTTTACCAGGGCTGATTTTATAACTACATTTGTATTCATTTGTTTCCCTGCACTCTGCTTTCCTAAGCACGTCACAGGGCAAAAGGGAGGTGATGGATAACTGAAGTGCATCCCCGTGAAGACTCCCAGCACCACCATTTTACACACAGCAGAACTTCACACGGCAAAGACCATTGTGTTCCTTCCCAGTGCTAATGCAAAACGAGCAACACCCCACTCCTCCTTCACTAGGGTCATGCTTCTTTTTGCTGCCCAGTCCTAATCTGTACAGGGGAAAATATCTTAAAATATTTTGAATTCATATCCCACAGAATGAGTACAGACTTCTGCCAGCATAGTGGAGGAGCCCAAAGATCCATTCGGATGCTGGTCCTGAACAGAAGCTCCCAAGCAAAGTAAAGATTTACATATGTCAGAGCACCAAAATCTCCCCAGCACGGGAAAAACGAAGGAAGCCAAGGGCATTGCCAAAGGTATCGACAGCTCTGGGTTGAGAGAGCGGATCATCATCTGCCTCGGGCCACGTACCTTGGCTGCGCGATGAGTACAGGGGTACAGCAGCCCTGCACCCCTCCTGCCTGTGAAGGAGAGAGCGGGGCGCTGGATTGATGTCACACGATGTAGCAGGGGACAGTGAGCGGGAAGAGCCTTTGCTCTCCTCCCAAAGCCCCAGCCAGCCGAGCTGGCACAGAGCTGGCTAGGAATCTCCTGTTTGCTCCTCACAGCAACTTGCTGCCTCTCCCAGGAGCAGAGCAGGAGGCCGCTGTGCCTCTGCAGAGGACGGCTCCGTTCCCGACCCCCTCGGCCTGCATGCTACCCCGCTGCCATGCGCCTGGCGTGTTACAAACTGCTTCGCAGTCACCTGCACTGAAAAATCCTGTAAAAAACCCCCCAAAACTGCTGTAACAGGATTTGATGTTCTCTTGGAAAGAAAAGCAGCTTTCTCCTTCCCCCCCCCCGCTCCAGTGACATTCTTCTCCCCTCCACGGTGATGTTTTTGCCATAAAGACTGGTTGTGCCATACTTGGTAAAATCCATTTTTAAGCGTGGAAATCGAAACCCCAGGATTTCACACAAACAGAAGTGCCCAAGGAATTGACCATTTATTTTTTCCTGAGTCCTTATTCTGAAGTGATGGTGAGTCGCATCACCCCCCATTAACAGAGGGGATGAGGGTTCTCTTAGGAGGGGGGTAGGTGCACACCTTGCATCACACACTGCTATGAACACAGCCAAAGGTACCAGCACTTACTTTTCCTGCACCTTGTACGACTCGCTGGTGTCAATCTACCTACACGCTGCTGGCTGTCCTTCAGCTGCAGCTTCATTGCACCAATTTGCTGCAAAAGAGGAAAAAAAGAAAGAGCTTAACACATGGCTACTGACGGCCTCAGCCAGAGACCAAGGCCTCAAGAACCCCATCCTTGGGGCAAGTTGCTAACAATGATTTCCAAGAGTTTACAAAAGGGCCATTCCTCACTTCTGCTGAGCGGTTACCGACACAGTTTGAACTTCCCCTTCCTAAACCACAGGATGGGTCAACTACAATGACATCTAGTTGCATGTTTTGACATCTCTACAGGCACGTACCTCAAGGCAACGCCGGTATTTTCCTATTTTTTTATTCCCCATGGAGGCAACATGAGCAGTACACGACTGTGCGGTGCCATGGGATTACGCTGACGGATAGTTACATTATTTTCAGGAACACAGACCTACCTGCATTCATTTCACGCACGAATTCTTCTCATTAATATAACAAGTACCAGCCTTACGCCTTGAATAAACCCCAGTCCCGTGCAGGGTCAGCACCGCCCGTGAGGCACCAGGGCGCTGGGCACGGCGCCGCTGCCGAAGCTTCCTTGGGGCCGCGTTTGCTCCAGTTCCTCCGTGTTTTTAGGCCACGCAGAGGCCAACTTCGCCTCGGGACCTACGCCGAGGCAAGGCCGCGGGCAGCAAGGCCGCGGGGAGGCGGCTCCCTCGCTCCAACCACGGCCGCTGCCCGGCTCCCTCACTCCTCACAAGGCCTCACCCCCCCCCCTGCCGGGGACAACCCACCAACCCTACGGGCGTTTGGGCGCTCGGGGCCCGGCCCGGCCCGGCCCGCGGGGCGCTGGGGCAGAGCCGCTCGCTGCTCTCCGCGGGCCTCCCGCCGGCGTGGGGCGAGGGGGTGCCGAGGGAGGCAGCAGGGCCCCATCTCCCCCTGAGGCGACCGAGCAGCCTCCCGGAGAGGCGAGGGGACATCCCGGGCACCGAGCGCCCGCCCCTCCCCTACGCGGCGCTGCCCCTTTAAGGCGCGGCCCGTCACATGACCGCGGGCGGCACGTGGGGCTTCCGCCAACATGGCTGCGCCCGCAGCAGCCTGCGCTTGGGCGTCCCGCTGCCTCCGCCTCGTCCTCCTGCTGCTGGGGCTGGCGGCGATCGTCGAGGCCGCTGCCGGCGGGGACTGCGGGTGCAGCGCCAGCCGGGGCGGCGGTGACGGGCGGGAGGCGGCAGCGCGGCGGTACTCGGCGGCGGGCGGCGGGCGGAGCGCGGGCCGCAGGCCGGTGAGCGGCGGGAGGAGGCCGAGGGGGCGGGCGGCGGGCCGGGCCGGGCCGGGCCGTGGGGCGGCCCCGGCGGTGCTGGGTGAGGCAAGGCCTCCTGCCGCGCTCGGGGCGTTAGCGGAGAACCCCGAGCGAGCGGGCTGCGGGGTAGAAACGGGAGTTAAAGCCGCTTCACGGCTCTCTTGGGCCCAACTCGTGAGAACCTCGGCCTGGGCACGGCTGGTCCCCTCTCGCGTTTCCCGCTCAGGGAGACCGAGTGTCTCCCGCGCTGTTCGGGTGGTCTCGAAGGTGGAGAGAGGCCTGGGCAGCGGTGCCTCTGTTGCAAACCTGCAGTGGTAAGAAAAACTTCTCTACACCAAGCGAGATAAGCAGAGGCGTCCTTTATTAATGATGCACCGACCGGGGACATGAGATCTTTCCCAAAGATGTCCCCTGCACGTTGCAATCAACAGATATTTATGTATTAAATTCATACATATTCAGTTTATACAATGCATGTTCATTATCATCCTCTCCATGATTGGTTCTTCTTTTGCCAGTTCTGATTCAAATTAGCACACAGCCTCTGTCATAGTCTTCTGTTGTTCCCTTGTGAGTAGGGGGTATAATTTGGGTAGGCTGTCTGTGAGTTGGAGGTCTCGACCACTCCTCGAATTGACCTTGTTTGGTCAAGGAACATGCCCTTGGCTCGTAGGCTCTTGGCTCGTACCTGCTCTGGTCATGATTCAAAGGTTATACGCAATGGGTGCCATCATAAATCCTGTCCAGCAGACATCTGGGACTGCAACACATTGTCCTTGTTTCTAACCACTAACAGATCAGTGGTTAATGAATACCTCAGGGCTGGGACTTTACAGGGGTATGTTCGCGGCATTGGCAATACAGATTTTATTTTATATTTGATAACTTATTTCGTTTGAGACTTATTTTCCTAATATAATCATTAGTTTCCTCTACTAATGTCCACTAATTAGAATTCTTGATATTCAAATCAAGATGGGAAAAGTAAGGGGATTTCTAAGCAGTATCCTAAAATCCTAAATCTGATGTTTTCTGCAACACCTGTGGCCTGGTGGCCTTCCCTGACCGCTCCTCCCTGTGCCAAACTGAGAGGTGACAAATTGAGGGTGTTTCCTCGCGCCTTTAGCTGCCTCACAGGGAGGATGTGTGTGCCAGAGCACGTGCCTCAGCGGGGCTGTTTGTCACCATGCGGCTCTGGGTGGTGGTAGCTCTGCTCCTGTAGTCCCTTCCTTGGTGAATATCCATCCCACTGTGGCTCTGTTTCCGTGCACCCTCCCGTCTTCTTTAGCTCTGTGTTGGTACCGATGGAATTGAAACGCTGACGAGTGATGTGTCGTATCTCCTGTGTGTGTTTCAGCAAAGCCGTCGTTTGTGTATCCATGCCTGGATAGCCTTTTGGGTTCTCTTCAAATGAAAGTCTCTTTAATTGCTTATTCCTTTCTGCTGCTCTTCTGAAAGACACTGTCCAAAGCCGAGCGTGCCTTCTTGACGAAGGCAGTGCTTAAAGTAGGGTGATGTGCTGTGACATGCCTGCTGCGAAGGGGTACCGAGACTTTTTGTGTCGTTGCAGGCCAAATGCCTCACCCGATGACTTGTTAGACATGGGATTGCTGTTTTCACGAAGGCTGCTAGTAAACCTGGGCAGACAAAGTTGTGTCACAGCAGACTTGGATCTTGTTCTTGTGCGAGGTGGCTTGCAAATAGTCAAAACGTAGGGGCTGCCTCTGGGTGCTGTGGCGCTGGGAAGCTGTGTCGGCTTGGGGAGCGGCTGTGTCACTGGCTGTGTGTGGACTCGCCAGGTAAAGGGACGGATGCGCAGTGGTGACTCCGACTTTGCTGTTGCAGCTGCACTGAAGAAATTTGAGACTGTTTAAAGATTAAGAATTAAAGAATCCATTTTGCACGTGGGCTTTATGTCAGTAATCTATGTTTCGTGTAACAAATGCTGGTATTTCACTGTAGGGTGGAAAAGTCATTTGACTCTTACTTTATGCAAGGCAGCTGGCAACGTCAGCAGTAGGTAATGAGAACTAATTACTGCTGGGTTTTAAGCTGTGTTCACAACACAGCTTCATTACGCTTCGCTAGAACAAAAGGGAAGTGAGGGAAGAATTAGCTTCTGCCTCAACCAAAAATGAGATTACTCATTTCCATTATACTTTTAGAACTGGGGAGCTAGTATTTTAGTGGGTCTGCTCTACAATCCCAGAATACTTTCCATGCGAGTATAATCATAGGCCAATGCATTCCCTGGGGTTGAAGTTGAGCTTTGAGGACAATGAGCTGCGTGCACTGGCTCAGTAACGCTGTGCAGACACAGGCAGTTAGTGTGGCACGCTCTGCTGTGGTAAGTGGCGCCTCTGTCAGCCTCTGCTGTTGGATTGCTGCCTCCACAGTTCAACTTTGGTATTTATTAGAGGTTAGTTCCTCCGGGTTAGCTACCTGTCTTTTAAAACTGGGTGTTAAAGCTGTGTAACTAATGGCACAAATGTGGTTTCTGGATGCGGTGTCTTTGCTTAGTGTTGTGTTCCACTGCTCTCCGCTGAAGAGCACTGCTGGGGACCTGAGCCTTGCAGCCTATCATGTGTTATCCTAAAGCTGGCTGCCAGAGGAAGGCCCTGCTTCCAAACAGGAGGTGGAGCTATGAAATGGGCCTTGGTGGGGGAGGATAATCCTGTGGAATCAACGTACACTGGCAATCTATGGGGATTTTTCAGGTTTTGGAAACGAATCCTCGGCTGTAAAGCAAGGGTTAATTTTTCACACGCTTTTTTAGGCAGCAGCTCCCGAGTGAGCTCTGAGTCTTGCGTTGAAGACTGCTTCGAGGAGTTGTTTTAGCTACAGTGGGTTGGAAAGAGGTGGTTCCGCGTTGTCAATCCCCGAGTCCTAAAAAATGTAAGCAAATTCATCCTGAAGTCTTTTTATGGCTTTGGTTAAAGGCAATCTGTAAGGGCTCAGATTCTTTTTACTGGAGAAAAAGTTAGGAGGATGTACCTAGCCTCAAATGTGGGTCTTGCTGGCCTTTTGCGAGTTGTGCGAGTTCAGTGTCACTGGGAGAGAGCCAAGCAAAAGGAGAGCTCCATCGTGGAGAAGAAACGATGAAATTGGCTATGTCAGGTTATGTCAAATACTCCAGCTTCTCTTAAGAATAGAGAGAGGTGCTGGATAGCTGATGTGAACTTTACTGGTCTGTTGGGATGCTGGTGGTGGTGTAGCTACATAAATAACTGTAAACTCCAGAAGCTGGAAGGTGACTCAGGATTCTTTTTGTCTTCCTGGTTCGTGAGTCAGTGTGGACATCCAGACAAACTATTTTGGTGAAAGCATCTGACTTTATGAAAAGAATCTTGTAAAGTAAGAAGAAAACCAAAAAGTTTCAGCTCCAGAAGAATCAAAGTCCTAATCTAGGCTGTGCTGCAAAGCGGCTATACGGACAGAGTCCCGAGTTCACGTTGGGTTCTGTGAACCCGCCTCTTCTAGATAATGTGACATCAGCTCCCATTTTTTTATAACCCTCTCTCTGTACTTTGGCTACTTTTAATATACTTCTTGCATACTGTGTTGTTCCACTATATGTATGTGGAATTTTGTTTGAACTCTCGTATGTCTAAATCCCAGACTTCTTTTTCCGTCAGAACTTAAACCGGAGTAGTGCTGGAATTGTGCTACGCTGGAAACTTGTGTCTCAGTGAAATACTTCCGTTGTTAGACTTGAATTTCTTGCATACCAAACATCAGAGTCTTGCACAAAAAAAGAATGCTGTTATGTCATAGAGCTGTTTATTTTAGGTTCTGTCACTGGTCTGCCTGCTTGAATCCCTTTGAGAGTAGTTAGTGTGTGATCACAGATAATTTCAGGTACAGTATGACACGCCAGATTATTTTCCACAGCGGATGTGTTTGTCGGTGCTGGATGGCTTTCCTGGGGCTCTCCACTGACTGTTGCCAGAGGAGAAGTGAGGTGGCTGAACTCAGCGTGAGTTAGGGGGTGAAGGTAGCTCAGGAATGCTGAAAAGAAAGGAGAGGGAGTTTCCTTCCCCAATTCTTTCATCTGTTGACGATGAGTAACTTCTTGGCAAGCCAGCTCTTGGGTAGTCAGTCCTTGAAACATCACCTGCCCGTTGGGAAGACTTTATGCTGCTTGAACTGTCATTCTTTGTTTCAGCACAAGCTTCTGAGCAGGGATCATGGATGCTCTTGGTGTTTGGGTGAGGAGCGTGTTGCTCAGTCTGTGGTCTTCAGAGGGCTCTCAGGAAACATCTGACAAGGCATGACAAGACCTCTGGGGCCTCTGTCATCCTGGAAAGAGCCCACTAAAGCTGAGGGAAAATGTTCTGTTTCTTGGGGAAACTGGCTGAGGCCTTAAAGGGAAAACATCTTCCTGAAGTAGGTAAAATGTTGTTCTGTCACTTGTCCTTTACTTCAGAAGCTTGAGGCTCTTGCCCAAGGCCAGCCTTCCAGAGGAGTGGAATATAACTGACCTGAAAGTTGGTCTCCTCTCTGGTACACAGAGCTGCAGGTGCTGTGCCTACCTGACAGTTAGCAGCATGGGTGGTAATAAAATGCTGCACGTGCCTGTTGTTAAATCCAAAACCACATGTAATTAGTATGCAAACAAGCATAGGCTTGTCCATAAAAGAGCACACTAATAATCTCCAGCTTCTTCACTGATGCATCAAGCCTTCGAGGAATAGAGTGAAATGCCAGAATTCCTCATCTGAAAACGAGTAGAAAGGACTCTGGAGTGTTTCTTGGCTCTTAGGTACAGTAGGGGAACCTGTTTCTCCTCATTAGAGCACAAGCATTATCCTCAGAAAAAGTTCTGAGTTACCCAGATTTCATGTAGAAAGAGCTGCAAATGGGGCTTTTGCTCTCTGTTGAAGTCTGCTTGGTATTTCTTCCGAACAGGTGGTGGTCCAGATCCCGCTGTTGCCATTTTGTTGTGCTGTTTTTGTCAGTGAAATGCTGCTCAAACCAAAAGCGCCTCTAAAGATGAGGGGGAGGAGGAGAAACACTGATGAAAGACTGAAAAGTCTCCTCTTGTAATCTTACGGGTGGTGTTTTCTCTGCAGATGGTCGCTATTCCAGGAGGAGTGTTCACAATGGGCACTGATGAGCCCGAAATACGGCAAGACGGAGAATGGCCGGCGAGGAGAGTCCACGTTAACCGGTTCTACATGGATCAGTACGAGGTCAGCAACGAGGAGTTTGAGAGATTTGTGAATTCTACGGGGTACGTTACTGAGGTAAGGTGGAAGGGCCTACGGCCTCCTGTCACCTTGCTTTGTGTTGGCAAAACCCCCGTTACAAACGGAAGCTTTTCTCTTCCTGAAGGCTGTCACGGTGCTCGCTTGGGATTTGCGTGTGAGAATGATGCTGATGCAAGCTGTGGAGAGACAAAGTTGTCTTACTGGGGGTCTGAAGGGGCAGTTTGGTGCATACTGTTACGTGTCATGAGTGTCTTCAGATCCCAACTAATGTCTTCCCTGCAGGACGACTGAGGCAGCCTGGGTGACGCTCACGTGTGGCTGACGATGTCTACGCAGGGTTTGGGGTTTTTTTTGTTGTTTGGGTTTTTTTTTTGACCTTGGGGTCCTAAGAACATCTCTGTACCAGTACAACTGTGTTGTTGGGTTTCCCTTATTTTAGAGGAACAGGGGAGAAGGGATTTCAAGAGCTGTGGCAGCTGCCGACTCTGCAGGCTAGTTCAGTGCAGCTCCTTGCTAATGAGCTGAGCAGCAGAAAGCCCTGCTGTCTAAAGAAGATATAATAGCGAGTATAATAATAGTTTTGTGCGTGTTGCGGGGAACAATGGGCGAAGGAAGAATATGTTAAGGTTCTTCCAAGAAAGAAGGTACCTGTGCCGGAGGCTCTGATCTTTCCTGACAGTTGGCTGTTCCTACGCAACTTTCATAAAACCCTGACAGGCCTTTTAGGGGAATAAAAGCCTCGCTAATGATCAGGTCTCAAAGGAGGCACTTTGCTGAATTCACTCGATAAACTGGTTCTCCTTTGGAAGACGGGATGCTTCTGGTTGGATGAAGGGCTGCTTTTATCTATGGCCCTGTTTCTGTTTTGAAGTTCTTGGCTCAATAATTGTGGAAAAAAGGTTGCTTCACAATTTTGAGTGTGAACAGGGCTTACTTGTTGCAAACTGCTTCCAGAATGAGCACGTGCGCCGTGGTATTGAAATGGAGCACTGCATCCGATGGAGTCTGCTCCAGACGGGGCCTCGTGGCTCAGCTGGTGTAGCCGGGTGCTCCACTTACGCTCTCTCCTGTCCCCTCTTCACGTGGGGCCCCTTTTTATGCTGGATTTGGAAAAATAAACTCGGAGTTAGAGTAAACAACACTGATTCTGCAGGGGTTTTTTGGGGATGCAGCTGAGCTGGTTTTTGTGTATTTAAATAATGTCCACATGACTTACTGCGGGTAAACAGAGCCAACCGACTTCTTGGGTTTCTGTTGTTAAGGATAGGCTGAACTCCAGTGGCAAATGAAACCTGAAAGTAAGTAGAAAGCTGAAGGAAAAAAATATCTCCAGAGGTACAGCTGTCTCGTTGAACCGAAAGTATTCTTTTAACAACTTGGGAAAAAAAAAAAAAAAAGCCTTTGATGGAGGCTGTCAGACTGAAACCTGGGGTCCTTTAGGTGGTAAATCTGTTTGTCTGTGGGTCTTTCAGATTGGGCAAGTGAGAGAAATTTTTTTTTTTTTTCTTCTTTCCTTTCTGAAACTGAATAGGTAAAGGTTACGGTCGCATGCTAGAGCTTCTTGCAGTTTGGGTGGTGAATGGGCTCCTGCTTTCAAACTGTGTTTCTTGAAGAGTTCTGAGCGTGCAGAGGCAGCCCATGGTGATCATTCTCTGTCTTTGGATGCCTGTAATAAAGTTAAGAAATTGAGAAGGGCAAATGTGTTGAATTCTGCTAATGTGTTTTGACTTCCCTAGTGCATCAAGTCACTTAGTTTACCATGGGGAAAAAAACCCTCTGTTGGCATCATGTACTGTGATTCATTCAAATAATTTGTATTTCTTGTTTCTTTGGGGTTTATATAATGCTAGATATAATGATTGGGTTTCTTTTAACTCTTCTGTTGTTGTTGTAACAGCGCTTTAAAACATGGTGCTAGTGATGATGGAGCAGTAAGTGACAAGGCTCAAGTCCTTTATTGTGGTTCCCAAAGGAAAAATAAGAGCAATGAAATGTGCCCTTGAACGTCAGATGATTGACTGTAGCATTTTAAAGCAGTTGGGACAACTGGAACTGCGTTTTTAACTAATAAAAGTAAAAACCTTTGCGGAAGCTCTGTGAGCTGCCATCTGTCCAGTGGCTGTTGCAGAACGACGGCATCCAGAGATAAAATCCCTTCTCTTCTGAGATAGCTTCCTTGAAAGAGAACTCGGAATTACTATTAGGATTCCCTTATCCTTGATAAAATAAAGCTGTAAATGTGAGTGATGTTTTTAAGAATAACGTTCCTTTGATAATACGGTTGAATCTTTTGTTCTTTCTGTAGGCAGAGAAATTTGGCGATTCCTTTGTGTTTGAGGGAATGCTGAGTGAAGAAGTGAAGGCTGACATCCACCAGGCAGTGAGTAACACAGCGGGGTAAAACTGACTTGGCAATCGCTGGGGTCGGTGGATGTGTTAGCAATAATATCTAGATTGTGTGGTATTTCCAAAGCCATGGACAGAAACGGGGTTTATGGAGGGGAGTTTGGCTTAGGACAATAGACTCCCTCACGTGTGGAGGAGTTACAGTCTATTCTCTGCTCTGCTTTTCAAACAAACAATTTGGAAACAAATAATCTGTTCCTGGTTAGCAAAAGTTACCATCAGCCCCTTCTTGTCTCTTTATTTTGCCTCATAAACGAGAGATCTGTAGGACTGCAGTAAGTGGTGCAGGCATACGGCTGTTTATTTGTGTCAGCAGCGACGCAGCGATGCTTCAGGAGTTGGGATGTCAGTCGTGGCTCTGCTGAGCGCTGTGCTGTGTAGGCAAAGCAAGGAGCGCTGCTGGCCCCAGAGCGTACGGACGGGTGGCTGGCACGCTCTGCCGACGCAGTCTGGTGTCCAAACAGCGGGGGTAAAGCCCAGATCCTGCCGATTTAAGAAAATGAGGATAATCTGTGTATCTGGTACGATAGTGATGCTTGCATGAGTGCTGTTTCTAGGTTGACTGGAGGCAAGTATTCCAAAGAAGTGCCAGGTGAGTGGAAGGGAATATTGATTTTAAAAAAAAAAGAATTAAAAAAAATTCAGTAGTGAAGCTTCTCTGCCCCCCTTTCCTCTTTATTTCTGTTGTGAATGTGTGGCTGAGCCTTTCTTAGGCTTCATTTACCTCCACTTTACTATTAACAGGTCACTTAACCTTCACAGCTCCCTACAGTAAGCAGATTATGTCTTGTCGTCATCCAGATGAATTTATCTGCTTGGAGCAGGAGTTGGGAGAAGATGACCTCCTGAGGTCCCTTCCCATCACAACTATCGTTGGGTCTGATGAACACGCTGCATTTCCAGATCCCTGGTCCCGTGCCTTTAAAAAAGGCCTTGGAAATGAAGCATTCCGATGGTTAACTTCCTTCGGGAGCAGCGAAGTGACCTTGGCTCCTTTGCCACTGCCTGAGTTGGGAAGAGAATGCCCGCAAGGCAGCGACAAGGGCGGCAGGACTGGAACGGCCTCTCTTGGCAATAGTCCAGTTAGACACGCGCGAGCGTTGGTGCCTGTGGGGCAGCACACCTTTTTCTTGCCACCTTTTGCCCCTTCTGATGCTGGGTAAGCAAGGAGAGGGAGGTGGGACAGATGGAGAGGAAGTTATTGCTTTCAGTGAGCAGCAAGGTTTCACTTGGGCACGCCATTTAATCCAAGGTACAACTTCAAGAGTCTGGAGGAGTGTTGCTGATTACGACAAACAACTGGGAGTACCTGGAGCTTTTCTATTTAGTCATTTCTTTTTCTCCAAAATGGTTTATCGCACAAAAATAATTTTTTTCCCACGTGCGTGGTGCAGTACCTCGGAGTAGTGAATATTCATTGTTCTATGTAAATGATGCTCTTGGTTGAGGGGGGAAGTCTGTAGCGTTTGGTTTTTATCTTCAAGGGGCAGACTGGCAGATCAGAGGTTTCAAGAAGCCCAAAGTGAACGTGTGCTGTGAATGACTGGCAAAAAACGTGGGGTTTTGTTTCCTACTGCAAGGAAAAGAAGATTCTAAGAATGGTTTGTTATCTCTTAATTCAGGACTAACGTGTTTGTACTGTGAGATATAAGAGGACTTCCCAGATCCTTGCATAAGGGATGCTGAAGGTAGAATAAATGCAGATGGGCTCATCTCATCTTCACAGCAGTCGGTATTGGAGAAATTCTTTTTCCTGCCCTAGTTCTGTGATGCAGAAATCCCTAAATCAGGCTCGCTGTTTGAAAAGAAACAAACCAACCCGAAGAATGCTGGTGTAAGCTCAGTCTTGGCTACTTTATAAACACACACAGAGTGTTGGGAGCCACTTTCCTGGGTGTGTCAGCCAAATTTTGAAGTGTTGGCTGTAATGGGAACAGAAGGAGTATTGTGCCAGAGAGCTGGAACGGAGCCCAAACTGGTCTTTTTTGGCTGCCTCTTGACGAAGGTTTTCTGTGTTTGTTAAAAGTAAACTTGAGGAGACTGTCCCTTTGCCATGTTTGCAGTATTTATTGTCAGCTCATTTTGCGAGTTGCTGGCATGCACAGAACAGACACAGGGAAAGATTGTACTAATTATTTCGGTAAAGTGAGCTGGAGAATAGTGCCTGCCTGCCTGGTAGTTTGGCACTTCTTAGCTTTATGCTGATGCTGAGGACAAGCTTATGTTCTAAAACATGGTAATATTGTGAGGAGGTGAAAAAGAAACTAGAAGCTGCTTTTCTCCCTCCTGCCTGCCTGCCCCCTCACCAGCTACGTACCACGAAATCCAGCTTTTAGCGAGGAACTTATGTCTGCGAGGAGAAGGTGTCAGAAGGCAGCTCAGCGGTAGAGCTGGAAAGAGAACTCTGATGTCTGAAGATACAGCTTAGAATCTTATCTGTATGTGCTTCTGCCTCTCAAAACTGCCTTCTTGTTGTTCCCGTGGGCATTGTCTTTGAGAGCTGCTGAGTAGTGCGCAGCCCCGAGATGTTCCGAGGGCCTTTGGGTGTCGTGGCAGTGCAATTCCTAGAGCAGAACAAGCCTCCTTCCGTCGCAGGGAAGGGGAGCATCAGCCCTGGGACGTGGTGTTAGAACAGAGCATAGTCAGGCCGCTCCTCAGACAACCAAATTCGGTGTAGGCCGTGCTTGTCCTGCCCCACTGAAACCAATAAAATGCACTAGCAGTTTTCTAGGGATTGTGCTTTTGAGAAACAAGTTGCTATGGACAACTTGAAAGAAACTTCTTATTGCTAAAATGCAGAAGCGTCCCAACCGTGGGGCAGGGACTTTAAGGGTTCTCCAAAAGCAAATGCTTCCCAGGGACCTGCAAGCTCAGATTAAACGCTAGGAAATAAAAGCTAGCTGCTTGTTACGTTGCCCAAAATGTTTAAATTCTACTAGTGTCTGCTGGGGGTGAAGGGAATCTAATGCTATTCAATTCCTTTAAAGACCAAACAAAGAAGTGAGCCCATTTTAGGACTTGGCTACTGCCGCGTAACCATTCAAATGTCGTCGGGAAAAGTGTAAATTGCGTGAAGTTGGTTTGCATCAGCAGGTTGTAAGGATCAGCAATAGAGAAGGTGAAGGCTTCTCTCTCAATGTATACCTTGATCAACTGATACTTTAGCTTGTGGCGTGTGTCTTCTTGAATCATAACTATCACCGTGAAAAGCAGAAAGAAGATACAAGCGTTGGTGTGTTACTGGTACTGGAAAACCCTCCACCAGACTGATGGGAGAAGGACGATATTTTTACTTTGCCTCGGTGGCTCAGGCGTGTTTTGATAAGGCTTTTCTCCAGCTGAAGCACAGGGGTGCTAAATGCAAATGTGGATCTAGGGGAAGAGCAACAGGAATGTGTGTTTTGGAAGCGGTATTGCATGTGCAGTGAAGGAATTGGGGAGAGGTGGAAGTGCAGATGCTGAACTACGCGGTACACGACAGCCTCTGTACCTCCTGTCTGTTGGGGAGGATCTGGGGGTTTGGGTCTGTTTGGCTGCTTTGGCTTCTCCAGTTCTTAAACCAGACAAATTTGTCATAGGCCCTCGAAGGCAGCAGACAGCTAAATGAGAGCAGAGGTGGGGCTGGTGAAAGCTGAGGCAGGAGCAGACCAGCTTAGCACGTAGAATAATTGTCGGAGCTTTGGGTGTGCGTTTCCTGGAGGTGAGGTGGTCTAGATAGCCGCTGCTGCGGGGAACGTAGGCTGGACCTACCGCCCCTCTGGAAGGGAAGCAGTAAAAAGGGGTGTAGCAGCCAATAACTGAATTGTTCTAGACTTCTGGGAACTCGAGTTTTAGTTTTGGCCTCGAAGTTTGGGGTGGTAACGTGGCAGGGAGTGCAACTTTAGCCCTGTGACAGATGAGGGTGTTACTGATAGAATTGGCGAGGACTTTCTCCAATAAAAAAGGATTTTCTGAGGCGAGGGTGGAAAGTCCTTTGAAACCCAAACGTTTTGTGTGGGCTTAAAATGTTTTGATACAATCAGTTCTCAGACTCGCAGATTAAAACCAGCGACTAATTACTGCATCTATTACAGCTATTGACTTACGGCCTCTATTGCGTACTTGGCCTTTGGTTTAGATGTCACAGATAAAACGCTGCCTAGAATTGCCAATAGCTTGGCGCTTGGAGGTTATTTTTTGCTTTCCCTCTCTATTGAGAGAATTTTGGGGAAATGGAAAAAGCTCAAAATTTAGAGATTTTGCTGCCCTTACTTTATGATGAAACTGTTTTGCTGCTCTTTCATCTCCCTGACTGAGTTAAGGAGGAAGTAGAGAGGGAGAAATGCATACTCAGTGCTGCTATTCCACGGCTTTGTAAAATGCCATTTATATGGCATTTTAATGTATCCTGGAGCAAAAAGCATGGGGATTGTGTCTGTGAAATGAGAAGGTACTGAGGCGTGCTTGCCAGCGAGGGGATTTGAGAGCTCTTGCAAATAACTGCGAGAGTTTTGCCCGCTGTGCAGCTACCATGAAGAAGGCAAACAGGATAGCACTTACCGAGGCTGGAGTGCAGCGTGAGTCGGATTTGCTCACTGGAGAGTGGCGGGAACATTTTTATCCTTGGCTCGGGGAAGACAGCAAAATTAATTTTTGCTTCTAGGCCAGATAAATTCTGCAATGAAGGGACCGAGAGCATACAAATCCGTGTTCTTCATTTGTCTTTAGGAGGTATTGACTTTCTGCTCGGAGAATGCAATGAGATTAGTTCGCTGGCAGACCTGGGCAAGTACTAATGAGGAGTTCTGGTTGATCTGGAACTATTGGCTGCTGCTTTCGTCCCTGTCTGCGTGGAAACCTCCGCGGTGGTCTTGAGCTGTGCCGTTCACCGTGACAGCAGTGCCTTTAGCCTGTAACTCAGGGCATAGTCCTGTTCTGAAAGCATTACGCGTTTCAGATGAGCCCTTCAGATGAAGGAATGAATGAATGAATGTCATGTTCATTTGGCATTCATAACGTTCAATATGAATAAAAAAGGTAATAATGAAACAAGCCGCGTTTGCAGGCAGGTAGCAGGGCGCGTGTTTGCAGCAGTTACGATGGAGAACGGACCTTCTGACAGCGTGCAGTAGTGACTTGCTCATCTGTGGCTTGCCGGGGGAGCAGGTAGGTTATGGTGTGGTTTGCTGCTGTTAAAATGTCAGCATACGTAGGATGCACACGCAGCACTTGACAGATACACTTAGTGCTACTTGAAGGGTAACTTTCATCTCTACCGCACTTGGCTTTTGCTTTTTTCAGAGAGGAAACTGAAATCAGAGGTTGAGGGGGGTGAGCCTGTTTCCTGCAGCCCCCCCAATGCTTCAGACATCCCCAATAAGGAGCTGGGAAGACGGGGCTATTGAACTGTTCATCTGGATCTTCTTATGCGGTCCTCCCGCTCTGGGGGTAAAGGAGGACGTGCCGGCAGCAGCTCTCCCTGGGAACTCCCGGCTCCGTATCTATCAGTATAAGGTACAGCTCTAAAGCGGGGCATTGCGTGTGCCTCGGGCTGTAGGTGTGTCTGCGAACGCCTCGTTCGTTCCTAAAGCTCGTGTTCGCTTGGCCGTTGGAAAAAGTTACCAGCTTGAGATATTGGCTGAAAAATAGACTTCAGAGGCGGAACTCACCAGGAATATCAATTCCTTAAAAGAGGCTTCTTTGGATTCCAAAACTTGCACTTAATGAATCTTGCTGGATTTTAGTATCAAATAGTTTTGGTTGTTTTTCTTGGAGGATCAACGTAGCTGTGAAGTATTACACTGTGTGAATGAGATTCAATGACCTTTCCTTATGCGAAGGAAAAGGCCCCTTTGTAAAAGCAAGGTGCTAGTTTCCAATTAAGTCTGAAATCTTTAGCTGATGACTTAAAACGTATTTATTCTTATTCTGTAAAGCTTTAGCCTTTCCTTTTTGCAGCACTGCAATTTCAAACTACTTTAAAACACTGAAACTCAAGGCAAACGATATCAATATTCAATATTAAACAAAACCCCTTTTTGCTTTCATTTCTGAGCTGATGAGGGAGGAAAATAAGAACGAAAACAGATTCTTCTGTAACTGGAGCTTTTGGGGAGCTGGGACTTTTAATTGGTAGAATAAATAGCGTGGGACTTGCATGGCATTGCAGAAGCTGGCAATGTCGAGTATTAGTTATCTTCCAGAAAAAAACCACTCGGCTGTCTACTTCTAAGCTGTTTCAGTGTGCCTGGTTACTGGTTTGGTGGAGAATTTGACAACCGTGTTTCAGTTCAGTTTATGGACGCGATTAGGGAAGGTTTGTTCTTCTCTGCGGAGTGCCTTCAAGCACCAATAGGAGTGACAGCTGCCGGTGTAGGTTGTGTCTCCCTTACGCAGCTGCTATGACAACCTCGATAACGGGCTGGGCGAGATCTCTGCTGGCCTGAGCCCTGCCGCGCTGCTCACTTCCACGCTATTTACATTGCCCTGGCTCCCTGACTCCCTTCCAGCTGTTTCAGCTCAAACAGGAGCCCGTTGCTATAGAGATGATGCACTGCACAGAAACGGGGCACGGTCGTGCCGTTCTCGGCGTGCCGATAACAGGGAGCAGCGGGGCTGCAGGCGGGCGAGCGGGGAACGTGCTGGAAGGGTTTGCCTTGCCTTTGGAAAAGGGCTTGAAAACGGAGCGGCACCACGACGTGGCTCCAGCTTGTTTCCAGCCGCCCCGCGTGGTGGGATGTGCTCCGAATCCGACCGCCAAGCCGGATCGGAGCGGGGCGAAGCTTTGTCTCTGCCCTCCGCTGTTTTTTTTCCTCCCTGGCCCAGAGCGGGAGCCAAAGCACTGGGATGCACTGGTGCGGCCGCCCAGGAGAGCTGCTGAATCCCAGTCCGTGGGTCCCACGGGCCGCAGGCAGGTGTAGGTTATCCTTGGCAGAGCGGGCTCCCACGGGGGGAAGGAGGTGCCGTGGTGACACGGGCTTGGGAGCTACGGGTGGAAGGTGGGAGAGACATCTCTGCCCTGAATCTTGGCGAGGGAAGAAGTTTTCGAGGGTTGTTGGGAAACTTAGGAAAATAGGTGTGCAGGTAGTTGTGACCGGGACCCCGCCGAATGTGACTTCTTTCTGGTTTCTGAGGGACAGTGGCTCGTCTGTGGCACAGGAATTATTTTTATTTCTTAAACTCCCTGCCCTACTAAAAATGTTCCATTTTCTATCTGCCTCTTTCTTCAGTAGTTCATTAATCAGCTGTGCAGGGTTTAAGATACGGCTTAGAGGAGGAAAACTTGACAGAGATTTATGTGTATCTGCCTTCCATGGATAAAATAAAACCTCATCCAAAAATTATATTCTTTACTGAACAACCCGTTTTTCTCACATCCTCCTGATGCTAGCAGTGAGGGTGTCCGGACCGCTGGGTGCATTTCCCAGCGATAACGCTTCATAAGGTCCCTGCTTCCAGCCAGTGCACGCGTTGCTTTTGCAGCCAAGAGGATGCTTTTGCAAATTCAAGACGTAGTGCTTAACACAATCGGAGTCAAACCAGTGGTAACCTGTTAAGTCAGCTTCTGGAACTGGCGTGTGTGTGTGTCTCTTTAAGAACCCACCGCTTAATAAATGATTCTTGAAGGGTTTTTCGGACTTCAGACTACTTTTCACTCTGCAAATCTCTTTTCAGGCAGTTGATTCCTGAATTGCTCAAGTTCTTACTCTGCAATAACTTTTGCTGCTTCCAGCTGTTTATCTTGACCTAGTGTATGCAGCCCTTAGTATATTAAAACAGCGCTGTAATGCTGTAGCATGTTAAAAAAGATGTTTGGTGCTACCTGTCTGGACAACAGCGTGAGCTTCTCATCATTTTATGGGCCTGACTTAACCTTAGAATCCACAGCTTTGTTATTTCAAGTGACTTGCTGCGTGTTAGAAATGGAATCAGAGCCAAGATTAGCTACTCCGTGAGTTTATTTTTGGTGATTTTTCTAATACATGGATGTGATTTGGATTTGAAACTTGGAGCTAAAGTGAGGGGTTTTGTTGTTCTTCCAAGAGGACCAGTGCCGTGTTAGGTGCAAGACCAACACAGAAGTTTTCATGGTTATCGGCTGGGGTTTTTGGGCGGGTTTTTAAGGGTGTTCCCCTCCTGCTTTCGCACTCCCAGTAGCGCTGTAATGCTGCTGATGAAACTGTCTCTCCTGATGTTCCCCCCTTTATTTTTTCCTACGTATATTTAAGAAGGAATTTTCTTCAAGATAGTTTTAAAGTAGTCTAAAAATCTTGAAGTCACGAGTTAATGGAGCAATTAAAGTTAGGATATCCCAGCCTGCTTTGAAAAGAAGATTGCCTACTTAAAACTTTGCATTTTTATTTAAGCCGATAGTGGGAGTGTGGGCTTCGGTTCTGCGGATTGCTTCATTTGAGTGGAAAACCTGGAGGTCGGAATTAACTGTTAGTGTAACTGCCCAGTATTCCCATATCGTGGTGTCTTTTCTTCACAGCGCTACGGGTCTGTGATAAGCAGAACTGAATCCAGTTCTTCAGGTTGAATCCTGGAGCAGAGCGCTGGATAATCCAAGTTTTCAGCTGGATCAAACCAAAACAAGCACTGAGCTCCTCCGCCTCTGGAATGCGCTGTGCTGCTGGAGCTGCCCGTGGAGGCAGTTGGGCAACGTTTGGCGGGCGGTTACGTGTCACCGGCTCCGTTAGGAGGGGTGGGCTGTGCTGGAGAGGGTTAACCGACACGAAGGGGATGCTGCCCTCTCGTTGGGTGTCTCTTCAAGATCTGTTCAGCAGCATGTGCTGCTATTTTTACAGAACGAATCTGTTGCCGGTCCACAGAACACATGTTTCGGAGCGAGCGTGAGAAGGCGAAGCATTATGAAAGTAACTGAGCTCGTTAGTGGCAAGGGAGGGCTTTGCTGTATGAACTGCGATGTTGTAATATCTCTGTCTAATTAGCTCTTCCACTAATTAGATTTGGAGCAATTAAAAGCTTTGGGGACTGCTGAGAAGTTTTCTGAAAGGACTGTAAATTTTGGGTACGTGACTTTCTCTTTTGGAAGGAGCATCTTGGTGCGCGCTCGCTGGTGGCAGTGGCTGACTTAGATTAGTTTCCAGTTAATTATTGACGGCTGTTCGCAGTCCATCACCGTTATCACCGTCCTAGTACTATATGTGTAACTTCTCTAAAGATCTGGGTGTTCTGCAAAGACTGGCAGCCATTTGGTGTTCAGTTCAGCAGAGCCAGAAAGGGAAGACGTGCACAAATAGTGCTCTCGTGTGGAGAGACTGTGTTTTCCTTGGTTTAAAATAAACCATTCTGATTGAAAGCATCTGCTTTTTCTTTTGCATAACAAAAATGTTTTCCAAAATTAACATCTTCTAAAGTAAAAGTCTTTGCAGTCTTCTGCAGAGATTTTTTTTTTTTTCTAACCCAAAAACCAGCGGTTTGATTTACAAAAACGTGTTGTGCTTAGGAACTATCGGGATGAAATCCTACTTGTGATCTTTCCGATTCACAGAGAACCTTTAGCAAATGGTATTGCTCCTCTCTTTATTTTCCTTAAAGAGCTGTAAAATTCTAACTTGGGATTTCTGTACTATCTTGAGCGTAGGTTAAAGCTCAAAATATACAAGGAATTGGTCAAATCAGACTAATTATAAACCTATTGACTGTAGCATCCGTTTAGCAGCTCGCTTATTTGGAAGCTGTAGCGCTGTGAGGGTTGAGCAGAGTTTCTTTCTGAATGAAGAGCCCATCTTTGGGTTTGAATGCTCCGTGGCAGAGCTGGAGTTTCTGGTAAGAGACCAAATGCTGCTCATGCCTTTTTGAAAAGGGTAGGGGCTCTGCTTGCGAGAGTGCCGTCGGCTTTGTTAGATACTGAGCCAGAATGGTGTGGCTGGTGGTGTCCATCTATGCTCTTGTCGTGTTAGGGGGGGCGGGAAGATCTCTAAGAAATGTCATTACTTTAGTTGTGTGCCTGAAGGGTCCCATTTAGGTGGAGAGCCCATGGACAGAACGTCCCAGTCCTCAGCAAGCTGCTGGGAGCATCTTTATTTCTTGTGTACTTAACACCAAGGTCTGCCCTTCACCTGCTTTGGAAGAAAGCATCAAAAACCCGTGTGGGGGTGGCTTCCCAGTCCCACAGCGCGGTTAGGGGTTCCAGGGCTCTTGCCCAGAGC
Source organism: Leptosomus discolor (assembly GCF_034619465.1). Lineage (NCBI taxonomy): Eukaryota > Metazoa > Chordata > Aves > Leptosomiformes > Leptosomidae > Leptosomus > Leptosomus discolor. The sequence continues at coordinate 2,310,740 of NC_141399.1, forward strand.
TCCCAAAGAGCTGTGGGCTCTTCAGTGAGCTTAGGCCAGCAGCTCTGCTGCTGGAGTCCAGGGTGGTGAGTGATTTACAGCGAGCGCTTCGGTGAGGTACCCAGATGCGTGCTGCAGGCGAAATCTGCGCGTGGGGATGGGAGAAGAGTGACAAGCTGTCACGGGAGCTGTTGCAGCATCGACTGATCAGATGCTTTAAAAATAAGACAGTATGTCTTTGTGTATTAGCAGCACTGCTGTTGCTTAGGCACTTCAGTTTATTTTCCTACCGAAACATTCAAATGAGGGATCTGATGTGTAATTTGGACCAGAGTTGTTCTTAACAATTTGTCATAGCTAATTTTTCTCTCACACACATGTAATTACGGGTTAAATGCTCGTCACTGTTGTAGGATGCAGCTTCCTCTGAGAAGATGCTGTTAAAACTGACTGTGCTGATGCTCTGTCTCTGCTGAGTACCAGCTTTCAGTGACTTTTACTCCTGGACTTTCCTGTGAAGGAGTTGGTGAGTTCAAGGGTAACGCTCTTGGCACGATCCCTACCTCTGTGTGTAACCCCTGACAAAGTTGCTTTAGCAGCATGAGGAAGAACTATTCTACTTCTTCCCTTTGCCGTCTGTTGAGTGGGGAAAGCTGAGGAGCAGGAGAGAGGGCAGAAGTTGCTGACGGTTGTTCTACAGGCCAGTATTAGAGTGGCACCTGGATCCCCCAGGTCTAGGGCTAGCCAGCTGGTAGGTTGTTTAAATCCTAAAGCATTGGAGGTTTATTTCCTTTGAGTTTTGTTCATTATGGAAGTTATCTCGGTAGTAGGAGTATTTTGGAAACAAGCTCTCGGGCTGCTGGCGTAAACTCAGTATTGATGGTTACTGTAAGTGTGGTTTTTTGCCTCAATTTTCTGAAAGGACCCATTGTTAAGTATTTCTAAGCGAATGTGAACCAGAGTAGAACAGTTGAAGGTGCTGTGCACTGACCTCAGCTTTGAAGGAAGCTTAATAGAAGAAATCTTTAACGAATGTGCTCCAGGAATAATTCCTTGGTGTCGCAGAACCAACTTTGAGACTTTTGGTTAGAGGGAGGTACTGAGTGTCTGTGTCGTTACAGGGTATCTTGTCTGCTTGATGTTGCTCAGCAAACCAGCTGGGGGGAAAAAAAAAGGCTTCACTTAACTTCTGTGGCTCTTCTGTCTCCACCTTCTGGAAGCGGATAGCAAATAATTTAAAATCAGCTTACTGAGTTAATTGACTGGAAAGCAAATGTGTGGCAAGATGCGTGTTTTGACCCTAGTTAAAGGACGTCATCAGGGTTTTGTTTTAGTTCTTCCAAAACACTGAGTCTAGGGAGCAAACATTTGGGATGAAAATTCTCTTTAAGCCAAAACTGTCTTTTTTTTTTTTTTTTCAAATCATCTCTGCAGAAGGTGTCAGACCGAAGTCAGCCAGGAGGTGAGCGGGTTTAACTGTGCTGTGGGCACACTGTTGTGAAGGAATAGAATAAAACCGCAGTGTTCTGCGTGACCTCTTCCGAGCCCTACCATCCCAGTGCTCTTGGCTTGTGTTTTCAGAGGTCAAGACCTGAGCGTTTCTGAGGACAGTGTGGTCCACCACAGCTAACGTGCTGAAGGCTGTGCCTTCAAAGAGAATAAGCTGTGCCTCCTATCAGACCTGCAGGTGAGAAAATGTGGAGAGGAAGGAGGGGCAGCCAGGGGCAATACTTCAGAGAGGTATCCTCAGGATTTGGTCTCCCTCTGGCTTGTTTTTGGGTGGTATTTTCCTTGTGCTGTTCCGTACCTCGGGCTATTCCCTGGCCAGCAGGACTCTCTGTGGATCAAACGATCTCCTTGGTTCATCAGAGAGGGTTTGGAACGTCGTGGGTCAGCAGGCAGAGCCATGAGCCGCGAGTGAAAGCTTAGCAGCCTGTTGTCACGTGGTGGTTTTTCAAACAGCTGGGAATTTAAGTCGCCTTCCTTGGCCATTCTTGTCCCTTTTCAGGTTGCAGCTGCTCCCTGGTGGTTGCCTGTGAAGGGAGCCAACTGGAAGCACCCCGAGGGTCCTGACTCTACTATCACCAACAGGTAAGCCATACATGGCCAGTCAGTTATAAAGCAATTGTAAATATACCTGTCAACTTGCACCAGGAGCGCAAGGAAGTGGTTTTTCATTAGTTACCTGTTTGCTGCTGCTTCGGCGACTGTTTCCCCATCTTCTAGTGTGTTACATGCGACACTCGGTGGTCGTATGGTCAATGATGTGGTGGTATCTCAAAAAGGTCTGTAAGCACTTTCCACCCGAGGGGAAAGAGGCCGCACTGCAATGTGCTTCACTTGCGTTCCCATCTGGGTGTCAGCAGCGGAACGGAGTCGATCTGTAGAGGGTCAGTAACTACAGCGCGTTCAGTGCAGGTCTGGGTTTGGAGAGGAACACCGAATACTGGCTGCATGTGGACTCTAGTACGTGTAGCGTGTCCTCCCTCTGGGATCTGGAGGCCTAGCAGATCTCTGGCAGCAGAAGACTGAAGAGTTTTTTGTGCTTTTTACTGTATTCTGACTTTGTGGGCTGATTATTGCAGAAAATCAGTTGTGATTTGTGTCTGGAAGCTCTAAACGCTTCACACAACTGTACTTGTTCTTAGCAGCCTGTAGTTAGTGCCATGCTTTGCTAGCCTGAACCCTGGAACTTGTCGATCCATGTCTTTGTACAGCCTGTTTCCATTCCGAAGTGGAATGAATTTTATGCCTAGAAAATCAACAGGCTTCGTTATTCTCAGGTGCTTTTTGTGGACGCTGCAGCGCTAGCCCTGGGTGGCACGTGTTGGAAGCCGTTGCTCAGCATTGCTGTGTGCTTGCTGGGGTGGGACTGTCGTCCTTTGGGACCTCTCACACGGCAGCTCTTCCTCTCGCTAGGCAGGTGTCAGTGCAGTTGGCACTAGCTGCCTTCGTCAACTAGTTAAAGTTTCAAAACTGCTGTTTGAAAGAAAGTCAGACTCTCTAGCCTAGATCTAGCAGATACTGGCATGTTTTTGAGTCCTCTGAGGACAGGCCTATGTTCGTGTAACATCATCTGATGGCTGAACTGCTTAGTAGCAAGTCCGTTGTCTGTTCTCCAAGGGCAATGAAAGAATTATCTGAGGCAAAAATAGAGATAATATCAGGGGGAGACAGAGAAATTTAGGTCACAGTCAGCAGGTAAGAGCTGGAAACCTGCCATGTAAATCTAGTCTTGTGGAAGTGTGGCCCAAACCTAGCCTAGTACAGCTGCTGGTGAACTTGCCACGGGGAAGTAGCTTAATGGACCGACAGGCACACGCTGGCTTGTGAATTGAGGCAGGAAAGACAAGTTAAGTGGAAGTCCTCTGCATCTGTCTTCTGGACCAGCACCCTCAGCTCTTGAGGTATCTTGGTCTAGGAGGAGGATCCTTGTGACAAGAGTGACTGGGCATTTTTTCTGGAAAAAGAGACCAGGATTGTGAGGGCAATCCTGCAACCAAACCAAAGGAACGGTGGGAGCTTTTGTGTGAACCGTGCACCTTGAAATGCCCAAAGAAAAATACTTTTTTCGTTCAATTTCTGCAGTTTGCTGTGTTGTGGATTGGGTGCTGCAAAAGATGATGTTGCTAAGAGCAGGGACTCTTTCTCATCTCACCTCTCCCTCAAAAACCCCACAGCTGACAGCAAAGAAAGAACCTACAGCAAAGAAAGAACCTGCAGCAAAGAGAAGAGCGCGCAGGGAGTGAAGAGCATTCGCATTAAATTGTGGTGTAAATTTTCCCATTGAGAATCTTGGCTTTTCGTTAAGATACCATTAAACCAGCCTAGCAAGGAGTAGTAATGCTGTCGGCTTTTGGTGTCTTCCCAAGGTCTCTGAGCACCTCCATTTCCACAGCAGCCAGAGTGGTGATAGTTCTTCACTGTTGCCTGCGTGCAGCAGGTTTCTGAGGTGAGAAAGCACAAGCCAGAAATGTTGTTGTGAACTGCAGAGCTGTACATAAAAGCATGGCGAGGCAAACACAAGTTTTTCTCTGGCTGCATTTCCCTTCCAGCACCTTGCTGCCTGTCTTTAAATAGTTTCTTTTCTGTAAAAGTAACTGGTACCTCGTCTGGTTGTAACTGAACTGCGAAACGTCCTCCCAGTCCTTTGTGGCCATCGCTGAAATCAGAGTTTGATGAAACGCTGGGGCTGTGTAGCAGTGAGATGGCCTAGTTCTGCTGCTGATCTTGTCCTGTTTCTTCCCCAGAATGGATCATCCGGTTCTTCATGTTTCCTGGAACGATGCTGTGGCGTTCTGCACGTGGGCCGGGCAACGCTTACCGACGGAGGCTGAATGGGAATACAGCTGCCGAGGGGGCCTTGAAAACAGGTACCTGTCACAGACGTGTCCCTGAGAAATGTTTAAAACTGGGGTTTACTGGGTAAGGACGAGTTGTGCGGGGTTTTATTACCCTCAATGTCCCTTTCTTGTGTAGTACACGTGTCTGTGGTAAGTATCACACTGACTTACTCTGAACAGATTCCTTGAGGTAAGTGAATTTCCCTGAATACTGGTGTGTTGTCATCTGAACTCTGCGGTGGGAGGAGGATGCAGAGGTCCCAGGAGAGCAGGGGATGTGACAAAGTGCCCAAACAGGGCTCTGCAGGGGGCAAAAGGTGTAGCCAAGGGTGACAGAGTTGCAGAAGAGCTGAAGTAAATAACTGCAGCACTGTGGGGCCCCTGGATCCGCCTGTTGCCTGTCTGTGGGCTTGGGGAGGAGAGGAGGATGAGGTGAAGAGCAGGCTGGTGTCTTCTCCACCTTGGGTCCTGGACTCCTTGCTGCACAGGGCAGGGCTGTCTTTCCTCCTTCGTGCACGAATTGTCCTCTTGCTCTCCTTGTAAAACCTGCGAGGTGTTGGTACAAACGGAACGATACCAGCAGCTCTGCAGGGCTGGGTGAGGAGGAAGGGGGATGTGTGTGGTGTGTCTCATTTATTTATTTATTTATTTTAATTGAAAAGTGTTTGGCAACTGTTCTTCTGTATCTCTTGTAATAGACTTTTCCCATGGGGCAACAAGCTTCAGCCCAAAGGTCAGCATTATGCCAATATCTGGCAGGGAGTGTTCCCCACTAACAACACTGCAGAAGATGGGTACAAAGGAACTGCGCCTGTAAGTGTGTCTCAAAGTGAATTAATTGTATGGAAATGAACTTAGTCTTCCTAAAATTGAGGTCTGTGTTCAACACCATGAACTGGGGCTGTTTGCCATTCCTGTACTCTATCACCTTTAGATTTTTTACAGTTAACAGTGTAGTTCACTGCAGACTTGGGTATTACCAAGGGACACTTTTAAAAAAGCTAATTGCAAAGTAAAGATTACTTTCATTCTAACTTTTAGTTCTTCTCAAACTGACCTCTTTTCCCCCTTTCCAGTCTATAGTCAGAAGCTGAAATACTTTCTGCCTGCACTTCTGGCATTACAAGTTTTTGAACTCTCAGGTTTTTGGGTAGTTGTTCGTGAGGCAAAAAAAAGATGCAATAGTTTAAAGGAAATGAAACTTCCCTTTTTGGAAAGGTTGAGTGTGTCTAGTATGGGAAACAATGGAGTGGGATTTTAAAGGCAATCAAGAATGTGAGTGAATTATTAAATGATAGTTAAAGTCAGTCCAAAAAGTTTCATCAGGAGAGAAGCCTGCACATGCACGAGTTGCTTTTCTTTGATGGGAAGGGGAACGTGGAAGTTCTAAGCATGGGCATGGAGGTTGGGTCACTACTGCCACATGTGTTGGTCAGACAGTGCCTCTCCTCAGAGGATCAGTCTCCAAAGCCACGGAGGACATGTGGTGCTGAGAACATAGAGGGTGATGAGAGTTCATCCTGTTTTGTTGAACTGGAGCAGGTAAAAGCGTTGCAACCCCGCACTACTAGTTTGGTGTCCGCTGTTGCGATGCGGAGGCCGAAGGCCCTGGGACGGCCTTTCAGCAGGCTGGCCTGCAGGACTAAAAACCTGCCTTCACGGCGAGTGGTTACAGAGCCGGCCCTTGTTCCGTATCCTGTACAGGTCACGGCGTTCCCTCCCAACGGATACGGCTTGTACAACATTGTAGGAAACGCCTGGGAGTGGACGTCTGACTGGTGGGCTGTTCATCATTCCACAGATGAAGCCCACAACCCGGTAAGTATTTTATTGGCATCCCATAAAGTACAGAATTCCCCTACTCTGGTCTGGTTGCTGTTTGGGAACCTCCTGTTCTTTCCTCCTCTCTACTCAGGGTGGGCTGGGCTGCGTTCTGGGGAATTAGGAGCTATCACACCACAGGTCATCAACACGGAAGTTGTAGTGCCATTTTACTTCTGTATTTTTTGTTGGACAGGCCTCTGCAACTGGTTAGCAGTTGAGTACTTCCAAACTGGCATCGTATTGCATAAATCAAGAATTTGCCAATGAAGTGGAATTACTTTCAAAAAAAAAAAAAGGAAGGTTTTTTAATTTGTTTATGTTGTTACAAGCTGTACTACTCTTTTTTTTTCCTTTGCTAAGTAGAGTACAAACCACTCTGCGTTATCTCTATGGCTGATACTCGCTCGTTTAAAACTCAATATGTAATAAAGCCAAAGTTCATGGGGAGAAGTATTTTACTGGGCTTTGAGAGGTTAATCTTTGGGTTTCTCTGTGGCAGGCAGAGAAAGGGGTCCTGCAGGGTAAGCTTTGTACGTGGGGGTTCTCATGAAGTACCTCTCAGCAGGTTCAAGTTCTAGTATTACATGTTCTCTCTCGTTTATCTGAGAAATGCGCTGCTCTGCTCTCACAGAGCTTGTTTTGTTCAGACAGAGTTACCTGTAATGGCAAAACCAATTCAACCTCACGGGGCAGGAGCTGGCTGCTGCAGGATTTGTTATCCCCATGGAGTATGCGATGTGTAGCCTTTGGCATGCCCGTCATAAGCCTTTCTGGGAAGTCAGCAGTTGGGAATGGCTTGAGGAACTTGCCAAACCTTTTTTTTTTTCTTGTTTTGCTGTTCTGCACGTTGCAGAGGTTAACAGTCTGCTGTTCTTCCAGGAGGATGTGTCTAGTGAGAGGAATCAGACACATGCTGGGGTCTAGATCGCTCTAGATGGGTACTAGCTGCTCCATCACACTGATGGAGCATCCGGAGATCTCCGAACCCATACTGATCACACCAGTTACTTCTTATCCCAGTAAGATACCACAGGCTTCTCTAGTGGCTTCAGCTGTGTGTCCCACAGTGCACTAAGTACATCTTCCCAAGTAACTGAAATGGTTGCAAGCTTGGACTAGATGATTTCAATGGTTTAAAAGGTTCTACTAGATGATCCTTGAGGTCCCTTCCAACCTGGCATTCTATGAGTCTATGGCATACAGCTTTTTTTATCTCCTTGTTTGGTTTAAAACAGGATGGACCATTCTCTGGGTTTTGTTGGTAGGCAGTCTGAGTGGCCTAGCAATGGCTCAAGAACCTCCTTTCCCTTTGGGACCTTGGCCGTGTTGTGTCTCCGTCTACGACCTCTTTCGTGTTTTGCACAAATTCATGTGATGTGATTTGAGTATTTCACAGTACTCAAAATGCTCTGAACTGTCCCTTGACTGCATAAACACACCTGTCTCTCCCACCTTAGCTCGTGGCTTCCATACAGAATCGCAGAACGGTAGGGGTTGGAAGGGACCCCTGGAGATCATCTCGTCCAACCCCCTGCCAAGGCAGGTTCAAATACACAGACACAGCTGAAATTTATGTAAAACTTACACTTCGCCCTCAGACTGGAATTTTTTTTCCCTGTTTGCATATTGCTTGATTAGGACAGAAGCATCTGCTGTCTTGCAGTTCTGTTCCCATTCCGGTGGGTGCTTTATATGCAAGGAAGGTTAATTTTATGTTTTTGGTACCTTCCCAATGGAAATGAGGCCAGTCTAAGAGCAACATTTCTAAAGATGAAGCGAATTTGGCTGAAAGTGAAGCACAATAAAACTAGCGAAGTTTCCCCTGTCAGAGGGAGTGAGTATTGATTCGATTGCAGCCTGGGGAGTCAGGGGAGGAGGAGAGTGAGCCAGGCTGAGCTTTCCCTCCCAGACTGTGTGGTCACCTGCCATGGCTTGTACCAGGGAAGCTCCTGCTCTACCCCTTCTGCTGCTGAAGCCTCACCTCGGTGCCTGGCACCAGCGCACGGTGATCAGCATGGGCTGCCTTGGCTGGAGCGGAGGCGAAGGACCCCCTGCCCCTCACACCCTCGCAGAGACAAACGGCGTCCGTGTCCCCGGGAGAGAGCACGGGTCTGGCAGCTGGTGGCGTGTTGCGGCTGTCCCCGTCCTCGTTCATCTGTTCCTCCTCTGCCTCAGCTCTGGCTGCTTGTTTGTCCCGTCACCCCTCGGGGCAGGGAAAAGCGCGTGGCGCTGGGGAAGTCGTCTCGCCCAACGAGGAGCGGCAACACTGGGAAACCAGAACAGAGTGACTAGGCCAAGTCTGGAGAGTGAAACCACTTTTGTGTGCGATAGAACTCAGAAGTCACAGAGCTCGGCTCCCTTGCACCTGGCTGTGTTCCAGAGGTTATTTGCTGTGGTAATCAGGGCAAGAACCTCCAGGAGTCTCCACCCCAACTGTAGCTCTCAGCTAATCCGTTCCCTGCCACTGGTGCTAGTTAGCTTCATCTTAGTCTGTTTGATCAAGAAAAATAGATTTCTCTGCCTGTGTCGGCCTTCCCAAGTTGCACAAGGTCCAGCTGGCCAGAATGGCGTCTCTTGCTGAACTACAGACAATGTAGACAATTGTGAGACAATGCTTGGGGAAAAATAAAACCTGTCTCTTAAGAATTGCCGTGGTGCACTGTCATTAGAATGGCTTATTTGAACGAAACACCTTCGTGTTTGTAACATCAACGCACCAGTGCTGCGGTGTTAAACGAAGGTGATGGTGAGAAACAAGTGAATTTTGCTCTCTGCGGCTATGAGTTTGCCAAGGTTTTTAATTTAGGCGTAAACATTTTGCATACGCTTCAGAAAGTATTTAAAAATTAGGTGTTAACAATGATGCTTTTAGGGGTTGGTTGGTTTTTTTTTTGGATGGAAACTAATTGTCAGAGCCTAGTGTCTGAGGCAGAGCCCTTCAAAGTGAATTCCAAAGGGTTTTTCTGATTAAATGGATAAGGAAAGTGAATCTCATAATGTGAAAAGGTGTCTCAAAATAGCCAGGCTGCAGTATCTTCTGAGACATTAAAAATGATTAGCACCGTATCTATCAGAGCCAATCTCTTCAGTCTCTCCAGAGTACAAGTCAGCATAACCTATATATAGGATGTGTTCTTTCAGTCTAAAAGACTAGGAATTCTTCTAGAGGGTCAGACCTTAGTGAAAGTTTTTTAATGTACTTAGTTTAACATTTGAGATCTTCAAAGCAGTTTCCTAGTTCTGGAGAGATTTTGGGTGTCCTGTGCATTGGTGACGAGGAGTGGATGGAATTTTGCACACAGATTCGGGTTGGGATTTTTCCTGTAATTGATGGGCTTGCGTACACAAATAGTTACCGAGGGCAAAAATAAACTGGGACACCTGAAAGGGCTTTGTGAGTTGCTCTAACAATGGAACAAACGATGGCTTTCCTCTTCTTTGCCAGGTGTAGGACCTGTGCAGGGGCGTATTGAAGGCAAATAAACAAACTTGAAAGATTTTTGTGCAGCTCACGAAGTAGAGAGAATGCAGAGCTTGGCACGATGTCCTTGAAATGATAAGCTGTGATGTGCCAGGAACGCTGGACGCCGTTGGCAACAGTGAGGGCTTGGGGCTGCAGCCAGAACCTTCAAGGCAGTGGCACTGAAAGGCATCGCGGCCTGTCATGGAGGTAGCTGTTAAGAGCAGAGCGTTAGTGTAACTGGGGATTTGTTTGTACAGACCTTCCTTTGAGAACTTAAGTAGACCCTTCTACAGCTAAAACTCTCCTCGGCTATCGTGGTGCAGACACTCTTTGCACAGTGGTAGTGGCTAGTTCAAAACGTGAGGAGCAAGCGGCTTTTGTTTTGAATTCCGCTTCTCAGCCACTCGTGCGGGGAGCTGCCGGTGCCTCTGCCCATTTCTGCCTTAAGCAGAGGGAAGTCTCCCCGTTTTACAGGCATGGGGGATCAGCAGGGACATGTACTGCACCGAGACTAGCTGGGAAAGCAAGGAAACAGCCTTGTATTTGCAGGGGGGGTGAGTAACAAATTGTACATAGTGAATGACCTCACCTGCCATCTGGAAGACGGGGAATGGTCCCTTGATCTCGTGTGAGAGAACGGGCTTGGTACTCGCCCAGCAAAAAGGGGGCAGCCCCCACACCAGTGCCATTCCCCTGGTGCAGCAGGACAGCCCCGTGGGCATCCAGAACACACCAGAAAAAGCCAACTCTAAAGTAGCTGTCTGTGCCAAACTCTTTTATGGGTGGAAACGGAAATAACTTCTAAATTTTCTGAATTTCAAGTGGAATCGCATCTCTGAGCTGTGACCTAACTTCCCCTCACCTCTCGGCATAGTTGTGGCCTATATTCTGTGTTCACCGACCACCAAGAGCCTTTCTCAGCAGAGCTCTGTTGCACATCTCAGTTTAGGGTGCCAGGCTGTATCCCCGTGGCTGTTCTCCAGCGTTGTGGGCTCCTTGAGGGATACTCTACCTGAGTGACTGCCAGGAGACCAAGGAGCTGGCTGTCCTCCCGCTGTTCTCTGACGTTATTTTGCTTGCCCTTGAAGACATCTTGGAGTTGCGCAGAATGGGGCCACGCAGCAGCACAAAGACAGTCTCGCAGCGTGTCTGAATCGCGTCGGTGAAGCGTTTCTTGCGTGGTCAGACTCGTTTTGGAGGGAATTTTTAAAATCCCCTTGAGAAAATGTAAAACTCTTCCAGTATTGGCAGTGGGTGAAAAGCCAGAGCACTGCTGCTGTCAGAAGTAAGTGCTTCTGGGCTGATTTTTCTCATGAGTGGGAAAAAAAATCCGCAGTTCAAGACAAACTCACAAAAAACGTTCCTGTAACACATCTTGCAGCTACTCTTTGACACACAAGGGCAGGACAAGGAAGCGCAAGGGGTGGGGTTTTCTGTTTGAAACGTGTAAACGATCGTTTTGGCAGACAGTAGCCAAGGGGGTGCGTGAGATCAATCAAACCGCTGTCCCTTTATGGGGCCATCTTAATTGTGGCGACTTCTGGCTCAGATTTTTTTGTATCAGACACGTCATTTCTTGTGACCTGCAGCTCTGTTTGAAAATGGATTTAGTTCAAAACAGTGGGCGTGTAGCGGACTGCGTAGAAAATGTTGGGGCCTCTTCAGAAAGCATTTGTTTGATGTAATGAAAGAAATACAACTTTCTTTTTAATTTAAAAAAAAAAAAAAAGCTGGTACGATGGATTTTAATAACTCTTTAAAGAATAATCCTGCTTATAAGCCTTGGTAATTGAATGCATGAGCACTTGTAATTATACAATCAGACTATAACCTGTCTGTTACAGCGTTATACTACAGAATAAACTTGGCAATACACAGTAAATTTGTTCTTTAAATCCAGGATCGAGGTCTGGCCAGCTCTGGTTCTCTACGTATGAACAGCAAATGTCCTTCCACTCCAGTACCAGATGGTACGCTTCTCCAGATAACGGCATAAACCAATATTGTTTGGTGGAACAAAGATTTGCTTGTTTTAATCAAATGTGACCTTAATTGCTGTGCTCCGATTAGTTTTTATTACGGGTAAGCACAGTCAAAGCAGGTTTCCTTTCTCGATGAGGAAGATACAAGCATGAGCAAACACTAACGTTGCAGGCTTTCTCCTTTTTCTAGTTATAAGAAATACAAGACTTTGAGCAGCAACATGGTCTGGCCAAAGTTGGATAAACTTTGTTCACTCTTACTTTACCAAGTGCATTAAATGCATGCATTAGTCCAGAAGAGCCATGGACTGGGGGGATTTTTCAGGATGCTGTACCTGAAGTCTGTGTAGTTCTGTGGAAGACAAAGCAGTGAAGCTTTTTGGGGGGTTGGGGTTTTTTTTCCAGTACTGTCTAAGCAGCCAGCCCTCAGACAGGAGTGAATTTCCATTTCTACATCTGCAGATCTAAGGACTGCGAAGGCTGTCTGTAAAACAAGAGGAAGCTTAAGCAAGTGATGTAGGTAGGAGAAGGACCACGCAGAGGCCAGGACTCTAGTCAGAAGGGCGTGTGTAGCATCCGAAGCAGGGTGTCACTGGTAAGAGAGCTCAAGAAACTGAAACTCTTCCTCTGCTTTGTCTGTAGGGGCTTGGCTGGTTCCTTTATCTCTGTTTGGAGCTGGGAACCGGGCCTTGCTTTGGAGGTGCTTCGTGCTACACGTAGGCCAAGGAGCTGCGGCACCTTCCTACCTACCTGGACAAAACTGTCCAACCTCGTAGGCTGAGGAGATGGAGTCCAGGTGGCTTCTCCCTGCGTGTGCCAGGTTTGAGGTTCCTTCAGGAAGGCTGGGGTAGGGAAAGGAGCCCACCAAGAAGCCATCAGGGGAAGGACAGCTGCCTGCCCTGAGCCTCGCCGCGGTGGCCGGGCCGTGAACTTGTCGGGAGCGTAGTGAAGGGCTCCTGAAGGAAAGGGACACCAGTCCAGCCCGCGGCTGCTGGGATGCTGACAGACCACCGGGGGCACTTGGAAGCCCTAAGCAGGGGCCTTGCACGGGGTGCAGGAGCAAACCGTGGGAAAAGGGAAAGGCCACGCTCGATTCCAACGCCACGTTCTCCGCGGGCGGGCGGGCGGGCCTGTGCTTCGGCAGTAGAAGGCCGCGCGGTCGGCGACGGGGTGCTCGTCAGTCTGCGGCGGGAGCGTGTCTGTCATTTCGCGTTGGCTGCCTTCAGATCCGCTGACGAGGCTTTGCTGGGGACCCTGGCGATACGTGGTGCCTCTTCAGAGAAGCTGAGCTGCGCGTTGAACGGAGGTGCAATCGCTGCCTGCCGCGGTCAGTGCTGGGGTTCTGGCTTCAACTCCACAACAAGTGGAGGCCGAGAGTTCCTGTAAGCTGCGCCTCTGACACTGGGCAGGAGAACTGAATTCGCTGTGCCCTGCCTTTGAGGCTCTGTGGTTCTTTTTTACGCCCCCCGCCGCCCCTTGATTCGAGTGCAGTCACGAGCTCGGAAAGGTGCCGATCTCGCTGGTTACTTGTGCGTTTGATTTCGTACGTGTGTAAGTAGCTGGATACAACTGCGGTGAAATCTGGTTATCCCAACCTCCTCTTACCTGTTCCTTTGCTGAAGTTCAGAGCGAGACAGGGAAATATCAACAGCAAGAGGACTAAACGTAGCCCATAGACTGTCGTCAAACAGGCAGCAGTTGTTTCTCCAGCTAATGTCTAGTTACTTTCTGCTTTTCAGAGAACTTTGCCAGTTGTTTTATGATAAACTCTTCACCTTCAGTGATTTTAAAGAATTATGTCTCAAGAGGATAATGTTTTGCAAGAGAATAGATTACTGGGGAACACAATAACAGATTTTTGCAGGTGGTAAAGCATTTCAGTGCTGCAATCCTGCTTCAGAGGCTGGGGGGGGGGTCAATTGAACTTGGGTTTTTGTTACCAAATAGCCTTTGATGTTCAGTTCTTGCCTGGCAGAAGATATCTGTAATTAATAAGAAGAGCTTATGCAATGACCATTTCCTTCGGTTCATGTGCTGCTTCAGTGTATGTTATCCCCGTGTAATCCCTGAAACATACAATCGTCTTATGGTTGGACAACAAACCCTCTAATCCTAAATTAGCCTGCTCCTCTTAGTTTATGGAAGTTACTTTGGACCTAATAGCAAAGATTGCTGCTCAGTATTTGCATTACAGTTTTAATGGGAAATCCTGCTCAACAGCTCCATTGTTCTCTGTTTTGTCTTGTTCTCATGGGGCTCTTTTTTAGGTCGGTTTTCTTCTGGCTGGCTCTGCCCTGGCTTCCCTTAAGATGAGATTAACAGGCTCTTGGAGTTGATTGTGCTTGTTGGTGGCTTATCTTAGAGCGGGGCTCAGTGTGTCTACATGCAAGTTTTGGGAAGACAATTTCCAGAGACCTTGGAAATGCAGCAAGCCTGTCCCGTGGAGGAGCACCCAAGCTCGGAAACGAGCGGACACTGCCTCTGGGTGGGGTTTTCCTTGAGTATTTGTAGGATATTAAATGCAGTGATAGGCCTTTTTTTTTTTTTTTCTTCTTTCCTCTATCTCATAAAATTTTGCAATAAACGTGAAGCTGCTGAAGTTTCAGTATGGTGAGCTTTCGATGCGAAGACTCTCAAAGCGCTCCAGTTCAGTGGATGCAGTCAGTAGCTTCTACCAGCATCAACTTTCAGGGTTTTCCAGCAGGCCCTGTGATTTGTGTTCGGCGTTACAACTGCTTGCCTTGTGCTGATTCTTGTATGACTTCACCTCTGGAAATGCAGGAGTTGGGTGGGGGACAGCTACGTCCCTTGGTACAGGGCAGGACAGCGTGGCGACCAGGTGTAACCAAACTGGTGGTCAGTGGTTGCTACGGAAAGCTGGAGAGGTGGTGTTCCCTGGGAAATCCCCTCTTTTGGAGCCTCTTTCTTCAAGGGGAGTTATTCCTGGGTTCAGGAGATACTACAGACGTTAAATTTTTCCTTGGGGATTGCATTGATGTTTACCAATCTGCTGTTCTTAAAGCACAGCACCCTTCAGATACCTCCAGGATCTGGCTGCTGGACAGGAGGAGGCAAAATCACTGGCAGAATTTCTTTTTCAGCAGTTGTCTGTTTTTAATCTATTACGGTATGTTTTTATGGTGCCGTTTTTGCATCGTACATACTCTGTAGCAATGAATTCTTTTCTTCCTAACTGCTAAAAACCGGGCTGATGACTTTCTTGTAACCTACATTTATTGATAGCGGTCTTAGCAGAAAATGCAGGGATTTGGAGAACGTTATGGCTTTGTTTGAATCCTGTATTCCACAAATTCTTCTGATGAGGTTTTGTCTAGAAATACAGACTTGGTTTATACGCCCTACAAACCAGCGAAGAAACAACAGCTTGTACATAGTCAAGTGCAACTTCCTTTGAGGGAGGCTCGTGCGTGATTTGTTGCACGCTAGGGTAGCGTGCACAGAAATAGAAATACACGTGAATCTTCCAACTTTGAGAGGATTCTTAGTGGCGGTGCTAACTTCTGGGCTAGGCTTGCCAGTTAACTAATAAAACACTATTTATTTTCTTGACCTCGTTTGTCACTTTATAGAACGCAGATATTCTTGTGGCTCCTTCCTAAAACTAGTTTCTCAATGCACGTGGAGCGTAGACAGCATGTAAGAATATTCAGTATCAACACTGGAAACATGGAGTTCAGTGTCGCAGTAGTCTCTAAGTGTTGGATGGGCGCAGCGGTAGCTTTCAAAGCTGAAAGGAGTGAAGTGGGAGAACTGCTTGTGCCTGTGTAATAAATATGCATCAAAGCAAGCGAAAGTGTGTTATCAAGGAAGCCCAGCTTTCTCCTTGAACTATTAGGCCATCCTTTGGAGTTGGAATTGAGAGAGAGGAGTGAAATAACCTCGTTAAATCAATTTGAGGGCCAATTTCATAAGCACTTCAAATAAATCACGGACATTACACTGCAAACGTAGGCGCAGTTACACCATCGGCGCTCCTCAGCGCGGTGCCTTCTGCAGACCTCGCGGGCCGTCCCCGTCCCCCCTAACAACAAGCGGCGGGGAGGTGGTACAGAGTGTCTTGCAGCGCAGTCGCTAACGTGTGTTTCAGACTGGGTTTTGGGCTGGAAAGAGGAGCACTGAGCATTGGGCATCGCAGCCCCTCGTGGCCACCGGCCACCCGCGTCGCCGCCTTTAGGAAAGCGGGAGTGCTGGGTGCTCCTGCGGGAGGCTCACAGGCGCCCGCGGGTCCGCGCCGTAGCAGTGGAGCTGATGGGAATCACAGATCCGTTACGGGTGCAGGCCCGGGACAGAAATTCCTGCTCTCATTAGGAAATGGCTGAAACACCAGAACCCGATCTGTTTTCAAGGATTTCAGTGATGGCCACTGGGCTTCTTAGAGCTTGTTTTCAGGGGCTCCACAGGGCCCCCTGGGCAGCAGCTCGGATGTTAAATGTTTGCAGCAGCCAGGAGGGAGCACAGTTACTCTCACCTGTCTGCAAGTCTCTTACACCCTGATTATTTCCAGCTTTCTGGTTCAGGCAGACACAGCTGAAACTTCTCTATGCTGAACATTTATGGCTGCTCCTTATTCACCTCCCTGTTCTTTTACCTTTAACCATGTAACTGGCAATTATTCTTAGAATTGGAGAATAGTTGGGGTTGGAAGGGACCCTTACAGGTCCCCTAGCCCAACCCCCGAGGGAAGTCTTCTTCCTTGCATACTAACCAGTGTCCTCTCCCCGCAGAAAGGGCCCTCATCGGGGACGGACAGAGTGAAGAAGGGCGGCTCCTATATGTGCCATAAGGTAATGTGAAAAGGCCTGTGGTATTTCCATATTGATCTTTCCTCTGAATGTACCTGACTTGACAATGAAATCAGCTTCTGACAGACTTTCCTGGCGCTCGTTAAGGGGTTTCATGCAATTTAAGGAAGAGCAATATATAACGTTCTTAAGGAATTCTTTTTGGTTAGCTTAGAATTAAAATAAACAAACTGCTTTATCTGGTACGGGGTTTTTTTTAGATGTAGCAGTTGAAGTGTGCCCCTAATGCTACGTTCATTATACCACTTGAGTGATAATTCTAAGAGGAGAAAGTACGGATGGGACTTTTTTTTTTTCATTTTAGAATGACTTTCGATCCAGAAAGGACATCAGGTGTTAGCAGAGAGATTGCTGGGAGGTGAATGTTTCAGCTTGGCTGATAGCAGACTGGAAATTCTGTCTGAAAGGTCTGGGTGCCACCACAATGCAATGGCTGTTCATGATACAAATCGTGTTTGAAACTCGGTTCAGGCAGCGCTGGAAAAATGCTCATTGTAGATCTCCGTTCTCATTAGAGCTGTCCTGTTCTTCTTCCCTTTCAAAGCCTGCAGCTGGCAAATCAGTCTCATAATTAGATTAAATTTTCTACAGTGAGATCCCATTTTCTACACTGATTTCCTTCTTGGGTGAAATCGATGTCAGATGTTAATTAGCAGTTTTGATTAAATTAACACTGGAATAGACTCTGCTCCAGTGATGAATAACGTGACCCATTTTAAAGGCTTGTGAAGATTCTGGTCTGTCCTGGTCTTCTTTTTTTTTTTTGTAGGTGATAAAACTAGGCTGTGTATAAAGACAAAACACCCCACCGAGTACTGCTCGTACAAGGGCTCTTTAGTAGGTGCCTCAAAATCGGTTCAGACTAATCTGTTCTACAGCTTTTCTGCCTCTCGGAGCTGACAAAGGCTACCGTTTGCTCAGCAGCTACTTTTATTTTTGAAATAGTTCAGCTTCTAAATCCTGTCGTGTACGGTGGAGGTTTGGGGCAGGCCTCGGCCGTGGGAGGCAGCAGCAGCTCCGGGGGCCACAGGTTTGGATCTCCGCAGGCGGAGATACTGGTAAGGGAGATGAACATGGGATGGCCCGGTTCACAGGGCTGTTCCCGCGATGACGGAGCCAGCTGAAGCTGTCACCACGCTCGCCGTTGTACGAACTGAGCTGTTCAGTAGCTGTAGCCAAGCTCCTGAAGAGATCTGGGTTTCAAGGAGGAAAAACTATCCTCTCCTCCCTGCTCTCCTCTGCTCCCCGCCACACCCCACACCCCCAGAAAAAGCGGTGGAGTGGAAAAACAACAACATACATAACAGAAAGAAACGTTTGCTTTTTAACCCAGCTATTCCAGAAGTCTGGTTCAGAGCCTGACTACCTGCAGGCGAACCAGCCTGAAAGAAAGTGGTGGGTTTTTGTCAGAGGAGCCTGCAGCGGGAGGACAGAACAAAAAAGCCGGAGCCAGATCTCTTGAAATAACAGCAAAATGGGGCAGAACTCGGAGGGGTTGTACTGGAGCTGCTACATCAACACCCAGTCTGCCACCCCAGCGCTTTATTAGTGAAATTACCAGCGTGACTGTCCTCCTTCCACGCTACAGCGGGTAACTGCTGCTGGGCAGTCAGCCTGACTTTTACCGTAGCAGACCCCTTCAACGGGTTAGTTCTGCAGTTTGGAAACCATCATTCCGAACGGCAGGTAACTGAGAACCTGTAGCACTGTGGATAGCACAGGTTTTCCTTTTTTTTGAGGAGCACTGAGGCACGGCCAAAGCTGTACAGCCCGGGAACACACATCACAAGTTACAGCCCAGTGACTACCTTGCTGTAAAGGTGGCTGACCTTGTCCTGTCCAGATTCGTTTGGTTTGTGTCCAAGTTAAAGCCTTTCTTTGCACAAAGCTCCCTGCAGCAGTCCTTTTCTGAATCTTTTACGATGATATTTTTGATCTAAACTGGTCTGTCACTATCAAATCCTACAAGCACCAGCCAAACAACACGGGGAATGGAAGCACAGGGCTATTGCCCACCGCCACGCATCAGCAGCATCAGATGGCTGTATCTGATGGGTGTGAGGACAAGTCCTGCGCCTGTCTCGCTTAGAGAAGTGAAATGGCAACGATGGTTCCTCCTGTCGTTCCTGAGAGGCAGCTGCTGCGTGATTGCAGCCCGTGGAAGAGGACAGTGTTCAGAGTTGTCTGCTAGGGAATATCTGAGATGCAATTGAATCGTTTTATCAGTGGCTGAATTTTAAATGTAAATGTTTTTGTAGCCACCAGTCCAGATTGTATCTTGACTATAAATATCCCTAGAATGCACACCACAGGAATACTGGGAAGGAGTTTGCCTCCAGTTAGTCCTTTCCTCTTGTTGCATCTCATTCAGTGCAGCGTGTTTTGGGAGGTGCCAGTACCTGTCCAATTCCAGTCGTCCCTCAGTACACCGATGCACAGATCGAGGCACTGAGCTGCCCTCTCCTCCTCTGAGGAGCAGCAGAATGGTCACTCTGGCTTTTTCCCAGAGCAGGACATTACTACCCGGTGTTACCAGACACTCCACCATTCAAACTACCTTTTCCCTCTGCACCGTGGGATTTCCCTTACCTGCCACAGCGGGTTGGAGCAGCATCAGCTCACTGACCGCTCCAGCAGCGGGGAGATGCTTTGCTGTATTAATCGAACAAGCTCTTGCCTGAGGAAGCACGAGCTGTGACGCGCTCTGACGTTCCCGGTTTCTCCTCTCGCCCTCCAGTCCTACTGCTACAGGTACCGCTGCGCGGCCCGCAGCCAGAACACCCCCGACAGCTCGGCGTCCAACCTGGGCTTCCGCTGCGCAGCAGACGCCTTGCCGGAGCCACGGTGAGGAAGGGGGGCTGGCGCACCGAGACGGGCTGAATTTCACCCCAGGCTGAAGAGCCGTGGGGAGTGTCACTTGCCGGTGAGACAGAATGGAACAATTTAGCGCTTAAACTTCCTGCTGAGGGGGTGGGGAAAAAAATCCAGCGCTGCTCAACATAGCTTGAAGGACCTTCGTTGGGGAACCTGGCCTGGACTCTCATCCTGACCAAATGTTTCCTTGGTGAATTCTGTTGGGTTTTAGCGAGGGTGTTGTGGAGTTAACTAGCACAAAACCGAGCAGAAACCTGCCCATTGTGTTTTAAAAGGGTAACTAATAGCTCCTTTAGAGAAGATCTTTATTAAATGGTTTTATTTATGTGTAGTGTCAATTTCTACACTCAAATCCAACAAACAGGGACTTTATGAAGTTCTAGAAAGCTTTAAAAGAAATTTGAAGCAGTTAAGACATTTTAGAGAGCTTTACCAGCGAACTGAAGGTGTTACGAGCGAGGACTGGCAGCTGTCCACCGGGGCAGCTAGTGCAGCCCTTGTGTTGCATTCCTCCTGCAGTGAAAATCGGGTCCAGAAACGTGCTGCTTCTGGGGAGATACTTGCTCCTCTTTAGAAAGTGCCTTCTGCAACCGAGGGATGATAATCCTCAGGGTGATGATGATTAGAACTGTTGTACATATTTGAATAAAATTTCAAGCATTTTTTCATGCTGGAGCCTCTTATTGGTGGGAAAAACACTGGGACTTTCCATTGAATTTCTTGGACACGGTGTGGGCTTACTTTGGGGAGTCGCAAACTGCAAAAACGGCATCGTTAGAAACTGAAGTGAATAAACGATTTCACTTGAGTAAAAGATCACGAAGGTGAAAGGATGGCAGATGTAAGTGTGAGCCCTAAGGCCTAATAAGGTAAACTTTGAAACTGTTCTGTTTTTAAAAAACAAACAAACAAACCAAACAAAAACCAACCAAAAAAAACCCCAAACACAAAAAAAAAACCCATTGCACTTAAAAGGAAAGGAATTTTAGCAAGGAGGAAGGGGAATGGGGATAATGGGAGCTACCTCATTTTGGGATCTGGGTGTATTTCAGGCCTGTCACCCTGTTTTACACTGTCACTCACTCTAGGGACACGGTGTCTGGTCGTATTTCTGTGCCAGGCAGTAAGTTTGCTCGAAGGGGAGAGGAACAAGGGTTGCTGCCCTCTGGCAGGCTGAACTGCTGGTGGGTAAGGCAGGGATTGAACTCGGCGGCTTCTCAGCTGCTTCCAGCCCCAACAGTGAAAAAGACGGTGGATGACCCAAAGCTGCTGCATTGATGTCCGTCCTCCCCCGCCCTGTCCTTCCTGCAGTAACCTGGGTTTGGGTTTCCTACAGCCTGGGGGTAACACAAACGCATCGCTTGCCAGCTCCTCCTCCAGTCAGTGTTTCAAGTGGGAAAGAAGATGCTGGAGACTGTCTGGGGAGCCCTTCCACCCAGCCCAGCTCCGGCAGAGGGCATTCTAGCAAGCAGAAAGAAATTATTCCAGAACATACCGCTATGACCTGGCATTCACATAAGCATGATAAAAGCTGTAGGAAGTATTATGTGTAGTGACGACTGTCTTACCAGCATTAAATGTTTAGTTAAAATCTATGCATTGAAATAATCTACTTTACTGAAAGTAACAGGGATTCTCTCTCTATTTCTGTCTTTCTAAAAGGCATGTCTCTGCCACAAGAAGGAATATACTTTGTAAAAGATTTTGCCTAAAGCTGCTGTTTGTTTTCATTCTGGAAAAAAACCCTTGAAAAAAATACACACAATTCCATATAGGAAAATCCTTACGACTTTATTTAAATCAACAGCTTCATGATGCCAAGCAAACCCATCACACGCCCCATCAGGTGTGTCAGGCAATGCCCACGGTGCCGGGGGCGGCCTGTGGAGGAGTCTCCCTGTTCTCCTGCAGATGGGACAATGTCCTGTCCTGCTTCTGTTTGTGTAACCGTTACTGTGGTTTATTACAAGATCTTTCATTAAACGTCCTTGAATTAATCGGATCAGATTTCAATGGGAAAGCAAATCTCCCAAGCTTGAGTATTGAATATTGAAAGACTGATAATCCTTACTGCACTCTGAGAGTAGAAGGAAGGAGGGAAGATGACCCGGAGCTCCGTCTTTTGCGCTGTTTGACCGGATTCACTGTGAAAGAGCACGCTGAAGCGGGCAGTGCCAGGCTGGGACTCGATGAAGCTGAGGGAAGAAGCGAACAGAGATGCAGCAGGTGGAAACAAGGGTCTGTGCTCTTCCCCGGGCCCTTGTTAGGGGATTTTTTTTCCTTTTAGTAGGGTTTTGGTCCGCGCCCCCAGGCAGCCGCAGTGCTCTGTGGAAAAGTTTAGAACTCCCTGACAGACAAATGGTTGAATTGTTTTGTGTTCTTTGGAGGCCCTGACTGTGGCTGGGTGTTTGCAACAGCACACCGCCCTCTTCTTGTGCGCTGCTGGGGAAGTTTGTTCTAAGCAGGGAACTGATCCTGGCGTCACTTGCTAGGAACAGCATCAGCTGGCTGGGACTGCAGGGGTAGGATTGCAGAGACAGAGGGCTCGGCCGCGCTCTCCGGTTCACAGCTGGGGATGCAAGGACTAGATATCGCTAATGGTGTTTTGGGGGGCTGGTTTGGGGGTTATTTTTCTTGAATCTACACTTCCTTAACTACTCAAAATCGTGCCAAGTACGTATTCATAACAGGAAGCTAACGAACAGTGCTGTCATCTTGAAAACCCATCTAATCTTGAGGAACGGTGTAAAACTAGCGCTGCAACTTTTTCCAGGAGGGAAAGAGGAAGCAGATTGGATCATCCGCTCCCAGCCCTCCAGTCCCGCAGGCTGAGGGCGGCTGGCACGATGCCCTTTGGGGGAAGAACACCAGGTAAAGCCTCGGAACAGGACAAGAGACCTTGCAACCCAAGCTGTACCCTGGTATCTAGTGTAGCTTGAGTGACGGGACCTGGAGGACTTCTCCTCTGTAGAAACACACACCCTTGATCAGGCAATGAATAAAGTTAATGGCCACGCAGCTTGTAAACTGCTTTTGACAAGCAGCTGAAATCCTCTGGAAGCTTTCTGTACTGAGAGAAGCGACACTTAATGATTAAGCCGAAGAAAAACCACGTGGTAATCTTTAAAACCACGGCCTAGGTAAATCTCAACAGCAGTTCTTCCTAACGGAAACACGAAGATACACATTAAATGGGGAAAAGCTAACGCTGAAGCTTATCAAGGAGGCCTAGGGAAACACAAAGCAAGATTTTGTTTAGCAAATAGCAAAGTAATAGCAGCAAAACATCCTTTATCCCTTGTCGGTATCAGGACAATCTTTCAGGTCCAAACCAAAGTTGTCTTTTATTTCATAAAAAGAAGTTGCCAACGGCCTGTAGCCCCCCCATTGCGCTCCCTCGTGCGTGTTTGTTTTGTCAAAGGTTGGGACTGCAGTTAAAGACCCACCTGTACAGAGCCAACGACCCCGGGGCTGTGCCACTGCTGGCACGCTGCGGCCCGACTGTCACAAGTAGCGTTTATCGGTCCTGTACATCAAAGTTGGGGGAAGTTCAAAAGCAGCCTGTTTGGAGCCGCCTTCATTTGCTCTAAGAAGGAGGCGAAGCCCCGCGCGGTTGCAGCATGCAGCCCACCCGGCACGCTCTCACCCGCGCCCCCGGGGCGAGGAGCCGCTCGGTACGGCGGCGCACGCGTTCGACCTGTCCGAGAGCTGCTGGGAAGGGACGAGCCTGGCCTAGCACAGCCTGGCTCTGCAGGAACCGGGCAGCCAAAGCAGCCAGGAGCTGACAGGAACGCTCGCCTGTCTGCCAGCCGTTCTACAAAGTGACAGGACGCGTTTGCTGTGGTTCAGACGTACTTTGCCATTTCCCGCTTCGATCCATTTCAGGAGTCAGTACAGCAGCACCGCGCCGCTGCAGGCTGCGGAGTCTGCATTGGCTCGCAGGTTCTGCTGGCAAGCGAGGTGGAAGCGCTGCTGGCGGTTGCCGCAGCCACCTCCTTAGCTGAGCCTTTAGCCGGGCGCGATGAAAGCGACGGCAGGACCGTACCTCAGAGCCTGCAGCACTGCGCCGTTCGCGCAGAGCTGAGCGGGAACGGAACGGAACCGGGCACTGCAAACCAGATTTCAGCATGCAGCGACACGGAGGTGGAAAAGGGGGGGGGGTGTGTGTGTGTGCGTGAAGCATTCAAGCTAATCTTTCTGGACGGGTTTTTTACCTCAATAATAATTAGTTATTTATGTTTTGTGGAACAAAAAACTTATAGCAAGTAATTAAAGAAAATAATTTATTTTAATGGGATTTAAGAAACCTAGTGCCCCTCTTGCAAGTGTCAACATTCCTCGGTCTCACTCTCTTGTGTAATTTTCAGTGACATTTCTCACTGTTATCACATGTCCTTTCTGTGTACCAATGTTACAGTTCATTCTTTCTGAAAGGTACAAATCGGGAGAGGTGCTTTACCAGAAGAGAACAAAAAAAAACCCACCAGGCCTGGCTTAGTAACTGATTTTGGAACATCTTGAAGCTCCAGTGCTCCTCCATACCATCCACTTTGAAAACAGCCTCTAGGATGTAGCATGAAGTTATTCTCAACATCTTGCCTTTTAGCTGTCACTCAAAAAACCCACACGTGCTTCCTTGGGGGAATACACCATCAGAGTTTTATTTAACTGCAATTTAACTACTAGGGAAAATGGTATTTTTTAGGTACGCTTAGGGACTGAAAAGCTATGGAGAGCTCCCTGAACAAGTGTCTGGTGTGGGAAAGAGGGAGCTGTCCCAAGGTAAGAAGGAAGCACACGTGCGGGAACCACAGTAGCAAGGTTTTCTCCACCTGTTGTCTTCCTCTAAAGATTTTTGTTCTCTGTTCATTATCGGTAAATTATGGAATCTTCCAGAATAATCGTATGAAAGTTCCTCTCCGGCAGAAATATCAGTAGCTGCAAAAAGTGCCAGTTTAGGCACCATTGAGTCAACTCGAACTGGCACCATAAATAAATTTGGTTCACAGGAGTGATTCAGGAATCTGCCTACGTTACCAGTGTACGTCGGGTCCACAAAGGTCTCCATTACCTGGCCGCTGTGGAGGTGCTCCCTCACCGCTATAACGTAGTTGGAATCCTTTGGTGTCTGGGCCTCAATCCTTCTACGTGCCTCATCAAAGCCTAAAACTTCACCAGCGTATTCGCAAACAAACCTTCCTTTCGCTATGAACTCCAGAGTGCGGACACCCCACCCTTTCTTCTCAGTCTTGAATACCTCGAGCCTGAACTGCAAACCCCTCTGCACAACCCTGTTCTGGCAGGATTCACCACACTGGCACATGGCATTGCACTCAAAAACAGGCCTGGCGTACTCCTCCTCTTCCCCTGTAGGCCTGAGGCACAAGCTGTTGTAATTTGCGCCGCGGCAAAGACAGGAGCACGCGTGAACCACACAGGAGCTGGCGAGACAAGAGCATCCCGGAAAGGTGATTTCGGTGGGGTCAGTGTCTCCGTCTGCTCCGGCCACGCTGTCTGGGCTGTACTGCGGAGAGAACAAGAGTCAAATCCTTGCCACGTTCAGTGCTTCTCTCTACAGAGGCCGTTAGATTTTTAGGAAGTCTGTGTCTGGCAACGACTGATCTCTGAGCTGAGCTGAAATAACGAACACTTCATTTTCCTGTAAACGTCTAACTACAGGTCTAACTTTGCTGAAACGGTTTAAAGAATGCAGCTCAGATATTCCACATAGACTGAAAAAGAATCAGTAGTCTGGTAGTGACTGAATTTCTCAAAATAGTCTACTAGCCAGAAAAAAATAATTTCTTAGCAGGAAAAACATGTCAGCTAATTGGATCTAGTTTACTAGATACATTTTTTATTTATAGAAATACCAAAGTATCTTTAAAGTAATTTTTCCCCTTTTCAAAATGCTCGGTAAGCTACTTACAAGGTTAGTCTGTAACGATTAAAGTCGCAGAATTTCAAATGCCCATTTTTGTTAAAAATGAAGATACTCCAAATTTACCTCTTCAAAATGTCGCATTCAAACTTGCTTCTGCTAATTCTGTTAGGAGGTGATGATGGTTTTGCACTAGCACACCTCTCTGCTTGCAAAAAAGCTGAGCTACCTACTCTATTGTCAGGGTAGAACAGGAGATGGGATTTGCTTCACCCTAAATTCTCTCTGCTGGAGTAGATGTGGTTCAGTTCAAGCAACCCAAGCAGAAAATCAGGTTCTCAAAATCACACTAATGCCCCCCACCGGTGAATGATTATAGAACCACGGACTGTTGGAAAATAAAAGCTGACAGAAACTTTGCTGAATTTGAAAATCACAATATGAAAACAGCTACATGTGTATTTTTACTTTCTTCTCAGCATTCAGCTTGCAAAACTTTATTTAGAAACCTGGAGTATGTGCTGTTACTAAATACTGCATTTCACAGTAGCTTGTGTCTGGTAGCTTCTGTGTGTTGCAAAACATGCCAGTTCGGTCGGAAGTTTTTTTTCATAAACATCAGATCAGTCATTTGGCTTTCCTCAAAACCAAGTTTAACACTCCCTTATGTGTTCCCATCTTCTCCCATTCACTGACTACAAGCTTTCCTATTTCTATTGAGTATCAGCACACCGTGCAATTTAGGAAGATCAGGGTCTATCTGGATTAGGTCTTTATGTTTTTCCCCAGGCTTACTAGAAGTTTTTCATTCTGTTTTCTGAAGACTCTCTAACGTCCCTGAAGGAAGCTCCCAGGCAATCACGTGTGCTTCCAGGAAACGCGCAAGGAATTTACAACTAATACAGAAAACGGCAGAAACTGAGCAGTGCCTGAGAAAGCACGAAAAAAGTCAAAGAGTTTAAAGCACTCTCCTATATTTCCAGACCATACCGTTTCTGGCGAACCGCCTCAGAGGGCTGTGCGGTGGGAAGCAGCTGCCCAGCCGGGCAGGTTGGGTTTTTTTTCAGCCTGTGGCCGACGCTAACGCCCTGCAGTGCAAGAGCTTGATTCCCCCCAACAGGTGACGGCTGAACCGCGCGATTAAAAAACCCACGAAAAACCACATACGGAGAAAAAACGGTAGCGACACGTAACCGAAGCGCACAGCGAAGAAAGAGCCCATAGCGACCCCAGCACCGAGGTGCAACCAGCCCCACGGCCCTCCTGCTGAGCGCCACCCCGAGAGGGCAGGGGCTGCGTCCCCGCCTCACCGGCGCCCGGGCCCGGCTGGCTGAGGGGACGCCGGCGGCAAACGGGCTCCCTGAGGCGCCCCGGGCCGCGTTGGCCGCTTCCCGCTCTTCTCCTCCTCCTCCTCCCTCGCTCCCCCCCCTCCCCGGTCTCCCCCGGTCCGGTCCGGCCCGGTGCGGTGCCCGGGGCGGTCGCGGCCCCCGCCCCTACCTGAAAAGCCGGCGGGGCCTCCCCGGGCGGCCACAGCGCCACCGCCACCGGCTCCAGCCCCCCGCTCAGGTCCGCCATCGCCCCGGTCCCGCCCCCTGCCCCTGCGGGGATTGGCTCTCCGGGCCGAAGCCGCTCTTTGGTTGGGTAGACGGAGTGACGCGCTGCGTGCGGGCGCGCCGCCGCTGTGACCGCCTAGAGCGGGGGCGCGGGCGGGGAAGGTCGGCCGGGGCTGGCGGAGAGCCGCCATCTTGTGGCGGTCTGAGCAGCAGCGTGGCTGCTGCGGCGCCGGGCCTGTGGCGTAATTACTTGGGGGGACTTACTGAGATGCCTTCCCCTGCACAGCGAGGAGGGAGTTTCCAGGGTGGAATGTGGCTGATGTACAAAAGATTTGTTCCACGGTCATTCCCTAAGCGACATAACCTGCGGCCTTAAGGTGTTGGCAGCCCCAGGGCAGGGGGGGGTGTTGGCTCCGAGAGAAATAACACCGAGGGTGGAGTGGAGACAGCGTGGCCAGGCTCTTCGATACCATTGCTGAAATGGGAATTGGATGATACTGATCTGGGGAATAAAGGGTTAATTTAGCATAGCTTAGTAGAAAGTAGCAATTAGCTAGCTAGGCTTAGCACAAGGTAAGGGAGCAGAAGCAGCCTTGAAATGTTCGAGATAGTAGGAACAGCTTGGGGGAGGAAGAAGGACTTGATTGTCCTGGTGAAACAGCCATCAGGTTCAGACTGGTTCTGCGGTTTGGAGTTAAGCCAGTCTGAGGTTCTGTACCAAAGGTGAGAAGTACACGGTGAAGAAGACTACGAGCCTTCCTCCGAAAGCCCCCAAAGGACGGCCACCAGACAACAGCAGGCATGCGCCAAGAGGAGGAAACAATAACTTCCGAGAAACAATTACAATGTCCTCACCTATTCTCTGAACTGATTGTACTAACTCATGAATATGCATGTTTTGATGTAATAAATAGAGTTTTAGGATGTGACCCGCTGTGCAAGCTGGGAGGAGCGATCCCCCTTGCACCCAGCGCTGTAATAAACACACCGGCTTTAGAGCTCTCTGCGAGTTACAGAGTTTGCTTCTGCGCTTCAATACTATGGAACTGGTGCGATGCATAGTTGCTACCCTAGGCCAACAGTCTGTCGTCTTTCTGACAAACTCATGTCCTGCAGTGAACTTGGCTTATGATAATCTCATTATAATATCAAACCACACCTCCATCCCGAAAGCTACCCACCTCCCAGGTGTGACCACCTCTCACTGAGCCTATGCTCTCAATTTCTCTAGTCTGTGCCTTTAAAAGCGAAGCGACGCATTTTTACACCGATTATGACCAAGGTGTGTATGACTAGAGTCACTCAAGCTCCACCTGAAAAATAAAAACCAGTATAAAAATAGCTTAAGAGAGAAGGATGTTAGGGAAGGTGCCATCGAGGATGAGTCACAGACCATCTTAGACTTTTGGGATCAGTCGACGAGCTGGGCCTCTCTTCCTCCCCATAGGGACGCCTTTGGGTAAGACTCAAACACTTGGTTACACCGAGTGCTTCCTGGGAAACTTGGAAATCCCTATAGAGTTGCTTTTATAACTTAACATGTTTTATAGCCAGGCTGTATTATTCTTATTTGAAATTTGCACGCGCTTTGCAGACAGGGACTTTTATCACCAGCAATCCAACAACCCCCTGTTTCTGTTGCTGCTCCAAAAAGCTGCACTACTGTCAGTCCAGCCGTGTGAGCTCTTGGGAACGCCACCACGCTCCTGCGTGTGGCCCTGATAGGTCGGTCAAGCGCTGCTAGGTTGATACTGGACATGACTGGACTCATAGAGCTGAACTGGGCATCACTCAGGATCTAAGCCCAGCTGCCCCCAGCCCCTCTGATACCTGAGGAAGAGCTGAAACGCGAGGGGGTTTGTTTTCTGCCAAATTCCTTCGCCCTTTAACGCAACAGGGGCTGGCCGGCAAGGGGAGCTCTGTGTCACCGTGTGCCCGTGGGATGAGGCTGCCCGTGGCCAGGGGCGGGGGGAAGGTGACAGGGCTGCCACTGTGGGTCGCTCCCTGCAACAGGGCTGCCCCTCCAGAAACCGGTGTGGCTTTGTGCCGTGTGTGTGAAAGTACTCAAACCCGAGCAATTTCAAATGTTGTTTACAAACGACTGAGTTATTTTCATTCTTCGTGTGACTGTAAATCCTTGCTTATTTTGAAGGTATTAGTCTGGTGAGTTTTGGGTGTTTTGGTTGGTTGGCTGCTTTTTTTTTTTTTTTTTTAAATTCTTCCTGGCTGGTTTAAACTTTTAATTAACCTTTTATATTTTTGGTTTTAAAATAAGTTCATGTGTTTTGTAACATGGGTGGGAAGTCTTGGGTTCGGTTCTTCCAAGGCCTAGAAATTCTGTCAGCTGTAGCTGGGCAGTGGAGACAGCGGCCACCTCCTTCTGTCTGGGGTTGGAAGAAGATTTGGCAGGTCTTGTACCTACAGGAATGCAGAGCAAAGATCTGATCTTCCCCTTGGCTACTTTGTCAGGAGGTAGTTGGGTCAAATGACTTTCCTGGATGAAGGGAGATACAAACCCATGGAACGAAGCTCTGGCTTGATCTGGGAGGCCTTGCCAGTACTGTGGGTGATGTCCTTCTAAAGCAGTCAGACGCAACGGCTTCCATGCAGCGTGGTAGGAGTAGAGCAGACACGATTGGTCTCGCCTCATCTTTGGTCTGTGAACTGAGCTGTGGCTAGGAAAAAGGAGTCAGGTTTGTGTTCTTCGGATGCTGGTGGTTCTGCTAGCTTTGGTATTTGCCCCTTGGGCCAGTTGTTCTGGGGCCCAAGGTTGAAGAAGCTCTTACCATCTTTTCACCTCCTTTTTCCCTTTGCGTGAACCACGTGTTTTCCTTTTGAAATGAATTATCACATCCAGCAGTAAGCTCCCCAGATTTCGGAGGCAGAAATCCCTGGAGCATGCTCTGTGCTCCTCAACAAGGTCTTACTTGTGTCTCTGTTTCCCTGCGGTGGTTACTGATGGGACTTTTCTGATCCCTCTTTCTGCAACATCCAGGAAATGGAAAGAGGCTTCACCGATTGTGTCCCCTTCCTCCTGCCCGTGAAGAGGAGCTGAGCGACACCAGGAGAGCTACAGGTGAGGTTGGATGGTGAAGTCCGTGTTTGTGGGCTGGACAGTTAATGAGAATAGCAGAATTGGGAGGAAGATGATGAACAGGGTTGTTTAGGGTTGCGCTCAGCCTGTAAGAGAAGGGACGGTATGGAAGAGGAACTTCTGGAGGTCCATGCCTCCCAGTATCTGGCCAGTATAATTTTTGGGAAGACTTTGGTCCATTTAAACCTTGGACCAGCGTATGCTGCTGTGAATGCAAAGGAGATGTGCCTGTCGCATGAGCACTTCAGAATGGAATGGAGATGGTGGGAGGCTTTTAGTACGTACAGCCTGTCGCTCTCGGTTTGTCCACCCGAGCAGCAGTACAGCTGCTCCCCGGGGCTGCCTCTGAGCCCTGCCTTCTTGGGGCTGATGCTTTCATCCTGTGAGCACTTCTCGTCGAGGAGAGGGAGGTAGGTAAGTTTTATGAGATAGATGCTGAAATGCTGAGTGATTGCACATACTAAAATACACTTTGGTTTTCTAGTTCAGGGCTCTCTCTTATTACCAAATTGACCTTTAGATAAGACACACATAATTTGGCTGCTAATCCTTAGTGCCAGATGGAATTCTATTCCATTTTTAAATGACAGAAGTAATGAGTCAGTACTCTGTAGTAAAAGAAACAGATTGCTTACATGTACAGGAGATGAGGGTTTGGAAATCAGCAAAAGGTCATGGAAAATCCAGTGTTTTCCTCCTCCTCCTTGTCCCGCTCAGGGCTTTTATGGTATTGAACTATGAATGGGTTGAACTGTTGAGATGTCCAAGTTGGATGAAAAATGGATGAAAGCTCATTTTAATTTGTTATGTAAAATTGTTGAAAGAAAGTGTAAAATGGAGCTGAAAGAATTAACTGTATGTGAACTTAGTGATGCTGAACTGAGGCAGCTGGTGCAGCTGTGAATTTGTTTTGCAACACACTATGCTGTCTCTAGGGTAAGACCAAATCATTTTTCTTTGATACGTTGCATGCACTTAGCTGTTGTTTTTTCTCCCTGTGTAAATAATGCTTTCTGCTCATTAATCACTTTTATGACTGTTCTCTCAGATTTCTTAATATCCATCTGATAACTGGGGTTTGGAAGGTTAACTGTGTCTGGAACAGTGAAATCGTGAGAGCTGTCTTCATCTCGCTTCGCTGAGTTTTTGGGGCTGATGCTGTGTATTGTAACAAGGTGGTGGAGCTCGCGGTGTGTGTGAACCTGTGACTCAGACTGCAAGCGAGGGAGCTGTGCCTAGAAAACCAGGCACAATCCTGGTCTGGAAGAAATTAGATGTAAAGTTTCTTGTCTTTTCTGGTAGGCGAAACGCCCTGGAGTTAAGGAAGCTTTTTCTAAGTGTTTTTTTTCCAATGTCAGTGTGGTGGAAGCTAAGCGATCTCAAGGGATTAATACATAACACGGTGCTTTCATGTATTCATAGCGTCATCATTAGTGCTGTTGGTTGGAAGGGAACTCTGGTGATCTGGTGCAACCCTTTCTTCCACTGGGAGCGTGCCCATACTCAGGTCAGCCGTGGCTTGCCTGAGCTGGCTTCTGGAAAACTAGAGGCCTGAGGTTTCATTGCCTTTCTGGGTGCTGGTTTCAGGGCTGTGCCAGCCTCCCAGGGAGAATTTTTCAAAATGTCAAACCTGAGCTTCTCTAGCTGCAGTTTTTTGCCTTTGTGCCTTATGTATCACTAATGAGAGGAGTTTGTTATCTTCCTAATTACTCTTCATAACATTCCTTTAGATTACCTGGTAGTGTCCTCCTTGCTGGAATAAACAAGCATATGTCCCTCAAACTTTTCCCACTGGTCGTATGCTTAGTCTCCTGACCGTCTTGGTAGCCCTTTGCTGGTTCATCTCCGATTTTTCTATGTACCTTTTGAGCCAGAGGGCCTGCAACTGGCCACAGCTTGCATTGCTCCCTCATGGTGCCAAGCAGAGGGCGTTAATAACTGCCCCGGATCCATGGTCCCCCTTGTGTAGCCCGCCGTGAGGTTTGCCTTCTCTGCAAGGCGAGCGCGCGGTGGGCTTTTGTGCAGCTTCGCTTCCGTTGTAACCCCCGAGGTGGGCTTCGGTGGGGTTGCCAGGCAGTCACTTCCCAGCGCACTGCCGTATGGGGGTGCCCTGCCCCAGGAATACCGTTAAACTGGTCTTCCATTTGTCTGGCCCATGGCAGTATCTTCTGCCTAAAGCTTGCCTTAAGTTGCACGAGCAAGTTAAGAGGCCGTGCAAGGTGGGCACTTTAAATTCCATAGTATAAAAAGTTGTTCGCTCCCTGTACCAGAAACATGTGATCAGAGGAAGGACTTTTGCTAAAAACCCCTGTTTGAAGGCTTCCTTTGGCTTTCTAGTTTCCTACGGAACCAGTCTCTGGAAGAATAACGTATTCCTTTGAAGTATTTTATTTTACATTGCACATGGTTTCTGTAGCCTTTGTTCTGAACAGGCTGTTCAGATAGTTCCTGGATATTTCAGCTTGCTGTTTTACTTTAAAAGGAAGTACACGTCCTGTGTGATGTACTGGAGATGTTTCCTGCCGGAGACCTAAGGTGCTTCTTCAATCGTGGCATTGAGTGCAGACAGCCCAAAGGGACTTTAGTCTGTTGTTCCCAGGTGGAGCGTTTGTTAGCTGCCTTATCCATGCTCTCTTTAGCTTGTGTCTTCTTCCTTCTCTAGTTAGATACTTTTTTAAAACTTATTATTCCCTTGCTTACAGAGTCTTCTCTTTGTGCTGCTCTTCTCATGTGAGGTTTAAATTTTCCTTTGATTTGACCTTCATTTCAGGGTGATCATCTCCCTCAGGTTGGTGGGCATGTACTGTCTGTCTTTCTGCCAGTCCATTGTGTGTCTGTTAGAACACTGATTTGCAGAGAGTGAAGTATAAAAAAATCAATATCCCGTTAAGTGGAGCAGAGTGACAATGTTCTCAGGCTAGTCAAGTTCGAAGTCTGGTGTCTAGGCCCTACGGGGGTGGGTTCTTTCCCCCTGTGGTCCTGGCTGGGCAGATAAGATAAAACGTACAGATCCTGTTCGGGTTTTGTTCACCCGTGTCCGTGGCTGGAAGACTCCTTACAAACCACCAAATTCTGAAAAGTGTTGGTGATGCAAAAAAGGTACTTTGATTTATTATGACACTTGCGGTTTGTTGTTTCTTAGTAGTAAACCAGTAGAAAATAACTGTTCTACAGTGTATTTAGGCCGGACATGTAGACATGAGCAATCTGATATTGCCTACGAGCTCTGAAGTGCTCAGAGACTTGTGGAAAGACCAAGTGTAAGGATTTTGTTGTGGTGGTGGTCAGTAGGAGGTGCCTGCCACATTCAGGTGATGAATGCAGCTCCGCTGCCTGGCCCCTTGTTCTCTGCACGGTAGTCCGGCATTTGAAGATGGGGAGTCAAAAACATACGTATTTTTCTGTTTCCTGCTTTTGAACCATTCTCAGACCAGTCTGCAGTTATTTTAAGATCTGCTACACGTGCTTCAGTACTGTTGATAAACATCTGACTGACCACAGGTATGATTCCCCTCCGTGCACTGGTTGCTGTTACTGTCTTAAAAAAAATAAATAACCCCCCCAACAAACCCCGTTAATACTCTCTACTAATTGCTTAGCTAGGAAACCAGCTTCTGTCCGTTTACAGCTCAATTCGTTTCTGTTTTATAGCTTGTAAAGTACATTCAAGTACTTTATGGGCTGAGAATTTGAAATGATGAGGCGCTGCAGTCTGCCGCGGCGTGGTGCAGTGAGCTCGGCTGGCACGCTGCCTGCTTTTTGCCAGGCCAAGCTCATTATCTGTGAGTCACACCTGGCCCTCGCTGAGTTGGGAAGCAGAACTTCCGAGGGTCACTCCTGAGCCCGGGGCTCCTGCCTGGTGAAACTGTCTCCTGCTGCGTGCTAATGAGCTGGCTAAATCTTCTGTAAGTAAGTGGATGCTGGAATGAAATGTCTGGTAATCGTATTTGTAAATCCAAAGAAGGAGAAGTGGAAGATCAGTTTATTTAAGTGTGCCTTAGCTCTGCAGAGGAGCTGACCTTGGAAAATGCTGTTTGAATAACATAGTTTATCAAAATATCTCCAAGTGCTTTGCAGACATAGATGAACTTTGTTTCCCTTCTTGTACAGATAAGAAAACTGACGCAGAAACACATGAAAGGAGTTAAGCAGTGGTTGAGCTATTGTTCTTGGTTATCGCAGGGCTCTGCATTTCGTCTCTCAGCATATGCTGCTCTTGCAGCATCGATTAGGTAATAGGAACCGTAAATTTCTTTGCCAATACACAAAACACTCACAAAGTCTTGACTTTCGTGTGAGTAAAAAAGTGATGTAACTTAACATTTTGTCAGATCCTCAGGTGTAAACAAAACAACTTTAGAACAAGGGGAACAATTCAGATCGCACCATGCGAATTGCTTCTTGGTTAACAGCGACGTATTTCAGTGAAAATTAGTCTCAGGGTATGTTTCCTGAGAATTAAATAAATTCGCATCTATAAAGTTATCTTGGGCTGGCAGCAGTGGGTGAGCCACTTGCAGAGCCTAGACGGACCACCCATCTACCGGCTAAAACGGTAATAATGTTTTGCAGGGGGTCTGTCCTGAGTGCCTTGTTCTGCTTTTGTTAATAGAGAATGCTCTGTAACAGCGTTCCAGTTAAATAGATTTCTGTGTAACTGTATTGCTTCAGAAGCAGCTCATTACTAAGTGAGACCTAGAACTGCCTCGCAGACGGAAGGAATTTCTTCCCTTTGAAGTGCACATCAAATTTCTTCTGTGCTCCCCATCTGCCTTGTGTGAAAAGAATTCGTTTGACACCAGCGACCCCTGGCAAGCCCTATATAGATAAGGAGAATGTATTTGCACACCATTGAGGTCTTTTATGGACTACCATGTGTAATGTCTCAAGGGATTGAAGCCAGTGTTTCAAACTGATGTGTTAGCACTGCAGCGTGCTTACCGAACTTCCGCTGCAAAATTTGGTTCACAGTTTCATGTAACAGGCTGCTTTTTTCCAGCAGTTTGCCCGAGGCAGAACTGCACGAGTATCCATGTCGCTTTGCTGGGCTGCCTTCCACCGCAATGGCTGTGGGGGGGTTTGACCCTTGCCTACACGGGGGGATGCAGTTTGTGGTTAGTGTGGCACGGATGCTTTTGTGTTTTTACTACGTTGTGCTTCTGGTGTCCTCGGTGACAGACATTTGACTGCAGTAGCCTGAGTTACTGTTTTCACAGAGCAAGTGCTTTCCTGGCCATTCGGGTGGTCGTGATCCCTTCTGCTTGTGACCCCCGTGCGCTGGGGAACGCACAGCCGAAGCCAGGCTGAGGTCGAGCTTCAGTTTCCTGTTGCAGCTGACGGCGCCAATGCCGTCTTGTCACCACGAGTGGCAGCTTGGTGGAGGCTCACCGGTTCGGTGTGCACGGAGCAGGCACGAAGGTGGTTGTGATCGATGTGCTCACGGGGCACACGTGTGTCTGGCGCCAGGGTAGGGCGTGCTGCTGCTCACAAAGCTGCTGGTGGCTTTGCCCGGCTGGGTTTTGGGGTGTCTACCTCAGTATTCTGCTGGGTACCTTCATATATAAATACATCCTTGGTGTGTGTAGATATGCGTTTAATACACTGTTTTCATCTTTGCTTAAATTTCTAACTTAATTAGTTCCAAAGCACTACGTTGATTGACGTCATCTTCTCAGAGTTGAGAATCTAGATGCCTCTGTTTTTTGCCGAGTCTACTTCAGGCTGGTCTGTTGAGTAAAGATCCCAGATGATGGATGACATCATTGTACGCTTGCTTTCTCCTCTCCTCCCTTCCCTCAGAATCCCTGTCACTGCTGGAAACCTTTGTGACTTTGACTGCCTCATCTCTATACCCCATAAAATAAGATGTAGTGAAAGTTTCTTATAACCAAGTCTCTTTA
Source organism: Leptosomus discolor (assembly GCF_034619465.1). Classification (NCBI taxonomy): domain Eukaryota; kingdom Metazoa; phylum Chordata; class Aves; order Leptosomiformes; family Leptosomidae; genus Leptosomus; species Leptosomus discolor. The sequence continues at coordinate 2,346,456 of NC_141399.1, forward strand.
TTGATTGTTTTGGGGTTTTTTCCCTTCCTTTTTTAAACAAATAATTTAGGTTCTTCCTCCTGATTTCACATTGCGAGTGTGACCTAGTATGTGTGAATATTTTTGTTGGAGTGGTTCTTTCCAGTGGTTTACCGTCAGTTCTGTGGTGTGCCGTACTGATTCAAGGAGTCTTCAGGCACACGTGCTGTGTGTCAGCTGTATTGCCAGTCAGCGGAAGCGGGAAAGGTACAGTTTCATCTTGGCAAACACGGCGGTGGTCTTCCAAGCCGTAAAAGCTGAGCCCACAGGGGCTGTTGCGCTGAATGTCAAATGAACTCTGTGCACTCCGAGACTGGAGTGTTCATGAGGTGTCATCTTGCTGGTTAGTGTCTCCCATGAATTCTTGGGATGCAAGTCATCTGAAAATGCACGTGAGCTAAGGCTGATAGAAAACTCTACTGCTCTGTGAATAAAGTAGAACGTTGAGTCAGGAATAATGATTTTATCTTCGGTGAACATTGGGTCAGGCATGATGGACTGTGGAACAAGTCCTTCCAGTTCTTGTCACACAGAGCATCTTGGTCTGCAGCCTTCCCTTTATTAAATGATCTGACAGTAATAAAAATGGGTTCAGGGTTTTTTTGTTGGTTTTGGTTTGCTTTTTCCCCCCCCCCCCCCCCAATATTTGCTTATATTACAAAGCTTTCAACCTGATGCCTCTGTGCTATTTATGCTTTCAAAAGATTGTATTTTGCATTTTTTTTTGAATTTACATTGTGGAAAAAGATGTGTCTCAAGAGAATAAAAAAGTCCCTTATCTTATCTTGCTGCTCCATAACTGGACTTTGGTTTAAATGAAATCCATAATATTTTCCTTGTTGATATGACAACAGAAAACATAAAGGTGAAATTAGAATAAGAATATAGATGAATGTTAACTGTATGTGCTGTAGCAGTTAATAAATCACTTGATGATCATAGAATAATAATTCAGTATGGCTTGCAGTCAAACAGAATGCTTTCAAGAGGGGAGGAGCAGTATAAAGAAAGAATTATGTGCATTTAATGTAGTATTTCACTGTGGTAGTAAATCAATTCCCCTCATCAAATTCTGTGAACAGATTTATGACTATGCGTGTATCTAGGGCAATTAATAAGCCATCTCATATAGGACTAAGATCTCTGGGTTTGCACTGTAACCTTTAAATACCATTTATCTTAAAGGCACAATGCTTAAAACTTTCTAAATGTTCCTTCTAAAAGAAAACTTAAGAAGAAAAAAAGAGAAATAATGCCTTATTAAAAAAAAGTTAGTTTATGTGGCATTCCAGTTGCTTAGAATTTAGTTACCTTTCAAAGCTATTAATTTTGATGTAATCACTCAATTTTTATGATAATCTTCTCTGCAACACTGTTTCTGTGTGTTTTATGAAAATTTTCAAGTACCTCTCAGTCTTTCCGAATGCTTCACAGTCGAGTGCAATCCACATAACTGGGAGCCACGAGAAACGGTCTCAACGTGTGCCCTGGAGCACGTGCGAGTGTCATGGAAGTGACGGCACTGCGAGTGCCGGCTCCGGGTGGCAGAGGCGTGACCTCCTGGGTGCCCAGGCAAATGCGACCTCTGTTCGTACCTTGGCCCCTGGTTCCTCCTCCGAAGCCCTCGTCGCTTCTCTCTGTGAATTCGGCAGAGCTGGGACCGTGAGCGTGCAGTGCGGAGCGATGCTCTTCGATGGTGCCTGCAGGTTCGAGAGCAGAAGGAAAAGGAATAAAAAGGAAGAGCTGGAACTGAGCTGTCCCTGAGCAAGTAAAAATGCGTTTCTGTACAGGCCTTGAAAGATAGGAAGAATCTGTCTAGATGTCCTCTTGCTCTTGGTGGCTACGTTTGTAGTGCTGCTGCTTTTCCCTTAACAGCCCTTCCTGAAACGGGTGACTGGATTGATAGAGGGGTCAGAAGTTACTTGCCTAGTGAGGGTCCAGCGAGAGAAACCATTTTCCCTGAAATTTTTTTGGAATATAGGCAGACAAATTAATTGGTTTTTTTTTCCTGGAAAGAAGCGGAAATCACCACTGTGACCAAATATTTGAACATCATTAGCTTTCCTCTGCTCTGTGGCAAGTTACTTGCCCTTTCCTACTCCTGGGGAGTAGGGACAGCAGCTCCCCGGATGGGAGGGGAAGAACAGGGATTGTTTGATAAGGTCAGCAGTGTTGCTGCAGCGCTCTGTGAAAAGGACATGTTTTGACTGTGTTTCTAAGTCATCTCCAGCCTGCTGTCATCCTTGTTTGTTGTAACACGGACTGCTTTGAAGTGCTCAGCCCTATAAAATGAGCAGACTACTAGGGGGCTGTGTGCTGTACAGGTCAGTTACGTATATACCAACAGCACTGTTGTCAGTGAAAGTGTGGATGAAGGTGTTGAAAGCAGGTTCCCCAGGGTTTGCTACCACCCCGCAGCAGAAGGCAGCTCGGGGTGCTGAAGGATTGGTTCTGCAGGGTTTGTTTTCAGCAGAGGGCAGCAGTTTGCATCATCCAACAGTCAGTTTTTTGGGGGGGGGGGGGAAATGTGGTTACCCGCTTCAGGTAGCAACCAGCAGATCTTATTTTGTGTTTCCTTTAAGGAGGGAAATAGCCCTCAGGAGCTGAACAGCTAGATGAACTGGTGCACCAGTGCGTCGGTGATGGTAAACCTTTCCTTCCCTTGCGCCAGGCTACTGGTGGCCTCTTCTCTGCCAGGGGCTGCTTCCTCAGGGATGTGACAGAGCTTTCCCCACTAATGAGCTTGTCAAGCTCGGCGAAGAGAAAGAGTAGCCAGCCTTCATGCTTCAAGAAAGTCCTTAGCTTAGCTGTGCTGTGTGGTCACAGAGTTCTTGTTATCTGTCTTCAGTACCAGCTTGAATCTCTTCCCTGGAGAGAGCTTTACTGGGGTAAGTAAGTGTTTGAAGAAATTCTTCAGTTTAGGTTAAAAGCACAAACAGCTCTTTGCATGCTTCCAGGTGCTGGCATCCCATGGATTAAAAGTTCCCCCTGGGTGTTCTGCAGCTCTTTTAAGGATCTCGCAGCCTTACAAATCAAATCTAAAACTACAAATGTGAAGATCCCAGCGTTACGCTGGGGAGTCTCCAGGTGGGAAGTTAACTTTTTAGGAATTTATCACTGAACATCAATAACCCTGTCTTTGACACTAACCTCCACGACACGTATCCTTTGCCTACAGCCCACATCACAAACCGCTGAGTAGGCAAAGGTGAACGAGTGAACACTGTTCGTGTGTGGAAAAAAGGTTGAACGGCTGTGGAAACAGTCTGCTCTGATTTCAGATTAGCATTAATTTGGTTTAATGCCGTTTGGCTCTTTTGTTTTAAAGAGTTTGGAGAAGCAAAGAGCCCGTTAGGTAGTTAAGCTATGGCATGAACGGCGCAGGAGTTAGTGTCCTCCTTAGAAACATCGTTTGGCTGGCAACATCTACAGGCTAGTAGCTGACAGGTGTGCTTGGGGTATTGCATTCCACAACAGTATCACCTGAATATGACATCGTGTTTGCAGTCATGGTTTGTTTTTTCACCTTTCCTCCTAACCTCTCTAAGTGCTTCCTGATTTATGGTTCTTTCTCTCTTACCGTGTGGCTGAGAGTGCATTACATTTGTTCATCACGGAAGTCAAATAATAAGGAAGAGGTGGCAGACCTTACGTATCCAAGCTGCAGGTATGCTGCTTGCCTTCTCAGAGGGCAAACCATGGACTAATTTGAACACCGTACGTTTAAAAGCTGGAATTAGTTTTCATGTCCACATATTTTTTTTAATCTTAAAATTGAAGAAAACTAATCAGCTGCAGCTAGTGTTCCTGGTGCCACGGCCACTAAGCAGCAGCCATTTTGATAGAGATCAAGATGCTTCTAGAATCAGTTTAGGAATTGTTTAGAGAAACCCAAGCAACGGCCCAACCGAACCAGAGAAACTTCCACCTGCATTGTATTTTGTGACCCTCTTTAGGGGAAGGGGAAGCAAGGACTGGCTGTCCAGTCCCAACCTTTGCTGTGTAGACCACCTAGCATAGTAAGGTCTTCAGGTCCTCTGCTTGTTGCCAGCATGCAAGTACTGATCTAAATATTGTAATACAGATTGGCAAAATAATTTGTTGTACCGACGCTCTTACGTTCTGGCTGGTCATTTTGGCACGCCTGACGGGGTAAGCGCTGAAGGGGAGGCTGAAGTTCTTTCTTGGCCGGGCAGCTCTGCGGTATTGCTGTGGTGGGCTGGTCAGCCCTGATGACATTCTATGAAAAGTGGAAAAAGTGAAAAGCAATCTTGCTTTCAAAGGATTGTTGGTGACCTTTAAATTAGGGCTGGCAGTCTCATCATAAACTGCAACTGCAGGATACATGACTTACTTCCCTTTCCTTTGCACTGAAAGGTTGTTTTCACTGAAATTACCACTTATTACAGAAAGGTCAAATTCATGTAACTGCATCTCAAGTAAGTAGACAGTGACCTGGTTTATCTCAGCACAGTGTTTTCAGGTTCATAATTCAGTGGGTTTGGGGTTCTTTTTTCAAGATCACGCTGTTGTCATTCTTTTGTAACATGTTGCAAATAGACCCATTTAATGGTCTGGACTTTCAGCTGCTGCAAATGGTTTCTGTTGGCTCAAATGGGATGATGGTAGATTACACTGGTGCAAGGTTTGGTGCTTTGTAGTTGTTGTTGTTCAACGGCTTTGTCCGCTGTCTCCCTAGAAAACAGTGTCACTTCTTCCCAACTTAAGTGGGTGGCTGTGCACGCATTCTCCCTCTGTAACATCTCTGTTAACATTTGCTGATGTTGAGGGAGACTTGCAGTTCAGTCCTTGTTTTGTGCGTCCCAAAAAGTGTCAGCCGCTGGGATGTCGTGGACCGTGGACATGTAGAGGAGGAAGGGGTCTGCAGCAGAGGGCGAGACATCCTGAGTCCCAGACTGCCTGCGCATCCCTAGGGGGGGAAACTCGAGTAAGGAACGTGTGGCTATTAGCATGGACAGTGTTTCCACCAGTGGGTGGTGATGTGTCTTCAGACTTAATGCTGAACTTTAACGGGTAGCTGTCAAAATTTCAGTCCTGATGATGTTTTCTGGAGCTGTTACTTGGAATATTTTGGTGATTTCTTAGACCTCATATTAGGGGGAGTGTAAACATTATACGTCAGAAACTATTAGTAACTGCTTTCTCCTGCCTCTGCGTTTCCAGTATATACAGGTGGCACGAGGCTGTACTCCTTTGTCTTTGCTGTGTATTTTAAATTAGGTTATTTATGATGTTATGCACTTGAAAGGACCAAGACTTTTAAGCCATGGTTTTGCCCACAGCTGTGCTGGCATTTTGTTACTGTTTTAATCAAGTGGATAAAGTCTTGAATTCAGGACAGTGGTTCTGTGCTGCACATATAAGCTGGCTGTAAACATTTTCTGTGGAAAAATAGAAGAGGGATTTTAGACCATATTTAAACTCTTAACAATTGGTTTTTTAGGTGTGTCTAACACTAAGTACAAATCTTGAGAGTCAGGGAAACGGGCTGGATATAGACTGGACTCTTCAGCTAGAGCTTCAGTCTCTTTATTTGGCTAGTGAGAGAACCATGCCTCTCTATTTTTTATATCTTCTAGTGTCTTTTTAATGTCAATTTATTCCTTTACTTGTATAGAACTTAAATTGTTATCTAAATATCTGCCAAGAGATGGCGGTGCAATGCTGCTCAATGTGCTGGATGCGGTTGTAGGAAAACCTAGTAGCTATGACAATACGGAGCCTTCCCCGAGGTTTTTGGTGGCCTCCCCTAGAGCAGACCGACATATTTATCAGCTTACTTCCTACATGCTGCGGGTTGAGAAAATGAGCAGAAGTTAAAATGATCGCCTGCTTCGCAGAGCTCTGTTCATCCCTGGAAAGCCCCGCTTCCATCCTGCATGCAGAGTAGATTTCGAAACTGTGCCTTGGTTTCTCAGTCTCTCTCCGGGAGAAATCCAAAGGCAGCTCAGGCTGGCACCGTTTCCAGCTTGTGTACAGCTGGTGAAGATCCCCTGGCAGTTAGTGGTGCGACACTGATTTCTGTTAGCTACGGGATATTAAAAAAAAAATAAATCCCGACCCCCCAAATATTGTGTTTCTGCGAGGTGCTGTATATATTCAGGTGAGGCAAGGCTTGTCGAAAGAGGTAATCTGTCTTATTTGTCAGAGTTACAAGAACAGACAAGCTCTCTGGTATGAAAGCACTTCTTCAAATCTCTGCTGTATATTCAGACATGCTAGGCACACCAGAACACAGAGCTGTTAGCACTGAAAACAACTTTTTTGTCTTATGAATACCAAAGGGTTTCTTGGGAAAGGTGGGTGGGAGATCAGAGGGATAGCTGCAGAGTGCTCCATTTCGCTGGTACTGCCAAACGGACTTGAGGCGGTGTCTGAAAGGGGCTTCGTTGCTCCCTTTTGGTGGGTTGGGCCTGCGTTTGACAGGTGCCTGTGACGTCTGTCATAGTGCTTGTACCTTCCTATACCTTTAATTTAGTTCCTGATGTCAGTCAGAGGCAGTCTGTATGTTAGATTGTTTGGGTGCTGGTGTTGATAGGAGTTCTGATTTAGAAGAAAAGTCCCTGAAGAGTGAGTGAAGCCTTGGTGTTCGTCTTTGGAATAAACACCATCACCTGACCTGAGCTAACCCGCCATCAGACATTGTACTGGATGATAATGAACCTGAGGCCGTAACAAAACATTCTGGAGCCCGTGGTGAGGTGTCAGGTTGGTTTCATTCCTTCTGAGCGTGGAGAAAGACTCTGTTTGGAGTAGGTTTACGTGGAGAATTTGCCACGTTGGGCGGCGTGTGGGAGAAGATGTTAAATGCCGCGTTCCTGGTTTCATCGGCCTGCTTCTACAGCTAGGGTCCTACCTCAGGTTAACTTTCTGATGTTCCTAAAATACGTAGTTTTGTAGTTCAGGATATGGAAGGTAAGTAAAAAGCACTCTGTCTGCTGAGTTTCTTTTTAATGAAAGCATTTTTAAACCACTGTGAAGATTATGTTTTGGAGGGCAGGAGGGGAAGAGAAGCCAAGTACCATTTGAGGTAGGCACTGATGAGCACTACTGCTTGCTCCGGGCAGGAACAACCAGCTTCTTACTGAATTTTTTCCCCCTTGTACATTTACTGGGCTTTTTTTTTCAGTCCAAAATTGTTTTAAGTGTCAGTTGAAGAGGCTCCCTCCCTTCACATAGGATGTTATTTCTCTGATCAATAGCACTTTGACAGGACAGTTTCCTAATATTCAGTCTAAATTTTCTGTTTCTTAATACAATCCAATACTGTTAACTAATGCCTTCCTTACTATAACAAGTACTTTATACTCTTATTCCAACTTCATACCTTTTTATAATTTGTATTTCTGAGTGAATGTGAAGCTTCTTAGTGCACATCTTGTTTATTTTTTCACTTGCTCTTGAATTCCTTTGGTCTAAAAGCTTTAATAAATACTCTAGTCGTTCTAAAGACATTCTTCGCTTGAAGAAAACAAAGGAGTACCCTTTGTAATGAGTGAACAAGATTTAAAACCATTTGAAAAGTAAACCTAAACTCAGCTGTCCTTCATGGTGCTGGCGTTGGTGTTTCTGTTACAATGTCATGATTGCAAGCATGGTCTCCGTGGTTGTGTGTCTCCGTTCAGCTATATTGCAGATGGCTGGCAGAGAGACCGAAAGTTGGTTCTTGGCCAACAAGGTGTAAAAGTGGGAAGCTAAACTCTGAACAAAAGTCCAGAGAGGACCAGACCTTGATCTGGGTCAGCAGAGGCTCGTGGATCTTCAATGTGCTGTGCTGCTTGGTTTTTGTTTTTTTTTTTAAATCACATCAGGAGATCGTGGAGAACTTTACAAAAGAGCTGAGTGAAGCACTGGAGAAGTGAGGTCCGGAGGACAAATGACTCATCAAAGATCGCCTAGCAGGGTGCAGCATGGGGCTCGGGTCTTCTGAGCCCATCCCCATGCCGGCCAGACTGCCGCAGCTAGGGCAGAGCAATCCAGCCTGCTGCTGCCGTGGTTCTCCTTAGCCCTGGGCTCCAGCGAGGCTGGTTTTTCCCTCTGTGTTCCAGCCAAACACCAGTGAAGGCAGTGGGAGGCCTTCCATTGACATCAGCAGGCTTTCGCTTAGGCCTGGTTTCGCAGAGGAGGGAACATTACCTTCAGCATTAAGCGTCTTTGTAATTCTTGTGGTGTTCAGGGGCTTTCAGGTCACATATTGACTGAATTCCTGCTTCTTGGAAAATGATGGATTGTGTCTTGGGCCAAAAAGCACGCTGAGGCTGTTGTGGGTTATCACACAGAAACTGGTGTGTAGTGGCCAATCCGTGTTCCCAGTCAGTCGAAATAAACTGTTGCTCAGCATTCAGAGTCATCCCTGCTCAGGATTATCTGCACATATGCCAGTGTTGCAGCATTGGAATGATTTGAGCGCGCAGGGTAGAACAGCGAGAGAAAGCCCTTCGTTGATCCTGGCTGTACACTATGAGCTGAAACGTTTTGGCTTATTTAGTAGTTGACTGGATTTTGTACACTTACCTGAACAACCCCTTAGTTTGCTCCTGAGTTTTTAGTTGATGTATTCACAAACCTGTGGTCATAGAATGCTGCCGAATTGTGTATTATTATTTTATATATATGTGTATATTGTTATTATAATGAAAAAGTGTGTTATTATTGACATCACAAATTTGTTTTGGCTTTTTGCTGTCTGTCAGCATTGTATATAAATCCCCCCCCCCCCTCAACCTCTCCAGTCATTCTGAAAAGCACTCTGTATTTTATCCCCTTCCATATATTCTCCTGGAGTGCTCTGTTCTGTACGTTCGTTCAATTTTATGCTACAAACTGTGATTTGTTTACAGTGCTGGAATTAACTTTGTGTCTCTGCTGCACTTCCTTGTTTGAAGAGCTGCCAACGGGTGTATTCATCCATGTCTTTATTTCCCATACATGCTGAGAATATTTTTGGGGGTTCTTAGGGATCCATCCTTCTCACTTCAGAAATTTTCACTGCAGACAGCAGTTAAGGGGTAACAAAATCCCTCGACCTAGTTATGGAAGAAAAGACTGCGAAATGTGGAGATTTTCCTTCCTGGAACTGTGGATTTTGATTCCTGATTGGCTTTGTCTTTCCATCTGCTCATCTCATCTGCAGCTCTTCCAGTCTCTCACCAAAGTCTGCTCAGAAGCTGGTCGTTACTGGTACGGCTTATTGTGTGCCAGACTGTTTTGGGACCGGCTGCGGACTTGTTTCTGCTGTACTGATCTGCTTTTGTTCCTCTGACTCAGATCTGCTTCTCTCTGTTCCTCTCTTTCTCTGACACACTTTCCTTCCAGTGGAAAGGCTCTGACAAGATTTTTATAGAAAGTAACAAAACCAGATTTATTTTTTTTTTTTGCATAGGATCTACTTCTTCATATGGCCTTTTATCTGAGTTTGCCCTTGTATTTTACCTTCATTATGTCAGTTCAAAACTTTGTGTTTCCTATAGTTCTGTCGCATAATCTTAGTGTGATTTAGGTTGTTTTCTGCTGTGGTTGAAATACTTTTTCTTTCATCACTGTGCATAATTGGTTGAGCAGTCCTTTGAGCTGCATATTTGAAGTATTCCCCCACCTCCCCACCACCAGGTTTCTTCCCCCCTCTTTATTGGGGGAGTCACCTCGATTGAATTTCATGCTGGTATCGATGCAGAGCAGCTCTACTGGTTTCTGTTGGGTTACCCGCTGCAGCAGAGATCGGAATCTGACTGCTGGCTTTCTTTTACTAAATGCACCACAAGCTTTAAAAATAGAAAACTGGTAGTATTGATTCGAGGCAGCTGCCCTTCAGTTTTGTTCTCACAGTGCTTTGTGATGTTGGTGTTTGAATGAGGATGCTGATGTTCCAGGCCTGGCCTGTTTTGAGGAGATATTTTCAAAGTGACTCCAGGATATAAACAAATACGCAAGCCTGTGATCGTGAAATGCACTTGAGCTTGTTTGTGGTGGCTTGAATTTTAATTCCGGTCACCTGAGAAGGATGTACACTGTGTTAAAGGAATTTGACTAAGTAGTTTGTGTCCGAGATTCAGATTTTTTTTTTTTTTTTCTTAAAGGAAAAACTGGAAAAGAGCTTCAAACTTCATACTGTGAGAACGTTTCCTTCCTTCTCACGTGCCCACTTTCCGTTGTTTTCCCAGTGGCTTTGCAAACTTAATTAAATTCTAAATAAATTTTTATATCACACTTGGCACACAGTACTATTGACAATATAAACAAAGCGGACAAATTGTTTAAGGCACGAGCAAGAGATAACAAAAAAGGGGAAATAAACCCTAGCTTGCTGACAGTGGCTGCAGTGAGGACTTACTTTTGGCTTTCTATCATCGTGCATAGCAAACCCCATCAGTTCCGATTGTTTCAGTGCTCACATCCCTACCCACTGGTCCCAGATTAAACTCAACTACCTGCATTTCCGAAGGCTGCCAGTCCCCAGCCTCCCCGGTGTGCTGCGAGGTCGGGCTCCTTGCAGCTCCTGGCTGCCTCGCTGGGCTGCGGGGTGCACCGTCTGCAGAGACCCCGCGTGGTGGAGGACAGCCCAGGAGCGGAGCCGGGCCAGGTCTTACGGGTCTTTGCCCCTTTGCACGTTGCTCCGTGTTGCCTGCACTTAAATGTTCTTGGCCTTACAGAGCCGCCTCTCGGGGTACTCGCTGCCAAGGGAGATTCTACACGTGGTGTTTCTCCTTGAAGGAAGCCTGTTTTCTGGGAAATACAATCCAGTAAAATGCAGCTCTTCTTAAGGGAGTAGCTGGAAAAATTTAATGGACTCTTTTTTTTTTTTTTCTTTCTTTCTTTAGGGAGGCCAGAATAGATGAGCAATGGCACTTTTTGGCTTTAAGAGCTGATAATTGAATCTCTGGATAGCTAACGTATGGCAGCTAAATTTTCAGAAGAGAGGAATGGTTGTGTTTGCCTTCATTGCTGGGGTCACAGTTTGAGACGCCTCAGGGGAAATGGCACAACCTGTCCCTTTGCAGTCAGGCTGTTCCACCACTTTTGCTGTGCAGCGTCTGCCTATATTTTGTATACAAGGGTGAGAAGAGCCACATTTCGTAAAACATATAGCCTTCCTATGTTTGTATCAATCACTCAGACTCTTTAGAAATGACAAAAGAGTTGTTGGACCAGTTTAAATGCTTGGTTGTGGTTGACCTCTGTAAAAACAGTGAGAAATGGATCTTAGGTGATGCAAATATTCGCGCCTACGTTGAGGTCAGGAGAGTTGTGACAGCTGACACCAGGTGAGTATCTGCCCCTAAGGGACATCAGGTTGGTTGTTGTTTAATTACAGAAATGAAAATATTTTCATATAAACTTAGATAAGCTACTGTATGAATGACTTACCATGACTTAATTGGTTTTGTTTCACTTAATTTTGAGTGAAATAATAAAGTAGTATAGAAGGTGTGATGGTAACATAGAAAGCATGATGGTATTTGGACCGAAGGAATGATTTGAAATGTTTGGATTGTGTTAGAATCTCTTTTTTGTTTGGTCAGATGGTTTTTTGTTTTGTTCTGATGTTATCTTTGCCATCATGCACGTTGCCACTGCTGCATCCAAATGTCTATTCTGAAAAGTAACTGAATTTGGGAATCTAACGCAGTCTGAGGTTCACAAAGTAGTGTTTCAGTATACACTTCTGGTACATTGATTCGGGTTTGTCAGTGTGAGGAAATTTGATAACCTGGCCCATCCTTTTTCCCTACCTCCACGTGTTGGGTGAGTCCTTAGTTACTCATTTGAGGTTGTGTAGCCTAGTGCTCAGTAGTCCAGTGTGCAAAGTACATTTAAGCATTGAAACAACGTAGGAGCTGAATTCCTGAGACACTGGGCTCTAAAAAAGGAATTGCTCTGTGTGTGAGATATCTGCTCCTCTGTGAAGACATCCTCCATTTCTGCTTACTCTACGTGTTTGGGAGAGTAAAATGATTTAAAGCGTGTTATTTTTGAAATATATTGGCTTCCATTGGCACAGTGGAACACGGTGACATTTCCGATGACGCAGTCTGCAGACCGAAATTCCTGTAGTAAACATTGCCCTAACGGTGAAGAAGCAGTTGTAGTTTAGCAATTTTTTTAACCCTTATAATAAGGATACTTTTGCATGTGGAATAGTTTTTCTGTGGTGTCAGTGGTTGTTGGGTGAGGTGGGTGTGTACCAGTACTGAATACCGAAAACTTCCTGTCCTTTCTAAGAACAGTATCTAAGCTCAGCTTGATCAGGCTGCTTGGGGTGTTTCGTGTAACCTCCAGTCCCATCAACTTCTATCAGTTCATCTGCTGAAAGAGACTGAGACACACCTTACCGAGAAATTTAAAAGCTACTTTAAATGTTATGGCGCTTGTAGTCTCTGATAGGCCATTACATGTGAAGTGAAGGTACTTATAGTGCAATGCTGGTGTAATTCCAAGCTACAGGAGGCCACGCAACCACGGGAAGGGCTGGGAAGTGGTACCAGTGATGGGCTCCTCCTTCAGCAAAAGCTCCCACCTGACATCCCTTCATCGTTCGGGGTTTTTGCATGGGGTGTGCTGTTCCCTGCAGTATCCTGAAGCAAACACCGTGTCTGTTGAGCTGGGACTGGCGAAGGGGACCGAGATGGAGTAAAATGGTGAGGTCTGCAGGTGAGTGAGTACTTTGCTCCCCTTTTACTTTGGGAGGAGAGATGTCCTCTATCTTTGCCGTTCCTCCAGTCTGTGTGGAGTGTTGCTTCGAAGCCTGTGACACAGTCCTTCCCCTGGTATTTTGCCTCCCTTATGCCTTTAAGATTAGAGGGAAAATCAGAAGCTGAAAACCTGCTGAGCAGAACATTCTCTAAATTGCCATTCCAATGGCTATAAAGGAAAAAAAGACCCTGAGGTGACCTGCTGTTGTTTGCTTGCTGCTTGTACAACTCACTGAAGCTGTCAGTTGTATTGTGTGGTGGTTGTGTAGCAGTAATGTCCCATGCTTTTCAAGGAAAAGCACAGTAAGAACAAGCGAGTGAGTATTTAACAGTAAAGTCAGGTCTTTCAAAACAGGCTGTTTGTAAAAAAATCTAATGGACTTCAATTCTAAAGATGTTTCCTGACAGGTCGTACGAGTATATTCTAGGGTAGAGGTGTTTGCATGGGTGTAAGTTACTAAGATGACTGAGAAGAAAACTGTTCAAAGCAAACTTTAAAGTTTGAGGGATACTTTTAAAAGAGACCTAGACTTGAGAGGAAAAAGCATAGCTGTAGCATTGACTCCCTTTGTGATAAGGTCTCTGGGATTCTTCTCAAATAATTAGCAGGATATAAATATATCAGTTCAAAGAAGTGTGCAAATCTCTTCTGACAAACATTATTATCTGGAGGCATTCTTTTTATCTGCAGGCGTTGTTTCTTGGGCATCCGTGGTTCCTTAATTCTCCCAGAAGGGTAAAAAAAAGGCTCTTACCAGGTAGTGTGTTTTACCTCTGGCTAAAACCGTACGGTGGGTGAAATAGTTTTTCTGCATAATCTATCCTGGGAAATGGTCAATAACTAAGCCAGAGTAAAAGTTAATTACCAACCAGTTGGTAGTGCCATTAAAAGCATGCCCAGGGGTAAGAGGCACATGAGATACAAAGGAGATGAGAACACTTTTCAGTAGGGTTGTGCGTGTGAAAGGGAAGACGGTGGTTACTGTACGTAGAAGAAGCGAGGGCAAAAGATTGTAACTCGGTGATTAAATCCGACAGCTGAAGCCTTATTTAGTTTTAAAACAAATTAATGAGTTTATTTCAGACACGCTATTGTTTGCAGAAAGGGAGAGGCAACAGTGTCCTGCATGATGGTGTATGTACTTCCGACATTTCTTTACGTGCATGCCTCATCAAAGAGACCCACCTGAAATAAGGTGTCAGGAGGGCTCTGGCAGCCTTTTTGACCGCCCTCGCGGCCAGCTGGTATCTTAACAAGTAGATTTGTTTGTGCTTCAACAGGTGTCTGCATCCCTCGTCGCAGTCTGTGGCCACCTGAGACTGACTAGTCTGAGAGGTAGAAGCAAAGCCCGCAGAAAAGTAACACCACCAGGGTATGGCACCGGCCATTTCACCGATTAGATGCTCTCCAGTGGGATTTCTCTGCCGTTAGATTGAGTGTGTGCTTCATGATCAGAGCTGCAGCGAAATCGAGGGGAGCACTGAGGTCCCGGTGCGATGAGCACGCGCGCCACGCCGGCGACTTCAGCGCTGGTCAGCCTGCTGCCGCCTTCCCCCCGCGTCCTCGCGGGGGCTGTTGTATGGCAGCAGTTGTGCTCCGGTTTCGGGGTGCGTGCGGCGTGAGGGGGGCTCCTGCGGCATCGGAAGGGGCTGCTTCGGGAGCTGGGCTGGGTCTGCGCTCGGGGAATCCTGCGCGGTGCGTGGGGAATTGCTGATGCAAGCCAAAAGCTGAGCACTGGGCCATCAAAAACCAGTGGCGTTCATGTTTGACAAGGCCAGGAGAGATTCACGGAAGGAATCTTGACTAAAATGCTGTCAACACGGGCTGTGAATAGATTGCTCTTCCAAGGAATACTGTTGGAACCAGACAAACTTGTCTATGCAATCTTATCACTGCAGGTCTTGTGTGTGTGGTTCTCCCCAGTCTGCTGATACTGATAATGGGAGGCTGAAACCACATATTTGGTCTTGCTTTTTGTATTCGTGTCTGGTTTCTTGCAGAAGGCAAAGATCATGTAATATTGGTTTCAACATATTCCAGGCAATGCCTTTTTTAAGAACACCAGTGCTTCATCTTGCTGAAGGAGGGAGTTTGGGGGATCAGAGACCGTTCCCTCTCTTGCCATTTACACGCTTGGCAAAAGACAGAATTGATTTATTCGTTGTCTAGTGTGTGATGAGTGGCAGAACCCCAGCCCGGCCGTGCCAGGCAGGCCGTTAGCGGGGACGGGTCAGCCAGGGCAGCTGCCCTGAGGGAGCTCCAGGTGGAGCCCATCCCGTCATGGCACAGGCGGTATAAAGGGGGAAGGTTTGCTGAGGGAGGGAGCTCTTGGGGGGTTCCTGTTGGGGTTCCTGCTGCTCCTCCTCTGGCTGCTCCTGAGGATTGCTCTGCTGCTGACTGTGAGTGCTGCCTGTTCATTGGGGTGAGGGTAACTCTGGCTGTCTCTGCTGGTGTTGGTGGTGTTTGTGTGAAATCTGTTTCCCTTCCACCCGTGGGTCTGCTCTGCTTTTCCTAATTCCCCTCCCTGGCTGGTGGGGGGTTGTTGGGTGATAGAGCAACTGTTATAGTTTAGCCCTGGGTGCAGGCTGAGCGTAGGCAGATGAGTTGTTAAGTTTTTCAAGGATTGGTGATGGTCCACACAAAGATGCTATGCAGCATAAATGATATATTTTTTTTAAACAAATGCCGTGAGTGTCTGAAAAAATCTTAATCCCCACTAAAGTATTTTTCCTGGTTTCTTTTCCCAGGAATCACTGTAGCACTCAAAGGCGGCAAGTGTCCCTTTTTCTTTAAGGGGGTGGCTGTGTTATGGTGATTGGTGATGTGCCACCATGGGGACACACAGGAGCTGGCTTTAGGTCCTTCTGCAGCGCGGCCATGGTAACAGCGAGCTCAGGGCAGGCTGGCTGCCTTATCTCAGCCACCTTCGGCTCTGAAACCGGGAGCAGCCGAGCCAGCTGGTTTAGGATCAGCACAGTATAGACATGGGCTAAATAACTGTGATGGAAGATCACACACTGAGATGCCAGCTGTGATCTTGTGGAAAGTTTTGTGTGTTTTATGAAGTTCAGGTAACTTCACTTCCTCTTCATAGCGTTCTGGTGGCTTCTTGGTGGCTGTTAACATATTTATGGTTACCACGTTTAGCAGCAGAAAGGGGGGTGATATGGGCAAAAACTGGTCTGTGAGATCCTTGGCTTGGTTTTAGTTCCTTCCTAATGTGCTTTTTAGGATGAGTTTGATTTAACTGCTTGAGAAAGATGCCTGGATATTGTTCAGCCTAGGTAAAAATAGCCCCATTCTGTCAGATAGTCTGTATTTTAATAAGCCTTGTGCTAAGAGTATGTGTGTTTCACAGCCTAGCAGAGGTGACCTGAGAGACTTGTGGGTAATAATTCATATTCTCTAATAATGAGTTTTCTCTAACCCTCCTTGCTGCTTTCCATCTGCCTTAGGTTTTTCACTAAGTAAAAATGAAGGATTTTAGGGATCAGAATTCAAGTTCTGCTTGTTGTCATAAAGGACAAACATTTGCTGTGTGATGAGACACAAGACCTGCTACTGGGGTGAAGGTGTGCATGCTGCTGCTGCCCTTTGCAGGCAATGCCAGGGAGCTAAGGCCCTGCTGAAAGGGAGCAAAAGTACTGAATTTAATGTTAAATGTGGAGGCAGGTCTCCATTCAGGCAATGGGCTCGGCAGCTGATTGCAGTCCCAGCTTGGGGCATGTTGGTAGCCTTCCTGAAAAGGTAGATGTCTCATTGCTGCGGCTCCAGTTAGATGAGACCTGCTGAAATATCAAAGACACCGTGAAAAAAAATCTGTAAACTCTGCGGGATTGTGCTGCCTCTGCAGTTGTATCAAGTGAAACACAGAGCACTGGAGATGGGTGTAGGAACAGGCTGTCGCTGTGGGCAGCTTTTCCGGAGCTCTCGTGTCGTGTAAAGGCTGAACGCTGCCAGAGCCTGGAGGATGAGGAGGGGAGGGAAAGCTTGGGAGAGGTGGAGCTGTGGTTTGCTCGGGTAGGAATCCGCAGGAGCCTGGAAAGTCAGCTCACGCTAGCAGAGGCTGTGGAGAGCCAGCAGATGCCTGGTCTGCAGAGCAGCGATGGGCTGCTGCGGTACTTCGGGGAGTGTAGGGGAGACCTCGTTTCAACATCTGCATGGGAACTGCTGTGGCTGTTTCATTTTACTAATATTTGGTTCATTTGAAATATTTTGGAAGAACTGCATTTGTATCAGGTGGTTTATAATGTGGACCCTAGCTTTCTAGATGTGACAAAGAAATACTGAGTATGAAAGGCAACGAGAGTTTTGCAATAAAGGATTCTTCCCCAAAATGGCCGGTATGAAGCAAAATACAAATATAGCTGAGACCTGTCACTAGGAAACATAAATAATATTTTTAAGCTGTCAATAAAGCATTCTCATCCTTCCCTCCTGTCTGATACAAATTAGTCAAAACCAGTTGTTTTAGTTGCAAGCAACTAGTTAAACTTTCTGATAGGAACAGGAACATACAACACAGACAAGTAAATAAGCACATTATGGTACCAAGAAGTACGTTGGCCAAAGAGTTTCACATCTTTTACTGACTACAGAGAGCAGAATAACCGATAGCTAATGCAGAGTCCTGTAATAGGGTGCTGTCAACTTGAATATCTCACTTGCTTGGACTTTCTTTCTGTGTTGCAAGCAGTGCCTCGCATCCTGATAATGAACTAAGTGAAAGGCGAAGTTTGAGGAGGACTATATATAAACTATTTTTAAGTAACTGTCAGCAAAGATAAGAATAACCAAGAGGCTTTTGGGCTTATAGGCACAGCGTTTCTTCAGGGTTTGGGTACTTCAAAGTTTATATGATCAACTGTCCCCCCCCCAGTTATATCAGTTGATCTTATTAAAAGATAGCCTTGATGTTCAGAGACCACAACGGAGGTGAGATTTGTAGAAAAAGTTCTATCATCAGCACTACAGAATGTGGAATTTGTTGAAACGTTTTTCCTCTGCTTGCCTTTGATGCCACAAGCTGCGCCGCGTGGTTGGAGCTGCGGTGGTTTCATCGCGGCACAGTTTGGGTGACTGTTGATGTAAAAGTGGTCCTTCGGGTTTGTGATCCATTGCTGTTATGTCAGTGTTTGAGCTGAAAAGTCTCTTCTTTTAAGGAAAAATAACTTTTTTTTTTCTTTATACTTGCTACAACCTTCAATTAAACTCTTCAAAACCTGAGTAGAGCTTTGGTCAGGTGTTGAAGTGGTGTGGAGGAGGGTGACCCTGTGTGCCAGCACCCAGCTGGGCTGTCGGAAGATCCAGTGGGGATGTTTTGATGCGTTTGACTTTATCTGGCTGTTTACTTCTGTGTTTTTATGACAAACACAAAAGTAGATGTTGCAAGTGTTTCAAACAACAGATTGTTGAGCTCTTCATGGGTAACGTGTTTACTTGAGTGGGAGTCAGCAAATTCATTATTGAGAGAATCACTTTTTATGCGGTGACAATGGTAGGTCCTGTTGTTATGCTTCAGAAGCGAAAATGCTTGATCACAAAAGTCCTTGTAATGTTCTCTTTGGGGTTATGGGGTCCCTTTCTATGTTTGTTAAATTATTTTAGTAAGGTTAGTCCACAGCTAAGCTCCAGTCTGAGCTTTGGAGCACGTTTCATCCTCTCCTCCATGGGGAGGCAAAGCATAATACATGACCGAATGGTCTCTTTCAGCCTTTGTTTCCTAGTCCTCAGGTTTTCTGTGTCTTACATGGAAACTCGTGTTGTGGAATATACAATAAAAGTGAATTTTATTTATGATGATGCCTTCTTAGCAGCCCAAATACCAAGGGAGGGATTATTAAGCTTGCTTTTCTTTGTTGTTAATGATTCTAAAAAGGTGATGAGATTAGTTATTTTAGGATCATGAAGCAACTGTTGTTTTTATTAGTTACTGGCAGATGGTGACTGTGTAATGAATGTGGAGGTAGTGACAACTCACCATCACGGTAGTTCGAGAGGCTTGTGGCCTCCAGAGAGGGGAAATGGGCCTGCTCAGCATCTGTGAGAGAAGCTTCTGTTAACCTTAGGAAATTCTTTTAGCCGGGAAACCATTGGGTGATGAAAATGAAGACTGTCATCTTCTGTATTAGATATTGTAACTACGGGGTGGTTCTTGTGACCTGGGGCGTTGGATGCGCTGAGGACCAGTGAGGGAAGAAAACTATTATATTTCTCTGTGTTAGTGAGATGTGTTATTGCAGAAAAGCACGTAAATCCGAATGTTTTGTCTGTGGCTCTGTTTCCTCTCTGTGAAGATTAGTGTTGATTCATGTGTATTTGTGCTTCCATATGGTTGTTTCTTCTTAGAATTCTGAGTTAAGATCTTTTGGTGGATAATGTCCTGCTTTTCCAGCGGGCTTCACAAATTCCAGTTTTCTCACCCATGTGTCGCCCGAATATTGGGGAAGCTACCCTCATTTAGAAGAGCGGCCTCTCCTTGCCTCAAATCCATTTTCAAAACCTATTTTTTTTGTAATGCTCAAAACCACAGTGTTGTTTATGGGGCAGATGATGTTCTGGTTTGGGAGAGCTGAGGTAACCCAGTGCCAGTTCCACTGCTTCTGGGGAGCGTCTCTGTTGCTGGACGGGTCACTGTAGGTAGTTGCTTTATCTGTGAAAAGATGATGCAGTTTGGATTTATAGAGTGCAGCAAGGTCCTTTTAGAAGAGCAACGTGTGGTGCAAAGCAGCATTATGATGATTAAAGAGGAAAGATGATAATCTTGAAATTACCCAGCTAGAAATATAACTGAAAATAAAACCTTAGCATGTAGATTCGGAGAAGAGGATTTTTTGCTTAGTCTAGTGACTCCATTAGTTTAAAGACCATTTCCATGTACCCAACAAAGATTATGCCCCCAGAGCAGATGTAGAGTTTGGAGTCCTGCTGAGGTGAATCATCTCTTCAGAGCTTGAGTTTGCTGGCAACAAAAAGAAGGAAACAGCTGGAGAAAGCCGAGAGAGGCTTTTGGGGGTAGGCTTCCTATAGATTATTCTCCTAATTGCTGCAGCTGAGCACACAAGAAGAAAGGCAGAGCCAGGGGGAGGTATATTTATGAAAAACATGTCCTTTCTGTCAGCTGACTGTTGGCCTTCGGACTATTGTGCTGTTAGGGTTGAAGCTTCTGAGTTTTATCATTTGACACAAAGAAAAACATTAATTATTAATAGCAATCTTTCCTTGTAACATTTCACACTCTCAAGGTATATGGTGGACTAATTGCTACTAGGTAAGAGGGGGAACAAAAAAAAAGAAAAAAGGAAGTCCAAACCCCCAGGCGGTAAGAGACTTGTTAAAGATTTATCGGGTTCCATCTCTTTCAGAGTGATTTGGCAACAGTTTTTTGTCAAATGGGCCAGAGAGCCCTAACTTTGACTGGTTTGTGCTTGGTGCCTCTGACTCCCAAAAGGCAGGGGGAGTGATCAGGTGTGGCTTGTTGTCACTGAGCACTTAGGAGATAATAAAAGGCAGAGGCCATCTAGCTGCGGTTGTTAAGGGGACCTGTTGCAATAACAGCCTGTAACGATAATTCTCCAGGATGACACCAGTGTGATTTATGACGGTTGCATTTATGGCTGATGCAGAGTTTTCTGCTCTAGGCTCAGCTCCCTGTTGTGGATTACTGCTTCCTTGGTTTTCAAGTCCTCCATATAATCAACTAACTGCGTTCCAACCAAGTTTGCTGTAGGAGGATATAATCCTGCTGGATACAAGCAAATAGCTCCCGATGAAGCCACGAGACATGGGCACCCAAGCAGATTTGGCACGTTGTGCTGGCAGTTGGAGGGGGAGGGATGGACACGTAAGTGACACCAGCATTTCCATACCTCCACTCAGTTGCACCCTAACGCTTTTGGTGGTGGGCGATGCTGCGTACACGGGCAGTATGAAGCTGCTGAGTGCCCCAGTGGGGTTTAGGATGCTGGGATTCCCCCAACTGTCTGGGCTGTGGGTCAGGATACAAGTCAAAGCAGGATGTGCCTGCACAGAAGTGCAGCTAGGAGGAGAGACCGTTGCCCACTTACAGCCAGGATTAGAAGATTGAGAGAAAACGAAGTACTTGCACAGAATAATTGTTTTGATGATCTCCTTTTCCTTTACCTCTAGACAGTGGCTGCTGGCCTTGTTCTTTGACACAGATGAACTAAGCCCGTGTGTTCCCTTAGCATTGTTTCAGTCTGCTTCCACTAATAAATCCAGTCTCCTCAAGAGGCACTTCAGTGAAGATCTAGTACAGAGTTCTGGAAATTGTTATTGCTCTCAGATGCAGGGAAAGTTTAGGGCTATACCAAGGAAACCACTTTTTTTTTCCTCTCCTTTCTCTCTGCTTTTAAATTGTGAAATCATGTAAATGACTTTATGCTTTTTTAGCATAAGAGGCTGTCTAAACTATTGCAAAAAGTGAGTAGTGTTTTGGGAACTTCTGAGTATTAGCTGCTCCTCTTTTTACCACTTACTGAAATTGTAATGCCAGAATGGCCTGAAGAACACAGTCACTTTTTTTGTGTTCTGGAAAAGGTATTTCACACATACTTTTGATGCTGCTGTCTTTACAGGAAACCTGCCTTTCATTCTCTATCTTCCCTGAGAAAAGATTTCCCTTTCCATTAAAGCAGTGGTTGCAATTTAAAATCCCAGTAGAGGCGAGATCTAGGTGTGGTTTTTTTTCCGTGCTTGTTTTTAAAGGCCACTGTAGCCTCTCCCAGGGTTTAAGTCCTGTTAGGTACGTGGAGTCGGAATTTGCCTGTGAAAAAGGTGGGAGTATGTGGAGATCCACAAGCACGAGCCATAATGTAGAGAAGTGATGTTGCCTCGTATGTCGCTTCTGGGGAGTGGAGAGCTTTCTGACCTCTGTCCTGGTCAGTCTGTGCCCAAGGCTCGTTAGCACAGTTGTGTGTTAATAAAAGCCAACTAATGTGTTTTGATATTAAAGGCATTCTGCTTTCCTTCTGGCACTGTCATTTTGTACGCTGTCTGCCTTCTGATCAGTCGGCTGTTGCTGCTGTATACTCCTATCCAAAGTCAAACCAGGTGGAAACTCGGCTGTTTCACTGCAGAGAGCGGCTACGCTGAGCTGGATGTGATTAGCTTTTCGGAGCCGAGATCCTTCTGATGGCAAATTCTCAGGAGGTCTAAAGCCCTGTGTAAGACTTGGTTGCATCTGTGCTCTGTTTAGTAAATGTCAGCTCATTCGTAACTTTAGTGTGCCCACAGACACGCTGCTGCTGGCAAAGAATTGTTCTTATTTCCCCTGTGCTTCCCTGCTGTTTTCATTAGGTTTGTAATGTCATTTGCTTCAGCTAGATGATTAGTGTCTAACTGTTTTTATGTTAATACTTGAGTTCAATTCATTTAAAAAACTGATAAGGAACCATATTTCACTTCTTGAAATTGTGGAGGTATTCAAAGAGCTTTTTGTGTTTATGACAGATTTAATAACTGTGTCTGGTTGAGAGAATGCTTAAAAATCAAAGACCTTTAGAAATGTCTCTACTGCATAGGACAAAGTTAAATGGCAGCGCCGTTACGTGTCGGGACAGACCACACTAACCATGAGCCAAAAAGAAGATGGCAAAGGTTCCATTTGCTGTTACAAAAGCATAAAGCAATCCCCTGCCATTAGGCAAAGCAAGCCCTGCATCACAGCCACGATGCTCTCGGCCAGGTTAGAAGCACGATATCCCAAGGAGGACTTGGAAGCTTTTTAGCTGGGACTATGGATCAAAAGAGGAGGCCAAACATGGCAGAAGAGAATTGCAGGTTGGTCTGCAAATAGAACTTGTTTTTCTGAGAAACTGGTAGGAAAAAAAAAATCAACTTGTCCATCTGCAAAGGTATTTGAAAGGGTGAAATGGAAGGAATGCATAAATCTTCAAGACAGTTTGGTGGATGATAGTGCACTTCATCAGTGGTGATAGGTGTGCTGTTTTGGGAAGTTCCTAATGTTTTTAGTTGGATGGGCTGTTCAGTATTGTACTGTTTGCCTGGAAGCTCCTTCAGATATTATTATTCTTAATAATCCACTTATAGATTATTAAAGTACGTTGAGGTAGCTGGTAGTTTTAATAGCAGCTTTAATTGCCTTCAGTGAATGACAGAAGCTCCCAGAAAAGTGTGTGTGTGTGTAGGGAGGGTGGGGGTTGAATCTCACTGAGCTTCTCCCCTATGATCAATACCCCACAACAGAGATGCCTTTTGCTAGTTCTGTTGGTGTTTCTCAGGACGAGTTACGATACCTGGGCTGCAGATTTGGAAGATGCTTTGATGGGCCCCATCTGTCAGCAGTGCCCCCCTGCCTGGATGTAGTGATGTGGGGGGTGCAGCCTCCTGTGCAAATCTGGCCTGTGGGGATGATCAGGTTTCTTCAAAAATCTGTTTTGGGGAGCAGGACATGCAGTGATACAGTTTTGTTCTTCCCTTTGTCCTGGCGTTGCAGCCATTCCAGGTACAAGTCCCTCTCCTCCACTCTTCATGGCACATTCGCTATGTATCTTTGGGATTGCTTTGTACAAATAGTTTACTCAGTGCTAAGAGTCCTGTGTACACATCATTAATTTCTTCTAGTATGGGATTTGTGCTCAATTCTTTATTTTCCTGTAATATCCAATAAATATTCTAAGCACTGTGCTAAAGAGTGTTCTGCAGAATGAATTTCTCAATCTTTTCTACTGAAGTTGTTCTACTTATTAGGGAAAACTTAGTCTTTGAGAGAGAAGTGATGGAAAAGAGTGATTATAGCCGGTGGGGTAGAGGGCTCCTGGGATGGACAAAGAGAGACGGAGAGAGCCTGGATTCTAATTCCGTCTCTGCTGAATATTTATTTATGCAAAAAAGAACAGGTTCAGTAGGAGAAACAGAACAAGGTCTTCCTCTCAAGTATTCCAGAGTTTGTCTTTGAAGTCACGGCAGCTGAACAATTGCAAGTGAAACCAAACCAGTAAACCAGAGCGAGCCCAGCACTGGAGCGTGCTGGTGCTGCTGGCAGCTCTGCGCTGGGGAGGGCTGTGGGGCGGGCTGGGAGGCTACAGGCGGGAGCAGGGGGGCGGCTTGCAGCCCTCTGCCCTCCCCCAGCGATGGGCACACACCGAGCTGGAGGTGACCTGCCCGCGGTGGCAGGGCGGCAGAGCCACCGGGAGGCCTGGCAGCAGGGATGGCGCGACAACGGCGCGGAGCTGGCGAGGCTTTGAGCTGGGGCTGGGGCTGGCGAGGGGAAGGGACCCCAGCGCCCCTGTGCTCGGGCCCTGCGGAGGTGGGGTGGGGGGTTCCCCGAGGGGCACTGTCCCAGCTGCGGGGTTCCCCTCTCGGGGTTGTGCTGAGGGAGGGGGAACTGCCCCAGGGCAGCGTCTTCCATGAGGCCGTGGCTTGGGCTTAGGGACCTAAATCTGCGGTTTTCTGGCTTGCGTAGGGACAGAAAAGGTGCCTCTGGATAGAGTGGTTTTTTGGCACGATAGCCATTCGTGCTCGATCACAACAAGAATTGTAATTGAACACAAATTGCCTTTTTTTTTTTTTAAGCTGCAGTCATTCATTTGTATTAGGTTTTAAAACACTTGGCAAACCAGAACAACCCTGTTCTGCACCTCGCCTCTGCTCAGAGGTTGCGTTCTTAAAGGAACAAGATGCATCTTGATGTCTTGTGTTCCCTTGGAAAACACTTTGTCCGCAGGAAGCCCAGCGGGCAGAGCTGCAGGTGCCCGTGTGCTGTCGTGCGTGTGCTGTAAACGTGCTGCCTGGCGGAGGTGTGGTGAGCGTAGTGCATATGTATGCGTTTCTGTGCTGAGACAGAATGTGGCAGCCTGAGGTAAAACAACATTTTTTCTAATCCCAACCCTGTTTAGAAGAGCCTGTGAGTAGTCTCGGTTCATCTGGAACCCTAAATCTGTCTCATTTAGCTTCAGCCCCCAGTGGGGGATTCGAGACAGTTTTATCATCTGTTTATGTAAGCTTTTGTCACTGAAAAGTTAGATTTGTGCCACGTAGTTAAGTCAGATTTACGGGACACTGTTAACTCTGAGAGAATGACCCAGGGGATATAAAGAAACTTCAGCTGAGGAAATATTTTATTTTAGTGTCTGGAGGAGTTTTACACCAAACAGACACTTGCACCCTCATGCTGGTAAGAGTTACAGCAGCATATTTCTGGTTGTAGAGTTAATGAGGTTGCTCAAGTGCATTTTAAATTCTGTGTCTGTGATTTGCTGGAAGTTGCCTGCAAACATCCAGGTTAACACATCCCCCCTGGAGCTGGGTCTCCGCTGCCGCTTTGGGCCTGGAACTGGTATGGCTTGTGCCCTGGGCTGGGTCAGGGTCGCTTGGTGTGCTGCTCCCAGAGGAGGTGGCAGAGCACCTTCCCGGGCCCTGCAGGACATCAGCCTGGGTTTCAGAACAGCAGCTTGGTTTTGAAAACAGTCATATCTGTGCTGCTTGTATTGCTTTATGTAATTAAGGGATCTTCATCTAATTTAGCAATCGAATACTGGTGAGCGGCAAGGGAGGAAAAGGTCCCTGCCAGGTTTTCTGCTCAGTGTGTGTCGCGGGGCTGAATTCCATCACCTTTTCTCCTCCTCCCAACACCCGAAGCTGTGGGGATTCAGCGTGATGGGTTTGATTTGTGAGGTGAAAATCAACTAACTCTCCTTCTTGTCTCAGGCGTGGGTGAAGGTGTGAGCGCTTGTGAACAGTCTCCACAAAACCTCCTTCTTGTTGTCTGGTTTACCTGAAGTTCACGTGTGCTGTTGCCCTGGCAGGCCCTGGGGACGTGCTCAGGGGGAGTATGGGTGACTGCCCTTGTCTTTGGGGTGAGCTTGGCAAGAATGGAGGGATGTAGCTGGTGCTGGGTGTGTCAGGAGCGTCAGCGCTGCTTACAGATCATGGATGATGAAAGCTGTGATGATTTTAAAAAAACTGTCAGGAAAGGGGCTTTTTTTTTTCTTCCTTTCTCTTCTTGTGGGCCAGAGAGATGGCAGATATTCCTTTGTGACACCCAGGGCTGGAAGCTCTGTGCACAGGGGATGTGTAAGTGAAATAGGATTGTAGCCTGAGCCAGAATGGTGAAGGTTTTGGAGTACTTCATCAGCCCTGCTTGAGAAAACGGCTGAAACCTTTGTGAGAATTTAACTTTCTCCGTCAGTAGTACGTTTTGGCGCCTCTGGCTGAGAGGAATACGGACCCAGCGTTCTGGGCCTGGGAAAATACTCTTGTTCAGGATAAAACTTGAAGTCCTTTTCTATTCTTCTGGTGGGTAGCTCTGAATTTTGATGTTGATCTTTATGCTCAGATCCCGATGACATTTCAGGTGGCTTGATGCCCTGCTGGGTGAGTAACCTCCAGTGCCGTGCTTCGGCCAGGGCCCATGGGGGTGTGCTGCATCGGCTCTGCTCTCCAGGCTCTGCTCTGTGCAACTGCTCTCTCGGGGTCCCGTGTGCACACGGGTGCCACTTTAAAAGCTGGGTATGGTTTTTCCACTCTGTGCACTACATTTTATTGATTCTCCTTAAATCCAGCCTCAAGTATACAGATGTTATTCTGATGAGTACAATAAAGGAACTAGAGAGACCAAAACTTTTTTTTAAAGCTGGTCTACCCTGATCTCCATAGATTTTCAGGTCTCCAGTGTTAGGTGCGTGGTAAGTCTGAACTAAAATCTCGCGTATCATGCAATTGCCTCTTTAGGCAGGCATCGTGTACTTTATTCTCTGAATAGAAAGGGAAGTTACTTGGAGATGGTCTTTTTACAGGGTAAAAATTATATAGGATTGGTAGAGCGGGACATGCTGTGGAGGAATTGTGCTATATATATTCAAGACAGCTTCAAGTCAAATAGGGTAAATTAAGAAATGGCATTAAAAGAAGCTGTGAAACGTTAAGAATAAAAAAGCCATATCTGTGTGGGAAGATGATGATCTTGAGACAATGACAGAAGCTGTCATCACAATATACTGATAATGTCCATGAAAGGCTAAGTGAGATTAGAAAAGATGCAAAAGCAGAAATTAGACTGCAATTAGGGGTGTGTTGGCTGGGTTTGGGGCTGAAGGTAAGAGACTAAAGATTTAACATGGTACAAACCTCTGATTTTTGGAGCATTTTAGTGACACAGGTGGACCAGAAGTAACCTAATCCAAAAAGGTGGGGCAAATCCTGCAGAGCAAACAGGACACGATTCAAGATACTACTACCAAGTTGGCCGTCATGTTATTCACATTTGATCTCTTGGCAGAAGCAATAATCCTGGCACAGTAAAACATTTAAGTTAAAAACCCACACCTATTTAAGAGGCTGTTTAAAAAGAATTTTAAAGGAACAGCTGAGAGAATAATGCTTTCAGGCAGAATGACTTGGGAAGGACACCAAAAGCGAGCATGATTAAAAATTGAAGTGAAAGGCTTTTTGGAAATGGACGTAATAGCAAAAGAAAGAGAAGTTCAAGAACCTACTTACTGATTAATTTAAATGTACAACCACAAGAAAAGCTAAAAAGATTCTGATGAATCGACAGTCATTAAAATAAAAAAACAAAACCCAAGCACTCTGAAACCCAGTCTTTAACAGTCTGGCACTCATCCTGCTTTTGCAGTTAATAGGTAATCAATAGTAAAGTAGTAAAGAATAATACAAGTCGTGTTCAAGGAAAGAAATGTAATAGCAGAAGAGTTAAAGGCATTATTTGCCTCAGCACACAGTGTAGGAAAGCTTAGCGAGGCTCCCTGTCAGCTCCCTATAGGCCCCTTTCTGGTGGGAATAGTCCAAGGAACTGTCACAAACAGATGAGTTGGTAGAAGGTGTCAAAACAATCGATAAAGTAACGAAATGATGGGAACAGATGCTGCATCTTTGGTGAAAAAGGAACTTAAAGATGGGCTATGAGCTGTAGGGTTACCTGCCGTTTCAATCCGCCTCAGTGGTACGGAGGGGGAAAGGCCCTACTTTATGTGAGAGTGGGAGAGGCGATGGGGGGAACTGCAGGTGAGCGAGTGTGGCTTCTGTACTGGCACACTAGTGGATAATAAAGATTATTAGACACGTGCATAAATATGATGCAGTAGGAAACTATAACTTTTCAGGGGAGTCATGCCTCACAAATCAACCAGGTTTGGCTGGAGGAGTTAATGGATATTTGGATAAGGGTGGTCTCGTCAATATAGCGTACACTAATTTTTTTCAGAGCACTTCCAGCAAGGTACTTGAAAAGAAAAAAAGCGGTTTTATTTATAGCATAAAATGGATTAGTAACGTGCTAGCGTGCAGGAAAGAGAAGGTAAGAATAGAAGTCTTTTTATTTGAATGGAGGGAGGTCTCCATCCATCAAACAGATTAATTATTGGATTTGTGCTGGTCACTGTAGCTGGTCAGGAAGAGGAATGAATAGTGAAGTGCTAATGTGTGACCATACATACTGTGCTACAAACAGCATGTGTGGGGAAGGGCCTTCAGAAATGACTGTACAGCATTTCATACAAAACACCGCGACTACTTAGTGAAACTCTTAGGTGGTGGGTTGAAAACAACCAGAAGGAAGCAGCCTTTCTCCCCGCAGCGTGTGTGTGTGTTGTGGAGCTCGTTGGCACGGGATGGGGCAGAGATTTGAGCTGCAATTGTCTTCAAAAAGAGACTCAACAGGTTATTTTTGGAGGCTGAGTCCACTAGTGAATATTGCCCTGAGATGGGTTGGATTGGTGCTGGCTCAGAAGCTCCCCAGCCTGGGGATTACACCATCTCTGTCATCAGAAGGTGCAGCTCGCTGCTGTCATGCAGGGCGCTCTGCCTGAGCAGCCCTTTCCCCTACCTGCTGTGTCAGTTCTCAGGTGGTTGTGTTAAGACCTGGTGATGATACTTGGAAAAACATCTTTGGGTAAGATGATGGTAAATTGTGAAGCATGTTTTCTATTAGAATGAGTTGGCAACTTCAAGCTATTTTTAAATTATTTTTGTGTTTGTGGGCAGAGGGGAGGGTAAACTGCTTCCAGCTGTTTTCAGGGAATGAGAATCTCTGAATTTCTGGTGTGAGTGCTTCTCTCCTGCACTCATATGTGTTTGTGCTATAGGCAGGCATGGCCAGGGCTTACTCTGGTGTTGTTGACTTATGGATACATCTCTAGAAAGTTCTTCTTACTTGAGCAGAAAGTGTTCGAAGCAGCCGAACCGCTCAAGTATTTTCGCCCATGCTGGAGGTAACCCAAAATGACACGTTTGCTTCTGTTAAATCGTGAGCTTTGTGTCGGCGAGGCATGTCGCAGCTTCTCCACGTGCCTCCCAGTGTTCTCTTTCACCTTGACGTGACACGTTACGTGTTGGGCAAGGGGCTCAGTCCTCGGCTCCATGCCAGACTTCATGCAACCAGGTAAGTATCTGGTGGTTCCGGCTGTGCTGAGGGACTCCTTTGTCGGTCCGAATGCAGGGCAAGGCGGCAGTGCCCCGCTGACCAGCGGTGGGTGCTGGGGGGCTCCGAGCTGGTGCACTGGGTGAGCCTTCTGACGGCTTGTCGGTAGCAGTAAGGACAAGCTGGCTGCAGCTGAGATCAGAACACTCAACGTGTTTCCTGGTCCCTCCAAAATTTTGCACAGAGTTGTTTGTGTTTAGCTGCTGCACGTACTGTACTGATGGGTTGTAAGAGCAGCAGAGCTTGGCAGTAAAATAGGGGAAGTAGAGCAGAACAGCAGCAAAGGCCTTGTTACAGCTCGTTGGACTGGTTTACTGTCACCAACGACTGGACTGTGTAACTATTGCAAAATCAGCAGTTACTGCTGTAACCTCTTGGCACTAGAAATGGGAATATTGGTGAGGAACTGTGTGTTGAAGTGTGAATAATTTATTTTTAGCTTTCCATTTGGAACAAAACGTCTAGTTTGATTCTAGTGAGTTAAATATTTTCTGACATGGTGATTAACAGCCTTGTTGACAGAAGGGTTGCGCTGTTATTAATAGATATGTATCTCTGTTTTGGTAAATTTTAGGCGCCTTTGTTTTGAGCTGTGGGAATTTGTAATGTAGCTGATGTAAGTCATGTGAGTGAAGATGCTGAGATATGCAGCTGGTCCGTTCCCACGTGTGGTAGTGTATGCTGGCTTAGATGTCGAAAAGCTGTAACCGTTGAGACAGAAAATGGTGAGAGGGAATCGAAATAGTGAAATAACAGTTGCTCTGTTTTATCAAAAAGTGAAGAATTTTTCCTTCGTTGCAACACTGAGTTGCTGCGATGCTTCTTTGCGGTGGCTCTCCTAAACTGAGCAGCCTGCTCTTGGGCATTTAGCCCTTAGCTCCAGGTCGCTGACAGCCACACCGTGTTACACTGACATCTAGGTGCCTCTGTCGTATGGGAAAAGGGATTTCTCCCCCGTGCCTGCCTTCACCTGGAAGCTGCGAGGGCTGAAGAAGCGGACACCGCATCGGACGACTCTGAAACGACTTCAGAGCTTCCTCTCACTCGCACTGGGTGATGTTAGTGTGAAGCATTGGGTCTGGCGTGCAGGGGGGAGGCAGATGTGCTGGGCTCTGGTCCCCAGCGGTGCCGCTGAGCGAGCAGGGATGTCGCTGGGCTTTGTTCTCGGACAAGACACTGCACGAAGCAATTCAGCAGTGTCAGTGTAAGCGCCGGGCACTGGAGGAGGGTTTAATTACTGCTTCACCGTGGGGCTGGCAGGGCAAAGTGTGTGTGAAGATGTGAAACCCACAATGGTTTCCTTCACGTAGCTCTTGCCCGACTAATGAAACGTGCCGAAGGTTTATCCTTGAACAGTTAAAGCTCCTGCGAGAGGAAGGCTTCATTTTAATACACACAGAAATGTTTGCTGTCTCTCAGCATTTGTCCTTGGGTTTTCAACACCAGGGTGCAGGAGTGTAAAAGGTCTTGGTTATCAGTGATGTCCATTGGTCTATATGGCTTCCTTGTGTAGTTCTCTTCCGAATTTTCACTGCTGAAGCATGTTTCGGTTTAGGACTTAAAAAATAAAAATTAAAAAAAATAGTATGTTGGAATTCCTTCTTGACCACCTTGGCTACTGAGCCCCTAGAATCCAGTTCTGGTTTATTGCTGTCACTTATTTGCATTTCTTTGCTTTTTCATATTTGAAAAAATTAGAAAATGGGAAGGATTTCTTTTTTAGGTGAAGGCACATGTCCAGTCTTTGAAAGTTACCCAGTCTAGTAGATTCCCAGGAAAAACTCCTGGTAAAAGGTGGATCTCCTGTGTTGAATTCTGTGTAATGTAACTGCACTGTGCTGGGGAATGTGTCCAGTTTTAATGACAGTTAAATTCTGCAGGACTTGCTTGTGAGAGCCCGAAGTGCCTCTGTGACTCCCCCTTGGCTTGCCTAACTCATCTCGGTCGCTCTTCCTTTTGATCAGCTGGCTCGCTCTGTCCCTTCCCTCACAAGGGAGAAGCTAATGGGAGGGAACTCAAACAAGACACAAGAGCTTTCCTTCTTGAAGATGTGTTGGCACATACCTGACACTAAACTACCTTCAGATTTTGATAGTCTGAACCTGCAACTGAATAACTGACCTTGAAGGATGATTTATAGTGATGCACTTCGGGAAATTTTTTCCAGAGTTCAGACCCACTTTATTTTTTTTATATTTAAAGAAAAAGTTGGCACTTAATCCTGTAGTATTTTCTGATTTAATGGACACCTGCTCTGGAGCAGCGTAGCTGTGTACGTACATATAATTAAATTTGGCATTGGGGGAACTTAGTGTTGAGCAAAGGAGACATAAACAGTTTAAAAACCAAGGAAGAGTTCTCCAGTGACGTGTGTTGTACACAATTACTGTGGATAAGCTGTTGCAGTTTGCGTTCTCGTTCGTTATTAAAATTGTCTTGCTTGCTTAGGGCTAAATTTGAATATCGCTGCTTCATGGCAACATGCTTCCCATTCGATTTAAGCAGGGAAAAAAAAAGCTGATGGTACATGCTAAAAATTTGATGTTAAACCATATGACTAATTTTAGTTTTAGACTGTTCTTTTTTTCTCTTTTGTGCCGTAAGAGGCTTATATTTTACCTGACTTCAGACTTCCCACGCAAAGCTAAGTGAGGTTTACCTAGCGCAGTGTGGAACAGCTTACTTTAAGGTGGAAAAAGTCATTAGCTGCCTCCTGCTGAGACTTGTATAGAGAAGCTAAATTATAAGCCTCTGAAGTTTAGCGTGACGAAGAGGTAAATTATTGTTTATTATTTTACTGTTTCCTCCTCGGAGCTCTCAGGCTTGTTAGTGGAGCACGTTCCATGACCTTGTTGAGGTGGTTGGGGATGGGGCAGGAACTGAACTGGAAGAAGAAACTTGTTAGAGCACTTCAATAAAACACTAGTTTCTCATTGCATGGAGTGACAGGAAAAGCGCACGCCCCCACCTACTGAATCCTCTGGCTACCGCTGCCTGCTGCGGTGTTTGTAGGAGTCCAAAGCAAAACGCTGGCTTTGCTGCTTTATCTTGGGAAGATTTTCAGCTTTTTTTTTTTTCGTTTCCTTGCAGCAAGTGAACATCCTTAGCAGAAATATCTTGTGGGCAGTTGTAGACTGAGCAATACAAAATGCAAGGTGTTTTAGGCCCTCTGAAAGAAGGAGTGCCTGCCTGAGCAAATGAGAGGTGTTCCGTGGGACCTGAGGAAATGGATCAGCATTTAGTTTTGAGGATGATATCCCACTACAATTAACGTTTCTTTATTGTTTTTTTACAAGCCCTATCTAGTTATAAGTGTTTCAGGGCTTTTGGGAATATTTCATAGGAGAGGTTTCTGCAGGTTTTATGAGGTTAAATGTGTACTTGTTCAGCACAACAGAAGTAGTTGTATAGAAAAGCATGTTTGAAAAAAAGGACTTGGGCATCTTGAAAAGTTCTCACCTAGGAAGAAGGATTTTTATTCGTAGGAACTGGGGACCTTGTTGGTGTTAAATAGACTGTATGTTGAGAGTTTTGGAAACGTCACGTTATTGCCTCACGGAGGGCCATGGGATGGGTAAGGACCTACCTCATGTCATGTCGCTTCGTGAGAAGTAGGAGGAGTACAGCTGTGGTGTTTGGTAGGCTTCGTCTGTCCCATGAAGCCTCTTGTTTGCTTCTGAGCTAACCTCTGGCCTGGGAAAAGATAGTGATATAGCCCCTTTTAAAAGAAGTAAAAAGATGGAAAAGGTGGCAACTGCATGTCCTCCGGGGCACAGCGTCGTGAGCTGCAGTGTAGGGCTCAGACGCAGGAAAGGTTGAGAGAGAAAATAAGAATAACTGAAACAATTTTCAGAATTTAAAAGACAGAAAGACATCAAAGTTCAGTCTCTTATTTCAAGGTCAGGCTTGCAAGGATGAATTGTTCCACTGTCACGCCTTACGTTGGTGATTCTACCTTTAAGTAAGGGTTCCTTACCCCTCTGATAGCAGAACTCAAAATTCAGTTATTTACCTTGCAGAGCCTCTGCATTTGCTCTCGTGAGGCTTCAGAGGGAGCGTGCAAGTCCTGTACTGCTTTTACAAAGTCCCTGTCTGTAGTGATGTGAAGGAAAGGGCTACCCTTGTGTGGGACTGGAAAGAGGTGGTTGGGAGGATAGATCTAGGATGAGAACATGAGACTGAACTTGGGAACCTGTTTCCTCTTGGCAGCTATTGGAAACCAAGGTACAAATACAGATAGACCCGTAACTGAAAACGTCTTTGTGAAATTATATTAAATTCAACTCTGTACTTACTGCTGGGAGAAAGGGGTAGAAATGCTGTTGGTATTTCGTATGTTAAAGGCAGACGTATATGTATCAGGTTAGAAAAAGAGCAAAGCATCATTTCATGTCGAATTACTGCTTTTTGTTTAGGTGGAAAACAGTAGCTTGTACTCAGAAGGTTTGTTGCCAAGACTTTGTGCCTTGTACAGTAGTAAGAGACTATAACAAGGAAATTGTAATACAGAATAAATATATTTTCATACACTAAATTCTTGGCTGCTTTAACCTTAATACATACAATATATAATTACAATGCCTTATAAGCATTTCTTGCTAAGACTTTTTTTAAGCAGTCACTAAAAAGCAGTAATCAGTAATAAAAATGGGGGCATTAGCGCTCAGACCACAATAAAAGCATCATTACAATATAACTTCTAAGGTATAGCGCTTTAAATTTGCCTTATTATATGTGCAATAAGGGAATAAACAATAAAATGACCATAATTTTTCTGCAAATTCTTATCCTAAGTGCCTTTTTAATTAATGTTAAAAAGAAAAGTGGTGGGATAAGCCCAAGTTTAACAAGCAGTACCATCCTTCAGAGTGATCGATGATCACTGCCTGCGCGCGGTCCTGTGAGTTGCTGATTGCTGTGGCAGTAAAAAAAATGCGTTGCTGCGTTCAGATACTGCGTGTGGTTTATCCCCCCACTCGGAGAAGGAACACGCTCGCAGAGCAGCGAGGGAGCAGCCCTGCCCTCGCTGCAGTGACAGCAGTGTTCCCCCTCCTCTGGGGAAACGGGAGCGGACCTCTGGAGTTAGCTCTGCACGCTTGTTCTTCTCCGATAAGATGTTAATTAAGATAGCAGTCACCGAAGGGCTGATTGTAAGGTATCTATGCTGCTGTTTGTGTATAAACTTTGTAATCCATCATTTTGGTTTCATCTGGACGCACGCGTTAGCTGTGGGTTTGGCGCTAACAAAAATCAGCAGGAAAAGGTGTTACGGAGCCCGAGCTATTCTAGCAAGAATAACGGTAAACACAGCTTGCTTTTCTTTGGTCTCTGCTAGCCCTCTTCGATATTGGCTTAGGCTGCCATTGTGAATGTTCCACTGTAGGTGTTTTGATGTTATTTATTGCTGGTGACTATCATTTGAGGAAGACCAACGTATGGGCTTGCAGAGCTTGCCGTCACAGCTGAAAGGATTGGCCTCTCATCCAGCTGGTGAGAGAGCTAGCAGGAGCCAGTGTGGGGACTGGGAGATGAGCTTCCACCAAGTCTTGACCATCCTTTTGTGTAGGAGGATGTACTGAGGTTTTGTTTCCCTTCAGTGCAGGAATTCCAAACTGCCAGTGTGGTTCCCCACGCTGAGTGGAGGGGCCTGGATGGGGGTGGCTACGAGTTGGCTCCGCTTCTGGGGCGTCCGTTGTGTTCATGTGTGTGGGGTACGGACATCCCACTGCTTGGTCTGCCTTCCTGCGTTTGCTCTGTGCATGAAGGTAATCCAGATGCCTCCTCTGCAGTGTTAAAACAGCTACTCAGGCTCGTGGTACCGACCTGTCATTGGGAAAAAAAATCTGTGTTAGCTGGAGCTACCTGGGGGCTGTTACCTCTGCTGGGACCGTGCTTTGACGGTAGCCGCGTTGTTTAAGGTTGAGGGCACAAAGCATAGATCTCTTGAAAATGTAGTTTCTGATCCGCAGCTTAGTGTTTACCTAAACAAATACCTACAGAAAGGGTGCATTGCAGGCTTTGAAGCTGGATTTTCTGAACTGATCCTAGAGAAAAATAAGCTTCTGGTCGGATGTTACTTAATAAACCTCACTGTTCAGTGTTTATAGCACGCTTGAGACCAAAGGGTGAGTTCGTTGTTGACATGAAAAGTCTTTATTCTTTACTGGTGTTTAATAAGAAGCACAGGAAAGAAAAAAATCTGTTTATTCATTTTGCACATACTGTGTTACTGGGATTTGCATTGCTTAAGAAGCATCTGGAAAAGAATAGGATAAGGATATAACTGTGTGGCACCTAACAAGTGTTTTGAGGAGAAATCCAGTTGGGAAGTGGGTCATTACTTAAAAGCTTTACAGAAAATCACAAGCTATGAAGACTAATGAAAGTACGGTGTGAAACGAGTTTGGTTTTTAGCGTTGCATTGTTAGTTAAGCGGCCATTACTGAAGTTTTGGGCTTAGGTTGGAAATGTCATAAATGTGAAAGGCGAATGTTACAGATCACATCTAATAACTGCGCAATTCAGTGTCTCTCACATCAAGTTCTTAGGTATGTTACCTCGAAAGCAACGTGAGTGCATCAGCCTGTAGCTCGTTTGTGCACAGGCTGTTGGGCACGAAATGGCTGAGGATGGAGTTATTTGGGGTGGTGGCCGCTGCAGGTGCTCTTTCTGCCCGTGTCCTGCTGTGCCGCGGTTGGCGGTAGCTGAGGAAATCGTATGAGCTGGCGCTGTGGTTTGGGACGGGAAGCGAGTGGCACTGTGTTAACTGGAACTGCAAAAAGGAATCTACAGTGGAGGACAAACACTTGCCAAAGCTAAAATTGGGCCATAAGATGGTTAATGCTGCTCTAGAAAAGGCCAGCGCAAGGTTGTGCAGTTGGAAACACTTGAGGCGTTCTCTGTATAATTAAAAGGATGACCTAGGTACATTATTGGGGAGTGATGGAGAAACTTAGGTGATTTCTTTGCAGATAACGAGGTAAATTTATTTTTCCAGCTAGTCATGTTTCCGTGAGATGTTTATCTATAATTGTGTTTGTCTGCAGTGTACAGATTGATGACGAACTGATCCTGCTTAGTTTGTGATGTCCGTCAGGATCACGGTATTAGAAGGTATGACTGACATGCTGATTTTTCAGGTACTACCTTCAGGAATCTCAGCACCCTGAAACAGGGAAACAAGAGGTATTAAACAGATGTGCAGGGTTGCAAATACAGTGTAAATGCCAGCTTGGGAGTATCAAGCCACCATGCAGTGAGGATTTTGCGAGATATTTTTCTGTAGCTTGCTTAAGTATCCAGATATATCTAAATCTTCACAAACTAATGTATTAAGCCTCCTTCGTAACCCTTAAAGTACAGCATGAGGGCAGTGAAGAAGGAGCGATTAGAGACAAAAATACCTACTTGTCACAGAAAGGGTTCCATAATTTTGTTTCTTTGCTAAAGGGGGGAAAAAAAAAGGGATGTAAGCTCAGGTACTAACTTTAAATTAGCTTAAGTTGCTGATGCCTTAAGACTGGGGATTAGTGAATTTAATTATGGGAGCCAGGAAGCACATTAAGATAACGCTGGGCCTTAAACTAAAACCCACAAAGCAATGAAATTGGAGTTGGTGGTTTGTGTTCCCTCTTTATAATGTCCTGTTCTTATTGTGCTGCCTCACAGCAGGCCCTGCTGCTCTGCTCGCCCCTCGGCGTAAGCTTTCGGGTGCCTCTTCTTTCTTGTTCTAATGAACGAGTGACCTTCATGAGCTTTTCGTGTTGTAGAAATTGGTCTGCTTGACTGTCACAGCTGTACGTGGGCTAAAACCTGTTTTACCCAGCGGTGATGCGGCTGACGAGTAGGTCGGGTCATCTTGTCGGCCTGCTTTGTGCTCGTACAGTCCAAGTCACTCTTCAGCTTCTCGGATGTGGTTGCAAAGCACCGACTTGGGTTGGACTGTGAGGGCTCCAGCAAAGAATATTTGGCTTTCTGGTGAAGATGGGCTGTTATTAGAGTAGTGCTGACACAGCGTGTGAGGAAAACCTGATTTTATTCCTGCTTTTCCTGTTCAACCTGCTCTATTCATTATTGGGGTTTGTATCTGGACTTTGTATGTACTTTTTACTTTTTGAAAGACTCAAGATTAAACCCTTTTAAGACCACTTTAATGAAGAGTCCTAATTCTTTAGTGTGTTTGCTGACAAATTGTGCAATATTGACCTTTCTCTTGCCTACACAGGATGATGAATTTTTCTTTCACTTGCTGGTATGGAAGTTGCACACCCCTTACCATACATATTAAACTTAAAAATTGTACAATTTTTTTTTTTGGTAGAATGTAAGACTGTTTTGAGAAAGGAAGCCAATTTATTTGCCTTCGGTTATGTCGTCCTTTCCTGGGCTGTTACTTAGTGTGACTTTTTTTTAATTTTTATTATTTACTATTGTCTTTATCTGATGAAAATGCAATACTTTTTTAAAAGAAGGCAGTTTTGAAACAGGAGAGCACAGTAGTTCTAACCAAAGGAGCTGAAAATGTTACATCTGTGAATCTGGAAAGGTTTTGAGGAAACAAAAAGGTTTGACTCCCCTTGGAAGAATTAAATCAAGGAGCTTGAATGTCAGAGAAATCTATGACTGCATTTATCAGTAAGATAAATGCTTGAGACTTAGATTGAACAAAAAAGCGTGTGCAGCCTTGTAAGTGTTGGCACTGTACTGAGGGAAGGAGCAAAGCTCAGGACTCCTTCTGTTTGTCTTCATTATTAGTTATTAGTCCTTGAGCACTTCAATGAAGCTTTCACAATTTCCCATTATCCTGCAAGAAGTAAGAGATGAAAGAAACCACTGCTCAGATTTAGACCTTTGTGTTTGAATTATATGGTCCTAAACACGCTTTCAGGGGAAAGAGTGTAAACTACTCTTTACTGTAATTGTTGCATTATGGTCATCAGAATTTGGAAAGAGATGTGTAGATTTCAATAAATTACATAGTTACTGATATCACTAGTAAATCAGCAGTATCCTAAAGATAACTCCGAGTTCACTATATTAAATTATTTTAAAAATACAGGGAATAACAGACTGAAACTCATAAAATAATGCTCCTTTTTCTGCAGACCTTGTCTGGTTTTGTGTGTCTCTGATTAATTTAGCAGTCCTCTTACCACAGTGTAGTCTCAGCTTTATGTCAGTTTATATATTCCTTGTTTTATGGATCAGTGGAAGATAATTCTGTTATTTTTCTATTGAACCATTATCAAGTAAAACATCAGGATTTTTCTGGTGCTGCTAAGTCCGGTATCCAGCTGGTGTATCGGTTTCTGTCAAGTGTCTTGGTGTCTTATTCTTTGTTCCAGTGATTATTTATTTTCATGTTAGTCTGAATCATTAATCCTAACCCTATCTTTCAGAAAGTAAAAGTAGTTGTTTAGAATGTGTAGCCGATAGAAGGGGTATGGAGACATAAAACTCACTAAAAGCAGGAGTCAGGAAGAACAGACAGACCTCTTACAGCTCCTCTGAGTTCACTTTATGCAGTATGATGTCTTTAAACCCACGCAAGCGTTTCATACCTTGTCTGACAGAACAGCCGTATCGCAGATCCCCAGCAGGTCCGTTCTGGAGAGACGGCCGGAAACTCAAACCCTCTTCCTGGTTTGACAAGTGTGAAATTTATAGTTTGGGGTAACAGATCTTCAGGCTGACTGGGGAATTTGTGAGATTTTACCTATATTACGTACTCTCCTTCAGGGTTTTTTTTGGATTGCAGAGCAGTATCTGCACAACTGTTTGTAGCGAGGTGTCAGTACAGCCTAGAAGGAAGGAATTTGCCTGTCCCCTGATGAGGTAAACTGACATATGGCGTTTAGAGGCCTCCTAAGTTTTCCAAGCATTCTGGTTGGTTTGTGACATTAGCCAGGAGAGAGCCGAGTTGAAACGTGGGACAGTCCCACGTTCTGGTAACATGGGAAATGCCACGTTACCTTGGCATCCCACTTCCGAGTTGTTACAGAACCTCACGAACAGGTTCAGAGCCAATTGGTCTCTTCAGTCTTCCAAAGAGACGTTATTTTAAAACCTTCTTTCCCCATGCTGTTTGCCGAAGTCATCTTTTTATTCTCTGCTTAGCATCCATCTGTTTTTTATATCTGTCTATTTTAAAGAGCGTCTTATTCCAATAAACATTTCTGGTTGGTGTCTTCTCAAGGACTTTGTGGTCACTACGTGGTGTGCAACTTAATCTGTTCCTTTGGTATGCAGATTTATTCTGTTTTCACCGTGTATTTCAGGGTAATTATCTTAGATTTTGGTTTATGTTGTTCCAGATAATTAAAAAGTGTAGAATAGCTTAGTAGTTAAGGTGATTGTGACAAAAACACTTGGGTCATTCAAAAAACTAATTAATTTAGCCCGGTAGGGAGTATGGTATAGTGAACGGGCCATCCCATGCTGGGCTGAATCGCTGCTGTCCTTCCTAGCAGCACTCGTGATTTTTCACTCTCAGTAATCAACAGTGCAGTTAGAGGCTGAGGTTTCTGTGCTTCAAGCTTGTTTGGAGAGGCTCGTACTTCAGGGACAGCACAACTTGAGAATGAACAGGTACTTCCCGCAGCACACCCTAGGGAGCTGTAGGAGTAACTTTTCCCAAAATCGTATATGCAGCATCTCTCCTCATGAAAAAGTTTTACTCCCTAATTAAAAAACCAATTAAAAATGGACATTCAAAGCATAATACCGTATGTTTTCTACCAACATTCAAACACCCTAGCAACACAGCGAATGGCTAACAGAGCAGCGCCGGTGCGCAGGCTGTTTGCAGATACCTGGTCTCCATCACCACAGTAGCTCGTGCTCTTCCTCACTGGTATATTCGCACCCTGTTGTCCGAGTTCCCGTCAGGATGTTTTTGGACCTTGAGTGTTGCAATTTGTCTCAGTGTTTGGATGAGCTGATGTCTCATTTTGATGCTATAGACTTTCCCCTGTCACTGTTGTGATGGCTGTTTCAGGATTTTATTTTTTAACTGCATGTCTCAGAAGTCTGCTAGGTAAAAGCCTGGAAAATGAAGTCTATTTTAATGCCATGTAACTGGAGAGAAAATGGGAAATTATTTGAGGTTCTCCTTACTCAGCAGCTTGACAATTCCTTCCAGAGAAGTCCTTGTTGACTGCTCTGTAAGTAGCAGTTCTGACTGACAACAGGAATTTGCTTACAAGACTTACAAGAACATCTGTTTGATGCGATCATCCATCCCATGCCTCTGTCGTCATGAGGCAGCCTGTGATGTCAGGCACACTTTCTCCTGTGCTCTTGTAATTAGAGGCGCAGTGTCACATCACCGTCATTCCAGAGCGAGCCTCACTGGCGGTGGCTCCTTCTCCTTCCCTGCCCCAGCCGGCCTGTCTCCGGTGTCCCCCGGCAGCGCAGCCACCAGCTCCAGCTCAGGCTGACGCTGAGGGACGGAGATGGTCCTGGGCCCTGCGCTGCCCTGAAGCCGCGCTCCTGATGGCACCGTCCGGCTTGCAGCGTTGGAAACCAGCAGCTTGGTGGTTTGAAGGCGAGTCTGGAGGCGGTGGGGTGCTGCTGCCGAGTCCAACAGGGAATACCGACTGCCCCTGCGAAGCCTGCTGACTTGTCTGCCTGACTCCGTGGAGTTTGCACGCGTAGGAAGTAGTTTCTCTATGAAAAAAATCCTTGAGTTCCAAAGCTGCTGTTCACAGTAATTGCCCTTTACGAAGGAATAACAGATAAGGCAGGTTTGTTATTTACAGCGCCTCTGCACGGCATCTTTTGTAACGAACAAAGCTCAGCCACTTCTGTTAAGCCTTAGCGATGCTTTTTCCTGTTTTGTTTTTATTTGGGTTTTTTAAGATGTTACTCTTGGTCCTCAGTCTCCGCTGACTTTCAAATCTGTGGAAAGTTCTGTATAAAATGATTAAAGGCAAGGATGCTTAGAGAAAACAGTGACATTTTTAGCGAGGGACTTGTTAATCTGGGAAAAACCCCAGATCGTAAAGCTTTTGACTAAAGGAGAACAAATACCACTAATCAATGAATTACTTGTTTCTCTGTGAGCGCGGTGAGTTGCCCAGCTCTTCCCTGTCCTGTTTATTTGGGATCATTGACCTAATGACTGTTAGACCTTTATGTGATCCTGTTTTCAAACTGACGAAGGGATAAGCCGTTTCTCTTTCGGGGTTATAAATGGCTGGAAAGAGCAAGTCGCAGAGCGAGGTGAGGCACTGGCAGCGGTGTACTGAGGGGAGAGCAACAAGCAGCGGCTGATGGGTGTTGTAAATCACTTCTGGGCTTGACCTGCTGTGTATTGCATTGTAAAACAGTCTAGAACCTGGCTAAATAAAAGAGAACAACAGTATCGATGATGGGACAGTGCAACACGCAATGCAGTCAAGCGATCTTCAAGTGATGAGATGAAGCTGTTTGAAGCCCGGGACAGTTTTTATAGGTTGAGTGAAAAGATTTTAGTGCGACAAGTTACAACTTTGATGGTCTTTTGAGCTGATATGAGAAATAAGGTGGCAGTGATTGAGCCACGTGTGTGCCAGCTGTGAAATAATTGGTTTGCAGTGCTTGTTAATTGTTTCATTTATTAAAAATGTACTTAGTATTTATTCAAACATGTAGTAGTGGTAGGTATTTTTTTGAAATTCACTATGAATAGCCAAAAATCGGTCATAATCCTTTGTGATCAGCAATTGGTCCTGCATGACTCTCTTGTTTTCACGTTCTCGTTTGACTAATCTCGCTTATTAAAAATCCAGTAACGTGCAACTCTTTGTGAAACCATCTGCAGTAGTTCCTCGGCTGTATTTAGTGCTCCATCCAAACACATCCCCTACGATTTATTCTACAGTTATTGATGAACCCTGTGTTATAGTCCTCAGTATTTTACTGGGCCAAGATAGTAAATATGCCAGAAATACTCTTTGTGCTGTGGTGGTTGTAAGTTCTGGAAAGTGTTTTTCAGCCGGGAGAAGGTGAAGCGGTAACATCTGTCCCCCTTCCAGCAGGGCAGGGGCTGTATCAGTTACCCATCACGTTTCCTCGGCCTGAGCAGTGGGTGCTGGCAGGAGGGTGCAGCTCTGGGTGTCTGCTCAGGTGGGGCTGCTGTGCTGGGGAAGTTATACTCAGTGTCAAGTCCCACATTCCTGGGGTGGGACTGAAGCTGCCCTGTAGGTTTTACCTACGGTTGCCTCTGATGCTCAGAAGTCCTTTATGAAATGTCAAACTGTGCAGATGCCAAAGGGGAAAAATGTCTGGTGTAAGTGAAAAACGGTGGCTGTAGCAGAGAAGGGACTTTTTTCACCCTTCAGGTGCATGTCTTAACCATTGGGCTGTTGGACAAGAGACCGGTGGCACCATTTCCTGCATTTCAAGCTGGTTATCTTCATTCACTTTCCTTATTTAAAGCAAAACCCAAAAAATCCCAACCAAACGAAAAAAAATCCCCACTGCTGGGCTCCTGTTTTGTGCTGGCAAGTGGAAAATGGCTTTGAATGTGCCTTGTTTGGTGGTACCCAAACAACTGTCCTTGGCAGTTCGCAGCAGTCCAGCTTGGCACCTCAGGCTATCTGTGCTCAGGGTATTTCCCTGGACTTTTCTCTGGATATTGAAATGCCCGGGTTAGCCATCACTGATGGCTGACAGCTAACCTCGAATTATGTTTACAGCAAATATTAGCTTTTCAGGAAAATATAAACCTTAAAAGAGAGGGTCTAAGCGTGACAAGGTAGTGGGTTAGGGGGTGTTGGACTGGGGCACTTGTACTGTCTCCCACTGCAGACTTAAGGTTCTGCCTTGGGGCCGCTTAACCTTGGGTGTGTTTGCCTGCTTCTGCGGTGGGTCTGTTAGGGAACATCCTGTGCATCAGAAATCCTTCAAAATTACTTCCTTAAATTAGACTTGCCATACATGTCTCTTATGGTATGGCCTATTCTAGAGCAGATTTTTCCAGTCCTCCTTTCTTTTCTGCACAAATTCTCTGCTTTTAGCTATAGGAAGCTGCTGCTATTTTTGCCTCATGTGAAGCTGAAGGTTGTCTTCTCCCCATTTTGTACCAGTTGTGTTTATCCTGTCCTGCTGAATGCCCTTCTGTGTCTCCCTGAGCATTGCAGTGCTCGCTGCCTAATCTGGGTGGAGGTGGGAGATCCTCTCTGTGGACGTCAAACCCCAGGCTTGTCCGGCACCCGTGTCTCCTATAGTGGAAACCGAAGGAATTCAGAGCTGGGCAGGCACCTCTGGCTCTTCCCTCAAAACACCCTCCCAGCTTGTAGTGTCCCATCTTCCTGCGCTCCCGGGAGCAAGGTGGGTAGCTGCTTGTTATCTCCAGTGGCAGCAAAAGAAGCTGGTTATACTGGGTGTGCAGAAAACCTACGCTTCCCCGGCACACCACCACCTGCCTAGCACACTGTGCCTCTCCTGTCCTTTCCCTGCATGGCAGGTTGCTGATAACACAGTGTGAAGCCTTTTTTTCTTTAGTTTAAGGTGGTTATTTATTGATCTGCTCTTGGCAGTTGGTGAAGTGCCAACTTCTGGTATTAGCGACTGGCCTCGTTTTATTTAAACCTTTATAAAATTTTATTGTTTCTCTTCAATGCTGAGAATGTGGAAATGTTTCTCCTAGGATGGTTTAGAATAATTCCTTTGATATTTTCTGCCTTAACCCTTAAAGCTTTCACTGTGCAGGTTTCAAAAAGGGCACATGAAAGATGCCCTCACCCATCCTTCCAGCATTTGGAAAGGAAATGTAAAGCCAGTGACCTGGCTGTAACGGCGCTGGGAGGGAGGCAGAGGAGAAGAGGCAGAGTGACCTTCAGAATTCCTGCAGATGTAAATTAATAGTAAACAAGTAACAGTCCAAACAAAATTCTCAGCCAGGTCCTGTTTTTGGAAGTTTTGCAACAAAACCCAATATTGTACCTCCTTAGAAAGTAGAATAGAAAGGTTTTTTTCTTATCTGGATACGAATTGACCTTGTAGTGGGAGAATGTCTGGCCTGGGGTTTGTTTTCCTGCCACAGAAGCGTGTGGGGGCACTACAGGGTTCTGTGGACCGCCTGGAGAAAAGGAGACAGCCGTGCTGAGGACCACAGAACCTGTTAACAACCAGTCTTCCTGTGTTCTGAACAGGCAGTTGCCACATGCAGGTGTCTGTATTGATAAAGGGAGTGTGTGCAGAGTGTTTTGATGAAAAAGGCCGACCCTTATGACTGTAAGCAGGTTCGTTTATAAGGAGTTTCTTGGAAGAATTTCAGGAATGTCACTTTTCAGGGCTGCCATGTGACTTGACAGTTCTTACAGATGAGAACTCTGAGAATATTTTGTGGTTAGTTAAATATGTTGTCATTTTAATTTGTCTGGCTATTCTGTATCTGTTTTCTTAGTATTCAGCCTGACAATTTAATGACAAAGATAATGAATTTAAATTTTTGTTGTCTCCTTGTTACCTGGATAGATTGATTAATCCCTCTCTAGTGAGAACACTCCTAGTAGAGTACAT
Source organism: Leptosomus discolor (assembly GCF_034619465.1). Lineage (NCBI taxonomy): Eukaryota > Metazoa > Chordata > Aves > Leptosomiformes > Leptosomidae > Leptosomus > Leptosomus discolor. The sequence continues at coordinate 2,391,112 of NC_141399.1, forward strand.
GGAATTTATCCCGCCGAGGCCTACTCGTGATGCTGCAAACTTCTCCATATTTAGCCTGACCTGTTCCTTGAGGAAACTAAATGTTTATCACTTTAAGACCAGAGGAAGCAGTCGTGGTGATGGTGTCTGACCTTCCATGTCACAAAAGCCGTTACCTTTTACGGGGTGAAATAATTGCTTTGCTTCTATCCTGTTAGAAAACTGCTATATTGTATGGCTGAAATTATTAGTGAATAAATGGAAAATAAAGGGCTTAAACAGTTATTTAGATAACGTAAGCTGTTATTCGTTATTTAAACCTTGGGTTTGAGTTTTCTGTGTTTATATAGTTGACTTTGATAATCCCAGCTTGGGTAATAAAAGATTACTCAGTTGGCAAGAGCATGAACTAGGGGAGACAGAAGTCGGTTGCAACAATGCTGAGAGGAAATGGCATACTCGAGTTTCCTGTATTTCTGAAAGTGATTGACAACTTTTTGTATCCCATTATAAGTTTACGATGTCAGTTTAACTGGGAGCTAATTTTGTTTAGCTCCATGTAGGTAACTGAGGAAGACCTGGTTGCAATATCCAGCAGGTTCAGAAATTTTACATAACGTGGGTCCTCCCGAAGAGTTGAGGTAATGCGCTCATCCGTATCCTCTCTGCACTTGTAACAGAGATAATATTGATGACTTTCATTTTAATAAATCATCGAGCTAGTATTGGTAGTGAGTTGCTTCTGCAATTGAAATTCCAGTCTAATTCAGCTTCCACATATGAAAGATCACAGTAAACCAGCAGATGCTGTGCCCGTTCCTCTGTCTTGAGATGCTTCATATTTCTCCTGGTGAAGTTAATTGTAGATTTCATTTGGGTTTTACTGCTGAAGAATGCCACCGCTTGGCTAGCATGCGACAGCCTTAGAAGCAGATTGTGAAAGCAGGGGTTTTTCTGCTTTATTTTTGTTTTAATTTTGCTAGCCGTTTCACTTGTCTCTAAACCCTGCAGTACTGCAAAAATGGCACTGTAATTCTTTGTGGAGAAAATCCTGGCACCAGATCTAACGTTAGCCTTTTCATTACTCACCTTTTATGGTGATAATCAGAGAGACCCGGAGAAAAGAGGTTGTATAGTGTACAGGAGCAGATTTCAACTGGCTCTAGACAGATGGAAGCAGGAAATGAGAAACAGTGACAAACATTACGCGCCTTGTGTTCTTCGTAATAAATTCAGCTGAATGCTGATTTGCTGTGTATATGTGCAAAATCAGTCCTCCTCTGACTTTAGGAGCGTAATTTGTTCTGTGTTTGGCATCTCTGTAGCCTCTGGCTTGTCCCCTGGGCCAGTGGGCATATAATGGATTTTTTTTTTTATAGAGCTCTGTTTGCTTTTGTGTATTTCTTTGCAGTAATTGTTTTAAATTTCTTACCTTGGAAGAATATGTTTCTGTTCTTGGCGCTCTCTTGTTTGCTTCTTTGCAGCAAACATTATCACTGCTATTCATAGGCAAGGAAGGAGTTTCACTGGTGCCACGATAGGAGGAGTGAAAGATCAAACTACTTCATTCAGTCTTTTGTCCTGTTACGCCAGCATACTCGTAATACACAGGTATTGCCACCAATACTGCAGGGTGCCCAGGGGTCACAGCCCCGAAGTTTGGTTTGATTCCCAAGGCTGTAGCACAAGAACCTAGAAAATTCCTGGGGCTTCCAGCACTGCTTGTTAGAGATACAACAACTGAAATTCGGTGGTGCTAATCAAGGTCGAGAGCAAAGCACACTCCTCCTGTATATTACAAGCAGCAAAATGTTAGAATGGGAAAGAAAACTTGTGGCCGTAGAGGAAAACCAAAAAATATCATGAGTTGGGGGTAGTGTCTCTTGCCAGCTGTGCATAATTATTCTACAGCAGTATTTGCTCAGATTCGTCTAATTAGAGAAAGCAGCCTGAGTTGTGACCCACCAAAACCGGCGTGGGTGGTTATTTTAGGTAAACTAAGGAAGTCTGACAATAAGGCAGTAACTCGATGAGGATCTGAATAGGGATGAAGAGACTTCTTGGAACGAGCTGTGTTAGCTGAGTGTGTAAATGCAGCACCAAAGAGCGTGCTCTGCTATCTGCAGAGTGCAGGGGTGTCAATGTGTGGCAGGAAATTCAGGTGATGAAAAAACACAGCTTACTCGGAGCCAGTTAATGCTACGTTTTGTTGGTACAAAGTGAAGAATATTGCAGAATGTGGCCATGTACTCATACAAATAAGATCCCAAATTATTTTTCTCCTCATGCTACCTGTTCTAGCAGCTAAAATAATGCAGAATTTTATATTGTATTATTACTTGAAAATGGAAACAAATGAAACAAAGCTGCATAGCAGTCATTTTCATTCTGTGCTATCCATTCCCGTGTCAGGTCTCTATTAGTCATGATCAGTGGCAGTGCAGGCAGGGCTGCTGCTTCGTATGCTTGTGGGCAAACGTTTGCATTGCAGCTCTTGGATTCTGGAGAGTCATGGTAGAGCTGAGACGGTGCTTACTCCTATGACTATTTGCTTACCTTAAGTTTGTAGAGGCCGACTGAATCTGAAGATAAACGCTGTAAAGTTTCTAGTAGAAGTATTGGATTCATAGAGCTGCAGTTCGTCCCTCTCAGAATTTTGTATTCTGTAAAGAAAAGATTGTGGATGGGGTAACCAGAATGTGGAACAACTTGTTCAATCATCCCCTCCAGTGATTTTCCTAGTACTGAATTATCCTTCCTTGCAGTAGTGTACGTGCCTCCGTTGTGTGACTCCCCTGTACCAACTTGGGGATATTACCATTAAGGTGCAGAATTACTGTCAGAATAATTCTTGATAGAAATAAGACATTCATTCTCCCTTACAAAAATCAAAGTAGTTCCTTGCACCTAGGGGTTATTGGAGGTTTTTAGTGTGGATTTAATTACCACCATGTCAATTCTCATGTCACTTGTTGGCCTGCTGTTACATACTTGACTCAGCATTTTGGCAGTTGATGCCTGTTTTACTGGGTGCAGAGGTATTTAAAGGTTGATGTTAGCATATTGGGGGGGAAAAAAACCCCAAACATACAACTGTAAGTGCTGGGTACTGAAGCACAATGTTTTCCAAACCTGTGTCACTGAGTGGCTTGTCTGTTAACAGTAGTTAGGCACAACCTTACAAGAAGCTGGATAGTTAGGTATGAACTTGCCTTACAGCTGGGACGGCTGGCTGTAAAAGTCAGCAATTAATTCATGTAGAATAGAGAACTGCGGGAAGAGAAAGATTAGGAAACACTTTTGTGTGAGATGCTGAACTCGGGTCGTGCTTTCAGGCAGATGGCTTGTAGGGGAGCTTGTAAGGACAGCCAGGTTGATTTAGAAATCCCCAGACTGGTATAGAGTGAGGTTTGAATTGCTTTACTGGCTTTTATATATAGGAAGAACAATAAACCTGAAGTAATTAGAGCAGAATGTGACAAGAAGCTTTATCAATCCGCCTTCTGAAAGGGAACTTGGATCTCCAGAGGTCCTTTCCAACTCCTACCATTCTGTGAGCCTGTGGCAGTCTTAAAAAGTGTTGACTTTAATAATATATCGAGTTTTGTAGTTATTAATGCTATAATTAGTCATGGTGTGAATTATTTTCAAGAAGATACAAGAAGGGCTGATCATGTACGGATGCTTTGAAATGAGTGCTGTAACAGAAGTTAGAAATGTTTCTTGGTTGAGCCAACATTCTTCACTTAATAAAATGCAGTGCTAGGTGTGATCCATGCTGTTCTTCTCTTAAAAATGCAGTGTGTTGAACATTACTTTTGTACCTTCTTAAATCATTGCCATATCTTGGCAGTGTTTGTGTAAAAGTAGAGATTTATCAATGTATGAATACTTAATGTTCCTTCTTGTCCCTGTTTGGTGTCTTGGTCTGAGAAGTTCCCTTGCAAAAGACATGTCCAAGTCTACTATTTATTGGAAATATTAATGCATTTGTACTTTTAGGCTGTGCTTTTGTTGTCCCTTAATATGACAAAAGGGAACTTTTTTTATTGTCTATTTTAGTAACAAAATCTTGTTTAGAAGACCTGTAGCTGAGAAGTCTCGTGGTTAATAAAGGAACAGATTTATCTGATGTTCCACTCAAAGACCATGTTCCTGCAAGAGACAAGAGTTTGGAAGGATAGAAATTAGAGGACTTCTAATTCTCTAAAGCTTCTAAAAAAGTTGAACATTAGAAAGCAGAGTTTTAGCTGCAATAATACAAGCCGCAGAAGGAGCTGAATCAATAGGCAGACTGACGTGAGGAGAGCTTGTCGTAGCTTTCTAGGCTCGCCAACTCTGAACTAGTACTTTCACATCTCTGACTTGTGGGCCCTTTGCTGCATCTGGCTGTAGTTGTGTCTTGTACCCTTGCTGCTGCAGGCAGATGGTACCCATCAGTTCGTGTAGAGAAGGATATCATCCTACTTCATGTCCCCGGTGTTGGACTCGGGCGCTTGAAGAACCTTGGCCTGGAGCTCTTGCAGTGTGAAAGCTGCTGTACACGAGCGGGGGATGACAGCAGCGGCTCAGGAAAGCAAAGGCCAGCTCTCCTTTCTGAGCTTGCTGCCTCCTGTGTGACACTGGGATCAGGCATTGTGCCATATCCCTGTGGGACCCGTGTGCCCCTGGACCTCACAGGTGCTTGGTGGCACATCAGGTTACCCCAGTCAGTAGCCCTTGCCATGACGTGGCCTTGTAATGGGAGGAAGAGCGCTCTTGGGAGGTGGTTAATGGTATAAGGTTTCCCATCCCACGGTCTGTCTTTGAAGTGTAACACCTTTTTTAGTGGTTGAGAAGCTGTCAACGTTGTGGTTAAGTTTTGTACTGCCTGCTCTTGTCCTGCCTGGGCCAGCGGAATGGGAACTTGCTTTGTGCCAGGTCACTGCAGAACAGCGGAGCACACCTCACGCTTTCTTCCCTCTGGGGAAAAAGCAACCCAGTAATCTCCTTTGTACGGTTTTGAAAACGTGGAGCTCTTTCGATAGTAAAATTCTGTTTATAAGCTGCATTAAAACCAGTATTTGCTTTAAAATGCAACCCTTCAAACCTTTTAGGAGGTACTCAACGCGGCAGCCTTAGTTTATCTCTCATCAGATTATGTTGGATTTTCTGGCACCTGTTGCCTGAGCGTTCAGAGTAACGGATCGCTTCCGTCTTGTGCTGGGCACACAGCGTGCACGTACGTGCTGCTGCCGCCTCCTGCACGGCCAGCGGGGAATAAGGTCAGTTTAGGATGTGGAGGTTTTCAGAAGTAAGTGCGTGCTTCTGTGGAAGATATTCCACTTAAGTGGAAATATTACTCATTTTTTTTTCTTTCCCCTACCCCTGTTGAAACAAGATGGCTCATCAGAATCTGGTGCATGCCGTAGGAAGTACCTGGCTGAGTCAATTACTTTAGTCAAAGGTTGATATGTATAAAAATTCTCAAATGTTTTCTTTTCCCCTATTTTAACTTTTCCAGCCTGAAAGAGACCTTTTGTTCAAGGTTTAAGCTAACTGTAATACAGAAGTTTTGAAGTGTATCATGGGAATGAAACATTTCTGACCTGTCTTCATACCTGTTTTCCTTTGCTTTTAACATGTGTGTTTTTCCCTGCTAGTTTGCTAAAAAAGAGAAAATGTCTCATTTTTGCATTTTTTTGACAGGGATTCTTTTTAATACCTCTCCTATAAATGATTTAGTAAAGAATGTAATCTCACTACAAAGAAATAAAATCTTCCCATAACTTCATTGAATAAAGGTCAGGGTTTGGTGCTGATGCTAATGGAAAGGAGAAAGAAAGGAATTGTAAAATCCTGTCCAATATTTGTGGATAGTCTCCAAAAGGTTTAAACTACCTATACTTAGCATTTCCAGGTATTTGGGAGTGCCTCTTTCCTCCATTTGTCTGCCTCATTCTCTTCTTTTTCTGTTTATTTATCTGCAGCTGAGCATCCACCAAAACCAAGTTGTCATGCCTGGTGTCCAGGGTGGGATGGACTTCCCCTTCACAAAGCTGCGAGGGCATGAAAGCTCAGGATGAGGGAAAAGTAACTCTGAGACGAAATAGCACACCAAAGCTAACGTTTCTCGGGTCAGAGAAACAAGGCCACGTCAGATTGTCTGCCTGGTTAGAGATGACAGTGCAGAAAATGAGAGCAGGGACTCTCTGCATCGTTCTTCTGTGCCAGTTCTTAAATCCCCATAGGAGGCAAGCGGGAGCGCTGCTGCAGTCCTCCTGCCGAGCCAGTGCATCCCAGCAAGCCTTAACGAGGGCACTTCGCACTGGGAGCAGGGCCGTGTCCGTCACGGCGTGGCGGCGGTTAAACGTCCGTGAGCGCTCGGACTCCTGCGATGCGAGTGGTGTGTGCCTTGGCGAGAGGACACGCGTTATCTCAAATGCCATCTGTAATGGCTCACAGACCTTTTTAGAATGTGACCGATTTTTATCTGTCAAAGAAAGTTCAAGGAACAATATTTTTTTAAGTGATGACGGGAATACTCTGAATTCGGTAGGCGCAGCAGAGCCATCTTTCAAAGAGCGTTATGTTCAGAGACGTTCGAGGTCTGGTCTGAAGTCAGCAGGAGCTGGTGGTAAGATTCAGATGTCAGTGAGCTACAGAACAGGCCCTTGGAGACAAGGGCAGCAGCTGAGGAAGTGCCTTAAATCTGTTTTCCAGCTCCGCCAAATGTGGATGTTTTTTATTTCCATGAGCCTTCCTGTGATCTCACGTGTCCATTTGAACGTTGCAGGCTTAGTGAAGGAAGGTACCGTTAGAGCCTCGGGAAGGTCTGGGTATCTAAAGGCGCCTCAGGCTGTGCTTGCTCCTGCGTTTGAGAAGGCGGTGGTGCTGCAGAGCAGCACGTGTTAGTGCGCTTGTGCTTCACGTGTCCTGTTCTAGCCCAGTGCTTTACCCAAATCCTGGAAAGAATCGGCATGTACGAGGAACTAGGCTACTCTTTTTGTTGGCTGGCCGTGCAGCTGAAAAAAAAATTCTTTTGTTATAGCAGAGGTTGTGCAGCCCTTCCTTGCCTCAGTAGTCACAAGGACAGCAGAGGAACAAATTCTGTGTTTGAGTGTAAGTGTAAATCAGGAGTAAATCCTTGATGACTGTATGATTATTCTGGTGGGAATTCCACCTACGTTGAAGACTGAGCACATGGGAATATCGGTAACAATTAGTTTAAGACAGAATTGGATTTTATTTCAATTCAAAGATAATTTAAAATAAAAATATGGTGTTTTTTTTTCCAGTGGCCAAGACCTGCCAGTTGTGTTCAGAACATTTTTTTTTCCCACTTGGCTGAACTCCTTCACCTTAGCTGGTGTATCCCAGTGCTTTAGCTTCAGTATGGGTTTACAGTGCATGTTAAAATGTCAGGTGAACTGTTTATGTAGAACATCACCATGATGCAGAACATGGTACGTCCTGTCCTGATTATTTCATGATGAATGATGCATTAAGAAAAATAGGGTAGGAAATAAGTAGAAAAACAGTGATCCATTCAGTACTGAGCAATGAAGTACTATTGGCAATTATATTTTAATGTGAAAAATGATTGATTTCCAAGAAGAATTTCTTAATGTTCTGTAAGAAAAGATACTGATGATTACAGGTGATTGTTGTTCTCAAACAATAACTGCAAAGTATAAAATCACGGAAATGCTGATCCTCTTCCACCCGTTCACTGGTCTGTGCAACTTGTGGTGCACTAATCTCAATATGATGAGGAGGGGAAAAAATGTAGCACGTGTTTAAGATATTTTGGGCACTATGTGTTTAATCTGAGGAATATGCCTAAGGAAAACCTTCCTCCAGTTATGAATTCAAACTTGGAATCCAAGGTAGTAATCCAGCACAACCACAAATACTGGATTTAGAACTGACTGATTAATTAATATTTTTGACCAACCTTTTTCTTTATAAATTAGTCTAATTCGAAGACAAAGAAAGAGATTACAACATTGGATTTCATTGCCAGTTTTCTTTTGCTGCCTTACTCCTAGGCTACTGTTGCTTTAAAACAGAAAATTGTTTTGACAGTGGCAAATACCAGGGTTGGTACTGAAGTTAAATTGGATTTTAATTCTTCACTCTGCTGCAAGTTAGCAGATCTGTTTGTTCAACAGCCACTTAGCGTATGACCTTGAGCAAGACAGGAGCTAAATTTTTTTGAAAAGTGGTCTCTAATTAGAAAAATTTCTGTTCTCTGCTGTGTGCCTTGTGGGTCCTTCAATGAGGATGCGGGAAAAACACATTTGTTGGGCCTTGCTTCTACGAGAAGGAAAGGCAAAACGTCACGAGTAAAGAAACTCTCCGGCCTTGGCCGCTTGCTTGGAAGGAAGCACAAATACAGTTTTCAGCAGCTGAACTTCTGTCTGTAGGTGACATCCCAGGGTCTGCATAGAGCTGGCAGAGTGTGGTGATAACGCCTCCGGCCAAGCCATGGGGCGGATGGGAAGCTCTCCACATAGGAACCAAGGCAGAAGACTGCAGTGTGCTTGTTTCCGAGTTTTATTTGTGTTGAACAGCTCCTGGTTTTCTCTCCTTTCCCACCCAGCACACCTTACAAGTAGGTGATCCTACTCCCAGAGGAACTCAGCAGCACGTGAGCTGAAGAGAGCTTGATTCCCAGTTCAACAGAAGAGGAAATCAGGAGTAATCACAAACACTACCTATAGCCTGTTGGCCAAGCAGTTTTGAGGAAATACTCACGTGAGTGAGACCTGGAGCTGAACTTCCCAGCATTTAATCTCTTGGCAAGGAAAGCCGGAGCACGCCGCAGTCTTGCCAGGGTTAAGACACCTCATTTTAATGAAGTGTGCAGGGCTCAGCCCTAGGCACCTAGCCAAGCTGTCTAGTGTATCTGCATTGAAGTGCTCCTTCCCTTCATCAAGTTAGAACTTCAGAAATTTGCCTAGAGTTCAAAGGAGCATGGTGGGGAATGACTTTGTTAATCTCAGGAATATTTTGAGCTACACCGTGCCAGGCCAGTTCAGAGACTGGGAGTCTCGGGGTAGGTTACTCCGAGCAGCAGAAGATGCAGGGCACAGTCTGGTCATCTGTCCTTAATGCAGTTAGCTAATCTGGATTTATTTACATCCCTTGCTGGATCGAGGCCAGCATCCCCTGCTCTTTGATAAATAGATTCATCATGTTTGTATTCCACAGAAATACAATCCCTCCCCGCTAAGGACGTTTATTTGCTTTTTTGCTGTTACTGGCCTCTATCACATCTCCTCCCTGGTCTCTTAAGCACTTGATGTGAAAATAATAGGCAAAAAGTACTGAAATAGTAAGAGGCTTAGTCTGTTCTTAATTTACATTAATACATGTCTCAGTTTGTACGCTTTATAAACGAAGAGGTTTGCCAGCAACTTGTTAGTTTCTCTGTAGGCACAAAGCTGGAAGGTAGCTCTATGCAAAACTTTCACACTTTCTGAAAACTAAAGCGTAAGAGTGGCAAATTCTGATGTGGCAAGAAAAACTTCAGCAAAATAAACCCAAGAAAATACCCCAAACATTTTTACTGCCTCCATGAGGACTTAAAACCTTGGAAAACAAGGCTTGTGTGAGTTCTCTGCATGTCTCAGGGGTGACCTGCGTCTGTAGTTTTAAAGCTTGTAACCAGTGGTTTTGCTGAACAAGGAAAAATTATCTTTTATTATTATTTTTTTTGTTTGCAGGTTTCTCAAATGCAGCAATTCATTCCAGTTCGTAATTGCTCAAATAATCTCACCTCATTGCTTTCCCACAAAGCCACCTAGATTGACACGTCAACAAATGGAAAGTTCAGTGTGGAATAAAAGCTGGTGACAAACCCCGACTGCTTTGTATGGGGGCGTGAGATCAATGGTTGAAATTATTTAGCTGCCATGCTTTGCCTCTGAAAACCAGCACACAGAGTAATACCTGCCTGAGCTTATTCTGCCCCCTCTCGCCCCGCTTCTGACTACTTCTAGTTCATTGTTTTTCTTTTGACTTTCTCTGGCTGTAGTTGGCCCCTCTGATGGTTTATTTGGGGATGCTGTGCCTGAAGCAGGGGAACCCCCAGCACCAGAAGCGCCTCTGGCCGGGCAGTCTGGGGTGGACGTGGTCTGCTGCCCTCCCCGGCGTGCAGGTTGCAGTAGTGATGTGTTTTCAGGAGGACGTCAGCGAAGTGAAACCCTCGGGGCACGCTGACGTGTGCTGCCTGGTGTCTCGGGAGGAAAGGTGAGCGTGTGTCGGGACTGCGTGATTTGCTGGTGCAAGGAGACTCTCCTGACAGGCAGTCACTGAGGAAAACCTCTGCGCTTTTTCTCGAGAGTCCTCATTTACCTGTGATGATGTTTTTAAGGCTTTAAAGCAGTTACACTTTGAACTGTGAAAACGTACGTTAATGGAAGTCACACATCTGTTGGGCACGTGGAGAGACCTGTCCACAAACCTGTTGACGTGGATTCTTCGTAAGTGCTTTTTGTCCTTAAATCCTGAGGCTGACTTGGTGACTCTGGGCCCTTTCTGGTGTCCCCGGGCATCCAGCAGCCTGCCTCCGCAGGCGTGTTACCTGCCGGGCTCTTGGCTGCCGCCCTTTCCCCTTGCCCGGGCTTAAACCCTCTGTGGAAGTAGCTATTTCTGAATAACCTTTTGAAAAAGGCTTAGAGAGTGAAATGTGGCTGAAAAATCTGTCACGGGCTATTGTAGGGACATAATAGAATATGGCACAAAAGACTGACCTTCCTCCAGGGCTTTTGAACCTAATTATGTAGCAAATATGTAATTGTATCAGAGATGGTTGTTGGGCTTTTAAAAATTCTATAGAGAAGTTAGCGTTTTCTGTTCCATGAATAGCAGATCAAGGTTTGTGAGTGGTTGCCAGTTATATTGGCAGGTTTATTCACTTCCTTACGACCATAGTTACGGCTTAGAAATAGAACACCTTTTTTCTTCTTTAGTGGTGGTGGTATTTTTTATTTTAAACCAGCTTTATTTATTTACTTAAAACTGTAGTGTCTCAGAATCCAGATCAGGGCCAGCACCCTGTTGCACTAAGGGCTGTACATTAAAGGAAGGGTATGTAATGTAGTGAATGAACTTACTTGAGGCATCGATAAAACTTTTTTGTTGGGGGGGGGTCAGTCTATTGCGTGTGTTTTTCCACAGTCTATCTAGGGAGGAAAGACTCGATGTGATTTGTCAAGGTAGTTACAGACAAGCTTAATTCTAAGTACGTGAAAAATCCCACTGATTTCCTCGGGCTACTCATTTGTTAGAGATAGACAAGTGCTAATGTACAATGATAAATTGACTTCATAATGTACAAATCGTGCATATGGTGTTTTTGCAGGTGAATTGAAAGACTATCGTATGCTTAGGTTAAATAATCTGGAAGATCTTGTACTTAATCACATGAGTTAGTCACGCCTCTCCAGACACATTACCAGCAAAATCCCCACCTACCAAGTGATGCCAGCAGTGTGGCTTGGGATTTTCAGCGTTCCATCAAAGAGGTTTTAAGGACAGGTATGCTGTCAGGGTGAAAGCTGACCAGTGATGGGCAAAATAATTATGTCATTGTTAAGGGGGAAAAAAAAAAAACCAACCAAACCCTGAAATGGAAGGCTGCTGTAGCGGCTAGTACGAAATGTTCATACGTTGTTTGATACAGCTGGAAACGTGATAATAAAGATGTTCCTAATGGAGCTGTTGTGTTCTGAGGAATTGATTGTGGTTTCATTTAATGAAAGCTTTACCCATTATTAAGAGGTAAAAACAGCCCTTAAAATAAGAGAAGAAGAGAGCAGGAGCTGTAGACCAGGCAGTCTGGCTTCCAGAAAGCCTGCAGGTAGTTCGCAAGCAAGTCAAAGCGTGTTTTGTGGGATGGGAACAGAGGCCTTGCAGAGGGCAGGAGATAAAGGATAAACGCCAAGAAAGAGTTTTCTGCTGCATCCTCCCCTGCAGGGATCTGGGTGATGATCAGTGCTGTAAGACCTCTGTATCATCAGCCCACACTGGAAAGGGGAGTAGAGTGTGTTGAAGGGAGAGATAACAAGAGATTAGTTCCTGTTCCCAAGGGAATGATGACAAAACCTTCCAAGATCATCTGTTTCCTGGTAGTTGCTCCAAAAGTTGTAGATCCTGGGTTTGTTATGCAGGCCCACAAGCTGGGACAAACTTCAGACTGTTTTACCAGTTCTGCAGATTGGAGAAATATTCCCCTCACCTTGTTCTTGTACATGGGTGGAAGCGTGCACACACGTGTGTGCTCATGTGTACGCTTAGGCACACACAGAAAACGGAAATTGGTGGGATTCTACAGCTGCATCCGAAGTTAATTGGCATGAAATGAATGAATTTCCCTTCCTTCAAGAACAAGCTTGCAAAACGTTACGGACATAGCAGTAAGGAAGGTCAGTTCTGTCTCCTCCTTGGGTCTCTTTCTAGACCTGTAGCCTGTGGACAAAGCCACGTTACGTTGGGCTGGAGCCCAACGCCCTTGTTCTGCGCTCGTCCTGCGGACTGGAGAGCTGCTTGGAATATCTGAAGGGCTTGTTATGGCACATAGAGATCTCGTGGTCACCTGCTGTGAAAAGCTGAGACCAGCTCTCTGGAGCTGCTTGAGGACCTGGAAGGGATGTAGGAGTTTGGGCAGGCTTTCTTTGTCCGAGTTGGTTTTACTGTGTGTTTTTTGCATGACAAGATAAACCACAGAAGATGCAAAGCTTAAGGAGAGAACCTAGCAGCAACTGGACTTAATGTCTCTGGTCTGAAAATAAAAACATTGCGCTGAGATTTTTGCAAAAAAGTTAAGAGGAATTATTAGTTTAAGCATCCATTTCCATAATGCTGATGTGCCAGGAGCCTGGCATACGGGGCTTACGTTCCCTTTCCTACCGGCCTGTGTCGTGTTCATCCTCTTGTCAGTGCAATTACCAGTTGTGGACAGAATGTGTGATGGTGGTGCAGTGTTTTTCTTCCAGCTCTCCCGAAGAGGTGATTAACTCTCAGTTGCCATCCTTAGAGGAAATGGGGCATGCAGAAATAAGGGAAAGATGCCATATTAATTGTGACCATGATGTAAATGCTTCATTAAAAAATAATTATCCTGATATTTAGAGTAAGTATTCAAAATGTCCAGGTAATGTGAAATGTTGGGTTGACTTCTGCATTCACGTCGGTAAGTGAACTTGTGATGATCACTCGCTAGTCATGGCCCTGTTGATGGCTGTAAATAACAGTCAAAGAAAATGAGAACTGATGCTCCCAAATGTAAATGCTCAGAGCGGCTCAAGAAAAACCCATCAACGAGTTTAGGGTAGCTGTTACCAGTGGAATCTCAGAAATGCTTGGAAACATAAGTCTTGATGAACAGTAGTCACTGTGAGTTTTCAACGCGTGTTACTTTATACCTTGTTGCCTTTAGGACCTTGTGTAATGATAGGACATCAATTTAAATCTGTTTCTGCAGACTGTGGTTGCTTCCCCATGTCACGTTGTAACACAAAAGTTCCTCAGGATGGTAAAGGATCTGCTCCTGTGCAGATTCTGTATATGAATCTAATTTTCTTCAGCATCCAGTTCTGAAATGAATAATTACTTATTATACTATGTTTGCATTTTTCTCTATTACAATTAACTAATATAAAAGTTTGGCGAAGGTATGGATATTAAAAATAGTCATCAGCCAAGCCTCAAGCTGCAGCTTGTCTTCAGTCTCCAGTGTCTGCTGTGCCAGGGAAGTGCTGTGTGATGTGCTGCGGCTTACTGTGACCCTGGCTCTGTGACCCTGGCTCTGTGACTCTCACTCATGAGAAGCTCACTGGGGTTTTTTTACCTGGTACCTGCACAAGGGCTACACCAAATATACAACAAAATAAATTTTTACTTTATATGGTGTTCTGCCTTCTACAGGAGCCATGAGGGTGCTTTTTCTTTCCCTCTTTGTTTTTAGCTTCTCTAAGAACCTTTGTTTTAGAAGGGAGCAGCTTTGTAGCAGGAATAGAGAGGAGAGACTCCTGCCTGAAGACGAGCAGGATGGCGGGCAGTCACAGCGACTCGGCGAGCCAGGGTGCGTGCTTTCGGCTTGCCAACACTTTGAAGCTGGACTGCAGCAGTGTTAGCAGAGGGACTATTTACATGTGCAAATACTGCTCGAGTTAGGAATGATTTCTGGGATCAGTAGCCACTGGAGTCAGTAGTAATGAATTCATTCCTTCTGAGAAGGATGTGTAATCTTTTGTTACCAGTATTAGGCGATTGGAGCATGGAAATCCATCTTCTGACAAGCATGGCAGTGCCTGTCAACGTTGCTTGTGTGAGTGTTTGTACATCTATTTGTTTTGCATTATTATTACGTAGGCTTTTTGCAACAGCTTTTAGTGAATTACTGAGTTTTGGCAGTGATAATCATATTAACCAGGCACATGTATCTTCTTAAAATAAGTCCTGCTGTCTCCTTCAGAGTCTTTTGAGCTGTCGTCTTTCTTTCAGTGTTATACTTGTAGCGCTTTTAGAAAGTGAGGTATGAACTTCGTTCTCTAAATGTAGACAGCAATTTCAAAAGGATTGTTTTTGTTTAGTTTTTTTTTATTTTCTGAACTCAGGGTGGAGTAATAGTAGTGAAATGATTTATGTGCCCTTCTCCTAAACGGTTTACGGGTGTTGATCTGTACCATATTGCCTGTTAATCTGGCTGCTGGCAAGCCGAGAGATTGTGTGGCAGGGATGAAGTCAGCCCTTGTGCTTGCTCCCTTGTATTGCCCTGTTTCTGCTAACGCTGCTGTTTCCTTCTCTAAACAAAAGGAGCCCATTTTGGAGTGATTGATGATTATCTCCTTTTTTCTTTCATTAACTACTAACTACCCTAGAAAGCAGGCTTGCTGCTGTAACACCTGACCTCAGATGAAATAAAACAGATAAGGAGAGCTGGAGCCCATCAAGCCAGTTTAGACAGGGGATTGTAGAGGAACAAATGGAAGTAATACTGAGCAATCGGAGAGTGGTGGCCTTGATTTAGTAATTTATTAGCCAACGGCCTTAGTTCTTGTTTAAGGATACTGAATGGTTATCAAGGATGTATCGGAAGCTTCTGAACGCTGCCATCAGGATTCCCATAAAATACATTCATTAATCTGCAAAAACTAAAGTGTGTTTATCTTGATTGCCTGCTCTCTAGTGTCCTGTCAAGAAGTTTTCACCATCTCATCTCTGTGTGCAGCGTTGCTTATGCATCATCCACCTGAGAAGGGTTGGCATTACACTGGAGGGTGTCTACGCCTGCTGTTTGCTTTGAAACAGTGGGGTTCATCGGTCTGGGGGTTACTGTCATCTCCTGACGATAATCTGGTTTGCATAATCAACGAAGAGAAATGCTGTTCTGTAGAGACCGGGTCAGTAGCAACATGGGCACCTCCAGCTGTGGTCTGAAAGGGGCCACCTTGTGCAGTGTGGAGGGGCCACAGAGGAACCAGTCTTACCACTTGGGCGCCTAAAAATGCCTCCCCTGAAGTTCGTAATTAGTGAAGTGGTTTTTGATTAGATCTGCATGGACGTGTTGATGTATTCTTCTGGAAATCCAAAAGACGGCTTGTGTTTCACAAGGAGGTATCAGGAGCAGGCTGGACCCCTCGGTCATTTGTCTTTGCCCAAGCATGGTTTGAGCTCTTAAAACTCCAGAGTTCTTTGGAAGAAAACTTCCAGGCTGGAATCTGATTTTGGATCGTCTAGAAAGAAAAAACTAGATGTTTGTTCTGTCCAACCAACTCTTATTTATTGTTGTGGCAAAGCAGCAGGGCCGAGTTTAGTGCTGGTAAACTTCAGTGTCTGCTCTCTTTCAGCTGGGTAATCAATCCCTTTCTGCTTCTTCACCTTCATGATGAAAACTTTTCTGTCTAATATGGAATATCTTTCTAGGGAGCCAAATTACCAGGCGAAGTGGACCAACTTTGGTGCGTTTTCAGAACACTTTCCTTTAGGCTTTCTGTGGAGAGCGCTCTAGGGCCCTGTGCGCGCCGTCCTGCCATCTGAACCTTGTTAGCAATTCTGCTGGTCTTCCTGATCAATGAGCACATTCTTTATGCGAGTCCTTATCTCGCTCTGGGATGTCATGGAGATTGGGAGGGGGGGAGGGGTGTTAGATAAGCCTTCCCAGGGTGTTACTAGAAAGATGAGGGTGCATATAAAATTAATAACTTCATTTTCTCACAATAACTCAAAACTCATACTAAATAAATGGTCTGTGCTTTTAGAGTGATTTTAATGATAACACATAGCCTGATCGAGACCATCAATAATTAGGGTTTTTGCATAAAGGCAGCATATTTCAAACGGGAAGATTGCTAGGAACAGTCCTGGCAGAAGTCAGGCCGTGCCTGCCTGGGCTGTGGAAGAGCTTCCTGAGCTGTTCACCGCTGCCGTGCCCAGGGGGGACATGCTTTGGGATCAGGACCCCGCCTGCCTCTTCCAGGGCCCTGGCAAACGGCAAAGAGCATGAAAGCTTCCCTTCACTTTTTTTTTTTTTCCCCCCCCTTGGTGATGCAGAGAAAGCTGAGTGAATGTCTGAATGTGTCGGAGGGTGCATTCCTGAGCCCAGCTGGGCACAGAGGGCTGATTCACGGCAGCGCCGGCCCTGGCTCCGCTTTGTGGGAGTCCCTGGTGCTGATACGGAGGGAGGACAGAGTATTTTCTGTGAGGCAGGAGGGGCTGGCTCGGCCTCCTTCCATTCTCCAGCTGCACCCTGTAAAACTTGTTAATGCACTCGTGTAGTCTAGCCACGTGGCAGAAAAATGGGGGGAAATCCGTGTTCAAATCGCTTACAGGTGCCTCTCCCAGCTTTTTGCGACTTCCCTGAATCTGTTTCTCCCCAAACTCTTCTGTTTCCATCTGAAACTACATGTCAGCTTTCCGGCCAGGCTTCCTCCTGTCCCACCCGCGGTGTGGGGGGAAGATGAGCAACAGGGGTAATCCTGTGGAGTGCCTGTCCAAAACTGAAGAGCTGGAAGGAGCTCACGTGAGTCTTTTGGGATGTGACTGGAAGAGAAGCCTTGAACTTAAAATGCTGTATTTCTGAAAAGAAAATATTTTCAGGTGAAAATAACTGAAGCGATACCCTCTTTCTTTGTCTTACCTTGCATGTTTTATGGAGTAGGTCTGTCTCACTGTTATCTTCTGCTGTCTGCAGCTGTTTATTCCTTCGCTTGTTATTTCCTGATCCTGCAGAAGCTTAAGCACATCTCCAGCGTCAGACACTGGGAGTAGTTCTGCCTGCAGTCAGGCGTGTGTGCCAGGGCTTTCAGGGTTAGGGCTGTTTCATCTCGCCCCTTTGATAGCCGTGCAGCTGACTCATGTTTCCCCGTGCAATTCTCTACATCGAGAAAATGGCCTTTGCAGTACATGTTCTTGTGCTCTCTGGCTGCTTACCCAGATTATTTGGAAAGGGATGTGCTTGAACGTCTACATTGCGTGTGGTTGCCGCACAGATTGGGGGATTTTTGTCAGCGTGATAAATTATGACCTTGACATTACTCAGGCAATTACCTGTTTGGGTTTTTTAACACAATTAGGTAGCTGTGCATACAAACTAGGTACATGGTGGTTTACCTAACTTTTAAGTTTAGAACATTATTGAAGTGTTAAATAAATCTATTTCCAAGGGCATTCTTTGTAATTAGAAATTAAGCTGGGCTTTGGTGCAGGAAAGGACTAGGGCTAGCAGGAGGTCCTTTAACATCATTTTCAGTTAACTCTGAACTTAATCCTTCTCCTGTTGGAATCTTACTAACCGTTACCAACTAGCTTGGCTTCCCCACAGTGAACTGAAGGCGTCTGTAATGAAAGGCCACAAACATCCATTTCAATATTCTGCTTGTGGCGATGCTTCAGCCCAGGGGATTTTTCATTTTCTGTAGCTGCTTTGCGATGGGGAACAGTGACACTTTCCGGTGATCTGATGGGAACCTCTTGGATTGCAATTGAATTACAAAGGGGAGTTGGTGGGAGCGCTGCAGTGAGCTCCAGGCTCTGGGGGCCTGGTCGTGAACTTTGAAAATGAGTAAGGTCTGTGGGGGCTGACGGACCACGCAGCACGGGCCTGGTACGGGGTCCTTCCCTGCTCTAACCTGTTCTCCCAAATCCAGCCACTGACGGGTGGGAAATGTTACGGATTGTTTTTTGCTCCCCAGTATTTGCCATATTGGAAGAACATGTGGAAAAATTCATCAAGGGGTGTTCATATTCCTCAGCTGCCTTGTCCTCGGCTTAAATCTGTGTCTTACTGCTGCAAGTGTCTCTTGCTGCCAGTCAGTCCGTAGATGATTTGCTGTTCTTACCGCTACTCAGTGATGGGGAACCACAGGCAACGTTAAGGTACGGGTCAGTTACGGCCTGTTGAAGGGAAGTTGAGGTCACTGGTGGTTAGATGGAATGCTTTGGTATTCTTTTGTGATGCAGTTCAAATTTTTTTCTTTTAAATCTGAAGAAATTGTTGGTTTAAAATACCTTACAGTTTGGAGACTTCTTTCGGGCTGGTTTTGGAAAGTTGTGGTAACTTGGTTCCTACTGATGCAATGGGATTCTCTCGGCTTCATGGGTCTGATGGGTGCTAAGGTACTTGACAGATTTCTCCCGCCTAGGACAGTTGAAATCCCATAAACAAATCAGTCTCATTCAGGGCCTCTCTTCAGGGAGCTGTTTATTAATTCAAGCTCGCCAATTCAGGCAAAATCCTCGACTAAAAGCAAAGCTCTTGCCTTGCCCTGCCAAAGCCATGAGCACCTTTTCCTTTGCCTCTGTCAGTCCCAGGCGCAGGACCTGCTGCTGCCTCTGCTTGGTCTTCCTCAGCTCAGCTCCCAGTTCAGAAAATGTCTGATTTTGTTGAAGACCTGGCAACTTAAGGAGGCTGCTTGGACGTACGCTTCAGGCACACACACATAAACCAAGGCTTGTTGCCCTCACGCCTGCCACACTGGCTTTGCCGGTGGGAACTTTGATCCTTTCTTTTAGAATGTGTCTTAGAGTAGCTGTACTGATTTTCTGTACTTTCAAGTCTCAGACTCTCATTTTCACTGTTTAGAGATGTTGTTCGCTGTGTTTATGGAACAGTTATGAGATAGTGTAAGGTAAAATATCTACTGACAGGGAATTAACTGGGAAGCTTTCATGTTTGCGGGGACGGAAGAACATCTGCTAATCTGCTGTCTTGAAGAAATGGGAAGATGATCAAGTATCATTATTTGGAAAGTAAAGTTCTTTATTTTTGTAAGTTTATCCTACAAAGCTTTGCCTTCTGTTTTATAATGAAGCACCAACCATTCACACTCACTTTCCGTAATGGAAGTGCAAAAAAAATCCACTCCAAGTTGTACTGATAATTGGATATAGACTCTAAATCCATACTTTTCTGTGTATTCGCATACTTGGTGTTAATATCACTTGTGGATGAGGGTTTTTTTAACTCCGATGGCCATTATTGTCAGGGCTTTTTGACATCTGTAATTTTAAAAGTGTTTCTAGAAGTTTTTGTTCTTGTGGTTTTGTGCCTGTTTTGTTTTGACAGTTGGCAAACATCACAGAAGAAGATCCAGTAGAGAGACAGATGAGGACTTAGTGGGTATACAGTCTGAATGACAAACCAAGATCAACAGATCATTACTTTTCACAGCAAGCAGAGAGGAGCTGAGAGAAATGGCTGGGTTTTGTGCCAACCGGTGCTGATAGTAGCTCTTGCATTCCAGAATGCTGCACGACAGGAGAAGGTCTCTCTTGCACTGTTTTGAGGTTTTGCTCTGTTTGATTGCAATTACATTTTCTATGTTCAGGCTACTACCAGTTTGCTTAAAGTACTGCTGTTACAAAAAGGAGGCTGATGACCTCATCTGCTCTAATTCAAACCAGAAATAATAAATTGTTGCATGTTGCCAAATACTTGTTTTCGTTTTCTGCATTTCTACCAACTTCTGGGCTCTATTCCCAGCTTCGTGGAGTCGATGCTTAGAGCAGGTCAATCAACTGCAGGCAGCGTGGTCTTTCCACTCTTTTTTTTTTTTTTTAACATCTGTGATTGTTGAATTAGTTAACTCCAGACTAAACCTTGATGCTTGTCAAAGTACTGTGCTGCAGTTGCACATCATCTGATGTCTTTGGATATCCCACTAAGTCCTCAACTGCTTAAAAAAAAGTAGGCGATTTTGGGACAAACTGGTTCAGTACATGTGGAGAGCTGCTCTGGGGACTTCTCCCAACATTCTGGTGGTTCAAGGGTGTATCAGATGTTTTCTATTTACCATGTTCTGTTATATATATATATATTTGTAGCATGTGAAAAATTCTTTGTGATAGTTACATGGATGAAATTAGTAGTGTGTGGAAATGCCAGACAATACTTATTTTACGTTTCTGTGTTCAACTTCTGAGGTTTGAGTGGTAACCGGCTAGAGGGAAATACTTATTTTTATTCCACATTGATCTCATGTTCATTGTCATAAAATATGATCATATGAGTGTTTTTTGCATCTCTTACTCCGATTTTCACGCTGTACACAGAACTGTACAGCTGATGAAATGCACACAGTGTCTTAGTTTTAAAACCAACTTTTGACTTAATTCTTTCAGATCGGAACTGAAGAGTTTGCTCCAACTGCTGCTGCTGAGCAGCTGGTAAGGTGAAAGCTGTTTGAAAGCGTAGTCACAACGTGCCAGTAACTCACAGCTCAAAGAGCTTGGTTCTGCCTGTAAATATTTGTACTTCAGGAACTGCTTTTTATTGCTTTCTTGGATAGCAAATGGCTTGCCTGTAAATTTTTTTTACCCGGTGAGGGCTCTTTTACTTGACCACACTTGTGTTCTGCTTATAAATACTGCAGCCACTCAGGATTGCTGAAGTTTGGGATGTTCTGTAAAACAAGACTGTACCCTGGGGCTTCATAAACTCTGCGTGTTTTTCTGGAACAGCTGCACTTCTACACAGCCGCAGCTGATCTGCCCAACACCTTTCCTGTCCTTGTCCTTGTCCTTGGAAGTTTGCTCTTCTACTCATTGGAAGTAACGGCATGGCCATGTAGCAAACCATTCATAGCCTTCATGTTGCTGGAGCCAACCTGGACCGTGCAGACCACTGGGAATGCACCACCATGCCATCTCAACACCGTGAACAGAGCAATTGTACTGCCCAGACAGCAATCTCTGAAATCATTTACTTACTGTAAGCAAAAGGGTTGAGGCTGAGGTGTTATTTCAGAGAAAATGCGCAGAGGCCTGGTTTTCAAATATAGGTGATAAATTGTATTGGTGGGTGAGGGACTTGGGCCCGCAGATGGCCGTGTTGGGCCTCTGATGACAATTTGATCAGTTAAATGGCAAGATAAACCTGAAAGTTGGGGTGTGAAGCCTCTGTGTCTGGCCATCAGTGCTCCTGACACCTTTGGAATAAGGTGTATCTCACCTTAGTGGCTGTGTGCTGGTGGAGGCTGCACCCATATAAATCCAACTGATGCTACAAAAGGTCAGGTTTTCCTCAATCTCTTCTTGTTTTTATTCTTTGTAAGTAAATGACATTAAATTTAAATGCCCTTAACATTTGAAATTAACCAGTAATTGCATGAGCTAGTTAGGGGTGAATGTTTAGGACCAGTCCCTCCTAAAGTGAATGGGCAGGCAGTCACCCTGTCTGCTGACCTTATGCCATTGGTTCTAGATGGTGATTTCGTCTAATAAGTGGCTTTAAGGCAGAAAAATGTGTGGTCTTGATACTGTAAGCGGCCAGGAGTATACAAGAGGTCGGCTAACCAAGATGATCTCCCATCATTGCTGCTGAATCACTGCAGTCTTTTTCAGAAAGGTCAGTTAAAGCCCAGGAAAATGAATGAGAAAATTAATTTTTTCTTCTAGTTTACATGACAGATTGTTGAGGGTGTTTTGAAGAATCCATCATCCTGGTACTGATAGTTAAACCTTAGAACTGCACGGTTGGGTTATATCCATATAAATCAATGGCCACCTGGATAAATCATAAACATTAGAAGCCTCCAAACTGGGAGGTGAAACTTCTGAGCAGCTCATGAACTCGGTGTGCTGACATCAAACCATCTCCAAAGTCAGAGACGGGAGGTACAGGCCAGCATGCTGTGCTGTGGCTCTAGCAGATGCATCGTTCTCTTTCAGCATATACAAAAAAAGTGACCGCCTGCTGCTGCCCTTCCTCCTTGGCTGAGATCAGCCCTTCCCAGGCCGAGCACTGAGCCTCCTCAGTCCTTCCAAATCTGCTGTTTTTCTTTGTGGAAGCATCTCTGAGCAGAACTGCATTTGCTGAAAGTAAGGGATAAACCAGTGTGTTCTCAGCGTCTCAGCTGGGGTGACTGCAGGCGATGACAGGAGCAGGGTGGAAGGAAGGCTGTTTCCCTGGTACGTGTGACAGGAGAGTACCTCTCGTCTGCCTGGACCCGTTTGTGAACCTCCCCAGGGAATTGTCGTGATAGACTGACAACCTGCGAAACCGTGACGTCAGTATCAGATCATCCTTGTGACCTTCGTGCATCTTCCCCACTACCTGCTGCTCAGCTTTCAGCACGGAGCTGGCAAGATGTGTTTCCGTAGGTTGCAGGGGTTGGAAATGACTTTCTACAGTAATCCCAGTTCAAAAATTGCATGATGTTTTGAGAGAGGACAGATTTTTTTTTTTTTTAAATGAATATTGTTAGGCAATGTAATACTTCAAAAGAGAAGTTGTTTTGTCACACCTGGAATACCATAAAGACGAAGCGAACTGGCCCTGGGTTTTGAAAGACACTTTTTTTACTAAATATTGCAGGTTTCAAGATCAGAGGGGAGTCCTAATGCGAAATGAAGAGATGACTTCGAAATGGTGCAGTAGGAAGGAGAGGCTTTCTAGTCTTTTGATTATGGTGCTGATCTGAATAGAAACACCCAAATCTATTTTGACGTGGTGGTTGGAAACAAAGCTAACACAGTTTCCAGGAATGTCAGTCATACTCGATGAAAATTTATTTCCCTCTGTCTTAAAATTGTACCACCTACTGAAATCAAAACCTGTCTTTCCTTTGGCTTGCTGGTGTGTCAGATAGAAGCACACATTTAGCTGAATTTCATGCAATCTTTGTCTCTTTCAGTATTCAGTTTGAATTTCTTTAGTGTTAAGATGCACTGAGAGTTTCGCAGTAAATCCTCATTATAAATACACATGCTAAAGAGGCTCAGCAGGCACAGCTAGAGTCGTTACTCGTGTAGCATATTTGTTTTCTTTTTTTAACCTACTCTGATTCAAATGAAACCCTGTTCTTGCTGTTTAACTTGATTTCAAACACTTTGAACAATATATCCAAAGGTGCCTGTTGTGACACAGAGTTGAAACCACGTCATGAATTTGTTAGAGGAAAACCGAGCTCGGTGCCTGTCCTTTAAAGGCAAAAAGTGGAGCGCTTTATGAAAAAGTTTGCAAAAGTCAGCTGTAATGTCAGGTTAAAGAAAAGGTGAGTAATTTTGAAGCAAGCTAGCAGCGCTGGTGAAGGGTTCACCTCTGGCAAGATGATGTAGCTGTTGGTGTTCCTCAGCCTTCAAACTCCTGTGGCGCTTCTGGGCCACTGTAAGCGACACTGGTGTGGGAAACACGCGTGGGAGCGTATTGACACTCCCGGTTAAAACCATGGATCCAAAATAAGTGGGTCTTGAGATGGGCTTTTGTGGAGGAGACACAGTTCTGGTGAAAAGGTGCTAAATGAAGGGGGTTGAATCTGGTACTGTGCAGCAAAGAGAGGGTCGTGCTGAGAAGTGAGGTTTGTGGGGGAACGACACTGATGGCAGGAGAAGGGCAACTTGAACTGTCTGCCGCAGTATGGCTGAGGAGGTAAGAATAATTTTTAAAGAGTTTGAGATTAGCAGCTAAGGAATGGCACCTCCTGCCCTTCCTTGGGAATGATAGTTGTTCTTCATGTGAATGGCACCATGTACAAATCCATGATAAGAAATGCTGTGGTTCTGCTCCCACCAAGCTGCACGCCTTCTACTTCAGTGTTTTGCTTTACTAGATTGGTGCTGGTGAGGGACACCATCAACTGCGTTTGCTTCATTCCCCAGCAAGAGGGGAATCGGCAAGCTCTCTCAGTAGCTTGTGTTTTGCTTTTATTAAAGCTTCTCTTTCAGCGTTTTGAATTCATGTGTTCCTTAGCTTGTTCTCCTCCCAGGACAAGACACTTGACTAGTGGGGACCAGCCAGATCACTCAATCCGTTTTCCTCTAACCAGGGAGGGAAGAGAGACATGAGATCATTCTCCAAGTTTTCCCCATCTTGTGCTGTGAGGGGAGATCTGTTTTTCTGTGCAGGAGGGTGGTCATCAACGCTTTCAGTACTGAAGATTCTTTCTACTGATTAATTTCTTTGTATAATGTTTATTTAAAGAAAAAGAAGCTCTTTTCCCAGACAGAATCGAACTATAGATGTAGTAGCTGTGCTTTTGCCCAGCTGGATGGTGGGCAGGTGGGTGTCAAATAAGATGGCAATGAAATAACGAAGCGCTTTAAAAGAGATGAGTGCAGCTCCCAGCGAGACAGAGCGTGGCGAGGAGGAGAAACTGGTTGGGGAGCATCTAGAAAAATCTGAACGTACAAACAATTGAATGCAGTAATGATCCTAAAGAATTGCTTATCAGCTTGGTGAGTTCTGGTGGTTTGTTCAGACAAGTTGTAAGTCAGAGAGGGAAATGGGGACGTTAGGGAGAAGGAAATTAGCAATTCCTGTGACTGTCAGAGTAATAATGGGACAGATGCCCAAATCTAGCTGTGAAGCACTTGAATAGACCCTCTCCAGGTCCTGCCTTAGCTCCCAAGAAGGCTCAGAGGGGTTCTCTGCTTGGTGTTGGGCAAGGGAAATGCAGGTGGGATTTTTAAAGGCACGTGTGGAAGACTCCCACTTTGTAATTTCTGATGGCCCTTTATGGCTTTGAAGTTTTCTGTCCCGAATCAGTAACTGCAAGAAAATTAGTCTGATGCGATGAGCCAGATCCTGAATAGCTCCAGGTTGGCGTGGCTGTGTTGAGCTCAAGGACTGCAGCAGCTTTTCTGCTGTTCTTGGATGCAGAGGAACGTTGGCAGTTGCCTCGGTCCCCCACAGTGCTTCAAGGGTTAATGCTTTTTGAAGTACTACAGTGTTTAATGCTTGCTGACATTTAACTGCAACAAAGCCTATGGAATGAAAAATAAGGTAACTGGAGATTTCCTACGTCAGGAAGCGTCTAATTTGGGAAGAAGTTAGTTTCTATACTGGACGTTGCATCTTTGACCCTAGAGCTGAGTTAGGCTTTGCTTCTTGTTCGTATTAAAATGTACCGATTTCTAATTCTGTGGATTTTTAAGTCAAATATTTTCCACGTGAAGAGAGTTCTTGTTTGGTTTGGTTTTTTTAGAGGCGAGGGTGTTTGGGTTTGGTTTTCTTTTCTTTTTTTTTTTTTTAAGAATAAGAAATTATGGGGGAATATCCCGCTATAATTTTTTTCATGACTTGTTTTGCTTCCCTGATGGTACTTGAAATACAGTTTCTGTGTATTTGTAAACAAACACACTTTCTCCTGCAAGATGTTCCTATTACTGCTCAAATGTCTCAATATAAATTTTGATGTGTGCTGCGCTCAAGTGGAAAAGCATCACAAGTCTCTTTTTTTTTTTTCCCTCTCCCAACCATTGCCAAAGGTTACTCAAAGCGGTGGCATTATTTAATTTAAGGTGTTAGAACCATTCAAGAGAAAACTCACCTGTTGCTTTTGAAATTGTCCAATGCTGCCTTTGCCTCCAGCGAAGGAGAAAAGGATTTAGTTTTCCTCGCAGAAGGATACTCTCATCGGCTTCATTGTTGACGTTGTACCTCTGCATTACTCCTGGTTCAAGGATCATAAACTTCGTCAGGTTGATTACTCACCAATTAATCTCAAATGGATTTCACTGTCTAATCTCGTTACGTGTGTTTGTCGTACGCTGCTGTGTACCTCTTGTAAGGCTTCCAGCAGCCTTGGTACGGGTGCTGGAAGCCCTTGACACGGAGGGAGCTGTGCTGTGGCATTTCTAAATGTCAAAACTGACACACGGTTGGTTCAGCCTGGACTGTCTCTGGGGCTGCCCCAGTTAGACTAGTCCTAACCTAGGTGGTGGCTCGTCTGAGCTGTTACGTGTTGCTCATACACGTGTTAAGGGGCAATCATGCTCTGCGCTGTCAGTCACCAACTTCTGTTGTTACCAGGAGAAGAAAGGGGAGAAAAACCAAGCAGCAACCTCTTACCCTAATTAATAGGCTCGTGAAATTGTGAGGTATGCCAGGTGGAAGATCTGGGTAACAGAAGTAGAACTGCAAGTATTTGTTACTGTAAGGATGAGAATATTTTACAACTGATAGGTGAACAATTAGTGTTAGAGTGGAGCAGAAGTTAACCTCGTTTGCAGGGTTCTCTGGTTACTGGTACTTCGTGCAAACTGCTCTGAGAAGTTCACTACGACTGGAAATCAAGGAGAGTTGTCCTTTCTGCTTTCCTTAATGAAAAATACGTTACCTTCTGTTTCCATCTTCATTTAAGTTCTGCTTCTGCTTGCTAGAGCAAATCTGTAGCTAGACCACTGGTGAATTTTTCTTCAATTAATATCCTTAATTACATTGTAATTTCAGCCTTGTCAGTCAGAAGCCTGCCGTTAGAGTTGAGTTCTCTGCAACAATCAGTATGTCAGGATTTTTTTTCTTCACATGCCACAGGACACTTATGAGGGGAGAAAACCCCCCCACAAACTTTTAAAAATGTGAACTACTTTCCTGTATAGGTATTTCAGCATCGTGTGGCGCTGCAGTTTGCGGGTCAGGTATGAATGAGTCCCTCTTGTTGGATGCTTTGCGAAGTCCAGCTGCGCACTGCAGTTATCTGAGGGTAGATGGGGATACTATACGATCGTTATTTTCCTTAGCACAAAACTCCTTTGACTGTGCTAAATCAAAGCTTTCTGTAGCTGGTTGCCTGCCAGTCTCGTACGCCAGCGAACCTTTTGGATTGAGCTATTCCATCGTTGAGTTGGGGTTCGGCACCCTACCGTGTTCTGGCGTTCCCTGTGCTGATGCCTCCTGAACTCCCAGCGTCAACTGGCCTTTTCTGCCAGGCTGTCCGGTAAGATGACCCACGTTAAACTCGGGACGATTGTCCGAAAGGGGCTGTTCTGTCCTTGGACTTGAGAAAGATCGTTTGTGCTCCACACAGGGCTGTTTCCAGTGGTGCGGTGAAGGGCAGGAGGGCTGCCCAGGCCAGCCCCACGCAGGGGGTCAAGCTTTCCCCAAGCTGCTTCCCACGTGTGACTTGGAGGCTGATCCTGAGCCTGGCTGGCTGCAGGGGCTGCACGTGCTCTGGGAAGGCTTGTGAGCGGGGAGAATCCCGGCTTTTCGAATCCTTTAGAAGGCAGCTCATCTCTTTGTTCAGAGGCCCCTCGTACTAAGTCCAAACTCGCTCGTCTCCTTGCTGCAGTAACATTTGGGTGGCTTAATGAATTATTCATGTCCCTCTTTGTGTAGGGCCTTGATTTGCTTTTGAAGGTTGTCAATACAAACAGCGCTGCCAATTGATACCCTTAGCGTAGGAGCTGTGATGAGGCAAGAGCCTAAAATGTGTCTAGAAGTTACAAAATTACATTTTGACACGCTATTGTCATAAGAATATATTCAGAATTAGGTTAAAAAAAAAAAAGAGAAAGCTGTGATAGCAATATACTACGTAGCAACACGTGGTTTCAGGAAGAATTCCTGGAATTGTGTTCTGTAGGTGCATCACCGCTGTGAGCAGCTGTGTTTCAGCAATACAGTTCTTCTTGTTGCTGGAGACATCAGACCCTTAGAAAAAAAAAAACCAAACCCACAAATAACAAAACAAAACAAAAACCCAACAAAAACCCCGAACAAATAAAGCAAAAAACGCCATATGAGGTTCCCCCCAAACACCTCGTGCTATGTGTGCTCCCTTCCTAACCGTTTGGAATTTTATTTACCGTTTGTGGAAGCTGAAGGGTTTAAGGACGCCGCTCGGGTTAGCTGGCAGGAGATGTTTGAGCTCCACGGCCGGGTGGCCAGTCCTGACAGCAGCGGCGATGCGGTGGCCGTCAGTCGTTCAGCTGCGCGTGAAGGATGGCTTCGCCGGAGACAGCCGGGAACGGGGAGGTGCTCTGAGAGGCAGGGAGCCTTGTGAGAAACGGCCCTGCTTGGTACCTCTGCTCCTGCCTGTCGGACTAATGGAATAACAAAAGGTGGCAGGAAAATAATTGCGTTCTCTTTACTAACGAAAGAGCGCTTGAAGTCGCCGGTAGTTTTACTGGCTTAATTACTTTGCAATGGCAATGCTCGGTGCCTTTGATTCGAGTTTTGTAATAGCAATTACATGGGCTTATTAGTTCCTGGGTGAACCAGGCGATTTTTTAATGCAATTACATTTGAGATGTGTTAAAGCACATAAGGAAAAGGACTGAAGAAAGAGGGAGGAGAAGCAATTAGTGAGCGGGAGGGGTGTGCTGGGGGGAGGTCCCAGAGGGGACCAGAGCTGGGTTCTCAGCTCCTGCTTGTTTTTCTTGTGGTTTCAGTCCCACGGTGGCTTCAGCACCTTGAGGTCTTCTGAAGACATATCTATTTACTTAGCATTAGATCTTATGTAGAAATAAAATCCTACTTGGGTGAATGGAAGAAAATGAAAGAAAAAAGTAATTTAGCAATGTTTCTAAACTTTGTTTCAAACCCCTTCTATATATTTTGTAAAAGGTGGCCGTGAAACTCCTGTTCTTGTTTCCTGGTGGAACTCTCTGAATTCAAAGCTAAAACTAAGGTGTATGTTCAGCTTCACAAATAGTTTTGCCTTTGCTAGTTCTACAGTTCTGTGTAGAACAATGAATTTAAATGAAGAACAACCATTTAGAAGGCGGTATAGTCCTAGTGGTCAGCAGCTTGTTCGGGTGGGCTCAGGGGTGCTGTCGCTGGCCTTCAGCCGTTGTCTCTGCTGCTGCAGGAGAGCGTCCCGAGAGAGTGTCCCACGCTGGGGCAGCCTCGTGTTTGTCCGCTGCGTGAATGGGTCCGCAGCGCGGCCGGCAGCCGTGTTGCACGGCCTGTCCCACGTGCTGCGCGGGTCGGCAGGCACAGCTCTGGGTGGGAGGAATTGCGCTTCTCTGGCAGCTTACCGCTGCGGGAGGAGTGTCTGTCAGGCTCCGCATCGGGGTGGTTTATAACAACACTCTGGGTTTGGCTCGATACCACTTGTAACACAAAAGGCATCTCAGATTTGAAGCCGTGTGAATCTGTGTGAGGGCACGTAACGCGTCTGGAGCTGTTGGGGGGGTCATGACGTGTGCTCTGTGTTCAGGGCTGTGGGGCATTAGCTGACATCTTTTTCACTTGATAGTGAAGCGAGTTTGGATTAACCGCTGATTCTGAAATGACTGAAATATTCCCTTTCGGATGACAGCAGTTGTGGGGGTCTTGGAGTAAAACGTTTACTCCAAGCAGTAGGATGCCATGAGAGACAGCACAAGAAGGAAGGTGCAAGAGTCTGAGCAGTAAAGTTGCAGTAAAGCTGTCTTCATGGCTGGTTTTTATCGTTGTAGCTGTTAGTGTGTTACTAGCCTGGTACATTGTCTGACTTGAGTTAATTATAGGTGTAGATATCTATAGGTACAGGTGTAGATATTTATATTTGTGTGTGTATGTGTTGGTACAGTAGGTGTTTTTTCTGTGTTCTACTATTTGCAAATATGAAAAATTTTTAGATCTATCAGGCAATAAAATTTGTAACCCAGATGGAAGTACACACGCTGCAATGCAAATATTCGAGCCAGCAAATTTATAATGAGGATCTATAGGGTAGACAAAGATTGAGGAATGAATTAACCATCTCACATTTTTGCATGCAAAATGAACAGAAGGTCCTCGGAGACTTTCAAAGGTGACAAAAACATTGTTGTGGTTTATGGAGGAAAGTTAAAGATTTCCTTTTGCTGGGTTTGTCCTTGAGTGGTTTGTATTGTTTAGAGAGGGAACAGCCACGCTGCAGTGTGTGTAAACACATGGCGTCAGAATTAATTATTGTGTTGCACTGAAGTTGGTTGAAACGAGGCCAAATTAAAAATTCCCTTGGATTAGTTACATTAGTACTTGCTTGTGGAGTCAGGCCCTATGTATCTCCCTGACCATTGCAAAAGCTTCAGTCAACAGAAAAGTAACCAACACTTTGGGGTGACGTGTTGGGAAGGGCAAAGGAGCCGTAAATAGTTGTTGGAACAGGAATTATACTGACACTAGACTTTTGAATACTTTAAAAATTGGAATGCAGCTTTTATGGCAATATTGAAAACCCACTGCTTTTTAGACAAGTTACTCATTGACCCAAAATATCCGTGGAGTGTAGAATTCTGATTTTAAATTTAAACTGTTGGTTTTTTTCTCTTTTAGAGCTGCGAGACGGTGTGGTGGAGAACAACTAGACATGTTCGCTTACCTTCCACAGGGTAAGTCTGTCTGTCTGCAAAGAACTGAAATGGTCTGCCTTGGCTTGATGTGCCCAGCCCTTGCGCGTCCCGTAACTTGTTGCTGAGAGCGCGTCGTGGTGCTGATGGCTGAGGGTGCTGAGGTGGTGTTGCTCGGTGCTGTGGGATATGCCCGTGTCTGTCCCGAACGCCAGCAGGGATGATCTGTGCCAGGGTTAACCTGGTGCTTTTTTATTATTATAAGGTCATGGCTTGTGTAGTGTCTTACTAGGCCGTATCTTCCTGGCTTGTAAGTACATGTTCCCTCTGAAACTGTTTTCCCATAAAGTGGGAAGGGTTTTATTCAGCTGCATTTTGTTAAACTGTGTATAGCACCCAGGCACAGCCACGGCCTGTGGGTTTTTCAGCTGGTTCTTACTTCTTTCTGTGAGTCTCCAGGCCTGTTGGAGAGATCTGTGGGGTGGGGGGGTATCATGCCGGTAATGAAATGCTGGGTTCAAGACGAAAGGCGGTCATTTCAAAACACTTTTACTTTTAGATCCCCCTTTTCTTAGCCTTGGATGCTGTTTCCCTCTGCCCTCCTTCAGCGTGATTGCTTGCCAAGCCGTGTGAGGCAACTTAAAACTGACATCCAACCACAGCTTGAAATGTGCCTTGAAATCTGTTTTAATTAGATAGGAGCCATAATAATTTAATTACAGATCCACCCACTAAATTGTCTGTTTTGAGTTGTAGCAGCCACGCTGTGTACAGAAACAAAAACGTTTGGAGCAGATACCTCGCCGATTTCTATTGAGGGCATTCAAGCTCGGAATGAAGTACTGGGGTACTGTGATTGTTTAACCTCTAGCTTGCGAATTGCCCACATTCCTTGTAAAATCTGCCAGATTTATCTAGATGTAAGTCAGCTCTGGCTTACAGCTTGCTCCTGGGGGATGAAATGCCTCGTGCATCTTGCACTGAGGAAGCACCTGCCTGCAGGGTCCTGCCATACTGGTGGTAAGGAGCGTACGGCCACCAACAGGTGACTGGGGCTTGAGAGCTGTCTCGTCGCTTTGCGTCCAGACCTCTCAAATAATTATTTCCCCATAAATTTGATTGAAATATGTACCATTTAAGATGGAATTCTGTCCTTCGGTGTAGATATGTAGAGGCTGTTGTCCAAGAGGAGTCACTGCTGGGGCATGGTGTCTGGGTTGCTGTTCCGTCATCTGGTAACAAGTACGAGTTATGGCTGTTTAAACCTGCAGTTGGCAGAAAGGCTGATGGAGTAATTAGTACCTCATCATCCCTACTTAATATGTAGAGTAGGCTACGTCATTTGGATCCTGCAGTGATTTGTGTGCATTACAGCAGGAGGGAGATCAAGGAGTGAAGGCCCTAACTGGAGAGGAGAGACTGTCTCCAAAGAACCTGCAGCTGCAGAGGCAGGAGCCGACAAGCTGGTTAATGGAAAACTTCGTGTGTGATCCTGTTGCAAAACACCACTTGCTGCAAAACACCACTTGCAACCCTCCGATTGATTGAATCAATCGATCTGTCTGTCTATCATGGATGCAAACAGTGGTGGTTCGAGTTAGTGTGAGAGCAGTGGAGTTGCACTGGGGGAAAATACCTGCACACATGCCAGAGGTGCGGCATCAGCGTACCTAAAATATGCAGTACTGGCCAAACAGGAAATACTCATTGCAGTTCATTCTGAACTATCTAAAATAAGGACTTAAGTAGATTCTTGAAGGGCTTTGTGTGGTTTAATTAGAATGTCTGAAGAAATACTGTGGTTGATAGGTCAGATGTTCTTTAGTTATTGCGGCTCCTACCCATCCTCTCGTCAGCTTGAGGGTGTAATGTTTGCTGTCACTTTGCTCACACGCAGATTAAAGGTAATCTTTAGATTCAGAGTGTTTTGTATCTTCATATTCACAGCTGAATAATTTTCTGTCTGGTGATTTCTGCTTGTGTCTAAATCCTTGAGATGTTTGATGGATATTTTTTCCAAAACGGTTGGACAGCTATTCTCATGAAATCCTGTTAAGGGAATTTCTTAGTGGTTAGCAGTTAAAGATGGAAAACTGTAAAGTCTAAATTAATTCTGCTCATGTTGTCAATGGTATAAATTCCCATTTAAATCAGCGCAATGACATGATGAAACCTGAGGGACGGGAGTGCACCTACATGCGGGTGGGTGCTAGAAGGCAGCTGGTGTGCTGGGGCGTAGGCTGGGGTATGAATGAAACCTTAGCTGTGTGTTCAGGAAATTTAAGAGCAGAACATGGCTGGAATGAAACCTCTCCCTAGAAGAGGGACTCTGGGACTTGGAGAACCCATCGGTGGGAAACTGGGGGGCCCACGTTGCTGCAGTGGGGTCCTTTGCTGTGTGGTGACAGCTGATACCAGTTCCAGATGGTTACCCTCCTGCAGATGGCTCACGATTTGGGGATGGCAGGTGGTGGTGTTCTGTCCTGGGCTCTGCCGGAGGCAGCTCCCAGGGCAGATGTTTTCTGCTGTTTCAAATGGTCGTTACGAAGAAATAACTTGGTGTTTTTATCATTATTTTTAGGAAGAATTTTTCTTACTAAAAGCTCATTGCAAGGCAGCGGGCACCATTGTGACTGAAGGCCTCACGGTTTAAGAATTAATTTGGGCATCGCCTGTTGCAGGGTTGGACCGAGCTGCTCGTATCGGCCGCCTCTGCAGGAGGAGGCTGAGGGATAACACTTGTCAGGGGCTTCTCTGTTTCCTTGGATACAAGATAATTTAAATGCCATTGACTTTATTGGCATTAATGAAAATCTTCTGGGATCCACATCTTTGCATGATATGCGGTGATTTCATTTGAGTCCTAGGCTGTGTTAAACCATTAGCTGGAGGGATGTTGTATTTTGGGTACCGGTCTAATCGCCTCTCCAAAGGGGTGAAAATGGCTTAGGAAGACAGAAATATTAATAATGTGTATTTCTTTCTATTAAATATCCTCAAATGGCGTATTTTATTGTTTGAATCTTTCCTTCTATGGCACTGATATGGCACAAAGAAATTTTTTTCCCCCAAAACTCAAGTATGTATTTCTTGGCAAACACCTATAATTAGGTCAGAATTTTATAAAAGGCTTTCTATTTGCATAGAATAGCATTAATTTTGCATTCTTCTATCAAACGGAACACAGAGAAGGAACAAATAATTTATTCATGCAAAACCAACCCACATGAATCATTTATTTACCTCTTCTGATAATTTACCAGCTCACTTTTTATGCATCAAGCTGCAAATTAATCAGAGTTTTCTAGGAGTTGATTTTTGTCCAGAAAAAAAGTAATAATGACATAAATAGCTTTTCCAGTATAGAAAATCATCATGTGAACTTGAGTAAAAAATCCATACAGGATTTTTGTTGTGGTTTTTTTTTTTAAATAAGTAACTGTCTGAAAGAGCAGCTATAAAAGATACAGTTTTTGCTGTCTTTAACCTTCAGAAACTATTATTAACAAAGAAGAATTTCATGTTCAACCCTGTCGAGTTAATCCATGGATTCAGAGCAACTCCCCTGAGTTCATTAACAGTTTTCACCAGTGTAAATAAAACTAAACCTGGTGCAAGGGCTTTAATCTGCAAATGCGTGTGGAAGTAAATGAGAAATGTACCAACTGTCTTGAACTGTGCTCCATTTCCAGCATCAAAATTTAATGGAGCAAATTCTGCTCCTGCTGAGCCCGGTGACAAATGACCCGTTGAGTTCGACCAGTGCCGAGTTTGGCGCCAGTTCAAATACGCTGTTACGGGTCGGTGTGGTTCTGAATTAGACGCTGTTTGCTGAAGCACCTTTGGAGATCAGGGCTGCTTCTTGTATTTTGTTACTGATATTTTGGTTAGAGCTGAAAGAGGCTGTGGCAGAGCAGGGAACAAGGGCTGTGTGATAACCTACGTACCACCTGGCTGCACTGATTCGAATGTTTAGGTAAGTACCAAACTTTGACCAGTTTTTTACAGAATATTGCGTAGCGTCTGATGTCATGTTGATCTGTGAAATGTTTAAAAAACGCAGTATTAAACAAAAAAGTGGATTAGAGCTGACATGCTGTATTAAGGAAATGTACGGTCACTGATTCCAACGTAGGCTTAAAGAGAAAAGCATTCTTTGGAAATAGCTTTGGTGTAGTAGCTGTTCTTTAAAACTAGCTCAAACCAAAAAGCGAATAGCATTGCAATTTCCAAAATCGTTAAGAGTGTCAGAAAAGCAAGCAATGATTAGGGTTTCAGTCTTTAAAGGATTACTGGTGACTGCTGTGCTGGCCGCCCTCTCATTTACTTGTTTCTCGTACGTGGCTAGATGGGCAGTTCGATTGACTTGGTGTGTCAATCGGAAACGTTACTTTTCCTAATTCCATGAAGACTGTTTTGCATGTTGCTAATTAGTTTGCTTTGTAATTACGTGTTAACTAAAGTTTCATCACAATGTTGCCCTGACGTGAGAAATCTGCTGCAGAGGTTCCCGGGTGCCAGCCTGGCCTCTCTTCTGAAACCACCCCTGTCCGACAGTCTGCGTTTGAGATGCGTGCCACGGTGAGGACGAGTTAATCGTGGTAGGGCCCTGTGAAATTCAGGAGATTGGGTCTTGTATCTGCTAGTGGTTTTGTAAAGTCTTTGCTGTGAATTAAAGCATGCGAGTAAGTGATTAATGAGCTGGCCTTAAAACTCGGTGGATTTGGGTTCAGTTCTGAGCTCGGCCAGACTTCCTGCATAAGTATCCTGGTTTGAGTATCAGGTCGCCATTCGTGAATCCAGGTTTGGTACTTCTCAGTCCACTCTCCTCTCTTTAAAGCGTAGAAGTTGCTGCTCTTCGGGTGTGGAACAACTATCCTTGGTGAGAGCCTCCATGTCTGCCAATAACGAATTCCAAACCCAACTAGACACGGGACCGAGCAGTCTTCGGCCGCAGACCTTGCTTTGGGCAGGAGGGTTGGACTAGGAGGGTCTCCAGAGGCCATCCTCCCTCCCCATCTCAGTGATTCCATGATGCTGTCAAATAACAAAGGCAAGGTGCCCAGTGAAACGACAGAAAGATGCCAGGCCATGCTGTAATTGAGAATTACTCAAGGCTATCATTTTGTCCGGCACTAAAAGCTTCACAATTGCAGGAAGATGATCTTAACAAAGATGAAAAGTGCTGCCGGTTTTTTGACACTATAGACAAGGGCCTGTCGGGATCTTCCATTACAACAAACGTGGTTGTAAAGGCTAATGTAACCTTACAGAACAGGTATTTGCTCGGAATTAAAATCGGGTAGGGCAGCACAAAGCTGTTTCGTTTTGTATTCTGGTGAACTTTTTTATTCTAGTGAATGGGTAAGCTCTTGAGCCTTTCATTGATAATTTTATATGAACTTAGTTCAGGCCGCTTGAGCAAATTGCGACCCAGAACGACAGAAATTACAGAAGCTAGTGTTTTATGGATGCTTCATAGCTCTGTTAGGAATAAGTTCTCTTAAAACAGTGTGTATTTATGTCACAAGAGTCGCTGCTGTAATTGCAATTACCGTACTCTGTTGTCAGCGGTCTGGCAGACAAGGCACGTGCTAAATGCCCATGGCGATGAAATACTTCCTTGCTCACAGAGGAGGACATTCCTGGTGCTGTGGAACTACAGTGTGGTGCAGTTTCCTTCTCCAGTCTGTCAGTTTGTGTCTCAATATTTAGAAAGTGGTAAAAAAAAAACCCCTCCAAACTGTTCAGAATTTATCTTGGAGAGGATAGCTTTTGATCAAAAAAGTGTTCTATCCATAGCATCCCACCTGATTTCGGGTGCGCGTGTGTTAAGGGTTCAGTGTGGCTGACAGACTGATCGTTCATTTCATCCCTTGATCCTTCGTGAAGGTCCAATATGGGGTGTGCAGCGAGAGAACCTACACTGGACAGAGGATGGGTGGTGTCTGTGCTGCGTGCACGCTCAAACCGGGAGAGCCCAACCTACCTCTCGCAACTGTTACCTACTTGTAAAAACGTCCCGTCCGTTGGCCAGATGGGCCCTTTCGTCTCCTTTGTGAAGCGTTATTTTTTTGAAGAACAATTTAGATTTCGGCCCCTGTGGAATCTGGTTCTTTTCTGAATGTGCACAAAACTCAATAATCTCTTGATGGATCGACACGTGCTAGTCCTAAGGCTTAAAGGTATTGCGCTAATACAAAGATCATGGTGTTTGTTAAAGATAATATTTTACAATCCCTTTCTTTTTTGTTTTAAATGCAAACTTACTGTTCTCACCGCTGCCAGCTGGCACCATGTGCACTGTGAACTGGAATTTCAGTTCTGGAGGATGAAGGTTTGTGGATCTGGCAGCTTGCTTCTGCTGTGCTGCACTCCAGTGTGTTAGGGTTCAGCACAAAGTATTTTTGTTCAGCAGTTGGGCACACGGAGCAGTAGAGAAGAACTACTTTATACATTCCACAGCTGATCAAGCTTTTCTCGTCTCTTTTTAGAATTGGGTCTGAGAACAGCTTCCATAACAGCATTTTCAACACTTCCCACTGCTGTTGGGTTCAAGGTGCTAATCAAGGAGCCTTGGAGTGCGAGAGCATCTCCCGGCCAGCTGGGAGCCGAAGAGAGGTGGAAGGAAAGTTGGTTGGCTCCCACCTCCCAGGGGTGCTCCGGGGCATTCTGGGGAGGGAGCTCTTTCTTCTGGAGTGGTGGAACAGCCCCCTGGGCAGGGCCAGGACCGCAGGGGCGCAGACTGAAGGTTAGAGAAATGGATTCCTGTCTCAGCTTGCTCCTCTTACCCGGCCGTGGGGCCTGTCCCATGTTACTTCACTGCTTTCTGGGGTGGTTCCACAAGTGAAAAATTGCAGTTGTATCCTTTTGGTGGGATATGGAGAAACTTGGGGTGTTTTCAGGGCTTTTCACGTGCTGAGATGAGGTGAGTGGGCTGCCATACAGTTCCCTCCTGACACAACAGCTTCAGAGTTCCAGTAAACGTAGATGTTTTCTCAGAATAAACACCTAGGGTCTTCTGGGAACAGCTCCTCCTTACTTGTCTTGGAGCAGTATGGTTGTGGTCAGGTTCAGCAGAGACTGGGACATGGAGTGCTCGGTGCTGCCAGGCCCCCTGGGGACAGTGTCCTCTCCAAAGGGCTTTTCTTCTAGCGGGTAGGGGGTGGTGGGAGAAAAACTGAAGTTTCTTTAACGTTCTGCACGAGGTTAATGGCAGAATCTCTTCCTTGCTTGGGTGTCCCGACTATCAGACCCGTGTACGTGGGTAATGCAAACAGTCTGATATTCTTTATGATGGTTAATTTGATTGGTAACAAAAACACTTTAAAGTTTATTGGATCTTCACAGGGCCTAGTTTCAAGGGTAATTAAACATCTCATTATATCTGGTAATGCTAATTGCATTTTTAATTTTATTTGTACACTGACATTTGCTTTGGCTAAAAATAGTCTTCATAAATGGGACTGAAAGGGAGAACTAGAGATGGATGTGTACGAGATGTGAATTACAGGTAATGGAAGAGTGTGGAGAGGTCTGTCTCAGAAACAAAGCTGCTTATGGTGATGGGCTTTTTTTAAGTTCAGAGTGTTGGTTGCTCGAAAAAAGGCATTTAAAAAGTAATTAAACTGATCAAGCCACGTTATGGTTATTTAGATTTAAATATGGCTAACATCTTGTTTGCATGGAGGAGCTAAAACCCAGTAAATATATCATATTTAAATCCATCAATATGCCTTAAACTGATGTCAGCAGCTCTTCCTTCTCTGGAAAAGTCTTGTTTGTGTTGTTGAAGCTTTAAAGTTTTAGATTTTACAAATATGACTAAAATCTTGCAGGTGAGACAATGATTTCTGTTTCCATCTATGTACTTCTGTGGAAGAAAAAAAAAAAGCTGAATTGCTGCTGCTTGGTAGACTTGAATTTAAAAGGGGAAAAATTTTGAAATGTATTGAAAAGCCACAAGGACAACATGAAACAGAAGAAAATGCAAGCTTGAAAATAATTTATTTGCTTTCTGAATAATTAAAAAGGCAGTGTGAAGTACATGATAATGCATGTCAGTCCTCAGCTTGTTGGCTATGCTAATTTATTCAATATATTATAGCTGGCAATTAATGTTCCTCTAACAATATGCCAATTAAAAATTCTTGCGTTTTATTAGTCATTTATCTTAGTCAGTTTTCCTGGAAGACAAACATTACAGCGCAGTGTTCACGAGTGCCCAGGTGATCCACGGAGGGTTGGATTCATCATCTTCGGTGGTTTTGCCAATGAGCCTCGGGGAGTCTGCTTGCTTTTGGAGGCGTTAGCTCAGCTTTTCACATCTTCACATGTGGGATGTTTTCAGATGGCACAGCTATTCCTTCCGACGCGTGTTTTGTTGATCGGCATTAAGCTCTGCTGATACTTAGGGGGCAAACAAAAGCCTCTGCTAGGTGGGAAATTTTTTTTCTCCCAAGCTACCAACAGTGAATTGGAAAGTGAGAGCTGAAGCAGAGTTCTTCACAAGGCAGCCTGTTGACATTACAGTAAGGTGGTTTTAATGATAGCTTTCCTGCCTTGACGTGCAAAATGATTCATCAATTGCCAGAAATATTCTGAAGATGTTCCCATTAGATTAAGAAGGTGGCTTGAAGTTGTAGCAGCATACACGCTCGCAACCTCTCTCGAAAGAAAGCGGCGCAATTTCTGACTCCTGTCGTCATCGGTGACCTTTGCTCGTTGCAGTAGCAGCGCGAGAGGTACGCGGGGTTTTGCTTTGGAATAGTTCAACCTTTTGCATATATCAGGCACTCAGTTTAATAGCTTTATCTCAGCAACATCTTGAAAGCATAATGAAAAATGACTTTTCTCTTGTCCCTGTTTGATAGCTTTGAAGCTCACGCTTTGAAGCGGCGTTGAATGTAATAGACTTTTCGCTGGATAAACTTTAAGACGGGTCATTCTTTCTCTGGGAAACAGAATTGTGCAGCTTTGTGTTGGTCCTGGGAGTCAACGTCCCCCCTTTTTTTAAGCGATGGGGTGAAAGGTGGTTTCATGAGACCATGGGAATAATCTTAATTGACACAAATCATTTAAGATACTGTCAACAGAATATTACTCCTAATCTGCTTTCTCTGTTTCATTTAGGGATTTCTATTTCTTTTTAAGGATTAATGCAAATTGCACGTAATTACAGATTTTGTAGGTGGAGGCAAGTCCTTTTGATACATTAAGCAGTGGCAGATTTACTCCTTCACGTAATCCTTAGGCTCCCATCTATGAAACTGTGTGAAATGGGCTTAGGGAACTTGTTCAAAATGGGTTTCCAAGTTCTTGCTCAACCAATTTCTAAACCACAGCCTATTTCGGTTGTAACTGTGAGCATGGCTCTCAATGGTAAGACTCACTAATCTTCTTAAATAACCTAATACTTAATATGATTGTGCCAAAGAAAACCAGGAAAGTGATCAGAAATTAAAGCAGCTGAAATGAGCTTTGTCTACAGAAGTCAATTACAACTGACTAGGAGAAATAAAAATGCCATGCTGGAAGATTAATTATCTCAGCAAATCTAGTATTTGAAACATGAGCAATTGATCTGCTGTCAAATGTGTCCAAAATCATTGAAACACAGATGAGTAAAATAAGTCTTAGCCTACTAATTAACTGTAATTTCTTAACACAAAATCTAAATAACAGAGCTTGCCAGGGTAGTGACAGTGTCACCGGGAGAGCCAGGCAGCTCTCGCAGGTTTTGTGGGGGTCATGACAGATTTCGGAGGAGCTTGTACTAAAAACGGGGCATCTTAGGTGTTCATTAATGTACAGGATAAACTACACCCTTGAATAGCTCCTGGGTATGTCCATCTCATAGCTGTAACTTTGAAGCTGATGTGGACTTTATTAAAAAAAAAAAATCATTAAAAAATACTTTGAACCTGAAAACTGCATTAATATTAAATAGCAATTAAAAATCTCTGTGTGCAGAGGAGCGCCACAAAGACATTTAAAGAACAACAAGATCCTCAAAAAGAGGATGGTGTCCTTTGTATCCACAAGCTTGTTCAGCTAAGGAGTGAGATCTGCTGGCTTTTTGCCAAGGCATACAGCATCATTTATTGCAGTAATTCAACCCAAAACCCGAAAAGCTAATCGTGTATCTTGGGCCTTGTGATTCACGGCAACATGACTGCTTCTTGACATGTTCTCTTTCTAATGGGAAACCTGCTGTCTGGTAGCAAGATCCTTTCAGTTTGTTGCTTAACCCAACTAATGACGGAGGGAGCACATCGTACCAGTTCCTTAAGAGATGCTCCCTATTCCTTTTATGTAAATTTAAAATGTATGTAAGTAAATAAATATGTATGTATCTCTGATAGCATGGCGTTTAAGGCTTTGATCTTGCAGTTAATTTATGGGGAAACAGTGGAATGATGTGTAACTAAAGGACTGATTGTTGTAATTGCTCTGCAGCGGTGCCGCCTCGAGCTCGAGCCAGCTAAATTCTGTCTCCCTCCAGTGTGAGAACTGTAGCAGCCACAGCAGGCTGCTTTCTTGCTGCAAATTCTGCTTTTATTTCAAGGTTGCAAATGCATATTTGAGTATGTTACTATGGGTCTGAAGTTGTGACAATGTGTGTGAAGTGTGCCTTACACCTGCGTGTGCTACCTAACTGCTCGGACTTTGGTCACCACGTTTATTGCACGTGGTACCTAAAAAGCCCCCATGTACCAACAGCTTTGCATTGTTAACTAGGGAAAAGCTAGTGGTGTTCAGGGAGGATTTTTGAGGAAATGGAGAAATTACACTGCTTTGGTACAAATTTGTTGAGCCACAATTTGTAGCATGTTAGTGCGAGGGTAAAATTTAGGGGAGAAAATCTAAGCGCTCTGTAAAACAAGTTAAGGCAATATATTACTCTGAATTGGAATAATGTACTTAATGCTATATAAATATTTCGAACTAAATGAAAGATTTTATAGAGCATTAAAAATTTATAGCACATCAACGGCCTTAAAAATGCATTTCCTTTCTTTCTACTTCTGTGCGTTTTAATCCGCTTGTCGTGGACTGTAACTGGTTTATTGTGGCCCTCTTATTTCTGAGCAGTCATTACAAACGCCCTTAAGTTTCAGGGAATGCATTTGTGGTGGTTGCTGTGTGATGACTGTTTTACTCTGTAAATAGGCTATAAATTATGTATGGAGCACTTATGAATTAATCTATAGTATATCTCATACTCATAAATATTGTACAGTACCTTGCAGCCTCTTTATAACTTGCCGGTGGGGATCTTTAAGTGCAAGGTTTTTCATGCTGCTCTCGTGTATCAGAAAGAAGTAGTTTTGATTTTCTGCAGTACTATTTTCGTTCCTCTTTCAATACTGCGCTTTGCAATGTGCGGAGCACAATTGTCAAATGTGTATAATGGGCCAAGGGACGTGCCTTGCTTCACCTTTCTGGTTTGGAAGGGAGGTAAATCACGAGTTTCATACCTGTGGCAGGTATTTCTTGCTTTCACTTGGGTCCTCTGAATAATACACATTTTCCCCAGGCAGCCAATTATGGGGTGAGGTTAATATGGGAGCAGATTGTAACCACAACCAAAGATCTCAGTAACCAGCTATCAAAACACTCTACATGTCTGTTGAGTGCAGAGCTAAAACCAAGATGCAGCGGTATATGCGAAGGAGTATTACAGGTAGGTTGGTGATACTTCAAAGAAACCCCACTAGCAGTGTTTAGCTAGCCTCCGAGTCAATTAATTTTCCTTTCAGTTAATTGGGCTAAGGTAGTTGTAGACTGTAACCTTTTAAGGAGCAATTCAGGAGAAATTAGTGATCTCCAGAAGAGATTTCCACGCGCCATTCAACGCGGTATCGCAGTACGCGCCCTGTGTAGTTACAGGTCTGCTGAGGTTTATAGTCACTGCGGAGGTGCAAGTCAGTAGCTGGGCTGGAAACTTATTCAAATGCCCTGAAGGAAAACAGCAAGAAAAGACTTTCCCTGTGACACTTTCAGGTTTGTGTGACATGGTGTTGGTCCAGCTGTCAGTCCCAGCGCCGGGGCTCGGCTCGGGCAGCGGTGCTTGCAGTGATTTGATGATTGGTACCTGCCCACAGCGCTTGCTGCGGCAGCAGGTGGAGGCTCGGAGAGCTGGGGGAACGGGTGCGCCGCCTGCCATCGCACAGATGAGCAGCTGAAGCAGAAGAATTGGAAGAGCTTTGTGAAAATTGGTGGAAGAGCCAAGAATAGAATTTTAGTTTCTTGACACCTAGCCGCATGCTTTGGCTAAAAGGTGAAGCTTCTGCTCAGAATGTTGAATGCGCAAGGTCCACCCTCGACTTCTTTTAGTAAGACTTCCTTATCATGCACCTTTAGTAAGACTATTTTCATCAGAGGAAAATACTGAATAAATAAACTCATAGAAATACGTTGTAGTCAAAACTGAAGAAAAATGTCAGAATAACCCACTTCCTCGTTATCTGTGGTGTTCGGTCCCTTTATGAATCATTTTGGAAATACCTCGTTAGT
Organism: Leptosomus discolor; assembly: GCF_034619465.1. Taxonomy (NCBI): domain Eukaryota; kingdom Metazoa; phylum Chordata; class Aves; order Leptosomiformes; family Leptosomidae; genus Leptosomus; species Leptosomus discolor. The sequence goes on from NC_141399.1 coordinate 2,434,078, forward strand.
CCCCTTCTGTTCTCATCCCCCTCCATCTGACAGACATCGATATTTCTGCTCCTCCCTCCTGCCACGTTCTGGACCACAGATCAGAGCAGTGCGTTCTGTGCTCGTGTTTGACCACAGCCATGACGGTAACAGCGACCTCAGATGCTATAGTGGGGGGTGCCGTGAAATTGCACCTAAACAAGCCCAGTTCTCCGAAGGAGAGGGGTGGTTGTTCCGTGTTCTTCTCTCTGCTCCAGAGGTTGACTCTGTGAAAGTGTAAAGTACGTGGTTGTTTATAAATTGTGCATTAATGGTGATGCTTTGTGGTGATTTTATTTTCTGGTGAATTACTGTTAGAAAAATAGTGGGTGGACCTCAATTCACTTTCTTTGCTGCTAATCCGGTAACTCTCCAGGTAGCTTCTGTGACTTCATGGTCATGTCTGAGAGGAAAATCCAAACTATGTGTACATGTATGCAAAGGAAATTATTTATCCTGTATGAAACTATTGCCTATTGAGGTGTGTCAGAAAAAAATAACTGATTTGGGGAATGTTGAAACAGCAAAGACTTGAAATGAAACTAGAAGGAACACAAGCTACTCTCTGACTTTTGTTGGGTGGGCGCTCTTTGTAAAGGCTTCTTCAGCTGATCTGCCAAGATGGAAACTAGGACCAAAGGTATGTGGCTCTGCAAGAACACTTTACTTTGTTGGTGTTTTCTCTTACTCATCTCAGTACCTGTACAAAAAAAATGAGCGATTTGGTGATATTCCCATGATGGATGGTTAGAGCTCATTGGGTGTGTTTCTCGCACTCCATCTCTTCCTGACAACCTCTGTTTGCCGTTTATTTTTTTTTGTGGGCTACGTAGCCTCCAGCTCTGCGGGGCTTTCCTAATTCTTCATACGCCAGAGTTTGTCATCAGCCGGATGGTTCTTAGTTAGACATTTCATTTTTCCCATGTACGCTCTGCGGGGACGCTGCTGTGCCAGTTAGTCCGTGGAGTGGGAGCAGGGCTCGTGCAGAGCTCCGCGGGGAGGCTGCTGGGGAGCTGTGACTGCAGGAGCCGGGACGGGTCACCCCAGCACCCAGCAAGCGCAGGAGTGTTCCTGTGTGCCAGAAACCGTCGGGCAGCAGGCATCCTTTTTGGGGGAGTCATATACATAGGAACTGTAATGTGGATGTCACTGTGCTCTTCCCGTCATCACAGTAGCGTCCAAAATCCCTCTAGGGATGCACACTGGAGTGAGTGGATGGATGCATGCTAGGTTACGTGTTCATGAGTGTTGCTGTGAAGATTATCACACCCATGACCCTACTCAGAAAGTTGGTTGTTGGAAATGGAGGGAGGCAAGTATTAGTAATAGCACTGATTTTGCTGTTGGTATTCGCTTTGGGTGGGTTTTTTTTGGTTGTTTAATTTGGTTGGGGTTGGGTTTGGGTTGGTTTTGGGTTTTTTTTCATCACTGGTAACTAAGCCTCTGGGAGGGATGTGGTTTGGTGATGGTGTTAGCAATGACTGTGTGTTCGAGTCCGTGTACTTCCAGCATAGAATTTCTTCACCATATAGGATGTGGGGTTTTCTTCTGGTAGACAGTGTAATCTTTTGAATTTGGGCCTTCTTTAAATCAAGCTCCTCATTCTGCAGTAATGCCTTGATTAGGATGATTGTTCTTCATACTCTTTTGAATTCTGGTTGTAAAAGTGATCTTTAAGTAGTGTTTTTCTCAGCATGGTGAATTAACCGTTAGCGCATAATGGAGGAAGATGCTTCTTGAAATACAGGGATTTTTTTTTTTTTTCTGGACATTAAGCAAGAAAAGAATGTGCAAAAGGCAATTTTTGTGCCTTGGGGATGGATCTTCAGTTCTGTTCAAGAAGATGGCTTTTTGTAGGACCGAAGCCTATTGTCAGGAGACTCTGTTATTCTGGCTGTGTAAATAAATGGTGATGTGCCTTTGCACTAGGACTCAAGTAGACTTCCACATAAACGTAATTGAGGCAAATTTGTCTATTTTGCTTTCAGCTTACTAAACAAATCCTTTGGTTGTTTGCAGAAAGCAGTAATTTTGCATCCAGCATGTCTATTTACTAAGAAATAATAAACGCTTCTGGGTAGGCTTATCTTGTCATACAATTCTCCAGGTGCCAATTTTTTTATATAATTGGAATTATCTGATATCTTACTGAATTTCTCAAATCTTTCTATGTATGTATCCTGAGAAATAAATGCCTGTCTACAAGTTCTACACAGGCAGATTTAATCATCAGTGAAAAGTGGTAAGAAAAGGCACATCAGTGCTTATTTTAACCGGACTCAGGAGGAGGGGGCTGGGTGCATCCAAGCCAGATTTTCCCTGTAAATCATTAAATCTGTTGGTGCAGCAGCGAATGGCAGAGAGGAGCGAGGGTCCGTTTTCGGCTCTGTGCCTGCAAGGCTTCTGGGGGAAGGTAGGCTGGATAAATGGGTAACCTCCAGCTAAAACAGGGTTTTCCATTAATTCCTTCAGTTGAGCTTTAATCTACTTTTCCAACATACAAGATAAAATCTATTTCAGCTTTAAAAAAAAATTTAGGTAAATACTCTAGAAATTGAACGTCTCCGTGGAGACCCATGGAGGATAAAAATCAGCAGTTCATTTTCAAATAATGTGTTAGCTTCTAGTTTTAAACTTCCTACTGTTTCTAATTGAATTATAGCTGTTTTCCAGCGTACAAGTCAAAACAGAGCCGTCAACTCCACATGTGGATATTAGCGAGAGGTTAAAATGGTAGAGGAGAAGGCAGAGATTAGATGGAGAGCATGAACCTAGATTTCTATCTCAAGGCTAAGAATTTTCAGAAATTCTTCTACTGTTAGAAAAAGCCGTGGGATTAAAAGGGTCCACACATACTGCATGAGAATTCATCCCCTGGGATTAGCGCACGTAACTCTGGACATCAGCCAATATCATGTGTTTGGAAATCGGTCTGTTGTTGGTCTGTGAGAAAAACGACTGCTCAGCCCTGAAACAGTGTTTGAATTCTCAAGTACGTTGAATAAAGTAAGTTAAAAAAAAAAAAGATTACTTAGTCTAGCATTGATGAAATACTGTATTTTCTAGTATTTTGGTTTTCCCCTAAAACTTACAATAATGGTCCAAAACCATGCTTTATACAGAATAGCATTTCTAGCAAAAACACGTGTCGGGCTGTGCTCGGAGACCACTGTAGTACATTCTCAGATCCACCTTGATGGTACCGAACACTCCTGCATAATAAAGGTTGTAGCTCTGCCTTTTCCATTGTGATTTTGTTGGCATCTTCAGAAGACAGTCTTGGAGGAAAAAACCTTTCAACAAGCGGCGGTCCAGAAAGACAGTAAATCGCTTGCTCTCGTTATGTGCGTGCTCTTTCAGTCTCCCGGTTGCCCTCCAGCTGGAGAGAGCTCTTGAAGGTTGGAATTAAAAAACAGGTGTGTGTTGAGTGACTATGACTTGGGAAAACGGCAAATAGGATGTTCTCAGGGTCTTTCCTGACCCCAGACTGAAGGAAAAGAAGCAATAAAACAGAATTAAATCATGTATTGATTTGTGTATCAGAGGAGTTTTGGCTTGAGCTACGAGCATGATTTTAGACTCATTTCTTTTGTAATTCAACATAGACTAAAATCTTTTTATAAAACTGTGGCATTCTGGTTTTAATGCAATCATACTTTTAAAATGTGATTTCCTTAAATGGCAATTTGGCTTTTAATAATAGTAATGTTATGAATAATTTAAAAAGAGAATATTTCTCATTTTCAGGGAATATGGGAGAGGTTCTTCATATACCTAGGCTTTTGTTCAAATGAGTGAATTACTGTGTGGCTGACAAATTCCAGACAGCCTGGAAGGCTGAAGGTCTCGCTGTATTTATAGAACAAAGGCATCGGCCCAGAGGGGTTCGAGCTTCCCGTCAGTGTCCCCAGGGGTGTCGTTGGGGAAAGCGAGTCGGTCTCTAACGCGTCTGCCTAGAGGCAGCCCCTCACCGTGCTGGGCTGCTCAGGTGCCTTTGGGGTGGGGGTGCTCACCAAACGGGCTGAGCCTGTCCTTTTGTTTCACCGATGACAAGAGAGATGAAACTGCAAATTTTCAGTTACTCCTAATACAAATCAATATGGGGCTTAAACTGTTTCCCCGTCCAATTAACCAGCTCTTTGATCATCCATCACCAAGCGCTTGCTTTTAATAGCAGCGGTAGTTGATCAAGTGCCAAACAACTTGGGAAGAAAATGAACTGCCTGAGCTGCAAGAACTATTTCTGGAGGTGAAACCTAACGCCAAACTCGATGCCAATTCCAGTGATGAAACGAAAAGACTTCTGCTGGCCTCGGTGCATTTTGTGTCGGGCTACGGTATCTGGAGGTGTTACAGCAAGGAGCACCGCTAGTGGGAGATTCCTGGCCATGCTCCTGTGTGCAACTGGTACTGGTCATGGCTGCAAAACTGGAAATGCAGCCTGCAGTGGAGCAGTGTTTGACTCTTCTGTGAAGGGTCCTTAATGGCCGCTCTTGCAGTCTTTGTCCTGGGGTGATGTATCCTAGGGTTGAGTCCCCAGGGTCCTGACTCCCGCAGAAACACGGCTGCGCTGAAGCTGGATGTGGTGTGAGAAATGCATCCACCTAATCTGTGCTTTCCAGGGGCAGGTAAGATTGTAAGAGGGCTGGATGTAAGGTAACTCCTTTTCCCATCCGTTTCAGAATGTACCTTATTGTGGAGAGATTTATGCTGTATTGCTGAGAAAGAGTCAGTGCTGAGTTTAATCATGTTTTCCCGATTACACAGGAATTTAAACTGCCTGATCTTTCCTCGCTGCAAGACTGTTGTGAAGCTGGTGTTGGTCTGGTGACCGAGTCACGGTCACCTTTTCTGGAGGCAGCGATGCATCGCTGATGCAATTCAAGTCACTGCAACAGGAGATGAGAGAACGACCCCGTTCAATATCAGAGTGCTAGTAACAAATTGGAGGCATGTTGAGTGCTCGAATGAGGGCCTGGGGCTGGGAGGTAACAGTCTCTTCACAATCGGAGGATCTAAAGGAATACCGTTTTCCGAAGTTTGAAGCTGTTTTGTCCCATAGTGCCTTGCCACGCGGATTAGGGAGGAATTCTCCACCAGGTGTGGAGAGTGACGGGCTTTCCATTGCTGCAGATGAAATACTTCAAAGTTGACATACTGTTTGGCAGCAGGAGTGCTTTCCTCTTGGTGTGTTTCTTATCTGCAGCACATTAAATTAATGAAGCCTGCGCATCGCCTTCTGGTTTTGAACTTGAGAGTTTGGACAAATTCAGCCCGATCCGTCTTTGGCATTAGAAGGTGAATTCCCAGACGCCGAGGTTCTGCAGAGTGAAAGCGTGGTTCCCTTGGCCTAAATCCACCCAGCAGCACAGCCGGGTGGCGGGTGGCTACCTGTGAGTGAAGGACCCCGTGAGGAAGAGGCTTCCCCGCAGCACGACGTGCCCCGGGGCGCTGCCGAGCTGCACCTCACAGCCTGCCCGCTCCTCCCTAGCACCTCCGCGACCCACCGTCGGGATGGGGCTGGGCCAGGGCCCCCGTGCCGTGCCGGTGGGGAGGGAGCGTGTCCCTGCCGTGCCCCGCCATGGCACAGACCCCGGAGCCTGCGTCTGGCCCTGCCGTCCCGTAGCTCGCACGGCGCCCGGCTTGGCAGCGTGGAGAGCAGAGGAGGGGCAAGAAGCGCGTAGCTTTTAGCCTGTCTTTAGAGCTCTCTGGCTTTGGAGGACATCAGTGTCATGAGGCTTAACGTGCTTACCCTGTGATGGGAGGGTTTGGGTTGTGCTCTAAAATGAAGGCTCGTTGAGGTGTACTTTTAATCCAACATCGCTCTACTCCAGCAAAAGAAATCTAACACGGTTTTACCACCAGACTCCTTGCTGTTTAGCATACTATTTTCTGCAGCTCCGAAAGTAACATCTGAAGGTGGCAGACAGAGAGATTGAAGCATATGGTGTACCAAGTAAAGCACTACTTAAGGTTGGTGTGAAACAGATAGGACAGACAGTTGTCCTGGGGTTCTAGCAATTCTCTGTATTGGAAATTCTGTAAAAACTTTCCCTTTTAGAGGATTATAAAAATGCAAGTCGATGACATGGGAATTTCTTTGTGTGTATTTTTATATATAATTTGCACATGCAAATGACTGATTACGTGTAAAAATATGGATTGGAAGGGTATTTGCATGTCTGTCTTGGCATTGGCCAAGAAGCGCTGGTGATCTGTGCTAGCCCAAAAAGAGGGCGTGTCGATGGAATGGGAACGCTTGAATTTAAAATCTTTTTACTTCTTGAAAACTTTAGTCAGCTTATAAGACCACGTGAAGTTCTATCTGTACTTATGTTTCTAATCATTCCTAATGAAATTTGATAATAGACGAGTTCTTCACTATAGCACACTATAGCGTTGTTGAAGAAAAGACCTTGGTCCCTCTTGGGTTATGATCTAAAAGTAACCCCTGTGTAGTCCATTGGCTTTCTCCTTACTAAGTCATGTCAGGATATTTTTGCTGCAGGTGCTACTGGTTTGTGCTCCTGTGACCACTGCTTCAGTCCCTTACGTTTCTTAAATAATTGTCAGTTAATAGTTAAACTGAGTAGTGTCGCTGAGAGAAGCAGCGTGCAGATCACATCGTCTGTCTCGGAACTGAGCCGCAGTCTGTGCGGCGATGCCGTCGCTGCAAGCGCCACCTCCCCAAGTCTTTCGCTTCCCATATGCGATGGTAAATTATTCCACTTGCAAAATTGCAGGTGCCTCCAGGGAGTAACAATGATAGGATGAGCGGCTGCTCGTACAGATAATACTGAAATTATGAAAAATATTAAATGCATGTGATAAAATCTTGGTGCCTACTCTGAGATAAAAGCAGCCAATATGATGATGAGGCTATTCTGTTTCTTCACAGCCCGTTTTTATTGCCAAAAAGGAAATGCGAGAATAAAACTTGTATTTATTTAGAAATGTTATATTGTCATACTCTTTTCTTCTAACGTTTTCTGTCTGCTTAGTCAAGAGCTCTTTTTCTCTGATCTGGAGTAACCTGCTTCTATTTCTCAGCTTCATTAACCATGTTTCACTTAGGATCTTACCTAGAAAAAATATTCTCTTGTTTTGTATCACAGCTTCTTCCATGCTTTCTTTATATTAACTGTAACTTACTATAAATGAACACGTTTGTGGATTGCTTTGTGTGACAGATGCCATCCGAAATAACTGCACTTTCTAGCCTGCTTCATCTGCTCGCTTATGAGGATGGTGCTGAAGCTAAATTCAAGATCAGGTTGAGCAGCCTGAGCTAGTGAAAGGATGTCCCTGCCCATGGCAGAGGGTTGGACTAAATAGTCTTTAAAGGTCCCTTCCAGCCCCAGCGTTTCTGTGAGTTGGTCTCTTAATGCAGCACAACTTGGCTTTTTCTAGAAGAACTGATTTTACTTCGTCTCATTGGCTTAACCCATTGCAAAAAAGTCTGATCCCTGAACAGTCATAATTAACTGGAAACCTTATTATCTTTGATCAAGATCTGGCATTGGAAGATAAATTTCCAGACGATCAAGATCTTAATCTATTTTAATTTGCAAGCGTATTTTTGATGCAGAAGTGGTTTTGCCCCCTTTTTGATTAAATGTACCTCTTTTAGATTCTTTTTGCTGGTCTGCTGTACGTTGGAGGAAGATTAAGCCTCCAGTTTCCATCCTGACATTTAACCTTTACTTATCTCATGCTAATTTCATCAGCTTTAACAAAATTTTCCTATTTCCCCCCATGCTGATAGACAGTGGAGACACTTCAGTTTTTTCTTTTTTTTTTTTTTTAAGAATTTGATGACCTTCAATTAACTTTATTCTGCTAAATTTTACATTGAAATGATTCATGTGTGCCACAGGATTTCACATGCTATAGATGTGGAAACTGGCCGCTGTTAAATGTATTTCTACATCATCAAACAAAGCAACTTGAGTAGATACAGTAGTACTGAGATTCTAGGTGAGCCCCAAGGATGTTGTAATGAAACCATGTTTTGTATTTCCTGGTTCATTTTCTGTATATGTAAATACATTGAGAGTTTTGCTGTAAATGTATGAGATTATTAAAAGATGGAAATCTTGCTGTTCAGCCCTGCAGAGTGGTAGATGAGTGAATGTTTTGTATGAGGTCAGAGAGATGGAATAGCAACAAAAAGCAGCAAAATAAACTGATGCATTTTACTAATGGAGTCGGTTGCTCCACAGAGATGGTAAGGGAGCACCAGGGAATTCGGTGCGGGGCTTGTCCACGGGGCTAGTGTGCAGGACCGACTAGTGATATTGTGCACCATTAACTTGAACAAAGAGAAAACTTCGGAAAAAAAAAAAAGTTGCTTTTTGTTAATTAAGCTGCTTTGCACCCCAGGAATGGTGAATCGTTAGCTGCTCATACTCCCCCAGGGACACAGAGCTGTTTGTGATCTCTGGGGATGCTGGAGATAACGGGTTGTTTATTTTCCAGGGTTAGATTCATCCCATTGTTTCAAGCAAAAGTAAAAAGATTACAAAGTCGTGAAGAGGCTCTGAAGTCAAATAGGAAAAATGAAGCAGTTGTCTTGTCTGTAGTATCCTTCTCTGGTAATGAGTGGGATTAAGTTTACACGGACCCTTCTCTAGGCTTTCATTTTAATGATGGCCAGATGCTCCCAGCGTTACAAGCTTTGTTGTGACCAGCAGAGTCTAAAACTTGCCATATGTATTGCTGTGCGTTATGTACCTAGTTTTGATGATTGACTTTCAGCCGCTGCTGTAGCTCGTTTGCTTGTAGCTCGAGTCAGCCTTTAGCGTCTTGTAGACAGTGCAGAAAACTTCAGAGTGAAAACCATTACAGTTGTAAACATTTAAATGCTTAGTTTCACAGTTCACTGATCTCAGGCAACCCAGCTGCTCGTTTTCATCTGCCTTTCTTTTGTTCTGTATTCGCTCTGTATTGGGAGTGACTTTTGTATTGATTGCGTCTGATGGGGTAGACTTTTTACTTTAAATTCTAACTAAAAGTTTAAGATGACTTCACTATTTTTTAATGGGATTCTTGTCAATTATACTGAATTATTTATAGAACAGTTCAGACTAAAACGAATTCCCTGTGGGAATTTCTGATGTTTTCAGCAGATTTCCAATCTGCTGTTTCGTTAAGCCACGGATCCAGTGGACAAACAAAAGGTGGTTGCTCCTTCCTTAGGAAGCCAAGTGTTTAACAAAGCTTTGCCTTCACCTACTGCGGCCTATTTTACTGAGGCCCAAGCTTGATGAGTCGGTGAGTGAAGTTCTGTATCTTTTTTTCCTGTAGGTCTTTAATCACTAAAAGTCAATTGATTTGAGCGTAATTCTCACTCGATCTGAAAACAGATGTCTGCAAGTCCAGGCCTCCTTCCCAAACAGCCTGTAAGGTTGTGAGCTAAAGAGACGGTGATGAAATCCTTAATAAAAAGTACCTCAACTGTGTCACATCTTCCATGCCTGCGCATCTTGGAGCCTGAATGTGGCAGACTCTCCCCACACTGTCACGGGCACTGAGAGCTGGGTCAGCACTCACTGCTGTCACACCCAGTCCCAGCTCTTACTGGGAAGGAAGTCTTTGTTCAGCCTGGAGCTGTGGTTACCACTCCCGGGAGGGGTGGCACTGAAAGGTGTGAGGAATATAGCTCTGGAGGAAGGATCCTGCCTTTAGGCTTCCGATTTCTTGCTGTCCTTCAGCAGGTCCATGCCTGTAGGGTGCGAGTGGCCTCCTGTCGGGTCCTGTGTGGTGATGCTGTAGTGAGGTACGGCCGAAAACGCTGTTCTTCGCCGTGAAGTTACAGGGGAGGCTCCGCACCTGGGTGTGGAGGCCGCAGTGGCTGTGCCTGCTCCAGGGCAGGGGTGGGAGAAATTCTCTCTTAAACGTGCAGCAGGACTATACCGAAAGATCGATTGTGATTTTTGTGGAAATCACGTACCCCTTTTAGATGCACCAAGCTTTAAGCAAAGCTCTTTCTCCTCCCCACCCCCGGCCCCCATGAGCCCTCTGTTTTCAGATTATTTTAATAACTGTCGGGATGTAGTGATGTCTCTTTGTGGCAGTGGTCTTGCAGATTTTGAGATCTGTGGAGCTCATGGGTCAACATAGCGCTCCTTCGGAACGTCACCGACGCGGAATTATCAAGTCGGTCCGGTGCCGCAATGCGCGTGCCCCTGGCTGTCACCTATCGGTGCCTTTACGGTGCAAAAGTGAGGTCTGCGGTGCGTGCATCCTTTTAGAAAGTTACCCCAGCAGCTGCTCCCGTGATGTGCCAAGCCCGACTCCCACACGCCGAACGGTGACGTGAGCGCGAGGAGCCTTTCCCCTGCGGATGTCGTGCGTGGAAACGAGTAACGCGTTGTCCTGATTCACTGCCCCTGCAGGGAAACCTGCCTGCTGTGTGAACAGAGGATGAATGCCACTGTAAACAAAGCAGTGGTGGTGACACAAAAATAGATGTTTCTTCTGTTGCGTCGTTTCTGATCTTTGTGATCCACAAACTTACCGTCGCTGCGGGAAGTGCCGAAATGAGAAGGCACCAAAATACAGGATTCAGATGTGGGATCTCGAAAAATACCACATAAATATTGTGTGAGTGTTTTGACAACTGAATTTTGATTTCACTTTGCAGGTGATTGATCCTGTCTAGCTTTGACTCATCACACTTTGGCTTTATTTTTGGATGGTTATTAATGACAGAACTGGGTTAGTTGTCCCTTTGGCTGTCTGGGAAGACACTGGATGGGCACTGGCATGAAGCTGAACGGGCAGCTCTTGATGCTGGTGCAAGTGAAAGCACCGCAGTCTGTAAGGGGGGTAGCTTTGTTGTAGTGCGTGTGCAGGACAGAAATTATGTGCGTTGTAATTATTTCCTTCCGCGTGACCGGGTGGCATCTGGTATCTCTACAGCCCCGTCTTCGCTGTCATTCAGAAGTTTGTGAGCAGCATCCCGGGAGCTCGGCGTGATCGCTTTGGAATTCAGGAAGCTTTGAAGCAGCCGCCTTCCGTGAGCTGCTGATCTTCAAACCCTTGTCCTGTAACAAGTAGGGGTCTAGCTGGAGGGTTACCTGAGCCTTCAGCGCCGAGGGCAGGTGAGGGGCAGACGCTGGTGTTTGTGCGTCGTACGGATGGTGCACGGGAGGGCTGCGTGTCCGCGTGCTGCCGCCTTGCAGCTTGCTGCGTTTGTGCACTGAGGCTGCTGATTGTTTTCTCCTTTGGCAAAACCCACTCGATTCTTCACGGGTAGGACATATAAACTCTTAATATATGGGAAGGTTTATTCGTTTATGTTGCTACAATAGCGTGTGCTTTTGCGTCAATCCGCTAGTGATGCTGTGGAGGGCACGTTGACAGATAAAAAGGGAAATGGTGCTTCTCTGCTCGGCTTTCAGTTGGAGTTTTTGGGGATACGTAACGTTGGGGGCTGTGCAAGGCTGCGTTCCTTTTATGCATCTCTTCTTTCAGACTCTTTTGAGCTCTGTGCCACTTCAATGTAACAGAGAGTGGCCAACTGCCCGCACAGCAGCGAGAGAGATGTGGAATTCAAGAGCACGTGCGAGGTTTTGTTGGGAGCTTGGCAGTTCTCCAGAACAGCAAGTGTGAGTCTTTTCCCCCTTTACATTTGTTGGTAACTAAAAGAGCTTTGGCAGGAAAGGCCAAACAACAGTAGTTCCAAATCTCCGACTGGTTGGCTGTTAGTTTATTGATCAGATAAGAAGTTCCCACAAGCATGCAAAAAAAGCTTACAGAAAAGAGGGCAAAGACAAAAATCCAACTTATTTGCTTCTGCGTCCGTGTAAAGCAATTGAACTTTAAGTGGAATTTCTCACTCTCTTGCCAAATATCTGCAGCAACCATTTTTTTTGATGAAAAGGAGATAAACACCAACCTGTTTCCGACGGGGAAAAATGGAAGTTCAAAAGATGCTGCACACGTATGTGTGTTGAGAACCGCAGCGTTTTGCGCAAGCCAAGTGAGTAACCTTGGCTTCAGGACGACGGGGTGGGCCAGGGAGGGGGAATGGCGGGGGCTGGCGCTGCAGCAGCGAGCAGGGGAGGAGGGCGAGAGCCTGGCAGCAAGCAAGGAGAGAGGCAGCAGTGGGTTTGGCAGCCTGCCTGGGTGGGCGAGAGATGGGGAGAGAGTCCCGACAGCTGCTCGGAAAGTCGTCTCCTGCTCGTCCTGAAACTGTGGCAATTAAAGCACGAGGCAGCTCAGGACTCCCATTCCGGATAGACTTTTTTTTTGGAATTAAAACTAGCTCTGACGTGGATTTATTTTTGAGTTGGTAGATCTGCATTAGCACCGTGGTTTGGAGCAGGGGTGTTCTTTGGGAATGAATCTCAGTCCTCGCTGCCGCTCCGGTGGGTGTGCAGGAGGCATCGTGGATCAAGCTCCTCTCCAGAGCGTCAAGGCTTTGCAAGGGCAAAGTCTGAAGGCAGATGCAATATAAATGATCAGGAGCACTTGAATTGGCTGTCAGCATTGTTTGGGGCTGGGGCAGGGAGGGCTGGGCTGAGGCTGTGGCTCTGCCTCTTGTCTGTTCTCCCCCAGAAGGCTGCCTTGCCGGAGAGGAGCTCTGCTGGGATCTCATTCCATGCTGTTACTTTTATGTTCGGCAGTAAATAGAAACAGAGCTTGATGTTGAGCACCAAGGAAATGATCTTCAAAGAACTTTCTTGACTAATGTCCTATTGGTGCGTGAATATCCTCTGCAACCCCCTCTTTTCTTTGTTGAGATTCTCAATTACTTGGGCGGTGCCTTGAAATCTTTTTCATAAATTATAGTCACGGACAAAAACAAGTCAAGGAAAACATCCTCAGTGTTCACGTGTTGTCACTGTCAACTAAGGATAGAGCAATGAAACAACTGGACCAAATCAAAAAAGTTTGGATTTTGGATTCGAGTTAACCAAACCTATATGAAGAACATAGACTTCCATGACACCAGTGAAGATCCTCAGGAGGTGGCTGTCAATTTGATAGTAAACCACTGCCAAATAATGTTACCACGTGGCACAAAACTCCTATAAAAATAGCTGATTGCTAGAGCTTGTTTTCACCAATCCTTTCACATTTACTATCAAGATTAAAAATAAACTTGAATGTTTTATGACTGATCTCATCGTGCTGCTCCTAAACAGGATGAGTTGTTTTCTTTCTATTTGGGGAAGAGGATGTAAGGCAGCAGCTGTTTTCTAGAATCCTCATCTTTGTACAGGAGTGCTGCTTCAATATTTTTTCCTAAGAAACCCATTTAGGTGTGTGCATAGACTGCTATACGTTGTGCAGGCCTCCTTTACTTTTATATTGAAATATTTTGAGAATAAATTTAATTTGGAAGTGGTGAGTCTAATCAATGTTCTTTCTGAATGTTGTAGCTGAAGCTGCATGTGCGTAAAATGTGTGTAATTTTAAGTTCTTCCCTCAAATTTACACTGTTTATTTTTTCCCCATTAAGTAAATCTGCAACTAATATTGCTTCCTATGTCTGAGTTTTTAAAAAAAGCCCCAAGCCCCTAGTAATTGGTTGGCAGGTAGCAGGGAATTAATTAGGCTGCCATAGACCGCTTTCCCCCATCACTTGTATTGCTGATACGAACACTGGAGGACAATGTGCCTTCGTTTCAGAACGCTTTTGCCTGCACGTTACTTAATTCACGTGTTTCTTTGTGGCAGAACTCGGTGCAGAATAACAATAGGACAAGGATATACAAATAGAGCGATGGAAGCGAACAGATGCACCACGATGCTATTGTTGACTTCAAGGTCACGTCTCTGAGGTGTCAGACAAAGTGGAAAGATCTGAAATACAGAAGAATTTGGAGGCTGAAGGAGAGAGCCCTCGCTAATGTGCAGACTTAGAGCAAGGGACCGAAAAGCTTGTGTGGATGTGTTCATAGTCTGAGGATGAAAGGAGATGGGACACATGCTCACCTGGGGAGATGGAAGGTGGGCAGCAAAATACCCTGTAGAGAAAGTGGTGGTGAACATGGCCCAGAACTGACAGCTGGCTCTTCTGTCATCCCTGAGGACAGGATACCTGAGCTGAGCCTTCAAGAGTGCTTTAAGGAGAATGGTCCGGGTCTGCAGGTGGTGATGGAGAGCAGTGTGAGCGAGAAGGCACAAAGGTGCCTCAGGTCCAGGAAATCCAAGTGTTTCTTTTCTGCAGGAGTTCTGGGATTTGATTTCCTTCCTTATTCAGGATTCCAGCAGACTCTTAAAAACAGGAGTCCCAGCAGACTTGCTGGCAGCTCTCCAAAACCAAAGCACAAGTCTTACACACTGCTATAGGATTAAGTGTTTGAGATAAGGGTGGCCTGACATCTGGCAAGGTTCCTGCTCAGCCTATCTGAATGATAATTCTTGGGCATATCGTTATAGCTACCTTCTAATGATTTTCATGAAGACGTAGGCTTAATTTATCTCGTACTGGGCTTCTCTGAACTATTACTCTTTATGCAACTTCCAACTTCTATAAATTAGTAATTATATTTTCTTTAGCACAGGAATGTTAATGAACTAATTCAAAACAATATGATTGGTAATAGTTTTTTGGAAAAATGTTTTCTGCAGGGCTACAAGAAATGTCTCAGTTTTGGCTCAGTAGAACCGATGAACAGTCAGAATTTTTTATTAATTTCGGATGTTAAATTTTGCAGCAATCTGACATGGAAGTGAAGCTGTACATCGTCATAATCAAAACATAGGTGTATGTAGTGTCTCCTAGAGATTTTGCTAAGAATGGGGCTAGGCTGTATCTCTGAAATAAACTAGTGACATCTTAGACACCAGAGCATTTTGATTTTATTTTTCCCTTTCCCACACAGCAGGCTGTAAAGTACGTGGTTGTTGCATCTGTTTCCGTCGGTGATGAACTGTAAACCCTTTGTTTTCCTTGCCCAACGGGTGCAACGCGGGAATATTTCCCTCTTGCGGCAGGATAATTAAAGCATCAAGCTTCGAGCCGTGACACAAACATGCACGTGTCCTTCGTGCCTGGGAGCTCCCCGGGCTGTGCCCCGCCGGGGGGGGAAGGCGGTGGGCATGGGCACAGGCTGCCCGCGGCCGTGCCCTCCCCTGCGCTCCTCACCGTGGGCCAGAGCAGAGCCTGCGTCCTGGGGGCTTTGGGATGCGGCGAGCCCGGGCAGTGAAGTAAAATTAAGCCGAAGCCTGCGACTTGTTCAGGATAAGGAAATTTGGGCGGGCTCTGCCTGCTCCACGCCTCACTGAGGGCAGGGGCTGCTCGGCCCCCGCTTCGGTGTAAGGCTTGGCTCCATCCTGGGCAGAGCTTGTGCGATTACCAGCTGCTGCGAGTGCCCTGCTTTCCCCTGGTGTTTCTCTTTTTCGTTGTTTCTTGTCTTGGCTAGGACTTGGAGAGAAGTTTTTGGCAGTCCCTGTGGTGGCTCCTGCACGGGCACAGCTCAGGCTGCCCCCGGTACTTAGTGCCTGGCTTTAGGGTCCCACCTTAAAGCGGCCAGAGCTTACCAAGAGAGGCTTCACAGTCCTGCTGCTTGAGCAGGGGTTTAGTTGTGTCAGGGTCTCTTACTGTTTTTCCAGCTCTTGATATAATCCCGTAGTGCTTTGGGCTCTTTCAGGAGTGGTATGTAAAATTCAGTATTTATGAATATTTTTAAGAGCCCCCACTTCTAAAGAGCTGTTTTTCTTATGCAGGTGATCTTCTGCTGGGATGGTTCTGAATGATTTCTGCAATGTTATTCCTGATTTTAATATGTCTGAAAAAATTGAGGCCAACATATGCTGGGATTTGTATGTTGTGGGTTTTTTTTTTCCCTGCTTGGATTATTGCTTCGCTAGACTAAGAAAATAATATCTACAAATCCTGTTCTTTCATGAAAAGCAATGTACAGAATAGCTTTGGTACAGATGGGGAATGAAGGAGGAGGTGAAATATTGAAGTCCTGATAGATTTTGCTGTTGTATTTATCTTTTTTGAAAAAAACAGTTTAACAAAAATCCCATTTTTCCAGGATTAATCACTACTCATCTCCAAATGGGGCTTGAAAGGGAGATAATCCCATTCTAGTCCCAAGACAAGAATACAGTGGACCTTAAAATGCAAATGTAATGGGACTTTCAAAAATATACTCATACTGATTGACTTGCATGAGCAAGACGTGCTTGCTTAGACTCAAAAAGAGTTTGTCTTGTCACTGGAAGTTGTTTTCTTTGTGGCAGGTCATGGTTCTGGTACATTTTTGTTAGCGAGATTACGTTACTGTAAGCAGAAGTGTCCGAGTGGCTCACCAGCACCTTTCACAGTGATTTTTGAAATTTGGGATCTTGAATGGGCTTTGAAAAAGGAATGGGAACAATGACTTAGATTCTGAAAAACTTCTCTTAGAAAATGTTGGCAAATAACTGTTCATGTTTCCCTTGTTCCTGTGGCCTTTGATGAAGGCGAATTCTGAAGTGGAAATTACCCCTTTCCTCTTAACTAAGGCTTCACTGCCTCCACTGTGGCATTTCTCTGCTCATGCAGTTAAGATTAGAGCTCGTAGAGTGTTTCCAGGGTGTTTATACAGCAGGGCCTGGTCGGTGAACGTGGCCTTTACCTTCTCCTCAGTTCCTTGCCTCTTGCCACATCGCTCAGATTGCACTGCTAATCTCTCTTTTGAGTCTAAATTAGTTCTTTTACCTTCCTTTACCTGCTTTTCCTGTTCTTTTTCTGGTTTTCTCCCATATCTCCTCACGGTTTGCTTTCACTTCTTCTGCTGCCTCGTCTTTCCTCCTTTGCTGCATGTCACTGGGTGCAGGGGAAGAGCACCCTCCGCGAGATGGGACCATCCCAGTGTCGTCTGGCGCCTGTTCCAGAACAAACAGATTCGTGGTCTTACGAGCTTCAGCCTTGAAGTTCACAGGTATGTATTGGTGAGGAGCCTACTTTGAAAGAAGACATGGGCATCTCCTGTCCTTAAACAGGGGAAAAAAGTAAGGGAGAGGCTTGTGTGCATGCGCGGGTCGGTGTGAGTTTGCTAGCTATGTCTAACGTGTCTGGGATTCCCCCAGGAAAATTACCCAGGCTGGTTTCTGGATGACTTTCGACCCCGATATCACGCTGTCAGAGGTCCTTTGGCGTGCCCAGGGTCTGTCCTGTTGCAGAATAAGCTTCCAGTCCTTGAATTTCTTGCAGCATTCTGCGAGAAACTAGTTCAGATATTGGAGCGCCGAGTGATACATGATCTGTGGAGACGCGGTTGCTAGGGATGGTAGTGTAAATTGTTTTGCTTGGATTATGCTTCACTTCTCAGGAACTGCAGTAACTGTGTCTCTTCTTTTTTTTTTCTTTTTTTTCTTTTTTTTTTTTTTTTTCTTTTTTTCTTTTTTTTCTTTTTTTCTTTTTTTCTTTTTTCTTTTTTTTTCTTTTTTTTTTCCCCCCAATGAATTAGAAACCGTGCAAGGATTGCTGCTGCCTTGTTTTTTTAGGTAGCAATATTAATTATGTTGGTTGTATCTTCTGCTATATCAAGCTTCCCTTGTTATAAAAACAAAAAGAGGTTTTATTTAAATGAAAACTTCATTAATTTGGGCTTTAAAATAACTGTTTTATACTTTGGTTATTGTCATTTAAATGAATTTAATATATAAACCAAGATTCTTACAAAAAGGCGTCTCTTAAAAAGAATTGGTGCGTGTGCCAAGCTTAGCTTGTGTAAGTGGGAGCGCGGACGGTGACCCGAGTTCAGGAGCTATGAAGCTGTTCCTTGGCACAGCAGCGGGAAGAATTTACCTTGCGTTCGCAGAAGTCAGCGATGGCTCCTTAGATCCTCCTGTAACGCGCCTGATCTTGCAGCGGGTTACCACAGGACGGCGGGGGCTGGCAGGGACCTCCGGAGCTCGTCCAGCCCCCCCCCCTGCTGAAGCAGGGTGACCTGCAGCAGGGCGCACAGGACCGCCACCGGGCGGGCTTTGGGTGTCTCCAGGGAAGGAGGCTCCACAGCCGCCCTGGGCAGCCTGTTCAGTGCTCTGCCCCTCTCCAAGCACAGAAGTTTTTCCTTATTATATTCCCTTATTATTATAAGCCCTTATATGTATTTTTTTTTCATACCTTGAAGCACCCTCCTGCTCCTCACCGCTCTCGCTGAGCGCAGGGCCCCGCTCCTGACTCCATCCCGAGCGAAGGGGTTCGCCCCACGCATCCATGCCCCAGGCACACTTGCTTAACATTTGGCTCGTTTCTCTAGCAGTCACGCAGGCTCCAGAACACTGGACTAGTATATCTTGTCCAAAACCTTGCTACTCTGTTAAGAAGCTTTGTAATAATTTTTTTTTTTTTTCCTTATCTTAAACCTACAAAGACTCATTAAATGCAAAATAACCTTTAGGGGCAGCAAGGGAGTGTATCGGGCATCCAAAAACTGTACAGTTATTCAGTTGGAGGCTAAATTCTTTAAATGATTACAGTCCATGCTAGTCAGTTTTATTCCCAATTACTGCCAAAAAAAATCTATTTATAGGATGGTTGCTCCCAACCAAGGAAGAGATGAGACGTCAGAGAATGTAAAGAGTGGAGGAGAACAGTCCAGATACACTGATAATTAATGCCTGAAGGGAAAGCAATTCCCTTTGCATGGTATTCTCATTCAGTCAACTGCATTTCCACAAATATGTGTACTGTGTAATGATTGCAACTACAAAGCAGAAGCAAATGTCATTTTGCGGTGACTTTTCTTTTTTTTAAAGCAAGATTGTACAAAGATTGTCCCACATAAGTTCAGGCTGTTACTACAACGTAAGTCTTGTGAAAATGCCATAAAAGGTTTGTTATCTTAGGGATGGCTCAACTAGTTAGCGTAAGCTTTAAGGTATTAAGTGTGAAAAAGAGAATATAATAGTAGGTTTCCACAGATAAAACCGCACAAAATAAGGAAATGCGATTGCTTATGTACCAAGAGCAATATTGCCTTGGTGGTGCTGAACACGGTGTGTGTTTTATCTTATGCACAACTGGCGATGTAAGCGTGCCTCAGCATGCTTGATTAGAGAAAAATGGAAAAATAGTACTGGTGATGGTGCCTCTGTGTTTATGCTTTTTGCCCTTCTGTGGTTTTATCTTAGCATCAGTAAGTTTCCTCACTCTGTCTGTTCACTTAATTACAAGAAATGGGGAAACTCCGTGCCATTTTTCTCGCACTTCTCTTACCCCAGTTAGATTCACGCTCTCTTATTTGAAGCTGATCAGTAGTTTGAATTGCTTGAAGTCTGGAGATAGTTTTGCAGAACCTCAGTTTGCAGGTTACAAATAAGGTACCACCTTATCCGTTCATCTTGTCCTGAAAACATTTTTCCCACACCATCCCCCACCCCCAAGATTAAATAAAAATACATATTTGTGGTAAGAAAGTACTATTTCCTATTTATATTCCATACAAAGTCTCTTTTAGATGTTCAAAAATGATTCAGGGGAGACTGAAAATGTGTCAGCCTGACTGCAGAGAGCAGCAGGATTTTATTGTTTTGTCCCAAGAGCGGCTCAGTGAAAGAGCAGTAAATTGCACCTTGTTTCGCTGCCTGTGTTTCTTTCTCTGCGTGGATAAAAAACCCAAAAAAGCAGCCCCAAGCTCCCCAAACCATGGTCATTCTTGTCTCCAGAAGCAAGTTGTTGCCACGTCTGCTGCAGAGGATGGACCACGCCAAGGCCTTACGCTTTCTCCTGCCGGGTGCCATTAGCGAGCGCTGCGGAATCCCCCCCTCTGCAGGAAAAACCTTTGGCCTCCCGTCTGTCCTGCCCCGATGAGAACAGGGTGGGACATTGGTAACCCATGGAAAAGACGGGAGGTTGTTTTTTTTTTCAGCACTTACCCATCGCAGCAGACCTGTGGGACCCTGGGCTCCTGAAAGCAGGGCCGGGTGCTGGTGTGACACCCACAGGGAATGCTGCGGGCGTCCCCCGGCTCAGAGCGGCTGCTGGAGCAGCCGTGGGGTGCCAGGGCTGCTGTGCATGCAGCGGTGCGTCCGTGTGTCCGTGGACATTACATGAGCCTCGTGTGAAGCACGGTATGTAAATGCAGGAGATCAACATGGGGAGAAAGTCAGGATTTCTCTCTTATTCCAACGCTGCTGACGGCCCGGAGCCAGCGAGGGGCGGGCAGGCTGCAGGCTGGCGCTTCGGCAGCTCTGTTCTTCGAGGCTGCAAACCCCGGCCAGCAGCTGGGAAGGGTGCAGGGAGTCCTGGGGGTTTGGGAAGAATTAGCAGTAACATGTTCAGATGCATCTGGAATGTTCTTGTCTCGTTATTTTTTGTTTGAAAGCTGATAAACCTGAAAAGAGACGGAATGTACGTTTTTTTGTCATGGAGACAGTGGACCAAGTGGCCCTGTCTGTGGTTCCTGTGTGTTGTCACTGAAGCCAATGAAGGTCGGTGCCTGGTGGTCTCTGAGCTGATGCAGTTATGTGCTGTTTGCCCTTAGCTTAGCGTCTCTGGCTAGGACTTAAATCAGGCCTCTAGATTTGCAGGCTTGAGGCCGTGACAGTGAGGTCTCCGAAGCACCTCAGCTGGGTGGGAGCTGAGGCAGTCGGACCCTGCAGACCAGGCGGGCAGGGACCGGCTCACGGCTGGAGGCAGCTGGGGGCTGGTTCCTCCTGGTGACCTGCTGCTCACAGCCCCCCGGCGCCGCCTCGTGCAGCGCTGCGGATTTATGTCTTCTGTCACAAAATAAGCTTTGTGTTTGCACGTTAAATTGCAGTTACACCTGGGGAGACCTGAAACTGTAGTGCGTGACAGCGGTTGTTTGTGTCCTGGTTGTACCCGTGTTCTTTGTGGGAGAGATGAAAGCTTTTGTCTCAACTTCTTTGGAGCAGTAATAATAACCTGCTGTAAGCCTGGCTGGCACAAGTGCCCCTGTTAGCTCAGGAAAACAAGGTAAAGGGTGTAAATCCACCCTCCTGAGTGTTTACACCACTTTGGTTTCCTTCCAAACTTCCCTCCTCCTGCCTATTGGCATACATGCTGCAACTGCGTTATTCTAATCCATGCCTGACACCCTAGAGGATCTCCTGAAGCATTCTGTGATGATATTTTCTATTTTTTTTAATCAAATTGATATAGTTTTGATAACTGTGGAGACATGGGAATTCTTATTTAGTTTAAAACCACATCCTTTCAGAGCAGGGCAAACGTGACTTTTGGTGTGGGTATGTTGCCTTCAAGTGCTGCGTGTTCCCAGCTGCAGAATTGCTGAGCGTCTGGGTGGTTGTAGTTGATGCAAGGGGTTTATGTTCGTGCTGTAACTGGTTTCCAAAAATAGTTCTGCTGGTTTGTGTGGTACCACGTCAGAAAAACAGCAATTCCAATCATTTTGTACAACGTTACGATGCAACCACCTGTAACATAAAAGCAACCAATAAAAAAGCCAAGAGTATTCAATACGACTTTGTAATACCTTGACTAAACCCACAGTCCCCCAGAAGGACAAGAGCTGCTTATTTCGTTATGAAGCCTTTGTTATCCTTTTTTTTGCAAGTAATTCCTGTAGTGCATACTCATCAGCTGTGGGGTTTGCAGGTCAGCGTGGCTCGTCCCTCGGCTACGCAAGGATAATTAATTGCTGTCTGAAACACCAAGTCTGTTCTGTCAATGCCATGAAGCACAATCACCGTGTGAAGTTTCTGCAGATGCTGAGTCGGGCTGTGGGCACTCGGGTGGTGTTCCCTGCCTGCCTTGTCCGTGGCGTCTTTACGTCTGTCTGCTTACGGGGCCTGTTGCGTGGGTTAGACTTGGGTTAGACTTGGGTTAGACTTGGGTTAGACTTGGGTTAGACTTGGGTTAGACTTGGGTTAGACTTGGGTTAGACTTGGGTTAGACTTGGGTTAGACTTGGGTTAGACTTGGGTTAGACTTGACATCTGGGAGCGTGGAAGTGCCATGGGTCACGGTGCTGTCCTTTCACCGGTGTACGCAGGGGGTTGCATTTTCCAGCTCACAACTAAGCGTAAATCTTGTTGTCTGTTGAGTTTATCTGCCTTAAATCTGCACAGCCTTTGCCAGCACTGTGGGAGGAAGCATAAAGAAAATTGGGGTGGTTTAGCATCAAAAAGACAGACGTGTTTTGTTGAAGTGTGCGTGATGGGGCACCTGTTCTGGCACCGTGATGGTTCTGGTGACAGCAGATGCTTTTTCACTGAGACCTCTTCCCAAGAGGGCGTGCCAGGGGTTAGATAAGTGGGTATGCTGGAACCACTTAGAAACTTTTATATTGTTTTATATTTATTGAAAAGATAATGACTGTTTCTGTCTTGAAGTGACCTAAAAACTGTAGAAAGGCAATATGCGAAGGTACATTAAAGTTGGGTCCTGTCCGCCTCCTGCGTGAGCTGATAAACATTTGTCAGAGGTTTCAGTGTAAATTTGGTATAAACTTAAATGTACTCCTAGTTGCATGCTGCTTCTGTGTATCAATGCCTGTGACAGCCCCGAGCGCATGCAGAATGGAAGCTTGTTCTTTATGTTCTGAATAGGAGCATTGCATTTCACCAAAAATGGATTTTTTTTAAAAAGAAATTAGAAAAAAAAAAAAAATATAGTTGAGATCTGGAGTGGCTCAAGAGCAAACCAGGGCCTCGGTCCCTGGCAAGACCTGCTGTCCCCGGGCACGTGGACCTGTGGTACAGGACAGTATGGGATATCCTGACTGTCGCGGGACTGCGTTGAACATTGTCACCCCCTTTCTGCCAGATGAGTTAATTTTAGGCTTGTCTCCTCCTTTCAGGTTGCGGTTATTGAATTAGGATTTACTTGCCATCTGGCACGTTTTTAATTCACTTTCTTGTAGCGTTAATATTTTTAGCAGCCGAAAGCAGAATGATTTTTCTTTTGTCAACGAGAAGTGAAAGGTGAGAAGAAGAACATCCTGCAGAAGATGGGGATGCTGTGCAAGTGAGATCTGAGTGGATCTGCTCCAACACATTTGATATAATTATTTCCTTTGCTTTGTCTGCAGATCTGTGGACCAGTGCCATTTCAGGCAGGGACTGGTGTGCTGGCATTAACCTAGCCTCTAGGGAATATTTTTTCTGTATCTCCAAAATGACATTTTCTTGGAAATGGCGAAGGCTGATTTGTGCGAGACAGTGGCCGCGGTAGCGGACAGCTTTGCAAATCAAAATTCAGGCTCGTTAGGCAGAGGGTGCCCTTGAATTACGCCTGTTATTTTGGTAGCCAGGCACCATAGCGCTTGTGCCTGACGGCAGCCTGAGTTATTGTCCTGACTTTTATAAATGCAAGAAATCCACCCGATTGCAGATCTGTCTGTGAAGTTTTCCTTGGAGATCCATCACGATCAAAATGTCCTGGCTTCGTACCTCGGTCCGTTGAAAAATCTTACTGTCGGGGTGTGTATATCAATCCCAGTTTAGGCTGTGTTGTGCAGCTCCGCTAATTCCTTTGTCCAAGTGGGATTCCCAACACTGGTGTCCAGCAGGAATTTTTTGGATGGTTTTTATTTCTCTCTAGGGTTTTTTTAATTTATATGTTTATGGGGATGAAAATGTTTTTAATTTATGGTGTAGTTAAATGTCTTGTAAGTGGTGTAATGAAACTTTATAGCTTTCTTCAGCTGGGGGGTTTAACGATCGTTTGTCTCCAGGAGATGTTAATTGCTGATGCGCTTTTAGTGTTAAGTAAGATCCCGTCTATGATGTGTCTCAGTTCTAGTGTGGGTTCATTTTTCCCCCCCTATTTTCCTGTTTAATTTTAATGGAATTTTTTCACAAAAAGTCATTTTGTACCTAGGGCACTGAAGCTTAATGATATTTGTACATTCCAGCTTTTTTTTTTTTAAATGCCAACTCAATATATAATGTTTTGTTCTTTTTGTGATTTTCAGATGTTACTTAATAGAAAATATGATAAAAATATTGCACAGAAAGCTTGTATAGAAGCAGCGAAATGTTTTTGAATTTTTGTGCTGTGTGATAATGTATAAACACACAGAGACAGAGATAGATAGATATACATGTACACACACACGCATATAGGAAGTGTTGTTTGTCTTCTCAGATTGTGTATTTTCTAACCCGTTGATCATCGAACATCTGAAGACACAATACATCTGCTTTTCCCCCGGTATGTCTCTCTCCTTTGGTGACTGCTTTGTCTTTGCCCAAGCTATCTATTAAATTAGACCTCAGTGGTACACGTTATGGTTCTATATTCTGTGGCACTATATGTGTAGTCTAAGTGCATAGTGCTGTAGACAGTGCTAAGCTGTATATATTCTATATAAAAAGCACTCACAGTATTTCATCCCTATTACTGTATGCTGCAGCGCCTGTACCATAAACTTCAGTGATGTCCTGTCACTCTGCACACATCCACAAGCGATGGGGGCTCTGAGTAGGAAATGTGCCGGAGCCTCCTCAACACCTCGTAGCTCTGAGGCTGCAGATGATACGATCACATGAAATAAGATGAGGTAACGGTCTGAAGATGACGACCAGGAGTGTATCCCAGCGTGTGGAGAGACTCTCCTTCTGCATGGGTTTTGCTGAAAGTAGAGACCTTTGTAGCGGATAAAAAAAAAAAAAAGACGGTGACAAAGGTAATTTTTTTTCCGCTGAAGGGAGATTTAAAAGGAAAGAAGTTTTATGGAAGATGTGTGGATAATGTCAGCGGATGTCTTTACAAAATGCGATGGGCACTTGTAAATAGCTCTGTCACAGCTTCGCAGAAAAATGTGGCCCTCAGCGTTTCTAAAACACTTTATAGGTTATAGGAACAAATGCCTTTGCTATGGGAGAACCGGCTCGTGGTGGCATCCAGCATCCTGTCTTTCATGGTGGTCAGCCCTGCTAACAGCAAGTGCTTCAGTACCAGACAGGTTTGGGCAGCCGCTTAGAGGTCAGGGAACCACACAAGCCATTGGGAGTGACTGGTGACAGTCAGTCGGGTTCCCCCCGCTTCTCTGATGTCGTTGTTAGTTCTTCCTCCTCCTCCATATTTGTATGTTTTAACATACAGGAAGGAGATTGTTAGAAATTAATTCAGCTCATCTTTTGTCATTTGTTAATTTTTTTGCATCTTTGCATTCAACTTTGTCTTGGGATGTTGGTTTCCAGTTTTGTTTCCACCTTGTTTGTGCCGCTGTTTCCCTCTTCAGCTGTATCTAAAAGGGGAGTGAGCTCTTCCGCGTACAGACCGCTTCTGCCCATGCCTTGCTGGGCGTACGGCAAATACAGGGCTGTGTCTCCTCACTTAGGTTTCATGCCTTATGTGAATAAAAAAGACCAATGAATAAGTCTACAAAGGTGAAGGAATTAATGATTATTAATTTCTGTGTATCAGCTGGTGGCTGATGCTGTCGCTCATTTCTGCAAGTGCTGTTTAATGAGCAAACATACTTTTTCCATTTTTCTCTTCTGTTCTGTCACAGTTTGAGGCACATGCAAGAGAAGGGAGGAAGAAAAATGTGCAAAGTCAAACCAGTATTATTGTACTGAGAGCACTTTTCCTCCTGCCTCGCGATAGGAATACGTGTATGTGATGTACTGCTATTTTGCATGGAAGAACACCATCTTCCTGCGTAGAACTGCAATTAAAGCAGAAACAATCTCATCAGTCATCCAGCCATGTTTTCATGACATGTACAACTTGCAAGTCAGACACTGAAATCTTTATTTAAGCAAAACTGTCCTTTGTCACAGTGCAAATTGTGTATGAGTAAGGAGTTAATTGCACAGTTGCTAATTCTAATGAGGTGCCGTATTAGGGTGGAAGCTGTCACAGTAGGACGGGCATCAGCATGAATTCACATTTTGGTGGGTGTTTGTTTAATTCATAGCAAACATGTTGGTATTCTGCACGTACAGGTGTGCAGCCCACCTCACCATGAGTTTGTCATAGTGAATTTAGATTAATAAAAGTCTGAATAGTGGAAAAACTTAGGAAAATTGAAATTGCAAATGAGATTTATTACTCATGGACACTAAAAAAAAATAATCCGACATGACTGGAGCTGCTCCGCCAAGGACACCAGCATTCATTTATCGCACGTACTGTCTAATTCAGGCTTTGTCTTTCAAAAGTTTCTTCAAGCCTTGCTTAATTGCACTAATTTAACCTAAGGAGTGTCTGAAATGTCTCCCTGCCACTGCGCAGGAAGGCAGACAGGAGGTCCTGGCCCTTCTGGCCCTAACTTCCATCAATATATATCAGTCTGTCCTTCAGGCTGCTGTTTGTCCAGAATAGACGATTCCTATTCCTCCCTTATGTTGTTACCCTTAGTTACTGAACTATAGGTAGCCCAACCCCACCTGGATGTCTTTGGCCTGAACACGTTCCCTTCCCTTAGCCTGTCTTTTGAATCATAGTCTCTGCTCCTTTGCTGGTTTTGATTTCTTTTCCTTACAAGGAAGAGGTTCAAATTGGCTTGTGTATTTTTTGCTTGGGGGATCAGAACTGCAGAGGACTCCAGGTACATATGCTGGGATAGATGTGGGTTGCTGAAACGTAGCGTCCTCCTGGGAGCTCGTGCTGGCTTTTTTCTGTTCGCTGTCACCCGCAGTTCTCTTTCAGTGACCGCTGTTTTCTCTCAAGTTCCTTGTATCCAATACACAGCATTTTGTAGCAGTCTTTCCCAAGTGCTCTAGTGTTTTCACGATCTATCAGGGTATCTGGGAATTATATCTTACAGAACATCATCTTTTGTTTTACACTAAACACTGATATATGGGTGGGATTCAAAAAGCTTTTAGACGTCTTAATTCTGTTGGCTATGAATGCAAGGGGACAGGAATTAGGCCAGCGATTTGTTCTGGAGTCCACTCTTGTGAGATGCCCCATAATCCTCATGTGTGATAAATTCCAGGACCGCAGCAGGATCAGTAGGCACAGCTTCGATAACTCCTGAACTTTTTTTTCATTTGTCTTCATAGCCCTTGCTGTGACGTGCCAAGCCAGCGGTGCAAGTGCTCCTTTTATGTACCTTAGTCACAGAAATGTGTCTTCCTCCCCTTGTCCTCTGTATAGACAGGTGTCTATAGGCACATGTCAAGACTTGAGCTGGTATCTCATTTTCTTTGTGATCCCATCTCTAATAAACGTGGCATGTACTGAATCTGCAAAGAATTACTCTGTTTAGAGATGCAGTTTCTGCTCGTTCAGAACCTAGCTATAGGAAACGCTGTTGTCTCATCAGTAGTCCCATTATCCTCCAGCAGTAAATGGTTCAGACAGAAATACCCTCCTGTCCATACATTCGTTAGCAGATAAACAAGGAGATCGTTTTCCTTGTGCATTGACCAGTTTGGGAAGCATTACTGAGCCCTTGGTCCGTATTAATGGGTTTGCTGTAGAGCACGTCATGCTGTATAAACCTTGCCACGAAATGACAATGTTTTCTCCCAACACTCCATCTGTGTAGATGTGGCAAATCCTCAGCAGAAAACAACTGAAATCAGCTTTGTCTTTTTTGCTTGTGTGCCAACTGCTTATCTGGAGAGATTAAAGAAAAGAAAGAGGTGAGCACCAGGGAAGCAAAACTGTTGAAGAACACAATCTGTCTAATTTAACAAAAAGATCAAGATGTGATTTGATTGCAGTATATGACTGTCTGCACAGGGGAGAGTATTGGAAACTGAAGCGCTCTTTAATCTAGGGAAGAGAATGTATATCAGTGTACAGAGCGGCTGCAGTTAAAGCTGCTGTAATTGAACCAAGACACAGGTTTTAATGGGGGAATGATTAATAACTGAAACAAATTACCAAGGAATGTGGGAGAGTCTCCATTTCACAATATCTTCCGTCAAGCCTGGTTACTTTCAATGACATGGTTCAAACAAAACTGAGTTGGAGCTCTCGGCACAGGCTGAGAGTGGTGCTACTGTGTGCCAGGTTAGAAGGCCTCCCCCAATGACACGCTCTTCGTTCAGCACGCGTTGCCCGAAGAGCCGACTGTCTTGCCCGGCATCCTCACAGCCTCAGCTGGGGCTGTGGGTCGCGGCCGAAGGCACCTGCAGAGAGGGGGTGGGGGGGAAGAAGACCCTGAAGTGCTTGTCACACACCCTGGTGTTTTATACGTGAGGTGGAAGGTGGAAGAAAAGGGCCCACCAGAGCCTGCTTTGGGGTTCCAAGCCCAAGGGAGCAGGGATGCAACTGCTTTACATCCCCAAGGACAGGGATAAAGCCGTTGCCCGAGATGCTTGAACAAAAGCACTGTCATTTTCCCATGTCGCTGTGTTACTGATTCTTTCCTATCTTCAGTCAATCTGGAGATGGTCACTGTCACTAATTTTTCATAAGAAGATGCAACTTTGCTCCCGAATAGCAGCTTGACTCCGCTCTCTTCATCCGCACTGAACTTACTTGCGTTGTGTGCTTGGAGGACTCTACTGAATGGAGAGGCAATTGTCATTACGAGACGGCCGTGGTTCTTCACCAGCAGAACCTCAGATAGGCAATAATAGGAGCTCATGCCCCCCATCTATCGATCAGTTAGCCTTCCAAACAAAATGATAAGAAATCTGTTTAGCTCAATGTAGTTGGAGTAAATCAGGAACATGTTGCACTTGCTGAAGAGTGAGAGGCTGGAGGTTTTCCAGATGTCATCTTCTGGATTTATTTGCCCTTTTATTTCTTGACAGCCATTGCTTTCACTCATGGCAGAGGTTAGAAGATTCGCACAGAACTAGTTGAAAAATATTAAGATTATTATTTTTCCCCGCTCAGAACATTAAGGGGTAAGAAAATGAAGAAGGTCTTCTCCTTGAGGAAATGAGACCTCGGTGGTCTTGCCTGTCTCTCTTCAAAAGGAGAACAGAGGTAGTTTCCAGAAGAACTGAGGGTCTGAATCAACTTGTGCTCGGAAAACGATAGATGGTTGTGCTTCAGAAGGATGAGAAGGTCACACGCTTGCCTCGGGTCGCAGAGAAGTACGTGCAGCAGAAGGAAGTACAGACACGCTTCAGCTTAAAGGTGTTGGAGAATATTAGGGCTCTTAAGAAGAGAAGACCTGAAATAATATTAACCCTTTAATACCATTTATTTGGTGGCCTCTGCTGGTGAATGCTGATAGTTTCCATGCAGAGTTCACTATATAGATAAGAAAGCTTGATATTAAATACTAGTCTTGTTTTGTATATGATTTGAATTACTAAATAGCTTTTTGATGATTTGCTGTAGGCAAAATAGTTAAAAGTATGTATTTGATCTGTGGTGATCGTTTGACCTGTGCTGTTAGGCTTGTGTTTGCTTACTGGATAAATGTGAGCATAGAATCAAGTGACAGATTAGCAAAGCTGCTCCATTTTCAGTGTGTCAGAGGAGAAGGCGGCTCCTTGCCTTTATTGACATAAGGTCGTGTTCTTTGTGCCGGGATGACCGGAGTGTTTGTCTTGCTGTGGGTCTTTAACAGAGACAAGGTACCGGTCCTTTTCACCGCAGCAGAGCCAGGAAGGACAGAGCTGTGCCTTTAGCCTGATGCTCGCCTATGCTGGGTTTACTTTGAAGTAAAACTATGTGCTGTCTTTTACAGGGAATCAGAGTCAACGTGCAGTAGCTGTCCAGTAGTCAAAATATATTTTGATCAAACTCAGGGAATGGGGAAATGAACAGAATGAGGGAATGATATAAAAGAATTGTTCACACTACCTTTGTCTGAGACTTAAATTCAGAATGCTCTTGTAGCATTTCTTTATTCAGAGTATGGATTTTTATTGTAATTACATTAACAAAATAGGCTATTGGCATGAATGAGTTACGGATAAGGTTTTCATTTAGGTTTTTGTTTCTACTTGGTAGCCAAAGATCAGCTTAGATCTTGACAGAACAAAAACCAGGCAGTGCTTCAGGCCAGGAAAAATAAAATAAGTAAAGTTTTCTTGAAATTTTGAAAAGCAGAACAGGAAAGGACTAGAATGAAATAATGTGCTCTTGTACATGGTTTGTAACGTCTTTTTTATGGTACTTTTTCTGCGGGTTTTTTCCTAGTCTGTCTGTCAAGGCAGTCTCCGATATAAATTCTCAAAGACAGTTCAAGAAGGCTGTGGAAATGAACTATTACCTATAGAAGTAGGACAGTTCTTACTGACTTCAAGAAGATAAGGATCTGAGACGTCGTGTAAGTTCAATTCATACAATTATGTGAAGGAGAATGAATCACTGGGGAAAGCAAACTGACTGAAAACCCTTTTGAGATGGGATTTTCAAATTGTTCCAAGGGAAATTAGGTGTCCAGGCTCCATTAAAATATAACTGAAGCTGGAGCATAACTCTCCCAGTCTTTTCTGCTAAGTTCATTGTGGTTGATGACCTTGAACGTCCGTAGTTCCAAGCTTCAGCCTTGACATGAAAGAGCTTGGAAGCCATGGAAACCACTTCTCGTAACATTAGTCCCATGCGATATGTGACAGCAAAACTTCACGCTAGGGGAGGATAGGGAGCGGTACAATAACTGCTAATGACATCATTTTCCACAAAACCAATTTTAATCTGCTGTTTAGGGACTTGCAAATGGCCTTAAATAGCTCTTGCCATTGAAGAAGCTCATTGGAAGTGCTGTTCAGCAACACACTTAAACATCTGCACCTTCCTTTAATTGTTCTCCGAGATCTGTTTAGGTCAATCTTGAGAAGTTGCTGTGTCGACCGTTTCTGCTCCCCGCTTCAGTAGTGGAGGAGGCAGAGAGGGAGGAACAGCTGTGTGCTCTCCCGGGCTTCACTCTCCAACTAAGTGTTGTTCAATGATTGTACAAATACAAGGCGGTGCAGATGCTCATGCTGTCATTTCCCTCCTTTCTGGTGTATTTTGATCAGCAGAATATTAGGCTATGGTTTAGTCTGCAGTTTATATGGGTTATGACACAGTCTCCTGGAATGTAGTACTGGGGTTGAACTGGTTTTCCTTCAAAAACTGGCAGAAGTTCGCTAAACTGATAATAAGAGTCCAACCAGTGAGATGATATTCTCAGTAAGGAATTTATTAATGACTTTTTCTACAAAGCCATGCCAAAATAACCACGTGTTTGTTTCTGCAAAGAAGAGAAAAGCAGGAAAATTGATGATGATCTGCTGTATGTAGTACATAATCTATTCTAGAGAGATAGAAACAGGTAAGGCAGAGTGGAAGCAGAGATGTACCCCCATGTGCTTTTGTTTTTCCTGCCAGTGACTACATGGTGGAAGACGTCTCTGTTGCCACTTCTGTCTTTTTTTAAAAATTTCTGCTTATTTCCATGAGAATGGATTCTTGACTACACACGCAGAGATATCCTCATAAATCCTAAGGGGCTATAAAATAGTTAGATCTGTGTGGCACAAAGGCTGTGATGTACTTGGGTATTGCTGTAGATACTGTTTTGCTTTAGGACCAGCTTCTCGAACAGAAGTTCATTCTTGACAATCCTACTGGGAATATCTAGAGTATCTGTCTAGAAAACGGGGAAGAGTTCTTCTAGAGACATTTTCTTCTTAGGAAGCAGGAGCATTTTGTTATTGCATTTGTGGAACGTTAAATGCTATGTCTGAATTTTGTGCCCTTAATCTTCAGTTTATTCCTAGACTTGTTGGCTTATTACTTGTGGTGCGGGAGCTACATCCTTCTGACTAGCTCACCACAGGGTAATGGTAGCAGTATTCCCTTCCCACCTTTATTTAAACAAGAGAAATATTTCTCTTGCTGTGGATCATCCTAGAGAGAGAGTGCCTAGCGTACAGGAGGGAGGACAGAGAAGGGGAAACCGTGGATGATGGTCTGAGAAGACTTGGACAAAGAGCAATGGGCTGGGTAAGGAGACTGGACCTGGCTGCTGGGTGTGGTGGGCTGTGACTTGGAGTGTTAGGAGAGAAGAACAGGAAAGGCTCAGAAAGGACAGGAGTGGCCTGTGGCCAGGGTGGTTGGAGAGTATGTAAAAGTGGTCCCTAAAGCATACTTGTGAAGTCCAGAACCTAGCATTGCTGTGTGTTGCTGCTTTTCTGCCTTTTTTGTCTGCGGAACCTGCTGACTAGGTCTGCTGACACAGAAATCAAACAAAACCAGAGAATTATTAAACTATCAAAGTTGCACTGGAAGAAAACACTAGTGGCAGTCTGTGCAAGCATTGTTTCTCCACCATTCACTAACGCACGTATGAAATCATCCCATTACAGCAGTGCATTGCAACTTTCTCACGTAGGTTTGTTCCCAGTAGACCTGCCTGAGGTCTGTATGGAAAAGGGGGCTTCTGTTATCAGCTGGGCCTCTGCTTCGTGTCTCAGAGCTGAAAGGTGCACAGGGAGTGAGGCTGGAAAACACGGGGGAGAAGGATGTTGTGAAGTTTCAGGCGGGTGAATGCTGCTCTCCAGAGATGGATCCTGGCCTCCCACCAACAAGAGCCCCTCTGGGATGTGAGTTAAGTCAGAAAAACTTGCTCTTTGTTTGGGAACAGTATGAATTATATCCTCCTCATTGGCTACGTAGAGGTGTCATGGCAGCTGCGTTTGAACATAACATGCTCTGGAGAACTCAGGGTCAGAGAAATGCAGTTAGGCACCCAAACCTCCTGGCCTTAATCGACTTACGTAGTTCTTTTCCTATTTTGAACCTGAATTCAGTTGCATGTTTGCAGAGTGTTTTAATAGTGTACACTGAAGAGCCCCAGCCCCCTGAGTTGAGGGATGGTTTGCTGCAAATGAGGCACTGGAGAGCTCTGCAGAGCAGCCAGGAGAGAACAAAATATTGAGCAGTTGGCTCCTGAAGTGAACCAGAGCTCCCCAGCGTGGGGAGGGACCGCTTGTCCTATGGAAATGTCAGCGAAGGACTGGGCCAGTGCATGGATGCAGCTGGTACATCCAGGTTTATTGAAGGCCAAGGGGGTGCCACATCAAGGACATCCGTGACCAGAGCTCCCACCCTGACTCGACATCGTGACGTATGTGGAGAGAGATGCTGCGCAGCCTTTGCTGTTAGCAGTGTGGCTGCATCCAGCTCTGGTCACAGGGGACTGTCTGGCTGTAGTAGTGTGCTCCTGATCAAATTCAGAGGAAATTGGGTAATTCTTCTGTTTTGGTGATAGGACAACAAAGGCAAAGGCTGAGGACATTTGTGTTGCTCTTTGAGAAGCAAGGTCTTTTTCTTCCCGTGGGAATGCACAGAGTTGAGGCAGCGCTTTGTGTGACTGATTAATTTTAAGCCATTGCGATTTTTAGCAGTTACCAGAGTATCTGGCATCTGGGCACAGCACATATCTCCAAGAGCCACCCCAACAAAAACTGCTGTACCTTTTGATGGAAATAGGTGAAAACGTGTTTATTTTTTAGCAAAAGGGTAACACACATCCATAATCTGTTACTGGTTATGGACGGTGACTTCCAGAGGAGTGTGCCATGGCACCTTCAACGCGTAGCCATGTGAATGACATGTGCCATTTAAACCTCAAACGGGTGGATTGGGGTTGTTTCTTCCCAGTCTTGCTGACAGCGTTCATTCCAGGCTGCAGCAGCTGGCTGTCCATTGGTATTCTCTGGGTGTGCTTTGATTTGCAGTGAAAGACAAACATGTAATTGAGTATAGGATGTAGAATCCTTTTTTAAAAATTACTATTATTATTATTATTATAGAGAACTCTTCAAATGGAATATGAAGGGTAAAAGGGTAATTTTATACCCGAAACCAATAAAATTAGTTATGAACACTTTCTCTTGTTCATGTTTTAGAGCAATGGGTTTGTAAATGACCTGCATTATGAGGCTGCACATAGTCCTTAAACACACCGCAGAGCCTTTGGGGTTGTTCACAGTAACTGGTCTTGTTCACAACTGAAAGGAGTCGATACTCCAGTGTTCCTCTTTGTTCCCCACCCTGGTCTTTTCTGATATGTTAATTCTTGCTTGGAATCAAGTCCAGCAGAATAGGCTGCAGTAGGAAAAGCTACTGTTTAAAAAACCTGCCAAGAACTTTTACTCTAGTTGTGAGCAGAAACCTGGAACTGCAGTTTTTGAAGATGTAGACCTTCTTTCGATCACCACAAATCAGTAACTCCATGGAGGATGACAGGATTTAAATCCGTCCCCCCGCCCCCCCCCCCCCCCCCCTCCAACCCCTAACTGAGATAAAAATTATGGTTTTGAGTGGTTTTTGAAAAAAAAAAAAATCCATGTTACAAAATTCCACAGAAAATATTTCACGGCTGCTCAGACTGTAAGGGAAGTTAGTGCTTCCAGATGCACTCAAGAAAAAAAATCTCATTTACCTGATTTTGCACCTAATG
The DNA here is from genome assembly GCF_034619465.1 of Leptosomus discolor. Classification (NCBI taxonomy): domain Eukaryota; kingdom Metazoa; phylum Chordata; class Aves; order Leptosomiformes; family Leptosomidae; genus Leptosomus; species Leptosomus discolor. Next base: position 2,468,303 of record NC_141399.1, read on the forward strand.
TACCACTGAAGTTAGAGAGATGTAAGCTCTGAAGTCATTTAGTTGCTTTTGAAAATTTTACTTCATGATCAGTTCCAGCTTTTCCAAAGTATTTATTTTCATGTATTTCAGAAACTGTTGTTATGACACTTTTATTGATTCAGCATTCCTTTGGTCTGCTCGACATAAATATACAATAGTACAAACTTTATGGTAAATCTCTTTTACCTTACTAAAAAGAAAAATTAGTCTTTTGTTGCTTTCATACCAGTAGAAAAAATAACAGAGGGTCATAATGTGCTCACAAATAAGGGCAGATAGAGAACTGGAGCAGAGAGACATGGGGTTTTGCTAAGTGGAAGCGAAAGTTCTGTGCATTAGCAGTAACTGGGGAGGCGGCAGGGTAGCGCTGAAGCGCTGCCTGCTGGAACCGCATCCTTGATCTGACTCTTACTGACAGCCAACAGCCACAGAGGTCTCCAAAGGGAAATGGCTGAAAGAAAAACAGGGTAAGAATTAGGTGAAGGGAGAAAGGTTGGCAGGGAAACAGGTAGCTGCGAAGTTAAATACAAATTAAAAGTCCTTTAGCGCGATCTCTTGAGATCTCGTGATGACCAAGGCTGTGAAGGATTTGCCCTTGAATGGCTGAAGGGCGCGGGGCAGGATGAGACCAGGGAAAGGCTGACTGCAGAGCAGACGTACGAGAGGGGGTGGATAAGAGTTGTCAAATGTAAAAACTTGCGATAGTAGGAAGGAACAGAAAAGGAGCGGGTTAAAAGGTTGCCGGTTCAGAGGAAACACAAAACATTCACTTCTGTATGACCCTGCAAAGAAATATTACCTAGGGGTTTTGGTAGCGGTATCTTTTTTTGCAGGGAGACAGTGCCAGTATTTGAACAAGGGCTATGGGTAACAGCGTTCGAGATCTCCAGCTCAGGCACTCTGGGTTTTCCTGAAGAAAGAAGTTCAATGGTAGCACGTTCACCTTGCCCTTTGGTCTTGGGGTTGCCTTAGCGGTGGGTACTGGGGCTGCAGTGGTTGTGCTGTTGGCATGGTGAGTGTGAGAAGGCAAATTCCAGTTGCAGCAGAAATTCATGGCGTTCGCTTCGGTGGTGGGTCATGGAGCAGGATCACAGTGTAACAAACAGCTACTCCTCGTGTGTTGGGTGGCTTGTGAAACAGCTCCTCCGGCACCGATCCCGTATGCCCGTGTGCTTTCCCACCATGACTCGCCCATTGTGCACGTGTCCATGGCGATGTTTTGCAGGATGGTGAGATGATTAGAAAGAGAGATGCCCCAAGTGACCTGTCCTGTCCCCGTACGGGATGCATCGGCTGGGGTGATGTTGCAGAAGCAGCCCCCAGCTGCTTATCCCTCTTAATTTCAGGAATTTAATTGCAGTGGTGCATCCTCAGTCTTGTTTTCAAGGTTGCTGGCACAAAGCAAAAGGAGTTGCCTAACTTGACCTCAGAAAGATGCTCCTTTTATCGCTTCATGTCCCAGCTTGTCAGTGGCAACAGGGCAAGTTTATGCACTTCTCACTGGAGCTCGGATTTGCTGACCGATTTCCAGTTTTAACCCGTTTATGAAACCAGTGGTTCAAACTTAGGGCTTTTGTCTTCATAGCCATCTTTGAGTAGCTAAATGAGTACATATCCATGAGGCAGGGCTGGAGGGCACATCGTAGCTCTGTGAAAGTACTGCTGTTTCTGTGCGTTTTATACCAGGACCACGTCCAAGGATGAGTCTTGGCTCGTGGGTGAAAACACCCTCTCTTGATCCAACAGGATATTGTGATTTAGGTGAGGAAATGAGAAGTGGATTTAGCTGGAATACTGCATACCACACTTGAGTGAGCTATTTACTCTTCAGGGGACTGAAATATTTTATTATCGGGCAACCAAGTGGAAGTAACGCTGCCAAAGTTTAGTTGGGTATGAAATATCTACTCTTACACAGCATTTCTAAACCGTTAGCCAAATGAAAGATAACAATGTTTTTTCCCATACTGGTTTTAAAGTGGCCAGTCTCTATCTCTGATTCTGAGCAAACTGGGGGTGTTTTTTTGTCTTCAGTGAAGAGCAGATGCAAATACATTTTGAAGGCAATTAGGCAGAGTGTTTTTATTTTTGCTCACAATAAACTGCAAGCACAAAATTGCCGGCACAAGGTTGAAGGTTATTTACTAAGATTATATGCCACATGTGATTAATCTCTTACCCACTTTTTTCTTTTATTAGCAAACTTTTAAATTTCCAAGGGATCTGTACAGAATTCTAAGGGGGCAGATTACAAGGCTGAGAATACTTATCACTGGTGGCTTTGCGTACAGAATATACTGCGTTAACTAGGTGCTTCTTGCTGCTCAGCTGTTCCTGGGTAACCTCCATCTCGCTCTCCCAGAGTCCCAGCAACATCAGCTGCCCTGAAATACTGCAGATCAGCACATTCTGGAGAAGGGTACGGCTGTCACAAGGCCATTTTCTCCCGCTGTTCTTCAGCAGCCTTGCTCTAAAAAGATAACGAACGACATAAAACTGCCAAATAGGTCTGCAAGGAACAAAAAGCCCGTTATTTCCCCAGTGGAAGAGCACATGACAAACACTGCTTTCCTTCCTGTACCCCCCAGCTGCTGTTGGCGATGGCTGATCCAACTGTTGAGTGCTCCGTTGTCCTCCTCCGTGGCCACGTGCCCTTGCCACCTTCCTTTTTTACCAGTCACTGTGTTTCTGAAACTGCCCAAGCTGCAGAAGGACAGCCAGGTGAAAACAAATCCAGCCACCCACACAGAGAGCAAAGTTCTCAGGGTGGTCTGTCTCCACCAGCAGAGACTGGTCGATACGAGCATGTTCAGGAGGCAAATTGATCTCCTCGAGGATGGGAGGAGGGAAAGCAGGATCGCTGTTTTGGGGGGCAGCCCTATGCTTAGGTTAGCTTACGGTGAGGGATGAACCAACACCTTGGACCCAAAGCGATGTGTTCTTCCACAAGTTTGATAGGAGGCTCAGGTAGAGCACTGTGGGCTTTGCGTGGTCTTCGTTCCCGAGTATTCATGGTGTAGCTGTACAAGTGCTGCAGGAAGCTGATGATGGAAAGGGGGCTTGCTCTGCACCATCTGAGACCTGTTAATTATTTTCTAAAGACAATTTTATGATGTCATGCAAGATGGAAGCCATAATTTTGCTGTCAACCTTGTCCTCAGTGTCCTTTTCTCTGGAAAAAGTAGAGTGAATCTTCACTGCGAAAGAGATGTCAGTTTTAATTCACCATGCCTGCTACAATAATAGAGGCAGTTTTAAGGTTAGAATAGCGTATAGACAAGATGATAATTATTGCTGTGAGGCTCTTCTGGAGAAGGCAGCGAGAGGAAATTTTCCATTAACATTAAAAACAAATGCGGGAGAAGGTGACGAATAAATGCATCCACCATGTTACTTCTCCATGATCGAAAGACACGTGCCTAATCCCAACATCTAATTGTCCCATGATGACAATGTATGAGATCTCATGAACATAAAAAAGATTGTGTATAGCTGCATAAGTACCTGATTTAAAAGCATCATTAATAGCTTCACTCAGCTTTATGTTGAAATGCAAGATCACCAAGGCATGTATCCAAGAGACGTGCTGAAGTTTTTGCACCAAAGCAGCTTATTAGTGAACGTCTCTGATAACTTTCTCACTGTTGGACAGCTGGCTGAAGGCGAAAAAGGAGTTTGATGCTATCAAATTTGAGGGGGGGGTGTTTCTTTGATATATTTGAGTACTAGCGAGTTAAAAAACTTCAAACAACCCCCAAACCCAGGCACATCCACTATTTTAACAATTAATTTTTACTTACCAATAACACATTTGGTACGTAAAAACATTTTAACAGTTGCACATTGATAGTGGTCATAAAGTGTAGAAAATTCTGTGCTTGCTGATCAGGTATCTAGTAGAAGTGTAACCACGAACTTCACCAGAAACCCACCCTGCTCGCGTCTCGCGCGCAGCCCCTGCAGAGAGCTTCCGCGGAGTCAGGAAAGACAACGTACAAAGCTGCTGTAGGTTCAACTGCAAGTTCTGCGTTTATAGTCTACCCAGCACACACAGAGGAACACCACTGCTTTCTGAGGTTGGGCGCTTTCACCATATTCATTCAGTCAAATGCTTGGGGTACTGGTTAATTTTAAGCCCGTAAAAAATACAGTTCTGTGTTGGACCCACACGTATGACTTTCTTGTTAGTTGTAGCTTAATTTCTGCTTTTAAACGAACGCTAATCCAATTAACTTTTTTTTTTTTTTTTTTTTTTTTCAGTAATGTGCCAGGATTCAACTGTTTTATTTCAGTTTGGTAGCACTGAGGGGTTTTTTTATTCTAACTGATCATAATGACCGCTAAATGTCAGCTTCATTTATATCTTAGCTCAGAATATAAACAGAAAAATACAGAAAAAGGAAAATGTTTTGTTACATACTCTGTGAATTCTTTTTGCTGTGTACCTTATGCCAAACAGTTTTGATTCTGCATGTGACTTACAGTCCAAAAGCCATACCGATCCATTTTTCTGATTAAATTATTTTCAGTATTTTGCATCTAGTGCAGAGACAACTCTGCTATTAAAATAAATGCATACAAAAAAAATTGGAACTTGGTTGAAATGTAATTTCATCAAGAAAAAAAACCCACAATGTTTTTATATAACATTTTGGATATATTTTATGTCAAAACATGATCACCAGTCAAACTAGTGACATCTAAACCCAATACATTATTGTGACTGCTAAAATAAAAAATCAGAACAAAACTAAATTTATCATAGCTCTGCCTTCATTAAACACCATGTGTCGGTGATTTAAACACAACAAAACTAGAGTATTCTTCAAAAGTGTCTACTAAATAGAATAAAAAGAATAAGAGAACAATTAACATTTAGTCTGTTACATTAAAAAATTGGGTGTACATATTTCTATTGCCTGTTAGCTTTACCTAAGCTTTTTCAACTACTACAAAAATAAAAAAATAAAAAAAAAAAAAAAGAAAACTCATTGTTCAAAGTCAAAAACATTCAAATCAGTTGATACAACATTACAGTACAGTCAACTACCGTCATTCCAGGTCTCCTTTTCTCAGTGTATGAGTCCTTAGACCAGTGTTACAGCCTCGTTCAATGCAGTTTCAAAACTGTAAGTTAGCTTGGCAAGACACTGTACTCTACCGATGGCTTCACGAGAACGGGGTTGTGCTACTTTTGAATCACAGGGTAACCCCAGCCTCTCATTAATTTTATTCAGCACTGTAGTTAGAACAGCATTAAGTTTAGCACAATAACTAAAAAAAAGGAAAGGGAAAAAAAAAAAAACAAACCAGAATTGGAAGCTAGGTGAAGCTGCCATTTGTGTCAACCAATTGCGATACGCTATACTAAAAAATTCTGAAATATCCACCTGTCCTCACCGCTCTGCCACAAACTAGCAAAGTCAAAAATACAAAAGTCTTCAACTTCTCGTTTTTGCAGAATAAAGCAAAAAAGTCTTTGTGCTCCTTACTACCAGAAGCAAAATATCCTCTGAGTTACCACATGTAATAGCTTCTGGATGTGTCGACTTGGGTTGGCTTGGTCTCTGCAGAACCATCCTTGTCTTTTTCACTGTCACCTTCCCAGAGATTAATAAGTGGAGGGTAGAGCTCGTTCAGTGGGATTGAAGAGGTCTTTTGCATATATTTTTTCAAGGAGTGGTGGTAGTTTTTCCTCTTAAACCTTTTTGCAATGTACACGGAAATGGAGGCAAGGCTAATGACAGCAAACATGGATCCCATGACTGCTGCAAGGGCAGTGCTGGTTTCTTGGTCTGAAATATCTAGCGCAAAAGCTGCGTTTTTTGTTGTAACGTTAACACACGACTTCTGCGTTTGCTGATGGATATTTGACACAGTTAGACACACTTCGTAATCTGTCGACGGTTGTAAATGCGTGAGGTTATATTCATGCACGTCAACCGGGACCCTCGCAGTGTACGTAATGTGGGGGTTGTCGATCTTCATAGTGGCCGATGACCATTTTAAATTGGAAGTCATGACGTTGGAATTAACTTTCCAAGACACTAAGATCGAATGCGATTCGGCTTGCTTAACGTAGATTTTCAGAACCTGGGCACCATCCAAAAGCGTTCCGTTCACCCGGATAGTAGCCACCCTCGTGTCAGCCCCTTCTATGTTCTGAGCGACGCAGGTGTACCTCCCGGAGTCTTCAACCTGGATGTTGGAGATTTCCAAGGTGCCCTCGCTACTCAGCTTGTATTTGTCAGAGAGGCTTTCGACGGTTACTTTATTGCCGAGAGGAGTGACCCAGTAAATTTCCGGCTCCGGTTCTGCCATGGCCCGACAATCTAAAAACACCGTCATGCCGATGTCCAAGTTTAAGTGATTTGGAAAGGTCTCATGAGAGATCATTGGAAGACATTGTTCGTTCGAATCCTGTATTAACACCTCCTTCACCTGCTGCCCTCTGTATTCTGGAGGCATAGCGCAAAACATGGACAGAGGTTCCATGAAACGGATATTGGTTTTGTTGGAGTTGATCCAGTGAATGACGCAGTCGCACCTGAGCGGGTTACTGTGGATGCTGATCTCACGCAGGTTTGGAAGGGATTCCACCGTCTTTTGGTAGACTGCGTTCAAGGCATTGTTGTTCAGCATCAAGCTCTCCAGAGCAGGAACGTTGCGAAATGCCAAACGATGTATGTAAGACAGCTTTGGGTTGTTGGTGGCTTCAAGCTTTGTAAGTTCAGGCAGGTTGTCCAACGCATACCTATCAACAGAAACGAGTTCTCCCATGTTATTGATTCCAAGTTCTTTCAATCTGAGCATGTTTTTAAAATCACCTTCTTGAATTTTATGAATCGGGTTTTTGTTGAGATCCAGGAATTTTAAATTTGGAACTTTCTCAAGTGCAAGCTGAGGAACCTTTACCAATTTGTTGTCATAGAAGGAAAGACTTTCAAGACTATCCAAGCCTACCAAGGCATTGCCAGGAATGTCTGTGAGATACATACCTGCCAAAACTAGACTCCTTAAATTTGAGAGTGGTTTGAAATTCATATCTAGTATTCCAATCACTGGATTTTCTCCAATCATGAGAATCTCTAAGTTAGGAGTAGAATCAAACCAACGGCTGTCGATAACCTTTAATTTGTTGGAGTTGAGATGTAATCTCAAAAGATTCTTCAGGCCAGAGAATGCATTTGCAGAAATGCTGCTGATCTGGTTGTGATTTATATATAGCTCCTGAAGATTGCAGAGGTCTTGCAAGCAGTAGTCAGTCATCTCTGTTATCTGGTTTTCCTCCAGGTGCAAAGTAGTAAGTTGAGTGAGATTGGAGAGCCCCACATCCTTGATACTTGTGAAGTTATTTTGTGAAAAATCCAATTCCGTTAAATTAAACAGCTGTTGGAGTTCATCTGTGGTCTTTGCAATGTTGTTGCTTTGTAACAGAAGGACTTGAGTGTCACTGGAAAGGTTGCTGGGGATTTTTGTTAGTCGAAGGTCATTGCAGTCAACTGTCGTGGCTTCCCTGTACGTTGACTGCGGTGTAAACCATGGCCTGATTTCACATACACAAAGCTGTGGACATTCGTTACTCTGTATGGAAGACTCAGTTAATGAATTCGTTAGCAGTTCTAGCACCAACTGGCAAACAGTTAAAACAACTCTAACCTTCGCCATGCTGGTCAGCTCGTGAGTTCAGCTCCCCAGCCCCTTAAAGCAACAACAGGTTGAGAGGGTGATTTGTTATCAGGCGGTAAATGTAAAGCTTGAAGTTTAAGGTGAAAAGCTTGGACATCCAGAGGGTGAAAGGTGATTTTTCTGAGTTTAGAGAAGACAAGAAATGGTCTGAAGGCTCTCAGCTGCTCCTCTGTGTTCCAGAATCTTCTGCAAATCAGTGTCTGAAGATGTTCCTGGAAACAGATTAGGGTATACGTTATGCTCATCTCATATACAGTTCATACATTATTTAATTTCTTCATCCTTTAAAGAAAAATATCTGAAAACAATCATTATTTTAACATTCATCTCTCTCACGAAAATCCTGATCTGGTATGGTTAAGCTATGCAGGGTTTGGAACACTTTTCTACTTGGGATTTACGTGAGAAAACTCCGATAGTTCCCAAGCGAGCGACTGTAATGATGCATGCAATCATCTGCAAATAAAACTTTCAGATACCTTTCAGTTTTACTCTGCCCTATTTGTCTGAATGGCTTGAGAAAAGCTAGAGATCGAGGCTACGTTTGCAAGCGGAGCTAGGTCTGGAACGGGTGTTCAGAGCAGAATCCCGGGGGCAGTCGGGGTGCCAGGGCTGTCCCCAAGGCTTGGGTTTCAGGTACGTGCCATTAAGGCTCAGGGAGACGTTGGTTTATCAGTTTCAAGCGAAACGCATACGAACTTTGCCAAAATTCATCTGAGTTAATCAAATCAGTTCCAGATAACAGCTTAGATTTAATCCAGCTAAGGACCAAACAATAACAGTAAATTCGATTAAATGAACGTACTGTTCTTATTTTAGCTGTCTGTACTGCATGGTGCATCGTATCATTGCGTGAATTGTTTACCGCAGTTCCCAGTTACGGTGTAAACCACACAATTTATATCATTTTAGCCTGAACTTATTCATGCCAGAGTATGTTTAAATTAACCCACGAGTGTCCAGCGTACCTCAGAAAATCTTGTGTCATGCGTCTTTAAACGCATATTCAAGGAAAATCTAAGCTCTTGGTAAAATCTTTCTCAGTCTCACCTTATTAAAAAAGTAAGCTCCAGGAAACTGTTATCTGCAAACCTATCTATCGCTGCTGCTGTAAAAAAGCATGGATGCAGTTTTGAGGATGTCCTGTGTGTGTAAAAATGTGCAATTCGGGGCTTGTGCTGTTAAACGCAAGAGCTGCCTGTCTTCCAGTTCAGAAGGATGCTGCTTCAGCGAGGGTGACGCTGCATGAACTGATTTTCTCCACCTAGTGCTTGTGGTGGTGATTCCACATGCTTAGCTGTACTCCTCTTGGCTCGTTGTGCACATCAATATTGGCAGATAAAGTACACCGTTACAGTATTTCACAGTGAAGGTTAAACAGGTTAGTGCCTGTGTTCAACAAGCTTTGAATTAATACAAAGCGCAGGCGAGCAAGGCATGTGACAAACCTGAATAAGGGTTTAAAGAGCAGACCTCTTGAAATTCGAGGCAATACTGTAAATCTCATGCTGTAGTGATTGCAGCTCAGACTCCTCAAACAAAAGTTGTGTCTTTTAATGTAACTAAATTAATCAAGTTGTGTGACATCTGAGACAGAGCACGTAATGGAATAGCAGAAAGCAGGAAATAGCAGCTTTTTCAATTAGAACGTAGTGAAGCCTCAACCTAGGCAAAGCCCACAAAAGATATTACTACATGAAATAAAAAACCTGAATACAGCTTCTAAAAATGGTTCTAAACTCATCATCTAGATAGTGGTGACAGGAATGCCAGTTCTACAATGCTTTTACTTTTAAAATCTGGTCAGCCTATTAACTAATGAAAGGACAGTATTTTATTTCGGATGATGAAATAATGCTATAAGTAGAACACAGCAAATAGCCTTTTTATTTTGGCATGCTGTTATTTGTTCTGTGGTTGTATTTTGGAGGAAGGGAAACAGGAACGTTAGCCAGAAAGCATTTGACCCTGTTGAGTTAGATTTTTCTCTCTGGTAGCTGAGACTTGAATGAGAGATGAGAAGACTCTGCTGGAGGGGGAAAAGCCAGATGTAGAATAAACATTCCTTCCGAAATAACTTTCCACTGATGGAAGAATTGAATAAGACATTAACTGCATTAAGAAAAATAAATCCTAATGGCACTGTAATAGTAAGGAATATATTAACATAGAGTGAGGAGGCGACTGGCGTAAACTGAGTTATCCTGCCTTTAATGGCTGCTCCTCTCAATAACAATCCCTCTGCGGCCGACCAAAACTGGACAGTTCTAGGAATACTGATGACGTCCGAAGTCTAATTGATTTAATTCCCAATTTTTCAAATTACAGTGTTTGCTAGTTAATAACGCAGGCAGCGATTTCATCCAGTGAGAGTTTCAGAGAGGTGCTGGAGGTGCTTTGAGCTGCCGTTACACGGGGGCTGTTCCCTTGGGCCCGGAGATGCCTCTGGTCCAGCTCTGCAGCCTCGGCTCAGTGAGGCACGGGAGGGAGCGGCACGACCGGAGGCAGCAGCCTGCATCAGAGCAGATGCCGCTACAAAAGGCAATATTGCTCCAAACGTTCCTGCCCTCAGAGGCTCTCCTGTAACTTCTTTCCTAAGTAGATGAAGAGAAGGAAGTCCATGCCTTATGCAGGTGTGGGCCTTACTGATGATTTAGTATTGATTTATATAACTGTAGTTATCCAAATCATGTATTACTTTAAAAATGAAACTGCCTGAAAAAGTCTTCAAAGCTTCTTTTAAAATACGTTGGAGTACATCTCGATTTTTGAAAAACATTCAAATTCGATCCTTCCTTTGTTGAGTATTTACATCCTCTTGCTTGTACGTTACGTTTATTGTTCATCCTTGCTAAGAAGGCATTTCTGGGTTTATTGACTAGATTTCTGGGCTTACGATCACTATAGACATAAAATTTTACAAGTTACTAGTGACACTTTCTCTTCTCTGGCTATTTTCCACTGCAAATGGATTTAATTTTCTTTAACTGGAAAATGTGCTTTAGAAATGACCTGCACATTACTGCCTCCAATCTCCCCAGCCCAGGGCAGCCTGGATGAAGCTATAAATGAAAATCCAGTGTAATCAGAAAGTACATTCTGATCGGCTCCACATGCCCCAGTCCATTTTAGTGCTGCGCTTATGTGAATGGCAGCCCAGAGGCCACAGCGTGAGGGAAACGCCAAGTCATGGACTTCTGCTGTAGCTGCTGCTTATGCTACAAAACCCCAGCCGTCGCTCTGATGAGACTCAAGCCGTTGGCAGTGAAAAAGGGCACTGCGGTTTTTTGTGTAACTGAAGAGCACTGGCTGCTTTCGTGGCCATCTCTATCCGTATATGATGTGCTTGACCATCTCAGCGCTCATGTGTGTAAGAAGCAGCTGCCAGCTCTCTGAGCGGACACCAACAGCCATCCCTTTGCCCCTTGGATGTCTCAGCTCTCCAGTCTTCATGGTGTTGGCAGGACTGGGCCCAGACACCTCTGTGATATTTAGTGTCCAAAGGAATAAAAAACCACTATGTTTTTTGCTGGAAGACTGTGTTTCTCAAATGTTAAGACTCTTAGATCCTGAAGCGCTATCTAGAATTACAATCACATCTTTCCAAAGAAAAACTAGACAAGGTATGTATATAGGAAATTGTTTGGGTTTTTTTTTGGTGGAGAAGCTGGAGGACAACCAGGTTTTGGAAACAAAATCTGCGACAGTATGCGGTTCCAAATAACCCCCAGTGAATAATCACCAAGCCCATGTGGATAAACTGGGGATGGCTCCTGGGAAAGTTCTTAACTCTCACTGGAGTGAGAGTGAACTGAGAAGAATTTGAGTGTTAGTGTGTGTCCCTTTCCTGCTAGACACCTCAGCGTTTTGCCCAGCAAGACTCTTTTTTTAAAAAATTTTCTTTAATATTAAACTAATCCAGTATGTCCCTGGTAGCCAAGTGCAGTCCAAGTGAAAGACCAGTCAGGGGATCAGCTCACAAGATTTTGGCTTTTGAAGGCCAGGGAATGTTTCTTAAAGAAACACCAGATCCAGGACAGGGGCACAGCAGTAGCTCCGGGCTTTCTGGTTTACAGGAGAGTATCAGTTCTTGAAACCGCCCTCCTGAAACAGAGTCGTATCAGAAAATCTTTTTTTTTTCCTGAAAATGGTGTTTAATATGTGGTTGATGGCACTTCTTTTAATTCAGTCTTAAAAATTTCTTTTAAAAATACTGTGTGGGGAGACTTCCCCTAAACAGTGAGGGGGTATTATACCTTCCTTTGGGAGATATTGAGCTTGTAAAGGATAGCTTTTAGCATTCTCTACCTTCCCTCATTTATTAAACTCATATTTTCTAGTGTACCAAACCACTACAACAGTCAGAACAGCTGTTAACTTGATATCAACAGAAATAATGGTTAATTTTATGGGAGAAATATGGAGGGAATTCTTTTACTAGGGGCTAAATAAATGTGTTTTCCACAGCACCTCTCGGTACGCAGTGCATTAAGAAACCCCATTTCTGTCAGCAGGCAAACCCAGGGTGGCTGGCTGGGTATTAGCTCCTTCGTGTTTCTTGTGGGCACAAAAACATGAGCGTTGTTCTTGTGTCTCCCATCCTAGAACTGCTGTGGGGAGGCTTGTGTAAGGCTTCCCTTTCCGGCTAGGTTGTGAACCCTGTTTAATATTGAGGATTTGTTCGGCCCAAGAAATCATAATGGTGGGTATTCGGTTATGGAGCAGAAGATCCTCCATTCCCGCTCTCCCGGGGGTGGAAGAGGTGCGTGCTGGCAGCTGTAGCCTTGCTGATGGCTGTTACGAGTTGGTCTTGTTGTTCAGGTGAGCCAAAGAAAATGTACCTTTAAGTCCGCGATGCGGTAAGAGGAGAATAGGAAGGGACCATCATGAGATAAACTGTTCGTTAGAAGGGTTCCTAGTTAACTTGCCAAGTAGAAAAAATAGATATTAAACATTTCTTCTTGGTAATAGGAAGACAAAGTTTTCACGCTCCCTTTACATCTGTATTAATGATCACTATTAAAAATTGCTGAAAAAAGAAACGATACAGCTTGCACGTGGATATCTGGATGTCTGTTTCGAAACAGCAACACTACCACAAAAACTCTTCTCCCTCTGCAGTTAAGTGGTTCATCCTTGCAAAATTTCTTGTCTGTTGCAGGCAGCATCAGCACAGGTTTTGGTTGGCAGCCATATGTACTAAATGTGCCTAGGTAAAAGTTTGAGGGATCAGACACACGAAGAAAATTACCTCGGGCTAAGACAAGCAATTTATTTTGTGCTTGCTGTGAGCCAGAAGCACACGCTGATCCCCACAGTACCTACCCCTCTTTCCACAGAAACGTTTTCCTGTATTGAGCCTAAGTAACGTAGCTAGTCTTTCGGAAAATTGTCTGTTGAGCTAATGTTCTGCTAATGACTCGTGCAGCTTTCTTGTTTCCCCATCATCATCGGTTGTGAAACTACAGCCATATCAACACCCTCTGTCATCAGTCAGCTCAGGAAAACTTGTCCTGGGCTGCTGCATCCTGGATTCAGGTGGGCCATTAGGAAAATGCACGTTAGGACAGCCCAGCCCCGTGCCCTGGGAGCTGCAGCGCACTGCAACGACCAAGGCGTAAGAACTGGTGAAGCTTCAGCTAGAACACGGTGATCAGAAAAAAAAAAAACAAAACCAAACAAATTCAGACTGGGATCAATCCAAAGTGTTACTCCAGAGTCAGGGAAAGGAAGAGTCTGTTTGGACAGGGAACACGAAGAGGTTGGCTTGGTTGGTCTGTCAAAGATCTAACCTGAAGCAACGCTGGAGATGAACTGGCCCATCGTGAGCTCAGGTTGAGTTCGTTACAGTGGGGTTAAGACCCTTTGGCGAGGTTAAGGACAGGGTACGGCGTGTATGTTGGAGGTGAAAAGTGACTTGCTTTGCTCTGAGCTCCAGTGGGGCCTTTGCAGTTCTGGGTCCACCCGCTCTCTGCCGGGAAAAGCTGAGCTTTTGGTGCCGTGCTGCAGGTGGACACAACCTTTGGTAGTGCTTTAGGGGAGAGAGGGGCATTTCAGCCCTGCCACTTGGGCACGTACGTGCACACGTGAAGTCACACAAGTAAGGACAACACAAAACCTGGTCTAAAGAGTTGTGTTTCTAAAATCAAGGCTTACTCCAGGCAAGAGCATCAGTGACCTTGTACATGCGAGAGAATGAGGCTGGACTTGGACTCTGAGTTTAATAACCGCGATATTTACAGCTAACCTTCGGAATGGGCTCCTTTCCCAGGAACCACATTTACAAGTGCAATCCTGTCTATTTAGAAGAATATTGAGGAATCGTGCCTGATAGTAAGCCTTTTATATTGAGGTTTTTAAAGTCTCTGGTGTCATCAGGAAATAAGCTATTTACAAGGCTGAATTTTGTAAAATACAGAAAAGTCAAGCTGAAAATTATGTGAGTCAGTTGAAAGAACCTACCAAAATCTGAAAATGGGAGGTTATTAAAATCCAAGACAAAAACCAGGGCCTGCTTATACGACATGTAATAATGGTATAAAGCTTCAAAACACATCCTTGGGGATTTATAATATTAAAGGTTTGGGGTTTTTTCTCTGCAAATAATGCCTACTTTTTCTTCTTGTCTGTACACACATTCCATCAAAATAAAGTCAGTGTTTAATTTTAGGGAAATCTCTGGTGAGAAGGCAATTTGCTGTATTTCAAGACAACCTTAGCATGCTTTATCAGTGTTCTTTTGAAAAATACTAGTCTTATCTCTACAGAAGAAATGCGAAGAGCATCCTATTCATAATGCCCGCACTGCAGAAACAGCATATTAAATCTTTGAAATTTGTAATTTATTGGGGTTTATTCTTAAGACTTGCATCTGATACAATGTTTTTCATTAAAATATTGAAGTAAATTTGCAGGAGGGAGAAAAATTATTTTCATTCATACCCTGATCCACAGCACAGGGGCTAGATACCACGCGGAGTACAGCTACCGTATATCGATGGCCCATCAAATCAGCTATGGAATTGCAACCCAGCTTCTGTCGTCTGTTTGAAAATCTCTTACAAATTACCATTAACAAGTCATATTAGAAACATCAGGAATAATAAGTGCTTTCCAAACAGTGGGTTGTCAAATTGTATAGTCTGTTTGGTTTTTTCTTTAGGAAACAAAAAACCCCCTCATAAAACCCATTTAAAAGCCTCAAAAACCTGAAAGGCAAGCTATGTTTGTGCAGTAGTAATAGTCTTCCATTAGAAACCCAACTTACTATCTACATTCTTACTGCGTTTATTTTCATCAAATAGATTAATCTTGGGACAACACGGGCCGTTCTTTCGTTGCCCGGGACTCTAGTTTTCACGGCCTGCTACACGAAGTCTGCTCCTGTTCAATATGACGGCAACCGTAAAGCTTTTATTGCACTGGGTGGAGAAGAACCATGCCTGTGATTATTATCCTTATTCCCCATAATTACCGGGTAAAATTATTTGACCAGGTCAGCTTTCTTGATAGCCAACCAAATAACTGCCACTGTCATCTCAAGAGCCGGTTTCCTGCGACCTTCCTTGCAGCTCTTCCCTTCTGCACCGCCATGCAGGACAGCTACCTGCAGCAGAGGGAGGACACGCCGCTGGGGACGTCTTTCCCTTCCCACCTGTACTTGCTGTAGTGCATTCACAGCCCTCTGTGTATTTTAAATGCGAGGGAGAATTTAAACCTAATTGGTTTTAGCTTGTACAGTGTCTAAAATTTACGGAGCATAACTAATTTTGGAAGTCCTGTTCCAACTATTTCTTTGCACTTAGTGTACCTGCTGGGTGAAGAATGAAAGAGGACCAAGACTAGAGAAACACTGCTTCGTCTTCTGATCGTATTTAAAGAATAGAAGTGGAATTCAGTCTCGGTGTACTTGGGATCTCAGAGCCCCATGGAAGGATCTGAACATCTTGTTATCCATGGGGGCACCTCCATCACGAGGATTTCATACTAGAACAACTCAGATAATCTCTGCTTTTTACTATCTATCAAAATCAGTACAGTTCAAATATTTTGGGCTTGTTTTTTTTTTTTAAAAAAAAAAAAAAGAAAAAAGAGAAAGAGCTCTAAAAGAGGAACAAGGGCATTAAGAAATTGGGTTGGATTTTGGTGTAGAATTCCCTCTTTGGTTTTTGACTACTCTGAGAGCTGAGGCAGCTTGGCTAGTGGAAGTGAAGTGTAAAAATAATGAAATAAGGAGCACATCAGAAATAATTTTAACCACGAGAAATAGGGATGCCAGGACTCCACAGGATTTTCATGAAGCAACAGAAAATCCTCTTCCTCTCTTTTTGCTGACTGGCTTTCTGGCGGTGTGATTATTTTGCTTCCTACACAGTTCTAGATCAAACTCTAGTTCTATGAGTCATTCAGGATCCCCCACAGTTGGGAAAGACCCCGGTGCGTAAGTAGTTGTTACTACCATAAAGGATGCCAAAAAATCCTGTGCTAGAAATGGTAGCAAATAAATGAAAACTTAAATGAGTCAGTATCTCAGTATGCATTTATAAACTCAACATAATAGCACTGGCTGTAGGAAATGCAAAGACTTGTTATTAAAAAATTATATGTATGCATATGTCTCCGTAACATGCCAGCCTGCTATTGCTTCAATTATTTATCTTCAAGCAAGGGGAAAAAAAGAAAAAAAAAGTTCTTTTTCTGGTGCTTGTTAGGCTGTACTTTGATAATTCCATTTCCTGTGGCTGTACTATGCGTTTAGTTTGCAATTATTGGTGATTAAGTATTAAACTGTATTTTACTGTTAGCCTACATCTCTGTCTACACAGTTTATACGTGTAGCCTGCTTACACAGACATCAGCCTTTAGAATAAAACAGACTTTTATTGATTTTTTTCATAGGAGTTATACGCTTGCAAGATCAAATTCTCTATTTCTGAGCTATATTTACATATAAATGTTAATAAAACTAGATATTGAATTGACTGCTGTGGAGACACCTTACAGTTCACTCAAGACTGTGAACATATCAATAACAAAATAAGTGGGTTTATCATGGGAGGTGCTGAGATCTAATATAAAGGCTGTTAGCACCAAGACAAAGATTTGGAACTCAACCAAGTCGAGATGGGATAGGAGTAATTCCATTAAGCGGCCACAGATCTGGTTTTGGTACTACTCTGAACTCAGGCTTTACTCCGAGGTAAGAAAAAAGTTGGTTTTCTCTCCAGTTAGCTGGATTACAGGACCCTCCCCCGCCCCTTTTCACAGCTATTTCTCTTGGTCTCAAGTATCGCCTAAATTTTGAGACTTAACTTTGTTTCATGCAGAGAACAGATCACAGTCTTGCTTTGAGAAGTTCATGAGATGAAGAGAGAGAGAAAAAATACATCATATTTAATATATTTGTATGTTTAAGACTAGATCTATAAATTGTTCCTTTAGCTTTAGTCCTCAGTCTTGTCATGGCAAAGTCAGCAGTTTTTCCACAGATGGGTTTATTTCGTAAGTGCTTGCAAGATATAGAGGTAGTAAAATTGCTGCCTATTGCAGAAAACATCGGAGAAGTTATTTCTCTCAAAATTTTAAGTTATTGATGCTTTATAGATAAATCTTTGCCTAATTAAGGTGATTCACTTTAGGCGCAGTAATGTTTAGTTTGTATGTACTCGACTTGTTTGGGGGCAGGACTTAAAGGGGGCGGGAAGATAAAGGAAAACATATTTGCCAATGAATTTATAAAGAACGCTTATCTGGTTTTACTGGGTGCCTTATACGACGATGAAACCACTTTAAAGCCCTATTTTCAAGAAGCTATTTAAAAACTTTTCTTTTTGCAGCTCGTTCACTTAACTGGTTGTTCATCTCTAGGTAAAATAAGTGAGTTTTGCAGTGGATTTACAAGTCGCTGCAGTGCCTATTATGAGCGGTGGGTCTCTGTAACCATCAATATTTACTCTATTTCTGTTACAGTGATGGATCATTTGTAATTTAAAAATTTAGCAAGGCCAATCAGCAGCTCATCTGCATCCTAGTAATTATATGCAGCACATTAGCAAGGTGTGCATTTACTAGGTATTTTTGGACTTGCTTAATCAAATAAATCACATGATGCATCAAATAACAGACAGCGTAGGATTCATTATATCAATGATAAACACTTTCAAATTACAAAAAGACAATCCAAGCTTTGATTGATATGTTATAAAAACCATTAACTGCTCTTCTGCCGAATTTTGGACAAGCTCAATAATTCTCTCCAAACAACTTCTATGTGTTTCTTAGAAGTTACTTAGTCCGAGTCTTCACCGTGTTACTGACCAACCCCTGAGAACTACGGAAAACCTGGGCTTGCTCCAAGTGGACCGAGTCTTTTGGAGCACACGCAAACCTGGGAGCTGTGACTGCGCGGGGAGCCGAGCCGGCGCCAGGGTGCATGTCCTGGAAGCGGCGGTTCCCCACGCAGTGCTCCTCGTGCTGTGGCACTTGGGGGTTAGAGGGGAGTTTAGCGTGAACCCGGTTTTTACGTAGAGCCAAACTGCAAAGATTGCATTTTGCTTGATGGCTGAAGTTACACTGACTGTATGAAAGTAGTTAGAAATCAAACACTAAATTAGATATTGAGGAGTATATGACATATCAGACGTGACCCGAATCAGCTTCTCCAAACCATTAATATTATCTTTAAAACCTGACTCTGGTAAAGGACGGACTAGTGACCTGTGGTGCAATGCTCCGGCGAAAGGGACGAAGCCGGCAGCTACAGAGATGGAGATCTGGGTTAACTGCACTGTCATGGTGGAGTTTTGAAAGGTGTTTATTGAACGGGGGGGAATCCAGTTTTGGTCTCAGCCTTAACCTTGTAACGTCTTTGGTAGTGAACGTGTGCATATAAAACCAGAATTTGGTATTTCTGGAAAGTAATATCCAGCACACACACAAGGAGTGTCAAAGGGATGTACCAGGCACATCCGTACAGGAGTCTCCTCTGCCCCAGCGTCAGCCCTGCCATTTTTCAGTCCCCCACTTGACTTTCACACCTCCTGCTGGTCTACAAAAGCAGCTCTTTTGAGGTGAAGCAAGCGACTCCCAGCGGACGATGCTGCTCTCAGAAGCGGGACGTGCCCGGCCAGGCCTGGGGGCCCTTTGGGACCTCCCCGCTGGTGGTCCCCAGGGAAACGGGGCTGCCCTGTCCCGCTGGGACTCAGGCTGCCGGCGGGATGGGGCAGCTACAGCGGTGGAGAAACCAGCGGGTGGGTAGATCCTGCTCTAGTCGTGCTCCTGGAGCGTCATGGCATGAAGACCACCACCACCCCCCCCGATGCCTGCCTGGGGTTTTGCTCCCTTCCAACGCCCGAAGAGCCCTCTCTGCATGAGCCACCCGCCTGTCACCCGCCCCTGCCTCGTGGGACACCGCTGGACACGGGCGAGGGGCTGCACCTCGCCGAGACCCGCTGGTGGGAGCCGCCGCACGGGCCCCCACGGAGGTGAGCGGTGCCGCCCCGGCGTTCGCTACCGCCGGAGTAACCAGCGAGAGGCAAACTCTGCCAAATGCCTTGAGGGGGGCTTGGCTTCCAGCAGCGGTTGGGACTGCTGCTCTAATCAAAGCTGACAGATGCATAAATTACTGGAAATCACCAGAGTTTGTTAAATTAAATACCTGGAAATGAGATGCTGACAATCTCTAAAATTCCTAAATAAAAGCCCAAGTAACCTTTGCCTCCAGCGCTAAACGGACCGCTTCGGTTTGTGAAGCAGCCAGGGAAAATACTGTCCTGTCTTACTGCAGAGGACTAAAGGGCAGCACCTTAGGAGAGAGAAATATGTAGCAAGACCGCTGTACCCAATAAAACAAGGGAAAAAAGCTGTTTCTCTATGGCACTTTCACAACTTCTGTGCATTCTCAATACAGCATCCTGTTAAATATTTCAAGACCCCTACTTACAATTGCTTTGCCCTGTCATTCTTTCAGTTGAAAAGAAAAAAAAAAAAAAATAATCAATAGGTATCTACTCTATCTCAGATACTTGATCTTGAAAAACTGTGCTGCAGGTAAAAACCAGGTCCTGTTCTTTTGATAATTCAGCCAGCTGGAAAGTCCAGAAAACGCTGGCTTGTGCCACCAAATTAAGATCTCGTGAATTAGAATGTGAAGTTATAAAACCATTTTGCAGTAGAATTTAAGAGCAGAGACTAATTCTCTTCCCACTGATGCCAAAGACTTCTGCTGTCTTCAACAGGAGAATTAGGCCAACCCAAAATAGGCCAATCCAGTCTTTTCCTTCAGTGCCATATGTAGGAAAATGAAAGGTGACATCTAAACAGCAAAACAAAATTTGAATAAAGTTGCAGGGGTTTACGCAGCAATGAATGAGAGAACGTGGTTTAGAAGAACTTTAATCTTGGGGCCTTAAACCTGTACGGAGGCCTGTTCTGTTCCTGACCTTATGAAGTCGATTAGTGGAGGACTTAATTACTCAGCTACAGGAAAAGGACGAGGCTGGAACAAGTCATTGACAAACTCAAGCGCATCCTCAGCAGACTGCTTCCTATCAAAGTAGCCCTTCGGTTTCTCTTTGCAGAGTCCAAGCCTTACAGAAACACTGTTTTTTACTAGTTTTATGATGCACCAACAAAACCCATTTCTAAGCCAACTCCATGATTTTCTTTACTCTTGCCCATCTTCCTTCCTGTAGCGGGTACATGGTAATAGTAGATACAAAAGCGAGGGTGGGAGTAGTTGTCAGGGCGCTGTCTTGGGTTTCTGCAGATGCTCCCAACGAGCAGGTGGGGGGCGGGGGCCGGTCCCTTCCTGCCTCTCTGCTCCCCCAGGAACCCAACAGGCGTCGCCAGCCTGCGCGAGAAAATCTGTTTCAACTCAAAAGTCGTGGTTTGAGTAGCCCTTGCTGCACTGCGAGGGGTTTTTCAGAAAGATGGGGTTTGCATGTGCCATAGCACTTAAGGCCTGATCCCGCTGATTACTTAACTGCTCTTGACCAGAGCCCGGAATTTGCGATTCCTGGGAGCACCGTGCATCTCCCACGATGGCATCTCCAACTGGGAGGAGATGCAAAGATCAGCTGTCGTGAGGCTGGAACGCAGGTTCCCTGTCAATGAGCATTCTATACACAGATAGGAGGAGAAACGGATTTATGTGCTTCCAACAACTTTACATAGATTTTCTTCAGTTCTGTGCCTACAAAATGTCTGCCAGGAAAAAAATCTGGAGCTTGGCAGGATGAAGCCTCACACGTGTATTGTTCGTGTAACTATGGTAACCTACAAATGCCACCAGTGTTTCCATTTCATACACAAATGAGGGGACAGCTGTGGAGACCACATGTCTGCCAATGGAATAATATATGTGAACTGGGATGGCTTGGTCAGAAAATTACAACTCATTTATATTAATCAGGGCTTCAAAGAATAGTCACCTCCGTAGTCAGAAAGTGCGCAGGAGAAGAAAGCGATTTTTATTTCTGAAAACGTTTGGCTCTTCAGCAAACATTTTCAGCATCTTACTACCTTGCTGGTTGGAAAAAAAAAAAAAATTAAAATAAATGCTGTTAACGACCAGTGCTCTTCTGCAAGCGTCACTTAACTTTTTTCATTGGTTTTGGCTTTTTCTCATGCCTGACCCTAGTCTGAGCCTGACACAAAGCCCGACCTGGGACCGGGCGTGCTCCAAGGCATTTGCCTGGGGAAGCAGCAGTTGCAAGCTAATGTGGCATAGAGCTCTAACCCATCTACCAAAGGGAAAAAAACCTCTTTTCACTCGCCGAGAATCACTAACAGAAATAAAAGCTTCCAAACCATTCCTACAAGACAAAAATTAATCAAAAATTATTGTTTAAATGAACTGGGAGTTTCTGTCATCCCCAACAACGCCGACGACAAAACCCACAGACTCAGTCCTGCACATAAATTACCTTTTCAGGGAATATTAAGCTACGCAAGCCGCAGTTCCAGTAATACTTGACTGGGGTTATGATTCATCCAAGGTGCTTTAAGTGTCCCTACACAAAAACAATCAAGCGCTGGTGGCTGCCGCCTGCCTTGGCAGCAGCAGCCTGCTGCCAGCCGGCTGCAGCAGGAGCCCAGCACGCCGACGACGAGCAAAAGTTTTCCCTGGCTCCCGCAGTGCCACGCCGCCGTGTCGAAGTCAAACAAAAGGCTGCGGCGTCACCTCCGCGCCGGCTGCCTCCCCGAGGCACCACGCTCCGCATCTCCTAGCACGGAGGGGGACCTCGTGTTTCGTGACGATGCGGTGATGAAGGCTCTCACTCACGCCCGTTTCAACGATCGCCTTTTCTCCATGAGCTGGAAGCGAATGCGTGGGTGACTGGTTTTCAACCGGGGCTTCCTAGCCTCCAAGCTGGACCCGCGCCTACGCAGCCCTCTGAGCCCTGGGCAACCAGAAGTTTCTGTTTGCAGCCCAAGTTTGGGTGCGCTCGGTGTTACTGATGTCAGTTAAAAAAGGTCTTTCACAGCTAACATGAAAAAGTTGCTGTCCTTTTATAATCTATACAACTTGATGCAAAAACCTGTTTCCTTTAATAATCAGTAGCATCGCTCCCATCTGTTCTAGGTAAATGGAAAGTACTTTATAGTCATCACAGTAACTGGTCTATTAAAGCCCAAAATGCCTACTAGGCTGTATAATTTTATAGAGACTGCATAAAATTTTATTCAGGTAACTTTTTAACTGGCAAGGCAAGAGTTTAGCTCTTGCAAAGCCCAGGTTTTCAGGCCGTGGTGTCCCACGCTGCGGCAGCGCTGTGGGACAGGGAGGGTGCCCGGGGTGTCGCCCGCTTGCCCCGGCTGCGGGATGTTCTGGGCGAGAGAGCCCGGCCTGGTCTGGCATCACAAATCCTGTGCTTTCCCCTGCTCTGTCAGCTGGCAAGCTTTGTGTGTTGGGTCCTCTCTCTCTCAGCGTGTCTGTGTCTTAATTTAAATTCCAGCTTGCGAGACTTTTGGCCATACTCTGGCAGGACCCTTCGGACACCCGCCGGCACCAATGCAGCGCGTGACTTGGGTCGTTTGACGGCTCTGCGGGATCACCCCGTGGACATCTGAATTACTCTCCATAAAGGTTTATAGTCTTGTGGAGAAATACCATGTTGGTTTTATAGGGATCTTTTTGAGTCTGTAAGGAAAAGGCTTCAAGGTCCACAAACTACTTTTTAGCGAAGAGATTCGTTTCTTGGGAGCTACCGCGCAGCTCCCGGGCAGCAGAAACACGAGCATCCCGCGCGCCATCTCTCGCCTTCGGACAACCTCATTTCCCACTTGGGGTTTGATTCTGGGACTTTTCCTTGGGGAAAACGCACTGAACCAGCACTAAATCACTTGGGGGAAGAGGCAAACCAGCAGCAGGCCAACATCTGTTGTGCCTCTCCCGGTGAGGCAGAGCCCGCCGGCACAATGCGCTCTCTCTCCTCGCTCAAAGGGGCTGGACCAGGCCGGGGGGGGCGCTCAATGCCCCCCTTTGACAGCCGGCAGCCCCCAACAAAGGGGAGGCGAGCGGGGCCGGCCCGCCCTTTGTCCCGCTCCGCGGCCGCGCAGGGAAGCCCCCGCCGCGCTGCGCGGCCAAGACGGCGCATCTTCGAAGCGACCGACTTAAAAATTTAAAAAAAAAAAAAAAAAAAAATAAAAAAAATAATAAAATACTAAAAAAAACAAACCCGCGGAGCTGCGGCAGGGCAGGGCAGCCCCTCTCTCCGCCGCGCAGCATCCCTGCCCCACGCCGAGTTTGAAGCGCCCCGCACCCCGCAGCGCCCCAGGTGCGGAGCGGCCGTTCCGCCCCGCACCGCGCCGCCAACCCCGACCCCGGCCGCGGGCAGGAGGTGGCGGAGCCGGCGGGGCCGCGCAGCCCCGCTCACACTGCGCCTTTATGCCGTTTTTCTGAAGGGCTATTGTTACCCTGAAGACTCCTTGTCTTTTCACATTCCTGCGTGTGAATGGATGAGGCGAGACATCTGCCGGGATCCGCTCCCATTCGCATGCAAATCCCGGGTCGGGGGCGCTGGCAGCCCCCGCCGCACACCCGGCACCGGCTCCGCTCCCCCCCGGCGCAGGTACGCCAAAAAAAAAAAAAAAATAGTAATAAAACCACCCAAAAAACCCCCAAAACACCAAACCCACAACCAACCCGCAAAACCAGCGATTAACGGCAAAAAGCAAGGGGGAAAAATAAAATAAAAAGGCAAAGAGGCCGGAGGGGAGGGAGGCGATGCTGCAGCCCCCCCCGCGGAAACACCGCAGCCGCGCTCCCCACACCGCCCGGGGAGGTGCGGGGCGAAGCGGTTTGCGATCGTGCGGTGGTCCCGGTGCCGCCCGCTCGGGAAACCCCCGCTGGAAGTTGAGCGGCGGAGGGGGATGGATGGATGGATGGACGGACAGACGGACGGACGGATTAGGGAGCGGGGGGGGGGGGGGGGGGCGCGGCCGCTCCCGCAAACTTTCCTCCTTCCGGGCTCCGTGCGGGGCGCGCCGCACCCCTGGGGATGCCCAGCGGGCCGCAGCGCGGCCGTTGCGCTCCCCGCGGAACTCCCGCAGGGCCGGCGGAGGGCACTTACCGGGGGTCGCTGCCCGCACACCCGCTGCTCATCCCCCGGCGGTGGCTCCGCGGGGGGCGGCACATCGGCTGCTGCTGGTGGTGGTGGTGCTGCTGCTGCTGCCGCGGACCGCACCGCGCCGGGCTGCGGAGCGGGGGGGGGGGTGGGGGGATGCGGTGGCGGAGGGGATGCGGTGCCGGTGCCCGCCGCCCGCTCTGTGCCGCCGCCGGCGCGCACCTGGGTAGGCGCCGGCGGTCAGCTGACGGGCTGCGCTCCCATTGGTCGCCCCGACGCGGCGGCACCATCTGCGCGGGGCGGGGATTGGCGGGAGGGCGGGGCGGGGGGGGCGGCCGCCCCCCCCGCCCCGCCCTCCCGCCAATCCCCGCCCCGCGGAGGGCGGGGCAATGGACCTCGCCTCGGGGCTTGCTCATGACTTCATCGTTAGGTTTCAGAGTTAACGGCCCTGAAGAGCTCTTCCCGCCCGCCTGTCGAAAAGTTATTTCGGCGCTCCCGGTGTGGCGGCAGCGTTCCGTAGCCTCAAGCTTTCCCGCCCGCCCTCAGGGCCTTCCTCGGGTACCGCAGGACACGCGGTCCCACCCGAGCGCGACGCTCGCAGGTTCCGAAGCCTCACGTTGGGTCTTGGGAACAATTAGTTGGGCGAGGAGTTTCTGGCTGGCCTCGACGCCAAAGGCCAGCTGAAGTTTTGGCAGTGGTATAAAAGTCAGCTTTTCTTCCTACCTTTATTTCCTCTTTTTTTTTTATTATTCACTTTACCAAAGGGAAGGCTGTCAGGGGAGGATGCTGTGCCGCCTCCTCCCTCGTGCCCTGTATTCCCATAAGATAACGGGAATTCTGCCCACCTCCACAGGCAGCCTGAGTGCTTTTCTTGACGAACACCCCAACAAACCAGCCTACAGGTACACGGGATCATTCTCATCACCCTCATGTCCTGCACGGAGCCATTGCAATCACGTAGGCAGAGCTTGCTGAGCACAGCCTGGATGGAAAGGTGCTGCTGTCGGAGGCAGGCTGAGCTCAGCACCTCCTCCTGGGATATGCCAAAGTGATGCCTCTTCGGGAAATGACTTTAAAAATTGATTTAAGAATTTATAGTGAGGAAGACCCTTAACGTGAGTTAACAATAAGTTAAATACATAGCGAATACGGTCTTTAGTTAATGCTTCAGATTCCCTCTTGAGGCAATGAATTTTTTCTGAAAGCCCAGAAGGTCGCTTGGGTAACATTAAAAGTGAAGCTTTTCATATTTAAGGAAATTGAATTTTCAGAAGGAACCCATCAATGTCATCCAAAAAAGCCGCTTTTCCTTCCACCAGCGCTTCTCGCCAGTCCGGCTGTTACTTTTCCCATCTATCACTTATTCCTGATGTGGAAGTCACGTGACAGTGGATGCTCCTTGGAAATTCTGCTGTGCTGCGGACGGCTTCGGTTCTTTGCTCTTTCAGGGCAGGGCATTTATTTTCACTTTCTCAGCAGAGCAAATCCATCCTTCCGCATTGTATTGCTTACACGCCGTCATCGCGCTCCTCTCTGCAAACATTTCTTTTGCCGCCGAGAGAGAGGAAGGCTCGGCAGCCCCCGTGCAGCCTCCTGACCTTTTAACAGGCACTAGAGTTTTGAGGGAATAGCCTGTGCTTTGTTTTTCACACACGCTAGAGACGTTGCTGATCGTGAGGCTTGTCTGGGTTTCAGGAGGGCTGCTGAACCTGTCCTGTATATGGCCAGCAGCAGAAGAGAGCCATAGGCTCCTAAGAGGCTTGCTAGGGGCAAAGTGTTTTCTGTATTTAGTTTTCATGCCATTGCAGGCGATGCTGTCTCCGTTCCAGGCTTTCACTATTTTAAATTACACGCACAACAGGCCCTTCTCCCTGCCAACATTCATAGGGAACTTGTGAAACGCTCACAAATAAGCTTTTAAACCAGAGCCCGCACCTTCGAGCCCCAAAGTGAGCAGAAACGGTTGCCACGTGCTTGCGCTCGGTGCTTGGGGAGCCTTTGTGGACCCTTTCTCCGGAGCTGTGGGGACAAGCATCACCCCGCGCTGCCTCTCCTCCGCGAGACAGGGATGGGACTGCTGCGCCCGGGAAGCGAAGGGGAGAGGTGGGAACCCGCGGGGAGCTCAGCCCTGGCCGCAGCTGGGGGCTGGCGGGTGTGGAGCGGTGGCTGCCAGGCTGCCGAGCTGCTAGCCCTCTCGGCCTGCCTGGCATGCACACGTCAGCCCCGGCAACTGCAGCGGCTCCAGCGCGCCAGCGCTGCTGGCCGAGCTCTCGGAACTCATCCAGACCACAGAAGGGAATCCTTCCTTCGCTGGGCAGGAGATTTGGGGTGTCCCTGCCGGGGGCTGGAGGGCTGGCGTGGCTGAACCGCTCGGTGCGGCGCAGAGCTGAGGAGATGCAGGTTGGTGGCAGGGGCAGGGGTCTGCCGTGCGGATGCAGGGTTGAGCCCGGGAGGGGCTGACAAGTGCGTGAGGGAGAGGAGATGTGGGTTAGTGTGATGAGAGGTCGAGGGGAAATTATATCTTCCAGCGTTATGCTCTCTGAAATACTCATTTTTTTCTCAAAGTGAGATGAGCTCTGTAGGCGGATTTAAAGTGCTGAAAAGCTGTTACGGCTGTGCTGTGGCAAACAGTGTCCCCCCCCCCCGGCTCGGTGTGGAGCCCCGGTTCTGCGCGGTGCTGGGCAGAGCATCAGGACCCCGTCCCCCACTGTGACCTCTTGACCTGCTGGTGCTTGGCTGCGGGATGTCAGACCGGGGTGCAGAGGTGCAACCCGGCGGGGAGCGGCTCTGCAGCCCCAGCCGTGTACAGCGGCGTTGGCCAGAGCCAACTGGTTTGAAGGAGCACTTGGGCCGAGGAGCGTACTGGGTACCATTATCCCATCGCCACCCAAGCCACGTGCGAAGCTCCAGTCCTGGGTCCTGTGAAGTTTGTCACGTTGCAGGGGTTAAATCCGTTTCCCCGTCTTTGACCCCCAAGGTTTTTCTCGCAGCATAGCTGGGACACTCGCCTGGCGCAGGGGAGCGAGGCAGGATCTTAGAGGCCGTATGGGACTGTGCGGTCCCAAAGGTGCACGGGTCATCTCCCGCCACGTGCGCTCGTCTGGCCGTGAGGCTGGGCTGGCGTGGTGGGGAGGCCCTGTACAGCCCTGGAATTCACTCCCGTCCGCACTGACCACCTCATCAGGCTGCCTGACCAGGTCAGTATTTTGGGAGTGCTGCAAAACTTTGCGGTTTTGGTGGGATACAGATTGGTATTCCGTGTCTTTCTTGAAATTCAAGCTTCTAGAATGATAATTATTAAGAAAGTGCCAGCTTCATTAAAAAAAAAAAAAAAAAAAAAAAAGATTTCATTCCTTCTGATTGCATAGAAAAGTTTGAAAGGCAGAAACCTGATGGACCTAAAACCTACATGCAAACCAAAAGGAGGCAAAATATAGTAAGTGTTAAAATTTTACAATCTTAAGCTGGTGTCTTCGTTTCTAGGCAGTTTTCACAACATGAAAACATTGGGAATGAGAGTAATGTTGAGAAGGAGATGAAAAAATATTTGATTCCCACAGGCTACAAATGAATATTTGTGTGCACTAAAGAGTGTCAGAAGTTGTTTTTTTCCCAGCCTGGTACGTGTAAGGTAGAGACAGCTCCAGGAATGGCTGCTGCAGGACCTCGTGGACTCAGGGCAAGGTTTACGCTGAAGGAGAAGGGGAACAGATTTTCCTCTCTCTGTCACCCCCCAAGAACCACTCGAGGTACAATCTCTGCAGATACTTTCCCATCAGCAGTATTCAGGCAGAACCGAGTGCTCTCCCAAACACTCCTGCTCAAGTGGCCTTAAAAAAGAAGCTCCCAGGAAAAGATGAGATTTCCCACCATTTGGGCTGAACATTGTCCTTTTTGATTGCCTCTTTGTTCTCATTTCCTCGCCTTCCGTGCCCTCTGGCTTTGTCCCCTTATTCCTCCATTCTCTTTGTGTTCTGCTGCTTTCCTGGTTCATCTCCGTCTCCAAAAGCGGTGTGAAAGGAGCGTGATGTTTGCTGCCATCACCGTGTTCGCTCCCCCTGTTTGCTGCCCTGTACCTGTGAGCGCCGGCAGCTCCGGGACAGAGACCTGTCTGCTGCTTTCTGTCCGGACAGTGCCCGGGCACCAGGCCTTTAAACCTTTCAAAGGGTCTAAAAAAACCTCACGTTGGATAATAATGAAACAATACAGCTCTCGGTGACCTGTCACGCGTGTCACTGCCTCTTTTCTCTGGAGCAGACATCCTGCCATTAAGCTGCTTAACGTCCTGAGCGTGTGTATAATCCATTACCCTGAGCTATGCTGCGGGACTCTAATGCGCCTTTCCATGAGGAGCTATAAACTGGGAAGTGGCATCAAGTGGGAGTGACAGGTACAAGGGGCACCTCCAAAACCAGAAGAGACTGGCTGCTGGGCAGGTGAAAATCTTTCGCCCTCTGTCTCAACGGTAGTAGCTCCTAGTTGATAGGAGGTTGGAATAAGTCCATAAACGTAGGCAGCGGTTAGTTGGAATTTTTGGAAGAGCAGTATCGTTATTGCTGAAGTCTTGTCTGTGAGTTAAGCAGAGGAAGCGATACTGCAGTTTGCATTTGGTGCCAACAGGTTTCTTCGCTTAGATGACACTTCTCGTTAGCGAGATGAAACACTGCTGGGTTTTCTTTTCACCCAGTGCTTCAGATGCTGCACATTTATTTGCAAAATTGCACGAGTGTGCTGGATTTATTCAGAAAGGTACCAGCGCTGCAAATTACCAGTAACTGTGTGAGCCAATGACCAATTACATCAATAACTGGTTATTTGCATAATGCATTCCCAATTATGCATGCGGATCTAATAATTGCGTGCACAAATGGTGTAAGTGATTGCAGGTGCACAAGTGTGGCTGCGATCACGTGCGTACGGACGGCAAAAAGCTACTCGGTGTGAGCAGCAGTTGCGCCAGTCGCCATGGTGCTGCTGCACAAACCCCGGGCGTTCAGGTCTTTGTTTTGACCTAGAAGGATCCTTTTACCTGCTGGTTGGAATTGCTTTTTTTTTTTTCCAGGAGAAATAAATAAACCAGCTCTTCAGTAGCAAGGGTTGTTGTGGCTCACCCTTCCTTTAACTGACAATTGTCGATATGTAGGCAGATGAGAACATCTGGGTGTCTTTATGTGGGGAATTCTATAATGAGGAGCTAAAATGACACCAGGCAGTGTTTTTAAAGCAGGTCAGTCATTTCACGCACACCATTCCATCTCACTTCCCTGATGTATTATTGATTGTGAAGCTTTTCCTTTTGGTTGATGGATCTTTTCCCAAGTGATCTGTCACGTGAACGTTTCATGAGGAGGGACTCCAATCGCCTTGCATCGTTTTGCTAGGGACCCCCCTAAAGCTTCTTAGAAAGCTGGGGCGCCTCGAAGGCAAAGAGTTTCGCTGCGAGCATATCATTTGTGGTTGCTCCAAGAGTAAAAGTGACCACACACCGAGCGTGAAACCCCTGTCCACTGGATTCCTGTCATGTGCTAAGGGGTCAACATCCATGGAAACATTTCTTTGCATCTTCTGACACGAGCAGCGACGCACTGCATCCAGTCGGGCAAAACCTGCTTTTCCCAGCTGTCCTGGTGTAGGGGTCATGTATGGACAGGGCTGACTCGGGTCTTAGAGCTGGATTTGCAATTCCTTATGAATAGGCCGTGAAGTAGTTGTTTCTGTCTCTGGGACAGAGGTTGGAGTCTCGTCGTCGACCTCAAGGACCCGAATAGGTTGACATTTCATTTTACGCAGTCTCAGGCACGTTTGAGACACGGTTCTCCTTCACCAGGATAATAAAGCTATTACGGAAGGACTTGCACAGAAACCCCTGCTATGGCACCCTGCAGAAATACCAACGTGAAGAGCTGCTTGGACTCCGTACGCGGCGGAGGACCGGCGTGGAAGAGGCGGGCCCTGGCGCTGCGACGCGGGCGGCAGCGGCAGTGAGCGGGCTCAGGGGACTGGGCAGAAGGGACGCTGGGTTCGAACCCCAGACTGGTGGCTGAGGCGTTACAGGACAGTAGTACAACCCGTGCTGTGAATACACGCAGGGCTGATGTTACTCAACTCCAGTTACTGCAACGGAGTGTGGGTTGCTTCTGGTTTGCCCACGTGAGAAGACAAGCGACCCCCACGCTCCTTCCAGCTCCCGTTGATGCCACTGACGTGAGTTGGCCAGGTCCGTCAGCAGCACCACCGTAGCAGAAATAACTCTTGGGTTGATTTCAGAGCCGCTTACAGTACCAAACGATGTAATTAAGTCTTCTTTCCCACCTAGTTCAGCTGCTGCTTTCGGTATGCCTAGCTGCAAACCATCTTCTTTCCCCCTTTTCTCCCCCCTAGTTCTCTACTGAGAATACTTTGGCCATGTCAAAGAATTCAATATGTCTTTCTAGCTGTATTTTTTCCCCTCCCTTGCTCGTTGAAAACCTTCTTAGTGTGAAATTAACTTTGAAACTGCTGGACCTGATGAGGGACTGAGCTGATATCTGTAGATCTGAAGACCTGCTCTATTAGAGAGAAATCCCCGATGGGCTGTTACTTGACCAAAACTAAGATCTTTTTTGCTCAATATTTCTGTGTATTAACATCCGAATATAGCATCTCAGTTATTGTGTGTGGGTTGGTTGGTTTTTTCCCCCGATTCTGTGTGAAATAAATGGAAATGCTCCGCAGTATGCCAACTCTAGCGGGACCCTTCAACTTTCAAGTGGGTGCTGATATAAAATCTTGACTGCGTGTTTGCTGTACAGTGGCATGTCTCGAAAACCCCAAACCCATCCTTTATTGCTTTCCATCCAGCTCGGAGACAAAGGTTTCCCTTCAGCAAAAAGCAGCGCTGTGCGGTCGGTGCCCACGCCGGTGCCCGGGGCGGGGGGTGGCTCCGGCGGGAGGGCAGGTCAGCCGGGGCCCCCGGGATGGCGCCGCACGGAGGGGCTGGGGCTCTGCAGGTTGTGCGGGGACGGCTGAAGCCGGTGCCGCCTTCTCATCCTGCGGGGAGAAGTTGCACGTGTCCGTCTGGCGCGTTTTAGTAAGACCGAGTGCTCGGTCCGCTCGGAAAGCGTGAAGGTGAAGCAGGTCGCTTTATCCTTCCCCCGTGTGGGGAAGGAGCTGAAGCTGCTGGAAAGTACAGGCTGCATTTTACTCAATGGATCAGTGATCCGCAACAAAAATCTTGTGCTCATGGTCCACTGATAGCATGGCAATTTTGGGACCTGTGCACTATATTAATGAATTATGGTCATGTGTGTGTGTGGTGAGGGGCTGGGCAGCTTTTTATAGCGGGTACAGTGATATTTCTGTTTTTAAAAGAAATAATCTTAAATTCAAACGTCGTCTGGTTTTAATGTTAAATGACCTGATTACAAGTATGGTATAAGGCTCTGTGTTCTTTATGACAAAAGGAGAGGAGAAAGATAGGGAGAAATAAAGATACTGCGTTGGTTTTGGTTGAGCATATGTGGACTAAACTGTCTAAGTCCTGGAGATTCAGCCTCCTTCAAAGCCAGACTGTGATTCTGAGGTGCCTGCAGAGAAGATCACTTATGTTTCAACCTTGCGTGTCAAAATGAAAAGAGTTCTCCCGAGATGATGCTGGCAAAGGTGCTGTGGATCCATCACTCCTCTGGAAAAGACACACGGGAAAGGCGCATCGGTAGGAAGTATAAAGCATATGAGACATAAAAAAGGCCAGTAACAGGATTTCATAGAAAATCTGCTGTCTCCGTGTAGGTGACGGGTACCCGTTGCCATTGCCGTGCTGCTTCATCTCCACAGCGGAGAGTTTCTCCCTTGTGCATCCAGATGGGCGACAGCTTCTGGTGCTCCCGGGAGAGCAGCGATGGGTGCTGCGCCAGGGGTCACAGGCGGCCGCCTCGTGCTCAGGCAAAGCAGTGCCTGGTGTCGCCGGCTCCTGGGTTTGGTGGCTGGGCAGTGATGAAGACAGAGGAAGATGACAGAGGAGTGACCTTGCGGTTTTCCTCTAGAGTTATGATTCAGGACGCGTCGGTTCAGTTGCTGGGTCAATTACAGGGCATGGCCTTGGCTGAGAGTGTTAAACTGTTCCTCCGCTGTGAAATGAGGAGCAGACTTTGAGTTTCCCTCTCTTGCCTGTTGTGGTTGTGGTCCCCATAGACTGGGAGGAAGCACAGAGAGAAGCCTGAGAACTGTATTTCACATGGCTTTTAGCCTGAACTGAAGCTCTGTTAATACTAAGATAAATATCACTTAAATTCAGTTCGACCTTAAGTGGCGGCTGTGACAAAGCGTGTGTCATGTTTGAGGTCTGGATACAATTACTTGGAATTGCTAAACACCATCCTTCAGGCACGACCTTTAGATTGCACGGGAGCCAGAGGAGGTCCCTGATTTTAACTTCTGAACTGCAAATCACCCCATTGGAAAGAGACTTCAGAAGCTGTTATAATCACAGAGAATATTTTAAAGTGCGTAGAAGCTATAAGCAAAATATTTATTTTACACACTTGTCTGCATTTAATCCATACATCTGTCTACTATGATAGTATTTTACTAGTGTAGATGAGGCAAGTAAGCTGAGATCATAGCAGGCATGTCCTATAAGGCTTTACAGAAAATCATTGCTTTTTAATCCCTTTATCCCTGT
The DNA here is from genome assembly GCF_034619465.1 of Leptosomus discolor. Lineage (NCBI taxonomy): Eukaryota > Metazoa > Chordata > Aves > Leptosomiformes > Leptosomidae > Leptosomus > Leptosomus discolor. The sequence continues at coordinate 2,501,243 of NC_141399.1, forward strand.
TATTTCCTACCACTGTGAAAATCCAGTGGCAGGGAAAGCTGGCACGGTGTAGGACAGATGCATAATATGTCACACTAAGCAGGCAAAAATCCTTCTGTTTGTGTAATACTCCGAACACATTATAAATGTCAGTGTTGGTGCTGTGTGTCCTACATAAATAAAAATAACTTATCAATACTCAACCGAGGATTATACATCTTTGGTCTGGCTATACGTGCTGCCTTGATATCAATGACTGATTTTCTAATTAGAGTTAGCCAGAAAAGTTGAACTGGACTAGTTTACGAAAAGCAGGTACCACCCAAGTGGCTACCTGGGTATAAAACTGAGCTGTGTACTGCGTGTTATATAGCAACTGATCTCGAGCCTTTAATTTCTTTTTTTTTTTCATTATTTTTTCCTTGCATAAACACCGAAAACATGCTTAGACAGTAGAATTGAGCTCGAATGTCTGGAGGGCATCTAGAAATTTTCAGGTGCATGGTTGCTTCCTTGATCTTCACATTAAAGCATCCTCCTGTCTGTAGCACAAATTTAATCAGCTGAGCTACATCCTCTTAGGCGGCAAGGTCCGGGAGCCCTGGAAGTTGGCTGATCGTGGCCCTGTTTGAAACTATTTGTACTACAAGAGTGAGAATGGGTTTAGTTAAAGTGCACGAGAAAGGCTTAGAGTGCTGCAGTGTAGCGTTTGGGGGAGGGGGACGAAGAAATTTGAAAGGGAATATTTAAAGATGAGCTTGGCAGTAGGTGCAGTGCCGTCTGCGAAGGATTTGCGTGAGTAGTAACAGCCGCAGTTTTCTCCCAAAGTAAATCGTACTGATTTCAGAACACCCTGCCCGGCTGCTACCGAGCGAGGACAGAACCTCTGCAAAACTCCTGACCACCTCTCCGTTGCTTGAGGATGTACCTCGAGCACACTGATCAGAACCCCCCAATCCTTTGAAATATAGAGTGACGGATTATGAAGATCAAAACCAGCGTGTTCCTCTCCTGCTCTCTCACACGGGAGGAAATCGGGCCGATGGGGTTTTCCGACACGCTGAGCGTCATTCAGGAATCAGAAGTTCTGTCACCTCCTCCATACGAGCACCGCGAGGCCTGAGCTTTCCTTGACTCGGTCCCTCACGGCCCGTCACGTTTGCAGCGGGACAGCCTGGCCCTCGCACGTAGCCCCAGCATCCCCCCGCTCCCTCGCCCTCTCGTCTGCAGGACACCATCACGCCGCGGCCACCCGGCCCTCCTGCTCCCCACCGCTCCTTCTTCTCCCCGAGAGGCGGTTGCTATTTATTCGTGCGGTTGAGGGCTGCAAATTGTAGCTAATTAATGCACCGTGGAGGAACAAAGCCTTCCGCACCCCCTGCTTTCTGCTTGCCCTGTTAAAGTGCTGCCTGAGGTTGGTGGCAGCTTGAGAGCAGCTCGTAGGCTGGAGCGTGGGTCTTCAGAGTGCTGGCTGTAGGGCCATCACCCCGAATGGGTAACATTAGAATGTAGGTGAGCTTTTAATCTAGGGCACGAGAACATATGGAGCAACAAGGCAGCATCAATTTAATATTTTGACAACAAAAATAGGGCTTCTTTCAGCCATAATGATTTAAAACAGTGGCTCGTTTTTGTGCCGTTCCTGACATTAGGTAGAAGTTGCGGGAGAGTGACAGGCTCTCGGGCTGTTCGACTCTAAAAACATCTGCCTTAGGAAATGACTTTGTACCTAACCTACGAGCGTTTCCCAATTATTTTACTAAATAAAGACAAGTATTTTGTGAAAAACCAGCTGCTGCTCTTAGAAGGTATTTTTCCATGAGGAAAAGTCAATCAAAGGGAACGTGCTGCTTCTAGATAAGTGTTCCAGGAATAAACGCACAGAGCAGAGCCGGAGAGCTGCGGTGCGGAGCCCCGGCGCAGGAGGAGCCCTCCGAGCCATGGCTGGCTGTGGCGGGCCCGGCTCTCCCTCTGCCCCCTGCCCAGCCGCGGCTCCTGCGGCCTCCTGCAGCCCCTCCAGCTGCTTAAAGTGTTCTTTAAGTTTTAATTTTTTTATTCAAAGGGATAGAGGCAGTTTGCGCTCCATCAGTGACTTTGTTGTTTGCATTTCGGAATGCCACCATGCACGTTGGAGGCAGAGGCTGTGATACCCCCTCTGTTCATGGAGATCAGACCCCTCCAGAGCCAAGCACGCGTTTGGCCAACGTTTGTGGCAGGGCTGAGAGTTGAACCCCAAGTTTTTGGGTTGTCAATCCAGGACTGGTTAATCACCCAACCCTGCTGGGCCGCCAGGTACATTTAAAGTTTTTTTGGGTCTACGGAGGTACTGTGGCAACGTGCTGCTAACGCTGGTGGTGATGGATGCACAGAGCGTCCTCCGTCTTGACTGGCTTCCCCACGGCAAGCTTGTAAGCCCAGAGGAGAGGGCTGCCGGCCGAAGCAAAGGGCAGGGCTTGTGCGCTGTGCCTGGCGTCCCGCGGAGCGTCTTCAGGTGCCCACACGTCAGGTTCTCCTGTACTGGTCAACATCGGGCCATGTGTTGCACCAAAACCCCACCCCTGCGCTTCGGAAGTCCACACGAGGACCCCAACAGCCTCCTGGAGACCTGTTTGCCCATGAGGAACGCCGGAGCACAGGCCAAGGTGAAATCCAACAGAGGAGTAAAACATAAGTGAAAAGGCTGACTTTTCCTGTGGAATTTTTAGGCATTTGATAGAGCATTATCTGGCTCGCTAAGGAATGATAAGATGGCTGTAAGAGCGGCTTCTGTAGACCTTGCTCCTATAAAATCTAATTGGTTTCATATCTATTAAATTCTAAAGGCCTTTTTTCAAGTCGTGGGGTTTTTCTTTAAAATCAAATAATAGATTTATTCTTGATGTCTTGGGCACATTATTGCAGCAAGCTCATCCTTGGACCGCAACTTTGGCAGAACACACACATCCATAATGAGGGACTGTGTGTTCTGAGGAGTTTTGATTACAAAAGAAAATGAACGAGGTGTATTAGCAAGATATGGGCAAAAGAGAGAAGACTGCTTTTTTGGCAAAGCTGTGTATTACAGATCTCATTTCTCGGGTTGCAGCTGCCTTTAGGCACCCATTTCAGTGAGCTGCTATATTATGCTTAACTGTAGGTGCTTCCCAAATTTGCTCTTTGGTGAAACAGGCATTTGTGCAGGTTCCCCATCAAAATGACTGATTTGGGTTTTACCAAGAACTCTGGCCCTTCTTGATAAGAAAGGATTACGTTTTTAGAGAGGTTTATCAAGATGGGAGTAGTGAAACAGACATTTTAAATGTCCAGTTAATTCCTCTCTCTTGCCCCAAACAAGCCTATATGGGCAGGATTTTTAGCCATTCTGAAATGAAAGCTTCCTGAGGGAAATATATTCCCCTGTGGGACTACCCAGCTTTCAGTCCTGCTTCTGTGGGAAGGTAAGAGAGCTCTGTTTTCATTTACTATTTATGAGATGTGCATTCATATTGCCAAGTGACCATAGGATTCTGTGCTCTTAAGAATCTGTAAATGAGATGAAACTCATTATTTTTTAATGCAAAAAGGATTATTACGGTCTTAGTGCAGGGATATGTAACCTCAGATATGTGTCTTGCTGTGGGATATATATTGAGGCTTCTGCTTTAGGAAGCCGATAAAGTACACACAGTATTTTCCAGTCATTCTGTTCAGCATATAAAAGCAGTATTTATTAGTAATAACGCTAAAAGGGATTTTTTTTTTTTTTAACTGCAGACCATGACTTGTAGGAAATTGCCCTCTTTGTATGCATTTTACTTTACAGTGTTGAGATAAATGCAGGGGGCACGTTTTCAAAATAAAGCTTCTCCTTAATAAGAGAAGATTCATTATTATCCACTGCGGCCTCCACGCAGAAGAGTTGGTCTCACGGTCCTAAGGGAAAGCAAAGTCTGATAATCAAGTAATCCCTTGTTAATTTTTTCCTCCAGCAAGGTAGGATTTACTTTATAGGATCATGTTATTGGGTGCCAAGCCATGGCCCTGCTCTACCAGTGACGGGCACTTCGGTTGCGCGTGCGTCTGGCTGCCTGGGAGCGGGAGGCTCAGACCTGGGACATGGGGCACAACGTCTTGGGAGGAAACCCAAGTGGTGAGAGCGCTGCAAAGAAGACGTTAAACCTACTTACTGCTCCCACGGTTACAATAAGCACCGTTGGCTGTGCCTTTGGTGTTTGCCCGGCACCGAAGCCCTCGATTGTGGCGCCCTGGGCTGCTCCCTCTGATGACGGCGGGGCCGGTGCTCGTCCCGCGCTGGCCGGACACACGCTCCTCCTCCCCGCGGGGCGTCCCTACCGCCGGCGCTGTGGTCGTTGCGTCCTGCAGATGGGATCCTCTCTCCTCTGTGGGGGTTGCAGGTTCATCGCAGGGGGTTGTACGAAGCGTTGTTGGTGGAGGGCAGCTCAACTGGACCCTGAAGCGCTCGCGCTCTTCTCTGTCACCTGTGTGCGGTCCCCTTCGCTCTTTCCCTCCGCTGCATTAAAGCGGTGCTGCAAAACCAGTACAGAAACGGGCAGGAGCGGGGAGGTTTAAGAGGGCAGACAGTTTGGATGTGTTTATTGACCAGAAAAGCTGGATTTTCACTGCTGCTTATTCCCGTACAGAAGCGATACCTTGGTTTTGCACACTCACGTGGCCCTTCTTTAAAATAACTTCTTAATAATGGATGTATTCTTGCAGTGGTTCACTGAATAACTGGCCAAACGGCACATGAGCGTTCTGGTTTTATTTCTGTCTTCCAGGTGTGCTCAGCCCCACGCGTTCAGTCCTGGGTCTGGGCCGGGCGGGGAGCTGGGGGTGCTCCGGAGTCACCCCCCGCGCAGGGGTGACTCTCACAAATCCCGTCTCTCTCTGCTTACCCCCTGTAGCCTCACCTTTACGGTGCCGGTCCTGCCGCTGCCCGGCTGTTCTTCAAACACAGGTTCGACTCTCTCCACCGGTTTGCGGCCGCTTTGCCGGTGCCAGCCGAGCTCTGAGCCCGGCCTCTGCCACCCAGCCCTGCCGGTCAGGGCACGCACAGGTTTTAGGCACAACTTGGGTATTTTTCAAGCCTATCTGTCTGAGACGGAACTGTCACGGGTAGAAAAGGCATTACGCTTTCAGGAGAAGGTTCCTGATGTAACACCATGCCAAAAGCAGTTCAAGCTATTACAGAACATAGTAAATTTAAGGGAAAATAGCCGAGCTTTGCTTTATAGGGGAAGCATCAAAGCGCATTAAGCGGGTAACCAACTGCCGAGCGCTTTACAGAGCCCTGGGGACCGACAGCCCTGCTCCCAGCGGCAGCCTGGGCTCTGCAGGGAGGAGGCACGGGCCGGCTGAGGTCCCCCTGCCCATCACAGCCACCGCTTTCTCCCCAGGACAGAGCAGGATAAAGTGAGGCAGCATTGATGGAAGCGCCCATAGGGAGTTTGGTCACCGGCTCCTGAGGAATAAAGGCACTTCCAGCCCGTAGGTACCTGGGAAGACCCCAGACTACTTTCCTTCACCGTGCTCTTGCTCGCTTGAGCTCATGCTCCACAAATGCAGTAATTGCAAGCATTTGTTTTGAACCGTACAAGCCTGAGCTCCAGAGAAAGTTTTATTTACTGCAATTATATCTGGCAGGTAATTTCTGGTAAACTCGGGAAAATGATAAACCTCTCACTGAATTCATGAGCAGAAAAATAGGGCAAATTGATCAAATAAGCTGTTTCCTACCTAATAAAAAAATTACTATGTGCATAACATCCTGGAACAGAAATAGCTCTGATGAAACCATAAAGACAAGCGGGAACTTGCTAGAGGCATCTGTGCAGAGCGGTTAAATTTGGGTTCACCCCTGGCAAAGAGACGGAGAATCTGCTTGACTCCACACCATGAGTTCTTGTCACCCGGTGCTGGTGGCGGGGCTGCTGGCAGACGCGCCCGTACCTTGGCCCTACCCTTCCAGAAGAGCGCTGGGTTGTTGTGAGCTGGAGCCCCCTTTCTGCTCTTCTCAATGCTGACCGGAGAGAAGTCTTCTTACAGGAGCGGGGAGCGCTTCCTTCCCCTATTCACTGAAAAAGAAACCAGACAAAGTGTTCAAAATAGAACACGTGAGGTTTGTTCCACATATGGTTTAACCGAACGTGTGATGTCACTGAATCTAAATTTCAAATAGCTGAATTCAGGTATTGGGTTTTTCTAAAATGAGCTTTTAATAATTATTGAGCTTTTTCATCTCTGCCATGTAGCTTAATTTACATTAAAAATTTGAATTTCATTTTAAATTCTCAATCCAGCAGCGTTAACACCTTGCTGAGATAAGTAAACGATTGCTACAAATTAGGTCTGGGCTTGGATGCCACAGCTGATTAACATCACATAAGGACAATTAACAGCATTTTTGGGAGAGGATAGGAGGAAATTATCATATGCAGTTGAGACTATAAAGAGAATTTTAGGGAGGTATGTAATTAGGCAAATTAGGCTAGGGTAGTGGCTTTAACGTTCGTACCCTGGTGCAAAGCGTTTACGGTTTCCTTAAGGACCATATAGGTTCTTTAAGGGCTGCAGTCTCACGTCTCTTCTAAGAGATACATTTACAAAACAATTTAAATGTCAAGTTCATTCCATATTAACTTGGTACCAATTCTAAATGGTCTGGCGTCGCCAAGAAAATTAATGAGCGCTTCCCTGCCTGAACTCTGAATTTTTTTCTCATTTGAGTTTGAATAAGGGGAAAAGATAGCTTGGGAAATGAGAGCACACATTTACACAGGTCAAAGAATGCTTAAAGCAGAACTGGATCCTTTTGATTTCCACAGTAATACCTATCTGCATTCCCTTCTGATGCCATTTTTGAAAACCCTTCCTGGGGCAGTGGTTGAAGGAGCTGCCGTAGGGCTAGGAAGGCTGTGTAAAATAACACGAACACAGCTTTCCCATTTTCCAGCTTAAAGCATCGTTATGTACGCCCTCGTGTCACTTTATGCTTCATTATCAATCATCATCTGAGGGCTGAGGGAAGCTTTATCTGCAGCCTGGCTTGTGAAGAATGGCAGCAAATGGAAAATGAGAAAGGGTTGGATATCGTTCGTGGGAAGCGCTCGCCTTTGAAACCTCCGCCGCGCTCCCCAGGCTCCGCGCGTAAGCCGAGACAGAGAGTGATGTTACTGCGAGGTGCCTCTTTGCCTCGTCATTCGGGATAACGGTAACCAGGAGTGACAAGCTGCGAGCTGGAAATTATCCACCGTGTGGCCTCTCCGTCCTCCGCGCAGCGCACCGCTGGTTAGTCTGGGCGCAGAGTGATCCCAGTTGTTGCGGCGCTGGTTTCTGCTCGCCTCGAAGCGGGGAAGATCGGGAGGTACGTTGTTTTGGAAGGGCTCGCCCATCCACCCGGCACCGACCTGGCTGTGGAGCGGCTCTGCCAGCCCTCGCGGTGTTGGTGTGAATCCGAGAAAACTCAGTGACAACTCAGCGTTATCCAGCAGGGATTCTTTATTGCGGCGCCGGGCAGCCCGGGGGATGGCTCCTTCCATCCGTGCGCGCCCAAGTGTTGGGATTCTTGCCTTATAGTTATATCTTTCATGTTTGTTCATTACATTTCCAAGAAAAGGTTGGGTTATTCTAATTATTTCCAGGAATTCATTAACATAAGTTCCTCCCATAGTCCCGCCTCAATCTGCCCAAGTTACGCCCCCATCAGGGGTCCTTGGTGGTCATTGGGGATGAAGGTCTGAGTCTTCCTCATGGTTGAACTTTTGAACTTGTCCTGTGGCGATGCCCTGTACCATCCTGGGGCTTTTCCAGTTCACAGAACCAGCTCTGGCTCGCTGCCCTCCCTGTCTCTCCTGCTCAGTCCTTTGTGTTCCTTGAGCCCCACAGTCTGACGGGAGGATTCCACCGGGTGTCCTGCGCTGGGCAGATTCTGCTTCATCCTTATCTTTGAAGTGTGTGTTAGTCAGCAAAGGATCTGTGTGTAAGGGTTAGTACAAATTGGCCTTCCTCCCTGTCTCTAAAGGCTGGTCAGCAGTTGTTTTCTCAAAGCTGGTTTTCTAAAGGCTAGTTTTCTAAAGGCTAGGTAGCCATTCTTTATTACAGGTGGGGACGTGGCAGGCGCACGGTGGGGACGTGGCAGCGAGTGCCGCTTTGCCAGGCCGGCGGTGCGCGCGCTTGAGTGTTCCTTTCTCCTTTTTGTCATCTCCCTGGCACGGTTTCCTCTCTGAGCTTGCCTGGTGCTTGATTCCTGTGGGTTCCTCAAACAAAGAAGAGCAATTACGGTCTCTGATTAAAAAGCCTGGGCAGCATGGTGTGTGCGAATCAAGATAACCATTTATCTGCGACGCTCCCCTGCCTGCCCGCGGGGGCTTAGGCTCAGCCTCCGTTCAGGTTGCAGAGCGTTTGCTTTTGCTTTTGCAGCAGCGTGGGATGGCGAGAGGGAAGGGAAGGGCCTGGCTGTGGGTCTGCGGGGGGGAGATAAGGGCTGAGGCTCTGCGAGGCAGAGCTGCGGCGCTGGCCCGTCCCCTGCCCATGAGGTGCCTGTGCGGGGCGTGGGTTAACAGCGACAGCCCAAGTGACCGTTTCTGTCTGACGCGTTGTTCGGCTTCAGGCTGAGGGTAACCCGTGGGCTCGGCTGCCCTTCCCTGTGTGCCATCCCACAGGACACATGCCACCGCTCCTGATCCCACCGGAGAGATGGAAGGGCTGTGGTTTAGTTCAGGGGGAGCACTCTTAACACCGTACTGCTGGGGCCATCAACATTGCTATCAGAAGCTGAAGTACTCCTTCCTTGGGCGCTGAAATCAATTAGCAAGCACGCTTGGCTAGAAGAAAAATATCTTTGCTGTCGCCCTTAAAAACTGTTGCTCTCCTGTGGCCCTGCAAGAAGGTTCGGAAGGTGGCGTGTGTTTGTTGGCGCGGGTATGTACTCCATGGCTTTTACCTGCCTCAGGAGAGACGGCCTGGATTAACCTAAAGTGCAAAACGGGGTGGATCGGAGTGCAAACCCCGTCTGTTCGCAGGCCAGACCGAGCTCTTGGAGGGGAACATCGGGGTTTGCAGCAGGAACCCAGCAATGAGCGTGCCGTTGGTCCCCCGCCCCGAGGACAACGCGGCGCTGCTCTGCGTGGCGCGGCAGAGGGCAGTTTTGTGCCTGGTGCTTTCATCTTCCTCGTGCCTGGAGAAGCGGCGCTGCTGCTGAGCCTCGGGGGAGGACAAAGTCGTATCCGACAAAGTCCTCCGCTTCTTCACGCCTTGTGGGGTCTTGTAGAGGACTGTGCTGTCTGTGCTGCAGCAACTGAGAAGGCCGCAGGGTTGGCCGGGTCCCTGCTGTTGGGCAGGAACCAGTTAGCCTCAGTTAGTTGCTTTCTTGGTTTGACCCACCAGTTTGAGGTGGTCATGCCTGATTTATACGGGCTGTATGTCAGCATGGGTCCGGAGGCAGTTGAGGTTCTCCTGGTGCTCAAATCCAAGCAGCTGCCTCCGGCTGAAACAGAGGCGCTTCTGGGTTTTTAACTCACCTCAGCAGAACATCGTGGCCTTGGGTGATAAATAGTGGAGAAAGCTTCCAGAACCACCACCTTAGAGCTGTCTTTTATGGCTTTTAGGTACTTTACATATTTTCCAGTATTTCTACGTCATATTGAGTAGTGTTACGCAGCGTTAGGTGTTACCTCTTACCAGGTTTCTACAAGCGCTGTCCTTTTAAATGCTTGACCAAATTCATTTTGAAATAAACTCCATGTATATTGCTGAAGTTTATTCTGCTGTTGAAACATTGTACGGAAATCCTTTATCTGCCCTGAAACTTAAAATAAATCTTTCCTTCTTTTAAAATAACCTTTGGAATGTTTTTCATCAAAATGAGTGAAATAGCAAGAATAATAGATGTTGCAGGATTTGTATCCGGTATAGTTTCCTGCCCTTCCAAATGCTTTTGGAAATGCTGATTGATTTGTAACAAAGCTTGAAATGTCACCAGGAGGAATGAATGAAAAATAAACTAATGTATGTTGAAGTTGAAATTGGCTCAAAGTTTTAACCTTTAGCAATGCTATTTCCTTTCTTTTTTTTTTTTTTTTTTTCTTTTTCAACTTTTCACAGCAGTCAAATAGCTGGAAAGATAACTGGGAACAAAAAGCATGTGGAGGAAATTAATAAGTTATGCTCTTTTTTTTTTGGCACGTTTACAAGAGAGACGTGTTAAAACTCCGGTTCAATGACAAAAGAAAGGATTGCTCTACTTAAAATAAAGCCCGTTCATTTTGGTGAGGAGGGAGGCGGCGCTGGTGTATTCTGATTAATGCATTTTGCAGGTCATTGTCTGGAGCGGGGGGGAACAACCCCCGACGGCGCCCACAAGCAGCTGCTCCGCACCCCGGAGCCTCTGCTTCTTGCCGGAGCCTTCACGTTTCGGCTAGGCGGGGTGATGGGGTGGTGCGGGGGCTTTTTTAGCAGGATGGGACCGTTTGCGTCTTGGTCGGTGGTTGAAACCTAGCTGGGAGAGCGAGAGCAAAGTCCTGGCAGTGTTTCCTCCCCAGCTGGTTTTGTTGGTCCAACTGTCAGCGCGGTGTATCGGCGAGCTGGGTAGATGTTTGTGGGTGAATGATAACAAGGGCTTTGCCTGCTCTAGAATTTGCAGTGATTGAAACTGCAGAATTCTGTGAACGCTGTTTGAAATCCAGCCAGTCTCTGACACAGCAAGGAGACCTTTCAGTGACATTAAGGCTGCTCCCAGGCCACCAGCTCGTCTGCGTTTTGTCCTTGCACCCTTTGCTCGCTGGTTATATTCCAGTCTTCACAGCACTCAGCATTTTTCACTCCTCGGGTTAGAAATGTGTGGTGCCTTCTAGGGTTTGCTGCTTTTTTCTTTTTTTTTTTTTTTTTTTCCTGATGAATTTACTCACTGGAGTATAAAAAATAATAAAAAAAAGCCTCGGGACCGATCTTGCTGAAATGAGGCTGTGATTGCTTCTGGCTGGTGGAAGATTTACAGCAGCTGGAGCTGCAGCGTTGGGGAGCCTGCCTGGGACTCTTTGGGCCTCACTCTCCCCTGTCTTCTTCCCTCAGAAACTGCTGATATTTGGGCAGTGCAGCAGCAAAACGGGAACCGAGCAGGGAGCTGTAACGGAGCACAGTTTACAGTCGCCGGGAACCGGCTTGGCCCAAGCGCGCGTGGGTGCATCGTCCTGCCCGGGAGCCGTGAGGTCGCATCACTTGGCCCGTTCTCGGTGCTGGCAGCACGGGAGTGTAAAAGTGCTGTCAAATGTGGTGTTACACAGGATTTTGTGGGAGGGAACCAGGGCCCTTTTCTTCGTGCAGCTCCCTCTCCCGCTGTACCGAGGGCTGTTTCCCTGTGCCGTGACGGTGGCGTGATGGGGAGGAGAGGAGGGGAAGCAAGAGGTGCCGAGCAAAACCACGTCCTCACGTTCACGCGGTGGCTTACAAGTAATGCCAGGGGAAAAAAAAAAAAAAAAAAGAGCAAGTTCTCAAGTGCCGGTTCATGCCTGAGTTGAAACTTGCTGCCCCATCAGAGACGGAGTAACCAAACCCCTCGCTGCAGCGGTCTGTGAAGGTCAGGAGGGAGCTGCAATGCGAAGGAATGAAGCTCCTGCAAGCCATCTGGCTTAACCCTTGGTCTGTAATTACAGGGCTCTCTCCCCTTGCTTCTAGAAACCTTTTTTTTAGCAGAAAAAGACTCAGAATGAATCCACACATCTCATTTCAGCCTCATGGTATGTTTGTTCAACATGAAAGAATCAATGTTGAACTAGAATTTTGTGGGGCAGGAGAAGATCCGTGGAGATTACATTTCTATTTCACTGCAATTTCATGTTTTACTGCTGCGTAGACTAGCTAGTTAATAGGGTATCCTTGAATATGAGGTCCATATTCTGTTTATTGCTGTGCTGGTATGTAAAAATCAATCCTTGTAATTTTTATTGGTGACCACATGCTGTCTTTGGTATCATTATAATTGTGTCTGTCGTTGACTGACAGCAGCCAATAATCAACAGCATTTTTGTAATTCTGATCCCTCGGCAAAACACAGAGGGCAGGGAGCGTCCTTGTGCCTGGTGCTTGCTCGGCGTGGAGCGGGGATGCAGCCGGGGTGGCCACGGAAGGGCTGTGCAGGGGCAGAGCGTCTCCTTTGCCCGAGGCTCCTTGGCCACCGACAAAACCGTCCCTTTGGCTGTAATGAAATCCTTCTCCCTGGAATCCAACACGAGCCCGTTGAAGCTCCAGACAGTCATTCTTCCCTCGACTTTGTGCTGGGATCATGGGCAGTTAATGGTAGTTTTGTGCTTGGCTGGGGAAAGGTGATAGGGAGAGGAAAAACCACATCCTTCGGAGAAGCAGCACGTACGAATCCAGGATCTCCGTCTGGGCTTTTTGTCTGATCTGGAGAGCGAAAAGGAGATCACTTAAATGAAATCTGAGTGTGATCATCTTCTTGAAAATCTGAGGCGGGGAGGGGGAAGCAGACTGCTGGAAGGAGATCAGTCCTGGGCTCCCCAATGCATTGGCTGAGAGATTTCAGGAGAAGCCAGAGGAGCTCCTCTGTAAGCCACCGGACTGGCTGTGGGGGCTCGATCCTTCACGTTTCAAAGTCTCTATGAGTTAAGTTGTTTATAACACTTGATTACCTGTTTAGCTTTCAGCACCTGATTAAAAAGGCTTAATTACTGAATTTGAACTCAGATTAATTTAGTTAGGGCACCGAAACTAATGATATTTACATGAATTAGACTTAGACATAAAAATCTACGTATGACATCTAATCTCCACCATGCCTGTAATAAGAAATACCTACTATATATTAGTCCTACAGAAACTCAGTTTAGTATGTAGAGCTCATGGAAAAAAAACCCCTGCTTTTACCTGCATACATTAAATTTCTCCTCCCTTGGCTGATAATCCTCTGCATTTAGTCTCATGACTGCTGTAAAGATTTTTGAATTAAAGTTGAAATTATTCATTTGGGTAGTAGAAGCATCTGTTTCAGTATTATATCCTCGTCTGGTATTTCTTCATTATATATGGGATGATGCACTAGAAAGGCACTTGAGATGCAGGTTATAAAAATACCACAAAGGCACAGAAAGCATTTGTTGGAAGCGTGCTCTGTGAACTGGTATGCATTTCTTTTGGAAAAGATCACATGTGGACGGGTAATATTTATTATTGCTTCTTTTCATGGCCACAGGGATTAACTGGGGAATGGCTGCAAAGGGAGCAGTTGCTGGTAGCTGGTTCTCCCGTGGCTGTGGGTCAGAGGATTACAGCTTTGGTCAATGGGAGTCTGGGTTCAGAAAATGGGGAGCAGGAAGGCTCAGTTCCTTGGGGACTACAGAGCTGGGTTAAATAAGCTTGGGCTGTTGAAGGAGGAAGGTCTTAAATCAGCGGCAAGTCATGCAGGGCTCACTGGGCAGCAGTGGCAGCCGCGGACGGAGTCAAGGGTGAGGTACCAGGAGGAGGTGGACGCCTTCAGCTCCCAGCGAGCCCTGGCAAGGCTGCAGGCCGCGGTGAGGACTGCACCCCACCGACCGCTGAGGGATAAACCTCTGCTGCGAGGGAATCCTGCAGTTCGGTGGGGACTGGACTTCTGGTTACAAAATCAGGCAGCTGGAGGTGGAGGATTTGGGGTGTGGGTCCAGCGACGCAGGACGAGGGCTGATAGCCACGTGGGCAAGGGGGTTGTGCTCGGTTCTGTGGGGTGGCTGCCTTAGGGACAATATGGTCATCACAGCTCCAAGGCTTCGAAACCAGTTTCCTGGCCGACCATGGAAAGCCTTCGGTTTAAGATTAAATCTTGTGTCCCTAAAGACAAAAGACTTATCCTGAATTTTATGTGAGCTGTAAATCACTGGGCTATCGTTAGGGCTAAGGTTAAGTTTTGGGTTAGGGTTCAGACTACATCCTCAGGAACCCATTTTACTCTTGATCCTCTAAATCCCTGCTGGGGATAAAAGGCTTATAGTTATCTAATGATAGTGGCGGCTCCCTCGGCTGTTTTTAAGCCCAGGTTCGGTGCAGATGTTAGATGAATTTTCGGAGGAACAAAGTGCTCAAGAACTTAATTCATGGATGGATCTTGGCCCACGTTTTATAGGTCTTCAAGGAACCACTAGAAAACCATTTTTTTCCCTGCTCTTTGTTTTGAAGCCTAACCCTACGGTACAAGAACTGTTGGCATAAACTCAACTCGGAAGGAAATACGAACCATTTGTCAAGGAAAGCAGCAGCACATATTTTAGCCCTACAGCCCTGCAGGCTTTCAGATATCACCCAGTAAAACAAGCTACTCCACTCTTTCTTTTTGAAACCCCAAACCCAATTTCAAGTCTGTTTTCTCCTTACAGTTCACCCTATATCTTTGCTCCTTCTGGAAGACATCTGAGCTGCGGGAGCCTTGTCTGGCTGGGTGATAATCCTGCCCGTGTTACCCCTTTCTGAAGTGAAGCCCTAAGCCAGCCCAAGGTCCCTGCACGTCAAGCCTGACGAGCTCTGCACAAGGAACATCCTTCTGCTCACTCCCCCAGGGCTCCTCCTGTGCTGCAGCTTCGCTCCTGCTCCTCCTCAGTGCCTCAGGGTAACTACAGGCTTTGTGTTTCCTCACGGAGAGGCAGTTGGGTGCAGGGAATGGGGAAGAGGAGAAGAAAGAGGGAGGAAAGAGAAGTGTGAGAACAAAGGCTGGAAGGTATTTCTGGGGGGTTTCTCTGTTTCCTGACCTCCTGCAGTCGCTCCGCGTCTCCTCAAGGATGCACGCTTCACAGCTGAGAGCTACTGATCTCCACAGCCTGAGGTTTTCTTGGCTTGAAATTGTGATCTGGGCCAAATTCCAGGCGCTTTCTCATTTAGATTAGTAAATCCAAGAGAAATTAAAAATGAAGATGTATTATCAGAGTCTTTAGCTTCTGTGTAATATTGGTGCATGCCTATGATTCTGTCATTACATCAGTTCTTGAGAAGAAGAAATTGCTTTCAGTAATTTAATTCGTCCTCTATTTTATTGCATTCTTGTGTCACTTCCTTGACCCCGTGCCTCTTTGCTGACTTGTAATAGTTTTTTTACAAAGTTTCCTTGAATATCTGTGTCTTCAGGAATTTCAGATAACCGAATGGCATATCCATTCTCTTTCACTCATAACTGAACGTGAAAATTTGGTTTACATACACAGTTCATAGAGCTTCAGGCTGGACAGGACCATCTTATCAGCTGTTCTGACCTCGCCTGTGTCACAGGCTACACACTGCTGCCTCCTGTCCTTGTATTCACTGCAGTAGCTTATATGTACTAAAACAGATCTTAAGTGAAGGCGTCTGGCTTTCATTTGGAGTCTGCAAAAGATGGACAACACTCTGCTTTCCAACGTGATTCGTTAATTACTAGCATTGACAACTGTTTATGCTTTATTTTGGGGTTGAGTTTATCCATCTTACGGCGTCTTCAGATAGTGTTTCCTGTTACTCCTTCATTCGGTGTTTTCTCCAGGAAAACACTAACTTCAGGCCTCTCATTCTCTCCACGTAGAGCCACGCTACCCCACCCAGGCTTTTTTGTCCTCCACTGCAGTCACAGTGCCAACCCTCTGCCAGATTTCCACACTTCCTCCGGTTTTCTCATTTGTTTTTAAATGCACGGGTGGAAGAACCGTGGAGAGCGTGCCAGGGCTGCAGGCAGAGGTGATGCCGCTGCCTGCGGGTCAGTGCTTCAGGGGTACGTGCTGGGACAGTGCCTGGGGTGAAGTGATTACGGGGGCCATCACTTTTTTAGAGCATCTTTGAAAATAAATGGGATTTTTTTACCCAGCAACCACTAACTTTTATCCATTTGCTTTACCCAAGCCAGTTTGGTTTGGTTCAAAGCAAAATACTCTCAGCAATTTTTTTTTTTTTTGGGAGGGGGGCGATGTTTTGATGACCTTGCAAGTGAGTTTCAGGTATGGATGATTAAAAAAGGCCTGGCTCACATGCTGTCCTCAAATAGCCTCTTCTTTTGCCACCATCAAAGGCAGAATAGTGGGCTGGATGGGCCACTGGTCTAATCCAGAAGAATTTATGTTATGTTATTTTAGGATCTTAAACTTGTGTTCTAATAACTTTCCGGTGTCTCTTCGCGAAGTGCCATGGCTTCCTCCACAGCAGCTTGTTCCAGCTCGCCCAAGGACTCCAGCGTTCCTTTCGGCTGGGCTTGCTCAAGGTCTGCTTTGCAAACTGCCTTTCACCAAGCGTAACGTAGCACCGCGCTTAATTAGAAACGTACACTCCACTGCCAGTGTTCGAGCAGAGCCCAGTTCATATCCTGAGTTCCGCTTCAGAGGGAGTCATTGTGGGAAATCAAGTGTTTTGTATCACTGGTCTTTGTGTAATGGTTAATACCAGTGGTTATTACCGAGCAGCAAAACATCTCTCATATTGTGTCATTTAAACAAAAGGATTTAAAGTTTACCAGTGCATTAAAAGGCATCCGTCCTTTTAGAAAATAAATACTCATACCTCTTGCTGTGTACTTCAGAATGGGATATTTTATGCTTCAAAGTTTTTCAAGAAATGATACCGTAACGTGTCATTAAGCACATCTCCATCATGAGTAGGAGTATCATCAATGTGAATGCTACCCAGGATTACCCTGTAATCCCCACGGACAGACTGCAGAAATTCCAGTGCCGCATCAAGTCTGCAAGTTATTGATTCAGTGAAGCCAGTTGTGACTGTGTTTAATGCAAAGTGCACGTGTGTGTGCTAGGATGTCCTTTTTAGCAGGGAATTAAATCCCAGCTGTTTGCTGTTGACCCAGGTCATGCTCTCCTTCACCCCAGGCAGCGTCCGTGTTCCTGAAGAACCAGACCCACCTCCTGCCCCCAAAGTCCCCGTCAGTCTGAGAGTCACCAGGAGCTTCCCTCTGCCCTGGGTCGGCGAGGTGCCCGTGTCCAGAGGGGAGGCTGGTGGTCAGTGACACTGACACGTTGTCCATTTTTGTCCCTGAAGGCTACGTGGGCAATGTCATACCTGGCAGCTGGCATTGCAGCCAGTCCCCTAGTAAAAAGCGTTATGTTTTTTTTCTGAAACATGTCTGATTCTCTGCGAAAAAGCTTTGCAGGGTGAACACCCATCAGCTGAGCAGTTGGCAGCCTCTTCTGCCGCTAATGCTGCCTCTTCTTTGGCTGCACATGGAAACAACTCACGTGCGGCGAGGGCTTGGGAGTGACTTTGCCTGGGAACGTAATGGCATCCCTGAGCAAGTCAGACTGGCAGGATTCTCAGGGGCTGTCCCATGGCCATGTTTCTTGTGAAAAGTAGCTTTTTTTCTGACTGTTCCCGAATGATTTTTAGATGTTAGGAAGCCTAGGTGTGTTCAAATGGAGTTTGTAAACATTTTAAAGGTTTGAATGCTGGCGCCTACATTTATGGTGAGGTTTCCTCCCAAGTGCTCCGGTTGCAAGCCTGGTGGTCTGGTTTTTAGCCTGAACCCCCAGCGATGTGAGGGCTGGGCTGGATTCTTTACTTCTCACGTCTGGTCCACGTTAAGCAAACCCTTAATGCTGCCCAGGCTGCGTCACCGGGGCAGCACCTGCCCGCACCCTGGCAGCTCCACGGCCCGGCAGAGCCGCAGACAAGGTGGGTGAGAGCCCCAGCAGCTTTTTCTTCATCCTCAGCTTCAGCTGGGTGCTGGAGGGTGCTTGAGCCTGATATCTGCTGGTGCCTGGCCAAGCCAGGATGCAGTTGAGAGACACTGTGGAGCCCCTTCGTCCTTCCTCTTGTGTGCTGAGGTGCTGGCTCTTCAAAAGCAGCCAGCTGATGATGCACTTTAACTTGAAGCAGGTGAAGGTGACTGTAATTTCACTGGGTGATCTTGCTGATAATAAGCAAAACAAGTTTGTTTTTTTTTTTTTCCTGAGAGTGAAAGGGATGCTTAGAGAAACCGGAGCGTGGCATTAAAAATAGCTATAGGGAATCTGCCGTGCTCCTTGCAGCTTCTGCATTGTTATGCTATTAATAACGTGCTTCAGATGTCCGTAGAGCTTCCACTCCTTCCTCCAGCGGGTGCCAAGAAGCAATAGATAACCCAGCATCATCAAACTTGTGCTGCCATGCAAAACTTTAATAGGGCCCCACACATTTATGTGCCAACAAAGAAGTACGTTACTATTCGTGCAGATGAAGGGTTATTCTGCTGTAACACTGTCAGATCATCACAATTCCCTGTTTTAATAACTCCTTAAATGGGCTTTAAAATCCTAAGTTGAATTTCAGGTGAAAGCCCTGCATTACAGGTGCCTGTTCTTCTTCGGTCTGTATTTGCACACCCCCCCAGTCAATAAACTGCTGTTGGGAAAGGCGGGGTTGTGCCCTGCCAGGCTGCGCTTTTACGCTCCGCAACCATCGTTTTGGAGATGTCTGGGCCAGCTGTCCCCAAGCGTAACGTCGCAGTGTACTCTGTGCAGTGCTCTTCTTGGTCTGTGTGTACGTAATCTTTTTGGTTAAGTAGGAAAAAGTAATATTCTATTCATTTAAATATTGTAACATCTGACATAGCTGCAACGCTCCGATATTAATGGCTCACTTGAGGCCAATTCTTCTACTCGAAGGGCTTTTTCCGTCGCAAATTCATCATGCAGGCATCAGGCAAAGAGTTATCATTCACCTTTTTTTCATGAAGGACAGGTATTGATATTCTCCCAAGATGTGAAAATAGATCCCCTTATCAGCAGTGCTTAGCATACAGGCTGTGAGCAGAGGCAGTGCGGTACGACTGAGAGGCCCCGTGTAGCGTCAGCGCAGTCATGGGATCGCTCGGGTGCTGCATCTTCAGCCTAAAAAGCTGGATTTTCGTTGAGTTTTGTGTTCTTCATTCCCTGGGCCTAGCAGGATACATATTTTGGCCTGGGCAGTGTGAGCTCCCACGCTTTGAAATCGCTTGTACATTAACTGGAGACAAGGACAGATGTCTTCGAACAGCCCAAGGCATTGCTCGTGGGGCGAGGAGGACCAGAACAAGGGCTGCTCCTGGGCTGCGGAGCTGGGCTTAACTTAAAACTCTTCTCCATCCTCCCAGTGAGTCTTTGAGCAAGTTGCCGAGGCTCGTGTTCCTTCCATTTTTCGTTGCTGAAATGCACGAAAGAGCCTCTTCCTTTTTGTGCACGAACGAGGAATGCTGTGGGACAGACGTCCCTTTCAGCACGCCTTTACACGCGTAGCACACCAGGCGCTTTCCCGTGGTTGAGGTCTCGGCTGCAGCACGGATGCCCACGCAAACAGACTGAAATGCTGCTGTTCCTCCTCGGCTGCGGGCTGCAAGTGCACGGGGAGCCCGAGAACCTCCTCGGCTGACAGCTTCTCGCAGGCTGCGAGCAGGGCTTCCAGCCTCCCTGCATCGGGGGGCCGCAGTCTCCTCCAGCCTGCACCCAGGCTTAGGCAAAACACAAGGCAAGGCATCATGAGAAACCCAAGCCTCTGTGGGTTTTGAGAAGCCCAAGAGCGTTCTCCTATGGTAACAAACTCCCAGGTTTGCTCAAGAAAAGCTCTAGTAAGCGCCAGTAAAATTAATGAAGTGCTTTTGGCTAGCGGGCCTCCAGTGATGGGTGATTTGGAGTAGCAATGAACACGCAGTCTTGGTGCTGCCAGCTGGGGTCTGAGCGTTATTATGTAGGGCAGAATTGATTGATTTCCTTGTCTAAATTATTCGCAAGCTTAGTCATTACTTTCGTAGCTGATAATTTCACCGGAGCTTGGGACCTGCCTTATTATGGCTTATAAAAGTTTAACCATCAGTGAACTCTTAGGCAATAAATCACTGAGGTGCTGTACTGCTCTTAAAACTTCACTGAAGGAACACCAGGAGAAGCGCGGAGGACGGCAGGGTACGGCATTTAACGCCGAGGCCTCGCAGCACGTTTCAGGATTCGTGTCCCGATCCAGCACAACCCTTACACGTGGGTCTGATTTGAAGCTTGCCTTCTTGGCGGCGCATCCCGCGGCGCTCTGCGCGGTTCGAATCCTACTTTGCGGATGACCTGGCGGCTGCTTTTCTGCAGGCCTTTTTCTGCTGGTCCCAAGCATTTGCAGTGAGGCCCCTGTTGACTCTCTTGGATGAGAGCTTTAGCTCGGCAGTGCTTGCCCAGGGGTCCCGTGGCTGCCCTCAACCAGCGGGAGCAGCGTCAGGGACTGTCTCCTTGGGGGCGCAGGTGGGTTTCAGGTTGGGTTTCGACAGAGCTGCACCAAGGCAAGCTGTCGGTGTTGGTTGTTGGGGTTTCTTTTAAATTTATACTTGGCTGGTTTTCTGCTTTTCACTTCCAAAAGCCACGTAGCTCTCTGCAGAGAGTGCTGTGAAATTATTTGAAATGTCTGAGACAACAGAGCCTGGACTGGTCTGTAGGTGATATATTCATTTAATAATACATATATATTTGTAATTCCAGCGACTGCAGTTTTGGACTGGGCACTGTACTGCGAAGCATCTGCCTGCTGTGCTGGGGTTTGGGTCGTTTTTCGGGGGGTTTTGTTTAGTTTTGAGTTTTGGCTTTAGTGTCTTAGCGAGGCTTTAACTAGCGGTGGGTAAGGTTACGCGTTCATTTAAACGCAAGGCGTGCTGAAGTCTAGAATTACCTGAAATCGCTTTCATCTGGTGTGGCTGTAAGCTGACGAGATCACACTTGATTTCTGCAGTGTTAAGAAGCTCCCTTTAAATGTAATTAAACTACTTATGGCAGAAAAATGGAAATTTAAACATTCAGCGAACAATGGAACTGGGTTCCCTGATTTAGTAGGGCACCGTAGGTGTGTTAATACCTACAGTCCCCTGTGGTGGCCTGCCTTCTCGTTATGGAAACGCTCATGATTCGGCACATTTCATCACGAGAAAACGTGGGGTTTCCACTCACAGAGTGGCCCAGGGCCCCTCATCACACGGCATACGGAGTGGTACTTGCCTGCCTTTATAACATGACCTACATAAAGTCAAAGCTATCATCGTTCCACGCTGGAGGTTCTGCGTTTCTGGGCTTATTTAGAAAAAAGTCCAGTTTTTAATAGCAGACTTGCAGGAACATGGAGTGCAGAATCCTCCCCCATCAGCCTTCCTTGTTCTGTGAGGATGTGGATCAGCTCCTCTCGGTAATGCCCTGCAATTCCACGACAATTACAAGAGCTGCACTAATTTTTCTCATAGCAATAATAATAAAAATGTTTAAAAAGACTAAGAAAAATAGTAGCTGTTAAAATTCTGCCAGTGTTCCTTTGTCATCTCTGAGCTGTCTCCCCTCCCCATCGCTCCTGTTTCTCCACTCTGGTTAGAGCTGTAAGACCCGAGTTATTAAACCACAAGTCCATAGTAAACATCCTTGATAACCACGTCCTGCCCACGCAAGCCAAAAGCTACTAATGGTTCAAAACTTCCTGACTTTATAAAGCAATTTTCTGTCTGTACTACGTTCCACCTGCTCCTTCAGGAGAGTGCAGATTTGTACCAGCACGGGGTCATCTGGAAAGCAGCGTTTTGATCGTAACGGCCTGAAACGGAAACCTGTTGGTAGCATTTCTGCAGGACTTTCTCTGAGACAGGCACTTACTAGCCAAGGGGCTCAAGTCCAAGGTGGGCTGGAGGGGGATGTCCCACCGAAGTCTCATTGGGGATGTTGCTGCAGCAAACACTTCAACCTCCAGCTCTTCCGTGCGTAAACTGTGTCCCCTCCTCGTCTAGAGGAAGCCTGTTTGTTCTCTGTCCACAGCAGATCTGGTCATCGGGGTATGGGGAAGTTTTTGAAGGATAAAGACTATTTCTGGTCAGCAGCCGATTTCCAGAGATCCTTGCCAGGCCTGCCAAACCGCTGGGAAATGTATTTTTATGTATATTTATATATTATATACCGTGTAAACGGTATTTTCTCGCATTTATTTCCGGGTGTTCAAAGGGAGGGAAAATCATTAGAAACTTGAAAGTTAGCATGTTTTCTTACCACCCATGGAATTACTCTTTAATATTAGAGTTTATTGTGTAAATTACCAGCACAAGAGACGACTGGGGAACCTGCAGCTAAACTCCCTGAGGAGGCTTTGCAGCCGTCTGTAAATCTTTTGAATTGTACCCTCCACGCTTATGATGTATGGAGAGCCCCATGAGCAAATTACAGATTGGCATTAATGCCTTATAATTTTCTATATAAGCACACAGTTGTTATTTGTCCTGTTTTATTATATAAACTCTTTGATATATGTAGAGAGAGAGTGAAGTGGCGCTAATTAACCTCAGATCGGGTAGTGGTTCTGGGTGGGTCTGATTTCACTTACGTTGAGAAATCCTACCCTTCCTTCCCCATTCCTGATTGTTGTAGAATATCACCATTTAACCACTCACACGGCGTCCACAACAAATGTGTCACCATCCGCCTGCCTTAACTCCTTCGGTTCTGACTCGGTCCCCGTGACAGTTTGTGCATCTTTGTGTGAGCTGGCGTTTTTGGCGGCACTTATCGTTTGTCCTGGCACGACACATTCATGCGGAGCCTTGAAATGCTTTTAGCTCTTTCTCTGCTCTTTCTGTTCTATCTACATAATTAAAGAAGTTGAAATCTGCAAAGATGGACACCAAATCAACCCAGAGAGATAAAGATGTCTACTCATATTTATTTCTCCTGCAAAATACACTCTTTATAAATCCTTCATGGCACATTAAATATTGACTCTTCCTTGTCTCAGTGAACAAAATAATTGTGCATCACCAAATTTCTCCTTCGAAAGCACAGAATGGATTGCCGTGGCACTTTACTCAATATTTAATTACGTTCATTTTTTAAAAAAAAAAATAGAGAAAAACTCATTCTGATATATGAAGATCCCAGGAACTTCAAACCTGCAGTTGGTTTAACAGCAGCAAGCAGTTTCTTCAAGGATGCTCCATGAAGTGTGGCTAACACAAGCCGTTAGGAAAGAGAGTTAGGAAACGCATCAATATTTAGAAACCATGACTGAAGAAGCTCGGTTTTAAAAAATCCCACCTATAGGCAGTAAGAGTGTGTTGTTGGAATGAACAAGTCTGGATCTTAAAGAGAGCATTAACCTTGCTTTGATTGCGAGGGCTCGTCAGCCCTGGCACAGCCCTCCTTTTGTGGGCCAGCACTTAGCATGCGATGAACGCCGCACGATTGCTGCGGTAATTCCCTCGGACAGCCGGGAAGCGCCAGCCTCTCTCAGCAGGAGGTTTGCTGAACACAGAGCCTTTCAGAAGGGAGGGAAAGGTAATTTTCTAGTGTTCGAAGGAAAATATGAAAGCATACCTCATGCTGTAGCTCTAAGTCACCTTAAGTTTTCCTTTAATTTTTTTTTGAGTGCAGGTTGAAAAATGACTGGTCTAGAGAAAATGCGGAATGCCAATGAAGCTTCAGCAAGTGTGGTAGACTTAGAGAAAAGTTAAGTAACGGGACCTGCACTTGTAATAGAAAGATCGCCACTCCTACCATCCTCTGCTTTGGACTGTGTTTGCGGTGGGGTGCTTTGCTAGTGTTCGTGAGGACACTGTTCACAGACGTGCCTTCTTCCCAGTGTCTTCCTTGGAGAAGGTAAGCCAAGAAGAGCCCCGTACTTGGAGCAGAAGGTGTTAGTATTTGCGGTAGTATCTCGATCTGGAGATGACCGTCTGCAGCAGAGGCAGCTTTCTCCTTGCGAGCAGAGCTTGTATTCTGCAGAGGGACAGAGCTGGGGGGCTCGGGTGGCCGTTTGGTTATCCTAACGAAGCGCCAGGCAGCTGGAAGGGTGGGAAGGACTCTTCTCATCACCTGAAGCGCCACAGTACGAGTTCCCTCCCACCGCTCGATGCAATTGGATTAAAGCACGTTGCAGATAGCGGGCTGTGATGGAGCTGTTTAGTAGGGGCTCGTTACGAACAGAACATCTGTTCAGTGCCAAGGTAGAAAAGTCAACCAACGGAATTTCCCCATAGACCATGAGGCGGCATCGAGGGGCAACCTTTAGCGTCTTCCGATGGATAATCCAACCAACCCTTCAGAAATGCAGTGTCGGTGGGAGGGTCTGCGCGGGGCCGTGGAGAGAGTTAAACTGTGATAAATGCCTGCCGTTGTGGGCTTAGCTTTCATCTTGTGTAAGTAAGGTCAGTGGTTTTGTGGTAGATTTAACACAAGATTGAAAAAGAAATGAAATGTGTCAGTTTTGTCATGTCACAGCGCACTTCTGGGAGTGTTTAAACAGAGAGAAATATATAATAAGGTAAAATATTGAATGAAAATGAGGTTTTTCTCTTTCTTATTCTCTTTTTCAAGTGAAAGTCTTGAATTAAAATAAAATTAATTAAAAAAGGAAGAAATATTACCAGTGTTGAGTCTTCTGAAAATCATGGCTCAGGACCTAACAAAACACAGGATTAACTTAAGTCTTGATATTTTAGAGTTTAATTAAATTTTGTCTCAGGAAAAGACAGGGATCAGCCTCTGAGGTATGCCGAGGTAGTGCTTTGAAACGTCTTTCCTTCCACTGCAAAAGCTTTAAATACGTGTATTGCTGTGAAGAGGGAGCTAAGAGGTGGCTGAAGGTCCTGAGGAGAAGCAGTACAGCCCTTGCGGTGCTTTTCTGAAGCCTTCTCCTCCTTTACTGACCAGCAGACAGTCCCAAGGAGAGGACATAGGTGACCGGCAGGTCTCTGGTGGCTTCCCCACAGCCTGCGCGGTGCTCCTGCCCACCTGGCCGGGACACGTGGCAGCTGCAGCCCCACCGCCCGGTCGTGTAGTCTGACGAGATACCCAGCGGTTTGGACGAGGATATCGTGCCAAAACGCGACACGTCGTGTCTCGCGTCGCCGTGGCGTGGTGGGCGCTGTGGACGGCTCCTGTGAACGGTGGTGACGAAGGCATCAGTGACGCAAAAGACCGAATGAATTAAAAAAAAAACCCCGAGAATTTCATTTTAAGAAGCAGGTGGGGTGTGTTTTGAGAATACTGTTTTGACATCGGACGCCTTCCTGTGTGACCTGCTCTCGGCGAACCTGCTGTGGTGGGGGAGTTGGACCAGATGATCTCCCGAGGTCCCTTCCAGCTCCTACCCTTCTGTGATTCCGTGAAATGAGGGAGAATACTTACACAAGAGGTGCCATCAAAATTGATACACTTTTGTCCCAAAAAAGCTTTGTCAAAGCATCCATTTTTAGATTAAAAAAAAAAAACCCAACAAAACCCCTCTTTCAACAAAGATTTTTGCCAACTCGAGCTTAACATCCTTCTCCTCTACCTGGGACCTGTCGTACCTTTTTTGGCGGTTGGATCTGCAGGGCGCAGGCTCTCTATACGGGGGGGGTGTGTTGTGTGGAGGTTGCGTTGAGGTTCTGCTCCCCGCTGCAGCCCACGGTGTGTTTGACCCCTTACAGCCCGGACGGGGCTCTCCGACCTCCCCGCTCAGCTATAGGGCAGCTCAGCGCTTAAAGAAGAACCTGCTCCGTGCCTACGGCAGCATTGCGTTGTGGGGCCACCGGCAGTCGGTCGCGGTGCTGACGGAGAACAGGGAGTAGCATTTTTAATAAATAATCATATTTCCCTTACGTATCAAATTGTTAAATGAATTAACCTAACTTTCTGCAAAATACGTTTTAAAACAAATTTGATGCCTGCAATACTGGCACAGACTGAAATCTATGGGGAGGAACTCAATAAAATGCTGGCAGCCTGGGGATTTATTATTTATGTAATTTTTGAAGGTTTTCGTCTTTCTGGAGCCTATAAGCAGATGGGCTTAATAACATTTGATTTCCCCGGATCCTAATTAAAGCTGGGAACATTGAAGTTAAGGAATTAAGTGACCATTACTTAATTTTTCTCCCATTAAGGTTTTTCTTTTTTTTTTTTTCCCCACTCTCTACAAAACTGCGCTGACTTTTCATTTATTTTGACAGCGTTTTGCAGTCTTAATGTGATTCGGAGGGAGTCTGAAGCAGCGTTTGGATGGACACGCCATTTCTGAAAGTGGACGTGTCAGATTGCCTCGTGCAGGGTATTCGCAGTGGCCGTGGCCCCGACGGTTTGGTGACGGTGGGAGCTGGGCACCGTCGGGGACATGCATGAGTTCTTCCATCCTCATCACCCCTGTGAGGCAGGAATGGGCCGTTGCCCCTCCGTGGGTGGGAGAGATGGAAGGGTAGGATGGATGTTTTTAGGGAGGTTTGCAGCGATGCAAGATCCCTCTTGTCTCCATGCTTCCTCCCCCGTTTGGTGTACGCAGACCTTGTGATCACGCTTTATGCTCGATACTATTGTTCAGCTGGTACATGAGGCGTCTGTTCAAACGATGTTCACAGCCTGGCAAATTAAAAAAACCCAATAAAACACATAAAAAACCGCAACCAAAACCCCAACAGATAAATCCCATTGCTTCTACATGTAACATAACCTCGGACAGGACACTGAGTTTGAGATCCCACCAGTCTTGCTGATGCAGAATGACCTGCTTATCGCGCTGCCCCTGAGCAGGTGACAACCGACAGCCCTCTGTGATGGTGTTGTTAAGTTAAATTGTGAGTTATGGGTGTAGCTTAGGGTTTAATCCTTTCTGATGGCTATAGCTTTACATTTACATTTGTGTGACATTGAGTTTTGCTGGGTCATCGTTGCCGAAGTTTGAAACGTTAATAATTACAGCGTGGCTCTTTCAGCACTGTGGGGGTTTCTTCGGTTATTCTGCTGGAGAAAGGCTTACGGGTGTCAGTCTGGATCCAGCTGCCACACCGGCTTCTGCCACGTTTTTGAAGTCCTGAATCCACATCTACATTCCTTACAAGAGAGAGGCTCAAGGTAAAAGAACAGCAGAGGTTTGTGTAAGTAGATGTGAGGCTGAAGAACAAAATGTGCAGACCAGATCTCCCCAGCGCAAAAGGCAGGACAGATGAAAAATGGCTTGTGTAGATGGTGTTTAGGGGGTGCTGGGTTTCGCTCTGCACTGTGTTGTTGTGTAGCCTGACAAACAAGTGTTCTGATGAGCCTGCAAGAAACTCCTGGAGAAGTATTTTTAAGATTAAATGGCAAAAAAGCAATTGCGTATATTTCCAGCTGTTTTTCCTAGCGAGGGATTTTGCAAAGGCACATGAGCGTTAGGAACGGCCTGTGTTTTCTAATGAGGTTCTTGGGCACATCTGCTCCCAGTCTGATCCCGCTCGGACACAGCTACCTCGCTTAGACATTTCTGTTACGTTGCTCTGGGCTTCCAACGGCTGCAGACGTGGCCTTGGTTATGGCTCTGTGCTGCTGGAACTGGAGCCACAGGAGATGCGAGCTGTGAGGCAGACACAGCATCAGGAACTGGGATGACTTAACTGCTGACACTAAGAGAGGGAATTACACAGCCACGCTAACGAAACTCATGGTTCAGGCCACAAGCTGGCTGCTTGAGAAGGTCAGCGAGGAATGCCTTACCCAGATGGTTCGTTGCTCAGCTGGCCGGCTGCCCCGACGCTGGGGTGCTCGGATGTATTGGAGTCGTTTGGATGTGGAGATTAGACCAGAGCAGTCGCGTCAGGAGCCGTGAAGTGAGTGGCAGAGACAATATACTCTTTGCTGGGTCTCCGCCACCCCTCTTGCTTTTCCTCTCATTTCAAAGCCCCGCGTCCCAGCGCGCTGGTTCCCCACCGGCTGAAGAACAGCCGCTGCCTCCAACCACGCAGGGCTGGGGCTGCAGGGCTGGATGCTGCCACACCATCAAAACCCAATCAAGGCACACTGGGGTGGCCATAAGTATGGTCAGCAGTTAGGCAGGGCCTGTCCAGGTGCCCTGCAGTAGGTGTAAAATAAAGGCACTTTTGTCGTGGGCAGGGTAGGATGACTGAAATGAGGCGGTTGGTTATAAAGGCAGAAAGCAAGCCTAGAATATACTGTCACTTCTCAGAGATTTAGAGTTTATATGAGTATTTCCCATCTGCCTCGGGAGTGATCTGCTCTTTTTTTTTGTTAATTTTCATATGCTACCAACGAAGACTTTGGGGACTTTTGTTTTTAAAGGAGAAAATGAAGCATGTAGACATTGAGAGAAAGCGTGAATCTTTTAAGGAGCTACAGTAAATTGTATATAGTGAGCAGTCGCGCGCAATTTTATATATATTTTAATGCTTCGAAATGGCTATTTTTCCCAAAGATGAGGAAAATTGCGAGCAAAATTAACTGAGACAAAAAATGTAGAGGTAAACATGTGAATGAGATTTGGAAGTCTCTTAGAAAGGGTTTTGTTAGATGATTAAAAAGATTGTGATTCCACAGCCCGGAAACATGACAGCTTTTGCTAAAAGTCTTCTCTAGCTCCGAACATGAAAAAGGCAATTATTAGATAGAAAACTAATATGGGAAAAAAAGGAGGACACAGAAATTTATATACATTCACAATTTCCAAGTACAGAAAAGACGGGAAACGACATAATCCAGTTTTGGCTCCTCCTCCGTTAAGGAACTCTCCAGGAGCTGTGGAGTTTTCTGTCTGGCTGTGATGATTTTGAACAAATTTACTAAAGCCAGCAAACCTTCCGAAGGCTCTAACCCCTGTAAATACTGCCGTGCATTCAGAAGGGCAGGTGGGTGGCCCAGCCTGTGACTGCCCCTTACCTTCCTGTGAATCCTTTCAGAGTGGATATGAATTTGGCTAGGGAAGAAGAATAATTGAATAAATTTCGCTGTGACCGATAATTTTTATTGTGTTTGGCAGTGTGCTGCGTATAGAGGTCTTTTTTGTTATTATTTAGACCTTCAACTCAGCGTGATGTGTTGGTAACATAGGTATTATATTGGAGTGCTTCCACCACGTGATCTGCCCTTTAGCTGTTTGAGTTCCCAATATCTTGATCGAGTTTTCTACATCTTTGTCCTGCTTCCTGACTGCCTCATAACTGCTCAAACACAGCGAGCTGCTCCCAGCGCTTCCAGAGCGGAGCTGATGCCCTTTGATACCAGCGCTCTAAACAAGAGCTAATGTCAATACTCATGGAGATCTACATCTCGGGCACCGCGAATTCAGCTGAAATATTTAGAAGTGAGAAAAGTGAAGGAAAAAACCCTCTTCCCTGTCCTTAGCCTGGCTGTTTTTCTTTGGATGCCCAGCGCAACTCTGTGCGCTGGTTTTTTGGTGGAGTATTGGAGGCAGAAATTCTGCCGTGGGGCGGAGAGAGGTCTTTCTTTAGACGTCTTTGTACTTAATTTAGCCTGCAGGGGCAGGTGGTTATCAGCTGTCCAAAGCACTGCTCAAGGAGGAGAGAACACTTCAATACGTGTCTCTGCCCAGGCTCTACGTGCAGAGATGGGTGGCAGAGGCAGGCAGAGCCGCGGGGCTTGGATGTGCGAGCTGGTGCATGGACAGGCATCGTTTGGAGAGGGCTGGTGGAGCCACCTCTAATTCCAGCCTTACCATAGACTTCTTGTGGCAAATCTGCACTGGTCAGAAAAACTTCTCTACACCCAGTTAGTTGAGTAGAGACATCCTTTATTAATGATGCACCGACGGGGCACATGGGATCCTTCCCAAGGATGTCCACCTGCACGTTGCAGTCAACAGATATTTATATATTAAATTCATACATATTCAGTCTATACAATGCATATTGATTATCATCCTCTCCATGATTGGTTCTTCTCTTCTCGCTTCTGATGCAAATCAGCGCGCAGCCTCTGTCGCAGTCTTCTGTCGTTCCCTTGTGAGTAGGGGGTATGATGTGGGTAGATGGTCCGTGGGTCGGAGGCCTTGACCGCTCCTCGAATTGTCCATGCTTGGTCAAGGAACATGCCCTTGGCTCGTAGGCTCTTGGCTCGTACCTGCTCTGGTCACGATTCAAAGGTTATACGCAATGGGTGCCATCATAAATCCTGTCCAGCAGACATCTGGGACTGCAACACATTGTCCTTGTTTCTAACCACTAACAGATCAGTGGTTAATGAATACCTCAGGGCTGGGACTTTACAGGGGTGTGCTAGCAGCATTGGCAATACAGATTTTATTTTATATTTGATCATTTATTCCATTTGAGACTTATTTTCCCAATATAATCAGTAGTCTCTTTTACCAATATCCACTAATTAGAATTCTTGATATTCAAATCAAGACGGGAAAAGTAAGGGGATTTCTAAGCAGTATCCTAAAATCAGAAATCTGGTGATTTCTGCAACATTCTCAGTGCATCCTCTGCTTCAGCCTTGAAGCAAACCAGACCAGCCCGTTGGGAGAGCAGCGATCTCCTGCTGCTTAGATGGTGTTTCTGGGGATGCTCACAGGTTCGGGGGAGGGAACCTGATGGCACCAGGAATCTGCTCTGCAGCAGCTTCACGGGTTCTTTTTCTCCTCAGCGAGGAAGGAGACCAAGATATGTAGCATCTGTCTTAGGCTGCCAGGAAACAGAGCAGACCTGTCATCTCCCAGCTCTCCGTGTTTCTCAACATGGCATGTGTGATCCTCTGTAGGTCAAACAATGAATTACTTTAGCACTAAGGTGTTGGATGGGAGCAATGCCCCGCTGCAAACCTTGCCTACCAGGAAGAATTATTTCTAATATATCCCCTCTTCTGTGCAAGAAGGCCTCCCCAATGTTTTTGATTTAAAAATTTTAAAATGTCTCAGTCTGTGCAGCAGAAAGTTCAGTTATTGATTCAGATATCTCGCTCCCCACTGACAGCTAGGGTAGAGGCACCGGAAGATGCTGAGCTGAAGCAGCGGTTAAGGACAGACTGCAAATACTGATCCTCTCCTAGGAAAAAATAATGTGAATCTGTGCAGCTTTGGGGAAAAAAAAAAAAAAAACCCAACAGTTTTTTTGCTGTTGTAGAGGAGTCTGGCAAGGGCTGGGCTGTGCTCCTGGGAGCGAGAGGGATTCTGCTTCCTTGTGGCTGAGGCTGAATATTTTGAAGTTTCTGAATATGCACAGGGAGTTTTCAGCGCTGTGTGAAAACCTGGGAATCCTTTGGTCCGTGCAAGCTGACAGGTCTGGGACCAGCGCAGCTCCGTGGTGTGCATCCCTTTGGGATGCAGGTGCTGATGCTGCCGGTCCCTCGGCATTTCCAGTTCTGCAAAAACACCGAGTCTTGGGGCGAATCTACAGCAGAGCTCAGGTCTCCTGCTCCTTGGCGCTGACTGTAATTCGTCGTGGTGTGTACGAGATGCGCCGGGTGGGGAGGGGAGCGGGTGAAGCAGAGGCTGTTTGAAAACGGTCCTTCAGGGCACGGGGTCAGCCTGGGCGGCCCAGCTGGCTGCTAATGGGTGGGCAGGTCATTTACCAGCTTGGAGCTTAATTAGAGCGGTGGTGTGACGGGGGCTGGCACGCTGTGTGGTTGCTTTACTGTTTGGGTTTTCTGCCTCGTGTGTCTTATCCCAGTCTTTAGGAAATACGTGCTCCCTTAGGCTATTGGCAGCCTGTGTTCGAGGCCCTTCGAGGGACAGAGCATCACGATAAGAATGATGATAAGAATCAGATGATTATGATTATTATTAATTGTAACATCCTTTCTGTCAGTTACCTTCCAGTACTCATTTCAGCACTGTTCCAGAGTAATAAGACACAACCAGTGTTACTCCTGCCCCAGGACAGTCTGTTCTGCTCCAGGACAAGATGCACGTGCCCTGACACGTCGCCTGCAGTGGGGAAACGGTTGTTTTTTGCTACTGCTGGCCGCCTGGCTGGTAGGACCGGTGAGGTGGCAAGTGAATGTGTTCGAGTCTTTTTGGTAATTTCTTGGGCAACTGGGAAGAGGGATAGGAAGGGCCTCAAAATTTATTTCTGCATAGCCCTAAATGGCTCACTGGAGATGTGGCACGAGGCTGGCCAGGACGCGGTGGTCGCCCGGACAATGTGTGTCCTCCTGCAAGACCCGTGTGTGCTTCCCACGGGGAGCAAAAGCCGCTCTCCTCCAGCTTATTCTGATCTCTACTGGTTTGGTTTGGGTTTTGTTCGCTAAATAATGCTGCTGCTGCATGTTTACAAAAAAACCCAAGCAAAGCAAAAGCCTCAAGCAACCCCCCGCCAAGAGCAAGGCAGGCTGCAATGGCAACCAGACCTGAAAGGTGGCTCATCCCAGCCACCGCTGTCCCTGCAGGCAGGGGAGGATGGTCTGGAATGGGAAACATTAAATAAAATTTAATCCACTGAAAATATACCCAGCCTTGGTTAATTTGGAAACAGCCAGAGAAATGTCAAAGCAAATAACAGTTCCCTGGCAGGCCTCTTGCTGCTTAAATGCTTTCTTTATTTTCCCTAGATGCCGGGTTATTTTCCCAAGTAGCACAGGGCTGGGGGTTTTCTTGCCCCGTTTCAGGTGCTGGGTGCACTCATGAGCACTGGCTGCTTCCAAGTGAACGTCCCATCACGGTTCCATTTAGTAGAGATGCCGCCAGTGCTTCAGCAGTCGAGATGCTGCCCGTGCTTGTAACATCCGAGCCATCTGCAGCAGATTAACTTCCTCGGGCTTCTCTAAATCTCTCCTTCCTGTGATCTCCCAGCATCATTTACAAAACTCCAGTTTATGCCCTCCAGGTTGACCTTTAAGCCTTCCTTACCTTAGTTGAACTTGCAGCATATGAATCCGTTTACAAGGCTTTGCTTTCAACATAGCAGGGTATTATAGACTGAATTTTCACCATATGGCACTGCCTTCACAGCTACATCTTCAAGAAATTGCTTACAGGTGCAGGGATCTCAGTCTGAGGCTTTTTCCAACATCATTGTGACCCCAGTGCATATTTTTATTGACTGGTTTTCTTTATTTCTCTGCAGCTATCAGCTGTTGTGCTGACTTCCACTTTTTTTCTTTCCTTAGCTGTACATTCAGACACTCGCCTTGCTGTTACAGAAAACCAAACAGGTACAATAATGGCTCGGGTCAGAAATATTCCATTGCATGACCTTTGTAAATCCTCTTCACTCGTGGATTTTATGTGATAAATTAATGCTTTGGTGAGAAATGGTCTCAAAGTAGACATATTAAAGAGCACTTGGTTTTGACCTGTGGCATCCTCAAATCAAGAGTTTTCCAGATTTTCTTGCACACGTTTCTGTTATTCATCGAATTTGCAGCTGATACGTTTCTATTCATTTGGGTCTATTAGGGAAGCAGCTGAAGTATTCCCAAGCATGAGATTTAGCCTGTGCCTTCCTTTTCTGAATACAGATGATCTGTGATCTGTGGTCAGGAGGAGCTGGATCTGTGGTCAGGAGGAGCCCGTTAGATGTGTGGCTGGTCGGCGCAGCGAGCGGCGGCCTCTGCCGTCGTCGAGGTTGTGGGGTGGGATTTTTCCCCCCTGGTGCTCGGTATCTAGATGTCTGTATTCCCTTTCTTCTCTAGAGATGTGCTTCCACGTGGATTTGAAAGCCACGTTAGACTGTCTGTTTTGCGATACTTTGTCCTGTACATACCCTTACCCCCCAGCCCAGGGGGTGAGGATAGTCTCCTGGCCCTTAACGAGGATGAAACGTGAATGAGGGTGACGATGGGCTGCTCAATGGAAGTGAGCGCAGGGCAATGGAAGCTACAATACCCAAGGCAGGAGAAGGGCCTCGAGTGCTTAACGTGACATTATCAGGCAGCCCAGGCAATCCCAGTTGTGGAGTATCGAGAGTTGTCCCATGAATTTTAAGCGTAATTCCAGGGATTTTTAATGGATCCACATCTGTCAGAGGTGCTGCCCAGTAACCGGAGGGTTACAATGAGTAATGCTTCCCTTTTACACGGGGAGAAGTGGCAGCTTCAGGTCAGTGCTCTGCAAAGTGTTCGAGAGGCAGAAGGAGAGAGTTCTTGCGGTCCCGGAGAAATGAACAGTGAAGTACGCTTTATCACTAGTGCATTGCAACCTAGTTTGGCATCTTTTTTTTTTTTTTTTCATTAAAACCCCTCTTTTTTTGGCAGTGATAATGGTTGGATGTGATCTGTCTCGATTTAAGCAGAGCATCTGACAACAGAAAATTATTATTTGAAGGTGATACGATGGCGATTAATATCACAACTGTAAAGGAGAGGAGGAGCTGGCTGGAGGAGAGGCTCTGCGTTATGTGTGCCAGGGGGTTACTGGGGCGGGTGGCAGCAGCGGGGTTAGGGTACGCGCTCACTAAGCTTGCAAAAGTAAACCTGGCAGTCCTAGGGAGGTCTGGGTGTGATAGGGGGAGAATCAGATGACAATATTGATTAGGGTAATGGAAGTGAGAGGAAACTGGATAGCATCAAATGCAAAATAATGCGTTTATAGCAACACTTTGGTGTCACCTGGGGACTTGATATCTAGGAATGATGGGGAGGGAAAAAGATCTGACTTATAATGGTTGGTTGTGGGACGAGTGAGGTATGTGGCCGACCTGTGAAAAGGCCATGTGAGCTATTTATTCGTTAGGATGCACAAGGTGAGGCGTCTTTAGTAAAGGCTCGACGAGGTTCCAGCTGCTGTGCCGGACCTTGGTGCGACCTCATTTGGAGCACTTTGTGCAGTTCCGGTAATTATGTTCCAGCAGGCGCAGAAGAGGGATTCTGGGAGGATAAGAAGGGCGTACGATCTTTCTTATACAAGTGTCTTACAGGAGCCTGTCGTGTTCAGCCTGACAACGTGGGGGTTGAGAGGGGATGGGCTGACGCTCTGTAAGCGCGTTTGGGAACTAAGAGTCAAGGAGGAAGAATGATTTTTTGCATTAAAAGACAATATGGTTTCCCTATTAAATGAACTATAAATTGAAAATTAACAAGTTCAGGTGGAAAATTAGCAGGTGATTGCTAGGCGTTCAAGGAGTAAAGTGTTTCACACTAGTAGTGGGGAAAAGGGAGCACAGCACACGTCTCGAAGAGTTGAGAGCATGAGCTTTGTTAGCGTCTCATCTTTGTATTCCTGGGTCCTGTGTCTGTCCGTCTCTTTGCCAGCTCCTGATCATTTTTCATCTTTCCTTCCCACTGGGTTTTTCCTTGCAGTCCTTTCTCTGCTCCTTTCCTTTCTGCAAAGCATAATATAAATGCTATCATGCTCTGGAAACCAAGCGTTCTGGTAGAATTAAAGCAGGATTAATGTATTTTGCCCTAAATGTTATATTAACATTTAATTTATTTATATATTATAGCAAATGGACTCGAACTAGAAATTTATGTGTCTCCTGGAAGACCATTTTGACACAGTTTATTGAAATAAACTGGAAACATTACAGAGATGCCTCTTCTAACTTGTGGCCTGAAATTAAAATGAAATGATCAGCATATTGGCTAATTAAGAGAAGACATTTGTAATTCAAGTTTTAGCATTCAGTATAACTGTAAGTCACAGGGTAACGATGATAGTTAAAACAACATTATAAGAAACTGACGTTTTCATTCCAGTGATGAACTTGTGGAATGAATCAGCCAATTTAAAGTTTAACGATGGCCAAGTGTGCACGCTCGCCACCGGCAGCACAGCGCCATCCGAATGTAAAGCTGCTTTAAACAGGAGTTAATGTGGACTTTTATTCAGCAATTCAGTTGAAAGGGTCTATTATTTGATATCACTTCAACCTGAAATGAGTGCCAGTTCAACTAGCAGGGAGTGAATTAAATTTGATTGCAATAATGCACATAAAAAGCCCGTGTAAAACCAAAAGTTAAATGCTCTTTTATTGGGGTGAGAACTGTTAGTTTTGTGGGAGGAATTGTAAAATCCTGCAGAAAAGCGGGGGGGGGGGCGGGAAGTTTTCTTTACAACATTATACGGCATGGTGCCGCGGCAGCCTGGCCTTGTGCAACAGGCACCGATGGGGCTGGTGGTTTTTCTGAGCCAGTAGCCAAAGTTTCACTCCAGCCCGTCCCTGTGGGTGCCCCTCAGGGTGACCAGCCCTGTCAGCACCAGGCCAAGCTCAGCACCAGCCCAACGGGACTGCTGGGCTGTGGAGCACGTATGTCTGCCCAGAAAGGGCTGTGCAAGGTAGACGGGTTGGTTTGCGTGAGGGGCTCTCATGGAGGATAAAAATAGAGGTATCGATCGGTTGGGAAGAGAGGTGGCTTTTCGTTTGGTTGGCTTTTTGGTGGGGCAGTGGCATCACGGTGGAGACAGACCTTTCTGCCTGCAGAGAGCAGGAGCGGGTCGTGTACGCGATACGGATTTGCTGTCTGACTTAGTCTGGTCGGGCACTTCGGTGGGGTGCGCTGCCAGAGGAGGAGCGGAAGGTCAGGAGCAGCGCTCTTCTTCCAGGGGAGGTGTGCTGGTTTTGGCTGGGGTGGAGTTAATTCTTCACGGCAGCTGGCATGGGGGCTGTGCTTTGGATTTGTGCTGGAAATGGTGCTGATAACACAGGGATGTTCGGCTACCGCTGAGCGGTGCTCACACGGAGTCGAGGCCTTTTCTGCTCCTCACCCCACCCCACAGCGAGGAGGCTGGGGGGCACAAGGAGTTGGGAGGTGGCACGAGGAGTTGGGAGGGGGCACAAGGATTTGGGAGGGGACACAAGGAGTTGGGAGGGCACACAAGGAGTTGGGAGGGGACACAAGGATTTCAGAGGGGACACAAGGAGTTGGGAGGGGACACAAGGAGTTGGGAGGGGACACAAGGATTTCAGAGGGGACACAAGGATTTCGGAGGGGACACAAGGAGTTGGGAGGGGACACAAGGAGTTGGGAGGGGACACAAGGAGTTGGGAGGGGACACAAGGATTTCAGAGGGGACACAAGGATTTCGGAGGGGACACAAGGAGTTGGGAGGGGACACAAGGAGTTGGGAGGGGACACAAGGATTTCAGAGGGGACACAAGGATTTCGGAGGGGACTCAAGGAGTTGGGAGGGGACACAAGGAGTTGGGAGAGGACACAGCCGGGACAGCTGACCCCGCTGACCCAAGGGATATTCCAGACTGTGTGACGCCATGCTCAGCATATAAGTATAAGAAGGAAGCGGGGGACATTTGGAGTGATGGCATCTGTCTTCCCAAGTCACCATGACATGTGATGGAGCCCTCTTGTCCTGGAGATGGCTGCACCCCTGCCCGCCGATGGGAAGTGGGGAACGAATTCCTTGTTGCGCTTCGCTTGCACACACAGCTTTTGCTGTACTTATTCAACTGTCTTTATCTCGACCCATGAGTTTTCTCACTTTTGCTCTTCCGATTCTCTCCCCCATCCCACCCAGGAGCAAGCAAGCGAGGGGCTTAGTTGCTGGCTGGGGTTAAAGCATGACAAGGGGTTATGGTACAGCTTTGAACCTCTGATGTTCTCAGAGCAGTGCACCACGAACCCCATTTCCCATG
Source organism: Leptosomus discolor (assembly GCF_034619465.1). Lineage (NCBI taxonomy): Eukaryota > Metazoa > Chordata > Aves > Leptosomiformes > Leptosomidae > Leptosomus > Leptosomus discolor. Next base: position 2,538,414 of record NC_141399.1, read on the forward strand.
GGCTGCACCGTCACTGAGGATGCGTCTCCAAGCTGCGGGAGATTTTCTTCCTGGAAGTAGCGCACGTGTCCTCTCTCCGCACCCGCTGGAGATGTGACTTTAACGCTTGTAGACCCGGCAGCGAGTACCCAGAGGTGATGGCAGAGACGCTGACATCGCCCACGGCTCCCTCAGCGGCGCGGGCGGCAGCTGCAGCTCTCCTTGGTGCTCCCACCCGAGACCCTCCCCGTGTGTGCAGCGGCGCGCAGGGAGCTGGCTCCACCGTGTCCTCTGCTGCCTTCCCTGGTTCAAAGCTTTCAACCCAAGTACAGCCATTTCCAAGCCTTTTTCTTAGAGCACAGTCGTCGTCATGCTTAAAGCAAAATCAGGGGCTAATGACAGATTGGGTGACCCGCAGGATGGCTTCAGAGCCCTCATGAGCTTTGTCCTCCCCCAACCTGACGTGGAAGATGGCAAAGAGAGGCCAGAAGTGTCCCTGTGTTGGGGTAGTCCCATGGCGTGTGAGCCTGAGTCCACACTAAATGCCTCCTGCTTTGGTCTGTCTCACCGGGAGAGGTGTTATTTGAGCAGTAGCACTGGGGTTTTCCTGGTCGAATTAAACCAAGAAACATGGTTTCACTGGAGAACACTCACAGTCCATCGCTGGAGCTGTTGTTTTTGCAAGAATGAAGTTATTGAATTAAGTCAAATAACTAAAAGGAAAACAAGGAAATCACGGTTTGTTTATAAATGATTTGTGAGCATAAGAAGAGGCTACATTTGTTGACCGAATTATTCATGATGAATTATTTGCTCAGCCCTAGTTAGTAAAAGATTTACAATAATTTCTTCTCTCTTTTTCTGTATTACTCTGTTCAGCCAGATAGCTGTTTCCTCTGTGGATATTGTATTAAAATCTTTATGTGCAGTAAACACCATTTCTTATTGCAGACATCTATCTTGAAAGCAAAAGTTAAAAAAAAAAAAATAAAAAAAGGAAAGGAAAATGCACCATGAAGATTGATTTCTTTTACATTTATTGAGTTAAAACTTACAGATTTGAATTGAAACGGGATCTCATTTATCATCGGACTTGGTTGCATCTTTACATAGCCCCCCTTTTCTATTGAAATATGTTCACAACATAATTTATGAAAGCAGCAATTTGGAAGATTGAACTATATTTTTCTGAATTGAATCTCTGTTCGCTCTGATTTAATATTTAATAACTAAAGCATATCTGCTGGTGAACTAGATAGAAGTGACAACTCTTCTATGTGGGCTGATTAGGGGAAGAAAATCCTGCAGGCAAGTAATATCTTAATTTTCAAAGGACGCTTTTAAGCTATTCAATTCTTTTTCCTCTTTGAAATTTTTATAATAGTTTGAACAACCTGGAATTAACAAATGTAAATTAGTGTTTTAAATTGCACTTCTTAAGTACTTACCTAGGTAACTTCAGAGGAGTGCGTTCTGACAAATACATATTTCTAGAGAAGATCCACAACTGAACGTTCTTTTCAGCATTGCAATAAACGTATAAAATATTTTGTTTGAAATAAAATATTTGTACTGCAGAAGCAAGGCCCAGGTTTCGCTTGTTATTTAAAGATGTGTCTAACTCTAAATATGTTTGTACCACAATTGGCTTGAATCAAACTTAAAAATTATCTTATTTTTAAAAAAAAAAAAAAAGAGGAAAAGCCTCTCTAATAAAGCTCACAAATTACTTTTTTTTTTTTGGAGAAAATACATTCCTTATCTCTTGCAGATTTGATGGGTTAAGGGACTTCGATGTGACTGCTGAGCTGGATAGCTAGAGAATTTGAGCTGAGACATGACTGCCACCTGAAACAAAGCAAAATGAATCTCGTCAGAGGTTTCATTGAATTTGAATAAGTTGATATTCAGTATTTGCGGTTCTGACGTGTGTCCTTGGCCCCCGGGGCGATGCAAAATACCAAAGAGACACGGAGGGAACAAACGAGGAGAAGGACTTTCCTGTGCAGTATCTGGCTGGTTGAACATTCGCAGCCCTGGCCATAAAAGCACGGCTTGGTATTTCTGGTTGCCGTTACGGCCTTGTGCCTTGAAAAGAATATCCCGGGTTTGTGGTAGTGCAAGTGAGATGGGATAAACCTCTGGCCGAGACGTCACCCTGTCTCCACTGCAGCTGGCTTTTGCTGCAGGAGATCTGGTCTGGGAGAAGGAGGTTGCAGCCGTGCTAAAAGCTGTTGGGATGGTTTGGACGCGTATTATCCACCAGCTTGGGCCCAATTCAAACTGCAAGATGCACCGTGCTCACTTACATGATCATATAGTATCTTAAATTGTAGGAAGAGTCATAGCACAGGAAGAGTCACAGCAGTATTAAACAGCAAAAAGCCCTTTGGCTTTTCTATTAAGCCAACAACAACAACAACAAAAAACCAACCCAAAACCAACCCAAAAAACCCCAAATTTTGCTTTGCTTAGTGTGCAGTTACCACCTGCCCAACACTCGTGCCTTCCCAGCTGGGCATTTTCTTGTAAGTGTTAAAAAGAGCTTTCATCTTTCCTTTTGTTGTTAGGAGTTTGTTTATTGGTAGGTTGGTGGCATGAATATTTGGATGCAATTGGAACAAAGCAACGTTGAATTGCTGTAGTGGGAAACCAAAGTCCTTCACTTGAGTAGAAACCTCTCCCTTCAAAATCAGCTCTTCTTGCCCACCTCCAGCCTTGACGTGGGCTATCAATTGCAGTCCAAGGGGTAGCTTTTAGATATTGTTGGGGATTTCCCCCCCCCCCCCCCCCTTTAATTGTGCTTATTCCCGTCTTCCTGCGGTACTTAATTGATTTCTGCATCCTTGCAGCATCTTCTTCCAGGCCTGAAGGGCACCTGGGTGGCGTCTTCTGTGGCTTAGATCGAGTCCTCATAGGCGAGAGCGGTTTGTCTTCAGCGGCAGCAGAGCTGTGTCTTGAAAGACATGAAGAAGAAGAATTAACTGGCAATTTATAATGTGTTAATTAAACGCAGTGATCATTTCACACTGTTGCAATCGGTAATGATGCATGTGTGCCTGGGTAGGCAGAGATTGATGGTCACTGTGGAGAGGCCCTTCCCTGAACGCAGGAGATCGCTTCTGAGAGCGGTTGCAAGGTTTGGGCTGGTGAGAAGGTGTAGGGTCGACGGGTGTGTGCGTGGGGGAAGGCCGGCCCGCTCCCGCCGGTTTTAATTTTTAGCCTTTTAAATGGATTTTTAGCCCAAGGGGCAGGTCCGTGTGGTGAGGCTGTGGCCCCGCTCGCTCGCCGGCATCCCGCCCCGGGACTGCTGGGGAGGGGGAGCAGGCCAGCCTGTCTCCCGGGGGGCTCCAGGCACCGCGGCGATGTTTCACCGCTGGCTCTCCGGCGAGTCGCGCCGTGTGCCCGTCGGTGTCCGTGGATCTCAGAGACCATGAGTCCTCCATGCTCAGCACACTGTGTCCTGCAGAGAGAGACAGAGAGTTCCTGCTGCGGGCATCCCAGGAGCTGCACGGGTCTGAAATCCGTATAAATAAAGCAGGGACAAGGAAGGAGCAGGCACACATAGGGAAGAGGGGACGGCAGGGCGCTCTCCCGCCTCTGCAGGCCACCGGCGCGGCTCTGGCAGCTGACAGCGTTACGCAGCCTTTTTTTGCATCCTCAGGCATGTGCTCTCTCTCTCTTGGAAAACCCGATAAAATAAAAAATAGCTCTCCCCAAGAATCCTGGGACAGGTGAGAAATAGAATCCCCAGGCCAAATGGCCAACAAAGATCTCTGTTAAAGGAAAGCTTAAAATAAAACTGTTGCTGGGGGAAAAATTAAAGCATAGTGTTGGGGAGTGTAACAAGACTTGTAATATGTAATTAAAATCAAATTTATCAAGACTAGCATTTATTGCATGACGTTTGGGGTTTTTTTTTCCAAACTCCGGAACTATGAAGTTCTTTCTTTGAGAACTTCAGTGATCAATAACCCATTACAATAGTGACACAAACTCTGAACCTAATTACCAGCAACAGCGCAGTAGAGCTGACCTGATGAGTTATAAGAATTATTGGAATAGGCAAAAGACTGTGGGGTTAATATCCTCTTTTTTATGTTTTTCTCTATATACCTTGATCTCTTGGGCACAACAGAATTCAGGCTAAAAAAGGGGATAACTGAACTTATCTTTTATCAAACCTCAAACTGCAAGCACAGCATCTATTTTTCACTGCTTAGATAAAATTCTGATTTTCTGGAATATGAGAACGCCCCTTGTTTTACTAGCATGGCTCCTAAGCCTTGCTGCATTTCATTCTAAATGAAGCACACAGATGGGCAATATTTTTTTTTCTTCTCCTTAAAAATGGTTCTGTGTATAGGTACTTTTTTCCCCCTTGTGTTAAAGTGAATCTGTGCTGCTAGAATCTGAATATCCCAGAATTAAAACTTGCTTATGTCGTCTCCTACAGGAACCATGAAACCCTGGGCCTGTTCTGGGCTTTGAATCAGGTTTAACATCCATCCAGATAAAGTGTCAGAAGTAAGAATGGCCTCGTCCTCTGGATCCTTAGGGGGAATGGTCAGGCTTACTGTGACTTGGTGGTCGAAAACCAGATACAATAAGCATCTGGCTGTTGGCAGCCTATTTGTAGTTCTCTGGCTGATGCATACTGGAGTCTTCTGCTCTAATGCAGGTTTTCTCTGCACTAGTCAACTCAGTAGCCAGTTGGTTATCTGGGGGCAAAGGATGGAAAATCGGTGTTCGGGCTGAAGCAGTTTTGCTCCTTTTGTTAACAAGGTTCCCCAGGGCTGGATGGCTCGCTGGAAAAGATGGGACCATGAGCTTCCCCAGAAGAGCAGCTCCTGTTGTGGCTGTCGGAGGCAGAACAGGCACACGGAGGCACCGCTCGGCTTCGTCCTGCTCTTGCCTGTGAATGCAGGAACCGTCCATGCTTGCTTTCCTCGTTTACCTGTGTATCAAATACATACAGGTAAAAGAGGGAATATATATACTGTACGTATAAATACATTTCTTCCTGAGAGGCACCTAGTCTTGGCTTCGAAACACGTGGTGATGGTGGCCTCGCTGCTTCTCAGCTGGGTGTTATCCACAGTGACAACGTTCATTTGGACTTTCTCGTTTGAATTTTTCAGCATCCAGCCATTTATTCCTCTTGCACCTTTAAGCGTGAGACTGAAGAACCCTCCAGTGCTGGTTTTTTCCCAAAAATAATCAAGGCGATATACTGTAACCAGGCCATCTCTCAGTCTTCCTCTTGCTAAACTAGGCTGAACTGTTTTCAGTTTCTCTCAGCCAGCACTTGAACCCTTTTGTTGGTATTTTCAGCTGTTCTTCAGGCTTTTCGTAAACAACGAGGAAGAGGAATGAACGCTACGCTGTGGTGGCGTTGGTGTCCTTAATGCTACCTACGGGTCCCCATCTCTGTTCCCCGCGGTGCCTGTCCCCAAGGGACGCTCCAGTGCCAGCCGGTGGCCTCGCTGCGGAGATGCGCTGCCCTGGGAGATGCCTTGGAGACAGGGAGGCCTCGAGAGGTCACGCACAGGAGCGTATTTGTGTGTACGTGTATGCATCGTGATGTTTCCAGATGCATCTGTAAATTGTCTTGGTACCTACTGTAGGCGACAGAGTCCATTAAAGAGAACATGTCGCTAAAACGTCCCCAAAACGCTAAACCAGGAAAATGTCTTGAATTCGGCCCTTTATACCAGGAAATTGTGAGCTTTGTATTTGTAAAAAGGCAAAAAATTCCACCCAATTTTAGCTATCGAAGCTGCATTTAGCTTCTAAGGTTCATTTAATCACTACAATGGCTTAGTTAGAGAGAGCACTGCAGAAGGGTAATTTATCTTTATTTGTCAGCTCCCCAGGGCTGGGTTCTTTTGAAGGGCAAAAGTGAATAGGAGGTAAGACTAAATTGTAAGCTGTCTAGTTTTTGACCTATGATTTCTTTCAGACATGATGTTTAGGGAGTTTTGGAACAGTGGCCTCAGGAGACCATCGGTGAAACCTGTAAGGTGTGCCAGCCTGTGATTTGGCTGAGCCTGTGAAATGCTGGAGCCGTTTACACGTTTTAACCAAGGAAAATGTGCACGAGATTTAAAGGGGAATGAGTGGAGTTCTCTGCAGTTCTTCATAGTTATGGTGAAGCAAATTAATTTAAGCAATAGAAATTGGTTCAATGAAACGACATTTTCACTCTCTTTCAGTGTGGCAGCAGCGTCACGAGCCTCATCCAACACCCACCAAAGTCAACAGAAAGACTCCTGTTGAATTCAGAGGGGCTTGAATCTTACCTAATGAAAACATCACTAAAGACAGCCTGCACGTGCCCTGACTAATGTTGTGAGGGAAACCGATTCCTGTTGTGCATTTAAAAATGAGTCCCTTGGGTGATTAATGCCGATTCCTAGGACAGCCATCCTTGCGCCAGGTCATCTGCACGCGTGGACAGGGCGCTTCATCTCAAAGGGTCGCAAAATCGACTGTCAGTTACAGGAGTTAATTGACATGTAAAACCCCACTAGTAATAATAGATGGCATTTGGGAATGGAGTTATTAATGTGCATTTGCATTGTGCTCCAGGTTGGGTTTTGTAGTTGCATTGTCCTGCTCTGGTGCCTCATTCCAGGTGCTGGCTCAAGCACTTAACTCATAACCTTTCTCCTATTTGGCTCTTAAATTAGAACTCTCTAAATCCAGAGTTTAAAAGTGTGTTTTCCAGTCCCACTGTAGACAAGGCTGAAACCTTGACAGTCACGTGGTGGAAATATTCCAAGAACGGTCGCTCTCCATAGGTCTTGTCTGCCAGAGAGAGAGAACTAATGCACATGAGCAGTTTGGCTAGAAACTGGTGTTGTGGAGATGAAACCCAGGTAGGTGTTACCGTTCTGTCGGCTGATGAAATCCTGCGTGTTCACAGGATGGCGTGTTGGCATGACTTAGCCACCATCAAAGCTGCTGGACTTAATGCCGCAGTCAGATTTAGCAGTGAGATGGTTAATGTGCTTCAGCTGCTTCACCCTAAAACTTTCTACCTTTACTCACAGTGAAACCAGACAATTCCAAATTTCTCATATGAAGTCAAATGACACCTATATCCCATCTCCTGCAGGAAACCAGAAGTCGTCTTAGATAATTACCTAGACTCACATACAAAGTGTATAAATTGATGGCAGAGCTCTCAGTGCTGTGGGTAGCTCATGTATGACACTGTTTCGTGACGAGTCCAACAATAAATTTTGGGTTGCCCATGAAGTGTATCTAGCTATATGCGTGGGAAAACGTTGTCTTAAAATTACCCTTTATTATGACTTGACAAAATTCAGTGAACTAATGCTTACTAGTGAAATTATTTTAAATGCAAACTCCTAAACTTAGGCTTATTTTTGATAAATATTAATGATCATATATGGTGTACCTTTGATTGTCCTTAACAGAAATTGTTAAAGATGCATAAGCAAAAATTGATTTTGTCCTGGTTGGGCTGGGACAGACTCCCAACCTGGCCGTGCCAGGCAGGCTCCAGGCAGCCAGGGCAGCTGCCCTGAGGGAGCTCCAGGTGGAGCCCATCCCGTCATGGCACGGGCGGTATAAAGGGGGAAGGTTTTTGTAGGAGGGGGTTCCTGTTGGGGTTCCTGCTGCTCCTCCTCTGGCTGCTCCCAAGGACTGCTCTCCTGCTGACTGTGAGTGCTGCCTGTTCATTTGGCTGCGTTATAACTCTCGATATCTCTGCTGGTGTTGCTGTTATCTCATTAAAATCTGTTTCCCTTCCACGCATGGATCTACTCTCCTTTTCCAGTTCCCCTCCCTGGCTGCTGAGGGGTTGTTGGGTGACAGAGCAATGGTTATAGTTTAGCCCCAGCTATGGGCTAAGTGTAGACAGCTTTTCCAAAACAGCAGGAGAAACTTGGCTGTAATAATAATAATTTGAATTAGAATATTAGGCCTTGATTAGAGGCAGTGCCTTGCAGCTAGGGTTCACATGTCTTGCTCTATCAGATTATGGCATTTATTTTACCTTCTCTTATTGCTCTTTGAACAGTTCAGTTTGGTTAATGGGACTTAAGAGGTAAAAGTCATCTTGAATCTGTTTCATTGAAGAATAATATTCAGTAGGTAAATCTGACTTTTTAGCTATTGTAATTGCTGTAGACTCGTTAGTCGCTTTTTTCAGTTTTCCTTTTGTATTTCATACTCTCCTGCCCATGTTATTTTTTTACCAAGGCATCTTGATTTACCAGGGAAATAGCTGAACAAGTTGCCCTCTTGTATATGGTGGCAGGAGGACACAGGCAGGAAAGGGCAGGCAGTGTGTGGCGGTGTCTGCTTCTCGCATGCGATCAATGAGAAATTCATGGTGGATGCTTGGCTTTATATTGCCCGTTAAGGTGGTGTTCATCCATGGTGGTGAGCTGACGGAACACACAAATTTCCAATTTAATGAGGTTCAACTTCATCCACTTTTATGGGAATTCTCTGTTGTTTCTGCTCCAGCCTGGAGGTGTTGGGGAGCTTCTGCAGCCACCACTGTGCACGACAGAGCAGCAATGAACTAGTAGGGATGAGATGTGAGAACTGAGATAAGTTGAAAGCCCTCTGGGAAGCTGGGACAGTAATTAAAGCTGGCAGTAATTAAGTGTGTCCTAGCTAAGGCAAGAAGACGATCCGCTGCAATCAGCAGAGGCTCCTGGCTCTCCCACTTGGTGGGTGATGCAGGATGGGACTTGGAGGGAGCCAGCATCCATGCCTAGGAGCAAGACCTGTAACTGGCCTTCTGGTGGAGAAAGAGGCTGGAGCAGAGCTGAGCACAGCTCGAGATGCACAGCAGTCATGCCTTTCAGTTGATTCTGCCTTGGGTGTTTTCAGTTTTCATCCGTAAGTTTGGATTATGGATGAGGAAGCCTGATGGAGCAGGAGGCACCAGCAAAACCCTGTGCCAGGTCTGCCTGTAGCAGCTTTCACGTTGTGCTTCAGGCTCCTCCACCTGCAAATATTCAGCAGGATTTTCTTTTGGGCACTGCCACAAAAGTAGAGACTTCAAGATCACTGAGGATGTTCTGTAAAAGGAAGAAGAGCTGATAGGATCTGTATGGAGAGGCATGAAATGAGCTGTCCTCTGCTTTTACCAGTCTCCTAACTTTAAGAAGACTATAGCAAATTATCTAAAACACAGTCACAAAATAAGGCAAATTTGCTGTCTTTTTATTAAAATTTTATTTCTGTCCTTCCTGCTTTTTACCATAAAGTTGAGGAGTTTTAAGTGTGGGTAAAAAGCTGCAAACACCGAGGCAGCCCTGCATATAGCCCCAGAGAGGATCAGCAGCAAGTGAGGTTGGGGCTTGAGCTGTCCCGAAGCACCTCAGCCCTTGTCAGCCACTGCTATTAAATGATTCCAGAAATAAAGATCTTTGTTCCAAATCCCATTTTAGGTTGCTAAGTGACAGCAGTGTGCTTGCTTTTTGCATTACTTACTAAACTCAGCTTCTAAAAGCAAGGAAATGAATAGTTAAAGGCATGATAAAATTCAGAGTGCCAGGTATTAAATATATTATTCCTACTTGGGGAAAGAAAAGCACATTTCAGCTCACGTAAAGGCCAGACTCCATCTCGGGGCAGGGAGCACAGAGGGGGGCTGGCGAGGAAGGGGTAGCTAAGCCCTTCAAGGGTGCCTGTGTTCCCCATGTTCCTGGGAGGGGATGCTCTGGAGGGGTGAGCTGGGAAATCATGCTTGTATCAGGCCGTGCACTTGGCTTTTCCTTTTGAAAATGTACAGGCTGTGGTGGAAGCGGCTCAAAAACACTTTGCAGTGTCCTGCTGCTCCTTCCCACTCTTGTTTCACTCCCAGAAAACCAGGTATCGCTGTCAATGATGATATTTCTAAATGATGCGCCTATTTCTCCCTCTAAAGCGTCTCTTGAACATCAGCATCTAGGCATGTTTCATTTTCTTTCTCTAGTATGATTTTCTTCAGAGGTAGAAAGATAGAAATGAACATTTAAAAAATATAACAATTAAAAAAAAAAAACCAACACAAACAAAATCCAAAGGCAGCTTTCAAATTAGGCCTGTGTTCAAACCGTGTATCATCATTCCTGTGGTCCCTAGCCAGGAGAGGAGGAATTTGGGGCTGAATTATTTTGCCTTTGGGAACATCCTAGTTGTAGTGTGATCCTTGGATCTGGAGAGAGGGAATCAAGTGGGTGATGTCTCAGCTTTTGCCTTGAATTTGGTACAGTGATTTAATTATCTTAGCATGGAGGGGAAAATAAACTGTGCTAGATAAGCATCTAGAGCCATGCACTGCCTCCCTGGAGGAAGGGACTAGAGTTGAGAGGGACTAAAATAGGATTTCTTAATAAAAGCTCATTAACGGTGCCTGCGTCGCTGGTCCCGAGTTAACTATGACAAATATGTATATTTCATGATCACAGGGAAGTGCTATTCAAATATAAATAATTCCTTCTGTACAGCGTACTTGAAAAAACACTGTCAGATATTTTCAGTCAACAGCAGTTGGCTTTGCAAAACTCCTCATCAGCTGTGATAAGCTATTAGGGGAGTGTTTATGGACACATTGAAAACAAACTCCAAAAAGCATCCGTCATCTTTATTGCCCCTTCCCAAAGTGAAAGGGCTTATTTTGTTGCTTGGAAGAGTTTGCAAAGGACTGATTGGAACTGGGGAAGATGGAGAGAGTTGGCAGGGCTTAGTGTATTTTCAGACATGACATCAGGGTTTGACAGAAGAAATGAGAGATAAATCACGTTCCTGTAGTACTGGAAATGCTCTGCAAAGTCTCCGAACCACAGAATTCTCCAAACCGCAGGAGTAATCTGATGCTTTATGTTACTTCGGTTTAATACAGCTCTTAACACACCGCTCCTCCCCACAAAAATAAATTTTAGCACCCCCAAGGTCAATGCGCCTCAAAACCGTTTGCAAAGGGAGGGGGCTTTGCCATTTCGGTAGCGGTTGGGATGGTCTGGGTTGGTTCCCAGGAGTTCGCAGGGTTGGTTTGTGTCTGAAGGCAGAGGTGCTCTGTGGTGTGGGAGGGCTGTGCGGGGCTGCTGCCTGAGACCCCTCACCTTACGCTGCCTGAACCATTCGTAGCTGCTGCCAGCATCGAGGTGTGCCCAGATGGGTTTTCATGTCGTCACCTCGTTATGACCAGTTCTCTTAAGCCCCTGTGTTTTATCAAAATACTGTTGGTCTGCTCTCTGCAAGGCATTAAGTGCTCTGGAGCGTAGGAACAGAAAAGGTAACGAAAATACCAATCTGTTCTGCGAAGGTGCTTGGGCTGTGCTGTTGTGCCTTGTACTGCTTTAAAAACGGCTGCCCCGCGGGCAATAGGAAGTTGCTTAAAATCTGCAAAAGCTACAAAAATTGAAACGAACTTTTTAAATAACAGTCATGTTGTAGGTATGCGCTGCAATCCATTGTGCCTTACCTGATGTGGTAATTACTACCGTTACAGAACGTTTTAATTGCAACAGTGAGTCAAACTTCTGCATCTCATGAAAGCTCCTGACGACAAAAACTGTATTATATATGCACAGATACAGTTTTTCTATTAATATTTTCTTTCGTTTGTATTTGGCTGTTAACGGAGACCGATTGCTGCTGTTGCATCCTCTACTTGTTTAAAAGTTTCAAGGTTTTTTCCAGCATTGTGTGGAAAACAGAGATTTTCTTTATGGACTTATTAGACTGTCAATGGCCCATCACTTTATAAACTTGCTTTTAAAATCTAACTGGGCAGAGAAGCTGTTTGATATAGTGATGCTGAGAGTGAGAAGACTGCACATTCAAGCTTGAGTCATTTAGCAGATTTACAAACACTTTCTCAGGGTGAGGTTAGAAATAATGCTGGTCTGTAGAGGAGAACTTGGGGAACATAACTGTAAACAGCTTTTCAAAGCTGGTGACTGCTAGCCTGAAACAATGGGTTTATTTAAATGAAATTATGCACCCCCTTCTGTTCAGTTGCTTCTGAACGCAACAATGTAGAAGATAAAGCAAAATTAATTTTGCACACCATGGGGAATTCTTACTGGGAAGCTTGTGTAGAGCCTCGTGCATTTGCGGGATTCTTCCAGATTTTCTTGTTTTGCTGAGAAATGAAGTGATAATAACCACTTTCAATAACTGTCCTTCTGTTTCATCCTGGGCTACTGATAACTTCTGCTGCAAGTACCTTGCTCTCGCTCACGGCCTCAGCCTCCCTCCGCCTCACGCACCCAACACCGCCTTTAAAAACCCATCACCGCCCTAAAATCACGTCTCAATGTGACTTCACAGCCCAGACTTTACCTGGGATTTTGCTGCCGAGTTGAGGCAGAAAGAAGCCACTAGATGAGACAAGACCTGGAGCAGCTCATTGAATGTCACCTTCAGCCCAAGGTCTGACAGCAGCGAGCGTCTGTGGGGCTGCAAGGGGAGAAGAGCAGGGATAAGGTCAACTATTAGCGTAGCCTGCACGGAGCTGGTATGATATTTATACTGAATATTTATAAACTGGTATTCATGAGCCCGTGCTTGTTCTAAGAGCGCTAGCGTATACCCACACTTCCCTTTGATGTTTCTTTAGTCCGTATTTCCCTTTGATGTTTCTTTAGTCTTCGAGATCAAAATCAACCTTGTGGCTAGAAACATTCTTTGCAAAAAGTGCCCGACCATCTGTGGAAAACAGTTTCTCCAATCTGCGCTGGGGGTGCTCAGCCACCCCCAAACCAGGCGTCCTGTGTGACCACCTTTCCCTGTTAAAAACGCTGCCCAAGAAGGGTGGGGTGGGTATCTGGTTCCCACTTTTGAAGTCATTTTTTTTTCATGATCACCAGGAGCTGCTGCTCCATTTGCCTCACTGGTGTGTGGGTGTTTGGGTAGGTCCTCAGTGAAGGTGAAGGAGCCGCATGAGAGCGTGTTGCCATCAGCTGTGTGTGTTCTGGGAGCCCTTGGCAGAAATCGAGGCCATGAACGATGCTGATGGCAGCATGTGAGCCTGGGCAGGGCGTGCCGCATGGGAGAAGTCGGAGGGTGCCACTTTGAGGAAGCAGGTGATGAAAGGAGAGGGAGATGATGGGGGGGGGGGGTGTGAAGGAATAAAGCCTAAATGTTATATGTCCTTACATATGGCCAGGACAATTCCAGCAGATTGCAGGAAAGCAGGGCCACTCCTGCCCATTGTGTGTTGTTTATTTATGACTTGCTGCTTTATTAACATGGAAAACCGTTTTGGAGAGCAGCTGATACAGGTTTTGCCATTTAATTTTTAGCTGCATGGGGTTGGTGTGTGGTGAGAACATCACCTGATGGGCTGTAAAAGATGCTTTTATTGTTCTTTTCTTCTTTTATCTCTCTGGAAGGTTCAAATTATGCTTGGGAAAACGAAGAACAAAAATATGCACAAGGACTAGATGAACTACCTGGAAATTCCACTCTCTTCAGGATCACTAAGGCAAAATTAGTTCCTTAAAACATGCCTCAAACCCAGAAATTTCTTTATGAAGAAATTTATGAAATGGTTGACAAAGGAATTGTTAAATCCATCATGCCACCAAGAAATAAAGATTTATAATTGTGCAGTTTATGTGAACCAGCTCCCGTGCTTTCAGGGCTTCACTAGAGAAAGCGTTGTGTTCAAAGGCTATAGCAGAAGGGCACATCTAGTGGGCCTGTCCTCTGTGAAAATCAGGTGCTGCACATGAGTGTTGGTTTGAAAGCAGACCATTTCCGTGAAATGTTGTTGTCTGCTTTAATGCAAAAGCAGCAAATAATTGTTTTGGTTTGGATTTTACACTTCTGTTCATTGTACCAGTACAAAGTAAAGATTTTGGGGTCTTTTAAATGAGAACTGATTGTTTATTGCAATCTGTTCTTGTTTGTCCTTTGTGTTCTTGCAGTTGTTCTTGGGAGTAGGAAAGATTTGGGGTATGAGAACGAGGCACAGATACCGAATGAGTTCATGATATGTGTAGATCCCTGATTTTTCCTTTCTGCCTCCTGATGTGGAGCAGCAGAACCTGATTCTTGCCTTCCTGAAAGCAAACCTGGCTGTGGTCCTGCCTACAGCAGCACAGAGCTGGGGCGTTCCCCTGCCCTGCTCTACAGCACTTGATTCCCACAGCATCCCTCCAACCCACTCCAGTATTCGCCCCGAGGTCAGGAATTTGGTACCAGCACGCTGGGCACTGCCAGTGGCATGAGGGGCAACAAATTCTCACTTGAATTCCTGGGTTTGCTTGGAAGTTTCCAAGCTGCACAAGGAGTTTGTCCAATTCTGAGCCTCTGCATAGCTTCGGTGCCTCTGGCAGTCACATTAGTACAAATTAAGGAGGATGTCCCTGGAGCATAGGGGAAAAACAGAGTAAATGGCTCTATTTTAGAGCCTGTTTTATCATAATCTTTTTCCCAGAGTGGAAATCTCACTTAAAGGTTCATGGGAGCATCTTTTTCTGAAACACAAGTTCTTAACTTCAGGTTTTACTGGTGGTATTAAAAATGTGTAGGAGCAGTAACACTTATATAGCAGCTATTAACCAGAAGAATCTTGATTTGAATGTTTAGCACTTGCAGATACAGATACTGTACTGCCTGCTGCTGAAAAAAATGAAGCATCAATGAATATTAGGGGAACTGCTCTATGACAGCTTCTAGTAGGGGAAGGCTTTTCAGCAGCTGCTCACGAAGGAATTGGAGTACTGAGAATACCATCGAGTCATTGAAGATCCCCAGGAGACAACCTCAGTTTACACCTTGATAGAAATAGGTCCAAAAGGATGTTAAAAAATGCAGACAACAAATCTAACTGCCAATTTTTTACAAACAGGACGCTTGCCAAGCTCACATACACGCTGCTGCTGCTGTGGTGGTGTTTGGGTTTTCTGTAAGCAGTTACTTTTATCTCCCTTTTCTTCAGCTGTCCCATTTAAATAACTTCCACGCAGGTTTCTGCAGCTTTGCAGTGTCCCCACACAGCATGTGCCCGTTGTGCCAAGCAGAAATTGCCAGGATGGCGACTCCTCTGCGCTCCTTTCGTGTTGAGCTGCTGATTTTCTTCTGCATCAGCGCTGGCCTGCAGCATCCCCCCAAAAAAAGCTTAGGGGGGTTGTCAAGTGAACTGGTCCTTAGAGTGCTTTAATGCGTTTTCAAAGTAATATGCTGCTAATTAACGCATAAACTCCTTGCCACCATTAATAAGATAAATCGGTGTTTTCTTGATTCTTATGCACAGTTTATGGTAATTTCAAGTCCTACAGAAAGTGGCTGTTTCCATGAACAAATGTGGATAATTAGTTGTAGATGGTTATTATGCAAATCTAGCGATCTGCACCTTTGAATGGAAGTGGAGGAGCAGGTTGAGCATAATGCCCAAATGCCGGGTGCAAATGGAAAAGCTGTTGTGGTGTAACCTGCCCAGTGCTTGATCCACTGCAGCAATTTCAGAAATCAGCCCCAGAAATCAGCCCCATCTCCAGGTGTGACTGGGGTTGAGAGGCTTTGAGGGAGCCTGGCCGCTTCCAACAGGCGCTTCCCTGCTTGCAGTTATAAAGGAGCGAGCCACGCTTCCAGAGGGGAGAAGATAACTGCGCGGCGCTGACAGTACGAGGGTTAATGTTCTGTGTAATTATGGAGATGAGCTCTCTAACTAGCTGTACGGCACAGCTCCTGCAGCTGCAGGCTCTGCCGCAGAGCTCGGCTCCCACCTTTTCATTTAAGAGCACGGACGGGGCAATAAATGGATCAAACCTGCCACGGAGCTGCGGTGGCGACTCGCCTGGTGCGCTTGTGCCGGGCAGCTTGGCTAATTAGCGACTTCAGCCGAGGGGCTGATAGATCAGGGGGGCTCTCACGCTGTGCCGTCCTGATTTTGGGGGGCCTGTCGCGGTTTATCAGAGTCTCGTTGTGCTCAAAGACCAATTCTTGAAGCAGAGCACTGAGAGTGTCGTGGGCAGGCTGGAGAAAGTTTGCAGCTTGTGCAGAGGCTGCGTTTGAAATAACCCTGTTGCATTTCAGAGCGTGTGCTTTGGCATCGCTGCTTGCTCTTACTGCCTGGGAAAGGCAGGTGGGAAAGTCCTGCTATGGTGTTTTTTTTTTTTACCAAAACATCACTTCAGTGAAATTGAAAGGTTTGGGCAAGTATTAATTTTTTGAGGTTTTAGAATACTATCCAAAGAAACAGTCCGGATTTTTCAAGGTAAATGCTTTTACCCATGTCTTTTCATTTAGGTTTATTTTTAAATACTTTAAAAAATGTCATTACTTGCATTTTAAATATGTATATTTATATATATCACTTCCAACAGGCTGAAATGGAAAGGGATGTTTTGGGTTGCAAGACTGAAACATTCAAACAAACCCCCAATTCTTTATTTTCTGGAATTCAGCACAGGACATCTTACATCTGCTCTGTTTTACAACTAACCTTCCTGTCAAATGAAAAATCCAGTTCCTGAACATTGTTCTGGTGCAGACGTGCACCCCAGCGCTGTTGCTGGACCCCAGCCGGAGCCTGCTGGGCTGGAAGTGGCGGGTGATGTGGGCCAGGCTGGTGGTCCCCCGGGAGGAGAGCTCTGTGCCGATGCTCTTCAGTGTCAGTATGTTCTTACAGACTCATTTCTTTTGTATCAGTTGGGATTTTATTCACCTGGGCTGTCTTGGCTTCATCATTGCCCTAAGTAATCAGGAGCTGACTATTAATTAACACTGAGCAGAGTAACACCGATGTGCTTTAGATGTATTTTTCCTATGAGAGGCTTTGGCTCTATTCCTGTTGCCACACATCTTGTGATTGACAGTGATTTGGGTTTTCTGTTCCCACATCTCAGCTCCTGCCCCTCGAAAGTCCTCTCGAAGTGCACCAGCAATGGTCCATCAGTACCGAAACCTGCACTGCTTGAGTGGCCGTGGCCCTCTCAGGGGTGTGGGGTAGCACACCAGATCTGCTGGAGGAGGCCTTGTGCCTGCAGCAGAGCAGCTTTGAGGGACATTGTGAATATTTTGCGAGTGTGATGGAAGTGGATCTCCCGTGGCATTCAGGGAAATCCTTGAGATCCCCCAAAAACCAGAGGTTTCGCTACTGCGTCCCAAGGAGGGATGAACTGGTGGGCCCAGCTCAGTCAGTGGTTGACCAAAGTCACCCCGTGCCCACCCATTGCGTCCTGCTGGGCTGTGCAGGGACTTTGGCAGCCCTTGCACCAGCCCTGCTGCTCGGCTGGAGACCAGCCTCCGGGATGAGCTGGGGTTATAAACCACGCACACATCACCTTCAGTCAGGGAAACTCGTATGCAAGGAAGGTTTGCGGCGTTATCCACGGGAATAAATAATGAACGGGAATGTTTGTCCTTGGCAGCCTGGGTCAGGCTTGGCTTCCCCACAGTGCCGTACTGGGAGGTGGAGCGGGACCTGCAAGCGCAGACAGACGCGGCCCAGGAGCAGCTCGGCTTTCCTGGCAAACCTCAGGGGCACCCCAGGGTGCAGGTGAGCTCCCGCGTCGCTCCCACCTCCGCCCAGGGCTTGGGGGAAAGCAGCTTCTCTGCTCGTGCCCCGCTCCCCCCGATGCAAATCGGGGTCCGCACCAGCACTGACTTCATGAATACTGAATTAAAATGCCTTATGATGTTTTCCTCTCGAAACGAAAGGGAAATCAGATGGATGTAGGATACAAATGAGGGCAGCGCATCACAGGCTGTTGTTTCTCTGAAGGAGGACAGAGCAAGTTATATTTACATTATGCGACACGTGCCCTGACTGCCAATATTTTGAAGCTTCTACACAGACATGCTGAAAGCTCCACCTGAACTTTGTAAAACTATATTATCACTCAATCTTTTGATTATCACTGGGGGGAAGAAAACCCCCCACATTTCCATAACAATAGCACTTAATGACCAGCGATGGTAAAAATTCAAGGTCTAATTTTATACGTGGAAATAAAGACACAACTTCTCTGCCGAAATATTTGAAACTTGTTTTAAGAAAAGATGTTGGTGGAGAACAGATGGCCGCCTCCTGCCATACATATTCATGAGTGCATTTATTTCATTATGTCTTCCCCTAGGAAACTTGGCGCTTCAGCTTTTATAAGTTTGCCTGGCCATCAAATTGAGCAGTCAGAAGCCCTCTGTCAAAGCTCTGTTGCTGTAGAAATTGGAGAAAGTATGTGAAAGGCTTTAGCGCTTTTGTCTTGACTTTTATCACCAAAACACCTGTTGTTTTGGGGTGGAAAGCAGAGATTTTTATCAGGTCTGATGTATATTGTCTTCGGGTGGATAAAGTGACATGTTCACTTTACCTAAACTACTTTTGCCTTGATTTTGTGACATCCTTGGGCAGTGCTGCTTAATAACTTTCAGAAGGCTGAGACCTAC
Organism: Leptosomus discolor; assembly: GCF_034619465.1. Lineage (NCBI taxonomy): Eukaryota > Metazoa > Chordata > Aves > Leptosomiformes > Leptosomidae > Leptosomus > Leptosomus discolor. The sequence goes on from NC_141399.1 coordinate 2,556,768, forward strand.
AGGCTCAGCGTGTGGCAGGAGCTCCCACTGCAACCCAGAGCTGCCACAACATCTCTTTTGGGGAAACAAGTAGTGTCATTCTCTGCTTGATATATTAATTGTCCAGGATAAATTTTACAAAGCAGCAATCGCTTGTGTCACAAAGGGAGATGAAACATTCAGCTGGAACTACAAATACAATTTGAAGTGTCTTTTTTGCATAGCAAAACATGTTGTTAAGCACTAGTGAAAGCTAAAAATGTTATGAGGATTATTTTTAACCTACTTCTAAGACTTCCATGTGGAACTTTAGATTTTTAAAAGTTTTGCCCAAAGTGAGAAAAACTTTTCCTCCCGTTTTGTCCCATTCCCAGTAACATCTAGTTTCATAAGAGGGTATACACACTGCTTGCTCTAAACCCTGACTTGGTTATTTTTCTACCACACAATGAGTGCAGCCCCGAAGGTCTTGGATGGACATCAGTAGCACTCTCGGGAGCTCTGCGGGGTCGCAAGCTGCCGTGAGCTTCCTCCACCCCAATGAGCAGAGCATCCTCTGGAAAGGCTGAGCCACCTTCTTGAGGGTGAAGACCCCGGGATCTGGCAGGCAGCAGTGCCTCCTCAGGAGGAGTTGGCTCTGGTCGTTGATCCTCTCGAGGGAGACCATCCGTGGGCATGGGAGCTCCAGGTCTGTTTGGGGGTGGGGAGACCCTTAGTCTGAGTGAGAGGACGTGAGGGACTGATTGATAGCAGGGCCAGTGTCCCTTGGACTTTCTTAGTCTTGCATTCAAGACCTACCTCCTTTTTTTAAGGCAAGTTTAGCAGCTGGTCCTTTGATTTGCAAAATGAGGCTTAGTTGTAAAGAATAGGCCAGGACAGAGGGGATTCTGTAGGTTTGGGACTCGAAATGGCTTTTATCTTCCTCTTTTTGTAACTTCATTCCTTTCTTTCAGGCCAGAAGTATTTTTGTGTGCTCTTCAAAAGCAGGGCTGCTGTTGTTACTGGGCTCCAAAGTGCCTTAAATGTGCCATTTAAATTCAGTTCTTTCGAAAAGCTGAAAGGGAGAAAAGGTGGTGGGTTTTTTTTTTTTTAAAGTTTCCTACTTGGATGTAATCGATGGTTAGCAGGGTAAAACATGGAAATGTTCTTTTGGAGACCTTTGCCGAAGCCAAATGAAATTACAGCTGGTGTAATGCACTGGTTTAAGCTGTCAACTGTTTGAATACAGGCAAAATTTGACCATGACAATAAAGAGTCTCCAGTATTCTATTTTACTAGTTTTCTAGAAGTGAAAAATATGGTTAATGTTCTCCCATTTGGTTTACGTGATAAAGAGTACAGTTTAATTAAATAAAATGAGCACAACTGCAATTTTTTTGCATTATGGAAATGTCAGTTTAGCGTACAGTTCCCGAAGGGTACTCGAAGGATCATTTAATTTTAAAATAATTGTAGCCTTGAAATAACTTAAAAGGCACTAATATATTTAATCAAAGGAGGTAACTGGTAATAGAGAAATAAATCATTCATGCATATAAATAGCAGGGCTCAGTGAGCATGTAAAGCCAACAGGGAAAATATTTAGGACTAAATTGTTTCCTCTGGCCCCTTTCTGCCCATGTCAGTGGAGCTAAAAGACCTGATCTGTTCTGTCAAAGGTCAAATCTGGTCTTTCTAAGTATACAGTATATCAAGATGTACTGTCGAATATCTAGACGCCTATCCTCATGCATAATTTGTGCATATATTACCCACACAGATTACATATTAAGTGTTTCCTGATCTGAGAAGTTCACCGCCTCTCTAAATGTCAGAATTCAGGTTGCCTGAACAGCCTTAATTTTACCCTTTCATCTTACTCACTGAACGAGAAATAACAAAGAAGAAAGTCATACGTGGTTGTGCAATTCGAATGTCTTTGCCGAGGCCGAGTGGAAGAAGTTATTTCATTTCTGGTGTTTGTTAATTTATGAGGTTACCTGACTTTGAGTATAAATAATGTACTTCCAGAAGTGCCTTTTATGGGGGTTTATTTTTTTTAAAGGTGTGGGAAAGCACAGTTTAGCACATGCAGGAGCAGGAGCGTGCTTGGTTTGTACGCTGGGTGTTTCGTACTGCGAGCAGGGGCCGGGACTGCTGCGGCGGCATCGCCGCTGCACCCGAGTGAGCCCTAATGATGGCACCGCTCTGCATTTGGTGGGGTGGGACTTGGCAAAGCCAATCTCCTTTGACCTAACTCCTAGTAGTTTCATAAATCCATGGTTGTGTTAGTTCTTTTTAATTGTTGGGTTTTATGGGTTTTTTTTTCAATGTCAACTCCACAGCAAGATTTCTCGCAGCAGTCTGTCAGGAACAACTGGGGCTTGTGCTGTGCTCCCAGCTATTCCAAGGCGGTTGAAGTTCACACCAAGTGCACCTGAACACCTGAAACACGCAAAACCTGTCGATCTTTTGACAAAGCACCCGCCACAAACTTGGGTTTCGTGCTCTGAAGTGTTACCTTTTCATCTGTAGTTTGGAAAATCTCTTGGGATGCCAAAGCCCTGGTGCATCTCAGCTGGGTTACAGCTAGAACAAACCCCTCTTCTGGGGTCAGCAGTTCCCCCAGGCTCTGCGGCGGTGAGCAGGGCTTGCTTCCTCAGCCAAGGGAAGGATGAACAAATATCTTGGCAATATGCCTCAGGGGGGTCACAATCGCTGGGATATTCCCCTTTTTGCTGACGTGCCTTCCCTGTGACAGCCAGTATCTGTTTTTTTCTTAATATTTGTGTTTATGAACTCTGTAGCAATCCCGTAAACTACAAAATTATCTGTACCCTCACATAAAGTGAGGCTGTGGGGTGATGCTCCCCGTAGAAGGGAACAAAGACAAGGAAAACTCATTTGGCAAGAAGTGGTGATGCCACATCTGCCTCGGATGTCTTGTCTATTATCTGGAGGGTTGATTTGCTGACTGGTTGAGCACCAGTAGCCAACCCTGTCGTAGTTTTCTTAAAAACTGCCTGTTCTAGGTTATCTTTCCTCCTTGAATGAAGTTATTAAGTTAATTCAAAGATTTTTCAAAGTGATCTAATGAAAAATTAATTTCTGGGAAAAAAAAAAAAAGATGGCAGGTCATAAATATAAGATACTTTCCATCTGTTCACAGTGCGTGACTCAGTGCTGCTTGTGTACACCTGGATGAAAGATGAATAACCTGAAAATCGTGCCAGAAGAGCTTTTTAGCTGGTTGGGATCAGGCAGGCAGGCCAAGGTCGTTTAGGATTCCTGTATAATATCAACTTGTTAGAAGTGACATTTCAGTAGTATAACTATATCCCTGGGAGCGTTAATATGAAGGAATAAGACGGAGGAAAAAGCTCCAGTGGCCTGAAACACCTACTCATCAAATACACTGGAAATTAAAGACTTTGATGTTCTGTCGGTGCTGCCTTGGGGATCTGGATGAGCCGTGCACCCCCCGGGACCATCGCCAGAGCCAGGTACCCGCCCAGCCCCAGTGTGCCAGGATCAGCATTTATCTGATAGAAAAGGCACTTTGGTTGTCCAATAATATTTTTTTTTTCTGCCCAATAGATAGTTCAGTTGGGTTCCACACAGGGCTGTTGCTGGGGTTTGGTGTTTATCCTGAGCACAGGTTTGATTAGGACAGTCAGGTGGTGTGAGAAACCCAAGGTCCTCCGGGCGCTCAAAGAGATGCTCAAGTGCTGTAGAAAAGCTAAAAACGGGCTCGTAGAGAAGCAGCACTTTCCGCTGGTACCCAGCAAGGTGTAGTTCTCCATTTTCTTTCTTTGGAAAGCAGAAGGAAAATCTATGATGACGATATTAGAGAGAAAAAGATTTTGGGAAAATGCCACCAAGATATTTTGGGGGGAAAAAAGCGAGGAATCATCTAACCACCAATGCTGTGGAGCGTGGTTTATTTTATGGCCTTGTGTGACACTCCAGTAGTATCTAGTAAGAGGCTATAAATACCCTTCCCTTTGGCTGAAAACAGGTTCTTAAGTGATTTTGCCAGAAGTTTACCACCAATTTCAGTGGGTGTCAAAAAAAGGCAATCAGCTTTAAAATTGGTTACTTCATGTATTTGAGTTTTCCTTTATTTCCTCAGATTGTTAGGGAATCAGTGCTGGCTTGTATCTTGCATTACACTTTGCAGTCTCTGTAGATCATTCCGGGTTAGTTACAGCCATCATCACATCGACTCTCAGCCACATTTAGTTTTGCATCCTCTGACTTAGCTGTGTTGGGTGATTGCAGGGCAAGCGTAGTCTGTGTCTGCCCGGCTTTCGGAGCAAGACACCACTGAGAAATGTCCTTAAAATCCCAACCCCTAATGAGTTGAGGCTGGTGAGTGCTGCTGAGAGGCAGCAAGTTCTGTATTGGTTGTGGTGAAAACCTTTCCTGGCACACTGTCACGGAGAGGAAAATCTTTTTGTCTGTCCCTCAGCTGGGAAGGGAAATTACCTTGAGAAATGTGGATTTTAGAGGTTGTAAGTAATGGTAATAATAATAATTATAGTGATGGAAGTTGTGGCAAAAATAATTATAAAGGTGTGCAGTACGCTGGTACACAATACAGGCCGTGGGTGCCATGGGAAGAGCTGACCTTCACCTTCCTCTGTGAAGGCTCTGCAATGTCTCTGCAGTGGTTTTGATCTGTGGTTGCAATCCTTTGGAGGGAACGTGCAGTCCTGTATTCTCTGATTTTTTTTTTTTTAAATATACAGCGATTGGTTTAATGAGAAAGATTTCATAGGTAAATATCAAGTAATTCCATAAAAGAGCTGAAGAAAGCTGTTCCCTGTGTATCCATCACACAGGAGCATTCCCAACTTGGGGACATTGTTAGAAGATCTCAAGGCTGTGGATGCCACTACAACCTGGTCTTGGTGATCAGCCCGTTTTCTGGGCTCCCCAGTGCATGAACCAAGTTTACTTGCTGCGCAGCAAACAAAGCCAACGCAAACCTGTCTCTCAAACCTTTTGCTAGACTTTGTCTCTGTACATGGAGATGAGTGTGTAGCAGGTCCTGTGCTGTGTCCCTCTGAAGTGTGGGAAGATGTTCTTGCTGGCATACTGTGTGTGGGAGAGTGGGGAAAAAACAGCAGAAAAGTTGAAATGATATTTCAAGCTAAGGAATCTTTAAAAAACTGTCTATGATTAAACAGATGTGGCGTAAATAATTTAAATTCGCTGCATCTCTTAACATAGAAATGGGAAGTACTGTAAGTTTTCCAAAAATCTGGAAGAAAGTTGATTTAAGGTGACTTTGGTGTAACCAGAGAAGCGGTGCCGGCTGCTTCTGTTGAGGGTTGGCCTGAAAAGCAATTACTGGGGTGTGTTGGCAGTCACCCGGAAAAAGTTATGCTCTGTAAATCTTAAGAGGTTTTAATTCAGTTTGTTGGTTTGCCACTCCCGTTCCTCTCTAGAGACAAAAAGGAAAACCACGTGGAGGGAAGTGACGTTTTTCAGGGTGGTGGAATTTAACTGAAAGAGGTTTTGTACCGCTTTAAATTTTCTAGATGCCGTAGTGTTACACTAACATTTCTTGTAAGGGAAAAGGTGATCAAAATCCTCTTCGCCCTGGGATGTAACACCCTGGGCGCATCTGCAGGGGTCTTCATGTCTTTGTGGGCTCAGGAGGAGATTTGGATATCACGTGGATGCTTTGTCCCCGGTCCGCATGACCGCGAGGAAGAATGGGTGTGCGCTGTCGTGGTTGAAAACTGAGTGGCTGGATGTTTAACGTCCTATTTTGAAGAGCTTGACTAGCAACGGTGTTGGCTGCTAAATGTTCTGCTTTCTCTGCAAGAAATGCAGCCGTTTATTGGGGTCACGTGGCTTAACCCTTAAGTGTAACAGTGTAAAATGTAATTGCTTAAACTATCCCATCTTAGAGCCTTTGAAGTCCGTGTCAAGTGCGGGGTTTAAAGGCCTGATGTAAGCTGTACAGCCAAGGTCAGGAAATCAGCGCTGATCTCCTGTGGCACACAGGTTCTTTCTGATTTTCCCATTTGGCACCTCGAAATGCGCAATTACTGCGGCTCTTCAGGCAGCAGGCGTGGTTTATTGGGATTTCACCAGTTTCTTGCTCCTTGGGCTGGGATGGCTCTGTCAGCGAGGGCGGTGCCGTGGGTTACAGTGCGGAGCACTGCAGGTTGGGATTCCTCCATCGTTTGAGGGAACAGCCTCTGCAGACTTCCCGTGTCTCATCCCAGGAAATGAGTAAATATCATCTGATTGGTAAAGTTTTCAGGAAGGAAAGCTTTTAAGGAAACACTATTAAGTGTTTCTCTATGGAAAATGAGAAAGGGCAAGTGCCTTCCTGTTGCCTTTATTACCACTGCCACTTCAGCTCTCACAGTAAACATAAAAGCAGGCTTTCAGCATTGGATCCTCACTTACAGAGCAATAAAATTTCAGGGGAAAGTAGCAATGCTTTGTGAAAGTACAAACAAAGCAAATGCCTTTCTTAGGATGTGTCCAGCAATGGGAGATTATTTGAAAGGTGGTAAGAAGTGCAGGATGGTTACTTTCCAGCCGGTAAAACAAAAATCAATGGACATGAAATGAGTTAATATAGGTGGAAATTTTTCACTCATGGCACTGCAGAAGGTTTTCAGTGCAGAATTTTTTCTGGAGAAACTTTTCATCTAATGCTGCTGATGTTTTTTTCTCTTTATATTAATTTAGCTGTTGGTAACGTCAGTGTTTGGCTGTACCTACATTTCTTTCATTAGACAGCTCATCAGGACGTTTTATGGAGCGCTATCAAACACTTTCAGATCAGGCTATGCTCGTCAGCGGAGTGTAGCTGTGGCTGAGCTTGGGTGGAGACGCAGCCTTGTCCAAGGGAGTCCTGCAGCCCAGGCTGGATGGGAAATGGAGGAGTTGCTGCTGACAGATTTATTTCGTGCCCACACAACTGCTGCTGTAGCTTCAGGGAGGGTGGAAACACAGGGGGTTTAGCAGGTAGGGCTACCTGGGAAGGACCATGCAGGTGAGAGCGGCCCCTTGGGCAAGGCGTTGGTCACGCAGAGGTGGAACACAGAAACCTTGCTTGGGAGGACGTGAACGGTGTTTCCCGTGCGCTGGGGCTTGCCAACTGCAATTCCTGTGGGATAACCCGGACACGGCAGGGCTGGATTTTGCAGCTGGAGAATTTGGGCCTTAGAAAAGGTGTGGAGCGATGCACGGCTGGGGTGAGGGGGCCCTTTGGAGCAAGCGGCACGTGGGGGCCATGGTACGGATGTTCCCCGCTGGGTATGGGTTACTGTTTGTGTCTGGGGATCTTACAGGCTGCAGCGGGTGGGATTTTGCCAGTCCTTTGGGATCCCAAATAATTTCAATTTTTTTTTAAAGCAATACAATAGGAAAAATTGAGTAAATTATAATCTATAATGTTACATAACAATGTAGTAAGGATTTGCTTTGCAGGAGCACAGATGAGGTAAAAAAACAGCATAAAATCATGGAAATGTACTCAAATACAGATTTTTAGTACATCAACGATGTGGTATCCATGAGACAAATGATTCTAAAATGTAAGCGCCTGCAGAACCCATCAGCCAGCTTCCCACAAAGCCTCGGCACTTTCTCATCCATTTTCATGATGCTTCTGCCATCGAGCAGGAGAGGTTTGGTTAAAGCAGCATGAGCGCATTCATTCTGTGTCAGTCAGGCAAGGGTTTTCCACAGTTTTAATGCAAACTTCTTATCGATAATGAAATCAAGCAAGTAATGTTTACATATGATGGGCTGTGTTTTGTCTAGTATCACTTTGATCCTTAGATTAAAACCTCTTCTCAAAAATCACAACAACGAAGATGTTGAAAGGAGAAACGGGAAAAGGGCTTCATGCCTTAATTCTTTGAGGCTTGAGCCTCTCCCTGTTTCTCCAACGGGTCATTTCTGGAGTGGTGGGGGATGTGGGAGCGAGTCAGGGTGTTCAGGTCAGAGACTGAAATTTTCCCGAGCAATCACAGGTCAGGGACACAATTTTGCATGCCCAGCTTTGGAATGAGTTGTCTGCTCGTTAAAGCCGCCCGAGAGGATGAATGTCGTGCAAGATGCCACCACGCCCACAAAACGTGCTCTGACAGATTATGGGGTTTTCTGGCAAAAAGTTATCTGGTGGCAGAACTGCCTCTCCATCGCCACCCCGCCATAACCAGATCTTGGCAGGTGACCGCAGGTCCCCAGGCATGTGGTGTCTCTGTCCTGCGGCCACACGGAGCCCTGCACGTCCCGTGGTGTCATCAGGTGGTGGCTGACGACAGCCTAAGTCAGTTTTTGCTGGAAGTTGGCTCTTGAGGCAGGTCGTACCTCCAAGCCCTGTTGGACCATGCAGAGTGCCATGCACGGCACCCAGGCACCTCTGGGGCTGCAGGTGCCGCTGGGCCAGGCTGGAGCTGACGGAGGCTTTGGCAACGTGCTTCCTTAGCCCCATAAACCCCCGGATGCGCTCATCCACATAACTCACTTTGTGTTCCCAGCCAGATTAGACCACAGTGGAGTGTTTTGTATTAGAGCTGTTCTTCCAACTCATACTTGTATTCATCTGGGGAGTGTTTGCAAATGATTGAACATTTTAATCTTTTCCTTGCATTTTCTCACGTGTATTCTGGTAATGTGCATATGGTAACAGCAAGCGGACTATGACCCAAAAGGGATTTATGGGCTGTGGAACAATGCATCCCTGCTGTAATTTCTTCATCTTCTGCTGTATCCTCGTCCAACTTCAGACTGGGGTATTCTGAAACATCATTTGTAGCAGCACTGTTCCTAGAGGCTCCCTGGCCTGGCCTGAGCCCAGCCGTATGCTTTGGCAGGAGCTTCACAAGGAACACTGCTATTAATACAAACATAAATCCTTCTCTGTGAGTAGTCAGGATAGATCTGTGCAGTTTGTGGGCGTACTACGTGAAATGCTGTTTGCTCTGTGCATATAAAGGCAGAGGAAATGGTGCCTTAGCACAGAAGGACCAACACAACGTCCCCTTCCCAGCCACGCTTTCAATTGCGTTTTCCCACTTGGAAATTGCAGTTCAATTGCAGTTGTGGTAGAACTGCTCAGAAGAAATCCTTTCTTGTAAAGGGTGAATCTCTTGGGGAGGTTGGTTGCACATTTGAATTTGAGTTTCTCTTCTCTTAACACAGAGCAGAGTGGCTGAACGGCCCCAACCGTTGCGGTAAACCTTGTGTTCCTCCACCCTGCCCCCTGCAGCCTCATCCCAGCACTCCGGCGTGGTCCCAGGGCACGGGCTGCAGTGCCACCAGGAATGCTGCTGCAGACAAAAGGCTTGTTGTGAAGGCTGAGATTATCGCTTGTGGTGTTGAATCTTCCCCGAGTTGTTCCTCGCTGGGCAGGGAATCGCCAGCTGCGCGGACCTCAGCGTGGCTGTGACGGCACCGCTCCGCGTTCCCTCGGGTACCGCCCGGGCTGGGGTTTGTTGGCTCCAGTGGCAGCGTGGGACCATGCTGGTGATTGCATGAGGCAGTCGTCTGCCATAGTTTGGGTCACGCAGTTTCCATTCTAAATCCATTTTCCAAACGCTTTTTCTTTCTCAGCGGTAGTTTTACCTCTGAATCATTTTTCTGCCGCAGGCATCAGTCCTAAGCCACCTTCATGCAAGTGTGTGTCTCTAGACGATGCACTTCACCACCACAGTCTGGATCCACCTCCCTCCAGCCGCTGTCAGAACCCACTTTGGGATTCCTGTGTTGAACACAGCACAGCCTCAGGACCAGAGCCTGCCTAGGTCGAGTACTGCAGGGTTCCTAGTTCCTTATTCTCCTTCTAGTGTCTTGTTCCCCAAGGACTGCCAAGGCAAACTGCCTGTTCGCAGAGGCTGAGCCTGCTGCCTCTCCAGGGGTTTGGCTTTGTTTTGGGTTTTTGAGGCAGTCAGCAAGAACAGCTGGTTCTGCGCTTCATTCAGTGGATAAAAGGATGTGCCTCATAAACCCGTGGATATTACCCCCTTGCTTAGCCCTCGCGGCATCGCTGTGCTCGCTGTAAGCTGCGAATGCAGTCGGTACGTGTGGGTCATCCTTGGGCCCTTTCCTTGAAGATCTGCCTGGTGCCCTGCTAACGCTTGCTGTGGGAATACGGTTGGATTTCTGCTTGTTTTTTAACTTCATTTGCAGAGACGATAATAACTTGTGGCTCGCTTCCTACAAAGTGACACATTGCGAAAAGGATAGACAGTAACTTGCTTTAAAATTCAAAACAGCAATCTTTCTCCAGTCCAACAAAATGATTAACTATCTCTCCTTACATTGAATAATTGCAGGCTTTCCTTCACGCTCCCATCCTCGTATTGTTCTACTGACTATCAGCTGATAAGTCTTTACTATCATCACACTGTTTCTTGATGCACAATTAGAATTATAACACCTTTTACATTATCCTCTGAAAAGCATTCAATATAATTAAAAAGCCAGACTGCCTTTGAAATAACAAAATTCTGGCTCTTCGTCATGGCAAGTAGTAGTGCTACAGAATGAATTGTTTTTCAGGCAAATTATGCTGGCAGGTTGGGCTGTACATCAGGCTGTAGAAGTAGGACACATTCCTTATTTGTTGTCAGTTTTCCTTTCGTGCTTCATGCAGATTTGTCTTACCTTTCCAGCACTGGAGAGGAAAACCTTGATTTAGGAAACTATTTCAGTAAAAAGAAAACACTTCATGATCTGTTGGTGTAAGGCCGTCACCTTTCTCCCGGAGTTGCTCCGTTGCCATTGACAGGATTTCAGGCAGAGGAATGGATTAATTATCGGTAAGGGTGACAAATGCAGCCCATGCAATCCTGCACCACCCCTGGGGAGGCAGCTGGGATGCAGGGCTGGGCTGGCAAGAATTGAAATCAGCAGGGTCCCAAAGCCCAGCATTATTCCTAACCTGTCAGAGTGGGAAGATTTTTGTTGCAGTCCTGTAAAATGTGATGTTATACAGGTGTTTCAGCTTCCGTTTGCTGATAAAATCAAGTTTCTGTTCCTTGCAGTTGTTGTTGGGAGGGGGAAGTGTCTCAATCCCGAAGACAATATAACTAAATAAGAAAGAATAAAAATGTCTTGTGGTGATTAAAGCCATCTTAGAATTTGCAAGGGCTGGGAGGGAAGCAGCCTTGTGCTGGCTTTTGGCTGCCTAGGGTTAGCAGTTGGCGTTGGGGCATGCCTCTTACATCTTCTGTATGTCAAAGTCTTAGTGAAATGAGTTTTAGGTCTGATTTTTAAGTCCTGAAAGTCTTTGTCATTAAATAAGGCAGCACTTATTAGGTGATTCCGTGGTAATTGGAATCTTCATGTTTCTACTCTATTTTTACAGCCCTTAAAAAAATCTTTCTTATTATTAAAATTGGAATACATTATTGCCATTAATGTGAAATACCAGCGAGAATACGTAGTATGCTTCTCCTGGTCACCTGTATAACACTTCTTACAAGGTACAGACTTGGAGAACATGAAAATCTCAGAACAAGGAAACGCATGAAACTTCCCTCCAGGCTGCGGTGCAGAGCGCGCTCCTGGTGCGGAGCTGTCGGGTGCCTGACTGCGGCCGAGGCCCCAGCAGCCTTCCAGCCCTCGGGGGCTACCTGCGCTCCCCGCGGGCTCTAGGTGCAGACCAACAGCTCTACAAGGAGCTTAAAGCCGTTGACCTTCAGGCATGGCGGAAGGCTGGTGTGGGCACTCTGCTGCTGTCCTGTGAGGGAGCATCCTAAGCGCTGGGAGGAGCGGGAGGACGTGTAAATATTTTTTTATTCCTCCCTGGAGCGCTGCTGTTCGGGTGTCGAGGGGTGCCAGGCGCCGTGCAGGGGGTGGTATTGCCATCTTTAGAGTTTGTCCCTGGAATGCGTTCAGGATGATCAGGCGTCCTTATATCCATCTTATCCGGTAATCAAAACAAATGGAAAGAGAACAGAGGCACCGTTCAGCCACTGGATTTTTATTTTTTCTTTTCCTACAGGGAACCAAACCCGATCTTACTGTTCTGGCATAATGGATATACATACATCATGGAGCATTTGTGCTCAGAAATCTGGCCTGGTATCTTTTGTCCGATATGGATACTTGTGTTTTCTCTTTATTTTCAATTACGTGGTGACGGGGGAAGCTGATCTTCGTGCCTGCCTTCCACCTGCTTTTCGTTCATGCTGTTTGTCGGAGCTGTGAGGGGAAAGTTTGGGGTGGAGTTGATGAAACGTATTTTGCCGCAGTATTAGCGGGCTGATAATTTGACTTTTCTTATTACATTATGCTGCTAAGCAACATTTTAATGGATTGTAAGTTTCCTTTTTTGTATGGGTGCCTGGAGAGCATGTACAGTCGTTATAATATGCTTTAAATCTAAATAAAAAGTTAAGTGTATAGCACTCTACGTCTTCATAGCACTTTAATAGATTTATTTAATCATCCTTTATGAGCTAGGCTAGCAGTTACTGCCTCCCTGTTACCGAAGGGGGAGATGATCTATCAGGAGCCTGAGTGACTGGCGTTGGTCAGGAGAAATGCCACTGAAGCAGGAGAGCTCCCGCTCACACCGTCCTCGGGTGGGAGACTCTCCGGAGCTTTAATCGCTCCCGTTTCACATCAGTCCTCACCACTGGCTGGGTGTAACCCCCCGCCTGCCCAGGGCTCGGGCTGGGTAACGACTGCGGTCGTGGGCCCGCGCCCGTCGTCTTCGTCGCAGGATCGGACTCGTGGTTTGCGAGTTCTGTCAGAATAAATCAGTTCAGCTAATTTATCATCTAGCCAGGTGAGTCTCGACTAGATTTGGAAATCCAGTTCACATCGTGCCTATTTCCAAGCTGATTCCTACAAAATATCTAGCAGTCCTGCATCCCAACGACTGCAGTTACCTGGGCGGGATTGTTTAATAACCTCATTAAATGAAAAAAAAAAAAAATGAAACAGATACTTGATGAATCAAAGTGCCCTCAGATTAAATGATCAGGAATTCCTAGTTAATCACCAGAAAGGAAACCAATTAAATTACCATTCAGCTTTTATGGGGGCTGTGGGATAGCAAGCTAAAATAAGTCCCTTCAATCACTTTTTTCATTAGATGGCACAGGCATATTCAAGGTTAGTGAAGATAAATGCAATGTTCTTTGCTTGCACTTGAAATTATAGTATTTAAAAAGTGGTTTATGCTTCATCACCTGATACTAAACCCGAGGTATACTGGTAAGAAGCAGCCATGGCAGAGAAAGCTTAACAGACAGGCACACAGAAGATAAGTGAAAATTGTGGAATACGTGAATCAAGATTTAAAAGTTTTTAATTTAATTATTATTTAAATTTCTAATTGGATTTTTCTTTAAGGAACAGGGTAGATAAGTGATACTGGAAAGTAAGACGCTAATTCCCATGTTGACTCCGGTCCTTCGGAAGCCCAGCGAACGGCCGTGCTCCGGACACCGCGTGTGACTAGATGTGGTGTGGGGATGTCCTGCTGGCTCTCGAGGCCATCGGACGCTTCCGACAGCCAAAGGGGAAGAAATTGTGATTGCCTATTTTGTCAAAAGCATAGAATAACAGTAGCAAAAGAGCAAATTCTTTTTTTGGCAGCTCTGTGTCCTTAGGAGACATCAACGTAGCTTTGCGGTGACGGAGCTTCAGCAGGTCGGTCAGGTCCTCGTGCGCGGGAAGTGCCTCTGCTCCCCGCCGAGGCTGTCAGCGTTCAGGTTCTCATCCAGCAGGTACTGCCTGGCTTTGACTTTTTTCTTTTTTTTTTTTTTTTATCCCTGTCAGTTATTTTAATGCTGAAGGAAATGTTTTGTCAGGGGTTCTAAATTTAATATATTGGGTGTCAGTGGCAGCAGCTCCCGCCGAGCTGTGGGAAAGCAGAGGAGAGGCTCCGTCTTTCCTGCCTCCCCTGCGCCGCCTCCCATCCCTGAGCTGGGGGGCAATGCTGGGCACACGCTCAGCGCCCCGATGGCCCCTCGCCTGGTTCGATGGTGTGGTTCTGTTGCCAGTGCAGAGGCACTCTCACTTAGAGCAGTAGCTACTCATCACTGTGACATTTTTGAGAGGTAGCACTGCTCTGTCATGGATGGGAGGCAGAGATACTGTAGCCCCAGGAGGTGCTCACAAAATGGAAGGAAAACCCCACAGTGCTTCAAAGCCAGAAGTAAACATAATTCTGAAATACGTAACCCCCATAGAGAAGAAAGAGTAGTAAATCTTAGTTTAAGTGTGAGTCTAAATATTTTGGTGTTCCTCTTCCTTTTTTTTTCCTCACAAAAGCAACAAAAGATCCCAGTGATATCCCTTCAGTTCCCTGGAAAGGAGGATTTTCAGAAGACAGTGAAATCGGTGAAATCCTTTCACTTTCTTTCTCAGATTTTTATACATCCATACCCAAGGTTTCTGACACCCAGATCTTCCTTGAAAAGCCAAGAAAAGGAAACACAGCTGCAGCTTTTCAAAGCAGGTCACAATCAAGCCAAAATATAACTATAAAATCTGGGGTCTTTTTGTTCACTCTGAGGTTTTCCCCTAATGGAGATATTGGAGAGACATAAGGTCATTGCGATTGCTTGTTAAATTGTTACAGCTTTACTCTATGAGAAGAATAAGTAGCCTTTTTTAATGAATGATCAACTGTAAAAATATTTGCTAACTAAAGCCCACAGAGCCTTGAAGTGTTGCTGATTTCGTTTTCTAGTAATATTGGTAATTATGTTTACTTTGCCAATTGGGATCATATCATCATGTGAAAATCTTCACTTCCAGTGAAATAATTAGTACATTTCCAGATACTTTGATATAGCTAAATTTTTTCTCTAAAAGACAGAGAATACAAACGTGGAAGACAAGAAAGGAGCATAATTATATTATTTTCCAATTTAAGTATTTTTAGACCAGTATCAACATTGCAGGGGGGTGGTGGCACATGGTTTTGAAGTGGAGCAGATTATGCCTTACTGACTTACAGAGGAAAATACCGTCTCATTTTCTTCAAAGAGTGAGAAAAGACCTGGAGGGAAACGCTGGAGTGGGGCTGCCACCTGGAGCCTTCCTCACCTCCAAGACCTCCTTTCCAGCTTGCACCTTCTCCTAAGCGTAGGTCCACAGCCATGGCCCTGGGTGTTCAACCAGGCGCTGGTTCTGCCGCCTTGCACACCCGCCACTTCCAAGGAGGTTTCTGTTGTGTAGGGGGGATGCCCAGGAGCTACATCTTGGCTCCCTGTTTCCTCTGTTTTCCTTTTTTTTTGTCTGCCTGGGAGGAATTTTGAAAGCTTTTTTCCATATGTTTTGTTGCTTTGTTACCAGAGCGAAGTGATTACCGAACTCCGCCACTGGAGTTTGCGTGAGCCCGTTGTTTTGGTGACCAAGAACTGAAGGTAGTTTTAGGGTATGAAGGATTACTTGTGATAATTTGTTAAGCAAACTTCCCACCCGCTTCTTGCAGTGGGGAGAAACGCTTTTTTTTTGGACACACTTTCAAATATCTGATTATAAAATAGGATTTGTCGAGCTTGGCTTCCACAATCACTTGCTTTAATGATGTTGTTTATGTTTCCATAGTCTTGAGCCATCTTCAGCAGTAATGAGCAGGGAGCAATTAGCAATTAGTTAGCTCAGCAGTTTCTGGAAGAGGCTTCTGCCCCACCTCCCCGGGGGGATGCTGTACCCTTTCTTCACGGAAATGGGCAGATTCTGCTTTGAAACTTCCCGTGGACCGCGTGGCTCTGGGGATTCACGGAGAGGGCGCCAGCCTGGTAGGTGCAGACCGTATGCTCCCACAGCTGCTCCAGATGCTCACCCCTGGTCCCTCCAGGGAGGTTTGGGGCTACCAACTGTCCTGCTGACTGGCTGAAGCTGCAGGAGGGTAGCACTGATGGTCAAAGCCTCACTCGGGGTAGGAGACACAGCCGTGAAGCAGTATTAACCCTTCATGGGCTGCTTGGGGTGTGGGGGTCCACAGTGGCTGTGCTGATCCCCAGCTCTCGAGCTGTCTTCCAGCTGCAGGCTGGGTGCCTGTCCGGTTGACAGCTCTATAAATCTTCCTCGCTGAAGGGCACTGCCTGTAGGATTTCCTTTGTGTGCTAAACAAGGGCGTTCCTGCATCCCTTCGGATACTGAGATTATACCAAGGGGCCAATGTGCATGAGCAGAATAAAACCTCATCAGAATGTGGGAAACAAGGAGAGGTATTCCAGCTGATGGTCCCTCTGTGGCTGTGCCAGCAGTGGGCTTGTCTGAGGACACGGAATCTCATTAGTTACTTATGGCTCACTGAAGCAAAACTTTGCTTCATGATCTAATTTCTCACATGGTTGGTGTTTGCTCTGTGTTGCTGAGGTCTAGCTTTGCTTAATTTTAGTGGAAAATGGTAGCATTGGACAGTAAAGCATCTGTAATGAGCAGAATATCTTTTTCCTAGTTTGTGTTCTTCATTTCACAGTAGTAGTAGTTCATTGTGACAGTTCAGAGTCCTAAAAATGGTGAGTTCTGTATTACTGGTATTGTGGTGGTGCCAAAAACATACTCATGGTCCAGGAAAAAACACTGTTAAAATCACAAAACAAAAATATGTCTATACAGGTTTAAAAAAATAACTTGGATCTTAGTCTGGTGGAGTTTCTGTAGTGGAAAAGAAGAAACAACACCTAATACCCAGGAACAAATCCAAAAGGGTGAAAGTAACAGACTACATCCCAGCAGGCCCTAAACCAGACTTCCTCAAATTAACTTTCTGATCTGCACTGCAGCTTTCATGTTTAATGTTAGCCAGGGCCAAGGGGGCACAGCAGCCTCAACTTCTAATCCAAAATAATCTCTTTCATGTTCAGTGTGATCTTACTCCCAGTTACTGACTTCAGAGCCAGGTCTGTGATGAATTAATTGCAGGATGGCTAAATATCTGGTGATTTATTTTTTTTTTGTAGTTGCCTTCCACCGTAGCTATGGCTTGTGTTTTAGGCCTTTGATCATGTGCTGATTATTTTGCCATTATTTTGTGAATCTTCCAGTATCCTACTGGAAGGCCCGATTAGACTAATGAAGATATACAGAACGAAAAGTGTGCGGGTACCAGAAGTGTCTGAAGAAATGATACTGTAAACTAGTGATTGTGAGAGTACCGCTGTTAAGAGTTGTAGTTTGTTACTTTTGTCTCAAGGCACCAGGTCAGGTTTGGGGGAAAAAATCGTGCTGCAAAACTGCAGTATTAGATAATGGTCTGTAGAGGCATTTTGCAAAGTGGTAGTGCCATATTAAGTTATGTTATTGTTAATTATACAGATGTAGGTGAGGGCATTGGTATGCTTTGTGCCAATATTTTTGAAGTCAGCTTATCCTCACTGTAATGAAAATATTGCCGTGTATGCTGCTTTGCAGGATGGAAGACCACTCAGTCCAGTGAGGCACTCAGGCTGGTATAAAGGTTAAACTAAAGCTTGATGCTGCATGTTCAAGAGAAGTGGTATGTGAGGAGCCAAGATGAGGCATGTCTGCCCCTGGAATAGGAGCAAATGATCAACCTGAACCTTCTCTGGGTGAGATGGAACTGTTTGTACTGGGAGGGGAAGGTATCCCGCCTCTGTGTATGTAACTCCTGCTGTGTTGCGCTGTGAAAACAAACCAAGAGGTGGTCAGTGCCCAAAGAGTGGTGGCCAAAATAAGCAAGGAAGACTTTTCAGAGAGGAAAAAGACAGATTAAGACTTTGGTCCTCCAACAGTTTCCAGAGGTGCTTTGTCCAAGTGCTGAATTTGTTATGACTGTTCCCAGACTCCAAGGGGAAGTGTAAGGAAAAGACTTTGCTGGGCCAGGCTAATCTGAGTTGTACCAAGATCAGAGAAGCCTAAAAATGAACGTAAATATTCTGAGATCTCATGCAGTGTCTTATTGAAGCCTTCAAACCTGGCTGGCACTTGACATGGCAGTTGGCCTCCAGGTAACTGATAGAGGTGATTGTGTGGGAACTTTGGCTGTAAAAAACATGGTAGAAAAGAGAGTAGCTTGGGTACATATTTTCAGATGAATTTCAGTCGATATGGATGGTTTTATATCAAAGTAATACAGGTATTGGGAAACTATATTCAGAATTGTAGGAGCAGTCCTCACCAGTACACTCGTATTTTTATGTCTTTTCTGTAGTGACTTCAAAGTGATTCCCAGACAGGTGTTATAGAGAGAGCGAGCTCTTCTGAAGTCTTCGGCAAGCTAACAATTACAAAAATAAAGGAAACGTAGGTTTGGGGAGCTGTCAGAAGAATGATGGTTTTCCCTGCGCCCGAATCCCTCGTTGCACCTGTCAGTTGACTTCACGTTATTGCAGGGAGGCAATATCGATGCAAACCGTCACTGGTGACTTCTTAGGATGAGCAAGGACTCTGCTGTTTCTTTGTCCTTTGCGACTGTGAAAGCAAGGGTTGAGCTCTGGAGGTAAAGGTCCTATTGCTGCTTCCCTCTGATCAGCAAGTGAAGTTGGAGTGAAAGCAAAACAACAAGTCAGAGTCTGGGAGAAGGTTATAAGGCGTGTAAAAATGATTCCTGGGGAGCTCTGCTGCAAACCAGGTGCTGCCCTTGGAGAGATCAGTGAGATCGTTGATAAAGGGGACAAAACGGGGCTTTTGCGTTACCTGACTGAAAGAAATTTTGGGTGGGCACTCAGAAGAGAAGCCTAACAACAGTCATCAAAATACGAGTATTCTGAGAAATGTTTTGTGTGCCTTGTCGGTTCTGTGTGAGCAGAGGAGGGCTGGAGAGAGGGACTGGCCGTGGGCAAGCGCCGGTGGCTGGCAGAGCCCTGCCAAGAGTGTTTGAAGAAAGGCTGAGGGCAGCGTTGGGTGACGTACTGGAAAGCTGGGCCGGAGTAAATGCGTCTGTGTCGTTACCTGCTCTCCTGAGCCCGGTCAGCTCTTCTGCCTGAGCATCTGGTGGTGCCAAGTGCTGTGAGAGAAAATAACGCAGCCCAGCAGCCCCCTGATTTTTTTGATGTAGCCCCAGTTTTAATAACAGCAACTCCCAGTGGCGTTTGTGCTCTAACAACCACAGAGGTGTCATCCCCTGTGCTTCGTGGACCTCCAGGGAAGCCCATTGATACCAGCAGTATCACGGACATGGCTTGGGCTGGTCATCTATAAAACAGAATAGAACAGTTTGGTCGGAAGGGGCCTACAACAATCATCTAGTCCAACTGCAGCTATATAAACCTTGTCACTTTTTCTTTGGTAATTAAAAAAAAATGGCTTTGAAGGACTTTTCTGTCCAAAATACTTCCCTCCCACA
This sequence comes from Leptosomus discolor, assembly GCF_034619465.1. NCBI lineage: Eukaryota > Metazoa > Chordata > Aves > Leptosomiformes > Leptosomidae > Leptosomus > Leptosomus discolor. The sequence continues at coordinate 2,575,990 of NC_141399.1, forward strand.
CAGTAAACTGTTCTTCCAGGTCGTTTCCTTCCATCCTTGCAAGGATAGAAAAAGAATTAAAGAAGAAAAATAAAACATCCCCTAATCAAATTGCAATAGCAAGACATTTTGAAGAAATAAAAATGTTGCTCTTTAAAACCTGGAGACTGGAAGTTATCTAGAAAGACACATTTTGAACAGAAATGATGCCTTGGGGGTTTTTCCCCCCCAACCTGCTCTCAGAGGAGCTGGGGAGAGAGGGGATGCTCTGGGCAGTTCAGGGTTGCAGGATGCTGTTTGGAAACGCAGAGTTTTCCCTTGGGTTGCTGCTGCCAGCGCCTTCAGTGCCAGGAACAAGGAAAGTAGGTGATCTTAAATGGTTGCATGCTAGAAGGGCCTAATTTTATTTTATTTCCTGTTCCGAAAAGATATTTGCAGGAGAGTAGAACTGTTTAGGAGTCAAATTCTCCTTGACAGAATCCAGCTGAAATCTGTTTCATTAACTCTGAGAAATGGAAGCAACAAGGCTCCCTTACATCCTGTGCTGCTGCTACTACTGTCACTTCTACAATGGGAACAAACATCAGCACGCTGAAATTTCAATTGAGTTGCCAAAATACTCTTTCAGCAAGTCGCTCGCATGTGAAGGATACCTGGAAATTATTCTGCTGGGAACTGATTTGTAATCAGACCCTGACTGAGATGAAGGAGATGCCCAAGAGGGAGTTTGAATGGTTGTTATAGGTTACAAACACCAGCATGAAGTGTGCTGTACGACCCTTCCAGAGGGTGTTTCGTAAGGACATCCTGATTTGAGTGACCTGTGGAGTAGTTCACTGGTAGGTACAGTCCTGAGGTGGCTTAGAGTTGTCCCGGTGATGTCAATATGCATCACCAGAGAGCTCGGTCCCCCACCTGAGAAGCATTGTCCGCACTGGAACTGGTGGGTGATGGGGTCTGTAAATCATGAGTGGGTAAACGCTCTTAGACCAAGTCCATGATAATTCTAGTTTCCTTTCAGAAGGCTTGCCCAGAAGAAAGCTTTATATTTTGACAAATTGGGCACTTGAATTTGGCTCCTAACAGACACATGCTGCTTGCTTTATTATCTGGGGCTTAGGGTGAAGCAAAACTTCACCTTTTCTAACATCAAGGCAAGTTTGAAACAAGCCTTCCCTTTGCATATACTGTGTTGTATTGTCCACAGACCCAGTGCAATGTGAGTTTTGGGTGGTTTTTTTTTCAAAAAGAGACTTCATGTTGGTTTTGGTTGAGTGATGTCACTCTTAGCAGGAGAACTTCTTGTTTTGCTGAAAATTTTCCTGTAACACCAAACCCTTTTTTTATAAGTTAAGTTTTAAATATGCCATCTGTGTCTAAAACTTAAAATACAACTTCCTTGTCTGACTCATGGTGCTTCAGAAGTGTCACCTCCCTGGTAGGTGACACCCAGCTGCACTGGCTGCTCCGTGGTTGTGTCTGCAAGGCTTTCCTCACTCTGCCTCTGCTGGTTTGCCAGAATCTTGGTGGACTCTCCAGACTATGTCCCTGTGCCGTGGGTAACGGCACACAGCTTTAGGGAAACGGGGGGAGCTCCCTGCTGTGACTGAGACTCGGACAGCTTCACCACGGGACACCTGTCTCTGCAGGGGGAGAACTAATTCCTTCATGGTTTAATGATATTTAAATGACTCAAATGGTTTCAGTAAATGAATGTTAGAGACGGTGTTTGAGAAATTGCAATGAAGCATAATGGAGTTAACAGTTTATTAGTGTCGTAAATGTCACCTCGTTATTAACAACACAGGTAAAGGCAGTTTTACAAGGGATTGCATTATCATCTGGTCTGTGCAATATTGTGTGTGCTGAGCACTATGTTTAGAAACGCTAATTTAATGTCCTTACGCTGCCGTGCAGTGCTGCACGTGAGCCAGCACGGTGCAGCCCAGTTCCCCAGCTGTGGTCTGTAGAGGGCTTACTGGAGTGCCCGGCAGGCCTGGCTCCTGCTCCAGCTTCAGCATCACATCGAGGGGCAGGTAAAGCACGTTGCACGTCCCTGTATCCCGCTGTGTGCCGTAAAGCGTCGCCGTAATTCACACGGGGAAGTGATGCGCTCGCTCGCTGGAGGCCGGGTGGCATGTGAACAGCCACCCCTCGGGGAAGGGGGGCTGTAGGGTCTCCTGCCACTGACTGTTCTGTGGAATTTGAACGTGGATGTGTTGGTGTGTAGGAGTCTCGAGCACAGTTATCCAAAGGACAAGTAAATCTCAACCAGTTTGATCGCTTCTTGCAAACCTTGTGGGCAACACAGCGTTGGCTGGCGAGGAAGGGGCGTCAGGAGCTGGCTGGCTGTGTGCAGGTTGGACTGGCCTCCGCTGGCACTGAGCTGAGCCTTTAAGGGGGTGTAGCCCTCAGTGGAGAGCAGCTCTCTGACATTGCCGGGCTTTTTAATCTTGGAGCTATGCCAAAGCATATTCCTGAAGTGGGAGACCTCGCGGTAGCCGTGCTTTGAGGAGGTGAAGGTTGCAAGTGGTTGTGCTGTGCTCCGAGCAAAGCATTTGCTTCACTCTGCTGCGCCAGAAAGACATTCGAGGGCCAAAAAGACACGGCCCTGACTTCACCCTTGCTCCTCTAGAGAGGCTGGCTGTGCTGGAGGTATTGACCTGCCTTTGAGAGACCACGGTTGTGCAAAAACCATCTGTAAAAGCTCTCTTCCTTGCTCTGAGTGAAGCTCCCTTTTCAGCTTTGCCTAGGAGAGGCACACTTGAAATATCTTAAGTCATTAAATTAATTAGCTAATGTCGAAAAAGTGCTTTGAAGAGGAAAAGCATTAAATAAATAGGAAGTAGTGTTAATATAAGAGTAAATTCCATAATGAAAGCTCATGTGATGAAGTACGTTTCACTGTATTTTCCTCCACCCCTTCACAACAGAAGAATTAAGTCTTTCATGATTTCAAGACTAGTCTTTAGGCTAGAGAGCTCAGACTCTTATTTCCCTCAAAATGGGTTAAACATTGTATTCAAGCACTTTTATAATTTATACTTCAGGAAGATGGAGGGCAATGTGACAATCTCCACTGTATACCCTCCCTTTGGGTACAGAGTGGGGCTGGAGAAGCATTTCTAAAGCAGCACTCTGCTTCTGTATTGAAATTCTGTCAAACTCCCTCAGAATAAGATATACAAAGGTGGATAAAGAAATCTGGATCACAGTGATAAGCTCCTGAAGGGAAGACCAGGCACAATAGAGTGAAAAAGCAGTAATATTATGTAAGTACATTATTTTAATTGAAAAGCAAAATGTCCTTACATTTCTTGGGAACAGATTGTGTCACGGACTGTAAGGGAATACAAAAAGTGAGGGCTTGCCATCATCTCCATACATAGACTAGCTTGCCTCATGGAAGTCAATAGGATTTTTTTCACTTATTTAAATTAGACTTTGGATTTCACTCCTCCGTTTCCAGCCTTTTGATCGAAGTGAGGGCTGCTGTTTCTTCATTGGCCATCTTGGACTTGAAAGATGGTCGCGAGATGCACTTGTTAACTTCTGCTCGGCACATTTTTGGAAGAGAAGCTGCAGACAGTAGATAGCTCAGTCTTTGGAGAGATCTGCCTGAATTGGAGAACTTCCAAAAAAGCTGTTTTACCAGTGCTAAGTGGCCTCTGTCAGCCCTGGCTTGGGCACAGATGTTCCCTCCTCCTCCTCCTCCTTGCAAACTGCATCTGCACTGGTGCAGTGTGGGGCCAGAGCATCTCCCACCCAGCACTCCCAATGTCACTGTGTCCTGTGTCTTGCAGCACAGACAAGTCTCTTGCTGTTAGGGCAGTTTTTCATAGCAGCATCTTTCCTGAAGCCAGACAGGCCCAGGAAGGGCCCTGGGGCTTTCCCAGAGTGCTCGTGTCCCTCATGGCTGCTGCTAGAATGGGGGAATTCGTGCCCAAAGCATGGAAAAAATCACAGCCTGGTCTCTTACGTATTTAGCATTTTTGTGGCAACAAACCGTAGAGCACTTTGTGTAGCACATGCGTGTGATTATGTTGTTCAGGGAAATATGTTCTGAGAAGATCCACTGTGTATGTAAATAAGGCAGCAAGTGAGAGGAGGGTTTGGGTTTGATTTTTTTTTTTAATCCCTGGAATAATTCTCCCATAGCAGCTATCAAGCAAACCTGTGCTTTCTTGCTTAATATTTTCTGCAAAACATTAGGTTTGTTTTTTCTGGTTGGTTTTTTCCTCTCTCTTTTTTTCCTCTTTATGCCATTTACTGTAAAATATCAAAAGAATTATTTACTTTTTCAATTGAAATTTTGAAGAAATATTTTTCCCCTCTAAAATAGGGGAGATGTTGACATCTTTGTGGGAGAACAAGGAGGACAAGGGAGTCCTTGTGACTCCTTCCGAAGCGTAGGCGCAGTTTGGTGTCAGTCTCTCTGGACCTGACGGGCACACCACGTATTTCATCGTGCCGAGCGTTCTTCTCGCAGCCATCTTTGCCCTTGCCCTCCAGCATTGCTTCCGAATGTCTCTCTTTACAGAAGAAACAATCGCATACGAAATGCTGTGAGGATGAAGGGGGCGGCTTGGGGAGGGGGAGGCAATGGCGCTAGCGGAGGTGTGTACGGCCTGAAGCATCAAAGCAATGGCTCCAACCGCTGCGCGCAGCACCGAGGATTACAGTTGCTTCCGATGGTGCTGCGTTATGCCCCATAAAGTCAGTAAGGTGACCCAAGAGCGTTCATTAGAATTTATTTTAGCCGCACTTATTGTCGCTTAACAGACTAAACAAGAACTGATGGCTCTTCAAGCACTAATAGTAAATTATAGTTACGGCGAACACAAATGCCTCATTACATCTAGTCAAGGTCTATTTCCCCTTTATAGTGATGACTGTAGGAAAGCGTTATTTTTAATTTATGAATAAGGATGCACCGGAATCTTCGCTTTCCTATTTACATAAACACGATAGCCAATTAATCTTCTGTAAAGTAACCAGAGTGGTGTTTAAAGCGTACAGACTCCTTCCAAAACACATTCCAAAATGCCTATGGGGTATCCATATCGTAGGGTGTTTTAATGATAATCTGTTACACAGATGAGTACAAACAGCAGGAGAATAGACAATTTATTTCTTTTTTTTTCTTAAGTCTAATTTTATGCTGTATGATCCTTTCAGTGAAAACTGATGCCTGGGTTTTTATTTGCTGAAGTATCGGGGTGAAAGTTATGTCAGAGTAACAGGAATAGCTAAGGTAGCAAAACATGGTGAATTTTTATTGCAGTATTACCTGTCTCATCTCTATGTGGGATGTTCTTACGATTTTCAAAAAAATCTTTAATGTTGAAGTCTCAATATCGGAGTGATGGAGAAAAGTTGAGCTTGAGTGTCAAGATTAGTCCTGCTTGAAAAGCATCTTTGGTTTTAATAGTTTACTGTGTTCTTGATATATCACCTACCTGTATTCTGCTGAACAGCCATGTGATATACACGGATTTTTTTGTTTTATAGAGGAGACAGAGGGAAGTGCAGCCTCAACGGCGGGAGAGAGCAGATGCAGATAACCCAGCAAAGGCTGGTACACAGGGCCCTTTTTTTTTGCTTGATTCTTCTCAAAAAAAAGCAAGTTGTCCTCTACAGATATTTAAGTAACTTTAACAAGTGGACAAGCAAGCAGGTCAGCGTAGAAAAGGAACAAATAATATTTAGATGCTGTAAATATTCTGAGATCAGAACTGTTCTATAAATTTTTGCAGAAATGGGCAACTTTAACCAAAAATCTTATTTCTCAAGCTGTCGTGTGAGACAGAGAATGAACGTGGGTTTCGGGGCTTAGAGCAAGGTTTCTGTGTTCCTGAGGAGGCCAGGAGAAGGTATTTGCCGGTGCATTGAATGCATTTCACCTGAATGTCCTTGAGCAATAACAGAAACAAACTCCAAGATGTTAAACCGAAAATCATATTCTCACATACTGACTGTGTTTCAAGAAGAAACTTTCTGCAACACTTCTTTTTTTTTTCCCCCTAAAGGTTTGTATTTTTCAGCTCAGACCTTTAGCTCCATCCTGTTCATGTTTCAACCTATTTTATTGTTGCTGCAAGAGATAAATTCTGGATAGTGCCCACATGAAATACCTGATACTATTTTTTGATTCCTTGGACGTGGCACGGTTGTTCTTTGCCTTCTCTAGGACTTTTAAGATCAGTAACTCAATGTATCTTTCAGGGCATAGCTATTTTTTTGAGATAAATTAACTTCCAAACATTACACTGAACTGATCTTTTCACATGGAGACCGTTGCCTGTATCTCATCCAACAGAAAGTAATAAAATGTGGAGATCATAATAAATAATATGCAAAAAAGTGTAGGTAAAATGTGGGAGTAAATGCTATATAAGCTGTAGTCAGCAGGGCTTGGTGTCTTGCTGCCAGTTGGTGGATTAAGTCCTTTTCTTGTAAAAAGATTTTGGCACTAAAAAGTTAGGAATTCTTGTCACCTCTTTGGGTAATTGGGGAAAAATTGACTTTGGGAGTTTTGTGGTTCCCGTTTTAATGTGTAGTTCTACAACTTGATGTTGTGTTTGCCTAAAGCAATGGAATCCATGAAAAGTAACCTGTGGAGACTGGATGTCAAAATGAAAGGAGTCGTTCATATTTTTTAATCTCGGGGGCTCTCCAAATTGTTATTTTAGAACCCAGTTCTCTTTCAGAATTTTACAGACTTGCTGTCTTTATTCTGGATGGTGATCTCGTCACTTAGCCTGGTGCCATTGACATGGCGATTGCTTGTTATTTCCTTTGGTAACTGAAAAGTTGAAAAAAGTTCCTGTAAAAAGGCACTTACACCTTGTCCAGCCGCCCTCTGGTTCTAGTCTTGACGCTCGCCTGTGTACTTGGGGGAAACACCTTTGCCATTGCCCTGGCCCCGTTCTAGCTCTGTCGGTGGCAACTTCTCTGTGCACACCATGGCTGAGCGTTTCTTAAAGTTTTTCTGATTTATGGAAAAAAAACAGTGAAACTGAGTTAAGGTAATGTCCTATCAATTAGAGAAAGCACTAGTAGGGAGGAAAAAAGAGAAAATACATGAGATGCTTTAATTTACTTGTTCTACTTGCCAGTTACATTACTGTTATGTGCAGTCACGCAAGGCACAATATTTACATTGAAATTTCACTTTGTCCTGGAAATAATGCCCTGGAAATGAAATGTTTCGTGACAAGAAAATATCCAGTGCATCAGCATTTAAGTTTTTGAGGGAAGATTCACAAAATAGTTTTCTGAAACCAAAAAAAAAAACCATCCAACTTTTAGTACTTTTTTAAAAAGTCAGACTGAGTTGCTATCTCTATATCCTGGAATTAAATAAATGCAAATGATTATTTTGCTTTTCTTAACTACAAATAATTCCAATTAATTCAGACTATCGTAATTCACCCTGCTTCACGCAGAAGCCTTCCGATGCTGCAGGATGCATTACACGCCAGAGCTTTCAGCCTGGTATTGATTGATTCTTTGCAGTGGACCTTAAAAATCCATTAAGGAAGAAGTTAGAAAATGTGAATTAATTCTAAGTCCTTTGTTGGTATGTGCAGCTGTAGAAAGCCTTTTCAAAACCATTAATCATCACTCAAAATAGACTGCTAACTTTAAAATAAACTTTACAGTAAATTGGAGGACAAATCCAAGTAAGGTATCTGAATTCATTGTCCCAGTGTACACGAAGAGGTTTCTCAAGTGTTTTACTGAATGTATTTTCAATATTTTTCAATTTACTTTGTTCTGATAAGAATATGTTGACGTGCAGCCATCTGTGCAGAATGATCATTGCTATTTAATAGATAAGGTATGTCACCAGTTTGGAGGCAGCTGAAAAGTGAAAACAATAAAGCTTGCTCTCTCCTCCCAGGTAACACCATTAATCAGGCAAAACTTCATTTGGAACAGAAAAAAACCACTCCTTCTGAAACTCTCACCCATTATTAATTATTAAAATTAATTTGTATTGAATAGTTTATACACCCTCTGCTCCCAACAACATCTCAATCTTAGAAATGAAGTTACAAAAACTTTAAATTTAGACTGAAACCCAATAGGAATGATGCCTGAAGACCTTGGTGGTATTCAATCAATGTGGAGAAGCCTTGACTGAAAGAATAGCTGCAGATTTATTCAAATTGAGCTGTACTTTCATACTTTGTATTTGCTAAACCACATAAAGCAATCTGTTACTGGTTTCGGTGGGCATGTGGGATGATCCTGCAGCAGATCTGCCTTCTCTGGTGTGTCCCTGAGAAGTCCCTCTGAAGGGTCGATGGCTTTGAGGGCTCTCCTGACTCCATGGCAGGGCTCGCTGGCTCCGGCGGCCCCAGGTTTTCATGCGTGGTGTTGAGTTCCTCCAGGCCTGCTGCCTCAGTCCTCCGAAACATCTGTCTGCTGTCGGTTCGTCCTTAAATCACGTGCTTTATGATAGTCTTGTGCGATCGAGGCGTAGGGGAGCTGCACCAAAACATCACAGTTTGGTGGCACTGTTCTGTTTGAGCTTCATTGCATCCCCCCTGGTTCTTGCTGTGTCATTTAATGGCTGGTGGTTTGATGCTGCTTAAAACAGAGCTTTGGTTAAAAAAAAATAATAAATTTGGCAATTTTCCCTCTGTCTCCTAATGGTGTATCCTGCTTATGCTGGGCTTGGCTCTGTCATCGCAGTTATTTATTGAAGGTTTACGCCAAGGACGTTTCAGTAAAAAGGAGACCCAGCACTGGTGGCAGAGTCGCATCATTTCTGAAATGGGGTGGTTGAATTTGGTTAATCTGTTTTTTTTTCTTTACCCTACTTGGATAGTCTGATCAGCCCTGGAGAACAGGACTGTTGTCGTCACAACGAGGAAGAGCTGTGGATCGCCGTGGTGCGCAGGCATATTTTTCCTAAAATTGTTAATTCTTTCCCCAGTGAGGAAAATAAAGAACCTCATTTTATAAAACTTGAAGGTGAACTTGAAAAAACACCGAAAATATTTTCATTGTTCCCCAAAGGTCCCATATACAGTAGTAAACTGCGAACATAATCGAAATGAAACTGGTGAGCTGTGTAATAAAGATTAATCCTTCCCCACTCCGAGAACACACAGTACCTGAGACAACTGCTCTTGTTTGAGAGGTGTGACAGTGAAGTACCACAGTTAATTTCCAGGTGGTTACTAAATTCATTAGTGCTTTATGTCAGTTTGAGAATAAATTTGCATGTTGATTATATAGATTAAAAAACATGCAAAGAAGTTTGAAGCGCAGTCGCACAGCGTGGGCTGGGCTGGGTGGGTGCTGCTGAGCCGGTCGCTAACAAGTGACGTGTTCTTCGAGAAAGTCTGAGTAACATCTTAATGCATGTTTGGAAGTTAAGCTAGGTGATCTGTGAGTTAAGAGAAGCTGCTTTGAAGAATTTTATGGCAAATCGGGTGCTGGAAAGAGGAGAATTGATTTCCCAGCTCGTTATAGCGGTACTGTTCCCATCTCATCATCCTGGTGCAGCGCCCTGCATCTGATGGGACGTCCTGGCCTCGCTGGTGGAGAACGGGACCAGACACACTGCAAGGCTGGGCGGTCAGTCCCGTCAACCCGTGCAAATAGGCAGCTCAGAAATGCAGGGAGGGGGCCAAAAATTAAGTGTTCATCTAGTTCTGAGACCCCTCTGTAGCTTCTGACCCTGCTGGCGTCCTCAACTGCGTGTCTTTGCTCAGATAATCGCAGGAAAGCGTCAGATAAACACGTGCACACCCACTTACCGACGCGTGTCTTGTGTCACCAGTCCCACCTCGTGTGTGCTTGGCCGGCGATACTTGTACTGCTCGGACTGAAGTAAGGGACTTGTTTTACTGCTTTGGGTCAAGCTTAGACTGGAATAGGTGTGGTGGACCTTATCCAGGAGCTGCTATTGATTGCAGTAGTTGTTAAATCAGGACGTACACTGAATGCAGATTATTGTGACCAACGGAGCCCCTGAAGTTTGATGTGCTACAGTAGACAGGAGTCCGCGGTTTTCATCCCCTAACAGAGCGTTTCACGTGGATCGTTAGAGTTGTTTATATAAATACACATTTTTATATATTTTGAAACGTTCTATAAAATGTCTCAAAAACTAAATTTTCTATTAGCAATTCCTTTTGTTGTGGGATGTTTGTGGGTTTTGTGTTTTTTTAAAAAAAAAAGTTCTTGCTTTAGAAAACATATGCAACAAGCTTTAAAAGACCACCATATAGCAGCAATTATAACACAGCATCGATAGTACCGCTGTATTAAAAGTGATAGGACTGTGAAGTCAGACTTTATTATTTCTTTAGGGATTTGCTTTCCTTAATTTGCATAGAACTGTCTTTGGTTAAAGATTGCCAGTCACAAAAGTGCCTCAGTGTTGGGTTGTTTTTTCTGTAGCAGTCATTATTTCTTCTAATGAGAATATATTTTATGCAAAGGTATCTTATATTTATTCTAAGTGTACTCTTTATTTTATTGATGGGTTGTATCTTACTGTATTCAGTTAGAAAACTGTATTTCTTGTGTGTTAATGGTCGGTGGTTTAGCTGCCGTACTGCATTTCTGTTGGTGCAGGTCTGGATGTGTGAATCCTTCTGTCTGGAGCAATTTTGTGCAGCTGGAATAAGTTCTGCTCCACAGAAGGTTACATTTCAAATCTTAGAGGTCTCATAATCAAAGGACAACATTGCTAGGCAATGGGCAGGACTGAGTGTAGAAATTTTTTACAGTATTTGGGTGTGCTGTAACCTCTTCCTAGGAACTGTTGTCAATAGCATTCATTTATAGCAACAATTAAGTGAACAAAAATGAATAAACTTCAGGGATATGCTGTGAGAAGTCAACCAGAACTAAGCAGAAGACCTTGCCATTCAGGAGGTCTTACTCTGCTTGTTTCACAGACCACTGTTCTTCTCTGACTTTTCTAGTTCTCTTTGTAAATAGGTAAGGAATTAAATAATTATATCAAAGGTCACCTTTTGTTCACAGTTACCTCTTAGCCTCCAAACTAACTGCCTGAAGTCAAAACTCATCTGCACTGCTCATCTTTGGGTATGACCCTAGGCAGCTCAAACAGGGAGAAATCACATTCGCTTTTTTCAGCCACACCAAAAAAAAAAATCTTAGGTACTTTCCCCGTGTTTCATGTTGCTTTACCGCTGACGTACACCAAGGTAACGTCCAAATACATTGCTGAGTGGCAGGAACAGACCCCAAACAAGTCTCCATCTGTCCTTCCTTAGATCTGCTGGGCGCAGTGGAAGCTTGCAGCCACTTCTAGGCAGGGCAATCCTGGATGCGATGAGGTTGAGAAGCAACGACTGCAACACTGTTGAATTCTTGAGGGAAGTGAGCGAGAAGATGATTTGTAGAGAATAATTAATTTGACAAATGCCACCTTCCTTTTTTTGTACACTGTCTCTGAATAAATGGGCAGCTTCTCCTATATGTTTGACATTTGCAGCTTCTGCTTCCCAGAAGGTTCTCTTGGAGTGGGAGCTGTAGGTGTGCACGCTGTACCAGCCATGCGGGCCAGCTGCAGGGACCAGCCCTGAGTCTGTGTCACTCTTCAGAGCGTTTATTTCACCGGTAGCATTAGAGACTTCTAATCAGTGTTTGTCCAGCCAACGGCTGAATGGCAGCGACTGTTTCACTTGGGTCAGGTCGCCGTGTCTTACTGCACGGTGGCGTTTGGCCCCGTTCATCTCCCAAGAAGGGTGGAATATCTCTATTTAATGGGACTGCTCCTCTACCGAGGCAGGGGAGCGTGTGCTGCAGGCATTCCCTTCCCACCCACGGCTCTACCTCCCTGCGCCCTGTGTGGTGTCCTGCCGGCGAGGAGAGCCGCCGCACAAATGCAGCGTGGAGGGTGGTTATGCAAGAGCTGCATTGCAGCACGCTGCAGCACGCTGCAGCAGCTCAGCCGGGAGCATCTGCCAGCAGCACCTCCTGTAACAGCGCTCCGGGCTTCAACAGTTCCTTCCCATCACCTGGAACAGGAGCTCTTAGAGAAGATGTTTCCCAATATAACCATTTGCAACAGGTTGTTAACACCAATGGGGTTTTTTGCTTTGTTTGTTGTTTGTTTAGTTGTTTGGGTTTTTTTTTTTAACTTGGCTATAAATACTCTGATGAATTTTTAATGCAAACGCAGGATTCTGATTTAAAGCAGCAGCGACTGGGTTTGTTCTCAAAGTTTTGTGGATTCTTTGATGGGTTTCCTACCATATCCACCACCAATGTTTTTTTAAATTCTTTTTACAATGCATGTGGTCTGTTTTTCTGGTGGGTCACGGGCATTGACTTCTTCCCTCACTTTTTTGTTTGTTACCTTCCAGTTGCAAATCTTGCACAGACATTTGCTTGTGGTGCGACCTTTACGAGTGCATCCCAGTGGTCTGCCCATTGTCCTAGAAAACTGTCTCCGGTGAAGCTCTGTAGTTGTTATTTAAACGGAGCTTTTTATAGACTTGCAATGTAATCTGCATTTCCCAGTACTGAATGCATTTAGAAAACGCTCTGTGCTGGGAGCAAATGGCCTTTGTTTCTGAAGCTCAGGGACCTGCTTTCTCATGCCTTGCGAAGCCGAGCGAGTTGCTGTGGTCCGTGTTCTCAGCAGAGCTCGGCAGACCCGGCTCTTGCTTGGATGTCACCAGCTGGCGAGTTGGTTTACAAGTTTGAATCCTATCTCCCGTAAGCTTTAACGCCTTCTAACCCCGCTCGGTCTTCACTCAAGGAACCGGCAAATGGCATGAGCAGCATCTGCCTGAGCGCTGCGGTGCCCCAGCCCGCAGGTAAGCCCCCAGCACGCAGCTGGGGGGCTTGCAGCTGGCCAGATGTTCGCAGAGGGAGGAGAGGTGTCCCCGGCTGGCGTTGAAAACACACCCAGGGCGAGCCTTACCAGCGAGCTCGGTGCCGGTAACAACCTCCGCAGTAGCTGGCTTGTGGGCGTCTCTCCTAACTCATAAAACCAGTGAGCACCTTGTTCGGGGAGCCCAGAGCTCTGGCACTGGATATTTTTTCCTTAAAAAGGTGTTTTTCTTTAGAGGCTAAAACTGAAGTTTATGGGGTTGTCATGCTTGATGATTGAAAAAAATACTGTACTATTTTTTAGTGCAATTGTTCCCACTAAAATCTGTTATAAAAGAGGAAAAAAAAAATGTGGAATTGAGCAAAGCAACTTGATTATTGATATTCCGAGACATGCCAGTTTAAAGCCTTTTCGTGCTGATTTTTTTTGGTCATTCTCCAAGTGCAGTCATACCAGTGTTTCTTCAATGTCCAAAAATATAAAAGAGGGGCACAAAGTGCAAAATAAACCTATGGCAGGTTTTAATCTCTCAATTCCCCCTTTATTTTGAGAAATACGGGAAACGCCAACAAAAATGTTTAGAATGATATTGACAAGATATGAATAATCACCAGATACACCGAGATCCAAAAAGAAATAATTTGCATGGGTTTCTGTCAAGTTTTGAAGGTTATTGTGACAAATGGGAAGTGTTCTTTGGACACTTGCATTGATTGGTAGGAGATTTTGTACTGTAATGCAGATGGCACTATGAATATACGGTGTTATTTCGTATTGCTGCTCTGACAGCTGAAGTGGTGAAGCCAGAATAAATGCAGTGAATACTTTCAGGGCCAAATTTCCACTTAGTTGAGTTTGGATCAATGCTTCAATGGTTTCATTATCCCGCACATTGGGCGAGAGGTTCATCGTTTCTCTGCTTTTCCAGCAATCATTAAACAATTAAGAGATTAAAATAGCATTCAGTGTTAAATGACGGTAAACTGGGGACACCAGTGAAGCAAAATTGCTGGTTTTAGACATAGCATGGGTTGTTGATACTGCATTTGTTGGGCTACATTTTTACTGACTTGGATATCCCTCTCCAAGTTAGGAGCACAAACCAGAACACCCCATATTTGAATATGGAGTTAGTGGCAAACATGCCCCCTGCCCGTACACCAGAGAAACTTCTACGGTGTGGTCTGCTAAATATTTCTGAACATAAATAATTACCTTTTTTTTTTTACCCCCGTGCCCCCTCAGCAGAAGTGCCTTTTGTTTTTCCATAATGCTCTTTCTGTGCCTTATGTGAAAGAGAAGATAACGGGTTCCTCTGCCCACGGTGAAGATGTTCTGCTGGAGGCCTATTACAGACCTTCTGAGCAGAACTTTCTTCTCTGTTACTGCTTCCCTGGCTGCAAAGCTTTGCTTTGAATTAGTTAAACCTCTGAGTCAGAGGAATAATGAGTGGTTCTCAGTAGCATTAAAAGCCAGAGAGTACCCAGGGTGACTTGCGTGAAGCGATACCCTTTGCACTGAAGCGCTGGATTTGTCTTTTTCCAAGATGGTCTATCACTTCAGACGCTGTTGCCTTCAAAATGGAAGGGGTTTTGCTCAGAAGTGCTCACACCTCATAAGTCTGTAATTGCCTCCCGCATTAAAGCGGCGCTTCAGCAGTCTGACTGGTTTAGTCCAACCACTTTTCGCACATGGTTGTCTTGAAAATGCGATAGAGCTTCAGCTGTTTGACTCCATCTGACTTGCAATCCTTGTTTTATCATCTGAGGGGACACCAGCTGAGATTATTGTGTTCGCTTTCTCTCCCTAAGGCTGGATTTGTTTCAAAACCCCTCTGCGATATTTTAGAGCTCGCAGGCAAAAGGCAGTGCTTGCTGGAAGGGTGACATCTTTTCATTTGCTTAGACGGAGGTCAAGTGAGTAATTTGCACAAAATCTCCCAAACGACAGCGTGGGTATTTATGCCACTCTTCGTCACCTGGAAATCAAAGGACGGCTTAACTTTTATGTTTAATATATGGTGAGATATCGATCTAGTGACAAGAGTTGTTCCCCGGGCGCTGTCCCCCAAACTTATTTCTTTGTAGGCAACAATCAGGTACAAAATATTTCACATACAGTAAAAAAGCAGAATTGTCTCCAGGAAGATAATGGGCCTCTTTCTTCCTTGAGATTAAGGACAGAGATTTAACAAAAAACAGTGCAGTAAAATTGACTCGGATTTTTTGTGTGGTTTCTGAAAAAGTTAGTGCAGATCATATGTAAATGATCTTAAAAATAGGATTATTTTTATTAAAAAAAAAGGCGTGAAAAAAATGAGCTGCCTTCCCTCTGAAGGCTCTTTTAGATCCCTCAAGCTGTGCTGGCCAAGGACTGCTGAAGGCTTACTGTTCACTTCAGCTAGTTATAACTGACAAATTATAACCAGACCCTGAACTTCAGGATTGGGTGATTTTGTGGGCTGGTGGAAGGTTTTTCTTTGGGGTGTGCAGAGCCCATCGCAGCAGCTCTGCTTAGGGCAGGATGAGCTGGTGTGGAGGGGATCACACCATGTCCCTCCTCGCTTCTGCGAAGTGGGTCTGACATGTCGTTGGAGTTGGCTGTGCACCACCAAAATGGGACAGTAACTCCAGAAGACATTCTTGCTCCTCTGAGGCTGAATTTCAGCTTTTCCTTGACTCTGCAGCATGAGCCTGCGTTGTCCGCCACCATGGGCTGTGTCTTAATAATCCTGGAAAACTTGGAAATATGCAAGTGGTTCTTTATTTCTTAGCTTTTAATAAAAAGTCTGCAGTGAGAAGGTCAAGTCTGTTTGACATTGCCAGGATGCTGGTATTCTTGGAACAACCATCTGTTCAGCGTGCAGTGAAAAATTGGTTTATGACTGCCCAAAGTCACTTTAGCTCATGAATAAAATAATAATAATAATAATAATAATTTAAAAAAGAAACCAACAAACAAAAACCCACCAGTATTTTACCACTTCCAACAAAGAAATTACCATTGGGGAAAAATTAGTGTTTATATCCTTGACTTGATGAGTTATGGTTTGTTAGTGATCTGATTTAGGTATTATTGGCCCAAAGGAGGACATGGAAATTGAGCCCCCGGGACGGTCACTGTGTGACCGAAAATCTTGGTCGACAGGTCAGCTGTAATGAGTTACACAAGGGCACAGGGGAGGGAGGTCAGGGACTTGCTGTGGGGAACCACACTGACTGACAGAGCTTGAAATAAGAAAATAAATAACCTGTATATGCTCCACTCCTATCTGAGGCAGAAACTGGTTTGTAGATTATTTTCCTTTTCTCTCTGCTACATTAATGCGTTTCATGAAATTGTGAAAGCTTCGGCAGACTGGGAGTCTTTTTTTCCATTTCTTTGTTCCTTTCTTTTTTTCTCCTGGCAACTTCAGTATTTCTTCTCCTCTCTACTACTCTCTCTTATTCTTCTTTATGATTTTTACCAGCTGCTGCATTTTCATGTTTCTGCTCTTCTTCGCTTAAGGGCATGATCCAAAAATACGATCCGGTGACTTCTGCAGGTTTTGTATTTCACTGGTTGGCCCCGAAATGTGTCATTGGGCTTGGGCAATAGCGGCGCTTGGTGCGAAAGGGCCGAGCGAAGAGCTTGCGGGTGGGGAAGTTCTTGGCTGTTCACATGAAATGGAAGGCCCTTGCGATGACGCGACAATGAGAAGCTTTGGTAAGGCACTGTGCGTGGCAGGCTGCTGGAAATGATTAAAATTACAAAAAAGCTTTCTGGTGTGGGAAGTTTCATTAAAAGTTACATCTCCGAGTTCAGTCTCAATTTAATAAGAGATAACATCTCCAGCTTCTTAAAATTTAATTTGGTAGTTTATGAAGAAAATAATTAAAACATATTGTAGCGTAAGTCAATTTTTATTTCATAGGGAGTGTATATAAAAAAGTACCATTCATACTGCAGCAAGAGTTTATATTGGTCTGCAAATTTCATTTGTCCTTATTGACACAACATCCACTAATCCAAAGTAAATGGGAAGGAGATGATTGATTTTTATTTTTTTTTAATAAAGGGTGATCTTGACCTTCAGGCTACGTAAAGTGAAAGTTGGCGGAAAGTTTGGAAAAATTACAGCTTTGTGGGGAAAAAGTATGTTTCTAGGACTTAACGGTAAACTGGTGCTCCCTGTCTCTGGGAGACAGAGATAAACCAAGGGTTTCTGCGTCCTGTACTCATACCAAATAGTGTGTTAGTGCACTGGCAGTTTCACTGTATGATGTGCAGAGTAATATCAACTAACACCACTCTGCCCATGGTTTCCAGGCCGTAGTCACTAACTAATGTCTTCTCTTGGTCACTGCTAACTTGAAGGCAGGTGAGCAAAATATGACCCAATAACTGATCTTCAGTGATCTCAAGCCTGAATCCTAGATGATAAAAAGCTTATCACTGGGGACCTTATCCTCTCTTGGCAGACTCCCATTACCTCTGTTCCCTGACTTTCCCAGCACAGTTTTGCTTTGGGGATAAGCAGGAGTGCATCCTCTTGTCACTTGCTTGGCTGGGAATCCAAAGGTAGAGCCCCTCTTATTTGACATAAAACTTGTCATGGCTCTTCCCAGGTCTGTCTCCTGTTATGACCAGAAAATGTTCAAGAGCGCTTCACCGGCAGGGCATTTTTCTTGTTTCAGAGAGTGTTTTGAAGATTGGATTTACCTCTGGAATGGTTTTAATCAAAGTATCTTTTTCTTTCTATCACTTTTTGGACACTTTACAGGTTTCAGTAACTGCCTTGAATCAAGTCCATAAGTATGTCTAACATGCCAAAAATAGATTAATCTCAAGCCTCTATTACAATTACCACTTTGGATTTCTGTATCCCTTACCACTTAAGTGGTTTACAAGCAATTACATACTAAGTCTTCCAGAGCCTCTTGGAAGGAGCTTTTCCCACCCCGGTTCACAGAGAGAAGCGGAGCATTGGATGGCGTCAGATCCTGGCCCGCGATGTGCAGAACTCCAGCACTTCCTCCGTGAAGCGCAGAAGGGAGCTTGCTCCGCTGGTAATCCCTCTTCAGCAGACTTGCCCGAGGTAATGTAGCAGCGGAGGCAGAAAAGGAGAATCCAGATCTCCTGCGTTCGGTCCTGTCCTCGAGTGCAAAGTAGATTTAATAAGGTTGATGCGCTGCTGCCGACAAGCTTGCTTCTGTTCTTGAATGATGCTGGTAAGGGTTAGAAGCCCTTAAGCCAGGTAGATGGAAAGGCAGATAGATGCTCAAGTCATTGCTCATGTAAAAATGGCACCTGATGAGAAAGATTAACTGTGTGTTTAGGAAGCTGCTTGCATAAGTCACAGTTAATCCCTTCCTCGTGGCTTCTTAGCACTGAGCAGATTCGTTGTGAATAATGGAACCTGGTGCCATTTTATCTGTGGTCTTTCCTTTGTTATTACCTTGAGGAACAGATAATGCAAACATGAAATTAAGAATTACCTGAGGATTGTGTTCAATAAAGTAGCTGGGAGTCTCCCAGCGTTCAGAAATAGATATGAAGGCCTTCATGTACACATTTTCACAGAATCACAGGATGTGAGGGGTTGGAAGGGACCTCGAAAAATCATCTAGTCCAACTCCCCTGCCAGAGCAGGACCACCTAGAGCAGATCCCACAGGAACGCATCCAGGCAGGTTTTGAATGTCTCCAGAGAAGGAGACCCCACAACCTCTCTGGGCATCCTGTGGTTTTCACAACCATTTGTTTTTTTTTGGACTTCAGTAGTTACTTGGTTTAGATACATGGAAATTAATTTGGTGAACAGTTGAAGCCTCCTGTTGTGTGTTAGGGCTCCGTGTAGGTTGGAGGTTTGACGTGAGTGTCAGGTCCACGCTGGTTGTTTTGGCAGGGTGCTGGGAGGGCAGCAGTGTGGCTGTGCCCCGTCCCCTGGCTCAGTGCATGCTGTGGCACCGGGAACTGAGCGGGACAGCCAGAGTTTCGTGTTCCCTAAGCTGTGTGACAAAGCGAGAGCCGCCCGCGGTCCAGTGGAGTAGAATCACGGAGGAGCTTCTGACAGGCTCAGCTCAGCACGGGGAGGGCTGCGCCTCTGCCTTTTTCTGGAAGGGCCAGTTCTGCTGGTGATGTTACTGGTTTAATGAAATAAAAGCTTGGAACAAGGAGAGAGCTGGCCTCATAGCCAAGTTAGTGAGGTCAGTGTAGGTGGAGGAGCAAAAATAGGAGGAGGAGCCTGTGGAAGTACGTGGAGTGGAAATGGGAGGGTATGCGACGAAGTATATAGCACGTGGTTAATCCTCATCACGGGTGGAGAGCTGGAAACGGGCTCTGCAGTGCATACATGTGGCTGTTGTACAAAAATAGGACAATATTCATTTAAGTGCTGGTGAACAACAGTGATTTTTTTAAAAAAACAGGATTTTCTTGCTCAGATAAGATTAAATTGAAACATGGCGTTGCCATCTCTTCTCTCAACCCCTAACACCAAAAGGCAGGAAGAATATAAGGAGGACCTGAAAACCTTGGTTCCTCTGGAGGAGAGCTCCTGCAAGGAAGGAATTGAGCTGTGCCGGCCACGTGGGGTCCTGCTGCAAGGACCAAGGGCAGGAGCGATGCCAGCAGCGAGGTACGGCACAGATCTTTGATAGGGCAGTTCAGTTACTCCTGTTTCAGAACTTACTTTACCAACAGTGAGGTTTGAAATGTGATGTTTCATAGTTGTGCAGAGGTAAATCATTATTCTGCCTTTTCTGCTCAGAAAATTACAATATACATCACTATAAGCCTGAATAATCCAAGTACTGTTGAAAAGACATCTTATTTTTTCTCCTAGGTTGCTTAATTAATTTCTTTCAAGTTTTTTTATACTGTTTGATGAATGTTACTTCAAACTACTGTCAAAGGGAATGTGAGGAGGGAAAAATGAGCCACCTACATCCTGCTCGTAATACAACTGTATCTCCCTTGAAAAACAGAGAATTAATAAAAATAGGTGTTAGCCCATATGCTTGACAGAGAGCATTTAGAATTGTCAGGCATGTTTCTAGTCTAATTATCCTTGTTGGGAGATTTTGTAAACTAAAAAAAAGAAATCTAAGTTAAATAAAATTCAGAGGCAGGCCAGGATATTTGAAGCTCTACTTTCAAACCAGTAAATCAGTTCTTGTTCTTGTTTGTGTTGTTACCTTCTACCCATTGACCTTTCATGCCGTATTCCCGTGAAAAGCACAATGAACACATCTGGTAATGCTATGAACTGGGTTTGTTTGAAGGTTATTAGACATCTACATGAGGAAATGTAACAAAACCGAACAACTGTACAACGTTTTGTGTGCAGAAGAAAGCCTCCAGGTGGAATTACATGGACAAGTTTTCATGGCCCTTTATTGTGATTGAACTGAAAGGCTGAATATCTGTTGTTCCTAATGCTTTAGGTTTTGTTAACATTTGGAGGTGTCTGATCACTAGACTGACATGAAAACAATACCCTCTGAAGTGATCACAGTGCAAACCGTTATGAAAGGAAAAGGGATGATTCTGTCTATTAAAGTTTACAAATACAGCCCCCTTAGGTAAAGGGAGGGGGCAGAGGCAGCCGGAGTTGTCAGAAACCCCCCCACCCTGACATGCCGCTGTGCATCAAGGTGTGAGATTATTAGAAATGACTCTAATTATGACGATTCTTGGGCTGGGGAGCCCCAGTTTAGACCTTCCAGGGACGTCAGTATGCACTAGCTATTCAGCTGCAGGTTGCACACAGTTAATACACTTGCCTTGCTTCTGCTTCCAGCTCGGCCCGCTGTGGCATTTCCTCACCTCACGATGCTGAGTGAATAATTTACGGGTGAAGTTGGTCTTTTTCTCACATTTCTGTTTCCCATTTCAAAAATCCTTGCTGAAAAATTTATCAGAATAAGCCTTTTTCTGTAGTTTTTTTCCTGAGGAGGCCCTAAAGTTTCTGGTGCCTAATTGGAGGTTCCCAGAATCCACTTTCTCCTGTGAATACACACCAATTTAAAGTGTCTGTTTTGTGAATGTTTGACCGGGTTACTTCATAAAAACTTTCTGTGCTGGTGAATGTTACTCCCAGGGAAGTTCCCTTTTCAATATTTGTGGAAAACACACAAAGGACAAGGACACAGCTGAAGTCTCTTAATTTGCAAATGTATTTGAATATTCATGATGCCTATTTTAATACTCACCCACTTTCTACTCGTGTGAATGCAGCGTGTCTGTTTTAAGGTCGAATACATCTGTGGCAATTTGTTTTGTTATCAGAAACATTAACGTTGGGGGGGAAAAAAACTAGTGCAAGATTTGGCCAGCAGAAATCCTTCTGCCTGACTGAGGGCTTAAACTCATAAATCGCAGAGGGTGGCTTCCTCCTCCAGCCGGAGGGCTCAAATAATGAATATTATGGTCAAGTGTACGCAGTGTGTGACCGTTGGAAGGGCCACCCTGGCGCCCCAGGTGCCAGAGGAGCCGAGCTGGGGCTGTACAGAAATGCCCCTCCCTTGGTGAATCGCTTCTCATCGCACGCTGCGCTCGGCAGACTCGTATCCCGAGGTGTTTAGAGGCAGGCACGGATGAGAAGCACTTTGGACCCGGTCGGAAAGAAATTCATTTTCCATTTGAAACCAGTGCTGCTGAAAACCATTCCTTCTCTTCCCTGCTCGGCCCACAGCATCCAGCGCTGCTCTCCATTCGTCTGGTGCCTGTCGACAGCTCTTCAAATTGCCTTATGGGGAAACTTCCTCCTACGTGTTACTTGAACATTTTAATGTTTTCCCCTGTCCTGATAAATGATGTTGCCAGCAGAGATTACGTCTTTTCAGGGCTGGCAAACACTATTTCTTACCTGGTGGCTTATTGTGAATACAATTGGAAAAAAAATGATAACATTTTTTTAAAAGTATGGTGGAATAAAGGGGGAAGAGAAATTTTTTGTCTCACACCTAGTAGTTGCAGAGAGAGGGAATTCCTACTCTGATTATCTCCGGAGTGTGCAATTTTTGTTAGTGGACTTGGTGATTAAGTACTTATCTGAAAAGCACGAGTGTCACGGGCTGTTGGCTTCCCGAGGTTGCTGTGCTGGCACATGGAGGAAGGTCCCCACCGTCACCTCGTGAGTGGTGTGGGCTGTCCCCTCCGATGGAGCAGTGGAGGAGATGACTTCTGCCCAACCGAAGGTGGTGGCGTGGCGGGGAGCCTGACACCTCAGACATATTGGTTTTAAATGCCATGTGCTTGGTTCCTTGGGTAGAAGGAAAGTCCTCCCATTTGTCTCCTCTTTGAAGGCACAGATGTTCTTACCTCCAAAGTGTCCTCGCTGCTCCTCAGTGCGCTTGAGGTTGTGTGAACCAGCGTGATGCTGGTACCGTGCTGCCTCTGCTGATGGCTTTGGTGTGGTAGTGGTGAGAGCTGCTCAATAAGAACTACTTTGGTAGGTACAGGAGTGGCATTTTTGCGTACCTGAGATCCTCTCTAGATCTAAGCTCCCTTATAGTTTAGTTTGTTTGAAAAGAATTGCATTGGTTGAACAATTTCCATGTTTGTAATCTGTTAAATGATTGCTTTCTCGCTGTTGGTCTTCAAGATGTTGAGCAAAGTCGATGGAAGTAAGGTACCCCATTGCACAGAAGTTCAAACCCACATGGGAGTACCCACAGCAAAAGTGATTTTGCTCAAACCCATAGAAACTTTTAAAATTAGCGCAGTTTATTCCAGTTCTTCTGTGTTTGGGGGTGTGGGGTGGTGGTATGGCACTCCGTTTTAACTGGTACAAAATCAGCCGTATTGAAAGTGATGCAATTTTTCTACATGTTTTGTCTTGTAAGAATTTCTTAATGATTTATATAGCCCTGTTTTGCTATTGATGGAGGAAGTATTCGGAGATACCCACTGCGATCTTCTGCAGATGTCATATATACCCTCCAAAATTAACCTATATTCAGCAGCAGATAATTTATCCACTGTTTCAAGGTGTAATCTCAAAATCTCAATACCTTGTTTCATCTCTTACTCAATTATGTCAATAATCCCTTAATTGACTGCTGTACTTGCCTGTTCATGTATTCATTGAACTGTGCTGGAAATACTTTGTTAGAGAAGTTATCTTATTATTCAGTATAATTGCAGGATAGTACCTATATATTGGGGGAGCAAGAAGGAAAAATTACTTGTCAAGTTTACCGAAACCCTTCAGGAAGTCAGCATAAAACACCCTAAAAGCTTTGATTTCCAAACCAGCTGAGTGCCTCTCCCCGAGAGCCTGCCCAGTTGAAGAAGTAACCAGCCACACTGACAACTAGAAACCTTGGCCAGAGGGTCACTACGAGGTGGCCGGGTATTCTGGCTGCGAACATGGACTAGAGAAAATACTCCTTGCTATGTTGGACAATACAAGAGAGGAGATGCACAGGGCTGTAGCTCTTAGCTGAGTCCTCTGTGTGTAATATAAATATATAAATGTTTTCTGGTCTTCATGTTGGATCCTTCGTGTGGGAGCCGGGAGGAGGAGGAGAGCAGCTGTGCATCTGAACTGACTTCTGGCGAGTCAGCACATTTACCTTGGACACCAGCCTGACCTTCAAAATAGAGGGGAGAGCAATCTGTCCTGACAAGCTCTCTCTAGGACTTTCAGGTTGTGTTAATTCTCCCTCTCTGTTTCAATTACCTAAACATTTATATAATTGAAAAATTGATTTCAGCACAGCAAAGGAAGCTGTAGAGCAGATACTGTATTTTGTTTGCTGTGCAGCCCATAACTAACAAAGCAACAATTTCTTTATTACAGGATGAAAGCACACCTAAGAAACACGCTGTCAGTGGTGTCAAGAGGAATGTGGCACGCCGCACCATTTCTGAGCTTTAATACTTTCATTTATTTTCAAATACTTTGCAGAACCGCCGACACCTGGCATATAGGCTGTGTGCCATTAAATCATACCGAATAAATGTCTGAGAGAGTTTTTGGTACTACTGTACCATTCAAACCCTGTACTGTCACTGTAAGGCAAAAGAAGAAACATGCTATTAAATTTTTTTAGAAGAGGCAGTGCACTCGCCCATGCAGTGTTTGTGTGGAACTTACTCTGGTAAATTTAGGGTATGTGCTATTCTGCATAGCAGTGAAGCATATCCTTAAGTCTCACTGAAATATAGAAGACGACAGGGATTACAAGTCTTTCCTGAGGAGCCGGAACAGAGCCCATTAAGATATTGCAAGTCATGCAATTCAATGGCCCTGAAAGTATAATTTGATTGTAATTCAGGAGGTTGCTAAAAGGAAATCCATACTAGGCTGTAAGATAAGCAACAGCGAGAAGTGTATTTACTACAAGTGGTTAAATGTGAGGTGGGTGAGTCTCTTATCTCTTTTGTCTGCAGTTTATCACCACTGAAGGCAAGTAAAAGGGGAATAATATCTAGTTCACAAGAGAAGATTGGATTAAGCTTTCCCAAAGGTCTTATGGGAGTTATTTCCATTTCACTCTGGCCTGGATTAGCCTAACTCCTTCAGGCTATTTCCAAATCTGTAAAGGAGAAGGTCTTGGTGCACGGGAGGGAGGGGAGGATGGCCAGTGTGGTGTTTCTTCATGGAGGAATTCGACTTCTGTAAAGGAGTTAGGAGACTTGCAAGTCCTACCTGAGTGTGGGACTTCTTTTACTGTGGGGCTCGCTTTTTCAGATTCCTTTTTGCTATGCAAGCTTATTGCTTTGTAATGGGTGTCTTTTATAGGGGTTTATTAGAATCATGATTTATTAGAAGAAACCTAGGTGCTCTCCTATCTTGCTGGGGTTATACTCGCTGCCCTTGTGTACGGCTCTAGTTCAGCTCAGTTGATGCATGTGAAATAGTTAATGAAATACTGGACTGGACTTGAGGTGGTTCAGTTTGTGTGCTATGATACTGAATTTTTTTGTTATCTCCTTGTTACCGTGTACAACCTTGGAACGAGCCCTTTCTAAAATACCCCTGGAGGAAAGGTAGATGCAGGACGCGTAGCACAGAGCAGCGTTCCCTTGGCTGCCGAGGAGCGTGTGAGGGTGCCTAGCGTGCTGAGAGGGCAGTCTGTCCACGGCGAAAGTACAGGCAGCGGCGTCGAGAGAGGCAGTGCAGACGTCTGCCGTGTGCGTGCAAGAGACCGACACCGCTGAAGAAAAATTACTCGGACAGAGACGCGATACAGAGCATCCCATGTCGGTGTTTCCAATTAACTTTCGTTGTATGAATCCTTAACTTTTCCCTTAACTTTCACTGTAGCCATCAAGAGGGAAAAGGCAGCCAGTCTCTCTCTGCAGAATCCTCCGTGGCTCACGGTGTGACTTGGAGATAGCCCCAGGTTTTTTGCGTTTTATTTCTGTGCGAGAAGGAATTCTGCAGGAGCAGAGCTCGGGGCGAGCATGGTCCTGCTCCAGTGCAGGGGAAGGATGCTGCTGCTTCTGCTGTGGTGAAATCCAGGCTCTGTCAGTGCCTCTGTTCCACCTGCGTTATATTAATTTTAGTGGAAATGGTGCAGTCTGGCTGCAAGGTGGTTCTCAGTCACAAGTACTGGTTAGGCAGGGTGGGTTATCCAAGCGAAGGCTGATTATGCAGAGGAGATGATTTTGTGCTTCAGAAGTATTTACTGTCCAGGTATTCAGATTTTTTTCTTAGCCTTTTTCAAATATATCCTAATTTGCTTTACATGCATGTGTATGAAAAAGAGAATGCGCTTACGGAATATTATGTTTTACTGCTCCAGTGGTAGCTTAACTTTGAAGAAGCGGTCACAAATAGACACTCATCACTTTCCAGCTAATACCATGCTGTTTGCAAATGGAACAGGAGAAAAACTCCACATCTCAGAGGCTCTGACAGGTAACTGTGAGGAAGTTTGTAACAGCCCTTGGAGCTCAAATGAAGGGCAGCTTTCCCTGCTTTTTCATTTTAAGGAGGGAGGCAGTGACTCTTGCTCACTAATGGACAGCGCTGATCAGCACAGCATCTTCCCATTCGTGTTGGACCTTTGATTTTTCGGGGACCACACGGTTCTAACGCTTTCCTTATTTCTCTCTGGTTACTGCAAAAACTGCTGCATCTTCTTTGAGCTCCTGGGCACTATGAGACATCTCCTAGATGTTGAATCTTGTCATTTTCGATAAATCTCCGCAAACCACAGAGCTCAGCTGAAACTGCAGCTCAGCGTCCTGAAGTGCCAGTTTAATCTATTTCTAGCATTGGAAAAAAAGTGGGAGTAAAGCAAAAAAACTTGTAGCTTTATACCAGTAACAACAATAGGAACGAATTTGCTTTCAGGAAATAATTTAATTCCTGAAGTATTGGAGATAGCTTTTGAGTGTCATGTTTTACAGCGCCTAAGGTAGGGGAAGTATCCTATTGTTGTGGCTTTTATTAAAAAAAAAAAAAAAGCCTAAACCTTTTTCCTCTAAAAGTTCATTAAAGTGCAGTTTTATTTTACTCTTTTCCACACTGGAAGTGCAAGTGGAACAGGCTTCTCTTGGAAATCCTGGGGATTGTTTTTGCCTTAGCATTGTGGGATGACTTCTTGTGAATGTGCTGCTCATACTGTTTTATCTGAGCTTGTGACCTGGAGGGATTGAGTATTAATCATAATGGTGGAGAGGCCAATGGCAGTTCTTCTTAAGAGATGATTGATTACTCGCCAGGAGAGCTAGAGGAAGCTTTTAAAGACAAAATTGGCTACCTGTTTGCCATTAGAAAGCCAGCAAAATTAGGTCTCTATGTTTTAGTCTTTGAAATTTCCCTCTGGATTTGCCAGGGTAAGAGGACAAATTTCACCACTGTTTTCATAACTCCATCTGGGTTAAGATTGTCCTTAACGCAGCAGTTGCCATCAAATTAAATGTCAGACGAATGCCACAGATGAGAATTAAGATTTGGATGCCATGTCTGCCTGGTGCTCGGGATCAGACAGAGTTTATTTCCTTGCAGATGCTAATCAGCAGCTTCGCTGGCTCTGAATGGGCTCCAGCTCTCCAAGAGGTCGTGGACAGAGATTCTGGATGTCACCACAGGCTGATGGTAGTCAGGTCTGTGGTTGTGTAAAATAGTAAAACCCATCCTCCTGTTTCAGCCTACTCTCTTTCTCAGGCCAGCGAATTTCATACTTACTGAAGGATGCTTAAGGCATTCTAGAGCAAGCACTGCCTTTTCACGTATTTTCACTTGTGGATTCTCTCTGTGCCTGGACATCTCTTTTGTGTGTGTGGGATTGGGTTTTTTGTGTGTTTGGGGGTCACTGTCTCAAATTAAAACTGTTCAGTGTGATGTCTTGTCAAGAATCATGCCCCTCAAAACAGCAGCCTTGCTTTGATGTTTGGGTCGCTGTAGGTTTCTCTCCAAATACCATTATTATCTAGAAAATCTGCAAGCATATCTATAATCTTATGGAGTATATAGAGGTACATGTAAATGTATCTACAAGTGCACTCAGGCCAGGTATTAGGAATAAACAGGATGACCACCTGTTTAGCATTCAACTTCATCTATCTAAACTACCATTTTCATTTGTACTGTGCTTGGGACATACAAATCAATGCCAACAAAATAAAATTGCTTTGCTTAATAATCCTTTGTGCCGGGGTTGTCAATAGTTCATTAGTCTTGCTTTGCATCTGTCAATAAAAGCTGCAATTGAGAAAGAGAGAGCTCAAGGAAAGAAGTGCGTATATTCTAAAGGGGAAAGAGCTGTCTTCCCCTTCGGCCACCCCTTCTCTCCTTTTGATTGTAGGCTGCGTGATGTGGTCACGATACATGCACAGTGTGTTTTCTCTTTAAACAGGTCAGAGGATGGTATATGGTTTCATTTATTTCTGAAGAGCCCAAAAGGGATCTCGAGCCTCTGAGCTATACTCACACCATGAAAACGCATGTGTGAGACACTTCCACAACAGGATCTGGGATTATTTTAGCTGTGCTTTGGGTTTTGCCTCTCATCAAGGTAAGTTGTCCCTTCCTGGCTAGAAATCAGTGTGCCTCTGACCGAGATGACACCATGCCGCATGCTCACTAGTGAGTGCCCCTTCCTGGGCCGTCTAGGTGCTCCTCACTCATTACCCCAGTTTATGTCGCTTGACACAAGAGGTTGGATGTTATCCCAGCAAGGTGGCATGGCTTCAGGTGATGATATTGTACTCACATAATCTTGCCAAGGTCATCTCAGCAGCATTTTGTGATCTGGTTCCTCTGAATCTGTGTCACTAAACTCTACATATTATGCCAGAGACAATGTGCGTACCACTTTGGTGTCACCAAACGAAACTCCAGCACTCCCCTGGTAGTTCCATCTTTTTAGCAATTAATTAAAATACAGCATAGTTTGACTAGAATTGTGTCATTAATTAGATACCAAATAGTTGATGGCTTCTGGGATGTCACTTCATTTCTTTCACCACCATCATTATATAGTTACAAGTTTTACTGCTGATGGCATGCAATGGTTTAAAAAAAATCATCAAACCGGTAGATGTTGAGTGGTGGAGCAAAACATCTGCATCATCAGGGTGGTTGGAACTCCTGTAGCACTGGTGTACAGGACAGAAGCCTTGGGTGGGTGTGCTTGGCTGGGTACAAATGGGATTCCTGGTCACAGAGGGACTTGCTGTGGTTACTTGGAGGATGCACTAGGAGGTACAGTAGCACAGTTGTGTCCGTTGTTCTTCAGCTGAGAAACCTCTGGAGGCTGGGTAGGTGTTTGCAGACTGGAGCTCCACCATGACCCTATGGTTAAGGTACATGTGTCAGAGTCAGCACATCTAAGAGAAGCAGAGAGTTTATGTAGCCCTGTAAAGCAGTTGCAAAGATCTCAAGGGATATGCAGAGTTTATTCTGAAAAAAGGAGCTAAGTGAGACAAACCCCTCTGGCTGCCTGGTGCTCCAGAAACAAGTTGTTGAACGTAGGTGTACCATGTTAAGTAGACCCAGTGAAAAGTTTTGCCTGAAAAACTGTTTTGTCAGCGTATTGTTTCAATGAATGTTTTGTGAAAACATCTTGATTTCTTCAGGTTTGCCTGTTGGAAAAACATCGATCATGGTTTTGGGTAATTCTGGTGCAAGACAAATCTTCTTCAAATTTATTTTATGTCCTTTTCCTTTTTGCCACAGGAAAAAAGAACAGAAGATTGAGAAGTTATAATGTCTTCAGAATATAAAAACAGTTTCTCATACCCTTTGTTTAATAATGTACTGCTGAAAATGACAAATGGAAAAAAAATTAAAATTTGCCAACTGAAAAAATAATTTATTTTGAAATTTCTGACAAGATACGTTTGCCTTGTTTGAAAAGTCAATTTGATTCATATGCAAGTTAGAAAAGTGAGCTGGTACCGCTAGGCTCCAGCTGAACAAAACCGATTTGTATATAAAGGACAGAGTGATTTTAAGCTTCTTCTTGTGTTACAGTGTTTTCTATCAATATTTCATCATAAGAAGTCGGTGCGGTGAGTTACTTTGAGCCTCGCTTTGCCGGCGCAGGTAAGCTGTCTCTCTGTTCGAGTGTCATTCTTCGATGGTTTTCTCGGCTGATAAAAGTTAGCGAGGGGAATGAAAAGGGACAAATGCTCATAGCTATCCAGAAGAACAAGGAGAGAATGAAAGAATTGTAGTTCTTTTTGAAATGATATCTCTTCCTTTCGGGCTGCAGGAGTCTCTGCAAGCCCTAAGCGTGTCCCCCACGGTTCAGGCATCCGCCGCCTCCAAGATGCCGAGATGAGCCGCTGTGGGCAAATATTGCCCGCAACCGCCTTCTCCTGCGATTGCCTGCTTTGAATGTGGCAGTGTGAAGAGTAGTTCCATTAGCAGGTGGTGCTCTGGGCTTACGAGGAATGCTTGAAAAATCTGTTTTCATGAGCACTAACGATCGGAAACTTCTGATCTTTCCTCTGCTCCAGGCCAAAGGCAGATGTTGTTCAGAAAGATTATCCAGTAGAGTCAGCTTAAACTGAGCTTTCCTCGACTATCCTAGAATTTTGAATAAAAGCCCTCAGATGTCCCCACCCCACCAAAATAACCCACATTGTCTCCAGAGCTGCAGCGTAATGACACGTGGTCGGCTGACCACTACTGCAGCAACAGGCAAGACCAAGCCATGGGAAAACAGGACAGTTCGAAGGTAAGAGGATTTTTGGCACATTTATCCACTGTCTGTTCCTTGCAAAGCTCTTCCAAGGCCTGAGTGTAGCTCTGACTGTCACACTGTGTTTGAAGATCAGATCCAAGAAATGACTCAGGGCCCATCGGTGTTGCCAAACCACTTCACTCCCTTGTTTGCTCCTGGTTTTTGCCGTCTGATTGCCCATGCTAGATCTGAAACGAGCCAGCTAGTTTCCTCCAAGAGGAAACTCTCCAGGGCTGCTGTCACGGATGCAATGTGTATTCTCATCATCATGCTGTCTCACAGCTCTGAGCTGTGAAACATCTCTGGTATCTTGGACCGATGTCACCATTCTGCCGTAGGGTTGCCTTATGGGCCCCGGTGGGTGTGCAGTGCGGATGAGGCCATCTCCTTCAAGAGGGGACTGCTCCTGAGCCGTGCGCTCTAATCCCGTAGGCCAAAGAGGGGAGAAATTGCTCTGGGTTGGACTGATGAGCCTACGATGGGGTGGATTGCTCTGACTGGGCAGCATTGCGGGGAGTTGCCTTAGTTGTGAGTGACACGTGGATTTAGTAACAATTTAAAATTCACAGCATACTGTGAAGGTAACTTTGTATGGGAACCCACAGCTATATTACTTTTTTCTAGTTTTATCAACAAATATAGTCTTTCTTAACAGCCTTTCTACCTTTTTGCCTTGGGATTTATTTTTGAATGTGTTATAAATAGCCCGTGCTCTAGATCGGGTCAGTTCCCTAGGGAAATAAGTCCATGCCACTTATATATTAGAGGTTCAATTCTTCCCTGCCTTATACTCACAGAGTACAGCATTAGGGGAGATGTAAGGCAGGAAAGAATTTGATACTGTGTACAGAAAGTAACTTAGAGAATTACACCAATTGCATTTTTAGAAACCTTATTATAAGGTCAATTCATTTTGTCAAATGAGCGGTAATTAATTTTACAGAAGAGAGTAAACTCTAAACTCTCTGCTCTGACTTGGACCTTGACATTAAAAGTGTCAGACTGGAGTGTACTGGGCTTTCAAAGAGATGCTCAGTGTTGGCTGAGTGATGTGTTGTGGTGAAAGAGAGGGCAGGGCAGGGGAGAGAGGTCTGAGCTTCCTTCAAACCAGCCAGCGAAGGAGCCAGGAGCGGGCTGGCCGCGCCGCTGCCGAGCACAGCACAAGCCGATCTCTCTCTTCCAGAGCTGGCCGGCGTGCCTTGCTGGTGCAGTGCCTTTCTTTTTTGTGCCCCTAGTCCCCCAAAGGTTACGAAGAGAGATTACCCAGCAGGGAGAAAGACAACATATGAGAGATGCATGTAATTATGGGACAATTTGGTGTTTTTTTCCAGAAACACTGACAGCTAGTCATCCAGCACAAGCCACTGTATGTTTCTTCTCTGCCATCTGCCGTGGTTGCCCTCTTCCCTGCCTCCTCATGATAGGAGAATTGTCTTTTTTTTCCATCCTGCTAAGCTTCCTGGACAACTGATCCCCCCCCTATGCCACTGCTGGACCAGTGTCACAAGGCTGGTGAGATGTGATCTGGAGGAGACGGGTATAAATGCTGACCTCCCTGCAAGTTAACCAAAGTGTGAGTGGGTGGGTTAGCTCCTCGCTCAGAAATCTCTCTTGATTCTAAGAAAAAAAAAAAAAAAGTCCAAAACAAAGTGAGGTTTGAGGAAACAAATCTGCCTTATGCACTGGTGAGACAAAATCCTTCTCCTCACTGGGTGTGGGAATTGTACTCCCAAATTCACAGCAGTAGACTCTTTCATACTGCTGATGTGTGTAGTGTAATTCACTCCTTTTCCTTAATGAAAAATGTTTAGATACAGGTGAAAAAAACTTCAACCTATTTTGACCTTATGGAAGGTCGAAAGAAAAACCCAGCTGATTTAACACTGCCTGTTTGTTTCTTTTTGGAAGGATGCTATTCATACTTTGGTTTAACAATCCAGCATGGAGGAAAACAGCATGACTCGAGCCAAGGAGAAGAGTAGAGAGAGTGAATAACGACAGCACAAATCAGCAGTAAAGAAGCAGTCTGCTGCAGCACCTGTACAGAAAGCCTGAGGCCAGCGAGGGAAGTGGCAGAAAGATTGCAGTGGGAAATGGCATGGGGAGCACCATATGCACCGAGCTCCAAAAGGCTGAGAACAGCGTTTTAAGCTACCCCAAAGCTGGGGGGAAATGTCTCTGTCCTTGAGTAAGGGCAAAGAGAGAGAGGAATTTCTGAAGGTGGACAGCTCAAGACCATACTTTTGATGTTGGCAACTGCGGGTTTGCTTTTATTTAAAATACAGTGTGTTGGTGCTAACGAGGCACTGTAGATGTTCCCGGGGATGCGGTGTGCAGATAGGAACCCCGCACGGCTGGCGGGTATTTCTTTAGATGAGAAATGAGCATTGATATGGTTGCATGAAGTTTGCAATAAAAAGCAATCCATTAGTCAATCCAGCAAATTAACCACTTTGAATGCAAATTAGGGAGAGCTTCTGTTTTGCTTTGCTTGCTGTGTTCTTGTTTTAGATAGGGTTTGATGCAGAAATTGTTTAAAGCAGGAATACGCTTGAATAACATTCTCAAAATAGCCTCTGCTATTACTATTAGGATGTTTACAAGCTATGTAATGCTAGATGTTTCTACTAAACGTATTTTCTTCCTAATTTTGAATTTCCCTAATCTGCTGAGTCTGTTCCACTTGGGGTAAAATAGAATAAAATGTATTGTGTGAAATCAAAACAGGTCATTAAAGTCATCCCACAGGATAAGGTTCCTTCACCAGAACAGTGTGTTACTGCCTTCTCTTTGTTTCTTTTCCCTATGTTTTGTTTTAAATGAATGCTGCTGGAAGCTGAAGGATGGGCCACTGACTTGGGTAGCTAAGTCAGGGAGAAAACGTGTGGCAGAGGGTCCCGGAGATACGTTGGACAGAACCTCCTGGTCAGAGGTGGTGGCTTCCCAGGGTTTTGGTCTGAGTGAACTTGCTTCCTCCTTCAGGTCTTTTCCCTTAATAAGAACACAAAATGAGGCCTTTTGAATGACCGAAGTGTTTAGCTTCTGTTTTTCCTCCGTCAAGATATTACGTTGTCAGCTTGGAGCTGAAAGTCAGTGCGAGTTTGCTGTTGACGTCAGTGTGGGTGGGAGGCACCGAGGTGCCCCTGACATTACAGGCATCGGCATCCCAGAGCCTGGTGGGACGCGAGGGCTCGGCTGGAAAAGCTCCACCAGAGTCCCACAGCTCTACAATCCATTTACTGGTGACTGCAAGATGGTTTGCATCGATTCCTTTTCTACTTACCTAGATGTGAACACACACAGATCAATCAACAGAGCTGATAATCTTCCTGGTTCTTCTATGAATATTTTGCTTCATTATTCCTTTCATGTGCTTTGCGCAGAACAAGCCGACACCAAGAAAGGAACCTGTGGTGGATGATCGAAAACACCTTTTTTCCCCTCGTTTTTCAAAAGGCAGTACATGCAAATGGAATGTTGTCTGTACACAGAGGTGCCGTTTGCCATGTATAACCAAGGTGTCATGGCAGCTCGTTATTTCACCATGTTTAAGAAAAAAAATCAGTGTCAATAACCAAGGCTTGTGACTGTCAATCTGTTTTATTAAAAGCAAAAACATTTGATCTTTTGAAGGATGGAAAAAAAAAATCAGCTCCTGTGTTTTTTCACAGTACTTTGCACTTAGTCTTCTCTGAAAGCATCAAAAAGTGAAAAATCTAACGTGACATTATGCATTCTAGTGGCCCCTAATAGCCAGTCACTCCACCAATTTTTCTAAGTTTATCTTTAATCTACTACTCCCAAACTAATTAAGGACTGAATGCCTTTGGACTGATTTTCATTTTGTCTTGAGTTATTGTGACATCTTTACTACAAATTCTTTTTCAGTCTAATTAAATTCTTGCAGAATAAATGTCATTATTAATATCATCACCTTTGGTAGACTAACTTTGCCTTGGTCTCCTGATAACTGTGCATTGTAGACTACCTCCTTTCCTGGTTACTATTTGAAAAGTTTAGCTTGAAGTAAGAACATCTTGAGGCTTAGCATAGACAGAGAATCCATTAATATAAATATATTAACTCAAATTGATGGGGCTTTATTAAAAAAAAAATCCAGAAGTTATGCTATTATATTAGTTTTCAGGAGAATATTTCAAAACTCATTTAAAACTTTTCATCTTCAAAAATCATTCCTGGATGCTAAGAATTCTAATAATTTGAGGATTGAAAGTAATTCCCACTTATATGGCAAAAATTTCCAATCAAATCGTTAATGCAGGTGGAAAGGAGACTCGCTAAAAGAATGTATGTGGGACAGCGGAGGACTGCCAAAAACGGGCATTTGTTTCTTCAAGCCAAAAGGAGCTCTTCCGTGCGCTCTCTGTGGGGGACAGGACACCATCCCAGGAATGGTGGGAGCTCAGCATAGGACCAGTGGGTGAGTCCCTTTGTGCTTTAGCAGGTAACTATAAAAAAGAACTATTATGAAAAAAAGAATTGATATGAAAATTTCATGATACATCCATTAGTTGAGCTAACGTTACCTTTAACTTTTTGTTAATCGGGAATTTAATAATGATCTTTTTAGCTCTAAATCCATCAATCAGTAATCCAGAGATTTTCTGAAGGGCACAGGTAACAGTGAATTACCTTTTGTGGGAGGTGTATTAGGAGTAAATCAACAAATTGATTCCTAGTCTCAAAAATTGGTTAATGTCTTAAGGTGAAGTTTTGGTCTTTGATCTCTCAAATTCTTGATGAGAATTAGTGGTATTAGAATTGCAGGTTCAGACATCCAGAACAATCTATTAAGTTAATAGCCAGTGAGAGTTTGAGATCGATTGCTATTTCGGCATAAAAGCCGAGATTTGTTTTGTAGGTAGAGATAACTGGGCCCTATTCACGGCAGAGATGTGTGTTGCAACAAAAATCATCTGCTTAAGTTCTGATGAACCAAAAAGGACAATAAAATGCTATTCAAGAAGGATGAGACTCTTACAATTTGACTCATAAAATAGTCCGAAATTCTTCTTTGCAAGCCTGGATAAGTCCAGGAGGGCTATTAACTGTGTATTGGCTCTACAGCACAACCTACCTCAGCCCCTGGAGAAGCCAGGATGCACAGTAGCATCATGGTCTGTGTTGGAATGACAGAATTAATGAAGACTCTGT
Organism: Leptosomus discolor; assembly: GCF_034619465.1. NCBI lineage: Eukaryota > Metazoa > Chordata > Aves > Leptosomiformes > Leptosomidae > Leptosomus > Leptosomus discolor. Next base: position 2,611,113 of record NC_141399.1, read on the forward strand.
AATCTTCAAATTGAAGCAGAGGGAAGTAGAAAGCTTGCTCCTGCTGTGAAATCCTCCTTCCCAGCCTGTATCCACTGCAGCAAATCTCTACCGACCCAGGGGATGCTCGTAGGGTTCGGCTGGTCTTGCACCAACCGCCTGCTGGAGCAGCCCCGTCACGGATGCCCAACAGCTCTCCAAAGGCTGATTGAATTGCCAAGTGAACCTATTGAAGAAAGTGCACTTCAATAATTAAATTGCTCCGATGCAATGGCTACGTTCTATGACTTCTTTTTTCTTTTTCTTGTACTCTTGCTAATATTTTGACTATCCTTGAAGAAGTCCACGCTTCCAGAGCTCCCTTGGTGCTCCCTGAGTTTTATCGGTAAGCCCTCGACGCCGTTCCTTTCTCTGTCCATCATCACGAGGCTCAAAGGGAGGGGGGTGTCTCATGTATTCAAAAGCCTGGTCCTGAGCTGTCGAGTGAGGCAGCCGGTCCCAGCGCCCGCCCTCTGCTCAGAAATCCTCTGGTCTGGTTTTGAACGTGGTGCAGTGGCTTATCTGCTAAATAAAATCTAAATGAGAAATGTTGATACTTAATGAAATATAAGTTTGGGGATTTCGCATAAGAAAGCTGCTGTCTCTGGTTTAATTTATTAGGGAAGAGTTATGTGCAGATGGTATATACAGAGTTATTTCCTGACTGTACTCCAAAGTAAGTTGATTTGTGGTTTAATGACTTTTATCAAAATGAAATAAGCATTTGATCTTTGGATTTGATCTGGCTATATCTGCAGCTGCTACACCACTACAGCAATTACTTCCAAACTGGGCTTTTTGCCCAGGCAAATGGAGTTCGTCCTTGTTTCATGTCTCATTGACTGTCCTGATAATACACACAGTGGTACTGTAGGGGTTTTTTTCTTCCTCTAAATTTGATAGGTGTGAAAGTAAGAGAGTAATTCCCCTTTTTTTAGTATCAGTGTTGTTTCATTATAATACATCCCCTACCACTGGTTAATTTTATCTTGAAGCTGTTCCTAAATGAAATTTAGTGTAAGAATGTGTAATTTTCTCTACATAATCCTGCTATGCCCTTTTTCTAGAGAAACAAGGAATTCGTTTATGAATTCTAAATCTGAGAACCCTCGTGGTAATCTTCACATCTGTCTGCGTGGTTTAGGGATGAAGTCGTAACAATACATCGTACCCCCAAGCTGGACTAAACCCTCTCCTAATGTATTTCCACGGAAGGCGATAGAGCTAGGAATAAATTTACGGTCTTGTATCCATCTCTGAGAAAGTGCTTGCTCTCGCTGCTGGCTAGTTAATTACTTAGCAGGCTACAGTTTCGTTCTGTAAGATTAGCAATTCTTTTTCCGCAACAATACTTCTTTATTTACTGTTCAGGACAAGATTTCCCCCCAAGTTCAGCCCCGAAAGCTCTTAGTGAGAGGCTGCTGGTAAAAGTAACAGCTCTTAGGGCTTGGTGCTGCCAGCTGTGACTTCCACGAGCAGCCCCAGCTCACCCCAGCTGCCTTTTGGACCGGAGCGTAGCAGGCAGCAGCTAATTTGATGACTTACAGCCAGCTCACCTAGGTGAGGACTGACAGAAGAAAGCCGCTGGTTTTCAGCGTGCAGTGAGTGTCTTCTCTGCATAAGGCGATGCTGGAAGAGGATGCTCTGGAAAGGACCTGGGTTTGCAGCTAGCAGCTCTGAAGGCCACGGATTCACGATGGCAAGGGGATGCAGTCGCAAAGAATTACAAAACAAATTAAAGATGTTTCTTCTCCCCTCGTTTTGCAGTCACGGTGGGAGAAAGCGCGCCGCACTTCGTATGGTTGGAAGCTAGATTTTAAATTGTCTTTTTGGGCAGGGTGTTTCTTAGAGAAATGTGATAAAAATGGGAATAACTGGAGAACGACTGGTGAATTGAGGTGCCTGTACATTTGCAGTCCTACCAGAAACTATGTGAGGAGGCGGTTTGTCATGAGAGCTCTGGAAGGTTTTCCTGTGCCAGGGTTGCTGCTCTGTCTTTAGCAAATCAAACTACTTGCATAGTACTTGCTTCTTAATCCAGGAAAATTAAAACCACCAGTGATAGCTACATTGTCTAGCCATCTGCTCTCCCAGGTGCTCCCACGCCTGATCAGAGATGAAGTGATGTGACCTAGAATCCTCCTGCATATCTGGGATCATTCCCAGCACAGTCTCAAGCTTCAATCTTCTGCATGACATCAGATAAAGTAAACATCAAGATTTGATGCAAGAGCATATGTCCATTGCATAATTCATTAGAGTTCTTCTCTGGAACTATTTTTAGAGATTTTTTTCAATCAGAATTAGAGGGTGAGGATTATTCAGGAAAAAAAAAGATGAGAAAATTACGGGAGGTTTCAGAAGCATGTCTAGGTCCTTCTTCTGGGACTGAAGGCTCTGTGTGTTTGTTTTTTAAATACTTGTTTCCATCTTGGACAGTTCCACAGTCTTTCACAGCAGCTCGGCTGGTGTCCGTCTGATAGCAGCAGGGGAAACCTGCTCTTTTTTTTTTTGTTCTTTTGCTTAGCACTGCTGCTAAACCCCCTGTCAGCTCAGATAACGTAGTTCTTCCCTCACACCAATTTCAGAACCATGTCCCTCCATTGCCTCAAGTGTGGCTGTTCCTGATTTCCAGACACCTTCACAACTATTTACCTTCTGTTTCCCAACATATCCACCGAGCGTTGGTGCGACGTAGCAGGCAGAGGAGCTGGTTTAGGCTGCCCGGGCTGTGCAAAATGCCTCGTAACTGCGAATCATTGCAGCACTTACAGCTTGTTCTCTCGTGTCAGCAAGAAAATGTGAAATGCATTCAGCTTGTGTGGGACACCTGGGATGTTCCGCTGTTCCTCAGTGAAGGCAGTGCATGCACCCTTTGCCTTGCCTCGTTTCACCTGACACATGCAGTACGAGTGGTTTTGCTGTAAGAAAGTAAAACACAAAAAAAACCCCAACCAACCCCAAACCCGTATTGTACAGTATGAGTCACAGAAAAGAAATGGAAGGAGGAGCTATTTTGAGGGGTTTTACATCTTCCTTATTGCTAGGAGACTGCTTCTCGTGTGTGCGGTGCTCTTCAGCCTCTCAGCAGCTGCCTCGTTTGTGCAGCAGCGTTGAGGGCGATTTATGGAGCAGCTTTGTACGAGAGGAGGGGAAGCAAACTTGGATGGGAGCTTTTTTTTTTCATTTTTCAGTCTGAGACGAACGCAAGGGTGTACAGCAAACAACTGCAGGTGCCGAGGAGAGCATCGTGCCTGAAATGTCAGGGATCTGGGGCTGACCTCGGTGTGTTACTCAGGTTTCAGGACAGCCCTGGCTTGCTCTCCGCAAAGAGCGGTGTGATGGTGTAATTATACTACGTTTGGGTTAAACTTGTAGTGCTAGGGAAGCTGCTAGTGCAAAAATGTGGTATTGCCAACCACAGAGCCAAGTTTTGAGCTTCTGTGGGGAGCTTACACCATCAGCTACCAGTGCTTTGGGTCACACCAAAGGTGGACGCTCAAGGCAGCTTCAGGAGAAAGCGTGAAGCTGGACCCACCACCCATGACTCCAGTGTATAAAATTCTCAGTAGAAGCTATTCTCTGGGAGCCACAGTTTCAATAAGGCACCTGAAGTAAGCTGTTCGAGGCTGGAATTGTAAATGGACGGATCTCCTAGGGTTGTAGTCGTGGATGAGTAAAGCCTAGAAAAAAACCTCACATCTGAGATCATGAGAACGTGTGAATTTGTCATCGAGAAGGGAGTTACTGAGACAACTGTATAATATCTCTTACCATGTTTTTCACACTAATGCCAGATGGCCAGGAACGGGATCCCCCACGTTCTCCTTCTAGTCTGAGGAGAGAAGAAAATAAACAAGGAAAATGTCTGTGATGGTGCTAGTTGGCTGCCTGGTAAGGTGAGTCATTGCTTTTGATTGCTGGAATAATTAGCACTGCTTTCTAATTCGATTAGCACGTTAACCCTTCCTGCTCCGTTCAGCCCTGCCCCGCAGATCTCAATCATCGTTTTAGTTCCTGCTCCTCCCTCCTGCTCCTTGCTTGTGACTAATGCCAAGCTTGGGGACAGTAGCCAAATGCCAAGTCCCTTCAGCACCGTGCTGTAGCAATGGACTAACGGACTCCAGCAGATGTAAACAGTATGTCCGAAAGGCTTTAGTCAACAAAAATTAATACTTAGAGGAGCCATCTCCAGCAGGTCCCAAAGGCAGGCCAGATGGTCACCGTTGGCACGGGCTGCCAGCTTTTGCAGCCAGCCGGCAGCCTCGCCCCCGGGATTGCCACTTGGTGCCTCCACACCAGCGTGGTGACATGGTCTGTGATTCTGGAGGTTTCCCTTTTTAATTGTGATGGTGAGAAGCAGGGAGCTGTTTGCGAGTGCTGACCCCCCATGAGTAGCTGTGAAGCACGTGGCTGTGCGTTCTCCTCCTCCACCGCGTCCAGGAGCCAGTCGTCCCTTGTCAGGCTTTCGTCTCTTGCCATGACAACGAAGCTGTCGCAGATGAAGCTCTGATAAGAGGTTTCCAGCAAACCCCATGTGTTTGCCCACACGCTTTTTGATCAGGGACTTGTCCCTGTCACTGCCTTGTGGCTAGCTGGACTTTGAAAGCAGCTTTGATCCATCTGTGCCAATGAAACGTTTGAAGTCTTTGATCCTTTCTGTGGGCAAACTGTGCCCGGGAAATATGATGGGCTTGGGATATTTCTGAGGATTTCGTTCATTTTAAGAGTCATGAAAAGTGAGATTTGGAGGCTCTTTCTGTTGTTTGAGTAGACTCAGGCAAGGGCATTTTACACCAGTGATATTGGTGTAGAAGCACATTCCTCTGTTGCTCCCATCATCTACAGGACCATCCTACGAGTTACCAAGACTCAGTTGCCCTCTAGCTACAGGACAAGACTGCATTAGGAATTACAGGGAAAGAAACACAGGGCAGAAATTTTCAGGTGTGGTCTTGAGAAAGTTGGAAATTTCAGCAGAAAAAGATGGATGTGTTAAAAAATATTCCTGTAGGTTCTTTGACAGGCACAGACTCCTCAACTGAGATGAGAGCCTGTGGGGTCTGCCCATGTGTACGTGGTATGCCCTGCACTCAGGTTTTGTTTTGGGGGTGCTTGGCACACTGTACATCCCATGCTCCCCAAAATCCCTGGGGTTACACAGTATGCATGTTCTGGGCACACACCTTTATTTTAAAACTATAATGTGCTGTGTTTCCTACCTAGGTGGTGTACCAAAGCGATTTTATTCCTTGATAAGTAAAGGAAATAACTGAGTAAGTATAAATGTGTTTCTTAACAGCCTTGTTTGTGACAAAATTGCAAACTAAATCTTCACACGACACAGGGCTGCAAGTATTCGAGTCACATTTGGACAGTAAAGCCCACTGCTCGCAGCTTTAATTACAATATTTCTCTCAAACACAGTCTTTCTCTTATGTTTTTCTGAACATTGTTTTAAAGAACTGATGAAAGGGCTGAAAACTTCTCAAACTTTCCTTTTCTTAGGGTCTCTTCAGCTCAGTCTTTCATCACCCAGTCAATAAACAGTTGAAAAGGACTCTTCTGAACAGCAGCGGGAGGGAGGAGGAAGAGGGGAAATTAATGATATCACCAAATTGAAACTCTTTCAAGTTCCCTTTAATTGCAGAGGGCACAGGGAGCTCATTCAGTTTTTAATTCTCTGATCTCTTGCTCTCCCCAAAGGGACCCGTCTTCCTCTCCTCCCACATTGCACGCAATTTTCCCGGAGGATTGAGCCTGGCGGAGCAAAACGGGACAGACGCCCGGCTCCTTCCTCGGGGCTCCTCCGCTGCGCAGAGCGCTTTCCGATGGGATTTCGGCAGCGGAGCAGCAGCCTGGGCTGCCTGTGGTCCAGAGAAGGCAGGGCCAGGTCGGTAGAGCTGCTCCTCTGTGAGCCCCGAGGTCTTTCTCTTGGAAATTAAAGGAGAGAGGGTCTTTGCAGCGGGCAGAATAAGTAAACCTCAGCCACAAGCGAAGAGCAGCCCTTGCACCCACCTCTGAGTAACCTCTGCCTTTCTAAACCACAGCCCTGACACCATCTCCTCTGCTCCTCTCCAGCTGCACTCCTGCTCATAACTGGGACCTCAGCAACCGGGACCCCAACCTTCCCTGCTGCAGCCTAATTTTGGGTAAGGCTCTGTGCGCTCTTCGCCCTCCCGTGGTTCCACACCAGTGCTGGTCCACCTTCCTTGCCTGACCTTCGCCCTTGACCTCTTCTTCACAATAACATGGAGTGAAGTCAGATATCCTCTAAACAAAGCTCTCCTCACCTGATTTGAAGTGGTGTGACCTTTCACGCAGCCCTGCGCTGCCCAAGCTGTGACCAGACCCTGCTGGGGTGCCCCAGCCTCATGCTGGTGGTCACGCTGTTGGTGGTGGTGTGCGGCACCCACCACGCGGGGATGCTTCCTACTCATTTAGGCACCCAGCAAGCTGTTCTCCCCATTTTTTGCCTTTTAGATGAAAAGATAAAGGTTTTGGAACAGAACGGAGAGGATTTGGGGTGGTGTATTGCATTTAGGTTGATTGTATTTAAGCTGGATAATGAAGACCATTGTGCACACAGAAGCGTTTTGGCATGGTTTTAGGAGTCTCTTCTGAATGGTTGGCTTCCTTAGGAAGGAATTATGATGCTTTTTGAAACTCTGTGAAATACCATATTTACTAAAAGCGTGCTTACATCGTATCTTTCCATCTTTTCAGTCCTGGTTAAACCCAGCCTGTGGCTGGCTGGTACTGCTGGTTGGGTGCCTTGCCTGCTCATCTGTGAGATGGTGAGTGAGAGTTACGTATCCCAATAGTCCGAAGTTAAAAGAGAAAACAGTAAAAAACCCAAGACTGTACAAATATTGCCACTGCCCACGGAGGAGCTGCTTGACTAAATACACTGAGCGTGCCCTGGCTGTCATTGTCTTGTGGGAAGTATTGCTGCAACAGGCTGGAAAGTGCTCACAGAGCCATTGCCACCACTGAAAAGACTGAGGATTATAACTTCAACAGGCCCATGGGCAGAAACATGAAGTATAAAGCTTTAAATTCAAGTCACACTGATAAGTATAACAAATAAAGAGACCAAATTCCCTTAAAAAATGGGATTACAGAGGCTGTGGGGAAGAAATATTTTGAAGGAAGTTAAAGAGAAGTTAATCTGCTTTTATGTAATTTGTTTCCCTATTCTTCCTGAACTGGCTTGCTTTGGAGACAGCAGCTTTCAAGGTTTACAGCCGTGCATATGGTTAGGAGGGCTGGAATTGGCAGACGACCGCCTGACAGAATAATGGCTAACTGGAAAAATAGCTGGGTATATAATTTACAGATGATATGACCACATCAAAATCAGTGAAACATGAACTATTCATTTTTACTGTCTCCAGATTGCTGTCTGTCGTGATCTGTTCCTCCTGATTGCTCCCCCGGTCATGCCGCTGATCACCTCTCCTCCCACCGGCACCCGTGTGGGGAGGACAATGATGAGCCGATCGCGGTTTCTGGAGGTTCATGTGTTTTAGGTACGGATGGGAGCCAAAGCATCGGTACCACCGGGTCTGTGTCCATGCAGAAAGTGGGTCTGCACATCAGCAGCACGGTGGGTGCCCCGAGGTCTGTAACCCATAGCTCGTTCCTCTCCCAAATGCAGCCTGGGCTTCCAGCCCTGTGGGATGTCCTGGGGCTCAGACAGCCCAGCGGGTCTCAGACCTCCAGCTCTCAAGCTGTCCTCGCTCTGAAAGAAGCCAAACAGCCCTCGGTTGGTACGTTTCCGAATTCTGAAATTATTGGGGTTTGAACCCAAACTGGCCACGGTGAATCAACTGCAAAACCAGCAATAAAACTGGTGAAGACCCAGGGTTTGGTCTCACCAACGGTATTTAACCTTCTGCAGATATCCCTGTCTACTCTGTTAGAAAATTGTCTGAAAAAAGTTGTCCTTCAAAAAACAAGTGCTTTTCTGAATGTACTGTTATTTCTAATCTGGGCAGAACTTCTTCTTCACACTGTTTTTCTCCTTCAGTTTTTCCCAGTGGGGGAGATGACAGTAAAAAAAGCTGAGAGGGTGGGAACCATGAAATGCAGACATGGAGTCTGGAAAAAAGGGCTTTTTCTAAAAACTGGAAATATTTCATGTCCAAGTGAATGGCTTTCTGTACAAATATCTGTTTATTGCGAACATAGCAGTTCTTATTTCCTCACTGGAAAAAACCCAAAAGTGTTTTGTTAAGCCTTCTGTTCCTCTCCCAAAAAAAGAGATGTGGCAAAACCCAAGGACACTGGGAGGTGATGCGTGTTGTGGCACGTGGTGACTGTATCTGTTCGTTCCCGGGGTTACAAACGGAGGAGGCTTCTTCCCTCGCAAACGCCCATGTTACCCTTGAGGTGATCGATGTAATCCGTCCTACACCGCGTGTTGAAAAGTGTCCACGTTTGAGAAACAAATGCCAGTCTTATCGAGGCTTTAGTCTTGGGCTGTCTTCTGACCCAGCTCAGAAGATTTTTATTAGGTTCAACTCTTCTCAGCTCCTCCTGACGTTATCGCTCTGTTTGTTATCCCTCACTTAAGGAATTCAGCTGGCCAGCGTGAACCGCCGTGGTGCTTCCTTGTCGCAAATCCACGGCTTCACCAGGTAAGCGGTGTGTTATATTGGGAATATATTCTGCGTGGGTTGGAGAGAGTCACGCCGCTGTTGAACCTCTCGAAAGAGCCCAAGCAGCACAGGGGCTGGCGTGGAGCACGGGCAATATTGATTCCTCCAGCTGCATTGTGTTACAGAGCAAAGAAGGAAATTGCTCCGGCGGTCGCAGTGAGTGTAAAAACTGCCATGTCACTTAACAGACGCGGTGCCAGGGCTTTTATGAAGTGTAATCCAACTCTTTCGGAATTCTGCTGAAGAATGCTTGAGCTAACAAGGCTCTGCGCTCCCCGATGGAGCCAGCCACATACGTTAGCTTTACTGTCAAGACATGGCACAAAGCATTTATTGCTCTTGGCTCATGTACAGTGTAGGATTATTCTGTGAGTTTACACAAGACTGTCTATTTGTAGTTGAAAGTGAATTATTTGCTCATTAGTGGTTCGGAAAGGCCTGCCTGCTCCCGCAACGTGAGACAGCTTGGGCTTCTCCGTGGGATGAAACATTGCTTTAGCCCATGCCCGACAGGCTCAGAGCACCTTCAAGGTGGTCCAGAGGATGTGGATTAGGAAAATCTGCAACTATTGTAAGAAAAATATTCATCTCTTTCTTTTTTGTTGCTTTTCCTTGCAGCGCTGCCGTCCCGCTCCGAGGTCTGTGCGTGCCAGGGGAGGGAGGTGGGGGCAGAGAACCGCGATGCTCCGGCCAGCCTCAGCCTCTCCTGCCTCTTGCTCTTCCTCGGCGTATTGGTTCTGGTGAGCGCAGCCCCGCTTCGAGTCGCCTGCCGTGGTCTTGGATTTTATACTGGCTTTGCACCTCTTAGAAAGCGCTCTCTGAATCAGAAAATATGGGAGATGGCAGCTTGTGAAAAGAAAACAGCTCTTCGGTGCCAGATTTAAGCAAGTATGTCAGTTTTCATTATATATCTATTAAAAAAAAAACCCAACAGTGCTATTTCAAAGGGAAATAGGAATATGCTTAACACTTCCCTGAGTTGGCCCTAGGTGTTTGAACCTCAGTTGATTAAAATTCCTTAGGTTTGATTTTGGCCCCCCCAGGAGTGGGGTTCGCAGCGCTGCCGGTGGCACGGACGATCCCCGAGGCAGGCCAAGAGCCGGTGAGCTTGAGGGGGGGCGGTCAGCTGAAAACTGCACCGTGCCTTTTCTGCTGGTCCCCTGGGACACCGCGTGAGCTCTGCCAAATGGCAAAGTTGATTTTCTGAGCGTTTAGGCAAGCTTTTGGAAAAGGGCATGAGTTTTCCGCTGACCCGTATTTGTTTGTTTCATGAAAACCGCGGCACTGCAACGTTATAGTCTTTTGTCCTACTTTTTTTTCTGAAAGAAAATACGTATTAGGCTTTGAAGAGGACTATCACAGAAGCCGGTGCCGTACCGTAGGCTTAGCATATTTTGCCTCTCCTGGCTGGAGCACTTGCCGCTCACTTTTTTCCTAAAGAGTCATTTCTTATCGCTGCCAACCTCCATGTGTTCCTAGAGGAACGGGGCCAGGCTGCTCTGCTGCAACATGGGCAAATTTCAGATTTTCAGTTAGTTTTTTTTCTGGTATGATTTCTGTCATACAAGGGTGGAATATTTAGAAATATGCAAACAGTACTGTTATAATGAGCTGCAGTAATCCTCTCCTGCCAGGCCCATCAGCTGAGTGATGCCTGCAGGAAACCAGATGTGGGCAGCCACATGTGTGGACATGGAAATCGATGGATGTTCAAGGCATGGGTTACTGCAGGGGCAGCTTGTCTTTGTGTAGACCAGTGCAATGCTGGGTATAGACTTGGGACAGGTTTTGCACCACTCTGACTTCAGTGAAAGGAAACTATTTTATAGCAGAGACTGAAAACTCTGGTGGGAGAAGCTGTAGGTGATGACCCTAGAGCCTGGTATCCGTTCGCTGTTCCATTGACGTGTAGGACCATGGTTTTGAGTGCCCCTTCCTCTCTATTTTATCTGTTTAAACCACTGGCAACAAGGATTAGTCTTTACTTTGAGATTTTAATATTCAAGAATAGATTAAGACAACGGTGCCCTGATGTTAGATGACCATTAAATACTAAATTCTATCAAATCCTCCAGCAGCATTAGTCAAATCAAGCCCTAAGTCCTAAAAGCCTTATATTTTCTCCAAAATAAATACACCACAGCATCACCTTTGAAGCCATGTTGGTTTTGTTAACCAGTAAATAAGCAATTCCTGGACTCATCAACTGGAGAACTCCTAGCTGGGTTAGTTGTGGCCCTCCTTTGGCCAAGCCATAAGTGAAAAGCAAGTTCTCATGGCTGAGTCACAAACCCGCTAAACAAAATGTAAATGTTGATGTTCATTATTGATTTTATTCTTTGGTGCCATGGAATGGTGCTAGTGGGAGCTGTTGTAATCAGATTACTTTAAAACTTACTTACAGAAGGAAGTTTATCTCTCCTTTTTCCTTTCCCAAAGTGATATGATATCAAGGTATCAGCTGTGTTTCTTGTAGAACAGCCCTTCTCTTTTTGGTTTTCTCACGGCGTTTGTGTAATTCATTTCTTATCACTCCCTATGATCTTTTTTTGAAATAATTTTGCATGTGAAGTAATCACTCATATTCATTATAGAGTAGAATAGACAATGATTATTGAAGATATAACCCCAAAACTTTTCTAATTTTAGGAAATACCTATCGAAAACTACATTTACTAAACATTCATCTAAAACTCCCTATGCTGTCAAGTCACAGATCTGTGCCCGTACAGCCTGTCTGTCTTTGGGATTCAAGTCAGACAGGCTGATACCAGTTTAACTGAGAATCTGGGAAATGCTGCGTTTTGGGTGAGATACAGCCTCTCGTAATCCGTGAGGTTAGATGGTTTTCCTGATTTGATTCTTTACTGCCTCCCCCATTTTGCATCAGGTCAAATCGGGTGTGAAATGACAGGAGATCCACATGGCACGTTTGGCTGCCCACCCTCGCCTCGTTCGTAGACCTGTGAGTGATTGCCGCAAGCACAACAAAGCCTAATTAGGCCTTAATTGCCCCTGATTAATCATATGTAATGTACGAATATTAGTGGCAATTTCAACGGGCAAAGAAGCCATCCCCCATCGTTAATCAAAGGTGTTTGTGGGGCTGGAGGTGACCCTGATGCAGGTCACCAAACGGCCGATTTTCTTCCAGCTCAAGAGCAAACCCAGCTCGGCAGCAGCTGGTCAGAGCTGTCCTGAGCGGTGTTTGTGCTGTGCGTCACGGGCAGCGCCTTCTTGCTGTGTTCTGCTCAAATACCCGTGTCGAATCTGGCGCTCTGTCCTCTTTGAGCCCGTGGTGGATGCCTGAGCCGGAGGGAAGCAAAGCGTTTGGACCAGGACGAGCTACGGCCGCGTTCAGCGCGGCCACCGTCCCCTCCCTGCAGGGAACACGCCAGCTCCTTGCAGAAACATCCTGCCGTGGTCTGCTCCAAGTGGCTGCTTGACTTGGGCAACACCTGCCTTGCAAATGAACGGGATATTTAATCTCTGGAGCCAAATTTAACTCTCTCCTTGCCGCGTCCTGGCTGCATTCCCTGCCATTGCCGGGTAGCGAGTGGCTCGGAACCCAGCAACTCCCACCAGTCTCCCCCTGCCCACCACTAACCGCCTTTGCAAGGAGTAACGAGGTTTTGCTGACTTAGCTGGATGGCAGCAGATCTTGATACCTGCCTCTCATAGCCTGGCTCGTGGGTTTATAACGATGTATTTACTCTAGCACCTAGAGTAAATGAATTATATTAAGCCTCTGCAAATGGTCATAAATATGATGGTCTGTGTGAACTGAGGTAATTGCCTACTTTATATATGTGTTTATCCTCACTGCATTGCATACACAATGTGCATTATGACAAAAAGATGATAAAAAGCAGCTATAATGCTCCTGAAGTGCATAAGTCTTTTTAGTTTATGACGGAGGCTCCGAGTTATCTTATGCAAAGTTAGCTGCAGTAGGTTTAATATAAATTAACATACCTATAAAACGTCAAGGAGCATTAATTGATAATTTCTGCGGCCTACCTCGCTAAACACCAATTCAGTTCTGAAACCTGTCTCTGCAAGTGTAATATATGGAAGATAATGCTTATTCATGAATGGCTTATGTAACTTGGAATTAATTACGCGGCAGCTAGAGCTAGCTGTTACAGATGGGCTTTTTATAAAACGAGGTGCCAAAAATAAAGTTTCCAGCCCCACAAGGGAACTTCTGGGCTGGGTATTCAGCACTTCGGAAAACCAGGGCACATCATCTTGTGTGTAAATATCGACTTACTAACCTAATTCTGGACCCACTTTCGGAAGAGAACTGGCCGATATAGAAGCATTTGACATCAGCAGCTTCTGCATTTCAAATGAGCGGGGGCAGACGGGGTCTGAGGCAGAAGCCCAGGGTTCCCCCAGCCCACCCGCTCCCCCACCGTTTTCCTCATCTGGAAAATGGAGACGACACGGACTACCTCCAGGTGAAAAAGGTGAAACAAGCCATGGTTTATTTATTTGAACAATTAGGAAAGTGTCGGTGGGTTCCTTTGCCTGCCCTACAGCCTGAGCAGCACTACAGCTGGTGGTAGTCAGTGTGGTGGGCCGGTTTGGAGGTGCTCAGATGAATGCTAATTGTTAATTAATATCGGCCTGGGTTATAAAAAAAACCCAGCTTCTCCTTTTACTGCTTTTTGCCAGGCACCAGGAAAATGCTGATGTCTCTATGAGAAAGTGATCTGCTCCTCTCTCCGGCTTGTGCCGCTTCTGGCAGTAAGTGTGGTCAGCTCAGCGCCGCAGCGTGCCCGCTTTTGGAGCTTGCGGGAACTTTATTGCCTGCCTAAACAAAGTTAAGTAAGGCTGAAGGATGAGATTTTAAAGCATTTATTGATTTTCCTGTAATATTTTGTTATTTCTTTTCCATTAATACAATATTTGCTTTATCTAGTGCACTGTGCTATAAGTATATTCCCAGAAAATGATGCACATAATGTTATTTTCATATATGAGCATACAGATATAAAATGAAAGATTGCTGTAACTCACTTAAAATACGTAACACAAACACCGTCTAGGAAGCTCTGCGATATGAGCTCGGCGCTCTGCAGCTATCCATGCTCCGGTTACCCGAGCTGGAGTGGGGAAGGGCAGAGCTTCCCAGAGCACAGCACGGAGGGATGGGTTTCCTTGGCATCAGCGGAGGTTTGCAGCGTTTAGGGCCCCAGAGCTGTGCAGTAACAGGTTTCTATGGCAACTGCTGGTGAAGCCAGAGATGGGGGGGGGGGAACCTGCCCTGTGCCCCCCACTGTACCTGCAGCTTTTACCTATTTTTTTACCAAATAGCCCCTTCTTTGATGATTTTCCTCTTCTCTTTTTTTCACATTGCTGCTGTTGAAACACAGGGTTTACCCTCCCGTCCTCTGCTGTTCACAAACATCCCAGGAAACTCAGTGAAGGGCCGTAGGGCACCGGGTGCATTTGCCCATGGGCACTCGGGGACCCTGCTCCTGCGGCCACGCACGTGACTGTCCCACCATGCAAGGGGCGGCAGCAAGCACCGTGGGTTATCAGCGTGGTTCACCTTCAGCCTGTTTGTGTTTCTCCCTCGTGCCCACGTGGGACACCAAACCCTTCCCTTCCCGTTTCAGACCTTCCCTGCTTCTTCAAAGCAGAGAACTTAAATTTCCTTATGTCCACCTCCTTTAAGCTGAGATGAGAAGCAGTGGGCTAAGACACAGATTATGAGACCTGTGGGAAGAAGCAGCCATCGGTTTAATCTGAGTTACCAGCAAATGGTGACAGGCTGCCTTCAGGGATAAATTACAGGCTGGACCGGTGGCCGGTGAACTGCAGGAGATCCCTGGGCAATCTGCTGTAGCTGCCTGAGCAGGGGTGGGATGGGACAGTCTCCAGAGGTCCCTGCCAGCCTCTGCTGTCCTGTCGACTCGCTGACTCTGTAATCAGTGATATAACTCTGGAGTAGAGTCTACCCCACCATGCTAGTGGTAGTACAAATGCACAGTGGGAGGCAGTCCGTGTCCGGAAGGTCTCCCCAGAACAGGGAGGACAGATGGTGAGGAAGGATGGGGTGAGACTGGAGCCGTTTCTGTTTCCCCTAAACTAATCCTTCCCCTGAGGTCAGTGGCAAAAATGAGACTAGGAACAATCTCCCCAACTGACAGCAAGCTCTGATCCCCTTAACCACCCTGCCCTTGTCTTTCTGCTTGCTTTTTCATCCCCTGCTTCCCCCATAGAGCCATCCCGGTGACCTGCAGGGAGACAAGCCCCGCTCTCTTCAAATTCCCTTTGTGTACTTGTTTGCTTGGGTTTTGTGTGGTTTGTTGGTTGTTTTGGTGGTGTTTTTTTTTTACTTTCAACAGCAACACTGTGAAATTTCAGGAGGTGTTTTCCCCTCTCCTGTCTGGTGCCACAGATGCTGGCTGTCCTCGCCTCGCCGCGGGAGGCACGCCGCCGTAGCTGGTGGCGGTGGCAGAGCAAGCCCGCCAGCGTGAAGCCGGGGCGGTCGCACCAGCTGGAGCCCCTCGGGGCTTTTTGGGAACAAGCCAGGCAGGTACGTGGCCCTGGCCCGGCAGAAATACTGTTTGGCTGCAGCAGAGACGTGCAAACTGCTCCTCCCCGTGTACCTGCAGCGTTCCCACCACCCTCATCCCCCGTATTGCGCCGTAACGGGGTCTGGTTTTACATACCACACCAGTAATCATTTTGTCTTCTCTTGCTCGAAACGTTAAAAAAAAAAAAAAAAAAATGCTTTAACCCATCTGCGAAGCAACTGCTTCAAATTGAATTTTGTGATAAAAACAAATGAAGCGTAATTGAGAAGAGACAAGAGAAACTTGCCCTGAGAACAGAACGATAAGAAATTCACTGTGACAACGGCGCAGTGTATATTGTTCCTCTACGGCACACCAAATGTCCCTGCTGTCGGGCTGCGCCGTCGTTAGGGCAGTTGGCTGCTGTTGTTGTGAGGCTTAAAACATGTTTTTCCCCTTCCGTGTGAGACCACTCCTCTAAGACCTGTGCCTGCTACTGAAAGAACTAGGCTCAGCTATTGGGGATTAAGCAAAAATGTATTGATACGTGTTCCTAGAGGTGCTGCTGAAAGAAAAGGTCTTTTACAGAGATGCCTCGATGCTCGCTGCAGATATGAATATTGCAGAGCGTGCAGCCTGTCTCTAGTGCGTTGCTTGACCATGAAATTGCCCGTGAAATAGGAAGCTATTGTTTATCATGCTAATTAGTAACCCAAAAAAGTTTATTTAAAGGTCACTAGAAAGCAGAGAGAAATATCATAGTGTGTTAATGGAAGACAATTTAAGAAGCCATAGGGGGTTTGGATTATTTAATAGAATATTATTCCTAATGTTTAAGATACTGAGATGTGCATTAAATTAAGGGAGAGGAAGGAATGTTTCAATATAACATAGCGTGAAAATAGCCTTCAGAATGATTTTATTCATAGATTTTTGCATCAAAAGTCCTATAATGATTAATTTTCAAACTTATAGGTCTTAATAGCAAAATAAGAAATTACAGCTCCAAAGTTCCTTTGAAATACTTAATAAAATACCGTTCTTTAAAGCGCTAGATGGCTTTCAAATGCCACTGGTACTTCAAAGAACAGTATTCTTCACAGTATTTCCACACAGTGTTTCTATTCAGTTTTCTACACTGTGCACAGCTGACTCACTCGATGTAGCACAAAAATATTTTCATATGGGCAGAATCGAAGTATTGTTATAGTCTACCAAAATATGGGAGTGAAAAACTGGACCGAGTACTTGATAGGGTAGAAGTTTAAATGCAAGTTAACCTGATGTTACAGAAGGTTCCTTGGCCTTCCAGGTTCCGGGAAAACTTTAAAAAAAGAAATCTGCAGCTGACAGATGCAATTATTGTAGCTGTGCATTGCTTTGCACACCAGACCTCTGGAGGAGGAGCAGCACAGCAGGTTCCTGGGTCACAAGCAAGTGAGAAAGATCCTTCCTCAGTCAGGTCCAGTAGGGAGCAAGTAAGTTACAGCTGGTTTTGTCTGTTGAGCAGAAGAATGGGCAATTAAGGTAGGGTAACTTAAGCAGTCACCACCCCGGGTGGAGGAGGAGAGGCTGGTCCTGCAAGGACCGTCCAACAGGCTCAAGGGCACGTGGGTGAGGCAGATGCACGGGAGGACTGACGCAGCCCCCTGCCCCAAATGTGTTTTGTGGGAAAATACATGTCTTTTTCCCACAGGCAAGGGATGTATTCCTGTCAAACCAAAGGTGTGTAAAGGCAGGGGGTCCAACCTGGTGCGTGCCAAAGTGCCCCCTTAGCAGATATTGGAGAGAGAAGTTCCTCCTTGGATGCTATGAAATAAAAGAGCAGGATTTGACCCTTCCAGCAACCCCAGGGAGGCAGAGGGCAGCGCTGAATGGCAGCTGGGATTGCATGCTTGAATCTCGTTCCAGGAGGGCTACTAATTGTAAATTGGAGCATGCAAAGGATTAATTGCCAGCAGGTGTCAAAGATAAGAAATTTCCCTCTGATCTGGGCAGGGGGTAACTTTGTGTGTTTTCCTGCATTGTTCTCTCCTCACCATTGTTCATTAGAACATACAATGGCCCTCTACGTGAGGAAATGGGATAAATCATTTTGCTGCTGTCAGAAAAGAAACAATACAACCCGCAAGCCTTCAAAGGGGAGAAATTGTTAATTAGCAAATTACTACATGAAAAAAAAAAATGCAATTGTGGAGGCCAGACAGTTCTTAAAAGATAGCCTGTAGTTTTACAACCTGCCCGCAGCAAAGGGTTAGACATACCCTGCCCCAGCAATTCACTCGGGTTCCTCACCTACTTGCGTTGTAGGAAAATGAGTGAATTTAGGCAACCGCGGCCCTCCCGGTCATCACCAGCTCCTCGTCTGCTTGCGGCTGCCCTTTTCTCTCCATCCCCGGGCTCAGGTCTCCGCCTGGGAGGTCTGCGTGCATTAGCCAGAGCAGGAGGTCCTGCCGCCACCGCTGCTCCTCACCGTGCTGTGGGAGGAGTGGGAGGCAACGCAGATCCTAACGAAACGCTTTAATTAGGGGGCTAGTCCCTGTGGAGAGCGAATGGAGAGCACATATAGGAAGGACACTCTTTAGAAGGCGATTCCCCCCGCTGCCCCAAGGTCTAGATTGCCTTTTTGCTCTGTTGTCTTTGCAGAGACTGCAGGGACAGCGGTTTCTGGAAGGGACTGACACAGGCAGAGCCTTTACTCCACTTGCCAAGTGCAGGAGCTTGCTTTCGATGTGGTGCAGCAGGAGCATCCATGAAGGGAATTACTACTGAGAAATAGCGCGCTCTGCAAATTCATGCTTCAGTTTGCTCTCTGTCCACAAGGACAAATCCTGATAAGGTCACTAACGAGCTAGCCCTAGGCATGACGATACTAATTGGGTCGGTCTGGTAGTGGTTTGCAGTATTAAACCCAGCATCACCACAGGAACAGCCACGTTAGAGAGGAATGATGTAAAATCATAGAATCACAGAGTGGTTTGGGTTGGAAGGGACCTCAAAGATCATCCAATTCCAACATCCTGCCGTGGGCAGGGACACCTTCCTCCAGAGCAGGTTGCTCCCAGCCCCATCCAGCCTGGCCTTGAGCGCTGCCAGGGAGAGGGCAGCCACAGCTTCCCTGGGTGACCCTTGCGGATTCTTAGGACACATACAAAATACATCATTTCAGTTGTTTCATCGCTTCAGCACGTGAAAGAAAAGTTCGTGGCACCTCTGTGATCCTGGCAAAGCAAACGGAGTGGTTGGAAACAATTAAATTGCGTGGTAAGCACCAAAGGTGGCGGATGGGGCTGTTCCAGTAGATGTGGCTTCTTTACGGGAACTTCTGATGCAATAGGTGATGCCACGAGGTGTGGATGTGGGGGGGAAAAACGTTGGTACTTGGAGTCGTAAACCAGTGTGGCGTCAGGAGTTTTGCCATCACCCTCAACAGGAGCTGAGGCACAATCATTAAGCAGGAACAACGTTTGCATTGACGAAAACGGACAACAGACCTTTTGGGTTTATTTAAAAAAAAAAAAAAAAAGCATTGCCAGTAGCCTTGCATGCCTTTGCAAGCATAAGGCTGCCAGCCCACACACCCCATAAAAAAGCCAACGCTTTGTTTTAAATTAGCACCCAACTTCTTGCCAAAGGAAACAGAAGAAGCAAGACAGTCATCTGCATTTCTTTCTCTCTGGTCTCCCAGCAGGCCACTTCGGCTGAGTATCAAAACCAAACGCCGATAAGGAAGGACATTTATTCAGTGCCGAAGAAACACGCTACTTAGGCGCATCTGCTGAACAGTAAGTCTTAACTAACCAGCCAAGAAATGAGAGATCCCTCTGCTTTTTGCCTGCCTTCTGTTAAAGGCTGTACATCTTTGGCTGATAGATTTAGAAAACAGAAAATTTAGAAAATGCTCAGATACTCTGTCATGGCGTTCTTCAGTTTTCCATTTTCCTGCAAATGTCATCGTTAGCGCTTGTGAAAAGTCGTCAGCAATGAGTCCATGGCATCCCAAGACATCAAGGACAGGTTTTAATTATTTTCCCTGTACTGAGTTTCTTAGCAGTATTATCGAAATCTTTATGTTTCGATTTCAATCCTAAAGTAATTAAGGACAAATTACAGACCAATGCAACAGCGTTTTTCTTTACTTGTTTGTTCATGCTCTAGAAGAACGGTGCTTAGAGGAGCCACTCCCTTGAACAAGCATGCTGAACGGGATCTTAATCTCCTGAAACAGCAGAAACTTGCCGTTGCTCATTGCTCGGTCTCTACATCCGTTTTGGACCGTGTCAGTGGATGTCAATAAAGCGAGGTAAAAGCAAACGTGACTGACTGAAGTGCAGAGGGAAGCCATAATGGGCACTTCTGGTTTGACAACTGTCCTTGACGTCGTGCTCATCAGTCTTCTCCGAGCTGAACCAAGTGATTCCTCTAGTGGAAAGCTTGTAGAGGCCGTTTTCCCGAGCAGCACAAGAGGTAGCTTTGCATCTGTGTGGGTTTATTTTCCTTTATTGCAGTAAAAGAACACTCACTCAAGCGGAATTTGGAGTCACCGGCAGAAAATAAGGCAGCAAGATCACACGAAGGCAACTGCGTAAGCAATGGATGGAATAGTAATGAGGGAGTTAGATAAAAGACAGGGAATATGTAGCACTTTGAAGAGTAAAAGATAAGCAAAGCAGAACGTCCAGCGAACGTCCTGGTGACAGTATCCCAGCAACAATGAATTCTGCTTGCGATAGGGCAGGCTGAGAAAAAGCCGGGGACTGACAGTTTTCTAATCTCCTGCCAAAAAAAACTGGTCACTGGTACCACTGCATAATGTGGAGTGTAACGTGTAAAACTCATAGAGGTATGTATGACTTTTATGCAGCAGCTACTGCCAAGAAAATTCTTCAGAGAGATAGAAGTTGACAGACAGTACTGATGAGCTGCGTTAGAGCTATTTGAAGAGGTATGTGTCGGCCGGGAGAATTCATTTGACTTCCAGTTCAGGTGGAAGATGCTGACAAAGAAGTCATATTGCTGGATGGGCAATTTTGGGGTTACGTTTTCTGCGCAGAAGTGATGTTGGCCTCTGAGCTTATCTGCTACCAAGGAAAAGGAATGGGATGGCTGGTTGCTCCCTGGGTCAGTTTATCAGCGTAACAGGGTGTTATGGGCTAAAATAAATGGGAATTTCCTGTGGATGAACATCTGTGTGGCAGTAAAGGGTATCAAATAGAAGAAGATTTGCGCTTTTTTTGAGGAAGAAGAGCAATGAGGGTCACGCAGGTATACTTGGGTTTTCTGCCAGCATAAGGAAAGTGAGTGATGAATAGATGTCTCAGGAAAGCCTGAATGGAGGAATAACAGCCATCGGTAGTGAAAGGCACTGAATTACATGGATTCCCACTTCTAGAAACTTCCTATGTTTATTATTGATGGCACTGAAAGTTATATTTCTTTCCCTTTGTACTTCTCCAGTGATCTCGTTACTATTTCAACATGCAAAGGCAGGTGATGGAAGGATTCTGGAAGGAAAGTGAAAAATGACATAAACGAGCCAGAACAGCAGCTGTGCCCCAGCAAGGAGCACAAAGAAAAGAAGAACTGGAGATAATCCTGAACGACAAGGACTTTGTTTTCCTAGTTATCGCTAAAACATGGTGGAAAGAGTCGCGGGAAATGGCAAGTCGCTAATTCCACAGGCTTTCTGGATCTCTGAGCCTTTTTACCCTTATCTGATATCCTAGACCTGACTTTCAGGGCACCTGAACACCAAGAGGTTCTGATTAGCATGTAGAAAATTCACTGCTCCTGTGTTCAAACTCTTTCATGTCTGTCAAATTGGAAAATTCTGCCCTGTATCCTCTGGAGAGGGATGTTGAAACGAGTGCAGTTGGTTCTCACAGGGAGAGGGAGGCAATGTGCAGATGAGTAAGTATTTCAGAGATTGCTCCGTGGGGAAATTTTCTCAGGCAATGAATCAGTTTGGGGCTTTCTAAAGGTCATTTTAGGTTCCCCTGAACTTTTAAAGTTGGCTATTTAGTAAAATATAATAAGAAGAAACATTAGTATAGAAATCTGTCGCTCAGGTGAAGATACCCTGAGAAATGCTCTGGTGGGTCATGCCACTTCAGTGACAGCTTCTGGGGAAGAGAGAGCAGTTGGCAGTGTTGCCTTCCCTGATGATCATCTGAAATTAAAATACCTCTTGTGGCATATTTAAGTGGAAGTTCACGGCCTTGCTGGGCAACAGGACTTTATAAACTGACCTCTGAGAAGTAACTAACCCAATCTTCTGTCTCCACTTCTATAAATTAAAGCCCAAAGGCTGATGATCTGGACTGGCTGGAGGCAGCTACTTTTTTGAGTGGAAGAGACCAGGCTGAGACCTGCTCCTTTTTTTTTTTTTTTTTTTTTTTTTTTTTTTTTTTCCCTAGGACCTCCTTCAGGGCAGCTCTGGATGCTTTTAAAGCGATTCGTGGGGCTGATGAGGTGAGGTGCTGTCGTGCTGATCGTCGCTCTTGGATGTTTGGTGCTCTGCAGGCACCAGGTCTTGACCCCCAGTGGCGCTGGAGGGAGGAGCAGATGGAGGCTGTGCTTGGCGGGTCGGGAAATGGAGCCTCCTGTGATGGAGAAGGCTGCAGGCTTGCAGCTTTGGGCACCAGGAGGAAAGCTGCTGCTCCACCTGCAGATTGGCAGCTCAGAAATAGAGTCCGTGCCCTGACAGCGATGAGCACCCGAGCTGGCAGAGCCCAGGCCCCGCGGCGGCACCGGGAGGGTCAGGGTCAGCCGGCAGACGAACCCAGGCGCTGCTGGACGGAGCAAGGCCAAAAGCAGTGCACAAAGGTACCCAGAAGTACAGTTCAGTGTCTGTCAAACCCCTGTAATTTAAACCAGCAGAATGATGATTTCCTTTGCTGTTAGAATAATTCCCGTTCCAGGTATGTAGAATTTTATTTTCTTTCTTCTCCAAATCTGCAATCAGTGTTCGCCAGAAATGAGAAATGGATTGGTGTTTCAACAGTGCTGTGCTCCAGGTCAGCTTGATAACATGGGAAATGGCAGGCTAATGGCAGTTTAACACCAATTAACAGGCCACTTTATAATAGATTAGCATTCTGAGTCTGTTCAATTGATAATTACAATAATTAACTCTCTGAGCTTGCATGCACCTTTGAACAGAAATTTGGTACCTTTGTTTATGCTGAAGAAGAAAATGTGCAGAGCAGACATGGATCATTTGAAGTGTTATAGCCAGTCAGGATCATAAGTGTACTAAATTTGGGCTTGCTCTTGAAATATGCTTGGAGGTGACATCCTCCCAGGTGGAGGTGACTGTATAAAGGACTATTTTGGTCTCAGCTGAGCCCAGCTGCAAGCAGAGACTGAGATTTAACATGTTGCTGTGGTTCAGATAAGCCGTGAAAGGCATTTGTGCTGCATAACAGCTCTCTTCATCCTTGCTTCAGGATCCCTGGGCTCAAACTGATGGATTTCCCACCTACTTAGGCCAATTATTTTCAACTTTTAGCACCCGTAGCTGAAGCCAGACTCCCAAATATGGCCTGTCCTGTTGGGAAAAACAATGTCAAGGAGTGTTTGGCAAGAGGCAGCTCCATACTGATGCTTATAGTGAGACACTCAAAAGAACTCACCATCCAGTGTGACTGTCCTGAATTCTTTGGGAAAGCTCTGTTTGGTCTCGAATCCTTCAGGAAACGCAAGTGCTGCTGCCATGATGATTCCTGTAGATGGTTTATGGAAGGATGTTAGCACCTCTGTGCGATGGCTGTTATCTATGGGACCGGAGGCAGAGCATGGAGAAGTCAGTAGGACAGACCTGCTGGCTCTGGGGACGTGTAGCCAGATCTCTGGTCAGATCGTCTTGGTGGGTTAATGGTTGCAAGATCTTTGTAATTCTTGGGTTCCTGTTGACTTTATGCATCTCATTTAGTTTTGTTGACCTCCTCTCTTAAATACTGTGAAATCTCCTGATGTGCAATGCATAAGGTGAGCTCTATTTATGGTTATTTTTTTTAAATATTCAAGTAGTGGCCAGAGCTAACACAGCAGGGGACCTTTGCAAATGCAGCCTGTTTGGCTCTTTCTTCAGTCCTGCACAGATTAGTAAAATAAACCATTTGATGCATGTGGCACCGACCCTGGAGAGCAGTGATCCAAGTCTCGCTTCCTCTGGAGGTTGGATCTTGGTATCATTAAGGAGCCAGGGTCTGTCCTGGCCACAGGGGGAAAAGAGGTTTAAAAGAAAAGCTGGATTTTTAAACTGGAAGTGCATTGTTTGGATTGTATGGCTGGATTGTTTTTGTCATGCCATGCTGTACCAGAATAATTGGATGTATGCACGGTGCAGCAACAAGCCTGGGTGACAGTGGCTTTGTCAAGGAGCTAAACAAGATGCCTGAAAGCAGAGACATGCAGTTAAAAATTGTCATCGTCTTCCTTTGCCCCAGCAGAGCTCATGTCCCCAGCTCTTGACATCTCATAGAATCGCACACACGGTGAACTGTTCTCGCCTTGTTTGAAAACAATCTTAACGGAAAAGTAAGGAGGTGAAATCATAAAGATAAGTGGCGTTAATGATGCTACGATTGTAAATGAAAAAGCCTTGGCTTTTCCCAGTAGTGGCTCACCAGGGTTTAAGTATTACGAGGGACAGCGCTGTCATCCGCACTGTCCCAGTCGGACCTCCCTGCCTGTAGAAATCCCAGCAGCGGAGAAGATCGGGTGGATGACACCGAGGGACATCCCTGTGGGATAAAGTGCTCGGTTGTCTCTGGGTACTGCAGTGCCAGAGTCCTTCGGGAGGAGGCTGGGGCGAGGCGGACATGCTAAACCAGCTTTAGCTGCTGCCTCTTGCTTGAGCCCGGGCGGCCTGGGGGTGCAACTGGGGCCCCACGATGACGCCACGGCTCCCTGGAGAGCGGCAGGGCTGGCTGTGGAGGGGGAAAAGCTGCCTTATCACAGGGAACTTTGAATAGATGCCTAATATTTCTAGGACTAAAAGCTGCTCTGACTTTCTAAAAATCTATAGATGAGATGCTTAAATTCATGAATCCTCCTGGAAAAATGGCGTGTTTGTCAATCTTGACAGAAAAAGATGGAGTTGGCGTACAACTTGGTCACTAGGGTTTTAAAGTAAAAAAAAAATCGATGACGTGTGTATATAGGGTGCCTTAAAAGACCTTATTTCATAAGGCTGAAAGCAATTTTGGGCTAAATCATCTGGGAAAAAGAATTTGGCAGAAAAATGGGAGTAATTAGGAGAATTGACCAGGAGTTCAAAATTCCTCAATCAAAGGAGGGTAGCTGCTGCTTTGAGAAACCTCTGCCTCGTTCAGAAAAATAGAAGTTTGTTTCCCTTCAACATTACCAAAGAACAACTTTTTTTCTTCCCCTGCCTGTTACAGGGCATTTGGTTTCATCGCTTGCTGCTCAACAGAAGGTAAACCCTCTGGTGATCCACTTAAAATATAAGTAAGTCGTGCAATGCTCTCTGTGGGGCGTGGAACAGATGTCTGAGAGCACAGCTGCTAGATGTCCTTATTGTTTAGTCACTCATGGCTTTTTAGAGTCTAATATCCCTCTATGGTTACATTAAAGAAGATTTTCTATCCCAAGCGTGCCTTGGATGAGCTCTTCAGCTCGGGGTGTCTCCCCATTCCCTGGCCCTCAGCGTTGCTGCCTGTCCCGGGGAGAAACCTGCTCCCTTTGACTTTGCGGTGTCTCGCTGATTGAGGAGTTGGGTTGATGGACTGTAAAAGGCTCCACTTTTAGTTGTTGTCAGCAAGAAGGCTGATTGCTGACGCGGAGGTGATAAAACGGTTAATGAAACCAGGGGATCTTCAGAGAGGCACCAACTCTTCCTCCCCAAAGGAGGCGGTGGGCCAGGTCATCGACTCGGCTGAGCAAAGGCAGCAGAGCTGCCACAGATCAGGCTGGCCAGACATCAGCTCTTGCAAATAACGTCTTACTTGCTGCTTCCTATGCCGTGTGTCGAATACTACAGTTGGTTTGGGTTTGTGTCCCAGTGGGTGTAAAAGGAGGATGGATTTCAGCCCTCTCGGAGAGTCCTTGTCTGTGCTCGAAAGCCTGCAGACAAGACTGTGTTTCTAACAAACGTCTTCATAATACTTAACATTCAATAGAGTAAAAGGAGAATAATGAGCACTGCGGCTATCCCAGGTTAGTAATTACCACCGTCATTATTAATTTTCCAGAGCAATCTCGTCCAATGAGTCATTATTATCTCAATTCCTTAGCCAGGACCGATTGATTCTTTCTCCCTGTTGTGACTAATTTCATATAATGTCTGAGTACAATATAGAACTATAGAGCCAGTGTAATTCTAATGCAGAATAATTCTAAATAACCAAATCCCTTCCCTACAGCTCTGTTTAGATCTGATGCTTTATACTACTTAAATGAAATAAATACCCCAATCGTGTCACTCCCCACTCTCCATCACAGTCACCGGAATTCCACTGGAGACAGGGATTTACATCAGCCCGGGATCTGGCCTGCGTGTTTTAGTGTTGTATCTGTGCTGGCACCGACCAGGAGCTTCACAGCACCTTGCAGAAGCAGCATGGCGTAGTCTGAAGTAAGTGTTGATAATCTTCAGCATTCTATAATGTTCATTTCAAGCATTTTCAAGTGTTTTCACATTCGTGTTGGTTCATCTGCTTGTGTGGCTTTTTTTTTGGAGGAGAGCCTAAACATGACGGTGTGCCGGCTCTGTTTCATTAGCTCTCCGTTTGCAGTCTTCTGTCAGCAGACCTAAGTATGAAGAAGTTCACAGTAAGACAAGGAGAAAGATCTCTGTGGGGGTGGTAATGCATTTCTTGCTTCTATGGAAATGATGAGGTAGATGAGGTAGAACAATTACCTTTCCTTTAAAAAAAAAATGGAAACCCACTTCCTGCATTTTTCTTGAGCTGGAAGGAAGGGAAGGAGACAGAGCAGCTATTTTACAACTTTGACCTTTTTGTCTCCCAGACTTCAAACACGCTCAGTCTGGGGAGGGAAAAGCGTAGACTATAAGCCCGGGAACAGCAAGCGGCGGGGCTGTCGGTGGTACCCTCAGCATTGGAGCTTCTTTTTTTTTAGGCTAGGAAGGATGGGATGGTTTAATCCTGAACCAACCACCTAGAAGTCTTGGTCTGCGTTGGTAGGGAAGGCTCGCGCGCTGCTGTGTCAGTGCAAACACCGTAAGCGACGTCCATCAGTTGTATCTGCACAGACGCTGAGGTCCCTTAGTGCTGCCAGACCCACTGGGCCGAGGGACGGAGGTGCGAGGGGCCGCCTTGCCGGGCTCCGCGGGCACGGCCCAAACTCCGCGAGCAGCTCCCCAGCTGAATTTCACACCCGTTCAGCAAGCGGGAATGGGGCCAGAGACTGGGTTTTCGTGCCCGAGCTCTGCACAAAGCAGCAGAGAGGCCGTTCGCTTCTTGCCGTGCACCGAGTGACCTTTATTCCTGGCGCTGCTCGGAGAGGAGGGATGAGGAGCTCCGTGTCACTGCTCGCAGCGTGTCTCGGCTTTGCAGCCCTAAAGCCAGTCCTTTCCCCAGTGCCAGGCTGGCTTGTGTCTGCACTGACATTTTAGGTTATCGGCATAGGTTGCTCTGGACTGGACTGGGGGAGTTAAAAATATTGAAGCGGACGGGAAATAAATGAGGAGAGGTCTTGCAACATTTCAGTGTCTTGGCCATCCAGCACTCGTTTATTTTTTACCGGTTATTTATTGAGGCAGTTCCACTTTAGTCCATTACTGCTGAATTAAATATATACTTTCATAGCCCCTGAAAGCAGAAGTTGGCCGTGGACTCTGCACTCCTCTTCACTGATGTGTTTCGGTATTTAAATCCATCGGGAGCGTGTGTTGCACCAGGGACTGAGTTGATCCGGAGGATTTGACCAGGGCAACTGTCGTATCTCGGCGTTCAGGAACAGCTTTTTGCTGTTTGGGGAAAGTGAAACTTGTACCGGGTGCTTGGCCGGCACCTTCCCCTCGAGCCAGGCTGGGTCAGGCCGTGCCGTCCCCAGGGCTCGCGTGGTCTCTGGAGACCTTGTGTTTCGCTCCTGATCCCAGCCCTGTCTTTGTTCTTGCCCCAGGTACAGCCAGCCCTGTGTCTTCTTCTCCCCTAATGGGGTGTATCCCCTCCTATTCCTCACGGTGCGTTGCAAAAAAGCTGTAAAATGAGCATTAAAATTTTATGATTTCCAGATTTTAATAGGAATACTTCATAATATTAGTGCCGCCTTCTTGGAAACTTCTCTGCAGTAAATGTCTTCTTTTTTCTGATGTTCCTCCCAGCCATACGGATTCAGCTGGCAAGAAGAAACCAAGCGATAGTTTTCCGTAGTATTTTTTCTTGTTCATAGAAAATGTAATAGCCTGTTTATAGTAATTATCACCCAAGATGTTTACTAGGTTTGAGACACTGAAATTAAAGCAAAGCAAAG
This sequence comes from Leptosomus discolor, assembly GCF_034619465.1. Lineage (NCBI taxonomy): Eukaryota > Metazoa > Chordata > Aves > Leptosomiformes > Leptosomidae > Leptosomus > Leptosomus discolor. The sequence goes on from NC_141399.1 coordinate 2,638,786, forward strand.
CAGACCTTGACCTAATTAGAGTCTCCTTTCGGGCACGTGGAGCCCACTGCTGAAGTCAGCGGTGGTACCTTCTGTTTGCAGAGGATGAGCACGGAGCTGGTGAGGCAGTCGCTGCCCCAGAGCAGGAGCTGGCGTACGCCTAAACCTCCCCTGCATCCAGGCATAGGATTAGTTCAGCTGAAAGCAGTGAAAAGAACCGTAAGAACAGTTGTGGTATTACAACAATCTGAATATAAGTGAAAGTAAATGCAACTTCTTGCGTACCACCAAGCTTGGAGATAAATCTTCATGCTTTTATAATAAATGTTACTTCATGGCAATCACCATATGCTACCTCTAGTCCTGAGTATAAATCATAACAAGTGTGTATCCTGAAATGCTTTATTGTCTTTTTATGGCCACATACGGCTGCTGTTCCTTCCATTTGTGATTATTTTTTTTAATGGTTCCCTCTAGAACCTAAAAAAATAATTAAAACTAATGAATACTCTGCAGTGACAGTAAAGGGATGAGCATATTGCATCTATTCTCACTTCCCAGATCTGATCAAAAGCAAGTGTCGAGCTGTGAAGTTGTGACAGTGACATTTTGTACTGAGCTTCCGACCACCTCCTGAGACCAAACGATGACTTTGGGGAAGATCATGAATTAGAGTTTTCATTGTTTCACAGGAATAGTGCTGAGAGGGTAGAATTAAAATTAGTTGAAGTCACAATGTTTATTCTTAGCGGAGGCTTTTCAAGAAATTAGCCTAACATGTAAAAGGCTTTAAGACAAACAGCTTTTTTTTTTTCCTTTGTCCTTGTCCCTGGCTTCAAGATGTGAGAGGTTCTACGTGCCAGGAATGGCCAGACTATTTGTTTCAACCAAATCTTAAGAGCGCAGCCCCTTTGTATTTCACAACCTGCAAGCCCTCCGCATGTTTGCATAGCCAGGCAGCTTGCTGAGGGAGCTGCGGCTCCTGAAAGGCGGTGGGAGGCAGCTGCTGTCCCCCCACCTCTGGCAGTCCTGCCCTGCCACAGCATCTCCGCTGCTACGATCCGTCTGAACCCGGACTCAGAGCTGTGCCTCAAAGCAAGAACGCTGCCTTGTAAACGGGGTTTTTATCTGCCCTCCAGAAACTCGTGCGTTTGATTTCTTTTTTTTTTTTTTCTCCTCCAGCGCACTTGGTTTTCGAGCTTATGCATGTGTTCTGCATGGGAGTGCTGCCAGCTCTTAGCATTTCTTAGAAACCTTTAAAATTCACTTCTCAAAACTAATATTTATCTGTAAAGGATGTAATTAAAGTGTGTGTATGTGTGTGTAGGGGTATTGCTGTGCATATATCTGCCACTCTCTGGACTTCCTGCAGCTCACGGTGGCTTTGAAATGAAACTTAAGGGGAATAATTGACAACAAAGTGCCAGACAGGGGTTAAAGTGTCATTACCGCAGGAAGAAACCTTCAAAGATCCTGTTCAGTGGGGGACTGGCCAGGGCTGCAGCCCGTGGGACGGATGAAAAGCGCGCTCCCCAGGCGTGCTGTCACCTACCTGCTTCCATTCACATATATGCCTGCACAGGACTACACGGTGGTTTGAATTTATTGTCAATTCTGTATGTCTGTTTTGCAGGCCAGGAGCAACGTTGGCTTCCCCAAACTCTCTCCTGCTCCTTCGTGCTGGAGCAAACCTGCAGCCACGCGGTGGAGCAGGGTCTGGGTGCTGCAGCACCAGCCTTTCTGGCCACTAGAGTTCTTGGCCAGTTACCAGTTACGTCAAAAACTGCTGTTCTTCTGTTTGAACAGGTTTAAAATAATGGATAATAAGAAAGTATCATCATCTGCATCACTGATGGGGGGAATAAGTTACCCTTCGTTTAAGAAGTCAGTGGTAAGATTGAATCCCAGCCTTCTGAACTCTGTTTGATATCTTAAGCTTGATACCATTGCTTACTCTTTTTATGCCTTATGTTGATTCATTTCTGGTTATAAAGGTTTTAAATAGTTAAAACTTGCTTTACAAGCAAGATAAAACCAGAGTTTTATTGATTTCCAAAGGTATTTGTCAATTGATTCCAAAGGGAGAACAGCTATAGTTAAAAAACCAGAAATGCATAAGAAAAAAAGGATCATTGAAGTAGATGCTGCCAGGTGGTCAAATTTTACTGTCCTGACTCCTTTTCAGAAAAAAAACCTTTGATGACCATAAAGTTGCCATTTGCTGTACTAGGTTCTCTGTGAGCTTCCCCCCATACAGTTATACAGTATCATGAGTTAAAAGTGAACCAAATCTAAACTGTTGTGGCACATAAAACCAGCAAACAAAGGAAGGCAGCTTTTTTCCCTAACCCCCTGAGATTTATTCTGACAGTTTGCAACTAGATGAAATGGATAATGGAAGTCCCTTGTCACAATAACTCAGTTTAAATGTATTGTCAGATTAATAGACTCAGTTATCCACTCTTCCAAGGAGAAAAATGACTCGTGGTTTCAAATCGTGCCCTCGCTCATGGCATCCCATCAAATTAACCAAACAGGCCCAATTTAGACTCCCAGCAGAAGCCAGGCATTTTATGCATTGTGTCGTAAAAATGAGTTTATTTCTTTATTTTTAATGCCGGCCAAATGATTTCCAATTGCCGCAGCCACGTCTGTCGGCCACTGCGCAGCTGGGCGTGGGCACGGAGCCCCGGTGCCGTCCCGCGCGGCCCCGCTGGCTCGGCCTCGGCTTGCGGCGGGTGCCGGGAGGTGGGGTGCCGGGAGGTGGGGTGCCGGCGGGGCGATGCGTATCCCTCTCCCCATGCAGGGGGAGGCTGGCCCTGGGTGCTCTCACCCCACCCCTGGGCTGCAGCACGTGGCCCTCAGCTGAGCCCGGCGCCCAAATGAAAGCCTGCGAGTCGGCTAATGGAACTGCCGCTTAACTAGGGTGATCAAAACCGCTCTTAGAAGGACTGCAGGGCTGTGTTTTCCTTAAATTGATAACGGAGGAGCGGGAGCTTGCAGCTGGTGGGAACTTGGCTTGCTGACTTTCTGTAAAAACGGCGTGACTCGCCCTAGCCAGCTCACAAAAACACCGCGGGAAGGCTCTCCCCGTCCTTCCGATTCCAGGGAGAAAGCACGTTAGGCCACGGCTGTTTGCACCTCTCTTGTCCTTTCGCTGAATCTCACAAGACAATTTCATTTCACTCTCTTTGCAAGGTCACGAGTTGGTTCAGCGTGGCAGAAGGCAGGCACAAGAGGATGGGGCCGGGGCGGGCACTCGCAGGCTGTAGGAGCTACAAATCGCTCAGGGAAAGGACAATTTCAGGATACGTGAAGCTGCTCCTTTTGGTGCCCTGGGCTGTGGCTTTTCAGTCACTGGAATCACCAAGATGCGGGCGGGCGTCCTGGCCGTGGCGTGCCGAAAGCGGGGTGCGTGCGACGGCCCTTTGCGGCAGCGGGACTGGGACCAGCAGCGACGCTGGTGGCTGGGGCTGCCCCGGCGGTGCTGTCCCCAGCCCCGGCGGTCCATCAGCGCGCAGTGTGTGGGCTGCACGGCTGCTGTCGCATCCTTCTGTGGGGTTGGCTGGGGCTTTTCAGGGGAGTTTTGATATTCTGGTTGCCAAAAACCAAATCCGAGTTTGTGCTCCATCCGTCTGTGGCACGTGGCGCTGCGTTTAAGAAGCAGGGCGGGTTGTTAGCGTGCGTGGAGTGAGTTATTCCAGTTTCCATCTGGAGAGTGGCGAATCGTGGGATTTAGTAGCTGTAAGATCCTCTGATCTGCAATCACTGTCTGCTGGATTTTTTGATCTGACAAAGCATTGCACGCAGTACTACGAGGATCCTTCCCCAGCCTCTCTGGGGGAATCCTGCTGTCAGGCTGCACAGGTACGGCGCGTGAAATGTGTAATTTTGAAGTCTAAACCTCTGAGAGCTCACGACGCTCTGAGGCAGCAGTTTGCCTTCAAAGTCGCCCCTCTGCCTGTGCTTACCACCTCTTGTGATGTAGCACTGCCGCTCCCATTTCCTCCACAGAAAGTCATAGGGTTTACTTTCTAAAAATCTCATCTTCCTCTCTTAATTAGGCATTTTCACACAATGGACCATATGGGAGTCAATGAAAAAGGTGTCGATGTGCGGCACAGCCTGGCCCCGTGGACGCTGATTGATAAAGCTGGCAGATGGGTAGATCATCAGCTTTGAAGACTGGATTTTCTTCTGAAACCATTGAATACATAAGCCAGGCAGAAGAACTAAGTGGCAGGGAGGATGTGTGGTGCAGCTCCTTCCCCTCGTTACCAGAGGTTGCTCAGGTCAGTGGGGTTTCCTTTTCTGTGATTTGTTTAAGCCTATTTTTACTAATAGTATCTGCTTCTTGCACCATAAATACGGCTGCATTTAAGTGGCTGCCCCTGAGGGGATGAAATGATGCCCAGCTCCATGCCTGAGCATGAAGTTCAGAGTCAGTCAGCTTACCTCCGTTGCACTAGTTGTCTATAAAACACTTCAAAGTGACGAGACGCAATTTCATAAATAGGAGTTCATCAGCGATAATGGTTTTAAACTCAAAGAGGGCAGATTCAGACTATATCTAAGGGACAAATTTTTTACAATGAGGGTGGTGAAACACTGGCACAGGCTGCCCAGAGAGGTGGTAGGTGCCCCATCCCTGGAAACGTTCAGAGTCAGGCTGGACGGGGCTCTGAGCAACCTCATCCAGCTACAGATGTCCCTGCTCGCTGCAGGGGGGGTGGGCTAGATGGCCTTTAAAGGTCCCTTCCAGCCCAAACCATTCTGTGATTCTATGATAAACCATGGGAATTTTTAGCTAGCTTAGCCTTTGCTCTTGCCAGCTTACCTTCCCTTTCCTGTTTCCCTCCCTAGCTGATGTGCTGGGCCTCGTCTTTCTTCTGCTACCCATGAAGCCTTCACCTTTCACTCGTGTTGTCTTTGCACATCTTCATCTTCTGGTTTCTTCAAGTCCAGTTTCTTCAAGAACGTAGAAACCGTGCCACTATTTTGGACTTTTCCCTGCAAAGTAACCCAGAACCGTGACAGAGATTTTGTCCATGACCTGAACTCCTCTGTGAAATTATACAGATGTTGATTTAGGAAGGAGCTTGAAGAGCGCATGGTCAACAGCAGGCTTGTGTTGAGCGCTGTCCCACACCAGGCTGCTGCAAAAATGTCTCCTCTGAAATGTGTAGGTAGTTGTGTCACTTCTGTAAAACCTGCCCCAGAACCGTTAATTCCCAGGAGCGCCTGGAAGGGTTCTCCACGTGGCTGCATGGAAATAGAAATGCCGTAAACGGTGACAGAAACGTTCGTGCGACCCTCCCTTGAGTAGCAAAATTGCTGAGCGTAGTGTATCCCTGAAGCACGTGGGAGCTCTCTTATTTTAGACTGTAACCATGAAATAGGAAATAAGCCCAGTGAAGCAAAAGCTTGTGCCGTCTTATTTTTGCTCTTAACGTGTGAAAATGGAAGTACCTGCTGCCTGCTGGGCTCCTTAAATATGTCTTTTTTATTTCCATAAATCACCACGGTAGAATTTGAATTATTTACTCAGTAAACTCGAGGCTACATTAATTTCCATTCTCCCGTTTTTTGTAACCAATCTTTTGTGCATTAGCTTTAGAGCTCTTTCCCACCCACCTTTTGTTCAGGGCCCACCTTGCCTTCCCAAGCAGGGTCCCTCCCCTTGGTGACTGCAGGGGTTTTGCGCACTTCAAAAGCAGCCTGAAATGTCAGCCACACGCAGCCTTTCTGCAGCCACTAAATTATGGATCAGAATACAGCAGATCAAACAGTTCAGAATTATTCACTTGTGGGTCTTTGCTTGCTAAAGCAATAAAAATCTCTGCATTTCTTCCTTGGTAATGTGTGGGGTGGTTGTTTTACATGCTCGAGAGTAATGTTATCAGGGGTATGGGGGTGTGGATGTAATATTTTTTTGAAGCGGGGCACTTCAATCAAAGCTTCATTCTACTGTAAACCCAATTAGCTTCAGTCTGCCAAGTCAGCTTGACTGTCTGCAAGCATGTATGTAAGGCTATGAATAATTGCTAAACTCGGTTTTCTTTCTATCTAAGAAATGCCATGAGGCTTTTGTTACCACTAGATAAACCCTCTGCACTTGTCTCTGTGGTTCCGGCTGAAGTCACCCGTTCAAAAATCATAAATGTGTTTGAATAGTATTCTGTGTGCGAAGAGGCTCGGTAAAAAGCAAATGCTTTCTTTGCTTCGGAGCCGAAGGTTGCTGAACCCAGACCCTGGGCTCCTCCAAACGCTCAGGGATTTTTTGCCATTAGCTTTAGTGGGAGCGGGACTGAGAATTTACATAGCTTTATTGCACGTGGCCGCAGAATAAGGCCATTACTGTGGGAAAACAGAAGCGGGGCTGTCCCCTGTGTCATACAAAAGGAAAGGTTAGAAAATGAAATGATCCAACAATAGGTGTGGAAAATGGGTCACCTACTTTGCGCGGGGAAGCGCACAGGATGCTCTCGCTGTAATTTCGTGTGCCACGTGCTGGTTTCCAGCAGTTTGGACGTGGTTTCACAGCCAGGGCGATACCACGTGAGCGTACCAGGGCGGTTAATCAACACCCCTGGCTGGGGGGGGGGGACACGACACAGCCAGTGGGTTGGGCTCTTAGGGATGATGTTGGAGGGGTCCATGGGACTCAGCTGCACAAGCCACCCAAACCTACACGGAGAGGTGGGACACGCTGGCGTCACCTACTGTGAATTGCTTCCAGGGCTCCTTCCCATCACTAAGGTATGTGCTGTGGATCCTCCTGTGTCTGGCCAGTTGGCAAATACAGGATGTATTTCCGAAGATGAGAGGTTGGCCACGTTGGACTGTTCAGCTGGTTTAAACAGAACGCGGCTTCCCCGTCTGCAGTGGGTTCCCCTTTCAGTATTTACTTGCCTTTCCACTGTGCGTGCATAACATCCCTATTTTTCCCTTTCCATCTACAGGCCAACTAAAAAGTTCTCAGAGGGTGGCGAGTTGTCCATCCGACTTGAGCTGAGAGTCCCCTTCTAGTTTCTGAAATTGGACCATGATTTCTGTTAGCGTCCCTCGAGGATGGTCAAATTCCAATGTCATCTTCAAGACTCTCCAACCGTTTTCTTTCCAAAAAACAATTTTTAATTGATTTTCCTTCAAGTCTAAGGTTCAGAAAGTGATGTAATACCCCACGTGGTGGCCATTGGTGGTGAGCTGTGTGACAACATTTCGATGCTGCAGGGGAAAGGTTGGATGTTTTTCAAGATTTGAAAACGTTCAGCTTTTTATTACTTGAGCGTTAAATGATGTGTATTTACACTGACACGCACATATAGGCAGCATTTTTTTCCCAGGTATGGCATTATATAAAGCATCACGACGTTATTACGTTTGTCTTTTGTAATGTCTGCCAAAAGTAATGTGTTGCCACTAAGACTGAAAAATTTAGCTATGAAAATATTTCCAGTGCTACAGAGGAAGAAGTGATTTTGACTAATTTTATTGTATCAGGTACATAAGTGAACGCCTGTTTTGACAACTATGAACCAAGTCGCACAAAGTAGGAGTGACAGCGTGATTCCCAGCAGCAGAAGTCAGTGCCACACTGGTTTGTCACAGCTCCAGCTTCCCTTTTCCTACACGGATGACGGCAGTGTCTATTATCCCCTGTACACAGTGATCTGTCAACAACTACTTTCTCAGTTGCTTCTGGTGTGTATGTGGGGGTGGCACGGAGGAGCAGGTGATACCTGATAATAGTACATTATTGACAGGGGAAGGTTTCATTTTCTTTAAATAGAAACCGTGTCTGAATAACTGCAAGACTCCCAGACGCTGTGAAATCTAGAGGGAAATTTTAGTCTTAGCTCTTTCTGTGGGATTATCTAAAAAACACACGTACGTCCCATTTCTTTTGAAAAATGTACGGACAGACTGCCAACTACTGCTGCTACAGCTGGGTGTGAACAACAATATAGAGCCCAAGAAGACCGGGTGGTCCTCTAGTGACTCTTCCAAGCAGTGTAAAGCACCATATTGTGTACAGGAATAGGGGGGCAGACCTCAAAAATAGCTGTGAGAGCAGTTTCAGTCGATGGAGGACTTGTCCCAGGCAGCTCTCGCTCAGTAGCTGGTGCTGTTAGGGAGTCAGGGAATTGTTGCTGTTAGGTAACGTGATGAGCAGCAATTCAGCATCGTGACTCAGTTGGATCCTGCCAGTGCTTGAGGACTTCTTGCCGGGCAGACCTCCTCACTTCTTTTTTTGCCCAGAGGCTCTTCAGAGCACGTTCATGTTGGTCCTTGGTCCTGGTGCCATCCAAGTAGGTGTGATTTATCTGGAAAAAAATAACAGATGTATTAAACTCGGTAGTTACTACGTATTGAGAAATGCCATTGTTACTTGAAGGGTTTTTGTCTGGTGTGGATGCAAGTTACTCAAACTAGAAGAGGAGGAATGCCGGCCTCCCCTCGCGAGCTATCGAGAGTGGTAAAAATTGTCACGGGGCTGTGTTGGGGGCTACAGAAAAATGCTTGTGCTGCTTCTTCCTGACTTCATTAGTAACTGTTTTGGTACGTTTGTTACCCCGGGACATGATCACAAATTGTATTTTGTCCCGAGTGGTCACGCTATTGACTGAAATGTCAACGATACTGCGTAAAACGCAGTTGAGAAATTAGGGATAATTTCAGTAGCTATTAATGAACTATACCCTTGTTTAGCTGATAGAGCCTTCAGAGAAAGGAAAGATAAAGAGATTTTGTCTTTCCAGTCTTTATACTCCCTGTATACATTACTGTTACTGATTAGGAGCAAGAGAAGTTTTTGCGCCTATTTATTTTCATTTCTGGCTGATGACGGAGCCTCTGTGTGCAAACCCCAGGCACCTCAGCAGCGATGCACCCAGGGGAGCCGACGGGGGCCCAGCCAGGGCTGCGGCAGGAGCTGCGCAGGCTGTGGCAGCGCACAGCCAGGGGTCACACCGCTCTGCAAAAGCGGGGCTCCGGCTCCTTCAGCGTTTTTCTTGAGGCCTTTTACCTCTTTCCTGTTTACACGTCACTGCTCAGGATGAGTTTTTATAACTTTTTGCTATTAAAAAGGTACCAGGAGCCTAACTCAAGTTGGGCTTTGTGGTAGGAAACAGCGGGCTGCACGTCTCAGCGGGATTTAGCGCGCTTCTCTCCACTTTTTTGTAACTAGAGAGTGCTCTGGAGTGGAAGAACATGTGGAAGCTATTTTAGAAGATTTATATATACATGTATATATGATGCTTTAAATGCAATTAGGGAGATTCAGCTAAAGATTTTACATTAGCTCATTAAAGCATGGCAGCTGTAACTGATCCTCCCAGCAATGAAATGCAGTTCGCTAAATGAGGAGAGGCTGCATAGCGGTCCTGCTCCTGGCCGTGTCTCAGGGCTGGAATATTCTGGGAGGGAGTAGCAGACAGGCTCCTGCAAGGAATCCCAGAAATGTCCTCAGATGGATTTAGCAGCAGGATATTTGAGATAATCAATATATAGAATATTGTTGCTGTTTCTAGTCCGACAAACGACTCGAGCAGAGGGAGCGCAGCACGTGCAGCCATAGATTTGGGCAGAGGAATTCTGACAACTGGACTGACAACTGTAGCCAAGGGATAAAGTCTCGTTTTTTCACTTCATTTGAGTGTTCGAGCACGTGCTGTAATTTTTGGATTCATTAGAAGCGAGGCGGAGGTACTCTGCAGCACGCAAAACCTCCATGTGCTGCTCCAGGCTTTGTCTGCAGCATCCGTGGTCCTCTTGGGAGGCGGAACTGAGGTGGCACCACGTAAACGGGAACATGGGGACAGCTTGGAGCTCTTGGGGAGTTGCTGGGACTGCGGCAGTGGTACCAGGGTGGTTAGAGAGGGTGCCTGGCTCTGCGGGAACCCTGAGCCAGGGGAGAGCCGCATCCAACAGAGCTGCAGCAAGAGCCTGCAGGAGTCCTTCAACCCGGGCAGTGGCCTGGCCCTGCCAGTCCTTAGGACTATCCAGGTGGAACAGACACGCTTTGGCCGCTCGTCACTTTTGATGGCTCAGCTCCGCTCAGCCGCAGCTTAGGGCCAATTAATTTTATGAATCCTATTTGTAGCTCATGTTCCTCCTTATATAATCCTCATTTGTTTCAAATGAGCAGAGAGTGTGCCCCTGAGATTCTAAACATACCTCTTTATTGAAGTTTAAACAGAAATTGTTACCTACAGAAGCTAAACTTAGCACTAACACATGAAATGAGCTGAAGAGAATCCTTTTAAATCTCCTACCAGGTGTTAGATAACACAGGACTGTAAGGAGGGGGGGGAAGAGGGTGACGGCATCGCGTTATGAACACCAGCATTAATGATCGATTGTATTTATTTCTCCAGTAAGCAGAAGTAGATTAAAAACAGAAATGCGGGAGTTAATTGGGTGATTGCACAGCAATCGGTCTTCGCTTTTGTTCTCCGCTCCCCATGAAGCCGTGTGCTGCTGGAGTGACAGTTGTGTGAGTAACAGCACGCAGCTGGGGCAGCGTCTTTCTTACCGGCTGCATCAAACACAGGGAACGAAAACAATTTTAATGAAGCTTTGGCCCGTTACCATCTCGGGGAGCGAGCAGTCCTGCTGGCTCCCTCCCACCGCCCCACCGGGGTTGCGAGGCCAGCCGAGCAGGCCTGTCATCTCCTCGCTGGCCTCCCTCGGTCCTCAGGAGAGAGGTTTGCGAGCGGTTTTCTAGCTGATAAAGGCAATCGGAAGTCGCGCGTTATCACCGATTCGCGGCACGACGCAACGCGTCTCGCGCCGCCGAGGTTGCTGGATGCCGGAGTCCGCGTGTTGGTCTCACCTGCCAGCTCCAAGATTCCTTTCCCAGGCTTGTGGTTCATCTTCCAAGGATAGTCCCGCACAACCTGAAGCATGAGAGGAAACAGATTGTTCAAGGTATTCAAGATTGTAATGAGCCAAACTGAAAAATGTTCAGCTTTTCTAATAAGCACACAGTTGAAGAGCACGAGGAGGAAAGAAAGGCAGCAGCCACCTCACAGCTCAGGGAACACCAGCTTTCGTGACCATGGCACACCTCTCTGAAATCAATGAAAGTCAATTCTGCCTCAGAGTGAGAGATTGCTTTGAGATCTCAGCAGAATTTTTCTCCAAATTGCAAACTGGATGAGGGTCTTACAAATGACGGAAGCCCTAGGTTCCATGCATGTTAATTTTCTAGCTTATTTTCTACGACATTATGGGAATGATAAACAGAAAAGAAGAAGATCAGAGGTTATCTGCGAGCTCTTCAGTGGAGCTTCTGCATTGGGAGGAGCAGGACTGGGAAGAACGGGTGGTGTGGGGGAGCTGGGACTGCCCCCAGGCACAGGTCCGGGGGAAAGGGACTTTCTTTTAGGAGTTTTTGGAGATCTGCTTTAGCAAGGTGTTTTCTGCCCTTTCCCTGGTCCTGTTTAAGGCTGGCTGTATGTGTGTAGAAGGCAAATTCCCTACTACCACAAGCAGCTCTCCCTGCAAAAATTGTTAAGGTGAATTAAGTTGCAGGAGTATATAAGAGAAAAGATTTGCTCTGCCTCTAAGGAATACTAGGATATTTGTCAATTCCTCTCCATTAGAAACCTAACACACTCGGAGGTGAGGATGAAAAGTGAAAAACCCATGAAGATCAGATGAAAGGATGGAAATTATCATTCAGGTAACACAGCTACCTTAACACTGTCACCATGGAGATCCCCGATTCTCTTCTGCTCTTTGCATGCAAAGTGCTGAGAAACACTGGTTTCATAATTGGCATCATATTTCTCTGGGTATATTAAACTTGCCTGTGGAATAATGCTCATCAGGCCCTCAATGGTTTCCGATAACTAGCAGTAATATATCGAATCAGATGATTCGATGTTACGATTTTCCATCCAGGGACTATTTGATGGGTTTCCACACACAGTGTGCAAGCCTGGAGATGGCTATAACTGTGCTGGGGGTGAAGTCCAGGCGTTCTGGGCTTTGTGGCTGCTGAGAAGAAAGCCATGGTTTTGATCAATGAATAAAGCAGCATGACGTTCTGCTGTGGCTTGCCCCACGTTCCTTGTATTTTCAGATTTCTGTACTCCGATCTTCCTGGATTCCCGACTTGGAAAATATCTTTGCGCAGCAGTACCTGCTCAGAAGGGGTGTGGACCCAGCCTTAACTTTTTCTGTCAATACATGGGGGCTTAAACAAATATTTTACACGAGAAATACAACTAAGTGTAGCTTTTGAGATTGTCTTTATAATCTGCCTTCAATGCATCAAGTAGCTGCCGTCGACGAATTCAGCTGGTGCGTTTCCTCCTCTTCCCGTCCCGCGTGTTTCGGGGCTGCCAGCAGAAAGGTGTCACGTTCGTGGCTGTAGCTTTAAGTGAAATCCAAATTTGTCTTTCATCCTCTTGCGTCCCTGAAACAATTTAGCCCGACTGTAATTATTAGCATTCTCATTAAGAACAGTTTAGCTGAAAATCAAGACACGAAGACGCAGTGACTTCATCAAAGCAACGCAAATCCAGATAAAGCTAGGTTTCTAATTCGACTACTATGCTTTGAAATAAATCCTCAGAGCATCAATTACTGTATCTGTCGTAAAGCAATTACTATCAGCCTCCATTGCTCCCCTTTACACAATTTAATTTAATTATTATTTTTGCTTTAAACTATGGGGTAAGGAATTTTACAGTTCCTCAAGAAGAACTAAAGCAGACAACAACAAAAAAATTTCTGTAAAAGCAGAAATTGCTTTCTTTTGTAATCAGGTTGATTAGACTCATGTATAATCATACCCAGCAGGTGGGAAGATTAACATTTCACTAATTCCTAGTGGTCATTACTGCAAGGAAATTTAATCTGCAGAGTTCACGAGATTGGAGTTGCATGCTGGTAAAGCTCATTTAAAAGGCAGAGTGACAACACCACAACTTTATACTCTGGAACCCAGTTTTACTCAAAACTATTTTGGCCTGCAGGCAATACGCATATGCCCAGTATCTTCTACTTAATTGAAAAATAGATTTGTATTGATCACAACCACTTAACAAGCACATTCAGAACCCATTCCTGTTCTCAGTTACCTGGGTGGGGAAGGCAGGCAGACCCTCAGTGGGTTATAAGCTGGTTGATAAGGGAGATATTTTTACAGCAAATGTATTTTTTTCTGCGCGGCGTTAATAGATTCAGTTCTCGTATTTGGATCAATTCAGAATAATTCTGCTGAAGCTGAACAAGTTCTTCATTTTTTTATATGAAACCAAAATGTGCCATACTTATTGCGATCAGATTCGGCTTCACAAACCAGGAGGTGGGGTGGTTTTTACTTCAAAACTCCACAATAAAATGCCCAGCAACTTGTGATGTGAAAGTTCTGGTCATCTGCTACTCCTGCCCCTACGCCTCTAACCTCCGGACTTCTGACTCCTCTTTTCTACCCGCGGGAGACTTTCCATCGCCATTCAGCAGTACAGCTCGGGGTGGTCTGTGACTGAGCTGGAAGTGCTTGAAGGAATATTGGGTGTGTAAGTAAGGATCGCTACTCCGCTGTGTTACTGGGATTGAGCTGCTTTCTGTCTCCCGTGAGCGTGAGCAGAGGGAGATGAAAGAGCAGAAGGAAGACAGCGGTAAGTCCAAAGCGAACAGCATTACTGAACGGGCGGTGGAAGCAGACCCCGTGTTTAGGAGGGTGAGCAGCGTGCTCCCCCTCCTTCCCCTAGGACTGATTCCACGTGCTGCTTCCCAGCGGTATAAACACGTATAAACAAGCTGGAGCAGAAAGACAGGCAGAAGAAGTTTAAACCGGGCACGTTGTGCTCACTGCAGTTGGACAGATCGTGATGAGATGTGACCCTGCCATCACACAACACGTAGTCCGTGGCCAAGCGCCTCGCTTTTTAACGTGTCACGAGTTGAAGTTGCCTGGAAGGCGTCTTCCAAAGAAGCATCTCGTCCCATTTGTGCCCACGGAAAAGCCTTTTGTGTCTGTCTCGGAACACTGAAATAGGGAGGTGGGACCCGCGCCAGAGCCGTGAAGCCGTGTTGCCATTCCTGTGCTGCTGCGGGCCCAGGAGGTCTTGGGGACAAGAGGTAAGGTGTCACTGCGGGGCAGAGCTGGCTCGGCTCGATGGTGGTCCCTCCAGCGGGAGCCTGTCCTGCTGGTCTGCACAGAAGGTTTCCTCTGGTCCCCCTCTAAATGTCAGGGCTGCAGCAACTCTCCTGTTGACCTAGTCAGGATTATTAGGCTCATTTTCTTGCCTAATGCTTTAAGGCCAAAAACACACTCCTTGGATCTTTGCAGTTAGAGGTATAGTTGAGCTATATCAAAAAAATTATAAAAAATGACCAGATGGCCCAGTAGCTGGATTTGGCTGGGTTAGAATAGGGTATTATTCCAACACAGATAACAACATATCCCTCCAAATAACACAAGTGACCACTGAGCATCTGTTTTATTGAACACCAGAGATTTTTGCTGTGATAATTATGATGCTATTACAATGATAGAGTGCTGGTGTCCCTTATCCACAGAAAGCTTTGGTCAGCCTGAGCCCTGGTGGGACTCGTGGTGCTTTCTTGTCCCTTGCAGGCCCACAGACTTGCAAGAAAATGTGGCTGAGGCTCAAACCTCTGGCCCAGCCCTGCTGCTCTGCCAAAGTTACGCTAAGCTCAGGATCAATGAAGTTGTAACGGGGGTAACCAAAATCAAAATAGACTCCTGCTATTGCAGGAGTTACTTCCACTTGATTTTCAAACTCTGGGTGCAGAATAACGGCCCCAAAATACGTAGCATGAATCAAAGCGAGTTAAGTGCAGCTGAACTAGGTTAATAGCGGCGCAGATGATGGTTTGAAAATCAGGCACGGCTGAAAACATGACTGCGCTGATGCGCTGTGTTAGCCTGATAAAGGGATTGGGTTTTGTAAGTCAGTCTTCAGTCAGTGTCTGTCTCAACCCTCAAATGCAGCCTGCTCTTCGAAGAGACAACATCTGAGCTGAGCGACCTAGTTTAATCGTGGCCAAAAGACAAAGTAATACATTCAAATAATTTCCAACTCAAAAATTAAGTGCACAGGACTTACCTCACCGCTGTTCATAGTTTAAAAACGTTTGGGGGATTTAAGCGATGGAGTTGCTGAGCAGAGCTGGAGGGTGTTCCCCTGCGAGGTGCCAGGTAAGCCCCTGCGGGAGAACTTCCATCCCACATAAAACTGGGCAGCCTGAACCCGTGATGGGGGCTCAGGGGTGAAACGGTGGGGTGGCCCGCCTGGGCTAACGGGGTGCCCTGACCTACCGCGGGGGGATGCTTCCCTCGCTCCTGCCCTCCGTGGTTCGGCAGCCGGACTCGGTGCCTGACATTAGGCCTGTCCTATCTTTGGGTTAAAGAAGCTGGACAGGAGCCTCGTGGGGCTCCAGGAGAGCACAAGGGAAGAGCCAGCAGGAAGAGTCCAAGGCACCACCGTCGCTAGCAAAGGTCACAAAACTAACGAGAAAACTCAGAGGCAAGTCGATACGCACGGTAATAAGTGACAATGAATCACCAGAGATCTGTTGCTTTAATGATGCTGTTGTAAAAATGATGGCCCTGAGCTATTTCAGGCCACGTATACTGAATTTTGGCTGATGCTTATCAGTTTATAAGCAACAAAATTTATAGCACGCAACCTAAATGAAACAGTCCTTTGGACAAGAAGAAATGGATTGCAGGTGCAAAAGCATGAAATGAAAATCTACTAATGAGTTTCCATTAGCAGCTAAATACATAATCGAATAATTTTTAGCCAACATGGAGCAATGAGAAAATCAATTTATTCCTCATAAGTACTACTATATGGATTGATGCTCTAGTACATCTAAAGCTGGTTTTGTTAAGTGAAAGCTGAGCTTCGGATTCAGTTAAAGCTCAGCTAATAGCAGCAGAACACGGGTTTGCTTTTACTGAATAAGAATGGAATATGTTTTCTTCAGAAACCTGAGATAACATGATGTAAAATGAGGTATTAGTTAATATGGAGTATTTCCACCTGAAGGCTAGAGACTAAAATGTTTCAGAAAGATGGGGTAGCACTGGCACATCTGAATTTATTTACGAATACCCATTAATGAAGTAAGAATTGTTCTTCAGCTGCTCTTGAAGCAATGGTATCCTCAATTTCCTTTCTTTTTGCCTTATACAGCTTCTAATCTGAGTTTTGTTTGCATGATGTTTTCACACCTTATTCAACTATGGTAAATCTTTCTCCTTCACCTCTAGAGACCCTGGTTTCAAGGCTCTCGCAGCCACATACATAAACAAAACAGCTTTGTAGAACTGGTTCGAAAGCGTTGGTGAGGATTCTGCAGCAGAAGGCACTTTGGTGTAAAAAAAGGCACCACGTCAGCACTATGCACAAGACAGCAAAACTGTGTGGTTTTGCAGTTGCACCTGAATTAAATTTGTACTGAGAAACTGGCCGGCGTGTACGGTACAAATAATCTAATGTTTCTCCCAGGCCAGATTCTTCACCTTTACTTCCAGCGAGATGTGTGTCCCACAGACCTCACGGGGCTACTTGGGGAGGAAATACCATACCACGAAGTGGATCTCAGGTGGGTGTGATTAAAAAATTCACCATCCAGGGGTTTTAATTATGAAGAGGTAGGTGGGTTTCTGCTTCACCCCTTAGAAGCGCAACCGCGTGAGCTCAAAGCAGGCAGCACTTCTCAGGGCAAGATACTGAAATCAAGAGGAATATTATGTGGAACAGGCTTGGAGACTGACATTAATCACCACATGTTAAAGCTCAATAATTTATGAGTCAATGTCTGCATCATATTTACCAACCCAGAAGTCGAAGGAAATAATAATAATAAAAAAGGAGAAAACCCAACGCTTTTTAGCACCTTTTTTCAAGGAGGAATTCATTGTGACAGCTCAGCCTTGTTAAGTTTCTAAAACACTGATTGATGTGATGGGGATCCTCAATCAGAAGTAGTTACTTGACTGGGACAGATTTCAGTGGACGTTATTCCTCAGTGGATCTAATACATGGAAGTTGAAGCTTATAATAAGCTGAAAAACAAATGGACTCGCTCGGACATATAATACTTCTAGACAAGCTTTCAATAAATGCATGGCTGCATATAAATCTCCTATTTTAGCATGACAAATACATCCCCTCGTAACAGAAACTTCAGCAAACTGTGAATGCAAATGTTCTGGCTGGTGGCAGCCCAAACGAGGAGGAGGCTGGAGCACAATCAAGCTAATCATCGCGTTAAATGTCCCGTGTTCAGTGATAATACAAAAATCAAATTGGATTCCAGGTGCTTTCTCTGGCACCCTGTGCCTAAAGCGGGACGTCCCCAGGCCGTACAGAGTGAGATGATTTGTTTACAAAAATGCGATATAAAGCACTTCAAAATACCTTGTTTTCATAAGAACCCGTTTATATTTGTTTAAACCAAAGTGAGACATAAATTATCGGACACTATCTGGATACGGCTGAGATTTCTGAGGCTTGTTTGACGTGATTTGTCTGAGATAATCCTTGCATTTTGGACCCAGTCTCAAGGCCATTTCCCATTGACTCCTGTTGGCCTTGGATCAAACCTTGGTGGGCTCTACAGCAGGCAAAGGAGAAAACCAAGTGTTTCTGTGACTTTCTCCAGAACTGGGGTAATCTGGAGACACTTGCGAGGTCTCCCCGAACGCGCCTGCATGGATGCTCTGTGAAGATAAGCGGTGACAGGCAAGAAACCAGGAACACAAGAAAGTGAAAATATTAGTTAGTTCCCAAGCAAGTTTTGTCAAAGCTCTAGCAATGTCTCCACAGCCTGTCTAGCTCCACCCTGGACAGCCAGCTGAAGCGTATCTTCCTTCCCATCTTCCTCTAAAACTCTAAATGAGAAACAAGTAAAATTTTTGTAACCTTCTATAGCCGCTGCCATAACCCTGTGTATCAGCCAGCATCCTTTATCTCTCACCGTCTGGAAATCTCGCGTTTTCATTGCCCTGAGTCACCAGGTGCATTCATCAAACGTGACAAATGCCTCCAAAACACTACATCACGCTGCTTGATCTCAATGGGCTACATAATCATTGTCACACCAACAATAAATTTGAAAATACCTGTGTTCCAGATTCAAATACCTACAGCTCCTACCAGGGCTGAGAAACTGTAGGGGAAAAGCTGAATCCTAAATTAAGTTTAAGAGTTTTCCAGTCCCTCAAAAATTTTATAAATTCATGAATTTTTATAAATTCATGAATTTTTATGAGGCTTTCTGATTTCAGTTTAGGGAAAAAAGGGGTTTGTTTTTTCTTACCCACAGCAATGATTCACAGAGTAAAATACATTTTCGAAGAATAAGGTTATATCATAGTAAGTACAAAAACGTAGAAAGGAAAAACTCCTCTGCTGTCCTGGGGCGTTCCCAGTTTGTGGTCCCACCCATGGGTCGCTCCCTGATGCTCCTGTATCCCGGGGGACCCCCATCTGCCCAAGGGTGACATTGTAAGGGCCTGGCAATGCCCTTACAGCTTCCACGGGGAGAGGCCTGCAGCAGGACATCTCCTCCTTGCTCTGTTTGACGGGACCCTGCACCCGAAGGACAACGGCAGGAAGACGCTGAAGTCATCGCAGGTCAAACTCTTGGTATCACTTCAAAAAACCCCGAGAAATCGGGCTGTGGACGCACGAGCAAATTGCCCTAAGGATCCCATCTATCAACTGACCTGTGAGAGCCACGTCTTTTCTGCAGTGAAAGCCAGGCACTGCAAGGCAACTTGATAACTTTAATTAAAGAGATTCTCAGTGTCGTTCTTTGGAGGCTCACAGAGCGGTGCTACCTCAGATAACCTTATTTTATCCAGGAGCACACACAGGCAGATTGTAGCTCCCTGTCCAGTAAACTGTTTTTATTTCCACGGAGACAAGACTCCAGGGTCAGAGTGTTTAAACAGCCGTTTTAAAACAAGTTCAGCAGAAGATGCACGGATGTAAACATTTCCTCTTCAACGTTTATAACCCAAATTCAAAAGCCTTGTGTTTGTATGTTGGATTGCAACACGGACGTGTAGGAAGTCTTTGTTTTCGGTCCATACGTGAACCTTGATTTTTTTATAAGCATATTTATATGCACGTCACGTGCATACACAGAGGCATTGTCTCAAAAGCGAGTAGACCATTTGCTGCTATGCAGTCGTACAGCATTTTCTTAGATCTCTGCTGAGTGCTATTTATTGCATTTTTAAATTTAAGTCAGGTCAGAAAGGAGACTTGCCTGGGATTTTTCACTGTGGTTTTGCCACCCAGTTCCCACTAAAGCTGAGTGCGGGATTTTGCTGTAAAAAAAAAAAAAAAAATAGATGCTGATTTTGCAAGAATGCAAAACCTGTGCTGACATCAATGGGAGTTGTGTTTCTGGAATGATTAAAGACCAAAGCCAATGATATGACTGCATGGTATTAGCCTGGGATCTGGGAAATGAGCGCTCTTTGCTGTGCAACTCTGCCTTCTTAATAAGGGGCAATTAAAGTGACTGAAAACCCAGTCCTGCTGATCAGCTGCACCATGAACTTCTAAATTCATCTCCCTGCAGCTGCCTGGTTTGCCCTTGAAAGCTGTGATGAACGCCGAGGTAAGAGGGCAGGTCTTCAGCCTGTCCTCGCCTCCAGGTCTCTTCTCCTCGATGTACCTGGCACGTTGGGCCAGACCATCCACCAGCAGCAACGACCTCGTCCTCTCCTCCGGGCTCCCAGGTCCTCGCTGTGTCGCTTCTCCTTCCACGGCCTTTTGGGCGAGCTGAGCTCCCAGGGAGAGACCCCCTGCAAGAAGGGCTTTCTGAGGTATGATGGTAAGAAGGATCTATTAAATTGCTATGGCTGTAGGTAACTTCCACTACTATTTTTTCCCCCAGCATCATCTGATTTACTCCGGTGATAAATTCAACGTTCTGTAAAAACATTTATTTCCTTGACAAGCTAGTTTTCTATTAGAAAAATGCCCAAACCTGGGACCTATTATGGCAATTGACGGGTAAAAATTCAGCATGTGTGGACTCACGCTGTTTAGCATATATACCCAAACAGTGAGAAAATGGCATGTGTCACCAACCCACAACTGCCTTATTATGCTGTGAGAGCCACAGGGGATGCACACAGTGACAAGGAAGCCACGTTCTTTTCAGCCCTTTGTCATATCCAGAGTGTTAACAGGGCTGAGATTAAAATATCTGAAATGTTTTTCAGTGGTAAGGACTCTCAAAGTAATGATTCTTGCAGGATAATTGCCCCCAAAACAATTTTTTAACCCACCGTTTGATAGAGTTTTACCTGTCAAGCTAAAGAGAGGTGTCAGAATGTTAAACCTGTTTGCACGAGGCTTAGTTGATGTGAAAAGCACTCGGGAGCCTGGCAGAAGAGGATTTTTCTAGCTTAGAGTTACAAAAGAACATCATTTTAGAGACAAGTTCAGAGGTAAGCGTGTAACATCAGCCAGGCACGGTACCACGCTCAGCACAAAGCCTCGGCGCAGGCTTAGCCAGGATCTCTGCTGCCATCCTGAACATCACGGAGAAGGCTGCTTCATGTTCCTGGTTTTGGAGCTGAGCTTTGCCTCGTTTCCTTAGGACGTTGGGTGCTGAGGGTCTGCGGTCTCTGGTTGTGCCCACGGAGCCAAAGAACCTCCCCATAAGGCACAACCTGCAGCTGGAGCTTCAGCCTCTGAGGCTCCTGTGCCATCAGAAAACAGAGAGGATGGGTCCAGCAGGCTCTCTCCTCTTTCTTGTTTGCTGGCAGTGGCTCAGGAGAAGGACATGGACCGTATGGGAGCGGGGGCTGCTCCAGACCTGCTGGAAAGCAATTACCTCCGTGGTGCTTCATCAGCAGTTTCCATGTAAAGAGTATTTTGGAAGGAGCAGAAAAACGCTTTGTGCAACTGAAAATTTCAAAAAGGACTCGGGATGGCAGAACGTAAATAACTGAATGACCAAATCAGCCCTCTCTTCTTGGAAGAGATCCCTACCACAGATGCTGTTGGGTATAGTGTCTTTGGAATGGCTCTGTCCTATTCCTTCCTCAGCCACCTGTACCTCCTGCTCTGCCATGCCACCGCTAGGCTGCCTTCATTGCCACACTCAATTTGTCCAAATAATGGTCTTTCGAAGAATGATGCCCCTTTACTCAAGGTTGAGAAATGGCTGAGTCAGTGAAAGCAGCACTTGGAAGTTTTCCTGGGAGGTTATTGTCTCAAGTACCGGTCAGGACCTCATCCAGCTCAGCCCGTGAGAAATGCTGACGCTGCAAACCCCGCTGGTGAGGCTTCAGGCTGTAGTCTTTCCCGTTAAAAGCACCACAAATATCCTCCCTTGCTACGGAATGAAATACGAACCTGTATTTTTTCTGATTTCCACACGCAAACCCATTAACCTCCGGATGCAAAGCTGCTTTCCACATCGGCAGCCACCCAACCCAGATGCGATTTTCAAGGGGAATTGTCACTAATGTGACAGGTGCAGGGGAATGACAGGTTTGCGGCGCTGCGGTTAACGAGGCTGCTTTCACTTAGATGGGCCCTGAGCGTTAAATCTGTGTCCTGGGTATGTTTGTCCAGAGTAGACGTGCTGTCGTCCATGTCAGGTGCTGCAAATACAAACCTATACTGCTGTTTTCAGTAAAATCAAATCTAGATCTTAATGAAGCAGCTGCATTTTTGACACCTAACTCATTCTGTTAAAAAAAAAAATAAAAGTACTGATTTTAAAAATTAATAATGCTAGCAGTTATTTAATTATGTGAAATGCTCACGCTTACTGCTTTGGATTTTTCCACAGGAATGTGTCACTACAAGGGAAGGGCGTTACTTTAACGCTGGCCAAAGCACAGTTCAAACCCCGCCACTGTTGATGCGATACAGCTTTTCACCGGAGCAAAACAGCCCGCTTTGCAGGAGCTCAAAGAGCAGTTTTGGTCCTTTAGATTAAATGATTTTTGAATCAAAACCCATTGATCAGCCGCTGCCATTTCTGTTGGTGCCAAAGGGAATCTGCTCTTTCCACCAGCGATGCACCAGCAGGGCATTCACTGAACGGCTGGTTTTCCTTGAAGTTTTGTGCTCAGCAATATATGAAAGGTTGAAAAACGCTGAGAAACGGGGCATTAAGTGTAGGACACTGCATCCATCCAGTTGGGGACGCAGGAGAAACTAAGCCCGCTGGGTCTTTAACCTGCTTGAGTCCTCCAGGCCGGTGTAGACCTTGCAGCTGCTGGGTGCGCCTTTCAACCACCCCCGTGTGCGAGCAGCATCGCTCAATTTGGGACCCGGTGTGTGGTACCACGGACAAACCCTGCTTCTTCAGACATCACTACGGGGGCCTGGCATTTGCAAAGCAGATCTCTCTCTAGGATTGCCTTCGTACGGTATTCGGGGGCTTTTGATCTCTTTGCAAGGTGTGGAACCGTGTGAGAGCAAAACGTAGCACAAATAACTCACAACGTGAGAGATACCAAGGTGGTGTGGGTTAAGGAGGCAGGACTTTCGGAGTGGGAGAGAAAAAATTCAGTTTTTCTAATCCAGCTCACCAGTCCCCTGTGTGCAGACTCATTTTGGAGATAATTGTTACATGATTTCCTGAATATAATCTATTGTTATCTGTGCCCTGCAAAATAAAGCCCTCTCTAATTCTGGATAACCACAGGGGTGATTTCATAGTTACACTGAAATGAGAATAAGGGCTTGTTAATGATCTTTAAAGATCACATCATTTAATTCTGAGCTGTGGGTAGTTAAACCAAACTGGTCACAAAGGGGTATGTGCTCCTTCCAGTGCAGGCAGCAGCCCCTGTTAATTCCGGTGGCAGGGGGAAAGGAGGGTGCCTCTGGTCACACACCTCACCTTGGTGCGCCGGCACCAGCCAAGGGTTCGAGACAAAGCAGGGGCTAATTTCCTATTTCGCTTGCGTAACGACTCCGCAACCTGGAGCAAAGGGTTTAAAGGGCAGGTCCTGCTGCTGCTGAGAGCGCTTCTGAAGTGCTGAGAGCCTCTGCCTCCCCAAGCAGCGCACGTGTGACGCGTTCTGAAGCAAGAGGAAATGACCGGCCAGAAAAAGCTCACTCTCCAACAGGGCAGTTAGGTACAACGGGAGCTGCTGAGCACTTGATGGGCTGGAGGTAAGAAAAAAAACCCAGCACCGTGGAAAAGTACCAACAATTCAGGAGGTGATGCTGCTATTTTTCCTGCTTTCTAGTGTTTTTCTGGCTGCAGGTGTGACTCTCCACTTTAATGAAACCTTTGGGCTGGCTTATGGAGGGAGAGACAACTCAGCTCAAGGAGCAAATGATAGAATCAACGTTTATCAGTTGAAAAGAAGAAGTGAGCAATCAGTTCTGCTCTCCTCTCCAAAAACAGGTCTCAGGAGATCACTACATTGACATAACGCGATGAAGAGCTCATGTTCACCCAGCAAAATAAGGTAAATTATTTTCAGCTTACTGGAAATGCTGAATGGATTTAGATAAAATTTGTCAAATGGCTGTGAATAAAAAAGAAAGAAAATGATCAGTAAAATCAACGACTTTGAGAGATGTGTCTGACTTCCCTTTTCAAAATGGTGCTTTCATTTCATGGTTAGCTAAAAAATGCCATCTTGGAGGCTTTAAAGGACTGTAAAACCGAACTGGGCTGGACAGAGGCTACTAAGTCACCTTGAAATAAGTTTTTTCAAATGTTTAGTCAATGAAACTTTTTTTAAGGGGTGGGTCAACCCAGAAATGTATTTTAATGCCTTTTTCCTTTACTTGCTTTGGCTACAAAGTGAAAAAAAAAAAAAAGCTCATGATTTTCTGGAGACCATCAAACTGGTCCGACCTGCACCAGCAGTTTGGAATTTACTACCAACCTAACTAGCTTAAAGGTAAAAACTCTCTTATGAGCTTTTTTTCTTAATCCTGCTGCCTTTTTATTTTCGAAGCCTAGGAGGCACATAAAATGCAATTCTCAGCAGAAGGATGGTAATTGGGAGAAAATGTAATGGTCCACATTTCTCTTTGAAGTTCCCATTGATCGGTGTGGCTGAGACTATTTTTCTAATCCATAACTCAGAAACATGAAGGAATCGTCACTTTATTCTTTGGCTTTCTGTGGTTCACCTCCTAAGAAAACAGCCTCTGGATTCTTGAGTAGCTTTTATTCAGGTCATCCTTGCCAGACAGCATAAAATGGGAAAGAATCAGGAGCCCAGTTGTACTATTTTCTTGAATACAAGTTTTCTTGATGTTAACCAAAACAGTAGTGGTTTTACGATTTCTTTTTTATCTCTGAATTTTGTGTAAGAAAACTCCGTCCAATACCTTCCGCTCAAAGAACGTGCTTTCAGCCAGTTAAGCATTAATTAGGAGAGGATTACGCCACCTCCTCTCCACTGGAAAGGCAGCTTGTGTTGAAAACCCAAACCTTTCACAAAGAGGCAAAAACCATCTGTCCAACTGAAGCTTAAGAAAGATTTATTTATTTATTTTTTTAATGCTCACGTTAGTTGCATCTACATGTAATAACTCGTTTTCATAATGAAGCCAGTCAGTAGGACAGATTTTCATGCCCCTGATTGACACAGCTATGATGCAAACCTGCTGAAGTAGCTCTGGCCACAGCTGTTGGGAAAATCAGGGAGTTACAGCCAGATGCTTAACCAGCACATGGACCACGGACACAGAAACCTCTCTGGAATCGTGTATGTGCAGAAAACACATCCTGGTGTTTAAGATGCCACTGAGAAAACAGTTTCTCTGCATGGTCAGGCACTGCCAGGTCTTGAACTCTTTGCATTTTGGTATCTCAACTGAAAACCAACCTTCCTTGGCAGGAGTTTCCAAAGAGGAATATTTACAACTTTGAGGATCTTGCATACACTGCTGCTGGGGCCCCGTAAGTACCTGATATGGGGGAAACCTGGTCACAGAGAGGGCTGCTGGCTTGGAAAAGACTTCTGGTGGCCAGGAACAAAACTGGATCTGTGACACAGAAGTTTTCATATTCTACTGCCCTTGCCTCGTCTCAAACCGAGAGCAAAATGGGCTCCCCACACCTACTGCCCAAAGGTGAAAACACTCAAACCCAGGAGGCATGCACTCTGACCACATTTTAATGAGGGAGAGAGGGGGAAAATTATACTTGTGAGTGAGGAAATTATGGTGATCCAGAATTCAGAATAAGAGTAATTAATAAATAATGAGTCGAGTTGTGAAGAAAATGAATTTTTCAAGGACTCCGAAAAGCATATTTAGAGCTGGAGCCTGGAACCTGCACACAGAGTAACATCATGTATCTGCTCACGTGAGATTTACCAGAAGTTTGTTAATTAGCTCCTTCTAAAATACCTTGTGCAGCTGATCTGAGATTAAAGAAGTGGTTTGTATCTCCCACCCCTAGATGTTTTCCTAGGCCGTGTACACCAACCCTCCACACAGGCAGGGGAAAGCGGTGATGGGCGAGGGCGAGCCCGCCTGCCCAGAGCTGGTGGGATGTTGCTCTCCGGAAGGAGCGATGCTTTCCACAGTTTTGTCCTGGTTTGGAGAAAAAGAAGGAAGATGGCTATTTCTTATGTGATGAGTTCTACCAAACCGTCTTCAAGTAGCACAGTTTTTTCAAGACTCACGTATTTGTCATGTGTTGCCCTGTTGCTGCCCTGCGGCATAGCCCTGCTTTTACACGCTCCTTGCCCCAAGCACACTGGTTCCCACTCGGGGACTGACTAATAATCCTTCACAACAGCCTTTTGGGTGTTTTTGGCATCTATTCTTGCCCAGAAATCTCCACTTAGGAATACTATAAAATCCTTCTCCATGGTCAGACACTTCAGGACAAGCTGTGGTCATTGTGTAAGTGCAGAGCACTTGGAAATGGGAATGAAAATAATTAAATATACATGACAAGCAGGTATTTAGATGAGCCTAGACTTTGTTAATGGTTCATTTCAACCTTCAAACTAAATTAAATGTTGCTTTCATCTATTTTTAAAGAAATGTCTATTTTCAGTTTGTAGACGCCCTGCTGCATCTGTTCTTTAGATGGTTTTTACTTAATCTTAAATATAGCACCCACTGGCTGTGTTTGTAGAAGGCATGAATGCTTTTTATGCCACCATAGATGAGGATTCACACAAACCTGTCAGCAAACGCGTGGCCTAAAAGGTAGACTGACAAGCAATTACCTCCGGGTCTCTTTTGAAAGTTGAGTCCTCTGTATTTAGTGATGACTGATATTAATTATGTGGTGCTGGCACATTTTGCACCTACAGGATGGATTTTCAGACCTGCTTCTTCCAGGGCCCTTCTGCGGCACCACCCGTGGCAGCTGGAAGGTACGGAGGCGGTACGTGCTGCTCGCGCTACCAGCGTGCGGTGCCGACCGTGAGTTTGCCTTTTCTCGTGCTCCCATCAGTGGGAAATCGGTGCTTTTTGGTGCTTCCCCAGCCCATCGCGCTGTATTTTCTCTGCAGGGGCAGTGCAGGGGCACAAATACACCTTTGAACGGGCATTCCTCCTTTCCTGCCATCTCTCCTCGTGCCGGCCACCAACCCAGACCTGCAGGAGAAGGAAGACCTTTGTTCCTGTTGCAGGAGTGGGATTTCCACAGCTGGAAAGTTGTGTTTCCAAGCCAGCTCTGTATGTATTTTACCCAATCTGACTCTTATTATGGACTTTTTCTTTTGTTTCTGAGGGTTCTTCCCCCAAACCAGCCACCAGGAAACAAACTGAGCAGCTGGCCAGAGGAACAGGATCTCCTGGCCAGCTTTCCTTTACACGTACTGTCATGGAGCTGCATAAGAGCAACGAAAGCTGCAGTGCTCCTTCTCTTTCTGTTCCAGGGGAATCGTGGAGGCAGGTTTCCCCAACGATCACCGCTGGCAGAAAGACCACGGGCTTGTCATACGCTCGCAAGGCCACGGGCTGCGGGACAATGGCTGGGTTTGGTCTAGGGAAGGGCGGAGGAGGGAGGTGGGACATGGGAAGACAGTGCGAGCCTGCAATGGTGGGCTAGTGAGGGAGATGGAACAAGGAGTGTGGGAAAGTGGGAAGGGAAATAAGAACAGAAAATGAGAAGAAAAAATGAGAGGAAAAAAGGCTGTAAAATGTAGAAGAAGAGAAAGATACTGGCGTATTCTTCACTCTTTAGGGTCGCTTGAGTGGATGTATGCCATGGCTCCTTCTCCATTTGATGTACTAGGTGTTGGCATTTGAATTCTGATGAAGGTTTAATGGTTTCAGCCCCTTGCAGGTGGGATGAGGGCGCGGAGGGGCAGCCCGTGGGGCGGCCAGCTGCCCTCAGGCGTTCCTCGCTCTGCGGCCACCTCCTGCACTCAGCAACCGCCCTGGCTGCCGCGGCACAGGGCAGCCGGAGGAAAAAACTCCCGTTGTAAAACCCAGTCTGGGAGACGTACGTGTACTTGCAGTTTACCACGAGTAGGTATTGATTAGGGTGACGATGTCATTTTGTTTTGTGCTGAACAACCCCGCGTTTGGAATTGAGACCTGTCAGGAGCCAAATGACTTAGCGGAGCAAATTGAAAAGAACAGGGCTATGAATTGCAGGGGAATTCGCTTTGTGGTTAACGCTCGGGCGTGCTGCGAGAAACAGGAGTGAACACAAACTGCCCTGCCATGCAAATCCCAATCAATGTGCTGACAAAGTATCCTGCTGAACTCCGTGTCTCGCTCAGTATTTCTTAAAATAAACATCATTTAGGAGGCATGGGAAGGCATACATTTGCACCTTAAGCGACGCACGGGTGGGAGGTATTGTGGAATTAATAAGGAGTGTATAGATGAGCTTTGTAGCAGCCTGACTGCATTTATTTCATCTATATATACTGCTAAACCGCATTAAAATGGCTGTAACTGAAAAAGGACCTACTTGATATGTAAGGTCCTCCCTTCTCCAATATGTATTCCAAACGGTCGGTACAATATTTTTTCCGAAGTATAAATCTAGGAATTTCCAGAAAACTACGTCAATACGTTCGTGCTGGAAACTAGTGGCCTGCCCCTCCGCCCCAGCAAGTTCACCTCGCTGTGCCAGTCACACACCCCACGCCGCAGTCAGTCATTGTGCAGCATCTCCACCCTGCCACAGGCTCCCGTGGCTTTTCGGGAGCCCCACATCTCTTCCTGCGCTTCAGTGCCGACCACCGAGCTCTGCCTGAAGGTCTTACTCAGCTGCTCGAGCATCTCGGGCTGGATTATCGTCCCCTCCAACTCTCAGTACAGAGTTCTCTGCGGTTGTCACCCAGCTCAGCTTCCAGCCACCACCTGCTCCGTTGTGCTTAAGCAAAAGACGGTGGTTGGAGAGATACTAAGGTTTCAAAAGACAATGGCCAAAGTGTTTTAATGTCTTGTATCTTTGCTGTTTAGTCTTGGTCAATTAGAAAAATCAGGGGAAACGAGGGAACACTCAGAGACGTATTTGATGTGCAAAAGGAAACTATAAAGTATTCGCAATGGTGCCGATAGCGGTTGGGCTGGTGGTTGTTAAAAGCAGTTCTGAGCAAGGAGGAGGGTGTATAGCAACGATAAAGCAAGGTGGCTTCGGAAACTGTTTGTTAGCGCAGCCATCCACCATGGCAGCCAGCTTCTACAGAATTCCTGCTTGGCAGCAAGCCAAGCATCGGTGAAGCAGCTTCCAGCGTCGTTAAATTTACGGTATTAATGGGAGTGAGAGCGAAGGAAGTGACATGGTTTAACGGAGGGGACTTTCAACTGCAGTAGGTACAGTTTCAAGGATTGCTTAGGTCCCTGTGAAACCTCGTCACCCCAGATTACGCTTCCTTAAATTACAGGTTACCTTTCTGACCAGGGTGGCTGTGTCACGTTTCAATCCAAGGGCGATTTGTCCTTTACATGGAGGGCACCCATGAGTAGTCCAAAGCTGTAATTCCCCCTTTCGGTCAGCCCCAGCAGGAGCTGGCTCTGCTGGAGGGGGTGTTCATGCTCCCCAGCGCTCCCCAGCCCACTGCCACACGTACCGGGAATTTAGGGGAGGTTTGGAGGTGGGGGTGAAAAACACGAAACTTAGGGAGAAATTTGGACTGACACTTGACAACTTTTCTGTTTTGTAAATTCTAGAGGAATTTGCATTGCATGATATGTTTTCACTTGCAAATGTTTCAGATTTGTTATTTTTCCCTTTTCCACATATTTTAAGCTTATAGCATTGCATAATCTTTTTTTTTTTTTTTTTTTTTTCCCCTTGTTCTTGCAGAGGAATGAGCAGATAGCAATATCTCAGGAATAATTTCCTTGCAACAGCAGTCTGTTTCTGACAGAGGACAAAATAATCCAAAAGACGTTAACAGTTTTAATTTCCAGCTGTGTAAGAGTGGATGCTTCTGGAAAGGTGTGATCTTTAAACCTGTACTCAACTCAGATGTCTCTCAGCAGAGCTCGGTGGGAGCTCTGGGTTTGTGAGAGGAGCCAAATATTGGAGGTACAAGATTGTTTTGAAATACAGTACTTTGTGGAAGAGCAACTGGAGGAAAATAAGCAGATGTTAAACTGAAAGGACTGCAATGCCGTTGAGTCCTGGGCTGGTTTATGTGAAGAAAGGGCAGGAGCAGCCAAATGTTTAAGGAAGGCTGGAAGGGGATATTAGACAACAGTGGGAGATGTTGAGATAAACAATAAACAACCTGCTGAGTGCGAGGATTAAAAGATCAGTGGGAGAGAGATGTAAAAAGAAATGTGGGGAAAAAAAAAAAAAAGATTGTAGGAAAATGCTGAGAGGATCTGGTCCTCAACTTGTGCAAACGGGATGAACTTCCTTGCAGTCAGGGACCACCAGCTCACGGGACTGTCCCCAGCTCGCAGGGCAGGTAACGCGCTCGCAACCAGCAAGGGGTGTCTCCAAACTGGTGGTAGAAAACACGAGTAAAATTGAAACTCATAAACGTTATGGTGGGGAGGAAGAGAGAAGGCAACGAGCATTTTTTTCATAATGCCAGCTGGTGCCTTGTCTTTCATGGAGGAGGAGGAGGAGGTGAAAGAGGAGGAGGAGGTGGAGGTTGGTTTTCCATGGCAGAGGAGGAGAATGGAAAGTTGCTGAGGAAACGATTCTGTTTCCTGGCATGATGTGATGGGGGAATTTGCTCATCTCTTGGTAACAACAAAAATGTCTTTGCAAAACGTCTGTGCTATCCTAGCCAAAAAAAGAAGAAGAAAAAAAAAAGTCAGGAGACTCGAGTTCTGTGCCCGCATAAAATGAGTGTGGCCTTGGAAGGTCCTCTGAGGCGAAGCAGGGGCAGCGTGGCACCTCGGCTGCGCATCCAGCCCCCTCTGCGATGCGTCGCAAGCAGTGACAGAGCAGTTATTGTACAGGGACACTTCTCTGTTATTTTCTTTCCTTCCCTTTTTTATTTCCCCCCCCCCCTTCCATTACATTCCAATGCTGGAAGTACTCCTAGGATTCTGAAAATAAACAATATCTTTTTCCCTACCGTTTACCAAACACCGCTTCTCATTTACAGAAGCCTCTGCCCACCTCGGGAGCGAGGAGACCCGGAGGTGCCACCTGCACCATCTGGTGGCTGCCTCGCTTTTGTACTTCGGGCTCTTTGCAATCACGTTAAAAAGCATTTCAGTGGGGAAAGCAACGTTTCCACCTTCTTCCACTGATTTAAGCTTTCCTGGTAATGGCATGTGTTTTCCTTTCCGCTGCGAGCAGTATAAATCCAGTTTTAGCTTTGTGCGATGCTCACTGGGCTCTGTGGGCTATTGCGGAGTTATTCCACTGTTGCTGAGAGAATTTGGATTCCTTCCTATTATTTGTCTTTATTCTAGGGAATAAACGCGCTGGCATTTTCTGCAGATGTGCCTCCTCTACCGAAAAAATCCCCCACAGCACCAGAAATCAGTGCAGGCACAAAAGACGGAGGTGGAGACATACTCTGAAAATGCCACGCTGGCTTTTCTGAAATGACGGTGTTGACATTTTGCATTTACATGATCAAAACCCTGGCGTGTGTGCTTTGGGGAGCAAAGCCGTGGGGTGGGGGGGTTTGCTGGGGGTGCCTGGCAGGGCTCCCTGGCCACCCCTGCCCCTCAGCTACCAGGCAGCTGCTGTTCTTGATCTTCTTTGCCCAGGAGATTCCTCCCAGTTGCCACTCTCACTCCCCTCCTGTGTTTTATTTAGAAAAAGTAAATTGCTGTTCCAGTGTCCTACGATGAATGTGATCCGGTCACCACATTTAACAAACCCTTGGATAACATTTAAATATGTAACCGCAAACCAAGCTGTGATAAACCTCTCACAATGAGTCGAGAACAAACTCATTTACCAAAGTACTTCGGTAGGAATTAAAATAAAATTTCCATTTTCCACACTTACATTCTGATTCTACTTGTCATTAACTTACTCAAAAACCCATTTGGTATTTCAAACTTTACTAAATCATTGTGTCTTCCAATTAACTTTCATACTCCAGACAACATAATGTGACTAATTTCATCCAACTCTGTTGTTTAATAAACATCTAAACAATGCTTTATTTCTGAGTCGCAAAGAAATGTGCAGTTATGTTATATTGTGCACGCGGTAATGGGCAAAAGGAAAATTACCGAAGAGAAATCCATCTTGGTTCTTTGGTTTATCAGCTTCAGGGAAGCAACGCTCTGTGAGTGATGGGCACTGCCAGGGAATTAGCCAGCCCTCCCCAGCGCCCACCCGGCATTATTTGCAAGGAGAAAGCGTTGCACTCCCGTACCGAGCCTCGGGATTTTTGGCTGCCTAAGCAAAGGCACTGCAGGGGTCAGCTGGATGCTCAGCAGCCCGGAGGGTGCAGGGGATGTAGTGGTGACTATACGCTATGATTGTTGCCATCAAAGAGACGATTAGGGGAGCTGGGACGGCAGTGGGAGACGGGCTGGTGGACTCGCGCTCTTCTGGGATCAGCCGTGGGCCTGCAGGGCGGGCCAAGCTAAATTTAAGGGATAAGAGCTATTAAACTGACGTGAGCTAAACAATGCTATTTCAATAACAGAACTACGCTGTTCAATTATTCAGTATTTAAAACCTGAGAGGACACGACTGTAGGAGCGCGGTTCTGACCCCAGAGTCGTAGCAGATGCTGCTGCAGCGCAGCCGTAGGCAGGCACAGAGGAAGGCAGCGGATCCGAACAGAGGTTTTCTCCCTGGTGCTTTCTCATTAAAATGGGCAGGTTTTCCAAACTGGCAGGTTTTGCCAGGTGGTCAGCACACGTGTGGATTTTCCTGCTGGTGTAACTGCAGAGGGCTCTGTGTGCTCACGGGGGGACGTGGGCCCGCATGGCTGCTGGGCCTCTGCAGGAGAGTGCAGAGTGCTGGTAGGTGACCTGTAAAAAATTATTAGCATTGAAGAAATGTCATTCTTCCTGATTTTTTCATTTTGAATATTCTCTCCAGAAGATTTTGAGCAGATGTCTAGCCAAGGAGGAGAAAGACCGCTGTGTAACTTATCAAACGTCACACTTGAGTCTGGAATTTCAGCATCTGTGGCCTTCCCAGTGAGCACAGCCTTTGAGACGAAATGTGCTAAAGCCGGTCCCGTAAGTGCTGTCTTTGAGGAACATCATCTCCTCAAAGGATTCCTGGAGCAGAGAAGAATAAAGCCTGGAGCCCTTGAACACTTGGCGAATTACTGACCTAGAGGCAGGCTGTGGCACGCAGAGCCCGATCTTTGAGCTGGAGGTTTTCTGTGGCTGGCATCGAGCATCAGTTTGAACACGCTGTGAAGAACCTTCTGGTCCATTTTATGCCTAACAGCAAAAACGTGTGTATGTTCATAAACTAAGGGACTGCAACGCTGCCTGAGTTGTGGGAAGACATCCACGGAGGTGGTGCTGTAGCGGAATGCAAGCAGGCCATACTGGAAAAACTAAGGAGTTTATTTAGTGGCAAATGCCCTGGTGTTTTTCCTCGACTGTTAGGGTGTGCAGAGCCATTAACAGCTCTGTTTAATCTCTGCTCCATTTGCAATCTGATAGGCATTATGCTGCTTCTGCAAGCGCAGTTAATGGCACGGGATGGCTCTGCCTCTGCTCCCCGGGAGGCTGGACGAGGTCTCCTTGTCCGGAACTGCTCTGCCAGGGGACTCTGGAGACACTTTTGAAACCTAAGCACAGGGCTAAATGCTGTTAGATGTTTGTGTGGACCAGACGTGCATGCCAGCATTTGTGACGGAATGAAAACTTCCCTGAATTAGTAATGGCATTTTTATTTTTAAAGGACTCAAGCTCAGGCACCATTTTACAAAATGAACCGCGATTTTAGGCGATTTCTTTCTGCGTGGATGCTCAGACCTGCCTGAAATTGTCTGTTAAAGCTGTTTCAACTTGTTTCTAATGGAGGTGCTCACGCTCACTAAACTGTTTGGCAAACACCGGCTGTAGTGTCTCATCCCCCTGGTTATATTCCGTATCATTGGATACCCAAAGGAAAAGCAAACCAGCAATGAACAGCACAGTTAGGGCAGGAATAGCCAAATTGGGACAGAGAAATAACTGCTGGTCTGGAGGTGGCACACTGCGCCGCCAGACACAGGCCGGGTCCGTCACCGCAGAGCATCCAGCAGCTGCCAGGGGATCCTGGTGCCGCAGCTCGGGAGCTGCTGGAGGAGGAGGGTGGCTCGGGCCAGTCCCAAACTGTTCCCTGCCGGGTCTGTGCTGGCAGGAGCAAGCGGTCCAGCTCAGCACGGCTCAGGTGCAAAGTGCTTGGGGGGGGGTTCATTTTTTGTCCTTTCCATTCATTTCTTCAGAAGGATGTAAGCCAGGGTTTGATATTTTACCACTTGGCCTAACATTAACTAGGGAAATGCAGCAGATGTACTTCATCGTGTTAAAGAGATAAGCCATCTCTGACGGGCTGTTATTAATGTGGGTAGATTGACTGAAAACATATTGCTTCAATGGCTCTTAAGAAATCCACAGTTCATTTCCAGTCGTTAAAATAATTAGGTGGTGTGCTCTGACTGCTCTGCCACGGGCACAGCCATAGGGCCAACTGACCCCAGCGTGAGCGAGGGTGTGAGCTCGCCGCCCGTCCCCTCCTCTGCCGGGTTGGCGTACGCGTGTGCTCGCACCCGGCGATGGAGGCGCCGCCGCCGCGGCGAGAGCGAGCTGTGCCAGACCCCGCCAGAGGACTGGTGAAACCCAGGGGAACGCAGGGCTTAAGTAGGACTTAGGTGCTTAAATGGCTTGGAGGAGCTGGGCCATGACCCTGCAAAAAAAGCAGATGAATCACCCGCTCCTGCTGGCCCACTTGTTTTAATGAGACTGCTCCTCTAATAAAGATAGTTCCGTAAATAAGCGATTATAGGATTGAGCGAAAAACAATCGCTAAGGATTAGATGTAACTCATGGGATCAAGAGAAGTCCTTAGTTTTATTGGAGGCAAGGGAAAAAAAGTCTATTCTTCTTTGCTGGATCACATTATGTATCACCTTCACTATGTAAAGAGGTCTTGGAAAATTGAGTTAACCCAGTGAGGCCCCATTATGCTGTTCAAGTGGTGTAAGGATGTGAGTTAGAAGGAGCTCTGTAATTGCACTTCTCTTTCTATACTATTTTTTCAACTAGGTCTTGCTCAATCTAAAAGCCTTCTATCTTCTCTGAAAAAGCCAAGAGACGTTCTCGTAATTCTGGTGTTAGGTAGCAACATCTTGAAGGTATTTCTGTAAATACACTTGAAATGTATTGAAGTCCGCTCCGGGGAATTGCTGAGGGCGTGCAAAGCTGTTCTCTGCGCCGGCAGTTTGGGCCTAGGCGAGGTTTACAGTAGCAGAAGGGCTGGACAGCTTTGTAGGGGTTAGGAATGCGATATCAGAGCCAGGTCAGTACCACCCCAGGCAGAGGTGCCTCGGGCAGAGCTGCTTCTGCTGCAGCATCCCGAGGGGGCTGCAAACCCGTCCTCGACAAAGAGGGGCACGGGGCTTCACGCAAAGTCCTTGCTCTCTGATGAGTGAGGCACGGCAGGTGGACGTGCATCAGGATCTGCTGCTGAAAGCATCACCAAGAATTAAGGATGCACCAAAAATTAAGGATGCACCAAAATGACCCTTTCCAGCTCGTCCTGCTGAACCGAAACTGCAGGTGAACTAAGGCCCAAAACCTCTGTTTGCACAGGACAGCCCAGGATCCAGGAGGATGGCATCCGTGCCTTCGGCTGGAGCCTGCACAAATTACTGGCGTCCGAAACGTAGCGAGAGTGAAGATGTAAATGGGCCCCTGGGACAACCTTCATGTCAGTAAACTAGGGATGAAAAAACCATAACATTTCTCTCACTTTAATGGGATCGGAAGAGTTTAGATGTTTGGGTAAGTTTTCTTTCACTATTCCCTGATTTAACTTTGATAAATATCACTCATTGGAGTTTTAGAAAACCAGACTGTGTCTTAGTGATAGGAAAGTAAGAAGCAATGAAAATAGCTGTTCAGATACTCGTACAACGATGAGGGAATTTTCAGAACAGCTGTAGTTGAGTAATTACGAACAGGACTGAATAAATTTATATCAGATTATGCCCTAATTATAAAGATTATTTAAAATACAAAAGTTACAGAATAATATACACTAGAAGATGTATCTATTTCCGAAGTCCCTGAAAGCATACTTAAATCTCTGGAGTTATTACTCACCTTTAACACAGTTCTCATCAACTGCAGCATAAGCCTTAGAGCTGACACTTCAGATAAGTACATGATATAGCTCAGCCCTGAAACACTTAACAGAAAATACATCAGGGCTTACTGTAAAATTTCATGGAGGATTAGAGAAAATATAAAGTCAATAGTTCTTTAGTTATTAGGGGCTTTTAAGGTAATCAATACTTTCCAGCCATATTAGTGCCTATGATGATGAAAGATGACATTAATATCCAACTCTTCTTTTTTTTTGGTGTATTTATGTATATCCTTTCTTCAGTCAGTCCTGCTAGAATCAATAGCGATACAAGGAATATTTTTTTTAAATGTCATCAGTATTGATTTGCTTATTACTGCCAGTTTCAAGTGGAACTTGATTTTAGGACAAAGTTCACTTTTTCGTACAAAAGCATTAGCAATCACCCTAAAACTCTGCAGTACTACCTGACTTTGCTTACGGTGATTTTCCTGTTCTGTAGTGTGCTAATGCAGCAAAAACTGTTTTAGGATTAATAAATCCTAAAAATAGGATTAATAGGATTATTTCTAAGAATTCTTTAGAGCTACATGACATTTTATGCCCTCAAAGCGTTGCACAGATGTTAATTAAATTTAAGTGATATCATTCAGTCCTGAACTTATACGCATGCAGTTATTAACGATTTAATTATTTTGTCAATGGAATAGATT
This sequence comes from Leptosomus discolor, assembly GCF_034619465.1. Lineage (NCBI taxonomy): Eukaryota > Metazoa > Chordata > Aves > Leptosomiformes > Leptosomidae > Leptosomus > Leptosomus discolor. The sequence goes on from NC_141399.1 coordinate 2,675,112, forward strand.
CGATCCTTTCCAACCGCAGTGTTCCTGAACGTACTTTCCTTTGCCTCCCACTAAGCATTTCTCAGGTAGGAATTTGCTTAAAAATTCTGGTGATATCTCAGCGTTTGTCTCTGCGCATCTAGGACCTCGTTTGCGAGCTGCTCGTTTCCCTGGTTATGCAGCTCCCCGAACCACTGCTTTATCTGACTGATTGCAGCTTACGGTTTCACCGAGCCCGCAACAGAAATATTACAACCGTGTTGTATCTCTTCACCTGGGATTGCCTTCGCTCCAGAAACTCATTCGGGTACTCAAGACAGGAACTTCCCCTAAAGAAAAAAAAACCCCGTGGGCCCCAGTACCTGCTGGTTCTGCCTCCAGTAAACGACACCCTCATGCGTTAGTGGAAACCAGCACCTTCTGTGCCTCTTCTGACGCCTTGATGCAAGGGTTTGAGGGCTGCTGCATCGCCGGGACTAGCGCAGCCTCCTTGCATGCCCCAGACCCTGGCCAGCTCGGCGGGCTCCTGCCAAACCTGCACCCGTTTGTCCACACCTTTCCCGTGCCGGGGAGCCCCGGGTGGGATGCAGGATTCTAGGTGCAGCCTCAGGAGCGCTGGATAAAGCGGGGTCAGCGTTCCCATCGAGCTGTTCTCTTGCTCACGCAGCTTGGGTGCTGCTGGCTGGCGCTGCCAGGGCTCGCTGCTGGCTCAGGCTCCGCTTGCTGGCTCCCAGCACCCCAGGGCATCCCCAGCAGGGCTGCTCCCTGCCTGGTCAGCTCCCAACCTGAGTTCTCCAAGGGCTTATTCCTTCCTGGGCACGGGGCTTTGCACGTGCCCTTCTTCAGTTTGGTAAGTTTATGGTCAGCCTGTTCCTCCAGCCTGTTTAGGACTCTCTGAATTAAAGGCACATTAACTAGTGTCGTGTGCCCCCCGCCCCGATTTGAGGCCATCTGCAAACTTGACAAGAATGTCTCCTCCAGGCTACTGCTAAAGGGACAAACTTGCCTAAAGGAAGGCTTGCCTAGCAGCTTCAGGGAGCAACTTCATCAAAGCACTGTAATAATTTAAATTAATGTCTCCATTGAATGGCATCCTTTAGTTCTTTTGTAATTAACAGAATCGTAAACGTTGTCGTCTAATTTAGTCAAGAGTGGCTGTGAGATCTGCCGTGGTTGCTAGGTGTACGTTACAGAGGATATGTGCCAGGGATAACCAACAGCAGGTGTGTTTAACGTAGCAGTTTTCTTCTCTGAACGTGACTTCTGCAAGCTCTCGCTTGGAGCGGAGCGCGGGGTTTGTTTGCGTGCGGGGATCGCCCAGCTTCCAAGCGAGTGCCAAGGAATGAAGCGTGGATACGTTTAACCGATTAGGGAATGCAGAACTGCATTGTTTTGGCTAGATTTAAATAACTTTGGACTACAATTCTAATCTTGTTTCCAACCCACTCCTATGTTCTGATGGACCTAGGGACTGAGGCTCTTGCAGCAGTTGCCAGCTGGAATGTCCCTTGGAAATTAGCCCCCAGAGGCCTTCAGATCAGCAAAGCGGTTTCACATACGATTTGTCCCTTGCTGACCCATTCTAAGGCAGCTGGAAGAAGGTCCCCTACTAACTGCAGCCTGGCTGGAAGATGAAAGAAGCGCCTCCTTACAGATATTCCTGAATCCACTGCTTTTAGAAGCTCCGTTGGGAAATGTTGCAAACCTATTCCCCAAAATAAAATGGTTGGAAAGAGCAAGAGAGCGGATGCACTACGAAACCACTGAACCATTTATGCTAAAACCAGTTACTCCAGTGGGTCCCAGCATGAGGCACGAAGCACTCGATATGAAGTAAATCAGCTGCAGCGCACTGGGAGCGTTTCCAACATGGAAACCTGTGAATTACCATCAGCTTCCTGAACCTGTGTTCCCGGCTGCCAGTGTGAAAATCCTCCTGTGCCTGTAGACTCACGCAGAAAGTTCCCTTTTCCTATAAACATCTCTGAAATGTGATGGGGAAGGCGTCTCCAGTGCAATATTGATTCTCGTTCCTCTCACTGTCGTGGCCGGTCTGGGCTGAATACAATTAGATGCGATCCATGCCCTCAGGGGAAACGAAGCTTCTTGGCTCGAGCTGAGCCGTCTTCAACTCCTCGTAAATAGGGCATTAAAAGGGAATTATGCCATTTGGCATTTTGTAAGACGGCGAGTCTTCTTCCATTGGAGCGTCAGACCTCAACGAAAGTCAGTGAACACATTTCTAGTCAGGCCTCTTTTTATTTCAAGCCCTACTTATCTGGGGGAAGAGCAAAACATAAACCACAGAAAACACAGCATTTAGCTGACCTCCCACAATACATCGTTTGTGTGGCTTTTGCTCCATCTTTCCAAAAGGCCATTTAGCTTAACAGTCTCTTCCATTTTTCATTTCCTTATGTTACAGGTGCTGGGGGGATGATTTTCAAAAGGACAATGGAATGACTTTTTACCTGACTTTGGAAATGAATTCACAGCGGTGGTTTAATGGTCCCACGCCTTGTGTGCCTTAGATTTGCCTTCTGTAATATGGAATGGGGGGGAAGATACTTTAAAAATCAACAGAACATTTAAAATGGGAAACTACATACATTTTTCTACTTCTTTTTTTCCAAAGACATTAGTAAATTGTTTATATGTCTGTAATAAAAGACTGACTAATTGAATTTTCAGAAACGTAGGCACAGACAAAATGAATTGGCCTCTATTCTAGTTTAACTAAATGCCAAAAAAAATGTACACGTACAAAATACATGATTTGAAAAACGCTGTGAAGAAAACATACCTAGCTGTATGACACATATTTAGACAGTACATATTTAAGCCCTATAAGAACCTACAATATTCAATTTACATGAAACAGAATGAACAAAAAAGGGGCAAAAAATGGGTATTTACCTGGAAATTTGGACTGGAGTTTATTAATCTGTATCTCAGCATTGGTTGTCAATATTCTTACTTGCCATTGATAGACAGGTCATTAAATGAAGGTCAGTTCCTTGTGGAAGAGTTTGTTGGCTTCTTCGGGGTCTTAAAACTTGTGAAGCATGAAATCCATGACAAATTTTGAGGAGGTATTAGTGTTTTAAAATGTAGAGCTTACGGTGATTTGGAACATTGTAGAAAATCAACCGTTTTGTGAATAGCCAATAAAATATGATATATTGCTAAAAATCTCCTTAAATACTCAGCCGTTGAAGGAAATTAATCCTAAGTGGGACTTCAGCAGTAGAACTTCTACTTTGATGAATTTTTCATGCTTGATAGATAGTAATATTCAACTAATAACGTTAATAACCTTACTATTTACAGGTAATTATCCCTATAAATGAGCTGTGATTGTTTGAAAACATCTGTTTCCTTTTGGGATCAGTGTACATCTGCCCTTAAACAGGGTGAAAAGTTGGTGTGATAACTCTTGAGGACTGAATTGCTATATTTTTTCCTGCAGTGCTATTTTCTCTGCAATTAGATAACAGCTTAAAATAGAATTACTGCATTTTTATGTATCACTCTGTGTATTATTAGAATGTGTTTCCTTAATCTCGCTCCTTTACCTGGTATTTCAGGCATTAAACAAATCGTAGAGTCGATAGGTATAAAATTTTTTAAATAATTGTTTTATTCTTTACCTCATGAAACCCCTCAATGGAGACAGCCTTTTAACGAGCTTTGCCATAATTACTTCCTCCGTGGAGTCTCGGGCCCACGTTGTGTATGTGCACCCCCACGTTCATCCAGCCCTCTCGAACCTTCACTAACACACACCCAGCCTGCACTCTGAAGGCACAAGCGCCGTAAAACTCTCAAAAGAGAGCTAACTTGATGCCAGCTGAATGTTCAGCCAGTACTCTGAAACTACTGGTAATCAACTACTTGCAACATCGTGTGCAGAGCGAGAATTTCCATCTTTCAGAAGGTATATTTCCCTCCCATTCCCAGCGGAGGGTTTCACCATCGCTTTAGCTGACGCCTTTTAAAGCTGTTAGTCAGTTCAGTGTTTCGTTAGGAGATTCTCTCAGGTAGAGGAATCCTCTTAATGTGACGGTTATGCTAGTGAAGAGAGAATACTGCTCGATAAGTAGTGTTGTACATGAGAGGTTATCTGACAGAGGTTCCCTTATCCATACCGTTGGCAGCGGGATCCTTTGTTCATTCCAAGATCCTTCTTTTTCCTTCCAACAGAGGTGAAAACTGGCAGCTGGATGGATTTTAAACGTGGGGCAGCAAGGGAATCCGAACACCTCTCTGAGGCTGTAACTACCCTCCCAACAGGACTCAGCTGTACCAGGAGGACGTAGCCACAGGTTCCGTGCAGGGAAATGCCGTGAGAGCAAGGCCGGGATTGTCACCCATCCGCATGGCTGAAACTGGTGTGTGACATGTGACAGCTCTAATATTAGACTATAGGCTGGAATGAGCTCGATAGAGCTGCCACGTCCAATACGAGTCGTAAGGCCAGATTCTCTGGGTGATCTTCCAGCTCTTTCACGTCTCCCGCGTTCTTCAAAGTGGCTGAAAAGCAGTTAAAGGGTTTCCTGAGATTTCTTTCAGAGTGTGAATGTTCTGCAGCATCACTCTAGGAGATGGTAAAGAACACGCCAAGGCAGATAGAAAGCACGGCCAGACTTGCCATGCCCAATGTACCATTACCTGTGGGAGCCAGGCTGCTCTATCGTACGTGAGGGTCAGGGACGATGGCAGCCCTGCAAAAGCAAGAGCAAAATGGGGACTGCAAAAGCGTAAGAGCGTGTCTAGAGTGCCCGTTCCTCTGCTCCCCCAGGCAAAATCCAGCAGAGTTTGGCATTTATGTCCATTCCACGTAGTTTATGCCCAATTTTTTCCCACCGCCTTTGCAGTGCAACCACCTTTGGGTGGCAGTGATGCAATACTCAGTACCACGGCTAAAAAAAAAACGTTCGGGAATGATGTTAACAATATAACTTTCAGCCCCCCAAAATGGAGAAAACTTAAGGAAGCAGACTACAAAGAAAATGTACTCAGTCTCTGCTAAATTTCGCTACTTTGTGAAGAAAAAAAACACAGAAAGGTCTTGGTTTCAAAGACTTCGCTGCATTTCTTTCACTCTTTGTCAATGTTAGCTCTGACTTGGTGATACATTTTCACTGCCACCATCTGCTGAGGTTACGTGCCTTCTTCCCTGAGACAAACTGCAGCCACGTGAAGCCAGCAAAAGCCTCAAACAGAATCAAGTGTTTTCCTCCCCAAATTAAGGACAGTATTGTTGTAAATGTCGCCATATTAACTTCTCTGAACCTTCCTGAGTGAGTGATTTTTCTGCATGAATAATGGGAGCAGCACACTCTATATACGCAGTGCGAGACGGATAGTGCTTTTAACTCACACTTAGTACTCTGTATTTTAAACTGAAGTCAAATTTATTAACTAGTTACCTCTATCTAAATGCATATAAAACCATTTACATCGTTTTACATAATATATGGGAACAAGTTCATTGTCTCGATTGGTTAATACGTACATTTATAAAAGCGACACTGCTCGCGCTGTGAGGAGGGGTCGCAGGAGTAAACTCCTGTTCAGACAGGGCTGGTTAGATCTCCTTCGGCAATACTGCCTGGAACTGTACGTACATTGATCTTTTCGCTAAGACGGATGCTGACAGATCCAATAAGAACAACAGAGAAAGAAAAGGAAATGTTACGGCTAGCAAGGCTCAATGGAGTTACTGGCTGAAGATCTTGCAACCCAATTAACACAAAGCCAACCACAAATTTTGTTATGGAAAATATTAAAGGACAGATCAGACCCTTGTGTCTGATGAGTCTTCTTTGCAGCTTACACCAGCTGTGGGTACACCAGGTCTGTGCTAACCTCCATCTGAAAGCTAGGGACACGTCTCAGGGCGGCCCAGGAGCAGCACAAACCCCAGAGGCTTGCAGAGCAGGTTAAGGAAGCTGGAACAGAATTTGTTTCTTCCAAGCTCTCCGGTCACCAGGGTGCCACTGGAGCTCTGCTCCCCACCGCTGCTGGTTTTCCCACTGGCCCTGCTGACAGTCTCTTTAAAGCCCAGCACCCCACAGCCACAGAAGGGAGTGTCTGGAGCAGCTCAGCGTCCGCCTTTGGGGCCCATCTCGAATTTACATCGGCAACGGTAAAGCTGCCCACCGAGGGCACCGATTTACAGCTCGATTTGTAAGAGCAGCAGTCACACGGGAGCAGGTCTTGGCCCCTTTTCCTCGGAAGGATACACTCGTCCCTACGCTGTCTGGAAGCTGTGGATTTCTGTAGAGGCAGCCGTCCTAAAGGTACCTAAAGGACACCGGGTCTCTCTGCCTCGGTATACCCTTCCAGCTAGCGTTACCTCAAATGGAGTCTTTCCTCACTTTCCAGTCTCTTTATTGAACCAAATTGCTGTTCGTAGCTACATTTGCTTTCTAGCCCATGCTGTCTGTCACTTGGGTTGAATATGGGGTTTGCACACACGCCAAATAGTTTGTTACTTGGCGAGAGTTCACTGGCAAGAGAATTTGCTTCTCCGCATAGTAATAGACATGTTTGGCTAATAGGCTCTTTGTCTGAAAGCCTTTTGCATACTCAGAGCTGCTCATTTGTCACGCTAGCCTGGCCTAGGCAGCAAATATTAAAAAAAAGAGTCGTAAAAACGCCCCGTTCTTACTAGAATGGCAATTGGGGCATTAACACTTTCGTGATAAACTGGTCATCTGCTGCTCTTTAACTTCGCAAGCATCGTCCAACCACACTTATTTCTAGAACAGTCCTCCTGTCCATCACTGCTTTTTTTTGCTTTTGGAATTGCCTTGCTCTGCTGTCTGTGTTCTCTCAGAGTATACTGAATATTGAAATGGACAGCTCTGATGATGCAGTAGGTTTGGGATGGCGAATTTGATAACCTGGTGTATGTGAAGCTGACAGCTTAGGGTCTGTTCTGGTTTTACAATGAAAAGAAGGCATTTTTCCCTATTTGCTGGACGTCTGTACCAGGGCCTTCCACTGGCAGTACTGCTCCGAACCTGGCACGTCTTCCTAGTTTGTGCAACGCAGTTGTGACAAAGGTAGTAAGTTCAACGGGTAACTTGTGTTGATTGACTTGAAAAGCCAGGCATTTCCCTGGGTGTGTGGAGAGGGCAAGTGTCTTTAGTGGTGGGACTGCCTGGTTGTTGGTATGAAAATGGCTTCGTGTGTTTTTCGTAACCGGCTTGTCCCAGGTCTAAAGTCTAGATTTTCTTTTTGTCCCGTACTGCTTTCTTACTGTCAGTATTTAACAAATTGCCTAAAGTTGAGAGTCACTTTTTATTTTGAAATACTTAGACCCATTGCTTTGTTCTGCCTAGAACTAGTGGGTTTGGGTATATAACAAGCCAATTTATTGGCAGAGTAGAAATCAAAGGCATACATACACAGGACTTTTTCTATTTTAATGAGACGATACAGACTACTTTTTAAACAGAAGTAGTCAAAACAGCACGCTGCAGAAACACACAAAACCCTAATTTAAAGGGATTGGGTCGGAGATGAACTAATTTAAAGGGATTAGGTCAGAGATCAAACTTTTCCATTGTTTGCTGTGAAGCCCCTAAAAATAGAAATTCCAAAGCTAAGAATGCAGCTCAGCTGCCTGATTAATTCTCACCACGAAAAAAAAAATCTGCAAAAGTGTATGTTACAGCACCATCTAGTGCCTCTTACCCCAGCAACATAGTAAATTAATTTAATTTTCCACTTAATTCAAGTATGTAGGTAGAGAAGAGGGAGTGCATCGGCTGCTTATACGTTCTGACAGCTTATTTTCTCTCAACTAGTGCTGAGATTGAAGGGGGCTGAGGGATGTAAATAAGCTTTGGCACTTTACATGGCGAAGGCTTTGCCAGTATAGCTGCTGTTAGTTCCTCTTCTTTTATCCTCTCGCCAGTCACACAGTTTTGCCTCCTGAGGACAGTAGGGAAGCGGACACAGGAGTCATACACTGAGAAAATGGGAGGAAAAGTGCTGTGATTAATCCACAAACTGACCAAATAGTGTATTTTGGGGGGGGTAGAGATGTATTTTTGGTAGAACATACATTCTGTTTTCGTGTGTATGAATGACTGACAAGTGGGAGGTTGGTGTTTGTTTGCCAACACCTTTTGCTGAGAACGGCACCCGTAATTAATGCCCTTGTCTCAGGCAACCGGCACCCAAGCCTTTGCTTTCTCCATCCCAAGTATGACCCTCAGCAACGCTAAATGAACTTCTAACTATTGCTGTGATTTAATATCCTTTACATCGCTGTCCTTTCCTGGTTTTTTCCCTCTGGAAAGGTGATTAACATCCTCTGACACCAAAATCCTAAGAGGTTAACCGACAGCAACTTTGCAATGAGCCGCTATTCCCAACCAGCAATCGCAATACAGAAGAGACCATACGAATTAAATCCCACAAGGTCTGGTGCCGTGGTATTTAAATTTTGTTTCTAAACGAACGTACTTACAAAAAGCACTCCTAAAATAAAATGAAAATTCGTCACAGCTGGCTGGGTGTATCTTTGATAAACAGCTGCTAAAAAGGAAAAAGCCCTTCATCATACTGAAGCGCTCTGACTTCATCTGAATTACAGTAATTTGGGCTACTCACAGACAGATTGGCACTGGCCAGATTAACTCACATTCTTTGGGATACACATACGCTTGCCCTCACCAAATGTAATAAAATAACTTGGCATTGAGACAGTTGCTCTTCGGTCTACAACCTGCTGCTCTCTGGTTTTAACCCGGCCCGGGGTTAATGCTGCAGGAAGAACAGCAAACGGCTTCCAGTGACTCCAGTCTGAGTTTGGGAACACACCACATGCTGGGATGGATTAAAGTGTAAGCTTAGTGACTCTCGCACTCATCAAGCTGAAGACTGCCTTTTGTGATAATAAATATAAATATTTATATGCTCAGTATGTTTTCTAGCAGGTTTACATTAAAACCCCCCAAATTAATCATACCTTATTTAATAAACATCCTGACAGTAGCATGTAACCTGACAGAAGTCACATATCTCAAGAAAAATCTTCACAGTGTCTTCACTACGCCCCTGTAGGAAAGGCTGGTGGACACTAATTTATAGTCAGAGACTAAATTAGAGTTAATGCCCAATTTGGGGTTTCGAATTTAGATTTAAGGCGCCAGCTAGAGTTACACACGCTGCACACAAATATAGCTCTTTGCAGCGTAAAGGTCGTAAAAAATGCAATATCATCCAAAGGAAGAACTAGGGAACTCTTGGGTTTTGGTCCCAGAGTTTCCAGTACTCATCATTTTATTATGATTATTATTGTATTTACTGTTTCCTAAAAGAAACCCCAGCTTCTTCAGTCACGTGACTTATTTGAGAATCTCAGTAGCCCATAAAAAATGTCCTCTCCCTCAAGATGGCAGAAACAAGCTTAAAAGTGTGACTCAAACGTACCCCCAGCGATTAAGTGAAAAAACAACAGAAATCAAAATAGATTAACATATCGAAAGAAGCCAAAAAGATTAGCATAACGGTTTTTAATGAAACCCTAGGGTTTGGAGAAGAAGTGGCTCATATATTTTTAATACTTCAGTTTGCCAGCCTCACAACAGAACATCTGATTTTTTTCTGTTATGATATATGTAGCAGATACAGATCCCTGGAATTACATGTATTATACTGAGATAATGCAGAAAAGGTTATGGAATCATAACTGAATCATTTAAGTGATTATTGTATCCTTACAAATGCTTAATGTATCACCACAGCCACGTTTGTGATACATTCCTCGTTTAGCAAATGTGATATTGATTGTTGCTCTAAAGGCATACTCAGTTCAGCATAGATAGCTGAGTATTTTGACATTTCCCACCCATGGTGGCAAGGAAATTAGACTGCTATTTATCTTTAAAATGTGTTTCTCTAAAACACTTTAATTCTGGGGGAAAAAAAAAAAAAAAAGAATTAGTATTTTGCTTGCTGGCTAATTATTGGTTTACTCTGTCACTGGTCCAGGAAGAGTATTTTTGCTGAACTGAAATTAGACGTATTAAAGAGAACAGCAGAAAGTACAAAATTTTGCCCTGTGAAAAAGGCCTTATTTGGGAGAAAACAATCAGGGCTGAGATACTGAGGAACTGTGAGATCCTTGGCAGCACCGTATGGGATTTAGTGATTTGGTAACAGTCTCCAAAGAATGCCAACAGCAATCAAAAGCGAGCATTTTGCCATAAAGGGAGACATCCCAGAGCCATATGACAGGTTGGTTTGTTTGGGGGGTTTTTTAAAGGGGAAGGTAAAGATAATGAATGATGAGACAGAGCATTTGTGTTAGAGCTGGGCCGTCCAGAGCCAGCCCAGCCCCACTGAACTCACTTTTTTGGGGTATATCAACCCGGTTTGTGACCCACCAGAACGCAGAACGTCCTGGGAGCCATTCCTGGCTGTCACACCAACCTCATGTCCGGACAACACTTTGCTATTTTACCTGACAACAAGTCTCAAAATATTTTCTTTTAGCGGCACTATGAAACACAGTCTTAATTTTTTTTATTATTATTTTGTGCGTAAACAATTATTTTTACTAAAATCTCAGTTCTCAAAGACAGGAAACCACTACTCATGCCCCGGCGAGGCACAGCAAGTGCCACCACGCACAGCACGCCCGAGGTTTGGCACTACGGAAGACATCAAGCCACGGATGCACCTCCACCCACTCTGCCAACCGCCCAGCTCTTTTCCCGAGGCATGAGCCTGGCAGCAGCGCCGCCGTCAAGAAGGTCCCATGTGCCGAGGGCCCGGGCACAGCGGAGGGGAGGTGACGGGCTGGTGGCACAGGCTGGGTCTTCAGCTGGTGAGAGGAGGAGTTAAGGGAATCTTAGTAGATAAGGCGTTGCTTAATGGTGACCTAGATTGCTGAATAGCCCAGGGGATCGAATTAATAGATGTTGCTTAATGTTTCTGTTAGCCATTGTACAAATTAGTTGAAGCAAGAAGTCCTGTGCCCCCCTACAACAGACAGTCCCCCATAATCATTATGAACCTGTCTTAAAAACCGGCTGAAACCGACCCTGAAGTTTGGGCAGGAGCCGAGGAGCAACTGAGTCTGCGCAAGGACAAGGGGTTACCAGCGGTGACGAAGAGGAGCCATCAGCCTTCATCTCCAGGACCCCTGACGACCACCACAAGGAGGCACTGCGCAAGGGCAGAGGGGAGAAGTTTCTGGAAATGACTTCTTGGGGCTAATTTTAATACGAAGCGGGGACAGGTCATACATATGTACAGGCGTATTGGGAAACCTTCTGTCTATGTAACACTGAATTGTATAAATCTAAGACAAGTTGCCACGTTGGGGCGCGCACGACTTTGGCGGGACCACCTCCCGTGCTGCCCAGCGCTGAATAAACACACCTGCTTTGCAATCACACAGATTGCGGAGTCTGTTTTCAGCACATCACGGGAGGGAGCAGATCAGCGAGGCCCAGCCGTGCCAGTCGTGCACAGGTTCCCAGGCCCGTCCCACGAAGAACGCAGGCCGTGGCAACCTCCCCGCGCCCCAGCGTAGCTCCCCCGGCTCCTCTCCAGCTCCCATTTCCACATCAGCGAGATCTGGCCTCCCTCAGCCATCCCTGCTGGGACCGTGCCTAACTCATCGTTGTGTTTACAGTTTCTGCTTCCAGCTGTTTGCCCAAAAGGTGACCCACCGTGGATTTTATTAGCATCTGTGCGGAAAATCCTGGCACCAGTGGTCAGTGTTCACGATGGAGACAGAGGAGTCCTGTAAAATAAACTTTATTCGAATAAAGGGAGAGTCCACTGGGCATATCCCGTGGGGGTCTCTCAAAGTGGCTGGGGTCGCAGCCCCCTTTTTATCCTAATTTCCCAGCCACATAGGACCCTCTCCCGTTCCCCACTGGCTAAGGTACTAGGAAGGCACAGGCTTCCCGATCCGCCTACTACATATACTGTATTTTTACCCCTTAACGTGTACCCCCCCTTTGCATCATGCATCTTATGTTTCATTATCATGTCATTATGCATCTCCTGGGTGGAGAAGTTAATATTAATAAGTCTATTAAGCCTGCGCACTGTTTCCTAAAGTTGAAAAGTTCAAACTTCCCTTAAAATCTTCGAGGATTTTTTTTTTTTTAAAATGATTTTTCTCTTGCAAGTTGTCTTATCTAACAGAGCTTTGTAGTTTGGTCCTTGGTTTCGGCTGAGATTCACTAATTGCTGAGATATACGGCACCTTTTGTTTTCCGAGGCCTGCTGATTACTTAATAAACACACGGCTCCTCCGGATAAACAGTGCCACGTACTTGCAAAAACACTCTCCTCCTTATCTATTCATTGTTTAGGTCTGGGGTATCTTGTACCAGCCTGGGTAAATGGTACTATGTTTTCGTAAAGACACTCTCATAATCCTGTCCCATCCATCCCCTCGCCCAGAACGCTGAGATGCGGCTCAGCCAGGCAGCGCTTCCCAGAGGGGCAGCAGGGGCCGCCCTGGGAGGCTCCGGCGAGGTCTGCCATGGCCGGGTCCTCCGAGGAGAAGCGGCGTTTGGGGGCCCCAAGCACACGCACGCCCTCGTCCTCCCTGTCCCCTGCCACCCCCCGAGCCCCGGGGGCCCTCCGGACCCGTCCCTCCCTCGGGGACACGGTGCCACCGCCCGCAGCGGCCGCCCCGGCCTTAGCGCGGCGCTGAGGGACACCCCCGCGCCCGTCCCCGCCGCCGGCGCTCCCCGAAGCCCGGCTCACGGCCCGCAGCACGACATAAAGGCGCTGGGCGCCGGGGCGAGGGGGGGCACGAAGTCCCGAGAGCCGGCGGAGAAGCCCCGGCCCGCCGGCAGCCCTCACGCTCCCCGAGAAGCGCCGCTAGAGGCCGCCGCCCGGCTCCGGGGCTCCTGGGCTCCTCCTCCCGCCTCCTTTCCCCCCCCCCCCCCGCCCCGCTCCCCGGCGGCTTCCCAGGCTCCTCTCCGGGTAAACAGCGATGGCCGCCGAAGAAGGAGGTGGTGAACCCCACAACAACATGGGGAACCACCTACAGCTGGTGCCCGGTAATGGCCGCCGCCGCCTGGGGGCGCGTGAGGGAGCCGGCGGGGCGCCGAGCCGGGCCGAGCCGAGCCGAGCCGGGGAGGAGACGCCGGGCCGGGGCTCGGCGGGCGGCGAGGGGGCCGGACCCCCGTGCGTGGGCGGGATCGGGGGGAAGGGGGCGGCAGGGCGAGGGCTGAGGCCGCAGCGGGGTTCTTTGGGAGGGGGCGTGGGGCGGGAGGCGGTGCGGGGGCTGCGGGCCGGGGGAAAGGGTGCGGGAAAGCGGTGTGGGGCCCGGGAGGAGGTTGCGGGGCTGGGTGGGAAGAAGGGGAGCTGGGGGGGGGGGGGGGCGGGCGGTGTTCCCGGCGGGGCCTTTCGGTGGGTGACAGGCGGGAACCGCGGCTGAGGGAGCCGCAGCCCTCTGGCGGGCGCCAGCTCTGGGGGTGGCCCGTCGGTCGCTTGCAGCCCGGCTGGGCTGAGCCCCTGGTTCCGAGGTGGAAGAAGAGCAGCTCAGTCAACGGGGGTTCAGGCGTTGGGCCGCCGATCCGGTGAAAAGTTTCCGCCAAAGCGGGCGAACGCGCTTCTTCGCTGTGAATGTGGAGCTCTGTAAACCCACGGAAAGTCCGAGGAAAGCGTGTGTGGTGTTAGAAGGTCTCCACTCCATTTCAGTGCTGTCTAATGCCGTTAGGAAGCGGGGGAGCCAGAGGTGCAGGGCACACAGGACTCGAGAGGGACGTTGGACTCCACACGCCGTCCAGACTCCGGCAGTATTTGTGCTGGAGCTGGTAGAGGAGCCTGGGTTGTCTGTCCACATACACCAGCATAACGCCTCGTGTGGATACCTCTTGCATAATAACGTGCGTCTTTCTGCTTTAGCGTATAGTGCCACCAAACTGACAGGAGATCATATGGCTTTTTGGAAGCAGCTCCTGGTAAATGGGGAAAAAAACCCCGTTATTTCAGACTAAGCATGCAAAGGAGAACACAGCAGTAAGTCCTGCCAGTAACCAGTGTGATTTCCTATAGCAGGAAACGCTCTGAGCGTTTTATGCCTGTGTGTTTAAAAGAATATGAAAATATTTCCTGGATATCAGGAAATACAGCCTTAATATTTCCTACCCGGTTCCTGTTTGTTTTAAATGAGGGTCATGTTTCCTCATTTCTGCACAAAGGTGTTGAGAGTCGATTTGGTAGTGTAGTGGGCCAGCATGAGCATCCAGGAACACCAGACCTGCCCCGAAGGAAACGTGAGCCTTGTCATGCAGGGTGCCTTTGGCACTTGCCTTTCCCTTGTTTCTGTGTGCTGGAGGTCTCACTAATCTTGAAATAATTAAAGTCAACAAAAAAAAAAAAAAAAAAAGGTGTAGCTAAGGGTGTAGAAGATGCAGTTTCTTTTGCCTTCCGTCTGCTGTTCCTGTAGTGTGATCGAGGAGGAGAGCGAAGACGGTCGTGTTTTTCGACATTCACATGGTGCTGCTGCAGTAAAATGAGTCATCGCTCCTCGCTGCCACCACACAGCAGCGAGTGTGCGTTTTTTTGGCAAGAACGAGCAAAAGTTTGCAGGGCACAGTTCTTTCTAGTCGACTGCTGTTCGTTCCTTTTGTGTTCGCAAAACCAAGTGAAACGGCCTCTCTCTAAAAGGCTGTTAAAACTGCTAATGATTGATGCGACTCGATGAGAGCACATGCAGAACAGAACATAATTTTTGATGAAGTCGGCTTCCCTCCCCCACCCTGCAACTGCTGCCCCAGAACCAAGCAAAATCTTCCTGCTGTTTCCCTCCATCAAGCTAAGCAGAATGCTGGCTGTTTTGTACGTCTTAAACATTCTGCGGTCATTTATGGTTGGGGTTCCTAGCTTAAGGTAGTGGAAGAGAAATTTCATATAGAAATTGGATATTTTTTACAGTCATTAAGAAGATGATGTCTTACTGCTTCAAGTTCTGTAATTAGGTAGAGAGTCTGTAACCTTTCTTGTTGTGCTGGATCATTTCTTGTTGAGAAAAACACAATATAGGATGGATACAGAACATCACCCTGTCGTGCTGTGCCTCCTACAGAGAAGGTTCTGTAAACTATGCAGGTTTTTTTTTTTAAAAAAAAAAAAAAGTGAGGTGAAGCAGAAAGAAGACCATTGACTAAATATTTTGAAAAGAATACATTTAGCAAATGTGCCTGATGGACGAAGAGGGAAAGAAAAGGTTCTCCAAAACCAGCTTATAATATCTTCTTCATTGTTCTCTTGTCCTCCCACTCTCAGAAATAGTAAGATCTCAGTGAAAGAGGGCGGTGGTGCTCCCATTTCTGAAGGAAGACTCCTTCCTTCTGCAGTATCTTTCCTTTGTAAGACTTGCCTACAGTACCTTTCAGATAAGATAATCACTCCACCTTTTAAATATTCAACTCTGGATTATTTTGTAAGAAGATGCTAATTGCAAAGGCAGGCAGTTAGGTAGACCGTTGATATTTTTGTGCCTATCTTGTACTGTAGGAGCTTTCAAGATCTAAATGATGTTTTTCAGCACCATTGGGATTATCGATTACCCAGCAGCTCTTGGCACAAGAATCCTGCAGATTTGGTTTGCAAAGTTTATGATAACATTCACTTTAGATATAGTATGATGTATAAATACTGGTTTTGCTAAAAGAAATGGGATCAAGTAATACAATTACAAATGTGTGATAATTACATTGCATTTATTGTGGCTGGGTGCTTGCAGGCATAGGTTGTGTGGTAATGCACAGGTCAGTGAAACCAGGATTTGAGAGAGAAGTATCTTTTTATTATCTTCACTATGTTTTTTAATTTCTTTTGAAATCTCTAGTCAGATTTTATACAGATAAGTGCACTATTTATGTTTCCAAACTGAAGCATACTGATAATTCAACTGTCCTCTTGCCCGAGGGTAATTTTAGGGTTGACACCTGGGACTGAGCAAGTAGCACTTTTTAAGTGCTATTTTGTACCTGAAATCCTTTGCAGAGTCCTACGATTTGCTTCCTTAGTAGTCGTCTTTGCTGGGTTTGTGCGTGTGCTGGGGTTTGTGTCTGTGTCTGGGATACGCAGGGGAGAGGCTGACAGCGGTGAAATTGCCCAAAATACCAGCAAGAGTCTTTGCATGAATAGAGAGGTTCAGATTGCTGTTAACTTGCTGGCTTTCTGCGTGCAGTTATATTGCTCAGGTTTGTACTGCTGCAGAGGCCCAGTCAGCATCCTGCAAGAAATCCGGTTATCTGGCATCCCAGTGTGCAGGCAAAAGACATTTAGACTTGAGATAAATTTCACTACTACCGTAGTGAAAATTTGAACTGACAGACTTTGTTGATGATTTTCTTCCAAGAAAAGTTGTTCTTTAGCCTTTCAGGAATAAATTACCAGCTGTTGTCGCTTTCTGTAGAACAGTGGTTTTACTGTACCAGCAAGAAAGTTATTTTTCACAGGTTTACAAATACAGAAGTTTCTTCCCCGTGAAAGGTTGTAGCCTGGGAATACTGAATGCATTTCTCTGAGTGTCTGATTTTTCTGAGTATCGTGGTCTTTGCTGATTGATTTCTACACAGTATTCCTTATGTGCTTATTAGCAGAGAGCGAGGAAGAGGATGACAATGAAATGGAAGTTGAAGATCAAGATAGTAAAGAAGCTGAAAAGCCAAACATCATTAATTTTGATACCAGTTTGCCAACATCACACGTGGTATGTTCTGTATATATCGTCCATTAAATACATTTCGAAGAGGTTTTGATTGGTTTTCTCTAATAGCATTGTAATATTCTTAAGCCAAACACCTCTTTTTGTTTTATCCTTGTAAATCACCAAAAGCTGTTCTACTACTGTCATTTTGTTACTTACTGTTTTCAGTATTTAGGTTCTGACATGGAAGAGTTTCACGGAAGAACGGTGCATGATGATGACAGCTGTCAGGTGATTCCGGTGTTGCCCCACGTCATGGTGATGTTGATTCCTGGACAGACGTTACCTCTCCAGCTTTTTCGCCCTCAAGAGGTTAGCATGGTGCGGAATTTAATTCAGAAAGACAGAACGTTTGCTGTTCTTGCATACAGGTAAAATACACAAGTGGGGTTACTGATGGTGTGCAGCATGTGTTTCTTTGGATACTAAATCAAAAGCCGATGGTTGCATCAGTTCTGGGGTGAATTACATAAGTTGTGGTTTGAAATTGTGTGACAAAAATTGTCTTCTAATACGTAATGAAAAGGTTTTCGTGTCATACTGGGTAGCTGCTTGATGGTGTCACGTGTCTGTGTAGAGAAGGAGTGTTGACCTGCTTTCCTTGTTCGGGCCTCCTCTTCCTTTCAGTAACTGAAGGCACTGCTCCATTGTGCTTAAAGAATAAGCCTTGATCTGAAATGTAAAAATCGGATTGTTGTTTCGAGAACTGGGGTGTTGTGAAGGTGTATGTGCTGGTTTGTGTGCAAATTAACAAGCACAGACAAAACAGTTGTTTTTATAAAGTCAATCTAAAGAATTTTGGTACTTTCGGTGTCTGTGTTTCAAATGCAGATACATCGGGGATCCCTGTGTTCCCAGAATTTCGCCTCTAGGCTCTAAAATAAAACCGAGTCAACTGGCAAAAAAACCCTAACCAAACAAAGCGTTAGAGGTTGCTTTTAAAATGGAAAAATAGTGTTTGCAATTAGTTGAAGGTATTTGCTTTCTTGATAAGACTAAGCATGTACAGTCAGTGCAGGTAGACTGACTCGTGAAATCTGAATGAACAGTGCTCTTTGGGGGATAGGTAACCTTTTTAATTCTGTTACTTTTAGTAATATACGTGAAAGGGAAGCACATTTTGGAACAACAGCAGAAATATATGCCTACAGAGAAGAGCAGGAGTACGGGATTGAAACGGTCAAGGTGAAAGCAATAGGAAGACAGAGGTTCAAGGTGCTTGAAATAAGAACCCAGTCAGATGGGTAAGAAAATACTGTCTTTAATTCTACATACTGCAAGTCTTGTTTCATCAAAACATTTACATTTTACTGCAGGTACGTCTGCCCTTTCAGTCACACAATTGGCTAATTACTATAGATACTAACTGAATGCTTTATCGGTAGCTTCTCTTGTTAATAAGGACTTTTGACATTTCCAAGATTGATGGTTTTGTTGTTAATAATTTTGCTGTAATATTCTCTAAAGAACATCTACCTGTAGTTTGGCCTGTTGTGTGTGAGAAAACATGTCAGAATGACTTTATTTCTGAAAATGAAGTCAGGAAAAAGCTGCGGATTTGCCTGCGTTATAAGTTCTAGAGCTTTATTTCAAAATCTCTCACATCCCTGTTTCAAACCAGATGTGAAAGGAGGGCATACAAGTATATCAGGCGTGTGCCTTCTGTAGTCTTGTGGAAAGCCTCCCTGGTAAGGATCAGATTCCGTTCCTTTGAAAAACTGTAACTCTTGGTTTTCTGAAAGGAGACCTTTCCAGAGATGGACTGCGTTGGACGTGTTGCACTTCGTAGCTTTACGTGCAGTTGCAGCTCTGCAGGGCTGCAGGCAAGGGTCTGACGCTGCAGCTAATGACAGTGTGCTTGGCGGGTTTTGTACTCCGAGGGATCCTCAACTCCTGCGCCTCCGCAGCGTGCAGAAGGGTTCGGATGCACGATTGGGATGTGGAGAGGACAGTAACTGTGCCTGGAGGGGGGGGGTGGTTTTCATGAGAAGCTTCCCGTGAGAGGGGAGGACTGGGAGTCTGGTCACAGAGAAACAAGTTGCTTCTCTCGTTCATTTTTTCCTTCGTAGGACATAAAGGCACGCTGAGATTTGTGGGTAAATATTTGAGTAGGAAAATAAGTGTTTGGGGTTTGCTAACTACACGCAGCCCGTCGTTTTCAGTTTCTCGGATACTGAATCTTGTTTGTTTAACCGTTGTCACGGTTCAGTACATCCTTACCTTCAGCAAGTCCTTCCTCTTCCTTTCTGACCATTCAGTTACTTTGCTGATAGAAATGTGCTACGTCTCCTGGTAGTGGCTGGCAGCTCTTTTCGTGTGCTTGTCAAGCGCACTCCAATCAGCTTTGATAGAGTATTCTCTTTATATCCTAGTCCTGTTCTTTTCCATGTTCCAGTGTGATGCCTGTGGCACTTAGAGGCTCCTTGTCTAGATAGTTTTACCATATTATGGAATTAATACCTTTATCTATTTATAAAAGTGACTAAGACCCTTAACATTTAGTTGAGAGTGTGCTGAGCCTTCTGTCATTTCATCTTGACATCATGTTCTGCACCGTGCGTTGCATCCTGAGCCTCTGTCAGCATCACTGTCCAGAGGTACAGGCGCCAGACAGGGATCCTCTGAGCATGTGACAGTTCTTGGCAAAATGGCTCGAGGTTTTTGTAAGCTTTTCTGCAAGGCCTGGAACATCTTGCTCCAAATCTGTAAATCTAAAGCTAATCACCTGCATGCTGCTGTTGTCGAGTGTAGTGGCATTGCTTTAGAAAGAGGCCTGGGAACAGTCGGAGCTCAGCGCTTTCGTATGCTTTTATGACCTGCAGCTGAAGAAATGAAGAATACGTGTGCTACTTGCTATTTCTCCCTAACATTTAGTTACACATTCCAAACTTTACAGCTTAGAAAAGACACTGCTTGAACACAAGATGGCAGTACTTGGACAACTACAGTCGCAGCAGCGTTGTTGCTGAGAATTCGGTATCCAGAAGCAGTTCAGATGGGCAGTGATTCTGGCTGTGCTGTTAACGCGTTTTGTTGTGATGGTTTCATGCCTGCTGACTCGCAGGGATCACTTTTACACAGCACGTCCGCAAGTTTCATTCGTAAATGTGAACTTTTGAATGTACGAAACAAAGAATTGGTTCTTCCCGTCACAGCAAGCTCTAGATTTGTTGGAATGACTTAAATTATGTAGAGTTACTCTGCTTTCAAGTACTGCACATCTTGTGGGTTTGGGGAGTGGTCAGTGAACTTGAAGCTCCGAGTATTGTTAGTGCCCTTTGGAGACATGAGCCTGTGCTCTTCGGCTCATCCTGAGGAAATGAACTTCTCTGCAGGTCTGAGACGCTCTCCAGGCTCCTGTGCCCATGTGCTCACACTTTGTGAACGAGCCTGGTAGCGTGGCAGCCTGCTGCCACTTTGTCTGTACGGCAGAGGCACGTAAGAAGGGCGTTGGACAGAAGAAGAATGTGATGTTCCACCTGTACAAATACAGCATTTTCATTAAGATCATGTTATTGCTTTTCATGTATTCAAGACAACTGACAAAAGAAACAAGCATTGCCGGTCTAAAATCCTTTTTGGTAAAGAGAGAAGAAAATTTCCATAGTTCTTGATGTTTCTGCTTACTAAGTGCTTATGGCAAAACATCATTTTATAGTTTGAAATAAGTTGACAGAGTTCAGTGTTGTCCCCTGTAGGTAAAGTTGGAAATTTGTAATGACAGTGCATTTCAGGATTTCTGATCCATGATACTGTTTAAAATGCAAAGTCCTTCCTGCTAGACAGTATTCTTAGTAGGCACATGACTGTTGCTGAGCTCTTTGCAGAATGGGTGATCTGGCTGATGCTGGAATATTAAAAGATGATCAGAGTCTGTATCCTATTTCTGCTGATTTTGAACTCTACCTAAGCATATAAGCTTTGGTGGTTTGAAGATAGCAAACTGCATTTCAGCTAAACTTCCGTTCTGAGGGATTGACCTGTAAGAGCTGACTGTTAGTTTATACCAAAAGTAACTTGAGGAGACAAAAATCTAAAAATACAGTGCTGAGAGGGTAGAATATTCTGCTGTGTTGCCACTGCCAATCTGTCTTTAATTCTGTTCACCACAATCCCAGCAGGTACCTATTGTATCCCCTGGAAAAGGTAGCTAATGAGGGGGCTAGAACAGCAAGGAAACTTTGCTGGAGAAGTTAAAGCAGTGATTTTTGTAGAGTTCTGCATACCAGTCCAAAAACAACATTTGGAAAGCAGCTCATTCTGGTTTTTAAAGGAAAAGGGAAAATAGGGGTTGCTTCTGTCTTCAATTTACGTAGACCAAAGTCCAGTCAGCACAGTGGCTGTGATAATTTAGCCAAGGGCGTGAGATAATCTGTGCTGTAGAGCAGCATGGGTTTGGTTTGCTACAGATACGCTCTGTGTACCCTAAGGTAACTTGATCTACGTTAGTACCAGTTTAAAAATCTGATGAAATGGGTTGCTGCTTAAATTCTACAGTACTGTGTAGTGATTAGAGCTATTACACAACCCTAAGGTTTTTTTATAAGCAGTAAAACCCGTTTTTTGGGGCTCGTGTGTGTGTGTCTGTCTCATCTTATTATTTTTTTTTACCAGAATCCAGCAGGCTAAAGTACAAATCCTTCCTGAGCGAGTGCTGCCTTCAACCATGTCAGCAGTACAGCTGCAGTCCCTCAGCCGGTGCCATGTATTCCCATCTTCGAAACCGACAGCGTGGCAGGACCGAGCTATACATCAGTGGTGGCAGAAATATCAAAAGGTTAGAAGCGAGTTGCGGTGGTGTTTTTCTTTGACTTTTTGATGGTCTTTCGAAAACCAATATAAAATTACGTCTGCTCGTCTAGAGGACGAGGCACAACTGGGGTGCTGGGTGCCAACCTCCTGCTCTTGTGGCTTGTTGTGTGGCCGTTTGTCAGCCACCAGCAGTGGGGAAATAGGTGTGTTGTGTTCCGAGTTCTCTTTGGTTTTAATTACAGCATTATTAGATTAATGTTATTGCATAGTAATTCATATAACAATTACTAGTTTCTTACTTACTCAAACACCTCATAGTGCTGGTTGGTAAAGCTTGTAGATAAAGTGTTGGTGTTAAAAACCAGTAAGTTTATAGGATTTAATCTGTAGGCAGGTCAAAGGAGCACCTCAACTTTTACTGACGTTGCTTCGACAATAAAAATACTGGCAATCGGGGTTAACAGTGCCGATGCTCTTGCTTTGCTCTTGTGTTAGTGGTTTGCTTTTGAAAATAGCTGTGGTAACTTTTTCTGTGGCTGTTTGATTTGGGTAGAAGAGGTTTTTAAAGAGCAGAGGTGGTTTAGTAGAAGTGACTCCCAAATTTCAGTGGTGAAACAGGAGACCTGTGATGTATTGGTTATTTGGAATCACAATTCCATTTGCTAATTTTGGTTTAAAACCTGCATCAGTGAAAGGGTTAACGTCTGTACCAGCAGTTACCTGTTTACAGAAAACGTGGGTCTGCGTTAGAATGACAGACTCAAGGTCTTTTTTGACTCAGTCAAATATTCCCACCCAGGTAGTTCTGGGCCAACAACTTGTAGTCTGAAGCATGCTTTATGCTGCACTTTCATCTTGTAAGTTTTTATGCAACACATAAATTTCTTGCTGACTTGTGCTTAGCCATTATCTTTGTTAGATCACAATATTTCTATACAATCCATTTATTCTGGCCAATTGCACACATATTTGTCTAAGTCTGGGTTTTGATTCGTTAGTCTGTGTTCAACAGGTTTAGCTTTTGGGGTAGTTAATATGTAAATCCTCCCCCTTTTTCTTTTCCTTTTTTTTAAAAAACCTGAGTTTAGAAACTTTTTTCTTAAATCTTACTGTCGTACTAAAAGTGACAAGATAGAAAAGCGTCACAGAAATCTCTTAATTTTTTTTGTGCTCTCTACGTAGGTTGATGTGGTAGTTTGTGGTAGAAGATGGTGCTTTAACACACAAAGTGGGTGAATTAGCAGTGCCATGGTCTTACGATTTTCTTTTCTAGGGCTTTTTTTGTAAGTATGAAGACTTTACACTTCTTTAGAGAACTTCCAGAATTTTATTTACTTGACTCTGATTTAAAATAAAACAAACCGCAAACAACCAAAACAAAACCCCTAACAAAAAAACCAATTCTATAATCATGATCAAGATGTTGGTATTGCCATTAGGGAATTAGGTTCTACTTTCCTGGTTTTGCTTCGCTGGCACAAACTCTGCCTGTGTGTGTTGACACTGTTCCTGCATCCCTGCAGCTGTGGCAGTGCTTGGGATCGGGAGGGAATTCACACCGAGATTGTAGGGCACGATTTTCAGGCTTCCTAAGCGGCTGATGCCGGGCCTGAGCTGCAAACCTTTGCATTGCTCAGGAGAATAATGAGGTGTGATTTGTGCTGGAGGCAGCTGTGCTGTTTGAAAGGTGCTAAAAGATGCCTTTACACGAGTGAGCGTGCGCTTTTACCCGTGTACAGCGTTTTCCTTTAGGAATCTGAAATCAAACGGACTGTCAAAAAGATAGTTTTGCTGGAAAAAGTTCTGTTTCCCATCATAAGCACCGTGCTAGCGTATCGTACGAGCGTGGTTACACCAGCAGAAGCCTTTCAGGTGTGAACGTGGCTGGTGCTGGGGCACAGGGCGGGCTCTCCAAAGGCCGGCCGGCCGTCCTTAACAGTTGACAAACGCGCAGGGCAGGGCTCATGGGACAGGAGCTGGTGCTGAGGTCAGAAGGAGAGGGTGTGGTGAAGCAGGGCAACCTGACGCTTGTGAAAAAACTAAAATTGTGGCTTTTTATTTACTTATTATTTAACCCACTGCTTTGGTCAGTGCCATGGATAAGGACAGATACCTCGGCGTCTTCTGTATCAGTAGAGGTCTTTGGAACTACCTCCAGAAATTAATACAATAATATTACAATAATAGTAACTGTCCTCACTGTCAGATGCAGTTAAGGTTTGGATTTGGGTTTTTTCCTTCGGTGGTTTTGAACTCTTAACCCCCCCCAAAAAACACCCAACCGAACAAAAAAACCCCTTTGTTAATAACAAAGAGGTATTGATTCTGAGTTCTTGAACGAGTTCATCCACGAGTTAACAAGCCCCGAAACGCTGTGCGTTGTGGGGGGAAGATCTCTTTCTGAGATTGCTTCTGTCAGATGGCAGCTGACGTGCAGTGCCCCCGCTGTAGGAAGAACGTGCTTTGTGGGCTGAGATGCCGATCCAGAGCCGGGCATTGTCCCGTTGACCTCCGTCGCTCTGCTGGTGTCAGTAGAACTGTGACTGTTTCCGATAGGACTGGCTGTACCTCTGGGTGTTTACTAATGTAATGAGAAACATCAGAGAATGGAAGTTGCCTTTTAAGAACGGTTTCTGCTCCGTACAAGAGCTGACCCTGTGTCAGCTGTTACCGAAAATATACTGGCTAATTGAAACACTAACTTGAGTTTTGGTGCTCCTGGATTCTTTCTTCAAAGTACCATTTATTTGCTGTGGGTTTTAGTTTCTATTGCCTGATTTTTCTCATTGGTAAAATAAGGATAGTTGCCCTCAAAGAGAAAATTAAAATTTAATTTGTATTTACAGTACAATTTGAGATCCTCTTTTGGAAAGCAGTTGGTTATGTCGCGTACTGCTTTTTAGATTTTTATTAACCTAAACCTATAAATATAAATGTGCTGGAGTCACTGTAGAGAATTGGTTAACTAGGCAGATAATCTCAGACTGCTGGAAATGTGGTGGTTAAGGAATGCAGGTATAATCTGCAGGATACACACAAGCGGAAGACTTTTTTGAGGTGATATTGGTGGCCGCTTGTGTTTTGTTCCTCCAGATCTGCTCTATATTGTTGTATAGATGTTTTCGTAGACAATTCAAGTGAATGTGTTACAGTAGTATGGGCCAGTCCTATTAGTAAAATGTTTATTTTGAAAGAATACTCTTCCATAAAAAAACAGTTATGAGACCTTCAGGGTGTTATTTTTTTCTGTTGTTTTTGTTTTCCTCTTCTGCGTTTGTTTCTTACTCAGTGCTCCATTCGGGTCTGAGTTTTTCTTCACAGAAAGCAGTTAAATGGGTAGGGTACAATACTTTCACTGTCTTTGGATCGTTACAGTAAAGCTCTTTAATAGCTTTTCAGTGGGCTGGCACAAGCATTGATTTTCAGTGAGCGTTTCTGAAACTGTGATTTCCATTAAAAATAGATACCAGAATGAGAGTGGGCAGCAATCCGCTGTTAAGCATCAAGACTGCCCAAGTTTTCTTAATGAGCAATTGTCTGCGGTGGGAAAGCATCTTCTGGAACTCCTCACTTGCCTGTTGGTATTTTTAGTTCTGGTTTTAGCAGATGAGTTTTCCATTTAAAAAGTAACATCATACATCCTTTGAATTTATCAGCCTGAAATACCTGATAGAGCCCATTAATCTCCCTTCATTTTATTTACTTAGGCGTTTGACCAAATTGATACGAACAGTTTAATCGCCTCACGTAGGGATTTGCTGCGGTTGCTGAAGGAGCAACAGTTGGTGGAGACTAAGGAGCAAATGCACTGTCTAATAGTACTTAAACATTTTGAACTGTCTAAATTTCAGATAGATGCTCTTCTAAAAGGCATAATTTCTTAGCACTTGGAAATATTTTTAATGCAGAGGCAGGTTTTCTGAGGAAATCCATACACTGGCCGTCTTGTACAGACACCTCAGCACTTGTACAGCACTCGGTGCATTTGAGAAGTAGTTGGGGAGCTTCACATTGAAGTACTGGTCCTGGTGGTGGTAACTGGTATCTCTAAATAATCAGGTATCTCTCCTCTGTTTTATTTGTTTGAACAAGAACTGTCCCTAAAATCTGCTAATGTTAAAGAAGAAATATTTGTGGTTTTGGTTTTAGAGGAAGTTCCACTGTGCGAGTTTGACATCTTGGCCTCCCTGGCTCTACTCTCTGTACGATGCTGTAAGTTCATCCTATGGATTACCAAATAATCCGCAGTTTTGTATGGTTTAGTATCTAATTGTTGGATAATGTAAAAGCTTTAATTTTGTTGGCTCATAAGTTACGTTTTAAAGACTTGTATAGTTTTCTGTTTACTGTGAAAAGAGCAGGAAGGGCTTCCCCCTCCATACAGTTGTTCCCTTGTGCTAGGGCACGTGTCTGGGGCGGATAACAGAGGTTCAGGTTCCTGCTGTGTGGTCTCGATCCTCTCTCCCACACGCTCCAGGCAAGTGTCCTAACCCAAGGGTGCTGGATAGTCTTAGCTCTGTCTTTCCTGCTGGAGTGGGTAAAAAAATATTATTTTTTTTTTATATACCTCTGTGTGTGTGTGTATATATATAAGTACATAAAATAATTGGTGTAAGAGAGGCAGAAGCAGGGAGGAGGCTAGCCCTCATCTTCTTTGTACACTTCTGGAATTCAAACGGTTTTCTCCTTGTCTCAAATGAGTTATAACCACCGTGGGCCATTGGTTCATTATGGCCCTTTCCCCATCCTGTTTTGCTCTTAGCTTAAAATATGTAGATACCAAAAGAGTCTGTAATTATTCTAAGTCTTAAAAGCTCATGTCCGTTTAGGGAAAATAGCTTACTCTACATTTTGCTTCCTTTTTTTTTTTTTTTTTCCTAAGAAAACAGAAATACCTATGTATTTAAATTAGGCTTTTCTTCTAACAAAAGGAAACCTTGATGGAAAGAGTCAAGAGGCAGCTACATGAATGGGATGAAAATCTTAAAGATGAATCTCTTCCAACAAACCCAATAGGTATGATGTTGTTTAGCTTATCAACTCAATTTTTTTTAAAAAAACCCAAAAGTTTCCTAAGAAAACAAAACTTAGATAATTACTTGTTATTGGCAGTCCGTCCCTCGCTTCCAGTTCCAAATGAATTTTGATGATTGGCTTTGACAAAAGGATGATAGAGCTTTTAAAGACACAGACACCCTCCAGCTCTGCGGGAATGTGTTCAGTAAAAGAGATGGAGCTCCATCGAGCTCCGTGGCAGGAGGAATCTGGGATCTGGCTGTTTCGTAGGAAAACAAGAGCCAAAAGCGTACTAGAGTTTAAAAATTACTTTTATGTATGTCTGAGTGTTAGTATCTGTAATCTCTTTGTTCTTACTCCTTAATACCTCTTATCAGCCCTGAGGGAAAATAGCCCCAGTAACCCGACGGCACGAATGTTGGTGTGAGTTTTCACGCCTTAGCAGGGGTTATGCCCCAGTGAACGAGTCTCTTCTCTGTGCCGGTCTCTAGGATCAAATAAGATGGAAATTTCAGCTGAAACCTTTCTAAAGGGAACAACCTTGCTTTCCTGTAGACTCTGCAGTGCCCAGTGAGGGGGTGTTCAAGCTGCAGCCTGCAGTTGCAGTCAGTTAAGCACCAAATGCAGGTCTGGGCCCAGCAGTTTTGGTGTCCGTGGAACTCTGGTTTCTGCCGTGCCTGAAGGAGTGCTTGGAAGCACTTCCCATCTGCTTTGCCCAGAGTGCTGCTTGGAGGAGTCTCTACGGAAAGCGTATCAATAACCTGAAAATGTACCCAAAAAATCCAGTATTTTTTTGGTGCTTCTTTTCTCGTGATTCACAGCACACTGATATTTTGCTGAGTTTAATTTTCAGCTTTTTAATTCTTTTACAGGCTGTGAGGAACGGGATGATTTCCAGCTTAGCAAGGTTTCTGGTAGCTAAATTAAAGAATGACTGTAGTAAAGTCCACTGCCTTTTGTGTTTGTGCCTTTTAATACCTGATTGAAATTGCTGCCTGAGAATTTACTATCGTATTAAAACTTTTTTTTTCAAAAAACAAAGTCTGTGTTCTTGACTGGATATTTTTTGATCTAATTTTGGTCTGCATTCAAATATGGGAAAAACCCTCCAAAACCTCCAGAAGGGAGTGTATACAGAGTATGTCTTTTTCCTTCTCACAGTATAACAGTAAAGAATACTTCCTTAGTGCTACCATGAGTGATGGAACTTGGTTGTAAATCACGAAGGAGATGTATGTTTGGGGTTTTCTTCTTCAGTTTCTCCTTCTCTCATAAAACAATGTCTTTCTTT
Source organism: Leptosomus discolor (assembly GCF_034619465.1). Lineage (NCBI taxonomy): Eukaryota > Metazoa > Chordata > Aves > Leptosomiformes > Leptosomidae > Leptosomus > Leptosomus discolor. The sequence continues at coordinate 2,702,870 of NC_141399.1, forward strand.
TTTGCAAAAAAAAAAAGAGAAGGTGCAAGCATAAAGATAACCAGTGCTATTGGTGTAGTTCAGTGTCGAAGTGGAAGCCAGACCCTGTTCTCCAGGGGTCTGGTCAGGTTTTAGAATACGTTACCTGACCGGCATCGTTCAATCTCCCAGCGATCTTCAAGCGTGGATTAGACAGATATCTTAGAAGAGGTTTTACGTGTACGTAATCCAGCCTTAGGGCAGAGGGACGTACTGAGCTGACCTCCAAAAGTCTGTTATAAACCTGAGTAGAAGTAGTAGGTTGTATTTCTCTCCCCAGTTCTAACAGGCCTGGTGCTTTCTCCTTTCTAGATTTTTCTTACAGAGTTGCTGCTTGCCTGCCAATTGATGATGCGTTACGTATACAGTTGCTTAAAATCGGTAGCGCTGTTCAGCGACTCCGGTGTGAATTAGATATTATGAACAAAGTGAGTATTTTTTCTTTTCTTGCTATTAAAAAATAAAATAAAATAGGAGTGACCGTTACAGTCCGTAACAAAAATGTGTGAAATTTCCAAATAATACTTCTACAGAGTGAATTTCTTCCAACCCCTTTAAAAGTTTACTCGAGAAAGGACATGCTCTTTCTCAATACTAGACTTTGCTTGGCAGCAAGAAAGAAACATATAATGATATTTGCTTTTGTTAGAAATAGTATTTCAGCATCTCACAGCACTTTTTTAGCCAAGAGATGGTGCTAAAAGTCCACTGTTGCTCATAACTGTCTTATGAACATCATAACCCCATATTGACAGTGTAATACGCCGCAGTCAAGTAGCATTGTGCCGTGAAAACTTGTGGATTTTGTGACAAAAAGACAAATCTTTGTGGTAGTGAGCTACTGAGTATAAATCTTAAGTATTGGACTGAAAGGATTTTTGCAAAAGACATATATTGACTTGTTGGGCAATACCTTTTTAAGATGGTCAGAAACTTGTCTTCCCTTCCCTTCCTTCCGTTGCCATGGCCATGTAGTGCTCTAAATGTAGGACATGCTATGTAAAACCAAAACTTTATTCGTCATAAGACATGCTTTCTTAATAATAATTCCTACTGTAGGTAATATATATTAAGTGTTGTTCAACTTCATGTTGAGTCCGACTGTTTCAGGAGCAGCACTTGGAACAACAGCTCCCTCAGCAGTTCAGGTTGCTGTTCTCTTTCCAAAGAGACAGCGCTGTGAAGAGCCCTGGGTTTAAGTTTTACCTGTAAACTAGTTTGTGTGTGTGGTAGTGGTAGCTGGAGCATTTACTAGTCAGTCCTTGAATGGAGAGACAAATCACTGGTTTGGTAGTGCATTCAGATCACAAAGAATAGCTACGTACGTCCTGATTGACCCTCACCTTGCTGGGGATACTGGAGTGCTGTCTAGTCCTCTCTATAGGATATCTGGTACCCTAAATTAGTGTGACGTAGCTGCAGCCCCTGTTGTGTTTGTCTAGTGAATATAGAGCGGCGGAAACTTTCCCTGTTTGCCTAAAAAGTGCTGCCTGTTTCTGGGGGAAAAAGAGCCAGAGTATCATTTTAATACTGGTCCTCTTCCCAAAGTTCACACAGCAGAAATCTAAAAGGGAATATACAGAGAAAAGGAGACAGAAAACATCTCTTCCAAATTCTGAGACAAAAATGGACAGGTTTTTGTGTGAGGCTCTGTAATCAGATTAAACGTCATTTGTCTTTCCTGAGTCAGAAACTCTGACAATATTCTGATATTCAGGTACCACTAAGAACTGCTCACGTTCAGTACATTGTGTATTTTCTATAAATCTCAAAGAGACAAGAGGACTTAAGTTACCTCATAAAATACGAGGTAAAGTTGATTTTTTATCTTACACCAAAAAGGTGTTTTCTTCATCCACATGTGACACTTCATTCCGTACACGTGGTTAACTCTGCGTGAGAAGGGCAAGCGCATTGTGGTTTTTCACAATTTCTGGCAACGCCTGTTTTGGTCAGATCCACTCTCTTTAAGCCGGGTATTTTGGTGAGAAGGGGTGCTCTGGCAGCGTGGTTTACTTGACAAGGGTGGGCTTACCATGTTTCAGAACGTGACTCACAGTAACAGAACTGGTTGTAAGACCTGATCCATTTTCTTTTGTCATTGATTTCAGCGCATTTTGTTGTACTTTCAGTAGCTTTTCCTGTTACTAAAGGCAGCTAACTGCCTCTGTGCTGGTTTGTAAAGGCACGTACATCCCTCACAGGTACAACACCTCTGTGAATTCCACTTGAGAGTGCTAGCTGCAGTAATGAGGGGGGTTTGGACATGGAGGGATGGAATTAAGTAGCTGTCTGAATGGAATCCCGAGAGGGTTATAAGAGCAGTGGATTATAATCTGTGAGTAAGGGTGATTTAAAAGAGTGAGCGATCGTAGGCGTTAAAGGTAGGAGAGAAAGGGCACGTGAGCTTTAAGAAGGGAAGGGACCTGGTGTATGATAAACAGTGTCTGTGTGATAGAGCACTTTTCCTCCCGATCTCCAAGACCAGGAGACAGCGTGGTGAAAGTGTGGGGCAGAACCAGTGTCACCTGCGAGAAAGGAGCTGGAGGACTGGAAGTGGCAGCAGCAAGCCCAGGGCATCTGGGCGGAGGAAAGGAGAGAGGGCAGCAGCCTGACGTTAGCCTGCCTGGCAGCACGGGAGCTCAGGGAGACTCGGGAGCACAAGCTGTGCTTTACTCCAAGTTTTAACCCAGGACCTGTCCCAAGTGCAGATCCGAGGGGCAGCATTTTGGTCCAAAATACAGTGGGTTGTTTTTTTGGGTAATTTTGCATGCATTACCCTTAAAAAGAGGGGTGGAAGTAATGCACCTCCTGAAAATTAATGGTAGTGTTCTACTAAGCTGATTGAAATGCTTATTTTCTGACCAACGTCAGTGATGAATTGTTTCGTTCTACTTACTAGAAATTGTAGAAGATAGATGAATCTGTTGTACTCTTGAAGAGAAAGATCAATGTGTCTTACATATTTTTCGTGAGGAGATTAAAACCATTGATCTACAATACTCTAAATTTTAGAAAGACTTAATGATGGCATTTGTACTCATCTACCGTTTCTGTGTTGTATTTTAGAGGAGCAAAGGGTTTTTTCTAAATGAGCTTTTAGAGACCTTAAAGAAGGTTGACTCGTTTATTATCTCTGTGTAGTCAGATCCTCTTCTATGTCGGGGGGTTTTTGAGAGGGGAGGATATAAAAATTTTGTCTTTTAGATAACAATTAATGTTTACCATAAATACCTTTTTTTTTTTCCCCTATGCATTTTAGTTATTTTGATAGAAAGAGAAAACGTAAGTGACTGCTGCCCAGATAAACAAAAGAATTGGTACAAAGTCTGTTCCGAGGGAAGGGGAGAGAGAGTTGTTTTATTCGCCACTGCGCTGACAAGCATCTGGACATGAATGAAATCACCCTCTTTTGTTTTTCTTTTCAAGTGTACATCTCTGTGTTGTAAGCAATGCCAAGATACAGAAATAACTACCAAGAACGAAATATTCAGGTGAGTTTATTGCTCATCATCTCTGGGAGGTTCTTGATCCGAAGCGTTGGCACAGCAAAACCGATTAAGCCGGGTTGTGTCTAACCATTGCTGTGTTTTCCACAGCTCTGATAAAATCTGAGTAACACAAAACAGGTTCCTTGAGCTTTTTTTAATAAGAAGTTAGTAAATCTGAGCGTCACGGTGTATATTGGGACAGAAGTAGCGTGAAAGGCCGTGTTACACCGCCGAGTCCCGCACCTGAAGAATGACGCGCCCCGAGGCGAGGTTTGAAAACAGCAATCTCTTACACAGAGTTCTTTTGTCCTGATATTTCTGAATAAAGTTCACGAGAGCCCCAATTTTAGTTCTCAGCGCTTCATCCCGACTTCTGCGGGCCAGATGAAAACGGGTGGTAGAGATGGGCACCCGGGAGGCTGTCACGGAAGGGAATTTATTTGTGTCACTGAGCATTGTGATACCCTTTTTTTGCGTTAAGGGTGTAGGGTTTAATCCCAACAGCTGCCCTGGGCACTATGGTCCTGTTAGGTGTTTGACCTGTGTGACGTCATCCGCGTGCAACGATGGGAAGACTGTACGTTTTCCAAATAACTGCTGCTGCTGCAGTCTGGTCACTGTTTTAACCTCGGATACCTACTGTCTTCCATCACCTGTGATGCTGTGAAGGTTAAAAGAAGTCTCGGTTTAGCAAAGCGAGGCTCCCCGCGTTTTGCCTTTGTCAGTGAGGGAAGAAGCTGATGTCGTAATTAAAAGCCATTTCTTGTCTTCTCATCAAATAATGGATCCGGCAGCCAGGATTCCTGCTGTGTCGGTGGGCCGTACGTTAACAGCGGAGTGGTGGGAAGCTGGCGTGGTGACTGAACAGTCGTGCTTCCTTCTAGGGTCAGGTTTAGAAGCAGCAATGTGGATGTTGCTTGGTTTTGTGGGCAGCTGCCGTGCGAAAGCAGCGAGTGAAAGGAGTTAGGAGTCTGTCATGGGCGTTTTGTACGGAGCTGCGGGTTTTTGAGGGAAGGACTGACAACTGCCTTGGATGAGGTACTTCCCGTCAGCTCCCCGCTAAGTGGCTTGACCCCTTTAACCAACAGCTGGACACAAGGATTTTTTTAATCCTTACTCGTGGTAATACCCTGTAAGTACCTTTCCTGTAGTCGGGACTTAAGTAGGTGACAGGGACAACTGGTGTCAGTGAGGAACGCGTCGGATTTATAACACCAGACTCTTAAATTTCTGCCATTCCAAGAAAATTTGACCGATGAGATTTCACATTAATAACTATTTTCTTTCCATTTTTAATAAACTAATTAAAGGTACTTTCCCTCCCCCCCAACCCTACAGCCTGGAGTGTTTCTTTTGCTGTGGAAAATACTTTTAAGCGTGGTTGGCAGGTTTTTTTCCTTTGTTTTTTGTTTCTTCCTTGGACTCTGACAAAATTATTAATTGTCTGTTGTAGTTTATCCTTATGTGGACCCATGGCAGCATATGTGAATCCTCATGGGTACATCCACGAAACCCTGACTGTATATAAAGCCTGCAACTTGAATCTCAGTGGACGACCATCGACAGAACACAGCTGGTTTCCTGGGTAATAAAGTCTAAAAGAAATTTTATTCGTAAATGAGAGAAATTTGTAAACGTATCCCTGTGACGGTGGAATAGTAAATATGTAGTTCTCGAAACATGTGCCGTCGTTCTGCTCGTGGGAAAAATAGGAAAGTGAATTGAGACTTTCTCAAAATACAGAATAAAAGGGAAAAATTCAGGCAGAATGTGCTCAGCATTTCTCTGGAGTTTTTAAAGTATATGGACATCTTAAGATGTTAATAACAGGTAGTCTAGCATCTGCGAGCTGCTTTGGGGCGGGGTTGGCTGGTTGGTTTGAAGATCTGCAGAGTTTTTAGCTGGGAACTGGGCCCCTCGATTCCCAAAGGTTCTTTGAAAACCTCTCTTGAGACTAGTGTGGCCTTCCTACCTGAGGAGCGAGCTGTCTTCCGGAGTTTTTCAAACATCTGAGCATCAACCTTCTGTTTTGTTCCCCCTAGGTATGCCTGGACTGTGGCCCAGTGCAGGATCTGTGGGAACCACATGGGGTGGAAGTTCACAGCTACCAAAAAGGATATGTCACCTCAGAAGTTCTGGGGGTTGACACGGTCTGCGCTCCTGCCCCGCATCCCAGAGACAGAGGACGACTCGGGCCACGATCGGTCACCGTTGCTCTGCCTGTAAATCTGTCGCCTGCTGCGGAGAGGAGCAGGCAGTAGTTTGTCTCTTAAATGCATCTGCTCAGTTCTGCTTCTGATGCTTAACTTCAACTTAAAAAACCCGAGCACCTCCCTCCCCCCCCCCCCCCAAAAAAAAAAAACCCCAACCAAACTGGCGGGCTCCCTGCGTTTGGGGTCGGTGGGCATCCGCGTTGCTGCTGCCCCAGACACGCTGGGGAGGGAGGGGTGAACCTGTGAGGTGGCGGCTGAGGAGAGGAGGCGGCGTGAGACACCAAGGAATCTTCTCTGATCCCTCGGGACTGGCTTGAGACTGAACTTTTCTCCTTGTGTCATTTCCGAACATGCTTACTGCTGTCAGCCTGCGGTGAGAGAAGGCGGGGGGGGGACTGAAAATGACAAATAAACAGAGTATAATTTATGCAATAGATGTACGATGGTAGGTGGCAGTTACTTGGGACGGAGTATTTTCCATAACATGCTTTAAAGTGGTTTTGCTGAGAATCCCCGTTTCTAACGGTGTGGAGCACGTCACGTTTTGTGCTCGTGCTGTTTCTCGCTGAATAACCATCAAGGTCAAGACCCAAGTGTCTCTTGTGGCTGGCGCTGTGTTGGTGACGGCGGTGGCAGTGCTGGAACTGGCAGAAGCGGGAGCGGTGGCATCACGGCGTGCCCCTGGAAAGGAACCCGTGCGAAGTACTCAGCAATTACAGGTTGTCTGAGCTGTTCAGTCCATTTGATGGAGTCTTACATTTTAAACTATTTGTACAAAACATGCAGGTTTGTCCCAGAACATAAACCACCGTCATTTACTGCTGAATACCCTCGTATTTATTTTTCAAAATGATTTCTGTGAAGATTAGTTGACCAGCCTACAGCTCCTGGGTTCTGTGAAGCACTCTAAAATACATCACTATGGTGACTTTTTTTCAGTATTTATTTTGGCAAGGGGGAGGCAACATCTCTTTAATTACTTTTTTTTTTTTCTTTTACGCTTTCATATAGTGAAGTAAAATTTCACGTGATCACCCTTCCCTTACAAAGAGAAGTTTCTAAATAAAACAGAGATAAAAGGCAGTGCTTTTTTGTGTGTGTGTGCTGTCTATGCTACAGAAATCAGAGGCAAAAATGGGGCAGCTTTTGCTGCTGACTTACAGGGTTTTTTTTTTCCCCCCTCTGCCTGCACTTTGGTGATAGAAACTGAAGATTTCTGCCGTGTGTTGGTGCTTTTTCTTTTGAAGCTTTATCATTCACTCTTCATTTCTTCACAGTACCTCTCTCAGAACGTGGGTTGTTAAACGCAACGGCACAAACCCCCTGAAGGTTTACGGTGTCCGTCACCGCGTGCTCGACCTCTGTCACCCCCCCCCTACGCCCACCGCCTGCAGCACGGACGGCTCCTTGCGGGCAGGGCCGAGGCAGAGTCCCTGGGCTGCGGGAGCGGGGTGCGCCTAAAAACACACCCCGATGCGAAGAGATGCGGGATGGGGAAGGGCTGTCAGCGTCGTTTGTCCTGCTGGGGCGGTAGAAGTGGTCGTGAGACTCGGGGTTAGTGCCTTGAAGCCTTCTAGCTCGGGGCTTCTGCTCCCGCCGTGGGGTTCTGTCGTACCGGGCTTCGTTCCTCCGCCGTGCCAGCGAACCTGTGGAAAGCAACGCTTCTCTGAGCGGAGTCCTGAGCAAAGACGGGGTGAATGGTGGCTCGTTCTCTTCCAGAAAACGCTCTGTAGGTTGGTTGTGAGGTGATGAGCGCGAGGCTGTGAAAGCTCCGTGCCTCGGTAACCTCTGCACTCGTGCCCAGCTTTCCCCTCGCGCCCTGCCCGTGCGCACGCGGGTGTTCACACCACACGCGCGTCTGCCCACGGACTCACGCGCCTTTCCTGGAGGCTTGGTGTGGTTTTTCCCTCCGAGATACCCGGTCTGTTGCTCCCATTACCCCCAGTAAAGCTTGGTGGTGGCGAGAAGTTCGAGGGTGCTTTGAAGCGCCTTCTGCCGCCGCTGGATTTTATTGACTGAGGGTGCGGTGAGGGAGGTTTTTTCAAGCGTCGTTCTCCGCCACCACTGGACTTCATGAGCTCTTTGGCGTTTTGGCCGGGTCTTTTGGGGTGCCTCGGCTGAACGGGGCGCTGTGCTGGCGGTGTTTGGATACAAAACAGGCGTATTTTTGGTATTTTATGTGTATTTGTAGTCAAACGTGAGCTAATGTAATCAAGTGAGGTCGGTCAGGAGTAGACTCGGCACTCATTTAATTTTACAGTTGGCGATGCCGTTCCATCCGCCCAACCTGCGGCGTGATGGGCGCCGGCTCCAAGCCCGTGACGCTTCCCAGGTTGGAAAACCGAGTGGTGGCTCCAGCTGCGGCGTCGCAGCCGAGTGCTGCCGGGGTGAAGCTGGCGGCTCCAGCACTGCGTGGGTGAAAGCACTCGGAAGGTACAGCACGTGACCGAGGGCGGGTGGGCAGTCGTGGGTGGTTCTATACGTTGGGCAGCGTTTGCTGTGCTTTGCTCCCTTTTGGAGAGAAAGCTACTGGATTGGGATGGTGGAAAATGATGACTGACAAATACGGACCTAGGCTTTGGGGAGCTGAATACAAAGGAAACGGCCTTTTCCCATCATTCCCTAGAGTTCCCGCATGGGTTGGTTGGCGCGTAGCTTCCCGCAGTCGTTGATCCGCTCGACTTGCTGGCTGCTGCCACGAGCGCTCATTTCTCCCCTCTCCTCTCCTCTCCTCTCCTCTCCTCTCCTCTCCTCTCCTCTCCTCTCCTCTCCTCTCCTCTCCTCTCCTCTCCTCTCCTCTCCTCTCCTCTCCTCTCCTCTCCTCTCCTCTCCTCTCCTCTCCTCTCCTCTCCTCTCCTCTCCTCTCCTCTCCTCTCCTCTCCTCTCCTCTCCTCTCCTCTCCTCTCCTCTCCTCTCCTCTCCTCTCCTCTCCTCTCCTCTCCTCTCCTCTCCTCTCCTCTCCTCTCCTCTCCTCTCCTCTCCTCTCCTCTCCTCTCCTCTCCTCTCCTCTCCTCTCCTCTCCTCTCCTCTCCTCTCCTCTCCTCTCCTCTCCTCTCCTCTCCTCTCCTCTCCTCTCCTCTCCTCTCCTCTCCTCTCCTCTCCTCTCCTCTCCTCTCCTCTCCTCTCCTCTCCTCTCCTCTCCTCTCCTCTCCTCTCCTCTCCTCTCCTCTCCTCTCCTCTCCTCTCCTCTTTCTTTTCTCTTCTCTTCTCCTCTCTTCTCTCTCTTCTCTTTTTTCTCTCTTTTCTCTCTTCATTCTCTTCAATTCTTTTCTCTCTCTCTCTCCTCTCTTTTCTCTTCTTTTCTCTTTTCTCTTTTTTCTTTTTTCTCTCTTCTCTTTCCTCTTCCCTTTTCTCTTCTCTCCCACCATAACCTCTGTCCTTCCAACACGAGCTCTCAGGATCACGCAGCCGCAGGGCTGGTGTCCCAGCTACGCAGCCACATCCCCCTCAGGGCCGACGAAGGGGCGTCTGGGGGGACAGGAGAGGCGCTGCCCCGCGCAGCAGCAGGTCTGGGCTGGGTCGCAGGACGTGTAGCCTGGAACTGCTCATGTCCAAACTCGCTGCAGCAGCACAAAGGTGTCGCACAATCCGAGCCTGTAATATCACAAGTTTTCCTGTATTTTAGTTTAGTTCCGGTGGATAGGTACAACCACATAGGACACTTGCACACCGCGTCTAAAAGGCGTTCAAATACTCTAGTGTTTGTTTTTTAATAACGCTCTTTTTGTATGGGCTGCAGTTCATTTTGTTCCTCTCACTGTTTTTTTTTTTCACCTTTGTTTAATCGCTGTGTAAAAGCTGCGGGAAGGGTAGCGCGTTCTCCGCTTTCACTCTGCCTTTTGGGACGACTTTGCAGGAAAATCTTGTTGCTTGCAAACATTTGCAAAGAATAAAATTCGATTTGTTTCAAAAACCGATTTTTTTTTTTTTTTTTTTTTTGCTGATGGGGGTGGGAAGAAAGAAAACACGTGGGTTTACGTTGTGTTTTAAACTAGACGGCTTCAAAAAGTCATATATAAGGGGAGAGCTTCAGCTTCCCAGAGTGTGCAGGCTGGATGGCAAAGGCCAGGGAAGGCAGGAACATGGAGAGAGCGTCGTGAGAAGGAACACGGAGAGAGCGTAGGCTGTCGTTCCAATGAATAATCAAAATGAAACATAAAGTCCTTCATCTCAAGCTCTTTTCTCTCTCTCACCTGTGCACTTACTTGCTTTAATCCACCTGAGTAATTCGCACCTTCAGTCCCAAACTATTTCCTTCTGTATTAACCTCCCAAGGTCTAAGAGCGCTGATGTTTCTTCCAGCATCCCCTTGATCTCCAGTTTCTCCTACAGAGAGAAATTAGCAGGTGGAGGGTGGAGGGGGTTAGGCAGTGAGAGCAGGGAGAGGGTGGCTCCGGAGACAACGGTGAGGAGAACCAGCCGGAGGCTTCGCAGCCAGGCTCAGCAAAAGCACCCCAAGGGAGGGAGCAGTGGGTGCGGGCGGCCAAGCGGTGGGTGCTGGGGTGAAGCTGGCAGCGAGGGGAACCAGGAGGCGCTGGTGGGAAGAATTTTAAGCTGAAATCTAGGCTTCCCCCCAAGCCTCTTGCTTTAGTTAAGTCCCCAAACTAAGCTCTACTGAGGGCAGTTTAACCAGGGCAGAAGGGCAGGTCACATTTATGGGTTATATCCACGGAGCTGACAGGTCCCACAGGACTGTCCTGTGGTGGTTCAGCCAGCAGCACCAGGAATGTGTCCCACTAATCTGGTTTATTCATCAGTTTTATTACGAGAATGTTTTTCTGGACTGGGTTATTGAAGAATTGGCAAGATACAGTTTTAGTTTAACTCTGCCGAAATCTAATTTGCTGCTCGAAGGCTTGAATGCAGCGTATGAAATGGGCTTAATCCTGCTTTGGGGCTCAAAACTCAACACACAACTTCATTTTTCCTGTGTGACTGTTCTCAAAAAGGTCCCTCGTGCTACCTCATGGCTGAGACGGTGCCCACCACTGCTCTCCCAGAGGCGGTAGGGGACGGGATGATGGTGCCGGGGCTCTGGCCCACACACGGCGGTTACTGCTGCCAAGCAGTTCTTAGTTGACTTGCTGAACAGTTTAATTTTTGAGTAAACGCCCTGTTTTCCCAACATTTTCAAAGCAGCCACGCTCGAGGTGGCTCAGCCAGCGCGTTGGCCTTGCGTTGTGCCAGAGGAACCTCGCAGGACGCCCGGGTACCTGCCTCTCCTGCAGATGCTGTTTTCCTCGCGGCCCACGCTGCTGACGGGGGATTTCTTTTCCTGCTGCGGAATTTTCTGCTCTCACGGAAGCTCTGCAGTGTGCCGTGGCCTTTCCCTTTCCTCTGCATTTTAAGGCCTTTGTATCTGCTCAGAGCTGAAGATCGCTGTGTGAGGACGTCCACCCCCGCAAAGGCTTGGGCAGCACGAATTCGGGGCGGTCGCTGCTCTGTTAGAAAAGTCCCGCAGGTTTTTTTTTTTCTAAGCCTGACACAAAATCACGAGGACTTGGTGACAACAGCACAGAGTTTACGAGTGCGGGGAAGAGTTTGCTGTGGGAAAGCAGTGGAGAAGGCCAGCTTCCCACCTCCTGTTGCTTTCCATGTGGCTTTGTCGGGAGGCACAGTGCCTAAGCGAGGCTGTAGGACGGGTAGTTTGGGCGATGCGCAGGTAGTGGAGCATGCAGCATTGAGTTTCAGGCTCTTAAAAAGCTATTGTCTTACAACGTTGGAAAGAAATTATCTAAAATGTCAAAGCTTTAAATCCTTGTCCTCTTGCTCAGCCCGATAATGAAGGACACTGTTAGCCTCTCCACCACTAACACCCTGCCAAGGTAACGTGATCTTCACTGGCCTGCTGGAACTGGAAGCAGCTTTTTAAGGGAGGAAAGGGCGTTATTGTACTACAGCCGTGCTCCATGGTGTGCTGGAGGATTTGTGGGTTTATTGACGCTTGTAAAGCAGGTCACCCACCTGACCGAAAGCCCTGGCAGAGCACGGGGTACCTGAAGACGTTGTCCCTGACTGTGTTGCATCTACAGAGACATTATAAAGGCTCTGAAACAGAAGCAAGTTACATGAGGTCCTTAATGTGAGTGCTCTCCTAGGGAAGGTCAATACAACTGTTTTAGAGTGCCTGGAGGTCAAACTTCACCTGTGGCTATCGTGGCCCCCATCTCCATACGGACACAGCGTGAGCTGACACTGTACACGTTTTCCCCACCCACTAACAGCCCGGTTCCTCGTGTAGAGGAACAGAAGGGTGGCAATGCCATCCAACCCTACTTGAGCCCTAATCCCGTGAGAGTCCCCTTGAAGTTGATGAGCCATTTCAGTCTCTGCCAGATGGGGAAGCACAATAAGGCCAATAATCCTGCTTTTGTGTTCAACCAGCTGAAGTCCCACGTACAACTCGTGTTTACCGTGCAAGCTCTAGATACGGGAGGCATCACTCGCTCCAAGCTGAACTGAGACAAGGTCTGGAGGGTGGGTGGTGGTGGGGGGGTGAGGCATAAACTTCACGATTGGTAAGTGTTTGGGAAGTAAAGAATAGTTCCCGTCCGTGCTGGCGATGTTTCTGGATGTGACCCTGCTCTGCTGTGTCACTGTGGGCTTTGGGACCATGGTGCAGCGCCCGGCCAGCCCCAGCCACGTGTGTGCTGCCTGACAGGGCCAGGGCACCTCCGTGTGAAATGTATTGTATTTTATTTTATTTTATTTTGGTTTGGTTGATTTTATTTTATTTTGTTTTGTTTTGTTTTGTTTTCATCGGCAAAGCAACTATCCAAAGGTGTGGGGGGGGAGGCAGAGCAAGCAGACCAGCCCAGGGGTGGCAGCAGCCCCTTGGGGAGGCTGCTCTTGGGCTGTCGGGGCAGGATCTGCCTCTGCTGCCCGCAGCCCGATCCATTTAGCCACCTCCCCTCCCCAACTGAACAAAAAAAAAATGGCCTATTTTTACATGCTTTTTACAAGCGTGTCTACATGGTAGAAAAGAGAAGAGTTCTAGCTTGTCTTGTGTTATGTAAATATTTCTGTGCTTCTAGAATAAAGTTTTTCTTTCCCTTTGATCCAGCTTTCTTGTAGTCAGTTTAACCTTCAGAAAGAGTCAAAAGAGAGTCATGGAGATTGCCGATGGCATTGTTCCTGAGGAAAATTGGAGGGAGAAAAGAAAACTCAAAATTACGGATATAAACAGCTCGTTGCTGGCTACCTAAAGGAAAAGGTTGTCTTTTGAGTGTCTTTTTAAGCAAATTTTTGCTTAAAATAGCCAGGACCAAATATAAAAATAGCATTTGCCGTGTTTGCACAGCGTTACAAGATGGAAGTGCTGCTTTTCCAGCAGCCCAGGAGGTGGCTGTGCCCCATCCCTGTGCCGGGGCAGCGGCTCCACAGCCCACCCCGGGGCTGCGGCGGAGGGGCAGGGCACGACCGGGGGTGCAGGGACCATCCCCAGCGTCCGATACGATCCCTTTCAGCTGTAGGTGTTGCAGTTTGAGTCGGTTTATCGACGTTTCTCTCAACCAACAGGTGTTCTGGCGCGTTGGCTTCGTTAAAACGTGAGTTGTGCTTGTGGAGCAGCTCGGCTGGGGAGGAGGCGGCGAGAGATGCGGGAGAAGTCGCGGTCTCCGGTGTGTTTTGCTCATTAACCTCCCAAGTGGACGCGGCCGTTCGAAACGCTGCTGGGGTGTTTCGCCTACAAGCACTGAAATGGGCCTCGAACCTCATAGACGTGAGTGCCGGTGGTCACGGGGCAGAGCGTCTTACAGGGACGTGGCTTGGTGGTGGACTTGGCAGTGGTGGGTTAATGGTGGGACTCCACGACCTTAAAGGTGTTTGCCAACCTCAGTGATTCTGTGATAATATATAACATATATATATAAATACATATAAATATGTATACTTGTATTTTCTGGTGAGACCCCTCCTGCGGTGCTGTGTCCAGCGCTGGAGCCTTCAACATAAGCAAGACACAGAGCTGCTCGAGCGGGTCCAGAGGAGGCCACGAAGATGATCCGGGGGCTGGAGCAGGTCCCTGTGAGGACAGGCTGGGAGAGTTGGGAGTGTTCACCCTGGAGAAGGCTCCGGGGGGACCTTACAGTGGCCTTCCAGCACTTAAAGGGGGCTTATAAGAAAGATGGGGACAGACTTTTTAGCAGGGCCTGTTGCGAGAGGACAAGGGGCGATGGTTTTCAACGACAAGAGGGCAGATTTGGTCTCCTGTGCATGTGTGTGTGTGTGTGTGTGTAAAACCCCAACCGCCCAGTGAAGGCCAGCAAGGCGGCGCCGCAGGAGCGTTGTCGGCAGCAGGAGGGGTGCTGATGCTGGGGTGCTGCCCCCTGTGCCCCCCAAAGGGGCCCTCGAGCTCCTGTGCCCCCCTCCGCGCAGTGCCGCAGTCTTGGGGCGCTGGTGGGAATTATTTTTCTCTCCTCTTCGCCTCAGGCCCGAGGTTTATGGGCTCTGCGGGGCGAATTAGCCGTGCCCTTTCCCCTTAAAACGCAGCCAAGCCAATCTGGCCTTTTAATCATTTTTACAGATCATTACATCTTGAGAGAATGGTAAAAACCTTCATTAATCCTCAGAAGCCATCTGCGAGGGAAAGCAGTTTGTGTTCTTCACCCTTTTGCCCTTCACAGGCGGCTTCCCCCCGCCCCCCCCCGGGGCAGTGAGGAGTGTGGGTGAGGGGGGACAGTGCCTGGGAACCCCCCCCCCAGCACCCAGGGGTGCTCTGCTCTGCAGAGGGGCTGCATTCCCGCCCTGCTGCTCCGGGCTTCGGTTTGAATGAGAATTAGCTTCTCCCCCAGGAAAAAAAAAAAAAAAAAAAAGAAAAAAGAGTTTGTTTCATTATTCTTTGCAAAAACTTCTGGGCCACGTGCCCGGCGAGGATGAGGGGGGGAAGGGGAAGGGTCAGGCTCTGACTCTTCTGCCAACGGGCGCGAGGACCGATGGGCCAAACATCGGTACCGGCAGCCGGGTTTGGAAAGGGGGAGCCAGGAACCACTACCAACCAGCAACGGGTTTTTCTGATGAGTAACTTTAATTAAAACACATCAGCAATATCATTTAATTACTCAAGGAATCCATGGGAGAAAGGTACTTTACTCGATCGTAAATCTATCAAACGGCTTCAGCTCTTACCTCCCAATTTGACATTTAGATAGTTCATACTCTGTAAAAGGTGTTTATTCAAACACATCGTTTTCCCAGAACTCCAGCTGGTCCTGCTTGCTTAAAATAAGCTATTGTTTTGATTTAATGCCATTTGATTTTACTAGGGTTTAATTTCTTTGGAATACAGTAAACCAGAGACGCGCCTCAGACCAACTGGAATCCTCAAGCATAACATGGTTTTTAAATGAGCTACTTGCACAAATGTGCCACCTACACTGAATTCAAAGCAGGAGTGTTTAATTAAGGTGCTTTCAGAATAATCCGTGCTGTTTTTCACTGGAGACTGTAAAAAGTTTCAGGCTCTCATCCTTAAAAATCCTCCCTCCAAGTGGAGTTTGACCCCGACAATTTCGGGTACTGCAACGTGCCGTTGCTAGTATTTTACCACCTCCACAGACGTTGCCTTAAAAGATGTGGTTTCGTGAAGTGTTCTTTACAAGAGCCTACCCAATTTTATTACTTGTCTCCCTCCCCAGATTTCAGCAGTTCAATAAATTGCACAAGGAGGCTTCAATTTAATTACGTAATTAAATCAAACACCATCATGTTCTTGTGAGATTTGCCTTATTAACGGAGAAAAACAGCACTTTTTTTTTTTTTTTTTCTTCCTTTGCTGTCTTCCTGAAGCTTCTAAGTACCTTCAGCATGATTTATTTAAAGTAATTGACTTCCTCGGGGAGAAAAAAAAAAAAAAACAACAAAAAAAAAAAGGCAGCTGGAAAGTTAACGATAGGAAAGCATAAAAATGCCGATTTTTGTGGCACGGCGCTGGCGTTGCTGCCATCTAGCGCTGCGAGAGGAAAACGAAACCCAAACGGTTTTATTAGTCACCGCGGTTTTACAGGCAAACTTAGACCCGCAATGAAGTGTATAAACACAAGAGCTGCTCTCGGTCAGAGCCACGCCTTCGGGGTTTTCTTTAAAACACACCCCAAAAAAGCCCCAAAAGAGAGAGCGCAAAGTTAATCACCAAGTCCAGGTCACGAACACCATGTAGCTGCACCCCTGGAAGCGTGAAATTCAGCAGTGGGCAAAGTGGGAAGCACTGGGCAGGGGGCAACCACCGCTAGGTCGATAGCGGGTGTTGTGGGATGCCCGGAGGGGCGGAGGCCTCGTGGTCCCAGTCCCCCCCATTCTCTTTGCCCTAAACAAAAGGAGCCACCACCTCCCCCCAGGCAGGTGTGAATTAACGGACTTGGTGGCATTAACCTAACGATAAGATTGTCTACGGTTATCCCCCCCCCCCACACACCCCATACCCTGGTGAGGTCATGTAAAAATTCGAGTCTAAATATCACCCCAATTTCAGCCCAAAAATCAGGACAGGGTCAACTCGGAACCACGCGGACGACCGGACGGATGGACAAATTCACTCCTTCTCCATCCCCCCACCGGGGACGCCGTGTGGGTCAGATGATTGACCTCAGCTAACGCTGAGAGAGAAACTTTTCCTCCCCGGGTGTATTTCAGATTTTCTCCTCAGGCACATTTCTGTGCTTCCCTGAGCGTATCCGTGATTGTTTGTCACGACTTTACTGTCTCTTGTCCCACTGTGTCCCTGCTCGACGGGCTTGTCTGTGTGCCAGGCGGCCGGGGCTGCAGCGGGCAAGTGGTTATTGTTGGTGGTGTGTGCGTGTGCGCGCGGTGGTGGTGGTATATCAGCGATAAACCTCGTGTTACACCTGTAGCTTTTCATTTATCCCCGGCAATCCAAAAGAACCTGGAAATGTTGCTGGAAATAAACAACTACTATTTGTCTCAGGTTTGTGTCTGTCACATATTCGGCGCCGGCCACACAACCCCGGATTGACTTCCCCGTTTTCCCAACAACGTGCCGTCAGGCCAGCCAGGAACAGCGCCGCTCCCACCCCAACCTCCCGCAGCACCCAGCGAGGGCTGCTCTCCGAAGGGAAGAGCCCAGGATGAGTTACAGACAACTCCCTCCTTGGCTCGGTCTCCTTCTCCTCCCCCCGTCAGCTTCAACCAACAGCCAAACCCCTTCCCTCCTCATGTTTTCCAAAACGT
Source organism: Leptosomus discolor (assembly GCF_034619465.1). Taxonomy (NCBI): domain Eukaryota; kingdom Metazoa; phylum Chordata; class Aves; order Leptosomiformes; family Leptosomidae; genus Leptosomus; species Leptosomus discolor. The sequence goes on from NC_141399.1 coordinate 2,719,776, forward strand.
GGTTGATGAAGAGTTCTTTGCTGATTTTGAAGGGGTGAATGATTCCCAGTTTCCTTCGGAAGGGCGTGCGCAGGGCGCGTTTTTCACGTGGCTCTGGTTCAGAAGTGGCGCTGTAGGGATGACCCACCCAGCAGCACCCCCAGGGCAGCAGCGGGGGCGCCTTCCCCCCCGATAACCCAACGGGTTTAAACACCGCCTGAGCTCGGAAAGGAGGCGAACCCCGCCGGGTCCCACCCCGCCGGGTCCCCCCCGCCGCCAGCCCCACGAGAGGAGGCGAACCCCGCCGGGTCCCCCCGCTGCCAGCCCCAGGAGAGGAGTCGAACCCCGCCGGGTCCCCCCGCTGCCAGCCCCAGGAGAGGAGGCGAACCCTGCCGGGTCCCCCCCCGCCGCCAGCCCCAGGAGAGGAGGCGAACCCTGCCGGGTCCCCCCCCCGCCGCCAGCCCCAGGAGAGGAGGCGAACCCCACCGGCTCCCCCCCGCCGCCAGCCCCACGAGAGGAGGCGAACCCCGCCGGGTCCCCCCGCCGCCAGCCCCAGGAGAGGAGGCGAACCCCGCCGGGTCCCCCCCGCTGCCAGCCCCAGGAGAGGAGGCGAACCCCACTGGGTCCCCCCCGCTGCCAGCCCCAGGACAAACGTGCGGAGAACTGCCGAGGGCACCGCGCCGCAGGAGCTGGGGCTCGCTCGGCTCAGGCACACCCCCCCCACCAGCACCCGAATTCTACTGGGGCCTCACGGGGAAGACGAAGGAGAGCAAGGAGGAGGCAGGGAGGGGACAGGGCGGGGGGAAAGGCAGGGAACCTGCATCTCCCTCCCCTTCTACTACGAAGACCAACAGCACGTCTCGCACACTACAGAACCCTGCCGCGGTTTTCGCTGGGTTTAGTTACTCGGCGACGAACAAGTGACTGAAAAACTACTGAAGAGACAAGAAGTTTGTGGGACTGACTGAGCAAAGTCATCCTTTTAGACGAAAACTGGTTCTGGGATCACAGAAAATAAGCATCTTTATAGAAACCAGACTTGTTTTACACGGTAAGGCTGGAGTATTTCAATCTGCCGTCCAGCTTTAACCAGAAAAAGATGGAGAGCTCATTATTTCTCGACACTTTGCCACTCTCCTAGGCACAACCCCCCCCCATGATTTTATCTAGAGGATGGAAACACCTTTTTTGGGTTAGGGTGGGGTTTTTGTTTTTTCAGACATCAGAATGAGAAAAATCTCAGTGTCACCCCTCTAATGCCCCCGAGTCAAGAGAAAGCAGTAAATATTTCCTCACTAAAGTACAACAAAAAGAAGCAGAGAATGTGGAAATTGGCAAACAACATTTCACATGGTCTCAAAGTTAAACCTCTCCTTGCAGAAACTACACATTAGTGACAGGAAAACTGTCCTGTCTGAAGACCTTATGCTATGGCAGCTGCCACAAGGCTGACAGAGTATTTACTGGTATCTCAGTTACACCCGGAACAGGGCACAAACAGTTCTCCACTATTACACAATTTTACAACTTCTTCAGGCAACTCAACAGTTCTTCTTTATCCATGTGGTAGCCACTCTTCTTCCATTCGTCCCTCAACTGCTGTAAGGCTGTTCCAATTTCTTTTCCAGAAGATACACCCATTTTTCTTAAATCATGGCCGCTAACAGGGAAAGAAGGAATAGTCCATTGCTGCATTTCCCTTACCAGATGTTCCTCTCCTTGGTATTTCAGAAGCTCATAGATCTTGGAATTTGTGTTGGCTTCCCTAGACTGAAAGAAACGAGAGGATTCACTGTGAAACCAGCTCCAAGGGCGCTCAGCATCGCGTGATTCCCACCACATCTGGATTATGAGTCGGAATGACAAAAGCGAGGATCTCTCCTGCCTCACAAGTTTTAAAACTCAGGCCTAACCTGGAGGCTCCGGGAGATCCTTGGGGACTTCATTCAATACCCAATTCATGAATTCCACACCCAAAAGCTGGAGTTTCTCGGGGTCCAGAGCCTGTCTCATGGGAAGATCAGCTGGGAGGGCACAGGGAACTGCAGTCCCTGGGCACGTTCACGGGGAACTTGGGGGTCAGATGACTGAAAGGTCGGCTTTTAAATCCAGCCCAAAAATTGCTGCAGAACACGAGGTGCTCAGAACTGCTAAAAAAACGGTGGGTCTTTCTGTTTTGCTTCTTTGTTTGAAATAATTTCTTAAAAATGAATTTAAAGCCTCAGTATTTTGGACGGGAAAGAACACAAAAGCTTTTGAGCCCAAGCAGAAATGCCTGCTGCTTATTCTCTTCCAAAACTAAACTCTACTAAAGGAAGAAAACCTTTTCATACCAGTTTCTGCTTTACGTGGCAGAGACATGCCAGGGCATGTGCAAAAGCTCTTGGTCCCCCCTCTCCGGAGGAAAAACAAAGGGGAAAACCCCCCCACCCCACCTTAGTGAACTGGAACTGGGATCAGTAACACAGCGACATGATCTTCCAGTACGGTGACAATCAGACACTGGGAGCAATCCCAATCTGGCTGACAGTTTTTTAGTCAGTACATCCCGTCTTCCTGATGAAAATATCAGGGCCTGATAACGAAAACCCCACCAAAAATTTGCCCAGGACCAATGAACAACCCTGCTGATGGACCGGCTCTTACTTGACTCTTTAAGGCCCTTTCCTTCCACTGGGCGTTATCATCTCTGCTACCCTGTAACCCTGGAAACTCAAAGTTACCGTGAAGAACACAATAAACCAGCGTGAAACACACTTACATCCATGATGAAGTCCTGGTATGGTCTAAGTGGTTCTGGACCCGCAGCTTTGGTTAACTCTTGCCGGTGCTTCACTAAAAAAAGGCCAAGGTTTTTTTCTTCTTTTGAGATTTTCAGTCTCAGGTCAAGGTTTGTGACATCATCCTTCACCTTGAACAGTGATGTCAGAACAGTCATCGGTTTTGGACACAGATTTTGAATGTTTGTAGTGACTCTGTCGAATTCCCCTAGATTTCCATCAAGCGGCAGTCCTGCAGGGATACACATAAAAAAAGTGTTAATCAGAAATGTGGATGTTAACACAGGGGAAAAAAACCCTAAACCTAATTTCTTTCTGGGTAAAATCAAGTTTTATCTCACTTTGCCAAGCTGCAGGGCCGTCTGTGTATGATACAGCAGGAGGACGCCAGCCTTCATCTCACTTACCTACGTACTGGGCGATATCCAGCTCATACATAAGTCGAACCAAATGATTTACGTGGTTTCCAAGAAGAATCTTTTTCAGCTCCACCCAAATCCTTTCTCCTGATATTCCAGCCAAACCTTTGGCATTTTCTTTAATTGCCTGCAGTGTACTAGGTTCGTGATCGCCAGGTTTCTCTGCGATTCTTCCATAAAACCTGCCGAAATAAAACCTCTGTACGTTAGGCCGAGAACGGTTACTCCATGTATTGCTGCTATTCAGAGAATCAATGTCACGACAGCGTTAAATATTCTAATTTATCACAGGAAAGGAAACTTAATATGACAATTACAACTCTTTGTACATCACTGATCTCTTTTTGCACGTTCCTGAAACCCTCTACAACGCTCCCTTCACTTCTTCACCGAGGAAAGGCAAAACCGAGTACCTGAAATATCTTAGGATTCGTAAATAATCTTCTTGTATTCGCTCACTTGCCTTTCCTACGAATCTAATTTTCTTGTTTTTCAAGTCTTCATACCCATTAAAAAAATCATACAGCATCCCATCCAAACCTAGAAAAAGAAGAAGAAGAAGAAGAAAAAAAAGGAGGAAAAGGAATTTACAAAAATGGCTGGCACAATGAAGCACTCTCACTCGAAGACACGGAAGACAAGCTGTGTGATTTGACCTGCTTTGTACAGACCTTTCAGCTGACAGCAGCACAAAACCAAAACTGAACCAGACCGAGGGAATTTACCGGCTTAGTTTGAAAAGCAGTGTTTCACCTAAACGTTTGCTTTTGAAAGAACTCACCTAAAAACATGGAATTGACAGTCAGATCCCGCCTTTCAGCGTCCTTTTCCCAGTCAGTGGTGAATTCCACCTCTGCATGCCGTCCGTCGGTGACCACATCGATTCTAAGAGTAGTAATTTCAAAATTCTGTTCATGGAGCTGAAAATCCCACAGACATGGTTACTTCAACAAAATACTGGAATGCATAAACCATCAAAGCTGTATATTTGTTCAGCCCCCTGTTAGTGCACAGTTAAGTGTTCAAGCTGGGCACATGCAAACCAGCAGGTACCACGCTTTCAGACAGAAATCCAGACACACCAACACTTGAAAACAATCCTTGCGCTATTCATTTTCTAGACAGCCTGCAGAAACCCTCCTGCAGAAGACGGAATAAGAGGCAGAGGATGCAAGACTTGGGAAATCAGGAGCAGGAAGGAGTAGGATCAACCTCCCCACGTTACCTGAACGTGTGGGTGGCCAACATGATCTCTTCCAGTGATGACACAGCAGCACAAAGGGGTTATGCAGAGGTAACATGTGCTATAATACGCTAATTACCTGAATTCTACAAACAAAAAGTACCAAAAAACCACTCTGTACTTTAAAGCAGGGTCTCACTCAAACCCTTACTGTGACACTTCAACAAGGAAGGAGCACGTTACGCTGCACATTCACAGACACAGTTAGAAAGGCCCCAAGTCCAATCACAAACCCACCCTGGCAGTAATGGTTCCGTGTTTTTCTCCCTTGTTATTGATCAGACGAACGCCAGCAGACGTGAACATTTCCTTCATCTCTGCGGGGGTAGCTGTAGTGGCAAAATCTACATCTTGGGGTGTCATTCCACTGAGCAAATCCCTCACAGCACCTCCTGCTATTCTCAGCTCATAGTTCTTCTTCTCGAACAATTCTGGGAAGGAAAGGAAAACCGTAAAGCACTCTCTCAGATAAAAACCACAGCACACTGCCAGCCGCAACCGACCTGTTCACAAATTAAGATCATAGACGTGGGAATACACGCTCAAACATGCAGCAAGCACACACCTAACACACGCTCAAACACGCAGCAAGCACACACCTAACACACGCTCAAACACGCAGCAACTACATACCTAACATGCTCAAACATGCAGCAAGCAGCAAGCACATACCTAATACACGCTCAAACATGCAGCAAGCAGCAAGCACATACCTAATACACGCTCAAACACGCAGCAAGCACATACCTAATACACGCTCAAACATGCAGCAAGCAGCAAGCACATACCTAATACATGCTCAAACATGCAGCAAGCAGCAAGCACATACCTAACACATGCTCAAACATGCAGCAAGCAGCAAGCACATACCTAACACACGCTCAAACACGCAAGCACACACCTAATACATGCTCAAACACGCTCAAACACGCAGCAAGCAGCAAGCACATACCTAACACACGCTCAAACACGCAGCAAGCAGCAAGCACATACCTAATACACGCTCAAACACGCAGCAAGCACACACCTAATACATGCTCAAACACAAACACGCAGCAAGCAACAAGCACACACCTAACACACGCTCAAACACACAGCAAGCACACACCTAACACGCTCAAACACGCAGCAAGCACACACCTAACACGCTCAAACACGCAGCAAGCACACACCTAACACATAATAAAGTCATATAAGAGTGTTGACGGAGGGTCACAATCCCGACAAACTTATCCACAGCGCTGCAGAGAAGCCGGCATTTCTTTATGGCAGCGGTGGGAGGCACGAGGGATGGCTCCTCCTGACGTGCTTCCAAGTTACCTCAAAACCTCAGCATTTTATATTCTTTTTCTGCAAAGTCATGATCTTTTACATACTTGAACGTAAGCATGCATGTTATGCCCGCTATTAATTTTGACATTTACAAGGACTGGTCCACCCTATTAAATAACTTCATTAATATTCCTATACTAATATAATCATTGATTATCTTGCTGATCAAGATCTCTGATACACAAATTAGGATGGGGAGGATGTGAGGGTCTTCACAGCGACATTCCTTTGTTTCTCTGGTTTCATCACATAAGATAAGAAGACACGCCAAGAATGGGCACTTTAACTCCCTGTACCTGTCTCCCTGCCTCCCTGTTCTGTTCTGGACAGTTTCACAATCCGCAGCAGCTTTAGCTTTGGCCTTCTTCGTAAGGCAGCTGCTGTCTCTGAGCATCAGTGAGGTTTTGTGTCTTTCTGTCCTAGGTTACAGTGTAAAATGTGCCAAAAGGAAAAAAAAAAAAAGTATTCTATGACCATCTTCAGGAGCTGTTGAGACCAGGCGGGGCGGTGCTCCCTGCCTCCCCCCTCTGGACTATCTCCTGTTCATGGGCACAACAATGCCTTATCGCCTGACCCATCGATAACTCGCTCCTGGGCTATCTCCTGTTCATGGCCCATCAAGGAACTGCCTCACGACTCCCCATCCCATGGCGAGATGCTCCGCCCGGGGGGAAGGAGCCAAGCAGTCCATGCCAAATAAAACCTGAGATCTCCAACACGCTAGCAGCCTTCTGCCACTGGATTCCCAGAGGAGCTTTTCCCCCCACTGGAGTTCCAGAGGACAAGAGCTACCTACCTACCACTGGACCTTCGGAGGAAGACCAGACTCTTTTACCTGATCGCTGCTTCCACAGCACTACACCCATCGCTTCAGGAGGACTGCAGCCAGCATCTTATCGGACTGCTACTGCCACCCTAACAGGGGGTCAGGTTGTATTCCTGACTCTGTCAGTGTAAACCAGGGGGTTGTTTGTTTTTTCCCTGCCTTGTGTTATATATATATTAGTAAAGAACTGTTATTCCTATTCCCCATATCTTTGCCTGAAGGCCCGTTAATTTCAAAATTAGAATAATTTGGAGGGAAGGGGGTTGCACTTTCCATTTCAAGGGAGGCTCCTGCCTTCCTCCGCAGACACCTGTCTTTCAAACCAAGACAATTTCTTACTACAAAGTAAACTGATCAAATCAGGAAATTAATACAAAACGTTAGTTATTCATTAAAGCAGTTAAGTTGTTCATTAAAAGCAATTACTTATCAATGAAAAGTAATTATCTATTCAAAATTCAAACCTGATTATAACAATAGGGTGGGCCAATCATTGTAAACGTCAAAATTAACAGGGGGCATAACATGCATGCTTAGGTTAAAATACGTGAAAGACCATGACTTTGCAGGAAAAGAATGTAAAAAAATGCTGAATTTTTTCATGTAACTTGGAAGCACGTCAGGAGGAGCCATCCCCCGTGCCTCCCACCGCTGCCATACAGAAACGCCGGCTTCTCTGCAGCGCCGGGGATAAGTTTGTCGGGATTGCGACCCTCCCTCCACAAGGGGAACGGGGGGCTGCGCCTGCAGCAAGGCCTGCATTCGCCACCCCGCCTCTCCAGGCCGGCATCTTGTCCCTCCTCACCCCCCAGCAAGCGGGGCCGCCGCTCAGCCCCGCGGACACCCGGGCCCGGACTCACCCGCCACACTGCGGAGCCCCGGCGTGAAGAGGGCCTGGAACTGGGGGGACTGGAGCTTCATGGCGCTCGGCGCTCGGTGCCTCAGCCGGAGCGGCGGGAGCAGCCGCAGCCCGGCCCTGCAGGGCAGAACCAACCCCTCAGCCCACATCTGAGGGGAAACAGCCACACCACGCGTCAGCCCCATGGACCCGGGCCCCGGCCTCCTCCCTCCCTCGCCGCACGGAGCGACCCCCGCTCCCCTTCCCCCCGGCAGGCACAGCGTCCCCCCGGCCGCCCCGCAATCACCCGCTCAACTCACCCACCCACCCACCCACCCGCGGGGCTCCCGGCGCCTTGAGGCGGCAGCGTCGGGCCCGAAGAGGCGGCTCCGACCGCCCGGCGCCGAGCGATGAGCTCAGCGGCGCGACGCGGCCCGGCCCGCCCCTTCTCCCCGCCCGGGCCGTGCCGAGGGCGGGCAGCGGGAGGGACCAGCCCCCGGCCCCGGTTGAGAGGAGGGAGGGCAGTGCCCGGGGGTTTGGCGGGGGCAGGCTGAGGGCAGGCCCCGGCCGAGGTGGCGAGGGGAAGCGCGGGGGTGTGCGCCCCGGGACAGGACGGGCTGTGCGGGGCTGAGGAGCCGCGGGCGAAGCCCTCGGAGTTGTGCCCGCCAGTGCCTTGTGCTGAGGGAGAGCGGGTGGGCGTTTGTCCTGCCGAGAAAGACAGCGTGAAAAGAAGGGAGTTACGACAGAAACAGCACGAAATATAAAAGATTCACCCTGGCTTTCAGTTTAGAGGAAAAAAAGAAAAAAAAAAAAAAAAAAAAGAGGATTACAAAGGGAAAAAAAAAGTTATCTTGATAGTGACAGAACCGTCACAAAATTAATGGACGAATTACCCCAACGCACCGCTGGTGAGATCGCTTCAATAGTCACCGAAACAGCCCAACGCCGGTGTTGGGTGGGCAGCTGCGGAGCTGCGTCCTCCGTCTCCTCAGCGCTGAGCTATGAGGGCGGTGTGGTGTAAATGTTGGGTTTGTGTTTGTCAGCCTGGGCTGATCGGAGGTTTTTTTTGCCGCGTGGAGGTGTGTGAACAAGATGGGATAACGTGGGAGTCCTGGGGGTTTGGTACAGCCGGGGGGGGGGGTCTGTCTGTCCTTCTCCCAAGTGCGATTTCGCCGCTGTGGAATCGCTGAAATGTCGCTGCGTTTGGCCAACTGCACGTCCCAGGGCTCGGCAGGGCCGCGGCTCTCGTCGCTCCTCCCTGCGCTGCTCCTGCGAGGAGGCATCTCAGAAGGGTTGGGAGGAGTGGAGGCTCAAGGAGGAGTTCACCCAAACGCGAGTTAATTGGGCGTGTGGTTCCCGTTGAAGCCTGAATAAATCTTTGTCTCAGCAAAAAGAGTGCTACAGGCTTGGGAAGAAACATTACACGGATGTACCCGGCCTTTCAAGCACCTAACAAATCAGCACCTCACTGCAGACAGGAGTATGCTTATGAGCACAAAAGCGTTTTTTTTTGGAGTGACCTACTCGAAAAAAAAAATCTCAGTTTTGCAATAATGTAGCCTGCCTGCGTGAGAACATAACCTTTTCTTACCCTTTTTTTTTTGTGACTACTGTTTCTCGTTAAATTCCTGCTTCACCTTTAGAAATTATCTCTTTCTACAGAAACATTTCGATGTAGATGTCAGAGCTTGTCATGGTTTAACCCGGCAGGCAGTTAAACACCACACAGCCGCTCGCTCATTCCTCCTCCCCACCCCAGTGGGATGGAGGAGTGAATTGGGAAAAAAAAAAGTAAAATTTATGTGTCGAGAGAAAGTTCAATAGGACAGAAAAGGAAATAATAATAATAATAATAATATACAAAACAAGTGATGCACAGTGCAGCTGCTCACCACCCACTGACCAACGCCCAGACAGTTCCCGAGCAGCGGCCCCCAGCCAGTTTTCCCCGCCCCGGTTTATCTACTGAGCAGGATGCCACATGGTATGGAATATCCCTGTGGCCAGGTGGGGTCAGCTGTCCCGGCTGTGTCTCCTCCCAGATTTCTGTGCCCCCCAACCTACTCGCTGGTGGGGCAGTGGGAGAAGCTGCAAAGTCCTTGACTTGGTGTGAACACTGCTTAGCCACAACTAAAACATCAGGGCGCTCTCCACGTGGTTCTCACCCTAAATCCAAAACGCAGCTCCGTGGCTTGCTCAAGCGCAGTGCCTGAGCTGGACACAGTGCCTGTGCGTGGCAGCTTTATCAGGGCTGTGCAGAGCGGAAGGATTACTTCATGGGTCTTGGGGAGGACACCCACTTTTCGCTGGCCTGGGGTGCCTTTTTCACAAGGGTGCAACGTTGTTTATTCCCCTTCGGTTTATGACCCACCAAAACCCCAGATCCTTTTCTGCGGAACAGATACCTGATGAGTTGATAACTTTATAGCTGGCAATTTGCAGTTGATAATGCCTAAATGGAGTTGAGAGCTCGTCCGTATTAAACTGCACCCGGTTTCCACCAATTTGTCAAGAACTTATTAATTCCAGTCTCAGCCTCCAAAGCGCTCACCTCTCCCAGCTTAAGTCACCTGCACATTTAATAGGGTTCTCTGTACAATCGAGGTTGTTAATGAATGAAACTCATTAGCCACCTTCTCCTCCTGCCTGTAACTCCGTTACATACAGCCCCACTTTCTGCAGGGTCTTCGCTACGCCCTTGGGTTGGTTTCTGCTGCTTGTCCTGCCTGTGAGCCTGTGTCATCCAGCCCCGTGGATCACAGCTCAAAGCGCTCAGCACCGGGTTAGGAAGCTGGTCTTGCTCTGGTAACTTCTCAAAATACCACTGACGTGCACGTGGCTGTGTGGCAAAAGCATTGGACAAGGTGGTATAAAAGCGTTGGACAAAACCCGCACAGTTTTCCATCCGTGTTTGGATTTGATTTGCTGGGGGAAGAACAAATTGGGGTATCGGCAGTGGTCCGTCGGTAGCTGGCTATAAGTTGCGTCTCTGCTGTCAGTCGTTAAACATTCCTGCTCTTGCAGAGTTGTTATAGAATTGTCAGACTATATGGCATATAATTAACCCTCAATAAATAAAGTAAAACCATTTCTGGGCTAAACTGTGTGCTCGTATGGAGCCTTCCATCCTGTGGTTAAATCTGTAGTTCCCTTTTTCAATGCGTGCTTGTCTAACTTATCGTCTGCCATCATTTCTGAAGTACCTATCACATTTGTACTTGAAAGACAGCAGTTATAAAAGAAACCCACAGGGAGATGACCCAGAGGACGGTCGAACGAACAGAGCAGACTCTTCGCAGAACTTTTGAGACTCTGCAGGTAACCTCCGGGGACGTCTGTTGTGGTTTGTTTTGGTCTTGTTGGGCTTTGTTTGAAGACTGCAGAGGTCCTGCTTTTCAAAGTCAGCCTTGCCTTATGCTGGGAAATGCATCTGGAATCTGCTTCTGATCAGCTGCTTGGGAGATAGTGGGACACGTCAGCTCTAAGTAAGAAAATCGTTCCCTGTTAGAGGCTGTTTTCTGTGCTTTGGGGTTCTGCTGTTCTTTAAGAGGAGTGTACCCTTTACGAAGGGAATATATACTTTACCTTCTGCTTATTACTTCTCACCGTATATAACCAAAACATTGTTAAGGCTTTTATTTGTCCTGAGAACTTACTATATTCATTTTTGTAAGGAGCATAATCCTCTTGCAGATTTCTAGTTAACGTCGTTACTCGAGCACAGTTATTTTGATTCTCTTTTCAGTAAGTTCTCACATGAAACACCCAGGGTATCGCAGACTGCAAGGTGTTCTTACAGGTTGTGGTCTTACACAGCTATGGAAATACCTTCTCCAAAATCTGTATTTCCAATCTTAATCTGGTGGCAAGAAAAAGAAAAATAAGATTTTTGAAAACAAGGCAGGAAAAGATAAACCGAAGAGAAGAACAGGGATAATAATTTAAAACTACATCTGCATTACAGTAACATTTTCTGTCCAGTTTCAAATCGATGAACTGCTGCTCAGAAAATGTTAGATCTGTGTCTAATACAGGCATGCTTTTAGACAGCAAAAGTACCTTTGAATAATTGATCTTTAGGATCTTTCTGAAAGTATACGGGAAAGAATGTGCCCAGGAAGAATCAGAATCCTTACTTTTTGAGGACAATGTAAAAAAATCCAGTTAGTCAAACCACTCTAAGTAAACCCAAGAGAGAACCAGGTTTTCTAGTTGTGCTAAATGCCAGAGCGGTCCTGAAACCAACCCACTGGCATCACTCGAGTTAGTAGGCGGGAATCCTAAGCAGTTGTAAAGCATTTTAAGTAGAGAAAAAAGTGAGTATATTTAATAGTCTGATCAGGTAAATTAAATTATAATTTTTGAAGCAGAAAAGAAAGCCTCGTGCCACTAATTTGCACAAAACCCAATTGGAAATGTGTGTTATGTTGCAGCAGGTTTTTTATTTAGTTTTTCTCAGATAAAGCAGTGCAGGTGTGGCAGAGATCAGGTGCCACCGTAAATTTGTGTTCAGTCCACATAATGCCCTCCAGAGTAACATCATCTTGTGGAGCAGAGGTCTGCATGCTATTCAAGTGAGAAAAATCCGAAAGAACAGAATTTTTGTGAATGGTAATGCAGTAGGAAATAGTCTTGGAGGCATTGTGTAGGCATAAATGTACGGTGTGAATAATAATAATAATAATAATAATTACCTGATTGTTTGTGATTCATACACATTTTGGAAGATCCAAAATAGCCGGACAAAAATGTCTTTCAATAACCCAACATACGTAAAAGCAAGCCCTGACTCCCCGGGAGTAACCCGCTGGCAAACCCCAGAGGTTCCGTTAGCCTCGCGCCCATTTTCGCTAGCGGAATAGCAGGTACATGCAAAATATGAATATAGATAATTAGAGGACTTGGACATTAAGGAACACACAGTGTTGTAGATGATGTGTCATTTTAATGACCTCAGCATTCATACACCGTTTTGAAAAATAGTTACTGTGTAGCAGAAGTGCTCCAACTGTGATCAATTGGAGTGCTTCCAGTCCCTGGGATATTTATTGGAGGTTCAGGGAGAATTGATGGGTTAAAGATGCTTTCTGTGCTTATTACCATCTGAAAATATTATGTTTTCCATACAAGCAATTGCTGTAGTGCCCCAGGGAAGCAGTGCGATTGGGCTGGGAGGACGTATTTCTCTTCGGTAAGAACAATTTGGAAAGCTGCTGTTCTGTATTTCCATGTTGTTTATATTAGGTTATACATGAATGATTACAAACAGGTTTTTTTCCTCCCAGTACTTCATGAAATAGTCTATAGGAAATGTGAGAACGTGCTGGTTTTAGGCATTAAAAATGGTTGTTCATTTAAATTAGAAATGAACAAAATAGTTTCTCTTACACCCAATAATTAACACTGGAGAATTAGCCTTGAGGTGAGCACTGAGAAGGCTTCTTTACCAAGCTTTACTGAAATAGAAACTGGAAAGTGAATTCCAGTAAGTACCATTTTATATATAGTGGCAGCTAAAAATACGGTTATTTCTGTTCTTGGAGTAAACGGGACTCTACCAAAAGCCGATATACCTGAACCCAACTCAGTCGTCTCTGTGGAGAGATGCTCTAATTCCACGACTGCTGCTCTGAACATCCACACATGATGGTGTTTAAAACCAGGAGCTTTTCCAAAGAGAGCTGGCGAAAGCAAAGGGATCAAAGTGAAATGGGGCTGGGGTTACTTAGATCAGATTTAGCTGTGACAAGGTGCATTTTCCTGCAAGGAAAGGGGAAGAGACTGTCCCCTGCAAGGTGGCGGTTTCATTCCTTCGACCATGTGCTCGATGGTTTGTGTGCTTAACGCTCGGGACTGTGTTGACTTTCAGCTGTCAGCCTTTGTAAAATGGTGACAAGGCACGTACGCTGATCCATGGCTGGACTCCTTCACCGTCTAAAGATCACGGCCAGCATGGTGAGAGTTTTTCTGACCCTCCTTTGGACAATCAACTTGGTTCAGCCAAACGTACCTCAAGCTGCAGGAGGTAAGGCACTTTCCTTCTACCAGCGCGTAGTTTTGGCACCAGCGGGTGACCAAGGCCCCTCTATGTGTTGGTCGAACGCGCTACTCTGCACGGGAATAAACCAGGCCGCGGCCTGCCACGAGCACGGGTGACCTTGCTGTGTTCACATGCTGCCCGGGACACTTGTGCCCTGTCTCAGATGGCTCCCAGCCAGTGCCTGAGGACCGTTTTGCCGCGACAGGGAAGAACCATGAGGCATGTAGACACGAGCTGTGCCGTGCCCTCTAAGCTGGACAGTAGTTCCTGCCCTGATTTATTCAATAATTTAATCCAGCCAGAGCAGAGGTGTTATTTAAGGGAGCAGTTTTACTTCCAGGAATAAAACTGCCGTTAGCTGCAGAAACACGGCGACACAAAGGATCGCTGGCCCAATCCTGGTGCATCAACAGCCTCAGTGGTGCCATTTTTGGTGGGCATCTCCACGAGGACCGTTTTAAGGGAAGCGGTTCAGGGTGGTTTGTGTTGGAGTTTTCTGAGCCTTCCTGAGGCAGTTTTCCCAGTGCAAGGCGCATGCTTGAACATTGAACTAGCGGGCATCAGAGGTTGAAATCGTGGGAGGAGTGGGGACTGACATCCCTCAGCTGCCTTGGAGATGGCGATCAAGGGAGGACAGGCTCTGAAGAACTCCAGAAATGGAGGGGAGTAGATTGATTATTTCATTGCCTTGCTATTTATAGGCAAACATTTTCCCCCAGCATGAGATCCTCCTCATTTCCATATGAGCTCCAGGAATCCCTCTTGCCCTGTCATTTTAAATCATCATTCCCATCTTTCTATGTTTTCTTCCATTTGTGCCTAATTCCTCTGTTCATCATTTTGTTTCTTCTCTCACATGTCATTTCTTGTGGCTGTCAGCCTGCTCCTAACCTCCCCCCAGCCCCGTTATCCTCTTCTGCAAAATCATGTGGGTGAGAGTTGTTCATACGGTTGATCGCTTCATCAGCCCCGTTTTGAGTACAGATGCCCAGTGTTCATGTGGCTTTGAGGCTCGAGTCGAAAAACCTGAACCTAATAAACATGCCAAATGTAATATATCATTGTGATTTTTCCAGTTGAAACTGTTGTAAAGATTCATTTTTAAGCTAAGTTTTAAGTAAGCTTTTATTTGATGAAGTTTAGGCTGTTCTTTAAAGGTATTTTTCAAATATGAGAAACAGTTTATAAGAAGCTGTTGTGAGAATATAATATTGAAATGAAATGATTTTGTTTGTATTGCTTGTTGCTTTTAAACAGCTATTGTTCTAACCAGCTCACAGGATTACTGTGTTATGAATTTGTTTTTGTTTTCTCCCTCACAGTTCAGGTTTTCCCACCTGTTAACTTCACCCTTACAGTCTCTGCATTAGCACAAGTACTTCTACACTGGAAACCAAACCCTAATCAAGAACACACAAACTACACGGTTAGATACGATGTGAAAATCCTAAGCCCCGTGCCTGAAGAGGTAAGACAAAGGATAATTCCAGTATCCCAAGAAGGTTAAATTCCTGTTGAGTTAAACATGTTGCACCAAACCAGGGTGCAATGGGCGTGAGATGTCTCTTGAACGATTGGCATATTGAATCACTGACTCTCATATATCATAAACAAACGCCTGGAGCACTGGAGAGATTCCCTTCCAGCTGTGCTTATGGGTGCAGATCTGCTGGGACAAGGGTTAGCCTGGGGACTGGCAGTCTCTGCAGCGTTCGTGCTGGGGGGGGGGGGAAGCTGGACACTGGTTTTAAGTGGTAACTGCTCCCCGTTCAAGTCAGCTCACTTAATTCACATTCATACCAGGGCATCATTAAAACGTCAGACTGTTTCATCACAGCTGGATGCTATAGTCAGATTTTTGGTCTCCGCAGTCTTAAATGAGAAACCTTACACACTTCTTGTGTGGGTTATTTGCACTCTCTAGCTTGACACACTTAATATAACCAGCTAAGCTAGCTGGATGGTTTCCCTCTTTGCAAAGGCTGGATCAGTCTTTGCAGGTTCTTTAATTAAGCTTCAATCACATGTGATGCTCATTTGATGTTTGTTTTGTTTTGTTTTGTTTTGTTTTTTTAATTTCAAGTATGATACAAAGAAGACTCACAGTATCCAAACAGCTCCACTTCACAACGGTTTCTCTGCCCACGTTCGGACGTTACTTCTCCATGATGACCTTCAGATAAGAAGTGAGTGGGTGAAGGAAAAACTCCCTCCTCCGCCAGGTACGAAGAAATGCAGCAGAGGTCTGAATTTTGTGTTCTGCAGAGTAGACGTCAAAAGGTGACAGGTTTACTACTTGCAAAATACAGCATTTCCCCCTCTACCTGCTCCACTGATCTTGCAAAATGATTTAGTCCAGGCATTTCTCTACTGCTGTGGAGCCTGGAGTACAATCTGGAGGCGCAGAACATGGATAACCCATATAAAATTTTTTTTTTAATTCCTTGCTAAGGCTACGATAACCTGCTTTCGTGCACTCCAGGATAGTAAAAGATCATGTTGCCTTGGTGTACACGAAATATGTAACGGTGCTGTGAGGAATTACACTGTTTGGGAATCTTCACCCATCCGTAACTGATAGACCTGTGTGGTAAGGAAGGGAATTGGATACAACAGACTTAGATATAACGGACCAAAGGCTGCAATCAAAGTGCTTTAGCAACAAGAATTTCTTATGACTTTTGTAACAAGATTTTTCTTTCTGCTTCACAACTCCTCGACTCTATAGGTGCTCCAGAGACATCTGTCACTAACTTGTCCTGTGTTACTCGCATCGCCGTTTCTAGTACTGTCTCTCTCCGTTGCACTTGGCTTCCTGGCCAAGGGGCACCAGAAGATACCAAATACTTTCTGTTTTACAGGTTGGTGTTTTCTCCCATTTTAGTCAGCAGTGAATTTCTGGAAGAGCATCCTGTCTCACCAGTATTTTAATTTAGGTATGAGACGTACACTGAAGAATGTCAAGATTATGTCAAAGACAAGTGGAACAGGAATACTGAGTGCAGGTTTTCAGTGACTCGTATTGATCCTGAAGAGGTTGACAATCTCATTGTAATACATATTAATGGCTCTAGCAAGTATGCTGCAATCAAGCCTTTTCAGCAGTTATTTAACCAAAATGCCATCGGTGAGTAGAAATACATTTAAAAAAAAAAAAATTAAAAATGTCTAGCAGGATTGTCAAAGATCTGTAAGAGAATATTGCTGGATTGAACGGTTCTTGATGCAGGTGAAAGCATGTGCTGGTTTTGCATAGACATCCTAATGAAACTGGAAAAGATTGTAAGATAGAAATGATTGGTTTTAACTAACTTAGATTTTAATATTATAGAATGACAAAAATAAAAAGCTAGAAAATACTATTTTTCTGTTTGTTAGCCAAAGCATTATTTCCAATACTCATTTTCAATTGATTTGGTCAATATACCTTCAAGTATAGTTTTTACTACCTTTCATTTTACAGCCTTTCTTTAAAAGGAAAAAGCTGCATGACGTTCAAGGTAACCATGTCCTTTTAAAAAAAGGCATTAGACTCTCGATTAAAAGGTAGTGTCAGCCATGACTGTCCGTCATCTTTTACCGACCCCAAAAATTTCTAGTTCCATGTCTTTCACTTTTTTGTAAACAGGTAACATTTCCCCTTTTCATGGCTTCACTAAGATAAAACAGTTGACATACTTTCTTCTTAGAACTCATCCCCGTAATAGCTGCTGATCCATTCCTATGAATTTGTTCCAGTTTTCAGTAACTTTCCTGGTTACATCTGTTTTTTTTTTTCCTGAAAATAAGTTTTTCTGACAGTTCTATCATTAATTCCACGCTCTTGTGAGAATTAACTTAACAAATCCCCACACCCGCCTCCCATAATCTAGTTTTCCCAAACTTTAAAGTGGATTTTTAAAACGGTTTTCCCTTAACTATTTTCTCCAGTATGGTTATTCCTCCTAAATCCTTATCTTTTTTTGTCCAAAATGTGAAATAAATTCAAGGATTGTAGGTCCTACTTGGAAACACTATCAGGTTATAAAGCGCTCCAGTTGTCAGTATTTAAACTACCACTAACACAAATAACTTACCAGTACAGTTTTCTTTTTGCAGAGAAAGTGAATGTTCCCAGAAATGTCACTGTATTCTTGGAGCAAAACGATCTCCTGGCCACATGGGAGAAGCCAATTTCTCCTTTCCCTAAAGAGTGTTTTGAATATGAATTTTACCTCGCCAACTTGAAGTCAGGTAACAAGCAGGTAATTGCTCCTCTGATGCCCGAGTCCTGTCTCTGAGCTGGCTGTCCTATATAGCTAGAGTTCGCCTTTACCTAACCTGCTGAAAAAGTCTTTATATTCATGGATCTGTTGCCAGTTTTAAAACATTTAAAATAAAACCTGCTATTGGTACATTTTTGAAACTATGGACTTTTGGTGAAACTTGTGTCCCATTTGTGACTAGAGTTCAGCAAAGCCAAAGTCTCACCGGTTTTCATATTCTTCCTCTTTGTCTGGACGTCATTTAAGTCTGCAACAAACTATCCCCGAGAGAGCTGGGAAAGCAGAAAAACAAAAATTGGAGCTACTCAGTTTTATGCATCTGGATTCAGAACAGTAGAAGGACAGACAATTCTGAAAATCCAGCATTGTCTTAAGGAAGAATGCAAAAACGAAGCATCTTTCAAGAATTTGCCCTTAAATATTGGTGTATTATGAGAGAAATTACACCTATAAAACCAGAGAACTTACTTCAAAAGCAAGGCCAGATGCTCACTGCTAATCTAGTAAAGGAGTTTTAAAAAAATAAAAAAACCAAACATGATTAAAGTTTGTTTTCTGAATTGTTGAGTCTTAAGTAACCTACAGCAGTACGATATTGTTTTCCTAACAGATATTGAAAATATCCACAAACGACTTCAGATTACGGATTGATGTTACCAGCAGGTATTCCGTACAGATCAGAGCTAATCATCACATCTGTTGTGCGAGAGGATTTTGGAGTGACTGGAGTGAAATTATTTATGTTGGTAAGAACGACATGCTTCAGCCTTGTAACGAATATTATTACATTGCTGGAAAGCAAATGCTGCCTAACCATGCGCAGGCACAGCACCAAGTAATTGTAACAGAAGCCAAGAAAAGGGGTATTTGAAGGAAGAAAGTCGACGGTTAATGTCAAGGGGAGTTAAATCTGTGTTCTGTTAAAAAAGGAAAAAAATCTCCCAAGCAAACTTCTGGACATATGGAGGGGTTTTTTTAGACAGTATTGTGTTTTTACATGCTTATATTTTCAGAGACTGATTTAAACTGGCTTAAGGCCTAAGTTGTAGGGAAGGCCTTTTAGTTGCACGACTTCTTTGGTTTATACATGTGTTTCCCTGGCATGCATTGTGATGTTCATGCTGGAAGTGAATACGATTGATCATGTCAACTACTACTTTACTGGAGCTATCTGAACTCTTAAATGTTGAGGGGGAAAAAAAAAAAAAAAAAAAAAAAGAGCATGGTTTCAGCATCTTTGGAACATAATAATTTGCCCCACTTTGTTCTGTATTTCCTGCTTGCTGAACGTGTTTTTGTGGCAGTAACAGTTTCCTTATCACAGCACGTTATCAACTGTTTCTTCTTAGACATCCTCCTTTGCTCTTATCTTTGGAGTTTCTTAACTTCCTGGTTTTCACTTAAAAAAAAAAAAAAAAAGTCCCTTACACTCTCCTGTTTACTATACTTTTCCCTCATACATCTGTTCACTAGTGAAGGCAAACCTGCTGGTTTGGGCCTCCTTACTCTAACACATCCACGGCTCTGACGAGCCCTCAGGAAGAGACTCAGCAACCCGACTGCTCGCCCGCGGCAGGGGGGCTGATGAAACATCTCGTTAATTAAGAAAACTGGGCCTGTTTGTTAGCCTCATGCACCGATCTGTGACTTATTCAGATGAGACCAACTTTAAGACCAGTGGACTTCTGAGCCCATATCCTGAGAAAAACACTGGCCTGAGCTGCCCGTCCTGTAGCAGCAATCCTCCAGCTTCGTTACAGAGACACAATTCTGGTTTCTTTCCTTGGGCGGTGGTGGTCAAGCCCCGTGAAATGCAGCCATACGCTGCCAAAGCAGGCGTTGTAAAACTGCACCTTGACTCCAGCTGTCTCTAAAAGGTGGCTTAGAAGCATTACAGTCAGACAACCTAGATAAAAAAATCGCCAGTGCAGCCGAGTGGGCTGGACACCCTCATCAGCTACACACGGCAGAACCAAATCTGCAAGGCTGTAGGTGGGTGTGAACAGCCACTGCCAGGGTTCACCGTTTAAAAGATCCACAGATCAAGTTTTGGGGCTGAAAAATACCTCACAGCACGTTTATGCTGTCCTGATTCTGCTTTCCCAGCAAGGCTGAAGGATTTGAGGGCCCCTCTGTATCAGCCAGAATGCTTTTGGAGCCGTCTCTGCTGCTCAGCATGACAATGACTGAGGAACCTGGAAGTATCGCGGTGATGGACGCCCCTACTCACACGCTGCGCACATCAAATATGGAAAAAATCATTCTGATGGTAAAAAAAAAAAGAAGTTAATGCTCCATAAAAATGTACTTAAATCTCAGAAATACCCAAGGAGACGTCCAATTACTTCAGTTTTTCTTATGGAAAGGGGTTTTTAGAGGCTTGTTGCAGTTCGCTGACACAGTAGAGGTTACTGCATCAGTCACTGGGTTTCAGTACGTGCTTCAGCCAGCGGTTAGCGTCGCTGTTAACTTGCCCTGTGGCTCTGAGGAAGTTTCATCTGTTCCCTCCATTTCATGAGGACACCTCACCTGGCAGGCCCACGTGCTCGTGCTGGTTCACAGCGGTTCGTGGGGCTGGTGCCTTCGGGCACGTCTTGGAGAGAAGCGTGAGGAGCAGCGTGCCGGGCAGGTCCCCAGCGCCACAGCACGGCCTCTGCAACTGCTGCTTCTCCCACGCCTTACTCCGAGTTGCCGGGAGCCTTCGCGCTGCCTGATCGTGCCTTTTTGGGGTCGTTGCCAACCGACATGAGATGGAAGAGACTTAGGACCCTGCCATTTTTGGTTTGGAAAATGGAGATCCTTCCCAGCCTTCACGCTGGGAGGCTTAAAATGGGTTTATGGGACTTAACCATTTGCCACAGTTTGCGGCCTCAGTCATCCTCAAGATTTGGACGAGGCATAGCTCCTCTGGGTTGACAGTTATATCCTAAATCTCACTTTCTTGAAAGAAAAGTGGTAACCCTGAAGCCAAAATACACCATCCTAACCCGTTTGTAATTGCAAGGCGGACTGTGTAGCCCCGTCGGGGCTGTACGAAGGCGCAGGACGGATCACACAGGCCTGATCATGGCGTCACCCACGTGCTGCCATCAGCGGAGACGGCAGGCTCAGCTCCTCATTTCTCAGGCACAAATCTGGCCACAACCGAATATTGGTTTGTCTACAGCCCCAATAAACCCAGCGCTCCTGCTGCTGGCCCGTAAATGTCCCTTCAATTACCTGGTGGTGGCAGCGCTGACACCTTGATGCGTAGGACAGGTAGTTATCGTAAGCACACACGGACTCGACAGCCTTCTGAAAATGCAGTTCAATGTAAATGTTTTTGTTACGTGGCATAATGTGGCACAAAATAAGGAGCAGTGCCTTTTCAAAACAGAAGCATTGACCTTGATAGAAATACCTGTGCCTGAGGCAGAGGCAGTAGAGAAATTCTTCCCGAGGAAATGTATCAGCAGCCAGCTCACGAGAAAAATGGGAGGGTTCCGTGTCTTTTTTACAGGCGAGTTCATGAAGCCAGAGAAAGGCAGTTCCTGGCTGGAAAGGATTAACAGAAATGAAGAATGGCTTAACGGAGAACAGTTTGCGCCCCAGATTATCAGCAGTGTCTTTGCTGAGAACCAGTCGCGCACTCGCTGCACGGCACCGCGTGTCTCGGGACGGCAGCTAATGGGCCGTGTCGTCCTTCTGGTGGGCCTGGCTCCTCATGCTTCTCTCCTTCACACCGAAATGAAAGAAATTTATTGTTGAAATTAGAAAGTCAGTTTCACTGAAATTTTTCATGAAGCTCTGCGTCTTGTTTCTAATTCCAGATACCAAGTCTTCATAGTTTGTGTGTTAATTTGTGGCCTGAATATAATCACATAAACCAGCTGATGAGATCTTTTGTAAGAGGGTGTTTAAAATCTGCACTAAAAGAATACATTTAATTTCTTTTTTTTTTTTTTTTTTCCCCTTCACATTCAGGGCAAAACAAACTGGAATATCCCGTAGCCTGGATTCTCGCTGTGCTTTGTGTGTCCACGTGCTGCACATTCCTGCTTGTTGCCATAATATGCAAAATGTAAGTATCATCGTCTTCTTTTTAATTACGGTATAGCTAAGGACTAGGTGTTCAACAGGCGTGTGGGGATGATACAAGCTTTGCTTCATTTAAAGAAAGGGCACCGAGTTTGGTATTCAAGCATAATTATACAAAGCAAAAGTACGGAAAAGTAATCATAATAATTACTACTAATAACCAGTAATTACGTAATATATAATACTTACATAAATAATCAGTAATTACCTAATAAGCAATAATAATCAGCCTCATTACTTATCAACAATAACATTCAGCAAAATTGGTGGGGTAAGAGGTTTATTCAATTTAATCTTAAACAACAAAACCATACACTGAGTGAGGCAAAGTTGTTCAAAATCTTTGTCCTTACCTCGTTTCTTCACCTAAATGGATCTGGTTGGGTCAGTCATTTCCTCTGGAGGACTCTGTCTTTAACCCTGGTGAAAGCTGCTGGGAGCATCTTTCACGGCTACAATGCACAGACCAATATTTTCTCGGTCTTGCCTAGTCCACCCTGCAGACCTGCACTCAGTACTGGGCGCTGGGCATATGGTCTGAATGTCAGTTGACATCAAAGGAGCGCTGTAGGTGCTCTGAAGAGGTAAAAATTCAGTGCTTTTGTGCTTGCTGCTCCTCTGGACCACTTAACAGGAGCAAGCGCATTGAGCTGTTGTTTGCTTTGAGGTTTTGAACTATTTGTTTAGTTTATTTTTAAGTACTACAGAGGCCATGTAGCAAAAACAGGTGCCATGTAGCCAAACTTCCCAAAATGTGCTGTGAAGAAACCCAGCTACACTTTGGATTTCTGTAGCTGGGACTAGTCAAATCATTAGTGATGACTTAAGGAATCAATGTAATTACAAGCTTCTCCCCCGAAACATGCGTCAAGCAGCAATTCTCAGTCCACTATATACATGGCTCCCAGTAATGTAAGTGCTGCCCTCAACTCTGCTAATTTCTTATTAATTTCTTTAATGCCTTTTAATTTATCGCTCATCCTGATGTGTCCTTGGCTATTTTCCTTTCCATATTGCATTTCCTTCATCAAATAAAGGTCTTGTCTACAGGAATGTTACATTAGAGTAACTGTCATTAACTCTCCCTAAGGTGTCTGGTGTCTACGATAACCTGTTCTTAAGTCAATTTAGCGTAGCAGGTCTCCATAAGCAAACCTTTTTGGAAGAAGATGGATAAACTCCCCAGAGAGTTTGTTCATGTGGTGCTTCGTAGGCCCTTGTTCCCAGCTGTGCAGCCATGATGCATTGGTGGAAACCCCCAAACCACTCTTACTCACGTCACTGATCCTTTTACAGATTGACTTGTCTGTATAGCTGTAGGTCCTCCACTGCTCCGGCACCACCTTCACCAGCTCTCTCCTCTCTCTTTTGGACAGCAAAACACCAACACCAGTTAGTTCCCACACCAGTTAGTTGTGGTCATACCGCTCCATGTTTTCCTGTGGAGTTCTGCAAGCGTTTGGATATTGCGCAGTTACCCTTTGTGGAGATCCTGCAACAGATATAGGGGGAGCAATAGGTACAGGGGAAGGAGCAGCCTGAAGATGCTGTACTAATGCATTTTATGAACTTTAATGCATTGGGCAAATTTAAGCTAGCTTCTCCAGATTCAGCTGCTTGGTGCTACGTTGGTTGCTTCTAGGAGTTTCTCTCTGCCTGGCCAGTATATAATTCCCCAGCACCCAAAGGCTCATTACATTCCATCTTTGTCAACGTGATTAAAATTTATCTGCCTGCTGCAGTGAATTTCATGAAGTTGCTCGCTTTGCTCCACCCTTCCCAAGCTGCTTCTTGCTTAGAGCTCTTGTCACTGCTCTCATCCCCCAGCCTGCCCTGGCAGGAGGTGGGAAGGGTGAGAAGATGAAACGCAGTGCTTAGCCTGCTCATTTGTTGTACCTGCAGATACTGAAAAAAGAAGGATAGAGCAAGTTCCCTAGATCACAGTTTCATTAATACTCTCGGTTTTTACTGCTCTTGAAAATGCATGCAGTGTACCATGCACTTCAAGCCACAGAATCATTTCAAATTTCATAGGATTTGAAGCCATTATAAGGAATTTCATTATAGCAAAGAGTTCTATAAATTTTTCTGCGGGCTTCCTGGTGACTGCAGGCATCAGAGATACAGCCCACCGTTTGGGAGAAACGCTACAAGGCAAAGTAGCCCTTTGGGACTGGTTGGATGGTCCTTTCCCTTCACTTACTTGCAGCAGCTGATGGGGTTACTTGTCTTGATAAAAAGCACAGTGGAATGTTTTCCCAGTTTGCCCTCTGTCTTTATGAATGAGCATCTTCTGCACTTCCTTAGGCTGTGCCTTGGAATAACATTTTCTCCTGGAGGTGAGCCCACAGGAGGGTGTAGTTAAGAAGCAAGTTAATAACTTGCCCCCAGCTGCTCTCCATTTAATTGACGTGAGTCAGCAGCTCTCCAATACCCTGCAATCAATCTGGGCACCCTGACCTTCACCAGGTACCTCTTCCCTCCTCTGCACCCCACTCCAGTCCACAACCAGCAGTCACCAGCCACCCGCTACGGGGAGGTCGCTCAGAAAATGTCACGGGGAGTCTCGGCGGAGGCAAGATATCAGAAGAGGCACTCTAACATACTGTGAAAACAAATATTTTATCAATCTCATCATAGCAGTTAGGAGAGGGAAAAGAAGAATTTGTTCTCCTGCTTATTTCCCTCGTTTATCTCTGGCCTTTTCATGTCACAGCCTGGGGGAAAAGTGGCAAATTTCAGAAAGACAGCACAATAGCTAGAGGCTCTGAAACACGGAGTTAAGGCCTGAGGGTCCCGTGGGGCATTTCCAAAGCCTGAAGGTCCAAGTAGCGCTCATGGAAAGAGCCGTGTTCTAACCCGTGTAGAGACAAGCAGAGATAACCGGAACCCTTTCTGTGACGAGGTATTTAATCACGTAACTCCAACTTTCCAGTGTCCTGCAAAAAAGAACACGACCATTCTGAGGGCACCACTGTCACCACCCCCACCAACGCCTCACTGCAAAGACTCCTGCACCTGAGGAGCAAGCAGCCCCCACGAACACAAGTGTGCTTCTGCCTCATGCTGCTGGGCGTTTGTACACCCCTCCTTAAGTGTTTCTACTCCAGAAGCAACATGTAACTTACGCTTTTCGCTGACTCAATAAATAATTTTGATATGGCTCTATCAAAATCTTTTATTGACAAACAGCACAACCAGAAACGCGCCAGTTCCAAACCAACCCCAAATCTCACTGGTTACATCGCACAGCAATAGCATAAATCAAAACCACACCCGGAGCTGGAATATAGGTGAAATCACGTGGCCTCCGGGGGGGGAAGACCCGATGAAGGTGCAGGAGCCGTGAAGACAAGAGCGCTTGCAGAGCTAACCTAGGTACGGTCACAAAGACCTGACCCTCACCAGGGAGGCTGGGGAGAGTAGAGATGATGCCAGGCGCTGGAGTGTTAATATTGGCGCTCATCCCTGTCCCACTCCCGAGTTACACCAGTGCCACGCCGCTGTCCCACTCTGCTGGTGGCGACCACACAGGCTGACTCACGCTCTGCAGCCAGCAATGGCTGGACTGCGTTCAGCATTTCAGCGAAGGGGACGCAAATGTCTCCTAAAAACAACTCGCTCACGCCCTGCTTTTCCTCCCCATATTCCCACTTCTGGCTGGACACCTCCATCACCAACCCTCGCCCACGTGCAGCCATGGGGAGACATCCCATGGCTCTCTTGGTCAGGGCTAGCACATGAGCACCGGTACGGCCCTTCCTTTCGCCTAATAATTACTTAAACTTCAATGTCTCCTTCAAGGCAGCAGCAGCTCAGCCAGGAAGGTTTAGCTCCAGACTGACAGTCAAAAAATATTGTTCCTCCCTGGTGAGGAGGAATAACAGGATAAAAGAAAACTTGATGGAACTCAGAAAACTTTTGGAAGAAGAATAGTGATAAGAACATAAGCATTGAACTAGCCAGACATCAGCCGGGAGAATTGTCACAAAATAAACGGGGCAAAGGAGCAGATCTGCCCTCGGTCCCAGCAGCTAGGGCTCCACACCTTGGCCACCTCTCTGCTTTGTGGGTGTCAGGCTTGCTCCACAGAACTGGCACCAGCTTCTAATTGTGGGCTAAACCCTATGATCGTAATCCAGACCACGTTCCCATTAAAATCTGGCCCTGTTTGGGCACCGTGGCATCAGGGGTAGGGATAGCGCATGCGTTTTGGTGGTTGAAATGTGCAGTCTGTACTCCGGGATGTATCAAAGACAAGGAAAAGTTCGTTCTGCAGCACTTGCTACCACAAAAATTCATATGCCTGTATGCTTGAGCCCGACTAAAGCGTGTCAGGCAGGGAAGGAGTATCTCAAAGGGTGTTAGCAGGATGAATTATTACACCGCTAAGCAGAACCGTTTACTGTCAGCCATCTCTGGTCCCGTTCCTCGCCTCCTCCTTGCTCCCTTGGCACACAATTATTTGTGGTTGCTCTCCTACCACGAGATGCAGGCAGATTATGTCCAGAAACCAAAGTCTGAGCAAGAGGCAGCCTGTCTTGAATGTCCAAACAAGGTACCTGACAGCACAGCTCTTGGGAAGAACAGGAGCGTGAACAGACAGATCAGAGCAATTAATTTCTCTCCGAGACAGGCCTATTGCTGGCCGTTAAAAGCCACGGCAGTGCTCCCTCGGACCTGACCTTCTGATGGGGGAGAGCATCAGCCCACCTCCCCTTTGCCATCCGCATGTCCCCAGGGTCCAGAAGTGTCCTGTGGGGAAGGGCACACCTGCCCAGCCCTCGAGGTGTCTGCTGGCGGACCGTTACCCATTGCCGTGACCCTTTTCAAACCTGCTGCTGCCATCAGATGCCAACGACTGAGGGGGGGGGGAGGGGAGGGCTGGCAACGCGAGGAGATGTGCTGCTTGTTGGATACATCATCCATCAGAAAAAGCAATTCTTTCACATCCCACTACTGATTTGTTGTTGTTGTTTTTTGTTTTTTTTTGTTTGCAGAAACCACATATGGAGTAAACTGTTTCCGCCTGTTCCAACACCCAGCAACAAATTCAGAGATCCCTTCCCAAATGACTACGAGGTAAAATAACATTTTAGTCCTTTTTTTTTTTTTTTTTTTTTTTTTTTTTTACTAGGAGGAGTGCTTGTGTTTGTGTGCTGCTCTTTCCTTGTAGGGCTGGGAGCGTGTAGCTTGTTACTGCTCAGTTAAAGCCTTTTGACCTCTTAGCATTTCTGATGTCCCTATTAACTGCGGACTACATTGTCAAATGTCTTGTGCAAAATGTGCCAAACGGGAAATTCACGGGTGCAGTTAACGTAACGATAACGCACAGCCCTGCCTATGGATACAACACCAAGTTATCCGTCGAATTTAGCCATTTGGGAGGCTGTTTTTGCAAGCAGGACTGCTGCGGGCGGGTCTCACCTGCCCGGGTGGCCAGCTCTGCTGAGGACAAGTCCCGCTCTGCAGGAGCTCTGCAGCTGCCCTTCTTTGTAGGTGAAGTGTTTCGGGGGGGGGGGGGGGGTGGTTTAAGGACAAACCAAAGGATTAAGTGCTATTGCAAGTGCTTTTCTAATACTCAGCGAATTTCAGGCACGCGGTGCCGTACCTATGGCTCTGCCTTTTGTTGCCCCTTCCACCGAGCAGGTAGCTCTGCCTGGGCAGGGAGTGGAAGGTTGACTCCTGGAGAGCTGATTTATTTTGTGAAACCTAACAATGAGGAATGTTCTGGTCCTACTGTTAAGCCGGTCTTAAGCCTTACTATGGTTGCTCTTACCTCCTGGTAAATACATTTGCCTTACAGATAAGATAAAACTCCTCGTTGTCTGCTCGAGGGAAGCGCTGCTCAGTAACTTGGTTGTAATTTGTCCTCTTAGAATAGGAGTTGGGTTTTTTTGGGGTATTATTCTTACTCCACGGTCTGGTCAAGGAAACAGGCTTAAAAGATTATCATATGACGTTTGTTTTTAATTAAAGCCACTGGTGTAAAGTGACACAACGGAGGGTATCACAAATCAGAATAGGAGAAATGGCAAATATTAACACTGCAGCTAGAAAAGGTGAGCTTGCAAAGGCTGCCTCACACCACCAAAAAGCAGCACGGCCTTGTGTTTGGTCGCCTCTTCGCTTCCAGTGAGCTTGCTGCGGGTAGGCGATGCTGGCTGGAGGCTCTCGCTGGCACCGGGGCCGCGAGGGCCGTGACGCCGGCCCGGAGAGGTGAGGACACGCTCCTGAGGTCACCCAGGAGCGTGAAACCCCAGCGACCGTTTCGGTTCCCAAGTTCGCAGCGTGAACCGCGGGGCGAGGTGACGAAAGCCCCACACCCCCCGCCCTGCCCCGCGGGGTGATGGCCGCACGGCCCGTGGGAACCGCGCTGGGCCCCGAGGAGCCGCTCTGCCTCCCGCCGCTGAACTACTGCTTTCTGCTTCCTGCTGCCGCCGCCCCGGCCCTGCGCGCGTGTTTGCGCAACTCCGCTCGGCGCCGAGGGGTCAGGATGGGGCCCCCGCGTGTCAGCTTCGCTGCTGGGCCTCCAGAAGAATGTGCGTGCCTTGTAACGCGCCCCCCCGGCTCCTCCTTGGCTACGGAGGGGCGGCTGGCGGGCCACCTTGGTCAACTGCGTTGTGCAAAACATGCCGAACGGGCAGCTTGTGGGCGCGGGGGGCTGCTGGCTGGGGCGAGGGGCAGAGCAATGAGCGGCCCTGTGAGAACTTCAGTGAGAACGTGAACTTTCTGGAGAAATTCTCTTGACCTCCGTGCTCTTTCTCGGCTCTTACCTCACGGAACGGTTTGGGCGAACCTCCTTTAAACGCACCAACTTGAGACGCGGTGTTTTGCAAACCACGTTGTGAAGGGAGGGCTTTGCAGCATTTGTTTCGTGACGAATATTCAACGCGGGCTTCGAACGGTATGTCCTGACCCCCTCTCTTCAGGACCACGGTTCGGTTGATGACCCCAGCTTACCTCCCAGCTCAAGGTGCTGTTTCCTTTCCAGAGGGCACGTACGTGCACCAGCGAGACGGAGACCGAGTTCGGCAGCTTCGCCGAGGATCTCTACGGCAGCGCCCTCGACGACTCGGTCTTCTGAGCGGCCGCGGGGCTGGCGAGGCTGCGCGGCCCCAGCACGTCCCCCAGCACCGCTGGAGCCGGCTTCGTGTCACCTCCGCTGCGGCGGCGGGTCCATCGGGGAGGAGGATTCGCTTCCACGAGGTGCCTCGCGTAACGATACGCTGCTAAACAGAAAGTCCCACTTTCAGCAGGGTGTAAGTCCAGGGCACAAGGGCTGTGTAGGGAAAAAAACCCCAACCTTCTGGAAAAGAGCTAATGGCCTGACAGCTTAATCTTTTGGATTTTGGTTTTGTTTTAAATCCACTCAAGGTGCAAAATGCAAACTGGGACTTGGCACAGCCCTGTGCGTGGCAGTAAGGTACCAGCCGTGGTCCCTGGCAGCGACCAAGGTGGGTCAAACACTAGGAAAAGAGTCAAAACAGGCTGTACAGAACCCCAGGGCTCTCACCCGCGGTGCTGCACGGCCACGGCCAATCCATCATGAGACTGCGGACCCGCAGCTGCCCTCCACCCACCCAGTTTGTAACGAAACAGCGTGAACTCAGCCAATAACTTGAATAACCTCCACGGAAATGCAATTCATTGATAAAGGGAGCTGTGAGCCCTGCGGCCAGACCCCTCCTGCGTGGGGACTGCTTGCACGGTGCGATGGCCAGGCTGTGCCCGACGTGGCAGTGTCCCTCTGGTACTGAGGGGAGGTACTGACGTCTTGCTTTGTAAGGAAACACGGCACCGACTTTGGGTGTGGGGAAAAAGCCCTGTTGCAGGACTTTAAGCCCTGAAAACTTCTGGATTTTATAGACTATTTAAGACAAAGTCAGTCTGATTACGCAATTAGAGCCTTACTACTTCTGTGCACGAAGTCAGCACCTTGCCGTGCTGCTTTCATACGCACAGGCAGCACAGGGCCGTGTTAGTTGTGTGCACACAGCTGGCACCTCGCTGCTACAGCTCCCGAAATCTCAGAGTTTGTGCGGGGTGGGGGGCAGAGGGCAGGTTTTGCAGGTGGCCTGGAGGGTGCTGCACGGGTTGTGCGCGCTGCAGGCACACCACCATTTACCTGCTGTGAATTCACAGCCTAGGAACTGAAAACTGGTTTGGGAAATAGCTCTGAAACACTGCCGAAAACTGACAGAGGTCTCCCGCTCGCAAGCCATGGGCAACCGAAGAGCCCCCGCAGAGCCCAGGGCTGCCAGCCCAAACCCCGCCAAGCCCAGACCCTGCTGCGCCAGGGAGATGGGGAGACCTGGGGAAGGGAACAGTCCCACTCTCAGATTTTTTCCTGTGGGATTCCAGGATATTGGTAAAAATGTCTAAGCTCGTGTAGTTTCGCCGCCATGCGGACACTCGACTAACGATACCCCGAAGCCTGCCGCACGCCTCTCCTCGGGCGTCCTGACTGTCCAGCACGCAGAGGAGTCCTTGCTGTTTGTTCTTCACCTGCTTCGTGGAAGTTTTATTTTTTTTTCCTTCAAGTTATTTTCTTCCTTCTTGTAAACTGGAGACTCGCGGTTGGCTCATGTTCAGTCCAAGGCTCCTCTGCAGGCTCTTGCCTTTGACATCAGCTGGTGGCATCTGCAAAAGGACAAGAAGGGATTGTTTGTGCTTCCCAGCGCAAGAGAGCGAAGCTTAAGGGAGGGAAAAAAAAAAAACAACAGAAAAATGGCACAAACTAATGAACTTCCTCAGTTGCACCTACAAAACGAAGCTCAGCCTCGGAATGCAGAGTTTTCTAGTGCACAGTAATTAAAGAGACCGTGCCAAGGGCCTCTGGGGCGCTCTGAGCTGCCAGGAGCCGGGCTCCTCCTTCCTGTGCAGCTTCAGCAGCCTTCGGGCAAGTTTGAAAATCCGAGCCCAACACTGCAACCTGTTTTTCTTCCCTGTCTGTTGTTCCATCTTAAATGAACTGTTTGAGACGGTGTCCTTTCTGTTTGTGATTTGTTTACTTACATTGTGTAACGCATGAAGGGAGTTACCGAATAAACCTCGTGCCTGAAACCACTTGAACAAACTGCGGCTTTGACCTCTCTGGCTACGTACCACGAAGCTCTCCTGTTCTTGCAGAGTCCTTTCTGCTTCCAAGAAACCTCCTGCCTGTTCGAGCTGGCCAGAAGTGGGGTTAAGCGTATTAACAAAGAATAAAAAAAAAAGATCTGACCCAGAAAGTGAATTGTTTGGAAAGTGCCAAACGTAATGGAGTTCCCAGGTGCTACAGGCTAAAATTAACGATAATAAATGAGCCAGTTCTCATCTGGGTGAAATAGCAGGGCTCCATCAAAATTAATGCAGCTCATTAATATAACAATATTTGTGCCTCAAATGTCTCTCCTGCGTGTGATTTTAATGGATTCGAGGTGCCCAGCTTTAACAGTCTGAAATCAGAATTTCATTAGTAAAATCCTAAAAGTGAGACAAAAGAGAATTCATTTACTGTAAATGTATTTTATGTCATGCCTTCAAGTGGCCTAATAAGTCAGATTTCTAAATATAATTTCTCTCCCATTAATGGCAAGATATTGCAGAGATTAATGCAATAAATTTAAGTCTATTTTGCACGTCAGCCATGCGTTTGGCCGTGTGAAAGCGCGCGTGTGAACGCTCAGCACTTACCAGCGAAGGCAGCGGCAGCCTCAGGCAGCCGGGGCGATCCCGGGGGCACACGGGCAGGAGCTGGCGGGGAAAAAACGTGCTTCTGCGTTGCAGCGTCAGGGGTGAGGGCTGTGCCTCACGGGAGAACCACGCCAACAACTGCAAGGGGCTGGCGATGAGGAGGAAAGCCGTGTGGATGTTCATCCGATCAGCGTGGGCACGGCAGGTCCTCGCTGCTTCCAGGCAGGACGAGTTCCCGCGGGGACGGGCAGGGCTCGGTGGCTTTGAAAGCTGGCAGAGCCGTCTTACCCTCACTCTGGTGAATAAAACTGAGCTGGGGTAAAGCAGCAGGAGCATCTTCATTTCCCAGCGCTGCCTGGTGCAGGGGGGCGGTGGGGGAACTGTAATAAAGAACGGCTACCTAGCCTTTAGAAAACTAGCCTTTAGAAAACCAGCTTTGAGAAAACAACTGCTGACCAGCCTTTAGAGACAGGGAGGAAGGCCAATTTGTACTAACCCTTATGCACAGATCCATTGCTGACTAACACACACTTCAAAGATAAGGATGAAGCAGAATCCGCCCAGCGCAGGACACCCGGTGGAATCCTCCCGTCAGACTGTGGGGCTCAAGGAACATAAAGGCCTGAGCAGGAGAGACAGGGAGGGCAGCGAGCCAGAGCTGGTTCTGTGAACTGGAAAAGCCCCAGGATGGTACAGGGCATTGCCACAGGACAAGTTCGAAAGTTGAACCCTGGGGAAGACTTGACCTTCATCCCCAATGACCACCAAGGACCCCTGATGGGGGCGTAACTTGGGCAGATTGAGGCGGGACTATGGGAAGAACTTATGTTAATGAATTCCTGGAAATAATTAGAATAACCCAACCTTTTCTTAGAAATGTAATGAACAAACATGAAAGCTGTGAACATAAGGCAAGAATCCCAACGCTTGGGCGCGCACGGATGGAAGGAGCCATCCCCCGGGCTGCCCGGCGCCGCAATAAAGAATCCCTGCTGGATAACGCTGAGTTGTCACTGAGTTTTCTCGGATTCAGAACCCAGACTGAACCAGCTCCACCTGTGCAGGATGAGGAGAGCAGCTCGTGGCAGAGCTGCCTCCTCACAGGCCTTACACTCGGAGCGAAGAGTCTTCATTTCGGGCAGGAACAGAGAGAAAGCAGCACGTCCAGTTCATCCCAGGCCATTTGCTCTCACCGCCCCGTGCCGCCGGCGAGCGCTGCAGCGGGGAGTGCAGAGAGGACAGGCCACGCTCAGGGCTGCGGGTCGCATTTTGCCGCTGTTACACCAGCCCATACCGCCGGTGAAGCTGTTTGTCCCCAAATTCCTACATCAGTTACAAGTTTTGTGCCTGGAGCGCAGAGAAATATTTATTCTGAGGTGTTTTTTTTTTTCTTTAAACCCAGCTACAAACCCCATGAGTTCCTCCTCCTGTATTTTTCCCCACGGCCACAGGAGCAGCCCCCTCGCCCTCCTCTAGAGGTGGCAATCTGAAATTTGCCTTTTAAAGACTGACTTGTGCCACCAGGCCTTTCTATTTTTAAGCTTCATTGACTGCAAAGCGCAATATCGCTCCCTTCGAACCGCAGAGCACAATCGCACGACTCCTGCGCCGCCACCCCTAAAAATCAGAATTGGAAAAGGGGTTGGGTGGATTTAGCCATTTCAAGCAGCGTACCCCCAAATCCTCAGAAATCCACCAAGAAAACCAGAGAAGCGGTGCTGTACCCGGAGCGGGGTTTGCTCTGGGCGCAGGTCAGCGATGCGCAGGCTCCACGCTGAGAGCACCAGCCCACACGGGCTGGGAAAGGTCATGACTTGACATGCGGGATAACAGACATTATCACCCCAAATTCACCCACGTAGATTATATTTTTTTTGGTCAGTTTTGAAAGCTGAATGCGACCAGAGATGTAGAAACAGATTTTTTTTTTTCTTTTCCCCCTGCCTCCACAAAGTTTTGACTTAAACCAATTCTTCTTTGGTATCTTCACATCAGTGACAATCTCAGCAGGCGCTGCCTATGGCCGTGGTGAAATTTGTCACCGGGTGGAACGGAACGTGGAGGAAAAACGCTCCTGGAAGACAGGTATCTTTACAAATGACAGAATATTTATTACCAATACCTTTAAAAAAAGATTACATCTGCTAGATCACTGATAAATATCATTTACACTGGGGAGAAAACTACAGAAGCTTTTTTTTTTTGTTCCATTTTTCTTGGTTTTGTGTTTTTTTTTTGTTTGTTTTTCTTTTCTCTCTCAATTTTTTTTTTTTTTTTTTTATTTTATTTTACATAGAAGTAACCATATCAAACTAAGAAAGGAACACAGCTTGAAATACTGACAATATTTCTCTGGTCAACACCCCTGACTTTTACACAAGTGGAATCCTGATTATGAGTTACTGAATAAATATATTTAGAAGGTCTAAAAGTTAACTGTATCATTTTGTAAGCAAAAAAGACAAGTTACAGGCAAATCCAAGCTATCAGGAAAAAAAAAAAAAAATAAAACCACTGCAGCGCATTTAAACTTGAAAATTTTATAGAAAATGCCGTTGCCTTTTGCTAGCGTTATCTCATCTGAGTGAACTTACAAAATTACCCCGTAGTAACAAACAGTCCTTCTCTTAAGAAGAATTATTTTGCCGCGGATATCGTCGTTTTCCGGCGTGACCCTATTTCGCCTTCAGGCCTCGATGAAGAGTTTTGAGAGAAATGCAGAGCTCCCAGCAGGGCACTGCCGGGAGAACCCCTCGCCCCGCGGCCAACCTGCCCCTCCGTGGGACCCCGACGCCCGGCCCCGCTCCTCGGACGCTCTCCGCTCCGACCAGACTTCCTCAGCGTTTTCCAGACACTGGCGTGACGGAGGATGACGAGTTGCGATGTTCCAATGCACGTGGAAAGCAAAGCGCGTGTTCCCGCCACGAGCCCAGGGCAGCTTCACGTCTCGGAGTCGCTGTATTCGAATTTTCTGGGAAGAAAATCCCCAACAGCGAGGTGGATTTCGCCAGGGTTACACCCCAAGGTGAGAAGAGCGTTGTTCGCTCGCTCCTTCGGGTACCTGTCTGTCCCTTTTTGTCACTAGAGGCAGAGCTCGCACCTCTGCAGTACC
Source organism: Leptosomus discolor (assembly GCF_034619465.1). Taxonomy (NCBI): domain Eukaryota; kingdom Metazoa; phylum Chordata; class Aves; order Leptosomiformes; family Leptosomidae; genus Leptosomus; species Leptosomus discolor. Next base: position 2,754,365 of record NC_141399.1, read on the forward strand.
TTCCTTCCTACCCAATTCAATGCTAATTATGATAAAGACAAAGCTATTTCAAGGCAGTAAAGATGGACCCTTGCTGCGTGATGCCGGAATATTAGCTACATGTCCTGTAGTCCACAACCAACCCAAATTCACGTCTGTTTTCAAGATGATAGCGTTCTGAGTATTTTGAGTTGGACTTGCTTGGACCTCTGAATAAAACATCACATCTTGTGTGTCATGAGCACTTGATCTAACACAGGAATCATTGTAACCTGCCATTTAAATTACAAACCCCTTCTGGAACAGTTCTGCCTTGCCCAGCCTTGTGAAACTGTACAGTAAAGTTGCAGCCAATTTACGAAGAACAACTTTGAACTCTCCATCCTAAAGGAAAAAATTCCAAACAATATTTTCATGATAATGTCGTCCATAGCATTTTATAGCAGAGGAAAAATTAATATCTACATCATATGTTAACTTTAAAAAATTCTATAAAACACTAAATATATAATAAAAAATATGCATATAAGGACATATGTAAACTGCTTTGGTAACATCATATTACAGATGTTTTCAGTGCATTGCAGAGTTTCCAAGGAAACTTCAGACAAAGCTATATTTGCTTTGAGGAAGTACTGTATAATGCCATTCCTAAAGAAGCATAAACATTTTTCCAGTAGTAAGATGTACTCAAACCACAATATTACTTAGTACTGGGTGTCTTCAAAACAACTAGCTAAATGTTGCTTATATTATAAACAAGAAGTCCTTTATGCAATTTTTGTCATAAACTGGACCGAGCTGTGAGCGATATCATTATCGTGCTGATGGCCGACAGGGTACAGGCGCTGGAGGTCGAAGAGCCGGATCCTCTCGCGTAGGCATCTGGGTGAAGGAGAGAGGGGCGAGAAGATAAGCCAACGGGGAAGAGAGCACCCTTCCCCAACCCAAACCTGCCCCCCCCGCCCCCAGATTCTCCTCCGACGGAGCGCGGCGGTGGCGGGAGGTGAGGTGGCTGCCGGGAAGGTCGCCCCCCACGCGCAGTCCCCTCCTCCTGCTTCAATAACCTCCTGTTTCCCGGGTTTCACCTCTTTAACTGCATTTTTGGTTTAATTCCGGCTGCTGTTGCGTGGAGGCTACTTTCACAATTATATTACTTTATGGCCTGTTTACTTATTTTTATTTTTATTTTTCCATTTGGACGATATTCAAGCTGTTCCTTATGGCACCAGCCTGGCAGGAACCGCGTCCTGGAGGAGCTGCATCCCCGCTCTGTGGCCCGCTGCGTTCAGCCCCATCGGAACCGGCGTGTGTTCCTGCTCCCCCTCACTCTCCTGCGCCTGCTGATTCAATTCCCCTGTATGGTTTATGTAGCCACAGCGTACAACCACAGTGGAGGTAATTCTGATCTCACTCAGGGTGTTTTTCACATTGCTCTAAGTTTAATGCCACATTCCTGCATTGCAGAGGCTCCTGATTTAATGCAGCTTATAAACTGAGGCATTATTAATGGAAGATGGGACATGGAGATTTTGCAAAAGCAATGTTGTGTAATAAAATACTCTCTTTTCTGCTTGTTTTTCTACACAACCTCATTTCCCTAAATAAATATTTATGCATCCAGCACACAATGGGAGATGGCTATACAGTACCCTTATAAATTTAAAAGCCTCTGAACACCCCATTTTGTATTTTGTTACAGTGAATTGCAGTGGAACAATATATTCAACACATACAGGAGTATGGAAGTAAGACAGTCTAGAAATCTTAACCACAACTAGAGCTACTCAGGATGAAACCAGAGCCATGGGCTGGAATGACTACTGGTCCCAGGTAAGTCTGGGTTTCAGCCTGGGAGATGGCCAGACCTACAGCTTGCCCCTGCTCCGCTTCAAGGCTCTATTTCATCCCCATGTGTAGACATAAAGGGCGACTGGGATGCAGCAGGTCCGTCCCACCAGTGGGTGAGGAGGAGAGGGGCTGGGGACGCTGGTTCCCTGTGGCAGCGGCGGGCACAGACCCCGCTTCCCCCCTCGGCATCCTTACTTGATATCTTTGGAATTCGGATTTGTTCGCTGCTGTTGCCGTCGCCCCCGTCGCTGAAGGGCTTTATCTCTATGATGTAGTCCTCGTTGAACGGCAGGGAGAGCTCCACCGAGGTTTTATTCGTTTCTATGACGGACGTGCTGCTCTGCCTGTTCCACCTGTACAAAACCTGCAGCCAAGGGGAGGGAGAGGAGGAGGCGGAAAAGGGCAGAGATGTCCGTTGCCCCGAGAGCATCCAGCTGCTCTTTCCTCGTCTCTGATGCTCAGACACACGGGCTGGTCACAGAGGGGCTACTGGGACCCCCACAGGGGTTTTGGCTGGGGACCTACACCAGCACCGCGGTGGCAGTGCCTGGGCGGGGAAGTGACGCTGGGGGGAGGGCGATGTTGATGCGCAGCAGGACTCAATGGGGTCTTGGTACCTGGCAGAGCCCCTCAGTGAAATCTTTAGCTCGATCAAGCTAAAAGAAATCCTGAGGCTTAGGTAGAGACATCAAAACCTCTTCTGATGTTTCTTCAGGAAACTGAGTTGTATTTGATGCAGTGCCAAGACCAGATTCCCAGAATAATTGGCTGTTTTGAATTACCTTCTAAGATCTGGGAATTCCACCGATTTAGATCACAAATTGTGACATAAAACAGGAGATTTCCAAGGGGGGAAAAAAAAAAAAGGGCAACGTTTTGGTGTGCTTCAGGAAAGAAACCTGGCTGTGTTATCCTAACAGTAAGTTAAAAGAGGACTTTTTAGAAACCCACTAGATGGAGTTTGCTTTTTCAGGGCGATGAGTCTCTCTCACCCCCTTTCAACTGACTTCTTAATTTGCATTTCAAACCTAAAAAATGTCGTGAAAAGTTGGGCCAAACTGCTGAGGTTCATCTGAGGTTTCGACTAAAAACCCTGAGGAATTACTTATTTTTGATAATCCGATACAGTGCACCAAAGATACTTAAAAGTTAGCGCAGAAATTCAGGCGAGCTGGCAGAGGCTCACAAAGCCGACGCCGCTGGCACTCCAGACTGCGAACAGAACACAAAGCGTGTCCAGGTTCTTCATCGTTTCAAGCTCTGGTGGGAAACGTCTGCACAACTCAACCCCCACGGCAACGGCTGGCAAGTGCACAGCGATGTCTTCTTTGGGCCAAATTAAACCCTTGTGTAAGATGACAGAGCTGAATTCTTCCCAAGATTTCTCTCTAGTTAAATTATACCCCATTAAAACTGCTACTAATGAGGATTCTCTTTCTTTTCCTTTTGGCTTTGCTTTCTGGAGAAAATGGGAGCTATTAAAAAAGCATTTTATTTATCTGCAATTAAGGAGTCAACTACAGCCTTCGGAAGGTTTCCACCGGAGGCAGGAGAGCAGTCCTGCAGGTGGGAGCTTCGGAGGGAAGGAGCAGGTGAAGGCCCGTGGGCTGAAGCCCGCATGGGCGCCCACAGGGACGAGCATCGCCGCGGCGAGGGCGAGCGGCCGGCAGAACGAGCTGGCTCTACACAGCCACATGGCCTCTCTTTCTGGAGGAATGCTCCAGTTTTAAGCTGGAAAACCATGCAAGCACCATGAAAAACACCTCATCTGGTCATCTTGTAAGCCCCAACTTGACATTGGTTTCTTGGAAACGTTCCCTACAGCCCCAGCCCTACGCGGAAGCTTAGTGAGGATTCACTGCAGGACCAGGGGGTGGTGAGGGGGGTGGGGCAGCTGCCTGTGCTGACAAAATACTCACTTTGTAGCCTCTCACTTCGGACTCGTTGTCCAGCGCTTTCACTTGGTCCCAGTTCAGTATGATCTTGGAGTCGGACGAATTCCATATGATGTTCCCAGGGGGCTGACTCGGTGCTACACCAAAATATAAACAGCATTGTACTCCTAAGGAGCACTGGTTCCCAGTTGGATCCCTCCCAGTACCAATGAGGCTTCCACCACCGCAGCTGAGTGAGCCCAGAGTCCCATCGCTCTGGAAAGCTAATGAGCCGTTTCACGGCTCTGTGTCCTTCAGGTCACGGGAGGTGTGACACAACACAGTGCTCTAAATGAAAAAAAGGATTCGGGCAGTTGCTCAACATGCCTGAGACCAGAAGAAAAAAGCCCTCTTGAACGATGAGATAAATATTTAATTTTCCTGCACACAGCTGTGATGTCGGTTTTGCATGCTCTGCTTACTTAACACAGGGAAGAGCCTTAGAGGAAGAAAAAAAAAAAAGCAAGCTGGCAGGTCTTCTGCCCAAAAACCCAGCAAAGAAAAGTCTGAGAGCTCCTTCAGACTCGGGAAAGCTTGTAAACGAGAGAGGGGAGCGCTGGCAGAAACCCTCCCAGGCAAGAGCCCCCCGCGTCCCCACGAACACTCACGTGGCTTTTTGGTTGTGACGTTGACAGCGGCGCTGGAGGGGCCGGTCCCAGCCGTGTTGTACGCCCTGACTGCCAAGTGGTACAGCGCGTTGCCTCGCAGGTTGCCCACCTTGGTGGAGGTCTGATTGCCAACCGTTCGAACCCTTTTGGCGTTTTCTTCCTTTTCGTCGTGCCTCCAACACCGGACCTGAGGAGCAGAGCAGGTACGGGTCTACCTCCAGCTACGGGCTGGCGGCACCCGCTCGTTTCCAGCACTAACTGCGCCTCAGGGACAGATCCTGCACCCTGTTACAATCCGTTCTTGTTCCTTGCTGGAAACCAGCCTGGCTGCAGCGTTTCCCCCTCAGATGCTGCCTGGCTGTGGAAGCACATTCGTGTAGGTTTCCCCCAGCAAGCTCTGCTCTCCATTTCCAGCCAGATCCCACACAGACGGGTGCCTGAGTGTTTACCAGGCGGGAGAAATCTCCGTGCACTGAAGAGACGAAGGAAATACGCCGCGGGAACCCCCCTGCCCCGTGGCAGGCAGGAGCAGCACCGCAGTGACTGCCCGTGATGTACCTCCATGTCTCCTCAAGGCTTCGTACCGAAAGGATGCTGCGCTGTCTTTCCATACCTCATATCCCTGTATTCTTCCTTTGTGCTGGTTCTCCCAAGGGGGAGCCCAAGAAACTTCAACGTCTGAGGCAGAAAGACTCCTGGCCAAAACAGTGGTTGGGGCTCTCGTCGGCTCTGGGCAGAGGAGGTAAAAATAACATTAGGAGTTTTCGATTTTATGTTCAATTAGTCCCAAACTTCAGGGGATTTATTTTCTTCGTTGCAAGAGGAAAAAAGCACTCGACCAAAACAAACTTCCACATTTCAAAACGATGGCCTGTCAGCCTGGGCCAGACAGCACCGCTCCTCTACCTAAGAAATAATAAGATGTCACTACTAAACTCAACCCAGGATACCATGTACTGTAATTAGGACAAGAGGGAACATTTTCTAATCAGTGGACATTAATTCATGCTAAACCTCAGCGGAATTCTTTCCAGATTACATATTACTTTCCCATTAATATCAAAAGATTTCATTACGATTAATGTTATTTTAATGACTATCAAAAGAATTAATCACAGCTCGCCATTTATTATAAATCAGAGCAAGAATTAGGTATCAAAGGATATGTCAAGGTGGACACGAAACCCTTTCAGACCCAGTCAACCCCTCTGCGTCCAGCGGCGGGGCGGGTTCCCGGCTCTACCTTCCTCTGCCGAGTAGACGACGGTGACGGGGCTGAACGGCCCTTCCCCCTTGTTGTTGTACACCCCAACTCTGACTTCGTAGGGGGAGAAGGGCGGCAAGGTCTCGTTGCGGAAGACGTATCTGGCGGCGTCCGGGGAGGCCACGACGGTCTGCATCCAGCTGACGGTGCCGAAGGGGCGGAAGGCCACCACGTACCCAAAGCCGCCGCCGTTCTGCAGCTCCTCGGGCACCGTCTGTGGGCAGGCAGGGGGAGACAGGGCACTTTCAGCCACGGCACGTGCTTATCTCCCCGTCTGCACGCTGGCGATGGCCTCTTGGTCCTTCTAAAGCTACTGCCCTAATCAAGGCGTGAAGAGACGGGAGGCGGCTGGAGCCCTACTGCGCATCTAACCCGAATTCATCCCACCCCGTCTGTGCTGGAGCCTGGCCGCTCCGCGAGCTCCCTGTGGTCAGAGGGGAAAGCAGCACCTCCAGGAGACCCTTCGCCTAAGGCTCAATTCACCTTTGTAGGCGCCCACCTTCCTTCACGGACTAGACAGAGCCTCTGGTAACGACGCGAGTAATTTTAGGCAGTGCAACGTCCAAGTGTCTGAGGTTTGCTGGGGTGAACCAAGGACACGGTTCCTGCTTTCCCAGCACACGCGCAGCTGCTCTCGCACCTTTGGAATCGCACGTGAAGCCCTGAAGAACACATCCTGGCAACGTCCCAGCCAGCGCGGGGCTGGCGGTCCCTCGCTGGCCCGTGGCTACGCAGTGACCCAGAGCACGCCAGCCGACCATCCCCACCCCTTACAACGTGACCTGCTGGAGACGGCGATGGCAGGGAATGACTTGTCACAAACGTGATGGAGAAGGGCAGGTGAGTGCTAGGTAAGCCAGAAGGAACAACCTGCCACCTCCAGGTCACTTCTGGACACACTGACACTTCCTACTTTCAGGCTTGCAGCTCCCTAAAAGCTGCAGCAAACCCCAAAGCCTCAATGTAGTAAAATAACTTGGAATTACGGGCCACTCTCTCGCAGGTGTCCACAGTGCCTGAGCACTTGCAGGAGTTACTTTTTGGTGACTGCTTCTTACCCTGTATTGTAAGGCTCAAAAAACAACCAGACCATCAAGAAAAGGCCTCTAGATATTTAAGAGAGTAAACTGACTGTCCTATCAAAACACAAACTATGTTTTGTACAAATTACATCTCAAATCAACAGCTGACGTTCTTGCCACGTGTGTTCTTGAAACATATTGCGGTATCTTTGGGAGACACGGCGTAGCTAATTAGTCCAACGGAGGAGGAAATTTAGCACGCTGAGCTGTGTGGTAAGGACAAAAAGCCATTTACAGTTTTTTAATAACCTTAAAAATATCTCTGGCGATCCATTCTGCCAGCTTGGTCAGAAACAGTGCTAAGTGGAAGTGTTAGCGTGTCTAGTGAAGTTCATTATTAGGAAAAATATGCCAGCTGCATCATAACATGAAAATACGAGCAGACAAATGACTAAAGTTCTAACCCTGACTGCCTTCAGGAATATTAAACATTTTTCTCCTCTGTATCTCCTCTTGCTGGCTTTCGTTAGCAGCCATGAAAGCCACCATGCAATGCGTTGTGCTCTTAACCATTTGCTGCCACGTATCCCAGCGCAGGGATGAGGGGTGAAGGTTGGGAGCCAGCCACAGCAATTCTCAGCCAGCTCAGGATGTGCCTGGTCTCACAAACACTGTTTTATCCCTCAGGTGGTTCCTGCCTGTCCATGTTCTGCCATGGGCGTACGGACGGGCTGAGAGTCGGGGGGAGCCGAGCTCGTGTCGAAGCAGCGATGGGCAGCTCGGTCCCCTGCCCAGCACTTCTCTGCTGGCTTCCTTTGCATGGGGGCCTGGGGAGGGGAAGGGGTTTAGCTCAATTTCAACAACTGGGCTATTTTTATCACACAACCTGGGCTTTTTTTACTGCAAACCTAGAGAAATCTACAGAAGCTTCACTGGGGTCTGGGGTGAAAGGGTGTATCTAGGTCAGGATTAATGTTCCTCTCAGCTTGGGCTCTACTTACCTCCCAAGTAATCACCAGCTCAGACTTGCTCCCTCCACCTCCACTGACGTTGGCTGGGGTCACTTCAGGAACTGCAAAAAAAAAAGGTGCACGTGGCAACTGGGAAACCAGAAAAGCGCATTGAAATGTAACAGCCCTACACAGCCACAGGACTCTGCTGGCCTTCCCCTGCTGGGTTCCAGAAACGCTGCTAGGAAACGGCTAATTTGCCATGGCAAACAGCACATTAAAAGTATGTCAATAATAGTATATTAAAAGTATGTCAATTAACTTGTGTATTCAGCCACTAATTGTTTAGTTTAAACATTTATCTTCCATAAAAAAGGGCTTTTATTTATTTTCCTGTTTCATATTCTGTTCCATTACAGGCTGAAATGGAACAGAGGAGCCATCTACCAGGGGTTTCCCATAACCAAGGCACATACCCCTGCAGCCACCACGCTGAGCCTACGCCTTGCCGTGACCCCTTCCTGCCAGATCAAAAGACAGGCAGAGCATCAAGGAGCACGAAAGCTCTCAAGGCCGGTGGCTTGTGCTGCAACCCCTGAACACAAGCACTGCTGGAGATCACTGTAAGCTCTGCCTCCAGCAGCCTGAAGACGCAGCGTGGCTCCAGGACGCGGTGGTGCGTCTGGGAGAGGGTCGCGGCAGACCTTCGCTAGGTCCGTGAAATGATCCAACCCACAGGGCAGCCCAGGGTGGTTGCTCCAACACTGATGGCCCGCAGGAGGAGGTCCAGGAACCACAGAAGCTCCTAGGGGGAGGTCCAAGTTACTCCAAGAACCACAGAAGCCCCCAGCATCAAGGGACTGCTGACTCTCCAGCTGTGAAGCTCAAGCTGCTGCTGTCAAGGTGCTCTAGTCTGTGCTCCAGAGTTTCCATCACATTGATCACGGTGAAATAGAGGGACTGCTCTCAGAGTTCATCTCTCTCATCAAGGGATACTGGGCAGTGTTTTCCAAAAAACTTGCCCGAATACCCTTTTTCGGAAAATCATTGCTTTCCGCAGGGAAAGGGGGTGAAGTCTTCCTATACTCCAGGAGTCATGGAGCGAGCAAAAGAGCCCATCAGGCGCTCCACAACTTCCCCTGCCTGTTCTGTGCACACATGCTAGGAGGGAGGAGAGCAACGGGTGCTGATGCGCACTTGTTCGACAAGATTGAACCCAGTTGCCCACCACTACTTACGAGCTTCTTCAGTTCTTCTCTTCTCTGAAGGTCTGCTGGGTTCTCCAATCCCAATCATGTTGGCAGCCACTACTCGGAATTCATACTCGACCCAAGGGTTCAGACCCACCACTGTCGCTGTGAACGTCCTGCCATCGATGATCTCTGGAACTAGGAGACAGCCACGGGTCAGGAATGCAATGAAAGCCACTAAAAGAATTAAAGGCTGCTGAGAAAAGGTCATACCTGATACCCTTAAAAGTGAGGGATTAATGTAAATACGAAGTAAACAAAGATTGATAAACCTTTTCTCATTTTTCCAACGTTTTGTTAACTGCAAGGAAGAGGCAGCATTAAAACATTGTGCTTGTAGCACAGAAATTTCCTGCTATTACAGAGTTCCTCCTCAATGGCCACTTTTTGAAAACAAAGTGTCAAGACAACGGGTTTAAAGGGTTTTTATTTTTCTCTTTTTAAAACACAGTTCCCTCTATTTAATGGTTACTGGAACAAAATTAACCTCTGAAGGAATGAGCAATTACATCATGGGACTTTTCCCTCTATCAGGAAAATAATTCTACTTAAAGGCAGGCCAGATGACACGGTCTCTCCCTGAGGGATGTCTTTACAGATGACAATTACTGTTGTATATCTCCAGCGCAGCAACAAAAGATAGGAATTCATTCTGTTTTCTCTTAAACATTCATGGGAAAAATGGATGAGTGATAGCACTGACTGGACCCTAAATCTTTGGGTTGCCGAACTTGAAACCAGTTAACAAGACCAGCGCTCTGCAGCCGGTGAAATTCCTTCTCAGGGTGCAGAGCTGCTCCACCCGACCCATGTGTGGGTCCTGATGGATGCGTCTTCCATCGGTGGAGCCCTTCAGGGCCCAGGCGATGGACCTACCTGTGCTCACCGCTTGCCATCCCACCGAGAAGGGGGTCCTTGCTTGCACGACATACATTGTAATAGGGCTGTGGTTGTCTGCTCCGGGCCTCCAGGACAGCTGAGCGGTGGTGTCGGTGATTTCATCTATTGTCACGGCTTCTGGTGGACCTGGGGGACCTGGGGCAAGAATTACAGGAGAGGGGTGCTTGGAGCTTCGCAGGGGCTGAAGGAAGGAGCGCTCTGGTCTTCCTCCCTTGCTCAGGACGGAGGCAAGCGAGTCCCTGCAGAGCAGTTAAGCGCAGCCCCAGCTGTGGTTTCACGGCTCTCGTTGCCTGGACGGGACTGGGAGGTGTGGGGAGATACACAGACCCAGAGATCACCAGCTTCACCCGCAGCCCCCCGGGGCCTCCACGGGAGCAGCGGCACCGTGGCACGCCTGGGCTACCCGGCAGAGCAAGGCACTCGCTGCAGCTCTCGGGATCAGCTCCACCACCTCACATCTGCGGCTTTAGATACAAGTACGAGCTCTGGCGGCAGCCTGGGTGCACCCAGAGGCTGACGCAGAACGAAGGGCCTGCCTGTCCTCAGCATCGTGTCTGAGCAGGGACCGGGATTTTTACAGGTTCCTCTGAACCAGTAAAGCACTGTCGGACACACCGATCAGAGGGGACCTCTCTCCTGTACCCTATGGCTGTCACTTCAGTAGTGGTACCTGAGATGAAGTCTCTCCCCAGAAGCACCATCCCATGCAAACTCTCTTGCAGTTCACTCTGTGGACTAAAATTACTCTCATATGATATTCAGAGAGTTGGACGTGTCTAAATATCTAAAATACCCTGAAACCTTCCAATATCCTGTCTTTAAAATAGAAGTTTCAGTGGGTCTACCCAGATTTAATGTCTCAGAAATTAAAACTTTAAACGGTTTTGCTGGGGGGAGTAGCTACACAACGCAGCCTCACGGAGCAGTCCGCTCCTTCGGTCGCCCACCGCAAGTTACACCAGAGAAATGAAATTTCCTTGGATCTGTCACAAATTACTCCTGCTGCTTGGCAGAGGCTGAAACAAACTGTCTTCGCTTCATGGCCTGGAATAACCATGGTTATTCCCAACATTTCAGAATATACTTCTTTGCAGGGCGCAGGCTACAGCAGGGCAAGAGAGGGAAAAATTATCAGTTAGCGATTCACCAAACATTTCTGGGCTCCTGACAGACACGTGCTTCGGTGAAAAGATCCAGTCCTGAACAAGTGGGCTGATCTGTGTGTACTGGTGCCAGGGGTTACTTCTGTATGCACTTCTTTGATATTCCCTGACATAAATAACTGATTTTTATTCTAGAATCTAATCTCTTATTATTTTGACATAACTCCAATGTTTAAAAAACTTCTAAAAACTATTCTGAGGGCTCTACTTGTGCACCAGCTATTCACCCCCCACTCCAGTCTCACAGCCCAGGGATATTCCCCAATTTTCCTCAGTCAGTGAGACAGTACAGCACAACTCTCAGCGCAGCCATGGGACCACTGGCCTAGAGAGAGACGTCCCTGTTGATGCTTTCAGGGAGTGACAAGATCAGTATTTTTACCATCCTCAAGGGTCATTTTCTTGTGAGAATTTAATGTTCCTCCTGTTTGTTTACAGAGCCAGCACTAAGGAAATTACCTAACTGAGGCGCCCATCAGCAGGCTGTTTTGAAATGTTTGTGCAAAACGAAAAGAAAACAACAAAAGAATTAATCTGAAGTCATGCTGCAGCAAAACCCGAGAGTCAGTGTATCGGGGAGCAACAGCTTCGCTGCCTCCAGGGGCCTGGCTCTTTGTACAGCACGTGGCTGGGAACGTCTGCGTTCGTGCTCCTATGGGGGAAACGTGGTGAAAAGCATAACAATATTACGAGGAGAACAGAAATCCCAGCTCCAGACAAGGGCACAGCCCTCAACAGCAGTTCAGGGCCTGATCTCACACACTTCACCCTGGCACAGCTTTGATAAAGAGGGAATTTCTGACTTCTTTTTCATGCTCTTCTCCTTTCACTGAGTTGCCTGAGAACTTCTGTTGCAGGGAGAAGGGGCAAACTATGATTTTGCTGGGGTCTACAAGAACTGAGGGCAGCAGGTACGAAGGAGCACCAAAGCTTGCTTCCCTCAAAGCTAACGAGCAGGGAAATATATTTATTATAAGGATCCAGACTCAAGCTAACTAATTGCATCTCTGTTAAAGTCATACTTACAGATGGCCTCTGTAGGGTAACGAATAGACTTTGAAATAGCAGTGAAGTTACTAAATCACATTTATTCTAGGAACGGAACGATATTGCTGGGCAGAAATGCAGTGAACAGGCTGGACGCTGTTTCTGCCGCACGGTTCATCAAATAAATGAGCTCAGTCGGTGCAAGTCGTGCGTTCAGGACACAAACACGCACTAAGTGTGTCTGTCTGCGCTGCCTGGCTGTTGCACGTACGAAAGGATCTTTATATGCGCTGTTTGAACGTGTACTGTGAACCCCAGCGTGTACTTAGAGCTTATTTCTTAGATTAATTACAAGATGCTGGGATCCCAACGAATGTCTCTCAGCCCAGGAACTGTCTTACCACCAGCAGAAGATAGAGGGGAAAAAAAAAAAAAAGAAAGAAATTTTACAACAACAACAACAAAATTCAAATACCTCTTACAATCAGGTCTGCAGCAGCCGATAGCTTGTCCACACTCGTTTGCACCATGCAGACGTATTTCCCAGCATGCTTCAGCTGGATGCTTCTGATCATCAAATCACCAGCTGAATCCTGCTGATAAAGTAGGGAAAAGTGGCTACAATTACTTTTTAATGAGCGCTAAACATCATTATCACATGAAGGACACTGTGACTAATGGATTTACTTTACACTGGCTGATGAAAACATTAGTAATGCAAGCCGTGGCCTATTAAAATTATGTGAGCCTGCCTTGAAGATAAGAGCGGGAGCGTTTCTAAAATTACGGCTCCAACAAGGGGCAGGGGAGCCCCGTTTGGGTCCGTTAAGCACCTTCCCCATCAAAACAATGGGACAAAGCTTATGTAGGGCAGGTCTGCTCCAGTTCCTCCTTTATCTCTCTGGATATCCAATTTATAGCCTCTCTGGTGTTCAGATGCCCAACTTGTGTCTACATCTATTTCGTTAGTGAAAACCAGCCCAAATTATGAGACATCTGCAATAGTTCCACGGCTTTGTATTGCAGCCAGCATTTTGATTGCCCGGCGTTTTTGTGCTAAAGATCACGAGAACAGCACTCTCCAAGGAAATCTTGCATCACCTAACAGCGGTAATTTGTTTTCCAAACGCCAAGTGCATGTCTGATTAACTGTTGAATAGAACTAATTAGGTTTCTGTATGTATAGGAAGCTGAAAACTCTCTCTAAATTCTTCTCCAGACACAAAGCATGCGCTACATTAGAAATCTCAGGGTAACCTTGTGATTGTGGCTTTCTGACTGAAGAATATTAATAAAGTTTGTAATTTTAGCTTCGCAGGCCAATCAGGCGCAGTCGCCGGGAAGAGCCGTCGCTGCTGATGTGCGCCCCAGGCACCAATCTTTAAGTGCATCTTTTAATGATTTCTTCTAGGGATAACAGCAAGGCTTGTAAATTGTATTTCCTTTTCCTTTCAGCATTAAATTTCACTCCTGACAAATGTAAACACGGACCGCCAGTCTGCCTGAAACCCAGCGGAGCACGTGTCTCTGTGAAACCTCCCTCAGAGCAACACGCAAAACCCTTTCCAGTTTTCTACCGCTGCTGAGAATCCGCTGCATTTCTTTCCTTCTTTCTCTTGCTACCTTCACCCAATGAAAGTGGAAAAAAAAATCATCAGGAAGGATAAGAACAGATTTTTAAACTGCAGCTAAGTTAGAAATCGAACTCCCCAAGCCCTGCCTCATATGCGACGGGCTAAATTAGGCGGAATCTGAACTGCGAAGGAAAACATTATGGTTACAAAGGAAAGCAAACTTTTTACCCATCTTGCAGACATAGCCCTGTGAAATCGTTGCTCCTCTCTTAGTAAAAATTATTTGGAAATTATTGTGAGTCAGAAGAATGGCATGAGAAGCTGGGGCAGGTCTGACAGATGTGTTACCTCCTCACGTGAACCCCCTTTCTAACAGACGGCGTCCTGAGGTACCTCCTATAGCACTGACCCTCTCTGGTTCCCAAAACTCATGCCACAACATCTTCAGGAAATCTAAAACTATTAGAAAAGCTGAAACAACCTGCTCTGTACAACCGAGGTAAAAGCAGAGAAAATCAAGGAGGTGAGGACCATCACAGCACCCTTACCTTGCTGCAGGCTCTCCAGTCCCACACCTTCCTGGAGAGGCAGAAAAGGGCAAATGACCCAAACAGATTTTCTCCTCTACTAACAAAGGAAAGTAATTCCTCCCTTCTCTACCTTTTCCTCACCAAACCTGCCACTGGATCATGATCTTGAGCAACAGGGGTGGCCAGGGCTGTATTTAATGAGCAATCTAACCATCATTTCCCACCTGACACTCCTCCTAGCGATTGGATTTCCATGAACGTGATGTTTTCAACCTTCAGATAAACAATTCTCTGGACATTGCAAAAGTCTGCATTGTCCGTGAGTACTGACTGGGTTTCCCACAACCAACCAACCCAAAGATACCAACGTGACACTGCCAGGAAACGTGCACAGATAACACTGAAAGAAATGTCATCTCTGACAGCTGGTGATGTTGGTAATACTATGCAGGTTACTTTGTGTAGAGGAAAAACACTTATTCTAAGCACGTGGTCACAAGAGGAGGACACAGAGACAGATAAACATGCCAAGAAACACTGCCTGAACAAATTTGAGGATATCCTCTGATTTCCCAACTGTGTTCTGCGTAAATACAAAGTTCTACAATTGTTGTATTTTGCATTTCTTTTACAGCCAGAAAAAAACCTGCTATGGACTTCTTCCTTGAACGAGAAGGCAGTTTTTTCCAATGAGAAAACATATGCTAGTTCTTCTGACATACGTCCCACCGCAACGTGAGCGAGTCATTCGTGCGAGCAGAATTAAGTCATGTCATTAAGGAATCGTAACAATTCTACGCCAACGATAACGAAGCAGTAGCAATGTTCATCTTCTCAGTCGATGACATAACATCTCCCACTATGAACTTAGTCAAGTCCAGTCCTTCTGTTTATAGCACTTTGCTGTGTTACCTACTTTTATTACGGTGAGAGTGCTTCAGCATTAATACTTACCCCTCCAACTCTTTCGAAGTGATCCCCGTCTTTTTCGAAGTCTATCAGGTGTCCATTAAATGACCAGGTAAACATGATGTCTAGCGAGTGATCATGAGACACCTGGCAAGGCAAGACAATGCTTTCTCCAACAGTGACATCCATACTGAAAGGTGACACCATAACCCGGGTTGCATCTACAAACAACGTAGAAAACAAAGGTGAAAATAAAAAAAAAGCATTAATCCTGTCCTCCTGAGAAATGGAGACATGAGGAGCTGAAAAAGATCCTAAGCAGACTACCACAGCTGCAGCATTGCCAGCAGAACTTGAAAAATCTGCAACGATCACTTAGGAAGATCCTTAATACAACAAGTGAACAATCACATCTCTGATTTTTTACCCTCTGATACCTTTCTCTTTTTGTTGGATTGAAACACTACTAATAAATCCTCCAGAATCCTCTTCGAGCCACCATCCTGACGAACATGGAGAAAAAAGGCTGGAAAAGAGCGCAGCAGATCTGAAAGGCTGGGTTAAGATCTTTGAAAAAGCTTGGAGATCGGAGATTATTTGAATCTTCTGACTTCAAAGATTTGTTTCACAGTCATACATTGCTCACCACGGTTATCAAAAGACCTACGTTGTTGTTCCTAAATGAAATGCTGCCTTAAGGGTACTCTCTCTATGTAAAATCTCCAAAACTGGAATGGAGAAGGGTGTATTAAAAACATGACTGGTATGGATCTGCTCTGACCTGGAAAAGGAAAGACTAGACTAACATTATTGTTGTATGTTATGGTCATTGAAAACTCGGTGCTTGTTTAGGGTACTGGCCACGTTCTCGGTCTGATGGATGGCCTTACATTTTAAATCGAGGCAGCTTTCTGTGTGCAAGGAGGGCCCAAACAAAGAGTAAATATAAATGATGAGTGATACCAACCAGACCTTTCACACCATGGAAACCACAACTCGGCCCCAACAAGCCAAGTCCTGTAGTAATGTCAGACAGAGGGGGTTCGGGGTAAGATGTGGCTCTGGGTGTAGTAACTTCTCTGCCTGATGTGCAGCTGATTTGGGTCAGTTAGTACGCCAGACTAACTCACCTCTGTGGCCTTACATGAGATGTCACTGACCCGTTGAAGAAGAACTGAGCAAGCATTTTGGGGAGGTGAAGCAGGAGAAAGGTGAGAAAGGGCATTGTCCTAACCACGGCATTTCCAAAGGAAAGCCCCTAAACCTGCGGGTATCTGCGAGGTACCAAGTTCCATCTGTCAAAGAGGGGCAGCAGCATGTACCAGCTCCACCTTGGGCTTCAGGACTAATCCCTTATTCCCAGCTGGAGTTCACAGGGATCCTTTACCACTGGTTTAATTGTCTGTTTTTCACTTTAGTCGTGCAGTACAAGCAAAATGGTGGCACAGAAAGATGAGCCGTGACATGTTATGCAGATTTCAGCTTCTCATCTGTGCCTGTGAATTCCCTCTGCCTCTAAAGTTAACATTTGTCTTTCATTTCTGTTGACAAAAATACAGTAATTTTTTTTTATACAGGGCCTCAGAGGAACAGAAAAGGAGAAAAAATATTGCTTAACAATGAGACCAAAAGTCTGAAAACCATATACAGACAGATATCTTTCCTTATTCCAAAAGTCTATTCTGCACAGCTGTCATGCTAAACTACTACGAGCACTATTCATTCTCTGGTACATGAAAACAAACTCTCAACTGCTTCTTCCAGAGACTATTGGCCGACTGCTTAATTCTCTGCTAAAATAATAAGGATACAGCCACAAAGATGTGCACTGGGCAGAACTACTCTCTGAAATTCAGGGGATGGGAAGGTGTTCCTGGGTTTTCAAAGACCTTACCACAAGCGTACAGGAGGTGGTGAACAAGATTTCACCACTGACTATACAGACTTCAGATCAAGTCCTCGGGGACTTGGCTGTATTGTCCTGGACAAATGTTCGTTCAGCTATATTTTGATTTCACTTCTAACAAAACAGAGTAACCCTTAGGAGAGCCACAGTAGGTGTTAGGAGCCTCAACTAACTAATATAAGTAAAGCATTTGGACTTTCTCGGGTATAAGCAGTATAAGTGCAGGTTAGTAAAATAACATTTAATTATTGCCTAGACTTAATGACATTGCTTTCGTGTAACCAGGATTTTACAGTCACTTGGGATCGCTGCTACTGAAACTCAAGAAGACCTGGAGCATCCCAAGCTCAGGATGCTACAGAAACGCCTGCACCTGCAGTGGGGCTCGGGAACAGAATCACTTACTAAAATTCCTTTCGGCATCAGAAGTTCATCCTCTGCCCTGCTCAAAGCCTGTATGAAATATTTATGAAGGACTTGACTCCGAGATGAAACGGGTGACTCCCACAAAGCCCGCAGCTCTCCCCCACGAGTCCTGCAATGATCCTGGTCCTTAACCAGTGTCAGCACCGAGGTTTTGCTGTCGCTAACCCTCGCCTCCACGGCGCTTTCTGCAAGTCCACGCCATAAATCTGCTTCTTCCCGCCGCGATGCACACAGTTTATAAACGTACAAAGGATGAAAGATGGGTGTTTGCTGGAGACCTGCCTGCCGGAGCAGCTCGGCGCGGCTCCTGCGGATGCCGCAGCAAACGCAAGTGGCCGGTGCCTCTGAAAATCAGGCCCCCGGGTCTCAACCCCCCAGTCACGTCACGAAGCATCGCGAGCTCCCAGCTGGCCAGCTGATGGGAACGGCTGACACAGCCCGGTGACAAAGGACACGCGGGGAGGGCTCTCCCCCAAGCCACGCTCAGCACAAGCACGAGCCCCCCCTTTCACCCCAAGGAGACGAATGCTCACCCACCTCTTCTCAAGGACTGGGAAAGCTGAAAACCAAACCCATCCCCTCCCCGCCCTTTAACAACCCCAGCAGAGCAGCAAATGGAAAATGTTTTTCCGAAGCCAATTGAGGGCAGCCGAGTGTAGGCACACCTCGGCGAAACGCAGCCAAGTGGTAATCGAAATTATTAGATTTGCATTTTCAAAACCTGTAACATCAGGCACTTTTTAAACTGTGGCAAGCGCTTTAACGATACCAAAATTGTGTTGGTTAGGATCCAAGTCAAAAACAAACAATGCCTCAACGACTGGTTTTTTTTTCTGAGCTAGCTACTCATTTATTTATTGTCCGCTTGCAAGGCAAGAGAGGCAATCTAGGGAGACAGAAACTACGTGAGAGTTGATCTTAATGCTCTGTTACTGCCCTGTCCCCTCTAAGTGCAGGTTATTTTCCTCGGGTGTCAAGGACAGTTAATTTAAAAAAAAAAACAACTGTGATTTTAGTGATATTTTGAGCTGATATTTCTCCTTCGGAGCACTCCGGTGCATTTTGAGACAGTTTTAAAAATAAGGCTGAGAGATGCAGTTGCAGATAAAGGGTAAGAATTTCAAGGAGCAGCGTCACCCCTTACAGCTGCCTGCAGGTTTCCGAGCCCTCCGCAGAGGGAGGCAGCGCCTGGCGCTTCCCGGCTCTCCTTCGGAAAGACCTGACAAAACCCAAGCAAAATCATTCCAGGCCACCTCTGAAAAAGTTCATCTGGCATTGCTGAGGAGTTTTGAGAGGAGAAATGAGTGCAGAGTGCCTGCCCAACGGGAACGCTCTCAGGGGATGAAAAGCCCTCTGTCGTTGGGAGGTAAACAATCTGCTTTTTAGTCTCAACTAGGAAACAGCGAGGGGAAAAAATAACTCCCCTGTACATGCAAACACACGTGGGAGGTGTCCTGGAGGTCTAGCAAACACAGCGACAGCAGATGTGAGCGAGTTTATGCTGACCTGGGCTTGGCTTTGCTCCAGAGAAAGAGGAGACCTTTCCCGCAGAGCCAGGAGAGGGGCAGGAGCAAGGCAGGGCTTATGGCCGGTGCTGGGGTTTATTGGTCCGTGCTGGGGCTTATTGGCCCGTGCTGGGGTTTATTGGCCCGTGCTGGGGTTTATTGGCCCGTGCTGGGGTTTATTGGCCCATGCTGGGGTTTATTGGCCCGTGCTGGGGTTTATTGGCCCGTGCTGGGGTTTATTGGCCCGTGCTGGGGCTTACCCTCTGCAGACTGGGTAGTGGTTGTCTGTAGGTGTCACTGAAGGCTCAGGGAAGGAGGAAAGCTCCCCCTCAGCCTTCCTTTCACGCCAGCAGTTTCAGGAGCACACTTTGTGTGACAGAAACGGCGCTTTTGTGTTCCATGTGCCGTTCTCCTTGCACGCCAACCGGGCTGGCAGCTCCTGGAGTGGCTCAGCTTGCAGCTTGTTGTCGGAGCTGAGACGGTTTGAGCAGCGTGAAAGCTCACGGGGACGGTCCTCAGCTGGAGCAGACCCGCACTGCCACACGGGACAGCTCTGGACGCCACCGCCATCAGCCCCGGCCTCACAAGCGGGGTGCACTGAGGCTATCGGAGCTTTTCTTACCTATTTTTGTCCGGCGTTACATCCCTTAGTTTTATCGCTGCAGCATGTTGTGGAGAATTTGGTGTATTTCTGACCGATTTAGCGCATTTGATTTACATTACAAGAGACTTTAACAAAGTTTTCTTGCTAGCTTTCAGCTCGTTAGAAGAAACGGAGCTGAGCAGCACTTCCCATCCGTAGGAAGGCTGTAATTGCTTTGCTTTGTCCCTTGTCCCCTGCTAAAGGGAGCCCGTCATTAGCTGTCAGTGCCACCCACACCTCATTTCGGGAAGCTGCGCTGCATTTCCAAGCTGCGAACCAGCAGGCTGCAGCCATCACCGGTCCGGTCCGAGGGTAACAATTACCCAATCTGAAAAGGAACCATCCCACCCTCATTTCCTATCGATTGGGCGTCCATTAGGAGGGATTACTTGTTTAGGGTAAACAGCTTTGCATCGCTGTGCTTGTTGCTGTAGCTCACACGGGGCTACGGCGTGTCCTATCGATCTAGAGGACACGACACAGTGCGACACCACCTACAGTGGCACGACGTAAGTGACATAAAACGAGTCAGGGACTGACACTATCAGGGATAATGTATTTTTTTTTTAAAAAATCAGGTCAGTCCAGAGCGTGCGAAGATCTTTTGGATGATACAGGAGGACCAAGGCAAAGCAAGAAGCGCTGTCACGTGTATCGTGCCCATCAGCAAGATTTCAACTGACCCAAGGATTTTTTTCTGCCTAGAGCCAGGCAGACCTGTCTGCATTCAACAGCGACTCAGTGTCCTGTCTCCAAACGTGCTCATTTCCAGTTTGGCTCAGCCGTGGAGGCTGTGTGCTCCGCTCCGCTGGGAAGGGATTCAGCGATGCTAATAACTGCGCTGCCTTTCACTTAAGGCTATCAAAGTGCTTAGTAAACAATGAGATCTGCTTTGCCAGCCCTGGCTGCTGAAGGAACAGAGTGTATTTTGCCATAATAAAAGATTAAACTGTAACATGCTCAGGAGATACAGCTCCCGGTGTTGGCCTCAAATAAGTGGAGCTGAGCATCTCAGATTAAAAAAAAAAAAATTAAAATTATAATGTCATTGTAATGCTGGTTTCTGAAACCTGTCCTCCTAATACCTAAATGCTTATTTAGACATCTATCCCAGCACAGAGGAGGTCAAAGGAGAATGAAGAGAAGGGAATACTCAGGTTTTGACGTATTTATCCAGGGTGAAAAAACCTGAAGAAATCAGAACTCCTCTCCAAAACTTAACAGTGCCTTCAGACTGTTCTACTTATAAGAGAAATTTCCTAAGATCTTGCAAAGGCTTATTCCTTCCTTTCCTCTTTTCACTTTTTTCAAGATTTGTTTGCATTTACATGCTGCTAGGTTCGGTGAATGGAAATTTTGTAAGAGATGGAGGATCCTGCAGTGTATGTCCCTCTCCCCTTTACTCTTTTGCCTAAATAGGAAAAGCCTGCTGTAAACATTCATGGCTTTGGAGGAGAAAGTATTGCAAATGGACACAAACCAGCTAGTGAAAACTGCAACAGCTGCTTAGGGACAGAGGAAACACGGTCTGGTTCTTTAAACGGAGAAAATAAAAGCAGTGTTTGCTTTTGCTGAGGGATATGTACGCTTTCTTCAAGTCCACAAGAAATACTAGTATCCCACCTACTGTACTCAGAGGGCATGGCCGAGTTGAACGGCAGCGAGAGCTCGGAGGCAGAACGGCCAGGGAGAAGGACACCGACTCCACGCTGGACAGGAGACGACCGTACAGCCCACGGCCGTTTCAGCGCACGAGGCTCTGACTCTCTGCCTCACGTATTGCGATAGGAGCATGCCAGGGCATCTGTTAGCTGTTTAATGAAAGCCATTGTGGATGACAAGGTAATTTCAGGTTCAAGCATGAATGCTCAGGTGCAAGAGTTTATGTTCAATTACCAGATGCTTCAAACAAGCAGCTAAGACAAAGGCAAGCGATGCCAAACGCACACGGCTGCATCCACCGTGACAGAAAACGGACACAACGCTGCTTTTCCTCAGGCTGAATTTCCACTCATGTTGCCGACGCTCCTCATGTGGACCCAGGCAGATAAGCAGTAGTTTCAAGTTTGATTAACCATCTAATTACCTAATTCTCTTAAAACAGCCGTTCGTGTTACAATGATACAAAGATCCGGCTCCATTTTTTCCTTATCTGCATGAATTATTTCATGTACAGAATTTTAAAACAGGTTTTTTCTTGTAGATAAACCATAACCTGAGCATTTGGGGCTCACCTTTTCTCTTTTTGGAATGCCAGCATGTTTACCGTTTTCATTTTGGTTTTTATCAGAGGGAGTTAATAAATGCATTGCAGATCAATGTCCTCTATTTGCAATGACATTTCACATTATTCTATTGATTTCAAGGCAAATCATGTCTGGAGCTAACAAAAATCAGTCTTGGAGGTAGAATCATCTGTTTTCTATGAGCAACCAAAGAATCAAAGTCCAATACATGAAAACTTAAATGTGCTCTAATGTTTCTTTCTCTTCTATTTGGGAATGAAAAACATTTATTCAAGACTATAAAGTCAAAAGCATCTGAAACTTGACTAGATAAACTTCTGGGAGCTCTTAGTGCTCTGGGCACTATGAGACACTGTAAGAAAAGGCCAAAGAGAGGAAAATATGACCCTGAAGAGATTAATAACCAGTGAATAACTAAACATATCGTATGAATTAGCATCGCGGACTACAGCTATCTTAATACTTTATGGGGCATGGCCAAAATTAAGATTAACAAGAAATGAGGAAAGGACAAGTATTTACACTATTTGGCCTTTACAGCATCACAGACAGGAGCTGTGGTGAGTCACATATAGGCTTTCAGGAACAGGCACACGCCTCTTACGCCAATACAACTCTTCTTTTCCGTATAATCAGCTATTATACACGTGCTCTCGCAAGACAAGGAGCCCATTTGTAAGACGCATTTCTTCACAGGAAATTTTGCAGCACTTGCATTATCCTGTGGTGTGTGCTATGGTAGTTCACCCTAATAAAATGCAATCATATTAAAAGTGAAAGGGACACTATCGCTCTAGAAAAGGGAATTTAGGCCTGGGACTCAAGCCACTTCTCTGATTTTAGAAATACACGTGATCAGTGGCCTAGATCTTTCCACTTAACCAGGCAGCACCGACCTTTGGCAACGAGGGCACCGATACATGGCCACGTATTTAACGGGGATTAAGGAAAGGAGGGTGGAATATGTGACCTTTCCTGGGAGAGTGGAGAGTGACCCAGCAACACGCACGGCTGAGCTGGGCATTTAGGACATGCTAAAACTGCTTTCCTGAAAGAGGATCCTTACCTTGCGCTTCACTTGCCTTAAATCTTGCCATATCAGAATCACAGCAGCGGGGGGACACACGCAATTATTTTTAAATGGGTGCTTCAGCACGTCACCTGAGACCCTTTCTTTTAGGAAGCCTCTGTCTTCTGTTAGTGTGGGTAAGGGTTTTTTTTTAAGAGGAGAGTTTAGGTGCTCTTCCTTGGGACTGCACTCCTAAGAAACGTGTCAATCCAGCTGCTGAAGACTCACTCCCAAGAATGGCAGTTTCCTTTTCCGTTTCATTCAGAGCCAAACTGCAGTCGAGGTGCAAGTTATTAACATATTTCTTAACCTGACATTGAAAAAGAGCTTCCCACAGACTGAAAACTGTCTAAACTCGATGTAAGAGTCTCCCTCCCTGGAATTAATGCCTCTCACCTCCCAGACAGGGACCAGGCAGTCAATCAAGGGACTGCATTTCTGCATACTCAAATATGCATTCTTTGTGTGGCTGAATAATAAATGAAGGTTAATTTAAATCTGAAAACACATTAAGAATGGAATTGCCTCAAAAGATACTGGTGAGGGATGTGCCATTATGGCAAATTCAAAGACAAAATATATGAAAATATATCCACTCCACTGAGAGTACAGAGAGTGTTACTTAAATAACAAGAGGGCATAATACTTCATTTTAACCTCCATTTTACCTAGTGCAACGCAATCTTATCAAATCAAGCTCTCTCCACACAACTGTGACAAAGAAAATCATACGTAATGGGGTCTGGAAATGACAATCAAATCTGTCACTCATAGAAATTCGTACTTGCTCTTTATAGCAGCATGCAACAGTGCCTGATTACACTACAAAACCCAAACACCCCTTCTCTATCTCTTTGCATTTCAGACTAAAATAAAATCC
Source organism: Leptosomus discolor (assembly GCF_034619465.1). Lineage (NCBI taxonomy): Eukaryota > Metazoa > Chordata > Aves > Leptosomiformes > Leptosomidae > Leptosomus > Leptosomus discolor. Next base: position 2,777,961 of record NC_141399.1, read on the forward strand.
ACTTCATTTCAGAGGTGCCTTATGCGAAATCGGCATATTTGACAAACGACTGGACCGTTTGTGACACACTTTATAGATAACCCAGTGAATTCAAGGTGTCACCTTTTGTGGGCTATTGATTGCAATGAGCTGATACCCATCTTTTCAAGTATGGAATAATCTACTGTCATTGCAAAAAATGATGGCCATCTTACAGAGAAGGTTAATCAGATACAGGAGAAATCATATCTAATCTTTGATAAATTGCAAGTCACTCAAGGATCAATCACCATTCTCCTTGTAACACAAGGCACCGGTAATTGTGCAAACGTAATGCCAAGCAGCCTGCCGTGCAGTCCATGTACACAGTGGCCAACAGCATTCTGCCCCCCTGAACAGTTTGGCCTGCTGAGGTGGTTGATTTATGGTGCTTTTAAATATGTTTTGAATAATAACGACCATAAATTAAAAAAAAAAAGTCAGAAAGAAGCAGAGCTGCAATAATATGCTATGCAGGCATTCAAATTGGAAAATTATGAAGTGACTGGCAGAGTCTTTGCATTTTTATGGCACAGGGTATGTTTTAGGTCTTTCCTATCCAGGTTCTACATCCATTATCTATACCCTCCTCCTCAGGACCAAGATGTTAGGAAATAGCTGACACGCAAGAATAAATCCCAAATTAAGAGTCATTAGGAGCGGATGCCTCTTGAGCTGTTAAGCTCACAGAATAGCACAAAACCCACTAGTTGGACTTTCCAGCTTCCCAGTGAAATATCCATAGCTTAACCACCCTTAACGTCACCCAGATCGAGTCTTGCAGGTGTCATGAAAGTCCTGGCATACAGGTCATTTATCAAGCAGCCCAAGACACATTCATCATCAAGTACCTGGCACGAACACAGTGCATCACGCTTCGTATCGGTAAGGGGAACTGGATGGGAGCACCTACTCTGAAAATAGGACAAGTTTTTACTGTTATGTTACTATTAAGAAAATCAGGCAAATTTAAGATTGTTCTACTTCGTTTTTGATGTGTTTTAACTTGGTGAAAATAAACCTTTGCACTAAACTGCTATATCAATATATTTATCCAGAGTTAGTACAGCCCACATACGTGCTGTAATACAGGCATCTGTATAAATACCAATTTATACAATAATGCAATTTGCAGGAAGACACATCTTGGTTCTCAAAATTAACCCAATTATTTCTCAGTAACACACAATACCTTATTATTATTATAATCAGCCTATACTTGCTGTAAAGCCATGCACACACAGACATAGAGAACACCACAGTATCATTCTGGATATATATCTACATGTAACCTAAAGTAACTTTATTTTCATTACCACATGCACATGTGACTATACGTCCAGCGATGTCCCTAACTTACTTCAGGCACTATCGTTTGTACACTGGGATTTTGGTTATCACATGCTGCATTAAAAAATACAGACCCAAAACTGCCCTTAAGCTGCCTAACAAAACCAGCCAAAGAGAAGCACCTCATTGCTCTTTCATTTGGGCAAGAGTCAAGGCCTACTGCAGGCACTCTTGTGTTTGGTTTTAGTGATTTTTGGCCTTGCTTTTTCTGAAAATTTCCATTTGCCGCAGAATAAGGGCAGCATTGGAACTAAGATCTTAATTCTGTGACATGAGGCTAAAGATCTCGCTGCAATTAAGAAAGGAATTTAGAACTTGCAGCAATTTTTTGCATGCTTTGCCAACTTCATTGCCTGGCCCTTGTAGGGCCTGTCTCAAGGACAGTGACTGGAGGGACTTTATAAAGGCCAGCACTTAGAAACGGAACTTTGGTATCAGAACCAATAGTTATATTTGAAACCATGAGCCCGGTGCTGCCCATCAGCTGAATATACTAAATACTTCCATTGCTAACTTGGTTTGGCCAATATATCCTGAGGGATTACCCTGCACGGATGGGGAAAACTTACATCCACAACAGAAGGAGAGTTTTGTCCTTGCTAAATCATTTTCATTGATTTCCTGTAACAGCGACTGTCTTGGTTACAGAGGCAAAGAACCGGGACCTGCTGAATATACGCTCATTATTAAATGAAAACAGCACCGAGGACGATTCCAAAGTCAAACTTCTGCCATTCAGCAGTTTTACCACTTCTCAACCCTGCTTTTAAAATACAAACCCATTCCGGTTCAGCAGGCTCTCTGCTGCTTCGAGACGCCTTAACCCTCAGGTTCGGTGGCTCTGAGCTGCTGCGCTTTAACGAGCAATCAGGAGTTATTCTCTTACTCTAACTTTCCTCATTACTAACGTACAATTCCTTTTTTGCTCTTCCTCCCTCCACCTCTTGGCAGGTTTAAAAAAAAAAAAAAAAATTTCTTGATGGAAAGGGGCTCTCAAGATTCACTAATTTTAGTTAGTACTAAACGTATTTGCTTATCAAAGAGTTTGAATCTCCACTGGAAGGCAAAACTCGATATAAAGACCCAAGAACAAAACGGATAGTTTCCCACTGGAACTCACGGCTATCTGTCATCAGCAAAACCAACCACCTCCATTTTCACCACAGAGTGTCCATCTCCTGCTTATGGCTTATCCGCTGGGTGGGTTGCTGCATCCATCCCATGGATGCCTTCAACCAAAGTATTTCTCTAAAACCGCATCTGCTCCTACTATTTTATAATTAGAATGTAATTAGCACAAGTTCTCGCAAATAGCTCCCATAGAGATACGATCCTACCACACAAGAGAAAGTCCTAGAACTCTCAAGCTATTTACAATCTGCTCTGAAAAGAAATCTGGGCGTTTCTCTAGTGCCTCAGGAAATGACATCCAGACAACAAGACGTAATTAAGATGTTGTTATGCATTGGGCAGGACCAGGCATGACAATCTGCCGGCAGGTAGAGCAATCAATTATGCAAATAACTTAAAAAAAAAATTGTTTTCAGTTTCAAAAAAATCTTGTCAGGTCAGGTCAAAAGGTCAACCTCAAATAAAAAAGTCAAAGTTTTTAATAAATGAAACACTTAGAAAAAATTACTGCTGTTAACAGGTAACATCCAATCTTCCCCTATGTAAAATTATTTTAAAACAAAATTTAAATAACTGTTTAAATGAAATGTTATTTCAAATGGATGCCTGTAGTTAATGATAACACTGAATTCTTATTTAAGTTGTGCACACAAATAACAGAAAAGTTTAAGCGTATTCAGGCCAACTTGTGGAAAACACACACTATCAAAAAGTACCTGCCAGGTTAAGTCAAATGAAGAAAGCACAACAGCACCGACACTAACTCAGCTACAAACCTCAGGAATCTACAAGTATCCAAAGAAGCGAGTCAGGAAACAGGGAGACACCCCGAAAAGCAAGAGAGGGGCCATTCTCCCTCTCCCTGTTTACGAGGGAGCCCATGAGGCCCCCAGGCCCCTGCTAGGGCCAAGCCCATCAGGGGAGCCAGCCCGTTAGACACCAGTTTGAATATCCCGTTGGATCACAACCAAACGCGAACAATTAAGCTGAATGAGATTCCATCAAGAAGAGAATTAGATAAGCAAAACAGGAGGAAGAGCACAGGGTGAAGAGCAAGGCTGCTCTGTGGGGTGAAGGCCAGCACGGGCACAGACCTCGGGGTGAGAGGGAATAAAACGAGCTCTCCTCGCTTTCCGCCCGACCCTGAGCAAGTCATTAAAAGTCTCTGCTGCCTTATTTGCCCAGCCTATAAAATGGAAATAAGACCTTCATTATAAACTGGTTTGTTTCCTTATACCACTGTGCACAGCAGATATTTTTCTTCAAGATTAACTTTTTCTCGAAACCCCGTGGAGACTTCCATACCACCACAGGCAAGACTGAGGCCCAGACACCTATTTCTGAACACATCAAGTGACAGTTAAGAACAGAAGCGACAAAACAAACCTTGAAAAAAAAAACATATCCTGAGCCACAAAGGTCTAATCTGTTTCCCCGTGAAGGCGAGATGGTCTCTCAATGTCCTGTGCTCCGTTGCAAGGAAGCGACTCGTGTCTCCGTGGTCCAATTAATTAGTGACACATCAAGAAGACAAACACTTCTTCTGGGGGACGTGCTACTGTTTTGCTCTCTTGTTGGATAAGCCCTGGTACTGATGCTACAGGAAGGTGCAGGATGGAGGCCGGATCACATATGAAATGAAAATAACAACCTGCGAGACCATCCCGTCATTATAACTTGCTCCAAATCCCCAGCTCCTACTCTACTGAATAAACACTCAACACAGCATCATTAAAAAGTCTCCCTGGCATTTCTCCCATGCCATGGTATTTTACTTCAAATTAGCTCCAAGTTTTTCCGATACAAATAATTTCAAAACAAGGATTACGATCCAACTGGCAAAGATACACGCAGAGAAGAGGAGGAACAAATAGCGTGTCAGCGCTGCCATCTCCCCTTTCAGCCTGGTTTCAGCGACGGCTGAATTTGGCCCCAAGCACACGGCTTTGCTAGGGCTTAAGTCACGGTCTAGAACATTTCTCCCAGACACTTCTGTGTGGCACTCCGCTGCAGGGAACGATGTTCATCATCAACTGCACCAAACAGTTTAGTTACCAGGACTAATGGATTCAGGCTTGGATTTTTACAGAGGCTTTCTACCGTGCGCTCAGATATGTAAGGAGCTGAAGTTTGCACTGGTGAAGTACTGCTGACTTTCTAAATAAACTCTAATAAAAGATTATTATTGAGATACAGTTGCAATGAAACTAGAAGAAAACATAGTACTAAGACCTACCACTTTGATCACTAGTGCTTCACGATACACTTAAAAACTTCAAACATAATGAAAGCGAAATTTTTACTCCAAATGTGTGTGTGACAGAGAGAGGTAGAGAAAATCAGCCCAAGCCATGGCAAATCAATTCAGTGACAAAACTTCCTTGCGTTTTAGAGTCAACCTGCTTTGGAGTTATGAACATTTGTATTCATGTTGTATTCCCAAACGACTGGTTTGAGCACTGTGACACAGTACACCTAGAACTTAACCTAGTCCAGTGGTGCCTGATACTAAATTCTCTCTGCCATCGTGATTTTGGGATTAAAACAAGAGACTCAAGTCTCCATATTAACTTCAGTGGGATTGCTCATAATCTTACTCAAGTGGCATCAGAAGAGGGGAAAATCAAGTCCCAGGAGGCCCTAATATTGCAAGCACCACCTTGTCATTGTTCAGCAGTGCTTTAGGTACTCTCTGATGCGACAAACCCCATCACTTCTAGTCTTCATCCATGTGCCACTTGGCTACTATTATCTGATCAGCAACTCTGCAATCCAGGTAGGCTCAGGGAGAGGAAGTCACAACAGCTCAAAACATCAGAAGTTTGGTTCTGCTAAGCTGCTTCCCAAAATGCTTCTGAGAAAACACACAAAGGGACTGATATTTCCCCAAGTACTGTCCCAGATTCTTTTCTTCAACACTCTTCCCTCCTACGACAGAAAATGTGCTCTCTAAACACTTCCTCTGTATCTTTGATGTTCAAAACATAGCCTTCAGGCCAGTCTGTTCTTAGTCACTATTTTCAAGGATATAAAGTTCTTAGGATAAGACAGTCATTATCACTTTCCCTCTTTATTGTCCCACACCGCGTCCTTCATCTTCACCTGAAACGGAGATCGGCAGTCACTTCCGCAATGCACGTCATGTTCGGATCATTATCTCCCCGATCCCTACCTGCACAGTCAGGCTGAATTATGTCGGTGTGGAAAGAAGTGGCTCGAGGGAGACCTGCTCCCATCTTCCACAACAGGGCCATGTGCTACAATGATCTCAGTTTTCACTGTTGCATCGTTTTCTTTTAGAGTCCGGCCTTAATTTACCGAAGATTTTTGGGATTCACAGGAAAATCATGTCTGGAAGTTCATCCCACTGCACGCTTTGGAAAAGGACAAACTATACGTATCCTCCTTTGGGATGAAGCTCAAACTCATAATCTGAGTAGATTTACAATGCAACATCTTCTTGAGCAAAGAAGAGACACGGGATCACCTCCCACAGCAGTACAACTGTCATGTTTTGTTTTCTAGAAACCACATCAGCTCCATGAAACTAAAAGCTCGAGGAGACAGATCTTCCACCGCCAGAAACTTCACTAAGACACGCAAAGCCAGAGGAACTGAGATACGGCCCCTTACACCCAAGCCCAGTTGGACTCCTTTCTCTTAAGTAGCCCATATGTGTGCAGAGCCAGCAGCACGAACTGTTAACTGCCAGAGCCGCCGGCTCAGGAGAGGTCAATCAGCTCAGCCCCCTCCAACTGACTGACTCTCTCGAGCACACTTCTGGCTTGCTCTGCGTGGCGGTGCTGCCTCATTACCCAGCTTGTACCATGCTGGCTTGTCCTGCAGACCTCATAGTAGCTCTTCTCTAAGGGCTAAAGTGACAGGGCTCTGTGACAGCTGGGGAAACGGGTGGAAAAAGTTAAGTTGAACGCATTCTCTTTCTTAGGAATTGGTGACTGTCCCCAGTCTGACAGCAATTTCCAGTTAACAAGCTCTGGCTACTCTTCCCCACTTACGAAAGGAACTGTTGGATAAAACAGTTTGTTGTTTATCTTTTATATACAATCACATACATAAACACACACACTTATAAGCAAATGCACTACATTAATTTTGATTAAAAGATCTATCAGAAGTCCTTGATCTATGGTTTCATTTTAACTACGTCGGGTTTTCATTTGTATTCAAAACCTGAAAAAATATTTTAACCTTTCTGAAATGGATCATGTTAAAATAAATTGAAGCAAGTTGATGAAAAGTGGTAATTAATCTGCTTTTGTCTCATTAAGAGTCTGTGTTTAACCTATAGGTCTCCTCTTTCAGCTGATGTGTGGAATTGATCTTCAATGATGAGCTAAACAACCCAATCTTCTATTGATGTTTGGTAACTCCTGAACCTCTTCCTTTTTTTTGGGGAAAGGACAAGAAAATTTCTAAAACAAAAGTGCGGAGCTTTTTAATGAACTACTCTAGACCTTTTTTTATGGCAGGAGAGGTTACAATAATTGCTGACCCTGCAATACGTTGTGGGTTTAAGATAAAAATACAGAACAAAACCACAACCCCCTCTCCCACCCCAGGGTATACAGACATAATGGTTGAAATTTTCTAAAAAAAGGGTATTTTTTCCCCCACATTATGGGCTGAATCAGGTATATTTATAAGTATCAGCCACTTGCTCTTGTCTTGACTTCCTTATTTACCTGTGCAGTTACCAGTTTTAAGACCCTCGATGTGCCTGAAGGTTGCCTGGGGGTTGGAGGGACACAGAGGAGAAAGGAGAAGGTGGTGGGGAGGGAGGTGGGGGGAAGAATCTGCTGCATTTACCATGATCCAGAGCAAACATTTCACACCAAGTGGCACCCTCTACATCAGAATCAGATAGGCAAAATACTTGGAGGAGCCGCTCCATAACAGTCAATATATTTGTATTTCTGCTTTAAAAAATATAACTCTAATAATGCTAGAGATAAGTCCAAAACTGGCAAGAAAGATAGGCTGGAGATCTATGCTTTTTAATATCAAGCTCTTCACCAAGACGACTTTTATCATGTTAATGGCTAAATCACACTGATTGTAAAACAGCCAAAATGAGGCAATTAGTAAGGCCCGTGACAACCACAGAAAACGGAACGCACAAGGTTTTCAGTGCAAGCCAGATGGATATCTTCAATATATTTCTTATTGTCTGCTTGTGGTAATATGTTCAATTAAACTGAATCAGTACTACAGAAGACCCTGTGAATTGCCTGAGAAAAGAATTAATTGTCTGCTGCAAATTTAATGAAGCTTAACAGTCGTATTATGTTTACAAGTTTTGTTATGATCAGTAAGTGTTTACAAGAAAGGAACCCTAACTTCCCTCAATCAACTACCCCTAAGAGCAAACCATCGGTATTTTACAGCTTAGTCGTTTCCATGTTTCTTCGCCATTTACTATTTTGTCCTCAGCAGCTGACCTAATTTCTTTTTTCCTCTCCCAAACAAGAAACCGACAGCTCTTGCAGCGCTGTTCATTCACGAGGTGTTGTGAGTTAAGTCTCACACAGCAGTTTGACCGCAAACTGGCGTTACGACATGTCCCCAAAGGGGCCGATGGAAACGCCCAGCCATGGGCTGGTCCCTCTGACGCTTGCTCTGATCCTCACCAACGTTGACGCAAGGTCACCGACCTTCCCCAGCCCAATGCAGCTAAGAGTTCACCGCTGTTGCGTGTAACAAGTTCACATTGAGGAAATGGAAAGCAAACGGCACGTCTGAGCAGACCTAAGAAGGGGTGGCTTTGGGGAAGGCTCAACGGCAGGCGAGGCACCTGCTTCTCATTTTGCCACTTCTGTAACCTGAGAACAACCACAGCTTTTTTCCTTCCATTAACTGTCAGAAAAATCGAAGTGCTGACACGATACACGGCTGTTTCCTCTTCCCAGGGTTGCTTTGGGGCTGACCTGGTTTTTCCGATGACCTCGGGTTCTCACCTGAACGGAGCTGGGAGAAAAAACAAATGCTTACCAGGCCCTGGTGTAACATCCGCAGAAAATATGGACCTGCCAGCTCCGAAACACAACAGTGAGCTCCTTTCAGCAGCAGAAGGCAATTTAGACAGGCATCGTGTAACGACCTTGACTGTGGTTTGCTGCTGGAAATAAACACATCAGGTGCCCGAAACTATCAAAATACTCGATTAAACCTTGTGTTTGAAGTGCCATATGGGGAAGACCTCCTTAAAAGCTGCAAGGACCCTGAGGTATCTACTGGATACGAGCCCCATCACCGGGTTCTACTTTTTCAGTTTTTCCACCCAGGGTTCGTTAAGGAGATCCAACAAAGTGCAGCCTGAAGCAGAGGGGGGAGTAGATGTGGGGGATGCACAGCTCGCTCATTTCTAATTGTGCCTTTCAGGCAGCACTTTGGGTCATAATTTTACTTAAACCTAGGAAAAGACCCTTAATTGTGTCCTAGAGATAATTGGTGTCGGTGGAAATGGTCCAATTAGAGCTGAATATTCCTTTGCAATTTTACGGCCAAAGATTATTGCTTTCAATGTCAATTGTTAAAATCAAGCATTTGCCGCTGGTTGTGAGTTAGAAGTCAAGAAAAATTTTCAAACTTAGAAATGTTTTATTTCCTAAACAGGAGGATACAGCAACACACACTTATGAATAAATCAGTGCTTATATATCTCTATGGCGCTCTCTAACCCCCTTTTTTTTTTCTTTTTTCACTTGTAAATCCTGATCTAGAGATTCTGGAGAACAACAATTTGTACTCAAAATTGACTTTTTCTCCCTGAAAATTTTTTAAAACAATGTGTTACGCCTGATAAGGGATATTCATTCATGTCTGGACTACACACAAAACCTCCGTCCAGCAACTACTAAAAAAACCCTTTAACAGTAACAAAACTTCTTTTGGCCTTTTCAGAGTTCTGAGCCTTTGGTTAAGTGCAGAAAATCTTGGCTTTGGTACCAGCCAAACACACCCCTCGTGTGCTATCCAGCGTAACTATAAAAAGCCCATAAAATATGGACAGCCCTAAAGTGCTGCTCGGGAATTATTACTTTAAACCCTTGTCTCTCTTTTTTAAAATCATATTTTGTGCTTTCAACACCAGGAGTCATTTAACCAGGTCCTTTCTTAAGGGCTGAGGGATAACCAACATGAATTTAAATTGGATTGAGCTGAACCGTGAGGGAAAAAATAAAGACCTTGCACGACCTTAAACGCTGCTGGATCAAGACAGACCTCAGAAAGAGTGACGGAGGGGCTATTCACGTTTCAAAACAATGAACCACTCAGCCCACGACATACGGGTGGATGGTATGGAAAATGCCTGCAGTAGCTTTCTGGGACAGCTTTCCGTAGGAGCAAAGACGCAGCAATGCACCTGACAGCGGGAAAATCAGGGACGTATAGAGAGAGTTCCTGGTGATGTGGATAGTGCTTAAATGGGCCAACAGATTTAAGTATCTGCTGCATTTTTCCCTTGGTTAATGTAAAAAATCCAAACATCTTAATGTGTGGCTTACTCTCCCTCTTGGGAAACCCCCCACCCCAAGCAGCTGATATCCCCGTTACTCAGACATAGCCAAGCCACGGTTGAAAACAGCTAGCAAAATTCACTGCGCCGCAATTATTTGTATTCACTGAGTAAAGAACCAAAAAAAGGACACTCCTGAAAACACACCCACTCCTTGCTGAAAGACGAGCCTTTTGCACAACCGCGAAGCAAAACCATTACGCGGTTCCTCTGCAGCCAGACCCACGCAGAGTGCTCCCTAACAAGGAGAGGCGCTTCGTTAATGCACCCAACACCTCTGCAGAGGCTGGTAGATCAAAACAGCTATAGGTATTTTTGACTCAGAGGAACCCAGGCTTATTAAACACTGACTCCATCAATAAAAAAGGTGGCAATGGCACTGTTTGAGACCCAGCTCAGCTGCCGGCCAGCCCAGCACTTGCTGATCTCAGTAGTGCAACTGGCCATAGCGTTAGATTTAAGGCTGTCACAGAAGCCAAAGCAGATGCTGAAGAACACAGTCAGCAAAACCAGCTCTGTTATGCAGAATCAGTGATAATGGAAATAAGTTATTTGTAAGTATAAAACAAGATACAGACACAGACACTATCCTAATAGCGGAAATAATTTTGTAAGGAACACACAACTGTGTACAATAACACTCTGGATATTCATTCTGGATTCAGTTTATCCATGAATATCCAACAACAACAACAACAACAAAATCTGAAGTGTGATAACGTGTAAACATTTCCAAAAAAAGAAAATAATTCTCTGAAAACCCACGAGGGATCATTCAGACTGCGTGATTATTCCATCTGAGTTTGATCGCTCTGTTTTTGGAGTTTTATTTTTTAGACTACTATAATCCAAAAATGGGATTAATTTAAAAGTCTGTCTGGACCCTTAAGCTTATAAAGAAATAATACATTAAAAAAAAAACAAAAAACAAAAAACAAACTGAAGGCATTATACCAAGTGGTCTTTAATGCAATTATGGGGGGTTATAATCAGGTCTTCAAAGGTAAGAAGAACTACAAGCGATTGAAACTCCACTCCTGTGAAATTCAATAGCTGGTGTTTCATGATGAGCCCTGTTGGTGCAGAAGCATCTGCGCCCAGCCTCGGCGCCGCTCAGCTTCAGAAGGCTGATGGGTACAAAGGTATCAAAGTCGCCTCAGCCCAACCGGAGAACATCACGCACCAACAGAAAAGGAGGCAGAAGCAATTCTGTTTGATTGCATGTGTGCTCATTAGCACACAGAAGCTTACTGTATTATGTGGAAATTAAGCCACAAATGACTTGAAGAAACCCTGCACCACGAATTATCAGCCATGTTCAAAACAAAACTTCTGAAACGTGCCATAGCAGACAGATGGCCAGTCATTACAGAGCGCTGTCTCTCCACTGGCACATACCTGTGGAGCTGGAGAACTAAACTCTTTTCAGTTCTTTATGGGCAGCATAATATTCATAAAGTCTGAAGATGAGAAAAATGCTTATTCCTTATCTACTGAAACAATCCATAGTAGCACAAACCCACTCTATCCCCAAGGATACGAGGCAAGCCCAATGCATCTTCTGAAGAACACCGTTCAATACTGGTCAGGTGATGTTGAAATGGAGACAACCAGAGGTGGCAAGATGGGGCAGGGAGGCCATCGCATCCCACCAACGTTCTTTTTACAGACCATGAACGCTGTGTCCACGCTGATCAGCACAGCACAGACCCTGAACTATGCGCCCAGCTACTTTTAAAGGACTAGAATAACATGGTAAAAATTGCACGTTCAAAGGCAATAACGTTTGAAGTCTCTGACAAGTTACTCCATAATGGACCAGAATTTAAAGTATTTAATCAACCGTTTCAATTCTAAATGCAATACACCAATTCAACATTCACACAAAGGAATAGGCTCGGAATGGAAAATACGCAATTTCATAAAAAATAATTTGTATCATTGTGCTGGACAAAATCAAGACCATCAGTCTATTCAAGCATGAGGAAAAAATAACCCACTGACATTATCTTTGTATTCTTTTCCTGCTAAAGTGCTATGGATACCAGCTAACAAAAGTTCTCTTGCTTTTACTGCCTTGAGCCCTCCCATGACAGTCCAAACGAGACGAGCTAATGGCAGGAGGAAAATGTTAAAGGTGCATCATAATGAAACAGGCAAATAAAGTCATCGGAACTCGCCCTTGTCAGAGACGCAACGATGTGACCGGAATCGCTGTACTTCCCACCAAGAACAGAAACGTACAGACTCCACCAAGCATTCACACGCTGCTTCTGCCCATTAAACCACAGAGATAAGGGGACTGGAAAGGCCTGGATCACCCCGGTCTGCAGTCAAAGGTGACTGGGTAATAAATGGTACAAAAAGCTGTTTCTAGCAGACTGGAGAGCTTTGAAACCCCAGAGCATCTCCGCTGCAGGACAATCCCTGCCACCGCTCCTCGGTGACCAGTTCTATACCGCACAGCTCCCCGTTACAAAGGGCCACACCACAAAGCTACAGGCTGTGGAGTCAAGCTGAATGATTAGATTTAAATTAAAAATTACATAAAAATATGTGTATATATATATTTGCAGATCAGAAGCGAGCCAAAAGGAACACAGAGGCTCCACCAGCAGCCACATGCATCTACGGTGGGTGCCACAACCCATTCACCTCCAACATCACAAAAGCAAAGCTGGCCACAGGCTCATCAAGATATTCAGTGTGTCTGCTGGGAAACAAGCTTCATGACAAGGATCTTCTCATCCTGTGAAAGAATCGGTGGAGATACACTATTATCATCTGCATTCCTGTCATTAGCTTGTTTTCGCCGCTTCTTCCATACCTAATGCTGCGCAAGAAACTTCATTTGGGTCTTAGCCATGGCACAGGCTGGGACAGCACCAGGAGCCTCTCCTCGCGCTTCCTGCATTCAGAGCTTTTATTGCAACGTCTCGAAATGAGTTTCCTCTTTCAGAGCTGCTGCTGTATTAGCCAATTTATATCACTGCATTAAATACAAATAAACTCATATTGTACAGTCTACGCCTGTTTAAACTGTTTGTCATTTAATCCCCCAGTACTGAGAAAGTCTATAGTCTTTCCGTGTGTTGGAAGAATCGAACATTTAGCCTCAAGTACAAGAAAAAATGGAAAAAAAAAAAAAAGAAGATGGAAAATTAATATTTATATACCACATGTAAACACACACCCTGTTTTACATAGCTCTGAACACCGTCTGTGAGATTCTTCTCCATCCTTACAAATTCAATCCTGCTTTTTAATTTAAAGGTCAAACCGTACACGCAAGTTTGCAAGATTTCAGGTCTCGGAGGCCAGAGCGGTTCTCATTTAGCACCAACCAACGGAACAAACCCAAACCACAATCTCACTGGTTCGGAAAACCACCGAGGTTCACCAATCCTGACAACAGCATGTTAATACACAGCCCTATGGGCACCTGTCAGAATTTCATATTTTTTAAGCTGTCTACTCATGCATAATATGAATATTTATTCATCCCTCCCTGGTTGTTTGCCAGAGATTTATTTTAAGCTCCTTGGTTCTAGTATAGCGGATATTCTCCTCCTCCTCCCATCCTTGCCTACGCTGTCTTTGACACTGTCGGCATCTCTCCCTGAGAGAGAAAGAAAATTAAAAAAAAAAAAAAAGAAAAAGAAAAAAAGAGAACCTGCAGTGTTAATGGAAGAACACAGGAAGGTTAGAAAATATGGCTTTTGACCTTCACAGTTTTTTACTCAATGACAATAAGATGAGTTAGAAAATAATATAAGCATGTCTTAAGGTCAAAATTCATCAGCTGATAAATTAGTCTTTTTGTACACCACAAAACTGAGTTAAAATAAGGTATTCAGTCATATTTCCGTCAAAACTTGCTGGCGTTTTACTTAGGGCAGAGAAACTCAAGCATTTCAGTATAAAATACAGTATTTTGCACAGTTCATTTGGAGTTCAGAATAGTTTCTGCTCTTTTATACTTTTTATGGGATAGACTTTGAAATTGCGTTTCTCAGTTTGCTGTTAATATCCACATCTTGGGCTTAAGAGTTTATTCTCTGCTTCATGCACATGTGTCGCTCCCATTAATGCTAATGGAATCGAGTTAAAACAGAGCACTGAGGGAGAAAAAAGTACTTGCTAATCCTTTATAACCTTATCGCCAAGAAGAGCGATTTGTAAACCACGTGAACCCAAAGATCAGGTACAATAGCTGCCGGCTGCGGCGCTCAGAGTTCCGGGCTGTTCCTCGGGTACTGCGAGGAAGAAAGGATAAGCCGTGAACTACAGCAGCATGACTCCTCAATGACAGAAACGAAACGCAGCCCTATTTTCAGCAATTGGCTTTTTTACGGTGGTACAAGCGCTCCCTGAGCTGCAGAGACCCCGATTCAACCCCCTCGGCGCCTTGCGGCACTCGGAAAAACCAGGCCGACCTCGGCTGCGGTGATCTCCTGCCGTGAGCAGGGGCCCCGCTCCCGCAGCCCCCGTGGAGCCCCGGGGAAGGACGTCTGGGCTGCGGTTCCCATTTTGCTGCGGGGCAGAGAGCAGCGGCTCGACCCTTTTGGCAAGGGGCAAGGTCGTTTTGATGCCCCTGGTGCCTGCGCAGCCGTTTGCTGCGGGCGCCTCCTTAGGCCTCCGCCTCTTCTTAGGACAACGCGGACTAAGACAAGGCAGAGGCGGCTCCTACCGAGCTCCAGGGCTGACCTTCACTTGCCTCTATTTTTGTTTGCAGCAACCAACACGGGCACGGGCAAACCACCATACTCAAAACAACCCCAAACCGAATAACTCTCGGTGTCAACGCGGTCCCCTGTGGGGTTTCTCTTACAACAAATACCCGCCAAAGGGACTACACAGCCCTCCGCCCCGCGGCGTAAGGGAAGCAGAAAGGGCAAATGCCATGAAGTGTAACCCAGAAAGACCCCGTCTGACTGTAGGAACCTCACGGGATGGCTGAGGTAGAGACAAACATTTTGCTCTGAGAAAAGCCACTGTCACCTGCAGTTTGTAACTCTAACAGGGGCTCACCCGCTCCAGCAGCACGGACTTGATCCGGGTGTTACTTGCTGAAACGTGCTCCACCACAGATTAAAACCTGCATCGGAACACTTTCAAGTATTCCCTATATACCTTAAAAATAATTGATGGGGAGGGCCTCTAACCGAATCCTATCCATCAATGCCAATGTATGGGAGAATTAAAACTGACAACATAATGCTTTGTGATTGATTTATTGCTTTATAATCAATCTTTCCTGATTTGTTATCCAATATAGGTCTTTCCCCAAATAAGAAAGAAATGGAAAGTGATCGTAAGTGTAATAATCTATATATCCATTGCCTATAATAATTCATCAGACAATGGACTACTCATAAACAGGCCAAAAAATGAAGACATTTGTCACTGTCTCTCATTGTTTATCAAATCATTACTTTAAATATTTTTGTCAAGTGTTACAGCTTTGGCAAAAAAATATTTGATAAAAAAATTCTGAACGCACATGAATAAACCCTTTGAGTTCCTGAAATGCAGAAATTCAGCCCTGGATAAGAAAGAATGAAATTAAATCAGAGTTTGTGCATCTTTTAGAAATGAAGACAATGAATTGAAAGGGTGAAACTCTTATATCATTCTTCAACAAGATAAGATGTATTAAAGAGGTCAGAAGGTTTTAAAAAAGAGAGTAGAAGTTCACAAATAAATGAAGTTGAACTTGGTAAGACATGCTTTTAAAGGTGTCTATGTTTAGCCTGTACCCCAGGATAAATTACAAGATTTGCTCTATTACCTCACCAGCCAGGAAGGGGGTGGATAAGGAAAGCAGTCCTTGGGAGCAGCCAGAGGAGGAGCAGCCAGAGGAGGAGCAGCCAGAGGAGGAGCAGCCAGAGGAGGAGCAGCCAGAGGAGGAGCAGCAGGAACCCCCCAGGAGCTCCCTCCCTCCCTCAGCAAACCTTCCCCCTTTATACCGCCCGTGCCATGACGGGATGGGCTCCACCTGGAGCTCCCTCAGGGCAGCTGCCCTGGCTGGCTGGAGCCTGCCTGGCACGGCCAGGTTGGGAGTCTGTCCCAGCCCAACCAGGACAAAAGGACACCACCACCCAAAACTTGCAAAACTGAACCTCAGGATGCAGCTGGCTGCAGCGACAGCAAGTCCTTCTCAAGCATGATTACTGCCCAGCGCCAGAAACAAGTCATACAACGATGCAGCTCAGGGACCTGGCTCTGTGTTACGCTTCCCATGCCATTTGCAGTATAATTTTAAACTATGTGTGACAACAACGGCATTAACTTGCTGTAAGCACCACCAGTCAGTGCAACCACAGACACCTTCTTGCCGTCGCCTCCGACCCACGAGGCTCAGCAGGTTTCTGAGACGCAGGAGAGCCTGACAGCAAAAGACACTTCAATTCCCCCAGGCTCTGCTCACATCAGCATCAAAGGGGAGAGGTGCAGCATCCGTGGGGCTGATGAGGATGCTCTAAGATGGGGGTATCAGTTGAATCCAATAAAAACTGCAATTACCTTTCACAACCAAGCTGCCCGTGCTGCTTGCCGTCCCAAAGTGGTTTGTGGCCACGCAGGTGTAACTGCCCGCGTCGGATTTGGTGACGTTGACAATCCGGAGACTCCCATCATCCAAAACAGTGATTCTGGAAAGACAGAGATGCAAAAGTTTCAGTTCTTTTGTTTTTTTATTTTTCAAGTCAACATAAAACTCTTTTGAGTCTGCATTAATTATTGATGGTTTGAACAACAGACAGCCCGTTGCCCGTGACAGAGGGGGTTCAGCTGACAGAAATCTCTCAGGACGCAGCTCATAAATACTGAATGCATAATTTACATGAATTTTCCGTGTCTTTAGTTGAGGGCAACTTTAATTTACACACCAGCAGCTTGTGTAGGTTTTACACGCGCCTGTACTTTGATATTCAGCGCTCACCATGACAACCCTTGCAACATGTGGTACGCAGGCCACATCTAAAAATCTCCACGCTCACTGCTTAACAATGTAAAAGCTTCTTCTGAACAGATGCAATGAAGCAGGTGTTTCATGCTGCTTTTTTTTCAAGAAGGCCGACAGCTTTTCAGAAAGGCTACCACACTGCCAAGCTTCGCCTCCGCGCTCTCCACCTCTCACGCCTTGTGGAGGCATCATGTGAGGAGACTCCAGAAAAACCTTTCCCCCAGCCTAGTGTCACCTCTTTTAGCAAAATACTTGGTTGTCTGCTCGGTATCATGTCTGCTTTCTCCCCTTCAGCCATTTTCAGCCCTGCATTGAAAGACTGGTATCAATTCCTGCCTTCTCCTGCTCAATTATTTCCCAGTTTAAGTAATTTGAAAGAAAATGAAGAAGGCTTCTTGAATCTTTAATGTCAATCGAGCTCTGTGCGACTGGATTGAGAAAGTAGGAGGAAAGAAACTGAGCAACCAATACTTGCACCACTGCAGGAGTGCTCAGATGGCACGTCCCACCTGAGCAGGCTTTAAGAAACAGACTGGACAAATCAGCACGAGCCCTGTCTTGCAGCCACGGGGCCACACTGAGGCAGCTGAATAAAGCACCAGCGTGGGACAAGGCAGGGACACAAGTGCAAAGGACATCGGTCCACGCCAGCCGTGGGGCTCCCCTGGCTCCCGCCAGCTGCACCCACTGGGCTGAACACAGTCTCCAGTGAGACTCAGGAGACATCGTGCCACCTAAGGGAGCTGGCGTGGGTGCCTTTTGCCGTGCCATGCTCTCTTGATGGCTACACTCCGTCCATATGCATAGACCTCCTTTGCAAAAACGTGACAGTTCGAGTGTCTTTATGATGGTACCAAGCGAGGAGGTGCAAGATGCTCCCACAGGTACCAAGCGAGGAGGTGCAAGATGCTCCCACAGCAGCCACCAAACCTCTGCCCTGCCTAGCCTCTCCCTGACCTGCTCCTGCAGCAGCACACCACCACGCAGGCCAGCTGGCAGAGACCAGGGACAGAGGTTCTATTTCACACATCAGTAGCAGTGATATTAATAGAAGTTTCTCAACTGGCTTATAAGTCTCCAAATTGTTGCAGTCAGTAACATTCACTACTGTAATTTATTTTTGCAGGAGTCCAGTGCCATATAGCAGTTGCTCCAGCTCAGTAATTGGACAAGAGTACTATATAGCTACTCGTCCCTTATCTTCACTACCTCGTTGGCACAAATCAATGCAGGTATTGCATTAAACACGCACTGGAGCAGAGGACTTGCCACACTGGCCTCCAGTGCAGGAGCCCGGGCAGTGGCAGCACCACGAGCTCCCGAGGAATTATTTACTGCTGTTATCAATTTCAGGTCTTCGGAAACAACAGCACCTTTCTGAAAGCTGAAGGTGCCCTTGGCAGGCATTAAAATTCCAATCAATACCAACGACAGCACGAGTCCAGCAGTATGCTCCAGCTCAAGGAGGACCACCCAGCTCTGGCACTGCCCCGGCCAGCCTCTGCACTCCCCCCCTCTGCGTTTTTGCCAACGCAAGAAATCCAGAAAAAAAAGCGACGTCTTAAGACTATTTCTGTACAGTGGAGATTTTATTTTTATTTATTTATGTTTTATCTTTAGCCATATGGTTGAAACCTATTTACTGGATGCTCCTTCCCATAGATCATTTTAATTGTATCTGTTGATGAAACCAGCTTTGATTTCAAATTCTAACGCCTTTTCTGTCTCTATCTTTCTCATACTATTGGTTTTCTTCGAAGCTGTCCTTATTCCCAGTGCAAAATGTGTTTGTAGTTAATGTGGACTGGATTGCTCTAGAGGCAGCCTTTGGATGAGGAGAGTCAATCCACCATCGGCTTTGGCACATCTCAGGGAGCTACTGCTGTCTTCATCTCCTTCCCTTTCTAAGCTGAAAGCCGGTGGCAATCTGGGCACACAGGCCTCCTTTAAACCCTGCGAACACACCGCAAGGAGCTCAGGTGGGACTTGCACCGCGTTCTCCAAACCCCTTCCCCAGAGAGTCTCCAGGCACATTTAATTCTCATCTGGTAACTAAGTAATTCCCTGCACACTCCCGTAAACGACCGGCATTAAAACTGACAAATAATTGTGCAAGTTAGCTGAATTTTTTTTTAAAAATAAATCAGACCATTAAAACCTTACTGTGACTCATTGATTAGGAGGCCTTATGGTTATGTGGCTCTTTTTGCTGAAGGTGCTTTTCTACACGGAATGTTTTGTCCTCTAATTTGAATCCAATGTGTTAGAAGTTAACAAGTAATTATTTTAACACTTTGAAATTTGTCACAGTTAGTTGAGAACGTAGGAAGGGCTCTCACTGATTTTGCTAATTCACAAATTCTCTTCGCAGACATATCCGCAGTGAACGAGAGGAGAGGCTCATTTCAGGCCACTGAGGGTTCTCAAACTGCTAACTGGCTTGAAACCAAACATCCCTTCATCAACCAATTCTAGCAGTTTGGTTGAAAAACTTCTTTCAAGACACAAAGTTCAAATTAAATGACGTGCTGTTCAGTACTCCTTCTTCTTCTCCTGAAATACACCCCCAAAATGTTTTCTAATGAGATGCCTAGGAAGACATAAAAACAAACGACACTTCTGATAACCACAGGCATTAGTTCAGAAGGAAGTGCTGGTTGCTGAGTGTGCACCTCTTCAAACCACTACAAACTCAAAAAATGGGCTACTGACTTGCTATCGAATGTTCTGGGTTCCCTGACACTGCTAACCACAACAATGGTAACCACAACTAAAGGTGTAAATTTGTTCTTGTACAGGGCAATGCCACTGCTCGACTGATCCCCTGGCTCGTGGTCACTGCCAGCATCAGAGAAAAATCAAAGAAGATAAAAAATAGCCATTTGAAAAAACTCAGATAACATAAGATAGTTTAGCACCCTTATATAAAGAAAGGTCGTCTATTTTAAACAGCTCTCGTAAGAGAGAATCTTGATCTGTGTTGTCAGCTGGAGATTTCAGGTCCACAGAGAGCAGAGCTACACCGGGAATTAGGAGATAAAAGGACTGTTTGTTTCCTAAACCAAAGCTTTGGGTTCTACCTCAGAAGAGCTGACCTTGTCAGTATTTTGATCAAAACTCTTTTGGGGACAAACGACCTTTAAAAATGCTGAAAACATTCCTCCCTAGCCTTCCCTACCCATTTTCTGGTTTTTTGCCACTGCAGCAGCAAATGCAAAAAGTTGCAAGCTGAACACTTTGCGTTGCCCTAAAGAAGCCTTTTCCCAGGCACACAGTTTCCACAGCAGCTTCTTGTTGATGCTGCATGTCCGATCCCTGGACGTGCCCTTCGGAATGGAAATGTCGGAAGGCATTTGTCTGCTTGGTCGGCGGGAACCTTGAAAAGGACACGAAGGAGAAGGACACATCTCGACGGATGACAAATATCTAAGCACGTGCTACAGCTGCACGGAGCTCTGCTATTTATTCGCAGACACCCAAGCTACCTAGAACGGAGCCACGCTGCCAGCACGGCCGCGTCAGCACGGCCAGCTGCTTGGATCAGTACAGCAGCACAAACGTGCCCAGTGTCTCCAGCAGGAGCTGGAGATGGATGAAAGCGGTGAGGCAGACCTGGAGCAGCGTGAGGAAAACCAGCAGCGCATCATCATTTCGGTCTGATCCATCAGCGCTTATTTTTCGGCTCGTGATACGTCCGCCGTATCTGTTGAGGCACCCATTGGCAGGCTGTGTTACCCCCAACCCCGAATCGAGCGCAATAGCTCCGATTCATGTAGCTCACCGCAGCGTTCCCCACTGCTGGGCAGCACTCCCAGGAGCAGATACGTATTTCTCAGTCAGTACCATAGGCATTTCGAGACAGAACATGTCCTGTTGAGATCAGTAAGAGTTTCATCACCGGCTTTCTAAAAATGAGATCAAGCCCTTATTTGGAATATAAACGGTGATTGAAAACTGCAAAACTCCCAGAGCACATCAAAAAACTGAGTATCAGTAATTACCTCCAGCCCAGCTCCAACAAAATCTGATCTTCGAGCGTCCTACCGCATCCCTAGCATCTACCAAAACACAGCTATGACCCGCTGCTCAGGTTTGACCCCATGCTTTGACAGAATGCTCGCTTAAAAATCCCAACCTTACAGTATCTACTGTAACAACTTGCTCTGTCATTTAATTAAAAGAAAATCCGTGCAGGTCCAGGAACCAAATACATCAGCACTGCAGAGCCAGGGGTTGCTCAACCTCACCCACACCTTTGCAGGCACCCAGTGAAAGCCTTTGCAGCGACAAGCAGCAGGTCCACGCGCTAACGTTTTCACTGCAAATGATCTTCTAACCCACAAAGTCCACACCGTCACCCACAGAAGAGCTGCACCAGACGGACGATGCTGCAGGTATCCCTCAACATATTCTTCTCAGCTTGCCCTCTATTTTTCTGTGCAGCAGATGGAAACACAGCGGAATATGAACAGACTACAAATGCAGCGCACACGGCAGGCTGGGTGCGCGACGATTATCTTCCCGAGGGACGCAGCACGCAGGTGGGCAGCCCAACTACAGGACTGCAGATTAGAGCTCCAACGGTTCTTTGGAGCGAAGTGCTCATAATTATAAAGTGACTTTTTTTTTTTTTTTCCCCCCCTCTCAAATGGTTTTATTAGCACTGCTGCAAGGAAATAAGGTATGTTGTTTCTTATCTGATAATTTTAACATTTTAATTTAAGAAATACAAGCGTAACGACACTTGCTTTCACTGTCGATTAAACACATACATCTGAAATATTTCATGCTTAGCCAAGTGAATATTTTAATTATTTTTTTTCCCCAGGAAACAATGCTTAGGATGTCCGATCTTTTTTCTATTACAGGGAGAAAAGATGTCTTAGAGCAAGCATTTAAATGAATGTCAGTTGGAAGAAACACACACTGAGTGCAATTTGAGATAAAACTACCATTGATCCCTCCATGTACAGCCTTTGTGGCAGTGGTTGACGTGGCTATTGAAAAGAGACTCTGGTGCCAGAGTTCTTCTAAGAGATAATCCGTCTTCTGAGAGAGGATTTAGGTTAAATGTACCTGTGAAAAACAGCGTATTTCAGCCGACATGATGAATGGCCTATTGTCCATCTCCCAGAGCCTTGCTTGGGCTGGGGGGGGGTTGGAAGCAGAGGAAGAAAGCAAAAGCACCAGACAGACCAGACTGCAATCTCAGCGGTGTATTTGCTCAGCCTTTTCCCATAGCTGATAGACAGGAATATCTACAGCAATTTTTAGCCTAACAGCAACTTTGCTTCATGCCACAACTCTGCTGCAAATGTAAATGATTCCGGGCAATTGCATTATTTATCAAATTATTTCTATTTCTATCCCATGTCTTTGTGGCAGTTTATTACCTTTTTAATAACGCTTCCCATGCAATGAGGCAGAGACTGGGATTATTAAAATGATCTCATAAAAGCAGTATTGGCCATTAGGCTCTTTCAGGAAAACACAGTGAAATTTAGAAATACTCACAGGTTTGGCTGAGAGGGAGGATTTACTGCTCTGAGCACAGCCCTCCCTGAAATCAGGGACACCGCTCACGAGTACCTGCTCGCCTTGAAGAACGGGCTGGTTTGGAGTATGGTCCACAGTTAATAATTTCCGTGGCCCTGGGATGCCGTCTTCATGTGTGACTACAGCCTTTACGTTGCGTAAATAAATAACAGTGAGGTCAGAGCTTTCTGCTTCACGACATTCATCCCCATTAAAGTATGAGCCAAGGTCAAAGCCAATTTCTTGGGGCCTCACTCAACACTCTTGATGGTCCCCGGTGCACAGGCAAGAGAGGGCGAGGGGAGAGCCCTGGTCCTAACCCCCACTTAGCACCTTGTCCCGTCACCTGAGACTTCCCACCCGACATCAATTCTGGCTGAAAGCACCCAGCATCCCCCTGCAAGCGGACAGGGCTTTCCAGGCTTGGCTTTTGAAAAGGGGTGCGAAAGGGACGGTGTCCACACAGCCACCAACGTGGGGCACCAACGTGTCCTGAGGGCTACGGTCAGGACAGCAACATGAGCAAGGTCAGGACAAGCTGGGTCCGTGTCTAACAGCCGTCAGGGTAAGCGTGAGGGAAACGAAGGACGATACTGTCTGTTGGATCGGCACTACAGCGGTTTCCATGTCATCATCCACCTAAACTCCCAAGTGATGTGGGCAGTCATACTGCGCCACCAGTCTTCTACCCATCTGCAACTTCTTGTCCAGGACCCGTTAGTTTTGATTTAGATAACCACCTACAGCTGCTTCAGTACTTATTTGTCTAGAACTACTTGTCTTTTCATGGTTCACAGAAAAGCCGGAGCTAATTTAGAGCCTCAGTCAAAGCCCATTTAATTTAGTGCATGTCTTTCTCTTGGTGAAAGCAGGCGTCAGATAAGGCCTTTCTTATCCATGACAACTGGCAGGTCTCTTAACAGCAAACTCCCTATAATTAATTTTCAGGTAAGAACTATATTTGCTCAAAAAAACCCGAGGTAAAATCCCATTGCATTGAATCCAGTAGAACATTTTCCACTCCAGCTTTGCTGGAGATGTATTTTAAATGGAGCTAAAGAGCCTGAGGATAAAGTGTCTGAACTCCTGCCAGTTGTATGTGGCACAACTATGCGGGGCTGCTGGGGTGTCTGTCGTGGGAGGGCTTCTCGATCTGTAAAACATGTATTTTGTCCAAGGAAAAACACTGCCTGGAGAAGGCACTGAGGAACATCACCATTTTTACTAGTACATCCGAGTCACAATGGATACCAGGAGGTTTACTGCTGAATTACAGCAACTGTGAATCGGCTAGACATCTATGGTGCGCAGAATTTGGGTTCATTTGGCATTTTCTGTGTTCTGGGACTGTAACAGGAAAGCACAAAACCTCAAAATTAATCTTTTGGAAGGTCTTCCTAGGTAATAGCTGCTCTTACCTTGCTGCATGGAAAAACACAGAGCACTACACTTTTTTTTCTTACTTAATTCTCGATATTGATCTCCGAGAAAATAGTACGAACACTTCTTCCAGGGATGTGAACTGTGGTGCGTCAACGTGTTTTCAATTTAGGCTCGTCATTTACAGGCTTGCTAAGTATGAAGAATTAAAGGTGAGGAGAGTATAAACTGCAATTCTTTCAGATTACCATAAAAAAGATAACCATTATTCTAGAAAGAGAAAAAAATAGAACATATCTTGCTTATAGAAATATTTTTGAGAAAACAGTAGGGGCCCCTTTGGCAACATCAAACAACATAACGCCACTGAATTCAGTAGCAGCTTAAACCCGTCACGAGTCTGGCATCCTAAGTTCTCCCACAATTTTCTTTTTCAACAAATTGTTTATCTGCAATAACGGAGCAGTCCAAATAAATAGTACTGCATTCAGCCTATATTAATATCTATAAACACAAAAGCCGTGTTTTGTCATCCTCCTCCCTTTTGTCCATGTATTTTTAAGACAAGTCTGGAAGTGACAGACCCTCATGCCGAAGGAGTGGGGCGCCAGGAGGGAAAGAAGGGAGCATTTACAGCTATTAGAGACTTTGTGTGAATTGTTTAAAGATGCCTAGAGTCGTAATTCAAATATAAAAATATCCCTAGGTTATCTAAGAAGAATGGTTCTCTACAAAATATCTTTCTTAAGGGATGCTGATAACGGGAAGAAACAAATGAAACCCAAACCCAAACACTGCCAGGGACCCTGAAGGAAAATGAGTAGGTTGTGGTGAATTTCAAAGATTAGAAACCTTTTGCCTTCTCTCCCTTACTGCTCTTTTTTCACTACACACAAAATCAAAATTAATACAGTAAGAAAGACAGCGATGAAAATAAATATTTGAGGAAGCAGATCTGAGTAAAGCAAAGGAAAGCTCGTTTTTACAGCTTTCATTCCTGAGACATGAGGCAATGATCATTCAAGCTACATGGGAAGATTTTGCAAGTCTAGGAGGGTCCAATGGTACAAACAGCCAATTTCCCATTGATTTTGGTGGGAAATGAAGACCATCCCCCATGGGAAACTGCCCTTCTGACACGGCTCTTCAACTTTGAAGTTTATTTTTAGAGACTCAGTTGGTCGTTTGCCATAAACCATGAAAGCCGCAATGGCACCGTGAAGGATGGGGATGCTCAGCACCCACACCAGCAGCCCCAGGACTTCTCCCCCAGTGGGGTCGAGGGGCAAAACACACTTGCAAACCTCCCCATGGAAGGCTACAACACCCCTTTATGCACAGTTATCCATCCAGAGGCACGCTGCTCCCCACACGGCATTCTCTTGCACTGGGAAGCGAGGTGGATCTCGTGTAGAAAGCTGTGAAGCCACTACTGCATTCAGTCTGCCTAATGTTGGCTGAAATATTTGCTGTCCTCATTCTTCCAGGGTAGCGACTACAGCCAGAGGCACGGAGATTAAGTGACTTCTCCCTGTCTATGAAGAGGGACAGTGGCAATCCAAGGAAGCAAATTTGGAAGTGCAGCCTCCAGCCACCCTCGCCAACAGCTCCTTCGCCGAGGAGGACAAGCCATCAGCCTCTACTTACAGCAGACGCTGTGGAGGTTTGGAGAACATGAGCATTAAAGGGAACTCCACTGAAGATCATAAAAATTATTCTCTTACGAGAAAAAAAAAATCCATGCAAGATTTTCTGTGCATCAGCTGCTGACACAAACCGTTTCTGGAAGCATTCGCGAGATTAGAGCAGAAGCAGTAAACGCATTCTCAGCTTATTTGTTCCAGCTGATACCACCCGAATAGAAGCCCAAAGGCACAGTCTTTCAAAGATAACACATCTTTTCCTCTCGTTTCAACAAAAAAATGCCCACAGTACAAAGATAAATTACCCACTCCGCTCGTAATTGACATTAACATAGATTTGCAAGATCCAAAGACACATTTGCATCACTTAAAAATGATGTTTAAATAATCATCAAAAATATCACCAAGTCTGGTAGGTTGTCTAAAAAGTTCATTAGGAATCCTTTTCCCCCTGTAGACATATAATTATTTCCTTGGATTTTAAACATGCGTTTCTTAAAGCGTGGCTCTAACTGTAAAATCATTACCTTCCTGCTCTTGATCATGAAAATATCCGCGAGAAGATATATTTGATAATAATCTTTTCCTTCAAAATCCTACAGAGTTACTAAAATCATTATTACTATTTCCTTCCGTTGGAGGACAAGTATGGACCACACATCTATTGCAAATCGCATTCAGGAGGCTAATTACAGGCATTTATTTTTGAAAGCGCTGGCTGCAGCGTGTGCTCACAACGGAGAGAAACCTGCCCCGCTGCTGGAAGCCAGATCCTGCCGCCTCCGACACAACAGCGCTGCGGGGAGGAACTCGCTCTTTCCTGGGGCATCTTTACAGAGAGGGAGAAATAATTTGAAGCTGCACGCAGGGTACCCAGAGATCAACTGAATAACCACAAAGATGAGGCCCCTCAAGCAGAAGAAGCAGCAGCTGTTTAACAGCGCGCAGCGAGTGACGGCGTGTCTGTAAGGATGTGTAAACACGAGACACAGCTTCCTGTGCTCCGGAGGTCAGATGGGGCTCTCTGGATGCTTCATCCCCTCCTTTTGCCCGCCTCCACAAGCAGGGCTCTACTTTCAACGTTAACACACAAGCCCCAAGGTCAAAAAGCCTGTTGACTTCTCTAGATACCCTCTGTCACAGCAGCACCTCAAGTTTGGTCAAACCACGGCTGGGCTGCGGTCGCAACCTCGTTCCAGCGGCAGCAGTGGCAGCAATGATGTCCTACGCGTGGATCACCGAATACTACAGTAACACCACGCTGAAAGTAATCTGCTGGGAGAACAGGAACGGATTGCCGATGCTACAGGAGACTCTGTCGAGGTGTGAGAGAGAGTCTCGTTTCTGGAACATCAGCCGAAACTTGGCACAGGTTGGGACTACGTTCTTTGGCATCGCAGGCATGCTCGACAACAGTTTGTGGCTGGTTGTAGGAAATAATTCCCTCGCTCTACAGGAGCAGATAAATGAACGTGCAAATTCTAGACACCGGCCTAATTACTTCACACTTAAAAAAATAAACCAGCACTGAATCTGGATTCTAAATAAATCCCTAACCCTTCTCAGGTAACCTTCTGCTAGGAACATCTGCTCAAGAACAGAAGGAAAAGGCAATGCAAGAGCGAACTGGAGTCACCAACTTACTGTCAATGCCGAAGAAATGTTCAATCACCAGAGCGGCTAAAGCGAAGCACACGGACAGATAAGCTTTGTGGAGACACCATTGATAAGGGTATGCATACAGGCGTCCAATAGGTACCCTGAACTACAAAAGCAACAGGATTTATTATCCTTGCCAGGCACACACAAAGAAAAGAAAGCAGGTCCACGTAACTATCCCTGAGAAGCAAGGGAAAGTTAGTGACCTGCTCCTAAAGAGAACTATGGCAAAACTGACTGGGTTTCACCAACGGATTCCAGATCACACAGGTCAGTGGTTTTTACTGTTAGCACATACTGAGCTACAAGTGTTCAGTGTTGAGCTGACAATCCCACAGCCACGACAAGCTGATGTTAAAACATACCGTGAGTGAAAACCAGCTTCTGCTGGGAAGCAGTCCATGAACACGAGGCCATCAAGCCTAGGACAACTGCTTTCCAAGAGCTCTAGCCATTGAATCAAGTTGTTTCCCCGGTTCATTTTAGTTCTCTTTTTGCAGAAAGTTAGTTACATTTAGTCGACATGCCAGTTATTTCAGATGTTCCAACGAAGTAGAGCCATCTCCTGCCATTGTCTCTGAAAACTAAGATGAATGCTGCATTGTCGATTCAAACTTCAAAAAGCTATTTGCAGGGTGTCATTTTTCATTTTGCCCAGGCAGGATGTAATGAAAACCGGACAAGTTATTGATGGTTTGGTTACCTGTCTGCCTTAAAGAAACTGCACAGGTGCTTTATTTAAAAAAAAAAAAAAAAGTCAACCCAATTAATGCAAAACACTGATAGGAAGCATCCTTTGAGGTTTTATTTTCTGATGAAATGCCACTAGGCTGTGTGTCCAAAAGCCACTGCTGGCAACTCATCTCTCAAGTAATCAGCATAAAAATATTACCATGACTCGTAGCCTGGCACCAGACTGGGAAAGATGTGCTGTCTGTCCTGTTGCCATTTTCTTTCTGGCTGTTTAAAGTAATTAACCACTAATTAGGAAGTTTGAGGCAACAAATAAAAAATTGGAATTTATACAACTTTTTAAACTGAAGACACGCTGAAAGAGTAAGATAAAAGCCTTTCTTTTCTTGTCTGATTTCACAATGTTTCCTTCTCGAAATGACATAGCATCGAAGTGAGTATGTTAAAATTCCTAAAATAATACCTGAGTGGTCTGTAAATCAACAGCCCTGGTGAGGGGGGTCCTTAGGATGTGAACTCTCGAGAAAACCATGGCTAACCTCTTCCAGAGAGAAAAGTCTTTCTGAATAGCTTTGAAGTGTAGAAGGCAATAAAAAAAAAACCAAACCAAAACGAGAGCTTTCTGCTTCTCCTTGGCCACAATTACCCCAGCTCCCGGGAAGAGAGACTGCGCTTTGGGCTTTAACCTGCCCCTCCTGCTGACGTTGTGCTGGCCCAGGCATGGGGGACAGGAGGGAGAGGCTTGGCCTCCCCTGGGGCAGGACTTCAGCCTCCTCTCCGCAGCAGCCAGCAGAGCCTGTGTCCCGTGGTGGTGTTCTTTATGAACAAATTAACCCTCACTGCCCGTATTAGCAAGCCTGCAGGCACTGCTGGGCATTAATGCATCCAAGAGGCATTTCAGCTGCAGCTGCCTGGTGTCCCATGGACCTTCCCAGCAGGCCCCGAGCAGCAAATGCATCTCCTTCTGACAAGGCTGGGATTTTAGGGCGGCTCTGCTTGGGTTTTTGTTTTCAGATGGGTACAAAGCCCCAAGTCCTCATGGGACTCCCACTGCTCCTTCCCGGTCTCGCAAATCCTCATCTTCTTTTCAGAAGTTACCAAGGCACCAGGACTTCGAAACCAGGACATGGTTTAGTGGGCATGGTGGTGTTGGACTTGATGATCTTAGAGGTCTTTTCCAATCTTAGTGATTCTATGATTCCATAAAACTGAACTTACCCTTCTAGATCAGCTCCGACTGTAGGCTACGGTGGAGAGCAGTAATGAAATGCCTGGAAAAATCTTGACCTAAATTACCTAAGTCCTGAAGCCCATAAACCACTTCTGAAAATAAATCATGAGCACTTTCTGGGAGTGTGGTTCTCTCTCCTGAATGTGATTTGACAAGGTCCAAGTTTGCCTGGCACCCTTTACACTTCCAAACGCTGCTGTGACTGAACTCAATGGATGAACACCGCTATATGCTGCATTTCTGTGCTTCTATTGGTTTTCAGCTAAAAAACAAATAATAAAAAAAAACTTCCTGCTTTAACCAGTACGGCTTTGTGTGTGCCAGCTCATACATCATGAAGCTTGTCAAGACTGCAAGATAATGGGACCAACTGGGAAAATTTCCATGAAGACAGCGAGCGTGCCTGGAGTATCTAGGTCAGATCCTGCTATAACAAAGTGCACTATGAAGGTCCCTTTACACAGAAACTTGTTTAATTAAGATAACAGATGTTGCTATTATACAAGTCCTACTGAGTGGCTGTTTAATTGGACACTTTCATATTCTTTGCTACCAGCACAGAACATCATTTGTTTTTTATGAATTTCCTTCCTTACAATTAAACTGTATAAACAATGCATGTGCTGTATATTCATGGAGAAGAAACAGCTCTAATGATGTAAGGGCTTTACATGAACAAGAACAGGAGAAGAGCAATTTGTTTTGGGGCTTAAAAAGTACAATTATTTTTCTGTCCTGGACTGAGTACGTGTCTGGTAGCAGGGTAAATGTGACTTCCAATAGCTTTAGGAGAACATTAGGAATGAAGACCATTGTGTACGTATTTTAAACACTCACTGTTCCAAGGGAATATACACTAGATTTTGACACGTGACAGCTCTTAGAAAGTGCATGAGACATCTGACAG
Organism: Leptosomus discolor; assembly: GCF_034619465.1. Classification (NCBI taxonomy): domain Eukaryota; kingdom Metazoa; phylum Chordata; class Aves; order Leptosomiformes; family Leptosomidae; genus Leptosomus; species Leptosomus discolor. The sequence continues at coordinate 2,808,012 of NC_141399.1, forward strand.
CACTGCCAGCCCTGCTCCCCTCCTCGCAGCGGTGCCCAGACTTAAATGCTTCACCCTGCTGCAGGGCCACAGCCTGTCCCCGTGCTTCGGCTGATCAACGTATTGGCGGGTGGCTGGTAACAAATCACAAGACTGGCAGAAATCTGGTATTTCCCTAAATAAATGTTATCTTGGTTTTCCTGCACATAGTCTACGCTTGGGAGCAAGCGTGAATGAGCGAGGGGGGAAGCCATGGTAGGCAGGGAGACGGAAGCGTGACATCTCCCTCATCTGCTCTTGAACCATACAAACGTTCTGGGAAATGGCAATACGTCTCTCTGACAGACCGACACCTAAAACGAAACACTCTGGTGGAAATAAATACATGTAATTATTACCATTATTGCATGTAAATTAAGTCATTTCTCTAAGTCAAAACCAAGCACCTGAGAAAAGAAGAAAGACTTGCAAGGAAAGCGATGCAAATCTTGCATTACAAACCAGCACCCGACAACTCCTTCCAACGCTACTCCAGCACAACCACTCCACGCCAACAGCAAAATACATCCCTTGACCAATTCCATGAGAAATTTTCTTAAGACACTCAAACAAAACGGCCTTTGGTGGCAAGTTATTAAAAGACAGTTCAATCTGTGCAGCCCAGCGACAAAACGCCCCGGTTTGGGGACGCAGATCACAGGATCAGCCTCAGCGCTAGCGTTAAACCCCAGCACTCCCACGGCCCTCAGACGCTGTGCACCCACGTGGCAGCACCTGCAGGTCTGTTGGGCTGCACCGTTGGTTTTTGCGGGCGACAGGAAAACACACGAAAATTAAGGGAGATTAACTGTTTTAAAACGAACTGTTTCAAATTAACTGCGGAATTAACCGGTTTAAATTATTTTTAAAATGCTTCCTGATCTATAGTTCAAAGAAAATTACAGTTCCGTGGCGGGACATTCCTCCAACAGTTTGGAGAGTGGGAGCAGCTGTGACAGAGGCTTATTTTAATTTCGGCTGGCAGCACCCTGCGTAGCTCCAGGATCTGTCCCTAAACACGCACAGCCTGAATCTCCCCTCCTGCACCCAGGAAATCCAAACGAATGAGCCGACGACCACCACAGCTTCTGATTTCCACCACTGTGAGCATGAACCACTGGCAGTTCTCTAAGGGAGCCCCACCGCAATGATGAAGAAATTGAAAGGTTTTGGTGATAAGATCACCTGAAAATGAAGGTTTTAAAGCACTAGACTCAGTAACAAATTTATCCGATGTCGTTGCATTAGATGGAATTGAATTATTATGAGAGGATTAACAAAATCCTGGAAGAACAATCCAATTGCCGTGACTTCCCCTCCTACTCCTGCCATGAATAACATACACAACGTAACGCCAGGAAATATCACAAATGGGAAATACTGTGGCCTGGAGGATGCTTGCCTTTAGGAGTTCAGGAGTTTAAAGGAAAGCCTTCCATTAAGGACTTGCTTTCACCCACTTCAGTGTTATACAGGGGCCAACAGCTAATGGGAATTTTTCCAAACTTGTGGGTAACTATGGATTTCTGTTTTATATCAGTAAATCTCACGTAAAATTCCCCTCTACCTCTGTTACTCCCACCGATATCTAGGCATGATTGATTTGGTTTGTGAGCCGGCTTTGGAGCAAAGTATAGGCACAGTTCAGACAATCTGTCTTTCGCACGGTGTAATAATTGCAGAAGACCATGCCTCTGTATATAACGTCTGTACGACACCTATATCCTATGTATACGATCCCATAGATGCTATGTATTTTATAAAAAACCCCTTACTTGACATTGACTACATTATTTCACAAAATCAGGGGGTTGAAGACGCCAGATGATGAAACCAAAGTGCCACTGAGGCTTAAATAAAAACTCTAAGTCCTGGCTCGATAGCCTGCGCGCTCCTCACTCGCGGAGTTTTTCCCTGGTTTTGCATGCCAGCCCTCCTCAGGCAGCTGGGCACTAACACTCTCCCTCTCACAGGCTTAACTCCAGCATCACTTTGAGTCACGCTGGTGCGGCTGGGACATGAGAAAAGAGAACCTGTGTAATGGGATCCCAGCTCTCCAAAATCTCCTTTCTCCTGTTGCTGAGTCAGAATAAAGAGATTAGAGGTTAAACATATCTGGAAATATGAATACAGGAGAACCAAACGGTAAGTGAAAAACATTCTGAACTCAACTCTAATCTTTCCTTCTGATGAACGGTCCGACATGTCCCAAAGACACATCACGGTTTTGCAATGACCAGAAGACATCGCTTCCACCTGGAGCTCCCAGTGCTTCCTGGCTTCTGGAATGACTCCTTACCAGCTGCCGATCTCGACAACTGGTTCAAACCTGCAGGTTGGAGGTGTAAGGGTGTACACTCAAAGGGTAAAACGACTTCTGCCTGAGGAGTGTGCTGGGGCAAGGGGGTCCTACGCACTCCTTGCATACTACTGTCCCTCTGATGGTGCAGCCTGCCCAGCTTTATGGTGACCGTTCCTATCGGAAAGGTATCCCCTGATCCTGAGCGAGGGTTTCCCAGAGAGTAGGTGTATTTGAGTCACGTCTGTTGTCCCAGTGGTGTGGGAGGTGGGAGATACTGGGGCAGGCGGCAGACTCGCCTGCTCTTACTCTACCAGCGGTCCTATGAGGCTGACCTGTACAGAGTGGCATTAATAGGACTGAAGATCATTCCCACAGAGTGTAACAGCCGTTTTGCACTGAAATGTGAAGGGAAGATCAAGGATAGACCAGCAACCTGGTCTAGTGGAAGGTGTCCCTGCCCATAGCAGGGGGGTTGGAACTGGATGATCTTTAAGATCCCTTCCAACTCAGACCATTCTATGACCGAAAATGATCTCTTTACCCATATAGAAACAGTCTTTGTTTCCCAGCAGCATTTGCAATATATCTATATCTGTGCTATAGCTGTTTCTATACAAAATTTACCTTCTGGACTCAGGCTATGAACATTATTTTGACTCAGTTAGGCCTCCAAGGCAGGATTTCCATTATTATGGAGATGAACTGCCTTTAATGACTGCAATAATATAATTGTACCCCAGGGCAGAATTTCTAATAACACAATTGCACAGTTCTCAACCACCAGTAAGAGATACCTTCAGGGCATGTTACTCATTAGGGGTGCAGTACACACTACCTCAGCCTCCAGCGAAGAATATGAAACCTAAAACAATACACTCTTTTTTTTTTTTTTTTTTTTTTTCCCATGGTAGTCTCTGCTCTCCGGGCAAACGTTGAACAACACACTTAGTTTTGCCTTCTGGACAGCAGTAGCCTCCAGAATAAGACTCCTGGCAGCCAAATCTGCTGCATGATATTTCTGTCTCCAGCAAGGAGTCTCTAACATCTGAAAAGTCACATAAGCTCCGGGAGAAATGCTCGGGCGATTGCCACGGTAGCCATCAGGCTGCACATCAGAGTTCAAAGCAAGGGCTGACATATTAACGTTGCTTTTAACTCCACCCAGAATTGGAAGGACCATCTATATTGATTAACCTTCACATGGTCAAGTTCAGTTTGGAGAAGTATCCAGATGTTCAGGTGCCTCTCTGAAACTCGGAGTCCTCTCTAACGTCAGTTTAACCAGAGATTTCGTTTAAGTTTCTTCTCCCACGCCTGTTTAAAAGTTCTGTTTTCTGCCCTAGATGGAGAGATTTCAGCAACAGCTTTTCTTGGCATCTTTCTTCCTGTACTTCAACAGATCTTTTTCAACAGCCAAGAAAGTTCTTGTTTGAAGCCCACACACAAGCATGGGTGTAAGGAAGTAGCAGGACTGGACTCCAGTCAATGCAGCTGTCCCCTGGGGTGGCAGGAAGGAGACAACGTTTCAGCAACCGAAGGAACCAGAAATACAGCAACGTTAAGCAGAGGACCAGGCACTTGGCCTCTCCTGCCTGTGAAGTCAGACAGGGCTGATGAACAACGCCACGACCGTGTAAGACGATATAATTTCTTAATTGCACATTTCACACAGTCTCCAGGTACGGACTGCGAGGATGGCGTGGTTAATAAAGGCGATGGCGGGGATTCAACGCCCTTGACCCCATGGGAGACTCAACCAGCTGTGCATAAGAACTAAAGAGGTCCAACTGCCAAGTCAATGGAGCAGCGTTCATTAAGATGTTTTGCCAGATAGGCCCCACTGGATGATCTGGCTGGCGGAAAAAACCCTGGGCTGAAGTAGCAGAAAATTTCACACCTGCTTGGGCACATTTCATGTCTGGTTTCCCTTCCAGGGCTTGGTGCCCGGGTGGGAAGCTCCCGGTTCTGGCACGGTGGGCTCAGCAGAGGCAGGAGGAGCATGGCAGGGAGCCTGCCACTGCCACCAGCACCAACCCCTCAGCCTTGCTGCGGCTTGCCTTTGAGCTCAACGCTGAGGACCGTGTTGTATTCACAACCCGTCCTCCCAGCCGCTGCCTACAGCCTGCCTGGGCAGGGGGACCGTGACCAGCAGACAGCAAGGTACATACCATTTAGCCATTTTTTATGACCAGAACTGCCCCTTGCCTACATCCTTAGGAGAAGGTCCCTCAGTGAAACGCTGTAGGTACAGCCTTAAGCTGCTTAAACAGACATATGCACCCTTCAGGGCTGTTCTGGTGTGGACTCCCTCATGTCTACCATGGTGTGACAAGGCTTTCACTGAGGGGAAATAGTGTCTCCTTTTCCCCATTGCCTGTTTTCACAAAGCTTTTAAGAAATCTGCTGTTTTGGAGGTGTACATCTCCCTCTATTAACCTTGGTGGAAACCAGCTGAAACATCTATAACCAGATCATAAGTTAACTGCAAGTAAACACACAGGCAACCCAAGCTACCACCTGGCTTCATGCTACCAGTACATGAGCCATATTCCCTTAGGAAATCAGGATCCAGGGGTTTCTGCTCTACTACAGCACCCAACTTTCAGGTAAGTTTGCAGATGTGAGAGTAGCGCTAAAAAAAATAAATCACATTGTTGTCAGCATTGCACAGCAGTGACCAAGCAAGAAACACCGTGCTCACATCTCTTTCCTCTCCTAAGCCCCTCCTCAAATAAACTAATGCTCCCTCTCTCACTCCTAAATTAAAACGAGGAGAAACGACTGTGCCATGCCTAGGAGAGCAGCGTCGGAGAAGACGGCACATTTCAGCTACGGGCTGGGCCAGCAAGGGTGGGGAGACGGATGAGACCCCATGGGGCCGACACTCCAAAACTCCCAGTATTTAATACTTTCCATCCTTTGCACAAGCTTCACCAGAAGAGCAAGCTATTTCTGTTTTAAAAATCAATATGCCTTGATCTATTCTAACTTTGACCTCGCACAGCTTTGTACCTTGGCTGCTAGAGGAAGGTCTGGGTAATCGATCACCCAACTCTTTTTACCCCGAGAGGTGAAGTCGAACGGTCCACGGACAATAGCTTTGTAAAGACCAGGTTACAGGAGCCTAGTAAGTCAGAAATAGGTTGTTCATTGTTTTACTCATCTGGCCCTAAACGAACTATAGCTTTTTGCATACTTGTCTACATCACCATAGCATATATCTCAATGTACGTTACAGGCAGGCAGGTTGAATGGAGAAGACTGGACTTTCCAAGATAAAAGAACAGCTCTTAACAGATTTAAGCATTTAAAAATAACAATTTCCTGTAATTTTTGGCTTTTTGACCTTTCCTGAAAGGACAGAATTTTTCCCATCATCAATCCTAGTGGCGCACCGTATTTTGGAGGACTGTCAAGGACAGCTCTCCAGGTCCCAGTATCAGGCGCTGTGCAAGCGGGACAGGTAACATGACCACACCTGTACACAGACAACAATAAATATCTGCAAAACCACACATGCAAAGTCAAAAGTTAGGCTCCCGCTTCCTGCTAATGCTCTCCTTTTGAATTAAAAAAAAAAAAAAGAAAAAGAAAAAAAATGACCTGGCCAGTCTGAAAAAGCAAGTCTCCAAGCCAGGCGTTAGGGCTGCCAACTTAATTACTGACCTCAAATAATTCCTGTTTGGAGGACACTGAGTAATGTACCAGAGCAATGTAATTTGCAGCGGAGAGTTTGATCTCCTGGGAAATTTTTTGAAAAACAATGGCTATTTAGAGCAAGGCAGAGGGAAAATATTTGCTTTTTAGAATGTATCTTTATCAGCTTCTTGGCAGGGATGCTTTAATAGCACACAGAGACTGGGAAGAATACAATGGGAATAGAAATCTCACGCCCAGCTCCTTCAGACTGAACACTAGCTGTTTCCACATTTATTTGCAAGTCAATTTTGGGAAGCTATTAATGACAAATTTAGCTTTCATTGCTGAAAGCCCCTGGGTTGGAGCAGGCTAATGAAAGAAACGGTTACTTCGAGACATTACCTCTCATTTTCTCTTAGGATGTCTTTTCCTTTCTTCCAAGAATAAGTAGGTCTGGGGGAAGCTTTCGGCTTGCACTCAATGATTACTTCACCACCCACTTTAACAAGAGTTAACTTTTTCAAGAGCGTTTTGGAAAAGTCTGGACTGACGGCTGAAAGAACAAAAAAAAAAGAAAACCAAAAAACAAAACAGATCAGAATTCTCTCTGGAAACACCAAAGTCAAGCTCTTCTGAACATTACAATATTCCAGGGCTGTTTCTCACCTGCAATTCCTAAATGATCTGACTTTATGAACTATGTGCACGTATGGATGGGGCAAACAGACACCTGAATGCCTCAGCTCTTTCCTTGTTTAGAAATGCACGTTCAGCTGCAAACCTCAGAAACCAGTAACCTCAGCAGGCGGCAGAGACCCAGTGTCACACACATCTTCTTCGGGGCAGCGCCCCTAAGAACGACGTGCAGGAACTGTATAATGTATTTCCTTTTTTGTGTCGTAACAGCACGATCCTCGTTTTGTCAAACATCGCTATGTGCAGAGCAACAGCACACAGGAAAATTGTCACAAACACAGAACCCATATAATTAACCAGAAACGTTACTATTTCCAGAAAAGCTGACAGTTTTATGCTTTATAGTCACAATTGTTGCATAAACTGTGTCTTTTATTTTAATTCGATAAAGGTGGGAGACCTTGACATGGCTAGGTTCTGAACCAAGCGAAACAAGGCAAGACTTCAGTAGGCACCAGGGTACAAGGTACTCTCGAATCATCTCTTACAGTCCCTCCAGGGCACACTCTTCTGTTTTGTGAAAAAGAGCCATTGAAGCGACCACCAAAGCCCTGCGGGCAGTCTGCAGCCTGGCTGTAAGGCAGGTCAGGGAGGGAGGAGACGTTTTGGCTCCCGGTTCCTGCCCCAAAGGATTTTTAATGATTTATTTGATGGGACCCGATGACAGGCAGAGCTTTGAGGCGGCTGTCTCTAGACTGATCTGGCAGTGAACTCCCCAAAGACGGCCAGAAGGTTTTATTTATATCAAGTCGGACAATTAATTCTTTCCATATTGAAAGCTCAAAGCAAACAGGTGAGGCAGCTGAAGGGTTTTATGAACAACTCCTGCCCTGCTTGCAACATCAACGCTGACAGGAGCTTGCTTCCTGGCTCGTCCGTGGCAGCAAACTCTGCTCAGGCCCCTCTCGTTCTCTCCATCCTCCTTGCCAGCCGCACGCCTGCACCCTGCGCCTCCTGCACCAGCCCCGTAGCCCCTGAGCTTGCAGCATTTCCCTCGACTTACCTTCTCGCTGCACCCAGGGAGGTGAGAGGTTAGATCACTGCATGTTGCATCTGCTGGATGCTCCATGAAATGATCTAAAGCTCACCTGAAGCAGCTGGGAGACAAAAACCTGGCATGAGGTACAGAAGGCAAATTCATTTTTCTTAGGGCACCTCGTCTGCCTCAGTTCTTTCGGAGAACTGCAAGAGAGCTGAATAAAACACAATCCTACACTGATAACGGGAGGGGCTTTATGATCAAACAGATCTCGTCTTCCACTGTCACAAATCAGAGTTCACCCATCTCTGAGCTGTCTTGTCTTCTACAGAGTTCACCCATCTCTGAGCTGTCTTGTCTTCTACGTCGAATCATAGGTGGCTGACGTCGTTTCAGCGCAGAGGAAGACGTGTAGGTCATTAAAGACTGTAAAAGAGCCATCTGAAAACCAACACCGGCTATGCAAAACATTTCACGATGAAAGGAGGCGTCCTGAGGCCAACTTCCCACCAACGCGCTCAGAACCAGGTGGATTGTTGTTTATATCGTGGTATCATAATTAATACATCATCACTTCTGGAAATAATTTCTCAGGTGATTGTCCAAATTTTAAAGGCAAACACGATTTTTTTAATAATTCTGTTATTTCCATCTCTGTAACGAACAGTTTAAACTGGGTTTTCTGCAAGTCACTTGCTACTCCCTTCTCAGTCCTGCGTGAGGTAGGGGAGTTGCACGATATGGGTTTTACTCGACGATGTTCGAGACGTCGTCATCTGACAGTTAAAAACTCTGGGCTCGGTTCTCAGCACTGCCACAGTGTCCCTGTGCCACTTCAGGGCTAACGCATTTAATTTCTTCACACCTTGTTTGTAAAATGAGGATTTTAATGACTTTTTCTTTCACCCTAGGCCCACCCTTCATTTTTTAATTTTTTTTTTAAACATTTAGCCTGAAAATTCATTAAGGCAATGACTGCATCTTACTACACGTTTTTACAATGCCCAGAACAACAGGATCCTGGTTTTAGATGAAGACTCCAGGCAGTATAATTGGCAAAAATAATAAAGAATCACTCTGAGAAAAGCTCTGCCTGTAATTTTCCATTTCTCTTTTTCACTTAACTTTGCTGTATGTCTCACTTGCTATTAGCGGTGTTTAATCATTTCAAGTGCTTAACTTCAGAACCTTTTAAAATAACCATTTTGATATTCAGAACGATCTGTTTAAAACCTAACATTTCTCAGTGAGAGCTCAGAATATTGACCTCCTTTGAAAACCAGTGAAAAGGAAAACATGCCGTTTTTCTTTAAAAAAATGCCAAATTAAATCACAGATGCATAGACGTTAACCTGGGGCACACCACTCTGATACTTTTCACATACGGAAGCAAGACTGCATAACCCAGCTGAGAAGTCAGCCAAATACAAGTTATCTGGCAGGTTTTTAAGAGCAGGTTCTCCAAGGTCTTTGCTTTTCCTGCAGACATGAGGTCAGCCCCTGGGTGCACTGGAGGTACCCACCAACAAGGGTTAAGCCTCTGTCTTCTGAGACGATCTGCCTTCCTCCCAGAGGCTCATTTTTACCAGGGTTTTGAATAGACAGGAAAAGCATCAGTGGGTTTATTTCGATTTCTTTCACACAGCAACACATCCAATAAATCTTGGCACTGTGACGTCTAATTTATTGAGCATTATCGTACTTTTCTTGAACAGCAACACTGACAATCTTTCAAAGGAATTTTTCTTCTATGCAGGCATCTATCACTGCTGATAAAAAATGACCAATAATTGAATGCCATAATCAGAAAAGACCTCATGCTTTGTTCTTCAGGATAAAGCAGGGAATGATGCTATTGAACATGCGCTTTGAAAACAACTAAACCACTATTCTGTAATCATGAATTCTGTTTAACCCTTTGAAACGACCTGACTACGCTGACATACCAGTTTCCAGGCCTGCCTCTCCTCCAAGAGCAGGAGTTTATGAATGAGGTACAGACTCGCAGGACAGCTGAGGCTGGCAGGGACCTCTGGAGACGGTCCCGTCCCACCCCTGCTCAAGCAGGGGCAGCTACAGCAGGTTGCCTGAGGCCACGTCCAGCTGGACGTTGAATATCTCCAAGGACAGAGATGCCACAATCTCTCTGGGCAACCTGTTCTAGCGTTCAACCAAGCTCACGGGAAAGAAGTTTTCCTTGTGTTTAAGTGGCATTTGCTGCGTTTCTGTTTGTGCCCGCTGCCTCTTGCCCCGGCACTGGGCACTGCTGAGAAGAGCCTGGCTCTGCAATCTCTACTCCCTGCCCTCAGGTGTTGAACCACCTGGATCCACAGGAGCATCTCCTGTATTAACTGGGACAAGCAGAGCAGGTGTACACAGAACAGGCGGGGCAGAAGTTGTTTTTCTTGGCAAGGGTTTGGGATGGGAGCATCACGATTGCCATTAGAATGGTCTATTCAGACAGATGGATTTTCAACGTTCCCTCAAGAGAGTCAGCCTCTGCAGCCCACGGGCAGGCAGTTACTGTCCAGCACGCTCTGAACTGCAACGCTCAGGTTTCTCCATAAACATTTCTAATCAGCAAGAGGTTGAGTTGAGCTTCCCAGCTCTGCGTGCTCAGTCACCTGGATGAATACGGGAAGATGGGATGATGTAAAAAGATCTGTTCTCTGTCGCTTTCCCAAGTTCTCATTCCATGCCTTACTTAAAACCAACAACCGGTCAAAGACCCTCAGCAGCACTTGTGCTTCAGATGCTGCAACTTGGCAAAACCAGCCTGGGCGAAGGTTTTGCTGGTTTTGGAAGGTTTGCGGCGTTCAGGGAAGTAAACTTACCTATGACACTCAGTTCTGCACTGGCAAAAATGATGCCGTGTCTGTTTTCCGCTACACACTGATACATGCCGGCATCGGACAGGCTGACGTTCGTTATCGTGAGCGAGCCCTGCTCCAGCTGAACTCTGCCCTGTAGGAAACAGCAAAACAAATAAAAAAGTAAATAAGGAGATCCCCCCGGGAACATAAACCCAGCGGCTGCTGTGCTATATTTTATACCAAGGCGGACAAAAAACCAGTAGCAGTAACGGGAAGAATTTGCATGCTCCAATCTGTTTGCCAGCTAAATTTATGTCAGGTTAGACACTAAATGGTAAAACCTATACAGTAGTTGGTAAGTGCAATTTAAAGTGGAGGACTTTCCCTTGACTCCTCATTGATTTAACACCCAAACCATTGAGATGAACGTCCCTTTCAAGTAGATAAACTCGAATCAAAAAATGCAATTGTGTTCCACAGTGGCATATCGCAGCCAGCCATATTCTTTAAAGCATTTAAAACAACGGTATTATGAGTATATATGGCAATGAAGGCTAGTAAGACTGGTTGCCATCTTAACTAGCACAGACAGAAATACTTAAAATCCTCTGCAGTTTACTGAAAACAATATAGATGTTAATAATTTAATGATCCTTTACTTCATATCAGCCACTAATGTGATTTAAGTACAAGACCATCTGCTAGTGACCAGCGTGAAGCAAGTAAAATTAGTGTGTGGAACAAAAGACCAGGGTATCATTTGTCAGCCTAAGGATATGGAGCTCGTGTTATCAATTTTAATAAGTACAGCAAAGCGTTCCCTCCCTCCCCAGGAGTTTCACCATTTAAAAAAAAATAGTAACATAAAGAGCTATTGGCTTCTACTTGGCCGTAGGGCGGAAATCTAATGTTTGTGCAATCTTTAGCAGGGTTTGATCAAATCTGGGCTGCCATATTCTTTCACAGTAAGCGAAGGGAAAAAAAATGCCAGCCACCGTGAGAGCAACGTTTTGGTGACTTGTTTTAGTTTGTGGTTGTAACGGGGGGGGGATCATGGGACTGAGTGATGACCCTCCAGTGAGAGGCTGGGCAGACACGGCAGTGGGAGGGGGTGCGTTTCCCCAGGCCCTGCGCATCACCCCTCTTTAGGCAGCTCTTCGTGTCCCTGGCAATGGCAGGCCGTGCTCCTGGTTCCCCTCACATGGACACCGTCGGGTAGGAGGAGTGGGAACGCTGTTAAAGACCAGCAGAAACGCTAAGGTTTCATTATGAAGTTCACTTGAACATCATAAACTAAAAAAAAAAAAAGTAAAAAAAATTAATCTGGGCGATCATTTTCTGCCTGCAGGCTCCACAGTCCCACGCGGCCATTCCCTCTTCTTCACAAGGGTCTCTCCACCCTTAGGTTTGTACCACGGAGCCTTCACTTCAGCGAAGACCTCTGAACGTAGAGCTGTGGTGTCTACTTGTCGCCCTACCTGTCACTAACAGCAGCCCTCCCGAAGCCCTACCGAGGTGCCCACCAGGCACGCCAAGGACTCGCCTACACAGCGGATGGACTTCAGAGCACCTCCATCCTATTTCCATTCCAACAGTAACAAAACAGGCAGCGATGAGAAAGCTGGTGGAGCATGAAAGCCCTCGCGATGGGCTCCAGCAGCGCCTACCTGGGGCAGCAGCGGCTCCCCGTCCTTCAGCCAGCGGTACGAGGGCTTCGGTCTCCCGCTCGCTCGGCATTCCCAGACCACACTGTCCTCTATGGCTGTGTGTGCGTCGCTGATTTTCTGGATCCAGTTGGGCTGAGCTGCAATGCAGAATTAAACACCAACAGCGTGTTCTCTAGGTGCAAGCAAAGGGCCACTTCTTTCTTTCTTAGCTCATTTAAGAGTTGGATTTAATAACATGCTTAATGACTGTTAAAGATTTTTTTTCTCCCCGAGTCGAGTTCTGCTTTCTGAAGGCGGCACGTGCAAGATCAGAACTGGTTTTCTTTTTATTTTTAATAAAAACACTTAATGAAAAAAAGAGTAGCTTCAGAAATCCTGACCACTGTACAAAAACAAAGCAATCGTTAGACCCCTTCGTCTTCAGGATCTATAGGAATTAGGCCTCAAAGCTCTAAAACTTAGCTTCCAGCTTCAAAACTTGTAGTTTAGAACTACCTCTGCAACGCAATTAAGGTTATTCCAGTCACTTAGGCCTGCATGGTCACAGGCATTACTTCACAGCCACATTCTCAGTCTTTCCTTAGATTAGGGCCATACCTACAAGCACTGCCAGAGGAAGATCTTCCATCTGTACGAAAAATCCTTGGACTCAATAACTCTATTAATGACACTGAACAAACCTAGAAAGTCCACAAGCAGATGTCAGAGACACTTTTTGGTAGAATTTGGTTGAAAACCGGCACTGGCAGTTTTCAGACACTTCTGAGATTGTATTTTCAGTTGTGTTCCATGCGTTTTTATCAGTTTGTTGTTTGCTGGATTTTTTAAATATACAGCTTAAGTTTAGCCAGACTCCACAGGCAAATCAAATTTCGCCAAAATTGCCACGTGTTTTTGGAGACCACGTAAAACCTGTCTTATGTTACCTTCACAAACCTCATCTGTCTAGATCTACCTAAAATACCTTTCAAAATTTCCATTAAAACCAAGAGTGAGTTCAAGTTGTTTTGAATGGTCATTTGCCCTATTGTGACATAAGAAAATCTGAGACTTAGCAGGAAGATATTACCAGCAGAGGTCTCCAAGAACCTGGTTAATACTTTTCCCATGTAATCAGATTAAAAAAAAAATAAAAAAAAAAATTAAGATTACTCAAAGACAGGTAACAACTTCGTGCATCTCCTTTGGATAGGGACAGTGGCCAGAGAAAGGTCTGAAAGGATAAATTAAAAAATATCGTATCAAAATGAGAACTTTGACATACAGTTGATATGATTACACCTAAAATATTGCTCTGTCTACCGTGACGTGATGCTGGATATACACATTCAGAGAGCTGAGTGCCTTTTAAAACTGTGTTCAGGGCGTGACAGATGTGTGCTTAATCCCACACCTACCACACTGCACACTTCCCTCCTCACGGTGCCTACAAAGCCCAGAAGAAAGCTGAAGAATTTTGCACAGCATCTTAACTCCAAGGGACTTGCAAAAAAAAAAAAAAGCTGAAAGGCGAACGGAACACAATGACAATGCAGAAGCAGAAGAAGGAGCTCAAAAGGAGAGGCGAGCAGTGTTTACTTCTCTGACTGCCCCTCCTGCCCCTGTAATATTTTAAGCTTGTTTATTATCTGTATCGAAAGAGATATGAAAGGGAAAGCTGTTAAATGCAGGAAGATGAAAGTCAATTCTGTCAGCTGGAGTAAGAACTTGAACAATTCCATCGAACTGAGACATGCTGTGCAACTGCAACCGGTTCAGCGGCTCAAGGACATTTGCAAATTACTCATGTATTTACATATTTACTATTCTAACAGCATCCAACTCATAATTTTGAAGAGAGACTTACGATACCGTGAAAGGAGCTCTGTAAAACCACACAGATCCGTTTGCCTTTTTTTGCAGTACTCAGTGTTCTACTGATTTCCCACACGAAACCCCCAAAAAATTCAGACAAACCAACTGAAAGTAACCTGTAAAGCAAGGAAACCCACGGAAGGTAAGGCGTGCTCGATAACATATAAACATATGCCAAGTAAAGAGAAAGATAAGCCTTGTGTAAGAAAATTCAGTGTTTATCCTCATTTCAGGCAGACTCGATAAATTAGGAAAATTCTCACCAATTTACCTGTCCAGTCTTTCTGCTGTACTCTGCGGGTTGCCCATCTGAACTCCTGCCCCAAGTAACAGCGCTGAGATTCACACCTGCGGCGCTGGAAGCACGGGGAGCTGCCACCCCTGCTACTCACGTCACTCCCTCGTGCAGCACCCACGAGCCGCAGCCTGGCACCCTGCACCCCCTCCCGTTATTTTAACCAGTGAAGCTTCTGCCCTAAAGCCGCTTATGATGCGGGCAACTACAGAACGAACACAACAGTTGGAAAAGAAATCTCAGTGAAAACTGGAGGAGTCCTTTGTTTCACAGGAGCTTCGTTCTCTGCTGCTCTTTGGGAGACTTTTCTAATTAGGTCAACCTCTCCTTTCAACACTTCATTTCAGAGAATAGCAGGCACGCTCTTGACTTAATCTCGAGTAATACACAAGGGTTGGTTCACGCAGCAAATATGTTTGAGCCACCAAATGAGAGTCGCCATAATATAATGAAATTTGACAGGCTCCCATTGGGGATCATACCAAGACATGGTAATGTGACACAAGATTTCAAGCATGATAATTAAAATAATTCAAATACGGATATTAAACCAGCTCCACGCTACAACATTTTCTGGTAGAGTGACATAATTCGAGATAATGACGAGGTTTAACTGTGACTGGTAGTAGTGTCCTAGTCAAAGTCCTTTGGATCACTTCAGTGGCGCTGACCAAAGACGAATCCTTTCCTAGGATGGGTCTGGAAATATTTTGGCCCTATCTGGAGTACTTATATATTACTGGCCTTGGAAACACCCTGGAGGAAAAATCTGCTACTAAAGAAAAAAATTACATGGAAGCTGATTAAGAATTCATCTGAGTCGCAAGAAAAATTTCAATGATAAATCTACAAAGTGGAAGAGAAAGCTTAGAAATAAGCGCATGACTCTTACATAAGGACAGCTTTAAAGAAAACTATCCCCCTCCTAGGCGATGAGAGCTGTCTGAATTTGTACTTAGAGGGACGGAAGAAAAATGATGGCAGCAGGTAGGAAAAAACCTGTTTGCCTTTGATCACCTTCCATTCTCCACCCATGCAAAGCAGGGCATTTTAAACCAGGTGAACTGGGAAGAATTGGGAAAGTATGCCCACATACACTCTTGCTTCTCCAGGACCAAAAAATCCAGAATGAGTCTGTCCTTCATAGTAATAAATTGAAAGGCAAAAGTAGGCACTGGAAAGCTGGACCAGAAATCATGTCCTAAAAGGCATTTGAAAATGAAATGACACAGCCAGCGATGATGCATCGCATCAGAAATGAGTAACGAAACCAAAGAATTATGGGAGCAAAGTAAGAAATAAACCAGAAATAAATCTGTACGACTTTGCAATCATCTCTGAGTTCAAAACAACCAAAAAGACTAAAGTAAATGAGGTGCTAATACATATACAGAATCCAATTCTCGGTCGGTGTATATTGATTTCAGTGTTCCTAAGCCAATTTATAGCAGCTGATGACCTAGAGCAGGCTGTGTAATTCATCATTAATGGCAGATGAAAGGCTGAATGACTTGTCCATTACTATATCTATTCTAAGGAGATTGAGACTGAGCCCAGGATCAGAAAAGTCTAAAGACCAGAAAGCCAAGCATAAGAAATAAGAAAAACAGATGGAAAAAATACATGAGTAATTAAAAATAAAGAATGCAGCCAGTGTGTAAGGTTTGTGCAGACAAGTGTGCACGTCATCCCGGTCCAGATGGGGATACAGCTTCTGCAAACAGAACCGTGATGTCCCTAATTTGTCACCCTTCCAAATGATCACAGGAACGTGAAACCAGACTTTAAGTTATCACTTTTCCTCTTCTCTTCCTTTCCTCCTCTCAATCCCTTCTTCCTGACCTCTACTGCCAATTAAGGGCTATTTGAAATCTATACAACTCTCAAAGCTGTGTGAATCCTCTACCAAAATCACGTGCTTGAGTGATGCACCTAAAGGCTCTCCATATGCCTGCATCTTTGGGAAGTTCACCAGATACTGCTGCTTGGGCAGATCCTTTCTGCCTCTCTAGAAGACAGACTATAATGAACCAGCCAGGGAGTTCTGCTTAGGGCTAAAATATTAAATATCAGAGGAAAAGAAACAAGAGGAAAATTTGAAGGACTTAGCTGAAAGAAAAAAAAAAACAACTGAAATTGTCCCTACCTCTTATTTATCTCCTGTTCCATAAGCTATCCTGCACGCTACATGACCTTCTCCGCAGTTACACCAGGCACCAAAGGACTGTAGGTATTACAGGCACGTTCACAAAGACCAGTCCTCAGGGATTTAGTTATTTTTTATCCCTGACACTCCAGTCTGCAGCTACACCCAGGGGACTAAGGGAGGTGTGGGGTGCTCTGTGAGTAGCCTTCACACTTTATTTCTCATACCTGTTTCTATTTTTGCTTGTCCTGCTGCAGAGCTATTTTTCCAAGTCAAAATGGTGATAATTTGAGCACTTTCTCTGAATCTCCTAAAAACTGATTTCCCTATAAAGCAGGTTCCCAGCAATCCCTTAGAAAAGGAAAAGTGGAGGAGAAACACGCCTGCTCTCCATGCAGAAACTTGTTCTGGATGCAAGACCTCCCTTGGGCAGCAAATTATTCAAAACTCAAGAGTTACTCCCTCCTGCACTAAAGTCTGCGCAAGTACATATTCCACTGGCAGGAGTCAAGACATCCTCCCTCAGAGCAGTGATCTTCCCCAGGGCGAGTGTAACCAACCGAGACTGGGCACTGCAACGATTTGGCTGCTGCCAAGTGTTTAAGCGGTGGTTAACCAAGAATTAAATTGGCACAAGATTTTGAAACAACACAGGATTCCAGAACTTGAAATAAAACGGAGATGCTCGAATGTGAGAAATCAATTGGCAGCGTATCTGCGAAACAGGTAGCAAACTGGGTTTTTTCTAGTGAGGCATGTGAATTGTAATTAATAATAATATGTGCTTGTCCTATTTATGTGAATTTTCTTGTATTTTTATCAGTCCGGAAACTCATTTGATTTCAAGTGGCTTTGAATTTTCAGCAAATTATTTGTGATCTGGGACCTAAATGGAGACATACAACTCCCTGATTTTCACTTATGCAAATTTCTTTCTTTTAGACCTCTAACCGTAATGAAGAGCATAATATGATTTACATTTGGGGTTGTATTACGGAGTGGCATAAAGTAGCTTTCGCACAAATAGAACACAGGCCCGCTGATGAAAAGGGGGACTCTTCACTGCAAAATTAGGGAGCTGCATAAATTCCTGGCGGGACTTTGATTTGAGAAATATTTAATCTGAAAAGCGGCCCAGCCAATTACATGGCTTCTGCTGAGCATCTTACAAAATGCTGCAAAGGACTGTAATTAGTTACAAATAAATCTCTCTCTCTGCTAATGCGGACGCTGCTGCGCTGACACTTTCAGAAACCATTTCAACCGCGAGTTTTTCCTCCTCGCCTTGGCTCGCCAGCAAGGTGCTGGGCAGGGAGCTGACGCGAGAGAGATGCTGGGGGACCCAAAACCGAGCTGTTCTGGTACCTGGGTGTTGGCCTTCTCTTCCAGAGAGCGTTGCTCTGACTGGAAAGCCCGATGCTTGGTTCTGGTCATAATTCTGGCAGATAAACGTTCCCGGTGGTGGTGCAGCTCCTCAGCCCTAAGCACCCCTGCCCGTACTGGGGTGCCTGTCCCCAGCCCCGCAGCCCTGCCTGCCTGGCAAAGCAGCCTCCCCCGGTGCTGCCTTCTTACTGCTGTCACTACCAGCCCCACTGAACGTGGGTATATGTGGGTCACCTTCAGCAGCAGCTATTTTTCCTGTTTTCTGTTATTCCGACTACACGTTATTGGGGTGTGGGGTATCAAGATGTTGCATCGTCTCATCAGACAGAGTCAACACAGGAAAGTACAAACGCACGCTGCAGCAGAGCCCAAGGGGTTAAGCACTGGCACAACCATCTCCTTTCACACTAGGCATAAAAAATAACACACTCATATTTTAAAAAAGCCCAGGAAAGCGATACGATGGTGTGGTGGTATGGAGAACCCGGGCAAGGCATGTCAGTGGAGCTGCAGCGAGGCGTGAGGCTCTCATCCACCGCGGGAAAGGCTTTGAGCACAGGGATGAACAGCCACAACAACGCCTTACGAGTTCGTTGTGCTTGTGCATCTGCCCGTGGCCTCCTGTCCTGTGCTGAGGAAAACCTTTGGGTTGTGACTGTCTGACAAAGGAAGATCTGACTGAAACGGCATCTAAACTTAACATGAATGAAACAACAACAACAATGGTAACAAATAAGCATCTCCTTGATGCTGGTTTTAGGAATGAAAAGGCAGTTTCTTTTAAAATTAGGTAGCTAAGGTAATCTGTTTACCGTCCTTCTGCTAAGAAAAACCCAACTGTTGGCGCTGCTTTTTGCTCAGGATATAAATCTCAGCCTCGTGGAGGGTTACCAAATTTAAAATTCATGAGCAGCCCGATTAAAAATAGAAGCAGGTCAATGGGAGCGCTTCTGAAACGCCGCAGATCAAAACCCACGGCCGACGGCGCGGCGGACCCTCGCTGCCGAGGTCCATGGAAGAGCAGGCGCCCGAAGCACGGGGGACGGCGCAGCCGGCGCTGTAGCAGGGACGTGCCCCGGCTGCGCCGATGCCAGCTCACGCCGGGGTGTCCTGGTTTGGCTGGGACAGAATCCCAGCCCAGCCATGCTAGGGAAGCTGTCACCAGTTTTGGAGCCAGCCAGGGCAGCTCCTCCCTGCTCCCGAGGACTGCTCTCCTGTCGGTTGTGACGGCTGCATGTTCATTTGGCCGAGTATAACTTTGTCCATCTCTGCTGGCATTGGTGCTGTTCCATTAAATCTGTTTTCGCTTCAACCCACGGGTTTCTCCTTTTCCCAATCCCCCCTCCCTGGCTGGTGAGGGGTTGTTGGGTGATCTGCTATAGTTTAGCCCTGGGTAGGGGCTAAATGTAGACACGGGGACTTCACCGGCCTCAGCCACGGGGATTTAGCTGGCACGGGGCCTGTGGGGAACAAGCTGCAAAGTCAGGCAGGCAGCACGACGTGCATTTATAGCTGCTGAATGAGGGTGGGAAAGAAGAGGTTTTGCAGTTCAATTTGCTAATTCGCAGGAGCTAATTTGAGGTACTTGGTATCTGGCTAGGAATGGCAGAGGAAGAGACCTACAGCAAGAAAACAAGTGATATGTGGTTCTGAGTCGTAATAGTTGAGGAATCGGGTATAAGCAACCGTAATTGCATTAACATTAACACGTTTTCTATGGTGAAGGTCCATCTATCAACTAGGACATACAGCACCCGGAACAAATGCTTTTGGAGAGCAATAACATGCAGCCTGTTGCAGGAGCTCAAAGCACAGAAAACGGAGGAAGAACGATCTTGCATGTTTAATTAACCTTTTCTGCTGCAGGAGAATGACAAACAACTTCAGTGTCACTGATATGCTAACAGAGGGAAAAACAAACATTGATACAAGAATGAAATACAGGAGAAGTCAACCTTCCCTGACAACTTCCAGGAGCAAGAAAGAAGCTAACAGCAGAGGCAACGCTGGGTTATCTGCAGTGAGCAGGCAAATTTGAATTTCATTTTCTTTTTTCTTTTTTTTTTTTTGTGTTTTATACTACGCAAAAAAAAAGGCAGATGACTGGGTTCAATGGAGTCACGCCGTTAGAGCCAGACTGTGATCTCCAGGGCACGTCACGGCGCGTCGGCGGCAGGTCCGCCCGCCTGTACCCCATCCTCCACAACACGCTCTTCTCCGGGCACCAGCCCTGACCCACCAAAAGCAACCTGAAAAGCTCTGCCAGCATCACAGTTGTATTTCAATACCGAACACTTCTCAGCTGCAGAAAGAAAAATGACTAAGGAAAATGACTGTCTTTCAGTTTCAACTATTCGCATAAAATTTTTACAGTAAGTTACTTTGCCTAAAAGAAAAAATGTTGCTGTCAGGTGAAGCTCCAGAGCCTAGCTCACAGAAAGCAAGCTTTTAGTAAGAGGTCTGTTTTCAGTACTAAATGACTGCCAAACACGAGCTATCCTTGAAGACCTGAATACTTATAAACTAGTAACTCAGCATCAAGACAAGGATGGTATTTTAGTCAATTATCTTTAAAACCAGCAATCAGCAGAGGTGGCAGGCTAATACCTCTCCATAGGGAACTCCTCTGATCAAATGAAGCAAAGCAGACGTAAAGATAGCTCCCAGCATCACAAACAGAGAGGAGGACACTCCTCTTCCCATAAAGCCTTGAGCTTCTTCGCTGAAATGCCATCTTGAGTGTGAAAACCAGCACTAGCCATGGTGGCAGCTTTTGTGTAGGATCTGCAGTCCTCCGGGAATGGCATCCGGACTCATAAATTCATTACGATAATTAGATTATAACTTAATATATGCTATGGTGGGAGTATACCAAAGGCTTGATTTACTGCTTTGCAACGAAGGCGGGTCTGGCCGTGGGTTGAGCAAAACCGTACAACTGACGAGTCTTTTAATTTGCTGTCCACATGGGGAAAATCAGGAGCAACGTGCATTGTTTGATGAACAGAAAAAAGAAATCTTCAAATCTTTTAATTAAAAAAAGAAGAAAGTTTGAATCAACCCCAGATTTTTACTTTGTTCTTGCTATTTCGCTCCTTTTTAACGTTTTCTCATTTTCTATTTTGCTCAGTTTTAAAAGGAGAAGTGTTTATTTGAAATGGAAGGCCCAAAAGTTCTGATTTCTAAACGAAATGCATTTTAGAAAGATTTCCTATTTTAAAACATCCCTGCGTATTTTTTTTTTCCAAAAAACCACATTACTCACCACCTTCAATCCACT
This sequence comes from Leptosomus discolor, assembly GCF_034619465.1. NCBI lineage: Eukaryota > Metazoa > Chordata > Aves > Leptosomiformes > Leptosomidae > Leptosomus > Leptosomus discolor. Next base: position 2,829,084 of record NC_141399.1, read on the forward strand.
TTTGCCAGAAGGGTTAGCTCCCAAACTAATTTGTGTTTCAGCGACAAATTCACTATAAATCAAAACCATTCTTCTCATCTCTGGAGTTCAACCCAATCTTCCCTGCTGACAGAAGTTGGTCCATCAGGAGCATTTGGGGGAGAAAACACTGAACTTCTCTCCCCGTGTTTGATGAAGAACAACGTTCTATTGTGCTCCTGAAGATGGTAACAGGGCAGCAACAAAAGGAAGATTTCCATGACAGTGGGGAGGTCTCTGCATGCCTGTGTGTGGAGTATGTAACCTGCAGCCTTCTCCCCTCCAAAAAACCATCAAACAAACTAAGTACCGACCCAACAGCCCTCTAAAACCTTCTCTATGACTCTCGTTCATCTCTACGCAGGTAAATCCACAGTAACTCAGAACAGGTAAAACCTCCCCCTTGCAAGCTTGGTTCATCTCCTTGAAGCATTTGATTTGCTTCGCAGGACAGGGCTGTTTCCAGCAGACATTTGGGAACGGGCAGATGCTTCTGTCAGGGTTGGAGGTGCTAACACATCTTCTCCATCACACAGAAGGCCCATGAAGCTGAATTTTCTTGTGCCCGGACTAACGGCTCAGATTCCAGTGTAAGAAGAGCAGGTGTAGGAAGTCTTTGGGTGAAGAGGGCTCTGCTGGCTCCAACAGGGTTAAATCCCAACTCTTCCAGGCTGTGCAATCAGTGGCCCCTCTTGAAAGCAGGTCTTGATTGGTTATAAGCAATTAACATTGATTAACACAAGCTGGGGCAACACGTGTGTAATAAATCCCAAGCCGTAACCACCAGGATGCTCCACCAGAATGCCTGCTTTACCCTCCCAGTCACAAGAAGGCCAATGAGCTTTTTGCAAGTGTTTTCTGCGTGCCACCATGCCAACGTCCTTCCAGCGATGCACTTCTGTTCCAACTGCTCTGATTCTCAATTACTATGCACCATTCAGACAGGTTTTATTTCAAATTACACCCTTTTTAAGACGTGCTGTTTGTAAAAGAAAGTCATTTTAAAAATACCTTCCCAAAATGACTTTCTTAGAAAATACTTACTGCATGTTGCCCTCGATACAATAAAATCCCCTGAAAACAGGCAGTCTGCTTACCATAAAATGTCAGTTGTCCTCGTGCCACGTTTTTCCCTCTCACATTTTCAGCTACGCATTCATAGAGTCCAGCATCTTCTTGCTGAAAATTTGGGATTTCAAGAAGTCCACTTGATCTGTGTCTCCTGGCTTTTCTGGGTATCTGTTTCCCATCTGCTCTCCTCCAGCTAATGGTAGGAACCGGGCTAAATAAGGAAAACAAAGCAAAATAAGACTCGCAGAAAAAGCGACGGGTCTGGTCCTGATAAGCTCTCGTCTGACCAACTTAACACTGTTTCATGTTTGAGGATGATGAAGACGTGGTCAGCCTGAAGACTCTGGCACAGGATCTGGAGCAATTTTATTATGGGTGGCTTATACACGATATAAATATACAGCTTGTCTACCCACGACGTATCGCTCACATAGGCTTAAAAGCAGAAGACTCTCTATTATCAAAATGCTGTTTTGACCAAGTTGACTTTGGGGTTCCGTGACAATACACCTGTCTTCCTACCAGTCCCACGTTTTGATTTTGGAAGTGCTGCCAGCGTTTATTCTAGAAACGAGACACGTGTTTTAAGTGTTGCATGAGACCTCAACACAGGAGATGCACAAACGCATCTTTACAAAGTAAGTTACACCTTCCCTCTTCCTTGGGAGGTCGTTTTTTTGGTGAGCAAAGCCCCTGCCCCCTGTGCCCCTTGTTATGAATGCCTGCAGTAAGTAAGTCCCGCTGAGGAAAGCGAACGGTCAGGAAATCCTGCAAACTTTACAATACAGCAGTGAGAAGCTGGAGGAATAGTAATAATGGATCTAAACTTACTTCCCCAAGGCAAAGCACTCCAGTTTCACCGTTGTTCCTTTTGCAGATGGAACCGATTCCGGGAACTGCACTTCTATTTTCGGCTCATACTCTCCCATCACCCCTGTGAACATAAAATCGACGCTAAGGCTTGGTTGAATTTTTGCAATAAATTCACAAGTGTTCCCGTGCTAGCACAGAGCTGTTCTATACATCATTACTTGCCCAATTAATCCATTCATTTTAAACATGGCCTGTTTCTAACAGCCGCGTAGTGTGGGCTCTTTTCCCATTTACTGCCAGAGGAAAATCTGAACCAGCGCTCCACACCATCTGCCAAAGATTAAAATTTCTTCATGGCTCTGTTGCTTTTTCCTTTTGAATATTCAGGATTTTTGCAGGTGACTTGTGAAATAAGGGAGGCAATAACAAGGGAGGTTCACCACCTTCTAGAAAACGAAATGCGGAACAAATAGCCGTCAGAAAAAGTTTTAAAAGCACCGGAGCTAATCAAGGCTTCTATTAACTTCCAAGGATTTAGATGCACAGAGATCATATACTCTTTGGGTAATTCCTTTATTTTTACTGCCCCAGTAAATCATGTATCATGGCAGCCTCTTTGCGAAATTGTGTTTAAAAATTCGTGCACATAAAAAGGGCCATTATAGTCATGACAAATGGCTACATTTCTAGTCACTGCACTGTCTTAAAACCGGCACGTATAATTTCACCAATAGTGATTATCAGCTAATTGATGATTGCAGTTTAAGCCTTGACTGCGCGGCGCTTCCCGGAGGTTGGCCAAGCGCGGGGCAAGCGAGGCGGGAGCGGTGCTGGATCCGACCAGACGAATGCCGCCAGTATGCACCAATACAGAAATGAGATAGCACCAGTAACCCAGAAATGAGCTGGCACGAGTCCGCAGAGATATTCAGGTAAGTCAGGGCTGCTCACGGTGGCCCGTGATTGCAGTGCTGCTTGCTGTCCCTCTGCTTTGCAAAGAGGATGCCAGAAAAGCCTTTTTTTCTTCACTTTTTTCACAGTTAAAAGAGTTTTAAAGCTGAAAATGGTCACTATGAGGCTTACATCAAGTCCACCCTTACTTGCTGACCTGTTTACCAGCTGTTCTGGTGCAATTGCAGGTTACATCATCTTGATTGCACATCGTTGCTGCTACGTTATGTAAAGAGTAGATGCTGCACAACGTCAGTCATCAAAATTAAATGCATTTATTAACAATACAAATACCCTCTCCACAGCCATGTCCTGGCCAGCACAGATAGCAGGAAACCCACGAGTCTGGGTCAACGCTCCAGCATTTACACACTGAACAAACAAGAATTACGGGGCACGCTACTCGTCAGCCCTCTGCACGTTAACGCTGCAGCCCTCAAAGGCTGGAAGTGTCTCTTACAGTTAACGTCACGGAAAATCCTCTCTTCTCCTGACTGTGACTTGCCAAATCTTCACAACCTGGCCTAAATTTCTCCAGACTCCGTGCTAAACGTTTCCTGGGTGAGCTTCAGCTAAGCCAAGAACAGCCACTGCCCAGTGGAGTCCCAGGACAAGGCTGGCCGTGAACGTTTGGGAGCAGCAGCACCGTTCTGCTGATAGCAGAACCTCCTGAGATCTTTTCCTAGAAGAGCATTTCCACGTTCTGCAATGAAGACTGCAAATTTGGCAGAGGAAGAGCTTTTGAGGATACGCTTCCCAGGAAAGCCTGACCAGATTCAGGCAGCTGCCTCACCTTGGAAGATCCTGACTTTCAGGCTGGAGACTCATCCGAAGAAACAACCGCCTCCATCACCTTCCTCAAGACGGCCGAAGAGCTCCTCGGTGCCTGGGCCACCAGCCACCCCCCTGCCCCACCCCGGGCACGTGAGCAGAGGGGATGCAGCGCCCCCAAAACCACTCCCCGCAGGCTCCATCGGAGGGTGGGAGGTGACTCGGCAGCCAAATAACACAGGAGAAAGCGAGCCAGTCCCAGGAGCCGCCTGCCCGCCAGTCCTCAACAAGCAGAATCCACAAGAATGGTTCCTCCTTCTGCACCTCCTCCACTGCTGAAGCAGGAACGCGGTCCCCTGCGGCAAAGCAGGCTGTAAAGCATCGTGTGACACTAACGGGCTATTTAGGAAATTAAGGCAGAATGTATTATTAATACGTTACTCACCTGACAGAACAGGAGGCAGGAAAAATGGCGCTTTTTTGCCTTCTCTTCACTCATTCCTTTAATTGTTCCCGTTTCTTTGCCTCGGGCTCCAATCCCAGCGGTGATAAAAGCCCCAGTCCAGGATGGGAAGGCTACCTGGGGCCGTACGACTTCGGCTCTGGCCACTGCTGCTGCCTCTCACAACCGCGAGGGCAGCTGTTTTACCAGCAGTACTGCAAACTCAAACCACTTAAAAATCAGGACTCGTACCTGGAAAAATCACAAGGGTCCCACTGCAATTATAACCCACCTATGCACACACACGTGTGTATAACTATTTATAGGGTACGCTGTGAGTCCTGCCTTTTCTGCTTTATAGGAGAAACATCAGTGGAGCTGAGATACCTCTATCCCGAATCCAAGACCATTTCCATACAGACGATCCTTATTTTTCCTGCTGCTCCTGGGTGGTTTAACATCTGCCTTAGCTGTGCAGGTGGAAGGGACGGGGGAGAAAATATAAGACTAAAACAGACACCTCATTTGTAGCTTGGAGAACGCTTCCAGTGTGGTGGCACATCAGAGATGCTCTATGCTGTTTGCATTTCAGAGGCTTTCATTTTTATTTTTTTTTAATCCAATTTCAAGGCTTAAAAATGTGCTTTTGGATGAAAGTTCCAGGAATTCAGAAGCAAGCTAATTTGTCTGAGGAGATGATATGCATTTCCTGACAACACCTGTGAAATGTTAAAGTTTAATTGGCCCATACAGCTGCCGCTGATGGTAATTTTATTCCAGGACTATTTCGGTTCTTTCCTACTATTACTGTTTTAATTCTGATGTAAAAATCCAAAGCACATTTTAAAGAGAAGAAGTAAAGTACTGCAAGAGCAGCGGCTGTGAACACCTGGGTGCTCCAAACAGGCTTCGGCTGGTGTTTGCTGCAGGGCTGGGAAGGGTCCCGAAGGTGCTGCGGCGGCAGCGGGGTCAGCACCCCCAGGGACCCGCTGCCCTTCCAGGGGACACGATGGGGAAACCGTGGCCTTGACGGGGACAGGGCAGCCAGGGGCAGCCAGGCCACTGGGTTATGAAATGGAGGAGACAAGAGATGCAGGTTTGTTCCCATTCCTCCCTCTCCTCCAGCCCGTATCCCGCAGTGAGCTGCCAGATGGCTTGTTTGGGAAAGAGCCATTCGAACGTAAACCCTTTTTCTGTCTGAGCTGCAGTAAGTGCCACGATCCTAGCGGACACCTCGCTTCAGGCTTTAGGATCATTCTCAGCCTTTGGTGCCATTCAGCTATTTATTTCTTCTGTTTCCTAGCGTGAAAACAGCCCAGAGCGCCCTTTCTCCACGGCTGGTGCCAACTGGTGTGGTCAGGACTAACTCACATCCCTGCAGAACCCGAGCCGAATCCCAACCTCAATACCTTGGGAAACCTGAAAACCATTAAGATCTTTTAATTTTTGTCCTTTTACACACTAGCACTTACATGATGCGAAAGGGAGAGCTGCTTGTCACTCCTGAAGACCTGTGCTGGAAGACGGGTGCTCATTTTGGGAGGACAGGTCCCAAACCACCCACGTGCAGTTTCGGGGGCCGCTGCACTTACACGATACGGTGTTTAAATCTTTTACCCACCCGCACTGCAAGCATCCTCGCTGCCACAGATCCATACAGCTACATGCAAATATTGAAACAGAGGGTGACCGCGTGTGTTTGTGGGAGGGAATTAAGAGGGACAGAGGAAAAACATCCTTTCCCCACTGTATTTATCATCATCAGGTAACCTCCGTCCATGGAAGCAGAGTCTGAGCTCAAACTGACCGTGACAGCTGCCTCGGCACGGTCTGTTCCTACCACCATCCCGTAACCCTTGATGATATTTATCTCTCCAAGGAGGAAAAGCTGTCTGATGGGATAAGAGGCACCTTCTGCTTCCACAGCACAGCGACAGGGAAGGAACCTGAGTTCTGTCAACAAGAGCATGTACCGCTGCTCACAAAAAGCTGCTGCAAACAACACCAGGAGATCTATAACTCCGGAGCCTCACAGCTGAAAACAAGCAAAAGAGAAGCTCAAAAGGCACAGGTGGGGAAAGCAATCTGCCTACCGGATCTGATTTCATCCCCTGCACCCGTATCTTTGCCTTTTACAGATTATAGCTCCAAAACCTGGCACTGTAAAAGCAAGCAGCGCTCAAAAAAACACACGCTGAAAAGTGTTTTTTCCAGGATGATTACATTCAAGTAAAATAACCACCGCAAAGGCGGCAGGTATTCAACGTACAAAGCCTAAATGATTCATGACTAAGCCTAGAAAAATGACTGCCATAAATTGAAGAAGAAATGCGAAAAGAAACCTCGGGGTCACCGCGGGCGCGTGCTGTCCTGCACACCCAGCCCTGCAGCGGCGAGCCGCTCCGGGGGAACGCGGCCTGCCCCTTAGTTCGAGGAGCACTTTGAATGTTGGCTGCCACGTGGTTCATACATGTATCTGCTAAAACGATTGAAATTCTTGATGCTGAACAGCATAGGGTCAGCCAAACGGGGAGCATCTGAATTCTGTTTTCTTCCTACAGCTCCAGAACTGGGAATTTTTAAAGTTTTTGAGTGAGAGATTATCATCAGCACCAAAGACAAGAGTCTTCTCTTTTTCTCCTTCAACTCAGTGCGAAATCATGAAAAAAACCAAATACAGGTGCTACTCTTAGTTCTGCCTGACCAGTATTCCTTTTGGATAGCATCTCACGCCACCACTCATTTCTTCCAAAGCGACGGGGCTATGTATTGACTACAGGGACCCATAACTCATTCTGCATGACACCAAAAGTGTTTTGCAGTTTAAAAATAGCTTTGATTTTTGAGAAAAGCAGAAATTTCACAAGCAGGTTGTTGTAAAGTACCTGGATTTTTTTTTTTTTTTGGAATTCACGGGATGTATTTCAATACGAAGCCAACCAGGCAATAACTTAGAAACTTCCAGCAACAAACAATTTTATGACGGGTGCATCGGAGGAGACCATGGGACACCAGCCTTCCAGCCCGGGGCGCAGGGGCTTCGGAGCTGCATCAACCCGTCGTAAATGGGGAGCTGCTGGGGGGGACAGGGGACCCCCCACCCCTTCTCCTGAGCCGCACGAGGGCCCCGGCAGATGCAGCCCCTTGCTGCCTGCCCCCGCGGCCGCCAGTAGAGCCGCTATGTAAAACGATTGGGAGAGGTACATTACGAATTTTTTCTACTTAACTCCCTAATTGAAATGAAATGGAACTGAAACATTTAATTGTTGATGAGCTAACCTCCGAGACCACTAACATAATGATAAACTGTTGTAAAGAAAATAGCATCTCATATCTACTAAGAGACACTGGACACATCAGATATGAATACAAAAGATAAGCAAGACGCCATTTGCCAGTGGAAATAGAACGTGCCCCACATTTTACTCCCTTCTGTCGGTCACGCTTCCGAAGCAACACGTGTAATTTCCTTTTTTTCAAATGTGGTAGTGCGTTATATTCAGATTTTATAGGGTTCCTCTATGTGGAATGAAAAATTGAGGCCTGCTGATTTTTAAAATGAAGCTTGCCCGTAATACAAGTGCAATCCTATTTTAAAATACACATTTACCCCCGGTTCAGCTTTCAAGTACAGCCATCTTTAGCTCTATGGATACAACAGCACCTTTCCTATTTAACTCAGGAATCTATTCCTCAGCCCCTCAGAGGTTCAATTAAAGTTTCGTATCTTTAATAAACAGCAGAGTGCACTTCAAAGGAATCAGGGAACATGCCTGTGAATCACCCCAGGAAGGCAATCGGTCCCTGTAAATAAAGCTCCAAAAGGAGCGACGCGCTGGGGTACGTAAAGCCCTTGGCGAGGCACTTTACAATCAGGCTGCCTCGCAATCATCCCAGCGTCAGCCCCGTCGCAGAACTGCAGCAGACATCGAGCCTGATTGTGACAAACGGAAGCACTTTCAGCTGGGTGAGGTTTGCATAAAAGTCCTGTTAATGTAATACTTAAAAATATTTCTTCTTCCGACGCTGAAAATGTTAGTACGAGCCAAATTTAAATATTCCTCTTTATCTTTCGTCCATTAGACGACTCACTCCAGACTCAGGGAGGCAGATTTACTGCCGCTGTGTTCAAGGAACTGCAGCCTCCCCTGTAACGGGGAGCAGACCTGGCACAGACCCGGCACTTCACCCCTCCCAGCGTAACCACGGCGCCTTCTCATTACCGGCATTTCCACACTCCCCGTCCCCGCGTTCACGTGAAGGGGGTGGGTAACGGCAGGAGGCTGGCAGCGATGATTTGACAAGGAATATTTTTCCAATACCACTAGGTGACAATGGATCTTCTTCTAGAAGAAGTTTCTAATAGCGCGTTTCTATTTCTGGAACGAATGTCCTAACTGTTATCCTTTAAACAGACAAATTTTAATTAATTTTAATTGCAAATCAACACGCAAATTTATTTTTCTTATCTACTCAAAAAAGACGACGATACAGATCAATTGTCTGGATAAATTTAGAAATCCTCTTTTGGTTTCTTTTTGCTTTTTTGTATTATTCACAGACCGCTAAAAATAGCGCTATTTCTGCTGGGAAATACAGCCTGAGCCTACAGTTACTGAAACAACAAAGTGCTTTTGTTCACTTTTGGGCTGCATAAAATGAGCAAAACTCGTACATCCAAACTCTAAAATCGGTTTTATTTCCTGTCTTTGGCCCAGTGTCACCAGGTTTTTCTTTTATAACGATGGTGTGATACTGAGAGTTGTTCCAGTGCCGGGAAGAGCAACCTTGGCCACAGCAGCAGACACCCCACCACTGTCTGACTTTGACCCACAGCTAAAGCAGAGGTCTCCAGCCTCACTGACTCTCTGTGAAGGGGAAAAATCTCTTCCTTTATTCCGACATAAAACTTTCAGGCCATTTCTTCGTATCTGGGTGACAGCCAGGAAAAAAACAAACCAAACCCTCCGACCCCAGCCCCCCATTCCCCTCCCCAAAGTCCTACCGTCGTTCCTGAGGATGAGAGGGGTGGGGGGACCCACGACCCTGCTGTTGGTCACCGTGTTCGTCACGACGCACGTGTAGTTGCCGACGTCCGAAGCTTCCACCTTCGCGATGTACAAATTCCCCGTCTCCTGCGAAACGAAGCGGCGATTGTCCTGGTGGACGAAGGTCGGGTACTCGTTGAAGATCCACGCGTAGGTGAGCTCTGGAAGGACAAGGTAGCACCAGCGTGAGTGACAGGGTGCACAGCCTCACGGGGCACGCTCTGATGCTGGGTTCCATCCCAGGTCGGGGCTGGAGCCCCCGAAATGATTTTCCCCCTGCCCACTTTGGTTAGGGAAACAGCCCACAAAATGACCAAAAGGCTAACATTCTGCAAGTCCTCGTCTTTATGGCTACACATACAAATTTCCAACTGTGACACTTCCGAGCCTGCACACAGATCCAATGTTCTTCTTGCTCCTTCAAGTTCTTCCAATCCAGAATATTTTACCAGAATCTCACCTTGTTGTCATGAACATTTCAGCCTGACTCATGACTTTTCTTTTATTCTTTCCTACTAATTTTTTTTTTCCCTTTAACAGCAGTTGGGAGGAAGATCTGCTGAGCCGTGTTACACACACTGTATGTTTTATTCCTGTGGAATTTCTGAATCAGCGAAAAACGGAACACTAAATTAAGCAACTGTAATCTTCTATATGACTAATTAGGCAGTGCTCTGTGTTTTATAAGGCATTTTTGCAAGTGACTTGAGCAATAAAAAAAAGATAAGCGAGAGAGATGCCACAAGTGGTTGCAGAGTTTGTAAGGGAGGTTAATGCAATATAATCCTATTATATTTGCCTAACACTAGTGCCCAAACACCCTGAAAATGCCTGAAGAATTAAAGTGAATACAAGATTGCTGTAGTTTTCTAAGGGAACACTGATTATACTAAAAAGCATATTCTTAGTTTAATACTCTAATGAGTCATAACTGTAATTGACCATTAGGTACTTTGGAAAATATATTCTGCCCTCATGTTCCACTGTTTACATATCTAAGAGGCTCAACGCAGATTGTCGGCTTTTATTTATTTATTTTTAACAACGGGATTATAAAATGCCTGCTTAGACTTTTAGGAAGATATGATAATTATGTTTATGTGGGAATATCTAATCATCATATTTACACATGTGCATCTAATTATAAGTAACCTCATGCTGATGTCAAGAGGATACTCAGAGCAAACAAGGTACCACTTCTCAGCTGGCTTATTATTTTCTGCAAGTAGTTAAGTTTGGTTTGTGGGTTTTTTTTTTTTAATTTACTCCTGGTGAACAATTATCTTGTTCCTCCAGAAGCATCCAGCAACAGGCAAATAAACATCGCTGCCCTGGAATGCACAGAGGCATTTAAATTTGAGCGAATCTTCACACAGAGCAGGTTACCACCACAGCTCCCCGAGCTCTGCAACACGAGAACATTTAGCATTGACTTTGGCACGGTGAATTGACCACACGTTCCTCAGAGAAACACAGGACTGGGACGGTCCCTCCGGATCTACAATCCCTGTCCCACCCTACCCTTCCCCAGGAGGTTATGTAGTCCCATCCATAAATACACCCTAGAAGCAGCAAGGCTTTTGGCTCCTACTTTTCTGTTATAAGTTGGTATTACTTTAATTGCTAAAAACCTCTCTAATTTCCAGGTTAAATATTTTCATTACTAGTCTATAGCTACGTGCTTCTGGGCTAATGATGCCTTTAGCTTAAAGAGTTCTTGACTCTTTGCTGGTGAGAGCCATCAAGAGCCCTTCTGCCTTCATTTTCAAGATGCCTTCCAATCTTCTAATCGCTGTAGTAGCCCTTCCTAGCCTCTGCCTCAGTTAAAAGTCTTGACTATTTGTGTCATTTGAGCCAAGTGCCAGGCTGGAAACCCTGGGTACGCAGGTCACGGGACAGCAGAAGGCAAACGTAAAGTTGTGCAGTACTGACGAGGTCTGATCAAAGAGAGGACACCAAATGGGGATGATCTTGGATTCCTCCACAAAGAGGAGCCCAATGCAGGGGTAACTAAAGGAGACCTATTTCTAGAGTGTGAAACATAAAAATGTCCCCAAAAGCCATCTTCAAACTCTGCTAACTTGGCTACATAAAGCTGAGGAACATAATGAAGACCTGGTGTTACACCTCTGCCTTCCTTTCATTACAACAAATCATTGCCCAGAAAAATACAACAGCCCGAACAACACAGAATCAGATATTAGCAGTCCATGATTGCTATACAGTATTTGAAACAACTGGATAATTCTCTCCTTCTCTCTCTAAAGTAAAATGGGACTAATGGAACGTAAAGCAGAGGGAATAACACAGACTGGAGCATCTCTAAGTGCATTTGCTTGTGTAGCAACATGTAAATAACTACTATATCAAACTCACTTTGATTCCCTTAGAGATCCTAGTGCAATATTTATGTCTTTTCAAACTTGACGGATTTCTTTTGATAAGGTTTCACATGCTAATTGCTCTGGAAGTGACAGACAGCTCGCATCCCATAGGCAATTTGTAACAACTGTGTAAACAGACACTTAAAATACAGCCCGAGATGGCTCCTGGTGACTGCGCGTGATGGAAACATCTGCTGAAGTTACAGACACGGAGACTTTCAGTACAAAGAACGAGCAGTAACAGGCAGTTCGTGGTTCTCTAATTACACATTAGACTCTACATCCTTGAGGAATTTATTACAAACTTCTCCTTTCTAACTCGGGACCCTTTTCATGTAATTTTGCCTAATTTACAATGCTTTTAATTTCCCCTTTAAAGCACATTCAAGTAGGTCTCTCAAACAGAGTATTATCAGATGATTTCTGACCCACATTTGCTGTTGTAAAAGACAAGCAGGAACTCTGCTAGCTGCAATCCCGCCGCCGGCAGCAGAGCACCTGCTGGTGACCCACTGCAACGACCTATGTTGTACTTAAATAAATAAATTGCCCTGATGGCCTGGATTTCCATGACAGATCAGAATGAGATGAAGACTTCTGGGTGGCAAATCTTCACTTCTGTAATGATTATCGGCAAGGACTGGAGGATGGAGAAGTTACTTGTACATTTTGGTACAGATGGTCTACGCACCCTGGCTCAAACCATCACCAGATGGAAGACATTCAACCCCAAAACTTTTGTTGCTCTATCGACAACATGAAGAACATTTTTCGTCCATGCCACTGCTACAAAAATCCACGCTGATGTGTTCCACACAGTTGGGTACTTGGAATGCCCACACCACCACCATAGGCACATGTCAGAAGAAGGAAAGTGGATTTCTTTTTGCCAAAAAGAATGCAGGTTTCTGTGCACAAGGTCACGAGTTGCTAGCCATTTGCTCTACTGGTCCAGGGCAAAGACAACAGAGACAGGGAAGAGCGTCTAAATTAGTTAACGTCACCCACCTATTGCAAAGGAGCCTATGGAAAACGTGGGCTCATGAAGAGCAGCGGAGGCAACAGGCGCGTCGGCAGAAGCTGGGTTTGACTTTGGTCGAGACGGACGGTGGAAGCGACGGCAACAAACACGCAGAGCTGCGAACCACTCCCAGATCAGACATGTGGCAGGAAAGCCCACCGCACGCCAGCAGAACCATTACCCTCTTCTCCACGTTCCCACCCCTGCCACTGCAGCCGGGGCTTTCAGGAGAAGCTCAATCACGTAGAGATACCGCAGGACACTTACCATTAATATTTATGTCTCTGGCAGGAGAACACGCCAGGCCGTACGTGGCAGGCAGGCCGTACGCCTCCAACAACCATCTGCGCAACATCAGGCAGCAACAGCCTTGCTGCAAAGCTCCACCGGCAGCCTTTTGTTCCAGTTGCGATTTGCAAAGTTGTTCTACTTAAACGTGTGAGGCAGCAATACCAAAGAAAGAAGCCAGAAGCCTTTTTCTTCGCTCCTTTTATCCTTTTCAGAGACTATCTCACACCAGTTGCTCTCTCCCTATGCACTGCAGTGACCCCTGATGCTCAGGCTGCCTCTGTGTTTCAGGACCGAGTGTGCTAACGGCAGACACACACCCTGTATCGCATACAAATTTCAATGAATATTTAAAAATAGAACCCAAGGCCTCTGCCACTATTGCATGGCTAAATACCATCGTTTAAGAAAACTTAGAGCAGCCAGCAGTTGCCATCAACTTTAGCAATTAAAAAGGAAATAAATTATTCAAGCCACTTGAATATAGATTTAGGATGCTTAGGACATGCCTTTCCAAAGTGCAGACAAACTCTTTCCCCCCCCACCCCCTCCAAGACGACGTGTTCTGAGCCGCTCGCCAGGGCACCGGCAGAGAATCCTGGCAGGGGGTGGAGGGCGGCTGCGCTTCTGGAGAAGCTGGGGTGCTGCTGCAGAGCCCAGCGCCTTCACTCACCCTGGGGAAAACGAGAGACGCAGTAGAAGTTGCGTCCCTCTGCCTTGCTGCATGGGTTTTGTCTGTTTGGGTGGGTTTTTTTTCAATTTTTTCTCTTTTTTCTTGGCAAAGCACGCAGCCCTCCGAGCTCTGCTTCTCCTGATCACGTTCAATTTTTTGAAAGCACTCAATGACAAACTCTGTTAAAGCATGAGGCTCTCCTGGGCTGCCCCAGAACACTCTCTGCTCAAGACAAGAACCAAAGCCAAAGACACTGTAGATTTTACACTTTCTCTAAATGATAGCCAAGTGGCGAAAAAAGGTTACTGAAAGCTGAAATCCTGCTATGAGTAATTACTATAATTAAACCACATGGTTTGTCAAAATTACATTCTTTGGTCTTCTGTCTTGTCACACGCGTACTATTTTGTCTTTGCCTCGTCTTTGCCTTTCAGTGCAAGAAACTCTTCTCTAGATTTTTTTTTTTTTTTTAAGTCTCTTCCATAAAGCCAGGGCTGCCACTTAAAAAGGTCTCTGTAGCTATTATGGGAAAAGCTATTAAAACATCAAGATTATGGTAACCATAAAGTTGAATAGAAGAATGAAATTTTGAAATTAGTATTAGCCAAAAAATGGGGATCATTCATCATTTTTAATAAGAACAGTGTGCTACAATACACTATTTTTTTTATAGGCTTTACTGAAAGTTACAGAGATTAATCCAACCTTTAATGATTCCTATAATTTCTACGTTATCACCTACTATGTCACTCTCAAGTTGGACAGGTGGGAACTGTTTTTCAGCGTGAAACAAAAGATTTGCAGCTTTCCCTGCGAATCTCGAGGCGCAAAAATCAGGCTTCACTACACAGGGCAAGAAACAAATATGAAATTAAGGAAATGAAGAAAATCCTCCCTTCACCACAGTCCCAAGCAACCCAAACTACAGTTGTAGCGCCGCGGTTTGGGTGTACGTTCGTTCTGAAACGAAAGGTGAGTATGTTATAAACAAGGACAATTTAAATCCAGATACGGTGAAGGCAGCTCCACGAGCCCGGCTTGCGCTTTCTTTGATCACGCAGTTCCGTAAGATCACGATAGCTCTTTTTTTTTATTTTTTCAAATGCAACGTATTCTTAAGTATGGGAAGCGATGGAGTTTCGCTGCCTCTTTTGCTCCACACCTCCGCTGTCCCTGCCGTAGGTGGGGCCCTTCCACATACGGCCGACAGCAACAGCGAAGCCACGTGAAGTTTTTCCTGGAAAGAAGCTGTTCCCTCGGCTACTGCAGTGCAAGCGATGGCAGCGAGGAACCGACCTAGCACGGTGCCTTTGTAGGAGTTAGCACAGACACGTGTTTCTGGGCTCTGTGCGCGTTACCGCCAGCCCAGGTTTCCACTAGAGAAGCTGATGCACGCGTGAGCCCAGCCCTTCTTCACCTTCCAGCATCTGCTGCCCTCCAGCCTAGGGAGCGCCAAACGTTCACACCTCCTATTCCTGGTCTGCAGTCAGACCGCAGAGCAACATTTTGCCATACAACCCCCCAAATGTACCCCATACCCACCCCCCAGCCACGTCATGAAAGACATTCACAGCGCTAAGGGATATCCAAGTCTGGCCAAGACGTAATTTTCACTTCAACAGCAACGGGATAACGTTGCCCTGAAGGGAGCAAGGGCAGAACCTGGCCATCCATAGCTTCAGTCGCCTGAGACGAAGCCTGGTGCAAGGCTTCACCCGGGCAGACCACGCCTGTGGCACAAACCCCGGCACAGGCAGCCAACGTCCCGCTAACACCACCCTCGTACACCTCTGCGGCTGCACCCTGCGATGGGCTCGAGTGGGTAACGCCTCTGTCGATAGCAGTGTTGTATAAACTTCATAAAAGACTGATTTTTCATCAATAATTCGCAGACTTCTCTTTTTTTTTTTTTTTTCCCCCCTGATTGCTTGCATTCCTTTGTGTTCAGATTTCGCTGAAGTGGTACTAAGAGGGTGTTTGGATGGTTACGGTAAATCCGGGCAACGATAAAGCGTAACTGATTACCTGATGAGTGTCCTGTGAATTCATTCTGTATTCTCATCTTGCTTACTAAATTTTGCTGACTGCTTGTAGGGGACATTCGTAATTTCAAATTTCACTGCGGTTTGATTAAGCAATCAACATCTGTAGCCCCATGAATAACCTAACGCAAGCTGGAAGGGAGGCTCGATGCACCACAACACGCTGTCTGAGAGCGCACTGGGGAAGAGGAAAGAGGATTATCAGGGAAGGACGAATCTCTGGCACAACGTACCATGTGCCTGGCCTTACCCAAACCCCTGACTCCTCTCCAACCACACCAGTTGTCTGCTGGCAACTGCACTGCAGTTTCTGGAGGTTTTGACCATTTTTCTCTTTCACATTTTAATTTTAACAGTAAAACTACATGAATTATGCATTTTTTGGTGGGCCTACAGACCATTTCACTGCCCTGCTAGCACACTGGATCAATTTTTTATCTTCTCTTCTTAAATAATTGCCGAATAATTTAAAGGAATCAACCTGGATGCAAACATCACTTGGTAATTCTCCCCTGGACTCTGGGCTCTGCCTGCTCCATCGCACAGGGCCTCCCAGCTATGTCACATCACAGCTTCTGTGCCTTGAATGCAGGTTTTAATAGAAAGAATAACGACTAAGATTAATATAAAGTTAACCATACATTTTTTGTGAACCCTCATCTACGCCAAACCTGATGACGCCGTTACTCAGCAGCCAGCCAACCGTCTGCACACAAAGAAATGTGCTGTCCTTGCCACACAGGCCAGCAAAAATATCCGTGTCCTTCATCTTTGGTAACAGTAGTGAGCTGGTTTGCAGAATTTGACTTGAACCAGTGAAAAAGAGCCACCACTGCTGTCAGTGGTGATGATGGGAGTCATCACAAAGACACAAAATCACGGAAGGCAACGAACAGACTTTGAGAGGTCGTCTCTCCAACCCGAGGCACGGTAACAACGACATCTCCGAGGCTTCTCAAACTTTTTCTTACAAACCTCCAGTGATGACAGCGTACAACTTCTGAGACGGTCTAACAGAGCACCACACACTCCAGTGGGGAAAGGAGACTGTACCCCAGGCGGCATTGCTGGCACCTCCTGACCGCGCGCTAATGTAACGGCAAGCGGCCCCTTTCTGCCTGGGGGGAGATAATTATTCCTGCAAAAATTAACAGTGCCCTTGTGTTCGCTAGTGCCGGTCATGGGAACAGAAAAACTGGGTGAACGTACGAGTCAGAGGCACGTAAGAATGCCAAAAATGTACAGATCAGCCAATTTCTGTGTCAGGCTTATCCTGACAGCCATCTGCAACGTAGACAGGGCTGTGGCTGCTTCCCAGCCCCTCGACTCCACGCACGCCCAGTATGTAGAGCTTCACGTATGGGTAATTAAAAAGGTGAGAGGTCTTCATTACCTGAAGCCTAATCAATAATCACCTGTATCTGCTGCATCTCCATTTTGCTGTATCTCTAAAATCATTAAATATTTGATGGCTGTACACAATTGACCCGGCTTATCTCTCGCAAACAGCTTCCAGCCCCAGTCGATGGCTGGCTACGCTGGCTGCCGTGGCACTGGGAACACTAATGACTACTATGCTGTGCCGCTGCAGATTTTGACAAAATTTTAACCTGAAGTTCCCTCAGGGAGAAAAATCAACAGCAGCCTTTATCTATGACTGAATAGAAGATATTACGAGATGGAGTCCAGCGCTCTTGTATTTACTACAGTTCGATACACAAACCTGTTTCAAAAATGTCTGATGGGCAGCAGACACCGTCCCACACCCCTGATCTAGTACGCAGGCTGGCAAGTTCTGGAAGAAACTATACGGGTTTTTTTGTCTGACAAACTTCATACACTGTCTTATAGAAATTTACAGCTAAGCCTGGTCTCGCCTGCAAAGAAAACCCACAAACCACACTGACCTGTATTTGTCAAAAGGGCTTATGATACCTTTGGGGGCACCAGCTTCGGTGTTTAGTGCAACTGGTGAACCTTGCCTAGGATTAGATTTGATGCCATTCAGTTTCATGCACCTCTGGTTTAAGCTTCAGTTTTTGGAGTTAGGTTCAAGGCCAGCTGCTCTTGAACCAGGCTCTGTGGGGAAGGGTCAGTCCCCCCAGCCATGCCCCTTCCCAATGGAGATGCAACCTTGAACTGCACTGACCAGCGATGACACTCCGGACACTCAAAGAGTTGGTTGC
Organism: Leptosomus discolor; assembly: GCF_034619465.1. Lineage (NCBI taxonomy): Eukaryota > Metazoa > Chordata > Aves > Leptosomiformes > Leptosomidae > Leptosomus > Leptosomus discolor. The sequence goes on from NC_141399.1 coordinate 2,846,792, forward strand.
TGGGCCCTTCAAGAGAGATGCTGGGCCCTTCAAGATAGATACTGGTCCACTAAAGAGGGAAAATATGAATTGGAAGCTGATTTCTGCTAAGGAATGGGAAATTATCAGATGAGCAATCCTGGAATGAAAGACCACCCCCTCCCAGCATAAAGGAATATCCATGGGCAGTCATGGCACCTGGTGAAATAAGGATTATGGAAAAATCCTACTGAGTGTGCAATTTATTGTGCCATGTAACTACATCAAGCCAACCCTAAAACCCAGCAAGAACGCAGAAAGCACTCACAAGTGGGTAAATAGCTATGTATTCGCTACAACCTTTATCCCTACTAATCATGCAGCATCATACTTCTGGAAGCCAGGAGATGCATGCTTGGTCTCCTGTGACACCGATTCAAGCCTAGATGACTTCACAGCTTTTCCCACTGAGCAATGTATAGATCTGTACGATGCTCTCTCTCTAAGTTGATTTCAATGAGGAAATTCCAGTTAAAAAAAAGGATAATAGCTTGATATGGTCCACAGAGTGGCATCAACTTCCTTCCAAAGAAACACTCATCTTCACCTGACAGTCAGAGATTAAGTACCTCCATGGCAGATACTATCAGTAGGAAATGGAAAGGAGAGAGAGGAGAGATTGGCCAGAAAAAAAAAAGATAAAGGGGGCTGGACAGAAGCTGCTAATTACTTCTGGGCAAACATCAAATGAGAATAAATATTCTGTAAGCTGGGCATGTGCACAAACGATGCTTACACTGATTTTTAATGCCACACTGTATTTTTGCTGTGCAAGATTCAATCGTTACTTATATTTTCCAGGCTTGTTCTACGTAAAGTGCTACACATATCACCTTAAGGAATGACTCACAGACTTAATCCGTCAGTTTGTTTTCTGTTTAAAGTCAGAGAGAGTTCGCCTAAAAATCTGGTTTTTTGTGCACTTGCTTCAGCAAAGCTAAAGGTCCCTGGGCTTGTTTTAAAACATATTTCAATGTGACCTAGCTAATCCTTTAATACCAGCTTTCACCACCTTTGATCAGCCTCTTACTGTAGCTATAAGAGATTAGATCAAACCTTTAAAAAAAGAAAGTTGGTTGCAGCGAATTTTCTTACTGCAGGGAATTAATATGATGATCAACCCCAAGGTTGAAATATCTGGCCAAGCAGTGCGGGTGGTACGGGCTTTAGGGGAGATCTCTGCACGGACGGGCACCGCTACGGGATGCTGTGGCACTTGCCTGCAGCACACAGGAAAGAAACCATTCTCTTCACCTATTCGATAGATAAACAGCTTTGTGACACCTACCAGCTGACACCACCACCGTGCTTTCACGCTTAGGCATTGGATATGCATCAGGTAACCAAAAATGCCAAACCCAATATGCCCACTTATTTTCCAACAACAAAACATCACCCCCATAGGAAGGAGTGGTCGTGCAGACGGGACTACCGACTCAGAGAAGCAGTACAAGCATTCGGAGAGCTGGAAACCCAAATTTGATTGCAAAAGCGGAGAGCCATCAACGCTGTGTTTGTGTCAACAACGCACGACCATCGCAAAGGAGCTGGAAGTAGATCAGCCTCCCTGGCCGCTTCCGAGAGCTTCGTCCAAAGAGGCCAGCTAAAGCCGGGTTTGGAGGGTAAGGGTGGTTGCAACATGGCCAGCAGAGCCCTGGAGCTAGACTCGGCTCTCCAATTTATTTTATAAAGAGATCACAAGACGCTACGACTTTCAATAAATGCCTATTGACTGAATTCTGTCAGACAACAGGTTTCACTCATCTTTAGCCAGCCCCTGCCGGCTCTACCCCCTTTCAATACCATTTCAATCTTCATTTAGTGGTGACTGCAACTGAACAGGGGAATAAACCACATGACTAGCTCGCAGATGATTTCTTTTTAAAGACGTCACGAGCTGTCACTGATAAATAAAAAAATCCATTAATGTCATGTTCCTCCTTATTTCAGTATTTGCAAGGTCTTTACGGGAGAGTTGAGCCTCTTCTCTCCTGGTTCTCCAGGCGGGCAGCACGCCTTACAAACCCCAGACGCCCTACCTCACTGCCTGCCCCTGACAGCCCAGCTCGGGCACGAATGCCTAACGGCAGGAACCTTGCAGGGGTGCTGACACTGAAGGTGAGAAATGACACACACCAGCTGAAAATGTTGGGTCTGAACGTCTGTGCCAAGGTCTGTTCCCGGCTGCGATGCTATTTTGCAACTCCTGCTCGCAAACCCCGTCCCTGCTGAAACGAGGCAGATCACATACACCAACCTAGGTGTTTAAATCTAAAATGGTCTTGGCATTTGTATGTATTCGTTATTTCATAAATGCCTCAATTAAAACAGCACTGCGTGTTCTCTGTGCTGTCAGAAATACCAAGCCGAGGCATTCCCAAATTAGGGAAGAGTTTATCCTTATCCCTTGTGCTCAAGTATGTTGATAAACTTGTGCACAAACTGAATCAGCAGTTTTAGAGAAAAGGATTATGTCAGATTAATTTTAATCTAATCCATTTCTATCTCCTGAGAAGCTTTTTACGTCTTCTTTTTAATAATTTAAACAGTGACTGTGGCATAGTATAAAAAATAAATGATGGGAGATGCACTTTAAGTGGAAGTTACAACTCTCAATCACTTTTTGTTTAAATGAGAGTTTCCTATGCTTGGTTTTAAGTTTAATGAAACCCGTTTTTGCTGAACTGGAATAATCTCCAACATGTGAAACCAGCTGCAGAAGAGTTCCACTGCCTGCAGCTCCCAGAGCTGGCGAGGAAGCCCCATGCCTGCCTCACCCCCTCTCTGTAACGCTGCTACGGAAAGAGATACCTCGAGTGGATTTTGGGCTGTCAAGAAGAAAGCTGCCAGGCTGCTTAGATCCAGCCGCACTTTTCAGGAGCCTGACTCCACTTCTCACGAGCTGGGACCTCGCCTCGCAGTTACGCTGCAAGGCACCAGGAACTGGCAGGTTTGGGGAAGTTATTTTCTGCTGCTTGGCCTGAGATAAGTCACTCAGAGGCTTTTTGAGCTCAACAGCTTATGCTCTGGAAACCACTTTTAAAATGTTGACGCTTCTTTGGACAGTGGAATTTGACTACTACAAGAGGACGTGTGAGTGGCAGTCACTATTAAGAGGAAAAATTGGTGACAGATTCAGGTATTTTTGACGCTACACTCTTTGCTCTCCTTGCGGTCCTCTCCATCTCCCACACATCTCCCATATGGACGCTGCATCCTCCTCCAATGACCAATACCTGGACAAATCCTGTTTGAGTTTAATTTTTTCCAATTCCAGGAAAGACACCTGTGAGCTGCTGAGCCCCGGCTCACGGGGAACACCACCCCACTGCGGCATCTTCCTGTTTGTTTGGAAAAATCAAGCCTTCCCTCCACCTTCCCCCGCATCCCGCAAGCAGAACCGTCCATGCACAACACGGTTTAACTCCTGCCCCACGAACCAGAGAGGTCTGCCACTCCTCCTGGTGTGGCACGTAGAACATCTGCCAACGCTGACCCCGCCGCCATCGCTGCATCCAAATATGTCGAAAGCATCCCTGACTAGAGCTAATGCAAAATATTTCTCTGACTCTTTCTTCTTTTTCTTTCCCAACCCCAAGGGACAGTTTCCCTGGTCATATATTCGCTCCAACTTCTGGAGCAATCTATGAAAGGCTGCTCAATGACCTTGCAGCACTTTGACAAATAGTTGAACCAACCTGCGACCAGCTTAGCAGATTTTTTGCTTGGTTTCCTAGAGAAATGGAACTTTTACAACCATGCTGCCCACCCATCTGTGAGATCCTCCTCTCTAAATTAGCTTCTCGCTAATTGGAACCAAATCTGACCAAGCAGCAAAGGCTTACAAAGACATTAAGAGAGCAGAGGAAGAGGAGAATCTATTATTGCCTCAGTAAGGAGAAGGCAGCGGGCGTTCAGCACATCAGCAATCTGCTGGGCAAGTTCAGCACTTTGGCAATCTGCTTGCAAGAGGCAACTGCCCAGTCCTGGGCATATGGGTTGTGCAAGAAGAACATTTTCAAAGAGCCCTGGGCATACAGGCTGAATAAGTAAGGTTACTCTAGCGAGAAGGAGTTCGGAACATAAGGTTTCTGCTACAGGAACGAGAAAGAAAGAAAGAAATAGGGCGAGAATGCTTCTCCTGCCACAACAGATAGAGAAAAGCAACAGAACGTGTAGGATTCAACTTTTCATTCCTCTGAAGATTTCCTGTTAATGGGAATGGGCCACAAGGAAAAGATCTGGTACTTAAAAGCTGATTTAACACTGAGGGGAACACGCGCTTCAAGGCTCTTGCCCAACCCCGTTCTGAACTGGCCACCCAGCAGAAACGCCAGATGCATTCCAGCAGCGGCAGGAATGCTGCAGAGCAGGCAGAACAGGCTGATGCTCCCCGGGCAGAATGAAATAACCCCCTGCTTTTAGGTAGATGTTCGGTAGAAATGTCCTCAGCTTCTCTGGCTATGAGCTATTTCTAGAGTAACGCCTTCCCTTTCCATTACCTCTTTCAAGATTGGCCATTTTCCAAAGTTTTAACATAAAACTTTGCTTAATGTTGACTGTAAGGATGCCAATGGAGGATATTACATTTGTTCCCATTGTTACAACAGCGGCTCTAAACATTTATTAAGAACGGATTCATTCTTCACAAGTGACAAACGATAAGGCAGCGTGACAGTCTGCAAAGAAGGGAGAGAAACAACTGTTGTTGGCGCTATAGGATGGGGAGAAAAAGGGCACAAATACTTGACAGCAACCGAAGAAAACTCTGTTCCAAAGCACTCCCTGCCGAGCAGCGCTGCTCGGGGGTGAAAGCCCCATAACGCTGATCTTCCGATGGTGTGAAAATGCCTGACAATTGCCTTTTTCCTTCTGCACTGTTCTGATCAGTCTTCCCAGTTTTTCTCCCCTTCTTCCTTGTACTATGCAGCAGGGGCTGTGCAAGCACAAGAGAACGAGAGATGTGATTCGTGCAACAGATTATTTATGAGACAAACCCCTCAAGCCATTCATCACATAACAGAGACCATCAGCCATACTTACAGCCAAAACATTTTCACTGTTTCCAGCCCATGAAGTGCCCATCATCGCTTTAAAAAAAGAAACCAAACCAATAATAAAAGCAGAGATAAACTGACCAGACGAGTAAGCACGCACTAATCATTTTTCTGCAGAGCACAGAAGTGGTCTTAGCACCACTGTAATCAGTAAAGTGTTTTCTGAAAACATGTCTGGTGTCTACACTTCACTACCTACTGTACAGCATGAAAGGCTGAGATTGAGATGAAATCAGAATTGCCATCTCTTCTGTCAAATGCTAAAATTTAGTTAGTTCTACTTGATTAAACTGTGCGACAGAACTAAAAGTTCTCCTAGCTACTGTGAGAAAAAAAAGGCAGGAGAGATCGAGAAAACCTGAACACATCCATTATGTGAAAAGATGTGAGAATAATTCCCTGTCAACATTTCAGCTCACAGACACAGGCTCCACGGCTGCGTTTCCAACAGGAGTAATGGCATCAGATGGGAAGGAGTTATTTGGACAACTGAGCTTTAATGAATCTCCTCCTCTTTGGGAAGATGGACTTTTACAAGCACACTGAGAACACGGGCACTGCAGAGAGACATAAAACTTACTTTTCTTTAACTCTTGGCCTTTGTTCAGTCAAAGAGACACGGTGCCCAGATGGTCAAGAAGGTTGCCCAACTCCGCAGCAAGGAGCAGAGGGACAAGGTGTCCGGGGAATGAAGGTTCAGGACTGGAAATCACATTGGGAAGGTTCAGTTCCTGGGTCACCAGGAACTCTGGTAGAGGCCCTAAGCAAGTGGGCAAGAGAAGACGCGTCCTGTAGAAACGTCAGTAGTTTCCATCTGCATATCTAAGCACTTTGCTATCTGAAAAAGCTGTCAGCGGATTTATTCCTTGCACAGATTAACGAGACAAACGAGGAGGGGTGAGAATAAATACGCTACAGATGTCGTGAGTGGAGGGATGGGCCATGGACGGAGAGATCTCAGAATAAGACATACCTCTAGGGAATGCAAAGGGAACATGAAATTTAAACAATCAAGTAACTGAGACATCGTTTTCACCAGTTCTCTGGGTACATTCTCCATTTTTCACAGCACTTGGGAATCCCAGTCTCTAACTCTACAGGATTTTCCCATGAGGGCAGGAAGGCAAATGTCATGAGAACATCGTGGATATAGATCGTTCCAAAGATGAAACAAGAGAAAATCGGGCGGGCGGGGGGGAGTGAAGGACATCCTAGAAGGCGAGTTCATTTATCTTCCCAAAGAAGGGAGGGGGAAGGATTTACAGACTCATTTGTCCTGCATGCTGATGGGTGAGCTACCAGCCCCTCAAGTGAGATGTGCATACCTTTCTAGGATCGCGGTTTTTTTTAATCTCTAGACCCACAATGAAATGCCAGGGATGTCAGAAGGTATTTGAAAACTGCAGTCGTTAAAATATTAACTAATCCTGCCCTGACTACCTAATACATCTAATAAAAGCAGCGGCTAAATGACTCAGTTCCCACAAACTGAAACGAAAAGAACTATTTGGCACAAAGGAATATTTTGGTCTTAAAATTTGGAGATGAAGTTAAAAGGACAGCGACCTCCCAGTACTTCCCAGGCATATCCCCTACGGAACGCAGCTTCCATTCAGAGCCCTGAGAATCACAAGCGAGTGTTTGCTTTGGTTTTTGGGGGCTTTTTGTTCGTTTGTTTCAATTAAGTTTATCTTAACAAATGAATGCATCTTGCCAAATTTGATTAACAACACTGAAAAAAAAGCAAACAAGAAGAGCTAACCCGTCTCCCTCCGCAAAGCTCCTCTCACAAGGAAAACATTTTCACCAACTGCTTAAATTGAACATTCCATTTTCCATTTTGAAATGCTTCATGGTTTCTAAATATGTCTAAAGGTAATAAAAAGGCTTACAAATACAATGGAATGAAACGCTTAGGACAAACCAAAGGTTGTTTTGTTGTTTTAATTCCATTTTGGCTAGCAACCCCCCCGCCCCTCCCAGTCAATTAGTCCTACAGCTCTTCCGAAGTGCCAGCAGACGGTATTGATCTAGCAGGGCTTTGAAAATGTAAAGCAATATAGCGTTGTTTTATGGCAGCCAAATTACAGAGCTCACCCTAAGACAGGCTGAGATAGCCTAACTAGTCGAATCAAAGAAGTAACGAAAACTTTTTGATGTTCCTCCCGTTTCCAAACCCGTTGTGGCGATTCAGTTACTGGGGGCTTCCCAGTTAATGCTGCAGTGGCGGCTGCAATGAGGACCCTCGTGTGTTGGTTGCCATAAAATTAAAGCCAAATTTTAGCTACTTTTAGGATCTTCGACTGTTCTTTCTTGTCCACTTAAATACCTACAGCCACTCATGGTGGTGTGACGGGCCCAAATGCCATATTCCCACAGCAATGTTCACTCTTACATTACTTTTTCCCTAGAGGTTCATAGGTAGAATGGTTGACACATGGCCATTATTAAGCTTTTGATTAAAAAACCCGTGAAAATAATGAGGGAAAACCCTCAGAAAAATGCTAATCACCCAGGCAGGTTTTTCTTAGTTCTTACACTGATGTAGCGCATGCAAGTGAACAAATGGGGAAGGCAAAAAAAAACCCCCAAAACCAACCAACCAACCAAACAAAAAAAACCAACAAAAAAGGAAGAGAACCAAAAACTTCTAACAGACAAGCCACCATAAATATAGCAGGACTGGCTTTGGGGACTCAGGCACCCACTGCTCCAAGAGCAGAAAATATGACAGAGGCGAATGTTTGATTTGCATTTATTCTGGTTTTCAGTCCAGCGGCTTCCTGAGCTCCAGATGAACACTTATTTTCCAAATTTCCAGCAGTCAGCAAGCACTTCGTCACAGGAGGCAATCGCATCATTATGCTGCTTAACAAAATGTAACACCAGGATGCACTGACCTGACAAAACAGCGACTCCCTGCTGAAACCATGCTGCAAGAAACCCACATTTCATTTTCATCGTGGGGACCTGGGGCCGGGGGGGGGAGCCTGGACTCATGTGCTGAATCTCCAACTCATCTTGAACTAAAATCTGGGACAATACACGGTGATGTCCAAATTTTTCTGTGCAAGCTGTACGCAGCTCGTTTTATGATGCTGAAAATATTTGTTAATCATTTGGACTCATTTTCAGGATTAATTTCTTTCAACATCTGAATACTGGGAAGCTCTCTATTTGGCATCATTAAGAAGCAAAAAACGCCTCTAAACAACTAATGTATGTAGGCCAATATAATTTCACTTTCAGCTGCCAGCTCTTTAAATATGGATGTTTCCAAGTAGCAAAGGATTAGAATGAACCACAGTTGCAAGGACAAAGTTCTGGATGCAGATCGACCTTTTTTTTTAGTAAAATCCACAATTTTTAAGACCAATATGACCAAGGATACAACAGCGGATAGGAAATGATTCCCTTCTAATTTAGGATTTTTCTGACTGGAAAAGGGCATCGAAATTTGTGCCTCGCCTCTTCAGAGCAACAGCTACTTGAAGATTGAATAGTTTTGCTTTTAAGTGTCCTTCTCAATGCAGAACAGAAACTAAAGTAAAAAATTAATTAAAAAAAAAAAAAAAAGGCAGATTTCTGTGGGTTTTTTTCCCCCTCAGACAGTTCTATGCTTCAGCCATGGTCATTAATGTCCCCAGGCACTCTTCTCAAGGATGATGAAGTTAGGTTTGCTGTCCTAATCAAATTCCAAAATAAGTAATTGCATTTTCTCTATCTTAACGCCACTCGCGCTTTCAACGAGATACATTTTTTTTTCACTTCCAACCCGAACGTTTTTCACCGTTGCTCTACAACGTTAAACACTTGCAATGTTATATCCCAGCGGCAGGACATCGTGTCGGGCAGGGGAAGGAAGCGATCCCTACAGCTTTGCTTTGCAAACACTGCCTTGGACCCTGGGGATGGAAGCTGCCCATAAAACACGGCGGTTTTCCGACGGGCAGCTACTTCCCAGCGATATCTGATATTCTCTTATGAACCTCCATCTGCCCAGAGCTGGAACAGGAGATAGCTGTGGTAACTGTGCAGTGACTGCTAGGGACCAAATAGCTTCGATCACACTGGGAGACGTGCAGGGGGCTAACGGAAACACGATGCACACGACTGAAAAGCATTAACTTTGCAGTTGTGACTTTCAAAACTCATCCTTATTTCGAACCTTAGAAGGAAGGAAAAGGAGGAAGGAAAAGCAAAAAAAAAAATAAAAATATTGCCGCAGAGATTAATTCCTGCAGAACAAGGGTCTGTTTGAATTAACCGGACCTATTTTGACTTTCCATTGAATCCTTTCTGCACAAAGCAGCAAACAACAACCGGCACAACCCCAGCCCAACTTAGTTACAAAATTCTAATAGTATCAATTTAGACTAATTGTGGATCTGGCTACAATTAAGATAATTTTCTAGCTGGAACAGAGCAGGTCACAGATAGTGGTCATGTAGGAAGTCATCTCTCATCCAAATAATTGAGGGAAATAATTACCCTTCAGTTTTCTGCCTTTCTGGGCACCAGAAACGCGCTTACCTCCGAGTCACTGTAAGATGCTCTTTCTAACATACTGAACTCAAACTGGAAATAATGCCAGCACCTTTCTGGAATGATTTTGTACCCCCAGCACATACACTCAGACCAAAACTTTCCCCTGAATCTCTTGAACAAACGTACCACAATTTCCTTCTCACCGCACAGTGGAGATGTTCAGAAAATCTAGAGTAGACGGTTGTAAATACTCCGCGTGTCAATGAGAGCTGACCTCCTTTCCCGCCTGACCCTCCCTCCCCTGGATGGGTGCACGGGACCATCGACCCTCCTCTCTCCAGGTCAACGTAGGTTATGGAAAACGCCCGGGGAATACAGAAGAGCGCGACACAAAAGCCTGAAGGATTCAGGGCTGAACCAGCGCCGCTCAGCTAGATCTCAAACCTAAAGCCCCTGCTGAAGCCCAGGCGATGCCTGACAAGCCGGGCAGGTGTCTGCAGCACATTCCTACCTGCTCAAGCACGGTGTGAAACCCAAGGTGGGGCCGGCAACCAAGGAACAGGGGCAACGCAACGCCAAGTTCCCTGCACAGCTCTTCCGTGGCCCAGCATGGGGTGGGCCAGATCCAGTAGCTGCCACAGGGGCCAGTTTCCATAACTATACAGGCATATGCACGTCGTTGCCCCTGTTCTAATCAGCCAGTATAACATGTGACAGGTGCAAAAAGGACGAGATTTTAAGAGAGGATCCATCAGTTTATAACACAACTATAGTACGCTCTACAGAGTACATGTTGATAAGACCTAACTCTAACACCACAGGCCGTTTTTTTTCTGCCTGTCTGCTACTACAGATTTCAATTTCTCCATGAGAATCAGCAACCTGCCTCCTTTTGAGGCGTCAGAGATAGCAGCGACTGTCAAACACGGGTTATGTCCTTTTCTGCACAGTATTTCTAGACACTCAATGAGCCCTGTTACAGTTAGTACCTGTCTCTGTAATAATAATGGATTTAAATGTATCACCACAGAAAAACAATAGTGCACACAGTGGCAAACCTTCAGGGACTTTCGGTAGCAGAGCTTCTCCGTCATTCTGTCTGGATCTTCAGATTACAGTTTCCAGAAAACTAGGTGTAGGTGTGAACACCAGCAGAGAACACAGTGGTGTCTTCAGCATCCCTACATAACTTGCTGGCACGTTATTGCCTCCTCTCCTACAACACTCTCCCTTGCCCCTCCGTCCCATGAGAACAGTAGGAAGAATACGTATTGCCATTCCAGAAACAAATCACCATATGGGATGTGGACAAGCGCTAACAGATCCTGACTACCCAGGAGACAAAAATAGTGACAATAAGTGTTTGGGAAAAAAAAATAAAAATAAAGTAATGAAAAGATGATGCACCAAAGTGGCTCTGCCAGCAACCTTCAATTTTTTTTTGCAGAAGACACAGCCAGGCCACATACCAAAAGGCTTCCAGAAGTTGCACAAGATCTTGGCCATGTCTTCTGTGTATGCACATAATGCTTTTGTTTGCATCCGTCCATCTCTCAAATGCACACTTGTATGCAGTAAAATTAGGCTTTTTCGGCGCTTACGCCCAGCCGGAGCTCTCTCAGAGTGTTTAGCCAACAGGACCACCCTACGCAACCCAAGCGGTCTGGTTGGCACCGCCACAGCCTCCTCCTTGAAGGTGTGCCCTTTTAAACCTCCTGAAACACTCCCTGAGAGCAAAACCCTTGCAAACTGCTGCAGAGTGCTGAAAGCCACAGAAGGAAACCGCTTTACCTCCAGAATGCGGCGGTGGTCCACACAGCAGCACCATGCCCTGGCCCTGGCGGACGGACACCGTGCTTCTCGTTCTGGTTTTGAAGTTCTCAAGATCTGCCAAGACAGAAAGAACTCAATTAAAGGGAGTTTAATGGTTTTCTTCCTCATCAGGACAGGCGGTTCATTAGGACGTTGCTGTGTGCCAGAGAAACAAAGGGAACATTAGCTTGGAAGGTGGGTTGGTGGGACCTGGGCGGATCACGGGGCAGTGGGAGGCTGCTGTGGCAGCCATCATCAGAAGCAGCAAAACCGTCTCCACAGGCTGCGAGGCTGGTAAGGGGGCAAAGGTGACGTGAAGACACGCCCAGAGAAAACTCCAGCAACTTGTAACGCCGCTAGTTCTATTTCAGGTATTTATGAAGAATTACTGCCCTAAATAATCACTGCCTTCAATTATGTTAGAAGCCAGTCCTTCCCTTTAGGAGACTTGTTACTGATGCCCTTGCAACCCATGTTCCTTTCGCATAAGGAAGTGTCTTGTAATAGCTGTATGTTAGTCACACAGTGCTTTAATTAAATTAAATTCCTCCTTCCACCTCTCTCCTTTTCCTCCACTTCAGAGGCCAGGCACTGCAAAAATGCAACTCCCTCTCTCTTCTCTCCTTGCACACTGAATTCAAGAAACTTGCTATTAAGGGACGAGCTGACTCCTCGTGAGCCGAGCGGTGGCACCAGGTATTGATCAGCACCATCGGCTGCTGCGCGGGAGCACTAATACACTGATTCCCTTTAGCAGCCTTTTATCTTTAACAGTCCTTTGCATTTCAATTTTCTTTTTTTTTTTTTTTCCCTTTTTTTTTTTTTTTCCCTTTTTTTTTTTTTTTTGCTTTCAGTGTAGCTGAGCTGTGGTTTGGTGATTAAAAACCTGTTGTCAGTGCAGTTGGGAACCAGAGAAAACACACAGGTGATAAATATTTAACAGCAGGAACTAGTAGGAACATCATTATGAGGTTACAAGGATGAAAAATTAAGCCTTGATTTTTATCCCTGCTTGAAAATGTTTTCTGGAACCACTGACATGCATACTTAGCAAAAATTAAACAAATAAAACCAGAAGAAGTCACTGCTTCCTTGTAGAAACCTTGTTCACAGACCCCTCCTGCTAGAGCCAAATCCAGGACAAAATCCAGGCAAAAAGGGTGGAAGCAGTGACTTTTGCACTAATGCCATTTGCATTACCTGTTCAGGGTGTTGCATTATCAAACCCTTTGGGCAAAATGCCTTCACACAGGAGGTTCAAAATTGCCCTTGCGATTAAAACCGGTCCCAATTTAACCTGGGCATCCACTTCACAGCAGGCTCGCCAGTGTGAGCTGTTTGTTCAAGCTCCGTGTAGGTACAGGGAGACAATAAAGCACGGAGCTGCCCAGCCTCAAGTCATAGTCTGAGTCTGTAACTTTGAGCAGGGTGATTTTTTTTTGTCCTTCTGTCTTTTTTTTTTTGGCCTAGGAAAAAAGGCAGAAGGAAAAAAGAAGAAAAAACCCATTGTCAATGTAATAGAAAGGTATTTTTTCTGTCCTGAGTTGTATAAAAAAGGGGGAACGGCATTTTTCAGGAATCTCTATTCCATTCCTCCAGCCACCTGTCAGTCCTATAGATTTAAATATATATTGACTGCATACGGGCACAGGATGGGATCCCATCCTCACTGAGGACAGTTGCATGAGGAACAATAGCCTAAAACCAAAATGATGCCTGGAGGAATAAAGGTGGCACTAGGAAACATTTTTACACTAATATTATTTCTAAGAAATGAAAAAGCAAAGGCAAAACAAGTCCCAATCATCAAAGCAGATGCCTTATATACCTACACATACACACACACACGTATATATCCACTAGAAAGAAAATGCAGAAGTACTGATAAGCCTCAAATAATATTTAATGGAAGATTCTCCATCTCTCTATTCAGCTATTTATATTTTCCTCCACGTTGACAGAACTAATCCATTACGCCACATGCATATACATACACAAAACATTTTAGAGGTGCTACAGAATTCACTTTTCAGGCCTGCATCCTAAAGAAGCCAGACAGCAGGTCTGCTTTGGAACAGATGAAAGAAAACCTGCACCAACTCTGAGCCTGCGTGTTTCAGCCTACTTACGCAGTGCTCCAGGGAATTCTTCTGTTAATCACAGGGGGTGGAATGGGAAAGGTCTTTCATGACTAATCGTCAGAAACAGCCACCTGCTTGGTGACCCAGCAACTCTCGATTATAATAGTAGGGAGAGGAAGTGCATGACTCAATAGTTTAAATGCAAATCTAGTCCTCTAAGGATTTTTTGCAAGGAAGAAATGACCCTGTTTGTTGACAAAACAGATAGCTATATGTTTATGACAAGAAAAGGATTGCTACCAGGAAAAGAAGTCTCTGCTTGGATGAACAACTAGGAAATGATGGAAGAATGGTCAAAATCAATTGGAGGCAGCAAACAAAGCAGAGCATTCATCACTATCGCTCGCAGTGCAAACTATCAAGCTCCGAAAGTCAACTGTCAATTCCGCAGAGCCTCACGTGTGCGCGTAAAATCTGGCTCCGAGTCAACTAACAAGATTAAGTTGATCACAAGAAAGGCTAATGTCTCATCAAACTGATTGGGCTGATTATGCTCGTGCATTCTGAAACCCACACTTCACATTTATGTTTGCAATACCTAAACATGAACACGAATTAACAATAATAGCATTAAGATTTTATTAATAAGAAACGTCATTTAAACACCGCCTTGCAATCTTTCCCAAGAAACCAAGATTAATATCAGCTTTGTTGAACAGTTACAAGGCGCGCAGGTTAGCGATGTGCGGATTCGGGAGGTTCTCCTCTGCTCTCACATGCTGGGCAACGTGGACAAAAACCTTTCCTGCAAAATCCTGCCCAAACGGGTGCAGAATATTGCGCTGAGTTTTTTGTACCGCTGAATTCCCCATACACGGAGGTGAGACCACTTGCTAAACAGAAGTTAAGCACACTTGCTGAAAACCACCCCGCGGGATGTTTTAATGCACATGTAGCACGCTAACGCTTATTTCCCCATGTTTGTTATCTTCCTCCACATGAAACATGGTGTCTAGTGCCTCTCTACCCCTCCCCAGAGTAGCTTAGAAATTATTCTCTATACTTTTGACAATAAAAATCAATGGGACAGCAAAAGAAGAAGGAAAAAAAACAACAATGCTGCATAATGACTGCATTACAGTGTAAATGGTTCGGCTGTATGTGTCTCCCCTGACGAGAGCATTAAGTTCCACTCTGCCTTGCCCCCAAGCCCAAAGATCCTGGCTGAGCCATGAGGATTTTTGTTCGTATTTGCTAATTAAAAAACTTAACAAACCCACAAAACCACCAGAAGACTTATCAAGCCAGCAAGCTCAATTACTTCTTGGCATACTTACTGTTTCGGAAGAAGGCTTGAAGCAGCGCTATCACCTCCCTGCTTCCCTCGATACCCGCTCTCCTTCCACTGGAAATGGCACCTGAGCAGAATTAGGTGACTTTGGAGAGCGGAGGTTTGCAGGTTGCTGGACCTGCCACTATGCCCGAGCAGATGACCCCCTCCTTCAGCAGGTGCTGCTGCAGGGCTGGCCTCGACTCATGTTTTTCTCTCCTATTTTACTTTTTTTTGTCTGTTTCCTGTTCCTTCTTGTCTCAGATTTGGGAGGGAGGCAGTGAAGGCCTTGAACAGGTCACTACTTTCTCAAGCAGAAGGGAGACATTTCAGGTTTGCATGCAGAAGCACTGTCACGAGAAGACAATGCCACCCCTTCCCGCTTGGAGAACAAGCCCACCTTTCCAGAACACCTACAAACACCAACCGTGCTTTAATCCCACTTAAGCAGCCAGGTTCAGTTAGGGACAAACTGGTGGAAATCATGGCCAGGAAGCCACACTGCGGGGCCCTGCACCCATCTAGCCTTCAGGTGCATGAAATACTGGGAAGGAGGAGGAGGAGGACTGGAAGCCAGTGTGACAGGATGGTGGCCTGATGCCCACTAACAGACCTGAGTGTCCCCGAGGTTTGCTCCCTGGGACCTGGCAACAGAGTATGTAAGAAACCTGGAAATAATCACGTTACGATTAATTATTAAGTACCCCACGGGGTGCTAAATGCCTCATAATAGAAATAAAAGACCCAGTCATTTTAGGACTTGACAGTCAAACGTTAGACATGAAGCAATGAGCAGTGGTAAACAGAAGGGAGAGAACAAGACAAAGCAAAACAATGCCTGAAAGTGATAAGTTCATTAAGTTTCCGCATGCAGGCATCTTTGCGACTTAATTAAAGTTTTTAGGGTGTGAATTGCTTCAATTACAGTGATCTATCATTGCACTGATCAAAAAAGAAAGGAGCTTTAATTTCAATAAAAATATTTATACATGAAACAAACAAAACATGACCAGAATGGAGGACTGCTTACACGAATAGGAACTGCTTCTTGTTAGAGCCGGGATCCCTGCACGCGCCTTTGGTGAAAGTACAACCGTTCAACAACTGGAGGATCTGTGGCACTGGGCAGTTATGTGACTGAAAAAACACTGTTTCTATTCACAGGATGAAAAAGGAAGCCACACAGCACACACAAGAAGGACGTAAACTTACACGTTTAGTAAGCATACAGTAGAAAATCAGGGCAAAATCAAAGCAGCACACGCCTGCACGAGCAATCCTAAGCCACTTGCACCAACGAGTAACTCGCAGATCCGGCTTTTATTTTAAATGTGCGATTTCAAATAAACAAGATCAGATATTTGCATGATTGTTAGGAAAAGAATGCACTTGCACTGTAGTTTTTCCCCTGTTTAACTTGGACATTCTCTATTTAGAAAGGAATTGTCAAAGTTGACTAAGAGAAACTCCTGAGGAAGAAAATATTAACGCTTTCCAATTCTGGAGGTCAACGTCCTGCCAAAGCTTCTTGGGAGCACGCAATACTAAACCAATGACGCTCCTGAAAATAGAAGAATACTGTATAAGCTCCAGTAATTCCAGCATCACATGAGGACGGGATTAGTAACATTTTCAGTTCCAAGAGGAGAACATAACAGGGCGCTGCAACGGGAATGCAGAGAGGTTATTGCGACGAAGAGTTACTCGGATGTTATTTAACAAATGAGTGAGAACGCCATGTGATGCTCCACAGCATCAATTCTAAATCAGACCGAAGAGACCCATGTAAGTACAAACCGTACGTATTTAACCTGCGAACAACACGCTGCTCTGTACCACTGCCCCCACTGCACCAGCGGCTGCGTGACTTTGGGAAAGTCACTTAAGCTCTTTGTGACAAAGTTTGCCCGTCTCTAAGGAGGAGCACTTAAACTGCGTCTCTCCAAAGAGACTCAATCAGCTAATATTTGCACAAAAGCTTGACATCTGGTGCTGAAATGCGCTAGAGTGCAATATGCTGTTGGCACGTGCACACTAACACCCACCTTTAATACGAACTTGAACGTCTTTTCTCGCATTACGAGGTTTTCCTGTAGCCTCCATTACATCTCTGCCTTAATGCTTAGCGATACAACTTCTGCAGGTGCTGGTAAGTGATGCCAGCCTGATGCAGGAGCTTGTTCCTCAAAACCCCTCAAAAGCCCAGGAGGTGTCAGCAGCAGCTGTCAACCCCATCAGCTTTTCGGTTTGGGTAGGGTATTCCACTGAACGACCTCCTTCCAAAACCTCAAATGTGGTTTAATAAAAGCTTAAACAATCTGAAACGATCCAAAGCCCCTCAAGACTGGGTAGTTTGTCTCAGTAAATGGCATATGGAAATCTTAATCAAAAACATATGGCTTTTCGCAGGAACAATTATACAACTTTGGCTAGAGTAATGAAAAATTTCCCCAAGTTTTACACACAGAAATCAGTCTTTACAGCAAAGAAGATTCAACTATAAGCGAAAGAGAAGAGCTGTAGCCTTTTATACTTTAGTAGGACCTACTTGGGTTTGCGCTTTGGTTATGAAACTTGCTAAGTGACCCCTAGATGAGTCCTGGAAATCAAAGTTTGCTCTTTTAAAAAATATCTCACAGACGTCATCGAAGTACAAGCAAGCAAACACGATCATATCAGCTCACTTTCCCCAAGCTCCTGCTGGCAGGGGCAGGGTCATATTTGACCTCTGCTTTTTGTATTTATATCCCTCCTCATTCACAGTTCCACGGATCGTTCTATTTTTAAGACCTCTACCCAAGCAAAGCGGTTACAGCGTTCGTACACGAGACCCGCTTGGGTCCCGTTATTGGCTGCCACGTGGAAATAACTCAGCTGCTGAACTCGGCGTGCCCTGGAAACCCGAGCGAAACAAGGAGGCTTCCCTCAGGAGGCTGCAAGTCTCAGGTCATTGGTGATTTGACAGAGAGATCCCTATTTTTTATGAAAGCTAAGCTCTGTTTTGCCTGCCTTTGTTTGCCGGAGGAGGGTTTCCATAGTTTGCTTTTTTTTTTCTTTCCCCACTGTGTAGCGTATTTTTAGAACCTCAAATGCTTTCGTAATACCTTATTTCGTAATAATAGAGTACCCTCTATGCAAGAGGACTATTTTAGACTATTAAACAAACCCAAAAATATTACAGAAAATTACATGAATAGTAAATTATTCAAATCAATGGTGACGGGTGTCCGCATGTCTTTTAGAAAGCCAATTTATGTGACTACATGATGTAGAAGGAAGCGCTGCTGTACATTGCCTTGGATGGCACACTGTCAAAAACTCATCCACCATTAGTGAACCCTTTGTCATTACATTTAAGGGTTTTTTTCCTAATGATTAGAAAAGCAATGTCAATGTTATTTTTATCTATTATTCTTGCTTAACTGATATGAAACTATTTCTCTTTCCATTATATTGTAACAAAAACATACATACATCAATCACTTCTTTATACACCACTGAATTTTAATTTCCAAAAGAAAACATGACTAATGCTCAGGCTTAGAGGAAAAAAAAATGTTAGTGGCTTTCACGCTGCTCTATTTTACTTAAAGTCTGTCTCTCGAGACTTTTGTAAAGCAAATTTGATAACACATCAGTGATACTGCTCTACTGAGTCGATGTTAATAGCAAGTAGCTACCAAAGCATAATACCTGTATCTATATGTCTATCTATATCTTCAAATGGATCATTATTCCTACAGGGTGAGATATTCAATGAACCTTGACAGAGGATGCTTGAAGGAAAAAGAAGGGATTGTAACGCGAGACCCCAAGAATACAGCCACAAGATAATTGCGAAGGTCTTGCTGGTGCGGCTGCAGGATGGAAACGGATGCCTCCAAGCTGTAAAGCACAACCCCAGCTCCTCCACACCAAAGGAACACGACCCAGGACTGAGCAAAAGTGGATTTGGCTGGAACCAAGAGAACCACGAGCAAGACCACGACCTATATAAAACACGTATAGGAAAACCTGTGTGTAACAGAGAGAGAAAGCAAGGCAGAAAAAGCAGGTAATACAGCACTAGTAGCAAATACATAAAAATATCTGCAGCCAGTCCCAGCCAGGGGGAAGAACCTGCCCCACCACCGTACTCTCCTAACACAGCACTAGCAATACCTGGATGCTGTGCACTCTAGCCTTAGTATCGCTGTAAACTCACTAAAAATAAGTCTTTGATTAGGCTACTAATGCTCCAGTTACATTATCAGTGAATCCTCAGACCAGCATCTAAGAGGTTCTTTTAACCCATATCTATCGCATGGGGTGTTTGGTTTGGTATTTCACTCTCGAGACCTGGTTGTACTTCGGATACGAGAAACTTGTTGAACAAAAAAACTCATCAGAAGGATTGGCCAAAACTTTCTGGTTCAGACCAAATAAAGAACCTTCTACCAAGAGGTAGCTTCTATGCCCTCTTCCAAATTGTTTTCATCCTATTTGCATAACTCTCCACATACAACGGAGCATACTTTCATATCCTGGACAAAACACACAACCAGATGGAGACAGAAGTCATTTGCATTGCTGCCCATGGGATAATACGACTTCATTGGCTGTAGACTATAAACTATGCTAATCTGGCCCATAAAACAGTCTTGAAGATGAGATTCTCGCGCATCTCAATCAATTTGAGATTTTAGAGGACACTGGTTTGAAGAAATCATAGCCCGTCTATACGAAGGCAGGCTGAAAGCACTTTAACTGATGACTAGCACCCACAAAGGCATTAAAGCTTTTTGCTCTCGAAACACTTGACAAGATTTGTCTCCTGATATTTATGGCTCTAATATCTCTAAACACTGTCTCTATAAAACCTGTGCCTGACTTTTTAAAAGCAGGGTTTTATGTCATCCCTTTCACAAATACACAAAGATTAAGTTCTTCTGCCCATGTCCTTGCTGTTGTGTCAAGACTGCACAATGGGCTATGCAGCTCGGAATAAAGCCCCCTTTGATACAGAGCTTAATAGAATTTTAGTTTAAGAGCTGGTGTTCTAATGAATAATTTTTAGAGTCACTGATTTCAGAAATAGTTTACAAGTCTGGGGATGAAAGCTTTCTAATTTGACCTTTAGAACAGAAATTTCACCGGGATTTCTACTTCACTAAAAAAAAGAAGTTTAGAGGTAAACACCTTGCCATTTCCCTATCCTGCCTCTCCTCTGGGAACTAGTTTTGCTTGGGCTTTAGTACCGTAGGCATTAAATAAGGTGCTGCCTGTGCCTCTGTACCAAGTAGCCAGGTCCAGTTTGGACTTCTAGACCTTTCCTTTCTCTGATCTTTCCCACACAGAAACTTCTCTCTTTCTCACAAGATGCAAAAATTCTCTGCCGCGGGGGCACCTGCAGCTGGAGGATTTTCACGGTGGGGTTTGCTCTGAAGGCTCAACTTAGCTACGCGACGAGAAGAGACGCGTAGCTGGAGGAGTCGCAGGTTGGAACTCAAACCAGATGTTCCCAGAGGAGGCACGCTGCCTCCTGCCGGGGAGAAGGCATCGCAGCTCCTCCCGTCTGAGCCAGGAGTGAGCTGCAAACGGCCGCGCTCGGGTTAGGAAGGGAGAAAGCTGGTGTTTCGGTATGCAAGCCAAGGTCTTGTTTTTCTTCCAGGCCCTCCCCACTCTCCGTGTCACTCACAGCTCTGACCTACGTGTCATCTGGGACTCTGACATCTCTATCTGTGTTCTCACATTGAGACGATGTTTCAATCTCGCCAAGTCTTTCTGACCACCATCTATCAAAGACGGACCGATTCGCCCACCCACATGGCTAAAATTCCTCCTCAGGCTTCCACGTGGCATCCCAAAGACTGCAACAGCTTGTCCTCGAGCGTTACCAACGCTGTTGGCCAACGCGCAGCCGCAGGAGTCAGGGGCCCCCACGCCGTGGCTCAGACTGCTTTCTCCTCTGTCACACCTCGCACAAGCTGCTTGTCCTTGCCAGGATGGCTCCTCCTGGCCCACTATATCCTCAGCAGCGGCTGGGATTTCATCCTTGCTTCCCAACAGGCGACGAGGCAGCCCCAGTGCTTGTTTTGCCTTCCTTCATGCCACTCATCTTACTGGGGAATGGGAGCTCTTAGCAACATCTGCAAGGCACCCACTGTTCTCTTCCCAAATCAAGTCACTCTTTCTACGATGTTACCGAAAAAAAAGAAAAACAATCTCCTTGACTTTATGTCCCATTTCATAAAAGCTGCCTGTTTTCTATCCTTCCGCAGGAAATATTTCAAACGTTCATTTTGAAGCAACTCTCCTGCTTGAGACAAAATGCTGAGGACTCAGGAAATCTTATTTTATCACTTTAATCTGGAAAATCTGGGCAGACATTTCCCCTTGGGTTGAGTTGAATGGAGTTACTCCACTCTCAGAATTTTTTCATGTTTTCCTAGCAAAACGATGCATTATTTGTACACCTTCTTCCAGCACAGATGACTCTGCAATAGCCAGAAAGCGACACTTCTATTGGTGG
Organism: Leptosomus discolor; assembly: GCF_034619465.1. Lineage (NCBI taxonomy): Eukaryota > Metazoa > Chordata > Aves > Leptosomiformes > Leptosomidae > Leptosomus > Leptosomus discolor. The sequence continues at coordinate 2,868,089 of NC_141399.1, forward strand.
CAGGAGATACTGCACAGCCCTCTCTCACTTCATAGCTGAGCACTGACATTGCAGATGCCCCCCCTGTGCTCCCCACCGGAGCAGGCTCTGCTGCACCTCCTTACTTTGTGCAGCTAAATGAATGCAAATTCAGACCCCAAATAATGTAAAATAACGTGACACGAGCTCGCCGAGCTGGAGTTTCAAAGAACAATTCCCCTTTACTTGATAGAAGCACAAATGAAAAAGACCCCACAGAGCTCCTGATCCTCGGAGGGTTATCTGGTGGTTCAGCTTGCCTATGGAAATGCTAGGCAGCCTCTCTTAGAGACGAGATGTTTTTTCATTCTGTTCACCTCTCATGTCTAATGAATTATGAAATGGCAGTCACGTTTGTTGCAGACAGGAAAACTAACATGGGACAAGTTTTGACAAACATATTTAAAGCTTCGCTCTCCTTTGCATGCCAACACTGACTCGCTGGTTTTGCCTTTCAGAAGGAAAACAGAAAAGAAAAACAAAAAAAAAAAAAAAGAAAAAGCAGCCACCAGGATAATTTTTTTCTGCACTGGCTTTGCATCCCATCAGCAGGAACAGAAATTTTCTTACCAAGACAGAGTCCACCTCTGGCCTTTGGGTATAGTCTGCGCTTGACCAGGGGGTCCTGTAACTGCTATTTTCTGTACATTGAAAGACAATACTGATTTGTATTGATATAGAATCAGTAAGGATCAACCTAAGAATAATAATTATTTCTTCAAATGAAGTAAAGAGCATTATTTCATTTGACAGACCAGGGGATTTACAGCCAAAAGGAAGATGTTACAAGAAGCACCCTAATAACTGAGAAAATAACATAGGCCTCCTGGTTCCTTGTCCTATTCTCTATCCACTGAACATAAAAGACCAGAAAAACTGATTACAATATACCACAAAACACATGCTTACAGCTTTTCAGATGTTTGTCCCGCTCTAGGATCCGTTTTTGTGAGATGTTTGGAAAGATTTGCAACCAGAAAGAACCCAGACTGAAAGAAGCCCTAGTTGCAACCACAGATGTTGATGCGGTTTGAGGTTCACCACGGATTGCCTGGACAGCAAGGGTTCACAGACCTGACATGCCTCTAATGTCTGTAATCAAGAGAGGGAGCAGGCAGAGACTACTTTTTACGGAAATGATGCCCCAAATTGACTCCTGCGTGATAAAAGAGTGGTGATGACGGATGTGTACGTGAAATCACGAGCAAGGACCACTGCGTGGCGACACAGCATAACTCTTATGACTATTTCGCAGACAAAGTCTCCACAGGATTGCTAATAAAAGTTTCAAGATATTAATATTTCAAGGAAATATCCTTATGAACTCTAATAATTATCCGTAAGTCAAGAGGGAAAGACTTCTCTCAAATTTACGCGTCTGCAGTTGGCCATATCCCATTTTGTCTTTTCGAGAAAGTATGGTTCAATCTCGCTGAATAACTGAGTTCCCCGAAGGGTCATTGCGCTCTTGAGGATATTGCTTTATATTGGCATCTACGTTTCCAGGCTATTCCATTTATTGCCAAAATAATAATTTAAATTTGCAATTTGTTTTCCTCTTTTATTTATGCGCCACTCTAGCTGTCACCAGAATATGCCAGCTGGACATCGGTGATTTGCGGAGGTACGGCCGTACTCGAGGACGGTAGCTGGGCTATATTCTGAAGTTCTGCCAAAATGAAACTCCAATATCACCTACGTAGCTATTGAACTGTTCCTACCCTCAGCTTCGATTTAAGAAAAGCTCAGAAAAATATTCTGTAGACATAGCCACAGCCAGAGGATTAATACTACTGCTAAGGACACATTAATATTCATAGCATACTACTATATTTGTTCTCACTTTTAGCCTTCAGAGAGTGGAAGAGATGTCAAACGATGTGCACTGATTCTCTAATAATCTAGTGGTAAGCAGCCAAACAGGCCACCGACGGGAACTTCCCTGCTGGTAACGCAGGCGAGTTGCAAAGGCTTCACGAACGAGAGAGAGATCAAGAAGTTTTTGCTGATAAATAGCACAATATCAGATCCTGCAGAAAGCCGTGGAAAAATTAGGGAAAGACAGACCAAGTCTTGCTCTCTCCTTAGCTTACTGGGGGAGCTTTTTCACCATTTTCTTTATGACCTACAAACCTACACGTGGAGCATATAAAAAGAAGGGTGGTATTAAGTTAACAGGTGAGATGCCAAAGTGACTGATTAAGCCTAAGGTCAGAAGATCTTCAAATGCAGAGAGACCCGCTCCATTTCAAAGTGAAATTGGCCCAAACTCCCGCGCTCAGAACCTGAATACTTACTGCTTCATTCAAAACATCACAGAAAACGAGAAAAGTCTCTTTTTCCTGCCTTCCAGGTCCAGTTTTCCACAGTACCCTGACATCATTTAGCACAAAGGCGGCTTCCTCAAGACTAGAAAAAGAGTTTTATTTAACAGCAGAGCTTTTTTCAAAGAAAGCCTACACCGTTGGACCTTGGCACACTGGGACCCAATTGCTCCATTTAATCGTTCATTTTAAACCAACACCTACTTCTGCACTTCGTTCTTAAAGATCCAGCCCCTAGGTATAAAAAAATACATATTTTGGATATATCTTATTTTACCTATTAAAGGCAAAATTAATAAATACGGAGGGAAACAGGAACAGTCTTGCCATGCCCTGAATTTCTAAACCACCGAAGAAACCGTGGTGCTGCAACCGACCTGTGCTCTTAAGCTCGTTGCAGTGGGATGCCCAGGGGTGCTGGCTCCTGCCCGGCACCGCAGCTCCCGGCCAGAGCCCTCTGCTACCTCCCCGTGCAGCGCTCCCTGTTCCCAGCAGCACTATTTCTGTGGGATATAAACTGAAATACACTTCCTAAACCACACTGCAGGCTTACAAGATGGCTAGCTTTGAGAGAAGGCGCACTGATTACTCACAAATGCCCTGCCACTGCTTTAAATAATAATGCATTCACCTTTGCTATTCACAAAGCAGGTATAAATGCTATGTTTCTGTTCCACGTTAAGGGTCTTTCTGTCACAGATGAAAGTAAAGTAGGTTCTATATTTATCCTCTCCTACATATGTCCTGTTGGTCCGACTCATCAGAAAGAAAATAAAAAGAAAAAAGACAAAAGAAGAGCTGACGTGAGGCTTAGCCTAGTTTTCCGCCCATCGGAGACCGCATGGCAAAGGTGCAGAGGCTGGGAGCCGCTTCTCTCACACCGACAACTGCACTTTGCACAGCTGAGTTAACATCTCATCTCAGCAAAGGGGAGAAACATTGGGAAATAGGTGCACGTAGAAACATTCAAATAAATTTGCACGTTGTCTTGTGAAGAACACACCAAACCCAGCGCTGGGGGCCCAAGCAGCAGGAATGTCTGGTTTTGGCTAAGATCATCAGGCCTTTTATCAAGATAAATGGTATTTTTCCTTTCAAGGACACTGGAGGAGGAATCAGGGACTCTACGTGCAGCTATGAAGTGACATCTTGAGCCAAATGCGTCATAATTAGCCCCAAATCTGGGGACTCACAAGTAGCCCTGCTCTTACAAGCTCTGACTCGACAGCTTCATGTGTACCACAGTGCACGGAGGAAAAGGGGGATGGCTAGCATGTGCCCACCCACTTCGGTGGGACTGGGGAAGCCTGGGAAGATGGGGCCTCTGGCAGTGGACAGAAGTGCACAGGAAAGCTCCAACATAACGCTTTATCTGCAGAGTTTCAGGAGCTACAAAACCCCTGTTCCTTTAGGAAGAGAGAAAAGTTTAGGAAGCCTGTCTTATCAGAGAGTCTGTACCAAGATGGATTTATTTATTGGACCCAGAATTTAAAATGTGCCCTGTATATCTGGGAAACGTTACAGAGAGTTTTTTAGTCTCCCTGGAAACTGAACTAGGAAGGTCAGCCGGAGGAAGCAGAGGCAGACGCTCTGCAGCACGGTGTCGTTCACTGCTGCCACAGAGCCCGCTCCTGTGCACCACAATGAAACCCCCTGCCTGGCCTGGAGGTGTGAAGGCTCTGAAAGGCTTCAAATGGGAAAAAAATGAGACAGCAAAAGAGATTTTGGGGTATGTACAGGGAAGCAGGCCATGTCAAGGAAACCACTTCCTGAAGATGTAAGAAAATGAAATTATTTAAGGCAGATTCATCGGCCCGGGGTGTAAGCAAACTCCAGTTGCTGGCCGGGAGTGTTATCTCCAAATTGTGACCTCATGCTGACGAAAAGCGCCAGGAAGAAGTTAATTAACCTATAGCAAGAGCTGCAGATTTGAAGTCCAGCTCCAAAAAAAAGCAGAAGAGGTACCTGAGCAAGAAACAGCCCAGCGTGGTATTTCAACGTTGGGGTAAAAAGCAGCCTTGGAGCACAGGCACGCAGCTCCCACCCAGGATGCTGAAAACTCCAACCCCCACGTCCCCCAGAGGGACAAGTGCTGTGACAGAGAACCAGAACAAGGCAGGAGCCAGGCAAACGCACCGCAGGAGGTTTTTCCTGCCCTCCACAAGCAGAAAAACCTTGGAAAAACCCCAAACTTCCCGAAGAGGATGAGTGACCGAGGGACGAGCAGAGCCCCGCACACCCGCCGTCCCAGCTGCAGTCCGACTCCTGGAAAAAAACAACCCAAACCCTCTGTTCTCCTTCATTTCCGGGGGGTTTAAAACACATCATCTTTTCTCAAGGCTCAGACATTAGTAATCACTGCGGAAATGATTTAATTTGTGTGCCGAACGCCTCGTTCAGCCGAGCGGCAGCGCGTCGCTTCGTTGATCAATCAACGCGATTGTTGTCGCGCTTGTTTGTTTAGGCCAGGCAAGGCAGATAGCTTGGCGGGTCTCTGAAAATGTTTTCCTTATTAATTGTTCTTGAAAGAATGACTTCATTGATCATTTAATCGCCAAAAAGAAAATAAATGCACTTCAGGGCAGTAAGAGGGTACAACAGTAAAGAATTTGAGCAGCAATTATAATTTGTTTCTTAGCAACTAATAGCAAAAATTATGGGATTTGCTCGGGCACAAGACGTAACAGGAATCATTCCAGCATTGGGAATATTCAAAAAAATCCTTTTCAGTATAATGCTGGGAGTAATTTTCTTTTTCTACCATCACAGTGCAATTATTTTGGGATGGTAGGTCAAAGCCCCAAAGTATTCTCATTACAACCACATTATTACTGTGTTTTCTACTACCATTTGCACGGCACAGTGCTGAGTCCTAGCTGCTAATTCATGCGTAACAATTATTTTCACAGCAACACTCCTATAAAACAAATTCCTTTAACAAAGTGTGTGTGTGTGGGGAAACAGTTTTCAGAAACAACAGTGTGACTCCCCGCAGTTAAGAGTATGCTCATGGTAACGAAGAAGAAAGTTAAGAGTTCCTATAAATGAACAATCCAATGGAGAAGGTACAAAAGGTAAGCCTGAGGCTGCTGCCCTGGTCAGTGGTGGATAGCAGCCCACCTCCAAACCCTGCCCTCCAGGCACGGTGTAATCTTCAAACACAGTAAAAACAGTTCAGCCTGAATTCCACACACAAAATCAGCCATTTCACTCGACCAGGGTGTCTGCAGGAGGAGGAGAAGACATCTCCCCTTTCATTTAACCTCATCTGCCCAAAGCCCTGGGCTCCCAGCGATGCTTTGCTGCTGCTCCTGCATCCTCTGAGCACACCTCCCTTCAGCCATCGTCCCCTCTCCTGGGGCCTCATTTCTGTTCTAAAAATTGGTCAAACCTCAGCCTCCTGGATATCTCCATATCAAAAAACACCCATAAGCATTAGCATGGACCTGTTAAAAGACAGATTTGAAGGAAAGTCCTTCATAGAAAATGGCTGCAGGTTGGAAAGGCACCGCGTTCAGAGCAGGGGCTCTGTGCAGAGCAGGAGGAAGGACACCAACCGTCCTCCCAGTGAGGGGGCGCAACCATGTGCAAAATGCTAAACCCCCCTGAAAGGTAGATCCCGTTTCTCTAACAGCTCCTGTTTCACAGATATCATTTCTTATAACAACGGGGGGGCAAAACAATGGTATGACTGAAAAATTGCACCGATTTGAACTTGATTTTCCTCTTTGGATAGTAATTTCAAAATCAACAGTATGCGACAAACATCAGCGCTGACGAGAAAGGCAACGGCTACCGCATGGCTACTCACCCACTCTCCAGAGGGTCTATTTTTAAACCAGCATTCCCGCAGGTAGCACTGCCTTTGTGTATTTTCAGGTTAAACCGCAAATCCTGCTGAGGAGTTTAGGGCCAAATTGAGTCTAGTTATCACAGCAGGGAGAGGATATTTCATCCACCAGCACTGGCGATGGCTCCACAGGAGAAGACAGGGGTCATCTGCTGGGAGGGCAGAGCGGAGCCTTGGCCCCGTCCTGGGGATGCATTAGCTGCCGCAGGTGGAGGTGGCGATGGAGCCAACATAGTCTGGAGACACCTAGGGAGGGGGGCACGGGGGTGTCCAGGATTGACCCTCTGCACTGCTTCTGGAGATGTGTAAAAATGTCTGGTTTCAAAGCTTTGGCGGTAAAAAACACACTGCAGCCTCAGCAAGGTAAAGTAAATATCAAAGTTAATCTCTCATTTGAGAAGTTATTCTATAGGTGCTCATTAATTAGGTGAAAGGCAAGACAGTAATCGTCATTCTCTTTGTTGGGGAGAGTCCTGTCTCGCTTATCCCACCGCACCAACATGATCATAAAAGAAAAGATCCGGACATCATAAAGAATTACCAACAGAGGGAAAACCTTACGTGGTCCTATTTCCTCTGAACCCACTTCCAGCGCTCATTTTGAACCGTCTGGCTCCTTTCTGCTTTACAAACCTTTGGTTAAACAAGAGCAAACCCAAAGCCAGTAGAGAAGAGCCAGAAACCAGGTGGAAGCTGGCGCTCTGCGTGGTCACCCACCCACGGCGATAGATCAGGGGTCTGCAAAGACATTTCTGCTGAAAAAATATCACGCTCACCTTCCCAAAAGCACCATCCTTTGGACATCTACTACACTCCACAGTCAATAGAAGGGTGAGGAACAGGTTTGAAAGCCTTTGGGTCATGACCTGCACAGGGCACGGAGTACAAGCGTACTCCAAATGGTCAGTAGTAGCTGCTAGCAGGCAAGAGTAGCACCAGGAGAGGCCACCAAAATATGTGAAACTAAATCTTAATAGGTAGTCCTCCAAACACAGGCTCCTGAGAAGGGTCTGCAAATGCTGTGCAGAACAGGCTGCCGAGCTTCTGTAAGGAAAGGCCTTGACGCTGCCTCGCACCGGGGACAGACAAGCTCTTGAAGCCTTCCCCAGGACTCTACTTCGGGATTTTATGTCTACAGAGACGTGGGCATGAAGGCAGCTTTCAGCAGCTGCGGGCACTAACGTTCCCTTCTGTACACGACCTCACAGCCAGCAGAAATCATTTGGCAGGGAGGCTCCCATCCCGCTCCCGCCGTGCCGCTCTCCTGCCCGCAGCCGAGAGCTGCTCAGCACCTTCGAGTCGTGCCAAAGGGAACCGGAGCTGAGCAGGCGGAACCAGCTCGCAAATTCATCACTTTCTGAGGGGTATGGTCCAGCTCTGGTGCCACTAAAAATCAATACAAGTTTTATCTTCGACTGAAGCGGAAGCAGGATCTGGACCGTAGTAAACAGCTTTAATCATAGGCCTGAATGGGTGGGTACAGCTCTAAACTGCTGCATCAGAGCTGCATTTCTTTCCAGGCGTAACTTCTCATTGATTTCAGTGTTATTTCCAAACAGAAACTACAGTACAGTGAATAAAATTGTCAAGCTAAGCCCCAACCCCTAAAATAAAAAGCACATAATTTAATCTAGTTCAGCTGTGTTTTCGTATATCATTTTGGAAAAGCCATTATTAGAATCCATGCTCAGAGTTTAAAGCTTTTTTTATTTTCTGAGAGCCTGTATTGCTATAAACACAGAGTTTAGGGTATCATTAATCCATATTCTGTTACTGTGGCAGAGCAGATTCCTTGCTTTCTGAAAATATGTTCAATTTCAGAGACAACTAGCACTGGGGCGGAGGGGGGGGGCGGAGAAAGAGAACAAATTTGAAATGTAAATGATATATCACAAAGCAAGTAGTGGGGGAAAATATTAGCACTTTTATCATAATGAGTTTGTAACCTAAATACATATTTCAAGGATTAAATTGCTGACCCTCGCTGACCTCCACAGGAGGTTGAATAGCTAGATCGCAGTTTAATCTTCAGTGAAAACGTGAGAGAAGAATAACACAGGCCTTGAAGAACGAAGGACCATACGTTAATGATGCCTCAGGACTCAGAACTTAACCCTTACGAGGAGAAAATAAAAAAGCTCAAAACCCCAGACATTAGTCTCAAAAGACTCTGCAATTAACTTCCCTCAGAAATAAAGATGAGCTAACACAAAAATCACACAACGGACCAATCAGGCTGGAAGGCAAGGGATTGCTCGGATGAAGGGAGAAGCTACGGATCGGCCAAGCAGCACAGTCCTGAGTCTCCAACCACACGGCTTTCCCAGCTAAATCGCAATACGTGACATAGCGGGGCACAGGAGACCAAGCCGAGGTGCTGGAGCTGGGTCAGAGTCTGCACGTGCAACCGAGGTGCCAGACCAGGGTGTCAGTCCAAGGAAAAGAACCTAAAAGTGAAAATTCCTGAGAGAGCGACTGAAAACAAACAGGGTTTTGGTTATTCCCCACAGAACCTACAGAAGGGCATTCAAAAATGACCCCGGTCGGAACAAACCCACGTAACGTCAAGGAGTTACGCTGAGCGGCGCTACTGCATCCACACGTCTTGGATGCCAAGGATGACAACCAGGCACGACTAATACAGCCGCCCATTTTTACTGGTTCTTAGAGGCAGAGCTTTTCTAATAAACTTAAACCACTCTGTGTATTTCGTAATTCGGCTAATTCCGTTTGCAAACCCTTTGATTATACAAGGCCAAATGACTCACTGTTTTGTGAAAGCACAGAGCCTATCTCGATAAATGCTAAGTTTTTATACTTAATCCAAATGTTTCTAATCTGATTATGCCGTTTTAGCAATCTAAGCTAAATTTTAGGAATCAAAAATAATACATTTATTCAAGTTCCCCACCATTACTTTAAGTGCAAAAGAACAAGCTTTGGTTTTGAATTCAGCTGTCTTAACTGAGAATCAGTCAAACCAAATTTGTAGCTGGTTAGCTAGAAAACTTGAAAGACTTTTTGCCAGATGTATCATTCATTGAGATAGATAAATTAACCAGAATTTTAAAAAACACTCCATACCTGAAGCAAAGATAAAATAGTAAAGGTTTCTTATTTTTGTGCAGAATTCTCTGTGTTTGCAGCTCTTGGTTAATAAGCGCCTAACAATTTAAACAAGCACCTAACGATTTAAACAAGCACCTAACAATTTAAACAAGCACCTAACGATTTAAACAAGCAAGGAACTCCATGTATTTCCACTCACGTAGTCCATGGCTACTGCACTTGCCAGCATCAGGATCCTCCCTCCTTTTTCCCACATCCTGAACTTTGAAGCCCAGGACCAGCATCTAAGGAGCTGCAACCTGGTACCTGGCTGGTCCTTAAAATGACTGACTTCAGCCAACACTACGACCCTCAGGTGAGGGGGTGTTGATGTGCTTTGCTCTGAATCACGATGCTTCACCCTGCAGAAGGCCACGGTTGGTAAGACAGAGCCTGCGGTGAAACACGCACTGTCCAGAGAAGCAGACCAACACAGTGTTTATGAAGTGATCACCTTGACATACTGAAATCTGGCGTGATGAGGCTGGTCTTGGGGAAGCTGTGCATCACCCACCCAGAGTGAAAACGCACCTTCAGTCGCAGAAAAACACAAGCAGGTCGTAAGCAAACGGATAATATATTGTAAACCACGTGGGGAGACAGAGGACTCGACTTTACTCACAGTAACAGTTCTCATTACAAATCATCTCTCTATATTGTGTGAACCTGGCGTTTATTGGCATTTTTACCTTCTCATTTTTATAGCTGGAGCACATCAGCTTCTCCTACCAGTCGGTCAAAAGCGTCTTTCACGACGCTCTACTGAAAGCCCAGCTCCCCGTTACTGATAGCTTCATGTCTGGGAAGGGATGGCCTGGAACTCCCGCACGTGTGTGCAAGGCTGTTTCACAGCAGCTCCTGCTGTAATTACTAAGCTGCTGTGTACACCCCCCGCAGGACACCGGCACAGGGAAATCACTGAGATGATGGATGAACGAGCCCGTGTATCTATTCTCTGCCTTCACCTTCACAACTACACGAGAAAAAAGACAACTCGTGGTCCTGCGGTATCATTTGCCCGCTGGTACAGACTTTATCCTGTACCTCAAGGTGGCCTCACATCATTCAATGCTAATTCACATCAAGACCCGCCTCTTTTGTTATCCTTAGCTTTCGACAAGAAGCAGTAACTCCGAATTTAACCCAAAATCAATACGAAGCAGCCTGTTTTCCCTTTCACACACAGTTACGAAATACCACCTACACCTGAAAGTACCTGCACCTAAGTACTGGAATGTAGGCTCTGTGAAAACTGTCATTGTGTATTTATTCCTTATAAAGAGCATGCTCCTTCAAACATTTTGAAGCTTTAATTCTCCAAGGAAAGGAAAAATCAACGGTGAGATCCTCTTTGTCAAGTTACTTTCCTAAGCGGCCTCCTTCTCAAAAGTAAGACATTTACCCTGCATATTACACATAATTTTAGCTAAATAATTGGAAAGCAAAGCCTCTGTTCCTCATCCACATTTCCCTCTAAATCCACGTGTTTTCCCTACTCCATGAGCAGCCCACAGAATACCACAGAACGTATCAGAAAAGGTTAGGAAAGGAGGCGTTGCGCGCTCCGTTTTTCAGCATGCTGCAGGAACGGCGGCTGCGTTGTTACTTACAGGCAAACTGAAGCTTCGCTTCTCTGCTGACGATCGTTCCAAACGGGTTTGTTGCTACACACTGGTATGTTCCAGTATCTTGGGTTTTATTTGGATTATTGATCAACAGGTTGCCTTCCACCACGCTGTAGCGGTAATCCATACCGATGTCAATACTGGTTCCATTTAACTTCCACCTGTAGCACAAAATGCCAAAGTTAAATTCTGCAAATATTAATGGATACTCTTGGGTATTTGAAAATACCACATGAAGTAAATAAAGAAAGATTTAAAACATCTTTGACTACTTATCAAAAAAAAAAAGAAAAAAGCATGAAAATGCAAATTTCCTGCACAGTATTGAAATATTCCAGTATTTAACTGAAAGAGCAATATCCTTGACATATATTTCAGTCTCTGACGTGATTAATGCTTCTGTAGTTGCTAGTGCTGCTGCTCTTTGAAATTAATCATTTTGCAAGGGGAAGTCCCAGAAACAGGATCTTTAAACCACTCAAGCCCACCAAGGGTTTTTTTTTTATCTCTCCTGACTTGCTGGCTGTGTGGTTTTAAATTTAAGAAAACTCAGTCACAGCTGATGTTGTCACAAACTGGGACACCGAGAAATTCCAGCACCACGTTGCCCCAGTTACAGCAACCCTCATCCCCGCCAGCCCTCGATGGAGCCACCGCCGCAGAGCAGCCCCCTTTACCAGAACGTACAGAGAAACCTTTCGAACATGTTTGCACTAGTGAATTAACAGAGTTTATGGCATTAAATAGTCGGTCGTGTCAGCAGACAGCACGGTGGCTGAGGTCTGACAACTCTAATGTGCTTCGGAGTGGCGTTTACTTGGGTGAACGAAATGAGAAAGGCACTGAAGGAAAAAAAAACCAGCCGCCTAAATGAGTTACAGCAGCGGCAGCACCGTAGTTGTACAGCATCTTTTCCCCTCAGGATCCCAAAGCAGTTATTAAAGCTGGAAACAATTAAGAGCTTTGTCCACGGCCATGGAAAAGGATGGTTAATCTGGGAGCACAGACTATTTACAATCCCTTCGTAACCTTTTTTGAACTCTTGCCCAGATTTTGCAATTGCCTTGCAATACGTGGTGACGCCCCGACGCCTGTGGTTTGGGTTATCAGCACTGTGGTAGACCCCAGGGGCACCGTGAGTTATTTTGCATGACACACACACCCAGGAGAAAGGCTCTCGGGCGATACTGCTCTAGCGCGGAGATCGTGCCAAAGAACAGTTAAACATTCAACGAACCCAACGGTCGGTCTGGGATTTCCTTTTACTTCGCAGCTCAGCTTCACTTTCTTTTCCTCTGAATCCAAGGGGAAGATCATGCTGTTGGGCTCCTGAAGGAAAACTGGCCCATGCAGTGTGTTGTCATCTGCGTTAAACAGAGGAAAAACGTGACAGAGACTTGACGGAATGTCCACGTACCCAGTGGCAAAATATAAAACAGTATTTTAGCAGCAAGAGGCCATGTATCATTCACCCTAGAAAAGATGTGATAACGACGCTTTTTCTTTTTAAATAATAGCCTTTTTTTTTTTTCCAAAAGCCATTGAACATCATGTGGAGTCAACGCTCAAGAAAATATTTGTGCCCTAAACACAGCACAGACTGAAGCTTTTCCCAAAGTTCAAAAGAACAAGAATGAGCACGATCCTATCGTCACAGCAGAGCTCACTTCAAATCTCAATGCTTAGTTTCACCTTTAAAAAATTAAATATTTTCACCGTAAATTAAAACCCCCACATTATTAAGCACCGCTACACACTAATGCGAGCTGGAGGTTCACCAGCATTTCCAGCCCCCAGGAAGCCCCTCCGTTACAACTGGTTCTGCCATCCCTGGGTCGAAACCTCTTTGCAGCCACGGGGTGTAACTGAGCACCGGTCCCTCAGAGGGGACCCTTGCCCACGTGAACCCTTTCCCACCTCCAGCCCTTCCCCAGGGGCGATGCCGCAGGCACCAGCCCCTGCGCCTCGCTGTGCTCCCCGGGGACGAAGGTCCCGAGCGCTCGGTATGAACCACGCTGGCGAGCACGTTACATGCTTGTGCACTTTGGAGTATTAAAAACTCACTCTAAATATAGGTGTAAGAGTGAGAATGCTTTGGCAAAACAACCTGACACGACCTTCAGAGAGTTCAGTAGTTGTTTCACAGCGGTCCAACAGTCTGAGGTTGGGGATGACCGATAGGACCCTTCCTTGTACCGGCTTTTGTTCCTTATTTTAAAAATACATTTTTATCTTTCATGTTATTAACTCCTTCGTAATTCCTTTCCTCTCTCCTCAAGCACTTTCAGTTTTCATCTTATCAGTTTCTCCTTTTTCAAACCTGGAACTAAGGGTGAGCATTGCTGACAGGAACAGTCCTGAGCTACAGCTTTTCTCCGCCTGCCACTTCGCAGTTAGAGTACAGGATTTCACGAAACACGCCAATACCGCTCAAAGCACCCACCAAAAGTTACACCGTAAATTCACTGCTCTCCATCCTGTTTGTATTAGACAGTTTTCTCTTCTCGGTAGCTGTTGAGAACATAAAAGAAACTTTTCTTCTCTGAAAAGATCAGCATCTTGACTGAACAGAGGCTTTCCCACTCCTCAGTGCCGATGTCCAGCTGCCTCCCCTAAGCGCAGTGCGAGTAAGGACCCAGTGAAACCGCTCACAGCCGGCGACTCTCCTAGCTGAACGGACGGAGCTTTTCTTTAACCTTTTCGGAACATTTTCCGATCGTGTTCTGCCCTACCACGACCTCTGTTGCTGCAGAGCGCCGGTGGGGCACAGGGCAATGGCATTGGCCACCAGGGCACTGCCGCCAGTTCCCCGGCTCCCTCGCTGCCGAGGGCTGGGACTCGCAGGGACGCGAGCACGGACGTCCCTCTGGCCAGGGAACCACGCTGCCGTCTAGCCTGCTGCCAGAAGTCCATGTTGATGGACAGGCAGGGAATTTGTGGGCATAGGAGGTCAGAGGAGAATGAATAAATAAAATATAAAGATGGTGGGATATTCAAAAAAAATAAGAAAGAAAAAGGAATGAACAGAAGATGATGCATCTTCCCGATGGGAGGGGGAGAATGCATGTGAATAGCCCTCCTATCCCCCCACACTGGGAAGTCAGCTGGGTTTATTAGGGACAGAACAATAGCTCTTCGCTCCAGAGAGAAAATTCTGTCGTCTCCACAGAAGGATTTCAGAGAGACTCTGCCAGGAAGATTATAATGGAGCAACCTCTCCCCCACGTCTCCTCCCTCGGGCACCACCACAAAAGAGAATGCACTAAGCATACAGGCATATCTGTTGTATTTATCTTTAATTATATGTTAACGATATCTGACTGAGACTCATCTATTATTCAAAACGCATTTCACATAATCTCTATCTTTAAATTATACCTGTGTGCAACTTACTGTTGCTGGCAGAAGAAGATAATAATAACCATAAAGCATACAGGGCTAGATTATGATATCCTGACTTGTTTCTGAGACCCAGGGCTGCTTCACGCCTTAAACAGTCTCGTGCACTGTAAGAAAGAATATTGCAACCTGGCCCACAAAGATTATAGCTCTGAGCACTCTATTAATGGGTTTGAAAACAAGAGAATTGAAATATATTTGAATGCATCCAGTTTTCTAATTGTGAAATACAGAAGCTGGCCTGGTGCTCAGGTCCTCTAGGTCAGGAGCCCGATTGTGCCGGGACAGGCACACGCCAGCCCATCCCAGGTAACCCGCTCAGCAAGCCGTGCTGACTCAGGTCCAACACGTTGCACCGGCCGCGTCATCTCCTCACACCCCACACAGGACTCAAGTCACGCCACGCTGTCACTTGCTGTTCCTTCCATCACGGCGTGTCGATTTATATCGCATCACATCACGCTAAAGGTCAGCGTCTTGGACCTCCTCCCCTCACAGGGAAACACACCTCGCATTAAAAAGCAAGACAGCTCACCTCATCCAGCTGGGAAAGAGACACACAGACAAATCTAAGGGTCCTGGACACCTCTTGGCTGCAGGATCAAGGCCCCAACCGGTTTGGCGTAGCGTCCTGGGGTGAGACACTGGTCTTTGAGGTACAATGAAACTGGTCCACATGACGCAATGGGGTGTTCGATAGGGTGTCACATGTGTAAGAAACACTACAATCTGCCTATATAATTAGTAAGCGAAGTACAGTTTAGAACATCAGACAAAAGGTAGAGTTCTACGAAGGTAGAAACAGTCACAAATAGGTGAAAAGACTCGATAACTTAATTTGCCCAAGCTAAAATAGAAGCTCACAGAAGATCAAATGAAATCGCTCTCCAAATATTGCATCTGCCGCTGATGCTGTTTAATATTCTGCTTTTATATGGCAAAAAACCACGCTTGCCCTTCCTGTTAGCCAGCAGGAAGCCCTGCTGCGATGGCTACTTGGCTTTCAAGAGAACAGCGTTGAGTAAGGCAAGAGGAAGCTCTGAAAGAGCTGCCAGCGTATCAGAGGAACAGAAGAGAAGGAAAAACCTTGCAACGCTAGGTAGATAAAATTATTTTGAGTGCTCTTCTTCTTTCTCTTATTGCTGCCTGTGTATAACCAAGATAAGCAAGTCCAAACTATTTAATCTTCAGCCTGTACAGTCCCTTTGCTACAGTCTAATGGGTGATTGAAATCGCTGCAGCCCAGATCCCAACGCAGAGTTGAGCCACACCACCTTTCAGAAGAGGAGGATTTGGTTCAAAGAACACTAAATAGTTACTAATCAAAAACCAAACTGCTGTCTAGATTCTTACAGACAGAAAACTAAAAGTACCTGTACCATCAATAGTCCATTTTTGACTAACATGTTGGTGGGTAGAAACAGATCTCGGACGTTTAGAGTCAGCACAGGCAAATGGATTTGCCCTATGACAGGGTCTGGTTTTGTGGGAGCAAAGTTTTGCTATCTGGATAACTTTGCATGTGATTTTTTTTTAAAAACAAAAGCGGTAACTTCATTTCTATTGCAATAACGTTCAGGGAGTTACAATCACAGAGTGACAACACATTTTTAGCTTATCACTGATGAACACTACTAGTTGCTTGATCCCCAGAAGGCCACCAATGCCAGGAGGAGGCTCTTCCCAGAGCTTGGCAGGCTTTTCCCTTGCCCTTCTTATCAGGTTGAGTTCACTAGGCTCTCCTTTGGTTATTTAATCAAACAGAACAAGGAAGCAGTGCATGTATGTGCACGGACACATGAAAGCCACTCAGTTATTTTAGCTCACTTCGCTCTTCGTGGTGCTCAGCAGCTAACTTGTGCTACTCCTTACACATTTGTTACTGTCCTGGGAAAACACAGTAAGTAACCTCCCTGGACGAGGTAACCGTTGAGACACTCTCCCAGTGACAGATTTTATTTTTCTGAGTTACGTTTCTTTTCCTCGAGCCTGAAATAAGGTAACCCAGAACGAATACTGAGCTGCCCTCCGCTTACGACAAGTTGCAAACAAGACTGGTCACCAAAAAAGCATTCTTTTTCCCCCCTGTCAGGTGAAACAAATGTACTACTGCTCTGGGTCTGCCTCCTTTGAGAGAAGTTTATTTCTTTCAGTAAGATGCAGGATACAGGAAATTTCAGTAGATTTCATGATAAAAGAAACATTTCTAAACACAGTACGAGGGGTATGGCCATATGCTGTTGGAGGGAATGTGACAGATAACTTAAAAGAACATTCTGCTATCCTAGCTTCTGCTGAGGTACATACATACACACACACACACACATATATATATATTCCTTTTTTCCTAGTGAACCACAAAATCTATCCAAAAAATGCCAGATTGATGTAAATACATTCCAAATGAAGACTATTTTTCCCATATGCCTCCAGTAGCCCCAACTTGAGAGCCAGCACATCCAGCAGGGTGCTAAATGCTTGTTGTCTTTCTGTGCTTTTGAGGAATTGAAACACGAAGAATGTCAGCTGAGGTTAATTCACATGAACAGGTGAAACCGTTCCTATTCTCTCTCAACATTAAGCCCGGTGACGGGTATCATTACCTAAATAGAACTGCTTTAATTTTCATTGAAAGTTATGGCCAATTTGAGAGAAGGTTTAATTGAATATTGCACACTGTAGGGAAAGATAATAAGGAAACTGAAGAGAGAATTCTTGGAGTATATCCAGCATAAATGATAAAAATCCTTTCCTTGTTTGCTGCCGAGGGAATTGGTTTCTGCTATGTGTGCTGGCGTGTTTTCACACAGCGCTACAAGTCGGTATTTCTTCAAGACAAAACTGCACCTTGGGAAGAGCAACTCTTCAGGAACCTGGTGAAAGTGAAATGGGTAGGACAGCTCAAGGGCATCGCTGGCTAACACAACAGCCTGCTCCTCAAGGTTATTCAGCTGCGCTACGACCTCCTGAGCAGGAAAAGACTGAATTGGCTCGCTCTTTATTTTTTGCCTATCACTTCTATTAACATCAACTGCACGCACAAATGGTGCTAATGGCTTTGAAATTACAAGGAAGAAATTTTTACACCTGACGGTCCTACTACAAATAATTGTGTAGATTTCTCAGTGAACACGACCTGCTAAAGGTGCTTCCCATTCAAAAGAAAGAAAAAAAATGTATTCAAAAAAAAAGATTTAAAAACTCCTGTGTGAAGTGTTATTTTTAAGGGGAGGGCCTCGTAGCTCTGCCCCTCTGGAGGCAGTCACCAGCCTGCCTCCACTGCTCATCGTTCCTGCCTACCTCTGCGCCGTGGCTGACCCACAGCTTTAAGGAAGAAAAACCAGTCGAGGTTAATAAAGAGAACAAACCAACAACAACAACAATCGGACGCTTTCATCGGGAGCAAAGGTGAAATAAAGGATAAGGCTCTCTCCTTTTCACCATCACCACCCCACCGCCGCAGAAGCTGCGCTTTCTGCAGTTCCGCTGCACTACCCCGAGCTGTGGGAGAAAAACACCCTCCCGGAGATCTTGTCCGTGACATCCCGGCAGGCTTGCTTCTGGGGTGAGATGCCGGGTGAGTAAGAGAGCCACCACCTCTCTCCTGAACCCATGCAGCACCAAGCTGCAAGACTGGGCTTGTTTTGCAGCGCCCTACAGGTCTCCAACAGGGACTGCAAGCCGGACGGCTCCTCCCTCTATCACCTCCCTTTTTCCCACACACTTTCATTTCCCGGGTGGCTGCTGTACCGAGTACAAGTGCAGTTAAAGTGGAAAGCCGTTCTTGACAGGTGACATCTGACAGGCAAGCATCCGATACCCGAGTTCAAAAGCAGTGTCAGATATTCCTCAGGGACAGCAACGCAGCCATAAAAATCCAGAGGCTCAGAAGACAGGAAGAAATAAATCTTCGCTCTCACCAATGCAGGCATGGAAGAGCTCCAGAATTTGAAACGGAGACAGTGATGGTCTGATGACTCTATTTACGAGTGACCCAAGTCTCTGGAGCAGTTTGAATTAAAGGCAGGGTTAAACACATCCACCCCGCTGTGGGAAGCCCGGGGTCCATCAGCGAGGGGAGGTCAGGAGCCAGCCCCCCAGCTGCCTCTGCCTGGGTCTGGCGACGCCGGAGCGAACGTGCAAATGCCAACCACGGGTCAAGCCCCAGCTCGGGGGGTTCATCTGTGAAGCCTCTCATTCAGTCTGGCTGTCTGTGCCACAGCGGCACCGTAATTTCACCTATTTAAATGCCACATGATTAATTATAGCAAATGTCATCAAGTTAGCACTTTTCAAATAAAATCTCGCTACCTGATCCGTACATGCAGAAGCAAGCAAATTTTCCCCGTGCCTCATCTCCTGGGTCTAGACAGCCGGGAGGAGGCAATTCCCAACGCAGCGTAATGAGTGACTTGTCCTACGACAAAAACCTTATTTAATGGAATGTAATTTGTGTTCTCTTAGTACGTCAACAGCATGATTATCATCACAGATGTTCCCTCCAGCATACAATAAAAGCACATTTCTCCATTACTGCAGAAAAACCCAAGTTTCTTCACCAAGCAGCCTTTTCCCTGAGTCATCACAGCCAGCACCAGGAAAATAAACAGATAAACTCGCGCTGCTCCATTAAGGATAATATCAGCTCACAACAGAGCTACGAGTAATTATGAGACAACAACAGAAGTAGTAATAATAAGGGCAACAACAACAATAATACTACTACTACTACAATGAAAGAGCATTGGGGCATCTACAGGGCCTCTGCTGAAAGATCAGTTACAAAAGATACCACGGAACCAGCCACCTGTTCATTAATGATCAGGTTGTTTGTTGATCTCCTGTGCTGAAATAGTAGAAATGACCGAAGGGATATTTTTGAAAGCTGTTTTTAAATACATAAATAATAAGCAGGCTTGTTCTGATGTCTTAAAAGTTAAGCTGTAGCCCTGAGGAAATAATTCAGCAGGGTTATATATCCAACTCTAGAAACACAGGAGTATGACAAGAAATTAAAACATTGTCCTTACCTAGCACAATACATCTATTGTTACCATTGGGCAATAATAATAATAATAATAAAAAAAAGGCAAGCACGTTTTCCTTCTTGAAGTAACCAAGACATACATACTGGTTTTGAGATGAATAATATCACAGTTTCACCAGGATTCTCAAAGCTGCTGCATAACACATCTATTCTGAACGTGTTCAAACGTATTCTGTCGCTAGGAATAAGAATGCTAAACCTGCATTGTCTAAAACCCTTACCATTAACTGTTTGTTCCTCCAGATTTAACTAGGGGTGCAGACAGCTTAATTGCTGCTGTTGGGCACATGTAGCTCTCGTGGATTCGAGCTGCGACCACAAATCCACCTGCCAGGCTGCCACCTGAGCTGAACTGAGCCCAGGTCAAAATCCACAACTTGGCTCTTCACTTGCTGGGTACCTTTTCATCGGTTATTTGCTTCATTCTCCCCCAAAACCATCGCTGTAACAACTCATGGCATCGTGCAATTACTTAATTGGTCAAATCTGCTGGTAACAAGAGAAAAAAACCCCACTCTCTCACAGTAGCTCATGTTCCTTTTCACCCGTGGAGACAAAATGAACACGCTCAGAGCGACCGAACGCCGGGGCTATTACAACTCCTCTGTGAATGGAAGTGAAACGACAGGTATGTCAGACATCACCCGCCAGGGCTGTGCTCATTCACACGCAGCTCCTTCCCACGCACTTCACCAACTGCCGCTGAACATCCTGAAAAGGACACTTGCCAACGCACACGTCGTTTTGCCACTCTGCTTTTGAATTCTGCATATTTAAGAACCGAGCTCAGAGCATCTCTGATGACTAGATTCTACAGAACTTTAGATGAAATACTGGTGTTTAATCTGTCTCATGGCTTATGTATTTTTTAATTCTTTCAACTCGGGACACGACATACTTTCAACCGAGGAGTTCAGTCAATGACAGAGAAATTGGTCCTTAAGACAGACACAATTGCAGCTCACGGTCTGCTCCATCCATGGCACTAATCTGAACAGCAGCTCCGAGACATCTTGCCTCAATCCGTTATCCTCATCCATCACCAGGCATGCAGGGGGCCTGTCACAGCCCCAGCAGGAGTAGCAGCCACGTCCCACGCCTGACAAATCGTGGCCTCAGGCTCTCATTGTCCCGTGCCGTTGGCGACGGTGGCTTCTAGAGCAGTTTGTAACCTCCCAGGAAAGCACAGGCAAAGTCCAACCACGAGGACTGTTCCCAGGCTCTATGAATCCGGACTAGACCTGTATCTTGCACCTAGAAACTGATACTCGGCTGATTTTTTTCCATCCCTGTTGAAAACAAGTCCTGGAGGCAACGGGCAAAGACTATGGTTCAGGCTGAATATGGTTTTTGCCTAATGAGAGACCTGAATCTGTGAGATTCTTTCAGAAAGCTGTTGCCAGCTTCCTACACTATCAGAAACCTTTATATTTACACCTGGTCAGTTTGACACCACCTTCCCCTCCGACAAACCCCCAGTACAGCACGTCACTGCGCACACGAAGTTGCCTTCAACTATTCTTCAACCACCACCCAAAGCCTGCAGATCCCTCCAGTGCTGGGTGTTCTCGTGCAGAGCTATTTGGGGAAACATATCAATGTTTCCAAGGTCTGTGCTAATGACCTATTGGTTTATTAGTAAAATTTAAGGTGTTGATATAATTGCTGCCTTCCAAGAACACATGTCATTATTATGAGATTTTCAGTTGTCTTGAGTATGGCAGGGACCATAAAGCAGACAGAAAAAAACCCGCAGAAGTATCAGGTCTGTATTTCCTTTCTGCAATACCTCCCTGAACTTCAATTGTTTTTAATCTTTCATGGAATAAGGAAGACGTGTGAAAGCCAGGCTAACAAACGCTACCCTCCCCACCCCACCAGCGGACCGTAAAAAGTTATGAAATACTCATATTGAAAAAGCCTCTTTCCTTTAAAATCCTGGAGCCTTAGAAAAGAGAAGTCCCTGGGGCGATAACCTATAAACTCTGTATCATCTGTTGCTTGCAAAACAAAGACAACTCTGGCAATTTGCACAGGCTCTCCATTGATTGAGGAGCCCAGCTCTGCAGAAATCTTCAAGGTGAAAGGAATTCTCTCTGGTGCATCACTTCAAGGTGAAGCCCCTGTTTTGTTTTCAGGTTTAAGTACATTAGCCACCGTCAGGAGTAAAGCTGATTGCTGCCAACTTTTTATCTGGCTGTTTACAGAGAGGTTTAGGCAATGGATTCCCTTCTCAAATATTTGTGAATAAGCAGATTGAATTACCAGCGTCTCGTGAGCGATGCAGTCCTGCTCCTGGGTGGCAGCGAGCAAGGGATAATCAATCTGGCACACTCCGAGCGAAAGACCCGCAACTTAATTTGCGCTGTGTCACTGGTCAGAAAATGCACGTAGGGTGGTTCAGTCTGTCAACAGGGCACCGTAAATCTGCTCGGCCTGGGTCACGGGCGCGCATTTTGCAATTACGGCAAGAAAACGCGGCGCTTTATACAAGGGGATCCATCAGGGATGGCTTGGACATGCGGTTGCACGGTATTAAGAGAAGCAGGGCTGAGCGCTTGTCGGAACAAGCCCTTGCTTATGCCCAGGGCAGGCAGCGCTGCTGAGGAATTATGGGAATATCAGGAATGCTTTCCCAGGAGGCGACCGGCATTCAGGTAGGGCGCACGCCTTAGAACCAACAGAAAGGCACAAAGCGTTTAAAACACGAACAAAGGAGAGGGTAAGCCAGCTATTTGTTGACTCGACATGCAATATGCACGTTTCTCCTCGTCTTGTTTGGCTTTGGCAGCATCCGAACGTCTCTACATCCCTGGGACAGCACCGTGACAGGACACAGGTGAGAAAGTTTCATCACCACCGCGTGCCGGGGACGTGTCTTCTCCCAGTGTCAGGCATCTGGAGGCGCCAGCCAGATGTAGTCAAGGTGCGCAGCTTTTATTTGATTGACAGCTGTTTAACAGAGATGAGGTAGGAAAGCACAGACGGTGCTAACACAGCCGTGGGTCTGCCCATGGGTCGACCCATCACCAAACGTTTGGAAGAACAAGGTACCCTGTCTCTCCCAAAATCTCTCCCGTGGCACACTCGGCCTCTGGTTCCTCTCCATTTGCCTGTGGTTGTGCAGAAGAGCTATTTTATTTTAATCTAAAATAGTCTAGCTTGTATTAGAAGCACTCAGTTAAATGCCTTCAAATGTAATTCTGACCTAGCAAGGCTGTTTTTAAAAATACCTGAAGAACGAAGGTAGTGTCCATCTAAATCAAGGTAGCAGAGTTGTTTATTGAATCCATTTTAATCTTTTAAAAGCATACAAACCTTGCAAAAAAGCAGCTGCTTTTCTGAAATATTTTTTTAATACATGAGGCCTATTTTGAAAAAAAATAAAGGGGAAAAAAAAAAGCTGCAAATTAAACTATAAACACAGTCCTGCAAAAAAAGCTTGGGATTTGCAATTTTTCTAACTGAATTTCAATATAAAGAAAGAAAAAGAATAAGAAAAGAGCACATGGGAGACAAGTAGAGTTTCTCCCCAGAATTGAACATGATGTTTCACGCATGGCCCCGTGAGCAAATACTTCAGTAACACGGGATTACGGTGAGCATGGGTTTTGGGGTCCTTTCGACCATCGACTAATGGCACAGGCACCTTTTAAGCATCTGCCTCACTACAAACACCACCATTCTGCAGTTCTGTTACTATTTCTAGAGAGTTCAGCCCTTGCCTTAAGAAAAACAGAAAGTATTTCAGCGTAACTAATTAAAAGTGTAACTGAAAGAATGGTGAGAGGGGGAAACCTCACGTTTATAATGTTATATACTTATATTTTTGGTGCAAAATCATCAACATCAGCTTGTAATTGTCTCCAGCTGCCTTGAACACAAGCCTGACGGCATCAGGGGTATCTGGGGTTCAAACAGAAACAACTTATTTAGCAGAAGACAGTGATTTCTCTTTTAAAATTATACAAAGCGGTAAAACCAAAGCCCTTCTTGCAGTCCTCGCTGCACTAGCGTGCCCTCTTGGGACGTGCCAGGCATCACACTGCACAGTACCACGACGCTGGGCAGGCTCCTGGCCGTGGACGGGAAAACCTCACTAGCTCTTCCCGCTGCTGCTAAAGCAAGAAAGTGTTTAATCCTGTGAACGGGATCCAATGCTATAATCCCCAGGTGGTTACGTTACATAAATGGATTTAAGGCATTTGAAGTCTGCGGCTGGGACACCGGGCTGGCACCTCAGCTGGTGTAAATCTCCGTAACTTCATTGAAGTCGGTGGAATTGCACCAATTCAGGGACATTTGAGAAGCTATCCTTCAGATTTTTTTTTTCCTTTTCCTTTTTTTATTTATTTTTTTTTTAGAAAATGTTTCTCTAACGATCAGCAGAGCAGGAACAAAAAGCATTCCTGGTCTCCAACGGGTGACTCCCTGCACGGGGAAGCTGCGGGGCGCAGGGGAGCTGCTGCAGCTCTGGCTGCCGGGGCACAGCAGCCGCCAGCGCCACGTCCCACTCTGCACGGCCACCCCCAGCCACTCATGCAGATTCCCCAACTCTTTTTTACAAAAATCACCATTTATCCCCGTTTACTCTGCTGGGTCAGCCCTGCAGAGAGACCAGACTCTCCACGCTCACACCGACACGCAAACACCAGACCCAGCGTCAACGCGACTGAATGCCAAGTGGAGGGCGGCTTAAACGAAGTTCCTGGAGTTCAATCAGTAAAACACCAAAAGGGCAACCAACAATCTGCCCATGGATAGCACAGTATCCCTTTAATTTTTAAAAAATGTTATGAACTTTAAGTAATGCAGCAGAGAAAACAGCTGTCAAATAATAGCTGTCAAAACCCTGACATTCATGACTTCTCACTCTGCAATTTAGCACCCTCAAAACCTCCTCAGATTGACGGCGTTTGTGAGTAAAATCTTCCTTCTGTCTGGTGTAACACTACCACGTTAAGCTTTCAAGCATTCCTCTCTCATGTTTAAAGACCAGCGGGGTTGGGTTGCCCCAGAGGCAGAGTTCACCTTGAATGGTCCATTTAAACCACCACCACCCAGTGCGGCTTTGGGAAGAGAAGCTCCTTTTTAAGGTGTTTCTTACAACAGGAGAAAACTGCTCCCAGAAACACAGTCCATAATAATGCAATATAAGGACATTAAAGAGCAGCAGTTACCAAACACAGCCTATCCCAATGGTAACATTTCTTTGCTTGTGGAGACCTCTGGTTCTTCACCCAGAGGATGCTGATACTTCAAACACAAACGTAACGCAAAATTTAGTGACCTGTGAACAAGCCCTTCAGATTAGACTTTGACCCGATGCAAACAGCATTTTCTACACATTATTTGGAAACCACTGTCACTCTGTCAGATAGTACAACGGCCTTCCAAACCTTCCAAACCTTCCCACCACCGTGGTGACCAAGGAGAAGTCGTGCGAGCTGCAGGCAGCAGCAGCGCCGCTGCTGACCGATGCACAGGATCATCAGTTTTTGCACCAAAAATATAAGTATATAACATTATAAACGTGAGGTTTCCCCCTCTCACCATCATCATCAATACAGCCTGTTCTCTCTGTGTGCCTGCACAGAGAGCCGCCTGCATTCTCTCACCCAGAGGTATTGAGGATAAACACAAAATAATTGCACCTCCAGAGATGAAACATAGCTAGTTGACCCCCGAGGAGGCTCTTGTTTTGCTGTTAGACAAAGGGCATTAGGAAAAGCTCTAGAGAAGTGCACTGCAGTGAAATGACTACAGAGATAAACAAATTTGGATGAGGAGAGCAAGCCAGCAGTTGAAAGGAAAGGAGATCATGGGTATTTCTTTACGAGAAAGTCACCTGACTGAGGCCTATCATTTTATAATTAAAAAACAGAGGCATTTTATTGTTCAACAAGAAACCATATGTTTTACTGCGTTGATGTGATCCAGTGAAACAAATCAGTCCCTACACAAGGTCCACTTAGGCCAAACCAGTAGGCTGCTGAAGCCCTTATAAAAGTCATTGATTAGAACTCCAGTGCAAAGTAATACATGTTAATGTATTTTACTATATGCTGTGGTTTACTATGAATAGCCCAAAATATCAGGAAAATGCCAAAATAGGAATTGACTTGCATTACTCATCCGAATGCCGTGACCACGGCAACTGGGAGACAAGCAGCTCCAGGACAGCGGGTTGGTTTTTTTCCTTTGCTAAACTACAAGTCAGGAGTTAAAAGCAAGAAAAACAATGAAAATCAAGTAATTTCATTCTAGTGAAGAGAAAGCTTACTGGGTAATCGAAATAGCGTGCACTGCTTCAGCAATTTTTTCATTACAATTAAAAAAAATAATGGCTTTGTCTGTTTTGAAAATTAAGGATTATACTGGATTGAGCACGCATTATGAAGAACCTCCTGATACGTTTTTTTAGATGCCTCAAAGACAAATAAGAATTTCTGTAAGCAGCCTTTTATCCGGAACGGAGAGCTTTGGTTTTAACTTCAAGAAGTGCACCACAACGAAGAATATGCAAAGTAATTAAACAGAGAATAACACCTTTATGGGCCGCTTTGGTAGCACTCTGCTGTCTTGTCAGAGCATTGTGCTGTGAGCTGCAAGAAATCGAAGCCATGGAGGAGGTTTCTCGACCTGTTTCCTGCTCAACCCATCGTGCCGGAGAGCGCTTCCGACAAGAAATGCCACCGCTCCCAGCACTGCGGCTGCGAGGTTACGAGAGCACTGATGGGGCAGCCAAAAATAGTTCAAAGACGTGAGAACGAATGCCTTTTATAAACTGCTGCCTTTTTAAATATGCAAGAGATGGAAATGATAATACATAATTAACACGTGTGAGAACATGTAACAAAAACAGTGCTATGCTATCTGCTGAGGCACACTAGCAGCAACGTTACTGTGCAATAGTGCAGTGCAGAGCAAAGCGCCCCGCCAGGTGGATGAACAGGACGGGTTCTTTCACGTGGGTTTGACACAGCAGTGGTTTCGTAATACAAGCACGTGTTGTACCCTCAGACCTTAACCATACACATCCTTCAGGCTTCAATCATAATCTGCCTCATACAATAAAAAGATCTTTGTCAATGTTGGAAACGCAAAGCATCGCTCAAACCTGGTCTTGTTCGTTCTCCACCAACAGAAAACTCATCCCTTCATGCTGCCACGCAGTGTCGTCGTTTACAAAACTGGGTACTCCGCCCCCCGGAGCAGTTTGCTCATCACTCATGAACGGATCCTACAGCGTAGCCACCCCCCCGCACCGCCCGCACACGCCACGGCTGCCGTGCCCTGAAGAGCAGCACCCAGGGGGGACCTCAAACCCTGTCCCCGACCAAGTCACCTGGAGCTGGCGAAGCCCTTGCCGAAGAACTGGTATCAAGTTCTCTGCTGCGTTTTTCCCCACCTCTATCACGCGTTAGAAGAATATAAAGCATTTCAGTTGCCATCAACTCGTCGGCTGAAGGTCGCGTGACTCAAATTAAGCTTTGCAATTCACGGAATGTACCCGAGCTATGCAACAAAAAGTTTTTAAAAACCTATTTTCTATACACTTGCAGCCACTTGCAGCCCAGTGACAACACCTTTGGAGTGGTAATGTATGCATGAAAAGATACCCCCGTAATTAGAGAACAGGAATTAAGTGCAACAGTCGAGCTGTTACAAAGTCATGTGTTAAATGCTGACTCCGCTGACACCTCAACAGGTTTCTGATCCTTGCAACTGACACCCTCTAATTAAGAAGATTTTTCCCTGTATTAAGTCAACTACCAATTAATTACTATATCCTTCAACAAGCAGACCTAAAAGCTTGTAAGTTTTTGGTGGTTTTTTTTGTTAGTATTGCTACATTTTAACATCTGTCGCCCTTTGAACCTCTATGTAAACTTCTCCTTAACTCTTTATTCAGTATAAAAGTACACCTAACTTCTCCCAAGCAAGGAAAAGCGTGCTGGGTTATTGCTGCAGCAGTATTACTTTGCTTACATCTGAAAAAGAATTAGAGGTATTTTCAGACTAAGGAACAAATGTGTACAGTTAAAAGTACACCATGACCGTGTTTGTCTGGGTGGTGATGCAGTAAATAATCCTCTTAAATATATTCTCCCGTCTCACAGACGATTTTTCATCTTGCTGGGTTTATTCAGTGGAAAAGCAGCAAGCTCCTTCTTGAACAAGCCAACGTTTTCCTGCCGAAGGAGAGGAGGAGCACGGAGGCGAGCAGTTAAGCACAGGACCCCGCGCCCCACGCACACCCCACACCCCGCGGGGGTACCAGCGCTTTGCTGCGAAAACTCATTTACTCCCCGCGCTCCCCTGCAGCTCCCACCTCCTCTCCTACAGCTGCTCCACCAACCTCCAATTCACAAAAGCAAAACCTCTTTAGAACCAAAATAAATACTAATCTTAAATTCAATGTACCCTGACAGCAAATAAGTTTGCTGTGCTTACTTCAGCATGAATAAAAAGCCCGCAAGGAGACTCCTACATAAGAGTATATTTACAAGTTCCATTACCCACTGGAGAGATTGATGTAATAAACCTATAATAAAAAGCCTCATGTTATGGATTTCTCTAATGTTTCTTATCAAACAGCCTGTATTATCTTGGCTTGTGTATTCAATTTAAAATAGGTTTTCAATAAGTGCCTTAGAGCTAGAGGTCATTTTCACTTAGTTTTCTGACACGCAGGGATGTGTACTGTCTTTTCCTGCCCTTAGAAACCAAAAGCTGTTTGTAGCTTGGTCAACTACAGTTTACAAAGGAGGCAGACGGATAGATTTGAGAGAACAACAGAGGGAATACATTATCTGTACACCAATTTGTGTCTTACAGCTATAGTCTAAGCTACCAGGGGCACACACCCCATTATGTTATTTATTTTTGTCACTAAGTAGGAGGGTGTAGCTGTTCCTCACGAGATAAAACCAGCACACAGAAATTGTTTTGCCAATTGTCACCGCATTTGTATGTCATACTGCCCGGCTGCGACACAACTGAGGTGTTTCCCGTGACCTGCGGGCAGACTACCTTGGGTCTGCAGCACTCGCATCACCTTTCAGTTAGAAATAGTACAAATTGGCACAAAATAATGCAGAGTTTGGAGAGGCAGCGACAGCGAAGCGCTTGTACCTATTCATTTCCCCCCCTCCCCAGCACAGGATTTAACTAATAACCAACAGTTGCTAATTAGGATCCAATGCAATTTACCTCAGGACACGTTTCAAATCACTGCAACATTATTATGGTAATATTTTCCTTGTTTATTAAATAATTTAAAGACACCATTGTTTTTATTTTCAACTCTTGACCCCTTACTCCGTAACATCCCCTGCTCAGTTTGAAGCAGCTTCATGGACCTACGTACACCAGTTTTTAGCTCATCCCCCTTTCGCTGACACAATTTCTGCTAAAGCCTCTTGAATTAACCGTTCAGTCCCAGCATGATCCATCCACTGTAATCACGGGGCATTTTTTCTCTGATTTCAACGGACATGGGACATGCAGCCCTGTTGTCTACTGACGCGAAACAGAGAGAAGGAAACCGTACGGATTTTTAGGCTTTGTGTGTCAACCCCTTGTAATTAAGTCTGCCCTTTCATCAACCATCCAATAGCAGTAATAAAAGTCCACAGCTCAAGGCCTGCTTCTTGCACAGAAAGAATAAAACAGTGGTTTCTCTGGTAACAGTTAACATTTTGCACAACAAGCTGCTCAAAATGTTGGGATCAAATAAAAGGAGAGAGACACATTTAGGCAAACATGCAATAAAGGGGTTGGGTATTAAACTGAAATCAAGACCCTGAACTTCAATGAGAACAGCGGATACCTGTGCCATCAATCTCACTGCAACACGGGTGAAGGGCACTCAGAGGGGAGCAGCGAGCTTGCCATTAGGCTAAAAATAGGTACCTTATTGTACACCAACTGGTGCACTACACAGACAGACATCTTCCCAAGGGATAGAAGAGTCTTTCCAGTAACTACAGTCGCACATCCAAAAACATCTGTTAAAAACCTGAGGGACACTTTGAAATTTAAAAATAGATTTAAAAAATGCACACTTGTGTATACGGGCAAAGTTCAGGCAAAGTTTTCTCATCCCGTACGGAAGACAAAGGACGTGCACCCGGCCGCCCTACGACAACTTTAGCCTGCTGAAGCTCACAAGTTTTTCCCCGTGGTAGTTTAACAGCAGCAGCGTGACTGCGCCCTTGCTGGTCTCGAGTTCGTGGGTCATCACTGCACCATCAGCATTTGGTGAAGACGCCACGCCGTGCCCGAACTCTGCACCGAAATCGCCTCTGAATTAAAAGACCTCAGGTCAACCCGCTCTGAGAAGCTCATAGGCGTGTTACACATGCCACATTGACTGCATGCTTCCAGGGACATTAAATGAAGACACCATCAGGTGTTTAATGGCGCCTTTCTCACCGTGGCAGACCTTCTTTTGTATCCACCAGACCGCAATGACACGGTGCCGACTGACGCTCCTGCTCCGAGACAGCAGGTTCTCACCCTTTACATGCCTGCACTTCCACTAGGCTGAAATACCACTTTAATTTCAGGCTACAATGTGTGCGTTCTATCCTTTTATAACGACTCACCAATCCCTTTGCTTTTTCCTCCATGGCTAACAGAACTCCCAAACTCAGAATAAGCTGTAAGGGAAACTGGGAAGCAGGACTACGACCGGTTTGTCTCACACGTGCTGGGAATAAACTGTCTTCAGAACACTTAAATACATACTTGGCTTGCTGTAATATCTCCTAAGCACTCTCACAGCCCAAGAGCCCTCCATTCAGCTTTGGCTGCTCGGAAACTGGAACCTGAAGTTTGAAAACATAAAGGAGTAGCAGAGCCATTGATGGAAAGCCCTTCAGCCACATGCCTGGCAGAGAACGACCGAGGCTCTTCACATAGATTTTATAAGCAGGGATTGTACCAAGCTATTTCCTGATTCAGAGCAAAAATGGAACCTTTCTTGGACTACGTCTGAAAAAAACCCACCCTCTGTCTAGCCAATAAAGTCGTAGAGGTCTGCAGGAAGCTGCTAAAATTATATGCTTCAGAATCTAACAAAGTGGTGGTGTTTTCACCACTGTTAAACACCTCCCTGGCTCTGTTGAAACGTGTGGAACTCAGGGCACCTCTTAAATCAGGTCAGTCTTCTAGTTTTTTGCTCGTCTTCTGCATTTCCGAAGACAGATGTGAGCAGTCAACATAGTCAAAATGATAAACAGATGTCTTTAGAAAAGTGTTCCTACTTCAAGTGAAGTCTCCATGACTCTACTAATGAAAATTAGTAGAAAACAGCCAATTCTAACATTCACAAAGCCCACTAATACTCTGCGATGAAAACTATACACAGCCTTCAGACATCTACAGACCTTAAGCAGGACTGCTGGAGCACAGGAAAGACACGGACCTGTTGGAGCGGGTCCAGAGGAGGCCACAGAAATGATCAAGGGGCTGGAGCACCTCCCCTGTGAGGACAGGCTGAGAGAGCTGGGGTTGTTCACCCTGGAGAAGAGCAGGCTCTGGGGGGACCTTATAGTGGCCTTCCAGCACTTAAAGGGGGCTTATAAGAAAGACGGGGAAGGACTTTTTAGCAGGGCCTGTTGCAATAGGACAAGGGGTAATGGCTTTAAGCTACAAGAGGGCAGATTTAGACTAGATACAAGGAAGAAATTTCTTACAATGAGGGTGGTGAGACACTGGCACAGGCTGCCCAGAGAGGTGGTGGATGCCCCATCCCTAGAAACATTCAAGGTCAGCTTGGACGGGGCTCTGAGCAACCTCATCCAGCTACAGATGTCCCTGCTCGCTGCAGGGGGGGTGGGCTAGATGGCCTTTAAAGGTCCCTTCCAACCTAAACTATTCTATGAGTCTACGGTAAGTAAGCAAGATGCTTAAAAATCCTAAATTCACACTGCATTTGCTTTTGGCAGCTTAAATAGACCCTTATTGTTTTTATAACACAGGTTAGTTTGCCTTTTTCCGTGTTATTTAATAGGCTTTAAAAGGAAGAGGATGCTCAGGACCAAGCTCTAATGCAACATCTTGAACAAATTATTGTAAAAGAAAATCTGAATCCTTGATAATTTAAGTGTTATTTTTTACTACTAATGTGAATCCAAGCCTAACAAATTAAAACAGGAAGAATTAATTGGATATGCAAATAAGATTATTCAGTATATAAATCTAATTACATACCAATTTGCTTTAACAGCAAGAAAAAGCAAAAAATGTTCTTTGTAAATTGATTGTTTTAAGAACCACCTGTAGCACGAAGCGGAAAGGCCGTATCTTAAAGGCACTCGTTGTCGCCACGAATAAAACAAGCTATTTTCGAAGATCTCATCAAGAGCACCTTTTTAATGAGCACCCTCCTTAGTCCTCTGATTTACGATACTCCATTATCAGTTTTCAAACACATACCAAAACACTGCCTCGACTTCTGTTCTCCCCCCCCAGCAACTGACAGATGCAAACAAAACAAGCTGATCTCGGAAACTTTAGGTAACTCTGGTCACAAACGCTGACTTTGCCGTGCTGGTGCAGACTTCTGTTCATGCCTGACTGCGGAAAACCAGCCGCACCGAATCTGCAGGCTGGGGTGGCATCAGAGCCAAAGCAGCCCGTGCCAGCTGTGGTCATTCAGCAGCTCCTGGCTGCGCCACGCACGTACTGATCCCTTTCAGGTTTCTCCGTCACCTTTGGAAACCAGAAAGGGACACAGAAATAATTAGCAGAACACCACAGTGCAGTGAGGAAGATTTCTCCAGGGGGAAAAAAGCCTGTTAATTTTGAGCCTTTTCTGTCCAAGAAGCAAATTACATAGATAGTCAATTTACTTCTTTGAATAACTACTTGTCAGTAAGTGTAAAAATTATAAATGAGATCACTGGAATTGATTAAGATACAGAATAGCTGACGCTAATTAGTGCCCAGTGTGTCATCTCTGATAAACGATCCCAGTCACCTGTTTTCGTTGTCTACGTCGAATTTTGTCATCTAACTAGTTCCTTGATGCACAAACCGGGCATCTAAAATAATCCAGAGTAAACAGTATTAAAAACGTGCTCCAAAGAATAAGAAAGGGAACATCGTGTTTACACCGCTACAGCAAGCAAGTACAAGATCACCCTATCAAAAGTAAGGTGTTATTACGGAAAACTAAATTTGACCCATACGAAATCCGAATAACTCTGGATATCTTTGCTGGTATTGGTGCTGCTTCACTTCAACCCACAGGTCTCTTCTCTTCCCGACTCCCCCTCCCCTGGCTGGTGAGGGGTTGTCGGGTAATTGAGCAACTGCTATCGTTTAGCCCCAGGTATGGGCTAAACATAGACAAGCTTTCCTGAGAAAAACTCCTTGGAAAGGAATGTGAACTCCCAAATACACTAATTTAAAATAATAAAACTAGCTGTGACCTGGGGGGAGGATGTGGGAGGCGCTGCCTGGCTCACTCCTGCTATTGATAAGGAAAGCTGCAGCTTCTGAGACCACAAATTTGAATGAAACCGGCGAGTCAACACCTCTGCACATCACTGGGAGTGAAATCCCTATTTGTGATGCTCCACGGAGCTGCATCCACTCCCCCGGGAGCGCTGCAGCCCCGGAGCAAGAAGCCAACTTGCCAGAGCGAGTGTGCACGGACAGACCGCTGTGCACCAGCGCGTCGTCCAACTTCCACTCCGTCTTCCTGGGCACCCTAATTCCGTTGTGTCCAGTTTAACTCCGATGAGGTTCCCCGGCACACAGTTACCAGTGGGGAAGGCAGGTGGTGTCTGTCGTCTCGTACCGGGAGGTTTACGACAGCAGCAGCTGCACCCAAACACACGGCAACCGCTTCACAGGCATCTTCTGCTCCGACTCCGGAGGTAACGGGTCAGGGCTCAGTGCTGGGAATTTAATAATCACGGTACGCACACAGCCTGACGTCAGGTGAAAACTGATGTGGCCTTTACCACGGCTGATCCTCCCGTGAAGGATGTGCACCACAGAGGATTCCCTTTTTATCACTATATCATAGCTTTAGGGAAATCAGACAGCTTCCTAATTAACCAGCCCCCACGCACCCATCCCTACTCCTGCTTCGAGTGCACGTTGCTGAACCACAGACACCTAACGCTGAGCCCCGTTATCAAGCAGGTTGTGGCTGTGCTTATCCTCATCTGTGTTCTTCTTGTTTCCCAATCCAGCAAAACTACAGTTTACTGACACTACTTTTTTGTTGCTCGCATTATGGAATGAAAGGAAGTCTCAAAAATCCTGTAGATTTTTTCATCCCTCTGCATTTTAAAGGGGTTTATGACACTTCAAAAAATTACTCCTTAAAAGAATTTACTTTTAAAGAAATTCGCAAGGCTTTGTCCCTTTCTACAATTTCTCTGCTGCAGGGAAAATCTGCT
Source organism: Leptosomus discolor (assembly GCF_034619465.1). Classification (NCBI taxonomy): domain Eukaryota; kingdom Metazoa; phylum Chordata; class Aves; order Leptosomiformes; family Leptosomidae; genus Leptosomus; species Leptosomus discolor. The sequence goes on from NC_141399.1 coordinate 2,901,886, forward strand.
CTCATTTTAACTGGAAATGCTGAGATTTACAAATTAGCACAGTCTGCCACGCAGCCTGACACCTCACACCCCTTGGCACACTTCCTCAGGCAATCTGATCGCCCGCCCCTGTTACTGTCTCCTCATTGCGTTTTGTTCTTCATCCGTCTGCTTTTTTGGGGAAGCGCAATGAATCAAGAATTAACGACTCTCTGGTAGAAGTCCAAACAAGCAAACATTTGTACGTACACATTTTCACGACCAGGAGACAGCTGCAAGCTAAGCAGGGACAAACTCTTCTTCTCACAAGGAAACTACAATCCCAGCGAGCGAAACGCTGCTCCGACCCACACGACCACCTTCCTGGCGCTTAGTTACAACGCGCTTCGCTTTCAGAGGACTGTCCCTGCGCTGCTATAGACGAGCATTGAAAATAAACGCAGAAATTTGGTCAACACAAAGGGTTTTTTTGTCACTTGAAGTCTCTACGTGGAGTTTGTTTACAGCACTTACTGTGTATTTTAGGTGGTATTAATAAGGAAGGATAGCTCAAGCTAAGCTACAGAGATGCTGGCAATACATTCATATGGTTTAGCTGAGTCTTTTTCATTTAAGTACAGACTGGATGCTAATACATCTGTATAGTGAAACTAATACATTTTTTATGACTTTAAATGCCGTGTGGGCAGCTGCACAGTAACAAACGAATTCACATGAGATCTGAAGTCTTCAGAAACAACTTAAATAGTTTTTAAACCGCTACATTCTCCTGTTCACAACAAACAACGATTGCAAGGGACAAGACATAACTCCTGCAGAGTGTGTCAGCAGGGCTTCCTCCGTGTCCTCGAGTAGGACTAAGCAAACTGGTGGAAAACGCTTTGTTGTGTCCTCTAAATTTTTCCACTGCCTCCACCGGCTCTGCCAAGGGCAGCCAGAGCAGCTCCCGGGTGTGCACATTAGCGGCTCGGTGCGCTGGAAGGGGGTTTTTCTAGCTGTGAATTCTCCTCGTGTCTACACTCAGAGCCTCGCTGCAGGCACCCGAGCTCCCCAAGGTCCTCCTGCTGTCCGTGCACCCACGGGACACGCCGAGACCCAGGAACGGCACAGCCTGTGCTACCGGTAACGCTGCTACGTGCACACACGGAGCTGCCACCACAGCAAACGGCGTCAACCAAGCCCTGGCCTCCCCTTCGTGCTGCACCAGTCGGCCAGGCAGGCAGGAGGGACCGGAGCCCAAAATACGGAGCGGTCACTGCACCCCGACACCCAGAGCCCCTCTGCTCTCTGCAGCGCTTCCAGATGCCGCGATTCCGTTTCCTTCACACATACACAAAAGATTCAGAGGAATACAAAGAGAACGAAACCAGACAAAACCCACGATAAACATTAATGCAAGACTTCAGCCTTTCGGAGTCAGCTTTCCCACAGGAAACGATTTTTGCCAGAATCTCTCTCCTGCTAATTACTAAGCACACGGAGATCTTGGCTCTTGCAGTTGCACTGATTTGGACTGGCACATTTTATCAGCTGACACACATTAAAAGTGCTCCTTTTTTTAAAAAAAAAAAAAACAACCAACCCCTATGTTATGACATTTTTCAAATTACATAAAATCCTTGTTAACTGCCGTAACGTTAACTGTTACATTTTCATGCGTCTTCTCCTAAATACTTATAGAAGAAAGCCGTAAAATGCCAGCGAATGTCTACATTTAAAAATAAGAAGGGGCGGTTAAGTTTTACCAGTAATTGGATGTCACATTAAGGGAAGTCAAATTAAAAAAAACTGTTAAAAGCCTCTGCCATCGTTTTAAACACAACAACTTGCAAGAACTGCGAACGCCACTGCTGACTCTAACGTGTAAGACCTAGCAGGCTAACAGCCTTTCACAAATCAATCCTGCAAAACACTGACAGGGACATTTAGCTTGTATTGCCAAGAAAAACCAATGCTATAAGCACATTTTAGAGACAGCAAGCATGCTCCAAAACCAGCGCCACCACACCTGTAGAGAAACGCCAATAGGTGCTGGAACAAACTGAAAATGGTGATTTCAAACAAAAATTTTTAAAGCTTGGTTCAACACCATTCGAAAGAAAAAGAAACAGGACTATTACTGCCTGCAATGATGCTGTTAGAACATCTCTATTCCAGGAATAACTACAAGTACCCGAAGGCTAAGGTGAGGGTTTCTCCTCCCCAAATCCCAGGTCTGATTCCCATCTCTGGTGCTTTCATTAAGCTTGGTTAGGCAGTTCCTGACCTTTTCAAGCAGTACTGCAACACCAGGACGTCATCTCACGGAGGTGCCGCAGCCCGCTGGCACACATTACAGACCTTTGCAGCCGCAGGCTCGCGTGAAGTTGGTCCTAAACTGCCCGTGGCTTCTTCACCTCCTGCCTCTGGGCTGCACTGATCGCTGAATCTGCTCGGGATGGTCTCAACTCTTAGGTGCAACAGTGTGCTGGAGACAAAGTTGACCTGCTTAATCTCCGGGTTTGATCTGATTTCTGAGGACATTAGTAGAGGGAGAAAGTATTTTGTTCGTTTTTAAAGCAGCATCTCATCTATTTTCAACGCCATTTCTACTCCAGAACGAAGCGTTCGCTATTTTGGGGGGAGAAGAAATGCAACATCGCGACCCAGCCATTCAGCACCGAGACTCCCCAACACGGACAGTTCCCCGTGTCCACTCTTGCTGACACAGCGTTTTGATTGCACAAACGAGCCCGAAATCCTTCATCAGCACAACATCCCTGGGTCCCCTTTCCTGCACCCTGAAGTGTTTTAATTAATGTAATACCTGTCAAATGCTGTTATTTCATGACGTGTGAGAGCACTGCACGCTTTGCCTCACACCCGTTTTCTGTCCTTCCTATTCGTTTGCATGCATGTACATCTAAAAAAAGGAGACATTAGCCATGTGCTTTAAACAGGGCCTGGATTATGACGCAGCACCTAAAACCAAGCGCAGAGGGCCTCTTTTCATGCTTTTCAGGCACAGATACACACCTGGAAATACACCTTCTTACCCCGTTTGGACTACACGTGTAGTAGTATTAGCTGTACCTCTTAACTCCGCTTTTCCTTTTAACTCCAGCTGGGTTTGCAGCGTTCCTACCTGCATCCTTCGGCAGCGCTGACCCACAGCTCGCTGCCTCTCGCTCCCCATCCCCAGGACGTAACCCAGGCGCACTCTCACTTCTTCTCTCCTGGTGCCATTTCACCAAAGGTAAAGCTCCAGCAATTCATCACTCACACGCCACTCCTGCAGCCAGAGCTGCAGAAGCGAACATGTTTGTAAACAAACATCCATCACGGTGGTTTGCACAGGGCTGTATATTCTTACTTCACACCCCCCCCTTTTTTTTTATTGCTCGCTGCTGTTTTGGTGAATACAACTGTGTTCAAGCAACCATCATCTAGTGCTGCACTGCAATTAGCACCAAAAGGGATGCTAACCAACCACGAGACGGCTTAGGGATTCATAACCTGCAGAAAATACTGAGCTAGTGGTGAAATACAGAGATTATGCGAAAGAAACGGTCAGACAGAGAAAAACAGAAGCGGGATGGCAGAACGTGGAAATCCTGTGACATGAAAACACAAGGAGCCGGCTCCTCAGCTGATTCGAACTGGCATTCTTTGACAGAAGTCAATATAATGACTTGTGCTATCGGAGGAGCGGGGTTATTTGTCAGGTCTGACAAACCTTTTCTGCCTCCAGCGGTACAGGGGATGCAGGACCCTGCAGGAGCGATGGGGAGGGCTCTGCTGGGCCGGCCAGGCGGCTGCTTTCCAAGCGAAGCAAGCGCCTTTCCACAGCAAATCCGCACAAACTCAAGCTGTTCAGCTTATCCCACTCGCGCCAGTGCTGATCCCGAGCGCTTGCTGACACCCGGTTCTGCATAAAGACGCTGTGTTGACCAAACCCCGGCGAAACATCTGTTGCACACGGCGGTGCTGATCCTACAGAGCAAACTCAACGTTTACCTTTATGGCTGGAGCTTTGACAAATTATAAACTCACGTTACAAAGCCGCTTCTTGGTTCTGGGAGCTCGCGAGACAGGCATATTAAATGAGCAATAAAATGCAACTTAATGGGGTCGATGTTAAATTAGTTTCAATTATCAAACCCCATTTTAACAAAATGAATGCCTGGCTTACATCCAGGATTCACATAATTTACATGGGAAACCGCTAGATTCTCTCTCCTCCTGCTAAATGACGGCATGTCACTCCTTTGCCTTTCGTGAGGGAATAACTCCTATAATCTATTTTAAGTACGTGAATGTACCGACAAAAGCCAGAAAAAAAGAAAACATGCGAGTTCATGCAAAAATGCAGTAGCAATCAAGAAATGCGACTGTTAAACTTGATGAAGCAAATAAATAAATTTTGGAAAAATTTATTTTGCAGATTATTTTCCAATTAGTCATTTGCAGAGTGTTATCATGAGGCTATCACAACAACTAAGAAAATATATAGAGAAACTCTGCTTTTCCTTAAGAAAGGACGAGGACACAGGCTTTGTAATATGTACCACGCTATCTAGATCCTGAATGTAAGAAAAGGAAAGGCCTTGCAGCTGTACATTACATATGCTGGCAATTAGCTACCGTATTTTGAGAGGAGCAGCTAAAGTCAGTGAGCACAGATGAATACGGACACAGCGCCCGTCCTCCCGCCCTGGAAAGGGAGTGGGGACGCCAGTGCACCTCAGGGAGCCCAGCGCCACTGTCACGTATGAAAAAACGGAGAATCTGTAGAGTTTTGCCAATTCATAAAACAGGAGATGACGCAGCCATTCCTGATAACTGTCCTTGGCCGCTTGACTTGAGAGTCGCAGTTGGGCCTCCTGACTCAGAAGAGTCTTTATACTGCTACGGAGGGCATTTTCATTCCAGTTGAGGAACACACATTTCAGTCACAGTTTGGTTACGTGCTGCATTGCCTTTTAGACTTTGTTTTCTCTCCTTAAGTACTTCAACGTTCTGGAGGACTGAAGAGGGCCAACACATGCCAAAATACGCACAATGGCAAAAGCATCTTCCAGCTCGCTCTCGTCCAGGCGCCCTGGTTACAGCCGGACCCCTCGGGCTGGCCTTCAAGATCCTATCAACCCCTCCCCACCCCCAGCTCTCCCTGTTTTGATGTCCCTAAGAGGTTTTGGGGACTCGCTTTCAATTATTCTTTCAGAGCTGTCGTGTTAGCCGTCATTTCTATACCGGCAGATGTACCACTCCTCAGCCTGCGCTCTGGTTTCCCGTCTCTGCCTCTTTCAAAGACGCTTCTTCCCTCAGGAGGAAAACCACGAGAAGGAAGCTGTCTCTCCTTAAGCCTTTCTTCCTGCTTTTTTACTTTAACTGGCAGTAAGTTATCATCCCTTTCAGTAACGTTTGCAATTTCAGAGCTGCCTGTATTTACTTTCTCTGGGTCACAGCATACTTGTGCATCAACCAAAACCACGGCTGGAGACCACCGGCACACTATGGGCATTCGATGGGCATTATCCATTCAAGGGGATCACAAAATCAGGACAAATGGGCATGGTAAAAGGACACGACACTTCAACTTATTGCCAAATCACCCCAACCTGGACATCAGCAGTAAAGCTCGGAAACACAACAATGCTGTTAACTGTTTCATATATAATTCCCCTTTTAAGGCACATTATGAAAAACAATCTGGTGTAGGTTACTTGACACCAAGAATTTGGGAAGAGTCCTTCCATAGCTGAGGAAGCGCGTATTTCTCATCTTCATTCCACCTGTGCATCCAGCCACCTCCAGCCCCTTTTTATCTTGCTGCGTCTTCTGCATTACTCCCTACTTTTATAACCCAGGAAGCCCAACCGTCAAGCTGCCTTCTTTCAAGTCCCCCTTCTAGCGAAGCCCACCCAGCAGGAACCCAGAGGAAAAGCCATTTCATGTTGCCCACATGAAAAATGGGAGGAGAGTGAACGCTACAGGAATAAAGCTCGTTCCGGCTCTCAGCGAGGGTTTCGTGCTGTCTGTTTACAGAGACAGCAAGTTGAAGGGGCAGAAATAATTTATTCTTCCAAGTCTCACTGAACATCCATTATATTATTTGCTTTTCACAAGGGAAAACAACAATCATGCTCTGAACTTTGTCAGGGGTCTTTTTTGCAGCCGTGACGGCTTAGAAGGTACAGATTAGAAGATGGTATAGCAGGTATTTCAGACACAAAGAGGCAGCCACCTAAATTCATGCTGTACTCGACACGCACTGGACAGAGTTCAAACAAAGCTTCCTCAGATGTACTAGTATTTTTCTTTCCAGCTATGCAATATGGACACGGGCTGGTTTATAAATGACAGTTTTGCCTAAAACAGGTGCAATCTTCACACATTTAAACTCAGAAAAGTGGAAGTAAGACACATCAATATATTAAGATAGATGTATTTTTCATACTTTCACTGACACCTGGAAAGTTTGATGAAGTTGACTCACCAATTTCAGCTGAAGATGCTGACTGCTAGCTGGTTAATTAGTTGCCTGTCTCATTGATTAGCAACTTCTTCAGTACTCGATTATAAATGGTTGGAATGCTTGCCTTGCTTCACAGCCTAATTAATATGACATAGACTATTTAACAATTGTGTCTGTTAGATTTACGAAGCTAAACACGTATATTTTATTGCAGAATAAAAAATTCAAATACCTAAGGAAAAATGAACTGAAGCACTGAAGTGACCACGTGCAAATTTGGCTTTTCCAGCGTAACATACAGGAAAACTTCCCTAAAACTTGCAATAATGAGTCAGTGCAGCCCGTCATGAGCATACCCTTAATTTGAGAGCACAGACTGCCTCAGCATTTGACAAACGCTTCAATAAATCAGCATTAAACAACGTTCAGATGAATGAGCTGCACTATAGCGTTCTGCGCTCTATTCATTAAAAGCAATATTTATTGCGAGCAGCCCACTGACTTGACACAGACTGACTCTGGGCACAAACTTGCAAGAATACATCAGCATCTGTTCTGGTTTACGTCCCAAATCCCGTAAGACCCGGAGCACTTGCAGCAACCCGTGCCTAGCTGCAGAAGGCAACACGCCTTTCTACGAGAGACCCTACAAAATCACACCGATGTAGCGAAGAGCCTCACTTTCTGCTAGGGATAACGTTAGCCAGCAATGCTCTGCCAGCCTATTTACACATTCAGCTGCCAGTAAAGGGTAATTCTGTTATTGCCCACATTTATAGCACTATAATTATCAAAGTTGAATTGACCCTTTCCCCTTTTATTCCATTTGGATGATCACCCTTGATTGCTGCTTAGCTGAAAGACCTTTATCCAAATAATAATGATCGCTGCCAACATCGTTTTCGGTCAGTTAATGCTCTGCTGCACGAGGTAAGGGCAGAAGGCAAAACCAAGGGATTTAATCCCACAAGCCCGAGTGAAAAATAATGGTTCCCCCAGCGGCTCCTGCTGCTATTCTAAATTATGATAACACCCACAAAAGTGAGGAGAAAAGGGAAATAAATGTTGTACCTCTGCAGGGCAGTGTCAGGGGATGAAATCTGTACACAGAGGCAGGTTTCTGACTAGTTATGCCAGCCTCCCCCCAGCAACTGAAGACAACCAGCAGTAAATGCAAACTCCAAACCGAAACCTCAAGTGGGAAAGCCGTGTCCTGCTTGCAACAAACACTTGTGTTGTTATTTCTAGATACACACCGTAGGCCGGCACCGCAGTTCTCAGACCACACAAAGATGCAGCTAAATCAAACCCCAGGGATGGAGCCAGCAACAAGCACCAGCGCCCGACCTGGCAGGTTTTGCGTTGCACGCCGCATCTCTTGCCTTCTCCTTCTCCACAACGACCACAGAAACGTTACAAAATGAGGTCCCCTTCCAATAATATTTAGATTTTCTAAGAATCATACAGTATTTTACAAAGCAACAGACTAATCACCGCAAATTTTGCCATAAAACTTCAGTTTTATTGGCAACAAAAAAGTATTTTGGGTCCATATTCTCCCTAATTTGATAGATGCTTGGAAAAGAAGGTATTTTTGTAACTCTCTAAATGAGATTTAATTTCAATACCTACATACTAATTCAAATCCAAAGGAGCTAAATTGAAAAGAGGCATCATATAAAACGCACAGGGGATCAATACACAGCCAGCTAGTTGGAACATCTGCTTATAAAAATGTCTGTATAGCCTCTGTTTTATTTAAAGTGCATCGTCTTACCTCCATAACTTTTGAGAAAGATGTAATTAAACTTGCCCAGATGGACTTGCGAGTTAAACAGAGAAAACCATAATATACCTAATTATCTGCATGTAAAAGAGAAATGAGAAAACTGCATTGATATGGTGTCTAACTTTGTAATTTGGGAAATTATGGCCTACATCAGAGTCAGGTCGCATCTAGTGAGGGCTTCACTGCTGACAGATCAGGAACGTGAAACTGGTACAGACCTCTTGTGAGGCTGAGTCAAATCCTCTGCAATCACTGAAAAACTTGCCATATAACCCCTAAACAAGCATAAATTACACATAATCACATACCTTTTCTTAGGTCTCCTTTACAACTGTGTACAGCTGAGTGATACTGTAGAATCCCACCTCAGCAGCTAAAAGTCTTCTGGTTTTAGTTTAAATAAATTTTTGCCTACTACAGATTTAATTGTTCTTATCCCAGTGCCCTCTCAGCTCAATCAATTCTTCCCCTCTGAAGTTTCTGCACCTCTCACGCTTTATTTCCCTAGTTTAAACCATTGTCTTTTCATCTCCAGCTTCAGTTGCCTCACCCTAGAATTACGCATCCTCTGGCTACAAACCTCTGTACCGTACTACATAGCAGCGTAATATTAGTTATTAGTACCATTCTCACCCGTTACCACCACCTCAATGGCACCTTTAATTCTGTTTACACAATTACAGATATTAAGGAAGCTTCTGTCCATCCTCAAAGACAGTCTAGGCTTGCCCAGGAAACGCAGCAGACTGGTGTTACAGGAGAAGAAACAGCCAAATGAAGTTTCTAGCACGGTTTTCATTGCAACAGTGAACTCTGGCAGGCTGGGAGGAGAAGACAAGGGCAGATGGACTTAGAGGTGCTGAGGATCCCACTTCTTTGGCTTTTCGCCTCAAATTGAAATGAGAGTTTTAATTGTACAAAGTCTGCATAACTTTTCCCTGGCACCAGAGGAATGCTTTCTGGCGGAATTCAAGAGCTTCCATCAGCAACAAAAAGGACAAGGAAAGGACCTTCCCTGGGAGGACTCCAGCACAAGCGCTGAGGAAGGGAACGGACCTCTGCCAGCTCCTGCATCGCCTCCGCAGCATGTCTTGGCATCTCCCACTGCCAACCGTCACCCACAGCAAACTGTTCGCGCCATCTTCGCTTCACCACTTACAGCTGTTCTTACCTCAAAAGCCTTTTCTTTTACAGCAGCATGTTCCCTTAACAACACAACAACTATCAGCTGTAGCAAAATTGACATGGTGAAAGCGCATTTAACGCAGATCAGATCAAACATATTCAACAGGCAGCAATGTTTCTTGGGAGGCTGGTGGACACTACAGTCGAACCAATGGTTAAACAGCCTTATGGAGAGTTTAACTTCACACTGGAGCCCAGACACTGCCAGGAAATGGGCAAAATCTAATTCCACGACTGTTAAAAAATTAGCAGAATTGCCACAGCACTTCTGCTGTCCCCCCGCAGAAGTGACCTGTATCTTCCTCCAAGCGACTCGTTTCCACCCCACCATTTACCATTAGCCCCAGCTGCAACTAAGAGCAGCCTTTTGTTCCAGAAAATAACTTTTATTACAGAAAATGCCTGTCCCAAGCCCTCCGCTGGAGTAACTCTTCAGCACCGCCTTTTATCGACAATTTAAAAGACACTTTTAGGCAGGTTTTAGAAACTTTTTTAAAGGAAGACCAGCGCTCTCATGGCAATAATCTCCAGCAGCATGTTTGCCGAGGCAGTAAGGTCACAGGACGCTAAGCAGCCAAGTTTTCAGTGGAAAACCCATACGCACCACCAGCACACCGTGGCGTTGGTGTTACAACACCGCTCTCCTGTGACCTCACCACCCACCGCTACGGCAGCAGGCAGATTCTTTAGGGACGTGATGAAGGTGTTGTTACAACCAAAACTTTATTTTCACCTGGACCCTGCGCAGAGAGAATCCCAGAGGCCCTCTGGAGATCAGGCTGCTGTAACCAACACCCGAAACCCTCCGCAGATCGGGTCATTTTAACACATCGGCCGTAACTCGCAATGCTTTTGTTCCAGCTTAATCAAAAATATGATAGAATTTGATATTGAAACATATGATGCTGTCCCTGGATTTGAAGAATTAAGAGCGAGTGTCGTCGGGATATCATGAGAGCACTAACAGGCTTCCCTGTACGGACAGCCATCAAAAAGCCCGTTAATAAATACCACTCTAATGCCAGTTCTGATGGCTGAAATGATGTATATGTGTCAAAGGACACGTACAAAACCCACTCAAGCCTTTGGCCGAGGGCAGAGCTGCCGAGGGCAGAGGCTTCCCTCAGCCCCAGCCCTCACCCCGCGGCCGCTCCGGCCTGTGCGCCCTGTCCCCGCTGCTGCGCGGGTTTTATAGGCTCGTACGTGTCCCCGCCCTGCCACGTGTCTCGTCCTGATTGGCCCGGGAACCCTTTAAAAGAGAAGCGGGTATGCGTCCAGCTCGCCATGGGGTAACGGCCGCCTGCCCGCAAGATGGCGCGCCCGCGGTGAGGAGTAGGAGGGCCCCGGTCGCAGCATGGATCTGGGGAGGAAAGAGTTAATTTAGCATAGCTTAGCAGAAGCTCGTTAGCTAGACAGATCAAACCTAGCATAAGACAAAGGAGGCAGAAGCAGCCATGAAATATTTAAGGTACCAGGAACGGCCTGCATGAGAACGTCTTTGTGAGACAATCATCAGCTTCAAGCTGGTTCTGAGGTCTGGGGTCAATCCAGGATTCTGTACCAAAGGTAAAAAGTACACGGTGAAGAAGACTACGAGCCTTCCTCCAGAAGCCCCCAAAGGATGACCACCAGATGACAGCACGCACGCGCCAAGAGGAGGAAACGTATTATAATGAATTCCGAGAAATCCCCCCACCTATTCCCTGAACTAATTGTACTAACTCATGAATATGCATGTTTTTGGTGTGATAAATAAGAGTTTTAGAACGTGACCCAGCGTGCAAGCTAGGAGCCATCCCCTTGCACCCAGCGCTGTAATGAACATACCTGCTTCATCACTCTGCAAGTTATAGAGTTTGTTTCTGCGCTTCAGCTCTTCCTAAAGCATTTGAAAATAGAGGAGCTTAAAGTGAACAAAACACCCCAAAGTATTAAGGGCAAGCCAGATCTCGACTGCTAAGCCTCCCCCGGTGAGGCTCAGAGGCAGCTTTCTGAGCGCCGTGAAGCCAAGGGCCGGGTCGTGTTTGAGAAGTGATTATATTAATAGGAGTCATTCAGTGCTTTATCTGTTCCGAGTGCTATGCAAACATTAATTAGGCAGTGGGGTACAGAAATGCAAAGTGCTGCAGAACTGACCAAAATATAAATTAATTAATTATGGAACAGCAACAGATTAATCACTTTCCAGCTACCCGCTAACATCAAAGCGCCAGGCATGGGAACTAGACAGCACCAGAAAAAACGCTGAACAAATTGAATTGCTGCATCGTTTATAGCAGACCATCATTTAATATGTACAACAGTACTTCTTGGTTTAATTATTTATATTCAGACATGAAATTAGCAGAATTTCTTTTGTACATAACCTACATTTGCTTGGATAGGGGCATGAATTCCAATAGGCCTGTGAATACTCATCTTTGTATGAATTTTGAGGTTTAATTTTTAACAGAGCTGGATGCCTCATTTCATTGGAATCTTTTCATATAAATTACGGTGATTTTTTTTGTCTAACAATGGAAAACACTTGACTATGTATTGGTGTTTCTTCCCCATGAATCACCTAGCCATGCTCTAAATATTCTGGTCTGAAGCAGTGCTAAGGTATTGGTTATGCTGTATCAGCATGTGACAAAAGGAGAAAGAATGTCTGGACAGGCATTTATAAGAATATTTTCCGGGGAAAAAAAAAAAGTTTTGAAAAAAACCAACCCCACCACATTTAAAATAAGCTCTACAGAAATATTTCTCTTCTTTTTCTGACTTCTGCTGCTGTGTGCATATTTCTAGATTAACAAATGGCGTTTTTCAGCAGACAAAAGGTGAAGCAACGCTTTTGTTCCAGCTTAATCAAAAATATGATAGAATTTGATATTGAAACATATGATGCTGTCCATGGATTTGAAGAATTAAGAGCGAGTGTCGTTGGGATATCATGAGAGCACTAACAGGCTTCCCTGTACGGACAGCCATCAAAAAGCCCGTTAATAAATACCACTCTAATGCCAGTTCTGATGGCTGAAATGATGTATAAACTTTGCACATGTGGCCTTCTCCATATTAATTCATCTTACTTTTTAGATGTGAGAGGCAATATGGCCAGTATCCGATTCTGGATGCCTGGAAACTAACTTTTCACCTAACAGAATGCAGACGTGTACAGAAATTGCAGTGTGACCTACGCAAGCCACTTTGGGGGAGCAACATCAGTATTTCTGACTTTCAGGATCACCTTCCACGTCCCACTAAAAAAACTGCCAGCCATCTTCGTGCAGCCCATTCAATCTGTTGGAAAACAAAGGCTTTACACAGCTGGGAGGCTTCAGGAAGAAGCCAAGTTAGCAGAGAGAAAGAACAGTGTTTCCTGATTCATTCAAATCGGCATAAAACAAATAGTAGATTCTGCATTTTGGCTTGTGCTTTCTGGAACTACTTCAGTCACCCGACCAGGAGCATTGAGCAGATACAGCTGCAGTAGCACTTTCCCTTTGACAAAACAAACTTGTTGAAACAGAAGCGTTATTATAGAGCTACAAGGCAAATTTGTTTATTGAAGCTATTGTGTTTCCGTGGTGCTTGCTAAGAAAAAAGGAGGGCCAGTCTTGCTGGCTGGCGTGTTTGTTGGGAGCACAGAGCTTGCTTTATGCATGGCAAGAACGAGCAGAAGGCCAGAAGGCAAAGCCTCCAAGAAAAAGCCGAGACGGAGATTGGGGGCGGGAGAGCGAGCCAGACTCCAATCACACGCACGACACAGCAGAGCACACACACTTCTCAGAAGCTACTTGGTTCCTTTTTTCTGTCAAAATGTGAGTGGATCTTCAGGGGTTAAATTGCGTTATAAAATATGCAGATGCACACTCAGACGGCTAATGGGTCTATGCGACTGCAGCTCATTAACATGCAAATATGACTTCAGCAGTGAAACTCACTGCTACAGGAAGCTAATGAGGCAAAGAATTGCGTAAGAGTCACCAAAATACAGAAAATTTCCTTTCATACATTTCACATTACGGGCACACAGACCATGTCCCATCGTCATTAACGCGAGTCGGTTGGGCTCATCCTGCGCCATGTCTTTTGTTGCCCCGTCGTCTGATATTTCTCAGAAACAGCTTTTAGAAACCACAGTTTTTACAGCTCCCCATAGAAGAGATGGGTTTGGGCCCAGACACATTTCAGGGTACACGACACCTACGTGGGGCTGCCCAAGCGAGCGCATTCGGTACCGAAGTCACGGCTCGAAGAGCTGTGGGTTATTTTTCACAGCCTGCTCAGCCTCTCATCTTACTCTCCAAAACTCAAAATTATCACCACCACAACTGCTATTTAAGGAATCTGACAGCCCTAACAAATCAGAGTTATTTGGCACCAAAGGAATAATTTGCAGTTACTGCTTCCCAGAGCTGACACCTGAAGAAGAGACTCCTGAAAATATAATGAGAATCCCTGAATTGATAGACATCAACTATCGAGTCCAAAGAAAGCACTGTTAGTTTTTTATCAGTATGACCTCAGAACAACCAGCGAGAAAAGCAGGCTGAAAAATATGGTCCCAGGTTGGGTGACGGATTGAAGGAGGGTGGTAAGCTGAGAAAGACCTGTAGCAGTGCTGCTGCCTTTTCGAGGGAGGCTGGATGGCTCCCAAAATTATTAGCAGATTTGCACCTCTAGGTAGCTGGTTTAAGTATGTCCCCGGATTGATTTAGCTTTCTATCTGAGTGTTTTATCCTGCTGTGAAGAACTGTAATATCTGAACACCCAGTACGTAAAATCAATAGCAATATCCCATGCGGGCTGTGAACAGCTCTGGCACATCTTTCTTCTCCTGGCACGTTGGCAGCGGCGGATAACTGGTACCCTTAATGACACGTTTGGATACTCTAAGTGCTTTGGGTTTGACAGCTGTTTAATGGCTTGAATGATATGAGTTTGGAAGTTTTCATGCAATTTCTAGCGAACAGATGTTCATTTAGGAAGCGCACACATGAAAAAAAAAAAAAAAAAAGCCCAAGTAGCTCCTGGGACTGGCAGTAGCTGGAGCCCACCAGCTCTCCCTGAAGGGGCACCGGGGCCGCTCGCCTCCACGGGGAGTTCTGAGAGGGCAACACACAAAAAGCTCCTCCGGCACGAGCTGTGCTGCTCTGTGTGGTAGAGACAAAGACGAGAGTGATGTCTGGGCGATTAGAACTAAATACAAGTAATCAATTTTCAGGTTTAAGCTTATTTTCATGGGTAACTCAACACAGTTTCCCAGTCATTTGAGGGCCCACAAGGCGCTATGGAGGGTTGTTAGACAACTTTTCTGCATACTATTCTTTATTTTTTCTTTATATCATTTCATTACTTATCCTTTTTTCTCAAGGATGATTCAATGGTTTGATCAATGTGAAAAAAAAAAAAAACCCATTACTTCCTAACATTTTTTTAAACCTAGAATTTAAGAAGAATTTCAGGGAAGAGCCATGACTCTCTGTTGCAGACGGAAGGGAAGTTTCCATCCCTCCTGCGTAGCCCTGAAGCAGAGCCACCGTGCAGGGCAGCGGGAGGAGTGGTGCCCCAGCAGAAGGAGGCAGCCTCAAGCTCCTTGCACCCCCCTGGTGCCAGGCAGGACACAGCTTGGGAAGTTACCAGTCTCCTTTGAGCTTTTACCTTGGGATCAGCACCTGAGGTCCTCCAAAAGCAGCATAATTAATTACCAGCAAAGGGCAAACAAGCCTCCTGAAACTAGGTCAAAAAAGAAAAAAAAGAAGTAGTTGAACATAAAAACACAAAAATTGAGAATGGCTGGAAGTTTTGCCTACAAACCTTTGGTTTACTGCTTTGTGCCTTTTGTGTGCTGCTGCTAAATAGCAACTACTAAAATTAACTACTCTATGGTCACCTCCTCCTGCCTCGCAGAGCGTACCGACGCAGAACAAGATGATGCAAGGCATCCAG
Source organism: Leptosomus discolor (assembly GCF_034619465.1). Classification (NCBI taxonomy): domain Eukaryota; kingdom Metazoa; phylum Chordata; class Aves; order Leptosomiformes; family Leptosomidae; genus Leptosomus; species Leptosomus discolor. The sequence continues at coordinate 2,917,233 of NC_141399.1, forward strand.
CATCCAGTACAGTTTCTTCCTTAACTTTGGAACATTTAACAACAACAAACGTGTGTTCACACAGTTCACAACACCACACTGCTACGCAAAACACTCGCAGAGGACTGAGCGTGTTAGCTAACGACAGCACTGTGCCCAAACGAGTCAGCCCTGCTCCGTGCTAACACCATAGCCCACGCGGCAAAATCCCTTCCACGCCTACAGCCGGCTCATGCGACAGTGCAGGCGAGCGGGGAAACTTCCAGAGTTAAATCTCGTCGGAAGAAGTCGGCCCAAGCCACGTCCTCCAGCAAGATGAAACAATTTCCTCACTCGTCACCTTACACAAAACTCGGACAAAACTTTCAGGACTCCTTCCCCCGTAAGTCTATTAACCTCCCTCAGCAGGACACAGACACCGATGCCATGCCCTGAAGACATTCAGTGCCCTGCAAAGATGAGAAAAAATGCTGTTGCAGAATAGTGTGGGGAAAGCCAGTGTTTATGAGGTGCATTTCTCTAAAAAACAGACGTAAAAAATAAGGACAACCCCCCCTGAACACACTCTCCTGAAACTTTATTTTGCTGACCCTATGTCTTTTGCAATAGATACGTCAAGTATAGAAATCACAGTAAAAAACCATTTTGCATGCTTTTGTTTTTCCACTATTTTGTTATTCGCTTAAAGTAAAAGCTCATACTTCACGTCTTCCCGCAGCCTAACTTCTCCAGGGTTGCAATTCCTGAAACACGTGTGGCACTGCATTGCAGAACCTCTCTGCATCCAATTTTCTGCCAGCTCAGAAGCTGTCATAGCACATTTAGAAAGACTTGGAACCAAATTTCAAAAATAGGTACGCATAAGTACCGGAATAAAAGTGGCTTTATGTTCAGTAGAGCTCAGCAGAAGAAAGTAAACACTATTATAAGTAGTTTGCTATTACCTAAAATGCTGAAAAAGTACCCTGACAATGTGCACATATAAAAGGGAAGGAAGCACAAGTTACTAAACAAAGCAGTAAAACACTCTGAGCGCCAAGCAGCGGGTAAATTAGAGCAACCCAGATGAACAGCAAGGTGACATAAGCATTAATTAGAAGGTAACACACCCCCCTCAGAGAAAAACATGTGTTAAAGAATAATAATGCCAATTCAAGGAGGAAATACTCAGCAACAGCTGAACGAAAAGGAGAGAGAGACTCAAAATGGGCTGCGACAGCCCTGGTGGGATCGCAGCACCCGCCGCAGAGGCACGGCTGGCGCGGCGTGAGCCCCCTTCCCCCAGCTCACCGAGCAGCAGCCCACAACCAGCTCCTTGTGCCTGAGAAGGTCAGCAAGGCTTTGGAGCGAGCTTTGCTGCCCCCCTGCAAATCCGAAACGTCGTCCGAGAACTGTTTCAGCTCCAGGAAAAAAGGCGCCTTCCTGGGAAATTTCATTTTGCGGGGAACGCTCAAAACATCGCGACTCTCGGGGAAGAAAAAGTGAAAGGAGGGCAGCTACAGAAGATGGTTATATCGCTGAAATATGTTATTCTAATTATTTGTTAAATGGAGCGAGGTCTTCGCTGTAACATAACACGGTTTTAATGGGATTTAAAGCTGCACTCCACGTGGGTTTAATTGAGCATCGAAACGCTTAACACAGAACACGGGGAAACAACTTTCACCACCAACAACTTTGAACTGGAAATGGGTCGAGCGGCCCTTTCAAACGTCGCGCCCTCGCTGCGGAGATGCTGATCAACGGTAAAAGCAGCTCGTGAAAAGCATCAGCTTGACCAGTTGAGCAGCCTTCCGTTAACGCCGGTCACGAAGCAGGCGCCTGTTGTGCCGTTTCACCACCGGCACAGAAAAGGCGGTGCGCTTTTGCATTGGCGTGAAATACAGCGGCGTTTCCAAAACCAAAAGTTTTCAAAACGACACTTTACCTGCAAGGCACACCATGAACGATTGCAGCACAAGCAGTTCCCATAGCAACCTCATCTTCAGCTTCCCGGGTCAGAGGAGACGAGGCCAGTAACTACAGAAGAGAACAGGGCTCCTTGGGAATTTTAGGCAACCTTTAATCTGTTAAAAGAAAACAGACAGGTTACAAGGAGATTTAGGATGGCTGCTCCTTCTATTTGTCGACAGTTTGTTTCTCCTTTCTGGGAAAGTTGCACCTGAAGACCAACAAAGGAACTTTTTTCAACATTTCACTTCAAATCATTCCGAGGAGTGGTTTGTGAGGGTCTAAGTACGCTGGGTACCACATGAGGTTTATAAATTGTAACCCCGTATCTCTAAGTTCCACTTGGGTGTCGCGAGATTTCTGCTGTCTCTCGGTTTTGTCATCAGCAGATTCCCTCACTGTCTCTCTGGGGTAACCTGGAGTGTAGTTAGTGAACTCTGTAGATCACAGTTAAGAGAAAAGCTATGAGAAGTACTCTCACTTTTCTCTACAAACATCAGCTGGTGCATAAGGGACATCAGTTCTGCAAGGCGACACCGTCTATGAAATGTTCCCCCCCTGCTCAGGAAAGGGGGATACTTTTCCCATTTCACCCCCATTCTCATTGCTCTAAAATTCCTAAAAAACCACCATAAAAACAAAAGACAAACAAACAAAACCTAAGAAAAAAAAAAAACCAAACAAAACAGGTTAAACCTGACCTTTTCCTCATACTTTATTACAACTTGTAAATAGTTAACGTTTGTAAGCCATTTGAAGACTTTCTCGGCTTATCACTGCCAAGTACTGCCCCTCCAATGCAACCCAAGGGGAAAAAATGCCTTGTTTTATGAAAGAAACCTTTTCCAGAGCAGGCATTTAAATATTAAAAATAACTAAATCAAGTCAGACACACATTCTTATAATTTATTCATATCACTGAAGGCTGAAGTTAAGGGGCCTTTGTGCTTACAAGACAAACTGCATGGCTAATAGCATGCGAAGGGGTATCATGAGAGGTCTCTGCTTGCTTTTGTGATTTAAAATTGTGAAGACTCTTCTAATAAAGTCAGGTTCAATGCACGGAGAAGACTAACAATCCCTATGCTCTGATCTGAAGACGCAACTTTGAAGGGGGTAGAGATTAATTGAATATATTCATCTGTTCTCACACAGACTGATTAGGCTAGCTGGGGGTTAGCAGGAAGGACTAATCAATGAAAACTAATAACAACTTAAGTGAATGATTAATCATTAATTTTTCAAGGAAAATATCAGCATAGACCTTTTTATTGATTGACATAGTTAAGCAGTTACTCTCTGTGTTTATAGTGAACTCAAGAAATGTGGGGGTTTTTTTACCCTATATAGTCTTGATCCATGGACAAACAGTATTTTTCCTCTAAATTCTGTTGGATATAACTGCACCTATACAGGAGGTTTCCACCAAAGGCAAGTCGCTCTTGGTTTGACGCTAGTTTAAGTGAGGTTTGAGATAAATCTTGTATTCACCAGCAGCTGCTGAAATTCTTTCGTGTTCTCGTTTTCTCACGTATTACTCCCATCAATAAGCCCCTCGTGTCACTTATAAGGCTTCTCTTCATTACACTGCAACGCAACGCTTCACGATTATTCTCCTCGCTCTCTGCAATAAGCTACGTGGGACTGAAACACAAGAACCACTTACAGCCTCCGGTACCTAATTAAAAACACGAGAGGCAGAGCGCTTACCGATTCAACCGACTGCCAGGAACCCACCTAAAGCGCCCGCAGACCCGCCTGCCAGCTGCCAGCGCGTGGCAGGGCTGACCAAAATCACTCCTGCTACGTGGATTAATAACAGCACTCGGCTCCTCAGCTGTCTGCAAGCAGTGCCGGGGCAAGAAAGTACCAGATCTGCATTTTGCTTTAAAAAAAATTAGGACTAGAAAGCCCCAGAGCTCTAACCAAAGTCAAGCAAAATGCCTTTATTATTGCACGGCCTTGGAGGACGGTGCTTCTGGAGACCTGATGGAGATGATGGACCATTCTTCCCAGAGGACTGTGGAGCTGGCTGTCCTGTTTGCATCACATCCCTGATGCGCTCTTTGAACAGAGATTGGTGGTTTGGTGTTTTGTTCCCTGGTTTTCAATAGATGACAGAAAACTCTTGGATAGTCTTCAATTTATTCCTCCTCCCCACTGCAACTTCTCCTCTTACCAGAGCTTGTCCTGACTCACCACCCCTTCGGGAAAAATCCTGGCTACTTTGTGGTTTTTTGCAAACTGTTTTTCATTTTTGTCTCTACTCAGGAAATCACGCTTCTCTCTAAGTGTTTTACTACAAAACATTTCAAAATTACTACTGTAAATTAGATTTTAGCTTATACGGACATTAAAAATAGCACGCTCTTTCTTTCCTCCCGTGATGTTTTGACACAATCACTGGGCCTTACTTTCAGCCAAAAAGAAAAGCTACGCTAAAAATATACATTTTTAGTACTCAGCACATGTAATTATCAAGTCCAGTGAAAAAGCTGAAAGTCTTCCCTATTTTTTAGTTATTCAAAACTTACTCCAGAGAACCGGCAGACATCAGAGGGTTGGATGCATGTGCTTCAAAGAAAAAATTTCAGATATCTGAAGGGAAACAGCCGCTTCTGGTATTAACAGACTGTCTACGCATGGCACCGAGACTCCCGTTGGCATTTCCATCGATGGCAACTCCATGCACTTATATTGCCAAAGGATATACCATGTAATAATTACCTTTGAATATACTCCTAGGAGAGCCTCTAGCATGTATTTTCTAGCTATATGGAATAGTACCACATTCTGCCGCCATGCCCAAAATTGCCTTCGCTGTTTTAATTAATATTAAGGCTTTAGAAGCAGCATCTTCCCGGTGCTCCCTACCAGCCCTCCCAGGAGCAGCACTGAAAACAGGTACCTGGAGACTCGGCTGCCAGCTGAGCCCTGGCCCTGCATAACCACACACCAACCCCTGCCCCGACCTTTCCTCATACAGCTAACACAGGCTAATAGCATGTTACAGAAAGTTTCCCAAAGAGAAATGATGCCTGTCTTACCATAAAAAGTAAATTAGGTTATTACCATTAAAAATATTTTCCTAAGGTTAAAATACGGTGGTATTCAAGATACGGCTGCATTTTCATTTCTCATGATAGTTCCCTATTTCACATTTGAATGAGTCCAATCTTCAAAATGTTTTCCTGTAAACACTGCTGCTATTCATACCGGCAGGCCCATTGTTCAGAGCCGTGTAAAAACTGTGGAAACACGTCGACTTTTTACGGCAACAACTTTAGGAAAGGCAACATTCGTGCATGAGCAGAAGATGTATAATTGAAAAGATCCTTCCCTTTTCTAAATGTTTTCTGACTATAAAATCCCAGGGGACTTTGCACTGCTTCTGAAGGAGACTATAAGAGGCCTGAAAACTTGCAAAGTTTAATATTTTATTTCCAGAAGGAAGCATATGTAGTTTCAGCACTATACAAGTTATTTTTTCAAGATGAAAATGAGATAGCTGTGCTTCAGTTCGGAAGTGCATCCCATTAGAAAACCTAGTGCCAACACACATGTGCAGATGTCTTTTTAACTTTACTTCTGGCAATGCATCCATTGCAAATTCTTTTGAAAGGCACCTTTGTTTATAATTGGATTCTGACTGAGAAAGTTGACTGTAAGAGCTCTGACGGCAGTTGGGTATGAGGAGAAGAAAAGATGCACGCAGGATAAATATTTGTGGTGAATTTTTCAGAGTTAGTAGGCATGGCTCTTTGTCAGTAATTCCATTTGGAGAGTTAATGATTAGCACTTTGGAAGAAAAAAAAAACCAAACAAAATGGAAATGAAAAACCTAAGGCTACCAAGGTATTACGGACAACACTCAGAACGTGAAAAACGCTTTCATGGATATAATTTGCACTATATGAACTCCCAATTTTGTGACTATTCTGAAGGAAAGTTTGCAAAACATGCCTAAGACCCCTAACTATTGCAGCAGCAGCAGCAGCAGCAGCAAGAAGCAAGCTTTAGCAATCATCTCACGTTTTTCTACTGCACATCGGTGTGCTGCACAGTGACAATTCTGCTAAACTCCAAAATAAATCACTGTTAATGAAGCATGCTGCACATACAGACAGCAAACAGGCATCTTTTAATCACCTCAACAAAGGAAGAGCTAAGTGTAAGCGCAAAACACTCTGGGCAGGAACACGTGAGCTGGGAGATTTAAGGTGGTGCCTGTCCTCCCACTGCCACAGAGCTGACCCGAGGGCAAGAGCACGTCTCTAACGTGAATTCTCTACTTTCCTGAATAGCGACATTAATTCATGGTGCCACAACCTCCAAAGAATTACCAAGCTTTTTAAACAGAAGTATACCATCCTAAAAATAATCTCCAGGCTCGGATGCAGAAGAGAGAACAGAGCTCTGGGTTACCTGACTGCTCTCTGGTTACACACCACTTTGGGCCGTACAGCTGCTGACAGCACAAAAACGTTTGCCCTTTTAAGTAAAAGGGCATATGGCAAACGTACATAGGGACACCTACGCTGGATGCATATTGCAGGCCAAGTCTACAAAGACTAGTTCCAGCAAAACCTGAGCACAAACGTTTCGCATAAGCTCAAAATCATCTTGTTTACGCAAAAATAGGTAGAAAATAAGCCACAGCAAGTTTTCTGAGATTCCAAAGAAACCCTTTCCCCTAACGTGAAGATACCTTCTTCTAACAGACACATACAAAAAGGATCTATGTCTAACAAAGACGTGGTTCCCAAGTCTCTGGAACATAACTAAAAAGTCTGCAAATCTACACCAAAATGCCGCTATCCAGTTCCATCTCTCCAAACACACTTTCCAAAAGTACACAGACTTCACAGACCTGGCACTGCAGGAGTCCAGTCCCGCTTTTTGACAAGGCACTGTAACACGTGTTCATTTCAGCTTTTAACACTTAAGGAGCAGAGTTAACAGAGAAATGCTGACAGGGAAACGGTTAGTTGTAAGTAAGTAAATGGTTAGTTGTAAGCGAAATGATTTAACTTTAGAAGATTTTAAACCCTTTACTTCAACTTCTGATTTTTGACTCCTCCATACCACACTCTGTGGAAAACACAGCCATTTTTGTCAAAATAATGAAACAGATTGGCCATTAATTCCATTACAGTCCCCAAATACTCTAAAAGAACGAGGCATCCTCTCTGGAAAGAAACATCCATGAAACCCAGTGTCCTCTGGTAGCACAGCTTACCTCGTCCTCTTTGGGGTACGCCTGCCACACTTCCCTCAAATGCTTTTAAGGAGCAAAGGAATTAATATCGAAATTCATTTCTCTTTCTCAATATCTGCCTGGCAAAATTATCACTTATTTTTAAAGAGAGATACACACGCAGGCTGCCTGCCTGCCGTCCATTTGTGCTTCGGACTCACCTTGCAGACCTCTTGGCAGGACAGGTGTTTCTTCTACTTGATCACTTTGGAAATTTTCAATTTAGACTTCACCAGAGGCCAACTCTATAACTTTACTGAAGAGTGGATATAACTGACTGAAAAGCCATAGCTGGAGAGTAATTATTGAAAGTTCACTGCCAAAATGAGTCAGTCTTTGGTCTCATGTTTTCCAGTACTTTTATTCATAGTGATGGAAAAGAAGGAGTGCTTATTCATTCTGGTGACACCAAGAGGCTGCAGGTACCTCTGAGGATGTGAATGTAATTCAAAATCTCCTTGACAAATCGGACATAAAATCAGACTAAACCAGAAGGATGGATTTGTGTAAGAGACAAGTGCCAGGTACTGCCGTAAGCACGATGCTCTGTTAAACAGCACAAACATACGCTGGGGAGCAACCGGCTGGGTGATCGCTCTGCTCCGATCCACACGCGGCTGAACGTGCCGGCAACGCCCTGGGACTGTGCAAGCAGCAAAACCCCTGCCTGGGATGTCTAAACCAGATTGGCAGGTCCTTTGCATCTGAAAGTTCCTGCTAGGGAAGCAACCTGCAAGTCTCTCCCCAGCACGGGGGAGCCTCAGACGCAGTACTGCACCCCAGCGCTGGTGCTGCGTGTCGAGGAAGATGTGCCCCAAACGGAAGCAACCAAACGAGAACACCACAAAGGATTAAAGGTCTATAAATAAAAAGCAAAAAGAGTTGCTTTATCTAAAGAATAACGAAGAGAAAAATGCAAATGGTATTAAAACATGTAAAAGACTGTTGGAAACAGAAGGAAATCATTTGTTCCCGTGTCCAAAAGGGATGCGAAGAATCAATATGCGCCTAAGTCTTAGACTTTAGGAAAAACTTCTTGTAGTGTTAAGGCCAGCTCAAGCACAGCTATGGGCTGTCTGAATAGGCTGCAGAATATCCATTGCTGATGTTCCTTAGCAATTTGTAAGATAAACTTAAGTCCGGAACAACCTTGATATTATTGAGGGGAGAGACAGCATGTATTTCGCTTCCAGAAACACGAATATTTGCAAGGGGACGGAGAGAATATCAAACGCTGGGATTCTGCAGTCCCGCTGTTGCCAGTTGCAAGGTGAGGTTGTTCCCCACCTGATTCAGAAACTGGAAGAACAATGACCTTGAGGCTCCGATAACTGGAAGTCACTCAGACTGATGCACTGAATGGTACCACCTCTATAAACGAAGGTTAAAGAAACCGTTTGGCTTTAGTAAGGGGTCATGGGGCAAAAGCAACGAGGTTTCTTTTCACGAAACAGACAAACAAGTTTTTTCCTAGATTAAAGAAAAATGGCTTTATTTATGAAAGGGATTAAACTGCTATTCCAGGGGAGCAGCACGAGGAATTAAATCACAACAAGGTTGTGACCGATACAGAACGCTAACAGCAGCAGGATTAGACCTCACTCAGTGGGGCTGCATCGGTGCAGCAGCCCTTAAGGATGCGAGAATACCCTTCTGACAATTCAGTGTTCAAAAGCAACGGGGAGGTGGGACACCTTTGCGAGCACGTTCGCGTGAGGGGTCGGAACCGCGTCATCCCGGGGAAACTAGTGGGAAATCGGTGATCGTGGGAGAGGTGATTCTGAAGGGCTGCGAAGTTTAAGCTGCTTAAGTCATGGGTGGCTTTTGAACACGTTGCTCAGAAGTAGCTGGTAGCCCGTGCTGCTAGAGAGCTGTGACACCTCTAAGAGGCGTCCTGGGTGCGGGCTGCTCCAGCCTCCCGCCGGCCCCCGCTCCTGAACGCCGGCTGTGGCCCAGATTCAGCAAAGCACGGATCTCTAACCCCGACCCAGCCTCTAAATACTCCGCTGAATCTGGGCCTGTGTGTCGGGAGAGGCACAGGCTCCCTTTAGCAGATGCAACCAGTGACCCGCAAAACCGAACATCCAAAAATAGAAGGTGCCAAAAACACGTGTCCCCGGCAGTGCAAATCTTCCCAGTAATACTTTTTTATCGCTGAGGTTTTTTCAGCACTTGAAAGACAGGGGTTTTTTTTTCTGCTGTGGTAGCTGTTGTTGTAAGTCCTGAGATAAATACTGGCCCTCCCTCTTGCATAAGGGAGAAGAAAAGGGAATTTGAAAAGATAGCCCAGGGAGATGAAGGGTAGCGGGAGCGTGCCAGTGGCATCTCTCACCGAGCTCTCCCCGTTCTCACAGCACGTCTGTCAGATCCTGATCTATCTCAAGCTGCTTTGCTGAAATTATCCCTTCTGGAATTGCACTTATTCACAATTCACACATTATGAAATATATACGGGCATATTGTGCCTGATAAAACAAATGACACACACAGAGCGCGTTTCTGAGACCTACTTACGATAAATGGGAATGAAATGCTTCAAAAATTAATTATCAAAAAAAAAAAAGACTGAGAAAAACAATGTCAGTTTTTACACTGTGCTTCCTTCCTTTGGGCGTTCATTCGCGTTCACTCGATAGAGATTTCATTTCACTGCACCGAGGAAGTCACAGCACCTCAACAGAGGCAAGTTCCCAACTCACTCCAGTCATTTGTACTTGTCAGGCTGTCGGTGCGCCTGTGCGCGAGCCGCCTGCTCGCCGTCCCACACCTGCCACCGCTCGGTCCTCACCCCAGGAGGATGCTGAGGCACACATGCACACGGGGAGCAAGGATTACATCCGTCAGATTAAGGCAATAAATATAATTCTAACAATATTAGCAAAGATTGCTGAAGGAACAGCCCGGCAAGCGCCTGCTGCCGTGAATTACAACCCCTGGAGTTTAAATATAGTTTCTTTACACCAGTTTTTTTCCGACGTTAGTGCTCTGCAACTTATGCTCATACTATACATCCCCCAAGAAAGTGGCTGGTGGGGCCAGCTCTGTTCGTAGTGGGGCAGGCAGTGAGAGTCGTGGATGTAACAAAAGGTGCGTAGAAATAACTTATCACGAACACCATCCCTTTCCGACTTGTTCGATTAGACACTCCTAGAAGCCACATGCCTGGCTTATCTTTATGCAGAACCTAACGCCACAGCTTTAGAGCCTCTGGATTACGCAAAAATGGTTAGCTAACAACGGGCACGCGCTCTTTTAACCTTTCACCGCGTTGCAGTATTCCCCGCACACCTTCGCCGCTAGCAAAAACAACTTCACGGAAGCAGCAATCCATCTCCAACGCTGGGTATTCCCAGCTGTGGAACACGTCCACGTTCTGAACCAGTGAATTGTCAAAGAAAAAATGACAGTAATTAAAGCTTTTTAATTACTAGCCACTAACTACCACACGTCACCCCATTACAACCCTTACTCTTTGTCTCTTGCCCCCAGGAAACAGTCATTGCCCTGTAGAACCTGAATAATTTGTAAGCATAAATCATCTCTAGGTAAGGAGATCTGGGTAACTAAAGACAAGCCTAAATTAAGGCTACTGGTGTTAATTAGAGGTCACTCTGCATTGTTCTACCTTTTCCATGGAAGGGATATATTGAGAAACGCTCACCCGAGGCAGCACCTCTCAGATGACATCCAGTTTTTCTCAACAGAGAAGTCGCCCATCACACCACAAAGTTGGGAGGCACTTTGCTCAAACCAGGAGTAACATTATCATAATAAAAAGCTGCGAGCAGTGAAACTTCATAGCCTGGCATTTTCTACAAATCGGAATTTACGCTCTTTTAGCAAGTCTTTTACTGAAGATTTAAGTTACCTTAAAACTCACCAATTTGAAAACAATTTCCAACTTCAGACTAAAATTTTCAACGCGGTATTTTGCGAGTTTAAAATGAACAGCTACCCCATATATGCATCAACAAATTATAAACTCTGCATAAAATGCCAGCTTTAGCGATGGCAAAAATAACTTGAAGAGCAAAAGATACCTGAGTTTGTATTCAGCAGGTCCAGCTCTTCTCTCCTAGCCATATCACTGATCCACCATCAACAGAAATGGTCTATGAAGGCCATTACATGTTCAATTTTTATTTTTATTTTCTTTTTTTTTTTTTCCTGATAGCAAAGACCATCAATGAGAGACCTGAATGCAGAGCAGAGCACACAACCAAACCCGGCTGCCAGGCAGGACCCTGCAGCCACCTCCGAAGCAAACACCACCCTATCCTGGTCTCTGAGCAGCCTCTTTCCACCTGAGAATGCCGACACACTGGCAAACTGCAGGATGCAAACCCAAACTGTCCGCCAAAGTGGGGCTATTAACCTCCACCTGATGTTTGATCACAAATTTCCCAAAGCACTAAGGGTTAATTTATCGCTTTCTCCATTTGGCAGAACGTTGCACCTCAGAAACAAGGCTCAAGGGTCTCTGTGTGACAATGAAGTTCCTCTTATCCCTAGGTCACTGCTTCAGGACAAGGAATCAAGACAGTTTCACTCTCTGAACAAATAAGTAACATTCAAAGTTATCATTCACTTTCGAGCGGGTCCATTCCCAAAATACACATTAACAGAGAGCATTATCTTGTCCAGGAGACAAAAAATGATGCAAAAATACTAAAGATATTTCTGTGATATCTCCAAAATCAGCATCATAAGGACACTCTACTTTTCACTTCTGGCGCTTACAAAATAATCCGTTTTCTTTCAAAGACGAAAGGAGAGCTTTTTCCGTAGGAGTTCCACAGGGGGAATCGAGCGTATTGACACATAGGCACGTTACGAAGAGCCCTTGGCCCAGCATGTCACCTTCCTTTGGTGCTACAAAGTGGATGTTTCTTAAGAGTATAAAACTGAACTTAGCACAGAAAAACAACAAGCAAGTTTATTAACTTTGAAAAGTTGACAAGAAGCCAGTCTCACCCTCAACGTATTCCTGGGAACGCAGGCTACCAAAACAACAATTCCCTCATCACCTGCTACCGGCAGAAGGCTTGAGGTCATTGAGATGCTTGGCCCTACAAGTGTTTTTAACTCTTTTGTTAAATTCAAAAATCGCCTAGGGAAGGACAAAAACCAACCCACCAGCCATTTTCACACCCCCGCTATGTGATTTTTTAGTGTTTTGTTTTCCCTCCAAAGTTTATTTTAAAAGGTTGCCTGCAATTCGGATGTTGGGAGGGAACTGCTTTCACCCTCTGACTCTTCCAAACACAAGGGTGAGGCACTCAGTGCTTTATTTCTGCCGGGATGCCATTAAAGTTCTGCTCCTCTCAGGCAAAAAGAAATCCTCCCTGATTTTTCAAACTAATGGCATCCAGTCAGCCATATATATATTTTCTTACTGATAAAAATAAGCTTCCTACAGCAGCTGGAAGCAGAAGTAAAGAGGGTGGATTTATATCTCTAGCATTTGCTGGCACAGCAGTACCTAAATCCTGCCTCTTAGGAGACCCTTCAAAAATTAACATGGTCTGAATTTAGGGCTCGGTAAGTAATGACTAAAAGTTTAATGTGTCTGAATTTATTAAAAAGTGAAACTTATACTTCAGTGATCGTATCCTGCAACGATTTTAGCGGACTCTGAGGTGGCTCTGCAAAATATTTTCTGAAATATTATTCCTGGCCGAGAACCCTTCGGTATGTTTGTTCAGTTTGACTCTGAAAGATTCGCACGGTCTGGGAAGAGCAACGTCCCAGAAAACTTATGCAAATCATCCAAACAATTTCTAATCAAATATTCAAAACAATAACAAAGCTGATTTAAATTACCAGCTACGTGCAGTGGGTGCCAGAACAGCAAGGGGCTGAGTCCCGCCGCCCGGCCCCAGGACCCATCGCTCCCGAGCTATGAAAAATGAGTTGCAGAAAACATTTCTCACAGCTTCTGTTGTTGTATGAAATATTAAAAACGGGTTCTAACCTCAGGCTGGGAAAACTTACAAAAAGTTCTAAAAAATCCACTAACCTCATTTTGTCATAAGTGTAGCTCATTTTCACTCGTTTTTTTTTTTTTTTAAAAAAATATTTAAAAGATGTATTTCTTTTCAATGGGCCTGTCTAGTATATGGCTACGTTTAGCATTATATCTGTAATTATTTTATTCAAGTAGCAATCTTATACAGATCAGCCACATACAATTTTTTTTTTTTTTTTTTTTTTTTTTAATTGCTCTAGTAAGTAGAACCAAATAATGAACTCCCGGACCTGGGTCTCAGAGGACACAATGCCCGGGGAATAGCTGGTTATTCTTGAACTCAGGGAAGACTTTTTGCCACCCAAAGCTTTTCAGTGTTTTCTTCTAGCAGAATTTAAGTCAAGAACGACCAGAACCATGTATAGAAGAAAGAAAAAAATGTATATACGTTTCGCATAAAACTAAGAAAACGTTGCATGGCCGAGCTCACAGGCTACCTGGCAGCTTGGACCTGTTTCACAGAGGTGTAAAGCTGGAGCTGAGGCCTCTGCACCACATTTCAAGTGTGTTGGGAGATCATGACAAAGTTAACCCCGCGCTACTTCAGCCCAGAAACCTTCGGTGCATCTTAGCAGCACGCTGAATGACATCATATTTAAGGCGAGTTTCTGCATCCATACTTAAAACCACACTGTGGCTGCTCTGCCCTTGCCTCCGGCTGCCAATTGATTTGTAAGAGACAAAAACCCATCTCGGGGCGGTTTAAACGCTGCGCTACAAACGAGCCGCGCCAAAAGTTGGGCGTGAGGTGGCAGAAGGCAGTCCCCGCTCTGCGCGTTGTCTTCCGAGCAAACCCTTTACGTGAGAGGAACAGCCCACACCACGTGGCCTCCTGAACACGGTGCCCTCACGGTCACTTCTCTGACTTGCCGGGCATCCTCCTTACGATATTAAATCCCAGTTTGTTTCTAGTTGAAGGCAGCATTGGGGCCCCTGCCTTCAGCCTCGCGTTCCAGCGGCTCTCAGCAGCTCTCCTGCCTGCAGCCGGGTTTAGGTGCTCCGTTTCTCACCACACTTGCGTCCGGAGGTGGCACCGTTTATGGTGCAAAGCCAAACGGCTCGGCTGCTTGTGTGAAACGAAGGAACCCACGCAAGGAGACAACACAGCAAAATAATGGTGATTTACAGGCTTCTGACCTGCTTTTGCTCCTGCTATCGGTGGACTATTTCCAGCAGCGAGGCTGGGCTCACACATGGGGTATCAAGTGAAGGCACAGCACGCCTCTATCCTTTGGGATTTTTCTGCTCCCAGAAATAGCGATGTCACTGCTTCCTTTGCAAATCTGAACTAAAGACACAGCTGAGTCAAAATCCTGTTTGTGATATTTTGCTATCAAACAGTCTTCTTTTAGACCTAAAGGCGTTAGTTTCATTAAAAAAAATGAACTTCTCCCCAAGGAAATTAAAAGGGAAGCAGATAAATTGAGATCTTGCCTTGACTGTGGACATACAGGACAGGCTAATTTAGCCAGTTGATTGGAATGGCTCAGATCTTCAGTCTGGGCTGGACTGAAGACAAGCTTTCCCTCCCACTGGGAGAGTAAATCCCCCAAACAACCAAGCGGCCAAAGGCACACCACCGAAGGCTGGAGGGGGTCTCTTTGCCGTGGTGGTACTGCCACCTGAAAGCAGCTCTGATGGAGAAGCAAACTCTTAAAGGCTTGGCTGTAAAGAGAAGTGAGTGCTGCTGCTGCTCAGGCAATGATGGCCTTTGGGGTTATTCTGAGCTGCAATTCAGGGAATAAATAGGCTGTAACAGAAAACACATTGGTCTTTTAGTACATAGTGATCTCGAAACCTTGTCAAAATTGCAGATAATTGCGGTTGAAAACAAGGGCCATGGGCACAGCAGCAGGCTCTTGCCTGATCTGGCAGGAGGTTACGGCCACCAAGAGCCCCACCTGCCCAGCCCCCTGCCCCAGGCTGCAAAGCAGAGGGCTGGGGACACCCTGAGCTGGCAGAGCCACGGTCACGCACGGCTTTGAACCTAGGAGCTCCTTGGCGATAACCTCCAGCCGGGACAATAAATCTCTGCAGGAGATGATTTAAAAACTGTGCTGCACCCGAAGTGACTTGCTGTGAAACAAGGGGAGGGCGGGAGTTCCCGGCTATTTCAGGCGAGGTGACCCGTCTCAGCGATGCGAAGCGGGGCTGGCAGACCAGCACCACGCAGCAAAACAGAGTGGCTCCTGTGACACCTCCACGTAATCGCTGCCGGTACTCGGCACGCTCCATAATGCAATCCTTTTGCTCTGATTTAATTACTACACATAAAAAGGAATAAAACTTCAGAATGAAAACAAAGAAATTGCACTGCATGTAATTTATGGGAGCTATTCTTCAGCTGAATGCCATAAAACCCTGCATGTTTACGACACCCTATTAGAGGGCTGAAAACATGCTTGCATTTGCCTATATTGACTATGCAGATTATGCGATATTACTGCCTTTTTTCTGCCTCTGCCATTTTTCATAGAAGCAGTGTATTTGTTTAAAGACATCCTTGCAGTAAGCATTGGCTCCTGCTAGGAAAAAATAAAACAAGCTCCCTCGTCGCCAGAGGCTGTCAAGCTGGTAAGCGCCGAGCAGCTGGCAGAGGTACGGAAAAAGAAGGGGGCACTGCATAGAGTTTCGTTTTCAATCTGGAAGAGCCGTTATTGGAGGAAGCAACCCCCCAGCCAGACAAAACGAGAACCATCTCTGCAGTGGATAACTATGTCAAATGACCTGAGCCGCATGGCATTTCAGGAACGGCTGGATGGCAGCACGAGGATTTATTGAGATATCACATTAAGCCCTTGGTTTTCTTGTCATAGGGAACAGATGAAAGGAAAATAAGGTTTGCAAACTTGACTGCAGCATTGATTTATGTATTACAGCTTCAAAACGCGTGAACAGAAACGTGTGTTCCTGTTATCCCCAGCTCCGGGCTCTGCGTACCCTCCGCTCCTGCAAGCAGAAGACCTGGGGATGGAGGCTGTAAAGGGGCAGAGCATGCTCCCACTGCCTCTTGGAAGCTCTCTCCCTTCCCAAGTCACAGCAGTGGCCCAGGAGGAGCTGCCTGAAGCTCCTCTGCTCATTCCCCAGGGTGAGAGCACAGCAACATGGGGAGCACACAGGGGGAAAGGAAAGGAGCCGAGAGGAACACGAGGCCAGGGCTCGATGCACAAGCAATACTCTGAAGCCGCCTCCAGCTCATAGCTTTTTCCAGCCTTTCCCTTTTTTAAGCCCTTCCCTGAACAGCAGATTCTTCTCCCACCTTGCATGGCTGGAGTCAGCATGAAGAACAACGATGAGTTCATGCCAAATTCAGCCTGTTCTCCGAAGAGGCAGCCGGAGTTCACCGCTTGCCAGATGGCAGACAGGCCCAGCCACCTATTAAATCACAGAGAAGCCATGCGTCCTAGTACCGAGTCACAACATTCCTTTTTACTGACTATTAAAGCCCATTTTAATATCTCCTAGAGCGCTAATCGTCAACTTTTCAACCTTCATCTGCATCTTATCTTTACGTGCCAACTCATTTCCAGCCGTAGTCAGTATTTTCCACTTCTCATTTCGCATAGATGGAGCTGTCAACTCAAATTGAATACAGTCAGTATTTGGCAAAACTTCTTAGTGATTTCTGGGAGTTTCTGCGACATCTTCGGTTTTTAAAAAATCTGTAACACCTTGAATTGCAGATAAAATAAGAGTCCCGAAAACAGGAAACAAAGAGCATGGAATTAGAAAATTAAGGCTGAGAAAAGGATGAAAAACATGTCTAAGCAAAGATATCATCCACTTCAACTTCATAGGTTTGAAGTTAGGAATTTGAGCATGCTGAAACTGTCATCTTCATCATTTCCCATAATCACTCCAAAGGAAGACATAGATCCCTAGGAGTTCTACTGCTGTTTGGGGCTTTTCCATTTAGCCTTTTCTAAACCGTTATCATAAAGCCAGGACTGAAAGCAGGGTAAGAAGTCAGGTTGTTTAACAGCAGCTGGATCTTTTTTTTGCTTTTCCCGTGCGTGATGGAGAGCAGTCCTTACACAGGGCTTTAGCTGTGTCCTTGACAGCCTGGCATGAGACCCCTGACAGCGCTGCACAGCCCCCGGGCAAGGCTCAGAGGTGAGCAGTCCCTCTGCGACCGGCAGGGGAGAAGCCACCCACCGTGGTGGGGTGTCGCAGAAGGGATACCTGGGGACTTGGGGAAGGAAGCTCTCCCGAGGACAATGCTCCTGGCAGCCAGAAATAAGGACACAAAGCAGATGCTCAGTCTGAAGGTGATAAATCCGGGAGCGGAGAAGAAACCAGGCACCAAGATCAAACGACAGAGCTCGGAGGGGGAAGGAGGGGTGCGAGCAGGCACTGAACCCACGGCACGGGAGGCAAAGCCACCCTGCAGCTGGTAGGAGACGCCCAAAAAGCATCAGAGCCAGACCTGAAGGGTGGCTTGAGACTCCAGCTGTGAACAAGGAGGACAGACCGAGATTATATTAGAGTTCTCCCTTGCCATATAATTAAGGCGATCTTTTGAACAGCTAGGTAAGAATTTACTGCATGTAGTAAAACTTAAATTCTACAACTTAAGTTACAACAGTAGGATGTTAATTTATCTCCTGTTAAGACAGTGAAAACAATGACTAGTTGGCTATAACCAGTGAGCAGAAATAGCCCATTTTACAGCCTAACTTACAGATCATTGATGCTAACAGAAGCCTATTAGCTCCAATGGGCTTTGGATAAGACCATAGTGGAAATAATAGAAACAGCACTGGAAGGAAGGAACAGTCTAATGTGATAAATACCTGCATCATAGAACGTATCAGTTAAATCAGTTCTACATATAGGACACCCATTGAAGAAGAATGATACACATTGTAAACCTTAGCTAACATTAAACAAGGAGCCCTTATTTCATTTTAATTAAAGCAGCAGCTCAAGGCACAACCATCACATTCCCCAGTATTTTACGACTACCACATCATCAAGGGGAACTCCACGAAATACTCAAAGTGAGCTAGAAGTTACAGATAAAACAGGAGAGAGAGAGAGAACTATTTCAATCACAGTGATACTTGTGAGAGAACTCGCTCAGTGGCATTACGGGAGTCAGACGCTGGGCAGCAGGAGATAAGCTGAGATGTGGCTTGGGCTCTTCTCAGAGATTTTATAAGCAACGCACATAGGCTGATTTCAGCCTCTGCAGGGGAAGGAGGAGCGCAAGGAAGCTGTGGCTTCCCTGAAAACACGAGACAGAAGGCAAAGCAGCAAAGCTGATAGTTACAAACACAGCAGGAAAAATCCTATTTCTTCCCTTTTTTTTTCTTTTTAAATCACTACACATGAGAAAGAAAATCACAGTAAAGGCACAGCAGGCATCGCTATTGAGTGCTAATCACACGACTGAATTGTCTTGAGTTTGGAGATATAAAGTTTAATTTCAGTCTACAAAGTCACTAGTTTTAAACATCCCTTAGTTTTATCTGTCTGTACCTTCTGTCTGCCCACTTCTGCAGAGACTCTCAAGCCCAGCACCCCTCAAACTTTCAGGTTCGTAAGAATATTAAACTCTACGCAAAGATCAATTAATTCTAGAGAGCTCTGTCTGCTTTTAAACTCAGATGTGAAACTATTACTTTTTACAACGATGAAGACATGACCATTGGTTGTTTCCACATTTTCCTTCAGAGAAACGTTCACTCAGCTAACTAGAAAGTTCAGAGAAACTACAAAAACGCGCGCAGGGGATAATTTAAATGTACTTAAAAATTCAGGCAACTTCCACGAATCTTGACCTACGTTTAAAATTTCTTGCAAAAAAACTTCACCAGGAAAATTTTCTCTTGCCTGGAAGCAACGCTGCAGATGTTTCGCAGCCTGTGATAAGCAGGGCTTTGGAGCCCATGGGGGCTGGCGTGCTGACCTCCGCCCGCTGGTGGTTTCAGCTCCACGAAGAGAGAGAGGACAGGCCGATGGGTCACGCCTCTAACCAAGGGAAATGCAAGTCTCCAACATAATCCGTGACTTCCAGAGCATGGGACTACTGTTAGTAGTTCTCAACGACTTCCAGTGTTCCTCCAGGACTGCCCAGTGAGCTGGTTTCGCAATGAGAGTCTGGGGGTCTTGCACACGAGCTCCTGAACAATGTCTCCTGATTGGGACCACGGTCTAGATCGACGGTCCCTGAGCCACCCCGGCATGAACACAGCAAGACCTGCAGTTGCTCCTTCCAGCCATGGAGCCGCCAGCTCCCGCGGTCACCAAAGCACGGTGCGGCCTGCGGCGCCCGCTTCCCTCCCACGCCTGAGCACACGGTTCAAAGGCACCGAATCCACAGCGACGCCCAACATCCACCCCTCGCCCAGAGGGAGAGACACTTCGCGGGGCTGACCTCCTGATCCCGGGGGGGAGGTATTTAAATATACTGGGTGACAACAAAACCAGCAGCTGTCGTGCTCTGATGAAATCAATCAAACAGCCAGACCCATCCTCTAAGCTCATCTTTAAGCGCCACAAACGTGTGTTCATTAATAACCCCAGCAAGCCAAACTCCCTGACAAAGCACACGTTCCTTGCAGGGACAATCGCGTTCTAGCTGGGACCAGAGGGTACGAGCCACGCAAGCTATCGCAAGTCTTCTCTCTCCCGTGTTTTCCTTTGGCCTACTCTTCTATGGAACGAACTTAAATATGATACATGATAAGAATTTCACCCTTGACTGGGAGCTCAAATTATCATATTGATTAGCTTTGCCACATACAAAGTAGAAAATATTCACAAAATTGGCAGGCTTTAAAGAATAGAAGTTGTCACGTTGTACACGCAGAACAGCAACACAGGGTAGAGCTAATCAACTGGCAAATAACTTTCTTCTGGACCAAGAAATACACACCCTCCAAAAAAAAAAATCACATCCTCAAATTATTTCACTATAATATTTTGAGTATTGACCCGTTTCCTGCCTGAAATGTGCCCTCAAACCTCATAGACAGAAAGTCGATTCTGCCAATTTCATTTTCTGAAACAGAAGCACATTTATTAGTGGCAAACGTGATTAGAGAGGCATCTCCTGGCAACCTGGGGAGTAGGTGGTGCACATACAGGCACAGAAAATGAGGGATGATTCAAAATGGCTAAATACTTTCTAGATTTAAAAAAAACCCCAACCATAAAATAACTTTGCACAACACAACTCGAGTCTAAACAGCTCAGGGAGATTTTGTGTCTCTGTGCAAACAATTATACTCAGCACTTAACCTACACACAGTCACGTAGAGCAGCGGTTAGGAAAGCACTTAGCTCAACCCCCCCAAACTCTCCTATCTTCCACAAGCTTTTCACAAACCCCGTTTTATGAACCTCTCAAGTACGGCTGGAAAAGTCTTGCAGAACAAGCACGTCCTTGGAGCACAGGAGCAGAGTCTTGGAGTCCAAAGAGTGAAGCCGGTCCTGCTGTCAAGGACTTATCTCTGAAATGCCATACTGACAATGCTTTCCCCGGGAAACGTTAGCCCAACGCCTCAGCTAAATTAATCGGAAGCAAAGGATTCAAACCAACTGAAAATAAGGAGACTTTGACCTGCATGAATCAGGCTCTCCTTCCTCCAGCTCTGCCACCACCTCACCTGGCACTCCTTCACTCAGCTCTGGGGTCTCCGCACCAACTGAAGCGTTTTGGATGGTCAAGCCAAGTACACCATCATCCGTTTTTAAGCAGCAACCTTTCATTTCTAACACAGAAAATACCTCTGTTTGGAGAACTCTGAAAAACCACTCAATCCTTTCCCTTTCTAGTAGGTGCTGTCATCATCCTGTGAGTGTGAAAAAAAACCCTAAAGTCTTTCCCAGAGCTGTCCCTTTCAGCAATGAACTATGCAAAGCTGCAAGAGAAACCCAAGCCTTTTACTGGGGGCTATCAGGTGCGTCCTCCTAGCAGTGCCCAGCCAGCTCACCAAGAACCACACTGCCAAGGACAATAAAGTTTCTGCTCCTGAACGAAAGCAACACAAAATGCAGAATTTCGCATTTCCATTTTTCAAGCTTTTTTCCTAACCCCTCCAGTAAGCCTATACATGCACTGCAGCAAGTCTGAGGACAGAGCGATGATGCTAAAAGACCAGATGGTTTTGAAAAATATCAGAATTACGAATGTGAAAACCCATAAAAAGTGGTTTTATGGGCTCTTCAGGCCCATTTGTCTCTTCTTCTTGCACCGTTCTTCTAGCTGGAAAGACATGTAGCATGAACTTCCCCGGGTACGCAGAAGGGCGCAGCAGGCAAGGCACGTTTCCACGCCGTGTCCGCCTGCTCCTGAGCAGCCCACTGCTCATCAGCGCCTCACGAGCAAAGCTCTTAGCTGAACAGGTTCAATGGGAAACGGGATACACACGGGAAATCTACCCATTGCGTGTCTCAGATTCAACCTCCAACCGTTTTGGTTGCTAAACTAAACCGTACAAAACTTTGGAGAAAGAAAAGAGCTAATATATAATGTTTACATGATATCGATCTGCTGTAATACACGCAGCACGTTAAATTTGACGTCTTGGGAAACAGAGAACCTATACTCAGGTGTGTATAACTCAACAAATTGATGAAAACCTTAATTCATTAAATTTATATCTTTAGCCATGATGCCATGTAAGGAATTATACTTCAACCCAGACAGGATTTTAAGACCAAATATTTTTTCTGTGTCTCCAGCTAAGACAGTTGGTTTATTTACTTTTCACCCTGTTGATTCAGTTTTAAGAAATATGATAGGCATATTTGGAGAAAAGGATTTTTTGTTTCTAGTATAATAAAAAAAAGATGTTTCCAGCTCTTCACAGGCTTGGGACATGGGAGGCAGCAGTATAAGTGATGGATTAGTGAGCAGAGCACAGCAGAAGTGGTCAAACTTACGTGCTAAAGACAATTTATCAGACAACTTCCACAGCTCTGGAACACATCCCTCATGCAGCCTTCACAATGGCGCTTACTTTTTCAGCGTGTTTCACTGCAGCCTATCACCTCTTTTAAGAAACAAAAAGCTCCTTAAATTACTTTTTCTTTCCTGGCTTCTCTTGGTTCTTACTCCCCCAAGCCTGCCTCTAGCAGGAGACCTTCTTGCTAGCCACTCAGATTTGAAATCGAGCATAATGCTTTCACCCACCCATCCCTAGGCAGGGTGGATTTTTCATCCAAGCTCGGTCATAGCTAATAAAAAACAGTAGTTAAGCTGGGCCAAACTTAGTCCATAGCCATTTGGAGACTCTACCTTGATATACTTTTCAAGAGATGGATTTTTTAGGGGATGGACACGTAGCAGCCCGTTGAAAGTCCATCACAATGCTCATCTATAATCACTAACCGCAGCCTGGGGACAGACCCTTGTGATTTGGTACGCACGGGTATGAAAGACAGGTTTTTGATTGCCATGCCAGAGGAAAGGTGGAGGGAAGAGCCTTCCTAGACAGACATTTGCTGAAGTCCTAGCTGCTGCTCAGATAGTGACGTTACACATGACATTTTGCAAGGAAAAGGGCTGCGTGATGATGCACACACAGAGCTCAGCACATGTAACGTCTAGGCAAGACGCGTAAAGAAACAGCATTTAAGGGAATAATGGGCTGAAAGTAAGCTGTACTCTAAGATCAAGCACAGAGATCACTCTGGAGATTTCTGGTGGGAGAATTACACTAAACCCTAGTATTGACGTCAGGTTAAAAGATATTCTAAATCAATTGGCATTTAAGGCTGCGTGACTGTTAGTGTGTCTGGAAAATGCAAAAACCTCGTTAACCCTCATGTGTGGGTCTTTAACTTTAAAATGTCTACCTCAATTTGATACTAGGAAGAAGATACTTAGGAAAGGAGTTTTTAGGCTACTAAGAAACAGCCAGATAGTGTATTTTCATTCTAAACAGGCTAGAATCTCAACTTTCATAAACAAATCCTTGATTTCTCCCCTGGGAAACAGCAGCCTACCTGTGTTTCTTGCTCATCCAGAGGACGCTGGAAGGACTCAAAGGAGAAATTACTTTTTTACAGTGTCACCCGATTTTTCCTTATTTCTGTGGGCCCCTTGCTATTTACCTTTCCCCGGGGACGTTTGAGAGCTGCCGCATACCCCTACATTAGCTGCTGCTTTTCATGTGGTGTTTACCCTTTCCAGCCTCTGAAAAGAGTTTAGATTATTTCCTGTTTCTTCAATCTGGGATGTGGTCACCCGGCTGTCTCCGATGCTTCCACTCCAGTAAATACCATTACGGTTTAATGACCCTCTATCATCCCTCTCCTGAGAGCAGATGGTGAGTGAACGCACACGCAGACAGCTCGAGATACACAACTTCATCAAATCTCCTCAAATCCATAATTTATACACAGGGAAGTTCATCAGCCATCTAACCTGATTAGGTTCTCATGCCCCACTTGCAAAAGTTACAGAGTTACTTCCAGAATTATTTCTAAAACCAGTGAGAGGTGAATCTAGCGTGTAAGGGATAAAAGAAGTTTTATTCGAAACTGGTGCCCATTAACGGCACCTTCAGCTGCACAAAACCTCAGAGCTGCGCCTAATGCTTTTCCGTGGGCAAGCTGACATGGAGCATTTCGCTCTTCGACACAAATTTATTAATCTTTTCTAAGTTCAGTTTCGAAAGAAATTCAAATAATCTTTTTAGAAACCAGTCCTTCATTCTGAGGAAGCCTGGACCACTTACTGACACCCACCAAGGGCTATAACAAATAAACTCGGCATCACGAAAGTATCACAACTCACTAAGCCGTGTCCCCTGTCTTTTTAGCTAAGAACAGAAGCTTTGTGTGTAAATCAGTGCACTTTTCAAGTTAATAAGATAAATGAAACCGCATATTTAAATACCCACACCACACTGAGGTATTTGAAACCAGTACTGCCTAAATTCCACCGTTCACAGCAATTTCAATTCTTTTTTTTTTTTTTTTAACATATCAAAAAATATTAGCGTAGCCTAATACAGAATGCCTTACAGCTCGACTTTTATTTTGTGCCATGCTCTTCCTCAAGACAACGCTCACAAATCAGAAAGCCCTGCAATATTTCCAGCATCGGCGCGGGGCAACATTGCTGATTTTGCACAACTCAGCAACTATCCTGTCGTCTGCCCTCCAATGTCATTTCTCTCCGCTGGTGAACGAACGCTCCCAGACAGTTGTGGGACAACCAATAGCTTTTTTTTTTTTTTATTAACTGCAGCTGCTTCGTTTTACTTGGGCAAAAAATTCAGGAAACTCTGTAGATTTTATCTAGGAGGACACCAATTCTATCCTGTGGACAACTTACAAGATGGCAATAGCGGATAGTCTCGAGTCTATATCCCTGATGAAAATCTAGGTCGATACCCTAGTTTCATCATATATTTCACACAGTAATCCATAAAGATGAAAACGGCAGAAAAGCAAAGTAATTTTATCTGTTCTAACAAATGCAACATGACACAAATATATTTGTTGAGCAGTATCTCATCTAGGTTTTTTACTTTTAATACCAATTTGCTTTTCTCCTTGCTTGTATGCTTTTGGATAGAATACTTGGTGTTTGTTTTGATTTTTTTTTTTGGTACTCTGTAAGCTTGGCAGACCAGAAGTTTCCTTTTGAAAAAGGTTAAAACAACAACAGAGCAGGTTTCCCTACAGGGAACAGGGCAAAGAAGGTGCCTGGCCAGCATCCCTCGGGCATTGCAGCTCCCTTTTTCAACAAACACACCCAGAGCTACGCCAAACAATGACACACTTCAACACGTCCGAATTCCCAGAAGAGCCGAAAGGGAATAGCTTGATCATTACTACGGCTAATTAGTAACCTTGCTTAGTGTCAGTCTCGCATTCAGCAGCCAAACACGCTTTACTAACTGCCTGCAACTCTTCCACAGATTACCCGGGCTCTGATTTTTCAGTGAACAGACCAAAGCACAAAGTGTCTTCACTGAACAGTTACCCCTGTCCGTGTAGTCATCATCCATGCACAGAAAGGTCATCCTTGTCTTTAGAAGGACCCTGCACTTCCCTCATAGTCATCGTTGCCAGGCTTTGACCGCGTACTTTGCGTACATCATTTCTTCTCACTTACTGAGACCCACCAAGCAGATGCCTGTACAGAAAATAGCAAAGATCCTGTGTTTTCAGCCGCCAAATCCTAGTACGCCTCTAGGGTGAGTGCTACACTTACTACAAAACTATGGGGTCTGCTTTTTATTATATAGTTTAGCCTATACTCAATTTTATTTTTAACATGTACAGGCACCAAAAGTAGCTCAAGGCAATTACCCCCTAAACATCTCTTCTCATTATGAATTATTCAAGTTTCATAATCATTTATACAGTAACTTACCAGTGCGTGTGACAGCTGTTCCCAAATTCCTCCCAGTGGTCTTACACTTGATATTTTTCCACATACACCACATCGTCTCTCCTCAGCATGAAGCTGTTTCTCCAAGTTTCATTTGACCACGGTCCTCTTGGACGTCTATTGCCCTATTTACATTTTCTTTGCAGAGCACTTGAATTTCTATCCCCTGATACAGGATTTCCTTCTGGCAAGTCTTAAATTTGTCTTCTTTAGTCCATTTGCCAACTGCCTGGGATAGTCAGCTTCTGTAAATTCTGCCATCTCCTTTAAAACCTAAACCACTGCCTTTTATATCTCGCCATAAGATGTACTTTATTTCTTTGGTATCCTTCGGATGCTTTCCTCTAACGTTAAATCACTGGTTTTCCTTACTCAAAACCAGGCTGATACTGGTGCAGCCCTTTGCTTTCTAAGCAAAACTACTTTATAGCTTCCTTGAGAATATGTACCTTTTAATTGTAGTAAAACAGATCTCTAACAAAGGCTTTCTGTGCAATAAATACTGGCAGGTCTTACCTGTGATTTATAGCTTGCCTCCTACCGTACAATAAAACTGTCTGCTGCACCACTGGAACTATTAACTAAGCAGTATTGAGCTGAACATTCAAAAATCTTCTGATTCATTGGTTCAAAGCCAAATGTATGATGTTGCTGAAGTCAATACATAAAATCGCAGCTAAGGAATTAACAGCTTAAAGAAATCAAAGATCCCTGTCACCGCCATACTCTGCATAAAAGAGGCTGGGTAGCTGGAAGTATACTTTGCTTTCAAATGGATGCACATTCCTAAGACGGAAAGAGCGCAGTAAAAAAAGGGCAGATCTTGCATCAGTGCTTCCTCTTAATTAGGTCTGACTTGTTCAGCTAGGCTATTGATACTTTGAAGCCCAAAAGCAACAGGATTTCCACTGAGCTTATAAAAAATTTAACTGTTTCATGGTTCAATATACTACACCGTATAAGTTTAATCAGAAGTGACATTACCAAAACCAAAGCAGAGAAAATCTGAAATGGTATCTATCGCCTACAGCAATAAAGGGATTCAAATTATGTGCAATAAAGCATTTAAAATGTAGAGAAAATAATGTTTTCTGGTATGTTCCTCAGCGGTTTAAGAATACCAGGGATTACTTTGTGCCATCTCTAAAGAAACCTTTCACTAAACATTTTTTACAGCCTACTTTTGAGTGGGAAGCTGGTAATTTCATATTTTATTCCACCTGCTGGCCGCTCCTATCCAGACCTCTCTCCTTTTCAGTTGCCACGCCTGCAGAAGAGGAGCACGGCGCAGGGAACCGCACGACAGATGCCCCGTGAGATGCAGGATCGGCCGCCCAAGGACCATCGGAGAGCTTCCCGTAGCAAATACTGGGACATTCCCAGCACTTCCAGCCTGGAGGTGCCCTTCCCAGCTCCGGGCAGGAGCCACGTCCTTACAGGACACCCACACGCTTCCGTGCTTCTCCTAACTTCATCTATTGCTCTTTATAAGCCCAGTCAAGTCACTCCTTCGCTTGACCCTGCCGTGCTGCTGCTGCTCCGCAGCGCGGCTCTCACTGCACTTCTCTCCAAATTCTCCCCTTGCACACTTCTGATCCCACACAAACTCTTTGCTTTCAAACACACCAGAACACGGTGGTTTGCTGGGAGCCACGTTGTTAGCCACCCCACGCACAGCATGGGGAATATTTTCTAGTAATTCGACGTTTGCTTTCAATAAAGCTAGGCTGTGTTTGGCAAGGGCACTGCAACTGCTTTAGTTATCCAGGTTTTGAAACAGGTTTCAAATTTTTCCTTCATAAATAACAGCAAAAGGCTCAGTATTTTTGTTCTTTAATGCTAGCCAGAAACGGAGGAGATTACCCCATAGCTAATTCTAGCAGCAAAATGAACTTGGTTTCTCTGTTTAAAGTAAAAGCAAGGTAAGTGACAGGCCTAAAAGTATTATTTAGAGAATTCACACTATAGTGGTAAAGTTTTGCCTAATTGTGCTAGGGAAGTTTGGCAATGGGGCCAAGCAACAAGATAAAAGCTGTCTTTCTTGTGAAAGCAAGACCTCAGTGTGGGTTTGTTTATTTATTTATGCTTTTAAAGGAAAATGTATTTATTTGCTGAAGCCTGACACGTTACTAAGTACACTGGTTTTCACTAATGTGATGCATGCTGAAGCAGTGCCCCATTCTTTCCTGCATCTGCTTATAATCATTATAGAAATGCTGAAATTACAACATTCCTAAGAAAATAAATTATCATCATAATAGTCACATCAGCCCTTTCACTGGTGCTCACGGGGGATGCCTTTTATTCTGAAACGAGGGCAACTTCTTCTTTCAATTAGGAAAAAAATGCTGAAAACAACAAACCTTAAACACACTCATTGCACACGCTTAATTCAGACCTACTGTTTTCTGTGGAAGCAGAAAGCTTCATAACAAAACCCCAGTGTACCTTTGCAGGGTAGGATGCCAACTCCCTCAGGTACCTACCTAATATTGCATTGATATTTCACCATCTCAGCTTCCTACATGTGACATTTTCCTTATTCTACCCCTTGGGCTCCTTGGCTCCCGGAATATCTGTAGCACATAGGTAACCAGATACTGCTTTTTCTTCCTGTGCTGTTCTCCTCAGCCAAATCTAATGAGAATATACCCTGTCCTGACTAGCGAGACACTTCTGTACTTCACAGCCTGTGGTCTTCTCTGCTTTGAGACTTATTGCCTACTCAGGAGAAAAATTACCTGCTCTTTTGTACGTACCGTCTGCGCTGCAGAGTTTGACACAACTTGGGCAACTGCTCCGGCCCTCAAATAAGACCCATTTGGCTAAAACTTTGATCTTTAGCCAGAAGAAAACAACGTCCAGAGACAGAGTGTTTCAACCAGGGTGTTGAAAAGCACGTGAAACTGCAAAGCGACATTTACTAACGTCACGCAACGCACTCCCCCCCCCCCCCCCCAAACCTGTACACCTGGATACAGGCTGTTATCAACCTTAAATGTCACTTAGAAATCGCATGGTCTTGCAAAAATCCACGGCAGAACCCAAACGTGAGGTTAGTATTAGAGGTATTGACTCGTGCTTTTGGCCAGACAGGGTCCGGTAGGCTGAAGTGAGCATCAGTGCGTGGAGCAGAACGGTCCAGCTCTTCGCCATCGACGGGTACCGCAAAAGTGCGACGACAATCCTTTCTGTAAGCGCAGCATTAGCTTAATGCATCTTTGTCAGCAATTTCAGTTGCTCAGAGTATTCTTAGAGCTTCCTGCTTTATTTCATTAGGCATTGGGTCATCTAGGCACCTGGAAGCATTTGTAAGAATAAAAGCAAATACTTCAAAAGTTTCGGCCATTTATCACCCAACTCCAATTTTTGCTTTCATAAAGTCTTCCTGGGCGAAGCATGTGCTGTGCGCACTTCTCAGCATTTAAACGAAACCAATCAATACTGCTGACATTCTATCAACAAAGCCACAAACAGCTCCAAAAGTTTCAAAGCACAGTGAAAGGCATCAGGCACTGCACTTTCCCACCCTCCAGCCCGATAGCTCCAGTGAACGGCTGCTCTGTCAACAAGTAACTTCTATATTCTAGTGGGGAACACCACAGCCAGAAAAATTCTACTTATGCTAAATAATTTGTCCTACTTTCGTCCCTGATACACCCAGCTGAACTGCTCATTCTTGCCCTTAAAGAGTTTTATTGATGCTTAGCTCCGAGACGACGCAGCGCTCTCCTACGCGACAAGATCTTTAACTTTTGCAGAAAGCGTTTGGTCTAAAGGACAGATAATTTGCTTAAATGAATCAATTACGTGCCTGTAAAAGAAAAGCCAAAGGAACCGCCGAGCCCTGAGCAGCCGACTCTGTCTCACCCGCTTGCTTCAGCGAAGAGTAGCAGAACAGAAAACCAGGAGCAGCTGGGCAGGGCCCCGTCCGCAGGCAGCCGTGGAGGGAAACCAGTACGTCCAGCGCTGTGGAGCAAACTGGCCCAGTTTCTCTTTATGTACTGCAGCGAATCAGCCACAGGACCCGCTCCCCGCAAGCCCCCTGGCTCGCCCCCGCCGCCGTGTCCTCCGCACCCAGGACGGACGGACGGCAGCCAGGCTGCTCCGCTCCCCGGGGACTCCCGCAAACCCTGCGAGGGAGCGGTGCCCAGCCCTCCCCGGGCACCCAGCACCCCTCCCCGCCGAGGAGAACCACCCTGCTCGCTCCTCCGCTGCTGGGAACCTAGGAAAAATGGGGTAGAAAACGCAAACCACAGCCTCTACTCACTCGCAGGTTTCAGGGCGGGCTGTAATCCTGGCACCGCCGAGAGGTGATTAGAGAAATCCCTGTAATTAAACTGCTGTGCACCCGTGTAGGCTGATGGTTAACTTCCCTTCACGTTCTTCGCAGGTTTAATCTTTGGGGAGCAGAGCCTTCTTGAAGTCTCCCCTCCCAAGACACCAACAGAAAAAACCCTTCATACATCGTTATGTTTTTTTCAGGATTTTTTTTTTTTTTAAATCTCGGCGAGGGCAGCTATATAGATGTGTCTTTCTCCTACATCCAATGCAGATTTATTGCTTTATGCATGTTTTATTTAAGCACCAAATCCACTAGTTCGTAATGGTCAACATAACAAATATTTAATTGCCACATTTATTTTTAAGTAAACAGAATCTTTCCCCATGGTCCTTTTGAATCAGTTAAGACTGCACTTCAACCTTCCCCACACAGCCTGAGGAACAACACGCTGCACTGCACGTGTAATAACTAAATTTGCACACTTGTGGATGTACATAAACACGTACATCAAACAGATGGGGAGAAATAGTTAAGGAAAAGCCAGGATGGAGAGTCGCCAAAGGGAGCAGCTGGAGGCCACCTGCAGTACTCTCACCCCCAGTCCAGAGGATGCCCAGGGACACAGAGCCCAGACTCAGCACAGCCACTCCCAGGCTGCCAGTGGAACCACCAGTTCCATCAGGAACCACCAGTGCCTTAAGGAAACCGCTTCCAGGGCTTCAACAAAAGCAATATTTACTTTACGCAATACATGCTGGAGTAAATCAAAGCCGTTCACTTGAGATACAGGAGCGGACTGGGACTGAGCTCGTCAAAAGTGATACACAAGTGGACCAGCACCCAGCTTCCACACGGTCTTTAGTAAAGGTGATTTGTATGGTCTGAAGAGAAACCAGAGCCATCTGGTAACCAGGTAATCAGAGGAACCAGGGCTGAAAAGAATATAGGGGGCAGCTTTTGGCAGGCAGGCAGGCGAATCGGTGCAGTGCTCACAGTACGTTGCCTGGGATTACGGCATTCCGAATTGAGAGCAGAATACGCGTTTCAATTTTGTGTGTGTGTCAATTAGATACCTATGTCTGCATTCACTTACTATAAAATAAAAACTATATTATTCCATTTTTAATATAATACTCTGAAATGGCAGTTTTTGAAAAGATAACCACGCTTTTATTATAACTTTATGTAAATTGCCATAGATCCAGTGAATTCAATTAACTGAACTGAATTCCAATTTGTTGAGAATCCTGGTCCAATAATTCAAAAATTGCATTTCTTGAACATTTTTTAATTGACCGGTGCTTACAAAGCTGTCATTTCTATTTTTACTATTGTTACGTAGCTGTCAGCATACATATTTCATAGAAACTGTGAGATGCCCACAAAAGCAGGTTAATTAAGGAGTTCTCGTACATCCCAGTCATATTAACAAGCAGACCCCATGAACAAACAAAAAGTGAAGCAAATGAAAATATCCTGAAGTATTTATCCAGTAATAAAATGGAAATAAAGCATTTAATTGCCTTTAAGTTCTGTTCAGACTTCATTTCCTTAGCAATTATATAGATTCATTTTTCGTTGTTCTCTGGGTTGGATTCACTGTGGTGCCCTGTGACTCATATTTGTTTCTAAATGGTGGTGGTAATTGGGAGACACAACTCCTTCTAGTTCTGTTTATCCCTGTTGGGATGTATTTCCTTGGAGACAGGCTATCAAAGACAGGAAGACTTGTATCTAAGTTGTATGATGTCTCAATTATTTCTTTAGAGTAGCGCTCATTGCAATAAAGGAAACACAGCATCACTGAAAACAAAGCACGTATTCATTATTAAATCATTCCATAGGTATAAGAAAGTCCAATAAAACAGGAATGGATGGATCCTGTGTAAGAGAACGCTATCAGAGGAGTGGAAAAAAAGAGAAATAACCACATTCAGTGATTCAAAACAAAGTGTTGCAGTCCAATAATCAAACCACAGCATCTCGCCTAGCAAGGTTTTCAATTCCTGGTTTTGTGGGGCTGCGTAAAGCAAGGGATGCTTCTGCTATTCGAGCATTGTGGCGATGCTCAGGGAGCCTGAAGA
Organism: Leptosomus discolor; assembly: GCF_034619465.1. Taxonomy (NCBI): domain Eukaryota; kingdom Metazoa; phylum Chordata; class Aves; order Leptosomiformes; family Leptosomidae; genus Leptosomus; species Leptosomus discolor. The sequence goes on from NC_141399.1 coordinate 2,949,174, forward strand.
GAAGCGAGGAGCTACTTAGAGTACCACAAGCCCAGCAAAACCGTGGACAACCCTCCCAGGTGCTGCAGAGGCTGAAAGCCCCTTGCCCGAGCGCTGCTTCGTCCCAGCAGCACCAGGCTGTCACCTAACCCTGGCTGTGCTCCCTCCCACCTCTCTCTCATAAACCAACGGTAATTCCTTTGCTAAAGGTGCAGCCCTCCCCTAAAACAAACTTTACACCCAGCAAGCTCACACTTGTTCGCTAAAACCCTCTCCCCCCGTTACTGAAGTGCGTTTCAAGTTTTCCAGAAGTTTTGGGTCTCTGATGAAGGACAGATTCTCCTGTTGGGAGTAAATCAGCTTCGAAGTGTCATTTCTGCCCTTGCAGTTTGGGTGAAGGAGGCTATACTCTCGGATAGTTATCTGGTTTTATGGTGATGAATTAAAACAAAAATTATTGAAGAATCCAGGTGAGGAAAAAAATGACCCCGTGATTAATAAACGATACCAAGCGACAGGATCTGTGGTTCCATTTCTCGGTCTCTTTTAAACGGTTTAACAACCCACACGTACCAATCTGGGCTCAGAGAAAACAGTTTGGCACAAAAGATCTAGGCCACCGTTAGGAGAGAAAGTAAGTTTTGCAGTGACAAGGTCCTTTACCCCTCGGGCACCAGCTAAGCCCCCTCAACCAAAACAAGGGGAGAAGGCTTGAAGGGTAGACACCAGGCAGACCCTGCCCTGCCAGACAGGTCCCCCCCATACACCCCCTGCAACAAACCATCCTGCCCCACCATCCACCACCTCTTACCCCTTTCTAACGAGAACAAGCGCTAGAGCGGGAGGGAACATCCCTGTTCGGCCACGCCAAGACCCCCGAGAGCTCTGACCTGCTCGTTCGCCCGGGCAGCGCAGCACCGTGCTGCGCTTCCGCCGGGATCACCCACTCGGGATCCACCTCGGCGTGCCGACAGCATTTCTGCAGAACAGCAACCTTTGTGCCAAAAAGCCTTAGAAAATTTTAAAATAAAAGTGGTCGCGGTGCGCGTGTCCTCCCCCAATTTGTTTCGTATGTCCCACCCCATGGAATTACTGCACTGTCCACCGGAGGTGATGGCTCGCTGCATCCTGGTCCTTCCTGTGGAAGATGGGAAGGTGAAGTTGTAGAGCATGTAAAAAAAAGAGGGTGAGGTCATTATGGGAGACAGAACAACGCTCTCTTTTTATGGCAATCTTAGATTTAAATAACATAAGATTCAGAAAGCAAAAGGAGACAGAAGGGCTGCGGACAATGCTACGACAAGCCAGCACTTGCTCCCTTGATAGTACGCATCCACCACAGATCCCTTCAGCTTGGTGGAGGCAAGGATGCTGAATAAGGAACACAATTCAAGTGCCAGATTCCTTTCCAGAACGTTTTTTGTTGTTGTTGTAAATGCCATTAAGGAATTCCTTGCTAGGAGCAACATATACAGGAAAACATTCAAAGTACAATCTTTATTCTTTTATGATTCAGCTAAGTTGCTTCCAGTAAATAAGAGAAGTCAAGAATAACTTTAATTACTCAGCTTCAGCAAGTTCTCCCATAAAAGATGAGAGCTATCAACTGCGAGTATATACTGTATGAGTAAAGAAATCATACTGGGAGATTCACAAAAAAAGCACTTATGTTTAGAAAAAGAAGGAAAATTACCCTATGTGTTATTTTACACTATATAAAGATGATGGTCATGAAAGGGTAGACTTATTCTCTCTTACTTCTTTCATGACTTACCAAATAGATCAGAGTCATCAAAGCCAGAATAGCGATGCTTGGCAAAGCTCATTCTTTTAATGCTACCCGTATTTTTCTCCCATTAAGACTTGAACAAATAACATTTCTAAGACTATCAGAAAATATTGAACTGTTAAGATAACTGGTTCATCATGCCACCAAAACAAAAAGTGTGCTTTTTTGAATCTGCAAATGTTTCGTTTCATAACAGAAAAATAACTTATAAAAAGACAAAGCTGAATGCCAAACAAAAGCTAATGCAAGTCAGCAAGTCTCAATATGGCAACGCTAAGATGAATGGTTTGTCCCTTCTGTATTATTTATTGTGCCTTTGTATCTATGAATTCCAAACTATCTATTACCAGAGCTGGTGCCCACACTCAATTTGTACAATATTGTGACAGTCAGTTGTTTCCATCATTCCTAAAAGCCACTTCAACTGATGCTGATGTTAATGCACTAATATCAAAGTTAGGATTTATGCTACCTCCTACATACGCTGTAATTGTGTATGAAAGGGAAGCCACTATGCTAGGGAATTACTTTTGCTCACTTTTTCAAGCAAACAAGACCTCGAATTGCTAATTGTTAAGACTATGCATTTTAGATAATTGCCAATTACGGTATTTGAAGTGTAAGTGATTGTTAAATGTGCTGTTTGGCTAATGCCCAGAAAGCCAACGTGATATCATGGATAATTATAGACAGTTTAATTGCTTCAGGTCTTTTAATCGGCAAAGTACACGCATGATGAGAGACAGGATGAAACTGAAAGGTCCGCTGAGCCAGGGGGGCCTCCAAAATCGCATGCCACGAGCTGACCCTCTGTATTTTGGGTTCATTCTGTAGGGACCACAGTAGGATAAAAGGCGACAATATAGTTTTCAAAAGAAAGACCTAACCTGTCCTACGCCTACAGCTAGTCTTTGCTCGTGAGAAATTCATCTGCCTGTCTGCCAAAAGCTGCCTCCTATATTCTTCTCAGCCCTATACGTGACACAGACATGAACTCCTGCAGAGGCATTGTCACTGCATCTTGTACCTATCCATCCGTCTTCTGGGGAGCTGCCCGTTTCATCTGGTAGGAAAGGTTCCCAAGAAGCAGTCACGGCAGCGGTTAGACGCGGCAGAGCAAGAGCCTGCAGAGTATTCCTGCCTGCAGAGTATTCCTGCCTGCAGAGTATTCGTGCCTGCAAGTTCTCCTAGATGGCAACGAAGTTTTGAGTAAGGATTACAGAACGGGGCTCACGAAGGGAGTGCAGCCAGCAGATGGAGTGCAGCAGCCTTTGCGACTCGAATAACTCTGTTCTAGCACTCGTTGACAATTCATTAAACTCCCATCCCCAAAGTTATTGGAGGAATTTAAAGCTCACGAAACAAGTCAAGATTGGCAGATGCAAAAATACGAGTCCTCCTTTCACCCGCAGAGAGGTGACGGCAAAAATCCCTCATGCTGGTTTGCGCATCTCCCTCATTTCTGCGTTTCTCTCGCCAGCGGCTAAAGGGTGGCGCTTCTAAAATACCATTCTGCTAATAAAATATATTGCTGGCCTTCCTGCACAACAGCCTTTAGTCACTCGGAGCAGCAGCTTGGCACCAAGGTAATCGGAAGCGCATCAGTTTCCCCCGCACAGGAGCCTGCTGCACGTGTCTCCACTCGACTGCGGGACAATGGATCACTTTAAACATTTCTACTTCTTTGGGTTTTTTTTTTAAAAAAATATCCCCTCATTATCTCAAGTTAAAAATATTTTCCCAGGATCCATTCCAGTTCGTCAGTGATCACAAGACGCGCACGGAAAATGGCGCTAATTTGCATTGTCATACGTTGAGGCTTCTAACGAAGGAATGCACTCGGCGTAGATGAAAATGTTACCAGGTGCACGAGGGTATTTTCTGGAAGCTTTACACGGTGATAAATGGCCATACAAAAGCAGTACAGAGGATCAGCAGGTCAACAGTCGCTTCTAAGGTACTGCTCTTAATCCTCAGAAAAATGTCTGAAGGCACCGGAGACCTCCACACAGCTCTAACAGCCAGCAGCCACGCAAGGGGAAGGCAGGACTATATAAAAGAATAACACAAAAGTATGTAAAAGGTAGATAAATCAAACACAAAGCACTTCACAGCGACGAACCCAAGCCATGAGCTGCAGCAGCAACTGTAAAGCAGCGACGAACAGGGCTGCAGAGGCAGGAGGAGACACGTCCAGGAGGGACGCGACTGCCCGAAGCACCAAAGGAGACGGTCCCCCAGAGCCAGAGGTGATGGGCCCAAGGGTCTGGCCTGCAACCTGAACTGGAGAGGTTCCTAAAAATGAAAACCTGGCTGTTGTTTTGGCTTCAGTTTGTGAAAAAATGTGGATGGACCCTCATTAAGGCAGGCAGTCTATCAGCACACACCCTCCAACGTGCTTTCCGCTGACATTTCAGCCTCGCAAACGCTGGCTGACATCAGAAGTGTTTCGTTTTTAAAACTTCAAAGTCGTATTTTTATTTAAGGAATAACTGGTTAAATTGCAGGATCCTCGATAGCCTTACAAAGATGACTGTGTTGCTCAGAATAAGCCATTTCTAAGATCTTCCACTTGCTGCTGTCGCTTCACGTTCTGCAGCATCTTTGCTATAACTTCCCTGTGCTCATTTCATTATAGGAGATGCTTTTCAGGAAGATAATGAAAAATGCTGAAGGTTTGGGTCCTAAAGTAATCTAATCTGTCTTTTTGAGATGTTAGATCTCCCTGTGACTTTGTTTCTATTTTTGAAAAACTGATTTATCTTCCTTCTCAGAATACTACCAGATTTAATTCCAGTGTCTGTAAATTCAAGATCTTTGAAGTATTTTGAGTCCCCTTAGAGAATTATAGCTTTATAAGTTTGTGCTAGCTAAAGCATCTAACAAAAAAAAACCCTCGCTAGGATATTACAGTAATGATTGTCAACCTGGGTTACGCTTAACGGGTTTAAACGCTGACAAAATGCTGCAAGAATCTTCCACAACTCACTCTGAACTCCTTTTTGTATTTAACAGGTGGCCTGTAAATGACCACAAATACGTATTTTCTTTGTTTACTCCTTATTTACCTGGAATTCAGCAACGCCCTTCCTACGGGTGCGCTTTGGGAAGCACATCCCATGCCGGGGCAGCCAGAGCAGAAGGGCAGGAGGGAAGTGGGGGGGCTCCAGGGGGTCCGAGGGGGGCGATGCCACCGCTTCCCTCTGCGCTGTGAGAGGGCATCCCCGCAGCCAAGCCAACAACTCTCTAATAAATTTGCATACACACCCTGCCACACGCACGCAAAAAGACAACCTAAATAAACCCTGATCTGAGGTTTGGTTTAATTTCTAAGTTTGTGGTTTCCTCACGTGAAACAGAACCCATCATTTCAGGTCTCTGAACGGTTCTGGTTTTAAAACATTACTGTTTCAAGAACTTCACACTACGGTTTTGTGCTCAGTTTTGCACAGGCTTGCAGAACCTGCAAACCTGAATGCCTTCCGGAGACTGCAAACATGAGAAGAAAAAATAAAGGACCAATACAGGCGAAACAAGCCACTACCATGAACTTACATTATGAATTTTTAAAAATATATGGATGTATACACATAGGTACATAGATACATATCGAAATAACTAACTGGATTGCAGAAAGTCTTCTGAAACCGTCTCCTGATTACAGTAGCCATTAAAAATGTTGGAATTGCAGGATATTGCTTTGTAGAGAAAAAGAAATACATTGAATCACAGAGTCAAGGTGCGGTCGGGCAGGGTGCTGAACAACCTCTTCTCGCCCAGGCTCCCTTTCCCACAAAAGGCTGGACCAGATGACCTTTGGCGGTCCCTTCCAACCTGGGCTGTTCTAGTGTTCTTTCACCATGGCCAGTGCCCAGATCTCTTTGGGGTTCACCAAGCCCCCAACCCTCCCTGCTGCTGGGAGTCCCCATCCTTCCTCTCCAACCAGGCCTACCCATCTCCTACCCCAAATCTCCCTCGTCCTCACAGTGACCGCATCAGAACGGATGCGAGAGCAGCTCCCTGCCCTGTGCTACCCCGAAGACTTCCATTTCACACGTGCCGCCATGGCCAGGGTGGGCTGAGCCTGAACTTGCATGATGGCACCTTGGCAGTCATTTAGTTCTCCTAATGGCATCTACTTTATGCAAAACTGCAGAAATTAGAGCTGGAAAAGATACATTAGGTGAATTATGCTGAACGACTGGAATGGGATGGGATAGATAGAAATAACTGGTTTAGCATCTCCTATCATAGTGTACTTCTGATGAGTCACAGGAATGTTGGGAGAGTTGTGTTCTAGGAAGAAAATATCAAAGAAAGGGGAACAAAGTCATTCTACTTAAAAAAATCCTACCAGACTTTAAAATACAGTAACTCTATGACCATTTTTCAAATCACTATTCCCCAAATGCCTGAATTATCTCCAGCTATGATGAATTATATCTTCTTTCCACCCTTTCACTGAGAAGCAATGGACCTGTCACCACCTCCTTAAGATAACATGCTACAGTTCTGTAAATCTCACTCTCAGAAAACTTTCTCCATTGTCATGTTTTCTTAATTATATTTTCACCTTTCACTCAGTCATACTCCTCTTTGTACAAGTCTAAATGGATGCTTTTCCAGCTTGCGGCTTTTCTCGGATGGCTCTTGTCGTTTTGATTTTCAAAGGGGCTGCTACTCCCCGTTCGGTTTTGCCTGTGAAACTCTGGAAGATCATGGGGTTTCTCAGGTGTAACTAAGCGAAGAATTTGTCCTGCAGATTCTTTATTACTGATGGAAATGCAGAAGGCCAGAAAGATCATCACAGCTTGAGCTTCAGAGCTCACATGGCGTTGGTAAAGCTAGCAGCTAGGAGAATGAAAAATACCTTTTCCCTGTAAACTGAGCAGATTGAGGAACAATAAAGCATGAAATCACACACTGTACCACTTACAGACATTTCTTAGAAGCGCATTTTGATATAAAATACAATACAGCTATTTTTCAACTGTCCTAGCCTGGACATTTTGTTTAGAGCCAACAACACACAACAGATTTTGAGTCCCGTTCACTTTGCCTACAGCTGTCTGTGGCAAAGCTGAAATTCTCTTCTTCACCTTAAAGCTGATTTCCTGTGGAAGCACCGGTGCTTTAAGCCTGATGATGGAAAGCCAGGCTACATGCAGATGCTAGAAACATTATCTGGAGGTGAAAAGAAGGTATGCTCGCGTTGCAGGCTTAGATCGACCTCAACCCGCTTGTCTTTGAACTGCTCCGTTCTCAGACCCCAGACCTAAGCCTCTCGACTCTGGATTTGAAACCCTTTGCTATCCCAGGATCAGCAGCGTGTCTATACAAGTTGAAAGCTTAAACATAGCACAGTTCAGGTATCTCCAGGCTGCTTTTGCTGTGAATTTTCAGAGTTTTTTTTCCAAATACACTTACCCTTAGACACCACCTACTTCCCAGCCCCACCAGAGCTCATCTTCCACTTTGCAGGTTGTCAAATGGCGGCTTAGAGATTTGGAAAAAAAAAAAAAAAAAAGACCCTCTGTGAAGTTTTAATATAAATGTTAGTGGGTTGCTAAGAATTAGTAATAGTCTATGGTTATGCAGAAGACAATGAGAATCAAACCCCTACAGAGGCTGAGAAAGCTACGTAAAGCATTGCTTCTCTGGATCTCTTCCTGTCTGCTGCTACTTATCTAACCACAGTTCTACAATACAATCACTAAGGCTGTTAAGGCAGCATTTAGTGACAAAAGCAAGCAGAACCGATGCTACATTAACCACACTTAGCACGTACTAATAGTACGTTGCAAATCATTTATAATCGTTTTATTACGAGTCTGAACGTCAGACAACACTGAGAAACCAGACTATCTGAGGCCAAAGGGAGAGCTGCGTCACCTCTGTCACCTGCCTGACTTGGTGGTGGCCCTGGACCAAGGGTTCAGACACAGTGAGCACAAACCCAGGGAGCTGCAGCGCTGCCAGCCCCGGTGCTAAGAGGAGGCTCAATCTCACCCTCCAGCCTTCCCTGATCTGGCGCTTCTGGACACCGCGGTTAAACCTGGCATAAACTGCGGGACCAACGCACCTCCCACCGAAACAAACCCCTGTGGTTACACAGCACTAGTCAAAGGACTAAGTGCAACACACCTCCTCGTCTTTTCTTGCTGCAGATCTTACAGTTTGGCACTGTATACCTAAAAGAAGAATTCAAAGATGCAGCAAAGATCTGAACAGAGTTAATGAAGACTTTTTGGACAACCAAGCTGGTGAACATGACGCTGACAAACCTGGGACACTAATTCCAGTTCCACCATCAACTTCTACTAGTTTATCTAAAAAGTAAAATAAAAAAGAAGAACTGAGTAAGAGCACCAGATAGATTACATCATATAAATAGATTATGGCTGATTTCCTGTTTATGATCAATTACATTAAGAAAATATAGCCATTAATTTATGCCTGTGATGGAGAAAAGTTGCAATGAGTCAATATACCTTGATAGAACTGATAGTGTCATCTATAAGAAGGAAAGTGTGATATTACCAGAGTAGCAAATGTAAAGTACTCTGAAATACGCAAATTATGGTTTGATGTAAGAGATTCCACCCAGAAAAGACTGGCTATCAGATTTAAAACTCATCTCAGAGACAAACAGAGGGTTGATACACACTGAGATATGGCCAGTGAAGGGCCATGAGGGTGCAGGACCTTTGCAGGCAGTGCTGCTCCAGCTCTCCTGGAAGATTTCACCGAGCACCTGAAGACTTTGCTGCCGACACTAAAATGAAAAGTACTGGATTCTCTTACTTGAAAGGTAATTCCCTTAAAGTCAAACATCTTACAACCCACCAGCTCTTTCTGTCTGAAACAGCCCAGCTCTCCCCACGGTAGGTCAGACGTGGGACGAGGCAGAAGGAAAGAGAAGGGTTTTAACATCACACAGAGCGGAGAGCGTGGCAAGAACACAACCCCAGCTCCTATTCTTACCCATTAAAGTTCTCATCCCAGAAGCAGCAAACCCCACGGATCCTACACACATATGTTTAAGAACACGGCACACCATGTGCCCTCAGAAAATTCCATGGGTGAGACCAGGCAGCGTGGACAGGAACAAGCTTGCCCAGAGCCCATAAACGACAGACATCTGCTTATTAGTGGAAGAATATTCTTTGCAAAACAGCTTCTACACCTCTAAACTTGATTCTAATAGAAGACCCAAAAATGCCCGGGTTGTCAACGAGAGCTCACGAGTTTGAAGGACTCAAAACACTGCCTTCAGCAAACCAACCTTACACCCAACCTGCAGCCCTCTTGAACGCTGCTGTTTTAAAACCTGAAGAAGAATAAGGGAACAAAAAACTTTTATTTTTTTTTCTTTCTTCCTTTCTTTTTCTCAATTCCACTAGTTCTAATGAAAGCTGTAACTTCTGCCAATGAACCGCATCTAAAATCTACACAGAGAGCTTCGCTGTCTTCCAGAGAGGCCGAACGTCCAACACCAGTGAAGAGCAGGACATACCTTCACATCTCAACTACTACAAATCCTTTAATAAATGGGATTGGGGGAGGCTTCTTGTTGCTTTTCAATACACTGAAGTACTTCAGGAATTTTAGGACTAGTCTGAAGATTATTTGATTGGCTTAGAAATATAGCAATTATATCTGAAACTATAGTATGAAAACCAAACAATGTCAACAGGAGGAGAAAAAATTTGAAAGAGATACAAGAAGATCACAGAAAATGTGAGGCTTAGATGTAAAGATCTCCACAGACCACCGTGGGTAAGTTCAGAAAGAGCTACAAAGGACTAATTTAAGGAGTTTTCTGTAAATGAAAATAGGCACCACTTTATAAAGAGATAATTATTGAGCTGTGATTGCAAGATTGTAATCACAAAGGCTGATACAAAGAAAATACAAAGACGAAGCTTTAGATGTGGCAAAAAGATGACTATTATTTCAATCAAGGTGACAGCACTGCGATTAATAAAGCCGAGCGCAACGTCTCTGGGTATAAACAAGCTGATGAGAGGAAATAATGAAAAGCCTACCACGGAAAAGTAGAGTTGCAATATAAACCCAGAGAAGCAACATGAAAAGCTTGCATTAATTTTTGAAAAAGGAAGTAATGCAAGAGTACAGTTGTTTGGGCAAGTCAAATGCAAGATAATTAGCACAGAAGGTAATGTAAGTCCTATGATCTCTGTGACACTTCAGCTTACTTAATTTACTTTTATGTAAAGAAATTATTTTTACAAGATCTAGTCTATTGTTCAGACTGAGCTGAGCAGAAATAAAAACAGAAAAAAAATGGGTATAGCAGAAAGGTGCCCATCAGGAAGATGGGAAGAGAAATGATACAGCAGTAAAGGGAAAGCAGAAAAACACATTTTAGGTTTTTTTTTCTTTAAAATAAGGCAAGCAAACCAAAAACCCAAACGAAAGCAAACTGAAAAAGCTGCTTGGTAACAGGAATACAAACATAGACTGAAGGCATCCAGGAAGGAAGACTCTAAAAGCCAAACCCTTGTGCTTCGGTGCGTGGTGAGGCTGAAGAGCCGTGCAGGGCAGAGCGATGCTCTCACCTGGCCCTGGGCAGCCCCACAGCCCTGACTCAGTGCCGGCAAGACGTCCCTGGTTAGGGTAGGAAGAGGAAACGCATCTGGCTATGGTATGATAGCTATGAGAAAGCACTATTTAACTAACACTGGAGACAAAATGCTGAGAAATAACAACAGGGACCTTTTGCCTGGGCTGCTCAGTTCTCCCTATCAGATTTATCTGAATTTCTCCTCCTAAAAAAGTCGCTTCAGACTAAATCTCAAAGCAGCACTGGCTTCTTGACGGAAATTTTTTGTAACCGCTAAATAGGGTTATCTGGTTTGTTACGCCTAACGTTGGGTGAGGCTTTGATAACCCATCGCCTTGGTGAGGAACGAAGCCATGAAGGGGGTTTATTGCAGCTCCAGCTCTGTATGACCAGGGTGAGAGAGTCCCGACACCTTTTGCGGGACAACAGGGCTATCATGGAGCCACTGAGTCTTTTCAGGAGCTTCTTCCCACTGTCATTAAGGCCAGTGAATCCTGCTTTAATAGGAGCTGATGAAGATTGAATGAGAGTATTTACAGACAGGTGAAGGTTCAACCATCGAACATGCTCTAGCTTATCAAGACATCTGCAGGTCCATTTGGAGTACATGATAACCAACGGCACGTGGGCCAGTTTTTTCCTAAAATCTGTTCAGTAGATCAGAGCTAGGGATAAAAGAATACCATTGAAGGAACACTTAAGGAATAACTAGTTTGGCTTGTCTTTGTTCTGAAACAATACGGCCACTGGATCAGCAGCGGTAAAGCACGATGCTCCGTACTGGTGACGAGCGAAATCCACAGAGGGGGGCTCATCTTCATCTCGGCTGAGTAACTGATGGTGGGAAACGAAGCTTTACATTTTCACGCACATTTGAAATAGCTCAATTATTGTTTCTGTTTGCACAGGATCTACAGACTCCAGCCATTAACTAGGTGTGCTGGGCAAAGCGTGGACACCAAAGGGAAAGACGGTCCCTCTCCTGATCAGCTGTAACTCTTACAGAGGGGACAAAACAGAATAAAGACAGAAAAAAAAAAAAAAAAAGACAAAACACATAGAAGTGATCCAAGGAACAGCAAAACAGATTTTGTCAGTACAACAAATAAATCCTTTTTATAAACATAAATATCAAATTTACCATTGCTAAATCGCGTAACATGAAACAGGTATGCTGCCCACATAAGTAATAGCTATTAAAAAAATTCTGTGACCAACATTTCAAAATAACAGATTTCAAACTACTCATCTGAAGTCATGCAATACTAAGAGAAAAGAGAATAGAAACAAGAACTGAATATTTTGTGATGTACCAAATATATTTAGTATTGTCTTAGCAATCGAGCACTTCAGAGAAATTATGGCTGGATGAAAGGGCACGAAAACGGCCACTGTCACTTTAGTTCTTGCTACTGTCAATGGCTGGTAACATTTAGGGGCGAGAGGCACAAAAGGGTGTGCTATCCAGAGGGGAAATGGGCGAAAAGACCCAAGACTCCCACTGATACTGAAGGCCAAGAGCACAAGAAAACAGCCAGCATGCTATTTTTCAAACAAGTAAAACTCAATAGTTATCAACTACTTCAGATCGTAACATTGTGCCTTGGCTTTCCTCATTTCCTTACCCTCCAAAATCTGAATTCTCCTGCATTTAAGTTTCTGTGAAGTCATCATTTTCCATTAACACAGTGAAATCGAGTTCTTACTTCAAACAACATGAATTTCAACCATCTTCAAACTCTAGGCTTCCAGATGTCCATGTCTTTCTTTCTATGCTTCCACAGACACAGTAAGAATATAATTTATCTGAACAAGAAAGTGACAGATTTCAGGCTAGTTTTTGTTCACTGAATTATCCCCGGTTCCCGAGAACATCACTGATTATCAGAATAATTTCAGATTTTCTTTAAATATACTTTCCCTAATGTCACATAAAGTCTCTGAATGTCAAAATGTGCTTTATTAATAGAAAAAAAAAGAAATCACTAGGAGCATTTAGGTTCATCAAGCGACGAATGCTCCCTTTGATACGAGCACGGTGCACCTGCAATAATTACTGGAGAGAGATTAGCAAGCCTCCTCTATGCTCCAACGGCTTCATGGAGTGTTGGTTTAGTGCATCGAAGTGCACCTAAGAGATTGGATTCCCTGCTGCTCTCTGCAGACAGCCGGTTACAACCTACCTGCACACTTGATGCTTTTGACCTTGCCCAGAACGATAGCTGAGCCGATGGCCTGAGTCACTGCCAAGTGATAAAACTTTGCGACAAAAAGCCAGACACTCCACCCTCCAACGGCATTAGGAAATCCACAGTAGGATCATTTTAATTAGTCTCTTAAAACTATACTATTTACTTTAAATAATCCCTCTATCCCACTTACCCTGGCTCTACGGGAAAGGAGATGCAAAAAGAAAATTGCAAAGCAAAATTTACTTTTTTGCAAGCCAAAACCTTTAGCATTTCCAAGTAAGCAAATTCATACTCAGTGCCAAATTAACTGATCGCTTCAGCCTAAGCTGGACCAAAATATACTCAGCACCCACAGTTAAACACCTTCCATTGTTATTAATTTCTGATGCAGACTGTGCTTCTGTTCAAAAGCAGATGGGAGCTGTGTGGGCTGCTAGAATTTCTTTCAGCATATCCTCTTCAGAAGTCCTTCATTAGCTTTAAGACTGAGTATTTAAAGCCAGGCATTCAGAAACAGTAGTCAAAGAAAACAGGCTATTTTTGTTTTACACAAATTGGCATGTTTCACTGCTGTACCCACATACAACTTCTATTCTGCTCATGTTTATAAAAGTGAGTTGGAATAACTTTCTTTGGAAACATTCTCTTCTCATTTTTTCATTTTCCTCCTGTCAAAAGTCTTCTAAATGGAAGTTATTCTTGGCTTTATAATTCCTAACTTCTAAAATCCTTCAAGGTGAATACAGAAAACTTATCTTCTGTTTAACATTATTGCGCCTTAGCTGACATCACCTTCTGAGAACAGTATTTCCTAAAGACGACTACCAAATTACCTAAAATAAATAAAAATAATTTTAAAGAGTCCTTCAATGGATGACCCAGCTACCTGTGAGAGCAGTATGGCAGGGTTTTATGCAAAAAATAGGTTCATGATTCCCTTATTTTGTTTCTTACAGCCCTTAAAATCATGCAGAGCAAGGAGGCAGCATATTTACATACCCACATGGATTGATTTGAAGGTTAATGTTCAAAGCTCTGTACGTACCCGCTATTAAATTTCTTGTTCAGAAGAGGCAGGGCAGCCCGTCCCGGGCCGGGGCTCAGCAGACGGCACCGTTTCTCCCGCTCACCCTCACGACAGCTCTTTGAAAATTAACTTTTAACTTTTCATCTCCTTGCCAGCAGCCCCGTAAGCCCTCGGGGAAAGGCTGCACTGCGGCTCTCAGACACGGCCAAGGTCCTCGGCGGGTGGCGTGTCCCCAGCAAGCCACCCGAGGCACGGTGACACTGAACTGGTTTTGGGACATCCTAAATGTGTTTACATGAACGTATCCTCGTACCAGCCCATCGTATATTGTTCAAAAAAATATTGCTTTCTTTAATATTGCTTTCTTAAAAACCACACCATGCTACTGTCAGTATTGCCAGCAGCTGGAATGCCAAAAGCAAACGGCACCAAGTCTGGGACTTGTCTCACACACGCTGCACAGCTGAGCTCCGCACCCACCCAAAGCACCGGGCGCTCTGGTCTCCTCTGAGCAAAGACACCCCCAAAAACATGGGCAGTGGTGGCCAGAGCCACGGGGACAGCGCCCAGGCTCCCCGTGGTACGCCTCCATCACCCCACGCGTCGACACAAAACACAGCGGAGTGGTGTGTGGTTTTGAGAGCAAATGCGTGTTACCAGACCCAAATCACCTAAAAAAAGGCAGACACCTACTGGCTGGAGCTGCTCTTCCAAATGTTTCCTCACTTGTACCAGTTCCCCAGGCCCAGCACAGGAGGTCTGTCGTGCACGCAACCACGTACGGGGCAACTGCAGGCACCAAACAAAGCAGCCCCTTTGGAAGGTCAGGCAAATGCAGTGGCAAAAACGTCACTTTATTTCTTATTTTGTACTTGAAAATGATGGCATGGCCTCGACGATGTGGCAAATGCACTACTAGGGTGCCTTGGAGAAGGAGTTACGTACGTATGGAAATCACACTTGAAAGTAATATCCCAAACCATGTAAACGTGAGTATTTTCACTATCCAAATCTTCCGGTAAAGCTACGTGGACTAATAAAGTTTGACCTATATTAACTGATTTAAACAGTCACATTCCTAAAATCTACACCAAAAGTTATCTAGCCTGGGTTTTTAAACCTCCATAAATAAAGGAAGATGCTGAAGACGATTCCCTCTCATTAGAGTCACAAGGAAAGTGTTAATGCTCCTTTTTCCTTGGATGATAACCCTGCTCCTTGTAGATTCTTCTGCTGAGATTGCATCTTGCCTGCCTCAGGTATTAAGCCTATGTAATTTTCTTAACCATGGGGTACCCATTTATCAGATTTAATGCCGATACCTTTTAGCTGCTTCAGCTAGGGGAAAAAAAAAAAAAAAAAAAAGGGTTCTTGTAGAAAAAGGTTATTTAAATGTGACTATGAATAACCAGAAAAAAGGCCACCTCAAGCTATCAATAGATCTAATGCAATAAAATTCAGTGACATCTGGAAATACATTAGGGTAAGTCAATAGCCTAAACCCAGGCATTATTAGCTGCATCTAGCAATTCATGCTAGTCCCCATTACTTTATTTGCAATCATTTAGCAGAGCCTCTAATGAAAAAAGGCCAGAAGAGAAGTACTTTTAATTCCACAAAATAAAATCAAGAAAGTTATTATGCTTTCTTTTACTCCTCGTCCACATAAAATAATCGCTCGTGTTTATTGATGCTGTTTTAGTGGAGAAAATTAATTTGTGGAAAATTCATTAACAAACTGCATTGGTGTGCTAGCACGGCCACCACAAATGACCACCACAAACTGCTAGTAACAGGGGAAGAAAGATAACAGCCAAATAAAATCCTTAGTTTTAATGAAACCATCACATTAAAGCCATCTATTTGACTATTAAGTGGGGGTCTTCTATTTTTTTTTTAATTGTGAAAGAAATAGCATACTGAAATAAAAGGAAAAACCTCCCTATAACGAGATGTGTGCACCGTTAGACTGCTGGCCAGTTTAGCCCTGGTGTAATTCCACTGTCTTTCTCCTGAACTTTATTTCAATAAACATATGCACTTAGCAATATATTATGCAAATCAAATTCTTGATACCAAGGGCGTTGCACATCGCACTGCATCTGCTAGCACAGGTTAATTATCTTTATACAATTTGTATAGTTAGATCATCACTTGGCTAAAAAAGCATTATCAGCTCCCAGGACAACATGACTTCATCGCTTGTTTTTCTGAAAAGAACACTGGGTCCTCCTCGGCCAGAGGCACCACGTGCCCAAGGCAGTAGGGAAAGGGACCCTACCCCGAAGTTCACAGCTCCTGAGCAAGGCAGCTTGTCCTACACTTTAAATAACCCATTTGCCTCTGACCTCGACCAAAGACAACCCGGCAGCCCGCCCTGCTCCGGTGGCGAGTCCCTTCCAGCCCTGCTAGCGCTCGTGCCGTCCCTCATCCCCCCCGCGCCCAGGAGGACGGCTAAATTCCCCCGGAGAAATGAACGTTCTTGGTAACCCAACTCCTTGCAGGTTCCCAGTCCTGTTCGAGAGCTGGCAGAAAACCGAGCAAGACATTCCAGTGTTTGAGTGGTCTTTGAATCGGGCTCCAGTCGCACAGTAAGTGCTGTTTAACACTATAGATTTTCCCCCAAAAAAACATAGAGGGCTTGTGGGTCAGAGATGCACTTCATGAGTTCTACAGGCTTATTACGCCTGAAAGTATCTTCAGGGCTGGAATGGTGGCAGAGTGTCCCTACAGCTGGCAGCAGGGACATCAGGGAGGAGCGAATGACAGAGGATGCTGAAGGCTTTGGGTACAGAGGCGGCCTTGGAATGAAAACGCTAGAGAAAGGTAAAAGAAGTGTAAATGTCAATTTAAGAAAGAAATGGGATTATCCCAAGCAATGGAAATAAGAACAGCAATAGAACCCGTCACAGCACGCTGTAAAACACATCATTCGGTGCTAGAAGAGTTAGGGTTTGAAGCGTCCTAGTGCACAATCTACAAAGTTAAACATCTGTGGACCCTAACAGAGGGAAAGTAAAACCATTTTGGGGAGTGAAGCAACCGGGCAGCCCTCCTGAACCAGGCCGTCGCTTCCTTTTGCACCCGCTGAGGGCAGATTTGGCTTCAGACTTGAGGGGAGGTCGGCACGTACACCCCTGGACTCAACAGCAGGCAAGAGACTCCAAAACCCTGCGCAAACCGGGGGCCACCTCCATCCCCTGCTCGGGGCTGTCGGGAAGGTGATGGGAAGCACATGAGCCAGGACCTGCTCACGTTCTGAGGAAGGCTTTTGGCTTCGTGGGGACGGGTACCCGACCCCGGCTCTCTCCCCGGACAGCTCAGGACAGCCAGTGCCAGCCGCACCGCCGCTCTGCCTAGGGCTCGTGCGGGAGAAAATCGTCACTCTTCATTTTCTTCCGTGCACAGAGACCTCCGAGACAAGTATAAACACCACCCTTGTTGTTGATTCAGTTATATACATTTTGAGGGAAGTGATATTTAACATTTGCTATGAATATAATATTCCTCGGAGTATTCAAATCAATTCACCTCCAGTGTCTTCCCTTTCGAGTTCCGCCTCTACGCCTCATGTGCAATCTATGTCTACGCGTTTTCAGGTCAATGAAAACACATTTTAAAACTACACTTTGCAGAAAGGAATTTTAAATGCATTTTCAGCACGCGCTCCTGCCACAGGGTTATTCTATTTTTTTTAAAAAAAAAAACTGGATTTGAGATTACTCAATTAGCAGAGAGAAATAATGAGTGATAACCAATAGAAACTGTGCGCTGCTATGAAAAATTGAATCAAGAATAAGTGATCTAGAAAGAGAGGTCACCGAGTCATTTTGAATAAGTACATTTGAGATAATTGTTATGTGCTTTGAAGACATTCTGAGAAAAAGAGGCAAAATTAATCAGATACATTAAATTATGAATTATTAACTCAGCCCTATTAAATGTCAAATAGAAGAGCTTTTTAGGATTAACCATGTTTTCAGAAATTCTACTAAATACAGAATAGATTTCTTTGATTTAAAAATGATTTTTATTTACATCTGAAATGCAGGAGAGTCCCTCTGGGGCCAGCGAAGCTTTCCAGAAGCAGCGGATCGCTTCTATGGACGGGGCTTACTCTGAAGCAACATAAAGACCTTAATCCATTTACACTGAACCTTTTCAGGCTGAAACGGGGGTGGTACACATAAACCAAAGCTTTTAAGTACCTAAAGACAGAGGTATCAGACAGACTCACAATTTTACAAGTGCTGGAGATCTCTTTTAAACGTTACTTTTGCTGAATCTGTCGATCCTTCAGTGAGTAAGACTTCTGCTTCACATCTCCCACAATATTTTGGATATTTTGGCTGGCTGATGCGAGGTTTTTTTAATAAATGGCTTGGCAAAGTCAGCCTTCACATGGAACGGTGCCAGCACTACTCATGAAACAAGTTGCCATGGCCTTAAGTTAGATCGATAACGCTAAATAAATAATGGTTGTCGCGGGATGCTGATTTTTCCTGGTTAATAAATAGTTCTTCTGGCATTTCCTGAACCACCAGCTCCAGCTCCAGCCCCTCGGCGCGATGCAAGACAGAGAGGATGTGAACCCACCCGCCGAACGGGTCTGCTGCAGCTCCTTCACCGCCCCACGGACTCGGTTCCGCGCCATCTATCACCGAGCTTTGCTTCTGTCTCTGCAACTGCCAGCAGATGCGATGCAGCTCGTATTTAGCAACGCACCCACTGTTCTTCCATATCTATAAAACACACTTAAAACTACTGCCCTTTCTATTTCCAGGTGCTTTACAGGATTACAGCAATAACAGATTTCGACCAAAGTTAAGCACTACAGGTTTGTGAGTTCTTCAAAAGGGTATTTCTAGAAGAAGAAAGTGTCTAACAGTTAAATGCCTAATTTTTCTTACTCGTTTTCATTTCTCAGAGGCTGTGACATAGAAAGCCAGACGAAGCAGCAGCACGCCGGTGCCCCAGGGGGTCTCAGCTCCCCGGCTCCTCTCGAGCACCAGCCCCGCTCCATCGGCACCTTGCCATATGGAAACCCGTACGCAAACATGCCCGTACGCTTTCTCCTTCAAAACTCAGAGATAACTTCTTACATGCCAGACACACTTTCCTGCCCTATTTGCTAGTTAACACTGGTGTTAAATAACTGAACTGTGGCCCTCTGAACTGGCATTCTGAGTTTGCAACACTGGATTCCCGTGCAGGGTTCAGCAGAGGAATCAGAGTGGCCGCACAGCACTCGAGGCACGACTGCAAAATTTGCAGCCATTTGTTAGAGTGTTTGATGATTCTGACACGATCGATTTTGTTCTTGGTGAGTTAATCATATAACTACAAATTAGTGAATTATTTTATACCAGAGGATTGTTCCGTAAATTAGGTCACTGTCATTTACCATTATAACTTCTTTAACCAACACATCTGATCCTTTGAGCCGTTAACATCTCTACTCTGCAACGTTAATACACGCTCTCAGTCACCACCATAGCACGATGAATAATGAAACTCAAAGTTTACCTAGCCAGAAAAATACACTTTCTTCATTTTCCTCGTTAGCAGGCACATGAGAAAAGGCAACAGCACCAAACCTTTCCAAATCTTCTCCTAATACAGAGCGCGCACGGAGGAACCGTGGGGTTTACATTATTCATTAACATGAAGCTCACCCTGGACAAGGTACCTCTCTCTCCTACCCATCAGCTAACCAGATTTTTGATCATCCCCACTCTCCCCTTAAACATGCTTTCAAATTATTCTGCGTCTTTCCTTACCTCAAATCCTTCAAGCACCTCTTAAATCGTGTCCCACTCGCAAGAAAGTTTGTTCTGAAAACTGGGCTTATCTAATCAAAAAAGATTTAAAAGAAAGTAATCCTGGATTGATCCACACATCCAGTGAAAATTAACCATCCACCCCTTAAGTTTCTAACATAAACAAGGCCAAAAGCTATTCCCTATTTATTTAGGGAGGACTTCGGAAGTTCATTCATGGATAATTCAAAAACTGACTGAATTAGCAGGTCAGCAAAGGTTCCCGGCTCAGCTCTGGATGACAGTAAACACACAAATTTCAGTCAAATTACTGAAAACAGGGGAAGCTGCACACATGCAGATGAGGACCCAACTTAAAAAAAAATACCTCATAGACTTCAAATTCTTTCCCACAGCTTCTCCGTGCATAAAATTATCATACTATTACCTCAGAGAGGAGGAAACACAGTCAGGTGAAGGAAGACCCGCTCTCAACGCCAGTGAGCGTAGCCAAGGACACAAACCAATCCCAGTTTGAGCAACGCCGAAGTGTGCATTGCTTTACTAGTCCTTTGCACGATGCAAACTCTATACATCAGCCCCTAACTTGTCATTTAAAAACGATTTTACACAGATTTCTTGAAAAAGCACCGCCAGCGTGCCAAATCTCTGCTCGCAGCTTCTTCTGGTTGGCCTCTCGCACGCAGCAGGTACAGCGCAGACATCCCTGGAGCCAGCTTTACACCTCTATCGTTTGACCCGGCTTAATTGGAACTAAATTAGTCTGAGATATTATCTATAAACTTTTTGACTGCGCTTTGTTTCATTGCCTGTAACTGGATCAACACTAATACCTTCCTCCCAGTACCACCACAGCTGATGCTTCAGAAAGTTCTCATGGAATTAATTAGAATTACAGATCCTGATGCATTTCTATTTATTTCTATTTTTGATGGAAAGGGCAGTTAAAAAAATAAATCGTTGCTTCTTTCTTTTATAATGAAAAGAACCCAGGAACCTCTGCATTCCTGCGGTGACATGCACGCACAGCAGGCACACAGCAGATGACCATCGAGCTGGTGAGGACTGGTGGGGACATACGCATCCCTGCCTTGTATTCGCCTCAGAAATGGATTTTCTTTCAAGTGATTACAACTGACTCGGAGCCGGTGGTCTAACAAAAGGAGAAGCAAAAATCCTAACCCTAAAAAGCTTTATAAATTATGTCCAAGAAGGCATATTTCTTCCCATAGTTTAGCGTGTTATCTGTAACCTGCACGGCAAGGATAACAAGCAGTTGCGCTTGCATTTGTTTATTTATTTATTTATTTTTAGGAGAAAAGCTCGGGAATTCAAGATAGTATTGTAGACAAAATACCTCGTTTCAGTTTCTTTTCAGAGTCTAATGAAACGGATGAAGTTTTCTGCCACGGCCACCGAATTATATAATGCTAGAGAAGACATTAACGGCTGCTCTAAAAATCTAATTAAATTTTAGAGCACTAGTAATGCAGCCATAAGGCCCATGTAAGCCATTATCTACATTAATAAAAATTAAAGTCAAATAGTATCTATACAGTAATAATGTACCTGGAATTCAAGGTCACTTTAATTCCCTTACTCCTGTATTTTTCTTTATTGTTGCTATAAATATTATTATTTAATCAAAATTTCAAATTTACATACATTTTTACCCTGAACTGTTCCTCTAATACACAGTATTGAGACAGGAATTTATTTAATAGTTTTCTTAATTGTTTATTTTCTCACCTTCTACATAATATAACTCCTATTAGCACATAAAAGGGCAAGAAACTGGGACAACCTACAGGTACTTTATTAGATATCTAAATGAAAATCTAGAATCTAGGCAACAACACAGGCACAACTCATCGCCAATCCAGCTCTTCCCTTGTGTGGAAGACAAGAAAAAGGAAAAAGTGGATGCTATGGAAAGGAACACGGAATAAAAGCAGAAAATGTTAAAAAAGCGAAGAGGAGAGCTGGCACAGAGCTGCCCTTACCCTGGGAGCCAGGGCTCTTGCCTGGGAGGAGAGGCATGAACTGCCCCCTCGGTCTGCTCCTGGGCAAGTGCATCACACAGAACAGCAGCCACTGCTTGGAAATCAGGATTGACTAAACATTTGTGCCAGGCTTGGATGGTTTATCCGACCGAGGAAACCCGTGGTCGCAATGCTTTGGAGCTCTTAGGTTAATCGGAGCTGGGAGGAATTGGCGCTGTTGGTACCGGGCTGAGAAGATCACCTACTCTGTCTCAGCCATGAATTGGGCCTTCTTCCAAAAACCACCAAAAAGATAGGTCTGTGGCAATTCCTGACACAAAACACAGAAGGAGGCCAGAGAAGCTGTCCCAGGGTACTGCACTGACCCCTGGGCTGGAAAACAAAGTCCACCTAGCAAAGGAGCAGCGAAACTCAGAGCCATTTTGTCAGACAGTTGAAGAGTCTTCTACTTGTTGGGTGAAGAAATTCTTTCTACAGCACGCTAACGGCTTGGATTTCACCTGGGATGCTACATCTGTGCAATTATATCTGGATTTTATTTCTATCCAATATGTGTTCTCTGCAGATTCAAACAAACGGATTTTATTTTCCTACTTTGAATGGCCTAGATTACTGTGCATTTAAATAATGTCTCTACCTACTAAGGTGTATTGTAAATGACAGAACAAATCGCAAAGATAATTTTCGAGTAGTATCTTGAAGACAGGGGATTTTACTTCACTGAAACTTTGCTTTCACTTCTTTGGAGAGACTGAAAACTGTTGGAAAACCAGAGAGCAACTATCTCAACAGGATCACCAGCACCGCTTCTCAGCCCTTCTACAAACCTGGGTTTTTTTCTCAATTACTGATCAGGGGCAAGACTGTACCAGCCACAGCAATATGTAGTTAGGCTGCATTTAACGATCTGCCTGGCTGTTATCACGTGGAAGTGCATTTTAACAATCAAAATATCATCAAAACGCCACTCCTAAGATTCTGCCACGCGCAAATCTACAGCATGTCGACGGTGTTTTAAATAAAACTGGATATAACGGGGCATAATCTGCCACAGAAGTGCATTTTAAGACTCAAAATACCATCAAAATGCCACTCCTAAGATGATGACAGTCTGAAAAGGAGGGGAGGGAAAGGAAACGTTTGCACGGGACGAAGTATCCAACTCTGGGCTGCCCACACCGAGCAAGGCAGGGGAGCGGGCAGGGGGTCCCTGCGTTGCTCCCCCAGCGCCTGCAACGCAGCCAGCTATGCAGGCGCCTAAAGAGTGGCTAAACGGGAACAAAACATTCAGAAACACACGGATTTTCATTAAACTTCTAATCGCTGATACACACAAATTGTTCACGGAGTGCATAATTAAAACCTCAAGTGTTTGCCGCAAAAATGTTTGTAAATTAGGTGAATAAATTATGCAGTGGTCATTACTGACATTAAATCCTCTCTGAGTGAATTTCTTGCTGCCTCGCAAGCAGAACTCAGAGCAACATGGCTAGTTTTCCGCTCGGACGTAGCACTACAACATACTGATGGTACCTCAGCGCTGGTCACAGCAAACAAACCTCGCAAATTCTGTACTATGTGGGTTAGTTCGGCGCAGGTAGCTCCAGCCTTCACGTCCTGAATGATTCTTGGGAATACATGACACAGCTGTTAAGTCCCCAGCAAGACCGTCAGACCTTACATTTCTTTTTCCACTGTCCAAGACCATTCACCAGCACCTCAAGAAAAAGGTTGAGGTGTCTGCTGTGGCCCTGTCACCTCTCTTAATGACCTCAAAACGCTCAGATCTTACACCTAAAGTGGTAAGAGACTTTAAATGAATGTTAAGAAACCAGAGGGATGGGAGGGCTCTGCTCAGGGAGCGTGACCCGCAGTAATGTTACCTTTACGGACGCTGCATCCACGAATAACTAATTCCCATTCTTTTTTTAAGCAAGTTCACATTCCCAGGCACAAGTTCAATGTCAGACACTATCTGTTCAAAGAGAGTAAGGCTGAATGGGGATAACTATGGGGATGACATACTGGGACAGCTCTTTACTGGGTTCTGGCGAGAGGACGGAGAATGGTTTTACCAGAGATAAACATTGTGAGAGTTTTTCTCATCTTGTTCACTTATTTCCAATTCTAATCCTGGCTGGCACCTGGGGAAATTAAAAAAACCACCTCCCTCACATTTATTCACCATGAGAACTTCGCCTCATGCAGCCACAGTACTGAGGGTAAATACCCCAGGGATGGAGGGAAGAGAAAAAGCTAAAGGATGGTGTGTTTTTTTCTGGAATAGCTCATTCAGTTCTAGTAAACATGCAGCTTTCTACACTGCTTTATAACTATTTTTAGGTTCTGTATAAAATTTATTGTACACATCCAGATGATCTATGTTCTCTTGCATATATCCCTCCTGTTTCGCTTTTCAAAAGTGACAATATGCAGGAGCTCATCAACAACCAGAAATACCAGCACACCAGGGAAAACACATTCTCTGCTTTGTTTTTCCCTTCAGTTTAAAGAAAATTAGGTAACCACACAACAGCTTTTACAGCCCAAAGACCTTCTCCACTTAAAGGGAAAAATTCTGTCAGCATTATTTCCTTCAAGCAGGCGTTTCACCACGAGGCACGTTAAGGAAGCAATTTTTTTGCCACCAGTGAAAAATTGTTTGTTTTTAAACAGCAATGCTTAGAAAAGACGCTATGAACTTTATTTAGAAAACGTTAGAACTGGTTTGTACGTTCAAAATTTTTTGACAACTGGGCATGAGAAAGTTTAATTTTGTATTTATTTTGATTTATGATTCCACTGGAAGCAAACTCCATGATGCAGTTTCATTTCTAGGCACAAGCTGCACCACGTCAGCACTCTGCCCTACACAGGGAACTTGTGAAATAATCATTCAGCTTTGAATTTTGTCTCCCCAAATTCCTCGCCATTTGGCCTCGCTGCTTCACAAACCTCAGCGGAGGGGAGAGGAGGAGGGATGGTTGGGAGGAGCAGGGGAACCCCAAGGCCGACAGAAACCGCAGGCTCCCGTTACAAATGATACCAGTTCTTGCACCATTTCTTTGTGTCTTCAGGATGGGCCACCGGTAGCTAGAGAGGAGCCCATAAATCAACTACAGCGAGTGGAGAGGTCCCCAAAATAGTATTTCCTTTGTACTGTACCAGCAGGGATTGGCCATTTTTTATTTACATTTCCACCACAAAATATTTTATAGCTCAGGGAGATAAATTGCTTCGATAACTCATTGGAAGAAATGTTTAAATAAAACCTGTATTTTCACGTGGTGCCTGCGCTTGTGACTCTCCTTTCAGTTTGGCTGAGGTTTAGTTTTGGAGTCCTTTGGGACTAAAGAAAAAAAAAAAAAAAAGAAGAAAAAAAGAAAACAAACCAGAAAAATCCCTTCCTGTCTGTGTTGTGAACTTCAGAGGTGTTCATGTGGGTACCCAAGAGGGCATCCAAAATCTGTCTGCGTGTGTTGAACTGCGCTGCCGCGGACCCCCCATGAGTCTCTCAACTTCACACGCAACAGCAGGTATCGTCAGACCAACACGTTATCACCAGCCTTCAGCCAAACAAATTTCAAGGTAATGATGGAAGGATGCCTTCAAATCACAACGGGTAAGGCCTTCGACCCAGAAGGACCTCAAGCTGCTTTGCAGCTATTTCAAACCGATACAGGCGTCATTTCATGCTTAAATCTCTTCATTGGCCATTAGAATGAGAATCTACATTTCAAAAGCCACCAGCGTTGAACCTTGGCTGGCAAAGACCTTGGAAGGAAGCAAAACCACACAAATAAATCCATAGATTGAACTTGCTGGAGGCCACACTGCTCCTCCCGGGTCATCCCTGTGGGATAGGAGGGACCTCGCCAGGTGGGATGGTGGGACAACCCGCAGCACCGAGACCACCGTGCTTCACCCAGGCCAGGAGGGAGTGGGGCAGCACGTCCACGACCTCCCTCTTCTCTCTCCAGCCACCCAAAAAGTCGTACCTCAAGCCACACATCATCATATGAGAGTTACGATATTTCCTCTTTGTTTGCAGCAGAGATAAAACCAGAATGTGAAAGTCTTTCTAGTACTCTTCATAAAATAAAATTACTGTAATCTAACCTGAAAAGCAAATTCTGAATTACCTCTAGACGAGCTGTTAAGAGACAAACTGATTGAAACATCTACTTCATAAAGCTGCCGTGTAACTTCGAAATGAATCTCATCTTGGAACCCACCACCAACTCCACAGTGCCTGTGTGGGCACTAAAGCTAATGCTCTGTGACCATAACTACGACCTGGTGAGTTTATTTATTCTTATTAAATAAATTTCCAACTTTGTATCTGGTGGAATGTCTGCAATATTTTCTACCTGAAAAAGACAAAGTAATGTAGAAAAGGTACTTTGAGTGCTCCAGACGTGGGTTATTTCCCCTTTACCAAATGTAAAGCTTTTTTTTAAAAAAAAAAAAGTAGGAAAAAGAACTTCAGCTGTTTCAAGACCTGTGCCTCTCCACACTGGTGAACAGCTATGTTACTCCCCAGATAGTATAAAAACAGAGCAAGATCTATTTCCGAGCAATCATCTTCCTTCCCTCCACTGACTCTCTTACCCGAGTTGAGCCCAACACCGAGTCTCAAACTGGTGCTTGGACCAAAGGGCACTTTGCAGCACCCAGAGCAGTACCAGACGTGCTCCCCAAAGCACAGGCACTGATGGGTTTAGGGTCAAACCCTGCTCTCTCGCAGGAAGGAGCCACGACCCAGGAGCTGGGGTCCCACACAGTAATTCCTGACCCGTGCACTGCTGCTCCATTTTTCTTCCAACTCTTCCACAACCCGCACTGACTCACCGTCACTGGGGCTGGAAATCAAGAGGCAGACACTATGGTTCACTAGAAAAATGCTCAGTCTGGCCCGCTCTGGAAAACCCATGTTTCTGGGAAGACATGCTACTCTTCACCTGCTACACCATCAGTGTTATTTGCATCTCAGGACTCCTTCTCAGCCCTCGATCAGTCAGATAAGAAATGAAACATGTAATATATTACACACACCCCCCCCTCCACGCATAATTTTGGTAATTTGCTCCCTACCTCTCCCTGAGACTCCCGAAATTCACACAAAGACAAACAAAACACGGGAGCTTCCCTTTTTTAAAGCACTTGCTCCACGTGCAGCGCCAGGTGAAAAGATCCACATTCTGCAAATCCCAGATCACAACAGCTGACCAAAGTTTTAGAAATGGAATGTGAATAAAATCCTCATGGCTCAAATATCATTAAGTATCTGAGCTAGCTTTCTCGCATACTTAATTGATAATGTCATTTACTTGCTGCTAGAGGCTCTTCCTATAAGACTTTTCCCCTCTGTGTCCTGGTTTTGGCTGGAATCACGTTAATTTTCTTCCTACTAGCTGGTACAGCGCTGTGTTTTGGATTTAGGAGTTGGCTGGAGGATACTGTGGCTCGGGGACTGGCTGGACATCGGTCAGCGGGTGGCGAGCAAGTGTGCTGTGCCTCGCTTGTTTTGTATATTCTATTATTATGATTTTCCCTTCCTGTCCTATTAAACTGCCTTTATCTCCACTCGTGAGCCTTACTCCCCCAAAATTCTCTCCCCATCCCACTGGGTGTGGGGAGCAAGCGGCTGCGTGGCGCTTAGGTGCTGCCTGGGGTGAAACCTCGACGCTCTGGCAGCGGGCACGGACAGGAGAGGTTCTCCCTCTCCGTAGGCTCATTCCCATCAAGCCTGTTTTCTGAAGAAAATGAGAACGTGGCATCAAAAAGTGCACCCGAGGTCCGAGACCCCTTCAGGCTGCAGATGAACTGAGAGCTACAGGCTGCAGAAATCAAGGACTATAAGTAGAAGCCTCTAAGAATCAAGGTATTTTAATGTTTTTGTGTGCTTTATTGCCTTCTCACTTGACTTGACAGTCTCATCTACCCACTGCCATAGGCTATCTTTATCAATGATTGATCTTTGTCTTGATTTCAACCTTATGGGCAAATTTAGAAGGCTGGACAGAATATATACTTTTATTTTATATAATAACAAGGCTTACTGTAAAAGAGACCGCCGTGTGTTGAACACTCCATATGTGACCTGACTCATTTATTGATGTTTAATATTCTCCTCTCTCACTCACTATAACCATTGGAGGGACGTGGAAGCGCAGAGGAGCAGAATACAAAACAACTGAGCCACTGTCAATCTGAGCCCCAGGGGTCTTCAGTGATGACAAAAAACGCTAATCAGCTCCACCAAAGCAGAAGACAAAAACCCATCCATCTTCCCCCGGCTGTCCAACTGGTGAGATTCAACTTTAAGCAGCGCCTTGGAAATTCCCTGTTAAATAACGGTCCCAAAAGATCATTTTAATCCGCAAATACCCCAACCACAGACACTACAGTGACCGCTGAAGGAGCAGCTATCATTTGTAAAGCAACGCAGCGACAGGAGCGTGGGGAGGCTGCGGGCACGGCTCCACTCGGGGCGACGCGCTGCACTTCTTTGAAAGACACAGGAATACGTCAAGACATTAAGCAGAACTTCACGCTGCGCTGGGAAAGGACTAAAGGGAGTAAGGAAAACAACAGTAAGAAATCTCACATCGCTGAGCAAGTACCGTCCTCCATCTGCGGGGTGGGACCCTGCTGCGAGCACCTCGCTGGCTACGCCAGGCAGAGGTTCTGCTCCGCACGTGGCAGGGCTGTGGCGCGCAGCATCGATGCCGCCGGTCCTCGCCCACTGGCCAACAACTCCTGAGCAGCTGCCACCGTTAGACCAACTCACGGACTGGTAACGTGGCTATAGGTCTCTGCCTCACTGATTGTCCATTCCCTTCTTCAAGGCAATTTAAGAACCCTCCTTGCTGGTTAGTTCACTTACATTTGAATTATCACTATCACTATCACCTCCTGAAATAGATTGGCGATCACAAAAGGCTGAAATGTATTTTACAAAATCAAAGTAAAAAAATTACAGGAGAGATCAAGAGCAGGCACATTAGGTATATTCTTCAGCTTAGGAAGAATAACTTTTCATGAACTTTGAATTAAAAGGTCAGAAATAACAGGTGGTGTTTAAGCCAGGACCTGGGCTGGACCAGCGCTGTATTATATTGAACACAAACAGGTCAAAGTGGATTTCTTAATACTAAACATCCCAGGGATAAGATTCTCCTTTACAAAATTGGTTCTATGTGGATCATAAAAACAAAAAATAAAAAAAAATTTTTTCATCTCTCTCCCCAAGGAGAAGAGCAGCTCATTCTCACGCCACCACACGAGCCTGCAGCGGGAGCGCTTGCTGAAACGGTGCCGCTGCAGCTCCTGGTCTGCCCGATTCAAACACGGGACTTGAACCGAATCCCTCGCCTCCCCGCCGGGAGCTCACGCCTTTGCTCCGCCGCATCGGTCGTCCTCTCTCTAGCGACTAAGTGGCGAAGCAGAGCTGCCCCAAGGGAGGTGGAACACGGTCCCTGAGAACCAGGAATACGTCGGGGAGGTCGCAGCAGTGAGTGGCTCTGCCCGATGCGACCCCAGACCACGAGCTCCCCCCCGCCAGGCATGTCCACTGCCTCCCTGCAACCCCACTCACAGCCTTGGAAAACGCCACAAGAAGCACACACCAAAAATTTTTCACGTCATAACTGAAAACCTATAAAGTTGGTTGATCGTCATCCGGGATTAGATGCACGGATCATCTCCTGCAGGCTACTGGAAGACACTTTATAGGCTTGTTTGAGGCAATGCTGAAGGCATTCAGTAATCACACCTCACCACGAACCGAAGTAATACAAGGAAAGGAAACTGCTGTTACGAGTCCCCAGGTAGAAATCAAATGCAAGCGCTTTGATGCAAGACACAATTTCTGCAGCAGGAACTGATTTCCAGAATGCTTCAGGAGAAGGTGGCTCCCGCCCCACTGGGAAGGCTCCACACTGCAGTGACTTCTGGCACGACCAGCCCCTGGGTGGCTTTCTTCTGCTTTTTCCATTAGCAATGGAAGCCCATGGCTCAAATACAGTATACTGCAAAATACTTCAAAACTAAGGAAAAGCTGAACTGAAATTTGAAGAACTTTTTTGAAGAGCTCCTTGGAAAAAACCCAAAACAACCAACCACCTGGCTATCGGATTTTAAACTGACACCACTATGCAACATTTAAAAGAGGAGAATTTCTGTGGGCCAATCGTCAAGTTTTACAACCACAAGGACCTTAGAAATATTTCTTCTCATTTAAAAATTGACAGAAATTTTCACTGACTAAATTCTTTGCTGCTTTACTCCCAAGAGAGCAGGTTAATTCACAAAAAAAGCCTAAAATAATTCCTTCAAAGGACAATGGCAAAATTTATCAAATTACTGGTTATAATAATTCTGATCCTATCAGACTAAAAATACACTAGATGCTGCCAAACACAACGCTAGGCGATTAGGATTATCATCTAATTGCTCTACTTTGGTATTCCCTGTCTTCCACACATTCCAAGCCAACTCAAATTCCAAAGGTTATTGTTAAAACAATTTGAAAAGGAGAACAAACAAAAAAAGCTTAAAGTCTATTGCATTGGTCCCTGAAGAAATGAAACCACCTACATTATAAAGTTTCTACCTTCAAATACACAATTCAATTGTGAAAGCTCAGCACCTTACAAGATCATTATGTAAACAACATTTAGGAGTGACTCCTAAGCTAATAATATTAGCTTTATTCTTGCAGTAATGATCTATGGATTTATTTCTTTTTACTATGGTCACCACAAATGCAGAGCCTGCAGATCGATTTATTTGGTTGCAGACTTCACTTGAGTCCTTGGTGTAAAGTAAACAGCGGAAAGTTTTTATTAACACCAACATAGTAAATATTTTTCCTCCTTCTGCAGACATGTAGTTTCTTTCAATTAGGAAACTCGCCCTACATTTGTTTAGAAAGAATTTATTTATAGAATTTTCTTTTCTACAGCTACAATACAGTAAGAATGTAAGCTACCACTATACATTCCAGAGTATCCAACATCTATTTTAGGTACTTTCCCTGCAACAGCCCATGCACAAATGGATATTTAATGAAACAGGACCTAAGTGTGGCATTTTTAGACCACATAACAGATTTCTTCTCTGTGGGATTCCTGAAAATGATTTGTTGGTTATGGGTTTCCCAAAAGATCTCATGTATCTCCATCACCACCCCGTGGTTTCACTTTGCATGCCTTATGGGATACACGCAGCGAACTGTGCCCCACGCAGGAGGGGCAGCTCTCCAAGGAGGCTGCAGTTGCCTGTTCTGTATTTAACTGGGTCCCAGTCTGCCTGCTCCGAGCGCCCAGTGCTGCAGGGCACAAACGCGACAGACCCACGAGCCTTAGTAGGAACTTGGAAAGGTAACGCTTCTCCGTGTCACATTTTACACCACCTAGAACAGCCCCAAGCAGCAGGAGAAATCCCGTAGGTCAAACCGAACACTCAAACAAGCGAAGAGAGCAAGGTTATTTCCCCAAATCGCACACCTAAGTCCTGCATGGAGAGCCAGAGCGATGTCTGTTTTCCCAAGGGCAACACAAGGGACTATTTAAAGAGAACTCTAAACTACGGAGAATAGGGTTTTGGAACTAATTAAGAAATATATATATATATAAAAATATATAGCATATTGACAAATTATACCCTAAAGTTTAAATGAACCTTCACAAGACGACCACAGTCAATGAGCAGATCCTTTTCTCATTGAGTAATATTTTTTCAGAGACGGGAATTACTGGATAACGGTCTTTTCGGGTTCATCCTAAAGACTATGAAATACTATGAAAAAAAGAAAAGTTCACATTGTATTTTTAAACATTACTTCACATTCACTTTATTCAAATAAACGTCTGGGTGAACATGATCAATGTTCATTAAAAGCTCCGAAGTGACAGGTACACAGCCAGCATTTGGCATTTGCACAGCGAAGCTTTCACAGCTGTAATGAATAAATGGAGCATGTGCTTCCACACGCAGCTGACACCATCCATAACTCTGTCTTTGACACTTGACTGCCCTCAGGAAGGATCTGTTTTTCAAAAATAGTTTATTTGCAGAAAAAAAAATTTACCAGAATAACCTTCTCAGTAAGCAGGCGCTGGAACACAGTTCTGAAAGAAGTGCCAGGAAGAAAATTCTTCCAAGCGGTAGATGTTTATGTGAGCTGAAACTCTTGCTTAGTGCATACACTAGAGTTTATGACCACACAAATTCTTTTTAAATATTATATAAAAATCACATTTATGTATTGCATTAAGTATCCAAAGAGGCAGGCATTGCTTTGGCGAGAGAGCACCCCATGGGAAGCCCACACAGCCACCTGTACTGGCCAGTCCAAGGTCTCACCCAGTCACCAGTTCTAACGCAGGAGGTAAACCCCAAGCCCTGCCCATCCTCGGCTAAAATCCCACCAATTCCCAGGAAGTCACAGCATTCAGGACAGGACAGACTTTCTAGGACCTAATTTACCTAATTAGTACAGACGTACGTACGAGGTAGCCCTTCGCCACGCCAGAAGGACCAACGCAAGAATTCGGACTGATGCTCGGAGCCAGCCAGCGGCACGCTCTGGCCTCAGAGACACCCTTTTGGAGGGCTGCTCCAAAGGCATTTCAGACAACTCGTTAGCCTCCTTCCCTGAACGAACCCTGGCACTCCAGTCCTCTAACAAAACACACAAAAGCTTTTACGGGTTTTGGATTTTTTTATTTCTTTTTTTTTTTAAATTCTGCCATTGAGGTAGATTTTTGGATGACAAGTTTCCTCGGGTATCATTTTTCTCTTTTATAACATCAAAAGAACGAGCAAGGCCAGGTAGGGAAACCCTAGCAGTCTGCACAACGGATTAGAAGAACTACAATGAATTCCTTTTACATCACCTCCAAATATCACATCGCCAACTTTCCTTCCAGGAAAACGGAATATGAAGGAAAGCAAATCAAAACACGTACCCCAACAAACTTCCTCTCACGACGCCTACACGATAAACCAACTCCAACTGCCATGAAATCCGGCTACAGCTTCTAATTGCAGAAAACCAAACAAACATGCAGAAACCCACCAATGCTTTGGATTTGTAAAGAAATTCCCAAGCAGAGGGGAAACAACTGTCATTCAACCGGCTTTGCCTTGGTTGTATTATGGAAAACAGCAGCAGGAAGCACATCCCTCCCCCTCTCTAATGCAAGCACCAAAACGGAAAAGGTTTGATTTGCCATTTCCCGCCCTTTTGGAGTCTATCTGTCCATTTTATTCACAAAATTTCTTTTGAGGCATGCCTCTGTAAGAATTGGCATTCCCTGCCATGTCCCTGGCGCTGGGACACCCTTTGCTGCATCCCACCGCATCCCATCGATCTGCAATTGAAGAGGGTAATTACTGGTGATGGACAAACCCCGTGGGCTCCGCTGGAGCTCCTGTAAAGCTGGCCAAACCCTCCAGGTTTGAATCGTAGGAAATCAGACTCCTTGGGGATTTCACTGTTTTATCGAGGTTTGGCAGCCCTGGGAAGGTCCATCCGTCCTCCCACAGCACCGGTGCACTCAGGCACTCTCCCACCATGAGAGCTATCTGGGTTGGAAGGAAAGGATGAAATCTGCCACGGACAGATGCTGAATAACATTATGTTCGCTCCTGGGCTTTAAAAGAAATGAAATTTATTTCCTTGGTTTTCATTTTATTTCTTAGTTTTGTTGATATATTACAAATACTGGCAAAAAAAAAAGGAAGCAAGAAAAAAAAATACTTAATCATCTGTGAACTATGGTATTTCTTTTTTCCTCCTTTGAAAATGGATAACTGATGGTTTTGATAAACTCGGAAGTATTTTAAGTGGTTGATATCTGTGAAGAAACTGATTAAACTGCCTAATTTCCACATGCACGACTGTAAACTGCAATTACAGGTAACAACGAAGAGACACAAACTCTTTTGCTGATGCTCAAAGATCTGTAATTTGTTTTGAGCAGAGTATTAAGGGACCTTCACAAACCAACCTCAGCAGTACCACTCTAAAGGTCACAGCAGATGCCCATACTCTCGAGGTGTTTATTAATTCTTAAGGGTCAGAGACGTATGACTTGTGCAACTTCTAGGTTATATTTACAAGACCACCTTAAAGATGTCTATTTAATTAAAGAAGAGCTGAAACCTCATCATTGCTTCACGCAATGCTGGAAAGCCGTGCAACAACTGGGATTACAGGAGCCAAAGTTTTTAAGTATTAAAGGCATCTGGCAGCAAGAATCAGTCATTAACGTTTGACCAAGACTAGGATAATTTAAGTATTGATCGGCCCAAAGGCTAATCTTAACGTAATCTCATTTCGTTTGCAATTTATACACAAAAACGGTGTTTTTCTCAGATTGTACTGCTATTTTCTGATGAATCTGTGACCCTATAAGTGAGTGGTATGAATCACACCCAAACCTCAATTTGTGCTATTTAATTCTGAGTAGATGAAAAGGTAGCATGCAGTTTTCCCCTCCTTTAAATAGATGTGAACAGTTGCCTTAATTACCTCTGGAAATTTGATTATTCTTAATTCAGGCTTTACTTTTGGAAACGTTTTTGAATACTGTCTTCAAAGTCGCCAATTGCCACCATATTCTTGCCATTAATCCCACTGAAAAAAAAAAAAAAAAAGAAAAAAACCTGCTGAGAGCACAAGTAGAGGGGTTAAAGGCAGGACAGGGAGGCAGGAGCTGGGGCGACAGAGCTGAGCAACCGTGTCCATCACACGGACACGCCACCCAAGTCCTGGCTAAAACCAGACTTAAGTCTCAGACCATTTTATCCCTTTTGGAGATATTATCTCAATTGTTCGGAGTCTATGGCTGCCATACTGCAACAGGGAACATCCAGGAAACTACAAAACCTTCACACATCTCCTCAACCTCCTCACGCATTTCTCGGTGCAGAAGGACAACGTGGGTCTATGTAAAATATTATGAGTATTTCCCACACACGCAGAAAAGCACAAATTTTTCATGTCCAAACCCACGGAGTCACAAAACAAATCACTGGGGAGCTGAGATATTCTCCCCAGCTGGTCAATGCTGTGATTTTTATACAAACACAGAAACGATCTGAACTAGACCCGACTCCCCAAGGTGGGTAAAAGCCGATCTTCCCTACGCCTCCGACGCTGCCGAGGATAAAAGGTGAACTGCCTCCTGCTGCAGCAGGCTGCTATAAATACCAAAAGACAGTTACATTATTCTAAATCTTAATGCAAGAACACACCGAAATATTTCACATCACAAAGTAAATGGTTTGAAGATTGCAGACAAAGTAGTCAGGCTATGAATAACTGACAAGAAAGTCTCCAGATAAGCACACGGAATTAATTGTGCCCTACCCAGAAATAAATAAAAGCACCATCTCCAATGCTAACAAAGCAGCTGGTAATAAATAACAACATGTAAACATTTTAATGCAGTTATTTTGGTAAAATTAGAATCAATGTTCATGCAGCAATAGCTATTAAATAATACTTACTGGGGAAAAGTCTGAGAAGCTTAAAATGCAGTACCTTGTGTGTCAGAAACCAAACCACACAATGAGAAACAGCTGGAGCTCATCATTTATACCATTTTGAGGTCTTAAGGAAAAAGGCTGCCAAAAAAATACCATGTACAGACCTTCAGGGCAAATTGATCTCATAAAAAAAGGATTAGTGCGTGTGAGGGTAATCAAATGCTTCATGTTGGATTACAATTCCACTTAATAAATCAAGCTACTTCTACTCATGAAAAGGTCCATTTGAGTCACCAATGCTATTCTACTCTATACTCATTTGATCAGTTACACTAAAAATAAATCCCACACAGCAGAACCAAAAAATGATTGGCCTTCTCAAATAAACGCCACCATGAGTCCTTGTAACAACCCGGCGGCGTACGCCGCGGCGGCAGCCCCACGTCTCCGAAGAGCTTGGGAAAATTCCAGCTCGACCAAGTCCCTTCTCATTACACACACTGAAGTTTAAACTTTTTCCAAGGGCACTCACTCCACTGGCCCAATCCTCGCTTTCACCTCCACCGAGCACCAGCTCGGAAAGCACCTGCATACGTGGGAGGGCAAGAGATGAGACACAGCAGAAGATCTCCCAGATTTGGCTCAGGAGGATAACTATAGAGAGTTATCACCTTGAAACCATCAAGAAAGGATTCGTTTCACGTCCTTTTCCATTTTCACTGCCTGATGCGGTGAGGCTGGAGGCAGCCGATACCACGCTCTCCACCCAGGCAATGCCATTTGAAGACTGCTGCAAGAGAGACTCAGTTTTGCATTCTGGTGAGGTTGTTGCCATCCTTGTCTGGAGAATGGATAGCTGCTGTTGAGCGTGTTCCCCTCGCAGCGTCAAGTCTGCTATTACTCCAATATAATTAGGGACCTCTCTGTTCTCAGCGTAATTTTTCCTTACAGGAGATGTCAGCTCTTCACTCTTCTGATTTTTCTCGGGACATCTGTGGGTGACAACATGACTTTACAGAGAAAAGGACAGGAAAAAATGGTAACCTAGTTTCTTTTCAAAAAATAAAAATGAGTTTATGTTCTGACAACGGTCTGCACTGCTCTGAAAGCTGAAGCCAGTCTTTGCTGTGAATCGTGGTAGTTCATTATTTTATTTTGACCTTTTCATCATTATGCAGCTTGATTAGCTATCTGAGCCGATTGCTTTCATACGGGAACGAAATCAGCTACTTAAAAAGATAAAAGATGAAAAGGATCAAAGTATTATTTCACCTTCTCGGAGCAGTTGCCTTTTAGAAAAGAAGTGCCACCAGCCTGACACCACCGAGAAGTAAACACCTTTCAGTACAGCAGCAAAGGACAACCACTCCTCTCCTCCAACACCTCTGAAAAGGCTTTTTGGAGGGATAATTATATACCTGAGAGACAGCTGAATTACTTTTGAGCATCCAAGGGATGCGATAGGGCTCAGGGAGCCCAGGGTGGAGGCGGCAGCACTGCGGGGATGTGCCAGGTCGCAGCCACGTGAGAGCTTCAGCCAGTTTCAACAGAAACACCAAGGGTGGAACAGGAGGAAGGAGCTGAATTTGCAGCAGACAACAGCGGCTGTAATCACATCAAGAAATGAAGCAAAGATCTGCTTGAGACAGATTCGCAAGCATGCCGAGTAAAACCTTTCTGCATCCCCGTACGATTAAACTGACTCTCTTGGAACAACAGCCTCCTTATGCTCAGCTTCCAACACCGCTTCAAGTCACCAGAGGAAATGCCAGGAGAGGACCAGGACCCTTCCAAGCTTTCCAGCGTAACAGGGGCATGCAAAGAGAAGTTTGCTGTGCCGGCAGAGACCTCCCTGAAGCACAAACCTGCCAGAAATGCATCGTTGACCAGAGCAAATTTTGGGTACGTACATATACACACACACAGACACGCAGAGAGAGGTGAGCTTTATCAGCACACACATCTATTCCCCCCTTCCCAAAAGCTACCACAGATGTGGAATGAGATGTGCTATCTAAGCCTGCCAGCAGGACAACAAAAGGACATCAGCTGAGGGGCAGGCACTGGATATCCCCACGGAAAGCTCCCAGCAGCCTAAGTAGGAGAGCGCCAAAGCCAGCTGTAGGGCAGCCAAATGCAAGGACTTTTGTCACACAAACAAGAAAACCGACAACAACAAAAAAACCAACCCAGATTTGCATTTGCTCCCCGTGAGCCTCACTGCAAATCTGGCACCCAAGTGGGAAAGAGCAAAACAAACCCAGGTGGAAATAGCCGCGTTTACCAGCAAGTTCAGACATGAGTTAAAGCAAGCAGCATTTGCCAATATATTCACTAAGCAGCCAGTAGAAAAACAAAATTCAGTAACAAGGCACGAGACCTTTAAACAATTACGGTGTTTGTACTTGACTGTGGTATTTCTCAGAGCAACACTGCAGCAGGCAGCGTCCCAACATGAGAGCGCTGATGGAGCGACTCCACACTCGCGCTTCAACTCCAGAATAATCGCGTCATTAGGCTTCATTAGCTGGCGCTGGCGATTAGAGAATACTTTGCAAGGATCACTTGAATCTAGAAGATCATCCAGAGCACGAAGAAGCAAAGCAGAAGGAGGAAGGCGCCGCGGCAGGAGCTGGTGCTGGCAGGCACGGGATGCTGCGGTGCTGGGACTTGGCAGGGCTGGGGCAGAGCAGGAGGGCAGCCTGAGGGGAACACAGTTCCAACTGCTCTGGGCAGCTCTGCACGCTTGGCTTTTTTTTTTTTCCTTTTTGCATTCAGATTTTATGACACCGGGCCAGAGGCCCAGATACAGGCACTGAAAACTCCACGCATCCACTATCTCTATTTATTACACAAACCCACAAGGATGCTTTAACAGTCCCTTTCGCTGCGCTTCCATTAGCAAAATGTTGGCATGACTTCCTCTCCCACTCCCCCAATGACAATTATAAAATATACCCCCTAACTACTTCAGTTTTTTTAAAAGTACACTTTCCTAATATTTAATTTATAAATCATTTCCCACATGTATTAGTAATAAATGTTTAAAGGCGGCAGACAGGAATACAACAGGAAAGCATAATGCTTGCTGTTTACTAGGAGGCCTCATTAAAAAGGCATCAAGAGCAAGGAAAATAAAACCAACCTTGTGAACCTTTGTAATTGGTCTCAAGAGAAACGTAACACTGAGGACATCAATGCAGAAATGTCCCAGACCATTCTAGTGCCAGAGATTGAAAAAAAAGTCAGTTCACGGTGTCTTTTGCACTCCTCCGTCCCTAGACTGATTTTTTTTTTTTTTTAAACACACAAACTATTTATATTTTCTTGTATCTCTAACATCTGTATAGATCAGGTGTTTGATGCTATGATATTAAAAATCATACTTAAATAATCATTAATATTTCCCCCTAAAGTAATTACTTTATGGACGGAATAACCGGAGGCCATTTTAATTTCGTTTCATTTTTTGCAAGTTCCACTGGGGTGGAACTCTCCAGTATACTGCCTGGTACAGTCTGTTGTGTATTTTTTCAACCATCTCTCCTATCCATACTTGTTCTCTTTATTGTAATAATTCTAACAGATAAGTTTGTTATTTTAACTCGCTATTTGTAGAACGCATCAGGCAAAGAATAGTTATGTTAGACACATTTTTAGCAAAAGAAAGGGTTAATCCACCTCTGAAATGAACAGTTAATTTGATTAGCCTTCCCCCTTGCCAGCAAGCTTCCAGTTAGGCCCAGATGTCACTTGCAAAGCTTAATTTTTAAACCAAACGCAGCATCCCATCTATTACCGAGCAGACTTCAAAATTCATATTTAAACCCAACAGGTCCCAGAGGCTTCTTGCAGATACTTCTGGGCTTCCCAGAAGACTCATGAAAGTTGATTAAACTAAAAATTGCATTTCATTTTCCTGTTTTGTTTGCATGTAAATGGAGAAACTTGCAGCTGGATAACAGCCATATATTTTCTGAGGTACTTCCAGCCCCAGCAATAAGCATTTTGTCATGTTTTCCACCACCTAAACTATATACGTCTGTTTTCTCCAAACGCAGAACAAGACTTTCTCTGCGCAAAACTGCAGCGCAAAAACCCGAGTAAGATTTTTCTAACAGGTTTAATTTGTGAGATTCAAAAGCCATCCGAGCACAGTTATTTCTAACGTCTTCACTCGGAGATGCAGTTTGATGCGGGACGATGTCCCTCGCAAAAAATTAATTCTCTTTCAGCCATCCAAGCGTATGGGTGGGTGTTTGCAGGCTGGCTGCTTTTCTCTTCCCCAAAGGCAGGCAAAGCACGGGGATGCGGGCATTGCCTGCCATCACCCACGGCGTGTGGATACACCGAGGAGGCCCGCGTGGCCGCGCGGAAAACAGCGAGGGAAAGCGCGGCGCTGAGCTCCCAGCTCATCTCCGAGGGATGCCCGTCAGGAGCTGCCACTGAACACGAAGCCGTACCCTAATCCCCCTCTCTCTGAAAAACAGGACCACTTTAAAACGCCTCTTAAGGCCTCTGTGCGCCTTCTGTTTTGCACTGAAGCCACGGAAACCTCGCTGAGCTGCTTTTTGGGGGAGCCATGCCCACACGCAGCTTCATCAAACCCCTCCCTAGACCAGCCCGGTGCGCTGGCAGTGACCCCCAGCGAGGAGAGCAGCACCCGCTCCCCCTCCTCGCCTCCCCCCTCCAGCCCAGGCACCGCTACAAAACCCTGAGGACGCCAGACTGGGCGTGTAAGTCGCCAACACGTTATTTGCCCAAACGGTAGATCTGATAAAGCTAAAATGCAACACGAAGAACCGCCACCCTTTACTCAACGGCAACGCACGTTGATTAAACGAGTCTTTGCAATATTACTACTAAGCTCCTCCGTTCCTCAGAAGAAAGTGGGTGCTTCTCCGGACCCCGTGTTCAGGGCAACACTCGAGATCTGGGGCTGGCATCATTTTTCCCAGCGAGCCGCAGCCAGCAGCTCCAAGAGGCACCCAAGGCCAAGTTTCAAGGATCTGTAAGAAAGCTTTCAGGGCACATCCATCAAAGGCAGAATTACCGTCACTGCCATCACAGCCTCGCCAGGCTAAGTAAAAATACTAGGCATGGCAGCACAGATGTCTGGGCAACACGTGCCCGTAGCCAGGGCAGCTCTCAGCCCGCAACAAAGACAACAGGGAGGTGAATTTGGTAGTCACCGAGCCCACTCTGCTAATGTGAGCCGGGGTTTGGCCATCCACTGTGTGATGGCATCCTCACCCACGGCACAGGCATAACCTTGGAGCTGGGCCACCGACGTACATGTGGAAGGCTGTAAGTCACATTAGCCTCTTCCACCACCTTACAGCTCTTGAGGGGATTCATTTTGGGAGCAGTAAGGCAACAGAGATGCGTGCCCAATCCTAGAAAAGCCATGTGATGGCAGCAGCTCCAAGCCATGCACAGCACAGACCTCGCCAATCACCAGCTCTCCTCCACGGCGTTTCAGCCCAGGGATGCGAGAGGCGCCTGAACCCATCCTAACTTCACAGCTCCTTGAGGAGAAAAAATTGCACCCCCAAAAGCCGTGATGAGCAAGAGCCATCCAAACTCGTTTTCATCCATTTAAAAGCCTATGAACTTTAGTGTTATTTATGGGCAGATCAGCCTCCTGGCAAGCGAACACGTTGCAAAAGGCTTGCCACAGGGTGCTCCCGCAGAGCCGCCCGCAGCCCCGAGTAGGCTCCAACTGCATTTTAACAACCGCCTGGCACATCACGGCTCTGCCACGACATTTTTGTGTGCACGCTCTAGCTTCCAAGATTAAGAACTGTATCTTTAATGGCCTCCCTACCTTCCTCCTTCCCCACCAAAGCACTTTTCCAATTTCTTGCATGAGAGACTCCAGTTCTGGTGAGTGCCCAGGCCATGGTGGCTGGCCTGGGGCAGAGGGAGAGTGGGCACGGGTGGTACCGGGGCTGCTGCTTGCAACCATCGTCATGCCAGCCTGCAAGCTGCCTCTGCTGCAGACACCAGCTCCTCCTCTCCATCTCTCCTGTCCCGTTTCGCACCACTCTACGCTAGCGTGGACAAAATGGATGTAATGAAAATAGCCTAAATTCATCAGAGAAAGAATTCTTAATGGTCTTTGTCACATTAACTCGGGTAATGTGCTGCATACAAGCGCTGCTCACCTGGAAGGACTGTGTAGTTAATGCACTCCCTCTGCCCACTGGCCAGAGATTAAGAAAGTGCCGTGATTACTTTCACATGTTAAGCGTCATCAGAGCATGATTGTGCAGTTAATAATGAAGGAAAACCCATTTCCCACACCAAATGAAACAAACTCTGCTGCCTCTCCTCCTCCTCTGCTTCCTCAAGTAACACTTTGCCCATGGCACAGAGACAAACGCCATCCCCACCCAGCCACGAGCCAGGGGTTACCCTCGGCTCCCTGCAAGCAGCACGGTTCCCACCGCAGCCCCTGGTCCAGACCTTCCCGCAAGTTTTAAGATATAGCTCTAAAAATTCACTAATTACCCCAAATAGGAAATGGGGATAGGGAAGCTATAACAGATCAGCTCCCCACGCGAGCCCTGGCCTCACAAATGCTTCCCTAGACCAAGTTATTAAATCTGCTGATACACGAGAGTATTGAGCTTAAAAGAAGCATGCAGGAAAGATGTTTATTAATAATTTCCCATAGGAAATTTGGTTTACATATATATTGAACCCAAAATTCAGGTAAAATCTATCACAAAAACGAGTAAGAAAATTAAAGGAACATTTCCAACTTTATTTTGCAGTATCACCTACCAAATTCTTCATCTTTGCCATTAAAAAAAGAGAACCAGGGTAGGAACTTTGATACATCACGTGAATTTTTGTAGACTAGTAATTTTTTTTGCAGCCAGTGTGGCACACACCCTTTGGTGCTGATAACTGCTCTTTACTAACCCTGCCTGGTCTGGCTGCCTCAACAGATGGGAGGCAAAACGGCTTCTGTAAATCAGAAACAAGTGACAGCAACTAGATTGTTTCACAGGACTGTGAAATAATCCCAGGTAAAATTCACATTAGAACATCATTAGGATTTCTCCCTGAAATATTGCTTTACATAAATTTTGTAGTATAATGGTTATTAAAAACCCCAATACAAAAAGAGACCTAATCAGTTCCTTAATACCCTCTCCTGATTTGTTTATAAGTTCAATCATATTTTTAAAAATAGATGATGATGTATTGCAAGAGAGGCTCGGTATTTTAATAACTTATCTTTAGATACGGAGAACAGCATTGCTAAAATACTAAAAACCTTAAAATGAAATTTCAGAATTAGAAAAGTAAGTGCTGAAGTATTTCACTTTTCCATTACATGCACTTAAATTTTGCAAGACGGGATTCAATTAATCAGCTACTGCACTCAACTTTGAAACTGCCAAAGGCAGATTATATCCGAGGTGGAGAAAGTTTGGAAAAGAACCTTTAGGACTACACCATTCACAGAGTCGTTTAAAGCAAGAAACAAAAATACCCTCTTATTTTTTGGCCAGCCCAGTTAAATCAGAGGTCCCCCCAGTACCACTATCGGTACGGCTTCAAGAAAATTAACACCAGGCTGATGTAGTACCGCAGCATTGAACTACAGTGCTACATTATTTAGGAAAGAAAATTTTACTTACAATATCAGCTGCCTTTGTATTTGGTAAATGCTACCTTTCATCCACTCCAGCTTAATTTCAAGCCTCCATGGATTTCTTCTTTTCTTCTAACCAATACAAGCAGCTAAAGCCTTTCCTTTTCAAGCGTGCTCTTTGAGCTGCTGGTCTCCCTCACAGTGATGCTTCACAAATGGAACAGCTTCAACATCTCCACCAGTCCAAACCCCTGAGAAATCCATGTGTATTCATTTCTTTGAAATTATTTCAGAGGAAAAAAAAAAAAAAAAAAAAAAGCAGCACTTCCTCACTTTGTGTTATATTTCAGAAAGTTTAAATGGTCTAATATCCTATTCCTTTTCAACGTACCACAAAGTGCTAAATGGTAAGAATTACATTACTGCCACTGCTTAGATCCTGGCTGATAAGGTGAGCCTTTTACATTTATACTGACTTCTGAAAAGGCTGTTGCTATACTGGTCTAATAATTAATAATTCATGGAGCCAAATTACAGCTCTAGAAAGATACAGCCATTTTTACTAGTTCTTTCATATTCCTCTGATTTATGTATGACTAAGTAGGAGACTGAGCAAAGGAAAAAAAATTAAAACTTAACACTTCAGCTTTAAAATTAAATTGCTATTCCGTACTCGGAAAGGATGGATGGAGCAGGATAGAACAATGCTTCTTTTGAGACAAGCACGTGTACAAAATCCCTGAACATACATTAATTTTACCATATAAAAATAGATTTTGCAGGTACTAAAACTGTAGCTATTCAAAACTGGAAATATTTATCACTAATGTGACTTTCAGTGTCATGGTGTCATGCGAGTGCAACGCCACACGCTAATATTTGTAAGGTCTTCACAACAGTCCTTCCTTCATGTTGTCCTTGATGAATGGACTAATTTTTCTGCCACTATCTAACCTCCTGTTGTTAAAGACGCGTTTTTATTGATCCAGTTACAGAACAAGATCCACCTAAAGACAAGGATCAGTAAAGGAATCAGTGGTGTTATTTCATTTCTTCCAGAAAAAAAAAGATGATTCGTAAAATGACCTCTTCCTCAATCTACCAAGCATACCTTAGCTGACAATTCCAAAAGTGCCTAAGTGTTCTGGAGGACAAGGACACAGACCGTGACAAAAACAAGCAAGCAAACAAAAGCAGTAGTCATCTAAAGGCACAGGCATACACTCAGGCTTTCAGCAGTTCTTAGTCCAATGTGGCTTTTTATTGAATTTTTGTTTTCCAGCATTTCAGCCTGAGCATGGAGGAAGTGCTGTCTTGGACCTTGGCAGAACCAGGAGACCTTTTTTAGTGGATGTACCAGGCTCATGTCGAAAGCACCCAACACAGCATCTGCTTAGAACAGCGAAGCTGATCTCAGTCAAATCAGTATTTCAGCACTGCAAAACAGGAAATTTTGAAGCTTTTTTTTTTGAACTTGTATTCCCAATTAAAAGATGGATTATTGTCACTTAACGATTTGAGAAACTACTGCCTCCACACAGCTACTACAGACTCTACAAACACACATAACTGTTAAAGAGATGGTCCTAAAGGTTGGTAGACCCTCTCCTGCCCTCTGCTCCATTGTTTCATCCTCCTCAGCCTTTGGATATTGGCTGGTTTATCGCAGTAGATGCAAAGTCACAACACAAGCACTCCACCGGTGCTGCGATGCCCACTCGTGTTGAAACACATTAAACTCTTAAAAAGCTAAAAGCTGCCTTCTTCATTATGGCCAAGCTGCTGAAAGCCTTTGAGAAGCACCTGTTTTTTCATAAAGAGTTCAAGGCCAGGTAACAGCCATTAAAGTTTGTGATCAGCGTGTGTTTTAGAGCTGCGAAATACGCTTGAACAACCATACATCTTCAGTGGAAACAACAGTTCTCGGAAGTCCCCCTGTGTAAGGGATTCAATTGAAGTCCAACATTTGGCAGCGCTATGAGAAAACATCTCATTTCCAAAAGAGGTCTCATTGTTCGTATTCACACGGGCTGCTGAATTCCTGGCTATTTGCTCAGCCTTCACTTTGCATATCGCAAATGAAAATCTCAGAAAACCTAATTAATGCAGCTAGACTGTTTAATCTTTTAAAGAACAAAATAAAAAAAAATAAATTGGTGCCAAGAAGAAAGCAACTTACTGCTTTGGTTTTTGGGAAAATGTGT
Organism: Leptosomus discolor; assembly: GCF_034619465.1. NCBI lineage: Eukaryota > Metazoa > Chordata > Aves > Leptosomiformes > Leptosomidae > Leptosomus > Leptosomus discolor. Next base: position 2,993,847 of record NC_141399.1, read on the forward strand.
AAAGGCAGAATTTTCATAACTTGAAATAATTAGGTCTTAAATTGAGGTTTAGCTTCTTAAGAGCCCAAGTTACTTTGAAAATTGTTAATTCCATATCGTACATGATAACCTAGCAGTTTTACATTACCACTATCTATTTATATCTTTCTTATTTTGAGCTCCAACACCTAGTGATACGAAGTTATTTAAGTGGAGAATACAGACTTTTGGAGCTGCCCGTGTTTGGCCACGTTGCACAGAAGTATTTACACCCACAAGTATGCTTCAACGCAAACAGCAGCAAAAGAAGCCAAAAGGTATTGCAACAGGTTGTTCTGCTGGAAAACAAAATGATCCAAAGTGCCCCCAAACGAATCTGTCACCAGCCTTTCGGAAAACAACTCTAAGTATCTACCAGAAAGAATTGCTAGATAGGTTAACTCTAACACTAATTTTCTCCCATTTTACACTAAAGATCAGAGCACCAGAACACTCTACTTTCCCACCCCAACAGATAGTTAAATACTGCAACGGGTTGTCCATAGGGGTTGTTGAGTCCTTGAAGATGCTCAAAACTAATGGAAAGGTCCCTGAGTAACTCGACTTAACTGGACCCTCTTGGAACAGGAGGCTGGTGTAGATGACCTCCAGATTCCCTCCAAACTACATTATTCTACAATTTTAATACCAAGAGAAATAAAAATTCCCTGAGTATCAGAGGTTGGAACTGGGAATGAGCAGAAGAAAAAGTGGACGTACACAGGCACGCTTCTGTATTTAAAAAAATGACAGAACACTTACTGTGAGCAGTTCATTCAAAGAGCTCGAGTTTTTTACTAAATCTATTATTTTGATATAAAATAATTTTATTTCTTACTAAGACCAAAAGACACATTTCAAATGAAGATTGTTTGTCGACACCAACAGGAGCCAACGACGGTCAGCGTATGGAAACACCCACCACCCTGGGGCACTTTCCTGAACCAAGCTTTTAAACTAAATCCTGACATCAGATTTGGCCAGTAAGTGACTGATCTGATCATGCTGGAGAGCGACTACAGAGAGGTGGTGGGTTAGTATTAATTTACCACAATTCAGTTTTAAAATCAGTTCCATTTATGTTAATTCCTGAGGAATCTGAAACCGTGGTTTTGTCTCCTGGAAAGGCTCAAAGTACAATATAATTGGAGAGCCATCGCGGCTAACAGAGAAAAATGGCAGGAGATACCTCCGAGAGGTATTACATCGTTTTGTAAAGCAGAAACATCACAGAAAAACCTCTTTTGAGAAACAGCGACCTTATCCTCAAAGAATCTAATTCAAGGTGAATTTAGATGCAGAATTTTATCAAAGACTATTTCTTTTCACTAAAAATTTTGTTTATGCCTTGTTTTTTTTTTTTTTTATACAGATTTAATAACATCCACTCCTCAGTGTGAGCTGTATCCAGCATGTGCAGAGGGCAGCCTCGCTTCTCAGTTCGCACGTACCAATAATTAGAAGCTTTGCAACTGTACTTAGCTCCACTTACTGTGATGAAAGATGCAGATGTCTGTTTTAAGAGCCTCTGATAAGCATTCAATTTGATCAGCCTGCACAAACACCCTGCAACTTTGCACTGTGCAGAATTTCTTTACCCGCTATTCACATAAAAGCACACACTCCCAGCATTCAGACTTCTAAAGCCGAGATTTCTAGGCCAGGCAGATCTGGGTGTACACCAGAAACATCTCAATAGCTAAGACCACGTTTTCCAAAGCCACTTAGAGCTCCAGTGAGGTTCCAAGAAGCACTCGAGCAGCCCAGCCATCGCTGACAGTCCCCTACGCCATGCTGAAGCACCCCGAGTACCTCTGCTGTTATCTATCTATATATTTACATTCATCCCCAAGTCCTAAAAGCCAGCAGTAGAAATGAGTTAGGCTTTCAGCATGAAAAAGTACCTCATCCTGAATATACATACACAATGTAAGCAAGCTAGTCACCTAAAATATGCTAATTAGCAGAAAGGTATTGCCGTCAATTAGACCACCATTACAAGTGCAGCTTAAAATGCCATTACAAACTTCTGGAAATAGAGCTTTGTAATTTCTGGAAGGGTTATGACAAATTTCTGATTATTTTAGTAAGAATGATTATTTAAGCTTTCTTACATTATTGAAAATCCTACACTAACAATAGACTTGTCTTTTGTATTGGCTAAATAAATCAGCACAGTAAACAAGGGCAATAATACCCGTTTTCAGTGAGAAGGTGAAAGCAAAGTCAAAGCACAGAACACAGAAAATAATCAGACTTACATTTTAAAACACAGCTAACATTCCCCAAACCAATTAAACGTGGTTTTTGTCTTTTCTCTCCGTTTTAAACCGCTACCATAGCTTTCTAGCTATGAAACCACCACTGTGAAGAAAACACGGGGACGTGGAGAAGACAGAAGGAAACCCATACGGCCCGTTAATTAACCTCTGCACACGCTGAGTTTGTACAAGTGCACAACAGCAATAAGTCACCACCGTCTCTGGTATCTTTACGCACACGTGTACTCCTAACACTGGGAAAACCCAGTTTCCACCACAAAGGTGAAGGACTGAGTCCATACAGGACCAGGTGAGCAGACACAGGGGTGCAGGAAACCGAGCGTGCTGTCTTGTAACTAAATACACCCTAAATTAGCCCAACACGTTGGTTGTGACGGAAAGGCCAAGGGATGCTTGGAGTACCTGAGTGTTCATAACTGCCGACCGATGGGCAAGTTAAATTCGACAGTAAAAGTGTAAACGAAGATAATCTCAAGCTCAAATAAAACGTATGTATTTCAGACGAGGGATGTGCAAGGGGCACGTCTGCTAAGGCTACAGGGTAGGTCAGAGGCACAGCTGTGCTGTTTTGCCTTCCTAAACTCAGAGATTTCTGCATGGCTAAGAACCGTTTAAAATTGCTGCTAACTTCCGATTTTTTCTTTGTTACACGTCTAAGCCTCCAGTAACAGCCCCAGTATTAACTCTAAAAATCTAGGCAGAGCTATCCACGCTGACCCTAATACTGCTAAGAGAGCATTAGGCAGACTGGCAAAAAGCCACATCCAGTTTGAAACGTGTACTGAAAATTTCCTGTCAGATGAATCTTTAATCTATTTAAAATCTACAATGTTTTCTCTGAACAGCACTCCACGTCTTCCCTTGTATCATTTTCCACATAAATGCCATGCCACAGAGCTAAAAACATATGTCCAAATAGAAAAGTGGATTTTTTTTTTTTTTTTCCAAGCAAAATGTTTAAGAAATTGACCTTATTATAATTCAATCTACAGTCATTATTACCAGAACAACTCAAAAGCAATTCTGTGGTGTTTTGGAAACCAAGGCCTCTGCTACAAGAATGCAATTATTTCCTTTCTGTGCATCTTTTGATCAGAAAACCAAAATACTGACAAAAATTATTACATCTCTTAGGACACTTCTCTCCAGGAGTAAAGGTCTTTGGCCCATGTTCTTGGGAAATTTGTTTCGGTAATTAACATCATCTTTTGTAAATTCTTCATAGATGAAGAATTGATGTGCTCCTAAATAAGCCAGCCTCCTCTTCCTCTCCCGAGCCATTACAGGGCACGCTCTGCCCTGCTCCCCAGATCTCCCCCTTCGCTGCAAGAGACGGGCAACAGGAGATCTTGGGTTATATGGCCCAGCAAGAGTCTGTCTGAAATGGGATGAAGCTTTTCAAGCAGCTGTTGGAAGGAAAAAAAAACGCTGTCGGGGGTACAAACGCAAGCACTAGGGCTGTTCCCACTCACACACCTCGCCAACAACCCTCCGGGACAGCAGACGCACAGAAATTCGGTTTCCTCGCACACACTTTCATCACGTCTGGCTGTACAGAACCAAAGTAAATCAGCCACAAACAGGTTAGTGACTACAAAGAGCCTTTCAATAGCTATTTTACTCTCGTACTATAATCTACACAGTACTTCTTTTCTTTCAGAAGCTACAGAAACTAGCAAAGAAAACACGTGCTGAGGCTTCACTATGATTATTTATGACCTGTTTTCTGTACCTGATTACGCACCATTCACAGTCGCCAGATTTAAGTCAAGCTCCTCACCCTGCATGCTCGTTCAGCCAAGAGGGATGGTTTCAGCTCTCACCTCTGAGCTGCACACGACAGTAGCTCGCTTCTGGAGCTGGACTTTTTGAGTTGTTGGTAGTTCTGACAAGCCTCACCCGAGACCAGAGACCGCCTGTCCACAGCACTGCAGGAACCACAACAGACAGTCCTTGACCAAGAGCTCAGGACATAAATGAAGAGAAATGAGAAAAAAGTCCAGCTGTGACAGAGCCCCCACAAGATGTGCATTGGATATTAAAAAGGAGAGCCTTGTTAACAGCTACTGATGTGCCGTTTGCTCATTAAATAAAGTTCTAAGCTCAAAAAAAAACCCCAAAAATCTATTTTCCCACACGAAAAGATGTTTTTCTTTGATGAAATTCACACGCACGCTAAACGAACGCAACCCTCACCCTGCTTTCTCTTACAAAACCACCAGGCGAGGAGCCAGCGGGAGCAGCAAGGACGTCAGCCTGACCTTTCCCAGACTCACACCACCCATCCCAGGAGGAAAACCGTGTGAGGAAGCCACCGCAACGCCCCGGCGAAAGGGAGACAGAGTGGGCACGGCTCAGCATCCCATTAACGTCCTCTCCCTCGCAGCACAGCCCGGTATTTACATCCCTGATGCTCAGAGGTACCTGAGCCATTCGGTGCCTATCGGGCAGCAGGGCTATCGGGGGGAAATCTTTATCAGCTTCGGGGAACACGGCTGGAGAGAGAGTATCTGGGATTCAAGCGTTACGCTGGTACCTTTGCTGTGTCAGTTACATCAGCGATGCCTCGGCCTCTCTCCGCATCTCACACGGACGGGACACAGAAGGGAGGCAGCAGCTCAGCAGGACAACAGCAGAGAGAGACATTTCACCACGCTGAAAACAGCAAGGCTGGAAAAGCAGCGGTTCTGGCACCACCACCGTACACAGCCTCACTGCAACAGCGAGCAGACTTGAGAGGGGTGGGGTTTTTTAATTGTAAATACTTGAAATACGTCTGTCTGAGACAACACGACGCTGGGTATTTCCCTTCACGCCTGTGACAATTATGCCCGACTTGGATATAGTAATTATTTTTATGATGCTGCTAAAGCATTGCTTTTTACCGGGCATATTTAAGCAAGAACATCATCACTTCTTTTCTTATGACCGACAAAAATACAGTCTTCTACAAAAACTAACCCTTTCTTTTTGTACTGCTCTGGTTCCACCAAGTTCCAAACCAGTCCCGAGTCCTGCCAGTCTGGAGGAGTCAGGTGCCAGTAAGGAACAGAGGAAAGGATACAGCCCTCGGTGTCTGTTTTATCCCAAACTTCAAGACTACCTTTCTCCTTGATGTTCATAATTTTTCATCTCAGCTACAGATAGGTGGATGTTTCTTTAATATCTCCCTTTTTGTAGGTCATATTCTCATTACATTTAGAGAAGTTCTCTAAAATACACTGAATGAGAGCTTATTACTGTGCAGTTATTCAGATGGTTTGGGATCAATGTTGCATGACCCACGAACAGGCTGGCAGAGAAGACTGGCAATGTACTGCGAGAGGAAAATCCTGGCTATGGAGGACGAACGGCTCCTCTTCAACTGATGTTGAACGACACGACAGAACTACAAGCTAGACGAACCTCTGGAGCAAACCCAAAGTATTTAATATGTCCAAGAAACTCAGCTACCTGAAAGACTTTTTACTTCTGTTTTACAACGTGTCGTCTTATTTTACGATTTTACAGAATTCAGATAACAAAATAAAATTTCTACAGCTTCACATTAGGAAAGTGGCGTTAAAGACTATTAGAAAGGAAAATCAAGTCAGGAGAAAGCCCTGATTCAGAGAGAAGCCTCTCTGCTTGGAAGGGCCAGACACTGTTCCTGGAGCTTCTGGTTCACTCCTCAACAGGAATGCTTTGGACTTGGCTCTAAGCTTTCCAATAACAAGAGAGCCATCAAAAAAGCAGCCGTGGGTGGAACAACACTAATCGCACCCTCTCTGTCCTCTCCCCTCAACTTAATATCTTTTAAAGATGATAAAGTTTAGGACAGTAAGGACTGTAAGGTCTAAACTTCCCCCAGTTGTGCAAAGTTTGGGGCAGCAGGCTTCTCTGAAGGAGACACAAGGGCAAAATGATTCAAATATGAAGAGAAACTAAAAGAAAAACTTATTTACTTCTCACTTTGGTACTCCTACAGAGATGCACAAATAGATCTCAATTTGTATAACCTGTAAGGGCAACACATCATGAAATTTAGTCTTTCAAACTGAATTCAAATGCATCCTTAAATTATAGAAAAGGGGCTTTTTTGTTCCTGTAAGATGGCAATCAAAAACAGACACACTAAGTAACATGGCTGTTATGAGTCTAGGCAATGTTATTTCCAATACAAAAGAAACCTTCTTATGCAAAAGCTTTGATGAATTATTTTGCATCAAGAACAAATCTTTTCTTAATTGTAGCAAAAAAAAAAAATTCATTATTGATTAAAATGTCATTTTAAGTAAGACATTACGGAACCAAAAGATCATTTCTGCTCTTTCCAAATTAAGCATACAAACCCAAAATTTAAACTGTAAGTAAAATGCCATATATTGCATTGGAATGAATTTCCAATAATAGTAACTACTTTATATTGGTACAAACAAACTTTGTCTTAATTAGATTGACCTTTAAAAAGCTTCTCAGGCATTTGAGAAATGTAAATACTTAAAGTATGATTCATTCATATTCCTGTTTGCTCAGACAACTCTGAAAGCTTTGAAACGCAGAGCTGGGGCCAATTCCATCCGTCCTACAACTCCGCTGGGGTGGGTCTAGCCAGGCCTGGGATGAGTTTGGTCCCTTCTGGCTGCACGGTGGCCTGGGGGTGATTCAGACCCCGTATACACATCCACAGGGCTGCGGAATACAGCGGGAGCTACAGCAGGTCGTTACTTGTAAGCAAATGGTTAACGGGGTCGAAGATGGAGCGGCATCGCTGTGCCAGAAGAGGTGCAGTGCATGTGATCTGCCCACGGATCACGAATTTTAAGGTTACTACTTTTTAGCGCGAGCATACAGACCACAGCACATCTCTTCGCATGCAGATAAGTCCCTATAGATTATTCCTGGTGTCTCGTGCGTGCTGACTTACGAAACATCCCCTGTGGAAGACGCGCACGTCCACATGGGTAACTCGCAGATTCTCTCTCAGAGCAATTTGCTTTTACTGACGCTGAGCTTATCCTTGCTAGGATGAGGAAGCGAATTTGATATAAGGGCATTTATTTCGCCAGTTTATGATGCTGTTTCACAGTATGGGGGACCTCACACATCAGAGGATAACGGAGCTCATGTTTCAATGCTCAGACTTGTCATCTCTCTCTCCGCCTCTCCTTCCGAGTGGCCACTGCACCAACCTTGCAACCAGCATAATAATAAATTAGAGATGATCTTGCTCAGCAAGCGACTGCGTACAGAAGGGCTGTAGAATTTGGAATAAAACCAACAAGCACAGGAACAAACCCCAGACTTTGCCTGAAATGGAGAACAACAGAGATGGACGTAGATCTTAGCAAGGTCTAGGAAAACTAGGGACAGATCCTTAAAAAGATATCACTTGTGTGCACAACTATGCGTTACAAAACCAACACCCTCCTGCCCAGGCTGCCTGCTCTGTGTGGGTATGTGCAACCTTCCCTTCAAAGGCAGTCTGCATCCTCAGGGCTCACCGGTGCCCGCAGAGCTCACCAGCAGAGCGAGCATCGCTGCGCCGGCCGTTACGTCCCGCTTTTTACCTCCGTCCACGGAAAGCCTTTTCCACCTCATCACCACGTGCGCCCCGACGGTTCGTTTGAAACTGTCAATTTAAAACATTTCTCTTATGAACTTTAGCTCTAACTAGACTACAGAGACTGCGAGTGTTCCTAGCAATAAAGGAAGATTAAGGCTGGGAAGGACAAGCAAGTACCATAAAAATAACAGTGTATAATTGGGTAGCCTACCATAGCTGGTGAAGAGAAATGAGCAGGTCAAGCAATCGAGATACCAGGAGAAATGACCTTACAAAGTTCTGTCTGGGGACAGACTGCCGATGGTCTCATCAGCATTCAGCTCCACCGCCATAGTCTGGAGGAGGAAACATAATGCAGAAAATGGAAAGGAGGGAGATAGAAGAGCAGTGGGGAGAAAAACATCTTTCTTAATTCAGCCAGGGAGGAGATGGAAACCAGCCGTCTGCAGCCTTTTTTTTTTTTTTCCTCCCTTTTTATACGAGTTCTCTGGTCTGTGACCCACCCACTAATATATTTTCAGTACCACATATAATCTTTAAGAAGAAAGCTTAGTGACTTACAAAGAAAACAGTCGGTAGAAAGGTGCTGTCGGATCTTTTAGTGCATATTCCTATTGTTTCACATGAACCGAGCGGGGCTTTGGGTGGGATTTTCAACAATGCTCAGCAGATTGAGGTGCTCAGTGATTTTCAGCAAGAGCCAGACACCAATCTACCTTTTATGTCTTTGAAAATCTCCTTTTACTTGTAAGCTTTTCAAGACAGATTGTGGTTTCCTAGGTGTTTATATAGCTCCTTCAGCCTTTCGGTGTTACGCCAATATAAAGTGATATTGAGAATTGGTTATCTTCTTTTCCATCAGGTTTTTACAGCTTTTTATAATGAAAAAAGATTTTGGGGGAAAAAGGACAATTTTGTAAATGCGTACATTGACACCATTTTCATACCCATTTACAGGTCATCAGTGAGAAACCGAAAACCTCCAGATTTTTTTTTTTTGTTATGTTTTCTTCAGAACTCCATTTTTCAACCATGATACTTTTGCCTGAATATTTCCAACGAAAAGCGATGTTTCTAAACTTCATTGCTAAGCTTTTCCAAAAGAAGAGAAGATAAAGCGCAGGTTTGACAAACCCCACTCAGCTCACCGCCCCGGCACACGGGGAGGACGGATGCTCCGCATTCACGGACTCCACGGGAGCAGCTTTTTGGCTACAAGCCGAAGTCCTCGTGCTCCCCCCGTTGCACACCCAGCAGCATTCGCTACCCAGCAGAGACTCAGGTGTCATCACGCCTTCGAAGGCAGCACCTGCCCAGCAGCCACGAAGATGCAGCTTCTAATTTCCATTACCTCACTGCAACGAGTTCATCATTAAACAGTGATAATAATACGACTACAGATACAAGATGAGAACTGCCTCGTAACTTCCATCTCTTGGTGTACAAGGGGTGAACAGCGATGGAAACACCTGCCTTCAAACCCACTTAACTTTTTCATGCTCTGGCATGAGTTTTGATCCAAACCTTTCGGTAAGAAATGGTGCAGAGAGCCTGCACACACGCAGAGTTAGTCACACATTAAGGTTTAATGCCCACACTGTTGCTTCAATTACATTAAAAAAAAAAAAAAAAAATTAATTTTCAGCAGGGATAAGCACTCTGTTAAGACAATGCCATCCCCAGATGAAACAAATACGCAGAAATCCAGAATCAAATACTCTCACCAAGCAGGTTCCCTTCTCCTCTACTCAGGTCAAACAGGAAGACAAGCTGTGGGAGGTAAACCCATATCTGCTTTGCCATATGTCACCCTATCATACCACCCCTCAGACCAGTTAGCTCTTTCAAATGTCATTAAAACTGACTATATTGAAAAATACCTTAAGATCACAGCATCTGTGGTGCTCCTGACCCGTGATATTTGGGTCTATAAAAGATTTTCACCAATATGCTGTAAAAGAGCAGGCACACACTCCATCCGTAGATAGGCAAGGCTTGGTCCTGCGAGGTGATGACAGCCCTCAGCTCTCATCAGCCTTAACGTGATGAAGATACTCAGCAACTCCTAAGATCTGCCCTGCACTAAATAGTTACATGCTTCGCCCCAGGTGCTGCCCAAGTCTCTCCCACACAACTTACCTAACTTCTCACTGCAGCTAACAGAAATGACATGTTAATTAAGACATGTTACTACCACTGCACTGCTTTCATATCAATAAACAACGATTCAGCGAAGCATTCACTCACAGCTCTCTTGTCTGTTATTGCATTTAGTTTTTCATAAGGCTTTTAAACAAATCTATGGGCTGAAACCTGTGCAAAACCTAGAGAAAAACAGCTGAGCTAGTTCTTCTACAGAAAATTGCATGAAATCAATGCTGGACTTGCTGTGTCCTAAATCATCTGGAATTCACCTACCCCTGCCCTGTGTGATACACCTGCCATGGTGGGCACTTCAGCTCACGCTTCCCACACCTGCCAGGCCAGGAGCCCAGCATTTTCACTGCAAGGTCACTAAACCTCATTTTGACTTCCCCCCCCCACACCCCACCACAGCACACCATTTGTCTGGCAATCTGGTTGAGATTTAATAGGTATGAGACCTCAGGGGCTTTAGAAAATGCGAGGAAATCCACGTGATCATTCTTATACTGATCCATTGGTTCTTCCGTGCTCATTTTCACGTAGGGTTTATTTCAGAAAGGACAATCACATTATCAAATTAGCTCTGGCACTTCTAAAACACACACTGAGTTTTCAACAAGTCTTTTATAGCAAATGGGAACAAATATCAAGAAACGCTGGTTTTGGTGAAAGAATCACTATATATTTTATATACTTAATTCATTTCAGATACTATCAGCTCTGAAGGAAAGGCCACCAACTTTGCTGCTGCGAATCACTCACCCTAGAACCTCATGGTGCTCTGAGAGTTTACAATCAAGACCTACTTTCAGCTCAGGCAACTGAGGAAAACACTGAACACTGGCACAAAACCCACCGGCGACAGAGCAGCTAGATGAAAAGCACAGACAGTGGAAAGCTTACGGTTCATTTTAGACAAGCCACTCCCCTGCTCCACATTACCAATGATGTCTCTTGTAGATGAAAAACCATTGAGAGAGACACACAGATGTCATGTTTATGGCAGAGATTCGTTCCAGGGCTACCCAGGGGCTCAGCTGGATGGCACAAGCTGGAGCCCATCTCCTTCGTCTACCGCTCTCCCGCACTGCAATGCCATCCATACGCGCCGATAGCGGCCGTCTGGGTGTTCCACCGACAGATTTAGGAAATGAGTGGCTAACAAAACAAGCAACAAGACAGAGAGTTAAAATCCCAGGGGAGCTGGCCATCCACAGCAGAATTTAGGTGAAAGGAATCCATCCAAAACCCAGCACAACACTGAAACTATCTACAAGGCCACCCAGGGATTGTTTCCCGTAAACTATAAAAAAGCGCCGCAGTGCAGGTGCAGAATTTGGGTCTAGTTCCCTAAAGTGGCTACAGCTTCAGTTCACCTATTACCAGAACAAATTTAATATGCCTTTATAAAGTATTTGCACCTGCCATCTGCAACCAAGGCCTGCGTTTGCATCACGTTACAGACTGCTGGATACCCTTGTACCAAATTACACGAGATTTTCCCTCTGTTTAGTAACGTGCAAGAGGCCCGCTGCTGACAGACACCTCCTTGGGCCAACGTGGAATAAAGAAAGATTGCTCCTATGCCCAAGTTCATACAGCCCAATTTAACATAGGTCCAGGCATACCTCTGCAACAGACCTATTGCAAAGCACGAGGTTCATTCATTCTCAAGTACTAGGAAAAAATTTACAATCTCTGTGCAACTGGTTATACATTACTCCTTAAATCCTTTTTTAACAACAACAACAAAAAAATCAGCTCTGTAATGTTAGATTTTAAAGAGATCTGAACAAAATTACAGAGAAGGCATGCCATACAGATGTCCTCAGCTCCCCAGCAGGCTTGGTTCTCTTCTACCCCCCAGGGATTTGGCTGGAGAAGCTGTGATTTTCATCTACTGGAAAACAGAGCTACACTAAAAATCTTTTTGCTTCTCTTGCAACTTACACAACACGATGCTGTGTGTATCTGCTTTGTCCTACACGTTAGAGATGTGTACATCTCAATTATTTGTTGGCTCAAGAGACTCTTCCAAATAGAGAGAACGTTACCTCTCCAAGGGCCGTGTCACTCGTTCAAATAACACACGTGGGCTTTGCAACACGAGGATAAATCCACAAGCCACCAGCGACGTGAGAAGCATGGAGTGATGTACTTCATTAACCACATATCCTGCTGGATTATTACTGCTCCCATAAATAATAATTCCTTCACCAATTATTCACTTTAAAAATCCCAGATACAGAGAATTGTCCAAGGAGAATAAAGAGTGACCTCTGTTCTCCTCTGCAGTGTGGCACCTCGCTGGCCCTGAGGACAGTCCAGTGATCAGCTTCTCATACTCCAAGCTCTAACTCCTTGCTCTTCCACCCTCCTGTTGTCAGGAATAATTACGCTGCTCTTTTTCCTCCAACAGGCTCTCCCCGAGGTTCCTATCAGCACAACCACAGGGATCTGCTGCTGAACCAATCCAGCTGGAAACAATCCAGCTACTTCATTCACGTCCTTCTCCTGGCCCTCCATAGTCCCAGTCCAGCACACACTTACACCTGTGATTTTCTAAAAGCATGTACAGAATACTCTTGAGTCACACAGGACTACTCAGATACTTATCTGTGTTTTACAGTAAGATGTAGGAGGGCAAAATCCTTTTATTCAAAGTTATTTGCAACATGGCAGCTGCTTTTGGTTGAGGAACATGACTGCAACACCATGGAATTGGAACTGTTTCTTATTTTCTATACCATACCCATCAGAACATTTTTACACAAATACAAGAAAACACCTCGCTTTCAGTGTTCTGGGAGACGTTTTCATCTGTACAGGTGATGGGTTAAGTAGGTATTTCTAAGGCTTCTCCATTTGCTCCCGAAGACTCAAAATGCTCCATCACTTTTTGGAAGAGCCCTAAGCTCAAATGGTCAGGGAAGCAAAACACTGTTGTTTAGATTTTAAAAATTATCAGGTTACCAAGTATGGGGGGGGGGAGGAAAAAAATCAATTGCTGATGTTCAAATACAAAATCATTACGGTCTGAAAGGAGGTTTCTTATTACTAAGGTCTGTTTCAGTTGCACCAAAATATTAATTCAAGGATTTTCAGCCAGCACAAACAAGTGGGGAGGGCGGGAGGGGGAACAACACAAAACAACAAGGTCAGATTCAGTTCTTCATCGGCATGAAGCGAAGGCCACAGCTAAGATTCGCACAAGCTAACTACAAGACAAGATTATTCAAAACTTTTCACATCTATGTAGCAGTTTTTGTCCAAAGCTTCCTAGAAAGCTTAGCAAGCAATATATGAAATGTAACACCTGCATTAATTTTAACTTCAGACTAGAGTGTTAAAAAGGCCATACTAATTTTATTAGCATCCTCTTATCCCCACCAACAATACACAGCAGACACTTGCCTCCACAGTAGAAATGGTGACACTATCACCCAGTGACCTTCCCCTAAATTCAGACAGAAGAGACTGGATTTCATTAGTATGCCTATTAAGACAATAGAGCCTCACTGTAAATTACTGGTTATCACCAAACTAAATGGTACAGAACAGATTGCTTGTGTGTGCAGCGTCAGACTCGACTCTGCTGCTCAACCTCACGCTCCAACTTGTCAGGACAGGCTGCAATCGATTGATCACGCAGGGCTGGAAACAATTAATATGATGTGTTACCAAGCTTGAAATCTCAAGCATGGAAGTAAGTACATTTGCTGCTTCCAGAATACGATGACCATCAGGATCTTCTCACCACGAGCTGTAACACCTCACCCTGGCTTGTTGAGCCAGCAGCACGCAGCTACTGTCATTTATTGTTGCTAATTGTTCTGGTCATCTTCCTCTCGGAGGAGCTGGAACAGCTCTGGAAGAACAAAGCTATGAGGTCAAGGGCATTGCTGCTCACTGCTCAGGATGCTCTAACTCATCTAGGACACGTGAGGTGACCAACCAGAAGAGGGACCGGCAGACTGCGATCAGCCCTAGTCATGAAGCCAGAAAAGTCAGAGGCAAGCTGGGTTTTTTGGACCTGGAAAGAAAGGAAGAAGACCTCACCGCAGATTGCAAAGGCAACCGGCAAATGGCCAAGGTGGCTTGGTGAAAATTGAGGGCTAGGAGAGAGCAGCAAGCCAGGGGAACAGCACTGTCAGCTTCCTTATCACCTTACTCAGTACTTTATTTGGGCTCCGGACCTTCCAGTTTCACTTATGGAAATGACCCCAGAATGTCTTCATTATTTAACATAATTTGTCTATGTGGTACTCCCAAATCAGACTGCCCGGGCTTTTCAGGTTCATTAACTCTCTATACACGGGGCATGGCCACGTACAAGGACAAAGGGGAAAACCATCTCATCTTGTTAAGGATTCCCTGGATTTCCTACTCATCAAATAACAAAACCCCACAATCCTGGTAAGTAAAACCTCACTTCCCACACAGCAAGTTTCAGTAGGGACCGTAGACGTTCGAAAATTTTTATATGATAGCGTTATTTCCCTGGCTGACTTTTCCCTTCAGATATATCTTTTCTTTTATCTCCTCTTGGTCCTTTTACCATACAATAAAGATTAATTTCGAATTTCTGCTGATTGTATGATCTTGGACTTCACGAACAAAACCCTCTTTTATCGAAGACATTAATATTCACAGTGACAGCCCTGAACTTCCACTTTCAGAAAGGTTTAATAATTTTCTAAAACCTCTTGATTTTGTCACAATGAGTTGTATTCAGGCTAACTTTCCCACTTGTCTTGGGATATGTCATTTACCTTGAGCCTTGGCTGGGTAATAAGCGCTAGTCAAGTCCCTTATTCATTACATCACTAATTGCAATTTCTTTTCCTATTATTTATAACTGATAACTTCTGTGCAAAGCAGAAACTTGGGAGAGAAGTGGTATGAAAGTACTTTTCCTCTTCTCTTCAGGCACTGTCCGTGCAATCCCGTGCTTTTCATCCAAAAAATAAACTTTAAAAGTAGAACAGGTGAATTAGGAGCCCATCATTCCAGGCTTTTCCCAGCTTGGGATTACACCCACTCCAGAGATGGCCAGGTACTCCTCTGGGGCATCAGCAAGGGGGAAGAAAACTCAGCTCTGAACATAAATCAAGCAGTTGCTTTTGAATTATGGCTCCTTTTGCCAGACCAGGCAGCACTTCAAAGAGAATCTTCTTTCCCCAGAAACCTGGGGGCAGATAACCCCACTTCCAGAGAGACCTCCACACAGCAGGAACCCAAAGATACAAAAATTTCAGTGAAGAGTTTCTTAGATTAAAACATCCCATTTAAGCAGGTCATAAGCTTTTGAAGGGGGATAAAAAGCAGATGGGAATACATATCATCGAGATGCCTCTTCCAATGAAGCCCAGAAAAAGCTATTTTTTTTCTTGAGCTGAAATACCTTCTTAGTAAGGATTAGAAAGCCAAATAATTTGGGCACAGAGGAAAGAAACTGGAACATACCAGTAATGTCCTATTATTTAGTAAAGTTAGCTTAAAAGTATGTATTTACTTGGCTGGCCTGAACCCGTGGTGCATGACGCAGAATTGGGATGAGGATCTCCTGCCTTCGGAGAAAGCCAGCGGTGCATCCAGGCAGGACAAACAGCGTGAGCTCCAGCAGGCTGAGTGCACAGATCACCGGGATGCTGTGCATCATCCAGCTGCTCTTCCCCAATGGGTCATTCTGATGATGATATAATGCTTCACAGGAGACTAAATCCATTTTTTTTCCAAGCCATCTCTTTTTCTGGGTGGGTCTCACATGCATCGAGTAGCGACAGAATTAAGCTCAGCTGCTCTCTAGACAGCACACCACGCTCTGAACATCCAGCCTCTGATGATTTCGTACCGATAAAAACCCTTTGAACCACAGTCTAAATATTTTGTTCCTTAAAATATTTAATAATCCACTCATTTATTACTCTGTACTGATCAAGAGATTTCAGAGAATCTCACAGTAAATTTCTGTAACGAAGTTGTTAGCGCTGGGCACAGCGAACTTTCAGCAGCGCTGCGCTGGTGGCTTTGATCTCCTTTTTGTTTCTTTGCCGTTAGCAATACAGGCTTTTTTTTCCTCCACCCTCATCTTTGCCCTGGTTGAGCATTGAGGAGGTTAAGAGGATTATTCACCAGCTGCATCCTACCACCTGCTCTTCTGATCCTTGGCTTTCAGGGCTTCGAATACATTGTACACATACCTTGGGCTCAGTTCTTACACACGCTGATAATCCTCTACTTCCTCAAGGCTTGTTTCCATCGTTTTTGAAGACAGCTGTAATTAATAATCTCCTTTTAAGGTTTAATTTCTTTTTAGTTAAAGTCAACTTTCATCTCATTACTAATCTTCCTTTTATTTCAAAGGAGGCTCTAAAGTTAGAGCGTGAGCAATGACATCTGCGGAGAACAACGACATCTGTGAAAAATATTTGCCTTTTTTTATACAAAAAGTTTTAGTTTGACTTCCAAATAACTACAGATCTATTCCGATAGTAGCGTTCAGCAGACACTTCATTGCTCCCCCACCATTCCTCTCTGCTCTCTGACAAAAATGCCTCTACCTCCTAGTGCTGAAAGCCATTTTAACATCACTTGGATTTTTTTTTTCTACCACTTTCCCACATATTGTTCCACATCAATGACAACTGTTTCTTTCAGTCTGCAATATTTGTGGTGCTGGAAGAGGAACAGGATTTGGTTTGATCTACATATAGAAGACAGCATCAGGTGGCAATTGATCTTCTATATTTGCAATAAAAACTCCAATAAAATACCATTCCTCAAGCCCGTGTCTAAATGAAATATATAAAAATGTATTTTAGTACATTTGATTGCATTCTTCTTAAACAAAGTTCTACATTCTTCTATATCTATTTAATATTAAGTCCTGGACAGAAATTCAAAACCCCCTTTCCCCTGTTCCACCATCTTAGTGAAGCTGTACGATCTTCCACCATGAGGAGACTCAGCAACCCTCCCCCAGAAAATTACTCATGTAATTTCTTAAATGTCAGTCTTCTGTAAGATTAAACGTGTCACATCAAAAATTGTCATTGACCTGATGCTGACTGGTTATCTGCTACGAAGGTGGTATTTTAATTACCAAAGTTAATTACCATCTCCATGGAATGCAATTTCCTAACTTCATGCCGCTGTAAAACAGGAAATGGAAAGTAGAAGCGGTGCAGAATCCACAGAAGGTCTACACAAAGGCTTCTGTGTGACTAATTGGTCTGAAATTTAATCAGTTAAATTTCTGTTTCATGTTCCTTTGATAAGATTATCTTAATTACTTTTTACAGTATCTAAGTAGGAGAAATAAAGAAAAAACAATCTGCTGAAGGGAAAAACTAATTCATAAGTCTAAAGAGAGAAAGGAAAATAAGGGGAAGGGGAATACACATCTGTTGATTAGGCTACGTAAAGCTCAAATCTTGTAATTCAAACACTTCACGTTGCCAAATAGTCACGAACTTACTGAACCCTTCAGAAATTTGGATTTATACTTGATCAAATTCCTCTATTTGTTTCAGTCCTCCTCTTCTTTAAAAGGCTTCATATGGGAACCGGTTACACACAAATACGCCAAAATAAGGGCAAGGATCCTACGTCCCATCAGCTCCAACGCTGCCCTTGTGATGTACGAATATTGTTCTGACATCTTACATATTTTATATGGTGGCTGTACAGTCTCAAGCATCACGAGAAAAAAAAAAAAAGTATGAAATTTGAGACACAAAGATTTAAGATAAAAGAGAGAATTCATCCGCAATATCAAAGGTCCCACAGGGACTTAATCTGACAAGCAGAGAAGCCAGGGGCACTTTCATTTTTAACTTGTCTCGGGCTAAAACGTGAGTCATGCCAAGTACGCCTCTGCTGCCAAAAGCCAAAGTCAAACCCGGAGTAATCTCAGGAAACTTATCTTTGGATTTGTCTCAAAGAATTGTTGATATATTCAAAACGCCACATCAATTCCCACGCTCTCGTAACATCTAGCAAACGAGCAGCAGGGAGAAGGCAGAGCCACAAACCAGGAGGGCCGAAAGCCCCGCAGAGGCTGCAGTCGGGGTGTTCAGAGGCTGCGTGCGAGGCGAGAGCAAGACCTTCCTGCTGAAGTGCCGTGCCAGGAATAACTCAATCGCGCTGCCCCACGGGGAACAGCAAGGACACGGATTTATTTTCCCCTATCACTGCTTAACCTCTCTTCTCTCCATCATTTCCCTGCTCGATACCGAGGTGACAGATTTGGGCTCCTCTGTCTTCGGAATGCTCCTCAGAAAGAGGGCGAGCTCTCCGAGCACTCCTTACCCGATTCTCACGACATTCAGCTCAAAAGCCAGCTGGCATGGCGCAGCGAACAGACCTTCCCTCATACCTGGAGAGTCTCTGAGCAGGGAAACGCTCCGAAGTCCAGGAAAACAGCTTTTATACGCGAGAAACAAACAAAAAAATCCAAACCCAAGGACGTTTTTGAGCTCTCACTTGCAAAAAGCATTGCAAGCGTGTGCGTACCAACCCCACTGGCTGAGGGCTGAAGTATTCCCCCGGCAGCTCATCACTGTCCTCCCACAGTACGAGCCCGTGGAGAACACTCGGGGGGGACCAATGCACGATCTCATTACGTCATTTCAGTGTTATTTTAGAAGATATTTGAGATCATTTCTCCAAACTCACGTTTGTTATTCAGACCCGGACTAAGGCACCAGGCACTGGGTCACAGGGTGCTTTAGAAGACCTTTGCAGATTAATTCTCCTCTCCTTAAAAACCCAACTGCTCTACAAGCCTCTAATTTGAAAAATCTGTTTTCTTCTCTATTCAGATATGAACTCTTGTGTTGGAGCCAAAACAAGTTACTTAGTGGTATGTAAAAGCTGTTCGTTTTTAATTTGATAAAAGAGGTTCAGTGTTTCCAAGTGTAAGTTTTTGATAAATGTGATTTCTATGAAATTAAAAGAGTAAAATTAATGCCTGTACTTATTTTTTTTTCAATTATGTCAACATTTCATTTGCATAAAATATTACTTTCATTCCTCTTTAGCACCACACATAATAAAGCTTTGTATTTTTAATTTATCTAGATGAAAAAATATGAAGATTCTGCAGCAGTGTGGAGAATGTTGTTTAAGAGTAATTTCAGGTTTGGTTTCATTTAGCTGAAAAAGAAGATTTGGGGCTGCTAGAACTTCTCTTACGATAGAAGTCTGTTTTTTTTCATACAACTCTTAATTCATGTCAGTTTAAGTCTGTACCTTTTTAGGCAAATAGTCTCTTGAAGTCTGTCTGTTCAATATTACTGCAGATCTCATCCTGTTACTGGTTTTCTTCTGTGGTACAAATAATACATTACATGATTAGCAGTGAGTTATGTTTCTACTAAAAGAGATTAGACAAAAATAAAAACCAAAAGATGCCTTATCCAAATCCTCTGAACTCAAAGGTCTGTTTTCACCCATACTCACGGATACTGAGCAGGGTCCTCTCTCTCTCTGAAATGAACTGAAGGCTCTGAACCAACTCAAGTTTAATTACGCTGCTGCTGCGTCCACAAGTGCAAACTGGAAATGACAAGAGGTACATTGTGATCTCAAACTTTTGCTCCTTCGGTCCTAGAAATTAAGGAGAGAGGCAGCCTTTGAAATGTTACATTATAATAGTTACTCAAGAAAACAAATTGAACCTTGGAGATGTCTGAGCCTCCTCATCCTCATGGGATATCCGGTCCCTGGGATAATTAACAAAGAGATGGACTGAAATGGAAGACACCTTTCTTGTTGCTGTCCACAAGCAATTTACGAATTGGATAAAATTGCTACAGCTAAATGCTTCAAATAAGCTGGCAATCCCACTGTTTTCCAGCACTGCTCTCAGCTATTTTGATTCTCCAGACACGTAAAAGACAGGAGTTATGCATTAATTATCATCCAATATTCTTAATCAACATCAGCTACAAAATTCTTAGTCAAGCTCTTGATCACAAACTTAATCATGCCTAGCCCAAACTGATTCACCCTGTTAAGTGGGTTTCATTAAAACGGCTCTGCTATCACATCATCAGACACTTTCCAAATATGATACTTTTCCAGTGACAAACAACATGCAGTTGAAGCAATCACTACAGGGGCAGAGACAGCATTTAATTAAATAGGATGGACATTTGGCTAAACAGCTGTACAAGAAAGAGGAATCTAACGTTCCAGCTCCATCGTTTATGTATTATGAGCCATTTCTGAAGACCCTTGTGATACCTACTGGTCTCGCAAAGAGAGCAGAAACCTGATGAAGGAAAGTAGTAACGAAAACACTAAAATATCTTTTTTGCAGTTGTAAAAGGTAAAAGTCTTTCTCAGGGCAAGCAATAATTGGAAGGGTAATTACTGCTCCCTTGGGGTGTTTATCCACAGCTCACTCCAGCTAGTTTAAACACCGAGCTTCGTTTGTGACCTGCTCTCCTCTCATTTAACTGCACAATGGCTCTCAGCAACAGCGAGGGTGGTTGGGAGCTCCCAGGGCTGCCCTTCGCCACCTACACCACTGTAACCGTGTTTTCCACTGCTAGAATAGTCGCTGGTCCCTCCGTACGTTGCAGCTGGACACCCTGGATCAAAACACCAGGCTGCCCGTCACACAGCATCAGTGGGATGTGTGTATTCTGGAAGAATTTACTACGAAATAAGGTTTTGTTTCCCCCCAGAGTTTTATGTAGGCACAGGGAAAAGGACAGGGGGAAGCATTACTTTTGATAACTTGGTATCTGAAAGGATGAATTCAGTATTACTCATATAGGGTCAATCAAAACGCGCAGATGGATAGTTAAAAACACACATTGCGGTAGGAAGGAAATCAGGCATTTCTTCTTCTATCAAATGTGATTAGACAAGTCTTCTTGATGGACAGTTTGGAAATCCAGGTTGACTGTTCTGTAAATCATTAGAGTCTGTAACACTAGGATAAGGTATCCATTATGACAAATAAGTACTTAATAAAACTTTGAATTGTTTTTTCTACATCTCAGGAAAAGACAAAAAGGAATCCAAAAAAAAAATAAATCACAATATGTTGACAACTGACAAATTTCCCTTCATCCAACACATGATATGTTCTAAATACAAGTGAATTCCTTGGACAATTATGAATGACTTGTTACTATCGAGAAACAATCTTTTTAACATTCATTAAAAGATTTATGTCACTCAGAAGTTCTAGAACAAACGGAATTTTCAGTCTTTGAAAATTAAATGCAAGCTTGTAGCTGATTTATTACAGAGATGTTGTAATCAATAATAGAATTGAAGCTTAAAAGCACAAGGTCTCGCCTGACAGTATAGCATCTTCTTCACCTGCCCTCCCTGCAACAGCTAACTTCTGATCCATGGCATCTTTGGTAATAACAACCACTTTCTGCCAAAGAAGAGACATCTCTTCCTATCGATTTTTAACTTCTTTCTTTTAATTTTTTTTTTACAGTACCTAGGTAGATTTAGTAGTGCTCTTTCACCCTGTTTTGTATGTGCACAGAATCTAATCTCATTTTCTACGCCGTAACTTACAGCAAAAGGAAAATGCATTTGAACTGGCACTCAGGAAGTGTTACCTCCAGAGATCATCCATTAGTTACCCTGGTTAATTAACTAATGTATAACCTTTCTTTATTGATGACAAAGCCTTGTGACTTCGATCTTTCAGGTCCCAATCAGACGGATAGTCGCTATTTTTGCCATTAAGCCTTCCTACTTGGTAGGGTCTGAAGGACTTTCAAGCTAAAATTCTCTTTTCTTTGTATTGGGCCATTCAATTTGCCTGGTTGTGCTTTATTTCCACCCCTTCCGACACTAGCACAGGCGTTTCCTTCCACACATCCCACGGGTACGTTTGCCTGCTGCACCCCGTAAGCCTGTTTTCCACCTCATTCTCTCCACCACAGCTCCACGCAGTTCAATAACGTTACGTGGGACACAGGGTCTCCCAAGTGGCAAGTCCCCATCCCTGCAGGAAGGTCCCCAGAGGACCTATCCAATAACTGGGCAGATACATTGGGTTTGCGTGGCAAGGTTTTGCTAGTGGGGGGAGTTACAGGGGTGGCTTCTGTGAGAAGCTGCCAGAAGCTTCTCCTACGTCCCACACAGCCAACGCCAGCGGTTCCAAGGTGGACCCACTGCTGGCCAAGGCAGAGTCCACCACCAATGGTGGTAGCGCCTCTGGGGTAACACATTTAATAAGGGGGAGGAACTGGGCAGCCACAGTCAGAGAGAGGAGTGAAAATACGTGAGGGAAGCAACTCTGCAGACACCAACGTCAGTGAAGGAGAGGGAGGAGGTGCTCCAGAGCAGACATTTGCCTGCAACCTGTGATGAAGACCATGGTGAGGCAGGCTGTCCCCCTGCAGCCCACTGAGGTTAACAGTGGAGCAGATACTCACCTGCAGCCCATGGAGGACCCCACACCAGGGCAGGTGGATGCCCAAAGGAGGCTGTGACTCCATGAGAAGCCAGTGCTGGAGCAGGCTCCTGGCAGGACTTGTGGCCCCCGTGGGAGACCCACTCTGGAGCAGTCTGCTCCTGAAGGGCTGCACCTCGTGGAAGGGACCCACGCTGGAGCCGTTGTGAAGAGCTGCAGCACCGCGGGAAGGACTTAGATTGGAGAAGTCACGGCGGACTGTCTCCCATGAGAGGGACCCCACGCTTGAGCAGGGCAGGACCGTAAGGACCTCTCTACATGAGGAGGAAGGAGCAGCACAGACACCTTGTGATGACCTGACCAAAACCCCCATTCCCTGTGCTCCTGCACCACTCAAGAGGAGGAGATAGATAAATTGGGAATAAGAAGAAGGGAGGGGAGGTGGGAAGGGGCTTCAAGATATAGTTTTAGTTCTCATTATCCTACTCTATTTTGATTGGCAATTAAATTCACTTCCTTAAGTCCATTCTGTTTCTAGAAGTTTTATAATAGTTTATAAAATGTGCACATGTGACCCATTTTCTTCCATAGTCCTTAGCAAATCCTGACTGGTAGGATGCCCATGGAGCAGATCAGAAGTCCAGGACACTGAGAAGTCTGTGTTTGCTTCCAGAATTCCTGTTAACTTTGCCTAGTTAAGACCATCTGCACACTGGAAGCTACTGAAATACAAGAGGAAGGAGAGGTCATTTAAATATATTCCATTTTCTTCAATACCTAGTTGAGTATGTTTGGGGCTTTAACCCGCCTGCCTGATACCAGCAAGCAAATGGTCACTTTATTCCTACCATTCCTACCACAATGAATAAAATCAACCTCAGAGACTACAAATACTTTCTCCACTGTAAGTAAACAACAAAGCTTAACCACCTAGAGCGTTATCAGGAGATAATCGCATCCTTAAGACATTTAACAGGCATGATAAGTACCACTGCCAGAATATGATTATCTTCTGATAAAAAGAAACCCTGGAGTTTTCACACTGCTGCAGAAAACTCATTACTGGGATGAAAACCTGTATTTATTGTTCCTGAATATGGAGCTGGCAGCTGAGAGCTACATGCAGCAATTGCAGCAGAATGGTTCATTCCATGGCATGAGCTCGAGGCAACTACCCAGGTTGACCCCCTTGGTTATCCCAAGCTAAAACTGCACAGGACAGAGAAATGAGCTTGCACAGCATTTAACCTCCTCCCATGAGCTCCACTGATTGACTGAGATGCAACCAGTTCCACAGAGAACGAAGTTGTATCTGACCATCAAAAAAAGAATCATTATAGGAATATAGGATAGCCTTGGGAGTAAGAAATCCCAAAAATCCTTACAAGTTCTGTCACCATATTTGCCCCAAAGGCCTGTGGAAACGTGTAATTTCTCAACCCTCGTACAATAAGGATATAAATAATAAGCCTGTACGTGGACTGGTTTTCCTCTCCTGCCAACGCAACCTCAGTTCCAAAAGGAAACACAACTCCTGCCAACGCACCCTCTGCTCCAAAAATAAAAAGTCTGGTTTAGGATAGTCTACTCCTCCAGAAAACCTTCTGCGAGTGAATGAAGGTCATCTGTTCCAGAATAGCCATTCCCTCAGATGCTTTAAACTACATTAATGTGGGTTATACTACTGATTAACCCTAAAAAAACTTGGCATGGAGGGTATTTCTGTGATGTCTCTTCCTTCATGCCCAGATCCCCAGTACCACAAAGAGATGGGGACGTACTGGAGCAAGTCCAGCAAAGAGCCATGAAGACAGCTGAGGGCTTGAAGCATCTCTCACACGAGGAGAGCTTGGGCTGCTCAGCCTGGAGAAGGGAAGGTTCAAGGGAGATCTTATTTGATGGGGGGTTGTAAAGACAGAGCCAAACTCTTCTCATGGGTAAATTCAAACATAAGAAAACCCCTTTTTTTTCCTGCAAGGGTGACTGAATGCTGGAACAGGCTGCCCAGAGGTTGTGGCTCCTCCATCCTTGGAGATGCTCAAAGCCCAACTGGACACAGCCCTGGGCAACCTGCTCTGGCTGCTCCAGCTCTGATCAGGGATGGACTGGATGGTCTCTGAAGGTCTCCACCAACCTCAGACTTTCTTTAATATACTTCAAAGACATTTTTCCCAATGAAACCCAAAATGTATGTTTGTGATAAAAAAAAGGTGGTTTTGTTTTGATGAATTTTTCTTTTTAAATTAAAAACACTGCCAAAGAATTTCTAAATCACAGAGATTCAAGCACAGCTTGAGGTATTCAGGCAGGACTTCTCTTCCCCCAGCTGCTACCAGGCTCACCACCCATACACACAAACAGAAAGATCACCTAATTCAGTGCCTTCTGGTTCTTGCCTGAATCAAAAAATCAAATTTAAGGACTGGATAACTTCCACACAGTCAGTACTTTTTTGTCCTACCAATCACTCAGCAAAATGTCAAGTGTATATATCTGGACAAGAGGTTTCTGCATCATAATCTCTCGCAAGTACTTGAAAGCACTTGGACATCTACCCCTCTGTGCCACCAAAGGTGTGAATTTACCTGCAGAGAAACGCCCCCTCCCCTCTTTTCTCTGAGAATGTTATTCCCTTCCTAGAGCCCCAGTCTACTGAACTGGTATGACTAAAGTGGTTTTATTTTACTTAAAACTGCTTTATTTTATTTGCATTTGTTTTTTCCGATAGTACATCCATCAACCAAAAAGACATCCATCCCCTCTTTGCAGCTGCAGGGGAACAGCTTTTCTCCTAAAACTAAGGAAGGAAGAAAAGCAAACCAGGTTTTGTTCACCAGCAATGCAGAATGCCTCTCGTAAGAACCCCTTGATCCTCATCCTAATTATCCCCCCCACCTTTGTGTCACACCACTGCTGATTAAGGTGCCCCCTCACACAATATGGAGATACTGTAAATTGGGACCCCGACAATTCTGCAGGTATCTACCTGCCCTCCCATGTAACAAAGACCTAGCTTGTTTTTTTTCCACAAGTAGCAAGTAAATTTAGGTAAAGCCCAAAGTGCACAGAAGGACCCCTGGCCAGATTATCAATCTGAACAACATCATTCAATAATCCATTATGATAGATAATTCAAATTTAGGCGTGGACTGATTAAGTCCTGAAAACAAAGACCAAAGAGATATGGTAAACAAATCTAAAACATTCCTATAATTCCATATAGGATATACAAAGTGGGCCTGATGCTGTTTGTACAGAAGGTAAATTGTCTACTGTAGCTTCCTTCCTCATTGATGGAAGAATGAATAAGCAGCCCAATTTTCACCATCCTACAGGTTATATTCAAAACATCACTGTAAATATTATGGTCTAGCACACATTGAAAACGTGCTCGCCCTGGGAGAACCTTGGCAGTCCAACCAGGAGAACATAAAATACTCTTCAGAAAAAGGCAATCATGTAAAGCTCTGGCTATATATCAAAGATTTGGGATACCCCCACGCGGGACAGCAATTTCAAAAGTAGAAGCGGGACAAGTGGGCTTGTTCCCTCTTCCTGTAAAATGGTTTTCTGATTCCAAGCGAGCTACTGCTAATTACTGCCATGAAGAACACAGACAGGCAGATCTCTGTGCTGTGTTTACGGAAAGCTCACTGCACTAATCCAAATGACAAATTAAAGTTTTCCACAATATTTTAGAAAGATAATTGTGCCATCTGGGAAGCTATGTCACATCTGTATAAGAGTGAGCAGGCCCCAAGATGTGTAACAACTCCTTCTGTGCTGAATTAATTTCAGCTAATATATTAATCTTTTTTTTTTTTTTTCTTTTTTTGAGAACATCCTGGGACTTGCAGCATTTTAACAGGGCTGTCTGAATACCCATCAGATGAGCTCTCTCAATCAGGAAGACACAAGCTTGACTTTATATAAGCACAAAAATCCACACGTGCATTTGCATGTACTTTTTGGTGAATTGAGAAAAGAATAAAGTGAGCAACTTGGTCACCAAAAGAAATACAGCAGGGAAGGATCTGCCAAATCCTGTAGTCAAGTTTTCCACAACTCTATAGATACAATTCTTTCTGGAGCTTTTATTGTACGTATTATAAGAGAAGTACATCTCTTCACAAGATCATTATCAGGGAACTACAAATAAAACCTCATTTCATCAGTACCATTTTCTTTATTCCTACAGCTCTGTGCTATTGCTTCTCTCCTTTTATAAAGAGGGTGTAAGAGAAGAACTTAAGAACATACAATATTTCCCACAGTATATGGACCTTCATGCCTACGTAACAGCTGCACTGTCAAATGAAATATAGACTTTCTCATTGATACGACACTTGGATAGGCCTCAATAAAAACGCACACAGAGAACATCCATGTGTTTTGTCAAGTTTATTCAAGTGTATGGTAGTTTCCAGAGAGACCAAAATTAGGAAGGACTCCAAGGCAGAACCAAGCACGTAGTATGCCTACAGCTACCTCAGGATACCTTTGTCCAAGCAAATTCAGATATTTGCAACACCATCGTAAATGTTAGAGCTACCAGAACCACTGCTCTCTGAAAGCTGGATGACAGACTGCAGCAGCAGATTTGTTTTTATGAAAAGAAATATACAAAGATTATTGAAGTTCATTACTTTTCCACTTACACAGACAGTTTCAGCTTATGTTCTAGAAGCTAAAAGTTCCTAGTTGCAAGCCATATTAATCTAAAATTCTTGTAACAGATTATAAGCCACAATTTATTTCTGAAAGACTCCAGGCATTAGCACAAGATTAAGTAGTGAACATTACCTCCAGACAATGGTGAGGTATAGAGAGCGACACCAACTTCAAAAAGGCTTTTGCAGAAATCAGTGGAGCCATAAATAGTGCTCTTGGCACAACCTGCACCTGTTGGGTTTTTTTTTTTTCCCCATAGAAAATACATTTGAGACAATTTCTCTATCTGTGGCACCGGAGCAGCTTAAATCTAACTAGAGCAGCCTTGAAAATACATGTATCTTTCTACCCAAGTGCAAAACCAGGGAATTTTATCTCACCAGGCACTCTCAGCTATTCAGAATTGGGCAGAAAGTCAAAGATCCCTTTTGGCATCTTGAAAATGCCAAAAGGGACTTTCTCCCAAGGGCTGGGGCTCATCGTCACTGTTCCCTGGTGAAACCGAGCGCAAGCCCCACGGCTATCAAATACCTTGCCGAGAAAGTAATATTGCATTAGAAGCTACAATGCAAACGATGCAGGGATGTGATCAGCTGCATTCTGCGCAGGGGCCTGTAAGAAACTGGGGACACTAGGGTATAAACAGCATAAACTGCTCTAAGGAATTTAGCATTTACATTGAGTTCTTATTAAAACAAAACCCAGAGCAGCTGGGATGAATCAGCACACGATGACACCAATTCATACGAGAGTAGGAGGACTACATGTCACACTGGGACCAGGAAATTTCCATATTGGGACCTTTAAACTTCCCTTTCAACAGCTGCAGCTCATATCGCAACACTCCTTTTAATCCGTTTTTTTTTGCCACGCTGTGGAACGCACAGGCACCA
Organism: Leptosomus discolor; assembly: GCF_034619465.1. Classification (NCBI taxonomy): domain Eukaryota; kingdom Metazoa; phylum Chordata; class Aves; order Leptosomiformes; family Leptosomidae; genus Leptosomus; species Leptosomus discolor. The sequence goes on from NC_141399.1 coordinate 3,021,801, forward strand.
CGAAGTACCGGAGCTACTCCCAAGAGAGGACCTTGTCATTCCGAAGCCCTTTGGTCCCAGGGGACCAAGTCACAGGAGCACAGTGATCCCTGGAGCCCGCCTTGCAGCGTGTTTATGGGGAACGCTGGACAGGAGCAGCAGCCCTTCACATCTCCTTAGTTACGCCGACTAACTCATCAGCGTAACGAGACATCACAGGCAGCCTGATCCAGAGCTTATTTGCTGCTGTGCTCGTTTTCCCCTCTTCCTACCCAGATCTGGTGCCAAGCTGCTGCTCATGGGTTTAGTTTCACAGCAGGCTTTTTCAACACCAGACCCTAAACAGCAACAAATCAGAATTTGATGTGCACTCATGACATGGAAAGCCTGGTTTCCTGGGGCACGCCTGCTTCTTCTTGACAGGCTTCTTGCAAGAGCTGCCTTGACCAGGGATAACAACATCTCTGCCCACCAACCCCAGGCTCCCACGCTGGTTGCAGTGGCGATGGGAGGTGAACCACAGCCAGATCTAGCGACCCGACATGCTGCCCAGCCTTCAGCCCCACCTTTTCTTTTGATTTTAGCATGCTGCCCCCCGGCCTCCCCCCATTCCAGTCTAAAAAAGGTGAAAATAAAACATGTCGAAGCGTGACAGCAGCGATACAAGAGTTTAGAGACTTCAAACACGGCTGGGAGAGAAGGGCTCTTGGGTGAATCTTGCAGGAACCTGCTGAGGACAACCAGAGCCTGCACAGGAGAAATACCCAAACTGACAGGTCTATAGAAAATATGTTATTAAAGATGGTATTATTTTCAAAAACACACTGTAACTGGAATACAGGCACACAGGCAAAGTTTCTAACCTTTCTTTGGCTTTGCAAATCCTTCAAAGTTATTTTGACATTTCTTTGTGTACGTATAATACTTTAACAGGGGAAAAAACCTCTAATTCATGCAGAACAAGTAGGTAGATAATGTCCTTATCTAGGCAGTAGGAATGTTTAGTGCCTTTTTTATAAGAACCGTGCTCAGAACATCCTACAAAAAGGACCAATTAACCACAGATTTGTGCATTTGTTCTGAGCAGTAGCATTGATAATTTGAAAACACAGTGGTACGCGCAGAGCTGAATTCATACTGATAATTGCTTCAGTGTAATTTATGTCAGTAGGTGCTACAGGAGGAGTATGGTATACTAGCAGATAATACCGTAAATTAAAAATAAAATTTGCATAAAATTAACGTAGCATTAAACTTCGCAATATCGATAGAAGTACATTGTGAAGGTCAGCAGCAAGAACTAAAATCCCTGGATACACGCCGGTTTACTGAAACCTGAAGAGTCATCTGAAAACTGCAATAAGGAAGTTTCAGAGCAAAGACGAGCATGAGGTCACAGAGAGACCAGAAGTCAGACTCGGACCTGGGGTAATTCCATTAACTTCAGGGAAATTGCATCAGGCTCCGCCAGAGATGCCGAATTTGGCACCAGTTCTGTGAAACGTACACTGAATAAACGCACAGAATTTACTGCTTCCTGCTGGCTTGGTCAAGTTCCCTTGTTTTTACTGAGCTGTTACAAAAGTCACTGTTATTTGGATTTAGAAACATTAGTAAAATAGTAATACTGACTTAAGATAAAGCATGTTTATTCGTTAACCTATAATGCAACCAAGTATTTCCTACAATGTAAAATGTTACATATAGTTATTCCTCTATTTTTCCATCATTGAATTTTTGTAAAAAAAATACGGAAGTGCACTGAAATACCATCTAAAAGTGTATTTCTTTTTAAACCACATGGCCACGAGGGGCCATCACACTTCTCTGCTAATCATTTTGCACTTCCATAGAGGAATCAATTTTTGTTCACTGAGTTTTTTGTAGAAAGAGGCCAAAAAATAAATATCATGCTAAGAGATATTCTACCCAGTAATGTGGACAGAACAGGGAAAAACAAACAAAAAAAAAAAAAAAAAGAGACAGATCAACTAAAACATTCCTTACAGGGTTTCTAAATCACAATGGCTCCAGGAGAAATGGTGAGCTTGCAACCAAAGCTGGGGTCCACGTTCCCAGATTGGGGGGCTCAGGACTCTATACTGAAAAGATAGCAAATATTCTGACTTTCATCTGCAACACTTCCATCAACATATGTCATTCTATACCTATACAGAAAGAATAGCAAGTCTGATGTGATTACTAGGATGAATATAAGACTAAAAGCAATCTTTAGAACATATCTGCAATGCAGGCTATTATAGTAAGAAAAGGCTCTACCAGAAATAACTGAGAAAGTTGCAAAACCGTATAAAAGAAAAGATTCAGGTGAAATTTTTATACTATCCTTCCCCTAAAGAAGGATACTTCAACTTAGAAGAATAAAGTTTAAATTCACAATTGCTTATTAGAAAAGCATCCATTAGAAATACAGAATGCTTTTCAAGTGATTCTCAGTGTATGCACTCTCTTTAAATGAAGCAACAAATATGTGAAATTTTCACCCTGTTCTTCTGAAGCACTGCAGGAGCAAATGAGACTAGTAGAAGAAAACTAAGTAAACGGAATTATTACACATGACCATTTTCAAACACATGTTCAGCCAAAGAGCACTGAAAATACAAGCACCTCAGTTTTCCACTTTCCACAGTTTCATCCGCCTGGATATCGGATCCAAGAGTTGGAAGAGGTGCTATGCTCTACCAGTTAGGAAAACAATAAATGTATTTTGTTCAAAGCAGCATAGCTGTAATACTAAAGCACCCACACAAGTCCATTTTGGGAACAGTTTCTAATGAAGAGGTATAACGTTTTCTAGCTGACAGATTTTGCACTTGGGAATACTCTGGCATTTTACAGAGTTTTCCATACCACTCTGAACAATTCAGTGTATTGCTAATTCCAAGAAATCCCTTCATTGTCTGTATTTTTGAGGTGCAAAACATGAACAGAGGCAACCACACTCAATACATTATATTTAATAGTTACAAAAACTGGGTTTTTTGTTTGGCTGGTAGGTTGGTTGGTTTTGTTTGGGTTTTTTGTTTGGCTGGTAGGTTGGTTGGTTTTGTTTGGGTTTTTTGTTTGGCTGGTAGGTTGGTTGGTTTTGTTTGGGTTTTTTGTTTGGCTGGTAGGTTGGTTGGTTTTGTTTGGGTTTTTTGTTTGGCTGGTAGGTTGGTTGGTTTTGTTTGGGTTTTTTGTTTGGCTGGTAGGTTGGTTGGTTTTGTTTGGGTTTTTTGTTTGGCTGGTAGGTTGGTTGGTTTTGTTTGGGTTTTTTGTTTGGCTGGTAGGTTGGTTGGTTTTGTTTGGGTTTTTTGTTTGGCTGGTAGGTTGGTTGGTTTTGTTTGGGTTTTTTGTTTGGTTGGTAGGTTGGTTGGTTTGGGTTTTTTGTTTGGCTGGTAGGTTGGTTGGTTTTGTTTGGGTTTTTTGTTTGGTTGGTAGGTTGGTTGGTTTGGATTTTTTGTTTGGTTGGTAGGGTTGTTTGGTTTGGGTTGGTTGGTTTTGTTTGGGTTTTTTGTTTGTTTTACAGTAACTGAGGAGTTTACAATGACTTTACAGGCAACCCCTTTACCACCGCGGACAGTGACAGCCCCTGCCTGCTGCTGTTCAGCCACCAATATTACCACCATAAATCAGAAATCCTCACTGCTAATCTGTGTGATGAACTCCCTTCAGGATCCTGGAATGAGGCAGCTTCTTGCCACAGAGCACTTGCTATTACTCACAAATATTGTAAGGGCTAGCGCTGACCACGAAGAATATTTCAAATATCAATGAACGTAGTTGCAGTTAAAGCTGCGCACGCAGCGTTCACATGGAGGACTTTGACTTGCATTATCACAGACAAGTCAGACAAGGAAGAGAGCAGAGAGTCACTAGAAAGAAGAAACTGGGTGAAAGCTTCCAAGCACCGCTGAATGCATTTAATAGGCATGACCAAGACATCAAAACAAATGAAAATGAAGCATTTGAACCACGCGATCCTCTTCCACGAGGCACGACGACAGCTTCCTCGGATAGAGAAGCGCAGCGCTGGAACATCAGCGATTTTAAAGAAATTACTGGCATGCTGTGTTTGGTTTACTGTCTCCCACCTTGCATTTTACAAACGGTATCAAAGCACATAGTATAACGGCTCCAATTCCTTTCACAGCTACACCACGCGAGAAAAATTGACAGATTAAATAGAATGTAACTGCCAAAGCAACTGTGAACTATAGCTGCCCAAGAGAAGAAAATGATGTTCCTGAATATCATGTTAAGAAGCACTTTTGTGATCAAATGCAACAAGAGTCCATTTCATTATAATACACTCGGAGAAAAAAAAAAAGCAACTCTTCCCTCACCCCCTCCATAGGCACAAAACATTACTGCAGCTCACGTAACCCTCCCGTCTTCTCATGTGAAGAGGCTGTCGAGTAGAAGTGCCACATACAGAAGAAACACATGTATTGAATTTTTTTTTTGGCTATGTACACATTTATTTTGATGAATTCAAGTCTCACCGACTTCAAGATGGGGAAAAAAAAAATCTGGTCCTAACAGAAATTGATGATGCTGTGTTAAATGACACCCCCCCCCCCCCCCCCCCCATTGCTCGACTGAAGAGACGAGCGCTAATCTAGCCAAAACACTGGAAGTTCACTACTTTATCAACGCTGACATGCACATGCCTAAGTGCCAGCGACGTATGCATACATGCGTTATTTATCTTGCTCTGCATTCATTAAATGGACAAATTGAGCTCTCAAACATTTTCAACTCAGGCTGTCTTCTCAGGGCATTACGGGCTCAGCAGAATGGGCCACCAGTGCTTCAGAGGGCAGACACGTTAGCCCTACTGGATAGACAAGGTCGGAAAAGGTACAAGCCTTTTATGATATTGTTTACAAAACAAATAGCAGATAACATCCCACACCAGGGCGCTGCCTGATAGGGTCACCTCATCCTGCATTATACTAAAGATAACATTAAAAAAAGAGGGGTTTTAATAGCTCCTAATTTAGCCATTGGGTTAAAACTCGCAATAATCCATTTCTAGGCTACATTCCTGTTAAATCTACCAATGAGTGGGATTTCTTCAGCCCTTATTTTATAAAGCAGCAGTAAATAAGACAGTGGTCTTTTGGGAGCTCTGTCAGAGGCGGGCAAGAGAAAGTTTTAATGTTCTCCACAGACAAGTGGGACGAGCCCAGCTCCAGAGCCATTTGACAAGTGGGCAGCACAGCTATTCTATGGCACGCCAGCCTCCAAGCGAAGGAAAAATGGGGTATTTCAATGAACCATCTGCATTTCTCCAACTTCAAACTGAGCCCAAGCATAGCCTTAGTGACACATGGATTTCCAGGTGGACTATGGCCCTTCATTAGCAAAGTAAAATGCCAGAGTTAAACCACAGCATCTTTAAGGGAAATGGATCCTCCAAATCCCTCGGTGATTTGCCATTCAGTTGACTTTTACTAGATGGCAGACAGGAGCGAAGCCATCCACATTTCAGCCCCCCAAGCTATCAGCCAACCTCCTCTTCAGAGGAGATGTTCCCCTCCCCACACTGCCTTCTGTACTGCTCAACAAGCTCTATACCCATGTCTAAGTTGTCAAACTGAAACGGGAACGTTCATCCAACAATTGACTCTCAAGGTTCTCTGCATCACCAGGATTTTTCAGATTATTTCTAACTAAATGAGAATTCTTCATTGTAATTAAGAGGCAATTGGTCAGGTTACTAAGCAAAACACCAATAAGAGGTTAACTAGCATGTTAAAAATACACAGCCTCTAGTGGAACGTTAAAATACTTGAATTATACATTAAATAGAGCACACTAGTCAGTACAAACTGAATACTGAAAATAATATTAAGCATCTGATTTTTAGAGGAGAAGAGCAAGAGTATTTCAAACCAAACCAGACAATTCATTATTAACAAAACCCTCCGTAGCTCCATCTTCAAGCAGCTCGTCACTCCTTTGAGCTACAACAGGGCTTGTTGGGAACAGTGTGAAAGTTAGGAGAAATTCCTTCATTTCGCAATTCCAGACAGACTTTCATGTTGTTATAAAGGAGGCTGTTTCTTGTTTTCACTCTTAAAATTCGGTATGCTCTCCTGTCTTCAGTTCTCACCATGTCACTGTTCTCCACCCCTTCAGGGCAAACCCTTACAGCAGAAGCTGGCCGCCCTGCCATGGTCACAGCACCACCAACTCCCCAGTCCCACGAGCAGGGAGACAATTGAGCAACTCCAGTTGTCTGGATGGTGTTTTAAGAAGTCATTTGGAAGACAGTAACCACTATGCAACATCTTTATTGGTATTACCAGCTCAACCTGATACCCCCTTATTTCTAGTTTGTTATCTACAACCAAAGTGATCCACAAAGAGGAAGATGAAGTGTATCTGCATATATGTTAGATCAAGTCAAGTCAGCTGTAAACATTCAAATCGCCTCTGTACTAGTCAATAATTTCTGAAAACCCCATTAAGTGAATGCTGGAATCTGTATTTGTCATCATTTCCTGCTGCTTTCAGCTACGGCGCTGAGAAACAAACAAATGAAATGGAAGATCAACCAGTTTGCACTGGGCGCAGCACTCACACCAACGGCACTGCTAATTAGATTGCAGCTCAATAAATGTTCTATGGATTTCAGGACTAAAGTAACAGCTGTACACTTGTACTCATCCTGGTACAAATGTTGTTTCAAAACGTAAATAATTGCAGGCTGGGGGAGTAAGAAAGAAGATCGAATAAGAGCATGATGAATATTACAAAAAAATAGCAGGAAAGCAATTATTTCTAACCAAAGTATTTTTGCTTTAGTTCAAAACGGTTTTGGTTTGAAGGATTGCAAGTATCTGCCAGAAGATAAAGTTCAAGTATTTTATGAACCTGCCTGGTCTGCATGGCAGGATAATGTACCGTGCATTTTTGAGCATAGGTATGATGTGATCTCTGCCCTCCCTAGAGAGACGGGTACACTGCTCCATTCCTCCCTGTAGTCTATCTCCCAGTAGCAGGTAGTCCAGGCAAGCAGCATGTTTTATAGAAGGGTAGAAGGGTAATTATTTAGGATAACAGTGATCAATGATAGAAAACTGTGACCCAGAGATACAAAAGCTACAGTTCATAAAACACCATCATAGATTATCAGACTCAAAGTACTTCTATTTCAGTTGTTTTGACCTTCAAGGCGAGATTTATCTTTTTTTTTTTTCCTTAAGCCCTTTACATCTTGTATTGAAAATACTGTGGTGCTGAAAGCTGGCCTTCAGCGGCATTTAGACAACAGGGCTTTGAGCAACCTGGTCGAGTGGAAGGTGTCCCTGCCCATGGCCGGTGTATTAGAACTACATGGTCTTTAAGGTCCCTTCCAACCCAAACCACTTGGTGATTCTATGGCTTTACTCCTGATCGGTGTTGATGCATGTTAAGTGGTGGGATCTCTCCTACTACAGACAGGTTAATTGCTTCAGACTCAAAAAGATGATTTAAAAACCTCCAGAGCAATCTCATTTCAAGACTAACATATGCATACGTAAAGCAAACTTCATTCACACTGGCTCTGCTTTATTTTCCCTTTGAATTAGTACTGGAATACGTAAATGCTCTGAAGATACGCTGCTGTTCAGCAAAGTGAGGCCAGTGAGCATTACCGATACCAGTGTCAGGAGAAAGACAAAAGGAATGGAAAATATGAGGCTGGTCCTGCTAGTCATTACTCTGAAAACAATAAAAATGACAGTACGACAAGAAAATTCAGCTGGTGTTTGGTTTCTGGGGCAATGCAGTAAGCAAGTGGTCAATGCCAGCTCTTTCTTTGAGATAAATGTCCACATAAAAGCATTTTAAATCATAGAGGGCATTACTCACAGTAATACTGAATGATGGACATTTTATGTTACGCCAGAAATGAAGGTTATTTCTTTGCTGAACTAGCCTACTGAGAAGCATAAGAGCTTAAAACAAAAATAAGCTTATCACACCTACAACACTTCCAAGAAGAAACATAAGAGAAGATAAAACAGATTTTAAGCTAAGAAGTTCATGTGTGCTCACCAAAACCCAAGATGACAGATGTGTCCGTCTCCAGCCAACCTCCTCTTCACCCAGAAATGTTTCAGAAATAAAACATACATAACACAGTGTTGTTTTCCTGTCATTCCCTATTGCTGACATTTATACAAAAATAATCCAGGCTCTTAGACCAAGTGAAATAATCCTAAAACTGACCTGTAGCTGACATGCCTCTACGAAATGGGCTGCAAAGAGCTCTGACAATATTTTTCCACCTGGATTCTGACATCTCTCCAGGCAAGATGCTTATTTCTGTAACTTTAGTCCACCACCGCTCAGGAAGGAAGCGCAATCTGCAGCCTCATTACTGTCTATACACAGTGCAACTAAGCAGAAATACTATTTGATCACACATCTCAGGTCACCCCAAAGCCATACCTCCCGCTTTCACCCTTTCATATCCACACATCAGCAACATGAGTCTCTTCTGCATCTACTAACACATGGGTGATTCCTGAAATTTTATCGGATAACTATAACTTAGAAGCTTCTTAATGTTTGTTTTTACAAATGATCAGCACAAGATACTGGATGTACTCGAGCCCTCCTGCTCCAAACCCCTGTCAGGAGCAGAGGCAGCGTATCACCAACACCCGACCCTGCAGCAACCCCCACGCTCCTTCAGGTCCCCGCTGAAATCCAGGCCAGCCCTGGCTCTGCTCCACGCCCGTTACCAGCCCCCCTTTGCTGTAATAACCATAAAACAACCTTACAGATGTACTTCTGGCAGCTACGTAGAAACTTCACGTTTTCTGTTTTACCATGAAAATGCCCTAAAAAAAGGGCAGAACATTCCTTAAAGAAAGGTGCCAGTATTGACAGCTCTGGACATTTAGAAATGTGGCCTTTATTCAAAACTCCGAACACAAACCCTCTCAAGCACTACTCTGCTACAGATTTATATGCAGTATACATCAAGATGTCACATCGTTTTATGGGTCAGATCGTACAACACGTCTGCCTTCACCACCTCATTTCTCCTGATTGCTAGGGCCACCCGTGCAAGATCTGAATTATGCTGTAATCTGAAGCAGTAAGAAGCTGTTTCCACCCCTCGTCCCACTTACCATTTCAATTAAATAGCAGATAGTTATCCTGGACGTTAAACTACATCTACGATTCCCAAGCGACAACAAAATGGCCTGGTGGAACCTCAGAGACTTTCCTCTTCCAGGACGGAAGATGCTCACTGCCACTGATATTGCTGTTAAGTGCATTGTTCCTTTCCGATCCGTGGGTACACACGTAATAGATAAGGAAGCATTTATAAATGAATGAAGTGGTCAGTGGCTCCTCAAACGAGGCCTCTAAGTCAATATAAACAAATGATATGGCCTTTCCCTCGTTATGCAGCTCCAGAGATGAAGTTAAAAGAAACAAGAAAGAGATGGAGATATTTTTGTTCTGAGACCTTGACTCTCGCATCCTTCTGCCAGCTTAATTGCCTGCACTTTATACTTAGAAATACTTTTAAAATCAATGGAGTTGTCCTGGTTTGTACCAATGGAGCTGCTGCTCCTTCTACTGCCCCATTCATTGCAGAGACATCTGCTGTGCCCTGGGCTCTGGTTCATTTTTAGAGCCCACCAGCAAGAACAGATTTTACACTAATGACCCCTTGAAGTGTTTTCACTCTCCACATTTTGGGCCCCACTTCATGAAGTCCCTTCAACACTCAGTTTCAGCCTTCTACCTCTTGAGCAGATGCTTGAAGCTAAACTGGTGCCTCAGTGGTACCCGGAGCCCGATGCAACCTGCAGCTTTCATCTGCAACCAGCAGGAGCAACACAAGTTTGCAAACCAAACCTGAACTGCTGCCACTGGAGAGCCCATTTATAATATGCAGCTACAGTTCTGCTCTCGGCTACACAGAGCTCCTCAACTTCATCAGCCTAACCCAGAGGAAGAAGGTCTTTTGCCCATGCAGGTAGTCCCAAGGAACAATCATGGAGTTAAGATATTAACCCAGAATTAGTTAAATCAGCGTCCTTACCCAGAAACAGGCTCCACCAATTTTAACTTCGACTTCAGCACTGGATTAGGTACCACAAAAATGAAGTGGCTTTCTGAAATAATGAGGTCATTGCACTTCATTAACTGCGAAAAAATTAATTGGGTTCACAAGAAAAACCACACTAGGTTAAGTCCAGCTTTTCCTTTCTTATATACAAATATTGAAAAAACACACTCACATAAAGACACAAACATTATCACCAGCAGCCAAAAGCACGTAGGAGATGTAAACAAATAGTACGAGCTCAGTGTCGCACACGAGGCACAAGAAAGGAAGATAAATAGCAAAGGATGAACTTTCAGCTAAGTGTCCTGAGCAACCAAAGAGCAAACGCAGAAAAAAATCTTAACCTAGAAGAATTTCTTTTGGTGCCTCCACTGCACATTAAGTTACACCTGGTTTAGTGGAACGTGTCCCTGCCCATGCTGGGGGGTTGGAACTAGGTGATTTTTTTTTAAGGTCCCTTCCAACCCAAACCATCTATGATTTTATGTACTTTATTCTGTAAATAAAAGGGAAAGTTCTCACCTGGAAGAAACTCCCCTTTTGGAATCAGGTTTTTTATTATTATTTTTTCTCTCCACATTCTGGGGAAACCTCGTACCTGTTTTGAGGTTGTGATTGCAACAACTGGAAGAACAGAAGGGAAAGCTTGTGTATTGCATATGCATTTTGCAAGATTTTTGTGGAATCAGGGTGGTTACAACTCTGTCCAGCATCCTCCAAGCTCTCCATCTCGCAGTACAGGAATGTATTTTGTACCATCCCCTAAATGGCTTCCCTTCTCTTGCTGGGACTATGCTGCTCAAGGCAGATAATCAAATTTCTACAGAATCAAAAGAATAAGACATCGGTGAAGCTGTTAAACAGCCATCAACAAAAAGGTCAGGGCCTCCGGCAACACAGGAAAAAAAAATTACTCCCGTAGTCCTCAAACAGATTTATTCTCGATGTAAAGCAAGGCCATTTACAGCTCAGCAAAATTTTAAAACTAGTAGTAAAGCACATTACAAGCTTTCTTAATTCAATTTTCTCTGGCATTTATTGTGGTTAATAAAATACCTAAATGTCATCGAGATTTATAAAAATGTATTTATAGGTTAATAAATGCATAAACCGGATTATTCACAAAAACAGCTTACAGAAAGCCTAGCATCCTAAATTGATACAGATTTTGGTTTTGTTCCCTGTCAAGAGGGGTAATTAGTGGTTATTTACAAAGATTTTATTTTACAGCATTGTAAGATGCATCTGCTTACTTCCACTATTTTCAGAGTTCACGCTCAGCTTCACAGGATCTACGCTACCTTAACTATGAACTTTTATTCACCTAGGAAAAAAAAAATAATGAAAGCTCCTTATATCCTTCGTAGCTGATTCTTTCAGGAATACAACCCTACTACTCACCAGAATAAAAAAGGATTATAAATACCTAAATACAGGATGATGCTTTGCCTAGTCTGGAGAGGCAATAAATAGCTGCTTATTACGGGAAAGGGTCATTGTTTTGAATGTAGGAAAATAACTTCAACAAGCAAACACACACTTAAGGGCGATGGAACAAAAATGGAAGCACTGATGGGAGCGACACGTTACTATAAAGGATTGGCAGCAAACTACTACGGGTTTCTCGCGAAGCAGGCACTGCTTATTGGCTTGTTACAGCTACGACAAGCCCAATAAACCACGGATGGTTCGGCGGTTAGCCCGCGTGTATATCCACACACACAAATCCTAGACCAGTTCTTTGTGCCGCGTCTTAAATGGGAACGAAGGCAAACACATCCCGCTACGAACATTCTGCACCCTTCCGGCAAAACTGCACGGGAAGAGTCTACATACGCCAAGCACACAGAGAACACACCACAACCTTGCACCTACGATTCTCATCCCAAAGGGCCTTTTGCCTTATTGTCCCATTTTCTAACTCAGCAGACAAACCCTCGAGTTCTGTCAAACACTTAGGCTGTTGTTTGCCTCCTCTTCATTCCGAGGATTTTAAGCCGAGCCTTCTCATTTCTGTTTCCAGATATGTCTTCCCCTGAGTCAGAACTTCCTTGAAATAAACTTTAATGTTCTTTAATAACATCCATGCTAATGATGATGATTGGGAATGGTCTGGTTTTAACAAGTACTTGAACATTTAGCGTAACCAAAGCTTTTATATGTAATTAGTGCTCTGAGTTGGTACAATAGCATTTATATCCAAATTATTTTTAATGCACATTTGGATGCACCAGACTAGAGGACTACAGGTTTAAAAGAAAATATATTAATATTTTATTTTATAACCATTTAAAATGCATTTCTGTAACTAATAAAAACAAAAAAAATAAAGCAATTGCTGAGATAATCGACTGAAAAAAAAGAATATTTTCTAACTTACGAAGCAGTGCACAAAGTTCCTTGTTTGTTAGTGCACAACCGTAGGAGTGATTTATGAAGGCAGACACACATACTTTCAGGAAAAGAACAGAAAGCAGGGATGCATATATACAAATAAAACACACTGCTAACTTATGGGTGCATGCTGAGCCTTTTAAGCACTGAAAGGACAAATATTTCAAATGCACTCATCCTTTCTAAAAGGTATTTAATATCATGTAAAAGCATCATGTTTCCCAGAAAGCTTTTATATACAGGTCATCTTTTTAATACAAATGCTTCCCGAGCCCTCCCAACTACAGTAAGTTATAAAAATTCTTGGTAATATAGTTCTTGTTCCAGAATCTGCCATTTTTAAACTGACACTTCTGCATTATAGAAATAAAGGACAGTGCTTTTGCCTTTTTTTTTTTTTTTTTTAAATACCTTGCATTTCCCTTGAAACCTATCAGGGAATTGCAGACACTTCCAGGCATTAGTGTTAAAAGACATTAGCAAAGAAACATTTCAGTCCCTTAATGCCATAAGCTTTAGCAGACATCAAGCTCTCCAAAGCCAACGTAAAACTCAAAATGGCTAAAAATGTCTCATTTTAACACTTAAACCAAAGCAAACAGTAAAACTAGGCGCGTTGGAAATTTTGCTTATTTCAGCAAAGGCTTTAGACCATTAGCACAGCCCAAAATTATCAGTCAAGGGAAATAATTCACAGTCCTGTGGAGCCCAGCACCATTTCCCAGCAGATGAAAAACCACCTCATATATAACATTTTTTAAACGATGCAAAAAGTTGCAGTAAGGATTTTCCAATGTTTAAGACATCTTGACTATTTTTCTGAGGGTTTTAATAGTGTTTAATCAATATGCAATTACATTTAATTCATAAGAACTCTTGAGAATTAAATAAATATTGAAAAAATATTAGACTTTGGGTTTTCCATAAAACAAAGGACTAGAGTGACTTTTGACTACTTTTTCAAAAATGACAAATGTGTAATGATTAAAAAAACTGATAAAAAAACACATGAAGAATTTTGAAAACAGTTCAAATCAAGACTTACAACTACCAATGGTAAAAATATGCAAAAACATACTTGTCTTCCATAACTTACACCTGTAGTGTTGCTGCATTATAAACAACACTTCATAATTTGTCATCCTATTAAGTACCTAAACAAAGACTTATAGTACAAATCCCATCACCTTTTCATCAGGTTTGCTGGGGTTTGGAACAAGGCCAAATTGACTCGTTTTCACCAACTCCAAGCTATTTTAAGGAAGGCATCATTATTGGCTGAAGATTTAACCAAACGGTACAAACTTTAAACTGTCAAAAGGAAAAAGAAATAATCAAGGTTTTGCAACTGGATTTTTGCAGTTAGGTATCACGTTCTGACTGGCTCTGCACCATCGCAAAGCCAATAAACACCTCGAGCTCATTATTTTTGTATCTTCTAGCATCGGCTTTGTCACGAGGTTTTGCTTATGTTGAGCCAATAGTTTCCCAAAGCAAGTGCCTGTACTCAGCTTGCACAATCTTTCCTTTGGAGAAAACTCATTAACAAGTGGTTATCAGCAACACCCTTTGCTACCCAAGCTCAATATTTCACGTTCTCATTCACTGATCTTCCGTACTGTGGCAGAGTTCTTTAATGGATTTGTGTCAAGCTAATTAAGGTCTGCCAGCACTCACAAACCAGTTACGATAAACAAGCAAAGCCTACTGCAAATTCCACCACTTAAACCCAGCAAATTTCAACCTTATAGGATGGATGGCCCATTCCTTGGGATAAGCAGCACCTGGTAACTTAAAAAATCAGAAGTTTGCTGTCTTACTGGAGTTTCATCAGGTTTCGACACGGTACTTTGTCATTTTTCTATTCCCTTTAATCTTCAAATCATGCAGCTCCACAACACGAGTTGCTTCTCCTACTTAATTCAATCGTAAAAGTGTTCTGCAAAATCTGTTTCATTATTATATGAACATCTGTTCAGGACTGCAAAAAGCTCCACTTCACTTAAAAACCTTGCAAGATACAGTACATGTCAGCAGTGTCAAATTTTCCCTTCCAAGCTAAGGGAGAGATTGCCGTTATGGACTATTACCACCATTACCACACTTCCTACACAAACAGCAGATCTTTTTTTATTACTATTATTATTTTTAGCAACACTCGGTGCCCCACAGACATCTGCCCAGGAGCCCCAGAGGTCACTCCTGCCCTATACCAGCCCTTACACTTAATTGGGGTTGTAAGCTATACAACCCCCCCCCCCCCCATTTTTAGCTTCCCTGTTTCCCCTATCTCTATTCCAAATCTCTAATTAGCTTTAATTACAGTTTGTGTCATTAGCATTTTATATCTTTTCTCCGGGTGTTCACCTTTCCCTTGAGGAATGCATTGCTTTAGTGGTGACTACCAAAACAGTAAGGACTGCTAGAGTCACTCCAGAATTGCTCCCAGAAAACTTACAGATCTGTCAAAAAAAAAAAAGTTAAGGTTTTATGCAAAGCTTTTTGATACCAAAAAAAAAAAATGAGACTGGAGACTCCACAAACTTTTCTTGGCAGCTCCTGGGCCTTTTAAGTGACAGCATTTCTAAACCAGTGAAGCAATAAAGTGTTCACTGCAGTCTCCCTTCCTCTCCAGCCTCCAGACTGAACGAGGAGCAACGAAGCATTCTGCAAACTGTACAGTTTGGCATGGCTTTCAAGAACAGGGGCGAGGTTTTAGATTGTCTAATTAGCTCAGCAATAACATGGCTATCCTAATTAACCCTGCACGATTCAAACGCCATTTGTACATCTGATATGCAGTAAAGCTGCATGCAAACAAAAAAATGTATTTACCCTAAAAAAACCACCCCAACACTTGGAAAACAAAGTTTCATCTCTTGATCCAAAGTCCATTTGACCCAGCAGAAAAAACAGCCATTTCTGAACGAGACTCTAAGAGCAATTTGCGTTATTTTTAGGAAAGATTATCTTAAAGCAAAGATTCTGAAACACTCTTAAGAGGTCTGAAGTACCACTCGAGACCCAGTCACAAAAGCTTTATACAGACAAAATTCTCATTACAATCAGCAGGGGTTTACTTTCATAATGAATATTTGAGTCAGCTGATTGGAGTGCTCAACTTCGGAGCTAGTTGGTATTCTTGACTCTATGATTTCTCTCTAATGCTCCACAATATACAGCATTGATTTCTCGGAAACAAGCAGTTGCAACAGGGCTGAAAGCAGCGTGAATGGGGGAAGTTATATCCAAAGTAGCTTCCTTAACTGTTCAGCATTACTTCTCACAGTTCAAATTCCTCACACTATAATGACACCATCCAAAGTTCCCATCAAATGAATGAACCAACTGTTGTAACTCTGAAATAGCACAGTTGGACCAGAATTCTCAGCCTCTCGTGCAAATAAACTTGGAGACAAAGAATTTAAGGAGTTCTTGTCCTCTTAAAATCTAACTTAATTCACAGGATGATAAAGACGTGAACTCTGTCACATACAGAGCAGCAATAAAAGGAAGTTGAGTTACAGTTCGTAATAACCAAATCCCATGCTGCCAGTTCTTAACAGTTCACATCATTCTCAATGGATCATAACATCCATCTACTGATTTTCATGAACTAAGAGCAAATTGCAACTGCCCAATAAAAGCATTTCTAAAGTCATGGCTGCATACGTTCCTATTTGGCCACCTAAAATTCCCAGCATTAAACCAGGTGTACAGAACATCATTGCAATTAATTTTATCGGATGCAATAAACCACTGAAGTGTTTTGGGATGATTTTAGAAGCCAACTATGTTCACATACAAACACCCACCAAAGCTTTTAGGCATGTGCACTTTACCGCTATGACTCCACGTAAGTCCATTTACTCCTGTGGAGTGAGAGCAGCATAAAGACTCAGGATCAGACTCCAGAGGTTCTTAACGTATTTTAACACAACACAGACGCCAGTCTGGACCTGTGGGGGATGCTCCACGTGTAGCATTGCCCTCCCCTGAATTGCTGTGTTCCTAGCCCCGACACTCTGGAGCTGGCCACCTCTCAGTACAATCTTGACAAACTGCTAGAAGAACTTCTCCGTGGGATATCGCGAGTGCTACAGGGTAGTTTATCACTTCTGCATGGTGGTGGAGTGGGGGATGATTTGGAGCACGGAGAAGAGGACCCTGCTTTTTGAACCAAGCCTCTCACGCGCCTCTCCTGTGGACACTGCAGCTACGGTACTGTGCAGCCACGACTTGGCCCATGTGGAGCATGAAAGCAGGTGAAAACTACTTATGGTAATAAAGCCAGAGATAAGATTTATAAAACACCCAAAACACTCACAGTCTGCTCAACTAGCATAGAAAATACTCAACTGCATTAGGAACAACAAATGCACCGAGGAAGATCATGCTACATCCCACGAAGCCCCTCCTCCCTTCCCAGACAGCTTCCTTCTCCCCCTTAAAAGTCAGGCTCCTCCCAACTCCACCCTTCCTTACCCGAGAGTTTCACGATAAGACAGCTTTGCCACCAAAGCCCATGTAAAATATTTCCATCTCCTCTCCCCCATTTCATTCTTCTTCCCCATGATCCAACTCATATCTTGTTCTCCTACACCTCCTCGCTGGGCTGTTGCATCAGCTGGATCACCAAAACCAACATTTCTGGAACTATTTTTTAGTTTAGATTCGTTTTACATAGGTTGCTGCACCAGAAAGGTTACGTATTCTTGTTTCTTCCTTTCTTTCCCTGGAACAGAAATTATTGCTAGTACATTCTTATATTTAAACAAGCACAGTAGATTAATTAATTTATTTAGTCTCTGGAAAGCTTGTAAGTTCTGTCTAGCAGGAAGTGGCCGTGAAATTTTCTATTTTTTCCATAATTAGGCTTAATAATTAGCATAATAATGCCCTTGTTAACATTCCTAATTATATGCAACTAGTACATCAATACCTCCTAGAAGGAAACCTGTTACCCTTCCCGTCCCATCTGGGACAGTCTGCATCCCTACAGGCACAACAAACCAGCATCCTGCTTGCGGAGCAAGGACAGACTGCGGGAGCCTGTCTGACATGCAAATCAAAAAGGAAAGATCTTCACTCTAAAACAGCCCTAACATAAAAACTGCTTAGATAAAAGGCATAAAATAGCTCCCAGCCAGGCAAAAAACGTTCAATAAACCCAATGCATCAAAAGCACCACCAGTTTCCCCCAGTACTGAAGTTTTGTCACTTGTTCTTTTGGACTAGACCTACTCATTAATCAGCTCCAGCGCAGGCTGTGGGTTTTGCCTTGGGTCTGACAACATGAACTCAGGGACCACTTACATTTTTACTGCATATTACCATGTCACCAAGCTGTTCAGATTAGCTCTGCTGGGAGGCTGTCTCATTCCAGGAATAGAAATTAATTAATCAGTATATTTTCCACCCCCGTGCCAGGAAAAACATCTCTGATTAAAATGGCGTACTGGAGGTTTTTCGCAGTCACTGCCGACGTGACTACTGATTAAATGAAAACCTTGTGAGCACTTACTCATTTTATAGGTGTATTTATTTCATTCCTTTCAAGCCCCTTATTTTTAATTAAAGGGTACATTCTAGACACACTATGATTATTATCTATTGAAAACACCTTTGTAAACTCCAGACATCTCCTTTTGGAAAGAGCAATGCTCCATATATGATGGAAGTACTTAACTCCCAGTTTAGTTTCTTAAAACTTCAGTCTAGTGAAAAGCTTGCCTTGGAGGTAAATACCAAAAATTAGCGTTGAAGCTCCAAATACAGCTACAACCTTGCTCCTGGGCAGGAAGAGTGCTTCACACATCGCTATGCTGAAGAGCTGGCGCATCCAGAACTAAATCCCACTGAGACTGCAAACTTGGCAGTCTTTGCATCTTTCTCAGAAGATTTCTACCTGATAAAGAGATGTTTAAGTGAACAATGGATGCTACTGTCTCCCTTCAAAGACCGCTGCTGGCAGGAGAACCCTGCCGTCTGAGGTGGTAACGCATGCAACGAGTTGGCATCCCCGAGCCCTCCTGCTCCAAAGGCGTTACAGTCCCTGTTAGCATATTACAGAGGAATAGCCAATATCAAATTATTTCCTTCCTTGCTGCTGCTGTGACCCAGGGCAGTTTCAAGAAATTAGAAGTTAACTGAGCTGGATCACATACTACTGCCAGGCTACAGCCCTTGCTGCCACCGTAACGCAGTCGTCAGACCACCACTCTCCTGAGAGCTGCGGTCTAGAAGACACCAACCTTCTCTGCCAGCCACACCGATCTGTCCACAGGCTTTGTTAAAATAATGGACTAAGCCCTCCATATCAGAGGTTAACTTTTGATATTCACAACATACTCGCTGCATCTTTGGTGCATTTCAGTTTTCAGGGAAATTGGTGAAGTTCCCACGTGTACAGTCCCAGGAACCTGGGAGCTGCTTGGGCACACGCTGCTTCCCACCGTCACGCTGCAGGATGCAAAGCATATTTCTCTGCGTTGCTTTCCTGGGCTTTTTAGGGAAAGCCACTCACTTGGCCACATCTCTGCTTCTTCTTACTCATGAAAACACGGAGTGGGGTTTCTTACCCTGCCTTGTTGCCAAAATGAGCCACTGACCTTCTGTCTCTTCTCACCTTTCAGGATTCCAGGAGCATGAGACACTCAGCTAATTTCAGTGAGGATGAAAGGCTGCTGGGTAATTCAGGGACCTTATTTCCAATTATCATGAGAAAAAAAAACTGACATCACACCCTCCCATACCTTTTAATATCTCCGTGCTTTCCTCCATGTCTTTATAGAAACAAGTGTTCACAGATTCATTTTGAAAACACAAGATAAGATATTAATCACCACACATTCTGTTATAAGGAAATCATGCTAAATTAGCCCAATAATCACAAGTTGTGAATTATCTGGTCAGGTCTGATAAATTGCAGACAGCAGGGAGCTTTAAACACTCTATCTTGCTTACCTCATATTGCCTAGTGTTTTACCTATTGCACAATTGCACGTGTGTGCTTTGTGAAGAAGATTCACATACACGTACATCCTTTAGTCATTTCGCCATTTTTAAACTTACCAAAACTGTACATCTCTTCTAAAGATGTCCTAGAACGTTTTTAAACCTCAGCGTGCATAAATTAGTGGTGCTGCATAAGGCAACCCTAATTTATGCGCTCACTACAGCCCCAATTAGTTCTTCTGTAACAGAACGCCAAACAGATTTTCTTAATAAAGCAGAACATATCACATCTAATATTTATATAAAGTGCAGAGTTTTAACTCTGTCACTTTGTGTTACTAATCCCAGACTTTGAGAAGGGAATTCAGAAATTGGCTTTTTCTCCATGAGCACCACTGGCAGAAGATGGGACAGATGATCAGTTCGGACAGATCAACATCACTCCAGTGGAGCAAAGAGTGACATGGATTTACACCAGCTGAAGGCACAGGATGTCTGCACGTCACGCAGCAGCTCAGGGAGGTCCTGCAAGCCTCGTGGGACAGGAGCAGGCAGGGGCACACGGGGGCCTCCGCAAGCTTTCCCTCCTCCTGCATGGGACAGCCCCCTTCCCCTCTGCAGCCATGAGGTTATACCTTAGTGAGCAGCAGACAGCTGTCAGGGACTTTATATTTTGATTAGACTCTTGTTAATATTTTAATCTCTTCCAGCCCAGATGGCTTAATTCCTTGGTTAAGGCTGAGACATGCCCGAGCGCTTGCAAGCTGAGGCTCTACCAAGAGAGGTGACATAGTGAACTGGGCGAAAAAACCCACAAGTGGTGATCACATTGGTGCCTCTGATACTTCTCACTGAAGCTGGGAACCAGAAATCCTGCCAGATGTCTGTGTGCCGTGCTGATCCTGCAGCAACGCCTCCATCTGCATTTGTAACCCACTTCAGGTCGCGCCGATGTACTATTGCACTTTGAGTTTTGGCTCTCCCCGGAGCGGAGGGCATCATGGCACGCACAAGGTACCACATCACGCGGGCCAAATCCTGGGCCAAAGTATTAGAAGTGGACTTAGGTTTGCCCAGTTAAAACCAAACAAAAATATTTATGGGATAAAAACTAACACTATGTAGATAACTTGGACAAAAACTGTTTGATCACCTATGAAGTGGACCAGAAGCTGGTCCCAGCAGAAAGAGCCACTGAAATGGGGGACTGCTTCTCTACATCCTCTCTGCAAACAGTAATTCAGGATACTGCTATCCTACATGAAATGATCCAAAATCCTGAATAAAACATGCCTGAGCAAAAAAAGCATGTGTGTGTTAAGCGTACAACTATGCAATGAAGTTTGGCATTCCTTAAGCAGAGGGCAGTATTACATCAGTAAATGGTTATTAAAGTTACCTAATCTACAGTGTGTGAAATCACATTTCTGCAACCTAAGAATGCATATTCCAGGCAACTGACTTGATATCTCTCTCTCTAAAGTTTCAGAAACTACAACTATATGTCATTACTGCAGAGAATTATAATCAGGAAAGCATTCCAGTCTCTTCCTCCCCCCACACACTGTGTTCAGAAAAAAAGAAATCTTCTTGCCTATGTATTGCTTTACTTCGATCAAGTCCTTTTCCTAACTCCTTTCTCAAACTTAATCCCAGAAGGTTTACTCTTCTCTCCTCATTATATGTCACAATTACCAGTTCATTAAATATAAATGTAAGAGCCACTCTGGCCACTGTTATTCTCTGAACCTGCACATTCTCCTGCTCCTCCCGGACCTGGCTCTGCGATCCACTAACAAGAACAACTACTCTGAGTTTCCCTTTGATTCCATGATGCTTTGGTCCTTCTGGCTCCTGTAATCCCCAAGCACTCTGCTAATGCTGCCCCTCTTAATGGAAAAGTTGGAGCTGAAAAACCTGCCTGGAGATAACATTCACCAGCAAAGTCTCAGCCCTCAAACTTTTCCTAGGGCTTTGGCATTTGTGTAACATTCAGAAGTCGCTTGCTCGCACAGAGGCGTCATTCTCTACCAGTGAAGCAGTTCAGATGGAAAGTATTATCTATTCCTAACTGACATCTTCCACTAAATGGAACATTTAATTAATTTGGTCCTAGGCCAGTCTGATCTCTTTTGCTTGCATGAAGACGAACACGACTTGTAACTCTTTGGCACCGTTTCTTCTCCTCCTCCTCCCCCTTAAAAGGAACTTTAGTTGTTTACAGAATAGATACAAGAAAATCCAAGCTGGTACAGTGACACATCATTAGTTAAAAATACACCACAGCATAAAGAGCTTTAGTACAGAGAGTGCATTGGAATGCAGAATTACACGAAAACAGCTTAGGAAGGAAAAAGAAAGTCATCTGGAAACTGATGATTTTTTCTGCCACGGGCTGTAGCAGAGGAATGAAAATACTGCAACCACTTCGTCTGTTGCTACAGAAAGTGAGCTTGGTACAATTAACCGAGTTGAAAATACAGTATAAAATACTTTAAATGTATCTTTAAAACACAGATGGTAAACACAGGGTATAAGGAGGGAAAAAAGGTCTCAAAAGACAAAAGCAAACCCAAACCTACACGAGTGTAAAAACTGCGTGTCCCTGACCAGAGCCAGGCTCGCAGAACCAAAGACAACGCGATGTGTGACTTGCAGTAAGTTGCAGAAAGCTCTAAAGACAAGGAAATGAAAAACCCAGCAAAGATGATGACAGCATCTCCTCGGGAGATTCGCTGCGCAAAGAACAGAGTTACTTAGCACGCAGGCCACACGTACGGTCTGGAAGATGTACGTGATGAGTGCTGACAGCAACAAAGAGACAGCATAAAACGGGGATGCCCAGGCTGAGTCCAGATCTACAGCTCTGCCTGAAAACCAAAGCAACTTCCAGATCTGAGCGACACTCCACCGGAGAGAGAAGTAGCACAGCTCCTGCCTGAAGTCATTTGTAACGCTGCACAGTGACTTCGAGCTGCTGCAGACTCTTGGCAGCTGAAAGAGCAAGCTGAGGTCCACGATTCTTTGAGAGAAGCCAAATACGGCCAGATGTCTTCATAAAAACACCGCTTACACCTGCTTCGAAACTCAAAGGTCGCATTAATGCAATTCATTGTGAAAACCATCAGATGAACGTTCCTAAGGCCGCCCTCATCCCTACTACACGTGCCATAGTCCCACTCGTAGTCCAGGATCCTCTCTGCAGGAACAGCTGAGACTTCAGGGCCTGCACATAACCATATCCATCCCCAGCCTGTGCGTAGCTTTAATTAAATGGCAACTGTAATTAGCGCACAACGTGGAAGCCTCAAACAGACGCTGAGAAAACCCCCACGTATTGCTGAGTGCCAGAAGGGGCTCGTGCTTCCTCCGTGGGTCACAGTCATCCCCTTCCAGCTTAAAAAGAAGCCTAGCCAAGCTAACCCATATAACCCCCACTACAAATTGATAACAAAGGCTGTAGCTGGCGATAAAATGGTACACAATGAAGTACAGCAGAAGTCAAAAATCAGGCAAAAACAATAATAGAGGAACTAGGGTGGGTTTTCATACGCGCTGGTGGGAATAAGGAACACACGGACTGATCTCGGCGCAAGGTTGTGAGGTGGCCCCAAGAGCACGCAAGCCATTTAGGATGCGGGAATGCTAAAGGTCGTAAAGTTTAAAATCTTGATCTACAAAAAGAAATTATGAACAATATAATCACATGGCAGTATCAAAAAGAAGATTCACTCATCTCACTAGTACGAGATTGTTACGGATGAAGGGTAAAGTTCACGTTCAAGTGGCATAGCTTCACGCATAGCCTACCGTGGCTACAGTGCTGCGTACCTGTTGAAAAAAAGTCATCAGAAAAAGGCAAAGAGTGACATTTTACAGGGACAAAAAGAGAGGTAGCTCTAATCATCGGCCTCTGAAGAGGTGTTTTAATTCTAGGATAACAGACTGTGGCAAACCCTAAATAAAAACAAAGAAAACCAGGACGCATCTGTTCAGCATGAAAACAGGTTTTTCCGTCTGCTTCCTGTGGAAGAAAAAAACAGACTTCAAGGACCGTGCTGAAGATAACATCTCGCATATCAAAGCAGGTGATACAGTGGAATGTGATAATTCTTGTGGAATGAGAGGAAGGAAGATTAAGAGGAAAATGAGGAAATAAGAGATCTTTGAACTACTTTGAAGTAGGGCACCACAAAGCTGATCCAAATTCCCATTAACTTTACTAGTGCATGAAATACAGTTTGCTAGCTGCACGGCTCCATGTTCAGGAAATACTAATGTTGATCAGTTCATCTATCGAAATAAATCCATTACTGTAAGTGACAACTAACGTACATGCTTGTAACTGGCAGTGAGTCAGAAGTACAAAGGAAAACACAGACCTAATAGTAAGAGTGTAACAAGAAAGAATTGAGGGAAAGGAGTTGTTTTAGGTGAAGAGGAATGAAAATAGTGGCTGTGAGACTAAAGTGATAACTTCTAAAAGATTTGAAAGTGTCAAGGGAGCTGAAGTGATGGAGAAAAAAAAAAAAAGACCAGAAGGAATTACATACTGGAGACAAAAAAGTGAGTCATATTCCAATTCCTTCTTTATGCCACATGGTGTATTGAGGACAGTTGCCACTCAATAAGTACCGAAATAACAACACTTCACTAAAAAACGTTGAGCAGGGCAGTTGCACTACATCACCTCTACAGATCCCTTCCAAACTCAACTACTCTATGAAAACAAGACTTGCAATGCATTATACAAGAAATGTTGTCATTTTAAAAAGTTAAGATTAAGAAAAATCAAAACAGAAGACGCATTTCCAAGTAAGGAGGCGAAGACATTCTTCCCAAGGTGGTATAAATTGGTACAATGATCAGGGTGAATGAAGTAAGAAGATCCTATTTTCCTGCTCAATAAAGACACTAACTTGAACTGTGCTCCTACGTAAAAGAAACCAGGAGTCAAAATTCAGAACAGACTTCAAAATTGGCCCCGAGGAATGTTTCTCATTCCTTCAGTTGGCAGATCAATCCTTTGAAGGAGTGCAACAGTTTGCCAAAGCGCTTCTGTCCTGGCAGGGGATGCAAACACGTACCCAAGACCAATATAGGAAAAGACAGACCAAGGAAACATTTCTCAGGTAGAGTAAGTCATGCTGCAACACCTTTTTGCAGAATCATTTTTATAATATTTTGTATTGATAGCAATAAAAGGGTAACAGAACTAGGTTCTAGTAAAGATTAAATATTTCAATCTGCAAAGCAAAGATTAATTTTAACTAATCATGGATTTCCTGCAGCACCTTCATTCCCAAGAAATAAACTCAAACAGAAATTGAATTTTTTTTTTTTAAAAAAAGGGAGAAAAAGCATAGTGTGCACCACAAGGAACCACCAGGGGTAGACAGGCTCCAGTGTTTCATCCAGACATTGGTTTAATTTTGGATGTGCCAATTTCCAGCCAGAGGTATCACTTTTTAGTTTCAAAGTGGTCCAGTGCCATACATTTGAGCAGAGAACTTCAGTACACTGGTGAAGTACCAAAACTGGCAGCAATCATTTCACATTTCATAATTTCAACACCAAAACACACCTTCATGTTTGCCAACTTTAGCATTTTTTTGCCTTATGAATATTTAGGTTAAGGGGCATGTGAGATGCACAGTTGGCAGATCTCATTATTTACATGTCTAAAGTAAATGTTTCATATTCTAGTAGTCTGAAATTAATTTACTAAATGTTAATTGATGCTATTGAATATTGCTAAGGGCATATTCAAGGCATTTCAAATGATTAACTCCAGATTTGATGGCAAAGAAGCCATTTTAGTAATGGTCAAAGCTATTGCCATACCTCATCCTACCTGTAGCAAGAAGTGCTTACTTTTTTTGCTTACTAAAAAAAAGGTGGTAAAACTGATGCAATTTAATCTGGTTAAAATTGATACTCATCTCAAACCTGATTTATTCTCCTTCACTGGAGGACAAGGCTCCTTTTATGGGTGTTTCAGGTCTTTTCCGACTTGTACCATGGATAACACTTGATGGAATGACTGGAGACTATTCAAGTTCCCTTGCCACTCAGCCCCTCAAACATCACGAGGGCATCTTTAAATAATTGAAAGAAAAAAATAATCATAAAAACGTTTGATCTGCAGCTCCCAAACCCCACAGGTCCACAGCCCAAGCAGTGGAAACCAGGCAGACAGGACCTCACTGCCCAGGGTTTGGGTCTCAGGCTCTAAGATGCACGGCTCTCATGCTGAGCATCCCAGAAGCCACACAATGGTTTGGGCTGGAAGGGACCTTTAAAGCTTATCTAGCCCTCCCTCTCCTGCAGCGAGCAGGGACATCTGTAGCTGGATGAGGTTGCTCAGAGCCCCGTCCAACCTGACCTTGAATGTTTCCAGGGATGGAGCATCTACCACCTCTTTGGGCAGCCTGTGCCAGCATCTCACCACCCTCATTGTAAAAATTTCTTCCTTGTATCTAGTCTAAATCTGCCCTCTTGTAGCTTAAAACCATTACCCCTTGTCCTATTGCAACAGGCCCTGCTAAAATACAGATACAGTCAAACCAGATGATAAACTCTGCAAATGTTCTGGTCCAAATTGCTTCCGAAAAAGAAATTTTGAAAGGGGTAAAAAGTTGGGGTTTTTTATTTTAGAAGTCCAGTCTATATTCACAATACTTGTAAGACACTAAATAAGTCTCACTGAATTCAGTTATCCAACATTATCTTGTTAACAATTGATAATTTATCTGCAAGAATGCACATGGTGTTCCTCTTCGAGTTTGTAGGATAAACTACGACTCTCCATTCAGATTAACAATCCACTACGAAGCGTCAAACACCTGCAGACCAAGCAGCAGTCCAAACTCGATAGGTGTGTTGCGGAAAATGCATCTCGGAAAATGGAGAATCATGTCATTCCAGACCTGTCATTCCAGCATTTTTTAGGAGCTCTCCACTCACTGAAGTACCCCTTGAGGCACCAGCCACCATGAGATACAGGATGACGGATGTACCATCTCAAACAGCAAATCCTACTGTGATTTTAATTGAATTACAGCAGCCATTTTATTTTTTGCAGAGCCTCTAGACTCTGTACTGCTTGCTTCCAGTGATTCAGCAGTTTATTTCTCAATACACTAATCCCTCCATAAGACAGTTTCTCATTCCTTTTAAGTAGTGCTTCTGACAGCAGCTACCTATATCTTTGTTGTTTAAGGCTCTCCCTTTCTTATTAAGTAGAAGTAGTTTATCTCATGCTTTTGCTTTCAGACTCTACCACTTCTACACCCAGGCGAAGGCTCCGTCTTTTCGCCATTCAGGAACTGTCCTCACAATATGCTGTTCCTCTAGACTTTGAAGCTCAGCTGACAACAGAGCTCCAGAAATTAAGAAAAGGGGACAGAAGAAAGGAAACCTGAGGCCCAGAGGATAAGCAGCAGACAGTGACACCCGCTTGTAAACGTAAGCCAGCCGTGAAACGTTCTTCACAATATCTGGAAAATACACGTTTACTTTGCTGCTTACAGGGGACTCCAATAAAGTGGCCAACTGGCTGGTTTAGTTGCTAACCTAAAGGGTGCAGAAAGTTCAGCTAACAAGGAGGGGGGGAAATAAAGGCAAAAATAGGCAAAAGCTACTGCCAGAACCTGCCTCTGCCAGAGAAGGCAGTGGGGAAGTGTCAGCAACTCCGTCGTTCAATAACACCTTTGAATCAAGGCTTCTGAGTCTTGACCCAGCTATTTAAGCGACGGCTTAAGACTTAGCGTAGTGACTCTCTTTATTGTAGTAACGAACAGTTTAACAGTCCCATAGTAATTGCTTTTGACCATAATCATCCAACAGCCATTAGCTGTTTATCTCAGAAAATTAATCCTCAAAGGGTGACCCTCATGTCCAAAGTATGCTCTCAGTCATGTAAAATGATTGATAAATTATCCCAAGCTAGTCCACAGAACCACTTTTAGTGGCATTTTATCATCAAAGTTACTTTCTCCTTAATCAAAGGCTAATGCAACATGAAATCCTTAAGTAAGAGCTGCACCATAAGATAAAGTTAGCAACCTTGAAAAGGCTGGAAAATAGCAATTTGCACACACAAACACAAGATTCAGAACTACCATCATAACCTGCATCATCAATCAGAAGCAACAGTGGCTTTAACAGGACTATTTTCAGAGTATATTAAGCTTCATGACATCTTAACCTCCTTGTAAGGCCACGATAATCTCTTTACAATATCAAACAAGTGGAGAAGAGCAGATTTGCTTCATGCAGAAATATTCTTTCCATTAAATTTCATAAATAACGGCATTACTGCCTTACCAGACATGCATTGGCATTATTTTCAGCCCCATATACCCACTCAGGGAATACAGACAACACGTATCTTCACACGTATTCTGGAAGACAATACACTCTGAAAGTTTTGCACAACTGTAAGAGAAAGCTCTTGCTGAAATGAAGCACATCTCCTGGCAATAGCTTGTCTTCCAAAACCTGCTTGCAAGGGAGAGATCTGGGCAGGCACCCATGAATTTTGATATAACTTTATGACAAGTTTTGTTCAAGTATCTGATTGGTGCTTTTGTATTCAGCACATTCTTACGAAGAAAAGACAAGTCATGAGTGCTCCACCCTAAATACTACTGTTACATAAGAAAAGGAAAAGTCTCAACCAAAAATGCTGCCCCTGCAATAATTAATTATAATCCAAGTTATATGTATCAAAAAGTTGACATTTTATTCTGCTCTAAAATTAGCAAACTATCTCCAAGGTGCAACTTCAAGGAGAGCAGACTGCTCATCTTTTAAAAGATAACATTAAATCCACCATAAAATAGCCGTTTTGCTAATTCAGTTTCACAAACGACTTTAGAACAACTGACTCAGTGTTTACATTCCTGCTTTCCACGCAGAGGGGAGGCACTGGTGGCATAAGAAACCCAACTCATATGGGAGAAGGAATTGTCTAAGGAAAGGGCGGGCAGAGACACAAAAGGTGCAGAGGGGGAGAAAGAAACCAGGATGGAAGGAAAACAGGAGCTAATAAAGGGGGAAAGGCCATAGTAGATCTTCAGAGAAGTAGGGAAAGTGTAGGAGGGCATGGCAGCAGACACATCTGGCAGTAAGGAGCCCAGGAAGGACAGACAACTGTCTTTGGAGTGGTCGAAAGATTACATGCAGTAAGCCTATATCCAAGTCATCCTCTTCCACACAGCACTTCCAACAGAGCAAGTTCCCACCTGGAATGAGTGGCAGTTCTCCAGATTCGAGCAGCCAACAGCTCCAAGACCCAAACATTTGTACACCAAGCAAGTGGGAAGCTACTGCTTTGGTGCTGGATGCCAGTGGAGGAAGACAGACCCCCCCAGTTTCAAACCACGCCATCATTAACTGCTATTCAGACTATAAGGCACAAAGCACATTTATTATCATTTCCTTTCCTAGAGCCATGATCCAACACGTCTGGCGTTCCTGTGTAGGCAAGGACATTCCTCCAGCACCGATGTACACTGTGTCTGCTGGTAATATTTCTAATTAAACTTACACTATAAGCCAGGTTGCTGAATACAATGCACAGATGCTACAAGCTCTCCAAGATGACTGTTAGCCTGTAGCTGTTTTAATTAGCTTGACAGGTAATAAAGCAGAATTTTATAATTATACTATTACAATGCACAAATGTTTCCTTTCAAATCTGTACTTACTGAGCCACTTAGGTAAACACCAGCCAGCTTTGGTTCACCAAACCAGAAGCAAAGCCCCAAACCTGGCTTCCTCTGTGTGTTGCTTACAGCTTAGCAAGGACCACATGCTGCTTAGGAGTGCGGGTTAGAAAATCCTTTCCTCCCTTAGAGATTAAATGTGTATGAAACCTGAATTTGCAGTCCCCATCAGTGTACTTTTGTTAAGCATAACGTGGGCGACCCCCCGCTTTCCTAAAAGTCATGCTGTGCTTAGTTCTTTGAAAGCACAGCGCTGGATCTCAAGGTACGCTGCTGGCCAAGAGCCCCATCAGCATGGGGCAGATTTTAAGACGCTCAGAGTTTGTATAAATTCTCTGCTCAAGAGAGCCAAGAGGCTCAGATCAGATTGGTATTCCCCATACTCCACAAGAACCCAATTCTGACTTGTGGTCTCGTTATCAGACCTGCACACGACACACTGCATCACTGAACTTTTCATCACTTGCACTTGCCAAGTACTTATCCACACTTAGCTTTTTGCAAAATACCACTTCACGACAAACGCCACACCGGTTCTATCACAGAATTGAGGCGTTTAACACAAATTCCGATCACATCCTTGCTAATGAGAAGTGTTTACCTAATAGTTACGTTGTTCTGTAAACAAAAAGCAATTTCCATTCTCCTGTCTAGAGCGGTGTCAGCATTTGCAAGCCATTACTGGTATGCATATAGCTGTCTACTCCAGTCCTTCACACTCGCTATCAAACTGGCATTCAAGGATTTGGAATGCAGAACACAAGTCTGCAGCCTAAAAATAATATCCTGAGATTTGATCCCGCACTTCTTATTCAGGCTCAATTAATCAAGGTTGCCTAACTCTTCAGAAGTACTTTTCATCAGCAGATTGAAAAACACTTTCCAAACGAAATGGGTATCAGTATCTCCTTTTTACTATGGGGAACCCGAAAACGAGATTTCACCTGAGAAAGGGCTTTGAGGCTAATTTAGGAGTACTGTCCAAAGGGATGAGGAGTCCATTATTCAAAGTTATCTTTTATATTAAGAAATAAGCTTTTCCTTTCAGGCCACTAGAAAGTGATAGATCACAAAATTTATCATGCCGTCTTTGCAAACCTCACACAAAGATGGCTTTGCAAATTTCAGAAGGCCCAGGCTGAATACGAATAGTTTACTGGATCTACAGCAGGAATTTAGTTTTTGTGGTAAACACCACCCAGGACTATGGAGAAACTTCTGAGATACTCCAAGGAAAAGAAGAATTAAGAAATTGAGTATTTCAATCAGACAACATCTGTAACCTCTCTGAACAGATAGCGCAATAATGTCTAAAACTAAGAAGGAAGACCTTTATTTTTTTAAACAGCAAATAATTTCACACTTAAATCTCTGTTTCACACCTCAGGCTGTTCCAGGGGAAAACAAAACAAAACAAAAACAAATCACAAACAAAAAAACAAAAAACCACCACCACCACCCCCCAAAAAAAAAAACCCACAAAAAAACACCCACAAGATAATTTCAGGATATATAGGACAAAACCCACGTCTCGACTAACAATATTGATTCCTTTGGACATTTGAGCTGAAATGCCATTAAGAAAATCTGAGTTTCAGAGGTGCCACGGGTTTGTTTGGCTAATTCAACTGTAAAGTCAATCATTCAATGATTAATGAAACACCAATTTTGAAAAATCTCTTCACAAGAAAAACAAGAGCCTAACCAGGAAAAAAAAAACCACTATTGATAACAAGTTATCAATACCCTTTTGTGAAAAGTTGATTCTTTAAGTTATATACGTTATTTTAAACAATGGTACATTTACAAAAGTCGTTTTCTGAAGGGAAGCTGTTCCACATTTTCTATGAACCTTCCAATGTAGACTTGCAAAATGCAATACACACACCCAGAGAACTTAAATGCAGATTTCCAATATATTCTTTTTAAAAACATAAACAAAACCGACTGTCAGCGTGCTGAGAAACTGAGGGGCAGAGTCTTTAGTCTAAGGCACAAACAATGCAAAGATTTTGACATTCAGTGCAATGATATTAAGAAAGAAATTAATATCACCAACAAATCAAAATCAGTATTAAAG
The DNA here is from genome assembly GCF_034619465.1 of Leptosomus discolor. Classification (NCBI taxonomy): domain Eukaryota; kingdom Metazoa; phylum Chordata; class Aves; order Leptosomiformes; family Leptosomidae; genus Leptosomus; species Leptosomus discolor. The sequence goes on from NC_141399.1 coordinate 3,053,032, forward strand.
AACTGTTACCTTCTCCAGTGCATAACAGGTAGACTTCAGTCAAACTTCCAATACCTGAAAGTAGAAATACATATGGACAGTCAGCTATACTGATATTTTAAGTCATTAAATTCTTATCCACATTAACTTATTTTGGACCAAAAAAGGTTGTCTGACTATTTTCAGTTTGCTATTTTGAAAGTACTACAAGATAAAAGCAGGACACTGGTCAGATACTTTATAGAATTTTTCCACTGCTTGGTTCACTGTTTCCCCCTACTCTCCCGAGGTTTCCCTCTCCAAGACCCCCCAGCTGTGACGCACTATTCACCAGCCCATTGCTCGCTGGAGACTCTCCACGTTACTCCAGAGTTCAGCCATTCCATCTGGGACTATTTGAACTGTATTTCTTCAACTCTGACTTCAGGGCTGAAACTCTTTCAGCTGCTAAAGCCTCTCTCAGTGAATCCCCATCTTCCCCCACTGCTCAAACGCCCTGGGTCTCCCAAAGCTGGCAGAAATCCCCAGCTTCCCCCCATCCCTGCTAACTCAGTGCAACTCTCTGTTGACAACAAGCCAACCTAAATCCCAAAGAAAGAGCTCAAGCACAGCCCAAGGAGTTCCAGTACAACCATTAGATCTTCCAAACTATTCACTAATCAAGTTCTGAAAAGTAGACAAACAATGGGAAATCTGCTCAATACATGTTTTTAACCATATAGCTTCACATGTTCAGCAGCTGGCTATGGGACACACAAAATACATATGGCAGACGCAGAAGATATGTTCATGAAACTAGAATTGGGTGAGCACCATAACGCAGCAAACACACTAAGAAACATAAGCTTTTCTTGCGCTATCAACACAACCCAGATAGGAGGGGCACAAAGAAAGCCTGACATTTTGGCCTAAAGATGAGCATTGCTCATCCATTTTCTAACTGAAGGGTTGTGGGTTGTGTTATAACTCAAGATTAAGAAGTCACAACCAGAGGCTTCTGTTCAATCTGTAGTACAGTTGCTACTGAAGTCCCCAAGAATACAAGAGGCTACACCACATGCTCTTACCAGTTTCGCTGTGGGAGATTTTGTGCTAAAGGATTACATTACTGGTCATCTACAGGCATCATTTCACAAATTACAGACATCAGCAGCTTTTAGTAAGGACTTGGCATGACATTTCTCAACCTGCTCTTCAGAGTTACGCTCACAAAGTGAAGAGAGTCACAGACTGGCTCATCTGTGGTTCTGCACAGCACGACTTGCCACCCAGATTTGCTGGAGGGAAGAGCTCCCTTCCAGCTCAAGAGACCTGATGGGCAACAGGTGGGATCCAGCAGCAGCGCCGAGTACGGGCAAGCTCGTTGGTAGAGGAACAGGCTTCAAGGAAAGCAGAGCCAGATGGTGCCCCACTGAAGTGAGCACAGCGCTGGGTAGAGCGGATAAATATTTGACATTCAGAGCTACGCTAATTAGACACCAAGAAGAAATGAAGGGTTTCACACCAATCAAAATATTACTCTATTTACTATAGCTGTTCAACTTATCACTTCACTCATAGAAAGTTTCGGAGAACAACTTGCACAAGTTAAGAAATACTCTAACACCGACCTGGCTACGTGTTTTTAGACACCTACAAACCCATCCCTTGCTGCTGCAAACAAAGAAGAAAAAACCTCCAGGTTTTTTTACTCTGAAAATTCTGATCTCTATACTTGACTATCCATCTCTAAACTATCCCTGAACTTACGTGGGCATATAGGGCAGAAAGCCAAAGCAGAAGAGAGGTTTCTTACAAAACACCTGTCACAGAACCTTCAGAACTGCATTTCTTTATTTTTTTTTTTTAAAAATCTGTCATGCTTGTGTGCATAATCGAGGTAGGGTGGGTTTTTTTTGGCACTTGTGGGAAACTCTGGATCAAATCTTCGTTTTTCTCTTCCCTCACAATCCCAGCAAACGCACTTACTACTAAGCCGATCGCTGCTTTCTTCTGTTGGAGCCGCTCACATTGGTTGGATACTCACTCAAGCAGGACATCTCATCTCTCATACGCCTATTGAGGGCTTTGAATGTCGAGTAGTTTTGGGGTGGAAGGAACAGGTGACTGGTTAAAAACCTCTACATAATGACTTCTGTCCACTTATCAGATCAAATCAGCAGCATGTACCTACTCAAATCCTTCAGAAATTTCAGCTTCCAACAACAGAAACACTTTTGTGGACCATTTCTTAAAACACTTTGCATTGGCAGAGAGATACTGACTTAAACCAGGGAACAGGCAAATTCAGAACGTTTTACTTTCAGTACAGCATTTCATCCCACAATAACTGCAAAAGGCTCAACATTGCTCTTCAGTCACATGTTTGAGATGGCGATTCAAGTAATTGTACATTATCCTCACAAGCAGCACTGAACCTGGACTTCCAGGCTTGAAAAAACTTAAAACACTTAAATTACCCCCAAACATTCAGCAGTGTCCAAGTAATTTTGCTAAATTAAAAACCCTCCCATAGCCTGGAGGGTTTGGCCACAGCTTCCAATCAATTCAAACACACCTTCATCCCAAGCAAAGAAGAGACTGGAACAGGTATGGAGGGAAACAGCCGGTGCTCTCTCTCCCCAGGCGATACTCAGGAAGACAGCACACTAAAAACTGAGCTTAGCAGCTTCAGTATTTTCTGCATCCCTTGTCAACAGAAGGCTTTGAAAAAAACTTCAGAACACAGATATGAAGTTGTCTCCAAAGGAAAAGGCAACAACATCCTTTTTATGTGGCTCCCCAGTCACCACTCCAGTTGTTCGCGAAGCTACAACTTCCAAGAAACCTAAAAAGAAACTCAATTTTGCACAACCCTCATTTTATGTAAAAGAACAGCACATTCTTCCAGGAAAAAAAAAAATCACTTAAGGATAGAAAATAAAAATAGAGCAGCACCACTTCATTTCACAGAAATACTGTGTAATTGCAAAAAAAAAAAATTACTTTTCAGGTGGAGGCAGTTCTTTGGGAGCTGGCAACAGGGAGCACTGATGAGAGCCTGAGGAAGAGCTGATTTCACCCGCTGCCAGCAGAAATCCATACATTACACTCCAAGTTGATATTGACACACTAATGCGGACTGAGCCGAAAAAAGCTATCCCACAGAAAGCTGAGGTGCATCTCCCACCCGCAAGGTTATTAGCATAGTATGCAAATACTGACATTCCTAACGCATCTTTCCTCAGAGCACTCCTATGCGATAAGGCTGCTCAGTCAGGGTGATGGGAGCTCTCTGTGCAAGGAAAATCGAGCCTGGGCAACAGCAGGAACATTACTGATGCAGCAGGTTCCGAATCCCCAAAGCAAAGTTTTCTCTCGGTCACTTCAAACATGCAGCAACTCCTTTGCTGATGGGTTTTTTCATCTCTTTACTGTCCCCAGCTCTATTCTGGGCTTCGGTTTATCAAACTAGCCTACTCTGGCACTGTTTTGTATTGCCTGCCAAACCATAGACTATCTTCCAAATCCACTATTTTAAAACAAAGCTGAAATCAGGAAGCTATGAGACTTTGCATCTCTCTGTTTCGCTCCAATCTCAAATTAGGCACTCCAGAAGCCCTCAGACTGCAGATCTGTCTTTGTCTGGAACCCCCTATACACTCTGTTCAAGAGCTTTCCCTCTTTCTGTTTTCTGATGTGAACTTGATATCCTACAAACCTTTCACTTCCTAGAAACACAATATTCTTCACTTAACAACAGGCTAAAGAAATGCAAGAACCACAAGCCTGCTCATCTATGGGCTTATTAACACAGGTTATTAAATAATCAACTGCATTTGAGCCTGCTCTTGCTTATTTTCATTTCCCAGAGCAAAGCCCATGCCCACCCACCCACCTTCACCCTAGACCTGGCTCTGCTACCATCTCAAAAACAAAGCCAGAGGACACTAACTCTGAAGTATCACCCCGTTTTGCTACCTGTACCAACAGATGAACAGCAGGCGGCCCAGCAGAGATGGTACCAAGCATCGGCCACGGCGTTTCCTCACCAAGATACCCATCTTGCACAACAGCAACCTGCACCTCATTCAGCATCACCTACCAGCTGCAGCTGAGACACGGCGCAGCTCTTCCTCAGTAACATTTTGAAGCCCTGGCTTGCCTCCTGTTCATGAATTCCAACATTGTTATTAACACAATAGATTGATTACGGGAGCTAAACGGAAAAGCCACAGTTTTCTGAAGGCTGAAACATAAATCCAGTATGCATTTGTCACAGAAGCATTTCCTGTGTATTTAAACACTGTTTAGTGAGTCAGCCAAAAGCGTTTTGCAAGTGTAATCTCTCTCATGGAGGAAAAACTCAAAAAGCCTAATCACCATCACCGCTCTCCCAGGGCTCGATAGGTTTAACTTCAAAGTAAAATGCTGTCAGAATAGAGACCCCGTGTCGTTTATTCTAACCAAAAAAAAAAAAGAGTGAAAATTAAATATTCCAAAGTGTTATTTTGAGGTAGCAAAATACCTTGGTCTCATCAAGTGGGGATGAGCATTAAACATTTATATTGGATTTTCAGGCTTTACAATGCCATTTGCTTCCCAAATGAAAAGAACATTGACCTGCATGACTGCATATTGATAATAAAATAATCTTTAGTCACCAGAATTCTTTGGAAAGATTGTCAAAGAAATCTCAAAGCGATTCACCAGCTGGTTCATAAATTGAACCTGTAAGCTACATAACCCTTAAAATTGTCTTCTATTGCTTAAAATGGGCTTCCCTGCTCCATCAGAATAGGCTCAGAACAACTGCTTACTGACTGTACACAGAGAAGAGGCACCTGGTTGAAAGGGATGTTCTTTCAAAGCTGTTTTTCCCCGTAGAGATACGGGTGAAGAGTCCATATATCAATGAAAAGCCTACAATAACTACAGGGGACTGCAGAGAGGATGATGTGTTCATCACCTTTCTACTTTAAATGCAAAGTAACGAAACACATTAAATTGTTTTGCATTGTCTGCGAGTGATCCTCTAGTCTCTCTGAACTGCCGATTAAGAGATCCTTTGCTCATTTGCATAGAGTGCCTCAACCCCGCCACTTACCAAAGGTTATTTTAACTGAACGTGTCAGGCTTTGATGACACAAAGGGAAAATTCACTTCAGACAGAGTCAGGCTTTTTGCATGTGTTTTTTTCTTTACCAAGACTTGAAAACATCCTTGCAGTCCACCACAGCTTGTTTTCCAAGCAACACAAGGGGATGGGGTTGTACCAGCTCCTCCTCACTAAGAAAACAACCGCATTTTATTCACTACCACTGTAAGCTGCAAGTTTATAACCTTCTTAATTTTTAATGAGATGTCAGGAGCCCACATAGTAGCTCTAATGCTGTACAAAACCTGAGCTTAACTCCTCCTTCCCAGGGAACAGAGATTGCATGAGCTCTCCACACCATCACCAGCCCATCAGCCACTCCGCTTGCTGCCGACTCTGCAAGGAGTCCACCGCAGCTTTACAAAAACAGATGGGATCTTCTAACACTTCTGTAATTACTTCTGCACTTACTTTTCAAGTTTCTACTTGGCCAAAAGCCTGCCTCAGCTGAAGGACACGGTGCACAGGGTATCGTTCAATGTCACATCTGAGTGATTCTTTGCATGAAAGAGCAAGCAGAAGTTAACAGGCTATACCTACCAGGGAAGGGAGGGGACCATTAGTTCCCCTTCGTTTCTTGTTCCTATCGCTCTGTTATATTAAATCTTTTCTTACTGGGATTGAAGTGCCAGAAGCAAAAATTGTAAGTGATCAGAAATCTCTCTAATCACTTGTAACCAATTGCAAAATACTAAACAAGAAAGGTCAGTGATAAAAAAATAAATCAGGCACCAAGTAATTAATGACTACACAACTTGTTATAATTAGCAACCTTGACAGTTAATTTCACATGTTTTACCATTCGGTTTTTATTTGAAGTGACAATTCAGTGCTTATTTGCAAGCCAAGGTATGTATTCACGTAGTCCCCTGATCGCTGTAAATGAAGGCCTGAAATGTTTACTGCTGGTAAAACGTTTTAAACTTTCAGTAAGATTATCTTCTAATACTCAGCAGTGAGATTTTTATGACCTTCTGTGTTGAGGAATAATCTTCTGCAACAAGATAAAATGGATGTACGCCCACAGTCTATCCTTGCTAGAGCTACAGCTCCATCACCACTAAATTGTTTGTTTTTCTTTTTAATTTGTTCCTTGTCCTTGCAAACCAGAAGACATTTCAGATCGCCCACATACTCCCTCAACACCATGTTCTCCAAAAAAAAAAAACACACAAGGTCTTTTGCTTTCTAAGTTGGTTTCTTACAAAAATCGCTGCGTTACATAATTAGGTCACACATTGCGCAGATAGATGAAGTCTGCAGGGGGGTTTGAAATTCAGCATGGCCATGCCAACCCCACGATATACACCTCCCAGTGCCTACCCCTATTCCTTTATGTGACAAAGCAACAGTATGAATAAGACAAAGCAACAGTATGAATAAGACAGTTGACTGTACATGGCCCTATTCAACCAACACAGATCAAGGTTAGATAAACAGAAGACGTGACAGTGACACTACAAACAGAAAAATCAAGCCTCCAATGTTGGATGATCTAGTCCCCGTGGACTTTGCAGGTTGCCATCACACACGAACACTGTGGCGGGGGGTTGGTGTAGGTGACACACAGTCAGAGTGAGCCTGCTCATCCCGAGGGTGCCTCAACATAACAAGTCGGGTTGTGGTTTCCTTTTTTTTTTTTTTAAACCCCTTGCTGCAGTCTTGGGAAATGAAGGGATGGACTTGAGGCTTCAACAGCCCATGCACTGTTGTATTTCCACTTATTAATGCTCTGAAAAATTAGTAGAGGCATATGAACATGCTGCTTCTGCTCTTGGAGGCTCACTGACAGCCCAGGATGAAGCTAGGAGAACAAGCATCTTACTTGAAGAGCAGCACTCAGTGGATATCCAAGGAAATTCCTCTACTTTTACTACCTTGAGAAAAACCATCATTTTTAAAAAATGCTGAATTGTAACTAAACAGAACTGTTGCATAATCAGCCTTTAAGACAATCAATTTAGCAAAGTCCTGGATGCCACCAGGGAAAGCTAGCAGCAATACCCACAAAAGCCACCTTGACCTTATCAGGCAGCAAAAAAGGTGTTTGTGTACAGTATTTGGAGAGTAGGAAACTAATACATGAACTGCCAGTAGTTCACAGGCTTACTATTCAGCAGAGAACTATCCAAATTTTATTTTATTTTTGCCTATTTCAGTCCGCTCTAAGCGGCACACAGCAAGGAAAAAGAAAAGCAATAAAATTGATAGTGTACACAGCAACAGCAAAAGCCTCAGGAAAAGTTCCCAAGTGCAGAACGTAATTAGCAACCGGGGTACCATAAATCTCATTTCCCAGGAAACAGCATTCAGGCTTTCTTGTTCAGGGCAGTTCCATCACCAAACAGAAACCCGTGTTATGAACGTACATCTCAGTCAGAGGCTTCTGCCAAAGGATGCATAAAATACCCAAGAATAATGAAGAACTGGTAGGAAAATGCAACCTTAGTTTTCTAAGATAAGTTTCCTCTAAATTATCAGTTTATAGACGAAGCTAGTTGATACATCCAAAAATCTCAGTATTTAGTAGCAGCAAATAAAGGTGAGTACAAGCTAAAAGCTTAAGAGCAGGAACAAAACTAGAAAGGCTGGTGGAAGTGACAGAGCAAAAACTGCGTATCTGAAATAACCTGAGTACAGGCCATGCACGTGGCAGAGATGAGACTGCCCCCCACCCGTGACAACTGAAAGCAGGACAAGAAGATAAAAGTCCATTTATTTTGTTTAGTGTCACCTATTTAACACACAAGTTATACACCTTTTTTAAAAAAAAATAGGCAAGTCCTGAACAAAAAGACTAAAATACTTTGAAACAAGAGATTTAAGTGAAGGCCACATACACGTATCGCCTACAACCATACAGCAAATACCAAGTGTCAAAGCAGAGCAGCTTAATGTACAGCAGCAAATTGCTTCCTTCAGCTTTCAACTAATTCTGTAACTGGTTTTTCTAAATCTAAACCAACAGAAACACTAACAGAGTATTTTTTTGTCCAGCAGCCAGGCTACCTCTTTCTCTTCCCCTTTAACTTCCCACTCCTGCAGCAACACCCTGCAAAAGAACCAGGGAATATTTTATCAATTTATTCTCTCAGAGTCACTAGGTTATGACTAGGGAAAAAAAAAAGAAAAGAAAAAAATCTGTTGCAATGTAATCTATCCACGTTCAGAAGCACAGAAAGCTATTAGTCTGCGCCCTAGTGATACCAAGCCCTTTTCATACAAACAGTAGAACAAGCTAAGCTACCCAGCCTTGACATCTGTCAAAACAGAACAGGTCTCAAGTAGTAATTTATATGGGTAGGTTTTTTTTCCTCCTCTCCTTCCCACAGTTCAATTATTGCAGCAGCATCATGAATAAGTGGTATTATTTTCAGGGAAAATTAGAGAAAAAGAAAAGGAAATATAATAAGCATAGGATTTGCCAAAATCCCTTCCTTTTTTTTTTTAATATATGTATAAACTATTCTCCTTCCCTTAATTGTACTTACTGCTGCGAACATATCAGTTCAACAGTCTCCCCTAGTCCAAATTCATCAATTTTGCCATGATGTCCTCTGCATTATTAAGTCCTATTCATCTTAATCACACAATTAGTTTGCCTACATTAATAGATGTACAGGACGCAGGGAAAAAAAAAATGCAGCTCTTGGCCCTTATGCCTAAAACACTTAGTCTAAAAGTATTAATGAATTTAGCTATAAAAATTAGTATGTCAGCACTAGGCTGTGTCATTGCTGACCTAGCGGAGCCTAGTCGTGCCTTCAGGCTATGTTCTGACATGCAGATAATTTGTGTTATCACAAGAAGCAGGCCAGGTTTGTTTACACAGTCAGTGGTCCATGTAGCATCAGCCAAGCAGAGCCTCATCTTCCGTGGGTACTAAAGCTGGTGCGGGTGGGAAGAAGGCTGAAGAGTCCTTTGATGGTTTGGCAAAACGACAGCCAATCTAAAACAGAGCATTGTTCCACTCTTCGCTGCTCAGTTCTTCTCTGTTCTCAGGAACAGGTACTCCTGCCTTGATCCTTTGGCACCTAACACAAACTCAAGCACGCGCTAAGGCCAAATTTAGCAAAAAGCACATTAACAGCAACATGGTTTTTCAAAGGCTGATCCTCCCAGCAGCTTCATTTTGATGGGGCGACCGTCTCTTAAGCTGATGCAGCCCACAGGGTAGAAGGAGGAGATCAAAAGAAAGGAGTAGGGCTGGAAGCCACAGACGGACCCGCTCCAGGATCACAACTAACTCCACAGAGCAGCCAAAACCCTGTTCGTGAAGGTCAAAACTGGAACTCGGCAACTGCGAATCCCACGAACCAAGATAAAAGGCTCAGGCAACCACGCTGCATTTTCAGCTGCCTAGGCAGAACGCCTAGACGAGCAAACCGGATCCTGAGCGCAGTAAAACATCACCAGATCGCGTCGGGATCCCCCTGATATTCAGGGGATCCGCGCCAGCTGGAGGAGAGTTCCACCACAGAGATCCAGGATCTCAAAAAACAGAAAAAGAAACTGTAAAAAGAAAAGGATGTTCGGTTCTAAATGCAAGCGGCCAAACTTCAAAAATACTTATGTTTGGGGAGGGGAGGGAAGGAAAACAGTGAAAACTTGCAACTTCTTTCTCACTAAGAAACAGGAGGAAGCTTTGACCCCCTGTAGATGAGTGGAAACAACACTGCACATGGCTGGCGTTAGCAGCAAGCGCCAGCGTTCACACTTCGCCAAGACACCGGGATGGATGAGCAGAGCTCAAGAGAGACAAAACCCAGAAGATTTTGGTGGTTATTTTCTAAACCTGCAACATTTATTTTCCGTTTCATCAATACGCAGCTGAAACCTCTTACAAGACAGCGCCGTTTTCCAGCTTGCACCCAGGAGAGCAGTGGTGCAGGGGATGCCGCCCAGCCAGCCTGGCAGCACATGCTTGGGAAGCCTCAACAGTTTGGAGCAGGATTTGATCCTCTCCCAACAGCTCCGCTTCCTTAACTGCGGCCTCCATGGCAAAATAGCCAGTTGGTTAATTACATTGTTCCAACAAACGTTTATTATTAGGAAAACAGATTTGTTGTGGCTGCCGGGCCACGATCAGGGATGTGAAAATATGTTTTGAAAAGGAGAACACGCAACTTTCCCGTAATATGGAAAAAGAGGAAAATAAGATGTTCATAGCATCTAATAAAAAATGTTAACATTCAAGGTATAAACAGAAAGTATGCAGTTATCTACGTATGCATTTAAGTAAATATGCTTCTCCATAGAAACAATGAGGGCTCTGAAATACACTTGTACATCTCACCAGAAGGTACAAATATACTGTATCTTTCTATATATCCCACAAGAAACATGCTGAGAAATGAAGCTCTATCCAGACAAGCACTCACGTACCAGAAATGTTCCGAAATTAAAGTTTTAACAACACTGAAGTTTCATTCCTTTGCGCATGCGTTATAGTTATCTTTGTATAAACGTATTTAACCAAAGCCTTAGGTCAAGTGCAGCTTAAGGGTAAAGAAACAAGTAAAAAAACAGTTTTCCTACATCTACATAAATTAGACTCTGGCTTTCTGCCCGATGTCTCTATTACTGCTGCAACAAAGTCGGCTAGCAAGGGTTCAATACAAATTAAAGCAAGGCAGCTCAACATTTTTCTACAAAGGTCTTAAGGAGTATGGACTTCTATTAAAAGTTTTGATTTTGTCAAGCGTATTTGTTTTTCCTGAAAAAAATAAGTTTGTTAATTTTTTTTTTAAAAGGAAAAGCTCTAAGTATTAGGCAAGTAAGCCCCTTGTTTCATAGGTTTTTCATAGGTTTCATAGGTTTTTCAAGGTTTCATAGCTTTCTAGCCAGCTCTACTACAAATGCACTTAAATTTAAAACTCACATCTGTGTCAAAATCAATCCTATCTCTTATTTTTAATTCTACTTGAATCTACTGCTCAAAGGTGGCACGTAACTCGAGGGGTCTTGCTACGATCCAGCTGGAATCCAGTGCAGCCAATTCCTTTCCCCTCCCCACTCCTCTTGAAAGAGTGGAGCCCAACATCCCCATCCTCAAAGTCATTATTCTATCAATACGCTGAATAATTTAGTAGGCAGCTGTTTGACCTGACATTTTTATACAGGTCATAAACTCACTAATACACTGAAATCTTCGCCTTAACTAGTTTTTCCATGGGGTAAGGCTGCTCAGGGACTAAGGCATATGCACGCTGCTTGCAATTACACACACTGCCTGTACTTCACCTGGCTTTGTTGACATTTTATGCTTATTTTGATGAAAAGAAAACAATTCCCCCCCTACAAAAGCCATATGTTGGCTATTTTCACATTTGCATAGGAACACTGATAACATGAACTTTATCGAATCTGTACAACATTAACGATATCACGTAATCCTCAAGGGCTCGGCAGCTTATGATTAGCACTGGGCCACTTCAAAAGCAGGAGCAAGGGGCATCAGGGGTTTCTTTTGGGCAACAGCCCCTGGCTTTTCATCCCGGAGCTTTGAGCAACTGATCAAGTCACAAGGGAATTGGCCAATTACCTAAAAAAGTTGTTGTTTCAGAGTGGGACGGACACACACACTATCTAGCAGCTTATTTACTAGATAAGCTGTTCCTATTTCTTTTCAGTATTCCTTTCATACGCTCACCAAAATGCATGGAAATATAAATACATGTAATAGAAGAGAAGGAAGGAAGGAGTAAATGCAATGGAAGGGACAGCCAGGAACAACACAACATCGAAATCACCAATGCAAAAGCTGCAGTGAAAAACACTGTAAAGCTACACTGCATAGAGTAAATCCTCTTTATGTACTGCTACTACAGCTCAACCGCAGAAAATACACATCTCATAGGATTTTTCTATAGTTCGAGCAAGAGTTGACTAAAATATCCTCTAAGGTTTTGAGCAGCTTTAGACCTCAGCTGACCACTATACGCTGCATACAGCTTGCAGCCCAATCATGCAAATAAATATCAAGTACACTGTTAAATGAGTCCGTGAGAGCCCAGCTCCTAGATGTTTCTGAATACGAATTAATCCTATTAATCCTTATTTACATCCATGTGAAAAACAGCAGATATTAGAGACCACCTTCCAGAGGTCAAGAGCATGCAAAACATTTCACAGGAGTCTCATCAGCTACAAGCCTTTTCTCTGACCGACCTAATAGTAACTACTACCACCGACACACCTGGAGACCTCTCAGCACTTTGTTTGTTAACTCCTGTACCAGGACTTTTATTTCTTATCTACAAATGAAGGCAGCTTGTCTGCAGGACAGAATCGCAGAATGGTCGGGGTTGGAAGGGACCTCTGGTCCATCTAGTCCAACCCCCTGCCGAAGCAGGTTCGCCTAGAGCAGGTCGCCCACCTAACACTAAGCAGCAAGTCAGTAATTAACTCCAGATACGTGCTCACACCTCCTGGGAGACAAAATATTACCAACATAATAACAATCATTTTACGAGGGAGCTGGGTAGGGTAAAGAAAGCAAAGTTCTGAGGAACAGAGCTCAACCGAAGCACAACGAGAGAGCCTAACCCTGCTTGCTGACCACAGCCATTTACCCAATCCTGTGCTGAACCCCCAGAAAGACAGACACTACCTCCAAGCAAATATCATATCTCACCACCTTCCACAATTCCCAAATGCCTTTGGACAGCACAAGCTTCCCCAAGCAGAGCAGCAGGACCCACAGCTCTCCCCCAAGAACCCTCTGCCAACTCACCGGGGACAGGTCCTGGCAAACCCCTTCTGCTCTTCTCCCCAGCCTGCTCTCCCCGCTCAGAGCCTGCTGCTCTCTGCCAGCCCCCTTCACTAACAAGCTCCTGCTGAGCTCCATCTCCTCCCACCCCACTTCAGGTGGGCTTTTACCCTCCCAGCTGCACCCAGTTGGGGCGTGGGAAGGCAGGGCCACGGACAACCCTGCTCTGCAGGCAAGGGCTGGCAGCCTCCTGCGTTAGCGTTAACGCACGTTAACATTATCCCTTCCACGGGACCTGTGTGAAAATGCTGGGATGAGGAAATGCCACACGAGGAAGAAAACTGGAGTTGAAACGTGGCTTTGATGCCACCTACCATTCGTTTAGGCATAACACGAGAGGTTCCTCTCGGAGCTTCTCCATCAGTCCCAGCGATGAGATAATTGCTACGGCATGGCATTTCTGGACAACGTGAGCCTGGCAGTGGCATGGCTGGGAGCTGTTTTGTTAAACGCAGAAGCAGCAATAAGAAGTGAAAAGATACTCTCCCTTGAGCAGACATCAAATCCTTTATTAAACTCAGGGGTCTAACCAGCAAAGCAAAGCAAAAACCCTTCATTACCAAGGCACCCAGCAGCTCCAGCCCAAGAGGAGTCACAGACTACCCCACGAGTTAATACCGTCCTTCGTGCCACTCAAAGCTGTTTTGTGAATCCCAAATGTTCTCCCAGATCTTCAGATTAGAGAAACACAAATGCTAATGAACTGGCCTTGAGCAAGCAGCAGCATGGGGCATCTCCCTTCTCCATCAAAACCTCTCCCAGCAGACAGCTCGCAGCGCGCGTAACGAAGCAAAGACTTCTCCCAGAGCTGTTCTAAACCCAAGGTATTCTTCCTGCCACATGTCAGGGGGGGACAAAAGCCCCTAACTGGATCTCGGACGTGCTCTGTTATGGTAATGCTCAGAAAACACCCTTATTTCTTTTAAAAGGACAAGTGCTGGAGGATGAGAGAGCAAGAAATGGGCTGTGACTGTGAAGTCCGGCATCAGAGCGACTCTAAGTAGGGTGATGGAGGACTGAGGGAGTGAGGATAGCAGCAAGGGGAATAAAATTACCATTATTAGTACTGGACATGAAAGCCACCATTGCCCTTGATGGCATTCATAAAGTGTACCCTTAGTAGGTATTACTGTAATAGGGCAATATTTTTTGCTACGTGGAAAGCATTCATCCATGCCAAGTACGGAGGTCACTGTCTCACTGCTTCCTCACGGGCTGTGCTGGGGTTTCTACTCGAGAGAGACCCAGCACTTTCTCTTATTACAAATTCTCCTTGTAAGGAAGAGGGGCAGGTTGCTATTAGTGATGGAGAAAATATTTTAAAATGGAAAATGAATACAGGCCAAAAGGAAAATGCAATTCCGCATGCCTAAGCTCGCGGAAAGCCAACCTAACCCATCCAAAGGAGACCCAACTTTGTCTAGACAGCAGCAATTTTGGCCACAGAAACCAGTAGACACATTGCAAAGGAAGAGAAGTCGAAAGATTTCCTCTCAACTGCAATCACTTTAACTACATATGAATACATCACTTTCTTTACAAGGTATAAATAACTATATGCAATTACCTGCTAATTACTTACAATTAAATTGCAGTGTAAATACAGCAATCCGCAAAGATAATCAGATGGTTACTTGTACAATGTAAATTAATTTATAACAGGAGATTTACAATTGCAAATTAGAGCGATTACACGTTGAATGCTGTGTTAGATATTAGGTATTACACACAGTTAATCACCGATTAACTTTTTTCCCCCCAGTCACTTCTCTCCCCGCCCCCCAACAGGTATGCGTTACACCTGGTACCCCACTCTGAGGTGACAACAGGAGGAAGTAGGTGACAATTTTGCGAGTCAGCACACCCCCCCCCCCTTTGCTGTTATATCCGACCTAATCATCCTACATAATTTCCATCCCTATCTGTTATCTGAAACATTCTCCATGCTGCTGGCAATAGGATACTTAGTTCCGATTAGCTTTGGAGAGAGACATTTCTACAACCTTATCTTTCACTTGCATTTCTGACTCCCTCCCCTCTTAGCTCCATCCGGCACTCAATTTAGTTTCACTTGTGTGGCCGTCTACAGCTATAAACATAAATTGTCTGCAATTTTACGCCTTCAAAATCCCGGGATTTCTTCATTATTTCGCCAACATGCAGAAGGCAAATCTACCATCTATTCATAACGTAACAGCAGCGGGTGGTTCTGCTGCTTACTGGAACGGGTTTGTCCTTTTCCTAACGGCTCCGTGTGCCTCTGTGTGTGTATTTGTGTTATTCCAGAGCGTCTGCCTGTTGTCCCCGGTTCCTGCTAGAAAAAGGATGTCTGCGGTAGCCGTTTGTTGATTTTCTATTGACTTCTGTTTGAGGCTGAAGGTGTTTCTCATTACTTTCTTATAATACAGTGAGGATACCAATTTAGCCACATTGACCTTGTAATGATGTTTTTTTCTTCTTGTATTAGTGCCTGTGTTGAGCATAGGTTTTATTACTCACTCTGTGTTTTGCTGGTTTGGGAATTACCTGAAGCAGCGAGTAGGCTCGGTGCACCAGCCTGCGTGTGGTCAGTAATCTTAGAATCTTGATTTTAGCCCTGCTACAACGCCTTCCAGGATTTTGAGATGTAGCTCAGCTGATGGGACACTTTTGCTTAAATGCACCTGACCTAAAAGTCGGAACTCTGACAGATAATTTAACACTTAATCAGTGTCAAACTAGGCAGCTACGTGGCAATACGGTGTAGGAAGAGAACGGTAACCTGTTCTTTGATATAAGCACTCAGATCATGGCCAACCTCAACCAGTAACTTTCAACATAAATCTGAAAGAGTTGAGATTTTTTTGCCTTCTGGTTTATGACCCTTTCTTTTTCGTTTTATAATTACTTTTCAAACTTCATCCTGCAAATAGCAAGAAATGTATTTCAAGTGGAAGGGGAAAGTACACCATGCTGTGCCAACAGAAATAATTAATTTACCTAGGGTTGTCAGGGCAAGTCCTGATTAAAACTACAGCCGCATATTGCAAAAAAGTGGACAGTTTGATAGTCTAAATGGCTGAATTTTTATTATTTCCTCAATAAAAATAGAAAAGGTGCCAGAAGGATTATTAGAAACTGAGGTCTCCATTCTCTCTGAATGAGGTTTTTGTACCCCACAGTGATACGTAAGCTTCACAAATTTGAAACATGAATAGCTCCAACGGAAAGTGCATAAACACTGGACAATCTGGAGGAATCTCTTGCTTAAGCAGCACTGAAAGCATCCACAAATTAGATTTTTTAGGGTGCTCAGAGATAGTGAATTTCCAGTAGAACGGCAATTTTCTGACTATTTTGTTCCTGCTGGTAGTCACGAAGATGCAGAATTATTGCAGGCTCACATGCCGTTGTGTTACGAGAAAAATTGCTATTTTCAAATGACAACCACGCAACACTTTTTTTCAGTAATTTATAAATCCAACCCAAATGCTCCAATAGCTTTGGAAATACTTTCTGGCACGTGAACATTCTTCCCCCTGCGTCACAGTTGTTACAGCACACCCTTCCAAGCCAAACCCTGGTGTATCTTGGCGCTACAGGTAAGAACTGAACTCAGATCAAACGCAGAAGTCTGCAAAGCAGCGGAGGGAGGGAGAGGAGGGGGACGTGCGTGCCTTGCTCTCCACAGATGTCTGCAGCGAGCGATACACCCATCAGCATGCAGCGACATCTTCCAAGGTTCATGACCACAGGGAAGCGGAAAGTTGAGACGAAACCCGTTGCGAGCAGCACACCAGGTCCCCCGGAGCTTGTTCTTTGTTTAATATGGAAAGGACAGGCTCACCGGCAAAGCGTGGCTTCAGTTCCTCGAGGGGTCAGGTAGAAGACCAAGGCACGGTGGTCCAGACTACAAGGGCTTTACTTCTGCAGTCCACTTAGTAGCTAGGTAGGAGCCTGAACATGCAAGACAGGACGATTCAACTGGAAACCCCTATGCAATTTTTCGCTTACAAAATGAGAAATTATCAGCTATATGATCCGTAGGTCACACGGCTAGCTAGGCTGTGCAACCTGCAGGTTAAACATGCATGATTATATGTGGCTTGTTAGAAGTATGACTGAACTAATTGATGGAAAAATGGTGCTGACCTTATTATTGTTCAGATTAAGAAAAGGTCCCTGCAGAGCGATGACAGCCAGCGCTTCAAGAGCGTTTTCAAATCCAATGCGGTATTTTACCAACACGCCGAGATATTTCCCGCTGCAGTCACCCCGACCAGCATCCTGTATCAGCTGACAGAAAGGAACTTGCCACCCATCACGGGGAGACCGCACAGTAATCCTCCGAGAGATGCTGTACTGGCAGCATCATTAAAATGCATGACACAGAGCCCGGCTGCTATCAGATCAGCAGTGCATGGGAATATGATGTCTATAATAGGGAACATACTGGCTCCAACCTTCGTATTCATTTGGGATACCTTTACTACATCGGGGTTGGACTGACTTGTTTCATAAAGGGGAACGGGCCATATGTACAGGTCTCCAGTTGGCAAGCGTCACGAGGAAAGCAAAGACAGAAAGCATGCGAGTAGCTTTTGAGAGCAAGTCCAGCTGAGAATGAGGTTATGATTTTCAGTTTGCAAATTATTAGTGTGTGCACGGGTAAGAATATAAAGGTTCCCTTACAAAAGAAAGGGAGAGAAACAGAGCACATTTTACTTATTCTTCAGCTCTATTGTACTTTCTCTGTAGGAGGTGGAAACTGGCAATTACTCCTGAAGATGCACAGATAGGAAGATAGAACATAAATCAAAATAAAAAAGAATATGAATGCATTCTCCAGTTATTCAATGGATATTTATTCAACCAAGGTGCTTGGGAAAGACTGTTACAGTGAGCCACACAGTACATTACGAGAAGTTTCTCCGATCCACTTGACGTTACTCGGCAATCAGAAGAAAAGGGGATGAAGAGAAGCGACGCTCCTGTACGCAGCACACAATCCAAATAAAGCCATTTGGAAAGAAAAGGTCGGTACTGGTCAGGTTGACAAGAAGATGCACGTAGTTCACAATAAATACACAGATGAGTTTTAGGAACGCTTAACAACAGTTCTATTCTTGCACTCTGAGAGGATTTTAAGGGAAGAGAGGAAGACCTTCACATGGACAGTACGTAATTTTAAAGACCCTATTCCTGCTCTAAAAAGCCCCTTTGTGTATTTGAAGGTCAGAATTCAATGAACTTGCTGGAATTCATATTCATCAGGAAGAAACAAAGTCAGTCCTGGGAAGCCCATTAAAAAAATATAATGTGCTTTTTCCTCAGGAATTACTCTGAAATTGGGTGTCATGTATCTGACTTAATGCTCTAATGGTGTGGCTTGAACACTTGGGGAGGATTTACAGGAAATATCTGTTCCTTATCTGATTATAGAAGGAAACCAAAGTCTTGCAGTCTGACACTCCAAGGTGGCTTGCTGTCAACCTAGACCTCCAAAATTAACTATTTATCATTGGATTAAAACAGAGCTCAGACCAGCCACATTGTTCGAGCTCCAAGACTATCGGACCCCAAAAAAATAAACAAAAAAACCCCCACCAAGCCAGGCAAGAAAACATAGAGGCACAGACAAATGAGGTGACCTGCCCACTATTCCAGAGCAAGAAATACAATGCTGGCCCCTCAGGCCAGACCTACAGACACCATCGCTTTCCAAATTATAAGCTGGAAACTGTGACAAGCCAAGCTTGGTGGCAGTTGTTACCAGAACAAAACACCTCTAAGAACTATTTCTGTGTAAGAAATGATTCAGGAGATTGCCAGCTATCAAGAAATCATTCAAAAAAAACCTTTTCTGGAAAGTCTCTCCTAATGGAAAATGCAGAAGCTCATCACGAGAGCCTCGCTTCTTGAAAAGAGAGCACAGAGGTTTTGTCGAGGCTGGAGCTTTGCAGATGTGATTTTCCTCTTAAAAGCAAGTCCTTGAAAACAACTGGGAGCATGCCAAGGAGGCACACAGGCACTTCAGGGATCTTGGAAAGATACCACGGTGTATAGCAGGAGACAAATTACGAGAGCTGAGTCCGACGCAGGGCGTGCAGGACCCGACCAACCCCCCTTTGCGGGAGCAAATGCCTGGCAGGGGCTGTGCTGGCTCTGAACGTCTCCCAGCCTCTGCGCCTCGCTCCAGACCTCCTGGAGATCCCATACGCTATTGCTGAGAGCGAGCCGAAGGCTTTGCACCCCAGTTGCTATTGCTTCTTTGGATTCCATTCAATGAAATTAATTATTTTATTATTATGTATTATATTATGATTATATTCAATGAATGAAAACAGCAATGGCAACAAACTATAGACCCTCAATTTACAAAATCTACTGGTAGTAATTAAAAAGAATTATGTTAAAAGACCGAGGGAAATCCAGAAGAAATAACCAGACAGTAGCACTTTTACGTTAAAAACTTCAGCAGTACATTTAGGGTAGCAATAGAGTGGAAAAGGAGGAATGTTAAAGTTTAAAAAGCTGGTTTTAATTTAAAAGTGCATATATATATATATATATATATATACACACTGAAAGCGGTTTCTGAGAACTGTGTCTTCCCAAACTGCGGACCCTTGGCCCAAGCAGGCAGCCGGGAGCAATGCCTGTGGGCTGGGTGACAAGAACAGAGGAAAGAGGCAGGGAAGAAAATAATAGGTGTTTTCAAGCATGTGTATCTTCTCTGATGGGATATTTCTAATGCAAATGTCTGGTAGACTGGGGAGAGAAGCTGGTTTTTTTAGCAACAGGATAAGGAAGATGAGATTATTTATGCATGAATGCAATATTACAGTGCCAAAAAAGCTAACAGTGAATTAATTCCCCTGCCTACTGCTTTAAAGGACCAGGTCACAGCCCTGTCAGACGCTTTGGCATGTCAGAGCGGTCCGTAGGAGCCGAGCACTGCTGCTCGTTGGGCTTTGTGTCACGCCACCGCAGCAGGCAGGTGAAGACCAAGGCTCTGCCCCGATTTCCTCTCGGACCCACGGACGCGGTCTGAAGGATGCAGATTCCCGTGCCCCATGGACCAGGCACCCACAACCTAAGCTTAACCCTTGCAGGGCAGCTGCAAGCGCTGCAATCGTCTGATCCTTCCTCAGCTACATTGAGGAACCCGGACGATCCGGTCCTCAAAGCTCATCTCTACTTTCCTGAGCGCTGGACTCCAAAATGCCTTGTTCTGTACCTAAAACCATTAAATAAGGTGTAATGCACTGTATGCAGGGGGGGAATCAAAAATCACAACGCAGCAGCATTTGGTGGCTTCTGTATCACTCTAAATGGAGTCAAAATATCTCTAAAAAAACTTTTTAAAAATAATCTTAGTTGGAGGGCTTTTCCACTTTAAAGAATACGAGGTGCTCCATCTTGAATACAGAAGTAACGTGTCTTTGCCCAAAACAATATGCAGCATGTAGGAAATTCAAACTGACACTATTTCAAGACGGCAAAGACAAACTGATTTAGTAATTCTGACAGGCATTTATAAGCAAAATAAAATGCGAATCTAATTTCAGCCTACCGTACTGAAATAATATGCACCATGTTTTGATGTCATAACATGAATATTTCATACATGAACAGCATCTTGCTTAGTAGTGAGATGCTTCCAGACACCCGCGAGAGGAGGTCCTGGGAGACAGAGAAGGCTTAATTGCTATTTCTCAGTGAGCAACCTAACAGTACAGTAACTTTCAGATCCTTATTGACTTCTTAACTGTTTTGCCAGATGTCAATATGTAAAAGTTTAGAAGTAAAAATCACGGCTGAACCTTTCCTCCTAATTAATGGCTGTATTGATCAGCTAGGTTTTCCTCTTGCCTCATGTCACAAAAACCACTGGTTTTCGGATGGGTCCCTGCCAAAGAGGTATTTATACCTATGGCTTGCTAGGAAAAAGCAAACACTGAAATCTCCAGCATGCTAACAGCATCGCTTTTTAAAAGTGCATTGATAATGAACCGCCCCACGAAGTAGGGCAAAGTTGGGTATTTACAGTCTCGAGAGCATTTTGTTTTGATTTGCGTTGAGTTTCAAGGTTCAGCAGTTTAACAGCCAGCATGGCCACATTTTCATTTCCTTCATTTCAAATTTAAGAAAAAAAAAAAAAAACATCACAAGGTTACATCTCAAACAAGAAATCAATTCCAAATTCCACATGGCAGTTAACCAATGTATGTAGAAAATATAGTCCAGCTACTGCTGAAGTTTTGCTGAATTTTGTTACAAAACATTTGCACAGCCCTTGAAGTTGCTTAATATCTTCCAGCCTAAAAATATAAGCAGTGAAAAAAATGCACATAATTTAAGTTACACTGAATATTCAGTAATGGTAATGACTTAAATATTAGAAGCTCTTTTGATGTGTATTTCTGGGGAAACTGCATTTGTCCTTGACCTTTGCTTACTCATTATTTTGTCTACACATAATTAACACATTCATAATATCATATAAATGCCACTTATTGATACTGTCCCAAGGGCAACTAGTTATCTGGGAAGAACACGGGCACATTAACATTTACTAGCTCATTTAGCTTCTCCTCCGCATTAAACTGAAGAAACCCATTTGTCAACTCACACAGAAATGTATATTAAACAGCCAGTATTTAACAAGATACTGTTTTAAATTTTGTCAGACAACAGTGACAGCCATTGAAAGCGACAGCCCCTAACGAGAGCCACAGCAATCCCACCCTGCCCTGGCACGACTGCTGCTTGAGCACAGACCATCGTACCCCCTTGAGAGCACATGTATAGGCTGCAAATACGTACAATTTACTTTTTTTTTTTACTTTTTTTTTCTTATTTAGCAACAGAAACCTCCTCTGTACACTGGGCAACGGCTTCAAATTCATCTGTGGTGAACTGCGCCTCCTCAAGAGGGTAACACGGCCCCCAAGGCACCAGGCTCAACAAGGCCTGAGGTCATTCAGAAGTTCGGGTATTTAATCATATTAAATTATTTAATCATATGTTATATCTCCTTACCTACCAATTTCACTGCTTTGTGAGATGCTGACCAGCTCCTGCAGTAAGGCCAAAACCAAAAGCCTGGCAAAGGGGTTTAAGGAAAATTAGTAATAATCGGTTTTTCTCCAGAACTCGTTCCCCATTACTCATCAAGACAACGGAATATTCAGTGCCATTTAAGATTCTTTTGAGCATTCTGTTCACTGTACTCTACTTTTATCTGGGAATTATTTTGAAAGACTCATTGAAAGACGAGTATCTGGTAAAACACATGTCAGCACTTTGGCAGGGCTGGCAACTTTTTAGGGAGCTCGAGTTAAATTTAAAATGGAAATTATACTAATTAATTACTGGAGATGGAACAAGAGCAGGATTCCAGCCTACGACTACAATGAAACAATGCAAAAAGCAACAGCGGGCGCGATTCCAGCGAGAACAAGCGCAGGCAGCGCTCCCCAGCGAGCCGGAGCGGGCAGGAGCGGGCAGGGACACGCTCCCCGGGCTGCAGCCTCCCCCGACTGGTACAGAAACGACCTGGAGAAAGGCACAGAGGAGCAACGGGCGCTCAGGATGACCCCGTGACATTTTCTCTCCTAAGGGAATGAAAATAATCAGGAGTAAGATGTCCAGCCTGAGGATGGATGGATACCGGCAGGCCCATCACCAGCGCTGTAGGGATGAAGTCCTGGGGATGAGGATTGCGGTACCAGGGCTAAGGGCTCCGTGTCGCACTCGTGGGACACACGCCGGGCTGGGCTGCAGCGAGAGCTGCTTCGTAAGGGAAAGATGCAGAAATCCATCTGCATCCTGGATGCATCGCTTAGGCTACGTCTCTGAATAATCTGTACTCAAAGTTGGCTGCTTCCAAGGCAGAAACTTTCTGTTCAAGGAAAAAAAATAAAAAGAGAGAAAAAGTGCTTGGTAAACAGACAAGAAATGTGCTACACGAGGCTCTAACAGCAGGGGAGAAAAGTGAATAAACCAGTAACTGCTACCAGGTTTTCGTTTTGTACTTTTACAATGGAAGCAGGAACAGAAATGAAACGCAACCTAAGCGAGGAAGAGGCAGGCGATGTAAGGAACCCACACACCAAGTTATCAAATAACCAAAGCTGTCTGCTGCAACAGAGCTTTCTGATAGATCTCATTGGAGGATAGCCTGAGCATTTCGGCATTAAAAAAAATCAAAAATCATTAAGCAGCCCTGGGCAAATCATGGATTTTTCCCTGCTAATGTTGATTTAAAATATGTAAATGTATTCACAAGCTAGAAGGTGTGGATAATGACTGTTAAACATGCAGAGCAGTGACCATTCAAAACAATAGCAGCAAACACGCAAAAGCAAACAGTTTTCAAATTTGATTTTTCTATGTTTACCATGGAAACCTCTCTCTAAGCATTACCATAAAGTTCAGCTACAGAAATACAACAGGCAAAGTTTTAACCTCCTTTTTATTGGTGTAGTGGAGGGTAGAATTCTCCCTTACGTGTTTGTCAAAACAGTTTGAAATAGGAGTGTTTGTCCATCCATAGAAATAAACCCACAAATCGAAAATTACCCATTACCAATTCACAGGTTCTGTTTTGGGGGAAAAGTGGTGAAAAAGGCTGAAGTACAGCAAAAAAATGATCAAGTCTGTGATTCGCCCAGCCCTCTCTGCACAATATTCCTCTCTTCTGGCAGGGCCTGCACAGAAAATACATCTGGAAGTGCGCAGGGTCTCTGACAAGTTACTGACAGCTGATGGATGGATCAAATCCAATATCTGGAATACAAAATGATAAGGTTCAGAAATGAAGGGGATGAGTGACAGTGGCTAAGGAGATGAACGGACGGGGGAACCTTCACAGCAGAAGCCTGAATCTCCTTTCTCTTCATGAAGAGGATAACGAATGGGTTGACAACAGCAGGAATTCACTTTCAGCTACGAATATTGCTCTCAAAAAAAAAACTTTAGAGTGCTTTTACGTTTGTGCTAGCAGTGTTGTGAACACGTGGAAGGTGTTTCAAGACTTTATGAAACTTAACCGTGACCAACGGCAACCGGTGTCTGTGCCAACAACACGCCATCGCATTCGAGGGCTGGAAACCCTCTCCCAGATCAGCAGCCCGGCCAACTCGCACTACCAACACGCCATCACTTTCCTCCCTTCCTAAAGCCATCAAAGTCACCTCAAAGACAGTTGTATGATTTCTAAACATGTTCAGATTCAGAAAAGGGTAAGAAAGTGTTTAGACACATGATATGACCCAAAGAGTGAAAGGATGATAAAAAAAGAGAGCGTAAAACCCCCCAGCATTTTGGATGAAAGCATATTTTCTGCCATGAACTTTGTCCAATGCAGCTTTTAGGAGTTTTAGTAATCTGGTATGTTGGATCATTAGCAAAAATAAACAGGCTTGTAAATTCATTCCCAGGAGCATCCCGTTTCAGTGGCATTTGCCACTGAAGAAATCGCTCAAAGGGAGGTTTCCAAAAACGCTTCTCTGGACCACTATGAATTCTTTTTTTTCTAATGCAGCTTCCTCCCCCCAGTGCCCAGCATAACTCTGCCATTACTGCCACACTTCTGTTTGCAGCTAATATATTTAGCCATTTGCAGCAGTGGAATATGAGGAGCCATCCGACACGGACACCCATTTCCTGCTTGTTTTTCAACAAGCTAATTCTACTTTCTTCCATATCCTGCCTGTACAAATGACATCCTTCCTACAAACTAGTCTACAAGACCACAGGACCATTTAGCAATCAAAACACTGGCGCTCATTATCTGCTTCTCCCTCTGCTATTTACTTTGTTGGCCCCCGTTCGCCTTTTCTTCTCAACTTACACAACATTTGGGTCAGTAACTTTCAATTCTTTTACTTTCGCATTGTCTCCCACACACTGGCAGATGTTACAGGAAACGCATCTATTCTGGTTGTATCACTAATTTATAAACATTTACAAAAATTACACAGACATACACTCTGCAAAACCAAAATACCCTTAGGACAGACGGCCAGCTTTAGTTCACAAATACTAATGACAACTTTCCTCCTCTCCCCTTTTCAGATTATATGTTTAATTTAAGAGGATTCCTTTTTTTTTTTTTCCCTACAAAAGAATCCAAAAAGCCTGAACAGGGGAAAAAAAAAACAAAAAAAGTAAGTGTTTGGTTAGAGAGAGGGAAAGACGGACGAAGCTGAAGAAGTTATTTTTTTCTGGTCCCAAGTTAATCCTGTGGGAAATCAGCGCAATTCAAAGGGCCTTTTTTTTCCCCAACTAAACATCTAAGTCAGCTCATGTTCATCTGAAACTCAGTTTATTGCAGAAAGGCTAAAGAAATAAAGCAGTCCATCAATTATTTAAAGAGTTTGGCCCCGATCCTGTAAGGGCTTGGGTACGTGCTTAATTTCATCACAGTCTTAGAGCCGGAGTCTTCCACAGCCAGAGGCTCGGTCAGTGAAGGGGCTGGAAAAGAAAATGCATGAATTGGCTTTTTCAGGCAAAAGAGTCGTTCTGGTCATGGCTGAAGGATGCTCTGAGCAGTCAGGACCAACCAACCCAGACCCAGTTGCTCAGGGCACGGTCCCTGCCACCCCAGTGGCCCCTCCAAGCTCAACCACCTCCACCAGCAACCATCTCACAGCGGGATCAGAGCCGGAGAGCGGGGTCCAGAGGAGGCCTAACGAGTGCCGAGGGAGGGGTGATGGTGTCCCCCCCCGCCAGCCTCACGGCCACGAGCGGACCCGAGGGCGGCTGAGCCTCCGCACCAGCTCACATTCAGCCCGCACCACTCGGGCTCCCCAGAGCTGAAATACAGATAGAGAAATTCAGAAATCACAGGTATATAGTTAATATATATATATATATATATATACTACATTATATAAAAATAGAAGCATAGATAATACACACAATCTTTCTCCTTACAAGAATTGCAATGGAGAAATGCATTCTTCTGTTCCGCGGAATTTAATTAGTTACTAAATTTAGATGCTGTCAGTATAGTTACAGAGGATTCACTGCAGTCGGATTTAAATATTGCATGATATTTTATACTTTACAAAATACTAATGGATGACATTACATTAGTATAGATATTGTCAAGTATTTCTATGTGAATGCTTAGCTCTACTCATAATGTTTTAGACAGCTAAATCATATTTGATTACATTTTCAAAAATACACTTTCAGTCCCAGGTACTGGTACTTTTAAAGCAAGCATTCCGAGAGGCCCCGAATCCCATGCAGTCGGGAAGGGTTGATGGAAAGCAAAAACAGAGGTGCAAAAACAATTAAATCTGTTTTAAGCATAAGACAGAGTTATGTGCAATCCATGGGGGAGAAGTCGTCAGTGTTAAAATCTCTCCTCTGTCAAAGACTTAATATTTTTCATAGCTCAGTACCCTAAAATTCCAAGAATCTGGGTAGAGCTTACTAGAAACTGAAGAGCATCTGTAACTGTATCTCTGACTGTCTTGGCAGGTGCATCTCAGTTCTCCACCTCCATAAAACAGTACACAGCCAGCTCAGGACAATTCCACATGGATAATTAAAGACCTGAAGTTTCCAAGTCCATTCAGAGACTACAGCAATAAGGGTGAAATGCATCCTTAAGCTTGATTCAAACTGCTTCTACTACAAACTGCAGAACTTCACAAGGTATTTTCTCCTGGAGACATTGGGCTTAGCTATAGTCTGGCCTAAATTTTTGGAGTCTTACTCAAAAGTCACCGAGACAGAGAGTTATCTGCCATTTAAGACTGGTGCAATTTGTGAAGGATTTTATAAGCCCTTGAGGAGCATTCCTCCACTTGCTTTTTTTCTTTTTTCTTTTTTTTTTTTTTTTATTGAGCAGACTTACACAGCCCAAATGACTTTGCAAGATCTGTGCCACGGTCATGCATGCGGCTGACATCCCAGGTCTGCCAGAGATAGAAGCTAGATGATCCAGAACTAGAAGTGCCACTTTAAAATGTGACCCTGAAGTTTATTTTTTACAGATAGGATTTTTTCAGGTATAGAACTGCGTTATCTCCGTAATATCTGAACTCAATTTAATATTGATCTATAAGATTATTTTCATTTCAATCCCTTTGGACACTTGCAACGTTTCCCTTCTCCCTACATGAATCTAATTTGGTCTTGCACTGCAACTCTGCTTAGAAAGCTGTTTAGTGGCAATGTTTCAGAAAGAGGAATCAAATTTTCTTGAGTGAAATAAAAGTAGCTATCCAGGAAAGGATAATCCACTTTTCTAGGGACAGTGATTCCATATTTTAGGTAATGGTTCTGAAATACAATAATAATCATCATAATAAAATGGTTCTGAGATACAGGGCGTGCTGATAGCAAGCAGGCTGTCAGAGGTAGCCTTGCTGTCTCTGGGTACACCGGGAATGATTGGAATCATTGGTTGGTCCACAAAACTGTCGCTTACACCACAAATCTCAGAACTTCATGATGTGTTAAAATAAAGGAACAAAGATGGCAGCGAAACAGCTGAGGGGTTGGTCCCATGACTGGTTTCTATTTGGAGATCACCCCAGTGCCAGGTTAAAATCTTTTAAAAGAGGATTTGGAGGATCTTCCTCCTGGGCCAAAACCGAAACACCTGCACTAGACGTCTTCTTTGGGCAGAAGGGAGGACCTTGTCCCTCTGCACCATCTCAGCAGCCAGGAGGAAGCTCCCGGGGATGGAGGAATGGGATGGTCCAGCGAAACGCTGTCAGTCCCTCCTCTTCTAGAGCGAGACAGCCCCTTTGGCAGCAGACCCACCACAAATGGGTTTTTTGGCAAGTCTTCCTCGGATTGTGTTGACAGAGGAGAAGCATCCATAATTCAGTCTTCTACGGGACATCATCCCTTCCTGCTAATTGCACGAGCCACCACGTGAACGGAGCCACGGAAGCAGTAAGTGACAGAAGAGTTTGAGTAGAGGAGAAAAGAAAATTGGAAGGAGGAATTTTTTCCTGGCCTTTTGAAGTCGTCTTGCCATGCCCCACGCTCTTCACCGTTTTTCCACCTTCCCTGCAACTCCCATTCCTTTCCCTTCCCGAAGCAAGAGGTGACAAAGCCTACATTCATCCCAGTTTCTTTAAGCACCTTCCATCTCCTTCGCTCCTGCTCAGCACAGACCCCTCAGGAGGCAGCAGAGCCTCAGAGGCGTGGCGGCGCAGGCAAGGCTATACAGAAAAGCACATCTAAAATAATTCAACGTCAATACAAACATTACACTTCTGTCCATTTATGCCAGCTGTTGCAGAGTGGGCTCCTCCATATAATGTTCACACAGGAGCTGTGAGTTATCACTTAACCTACTGTAAGGACTTTATTCGTACCACCCGAGGCTGGCCAGCGGTGTGCTAGTCAGCTCTGCTGCAAGCTCCCACTTATATGGGATTGAACAAACCAGAAGAAGGTATTACTGAGCTATTATTGGCATCTTTTGCCACATGCTGTCAAGTTTCTAACTTCAGTGGTCCAGAAGATTGAAGCAGAAAAGCAGATAAGACAGTACAATCATGCAGTACGGTTGGACTTTATACTTGCACAGGAAAAACACTGGCTGACCTTGAAACTTGCTCTTCAAAGGAACTAATAAAGACTGAAACCAAATAAAAAACCAAAAAAAACAAGACCTGTCCCCTGACAACCCCACCCCAAACTGAAGGTAACAGGGGAGCAGCAACCAAACCCAACCCGCTTGATCCACACTGTTAGCCCAGCAATGCTGCACCGCGACGTGATCCCAACAAGCCCAAAACACGTGGGGACGCAACCATTTTTCCGTGCCTTGAATCAGACAGTTTCGAACGTGCACCTTCTGGAGTGCACTTTGCTTTTTAAAAGGCGATTTTAGTCACGATGTTTTGTCTTCTGGAGGAGGGCATCGCCAGCTGATGCGTAAACCTGTGGTGAGAGCAGGTGACCTGGTTTCTGGTGGGTTTCCCTCCCGACTGAGGAGAAAATGTGGGTGTTCCAAACTGCCCTGGAGAGCTGACTCACCTGCCAAAAAACACAGAGTCTTCCTGAACTTCAGAAGTGCAAGTTCAGAGCTCACAAAACTGCCTGATGTTGCCAAACCCATGCAGTGGTAGTATCTAGGAGCTACCTAATCCTGCACGTTTTCTGAAGCCCTCTTGGGGCAACTCGGCCGCAGTTCCAAACCGCTCTGCACCTCCCTCCATCCCCCTCCACCCATTTGCTCTCTGAGGCGTCGCTGGATGTTTAACTTCTAAGACCAATTACCAAACCTACGGCCAGCTCTCCACCACGAAATGCTCAACAACACCAGTTCACGTCCAAGTTTCAGGAGCTGCTGATCATCGCAAACAGGCTGAGCCCACCCTGCCTGACAAACTGTCAGTTTAGAGCATCATCTCCCCTCGTCCCACGTTTCTCAGCTGTGCCCTGCCTTTCAGCACGCCCGGTAATTCGGCAACTACAAAAAGGACAGGAACATTTTCAGGAACTGGGTTCATCTGTCGGCAAGGGTGGCAGAATCAGAACAAAGGGTAAGAGCAAAATCAGGGCCAGGAAGATGTGAGGCTGCAGCCCTCCTATGGCCAATCGTCTAAACCATGACTTTTGCTGAGGATCCTAGAGAGATTTCTGGTTTCAAACCGCCTGCATGGGACTCGGAGCAGTCTGTGGGCAAAGCTCTCCGTCAGCCCAAAGCAGACTGGGAGAACCCATCACTGGAAGGTGATCAAACACCTCCTTGCAACGCACATACGTCTCCAGTGGCAAGAATGACCATGGTGGTACACGGCCTGTGAGTGTTATTGTGCTCATAGCTTAAGATTTTCAGTCACGGCGTGACATGATAAAGTTCAGCGCAGATGAAACCTTCCCAGTCAAATCCTGTTTTTCCAATGGACACCCACTACAAACAATTTGTTAAAACAATTGCATCATGCTCCCCTAACAGCTGACAAGCTGGGGTTTCTCCCCCTCTTTCAAGTCATTCATAGCAAAGCACCCCCAAGTGCAAAAAACCGCCGGTCACAGCCAGCTGGCAGGAGGGCTCTGCATTTAATATCCGCTCCAGGGACGGATACAAACTCCCAACTCGCACACTTGTTGCGGAAAGCCCTCGGCTGGTGAGACCACACCGTTCCCAGCTTCCATTTAGCTGAGCAAGCGAAGCCGGGAACCCATTAATTTGCTGCGTGAGTTATTGTTCCCTGCAGCACCTTTTGTTCACTGTCAAGGTTCTGCAACAATGACGAATGCAGCTACATTCAGCCCAAAACTCTAGAATTTGATATACTAAATCATTCTAGATATTAAATGTCTCAGCGATAAGCCTAGCAAATGAATTCCTCTGGAGCCTAGACTTTTTGCTGTGCACGAGGCAGGAGGGACTCCTGATACAGTCCCTTATTGTTTCATGGAAAATTATGCCGTTTGGCAGCGTTGTCGCTCCCAGGAAAGGAACCAGAATCCCAGGAAAATTCACACAACTTCCAGTGCCTGCTGAAAGAAGCTGCAAATCTGCCTGAATAACTGAGGCAGCAGAAGGGAGTTTGGGGCATTAGGAGCTCACCAGTTATTCCTATTTTAATAGGAGTAGCTGTACACGCATATAAAATTTCCACTTACCCTGGTAAATAAACAAAAGGCTGCAGCAAAATAAACAAACAGAGGGACACAGACAGAATGCTTAAGCAGCGAGACACAGGCAGGTTTCCAGTCTTGCTCTTATCAACCTCACTATTAATCTTTTTTGGTTTAAACTGATCTCCTTCATTCAGCCACAGCCCACTGAAGTCAAGAGAACCCAATAAATTTCATCTCAACTAATCTGCAAAGAATACGTAACTTTTCAAAGGAATCCTAGACCAAAACCAGATTAAGGCGTGAAGAAGGTGGAACAATTGCTACTTCATTTTTAATTTCTCAAAATCACCATCAGATATATCACAGTGGTTAACACCGGAAAGATTTTGCAAGCTTCATAAACAGTAGAGGTATTACCCACTATCACAGAAGTACAAATTAGTTTGACCTTTCCAGCTTTCTCATACTAGGCTTCCTTTTTTCCACTTGACTAGAGAAAATATTCAGTCAAGCCGTGTTCTGCACTCTTCATTCTCAGACGTATTTGACTAGTGCTCCCTCCCTACATCTGCAATTAGAAGAGACCCATCAAACACTGAATTCACCCAAGCAATTCTTCGACTCAAACCAACGCGTTACCAGTGCTCCCGGGGAGAGAGCCGGCCGTACGCTCCGCGTTGCTCCACATCTGCTTTTCCCATCTCTGCTTCCCCGGGAAAACAACGTGCGATACGTTCATTTAATATTCATCGTGGGAAGCGCTGGCAAACGATATGAAAATATCGCTGTGGCAGCAAAGACCAGAGCAGGAAGGATGCTCAGTGCCTTCCGTCTGCCCTGCCCACCCTTCCTGCCCACAGCCCTTATCCCTGCCCGCCGAGAGACACTTGATGCCCACCGAAAAAAAAGGAGCTGGCAAATCTATTCTGCCACGTGGATTTTTGGACTGGACTATCGCTGACACACGTACACCCCCAGAAAGCCTTCCTGCAGGTCACCGAGGGGGAGAACAGCCCACAGACAAACCGTCCCTTGTGCCACGCACCCTTCAGGACCGCTCCTGGGCACAAACCGTGCGCCCGCTGCTTGTGGGCGCTGATTTCTGCAAAGTTTAAAATCATTCTGCATGAGTAATTAGCGCTTTGTATCAGCAAGTCCAACTGTCCTGGAGCCAGCAGAGGAATCCTCTTGTTCTCCTGATCATCTTGTGCTGAAACCAGAGGAGCCGGGGAGGAGCAGAGGGTGATGCTGAGCAAGCCACAAAACCCCCTTCCTTACCTCTCAGCCAAAATGTAAGAGGTCCTGCTGCATCAGGCTGTGCAAGTAGAGATGGGTAACAGCAAGTACAAAACCAGCAGGGAAAAATGAGGGGTAAACTGAGAAGCAGAAGGGCTTTGTGGGTCAGCACAGAACCACGACATCGGACAAAGGCGCCAAGGAGGAAAATTATGCGTTTTTTCTATTGATTCCTCAGAATTAGGGATGCTGAGAAAACGATACCGTAGAAATCGCGATTAGGGTTATAGGCATAAAATTCAATCTCCATCTAAAACCCTGCAACCTGGCCTGGGCTCTGTCCCATCAAAGGGTGCTCTCCCAAAGCTCCCGGGCCGGCTGCGGGCACTCCCGACCGGGCGGGCGGGATGCACCGCGGGGTGTCACGCTACTGGGAGCTGAGCTCCCCATGGCCAACAGGGATTTGGGAAACCACTGGGGGCTCTGAAGCCCAGACAAGCTGTTTGCAGAGAAGCGTAACACACTGAAATCCATTTGAATGTTAATTCAGGAGTTGGAAGTGTTTATAAACAGGACTTGGAACAAAAAGGTTACCGAATTCTGGCCAGAATAAGAACAAACATTATAATTCAAAATAATTCGCATGTCAAAGTTAACGATCTGATGTATTTACACAGTTCATATTTACTCACGCATAGCAAGGCCTGGATTGAAACCCTGTTTTGTACATTGCTAAGAGCTGATTCTGTTTGAAACTACTCTTCTGCTGTACTTCATATTTCATTCATTTCTACTTCCAGCTATACATGCACAACAGAGGGCATTATACATGTCCCTAATTGAACAATACAGATCAATTAAATATGAAAAGTCGTTCTTGGACTAAAACCCTCTCAGGCAAATGTTCTGCTCTTATGGTAAGTATCTCTTTTAAAAAAGCTAGGAGTTGAGTGCTGTTCAGAAGCTTTTCTTTTTCCAGAAGACTGGGAGAAAAAGACCAAGAAGATTCATCCATTCATTCATGACAAGAGGATACAGAATTTTTGCCTCCTTTTCACAGGAGCACGGTAGTAGCAATTAAAAAAACCGTACTTGATGAAAGCTACTCAGTGCTTTACGCGGGAGGTGAAGAATCCTCCTCTGCTCAGCGCAGAGCATGTCTTTCCAACACCTCCCATGGGTCACACTGTTAACACAAAGTACAGTGTTATCAAATAATATCATGGAAAAAGAAAAATCACATTAAATGAATTTATGCGCCATGGGTAGCCCAGCAGCTACAGGTTCCTCACACGCGTGCCACATAAAATGGGGGAGTCCCACCAAAGGTCCAAGGGGAGAAGATCAGCCGAGAAAAGAGTTCACACTTGATGGTGTCAGAAACCAACGCTGCCTTGGGTGGGCTGAGATCCCAAGATCACCAACACCTCAGCAGCATGGCGCTTAACACGTTTACTTTGCCATTGACTCACCAGTACACGTTCTTTGCCCACAGACAACCTGTCCTATCAAAGATTATTGACTCAAACCTGCTACAAACCTACAGCTGAGTTAACAGAAGACTCTGGCTCAGGTATGAGCCTAATACATCAGTCCAAGGAAGGGAAACCCGCCTGGCAGCAACCTGGACAGCTTACATGCTTTCTCTGACCCTGAAGGTCAGACATTAGCTCATAGGTAGAGAGTGGCCTGTGACCACCTAAAGGCACAGAACAGACCATGGCTCAGTCAAAGGACAAGGATGGAGGAAGGTGGGACTAAACCCAGCAGAGGGGTTTGAGCAGAATTCTGGTTTTCTACCGATGGCTCATTAATGGAGCCCAGGAATGGGGAAAGATCCCCCAAACCGTGGCTGTGGATCAAATTGGAGAAAGATCTCCGCTGAAGGTTTGATAGCTCTAGCTAGAAAGATGTAAAAACGGGAGCTGAGAACCATTAACACAGAGCCAGGGAGCAGGGAAAGCAGCGTGCACTGAATATCCTCAGCAATCCTGTGGACTTTCACAGATGGCTAGTTGGATTTTCACACTCCTATTACTGGAAGCATAGAGATGGAAATGTGTTTAATTGAGTATGATGTTGTTTGTAAGTCTTCCCAAATAATACCATGTTATCTGCATAAAAAGAGTTTAATAGACCATGCACTTACAGTTCGGGTAAAAAAACCCCGGTAGGTTATTGCCATTGAGTACTATTCAGACTAAATTACCACTCGTAATACAGGTTTTTCCATTACAAACACCAAATATGCTATTTGTTCCCTTTCTTAGTCTTCTAATTGACTAAAAACACCTGCTAAACCTTACGTAGACTGGGTTTAAATACCACATCTCTTCATTGGCTAAACATTTATATAAATAAAACTATAAACAGATATTTTTGTCTGAAGCTGACAAAGACCTTCTACTGGTAGAACTTCTAGAAGAGTAAATCAATCTGGAGTTAGAAGCAGCTCAGCACTAACTTGTCTCCTGAACAGCTACCAAGTGCCAACAGCTGTTGGAAGCTCTTCCAACAAAAACACCTTTGGTCCAAGATCTCACTGGTCTCTTACACAACTCTCTTTGGCACCAAGTCTCAGCAGCTCTGGCCACATCCCCTTGGCTGGGTGCAGCCCCCCATGCTCTCCCCAGCAAACCGGTCACCTCAGAGGTATGTCAATTCAGGAAATCCCAGAAGATGCAAGTGGTGGCCAGGGTGGAAATTAAACTACTCCCGAGAGAAACTGCGGGAGGCACAGGGACACTGATGGAGGGGTGAAGGGCACAAGCTTTGGACTGTGCTACTTGTGAGCCAGGACCGCAAAGGAAGCCGAACCACGACAGCAGGGCGTGCTGTCACGTTGCCCTCCCGGGTTAAGAAAAATCTGGAGACAGCCAAGCCTTACAGTTGGTCTTTCAACCACATCTGCAAACAAGAATGGGGAAAGCCCACGGCAGATGGTTAACAACAATTGTGTCCACTCGGTCGCACTGAAGCCTGGCTCAAAGCCTCTGGAAAAACAAAGGGGAGAAAAGGTGGTGAAGACCATCGTGGTACTTCTCCTTTAATCTTTAGTACAATGCACCTTAGGAGAGCTTGGTACCAGATATATCGAAACTTTTCTTCACTAATAAAGATATCTAGCCATATCTGAGACACCTCCAGCAAACCCTTGAGTAATAGAGCATCAACTGCTGGTGAACTGAGAGCTTATGGAAGAGTTAATAGAAGAAACAAATGTGGTAGAACCTCATTTTTGAAACCTCAAGCTGTTTAACACAATTTAAAAAAAAAAAAAAAAAACCCAACAACGCTGTAAAGGTAGTTTTAAAAATGCAATGGTTGTAAATTATTTTCTTGAGCCCCCAAAACATTTTTTCGACGTGGAGTAACGCAATAAGCATATCACTTACCTTACTGAAGTCCCCATGCTGATACAGCTGCGCTGTAATTACACATCTGAGCGAAAATCCCTATTTACATGGCAGGGCCCATTGCTCCCTATGCTCTAGCTTCCTCAGTTTGAATCATGCCTATGACAAAGTCACCACAATGATTGTTTTCAAAATACTTTGACCCTGTTGGTCCTGAGGGCTTAATTTTCGGTGATTTAACCCAGCAATCAAAAAAACCCCAACAAATCCTTCTTTTTCTTGGTGTCCTATTGAAACAGATTTTTATTCTGCAGATTAAGACCAAAAGTGACTGCTTGTATCTAGGGAAAAGCAAAGAAGGAAGTTAATTCCCAAGTACAACACGTACAGTACTGGGAACTCCTGTTTAGTGTCGAAAATACTGTTGTCTTGGTTCATAATGAAATGTGAACCTCATTTATGCTAAGATTGCAAGCAGACTTGACACAGGAGTTTTTGTTTTAATATCGCCGGTTTTGGTGGATGAAGGTAGGGGACAGGGAATAGTTGTGTACTCGCACGAAACAGTAAATCAGTGGGATGTCATCATTATATATTTGCTTTGCTAATAATAAAAAGAATGAATCACTACTGTCATGATATTCATATTTATATTTGAGTAACCACTGTAGCAGATAACAGTAAAGATGGGTGCAAGTTTAAATCTTGGCAGCATGCCTAGATTAGAGCTTCGGAGCTGACATTTGTGGATTTCGTGTGATTCATGTTACTTTTCTGTTTGTGATTACCTTCCTGTCAGCGGCTGCACATCCCTCATGCACCAAGCAGCAGGCTTCCAGTTCCTGCATGTGAAGGAAAATTCCCAACTGTTGCATCAAACCCTCTTCAAATTGAGCCCCATCCTCCGTACAACAATGGGGCTGAACACCAGGTCACCAGCAGAATCAAAAGCAGCGTGTAAACAGCTTTTACAGGGACGTTATCGGGTCATTTTAGGCCACAGATGGGAGGTGTGGGAAGAAACCCCAGACTTGCTCTAATCTACCATGGCTAAAAATAGACCTGTGATGATTTATGAACTTTTCAAACGCAGCAGAGTATTTTTAAGCAACAGCATCTTCTCTCGCATCGCCTGCAGCCCAGGAGCTGCACGGTGCCGGGGCTGTGCCCACCCGTGCCCCTGATGGAAAGCTGCCACAGGCAGCTGACATCTCCATCATGCTTCACCAAATAAAATTCAGAAAGACCACGAGAGAAAATAAAAAGGTAATGATGTAGCGATCTTGTCAATAATATCCTTCCTGCAGCTCTGCTTTGTCTTTACCGCCGATTTTTTAATTTTTTTTTTAAATCAAGTTAACTACACAGAACTGTCAGATAAAGCCAACTCCCTAAACCAAGGGAAATAAGTCACACGGCACCAGAATATCTACAAAATTATTCTCAAGTTTTGCATCTGTAGTAGAAATTGTACAAAGAGCTTACACCTGTTTTCTTAGCTGTCCCTGAAGGGGTAATACAAGTATTTCAAACCAAAGAAATCTTAAGCCCAACGCACACAAACACCTGGCTACCAACAAGGAACACTTTCACATGTGAGGAGGTGCAAGTTTGGGAACCAAAGTGGGTGCTCTCCCCAGCTGCTTGCTGTCTCTCAGTGCTACTATTTTTCCCTAGAATCAAGGCTCCTCCGGCTGATGGTTAAAAATCAGCACTCAGGAAACGAGCCATGGAGGGATTAACACTGGAAATACAACTAAGACCACCCCAGGGAAGGCTGGCTGTGGTCTCAGAGACCACCCAGCCAGGAGGGCTTGTGCCACACCACAGCCAAAGGTGTCCTCATGGCGCAGAGAAGAGGGCATGCTGCCCCTCGCCCCCTCCCACCACCCCGAGCACACTGAAGGTACACTGGCCGCTCATCAGACCTCCACCGTGACCTCGGGCGAGGGGCTAAGGAGCTCCCCACACCCCTGTTAAGGCACGTAAAGTTAGGGTTTGAAGGCAGCATCATTTAATCACGTTTACTGTCTCCATGCTAAGGGAGAAGCGAGGCTTCCTGCAAAGGTAAGCTTTCCTCCTGCTGTCACTCACATTCACAACATATATTTTGTCATCACGTAGAAGAGCACAAGCTTCAAATTCTGGGAACGCTGGACGGGCTCGAAGCGAGCTCAACTCCACCGCAGAAGATAAGGACGGGGAAATTTCCAAGTCGCCAGAGTTTTGCCAGGATCATCCAACTCCAGCCATCCGCAGGCACCCCCCGCTTTGCTCCAGCCCTCCCCACCCCAGCGCTGCCTCCAGGCCAGCTAACACATGGATGGGCACCTGGGGCAGGAGACCCTCCCGAGCCTCCCAAGAGGTGGTTATTTGCAAGCATGCACGAAACAAAGGGGTTCCTGTGGGTTAGTTCGCTTGATGGGGAATTTTGATGCAACACCTCCTGAAATCAAGCAAAATCTCGCCAGATGTAGCCAGCTCTGCCCAGAGTTCAGCACAGGAGGGAGAGGTTGCTGCACGCCAGCAGAAGCCATTGTCTAAAGCAGGCTGCTTGGGGAAAATTAGCAGCGTGCACACCTCTAAATGAGGCTGTACAGCAAGTAAAAAGAGGGATTAGCCATGTAAAGTCAGTCCTTTTGGTATTAGATTAAAGAGGGGAGGTGACTTGGAAGGATTATTCAAGAGCCATTTAAGCAGTTTTCAGGGACTTACAAACGCAGGGTAAAAAAATGCAAGCTCCTCGGGTCCAGAAAAGAAGAAGAAGAAAAAAAAAAAACAAACCCACAAACCCGCAGGGTCCTGGGCAGGAAAGCAGCAGCAAAGGTTTGCGGAGGGGGCACCCAGCGCCGGCCCCCGCCGCGCTGCTTCCCCACGTGGAAGCCGGGGCTGGAGCATCGCCCGGGACGGAGCTGCCGGGGAACCGAGGGAAGGACGGGGCTCCGCGACATCGCTGGGACCCGCCAGGGGCCGCTGGGACCCGCCGCACACCTCCACCCCCCCGGGTCCCCGGCGGGCGGCTGGGAGGGAGCGCGGTAACCGCGGGGTCAGCGAGCATCCTCCGCGGAGCGCGGGTATCTGAGCACCAGTCCCTGCTCAAGGATGGACCGGCCGGGAGGGAGGACCCGAACTGAGCCGTGTAAACAAGAGGATGCGCCAGCACAAACGCCAAAACTGACTCCTCTCCGTAGCCAAACGTCCCCCTTCATCCCCGGCTGCCTCATCCACACGCTGGCTCTTCATCCTTTGCCCACATTAAACCAGCAAGGGACAACACATACGCTGCTGCAAGACGTTAAGACTGTTTTATTGAACCCTCCTGGCAAAAAAAAAAAAAAAACAACCAAAAAAACCCACCAACAAACCCAAACCCCACGCTTTTGCTCAGCCTAAAAGGTGACGGATAATTAGTATGTAAGCTACAAACTAATTCCACTTGTTATGCAAGCAGCAGCGTTTAATTTGGAGTTTAGAGAGCAAGCCATTCCTGCCTGGGATAAATAAAACAACATGCTGCATTATGTTGCTCCCGACAGGGAAGCCACATCAGGCTGGGGAAAGCAAAAGAGGCTCCAACTCGAGCAAGGAATCAAGGAAAAAGTTATGCACGCATTGCTGCCCGCCGGGGAGGGAGCAGCCCCCCGCCACAGAGCCCCCCGCAGCCCCCGCTCCCGCTCCCCGGCTCTGCCCGACTCCGGCCGCGGGGGCAGCACGGCCCCGCCGAGGAACCACCGCCGCCGCGGAGACCCGAGCCCCGCACTGCTCCCCCACACCCCACCACCCCGCGCCTCTCTTCCCGCGGAGCCGCCGGCCCCGCGGATGCTCCGCACCCCGCGCAGCGCAGCGGCGCTCTCCTTCTCCCTCACCGCAACCGGTTTCCTTATTTATTCCCATTTTAATGTATTTATTTCACACACACCCCCCCCCCCTTTTCAAATCTGCCTCCCTCCTCCTCCTGGTGCAAAGCGCTTACCTGGGCGGGGCGGGGGGGCATGCTCGGCTCCGCGGGCGCGGGCGCTGCCTGCCCGCCCGTTGCGCGGCGGACCCGGCGGAGGTGCGCAGCTCCCGCAGCAACCCGCGGCCGCAGCATTGAGCGTCAGGCGGCCGGGGGGGAGCCGCTGGGCGAGCGCCGCGCAAAACCCCACCTCCCAAACCTGCGCCGTGCGCGGGGGGCGGGCGGAGGAGCCGCGGGAGCGCGGCCGCCCTTAACCCTTCTCCTGCCCCGCAGCCCGGGCGCGGTGCTTTGCGCGCAGCGGGAGCGCTCCGCTGGGAGCGCAGCCCCAGCCCCCGGTATAACGCTCGCTTGCCCTCCTGCGGGGTTTGCTGCCAGCGGCTCAGCCCCGAAAATTTTCCCTGCCCTCCTCATTTTTCGCTTTCCTTTTACAGCAGGTAGGGCTCTGCCCGGCAAACGCGGGACCCATCCGCACCCGCGGAACCGATCGCTGCCCGGAGCAGCCCCTCCGCTGCGGGGGAGCCCGGTTCCTTCCCGCTCCCTGCTTTTCTCCCATGCTCGACCAGTCCCAGTCCCACTAACGAGAGACCTGAGACTCCCAAATTACATCTCGGGGCATTTTTTATTTTGGTTTTTTTTTTTTTTTATTATTATTATTTTTTTTTTTCCCTCCTCTCTGCCTCGGCCTCCGGCTTGAATCTCCGATTTGCCGTAATTGCTCTCACTCTTCAAAAGCTGCCTCCCTCCTTCATCCGCCTGCTCCGTCAGTCTCTCGCTCAGCCCTTTGCACGACTAGTCCACCCTCTCCTTTCATCCCTTTCCTGACCCTCCTCATCCAAGAAATAAGTGTCTTGTGCGGGGAGACGAGCCAAGCCGGAGCGGAGCGCACGCAGGTACCATCCCCGCTGCTCTCCAGCCCTCCTGTCCTGCCCTGGGACCCTCCTCAGGATCCCTCGGGAGGGTCTCGACTTGCTACCGCAATGCAAATAATAAACCACGACCTGCTTTGAAAGTCAGAGTTCAGGCTTAGTAAGCAGAGTGATTTAAAGGCACTAAGAAAAAGGAGGAAAAAAATGTATTCGGAAGCAAAGGTGGGACCTACCTTTCCTCCTGTCCTGGAATCTCGTACCGGGAAGGGCTCTTAAATGGCTGTGCAAAAATGCCTTTCGGTGCAAAGATGGTATTCAGCCTTAACTGTGCCTCCCCTGGGTTTTGAGGGATTAAGTGAAACCCTTATTATGTTTAATTATCTCTAGAGTTGCTCTCTGTGCTTGCTGCCTTGCTTTATGGTTTAATAAACTGCACATCGATATAAACTGAATGACAATTAACATTAGTGCAGGTTGGATTCGCGTTTATTGCTGCTTACAGGTTCGCACTCGCCGTGCCTTCGCTCGGGCGTTGCATTGCCATCTATCAGCACCTCTTTATTACCGCAGCTCCCAGCTCCGAAAGGCAGTTGGGAAGCACCCCGAGAGCTCTGGGACCCCAAGCTCAGCCCCACGCCGGGCTCGGCTGTGCGGGTCCGAGGGGCTCGGGCAGCACGACACACGGGAGCAAAGCGACGCACCGGGGCTTCTCCAGTGCCTGGAGAGAACTGAGCCCCTTTAGTTGGCCCAAGCCTGAGGAGCCACCAGGTACCGCTGCCCACAGTGCCTTAGGAGTGCTCAGCACCCATCTGATGGAGGATGGCCCAAAACGTAGTCCGTTGCTCATAGGGAGGGCAGGAGGGGCCAGCGCTGGCTCTCCTGAATCCCAGTGAACATTTAAGTTTGGACCCAACTGCGAAAGAGTCTGGAGGAGGCAGAAGTGTTGCACTTGAGCTGCGTATGAAAGAATCCCCTCATGTTATGAAATGTTATCTATACATATATGTTATGTATTATTTGTGTAATCTCATTCTGATTTATACAAGAGTGGAGACTGCTCAGTAATTCAAAATGAATGTATTTCAAGTTTAGCGCCAAGTGTTTTCAATTTGGGAGTGCCTGTGTCTCCAAGGTCACCTCATAAATCCTGGCACTGTGGCACGGCGCTGCCAATCTGCGTGGGGTGTAATAACTCTTGAGGGAAATCAACGCTGAAAATGCTTCCGAATTTTTCAAAAGGAACATGCGTAGAATACATCATCGTAACCCATCTGAGCGTGCAACATCCTTGCAAGAGCCAGCAAAAAACATCATCCACCCTCAACTGGGTGGCAACCAAAAGCAAATAAGATCTGAAAGGTAAACCCATGGAAGCGGTGTGTGCAGACAGATGGCTTCCCTGAAAAGCCTTTTGGTTGTGCCACCTTCTCTGCATACGTTATCACTCACCACTGAACGAACAAGCAAACCAGGTCACCGCCTTTTTTCTTTTTTTTTTTGTTTTTTTTTTTCCCCAAACAAATCCACTAATAAGGCCAAAGGTAGAAGAGTCAGAAATCAAAGGCTCCTGTTTAAAAATCAGACATATTCTTTTTAGCAAATAGTCTAAAATACTTCATAAATCTGGCAAGAAAAACTGCCTTGCAGGTTTTTAAGATCACTTGTCATAGTAAAGCTGACACTTTGAATAAAGCCTTGCAGCACGACCTTCAGAAGCACGCTGCTGCACAACTCTGCCCGTGATTGACGACTGGGATGTTCATGCCAGAGCATCACGACAATATTGAGCGCGGTAATATTAATTATGTGAAAACAAACTATTTTTAATTACCGTGAAGGTTGTCACACAAGCATGCCAACGAAGTCAAGCAGAAGACAAAACTGGCGGCAGCCCTAAAGCATCTGCTGCGTGCTGCCCTGCGACTGCGTTACGGGGGGGGGTCCGAGGCACGTACGCCCCACGTGCTACCCGCTGCCGGCACCAAGGCGTCAGTAACGTGGTGCACAGCCCTGCAGTGCTTCTGCAACCTTTTCTAGGGGTAAACCAGACACAGGGCCAGGCTGTGATTTATGGATGCTGAACTCGCAGCCCGAACTTGGCAGAGCCTTCTTCGTCTAGGCTGCAGTTTGTGTAAATCTTAGAAAAGGTTTGGGCATTGTTTGACTAATACAATAAGACTTCGTTAAGCAACTCTGCTTTAAATGACTGCTACAAAACATCTCCAAGGTTTACACTGTAGTTTTGTCTGACCTTTAATTAAAATACCAAAACCATCTTTGCAAGGTGATGGCTATTCACAAAGTCCTTTGAGGTGCTGTGTAAGCCTCGGGCTGCTTAGATCTCAGTGATGATACAGGGAGCGATACAGCTTACAAGGAGTTTTGGAGACATTTGCCTTTCTTTTTAACCATCACCAGCCTTACATGGTGTGAGTTTCATTTCAGGACAATGCATCAAATACCTCGTTTTTTAAGGAGGTACAATGACAAAAGAGTAATCAGCAACTGGCTGAGAATTGTTTGGGATGTGATCTGTAAATATTCCCAAGTCCACAGATAGGTGACAACGCAGAGGGTGATATGTAGGAGAATAAATCTTTTAGGCGAAGTTGAAGTGGGTTTAGTGCTGTGGAAAGGTGGTGGATGGATGGCCTTGGAGGCTGATGTCTTATTGGGGAGCAAGGAAGAAACTCAAGCAAGACCTCGGTGTTTTGCCAGCATGACCCAGTGCCTTTTTCAGAAACCGTTGCTTGGAGCTGCAAGGCTATGTTTGCTCCAAACCAAGCCAATCTTTGGCCACTCTGGTGAGGTCCCTGCCAAAGATGCCAGCTAGTGCTAATTTCCGTGAAGTATTTTGAAAATGTGGTTATTTGTCACTGACACAATGGTTGGGAACCAAAGATCTAAACCCACAAATGTGGTGTCATCAAGTAGCCTTCAGATGTTCTCTTCATCTTCTCTTCACTGTCCAAGGAGAAAATACAGCTTTCAGGGTGCAGATTTC
Organism: Leptosomus discolor; assembly: GCF_034619465.1. Classification (NCBI taxonomy): domain Eukaryota; kingdom Metazoa; phylum Chordata; class Aves; order Leptosomiformes; family Leptosomidae; genus Leptosomus; species Leptosomus discolor. The sequence goes on from NC_141399.1 coordinate 3,095,895, forward strand.
TAAAGGACTCTTAATTTCTTTAGCTTAATTCCAAATTCTTTAGATCCATAAATTCCCTGGAAGACAGCAGCAGTTCTGCCTGAATCAAGGAGCACAGGAATGGACCTAAAAATGACATCTGGGAGAGAAAGTATTTCGCAATTTCAAAAAGCTCAGCTTAAGTAACAGCCGAGTCCAAGCTCTTTGTGTGGTTTTCATTGGACTTTCTGTACCCAAACTCTGCCTGAACTTTTACAAAAATCCCTTAAGGCTCGCACTTCCTAATCACATTTGATAATAAAGCACATTTTTATGACCAAATCATGAAATTCAGGATTTTTGAATTAAAATGATGCAATTCTCAAATGGTAAAACTATAATTTGTAGCTCTAAATTAAGGCCTCAGGTTACAAAGCAAAGAAGTTTAACATTAAAAAAGGCAGAATGGGAAAACCCTGAAGCTTCCCAGTCTAATAATTATAAATTATTTTTGTCATGATTAACACTCCAAGGTGACACCCACTGCTACGTTTTAGTGAAGAAACACGTTAATATAAACATTATCTGCAGTGAATTTTTTTTTTTTTTTTTTTTTTGGTGAGATTTAAAATGCCCTAACCTAATTACTTTGGAAATCAAAAGAAAAACTCGCCATATTTCCAAATCAATGCGAAAGGGAAGTTTGAAATGATGCAACCTTAATAATACGCACATTACAAATGTTAAAAAGGAATACCTTTAAATCCACACAAAATTCAGAGTGTGTTGCCACGATAAGGTGCTGACATTTATAAATGCCATGTGATTAGCATGTGAAGAAGAGATACGCATTCATTGTATGCTAAGACCTATTAATCATCCATCACCTGGTAAACATCCAGCATAATGCCCTCTCCGTTCCCTTTCAAAGTCCTAACGAAGATGGCTGCTGGCGCTGGAAACTCAAACACGTTTTCAGATCCCTTAGTTAGGACTCGTGGTGGCAACAACTTGGTGCACCAGCTGGGATCTTGGTAAAGAATGCAACGCACGTGGATTGTTGTGGGTCAAAATTAACGATGGGATGAAAAAAGCAGCGTCAACCCATCGCCTCATCGGCCGTGGTGCTGCCATCCTTCTTCTGAAGGTAACTGAGTCCTCCAGGCGCTCTTGTGTGTTTTCTACTGAACACTTTGGTTCTGGCTTTCAGGGAATGAGTCTGCATGTGAGGCTTCACGAAGGAAGTCCTCCAGCCGAGTGAAACTCCACTGATTCCAACATACCTCTGCATGATCCTCCGTAAGACCAACGTGTGTGATCTGGGGAAAAGTGACAGCTTTCCTTCTCAGGGAAGCCTGTGGAGACAGGCTCTCCAAGCCAGGTAAAATTCCAAGTATCCAGAGAAATGTCAACTCAAGGCACTTAGGAGCTAATATCACAGGACAAGAATTATCAAATCAAGTGTGGTCTGTCTTACCTAACGTCTTGCCTCAAATCATGGTTGTCAGGACTTATTCCAGGGAAAGGAGTGACAAATGCCTCCTTCCTCTAGGACGCAGAGCAGGTGGACATGCAAACCCATGATGTTCAGTACTTCTGTGTCATCGAACAACCCACTCATGAACCTGATTGCCATCAGCATCATAATTACACCGGGGGATGTAAGAACCCCTGTGAATAACTGCCAAGAGGAAGATTTTTGCAACGCACACGTTGTATTAATGCTGCCGAATGCAGAAACTACAATGGATATTTTTGTGCGGGCACTTCAGCTTTTGACAAACACACCAACACACGCAGACCTGCCTCCTTTCACCAGCAGAGCCTCTGATTTCAGAGCATGGGCCTGATGTGGTCCTCACACAAGCCACCCGTGGAGTTTTCACTGATTTAGAGATACAGGATTGAAGTCGTAGGTAGCTAACTAAATCCCCTTCAAAATACGAACCATTCTTCCCAGTAACGAGAACGGGAAGGCCTTTAAGACTTTCCCTGGAATGGGAGCCACGGAGACAATTCTGAGCAAGGCATAGTCTATTGTTAATGTACAGATAAGGAAGGACAAAAATAGAACTGTATTAATTTCAGCACAGAAATACAGGGGAAAACATATTTGTGCCAAGGAAAAAGAAAGTCATACAAATTTTTATTTGAAAGATTTCTATGGAGGCCATTAAAAACAGCAGAGGGGGGAAGAAAAGAGTAAAGGAAAACATCTCGCTGCAGCTTATGAATGATGGATAAACTTTATTCCAGTAATGATAGGGTACAGCTTTATTTGAAGAGTAGTAGCCTGCCAATAATAAAGATAGAGACAAATACTTTCATAGCTGTTAGAAGAATAAAACCAAAGCTGACTCTTTCTTTTAAATTGAAACAATTATTTTTTCCTGAGGACATTTGGGTTCATTCGACAGATAAGCTATTAACTGTCACTTTGGAATTTTAGCTTTATACAGCAGTTACCAACGCACTGATTCTGCATACATAATTTCCTGGAAGGGATCGTATTATTATGGAAGTCATGGTAGCAGTATAGGAACACGCGTATTCCTGTTTATGTCATCATCTGAAAATAATATCCTGAATTGGATACATCTTGTGGGAGAAAACAAAACCGAATGGCTTTGGCCCAAAGGTATTTATGATCTTTAAGTAAACACAGGAGAGATTTTTACATATATGATGAAGGCAGAAAAAAGTCAAATCAGTGTAAACATGTTGTAGAGGGTTTGAAATGCTGGACCACCAAGACCATGAGACACTCCATGGGTGCTAAGCTTAATTTTACTAATCCATGTATCCCTACCTCCCAAACTTGCAAATACTTGTGAGAAATTATCGTCACTTTTGGGACTGCATTAAAAGGAACAGTTGTGGAGCTGCTGTGCAAACCCAGATCAGAATTAGCATCTTCTGCTGCACTCGCCTGATGGTGGGTAGATGCTACCTAAAATGTTGAAATTTATTTTGTGAGTAGTTGCAAAAATAAGTGTTTCTGTAATCACAGATCTCACCAAAATTAACTCCTGTGCTCCTGCACAAGAAGTTTACTATTTAAGTAGAAGTAACACGTAAAAGTTGGTCTAAGAAAGCAGAGATCCAAATACACGAAGATCTTTGTTCTATACAGAGAAATAACCAGCAGCTGAATCTTCCTGTTCCTACCTCAAGGTCTCAGGGACAAGACCCTGTTTGAAGTCACAGATGCTGCTGCCACCTCTCATGGTCTCCTCTCCTATTGACTTCCCTGCTCATCCAGGTGCCCACACCCAGAGATGCCATTTTGTCCACAGATGACACCGATCCCACTTGTTTCTGCTCTTCTCTGGAAGTGACAAAGAAGAATAGCCCAGATATTTTAAAAGCCCTGCTTAGATCTTCATTTCGAAAACCAGACCTGTGCAGAGAAACCACCAAACCTAGGCACAGCCTCCCTCACGCCCTGGGAGCTCAGGATCATCACGCTCATGTGGGCTACAGGGACTTCAGCTATAAAGAGGCCAGTGCCACCATTTCTGTAGCAGGTAGTGAGTGCAAGTGTTTCCAAGAACTCTCATTTCTGGAGACGAATGCAAGTTTTCAGTGTGGTTGGTTTTACCTGAGCTGAGTGTTTACAAGGTGATGTTTTGCTACTGAAACGAAGGCTTCTAGGATGTCTTCAGCAGAAAGAAGCCCATAGAAACAAAACCTCCTTGCAGCAGGATCAGGGAGTGCATTAGTGTTAACCAACGAATGTAAATGGTCCTGAATTTGGCTTTTGTGTATTCTGCAAGCTTTATGGACCTCCCTGTAGTGACAGAGCAGCTGGTCATTCATTATGAAGAAAAACAAGAAAAGAATGGTTGAAATCTTTCAAAAGCTAAGTGGTTTTTTTTCTAACGAATGGCTTTAGCTCTGTGAAAGGAAAGGCGAGTGAACCATCTGAAACCCTAAGGAAATGCTTACTCCTTCCGTTGCAATGCTGGGATGTTCCACTAAGGCTTACATTATTAAGAGTCTTCCAATGGATTTATGAACCGAAGATTACATTCTTAATGCTGCTTCTCAGAAATTGAGTGAATAATTCAAGGCACACCAATATACTACAGAAAACAGAAAAGTACCTTACAGCTTGGTACCTTACAAAGAAAGTGAGCCTCAAGCTCACTCAAGCTATATAAATGTGATATATGTAGCATAAAGACCCCTGTATATGAGGCAGCAGTATGAAGTGAGGTGGTATAAAGCACTGAGTGGGAGCTACAGCATATGTAAACAATTGCTAGCAATAATGCACTTGTGTAAGGTAAGATTGATAACGCTACCCATGAAAAACATAGTAGTTGGACCATTAATAAGATCCTTTTGTGCTTCATATTGACAGATTTAGAGCATCTGCTCATCAGAAGTCAAAGAAATTAGCGCAATAGCCCAGGGCAATGAGTCAGCTACCAGAGGAAGTTCATCTTCGTGTCAAGAGGAGAAAGCAGCAGCAGTCAGAAGCTGCCTCTTTAAATACCTGCACTGTACTCTTTTAACAATGATTTTTTTTTTTTTCCCTTTAAGAATGCTCATGGCAAATAAGAACAGGCTTTCATCGTATCTACCGGGGTAGAAAGACGCCATATTACATATCTGAGATATTAGAGCGGGGAATGGCAGTGTTCTGCTAGAGTTGACAACAAGGAGTTGCTAACATGGGGGTGGTATGAGGAAACTCAAAATGGGAATGGTTTGATCGATGATTATTGTACACAACCCAAGTTTTTCTGAAGTAAACAGTAAAACAGTCATCCCTACACATTAATTGCTGCTGAGGTGTGAGAAGAGGCCTATATCCAACGACCAGTGAAGGCAGACAGCGTTGCAGACTTAAGCTGAGACATTAAAAGAGAGGAAAGCCTATGATCATCAAGCCAATGTATTCAAGGAAATACCTCTTCCTTTCTCCTTCCCCATCAGAAGTTAGCATCCCCGATTCTTTCTGGCCTACCTCAGAGGCTGATGACAGACCTTCATCTCCACGTGGAGAAAGACAGCCCGACCACGTGACCCAGGAGCCGTGCTGATCCCTGGCAGCGCACCGAGAGGCAAACATGGTGGGAACAGGGCCTTTCCCCGAGGTAGGAGCGCTGTCGCCTGAGAGCTGGGTCGGAGAGGAACTGATGCAAGGAGTGATGAGCCAGGGAAGGAGCCTCTGGGGAAACATCTCCTCAAAGGTTGACTGGTTAATTGTAAAACGGGGACCGGTGTTGATTTGCACATCTGTCCTCTGCAAACACTTCTTCTCCCCCAAGGAGTCAGCGTCCCTGAGCGCTAACCTGATGGCTTTTCCATCAGAGTCGTTATCTGCCAAAACCGTCCTCAAAATGCTTACGTGTCTGCTCAGCCGATGCTTTGAGTTGCGCGTAGGGGATGCCAAACCCAGGGGGTGCCACAGGCTTTCTGCGAAGCGTTCCCCACGGGAGCTGATGTTGCTGGGGGTGTGCCAGGCCTTGGGCTGCGCTTTCCAGGGCCAGCTCAGCCCAGTAAGGAAAAAAGGACATATCTAGGTACTGGTCATAAACTTTCTGATTCAGAGACTTGGTGTTTGTGGGACTCAGTGCTTAAACACTCCCACTAGAAAGGTCTAGAGTGTGCCTGAGCGAAGGAGGACACTGATGCCTGTTTTCTCCTCCTTCAGTATAACCTCTGCAGGAAGACAAAAGATGGCGTGAAAGATCTGATCCCAGCCATCCTCATCAGAAAGGAGTTTTCCCCTTCTCAAACATGTGCGTCTTGACACCTGACTCAGTATGACAGTTAAAATTGATCCCCTGTGTGATGTCCTCAAGGCAGTAAGTGTGAAGAATGCGTGTCCTTTACTGCTTTTGGGCTTCCGGCTTCCTTGTCTTTATTTTAAATTACAGATGATAAATAAAGAAAGAGCAAAAGAAGCCTGTAAGAACAAAGGATCATAGTCTTCCCTGTCCTGTGGAGTGATCCAGCTGATTGAACCGTGTAGTGATGTTCGATTCCTGCTGCAAGTTACTTTGCTGTGCACTCCGTGGAGCTGTGTGTGGTTTGTCTCTCTACTGTCTTGCTTTCTGGATTATTTTTCGATCTGAAAAGTGTTCAGCAATTAGCTGCTGTCTTATCGTGGTTGGTCTTTACCAGGTGTTTGCAGGTTGCTTTTCTTTCTTGCTGGAAGCGTAACGGGAGCTGCACAACGGCTTGGCTTGCCTCGCGCCGCGCAGTTGACAGTGTGAGGCGAAAGGGTTCGATTGCCGACCCAGCTGCCAACCCTGGCCTCCTGCGCGTGTTCGGGTAATCTGAACAGGCTTCATTTTGTGTTACACGCGGGCGCTGTGCTGCCTAGCTGGCCACAACCACGGTGATGGTTCTCTTTAAAACTTGTCGTTTGCTACTCGGTGGTATTAGTGTGGGTAAATTCAGCGATAAGGAATTTGCTCCCATCAGGTAGAGGTAAACATTATCCACGAACGTTATTTCAGTGCTATTTGACACAGGGGTCATTTTTCTGGGCGTTCTAAAAGTCTCAGACCTACGCCATGCAACGCTCATCTGACACGCGTTACATGTGGCACGTGTACATCTAAGCAGATTCACGGACCTTGCAGACAAGGCAAGTAGCTGGATATTTGTTTAATGCTTTGGCAATATTCATGACATCCTTATTTAAAGTCAACTCCCTTCTGATTTTACAGGCAATTATGGCTCAGTTAAGGCTATCAGATCAGCCTGACTTTCCTTCCTCCCTCTCTCCCTCCCCTTTTTATTCCTGCATGTTAATGTGTTGGAAGTCTGTGTCAAAACCTGTTTACACTCATTCCCAACTACCACTTACATGGGCACTTTAATAATGTGCCTCTGCTGTAAGCACATCACAGAGGCTCTGTTTCATGCGGAGAGAGACAGAAACCACAAATTAGTAAAAAAACACGCATTACATTCTAGGGAAAGAATTTATTTCCAGTCAAAAAGCCAATGAAGGACCATGTACTATTTTTTGCCCTACTTTGAGCTTTACGCTGTGAAGCTGGTACAGCGAAACGTCTCCAAGATGACTCTTGGCAGAGAAATTATTCATTTTTTTTTTGTTAGTTTTGTTTTCCTTAGAATTAGTTGAATCATAAATACTGTTATTTCCCCTCAGAAAGGAAGGGCTCTGAGGGTAGGTGATGTCCCTTTGGACAGTATCCACTAAGACCCCTATAAAACTTTCACATCCTGAAAGACTTAAGACCACAGCGTCTCATCGATAGAAATTTTCAAGCAATGTATCATGACACAGCAATACTTCGGCCCAGTGCTTGGGAATAGTTTATCAGAAGAATTATTTTTGGTTTAAACCACAAAGAGGTCTCATTTGAGCATTAGTTCCCTGCTGCTTCACTGACAGCCATACCGTGAGCTACTTGCCTAACGTGCTTTAGGTGGCGGCGGGGCAGCACCAACTCCTCAGAGAAGAAATGCTTGGTTATGAAACGCTACGTAAACCGCTGAAGACTCATGGGTGGTAAATAGTAGAAGGAATAAAATAAACCAGCTGTTTTTTTACATGGAAACAAATTCCTTTCTGGAAGAGGAGTCACTTAGTACAGTCCCAGTCAACCATCAGCTCCGCTCTGGTGAAGGGCGGGCGGCCCTGTGCGCGCGTGCAGACCTATGCGCTCACCCTCGTCTTTTGAAGCGGCATGGATTTATAAAACAGAGCGGGGCAGGAGGGGCTGGGAAAAATAGGAACACCGCTTGCTAACAACATATTGTACATTTTCACTTCCACCCCCACGTTTTGAGCCTGCGGAGATTCTCCAGCCCTGGAAGCGCATCTCGTTACCCGCTTGTCCTTGCTGGGAGATACTCCTGCTCCAGTGCTGTCCCAGGCTAACCAGTGTGCCACGCTGGGATTTCACCTCCAGGTGCTGGCAGCAGATTATAATCCGTTGCACTGCCGGCAAATCGGGTAGAGAGGGAGCGTTTCCCAGCTAGCCCAGTAGCTCAAAATTAAATCCTTATAGGGGGGAATGCAGCCCACACGTGATGGACGTCGCAGAGCCCGCTACACGGAGGAATCGGCGTCTCCCAGCAAAGCAGGACAGGGGCTGTGAGAGAGAAGGGTGCCCCGCTGGCTGCTGCTGCTGCCTCCAGCTCCCTGCCAAGACCATGAAAAGTGGGAAGGGGTGGCAGCAGCAAGGCTGGGATTTAGTCTTTGCAGCTACGTGTCTGCAAGAGCTCGTGTGCCAGACGCCACTCACTATCTCTCTGCTAATAGAGGGGAGGTCAGCGAGGCTGATCTGGGTCATCTCCATTCATACTCCCCCCTCCGTGTATTCCCTAGCAGTATGTGAGGAAGAGTAATCCTCTGAAAAGTCTCATTTCACCCAGTCTTGAATCTCTGCTGTTGTGCCTCAACAATAACCTCCCACAAGTGAAAGTGAAGCCATCTCATCTAAAGCAAAATAAAATAAGAAAACTATGTCGCTTTCTCATATCTACCAACTTTTATAGTCTGATATTCACAATCAGATCATAACAGCTTGGATCTTTTCTGTCATTTTGCCCAGCACACACGCTATAGCAGTGGAATTTAAACTGCTATCTGTAATATTTTTATTGAAAACTGTATACGAAGAAGGATATCTTGCTGAAATAAGCACCTTAGCCAGTTCTGTATTTTGTGGGGTTTCATTTTTGATGACACACACTGTATATGAACCTTCATGACATACTGGCTAGGTAGTGGAAAGCGAGCAAAGTCCCGCGCAGCCAAAGGTGAATTCCAACATTGCTGATATTTGTAACTGAAGTGAAGAAAACAGATGAAGAAAACTTTTCATCTCTAACCTTCCTGACACATCGACCGAGCCTTGGCTGACCTTCACAAATGAGTGTTTTGTACAAGCTTGCCTGTATCTGTAGGCTGGCTTACGGTATCGCCAGCAATATGCATGGACACCTTTCACTTTATTCTGTTAATCAAAGACTTATTTCAAGTTTAAACCAGATTTTCTGGAAACATATGCTAATTCCTTCTCTGATGGAGGAACTCTCATCTCTGTTGAGGGGAGTCTCATTTTCCAGTTTAAACAACGTTAAAAGCTGTGACTAGGTCTCCTCCCGAGATGTGCCCAGAACAATGGTCACGCGGAGATATTTTAAATATGTGGAAAAATTGAAGCCTCGGTTGTACTTTTAAAAACCTGGCACCATCGTATCTTCACTACTTTCTGAGTTAACTTGATTAGTGTGCAAAACATGTTCTTCATTTATCTTTTGTTTTCTGCTTGTTGTTAGTGTTTACTTTATAAATAGGCAGCATCTCTCGACATATGTTTGCTCTGCTTTATGTTTTGAACAGAGCATACAGGAGTAAGGGCAAAAGAAATAATCTAAACAGGATGGCTGTATTCCTTTGGGAATTATTTTCTGTTTGTTTTATGTTTCCTAAGACACCTTTTAGAGTCCTGAACTAATACATTTCCAACTTCTATACTAATTGAACCCACTTTCCACTGTCACACCACCAGCAAGAAACGAGAAATTCTGAGGGTCAGTGAACACAGCAAATTCCCCCATTACTGCAAGTGAGACTATTGAGTTTTGGATTATTTGTATCTGTGATGCAGTGTGCCGGTACGCTGAGACGCTCTAGGAACAACCCTTCCAAAATGCAGTTTACCTGGGTTGGCATTGGCATAAGGATTCCTACTGTAAAAAAGTCATAGCTCAAAACTTGGGAGAGGATATTTTTCCTTTCAGCTGCCGCTGGTTTGCTTGTTAACATCTATCGGTCTTTTTGACTTTATTAAAAACCATAGATACCACAAAACCAAAACTCAAAGGCCACGTGAGCACAGCCTTCCAAGCTGACCTCTCTCTCCGTCTGTAGCTGTGTATGTACGTCCAACCCTTAAAAAGTCAGGGTAGGCAAAACGAGACCTGTTCTACTGCTCAGCTAGCAATGCTTCTGTTTTGGCAAACCTTTCAGGATCGGGTTTTGCTTTGCACTGGAACAAAAATCCCCCTGCCTACTAAAATCACAGAAACCAATATATCTTTGTCAAAAGTCAAATGTGTCGGGACTACCTGTCTGGGTTGAGAACAGTCTATTATACTTACAGCATTTACAAGTTCCTCAATCTGTCTTCAAAATGTTTCCTAAAAATACATGCAAAGTTTTGGCGGTACAGATGAAACTGTTAAAAATCAGAACAATCATAAGCACTCCACAGAGTGCAAGGAATCTAGAAAGCTGGTCTATAAATCACTTGGCCAACAGAGGACAGATGGCATTGTTCCAAGTCAGGTACTAGACCTCGGACCTTCTTTTGCTGGTACTGTTTGTCATTTAGTTTGTGATATGGGTGACCATAAAACTAAATCCTGTACACCTTCCAACTTGCTTGTTTGGAGTATCAAGAATGTATTAACATGCACGTTTTTGAGCATAAAATATTGATTTGGTTTTTAGGTTAAGTGATGGAAATACAGAGACTGAAATATCAAAATGGCAGACTGAGTATCTCCGTAATAATCTTTTACACAACTGGTTGGAAACAGCGGTCGACAGATCTCTTCCTATCCATCACCTGTCTTGGAAACCCCAAATTAATAACTACATTTATACGAAACGCTTACACAGCTCTCGTAGTTCTACCAGAACCAAACACGCAGTGCAAGGGCACGATAGCAGCACCTATGTAATTGTTTCTGATGCTGTAGCTGGGTTTGGTGTGTTCTTTTCTGTTTAAAACCACTGCAGAAAACCCTGGGCTGACGTGGGTGTTGTGCCCAGCGGAGCGTGGCCCTGCTACGCCACTTCCAGCCCCAGCACGTGGGGAGAACGTCGGTGCCAGTGTCGCCGCTTTCCTGGGTCTTCACCTTGGTGGGGGGGGATCTGGTTAGTACTGCTTGTTTTTCCTCAGCTCATTGTACGTCTTCAGTTCTTTTGCTCTTTGTGTTTTTGCTCACCAGAAAAATGCATTTAAAGCATAATACTGGTCTTCTATTAAAAAAGACAGTAATAAAGGAAAACCCCGGAGTGTTATGGAGAAAGGTTACTGTGAGCTGTGGGAACTGTCAACATATCAAAGACATACAGCTAAGCTTTTGTTTTGATTCTCCCTTACATTTTATACTGAGTTTTATGCTCCTTTTCTCACTGTCTTCTTAATAAATTCCACCAAATTAGTGAATTTTACCTGATTTCTTTGTGAAACCAGAAGACCCACACAATGGCAATTTGATTGAGTCTAAGTAGAAACTTGATTGACATTAATACTGTAATAATACTCTAATGAAATTTGCCCAATTCACCTTTTAACAGAAAAACATATGCTAAGAGTAACAAATAATTCTCATCATCCTCAAAAGCCTTGCCCCCCCGAACACAAGTAAAGAAAACAAATGGCTCCAGTAATTAAATTCTACATAAGTATGGTTTATTGGTGGTGATTAATAAAACAATGGCAATATGTAGCTCTGGAGGGCTGACACAACAGTTAGCTACTGGCATCATTCTGCTGAAGTCGGTTGAGTTACAGCCTGAGACTGTAGCCCAAACAATGCCACTAAATTAGCTGCCATTAAAAAGTAACTGCTAGCACTTTTACTATTTCAGACCTCATTATCCTTTTTTAATTTGGATGTTCTCTTCGTGTAGCCCTGAGGGCTTAAAATGTTGCATGCATTGTCATAGGCGTACTGGTTTTTGGTGCAGGTGGTTCAATAAAGACTGACACTTTAGGCTGGTCTTTTGAGAGAGAGAGCGAGCTTACTAGCCATTGACTTACATACTTTTAAGTGCACCTATGAATAACTAGTAATAAAATTAGTGAGGACTTTCTGAAACATTGAGAGACCAGTTCAAAATGTCCTATATGGTCCAAAGCCTCTATAAAGGCGCCTATGGCGTGTATTTTGCCTTTCTTTCATCCCACAGGGACTCGTTGCAGCAACGTAATAGCCCCAGGTACCAGTAGACTACTGGAAAGTAGACTATTGGATTTCCCCTGTCACCGTTCCCCAGCTGGGTCTCTCTTTCTCCTGTCCAGGAGGACCACCAAATTCCTTTTTACTTCTGTCACCAGTTTGTAACACTCAAACTCTATCTCACACTTGTTGGGAAACCCAGGCCCTTGGCACCTCATTAGCTTCTGCCCAGCCCATAACAGTAAATTATGGAAACACAAAGACTGGAAATAGCTCAAAATCATTCAGAAACTACTAAACAAAGGTGGCTCTCCCTCCCTGTGGTTGCTCTTGAGCCCTTGGGAAAAAAGATGCATGGCCAAGCCTTTGAACCCGCACCTCCTGCAGCGCGGTTGGCTCCGACCGCTGCAGTAACCACATCGTGCCATGGATTTCCTCAGTGCGTCCAACCCCATCTGGAAGCCAGTCGAATCTCATCGTCCCCCTCTTCTGATTGAAAGATTGTCCCAGAACCTTATTCCTACAGTGCTTAAATGCCTTCTAATTTCCAGCCTGATTTAACTGCTGACAAATCCAGACCCATTTTTTTAGGCACCTGTATAATACCTCGGGCTTAACAACACGTACCCTTTCTGGGGTGTTTAGAGAAAGCAGCCACCTGCGTGTATTCAACCTTTGTTCACTCATCCAGCCACACTTTGCTCTTAATTTCCCCTTACAGGGTCCATCATCCAGTGCCCACAGCCCTCCTCTGCACCTGCTTCAGTGGGAATTCATCCTTCCTGAAGGTGCGAGCAGAACGGCAACACTCAGGTCGGGAAAGCGCAGAACTTCAAGATAAATGGGGCGCGTCTGGTAGATCTGCTCCAAACTGCTTTAATTTTGCTTTGACCAGCACTTACACAGCAAATAACCGAAGGTCTGTGTGACCTTGGCCGATCAGGAGGGTTTGTAACATCCTGTGGACAGACACTACGACAGTTTCATCAGAGTACCAGCTACAGCGCCTGACAGCAGCTTGTCACCATTTTCACCTGTACAACTTATTCCCCCACTCTCCAGACAGTAAAGGAAGTGTTACAATACTGACTTTTATTTTAGCACTAGTTATACGCTTTTAGAGAGCAGGTTATTCTCCCAGCACAACTCTGCTTTCTCTCAGCCTCCTACTGAAGTGTTGATTTGGCCATATATGCGCTTTTTTTTGGGGGGGGGGAAGGTTGCACTCATTTGGAAAGCTGAGGTGATGGGGGATTTCAAACAACAGTGTCCTCTATTGATCTTTCATATTTCTAAAAGGAGTTGAAGGTGATCTTTTCACTGCCTGCCCTAATTAGACTAATAAAATATTTCTGGGGAAAGCACTGCATCAAAAAAGTGATTATTGAAAATCTTTTCCTCAAAAGTATCCTGGCTCTAAGCAGGACCTGTCATTATACTACTGTATGTTTTGTGATGACTCAAATACTTTTTATGGTGCAAGAGTGACAGGACTGAAAACCAACACTGCACAGAACGAAGCACCTGGTATTTGGTTTGTGTGGATGTCGCCTTACAACGCTGGATTCATCATATGTTAATAACAGTAAATTATGGAAACACAAAGACTGGAAATAGCTGAAAATCGTTCAGAAACTACTAAACAAAGGATGCATCACTTTGTTACAGCAATCTGGAGCAGATTTCCGTGAAGTGAGGACGGCGTGTGCTGCGTACGGCCATCAGTCCGTGCTGGCGCCGGCCCTGCCAGCGGGCAGAAGGGGAATTACTGCACGCGGGTGCCGCTGCCTCGGTTTGCCCATCCAGCTGTCGGCTAAGCGATTTGGGAGGAGATACGTTTTCCACCCCGTCATTCCGACTGGCATGAAAGCGCCCAGATACACCCCGATCTTGTTTTCTTCCTATACATTCAGGCAAGGAGTAAATATGCCCGGTTTACAGATGGGGAATTGAACACAAGTAGCTTAAATAATTTGCCAAGATTAGGCTGGCAGATGGTAGGGGAGGCAAGAACTGATCCCCCACTCCCAAAGCCTGCATTCACTGCTGCTGCTGTGTCAGGGGGCCCACGAGGGCTCCCTCCACCCCAGCTCCAGGGTCAAGGGGCTCCGCGAGCCGTGATGGAAAGGGGGGAGCGCTTGGGGGCGCAGAGCTGGCCTGCTCTATGCAGGGGGGCAGAGGGTAAGGGAATGGGTGCCATGAATCGTTCCCTCAACCACAGCAGACGTTTGGGCGCGAGCACATCCAAAGCACACCTTGATTTTCACACTCTGAGCCTGGTCTTCAGGGATATTCCCACAGCTGCCTTGGCCCGACAAGTTTGTGAGTGTTAACACGGTGCACTGGGAGCTCCCCAGACAACTACCTTACTTTTCATTAAATACTCCCCAGTAGCTGCTTTCCTCTGAGCTGCCAGCTCCCGGTGACATGCAGCGTGACATCACACAGGTGCAGTCGTAGCCAGAGGATTATTTATCCCTCTTCACCCTGCTTCACGTAGGAGACACGTTATGACAACAGCCGTGATTGCATCTGTGTGATTTACTCCTTGTGCATATGCCGTGTTTACAAGAACAGATTTCGTTCTTCCATAGGTGATTTATATTTAACTGTAAAGGAATTCCATGGGAGATCTATCAAAAGTAATAGGAGGCATAATATTTTCTAAGAAGATAACATTTCCTATTTGCACCAGCGAAGGGATCTTTAGCGGGTTAGCGCAGAGCACTGCTGTACACTCGGCTGCGCTCAGCAGAGCGCAGAGGATTGCTCAGGCGATGAGGAAGGCTCCGCGCCCGAGTGTGCACACCGACTCCAGGTGCCCACGCTTTCCCCTGTGCTCTGAATCCTCTAACTCTGCTAATTTATAATTGTTTATTGAACTTCATGCCTCAGGACTGCTTTTGGAGGCAAATCATGTGATGGGAAATTTTGCTGGATTTCAGGGAGAAATGAAGATGAAGAACCTTCTCCTCTGTCTGTTTGAACTGTTCAGGCAGAAATAGAGATGTAGGGCTTGAACCCCAATTACATTTGAATATTTACATATCTTTGGACTCAATCTCCTTTAGATTTCCTCATGGAGCAATTTACATGTTAATGAACCCTAGAAATAATTCCTGAACCAAAACACGTTTCCTATCAAAAAACCATATGGACCTTGAACAGAGCTGTGTGGCAGCTTCTGATTCAAACTCTTTAAAGTTGAAAGGGATCAGCATAATTTGTCACTTTTAGCTTCTACTCATTTTCTTGGGGTCTATTTTGAACAAACTCATTCCATAAAGTCATAAGGTTAAAAAAGAAAAAAAAAAAAAAAAAGCATTTCAGATAATAACAGTAAATATTTGGCATATTTTGAAATTAATGGGGCTTTTGGAACTGTGGCTTGTTAGACTGAGACCCTTATGCAGCACAGTACAGGTGCTGTATCACCTGTACTGTATCTTATCGTACACAGTTGTCAGACACCCTCGTGAAACTCTTTCTTTCAGTGAGATTTGATATTTTATGGAAAATATAAAGCAACAAGGACCACCAACATACACAGGAAATGGGTTTTGAAAAACGAAGTCCATGACTCATTATGTCAAGGCTTTTTGCGATTTGAGCTAAATTCTATTTACCGTGGAAAAAAAAATGCACATAAAACTGAAACAAATTGAACTTAAAAATTCAACTGCCTTAGCTACTGACATCTTTGGGACAGGAAGGAGGGACCACGGACTCTCCGAGCACTGGAATGGTATTCCCTTCTGCCTAGCCAGGAGCTGGTAATTTCTTGGTGGGAGAGCAGGGAGCTGTGACCTTCCTCGCCTTCAGCCCCTCTGCTCTCTCTAGGTCCACCCATCAAGTTTAAATTCAGCAGATGCAAACAAGCAGCCCAACAGCAGAGAGTTTCATTTCGAACACAAGCGTGGAAGGGTGAGGGAGACCGTTCCCCAACGTGGTCACCAACTGGGAGCCACTAGACTTGGTCCTGTCAACAGTAATTAGTCACAGAATATGTAAAGGTAAGACCTTTCTCACAGGGGTAGTTAGTGTCTTGCAATGTTATGCTCCATTATTGTGTTCTGCAGAAGGGACAGAAATGTGTGAAACTAAATGAAAAGTAGGAGCAAGGACAGAGAGGAGCCTGTGCACGCTGCTGGAGCGTAGGCGAGCTCGCCGGCGGGTCTGGGCTTCGCTGTATTCTCAGGAAAAGCCTCTCCGGGCAGGTCTGGGTCTGGATTTTGTCACCAGCTCTGATTGCCGCTGAATATTCAGCTAAATCTCCAGGTGAGCATCTCCATGATTTGTGACTTAAACTTTCACAGTGAAAGATGACTGTTTATGATGACAATTTGTCTCCTCGGTGACAAGCATTAGAGGTTTGGAGGTGCCTTTGCATGCCGGTATTTCAGTTGCGTCAGCTTGCGAGCAGCACGACGGAGCAGATGTAGCCCAAAGGGTATCAGCACAGCTTCCACACAGCTCCGGGGCTGTTACAGCTCCTCCTCTGTCTCACACAGAAAAAACTTCACGCTTTTTGTGGGCCAGGTTTGCTGTCAGCCTCTCTTGTATCCCCAGCGAGGCCTTTCCCAGCAGCTGGGCTGGTTCCTGGTGTGTCTCTATGCAAAAGTTTGACAAATCAGGACTTGATGATGCAAAAACATACGCCTAAATGCAGGGCCAGCTGGTGCCAGCAGACATCTCCCTTATGCCTCCTGAGATGCCAGTGTCACTGACCGAAGCTCAACCTCTCTCCTGATGTCTGTCTGCTGTTGCTTTTTTTTAACTCTTCCTATCAGGCAAACCTTGAGGCAGGTACTCAACAGTAGAATGGATTTTCTTCTGGGCACATTTTGGCTAGAAACCCAACCACTCCTCACTTTTACCCCTCTGAGTCCAGAGATGTCCTCCCACGTGGAGGACGGAGGCACTGAATTTCCAGTCTGACCTTCAGCTCTCTCCATCCATTACTACAATGGCACCAGCCCTCCATGGAAACACCTAACTCAGACAACTCCATTTTTTCCCTATTGGCAAAACTCCTTTCGGTAAGTGTTTCAGCAGAGTTTTACATCTGTAGGGTGGAATGTGCCCTTTGTACACAAGACAAGCACAGTGACTACCCTGGTACCAGCACAATAACTCATCCCCCACAACGTTCAAGACCTCTGTGATTTTCTTGATGTTATGGCTGTTGACTCATGAGCAGCCAGATTAAAGTCAGACTCCACTGGGCAAAACTTCAGTTCATTGTCCAGCTCCCTGCCTGCCTCTCCTCGTGGCCCTCACGGAGAGAAGAGTTGATCCTGGGACAACTTCCACGCTTCATGCGATGGGAACCACGTCTTGTTGCCCAAGTTCAGACATGGCATTGACAAGCCTGAATACAATGGCGTGGGCTCTGCTGACGCCTGAGCCCACAAAAATAAAAATATCCAATTTCTTTGCTCAAATTTCTGCTGATGAGCTGCATATCTCTAGCAAAGATGGTGCTGTTTTGAGATATCCACATAATTATATCATAAATAATTGCTTCATTTTTCTTTATTCTCTTTCTTGACATTGGCAAGAAATTATTAGAATAAGCATTAAATAAGAAGATCTAAAATAACTGGAAAGGCTAAAAAAAAATCCAGAGTGTTCTTTTCTTGATCTTTCTTGCTTTCTGAACATCCTGCTTTTTGGTCTAAAATCTGGATTATATTAACTGGAAAATCGTGATTTTTCCTCTGGTTCCCCCCCCCCCCCCCCGCCATTTCTTTCTGTAAACTAATCTACAAGTGAAAAAAGAGCAAGAAGAAAAGAATAATTTCTAAAGGACAAATGTAAGGTCACCTCTGATGTAGGATATCCACTGCTAAGGACAGGCGAAGATCACTCCTGCCTAAGATGTATCATGGGGTATGAGGAGGAAAAGAAAAGATGTTTACTCAGGCTTTCCTTACGTGGATGTGAACACAGAAAGGGCAAGCACATGCAGGAAAATATAAGCTTATCCAGAGCATAATTTATCTTAGTCATGTATCCACGGAATTGGCCTTTATTTGAAAAGCAGCCTAATTACTGAAATTACTGCTGCTGAAGTCCTGCAGCACAGCAAAGGAATCTATATATTCTCTGCCTTTAGAAAGTTTCACACACTTTCATATAAGTTTCAAATAGCAATATTGATCAGGCAATTACCAGATTAAAAACAGCAGCAAAGCCCACGAAAGCAAGCAGAATCTCCGCCCAAAAGCATCTAAACCACATTTGTGTGTGTGTGTGTTTTCATGTAGCTGAAAATTAAACCAAATCACATCTTGTGTTCCAGCAGGTTTATTTTTCAAATGGGGGAAGAAAAATCCTTGAAAAGAGAAAAGCTGCCCTGATGCTGTTCAAAAGGCTTGAGGCACTTTCTACCCCATTTATTCGTTTGGATTTTTCTCAGCCCCATCTGTTTATTTTCGATCGAGCAATCATAGCGGAGCAGATAGCCCGGCTATAAACATCTGAGAGCAGGTGGGATTGGGAGATAATTTGTGAGGCACAATGCTATGTTCTCTGAATGTAGCACCGCTGATTCGATGACTTGACTGGTAACCTCATTTGTCTGCTTTTATTTATTTATTTATGAATAGATACACGTTGTACGTCAGGGAAACACGTCTATGTGGTTAAATACCAAGGGGAGATCACGCAGATACTATGCTGAGGAAAATGGTTTTCTGCCAACTTACCTGTTTTTCAAAGGTCCATGCCTCATACTTCTGCACCGAAGCCAAAAGCAACCTCAAGACTCTTCTCCGCCCCCGCGATCGTGTATCAAGTGTCACTTGTGCTCGGTGTGTTATTCAATCAGACGGCAGGGCTCGGGGGAGATGTCGCTTGCTCACCTTGTGGGACCCGTCAGAGGCAGCTCAGAACACCCCATCTCTAAGGGCAGAAGTAGGTAGGTATGTGCAGCTGTACAGGTCTGCATATAAATACACACACAGATCCATGTGTGTGTTTAAAATGGGTTTAGGTAAAATAATTTGCTGCTTAAGGGGTTTTCAGTGGCACAAAAACTGGAGTGAAGGACTTCTGCTGTGAAGGCTGAGCGGGTTTCCTTGCTTCCCTGACCTGGAGCCACAGTCTCTCCCCTCCCCACCTGTGGGTATGACCGCACCAAGCTGCGGACATGCCCTCCGGACTAACGGAGGATTAAAAAGCGCCCACAGCACAGCCGGGACTGCCAGGCCAAAGCAGCCTGGGTGTTAGGTGTTTCCAGGCTTTACGTGGCAGGGACTGCACCATGCACAACTGCGCCGCTGCCTTTGCCAGGGCCAGCAGATGACATATATAAAGCCGTCGTGCCGTGCTGATGCTACTTTTTGAGCTCAAATAAATCAACGGAACATCCCGCTGCCCCGTCAATGTACCTGTGGTTGGTTATTTACTGCACTGACCACCCGATAGGTACCGGGGTCCGATGAGGATCGGTCAGATGTGCTTTGGCTTCTTTGCTGCTGCTTTAACAGCAGCGTGTTTCTGCCAGACACGTTTGGGAAGTCACGGGCTGTGGAGCACAATGCCGCCGACCCCAGCGGGATCAAGTCCTCCATGGTGAAAGGATGAGCGTGGAGTGGCTGTTGGGAGAGGACATCCCGCTGCTGTAACTAGCTTTGTCCTAACTTCTCAACATCCATTGGGGAAGCAAACACAATGACAGTCATGGCAAGCACAGGTCACTGTGATGTCCCCATGGTACCTACCTTCACCAGACTCTGGTTCGTATCTGTCCCTTGGCTTAATAGTGGGGTTTTCAGTCCTATGCAGTTCAGTTCTTTAAAATAGTTTCTTTACCATTTTTTTTAAAGTGAAAACCACAAAGCACTCCTTGTCTTATCTTCAGATTCTGGTAAAATTGGCACCTTAATTACATTAACCTGATCAACGGACTAGTAGAGCAGTTACGGTGCGTTCGCCTTTCCTAGAGCTAGTCAGGCTGACAGTGTGGCATGAAAATTTAATGCTCCTGTTTCTTCTATCGTAATTATGCCTAATGAGCTACTTGCTTTAATAAACAAGCAAATTCCAATATCCTGTCTATATTTTTCCCAGCAAGACAATGTAATGTTAGATGAATTTGTCTTTCTCAATAATTGAATGAGTTTAAGAATAATAAGTAATGCGATCTATAAGGGTGCCTATGTGATATAAGCTGGTTCCCTCCATGGGTACTGATGGACAGGCTTAGTTTATTCATTTATTTATTAACAAATGTTTCTCCCTTAGGCAAAGCTGGTCCCAATTAAGAGCCATATTTTCAAATGATAAAAGTAAGTATTCTAATAAAGACACTAATTGGCAAGTATGTTCTTTAAAGATAGTCATGAATTAGAATATCTCATGGCAAGTGGTGCCGCTTCTATTAGCATCTCTACATTGCAAGACAGAATTTCCCTGTTAACCAGGTTTGCATAGTACAATGTTGGGAATGCCAAGTGCAAATACCTCCCAGGACATCAGTAAAGCAGCCATACTTAGGAACTTCCCAGTGGGTAGTCAGAGGCAGTACCTCATTATTACTCTTTCTGAATCCACGATTAAAAGCCAACAGACAGGCAAAGCAAACTCCCGTAACCCACAAAGCGTCTTGGATCTGAGCTGAACAAGTCATTGTGAGCATTTTTGGAACAGGAGTCAAGTAGTTGTGAACAACTGGATTTGTGATGTTATGTCCTCACTTCATATGGGTGTTTCTAGGCAGAGAGGCATGGAGATCAGTGACGAGTGAGAGCTAAGCACAAGTTCTGCAGGACTGAGGCAGCTCCACAAATGGTATTATAATGTACAGAAAAGTGTGAATCTCCTTCATGCATACATAAACAGTTGCCCTTGAACCAGCTCTATCACAACTTCGTTTTAGCTAAGCATTCAACAGTCTTATAGCGATCTACATCCATTCCTCTTTATCCTTCATAGCTGCCTAACCGAGAAGGAAATCCTAGGAGACTCGCTCCGCGCAATATGTTTTTTTTGCAAAGTAAAACATTTATTGCAGTATCGCTTATTCAGTCTGGCAACTTGCTGGTTTCATTGCTCATTTAAGATACAAGAGATACACAAAGATATAAATAATATTGAATCTAACTAACAAAGGTGGAAGAAGTTAGTGAATGCTGGCAGTCGGGGACTGGGATAACAGGTGTATTAGTAACAGCCGCCTTCCATCGAGCAAAATTCCTTAAAACAATAAAGCTTGATACAGATCATGGTAGACTCCATAGTCTGCTTCTTCCTTACCTCTCTCTCTTGCAGAAAACCACCTCAGCAGGTGCCTCTAATCGCCAGACTGAGCTCTCTGCTGCGATTCCCTTTCCAGTCTGCCCAGTAGCACACTTTCCTCCCCCATCCTTCCCACGCTCTTTCTCCAAGGGAACGGTTCCCTTTATTACACTCCTTTCTAGGTTCAGTTGCTCTTTTGTTCACATGCATGGACGGCCAAAGATATGATTTTCATACCTATTCTTTAAGTGACAGAAAATTTTTGCTGTTTTTCTCCCCCGCTCCCTTAACACAAAAGAGCTGTTGCGTTACCTGAGAATAATGAGGAGCTCAGGCACGGTGGGGTGAGACACTGCCCTCAGGAGCTGGAGCTGAGCCTGCCAACCCTCCCAGCACAGGGAAAAAAGGGAAACGAGGGTCTTCCATCGACAAATAGTTCTGTCACAGGGAGAGAAGACTTTTCCTTTGTGTATAAAGCAGAAATGTAACCTCTAAGTGTCCCACACATCATACCTGTGTGTGAGCAGGTTGTGCCTTGGTAGGGTGAGGATGAAGAGAGAAGGATCACAGCTTGATCCCAGGGGGGGAAGGAGGAAATTATGTCCACCTCTGCTCTGTCCATCCCTAAAGCTATTGCCTCAGGGCCTTTCTTGCCTGGCAGGGACTGATTTAAGAAAATCTGCAGGTAAAGGAGGAGCATTAGGCATGAAATACAAAAAGCTGGAACCACCTTTGTGTACTCCTTTAGTAAGGTACAGCAGGCTTTGTGAGTACTTCAGGTTTACTGGCTGTCCACAAGTCTACCTCAGACAAGCTGTTATGGAGGTAAATAGAATAAGAATTGTTTCAAGGCCTGATTTTTGCTGGTGATATTGGAAGAGGAAACAGATTTGCTTCCCTGTAATAAAAAAATATGGCTCGTCAAGTCAGGTGTGCAAGCTGGGTGTGCTCGCACCCAGTACTTAATGGGAACACCCTGACTGAGGCAATCTGGCACCTCAAGTGGAACAGATAGCTGTGGGATGAAGAGCCGTCTTTGAAAACGTTTGAGACAGTGCGTCAAGAAGTGGTCTGTCAATAGACACCTGGTTAATATAGCAAATTGGTGAAATCTTTCAGAATCTTATAATGCAGTAAAAAATTAGCATTTATATATTGGAGGTCTTTGTAAATGAAAACACAAGTCCGTCTTTATCTACTCAGCTGTCACATTTTCTGCTCTCCCATCTCATTTCCATGTTGTCTAAGTACAGCTCTATATTAAGAGTTGTATCACTTAGCTTTATTTAATACTTTCCATTCATAAATCTCATAAAGCTCTTCACAAGGCACGGTGAGCATCAAATTGCTTTGAATGTGTGGTCATACTTTATTTAAAAAATAACCCCAGAAAGTAAAGTTGCTGCATTTCCCAGGAGTTCCCCCCACCCATGCTGCCCCGGGCTCGGCAGCCCACCCATCGGCCAGCCCAGGGCTTCCTGGGCAGCTTGTCCTCGCAGGGCCCTGACCTCTGCTAGCAACTGGGGTGTTGTGCTACAGACCTGGAGGGTCCCCCTGGCTCTTGCTTCTCTGTGGTGACCAACAGCTGCGCAGATTTGGCTGCTGGGAGACGATATGGGAGCTCTGGGAGATGATACGGGAGCTCTTCGGGAAAAAATGAACCAATGCAGCACATTGCAGATGGCAAATAAAAAAGTCTTTTTTTTTCATATTTCATTTTTATGGGGGGAAAAAATCCCTTTATCTTATATCTGAGTGAATATGGTATCACCTTCTCCCCTTTCCGTACAGAAAAGTGAGAGAGAGATAAGCACAAAGAACTTTATAAGCTACAGAGGGCTGTGGAATGAGGAAGAAACCTGGAGTTTTCATTCACCACTTTATACAATTGACATGTCTCCATTTACACTTCCCAAGAGAAATTGTTATCTGGAACAGAATAAATTCAAATATGGAGAAGTACCAGATGAGTATTAGCAGGTCACGTACTTGAAGGGGATTGGGTAACTGCAGAGAGCAGTTCTCAAACAAGCCATGAGTGGGCAGATTTTTATTACGAGGCTTTGATGCTCATCTTCATTCCCTTCTTATGATGGCCATCCACACATTTCGGTGGAGTAACTCTTCATTTTTATGAGATTGAGATCAGACTTGAACGCTCAGTACACAGAAATGCATCGGTGCTTTTGGAAGCTGCTCGAATGACACGAGGCAACGAAATGCATTTGTTTTGGCTGTTCTCAATTTCTGGGTGACTTATGGTTGCGAATAAGATCAGGGCTTAATAGGAAGTGGAGAAGTTGCAGGGTACTATCTGCTATATGTTAAAGTTTTCAGTAGTTTTTAACTGGAAAACAAGAAAAAGGGCCAAAATGAACGCCCCAGGTGATATTGGTACCATGGGGACAAAATACATATAGTTTGTAAAAGAAGGATATGCAGGATTACATCAGGTAAATCAGATTAATAAACACTGCACCTAAGATAGAAATGATGTATACCTGGAATGAAATTCTATAAAGACTTTACACCCATGTGTTTGTGTAGTCTTCACGACCGGGATAACAGCGTTACCCTTGTGCACAGGGAAGGGTGACAAATCAGCCTCTCAGTGCATTTGGTTTTGTTCTTGGCGGCGGGGAACAAATATTTTCTCTTCGTTTCCCTTCTGGCCATCCTGTTCTGGTATCCAGGTAGTACCTGAGAGATGCTGATAATCTCCCACCGTTGATAATCTCTCCACCCTGGGAGATTTACTATATGATTCTTCTCTGGCCTTTTATTTTGAATAATTTATCAATTTTATTTTTTTCTTTTTTAAAAAAAAGCTGCTCAACTACCTAAACATCAAATACATAACCTTGAAGTATGGATGTAGACAGTAGTGTTGTGGACTTTCACTTTTTGACTTGATGACAAAATACAACAATTAATCACTGCTTTGTAGCCTTTCCATGAAACTGTGGTTACTTGGACTTCTTACGGTTCCCCTTTTTTTTTCCCCAAAACATCAGAAACACTTTCTATATGTATATTTATAAAGCCTAGTATGAAAAGGGTTGGATAAATCTTACGTTTAATGGCAGATTTCATGGCTGTTGGATCATGAAAGCTAGAGCCGAGTTACAAGACAGCCCAGTGATCCTTACTGAGCAGCGGAGCAGTTAGTTTTATGTTATCACTCAATGAGATTTCGCAGAACTGTGTTACACTTTGGTACAGATGAATGACCTGTAGTGTTACAGAATTTGTGATGCTCTGGCTTTAATTAACCTCCTTTATGAGTGAAGCTGAACAAGAAAGAATACAGTCCTTTTTATAAAGGAATATTTTTACAGTCATTAAATACACATTAATACTCCTCATAATATATAATTTTGTGGGTGACATGGGCACTATTTCTACAGCTGTTCTTTTGAGAAAGAGTAAGTTTCTCTTCATTAAAGACTAATAAGTGACATTACATTTAAGTGCTTGCATTAGATATGCTTCTTTGAATTTAATGATGGGGCAATGAGGCCTTTAATTAAACAGTCAAAAATTTCTACTAGGAGAAACAAAAACAAATTTATCTACAGGTTTCCTTCTCAATATAAAATTAACACAGAACCCATCTGGTAGATAATCAATGCTTTTATCCCTAAAACTAAGCCTCACATGATTTTGTCTTTAAAAATTTGTTTCTCTCTTCTGAAATCCATAAAAAGGGATGAAGAAACTCGTCTCATTGGTAGGTGTAGAGCTCTAGTCATTAATGCCTGTCTCGTGCCTCTACAGAAGTTTCTTGCAGGAAGAGGTGGCAGAAGTACATACCTATTTAAGCATTTTCCTATACTCACACAAAGTTCTCTACTATAGATCAGTGACTTATAATAAACAGCATTCTGGTGTATTTTCTGGCATTCTATAAATACTTTTCATTTCAATTTCTTTTATCCAATCATTTAGAGCCCAAATAGATACTATAGACTATAGGTACTATTAGACTTGCGAAAGAGGCTAAAAATTGTCCAAGTTACCACATTATTGTGAACACAGTCACCTGTGGTGGACTTGGAATTTGAAATAAAAATCAAGTTAAGTGAATTTCATTATGTTTCTTGGTGAAATTTTCAGGTTTAATATAAAATCAGCAAAACTTTCTATACTCAGCAACAAGAGAAGAAAAAGTAGTTCCAAATGGAAAATCTGCTTGTTCGGTGACTTTAGATTTCAAAACCATCGCTCATATAAATTTTAAAATGTACTTTTCTAGTCGTTTTCTTTAATACAACTTAGAATCAAAAGTATTTATTACTGGACTCGGTCCACTTGGTCACTGAAGCTTCTCCTGCAGTTTTATTCTTCTGACTTTCCTACTTCTCCTCCTTCTAAGGAGCTGTTACCCTTTAGAAACTGCATGGCAAGAAATTGTGTTGAAAAGTAATCCAGGAGCTTCCCAGAACTGTCAGCCAGTGACAGCTGATGAAGTCTGCAGAGGAAGTTCATCTCCTTGAACACAAATGCTGATCTGAATCGCTCCGTTCCTTCATTCTACCGTATTTTTCTGTTAACCAAAATGGGATCCTACTGCTTATTTTTATCACTTTAAAATTCGTTTGATGAAAACGCAGCAGATGTTACTTATTTTACTCTCCCAGCTCCTATTTGCAGTATGGCAAGTCAGTTGCAATACTAATCCCTTTATTAATTTCTGTATTGATTAGCTGAACAGCGCTAAGTTTTGAGTGGCAGCCAGCACGCTTGTCAGATGGCTTTCCCCATGCTGTACCCTCTCATCCATGGACCTGAGACTTCACATAAATACGTGCAGTTACGCAAGTTCAAACAGGAACGCACAGATATTCCTCACTAACAAGAAAAGTGACGGGACATCCCTTAAGCTGGCATCTCCTGCCTTAATACCTTCACGTGGTTAAAGACATAATATGTTTTATGCACTTTCATACTAATTGAAAGCTCGATTTTTGCTGACTATTGAGCAGGCAAAGACATTCACTGAAGTAGCCTGGCATCTGAGAATCCAGTGTTTCTCTTCACTTGTCACTGAATACTGCTTAGCCTGCCTCTGGGCTTGAAATTCTTGAAAAATACCAAAGTTCTTATTTTTCCAGCCTGAGTATCGTTTAATCAGACCATGAAGAAGAAAAACAACACCATCAGCCAGAACAAAAGTATATTGTCATGTAGAAGAGCGTCCATAGTTCACAGCTCCATCTGCTCTACCAAGGAACATCAAATATTTTTCAAAACTTCTAAGCAATTAGAAAAAAAAATTATGAACTTAGATGGTGGCTAAGGCATCATTTCATTTTTAACATCAGACTTTAAACGGATTCCTATTATTATAACACCCAGAAAGCTAAAAATAGTACATGAATAGTAAAGAGATGCTGAAAATCAGACCTAATCCAGGAAAGAATTACATATGCACAAACATATTTGCACACAAGCAGTTGCAAGCTTATAGATTCCACCCTGAAAATGCGTATAACCATATTGAATTTTAACTTTTTTGGGAAGGTGACAGTTTTAGTGTATCACCTAGCAGTAATAATCTCCAGCATACATATATTTATTAGGCACACAGCTGAGGCCCTTCCTGAATTAGATTCCAAGCGAATACCTGTACCCCAAAGCTCCAGGACATGATTACTCCATCTGAAAACTAATTTTCTGCAATAACTGGAAATTCACCAGTATTCTGACAACCGCTAGCCGAAACTGCGACACAAATGCATTATTATCAACAGCTACTGTCACACTATCAAAATATCGTGTATTGTGTACTGGCGTAGCATGGTGTATTGTGCATCTATCAGTCCTAGAGGCATTCAGACATGCAGCTTGACAGTTCTGAAAAGAGAATTAGCCCCACTTAAAACAAAATTTAAAGTGTCACCTATTAGAAGTAAATAGAATAAAAATACTGAGAGACTACGGATGTTTGGTATTGGTCCTAAAGACATGAAGAAATGTGCAGAATGTAATAAAGAAGGAATCACAAAATGAAGGGCTTTTTAATTGTAACACAGAACCTCATAAGAGCTGTACTTTCTTGCTTCACACCCAGGTTGTAGAGAGGTCTGATCAGTCTATGCCTGGGAACCTAATGGCTGCAGGTGGCGTTTTTGGAATGTCTATGGTTTTTAAAGGCTCTGCTTTGAAAGGCTAAAAAAAAAATCAGAAACATAGAGCAAACAGAAGGGGTACATTATGTAGAAAACCTGAGAAAGAGCTCCAAGAAGTCTTAATGTGGACTCTACTGCACAAATATTGGAAAACTAGAAAATTATTTCTACATATAAACACAACATATATTCCCAATATAACAGGCTAATACATATATTTCCATGCTGAACATAGCTCCCCATGAGAGACGAGTCTAGTCTGTCCTATGCTAAACACATCTCTGCAGCGCTGCAGGTGTAGACAAGACACAGAACTGCTTTTATTATTTTAGGAATTTGTCTAATTTACAGCGCTCAGCTTCTTATAGGCTGGGCTACCGCTTAATTGCTAGAGCGAACATTTCCTTCTCTAACACTTCAGGGTGCTGAAAGCTGCTGTCAGACCTGCAGAAACTGTTGAAAATAACCGGGATTGAGAACTACTGAGCAAAGAGCTGAAAAGCATAGTTCGGGTTTGGGGGTATGCAGGACTCTTCTGAATGAAGAAGAAAATCGGTGCACTTCGTGTAAAACATTGTGGTATCTGTTGGCTTTACAAAACCACTGATATGCTCCTGCGGAGCTTCCTTGCTAAAGAAGAATTTAGTGTTTATCCGATGCAAAGGCAATGGCCTCTGCTCCGGCTGCTCTCTTTAAACATTCCAGGTCGTTTTCCCGCTTACTGCTCTTGCCAACTCATTTTCTGATTAGAAGATACTGTTCCGTTTACACTCTGCTGTTATCTTTTACTGGTAAACGTTGTCCAACGGGATATTCCCTGCTAAGCTAATGCTGTGCTCACGGTTCATCTTGGCTATAGAAACAGCCCGGACCTCTGTTTAAATCAAGGCTAACAGAAAATCCATTGGGCTTTTCACTGTAAGTTTGATCCAGTTCTTAGCTTCAGAGATGTTAGCAGTGTTAGTGAGAATAAATAAGGCCAGGGCGTACATGCAAAGAAAACCACGTCTGAGCCACATAATCCATAAAACACATTGTGTATGAAAAGAGATTAAAGACAAGGTGTAGCAAAACATCCAAGATCCAGCAGCAATAAAAGAGTTGACCTCACCATAACTCTGTCCACCTTCCCAATCAGGATTTCTGCATTGGCATCTAATTATCTAGCTCTTCATTCACCTCCCCAACTTTCCATCATGGAGGAGTCAATCGAGAGACTACCATTAAATGCAAAGTATGGATCTCATTAACCTTACCGGGACAGACACACATCTATCTCTTGTGCACCTCATTCTCTGTTGATTGTTTATATACTGCATCTCTTTCCTTCTGGTCTTGTTTTCCTGGTTTATTTAAAACATAAAATGTAAAGAGCAGCTACTCCATCACCCTGTGTTTTTGTACGGTATCTAAATCAACGGTGCCCTGCTGGGTTACTGCCTCTATCACTGCAATACAAATAATAATAATGATAATACTGATCGTATCATCTGGGCTCTGCCTCGTATAGAAGAGGACACTTAGAAGCCAGTTGCATAACAGCAATAAAGGTATCGTATAATAGATCTTCAAAGATACATCAATAATATATTTCAAATCACTGCTGCTTGTGCAGTGTTACGGCAAGGGAAACTGCTGGGGAAGAGGAATGCTCCGAAAATATCCATCATCTTTTACTGTCTGTGTAAATGTTTTGAAGATAGGCTGTAAAACTGCATTAAGTTTACAATAAATTTCGAGGCTCCTAACCTATTACAAAGTGCCAAATGCCAGTGTTCATCCACTAAGGCACCAGGCTGCCGTTTTTGTAAAGCTTTTATGCTTGCTTCCCCAAAGAGCAGCACCGCATTTCACTTTATTTCCCTTTATTTTATGATTTCCAGTCGCTGCCCAGTGGCAGGCTGGTTTGAGAGGAGAAGTAGGAAAGTCAGAAGAATAAAACTGCAGGAGAAGCTTCAGTGACCAAGTGGACTGAGTGAAGTAATAAATACTTTTGGTTCTGAGTTGTATTAAAGAAAACTACTAGAAAAGTGTATTTTAGAATATTTTTGCGTGCAGTCTGTGTGAATATCTCCCCACGGAGACTGGGAGATGCTGTATGTGACAGAGCAGATCACTTGGTTTGCCAGAGTTATTTAGAAGTGGGGGAAAAGCAGATATCTACCTCATTGAGAAGTTACGTCCCCTCTTACTGCTGATCTCTTAGCAACCCCGGTCAAGTTTTGCAAGGCTTTGCCATGCTGTGCTGCAGGCAGCCAACAAATATCATGAAGATCATCTAGAGAATGCAATAACAGGCTTCTTCCCTCTGGAGGACAAGGTTTGCAGGATAAGCTACAGACTAGCTGTATGCTCCCCAACCCTGTAGTCCTCGGTTGTATTTTGAGGGAGAATGCGCTGCACACTCAGTATTCTGGTTCCTTTAGTGTTCTTTATTATTCTCTGTCATCCACGGTGAAGCAATTTTTCTTTCTCTGGGAAGGATGAATACAAGCTGTAGAACTTACTACTTCTGCTACTAGGCAGATGTTCCCTTGAAAGCCGCATGTTGAGAAAGGACACTGAGCAGAGCCCTTCCCTACACCAAGGGGAGGGCAGGCAGAGAGTCTGAGTGAGCACGATTTGCTCACGAGCAGGGGCTGGGGCTGCACCCTGGAAAGGTGGCTGGGGTAGAGATCCATCTTTAGTGCAAGCAATTGTGTCTTTTGTTCTTTATTTTAATGCCATTTTCCAAAACCTTACCAGACGCTGCACTCCGTGCCTTTGCAAATACGGGTAAGCATACAGAGATAGCTAATTAAAAGTAAACAAGTCTATATTTAAGGAAGTTTAATCTAATAGACATTTAAATCAGCTTTCATAATATTGCCACTTGAAGGTTGTGCCATTTAGAACAGAGCGGGTAAGTACTGAAACCTAGTTACAGTGGGGATGGAGCTTAAAAATGTGACTACCAGCCCTGTGGAGAATTAAAGCAAGCCCAGGTAAGTATGATTGGAGTGCTTTTACATACACCAAAAGTGTGATTCGGTCGGATAATTGACCATTCTGTACATTTTGGCATTCAGTGACCTCCTGTTTATCTTTGCGGCTTAAACCTGTAGAGAGCAGATATCCCAAGGTGAAAAGGTGAGCTTATCAAATGCAAATTAGACATTTGCCCATGAAAGCATTTTGCTGCCCTCTAAACTTCCATTGAAATCCCAGTTCATTTGGAAGGTCTAAGATCTCATTATCTTGGCCATGCAAGGAGGAACAAGTTGATGCAAAGCAAAGGGCTCTGTTGGACTGCAAACAGGTTAGCTTATCTGGGAACACAAGTGGGTGATAAATCACTCAAAGCACCTAATCATTCTTTCTGTTGCTGTTCTGGCTAACAGAGAGGACTAAACCCAGCCGCCCATACCTTAGCTAGTTTTGGTACTAACTAAGTGGCAGAGATTTTCCACAAGGTTTCTCTTATCTGATGCTGATAGATGAGCACCTTTATCAGTGAAGGATAATGGAAGAACTCATCTCTTCTGCAAGTCACTTTTCTCCAGCTTTCTCAAAGCTTTCCTATTAACCTCTGATTTCTTGGGGACTAGACCTGTCTATGCTTGCCACTGAAAAGTGTGAGTGATTGAGCCCAACAAGCAGCTCTCTAGTTCTTTTCCTTAAATTAACCCAGAATACACCTGACCAGACCATGGTATGAAAATCTTGTCTCCTCCAGCACGTTCTCAGACAGGTGACACCAGATCTGTGCGTTCAGACGCAGCTACAGCTGCCTCACGCCCTACGTCTCCTGGCCTTGGCAATCTGTGACCTCCAGGACAACTTAGCTACCAGCCCTTCGCTGCTCCCTGTCAAAAAACTCAAGACCACTCGTCAGAATGGGTCGACAGCTTGGTCTAAGCACCGCTGTACCTTGCTGCATGTGTCAACCAGCACTATCTAATGCAAAATTGTTTATACCAGCTCTGGTGGCTGCTTCCAGACGGTGGAAGAAGATAAAAGGAGAAACACAGACCAGGTCAACAGGACCTGTGCAATAGCTTCTGAAATAGTGTCAACACCCACGCTTTTGGATCGGAGGCATCTGGTGATAAGAGAGCAAACCTGCGGTAACCTTCCTTCTCCAAGGGGGGGAGATCCCGAGGACAAGTAATTCCTCAATAATTTCTTCAGCTGGGCTATATTTAATTTCATTTTTTAATTACATCTCAGTTACATACATTTAAATCACTGTCTGTGTAACAAGCACTCTAAAAACAAGCAGAGACGCAATCTTTGAGAGAGATGTTTAATTTACACTTCAGCTACTCTTTTTGATGGCATTACTGACCCTGAGTGTTGCTCGAAACTCTGAAGGGTGGGTTTAATCAGACTGTGATAGTCTTCATTACTCAAGCCGTCTTGACCCTGATTTCACCTGATACCAACTTCGTGGCCACGAATGACCCTGTCCCAATATTTGCAATGAATCATGAAACGTGTGTAACAAATTGTCATGAATTCTTTGTGATGTTTTTAAAGAAAGTAACAGACCTGTTTTCGTAAGATAACTGAATAAATAGTCAAGTGACACGGGTAACATCACTGTTTACAATGCTCACAGATTGATTTATTATTTTTTTTTTTTAAACAAAGCAAGGAAATAGAAGGGGATGAAGGAATGTTATAAGAAGTGCTAGAAATGAGTGAGTTTATCTTTTTTGATCAAAAGCACTCTAAGATTTTGTTTACTGTGCTTTCTTTTTTGTTTTTAACCCTAAGAACTATATCAGACAGATAAACACCACAACCTATTTTTGCTCAAAGTTTCTGGTTTTACCCTAATTATCATAGAAACATTGTTGCTCCATAGCTCATACGTTAAGTGATTGGTTTTCACTGGGATGACCAAAGAGATGATACTTCTGTAAAGAAAGGTGTTTAGAAGGAGTTTGCAGAATAATTGTCAGCTTAAAACTGAATCAGAGCTTTATAATCTAAAGCTGATGGTAGGCTTGATTTTACCTGTTTCTAGGTAGTATCAAGTTTGGTAACGATTAAATTGTATTTCTTTAGTTTTGTGCTAATTCTGTTCCTAGGACGTGGTTAGAATGAGCTTCTGGTGGATATTGGTAACGAATATCAATCTGCATCCCACAGAGTGGTTTGGATTTAAAGTCTTTCTGGAACACCATGGAAGAAGGAAAGCCGTAATTCAGAGCACAGTCTCAGATTTTAACAAGTATGTGTCAGATCAGTACTGAGATTAAGCCCTAAATCTAACAGAATTATGCATCAATACCTCCGTCTGTCCAACGCGTTAGAAATACCTAATGGTAAGAAATCCCACACACTCCCCTTTTCACCTCTGCAATCGCTAGATTGCTTTCTGGGTTGCACGAATGTGAAGTCAGATGATCATCATAATGATAATAATATTAATAATAATATTAACAATAATAAATTATTTCGATGGACCAGCTCATGCCTACACTGGATTTAGGGCTGGATAGGGAAATAGTTATTCACACCGTAAAGAAGCTGTTCGTTTGAGGAGCCCTAACAGGACACAAACTAGGTACATCTCCGTTGTGACAGCTGATGGGATGCCACCGCTGTGCTTCCCAGTGCACCTTGGGAGCGAGCTTGTCCGGAAGCTCAGAACCTGGAGTTTTGCTACTTTTTAGATCAAAACCAATTGATTTAGAAACTAATGTCTGAAGCAGAGAATAAAAGTCATCATAATGATGAGAGAGTCACTGAAACATCAACACCAAAGAAAACTCCCCATTGCAGCGGAGGTGTTGGGAAACATTTTTAAAAAGTGGAATCATAAGAACGTCGCTTTCATTGGAGAGCATGAGAATGCTTTCATATTGTCTCCATATTATTCATTAAAACCCCTCCCAAACCAGAAGACTTTTTTTAGTGGAAATGGAAGCTACCAAAAATATTTCAAATTAACCCAACAGCTAATCTTGTGCTGAAACTTTTTTGCTAAATTGCGGTTTAAAAAAAATGAAAATAAAGATTTAATGAAGTGAAACAACGGAGTTACTGATCATTTATTGGCATACAGATAATTTCGCTTTTATAGTCAAATTAGATCCTAAAACATATTTTGGGATATCAAGTTTCTTAATAGGCTTCTGTGTCAATGGTCTATGTGGAAAACTTGCTGCTGCTTCATCTTCTCCTGGTACTTCTGAAGTTAACAAGAGGGGATTTCTTCCTTGACAAGAGACAAATAGACCTTTCAAACTCATTTTATTCTCTCAAACTGTAGCTTAGTTTAGTTCAATATTTTAACCTAAATATACCCTAAAGCCCAACAACAACTAAAGTGGGAGCGTGACAAGCCCGCCTTGATTTTTGGAGGGACCTTTTTCGGCTGTCACTGCAGTGGAGTCGAGGCGCGAAGGAGGATTTAGGTTAATGGCTGTATTGAGACAGGAGGCAGGAACTAACAAATGGAAGCAGAAACTGAAGAAGGCAGTATCATTAGGTCATAAAGCAGAGGAACAAAAGGTAATTAGGGGAGGAAATGTGAAAAATGACCATGTAATCACACTACAACCACCTAGATATGCCTCAGAAAAAAAACACCCTGTGTATCAACGGCAAAGACAGCTAGCGTTAGGTTCGGGGATCTAGAGGGGATTTGCAGGGATGTAACAAGCTGCGGCTGAACTGCTTCACTCCCAGGTCTTCCTACAATAATTCAGTCCAGTTTGGAGGGTTAGAAAGCCCCCTTTTTAGGACATCGCGGGTTTTCCATTTTCCCTGAAGGTGAAAGTACGAAGCTCCCAGCACTGGTCAGAGAACACCCTCGATTTGGCAGGCTGGATACAACATCCTTGATCCCAAGCCCGTAACAATCAGCAGAAAGATTCCTGGAAGATTTGCTGGATTTCAGACTATCCTCCTCGTGAAGTGCTTGATCCTGCAAGGTCTGAATCTTGCTTTTGCGATAAAAAACTTTTTGTTTGATTCATTGAGCAGTTTTGCACTTGGAGCTCAATCCAAAGCCTGCTGAAATTAATAAGAAGCTTTCTGTTGACCTTAACAGGGTTTGGATTATGCTTTATGTGAAAACCAGTTCTCTGACTTAACCAAGGAATATTTATAAAGTAAAAGCCAAAGGAAACTTATAAGAGAAAAATCTTTCATTTCATGTAGTATCAGTTTTAGTGCCAAAAATATAATAAAAAATCCTGCAACATTTTTCTCTATCATCTTCTTCTTTACAGGCTTCATGAACCTCATCTAAAAGGTGTTCCAGGTAAAAAGTATTATCATTTTGATGAATGCCAGCCCTTTGACACGAGGAAGAAGCCTTTTATTCTCTGACAATGTCCCTGCCAAGCTAAGTAGAAGATGTAGGCAGAAAGCTTTGGGGAAACCCTGATGCTGATGAATCAGGGCTCCCTCCTGAGAAGCAGCCTGATGATACCTACCATCTAAACAGTTTAGTACCTTTTCAGCAGATATAAGAATCAGGTTTGCCTTTTTGTAAGATTTTTAAAGGCTAAAGGCAGAACCTGGCTCTTCACAGAAGGAAAGAAATCTGTTTCCCATATATGACTCTTCCTTCCTGTATTTTCACCCTTAAACCCCTGAGCTCGCATTCTCTTGTGGCCTCGTCTAAGGGATAATGCGGCAAAGTGCCACCAGTTGTGGCGGGTGGGGTGGTGAAGGTGTAGACATTGCGTCCTCAGGAGCTGGGGACTTACAGAGCTCCTCAAGACTACACGGACTTCCAAAAGTAAGTCAGAAAACCCACTTTTGATTATGCACTTTCAGTGCTTTATATTTCTGATTAACCAGAAATACTGTATGGATGACCCCTTCCTTAATTTGGGATTGCCTTTTTGCGTTATGTGGACGTTGATGACGTCCAGAACAGTAGAGGAGAAGTGACAGTAATGGAAAATATTAGCCAACAACAACCACAACCAAAACCCCAAATGCCATTTAGTTTGATTTTTCGCTTTGATTTTTGGTTAGTTACATTTTTTTTCTGTGTTCAGCTCTATCCCTATCTAAAATTAAGTGCAGCAGCTGTTTATGACAGATTATTTGTGTGAATATAGAGCCTGAAAGCCTTTACATCAAACTGAGGATTCACGATGCCAGGCACTGAATAAACTTACTTTCCTATTAGGAAAACCTTGTATGTAAAGTGTAGCCAGAGAGAAAATTAGTTTCCATCCTACATGTTCATTGTCTTTGCATATTGTTACCAGATAACATAAATAACAACATATTCTTTATTTTTTCCCCACGATAAGTGAGAGGCTGTCCCAGCCTGAAAGGTTTACATTCTAAACAGATGTCAGGCTGTGATATGGGAAGCAGAGCTACAAGAAATTGAAGCGAACTTTGCAAAATACCAAAACATCGCTGCCACATAGGACACGTTTTGTATCAAAATATGTGGGAAAAATTATTTTTCTATGCACTGGTAGTCAGAAATAACTGAACTTCTAGTCAACCAGAAATAACTATTTAAAAAAGCCAGAAAAACAGGTCCGTCCCTGTGCCTGGTTCCATGTCGACTACCCTTTTGTCTGGCCGGATTGCCTCTTGGTAGAGCTTGGTGTCATTGCAAGAAACATGGTATTTCCCTTGGCCTGTCAAGTAGAGTGCATATTAGAGTTTGTTATTAAATATTTTGGCTGCTCTATCTGTGTTTCTTGTTTTATCCCCAGCTTGGTAACATGTCGCATATACTATATTATTACTGACTTTAAAGCACACAACAAGATCAAGCTTTGAAAGAACAGTTTCTTTTTGGAAAGCGGAAAATTGGCAGGAGAAATCACTTCTGCTTTCAGAGGCAATGGCAGAAGCAGATGCCGAGTGCATATTGTGCAAGGATAGCGAAGCAGAAGCAGTTGGAAGAGAAACTAATACAGAGATCACACATAATCTGCAGAGTTTAGGAAGCAAGAGATATACACTGCCCAGCTACTGCTCAAAGCACAAACTGAAGCAGACAAGGTGAAGGAAGGAAGAGAGCAAGCTGAATACTTTAATCACTTTGTGTGAAGAAAGCTTGCTATATAGGTGCCAAAAGCGTGGATCTTTAGAAAGTAGAAAATTGATTACGAAAAGATAAGAGTGTGCTAGCTTAAAGAAGGGAACTTGGATACAAATGAAACAGGAATCATTGGTATGAAATTGTTTGTCATGGTGGGAAGGAGACTTTGCACAAGGTAATGAATCAAAACTTCAAAGTCCAGGACAAAAACAAGGAAAGAAGAGACCAATTACAGCCATCAAGAAAAGCTCATTAGAAAAGCTTGACTACATACATCAGAATTTTTAAATCTGAGGGTTTTAAGTTAGTGAGGACTTGGGTGGCTGAACTTCAAAGAGTTATTAGATCTTCTGAAAGGTTCAGGCACAGTCACCGTGTCTATGCATCTGCTTTTCCTCTCATTATCAATACCACGAAGCACAAACAATTCCACCCACGATAAAAGAGAAATATCTGACCCAATATTTGGTGTACCACTGGAATGGCTCAGAAGGAAAGGTACATTCGTCTGGGTTTTTTTAGCCGGTAGGATTCCTGCAAAGGAGCGACGCTAACCTGAGCTCCTGGAGGAGACAGCAGCTCATACCAGCAATCACATCACCTCTGCAATTCCAGCTGTTTACTGCAAGGGGGTGTCTGTGGTGGCATTGACTGGCTTCCTGTTACCTAGAGTGACGTGCACAACCTCACCTCCAGCAAAATAACTGCAAATGTCTGTTCTGAATATGCCCGTTCCACTTTTTGCAGCTTCCCAGCAGGAACCAAAGACACATGACCCTGGGATGGTCCCTCTAACTAAACCTCCTGTCCTAAACAGCGGCTCAGCACCTGTGTCCAGTGGGAATCCCCGAAGCTGCCAAATGTGGAAGACACTCGTCCTTGGGTCAACTTCAGGAAAAACATTTGGATATGCGTGAAATTGGGTTATTCTGCAGGGGAACATGAGCACGGCTAGGAAGGATCAGTGCATTCATTAAGTCTCAGAGTCAAGAACTAAGGCACTAAACCAAGAAGTAGTAGTGGGAGACAGAATGTTTGCCCACATTGCCCACACAGCTTTTTCTTTTAAAAATGCTTTAAAGAGCTTATTTCTACACACCCCGGATCCTTAAACTCTAATTAAAGGCTTCAGTGTTTAAATAGTATAAGAGTAACAAATACAAAATGGCTTGCTATGATTAAGTTACAGGTGTAGCAAAGCCTAATAACCTTGTAAACGGAGGAGTGAGAAAAAGTCAGCCAAATATTGTAAAATATTTTCCTCATAGTTTATAATAATCCTTCTAGAAGCTTGAAATCTGTTTGCTTACCAAATATTCATTAGCTAATATTTGTACAGTGCTTCGAAAATGTAAAGTACTAAATATGTGCTAATTATAATTACTTACTATCATCAAACTCTTTCTTCTCTTTGTTCTATGTGGCTGTGTCTAAGCAGAGGCACAAGGGGTGCAGCCCTGGAAGTATCTTTGCCTCTTATAGGACTGAATTGAAAGTATTTTTTTCCTGGGGATAAAGAAAAGGAGAATAACCAGGACAGGCTTGCAGAGGGATGGGAGAGGTAGAGTGTAACAGCTTCAGCTTTTTGTTATATTCCTGTTCACAAGCCTTATCCAATGCTGTACATATATCATGCTCCATATGGAAGACAGGAGTTGGGATTAATGCCCTGTTTTCCAAGGGACAAATGATGGCCTTTTGAAAGGCTGTTCAGACGCCTCTTTTCACCCCTGTCTCACCGAGGAGGATGCTGTGAAGGTGCAGGAGCTGAGCCCCTGCCCTGCCACCGGCCCTGCTGGGCGACGGTTGCTTCTGCCAGCGATGATTCCCGAGAGCAAGCTGTCCTGCTCGTCTCTAACACCTTCCCCACACAAACAGCAGATTGCATTGCAGCTGTCTTTTTGATATAGTAGAGAGAGAGAGGGGAAAAAAAAAAAAAATCCCATTCTACTAATGTTGGAGGTTTTTTTGAGATTGCTTGGCAATAACACACATGGGCCTGCGCGCCCGTCCTCCTTCCCTCATTGCTAGCCCTGCTCAACGCAGCTGCTTCTGCAGGCCTTATTTCTTCTGCAGTCCCTATTTCCCCAAGTGATTCAGTGTTTTGCTCCCGCTATCTAAAATTAAACTTTCCCATCACCATTGTCTGGCAGCCCCGATCCCGGCTGCTGCCAGCACCACACACTCCGCCACTCCTTCCTTCCCTTCCCAAGGGCTTAACTCAAGTGCTTTTTGCTTTCGGTGTGCTTTTCCTGGCAGGATTTTAATGAACTAAATGCCACGTTTTTAATTTCAACAGGCATCTACACACTTAAAGAAAGAGGCCAGATTGATAGGGCTGGAAAACGAAGCCTTCTGCAGGTTTGCAGAATGGGGAGAGGATGGAGAGCTTTTCCCACGTGCCATGCAAACCACCGAAAGCCTTGGGAGGAGACTGACCTTCCCACATTTAGCCGTGGCCAGTGTCACTCACTTTGCTGCTAGAACAGCGTGGTAGTTTTGCGAGGAGGAAGGGGGTTTCTGGGTTTTCCTTGTCTGTAAAGGGTGTTTTGTAGTTCTTAGCAGGACATTAAATGGATCTACTCTGTGCATGCATCTGTACCGTGCTTTCTTTCTGGCTCGTCTGGCATGAAGTGACACAAGAGCAATACTTTCTATAAATAACTTCCAAAAGGAGCTACTAATTATTAATGCAGAGAATTCCGAAAGAGAAAGAAAACAGTGTTTCACAGCAAGAACTTTTAATGAGAGTGCCATTAAGGCAATCAGTCTGCTAACCACAAAGTGAATTGTACGCCAGCCTCTCCATTTTTTTTCCCCTCTCTGCTGAAATCACAACTGCCTTTTTGGGTGTATCTCCCCAAATGGTGGTCCATCACCCCCCAGATGAACCAGAAGGATGGTGGCATACAAGAGGGTTTTTTTTTTTTGAATGGCATGTTTGCCTGAGAAGCCCACCAGACCAGGCAAGTGTGGGGTTAATTTTGACCCATTTTGACCCCTTGCAGTTGAGACTGGTGGAGAACCCTCAGACCTTTGAACATGTCAGCCAGCTTACACCTGCACCAGGATCATGCTGCTGGCTTTGGTGTCAATGGCACTCTCCACCAAAAGCCATGCAGCACTTGGGCAAGCGCTGAGCATCCAGGGTGAGACCATGAAGTAAAAGCAGCTTACCCGAGTGCAGGGAGTACCTCCACCGCACAGAAGACCTCAACGTTGCTATGTACAATTCTAAACTGCCTTCTTGTAAACTGTAAAACTGTTCAGAAAAATTATATTACCAACAAATGTATTTTGCAGAAACCCAGGGCAAACACATTTACACTAAAAAAGAAGAGTCAGACATTCTCTGTCTAATCAACACCTGATTTCCAGTATTTTACAGTGTTAAATATTCTTATTAAGTGTATTTTTCTCTAAATATTTGTATCTTTTCAATGAAAATAGTGATTCATCAAGATTAGTTTTAAGCACAATCATGCTTTTAAAGTCATGTGTTAAGTTATGGTCCCAACTCCTTTAGGGATTTAACATCCGTAAGATGTGCAGAGGTAAAAATCTGTTTATAACACTAACTCAAGATTGAGGAGAAAATAAAAAAGAGATTGTGGGAAAAATAAACTACATACCCACAGAGTGGCATTACATGAAATTAAATAGTACAGGTATATGGCATTTTAATAGTCGGTCTGGGGTGTTTTACCACAGCTTTCCAACCAAGATAGAGTTTCCAAATGAGGAAATAGGAAATGGCTTGATGTCCTATATACTTTAAAGGTTTAAGCAGTTTATTTGCAAGACACTTTTTATTACTCTGTTTTCTTGTAGGTGGACGAATACTGAATGTGTTGCAAGACAAAAGGTCCCTGCTGGTTGCTGATTTTTGTCAGTTTTGGAGCGTTCAAATTTCTTTATAATTTCTGATGTTCTTGTGAGACCTTGCTGAATTAAAAAAAAAAAAAAGCTTTCACCTCTTACCAAGTGATTTCTGTTATTAATATTTCACAACTGAGGTCTGAGGATTATGAACCTTCTCTCACTGTAGTATTAAACAAATATTTTAAGAAGCGTGGTGGTTTTGCCAAACAGAATATAAACTGATGAATGACTTAATCTGACCTCAGATGGGGCAGGTTATTAAAACAGAAGTCACATTTGTTTAGAAGGGAATGAGGTAACAGAGAGTAAAGGAATGGAGGAGATGTGGAAAATCCAGAGGGAAGGCTTTCCTTTTAAGATGAATATACTGTAATGGAAAGGAGAAAACCCTTGAATATTAGCCCTAAAACCTGAAAGTCTTCCTTGACAATGACTGAGAAGTCCTATTCAGAATAAATGAGGCATTAAAACACATAGTGACATGTCAACTCTTCTATTGTTTCTTTTCTTAAGATGCTGCTTTTTGATGGTCTTTAGCATCTGGATGGTGTTTTGCCATGTGGGCAGGTGAGTCCAGAGGAGCAAAACTGACAGTGCTGCGTGCAGTCCAGGTGTGGTTTCTGTCACTCCCAGGACAGCCTTTTGTTGGCAATGGAGATGCCAGCCTTCTGTCAGAGGCTTCACCGTGTACTTTTTTGACTACTGGACCAGTAAGTGGCAATAATTAAAGGAAAAACGTCTTGGGAGAAAAAGCCTTGAAGGGAAATTTAGAACAGGTGAGAGATACACAAGAAAAGAAAGTGAGGACAAAAGATTAGGCAATTTTTTTGCTTTGCAACACATAATAGAGAAGCGGCAAAGAAATACAGGAGGTTGTTTAGGTATATTGCCAGAGGAGTTGAATAGAAATAGAAAAAAGGAAGCTTTGTTACTGGTGCAGCTTTACCCAGGGTAAGTTTTGAATTGGTCATCACAGAATATCTTGTGGATAATATAATGTCTTTTGAAAAAGAGCAGTTTTAGCAGAGAAACAGTGTGTCAGAGATCCTGGTTGTGAAGGAAAGGCTAAGAAAATAAATTGCATTCTCACTGCCAATAAGAAAAAAAGAAGACTTCATAATAACTTAATTAAGTGGTTATAAATAAGTGATGAGGAAAGTGAATATGATCAGTCCTCGCATTCTTAGCACATTGGCACCAAAACTCCAGTGGGAAAAATGCCTTCCATATACGCACCTGAAGCAGTGCAAGGAGAATATGAAAAATTCAGAGCAACTGAATTGAAAGCATCTATCTTTCTGCATGGACGTCTTTACAATTATTACAGACCTAGCCTCTGTGTTTCCTTCCAAAACTGAAAATCCACTGTAAAAGAACTTTTTACATAATCCCCATGGTGAGGCCCAAACTAATCTTGTGCCCAAATCAGAACTATCCAATCAAAGGGAAGTAAAGAACTTCACATATCATTGAAGCAAGAGCAAGTGGAAATATTACTGATTTTTTTTTCCCTGAAACTCTCTGGTATTTTGATGCAACGCCATGCCAAGAAATAGACATGTCAAGAAGTGTACAACTAGACCGTAAATAGCCTAAGTATAGGAAAAAAATCTCACGTAGTGGTCTAAAAAAAAGAAATATCTCAGTTTTGCACACAGAAACAATAGTCACAACCAAACTGGGAAGTGAGGCATTGAAGTATTATCCCAATCACACCAAACACCCGAGTCCTAAGAGTGATGTTAACTTCCATGGTGCAGGACAGAGGCTCCAGCAGCTCACCTGGAGCAAAAGCATTCAGCCCTACTCCAACTTCATCTCTGAGCTCCACCGACTCTTTCCAGCCCAGCCTTGCAACGACCACTTTTCGACATGGAAACCGCTCTCTCGCCTTGTTGTGTCTCCAGATTTGATAGACAAGGGCTGAGGAGGAGGAGATCAGGAAGGCCACAGAGATGGCTGGCACTCGCGGTGGGTCAGAGAAACCCACCAGCTGGGAAGTCACAGACAAAGGAGGCTCTGGGAAGGAACGGGAAAGGTTATCATGGGGCATCCCGCACACGAAGGATGAGAGAGAAGAAACCAACCGTGTCCCTCATCCCTGCTGGCAACGGCT
Organism: Leptosomus discolor; assembly: GCF_034619465.1. Lineage (NCBI taxonomy): Eukaryota > Metazoa > Chordata > Aves > Leptosomiformes > Leptosomidae > Leptosomus > Leptosomus discolor. The sequence continues at coordinate 3,138,160 of NC_141399.1, forward strand.
CGGCGGTGCACAAGTTTCTCCATCCCAAGGAGCCATTATCCTTGCACAGACAGCACTTTCTGTCCTTCTCATAACAGAGTTCAAAGAAACCGTTGTAAAACCAGGAGACAGCACTGAAACGCCTTGTTCAGATTAGAGAGCGAGTGTGAGGTGTGCCTACGGTCGCAGGAATAGTTTCATCTGCACTTTAAATGAAAAGTTACTGGCTTCAGTTACTGATTGCACCAAAAAGCAATTATTGTAACTATGCAACCTTCTTCTCTGGTTGCTCTCAGAACTGACCAGTCTGAGTATATTGAGCCTTAGGATAAGAAATTACACGCTTCCTTCGGAAAAGATGAAATACCTCACATGCAGTCATTTTTGTGCTTTTAAAAGTGTTAGTTCACAATTAAAATAAGCCCATATCTACTTATTTTCTCTCTATTCCTACAGGATTAAAAAGGTAACTTGGGGACTCGACATAAAATTCCACTCAGTTGCTACTTGGCAAAAAAAAAGAAGTAAGAAACTCTATTAATTCATTAAATTTAATCTGAAATTCATGCAGAAAAAAGTTGATCATTCACTAGATAAGGTCCTATTTCTGAGGTCCAGAAGCCTCTAGCAAAAATGAGTAGCTGCAGCTCAGCTCATCTTTATTTCATTGATCTCTAGCTGGACTGTTTTACTGCATCACTTTTAGTTGTAAGGACTAGTCCTTATCACTTTACATTAGCTCTCAAAAAAATTTTGATTTTTGTAAGGTAAATTGTACTTTTCTGGTCTGTCAGCTGACTGTCAGGAGCTTTCATCCACACGTCTAAATGCCATTTAGTTAGGGTTTCACCCTTAGGTAAAGAACTGGATGCGATGAGAAGGTCACTTGCCTTTTGATTTTAAAGTACCATCTTTGTCACTGTCTCTCAGCTGAATTTTTTGATGAGGGTATACGTGAGCACGGCGAGCATGGTCTTTGCAGACTATTGAGGTGTTATACTAGTGATTATTTGGACTTGTTATGGTTTCCATACATGAAGTCCACAGCTGCTACAGCTGAGTTTAGTTGATGGCCTTTTGAGAAAACAACAGCAAAAAAATCTGGTTATTACCATCAGCCACTCCCCTGCACGGGTAAGCTTGAATCGTGCTGCAGACACAGACAGGAACACGTCCAGTTCTTCCTAGGTCATACCAGCAGCGTGTTTGCTCCAAAGTAGCTGGCCAGACTGGGCAGGATCCTCGGGGAAGTCAGTGTGTCACTTCTACCCAGGTTCAGACTGGCCACTCAGTAACAGAGGAAAAGAGTCAATGGATGGTCTTCATCCTGGCCCTGTGCTGGTAACGGAGCTCGTACGGCCACGTTCCCATAGTTAGCCCATCTTGTCGGTCTGTAAACTGCCACCCTTGGTAGGTGCCTGTTGTTGGCAACGCAGCCCTCACACAGCCCTGCCGCCTCTGTGGTTCATGACGTTGGTGTTGATAGCAAGAAACTAAAACATTCAGACGTGGTAAGACTCTAGAAAGAGCTAGCTGGTTTCTTCAGCACAAGGAGAAACAAAACATACACCTGCGAGATGGACTTGGAGGTGGGAGAACGAAAAGAAAAGCAGATGTGGACGCTCTAGGCATTTTTTCCTAATTACTGTTAATCAGTTATTTGCTCTCGTAAGCTTGAGCAGTTCGATGACACATCTGCCTTTACTGAACCTTGCCGCTTGCACTTCACGCAGTCGTACAAATCAGGGTATGTTTTCCTACTTTGCTTCTCAGCTGGCCATATTTAAGCATGAAGCAGTAAAACGCAAAAGGTCTTTTACAAAACAAGTACTCGTGCTGCTCTTCAGCAGCCCGAAATGAGCTGCTGAGGGGTCCACACGGTGGTTTTCACGATGTGGTTCACGTGAAAGGCAACTCCAAAAAGCAAATGTATTTCCAGTAGGTTAAACTCTTTGTGAAAGTGGTTTATGCCTCAACTTGGAAAATTCTTGAATGTCTACAAATGTTAAAATGTTGAAAACACTGATTTTAACAACACTGACTTTACAAACTGGCCAACAGTGGCAGGACCCAAAGATCTCTGCAGAAAATGTATTAGAAACCTGCCTAGTTAGCATAAACGCATTATTCAAGGACTTGGCTCTTCAATCATCACCAGTGTACTTTACCTCAAAACAAAAAATCTATGAAAAGACAACCTGTCACTCACTGACTTACAGTCATACTAGTACATGATAAATTTATTTGTACAGATGTTAGAAGCAGAAGTTCTGGAAGTGTACAATATACTTATTTTAAGGTTAAAAAACTTGTATCCTCACACCTGGATGAAAAATACAACCTTATGGCAACTGATTGAAGAAGATAGGGGCTTGTGAACATTGCAGCGTATCAGCTGAATCAATACTGCTTCAGTTAAAGCAAGTGAGTCACGTGGACAGTAAACCTATGAAAATGATTGAGAATCTGGTTCATCCATTCATAAACAGAAGATATTTTTTTCTTTTTACAGTTTAACACACAACAGCATTAATGCAAGTCTGACTATTACTGCAATGCTGACAAAACAAGATGACAGCATCATTAATTGGAAAGAAAAAGACAGTGCTTGCCAGCCTCCGCTGTTGCTTTCAAGTTGTGTTGCTACCAACCAGATCCACCTCACCCAACTCTTATTCCTCAGCATTTGGGTCGATTTTTCCCCCATGATTACCCAGCAGAAGCTGAGAGCGGGTCCATTGACTTCAAATGGGCTACACCGGAGTGAGGATCTCCTGCAGAGAACACCAGATTCCCATTTTCCACAGGCTACACAACCTATTTCTTCCCAAATACCCAATCTGCTCTCGTTGCACCGGTAGCTGCCCAGCCGCTCACTCGTAGTGCGGCTCTAAGGTTTCTGCCAGACAATAGAGACAATGACAGAGAGGGCTGAGTTTGGGTTAGTGTATTTTGTCCAGAGCAGCACAGAACACGTTGAGATGGTCTTTTCCTTTCAGCTGCTCAGCAGATTCCATTTATTTTGCTTTTAGAGAGATGCTCTGTAAAGATCGCAAAAGTAATTTAAGGTTACCAATACTTTCCTTTGTTGTGCTGTTAGAAAGGGACTGTATTGACACGTGCAAACAAAGAAGGAATAAGCTACCTGATGCCCCACTGCAACCCTGTGCCTCTTTCCTGCTGGGTATTAGCCTATTATCTTTATCTTCACCTTCGCAATTGTATATATTTGGGCATTCCCATGTTTAATCTCCAAATTGAAAAATAAATGGAGGAAATTTCGATATTGGCAAATAGTGTAAATTCCAGGGGACTGAATGCTTACATGAGGTTTCCTCTCACTACTTTCCAAGTGTTATGAGCTGACTTAAATACAACTCTTACCATATTAAAGTCCAAGGGAAAGTGTGTTATAATCAAAATAGACCTTTGTCTCCATCTTTTTGACGGGTGACTCCTACAGCTGTTCACATAAAATGATCATTTCATGCTTTTCCACTTGAATGAATACAGAGCAAGTACGCACTTTGAGGTAAAAAAAAAAAAAAAAGCAAAAGAAAAGCTCAGATGTGTTTTCCTTAAGCTGGTTTCCATCAGCTGGCAAACAGATCTGTTATTATTTCTTCAATGTAAGTCCTAAATACTAGTGTAAATAGTAACATTTCTATGGTGTCTTAGAAACAAACAGTGAATGAATTGGAAATGGGCTACTATCAAAACATCAAGATTGCAGACCAACCCAGGAAACGTACACATAGATGGTACGGTAACCCACTTTCACTGAGGCTCACAAAGCTTGTTCAGCCCCATGGGAATAAAAATTCACCAGGTGTCACTTCACCTATACTCAAAAAGATATCCACAGTATTTTCAAAAGGGAAACTAGTTTCCTGAATGTTGTATAAATATTACAGCACAGATTATGTATATATTTTGGAGATTTTTCACTTAACCGCTGCTGTAATTTTTCATGTGATAATAAAAACATAAAATGTGTAAATACCTTGCAAAAATGCTGACTTACCAAGACCAGGAAGAATATCGTATCTATGCCATCCTACTAAGTATTTGCAACAGTGATGATGTGTACTGAAAGTACGTATTTGTCCAGCAGGGTGTGACATAAATGAAAAAATTATATCTAAGTGCTGCACGAGCAATTACATGTAGCCTTTGATATATATGGCTTCCATGGATCTGACAATTTCTTCATCTGTTTTTCCCTTGAGGTTTAACATGGGAAAATGAGTGGTTGGATTTGGATGACACTCACTTATCTGAAAGGTTGTGTTAGGTAGGACTCTAGACATAAAACGGCTTCCCACCATATTTCCACCCTTTTAGTTGCTGCACTTCAGTGATAGCTGAGATTTCTATAAAATTATAAATAATGGCTTACAATTCCATGGCACTCTTCAATGGGAGACCTAAATGCTCTTTACAAATAGCACAGAATTACTGTCCCTATTTTACCCATGGGAAAGGTCAGACCAAAAATCTGAGGTCTTCATGAATTAATTAGCATGAACGAATCATTACGTACAGAAATTTATATATATACACACATACATGTATAAAAAAATTTATACATATTTTAGCTAAAATGTTTTGTATTGGTTTTGCACAGTACCCAATCCAGGCTGCAGTGGTATCCCCGACTACAGGATGACCTTTTATTTGGATTCTTACGGTCCAAAGACAACATTGTCTAGAACTAATCCATAATACTGCACATGGACAAAAGAAATCCAACCCTCAACCCCAAGGCCCCACAGCAACGATATTAAATATTATTTACCAGATGCTTTTTCCTTCATACTTCCTACCGTAGGTGGACTGGATTATCACAGTAATGCTTTGAATGCTTAATTTCAGGATGCAGGTGTTTCTTTTCAGAAGCTCACTTATTAAGGTTGCCATTCTGAAGATGAAAGTGAGACATGAAACATTTTCCTTTTTTTTTTTTTTTCTTTTTTTTGGTTGCAAAGTCTCATTTCTCAAGAGATCATCCCATTTGGGAGGTGTCTGATTCACTACAAATGATAGCCCCTTGCTTGAAAGAGAAGCACTCAGGTAAGGGGAAAAAAAGGATAAAGAATAAAGAAGGCGTATAAGGCGCAGTTCCTTTTATTTTAATTAATCAGTATAAAAATTCATGTAGAATTTAAAGATTGAAGCAGTCTAATGTGACAGAATTAATAGACACAATCAGATAATTACTGCATTTTAATGAATATTAGAATATCAAAGATTGAGGCCTTGAAGTTCACTTTATTTCTATCGCTCTCCCCTAACATTTTAATTTTTGCTGTGTGTAAACTCAGTGGAATGCATTCAAGAGCAGAAAGCCAGAAGCTGGATTTGCAATATCGCTCCGGTCCTATCTGAAATCTCATAGAAAGCTTAGGTGAGAATTTAAGAGTTACATGAGTTTGTACTCCTATCTGCAGAGATGCCAGTTCCACTTTTCATGACAGAGTAAACGTTTGCCTCTGATCCTTAACCACCAAGATATTGCGAATCCAGGCCACCATACCCAAGTCACAGGAACACCTAGAGAAACAGTATGATAAAAGCTACTGCTGCTCTTCCTCTCCGAAACAGACCCCTGCTCGACTGTCCCCACACACGTTTGTGCAGGTCAGTTCTTCTCACTGCTGGCCCATCGTGGCGAGAGCTCCCAGCTCTTCTCTTGGCCCTGCCGTGAAGCTGCACCAACACCGTGTTGAGGGAGCTCTGCATCCGTCTTGTGTCTGCTTTAGCCTGTGCCCCAGGGCCCAGGAGGGGTTCAGTACAATTTTTCTGGTGATTCTTCAAAAACCTCACCCTGCATCTTATTAAGGCTCTAATCAGTCTTCCTTGCCGGTCCAAAAAAATCTTTGCATAATTGTTTTTCAGCTCTCAACTCTATATACAAAAGGCCCTATAATGATTTTACACAGCTGAATATTGGTATTTCTTAATAGATTTCTGGAAATAAAAAATTATCTGCAGAAAAACGATAACATGTATTCTTTCTGTATAGCTGTACCATCATTTTCTCCTTTATGAATTTGCATGAGTAATTAACAGTGTTATGTATTTAAACCACTTAAACAGTGTATATCTATGGTTACTGACTTCTGGGTAAGCAGCTTCAAGGTTTTATTAACTTATAATTATCAAATTAGTTTTGCCTATTTTTTTCAGCCAATTTACCGTTGAATAATTCATGAATAATAGAATAGCTAGGAATAATCTCAGGTACTCTTTGAGCTTTGCTCTGCAGCTGGGTGTCAACCATTGTGATTGCAGAGTGCAGTGGTGGTGACAGGAATCAGAAGCACAGAGTCAGAGTATCTTGAGTTGGAAGAGACTCGTAACGATCATCGCTCCCAGCTCCCTGCCGGACTACCTAAAACTAAACCACAGGAACTGCCATGTGGGTACTGTGAGGGTACAAAGGAGAGGAGAAAGACCTACTGTATCCATTCTAACTGTAATTAGAAACTACTCCTTTGATGACTCATAAATGGCAGAAGAAATGGAAGAAACATGTCATGACATGCAAGACAGAGCATTTCTTGCTGCATGACTGGTCTGCACTAGCATACGGTGCTATTGACTTCATTTCTGTTATGAACAGGTTCAGGTCTGAAACACAGAGATCTTGTATCTGTACCACTCCAACAAGACTCTAGATATTCTGGGATAGTTCTTTCTTTTCCTACCTTCCACCTGTCCTTTTCCCCCCCTCCTCTTAGGCTGAAGAAAGAAAAGGAGGAGGAGGAAAAGGAATAAAAAGGTAGCAGAAACTGGGAAGAGAGGAAGAGCGCCAAAGTTTAGTGCTATTTTGGTTAAAATGAGCACAACAACGTAAAAATATTGATGCATACATTTCTTGGCCTTTCACTCAGCCGTATTACACTTACAAAATTCAGGCTCCTAAGTGTTAAAATATCAAGGGAATCACATTCAGAGAATGCATCTCTGCTTTGAAGTCTGTCACATAATCTGCTATTTCAGCCATCACTCATTGCTGCTGGAGGTACTACTCATCTCTGAATCTATAAATGGCAGCAGCAGTAATGTTGTCCACATCATCTGGATAAAAAAATAAAAAGTCTTTATTTTTTGCTTGAAAAAGGAAAACCTGTTACATCTATCCTTTTCAGATAACGAGTTGTGTGCAAGAAGACAGTAGGATCCCAGTAAAGATCAGACTTTTAAGAGTAACGAGAACAACTGCTCCTTTGTTATTTAGGATAAAAAATTAGTTATATAAAGAATCACCGCATTTATATTCTAACTACTTGCTGAAAGGGATGGGAAGTTGCAACTCTGTGTGCTGTCCAGATAATATCTAAGGGTTTCCCCCCCCCCTTTTTTTTTTTTTTAGTTACCTGGTTGAACCCTGCAGGCCAAGTAAATGCAATCGATGCATCTGATCCTGCAGAATTTGCAAGAAGTCTGCTGTCATATCCAGAGAAACGATAATTTCCAAAACACAGGATATTTACTCTCTGGATTGTCAGACGTTACCGTGTGAGAGATTTGCCTGTAACACTTAATACATGAGATCAGTCATAGCCTTGGAGAATATCATCACAAACCATCTTTGCTTCAGCCCTTCTTAACGTTTATTTCTTCCAACGTTCCCTCATATCGTATCAGTCACACCATCCCATAAAGTGGTAGAAGGGATAAGGCAAGTTAATTGGCATAAGGGAAATACTGAAGAACTGGTCATTGAGTTACTATCAGTAACTTATTTATAAAATCCCATAATCCCTTATACTGCCTCTGACAAACGTCATGACATCCTCATTTTATTAAATTACTTTTTTAAAAATAAAAAAAAACGGATAGTGAATGTTAGTATTTGATGAACGCTTAATTGCACGTGGGTGGGATTTGGCAAGACTAGCAGTGAAATTCCTAGGACAGAAGGACAGTTTTCCCACATTTCCTTTTTTGCCGGGTAGAGTATTAAGCATCCAGAATTATGCTGATTCCTTCTCAAAATTATTACAATGACTGTCTCCCATGACAGCAAGACATGATGGATCTTGGATAATGACTCTGTAGATGGAAAAAGTGCAGAGGAAAAAAAAGGGTTGAAATTACTGATACTGTCTTATCTCAGTGCTAAACATTTACCTCACATGGAGAGAAACCAACAAGCTATTAAACCCACAGAGCAATTTAGGCGGCAAGGGACCTCTGGAGGTCATCTGGCCCAACCCCAGCACTCAGAGAAAGCCCAACACTGAAAGCAGCTCTAGTTCGGCCACCAGCAAGTAATCTGAATTCTGATCATCTTCAATTGCAGAGTTTCCACAACTTGTTCCAGTGTCTAAATGTTTTTGTTCTGTCGGTGTGAATGGTTTTCCCCCTCCCCCTAATATTTAAGGAGAATTTCCCGTGCAGTGACTTTTGTTGGCTCCCTTTTGGCTGTGTGCCTCTGAGGAATCAATCTGACCTTGTCCTCTCTAATGTCACTTATTAGGTAGCCGCTTTTGGGCCAAACGTGGGTTGCCTCCTGCAATAAGGTCATCAGATTCCCACTCTGCTGTTAAATTAGTGCAGTTAGCAGCTGCCGTCGAGGGCAGATGCCCATTCCCAATGACTGAAAAGTGGCCACTATTCTCTGCAAAGTCATTGCAATGCAACTGGCAGGTTTTCTGTTAAAAGGGATGGAAAAGAACAGTCTATGAAGAAGGGGTCTCCCCAAATAGTAAGTATTTGGAAATCAGAATACTACAAGAAAAAGAAAAAAAAAAAAAAAGGAAAGAAAAATAAGAAAAACCCTTCTGTGCTTTCAGAAACTTAAATAATTCTCACTGACATTTTTGATTACTATCTCAACTTTTCTTATCTGAACTTTGTACCCTTGAAAAATTCGATAAACCGAGTTTGGCAATTTTATTTCAGCAAGAGGGAGCTTGTGTCATAACAGAGTGTTATGTAACGATTAAAACCTGGGAAAATACATGGAATCTGGAAAGAGCCCAGATTTCAGCTGCATCCTTGGAGCTTATCTATAACAAACACATAGCTGTAATAAAAACGAACTGGATGGGAATGCATGAGTAAGCTCTTCAGATGCAGCAAACTGACTTGTGAAAAGAGGAAAATACAGTGGTGCTCATGAAACAGTACTTCCTTCTGATCATCACTTTAATGCTTGGTAGAGGAGATGGAAAGCTACTGACACAAATGTATTCCCAGCATTGTAATTTAAATAACACATCTGCACTGCAAGACTGTATCTCCATAGACATAACCAGCACCAATGCTTTTTCTGATATCAGTCATAGGGAATGAAAAGGACTGGGCTGAAAGCATCATTTATTTTCTTTAAAACTGAAGAATGAGGGGCTATTTATGCTGTAAGAACTATGTAAGAGATGTCTTGGGAAAGAAAGTTGCCTGTGAGCAATATTCTCATTGAAGCTGATAGCAGATTGTTTTGATTTGAAGAACATTTGTGTCTTGGTGCTCCCTGGCTCTCTCCTGCCTGGCCCACTCCAGTGGAAGAACTGTGCGATCCTGCCCATGCTTTTGTCCCACGCTCACATCCTATCCTCCTGCTTAGATCATAACAGGGCTACAGCGAGGCTCTTCGGTAAGAGTTAGTAAACAACCTTGTTAAACCCATATGGGCCCAGACTGCGACCCTTTGATTTCAGTCTTTCAAATAAAGGTGCAGATAAAGCTACTCAGACGTGTGTTCTGTTTTCCTACCCAAATGGACTTTTTTGTCTTCCCTTTCTTGCAGAAGTCAAAATAAGCAAACAAATGCTTGTGAGCAGCAGCCTGAAGAACATGGTATTTCCATGAACTCTTCCACTGAAGAACTGAAGCCTTTGCTGACTTCTGGTGCATCCACTTTCACCACGGAGAACGGGCTGTTGTGGGGCTGCACACAGATCCTGTCCTGCCCTGTGTTTACAAACATAATCATAAATTCCCTGTGCTTGCTTTCCAAATTCTTTCCTCTTTCTTTGAGGTTATCTCCCAACTACTTCCCTTTCCCTGCTCTGTTTCTTAGGGGAAAAACACTCTATGAAAAAAAAAAAAAGGGTTAAATTATTCCTAGCTCTACCTTATGACATTGCCAGGGAGGGGGGATAACGTGACACTGCTCAATGGCATCTGAAGCGGCAGCAGGAGTTCAGCCTGACCCTGATGCCAGAGGGCCAGTCGCGGACCTGCATGAGCTGGTCCATCGGCGCTGGGGAAGCTCCAAGGAGAGAAAGATGAAGGAAGAGAACAACAAAGAATGTAAATGATAAGTGAAGGTTAAGTGAAAGATCAAACATGTTCAGCAGGTGAAGGAAGGGAGCATGGGATTGACACTGGAGTTTCAAATTGACCCAGGTAGCTGAGCGTAGGAGATTTGGTTGAAACTGTGCAGGAGCATGAAGTGGGGAATCAAAACTGCAGTGAAAGGAAGTCATTAACCAGACAACTACTTCCAGCATTTGTTTATCTATCTCTATTACTGTTTGCCTTGTTTATTAGGATTATAAACTCAAGAGGCCATACCAACTCTGGAGTGACTATACTGTATTTCTCCCAACACAGCCTCAGTTCCTGATTACAATGCTCCTCTGGGGTGCTACTCTAGGCAAATAATATAATAAATAATGGAAATGGACCCAGGAGGAAACTTAGATGTTAACTGTGTAGAAACAGGAAACCTGAGGCTTCATAGCTGTATAAATTTAATGTTGGGTTTAAAGCTCATGCTGTTTGACGGGTAGGTTTTTAGAAACCTGAGCAGGAATACGATGCCACTTTAAAAATGAAAGGCACTGAGATTTCCATTCTGTCTGCTGCCGCATTAGCACCAGCTCTGTCTTTTCAAATGTTTCCTGCTGGTTCTCCTAGAGCACAGGAAGAAATGTTCTGGTGATTAAGCAGCAGTATCATTATAAAAGCCAAATGAATAATCATTGTGTTAATGAACTTTATCTTAGGAAAGATTAGGTTTTTTTAATGTTAAGCCTCTTTCTGTATGAAAGAGGAAATGCACTCTCATTTCATTTAATCAACCCTGAGATGATCATGATCTATACAATTTAATTTTCTGTCTGCATGTATTCTTCCGTATCTGCATATCCAGTTGCTCAAATGATGGTATCAAATCATTTTAATACATCAGAGACAATGCACTTTCCTGTTTGCATAGACAACGAGCGGCTTGGCTCTCTTTGCCGGATTACTATTGCAGAATAATCTTTCCTGAAGGGATTTCAAGAGGTCAGAGAGTCCCAGACCACTGGCTGAGTGCTTAGTGGTAAGTAGTGTATTGCCTGGCTGGGAGGTAGTTATGATGAAACCATACAAGAATTGGGCTAGTACGCAATAAAGTCAAAAATTGTAGAATGAGTTAAGAAAGCTAAGGGCTGGAGCCACAAAACTATGGGGGAAAATGATGACCTGGTGAGATCCTGCCTTCCAATTTGACAGAACCACGATCACTTCTTTCCTCTGCTTGGGAAGAGGTAAACCTCATTCCTCAGGAGAACGGCTCCCGAGACACTTTACAACATGTTTTGAGGTGAGCAGCCAGCTGCTGGCTTTGACTATTTGTGCATGCCTGGCACCTTCTTCAAGAAGGTAAAGTAAGATATGAGTGACAGAGGCATCACGGTGTGATCTTGTTGCAATAAAAAATGATGGGCTGTGTTCAGAACCGTATCGACCCCTGTTTGCAGCTCGTTTCTGTGAAAGCTCCTATTCAAATCATGGCCTCATTTCCTAGGAAAATCCTGAAGCATGAGAGAGAGAAGCAGAATACCACGAGAGGCCAAAAGAGGAAAGCCCTTCCCAGGGGCATATTGTGGCTGGATGGGTCTGGTCACCTTTCCTGCTGCCTGGGAAGCCAAGCCTGTCCACACCTCTTACCGAGAAGCACAGGGCATGTAAAGGGAAAAAAAAAAAAAAAAGCATTTTAGAGATACATTTCCCAGATTACTTTTCTAAAAGTGAAAAGCACAAGGTTGCAGAAAAGTGGTCTAAGGAATAGAATAATCTCTTTATTGTGGTAAAAATACTGTCTGAACTTCATTTGTTAGGAAAAGAAAAAACAAACTGCTTTTACCACAACATAAACATCTCAGATTCCAAAGTGGCTTTAATACGAGAAAGTAGCTGCAGTTTGAAATTCAATATTAATTCAAGTCAATGGGTATCAAGCAAACCAACACCCACAGCCACCAGATCTGGCCTTCGGAAAACACAACTGGCGGGTAAATACAAATTCTCTACTGGTCACAATGGTACCTTTATTAGAAACACAAAGGTACAAAAGATTCGTTAGGTCAAGGGCAACATCTGCGATTCATTTTGGATTCTCAGAAAAAGCCATTTCATAATCCACTCGCCTAAGAGCTGTGGCAAACAAGCAGCACACAATGTGTTTTCTTCCACACATTTCCTCAAGTGACAAACTCGCACCACCATTGCACCTGCTGCCTTTTTCCTTTCTGCCTATAACGCCGCAAGAGATAAAATTGTTGAGCTGTCTTTAATTAGTATATGTTCTCTGGTGATCAAGTACATCGCTTCATTATCTGTAAGTGTAGCATTGTGTTGCCATGGCGTTTTTACCCGTGTAACTTAATGAATGACACAAAAAAGACCACGCTGCATGGGAAACAGTAGTTGTGCAGCCTGACTTTGCAGAAGTTATCTTTTATTGGTTTGTAATAGATTTGGGAAATGGATAGCATATGCTATAAAGAGAGAGCCAGACACCAACACATGCTAAGAAGTCCAGAGGGAAACACTCAGATAATTACAAGCTTTTTGTGGATTAATCAGCCTGCAAAAATGTTGGAGTGGTGTTAAGCACCCAAACACCCATCCAACTCCTACTAAAATAAAAGCAAGTTGTCATACCCCAAACCACCCGTAGCGAAGCTGCTGGCTGCCTTTTCTCTTCTACCGAGAGAGTGTGACCATACACGCCTGAATAGGAGCCCAAATCCATTTGCACAGCTCCACGGCACCAACCTCCCCTGAGGGACAGCAGCGTGGCACCGCAGTTATTTGTACCACGCCCTCCGTGCGAGGCGCTAACAAGAGGCAGCACATGGAGCAAATATCGATCCCCGCTGTGACAAAAAGTTTGCGAATGGCAGGATGGCCTGGCACGAACCTTTTTTATGTTATTGGGACTGGGAAGTATCACAATTGCAACTGGATCATTTTTTTGTTTATTCTGTTCGCGATAAATCCACCAAACAGACCATTATTAGGGAAACTGAAGGTATGCAAAACAGAGTCTGGCTTAAAGAACACCTTTAGAGCAAGAAAAGGGAACAGGTTCATTCGTAAGTCTTAAATGATTTCTTTTGGGGTAGTTCCAAAATGCAGTATGGTGTTTGGAAAAAGACAGAAGAGTTTCATTTCTGTTTTCAAAATGTTATACTTTAAACTTTTACATTGTGAACAAGATCTTTCTTGACTTTTTTTTTTTTTTAAGAAAATACGGTGGTTACGTAATTTTTTTCAAGGAAAAAAGTTCCATTACAGATCAACCTGACACCCCCACGCCTCACACAATTTCATTGTAAGGACTTTCTTTGGATTTCGCTAAACTGATTTTTTCCTGCCAATTTTTAGTTCATGCATGAATCTCCAAATTCAATACCTTCAATTGTAATAGAGAAAAATGGACTCAATGTCATGATTATAAGCAGAAACTAAAATTAAAATGCATACTTACTCCCTCCCCCCCCTCCCCCCCCCATTTTTTTTCTTCCCCTTAAGTCCTTACTTGTCTTCTCTTTCTAAATCACAGTTTTGAAATAAAGGAACAAATTTTGTTAAGAAAAAATGAATTGGGTAGAAAGGCATGAAAGTTACTCTTTAACAACTACTTTCTCTGAGTTCTAGGAAAAGTTATATAGAAATCTGACAAACAAACAAAAAAAGCTTTCTATGTAGGCAGATGAGGTGAGCCAAAGGTAACAAAGTCAAAATAGAGATGTGAAGAAATAGAGAGGAAAAGCAAAGAGAAATCTGCCATTTTATTTTTAAACACTCTATATGGAAATAGAAGAGCAGAGTGGGAGAAGGTATTAACCCAGAAAAGAGAACAGATTGGGAGAAAACAAGGCAAGGGTAAATGCCATCTGTATTTGTGGTATTACCTACCTAAATAATAAAACTAGATGGAAGTTTTCGAAAGGACAAAAAGTTGTATTCGAGTCTTTCAAATAATTTCTAGGACTACAGCAAGTGGTATGAGGAAGAAAAAGTTTTAACTCCTGCCCCTCCACCAAAGAAAACGACAAAACCCAAAAAACTCCCAAATCAACTTGCACTTCGGTAATTTCTTCTTATTATTTACATTTCTTAAGTAACCAACAACTTCAAGTTACTTCCTAACCACAACACCAGACTTTCCCTCTCTTTTGTCTTTGTCCTTAGAGATCCACCCAACAGTTTCCATCTCAGCATCTGATGCTAACGTAATTTATGGGCTGTTTATTTCCCCCGTTTCGCTATCATTAATAAAGGAGGATCACTACTTTTATAGTTACAGTTAAAATGAATCAACATCTTAATTGGGATTCAGGTGGGGACTTGTAACAAGCAGGATGGAAAGGGAAAGATCTTTAATTTCAACTGTAGCCTTTTACATCTGGTGTAGGAGTTTACAGCTGGGAGAGCGAGGTCAGAAGACCATTCATTATTCTTCAGACTCCATCCACCTCGCCCTGCAGCAGTTCCCCTGCATGCATGCATCAAGGCTCTGCAAGTCCTCCTTTTTTTTTTTTTTTAACCCCCCACATCTCTGCTTCATCCCATGGCACAACGAGCACTAAGCCCAGCTGTGTCTGTACTGCTCACAACCCTTTTGTGTCTCTTTAACATGCATGTGTCATTACTGAGACCAGATACCAGCACTGTCACCACCAAGAAACATCTCCACGGCCGTGGTAGTTCCACTTCCCTCACCACTCCCAACAGTTAACGTGGCAGAGTTTTTGACTAGGTCCTCATAAAGAGTACACTTCTCTCCTGTCCTTCTCACAGGTGTTAGGCTATTTTTTACAGCCTGTTCTCAGAAGTACCCTGTTGTATATACACACTGGAGTACCCACTGGGCTCTCCAAAGGATTTGGGCAGCCGACAGGTTCCTAATCTACATAGACGTTTTCAGTACCTTTAAATTGCAACGTGAACGAGCAGGCAGTGAACTGGTATTCACTGTGAAAGTGCTCACAGGGCCACTGCAGGAAGGAGGTTTTGGAAGCAGATGCCTTGTCATTTTTAGCTTTTGCTTTTAGAGGCGAAATCAAAGAGAAATGGTTGTGAAGGTAAAGTAGTTGTCAGATGTAGACTCTGCAGAGCTGGGGACATTCGCGGTCAGTCCATGCGTACCAGCCACTTCTGGCTTTCAGACCCAAAATAAAATATGAGGCTACTGGTCATGAACCCAGCAGTGCTAGAAAATGAGAGCATAGCCTGTAGAAATGAAATTTTAACTAGTCAGTTTAAGGAGTCTGGGAGATATTTATACCTCAACAGAATGTGTCTTTAAGTGTTCGTTAAAGTTCTGGGCAGTTCAGCTTTTGGCTATGCAAAACTTTGGCTTTCTAAGCTGTGTTTTCAGAGAGGGTCAGAGCCTGCACTGATGTCCCAACGTACATCATGACCACACCATGTTGGTACAAGAACACTGGAGAAATGGCTTTATTAGCACTGTCTGACTGGGCTGCATGGGCAGAGGGTGGTGTGTGCTGTCTTTCATGGAGCTGCTCACTGGCACCCAGCGACTCGACTGTGCGACCTATTCCCACCTTATTATTCAATATGTTCTTCCTCTTCACATTTGACTACTATATTCCTAAAGACAGAATCACATTTCAAGTGTATTTACACAGAAAGCATATTTGAAAAAAAAAATTGTTATGTTAAAGTAATTTCAATAAGCAACAGTTAAAATGTACAGAATGTGCAGCTTCTGTTGGGTCATTCTTTTCCAGAAGTTTTGGTCCCAGAATAGACATAAGAGAACAGATAAGCAAAAAATTCTAGAAGTGGGAAAAAAAAAAAAAAAAAAGGACCAAAATTTATGCCACTCGGTTCCAGAGAAGCCTGTGTTTAAGTAGGGACGGAGCCAAAGCAATGTTCAACCCAACAGTTCTAAAACATTTGATACTGGTCTTTTTCCTCCAAATTTTCCTCAAGCTGATCTAAAAAGCTCCTAGACAAACTAACAGGCATCTTCATTTATTACACTTGTATCATTCCTTTCATCAAAATTTGAGTTAATGCACTGAACCTGGCATACCTCTATAGATGAAAAACAGCTTTAGCATTAGATTGCAACAAGTCAACAGAAGGCAAAGATGCCAACTACCAAAACAGCCATTGATATAGCTCCACGCAAACAGCATGTCAAGAGGTTCAGAGAGACAATAAAAGCTAAAAAAATTCACACCCAAACCCACCCCCCTAATACACGCTCTCTTATATTAAAATACCGGTGAAGGCTGGAGATGCAAGCACCAAATTGCAAAGGGAGTCACGAACTAACCATCGGACAGATGCAGCAGAACTTTCTGCCCATGCAGAGCTGAAATGCACACAGCAATGGCAGGCTGCACCAGAGCCACCGCTCGTGACGTGGGAGGTAAGACAACAGCTTTTACACAGCTAACAGGAACCACAAATTGCCATCGGTCTCTCCAAAGCCTGCCCTGTGGAAAGCAAGATAACCACTAACCTCAGCTTGGAGACACTTGTCTCCAGGACAAACGTTTTAAAAAGCGTTTCAGCTAAAAGCTGTCGCATCAGACCTGTGTTTGGTGTGCCCACCTCCCTCCCAGGCACCCCCAGCACGCGCTTTTTTAGACCCTACCTGGGCACCCAGTGGACTTCTCTCTGTGGTAGGTGGGCAGCAGCGCTGGGGTCTCGGCAAGCAGAGCTTCTGGCTGGGAGGCACTTGCAGCCCAGCCTCCTCCTGCTAAATAGAAGCTTTATTAGAATCACTTGGTTCTTGGTTGCCAAAACGATCTGGGTTAGGATTCTGCCCACCCCTCATCATGAATTGCCCACGGGAATCAAGTGCCCACCGCAATATTATGTGAAAAATCAGCATTGCTCTGACAGGAAAAGGGTACGCACCATTTTCACTGGACCCTTGCTACAGATAAGCATGTCTGCTTTGTTTCCTTGCATTGGCTAAGCAACAATTTAAGAGAAATTAAACTGTTTCACGCAGCCTACAAGGTTATTTGCCTAAGGACTGTAAAACAGAGGCAGGAGAGACACAGATTTTTAAATTTTTTTTTTCAGGAGACTGTCTGATTTTATTCTAACAGACTTGCTTTACTATTTTCAGGGCAGCTTAGTGTCAGATAAAGCACACGAAAAACATATTATTTAAAACCTGTCAAAGAGAACTTGGTTGTGTCTGTAGTAAGAACTTGACACATTGCTGAATCCTAAAGTTTACTTCTGCTTCTTGAAGGGAACACAATAGACTGTGCTTCAATGACGCCAGACGTCTTCCCTTTTGTATGCTGGGACAGAGTAGGCAGCAGATTAATAATTCAGTGCTCATTAGGAAGTACACCATGCAGTAAGCAATCAGATACAATTAGGCAAAAATATATACATGATTACAGAGTGAACAAGATCTATGAATCTATTTCAGCTGAAATACTGTCATAATTTCAGTCAGAAGGGTCAAGAATAAACAAGCCTATAAAATACTCAGGTTAAACACATTTATTTTGTGTTTTGGTGTTGTTTTTTTTTTCTCTTACCGTCATCTGTCTGCTAAAATAATTTTTCACTGGGAGCATACTGCAAGTACATCCAACATGCTCAGGCTCACTCCAAGTTTCTTTTCTTGCATTAAAATCACTAAGAGAGTATGTGTCTCCTCAAGATCCTTATATCAAATCAGTATACCTCGAGGCAAGTATATGACCACATAATTGAAGCAGTAAATTGATGACAATTAGCGCATTAGCAGTGAACAGCAGCAAGTGATAGTCTTAATTGACAATGCAGTGGTTAGTAATTGATGTTAATGACTCACAAGAAGAGAATAGTGACTAATAACTGCAATTTTTAGCTGTTTTCCCTGCTGGTAAACCTTGTACAAGATTGGGGCAGGTGGGGATGTAGGCTGGTCAGAGAGCATACAGAATTGCCACCTAACAAACAAGTGGCTGAGGATTTAAACAAGCATATTGTACATTACTGAGAAGCACATACAGCGTTCTACGGCTTAATAAAATAAATTACAAAGTGCTCCTCTGTTTAGCTACTTAAAGAAAGCTGACAGTTTTTTCACCACTTCCACAATTCATAGTTGTCAGACATTTTTGGAAGAGTTGTGCCAGTTCTTTGCAACTCTGCGAATGCTGGCCCTGAGCGGTGCACGCAGCGATTAGGGGATGTTCTCCCTCTTCAAAATGTGTTAAAGTATGAGAAAAAAAAAAAAAAAAAAAGCATAAAAAACAATGCCTATTTAAAACTTTAAAAAGCATCGGGCTATGTTTTCTGGACAGATGGTAGATTTTGAGCAGCCTGCCTTATCTGGGGGACCTCCTGTCACTATAAACAACTCATGGAAACTAAGACCTTGATGCCATTTACTGGGCTGAATTTTACTGAGGAGAATTGTAGGATTAGGAGCTCTATTTTCCTGTTAAACAGGAATTTTCCTGTTTGTAAAGATGTATTCCCTGCATAAAATACTTATTTATTGTATTGAAGAAGAGGAGAGTTAATCATACTTCACAGTAAAACATATGGATAACCATGCGGGTAGCAACAATTATCCAAAGATACCTAACATGATGACACTGAGAGATGCCTAATTATAGCCTTGGACTTCCCTTTGGTAGGGGATGTACAACCACATATATGGAATAGGGGATGTACAACCACATATATGGAATAATCCCTTCCTTAAAGCTTGGTGCCAAGGCCTAGCACTGTAGGTTTTTCAACACATAAAATGCCTTCCTTCCATCAAAGGCAAAAATACTTAAGAATGAACTTGTTATGAAGCTTTTTATTTTCATATTGTAGCCCCTGTACTGTGTTTTTAAATGAATTTTGGGAACGATTAAAAGCCAGTCCACGGCTGGCTTCTGTGTGAGTGTTACAATCTTCAAGGCAATCTTTTCCATTGGAGTTTGAATGATAAAGAACTCCCATAAATTTTAAAATGAACTCAGTTCTCTTTATATTCCTCCTCGAGTGCTCATTACTTTGATCCAAATTGTGGAGAGTATATCTCTACAGCCTTGACATACCTTCCCATGGCCAGTCTTTAACATACAGAGCCAGATTCTCAGCCGCAGTAAATCAAAGCGGTGAATCAAAGTCGATGTATTTTGGCTGATTTACACCAGCCAAGGCTCTAGCCTGGTCCTTGGACTGCTGGTGACTCCTCAAGGGGGGAACTAACCCCAGGGGTCACCCTGGGAAGCACACAGCAGGTTTCCCCAGCACTGCCGATGCACAGTGCTTCACCTTGGGATGAATTCATGAGGCACAGGACTTCCATGAGTACTACAGTGGTCTTCTTTGCTTCCCACGACCATGAGAAGGGAATTTTTTGCCCCTTTTTTGTTACAGACATAGAAAAAGAGATGGAAATACTTCCCGCTGCAGAGCTGTAGGGATAAATATTCATGTTTTGTGGGGTTTTTTATCCCTTTCTCCAGAGGGGATCATCCCTGGGGAATGCTGTGCTTCTGTGGTTGAAGAAGAGTCTGGCGGCAACAGGTTTTACTGCAGCATGGCTTTCTGCTTAGATTTGGAGGAAGACAGATGAATAATCTATTGAGAAAAAAGAGAACAAGAATAGCTAAGGGGACACTCCCAGTTGCTGAGGCATATAGAAAAGCCGAACTGTGAAAATTATTCATGTGCACTGAAAGCGAGAACTTTTTTCCTGGTCTGAGGTAGCTTTTGTAGGTCACTTGTGACCATGCAGACCCACAGATTGCTGCATTAATGAAAGAAAGTATTTCATTCATAGCAAGTGAAAAATAATCTCATATTTTGGAAAGTATCTTAACAACCAAAAAGTCAAGGACTGGTTACACACAGCTATTAGTTCCCACAATGCAGATATTTTAGAGAACATTTTTAGCAATGCTGTGGTCATACCCTGTTATGTCGTTTTTTCAGCTTCAGTGCCTAAAGATCACAACAGCATTTGCCATCAGCAAACGCATTCATTATTTTTTTTATTTTGCAAGAAGAGTCATTCATTAAGTAGTATTCAAACAAACACTTATGTTTGTGACCTCTAGTTGTGGTTGTATGTTTCCAAGTGCTGGTACATTGTTTTCTCCGAAGCATATAAATGTGATATCCATCTCTTCTCTGAAAATTACAAACCATCAAGTGAGAAAGGTTGAAAACACAAGTTAATAAGACCATTCCAGGAATTTTCACAAAGTGGAAGACTCCGTAACAGGTGCTGGACTTCAGCCTATTGAAGCTAAAGTGAATTCTGGGGATGCTCAGGCACAGATGCAGCTTTTCTCCCACTCAATCAATGCTCAGGTGTAGTAGGAGTCGCACAGAAATCAGAGGAATGGTGTTTCCAAAAGACAGGCATCTGTCACATAGAGTGAAGAAGGGGTTGTGCATCAACTGTAAACTGCTGCGTGGTGGAGGTCTCTTTTGTCTGGCTACTGGTACAAACACAGAGACATTTCCAGTATCTCAAGTCTACCATGTAACATGAGTGAAGCATCTTCAAGAGATGTCGTGTCAGGCTTTAACAGAAATGATCAGAGAAACGAGAAATCGTCTGGTACTTCTCTGATTTTATTTTGAAATTTTATTCTCAGCAGAGGAATCCTGTTGCAGACTTGAGAACAGACTTTCTCGTAACTCCTTTTTCCAGCCACCAGTTATTTTCTTGACCTATCTGAGGCAGAACTGTGAGAAAAGAGAGAAGCATGTTCAGCTAGGAAAAAGAAAATGCAGTCTCCATTTATTTTTTTCTTTCCAAGCATGTTTTGCAGAGTAATGCACAGTGCTTCAACACAGTGTGGTGGTGGGATCACTCCGGCTTCACTCACAGGCTGGTCCAGATGCCTTCACCCGCCTGAGCTGGGCAGGTAGGCTGCCTGCTCCCGGTGTGTCAGGGAGCCATAACACCACCGGCCTGACAGGCAAGATCATCCCTTTGTTTGTTTAATAGCACTCCCGAAGTGCAGAACCCCCGCGCGATGAATTACAGCGTCCGGGCAAAGAGTATGCACCAGGCGGTCCATCATTTCCAAATCTCGTGCTGAGGACAGTCACGAATGAAGATGCCAGATTTTTAGTTGGTGTAATTTACGGACGGTCCATTAGCCTCAGAAAGGCCGCGCGGGTTCAGGCCCTCTGAACGAAGCTCCTGTAAATCTGATGACGGTGTCAGGCAGCTCCACCTGAAATGACAGACCCTTCCTGATGCGTTTTGCAGCGACGAATTGCTTTCCTCAGTGCCCGTGACAAATTTTTATTGATGTCGATGTGAGCCAAGGACCTCAAGCAAGTTTTGCTTCTGCTACTGATTAAAAGAAAAAAAAAAAAAAAATGAAGGAGGAAGGAGAAAGAAAACCAAAGAGTTCAGTAAAAATTTCAAGTACTAATATTGTTTTGATTTCGTTAGCTGTATGATGAAAATAAACACAACATAACTGAGATATATCTCAGTGACATCTCAGTGTCCAACTCTTCCTGTTGCATTTTCTTGGAATTATTCATTTACTTTGATCACGAGAACATTCAAGTAACTTGTAGAAAGTTAAATAAATACAAGAAATCTGAATTTGCATATTACTTGAATTTATGAGCTTTTATAAAGCTATTTTGTGTAAAACTAATTATTATAATGATCGCTGAGTAAGAAGCAACACCATACAAGACTTAATTCAAATGGCATTTTTGTTATATGCTCTTGTTTGAATTTTCTAGCTTCGCTGAATAACTAGAAATCTTTGCAGCTGTAGCAAAGTGCCTCATATATAATGTATAGATCACATCCTCTTGCCATTTTTCACAGGTGCCTGGCTATTATACGATTCAGAATTCATTCATAGTGCCTATTAGAGGTCTTTATATGTAACTGACTTCCTTTCTTGAATATTTATAGCTTTTATGAGACATTTATGGGTAGACCCAACAAGAGTTTCTAAGGAAATACTGGGAAATAGTTCTGTATAACATCATTAATATACTGTTCTTTGATGGTAATGGCCACAAATGTCATCTAATTGCTATATTCCTACTTTGACGAAGCTTTGTATTGATGGGGAGACTGCTATAGAGAGCCTCTCCAGTCTAAAAAGTCTTCTGGGAAACGATTTGGCTCCCACGGAATGTAACACATTTCAGTCTAGAAATTAACCATTCGAGTCAGGGTATCTGCACCAGGGATCACTGCGGGTTGTGTCGAAGGTTGCGAGTACCTGAATGAAAGACAAAACAGATTGAATGTGTAAAAACATTTGCAAACCAGATAAGATTGACTTGGCTCATGCTGTGACAAAGGCAGTCCTAAGAGAACAAGCCACATTGCGAAGACTAATGAGTCACTGTATGAAAGATAGAAATGCTGTTTTGTAGAGTTGTACGCAATAATGAGATTGAAATATTAGATAATATTTACCGGCAGATTCAGAAAGGCAATGCTCCTTATCAGAGATACCTCGAGGGTTTAAGACAACATCTGCTCCTTCTAATAAAGTTATATTCATCAGTGTGGTCAACGATGTTATAACAAATTACCCATTTTCCTACTCTACCCTTATTAGCCTCTTATGTTAGAAAGGAGGACTGAAAATGTGTGTGTGTGTGTATATATACACACACACATATATCTATTATTTCAAGCTTCATTCCCTGGGGGTTTGTGGATTTACCTCTTGAGGTGGCTTTGGTTTAGACAACATTGTACCAAAATGAAAATGTAATTAATATTTGTATGAAAGCGTAGAGTCCTATTTTTCCACCCAGAAGGACTGAGTGAGAGCGTCTCATACAGCAGGAGCTGCTAGGCAGTATGGTGTAAAGCAGAAACTATGGCAGCCACACTATTTGAATCCCAGAGTTGGCCAAATGATAAGTGGATTATGAGATAAATTTGGGTATATGCTGAGACCCTTAATAAATTACACTCTTTTGCTTTTGGTGGCTGTCTTAAAACGACAGGTATCTTTCTATACTTTCTAGATAGGATCTCAATAAATAAAGTGTGAAATTTTGTCTAACTGCTGATACTGAGGGTAAAGATATTTGCTGCTTTTAAGTCTGTTATATAATTTTCAAGAAATGAGGCATTCAAAATAGTATTTGCTTATTTTTGGAGGCAAACATTAAAGGCTTTTTGCAGTCCCCTAAACTGCTCAGTGTACTTTCATACCGCTCCCCGTTGCTGGGGTGAGACTTCTCTCTGGAGTAGCTCCTGGCATCTGGAACAGCTTTTCTGCAACTTCCATGCTTCACCAGTTCCATCTATTTTTATATCTCATCTCTTCTCCCTTGACTATCCCTTTTAATTTCTCTCCATCTGCTTTTTATATTAACTTTATAACTCCATATAACATTTGTGATGCAGTTTGCATGAAAAACACCAGCTACCCAAAATAGCGTTGAAGCTTACTGTTAACCCTGTTGAATGGATTTGCTCCTGCAGAAGGCTGGTTCCTCCTCCGGTGCATGCAGGAGCAGCTCACTGACAGCAGTCAGAGAAGAGAATCTCAGCGTTTTATTATTTCAATATTAATCCTCAGGTTGAAGAGCTGATTGCCCTAGCTATTGGGCAAACATATAAAACAAAAGGTAGAGCTTGCAGCCAACAAGTGTGAAATATATATGAGCGCTCTTGATGGCAATAATAGAAGAAGAGGCATAGAGAAAACTTCTTATTTAGCCAGTACAAGACTATATCTAGAACACGGCTAACTAGTTGAAAGCCCTGTTAGTGGAAACTGCTGAAGGCCAGTGCTTCAGTATTCAGCTTTTTACCTCCTCTAATTCGGTTCAGCATGCGCTATAGATTTTAATAGCACATAAGGAAAGCGCTCCCTATACAGAAACAGTCCACATCTTTCAATTTACTGAGGGATGTCCATGGGCAATGTTTACAAGTGGTTCCAGGTAGGTCATTCACCATCCCCAATACTGCGAGGGATTTCAGGCCGTTAAAATAAATCAATAAGAGTGGACTCAGCTGGTAGCTGTAACCTCCCAGTTATAATAATAACATAATATAGAAAAGAATAAATTTAGAATTAATCTAGATTAAATTCTAGATATAGAATTTATCTAGTCAGTGTAGCCTCATTTCCACATGCTTTGGAAGCCCTTTAGTGTTTCAGCTGCAGTAAGCTGCACATACACCTACACTTTTTGGTCTCTAGGCCAATAACGATTATTTACTACAGCTAACAAATTTTCAAGGCCACGTAACCTGTATTTCACCTATACTGACCTCTCACACAATTTTTCAGAGCAGTGTAAAATGCCACAAATATATTTCCTTGTGTATTGTGCAGTGTCAATTTTTCTTTTTGATGTTGCTGAAGTTCATTTTATCTAGTGCCAGTATATTAAAAATCTATTAACGTTTCACACATAAAATGAACACAAATTGAGTTACTGTAAGGTTCATATTGCGGTGTACAAAGACCCAAAAGTAACTCTCTCATTGTTATGCCCCTGCCTGTGCCAAACTGAACTCCTAACACTATTGGCAAATGTTTCAAGATTCACGGGTATTTCTTCCTGACCGCGATCCCAGCCACGAACTCAGAGCTGTTCTCACTGTAAGTCAAGTCGATGAATTACTCCTGCCAGAGCTGCTCCCAGTCCCTCTAAGTGACCTCCTCACCTGCAGAAACAATATTCCTGAAGGAAATCCAGGTGTATTCACAATTACTTTGCCAGAATGGATATAAGAAATCCCTTGAAATCAGACAACATCAGTCTGCCCATTACTATTCACTGCCTGCCTTTGGCAGGACTATCATGGAGTCTAAATACCAGTTCTTTACTCAGTTAGTCAGGCCTCTTCCCATGATTTCTTTCTCCGTGTGCTCATGGCTTTAAAACATATTTATGGCTCTTCTTTTCAAAATACCATGGATTACAGTTATTTTCTTTCCTTGCACTTTTTGGCGGTACTTCAAGATGTCCGGCTTAGCCTGTTATAACACAGTTTATGGACTTAAGCAAGAGGTACGAGCAAACTACTGGAGCTGAAACCACTGAAGCTAATGAACTAAGGAGTTTTCAGTGGTTGAGGTCTGAATACTGTAGAAAATGGGGTTTGGAGAGATTCAGACAGACTGTACAATCTTTTCCCACTCCCAGAGAAGACCATCTCTCCCTGAACCAGCCTTGACAAATGCTTCTCAGACCTGTTTTTGTCCCCTGTTATGGAGAGTCCGCAGATTCCCTTAGTATTTTTTTTTTTTTTGCAGCAATCACTTTTCCAAACTGTTATGAAGATTTTTTTTCTTAAAACCTTTGCTATCTCTTCCTGCAATCTGGATTCATTACTTCTTTGTCCAATTCACAGCAGGCACAGAAAACGGCCTAATCTGCTCCCTCATGTCACCTTTTATGCATTTCAAACCTGGACGTCCCTTCAGGCTATATTGTCCTGACAAAACAGCTTGCACTCCTTCTGTCTTTCCTTATAGCTCATGTTTTTCATAAGAGGAAGAGAAAGAAGGAATAGCATGTGGTGGCTGACATATAGGCGTGCCAGTCGTGGTGCTCTGGTGTTGCTCAACTTGGAAAGCGGGTGTAAACTGGATGGCAAGGGTGAGTGTTACCCTCGCCACTACTCTTCTTCCCGCAGGGAAGGACCCATGACTTGCTTAGTGAGGGCCACAGGCTAGACCAGGGCTCATTCCTTTTAAAAATCTACTAATGCAGGTTATTGTTATATCCCATAGTATTTGGATAGTGGAGGACAAATAGAAAAACACATTCCTCCTATAGAGGAAATACCTTTGTTATGTGCTTCCTCCCACCCTTTGTTGCTGTTCTTCTTATTGATTAAATCTTCATTTAGCTTCATCATTTTTCTTAGTTTTCTCTCGCATGCTCACTACACCTGGTTTCATAATCTGTTGTCATGGAAATCAGACAGATGTCAAAAACACGGCTTTATCACTTAATTGTGTGATCCACACAAGAAAAAGAATAATGTAGGGAACCTGACGGGAAGTTTTGCAGGTTAAAGCAAAACAAGAGGACAATGGTGAGTTAAACCCCCCCCCAAAATTACCTTTTACATGTAACAGTGTTCTCATTAGCGCCACTGGCAAATGAAAATTTGCAGGTATTGTTTTCTGCACTCATTTTTGTTTGCCGTTGTACGTGCTGAACCTTAAAGCCTCCTGACCTCTGTCCTTCCTAAGAGTTAGTGGCACAAAACGAGCTGTGATTGCGCAGCAAATACCCTTGAGTAAGCTGCTTACACAGTTAGGGCTTTGCAGGTGTTCATTGAGCTCAAGCCTAGCCAGTGGTGTAAGAGGTTTCTTGCACATGTGAAACCATCATTAATGGCAAAACAAGAATAAAACCAGAGGTCATTCTCCTGCATGTCCAGCAGGGTGGGCAGAGGAGTCTTATTTCTCGAAAGGAAACGGCATTTCAGTTCTTGCTTAGGTCTGCACAGCCCCATTGAACGTGCTGAGGTTCAGCGTCACCAAACCGAGGGTGATGTCCCACGAGGTACACACAAAAGATGTGCCTGCCCCGAAATGCTGTGCCCCATCAATGTGTTTGTAAACTTAGCTGAGGGATAGGGTGAAAATCCAATCTTAAGGTAAAATGGCATCAAATGAGGCCGGTGCTAGGGCTGGGAACAGAGGCAGCCATAAGACACTGCGCTTCTCGTTCAGGATACAGTCTTCTTATCGCCAAGATATATATCATATCAATGTCCATGCAAGCAAGTTGAAGAATTTTGTGCTTTTAACGCCAAAACCTCACCACCTCTGTTGAGGATGTCACCTTCCATGTGTGTGCTCATACGGCAGTTTTCCAATTCCCTAGTAATGTTGTTCCCTCATACATTTTTATCAAGCTTCTACTAAGTACAGAACATGGTTTCTTGTTACAGAAGTAGTCTCATGATACCTGCTTATATATCTATTTTGAAATGTCAGCCAGACAAAGGAATCTACCTAAAATAATGATGGACCTACAGGAAATTCGCAGTGCTTCCTTGCTATGTTGCTTTTCAGGGTGGATGTGCTTATTCTGAGGAGAACGAGTGCAATTTGATTGTGCTTTGTAAATTAAGCACATCACCTCTAGACTCATCACCTCGACGTGTAGTTGGAAACACATAGTTTTCTTTAGGGTATAAAAATACATCTCTACCTTTGTTAGGCTGGATCAAACAGTGAAATGAAAGACTGAAACCAGGACGGAAGGAAAGAAGGAAGGAATGAGTGAACCCAGCTTGAATGTCAGACCTTAGGATGAATTTGCTGAGTCTGGCTGTTGAAGAAACAACCTTGAATTATAAATTGAACACATCTGTACAGGAACCACTGAGAGACGGTGCACATAAAACTCGGTGTCCACACTTTCGCACAAGCGCTTTCCAGATGAGAGCAGCATTTTCCGTAGCACGGGATCTGCAAAATACGCCCTGAGACCCTTCCTGCGGGCGATCCGCACCGGTGTGCTGAGACCTGCTGTACGCCATCTCTGTCTGCCGCAGAAATCACTTAGCTTCAATCTGGCGTAAGCAGGATGACACCTACACAGCATCTACCAGTCTTTTAATATTTTATACGAGAGAATGAATTGTAGCTTTTCAGTATTAATTCATATCGCAGCAACATTATAGTTGGAGAAGGGTAAAATTAACATGTTGTTTATGCTGAAATTGTGTTGAATCACAAACGGTGTTCCTGGAAGGCTGAAAAACTGAATAATTTTGAATAAATTATTGATGATTTTAAAAGCCTTTCTTATTGATTACAGGTTATACTCTTAGATTAAAAGAGTGCAGCTAAGTCCTGTCAGAGTCTTTCAAAGTCAGAGTTCATCAGAGTAAATGAGTACCACGTTGGTGTACGCCATAGCAGCCAGAGAGGAGTAAAATGCTAACAAGTACACTGTTTTATATTTTAAAACACTTCTGTTTACTATTATTTTGTTTTCTAAAAATGACTCTAGGGCTATACAGAACAAAAGGAAAGAAAAGTATCTAAGGTGAGGCAAGTCCTCTTCAGTCTACCCTTGACTGGATGAGTGTTGGTGTTGGGCGACACCTCGGTCAACCAAAGAAGCTGCTCCAGCTGCAAGGCACTGAGCACTATGAACAGCAGAACGGCAGACACCTGATAGTGCTTAGCTCACATATTCTTCTCCGACCCCTTGCGGCTTGCTTACCAACTGGTTCTCTAACAATGCTGGATTAGCTCTGCATTGTCGTAAGCATACTGGCAGTATTACCACAGGCTGCTCCTAATTTACTTCTGGGTAATTGAAGTAGCCTATTGCTAACCATGTTTTGTTCCTCGTTCTGTTTCTTCGTACAGTGTGCTGTGGTCATGTGCATTTCACCCTAGAGGTCTTTAGCAAATTCCTGTAATTACTTCTCCACATCTCTTGTTCATTCATTCCAACTGAAATTATCTCTGAACATTAGTTCCATTTGCTAAATCTCTTCTTGCTTTATTAACTTTAATCAAACTAATATATACTGCTAAATGAAAGGTGGTCTAGGATGCCCATACCTGGTTCAGCCCTCTTCCCAGGGGTAAATACTCTCTTGAAACAGCGACACAAGTTAATTTTGCAATTATCAGAATATAATTTGGCTGCTGCAACTTCAGTTATTGAATAGTTGCCGTTGATACCATTTAAAAGCTGCATTGCTGTTGCAAAATAAATCTGAAAAAAATTCTGTGTGTAGTCACTTGAATTTCAAAGTAAGTTCACTCTGCAATGGAGATTGCATCTCCATTAATGTTTGCTTTTCATGAAGTTTTGAGTGAAAGAAAATTCAATTGGGCAAAGTGCACTCCCTACTCGCGGAGAGGTGTGATTAAAGAAAGAAAAGAGAAAGGGTTTGGCTTTCATTTGTATTTATTTTTAGAATTTGTGAGGTGCACAGATTCTATGGTATTGAGAAAACACAAAAGGCTGGTTGAACACTTTATAACTCACATTGCTGTTAAGGAAAAAATTCCTAGAGAAAAAAACCCACGAGAAGTATGACAGCTTTAAAAATCCTCATTAAAATCAACCTAACTAGACCTCTAAAACCATTTTGACTTCAATTAGTCTGCTTTTCTATG
The DNA here is from genome assembly GCF_034619465.1 of Leptosomus discolor. Taxonomy (NCBI): domain Eukaryota; kingdom Metazoa; phylum Chordata; class Aves; order Leptosomiformes; family Leptosomidae; genus Leptosomus; species Leptosomus discolor. The sequence continues at coordinate 3,167,454 of NC_141399.1, forward strand.
TCAAATACACATTAATGCCCCAATCCTGTTCCCATGGTAGTCAGTAGAAATATTGTCCCTTGTCTGAATAGCAGTGAACAGGAGTTCAAGAGTCAAGCTAGAGATCTCTGAAGAACAGAAAAAAAGTGAGCCTCAAGCTCAGGTTTTCAGAGTGTGTTCAAATTAAGACGATAACTAGAAAAGTTGATTTTTTATATAGCAATATATAATATACAGAGATAAATTTATCAGGGACGTTGTTGCTGTTCATTGTACAGTTGAATTATTACATAGAATGACGAAGGGAGGAGAATGTCCTTCTTTGTGCCATCATAAGCAGCAGGAGCTTACAAGCAGTTAGGTGCTTTTTTGTCGATTACAGAAGCATTGCTAAAGCACGCCGGTTGTACGATATAAGGATCAGATTCTGGCCCAGCCAGTCAAAATGGAAATCTTGTATGGCGAGCTGTATGGGAAACAACAGAGGACATGTTCCCTGACAGCTAAAAATCTTGCTAGTCACAGTCCTTTCACTTGATTTACGGCCTATGGAACTTCTCCAGAGCACATTGCAGCGTGGAAGTGGCTTTTCCCCAACAAGTACCCATCACAGTGCACACTTGGGCTTCGGTCTGAAAGAAGGCAAGAGAGTAGGTTTGAGGAGGTGCTCTAATACTGCGTGAAAATATCACCTTGGAGTTACTGAATAATAATGGCCATAAGAGATACATGAATGAATCCTGTACAGCACAACCCTTGTGGCCAAGTATCCTTGGTTCTTACAGGGTTAGGTCAGACTTTAGGATATTTCCCAGTAATGAACAAAAATACTTTATTGCAATAAACAGAATGCTTTCTGAAGCACATCCACTTTGTGTGTCAGATATTGGGACTGAATTCATTCTTTCCTACCTGAAATTGGAGTGGGACAAATACAATAAGTCATGGGAAAAAGAAAAGGTTGTCACCATCGTGGTGAAAAGCATGGCATGACACACGATTCATGAATCTTCTGTGTCCACGAAGACCAGTAGAAAGTCCAAAATAGAGTCTTAGCGTGTGGTTTCTGAATCATACTCTGCCTAGACAGCTACTGGACAGCTTTGATGTTTTAAGGCTATCCTTGAAACATGGATGAAGCTACTTCTACTTTTTAATTGGAGAACAAAACTTGTCAAGCTCGTGCAATAGCACCCGATAGCCAACTATATCAAATACGACATTGAAAATCACTGAACTTACAGTTCCTATGGAATGACCTATTTCAACAGCAGAATACACATTGTTAGTGAATTTTACTGAAGCATTACGAGTAATAGACTTAACCTAGGAAATTCCCTCACTTCTGGGATAACAGCAGGGGATATTTATTGATACATTTTGAGGTTATTACAGCTTTTTGGCTTAGCCTAAGTGGAATTTGTAATCCTACAAACAAGTGTGGCAAGAGCCTGCTATATAACACCAGCACAGGGCCGGATCCCAGCTGCCAAATTTGATTCTTGCTCTCATCGCAGGTATGCTGCATGCGGTATATAGCTTTTTAATGGCACTAATAACTTCCTTCCCAGTGGCAATGCTGTTGCAGGAGTGGATTCTGGCAACACGGGGTTGAAGACCCATCCCAATTATGCCTCCAGTCTACTCTTGCTGTGGACTGGGACAGTCCCTATAGGAATTGCCTCCCCTTCCCTCCTTTCCGGACAAGAAAGTTTTAGAACTGGGAAGAAACCTAGATTCTATTGCACAAGAATCTGGGCTTGCCAATTCAAAATTAATAAAGAAAAGCAACAGGGAAAAAAATAATAGCAAGAGCACACACACAAAAAAAATGTTTCCAAAACTTCTGAGTCTTCAGCTCTTTTTTTTCAGACACATCTATAATCTCCCATTGCCTCCCAAAGAGAGCTCTCTTGACCTGTAAAAGTTAGATAGCTGGCCTCTTTTTTCCTGAGTTTATCTTTATAGGAGTCCCTTTGCAGGTTTTAAAATTAATAACAGCACAATTCTTGTACCTTACCAGAGTGAATTAGGTGTATTTTCATGCTGTTCATCTTCAAATATCTGGACTGGTAGTTTCCACTCTCCCTCGAGAGAAGATTTAAATCTCTCAGTCACATGCTGGGAACCAAGTTATCATTTTTAAGGCTTTGTTGTAAGACCTAGGTGCTTGCTGGTCTAATTATATGTTAGGTAAAAACCCAGAAGATGTATATCTTTTACATCAGTTGTCTTGTAAAATCAGATATCTAAAAAAACCCTGTGAAAGCTGATAAATCAAAGGAAAGAAAAAGTCCAGATAGCACATATGAATAGGACAGACCTACATTAATGTGTGTTTTTTGGAAAGGGCTAGCAAATGTCAAGAATAAGAAGACAGTTTCTGACATCTCTGAACATGTTTCCTTTAAATCAATAGAGTCACACCTACTATAAAGTTTGTAATGGATGGACCATTCCTGAAATTTTTAAAAGTGACCAATATATAAATCACCTTGAATCCACATTTCAGGCAATATAGATTATAACATTTATCATCTAATCCTCTTACCGTCTTTATGCCATCAAAATATATGGCTGAAAATATCAAGATCTGGTAATTAACATCTTAACGTGATTGATGTGTTTTTTTGATTACTTCACTTTTATAGCATTTCATTTTCGGATATGCACAGCTATCTTGTCAATAGCTGTATCATTTCTATGAAGAGTGAACCCTCCTTCAGCAGCAAGTTTTAGTAAAGGAAATGACTCTGACCCAGTGAAAAACACGCAGGTTGCTGCAACTGGTTGTTTAAGGCATTTTGTTGTCAAGATCATGTCAAAATAGGAAAACCTAATGGATGTGGTAGCCAGTGTCTTCACAGAAGATATGATTCATCTTCCTAAGTAACAGTCTTCTTTACAGCCAGAATATAATTGCCATGGGGAACAGCTAAGAAAAACTGATTGTGCTAAAAGTCAAACTATGAAGTGCTTCTAGTGAAGATAATTATAAAGCTATACATAAATATTTTTCAAAAAATCTCTCTGTTCTCAGATTGGTAAAGAATGCTTGTTTTCGAGCACACAATGGTGGTTAAATCACACAATTTTAGTATTTAGGAGATGGACAGTACGCACACATGGTTGTTCAAGTAGTACAGCAAGATAGCGGTGGTGGACTTGTGTCCAGGACACCAGCGATATTGTAAAGGTCTGCTAAAAATATAGGCTTGAACTTGAGTAATTTAGGTATGCCCTGAATGGGTTCCTTTAACGGGCTGGGCATCTGGAAAGAGGCTTAAGATCAGCAAGCTCATTTCCTCAGCCTGTGATTGAGAGTTGATCTCAGCCTTCAGAACGTGGGAAATGAGCAGGAACATCAGCTGAATGTCCCAGCGGATTTGCGTCTTCCTGATCACAAAATCAAATAAATTCTGGCCAGGGACAGAGTTCAGATATCTTATCTGCAGAGCTTTTGCTGAAAACTTTTCCAGATAGTTGGCAATGTTAAGACATTATCTATTTTCAGGGTTGTAGTTGTATCAGGATCAGAAGAAAGAAAGTGACAAAGCATTCCTCTGCGGCCCAAAGTTCTCAGAAATACAGCTGAATCCTGCAGCAGGAGCACTTCTCATATCCACAGCACAGAAATAGCCCCAAACACATTAGGCCAGGCTGTAGAAGAGGGAACACTCTTCCCTAGCTCTATGTACCTGTTTGTCCTGAAAACAAACTCCACACATCCCAAACTGGCAGCTCGCTGAATCTATAAACACCATCTCTCGCTCTCCCATTCACTCCTAGCCTGGCTTGAAAATAATAATAATATAAAGGAGGTATGTTGAGAAGTTGCATGGAACACATTGAAGTTGATGGAGCTACTACTATTTGAATAAGCTAGGATTACCTGGGAGATGGGCCGCAAAGGCCTGAGCGCCATCCAGGAGTATGAAAGACCTACCTGAGACCCGATTCACCGTGGCAGTAAGTGGAAAGGCAGCCAATTGACTTACATGGGTATTGATTGAGTGCTCATGAAAGGAAAGTCTCAGTGAATGTCTTTTAATGTCTTGCAAAAGAGTTGCATTCAAAGACATAAAGAGAGCAAGGTTTGAGTCATCTATATTACAAAAATATCCAAATGAAGATATGCAAGGCAGTTCTCCCGGCAGACTAAACACAGCTAAAAAAAAAGCTTCATTCCGTCGGCAAATGCTACGCTCCAAACGACGTTACTCTGCCTGGAATACAGTTTTCTTTACAAATCCCTACCTAAACTCTTTAAATGGGCATAAACTTCCCGTTGACTTTCCTACAGCCCTGTTCTTACCTGCAGCCCACGATAAGCAGCTGGCACTGGGCTTTTCTCAACAGATGGCTGGCACAGGGGCTTATGCGCATTTGCTCGTCTCTGGCACTAGTCAGGGATGAATGATATAAAAAAATTCTTCACAGTTGTTGGATGAAAAAAAACGCAGTCTGGTCCATCTGAGTGGAGTTATCATTTTCAACGTGTGTGGCTTTGAACTTGGTACATTTTCAAAGGTCAGCTGAATCTCTTGGGGATCTGTGAAAGGAGATCAAGAAATTATCTGGTATCACTGTTACTGGGATTAATAACAGCGATGCTGGTCACTTTTTCAACCAATGAGGATTCCTCTGGCTCTTGCTTTGGCCAGCAGTTAAGAAAGCTGAACGCACGCTTCAGGGAGATTTTCCAGGACACATGTTTTCTTAGGAATGCTCTACCTCCATTAAGGGGCTTCATCCAAACCAATGACTAGGAGAAACAAGAAACGGTAGTGAAATAGCAGACTTGGTTTCAGCAAGTGTCCATCTAATTGGTGCCTTATTAGACGCTGGTATTTGGATGCTAGGCTATTTCAAAAAGCAACATCTAGTGTGTGGCCTATGTGCATTTTATATGTGCCCTAAACAATATAAGAAAGAGAGGAATCTGCAGGGAAGTGCTCATGGAAGACTGAACAAAGCACAGGACTGTTTATTAAGCCTTAGAAAAACGAAAAGGGAGGGAAACCCCCTGGCATTTAACTGGATCTGATCTTGTGCTCTGTGATATTCAGTTTTTCAGTGCACGGCTCCTTGCGTACATCCCTGCAGGATGGCTGAAAAAGTGGGAATGCTGTGGGAATCATGTGTCCCTAGTAGGGAGGGTAAATAACAGTCTCTCCAAAGCAGAACTCAAACCAGAGTCGGTGCTGACTACAAACTATTTCCCTAATTAAAGGGTCAGGAGAAGTTCAAAAGTTGAGGTCAGCCACGATGTGCCATCCTGTGGATGTGTGTGAAGCACACAAAGTCTCACCTGACAGGCTGAAAGAAGTGTCTTCAATATATCCTCTCACTTTCAGTGTGCACTTCATCAAATGCTGTAAATTTAATTATTTCTCTTTTGCCTGTTCAGGATACATATCTGCTGCTATCTACTCCCAGAGTCCTCCATCACTCCACTAGGTAGAACTAGTCCTTTCACAAAGCAATCTTCCTTGCTCAAGCACTTCTATTTCTTCCAACAGTCTGTTGTTTCATCTTTAGCTAAAAATAGTGAGGAAAAAAAAATTAGAGTTTTAGGGAAAAAAGATAAACTGCAATTAATTTCCATATCTGTTAGTAAAGAGGTTTTCCTTAAGGCATGGTCCTCAAATATCTGTAAACCTCAAATTGTCTTGGCTTAAAATAGATTTCATAAGCAAAACTCTACAAATGAGCAAATAAAATGTGTTCCCATCTTTATGAATTTCTTTCTTTTTACAGTCAAACATTTTCAAAACGTTGGGCTCATCTCTGCATTTCCATACAACTACATTAAAAGCAGGGAGGAGGCTAAGTTACCCTTTTACCTGCATGAAGCACCTGATGAGCAGTAAAGTTGTGAAACTAAGTCCCCATTGCCTATGGTGTAGACCTGGAGTGGGTACCTCATTATGAGAAAGGTTTGGAAAGTACCTCGAAGCTGGGGGTTTTAGGTTCTGCCTGAGTTACGCAGACTACTGGAAGCTGTTGCTGAAGTCAGGCGTTTTCCATCTATACCTCCTCGCCAGCCCTCATGGTGGCCTTCTCCACCCCTGTCCCCAAGGGGCCACTTGCTCCCTGTGAGACGACATGTCTTTCCAAGAGACAGAGAAGACAGGAGCAGTTGGTCTTTCTCTGCTGGGGGATCCCTTGGGGCTTCAGCTTGTCACTGGCTTCATCAGTATTGCTCTGAAACCACCCAGGGACATCTGAGGATGTTTAGGGACAGCGTTGTCAACGCCCTGGGGCTGCTCGGGTTGCATCTCACGCCTGGACCCTGCTGGGTGGCTGTCCGCAGGGTCTGGCAGACACTATCGCTGGAGGAGATTCAGTGCCGCAGCTTTTCCCTGTGCTTGGAGCGTTTCTTCCGGCAGCATAATGATGTAAATCCTTGGGAATACAGGAAAGCCTCCGTTATCCCTAGAAACCTTGATGGCAAAGCACGCTCATCCAAGCCAGGCTTTCTGGTGAAGGGTTCACCAACACAGTTCACACCTTTGACCTCAGCGTAGAGCCTCTGAAGCCCGCCTAGGCTGTGTTCGATTTCCAGCGCTGTCGGGAAGACTCTGGTTTTACTTTGGGCTGCCTCTGGGCTGGCCACAGTGACCAGCTACGCTGGCAGTGGGTGTCAGCTGGGTGACAGGGCCAAGCAGGTTAGGACCTGTACGGTTGCTAAATTTCAGCTTTCTAGAATGGGAATATATGAACTGGAACTCCTGAAAAATGACAGAATATGTAATTCCCGTATGCAGCTCTTTTCCAGACACAACCCATCTAGAAACCATACACAACTAATTGAATTAAATAGGAATAATAAATGTAGCAATATAATTGGGGCACAAATAACTACAGATCAGTAGAGCAACACGAATGCAATGGAGGGAGGTCAGGGCAGCATCTGCTTTTCTGATCTTGCCTATATGGAGAGGCAGGTAGAGCAGTTTGTTACCCTCGAGCCGTTCAAGCATATAGTACGCGGCTTTCCAATAAACGGAGACCTTCTGCTTGAGCTTATGTTGCTTTCTTCCTGCTGCTGTTCTGGGATTTATCTGGAGTTCACAGACTGGGTAAAGTGTCCACTAATCTTACGGCAGCACACTGAGAATATTTTCAGCAGTGCAGCTGGTGCAGGCGAAACCATTCATAACCAGGCACAGGCTGTGCAGAGGAGCCGGCCGTGTGGATTTGGGAGGATTTTTTTTCTGTACACACAGATGAAAGCAGATTTATTTCCACCTGAAAATTTTGGGGAAACAATTTTGGCCTCACTTCAAATGTGTCTCCTAATAGGGATCGAGCCGAAACAAACTCGAGTTTCCAACTTGCTCGTGTTGCTTATACTGTTAGGAAAAGGATTTTGTGTGTGAACCAACCTACTACATCCTTGATAGTGAGAAGAAACCACATGCATTGAAAAAAAAAAACCCTCTGCATATAGAATAAAAACATAAGAGAAAGGCACCAAGCAGAGGAGAAAATACTTTCTCAGAAAAACCGGGGGAAGGCAGGTTGAAATGAGGGTTGTGCCAAGCGTTATGGTGCTTCATTTAGTGCCACGAAGGACATGCGGTTTGTTTTGTAGGTTGTGCTTAAGTAAAACAGAGAGAAGCAGCCTCCTGATTAGGCACCCAGCGTGCTGTGCTGCCGATCAATTTACCTCTACCCTTCCCTTTGCTTCCAGTCCGTATCTATCTATGGACTTGGGCACTGTCATGTCTAGATAGAAGCTTTTGAGGTCAAAGATGAAGTTTCTTGTAGCTGTTTTGTGCTTGCACAGCTGCTGGCGTGGCTGGCCCTTCATCTGCCTACTGCCCCTGGAAGGTGACTCCGCAATAAAAGCAGTGAGTAGGAAAGCAGCCTCCAGGAGTGAGCCCTGGGGGAGGGCATCGGTTCCCCACAGCGAAGCAAAGCAGACCTGGAAGCTCCTTGGGAGCGCAGGAGGGGGGGTCAAAAGCCTCCAATCGCAGTTTTCAGCGTGGGATCTGCTCTTAAAGTTCTCTCTTGAAGAGAGATGATCTTCAAGTATTCCAAATAGTAGCTCGGAAAAACGGTCGTATTGTTTAAAACATCAGCATGAATCACCGCCATAAACAAATGGAGAATAAAAGCTCGAAATCTTGGCCGCTGGAGGCTCACAACCATCTGCAGGGAGGATGCACTTGCCTGCGGGGGCTCGGGTGTCCCCCTCAGAGCCATGAAACCCCAGAGGACCAAATCCCGCAGCCACGGTCCGTGTGTGCACGGAGAGAGAAACCCAGGGCAGGCTGCGGGGCAGCAGGCAGAAGGGAGTTTGTTTTGTCAGCAAAACAAATGCAGCTTCTGCCTGTGAACGTAAGGACAATGCGTGTGCAGTCACCCAGGGCTCCTGCCTTGGCTAAATATGTTGCCAAGAACAGCAGAAATCAGATGTGCTGAAATAATTCCCCCTTCTGCATCTCCACTTCCTACAGTTCAGCATTCATTGCAGGCCAGTCTATATTTAGCGGCAGTAAATTAGACATAACGTAATTAACCCGGAATATTCTTTATTTTTCTATTGTAAATGGTAATAGCAGTAAATTATCATAAATAATTACGGACGGCTTACAGAATTTCCATAGACAAGACAATGCACTTTCATTTGATAACCATACAGACTTTATAGCTGTAGAGGTAAATTACTGTTCCCGTGGTTTCAACGTAATGGGCTGTGCAGACAAAGTATTTTTGCGGAAATATGAATGCTTCCAGATGTTTCACATATTTTTCTCTTTGATTTAAAGTTAATCTTCACATGATGGTGCATAGGGAGTTCATGCAAGGTATGCATAAAAGGCTCTGAGGCAGGAATTTGGAACTGGAAAATGTAGAAATTTATACCAGTTTTAAATGCAAATGATGATTTGATTGACTATATCTAGCCAGAAATGCTGTTAGGTGTGAAACTTTCTGTTATTTCTGATATCGTGCCAAGAGAATTCAAATCTATAAAACTAATAAGCAAATTGGAATTGTGCCTGTTTTGATATGTGCACTCTAAATTAAGCCTACGGGTACTTAGTGTCCAATTTTGAGATTTGCCTTGAATCTAAAATTTACTAAATAATTATTAAGATTTTTTTTTTGGGAAACAACCCAAAATTTAATCTAAACCCATTTATCAAACAATAGAGACACAGAGACTCCCTCAAAGCACAAATATATGTATTTGGGGGGGTGTGTGTGTGCTTATGCTAATAGACAAATAACCTTCTATGGCACAAAGTCTCTTTAGTCCATGGATATTTGAGTTTGGAAGAAAGTAATTCATAGGATGGTATTTCCTCCTTTTTTATTGCTAGAAATGCCAGAGCATAATGCTTTGGAGGAAGGTGTTTTATGGGAATAATACCAGCACCAAGCCGATGGCTGAATCCAGCCTGCAGAAGCATGGCGTGGAAATGCTTTTCAGACCAGACAGCTGCATCTTGGCAGCTGCGAGGGGCGAGCAGCTACAGAAGAAAGTTATTTTCTGATATAGTTTCAGTCTGCTTATGACAAGGATATTCACACTTTATAAGACTGATACTGTACACAGTATTGTGGGTACTTTAGTGTAGAATCAAACGTACCGTGAAGAATATTTTCGTTTCTTAATTTACTTGGATCAAGGAAAAACATATTACTCTTTTGAGATCTCCTTGCTCATGCACGTGGGTCAGTACAAGAAACCATTTAGTTATAGGCTTACCTTCAAGTACACACTTAAATCCCACTGAATTCAGAGAGCTTTAGAAGTGTGATTAAAGCTAAGTATATGGGCAACGCTTTGCTGCCAAAGGGAAGTTATTTAATGCTACATGTAACTTGAATCGGTCAAACAAACTTTAGGTCGGTATTTAAAGACAATTTTCTTAAACGCACATTTACGTTAAATGGATAACCCGCAAAAATCCCGTAAAAACACGTAGCAAAAATAAAACATACAGTTTTCAATGAAAATTTTCAGCCAATCGCTTATGATTTCAGATAGTAAAACAATCTTGCAAATTTGATCCCAATTTTCATAAAAAATCCAAGGAATGCCATTTGGTTAAATTGGCGATTTACCAGCTGAGAGAAAACATTGCGATGCGCTTTGAAAGTTTATTACAAACTTCGCAAATAATTTGAATGGGATGTAAATTAGCCTGTGATAGAAAAGCAGTCTTTATGACTATTACTTGAAATATTCTAGTCTTAACTGAAGTTAACAGCCACATCGAGGGGCTGTTGAGGAGAGCAGGAGCTGAGCTGTGCACTGGCATCACCCTGCATTATGGACCTGAAATCCAGCTCTTGTATGGCCCAGCAGAAGGTGTTCGGTTGGGCTCTGACCCCACTTCCACCAGCATCCTTGCAGCAGTTATCCCTTATCAAGTCATCCCTTCAGACATGACAACAGAGCCTGGCCAACTAATATGAGAGAACCTGGAAGAAGAGGGTTTTTAGAAAGGTTTGAGAGGATTCTTGCAGTTATTTTCATGAGAACACTTCAATAACCCCATGAGAATGCTTCTGATGAGCAGAGGACAATAGCGTGGTAATTCTGCCTTAAAAAATTATGAGCTACTGCTGAAACCGCGTGTTTTGAGGGGTTCGTTGAGAACAAATAGCAGTGCAAGAGGAACACGTAGAGGTTTGACTTGCTGCTCTTCCAGTCATCTTTTAGCCACGAGCCAAGAGGATATTGGCAAATGTTGTTAAGTACAAAATACAGTAATAATCTTTATAAGAATGTCCATACGCTTCTAAACCTGTAGGGTCTTAAAAACCACAAAGTGATTGTGAATATAGGGCTCCTAGGTTAATAGCTGGAAATCAAATGCATTAGGAAGTCCAGCCGGAAGATGCTGATAAGAAATATTCTTTGTTCCTTTGGAAACAGCAATACTTAAGATAAAAGTAGAGTACATTTTAGAGTGGAGATGAATCTAACTTCCAAATAAAACATGAAGTGAATATTGAAAAGAACAGCAGGGAAAGCACTTTTGATTTTCTTCCTGAGTTCAATATCTGAACTTTAAAAATAATTTAGTTTTTGTTTGTGTGGATAGCTCTACAGTAAAATAAAACCTCAGGTTTTCCAGGCTTTTTACAGTCTGCATCGCTCTTTTGTATCTTACTTGTTATTGTGTTTTGTGGTTTTTTTTTTCCTTAAAGCAATGCTCTCTGTTTCTACGTTATTGACAGAAGCCAAAGAATATCTGACATAAAAACTGCACAACAGTTTCAGAAAAAGAAAGGTGTAAGCTGATGCCTAATTACGGAAAAATTTAATGTCTGTTATACCTTAGCGCAAATGGGCTGATTTCAGTGCTGCCGTTTGGGATTCACACCTCACCCAGTGGCAGTTCTGGGTATTTGGTATTGGCACCTGCTGATGCTCAGAGATTCTTGGCAACTCCTCCTACGGGGAGGAGTCACAGGCTGTAGCCATCCATGGTAGCAGGAGAAGATGTTCAGAGGTACGGGGTCGCCGCTGCTCTCCCAGCCTCCTACGTAGGCACTGCTGGGGAGCTGGGGCAAACCTGGGGCCCCTCGTTATTTCAGCCTACAGAGAGCTTTAATTTCAGATTGCACAGCAGACGCTACGCCGTATTATTCAGCAAGCAGCCGAGTTGTCCCTCCAGTGTGCAGGAACCTACTGGTGTAACACGGGTGCGTTAGGATGGTCTCACGGGGGTGGGCTGTCACGGCGTGCCTGGGGAGCTCCTCTGCGGGTGCTGGTGTTAACGTAGGAGGAATGCGGCAGGACAGCAGTGATGGCCCAGGTCTCCATGGAAGAACACCAGCCTGGGACAAACCGAGACTTGTACCCTGCTCTTTCCCATGTGGGTTTAACACCGCTGTCCTGTGGTCCGCGCACCTCTTTGCATCAGCCCAGTGACCCCGTTCTTGCTTTAGCAGCTCTCCCTTTACGTGAATAAAGCCCATAGCAAAAACAACACAGGGATCTTTTCTTCCGTCTTTCTGTTTTACAAGCAAAACATAATTTGTTGGAAGTGCAGCAAAATGTGCATCTAGCATGCCCAAAACATTGTGGAGGAAGTTGAAGCAACTTCCAGAGTTCTTGATTGTTGTCAGAATACCAGGTACTCACAGTCCTGGTCGCTGGATCATTTCTTTCGTTCGTTAGCCTAATTCTCAGTGATATATTTTCCTAGGTATATTCAGTCAATCACCTAACCACTTCCTCCACGTGCGCAGCCACTTTGTTTCACTTCACAAGGAGAATTGTAGGCACTGCAATGTGCTCAGAATATTAAATGCGGGAGCTGACCTGTCTGTCTTTTATGTGTTCATCACATCAGGATATTAGTAACATTCCTGAGGTATTTAAAAGAGGCAGTGAAACCTCATTTACTCACAAACTACATCAGGTTTTCAGTGCTCACTCTGCTGAACGCTGCACATCCCATTTTTCAGTGAAGGATAAGTAAATGGGTCTTTCCGACAGAAGGGTAAGTGAAGAACATGACATATCTCTGATCTGGGTAAAATACAACTTCATGGGCTTTTGATATAACTCTTATGAAAACGTCCTTCAGAAGTTAGGCTGTAGCTAGCACAAAAGTAGGGGTAAATAAGCAACTCCACCTTCACGTTAAAAGTTCCACACATTGAGGATTTTGGAGAAACAAGACCAGAAAAAGGTGGAAAGAAAAGCACTGTGCAGAAATCACAGTTTCCTTTGTCATTTCCAACCCTCTCCCTCTCAGGTTTTAAAAATAATTCTCTAGAATTCAGCAAGGAATATCATCAGCCACATGAATTCATAATAGGGAGTGTTTCAGCTCCCCAGGATACTCCATAGGCCTTTCCCATAATGGAAAGTATTTTTTATGTCTTGAACTTCTTATTTTATAAATGATATTTTGCCGATATTAATATCGGTAATATCAACAGTACCCCTCAGTCATCCCAGGAACAGGTTGAGTGTTAAGACCTGTGGACCCCAAAGCTTCCTGTACTCCAAAGTGCTCCTGCAGGGTCGATATCAGTCCTGGCTGGACTTCAGCAAAGCCTTCAGGTTGAAGGTAAGGAAAATTGATATATTGACACTGTTGAAACAAAACCTTTAACCTGAGATCACCTTGTCCTGTGAGTGGTTTTTTGGAGGGATCCTTATTCCTATCTGAGCCCAGTTCTCCAGCCATAAGTATCAGGGATTTTGTAAAGTTCATAATCTGTTGCCAAAAGGAAGAGATTTCTGGAACCTGATGGTGGGATGGAACCAAATTTCATCTTCTGCCTTTGGGCTCTGCAGTGAATGTTTCTCTTACAAAATGAAAATGCTAATGTTTCTGTAAGCCTCACAACCAGACCTACGTGTTACAGCGTAGGGGATAACTTCACCCGAAAGAAAATCTGCTTTTCAGTGTCAATTTTTGGTATCGTGGATAACCTTATGTGATAGACATGAAATGTGAGTCATCCGAGTCCTATGAAAGCCAAGAAAATATTTGAAAACAGTCTTCAGTATTTTGCTCTTTAAATCATCTGGCCTTTAATGGGAAAAGCTGTTAATATCTTAAATTAAAATAGAATTTCATAGTATCTGTGAAATAATTTAGAAGATGTGGCTCTTATTTCTTCTCAGTGATTTATTGCTTTTCTTACCATGGTGGCACTGTTATCTGCTGCAGAAATAGGACTGAAGCGGACAGTTACTGTTTCCTCACAGCGTAGATATTTTATCTTTTTTTTTTCTTTTTTTTTTTTTTTTTTTTTTTTTTTTTAATGCTGGTTAATAATTGTTATCTCCCAAAGATGAATGAAGTTATCTCTGATGAGTGGTGTAAAACGAGGGCTAGGACAGAGAGAAAGTGAGTGTAGCTTGTTCAACTCGGGGGATTTTTATAGCTCTTTCTTTCTTAACTTCATGGAAGGAGGAAAACACACCTCTTTCAAGCTTGGCTGAATTTGAAATTATCTATTGTCATGCTTCCTCTAGCTCAGCATCCTCATGGGCTGTTCTTAGTAACATCTTCGTTTTAGGATTATATAGTCTATTTAATGCGTATGCAGCAGACTTCTAATTGCCTTTGGTGCAGCAATCCTCGGTCATCAAATTTGTCTTTCGAAGGCTGGCACACACTCATGGAAAAATGCTTTTTCCACAGTAGGTTCACAACTGGGGCAAACACGAGGAGCTGGCAGAGGGTGCGGGAGGAGGGAGAGAAAGCTGGAGCATCTCCGGTGAAGCTGGTAGATGGAAGAGCACAGCCGAATCCCTGTGCTACGCATAAAAATTATCAGAAGGAAGAAAACAGGTGGTGTCTGCCAACGCTGAAGTAGTGGTGCATTCACAGGCAGAAGTAGGTCAGATATGAGGGGGGCTGTTATTTAAAGGATTTATGACTTACAAATGCTTTTGGAGCAAAGTTACCAAGTTGAGGAAGTTTCTTGGCTAAGATGATATTTCTTCTTTCCCCTGATGCATCATTTCTGGTGGAATCAAAGTGGAAGTGTAGAAGCTCTTTTTGAAGCTCAGATGCCCACAACAGAGGCAATGCCACCATTTCATTTAAAACTGTTGATCATCAAATTAAAGTGGGATTAGATAAGCTCCAACTAGTACAAAATGGTTTTCCATTCAACCCCTTATCATGTTTCCTTCCTTAAAAGCTTGGCTGAACTGGACACGTATATCTATCTATCTATCTATCTATCTCGATCATATGGCCTTTAGAGCTTACTTTATCTATTTTTCATATTCATTTCTCAGTAATACTTGTTAGTCCATTAGGGTATCTATTTCTTCTCAGCTAGCAAAAGCAAGCCTTACTCCCATTTACATCACACACACACTAACAGCATCCTTCGGCTCACATCGGTACTACAGCTTGACTTAGCGAGTGCTGGAGAAGGGTAATATTCTAACAGTCCTTACAGTTTTATTTAACTATAATAAAAACACTTGTGAAAAACAAGACTAACATTCAAACACAGGAAAAGCATCGCAATCTTGTGTTCCTTTCTTTAATTGGCAGGAAAGCGTCACTACAATCTTTCTCTAAAAAGAGGGTAAGATAATGTCTTATTAAAAGATACGTGGCCACAACCCTCCCCATAACCCAACTTACTCCTGTCTGGTGACTACCCAAGGCCCATTCATTCCTTATGTGAATTTTTTTTCAGAGGAAAAAAGTCTCATCAAGATCAAGATGTCTTGTCAGATTGGGCTATGGAACCAAAGCATGAGATCCGAGTGTTGGAAATGTCTGGACTAGACACCGCGTGTAAGACTCACTTCTAGCCACATGACTACTGTCCACTGGCCAGAAGGCAATAGTTAACTGGTAAGAGAACAACCACCACAGGGACGGTCACCTGCCGCCTCTCCAGGGGCTCTGGCTTTCACATCACAAGCTTTTATGTGAATCGTGGGACCTAGGGAACAGTTACTTATCACCTGTGCTCCTCCCTGAAGAAGAATTATATCAACCGTACACTTCAAGTGGCAGGAGGTCACAGCCGTAATGCTGAGCAGCCGCTTTTCAACAACAGCCTGAAACGTGTCTCTCCTGTTACCCTTTCTCCCCAGAGGTGTTGTTTCTAGCTTTTGCCAAACCATATAAATCAATGACTACCACGTTACCGTATCAGCATTTTCCAGCTTTCTTACATAGGAAGAAGCACCATCTCTAAGAAAAAACCCCAGTGAGAGAATTCCTTGTTCTCATCAACACCAACTCCACCAAAGCCTAACTTTTTGCCACCATGTTTTAAGACAGGGCTTTAAAAACCATTTTGCTCCTGAGTTTTAGAAAACCCTCTGGAGTCAGATTTACGATGAGCTGAGGTTGCTGCAGTGAGGGAGATATATGCAATTGTTATCCTATACATTTTGCTAATATTGTGCATATTTTTAGCTTGTGACCTATATTTAACAAATATATGCAATGTGACACATGCCATCGGAAATTAGACATGTCATTATGAAAATATAAAGAACGTGACACACACCATTAACACGTGTCAAAAATCATTAGAATCCTCCTCCATTAAAGCTACCCAAGCACTTTTAAAATGAGGAAGCCCAGACTCTTTATAAACACATAGTTTAGCTGGTGCACCTTTCATTTTGTCTTACAAAGGCTCCTGGCTAAATTCTGTGTCATTATTCTATAGTCTTTGTTAGGTGACATTACATCTAGTCTTTCCTGTAATATATGGTCAGGAAAGAGGCAGCACAGAAACATGTTTCTGGTAGCACTTGGCACATGCTGATGGGATTTATGTAGATTAAAATGCAAAACAAGTTAATAATCTAATGCAAAGTATCTTTCAGCCCTAAATCAGAAGCAGAAAATGCAGCAGCCCTGTTTTCCCTGTAAGTCTTTCAAGAAGTCTTGAACTTTGCTCTTCTTCCCCATAAAAGCAGGTGATCCATTTCTCTCTTTCTCCATTCTCAGTACAAAGTAATTAATTAAAATTAAATTCCTAGAAGGGTTAAAGGGGTTGCATCAACAACATGTGTTAATATCTCCAGTGCTATCAGGGTCATCTCCACTTTAAAGAGGCTCTTTGTCACTAGGAAAAAGTGGATGGAAACCACTTTCAAGCCAAAATAGCTTGTTTGGAAGGGCTGTTTTAACAACTGGGTGTTAAAGAAATCCACCTTTATGATGATTCAAACAAGAGTATATAAAGGAATAATAGTATATATATATGTATCTTGTTATTAAGGGAGTAATAACGCTTTGAGTGCCACATTGGGCATGTGCAGGGGGGACCTCTGAGCTTCTGCACAGCCAGGCAGGGTGGCCGGGATGAGATCCACAAACGCAGTGGAGAGGCAGAGCCACTGCTGGATTTGGCACTTGTGCCTGCGGAGGATGTGCTTTGACACCCAGGAGAATCCTTGTCCTGCCCCGTCCTTTCCCATTTTGCACCTTCGAAAATCCTTCTTTGGACTTGAGAGATGAAGACAGTTATTTTCGCTCTTCCCAAGTCGTGGGGAGGGAAGCACGAGGTTGCAAAGCTCCTTGAGGACATTGCGTTCAGGGATGCTGCAAAAATCAGTCCCACCCTCGGTCAGGACTGGGGGAGAAGGGGAGTTCCCGGGTCTCCCCTGGGATGGTTTGGCACAAAGGGACAGAGGAAGAAGATAAAGCCGGGCTGTGAACATGGTCCTTTTTTGCAGAAGGTGGCAGAATGAATGAGCATCTGTCCTGCTGAACTACCAGTGAGTGGGTAGATAAATTTTAAAAGCTTTGTCAACGTCAATTTGCTTCCAGCCTTCCCCGACGTACAGTCCAGGGTGTCTTAGGAGCCGTCCTCGAGAACTTCCCATCCTGAGATCTCATGCTCTATTTGTCCCTGGTGACTGCCGGCCTTTGATTCATTAGCGCAGACAAACTGATTTCTTTCCGCCCCTTTCCCCTGCATCCCGAGCTCAGGACCTGGCTTTTCTGTGCACACAAAAACACGTCCTAGGAAGTCCTACAATGAAAAATGTTTACATCGCAGCTTGCTCGCTAGAAAAGTCTTATTCTCTCCTGACACATTGATCTTCTTCACACTGCTTTTGTTCTCTCGTTAGCATACACAGCTGCCTGCATTATGCCATGCCGAATGTAACACATGCAGCATGGGCTTGTCAGTGTGTCAGGCTTGAAAACCTATGATTAAAAATTACGTTGCTCATTAGTCATTGCAAATCAAGCCGAGAACAATGCTCTCTGGCCAATTTGTAAACAAGCATCCTGTTCAACCTGTTCTGCGATTTCTCTTTAAGGAAGAGACTAGGAGACCGGCTCATAAATAAATAACTCCCTAATTCTGCTGGAGACACATACTCAGGGCAGCTTACTGGATGAATAAATATTCCATAATTTCATTTTCTACAAAATTGCCTCCTACGAATTTTGGCTTCAGATATCCCTAATGCCAATAATGATTCATAAATATTTTATGAAAGTGAGCACAGTGCGTATGTGTGTGTGTGTGTGTGATGTATGCCTGGTCTCATGTGGACAAAAAATTATCATTAAAAGTAACAAATTAGTATCCTGAGAATACTGTCAAGAACATCACACTAGTGAAAAAACCCTCAGTCTGAAGACAGAGGCACGTTCCTCTTCCGTTTGTGAGCACCCAAAGCCTGTGTGAAAAAGTGTCAATATTACAAAAAAAGGAATTTCCAGTATAATTTCTGCATATTTTCTTCTCCACAAACACTACTTCAGTTCTCTTGGGCACTTTGAGGTCTAGGAAGAGCTTTGAAATCAGTCCCATAATTCCCTCACGTATGTAAATTAACATTCACGGCCACAGACAAGGCTGAATTCAGACACCGGTCCATGTCTAAGAAAAGCACATTTTCTAAGACTTCCAGCAGAGTTGAAGGAAGCGGATGATGGCACAGAACCATGGACCCTCCTGCCCTGTGCTCTCAGGAACGTAGCTGCTCACCGGTGGAGAGAGAACACAGGATATATATGAAATTGTATATGCAAAGGTATTAAATTAACGGAGCAAGTGCCACGGCGGCAGGGCTGCAGTCCCCATCCTCCTCATTACCAGCATCTCTTGTAGGGGAATCGTTCTGAGAGGTTCTGAATCTTGCCACAGGATCACGTAATCTGCCATGCAGCCTTTCCTCCCAGCTGGGAAAACGGCTCTGGATTAGGTTCAGAGCACGGGAATTAGCGAGCGGCCGATCCCCCCGCTGTCCCGTCCTCTCTGCAAAGGAGGCCAGAACGAGCTCTGGACAAAGGAGCTGCCAGGGTCTCCAGCAGACAGGTACAAGATAACACGCTCACATAGAAATATCCTTCCTTACTGTTAATTAGAGGTTGTTTAGTACCCGGAGGCATGAAGGTTTACAGTCTTGAAATGATCCTGTTTGTTTTAGCTGTTACCAGACCCACTGAGAACACTGTTACCATCTTGACTCAATGTTCTCGATTGATTTAGTGACGTTTGTGTATGTACAAAGGGATTGCAACTTGGGAGTGAGCGCGAGCTGACACGTAGCTCCAGCCCGAGGACTAAGACAATACTTATTTCATTTTTTTGGCTTGTTTAGGAGCCGTAAGTGCTATGTGGTCTACGTCTTGATTGTATTGTAGTTCGTCAGGTTAGCGTTTAGTTTGGTTTGCCTCTTAATTTTTCAAAATGGTGCTCTTTCCCGAGTAGACCACCATAAATCATCCGCATCTGCTATACTCTATCAATCTTGCTCTCTTTCTGCTCCCAGATCGCAGATCCAACTGAAAAGGAAAGCCCCTTCAGAGGCGGGCTGGCCTGCGATGGCAGAGCCGTGCACTGGGCTGCTCCCCGCTCCGCAGCGCACGCTCCCGCATTTTCTCCAACAAAGCACGTGTGCTTCTGCGAAAGTTCATTTCCAGCAGCACATGACGCTGCAGACTATATTCCCCAAGACTGGGCAAGTCCCACTGCCTGCATGCCCTGATTCCTTGAGATCGAGCAGAAAAGAAAACATTTCTGTCAAATCTTGTTACGCGATGCACTGTGGTATAGTACAGAAACACAGCTCTTTCTGGTTTCAACTCAAATGTGTATGAATTCAGCATACCAGCAGCAAATTATTTACTTTTCTAGTATTAGATAACTTAATACTCCTTTTGTATTCCTACGTGGAGGTCCCAGTGGAGCAGAGGAGCTCTGCTGCAAGCAACATTAGGGAACTGAGACACAGGACAACCTGTACAGGCATCGGGTCTGATAAGCAGAGAGACACTTTCCAGTTTGAAAGGACAAAGGTCAAATTCTTCCCGATAAGCCAACTGACAGTGCCGCTCGCATTTTATGCTCACGAGATTTCCACCTCCAAATAAAACCTCGGGTACCAGATGAGACTGCATCAAAGTCAGAATTTCTGTGCAGTCTCTTTAAAAAACTGAAAAAACCCCAACCTCAGTCAAGCTAGTTTTCCTATTTGGGACTCCTCATGCTGTTTCTAAACTTCCCTGTCAGACAAATATTCACCCTATTGCCATCAAATTCAGTTATTTAAATCCTCTGCAAATCTGAAGTCCCTAAAATAACAAACCAGAACTTGTCTGGCTGCTTAGAAAAGTTTCTTGGCCTGATTTGTAACGGTTTCGACATTTTCACTGTTTGGATAACAAAAAATGGTTAACATAAGCTGCAAAAAAATATTATGGAAATATATGAAACATGTACAGGTCATAATAGAATTACAGAAAATTTAGGCTGTACTACCAATATGAGATTAGCTGTATCAAAGCCACTTCTGAATGGCATGACTTGCTCTTGAAGACCTCCCATGGGGACAGCCCGGAGCCCACACAGACTGTCCATCCCATTGCTCTACTACCCATTTCTTCAAACAAGCTTTTTCCTGGTATCTGAACAGAATTTCAGGACGCAACATAACTTCCTTTTGTTACACTCTTCAAGGACATGAAGGACACCGTCTCCACCTTTCCTGCAGGCAAGGATGAACTGGAAGACTCTTACCATACCCTTCTTAAAGTTTGGGGTTTTTGGTGTTTAACATTCCCTATTTATGGACATTTGCCAGCTGTCTTTTCCACTTGCCAGGTCTTTATTTTTGTTGCCCTCTTCACCTGGGTCTCTAAAACTACACCTTCAAACTTTGTTAGGTCAAACCAACGCTGAGTGAGGTGGGAGAACTGTTTTGTGTGGTGTTTGTGTCTGGCGTTTCTTGCCTGTACATCCTACTACGCTGTTTTCTGTATCACCCTTGTCCCTATTTTATTTCCATCTGGGTTTTCATCAAGGTGATCTGAAGTTCAAGTTTTATCCTCTAAAGTACTCCCAGTTCTTCCAAATTCACACATTTGATAAGAAAGTTTTCTATGCAATCATCCGGGCCATTAATAGAAACAACGGATACTACTCCTACAAAATCACATTTGATATATCTTTAGCTTTTGATAAGGAATCATGAATTCCTTAAGTATGTTTGTCTAATGAGTTTTGCAGCCAATTCTTGTTTCATTACATTATGCTTTCTCAAAACTTAATAATCATCAAATTGCTAAATTACAGGAAAGGTCAAGAAATGGGAAAATTCTAGCAAATAGAAGTCTGCAATATTTCCCATAGCCCTGATTCCTCAAAGACCTATTCCTTTGCTGAGTTATATTCTCAAAATGATTGCTTGTGTGCTTTAAGTCAAGTCCATACTAAAATAAATTTAGGAATTAACCCTTCACTAAGACTGGAGCATTTTGAGAATACTGCCTGGACTCCAAGACAAAATACTCTCTTACAATAGTATTAATAGTCATGACTGTAAACTAATGATGTCAGTAATGTTAACGGCGATGCTAATTACACCAGCAAATCTTTCTTAATCAGCCATATTCTTCTCCTGGTCTTGAAGTGAGGAAGATTGTATTTTGAGGTACATGGATAAAAATCTATTGCTTCAATAATTACCAGTGGGTGAGATATGAGCTATGTATGCTGATACGCTCCTCATTAAAACATAGGTATTGATGGTAGTATTGTCTATTAAGTCAACATAATATATAGACAGCTGGATCATATGTAATTTAAACTGTTCTCACTTTACAAACCTGACAACTGAACAAATATAATTGATTCATGTATTTCAATATTCGTTCCATTAGTCAGAATATATATCCAAAATTGAAGATGTCAATCAAGTAAAATGAATGCATGTTTTCATAGAGCACTGTGATTCCTGTTATTATACCAAGAAAAAAAATCAATCACTATTTTTGGATTCAGATTCAACAGGAGTGTGACTCCTGCAAGTTATGTGGCAATAAATATACATGTTTATTTTAGTCATGCTAGAAAATTACTCTGGATACCTTTGATCTATTTAATGTGGAAGAAAATAAGCTATTTATGGTGGTGGTGTCTGTAAACACCTTAAACAAATGGTTTCACTGACGTATAGGTACAGGAGATAGTACTGATTCTCACTTACACCAATTTTACACTCCACTGGTTTCAGTGAAAGTTACTCTTGATTTACATCAGCGCAAGAGAGGCGGGAGAAGCCTCGTATTTTAACTGCTGTCTTTCACACGCTGATCTGTGGCTCCCGAATTGCTGGATGAATAACGCTGAGGCAAATATCGCAGGTTCTGCCTGCATTTTTGTTGTAATTTACTTCTGAACCTTGGGAATAAAAACAGAAATCTGTCATAAACAAAGCACTCATTTCCTTCGTCTGGAGCTCTGTCTGCGCTCGCCGAGTGGGTCTGCTCCGCGTTTAAAACATGCTGTAAGGCATTATCTCTTTCAAAAAGGATGCAAAAACGCTATTTTAATAAGTTTAAAGTTCCCGGCGCCTGCTCGCAGCTGAAGGGGTGGTACGACAGCCGCGTGCGCCGCCGAGCGCGACGCGCAGCCTGGCCCCGAGCAGACGGAACCCATCGTGGGCATCACTTCGGGCCGTGGTGGCACCCACAGCAAACCCCTTCTTGACAGGCGACAAGAGACAAGAGGAAGGAGAATGGGAAGGCGGGAACTTTGCCAAGAAGCCGAGACCCACGTTTTGTAAGGGTCTTGCAGTGGTTTGTCCCATCTGTCAGGACCTTCTCCCTTTTCCCACTATGCTTCTCCTGCAACAGCTGTGGCCTGTGCGCTACCCAAGGACAGGACGAGCCCGTGCAGCTTTTCCCAAACCGACAGTTTGTATTATTGAGGCAGTTTGAACATTTACATGGAGTGTTTTGGTTTTGACCTGTCCCTGATACCCATTGCTGCCTTGGACACACAGACACGTTCAGTGAATTACTGTGTTCCTTCCTCACACGTGGAGAGATAAAGGTATGAAAGTCCATATAGTGTGTAGGCTATAACATTATATGTAAATTTACGTTATTATATTTAAATTACACACGTTATTATACTGTTAGCATATAGAAACATTATAATATTATTTTTATATTGAAATGTATAGTATTCAATAGCACATATATTATGATATTCCAATGTATACCCTCCATTTGTTGAAATAAATGGAATTGAAATTCTTATTACATGTCAACAACTGCAGTCCTCCTGAGAAGGAGAAGATTATCCCAGTCCCAGAGAGTTTACCGTGGTCACCCCCTGCTCCCCATCCAAATGGGGTCTCGGTGCCGTGGCGTTGCCACAGTACGGGAGGGTGTGGGAAGGGATGCAGAGTGATGCTCTGCCTTCCAAGAAGGCAGCAAATAAACCCACTCAGCCAAGCATGATAAAATGCACCCTCAAAGGGCTACATAATATATACCTAACCACAGTGTGACTTTTAAAAATTAATACCGCTTACAATTTATTTCCTAAGCATTAACCTGCAGTAACAGGCCCTGACATGATCTGCAGTAAATATGCTCAGTATGACAGAGAATATTTGCATGCAAAATTTTCTAATGCTATTACCTGGTTCTCTGGACAACCACACCAGGAGTTTCTGCCAGTTTATCCTACCCTAGCTGTGACAGAGCAGATCAGCATCTGTCCTTGGAATATGACTAAATAAAAAAATTGCAGAGTGATTGATGGACGAAGAATTATCTAAATTCTTACTTAACTTTCTCACGCTGTTATCTGCTGTGCAGCGATACGGTGCATGCACCTCAGCATGTAATAAGATCTTGATTTCCTTCACCGTGGCTCTGTGGTCTGACACAACAAGCTCCCCGCAACTCAATGCAAAGTATTTTGCTGTGGCTGAAGCAGCGAGACCTGGGAGGAGCTCTGGCTCTGGGGTCACACCTACCACCTGGATTAATGAAGAATCTCCCCTTTCGTAGAAGGACTAACTCGCTGCAGAGCGCCGAGAAGGAAGGCAAGACCCACAGTTAGCCCTTTGTGGCGCATTCGGCCCACGGGCTCGGCATCCTTCCCTTTTCTGCTCTCCTTTGACAGCTCTGGGCGCACTCAGGGCAGAGCAGAACTGGGAGCACTTTGTGGGAGATTTTGGGGCCAGGCATCCAGGCTGCAAAGTCCTGGCTTCCCTGTCCTTTAGGGTGAGGTAATTTGAATAGTTGCAAAACTGGCAGCATCTATTTTACATTTAAAAAAAAAAAGCATTAGGCAAGATAAGCAGTCTACATAATGATCTTTTCTGCCTGGGAAAAACTCATTCCTACAGAGATATGTGGTATTTAACCATTGCTGTAGACTGGTATCTTACACGATGATACAATTACAGAATCTTTATATTTATGTGAAGACTAGCAGCTGTGTTAGGAGAGAAAAACAAAAAAAGCACCTTTATAACATCAAATTAACAGAGGCATTGATATGTTTCAGTATGGGAACCCGTCGTATACCCACAGCTCAGCTCTTTCAGCAGCGGGCTGTGCCACAGCCCGGTCCTGGGTAGGGAAGCTGAGAGGGAAAGGAGATGCTCTACAATCCTCCTCTCTAAATACTGCCTGAGAACATTTCTTGCTGGTCCATTTTTCAAAGCTGAAAGATTGTCCCTTTCATGTTCTCTCAGGTATTAGCCATCTTGAAAAGAGAGAGGAGTGAGGAGCAAGCAGCTCACACGGCACAGCAGGCAGTATTTTCCCTCCCAGCTGCAGAGCGCTCTGACAAACACCCATTCATCACCCCTCGGTAATTTGGTAGATGCTAGATTAGGGTTTTCTTTGCATGTGATCACACAAATTCCTTCTACAAGAGCTGGTCAGCACCAGGGTGAGCAGGGTGCAGGCTCTGAGCTCACTCACGTCATGGTGATTTGTGGAGGACACAGAAGGGGGACGCGGGGCAGCGGAAGCGATAGCGAGCGATGGCATTTATCAGATCTTCGAGAGGGGACACAGCTCCTGAGCAGCTCTTGATAAATGCACAGGAGAGTCACTGGACCAGACAGAGAAAACCGGTTCTTTTCCAAAGAGCAGCAAGGAATTCTTTAATGGGAGAAAATCCAGGCCACTGGGTGGGATGCCAGCCCGCCCCATGCCAAACAGATGATGTCCTGCAAGCCCTGCTTTGCCATCCAGCAGGTTTCATGGCTTCTAGGTTGAACCAGCCCCACAGGGTTCATCCTGGGCCCTGGAGGTACCAGCTTCCTTCCATCACATCTGCAGGAGCCTGCTCCCTCCCGTCACCACACCCAGACCTTTTCCCAGGGACTTTTCCCTCCATCTCGCCCACTGCTCCCAGGCTGCCTGCCTGCCTTCCCCCAGCTGTCCCAGCAGAAGTAGCCCCTCGTCCCTCCGGCGGGTCCCCCGCCACAAAGTGGTACCCGGGAGGGCACCAGCTTTCCCCTGCCTCCTCCCGGACGTGTCTTTTTCTGTAAAACATAAAATCTGCAGTACATATATGGTAAACTGTGAACAACGCAAACAGCTCAGCCATCCGTCACGGCACCATATGGCTGGATGTAAATATAGGTCCTAAAGACTATATTATAATGAACAGAAATGAGTATCTTCGCTATTATAAATAATTAAACTTTTGTATATGTGCGGCTATATAGATGTATGTGAATGGCCTTCATTTTTTTTGTTTATATATATATACACACGGATACAAATTCAGATCTAAATCAAGCCATTGGTTTCATACACGTTTACAAAGAGGAAGGAAACAAAGCACCCATGGGAACACGCTTCAGAGGGTCATAAATCAGGAAAAAAACCCAATTTTTTTGATTGGTTTAAATGAGCTTATATTTAAAAGATAAAGCACTACACCAAGTCACAAATGTCAGAGTCTGCCTGAATCCACCTGGCAAAAATAGAATTTCTTAGAAAGAGGGAAGAAGGCTGCTGCCCAAGGCACCATGCCCCACGTTGGCAGCCAGCAGAGGAGCACCTCAAACACTTTGCTCTCGCCGGCTGTTGCTGTAGCTGGGAAAACACAGCTCCCAAAACGGGCACTGCCGCGGCACTGGCTTGCTTCTCCCCAGGCAGGCTCTTCACAGCGAACCGATTTCATTTCTTTAAACCACCTCTTCCTTAAGATTTGAGGAATTGAAGTGGTCTATAACAGTGCCGATGGTGAACCCACTCGCCCTGCACTTGTCCATACCTGCTCCTCCGTGTTCCCAAACGGTTTCCAGATCTACTCCACTTTGACCCTCCAACACCCTGAGAACTTCCTTGCGGGATTTCCATCGAATGCTAAGCAGGAACAAAACCAAGCCCCCAGTGGGTGATTTTACTGATTTTGTCAATCTTAAATGATATTTCTAACAATAAACTTGCTATTACTGTGGTGTAAAGAGGGAAGAATAGACTTCTGAAAGCATGACTGGCAGACTTCACCAAAGGCAACTGATTCCCTACTCTGCCACAGAAATATCTCTGAGAAAGATGCAGGATTAACACCAGGGGAAAAAAAAAAAAAAAAAAAACAACAACAACCCAGAAACATTTTAACAGGAAAGTTCATTAAGCAATACAATTATTTCCATTCTAAAGCTGTGGGATCTCTGTCACTGGAAATTTGTAAGGACAAGTGTGATGTGGTTTATCCTATCTCTGGGTCGAATGAAATAAATGGCTTCTTAAGGTTCCTCTACCTGCATTTCCTACAGTTCTGGTGATCTTGATTTAGTATCTCAACCATAAGGCTGTGACTCCTTGGAGGAACTCTCTTTCGCTCTTATTTTAGAGCACCACTTCATCCCCAATAGGGACGATAAGGCTGTTGACATCTCAAGACATAAAGAATTGCTGCGGGATAGGAAATAGCCTTTTTCTTATCCATCTGTATCTAGATTGCTGGGTTTTCATCTCTAAAAAGTCAGTTTTGACCAAAATGGCTTAAGCGATAAAAATAGCTAATATGTTCTTTTCTTTATGTCTCCTTTCTTCTGTATTTCTGAAAAAAAAAAATATGAAAGCTCTTAGAAGAATTGCCTGGGTAAGATCAGGAAAAGTTCTGGCCACGCAGCTTCTACTGCACTCGTGAATGTTACTTCGCTAATTAGGAAAGAAGAAGCTTGAGTCTTGTGCTGAGTTCAAAGAGTAGACATGCATTTTTTGGGAAAAAGAACCAAAAGCAGGAAACAAGAGCTCATCGCAGCTCAGCATGGCTTCTTTTTTTTTTTTTTTTTCCTATCTGTAAAGAGACAACAGTTTTCCTCTTGGCATTTTCCATGATTTCTACAGCATGTAAACCCTTTTGAAGCTGCTGCCGGCAATGGGCTAATACAGTGTAATGGAGTTGTTATCCTTTATTCTGCAGCGGGTTTACAAGTGAGTAAAAATGATTTGTGAATGATACTGAAAACTAGGTGCCTTTCTGCCTTTCACACAGCATGAAAATGGAGGAACAATCCAGGAGCACAGGAAAGGTTGCATGCACACTTAATGCACTTTCAGGCTAATTTTCCCACGGAACGTACAGACACAGGGAAGCAATAAGTCCAGGAGCATAATAGGAATCCAAAGTCCTGAAATGTGATGTAAACAAAAGAAGTAGAAATCTTAATTGAAAATATTTTTATATCAACATCTTTTAAGACAGGTGTTAAGAAATCACCTTTTTTTTCCTGCTGAAAAGTACAAAATGAGCAGTCAGGTTTATCCCACAACATTGGTATTTAGTTCAGGATCTTTTCAGCTTTACCTCTGGACTGAACCAATCACTAGCACTGAAATATCTGAAATAGCCCTTTCTGAGCTAAATACTCCACGTAGCTTTTTATTCTAGTCTTTGTAACAGGGATGCATTTCTTCCCATCAAACTCATGCTGAAACCCCAGCGGGAGTCCTTACTGGCATCAATGCTACATGCACTAATGGTGTATTTCATATCTACTCATGAGAAGAAATGTACTTTCCCCGGAAAAAGTAGAATATTTGGAAATACCTGGGAAATTTCTAAACTTCAGCTACCACGAAGACAGAATGGGTTACAGATAAGCAAACTGCGCATTTAAAATTTACACCCAAGTCAAGGGTGCTTCTGGCCCTTTCCCACAGCCCACGGAGGCAGGAACTCGCTTCTCAGCCTCAATTTCACAACACGAAGGCAACCCAAAAGAGCAGGAGCCCGGAGGGTAATTAGCACATCAGTGTGATGGGGTTTGTTTGCACTCTTATAATTGTTTTATGAAGCCTGTATGGTAATTTGGAAAGCAGTTCTTAAATGGATGGTTTTAAGGAAATTGCTAAGATGTTACAGGCCGGGAAAGACTAATTTGTTTCAATTACTGTAACCCAACATCGTGGAACTTCTGCAACAGGCAAGGGCCCTGTTTCTTCATGGACCTCCACTTCATCTAATGAGGATGGGGCATAAAGCCGCTGCTGTGACAGTGGTCTATGATGTTAACGGCCCGTAAACCGGACCAGAGCCGAGTTTGCTTTATTAGTGCTAATTTTGCCCCTGTTACCGATGCCGTGTGTTCAGACCCGCTTTTGCCAGGGGCAGCTTTAGGAGGGCTCTCCCAGGCAGGGCTGTCAATCACCGAGAAGCGAGGTCTTAGCGTTTCGCAGCGTTTCCATGGTTAGAAAAACACTCGCGCTGAAAAAAAAAATCGCAAAAGCCTCAGCAACTACATCCTCGTTATTCCCATGCTCCTGTGCATGGGGTTGCCACTGGCTTTCTCTGGAAGCTGTCTGCCACCCTCATTGCCACAAGCTGTTGATGCTTCTTCAGTGGGTCTCCACCACCGCCACTTTCCCGTGCTGTCTGTAGGTTTCCTTCGCTTTAATTTCCTCCTCCAACATCTCCTTTGGCTAGAAACTTGCTCTTTCTAATCTGCTGCTTCTCAAAGTGAAGCCCTAAAGTTCTTTATTTTAGAAGAAAATATGACCATTGTAAGGAAAGTCGGCAACAACAGCTGGCTGATCAAATATACATAAGGAAGAACCTGCTGCCTGGTCTTTTATAGCTCTCTTTTTCCTGTAGTCATCATCCAACTCTCTTTTTCCCTGGTACAACATTATAGCATATTACATGACTTGTCTGTCAAAGGCCTCGCTTGAAACACACTCTCAGCATTACACTGCTCCTGACTTCCAGATGGCCACCGCTCAGGGTGAGGCACTAGCTTCGGTGCATGTAATCAATAGGTTTCAGATCCACGACGCAAACTAAAAACTCTCTTTAGCAAGAGAAATAGCAACGAGGTTGAGTTAAAGCCGGGTTTTGCTGCAAGCCGAGGAGCAACGCTCAGCTGCCTTGTCCTCAGAGTGAAGCAGGGACTGTATCCCTCAGGAACTTTGAGCTGCTGTTTGTCACAAATTCAATTCTGATTATTTCTCCTAAGAAAAAGCTCTCCTGGGCAGGTGGGGGATAAAGCACAATTCCCCTTACTGCCAGGCCCTTTATCCCACCTCTGTGGATGTTATTTGTGATGTAAGTAAATGGTTTAGGGCAAAAGTGGGTACTCCACAACTTTATCCAAGACAATCAAGACAACGTTGAAATACTGTAAACATTCTGTAAGTCCACATACAACACTGCAATATTGCATAAACCCGGCTATAATGTACCATGACATAATAAAAATAATCTTGCAGAATATTTCTGTGCTAACAAAGATAAAAGAGCGACTCAAAGACATCACTCATTCCAGGCTGACTGAGTTTTGCACCACTCGAATCAATTTACATTATCCCAAATTCAACGTACTGCATTGCATTAATTTAGAAAACTGAACGCATCAGTATGATCGGCGATATAGTAACTGACTCTTTGTATGGTAAGCAAGTTACCTGAAAACCAGAATTATTTAATATTTCCATGTAAAAATAATCTGCACATTTATGGCTCTTAATGACTAGATCAAGTGGAAAAACTGAACGCATATCCATCAGGGATTGTATGCATAGTTAATTAAGTATGAAATAATAAATGCCTGATTTCTACAGGATAGGGTAAACATCCAATTAAAATAAGATGCAGATTCCTTCTCATTAGTCAAAGCATAAAGCATTTTAACATTTCCTAAATAATTTACTTGTATTAAAATAAAGTGAAAAGCTTAAAACATTAATAGGGTACTTTACAATGCTGTAGTCAATAAGTTGCTATATGAAGGGAATGTAAATAATTTATGGCTCTACTCAGCAGAAACAGCCTGCAGTTCTCAGCAGAGCAGGGTCCCACCAAGGCAAGGGAACAGGCGCCCCGCCAAGTCGCACTTAATTCACAATTAAACCCTACAGACAGTGGCAAAACCCACCGGCAGCATAAACTCAGTGACTGAGCCTGTGGGTGTCGAAAGCCCCTGGTGGAGCTCCCGCTGTCCTGGGCTCCCTCCGAAGGAAACGGTGGCCAGGACCAGCTTCTTGTTGGGTGTGGGTTACACCACGCCATGCCCTCAGCTCTTGGGATGCTCAGGGTAAAACGGGACTGGTGCTTTTTGACCACGGAGGAAGAAACAGTCTTTTAACACAAAGACAGCCTAAAACGACAGAGTGGCACGGACGGGAGGTGTGGGCAGGTGAGACACCTTCACAACACCAACCAGGGGCTCTCCATAGCACGTCTGTAGGTAGCCTGGACCTTGCAGGCAGTCACCGACACCGCCAGCAGCGACGTCCTCCTTGCACCATGAAGTCAAATTAACCCCTTCAATATTTTGTTTCCAAACCCACGGATTCATAAAGCACTCGGTCAACTTCTGTAAGCACGTGTGGCCTTGACATAGCCCACGTGTGCTGGACCGCAACCCTTCCCTGGACTGAGGGCAAAGGCAGAATTCTCAATTTTCAAAAGCCAGATGGGCACAAGCGGTTTTAGAGCTGTGAATTTGAATTATCTGGGTTACTGATATGCAAAACACAGCAGGCATTTCGGCTTCAATTTTCTGCTAAGAGTCAAGGTATGGATGTTAAAGCTGGGCTCTCTGATGAGAAAACACATGTACTGACTATCCAAGCAGATTGCTGGATCGAGTGAATTAGGACTGCAGTACATTACCAGTGAGTACATAATAGGTTTGTGCAGCAAAACTGAATTAACATATTTTTCCCATGGATCATTTTGCAATGTAGAGGAAATTTCCCTAAAATGTTCCATTATATAGCTATGGTTATAATAAATAAGAATTAATTTCATAATAAGAAATTATTAAATACTGCCTTTTATCAAGCGGTGTAAGTAATATCCTACTAAAACTCAGATTTACAGCTCAGATAATATATAGAAACATGGCATTTGGCTGGGACAGCTTTTAAGATTTTTCAAATGCTAGAATCACTTTTCATTAAAACTGTGACAGAAACTGAGAAACTGGCACAGTGCCTTTTCTTATATGTGCATTAAATCATGCATTTCGCGGCAGGATTTTTACATTTTTTCTGTTTATAGAAGTCATGTACAATATCTTCCTTGAGTCACACCAAGATCCATCTATATAAAGGAAGATATATTTGCCTTGTAAAGGGGTGAGTCTTAAAAACATACTGCCCCCCCCCCCCCCCCCCCCCCCCATCCTTTGTTGCAGCACGCTCCTGTGGGTACGACTCCCCAGCGCTGGCTGCTTTGCCTCATTAATAAATGAAATTATTGAAAGGTGGTTGTGGACAAGGCTATGCCAAGCTCAGTGGTGCTGGTGAGGAGGTGTGACGGTGTCTCTCGGGGTACACGGGTGCAAGAAAGCGCTTGGCACTGAGGGGGGAGCCCTTTTTTTCGTGGGTCCCCAGCGCTACGAAAGGTTCGGTGCTGTGCAAAACGGCACCGATTCTTTCCTCTTCTCTCGGGACTCGCTGTGCTGCAGCGCCTTTTCTTTGCTGGTTGTCTTTTTAGGAGAAGCAGCTCTTCCAAAAACGCGTTTCAAGGACCTTTGGTGGTGTGCTTTTGTAAGCTGGGTATCATAAGGCTGGGAAAGAAATTAAAGCCAGCTGTAGTCCTGAAAAGACCTTTGCCTCGGGGAACGACTCATTATTTGAAAACAGAAAAGATGATTAGCCCAAACCAGAGCGATTCAAGCTGCCAAATTCTGCCTACGGTCTCCAGGGCCTCGGTAAGGTGAGCGAAGACGAACGTGAGCCTCTCCAAGGACTGGCTGTGCAAGGCTTGCTCTCCTCGGGCCACGCTGCGGGCAGGGTCACTTTGTGTCCCCACCTTGGGTTTATGAGCATCCCTGAAACCTCCTGGAAGCGAATGTGCTTTTTTTTTCTCCTGATCCTCGTAGAAAAGAAACACAGACACCATCTTCTTCAACTTCCCAAACTACTCTGTAGCTGTGTAAAAGGAAAGGACCCGCTCTCCCTCTCTGCAACTCGATTCTTTCTACAGGAGTCCCATTTCTGTGACAAGGTTGGTGGAAGCCTAAATTAAATTTGGGACCTAATTTTAAACAGAATCTCAACCTCCTGAGTAAACAATAGATGGAGCCTGCCTATTAAATCATCATGTTTTAATTAAATTCTTTGCAGCTCGCAAGTTCTTTGAACTGAGCTAGGTGATAAATGCATTGTAATTTTAATAGGGTTATATTTTGTGCTAAACTCACGTAGAGCAGTGACACAAGATATATGCTGTGTTACCGCGAAATACTGCATGGTATTTTGCTGATAACTGCACACTTGGTATGACAGGGTAGCTTCATGGAAGAAGCAAAGGCGATGTAAAGTGGGTTATTCTCAATCGCAGACTTAAAGATTCAGAAGCACATGAGTATTTGTGGCACTTGCAAAAAAAAAAACCCCACAAAAAAAGCATATATTCTTCAATATATTCTTCGTATTAATGATTCAGGCTCCACTGAAACCAGAGGGAAATCCACCTATTGCATTGATCAGGCCCTGAGTATGTTATTGAAATAATAAAGTAAAACAAATAAGAAATACACAGAAATGAGAGAGGCCAGCGTGGCTTCTCTCGGTAGCGCGTGAAATAGTATTAGATCTGAATGAAAGAGGCCCAAACAAAAATACCAACAATTCTTTTTTACTTACACAACACAGCGAGGCTTAAAAAGTCGATTAATAAAATAAAAAGTTGTAACTTTAAAATGACCTCCAGCGCCATCACTGAATACCTCTGCTTCTTTATCGCAGCCTTCGTGAAGCTATCTTCCCACAATGCTACCGGCATCGTAAACTTTCCCGGTAGGAAATATGACACACTCTTAAAACATATGTCAGAGATTTCCAGAATTGCAAACATGGTATTTTAGATGGCGAGATCCCTTTCCTCATAAAAGCATCTTTAAATTGTCTGACAGAGAAAATTCATATCAGGAATAAAACCCTGGCCCCGACGGAGTCAATGAGAGTTTTATGCCTGATGAAAGTGGAACCAAGATTTCATCTCCGCTTTTTACAGTTTCTCCCGTACGTACGTACACGCTGATGGTCTCGGCATCGGCCTCGTCACCGCGGGAGGGTGAACCAAAGGGGCCACGCTCCGCCGCTGAGCCAGAGCCCACCGCCTTTCCCCCCCTGCCCGCGGCAAGGCTGCGCGGGGCTCCCAGCCTTGCTGATGGGCACGGCTTTAGAAACCTGAAAATAAGTAAATAAGGCACAAACCCCCTACGCTGACATGTGTGACTGATGCTTAGAAACCATAATATATAACACCATAGTTGATAGGTTTCTGCTTGTAGGGGCCTGATTATTCCACCTGGATAGTGGCTTAAACAAAAGAACCACCAGACAAAAGAAATATATGTGCAAAGTCCAAGAAGCAGGCTATTATTTTCAATAGAGGTGTTGTGTTTTGGGTTTTTTTTTTTTTTCTCCCTGGCATTAGCTGCAGTAAAATGAATCATGCAGAGCAACATTTTTCACAAGCCCCAAACATCCTACATTCACATAAAACTGATGTACACCAGGAATGTTCACTGGGCTGTAGAACGGGAACAAAGAGGGCTGCAGACATACAATTTGTCATCCTGATTTTATGTAATAACAGGATATAAGCATATAAATGGATAGGTTTGGCAGGTGAAAAGGAAAATTATAGGGAGAGAGGAATATTGTAGCTAACTCAACAGTAGCCATATTGCCAATAGATCCTTTTGCCATTTGACAGCTGTCTTGCGAAAGGGCTGAAAAATCATGTTTACTCAGATCAGCCTGAACTCGCCGTCAGTTATTTAGGGCTCTGCATATTCCATGAAAAACCCCACAACATTTTCAGCTTCTAACTTCAATTGGATTACCATGAAATCCGCATATTTGAGCACGTGCTTTCTGAACCTTCAGCAGTAGGTATGAGCGATAAGGTGCTCAGGGTTAGCCCATTACCTTGCACATATGAGGTTGCAATGCCATGTAGGAAAAGTATCTTTTCCTACACAGAAACAGGAATAAGCAGGGTTTAATTTTTCCAGCCTGTTATCCATATTTCTCTTAGAGACCAGTGGGTGGTCAGTACACAAAGGAAGCTGGTGAGCTTGAGAAAATCTCCTTCTGTAGGACAAATACACAGGGAAGCCCGTGAGGGCAGCTTCCTCCACCCTGTATAACAGAGCCCAAGCCCATTCCTCTATGGACAGGTGCTGGGGGCGAGAGTGAGTTAAGGAAAAACTCAGTAAATACCTGACAGATTGCTGCTGCCCCTTCTTTTCTGGAGGGCTTGTTTTGTACTGTACTGAGAAACTTGTAATACCGGACTGAGCCGAAGTGGTGACATTAAACTAGGTCCTCGTGCTTCGGGCTAGGTCTAGCGTTTCATCCAAAATCAGATCATGAATAGTGCTAACTTCATTGTTGACAGACCTTTCATTCATTGTGAGCAGGTGCTTGGGGCAGCTTTCTGATGTTGACCTGATCATTGGCATTTGGGGTAAATAACTTGGAGAAGAGAGCATTATTTACTTTCACTCCAGTGAGATGGCATTTCTGTGAGCTATCTTCTCCTGAAATAGGATTTGGGGGAATGAAGGATATTATGTAGTGTGATAGTATCTCCTTCTTTGAAATTATTATTATTTTTTTCTATATTTTCCAGAGTTTTGTTGATCAGCTCCCGTGTGAGGGGCATTTTCTTAAAGGGTGTTGACCAAACTACTGATTTTTTCAATCTTGAACATTCGTACATATATGCTATGGATTTTAGACATTCACCTATCTGACAAGCAGATGCAGTCAGGTAGATTTGACGTTTATTTGAATCGAACTGGCTTTAAATGGAAGAACAAAAGTAGAGGCTTAAAATCCTTTCTTCTCTATGTGATTTACCCATTAGGCCAGCTGAAAGCAGAGATAGCAAGCCGGCCAAATACGTACATATATACATACAGACATAAGGTCAGAGAAAGAAAGGATGTGAGGTAGCCATTACAGAGGGAACAACTCATGTTTATAGAGCACCAAGGATAAGAATAATGGATGAACTCAACAAAAGCCATTAAAGCATCAACAGTAACCTCGGCGATAGTTTAGCCGGCTTATGCTAATGAACCCGGAGTGGTTCACCTCATAATAAATGGATAATGAGCATATAAAAAAATGCATACATTAATATCTTTGCAGGGTAAAATAAAATTGGTAAATGGTTCCTACACGCATCTGTACTCAGAAGCGGTGGGACAGAGCAGGTAGACGAGAAAGCATAAGCTACGCCCTTATTGATCCGTGTGGAAGTACAGAAGGAGCCTCCTGGAATTTTTGTGGTGGAGTAATTTTCCAGAGTAAATGAGATGTATCTGTTTGATCCAGTTCATGTGCAACTGTGGGCAGGGATGCCACTCTATGTCAATGCGGATTTAAGTGTATTTTTATAAGTTTGTGTGTAGCTCATTCCAGGTCTCCCTCTATCCTCCCGGACAGACTTCTCATAACTGCTGCCAGCAGCAGGTCAGTGCTCTTTCACCTCTGTTTGCATCCAGCAAATCCCCTATCTAATGAGAGAGTAAGAAAAAAGAAGGTCTGCCAGGGGAAAACGTGTAACTGAAGAAGCGTTTCTCACATGTGAAATCTAACGCACAGATCAGCTGCACGCGAAGGGAATCGCAGCATGGCAGAGTGGGAGGTTCCACAAACTGGTACCACAAGGGATGGACTTCTTGTCCCTCTTTCAGACCACAGTTAACATCTGAAAATCTTATTAAAAGGGGACATTTTCCACGCTGCCGTCTGTTGCAATTCTAGAAGCACATAATGCTCCCGAAGAGTTTGTTGTGGCCTGGGAAAACTTTCACGCAATGTACTCATTTAAGGAATATTGTCACAGGCGCAGCATAATGAATTACAAGAAACTATTATTTCCCAGTCTACTGGTTCTCAAGGAAAAATAAGGTTCAATACATTCATAAAGAGTAGGGAAACAAGCCAGGCTACAAAAAAACCTTTTGGACCTCTTCGCAAGTCCCACTGCAAGGTGAAATTACCTCTTAATTCTTATTTTGGCCATTTAGACTCATCAGTATCAGACAGAAAGAAAAGAAAACAGTTTTGTGAAAGAGGTGTGGCTGGTGGGAGTTATATGAAGGCTTTTGTGAGTGTTTTTTTTTTTTCCAAGCAGGTATTGGGTGAGTCATGGAGGCAGTGGAGAATCCAGCAGTAGCAATCTCCAAAGGTGGAACGTGATAAGCTTCTGCTTCAGACTGTGCAAAGCAGATTCCTCTATAATTTAATGCAGCTGCCAGAGAGGGCTGGTGCTAGCATACAAATCTGAGGAGTACCCCTGAGCTTTCAGTATATTTCTGTAATATCTATGCTTTCAGTCAGACTTTATTTTCTGTGCAAAACTGCCAAAATATGGGTGAGATTCTAAAACACAGAATAAGAAATCTCCCAGGGAGTTATCTGAAATAAATATTATGGAAGAGTTCATTTTAATGGAGTTAATCCACCCAGAAATGGATAGCAGCAAGATATTTAATCATGGCATATCCAGTTTAATCACATTTAGAATCCTCTGGAAATTAAGCTTATACAACTTCCTTAATTTAGAGGACAGTATAATGCTTAAGTATTTAATCTCCTTAGGATTGATATTGGACTCGAGTCTTTTGCAGAGTTTCATGAATAGATATAACACTCTTCATGTTAGAAAACTTCAGAAGGAGCTCAAATTAATAAATCATCTGTTCCTGGTCCAAACAAGATAACGTTTTGTTTGTGCTTTTTACCCTCGAATTTACAATGATTTGGTTTTGGCCTTGAATATTGGCAATTCTGGCCTTAAGAGCACTGTTCTTCTGTTGGGTCTTTTAGGGAATACACACTCCAACACAATAGTTCTCCTCATCAACGTACAGCCAAGTGAATGGATGCAGACCCTACCAATGTCCTTTGGAGAACCTTTGCCTTTCATAATTTGTAGCCTGTGCCTAGAATTCAACTGCATTTTAAGCTACAGGCTTATCTTAGTGAGATGTAGGATGGATATGACAGGCCACGAGTTATAAATCAGATTGCTTTTGTTTAGCCTACCCTGGATTTCCACCCTGCTGTTCATTTTATCATATAGAGCTTAAAACAATTTTATGTAAAATGCCTCGATTCTGATAATTTATTTCAGAGCAGCATCAAAACAATATTTAGCCCTGTTCTGTCCTTGTTTCCAGGGAAAGCTCTTAAGTCAGTGTGGTTGTTGTTGATGGTGCAAGTGATGGAGGAAAATGGTAGTCACAAATACAGTTTGATTTTTCATCCTTTCTGTTTTCCTAACGGGACATCTCACCAGCCCACGGTGGACTAAGTGTGCTTTGTATAACGGGGAGCCTGTAGACAGCACGCACCCTCAGCCTTCCCCTCCTGTCCTCCTGTAACAGCACTGGTCAGGGCTTATTCGCAAAAACAGCTCCCCGAAAACAGCCAGGCTGCGTAAGGCAGTTACTGCTCAGTGAGTAATCTGTTCAAATTTGGATCCTAAAAATAGTCAGTGCAAAGAGAACAAAAAAAAATTGGAAGCACTGAAAACAACACAAACAGAAGCAAATACTAGTAAAAATGTTCACCAGTAATTACTTATTTGCCACACCGATCTTTCAGCCAAAAAAATGACTTCAAGCATCTCCTATACAGGGCTCTAACTATTGTAGCATTGAACTGTGTCTCATAAAACAAGATGACGCCTTGTCTCAAAGTGTACTTTAATAATATAGTATTTGCGGTTTTATGCCTAACAATAATTTGATTTCTCTGAATTTATTGA
Organism: Leptosomus discolor; assembly: GCF_034619465.1. NCBI lineage: Eukaryota > Metazoa > Chordata > Aves > Leptosomiformes > Leptosomidae > Leptosomus > Leptosomus discolor. Next base: position 3,205,410 of record NC_141399.1, read on the forward strand.
TGAAGAAAGGGCAGTAAATTCAGTACGAGTTCTTTCACTAAAGAATACAAAATATTTCCTACAAAAAGTAGAGGGAATAAAATTGAAATAATAAATTCCAAACTCATCCAGGCAGGCAAGTTCAATGCTAAAGTAAATTCACTGGCAGATTTACAATTAAGTTCCATATGGAATGAAAATAATAATAATTATAAACTCCTAGAAACACTATAGCAGCTCGTGTCTTGGATTCAGCAGGGAGAAGTCAGTCATATTTAGTTTCAATAAAAGCGTAATTCCCCGATACCTTCAAATACCTTCCGAGAGCGGCTTAACTTTGCATATTCTTTGAGAAACAGAGATTTGTTTAAAATCAAACACTCCTGTAGGCAAATAGGAAGTACAAACTATTTTATCTCACCGGTGAGAGCAGAGCTGTCCTGTGAAACGATGCTGGAACCACGCTCCATCCTACCATTTTTGCCCTAGATCAGGCACGACAGAGCCAGGCTGGCAGGTCTGATGATGAGGATGGGTTGGTGAATGAACTTTTTATTGCCCTCCCAGCAGGGCTGTGGGTTAGCCAAGAACTATCTGCACTGCAGCAGGTCCTGTTTTATAAGGGGGCAGGGGAAGTCTCCTCTGTGTATTTTCCGGCACTTTGGTCCCTCAGAACAGGTTTTGAAATGTAAATAAACTCTGTTCCCTAATTTTTGGCATGTGAAGCCTCTTCATATCACAAACTTCACCTGGATGTTCCCTAATCTGCAGGGTTTGCTACTAGCTGAAGCAGCTTATCAGTGCACAACCGATGGAAATGATCAGATTATGCTGTTGGCCTTGGCTCTAATCGTTTGGGTCAGACTTAGTTTCCTTCTCCATCACAGCACTTGATCAGGAAGGTTACAACGAGTCAGAGCTGCAAGTATCTACGGCCATATGCTTGGGTGTACAGGAGGTGTGAGGTGCTGAGATGCATCCTGCAAGGCACCAAAACACAAATCCACCCACTGATTGCACCGGGAGTTGAAGGCATTTGCGATCTCTTCTACAGCCCAGTAAAACCCACTGTAGCCACTTCAGACTTTTACATGGTCAGGCTGATAGCCTCATTACTCTGTTTGCCTTCAGTAAGAACCCAGTACTTCATCCGGCACCCGGCCAACGACCCATCCAGAGACTCAGCACTCTCACAGCGATTAAAAGTTTCAAAATTCTGGGATAAAAAACTCCCTACAACCGTTCTTCAGAGGATTGTTGTTGTGATTTGTTTATAGCCAAGATATTCTTAGCAAGCTGGCTGGATATGGGCCTGAGGGAATGGTTTTCTCTAATTTTTTTCCTCTGTATTTTTTACTCGGCCTAGAGAATTTGAACAGAGACTTAAAATCTGATTTGAAAACACAAGTTCTACTATGAAAACTGAGTGTTGTATGCATGAATATGCTTTTCTTTATACAAATGAAGAGAAATTGCTCATAAAGATATTGAATGCAGTTTCAACTCAGACTCAGGAGGATGCCAAGAGGTAAAGCATTTGTTCTTTTTGTCAATGAAATTTTCACCACAGAGTAAGGAGGAAATGAATTTCATCATATGCTCCCCTGAATGTCAGGTTAACCTTAAAAGATTTCTTTGTACACTTGCATTTTAATGAAGAACTCAATCATAAATTGTTCATAAAGTATTTTTTTTTTCCCAGGGTTTTGGGTGAAATATTTTCCAACCCTATAGTTTCTCAAAAGTTAAAAATTATGTAGAAACATTAATTCCAACAATTGTGTTACCTGGGGGTAAAAAAAAAAAGTCTCTTAAAACTAAGGTTTCCTGGTTTCATCTGACTGGAAAACATGAATCAGGAACCAGGCTATTTTGACTTGCAGGGAATGTTTAATTCAGTGTCACCTTACAAAAACACTAAAAAGACTATCTTTTCTTTGAAAAGTATAATAAAAAAGTGTCCCACTTCTCCACAGAAGTGGTCATCCTCTAGCCAACTATTTTGATTAAACTGAACCAATCTTTCCCAACTGAAAATGGAGCCTGTAATTAAACTTTATGTAGAATCACTTTGAATAGCTGACAGCTTAGCCTAAAAAGTGTCAAAGTCATGAAAAAAAAGACTTTTTTCTTCAACAGATTTTTTTAAAAAAATTATTTCAGTAAATATATATTTTAATCTCTTTCCAATTAAATGCTGGAGCAAAAAAAATTACAATAGATCTGTACCAGGACTTCATTAAGCAGCTACTCATCTCTCTTCTACTGGTGAAGATGAATAGCTTCACTGAGTTGGCATTGTAAGCAGCATATAAATTCACTTGCCTATTGAAAAAACCCTGCATTCTGTTTCCAATTATTCTGAGTTCATGGAGACACTCTTCATCTGCAGTAGTACTACTGGTAGTCTATTCTTTCTCCTCTTTAGTATCAGGATTGTAGGTGTTGCATGGACAATCTAAAGTAGCTTTTTTCCAAATTTACTCAAGTATGTTACTCCCAGAATATTTGATTTCATTTGAATCATTGAATGCTACTCTGTTCTGGACCTACTGATCCCAATGGGAACTTCCGATTCCAAAGGGCCAAGATTTTTCAGGACTGATGTCTGTAAAGGCACATGCATGGAGCTGTTGCATGGTTTTGGATCTGCAGTGGAAAAAGACTTGGTCGAGAAGGTCACATTCTAGTACCTGCCTGTAAACCTGATGAAGCAATCAACTGAAAAATATTCCCTCTGAGTGTTGGTCTCTCCACTGAACTCAAATGGTAGTTTACTGTGTAAAATACTATTTAAACTGAGGAATCAAAAATTGGTCTAATGGCTTGGGACAGAACTTAATAGATTATTTTTTTCTTTTGTTTAATGACCGTTTAAATACACAGAATTTTCAACCAATAACAATATTTTGTATCAATGATAATGTAAAGCTTTAAGCTAGTTGCAGAGCGACGCTAATTTTTCCTTGTTACAACCCTTAATATAGTATGCATACTCTGTTTTAAAACCTGTTTGTTATTCAGGTGTGATAATGAGTTTTACTTTAAAGGTTTCACAACAAAACAAAGACTCTAATGCTGAAAAGGCAATCGCAATGTGCAGCAGTAATCAGTAATGGCAGGGAATTTTACGAACAAGGTTTGACTGCATTTGAAATCCTATACCCTGAGCTGGACAGCAGAGGCTTGAACACAAAGGACTGCTACAGAGAACAAAACGAGATAACTGTAACTTGCAAATAAAGAACGTCTAATTTTGATCACTAGCCCATTTTCCCCTTGTTCTAGTAAGGAAATTAATTGGCTCTAGATGAGTCTTTTAGCACCTCAGCGGGAGCAAATCTTTTTATTTACATTGGTGCAAACTCACAGGAATTTCTAAATGGCAGTTCCTTACCTATATTGAGAAAGTATGAGGGTGGTCTACAGACGTAGAACTGCGCCGAAAGCTGAATAGCCTTTTCTGTGTAAAGCTGAATCTTCTCTACATGAGATAGGGAACGCACAGTATGGAGATCATGGCAGCGGCATTGCACGATAGCTCGTGTGTTTTCCCTTCCCATCAGTCAGGGGCTGCAGAGGCAGTTGGGCGGATCAGTGCGACCCCATGGACTGCTATTCACGGGCTTCCTTTAGCCAACTGTAATTTGTTTACTTGAAGTAGGCTATTCTGTTATACTGTCATCTTCAGAACGGTTGTCAAAGCCTTCCAGGGCCCTGTGCCTCTGATCTGTGGGCAGATACAGCTGCGTATCACACTCACTAGCAAAATTGTTCCAGGTATTATTTTCTTCAACGTGATAGATTGTATAAAATACACTTAAATACTGGTGGCTTTCGTTATTAAATTCTGCGCAGATATTCAGGCCTAGTCTTCCTATAAAGAAGTTTGTTTACCAAAGCTGGTCCCCAAGTTTGGCAGGTCTTCCTTTTCCTTACTTGCAGTTAAATAGTCTCTGTACTCCATCATTAGACTATAGAAGAATAAGTCCTCTGTCAATTTACATTTCCGTGGCTGTATTAACGTTTCCTGTCTTAGCAGCGGTGTCATGACTTCTGACAACGTTTCTCTTGCAGAGGAGCACCACTGAAAGGACTGGTGTGCCATGATACTTCTGGCTAACAGCTTCACTGCTGGTGTCTGCACAGCAGCTGGTTGAAGGTATGGACATAAACCATGAGATCTGCAACTTTATGTTAAGTAATTATTGCATTTGTTTGGAACACGGATGTCTGTGAGCCTGCCACACCAAAGAACCATGTGTTTGGCCAAATCAGCCATCCGATTCTTTTGGAGAAAAGGGAAATCCTAAATAGAAAAAGCTTTTCCAGTTGCCTTTTGGAAGCCTCTTTTTCCTCTGGCAGATGTATTCACGGTGGAAAGAGGTTAAGTTATTGGGAAGTGTGGGGTTATGACATTTTAGGTGTCATTTTGAACTGCCTTATCGCTGCATAAATCTTATGGCAGTCGCAAAGAACCAGGACTACACAGGCTGTAAACTATGGCTGGAGTAACCCTCCTTAGGGGAAAGCATGCCTCTTGGGTTTTTGTTTGGTCTTTTGTTTGTTTTGTTTTTCCTCAACCCTAGTAAGAACCATAAAGTATATTCACAAGTGGAAATTTAAATCAAAGCGACATACAGAAAAACAAAAGCTACAAATAACTTGGTTGCCCTGACATTCTATCAAAATTACTCTGCTTTGCCAAAATATGATCGTTTCTCACTGCAGATCTTGTATAATACCTTATCAGCGTTATCACTTCTCTTATTTTGCCCAGTCTTCTGGCAAATTCTACGTTCTAGCATCTTAAATCCTCAGTTCTTTTTTCTGGGTCAGCCATGTATCTGTTATTCTAATATTGTACTTGTCCTTGAAAATGTATAACTCCAATTCAGCACTCTCATGTGCTCCTAGCATTTGTTTAAAGAAGATGGAGAGAGCACATGAGAGACAACATACACCTGCCAAGGACAGATTTTCTGTCCCAGACTTCTTTTGCTATATATCTTATGGCACTTTTCATTGTTAAACAATTGATGCATTACCTTGGGAAGTGGCAAGTTACCTTGGACCCTCAGTACTCTTGCTATCCACACACACACACAAAAAAAAAAGAGATTGGCCTGATAATTTTCCCTATTAGTAGCATGTCTCTTTCTCTTCCTACACATGAAACATGGAAAGTTCAAGGACAAGGCAAATGACTGCAGAAATTCTGAGTCATTCAGAGTACAAAATTGTAATACACAAGAGTCAAAATGGGTCATCTCTTTGAGGCCAAATCTGATACTTCTATTGATGTTTAATAAATCCTATCATCTGTCAACTTCAGTGGATATGAATTGTTATATTCAGTGTGAGAAATAATAACCATAACCCTCTACAATTAGAACTTTAAAAGGAAAAGGGCCCTTCAGGAGAGATTTCTCTTTACTACAAAGCCCCCGTGTTCTTTGCTCTACTCAGTGGTAATGTTACGGCCAGACCTTGACTGACATACTGGGCACTGATTGGGGTTTCTGGTAAAGACAGAAGGAATTATTTTCACTTAATGCTTGAATAAAGCTATTGTACATACTTTGGACGATGGATGAAACTGAACTGTTTCAGGTTAAGCACTTAAATGTTGGATCAAATTTATACATACTACTTAAATCTCATTAGTATAACAAAGCTTCGCTCAGAAAATGGTACTATTTTCTTTTTCCAGCAATTCCAGGTCATAGCCTGAAACAAAACAAGAAGATTTTTTTTTAAAAAAAAGTCTTTTCAGTCCTTGCTTGGCCTAACAAGAACAATGAAATGTATTTTAATGATGTAGAATAAAAAATAGTTAATCTATGGGGTTACAAGGAACTGCAAGAAGAAAAACCTTTTCTCTTGGAAATTCATATGCTATGCTACAATATTATTGGAGGGGACAAAGATCTTGAGAAAAATCACAGTAAAAAAAATCCACATTGAAGGAAAAAGATTCATTTCTCAAGAACAAGAAAAAGCCGAAACTGAAGTTAGGACATAATTAGTATTCATATTGTAAAAGCAAACAAAACCGTTTCTGCTAATGGCTTCAGGCATCCCCTGTGGGCTGAATGCCCAAAAAAGTGAGACTTCTACCCATTTCTACCTCAGGAGTAGTTGAGAGAACACTACTGTTTAGGGTAGATAGAAAATAAGATGAGCTAAATATTAACATTTCAAGAAAACAAAAACCACAGGAGACCACTGATGGTCTCTTCAGCCTACTGAGTATTTTAATGGAGAGGTTTACATACTCTGAATGAATCACTGTTATTTATTGCCTCAGAGCACGATAGTATAAAATGATAGGGAAGGGCTGAAGACTTAGTATTTCCATTCTAGCATATCTCTTCCTGAACAGCTGTAAAAATTAATACACACTGAATCTCAGCATTAAAGACTCATCGGTAAGCTGGAGCACCTAGAAATGGGAAAGACAAATACCACGTGCATTTAAAGGTGAAGAATAGTCCATTCATGCCACTTATAAACGTAAATGTCAATGTCAAAAAAGTCAATGGCAGTTGCTTGTAAAGAATCAGCTTTTCTTAAGAGCTCACTCTTTCATCAGCACCACAATGCATTAGCCAAGCCTTCAAAAGCACTAATCTAGCCAATACTTATGAAAGTCTGTCCATTTGCACTGAGGTGTAGAGGGGGTTTTCTTGAATAAGAGGGTGGTTATTTTTAATTTATTTTGTTTGATTTTGACCTTGATGGCACCTCCATTTCCTTCAAAATTCCTATTACATATGCTAATACCATATGCTTGTGCGTAAAACCTGTTTTGTTCTTTGGCTACATGTATTTTGAAGGTTCCTTCTCCTAAACTGCATACGTATTGACAGCTATAGACAGCACGAGACCTGATCTTTCTGAAAGAGTTCAGTAGCAAAGAGTGCATCCTCTCCAAAAGTAAAGAGCAGCTGTAGCTGGTGCTGCAAGCTCCTGTGGAGAGCAACAATATGCTCAGGCAATGTGTCTACCAGTAGCTCTGGCTTTAGCACCTGATTTCTCTTACTGTTTGGACAGACAAGCCTAGGCAAGCTTGCTCTTGGGTGGCAGTATAGGCAGGGCAGCACATCTGCTGGCTGACCCCATTGAGATTACCCCTGGGAGATGGTTTCAAGGCAAGTTTGTGGTACCCGTGCTGGAGCAAGAGGATGTGGGAGAAAAAAACAGGAGGCCTCACAAAGAGTTTTTCAGGTGTTTAGAGTAAGGCCACCCTTGATACTACACCCACGGAGTGACACGAGCTCCAACGTGAGTATTGGCAGGACAGGCCAGCACAGGCTCTTTCTCCAGGGCAGTTCTTTGGGACACTTAACTCAGTGCCCATGAATGTGCCCTCGGTCCTGTTTCACAGCACAGCTCATTCCAGAAAGCACAGCACCGACATGGTGCCGGTCCCTTTAAATATTTTGATTGCCTATAGCTGCACAGTTAAGATATCAGTCGAGTACACTTTAATTAGCCCAAAGGAAATCACAGTAGGGATGAAATGAGTTGGGTTGTTATTCTTCTGTTTTTACAAACAGCAAATAAAAGCATGTAATTAGCTTTTTTTAAGACATTTTCATGATCTTAAGGTTATCATAACTGTAAACAATAGTATATTTATCTAATCTGAGAATGGCACTTGAAGTGTATTTTAGTGCTGGATAGGAAACATTCAAATTACAATTGGTCTGCAGGTTTTTTTGAAGAATTTGATTTGGGTTGAAATATGCAGCTTAGCAGCAGGTGCAGAGGAGAGTTTTAAAGAAGGTTTTCCAGCAAGAAATGCATGATTTCCTGATTTGGTTTAGCAATGTCAAAATATATCTTTAGCATAAAATAAAAATATTTTGTTTTGATTTATTCCAATCCATTTATACTAAAATACTGGTTTGAATAATGTACTGGTATATACAACATCACACAACTCAAACTCTGAAAGACTAAGACTTATCAACACTAGAAGTTGAATGTTAAAAACTTCAAAATGATGCAATTTCGGTATAACAAACAAAATCTGCTGAATTCATTTTTTTGATGAATTTTTCCCCACGTATTTTCCACATCATAATCTCCTATGCAACTTCCCAAACAGGTTATTCCACTCTGCTTCTGCCATCTGCATTTCAAATGAACCCATACATCTTGGTTTTCCTTTCAGTGATACCGATGTAAGCCAGAAATTCAATGAAGTTACACCAGCATGGTCAAAAGAAGAATTGAATAGGATGTACTTTACTGAAATATCATTTACTAGTTGTAATAACTTCCTCCTATAAGCTTTATCTGAAAGGAAAATCCCAAAGCTGGTCATCTTCCCAAGGGAGCCTTGTGGGTAGATTTGAAACCAAGAATTGGGGAAGTGGTTTGAAATGGGAATTAAAGAATGAAAGTGAACAGCCATAGAAAACAGCTGCAAATTGGCTTCATCAAATATCATATGGGGGATATTTGTGCCATTATGTTCTCACCAACAACTGGCCCCAGCCTGCGGCCAGCCGAGGCTGCAGTTCAGGCACAGCTGCTGGCGAAAGGTGCATCTTCAGGAGGATTAAATAAAACTTCCCGAGAAAGTTCATTTGCTATTTTCTAGCGAAAACATGGTGCAAATTAAGTCTCTGAAGGAAAATTATCTCCAACAGGTTCCTTAAAAAGGAATATTGTTCCTTTAATGGAAAAACCCTCAGTGCTTAAAGTATCCATATTACAAACCTAATGGGACATGGAGAATGAAGAGCTGGTCTCCCGCCGAGTTCGCTATTGGTCTTTGTCTTTGTCTTTGCATTTCCTCTAAACCCTGCACTGAATTGCTCCCGATGCCAGCCTTCTATTTGGGGCACGGCAGGAACCAGCAGCTGTACGTACTGGGGCCCTCGCTTCTGAAACACCCAGAATTTTTATAACATTTGAAGTTCTACTGTAAAATGAGAAGTATCCAAAAAACATTCCCTCCTCGGAAGAAGATCTATCTAATCTATTACCAGCTATCTTTCAAGACTTAGGAATCACTTTCCTGCTTGCATAAGGATACTCAGCTGTAGTGGTTTCACCTCTCACCCCAGAGAGAAAAATCCTTTTCATTTATTCAGGTATTTTGCAAGGTAGATAAAGAATTAACTGACAGACAAATGCATTCACTATCAATACTACAGATACCAGCCCAGGGGCAACAGAATTTGTGACAGTTCCTGATCAGAGGGATTAACACCGAGTACTCTGGACAGGAATATTGCAATTCATACACAGCACACCTCTCTTGTAAGCATCAGCATCACACAAGTGTTCTTCCTTAGTGACAGTACAGCAGCTTTTAATGCTTTTACCCCACGGAACCAACACATCCATAGCCGAACGAAACATTCTTGCTCTTTTTGCTGATTATAAGTGAAAATTAATATGGTTTTGATTACTCACAATCTTAGGTGCTGGATTCCTACAGAGGCACCTAGTCTCCACTGAAATTGGTAGGAGTTAGATACCTAAAAATTGCTTTGGAGGACCTAGGATCATTACTGCGGCCTAGCCAAAAATTAGCCGGTGGAGAAAGTTACCAACACTCCAACTTTTACTGTAGAAACCCTCCAGCACGAATGATTCTGGTCACCATTAGGATGCAGAAGGATAACCCATAAGGGAAACAGACTCCAATAACTCAAAGTTGCCTTTGCAGACTGAAAGTATTACAAGGCAACTGTCTCCAACAGGAATTGCTGGCTGGGTGATTGTTGTACTGAACCCCACAAAGCCTCCTCTCCCAAAACAGGTTTCCCAGTGAGGCACTGCTCCTGCCACCAATGCATCACTCAGGCAAAAGCCCCTTTACTCCTTATGTACACCCCCAGCAGTAAATTGTACACACATATTGACTGTTGAACACCAAATTCTGGATAGAATAACCTAATGAACTTTTCCACATATCACCCTGAGCTTCTCCAAATAAATGCACCAAAGACTGTATTATTTTTTCCCTTTAGATGAAAAATACTTATGCATCTTGCATTAATTCCATGATAGACGACAGCATAGAAACTCACAAGACTGAGCTATCTGTAATCATTTTCTTGCAAAACGTCACTAAATTCCTGTCCCATCAGCATATACTGATAACACCATGGCTGATAACATCTGCAACCCTGTGGAGCATATGCTGCTGTACAACCCTGATACTGCACTCAGATTTCCCTTCTGTGCCATGTAAAAAAAAAACCCTGCAAATATCAGGCTTTATTTTGGGGGTTAGCACAGAAAGAAGGGAGAGCGCAGACTACTGCTGTTAGCCAAAATCATGAATGCTCCTCAGAGCTTCTGGAAACTCTCACCCCCCCAGAGAGGGTGAGAGATAAAGGCATCAGCGCTGAAGGGTATTTCCAAGTTCAGCAGCTGAGAGGCCAAGTGCTACACAAAGCCAAATTAGATGCTGGCTCCAGTGAGCGTCTGTGTACGGCAGAGATATCGTACAATGCAAACCGGTATCAATAGGAAATCTATAGGTTTTGATTTTTATCCCTGATGCAGCTTTCCAGTGAAATATTCCGGTTTGTGGCACTTGCTTTACATGCCCGTTTGCAGCAGATCCAGACAAAAAGCTAAATGGACATCAAATATCAATCTCTCCTTGCCAGCAGTGTATTGCCAGCCTGAACGTCTATTTTAAGTCAGAATAATGAGAACATTTAGCCCTTTTAAGTTCTGGTTTTACTTCAACTAAAGCAACTACACATCAACTTAATGTCTGTCTCTATTCAGTGACACAGAGGTCACTGCTGTGAGATTTATTTGATTTCACAGTTTGGCTAATTAATTTGCTCATTCTGAGCATACACCATCAGCATTGCTTTTGGAGTAGTACTACCAAAGCAACGGATTAATTTACATGGTACAGTGCATCTGGAATAATTATTACCCCACAGAATTGTTATTGCTCAAAATCTGAGGGGAGAGGGAAGTTTCCTACTGTGATAAAAGGGTTCTGTTGTGGCTTCATCAGCTGAAAACAACTACGTGGATTAAATTACAAAAGAAGCTTCTTGCAAGTGTTAAGCAGCACATATTCCAAAGGTCCATAAAGCTGTTACAATACCAAATTTGTTTCTCTGATTCAATTCTTATCAAATTATGTTGACAGGCTAAAAATTCCTTCAACCACTCCCATCCCTCCAGCAATATTAACAGCCACTTCTCAAATCAACACCCATTGATACAGCACCATTTTTCTCACCGCTGAAGAGCTTTGCTGACCCCCTGGTTTGGAAAATAAGCCATTTAGATGTGCTTGAAAACCAGCAGGAGCACAGGTACAGAAAGCAGGAGATTTTAGGGAGACAGTAAAGTGTGATTTAAAGCACCTTGCATGAAGATAGTTAAGTAGTTTGAGTTCTGGACAATTGATTGACCAAGAACGGAATTGTTTCTCTTTTTTGCCATTGAGAGCTGATATAAATTCTCTGGTTCCAGTTCTTGGGTCTTTGATTTGCTGGGAGCCCTTTGCTTTGACCGACTTATTAGCCCTTTTCACTACACTGTGTGAAGCAATTATTCTTGACTTCTCTTTGGACACCTAATTCCTACACATCTTTCCCATTTCTGTAGCTTGCTGCTTGTTCAGTGAGAAAAATCAGAGAGACTGGACGGATCATACAGAATATTTGTTTTCCATTATTCCTGGAAATTTATAATCTGTGTGGTGTTGCAGTGATGTTAGCTGTTAAGTGTTTGTCTTCCTACCAGCTGAGCTTAACTGGTGGGATTTTTACATTAACTGTCAGAACAGTATACCACTTCTGTTCACCAGCATTTTCACTATTACAGGAGTGATAATCTACGGCAGACACGGAAACTGGGCAAAACAAAGTCTAGAGACTGTGGAGGTAGATACCAAAGAGTCTCTGGAGCCCCCCCCCCGACAAAGACATGAGCACTTGACAAGCGAGATGAGGTAAAAGATAAGTCAATGGTTACACTTTCCTAGTTAGCCCTGGGAAGAATTTTAATAGCTGTCATCTAGTCAAGTGAGCTAAAACTTAATGGTCTTAACCTGTTCTTAACAGGTAGTTGCCAGACCAGATAGCATGTAATTTGCAACCAATTTGCAGCTTCTCAGGTTAGCACAATGCTCCACACTACCTCCGATTTCCCTGGGCAACACAGTAACATCGGATTGACTCAAGCATACCCTGTATTTACCTTTTCATCCCACTCCTAGCTTCACAGAAGCAACAATAAATATATTTATGGGAGAAAATACTAAGTTCATAGACATTTCTAGTCCTGCAGGGCTGTGAATGCAGGCAGTTTACTAAAAGTACTGTTTCAAATGCAACATATTCAAACTACTAACAATAGGGGTGATTTCTGGGATGTTCGTATGACAAAAGGCTCCTTCTCCTGTGCTACAGGAGCCCACTATTGTTCCATCTCACAGAAGAGACAAAGCCTGAGCTGTGAAACCCTTCAACAAGCAAGAAGAGTAGCCAGACAAACATCTCTGTGTCAATGCTCCTTATCTGCAAGGATGTAAATAACAGCATTGGATGGCTTTTAGGGATTACAGTAAGTATTGATGTTTTCCTGGAACTTCCATAAAAAAAAAGCCACTGCTGTGGTGACCATACAGACTTCAGCGAGGTGATGTGGTGCAAAAGCCTTTGAAAAAACAGGCTGAGAAAGATTTCTTCTCCCACTCCCCCTCGTTTTGGCAAAGTCACTGAATAGCAGTGTAAAATAAACACATAACACCCTAGAAAAAAGTTATCTTTGATATTAGGCTCTTCATTTAGATATGTTGAACCTTTAGTAGTAGCAGTAGAAACAGTCATTTCCTGATCTTTGGAGTTTAGGCCTCTGTACCTCAGGCTTGAGGAAGAAGTTATTTGCAAGTATAATTTATCCTATTTTGACCCCATTCTTAGCATCAAAAATAACACCACACATTTACTTTGGGGGATTTTGATCTCTATTTTACTATAGCAATTTAATACTGCCACAGGGAAATCAACCAATCACTGCACATTAGAAAATGCAGCATTGACATAATTTAAAACGACCTGGTCAACTGAATTGAAATATTTGAAGATTAAGAAATTTATTAATACTACTTAAATGCCATAATGCTGTCTGCATATAATGCAGACACTGCAAATAGAAAAAAAGCCTTCGCCCTGCATGAAATACACACTGATCCTTTCAATCAAGTCTTCTCTATAGCTTCCAGGAATCTTGAAAGCTTAAACACAACTGGAAGATTTCTGTTCTTGATTGTAAACGCACAAGAACTTGTCTCACATCAAGAGCTTAAAACTGTGGCCCACAGTGAAAGGTGAAATACTTGGATTAAACCAAGTTTGTATCTTGGTGGGTTTGCTTTTAGAAAGGAAGAAGGCAAAGCTCTCTAATGCAGCCTCTTTACCCAAGCTGTTCCACCAGGTTTTCATAACTGCAGCAGAAAACAAGCTAAACACATCACCACCTCCACTACTCCCTCCCTCTTCCAAATTATACCTGGACCTTAAACATGCTCCTCAAGTTTTCCCTCTTTTGCAAGCCTGTATCCAGCACAGAATCCATCCCCGGTGATCACGGTAGGCAAAACATTCACAAAACTCACTGCTTACCGTGCATGCCAAGCGCTTCCCAGGTCAGACACAGCCTGCTCCCCCTTCTTCTACCCAGCTGGCCAACAGAGCAAAGGCACTTGCCTTAAATAGATACCCACAGGTTGAGTGAGATTTGACGAAATTAAAGGGAATCAAAATCACCCGTGTAACTCTGGGTTTCTACCAGTGAGATGAAAGTAAAATGTATGATGTGGTAATTGAGAACATAGATAATTCTAGCCACATGAAGGTCAATGGCAGGCTATTGCCTGAGGGACTGAAAATGTCTGAGATACATAGACATATTTCTATCTATATATCTATACACACAGGTATGAATACTGTATTATATATGTATGCATATAAACATATATATGTAAAAATGATACATATACCTGTCTACATAATATGATCTTTTCCTAGCGGCCTAGCTTTACAGTGGGAATAAAAGGAGCAGCTGTTGTTTCTTCTGATCATTCTATTAACTCCTTGCTTACAGATACCTACTTTGTTGAGGGCCATCCATTAGGCTTAATGCTGATTCTGAGGCTTGTCATGTTCTTCATGGTTCTTTGCTTTCATGTGTTTAACAATAGACATTTAAAATCCCTGACTGTTAGGTGTAAATACCATATTGTAGCTACATGAACCTGATTGAAAATGTATTATCTAGTAATGGTACCGAGAATATTTCGCATCGGTCACGTTCTCAGTCTTTCATTAGAGACCAGATTAGACCAAAAGCTGTGACCATTGAATGTAGAACTAATAAACTGTGTAGAACAAGCTGTGATATCGATCCACTGCCTAGAGGACAGGTCCCACTGCCACGAATGGCATATATAGCACTGTTGCATACGATACCTTGAGAATATAAGTTAGGACCCAGGCTGCAATTATAATTGGGTTGGATTACTGGGGCAGAATTGCTTAAAGCATGATACACTGTTTGCCAGAAGGAAGTTTTGTACTCAGAGCTGCTGCTTCTGCTCACCCCTTATCTAATTGCCCCCGAGAATTTTTCTTTTTGGCCACTAAAAAGCTGTCTTTGGCTGCACGTCAGGCAATGAAGCTTCTAATGCCACCACCTAAGCACTTCCACGGGCGTGAGACACGGTGGTGTTGCCACAGAAGCACTGGCCGTTCTGAAGTAGCAGGCAGCTGGAAGAGCAGCATAAATTTACTTTTTTTAAGTGTCTGCACTTGATACCGACCTTTGAACTATGAAGGGCTGGAAGGGCTGCCCCTGTTAAGTTGACACGTAGCTTCATGGTCTGTGGATTATGACAGCATCAAACCAGGCTGTCTGCTAACCATTTATGGTGTGCAGAGTGTGTGTGATGTTATAGAAGATCTATCTCTTGTTCTCTCTTGTGCGAGTCCCCCGGTTTAGTGAGCTACTTCATTCCAACCGTTATTTCTATTGAGCAACAAAATTTTAATTTTCTCTTCCAAGCGACAATCAATATAAACATACTATGGGTATGTCAGACTGCTGATACACTTGTCATAAAAATACATGGGAACTGAACGGTGCTGAGCACTGCACGAGCTGTAGACAAAGCACCACGACGTATTTTTATTTGTTTGGTCTATTCAAAGTGTAGAAAAATACGAACTGAGTGCCTAATTAAAATGAAGTGTAACTCATAACAGTTTATTTGCACTGCAGTGCATTTGCCATATTGTTCATTACATTGCATTCAGCACCTTACCTTTTAGTTATAGTACACTGGAACTGCCACTTAAAAAGAAATGCAACACGTTCTTTCTTTTATTTGTGTCCAGAGTCATAACCATCTGCTTTATGGGGCTCCATCAGTTTACACATCATGCTACTAACTGCAGTGAAGCTCTAATTGAACACACAGCTTGCTTACCTAATAGGAAGGATCCATGTTTTTTAGCAGTGGGCAAAAAACTTCAGTGATTTATTTCTGATAATCTTTCTGCATGTAAAGTTGTGTTGGTCTCACTTTTTAATGAGTCCAAAATCAGGAAATAAAACTGTAGCGTAAACGTTGTTCAGCCTGAAACTGGTCTTGCAGAGATCTAGACCGGGGTGATTTCAACAGGAGATGGAAGTGCAAATGGGGATGTTTAAGTGTAAACATATCACATTTGCAGTATTCAAACCACCTCCTCACTGTAGAGTATTTGGTTTTAGCGAAGAAAATTCCCATTCATCATGTCATACGTCAATCTAGTAGCACAGAAATGGAGAGAAGCGGTATCTAAGTACAGGCAGATTGATTCTGCTCTCTAGGAGGACAGGCTTCCTCTGGTTCCTTTTTGGAGGCGCAGAGTTTATACTCACAAGATGACCCAAGGAAACAAAGCTAATATAGAGTACTTAAAAGACACTTAATTTTTGTTGTTATTGGAAGACTCAAATCTGAGCCCAAATGCTCAGAGGAGTCACGGAGCAAATATGCATCAATAAAAGCGAAGTTGCCATAAAAAGTAAATGTTACCCTTGCAAAAATTCTCATGTAGTTATACGTGAATTACTGATTTAATGAAAATCAGTCAGAAACATAAGCTAACCAGATAAAATTTCGCTATGTACATTCTTAATGTTGCAGGAGGATAAAAGACTGGGATAAACTTCATTTTCAGTTGTATTTCAAGCATTATGCACTTGCATAATATAAATAAACAGCCTGTTTAATGGAATATGGGTGATGTGTCGCTACGTAAATTAAAACTTCTACCCAGGCAAAACTACAGAACATTTTAACTCGCCATGCAGCGTGTACCCACATTCCACAGAGACTGAGCAAACAGAGCACAGGGTAACATATGCCTGCTGTTTACACCACCAGCCCAAGCCTGGGTTGGTCACACCGCAGTTCAGGCGTCAGCTTAGCCGCCACACTGGCACCAGCACCGATAAAGTGGCAAAATTTCCGTATTATCCACTCCACACTGCAGTACAGTACGCTCCTGTTTAAAAGCGGCCTAGTGAGGCGGTGCACGTACGTGGCAGGTGCCACCTCAGCGCCCAGGACACGCAGCAGCTCTTTCACGTGGCTCCGTGATTTTAGGCGTTGCTGCTGCTTCCCAGTGCTGCGCAACACGGGCAGCGGCTGCGAGGGGACCAGAACTGCAGAGAGTCCCACAGTTTGCAGGAGCACCCAACAACCACGTACGGAGAAGGGCTAGAAAGGAGCCATGGGGCAACCGCTGGGAAAACTCTCCTGGCTGGTCTTTACACGTGGCTCAAAGCAAGCCCACGGTGCCTGCAGCTAAGGGGATGTGTCTGGCGATTTCCTCATCCCTGTGTATTAAGGGATTGCTTCAAGTTATTCCTGGATCTGATAGGAGAGCTCCCAGAGCTGCGGGGGGGAAGACCTTTAAATTATCCCTTGGGTTTAAAACCAAAGTACCCTCCTCACCATCAGCTTCTCATGAAATATGAGGTCAGCTAAAATAAAACGGCAGCTTTCTGGGCTTTACTATGCTGCTGCTGTCCCTGTGGCGTATTTTAGCTATGTAAGTAACACTCTTTCCTTATGGGAGGAGCAGACCACTTAGTTATTTTTAGGAAATTCTGAAATCCTCCCCAGACCCAAAGCTTTTGGAAGTCAACGGGTGTTTGGCAAGGATAAAACTGGGTAAGGACGCGAAGATTTGGATTATGAGCTACAGAAAAATGCCAACTACTGTACCTTTCTGCAGATAGATTTGTGGGAAAGAAGATTATCCTCTCCACATTCAGGTCGACCCATGGCTATCTCCATCTGTGCATACGCGAAACCTCTTCTCACAGCTTCTCTTAGGAAACAGTGTGCCACTTCAGACACAGGCAGGCCCTCCCTAGTTGACAAAACCCCTTCTATCTATCTTTTTAATGATATTTCTAGTCATTCTTCAATTTGTAGTACAAACCAAAGGCAAATGACACCCATCCTCTGCAATTAGCTACTTAAAGCCATCATCTTCGCCGCCGGCTAGGCAGACAGACAGCTAGCCTTTGTTCAGCCTGAAGGATTTATTTTGTTTCTAATTGTGCCTGGTTATGACAAACTACCGAATCCAAAATTGAAGCCAGAAACCAGTCCACCCCTAAACTAACATGAAAAGACAGCAAATCTGCATAGTCTTTGAGGAAGAACTGTCTTGGAGAGAAAAAAAGGTAACAAGTGCACGTGCAAAGCGTGCGCACAGTGCCCGTACCCGCACGGCGAAGGTGTTCTGGCGAGGCTGGGCTTTATAGGGGCTGTAACGAGACATTAATTTACAAAAACACATTGCTCACTGATGTAAATACAAGATGGTATTAAGAGGGTCTCTGATAAGTAAATTATATATTAAATTTTTACAGCAGCACAGAAAATAAGAGAATTTTCCTCAAGTTAAACACATCTTGTAAAGGAAATGATATGCTACCTCATTCACTAAACATCAAACACACACATTTTAGTTCAACATCAGAGGTTGCATAAGCAGTATGCAAAAACTGGGTCAAAATGTTTGTTTAAAAATGTTGCATATCTAAATAGGAAGGGGAATTGTTAATCCATGAAGAGCGTTGATCACTCTGCGGCAGCCGATTGCTTTTTCCTAATAGTTTTATAATGGTTTCCATTGGTACTAAGCATAAACTTTGGGCTTAAATCATTCGACTTTAACAGATCAGGTTAGTAAGTTCAGGATGTGTATTTATTATTTTTTTTTAAAAGCCTTTTCAAACATTTGAAAATCAGAATATTCAAAGCACAGGCAAATTTTGGATATATATGGTTGGACACACGTGTCTTTATTTCTTTAACCAAGCCCAGCCCACGCACTTTGCAGCTGCTAGGGAAACCTGTTAAGCAAATTTATACCTAGGGTTTTTTTATCCCAATCCAGTTTTTCAGCAATTTTTTTTCTTCCTAAAACTTTTAAGTCTACTGAGAGAAAAAGCTGTTGTAAACACGACCCAGATATCCACTTCAAGTCTGGTAGTGATCAAAATTATCATACAGTTTTTGCAATCTGGTTTCCAAAGTTCTGCTTGTAATAGCTTCCTTTGTATTTGTTTCCTTTAAATATAGCTTTTTAGAATATTTATGGATACTATTCTCCTTCTGCAGAGTCCTTGCCCTTGTAAAGAAAGCAGCCAGTGTAGCTTAGGATATACCTCAGTATAAATTATTTATGGAAGGCATAAAGTATTGAAGAACATTGTCTTCAACTTTATTCTCTGACAATATAAAAAGAAAAAGAAAACATCATCTAATTAAAATGTAGGCTTTATATGAAATGGAAAGAATTTGGTTTCTCTGACTTATGGTATTGCAACCTTTGACAGATTTTTTTTTTTTTTTAATAAAAGTGAAGAAGTATGTTTTCTAGCAGAAAACCAACGGGGATGACTTATCCCTGAAGTAAATATCCAGCCTGTGAAACATAAATAACAAGACTAATGGAAGAGGAATATAGATAAACCAGATTAACAGAAAAGATGAAAGCATAAAAAACATGAGTGTGCTGTGAAAACTCTCCTGGGCTAACTAGAAAAACTTGTCAGAGTGTGCATGGGGAGAAAAGAAATAAAACATTAAAGATCAAACAAAAAATCCTGAAAATCGGGTAATAATTTCAGGTATTTATGTCTACTAACTAGGTAGCTACATATGTAAGAAGGACTGGCAGCAAAGCAAATGCAAATGCTGAGTAAGGCAGAATGATCAAAACCTAGAATTAAAATGCCATTTCGCAGGAAGATTCTGGTGCCAGGTTCTCCTTCAAAATTCAAATACCCTTATGCAAGGTTTTCATCATGTCTCGCTCCACTAATATTTCCCTAATCTTAGGCATTGGTTGGGTTAGTTGTGTGCCAGCACAGGAACCCTCTGTGCAACTGGAGGGGGACTTAACTGGGACAGGCCTGCGGGGTGGTGCGTGCTGGTGGGGATGGCCCATGAGCTTCAGCAGAGGTGCAGGAGAAGGTCATTTTGGTTCCCACCGGCAGGACCAGCGGGATCTGTGTGTTTGTGGGGGAACGTCCCGGCAGCAGCCTCTCGGTGTTTAACGGCGCTGGGCAGAGCAGCCATACTGTTTCCCATCCAGCTGCAGATCCAGCGCATGAACACCGGGATTTGCTCTGGATCGCTTTAGGGCAGGAGACGTGCAGGGAAACTTCCCCCGCTGCTCAGGCCTGGGAGGTCTCAGCCCCATCGCTGTGGCCCTGCAGAGATGGTGGTGTCCTCCTCACGGCAAGCTGAGATCCTTCGCAGCAGCTCCAAAGCTTTTGTCCAGGCTTGACTTTTAAGTTAATTTGATCACTGCGTATTTAATTAGAGTGGATATTAATAGTAATGTTTTCCTTAGACAAGATATACCCACTAGGGCACTCGGCAGCACCAGCTGCCTCCCACATCTCCCAAAGGCCGCTTGATCTTCCAGACGCCCTCCCGTGAGGTCACGTCAGCTGGAAGGAGGAAAACTTCTGTGTCTATAACTCCATCCATCTCTCCGGTAAAAGTAAATGAAAGGCAGAGCTAAGGTGGGCAGCACTGTAGCAGATAATTTCTAATACCAAATACCACCTGGATGCGATTGCGAACCTTTTTGACTTCTGATGAAGCAAACAAAGCAGAACCACTTCATATGCAAATACATTTGAAATTATCTCCATTCACGATGCCTAAGTTTCTGTGCCCAGGACATGGCTCTGCTTTCTGTGCTGGGCTCTGCAGATAGGACTTGAACTCAGGTGGACTCCAGGCTCACAGAAGCATATTCCTGTTTTGCTGATAAAACAAACTTAGTAAATGTCAATTCAGAATTAAACTGCGCTCCAAACCTTTTGTAACACTACATTTAAAATTACGTTATTGCAAGATTAATATCTGAGATATACCAGACTTTTCTTCAATTATTGGAGTTCAGTAAGTCTGAAAAACCTCAGAATGAGCTATTTCTGCCTTCTTGGCCAGGCGGCAGAGATCCTTCGATTCCATTATGTTTTGACTTCTTTTCTGTAGTTATGTTTTACTTTCTGTAAAACACTCTTTTTATTACAGCCCCAGTCATCCTTTTACACACAACAGTGCTTAAGTGCCTGATCCTCTTAAATAAATGGAAGTATATCCACTGTGTTTTGATCCAGCCCTTAAAAGAAAAAATAGCAAAGGATGACTGGGTCATATTGATTTTGTTTTAGCCTCACCCAGCAAGTCCAAACTCATTAGAACAACTCAAATTGCAAAAAAAGGCAAATAACTTTGGGTACGGAAATACTAGATCAGCCACTCGCAGTGTGACTCCTACCACCACGCACTGCAGGCTTTCAATATGTAATGAACAGTCTCCAAAGCGGTGCTTGAAAGCGTTAGTTTTGGTAACCTTGAGACAGGCTGGATGAGCCATCTCGGAAAAAGGTCAGATTCGAGAGAGCAGAAGGCCTGTCACCACCAGTGCAACAAAACGTGGTGTACAGAAAAAAACTTGCAAATCAAAGACGAGCACTTTGAATTCTCCATAGTGGTCTATAGTTTTAAGACAATCCAGCGATTACTATTTGATCTGAAGCTATTAAGAAATGGGGTTTTGTTGAGGTTTCCTTATTTTGCTATTGTTTGCTTAATTAGCTAATCGTTACACTTGCATCTGCTGCCTACAAGGCAGTGAGGTGGGCTGTGAGCTTTTTCTATTATTAATTACTTTAAGTTCTGCCAAAAAGTGTTATTAAAAAAAAAAAAAAAAAAGCAAGCAATTTCAACACTTTGAAGGATGTTAGTCGTGACTTAACGCAGATTTTCTCATGGACTGCTTCTGTTGTAGTATTTGGCGAGGAAACACAGCACTGAGCTGTAGCTGCAGAGACCTCCCTCTGTTTGCAGCTTCACCCCAGCCCAGTGGGCAACTGGAGCAGCTCCCTTTCCCACTGGGGATCTGCACCTGTGATTCCCTTTGAGATCTACGAGTATGGACCCACTGTTAACACCAGCAATAATCATCATATACTTGTCATTCTTAACATGAACAGAGCCAACCTGCCAGCTAAGTCGTGCTGGAGATGCCTGGTGTTCACTGAGCTGGTGATCAAGACAGGTACTGCTCAGTGCAGGTGAAGATGGGCAGAACCTCTGCTTGGCTGCTGTTCCTGCGTTGACACTTAGGGTGGTCTTTTTATATAATCTCACTGGTCAGGACCATGCTCAAGCTTCTGTGCTCCACTTGTGGCTGGTTTGGTACACTGCTGCTTCAGCTCACAAGACTGACTTCATCAGCCTGCCCCCCTTGAGTTGAAGGACTTTCTGCAATGACCTATAACAAACAGCTTCTCCACAAAAGCCCTTCTTTCACTTATCTGGTGGTAGGGAAAAAAAAAAAAAAAAACAGAAAAGAAAAGTAAAAAAATAAAAAGCCTTAACGCAATGTCAAACTTCAAATCTGGAAGTGTTCCTATTGCCGCAGCAATTTTAGACAGCATTTTGCTTAGCCTGCAGGTTTCATAGGCTAAAACACCGCTGGAAGCACCACCTCTAAACAGCAAAACTTTCCGAGCTGGCATTTCTGTGCTGCCTGTCCTTGTTTCCCTCACGGATTTGTCATTCCCTGCTGGCACTGAGCATCGCCCAGCAGAGCAGGGACCTTTTGTGCTGCCACTCTCCTTGGAAAGGGGCTGCGGGGTGGTCTGCTGGCAGATGTGGACCCTTTCCAAGGGGCTGCTGGCCGGCTCTGCCCATCCTCCCCGCTGACCAGGAGCCATGGGGCCGTGTGGAGTGGTCCCCAAGTGATGACACGGTGGCTCTCCGCAGGGCTTGCTGCTCCGCTGACCGCAGCCACGGGCCTTTTGGCTGGCTCTGAGCGCAGGCACGACCAGCTTGCATCTGTCTGCAGGCTGCCACCGAGACATACCTTCGGTCCCGCGGGTCCCCTGCGGGTGAGGCAGCTGCCCCTAAAGCTGGCACCGGATCCCCCTGTATTCTCTAGAGCCATGCTGCTCGGAAGGGCAGAGATAAGCCTGCATTATATATGGGGTTTAAAGTACTCCTTCTGTGGAAAGGAAAAAGGTAACATCCAGCAAGTACAAATCCAGACCCTGCGGCTAAGGGAAATATTTCGGCGTTTACTAGTTACGATAAAGCGTTATCACAATAATCATAAATAATACAACAAGTAATATACCGAATAGTTTTTACTTCTTAATTATCCATCCATATACATACAAATAGATAGAGTGGGAGATGATCATATCCTCTTCTCTTGTGGGTGAGAAACATGCAAAAATGCTAAATAAATAAATGAATGTAAACAGCCAAGCCTGGCTGCAGGAATGAGAAGAAATACAGGTTTTATGCATCGGGATGTTCAACAGAGTTGTTTAAAATTCATGCCTAGTTAATAATAAATACGTTTCACAGTTAATATTGGAGGCCAGTTGCAAAACTAAATCTGAGGGCAAAATCATACTGTGTGAACTGGAATCATCATGAAGGCGTGTATCCGATGGTGAAGGGAGAACTGGGCAGTCAGAGCCATTGAGTTGCCGTGTGATGCTTTGGGCAAAGGAGTAGTAAATGAAATGTAGTGAGAGATACCTTTCCTTTAAAGACTGCTAAAATCCTGGTTGTCCTTGAAGCCAATGGAAAAACAATATGCCTCCGGTTTCCTCGGATTTCACCAGATAAGAACAAAAAGGGTCTGATTCTGCTCTCCCTTTCTGCGGGTTTATTCCCGGTGACATCAGGAGGGCTTTCGCAGATTCGTATCAATGTGAAATCAAACTCCATCCTGGTCTAACCAGGGCATCCAATCAGACATTTCAACATCATGACTTTTAAATAGTTCAAATGGAAATGGTTTAAAAATCCTCCACAACCGGAGAGCAGGAAAAGTCTCTTCAGCGTCCATAATCCCCACACCACAGTGCACCGCTATTGCATGAAAACGCCAGCATAAATTATAAACCACATTCATATTACCCAATTATATCAGACAACTCTTTTCCTAATATTTGATATTTAACAAAATATCGTTATTATTCTCTCAACACCTTGAAAGAGCTGGGTATTAACATGCGAATATAATCATTAAAACATCTTGTCCAAAACTTAGAGTAGATCCTCAGTGACAATTTTTGCCTCCCTTGACCCTAACTGAGGAAGGGTATTTAAACATACTGCAAAATATGATCCTTCCTTTCAAAAGGATCTCAGAAAAGCAGGGGAAAGAAATAGAAAAAGAAGTGAAGAAAGCAAATATTCCCTTCAACTTTTAGCTTGCAATCAAAAGACAGAGTCCAAGGCCTGGTTCACAAGATATTTAAAAGTGTATGTAATCTAAACGTGGAGTAATCCCATCTAGTTTATTTAGCCAGTTTTAGCCCTTTGCCAAACCACAGCCAGACAGAGCCGGGGCTGCATCCAGATATGCTGGTCTCTACTTCGTGATCCCAGGACCACCAATCCTCCCAGAAGCATTTCAGAAGCATCCCTGAGCTTGGCCCGCATCAGGAACTCCTACGTATTGCAACCATCATCGGTACAGCCACACACAGCAAGCGTGAAATCTAAAGAAATGTAGTTTCTCCTCTTAGATACCCCACTTTTGTCCTTTCTCTCTGAGATTATGGGGAAAAAGAAGTTTTTATGGCTTTGATAATGCTACTATTGCCTTAGTAATTGGAAACCAAGGCTGCTGGGAAATGACACAGCTAATATAGAATAGGGTTAATGAACCAATCTGTCCTCTGTGCTGGGTTTTTGGTTCACAGAGCAGGAGGACTATGAATCTTCATAGTGCATTACTCTCATCTGGTTATTAGTGACAGGTACCAGTCATTGCCATCTATTGGCCTTCCTTTCTTTCTAGAAGAGAAAATTGCCCTCGCTCCACTCTTTGAGGGAGGACACTGCGGCGCCGTGTAAACTGCAATGTATGTTTTTATTCGTTTTCAACTTGGCCTCCCAAGAGTAATAAGATAAAAATGAGTCGTGCGAGGGTCAAATATATATATGTCAGAATGCAATTCACCTGATTTCCCGCTTTGGCTGTGTTGAATTTGGAAGCCTAATGGTTTTTATTGTGTGACCTTTAGTACCAGCATACACAGGGAATGGAAGTGAGAGTGCCTGGGTATACTCTGGGTTGTGCTGGGAAAGAAGCTGGCTGTTGGCTGCGTGATTGAAAAACATCCTGTAACGCCTCAGATGGAAAAGTTTTTCTGTTGCCACAACTGCCCTGACTATCGGAAACTTTCTGCATGGAGGGCAGGGAGAGGAAAACGTCACGATGACAGCGATGGCAAGACCCCGCTACCTGCCCTTTGGGGACCTGTGGCACTAGCTTCAGATCTTTGGCGTTGGCTGCGCAGTGGTAGGAAAGGACCATGCACGTGGCAAAGCTTTCCAGGGGTGAC
This sequence comes from Leptosomus discolor, assembly GCF_034619465.1. Taxonomy (NCBI): domain Eukaryota; kingdom Metazoa; phylum Chordata; class Aves; order Leptosomiformes; family Leptosomidae; genus Leptosomus; species Leptosomus discolor. The sequence goes on from NC_141399.1 coordinate 3,230,361, forward strand.
TTTGAATTATTTTTCCCTGTTCGGTCATGCTGTGTGAAAGTAGCCTTTTTTTTTTCACTTAGGTAAAGTGGGATGCAACGGATCTCACCATCACATGAGGTAGTTGGCTGGTCCCTGCTTTTCGTTCCTTGGCTTGCCATCACCAGTGTTTACACAGGGATGGATATCCATGGTGTATATATTCACGTGCTACTTCTGACTATGTAACACGGCCTATTTCGATGGGTAATTGCCTTGTCTTCAGTCAGTGTGTCTGGAGGTGTCTTGCAAACTGTTCTTGCAAAAAAAAAAAAAAAGGAAAGGAAAAGGGAAAAGGCACCTCGAAATGTTGTGAAAAGAGACAATTTAAGGACCTGAAAATTGTGTGAAATGAATTAGTAAGAGCCTGGGTGAGGAAGCTCGTGACAAACTGTTCCCCCAGCTTCAGCCGTACCTCCTCACCGTGCAGTGTGAACCTCGACAGGAGTGCCAACAATTAGAGCTTACTGTCTTTTACCTGCTGAAAATCTCTGTACCTAGCGCTCAATTTCTGTGCTAAACTGCCTTGGAAAAAGGACTTATCTCAAATACGTAACAACCACAAGGAAATGCTTTTCTGTTCTGTAGTTCTGCAATTGTTTTTAATCTTCCTTGATCTGCTCCTGGGTAGAGAGGAGACAGGGATTTCTCCCCTGTTGTTTAGATGCAGAGGGAAGTTTCCTGAAGTGAACTACCCACTTTAACTTTCTGTTCTTGAGAGGAAACCCTCTGTGGGTTAGAGACGCGAGTAGAAGCAGACGTGATGCCAGCAGCCCCAGCGAGGTGGGTCCCGTCCTGTCCCCCAGCTTGCTCGCGCAGCAGGAAGGAGGTGCAGCTGCTCCTCAGAGGTCTCCAGCAGCGCTGGCTGAGCATTTCCTTACAGCCTCATCAAGTATTTTCTTTACTGAAAATCACCCGGAGACATCTTTCGTCTTTCCTTTCACAGATCTCAAGGGTGAGCGAGCAGAACTGGAGAAGGAGCAGAGGAGGTTTTGGAGCGATGCGCCCCCCTCGAGCCCTGCGGACCACCCTCCCTGCCCACTGCATCCCTCCTGTCTCAGGGGACATTAACCCTAGCAGCAGTGATTGCTTTCAGCCAATTAGAGCTGAGACAACCAGCTCAAATTTTTTTAATTTTTAGGCATAAGTGGGTGAGGTAAATTCCATTTCAAGAAGTCCTGTTTACTATTCCGTACTTTTTATCTTAAGCACTGTAGCAATCTGCACCATTGTCCAGACATGAGGTAAATTTTAATGCCAGAATTAATGCCAAATCACTCAATACATCTTTAAAATTAACTCATTATCATAACACTGGAAAATAGAACATTGATCCACTCACACAGCAATCCAAAGGGTCCAATTTTATGGTCTTCTTCAGACAATTTACTGAAAGTTGTCACTATAAATTTATAAAATAAAGCACCCCAGAATGCTTGAATGTTCAGAACAGAGGGGGTAAAATGAATTACAATAAAAACACACGCAGTTTAGGCATGCAAGATATTATGAAAGGCTTATTTCGCAAATACAGAGTTCTACATCTTCCTTCATATTATGTTTGTACATTTATGCATTCTGTAGAGAGAAATGGTTGGACTGTAAATATACACCCATTAAAAATCCATATTTAATCTTCTCCCTAGTTTTTGGGGAAGCAGGGCTTGCACTGCAATATACGTAGGCACAGTACAGATTGCGAAGTATTATTTTCTCCACCTTTTTGATCATCTTGAAGTACTATTTTCTCCATCTATTTGATCCCAAGGAGGCTGCACGATTTTCACTTGCAGTTTACTAAACATATCCATCCAGCAACACAGTACCAGGTATTCATAAATCATCATATTTCAGGTAACTAATTGACAGAAATCAGCCCCCAGGGGAGTCTTCTGGTAGATTCAACAGCTCTTTACGGTGAAGGACTCTCTAACTCGAAGCTAAAATCCGCTTGAGCTTTGAACCAAGACCTGAAGGTCAACAAATGTAAGCTTAATCAGACCAACATGGAAACAGATTTCATCGTAAAAGCTTCCTTATTGAATAACACGCTTCTCAGCTCTGCTTGGCTGGGAAGGCATTACACACGATGAGCAAGGGACTTAAACTACCCAAACCCAAGCAAGATCCACTGCACCATTCAAACGCAGCTGAACTCTGGAAGAGGGTTTGTGTGGTTCAAAAGAGAGCTGTGAGTCAATGAAGGCTGAAAGGGGTTCAAAACAGAGCCGTGAGTCAATGAAGGCTGAAAGGGGTGCTCCCTCCGCTGCCAAGGGGCAGCCGTGGGCTGCAGTGGCCACAGCTCCCTAGGCGCTCAGGGGAGGTATAGCCCTGGAGAAGCCCTGGAGAACACTCCACTGGATATGCTAGGAACAGCTGCTTGAGCTAGGTGTGTGCTGGAGGAGACACCTGTAGTGCAGACGGTAGGAAAACTGTAAAATACATTCACTTTTTTATATTAATTGTTTTTGCATCCCAGGGTGGGGCAAAAAATAATTACATTGTTCTGTAATTACACTGAACAAATTCCAGCCCGCTAATTTGCATTCATGATTTTGACACATCGAATTTTTAAATTTGTTTTCTTTGTTTCCAACTGCACAGGACACATTTCAAAATAAAGTAAGACTTTGAGAACAAAAAACGATTTGTTTATCAAAGGTATTTTCGAGATCGGAAACATCCACATTTCTAGGGACGGAGAACCTACCAGAGCCCCTTGAAAATTGTCATAAAGATTAATGGTAAATCTTAAAATGTTTAGCGTGAACTTCCAGCTATTTTACTTAGTTACACACTGGCTAGACTGACAGTCCGTTATTTAGAAATTCCCTTCTCCGGATAGATGCTCGCAGACTCTAAGTTTAGCCCTTGATCTTTGCTTTACTAAGAAAAAAACAACAGCTCAATTAGCTCTCTGTCTCTGCACTTGAGGGCATGTTTCCAATCCTTTCATCGTTCAGTGGTACATATCTGATCCCATTCCAATTTATCAGCATCCTTCTTGGGCAGTAGCCAACAGATAGGGACATAGCACTGAAATAGTAGAATAATCTGCTAGTAATTAAAATGCCTCCTTTGGCTTTATCTGAAGAACCCAGTATCTGTTTTGGCTGTGGTATCTTCAAGAGACCATGTGTTCAGCTGTTATCTGTTGCGATCGCTACATATTTTTTGGGGACTGCTCCCAAGACAGACTCTCCAGGTGACTTATACTGAATTTAAGTAAACTTCAACATTAATTTGTGTCCTAGTTAATGAGGTAATGAGTTAATTTAAACTGGAGAGAGAGGGAGGATGAGCCAGGGAGGAAGGAGCCCAGCACAGCCACGTGTAAACCTCAAACCTGAAAGCCGTGGATTCAGCTCCCTACTTCCCACACATTCATCCTGTGACCTTGAACAAGTCAGATTAGCTTCTTGTTTCTTACTTCTCTACGCATGTAATGCAGACGATAATATTCCTCGTAGCACTGGAGGAGCTGGGAGGATAAATAGACTAGAAAGATGAGCCAGATCATAGCTTTATTTCCATTTACAATGTAGAAATGTATATGAACACAGTTTCACTCTTCTGGCCAAGCATAAAATGAAACATTTAGAAGGTAAGATCCAAAGAATTTCATTAAGAATCTATCGCAAATTGTAAATGACACCTCATGTATCGGAATGTGAATTGTGAGCTGGGTGTTGCAGAAGTGTAAAATTATTCCATAAATTATCTACGACAAAGTCAAAAAATGTATCAGTCAAAAACTGTATCAGTAAAACCACAGTTTATTTTTACTTCTTCAAACTGTGCACAGCAACATGTATAATACAGAAATAACTATTCCACTGCAACGTGGTGAAATAAAACCAGAAACGCAGCATTAAAAGTAAAAAATAACGTGAATTTTGTTTGTTAAATTGTGAAATTTCTGCCTGATGACGTCTTGGAAAGCATTTTACTTAATGTTATATTAATCAGCCTTCTCTATCACGCAGAGAGATTATGTGATTCTATATCTCATACATTTTCACATTTTAATATTTATCTGAAGATTCCCGTGAATATTTCAAGGGACAGGATAGATGCATGTATGGTACCTCATCTATCCTTCATCAAATTTGGGACAGAGTTGATCCTGCTGAATTTTACTCTCAGCTAAAGTTCAGCTTAAGAGTCTAGGAAGCAGGTTAGAGAGGAAGAGACATGATTAGAAAGTAGAGTCGTTCTTTCCCTTTTCTCCAGTCCTTTGCTCTACGTTGTTGGAAACGGGGCTTGCAACAGGCAAAGGCAACAGCAGAACCGGCAGGAGAAAACCGGTCCTGAGGAGATGGTACTGGGTGCCTCTACGCCTGTAGATGCTTTTCCATTGTCTTTAAATTGTCACGATCCTCTTGTCACATAATTAAATAACTGAGCATGAAATCCACGGTTTGAAGTCCTTTGAAGGTACATTTAAAGAGGAGTATAGTATTATGCCATTGTTAGACCAATTAAATGACACAATTAATGGGCTTAAAATACTAAGCGATTCAATGGATTAATTAATACGGACCTATCTGCATCGGCTCCCTCGGGCTATGAACAAGGAGTGCGATCTTCCAGAACCAATTGTAGTTGAATGGGTCACTCCTATTTATTCAAAGTAATCCAAGGTGCCATGACTTCACAGGAGATCACAGAGGGTTTGATGAAATTAGTATCAAATATCTCCTCGATACTTAGATACTTGGAAATCTCCGCCAATACACGGGAACATTAACTGAATTAACAGCACAAGGAACAGGCTGAACGCCAGCCTATATTTAAATTTTCATGTTCTACTAGTTCTGAATCACTACAGTAATGTTACTTAAAAGTATTTTTGTGTTTGCAGTTATTCATCTCCAATTTTCTTCAGTCCTAAGGAATAAGAGTATGACATTTTTCCACATTAAGATAAACTGAGTATGTTAGTCAAGTACTACAATTTTTGCACTTCACTGTTTATAATATTAATAGCTGTGCTTTAAGAAGTGTACTATTGAACTGTCAAGAATGATTTGTTACCAGGTGTTAGCATAATTTGCCAGCTGTCATATTTTAATCATTTTTATTTGCCTAAAATCTGACACTTAACTTTAGTGGTAAATCAAGACATATAGCAGAACTTATTTAATGCTACAGTAGCTAAGGGGGAAAAAAGTCTGTGCACCCTACAACTGATATTTGTATTTGCAGACAGAGAACAGATTCTGAAGTCCACTTTCATTCATAATTCACGCTGAATTGCTACTGTTCTTCACAAAAGCTTTTGTTCATTTAAGTAGTTCAAGCAGATGCTGCAGGCTCGCATTCGAGTGTATGTTTACTCGTGTGAGTAGCTCCAGCAAAATCCTTCAGCTGGCTTCCATCAGGAAAAGGCACTCATTATATGAATAAGAGCACAGAGAAGACACATAAACTAAGATCTTGTGCACAGTTCACGTTGTTCTTAAACACAGTGAATCCAAGGTTGCTCCATTGTTTTAAGCTCCTATCTGAGGGACTGGTATGCTTAAGAGCCTGCAAGATTACAGAACGGAACCATAACTAATTTATTAGACATATCCGAACAACGAGAAGTAAACAGATGAGAATACAGAAGCTTGTTAGATGAGCTTGATTTTTTTTCACTAGTATTTAGATTTACTTGCACTTCAAATAAAAGATGAGTGTATGAAAGAGTGCATAGACATATTTTGATACTAGCAAAACACTTGGTTTTTTCCCTGAAATATCGTATTTTGAGAATTCACTCGAGTTGTTTTGGATAGCAATATTCTCTTCTGTAGTGTGGATTAAAAGGTGATTGATTACTTGCAATGATAACAAACCTATTTATTAAGTTGCAAACAGTTTTATGAGCTTCACCAGCAACTCCTGAATCTGATTTTATTACCTAACATTTTCAACCTAAAAACCCAGAGAATCAATAACATAGAAACGCAGATGTGGTTTTGTAGCAAAAAAATGGCTGTAAAATTTAGGGCTGCAAATGGAGGATCACAAAAGTGGTAAAAAGAATCTCTCTCTGGAATGATTTCATTTAGAATAGAGTAAAAAACAAAAATCTACACTCATTAAGATACACTGGTTCATGAAAAAAGGTGGAATTACATGCGGATACAGAAAGACAGAAAAGCATGTGGATAGCTACAGAGTAGGGAACAGAAAAGAGACATCTTCACTTGAGAGTCATAAATTCAACGAAAAGGGGGAAATTAGAAAGCCACATGATAATACGGAAAAACTTCCTCAGAGTGAGACAGCGGTTGGTAGGACTGCATCTTCTGGGACTTTTAAACCCAACCCCATTGCATTTGGATCACGGTCTCAGTTTTCCTGTTTTTTTGTTTGCAGGTGGGTCAACACAATGAGCCTTTGAATACGACTGGAATCGTTGGCTGTTGCTGGACTAAAGTGATACTACAACCAGAGTAACTAACGATGATTCATAAAGATTTAGTTCAGAAGGCTTTGGCATCTGTTCTAAACATTATTATTGCACCCAACTTTCCCCTAGAATAATCCCTGTAGTTTATATTGCTGGTCAAAGAGCAATTTCAAAAAAGTATCTGAAAGCATCAGCAGATGGTGAAGGACAATCCTCCCACTTTGTCCCAAAAAGGAAAGAGCTGTCATTCTTAAAAATATTTGTCTTATTTCTTGTCTTAACATATCTGGCTTCAGCTTCCACTTCTTCATTATTCTGATGTCTTTTCCATGAAGGAACTTTTCAGTATCCAGTACAACTGTCCCTTGTGAGGGCTCTCAGGCATCACCTCTGGGAGAAGGGTTGTCCTCTGCGACGGGGAACAGGTCCTCATGGGTTCTGCCTGAGCCCCCATGAAGGTGCCTCAATGAGATCCCCTTTAACGGAGTCCTCTTTTAACAGGAAAGAAAACAAACCAAACTCTTGATTTCCTGTGGGGAGACATTTTCCTCCCCCAAGGAATTTGTGGGGTTTTTCCAAAGTCCTTTCACCAGCACCAGCACAGCTCATGAGAGCCCAGCATGGATTTACATCCCCTGGGTACTCCTGTCAGTGTCCCTCAGGTACATGCAACCCTTTTTGCTGGTGCATCCTCTCAGAGCTGTTGTTCCTTCACTATGTGGAAAGCTAAATCATTTTCATTGGGATAACTTCCAAGGTACCAACCTAAATTTAGCATATATGGCATCATTCTTGATTTCTAAACATATATTGGAATCTGTCTGCGCTAAATATTCTTGCTTTGAAGGAAGAAGGTTAGTGAGGAATCCAGAATGCTCTTTATTATTTCCCTGCTCTCACAGTTATTTACCTTCACATCAATCTTCATGTCATCTGAAACTTTTACAAGCCAATCATTACTGAAAATGATTAATAGCAGTAAGCAGATACCGGCAGAATACCAGCACTGCACTTAATTATGATTTCACTCTGATGACTATGTTTCAGATCCATTAGCTTGCCCATTTTCAATAGATTTAACCTGTGTTTTATTGCTATTGAATAATTCTCATTTTTAATCAAAATATTCCCAGGGCTGAGTCAAATACTGTACAAAAGTCAGAGTATGTAAGAGCTCCACAGCAACCACACTTACAACGTTATCAGCAAAACAAAATCAGGTTTGTTTGTTTGACATGACCTGTTTCATAAAATCACGTGGAATGACAATCATATTCCCATCTTCAATTCTTCCTCACTTGAATCTTTTATCAGCTTTCATTCCATTATTTGCCCAGGACTGAGGTCAGGCTAAGTGACTTAGAGGTACCAAGGTCGTGTGGGCTGCATATCTGGAGTACTGACACAACATTAATACTCTTCTAATCTGTTAGAATTTCTCTAGTATTCTATGATGTATTGAAAATAAACATTCTGCTAAGATAAACTCAACCAGCTGCAGAGGTCACCCTCCGTAGGAGATATCAGGCCTGTCAATTTATAGAATATTTGTATTTATATGTGTTGTTTAACATCCTCAGTAGTTTCTAGATGACTCCCAAATACTTCATCCTCATATTTCTTTTGAAGGCTGGAGACATGAATGTTTATGGAGCAGTTCTCCTTTCTCTGCATCGTTATTAATGACTTTATCACCACTATTGTGAAGTAATAAACCCAGAACACTGCCAGGATTTCTTTTGTATGAAGAAAATTATAATTGCATCTTATTTTCCTCAACTGTTATCCTGAGAATTTTAGCTTCTCTTTTCAACTTCCCATATTTCTAAAGTCCTTCCATTTTCTGATGCTCATATAGTGTTTTTTCACATTTAATATGTGATTTCATTTTATAACTTCCACAGAAGGTACTTTTTTGCCCCTGAATAACAAAACATCTTACCGACTTCTTGAAAAATCCTACTTATCACTTAAATTTTTCACCTAGACATTCTAAAATTTTTCTCTTCCCCCATCCCTGTGTTAATTTTCCTGGCTCTCTGGGACCTACGACCAACACCAAACCAGCTTTGGACCATACCATACAGTCACCGCGCACTATGCAACTTCAGATATATTGTACAATAAAGACACTAAACCTATATGCAGAAAAAGAAAGCATCAAAGAATTTATCCAAGAAGAAAAAGTTTATATTTGTCATAATAAAATATTGCTTTAAGAATGCAAATTTTTGGCTTTACACTCATCGGTTAAATACTCTCTAAAATCAGCAAGCCCTGACTTCTCAGAGCTGTATGGCCTTGCACGGGCAACAGTGGCACTCGCATCCTCAGCAAACTTATTTGCAGGATCTGGCTTTCTGTGACTTAGATGAACAATTAGCCTGTGGGAAACCTGAATAATAAGGACTTGGGAAAAGTGCCTGTAAGTGTGTTAGAAGCCAGGAACTATTAACCAGAAGTTTTCAGTAGATAACGTTAAGTGGAAAATGCAGCTGAGAAAACTGTCAGGTTTTTGGGCAGTTCATGTGAAGAACAAAAGACAAGACTTCACCTGACAAATTATCTCTTGTGATTGTTTTTCCAGTTCTACTTGTAACCGGCAACAGAAAAAACTGGTTCCTTTAACATTTTCACAGGTTGTGACAGTGGTTCAGTTAGATATGTCGAAGTGATTTCATGGCTTATTATTTCTACTAATGTAATGATCTCCCATCCTAATGATCTTCCCATTTGAGAAGTATTGCTGTTTTGAAGAAGTTACAAAATCTGACATATCTTGCCTTGAGATGAGTGGAAGAGCTGAAAACCAAAGCAGTCTGCGGAGGCTGGAGAAGACTAAAGGGTGACATGGAAAACAAGCTTCACACTGGGGCAAGGATTGATGCCTTCTCCATGTCTACCACCGATAGCACATGGAATAACTGGATTAAACTGAAAGGAAGACTTGGGTAAGACACAGGGAAAATTTTTCTCTGTGTAGGACCGGTTAACAACCATGGGAAAAGCATATGGAGGTTTTGAGACTTTGATAGTTCTTAAAACCGATTCTACAACAAAAACTATCAGCAGTGGTGAGGCGGGAAAAAGTGGGCAAATTAGATGACCTCTGAGGATGAAGCCAAAATCCCCTTCAGACCAATTTTCTGTGATTTCCCGTTGCACCTTGAAAAGATTGTTTTTCTAAGACCAAAAGCTCTAGGAAACAAACAGGGAAAATTATTTCAAGGCTCAGGGACATTTATTGCCAGCTACAAAAAATGACGTGCCATAAAAAGTTAGTGAATATATTAAATATGCCATTATATTTATTATAACAATTAAAATAGCAAAAGCTTAATAACTAATGAACCTGGAGAGAACTTTGTGTTCAAATAAATTCAGTGATAAAGAATTATTTTTGACAGCAGCATTTATCATGGGCTACCTAGCACTGTTGTAGCTATTTGTTGTACTTAATAAACAATGAGAAATACATCTTCTTGCAGGAGAGTAGCTTAAATGTGTGTTGTGTAATCTTCTTGAGAAATTGTAGCCAAGACTAATTAAATGATTCTAATTAAAATTGTGTAGATAGGAAGGAAATTAATGGCTTCATTTGTACTATTTGTGTATTTCATTGTCAAGTGCACTGGATATAATTGCAGTGCAAAGAAGAAATCATCAAAATTATTTTTTACTCCGTTGATTCCCTGTTCCATCAATTTATTGCAAAGGCTTCATTTTCTCTATCTTTAGAGAGAAACAATGCTGGCAAAATGTAAAACCTCAACAAAGTTATTTTCTTGTTTGGAGCTGCTAGATGGAGAATACATTTATTGAACAAAATAAAGGTTAAGCTTCAATTAAACATTCTAAATATATTTAGTGAGCTATTGAAAAGCCATAATGTCTCAGCCCACATGGTTCACCAAAAGCTATGAACAAAATAAATTATAATAGAAGCAGAAGGAGTACTCAGATGGTATGCCTCTAACATGTGACTTACAAAGGAGTGCGGTGTTACTCCTACCACTTATTATGCACAGTTTGTATCAGATAAAGTAAAAAACAATTCTTTATTAATACTTTTTTTTTGAAACGGTGACAGACTCTCATAGACAAAAGCAGAAGAACCCCTGATTTTTCTTTCTAGGGTAAGGTTTACACCTCACTTCTTCAGCTGGGACTCCTCAGGTCCAGGGGACAATGACGCAGATTATACCCAGCCTCCAGCTCACACTAACTGCTTCGCCTGTTTTGTGTGCCTGGAAAAATTTTGGCTGAGACACATGCAGGTAAGCTGGTGTTCTCCAAGCAGCTTGGAGCAGCCTCTTGCTCCTCCGTCCTCCTTCCCTCCCCACCGCGCAGGTAACAGGGCGAGAGCTGTGGCCACCCAGGAGCCCTGCGGGAGCCCGCTGGTGGCTCGCCATCGGCGTCCTGCGCTCCTCTGCATCGGGGAGCGATGGTCTCCACGGGATTCCTCTCAGGAGACCCAGCACTGCTCAGGAAATCGCTAATTCCTTTTAATGAATTTAAAGAGAGGCAGGATTGTTTGAGAATTCGATTTCAACTACAAGACGTGGAAAGGAAAGATTCTGAAATTCATGAGCTTGAAATATGTTTCTGTTTGGCTGGAATGTGCTCATGAAATTCGTTTCTTTGACATGTCAACATTTTCTACAGAAAGCAGATGTTCTTTGTGGAAATTTCTGATTAATCAAAAATACAGTTTCCTTTTTTAAATTAGTTTCAGTCAAACAATTTTGACAACTGAACCATAGCTAAATCCTTTATGCTGAAAATAAAATCTGTCTTTATGTTTTTGCCTAAATGTGCTTCCGCAATGCCATACACAAACTAACTTTTATAGCCTTGATAAGTGGAAATACGTGGGAAATGAGAGTATATTTGAAAATTCTTCCATTAGAGACATTTGTTAGAGCTAGCTAGACTAATGGCTTATTTTCTGCCTAAATCAGAGAGATTAATCTATAGCTTTAAAATCAGAACAAAAAGAGCTCTACTGAAATGTAAGGTCTTGAGTAAAACAATTTTCTTCAAGGGTAGGAGACTAATCATCCTTCTCAGCGAGTGCTTTTTCTTTGCCTCCACTTTTCTGCAACTCATAAACGCCAGCGCGCTCAATGAAAACCCCATTGTTCCCTCTGTCCTGATGGTGTGGCAATGTGGTTATCTTCACGGGCTTTCAATCTGTTCCTGGGGTCTGCGAGAGCCACCCCGGGCTCGAGAGCTGTTCAGAGACAAGCAAATGGAAAGACTGAAATAATAAAGTAATGGCTGCGATCCTCACTGAGGTGTTGTGGGCTCGCTACGATGGGGTACGAGGTCATTTAATAAATGTAACTGGCCCTTGACCATGCCCTGCAAGTACTAATCGCCTGGCAGTGCTGTTACAGTGGTTTATACTGGACATCCCAGAGCCTCTCCCCGCTATGTGCAGTAGGTTGGGTCCTACAGGCGGCCCACAAGGCCGCAACCATCGAGCAGAACATCTGGAGATGAGAACCTGATAGCAGCCCTGCACGTACCTTAGAGGTTTGTCTCTGTACCTACTCTGGTTTGGCCCCATGGACTGAATGCTCCTTCGTGGCTGGAGCGGGCTGCCACGAGCGGTGCTCCTAGTGTGGATTGTACCACAAGGATCCTTCTGGCATGCACAGCCATGCCTGGTGTGAGCTGGGTGACGAGCAGGAATGATGAGGGGATCCGCCTTGGACACACAGTCCTGACCCCAGCTGAAATGGTGATGTAGACACAGGCGAAGCCCTGCACAGCCTCCACTCGCCTCCAGCCGCAGCGCTGGTAAGCTGACTATTTAATCATTAGTGTCATGTTGTATTGGTGCCATCCCTGTGCTATCAGTAGCTGTAATCCTCTAAGGATATAAGTAAAGCAAGTTCAGCAAAGACAGTATTTTTTATTAGATCAGATGATACGGCTGAAAGAAAAGCAGACAAGACCTTTATTCCCCACGGGAGACTCTTTTTGGATGTGAAATAGAGGTCTTCTGTTTCCCATCAGGATATTCAACACGCTTCCATAAGTTAGAGGTCCCGGGTCTGGGTGAGTTGGCAAAAATATCTAAAAATTAAACAAAATGCATAACAGATGACTGCAGAGGTGTGGAACAGCTCCTTCATAAAGCCAGAATTACCTTCTCTCTCCCTATGATGTGATGCTCACGTGCTCGTACCTCCCACATGTGCTGTGCAGGGAACCGCCAGGTGCAAAGTGAGCCACACGCTTTGTTTGAGTCATTCGTCAAGGTGCCAACAGACAAAAAACATCCCCTGAAAGCCTCAAGAGAAAGGCCGTGGGTTTGTGCTACTAACATCTCATCACATGGGTAGAAAGGTGAACCTGAGTTATCAAACGTGGTGACGTTCTCCTGTCAATTAAAATTATCGAGCTAAATAGGTTTCTACTGGCAAAAGAGCCTAAGTCTATACTGCACACAGCCCAGAGCTGTTTTCTGCAAGCTGTGAGGAATCATTGCTCCATAACAAGGAGAAGATCTTTCCCCTTGCTTGCTGGGAGCAGCTGGGATGAGCTGCACTACTAGGAGCGTACAAGTGTTGTAAAGGGTCTCGAGAAGCAGTACAAAAACATTACTACAGGACCTTCTTTTTTTGGCCGCAGAATCTGCAGCAACAATTTGCTTTACAAAATTTTGTCCTCTTAATGGTTTGAAAACTGTTCAAAAATAAAGCGGAATTTTCTTTTAAAATTTTTGTTTGGCTTAGTTTATTAATCCACTCACTACTCACTGTTCTTCAATGAATATTTCATACACGCCAGCTTCAGCCTGGGTACCGTTTGCAACTCTCAGCTGTGAGTATTCCTTTAAGCATTCATTATTCATCATTCAATATTGAAAATGGTTGATTTGACACCTGGGTCAAACGGAGGCCTTAAAGAAGCCACGGACCACTCTTTTCTTGATGCCAATCATGAAGAACATCCCCAGTTCTGAGCTGTGGCTATAGGGGTCCAGCAGACGCTGTTAGGCTAGCACAGCTAAGAATGTTCTGCACTTAATACCAACCCAAAGACAGCGATTCTGAAGCAAAGAAAGGACCCCACTTTCTATAGATAGATCTGCATGAGGTCATCCTGTAAGAGCAAAAATCCCTGGTGTTTAGGAAACAAGTTCTGATGACACAGAATTGAAGGGCCAACACACCTCGCTGTGGGATCACCTTCCCTTGACCTGACTGGGAGCTGCTGCGCCGGCTTATTTTGAGAAGGGCACAAAGATGATTCACAAGAAAAACTGGATTTCCTTAAGAGCCAATGTTACTTTTCCTGGCTTCTTTAAAGGCATCGGAGGTAACATTACTGGCTGCATGGCTGTAAAAAGAACAGCAGGGACCAGATAAAAGGAGGATGCTTGCTTTGAATTGTCTCTTCCCTGCCCCCCCGCCCTTATTTTGTAGCAATATTGCCCAGCAGAGTATTTTTTTCTTTATAAGACTTCTTTCTCTGATACTGGATGACAGAAAATAGTATGTTATGAATACAGTAATCTTTCCATTTTCCTATTGAGCAAGAGAAAAAATAGAAGGAAGGTAAAATTTGCAGAATTAGCCGGCTTGCTGTTATGACTCAAGTGCAGGTTTGTGTGCTGTTTGCCGCATCTCTGGTTATCTGCCTCTGTGGAGAAGGGGCAGTGGAATAACTAGGGGATACTGCTGTGTAGAAAAGTAGGAAGCTGCCTGAGTATTAAATAAGAGGAAAATCAATGCAGTCCAAAGGTTGCCTCCAAGGAAACAAAACAACATTTATAAATATGTCTGTCTTGCTTCTTTTTGCCTGCAAACTCTGCCAGTTTTGCTAAAGCACCTACTAGAAGACTGTAGAGTTAGCCCATGCAGGCTGCTGTCTCCAGAGCCCCTCGCCGCTCATTGCCACCCTGGCCAGGGGCCTTTGCCTCTTCTTGTCCTGACCAAAAATACTTGCACGAGCTCTCCAAAATCTGCTTTGATCAAGCGGAGCTGATTTGGCTGAAACGGTCGGTAGGAAATGGGTTATTGGACCCCAGCACTGGTGGATCAGAGGGAGAAGGTGGGGTGCTGGGGCAGGGAAAGGGGCCAGGTGGGAGTGGCCGTGGAGGAGAACCCACAGCCCCCCGTACAGAATGTCTTCAGCCATCGCACCCCACCACGGGACTTAACGACAGGGATGGGCTCTAGTGGACGGGCTCTAGTTCACCAGGGATAAAGGGGTCCCCCACATACCACTCAAGGACTGGACCTATCATCCCTTTTCCCTTTAGACACCTTCTCTCCAGCGCTGGGGCTAACTGGAGGTCATGAATTTATTTTAGGCTTCCTGGCTGCGAGGTCTGGGATGGCTGCAAGGTCCCCCCAACTGCCAAAGTTCACGGTCGCAGGTTTGCGCGAGTGCTCTCCTACAGGTTTGCCAGGTGGGAATGAAATGTGACGGCAAGAAAGCAACCCAGAATCAATTTCTTTCTATCATTTAATTGTATTTGACTAGAGACCTGTCTAAACAGATTCAAGGACTCTGAAATCTTTCTTCATGGCTTGGCCTCAGAGCAAATCTGCATTTTATTACACAGATCATATTTTTTCCTCCGTGTTGATGACCATAGGCAGGGAAAGTGAAAGAATAAGAGATACTGACCAAACAAATACATAGATCATTAAAGCAGCCTCAATCCCACAGTTCAAAACAGGCCTCTGTTCACATGCAGCTCACAGGCTACACAAATTTCCATAAGCATTTTTAATACAGATGACATATCACCTAATTACATAATTACATGATGCTTTGTAACAGCTCAGTGATTTGGGGGAGCAAGCGCTGTGTGATCATAAGCTCTAAAACTCTGGAGGAGATTGCCAGGTTCTATATATGTTTTTGACAGTTTTTTAATTTGATATTTCCCCGAAATCATTAGAGTTTAACGGGCTATAAAGTAGGAAACACACCTTTTTTTTTTTTTTCTTCTTTTGTTTTTGCTAATACAGCCATCTAAAACAGGCTGCCAAAATAAAAGTTAGTTAAATTTCGTATGAAAGGCCAAATTCATCTTTTTCTCTGGGTAAATACTTCCAGGATAGTAAAAGCGTTAGACCAGAACAGAAAAAATATACTAGATGGAACACAGTCCATCAGAAGTAGAAATTAACAGATAATGTTACAACACAATTTGGCATTTAATCATTTTAGCAAAGGGTAAGTGCAACTTAGAACGAGTTAGTTTTGTAAAGATCACGTCGTACCTTGTGGCCGCCTTGCTGAACTATTAACGTGTGTGAATAACCTCTACAGGGACAGGGACACTGGTTGTGTAAGCCCACGAGGTGCTAGCAGAAGCAAGATCTGTGTAATTCAAGTGTGGCCAAGCCTCTTCTGTAACTTTTAACAGTATAATAATATTGCTTTTTCTATGCCACGCTGTCATGTAGCACACCTCTGCAAAAAGCTCCTGGTTTACAGCCTGAAGATGAGCTTCCTATACCCTAGGAGTCTCCTGAGTAACTAACTCTTCAATGGCACAATGCCTTGAAACCGATACAGTTGAACAAACACATATTTTTGTGGCGTGAGCCTACAAACACGAATCAGTGTTATTAATATAAGAGCACACAGAAACAGGGTAATGTGCATCTCAGCTCCTCGTCCCTCGTGACGAGGCAGTGCACCGGAGCTCCCCGTTACCCCCGGGGGGGCTGCAGCCAGCATGGCTCATGGTGCGCCCACCGCATTTCTCGCAATCCTGCACAAGCAGTGAGATAAATTGGTAGGTAGGTGTTGAACTATCTCTGTGGAAGATAGTTGTTGTCAGCTTTACCCGATAGGTTAATTAGCACGGAAATTAGGGGGTTAGTTTGGGGTGGGAGAAGAGGAGGGCTCTGATTAATGGATTAATAGGAGTGAGTTATACACTTTGTCAGACACTTGCCTCCGTGAAACCCTGAAACGACCCATTAAATCATCCCTGATCCTAAACGACTGAATGTCCCCCATCCTTTTGAGAGAAGACAAAAGCAGCCTGGCTGCCAGCCTGACAGGCACCGTGCAAAGTCCTCGGCCCCTTCTGTCACCTCTGCGTTGGGGAATGAAGCTGGTTTACCGTGCAGGACCTCGTGCAGTCTCTGGAGTCAGCTTCCTCGCTGCCTCCTATGACTTAAACAGGTCTGGTAGATTCGTACAGGATGTTTAAATAGAAAATAGAAAAAAAAAGTTGATGTGCTACTGGGAAATACATTTTCAAATATATCAGTTATTCAGCCTCTCCCTCCCTTAGGCTTAT
Source organism: Leptosomus discolor (assembly GCF_034619465.1). Classification (NCBI taxonomy): domain Eukaryota; kingdom Metazoa; phylum Chordata; class Aves; order Leptosomiformes; family Leptosomidae; genus Leptosomus; species Leptosomus discolor. Next base: position 3,247,067 of record NC_141399.1, read on the forward strand.
TCCATCACCTTGTCCTGGAATATGCCGCCAGGACAGTCAAAGGCCTGGCTTCTCAGCAGATACTGCCATTTACAGGAGAAATCAGGGCAAAGCTCTTCAGTGAAGCAGAGACAAGTTGTTAGTCGATGGGAGCTTAATTTGCTGATGGGTGAGCTGCAGAGCCTTCACTAAACTGTCCCCATGCTTCCCCGGGCTCCGCAGGACTGATCTTGGAGCAAGTGGCTGAACTGTACAACAACCCAAGCAGGAGAACTCTAAACATCAGAGAGACCATAACGTCCAGGACACACTTGACCTGACTCTGAGCCTTGCCAGTACTAGGCCTTTTAGAGAAATACAAGCGAGATATTGGCAGGAGTTAGATAATACTTGGCACCCCAGATGCATTTCTCTACGTAGCTACTAAATACAAGGCTGCGAGTAGGCAGCAGCTACGACCATTCCTCCAGTTCCTGATAGTAAAATATTTCTGGGTTGATTAAACGGGCAGGTCTGTAAAGGTGTCTGTTAAACGGAGTTGCCTTTTGTACAGCTGCATCGTCTTCATGTCTTCTCAAGAAAGCCGAATTTTACTGACAAGTGCATGTCACACTTCCATATCTCACATTGATTCTCCATTAATCTGCGTTTCCTTTAGCACTTTAAAGGGAAGTTATGCAGAGCTACATGGTGTCCTGATTAACACCTGAGCGCAGAAGCATTTCTGGCGTGCTTGATTATTAATAGAACAAGTGTCGTTAATTGCATTGGTTGAATTGTCCCTGTCACTGATTAATGACTAAGTGCACTCCTTGGATTTTCAAGATCTTCTTAGACTGAAAAAGCACAGAGATTCAGGTACTATCTGAAAGGATTTTTTATGATAAAGACAACTGTTTGTAGAGAGAACATTTGAGATCTTATTATAGAGTGTAAACATCTACCATCTGAAATTAAACAATTTTAGTCTTGGCTTTAGTTGCAGTCATAGCAATGTGTGACTGATGCAACTCAGTGTGATACAAAGTGCTTTCTGAAAGATTTAATACAGTGCTTCTCCTATGACTGCATTTAATCAAACTGCATTTAAAACAATGCCGTGCCAGTCATGAAAATAACTGTAAAATGTAAGAATGAAAGTAATTCTATATGATGCATTCATGCTACAGCAACCCCCTTACGCAGCCTCCCTCCTCAACAGTTCAGTATATGTTAATAACCATCATCTCTCTTTGAATTTTACATCTCGGGGAAAAAAAGTTGGGTAAGTTCCACACAGTGCTGCTGTTATTCTAAATTGTCTTCATTCACATTTTCCACAATTGCCCTCACTATTCAGTGGTCTTTATACAGCCCTGACAGAGTTAAGTACTTGTATTTTTAGAGGTGCAAAGAAATCAAAATAGCAATAGCAAAAACCTGAGTAAAGAACATATAAACTTGTGACACAGGGCACCAGGTCTATGGAAAAAACTAGTGTCTGCCAAATAACTTGATACATAGTGGGAAATACACTGAATGAAGGAAAACGCAGACCAAAGCTAACACAACTGCATCAAAGCCACAGAAAAAAACAAAAAGGAAAGGTGCCATTGACACAGCACACAAGATCCACATAATTCAAGCGTCAGTATGTATTGAGAGAAGAAAATGCAACCGTAGTGGCATTCTTGCTGAATTTGATGGAAACATTTCACCAGATGGACGACGAACCACTGACATTCAGCAGCAAGCTCTGTGTTTTCAGTGATTACTTGTAAGTCTGCTGAGGAGCCATCGTTTGAAATGCTTCAGCATTTACCTCGCTTCATCCATTTCACATGATAGTCTTGCACAGCAATTATCACTGCATCACTATATATCTTGGCTGCTTGATAATGGCTGGGGTAATCATTTCATCGATCAGGTGGCCACTGTCCCAGGTCTCCACGTACACAGGGCTCTTCCAAGAATATGCCATAACCTCTTAGAGGCGAGCTCCACTGGGAATATATCTAATTTTCCACTGCTGAGGAACCGCTCATCCGGCGATGGATCCTCATAGCTGCAATTCCTTTGGGAATCCAGCACGACTTTTGGCACAGCTCTCAGCAAGAGGGGAGCGAAGAAGAAGGGCCCATATTCCGAGCACATAGCGACTCGCCTCCCTGATGTGGGACATGGGCTAGCAGAGGTTTTCTCCTGGTTTATACTAGCAGCAAATCGTACCCTTCTTCTGCCTTCCGTACATTACATTGCCTGGTGGGTGGGGAGGATAAATCTGTTTTTCTGGCCAGCTCCTGGCTACCTCTATGCACATGCTTCAGTGAGAAACTCAGACCCAGACACTGTCGAAGCTCCCAGACCCAAACCAGCCGTCAGGCCCTTTGAGTGGTCTCAAAGACAAATGCACAGGTGCATCACTGTGCAGGAATTGTTCTTTTTCAGACCGAAATCTAAGCCTCCTCTCTCTCCCCCAAGGGATATCCTTCGTGCATTTCTGTGGCACCTTGCTGATTTTGGTGCCTCAGCAGCTTGTGGTATAACGGGAGCCACGTGACAGCAAAGAAACTCAAAACAAATGTCAAAAGCTCAGCAGAGAATGACTCAGAGCAGGAGAGTTGGAGGAAGTGGGTGGAGAATTACCAAGTTTCCACACATTTATCAGGCTTAGTCATAATCTAGCTGCTGAGAAGCTAAGCCATGGCAAAAACTGGGGAAAAAAAATGTAGGCATGTGAAGTGCCACTCCAGGTGCCTCAGGAAATTGGAAAGAATCAGATCTGGTGGCACCTCTGAAGCGCAGCTGCAGACAGCGGCAGAACGGGGGCTTCTGAATGTCTCTGCCAAATGAAGAAGGTTAATCTTGCCATGGATCTGCCCCAGGCTAAATGAAGGGAGGAAAGCTTCACCCACTTCACACTTCACCTGAGGACAGGGAGCGACCGATGGTTTGACTTGGTGTGACACAAGGCGATGCTTCACTTTGGCTTCAGCAGCGGCAAACTGATGGATGCTGGCATCCACAAACATCTCCCTGGAAAATGTAATTCTTACAGAAACTGCATTTCACATTGAATGTTTCTGTTCAGCCAAAAAAAGAAAACTTTTGTGACAGATTTCTCAGCGTACGGGTTGGTCCTCATGACTTTTTTTTATAACCCTCGATAAATTTGTCACTGGAAAAGAAATCTACCGGTTTCTGAACGGTTTTGGTCATTGGTTGTAGAAAGACCTTGCGGTGGAGATTCGAGGCAGATTTGTTTACATTTTCGTTTACACAGCCCTATAGCCATAGCATAGGCCTTCCAGCATAATTTCAATAATTTATCCCATTTTCATGTAACCGGTGTCAGAACACATTATACAATGCAAAGGGTTTTTTTTTTTAAAAAAAATCTGAGACCCATCAAGATGCCACAAAAAGACAGCAAGCTACATTTTGTCTTTTATTGGCCATCTGCCATCCCTGGGACGGTAGTCAATAACGATCTGTCAAACAATTAACACAGCTAATAAATAGTCACAAAGTAAATTTGCCAACCACTAGTAGCCACCAGTTGGAAATTAATGTACTGTAGCTACTCGGTACCACACCTGACACCCAACCAGATGGAAAGGAAACGTGATATAAGAGATGATGATTAATGAGGAAAACGACATGCAGCGTTAACAAGTTTTTAGACACGGAAGCCCCGTTTCTGCCAGGTACAGGGGTGTGACTAGTGCAGGTGACACATTGCCTCACAAACGAAAACACTGCAAGAGCTGCTGAGATGCCACATAAAGCCACCACTCTCCATATGCCTCTCCTATCCATGGCGAAGCCTGGAAATGTTCTGGCTTTTCTGCTGACACTGAAATTTCATCCTTTCAGCAAAGAGAAGAAGGGTGCAGAATACCAATGCAGCGCGTGGAGCCCGTGATCAGGGCTTCTCAAATCCCACAGAATTCCCCTCTGATTGATTTTGAGGTCTGAAGTGGCTGTTTCGGTTACCTATTCTGGCTTTGTGAGAAACACAAGTTGCAAAACTTCACCCAGCAATTCTTTCATCGGGCCAACAACTTCTATTCGTGACACAGTATGACGTGATGACTTGGGAAATCAGTCCGTGTATCACTTAGGAATTCCAGATTGATTTTCGAAATCTGTGCTACAATAACCTGAATCTTTACTTGTTCAACTTCATGCTGCATATGGGAGTCCAGCTGGCGAACGGCACACGCATGCCTATCTGTGAATAAGTCAGTTATAAGAGACATTGTGTGGAACAGACTTAATTTGGGGAGAACAAAAGAATAAGGGAATTGTCGATATCGCCACTTTTCTCTAAGCTCTCTGCAGGGTTCTGAGAGCTGAGAGAGCGTAATTTCACCATATCCATGCAAAGAGATCAGGGATTAGTGTCAGGTCTTAAATTCATGAAGCCTGCAAAATTCAGAAGAGATGCTCAGAAAGAAAGGGAAGCTTAAGCAGAAAAGAAGAACAGTGGGTTCTGCTTTTATAAAGAAGACGTCTTCTTTAACATTGGGATCAGACAAAACAGAGAAATTTTATGCAACAGTACACTGGGAAAAGGAGTGTTTGTCTCTTTTCTGTTTATGAACCACTTAGGCTTCTCTTCAATTATCCAAATACATTAGTGAACGCAGACAAAAAAATCAGTGGCAAATTCAGCCTCCATGAAATGCTTTTTAATTCCTGACTCCCTCTTCCTGCATTCAAACACAGACAGCTGCGGCTCAGGGCTGAAAAGATTCAACGCTTTTGAAATTCATGGAAATTGCTGAGAACTTCATGGGAACTGCTCCCTCCTGTGGAGCAGCTGCTGAGCAGAAGCAGCTCACCCACCGCCCGGGATTGCAGCCGTGGCTGCAGCCACCACCCAGGGACCAAGGGCCACTTCTGCCATCATCTCTGCATGATGGCCAAGGGACCATATTGCCATAGGTGGGTAGGAAGCTCCAGTTGCCTTTCTGGGAAGGGCCCTCACGTCCAGGTGGAGAGCTCGCCGCAGCAGCAGCAGCGCCCAGCAGCAGGCAGGTGGTGGAGAAAGGAAAAAAGAAAACGCCCATCACTAATCAACTTTTAATTCCACTGCAAGAATTATGCAAAATCGTTGCATTTGCCAAGCGTGGATGGGAACGGATGGGGCAGCTTACACCTCGCGGAGCCAGGGCTGATGTGGTCAGAGCAGCGTGGGGCTGTGTATGCCTTGTACTGAGTTTTAAGGTTAGTTTTGCCTTTTGAAAGGCTGGACATAAATTGCTGTAAAATGAAAATATCAGACTCCACAGCAGAGTTTCACGGCATTATTCTAGTCCTGTGGAATTCATATGGCTGAAACTTCAGGGACAGGTGAACTGAAGTGTTTCCAAGGGCAAGGTCACACGCATTCCCTGGTGGCAGCACCCTCTTGCCCTCCCGTATCGTCCAGCAAGGCCCTACGCCATCTCTGGTTGTGCTCATGAGAACACAGGGTGGTTCAAGCAGCTAACTAGAAACATCCTGACCAAGAAGAATAAAATTAAAATCACAAATCCAGAGCATTTCCAGAGCTCACACACACTCCCTTAATGAAGGGGTTGCCCAGTACCACAACAGGCAGTGGAAAGCGAAGCGTGACTGATCTTGCCATGGGAGATGCTCTATCACAGCATCCTCCTCTCGCTCAATTCCAGTTTACTCCTGAACACCCAGAGCACCCACACTGCTGGGAGGGGTCGGGACGGCCGCATCTGCTTGTATTAACTTAGTCCAGTACCAGCCACTGCGGCCCAGGACTCGCTCATATATCTCCTCCCCATCTGCAGCTCCTGCTGTTGTGCTGCTGTGTCGGCCTCCCTACAAATACAATCTCCTGCAGACATTTCACTTCATCTCTCACATCAGTGAACATCCGAGGCGGGGGTCGGTCTCTTCTCCCTAGTAAAAAGCGATAGAACAAGGGGAAATGGCCTTAAGCTGCACCAGGGGAGGTTCAGGCTGGATATTAGGAAGAATTTCTTTACTGAAAGGGTTGTCAGGCATTGGAACAGCCTGCCCAGGGAGGTGATGGAGTCATCATTAAGAGAGAGGCAGATGTTGTACTTAGGGACATGGTTTAGTGGTGTTGATAGAGCTGGGACAGAGGTTGGACTCGATGATCTTGAAGGTCTCTTCCAACAGAAACTGTTCTATGATTCTGTGATCCTCAGAGAAGTCTGTCCTGTACTTATGCTTTTATTATTTGTTTTCTCTGCCCAGGGGACCTGGGCACTTGCCTCTCACTGAGCAGTCTGGCAGGGAAAGCTGCAGTGAGTAGGGCAGCTAATAAGGAGCCATAAAATACAGATGTCACCTTCTACCTCAACAGCCTATCCCGTCTTATCACCTTTCAGACTGTACATGATACCAGATGAGACTGGTTTGTAAGTGTAAATATGTTCCAGGGAGGCTACAAATGCCACTGAACACAAGGAAGTTGTCTGATCACATTAAATATGTCATTATTAGTGTCAACCTGGATTTCATAGGTGCTGTCGAGCCTCGTCTAAATAGGTTTTCTCCACCCTAAATGTACTCAGTCCTGCACAATGCGTGAGCAGCAGATCCTACTTTGGCAGATTCAAGTGTAAACCGGAGAAGCTGAATGGAAGGACAAAGGAAAAACAAAGGTATTGAGAGCTGAAGCAAGGTACCATGGTTTTTAATTCATTTTTCAATTATTCTTTCTACTTTCCCTCCCCTTTCTCTTTCCTCCCTGAGCAGCAGTTAATCAGCACCTTTGAGCATTCATTTCCTCCATTCCAGAAACTCTATGGAAAAGTAGAAGTATATAGGGAAAAAAATAATAAAAAGTAAAATATATGATATTGGCATACCCATGCCCAGCAGCATAATTTATAATGTATTCCTGGTCTTGTCAATCAAAAAATGTAAATTTAGAAAGATGTGCAAGAGGCAGAATAGATGAGAACTTAATAAAAAAATCTTCTCACAAGCAATGAAGAGACCATGATGTCTATGTTCCACAATCTAGCAAAATAGTCTAGACAGAGTTAAAAGCAAAGCAATTTTATATGCAGGCTACCATGGTGTGGGTGGCTTGGTGAAAGAAGAAACAGTGGCAAATGCATATGCATGTAGACACACACACACACGCACACACACACACAAGTGATTTTATGGTGGGAACTTTGACAGACCTCTGGGACAGGCTGTGAAAGCAGATGCAGGACTGAAAAAAATCCTGAATGCTGACTGGGGAGGATTTCAATTATTTTGACACTTACGAAATGAAATCCAATGATTTCAGAGAAGATGCTTGTTCCTGGGAAAACTTAAGAGCTGTCTCAGTACTCAAGGTGTTAGACAAACGCCAGAAATAGGCCTTTTTTTCAAGGCTGACAAGAACCAAGTCTCAGTTTCCAGACCATCTGAATGAAGAGGTGTGTTACTCCTTGTATCAGCCATGAAGTCTTGGGGTGAGATGGACCAAAAAAATGGGTGAATGGGGAGGTTTCCCTAATTTGAAGTGGAATATCTCTCAAAGCACCTTTTCTCCCCACTCCTGGAAGACACACGTTACTGCTTCTCGTTTGGCAGAGCTGTAACTAAAGAAACAGTTTCTCTTTGGGATTTTTAAAATGAAGTTATACAAAACCACAAGCAGGGTCCAGTGGTGCATTGCATCCGCTGTCCTGAATGAAGAACGTGGACATTCACCAATGTCTCTGCAAAGCAGAGAACAGTCAATGCCGTAAGATACTTCTCACAAGGGCGTGTGAAGCCATTGAAGCTTAGGTTCTGGCTAGGAGCTTCTGTAAAAATGAATAACCTAAAAGATACAAGTCAAACATTAAGTAAGAACAAAATGTAGGTGGTTAAATATATAAATTCACTAAAGAAATAACTCCCTGAGGAATGGAAAGCAGCTGGCTGACCCCCTTATTTAAGAAGTCTTAGGTGCATGCTAAAAAAACCCCAAGATCAGAAAACAGCATCATTTTATAGAGAGTCACCAAAAGTTTTTTGAAGATCAAACAGAAAAAAAAAAAAAAAAAAGCAGAGGAAAGTCTACAGAATTAAACACAGTCAACAAGATCTCAGAAAAGAAAGGTCAGGCTTCAGTAGGTTTTGCAAATTCTTCAAAAGCATGAGTTGCCCTGGGGGTTGCAAGGACCAAATGTTCAGGTTTTCATAAAGACATTACCAAAGGCTTATCCTGGGAGTATGTGTCTAAAGTGTGAAGCCATAGAGTCAGAAACATTTTAAGCAGATGCCATTTTACGGTGCTTTCCTCTAAACTGAGGGAAGAAGCAGTTACTGCCTTCAGCAGAGTGACAAATGGCAAGAGACGTGGAAGTAGGAAGCTGAACTCTCCAAAATCGAAACAAATATAGTAGCAAACAAATATCTTAGTCGTACATGGTGTGTTCTTCCAGGCTTTAAAACATCAGTGAACTCTGATTTTAATTGCTTTTGACAAGCTATGGGATTTGGCATAAGTTTCGAATACTTATGGGGTCCGGTGAGCCCAGATGAAATGAGCACAGTGGTCAATATTCATCATGTATGAACTCAGAGCTGGATGGAAAGAAGAGTCATTTAATTATGTTTGGGTTTTTTTTTTAATCTGTATTGGATTGTGGTAAAACCAAATATGAATTAAACAATAGACTGAAAAAAATCTGGATCGTGTCAAGCACATGGTCATCTTTAAGTTTTCTTTGCTCACCTGGTCATTTCAAATTTCAAAAGGAAAGGCAATTTCAAATTAAAACCCAAAACATTTTACTTCAGAGCGTGGAGTGGGATGTTTGCACAACTTCAAACCCACTTTTTCCAGAACAGGGAGATTTTTCCATCTCGTTTTGTCCCCTATAGAGATTTTTGATGAATTGGCACTTCTATTTAAAAAAAAGTGTTGGCGAATTCTCAATCTGTTCTATACAAAAAAATCGCGAAAGCCTCACGACATGGCTGGCAGTCATGGCATCCATTATTAGATCCCAGCCTGCAGCAGAGACTTCCAGACCTTTTTAAAAATACTTAGTTGAGAGGAGAATGGTTCATCAACGGCAGAAAGAATAAACACAACAGAGACCAGGACAGTCAATGCTGGGCTCCAGGATGAAACCAGGTCCCTCACTGAGCAAGAGGCAGGAATCCAGGGAATGATGAAGCCCGTCATTTTGCCTGGCACGCGGGTGAGCGGCTGAGGGGTCTGACTGCCCACTCCACGGAGACCCGTGGCATGTGGGCCCATGAACCAGCTCTGAGGCGGCTCAGCTGGTCCTTAAACCTCTACCTGCTCTTACTTGCAGGGTCACTAGGCATTTGTTCAAGACCTTGCAGAAGTCGTGGCGTGATGTTTCTCGTGCCACAGGGAGGTACAAATCAGCCATGAGCACAGTGGGCAGCGGGAGGCAGGCGGGAAAGGTAAGGAGATCCAGGGGGAGATGGTCTTCCACCCCCTAAATCACCACCCAGTGGAGGTCAAGAGAATGTAAAGAACAGAAACATGCCTTCTGAATGCTAAATAGTGTTTTTAAATGCTGAAATTCACAGAGGGAAACGCTAAGAGAGAAAATTTCAGATAATGATGTGCTCCTTGAACAAGGACTAAAGAATATTTCTCATAATACACACCAGACCATCGAAACAAGCAAAACCTTGTCTTTATCTAGAAGAGACTCTTATTTCTGTTTCAAATATTTTGAGTACTAATATTTTTCTTGGTATAAAGAACTGCAGAAAATATTTTGAGAATCATTTGCAAGGCACTCGCAGTTTGGCAAGCATCAGTTTAAAAGGTCCCAGTGGGTGACCTCTTACCCTGGCTTTTTCTTAAAAGAAATAAAATAAAGTAAAGCTTGCAAAATAAAACTTGCCAGATAAGTCCCTGGGAAGCAAGAAATGGTAAGAAATGCACATAGATAAATGCAACGGAGCGGTCCAAGAATATTCCTGCCTCCTTATTGACCTGAGCTCCTTCGTGCCCGCTCTGGCCAGCGCAGGCTCTACACCTTCACCTCTTTGATGGATACACAAGCGTGAGCAAGTAAAGGGGAACCTATTTTCCGAACTGAAATTCAAGCCCTTGCATGCAAATGGGCATATTGTGTCCCATCTACTTGAAGGAGAACTGGAAATCACTGGGCAGATGGTGCAGATGATAAAGGAGGCAGCTTTTACTGACGGATGCTGAGCTCCTTTTTTTTCATCCATGGCACGGGTATATGGCCAACACAGGAGGAAATCTAAGTAATAGGAAGCCAGGAAGAACGTGGATGACCACAGCCCTTGGTTTACAAGTGGCCATAAGGTACTAAACAAGCTGCACAGGAAAAACAGCACTGGCAGAGTTACCCCAGGCTGTCAAGCTCGTATCAGAGCATAGACATGGCAGGATTTCATGGTGACGTTGGCCACAGAGCAGCTATTCACATATAGGCCTTTAGGGCTACATCAAGGTCCTTTTTTGTTCTCTCTAGTTCTGGCCCTGGTTCTTGGAGCTCTTTTGTTAATGTCTAAAAGCTTCCTTTCTGTAAAAGCTGCCAGTGGTGAAGCCAAACACCCACCTCTGGTTACTCTGGGGGAACTCGGTGCACAGCATAGCCCTGACCCCTGTGGATCTCTCCTTCCCGGTGAGCATTCGGACCCCATAGCCCATCCTTTGGGGTTTTTCATGCCTGTATGGACAGCAGTAATCCATATGTCACGTTTCTACCTTCAAAACCTCCTGCAGGCATGTCATTTGGTTGTCTCCAGAAGAAGCACAGGCATTTTTTTACCCATATCCACCTCGTAGATTCAGCCGGCAGCAGGCGGTTTTGCCATGTTGTCCTAGAGACGACGAGAAGCAGATGGAGGGGGGCATGGAGTCGCCCTCATTTTCCATCTGGCACCGTCTACTTTTAGCTCCACAACTCCTTAGGAGGGTTTTAAGTCTCCTGGCTAGCACTGTCTGCTCCGGCGGAGCCGTAGCCCCCAGACGCTGCCCCCGATGCCGCAGTGCATCATGGACTGCGCGCTGCACAACTCAAAAAACTTTCCAGACCTTCTATGGATGTTTTTATGCTAAAATAAAAGCAGCTGATATATTGAGGACCACCACGCATACTGTATTTATGCAGCACATAAAAGGTTATAGGAATTTTTGCTCGCTTTAATAAAATATATTTGAATACATGTGATTGTGGTGCAATAAAAGACAATAAAACCCAACATCTTCTCAAAGGGAGATTCTTGCAGGAAAGCACTTTTTTGGTTGCCATCGATGCAGACCTACTGTGTTAGAGCACCCCATAAGCAGAACGCTCAGCTAATAGAGACACATGGAGTTCTGGTTAAATATTCACAAATATCTTCATCAAGGAAAAAGTTTACAGTAACATGGTGGGACACAGAGCCTGCATTTACTAAAGTACAGCCATCTTGAAACGCCTGGTTTTATTTTACTGTTGTAACCCAGGAATATATTTATTTATGCCAGTGGGACTGCATTCGTTTGGGCAGACTCTCAATGGGTATGCAAGCAAACTTACCGTTTATTTACTCCTTTGTAATTTATTTACCCATTTATAAACTTATTTGGAAAAACTTTAATATACTTCTACTGGTTTCTGCTAGCTTTTATCCTTATAAAAGGCAAAGAGCGACAAATGCTTACAGGCTTATGTATTTTTTTCATGGTCCAATGGAAACACAGACCATGAGAACAGAGAACATAACAGAACACCATGGGGGATGTAATAATGACAATAGAGAACATCACAGAGAACATCACAGAGAACATAACAGAAACACATCGGTGGGAGCGGCATTCCTTCAGGAGCAATCCCAGTGATAGTTAATTCTAAAGTAATTTACAATTCAGGACCTCGGAAGTGGGGAAAAAAAGCAGCCTGATAGCCATTAAATATGTAGAGACCTTTTGAAATGACCTCAGCAGCAACAAAAAGCCCTAGTTGTAACTGCTGAGATGTTTATGAACAGGGCTGTGTGAGGCGATTGACTGAGCCAGCAGGCAGAGCCCTGCGAAGGGCTTCCCGGTGTTGTGACCTGTGTTACTCTCTTCATTGATTATTCGTGGCTAATCATAGGTTTTAAATCCCACCTTTTAAATTTTGATTAACATGGTGTTTGACACATGTGGCACTTGTATAGTATTTCTATAAAACTAATTAATGGGCACAATTCTTCAAAGGAATGTACGGACAAGACTGACACCTTACCCTGCTTGCATGAGAGCAGAGAAGATTGCGCAGTACTCTGTGTCTTTTCCCATTGTAATAATTGTTCCAAACATCGACGATTCACTTTGTGCCATGTAAAAACCAGAACCTTCATGAAGCCTGCACCCAAAGTTTGATTTGAATTTAAGCATCACCCTCAAGACCAAATTTTCTTACGAAATTTGGGCTCAGGATCCGTTTTCAAGTGGATTTCACTAATTTCTTTGTGATATTTCCACCTCTGAGTATCAAAAGAATTTTAGTCTGGTATCATCTCCTTGATTTAATAGGCTTTAAGGTTGAGTTTAGCTTAGAACCTTTTAAGCATCACTGTTCTCAGTTTAAAAAAAAAAAAAAATATGAAAACACCCTGGAGTTTACCTTGATTTCTCTTAACGTGAAAGCACATAGCGTTACGTGCACGTTTTCAAGTGGCCATTTGCAGGCTTTCACTGTAGCACATTTCCCACCATTTAATAAAGACCACGATCTCTCTCCTGGCCCTGCCACACGCTTTTGTCGCTCCATCCCTCCTGCTATAAAACTCCAGCGAGGGTTGCTGCCTCCTTGAGCTGGGAAGAGGCAGCAAACGCAGCGCGCAGCGCAGGTAGCCACAAACCATGGCCAAGCCAGCGCTCCCCCTCCTTTGCCCGGGGTGACCCCTGGCCTGTTTGTCACCTCCATAATATCAGAGGTTTCGCAGAAAACGCTGGCATGGCTCTGCACATTCTCCAACTCACAGTCACCTTTCGTTAGCATTTGATAAACCTTCTCTTTTCCCAAGCTTGTGTTTAATTTAGAAACAATGTGTTAGGCTTGTCTAAAACAAGAAGAAAAAAAAAAAAAGGGAAAACAGGCTTTTACTTCGAGAACGTCAATGTGTGAAGTTGTGCTCTCGGCTAAAATAGGACACAAAATTTAAATTTTTCAAAAAGATGCATGGTGTTTCAGTCCTGTTAGTACAAACGGAGCCACCAGGAACTCAGACAGAAAATACTGCTCTTTGCTGGATAAGGCAGAAAGGATAACGTCTCGTTTTCGGAAGTGAGTTTTTTCCCATTAAAATCATTAGTCCACTTTTAATGTCATGAGTTACAAAAACGTGGGGTTTGTCCTAATGTACGTACTCCTGCTAAGATTGCAGAAGATTTCGGTTAAACTTGGAAAGCAATTCAAGTTTTTAATCTATAAATCTGTATGTAGTAATATTTGATTCTCAGTCTGAGTTCAAGAAGAACAATGAAGATTTGTAAAAACAACAAACTGATGATGTGGGATCTCGTTAACAACGCATCTGTTTACGACACCTCTCCAAAATACTTTTGTTAAAAGGAAAAATACTATTTGAAAAGAATCCTTTGACTTGGCTTTTAAACCTGAGAACTCACAATTTCTTACAATTGGGTTTCTTACCCTTAAAACCCCTTTGTGCAGATTAAACTTTCCAGGTTTCTCGTGGGAACATCAAAATTCACGCTCATTATTATGGGTTACCTGGTTTAAAGACAGTTTTTCCTATTTTCTTTTGTAAAACCATGACACCCTGGACCTAATGAAAAACTCAGCATGAAATATTTCAGAACAATTTGCAAATACCCCGTGAGTGGAAACAGCTCTGGGAAGAAACAGCCAGAGACAGACTTAGAACACAGTGCAGCCAGTTAGACAGTTTCCCTACATTTCTGTGAGGTTTTGGCCAAGGTCTGGTGCTCAGCTCCGCGGCAGAACTTTCCCTGAGAAGATCTCACAGCACTTCACAGCCATGGATGATGGAGTTTTATCAGATCCCTTTTGAGATTGGGAAGATTTACACCCATTTTCCTTTTCCTTATGTTCAAGCAATGTGAGAAAACCTAGTAAAGATCCAAGGTCTCCTCAATGCATCTTATACCTTTATCACAAAGCCCACGGTTCTTTCACGCAGGCATTTGTGAGTGATGGTTAACATCTGAAGTCATTTTGTTTTGTAGGAGCCCGATTCCTTATTCCATATGTAGTTTTTTTTACAAGGATAATTCACATTTCAAAGAGTCCATCTAGCACAATCAGGCCTGCAGGTTGCACAGCAGAAAATTCAGGAGGGATGGAAACCCAAGGTGGCCCATTCAGAGCAGGAATGTCCCCGGCGCGGCAGGGCAGCCTGAGGCAGGGCTGTACATGACTGCCCGCTGAAGGATCCGGGATGAAGACAAATAATCCTGGAGTACTCCTGCAGACTGAAGCAAATGGTGCCAGATGATGACTGCTAGATGTACCGGGAAGTGAAAAGAAATTGAACCCCCTCAGATGATCGTTTCTAATGTACATAAGCGATGCTACGAGCCGGCTGGTTGGGTGGTAGGCAAATGAAGAAGGATGGCTTCAGGTAACTATTGCTGACTGCGAGTGAGGAGATCCAGGCTGAGCAATGTCAGACAACTACTGCTAAGTGGATATTCGGGGAATGAAGATGAACAACGTCAGAGGAAAACTGCTAAGGAAATGTAAGTCAAACAAAGATTAATAATATCAAGGGATTATTACAGAGACTATATAGGGCAATGAAGATAAATAAAGTCAGTCAGTTGCCGAGCAGATATTAGACAAACAAAGCTGAATATAGTGAGATAAGAAAGATATACAGCACAAACGACCCCTACAAAAGATTCCTGTAAGTTGGGTAAAGAAAAGAACAACTAGTCGTCTCTCCCTGCAAACAGATCTTTCTTTTCTTTCCCTCCTGTTTCCTGCACAGATTTCCACTTCACTCCCAAATCTGCTAGTTTTTACAGTTTTCTTTCTCACTTGCTCCATTGCCCTCGGATATTTATGTATTGTCATATTTGGCCAGAAAAAGACCCATAGTTTGGGACTAGATCCTTTCCCTTCTATAGTAGCATCACCCTGTTAAAATCATGACGGAATAAAACCACTTTGATGTGACCGAAGATGAAATTTGGCACAATTCGCTTTAGACAGAAATAATAAATGACAGAAGATACACGAAGAACAAGAAATGCCGAATAATGATACCAGCTGAGAGGAAAAAGAGAGAAGCTAATTACTATAGTTACAGGACTCCAAAAGAACGTAATGGAATTACATGGCCCATCACTGACACTGGATTCCCCAGTCCCTTCTGACTACTGGTCTACTTGTGTGAAAACTGGGGGTTTTCAGGGGAAAAGGGAACTCTGACATTCTCAAGAAAAAAAGGGAATTAGACCTCAGTTGACGTGAAATACACAATAAACAGCCAAGTGGGTAATGATGAATAGATTGCACCTCTGTTGTGTTTTCTCAACACAGAACCATCCTTTCTAATGAACTGGATTATCGTTGTCTCCTTCTTTCCGTAACATACAATTGCCAGGCTAGTTTCATTGCTAATCTTGGGATTGTTTACAAGTTAATTCACTGCTTAGCACGAGGATTCATGTGTGTTGTGTCTGTGTGATCAGAACACGGTTCAGACTGTATTTCTGCACCGTAACCAGTGAACACTAACGTGTTATCATTAGATCTTCATGTGCTACAGAATGTGAGATGATTGAGATAATAAAACCATTGGATGCAAAAAATAAATTGCACTGCTTTGTGACCTACTTTTTTAAAGTTAGGCAACTTACTAGGATATTTATGGAAGAAATATCATCTTTCTTGCTGTGTACTTGTTAACATAACCAAGGTAAAATATCCACACCTGACACGCGTACAAAGCCTGTTACTTCAAGTGTGGTGTTATTCGCTGTGGGCACAAGCTTATGGGACAGGCTGGTTTGCTGACCAACCTTCTATAGTTAATAGTATGTCAAAAATATTACTTTCTTGCAACGTAAAGATGCATGTGTTCATTATATTCTACCAACACTGAAGAGGTGACACATAAAGATTCAGCTGTCCCAAACATCTATCGTTTTCTATTGAGTTTACATTCAATAAGAAGTATTAGGTCCCAGACTTTAGGCTTTAGAACTTAGTCTGAATGAATCTAGGCTAAACAGTCCGGGTAAATGAGACAGAACACACAGTTCTACTGTGCAGACAGGATTAAAATGAAACCAGAAATAGCTGTATTAATGATGTATGGGCAAGCAGAAATATCTGCTGTGCCAATGTCAGAATTTGTCAACAATACAAGGTCAGCACAGGAAATGGTTCAATTATATATAATCATCTGCCATCTATTGCACTCCTTAAGTGAACGACCTAACAGAGGACTACAAATGACACATAAAATAAGTGAGGGCTCTCATTGGCTGCCTAAATGAGTGACTTTTGGTCCTCGATGGTAATCTATTTCTTCTGCTATTTAAGGAAGAGCTCTCAATTACAAGGTCTTGCAGCACAGCATGCTGTTCCAACAGTAAGTACACGGCTTAATTTAGAGATTTTTGGGACAGAAGAGCTTATTATCATCATCTAATCTGACCTTTCACTGAACAAGGGCAAACACTTCCTCCTGAAAAAAAGAACACAGTTCTGCTGTTTTAGACCATCACCATTGTGTTTCGTGGTGGTTTTAAGTGATCAGTGTTTGTGGTAGGAAAAGAGGTCAAAGAACAGGAGTCGGAAAGTACTGAAAAGGGGCCATAAGGCTTGTATCATGGGGGGAACACTGTGAACGAAGGATAATTGAATATGGGATCCAGTTGAGGTCAAAACTAGATGGAGCCTGCTTTTACCTTAACAATACAAACTTATTGAGATAATCAATTGAAGCCCCAAAACTTTTCTTGCAATTAGAGCTATAAGTTCTTTGGAAAAGAACAAGTGCTGCCCCTCATAACAGATGCCTGTATCCAAAGATGACTCCAAACAGAAAGTCAATGAGTATGAAAGAATAAAGGTCTTGGAGTGTAGATGAACTCAATGCAAAGTTTTTCTTCTATCCTTTCCAAACAATACTTTCTTAGAAGTCTCTATGTAGTATCTAGGATACTTTCTTTTAAGTCTCTATCAGTGATGCAGAATGCAATTTTACACCACAAATTGTGTGACTATTTGGGCTGAAATAAACTTCCCAAATTCTCTTCCCAACTTCAGATCTGTCTCCTCCGTTACCAGTATTTAAAGAAGATTACTCAAAAGGCTTGCATATCCACACCTCCAAAGACAGAGAGAAAAAAGGCTTTAATCTCGGCCTAATTAAAAGGAGTCATCCTTTAGAGGAGGCTGACTTTGAGTTTCTCATTGTTATACTATTTACCTCTTGAGGACTTTCCCCTTTTTTCCTCAGCGCAGCTGAAGTCTATGTAAGATGAACTTTTGAACTTCTGTTTCATAAAAAATAAAGAAGCTTAAGCCATTCTTAGCTTCACTACAGGGAAGACAAGATATTTGTCTCAGTGCAACATGACCTAGCCAGAGTGAGACTTAGCCATGTTTCTGCCTCAAACAAAACACGGAAAGTAAAAGCAAGCGAGACAGGTTCAGGACTCAGTGTGGTTGAAATAAGACAGACGAAAAACTCATTAAAATGAAAATGTCTTTTGGACTCAATTCATGCCAATGAAAAAGAGTTTGCAATTGAGCCCACGAAGATTATTCTGCCCACTTTCTTATCTCCCTGTTCTACAGACTCGTCAAAACCAAAACAAAACTCAACTCCCCAAAACCCAACGACAGCAAAATCTGACCTTTAGTGAGCTGGGAGATACAGCTAGTGTTTTCAGAAAAATGGTTCACTGTGCACACGTATGGAATGTTTCATTGTACATATGTGAACACCAGAGGTATCTACCGCAACCAAACCTGCAATCATCAACACCAAGAGAGACACTAGCGCTGTTTGAAAATGCTTACAGCTGCAAGAAGGAAGCTGTTACACTCACTTAGTCCAGCTGTTATCACCTGTGTATGAGTTTGTCATGAGACTAAAATCCACACAACTGTAGTTGTTATTATGGAAAGGAGAAAGGCGCTTGTTACACAAAGGTGAGAGGAGAACGGATGCATTCAAACAGAACTGAACATCAGTTATAAGCAGACAAGCCTTTATTTTTTGGTCTTAAAGAAAACTCTCTAGCTAAGTGGTAAATCGTAATAGTCACCACATCGAGTAACTACAAGGAAACATGATTATATATACTCAGGCAAATATATTGTGCTTGCATTACTTTTTCTCTCCTGTCAGATTCTGAAAAGGCATCTAAACGAAATGGTGTGAGGCCCCAACGGTTACTGAACAGCATTTAAAGACATATGTAATACAATACATAAAATAGTTGGGAGCACACAAACAGCTTTGCAGATTTTAGGTCCAAACACTCTTGTTGAAATACTGTGGCTGAATGCTCTTCAAGGACGATTTTTACGTGAGATCAGATAAAAGCTGTTCTCTACAAAGAAAGCTTTTGATAGGCACAGTATTGAAGCACGTGGAAATAATGTTTGGGTTTCCAATCTTTAAGAAAATATTGCCCCCATATAAAGAGAAATCATAAAACCACTTATCTCAGTGATGATTCCCTTAGACATATGCTACTTTTAAATTTTCTAAACTCTCCCCTAACTGCCCATCAAACTCCAGCGCAGTGGTTTCCTCAGTATTATGCGTGTCATGATCAACACACTCAGGATGAGTTTCAATGCACACTCAGCAAAGGAATGAATGATATGTTGATATGAAAGACGGCTGAGGGTAGGAAAAGTATCTGCCTGGTGAGGTAGACTGCAGGCATACACTTTTTCTACCAGTTTGAAGAGAACAGCCTAAGTAATTCATCAATAGATTCTTTTAAAATGACCTTTTAAGACCGATTTTTAGCTAGAAGCCGCCTTCTTTGTGTCATGTATACCTCAAAGATCAATGGAACTGCTGCACATAGTTCTTTGATATTTGCTCACCTTCCCTCCAAATCTTTCTTTACTAAAGGTTTACTTTCAGCCAGGAGTCAGATTAGTCTCAGTGAGTGAGCCCACAGAGCAGCTCCTCAGATCTATAATATATTTGCCTCAGCAGGATTCTATATTGGTCCTCCGCTGCAGAGGTTAAAAACTTAACGACCTCGTTTTCTAGATTGGGTGTCTACAGCTACGGACCTGGACCTCTACTTCCATGAATAAATGCCTTGATTAGACTCTTCGGGACTGTTCTGCACACAAATATGAAAGACATCTACATTCGATTTCAGTGGGTGCCAAATCAAATTGATGTTTCCCAAAAAGTATCAAAATATGGAGTTAATGTCTTGATTACATCCATTAAATCAGACAAAACGGAAATGCTGTATTACAGAAGTGCAGCTATAGAGGTTCATACAGGTTTCTTCCGCAAACAATGTTAATATTCCTTCAAGGCACTGCTGGTGAAGTCTTCCTGATTGAAAAAAGGAGAAACTGAGAAAGAAACAAGATAACTCCTAACTGAGTTTTTATTTTCCCAAGTATAGGTTTACAGACAGGCTTCCAATCAATGCTCCCGGTACCAAATGCTTCTCTCAAGGGCATGCTGGGTCTGCAGGCATCTACTGAGATCCATTTCACTTGCAGTTGGGAATATCCCCATCCATGTATTAGCAATCGTGAAGAACTGCCTGCTCTGCTACCGTGGCCTTTGCTGCACTTGTGGAAGAGGGAGCAGGATTTAATTCTTTGTATCCTATATCCATCCTAAAAGGATTGCATTAATATGTCCCAAGGGAATTCGAGGATAAAAGAGTATTTGTAGCCATTCTTCCTCACCATTTGTTAACTGTGGAACCTGATTAATAGATTATGAGCCAGTGTCTTTTGAGTACTTTCATTCAAACTAGCTGAATTTGGAATTGATTTATTTGCTATTACTGTATACAAGGTTTTCTTCCCAACAGACATGTCACTGAAGGATATTTGATAAAAATCACATATTGACTTCTCAGTTGTTCTAATCCCTTTGTTGCAGGCTACGCTATGATGGTGGTTTCCTCCTTATCCCACTGTTATTTGCCTTGTGTTTCACTGTTTACTTCTTGTTTGCTTCTGCTTCGTATTTCTTACCAAGCACTTTAGAGATTTTCATGAGTTGAGGGTAAGACCTTGAGATTTTGCTTCTCTGTTTAGACATAATTTTGAATTATTGTTTAACTTCTCTGTAGCTTTTATACTTTTACATTGCACGTATAGCAAACATAGCTGCCCTTGTCTTCTTCTCTTTATTTGAGATTTAACAGCTAGTAAATCAATGACATTAAAATGACTCTGTGGAAAGTGCAGAGGTTTAAATGAACCAATGAAGGCACCTGATAATCTGAAAACAAGTAACGAAACATGAAATAATTTTACTTGGAAAGACATCTAGAGGTCAAGGATATTCTGAGTTCTGAAGGGCTGAGTACGGGGTTTGATTTTGGTCTTTTTTTTCTTTCAGGGCGAAATGCAATTAAATAAAAGAGGTCTTTGTCATTTTAACTGCTATGATTCAACACATTGACTCTCAGTGCAATGTGGAAATGAGAGGAGCAGAGATGCCTGTTCACGTTACATGGTGCAGCCCCAGTGGTATGAACAAGCTCAGTTCAGCACAGCACAAATCTCTTTGAAGAGTGTCACAAGAATCCTTGTGACAGCAGTGCTCTGCCCTGCTGAGATGGAAATAAAAAGCTGGTGGCCAAGAAACCTGGGGAGTGGTTCTTACAGCGTTCCTCGGGGTCTCAGGGCAATATTGCGAAGGAAGCGTCCTTGGCACCTCTTTGCTTGGAGAGCAGAAGGTCAGAGGAGGAGAGGAGCTGTTGTCAGCTTTCTGCGCAAAGCGTGTGCGATTCAGACCGTGCCACGCTGCGCCGGCTGCGCTGCCTGGAAAGGAGGTCACTAGTGTCCTCTCTTCAGCTCTGCTGAATGCTGTGGAAAAGCCCCCACGTCTTTAGGTGCTGCCTTTTCCCCAGCGCTTCACCCAACCGTTCTAAAATGAAGGATTACAAAAGAGTTTATGGGTTGGTTTAAATCTGAGTTCCTCTGTGCAAGAGCAACAAGGGGACCAGAAGCTGGCAGCAATGCCTGTCGTTTTGGGAAGCACTTAACAAACCAGTCTCTGAAACGTGACTTTCCATTTTCCTTTTTTTTTCCATTTATTCCATTGACTCCTAGCACATTTTTTTTGTGTAGATGAATATTCCTTCCCTGTTTATTTCATGCCACACCAATGGTGGTTTTCTTCACTTTGCTGAAATACCTTCAGTCCAAGTTGATTAGAATCAATCCAACTTTTGTCTTGCAGTAATACAGACATTTACTAAATGGCAAAAATTAGATGATTAATGAAGAAATGGTAGGGAGATTCAAAGCAAACCCTCATAACCTTTGCCGCCCTTTCTACAGCAGGATTTGGAAATGAGTTTTTTAAAAAGACCTTTATAAAATCTTTCATGAACAAACAATTCAGATAATATTTGTTGGCAGAAGAATTGGGAGAGAAGCAGAAAACTAAATGAGCTATCTGATTCCTGATCCACTTCTCATAAAATGGTCATCTGGCCTAAACAACCAGCAGAAAAATTAACTCTGTTCTCCAAGACAACTTCCAGAGAGCAAACCAAACATTTCAGGTTGAGTGCATGAAAACTTGTAACATCTTTTCCTTTTCAGCTCATTCAACAGCAAGAGCTATGTATCTTCTAAAGAAAAAAAAAGCCACCTTTTGTCTTTCTGCTCTTTTATTACAAGCACACAGCCATCCAGATTCCAACTTCTAGCAGCCAGCAGAACATAAGCCAAAAGCTTTTATGCAGATCAGCTTAGTAGCTCAAAAATAGAAACGGAAATCTCACCAAGGGAAAAAAAAAAATGGATAGAGAAGAAAAAACCAAGAGGACCAAAGAGCAACAACAAAACCTTGACTCAGTGTCCAAGTGCTCACACGGCAAAGTTCAGTTTTACTGAGGCTGAGTAACTGCACCTTCCACCAGACAAATGATTTGTGGGAATTTGCTACGCCTGCAGGTCAAGTTCATGGAGCTATAATCAGTGGCCACTTTTGAAAACGTTAGCCATCGTGGGTCAAAGCAACAGCTGAACGAAAGGAGACAGTCCAAACAAGGGCAGTTAGACGTGTATCCAGTAGTTTTGTGAACTGCAGCACAACCAATTCTGAGACTGGTTTGTAGAGAGGTTGGCCCCTAATGAGTCCACTATCTTGACTCTATCAGATAAATACCATCCGTAGGAAGACAAGGAGGTAGAGAGTGCTGGAGTGACACCTAAAGAACGGCTATGTCATAATCTCTGGGTTGATAAGATGCATTGCAGTGTCTCCCTATCTCCAGGAGACCATGACTTCAGAATACTTGACAGCACCATTAAGCAGCTGTGTAGCACTTAAACCGAAACACAAAAACTCAGGCAGAAACAGTGGAATTAACTGAAGAGAATACAAATTAGCTAACAGATTTATTTCTCACAGTGACATAATAAACAAATATTGATGGTTTCCTGTGGTGTAATACATCCTTATTCACTGCTTCACAACTCACTTGGAGCTTCATCATTTTCTCTTCACTGCTTCTAAATGGGTGATTTATCCCATACTTCTCGAAATATTAGTCTGTTTACAGTCTTCAGATAGCTAACAGATTGTGCATCATTGAAGTAACAATGTGGAGGCTCGCAGTGGTTGATTGTTGTGCTGTTCACCTTTATTTTCTTTTTTTATGCATCAGTGTTTTAAAGAAGAGGATTAGAGCAAACTGCATCGGCTTTGTAGTTAACAAAACCGTTTTGATTGTGGATCTTTGTAATGCCTTTTGAATAACTTCAGCATCTCAGAATGCCTCCTACCTTTTAAAAAATATGATTTGTTAGGTGCCTAAGTCAGAAAAAAGGCACAGATTTGCAAACCACATGAAGAACGACGGGCCCCAAGTTGTAACCTGAAATGTAAACCCACGTCACGCGGCACAGTGTAAAACCGAGTTGCAACTTCCACATGAATGGAGCCCAATTCAAATGCAGTGAAGCCCAAACACTCCTCATGCTTGGTGTACTCACAATTCAGATGAGAATAGTGACACTTTCTCCTATCTTGAGCAGACACCCCAGCCTCACCTCCAGCTTCTCAAAGGCAAATACAAAGAATAATCACCGCAGGAACTCCAACTGAAAGAGTTATGTATGATAAACATTATTTCTAGCTCTTTTCTTTACTCTCAGAATGAGAAATAGTGTCAAGCATTAAGCATGTAATACTTATTTTCATAATGAAATACCCCAAATATTGAAATATGTAATAAGTATCTTGGCAGAATTTGTAGATGGAATCTTTGTATATATAAATTGACAGAGTTTCACGGTGAACTTTCATAAAGCCAGGATCCTGTTCATGGGAATTAAGCGCCAGAGTGGTCATGGCAGCTCTGGACTTGCACAATCCCACAGAAATCAAAACATTCCTAGTTAAGATTCATAACCACTACAAAGTGAATTTGAGGATTTCTGACATTTTTTTTTAAAAATAAAACTCTCTCCTGTGATACAGTATTATTAAAATTTAAATAAATAAAATTCTAGAATGCTGTAAGCTTTCTGTGCAGAGAGAACAGGGCTCAGGCAGCGCAAGTCTCCTGGATTTTGATTAAAACTATTTGACAGACTTTATTCTATTGTTTCCACCTTATTATGTAGAATTGCTTTCAGATTGATGATTTAATTTCTTGACATTAACACAGAATATGGATTGGAAGTTACTTTATAAAAAGGGAGCTATACTGAGATTTGAGAGTTTGAAGTCAAACTCTACATAGATCAAAATACTCCCAATTTGTTCTGTAGCACTTGAGTTTTACTCAATGAGTGAAATGCTTAAAAGTTTCTTCCACCCTTTCAAAACTTAAGACATGAAACCCTGCCTAATTATGCTATTTCATGCTGTATTCTAATACAGCTGTTGAGTTATTCTATGTAACACGTAAAATGAATCAAAGGCTGCCAGAAGGTGCAATTTGCTTTTGGGGCACTTAGGGAAGCAATATGTTAGAAAGTGTAATTCGCAGTTTGTTTTAAATGAGCGAAAAACCAGATATATCAACGGAAAGTAAAACTATTTTGCCTGGATTATTGATCTTAGAAAAAGGAATATTTTAATTAAATCTTCCATTTGCAATTTAATATTCCAATTTCGCATGAACAACCACTGGTATGAAATGAAATATGTCCGTAAGAGACACGCAAATCGCGCTGCTCGCAGGGGTGGTGCACCCTTTTGCCTTGTTCACTGCTAATGAATCAAAGGGCCACTCGTGGCAAGGGGTGGGAGAAACTGGTTCCCTAAGGTCTGCTCAGTGTCTTCTACCTTGCTTCAAGGGCTGAATGACCTGGTCCACTGAGAAAATTGGAACTAGAGGCAGTCTCTTTCTACCCATTATCATTCTTCTCCAAGACAGCAAGGACATCCTCACCAGTACCTCTGCCCTGGCAAGGAGCCCAAAGCACAGTTATTTTCCTCCTTCTCCTCCTCCAGGTTGCAGTAGCTGGTATTTCGGAATGGGTTTCTTGACAGCCCCAGGACATATGTATGTCTCCTGATCTACCCTGAGGAAAACAAGTCTCCTGGACTGAGCGATGGGAAGAAAACCCAGCTGTGATGTTCAGTGTTTTCCGTGTCTAAAGTGACGACTTGCTGCCAAAGCCATAATACAGTCAAAAGAAAACTGGAGAGCTGGTTTTGCGATTGGTATTAATAGCCTTAGGGGAAAAAAAAAATATTTCTCTTACTTATCACTGAAGTAGCCACTGGAGATTGAAGAGCCTTCACGCATTTCCTTGCCACGGGGCAATTTTGCTCGTTGAACCCCATTCGCCCCTTTCGGCAGCACCTGCTGGACCCTGACACCCATCTCCGGCTTCAGCTTCGGCATGAGTTGCTGCTCCAGCAGCTCTGCTTCTCTGGCAAACATCTCCAACAAGTGCACTGGCAGCTTTCACATCACCTTGGGGCCTGCTCATGGCTTGCTTGGCTGGACAGCATTTCTCTCCTGGATGCCTTTTTCAATTTTTTACCAAGAGGAATATTCCAGTTTTAATCTGTCTGTGACTCTGCCCAAAGCCTTGCTGATACCTCTGATCTCTGCGGAGGTTGTGTTGCAGTAATCCCACATTTCCATGTTCGGTTCAGGCAGAAATCTGCTCCGACAACTTTGACACAACATCGTGTGTTTCTCCTATAAATCAGTTCGGTGGCTTTTTGGCTGCTCCTTGACCTGAGGGTCCTTTGCACTGCAGTTTGATTTGGTGGACCATTCTTTCCAATTGCCCAGACTCTTGCCTCTGGGAAACCAAACACATTTACACAGCATTGATTTGATATTGTTTCTTGGAGAGCTGGGCTGTGGCATGGCTGTCTGAGGGAGACAATTTTATCTTCATCAACATTGTAGGCAGGTAAATGTGCTTACAGTAGGTGAATCTGTCCCTAAAACATGCAAAAGCAATCATTTAGGACACTGAGATTGCATTGGCAAGAAGTACAATAGCCCAAGGAGCATGCTAAGTGATCAACAGGGTCATTAGTACTGACATCAGTCATACTTCTCAGTGAGCACAGCCTTGTCTGGAAAGGCAGTGCTCGGGAGATCTTGGTTCAGATTTCCTAAAGCCTGGACAAACTACACCAGCTTTTACCCAGAGCCATTTTTCATTTTAATTTTAGAACATGCAGCTAGAGCAGAATTGACTAGAAACTTGCATTTCCAGCAGGGCGTGTGTTTTGATGCTCATGTCAGAAAAAGACTGCATTACTAAATGTAATGGGGTTGCCAGGAGCCCAGATAACATCTGCCAGCACACCTTCATGCCTACTGTTTGCAGGAGAACCTATGCCCCCCTCCCCAATATTTTTGTGGAAGGCTTTCTTTACAGCCTCGTTAGCCAACACTCCTGTTGCATGATCTGTTGCAGCAGATGTACTTCAAAAAGTACCACGAGCCGCCTGAGAAGCCCAGCCCGTGCCCACCGTCTCAGCCGGGAATCAATGGACCCTTCGGTGTCTGCTTTCACCCGCCCCCAGCAAACCACACAGTACGTGAGATGTGGAGGGACATCTGTAAATCGTAATAAACTGAAAGCGAACATACAGTTCAAGCCTTTCCCTGCTCTTTTTCGTATTCTGCAGGAAAACCAATCAATTCCCAGAACTGCTGATAACATGAAACTCCTGTGCGATCAAGTTCTTTCCCATTTCACTGAATTATTTCAAGTGGCTATTCCTCCGTGTGCTTTTCCATTTCTGCATAGCTGTAGATTTCAAGCTTTCCTGTACAGTACTGCAAAACATAATAATCCTACTCCTCTCCATCCAGCATAATAACATCTTGAGATTGGCTAATAAATCTCATTTAAAAAAAAAATAATACATTCTCGATTCTTTTGATTTGCTTTCTGGTTTTCTAGATTAGATTTCTCCTGCTTTACATCGCAATTTTTCTTTCCTATATATGGGGGATAGGAAAACAGCTTTTTTATTTTATTTTTTTTTTAGTCAAAACCTGAGATTTACATCAAAAATCATCAGTTCGATCTGTAAAGAAAAAATCACTGGAAAACATTAAAGCTATAGTAATGTTACAGCAGTAGATACTGTTTTCAGATTCACAGAAATCTTTTGCTAAAATGGTATTTGAACCCACTTGCAGGATCCATTTAAAGCCCAAATCTTTTTTTTGTTTTTCCTTCTCTTACCTAAATCATAAACACTTGTGATTCGAACTCATGGATTGAATCTTTGGAAACAAATTATCCTGGTAGCTGAGCTCTTTTTCTGCTCAGGAATTGCTGCGATCTGATCAGGATCGCTGCCGGTGTATTTATTATTAACAGTTGTTCAATGAAGAGTTGGGGCTGGACCTCTCTGCATCCGGCTCTTCGCAGCCCACTCACGTCAGTTCTTGAACGCTCACGATCTACAGCGTGGAACTGGTCACCTGACTTACACTGGTTGCTTTTGTTACCCCACGACAGATGGCAAAATAACTAAAAAGTAGGAAATACAGTCGTACACGTGGAAATAGAGACACAAGAAGGAAGAACAGACATACCTCAAAGACGTACAAAAAATTATTCACAGAAACGGTTATGAATATTGAATGATTAAAGGACTCGAACACAGTCAAAAGCAAATTGGTCTCTGGAATTCACAGGAACGTATTCAGAATTTGTTTGCAGCAATCCAAGAGCGACATTAAGAGACTATTTGAGGCTTCTTCAGTGTGTAACATCCCTCATAAAATTAGTGGCTGCATATGTGTGCTCATATGCATCCAAAGGAAAGACTGAGCCCTAAGTGACTATCTCTCATTCTCTGATTCACTGTTCTGTGGCTTTTCCTAAAGTAATGTCACTTTATCAGCAAGCAACGTACCAGTATGAACACAGCAACTCCCACCAGCAATCCCACTGCTTCCCTAGTCACCAGCAAGCTCAGTCCTGAGCTCTTCCTCACTCATCTGTGCTAAGCTGGTGTAAATCAGTGTCACTGCTATGAGCCATGGCACCTGGCCTCTAGATTGTAGGAATTTTAAAATCATTCTGTGATTTTAGGATTCCACCATACCCCTGTATCTATTTTAAGTCGAACACAGAAATCACAGATCTATTTTTAGCTGATACCTCAGCACTGAGCTGGAAGTGAACAGCCTGGAAAGGAGCAAATCTGACCTCAGTTGTGCTGCTACTTTCTCCTATGAATGTTCTGGGACTTCAGTACAGTTACACTGTATTAATACTTGAAAAAACAGATTTGGCTGGCATTTGTCTTCCCTTTTTTAGGGAGTGGTAGGGAAGCAAGCGAGTGATTATTACAGTTACATTTGAAAGTTGCTAGAAATTAAAAATCAAATAACTTCCCTTGAAATTGAGGATTTGAATTTTTCTCAGGTTTACTGGAAGCTCTCATTGACAGCAGCGGGTCAGAGGCTGGTTGTGGAAAATGTGTTTTACACCCCTAATGAATAACCGTGGTATCTGGCCCATACTGGGATAAAACCCTAGCAACTGAAGTTGTCAGCTATGTCTAATCAAAACACAGGAAACAGCATTGAGGACCTCTGGGAACAATCCCTTCCCATGAACACCAGACAGGGGAAAATTCTCTACCTGAGCTACTTTTCAAAGCAAGCTTGCTATGGAAATGGATGGCTACAGGCGAACACCGTGACTGCCTCTCTCTGAATCACCGAGCCCAGATCCAGACGGCGCCCAGCGGTATCACAGGCACAGAGACTGTCACCGTGGATGTGACATAGACTTCACCGGCATAAATCTGAGCACGTACCTCAACAGCGTTCTCCTACTGATATCTCTTATCAGGACACTCTATTACTATGCGATTCTCCCTGTATTACATTTTCTACAACACACGTCCTGGGTAGGACGGGAGGAAAGGGCAGGGAGAGAATATTGGGTAAAATTGTGCTACTTAGAGCAAAGCCGCACGCGCACCGCAGCGCTGCGTCCCGCCAGCGTCCTGCTTAACGCTTAATTGCTTCCAGACTTGTTTGACATCAAAGCAATGCTTAACTTGAAAAGTGGCGTTTATCTAAACTATCGCCTCTGTACAACCCCTAATTGGACTTCAAACTTATCTGATTAGATGTCTATTTTTTTTTAAATACAGACCTAAATATCGCTGGGTCATATACACGTGTTCATCGACAACACTAAATATGACCTCTATTCCTGAATGCATCTGAATGTGCTAAAATCAATATATCTAAAATCAATACTTTCATTCAAATCTGAGCTTAAGAAATGCTGCTCAAGGTTGTGTTAGGCCAAAAATTTGTCTGTCTGCTTTTACAAGTCAGCTTTGCTCTGCTGTTGTTTTATTTTGGCGCCGCACGGAACGCAGATGAACGTCCCAGAGCCCACAGCTCACCAGCAGCCCCCCACAGCCGCGTGCTCCTGTAAAGGATAACAAAATCAGTGGATTTCAGCGCGAAAGAGGTTATATGCAAAAAGTTGAAGGAAACAAATTAACAAAGTTTTTTTTTCTCCTCGTTCGGAATTACACACAGCAGAAGCAGAAGTGATCCATTTATTATTTTGTGGATGAAGTAGAGCTGCCAGCATTATGGAGGCAATACTTAGATAACCCCCATGAGAGACAAGCAATAAAAAATGCCCTGCAAGCAATATTACCTACTAAAGCACCATGGCCAGATGGATATACAGCTGAATTTCATAGAGCATCAGTGATGAATTACTTCCAATTTCATATGTGATTTATAAATATTCTTTGGAGACTAAAGCAGTATCTTTTTTTTAATTAACCACCATTTCTGTCTTCTCAAAATAAGGTGAAAAACTCAAACGTATCTGATCCAAACGCTTTCACAAAAACTTTTGCTATTAGCTCAGAGAAAGTCACAGTTATGCCTCCTTATCTTTCTCAAACTGGATTTGTTCTGGGCAAATTTTTAACAGATGGTTCCCAGCATCTAATGAATACAGCAGACCATTACGAATAGGACAGGAGATCCACTTAGATAAAGAAAAAGGAGTTTGAAAGAGTGTTTAAAAATACTTCAGAAGTTCAGGAAAATGCAGCTAAATTAGATTCAGGTACTTCATAGTAAGCTAATGACTTGAATTAAAACAATAAGACGTAAAATGTTTTCAGTTTCAAATGAAACTGATCTAGCATACCTAATAAGCCGCCTTCTTGTTTGAGAGCTTTGCTAGAACTAGAGTAACTAAACAGGAGCTCACCCTCTCCCTTCATTAAACACTTTGGGAAAAAAACAGAAGAGTAATTTCTTTTCTTACTAGACTATAAATAGAGGAGAAAAAAGGAAAATTGGCTAATAACATGCTATTCTTTAAGAAATACAGAAATAAAAATTTTGGGGAAAAAAAAGCAGAGCTGAGGAGCTCTTCACAGCTGCAGGGAAAGAAGAGATTTGTGAGCAAGTGTTTACAAAATATCTGTACAGGGCTCCGGGTGCCGGTGGTCAAACGTGACGGGACATGAGAAGCCAAGGGTGCTCTGGGAAGCAGGATGCTGCTGACGCAGGTACAGCGTGAAGGGTGGCTCTGGGGTGGCTGCTGCTCTGGGAACCTGATGTGCTCATGGTGCAGGTAGGGTTTTTCTCTAATTTACCCTAAGGTTTTTCAACTTTAGCTTAAATAATAGTGGTGAGTACAGCACAAACCAAGAAAAGGCAATTGCAGGTTAAAATTGCGTGTGAAGCAGCTTCTCTTTAGGTAGCCTCAGAATATGCAGGACTCGCTCTTGCAAGGTGAAAACAGGGTTGCTTGAAAACTCTTTTTTTTTTTTCAGCCTGTGTTAAAAAGACCATCAGAGACTTGATGCTTTCTTACTGTCTTGTGTAAATCAGAAAATGTGAAGGAAACAGAGTTTTCTACCTGCCATAACTAGCATCCAGCTGTGTCCCCTGCAGCTTCAGGGGGAAAACCATTTCTCAGATAATGAAATGTAAACTCCTGAAAGACCTGCCAGCATTTGGAAAGACACCATCAAACTGCTGAAACTTCCAAAAAGGACTAGTGGATACAGCTCAGCCACTGTTTAGGGAACACTACAGTGACCTGTGATAGAAGAAAACCTTAACGTGGCCGTTTATATCTGTTCTAGGGGGGATTTGTAACGCTCTCCTGGTACCTCTCCTAAACGCCGCGGCTCATCAAAGCCCAGGCAGCCCTGGGCTGGCCAGGCTTGGTTGCTTGCTGGGAGTGTCAGGCTAAAGCTTTAGCAGTGACGCAACCACGGCGATATGAGTACTCACCTCAGTGTGGCCAAAATCCAAGCAGGCAGGAGCTCTGCTGCTAGGGACTGGACAGGGCCTTGGGAATTAATGCTGCCCTATTTAATCTTGCTGGCAATTAACACTGCAGACCTTGATTGACACACCCAGATCTCAGGGAACCGCCTCATTTGGTGGGGTGAGAAGTTGTTAGTAGCGGTTGTGGGATGCTAAAATTAAGAAGGAAGGTGGAGGGAGTGCCATAGACCATGAGTTCTTCCCTGCTGCCCATCATTAGGGCAGTTGTGCAGTGTGGAGCTTGCTGGGACCTGTTGTTCCTCCACTGTTGTGTGACCTTAGGCATATCATGGTGCTTTGGTATGTCTTTGTTTCCTCTCCTTTCTCCCTCTGTATATCCTTTTTGGTGTAAGACTGTTGAGTAAGTTGAAATCAGGAAGCCCAAGACCCTGCATGGAGGATTACCTGTTTGGAGATGTGCCTTGGAGGGCACCCAGGCAGCTGGCAGAAAACCCTAAATACGGGGCTTGAGGTAGAGCTTAAACCATCTGTATATGCCAGTAAATGTTTGTGTAATCTGCAAGTGATACTGTAAAACTGGTAATACCTGCTTAGACAAATTAATATTATGACAGCAGTTGTTGCAGGGAGATGTATTGCATTTTTAATGACAACAGCTGTAACTTTCTAAAGAGATGGCTGCAAAATCTGAGAAAGCAAAAAAAGCCAATAGTGCCCTATTTGTCACTATGTAGTCTAAAATGTCTTCAGATAAAAAAAAGTCCTGGTGTGGTGTGCGGGATTAGAATCTGATATGAAAGCGTATTGACAATGAAACTGTTTTAATCGGTTAAATTATCATTTTGTACAAAAAAAGACAGATTTGCTTAATAACCTCGCTACTCCAGGGAAGTAAGAAGAAATCGTCAATAAAAGCAATTACAAGTTAAATGAGAGGCAAGCACAGTACAGGATGGGTCTTCCCTTTTTATTTTATTTTATTTTTTTTTATCTCCAATTGCAAATAATTGTCCTCATACAAAGCTATTTACCCGATGTGTCATACAGCAGATCAATACTGGTGGATCACCATTAAGGTAGATTTTCTTATCTACCTAGCTATATTTAAGCGATCTTTTCTGAACAGGACTCTTCCTGTATGCTAATAGGAAAGCTTCTATTTGGCAGAGATTGCCTGAATTGGCATAAAAAGTGATCTTTACGATCACAGATTTAAATGGAGGTTTGCTCCTCTCCCCCTCGGTACGCATATTGAAAAAAACCTCTCCAAAAAGTTACAGGGGAGGCAGAAGTCTTGCAAGATTTGGGGCACTACTGTTAGAGGAAACCCTAAAAGAGCCTCCTTTCATGTGGTTCAGAACCACACCTGACCCTGTGAGATGGAGCTGCTCCTTCCGCAGGCTCCATCCCTCCACTGCCATGTGGGACTTCACAGGAGGAGCCATCGGGGATGGCTTTAACTGGAAAAGGAGCAAGGCCAGCTGTAGCCTGAGATAGCAGGACTACAAGAAATAGTTTAATAAACTATTGTTATTGTGTGATAGTATTCAGCTGGGAAGGAGTACTTCAGCAGTTGTATGGCAGTTAAAATCCATATGTATGGATGAAAACTGGGCTTCAGGATCATAAGAGTCTTTCCCTTTTTCCTGAAGACTTAAGTTAGAGCTTATTTTTCTGATGAAATAGCATGGACTGCTAAGGAATATTATTTTTCATTGACTCGTATGATATTTTTTTTTTTGAATAAAGAAAACTCCCTGCGGGGAAAGGGGCACCTGAATTGAGCAACTTGAAGGGAGCTTGCAGCTAGCAAACAGCTAACTTGCAGAAGTATTCAAGACCACGGCAGCAATTGATTTCCTTAGGAGAAGACTAAATCTCCCCCTTGTTAACAAGTCACTAGGTTCAGTGTGAGAGACCCACTTCACTTTCGAAAATCTCAAATTTACAAGTGAGCAGGCGACAGAAGCGTCTCAAGTGCTGATGAGTTCATATGCATAATGCACTGAAGTGCAAATAATTAAGAATTGCACTGATCACAGGGCTTTAATGTCGCTTCAAAATTCAGGGTGAAGTTGCACAAACACTTGTCTCCATTAGCAAAGCTGCTTTAAGCCTTTCCCGTTGTCTCCTTCCCTCCCTCCCCTTCAGTTGCAGCTTGCGGTCTCCATGGTGCAGATCACACTTGTTTTGGGGGCTGTGCTGTAAGCAGGACAGATGTAATTATCCGGATTAAGAAACTCAAAGCACAACAAACCTTCAGGTTATATATTTATTTTTTTTTTTTAACTCGGATCATTTGCTGATCCAATTTACAGCACAGCCCTTGCATCATGGCGAGTGAGGAACCAAGCGAAGAGGGGGAGGAGGAGGAAGGGCCAAGACCTCTGATGCTTCAGCCGAAAAGAATGCTCTGCTACCTTGAGTTGTTGTGCACTGCCTTGCTAGATGCCACCCAAAACCTTTCTTCAACTCTGTTGTTAAGACCTAAAGATAATAGTCTCTTCCGTGTGTGTGGGTTTAGATAATCTCGAAAAGAGTAAAATTCCTCAATATCCAGGTGCCTTTAGGCCAAGTCTGTTAAATACGGGTTTTTTGCTTCCAGCTAAGCCTTTCAACGCACCCATGTGCAACGATTCTGAGAGTCAAACCTCCACCCCCGTGGAAGCAGCAGCCTCTGGCAGGATGGGGGAGCGAGTGATGAGTGGGGTGGGGGGACACTTCCCACCACTGCGGCAGCTGAAGGACTTGCAACATGGAGCTCACCACCACTGAGCACCACAACCTGTATGTAACCAGAACTGGTCCTGTGAAGATGCCTTTCTTATCAGGGTAACCCTGTCCTGTGGCTCACAGGTGATGAAAAGTAGCTTTGGATGTCTCAGATACTTCTGTTTCCAGTATATTCAAAACCACTGGAGGATTGTTTCAAATAGGTCAGAATGAGTAAGTTACCATTTCAGGGGTCTCTTGGGTATTTTTTTTTGATTACAAATGAGTTTGCAGTCCAGCTGAAAGAGATCAAACATCACTACATCACTACTGGGAACTGTCAGTGGGGCTTGGGCACTTCAGGAGATCCTACTGCTCTGTACAATATGAGAGCAAGGTAGCAGAACTGACCTGTGCACTGCAAAACCTGGCTGGCATTGTTCAACAGAAAAGGGAAAAATAAATTATTATTTTTTTTAATAAAATGGGAAAGGAAAGCTGAAAGAATGTTGCATGTCCCTAGCAAGGAAAAAAGCATGAAAAGAATACCTATTATGATAAAAAGTATTGAAAGTCCAGAATATTTGTTCTCAAAAATAGAAATGATGAGATGGCTCAAAGACCTGCCCGATCTGGACTCCCTGTCGATGGCTCTGCCTGTTTCATTGCTTCATTTTCCTTTTAACATTTATTATCCCTTTAAATATGGGGGGGAAGAGAGAAATTTTTTTAAATTGAAGCCTCAATGTAAGAAGAATGCTTGTAGAGTTTTGTATCTACAGCTGTAGAAGACCAAACATGCTTTTTCTCTACCACGGCGCAACATGAGGATGGAAGAGTTGGGCAAAGGGAAGAGAATTTTCACCACCTCAGTTCTTGACCAAAGCAGTGTTCTCTTCCCAGCTCCCAGGGGTGCTGGGAGCCTCGCCAGCCCTGGTACTGGGACTATGTGTTGTGACACCAGCTTAACCAGCGAAGAGCCTGCCCTCGCTCCCCATCATCCCAAGTGTCCATCACTGCCGCTTCAGGCAGAAGTTTCTTCCCCTCCAGATCTTCCACACTGCAGCTGTAGTCATTCCTCAACCCAATTCTGTCAAAAAGATCCAGTTAATTTGAGCACTTTTAATAGTAGAGGTTTTTGGTTTCCTTTTTCAACCTGGATGATTTTTGACAGACTGTGGAACTGAGTGGGCAGGGGAATGAATTACACTTGGACAGATGGTCCTTTAATTCCCGGTGCTATTACTACTTCTATGGTGGTGCCGTGATACTGTAATAAACCCGGTGGTGATCACAGCTCTATTGTGGTAGGTGCTATACAAAGAGAGATGGAAGTAAATCCTGTCCTGGAAAAAATTACCTCCCTATAAGACAAAATATCCGAGAGGGGGGGGAGAAGCTGAGGCTACTTAGGTGAAATGATGAATCCCCCTCAGCACCACAAGCAAGAATGGAGTCCACATCCTGTAGGGAAACCCCAATAAGAGCAGGAGCTCACAGTTTTTCAGATAGATTCAAGGGGTTTACGACCACGCTAGCTTTTCTCAAAAGATAATCATCAGCTAGGGCTCCAGCCACACTGCCCTCTCAGGAGCAACCAGTGCAAACTCACCTTTAGGTGGTAAAACCAGACCAGTCCCTGCCATTGTTCCTCCTCCCTTTTCACGCTTTGCCAAAGCCCCATCCACCCCCAGTGGGCTGGGGCTCACCCTCACAGCTTTGGCACAAGCAACAGGAGTGTGAGCATGGGTGTCACTCACAAACTGCCAGGGGATTGTGGGGACATGGTGGTGTCTTCCTGCTGATACAGGGCACAGAGCATCCTTTGGCTGCCATGGAGGTGCCCCCGCCACGCCTGTCTGCAAGGGAAGAGCTCACCGTTACTCTCTGCAGGGTCTGCAGGGTCCAGCAGAGACCTGGCCCTTTGCTCTGTGTGCTGTACAAGCCCTCAGCACTTTTTCGTTTTCCCCTGTCCTACGTTACCCACTATATAGCATTACCAGAACGTATCATCCTGCCCTAATCGCTGATTGATCATTTCTTCTTTATTCACGAATTGTCTGACCCTAGGAAATAGCTCTGTGTTATCAGGGATGAGGTTAAAACTTTGTTAGATAAGGTTAGGAATTTCTTTGACGAGTATGTGTACCTGGAATACCAATCTAGACACATCAATGACTAAAAAGGGAATGGGAATAGTCACAACAAATATCATATCCCAACAGCTTACTCTGTGTGGTTTCAGCTATGTTTTTCTCCTTGCATTTATGTTTAATTAAACTAATACTATATGAAGCTGTTAGCAGGGTTTCTTATTCTTCCTTTGATAGTCTCAAAGCCAGTAAAATAGGCTGTAGTGGTTGAACAATTATGCAATTAATGGCTCAATGCGGTTGGCAAGTGTGTTGCTAGGGAGATAGTCAAAATGATTTTTTTTTATTAGTGCTGTAATTCAAGGTGGGTCCCAAAGAGTATTGTAGTTTCTGCCTTGTTTGCTGTCATCTCCGCTCTAGATGTCAAAGCAAGAGAACCTTGTTCATGTTGTTTTGAGAGCATAAAGGAAGTGGAACAGAGGACATTTTAGTGTATTGATTTTCCACTTGTTTTTTCCATCTTCCTAAAGCATTTTCTGCCCTTTTAAATTTTCTCTATCAATCATGTTCTTTTTCTTATTGTTGGAATAGTAATAAGATGTTCTATATAAATGTCTTTCCCTTATTATATAATGCCCTTAGTCAGGCTGTAGTCTATAATTATTTTCTGCTCCTACTTTTGTCTGTAAACACCAGCATGAGATTTTCTCTTAACTCCTTCACAGTAACACGACTGTGATTTTATTTACAAGGGGTATCAGCTGGGCAAACTTAAACACTCCTACCCAGTATGAGATAGCATGTGTCTGTCCAGGACTGTTGGAAAGCTCAGCCTTAGCAGCTGCTGACTATAACTACGCCCAGCCTTGGAGAGGTTTAGACACTTGTGGTCCTTCATGAATCAGTGCCTGGTAAAACCAGCAATACCCAGGAGAGCTTGCTGGTCATTACCTCTGGGGTTGCAATATCTCTGTGCCAGAAAGGCAGACGGACACGTTGTCAGGTCTCTGCACCACAGCCTTGGTCAAACACCTTGCTCCACGGACCTCCTCACGCAGCGGAGAGTACGGTTTGAACTGAACAAGTTCAGGGTGCGAATGAAGGTAGGCAAAGAGGCCTGTGGGTATGTGAAAACAGGTGATGCCACACTTAAAGGCGTCTTAAAACACATTCCTACAGCTTGTCCAGCCACTTCTTGGTCGAGATGCGTGTTGAGGAAGCCATATCACAGCACATCTTAAAACTTAACCTTGCAATTTGCGTGCCTTTGTCTTCTGACTGCTGGTATGATAAAAATAGTTAATCCATATGGGTGTAAGAAAAGGTAACAGATATCCTACAAACAGTGAGTAATGCCTCTCACATGCCGCCCCGTCCCAATTAGCACACCAGCTTCACAGCGAGCAGCCTCATGAAAACAAACCCTCTGCATCAGTATGGGCAAGCCATCTTCATCTGCAGGGAGATGACGAAAACAGACCTGTGGTCCCACAAAAAGATGGTTATCTGCTTGCGTTTCCAGGAAACCTCCGGAAACTTTGGAGGAATCGGTTTCCAAGCAAACTTTCCATTGACCCGCACTGCATTTACAATTCCACTCTCTCAATTAGCAGTGAGCCTCCGGGTGAATGGCATTTAACTTAGAGGCTTTGCGGGACTTGTTTGCTAGATGCTGAGACTCCTGTGCAGGGCATGCTGTGATTCTGTGTTTTAATGACATGTCAGAACGATAGCCTGGGGCAACAGAAATCCATGGCCATTGGGATTCTGTGCATTTAATGTTTTCACAGGATTTAGGGTCTTCACAAAGATTTCCCGAAAAATGTGTCATATTTTCCAGGATATAAAGTTCTCACTTTTGGGAAATTAAAGTTCTGTTCTTTCTCTACTACTGGGAAACAGACTAGAAAATGAAAATGGATGTGTTTGGACTCTATGACTTGGCAGGATTCTAAAAATAGGGTTATTCCTCAGGAATAATAATAGGAAAAAAAAAATCAAGCCAATGTAAATACCATGGATGTGACCCTGCGGTTTCCCCTCACTCTTATTTCACAGATGTGGAGGACGACCGCGATAGTTTTGCCAAGGTGCTCGGTGAGATCTGTGCTGCCACGCACCCCGACAATTGCATTTGTTCCCATTTCAGAGTTTGCACACCCACCAGGCCAGCCTCCTGACCCTGCTTCTGCTCGTTCCCTGCTTCATTAGGAGAAGTTTAAACCTCATCTTTTGGCAAAATTGGTGTGGATGCTGCTGGCTGAAGCACCTCGAGTCTCTGATTTAGAGCACTGCCTGGGGGTCACAGGTTTGATGCTGAGCAGGTCTTATGTGATTAAATAAATATTCACTTGATGAGCCAAACCCTTGTGTGGATGAGCATCTCTGTAGGATTGTGCTAATGACAGGTGAGTCATCGTTTAGACTAAACCGATCATGTCTTGTGTATCTGTTTATTAAGCTAAACAGCTGGCTTCTGCTCCTCTTTGGGTTCATCTAGAAATGAAGCTACAGGAGCTAAAGAAACTGGCTCACTCTACAGAAAAACATGGTGGGATAACACCGAAGGGCTACTCTGGAGGTGAATCAGATGACTGCCCTGTGCTTACGGGAGCAGCAAGATCGCTTTTTTAAAAAATTATTATTATTTTTGTAATTTTTTTTTTTTTTTTTTTAGGAACAGGCAAGGTTCAGAAAGAATTTGGCCCACTTTTGCACCTTTGAAAATGGACACATTGATTTCAGTTCATGAAGTCACTCCTGGAAGGGAAGCGGGACAGCAAGGCTGAAACAGTCTGGCTCTCAGGTCTGGTACTTTTAAGACAAAAACCCAGATTGGCCGAGCAACTGAAAAAAGTAGGGCATTATGGCACCTGCTTTTTTTGCCGGTATTAGGAAGACAATACAAGGAGAAGTTTTGCCAACTGACATAGATTAATTAGATCAAACTGTACCGGATCATAACACTCAGGATGCAGTTTAGTTAGAGACCTGAATATCCACTCTGGTTCACCACTTCGGAGTTTTTATTTTCATTGCTTTTCTTCTTCTAAAGGTACCAGAGAGATCAGAAAGAGGAGAATCACTGAAGGACGATTTGGTATTTCACTCACAGGGATCTGGACAATGTGAAGATGACTAATGCAGCTATTTCAGATGTAAGAAAATACATCCAGTAGACAATGAGCAACCTCACCCTTGATTCTTTCTAACAGGCCTTAGTGGATGCATAGATTGTTGAGCTGTTTGATTTTAAACTTATCTTTTCAAGAGCTGTGAGCAGAACAAGGCCAAATCCTGGGATGATGAACAGAATCCTTGCGTGGATGAGTTCCTCTGCAGCGCTCTGTAAATGACAAATGAGTCACATCATTTTGACTAATTGATCTTGTCTGGTGTATTTGTTTATTAACATGAAACCACTTACTGCTGTTCCTGTTCTGCATTTACACAGAAATGAAGGTTGCAAGTAGTTAACACTCAGGTTCCTGTTGAACTGTAATGGTAGGGGATAAGCAGGCATTTCATGCAACGAAAACCGCAATTTATTTTTTTTAAAACTGGTTTTGTTTTTTTTTTTTTGATGGCAGGCTAAGTTGTGACTTGTTCCTAGCAGTTACTCCTTGGAGTTACCAGAGAAAGTAAAGCTGGGGACATATTAGTGTTTCCAAGATTTTGGACTAGGCCACTACCTTCAGGCATCTAAGTAGAGCACCACATCTGACTTACAAGCTGGTTATATAAACTCCTTTTTCAATCTGTATCAGTGTTTTTTCTAACAACTAGGACCACTTTTCCTTTTCCTGAATTAAAATGGGCGGATCTCTACCGGCCAAATGGACGTCTAACAGCGTCTTCCCCAGCACTCCTGGGCCATGTGTGCCTGTGGGGATTTTGGGCTGATCAGGGGTCACAGGATCATCAAATGGTTTGGGTTGGAAGGGACTTAATCATCACCTAGTTCCAACCCCGCTGCCACAGGCAGGGACACCTTCCCCTAGAGCAGGGTGCTCAAAGCCCCATCCGAGCTGGCCTTGGTGGGACAGCAGAGGAGGCACAGTCTGTTGTTGTGGCAAACTATGTACTGCCCCCGCTGGGGGAACTATGGGTGGCGAGAGACAGTTGGGTGCTCCTGGGGTCACTCAGCCCATCTGGAGGTGCCAAGGTTAGAGATGGTGATTCTGGTTTTTGTCTCTGTTCAGAGACCGATCTGGACCTGAGCAGTGAACAGATACATACTGGCAAGAAAAGACACATGAGAGGAAGACGTGCTAAGCTGGAAAAAAATTTGGCATCCTCTTTCCTTGCAGGCTGTTTGGCAGGACGGTGTCGTGTTTGACCACCACCACCAGGTCTTGCCAAGCAGGTTGTTAGAAAAGTAAGGAGTATCAGATCATAGTCTTCCAGTTTTGAATCTTTTCCCCCCATCCCCTCTTAAAAGAGGAGAAATGAACCACAGCGGTGTGAAAAATTTATTATCCAATGCTAAATTCAAGACACAAGCAAACAAAAGCCCATGGAATAAAAAGAAAGCGACAATCCTTTCTATACCTTCTTTCTCTTTTGATTCCTCCTTTCAAATGGCTGATATACTTCAAAGCTTCCAGAACCATTTTTGTCGTGTTTTCTGGCTAGCTCCATATTAGGAACTAAAAGAACTAAATCCTTCAGAAAATATAATTGCTTTTCATGATGGGACATCTGTGACCAAAGATGTTTTAAACCTTCACAACATGCAGTACATGTGAAATGGCTAAAAAATGTCCACAAGAGGAAAGTAAAATTAAACCGAGGTGTTCAGAGATAACTGTAATCCTATGTGGAGCTCAAGAAGAGAATTAAGCAATTGTATTTAACTGCAGAAGCAGAATTACTCTCAATACATTTAAACACATGTTGACAACTGAATTGGCTATCACAAGCTACTGGAATAGGAGAGATCAGTTTTCTTTCATGAATTTTTGGATTTTTCTCATCAATTCATCAGTCCAGAGACTTAAAAGCATTACCATAGATTCTGAAACTAACTGAATTAAAGGGGCATGAACAGTTTGCAAAGATCAAGCTGTACATACTCATTTTCAAATCCGTATTTCTTCCACAGAGTGTGAATGGAGAAGTGACACGGACTCTGATGCCAGGTCTGCAATAAGCCCAGAGAAGAATGCAATGGGAGGAAAGCAGAAAGAACCTTGTCCTGTGCTGATGTCAAATACTGTAGCCCCTGCTCAGCTGGGCTGGTTTGTAATGGAAAAGGACAGGTTCTTGAAAGCACTCACAGTAGGTACATGTTGGCTGCCAAGGTATTTCTGTAGCTCTCAGATGGGATCACGCAGCATAGAACAGTATTCAACAGGAAAGGAAATTGCACAAAAATCTGAAAGGAAAGTCAGAAAGACTCAGTTTTAGCTGGTTAAAAACTCAAAGAAGGTATAACACTGAACAGAATTAGCAGGAACAGAATGTGCTGCGGTGCTGCTGCAGGACGTAAGAAATGTTTTGCCCATTGCTGGTTCCTACCTGAGTGCAGCAGCGCTCATTGCCGAGCCCCAAACCGGTTCAAACACAGGTTCTTTGACACTAACCATGATTCCCCTATCATGAAAATGGCTGTAGATATTATTTAACTGGAAAAGGCCAGAGGAACTATTTTCATCTCAGTACTTGGTATCACAGGGAACTTTCAACACTGAATACATTTAAACTGTCTGAGAGGGAGGAAGAGTACGACAGGAGGCAGCTGTAGTCCATGGCCGACTGTGCTCTCTGGGTGACACGCACTGATAACTGGAAGACGTACAAAGCCTTTGGTGACAAACTTGTGACACATCGCATCTTTGTAGGGGTACATTATCCACGCTACCCTTGACGGCCTGCAGTATAGCTGGATAGACAGCTTGCAGGACTTTTTTTTCCATCCGTTTTCAATGGCTTCTTTGATGGCGAATCCTGGCAGGTAGTTTCCATCCTGCTTCAATATTGGTTTTAGCACCAGGAAGAATTTTACTGTCTAAAATATTAAACAAGCCCTCAAATATTAAACAGTGAACATTCTTCTTTTAGTTGTCAAGTTTGTACTGGAACCTCCTGGAAGACGTGGTGCAGGCTGTACGTGTGGAACGGGTACCACCGGAGCTGGCTCTGCTCAAAAGCAGCGCGTGCCTCCCCGCCCCTCGTGATCCGCACAAAGGGAAGAGCTTTCTTTTCAGAAGACGTGACTTTGCTATTGATCTTCTAGGAAACAAATCCATGCCAATGAGCCTAAAGGGCCAGGCTGATCAAAAGAATAACAGACAGGTTGTCGTTGAGGGTTTCTTTTTTCCCCTTTCGGTTGCAGTTTTAACTAATGTGATTCATTAAAATTGGAAGGTAGATAAATGACAAAATCTAGTTGCAGGGATAACTTCAGGGGGCCAAATGCTATCCCTCTTCATCCCCTGTGCTGAAAACAAAGGAGCAAAGAAAAGAGCACTGTGAAAGGAGAGCTAAAACGAGCGAATGGTGTTTAGAGGTGAGGTGTCCTCAGCCTCCCTCTGTCCCCTTGGCGTCGCCCGTGCCGATGTGCAGCTGCAACCATTATCCCCAGTGAACTGCACGACCGGCTGGTCGCCCTCCTTCCAGGAAGCAATGGGAAAGAAAGTGCAACGAGTGTTTGCAGATCTAGCTGTAGAAATGGTGCCGCTTCTCCGAGCCCAGCTGCAGACCCCAGTTGCTGTTGCTGCAGCGTGGTGGTGGTGCTACGGTACGGGCTTTGCTTCCCGACTGCCACCAGGCTGCTGAGCTGCAGCAGTTCTGCTGGACTTGGTGTCAAACCCATGCTCTGAAAGGGGATAAGAAAGTAAATATTCCGCTCCAAGTGTCTATATTTCTAAGGGGGGAAATGGCATTTCATAAATACTCCACTATGCTGTTCTCAACATCCAATTTTCTATATTGGATTCATTTCTCATCTCTACTTACTCAGTTCAGAAGACAGAAATGTTAATCTAACAAGTTCTGCGGCTTTATAAGCAGCATGTAGCTTTTCATTTAATCCGACAGTTGCATTGAAATGACCCTACAGCTCTAGGGCATTGAGGCAACCATTATTTCACTGTAACATTTCTATACAATAATAAATAATTCTATACATGATAACTCTTGAAAGGAAATAACTGGCATATGGTATGGCTGGTATCAACTACCGAGAAGAATGTGTGCTGTTATGAAAATTTGAGAGCACCACGGGAAACCTCTATTCCCAGAGGCCAGATATCAACCGTGCAGTAAAACTGCGCTGCTCCTCACGGTAGTTTCCTATTTCCCTCCTCTGCAGAGAAGCAGGCTTTCTGACCTCTGCTTTGGGACCGCCAGCTAAAAAGTCTCGTTAATGACAGTGCTGGTAGATTTTAGCATTTGCAATTTTGGAGCCAGTTAAGACTCTGCTCAGTGCACCACTGAGCAGTTGTCAGTTGTTAATCAGCCAAAGTCAATTAGTGTTCTTGCTATGGATTTGTTCAGTGTATGACAGCACTGGATGGCTCTATGGGACTAGAAAGCAGCTGAAAAAAGGGAAGGAAACTTTTCTAGCAATTCCTTGGTTCTGTGCTTCAAATTCAGGACTTTTGCAAATTGTCGCCACAGTTTATAAGCTGAAAAGTTTTAACCAGTCCAAATCAGCCATTTTATTTATCCTTCCAAAACTACCAGCCAGAAGCGCAGAGCAGTTGGTTTCTCCTCAGAACGGTCACCTCTAGTTTTTCACCCAGGAGGAACCTGCTGGGCGAGGCATTGCCCACTAGATGAGCATGGGACCACCCCAGTGCTTGCAAAGCACGTC
Source organism: Leptosomus discolor (assembly GCF_034619465.1). NCBI lineage: Eukaryota > Metazoa > Chordata > Aves > Leptosomiformes > Leptosomidae > Leptosomus > Leptosomus discolor. Next base: position 3,290,556 of record NC_141399.1, read on the forward strand.
TGGTCCTCTATGGTCACTGGGCACGGACTAGTCCTGGGTGCTTACTGGGGAACGTGAAGGGACTCCTACATATGGATAATGGGCAATAAGGGCAAAAAAATCCTCCTTTTTGTCAGAACTAAATGTTTTGCAGGGAAGCGCGGGGTAACCTCGTCTGGGCTCTTAGCTGACCTTCTTTGAGCCCAAGGTTGGACTAGAGATCTCCTGAGGTCTCGTCCAGCCTCAGTTATCCTATGCTCCCAAGAAAGGGAGAAGGTGAATTCATGACTTTTTGAAACTCTAAGAAGCTGCATTATGTTGAGTCTTAACACAAAATGCAAACCGCTTCCCCAGCATTGGACACTTTTATGAAGAGGGTGCTGGGCCATCTTATCTAGGCTGTGCTCTTCCCAAGAAAGGTTGGACCAGATGATCCTTGAGGTCCCTTCCAATCTGGTATTCTATGACGGTTGTGTTTCTTCATCTCAACTCTCCCCTTCCAGAGCAGCCCACAACTCAAATCAACTAATGTAATTCCTTCATGTTTTTAAGAAACGAGCTTTCATGTTTCTAAAAGTTTAAATTTTGGTTTAGAAGTTTTAATTTCCTTTTAAAGTTCATTCGTTTCTCTCTGGAGATGTATTCCACAGAGCACTGAATATATGCATGTACACGGACAATGGCGATTCATTAACGGGATGAAGTGTGGGGACTTTCGTCTGTTTTGTTGACACTTCCTTTCATATGGAAAATCCAGTGCCAAGTTTTCATCTATTCATGTTGTGTCACCTCTTGTAAAAGTCAATATGTCACTATTTTCTGTATGTCAGCTGAGACTGATGGGAATGCTGACTTTAAAGACAGGTCAGAAAGGCATTGGGAAAAAAAGCAACAACCTTTGCTAAAACAGAGTGATGCTAAATGTCACAGAACAAAGATTTAGATGCAATTTAGAGAGCTGACATGCAAAACGTGTACACTGTGGAGTTCAGAGACTTGGTTAAAATGTAACAAAATCTGTGATATTATACCCAGATACCTTATTACCTCCTCATCCTCCTCCAAAGCTCCAATACACCTTCTAAGGCACTGAGATCTCTTTTAGCAGTATTGCAGCTCTGCATCATCTAGCACAATACGCAGTGGTGTTTTGCAGACCGTTGTTCAGCCTTCCCTTTCAGTTGGAAGTGTATCTACTCGTATCCATTTCAGGATATACTCTCCTTTTACATTAGCCCATTATCCCCGAATGGATTCAGACTAAAAGTTTGGCTTAAAGCTGCTTTTGGCTACTCAGACTGTCATTAGAGCAGCCTTAGGAGAAAGCAGAGGCACCGACTGGATGTGCTTCAGACCTGGGAATTCTGGGCTGGCGTCAGTCCCATTTCCATTCCCTGTCTCTTGCTATTTTTTAAAATTCATGCATCACCATAATAGCGCAAAGCGCTACAGAAATCTATACTGTGGCTGGCCTTTAAGGCGCAAAAAGTTTAGTCTGAGAGCTGAGCTGCAAGAGCCTTATTCATACCAGTAATTGTCATCACAAAGACCTATCCTCCCTGCAGTGAATGGGATGGAGGAATTAGGATGCAGATATCTTTGCCTGTCACTCTCTAGAGGTCACCATTTTGGATTGATGAATTGTGAACCAGAGTATCTGCCTGTGTACAGTTTAAGACCTGATTTTTGTCTGTTCTTTCCTGTGACCTCTATTGTTATGCCCATATTGTTACTTCAGTGCTGGAAACCAAAGGCAAGCACAGACTAAAAATACTGTGAACAAAAAAAAAAAAAAAAAGAGCTTTAATAACTTGGTCTTACCTTTGCATTTCAAAGGATCTGTCACCTCATTTGAAGAGCCACACGTTTTGAAAGATAATGCCACCTATACCAGAGACACTATTGTATTCCTACCAAAAATTATTGATTTTTTTAAACTGAATTCAAGTGAAAATGCAAGTGAACTAGATACTCTCTAGTCCAGTAGTGTGCTGTAGCATCCTTCAGTTCTAGGTCACTTGATTTTATACATATATACATAAAAGTATGTATGTATATAGATAAAATATATACAGCCAAGCCTGGGAATGACACAGAAGCATTGCTACCCTGTTGCTCGGTGCCCAACGCGAAGGGAGTTGGCTGCTTTCCTCCGTGCTTGATAGAGACCTGTTCCTATCACAGATCTGTCATCACAAGTGTCATGAACTGACAGCATCTCTGCAGAGAGGCTCGCAGGTCGAGGAGAAGACACGCTGGAGCCTCTTGCTTCTCTCAGATGTTCCTCTGGTTTGAACACCTCGCACGGAGGATACGAAGCTGGGCTCCCTCCTGGAAATAGGCTAGTGGGGATCTTCACCACAGGCCCCGAGGCAGCTTGCTGGTCAGGCACGTCCAGACTTCTCGTGCTGAGGTACCCAACAGATTTCCTTCACTAAGCACTTTCCAGGGCATCTCTTTCTCTGAGTACTCGGGACTTTTCTCACAGGTCTTCATGCTCATAAAGAAAGCGTTGTTATTTCACAAAGGCTTCCCGGATATTAATGTACGATTTTATAAGATCTTATTTATAGGAGGATGAAATGAAAGGAAAGCAATATTCTGTCATTTCTAGTTCCATGCTGCACCTTTTTTTGAAAGTATGAAAATAAACTAAACCTGTCAAAACCATTTAAAACTAAAAGATTCTACTTTTAGCTTCTTCTGATATTCCAAGCCACTCCTGGGGAACTTTGAGGGTCTTATATCCAAGATTTTAAGAACTTTGATCAGCACAATGGTTTGAATAACTGTGAGTGACAGTCATAATTATTTAAACTATTGCACTGTGTAGCCCCACCTCCCCTTTAATGGTTGAGGGAAGAATATATGTATCATATTAGCATAAATTTAATTTACTCTCTCATATAAAATGCAAATCAGTAAGGCTAAACTTTAAGCAGCATTCATTTAGTTTTTCATGCAGGGCAAGGATTCTTACCAAGGGTGAGGGATAAACAAATCAACATAAATCTACGAGTAATCTGAATTCATCTATGAAGACAAAGCACAGTCTTTCTAAGTGTCCCCTTTTAGGGGGGCTGCCTGATGCTGTTTTAGGAATTCTAAATTGCTTGTTCTCTATCTGCTAGTTTTCTCAAATTTCATGCGCCCCCCCCCCCCCCCAGTTCTTTTCTAGAAACCCTTATTTAAACACATTTCAAGGTCAGGTCTTTAGCAATGTCAGCGGATGCTAACTGGGGGGGGGGTGTGGGGGGTGTGTGGAATTGGTGAATTCCCAAAATATTTTTCAATCCAAGACCAAAATCTAGCTTCTGCTTTAAGGCTGACTGATATTTTAACTCATCAGTGGATGATCCATTTACTTCCTTGGGACAATTAACCCAACAGTAGTTATCACGGTTATGGGTGTCAGCAGCCAGCACCACATCAACATCTCAGAAGTTTGCAGCCTTCAACGCTCAGACCACCCCTGTAAAATGCTGCTCTCCCGTACACAAAAGTTCCCCTCAGAGCCTTGTTTTCTGGCAAGTCTGGGAAAAATAAACAGGCTTTGAAGTATGCCCCCAAAGTCTTTCCAAACTGTAAGTCAAGTGTGACTTTCTACGACATGACAAGGGTTTAACATGATTCCTATGTTTCTATATATATTTTAAGTCAGAGTTCTTTATTTATCATAGAATTTGAGAAACAAAAGTCTCCTGCCTTTGATTGCCTGGGAGAAAACATTTTATGGATGCCTCTATAGAGTTCTAAGGGCTGTTTAAAGTCATCTGCTTTTTAAAGATGGAAGTTCAAGGGAAATAATTTCAAAGAACCTCAGAGCAGAGAAACCGAAGTTGGCATATCTTCTCATTTGTATATTCTTTAGCTCTTATTTGAAAGAAGAAAAAGCCTTGTTGTTTTGTATAGACAGAAGAATTGAGATGGAAACTGCCAAAAATTTAAATCAGCTGCAAAGGAATGAAGACTTGTTCTATCACCTGCTGAAATCAACGGGGCATTGCCTTTGCTTCGTTTCAGAACCGGACCTGGATGTAGATAATGCAAATGGAATTGTAAGTAGAGGTTAAAGGCAGAATATATCAGTTAAACCCCTCCAACCTCATCAACTCTCTACTAAAGATGCTATTCAAGGCAAGGCATTTGGATAAAATCTCTTGGGGAACCTTCAGCAAGACTGAAATGTTTATGAAAAACGGTGGGAAAGTGTTCTTTTCATTTTCTTACCAGTTTTAACCATACATTTCCACCTGTGTTCCAAGTACTGTTCTGTCATTATTAGCCTTTTTTTTTTTTAAGGTGATGGAAATGCCTCATAACATCTAGGAGACTTTCTAGAATTGCAGGATAGTTTCTAGTTGCAACTTGCTTTCTTGAGAAATAACCTTTCTGGACAGAAGAAGTCAGAAAGGGCATTTCTCAACCCCCTTTGCCAGGCATCACTTGGCCTTTGGAACAGACACTTTGTCCGGGAGTCTGCTGCTTCCCTTCGGGGCTTTGTTTAGGAACAGATAGTGCAAAAAAGATAGACCTTTATTGTAAAATGTTTGTTTTATTCATCCACTGAAAAACATAACCTGCAACAACACCGAGAGACTTGTATCAACAGTCTGCAAGAGGACTTTCTGGTCATTTCTGCTTAGAACATCATCTTAAATTATTACACCATACCGAACTCGAAAAAATAAGAAAAAGCTCTAATTAATTAAAATAAATCAATTGATAGCCTTTCATTTCCCATTGGCATGCTCATACTTCCCTGATCTGTGGCACCTCCTGAACTGTTCACAGCAATACGACACAATAATTTCAAACAGGATGAAGTGATTTTATTATCTAATTTAGAACACAGTTGCATCACGGGAAAGCAGATTATCAGACAAAATGGTGTGTCAGCTTTATTCAGGAGAAAGGAGAACTGTATAGATTATTTTTCCTTCAGATCTAATATCTGCTGTTCACAGTAAATGACTGTATTTTCTGCTTGGTCATAGTTAATTTTCTTTTTGTTTTTAGACATATTTTCCTGATTTTCATAAAAATATCCTGTGTTATGATATTATCTACAATGTCAAGTTCTCTTTCAAAATAGTCTCTCAATTTCATTTCTTTGTGTCTTCATCTAGCTCCATTTTTGTCCCAGCATATTTAGGGCTCAACGACTTCAGAGTCCTCTCCAGAATGCTTAAACGAAAGCATTTGACAGCTCATTTTAGCCCTCTCTAACCTAATCTTCTCCAGCTTGCACATAAGATCTGTGTTCCTCCGTAACTCTCGTCTAATAGCCTGCATCAAGCCAGACCGTCTCTGGGTTTAAGTCAGTGAAAGCTAACAGTGGTATGAAGCTCCTTTGACAAACATAGAGTGATTTACTATGATGATCATAATAGCAATTTAAGAATGGTAAGTTTCCAAGGATCAGCCTTAATTAGTTTCCTGAATTGTACCAGCAGACCAAAGAGTGTGTCTGTGCTTAGTGTCCTCGCTGCTTACCGTCCTTCTGACTCTCATACTTACCATCTTGCCCTCCTGCATTTGATGTTTGATCAATATTATCAGAAACCTGATCTGGTTGCCATTGAAATGACTGCAAAACTTTCTTTGTTTTGACTGGAAACATGACCAGCCTCAGATTTTTGTCTTTTAATTAACAAAAGGTTTTAAAGATGAGTCTCATTATATCGGCTTCATTTGATCTGCATAGTGACCTTTTCTGGTGCACTCACGGACGTGTTTCAGAGCCTCACCGGTGCAGAGGAGAACCCTTTCCGTCAGGTCGAAGGGAGCAAAGCAGCAGCAGAATAAAACAGCCAGCTCTGAAGATGTCCCAAGAAGAACAAAGAATATGACTAATTAGATTACTTTATGGCAGCGTTTAATCTTTTCAAATTAATTGAGATCTGTTTTCCATCTCCCTTCCCTGGTGGTTTTTCTGAGCTATACAACATCAGTGTATTCTTTGTAGATGTTGCTCCCAAGGCTGAATAAAACCCTTGTGAAAATGCCTAACCATCAGACTCTGTTAATCCACTTTCGCAGATTAATGTCTAAACTGAACTACAGTATCTGTCCAGCAAGCGTACCTAGCATTCTCTCTGCTGTTTTCAATACACCTTCATATAATCACTGGTCCCAAAGAAAGGATTAGTCTGTCATTTCTTAAGATTAATTCATCTTTGTTAAATCCCTTTTCAATAAATCTTTGAAATTCAGACAAATGTTATAAATATGGGATTTAATTGACAACGTAGTTTTAGTGTTTATTTCCTTTCAGGTAGGGTTTGGTCTCTCTGCTTTCTGAAGCCTGTGGAGATTATTCAGTTTCTCTTGCAATCTTTTCATCTCATCTATATGAACTATTTAAACTTTCAACATTTAATAATAATGAATAAGATCAAGATTGGAGCTTACAGCAACTTACAGAAAATTCTTTCATTTCAGCCGGTGATGGCCTGAGAGCATTAAAGTTACGAAAGCGACTCACCAATACTCCACACCGAGGATAACACACCAAATCACTGCCAGATGTTTCTGCCTCTTAGGAAAAAATATTAAGTCACGAACAGCATTTTTGCTGTTTCTTTGACTAAGAACACATTTTTTGTATGGACTTATAAGTTAAAAGCATAATTTCTCTTCCTTTATTTAAAAATTTGTCCAAGTTATGGATCAAACTCCATTTCTGTCTTGTTTCCATCCATGCTTTGAGCTGGTTTCTCAATTTAATTACCCTTTAAGTTGTGTTTATTAATTTTTTTCATCAATGAGCACATCATCATTGAAACACCTACATAAGCCAAGCTGGAACAAACAAGGTCAGCGACTTGAGGAAGATGATCTCTTCTTGACTCACCTCACACGCACTCCCATTCCTAAATCCCATGTTGCCCAATTCTTCACTTGTCCTTAGGGGGATGAAGACATTTTGGAGATGGAATCCCAGCCCTTTCATACCGCTCATGCAGTGAAGAGTCAGCTGTTGTTCCTCCTGCCACTGCAGGGGTGGGAAGAAAGTGGTGGAATAAAGCGACACCTCCAATGGTCCTGACAGTACCCTCAGTCTATGGCGATGACGGTGCCTGGGCCAACACAGATGGCAGCATGAACCCTGCATTTCCCAAACCCCAGTTCTAAGAAGACTGTGAAAGAGCACAGCAAATCCCGTTGCAGAGCTGCAAATACAACTAAGGTCCTCAAAATCCCAGCGCATCCCTCTCTAAAGCCAGTCCATGGACTTGGTAGTGTTAACAGTTGGACTTGACGATCGTAAGGGTCTTTTCCAACCTAAATGATTCTGTGATTCTGTCCCTAATTCAAAATGGACTAATGGTTGTGCCTAACATCAACGGGTTTCATCTCTTTTCTCTCTTCTTTTTCCCCTCTTCCTTTCTCCTCTTGTTCTGTTGTGCTTGCTCCAGTTCTTCATGAAATGCCTGAAAATAGCTCATTATGCCAAGATAAGGCTCCTCTGATTCTGCTTTTTATCGCCTCAAAACTTTTAAAGGGTAAAACATATGTACGTGCTGAAGGCTGTTCCTTTAGAAGAAGCCTTCATTACTACAGCTCTGAGACAGAAACACATCGTAGAGTTTACATGTAGTTTTAGTTTCTTGTTTGTTCTGCTTTACCTTCATTTCAAATTGGGAACGTAAAAATAGCGAATGTCTTCACTTGGTTTATGCTAATTTCATCATTATGTAGGGCAAACTTCTTCCTGGATCATGGCTTCATTTTGTATCCTATTCAACATATTTACTGTTTGATCATTTTTGGTCAATAACAAAAGCAGCTTTGGTGACAACCTGTATGTTCCAATCTAATAATTGTCATTATGTGACTTTACTGCAGTTGTCTCGGAAAATGTGTGATGGCCAACGTACATGTCTGGACACCACCACCAAAATGTGGTTAACGGGAACATCCTGGAAGGCATTCCCTGTCCTGGTGTGGTCCTTGTCCTCCGCCTAAAGGAGCACAGGAAACAAAAGAAAGAAAAAAATGTCTAAAAGTTTCCTTTTTTTTTCTTTTTTTGGTAAACTTTGTTTCTCCCTGCCTGGCAGGAGGGAGAAGCGGCTAATGTCTCCCTGCTGAAAGCATTAACTGATTGCATTGTTGCCTGAGCACAGCAGCTGTCCTTATACATTTAGACTCCCAGTGACAACAAAATTAAGGCAGCCTCCCCTTCTGTCAGGCAATAAAATGATTTTCTCAACTTCTTTATTTCTTCTGAGAACTTCTTAGTGCCTGCCTCTCTATGACTGCAGTGAGATGCTACATTTGAACCGATCATAATGAAGGGGACATTTTACTCGGCGTTTTCTGGAAAGGCGAAAGGAAAAACAAAAAATAACCCAGATTCCAGCGTGCCCTGAGGACTGCTTTCCCCCACTTTTCCATTTGCTTTAAGTTCGTTGATGTGAGTGGGTGTTTAATCTCATTTACGCCACCAATGCTATGCTCAGTAATTGCCCATTGCTTTCTGGTATCTGATTAAACGGATCTTGCTCTGACACCCATGGCAAAGCACGAGTCGCTGGCAAGGGTGCTCCTGCACGGTCTGAACTACTTAATTTTTGAGTCTGGAAGGGTCTTAAAGTTCTGTGCTAGACGGCGAAACTAAATCAGTATCCACACATACCTGGCAAGCTTTCTGCGTGCCACTGTCTTCAGCGTACCTTGGCAGGCCAAGGGCTCCCAGTTGAGAGCTGGAGCCAAACGCCATCTGCTCGTGCAGTCAGGCCTACAGGGCTGCGTAACACGAAGGGGGTGACCAGGCCCTCAGGTGTCCTGCAACGGCTGTGCTGGTCTTCTGCTACCACCGCTCGAGGCTCTGTCATAATCGATGTAATCAGGCAAGTCAGGATTTTCTGTTCAGGTCTAGAGGAGGCACGTCCCCAGCGGTCACAGGGAGGCAGACCAGGACACAGCTCGTGGGGAGCAGCACTGACACGGGCTTGGACTCGTAAGGCAGCTCAACCAGCCCCATGTTGCTTTTCAATAATTTTACACCTATTTTTTCAAGGCCAAGGGCTCACTCTGACTCACCCAAACATTTGGCCATTTTTTTTTTTTTCGTTTTGCCCTTTGTGCCAGACAATAATGTGACAATGAGGCCGTCTTCAAAAGACAGGTAGAAGTCCCACATCGTTTCCCCTGCCAGGATCTTAGGATGACATGGAAGCCATAAATTACTAAGAATGTAATTTTAAACTCGGTCTTTTCCTCTTTCCATGACCTATTTTGGATATTTCTCTTTAAGCAGACATCCTACCTGCAATAAAACAGCAACAGGAATCGAAGGTGTACCACTGCTGCTGAATAGCTGAAGTTTATTTCTATTGTGAACATATATCTGTATTCTCAGCTTCTGACTTTATATATATTTAAATTTAAATATGTATTGGTTTTAATGGGAAAATAACCCTTCAATCTTTTAATAATCTGTTTTGTCCTGTTCTGGTTGTGTCTCTTTATGTGCAGCTGCAAGCTCCAGCTCGATACTCTAAAAGCACTGACTCTACTATAACTTATAGATTACAGGGAAAAAAACCCCACAGCACTAGGCTAAATCATCCAAATTTGCCACAGCAGGATCCTTCACCTATTTTCTGAAACATTTAGTTTCATTTTTTCCTCTCGATCTGACCCTTGCAGCTCAGTATTGGTAATTAGCCCCCTGCTTCTTCTGTAGCTACTAAAAACTGGGGAAAAATAAATGTTTCCATTTTAAACCATTATTGCAAAGGCACAGCCGTGGAACACTGGAGACTCACTCATGATGTAAGGGCAATTTTCATAAAATGACACTCAGGCATTTGGGTTCTAGCCTTCAGAATTAAGAACAGTATATTTTCTTCTTTTTTTTTTTTTTTTTTTTTTTTTTTTAAATGAAAACTTGAGGCAGTGCTATTTCTGTGGCTTCAGAGTATGAACTCGGCTGTTGAAATCTCAGCTTGAGATACTATCATCCTAAAATCCCTCATAGAAAACCCTCCAATTTGAGATAATAAAAATTAGTATTAAAGTAAACAAAGTAAAAGTCTTTAGGAACATATTTCTTCTCCTGTGGTACCCAAAGGAAATGGTGTCTATGCAGAAGGATGGTCAAGCGATGAAGTTTTTTAAAAAAGCCGTTATGGCAGGAGATCTGCACAATGATTTACCATCACACGTAGTCCTGACAGTACCTGAGAGCTTTTCATAGCAGCTCTCCTGACAAAGTACCCTTCCAATTACTGCATCTATGCCACTCAAATCAAAATTAAAGTTTAAAGAATCCAGCAAAAGGTTAGATCGGCTGCTACATGGTTGTTCAGATCTGAACCTTCTGCAGACAGGTACAATTAAGCGGATATTTCATGAAATCAGGAAATATCAAAATCAAGCAAGAATTTACCAAAACCCTAAGGAAGTATTGTGTGTTACTAGCTATGAATCAGCTACTCTGCTTCTTGTTCAATTTATGGATTTAAATTTAAATCCCATTTTCCTCTTTCTACAAGGGACATATTAGAACAGATGTTATCCACCGAGCACCTAATCGTACAATGACACCATGTCCAACTCACCCAATTTTCTTATGAAATCTGATGGTTTTCTTTAAGCTTCAGTTGCTGGTATCAACCAGCTGTATAAGGAGCTCAGCCTTTCATTCATTTCAAGAAAAGTATTTCTGACAGGCGGGAATGAGGGCTTGGGTACACATCGAAGGCTCAACCCCCCCCACATATTGAAATGTTAAAATTATCGCCCATCTTGGGCAGCATTTGTGATTTTTTTAAAGGTGTTCACCCAGAAACAGCCGGGTGCATTCAGTGACGGTGCCAGTGCTTGTTGCCTGGAGGTGCAGAGGGTAGCAGGGATGGGGAACTGCAGCACATCCCACCCTGGACGGTGTGGAGTGATTTTCAGAGGGGACTGAAACAACTACCAGAGGATCACGAAACACCTTGCAGTGTGATTAATCTGGAAATAATGTTGTCTTTTGGTGCGTTTTTATGGAGTTCTCCTTTTCCTATAAAGTTTTTATCTACTCCATTGTTCACTTGATGCCATTCCGCTTCAGAAATTCTACTCACCTTTGCCTTTCCTAGTAGCACAAAGGCAACCTGAGAGCCCTTAAAGACATCATTAAAATTTTTATTTCCATGTTCTGCAAAGCCCCTGGAAATACATATTGTATTACATGCCATTGTTGTAAATAACATTTCTCTTAATGCAATAATCTTGGTCTAATCTTCCAGGGGTGTGAATATGCTAAAAGGAAGGCTTAAAGAGATAGATGCTAAATAAATTAAAATGAGCTAAGGGAAGATGCTTTACAACCCTAGAAATATTGCAAGCATTATTTAAAGTAGTTAATATTTTTACAGCCTCGTGAATGCTAATCTCTGGGAAATCTCAGGTAGCAAATATAGTTTTAATTCTCAATTTTAGTTATCACAATCTGGAACTGTAAATTAATTTCAACACTATAAAAAGTAATAGAGACGTTTATTTTCTTAAGCAATCTGGCTCGTTCAGCTGCAGACTAAATCTGAATTAATGGTCCTGGTATGCTGAATACAAAATTAGTAATAATGTGAAATGCACGTAATGATTATATCTTCTGGAAGAGTTATAATGCTGGGGTCCAACTTTTCCTCATTAATATACTCCATTACTATTAAAAAAATGATACCGAGCTTTCTATCTGGCACTTGAGTGCTTTTCTGGTGGCTTCTCTATAAAAAATAACACCTTTTGCAGTATCAGTATAGCTGAAGTGTACTTCACTCTTTTGGGGATGCATTTAACGTGGAAGTATAGTGCCTGTTGTATTTCTACACTCAAGAATCAGACTAAGGCAAAACCTTAGAAAAGTCACTGGCCGTGACATCCAAACTTCAGTCTGGGTGGGTGAAAGCAGTTGCTAAGCCCTTCTTTTATTCATAAACAATGAAAACGATAGGGACCAGCGGTGAAACCCCAATGCTGTTCAATGAAAGCACCCCGCTGTCCAAGAGCCACCGGCACCGCCGTGTCCCAGAGAAGCTTCTTCACCCACAGACTGACGGCTTGTACGGAGCTGTGCGTGTGTTTGCGGGGGTGCCACGACAAGAAGCAGCCCCGAGGAGCACATGAGGGGACTGAAAATACACTCAAGAAAGAAAGTGAAGAGCGTGAGAGGCTACGGGAGGTACATACGGAGCTGTGAGAAAAAGTGGCTGCCAGTGTTTGACCCTGTTGTGCCCCAGAAACCAGCCAGAAAACTCTTCTTTTTCTTTTTTGTTTTCCTGTAAGTGACAGGGTATTGCCAGAGGTGTACTGCCTGGTTTCTCTGCCTCGCAGAAGCACCCCATGAGGCTTACACTGTCCCTTCACTCAGACCAAGTTTATTACAGAAGGAGCTTTCCTGCAGTAGCCAGACAACACTGGTGTTCACCTACAGGCAGCTCCGACAACCACATTCAACAGCAGTGTCCAAGGGCGGTGGGGTGGTGTTGGACCTGTGCAGACCCGGCAGAGGAGGTGGGGCCGGTCACCCAGTTCCTCACACCAAGCCCCCAACGGGGAGCTCAGCCCACCCGTACCTCCACCAGGCCCTTCGTGCTCCAAGGTTGTTCGAGATCCCTTACAACCCGGCAGTGAACCACGCTGCACTGCGGCATTAAACAAAAGTCAAAGCAAATAGCAAAGCGAGAACAAACCTATTCTCCAGCACTAAAGATGAACATTTTTAACGTGGGAGCTTGCAGAGAAATCCCTGTGGATGCTCAAGGGCTGGCTTCCTCCCCGAGCCAGAGCCATGACGGAGGGGGATGCCGCAGGGCTGTTGGCTCTCGGTTTGTATTTTGTAAATATGGTGAGAGGGGATGGAAGTTCTGACGCGTTCGCTTTTGGAGCAGCTGATGGCCCAGACCCGAGCCAGGGAGGGTGCTGGTCCGGGCTGGGCCAGGCTGGAGGGGAGGGCGGCAGCCTGGGGCGGTGGTGGCAGCTTCTTCTGCCGAGAACATAACCACCTCCCAACGGTTTTATGCCTCAAGGCATTTCTGTGGTGAAAGGAAAAGCTTTTGCTATTACCAGCATTTATTTTGTTTTCTTTACTTCGGGCGAACAAGCCTGAGTCAGGAAACCCCGCAGGGAAAAATCAGTATGCTTCCCCAACAGCCCAAGCATCAATTTAAATCTACAAAGTTGCAGCGGGCTATATAAAGAGTTATTAATCAAAACATTGCACAATATTGACTGTGCACGTACGCTGTTAGGCCTGAGAGATCATCTGCGAAGTAAAGCTTGAATTAATCACTTCTTCTCATACATTACTCTTTGCAGAATAAAGAGTATGCAGGAGATATTTGTGGATATTTTTCTAACTGTGTTTGGGTAATTTTATTCTCTAATTTAAAATTATTTCCACTCAACAGTTGTCACGTAGAGGGTAGAAACAAAAACTCAGGGTAAGCAGCCAAAGTGCGGCTCACAGAACAAATGTTGTTTTGGAGCGGGGCTGGCTGCCGCCTCCTCCCGACCCCCCCCGAGGGGACGAGCCCAACGTGCGAAGCTCCCACCGGGGCCAAACACAACTGCAGAATAACACCAAGAGCGTTCTGATGTCTCTTTTGGCTTCAACAGCTCTGGTGAAGACAGATCTAGGAAAATCTGGTTAGGAGGATTTGGCAGTGCCTGTTCCCTGCAAAAATAGAGTTGTATCACAAGAATAAAGCGGAAGAAAATGTGTTACTGATGGAAAAAAACCCCATATTTTAGTTTCCAACCAAAGAATTCCCACTTTTATTTTAAAATTGTTTAGTTTAAAAAGTCTGCCTTGCATTATCCAAACGCAAAATATAATGCTAAAGCATTAAGGACATGTTAAAACATGAAAACACTCTTTGCTAAAAAGTGAGAAATGTTTAGGTTTTGTTCCCAAGCAGAAACAAAACAAAACCAAACCAAAAGAAAGAAAACTAGGAAGCACTGAAATCCCATTTCTTTGCGGGGACCTACAAATTTCACAGCTCTTTGAGAACATGAAGGCATCCAAACTTCTGTCTGAGTGTCTCTGTAAACTACTTGCAGTTCTTTGGTTAGCAGCAAATTGCTTTAATGAAGACTTCACGTGGAAAAATAGGTGGGGGGCTTAGCGTACTTAGACGTCAAAAGAAATGTCATAAAAATCAAGTCTCTCTGACAAAGCGGCGTATGTTGTGTTTCCCAGCCTGAAATTTCCCATCCTCAGAGGGCAGAATTCTTTCTGCCAGCGCCTGCTTGGCTGGGAGAACCCCGTGGATACCCTGGCCATCTCGAACGGTGAGGAAAGCCTTACGAAACACTGGATATTGCACTGATTAAAAACCGACGGCGTGATTCGGCCTGGGCTATTTGATTTTATTAAATGCCAAGGTATGTACCAGCATAGCCTGGGGTGCCTATGAATCAGTAAGCGCTGGCAGGCTTATCTTACTTAAAAGTCGTGAACTGCCACAAAGTGGCCAAGCTATAGTTGATGCCTTTAATTTTAAAAAAAGAATCAATTGGTGGGGCTGGCATGGTGGTAAGCACCAGCCACGATTTTGTTTCAATAAACGCCTTTTGGTGGTTTTTACGAAGATGTTTTGTAAACAAAGTTTTGAAGTGCGAGGCACGTTATCGTTTTATTTCCTCGGAACGACTAACAAACGAGAGAGCCAGTGCCGTGTTTACAGCGGGATGTATTCATAGCAGAAAACTTCCAGCCACTGGGGGGGTGATGGGGAAGAAACACACATCCCCTGACGCAGAGGAACGACTGGGAGCTCATCCTTATGAACACGGTGCCACAGCCAAATTAGACAAATTATTAGAGGCCCTAGATACCACTGTCTGCTGCCCTACGCTGCCTGCGACTGCAGAATCTCTCTCCTGATTTTCCTTCGCAGGGAGAGAGGGAAAATAAAAACCGTATTACTCTCTTCATTCCACAGCGCTCTGTTTTCGTCTCCTTATATATACATCTATCTGTGTGTGTGTGTCTGTATATATATATGAAACCTCACTTAGTTACCAACTTTTATTTTAAATTTTATTTTTGGTAAGTGCACTCGGCTCCCCTGGGCGTGCCAAGGGGGGGTGCGTGTAGCTGCAGGAGACGCTTGTGCCGCCCCACTGCACCCACGGCTGGGGAGCGCTGGGGCAGCCCAGCCCGCAGAGATTTTGGAGCTGCTTATTCATTCCTTGGAGACGGAAATTCATTCTGAGGAAAAGAGTGAAACCTAATGTAATGCCATAAAACCAAACTATTCTCTGCACTAAATACATTACTTAGTGGAAAAAAAAACTTCATCTTTCGCCAACCAACACAATAGGCACCGAACACAGTTTCTCTCTTCTGACACGTTAACTGCGATACTTTGACACGGGGAGAGAGGGGGGTGTGTATAGTAAACAGGAGCAAAGGATTATTTTATGATTTAGACTTTAAAAGAAATTTTCAGAAGTCCTGTGAAACTCAGTAGCCTGGGAGAATTTCTCTGTTAGAGAGTATCTTTGAACTGGAACAGTGTGGGTGTTCACAGACATTCTCTACAGAAGCTATTTATTGATCCGTAATAACTTTCCATATTTCACTAGATAAGGCATCTCTACAAATATATAAAGAAATGCATGTTTACATAAATAAATGCAGTAAAACTGACTCGTAAACTGCATGCAGAACAGATTACATGAAGTAAGAGTAAAAATGTTTCATCCTGTAGAGAACTCCCAAATTTCTTAACGCTGTAAATGAGAATGAGACCTGGAATGGTTCAAAAATCTGTTCTGAACTATTATTTTTGAAAACATTACAAAGTCCTCTTTGCTTCCAGTAATGTTGGAGCAATGTTATTGTTTTCCAATGTGACGTGAAACTGTGTGTGCCTGTGCTGGTGCACATCTGTGCAAGCCGGAGTGGGAGGGGGTGTAGTAACCAAGATACAACAGCCGTTATAAACCTGACAAAACCACTAAAATGTTTCCATGAAGCAAAACAGTGCCTGCATTGTAAGAAAAAAAAAAAAAAAAAGTCAGAAAATCAGAGACATCAAAAATACTCAGTTTAATTCTGAGTCACTGGGAAACATATCTCCTGAAAACATCAAAAATCAGCATGTTCCCGTTAATGTTTTGCTCTGAAGAAACAGTGTTTTCTGACGGGAAACTGTTTCACGAGACACCTTGCAAGCAGCTTTAGCACGAATCCTGCCAATTGTCATCGTGTGGGCAAGTGAAGAATATAGTTTATTATAGCTTCAATTCCAGCGGTGTGCAGGAAAGTGGCCTCTTTAACAGACGGCTTTGAGTCCGAGACGTGGCGGTGAGGAACGTCGCCGCTAATGGGACAAGAGCCCTGACGTTCCCCTGCCCCTCTCCTGACCTTGAGTAAGCAAAAGCGTGGTTAGGAAATCCCGCTCTGTAGAACGGTGTTTCTTCAGGCAAGCTCAGAAAATCAAATAACCATTGAACTGCCAAATTTCTGGATGCTCAGAGCTTTCCCACGTTATTTTATTCCTTTTTTTTTTTTTTTTTTTTTAAAAAAAAAAAAAACAAGCAGGAAAACCTGGCAGAACTTTTCTGCAGCTGCCCTCTTCTTCTCTTTTCCTAGGGCTTTAACAATTGATCCGCCCCACCGATGGCTCTGAACGTTTGCTGTAATTCAGCCACATCAGCATCTGAAGTAGCTTTTGGCTTTGGGGGCTGGTTTAAAAGCAGAGAGGAACGGGTTTTGGCACGCCTTGGGGGCTGGCGTGGGGGGAGAGGGGCTGTCAGAATTCATGCTGTGTCCTTCACTGAGGAGTTTGAGACAAAGTTGCCTCCTTTTCTTTTCTTATTTGTTTCCATATTTCTTCATCTGGCCTTTTGTGGGCCTTTTTCCCCCCGTGAGCTGTGCATGATTCTCCGGGAGTGTTAATTCCGTTTGCAATTTGTCATCATAAAAGAAGCCTCGAATACTCAGCGGGGAGGAAAAAAAGTTTCAGTTTTTGATGTGTGGGTTTGCTTGCTTTGTTTAAGTTTTTTAGCAATTCTGCAGGATGGATTTGAAGCCTGGGTTGACAGAGAGCCTCAAAACAGAGAGAATTTACCCATGAGAATATCTGCCTTTGAAGTTAATTCAGTTTTCCAAGGTCCTAATTAGGTAAAGGAGTTGCAAGAAGCCACGGTACTTTGCGTGGGTGGTGGGGTGGATCTGGTGCCGTGACCCAGGCACTCCTTCGAAGGCGGACTTTGCTTGGCCAGGGCGGCCTGAGAGATCAGCTCCACCAAGAGAACAGCCAAAATCTGATGCAGTGTCCAGCCCAGTGCTTCAGGGGCAGGGGATCCTTTCCTCAATCCGGGAAAACTTCAAAACAGTCACGATAAACAGCACTTATATCTGCTTTACGGCACTGTAAAGCAGCGTCCGTGTGCCAGAGCCGGCTAGCAGAGGGGCTAGGAACAGCTCCAACTTGGCTTGCTGCAGATATAGCGCGTTCCCTAACACAGCAGGAAACAGAGCAACATTTCACCCTTCGGAGGGGACCTTGGGGTGCCTCAAGCCCTTCGTCGTCAGGAGCCCATCTGAAGCTCCCCGTCTCTTGGTGGGTGAAGAGGACAAGAGATATCAGCATCAGAAACAGCAACGAGCTCCGAAAAACGCGTTCGCCAGCTGAAGTCAGCAGAATAGAACAGCAGTTTAATCCTCTTCTTCAACATTCAAATGCCTGCCTGTCTTTTTACCACCCAAGCCTTCCAGCTCGTTACCTCGCTCAGATTGTGGGCTGGATTTAACTCAGCCAGGGTAATATCGTAGGGGTTAAGCCTTGTAACTTCTTTCCTCTGCTCTGCCTCGGCGTTTGTCTCCTACTTTTCTCTGCTAGAAGCAGGAATACAAAAAAAGCACTTCTAGCTCAGCCAGTGGATGATTTTTATCAGCTCATTTTAGTCAATAAAGAAAGAAGTCAATCACTCCTGGAAAACAGCACTTTCCAGTACTGTATATGCCCGGCCAGTACAATCGTGGAATAAATCAATAACCACATTAATCAATACGATGTAAACTGCTGATCTCTGTGGATAAATTGTACTGGTGTAAGAAGGCTTTCAAATAAATTCCAAACCCGCTCAAACTGCATAGGCTTTAAATCTACTAAGGGCAGTGGGACACGTGAGCGATTTGTGCTGTTTCTCTTTAAAAATCTCTGGGCTGCAGGATAATGTAATTAAATCATGCCGGCAGCGCTCGCGCACTCTCACACACAAAATCTACTTCAGGGAGAGCCCCCAAAAAACGTCCCTTGACTCAAACCCCCCAGCAACAGGGGACTTCTAGCACCGTGCGGTGCCTAAGGAGGAAGGGGTGCAGAGAGAAGGGAAGGCTGGTTATTTTAGAGCCCCAACAGCTGTAGGAGGCTTTGCTCCTCCAGGCACCTCTGGTTGCTATAAAACCCCGAAGCGAAGCATCTCATTTTTTATTTCACATATTGCCGTAACGCCAGTCCCACGCACGGCTGCTGGCAGAGCCTACAGGCACGTTGCTTCTAAGGGGAAGAACTGGGTTGTGTCTAAGGAAACTGGGCTCGGAGTGGGGGGAAGGTGGCAGCAGCCTGGCTTGCAGCGGGGTGTCCCTCTGTGCCAGGCGCGCTGCCCTGCGTGCACGGCCGGCACACAACCAGGAGGAGACAAACGGGAATATAATTTGTGAAAATTTGTGTCGGGCTTTTCACCGCGGGTCTGAATGTGTCATGGAAAAATAAACTGTTAGGAGGTGACGACAGCCATGAAGTTGTACACAGCGTCAGTAGGAATGCAGAAGGGATGGGCTCAGGTGGTGGGCATGGGCTGAAAGGGAGATTTCAAGCTTTAGGCTAATACTTAATATAGCCACGCTGAGCAGGTGAGGGTCACACCAGCCGTTTCTGGCCGAGCAGGAACCCGAGCCATGCATAGCAGCGTCCAAGCCAGTGCCTCAACTACCCTGCCCCATCTTCCATGGTATCTCTAGGAAGCTGTATTTACTGAAGCCCAAAAATCCTAAAGACTTGACTGTATCTTGTGAAAATCTTGCATATTACCAGGGGTCTTCTGGTATCTTTTTGTGTTTCAGAATTATTCCCGTTCATTCTCTAAGGATGCGAAATATTTGTAGCTGTTTTTCAGTGCTGAAATATATCGAATAGGTTAAGTAAAGAAATGATACAGAACGGTATTATTAATATGACATTTTAATTGCTACGTCAGACACACTTTCAAATACTAAGTGCTAGGAACTGATAAAAAGAAGTTCATATTAAAAAAAAGCCTGAATGATTGAAGGCATTTAGAGGCCTTTATTGTACCAAGCTGTCAAAATGTCCAACTGACCTTTTACACATGGTAAATTTCTCCAAGAAAGATTCTATACAAGCTACTTTAATAGCACTGATTTCTCTCTCTGCCTCATAGTTTTTGGATTAGATAATGGTCAGAGCAAGAGAAATGCCAAATGCTTACACAGGCTCTGAAGATGACCAGGGGCACTGTATGTGACGTCTCTGCAACCTTATTTAAATGTTTAGATAGACAGATATTTCTGAATGCATCATTTGCCATTCTTTTACACCCCCAGGCCGTCACGACCCTGGAAGCGGCAGCCCTCCGTTAATCCGCACTCAGTAGCCGAAAGCAGCGTATAGACATTATCCCAGGTCAATGGTGGATGTAGGCTGGACCACTCCTTGGCACAAATAACGCACAGACCGCGAGGCTATGCATGTTCCCATGTTTTGAGGAGCTCATCAGCCTTGTAGCAAGAGTTCAGCAGCCCTCCGCTGTGCTACCATCCCTCCATCCACGTTCACCCAAAGGCCATACTGTGGCTGCACCTCCATAGGCACTTGAAACCCAGTTTTCAGGAGCACTGAGATACAGCAACTCTCTGGCACTTCAAGAGAAATTGTAGGGGAGCAGCGCCTTGGAAATACCAGTGCTGGAGGGCATCAAAGGCATTGGTTTATTCAGGGTAGGACGAGTTCTGCCCGAGCTTTTGCCCAGGGAAAGGCAAAGAGCAGTGGGACACGCGTGCCCTGAAGACACAAATCGGGAGGGAGGGAGGCAGGATGCCCAGACGTGGTCCTGCCGCAGCCCAGTGCGTCCCAAAACCTCTCCGAGCAGATTAATTCTCTTTTCCTGTGTCGGGTTTGTGTCTGGTGGGGTTTTGGTAGCCGGGAAGAGGCTACAGAGGTGGCTCTTCTAAGAGCCTTCTAGAGGCCGCCCACGCCTGCCCGGCTCAAATTCAGAAGCCTCCTCTGGGCAAGGCCAGGCTATAACCCTATGTAAGAGGGGAAAAACCCGTTGGGCAAGTTTTTTCTTTGTAAGGCTTTGTTTGTGAGCGAAAGAGAGAGGGGAATGTGAGAGAAAGAGCCCTGCGGGCACCCGGGTCCCTGAGAAAAGCGAGGAGGAGCTGTACCGAAGCAAAGATGCCCCTGCCGCCCGCCTAAGATGGCGGCGGAGCCCCTGCAGACCAGCGGTGGCCCGGGTGTTGGCTGCAGCACGCGGGGGGCCCGGGCCGGAGCAGGGCCCGGGCCCGGAGCAGGGACCGGGGCCGGAGCAGACGCCGGGGCCGGAGCAGACGACGGGGCCGGAGCAGACACCGGGGCCGGAGCAGACTGTAGCTCCGGGGCAGACCGCGCTGGGAGGGCGGCAGCCCCGGGAGGGACGGGCGCTGGGGCGGTTGGTGGGGAGCTGCAGCCCCGCGGGGAAGGACTCGCGTTGAAGAAGTCATGGGGGACTGTCTGCCGTGAGAGGGACCCCGCGGTGGGGCAGGGAAGGGCTGCGAGGGCCCCTGTCCCTCAGGGGGAAGGAGCAGCGGAGACCCCTTGTGCCGGACGGACTGTGAGCCCCATTCCCTGCGCTGCTGGGGGGAAGAGGGAGCAGAGCTGAGCGCGGGAAGACCGGAGAGGTGGTGGGGAAGGTGTGGGTTTTTTTTTAAGGCCTGATTGTATCTCTCATTCTCCTTGGTGGTGGTGGTTGTTCATAAAAATTGATGTTGTTCTCCCCAAGTTGAGCCGGTCTTTTGCCCGTGACCGTAGCTGGTGAGTGAGCCCTCCCTGCCCGTGTCAAACTTTTTTGGTTGTATTTTCTCCTCCCCACCCCTCAGGGGGCTGGTGGCGGTGGGGGAGCGGCTGTGAGGGGCTTTGCTGCCGCCTGGGTGGGCTCAAACCACGACGTTTCCACCCAGACTCTGCAAATCATTGGGGGAAATTCTCTGCTACTGTGGTAGTCGGGTATTAATAAAATCTTTTTCCTCTTTTACAACATATTTATATGTAAGTGTGATTTAGAGCCCCGCGTCGTACCGTCGCCAGGGCTGCATTCCAACGACCTGCAGAACGCACGGGGTGTTTCTGCACTTCAGGAAAATGTTGATTTAGGAGCTGGTACAATAGCACACATGGGCTATTTTATTTGGTTTTGTGGCATTCATATTCAAAAATTGCACTATAAAGATGGGAGAAGGCGTTAAAGTTTAAATGCTCTTAAATCACAAAGAAACGTTGTGTTTAGAGTGAACGGAAACGTTTGGATAGACTCAAAATTGCTTTTTTTCATGGAGAAATATTTTGTTGATGTGTTAAATTTAAAATGAAAATCTCTGACTGTGACTCTCTCATTTTTTGGTACTTTGCTTAGGTTATCAAAATAAAATAGGTATTACTCTTCCAGCTATTGGAAAACTTAGGCTGGTCTGTGATTTGATCTGGTGCCTTTAAAATCTGCCCAAGGTTCCCTCTGTTGGGTGCCTTTAAGTGGGGTTTTTAATTCAGCTTCCTAGTTGCTAAAAATCAGAAGCATTATATCATTTTTTGTTTTACTTTTTCCATTGCTTTCATTTCAACTTCTGGTTTTAGGGCATTTATACTGTTCCTGTTTTCAAACTTTTTCTGCAACTGTGAGTGACAAAACTCTTTTTTGACTTTTTTTTTTTTTTCTTTTAGTGAAAGCTGCCAGTCATCTGAACTCATTCCTGTTTCAGCATCAGGTGCTTTAATAACATTTTCACATAAAAAAGGAGAGCTGGACTTGGACTGCTTTGGGCAGCTCAGACTCAGTTTGGCCTAGTGAAATACCAAAAAAGAATTGGGGAGCTGAAAAGAAGAAAGTGAGCCTGCACAAGTTAGAGGGTTACATTGATTTAGGGAGGATGGGGGCTATAATTATATCTATATGTAAAGGTATTCTGCTTAAGACCGCTTAGAAGTTCTGCTCCCAAGGCAGAATAGTCACTTGGCAATCCACTTGTGCTCCAGCTCTAAGGGAATAGCTTTACTCATGTTAGTGGTCTTCCTAGGTTGTCCCTTACCTTAAAAAGGGCTACTCCCGTGGGAATGACAAACCAGGACTAATGTAGAAATGAGGAGGAGCACCGTGCGGCTGCTCGCCCTCGCCCCAACTGACTGGGATGGGGGAAAGAGTCGGAAAAAAAAAAACCCAAGAAAATGATGTGTTGAGATAGACAGTTTAATAGGACATAAAAGGAAGAAAATAATAAGTGACAGTAATACTAATGAAAGAATTAGAATATGCAAAAGAAGCGATGCACAGTGCGATTGCTCACCACTCTCTGAGCGATGCCCAGTCAGTTCCTGAGCAGCGATCCGCCCCTCCCGGCCAACTCCCCCCAGTTTATATACTGGGCATGGTGTCACATGGTATGGAATATTCCTTCGGCCAGTGTGGGTCAGCTGTCCCGGCTATGTCCCTTCCCAACTTCTTGTGCCCCTCCAGCCTTCTTGCTGGCAGGGCATGAGAAGCTGAAAAAATCCTTGGCTTGGTGTAAGCGCTACTTAGCAACAGCTAAAAACGTCAGTGTGTTATCAACGTTATTCTCATACTAAATACACAGCACTGTACCAGCTACTAGGAAGAAAATGAACTTTATCCCAGCCAAAACTAGGACGTGAGGTTAAACATTGGAGACGAAAAGACTCTGCTTTTGAAATTTATCTTCTACAGTGAGAAAATTACCTCGCAAAGAACATTAGTAATGGATACAAAAATGAAAACAAATCTGAAGGAATGACTCATTGTTTAGTTTCACTGGAAAGAAATTTTTTTTTCCTTCATTAGGGTATTATCAAGATTTTTAATGCCCTATCCGCTTCTTTCTAAACTGTTCTCTTCTTTTGAAAGCTGTTAAACCTCTTCCTAATAACTCCTGCGATTAGCATCTTTGTAGAAATCCCAGAGGACAGGCTTCTAAAAGTGACATTGTATTTCTAGAGCCTCCCTGTAATTAAACATCTATCGGGCCTTCTATTCAGTTGTATATAACTGCTCTGCAGAAAGTCTCTCTTCCCTTGAATAAAAGGAGACGTTTTGTTTAAACTTAGAAGAAGCATTTGTGTTATGAAACGTGAGAATTTTAGATTCCGTTTAACTGAAAAAAAATGTACCCATTGCTTGATGGACACGAGAAGATGTGCCAGCGAGCTGCCGTGGCAGAGGGCAGTTCCTGCTGGAGACCTGCTGGGAAGGGGTGAAGCAAAAAGCTCTGTCGGAGCTCCACCAAGTAGTGGTCAGCTCTGAAACTTTTTGTTGAGTTTGGCGTGGGGATTATTAACCATCGCCAGATGTAAGTGATATTTGCTGATCCACAGTAAAGAAAGAGTTTCTACAGTCGTGTCTTTAGCGAGGCTGCAGCTGCACAGCCGTGAGAACCCGAAACGTGCTCTGTTGGCTGTGGTGGTGTCAACACAACGGGCAGATTTTTAATGGTGAGCGTGACTCCAAGCCTTGTCCTAGGGACTTGATATCCTTTTCATCCTCTGGAGTCCTTGGATCGTGTGCTTTTGCAAATTTTTTATCATTTAGGATTTTATTTTACATCAGTGTGTGTGGAGTTCTCCCTGGAAGTCCAGCACATGGGCTCTGTGAGTGATCTTAGGGGCAAAAAGTTTTGGTAGCTTTCTATACGAATTCACATTTCAGACTCTCTTGCTGCCAATCTGCACCCCCCGTACCCATCCATAAGAAACATGTTTAATGTGCTGTTTGAAGGATTATCGTGCACAGAGGATCCTCTGTCCTTTTGCTCATTTGTGTGCTTACACATCACCATCCCCATATGAATTTTTTTCTTTTTAAAAAAAATATTGGGGAATATTTGATTCATTTGTAGCTATAAATGGTTACAAAGATGATGCAACACGTATTTGACAGCAGTGAAAAGAAAACGTACTTCAGAGTAAAGTGGGAAGGAAGAAAAGGTCCCTCAGTAATGATATGAGACAAAAAGATACCTTTTATCGGATGTTATTGAAGTTGACACAAGCATGACTTCACATTTTGAGCTGTATCTACTGACTTGAAAGCCACGCTCACTCTGGAGTTTAATTTGTCATTCTAATAACTCAATAGATTGAAGGGCTTAATTATATGCTTTTATTTATATTTCAAGATGACGAAAATCAATGTTCCTCTCATTTACCTTTGTGCTCAGCCCAAAGATGAACCGACACTTTCAAGCTACAGCAAAGAATAACAGTATCAGCTGGGAGAGCAACTGAACCTGCTTGAAGACAGATATATCTCGATCTCCCTTCAAAAAAGGTACTTAGCATCTCTGCTAGTTTTGTTGATCAGAATAGTCTTTGCGTGAAAAAGCCCTTTAAAATGCATTGGAGAATATGTAAGGTGTCTCATAAAAGGTACTGTCTTGTTCAGATCTGGTTCAAGGCTCGCTGATGCCATTGAAAGTCTTTCTGTTGAATTCAGTGGGCTTTGGGTTGGTACATACGACTCCTTTTATTTAAGTTTCCCTTTTCTGAAGAAACTAGCACAGTACATTTCATCCCTTGTAATATAAACAAGTGCAAAAAGTAAACAAATAGCTTTTATTTAATTGAAAGTGGGGGGTTTTTTACAGGTTACATTGAAGAAAGTGAGATAAATACTATCCACATCACAAGCAATTGCAAGTCTCTTCTTCTCTCGGTTATAACAGCTTGCCACAGGTCTTTCATGTTTGACATACCATTACACTGGAGTTTCAAAAAGAGCTGCTGCTTATAAAAAATTCGAGACCACTCTCCTTACAATCTCAAGTTATGTTTGGCACCGCTCCATTTAATTAATGCATATACATTTATCCATTAATTTCAAAGCTTATTTTTAAAAATTAATGTAATATTGATACTTAATGTTTTCTTAATAATAGACCACTTCTATCTCCCTCCCCCATCCCCACTGTTTTATCAGGAATGTTGGTCATGGCGAAGTATTAAGGTAAAATCTACACATGGTTTATTTTTAAAAGTCCATGGCTGAGCCTTGCTTTAATCATCAAGGAAAAGGGTGTGTAAGAACAGAACTCAATAGCAGGATCCCAGATGGCAATATATGCTTTACGCTTTGGGACAATGTTATTGCTCCAGAGCTTAAACCTGTAAAAATAAAAGCACATGTAATTTTCTGACAGAAGTAAATTTGTGTCAAAACCCCAAGTTTTTCTGTGCGTTCTAGCACAACGGTAATCTTTGTTCTGTCTTCCAAATGAAACATTATCCCCCAAAGTTATTTGTATTTATTTATTTTTGAAGTTGCGGCAGCAATTCCATGGGGTATTGTTTTGAATCAACTTCCCACCCTCCCTGTGAACAACCGCTTTTAGGAGGCTTTTGGTTCGTTTGTGCCCCGGTTTGCAGGAATAATAACATCCGAGAGCAGAGGCTGGACCCTGGGCCACCCCACCCCAGCCGCGGAGCAGGACTGAGGTTCCCCATCTCAGCAGCAGCAGCTCCAGAGCAGCTTAAGAGCCGCGTTATGTGTGAGAGCTGCAGCTTTGACTTTAGCAGGAAAGCCTAGTTCTCTGTCCTTCCCTGAACATTACAAGCCAGGGCAGATGGAGACCTACACTAAAAATAAGGTCACACCTGGGTGTTGTGCAAAATACTTTCTCTGCTAATGAATCTGAGAGTACCAGAGACTAATCTGCATGTACCCAGCATCACAAAGCAACAGGAGAGAGGCCACCTAAGGTAATGGAAAGTCTGTTAATCTATTGTAGTTCTTAGAGGCACACAGATTTTTTATTACTCAAGAACGTTCAGAGGGAAAAAAAAAAATCTCACGTACTTGATATTTTTGGAATCCTAATTTCCTCACTGCTGCTGCCATCCCCACCATCACTGACTGTTCTTATTTCTATGAGATAATCTTCTTCAAATGGTACCAGAAGTTCAGCTGAAGTGTTGTTTGTCTCCAGGATATGTGTTTTGCTATGTCTGTTTTGTCTATACAAAATCTAAGTAAAAAGGGATCAGAAAACAAGAGTTACTCACATTTTTTTAAGTTTTCATGGATTTTTTTTTTTTTTTTTTGGCTGAGAATATCTTTAGTCATGCCCCAAACTTTTCAGAGCCCTATCGGCATCCCGCATTAAACTTAATTCAACATTTAGAAACATATTCTGCAGGATTTTGTGATGGAGACCACAGCGGGCATTTACTGCAACTTTTGGGAGAGCCTTTGTCTGCTAGATCTGAGGCTCACCTTGAAAGTAGTTATGAAATCCTTATCCAATGCACTTGTGCTCTTCTATAAACAAGGAAGCTAGACACACCTTTAAACAAGACTTCAATCTGTAACACCTTTTATATCCAGAACTCATCTGAAACTTGAGGGACTGCACCTTTAGGTTTGAGGTTTTTTTTAAACTTTGCCTGGTCGTGGTGAGCATTTATAGTCAAATAGAAACATTCACGTTGACCTCTGCGTAAAATTACTGCCTGCCGCTGAAAACTTGGGACGTTGCATAGCAGTATGTTTTTAAAGACTTCAGGAAAGGACAGAAATTTGGATAATAGCATCTGGGTTTCCACTTGGGAAGCATATTTCTACAACTAACCGTGACTCATCCAGCGCCTGCTTGCACTCGGGTCGTTTTGCTAATGAATCACTGGGCGAAGGTGCAGAGCAGCTTGGGGAGTCTAGGCAGGGACCCTGCAGACTATGAACAGCTTTTTTTTTCCTCCAAGAAGCCTTCCTTCCTTGCTAGCACGTCAGTGAGAGTGCTTGACTCCTTTCTCTTGACAATCTTTTGACATATTTATGATAAGAAGAGCAACTGAAGAGCGAAGCAGAAGGAGAAACAGGGATCATGCAATAAATACCCAGCAAGTACTTAAAGCACCCTTTCCACATCACAATGTAATGAGTGTAGCCTAGAAGCAGGTAGGTTAGACACAAAGGAAAAAAAAAGCTTAATAGTCTAGTTTTAACTTTTTTGCCAGTGTGTGGAGCTACTCCAACACGCTCACTGGGGTGTAAAAGAATATGATCTCAAGAAAGATTGCAAGGTGGGGAGGTTTGTGTCCTTTTCCTCCCTAGACATAAATAACTCTGTAGACACTAAAATGCCTATCAACATGAGGATCTTCATCCTGAGGACATTTCCTCATGGAAGCACTCTCCACCTCCATTTTTTACGGTCCTTCAGGAGTAAAAAAGTCTCTCTGTAAGTCTTTTGGGGTCAAAGCCACTGCAAACAAACTTTAAAATAAAGTTTTCTTTCCTTTAAAAATAGATTTATGGGAGTGCTTTTTACTTTATTCACATTGATCTTCACATGAGTATCTCCCTACCTCTTTTCAAAGGTACGCTTATGAATTGCCAGAGAGCGAGAACTTTTGGATGTGTTTTATGCCTGCCTTTAATGCTTGAGAGACCGTTCTCTACTTCTCGCGTGTGTGTGAAACTCCTTCTCCAAAAAGATGTGGATGCAAGAGTCTTAGATGAGTAAGATTAAAAGGGAAAGGGGGTAAGAGAGATCCAGCGCTGGGGACAGAACATCCCTGTGTCAGGGTAAAGAGGTCCTACTCTGAACAAACACAGACGTTCTGCCGTTTGTATAAGTGTCAGCCAACCACCCAATAACTCCAGAAACGTTGTTTTCCAGGTAATAAACAGTCACCTTTCAACAAGTCCCTGTTTGTACCTCTGTTATAAACAACGTGTCTGATTAATGAGATAAAGAAATGACTTACTTTGTAGCCTAGCACCTCTGATTCATTCTCCATTGTTTTTACATGTTCCCAGTTCAAGCAGATTTTGGAATTTGTCAGCTTCCAGGCGATGTTTGCCGGGGGTTGGCTTGGTGCTTTAAAAAAACAGATGATGATAATCACAAGATACAACTGAATATTAATTTGCATAGTGTAATTGAATGAGCTGCTGACATGGAAGTAGCAAATGCATGGGTGATTCAAATCTAAAAGAGTAAAAAATATTTTTCCAGTCCATCATTGCTCTTGTATTAGTCAGAATAAAGATCTATTCATAGCACAAAACCACTTACTGTGAGAGTTCATTTTCAAAATTAGGAAAAGCCTGACAGTGTCTGACAGTTCAAGTTATATTTGATGGATTTTGTTTAAGTACTGTGTTGTTCCTATCTGTATTTTAATGTGCTAGAGAACATTTCGCTGTATGGATTTCAGAAAAAGCTAAAACAAAGAGCAAAATACAAAAGACAAGATTTTAATCAGCCATGAGGACAGGTTACAAAGAGCTACACATTAAAGTCTCCATGTGATCCATCATGAAATATTGTAGGATTTTATAAATTCTCAGCACAATAGGCTGAGAGTAGCTTTTCAAAGGATTTTTATGCCTGAGTGCCGGGACTTTGAAAATTTGCCTACAAGTGACTGAAATCGAATCCTGTGTGAACATGTGAAGTTGAAACTGGGCCTTTGAACTGTATCTCAGATTTAGAACAACACATTATCTCCTTCTCCATGGTGTGTCCTCCCGGACCCTGCCTGGGAGGATGGCATTGGGGGTGTTAGAGGAAATAAAGACTTGAACAGAATTGAGAAAAAGGGGAGAATTGGAGAAACATGTTGTAAATATCCCAGACCTGACTTTGAAATGCTTAAGTTCCAGGATCCTTCTTTTCTCCCTGCAGTTCCTGTATATTGATGATTAATCTATGTAACTTGGAAGGTACTGTTGATTTGGAAATACTCCACTGTTTCTTTCATTTCCTGTGGAGATAGATAGTGATGGTGCCTGTTGTTTCTTATCTGTCTGCCTCGTGACTGAGGAGAAGTTCAATCCATCCCACTGGCAGGGAAAGGAGGTGTTAGTGGACCACCTAGGTGAATATAATCAGATGTCCTTCTATGAGCCATACTGGCAGTGTTGGAAAAAGGTTCATTTTCTTTTTGAAGGCATTTATATACATTCACATACATAAAACTGCAAATTTACGTGAATGGTTTGAAATCTCTTTGTTGCTTTCAGCAAATATTTTATATAAGAAACTTGGTAACAAAAAATTCACGAGAGAAAGGATGTCAAATACTTCATTGACTGTGTACTCTGAAAAGTCTTAGAAGCACGCAAAAACGGGTGAATACTGCCTTATTCAAAGCTTTTTAGCATAGCACTTAAAATCATCTTAATTCATAGTCTTTGGGCTAAAAAACCACTACAGGATGATCTGCAAAACAAAATTATCTGGTTTTGCTCCGCAGCCAGGGACTGGAATAGGTGGGAATGTAGCACTTCCCCAAATCCATATTAATATCTGCAAACAAAAACACTGCAAACAGTTCTTCAGATCTAAGATGAGCAGATAAATTCCTCAACTTAATTTCTTGCAATCAGCGTTGTCAGGAATAATAGAAGGCCCAAGTATTTGCCTAAGTTTATTAAGTTAATGACATTACTCTCATGTCTTAGGGGACACTTGGCTTTGTTGCTGTGCTGAATTGAGGTTTATCCTTGCGAAGTATTTCTAATATCTATATCTGTTGATGTATTTGTGAAGAAAAAGCAAAGAAATTTCTGAAATCCATAACATGTAAGTAAAGAAGCAGAAGAGCTGAGCTTCACAGCAGCTCCTAATGGAGCACTATGTTCCTGGAAGGAGGACATCATTTCCGCTTTCCTAAGTAGTTTAAACCTAAACCAGGATATCAACTTCGACCTTAAATTGATCTTAGATGAGTATGTTTCAATCAGAATTGCACCTATGTGGCAGAAGGACCATTTTAGTTTTGCTTAGTCTCTACAATAATGGCATGCCCAGAACACTGTAGGAATGCTGGACGATGAGTAGGAAGGCAGAGCTATTACCTTCAAGCTGTAGATGCACATTGTTTATATTCTCTTGACATATTATCTCTGCTCATATTGAAAGTGCTTGCATCTTTCAGAGACTAGAGCTTAAAATTTTAATATATGTTTTTAAATATTAACAGGGTTATTTTGACTTTAATTTTTAAATGAACCATTAGCACAATCCTGAACTTGACAGAAGATGAAGTCAATGTAAAACAAAAGCAAATTCATTCCTTCTACGTCTTGTCACTTGACTGCCACATCTTTAACTTGTCTTTCATACATATGCCCATGCAAATATGGAGATTCATTTCCAGAGATGAGTCTATTTTCCATTAAGAAATTGCCTGTGAGAAAAATCCTGTTTGAGGCCTTAAGAAATACCTTCTCTGGCTTTGTTTTGGTTTATGTTATTTACATTAAATGGTGACTTTTATCATTAACTCATTTTACAAGCTGGTTCCTGTCTTGCACTTTGAGTAATAGCAGGGAATAGCACATAGACAAGAGGCAAATTGGTGAAAGGCAGGAGAAAGATTTCCCTTTTTGGGCAAAAGGGCTGAACAGTTGTTTGCTGGGAAAACATAACCCAAGGAAAGTGTAAAAAATCCCAAATGCTTAAACAGTAATGAATTTTCAGCACTCTGGTACGTAGCAAATTACCAGGATTTCCTGCTTTATGACTATTTTGCTCTTAGTGAACATTTACTTCACAGGTTCAGTCCTGCAGGACGGTGCTCAGTGCTTCCTTGTTACCCTGGAGGACGGCCCCATGAAAGCAGTGGTTTCATGAAGTTGCTTCTCACAAACGGAACAACACGCGGTTTTGCTTCTACAATTGCAGAAAATTTAAAAACCGAAGGACTAAGTAGTATTTGTGTGAGTGTATCCCATATGCCACCCTCTGTAGCGCACAGTTTAGAGGTCTCAAAAAAGCACTGTATTTGGAGCGTTCAACAGTTTTCTTTAAAAACCAAACCCATATTCCCACTCCCAAATCTATTGTTTGACCCGTGCAACATCCGTCCTTTATTGAGTCTGCATCTCCTTTGAAATCTCCGGAAAGCAAGTAACATGCTGTTGCAATGCAAAGGGAAATCCTTCCCAACGGCTACTACGCTGTAGGAACACAAACACTGGTGTTATCTGATTTTGTAGGTGTACAGAATTACTTTAGCATACAAATAGGGTAAAGGAAATAACCTGGTTTAAGTTGATGAGAATTTTGGCTTCCATTGAGACAGACCTGAAGCTAAATATTATATCGATGTCTTAAATACCAGAGTCTGAGTAAACTTGATGGTGACAACAAAAATATTGTCGGGGAAGAGGTAGAGAAGTTGCTTATTCACAGATTTTGTTGCTTAATTTAATGAAGAAATTTGGGATCCAGTTTTCTTTGATACTGCAACATTTAGCAGAGTTGGGTCACGGTAAGCTGAAATGTCACTATCACACTTGAGAGTTGGCAACATTTGTGGTACGAATTTGAATACTCACGTGATTTTTTAGTGGTGACATTTACCGGGGTGCTAGAGGGCCCCGTCCCTGCAGTGTTGTAAGCTCGAACTGTTGCAAAATACACTGTGTTAGCTTTTAGTCCTGTGATATTTTTGGCTGTAACGTTCCCCTTGACTCTGACTTTACCAGCTGTGCTTTCCTTGGGATCATCAGTCCAATATAGAACCTGAAAAGCGAGAACAAAGAGTAGGCAATTCGCTGGTTTTCATCAATTACAGATTTGGCTAGAAAGCAGGCATGCTGACAATGAAGATTTCAAGGAATACAAGATTTTTTGTACTCAAAACTAGCAGGAAATAAACCCAAGCATGAATATTTATAGAGAAGAAATAAAATTTCGGAGACTGAACACCAATTAAGGAAGTAAATTAAATCCTTAACTTCATAGTTGTCCAAAAGGAAACCTTTGAAAAGGTGAGAAATTTTAAAAGCTTTTTTGGTTTTATGGTTTGAGCAGATTTGAAGAAAACTTTAAAAGATGCAAAGAAACATTTATCTCAGTCATCTAAGAGGGTTTTTTAATTATTTTGTATCCTGCCTCTAGTTTTGATTCGGTGACAGGTATTTAGACCTGTTTTTTTTTCAGTGAGTAATTGATTTAGGAAGGTTTATGTACTGTGCATGACTCCTGTTATCTTCATTTATGTATTTGTAGTGATAAGACAGAATTTAAAGTGTTTCTGACTTGCTTTAATCAAAATAAAAATTTCACTGTGCGAGTGAAAAGCCCAGGAATCCTATCTGAGGTTACTTCGAAGTACCCCAGTTACGAATACAAATTTCTACTGGCCCCCCCTTTCTGCTGGGGGCACCACTGGTCTGTCCTGCGGGTGTCAGGCGCAGCTGACGCTGGGTTTCTGCTCCCGCCGGCTGCTGGAGATGAGAGCGGAGCCAGAAGCAGTGCAGCTGCCTGAGTGCCACCGGGCTCTGGCAGCACCCGTGGGTGCTCGCAGCTCCCCCTGCTCAGACCCTGAAGCGCCTGGCCCTGGAGCTGGCCCTGGACCTGGTGCCGTGACACCAGCAAGACCCCAGTGCCCAGGGCAAAACCCCTGTCAGTCATTAGTGAATGAGCGGGTGCTCGCTACAGAGAGCCTCCAGTTGTGCCAGGAGGCGTTTAGATGGGATAGCAGGGAAAATCTCCTCACTGAAAGGGTTGCCAAGCACTGGAACAGGCTGCCCAGGGAAGTGGTTGAGTCACCATCCCTGGAGATATTTAAAAGAGGCGTAGATGTGGCACTTAGGGACGTGGTTTAGTGGTGGACTCGGCAGTATTAGGTTTATGGCTGGACCTGGTGATCTTAAAGGTCTTTTCCAACCCCAATGATTCTATGATCCTGCGATTCTATGAGGAGTGAGAAGCCAAAAGCCTTTCAAATACCCTGCAGCGCAAGCTTTGGTTAGCCATGAAGCGCAGTTATCCTGGTTTCTTCTGTAAGCAATGCTATGGGGTCATGTGCGTGCCCCCAAACTATCAAGTACCCGTCATGCTCAGATAGCGTTACAGCTGGGTAAGAGGAGGGTGGATCAGCTTTGTGAGTCTTGTTATAGTAGCCATCACGAATGATTAGTCTTGAAGTTTTAATTTACAAAAAGTCTGGGACAGACCTGCAGTCCTGGTCTGTAAACGCTTGTGATTATCTCCGGTGAAATGTTGCTAATGAGAGTCAGCGAAGAGCTTCGTTGCCTGTTGACTTGGAAGGAAGGGAGGAGGAACCAGAATACAAATGTGGTCAGGAAAGGGACATCTGTAAGGTGTCAGGCACCAGCACCAGCTGTCTCACCTCATAGCCCAGCACCCTGCCCGAGTGCCTGTTCCACGCGATGGGCTGCCAGGAGACCTCCACCTCCGCTGCCGAAATGCTCAGTGCTGAAGCCCCCGCTGGTGCTATCTGCGGCTCTGGGTGATGGGAGAAAACACAGCGGGTGGAACATTTGTGTTATCGAAAGGGTGTTGTGTCAGGAACTGGGGGAGATTCAAGGAAAAAAAGGAAGAGATTCTGGGGGGAAGCAGCAGACAGAGGCTCGGGAAACCTGGTGTGGATCACGAGCTTTACTGCCCATTTGTTGTGGAACGTCAACAAAACCTGCTTTCAAAATTAGTCATTACCCATAACCTGGGACACATTTTCAGAGATCAGCTGCACTGAGTGGTCTGAAAAGCTAGACCCTCCTGAGAGCTACACTTTTGAATGTCTCTTGATTTTCCCAGCCCACTCAGCAGGAGCTCCTTGGGGACAAATAAGTTGAAACATGCTGTCTACTGAAAGCGATTCTGAAAATCTGCCCTGTTTTTTTTTTTTTTTACTTCAGTTTCCCATCTTCTGTCTCGTGTCTCTTGTCAATCTTCAATGAGCAGCTTTGAGCAGACTCCTTAATATCCCTGTGGAGGTCTGTCTGCTCATATCTGGGACCTATTGATGCTACACAACCGTTACTAATAAGAATAACATGCGTTACCGTCTTCTCCGGAGTAGACAATGGATATGGAGCTCAGGGTCCCTTCGCCTTCGTTGTTATAGACACCAACTTTCACTTCGAAAGGAGAGAGAGGTGTAATGCTTTCGTTCCTATAAACGTATTTACTTGCTTCCACTGAAGCCACCACTGCTTTTGTCCAGGTTGTTGAGCCAAGAGGACGGAACATAACGATGTAGCCAAAACCTTCCCCGTTTTGTAGTTCTTCTGGAACTGGCTGTAGTGACAAGGCAGTCAGTCAATAAGCGTTTGCAAGTATACACTGTTTTAATTGAATCTTCGTTCTTTGAGTATATTTTAGTGGTATTGATTTAGTTGACTGTGCCTTAGAGAAGATAATAATGTTTGCTCCATCAGTCAATGTAATATTGAAATAAAAATCAAAATAATAAATCTATTGAGGCAATCAATTTAGAAACAAAAGGTCTGATCAGCTCCATTAAAGTTATTCTCTTTCAGGCATGAAGTTTTCAAAATTAAAAGCATTTCATTCAGTACAGGTTGTAGATGATTTTTTTTTTCCCCAAGGGGCATCGAAATGCTAATTTAAAATAAATTATTTGTAAAGAAAAAGGAGAGTTGGGAAAGGAGCAAATGTATACTCAGAAGCGTGTGTCAGCTGTCTAATTGCCTGCATATGAATACAGAGCGTACGGGGGTTTTTTTTAGCACAACTGAAAGTCTCAAGTGCATGAACATATTTCAGTTTGCTTAGAACAGGAAAGTTACTGCAAGTCAACATGGTAAAATCAATGTTTCTATTAACAAAATCTCATGTCAAGCTGAACAGGTAATTACATCAGCATTGAATCCAGCGTGAACTTTTTTGTTTTCATGGGGTAGAAACACTTCTACGTTGGCTTCTCCAAGCGAGAAAACATTTATGAAACAAGAAAAGTTCAGTAGTACACGGAGGAAGGAAGCGTTTCTCAGCAAAACATCATTTCTTTTAGATGCTTACATGAAAGTGAGGTGCATGGAAAAGCAGATGTGGAAAATGGTGCAAAAAGAGAGAGAAATACATAGGGGCAGAACTGCCGCCCCTGTGATCGCTCCCGGCTCAAATCTCCTCTGCTGCAGAGAAGCTCCTGGGAGCACTAACAGTGCAAGAAGATGGGAGGAAAAAAAAATCGGGAAGTACATCAGGAGATTTCAGGGCGCTTATTTTATTCTTTTCTTCATAAATTCCTTCTAATTCTAATAATAAACCTGGCCTGGCATATATAACAAATGTGTCTTTCCCTAAGTGTTTTACAAACACTAATTCCCCAATATTCCCTCTTCTATCCCTTTTCCAGTCCTGAGAGAGTTAAGTGTGAGGGGTGATGGTGCACTGGGGATTTAAAAGAGTTCAAGTTATTTTCTAGAGTATTTAATTTGTCTTTGAGGATACTGTGACCTGAGATTTAATCAAGATCAAGATGTTTAGTGAGTTCATCACAGAAAGCTGGAGAGTTGTGTTCAGTGTTGTTAGCTTGGCATAATTAGTATTTCTTCTGACTATTTTTCAGGACATGCTATGGAGTCCAACAGAATAATTTGATTGAGATCTCTCAGGTTGTTTTCAGTTTTCGTGTTCTGCTCCCAAAGAGTAGATCAGTAGAGGAGAAAATGAAAAAAAAAAAAGAGCGGAAGATGCATGTGGATGAAAACTTACTTCAGTAAAAGTGAAGTTTCACTCTGTTTGGCGCATGGAGAGGGGAAGGCATTGGCAATATTATTTATCTAGTGCTTTTTTTTTTTCTTTTGACCTCATTTTTTTTCTTACCACCTCCCTTCCTCCCCCAAAAGGCTGGTTAAATGGCACAGCTTTTTAGTGTACAAGAGAACACAGGTAACTCACTCAGCTGTTGAATAACATCACTTTTAGTTTAGTTTAATTACTTTTCCTTTCCTTCAAACTGTATACCGGAGCTTGGTTCTTTCTTTGGAAAAAACATGAAGTCAAGGGAGAGATTAGACTGCTTTCCTTGCTTAAGCTGAACTAGAAATCTTGTCTTTTTTTTTTTTTTTTTCATGAAGAAATGTTTTCCAGAACTTACAAAGGGAGCAGCGTCTTTTTAGAAGCCCAGTCCCAAATTAGGAGCTACACAGAAGTCATCTTGTGCAGCCTCTGAGACAGTCACACCTGATAGTAGGGTACGTGGCAAGGCTGCCCGGCCCCATGCTGGTGGCATGGGGTAGCTCCTACTTCAGTCAGATGTCCTCAAAGCCAGAAGAAAGATTTAATTAGGTGGGTCACATCAACTTCATACGTGTTTTTCAGCAGCAATGAGAAACCCAGAAGCTGGGAGCTGTGTTTTGGGGAGTTTTTTTCCATGGGGGCTGGAGCCCCAGCCAAGCACCGGCCCCGTCACCACACAGGCTTTGCAGGACGCTGCCTGCCTTCCGCGGGGAGGCTGCTGGGTGGCTGGAGGAGGAGGAGGAGGGCTCCTTCCCACAACACTTTCTTTCCGCTCTGTGGAATGACCTGCGCTCACCCATTGCAACTTGCACTGTGGTATTAACTGTGCTGAAAATGTATATTCTCTCCTCTCGCTGGAGTGCTGGAGAATTAAAGGGCTCATCTCCTTTAACGCATAATAGGATATGTCTTGTCAGCACAGTGTTCCAGAATGAAAAACTTGTAAACAAAAGTATGAAAAATGTTAATGCAGAAAATGGCCAAGCAGATTAGTGTGTTAAGCACCTCCTGTACAATGGAGATAAGAGGGTTATACAGACTTCTAAACATCTTTATAACATGCCTCTTAAACTGTTTATTTTTATAAATTGTTCGCTGTAACACAGAAAACTTGCTGTATATCTTACAGGCTGTTTTCTCTGCCGGTGCAGGATGAAATCCAGGCTCAGCCAAAGCCAATGACCAAATGCCTTTGGATTTCAGCAGGGCTGTGATTTCACCCGTGGACTCTTCCCTATTAGACAGCTTAGGTTAATTGAGCTAACGATTACCTCCCATGTGATGACCAGCTCAGAACGGCTCCCTCCTCCTCCGCTGATGTTTGTCGGTGCCACGACAGGAGCTGGAGAAGAAAAGATGTTGATGCTTGCAACGACCCACCGCTACTGCCGGGGGTCTTGTCGGCTGGCTGGTTAGAATCGCTCGTGGGCAGCTACTCTGCCTTTCGACACGTAGGACAGGGACTGCATTATATGACGGTACATTTTAAATGAACTGAAATGATGTTTACACGTTTTCAAGTTTATAAGGCTGAAGCCACAGATGTATTTGATACATGAGTACCCTGGTTCAAAAAATTAATTAAAGAAGCTAGTAGCATCAAGTATCTGACATTATTATGCCTCATCAACTAATTGGCAAAATGATTTTCCATTCAGACTGTAGCTGCAACAGTACTGATTTACTAATTATGCATTTGTTCAGTAAACATGTTGTTGGAGCAATATATTAATTTTTTTAATTGGCTGCATGCTTTTCTTAGGAAATTCAAAAGTCTTAATTTGATTTTCTCCTTCTCCCAACACTAGAAGTGTCCAAAAGTTCATTGATTAGAGCTTGATTTCCCCAGCATTGCTACAGGTGTGTGGTGCTATAGGTACAAGGGGGAGGTCAAGCAACATGCTGATGTTCCAGGCTGAAGGGGCTTCTCATTACTCAAATGGTTCTTGGTGGAAAAGCAAGGAGAATGTCAGCATTTCTTGCCTCTTACTCTATACTTCCATGAACTTGCCTGCCTCATTGGCCTCTAAATATTGTCAGTTTTGGGGAACTGGTTTGTGATGTAACGGATGGAATTTAGACAGATCAGCCTTGCTGTTATTGTGTAGTTCACTGTAGACCTACTTGCAAGGATGGTATCATGCTCCTTTTCTGCTGCTGGAGACTGAGGCAGAAAACCCCTAGAAGAAGGCGTTTGTCCTGTTTGCCATCTCCAAACCCTGGGTACTATTTTTGGAAATTTCAAGATTGTTTTGTCGTTCTCTTCACTGTCCCTGCCCATGGCAGGGGGCTTGGACTAGATGATCTTTAAGGTCTCTTGCAACCCAAACCGCTCTATGATTCTATGATTCATTGTCTGAAAATAGGATGAGTCGAGACAGGGCTGGACATGGGCAGCACAGTTACATCTCGGATGGTTTTTCAGAGATTTTGGCAAGTTTTGCCACATCCGCCTGCCCTTCCCCATGTCTTAGACCCAGCGTTAGCCCAGCTCTAGTAGAGGCAATAAAGGCCGTAGCCCTTTAGGTCCACAGAAATTCCTGTGAGCCCACTATCACTTCTAGATTCCAGTCTGCATATAAAGCTTTATCTGATTTCATCCTCTCTAGAAATGTAGAAATTTTGTGATAATTCTGTTGAGCAGTCAGAAGAGTGAGTGCAAGTGCGAACGGACTAGGCTTTTTTGGGGAGTTTAGCATAGGTATTCAATTTCGTCATTCACAATCAATGTCTTTGTGCACATCAGGGGTAAATAATCATAAGACTGAAAAGAACAGCATTAAAGGAAAAAATGACAAAACAGACTTTCCAGCCTGGTATTTCACTGTTTCATGAACCAGTTGATGCTCAATTAGCTCGTGTGTTAAATGTGTTCAGTACTTACTACATTTGCATGGGGAAAAAATTTGTACTACTGCTCAGCAGAGCCTCAACTGGGTCATAGTTGAGAAACAGATGAAAATTTACAGCTGAGTGCACCAACAGAGGCTCAATTAATTCTCAGCTCCATTTTAATGAAATGAACAGTGGCTCATTTGCATCCACAAATCTACTAATGCTCAGATTTCAGCTGGCAAAATGGCCATTACGGCAGCGAAGTTCAAATTCACCCTTTCATGGCCAACCTTTTGCTGTCCACACTGTCACAGTGCTTTCAGTTTTCTATTCTGATTAAAAAAAAAAAAAGAAAAAGATAAGCTGTTACATCTCCCACTGCGCAGCAGTGTTTCGAGACAGAATGATTTACAGCGGTGAAGGGGTTAAGCAACTAAAACCTGAAGTGAGTCTTTCTATTCCTTTTGTTAAGCTTCAGACAGTGCTACTCTGTAAGGAAATAACGTTCCTTGTGCTATTGCCAGGACCAATAATATTAATTCCATTGTTTCTTGTGAATCCCTCTAATTAAAAAATTGCTTTAAAAGGTGAAAGCTTTTACTGGCTGGAGAGGTGGTTTTGAATATCACACTTTATAAAGCCCCACAGTGGCAACAGCAAGAAAGACCTTCTCAAGACTAACTTTGACTTCATGATCAATCATGTAACGGAGAAGATATATCTGTGATACTCTGCTGGGAAATTTAGAAAATCTGGCCTCTCTCTGGCTCCAGCTTTTCTTTAGCCTTCTCTTTTCACCTTGCTCATTACTCCTTGCATGTGAACCCTTCCTGTGGTTCTGCTGGAGGCGAGGGTCATGTACCGCTCGGGCATGCAGCCCCCAGGCAGGGTCAGCGCATCTTCCCAGGCTGGAGGCTGTCGGGCTCTTCCCTTTGCTTGGGAGCAGCCTGCAATCTGCTTTACTACCGCCCTGGCCAGGCGGTCCTGACTGCTGATAGGACTCGTTTGATGTCTCTCTGCACCTGGAAAGCTGACGAAATCTATCAGAATTGGTGATCTAATGACCGAATAGATTTTTCTGGCATCAATACTCAGTATAACTTTTTGCTTCAGCAATAGGAAGCAGAACTTACTAGATTTAAATCAACCGATTTAATATATTTTGAAGTCATTCTGCCTTGAGACAAATACTGTAGGTATTCTGAGAGACAAATGGATCCTCCTTTCTAAGGATATATGCGTTTTCTGCTGTATGATGTACAGTACTGTATTTTGAGTTCTGTCTTGAAATGCAGCTTGCCAAACTTCAGAGCTTGGCAAATGAGATAAACAGAGAAGTGAAAGTGGACTGTAAAAGCTGCTTTCATTTTACTGCTTTCTGTCCTATAAATACTGATTTTATAGGCAGGAGAGAGTTGATAAGCAGGGGGCTGGGAGAAACGTAAAATACCCGAAAGGTTTGGGCTTCAAATAAATTGTGCCAAACTGAGTAGGTCAAAGGACTGACAGTGTCGGTCATCCAAGAATGAGTCTTCTTCTTATGAGGTTCAAAGTCCCAGAGGATAAATGTGTAAAGGTTAGACAGACAGATAGTAAGGATCCTGCCCTCGAGTCAGTGGAAGCTATTAGTTTCACTGGGCTTCGGATGCTGTAATTTATTTCCTCCAGTTAAAGCCAATATCCTGCCCCTACTGATGCTCAGATATCAAACACCCTCCGCAGCAAAGGCAGGACATGCTTGTGGTAGGATGTGCCACAGAGCTGGCTGTAGCATTTCCTATGCAAGTCCCTGAGCGGGGTATAAACGCGGTTATAACTGGAAGAAAACAAACATCACTCCCCAATCGCTTCAATGAAAGGTTGTGCTCAGGCGTGTGGACTAGGTGTATTTCGGGCCACAGCAAAGGGAGGAAGCGTGGGCCAGCTCCAGCCTTTGTGGCCAGCCCAGGTGGTCTCCAAACCGGAGAGCAAAGCGTGCGGTGCCTCAATCATGTCCGAGCACCGCTTGCACGGGCAGTGCAGTTCTGCTGTCATGAAGCCATGGCAGCCACAGGCTAAAATGCCAGGCAGGTACGTAAGTAACCCTGTAGGAGTGAGTGGCTCTGCTGCAGTGAAGTTCTCAGAGCTGGGAGCTGGCAACAAGTCTGTGTGGGAAAAACGGACAGAAACTTAGGGACTTACCTGCTGCTTTAGTTTTCAGTAGAGCTGACGGTCGGCTCGGCTCCCCAATTCCAACACTGTTGCTGGCGACCACACGAAACTCGTACTCAACCCAAGGGCTTAAGTCAACCACTGTTGCCTTGTGAGTCCTACCATTAACCACTTCAGGAACTAAAAGCAAAGTAAACATGTCAATGATGGTGTATTTTTGGAATAATTAATGGTGTGTGCAATTTAATGTTATATGTAAAATCAGAAGGCAACTTTCAAATTGCTCACCTGTTGAAACCGCCTGCCATCCAACCGAGAAAGGAGTCCTCGTCTGAACACTGTAGATCTGGACTGGACTATTATTATCTATTCCAGACTTCCAGGATAACACAGCAGTAGTGCTAGAAATATGTTCAACTTTAACATCTTCTGGTGGACCTGGGGGGCCTAATATGATTAGCATTTTAAGATGAAGGCATTAGGAAGAGAAGATTGGTTGCTGGAATGGGTTGGGCAACTCTTACTTTCTCAAGTCAGTGGAATTATTCATGACGCTGCAGTTTCATACAAGTGGCACAATCTCTAAATGATGGCTTCATGCCTGTATTGCGTTTTTCTAATTAATGAGGGGGTTTGAGTCAGGAAAATGAATGTCTTTATGTTACTAATATGAAAACGATAAACAAGGGAATGATTTTTTTTTTTTGTCTGACAGTTACCCGACGTGTCTTTTGTTGAACCATCCAATGTTTTCAGAATTCCTACTGAATTGAATCAAAACTGAGGTTTAGAAAGAATGCAAGATGGTGCACTATACACTTTTCTGATTTCCACTAGGGTTTAGAGGTTCTGCTCCCATCACAGCAGTTCTCTTGCTGCTTGCCATAAAAAGGTTAGTTAGTTGAATATTGAAAATAATTTTTCATATTTTCTGAAATTAGTG
Organism: Leptosomus discolor; assembly: GCF_034619465.1. Classification (NCBI taxonomy): domain Eukaryota; kingdom Metazoa; phylum Chordata; class Aves; order Leptosomiformes; family Leptosomidae; genus Leptosomus; species Leptosomus discolor. The sequence goes on from NC_141399.1 coordinate 3,332,228, forward strand.
GAAAGGAACCAGGCCTCTCATTTTTTTCCAGCCTGCACAGCAACCCAGATATGCCCAGACTGACGGCAGTCTGCTGGAAGTGGAGGACTTCCCTATGCCCTGCCCTGTTGACCTGTGTGCCCAGAAGAGTTTGCCTTCCAAAGAGACCGTGGCAGAATTGCACAGATCTCCCTGGGTTAGCTGCGCATTAGGATCATGCTGGCCAGACTCTCAATCCCATTTGGGGGCCCAGGGTACAAGATATATAGCATTTCACTATTGAAATGTTGAATTGATATCCTAGGAATCATTTAAACAACAGCTGATGTTAAGAATTTCTAATTCCTCCAGAAGGTATATGTGTCTACGTTTAACAGACATACCTCTTACAATTATATCTACTGTTGCAGACTGACTGTCTAAAGTTGTTTGTACCATGCACACGTATTTCCCAGAATGATGTAGCTGAATATTTCTTATCATCAAATCCCCAGCAGATTCCTGGAGATACAAAGAAAGTAAACTAATCACTCACAACATGCTTTCCATACTGGACATTTTTATAAATTGCTCAATATTAATAAAAAATTCAGCTTTTAAATTAAAATATTCATAGCTATCATCAGTTTCTTTCATGTGGACATTTTTATTACGGCTTCACAAATAACTCAAGCGCCTTTATGAAATTTAAGAAAGAAAAATAAACGGCTGCAGCCCTTGTAAAGAAACAGTGATTTGCCATGCATAGAAATAGCCAAGGAAGAATTATGATAAATATTTGTGTTGTCTAAAGACTATGGCAAATAGTTTCATTAAGCACTAAGGAGTTCAAGAAACTTACTCTCCCAATTCTTTCAAAGTGATGTATTCCTCTATTAAAATCAATTCTATTGCCATTGAATGACCATGTGAACACCACATCAACAGAGGGGTCATGAGACACCTGGCATGGAAGGACTATGCTTTCTCCAACCGTTACATCCATATTAGATGGCGGAATAGTAATTACGGTCCTCTCTGTGGAGACAAAAAAAAAATCCTTTTTATTAAAATGCTTATAAAAATAGTAGGTCTTGAGTGAGGTTTGTACCATTTGTGAAATGATTTAAAATTGGCCCAAATGTTCCGTAATAAAGAAAATGATCTCTAATACCGTGATGGTTTCAGAACTCTCTTACTCGTGTGTAACCCCTTAGTTTTGCAGTATCAGTACAATGAGCACGCTGTGTGCCTCCGTGAGCGAGCGGATGGCAGAGGCAACGTGCTAAATTAGTCATTTGTTACTTTGTAAAGCCCGTAGTCAATAGATACGATTTCAGCTCAAAAAGTACAGACTTCATTATTAAGACTGTTAAAAATAAGCCCAGGGTTCTTCAAACTTGAAAATCTCTCCTCACAGGAAACTGCAGCAAAAGCAAAATTGCTGTTTGTCTCCGCTTACTTTGTACATTAAGATCCTTAATCTATATTAATGTTAGTGGTAGTTTACTGCACAGTGTTGCTTACGTTACAGCCTCAAGAAGATATCTCCACAGACAGAAAAGCTATTTGTGTCATCTTTTTTAACCCCTTACACTGAGAAACAAACTTGCAGCTCTTATTGAGGGAAGGAGTAGCTCACCGAAGGGGAAAGAAATAGGTTTGTGTGGCTTCACTTTTGGTATGAGTGGCAGATAGATTAGAGATAACAACCACATTGTTGTAAGCAATTCCCTTAAAAAAAGCTTTTGTGCATGAAAGTGTTATAAACCAGTGAGAATTTAGAGACACATGAATAAAATGAGAGCAGAATCTATTCAACAATATCAATATGCTCTGAAAATAATGTCAGAGGAGGAGAAGAAAATTTTCACGAGCTTAACCTTATGTGTAAGAAATGTACTAGAAAGTTCAGGATTTTGGTTTTACCGAGGCCTTGGTTGGGTGTGATAAGGCATCCAGCCCCTCAGCTTCCACACATTTTCATTCAGACTGTCACCGTCATTGCAGTAACTGGTTAATACGTCGGTACAGACAGGCAACATGGGCTGAAGCCTGGAGGGCTTCTTCCCAGCATCTGAGCTGCACTGGATGGGTGGCTGTTGTGGCAGTGGTCAAATAGAAACAAGGTGGAATTTGCATTTTCTGATAGCCTTCTAAAATAAAACTGGATCTCACTAGTTTCAGTGATATACCCACTGCAGGCATCAAGTAGTGTTTTCCAAGGAAAACAGAGAACTTGAGTGATTTTTATTGTTCTAGACAAATTAGGTGGGTTTTTCTGGTATCATTAAGAGAATGTCAGAGGTTCTCACTGTGAGTTAGAGCTCAGACTTGGAACACTTTCTCAGATTTCCCTGCGTACTCTGATTGCTTTTCTCAGCCGTGCAAAACTATCGTTGTGGCAGCTCCATCAGTTTGTCTGAAGTCAAGGACAGCAAAAATGTGAAGGCCTCAGATGACTGTCTTAAAGATACTCGATCATTAGGTTAGAGAAATCTCTTCCTCTCCCTGGAAGCAGTGTGTCAGATGCAATAAATTCCAGATGATTCAAGGGGCATATTCTTTGTTGGCAAAACTCCATGGATTTCAGCACATGCTGGCAAAGAACTTGGCTCCATAAATCTCAAATGAAGTAATTCCATTGTGAAGTACAGGTAACTTTTATAGAATAATTTTGAAAAGTATCTGGGAACTACAGAGAACCTGCACAGTTTTCTTTTCTTGCTTTTCCTTCTGTACTTCTTATTTTCACAGTAGAAATAGAACTGCATGAATAACACTTTGAGGGGAGAAATTCTATTACTTGCAATAATGCTGTATATGTTAAAAGAAGAAAAAAGAAATAATATTCTGATATACATTAAAAATTGGAAAGTTTCTTTCATGATAGCTGGAACTTCTCTTTGCTAGTAGCACGTGGAGAGGCATGATCTTCTGGCCTGATATGGTCCTCCAAATTCATCATCTCTTCCTCTGAAGTCATCCTGTAAGACTCTCTCCTTCCTTAAACATATATACCCTGTGCATCTCTACACTGAGCTTTTAAAGCGAATGAAATATGGCATTGAAGAAGCAGAGTCTTCCCTTGAACCCCACAATCGACCTCAAAATTGGATATTGCTCTGAATGTTTATGACACACTTGCTCCCAGACTCCACTTGGGTTTTGTCTGCTCTGTCTTTAGCTGTGCAGGAGAGATGTCTCCACACATATTCTCTCATAAATGATGCAAAAGGTTACACTTGATTTACAAGAGCGTGTCGAAGGGTCTGGCAAGCCAGCCTGGGCGGTCCCTCATCTTGTGTCGCCCCTGGGCCTGACCTGTGCGGTGGAGCTGGGAGAACCAGGAGCTGGGAACCGGTTCCTCTGAAATTGCTGCAAAGGTCACCTCTGCATCTCCTGTGCGGTGTAACCGCCCCAGGAATGGAGAGGGCTGGCCCTCGCCGGGCTCGTTTACAACGTCGATCATTAGATGGGCAGCAGCATGTTTCCTGAGCCCTCCTTTGGTAAGCTCAGTGTCTGGGTAGGAGTAAAGAGTGTTAGAGAGTCAGCTTCCCAGCCCTCGTGTAGACCCCAAAGACGAAGATGAGCTCCTTGCCGCTGGTGTTTCATCCATCTTGCTTAAAGCTGACTTGGATGTATCTGTTTTGCACCACTTTCTGGTGACAGCCTTTGAATTGAGTATTCTGCTAAAACTCCAAATCAAGGCACTTACACCAGGGATGAAATTCACCTTTTCTGCTTTGGTTCATTCAGCATTAAGAAAATTTTGCGCCAAGACTGAGTTTTCCATGTGTCAAGTACTCCCTGTCCTTCAAATTTCTATTTAAAAGATCTGCCCTTCACGAGACCCACCTCACCTCTACTGCCACAAGACAATGGCACCTCATTTTGTAACTCCTGCTTCTCTATATTGGATAGTTGGTCACCAGCATCAGCGTGTTTTGACTGTTCCACAATGCGCTGTGTACAATTACAGCGTTCTATAAATAAGTAAAATACTATAAATAAAATCAATTTATTTCTAGGAAAAGGTCAAAGTAAGACTAACCAAGAATGATACAAACAAAATTGCATAGAATTTGTAATCAGATTCAACAGCTACATTCTAAAATCCATAGAATACAAATAGAAAACAGTGTCCTGGTCTTTTGTGGAATCATTAAGCCTCCACCAAAGCCTGTTGTCTGTTGTACAGGAGGGGACCATTAGCTCCAGCCGGTTGTGATGAAACTGGCTGGGAATTTTTTGAAACTTTTCTTCATCAGAAGGTTCCAGCAATGTTACGGTTGCCTCATTAGGTCTGTCATGTAATTTCTTGTGTCATGATTTGATCACACGTTCAGAGAAATCAAAAATAAACCGGCTCTAATCCTGTTATAGAGTGTTATTAGAAGGAATAACAATTCCAGAAATCATTCATCTATTAAAACCTGTGGAATGCCTCCTTAGGGAAAAGATAAATATTTCTAATAAACCACATTCTATGGAACCCTCAGTGAACTGGTATTTTGGGGTATCAGAAGATAAGGGTTTCTTCTTATAACACAACAAATCCCAATAACTATGTGCTGTTCGTATTATAAGCAGTCTGCTTTCTTATTGGTATGAACCTATTTGCCTCCACCAAATGAATATTGAAAACTGTCCTTGGGTGAATTATAGTGGGTTTGTGTGTGAGGTGTGGTTTTTCAGTAGCGTTAGCAAAAAAAAATCCATTTTATTATGGTATTGTCATCCTTTTGTATCTCTTATTCTAGCCTGCTCATATCCAGTGATACCACTGATGTAAAGTGGTTCGCTTGTGTGATATTTTCTGCTTCTTTTATGGGGTTGTCTTTAAGACTTCCACCTCAAATACTTTTAAAAGCTTCTTAAAAGCTCTTGGTTCTACATTATCTATCTATCTTGCTTAGCAGCTGCAGACATGCATTATATGGCAAAGCCCATTCCAGAGGAGAAAATAGATAAGATGTTGTGAGTGCTGGAGGTATAATAAAGACTTCTTACACAAAGAATAAACAACTCAATGAGCAGCAATAAACTTAATTTGCACATTAGATATGCTTTTCCAAGTTCTGACATTTCAGTTGAAAATAATGCTGAAGCAATGAGGCCTATAATTGAACAGCCAAAACTTCTCCAGAGGGGAAACAAAAACAAATGTTCCCTGCAAACAAGATCATTTTTATACCATGTTGTTACTCAGTGTTTTAATAAACTTCATAAATGCCAAACAAAATATTTTTTTCATGTTTTAATGTGTTTTTCCCATATTGCTCCATTAGGACGTATGTATGTGATATGTGAAATGGTATATAACCTCGATGAAGACGGAGCCGCCTAAATCCGAAACTTCTTGGTTTATTCATTGCTAGCTGTGCTGTAACATCGCCTCAGATTGCACGTTGCACTGCATCAATGCTAATTGCTCTTTCATAATACGAGTATGAAAAAGCTTTTCGCCACATGCAGTAGGTTAGGGAGGAGGTCATGCCTGCAGGCTCCAGTAACCATTCTGAAGTCATTGAAAACAAGAATATTACGAAAAAAGAGAGTTACAAATTTCATATAATAACGTGCTCTTCTTCTAACTACAGACACCATTATTCTTAGGCGTTTCGCAAAATTGATTCATATGCTTGCTATAATCTCAGAAGTTCCACTTTTTAACTTGTTCTCCTCATTTAAAATCAACAGATGTGGATACTCTTATAAGAAAACATCTGTATTGAAAAGATCGTGTGGGAGCAAAGAGAAAAAAACATACTGTCTTCGGCTTTCCTTCTTTTTTTCCTGTCAGTGATCAAAGATCAGAGCATAGCCTTTTCATATGCTGCACGCAGGAATATCTATACAAACAATATCTCTTTTCATGTTCTTCACCTCTGGACTTGTCCACCTGAGCGATAAGTTTGTACAAATTCTTTTTCACTAATGGAAACAGACCATCCATCAGCACAGAAAAAAACGTGCGGCACAGGACTGCTTTGGACATAACGTACTTTAATGTTTTCCACAATGTATTTAACTGTGTTTCAAAGAAAAGTGAAAAATACTGCAGGGAAAACACCCCCCTGCAGAGCATGACTGGATTTGGACCAGAGCAGTTACACCAGAAGCTCAGCCCTGGAGCAGACAAAGCTTCAGTGTTGGAGAGAAGGAGAATTACAGCAGATGTGACCACTTGATACGACGTGTCTCCTAGCCCGTAACATGATTTTCTGGATGTTTAAACCGATAATCACAGGCTGGCTGTTAGGGAAGTTATTTATACACCTCCGACTAAAGCATCACAACGTCTACAAATAAAACTCCTGGCCTCGCCAAGGTGGTCTGGAAAGCTGAATTAGGTGCTGCAGTTGCCGGTGTTTTCAGCGGGAGGACTCAGACCCCCATCCAAAAGCAACACAGGCTGCTCAATGCGTTGCCTAGCCCAACAGGAGAAGCTGAGCAGAGCCACGTGCCCGAACACTGGCTGTGCCCGCTGGAGCTTCGGCTGACAGCAGGCAAGGACTGTCACCCAAGTGGGATCTTGCACAAAAGGAGCTTTGCTGTGAGCGCCCACCTTCCAGGGCAAGCGGCGCACTGCTCGTACCAACACTGATGGGCACAGACTTGGGCATCCCAAGGACAAAAAGCACATTCTTGCTCATATTCATAAAGCACAAAAGAAAGTACTAAAATACCTTTCACAATCAGGTTCCCTGAATTTCTGGCGACTCCAAACTGGTTTGTTGCTATACAAGTGTACACCCCGGCATCTGATTTGGTGATGTTATAGAGCCTGAGGCTGCCATCCTCTAGTAACATGACCCTGGGGAAAAAAATAACCAAACAAAAGAGAAGAAAAAGAGATTTCTGTTACAGGAACTGGAATAGAAATGCAATGCTACTGCTACTTTTAATATTTAATTGCTTCCATTATCCTTTTTCTCTTCTAGAGCAAGCTGAATATGTATCAGCCAATTTTCACCTCTGCTTATTATTGATTTCTATATTAGGAATGTTATATTGGCATACTGGAGCTGACCATTAACTTATCTAGCTGACTTTCTTGCTGCAAAATCTGGAGTCTCAAGAGCAAGAAGGAAGATCTAACTTGTTACCTAATTGTGCTATATTTTACCATGGGGGGCTTTTTTTTCAGGTCCCAACGCTCCTATGCCATAGTAATGTTGTGTCTGAGACACGCTGCCTGTGCAATTTTGTCAGGATTATTAAAAGATATTAGCAGACAAGCCGAGATGCTGAAATGCCATCTCACAAGCCAAGGAGCCAAATCAAATACATCGCTGTCTCACAGGGCCCTCAAATCACCTTGTTAGTCACTGTTGTTCATGCCAGTTTGCAGAGTATTGAGTAAATTGCATTTAATAGTAATTTCAGGACCACTCCTGGGTTTTATGGACAAAATTAATTTGTAAGCTTGTTCATATGCTTCTTCATGTCAATGAGATACTTTAGAATGTAAGTCAGTACAGAGGTTGGCAGATGTTTTCCTTAGGTAAGCTTTCACTGCATGCCTGGCACCTTTTTGCTTTTACATGCAAGGACAGCACTTCAGGGTTTGGGGATTTGCTTCACAAACGTGCAGAACATGTATCTGTCAAAGGTAGAGAATTTCAAAATGAAAACTGAATGAGGTAAGAGATGAATGTTTGGATGGAAAATAATATTATCCTGTAATGTTTCATTAATGTTATTTCGGTTCTTCCATCCACCTGTTGCGCCTGGTGGATGTTGAAGTTCTTGCCCAATTTTTTTCTGAGTTTAGAAGGAGGACAGTGGGCCGAAAGACATGAAGTTCCTGGAAGATTCATGAAAATCGGGTCAGGGTCTCTATGTACGGCTCTTCTTGCCAGTAAAGCCGCTGCATGAGCACGCTCCTTAGTAGGCATCAGAGAATCTGCACCCAACTGGGTAAGAGCAGCGCTCAAATGCCCCACTTTCTTACATCTGACAAAATCCAGCTGTAGGTCACAAATGCACAGGAAACCAGGCTTCATTCATTCCAGCTCTCACAGAAGCACTGCATTATTTTTTTATATTCCTCTTTTAATTGACATTTAAATCTAATACAAGAATCCTTTTATAAAAAGAAGATATCTAATTCATGCATCACAGCTTGGGTATTTAATATTTATTACTAACAACATAAGATTGGATGATGTAATGAATTATTAAATGAAATGAACAATAACAAGAGCAGAAGTTGAAGCTGGCAGTAGTATCATAGCCATTACATACACAAAAACCATCGTAGTGCCTTGCTGCATTCCACCCCGCTATTTATACGCATGTAGCTATATGCGTAACACACATTAGACCTTGTTCTGCTTCCCATCACACACTCCCAGACTCTCAGCTGATGAAGAGAAGTGCTAGACTTGGGTTTCTGGCACTTCATCCCCCCTCAGTTTCATGTCTCCCACCCTTGTCTGACCTTACCCTGCCATAAGATCTACTCTTGCGCAGGGCAGGGCTGGATTTAGGAATGAGAAGAGCTGAGATGACCCCGTGGTGCCAGGCACCCTGTCACTGGGGTGTGGAGCTGAGCGGGGAAGGGATTTAGGCTTGAATGAAAAATCTTTGTTTCCTTGGCAATAATCTCCAGGTACTGCAGCAGTTGTTGGCATGCAGTTTGTAGTACCATGAGAAAATAAGTTCAGGCTTAACAATCCAATATGAAGCAACAAAGTCCGCTCTTCAATACAATGACGTATCAAATAAATGACATTTTTTGGGTGAGGAAGGATGAATAAGCATGGAAGAACTGAGCCTTGCTGCTGGCTTCACGACGCTGTGCATCAAAACAAGAGACTGTGGGTGCCTCTCTCAGTATGGAGACACACCTGATGATGGTGTTTTAAAGGCAGGTTTAAATATGAAGAAGCATTTGCAAGTATTCCACTACTGCCTCTGCAATTTTCTTTGCATTAATGATGCATTTCTTCACATCAGTTTGCACCAGCCAGGAGAAAATACCCTCATTAGAAATTGCTGGTGATAAAGTAGTTGATTCAATGGACTGGTTAGCTAACATGCAGTGGCTTCATCAAAGTATCAAAAGAGATTCAAGTTTGGATCAGCAAACGTTCATAAATTGGATACCTGAGTAATAAGTCATAACAAGCCACCGGAGTGTCTTTCTCACCATCAAATATTGATGTGCTGTTATTTTTACTGCGGTTGCACCTAAAAGCTGTAGGCACAAATTGGAGTCTAGAAGTGGGCATGAGGCAAAAAAAAAAAGACAATCCCAGTCCCCAAAAGCTTCCAACGTAGGTAAATAGACAGGAAAAAAAGAGTCTGTAGAAATGCAGAATAATCAAGGGGAGAATCTTTGAATGCACAGGCTCTGTGCTTAGCCCCCTATGGATTTCTGGGCTTTTTCACTGCAGTTTAGTCATGTCTCAGGTTTTTTTTTCATGTAGTCTTCATTAGGAACTGAGACCTGAATAATTCCCAGTCTCCTGGTTTATCCACTAGGAGGGGTTTGTACCCACTCAAGAGCTGACGAGGTAATGTTTGATCTGAAGAAATGATGTTCTGGAACAATATTTCAATGGCTGGGCAGGCTGAGGGTGGAACGGCTCTTTCAATGGATCAAAACAGAGCTTAGCAAAAAGAAACCAAGAGCTAATAAAAGCTTCAGAGTTGTTTGAAACAGAGGTCATGTCACCTAAAGACAATTAGGGAGCTAGCAGTAAATAAGATACTCGGGCAGAATTTATGTAAAAGCACAAAGGACTCCAGAGCGATTAGTTAGCGAGGAAGGGAATTAAAGAAAAAAAAAAAACAAGCGAGTAATTTCCAGCTGTACTGAGGTCTGTGTCAGGAGAGGGATGAGGAAGCAGAGCACAGCAGAAGATCAGGATGATGCATTTCAAATGCAAGGGAAAAAAAGGCAATGTGAAATACTGACCCAGTTGCCATGAACACCAAAGTTGCCATAAACTTCCTCAGAGCCGTGACTTTACACCGCGGGTGGGTTCAGAGGGGCTGCACTTTATCCTCTTCCATTTGTCTTTCAAATAAGGGAACTGTGACTCTGAAGGCAATGGGAATATTTCCTTTAATGGGCTTCGGATCAACCTCTAACAAACGATTTCAAAAGAAGCTGTGAAACACACGTCTCACCTGCTGAAAGGTTTGGTGAAAACCGTTACTTTTCACAACATTTTAGACTACATGAAGGCTCTAGATAATAATTAGCGTTTGCATCAGAAGACAAGGTAATTCCAAGTACTGCGACAAGACAGAAAAGTTTAACTTGTCTGATATAATGCAAGTAGAATCTTTTGCCTGCCAGGAAAACTGGACCTCTCTCAGTAAGTAAATGAGTGTCTGTCGAGGGACAAAAAGCGAAAGATCTGATAAATGCATCCCCGCGAAAGAAGGAGGAGAAGGAAGAATGAAATGAGCTACTCGGGACACAGGTGTTCATAAAGCCCTGTGGCAGCAAGGGATTGCTTAAGCATAAGCCCAACTCTAAACCAGCATCTCTGACTTACAAAATGCTTAGATTCTTGTCAGACTAGTGCTGACGCTTATGTTCCTGCCTGAATTACACAGGTGCTATCTCTGGGTAAATAGCTCCATTAAGCAGAGTTGCTATGAGGAAAAGAAGAGATGAAAATCCAGTTCTATAAATCCATACAAAGTTCCTGCACACGAGAGCTAATTAGAAATACCCAGAAATATCACTCCATATGTAGCAAGCCTGGGAACTTGCCCTGCAAAAAGATGGGTATCTTGGATGCGGTTCACTTCATGTGGATCGTAGGAATGGAAACCAGCTCCTAAAGCCCAGTCCAGGGACACGTCTAGCCAATTTTCCATCTGCGGGATGCCCTTGGCAGAGGGTGAGGGCAGGGTAAGGATGCAGCGGCAGGTACCACAGGCCTTTCCCAGCTCCAAGTGACCCGGGGTTTGGATCTGGAGGTAGAGCCTTTCTAGATAGGATGAAATCTGTCTTCAGGAATGTCACGTCTTAAGGCTGGGCTGGCCACTAAACGAATGTCAGGTGCTCTTTATTATCCCCTCTCCCTTCGCAGAAAGGGAAGAGAAACAGAATAAGGGAGAGAGACTTGTGGGTTGGGAAAAAAAGCTAAAACAGCTTCAATGAAACAATAACAATAAAAAGAAAATGTAGCAACATTAATAAGAAAACAATGAAATATATACAAATATACCCAAAACCTTTATCGAACTTTCCCGGTGATGATCCCATCACCACTGCTGCTGCAGGGCAGGCACTGGGAAAATCCCAGACTGGACTCAGCAGCCAACGAGAGCTGGATTCAGAAATGCAGAGGTTGGGGTGGAAGGCAGAGGGATGGATAGAGTCCTTCTCAGACACTGGCTGTAGAAGAAGAGGGCTTGACCCTTGTGATGCCTCAGGTTTATACTGAACATGACGTATATGGAATGGAATACTTGGTCAGATTTGGGTCAGCTCTCCTGTCCGCTCCTCCCTGCAGGTGCGACCTTTTTGCTTAGTTACGGCCCTTTCACTTACAGCACCTCAACGTGGGGCACAAGATTCGGCAGTGACCTTGGTTTCTAGAGGAGCAAGTATAAGCAAGAGCCTTTCTGCATCCCATTCCTTAGACATCCAGCGCTGCTGGGAGCAGACACTGTCTGAAAAAATAATAATAATGCCTTTAATTCCAGAAAGTGCAGACACTTAGAAGAGACTTAGCTGGAAAGTAAAATCCCTGAATGGAGAATTGGGTCTGTGCTAGCTCAAACCAGGACAAGAAATGAATCCAAAGCCATTTGAGCCTCTTCAAGCCTTTAGTCCCGTAACGGTTTGTGAGAAGTTTTCCTGTGGTTTATTTAAGCATCACATAAGCCACGTCCTGTTGTTTGTTTTTAATCTACTCATTCCATTGGATTGATCCACGTCCTTGTCCTCTCTGAGTGACTCCAGAGTACACAAGATAAGCATGATATGCAGAAAGGGAAAACAAACAGCCTGCCCAGGATCTGCTGGAGTCAAAACTCTGCGTAATGTTCAAAAAGAATAGTTTGCAACGTTTCTGCAGAAGACATGAGACTGGGAAGAAGTGAGAGCTCATTAAAATTGTCACACATACTTTTTAAGTAAAGAACTTGAGAAATCAAGCAGGGATGATAGGTACAGCTTTTAATTAACCAGGCCAAACAATCCATCTCCGAAAGTGTTGTCTCATGTGAACAAAAGATTGTTGATGGCTATTTGCTTTGATCTTAAGAGCATGAAAGAATAATATGTATTTAACAAGGCTGATGGAAAAATAAAATCTGAGAAAAGAAAGAGGTGTCAACTCATTAGATTTTAATGTGGAGCAGAGGTAATTTTTGTGCACTGCTGTATTGTTCAGCCAATCTGTTTTAGCGAAAAGTGTGATTTTAATTCATGGATGTGAATCGCATTAATTCAGTACAACAAATGTCTTTGAAATCCCCATCAAAATTGGTTGAGCTGGGTTGGTGTAAAACTGGGGGTGAATCAAACTGACTGCTGCAGATTTCAGCACTGCCAGTAGGGTAGCTATCTCTTCAAGGGCATCAAATAATTCCTTTCAAAATAAAGTAACCCTGATACTTCATGTAAAGATTCACTCTTCTCCTGTCTGCCTCTAACATCAAGTGTCTGACACCTCATAATGTTATTGAAGTGATCATCCTAGCACTGTGCAGATAAAAAGGGAGAATTCTGGATCTGATGAAATCAGAGGCAAAGTAATTTTTATTATCTGAGAATTCCTATTTGAAACCATGTCTTCTCAGCCTCACTTTACTGCTCAAGAGCAAAACCACTCTTGCTTTCAGAGGCTGTGAAAAGAGATATTGTTTATAAATTTCTTCCAACGTGCTGGCACACACTGAGACAATAACTGACTTTTCTAATTTTGCAAAGATTGAGAAGCACGAGAGAGGCTGAATTAAAAAGTACAAGGGGAAGTAAGCGAGGGGCAGAAACATGAGCACAGCTCTCAAGTGGCTCGGAATTGCTGGTGATTTATGCAGTTGGAAATGTGACTGAAGTTTGACTGAGTGAATGAATTGTGCCTGCTGATGACAGCTCTGGTATTTTTGCAAAGGTCCCACTGAGTCCCATCTGAGATCTGACTGTCTGTATTATATGTTAATGATCTTTGTACCTGTTTATCCTATTCTGAGCGTAATTTGTATGCTAATAGCATTGCCATTTAATAAACTATGCTTAAAAGAAGATTTTCCTTATCTGCATGCTGATAGAAATGAGCTTCAGAGTTGAGTGACAATTAAGTGGAAATTGAATAATCTCTCTGTTAACTCCTTGGATCAAAACAAAATTACGCAATCTAGCTGAATAGTCGTATTATTTTAGAAAAAATATTATTAGCAATGATAGAAGGTGACACTATAACACTGTTCCTTGCTAGTTCCTACAATTCTCCTTATGTTCCTGAAAAGCAACATAATTTTTGCACAGAATCTCTGCAATTTGGGACCACAAATATTTATTTTATGTAAATATATACAGACATCTGAACAGAGTTACGCTCCATCACAAAGCTTCCAGAAAAAATAGGGTATTTTCAGGAGACGGTACAGCTTCAACATAAAATAGCAAAAGTTGGTTTGCCCTGTCTTTAATATACTCAACTTCTAATGTGAGACAGATGTTCTTACACGATAACCAAGGAAAAGGTGACAGAAATACCATGTCTGTAGGCATGTGCCTAAATCTATTCCAGCGATACAGCTCCAGACTTGCAGCCAGAGCATACTGGGCAACAGCACCTCTATGTGCATGGGAAAGATGTGCCAACCAAACGAGTTTGGTGATGAAACAAAACCAACAAGCAACATCCAAAAATGTTGCTTGCCATGTTTTAATCCGTTCAGCTTTCTAAATCCTCGTGAGTTTTAAGGTGTTTGTGAGCCTGTGCATCCTCAGTCTGCTGCGTTAAACAAACACACACATTTCTGGTCTTTTCCCACATAGAGATCTTGGTCTCCTGTCATATTTACAAGATATGGCCCGTTTATGGCTCTTCTCTTCCCTGTGTCTGTCCTTGCTCTGTTTCAAATCTGCATCTGAACTAGAGAGGAGAGATGTAGCAGAATCCTGGACTGAGACAGGAGCTGTACCTTAGCATGTCCAGGCAAAGAGAAAGATTTCCTGGTTATTAGTCTACCTTGTGGACAGGACATAATGAAACATCGTATTTATGTAGCCATACGTTGATAAGTCTGAATATTCATAGCAGAAAAAATTAGCGGTAAAGTAGTACACGGAGAAGGAAAGTATGAGGAACCAGACTTTGCGAAATTCTAGGCTGAGAATCCAGATAGAAAAAGAGCTGAATTGCCAAAGAGAAACGTTGCCCATTTTTCTATTTGCCAACTAGTTCTGCTGTTTTTACGAAATCTTTATAACTCGGGTACATCAGAGAAAAGTTCTTTCAGCACAGGATGGTATGCTCACACTACTACTATTCAGTTTAATCCTAACATTAATCATTATTTTTATGATTCAGACATTATTAGGAGTTCAGACACAGCCATTTGTACAACCAAATTCACTCCAGATGTAAAACTAAGCCCTTAATATGGGACTTAAGTAGAATTTAAACAGTACATAAGGCCCTGAATTACCCTCTGCGTGGGAGTTTAATTTGCTTACAGGAATCTTCTTCCCTCTCTGCTTGTCAGAACATATTTCAAAAATAAAAATACAATGAAACCTGCTGTTAACTTTAAAGTATTCTGTATATACAAGCAACTGGCACCAGATACACAGCGTGGTGCTGGCTTGCTGTCAGAAACCCTGGACAGCATGTTCATGTGCGCACACACCCAGAGTAGATAGACGGTGTTGGAGATGAACAGTGTTCATCTGCAGGGATCTCAGCTTCCAGGCTGACGGCTCGTCTTTCAGCTGCATGTGCCCATGCCCTCGTGTCCTCAGCTCTCATCACCTCTAGCTTCTTGTGCCTGGTGGGTGGGCTGCCTGTGGACTTGCAGGAAATGCTGGGGCAATCCTCAGTGGGTTATTGAATTTATGCTTAATTTGAGTGATAGGGACTGTATGTGGTTCGCTGCAGACTTAGACCCACATCCTTGCTCAAAATGTGACAGAGCGCAGACATTTTATGTATTTTTAATGTGTGAGTAATGTTCTACCACTCATGCATGTCCCTTAAGCAGCTCGTCCTTTCACTGAAAATTTGAAAAGATTTTTAGTTCTCATAGAAAAGAAGTAATGAAATAACAGTATTGCTTTGTAATAAAATCCCGCAGCTAAACCAGAGGTGTTAGTACCCTCCTACAAACCCTTCCTGTTGGCCAAGCACTAGCCACATTTTCAAGGTGCTGTTTCTATGCTTTCACTCACATAACCCTTTGTGCTCAAAAATGATCCCAGAAACTCCTCCCTAGAAGACTCTGTTCATCACGCCTACAGCATGACTGGCAACAGCCTGAGCGCCTGTCATGTTAATCGATGTCTTATTGCTCCTTTTTTACATCACCTCCCCAACATATCCTGGTCTATCTGTTGCCCCTAATGTTACTCTTAGGTTGGAAACTTTTGGGATCAGGGATTAGCTTTTATTTGGACAGTGTGTTTTTCATCCAAGACAAGTATTTTTGTATGCTGTGGCAATACACACCGGAATAGCGCAACAGTAATGGTGTGCATGGCAGTACAACTTGGACTAGAAGAGAAGCACAGAAGGTTGCATTCTCTCATTATTTTCTGTGCAAAGTCCTAATTAGGGACCTTGATTCACAGCCTGCTGAAGCCAATGGAAAACCTCCAATGAGATTAGCTGGCTTTGCATCAAATCCTGAACATCAATCAGAATATGGGCATGAAGCAGACCACGAACTGAACTGAAAAGGAGAGAGGGCACAACACTGACAGTCACTGGGGTTTAGTTTATTGCAACTCCATATGAGATGGAAGAGTGACAGATTGCTTGGGACACCTCAGCATGTAGGACGGCCCCGCGGAAAGGCTCGCCTTAACGATGTTCCCAGGAGTTGAGTAGGAACAATTTAAAATTATATTAGAGAGGTGTCAGAGAGAAGGGAAATTGTAATAAATCCAGCATCACGCCGGTTGTCATTCTTTCTTATATGGCAGAACATATGGTTCGTTTGCCTACTTGATGCTCACGCTATCTGATGTGCTAAACACTCTTGCATTAAGTAGTCAGTAATACATGATGAAATTAGGTTTATTGGCTTGTTCCATTATGAAACTCTCTAAGGAGAGAGAAAAGAAAGGAAAAGCCCTTTTCTTATGTCTTCCGCTGCACTAATATTCTCTGTCTGCTGCCTGCCAGCGTTTCGTTGGGTCAGGTAGCAATGGGGGTCCCCTTCTGCCTTCTCATTACGCTGCAGTGGATTGACTTCAAAGGGAAAGGTAACTGAGAAAGAAGAAAGGGGAAAAACAAAGCGAAATAAGCTTAAGAAGAAAAATAAAATATTGTCTTTTTCTTCCCCTCATCTGTGCTCGTTCTTCCTTCTCCTTGTATCTCCCTCCTCGTCTTTCACTCATATGCTTTCCACTCCCCTGCCTTCGCTCTCAGCTTGGGGGAGCAGACAGAAATAACTGGAAATGTGGAGAGCACAAAGAAGGAAAGACTGAAGGTACTTCAGGTCAGTCCGAGGCATTTTCTGGCAAGCCTTTGCCTGTAAAACTTTTCTTACGCCAATACCATTAGCTTTGCTGGATCACCAAACATTTCTTCTCATGTGCACTCACTCTTCAGTGAGCACTGCCGTGTTTTATGTTCCTCCTAGGTTCAATGACACTGTTCAGAATGAAGCATGGGCAAATGCTTGCACACTTATGCCTACAACCAGCACTGAAACCAGAAAAATACCCCTGCTCTTAGCAAATAGATATGCAAGAAACGTATTATAGCTGCCTCCGCTAGTCTTTTGCAATACACTCTTTTGTGCTGCCTCTCATACAGAAACCGAGACCACCGTAATCGGAGCATAAGATATTTTTAGCTAGAGCGTAGAATACTTCGTGCAGCTCTCAGCATTCCCTCAGGAAGGCTGTAATGGTGTTTTTTTTTTTCTGGTGAGCACCGAATATGTAGTAGTAGTGTGGCCTGAGAGATGAAAAACCAAAGCAATTCTATACAGCAATCTCAGGTTTTGTAGGAGTTTTCATATCTTATTATGTAAGTTCATACCAAGCACTGAAAGCAGGCAAGTAAATCCATGCCTTTGATTTCTGTCAATCTATTTGTTAGCAAGGAATGGAACTGAAGTGATTAATCAAATTTAGCAGATGTGGAATCAATTCCATTGGTTCCCTAAGCAAAATTAGAATTTCAACAAGAGATAAGCTTAATTTGTATTCATGTTGACTTACAGCGATAGCATCTAAGAGATCTGGAATTGCTCTGATTGCTGATGCCCACACTTCAAGTGCTCTATTTAAAAACTAAAATAGGAAATGAACTTCTTTACAAGCACACAGACACTGATAAGATGGAAGGGTTAAGGCATATCATCAAAGCTATGCAAAGCTTCTTGTGCTAGAAAAGCAAGAAGGATAAAAATGGAGATACACTTAATCCCGGCTTCAAAAACTAGACTTAAAAAATAAAATAATAGTAATATTAATATCCCATTGCTATTCACCTAGCTGCATTGCTGTAAAAAGCTGGGAATAGAATGGTAAGTGCTGGAATAGCGTAAGAAAATATGTTCTATATGAAACTTGCTCCCAGCATACAAATGTCTATACTACCTTTATCTGCAGGCAGCGGGTGCATAAAGCAGGGTGGCTTGTGGCACTAGGCAGCATGACAAGCAAAGCTTCTCTTTGCCTGTGCTACTCATCTGGTCTGACTTCAATATAGGTAGGATTTTTTATTTTCAGATGCTGTGGAGAGGTTTCATTCCCCCGGCTTTGCTCATCTAAAAGTTAGGCATCTCATTTGAGATGGAGGTGCCTGCCAAGAGAAAGTAAATAACTACCTAAGACTGCATATTGACTTCAGCTAAATAAAAGTTAAGTGACATCAATCTCTTTCTCTGTTAGTAGAGTTGTGCAAATTTTGGAATTTTCAATCCATTTTGTCTTGATTCCTCCCCAAGCGGATTTTTTTTTTTTTTTTTTTTTTTTTTTTTTTAAAGATAATGGATATTCTGGAGGGTTTCGGTACAAACTAAACAAACAGTGTTGACATTCTGGTAATTGAAATGTTTCATTGAAGTTTGTTGAACCGCCCTGACACACTTCTTCTCAAATTGGTTCAAGCTGAAATGCTATTTCACAGTGCAATATGTTTTGTGTGTTGTATTTGATCAGTGGATTAAGGACTTCTTTTTACTGATTAATTGCCTTTTTTTTTTTTTCACTCCCTCTTTCGCTAATTCCAACAGCAGTCACAAGACAGAATTCTTTTCCCAAACGACTAAAAAGTTTAAAATGTGTTAAAATGTTCATGATTTTAGAATCTGACTCTGAACAGCGGAGCAGCAGAAGAAAGGCAGAAGCAGATGGTGGCCACGAATGCTCAGAAGGCTGTTGCAGAATGGTCCTGCCCAGGAGACTGGTGGAGCAATCCAGATGCAACACATGGCTGTGAGCAGACCTAAGCCTTTAATTAACGAAACCTGCTGGTTCCTTGCATTTCGCATGGGAGCAGGAGAATCCCCTTGAGTTTGAGGCTCCAAGGGGCAGCTGTAAGACCTCAGCAGCTACCAGATAATTCCCCCCACCCACAGTGTTAGAAGTCTCTAGTCACAACATCTGCTCAGTTTTCTTTGCATAAGGTTGTTGAAAGACAGCTTTTCATTTCGGTGCTCGATCATTCTCCCATGTTTCCTCTGAGTAACGGCAATAACTTGAGTGCAAAACACCAAAACCAAGTGTGACACAGGAGAGAGAATTTACCACATACAGCAGATTTATTTATGGCAAAGAATCAATTACCATCTTTCACAGAGCTGGGACTGAACTGCGCCCTGCAAGCAAGTCTAGGAGCCAACAAGTATTGGCATATTTTATTGACCCCTAAACATGTTTCTTGTCCAGTCCTCAGAAAACAGTTTAAGTTATGAGTATTTGCTTATTACTGATTATTAATGCATGGAAAGCGCTGTATATGACTAATGCATTCTTTTGGCCTACCTCATTTCTCAGTTTTCCCTCAGCTATCCTCATTTAAATGCTGAGTGGAGTGAATCACATATGTTTATATGCTTTCAGCATAGTGTTTGGGGATCCTCAACCCAATAGCACCCCTCTCTGGTAAATCAAAAGGGGTTCCAATTCCCATTTATTAAAATGTTTCAATCAAAAATAATTTTTATAAAGTTTTCCGTGAGGGTCCTGATCCTGAATCTACTGAAGATGACAACAAGACGTAAATTAGCGATGAGATCAGTGTCTAGACTTTCAAATTTGCTTTATTGAATATATGAATTGTTCCCTTCTACTCTTTCTTTTCCTCACTGGACACATGAGATGAAAGAAGTGAGAAGTGAGGTGAAGAAAACTCCCGCTCCACTTACTGAGAATATATGACACACATGAAAATAGCTCGTATCTGTGTCAAACTCCTCAGGGTGGGATTTCAGACCATGAAGCTTGTTCCTTTTCTTTCTTGCATTTCATTTCTATGTTGAGCTAAAATCCACAGCACATGCCAGGAAAAAGTCACGCATTTGGCAAGGGGCAAACAAGACCTTTTCAAAGAGTTGCCCATTGGACAAAGCAATATTGCTCCCGACAGCCCATTTCTCAAGACTTTGGTCCAAAGAAGGAGGTTAATTGCCCAAAAGAAAACCTGAAGCTGTACTGCTAGGTGATCCAGAGAAGCTGATTGGGGAGATCACGTCAAGAGAGAGCAGGGAACACCAGCTAGGATTAGCCAACTGTGGAATTTCCTTTTGATTCCTCCAGCTGATAACCTTGAATTCCCTCTCTAAGTTGGCCAGTGAGTGAACCAAAGATAAATGCCACTACTCAGGTGGTGAGCCACATGAATGAGGGCAGAGTTTAGCTATTTCTGAACTTTTGGAAGTAGAATACTCAATGGGGAGGGGACATCAAGGCTGGGAACAGTAAGCAGAGCGGGTACAGGTATGTTCAGGCTTAGTTTTACCGTCTAATGTAAAAATGGATTGATTTGGGAATTTTTTGGAGGACTTATGTGTATGCTTCAAATGCAATAAAGTATTTTACATCAATCAGAACATACAAGCTATTGGAAATCCGGGCAACAATGTGTTGCAGAGAAGATGGGAAAGACAAGCGGGGCCGGTGGAAACTGTCTGTGCCCTGAAAAGAGGAGTGAGGACCTTCACGGCTGGGCCAGGACAAGAGGCTCAGAAGGTTACTCTTCAGGCTCAGGAAATGTTAAAATACTTTTCAAATAGCAGGGGCCCAAATACTGCAGCTTCGTAAACTTAAAAAGGCTTTTTAGGCCTTTCTATTTCAGAGGAAATAAAATAAAAAATATTTCATGGTGCTTTTATTGATATGGATAGTCAGTTAATTAGCTCTTCCTAGTTAGCACACGTCTCTTTACATACCTACAAATGATCATTTAATATAAACCAGTGTTATCTTATTGTATTAAGAGCTCAGATGATCAGGGAGAGCAGTGACCATGCACACATGACTATCAGGAGTAAACTGTTGTCATGAGTGAAAGGAAGAAGGTGAAAAAAAGAAAGAATATTCTTTCTCCTTGGGGTAGAATAGGTCTAGTTACACTGTTTCTGTAACAAAAGATTGAATTTATCTAAATCATTCTGAAGAAGCTCTGTGATCTGACTTATTTAGCAATGTGTCCATCACAGATTTGCTGCCAGAACCGTAAGGGATCAGTATTTCCTTTTTTTTTTTTCTGTATTTATAACCCAACCAAACATTTTTTGCAAAAACAGAGCTACTAAAGGAGTCCATAGACATTGTAACTGCTGCACAATAAAATGGGAGCAGAGATAAGGAAAGGTTTAGTTAAAACAGTTAATCTGTATGTGACATGTCAGGGTTTAATCACATACAGAGGGAAAGACAGACCAGATTCCTTCTCTTTCTTGTGAGCAAAGGTACATGTCATTTTAGTACTTTAATTAGCTGTGTACTTTACTTACAGCCAAATAAATCCTTATTTCATTTTCTGTTTTCTGTCATAAAGATCTCTGGAAAAATACTGTGTAGGTGATTTATTTTCTCTTCTTTGAAACTGTGGCCTTAGCTAATTTGTCATTTAATAATCAAAAAGCCTCATAAATTCTACCTTGCACAGTGGACACACTGGTAATAATGTTTTGCACATGGAGAGTCTGAACGCTCTCTCCCTTTGCCTCAGTGTAAATCCTGCTCCTTTTGTTCACAAGCAGCAGAAGGCCTTCTGGAATGCTCAAAAATTACGGCATGCTTATAATTATTGTTAGTAAATTAATATGGGAGCGCAAGTAAATACTGTATGCGGTATGTAAATTTTTTTTGATAAGCAAATCAGATGGGGAATATCAGGGTACTAGAGCCTCAAGATCTAAGCTTGATTCAACAATTTAAATTGTAAGTTTTAAACAGTGCTCTCCTTGCTCCTGTTCTCATCAACGTCGGAAAATCCAGAGATTACCTGTGGCACATTGTATAGTGAGCCTGTTTTCTACAGAGCTGCAGGGATAGGCTGCGCCTCATAGAAATGAGCAGGTGTTTGTGTTGAACAGACCGTACAATCAAAATGCAAATAAAGAATTGACTGAACACTAGTTCAAAAAGTATTTTTCATCATTAGGTGAGCACTTAAATAGAAAATAAAACTGGCATTAGTGAAAGAGGGGAAAGAATCATTGGAAAGTTCTCTATGCGCTGTGGCACGGATTGCTTTCCCCACTTTTTCTGTTTCCTCGTGAGCACTGATGTGAAATACTTGTCAGACTTGCGATTTCTTTCGCATAGACTTCCCCGATTTACTTTTATCTGTATGTTACATTACTGCAGTACGTGATAGGGAAATATTTCTTTGTGTCACAGGTTTGGATAATGTTTTAATGAATGATAATTATTTTAAGTCTTATGGGACCCAGACCAACCTCCTTGACCAACTGGTCCTGGGTGCAAAATCTGGTGTTCAGTTTCCAGAGCTTTATGAATTACTGGTTCTGTTTGCAGTCTTTGAAAGCAATAATGTGATAAAACAGTATTGCTGTTATATTTGTGAACTGAAAGAGATCGTAGAATAATAGAACGCCACGAAATCATAGATGCTGGGAAAGATGACAGTTCTTAGACACTGTTGCCCATTTCATTCTCTGTCAATATTTGTATATGGAAATATCATCACGGCTGTATATTGTGTATACTATTCAAAGCTTACTCAAGCCAGTAAGTCACTTTTGTTTTCATAAGTAAAATAAAATTTAAAAATTAAATTTTGATTTTGATTTTAATAATTACTTTTATTGCTTTACCATTTAATAGACATTAGCATGTAATAATGTAGATGGTTTGTGGCAGCTCACAAACAAGCTGTTAGCCGTGACAGACAAAACGTCGGTAAAACCTTGGCGAAGCCCACGCTACCCCATGCTGGTTGGAGAGGGAGTGCACCAGTGCACTGTGCTCGTCTAGTGCCTAAATCCTGCCTAACCAGAAGAGACAGAGAATACGGAGGCTGATGTAGCTATGGGTTATTGTACAACCTGTACAGCAGCGAAGCAATTATGCCGCAGCCTGGGGGTATATTCCGCCTCCCCGAAGCCTCCACTGATGTCTCCTCCATGAAGCTGATTCACTCAGGCTTTGTGTGTGGTAAACAGTCAGCTCTGATAGCCTTGCGGTGAATTAACTGCTGATGAACACAAACGTATGCAACGTACAATTACCCGTGTGTATTCGGTTTGGCTTTGTTCTCAACCAGCTTTGTATCTGCGGAGCTGTATGGCCACTGCTGAAGACAAACAGGCCTCTGGCATCAAAGTTTTCCATCAATGAGCTGTCAAAAGCAATACTAAGCCAGCTGTGTTTCAGGGATGTTTGAATGTTATTATTAAAACAGAGGACACCCAACAACCCAGCAACTGGTCTATGACGGTACCTTTTGTTCTGGCGCAGAACCTCTGAGCCCTTTCTCCAGTTAATAACTGCTCTGGGAGAAGCGCTTGGTTTACAACCGATTGTAACTTCACCTCCAACTTGAACAACAGACGTTTTTTTCACCGGATTTTTGGAAAAATCGGGTGCTGCAGCTAGAAATAGAGAAGAAAGAAGAGCAGAACAGTGAGCAGCTGACAAGTTACTAAGTGAACTTGCTAAAGTCTTCTCTTCCAGTTACAGAGCAGGTGAATCCAGTAATTGCTTTGCTTTTGAGGTTTCTGCAAAAGTAGCTATATCAAACATGAAAAATGTATTTAAGTACCCAAGAATGGAATTCATTGTATCTTATTTATTATTTATCTTTGTTCACGCTGTTTCTAAACTGTCTGCCGAGGAACTGTCTGCTCTGACAATCCTTCCTGGGCGTTATCTGCAGACTGGGAGAACAGGTCTATGTGCGATGAAGAGTGAGGTTCCTGAGCAGAGCTATGTCAGCAGGATTAAACGTCCCGCTCCTGATCCCAGCCACATGTATTCGTCTGCAGAGAGCATTCGATTACAAACACAGTTTTTCAATGGCTTTCCGTTCATAAACCAACTCTCTTTTCTGAAAATGTGTTTATTTTTCCAGGAATTCTTGGAGAAGGAGAATTCACAAGGCCTGTACAATAGCTAGGTGCTCTTCAAGTCTCTTTTACTGGTTTCACTAGTATTTGGCTGTTGAACAGACTTTATATTTGGATATGTCTAACAGAATACTTTTTATGATATACGAACAAATGCCATTTTATGCACATCTCTGGTAATCATTAATGAGATTACTTGCTACATGTTATTTGTTTTTGTATACATCTTTGCCATATGCTCCATGTTTATAGTTAAAACTATTTTTCTCGCTTTCCAAAATGACTTTTAAAAACTGCAGAATAACTATTAATAACTCAAAATACCAAGTGAGAAACGGCATTCATTAAACTTGTGCGTATGTGATAAAAAAAGACCACACATGGGATTAGATTCTTCCCCCAAACCAGTCATGAAATAAAATAAAAAACCATTGGCACGTGGGTGAAGGGCAAGCAGCAAAGAACTATCAACAGACTTGAACTGCCAGGTGGAATTTATATCTACTCGTTTCTTCATTTCAATTTTTTTCAGCGAGTGTCTAGTTATACTCGGTACCTGCTCATTTCAGGGACTTTTTACTCACCTATCACCCGCAGCTCAGCATTGGCATAAATAGTGTCGTACTTGTTTTCTGCCACACACTGATAGAGGCCAGAGTCTGACATATTCAGCATAGGTATGATAAGAGTTCCGTTTTCTATTTGAATTCTTTCCTGATAAAAGAAAAAACAAGCAAAAAACATTGATAGAGCCAATGAGTGTGCAACCCCAAAGCCTTCTGGCATCACACTGGTGCACCCGCTCACAATTCAGAAGCAGAAATGGTATTTTCTTGGATGAATGCGTCAGAAATACGATGTACAGCTCGGTGACGTGATGGTGGTTATGTTTGCAGACCCCTTAGCTGCAAACTTCTTCAAGCTCTTCAAACTTCTCAAGAACTCCAGGCATAGGAGTCATTGTCTTGGGCAGGTTTGCCCAGATGTTCCAGCTGTGGCTTGTGTTTCTCTGCGTTGCTGAGCTGTGAATCTGAGGGTAGGCTTCACCGTGAAGCAGGAGCAGAAGTAGCTACCGCAGGGCAGGTAGGGCTGCTCCACTCCAGGAGCCTGCAGCATCTTGCATACGGCTCCTGAGCAGCAGCAGCAGCACCCGCAGCCCTGTCTGAGGGCACGGTGAAGCCTGGCCTACCCCCCTCACCCGATTAGATGGACCTGATGATGATGATCTGAGATGATCAGAAAACCTCCACAGGAGGCAGAGGTGCTCAAGTGACAGAAACATTTCGAATGTCATCAGATCACAAGTCACAGAAAAATGATCCGCTGAAAAAGCTCTACTGCAAGGCAACACTTTTAAATTCCTGTTGGGAGCCCAGGGGCAGCTGGGCAGATGAGAGGGAGGGCATGTTCCTCGTGGCTGGAATTTCTACACAGACCACGTTTCTTCGGTGCAGTTCTGCTGAAATAGAGGAAGCTGCGCAGTAGATAAATTCAGACCAGGGCTTGGGGCTTGGTGTATTAAAAGGAGTTTTATTTGCTTTAGTTTGGCAAATAGAAAAAAGCCTGTTTCGTGCTACAAGCATAACTTAAAGATTTTGTGATTTTACTGTTACTAGCCTCTGGAGACAATAATAGCTCCACAGCAAAGTGTAACACTGAGAAGGGGAAGAGAGTATGTTCCCCAAAACAAATCAGTTTGGAAGAAACCCACAACAGGGAATACAAAGTCCATCACCAAATGCAAGTCTGAAACAACAGATATTACTGTCGTTATTACGGTGCTCCTTTCGCCTGGTGCTCCTGCCTCTGGAGCAGTAATGGGAGCGTACATTGTTAGAGGATCCAGCACAGCCTTTGCTGAACGTATACAAGGCTCTAAAAATGTATTGGTGAGCTGCTAAACATATATCACCTAACCGGCTGAGTCGCCACAGACAAGCCAGCGGCACAGCCTGTTGGGGAGGATTCTTCTTGCGGTGCTTGCAGAGGGAGGAGTGTGGACAATGAACCATGGAGCTCTGTTTTCCAGAACTCTGGCTTTTCCTTGGAGGTCTCCCAGCCAAGAGCTGACCCAGTCCAACCTTGTTTAGCTTGGAAATTTGATGAGAGCACAGCCTGCGGTTGTATGGCTGGTGTATTGCAAACTAATTAACAACATTACATTATTTATCCACTGTTAATTTTTTTTTTTTTTCCGAGGCTCTCGCTACAGATATCTTTTGCATACTTAGTTTTACCTTGAGGCTGTTTGCTATCCTCTTGATGCGTTCTATTTTTACAAACAGCCTTTGAATGTAAAACCCCCTTCTGAAGCAACACTTGTGGTTTAGACACATCCCCACCATTCTCTGCTGGCTCTTTTGAGCTATGCAGACAAAGAGAAGAATAAAGCACACCATGTACACAAGCAGGAATAATGCAGAGATGACCAACTAGGTGGTCAGGGAGAAAGGTTTGACAAAGAGTAAACAATATCCTTAGAATCAGCCCCAAGGTGGAAAGTGTCTGGACAGTATTCTTCCTGTGATATTTCCAACAAGCAGGGTGCTGTGACAGACTGAATATTTTATTACACCTCCCTTGTACTTTCACCTCCAAACTATCCGTTTTGCCCATTGAGCAATAACATTCAGCATTTTGTTGCCTGAAGTATTCCATCTACAATGCACTGTAAGTACTGTGAAAATGTTGGTTGAAAATGTGTCTGTAGAGTGTTTTATTCTTTTTTATTGAAACGATGCAATTGAAGAGTGACAGATTCTAAATATCGCTGTCTTCAAAGTGAGAGAAACTGGATAATCTTGCTTAGGGAGAGGTGGCGATGAGTAAAATGATCAGGTTCAGAAAAATTGCAATCCAAGTAAATTCTGGCTGGCCTTCTCGGATGCTAGTTGGGTTCTGTTTAGGACTAATCCAGCCGAAAATCATACGGAAGACTGGACCCCCCTCCAATTGCTTCAAATAAGTACTACTGAGTCAAACAAGTGCTGGTTCTGCAACCCAGCAGGTGCTAATTTGCCCCATA
Organism: Leptosomus discolor; assembly: GCF_034619465.1. NCBI lineage: Eukaryota > Metazoa > Chordata > Aves > Leptosomiformes > Leptosomidae > Leptosomus > Leptosomus discolor. The sequence continues at coordinate 3,358,914 of NC_141399.1, forward strand.
TGCTTTCAAAATTATTCTGTATCTGTTATTGCTAGACAGAAATTAATCACAGTATTATTTTTTCCAGCCAAGTAAAAATGCATTACGGATGAGCCATGCCATTTTGTGCCCGACAGATGCTGAATAGATGCTTAATAAAAAAAGAAAAACTTGGCCTCAGCAGAATGCAAATGCAGCAAAGAGTCTCTTGCCACAGAAGTCATTCTCCATGAGACTGCCAACAACCGAAGACTGGAAGATGGACGTGCCAAAGCTTGGCCACCACAGAAGTAGAATGATACTGCCTGGGAGGAGACAAAGCTGGGTTCTCAGAGACCCATCTATGTAAGTATCTGATCAGGTTTCTTAAATGTTTGAGCTCCAGTTGATTTCCCCTCTCCTCCTGCACTCCTACCACTTGACTACTTCCCTTTCCACTTGGTCCTTCTTCACCCTTTAAGTGAGATTTAACACTTTTTCACTTTTTCCTTGTAACTTTCTATGGTTTTCTTTAGTCATTCCTCCACGTAGCACGAGAAAAGCATTAACCTCAATATTAACTGATTTTCGTAGCTGACCAATTCAGTTAAAGGATTAACACAGCCTAAGAATGGCCATGCTGCGTGAGACCCAAGGTCCATCCAGCCTACAGATTAAGGACAGAAATAGAGGAAAAGTGCAAGTTAAAAGACTGACCATTTTGCTTTGCCAGCTCTGAAATGCTCTTCCACACACAGCCGGTTGGTATCCTACCAACTTCCCAAATTACGGATTACATCTACAATTGTGTTTAGCGTTTCTGGATAGGCCCTTCTCCCACTAACCACAACGGGTATTTTTAAACCCATCCATACCTACTGCCATGTCTTGTAGTAATGAGCTGCTCTGTAAGATAAATCGTATGAAGAAACTGGTGTGTGTATCGCTATATAAACTGGTAACACCATACACTTTCTATAAGATGAACTCCAAGAACCAGGGCTTTGTGTTGCAGTGTTTGTGCTATTCTATTTATTTTGATATTGTAACCTTAAATTTCTGAAAAAAAGGTAATGCCCTGTAAGATGTCATGACGAAATCGTGAAAAAACCCAAAAGACATGCAAGGTAGCAAACAAGGTGATAGGAACCTTACCTCTGATGTGAGCGGCTGGCCGTTTTTTAACCAACTGTAGGAAGGGCTTGGTTTTCCTTTTGCCTTACATTCCCAAAATAAACTGTCATAGAGAGACAGAAAGGCATTTTGGATTTTTTTATCCCATTCAGGGAGTGCTGAAAAGAATATGCAAACCATTTTAAGCAGGAGAAAAATTATTTTGCTGGAGGTATACTGCCATTAATTAATGAACTGAGCAAGGCTAATGAGTATTTGTCCAACACATTCTTCTTATATTGCGAGTGAATTCTGCACAACAATTCCCCAGTGTTAAAGTTCAGGAGTAACTTTGTGAAATCTTAGAGATCAAATGTCTAGTGAGCAGGAATTTCAATTTAGGTAATATTCATTTTTATGGTCAAAATTTGCAGAAGCAGTGATTTTAGATGCCTGAAACTCTGGACATGCTCTCTGAAAGCACCAAGACCCCTGCTTTCTGTAGTCCTCCTCTCAAGGTACTTGGATCTGTATACCAAAAATAGAAATTTCAAAATCATAGGGCAGTAGCTATAATAAAAATCATGGACTGCAAATATTACCCCTCTGCTTTACCCACATACCTGAGACCAGGGGTTCAGACCATGGGTTCTTTGTAATTTACAGCACAAATACCACACAAAGCAATTAAGGTTACTCGGATTAGAACACCACCTTCCGAATACCTGTGGCACATGGACATAAATTCATTGCTGCGTAAAAGCAGAATTTTCAGGAATCACCTATGAGCTCTGTAAACATCCAAGCAAGCACTCAAGGACTGAGCTGAGCAGGAATTAGCTTGAGGCAGGCTGACATTTAGAATATTCGTCAAGATCCTGGTGAGTATGAGACCGAGGGAGAACAACTAACACCTACCTAACCTCGGGACAGACTGAAGGCACATGCAAGTGAAATACTAGGTTGAGTCCCTCTGCCTCTAACATCAGTGGCTGGTGTCTTAACATCCTGTGAAAAATTTTTGTCTGAGTTATTAAATCATACTGCTGTAGTCTCTGTATGCATATGAATATCGATATACACATAGATGTCGTTCTTACATAGAACAATTTAATTTTAGGAAGAGAATCGTCGTCCTTTGAGACCAGCAGAACAAGCTCCTAAAAAAGCCTCCCTCTACAGCATGATCCTGCGGGTACCTCGTGACTCTGCCCCACCAAAGTGCCTCGAGATTTTGTCCAACGTTGGATTAACACAATGCCAACGATCCGCTTCCCAGAATGGGCAAGTATCTGGGATACAGCTCACCGTGCTTAAAAGTGATTCTAATTGCCTGTCATTGTTATTGCTCTCCGAGCCTAAGGCATGGGAGCTGGGTATCATACACAGAGCAGCAGACAGAGTCCAGGAAAGAAACTGTATTCCCTAGAGACAGGCTGCCTACCCAGTAAAACCAGAAAGCAGCACAGAAATGAAGCAAAAGGAAGTCAATTACGTAGATAATACACCAGCCCATTCCTAATATGATAAAAAAAATTTCCTTGCGCAAAAGCTCCGGTGAGTGCTGTTTATATACTTCACTGTGAACAGCTATTAATTAATTTACAAAGCACATTTAATAAGCGCATTGTTTTAGATTGTATTAGCTGATCATAATTTTGTAATTGCCTGTGCTGTTATCAATCATGTCCAGGTAATCTACTGAACTTAATTTTAATGGAACTGCTTGATTGATGTTCTGCAAAAATTAGTGAGCAATGAGAACAAAAATAACCCCTTAAAAGCAAAGAAATAATTAAATATTCAAACCAGCAGCAGACTGCTCTGTTCCTGGCATATATCTTGATATTAGCCGTGGCTGCAGGAGACTGGTAGCTTATCAGCAAAGCCTGCAACTCTTCATTAGAAGAGATTTACTTAAAAAAAAAAAAAAAAATACTTGCCAAGGTCTTCTCAGCAGATGTTAATTGTAGGCTCAGTCTAGCTTCGTGTAATTTTTTCCTGACTGTTACGTTTTTTGCCTTCTCTTTTGAAAGATTTATGAGGTAAAGAAAAGATGTCCCTTCTTGTTCGCGTCAAAATACGTTGCTTTCCCTGGGTGTTAACAATGGGACTAAAGAGCATATAATTCACCTTGGCTATTAGGGACCATCATGTGTGACTGGGATCACAGGAAATTAATGCGTGCGGGAAGGGAAAAGGGAAGGGAGGACAGTTTCACAGAAATATTGTTCTCCACTTTTAGACAAGGAGGAAGGCGAGGGAGGCAGTGGAATGAGCTTCCCCTGCTTTGCCCTCGTCTGTTTACGGAGCAATACAGTTCAGCTAGAATAAGAGGTGAAATAATCTTACACTCCCATGCACCAAAACCTCATGAATCCTTCCCTGATCTGCATCTGGGGCAGCACAGCTTTATGCTGCTCTGAGCTATTGAGAGTAAATCTTTTTGCCTGCCCTGAATGTTTCATGTAAATGTACCAGGGATTTCTTTCTGCCTCGTATTAACCTTTACAACTTCATCATGGCAGAGCCCACATTTTCAATCCGAGTTTTAATGCAAAATATCTTTATTTGCTGAGGATGTAATTCAGGGAAGGTCATTGCAGACCGCCAATCGTTTCTTAACCACCTTAACCTGAACTACATTTCGCATCTCCAGTAAGGGGCTAATAGGCTTCATCTGTGAAATACGTCTGAACACCATCATGCTCTGTAAAAAAAAAATAAATAAATGAAGACATTAATCAGTCTGCTTACCATAGACAAATAATTGACCTCTTGCAATATTACTTCCTCGAATGTTCCCTGCAATGCACTCGTAAGAGCCTTCGTCTTCTTGCTGAACGTCTGGGATTTCAAGAACTCCTTTGGTTTTGTTGTGTTCGATTTTCTTTGTCAATGAGTACCCATCAGACCTCTTCCAGCTAATGCTAGGGACAGGACTAAATAATTATAATTTGTGAGAGAAAGAGAAGAGAGCATTTGTTATAGCGGAAAAAAGACAATGTGAAATCCTTTCGTAAGAGTAACGATATTTAAAAAGAGAGATCCTCTCTGTTTCTAAGCACGACACACAGAGGTTCGTAAGACTGACATTGTACAACCTGTCCAGTTTATGTAGGGGTGCAAGTCCAACAGTGGGACGAAGTCCTCCGTCAAGTCTATGATCACTTCTTAGGCCAATTTGGATTTTCCCTGCAGTAACCCCTACTTAGAGCTCGAACCTGCTTTGAAACACCGTGATGCTGAAGGAATGACTTTGGAAGTCCAAATAAACACCACAGTAGCACTGAATTATTGACTAGTTTTCAGAGCAAACAAATTCCCTGTAGCATTAGAGGTATTTTCACACCTCAAAACAGGAAATATTGGACAAGAATTCAAAGGACCTAAAAATACCACTAAATCTAAGTATAAAAAATGGGAGCTGGGGCAGACAGACAATTGAGCGAGGAAGTGGAAAGCATGAGACATTGAGGCTGAGAGGAGATAGAGACAAAAGAGAATATTTCTTGTTTCATGTTTTCCGTAGCTTTCTATCATTTTAATTTATATTTGGATCAATGTATTCGATACAATAAAAAAATAGTCAAGTGTGAAGGCAGCTATAAATACTTCTTGGATTTCTGGTAATACAGCAACCCATACAAGCCTCACTTTCATGATCTATTATGTCACCAAAACACTTTGAAATATTAATAGTCTTGGATTTCACAGTTGCTTTCTGTTTCTGCAAACTGAAGTAAGCTGCTTTTTCTAAGCAGCCGAGCAGTTACATTTTGAACAGCTTTTTACAGAGGCTTTGGCTGAGTGCTGACTTCTTTTCCATTGGAAGTAAATCGACAGCAAGGACTCGGTACTGAACTTGAAAACATAACTTTCATGGAAATTAGAAGTGCATGTTGCCCTTGTCTGCCAGTCCCCAAGGTCTCTGGCCTGCCGTGCTGACTTACAAAGTATTTATTCCTTTTTAGCAGAGGCTATAACAGCTCACACCTTAAATTATTTAGTCCCTGGTTCAAATCCTCATTTATTGACCAAAGAAATCAAGTCACAAATACGGAATGGACAAATTACATCACACAGGTGAGCTTAGGCCTAACTTCTGCATTTGGAATGAGCGTGGCGATGATGTCCACAAGTTCACCCAGCACCAGGAGAACCAGGACCCGAGGGAAGTGTGAGCACTCAGCGAACAGACTGAGCAGCTGGGCAGGTGTTAGCAGAGTAACTGCAAACATAAAATCAAGCAAAACAGACTACAGACAGGACGGTTTACAGGTAGACCACTCTAACACCCAATGAATAACGATCCCGTAAGTTTGCTTAGTTCTGCACTTAAGCTTGAAAGATGGGACGGGTGCACTGGAAGGCTGTAAACATTTTCCTTGTGCTGGTGGGAGGTCAGCTGGGCAAGAGAGCCTCCAACCTGCCCTTCCCCCTCCTCCGTAAAACAGAAAATCACAGTCCCAAAGCCACAAATTTAACCGAGGGCTCCCTAAGAGCTATTTGAGCAGCGTAAAAGTTTCTCTGGCGACTTTACATTTTCCTTCATGACCGAACTGCCTGCGAAAATGGTTTGGAACTATAAGCAACTTGCTCCACATTTTGGTGTTAGCTCTGCACTGGTACGTGTATGTGTATGGGTAACTCATACACACAAAGTTCTCTCACACAACCCCTCAAATACAGCTGCACAATTTACTACGAATGAGAGAGACTGGGACATGCCAGCCATCGTTAACCGGTGAAACAGCAGGAAAGAGCAACTGACACTTTATTCTTCTATTTCCCATTTTGGTTCAAGACCTACGTAGTTGCTTAAATTCCGAATCTTTTTGGACAACAGTAGTTGTCACCAGCACCTTTATTAATCGCCCTTCCCTATGAGACCAAACCCTGTCGCAGATGCAAACGTGTTTGATATTATTCCTTACTAGGAAAAGAGCTTGCCTGTTTTTCTCAAAGACACTGATTGGTCTGTTGAAAGGTGCTGTCTCCTCCACAAATCTTGCATGGCGTTACTCACGCAGAATTGCTGGAAGCCGAGTTACTCATAGTTATTTGAAAGAAGCGCAGCTCCAGTGCAGAATAGGTCTGTCCCACCATTGCCATGCTGCAGTCAGGAAAACAGCCAGAGGTGTTTTGCAGCCTTGCAGCAGATTGATGCAGACTGTTGACGGCACGAAGGAGAGCGTGGCTGGCTTTTAAAATGCCATGCATACTAAACAGCGGGTGAATAGCTGCTGTATAGCAGAAGCATGCAGTGCATTGAACACCAGAAGCATGTAACTACTGACTTTAGAGGCATCTCTTCTGGATTTATGGGGGTTTTTTTGGTACCACAGAGATTAAAGGAAACTAACAGCCATATGGGAGAAGAAAAACAACAATTAGATGCATTCATTCATGCTCCACTACCTAAAAGCGCTTCATCTAAATATTTCCTATTCTATCAGGCATTTGTTTTCTTTTAGCACTGACTGTTCATGAATAAGGGAAGCCTGCGCTGACACCAAGGCCAGAGGCAGGCCTCTGTGGAAAAAGGCCCCTTCTGTCAACTTGTCAAGTCAAGTTTACCGAGGTTTGAGCTGAAGACGCTCTCCTGTTTTCCTTATTCACACCACACGCTTATAATGACATCCTTGGGGATGTTTTCAAGGCAAAGTCGCCTCATTTTTGGCCAAACACGAGGGGGTTTGAAATGCGCTCCCTCCGATGCGAACTGTAGCAGGATGATGTAAAAACCTCAGAGTTCGGTTCATCAGCTTTGCTGCGTTTAAATGCGTAATTGCGATAAATAGTTAACAGCCCTTTGTTCTCCTGCCAGGGGAGCCTTGCACCAAGTGGCCTAGTTTTATCAGCCGAGGGAATTCATTTGTCAGGACAGCGGCTCCTCGTCAGCCTGAGCTGTAGGTTAAATGAGCGGGCTGCAGGAGCACCGCGGCTCGGCCGCGTGCCGTCAGCCAGAGGAAGGACCTCCCTTATCACAGCAGCTTGAGAAGATCTGTAGTTCTTCGCTGGCTTTGCTGGCGCCTCATTACCATAGGCTTTCCAGCATCTTCCGTCACTGTATTTTGCAGAAGGCAGGTTTTTTGGCTGGGGTTTTTTTGATGTTAGTTTACATTTTTATAACCAAGTCTTTTAACAGCAGCTATTACTACAGGCCATATGAAACCTTTCAAGGCTAAAAAAAAAAACCCCTGAAGTTAGATTTAAAATTTATTTTAATGAATTTGCTTTCTGTAACAAATTATCTATTTTACAAGTTGATTTAAGAAGTGAAACTGTCCTTTAGGTATAGGTAAATGTATACAAAACCTAGTTTAATAAAGATAATCTTGTGAATTTTTACAGGATTGTGCTGCATAACCATATTCTATTGAAGGCCAACACCTGACATTGCTGCATATCGTACCTGCCCATGCAGGTCTGGGGCAGTCCAGCAGGTGGTGGGTCTTGTTTTCATTTAGTCACCACCAATAACCAGATTAAAATGGATAACTGCTTGGGGCAAAAATTTTTAGAATACATAAAGAAAAAATGAGTACACTTTTCAAATTTATTACACTTCATAGACAAAGTCTTGCTTTCACCTGAGTAAATAAGGAAACAGTGCATAAATATGAGAGTGTCTTTGTACATAAATCTGCAGTTTATTTGAAACCTTCAGAGCATCTAGGAGCACTAATTTAATTTATATTCTACCATACAGGCAACAGAATCATAAAACCATAAGTTACTAACTCAGAAAGAAAAGGAGATGGAAAATATTTCCTGGTTGGTGACAAGTCTTGTCACACCAAACACGAAATTAATTTGTCTGCAGCATTACAGCCCACACCAAGATGAAAGTTCCACCTTTTTGTAGCAAAGACTCTGCAGCCGGATGATGCATTGCATCTGTGCCTCATCTTTCGTCCTGTGCATCTGAGGGCACTTCAGAACAAAATTAAATCTACAGCTTCGGTAATGAAGACCATGCCTAGTTAAACAAATGAGACAAAGCGGAGGTTCGAAAGCTGCTATCACATCTGCATCAACTGCTGACACAAGGAAGAACGAGGATCCAAGGGGCATCACAATTAAAGCACTCAGGCTTCTAATCACCCTGATGTATAACTTGGGAAGCAGCAAAGCAGCGAAGTTTTCTGAAACCTGGTGTTGTGTCTCATTGTCCTGGGGTCACAAGCCACTCACCTTAAGTAACATAGGAGACAGTGCTGCTTGCTCATCCCTTAGAGTGCAAATCTTAAGGTATTAGAGCTCTGTTAGGAACGTGGGCTGAAACTTCACTTGTGGTGGCAGAAGTCATTCGTACAGATATGATTTTAGATTCCCATAATTGATCCTTTTATAGCCTCCTGCATAAACTCTTTGAGAACATAGTAGACCAGCCATCTAATGGAGTGAAGCCTGGTATTCTGATGTACGTTTAGTGAGGATGGTTATTTGGACCCCTCTTGTAGCTGTGTGATTATCTACTCACACCAACAGCCTCTAGAAAAACGCTTTCCTGAATACATTTACAGGAATACAGGTCTTCCCATGAAAAAAGCATATTCTGGGTTGAAAGAAATCCTGGTTTATATTATTCACGTATGCTTTTTACAACCTCAGCTGGCAGTGGCCCATCTGCAGGGATTCTGAACAGATTATTTCCCTATATTTGAGAAGAAAATGAAGAAAACCGTAAAACACAGACAGTTTAATAAATGTGTGCACCAGACATGGAAACTACTTTGCTTATTTTCGTTCCAGAAACTATTCTTATTTGTGCAACAGAAAAAAGTTATTTTGGAAGAAATCTAGAGAAAGCAGCAGAGCGACTCAACTGAACATAACCCTTTCTGTGGTGCTCAATCCCCTCAAAGACATAATGAACAATAATTAGGATGTATGGCATGATTAATATAGCTTGATCCAAAACAAGACTTTTAATACTGGCATAGTATTAAACACTGTCAGCTTAATGAATATTAGTGCAGAACGCAAAGCCCTATCCCTTCTATTAAATTGCCACAGGCTGCAGTATTTGAACTAGTCCAGCTACTATTTCATATTTCAATTTTTCTTCTTTTAAAGAGTTAAGGTGTACTTTTTTCCCTGTTTGGATTCCCCATGCCAATCATCAGATAGTTGCATGCTACTTACGTACCTTTTTGCCCAATTGCATTTCCCTCACGGCGAGGGCTGACTTGCTTTTCAAAATCTTCTCTACTATTCATGGTCTCTGTTCTACACAATAGGACTCAGAGCCAAGGGCTGGCCCAAGCCCTGTTGTCTGTTTGGGATCCATCCCTCCAAACCCTCTAAATACTGACCCTTTGTCCCCCTTATATTTATTTTCCTCCAAGCATGCAAGAGTTTGACTGATCTAGAAGCCCATTTGTGAGCGTCAGTCATGATATTTTCGTGTAAAATGCAAAGAGAGAGCTTTGCAACAGAACTACGTGGCATATACCCACCTCTGGGTGTCCCACAGCCTGGCTGAATGAGTGCTGCTTAGGTGGCTTTGAGTTTCTCCCGGGTCAAAAGACATCTCAAAACTCAGCCCTGGCCTCTTGTACTAGCATTTCAAGTGTGGAAGTGCTTTTTTGAGCATACCAAGAGGTATGATTTGCTGTTCCATACAGAAAAGAGATGCTATTTCTCTAAATACCATGAAAGTACTTTCATTTAAGACTTTTGGAGACCAAAACCACAGCAGGTTGCCTATAATCTGCCTTCGGTGTGAAAGATTTCTGCTATTCATAGCATAGAGGTAGTAGCAGCTGACAGCATTGCCTGAACCAGTGGACTAACTGTATGAATGTAGAAAATTATGGATAATGGGAAAGCAGTTCTGAAATCCAAGAGACATAATAACCGTTAGTGCTCGTGGCAGATCAGAGGTATAGCTCAACAAATGTTGAGCTGAATTGATTTTAACATAAACAGACAATAATAGGGGCTAGAGTTTTAGTGGAATTTAGGCATCTAAAGGTGCAGGTGGCCACACTGCTGTATTTATGTGTGCCTGACTACAATTGTAAACAGCAGGAGGCAGGAAACTTTGAGCTCTTAACAATACTGCTAATCACCTACATACCTTTAGAAATCTGGCCTTATCTAATAAGTTAAGAGTATTTCACCTGCAATCTGTTTCCTTTGCTTTATTCACATATAAATGCCAGCTCTGAAATAAAGCTTTTCCACTGATTGACATGTTAGTGAAAATGAGAGAAGAAAGCAGACTCGAAAGCAGTGCAGTTCTGCAAGACATCTCATCTATCAAAAAACCCCAAACTGGAGTAAAGAACCTTTACTCAGAAACAGCTCCTCTCAAACATGTGCCCTAAACTAGATGCACATTAGCAGTGTGAAATAAAAAAAAATCGTGAAAATGGATTTCTGACCGTGGATCACTGGTATTTACACAGTATAATTCCAGGGAAGTATGGCAGCACCAGTTTAAGTTGCAGTCCTATATATGAAGAAGAAAATGTGTATTAAAGCTGCGTTAACCCTCTCAGCCATTCCATTTTCTAAGCACAGCATAGAATGTACTGTGCCTGCTGACAGATTTCATTACCTGTACGTCCACCTATTTTTTTTTCTCCTTAAGATGTTCTGAAATGGCAAAACCTGTGTGCCACACTAACATGACCCATCTTTGCCCCTCCAGTAAGAAGGCGCTGTTTTGTACATATTATTTACTCTTTGAAATGCTTTTCTGCAGTCAACATATCGTTGTTAAATGCTTTCCGTGCAACAGATGGAAATATGAAATGACAACTTGAGATGTAAAGCCTGCACTGACTCACACACAATTAAGGAGGTATTTAAAGAGAAGTAGCTTGACAGCATTTGGAAAGAAAAATCAGCTTTAGCAGGAGTGTTCCAGTCTGGTACTTGTTTTGGGCCAAAAAAATGCATATGCCTTTGAATATGGCTCTGTAGAAATATTCTTCATCCTTAAATAAAAATTAGCCCTAAGATTAGCTTATATAGAAATCTCATGTGAAAGGGAAGGCCATTTCCCGTCTTATTAACTTTTTATTTGCTTTATTTTTCTACTTCCCAGCACAGGTTCCAGAGGAACATTTGATTAATTTGTGCTGTCTGCAAGTCAGGCTTTTAACCTCTGGGAAAGCTCTAAACACTTTAAAAGCTTACAGCCTTAAAACAGATTGTCAAAGTAAACTTAAACTAAATAGAGGTCAACCATCTAAGGTTATTTTAGCTTTTCCAGGGAAAACAGATGCTCATTGGAAAGACTAGTTTTCATAGGCTGGTTACACTAACTCGGTTAACCGTCTGCTCTTTGAATACAGAGCACCCCTTGCTGTTTGAATGCGCCACTGCTTCTGGAAGTGAATACAACAGTGTGAGCAACCTAGGAAAAATAGAGGCTGCCACAAGCCTAATAGATGTGTAGATTTTAGCAGGAAGGTCTGCTGCTAGGGCTTCCCATCGCTTGGGAGAAGAGGGTGCTAAGAGCCGTGGGAATCTGTTAGATCCACTCTAGACAGTCTCCTGTTTCCTCAAGTTTCATTCTTAATGATGCCACGCAGAAAATCATCCCTGTTTGGATGCAGGTCGGATGTGAAAGTGCAGTTACACTGAACGCTGTAACCTGAAGTCGGGTCCCACCTCAGAGTTATCCCCTCAAGGAATACCGTCTTTGTTCCAGTGTTCCCTCCCCTCCCTTCCTCCCCCCCCGCAACCAAATGAGATTCAGTTACGGTTTGGTTTTCTTTCTCATTTCCCTGTGAACACCCTGCACAGAAACAATCAAACCAAGATAAGGTTAAAAAAAAAAAGAAAAAAAAAGGAAATTTTACAAATTCACATTCTGACCAAAAAAAATCCTGCCGTGCAAATTAGGAAGAACCGTCGTTTCTCACTGTAGAACAGTGTGAGAGCCCACATTTTAAGAAAAGATGAAAGTCTTACTTTCCGAGGGCAAAGCATTCCAGTTTAACAGATGAGCCCGTCGCTGCATATGTTGTTTCTGGAAAACGTACTTCGATCTTTGGTTCGTACTCCCCCATCACACCTGTTGAACATCAAAACAGCTAGCACTCCAGGTGAGCCTCAGACCTGTCTAGCACAACAATTTCAGTGTAAAAGAAAGGATGGCATTAATAATGTCAGAGCCTGACGTTCCACCTGTGGCAAGCAACACGTGGGGTCTGTGGAGCAGGCTTGGCCCGCCGGGAGGGATCCAACCCAATGCTGAAAGCTTATGTGAAACCTGTAAGTTCTAGGCATTTGAGAGTTGAAGAGCATGAAGTTGTACAAGTTCTGCACATACAAGTATGTTGCACTTGTGCATTGAGATTTTAGAAATAATTTAGGGTTCCCACCTCTTGTTAAGAGGTGCTGACAAGCAGTGCTTTGATATGGGTCGCCTCACTGAGTGGCCACTTCTCAGGACACTGAATAGATTCGGGGTGCAGGAGGCAATGGTGGAATTTTGTGTCCAAAGTGCTTGTGAAACACTTAAGACTTATTTAAAACATCCAAACCTGAGCTCCAGGCTTGAGAAAGGCTGATGTAACTAGATGCAATGACCACATTTGAAAATCTGGCTGATCATCGGATAAACCACAGATCCATCATCAGTTTAGGGCAGATCCTACAGTGAAAATGAGCTGATTCTTAATTCGTATTTAACAGGAACTTGGCTAATGTTACACGTAGAATTTGCGCTGTTGCCTTAGAGGCTGCCTGTTTAGGACCCAGAGGCCACAAAAGTGGATGGGAGAAGATAAAGAGGCTGATAGAACCAGTCCGAGAAAAGGAATAAAATAGTCAGAAAAGACGTTAAGCATTTACACTCACTGTTTGTACCAAGTTATTAACTTTTGAGCTGTGGAACTATAGCTTTGTTTTGGGTGATCTGATTGAATATCTTGTAAAGCAGCAGTGTCTCATAGCAGAAGTATTATTCTATAATGCACGGTTGAGTTTTACTAACCCTAGAAACACAACTCTATACAGACTTTTGTTACTGGTCGCCGCCACTGCTTTGCAAACAGCACGAGTATAGAGAAATTTAGGTGAGCAAGCTTACAAAACAAACGTCATGTAAAGGTTTCCCAGGTACATATTTCTCCCTGTGAACGTTCAGTTACAAGTGTTGCCAGAAAAGTGTATACGTGCGGGTGAGTTTCTCACCTCGATGACTCAATTTGAAACAGCTTTCTAGATTTGATATTTGAACTACACCTAGTTTATAAATTTAGAAAGCTTTGTCAGACTTAAGTCTCCACACAGGCATCTGTAAGATGAAAAATATTAACATATCATTTCACATTCTCTTGCTATTTTTTCAGTGATATTGAGCTCTGATTTCTTTGCGTGTGTTTACCTCATCATCCCTGTCCTGGCAGTTCAAATCCCATTTCAGTCCAGCAGAAACCGTGGGATGGTGCCACACTGCACAGCTTTTTACTGGGAGCCTGTTACCCATTTCCAATAACTGGAGATTGGACCAGTTAACGTGGTGCTGCCTGCGTTCAGCCCAGCGTGCCCAGATAACTCACCATCGCTGCGGAGCGTGAGGGGAGTGGGTGGCCCCCGGGCGCTTTGCTCGGCTTTGGCGTTGGTGACCACGCAGGTGTAGTTGCCCACATCGGACGGCTCTACTTTGGCAATGTACAGATTCCCCGTTTCTTGTGAAACAAAGCGGCGATTATCTTCCTGAACATATAAAGTATCGTTGTTGAAGATCCACGTATAGGACAAGCCTGGAAAACGTCAGAAACGTATCATGCATCCCCTCTAGTATAATCTGCTTCCCATTAGTGCTTAAGTGCAATATTGCCAGTTGAAAGAACAAGTCAGGTGCAGGGCAAAGCACTGGGGATGCACGAATTAGCAAAGGCAAGGTAAGCGTTGCTTCAGTTTTAAACTCATTTCAAGCCACTTCAGAAGGTCACAAAAGTTTTTGTCCCCTGCTACTTTTCATTTTCCTGCTCAGCCTGTTTTTTAAGTAGGAATGGCAGTGCTGCAATGCCATGAGAAAGCTGGTTTAGTAAATAATTGGTAAATAATTTCTATTTATAACACTTTCCCTCTGAATAACCAGAGAACCAATGTCACAGCTCCTTTCTTCACTCTGAGTATGGAAAAAAGAAACACAGAGCTTTGTCATCAGATTCTTGTGAAGGAGGGAACTCAGCTGCATGCAAATATTTTGGAGATTGTTTAATATTTGATCCTATTGCACATTGGACCCTCCTCCTCATCTTCCATACTCCCATGGTGCTTCTTGTCCTATTCTAACTTCCTAACCCTCCTCCGTTTTCCCCACACAGTTTCACGATACACACCTTAAAAACGTATGTCTATACTCTAAGTGGTGTAAAATGAATTTGACTGTCCCACCCCGGAAGGGTAGATCTCCATGCCAGCTTGCCATCCAAAATGGTTTCTCAAAAGGGCTTTTTGGCCAAGCCTTGTTTCGCTGCCGTCGGTACCGCAGCGAGCGGGCTCAGGGCTCACAACACAGCGTGCTGCCACCCGACAGCCGGAGCAAGGCTGAAATTCTGTCTCCAATAAGGCACAGTAAATCAGAAGTTTCAAAATCTACCAGTTTAGCTTTCCTTAATTAAATGTATAATTCATAAGCTAACAGAGTTCTGCCAACAGCTTCATTTTTACACGTTTCCCCCATCAACAATCCCATTTGACAAAGATTATTTACATTTCTCCCCCCCCCCCCCCCCCAGTTACAACATGGGTACAGTATGGTAATAAGTCTGCAAACTCCAGTAGCTTTGTGGAGTTTTATGTTATCATCTTCTAACATTTTAGGACTCTCATTAAGAATGATGCATCTCCGGGGAGCAATCAATGACACCTTCTATACTTGACTAAATGCTGCAACAGGCTCTGTTTCACTACAGCTTAACGCTAAACTTTTTCCTGATGTATAGTAAACCTAGAAGATGCCACAGTTCCTAAAATACTGCAATACAACACGTGTGTACATAGACATGTGCGTACACACAGAAGAAAAGCGCCGTGTTTTCACATTTGCGTGCCCATGTGCTTTTAGGTACCTGGTTAAAGCATCTGTTTACAGAAGAAAATCTGGAGACAGGGGGGAAGATCAGCCTATAGCTAGATCTAAGGAATGTAGCCATGACCTGATAGGCCTTCCAGAGACAAACGATATACAGACTATGTTCCTGCCTCAGGCACAAAGTTTGGTGACTGTAGTCTGGCCGGAAAAACAGACCAAAGTGACTGGTGTGGGCAAAACTCTGGTTTCAAGTTGTTTTTTTTTTTTGAAGGTCTCTAGCCTGCAAGCAGAGAAAATGCTGAAGATTTGCAGGGTAAATGCTTTAGCCTATGTTCAGTTGACCAGTATGTTGTAAACATGGGATTTCGGTGGAGGAAACACCTCGGATCTGCAGTCTGCTCAGATGTCACAAGAACACCTGAGGGCTGGTGCCCTGCTGTCCCTTTTGGGACAGCTGGAACCCTTACTTTCCTCCCCACACGGACCTACACAAAGGCATATATGGGCTTATGTGCCACAAAACGGCTCTGAGTGGTTGAACCTGGCAGCTGGATGCCCTGACTTCCATGACAGGGTAGTGTATCGAATCAGAAACTGGAGGGCATTAAAAAGTGACATAATAGGAACAAGGAGTTTGGAGGTTCCATTGCCAAAGTCCAGTTCTGGCGCTGGTAATCACAGGGCTGAAGAAAGCACCAGCACACTCTAACAGGGCACCACTGTACCTGCTAAGACACCAAATGGAAGCCCACAAACGACCTTTAAACCATCTCATGGCGTGCAGTTAGAAACCAGATTCCTGCTGTAGGACCTGGTGATGCAGCTAAATTCTCTGTGTAGGATAAAGAATACAAATCCTAATAAAACTCTATCAAAACTAACTTTATGCTACACAGACATTCTTCATGAGGTCATTTGTGAATTAATTAAGCAGTAAGAGAGAGGCAGTCCTTGTCTGTCCTGATTTCAGTTCTCGGAGGGGTTCCAGTTGACTTAATCTTCCAAAGTTTCCGTTACTCTCTCCCTGTCTGTACTCCTCCATCGCCTTAGGGCCTATTGATGAATTTTCCCATTAACTGGGAACAAGTGCAGGCCCCTCCTTTTCATGTTTAAATCCTTTTTCCCCCCAGTATAAAGGATATAAACACTACCACTCTTCTAACTACGGGTTCATCATCACCAATCCACAGGCCATACTTGCCTAGAGCCTAATTCAGCTCCACTAGACTTCATAGAAACCCTAATTTTAATTGACTTCAATGGGAGTTGGATGAAATCTCAAGAGAAAGGAACCAAACTTTGGAGATCAAGCTTTTTTATTTCCCCCCGCCCCCTCTTCTAAGGCATAATACCAGCAGTCTTCTCCCTTACACAATGTGATTTCTTAGAAATTTAAGTTACAACATCGACAGGTGTAATAGGCTAGAAAATCTAACATTGCATGACAAAAGAAGCCACTATTAATAAATATTTCCTTTTTGGGTTGCCTTGAATGAATCAGATGTATAGCAGGCCCATAGAATGTGCAAAAGAAAGGAGCAAAAAGCCCATGCTATCATTTCTAGGGTTATACTCATGAGTAAGTCAGCAGCCAGGAAGAGTCTGGTAAAGGTAATGCTGAACAGAAGGTGGTAGAGGCATAGAAGGGAAATTATAAAAAGACAGTAACCTGCTAATGAAGTGTAACTCAAATGAACTTGAAAATTGCTGCTGCCAGCTATTTTATGGAAGGACAAATAAAGTTACAATTATTTTTTAGTTCATTGTTTTCCCTTTAACCACAGGATTTCTGAAATGGAGAGCAGTTGGGATCACACTTCAACGGACCTGTGACAGTCTCAGAATTATTGAATTTCAGACACCGCTATGAAAGGGCTTTGGTATAAAAGGTCTTACACAACTCTTAGCCATTATCAGCACCAAAGATTTTTGTGGGCTTTTTTCTCTATTTCATTTTTTCCTTTGTGCTTAGGCCTGTTTGGCTGTAGCTTTCCCTCTGGAGCATCAACTTTTCATACGATGTTGAAGATGAATCAACACGCCTGAAGCAAGGGAATGGAAGATCTTTTTTTTATTCCAGACAAATTAACCCAATTTTCCTATTGCTCTTTTCACTATAGTTAAAATATGATGTTTTAGAAAATTTAATGTGTGAGGTAAAACTCCATAGTGGGGCATAAGGGAGAAAGAGGCTGCAGAAGGGAGCCCTTCCAGAGATGTTCACAGATCACAGGATGCCGCTGTATGTGGCGAGAGGCGAGTTGGAGCAATTTTGGGTGAATCCTTACTCAGTGGCACTTAGATAGGGACAAAACAAGTAGAAGTTGATCCCAGATTGTGTTGTGGGGGGATTTTTCCCCATAAACTTTTGAAGGAAATGGTTTACAGTAAAAGTCGAGCTTGTTCCAAAGACAGATAGAGAGAAACCGTGACTCAGCCCTAGATTACAAAAAAATTCTGCTAACCTTATGGAGCTTTATACCCAGAGAGAATCCTCTGATATCTGGGCCTACAAATAATGACAATATAAAATTCAGAGCACTACAAAAGTTTCAGGATTTAGTTCACAAAAGCTAATAATAAAATATTATTCATGTAATTTCTACCCTCAACTTTTTAATTTAACACCTACATGTCAACATGTTTTCTAAGACAAGCTTTGAAAACATTAATCACCTTCAGGTAATTAATTTCTTTAATTCTCTCTAGCTATGGCATAATAAACACCACAGTACCGCTTCTTTTCGCCGATACAGCTGATTGGTCTCAGCCCAAATAAACGTATTTGAGCATTGAACACTGGAAATGATATTTGCTCTCAAAAAGACAGTGATCCCCATGCTGTCATTGACCCTGGGAGAAGCAGCCTTGGAGAGCACAGAACTGCCTTTACTTCAAAGGGGCTACACGTCAGTGGAGGGATAATCACAGCGATGCAGACTCCGTTGTGCGTGTGCCAGAGCACGAGCTATTTTATTAGTGCTGCAATCCAAGGGTGTGTTTGGGTTTTTCAATCCAAGGCAGGCGACTACAAGGTGTCAGTCTCCCTTATCATCCCAAAGGGCCCCCCAAAAGTAGGTTAACACCACCTCGCCTTCCAGCCAAGCACCGCTTGGCAGGGCAAAAAGTCCTGAGCTTGGCCAGGCAGGAGAGCATTGCCTACACCCATCAGCCATGAGCACGTTCTTTCAGAGCACAGCAGGGGAAGAAGAGCAGCTGATAATCACTCCTGATACACTAGTCTAGGGAATATAACATTCCAGTGCTTTCCTCAGCCCAAGCAGATTCAAATCAATACTGCTCATTCTGCAGGAGAACAGCTACAGGCTGGTCTCAGGGAAGAGACTCTGCCCCTCCTGCCAGAGCTGGCAGGAAAGGATTAAAGATTCATAGGAGCATTAAGAAAGAGGAGCAGAGAGAAAGAGACTCTAAACCCATGACTAAGGCACTTGACTTTGGAAAGGGAGATACACTTCAAGCCTTCACTTTCTGATTATGCACTTTATCAAGTAGACTGTTTAATATAAAATGCAGGAACAACCCGAGCCAGAAGGCAAAGACCGTTTTACATAAGGCAGCGCTGCGCATCTCATCCTCTCCACATACCCAGTTTCCCATGCCCTGCTTTCACGTGCCCCTCCTTCCCCACCCTCCTGCTGGCTGAGGATTTGGCAGATTCCCCCACTAAGCAGGTCCACAAGGTTCCTACTTCCTTAAGAGTGTTTTGGGGTTTTAGCGTAGCCTTGGTACAGTAGTGTCAGCACAGAGAAGAGCCTACAGACTCAGCATCCCAGCTTCAAACCCTGGCAGCTCTAATGCACAAGTAAATGCAAATGCACGAGTGATCCTGCTGCTCCTAACAAGATTAGCAGCTTCCTTAAAGCTCTGCAGGGAGCCAGCTTGAAGGAAACAGGCCTTATATCAGACTTTGCTTGTAAGAAAATAAATGAATAGCAGTCCACCCCACAGTCTTGTGTCAAGTATTACCATTTAGGCAGCAGCTTCTTAAGCGTAGTCAGGTCAAGCTCATCTATAGCTACAGAAATGAGGGCTTCTGCAAGCCTCCTTCCTCCTCCCTACGTGCTTTTCCCTGCCTCCTTGCTCTATATAAGCACTATTTTCTGATAATAAAATAGTACTATAGGTTGATTACATAGGGAAAAAAATAGCTGACCTGGAGAACTTCAGCTAGAGACGAGACATATCTCAGACAAAGAAATACAGTTTACCTTCCCACCCCTGCACTCCAGAGCCTCACTAACAAGCTGAACTTTATAAGGTGTGTTAATGAGCCTCATAAATAACAACAGCTGAGGCTGGAGAGCAGCCTGGTGCATAAATAGGCAAGGAGGGGCTGGCTGAGGGAACAAAGGGTTTAGGCTGGGGCAGCTAACTTGGGGCAGCTTTGCTCTGACTTTTGAAGGCTAATTACAGGGTAGGGGTTTTTTATTCATTAACTGTAGCAAATTTTTAATGTCTTGCTTGATCTATGGTATAAGCTGGGTCTTTTATTCTTGTGTTTGATCCTTACTAGAAGTGCTAATGTTTGCTCATAGCAATATAGAGTAGGTTTTCTTCTGGTGTTAAACTTTTTTTAGTATAGCCTTAGCACAATTCTGCAAGGTTTTTGTTCTCTGAGAGTCAGTTTAAGGTCTAAAGCTGATGCAAAAGCTATTGAAGTAACCCTTCTGTACTTTTTTCTTGTTTTTTCTTATATAGTTGCCTAATATATTCTCTATTTCCTATTAGAGTGAAATAACTTATGTCTTTTGTATAAGAGGAAATAGGTTATCAGTGCAGTCTTGGTTAAGAAGCGTGTCTACAAAAACCAGCACAGCTGTTCTTGTCAACTGTATCAGAAACTAATTTTGGTTAAACTTTAATTTTAAATGTTTGAGTATTTTTTTGAATGTGGAAAAAGTACTTACAGCATATGATGACCAGCTCAGGGGCCTAGTGATATCTGCAGAGCTTGCTTTCCTGTGAACTTAGCAAGAAGTTTAACTTCAGACTGTGGTATAGGGCTAGGTAAGTTTGGCAATGGGTTGGCCTCTAGTGAGAGGTAGAAAGAGAAGTGAAACCCTTACCTAGATACCATAGATAATAGAGATATTTCTTTTCTCATTCTATCTGCTTATTCCTGCCTCTTGATATTGTATGGGGAGGAACTTCAACATAATAAAAACTCCTTGCTTTCTCAGGTTCTTGCCCTTGTCTCCTATTGTGAGAAGAGGCAGATACAGACTTCCTTGATTAGCAGGGAGGCAGGCTTTAGCTAGTGCATCATCTTTCACAATAACTATATTAATGATAGCTGCTTCAAACAACTGCTGTACAGAGGTTTGCTGTCCTCCAAGGCAAAGGAAAACAAAGCCCGTAACCATCAGAACTGTGCTCCTCTTCCCTCCGTGATGTATGAGTAGGGCTGGGTCTGTTCAGTGACTCATCCTGGGGGAAGCAGCAGCTGGTCTATAGGAAGGGCTGCCTGGAGGGCTGTATCCATCTGCTCTGACTCCCTTGGGTGTCTCTTCAATGACATGGATAACTTGTTTCCGAGAGCATAGTCAGTGTTTTCTACCCAAACAGCCTCCGTTCCCTGTAAATGCTCAGACTAGCAAAAAGTCTGCGTTGCTTATAGGCTGTATGTACCAGGTTGGGTAGGGAATTCCAGCAGCAGTTTTGCTTCCTAGTGTATGGGACACGTTTTACAGCTTGGATTGTCCTACTCTTGTTAATAACTCTTTTCCTGCTGGCATGGTGTCTTCCAAATTCCTTGATGACTAGCTGATTCCTGTCACATTTAAAGGCCTGTACAGCAGTGGAAGCTGTATGCAAGGCTAGTAATGCTTTCTCCTGTAGGTATTGTGGGTCAGAGGCAGGGGTTTCAATTAAAGAACTAAATACACAATCCTTTTCAACGAAAAACAACTTCCTAAGCATCCTGAGATAGTATACAGCTTATCATGGTTCATACCATGTACTTCATCCCCACGGCATATAATTTTGGATCATAAATACAGTGTTTATGGGTGACAAAAGAACTCAGTTTCCTTTCTCTAGAGACATGTTATTTCAGACAATGTATTTTTCAAGCCTATTGGTCAACAGCTCACATCCCCAGCTTAAGAACCACTGCCCCAAAGGCTTTGTTCATGGATACCATTTTGTCAGTTCAATTAATCTGGGGTGAACTCACTTGTTAACTATTTATTTGTTCTGAATGTTTTCTTCTACTCGTTCCTATTTGTCAAACTGTAATTTTACCCTACAGCAAGAGGAAAATATATAGCTTACTGACTCGAGGATGGATGTGTTGTCTTTCTGTCTGTCCCATTGATACATTTCAGGAACTCTTTCAAGCCTTTTCTGCCCTTAAGGGCCAGGTTTCACTTAATCTCCTTGATTATATACTTCTTTCATATGGCTGTAAACACTAAGTGAACTGACATTTCCTCTCTGTTCGAGACTTGCGGGCTTTAAATTGATTGATAGGTTTCTCTACATCTCTGATATACTGCATCCTTTTTATAGATCACTATTTACCTTCTCATGGGAATTTGTCTTATAACTCTGTTTCTTTAAGAAGAATTGAGGGAACATTGCTGAAAGCAGGTTGTTGGCACTAGCACACAGAAAACTGCACCTCTTGTGCATGTGTGGTCACTCCTGCCCCCAGCAGGACATGAGTCAGCTGAGAATTGCTGATTCTTTCAGTCCAGAACAAGACAATTTGGTAACTGTGCTGTTGATATTCCCCTTTATTAATATACATTTGCTCTTCCAGCATAAGATTTCTGATCATCCTCAGCTAGTTATGTTAGGAAACCATAATTCTTACTCCAGACTTCAGAAGATCTGAAGCAGTTTTGATCTGGGTTCTAACACCCCTGGAGGAGATTTGTGAAGGTATATGGCTCAAAACTTGCAGGAGTCAAAAACCTCAAAAAACCCCTCAAAAGACCACTTGAGCTTCTCAGTTCTGATAGGCACAAAAAGTGTTAAGAAAAAATAACAGCAGTGTACATACATGCCCAAGTCTTTGTATTGCTCTGTAAATGCTGATGTTGGAGGTGGCAATACACCTATAACAAGGGGGAAAAGGAAATTGCACCCCGTACTTAGGGGTGTCTTAGATGAAAAGTCTGAAACCTCGTGCTAAATGCTTTACTGGGTCATTGCAAGTCACCTGGACTTTACTTCTTCCAGAAAGGACCCCAAAAAACCCCTTATGGTTAAGGAGTGGTAGTAGGCAATGGCAACAGCTGCAAGGCACCCCCCTTCAATTCCCCAGAAAACTCCTTTTCATTCTTTACCTGAAGCACTGGAAATTATCAAGCAACCTGATCTAATCAGACCTCCTTTAATCAGGGAGTTTCCCTCTCCAGAAGTCCCTTCCAATTTACAGTTTTCTGTGACTTATGATTATCGGGAAGGAGAGAATCAGGTATTCAAAAGCAGAAGATGAATTTTTGTGACCAGTCTAATGTGTAAAACATAGGATTCAAATTATAGCATTGAAGGCAGCAAGCATGAAAAGGCAAAACAGTCATTCCATTCAGACCCAAAGCGGTTTTGATGTGGAGAGAATTGCTGATGGTTGCTCCTCTGCCATTCCGTACGGGTGAAGGAGCTGAGACAACCAGTTCTGTCAGGAGACAGTCTTTTAGACCTTCATGGTTGCTTTGCTTGTGTCACACCCAAAGAGCAATGACGTGTTCTAGTCCCTCAGATAATCATGAAATAATAAAAAAAGGGCCTCATGAGAAGTGCAACCCCCAGTGTCTTTTAAAGAATTGGAATCCAAATTTGGTGTAAACCCATGCGCTTCGTGCACAAGTACACTCCAGTGCTAGTCAGGCAGAGGACTGCACAGGCTGCTTCTGAGCCATAGCAGTCAATGTTCAGGCTGCACATGACGTAGGAGTATTCATCATACCTCCGTAATGTGGTGGAGGACCACAGAGCAGAACCACCCCTTGTCCTTCTCTGACTGACACTGTGCTTCTTATTTTCGTTTCAAAATTTTCGAGATCTTGAGAGAGAAAGAGAAAACAAGACCCAGTTATTATCTGTTAGATTTGTTCCTAACTGCATCCCAAACTATGCAATGCTTACGTAGCTCAAGAACATATTCATATATGCAACAGCATAATATAATCTCAGGATGTGAATTGACATACTGTATGGGAAAATAGCACGTTCAACCTCGTATCTAGTCCTTTGGCAATCATGAGATGCCTATTCATAAAGCATTTATACTCCAACCCTGTGAGTTTATTTACAGTTCCTAATTGCAGAGCTAGTATAGTATTCCATGACTCTTTCTAGCATCATTTTTTGGAACTTATTAGACTCTTACTCTACATGAATAGGAAAAAAAATTACGTTGTTTTGGTTTTGATAGAAATAAAAAGCAGGTGTGCTCTTCTCTATATACAAGTGATAATTAAACATCATCAGGACTCCCACAGAGTGTGTTCAAATGATGATAAAAGTATGTTGTATTCTTAATTAGTCTGTTCTGACCTAAAGCTGGCTGCGGTAAATGGATATGTTTTGACTCGAACGAACTTTAGCACTGGTTTTAAAGGGGAGGAAGGGGACGCTTCCAGTAGGAAATCACGTGATGGTTTAGTATGAACATGTCCGTGCCCATCTCCCATAGGTGATTTTTATGGCTAGTAATTTTTATTTTATTATTGAATCTTACACCATACTCAATCTCCTCTGCTTTCTCGCATTACACTGCCATTTGGAAGTACTACCAGTCTCGTTTCCTTTAAATAAATCAATTACAAAACATGACACAATAGATGTAAATTAAAAAATGATTATTTACTTTTTGATCCAGTTCTCAATCCTAATGAGAAGACTTACTACTTTTGTCAGAATATTTTGGGAAATGCTTGCTTGAAATACAATCAAAATGTTTTAATATGGTAAATAACATCGGCTTCTCCTTAAAAAACTTTTTATACCATGCTATTGTATACGGCTTGCTTTAAGCTTATTTTATTTACCGTGCTGCAGGTTCTTGTTTCAAACAGTTGTTCCATTTTTCATCAGCCGAACAACTACCTGATCCAGAGTTCAATAGGGAGAAACAGTTCTCGCTGGTCAAAGCAATAATGATTACTACCTGTACAGGCTCAGCTATTTACGTCAATATATCAATTTTCTCCCCCTTAGTTGAACTTTACACAGTTAATTTTTCTTTTCCTCCTCTTCATCTCCTGTATATTGGTCTCCTATGAAGACATTGTCTGCTCAGAGGTGACTGAATCGAATTAGGCAGCTGTAGCACCTCCTTGCGCTGTCATAGCCACAATAGATGGTACCTGTCGATACACTGGGAAAGTGCTTTAAACTCTGATGTTCTTTTAATTGCCTGCTGGCTAGATCTCTGCCTTGTAGTCTGGGGGCAGAAAAAAGACAAGAAAGGTCCAAAAAAAATATTTATTTTGTTTTATTCCGTCCTGTAATACTAATTGGAAAAGAAAACAGTGGATGGATGTGATATGACTAACTTGAGCTTGGATCCATACTTAGAAGGTGCTTACTGGTCCGGTCTCTGAATGTGTGGATTTATTTATTTACCTGTTTTGAAAATTCAGTCTGAGGATGTTTATCAGATTTCTTTTTCTTTCCTGCGGGTTAAGTGTTTCCTGAGAAGGAAAAGGCCGGCACAAAATAGCTGTGTGGAAAAGTGGCCCCTGGGACAACTGTCAAGACATTAAATGGGGATTTGCTTGGGTTGGCTGGCCTGAGGCTTTGTGCTCTGGGAGGAAGGCAGCCAGCTTTGTATGGGGAAAAAAAGAAGAGACCCTCGAACTTTCCCGTTTACTATATTAAATAGAAAAAAGATTGGAAAAGCACAAAACACTCAGATCTTTTAGGATTCAAGTACTAGCAACAAAAATGGTCACATTTCCCTTGCCTACCACTTTCCTGGAGTTGCTAATATAATGCGGATTGTGCAGCTTCTACATAAAAATGAAATTTAAAAAACCCCCAAAAAACTCTTGGGCAGTGTGGAAAACATGTAGTCTAACTAGTGGCTCCCACTGCTTTCTGCTACGGTAAATCAGGCCTAGTTTTTTGCTGAGAACAAAATTTCGCTTGTTATGAGACACCTGAGAAAGGAGTTTAAAAAAAAAAAGGAAGCTCAGTGCAGCAGTAGCAGAAGGTTTTCGTGACAATTGAGAATTAACTGTGTAATACTTTACCCTGAAATTGAAGTAGATTTTGGAAAGTGGTAAGTTGCTAGTAGCAATTCTTAGTTTAATGACGTGATATGTCACGGTATGATTTTTACTCTAATTTTAGAAACTGTGTCACCTGTCTCTGTTTCTCCATGAAACCCATGAGAAGTATCCCTGACTTGAATAACAAAAGAAGCAGCACTACTAGATCTCTTGTGGGATCCACTATTCTATAATTAGCCAGACTACTTTTGATTATATGTCAGGAAGAAGTTGACTTTGCCTTTTTAATCCACACTCTTCAACCTGAAGTTTGGTATCAAACCCTGTTTGCAGGAGTCTGAGCTCTTTCACAGCATGTTTATAGTCTGGATATAGAAAGCAGCTGCGCTTTTCCTAGGGCTGGAGAGATTTTCACCCCATTATGCTTACCAGTGAATCGCAGGTATAAAAAAGGAGGCACATAAATGGTTGGTTAGTCTATTTGCCAGACCCATGACAGGTACAAGTATGCTATGTCCTTCCTAACAGATACTTATTTAACTAATTTTTAAAGACTTCTAGGGATTAACATTTTCTTTAGACAGACCATTGCAGTGCTTGACTCTGAAGTCTTCATCACACTGCATCTTTTAGAAACCCCCACCCCCAAAAATTTAGTAGACTGAACAGGAATGATCTTTTTTTCTGTCTGAAGTTGATTTTGATAGATAATTGTACAAAATGAATTTATTCAGTGTTTCTCTCTGTAACAAAGAATCATTGCATATTAAAAAAAAAACCTCTGAAAGAGGAAAACAAGTAAAATTAACTCATTATAGGAGTCGGTCTTACTTCTGTCGTCATCTTTATTGGACCCTTTCTCCAGGCAGGCAGCATCTCCTATGAAATATTATGACACTTTGTTCGGATGGGATTCAATAATGAGTTATAAAATTGTCTGTCTTTGTTATGTAGCCCAGGGTGATAAAGAGAGGAAAGAGGTGGACCATCAGAAATGATGTTTCTTTTCGATGGAAGCAGTCCTCTTGCCCAAAAGAGTTTTGCATCCATTTTTCCCCGTATGGGGTTTATGTATTTTCAGTGATTAATTGCAATGTAAGATGTGTTAAATATATATTAAAAAAA
The DNA here is from genome assembly GCF_034619465.1 of Leptosomus discolor. Classification (NCBI taxonomy): domain Eukaryota; kingdom Metazoa; phylum Chordata; class Aves; order Leptosomiformes; family Leptosomidae; genus Leptosomus; species Leptosomus discolor. Next base: position 3,385,332 of record NC_141399.1, read on the forward strand.
TAACCTGAAGATTAATATAAATGTAGATATTCTACTTTGCTCTTGTTATTCTGAAAATCTGGCTACTTCTCTTTGCCCTGAGCGGGAATTTACACCACCAGAGCACAACCACTCCATTCTCCCAGTTACTGTTACCTAGCATGGCTTTATAACATAACATGACGTAATCTAATAAAGCATAATGTCGCTTGTCAAAAAGAGTATCAAATAAGATTGCTAAGATCAGGTGTTTGGCACACATTTAGATTGCTAATATGCACTTAGGAATAGTACAACTATTTAACAGATGGTATATTTGCTAACTTCAGTGTTTCTGCAGAGATCTATAAATAAATTATCACCTAGTTCCTGCATAATTCCTTCCATTCTCTGTCTGTATTTATCTCACTTTATGAACAACGAGTTCCTTCACACTGCATTGCTCTCTCAGCTGCGAGTTTTAACAGAAAAACAACTTTTTTCCAGCACTCTGCATGTTGGCAGATTACTATTTGTATAGCGCAATTAATCAGTTGGATGTGATAATGAGGTCATGTAGGCTAAGCAAAATGCTCAGATGAACAAGTGATTCTTCACAGTAAAGAGTGGAAATATATGGACTCAGCTGTGTGTGGCAAGAAGTCATCATCTTTGTGAGCATTTGCAGACCTAAGCAAGAAAGGTATGCGCTCAGAACAAGCAAAACATATGGTGTTTTGTGGAAACTGAATTAGAGAATGACAGGGCTTTCTGATGTAAGTGGGAATACTCGAGGAGAAGGAGGCTTTCAGCTCCTTGCCAGGTATGGAGGGAGAAATGGTGAGAAGGAAGGGGCTGGAGCTTTTTTTTTGGCTGGTCTAAGTCAATAGTACTCCACTGGGGTCAAGGAAGTTATGGTGGTTTATGGCAGCAGAGGAGATGGCCTGCAAGGCTTCGACGTAGATACTCAACTACAATCAAAGCAGAAGCTGTGAAGAATAGCGGTTTTGGATGGGGATGACCATCAGCGTAGCTTTACTGAGTACAGAGCTGCTGCTGAGCGAAGGTAAGCAAACCCGCACTGGTGGGTGAAGTGTTTGCCTGAAGTGATGACCTATGGAGACAGAAACGAATTGTAACCGACGTACACAAGTATTTCCTGCTAAAATACTTGTGTTAGGTAATAAGCTAATTAACATGTTCAGCCACACAGTGTTTTTTCTTCAGTGTTTTAAAGCTCAGCACTGACACAGTTGCTGATTGTATCATGACTATATCGCTTCTAATTTCCAAACCATCACCACTATTACCCACACATCTGGGTTGGGTTGGGTTTTTTTTTTTTGATATAAAACTGCCTTACAAGTGGTCGGGTGGTAGGTTTAACTTGCACAGCAGAACGTGTGAAGACAGGGTCAGTTTTTCTGGGATTAGGGTACTCCTTCTTAAATACGAGAAGAACAAAAACCTGATCACGAGTGGCAACTCCTTCATTTCAACCTCCCAATCGTGTTTACACTTCCTTAAACTGCTCAGGGGTAGGCGTAGCACTTCCAAGCCAGTCCATTTTAAGAAAGAGCATAGGACAGCTCTGTATTACCAAACAGCAAACAAGGAAAACTGGGGTGTTTTAATATATGAAATTGTTGAAGACAATTAGAGAAAGTCCAATTTATCACCTTGCATGATTACTAACAGTTCATCTGAATTGATGTAATTTCACGCTTTCTTGAACAGAATTCTGATTTTTTTCATAAATGTTTTGTCGTTACATAATCCCAAATATTATTTATTGTTGCAATTATTTATTATTGAAATGTGCAATGAATGTTGAGGCATTACTAGTAAGAGCACTTTACAAATTAGCTATGCTCCTGAGGACAAATCAATAAGATTTTTCACATTTCCATGTGGCTGTGTCAAATTGTGATATATCACATCTGTTCCAGTTTCTTATGTTTCTTTTTACTGGCTATGATGTATTGCAATATGATCGGTGTTACTGGGTGTGATGTATCACAATAGAAATTCTCTGGTGGGGAAATGAGATAAAAATTACACCTTCAGCGGGTTTTAAAAGGAGTTCATAGTATAAGCATTCCTAACGCCTGTGTTACGAGCTGACAATTAGTTACCTTCACCTGCCTGTGACTGTAGTGAATTAGGGGACCCACTGGTAAGCACAGGTCTGAATTCAGCGCCTGATGGAGAGGAATCAGGTCTGTTACACCTTCAAATAGAAAAACTGGAACTTATTTGATCTTTTAAATTATGGGAGGTCCCCCACTTGGCCAGATTTTGGGTTTGTTATTTCTCTTTTTCACATGCAGGGAGTCCCAACCTTTTGTTGGACTCAACCACTTTTAGATACAGAGTGTGCCTGTTGCCAGAAGGTTGCGATCATCTGTTCAGACCACTCCAGAAGACCACACCTCTTGCTTCTCCTCAGTATTGTTGTACTGAATCACCTTGTAGGAGACTAGTACCAGCCTCCTGCAGCTTGGTTACTGATAGGGTGTGTTTTAGAAATCTCTTTCTTTCTCCAAATATCTCCCAGAGGAACAGCTAATCTCGTTTTCTACAACTTTCACTGGAAAGTAAACTCTTTTTTTCAGCTTTCAAAACTAGTAAACTTGCTAAACCAACCCTCTGACAGTTCCTTTGTCTGGATAATAGTGTCAATACATTAATCTTTTCCCCTTACCATCTAATCTCAATTTTTCAAATCTTCTAATTGATTTCCTATTAATTCAATTCTGAGATTAAGAGCAGTGTTATCTCTAATTAAGGTGTCTGAAAGCTGCTTAGCATTTCCCATTTCCTGATTTTTAAATACTTGCGTTTTCCACTAAACACCTGCTGAGTTCTTCTGCTCCTTCCCCATTTGAAGTACACGGGAGCCTCTGCTTTGTCAGTGTTGTAACATCGCCAGGTCTGTAGGACTTGCTTCAGCCAGGACAATCCTGGGCAACACCTGAGCGTCTCCTTTCACTAGGACAGGTTAAAAATCAACTGCAATTCCCACTTCTGTTCTATTTTTCCACCTGAGGCGAACACTGCATCCCACCCTGGTTAAAAAAGGAAGGTGCCCTCTCCTTCCCCCCTGAAGAAGGCCGCCAGGAGAGCCCCACTGCTGCTTTCACCCCAAAGCCCTGCTCCTCCGCCCCAACAGAGCAGTCTGCCAAATGGAGAGGGAAAAGCACAATCGCTGGCTCTTGTCCTTCTCCAAAGCTGCCTAATCAACCAAGGACCTTCAACAGTGCTCCTTTATTTAGTTAAATTGCTTTGGAGCTTCTAAGGGGAGAGGACCTGTAATTTACACATTAAGATGCACACGGGCCCCAGGTCTTCAATTCAGCTTAAATGGTATGAATAGCCAACCCAGGCACTAATTTTCAAGGTGGGGAACAATAATTTCTGCCACAGCCTGATTGTCTTTTTCAATTAAAAAGTGAAAATGCCCTTTACAAAGTAATATCAAGCTTCTCTAGAGGGAAAAATGGAAGGTCACAATTAAATTAAACAGGGAGAGTGAGGGGGGCGCGGGGGAAATCCGTAGCTGACTTGGTTTTTGTTCGTGCAACAAGAAGCCCAGTGCAAAGAAACATGCTGTGAAGCTGCAGTGCTGGTCTACGGCTGTGGTTTTTTGGGTTTTTTTCCCCCCTTTTACAGAGTTAGCATAAAATATTAAAGCTCTCTTCTGAACCGAGCACAGGACTTGCACCAAGCAGTGAGTGTTGATGCAGCCTTAGGGCTCCTGCTGTAAACCCCATCTGCAGGCCAGAGGCATATCCAAGGATCTGACCCTCTCAAAGGGAGGGAGACATAAGAAATACATTTTTAATATTTCATATTCCTGAGCAGTTTTCTCACTTGTCACGGCAGAGTTCATTTGTCACCTGTCATCTCAGAGTCACTTTGCCGTCTGCATGAGTTTTCTCCAGATTGGAGTGCTCTTAAAAACAGATTTCTCTCCCCAGTCTAAATCTCATGGGCCGGATTTATCCCTGCCAGTATTACACCAATTTGACTGACTTACTCCAGAGATGGCCCTGGCCCCCTGTGTCAGACTACCTCTTGGCAGGGCTGTTAACTCTTACCCCAAACCAGCTTCTTTCATATATATTTCCCCCTGCTCCTGCAGAGATCTGGTTTCCCAGGGTGCATGGAGATGGTTCATGAACTCGTCCCTTCCCTTGGACCTTCTTGTTGCAGCCGTACCCCCGTTCCTGCAGAGAGCCCGTGTCCAGGGTCCTGCCGGGTACCTCCTGTGGAACACCCCACAGCCTCACCTCAGGCTGTTAATTGCTTTTTATAACGCTTCTACCAACGAGGTAAAAATCTGCGCTTGTAATATGCACAATAAACAATGGCAAGGAGGAGAGGGCTCTCATGCACTGCTGAAGGTGTGTAACAAGCATGTCCATGCGTACTTCAGCCCTTCCCAAATTCCTGCCCAGCACTTTGGAGATCTCGATCCAGCACAGAATTCCTTCTTGCAGGATTACCTTGAGCTTTCCCCAGACACCACTGCTTTATCTCGCTTGTTCCACCTGCAAAGCTATCAAAGACTTCCTTCCAATGGGAATTTCCAGATTTACCTGAGTGATTGATGTAAAGGATTTTTGAATGTGAATCTTGTAAGTGGGATTTTGAGTGTAGGATATGGTATTAGTTGTTCTTTCAGTAGCATTTAGAAATGAATATTTACAGCTCGGTGCGGTCTCCGTACCAGATGTGGTTTGCCTGTTGAGAAAAGCTGTGCCTGTGGCCTTATTCCTTCACAATGTGGGAAGTACCACGGACACACGCTGTTCCTCCTTCTTCAACATAAGCTACAGAATAGAGAAGTTTATCTTGTACCTTAAAAACTTTGTATTAGACGTGACCAACCTTCAATACAAAAATAACTAATCAATTTCATTATTTTTATTCCAAAAAAGCTGGTAATTTATTCTAAAGAATTTAATTCAGGTTTTTTTTTTCCCTTGTGAGCCTCCACTGTGACTTTTTTTGTCACACCACAGAATGAAGAAGCTCATGTGGACATTATGGATATTTCATTCAATAATTTATTGGAATCTAAGTCACGTTGTCTGCAGTGAAAGTAGAGCAGATAAAAAGAAAATCACCAAGACTACAAAAACTGGTTTTATCCCTCAAAAATATTAAATTTTATCAATCGGAAATCTAGCAGCTCTGGGACCTGTAGGTGCTTTGTTACCTACCATATCTCAATCACATATATTGCTTTTCCAATACCACTTGCAATGCGTTGATTTAGGATAAACACTTTTATAGGAACTACAGAATAGTAAGTAATATATAACTAAAAGATAATCTTCAAATACTTATACATTCCCTATTACTACTTTATCTGACTAGCTCGCTGCCTGTAGTGTCCCTTACAACAGCTCTGTGATGTATGTCTCCATTTCGTAAAGAATTCCTGTACGAGAGGAGTGAGAGCCTTTTTCTTTCGTTAAAAAAAAGTTCAAGCAACTTAACCTAACGGAATAAAACAGCTTTAACAAAGTGTCCCGATGCAGCTCAGCCTTGAACGTGATGGTGAAGTACTCTGAGATGTTCAAAACCGTTTGAGAGAGGGAGAAATGCAGCTTGGGTTTCAGATGCTGCTTGAGCTGCTGCAACATTCAAGAAAAGGGCAATGTTGCTACTGTCAGCTTCAGGCCGTGTGTTTAACAAGAGAGAGGAGGTCATGACTGCACTGATGGACTTTAGATGGGCTCTGAGAACACCGAGTGGACTCAAAGCTTTAGGAATTATGGAGAAAGGAAAACCCCTCCTTTATGTAGACATACCCCTATCTCCTGGTTTTAAGATTGCAGGCTGTTCTTTCTCTCTTCAGGAATGTCTGGATATTTGCATAATCCTATTCTTGTGGTGTCTGAGCTTTAAAATAGAAAAACCATTATCACCCTGCCTTGTCCTGTCAGCAAGCAGGTGAAACCCTTCCAGGCTTCCTGCTTCATCACTCTTGAATGGGGGTCGATGGCTCCGGCTTTTCCTTAAACCTGTGAGTGCACAGACTGCTGAAAGAAAGAAATACTGGAAGGCTCAACAGAGATGCAGAAAGACAAGCTGAACGTAGCGCGGTCTTGCAGCATTTTTTGGCTTTGAATAAGCTGCATCGTTTATAGTTGGTTCTCTGCAAATATTCTGCTTAAAGTAGCCTTGAAGGAAACATAGTGCCCCGCTTCAGAGTGGCTAGAGCAGTGTACAGACCCCATACAGCAATGTGTATCAGGTTCTCACCATGTTTTTTCCTGATTTTGTGGAGAAACATTGTGAAAAAGAGGAAAAAAAAAAAGAAAATGTGCCTGAGGCTGCTGGGTCTGCTCCGTGGAGAGCATCCATTAAGCAAAGACCTTGATGTAGACCCCTACCGTGGGGAACTGCTGCAGAGTGCCGGAGCGTTGGCGCAAAGCGTCCACAGCAGTCAGAACTGACAAATGAAAGTTCCGCTTCTTTTTACTCCAGGCAGAATTTTGACAAAATATGGGCTTTATTTCCAAGTAATAAACTGAATTCTTGGTATATTTACGGTAACTCATTCTCTTAAGATGTTTGCACCCCACCTACCCAGGCACAGGGAGAGGTAGGTACTGCTGCTGTAGTTATATTGGATTCTTTAACTGTGGGTAAAAGTCCAAAAGGCCATTTTGAGCTGTAAGCCTCTTCGGTGACGTGAGGAGAGATGACAGTAGTATTTCCATCCTCCAGACAGGATTGATCTGCAGGGAGCGTTGCTCCTGCAGGTTGCATTCTTTTCTCACCTGCTCCTGGGAAGATGCAGGTTGTGAGGTGTTGCCAGGATCGTCAGGAGGGCTGTGCAGAGCCTGGAAAGGACGTTGGTTTCTATCTGATTCTCCACATATCTGCACGTTGAGGTTTGTTGCTGTGTTTTACGTAAGGAAGCCCTTTCAAAACAGAGAGGCAGGCTTAATGCGTCACTTAGCGGTTGTAGAATGATGTGAATAGAGGGAAGTCTATGACTTTACCCAAAGTGTCCCTATAGAGGATCAGGAAATATAGTAAATGGAACTTTGGGGGATGTATCTTTGATGGTGACCTGCTTCTGCCACTGGAAAGCTGAGCTCTTCCTCCTGTTCGCTCTTCAGTTATCAGTCCACCATCCCTGAGTGCCTGCTGCACACTGAATTGAGGAGTCTATACCTCCTTTTGGAAAAGAAAGAAGTTGCAGCATTCATTCTTGCAACAGAAGCTGCTAGACAGCCTGATCAGTATGCCAGCCCTCGCACGCAGTGATGAATTAACAATCAGTTTAAAGACCCAGAGAGCTTTACTCAAGGTGGTAGTTACACCATTTAGCACACCTTTTAATCAAATACAATTGTTACAGAGGGATTTCTGGGCACACAGAGTACCGCAATACAACCAATCCAGAAGTGTGTGTGCCGTTTAGACTAAAATTCATGCATGTCCAGACTTTGCAAATTCAGACTATCTAAGTGTATTGATTTTTCCATTTTCTCTTTCAAAGCATATACTACGAGTAAAAAGGGTTATGACATTTTGAGGCATGCTGCATTGCTTTGTGATGTTTCTGTAATTTGTGTGCAGTCAAAGGTAAATAACATGATGAAGTAATCAGATGAAATGTGGGCTTTCATGCTAGCTGAGCATCTCGCAGGCAGTCACTCTAACAGGGCTTTGCTAATGCTCAGACTGTCGTGATCTAGCAAAGACTAAATGGACTTGATTGCTTCCAATATATTTCCCCTGAAACAGTTAAATGCTAATGATGGACTATATTATGTTTCAGAATGGAAAAACTCTGTCCAGGGGGAATTATTGCCTCTTCAGTTTGTTATTTCAGCAAAACTGTGTCTTCTTCTCTCTATCTGACAAAAAGCACATGAGAGCACTTGGGAGCTGCAGGTTTTATTCCAAGTGCTCCAGCACTATCACTCTCATCCCACTGCTCTGAGCACATGGTCACTGGCTAAGAGGAGGGGCGGCGTGTGCATTTAGGAAAATGCTATTGAGAATAAGCACCAGGCAAACCCCCTGAGCACCCCTTTGAAAAACATCAGCATGTGGTTGCGGTCCAAAAGAGGCAGGGAGAAATCCTTGCTTGGTCTGTAGCACTGGGGGGGACTTTTAAACACATGGTCTGATGTCGCCACTTTGTGCCCTGCTGTGTGGTTCAGGACAAAATAACTAGTCCTATTCATGAATTTAAATCGTTGCCGCTGTTTCTCAGAATTCGTGGTGAATAGTGGGGGCCCCGAGGTCTGAGAAAGCAGCAACCATCACAACTGTCTATCAGCAATGGGAGAACAGTTTGACTGAGAATCTAATTTAAGACCCCCAGGCAGCTAGAGGTTTTCAATTAATACTGATTTTTCTGGGTTTATGCCCCAAATAGTTATGAGCTAGGTTCACACGTGATCCTTTTTCATGGTGGAGTACTTTTCTTTCTAGTTTGTTTAATTGCACTTCTGGTTTCTCCTACGTATCTGTTAATGTCTCTGTTATAGACATGTGTGAGGACTAAAAGAATGAGTAACAGGCCTGGACAGACTGTTTTGCTGCAGCTAGTTGTGGGGATTTCCCTCAAGACCAGTTGTTTGCACACAGTTACTTTTACTTAAAACTGATGAAATAATTAAAACAAATCCCCTGAGTGCCTTGGGATAGAGTTCTGGTTGCAGCCATATTTAAGCAGTTCTGTATAACAGGTTTTTTTGTTGGTCTTTTTTTAAGGCATGAAATGCAATTTAGATGCTTTTCATGAATAAAAATAGATGATTGCAAACCACCTCATTAATATGCATGTAAATGCATCTTGGCACCACAGAATGGGAGAAACTCCAGTTTTACTGATGAAAATAATTCTTTAAACCTGGATGCTTTTTTCTTTTGTGAATTTGAACACGATGGTGATCCTGCTGTCTCTGGCTCAGAAGAGATAGCTGCTGTGTTTGTGCCTGGTCAGGCTTTGTGGTGGCTTCAGGAGGTGGCTCTGCTGGTGGTGGGGCTCAGGGCAGCTGTTTCCTCAGAGGAGTCAGCTCCAACGTGCATGCAGGAGAAGCAAAATCCGTGACGTCTGGGGAGTTTGTGCACAAGCATCTTCGTTCCGGTTTGGAAACTACGTCGTGTAAAACCTCCCACGTCCCCATCTCTCTCTTCCAGCTGACTCTTGCGTAGTTCACAAAGGTGAACTCCCCACGGAGTTGCCTTTGACCTTCCCTTGACGTAGAGCTGGAAGCGCTACTGGTGACCTTGTGTTGGATGTCAACTCTGAACTTGGAGGGGGGACAGTATTGTGGGGGTGGCGGGTTGTAAACCGGGAGCAAAGCTCAAAACTCCAATCTCCATGGGGGCCCCTGCGTCTGTGGCAAGCTGGGATCAGACACCAATGCTTTTTAACCAGGCTGAAGATGCAGATCAACAGCTCCAGCTCTTGCAAAACACACGTTAGCTTTTCAAAATGTGCTGCTTGCTGGGTAGCAAGAGACGCCCAGGATTTATAGGGAGCTTTCAGCTTTATTTATGACAAAACAAACCTTCCCAGGAAGCACGAATAACATAAGACTGCCATCCAATGCATCCCGCTAGTGCATTTATGTGCTCTTGCTCTGCTCTCTCTCACTGATGCTGTCTCTCATTTTCAGCTTGTAGCTTTAATAATCTATGCCACTTCCTTCTGTACAATATTCCTCCTGCAGCTTTCATTTGACAGCTCTGTTTTTAATAGAGGATAAGCGTGAAACTCCAGCTGAATCTGAAGACATATTTCTAATCTCATACCACATTTATTTTGCTCTACTCGGAGAGCTCACTATTTTGAGCAGAGAAAAAAAAGTATTTCTCACGTATTGAGATGTACAATAGGTTTCCAGAGGTATCATTAATTCAGACTCAAACTCAGAGTTAGTTACCTTGTGGTAAAAAGACAAATACGCATAAACCCTGTTACTTGGATAATAGGCTGGATTCAATTATTTATCACTGTGATTGTAATAATATCCCAGGCAGTCCGATCCAGGGAAGAGTCCCATTTTGCTGGGTATTAAATGAAAATGTCATAATATCAACATGCCTGCTTGCCTGGATTTTAAGATACAGCCTGAAGTATTGGTTGAAACAAAGGAGTAAACTGGATAGCAACATGAAAATGAGAAATAAGAGAATGTTTACTGTGAAATAACTGTTTCAAGTTAATTTGTTCCACTATTCTCATCAGGTCATTATAACGTTTTCCATGCACTGTTTTGGGTTTTGTTTTTTTTTTTTTTGTATTGTAAGAAAAGTTAAAGGTCATAGTTTTACAGTGATGCTGCTAAATTGAAGCATTTTCCTATACGTTTGCGTTTGCCAATGCAAATGATAACCTTCACTTTGTCGGCCCCCTCACCACTGATGAAAAAGTAGTGGGCTGCTTGAATATGGGAGATGTTTACCACTACATGGTTTCTGTTAAGAACTGGAGGATTAAAGCAGGATGGTAGCTGTGGGTTTGTCTGCTGCTGTGGACAAAGGAGGCTCAACCTTGTTGTGACGTGCTCCCTGCAGTAACTTTGGGAAGTGTCTTGGTGGGGGCACGAAGCCTAAGTAAAGGAATTGTTTGATATTTACCCCATTTTGATTGTCATATATTGGCGTGAGACTTCAGGCTTTTAGTGAGCGAAGTGCTACGGAGGAAATGCTTCACCAGCCCGGAGTATTAAAGAGCTGGTGTTTAACAGCTGAAAGTGCTTAACGCCACCACAAAGTTCGTTTTCTGTCAAACAGGTCCTCTGGCTTCCAAGTGGCATCAGCGGTTTTGCACTGAGATGTGCCTTGCCTCAGACAGGCCGGAGATCACACAGGATTTCCTTCAGGTTCGCGTGTCTGAGTGCAGACACCTGGCCCACCAGTGCCGCCAGGAGCGGAGGAGTTGCAAGAGGGCTCTGCAGAGCCACCTTGCTCTCCATGGGAAGGTACAATCCCACGTTAGGACCTTAGTAAACTCAGCTGTCGTGTGCAGTTTCTCTTTTCTACTAGGGAAAACTTCCAAAGGATCACATTTCCAAGAAAAGCTTGAAGGTGAGGCTCTTCTGTGCCAACCAGCGTCTTTCGTTTCCTTGGGGACTATCAGGGATGCATTTGTGACTGTAGAAACGAACATGGACCAGTGTCCTGAGAAAGGGCTGTTCGCCTCTCTCTTCCCTACCAGCGAGGCTTTCCCCACAAGCTTTCTTTCACCCTTTCAGCTGTCTCCAAACCCTTCTCCTCGCAGTTAAAACAAGACAGTTTTCCAGAGCTAGCTTTGGTCCTACACAGGGTTATGAAATGGCGATAGGTAAAAGTAAACACAGAAAACCACAGGAAGGAAGGAAGGACAATTAAATATTACGCAAAGGCGTGCTGACCAGAAGAGCTGTTCACATGCCCCAAGAGCCGGTGCACCAAGCCAGTGTGACTCCCTGTGGGCTGGGAGACCAGTGAAAGGGAAACCAAAGCGCTTCCAGGAATTTGAAACAAGGATAGAATTTTCCAGGAAAAGGTGAAATCATTGAGTGACATGATATGCTGAACAATCACCAGAGAAAGAATTCTTCTTTCACAGGTATTCCTGGTTTTCCTTCTTTCCCCCTCCCTTTTAATTTTTTATCCCTCCTTTGTGCCTTCATTTGAGGTTATTCCTTTTCTTTAGGTCTTTTCCCAGCTCCATTCCTGGCCTGTCCTGTTTCCTTTGGGATTACCGATTCCATTGACAATTTTAATGCGGCCGTCTATTCTCACTTCTTTCTAAAATGGGATTTGTTCTGTCACTAAACATTTTTCAACTCCAGATCTTGAAATAATTCCCCATACAGGAAGGCTGGCTTGCAAAGATGTTTTGGAAAAAAGTGACAAAATAATGAATCAAAATTTTTGTTTCCATTTGACCAGCTCTTGGGAATCAAAAGCTCTTTGAGAAATTCAGGGTAAAACATTATTAAATGAGATACTAGCGATATACCGTTTGATCAGCTTTACTAAAAGAGAGTCTGTGAACCATCCTGACCTCTAATGTCTCCTTTGTATAACCCCTGCGACATGAGATTTGCTATGAGAAATGGAACAGGATTAATAATTAATACGTTTGCTGGTGTCTGAAATAGCGACACAAGGTTGGCTTTAGACACATGTTTTATTAATGAGGTTTGAAAACAATTGCTTTCTCCCAGCAACAGACAGCTCAGACCTTTATCCTGAAGAAAAAGGAATGGAGGTAATATCTGGGTTTTTTTTCTGTTGTTGCTGTTGTTCCCCCCCCAGGGCATTAGCAGAACTCAGTCACCACACATAAACGTTGTGAAAAAAAAGATTGTGAAGTTGTGAAGCGAAATGGGGAGCAAGCCTAAAATAAATTTTAAATCGTCTCAAGACAACATACGTGCTGAACCCAGTCGAGCTGAAATATGGAACATTTCAGGGCATAGCTCACCATTTTGCACGCTGTGTCAGGAAAAAGGGCGTTTCTTACTCTGTTAGTGTAATGAAATATCTGTGTGGCAATTAGGGGTACGGTGTTTTTAGGGCTGGGTTAGACCTTGTTACGCCACAGAAAATAGAGACCCTAACTTCTTCCAGCCTTTCCCGCTGCAATTGTAACTACCTGCAATATCACGGAGAAAGCACGGTCTTAAAAAGTGGAAACACCTTTATTAAGCGAAAATAATTGCACTCGTGTTCCTCGACCTTTCAGTTTTCTGAAAGTCATTCTTGTTCCTGAGTGCTAGCAGCCATCAGGTGTCTGGTTTTGTTATTAATATTTACTAGGAATGATTTTTTTTTTTTTTAAGAATAAGCACTGCTGAAGTAAGCCAAACCTTCTGAAGAGAATCACCGATGATACTTTAATTATCCAATAAATTACAGTTCATGTGCAGAATTAATCGGAAAATAATGCTCTAATAAATACGATCTTCCCAACTTACATGCAAATTGAAGCTTTGCCTTCCTGCTTAGAATTGTTCCAAATGAATTTGTGGCCAAACACTGGTATGTTCCAATATCCTGTTTTTTATGTGGGTTATTGATTGCCAAGCTGCCTCCAACCAACCTGTAGTGATAACTCATGGTAAGATCAATATCTGTGCCATTTTGCTTCCACCTTTGAGGGGAAAAAAATCAAATTATGCTTATAATTTACAGAGCCTATTCATATTTATCTTAAATAGTGTGCTGTAGCATACCTGTAATGATAAAAATGTTGTTAAATATCACAAAATTACATCATTTTTCACGCAAGACTGCTTCTTATATCAATCTTAATTATATCAATAATTATGTTCTTTGAAAAATCTTTACTGTTTTTGTGCTAGTCACCAGTGTTCATCCAAATGTCCACAAAAAGTAATTAACTTATTCATACAAACTAACTTATCCATCCAGCTGGGAGTATGGTGTATGCCTCGACTACAGCTAGCTTACTTTTTATAATATAAATGGTACCTGAATGTGCTTTACAGCCCTTGCAAATGATGTCATAAATTTGGTTACAACAATGGTTTGGAGATACAGATCAGGAAGGGTTACACTTCGGAGGACAGATGGAAGCAGAGAGAGAAGTTTTTGTACGGCAAGTGTGAGACTGATAATTTCATGATGAGAATGCGGCTGTTTTAAAACATGGTTTGTCCCTGTTAGTCCACTGAGTAGAAAATGGATTGTGTCTGCAACATTATTACACAGCTGTTTACAAATGTCCAGATAAAATTTATATTTCAAAGAAAATAAATATTATGTGTTTTAAGAAGGGAAATTTGGTGGCTTTGCTGTTAGTCACATAAGGGTTGAATTTTCGTTGTCTACCTGAGGTCCAAAGGAAGAACAAAGGACCTCAGTCACTGACGCCTGCAAGCTTTGGGCTTGTTAATGCCACACTTTAGGTTGTCAGCCATCCTAAAACTACATAACCAGACATTTTCTTCTCCTAATTTTATTCCACAACCATCTCTTTAGCCTCTATCGTTTCTGTTGACCTATGTGGGTGTGATGCCTACCCCTCTGTAGGATGCAAAGACCACACGAGGGTGGTCTAAGGGTGGTCTAAGGCTGAGGGCTCGCTTTGGGTTTGCAGAAGGCTTTATGACAATCCTCGAAACACAGGCGAGTGTCTCCACGTTAACTACCTGAAGGATCACAGCATAAAAAATTTGTTTTTCTTGTTATTTGCAGAGACAAACTTACTGACAGCGATGGTGGTTTCCACGGTTAACAAATTGGAGCAAACTTGCCCCATAACTATGTTCCTGGAAGATCTGACCTGGATATACAGCACCATACTTCACTTTTGTCACCTGCAGACCTTTCTCTACGCGATCAGACTGTGCAGGTAGTTGGTTTTTTGGAGGAAGATTTTCAAACTGTGCTGTGACATGCAATTCTGTGTTCCAAGGGAATCTTGACAGATATGTATAGAGGAAGTGAGGATCCTGACCTTTCAAGTGGGCATTTGTTGTTTTTTAAAGATGACTAATGACTGATTAAAATATGAAATCAGTTCGGTTCTGTGAACAAACTCTAATGACATTAAATAATTTGTGTGTCTGCCAATCGCTGCCTCCACTTCCATGAATGCATCAACATTAAGAAATTTAGATGCAGCAGTGGACCATCAGTAATTCTTCCTACCAATTACAGCTGATATTTGACCTTTCCATACCTCTGCTCTACTCCTTTTTTATGTTTTGCTTAACTGGTCTAGGTTTTTGCTGCTCTTTCGGGGTATTTTGGCTTTTTTTTCCAAAGATGAGCAAAATCTTAGCTGGTGCCCATCCACGAGCCTGCGCTATGCAGCAGCAGTCTGTATCAGTGTCAGGATTTTGCCATATTTCGGGATTTACGTACGGTACATGCTGTCTAAACCTTTCAGTTTTCTAACATAGGATATTCTGGTATTTAGTTTGCCAGTTCTCTTTAATTTCGGAATCAATCACTGAAATAACTGCTGTCATCATTACATGGCTCCCAATTAAGGTCTATAATTGTTTTTCAAAACAAATGCAAAGTTGTTGGCTTAGTTGCTGCAAATGAATTCTTCACAGTATCCCCATAATCATTCTAATCACCGTGGTACAATGATTATTAAACTTTGCATACAGAGCAGGGGTTCATCTCCTGGTGTGGGCTTTTTCCTAATTAATATGTTTACATCACTGAAGAAAGTGAATTAATGAATTCATGTGATAGACAGTGATTTAATGACTTTGTGTGTTCTGCAGTGTGCTGTCTAATACACAGAAAGCTTTGAAGAATTATGTTAAGAAAATTTTAAGATAAGCCTGTTAAGGCAGGGAACATAGACATATTTTTGTGAACTACTTCATGCAACCATTGGAAAATACTTTTCAACAGTTATAGGAAATGCATCCTGGACCAATTGTTTCACAAACTAAACTTTTAAAAAATATGCTATATTCTGATGCTGAATACCTTAGCTCCCTAGGAGTGTAAGACTTCTCAAGTCATATTGATATATCCAAACTTTGAAAAAAAAAGCAACTGTGTGTTTTATGAATTCATAAACCAAATGATCGTATTCTATTTGCTTCAAAATCTAAGTTTCTGTAGAACAGCAGTTATAAAAATATTCCAAAAAAAAATCTTCGTTAAGTTAAAGACTTTCAGAATGTATGTATGTGGGACCTCCCCACTTCCCTTCTTGATTTAAGAATCTCAAGCAAAAGGCAGTCTATTTGCTCTTGTTCTCTTTTCTTGAATAGTTACCAATTTATCCTAACATTTGAATATACCGATATACCAGCATTCTTCCAAGCCACTGGGTTATGTTTAATCTTTGATGCTGGACTCATTGGGAACTCCCTTCTAAAGTACACTGCAGTGGAATCACTGATGTAAGGATAAACTCGTAATATATGATGATTTCCTCTTATTTATACTACTTAATCAATGCTTGTGATCTGCTATTCAAATAGTCTCCATCTCCAAGCAAGTAAAAATGAGGAGGAGTAGAATTTATTAATGAACATGAACATGTGAGTAACGTGTATTTACAATGCAACTGCAAATTAAGCAATCTGTCTTTAGGGTAATATAAAAGAATTCTGTAAAAAATAATATAATGAACTCCTATCATGTTTTCAGGCTGAAAAAATATTGATCTAGCTAAAAATGTTCAAAGAAGACAGCAGCACATAAAACTTAGGAAAATGATGATATATTGGAGATCTTTGCAGAGTACAAATATTCTTAGGACTTGTTTGAGAAATGTCAATATGCTTCATTATACACAAGCTGGCTGCTAAGCTGCGTCCCCACAGGTTTAGACTTTAGACTTCCCTCATCTTCCGAGTAGAATTTCTTCTGGGCCATTCGATCCCCAAACCTTTCCCTACACCTCGGCCCATGTTCAAGTAAATCCCTCAGAGCTGAGAAGACCAAGCCCTCAGACTGGAGCTGCCACTTTATAGAAAAAATACAGGCACGAGGTATCGAGCTTGCAATGCAACACTTACACGGGCTGATAATGGGCTTCAGAGCAAGAAGTTTCTTTTGGGGAGATAAAAGTACTGTTTGGTCACCTACGATCTTTGATATTTTGACAGGGAATATTGTAACTTTTGACATAAGATTATGATTTCTGGTAAGTGGATAATTAACCAGGAAATTTCTGATCACATCTGTAGGCATACTATAAAGTGCTGTGTAATGTCTACGTAGCTATAATTAATTGACTCCCATTTCTGTGATTAATGAATCTGGAAAAGAGTATTGGTCTGTAGAAACTATTTAGAGAAAGGAAACATTTTCTTTCAGGAGATGTGGTTTCTTTTTGGAAGTGAAATGTGAAGGTGTATCAATTTCAGTGAGACTATCAATGTATGAACGTTGAAGCAATTAAGGAATTAGTAAAAGATTCCACTTAGGCAATGTGCAAATATTTTGGGTAAATTCAAATGCAGTATTTCATTAATCTCTTTTATTTGTCTGAAAAAAGAGATACATTTAGAACTATTAGAATTTCCTGCTGAAAGAGTTTTCTCCAGCTTTACGAGTAAAATCCTGGAAGTTTTACAAAGCACGCGTGGCCACGCCATGATTTTGTACCAAAGTTATCACAGCTGGAAGCTCTTACTGGTAGATCTCTTTCCCTAAGTTGGGCTGCTCTCTGTGTGGGTATATGCATACACTGTTTAATGAATTATCTTTTCGGTGTACTGCTACAAGGAAAATACTTATTTTTTAAAGTCTTCATTGTGTTCTATGGTTCTTAGATTATTTACATTCAAATGGAAATATCCTGCCAAGTCACCTGAGACTTTCTTGTAATTGGGAAAAAAACTTGCAAACCCCCCTAATATACAGTATTTCCATAGAGGAAGAAAATAGAAAATTTAAAAATCATTGTCTGTGTACAGGACAACAGAGGTTGAAGGCATTTTTAATTCTACTCCTCTTTTGAAGTGGAATCTGCAATGAGTCAAGGGACAGCATTTTAGTGAACAAGCACACTATAGCAGGGTTGTCATTTGTTTGTCAAGGGTATGAATAAGATAAATGTATTTCGGGGGTTACTGGGAATCATTCTACAATTTTATGCAGTGATTATAAACACATCTTATGTCATTTGCAATCTTTGTAGGCTTTGTGCTTCTGTTCCCCTCGCTTTTATTTGTCTGTTACGGTTATCTTCTGTGGTACTTTGATTTGGATTGAATTTGAATCTCTTTATCTTATTTTATTGCATCTCTCTAAGTTATGTTGAAATGTTAAAATATTGTTATAATGAATAACGCTTATGCTGTCCTTGGGTTTCTTATTTATTTGTTCAATTGACTGCTCTCTTGAAGATTATTGAGGGAAAAAAATCCTCAATTTCGAACTTGCATGAAAATACTGGGTTTCATGATTACTCTGGATACTGAATGTAAGTTCAGAAAAAGTGATAGAACTAAGCACCCGACACCAAACGGGAAATGTCAAAATACTGCAGAAAACACTTGCTTGGCGGGCTCTGGGTGACTTCTTTCTGTTTTTTTCCAGTGTGGAGGAAGGCTAGCTGTCCTGAACTGAAAGATTTAATGGAAGAAACCTGTGGAACTGTGATATGTTCATGGATAGGCTATAAGCAGAAAAAGAGGTAAAATTCATTGCTTAAGTTAGTTGATGATAATTCCACAATGAACTATAGCAGAAAAGCTTAATTGCAAAAAAAAAAAATAAATCTAATTTGAAAGATTATGTTTATTTACCAGCAACATCACACAGGGCAACGGCTGAAATAGTGTGCCAAATAGGATAAAAAAATTTGACTTTATAGAAATAGGCATAATAGATAAAAAGGTATTTAAAAGGGCATTTCTATAGATTTCCTTACACACGTGCTGCTTTAGAGACACTTCTATCCATATTTTTGTTTCCGTTGTTATCAGATCTGTGTTCTCTGTTACTTCCAACAGTGTCTAACCAGAAATCAGTGTCTCTCATTTTTTATTACTTATGCCTACTTCAGTTCTACGCGATCCTGGCATTGTGGTTGTTAGACACACAGGATTTTGAAATGAAGTTGCAAAAAGTGATTACTATATTCGATAAGCTCATAAGACTAATATAGTCTTTTACATTTTTAGGATATTATAGAATAATTTTAGGAGATGCTAAGCATTTTTTCTTTAAAGAAAAGGTATTAATCAGAATATTTATCTATGTAAAGGGTGCTAAACAACAAATTGGCTTGTATATAACTTTATTCCTGTTGTAGTGGTTCTGTGTTTCTGAATCAAAGAAAAACCTTGTGGTAGTCCTTGCTGTTCTTTTCCATCACTCAAGGAAGGATACAATAAAAATTTCATACTGTGCTTGATTTGCCTAAAATTGTTGGAACTTTAAATATATGGGCTCAATCCTCGTTTGACAAAACTGGCATTAGCTCTAGTGAAATCAAAGAAAAGTGCTGAAGACTCCCCATTCCTTTCATATCATGATGAAACCTCCCCAGCACTGATAGTCTGATAACTTCTGATTGACCTAGATGGTTCAGGATCCATCCCCAGATGTTGATCTCGTCTTACTAGGGTAACTCAGACTTTGCAAAACATCCTTATGGTGCAAAGAAAATAATGAATCTAATTAATGAATGGGTAGGAAAAAGGTGGGAGAGAAAATGTGGATGTCAGATATATGGTGGGAGGAGACTTCACAGCTCTCCTGCCTGCTGGAACCTGCTGCCTCTACTGTTTGTGTGTGTGCGTGGTTGGAATAAAAGAGTCAATAATTTTTACAGGTCTCTGAGGAAACTGCCTGTATAAATGGATATGAAGCAGATGGGTGGATGAACTGAAAAGGCTTGAAATTCATGACATGAGCCAGTGGATGTTCATGGTGAAAACAGGAAGAACAAATGGGATGGGAAATGGGTGAGGATTTCTACTTATAGGAAGAGAAGTTACACTGTGAAAAGGAGATAAAGTATTCCTTGACTAGCACAATATTTGGAAACAAATTAATACATGAAATGCAAAAGCCAAGTTGATAACTAGTAGTGGTGCTCTACAGAGGAAACTGTTATGTGAGCAATTAAAAGCTATTGAATAAATACTGTCTATGTATTTGGTAGGACACATTATTTAATGTCTTACATGAATGATTTTTCTTTTTCCTTTTCCCAGACCATTATTTTCCCAATTCTTTTCTGAAGAAAGCACACTGTCATTTTTTTCCAGATTTTTCCTCATATTAGACTCAGGTTTCCAGATTCTTGGTGCAGCTATGTTTTAAAAGATGAGTCCATAGTTATTCAATAAACAAACAATCCTATGTACCAAGGTTTTAAGTGAGTCTACAGTGTATTATAAGCTAGATCCCAGAGCTGTACCTTGCTGTTTCTCTAAATAAACACTATAAATATAAACATGAAATGTTAGAATTAGAAACGGGCAAGGATGTTGCTCTTTTGCTTTCCAAACATTTATAGATGTATGGAAAGTTTTGTCAAATACAAATGCACAGCGTTTCCATTTTCCATTTTTCACAGCTGTTCTGTGGATTCAGAAGTAATTTTGTATGTTTTAAAATACTTTGAGGACAATTTTCAATGATGTGCTTTCTTTTCCCGTGTTAATTTTCCTAACTGTAAACTAGTAAAAATACTTTTCCTTCATTCCTCAAATTTCCTGTACCTATGTATACTCCTGCTGTGAGTGCTCAACACATTTTGAGGTATGTGTGACCGTGTCCTACTCATTAAAACACAGTTAAAAGATTTACAGTGAGACAATACTTTTCCAAAGTTGACTTCACCTGTAGTACGGGAGCGGATATCCTTTAGCTGTACAGTTCAGTAGGATTTCTGGATTTGCTGAGCCCATGGAATAAGTGATATCATGTGGCTCTTGGATAAAAATAGGACCATGAAGGGTTTCTTCCCCTGTGAAAGAAAAACAGTATTTTAAGATTAGACATCTTTAGCATGTCCTTACACATAAAAGCGTCCTTTAATGTCCTTTGCTTTCGGTCAAAAGTTAAGGTCTGCTATTATATTCAGCAGAGAATCCACCTCCAGACATTTGGCTATTAAGGAGGAAATATTTCAAGCCTGATTGATAATAAAATTGCATATCCCAGGTGTTGGTGATTTATTTTGCAAGTGACAGCAAAGACTACCTTCTTTGCATATTTCCTATGGAAGCTCCATGGCCATTTGTTAAATCTCTCCCTAAATCTACCTCATACTTGTGCTTTAGGTCACGACTGGAAGCAGGAAAGGATGAAGTTGTGGCTTTCTGCGTTTGGCGCTTCCGCCTCCCTGCTCGCCTGGTGAAACGGCTGTGTCAGCCTCACGTCACCCTTTGAAAGGCAGGCGGCTCGTCGGCTGCAGCCAGTCTCTGGCAGCACAAACATTTCACCATGGTCCACAGGAGTGCATGCCATGGGAGAGGGAGGACCTCTGGCCAAATAGCTTCTAGGTCAGGAGGTACGTTGTGGTGGGGCGGTGGTCCTGGGGTTTCCTTTCCTCTGCCATTCGGCCTCTCGGGTGATGGGGTCCAGAAGGTCACGTTGCAGTCTGAGGGAATCAGTCACTTCCTTCTCCTCTAACCCTTCACATCCTTTGATATATTACTTTTGTGTACTTTAGCTGGCCTGGTTTCAAGGTTTGGTTTGGTGGGGTTTGTTTTGGTTTTTTTTTTCCCCTCATTTGGGCCCTTTTTAAACAGAAGTAGCGTTAAATAAAGGTTGATTATTCATCATTTTCACTAGAACCTGTATCATCCTGGTGACACGCAGAGTCTAATTACAGCACGTAAACAGAAAGGGACAACAGACACGTGGGCTGGGGTGAGACCCATCTGCTTCCTCAAAATCTCAGGGATTTCTGCAAGGAATACTGTCATGGAGATTAAGTGATTTTTTTTTGTGGCTATAGATGAACACTAATGACAGAACAAATAAATGATCCCAGTTCCTTGAATAAAGCTTGGCAACCGGACCATCCTTCAGTTCTTAGATGTCTTACATGAGCCCAAGAAACCCACAGAGTTTGCCAGGCGGTTACGCAGGTGGGAAGATGAGGTATTAACCCCCCAAAACCAGTTGCTCTACAGTTGTATAAATGTTTCCAGTAATCACATCTGATTTTATTCACCGATTTTATCTGCTTGTTGGCTACCAGAGAGGGAAGGTACAACCAACTTCCCAAAGGCCGCTGCTTCACCGTACCTTGTGTCATCACTTCTGTCCCCAGGTTACCAAGTGCGATTCTCTTGCTCTGTAGCTCCCTAACTCCTAGAGGATTTTCTCAGCCGACACCAGCAGAGCCTCCTCCTGCATCCCCAAAGTTGATCAGCTGTCCTGATGCATGAACTCGGCATGCACCCCCAGGCGGCTCCCCAGGCTTAACCCCAGCCAGGTCAGCTCCGGCTGCTGGCGCCCTGTCAACCCAGGCACCTTCTGCAAGGCCATAAGCAACTGCACAGGGTGCACGTCAAAAATCAGACTGGCTGTATCTGCTAGTAGCTGTATACATATTCATCTCCCTTTGCACTTTTTGACTACTTCAATCTATTTCCTCCGAATTCTAAAAAAGCCAGATCAGCACTGTTGTCAGCTTTCATCTTTTTGTGACACTTGGCTGTTTTCCTGAGAGCCCTAATCCTCTGGAATTGTATGAATAATTTTTATCCAAAGTAATGAGACTATAATATTTAATTTTTTAAAGTATCATTGATTTTTAATCTTTCTTTCATATCTGAAATATTTTTAATGAAACCAGCAAATTTAGCAACCCCATCTTTCTAAGAGTAAAATTGCTTTTTACTGATGAATGTAGTCAGACTTTTCTACTTCAGTGGATCTAAAGCAGAGAACATCTGGCAAAACCCTAGAGACTGCTGAACAAATGAAAATGTTTTATACTTCAGCTTTTTTGACCAGAAGCCTTTTTAAGGATGGCATCTGATAATCGCAACAGTTTTCACATATCTTAATCAGGACACCCGTTCCTATGTGTCTGTTTCTGTTAGCCCGATTTACACTGTATATATATGTGTGTGTGTGTATGTGTATATATATATATATATATATATATATATATATATATATATATACACACACAGCCCAGCTGTGAGTGTGTTTTCATGAGCAGTACCTGTGAGAAATAGCCTTATTGGAGTAAAATTCAAAGTAACAGTCAAAAAAGATTGATTTGTTTTATATCACAATAGCTGTTTGGGTAGACACATCTCATTTTAGGAATATTTCATGTTATAAAGGAGACAGCGTGGGCATACTAGAAAGAAAAAATACATCCTTTCGGTTTAGGATATAAAGTAAGTCAGGCTAGTAAAACAGCTGAGATGAGCTACTGGTTTTAGACAAAATATTAAACTTGGCTGAACATTATATGTGATGTTATATGTGACTTAACCGACCATAAAATGCAGTAAATCACACGAACCCTATCAATTTCCATAACTTTTTTATTCCGTTAAACTTTGCAGACTATATGCAGCCTTAGAGTAGCCTCCAAATATTTCACGACTCATCCATAACTAGTGGACAGAGGTGAAAATTGCAGAAAATATGAAACAAACCCAATGAAAGAAGCTGTCGCTCAACTTGGACATCATAGGGCCTTGCTGTTTGCTTTTGGTGGGGTTACTCAAATACCTAAAGGTAAGTGTGTGTTTCAGCCCTGACCTCTACCTAGAGCTTAAATTCGTAATTTTTATTCTTTATATTGTGGTTCTTCCAGGGGTCTTTAGTCATAGAGCAAGATGCTGTAGGACAACTAACTAACTCGTATCTTACACTTCCAACTTTCTGATCAGAAAGATTACACGTCTCCCAGTACTGACCTAAGACCCCCAAACTAGTTTTTTTTCCTTTATTTCATACTTTCAGAATCAAATGATTGTAAAATAAACCAGAACTGTTTCTATTTCTCATGGTAGTCTTTCTTGTTATGGGGAGCAGGGGAGAAGACAATATGTTCAGCAAGCCATGCAGGGCAAAGCAGTGTCTCCCAGGGAGGGTGGCTGGAGATAGTTGAATAATCTTTGTTTTTTTTTTTCCTGCAAGTCTTCTGCTTTTAATCCCTTGACAAATTTTAAGACTTCTTTTTTTCACTGTTTCTACAGTTGATCCTTTGACTTGTCTTTTCTTTGGTAGGAAATTTTTTCCCTTCTGGGTTAATTTACTTAGCCTGTTAGTCATTCTCATCACCTTCCCAGAACTACCAGTGAAAAGCACCAAAATGACCAAGGGATCATTGTTCCATTTTTTTAAATCAGTGTAGCTGGGTGGGCCTGGAATTAACAGTGGTGAGCTACCTGTTGTATATAAAAATCCCCGGTTTGACGGACAAAAATGTAAACATTTTGGTAAATCTGGAATTAAATTCCCATGATGCGTTCTAAATGGAATGTAGACTAATTTGTCATTTGCAGACTCTCGAGCATCTTAGTTCACGTAACACCTTTCCATGTCATAAATACAGCAGACCCTTATTGTGTCAAATAAGGACACGATAGTTTACGTGTACCCTATCAGCTCCTTTACAGTAGACGCGCTGCAGTCCCTATCACAAAAATATTATTCATTAGTTTTGGTAAAGGTGGCTTCATGCTATCATTTTGTTTTCTCTTTAATATCCTTTTCTTGCTGCCTGATTTGCAACAGGGAATAACACCAAATTTATGAGAAATTATGTGCACTTTCAGAGCCAATAGTGTACTATGAGTCCGTCTCTTATTTATACAAAAGGTCAGGCTGGTCATTTCTAATTTCCTGATGCATCCTTTTGCATTTTGTGTAGAGAACGGCCATATATTTCTCTCCCATTCTCCAGATTCAATACCAGTTACCATGATTTCTCCAGAGATACATATGACAAATGAATCTTCAGAGGTCTGTTTACTTTTGTTAAGATTTAAATAATTCAGATTTTTTTAATCTGTTGGACTATGAATATTTGATTAAATGTATCATTTTTGGACTTAAAACATATGTGCTTGAAAGCAAATATAAACTCTTGTCATGAAATGTTTTATAAGAAGCTAAATGTATTTCTTTATGATACTTAATCAGTTTGATCTCCATTAAGACCATAATTACGCTAGTCTGAATTCAAATCTAAAGTATGAAAATGAATCAACATTTCTTTATTCATTAAATGATGTTGTTTTCAGGCAATATAGAGATTAACACAGTGCCAATAGAAGAGGAGGAAGCCTATATTTTTGATAACTGTGTACCAGCAGAGGACATCACGGTATTTTCCTCTCATTGCTTTATGGGCAACAGTTAGTTATATTGGGCTATGATATTCACGTCAAATGTAGTCGAAGAGTTTTTGGTTTAGTCACAATAAATATTGAAATGCTTATGCTCTGTTTCATCCAGACAAGGAGAACAAAACACATCTGGAGCCCACACTTAATCAACATTATTTCCAGCCAAATCCTGCTCCCTGTTCTTTCCTGACTCTGACTGGCTTCATATTTAGCTCCTTATGAGAGCTCAATATTTCTCAACTGGAAATGCTTGACAATACAGCCTGAGAGCAACTGAGGCTGGCTAAGACCCTGTCTGTAGCATATGTATCGATAACTTAGCAGGCCAGTATTGCAAACCAGCTGACTATTTTCTATCCCTTTCCTACCGCAGATTTTCCTTTCTATTATGATTTTTTTTTTTTTTTTTTTTTTTTTTTTTTCCCAGTGGAACTACTGTTACTCAAAACTGATCAGTAATATCAGATAAATCCTGTTTGGTGAAACTGAAAGTATCCTAGAAACTTTCTACTAAAACAAACTACTCCGTTTGCAGAGAAAGACCACGTAAGGCTTTGGGTTTGCCTGCGTGAATCAGCTCCAAGTAGACCAACTCAAGAGGATTCTTTGCTCAAGGACCAAAAATGTACAGTTCTGGTGATCTGAGAGCTCCAAAGTCTGCAGTATTTGCAGCTTCTGTCATTATTTCTGTTGCCACGATGTTTTGCGGAGCTGCTCGGAGATTAGGAGTCGTTTGTGCTGTAGAACGAGTAGCTAGAGGTCTTGCATTGAAGAATCCCAAACAAGCAATGGA
The DNA here is from genome assembly GCF_034619465.1 of Leptosomus discolor. Lineage (NCBI taxonomy): Eukaryota > Metazoa > Chordata > Aves > Leptosomiformes > Leptosomidae > Leptosomus > Leptosomus discolor. Next base: position 3,410,856 of record NC_141399.1, read on the forward strand.
CTAGGGCTGTTCTTTCCTCAGTTGGACTCAGGCAGTAGGCATGGAGGGGCCGTGCTCCTGCCTAGGCAGGTATATTTGTAGCATATCAGCGTATCCTTACTGAAGATGGTAAGAATAAAGAGGCCAGAATAATGTTAAAACCTGTACTCTAAAAAGCTTCTCAATGCAAACCTGCTATAATTCACATAAGCAAACCAGATATGGAAGAATTTATCCACGCTATTAAGTTCCAGGAAGGCTGTAAATTCCAGGGGTAGTGAGTTTCTAATGAATCTTTCTTAATGTGCCTTAGATAGAGCCTCATATCTGATCCAAAACATTAATATGACTTTATGGGCCAAAGCTGACACCTGATTAAGAGGCCTCTTTTAAATCAGCTTGATAGTAAAACACCTGTCAGTTCTAACAAAAAGGATGGGACAGGTGAGTTAGAGACTGCCTCCTTGTAATGACAGCATGGGTAGAAAAAATATGAAAAACCCAAATGACTTCAAAATCTGTTAAATTTTCTTCACAGCTGAAGACATTGGTAAGTTTTAACTGGAGGAGGGGGAATTTATAGGGCCCACAGGTGTTGAAACGTGATGGAGTCTTTCCCTGCAAATAACATTGGGGCTTTTGATTGAATCTTGTCAGAAGCAGAGCGGAATAATTATTTTCCTCATCAAAAGGCTGGACCAGGTAGCTCAAGGACTGTAAAAGGAGCATGACAGATGCAAAACGAGAGGTAACGGATAAGAAACTGTTTGCTAAAAGGAAAGTGTAAAGTAACACATGTCAGTTCAAGGAATCAGATATTAATGCTGAAAGAGAAGATGGGAAAAGAAGAAGCAGAAAAGGGCCATGAAAGCGTTCTGTAAAAAGAAAAACATCCTGTCAGTATTACAGGCAACGGGAGGCAGGCTTCCCCCCTCTCCCTCTCCGTGACATTCAGGTCTCAATCAGAGAGTGAAGCAGGAGCCATACACAGAGAAAGGGAGATTAGAGGAGATGTTATAGGTTTGAGCAGGCAGAAGCAACCTAAAACCTGTAGGATTTTCCCAAAGGGCCTTCAACTTTCATGTGTTTTCTCCCTTCAGACGTTGATGTACAGACCTCCAGAGACACAGGGCTCCTTTCAAGTTTCTGCTTCTATTGAAAAAGTCAAAATGGGAGTAGTGGTGAAATTCCACGTTGTCTCTGTTATCAGACACCAACACCAGAAAGACACTTAGCTAACTCTGATGTAGGCAGGAAGGTGGGCGTTGAGGAGGAGGGTGAAGTCCTGGCCCTACTGAAGTCAGAGAAACTCTCAGTAATGAATTGAAGCTTGGCACTCGCGCCCAGGTTTTATCCACAAAGCTGTCTGTAAAGTGACAGTCAACAGTGCAAGGCATCCCTTTCATCTGGGCCACAGCAGGCTGGCCATACCCCTTCCTCGCAGGTTTGAAGGACAGCGAGGGTGAGCAGATGGAGGGAGGCACAGCGGTGGACCTGCCGTGTCCCAGCAGCAGGGCTGGAGCCGTCACCCCAGGTGCCCACCTGGCTTTGTCCCCTCTTCCCGTGCGTGGAGGTGCCCTGTGGCTCACCCGGAGAACCACGGTCTGGATTTGGGTTTGGAGGTGTAACTTTCAAGACCGGAACAGTTAAGGCTCCTCCAGCCCTTGCAAATGGCACACAAACATTAAATGTCTTCAATGAAAACAATTCTATATCCCCTAAACTTTATTCCTTGAAAAATTATTTGAATATTCCAGTATTTTTCCTAATATTTAAACATAACCTGTATGGTGGTGCAGGCAGGGTGATCTGAGGCTAAGGCGGCAAGCAATGCGCTCAGGTTAGACACTAACTGCACATTTTCCTGAAGTACTTGGGTGTGAAAGCAAACAATAAAAGTATAAAATATGTTTTTAATTACTAATATAACCAGCTCAGGATTGCCACAATCTAACATATAAAATTAGGGTGTAATATATCACAGATAATAATTAAGGAATTATTACGCAAAAAATGACCATATTCTTGAATTATGAGCCTTTTTCAATTATATATATTGACAAAAGATTTTGTCAAAATCTGGTGCTTCAAACATTTTATAACAGTTCTATTGTGATAACCAGTATTGCTTCAACACTTCGAGCTAATATTCTGTGAATATGATTTGGTATCAGCGAATTTATTACCCATCGCATTTTGGTCTAACAGATACACACATTCTAATTCCAAAATAATTAATGATAGATCTCTAAATGCCAAAATGTGATGTTTCTCATATCATACTAAGTATAGCAATCAAACTCTTACTTCAGCTTTACGTGGTACTTACTGCATTCAGTACAAAACCAAAATATTCCCTAAAGATTCCAGACCAGAAGTTCAAGTCACAGAGAAGGAAAATGGCTCATAATTGATGCATTCTGGATAGCGTTCAATGGAGCTTCACTAACTTACACTTTTGGCTACAGATCAACACAGATTTATGAACCATTCGTTATGGAGATACGTGTAAAGGTACGATAGCCTGAATACAGGCACTATAAATACACCAGTGTATGAACTGTATTAATAATGTAATATTTTATTAAAGTTTTTTTAAAAAGTTTGAGTAACAATGCTAGAATTACTAACTGTGCATGACTTCCTTGGCTTTATGGAAAGATTTTTCTGAAGACTTTTGTGCTATTGTGCAAGATGTAGACAAGATAAAGGAAGCCCTTTCATTTGTGCAGGTGATTTGTTTTATGTCATGAACTTGATCATGTCCTTCAGATACAGAACTGTTGTGGAACAGACATCTAATTACGGAGACAAATATCCACAATGAAGTTAGAGGGATGTGTCTTTATGATGTATAGTAATCCTGACGTGCACTCTTCTCAATGAAATTTCATTAGTTTTTGTGTTACTAGGCAAGATGAATAAATAATAATGAACCTTTTCCAATCTACTGCACAAGCATTTTGTTCACTGTAATTTCAGTTATAAGTGAGACCTAGATTCGATGACAGATACTGTTTGCTGCATTGTACTGTTGTAATATTCATTTGGCACTGTTGCCAAACTGACTGAAGGCTTAATTCAATAATTTACAATACAGAAAAAGATAACAGCTATATCATTTAATATCCTGCCAGTTAAATAAATCCAGCACTTTGTTTCTCTGCAATTTTTTTTGGTGCAAAATATAACTGTGCTTTACTGTCTTAGGAGGGTGGTGATTAATTAAGCTCAGATAGTTTTTGCCACTGCTAGTGTGGATCAGCTCTGGGGTTTTGTGTGATGACTCCAAACCTCCATTGCAACTCTTGATGGACGCTCTGTAGAGAGGGGGAGAGAGTGAAACTCTAACTTGAATAAGCATCCCGCAATATGGCAAGCTACAGTTCAGTTTATACTCAAAATGGGGGGGGAAAGAGATTTGTGACAATTTCTTCCTGCCTTTAAGCCCCATTTCAGCCCCATTTCAGTCTTTTCATTAAGCACCTTGCTTTGCAGCCCTGCGCTCCGATCCAGTGGCCCTGGAGACAGAGGGAGAAAAAAAGGGAATTGCTCCATCGCCTCCTTCCTCTAGATCCTGAGCAAGCCTGGGGGGAGGAATAGCTCTGTCTCTCTTTTCTCGCTTTCTCTACGTTAGGATGAACCACCTGAGTGGTTTCACAGAGTTAGACTGAAATGCCTTATTCCTCCGCCCCTGTTCTTGGCTAGCCTGAGGTATCTGGGAAAACCAAGCCTTTTAATCTTCAAGTTCATTTGCACAGATCTTTACCATCTTTCATGGCACCCCTCTTCCTGCCCCATGGTAGAAAAGACTTGGGGAATCCGTTGGAAGAGTACTGATCAAATACAACTGAGTTTACTGGGACACTTTTTTTCTTTATTTCCCCAGTGTGACTGTAGTTTCAGTACAGAAAATACGCAGCAGCCTGATGATTGCTAAGTTTGGCTAACATTTTTATAGCTGGTAGTAGATACAGTTTCATCATTTTTTTTTCTTTTCGTATGTAGAGACTAAGAGCCAAAGTGCTTTGAAGCAGGTGAAAGCCTTTCATAAGCTTCAATGGGCAATGGATCAACCCCTACTGAACAAAGTATCAACTAATACTCCATTTTTGATGCCTTCTCTATGTGTGAAACACTGCACTAGGCAATATATATTTGTCCTGTACCTATGTGTGTATATAAATGTGTAGTGCATCTACATCCTTACAAGCAGTTGCACACATGAACAGAGGGAGGAGGTCTGCTAAGAACATCTCTTTTCTATTTATATCAACTGCATACTGTGTAATAAATAGTAATTGGTGTACTAAATACTTGGGTGTTTGGAAACTGGACCGATTCAGTGTGCAGTAGCTCCTGGATATTGATGACAGCTGCATTATTTTCAGGCAGACGCTTAGTAGCAAAGATCCAGCCGCATTGGAATGGAAAAGAAGTGATGAAAAAGGCTAGTTTGCAAATAGTTTGAATATACTAAAGCAAACAATGATTCCTCTTTTGTTTCCAGAGGGCACACTTCGTAATTCCCATTTTCGTTCAAAAGGAAACATCTCGTAATGTGAAGTAGTATTTTGGTTTTCGCAGTATTATGAGTCCCAGGCCTTGTAGAAATCTAGATACAATCACCATTATAGGGGACTTAAATTGCAGGTGGATGTTTAAGCTCTGTGTACAAGTTATTTAAATTTTGCCTATTTACTTTGACTAACTGGAACGAAATGTCTGCTTCATAGATGCTTGCTTTTCCCACTAGGCCCTAAATAAAAGGCATGAATAAAGCTAGTCAGGAACTAGCTGTAAGAATTTGACATCAGAAATGATTTTTTATGTAGATAGAAAGGTTTATATTCTGGAATAACGCTTAGGAATAATGAAGATAATAGAAAAACGTGTGGAGAGAATTAATTTTAGTAGTCCAAATTACTACCACAGCAAAAATCCTTAGGACGCAGGAAGCTCTGATGTAGAAATTTCAGGCTGCCACCTATTTCTTGCTTTCAGATGATTGATAACTTGGGAATAAAATCTTGGAAAATAAATCATCTTAAGCAATTAAGGTAATGTCAAACCAGGCAAGATTAAAAAGGTCTTTATTTTCTTACATATAATTGAAGAGGAACGCAAGAGATATTTATAACTTTTTAAACCTAAGGCAGATCTTGATTTAAATTAGATTAATCAGGCAGGATATTATCGAAATATTTATCGTATTAACTGCCTGATTTACATATGCTTGTCATCACAGTATTGACATCCATTTAGTAGATTGAAACTAAATTTGGAACTAAAAAAAATGGTCTTTCTTGAACAAAAATCGGGTACAATCTATTGCAAAATTGACTGTCAGCCAGTGAAGAAACTCAAGGGTCAAGCAGAAATGTCTCTTCGCTTTCCCTCTCAGCCCTTTGTGCTGCCATACACAGAGAGCTGCTGCCTGGTGTGCGGTGTACAGCACACCTCTCTGCTCCCAGGGGATTTTGCTTGCTTGTGTCCACTATCCTGACTGGAAAAATCATCCCAGTTCAGCTCTGCTTTGGGCATTGCACGTGGTGTAAACACAGAGGAATGTGCAATGCAGTGTTCAAGCTATATGCCATCTTCGCTCTTATGGTCTCCTTCGGGTGTCTGCTTTTGGCTGACTGTCCTGTAATCACTTGGATGCACCTTTAATCTGAGCCAGTATGGCTGTTTGGAGGAGACCTGTTTTCTTGTACAGCATCACCTGCAGATGTACCTCTCCCTTAGAATATTTCTATTTTATTATTATTTTGGCATGCTGGCAGAAAAATGTCATGACTATCATAAGCAGCAGAAGGGAAATAGTGATTTAAATAGTCTGGACCTCAGAAAAATCTGGTTGGGATTTCATGGAACAGAGCTTTACCATTAGAAACCTACTGCATTTCAGAAATCTGCTAAAACCAGTGAGGCGCAATAGCTCCCTGTGAAAGGGCATCAGAATCCTCTATTGTGGAAAATATTAGGCAACAAAAATATAATTAGCAGTGTATATTTTGTTATTGTGTCAAGCACAGAAAGCTCCCAGGCACTTTTAAAATAAATAGAATAAACGGAGATAAATGAAACTGAACTCTGTTAAATATCATCAACTAAGATCTGCTTTATTACTGGCAATTAAACAGTGAAAGTCAAAACACAAGCTATCATTATCACTCATTGATTAAAAACCGGTTAGAACATTGCATTTCGAACGAACCTACCGCTTTGCTCGTTACGCATTTCAGCATGAGCAACAGCACAATATTTCAGAAATAATTAGGAACACAGCATAAGCGATCAGTGCTAATGTTCTTGAATAAAATTGCCCAGGCAAATGATTATAGATCAGCCAAAAGACACTATTTGAAGCCATCATCTTTTGTGACTATTTAATATCTTCATGATGATCTTCTTCTGAGTGAACACAAATGAAGTTAAAGTCTTTTCAGTAATGGCAGCCTAAAATTTAGCAGAAGCCACAAACATAACTTTGTAAATGTTCATTTTTTGGTAAATAACTGCTGCTAGCAATTGGGTTGCTCTGGCAATTTTCGTCTCTAGTCTCTGTTTTAAAGGAGCTAATATCAACATTTCTGATGTATGGCAAGCTGGGAATGTCTCACTGTCAAATTACTGTTCTTTTCCATTCAAGTAAAAAATGACCTTTATCCTGTCTATTCTCAAAAAAATGACAGCATAAATAGCAAAACAAAACCCAACTGAAAGGAGGAAGAAAACAAACCAGGCTGATAGGGCTGCACTGAAATTCTGCTTTGGAGCAGAGGCAGAAGGGGAAGGGTTCAGCAGGCAGGGCTGCCGTGCCCACGGCAGGGCTTGGGGCCAGGCACACGGGGAAAAGTTGCTGGCCGTGTCAGCAGGCTGAAAAACCTGGGGAAAACTGGAAAAGTGGAAAGACCTACCATTATACCTTGAAGGCAGTCCCTTTCCCCTTCTGGTGTCGATGCTTGACACCATTTCCGTGCTATGCTGTTATGAACAGCAGTAGTCCAAAATACAGTTTTCTTCAGGAGTCCTTGTTAATTCTTCCCGAGGCACTCCCTCCAGAGAAGAGCCTGCAGAGCGTGGGAAGATATGTCACTTCGGGAGATTTTGTATGATTTGTCCTCTCGTGTCACTTGTGCGTATGTTTCCAGAGGGAAACCAGAACCAGAAAAGCTTTTCATAAGCAGATATGATGAAAAATCCCATATCCCTGGGACCTTCTCAATCACCACTTTAGCTGGCTGGTACCTCATTGCCCTCTTAGCTGCTTCCTTTTATCTCTTCTGTCATTATTTGTTGTAATCTGGCTGTTTTAAGAAACAGGAATGATTTATTGATAAAAAGATATTTCTAGTTTCATCCAGATTTTAAAAGCTGTAGTTCCAAATCAAGACTTTGCCTATGTTAGTTACTGTCAAAATTATTTTGCAACACCATTTTTCCGGCTGGGGTTTATGCTGATCCCTCTATGCTACTGTATTTAATGCTTAGGGCACAGTTTGGTTTCTACCCTTGCACATTATTTCATTGAAACTCCCTGGGTTTTAAGCAGCTCACAAAAACTGACCTAAGCCTTCTCTCCACCTGGAAACCTTACAGAAAGGACGGTAGGAGTGCAGGCAGAAGAACTGGGTCCAGGCTTAGGACCTCCTTACGCTTTTCTCAGTCCATTGACTTCTCTGCAATTTTGTATAATTTCACTGCTTGGGCTGGAAACAGAAATAGAGCTCAGGCAATCTACATTCTGAATAGCCTGATGGGAGCTTTAGTGCAGGGACAATAATGAAATGCAGCAAAAACATTTCCTATGTATTACTTTTCGGTAATTTTTCTCTAATCCAAAAATCACAAAAATGCTGTAATTCTGCAGAAATCTTGCATACTTGGATTGCATATTTTTCCTAGCTACAGTAAGAAGTGATAACAGGCTGCTAAATTACTGCTTAATAAACCACTAAATGAGTGCCATCTAAGATAACGGGGCATTAAATGACGACTATTCAGGGAAAAAGTAGAAGTGCAGAAAGAACTGCAAGAAGACTCTCTGCGTAGAGGCAAATTGGATTAGTCATCTCATCTGTGCCAGTGGTGAAATTCAAACTCAAGCAGATTTGAAAAAAAAAAAGGAAAGTGGTTTGATGCCGTAATGTGCCAAAGGAAGAAACACACTCAATGCAGAGCCGCTTCTCATCAGAGCTTGAGCTGGGGCCGAGAGTATTTCGATTATGGGGACGGTATAAGGAGTAAAATGGAATAAAAGCAAAGACAAAATAAAACCGCCTGCAAAGGCAAAATCCAAAAAGCATTAAGTAACTTCAAGATGATACTGTAAATAAAAATATAACTTCGAGATGATATGATAAATAAAAATAAATCAAAAGACATAGAGCTGGTGGAGAATTTCAGATTGTAAACACAAAATGTCAAGTATTACTTGAATTCAGGCTCTTCATCCCCCGATTTCAATGGGATTTAGGTACTGAAGTACTTGTCCTTCCCATAAGGGTCAGGGCCCTGATCAAAACCAGTGGAAAGACACCACAAAGGTCTATGAGGGACTGCTTTGCTTCAGTCCATACATCACAGTCTGGTGTCATCCATCTACAGGAAAGCTTGTCCCAGAAGGCTGAGAACATATTTGCTTGACTTGTAGTATTTGGAAAATTGTATCATCTTGACTGATACTTAATGTGTCTGCCGTGTAGTATCACCAGTGGAGTTACGACAAACTGTCTGAAGTCCATATTTCTGGGGAATGACATAATCAATGATAGATACTGCTCTAATTTAGGTGGGTTTAGAGCGCAGAGTTTTGAAGGAAAGGAAGTAGAATATTACGCGCTTCCTCTCCTCAATAATTGTATGTGACTGAATTTACAACATGCCTCATTTTAACACGTTTATTTTCTGCGTGCTAGTATTTTCATGTATCCATTATCTTGAAAACCACGTGGACATTTTAGTAAAATGTCAGTGCACCATAACATGTTGTTGTTTTGTTATTTTAACTTGCAGTGAACGTCCAGCCTTGGGCTGACAAAAGGGCTCTTTTCTCAACTTCTCCCTACAAATTAGCTGTGTATGTCCACAGTGCAATGTGGACACATATTAGACTATGACATAAAATCTTGATGCAGGTTAGGTTTGCTTAAAATATATATGAATTTCAATTGATTTTTCAAATCGTGTGGTTTAGATTTGTAGCCGAAACTGTAAAACCAAGATATTTTAAGGCATAAAACCTGATTCAGGCTGAATTCTGTTCACAGGATTTAATTCTTTTCCATACAATTGTTAGATCCTTGCCTTTCAGGTCAGTCTTGATCTGTAAAACACAGAGTAACATTTAAAAAAAAAATAAATTTAAGGACCTGGGCATTTAACTTGTGAAGGAATTAAATTCAAATCTTCAAAACTGCAGCTACCTGTCCCTGGAGGTGTTAAAAAATTGTAGACATGCAGGTTATTTATAGGAAAGCTTACCCAGCTCCTGAAGTTGTACTTCTGCACATCTCCAGAAATTATCAATTTAAACATTGTGTCATAGAAAGTCTTGAAAATAGATACGGAAACAAAAATCAACCTGGAATCCAGATAAAGTTCATGTGGCTTCAGATTTTATAAAGGGTGCTTATTTATGATTTGTTATAAAAAGAAACTTCCAAGAGCAATAATAAAACTGGGTTTGTTGTTTGCTTTCTGCACTTGGAAATGTGTTCAAATAATATGGAGGTATTCCTGGTCCCTAGACCTCGCTGTGTGCTTTTAGTGTTATGTGATTATTCTTAGACTGTCCAAAAAGATGACAGTGTTGTTACCGGTCAGTAAGCCTTGCAAGCCAGTGGTATTATTGGGGACAAAAACTCTTTCAATTTGTCATCAGATTGATATGATATTAAGGAGACGTACCTTTCTTTAGAGGCAGATTTGTGGAGTGCAGCATTTTAATTGCGACACCACACAAAATTTGGTGTGCCATCAGCTCATCTACAGGAGAGGCTGGGGGTTAACTTAGTGAAAAAAATAAATGTAGACTAATTAGAAGATGACAAGTTGTAGCTGATAGGTCACTTGTCAGGCAAATATGAATTCAGTATCTGCTGCATAAATGACTACATTTTCTCTGGCCTAGAGCAAACTACTTGTGTTTTGCAAAACCACAAATGTTTACAAGAAAGACACAGAAGAACCTTTCATTTCTACTGCATTCAGTGTAAAGCAAAAGAGATTTGATTAGAAAGAGTAGTTGGAGGTATAGTGTTATATTCTGATTTAAGTTGCATTATATCATTAGTGATTTCAGTAGCTTTAGACTAATACAACTGAAATATGAATCTGATTAATGCTCAACAAGATGTTACTAGAGATTAACCCCTGCAGGTTTTTTTTTCACGTTGCCTGTACCGATATACAGGTTTTTTGTAAGCTGTAGGAAAAGTAATCAATCACCAAAAACTATTTGGCATAGTGTATGAAGTGAGACAATATTCGAGGATGAAGAAGTTGTGTTCCATAAATCACTTTTGTGTTGGTGGGAAGGCCATCTAAGCACGTGAGTCAAAGTTTGGATAGATTTTGCTCTAAACTAGAGTGAGTTCAGGGCGCAGCCTGTGAGATGGAGGCTGTACCGGGTTTGGGAAGAGCGGCAGCTTGGAGAGCTGTTGGGGCAACGAGACAAGATAAACCAAAATCTGTCCAAGAGCACGCAGTGATTCAGCAAAGGGGAAGCCTGCTCCGAAGGACAGTGTTCTCTGATTTTGTGACATGCTTTTATTTTCCCACACAATTCTCTTAAATCGTAATGAGTTTTGCATCTGCTCTTAAGGAAACCCAGTGCCCTCTCGCTGGGCAGGCTCTGGCAGCAAAACAAGGCGCTCAGGGTGACATTTCCAGCAGGTGAGATGTGACTTCAGTCCAGTCTGTGTATGCTTGTAACGCCACCGGTAACTGCAGCTTGCTTGGTATTAAAGCAGAAATGCAAAAGAACCAGTGAAGGTGCAGAAATCAAACTTTGCGTAACTATGGCACTGGTGTGTACGTGTAAACTGTACGTGTGTGCACGCGTGTGTGCAGAACAGCTCCAGTATTTCGGGACAAATATCTGCTACATTTTTACACCTTTTTACACTCCAGTAAAACGAATCCAGCATGAATTGCACAGGAATAAACTCTTTCTGATTTTCCCAGGTCTGTGTAAAATGTTTGCAATGTACAGAATATGTCAGGTGTCCTGTCGCTAAAAGAGAATCGTGCTTGCTCCAACCCCCTAGGTATTTTTACTAATGGCTCAAGAGGGACCTTTTTGTATCTTCTGGGTTTTTTTGGGAGCAAAAGTGAATAATATTCCCACGCAAATAATTAAGTAATGCTGCTTATTCAGAGAAAATATTATCACAACATTTAGTACGATAGATCTGATCTTATAGACAATCGTTCTGTGAGGAAAAGACATTTTAAAGCTATGGTGACTTTCCTTGCTGGTATCTTGAATAGTTGGATTACTTCAGTAATCTTTCACTTTTGCGCTCAAAACCCTCCTTCTTCTTTTGTACCCACTTTGGAACCATCGAGTACAATTATTCTATTTCTAAGGACTTCCAGGGCTGCAGTGAAAGGTGCATTTGCCATTACAAAAATATCTTTGTCCATGAGAACTTTTCATTCCTACCAACAGCAGCTCACACCACAGCAAAGCTCACAGGAGTCTTGATTAAAAGACCTGACTTACATAAGTAGAAATGAATGACTTACAGGTAATTATAGCAGGCTGAAAAGCAGGAGCATGATGTTTGGAGCTAAACAATGTCACAGATAGTGCCTTAATTAGCAGCAAAAGTGATTTAGCAAAGTAATATTCTAATACCAGTTCAATTGCTACAAATTATTAGTAACAATAAGCACAGAATAACTAAGACCCGCTAACAATGAGATGCAATATCTGTCAGAGAAAAATGTACTACCCCTTTAATAATGAGATTGTAATTAGAATAGAACAATAAACTATATATATTAATATTGAACAAAGGACAAAATACCATGGTATTATGCTATGTAGGAGGAAAAAAAATCCTATTGCCGAAATTCTAAAAGAGTCTAAAAGTCAAATATATAAAAGTAAAGTCAGAGAGATTAGGATTAAAATCTATAAACTTCTCTCTTGCTGCAAACCTGGTAGGACTTAGACAGGTTGCTCCTTAGGCCGCCCTACTAGGACAATTATTGTCACCTCCAGGCAGCCCTTGCACGGGTAGAGGAAAGGAGAGTGTCCTGGTTGGGCTGGGACAGGCTCCAGGCAGCCAGGGCAGCTGCCCTGAGGGAGCTCCAGGTGGAGCCCATCCCGTCATGGCACGGGCGGTATAAAGGGGGAAGGTTTTGGAGGGAGGGGGTTCCTGCTGCTCCTCCTCTGGCTGTTCCCAAGGACTGCTCTCCTGCTGACTGTGAGTGCTGCCTGTTCATTGGGGTGAGGGTAACTCTGGCTGTCTCTGCTGATGTTGGTGTTATCTCATTAAAATCTGTTCTTGCTTCTGCCCATGGGTCTGCTCTCCTTTTTCCCAATTCCCCTCCCTGTCTCTTGAGGGGTCATTGGGCGATAGAGCAACTGTTATAGTTTAGCCCTGGGTACAGCCTAAATGTAGACACAGAGAAACTCAGAGGAGTGAGGGCTGCAGGTCTCCTGTGTGTCTGAAGTCTACCTCCACATTCAGAAGTTGTCCTCTTATTTGCTTCCCTCTTAACTCCTGCAGAAGAAGCTGTAGAGAGCTTTATCTCTGTCTGGGTGCTAATTGTGATAACTATGCTATCAACTAGAGCAGTCGCTAACATAAATCCTGAAATACTAGGTGTGGGGTTTTTTCTCTGGTTCTTGAGACCATGTAATTCTGTGATAATTAAATAATTTAATGTTGCTTTTAATTTTTTTTTTTAGATTTCAACTCTGAAGTTTAATGAAAAAATACAGAACAGGGGAGTTCTGGAGGATGAAAAACAAATGCAAGGTAAACAAAAGGAATCTATCTGCGTTGTTATTTGACAGTTCAGGGCTATAATCTAGTCTCATGGAAAATGCGTACTTGTCCTGTGGCTTTTGTTTGTGTTTGGACCTGAGAGTGCCAAAACTGGGAAAACTGCATGATCTGAATGTAATAAGACCAACGAGAGGACGGTTTCACAGATGTAATAGCTTCAGTCAAAGAAAAGTTCATCTCTATCTTGGATATTTTCATTCATCCAGCCCCTACACGTGGCCCCTCTAAACTAACCCATCCATATTTTTCTCAAATTACAGATCAGCATGTGTCTAAGAGCTGGCTTCCCATACACGTCCCAGCAAGCAATTTTAGTGGTAATCAGAAGAGTTTCTCTTCCAGATAGTCATGAAAAAATGGCCCACATTCTGAAGAGGTTTATTTTTGTAATGTAGGCACGATAACCACAGCCTAAATAATACTGTGTGGTTTGAAATGACTCTGTGCGCTCTAACTCTGACAACCACATTTTCTGTCCCAGGCAAGTGCCAACAACAATAAGAATAATAAAAAGATTTTTGTGTATAAATCTTTCTTTGCTGCCAAGAGATTGGAGGAGAAAATGAAGCGGATTTTTGAAAGCCCCAGTTACAGTGATTGTGGTAGCAAGCTTTCCCCAGGAATGTCAAGTGGGTACGAATGCAGTGAATTCCAAGAAGTTTTCAATGTTAATTTCTGCTCAACAAGAAACACACACACATAAACAGCAATCAATAGTCGCTAAATGAAAAAGAAGTGGCAAATCAATAGCTAGAGACGTTTTATTTTCAAGCTTCTGCAAACAATGGAAGGGATGATCAGTCTGTGATTACGTGGAAGTAGCAGATATTGTTTCAGCTCTTAAAAGTTGGTGGGCTAGGTCTTCACCTATGTCGGTGTGTGCGGATCTGCTGGATGGGAATATTAAACAGCATGGAAATTCGACCTGGGTTTCCATTTCTAAGTAAAGCAGATTTAATCTTTTTTTTTTTTTGCATTCCGAAGGCCTATTTTCTGAAAACAAATTAAATCCTTCTCATTCTTACTATCAGCTTACATCACTTTTCTGCTAGTGGAAAGTTACAGACTACAGCTGGGTTTCTCTCCATTTCATGTAGGACATGTCCATCTTTCTCTCCATAATAAAATCTAAGGTTTCACACATCAGTGCTTTAATTGAGGCATTGGTTGTGAAGATAAAAAGAGAATGGACTTGACTATTAAACCCCAAGGGAATCCATGTTGGTCACTATTTGATTACTGTAACAGATCGTGTCGGATCGAGATGCAGCAGCCTCAACTGAGATGGAGAATCTCCAAATCGAGCCCTGTGGTTTTAGCCTAACATTCATAAACGAAGTACCCTGCTCTAATAGTGACCTCTGCCAAACAACGTGTTAAAAGTTAACTTAAAGGTTACTTGGTGTGGAAGGGAGAGATCAGACATGGGCTGTGGGCTTCCTTCTGAAGGGCCGTGGGTGTGAACAGAATGGATGAAGGACTCTAGGGTCAGGGAAAAGCCCTGTGCAACGTGGGAGGCTACGGCAGATGTACAGTTCCAGCGTGTTTTGTGCTTGTATGAGACTGATCTGGAGTTTTGGAAGCGGGCTCCCCACCAAATATTTATATTAACTGGAAGAATTGTATTCAATTACATTTTACTTGAAAACAGTGGTACGCTTCAGTAAACTATTTCAGTGACATATTACTGTGCCGTCTTAAGTTTAATTCTTTTATACTTTAATTTTCTATTGCTGGCAATAGAAAATGCTCAAAATATTTTAAGTGCTTAATCACCTACTAATTTCAACTTCTTGGCAGTGATAATAAAGTGCAATTGAATTTTCTTTGAAGCTGTTGCAAACAAAAAATGAAAAAACCTGAATTACTTCTGGAGTACAGGGATGTTTTTTACAAAGTTAATAAGCCTTTCATACAGAGAGATGAAATTACTTGATATGAAACAGAAAGAAACCGTGTAAAATTCACAGTATGGAAAAAACCCCATCTTTTTAATGTAAAGTAATTAATTGAAGAGATTAGGAAGTAGTAATTATTTAAACCTCTATAAAAATGGGTTAGGCCTTTCAGACTATAGAAAAGACTTATATGCTAGAGCCATATAGAAAACATAAAAACTCTAGTGATGACTTCCATGAATTCTAGTATGCTCCACTTAAATTCAGGAACTGTAAATAATGTCTTTCTGACAGCTAAATCAATGCAATCTAAAATTTGAAAATGCACCCTCAAAGAAGCATCTGAGCTCTAACCTCTTTTTCACCGTATGTCGGTGCACTTGAGGGAATCCAAAAAAAGACATTTTTCTTGGAAACAAAGTATAATAAGGAAGACTCCTCTCTAATGTCAGTCTAGCCCATTAAATGATCACGGTTCCCTGTATCCAGCAGGTCAGTCTGAGGTGTATGGTATGCTTGGGAAACGTGGCAACGATAGTCTCTGCTGCCCACTCAGAATAAAACTGCTCGAGAGGTGGATTTATTTCTGTTTAGTGAAAATCTGCAAAACCCCTTACCTTCCCTAGATGTCATAGGTAGGGCTTTCTGAAATACTGAGCTTTGCCCTCATTCTTCCCTTTTCCAAGCAAGTGATAAGACTGCCGTGGCAATCTGCAGAGGCATAAAATTACCCGTGCTGACTCCTTCTTGCAGTCACACTGGCTAATTGCTGCTAACGCGGGTTGTCACTTTTCTTGTTGAAGTTATCATTGCTGCAGTGTCGTTTCTTTCTTTATGTGCTTCATTACCATAGCAGCTTACACCACAAGCTGGGGTGAATTGATCCCTCTTTGAATTGAGCAATGAAGGAAATGGTTATCTTAAACTCCTTGGTGCTTTGTAACAGCCTCCTGTTCAAGCCACCAGCAAGTGGCAGAGTCAGAAATTGCTCACAGGCTTCCTGAGCACCGGTCCTCCTGTCACGAGAGGGTTTGTCCTCTATGTTGCCTTGCACTGAGGACAGAGATTCACATTTCTCACATACTGTCTAATTTCGGCTGGTTTTCGCCCTTGAGTTGGAAAGAGTTTGTGGTTCTGATAACAGACAGGAAATGGAAGTAGTGAATTTGCTCATTCTCCTTCTTAAAATTAAATACGGAGGGACCAGCTCTGCGTAAGCCCTCCCACATATGAACGGGGGCAGAGCAGCTCACTCTGCGATTCTCCAGTTTAAGGCAATATTAGGGATAATATATTCCAAATGTGATGTCTGCAAAGCTAGGTGACGAATTAGAAAAACACCTTATTTCCCTTGTTACTTGTGATGCTTTTTCTTCTTTCACATGTTTGCGTGTCTTTTTTTTTTTTTTAATAATTGTATTGTTCCTGCTAATACAAAAAGTATTAAGTCCTGGTTTCGTATCGGAGCACATGTGTGGCAGGTCCTGGAGTACTAGCTTTTAGCTGGGGTGTTGCTGGCCCATGTCAGACCCGGATAGTCAATCTGTTACACGGAAGGAGAAAGCAAATGATGTACCAGAGGAAGATGAGAGTGAAGGTCACCACTGAGAGACCTTCTCTCCCATCTCTCACTGCCCACACTAGCCTGTGCTGGGGCCTCCAGGTACCAGAGAAGCAGCTTGTTCCATTAGGAAAGTACCTCCCTGAGACAGTGTCTTCCTTCAGCATCGGAGACAGTCAAGCAGTATCCCTTAGAGCATCCCAGTTGGGGATGAAGGAGAGTGAAGCTGACACAACTTGTGAAATCTTTATGAAGTCTTTCTAAGAACAGAAATCAGGTAAAGCCTGTTAACATCAAATCAAAGCAACTAGATAATTTTGTAGCCCATCCTCTCTGAATACAGTCGCGGTCCTTATTTCTGCGTCTTGCCAATAGCCAAAATGTTTGTTGTCTTTGAAATGGCAGGGGAAGGGCCGCCCACCTCTCTGTGGCTCTCCACCACGCTTTCACCTGCCCCAGTGCTGCATCTTTGGGGCATTAGGTGATGCCTTTCACTGGCTTTGTTGTACCAGAGTGTGTTTGTTGTTCACTGATGTTGAGAAATGAGCTGAACCACATGGCACCCCACAAAATGGAAACAAAGGTTTTTCCTTAAATGTCACTTCACCCTTCTGAGAAGGTCACTGCATTACCAGCCATCCTCTCCTGCCAGATGCTTGGAAGTCATTTACAGAAGAAATACAGCTTTCAGGGTCACTGTTTCCCAAAGTCATGCAAACTTCCGTGTTGTCCAAGGGAGATCTAATTATTATCATCCTCTGACTCATCAGTAGGTCTCCAAATGCCTCTGGTTGTTCAGAGAAGCCTTAACATTTCCAGGCTGGACTAGTTCATCTCCACAGTTTGCTGTTAGAAATAGCAAAGATGTCACTTGTCTTAAAATATATGGTCTGCTGTTCCATTCCTAAAGGTGCTGTTATGCTAACAATAAATCTGCAAGAGACTGCAGGCAAAGTGTGGGATGTGATGTATTCAATATTCATCACGCTGTGACCCAGAGGAGTATCAGGACACTTTACATCATGAAATTTCTCTCTCTAATTTAGCAGTTTCAAAATGATGGGCCAAAATACAGCCCAGGAGGTTGCAGTTGCATCTTCAATTGAATTTAAGCCAGTAAGCCAAAGGACTGTGTGAAAAATACAGTTACTGCCTCATTTCCAAAATGAAGGTTCAGACCAGGCTGGTTTGGCTTTTAATATTTTTCTTGTCCATAGCTAATTTTAAGAGCCTGATAGCTTTTACTGACATTTTCCTTTTTCCTCATCTTTAACCCTGGAAAACCTGTTTGCTTCCATGATGGGGTCGAGACCATCAGCAGAGCCAAGGACAGTTGCAAAGACCATCTCTATATGGAAGACTGCATGTTTTTATTTGAAGGACAGAAGCCACCAGGAATCAGAAAAAAAGAGGGGTCATGACAGCCTTTAGAAATGAGAGGGACACAGAAAATTTGGATAAGAAAGAAACTGCAGAAATAATGAGAAGATAACTCTTCTCCTCTTCCTGAACAGTGAAGAGCCTTGGAGAATTGAAAGAAGGAAGCACGAAGCTCAGACAGTTGCTGTGAAGCTGGTGTCAAAGTGGCACTGTACATAACCTGCTGCGCAGGGAGATACCGACAGGCTTGTTTGCTCCCCCAGTATCATACACTTGGGTCAGCCACTGGAAAAATCAAGCTGTGCCTGTTTCTTTTCTAGACTAAGCTCTGCAACCTGCATTTATCCAGTACACCTAAGCTGGGTAATAGAAAAGGGTGGGAGAATGGCTTTTGCAAAGTATTTGTGATCAAATTATTCTTTGCGTTACAGCATTGGACAGAATCCTTAAGTCCTTATGGACAGAGGAGAGAATGGAGGGACCAGAGAGACAGATAGAGGAGGTGCCTGTTGTTGCATGGGCAACCTCCTGCAGAACCAGGCCTGGCACCCATTTCCAAACATCAGCCTAAGGTGTATCTAAGGGATCCTTAAGTCAGCTTCTCCTCTCAATATGATATTGCTGGCAACCAGCCTTGCACAATAGCTCCAGAGGAAGGACCATGTGCCAGGAGCAGCTGTAGGAGGAAAACTTGAGACAGTTTTGGTGTGAAGAAGCATTTTTTTTTTTTTTTTCTTGAGCACTTTGGACACACTTTACTGTTTATATCAACTTCTCAGATCCTGTCTAGATCTTTAATCCAGAAAGTGAGTGCTCTTTCTTAACCTATTAATATCAAGCAATAGTCTAAGGAGATGGTTGTCATGCATCCTTGTAACAAGTACACAGAATTTAAAGTAATGATCTCTGAGTTTATCTTCATCACCCTTCTTGCCTCTGGTGCTCTGCTTAGATCAGATTATCTCATTTAAATAGCAATGGCTTATGAAAAAAAGTCTAATCTGTTCCCTCACTGCGTCAGTGTGCATGCATACATTACTTTATTTTATTTTATCCCCTGAGGCACTTGCAAGAAAACCCTAAAGACCCTTGTTGAGTCACATAAAAAAGCTCTGCTGGAAAATAAGAGTTGGAGGGAATATTACTCTTTCCATGATCTTTCCACATAGAGAGAATAGAGAAGGTATTTTGATTTTCGAGTAATTGAATTACCGTTTGGGGGGGTAAGATATCTAGCTGTACAGCACATTTAATCCTTAGATTTAAAATTCATTTATAGGTCGATATAATTTTAACTCCATGTCTGGTAGAACTGAGGTAGAAACAAGAAAGAAATGGCTGACCAATGTCATCTAGCAACCTGAATTACCTTTTAAGCCCCAGCCAACAAGACTGCTCAGCATCGTGACTAGTTCCCAATTTTCCCACTCGGTTCTTCTACTCTTAAATTGATGCGAACCATCCATATAATAAATCAAAGTAGTTTTTACCTGTAACTGCAGGCTCGACTATTACCATCAAGCATATTTCAGAATGCCATGCAGTGAAAAATCAGCATAGCTCACTGAAATCAACGAAATTAATTTATACCCAGGTATAAATTAATGCATCTCAGTGAAGTCAGTGGGAGCTTTGGCTGTTCCTTTAATTGACGGCAAGATCAGGACAAAGGTGCCGTTGTGATCTACTCTTGGTGCCTGGGAATATGGAACATTTAAATTTTTATCTATTGTTAAGTCTTCAAAAAAACCTGAACGTGTTAAGGTAAGAGTGAGCTCCTAGTATCTTTTAACTCAGTCGGCCCAGGATACTGGTCTCATTAAAAGATGATCCTCTAGCAAGAAAGATGAAGATGACTAAAAGTTTGAAAAAGGAAAGCTTTGTGGAAAGAAGTGAAGGAAAAGGTTATATTTGGAAATACAAAACATGGGGGTAAAAATATCTTGTCCATCACCAAGCTGTACTGCTCCTCCAGTGATTCATATTCCAGGTTCACAGTCTATTTCACAACTGCTAAAAGCAATCAAGAAATTATAGGGGATTTCTGTACTCTAAAAGATTGGTATGAGTCCTTTACTTCGGCTAGTAAAGAAGTAAACGATCTGTGAGATGTACCCAAGAGAGCTGATAGATGCTGTGGCAGTGTAGTGCGCAATTAAAGGGACGATTGGGGTCCTAAAGAGGTCGGTGGTGTGTTTCGTTCAGCATATCTGGGCCTAAACAAGCACCTGCTTGCTTGAAATCGCTACAAATATTTTAATTTGAAGTCCTTAACATGTGGGCTGTTTGTTATAGAAATAGGCATTTAGTATAGATTTAACAGAAACTCTGATCCCGAGATTTACATTTTTTACCTGGAATCTATTATATAAAATATTATCTAGTTTAATTTAAATCATATTTTAAGATGCTACTGAAGTCTGCACTCTGCTTCTGTTTCTTCATTTCAAACAGCAGCTGACTCATGCACTACATAATTAATTTAAGCATCATCTGAGGTTACTTTAATACAATTTCCTCATGAGTACATGAGTAACATCCCAGCTATTTAGAGTTCAATACATTAATTGTAGACAAAAGTCAGTTGTCATGGTTTCTATCACAGACGAGTGTGAAGGGTCAGTTCATCCCCAAATTCATTATAACCTCAAAGAGTTCAGTTACCATTTTGTGTCTGGTTTCAGATGAGTCTGTAATGAGTCACATGAGTTAATCCCATTTATATGATTTTATGAAGCAGGATTGTCAAGTTATATGCTTTGAATCAGAAGAAAGGTTCAAAACCGGAATGAACTCAGAATACCAAACCCTGACTGTGAACAATGCCCAGCCAGGCAGAAAAGAACATTTTGCCTCACAATATGTTAGCAACCTGTTGATATTTTAATTGAGCGTGAGGGATAGTCGAGAAGGAGAAGAGGGAAAGCAGTCCTGCTTCCCCCAACCACACTTTGTCCTCTGCATGCAGCCTGAGGAGTGACAGGATGCCTGGGACTTGGGTTGGTGACAGGGCAGGGTGCAGGAGGGTTTATCCTGCCGACTGGAGGCAAAGAAGGAACATTTGCACTTGCTTTGGGTGTTAAGCAAGATTTTCTTTCATTTTTGATATTTGTGTTTTGATAGTCATCGTGATTCTTACCTGTTTTGGACTTCATAGATGAATTCTTTTGTAAGTTAAATGTGATTTAAAGACACTTTACTAGCATGGAGGCATTGGAAGGGTATGACATTAAGTGTGGAATCTAAACCCTCCATGCAGCACTCCCATGCACCTCACTAAACTGTTCTGGTTTTGAATCCAGCTCCATTTGCTGGCTTGGGAGTAAGTTATGCTGTGGCTAAGAATTGTCGTTCTTGTGCATGTTGTTAGCCAAGTAACAACTGCACTTTTTTTCTAAACGCTTTAGAGTATTTTTTAAAGCTATTACCTGGAGTACAGCTTTCTTACGATCTTGAAACATGTTTTCCTGGTTCAAAGGCAGCACCTTGTGTTGCTTAAAATTAAAGCATGTCCTAATGAAAAGCTCCTTAGTCACTTGTTCATGCGAATAAGTACTGTTAGTTTTGGTAATTGCTTCTCCTTTCTAGAAGAATTATGATACTGATATAGATTTATCAATCACAAACACTAATAGTGGAACATTTTACCTGTGCTGCAGCTCATGAATGGCAGCAGGCTTATTAGTTTCCATAGCAACACCATCTCCACTTTCCAAGGTCAAAAATTCCTCCCATCCAATCAGTGGAAAGTAAAGTGTGTCTTCCTGTGACTACCTTGATATTCTGTAAAAACAAGAAGAGATATTGGGTAATTAAAGTACAGATTTGAAATTAATATCCAAATTTTCACTGTGCAAAATCATGTTGCACTGTACTGTCTGAAGAATCAGACGCTAAAAATGCAATAAAGAGTCTAGATAGGAGCGTCCCAGCATAGACACAATTCCCAAACGACAAAAAGCTGGAAATGAGATCAGTGAAAAGCCTACATAACGTTTGAGACCTGTCCGTCCACTCCGCGTGGCGCAGAGATCACTTGCGTGGGAGTGAGTTTCTCCAAGTAAGAAAGCAAAATCTGCCTGTGATCCATTCGCCAAAGGTTTCTGGGTTGGAAGAAAAGGTCTTTGCAAAAAAGCCATACTCTTCTTGACTCATTGCGCTTTATGGTATCTCTTGCCCTACAGTGGTTTGACTCCTGATCCCAGAAAGGATCCTTTGGTGAAGGTATTGTGACGTACGCAGGTACTGATGCAGAATAATAGATCTCATGTGGGAGGAGAGGGCAATAGTGTCATACATACACAAGAAAAACAACCAAGCCTCCCCCCCAAAAACCAACTGAAAACCAAACCAAACCTTTTATTGTGTTAAGGTTTGTTCTTCAGAAATGAAAAATTCACCTGTAAGGTTTTACATAACAATTTGCTTTAATTTCCTTTGACATTTCAGTCAACGTATGATGAATTAAACCGGGGGAAAAAAGTACCTGTTTGGCCTGTACTCTCAGAGGGCAAACTAGTAATTTACTGTTGGGAATCAGTTCATAAAAGAGCTGAAACAGGAAATCACTTAATAAAATGGGTTTACAAAATCATAAAATCATTCTAAACCTTTTAAGTGCTGAAAATTTTCCAGGAGATACTACATTTATGATCCACATTTAAGGATCCATATTCTCCCTTGTCTACTTCTTCATACCAGTGCAAAAAGATTTCATACAGAGCTACCCTGGAACTTATTGCTGATATGAGTGAAAGAGATGTCTTTTAGAAAATTAAGGAATTCAAGTCTTTTGGAAGTCGTCCTGCTTCTATAAGGGACTTAATTCTGTTCATAGGCTTTTATAAACCTCAAATAAAAATTGTAGGTGGTTTCTGGGGAGACACACATAAACCTGGCGCACCATTGCTAGTTGCCATTTCAGGCAGGGAATGATCAAACCTTGACAAGATGCTAAGTTTTTAAAAGAAAGGATGGAAAAAGGAGAATTTCTTTTAATCTTGTGTGAGGTCCTACTTCACACACGTCTGGGGTCTACTGAAGCACTTCTGCATCATTTAAAAGTATAAAAGGCTTGAGCTGTTTAAGAAGAGGAAACCAAAGTTTAGATAATTCTGTCAAAACAGAAGCAGAAAAAGGAGCT
This sequence comes from Leptosomus discolor, assembly GCF_034619465.1. Classification (NCBI taxonomy): domain Eukaryota; kingdom Metazoa; phylum Chordata; class Aves; order Leptosomiformes; family Leptosomidae; genus Leptosomus; species Leptosomus discolor. Next base: position 3,433,848 of record NC_141399.1, read on the forward strand.
GGCTGGTACCTTTATACATTAATCCTGCCCCAAGCAACAGTAATTGCACCTGAAATATCCTCAATAAATATCTGCCTATCATGCTTCAAAGACCTACAGTGATATAAGTCTTTCCATACCTTCCTAAGCAAACCTTGGCAACATTCTTGGTTTAAAAGTGATTCCTAATGTTGGCTGTAAATGTCTTTATTTCTCTGCTACCAATGGACGTGGATATTTTTCTCTATCCCTTTTGTGTGTTTGAAGAATATTATTATGTTTTCTGCTAGAGGATTGCTATTTTCTTTTTCCTAAGTCATTGTTTTACCGTCTCTTCTGGGTTATTTCAGCATAGCTGACATTTTCCTACAAGCACGCTGCCCAGAGCTGGGCACAGCCCTTCAGCTGAGGCAGAGCGATGACAAACAGCCATTTGCTATTTACACATTCCCAAATGAGGATGGCTCCTTTTTTTTTTCTTTATACTTGCATTCAGTTCAGGTTCCATTCTAACCCCTTCTTTAAATTGCCTGCCTATACTGAAGGTATGCATTGATTATTTCTACTTAGGTGTGAAACCTTCTACTTTTCCTTATGGAGTTGCATCATATTTATTTCACACCCTTTCTCTTGTTTGTCAATATTTGTCCTGAAGCTGGTGTACACATCTCTGATACTTAAGACAAGAAAAAAACCCCTTACCTTTCTTTCCTTGTCCTTCCTAAACAGAATGTCTCTTTTCAGATCAAAAAATCTTAGAATTTTAATTATTTACTAAGATTTCCTATTAGTTCCTCCTGGATTAATTTTATGACTTTGACTCCCTGCCTTCCCCTGCATCCCAGTTTTACCTTGTTTCTAACTCTAGGTTAGCAGGAAGGTTCTGTTGCCTGTAGGAATATTCCTCAATGACCTGCACGTGAGCATCCAGCAGCACCACTGGGTGAGGCGGCTCAAATGCCCATTGCCTGACCAAGGTCCTTGCAGGGTGCCAGTGCTCTCTGTTAGTGTCAGAAGGTGACAACCAGTATTTGCCTACGGTTTGTCCTCTGTTGGTGAAGTCTTGGCAACAAATTTTGCACATTCCCACGTGTTTCCTTGGCATTTCTATTTGCATTCACCTCCTGTGCTGGGCATTTTTCTGTGGTGGTTTGTCTTGACCTGGGCAGAAAGCATTTCCCAGGGCTGCCTGCTCTGGTCCCACCCAACTCCCTTTCCTCAAGTTCTCTCACACATGTCCGTTTCTGGTCATTACACATTTGGTGTGTGAGTTATTTCGTGCTGATGACCTGAAATCCCTTTTAAAGGTGCAAGAGTTGCCTGAGGCAATTACAGCTCAAAAGAAAAAGGACCAAAACCTGCCAATGTTACTCATGTGTTTCCCGAGGCGAATATTCTGAACAACAAAAAATCACCAATAAAAGCCAATTAACTGACCAGATCCATCCTTTTCCAAGACACTTGCTCTGCCTTGCAAGGACAGATCCTTCTGAAAAACACCTTGCTTTCTATTCTCCTCTCGTTGGGTTATGTGAGAGTCATTTTGAAACCAAGAAGCAAGTACCTGCTGCTGCCAATATCCAGAATATATACCCAGAGCTCTTTATATTCATATAAGGTATTGATCAGTCCTCAGAACTGTAATTCTCCTGCTTCTAAGGTTGCAAATTATGGGGCATTATTGTAAATATATATGTATGTACATACACACAGGTTTCCTTTAAGTAACCCAACTGTTTTACTTATTTCACTCTGACAAACACAAGGACCTAACTGACAAGCAGGCACTTAATAATTTTTACAATGTCTTTCCAACAGCAGCTTCCATGGGATTATTTACTGTCAAACTAAATCAAGAATAAATGAAAAAACTGAAATATTTATAGCATAAGAAAAATCTGGTTCAGACTAGAAATCCCAGACTGGCATTAAATCAAGAAATGTAACAAGATAAATTGTGCCATCATACTCTTTGTTTTCTGGATGTAGCGCTATCACTTACTCTAATTGTTATGCCACAGTTTGAACAGTCGGTCTAGATAGATAGATGGAAAACAAAGTGTGTTAAATATGATCATGGGGGAAACATTACATTTTCCCCTAAAAGTACTGATTGCACGTCCATTTGTCAACAGCATGTAATTTATACAAATATGTTTGTTACAGAAGTAGTCAGCGTCGTTCTTTGTTGTTTTCCTGTTAGAGAAAACAAGTCCGTAGGAAAGGACTCAGCCCTCAGACCTTTCTTAGCTGTCACTCTTGCTTATCGGTGGGGGAAGGGAAGATATCTACTCCTGAGACGCCCAAATGTGATGTGTGGGACATACAGGGGTGTAACTATGAGATGAATAAGTAGAAATACTGTGAGGGGGGGGGGGAAAAGGCACCTGAAGTGAGTCTGGGGGACACACGCTGGTCAGGCAGGGCTCTGCTTGCTGCCCAGCACCAGGCTGCTGCCTGGATGGGTTGTGCAGCGTCCGCCTCGCGTTGCAAATGCTTTGGGCAGCGTTACTGGAAAGAGAGGGCGCAGAAGGATTGCTTTCATCAAACGCTTCTTTCTGTACGTGTGGAATGTTGAAAATGTCTGTCTAAATGTGAGATACGAGTAGATGCATTGACTTAGTTCCACTGCACTTAGCACGTAGAGGGAAAGGGGTTTTTTTTGGTCATGTGCCTGAAGCTTGCAGTTGTATTGCTGTTTTCCCTTGGTGATGGAATTTGAGACATATTATAGATTCATTTATTAATTGAAATGATCTGACATATAGTTAGGGCATTACCATAAGCGCCACTACTTTGTTCTTTATTGAGCTGAGGCTCAACCTAGGCTTTGGGTTTCAAGACCTGTACTTTCGTCAACTGCTTATTTTTTGAGTGACAAAACACTTACAAGATCAGATCTGTGACGAAGGAGAAAATGCACTTCTGGTGTCATCTGAGTTTTCATGAAAACATGCAACATTTCACATTTCTGCCACAATTGTCTGTTAGTTTTGTGAAAGCAAGAAAGATTTGGTTCAGGTGGCAAACTGACATCTTTTTGAGGTAAAGGTTGTCAGGCAGCGGGATGATGAGATTTTGCTCTTAGCTAAATTCAAGCAAATTGACATTTTTACCCATGGCAAAATGTAGCAATGTTTGCAGAAACAGCAACTTTTTGACCTGGTGAAAGAAACAGTGTTTAACAACAGGGATCTGGACTAAATTCCACAGCGGTGCTGGCAGAGGAGCTTCACTGCAGGGCTGGTATATTGGTGTAACTACCTACGGGAAGAGATCTGTTGAATGCATATAGGAGGAAAGGAATAAAAATGTGAAGATAAGAGGCTATAATCCAGGGAGTGCATGCATTGCCTTTTTATTCTGCAGCCTCAGCTTTCCCTCCCACCCGCTTCCACACATCTATATTATCTTTTGGATTTGGCCTTACGTACTTTTGTAGTCTTCATCTGCCAGGAAATCAGCTGAGTCTGTCCCAGCTAGGCTTGCATTCTTGGCACACTGCTGCTCCTGATCTCTATATTGTCTCCTGAGCACCTGATTTGAAGGCATCTAATGTGAATTTTCTCATGAATGCCAATGATACACAGCTACATTTTTCTTTTCAAACTTTTTATCCCTGAGGCACTTTCTGCACTCAAACTATTTTCCAGATATCCATAACAGACTGAATAGCAAATACTTGTAACTACCAGAGCAGAAGCAGAAGCAACCAGTTTTACAGTCCCCAGCAAGATTTACCTATGCTGCTGTAGTGCCCACTGCTTATTTAAAATTATTGAACCATATTGCGAAGGAGGAAAGTACCCCATGTTATTTAACCAAGGTTTCCAATACTGATCACTCCTATTTTTTTTCCTTTTTCACAAAAGGACTTGTATTTTCATTTGTTTATCACTCCTGACTGCTATTGCTTACTTTTCCTAGGGAAACAGAAAATATTGTAGCTTGTTTGCAATTTAAATTCAGTGCATAGAGCCTTCAGGGAGGGTTTAAATCTTGTGTTTTCAAAACATTTTCCTAAATCCTAACAGCTCATTGCGTTTCAGGTGACATTGGGACTCATACAGTGTGACACTACAGATGCTTTTGTTTCTTAACCTCCCTGCATTAAGGCACCTCACTGGCACATGAGGAGTAATGGGTGGACTCTACTTTGGTGTCTATGATGAGGCTCCACTCAGCTCCCCAGATGGATTCACCAGTATTGCAGTAAGCAGATATGAAGGCCATACCTGGCTTACTAAATAATAAGGGCACCCCGGTGGCCCTGTGACACCTAGGGACAAGGCAAAAGCCTTGGGCTGAGCCAGCTGCCGAACAAACGGGACCCACCATCCCTGCATCGGACGAACTTGCTCATCTTCCCATGATGAGGGATCGTTCTGAGGGCTTACACCTTCTTCCAACAGTCAAATGCAAAACGCAACAGGATTTCCATGTCTTAAATAATTTTGATTTTTCACTTGGTTTTATTTTCAGGCAGCAACGATTAGTGAGCTTAAACTAGAAAGCTGAAATAGAAACGCTCCTCTCCCATCACCAGTGCACTGCAGAATGTACCCGTGAGCTGGTGTGCGGCTAGCGTTGCTGTCACAATGGCCTGGGAGGGTATTAGTGCGTGACAGGACATTTTGAATATAGGTTTAATGCAATGGCACCCACCGTTGTGTGGGCACTCACAGCTGTACGTAACCGTGTCTCAATAGGAAAAAGGCGAGGAAACAATTTGCTGTGTTTAACCCAAACATAAAGACTGAAAGATATAAACCCCAGTGGGTGGCGTTGTTGACAAATCAGCATAAAACTGTCTTTCAACAGTAAACTGCTTAAGTCGTAATGAATATAACTGTTGTAATACAATCACAGCCCTTGTGCTTAACCAAGCCTTAGGAAAGCACAGCAAAGGTGCAGTTATCTCATATGAACCATGTCGTTTGGAGCTTATTTGCTAGTACCCTGATATGCCTTTTTTTTTTTCCAGTTTATACACAGTATGCAATGCCAGTAATCATTCTGAAAGGGCTGTCTCATGGGCAATATAAAATTCTGCTTCACATACTCATACTGCTTATGCACCAACGTTGCTGGTAGATTCCTTGTAACGTGGGAGATGTAGACATATTAGCTTTTTGTATATGTATGTGTCCATATGTATATATGCATGTAAGTCTGTGTATACATACGTAGTACAAACAAAGGTATAATTTGATTCAATCATCTCAACTGTTTGCTTTATTCTTTTTTGACATATGAAGTCACGGTGCTATTTCTGCTCTTTGCAGTACGATAAATAAAGACAGAAATATCTCATTGTGGTGTAGTGGGATAAAACTGGCACAGAAGTTTGTTTTGTTCAAAGAGTGGCGAAGCCTTTTCTATTTGTTATAAACCCTGACTGGTCTGTTGGTGTCGTACTCTTGGGCATGTGGAGCAAGGATGTTTGTGTGGGAAACGTTAGGGTGCCCTTGCACAGCCGATACCCTGCGCTTCAGGGTGTGTCTGCACTCCTGCAGCTTTTCAAGAACAGCGCTGGGCTGTGCCAAGGACTGCCTTCAATCCAGAGCCCTCGGCATGTCCCTTTCAGGGAAACGATAGAATTCAAGTGTGCCACCAATTCAGGTTAACACTGCCCAGAATGGCAAATGGCATTCAGGTAAACTGCTCATCTCATTACCAGAACCATGGGCCCTGAACTCATTGTAAATCAAATCCCAACATATTCCTCTTTATAACGCCTTTTCCATGGTTTCTATGTCCACTTGCCGTGCCTAGCTTTGTGTATAAACACATTGGACTCAAGCTGATGGAAGACAACATATAGTTACAAAGTCAATATGTTAGTTTGTCGTAATTTCTATTCTGTAGTCTTTATCACGTGGAGGATTCTGTTTTGGAACATCATTTCTATGTAAGACTGTCCAAATTCAGGCTAGTATAAAATATTTGTCACTTAATTGAGTGAGTCACATCATTGCACGTGTCTCTTAAAATATTCAGTGAATTACTGGGTTTTGTTAGTTAGTCACCCCATTTTACCCAGTGTAACATGAAAAGCAATTGTGTCAGTTTAAGTAGTTTAGAAACATGTCATGAACATTAGTACTCATTACTGATATTCCTGGAGGCAGCAGTGAGGATCAGCATCCGTTTACAGTGAGTAAGCTCCTCATCAGTATGATCCTGAAATGTGCTATCAAGAGACACAGCGTCTCAAACCCTACTACAGTTGTGCTTCATTTTCAGCTGTATGTGTCTGTGCTGTGTTCTCTGTTCTTAGCAGAAACTATCACTTCTGATTTCAGGAAAATGTGTTTTCTATGTTAAATTTGTAGCTGGGATAAGCATAGGTGCCTTTGACAGCGGATTTCTAGCCTGCAACTCTTTTCATAAACTAAACAAAAGTGAGGCAGAAGTAGAGTGAGGCAAAGTAGAGAAATAATTTATCTTATGTTGTTTGATAGAAAGAAAAATGTCAGCCACAAAAGCTTCCTGGGGCAAAATGGATAAACGTAAAGAAAGATTTGCAGCAGTGATAGTAGCATTTAGCAATGACTGCCATGTTACCGGCAACCGAGGGAAGGCAAAACTAAGTCAAGCTGAGGAGTTTCTGTAGGTGATATGTACAGTGCTTCACCAAAAGCTTATGGGCCGTTGACCTGCCATCTCTTTGCGCTTGCAGATACACAGATCCTGGGGGCGTGATGGAAGAATTACCCTCATATATAATTTTCTGTTTTGCTTCCGTTTTTGTTTGCATTTTTAAGTCTTCCATTGTATAATATGTGGTATGTATGAAGACAGAAAAAGCAAAATTTGTTATGTACGTGACTAGACGTCAGAATACGTTGAGTCCTTGGTCCAGCGGTGTAACCCTGTCACAGCCTAATTCCAGATGGAGTCAAGATCCAAGTATTTCCCACCTTTCACAGTGGGTTTTCACTGGAAGGAATGCTGGGAGCTTGGACTGACCTACACATGCTCCAGCCATTGCTCCTTCTGGACGTGACCTTCCTCATGGTGGCAGGAACAAGATCTAATGCCACCTTAGTTCAAGCACGATGCGTAGGTCATCTAAGCCTTTTTCCCTCTTATCAGGACAGAGGTGACAGACCTCTTGCTCTTTTAGTTTTATTCCTTTCCATGCCTCTGCACCAGCACTTGGAGTATCATCTGCCATCAAAATGTTTATAGAGGAAAACTGGAAAAAAAAACAGTTATTAAACATCTAAATAATGTATATGCTGAAGTGGTATTCTTCATAGGAATAACCTAAAATCCAAATTCTCCTGTAGAACCTACTAGTCAGAATACTCGTTTAAAGACATGGCAGAAAGATGTTAACATCTGCTACGATGTGATGGCAACTTCACCCGTACACTGGCTTCATATAAAGGCTTGGGTTATGACTTCAATACTCCTGAGCCATTCCAGTTAGTCATCCTGCTGTAGGACTTTCCAATTTTTTTTTGTCAAGTAACTGACAGGACTGCAAGGGCAAAATACAAGAGCTCTACACATTCTTCAGCTAAAATAGTGCTGCTGTCGTTTAATCTCTACATGGATGTTCAAACATCTATATGAGATCTGTCCTGTAAGTTTGATGAGATGAAAACTCCAGCTTAGTCTTCAGAGCTTTCTGTGAATTGCAGAAGAGAACATTTTCCATGTGAATTGGAGTTTAGAAGTTTCCATTGTATAGATAATTTCCAACAACTAGAAGATTCTCTGCTAATCACTCAATATGGTCTACAGTAATTACTGAGCAAACATTGAGATAGAAAAGGTCTGATAAAAAGGCTTGAATGGTTTTGCTGAAGTGTAAGTGTGGATCAATTTTCAATTCAATACATTTTTAAATACATTTTCTGGAGAGATCTGAAAGCGTTAAATTTACCAAACCTGACACTATAACCTGTGAACTAATTATCATGTTTCTTTTAACGTGTTCACAAACACTAAAGATAAATGTCTGGATGGTACCCAAATACTGAGACTGAAGAGCCTACATTATTCTTCACAGATGAAAAATTTAATATCTACTTCATATCTATGAGTAAAAGCTTAAGAATTCTAGAAAACAGCCTTCCAAATATTATCAGTGTAATAATGATAAAAAAAATTGATTCCATTCCAACTGAAGTTAGTAGCAAAATTCCCATTTCTTCAATAAAATAGGACCAAAATTAGAATGTCATCAAAAGACACTATGCAGGTTTCTTCAAGGATAAGGATGTTAATAAAGGAACTGCTGATAAAACTTTACAATGGTATCTTGAGAACTTCCCCTCTTTCAAGATCTCATGCAGCGGTTGTTTAATATGAGCCTTACATCACAGGAACGCTTTAATTTGTGCCGCTGTAAAGTCTGCTATTCAGTGTTTTCATTTTAATCTTGTGCTTGCTTCATATTTACTATCCCAGATCTTTTTATTAAAATCCATATTAAAGGTGTTGTGATATCTTTATGGTGCTCCTCTTTCAAACAAAATAATATCCTTAGTAACAAAGCTTTTACTTCTGCATTTCTTATATATCTATACCTCCAGCTGGTGGCCATGGAGGGAATCACGGTGCATGGAGGGACTGGTGCAGCCTCAGGTCGCCTCGCTTGGTACCTTCCACTCTAGCCAGGGTCGAACTGCTGTGTTTCTCAGAAGCCTAATAACAAACCTCTGTCCTTCTCAGCAGGAGACATCCCAGCGAGGCCTTTACCTGGCACCAGTTCATCGAGCTAATGGCTGCGGGGATTCCCCTGCAATGGCTCACAAGCCTCACTTGATCAGTACGCAGCAGGAATTTACCATTTACTGAGAGAGACCCTCTTTTTCTTGTTCTTGGCTTGTTGATGTAAGTAATATTTACCAGCACAGAATCTGATTTGTGGTTTATTGCTCCAACATCTGACATGATCTCTCTTTCTTTTTCTCCTTTCATTGTGGCTCATCATTTGTTATTCCTCCCAATTACAGCCAGACGGCTTCAAATGTTGGGCTCCCAAACCCAGCACCTCGTCGTCACAACACCTGGCTAGCAGCTTCTCCTAGTTAAAAAAAATACTGTTATGGCAGTTTATGAAGAAACTATTCATTTTCATATCCTCTTTTCTGGAGGAGAAAGGGGAGGAATGATGAGTGTTGCACGCAAAGGCACAAGGTATGAAAGAAAGCAGGACGTAACGTGCTGTGAGGGGTATTGAGTGGGTATTAAACATGACCCCTGGATTATATGGTGCACCAACAGTCCCCTGTCTGCTTCTTGGACTCCCTTCAGGGCAACAAGTCATCTTGGGACTCAATTTCAGGAAAAAAAAGCAGGAGGTATTCTCAGCTGAGCAGCAGGGTACTGCAGTGAAGCTGCAGGGAAAGGAAAGGCTTCCTAGACTTTGGGGAGAGGTGTTCAAGTCCTTTTTGTCTCTTTTGTTGAAAATGTGCTAATGAATTGTTTCTAATCTTCTCTAGACTTGGGCAAGTGCTACATTCTCCTCCCAGAAAGGGTAGGCTTAAAGATGCTCCAGCATTATGGGGGTAGGGAGTTTATTAGAGCTTTCAACAGGCTTTCCTGAAGAACTGCAGTGGGACACGATACCCAAGCTGACTCCTTTTGGGTTGCAAGTGACATCTAAACTCACCTGAAATAGTTTCAGCCGGTAGCAGAGGCAGCGAGGCACTCACTAACACCAGTTTTGGTCCTTCAGACTACCTCTTCTCTCTTTTTATATACCTGAAAATATCTCCTCTGGAAAAAGAAATGTTTATTTTACTGCCATTGCACTTCCTAGTCGCTGCTAAGAACAATGGGCATCTTGGGTCTACTAGGATCTTCCAGCAGGATACAACAAGGTGGCTATCCTGCAAAAATCAACCCCCAAACCAAAGAGCACCTCCCTTCTCCTAGCAGACTGTAACTTTAACTCAGCAGACGGCGGCTGCGTGGCACGAGAAAAGCAGGTGTGAAACAAAGACCTAATGCAGACTGGGCTTTGTGGAAACCAGTCTTGGGGTGGGCACCCGTGGGGGTTCCCAAAGGCCAGTGCAATGTGGTTGCACACCAGCCGCAGAGACCCCCAGCAAACTTTCTTGCCAAAGTGAGTCTGCAGTTGAGCAAAACATCAGTGGAGTTCAGTTTTGGAGAGTTGGAGAAACGCTCTTTTGAACCAGGGGCTTGGAGAAACGCGTCCCCCTTGGAGAAGGGGACCGGGCAGTCGGCCTGCCACTCCTGCCTCAGAAATTCATGGACCAGGGTTAATATTTGTAGACAAAACAAAAAGTGAAACCCAAGCTAATTTTAGACAAGAACCTGGAAATCCTCCAAGTTATTAACAACTGGTCTTCAGCCTGGCAGAAAGTATTAACGGTACCATGAAAGTAAATTATTAACTTTAGATTTCCCCAGAGGGCTGTCAGGAAATATTTAGATTTTGTAATAGCCATACCTTGCTGTGCAGCAATAAATGAGGAGGCCAGGACTAGTTCTGTGCTGACCTAGGCAGACACAAATGCTTATAGGTTAGATGAATTTAAACCAGCTGGCAATGAGGCTAAGTTGGATACTAAATAATATAAATAGAAACAAGGCAGGACTGTCATGCCAGGGTGACTTTAAGATTAGCTGAACCATACATGGCCATTATTTTTGCCTAAGATGAAGTCTCTAATCATCCTGTTTGCATGCATATGTGCATGCATGTGTGTCAGGAGGGAAAGTTAATTCCAGGGCTTATTGTTTAACAAGTAAATGATTTGGCGTGAAATGATGATCCTTACCATTCCCTTCCTCCTTGGTGATATCATTTCTGTTTATTACTATCATTTAGAATCTCTTTGATAATGAGGAAAGGAAGAAAATAATCTGTTGGTTTCTAGATGAAATTAGACTTAATTCAGCATAATCCATGTGTTTTAAGATCGGGGATATATCCAAGCAGAATAATCAGTGCAGCAAATGGATTGTATTAATGTCTAGACAGGGTTCAAGATGATCTGGAGAGGGGAACAGGCATACAAGTTATTTACCTATTCTGCTGGAACAACATACCTGGACAAAATAAAAAAAAAAGAGGAGAAATACGTCCTTTAAACAAAAGCCAAGGAGAAAAGTGCTGGAGTTTCTAATGGCTTCACCATATGGAGTACCTGTTCTACAGAAGGTTTTTGGGTGCTATAACAAGAGAGAGGAGCAGAGAGATCTCAGGCTGACTCAACAATAAAGAAGTTAATAACCAGGACAAACCAGCTCACATGAAGGTCTGTCGTTAAAGCACCATTTTGTCCCCTACCAGTCCACTGATACTGGCCGTCCCCCTGCGCTATTCCCTTGTATTTCGATATCCCTAACGTTTTGGCCTCCCTTTACAAGAAAAAGGAGCCCACAGCCCTGTCCTCGCCTGCAGCACCCGCACATGACCTGCTCTGAGCAGCAGTGCCGGAGAGCTGCTTGAAAGGACCTTGCGAGGCAAGATGAGCACGTCAAGGGCGATGCCCATCTGGGGGTTGTAGTCTATGAAGCAGCTAAGCCAGAGGAGGAAGGTCAAGGAGCTGGAAACTGGGTGATGCTTCCTTGCCCAAGAGAGGCTGAACTGGGTGAACAGAAGGTGCGCTGTTCTCAATTGAGCCTCTGAAGAGAAATGACTTATTAGTGTTTAAGAAGTATAAATAGCCGTGTCCTTCTTAAACAACTTGCCACAGATCAGACGTTAAGCACTGTTTGGATTTTTAGAAGATGATCATGTTTCAAATCATAGTATAAATTAGAGACTTTGGTTTTTCCTATTTAAAGCAGTAATTTGGAAAGAAAACTTGATTATGAGCTGTGTATTTGAATACATACAGAGAAGCACATGTTAACATGATCTAAATATAAGCACAAGTTTAGAGATTCTTTTTATTACAGAGAACAATTTGGCACGTTTAAAACAAGACTAATCTATATTCCTTTTTCCTACAATTAAATGTGTCTTTCTTTTTTGCTAAGAATTCCACAGACACATCTAAGTTCCTTCAAAGTCACTTCAAAGTCAGTTCACACAACACATACCCATGGTGTCAAGTTGCTTGAAAATGATGGTGTAATTCTAGGCCTGAGATTAATTGAGTTTTGTTTGTTTATTAATTAATTTCTTCTGCAATGCTGTTTCCTAGGACTTATGTATGAGCTGTTTGCTTATTCAGAAGGCAGACCTTATCAAGTGTCACCAAGCGGGTAAAAGAAAGAGATAGAGAGAAACATTAATACATTTTATTACATTAATTACTACTGGAGTCCTGCTTTGCGCATGACAGCTGATTTGTTAGAAATTGATTCTATTTCTTCATAATTATGCTGCACTCCGAACAAGTCACGCCTGCAAGTATCGATACATTTGCATCTGCTGGATATTCAGCAGACAATTTATATAGATCCAGAATATGTTAGAAAAGCAAAATGTTAGCTTGAATAGTAATCAGTATTTATGAATGCTCTCTCTCCGTGGATACACTGAGGAGATTTGAACTTGAACTTACTATTCTGGAGGTGTTCTCAGTTTTTGACAGGTAAACAGGGTTGGATACTCCAGTGGTGCAAGTAGGAATAGCTTTGAGCGCTATGGAGAAATATTAATTTACACCAGCTAGGAATCAGGACCAAAGAAATTTGGAAGAAAAAACCTTTAACTTTATCTGTTGTAAGATAAGAATAATGATTTTACTTAGGATTTCCTAATACAGAGACCGATAATATTTGGGATGCACTTATTTATGTATGCACTTTAAAATACATCCATTCTAAAATTTTAAAATGTGAAGGTCCATGGAAACTATTTGCATCAAACCTGGCCATGGCTGGATATAAATATTTAGCAAGGGATTTTTACCGGTATTGTGTTGGTTTTTTTTCTAGAAGCTTAACTTCCTTTTCATTTCTGCTTTGTTTTCTCGTCTATTAGACTCTACTTTGAAAGCTAATAGGACTTTAACCTGTTTTCTTGTAACATCAATGCTCTGAGAAGCCTCTTCTATACCCTTCTATTCAGCACTTTCATTTAGACTCTCTTTATGCTCCAGAATATGTTGTTGGAATCGCAGAGAATAATCGAGAGGAAATTGCACAATGCCAAATGATCTGTTATAATACAAAAAAGAAATAGTAGTGAATTAAACACACTGCTATCTTACTCAAGGCCATTTTGAGAAACACTTATTTTGCAAAGTACTTATGCAAATGGTTCTGCTGATTAAGTACCCCAAAATATAACTAGCTGCTGGGGAACTGTGCACATCCCTCAATGTAACGTAGTCCTGAGCATCTAGGTAAGCTGCATGGCACCCACAAATTAACAGGAGAAATATGAAATGATGAAAAATCATAAGCTATAATGAAAAATCTTGAAGTTTTAATATTACTGTAGTGTCAATTAAAGGAAGATGGTGAAAATTCACCTGCATGATTAGCTGTTATTCATTCCCTTTTCATTCTCCTGTTCTGTACTTTCTATTCTAAGCATTTCTGTGTGCTTCTTGAACAGTTGCTGCATTCTTAATCCATACATCACTGTATTTTTGTAGTGGTAGAATAGGTGAAATGTTCAAGGCCAAATATTCTTCCAAGATTTACGCGGTTGATCTCAACTTCACAGCATTGTTTTCAGCGAGGAATATGTATCGCTGCTGATGTGACTCATGAAACACAGCTGATAGTGCTGGGATTGTGCATGTTTGTTTCTCAGAAGGATTATAGTTATGCAAGGAGAATGGAGTACTGCAGTCCAAATCCTCCGTGTGGATCCAAGACCAGACTTACTTTTTTCACTGCTAAAGAACAAAGTAAAAATGCAGTCTGTTATGAATTAGTTCGTAAGGATCTAAGGAAAGAGTTTCTCATGTTTGTCTTGTTCGCTGTACTGCTCTTAGGTGACTGCATGGTCCTTCTCTCTCTGTCTTAGTCCGATTTCACAAGATTGCAGGGCCACTGCTCGGCTCTTCTTACAGCTCCTCCTCGCCGGCTGCTCTCAGAAGTAGCTGAATATACCTATAGCCGTACAATAGAGACTTGTAGCATCTCTGAATAACGTTCACAACCTGGTCAAGAACACATCGCTTGCCCAGCGAAACCCTGAGTACTGATGTCTGCACACACGTGCTGGTCACATTTCAAGCCTCAACAATAGGGAGAAGCATTTTCTGTAGTATAAACTAACCCGTGGTAGTAGAGGAGTAGGAACAGCTGAAAATGCTCCAAAATCCTCTCCTGAATGTGAGAATGATCCAACCTGCATATAATAATACTCATGCAGTTCTTCAAACCCTCACAACCACAGACGGTTCTATAGGATCTTAAATCAAGAAGGAATCTTTGCCTTTTGAAGATGACACAAAAGGGACCTGCTTCCTCTGGTTTCATACCTGCGTCAAACTGTTTGGTAGAAACTGTTACAATTGTTGATTTATCAGACTTTAAGAATATCAAAATTGGTCTTTCCATAGTAAAGGGGATATTTCCTTATCCCCTTATCATTTCTTTATCCCTTATCAAAAGCCCTTATCCCCTTATCATTTCTTTATTCCTTATCCCTTTGGAGTCACTATTAAAGCATGTGATTTCCCCGAACCTCTTAGAAAGATTGTCCTTTGTTTTAAGCCAAACCAACTATAAATACATTTAGAACATGAAAAAACATTCTGTCACAATAAATCCATGAGTGCTTTTCTTAATAAGGAATCATATTTACATTTTCCACATCAATAAAAATAATGTAAGTCAACGACCAAAATTTTTCCTGTATTTTGTAAAGGTGCCTAAGGCAAACTATCTTCAAAAGTGGAGGCTGGCTATTCAACACTGCTATTATTTCTAGCCAGAGGACATCAAGAGGAGCATAAGCACTTATTTAAGGAAAACACTGAATTTAAAGGGTGTAAGCTCTCTGCTTCAGGGTCTGTCTAATGCCAAGTTTGTAGAACGGTCAGTCTTTCACGGCAGAAGGTACTAATTAGCATATTTTCAGCTGCTGTGCATTCTTTCCTGCAGTTATAGGAACATTCTCATATTTAATGCAAAATATATGTTGAGGTGTTTTGCTGAATTGGGACAGCGTATTAGAAGGTTCTTTCCTTTGAAATAGTAGTTTGATTGCTAAATGTGAAGAGTCAAAGGCCCATGTCTGTAGCCCCTCCTTCCCATTTGCTGAGTGTTCCCATGGGACAGGGATCCAAGACATACAAATAATGACGTTTCCATTTGAAGTCCTTCTGTATCCTCTTCCAAAGGCTCAGGAGACTGTACTCACTGTGACACATTTAAGAAAGGTTCTGACCAGTTTCAGCTTGCGTACAACCATTGATACCAGTAACAGCCAACATTTGGAGCTAGCTGTATCTTTGCCGTTTGAAGACGGATGTATAGAGCTGTGTAGCATGAATGAGCCAGAAGAACCCCAATCTGATGCTTTTCCAAGGACCATCAAACCCATCCCAATGACTGCAGAAAAATTATTGTATAAGTGTCACTTTTGGTTTCGCAAGCCTGCAAAGCTGCCCTGTCAAGAAGTTTCTCCACATTTCCTTGGAATTGCATTAGTAAAACTTCAAAATAGAGTCCAGTCTCTAATGGACTTAAATGCGCTTCCTGTTTTGAAGAAGAGACGTTGAGGAGGATCTGGAAGTGAAGTGTCTGCAGTTTTCTATGCTAATCATACTTTCACCGGGGTTATGTTCTTAATAATGCAGATTGTTTCCTGGGATACTGCGGCTCTTCCCCAACTTCTTGTCATCCGCATGTTTGATTGCTCTCATAAATTGCATGTGGGCACTAATAACTTCTGCTGATGTTACACTGCATGTCACTCTGGTTGTTGACTCAGCCTCTCTCGCTGTCCAGGATTTTCTCTAGCAGCAAATGTTATAGGTTCAGCAAGAGTTTAGCAGATTGACTAGAGACGATAAGAAGATGATGGACGTGCATTTTGTTCTTGAAAACATCTGTTTACTGGTGATGATCTAAATAATGGACTGTTTATTTTTTTCTTGACATATAAAACAATGTTTTTGCTACATAGTCACACGAATCAAATTTTTTACTGGTTCTAGGCTAAAAGCAACAAATAGATTGACTATATTCCTCTCTTGGTCTGCTCCTCTTAGTGAAATCTGTCATCCATTAGGGAAAATGGCAAGTACTGGGTCTGAATCCACTATCTTTAGCTTTTATTTCCTTAATAAGCAAATCAGTCCTCATCAGTGTGCAAGATCATCAACACATATTTCAATTTCTGTACACAGCAGAATATATCAACCACAAATACATTATGTGGAGGGTAAACCACACAGTAATTAATGTAGCTAATAAACAGCATACAGCGTCTGATTCTGTCTTGTGAAAGTCAGGGAAACATATTGCACTGACTTCAGTAAGATTTGGATCAGCTCTCTAAAGATTTGGATCTTCACTTAGCTTATGATACAATCACATGTTGCAGTAAATAGGCTTACACTCTCTGTGTGTATCTGTAGGTCAGTGCACTCGTACTTCAAGCAAGATCTACTGAGTAAAAGCTTCTTTTATGCTTGTGTGTCTGGCTCAAAAAAAAAACCCCACCAAAACAAAAAAGAAAAAGAAAAAAACAAGTCACACTTACTCCAAAGTATTCCTCCTTTTCTTTGAAACTACACAGGCAAAAATAATGTCATGTGCAGGCCAATGTATATTGTAAAGAGAAATGTGATATTAGAAAAAGAGCATCTTAGCAGGAAGCACAATACATTGCAGTGTATTTCACAAGTATGGTAGCTATCATTCTTTCTGAAAGGTTTTCCAACCCTCTTGATCCAAATGACAAAAGCCCTGATGATCTGTATTTGAGTACCCCTCAGGCTGCTGTTCAGATGTGCGGGAGAAATGAAGGCTCCTTCCCTTCCTCCTATTAGTCACATCCAGCCGAAAGTTACTGCCAGCAAATAAACATAAAGTATGCAACTGTCCTATAACATCTCTTCTACACTCACAGCCCGTGATATGCGATTCCAGGGTGAAAAAGTCCCTTTTACAAGCTTTATAGCCTCATAAGTTTTCTTCAGTTATTGCTCAGAGCATCTGATGTTATCCACTGTAAAATCCATGCGGCCAACCTGTGAAGCTACCAGCCAAAGATTGTGCTGATATAAATAAAAGTTGTCCCTTCAAGAAAATTTCAGGCAGTTTGTTTCTGTTTATTTTGGTCTCATTAGGCTGCCACTACGTGATAAATGATTTAGGTTAAGGGTAATTTAATTTATGGCACAAGAGGTATGAAAGGTGATTCCTTCTTATGCCCTTCTCACATAAAATCTGCCTTAAAAAAAGGCAAGTCTTAATGTCTCAATGACCAGAAGCCGCACAGATACTGTGTAACAAATTACATATTGGATAACAATCTATAAAATTTTATTGTCTTATGAGGTTTGCATTGATTTGAATTTTACCCAAAAGCAAAGCATTACTGTTTCTCTGAAACACTGAAATAAAAGGAAAACAGAAAGCTCCATTACAATTTTTTAAAAGTGTAGCCACCAGAAATGTCTCTGAACAAATTCCTGGAACTAGCCCAGGATTCACCTTGTCTCTTCCCTGTGCATGGCTGAGAAAACCTTGCAAACCAGCTCCAGCGAGGAGTTTAGCACTGAGGTTCACCACAAAGCCCAGAAAAAAGCTTCTGCCACTGGGCTGTAATTGCAAGACGATTCTGTAAAGCTCCTCTGTTGCCACATTCCCCCTGTGAGCGGTTTGCTGTTTGTATGAGTGATAGCACTGCCTGGAACCGTGGGTGAAAAATCAAGAGTTTGCGCTGTTCATTTTTTGCACAATCATCTGCTTTCTGAAATGCGGAGTTTGCAGAGTTTTGTGGGAGAGAAAGTCGATGCAAATGATGGTGAGGCTGCAAAGCCGTCTTCGCTTGACCTTTCGCACTTTGGACTCCACAGGGAGATATCAATGAGACAGCATTTTAAACCAAAAAAAGTTCAGTGCTCGATGGAATCCAAGAAGGAACAAGGAGGCCATGAGGTTTTTACCTCATGGACTTGTGAGAACACAGACATTTTTCTTATGGATGCAGACTGTGTTTCACCACGGCCAATATACTATTTCCAGTGGTGGCCAACAATGGATACTCTAGACTTGGACAGCAATTACATATACATGTGCAATTACAAAGTAAAAGGTACAGACAAAAAATGGAAGGTATATCGTTGTGAGATCAGAAATAAAACTGGCAGGGGTGCTGAGATGTTACCCGGTGACTTTCCCTGCCCCTGTATAAAACTTCATGTTATGGAATTATATCAGTCTCTCAGAAGTTATACTAGTTTTGTGACTTATCTTCCAAAATGGCCTACAAAGGCTGGCCTTTTTCTGTGCTTCCCCTGGTCTATAAAGATGTTTACAAGCCCAGGTGGGTTTTGCAGGGGTTGGTTTGTTTGCTTGTTTTGATCAGGAGAATATGGGTGAAAGACTACATGGCAGGAAAACTTCAGCCAGAGAAAGGCCATTGGATTCATTGTAATATTTTGTAGTTGACTGAATTTTTTAATATATATATAAAAAGCAGAAGGACTCCATATATATACATAAAGTAGAAAGACTGCAGATATACATATTTTTTACAGAGACATGCAATAAAAGCTACTGATCCTTACAGCAGGGAGGTGAGGCACAAACAAGTCTGTTATTACTGATATTAATTAGTATTATTCTATCCAGAAGAGGGCAATAGCAGCTGTGCCTTTGGTCCAGTATTATTTTACACACCTGCTGGCAGATGAAACTAAGGCACCAATATTTTACAAGCCATATTGCAGTGATTTATGCTGCATGGCAGGATGCAACCTATCAATGGCCAACACCTTCACTGCAATCACATCCATCGTATTTGATCCTGTCTGTTGGACTATGCCTTGCCCAGAAATGATCACCAGGCCACAGCCTTTGCAATTACCCACTTCAATAATCAACGTCTGATTCTGATGAATTATAGCATGGGCTGCTGTGTTGGTCGGAATAAATGAGATGGTATAAATGGTGTGACAGGTAACAATGCGTTTGTGACAGTGTATGCAGCCATTAAGCTTAGTACAAAAAAAGGGGTCACTAAAATATGTACAAAAATAATCAGAAATAAAGTTAAAAATATATTTAAGGCCGTGGGTGTTGATCAGGCGTGAGAGATTGAAAGATACCCTCATTCTGCGTGAGTGTGTGAGGATTTCAGGCAGGATGCACTATGTGCCCTTGCTCGGGTCGGCTCTCAGTTCACGTGTAGTCCACCACATTCCAGTTTCTGGCCCATTTGACATGAGTGATGTGACTTTTTTTCCCATGATGACGTAAATTTTGGCTGGTTTTTCGGCTGCTGTACCCAACGCTGCCTATGCCAGCGATGGACAGTCAACAAGGAGTTGTAAGAGATGGCCCCAGGATGGTCTGCCGCGCTGCTACTGCCCTCATCAGCCCGCAGGGATTTCGGTGAAACTCCTGCTGTCCTCTGAACGCCTGTTGTAACGCTGTCCTTAACACCCCTCCCCACACTCTGTTGAAATACCAGCTTTAACCACTTGCTTAAGAAAGAAATCCCCTAGGCTGCTGGTGAGAGGGTCAGTTCTAGGAAGGAAATTGGCCACTTCTTACAGTAAAAATAAGCCACATATTTACAGTTCACGCAGAGGAGCTTTCGCCCCCAGGCAGGGCAGAGGTGCTTGGGAAGGGCACAGCCTCCTGGAGCCTCTTCCTTCCCCCCAGCCCCAGGATGCAGGTTGTTTTCTAGGGCATCCCCACACACAGGAAAAAAAAATAATCTGGATTTGAGATTATTCCCAGGGTTTTATTAAAATGGTGCTTTTCCTGATATATTTTCTTAATAAATTCTCTGGTTTCAACCTCCTGATTTGTCCAATATGTTTTTGAAATGTGAGCTCCCATAAGGGAAGTTAATAATAAGGATCTCGCTGGGTTTTATTTATGTGGCACATTTCCTGACTGATTTTAACTCTTTCAAAGGTCACAGACATCACCCAGGCATTCACGGTATATAACACCCTTTAATGTTTGATTTTGCCCTGTTTACAAACAAAAGAGTTTGGAATATTTTGTTCTATAACCTTCTGCAGGACTGTCTAGAAAATCACCAGTGACTGATACCTTTGTGATTCAGCTTCAGAGTACCTCACAGTCAATTACTAACTAGTTTGTTTTTCTCTCAGAATGCTATTTTTTGCGTCTGTAGGTATGAGTGAGAGGTTTGTGTGACTTACTCATACTTCACTGCACTTAACAGGGCCCCCCAGTTAGTCAGGGCCTGGGCTTTTTTGGGGTATTGCTGCTGGTTCCTCTGGCTGCTCGAACAGCCCCCACAGCATTGTCAAACAAAGTGGTTTCCTGCTAATTCCTTTCAGGGCTTAGATGGATTTTGAATCAATCTTGCTGAGAAAGTCAGCCAGACAAAGAGGTAAAATCGTGACATGGTTAGTCATTTATGTTTTACCTGAGTCAGTGAGTAAGGTACTTTTTGTCAGTTCTTACACTTCATACATAACTTTTAATCTACTATTTTTTGACAGCAGTTTGATTTGGGGTTTCTCATGCCTGTTTCTTCCGAATCAATCCTCTGAATCCCTAACCCAAAGTTTAATATCATCCATTATTCAACACCTTCAAGAAGACTAACTTTAAAACTAGTAATCTCTCAGTAAAGCTGTGCAATTAACGCCGAAATTCCTCAAGTGCAGAATAATACCAAATAGCACTCCCCAGAGCCTTCCTCAGAGCATTGCGAAATAGCCTTCCCTGAAGTCTCTAGTTATCAAATATTCTTTAAGATTTAGTGGTAGATCCTGACTCATCTAAGTGACCATTTTACATTAAAATGCAAACAATTTTTCCTGCAAATTTGACAGCGGACTCTGCATCAGCTCGTAGTGCACCTGTTTTATGCCAGATTGGAATGACCAGAATGTACTCCCAGTGCTGCTTACTGCACTGGTGAGCT
The DNA here is from genome assembly GCF_034619465.1 of Leptosomus discolor. NCBI lineage: Eukaryota > Metazoa > Chordata > Aves > Leptosomiformes > Leptosomidae > Leptosomus > Leptosomus discolor. The sequence goes on from NC_141399.1 coordinate 3,454,819, forward strand.
TTGCCCACTTTACTTTGTGCTATCATTTTTATCACTCTTTAATTTGTCACATAAACGATTCGGTATTTTCTGTAGGTGCTGCTGCCCCGTAGCGTGACCCAGCAGGAGGGGCGATGGGGAGCACCCGCTGCACCAACCACAGCCCCCACCAGTGCCCCACTCCCCCCACTGAAGGGGGCTTTAACACGCTGGAGTTTTGCTTTTCCTTGAGATATTCAGCTACGGCTGCCCTTTGGACACAGCTTTTGCTTTGGGTGCCTTTACAGTCTTCATAACTGCGGCAGTACAGGTTTTGTTTGAAAACATTGCATTTGCTGCTACATAAAGAGACCATTATTGTTTGGCTGTGTTCACCACAGTTCTTCCTTCCCTCCCCTCTCCAACTGCTTTCCCAATGTCTTCCTAGGGTGATCCAGTCTACGCTAGGCTCACTTATTCCTGCTCGCACTAGATACAGCACAGTTATGTTCCTTCCCCCAAGCATAGTGTCCTCAGAGGAGTATTTAGGTTAAGAGCAGTTTATTCCCGACTGGAACTGCAGCAATTGTACGTGGGTTCATAAGCCAGGATTCTCCTTTGCTTCAGGCAGCTACTAAAAGCCAAGGTGATGTCTCAGATGGAGACAAAGCCGGAGAGGTACAGGAGTGGGACGTGGAGCATCCCTGCCACTGCGGCAAGGACGATCCCTGCGGCAGACTGGTGTTTGGGGCACGGCGGCGGCAGCACGGGGGGGTGAACGATCCTATTGACAGCCAGAAACGCCTACGGAAAAGTGGCCAAGCAGTGCAATAATCTCACAGCCCTCTGCTCAGCTGCCCCCCAGCTAACGTGGAAAAGCGAGGCTTAGGTGACAGCCGAGGCTGCTGGAACCAGGAGCCTTCACTGCGCAGTGGAAAGCAAGAGGGTACGCTCTGAACCCAGCCACAGCTCTGTTATCTGCTTTTCAGGCAGCCACACCTAAGCAAGGTGCATTGCTCACCCTATCTCCCTTTCTCCCCATACCTCCATTTCTCCCCATACCATACCTCCTGCCTGGGACGGGGGTGGTTTGTGGGGAGGTGTTTGCACAGGTACCAGCCTGACCTTATCCTGGTCAGAGCGTCATTGTTTAATAAAATGAAGACCAATATTTAGAGTACATTTAGTCCTACAAGAATTCTCTCCTTGAAGAATAAATCTTTTCCTTTTGTTTACGTTTCATGTAAGCTTTTTGCAAAGAAATGCGTGAATAACTGTTCCTAGTTCAACTGTGTAGGAAATAAAGATTTTTCCTTTGTGTGTAGAAGAGGATACCTCTGACAAGTCTTTGTGGCTATGCCCTCAGCAAACAGAGGGCTACTCAGCTGGCCAGGCATTACACAGCTATGTAGTCAGTAAATATTGTTATTTAGTATGGATCTTTGGGTGGGAAAAGTAAGCCAGGCCTGAAAATACAGACCTAACTCATGGATATGGTGGAATAGAGGGACCAGAGGGGGTTTGGGGCAGGGAAATTAGACCTGCACCTCCAGTGGCTTCCGAGTAAGTAATACTGAAAAGGAGAGGGTTAAAAATATATATGGTTTCAGCTTTGTATGATAGCTCCAGAAAGGACTCGGTCACCTCTGTGGAGAGGCTTCAGCAATATGTCACAGCTAATGATGTCAGTGCTGAGAAAAAGGTGGCAGTTTAAGTGAGTATAATAGGGGTAAAACCTCTAACCTGCTGTGCAGCCTAAGTGCTTTTGCTAAACCAGCAGACAAAACAATTTCTGGGAGAGAAATTTCCTCAGCGCCCGGATCTGCCGGCGATTGCAGAGCTTCCCTGCTATTATCAACCTAAGAAAAACAAAACCATTTGGGGCTAAGTGCTTGAATTAAGGAAATTAGCAGAACCGTCACCAGTTTGAGGAGAGCTTAAATGCTGCAGTGCTTGGGACCAGCTACAATGCGATACGAAAAACAATGCAGCACACAGCAATGACCATCCAGGGCTCATCCGACTCCGAAGCAAGCATCAGGAATAGTTGTTGTGACAGTGGCTGCTACCAGACATGTCAGAGAAGTGCAACCGAGGCACGAAGGATGATCAGCAGCGGCGCCGGAGATCAGCCTGGAGGCACAGTGCGGCTCTCCAAAGCCTGCACGTGTTTTCTCTGCGGAGCACAGTCCCGCAGTGCAAATAAGATGCTTGGTTTTCTTTACCTGGCCCAAGGACAGACTCCTGGGAAGCTGGAAGATGCTGGGAAAGGCAGGGATGGAGCCTAGGTCACTGCAGAAAAGCCCAATTCTGTCTACCATGACAACTTAGAGTTTTCAGCTGAGGGATGGGAAACTGAGTCCATGCAGGAGGCTGGATAGTCTGTGTGGCACAGCTGACTAATTTAGGTGATTAAAAAAAAAAATCTGCATTTTATCTGTATTACTTTACAAATGGAGGAAGAACAATTTATGGTGAGGTTTGCTGTGATCCCGCTGTTTTTGTAATTTCATGGTAGGATTATCAGAAACTGCTTGAAGGGACCAAACTGCAGAAACTTCAGCATTTTTAATCCCCGTTTCTCTCACCAAAGGTACCACATGGATGTTGTATACACCAAACTCGGCGTATGCCCTACTTGACAGGGAATGTCTGAGGGAAATGGATATCAATTGGTAAAGTATACGGTGCACAAGGGTTTCAGAAAGAGCGGCAAATATTTTGTGGTCTAGTCAGAGCTATTTTTGGTGGAGTGACCTCCCAACGGACAAGGCAGTGGGAGAGCACAAAGCCTAAAATGCCCAAAAGCAAAAGATATGTTTGAATAAGCACTAAACATCTGAAAATTCGTTCATTTCACTGTAGGAAACTTGGTGCAAATCTTCAGCCCAAACACCTTCTCTCATTATTCCCAATGTTAATCACAGAGACGGGAAAGCTAGTTGTCTTCTCACGCTTGCTTGCAACCCAGCCTAGTTTGTCCTTTGACCGGAATAGAAAGCTTTTTCCTCATTAGCTGAATTCTCTGAAATCTCCCTCTCCCCAGGTCTGTTAGCGGTGGCGTTTGGGCACTGTGAAGATGAACACATGCAGTCCCTGGTGATAGCAACAGCCCTCATGTCCAGTACTCGCAAAGATGCCGTTCCATCAAAGCCCAACCTCTTCAGAAGTACACCAGCTCTGACAAAATTTTCTGTGGGAAGATTTCTCAAATAAACGGGAAAACTCCAGGAGCAAAGTTCCAGAATAGCCAGGAGTTGAAGCACAAAGTTATGAAGAACAATGAAATTTCTGCTCTACCTGAATAGCGATCCCCTGGAGAGTGTCCTAATGCCAGACTGCTGGCTGCTGTGGGCAGACCTACCTCAGGTTTTGATCATTTTGACCCTGGAAAAACCCTGGTGAGAAAGGTTCAGCAAGAACAGCAGTGGGTAATCTACCCAATCCAGAGTAGCAAATTAACCACTCCTCTTTTTTAATTTTTTTTTTTTTTTTTTGCAGGTCAAAAGATCGCAGGCAGGAGGTGGTAGCCCTGACTCCCAGACCACCAGGTCCTCTGAGACAGGCCCTTCCACACCAGAATGGAAATGAATAAAATGACAACACTTTCAATAGCAGAGGATCCTTGTTTTCCAGCCAGCCTTCTCCTCTGGCACAAGTTTAGTAAGAGATTCCTGGAAGGCATCGCCATAGAAAGGGACTCGGGATGCTCGTGCTTTGGTTACAGCCACAGGAGAGCTTAATTCCTTGCCAATTATGAAATAGTTCTCTTTTTTTTTTTTTTTTTTTTTTCTGAGGAAACTTATACATGAAATGGATTCTGTTGGTAAACTCATCGGGGTGTCCTGAAGAAAAATGGGTACTTAGTTTAGAAAAATTAGGCAGCATCTTTTTTCTTTGAGGAGCCTCTGGTGGGAGTTGTGATCAGAGCCCAGAGAGGGTTATTGCGTACCTGAGCAGCTGGGTCACTTGGGTTTGTATATGGCCAATAAAAACAGTTATCTAGAAGCCAATTATATTAGTTCTCATATTATTATGTTGTGTAAAGAGCAAGGACATAACACTGTTTCTCTCATCTCTCTGCTGTTTTCCATCTCTTTTAACAAGAGCATTACAGCAGATGCTGTCAAGAATTTTAATAAAACAAACTGCCTTTCTGACCGTCTTTATCCATTTCTTCTTGTCTTTATAGGCTAGAAACATATTAGAGGGTCTAAGTGAGGGAAATTACTCTTCTCTCCCACTCCCTCCTCCCCATCCCTCTCAGTCATTCTGCTGAACACTGCGTGCTGTGGAGTTTTTCCCCTTGCTGGAAACCCGAAATACAAAGACACCCGTCAGTAAAGCCCCTCAAAATTTACGTGGCTACTTGAGTACTTAGTCACACTGACTGTCAGTCAACCCACTGAGCTCCAAAAGGGCCTGAGATCACGGCAGAGCCCTTCTGCAGACCCCTTTGGATGCTGACAAGAGGGTGAACACGAGCGATGGGAGCTGGACCTCAGGGCTCCCGCCTGCAGCCCGCAGAGCCCAGCTGCGGTAAGCGCGGTGGCATGGGTAGAGAACGTCCTTCGCGTGGATAGAGCCATGCTCCACCGCTGTCCCGAAAACAAGTTGACCAAATCACAGCATCATCCCGAGGTTTGTAATACTGAGTCACTGAGGACCAAACCAAAAGGGAGGAAAAAACAGGCAAACCAGGAAATATGCCAATAACATGTAACCTGATTAAAAGTCGTACAGCTGCTGCTAGCGACACAGAAGAGACATCGTCTGTCTCCTGTCCTCAGAGCATGAAGACTGCTGTACTCATGAAAATTCAATTGTGTACAAGTGGGAGGATTATTCCTTTCTGTATGTGCCAGTGATTCACTGTTTTGTCCTTCTCCCTCCTCAGGTGACTCAAGGCAGGCCCTATCCCATTACCTTTCGGACCTTGCACACACTCCAACCTCTGTCTGCCTTAGAGGAGTTGCCAGGGAAGACCTCTGCGTCTTGGTGAGGAAGGAGGAACGTGCGGAAGGCGCCAGGCTGGAAGCTGCCTGCTCGATGGGGAGAGCTCAGGCGAGATCATTTCAAGACAGGTGTTTCTCCTACTGTGCCCTTCTCAGGATGTCTGAAGCAGATCAAATCGCCTGGGAACAATTCTTAGAATATTTGAGTATCCAGCAATGCCAAAACACTGATGTGGGCAAGTGTCAGCGCTCAGAGATGACAGTAACTACAGGCAAGAGTCTGGTACAGGGACATCTTCACTTTGAGCTTGGGCAGAGTTACCTGTGTTAACTCTGCAGTGAAGTCACAGAGCTGCTGAGACCTTAGTACAACATTTCCTACTGAAAAAACCTCAGAAAAGCAATTTTGTAAGGCAAATTACTACAACTGGGGTGAGCTGGTTAGAGTCTTTAATTATCTCTTTGCCTAAGATGGGACAATTAACTTACAGTCCCTGAACAAATGGATAGAAACGCCTTTTGTCCTCAAGAATAAAAGCAGAAGAAAGTGCTGATTTGTTGCACCTGACCCAGCAGGCAAAGCTCCAGCTGAAGTGCTGCAGCTGGGCAGGGAGCCCACCTGGAGCTTCTTGGGGGAAAGGAGATGGAGCTGAGAGCAGAAAGGTAGGGCAAAATTCTGTTTTTTTCCTCTTTATCTCACTCTGGATATCCTAAAATCTTTGAAATGGGTGTATCCAAGTCCCCATGGTTGTTTTTGTGCAAGAACATCTTGCTAGTACTTTACTTTCTGCTGACCTGGTCTGTTTGGCAGACTTCTAGCATTAAGGCAGAGTTTTCTGTATCTCTAGCGCTTTGTCTCACACTAGTTGCGTGTGGTTGTTTTCTCAGCAAGATGGAGAACTGGAAGTACAATGTACCGATCTGTTTTGCTAGGGTTATTTTTATTTTCCATGATTAAGCTATTCAAAGGTGCTTGGTTCTCTCTTTTAATGGCGTGGTGGTTTTTCTTGCGTATTTGGCACTTGTAGAAAGACTTTGCGTAAATAAGAGAGATTTGCAGAAGCCTGCTAGTCCATGAATGGAAATAAGGTCACCTAATCATCTAAACACTGGTGTGGTCTGACAAAGTAGGGTTTTCAGTGTCCCAGAGATGAAAAAACTGCCAGCACAGGTAGTTGTTGTAAAACAGTGACTGAAGTTTGTGTATCTTCACTTCTCAAAGAGACACTGCCTCTCGCCTAGAAGACTAGGCTATAAATTTGCCCTCGTACACCGTTATGATCAACTTTGCGTGCAGCCTTTGGTAAGAAGGAATAAAGGGCTCTTTGAGCCAGACTTTCTGGCGTTGATCCTCTGCAAGAGCATCTTCCCTGCAAGTCTGCTCCTCCACAGAGGTCGGAAGGGCTCGGCTGCACCCAGGGGCAGGGTGGGAGGCTGTGGCAAGCGGGGTGGAATTGAGATGGCTTTTGTGTCTGGTCTCCCCGAGCAAGCCCTGCCCCAGGAAGGTGAGCAGCATCTAGCTGACCTCTGGGCAGGGGTTAGTAGAAGGCAATCTGTGCCAATCTTCTGGCATAAACTTGGTCAGGATTTTAAACAAAAGGAGTATTGTCTTGTAGTAGCACGCAGCCAGTACAGTTTCTGGGGGAAAAGAAAAATTTGAATGCCATTTTGAAGAGTTGATCTATTTTTCTTACACTCACAAGACAGAGACAAACATCCTTCTAATGAAAATTTTCTGTTCAAATACCAATAGTGCTTCATGCCCACATAATGCAAACACACAACTTTGTGTTTCAGGTCCCTTTGGGGATGCTGGCACCTTGTTCTGTGATGGAAATATTTGCTTCAACTGCAAGAAATTAATTTCAAGGTAGCTTGTTATGCGCCACAAACCCTTTTAATACTGATCATACAGCTGGAAGGAAAGGAAAAGAGATATGTCTCCTATTTGATGTAAAGCACTTAGGTTGTTATATATTATTTATAATTGTATCCTCAGCATGGAAGGTAACACTTCTGATACATGGCGCTCAGTACCTCACCAGCATTTGAAAACTATAGCTGCATACATTGGTGTGTTTTATTTTTCTTTTTTACACAGTAACATGTGATATATGGGAGTTGCTAACTTCATATAGGTACTGATTTGGGACTTTTTAGCGTCATAAAACCTCTGAAGCAGAGACTCATGGAATGTGAAACACTGACATAGCGCCTCTGGAGCACCAAAGCAAAAGCTGGCTGATGAAGATGGGTTATTTGTGGTGATGGGGTGCCTGGAATTACAAACACTGCAGGGTTTAGTTGCACACATGCAAAAGCTCCCTGAACTTGCAGAACTTTCCAAGCGCTGGATGTGGAAGGAGTAGTCTGACAATTCCCCTCTCTTTGGGGAGAGAAAATAAAAGGAGGTGAGAAGGAAATGCCGCTCCAGAGAAGTGAATAGCCTGATTTCTGACTGGTAGTGTTTATCTGAGAATGGTTGCAGTGTTGACAAAAGGACAACTAACTGTTACTTAAGTAGGTTGCAGAGTGTTTGCATCTTGTTTAATCATTCAGATACCCAAGTGCTGCAGGAAATGGTTAGCACGGAGCCTGATTGTGCAAAGGCTGTTGGAGGAGACCCTTTACTCGTGCAACAACTGTCCAAATCAAAGTATTCACCCAAAAAGCACCACGGGAATATATGATTTAACAGAGAGCGCTGGTCAAGGAGCTGCTTGCTTCTGGAACCACAGGCTTCCAAAACTTTATATGAAGTATTACATTTCTGTTTAAAGCTGTGTCATACAGTGTAAATAAACGACAGCATCAAAACCAAAACTCTTGCAAATCTTTGGATGCAAAAACCAAAGTTCAATGCATGTTGTAATCTTGGTTATTTTTTAATCATTAAAATGAGCAACAGGGAAAACTTTCTGTTAGGACTTACTTAAATTTTCCTGAAGATTTATGTTTATTGCTTTTACACCTTCAGCTGGTAGAAATTAGATTAGGCTCTCATTACCCACTTCATCTTTTAATATACTGTAGAAAGTCATATGAAAGTGCCAAAATTAGCACTGTCATCCTCTGTGTTGTCCGTTTTACTGCAGCACAGAGCTGTGATATACTCGAATAATGTACCTGTGGTGTCTGTTACTAGCACAGTCTCCTGTTCTGTTTGACTCGGACCTCACATGCATACAAATAATTCATTATACACATTTTTCTCTTCCAAGAACGTATACATTTGGAGCATCAGCCATTTACAGACACATAGTATAAATAAAGCAGGGAATCTTCTTCATTCTCTACCCCTTATGCTAATGAAAATTACTGAGGAAGGAAAAAAAAAAAAAACCCAAACCCACAGAAAATGCAGTTCCCCCAGCATTATTCACATTGCAGCAGACAGCACAATTCTGTACTTACAGATCTTAACAGTGAAATGTCTCAGGATCTTTACAATTTTCTGCAGAACTGTTTCAAGCTCTCAGCAAGCCACAGTGTTCATCGAGGCAGAACGGAGCCGTATGGAAGGTCTATGCAGCTGGGAGATAATGGAACTATTTTCCCAGCTGGGACTACAAGCCTTTTATCCACTGAGCATTGCGTGTCTCTTCACTGGTATTAACTGTGAAATACACTGCTTTCCCGGTGTACTCGTGCTAGGACCCACACAATTAGTGCTCGAATCAGATAAACAGCTACTACAGTTTATGCATATTCCTAGCTGGGAATCTCGAACGTATAAAAATTAGCTCTGCGTTGATCATCCTTCAAGAAAGCTGAGAGCGCGAAAGTGCAGCTGTCATGCTAGCAGCATAAAAGATTAAATGTGCTCTTGCTATTCTTTTCGTACAAATATGAGCTCCTGTCAGGTAATCGGAAACCTCTCGCCTTGCAAACTGGGTCAGTACTCGGTATTAGGTTTAGAACAGGAGTGGAAATAATTTTGTTTAGTCCTGGGTCCCACAATCACTGCCTGATCTCTGTAAGATTGAGCTCATAGGATGCGAGTCGATGCTTAGATTACATCCCAGCACTGACTGTCCTCTTGAAACATTTAACTACCCCTCCATATTTTACATATTTTTTTTTTTTTTTAAAAAAAAAAGGGAGACTTGCTTGTCTAAAGCAGCACAGACATAAATCCTGATTACACATAAACTTCAAACCTCCTTAGATTTCCTTTTTTTTCCTCTCAGGACTGCTTCAGCAGAGATCAAATGCAACGCTTAGACATGGGAATGCCTTTCTGTTAGTAAGCAAAAGTTATTTGTATTCACAGGGGATAGAAGTGGAAACAGTAGTTTTCAGAATGTTTCTGCCAAGCGAAGTGCGATTGTGTCACAGGCATTCCTTCACGAGGTTTTAATGCAATCTCGGTGTAAATCCATTAGTTTGTAATGGGATTAATTGTCTGCCTGTCTGAGCAACGGCGAGGGGAGAGGACGTGGAAGTCGGGTGGCAAAAACACGCAGAGGCACGTGGATGCCTGGAGGAGACCGAAACAATAATTCAACCAACAAAAGAGGAGGAATGTGCATCCCTTAGTTTGGATTTTCCCCACCTGTAAAATGGGAGTGCGTTCGTGCATCCCCTCAGCTTCCAGCACAACTGCTGACTGCAGAGAACTTGCACCAGGCGTTTGGTGGCATCTCCTCAACGGCTCTGCCATGGTACCAGTTGTTTTGGGCTGCATCCTCCCTCCCATGGCTGTGGTTTGGATGGGTGGAGGTGCAGCGGCTCGTTGCTGTGGGACTGAGCCTCTGTGCTGGCTGCCAGCCCCCACAGAGGCATTGCTGGGTGGCAGTGGTGAGATGGTGGCTGAGTTAAGGCACCCTTGAAGAAAGATTAAGTAACAGTAGCAGGAGAGAAGGTGAAGAAGTCCTTCCTAGAGTGGAGAAGGAGGTTTTTAGCATTCATTTGCAGATGAGGGTGGTTCATTGGACTTGTCTTAAGTGATCTGGGTTCAACCCGGCCTCCTCCAAGGACTTCTCTTATGACCTTGGAAGCACCAGCCGTTCTGGGCTGCTCTTTGTTTGTAAAATGGGGACAACAGGACTCTGGGAACTCATGGGGTACACCTAGAAGTGCCAAGCATCCCATGCCAGTCCCATGGTGCCCATATGGTGAGTGCTCCCCTTCCCTTTCAGAGGTCTCGTAGCCATCCTCCTCATTAACATAAACAATTTTACACTTTCACTGTGTGAGCTTCTCAAATGAGCTTTACCGACAATTAATTAAGCCTTGCAGCACCTTCTAAAGTAGACAGGCATTATAATTAGCAGTTCTATTTTTAATTAGGAATAAAATTTGAAATGGAATTTTAGGTATTTCCTCATTAAAATTTTCTTTTAAATAATGCCAGTGCTTTTTTCTAAGTTGTGTCAAGACTAAATAGACAAAGAGTTGCCTACAACAGATTAACCCAAGCTTCTCATTGCCAATTTTTAAAGTTTATTAAAAATCTAGTCTTTTCTATGTGGAAACAAATTATTTTGCTTGTGCGTTGGTCGTCCAGCAAGACTGTCTGGGAACAGGACTTCTCGGTTGCTGAGGAAATGAATGCTGTTAAAACTTTCCCATTTCCAACTGGGAATGGAAACAAACATTTTAGAAATGCACCTTCTAGAGTGACATTATTAATTTCAAGATCTCATGTTTTCCTTGAGGAAAGACCGTAACACTTGAATGTCTGAATTGTGTTCTTCCAAACCTCTGAATTGGCTTGTGAAGTTCTGATTGAGATTTTTCTGAACTATATTATACACTATTAAAGATTATGCCTGTATCTTTCAGAAATGACACAGAAAGTGGTTATAACGTTGAATTTCAAAACAGTCTGTTCCTAAAGGTCAAGATAAAACATTTAAATATTACCAAAATGTTTGTGGCTTTGCCAAATTTTCTTTCAAAATAAGATTACGTTGGTGTTGACATTTGTCAAATATTTCACTTTTGAAGAATTTCCATACTCTTCAAAGAAGAAAAAGCTGTCTAACAGTTGTATGGTTGGTTGGTTGGTTGTTTTTTTCAAAAAAACCCCAACCACTTGATTAAAAAACCCTGTTTAACATATGTAACCTTTGTTTCTGGCAGTCAGAAGCCCCTTAAACAAACCTTTTCAACTATTAAGCCTTCTTGCTGCTCCTGTTTGGGATTTGACAGTGTCAGAGCACAGGCAACTGTTGCTGTGTTGTAAAGCAATCTGGGGTGAGGCTTGAGCAACCTCAGCAGTCTAGGATGGGGCTGTGGTCACCCCAAAAGTTGGCCCTGGATTACAGGGTGGCAAAAGTTTCCCTAGCTCAGACTGAACTGCACAAAGTCCTTGGGTACCTTTGAGGACGCTGTTGTTGTAGGCTAAAAATAACTCAGAGATAGGATCTGGTCTATAAACTAAACAGCAGATAGAGTCTGGAGCATACACTGGAAGACAGAAGTGACAGCATGGGATGGGCCAAGGTGTTTCTTGCAAAAACTCTGCTGAGGAAAGGTCTGGAAGACACTTTCTGTGCTCTGTAAAAACCGGAGATGCCTTCAAATGATACATGTGGTTTTTTAAGAGCTGTCACTATACCTTCAAAAGGAAATAGAGCTTTCCAGCTTGCTGCTGACTTCTTGTGGCTGTGTCAGGTTTCCTATCTCCTTTAGACAGAGTAGATAAATCCAAGATGTCTTTAGCAACATTTTAAAGAATTAGATCAAGATATGATCTAGACTCTTTCCTCAGTGCTCAAATGGCAACTTGTCCTTGAGCCAGTCCCTACGATCACCAAGGCAAAATTGAAGGCCTGAGATGAAACTCCTTTGAACAAAGGAATGTGATTGCATCCCGTGAGGTGCTTTGTTCAGGCAGTGCCACCTACTGCTTCAAAATCCATCTATTAAGCAGTGAACATTGCTATTTGGCGTTTACACTGATTACTCTAAAACCTCTGATCACCTTGATGAATTTGTCGGTACTACTCAGGGAAGACTGGAAGTTAATTTCGCAGGGCTTATCCAGTAATCACTCCAGAGGCAAAATTCCTTGGCCTGAGGTACTAACGAAATAGGTTTGGATACAACAAGTGGCTCTACTACAGGCATCCTATGTGATGTTGGAGAAAGTCCTTACCGAAATCTGCTGCTCGCTGCTTTTGTAAAACTTCACATCGTTTCTGCCAGCAGGTAATTACTTCTCAAATTATTGGCTTAGTTTCCCTTCAGTCCTGTTAGGCATATTCTAAAAATTGCAACACAGTAATTGCAAACTAAATGCTAGATGAATGCACCTTTATGATTTTTTTAATACAGAAGTAAGCTATGTAATTTCAGATTCGTGCAGTTATTCCACATTTGTCTTGTGATGCTACAGAAAGTCTTGTCAGAGACAGGCATTGGGAAATAGGGACAACGGAAACCTGAGAGCAAACATCCATAATAATTCATTTGCATTGTAGTAAAAATTAAAATGTACTATGAAGTTCATTGAGCTACAGGACACCCTGGGCAGTTGAACAGTGCACAGTGCCGGTGTTGGTGAGTGATATGATCTTGCATAAAAGAGGCCTTGAAATCACACAGGAAAATGTATTATCGTACCCTGAGGTCCCCAAAAATCTGATGCTGGAGCATTGCTGTTTCCCTTCAGGAGAGTAGCAGCTAAGAAAACACAAACAAAACGCCCAAGTTTTTGATGGTTTGTGGGCAAGAGACTGTCGCTAGGAAGAGAGGTGAGGCAATCACTCCAGCAATGAGGTGCACAAGTTACCAGAGAGCAATGATTAAAGTCGGTGCCTTACTGACTTTACTTGCATCGTGGCTTTTTTAGCCACTCCATGAGACTGGTCATTTTTACCGTGTGTGGCTGTTTATTCAGTGGGAAACATCTTTAGACCGCTGATCAGCCCATAGATGTGGACTGAAGAGGAGTCCCACGTCAAACAAATACTAATGTACGTGTGGCTTTACGGAGGTATTTCTGCAGTCTTCCAGAAAGAGGAGAGGAATTTGCTCTGAAAGCGGTGTTCACACTTTTTGTTGTTGTTGTTTAGAGAGGGGTTTTTAAATTATTTTTAAATCTTTATTATGCTCTTATCGTGCAACTGGAGAGAGCACAAATTTTCAGTAGCCTGTCTTCTCTGTATGTTTTAGCACTATGAGTCATGTGGAAGAATGTTAATGCAGAAGAACTAATGTAATCTATAGGAAATACACCTTAAGATAGAATAGCTGTTTATTCTGCAGTCTTTGTGGATTTTGTTTTGCTTTGGGGGGGAAGAAACTAAAAGGAAAGGAATCTGTAGATTTAGCATGATCTGTTTGAACAGGGTGTACTTCTAACTGTCCTTCTGCTGAGTTTAAAAAAAGACACAAAAGCATTGAGCTCATTGGTCTTTTTCCCTGCTAGATCCAATGAAGAATCAGAATAAGACTACTTCAGCCCTTGTTTGTATTCCATAAAACTCTTTCTTTCCTCTGTCTGAACTTCAGTCTTTGCCTCCTTCATTTAGGTCTCCATTTTACAGCGGCTGAAGAGAGTTATGGACAACCCCAGTCATAGACCCTGTACTTGGCAATGTTTTGATAGCACGGGGAGTAATCTGTTTCCAGCCCCACACACACACACAAGCATTCATGAATACACACAAATAAATCAGAAAACAAGGCCTCCGAACTCTTGAGACTCTGCGCCCCACAAAGAGGATGAGAGAGAGAAAGAACCCGTTCAGCTATACTGTTAGTCCTCGTGTTGAAGTACCACATTGATCTCCATCTCTAGAATAAATGCAAAGGTTTAGTGGGTGTTAATCCTTGCAAAATGTGTTGCTTATTAACGATCGCTCCAGCAAAGGTGACCTCTGGAGCCATGAATAATGCTCTGAGTAGAGGCTAAATGGTTCCTACGCTGGCATCTGATCTGCATTGTTCTCTGATGCTGTTTCACTTTTGCCAGGTGGCAGTGGATTTGGAAACTGTGTCTTCTACAGACACCTGGTTCTGACTGGGGGTGGGAAATGCTCAAATCAATACCTTTAAGCTTATCTATAATGGAACTGGAAGCTCTTTAACCCTAGGACTGAAATCTCAGGTTGGATTGGAGATAATTGGGCAAGGAAATTTCAGAAGTATGAGCAAAAATGAGTATGAAGGCTTTTATTTAAGTTATTTTTGATATGGCTGATATTGTTATTGAATGTGGTTTCTGTTTTGAAAGCATAGCTAAGTGCAACCAATGTTGAACAGCCTTATCTGTCAAGACAATTCCAGTATTCTTAATGATGCTTTTCAATGCCCTCAAAATGGCTTTGTGGCTAACTCTAGCGTGATTTTTCTATTCATAACAATTTGGGGGCTTGCTTATCTTTTTGTCTTCTTTAAGGTTTTGTGTGGGGTGTGGTTTGTTTGGTTTTGGGTTTGTGTTTTATTCTGTGGTTTTGTGGTGAGTTTTTGTTGTTGTTTTCTGTTGATTTTTTTTTTTTTAATTAAAAACCAAACCAAAACAAAAACAGCCACCTGAGAAAACACCAGTTGTGTGTTTCCAGATTTTTAGGGTTGTATTTGTGGTTGTACTTTCCTGGAAGTGAAGTATCAGATAAGGGGGTCACTTCTCACATTGATTTTCCTTAAGGGAGAGAAAACTAGAAGAATGGAATCTGGGAATTACAATGAACTTTCATTAGTGCACCTCACAATTCTGCTAAATGGTCAGTGGATCAATGTCCACTGTCTGTGCTGTGTGGAGGAGAAGACTACAAAGACATCACTGGCTATAAGTATAGGGTACTAGATGTCATGTAATGGGTATCAGCTGGAAGTAGTCATTCAGCTGTGAGAGAGAGAGCTCGGAAAACTAGGCTAAAATAGCATCATTCACAAAACCTCTCAATTTACAGAACTTAGTGTAGCTACACACTAAGTTGCTTCTTTCAAGGACGGCTTTCTTTTATCTAATACTTGGCACGTCATTGAGAGGTCATGGCTTGCAAAAGTGCTTGCAGATGTTACCTATTCCTTCTGTAGACGCATCTCTTTGGATAGACATTCTGGCGCAAGGAGAAGGCCACCTTCTGGTGGCACTGCCACTCGTTGCGAACCAAGTTTCCTATCCTTTCCATGGGTTTGCTGCACTTCTGTAACACCAGCTCATACCAGTTACTTTCAATGCGTTTATTTTCCCGTGTGTGTTTGTGCTTATACAAGTCCCCCGTGACGCTGGTATCATTACTTTGTTTTTGTAGTGAACGCGCAGTTTTTCCCAGATCTGTCAGGAAAAAAAAAAAAGTCAGTAGGTAACACTCCATGCTATTTGATAGAGTCTTATAAAAATCACTTCTGATACTTCTAGTAGGCTTTCTTAACTCTTCTTCCTCACACATTTTGCATTTTCTATATTACATGTCATTATCACGATGTCTGTAAGAAGTTTCTGTTCTAATATCGAGTGCTAGTCCTTGAGCTGATAAAGTGGGGGGAAGGCTGTACAATTCCTGCCATCCTGCATTAGGGCACCCTGCTCCGTTTCTTCCTCGGCAGTTGTTCTGCGGTCCAACTCCGCTTCTGCTTATGATCGCGTGGGAGTTTCTCCCATCAGGCTACAACATCTATCACTGCACTTTTGCCAGATATTCCTCCCCTGGCTTTTGTTTTGTACCAATTTTACATCTGAAAACAACACTCCTTTCTGGGGGACTGAAGGAAGCTGTTTCTGACGCTATTTGGCCTTCAATTTGTCTGCATTCTGGTGAAATTGTTGCTGTAGCGCACAGTACTGTAGTTCAGTTCAGGTATAATGCTGTCGGCCCTGTCTACCTAACCTGAGACACCTTAGCTGTGCATTCTGTGTCAAGATGGCCTCCTCTCTACATCAAAATTAACAAATGCAAAAAAGTGTAGAGAAAAAAAAAAGTGCCTGCAGAAGCTGAGAAGTCTTGGCTGTGGAGTTTTCCTGCTGACTTCATATGGACTCAGATCAAGTCTATAATTCTTAAACTTTCCACATTCCCTGAGAAAAAGAAAACGTTGCTGTATAAGATAAGAAGTAACTTTGAAAAACTTAACAATCTATCATTTTATCTTGGTTTTTAATGTGTTAGGTGGTGACTAATGCTTAGGGTGAAAGAAAATTAAAGTCAAAGGTGCAAATATTAAAGCTAGTGAAAATAATAAATTATTTTAAGCCTTGGGACTTATATTTATATTTGAGTATGTAAGTAATAGGGGCTTAATGTTCATACAGAACAACACACAGTTGTGCTGGAGGAGGCCGAGCCACAATCTCAGCTCTTCTCTAAGGCCCTGTCTACCTCCTCCTCTCAAACCAGAGGGCTCTGACCAACCCACTTAGTACAAATAAGCATGAAAAAGAGAGAAAAGTGCTCAGAAATCTACTCTGGGGTGGCACTCCCTAAATCCTCTTCTGTGCCAGGGGCACTGACGGGCTTCAGGGACTTTAAACAGAGGATGGTGCTGGGACAACGGTGAAGCTTGTGCACGCATGGGGCGGCGGGGCACAAAATTGGAAAGGAGGTTTTGTTGGTAACTGGAGTGGGTTTGTTGTTCAAGTTCTGCAGTACAGCTTTGTACCTCTAACACCCATTTATAGATGTCTTTGCATCTCCTCTTATTTTTATAGACAGTAGTATTGTGTTCTCGCTTTTGTCCAATATCCTGAGTGTTACAAGGTGGGCAGTGGGTGAAAAGACAGTATGTTGGCTCGGATGCAAGTACGTGTGTCTGTGGCAGCCCCATCTAGAGCTGGTTTCAGAGAAAGCTGTCAACTGTTGCCAGTCTTGAAACCTGAGTGGATCTGGTTTTTTATGACCTGATGAATCCAACCCACACTTTGCCTGTCCCTCACAAGTTCTGGTAATTAAGCCCTTACCCTGCAGATGGAAAACAAAATTGCAGAGGAGTCTTCTATGTTACTTTTAATGCTAGCCTGTCCTACCCGTTGATGAACCTAGTTCAGTTGGCTAGATCTATCCAGCACGTTGCTTAACTACAGGTTAAAACCCAACCCAATCCCCCCAAAAAAACACAAAGCAAAAAAACCTAACCAACCAAACAAAAAAACCCACACGAAAAAAAAACACAACCCAAAAACCCCACAAAAAATACAAACAAAAAACCCCTCACCAATGATCATATTATCAATTTGCATTAGGAATCTGAAGAATAGTAATGATGCTTTGATTTCTGGGCTTCACAGGCTCAAGTTTGCTGAAGAACGAAAATGATCTGTAACGATATGCATGAATTGCAGCAAGGAAGGATCCATCACCAATAAGAGATTCATCCAAGCATCTGCTTACCTGCTCTCCATCTGGAGAATAAGTACAAGGAAGCAGATAATTGCTGGTTATGAAGACACGGGCTGGGGAATGTTTGAAAGTGAAACAAGCAGAGACAATAATGTAGACAATACACTTGACCAGGTAAATGACTTAATATTATAATTAATACTAACATATTAGGAATTAAAATCTGTATATACTGCATCATAAACACAGTTCCCACAGAGGCAGATAAACTGTGGATTAAAATCAGAAAACGTATTCACTTTTTCTACATCATTTTTGGATCCTTTAAAAAGTTTAGTCTCCCTTCTTGACGTATTTCGGCACTGGAAGAAAATGCTGGGTGTAGGCTTTAAAATGTATCCATCTTCATCTAAAACAAGGAACTACTTTTAAGGAGATGTATATTGTGGCAGTTTATACAAACCACAGCCAGACGAGACTGCACTGTGTTTACTGTTAGAAAAATATACCAAAAGCCCTTCAAGTACTATAGCTCCTTGCGCTACCTCCTTATTACTCTGGCTTCTTCATTTTAAGCTTGACGTTGATGTCAGTGGTATTAGATCTGTGTAAAGGAACAGTTTAACCAGCTCCCTATGCTTAGCCAGCCAGTTTCCACAGGGCTCACCAGGCCAGTGTCGGAGCATCTCTAGCTTTGATCTAATTGGAAATATAAACAGTAGAGTTTATATGCCCATGGTATAGCACTGGCTGTTATGTTATGCCTTCCTTTAGGTAACTAGTATATAAAATCCACTTATTAAAAACTGTACGTGAGAACAGTGTATGGAATTTTATAGATCTAGTTTTACTGCAGAAAACATAGTTATTTGGGGATTTCAGAAGCTGTAAACCTCTACCTACCTAGGTTTTTTACAGTACTGAGTAAGCTTAGATGAATTAAAAGATAACTTTTTTTTTTTGTATCCTTCTTTGGATTATGTTTGAAGACACTTTTCATTTGGATTATATGTTTTTTAATTTCAAATGGCAAATGGAAAATATTCCTCTTTCTAGTTGTAGATAAAATTAATGAGAGGAATATAATATTCAGACAGGGATTGTCTGTATAAAGTCACTCGCTAGATGCTTTGTATAGAAATACCCTCGTGTTTTGACACACTGCTTTCTTGTTTTCTGACAGTGCTATAATTTGCTTTAAGAATTGTTTCAGTTGTTTCCCAAATATTTCTTATGCAGCACTGGATAGAAATAATTG
This sequence comes from Leptosomus discolor, assembly GCF_034619465.1. Lineage (NCBI taxonomy): Eukaryota > Metazoa > Chordata > Aves > Leptosomiformes > Leptosomidae > Leptosomus > Leptosomus discolor. Next base: position 3,473,223 of record NC_141399.1, read on the forward strand.
AATTTTGTAAAGTTATGCTAACCTTCATTATGAGGAAAAAAAAGATCTCTTTGTGTAATCCCATCAACTTCCCCCTCAAAGAGCCGCTTAATTAAAACTACACTCTTAAAAACAGACCCTCGCTTATGATAATAACGGAGTCGTGCAGGTTAGTTTTTGTATCACACATGATAATTTTTTATTGCTGTTGCCTTGTAGAGCTGTAATAAGAGGTACTGTAATCAAGGATCAGTCTGGCTTTCTGTTTTAAACCCCTAATATATTTCAGGGGTGCACGTAAGCCTACAAGGATCAATCTTGCAAAGGCGACAGCTTAGTGAATGGCAAATCTCAGCTCGGGAAGGGTTTTATTTGCTCAAAGCCTTGCCACAATGGTAGGGAAAACCTGTAGGAAGTTTGCTATGGATGTCAACCGGCACCGTGTTTGTTCTCCTGTTTAGAGATGTTTACAGACTCAGCGGGGCTGATATAAATAGATAACAAACGTTACAAAGAGCAGTACACAGTGAGATAGTTTTTGCTCTACTGGAGTCAGATCCTATCATATTTTTAGAAAGATATTGAACCATCTGATTTCATGGACCCCTTAAAATGACAGTATTTAGCCCATTCTCAAAATAAGCTCTTATTCAAATGGTTCCCAGCAGTTTAACACTCCATCACTCTTCCCATAACATAGTCATTTGTGTAAATCTTTGTATGGGTAGTCCTTTCCACTATCCAAATCTTTATGCATCTTTCAACTGTGCAATGGATTTTATCAGACTATTAAAAATAAATTATGCAGGCTTCGTGCCACACAATCAAATCTCTGCTTGTTAAGCATTTAGCGCCGGTGATCAAACCCCCTAAATGTCAGAGAGGTTATAGCCTAGCTGTGTTACCTGCATGAAATAAAAGCTTGTCTTGCGGGCAGCTGTGCATTTTCATGTACAGAACTGTTCTGAATAAAACAATTAGGTGAAACATTCGCTCAGAAATTGTGGTGCTTCTTCCATAAAACAGCAGTTGCAACTATTAGGCAAAAAAGTGTGTGAAGGAATGAGGGTTATTTGGTCCTTTTATGGGATATTTTCTGTTCCTGGGCTTGATTCTAGACCCTTCCTTTTGGTTTCAACATCAAGCACTGAAACCAAGGAGATTCATGTCCTTGAGTCCATAGTGCCTTCAGCATATGTCACTGCTACTCTAAAAACTTGTTCCCCAGATTTCTACATGATTTCATGAAATTGTACATTTTGAGCGAGTCAACCCTGCGCCTCGTCTACTAAAAAAAAAAATGTTGCAATTTCAACGTGGAATGGCACAAAGAGGTATCACCCACTCCTAAACCCAACAATGTTGACTTAACTCTTACCAATGCAGCTACTCGTTGACAAAATCTCCCAGCTCCTCAGTCTACTTCTACAAGAAAAGACAAGAGTGGTTTACCATGATCCCTTTCCACATAAAGATCTGTGTATTATGTTTAGTTGTACTCGTTCCCTTAATGCCATTTGTTTCAACTTGCTTATGGCAATTGTTGCACCATTTTTTTTTTTTTCTCGTCTTGGTGCGTAAACTGTATTGAAAAAGCAAACATCTCAAATTAACTTCCCAGTAGCTCATTTTAATTTTGCCTTGTGCTGTGAGAGGGCTGATAACCTAAATCAGCCTGATTCCTGTTTCAGTTAGTAAACAGCATATATTATCCTCCACGTATTGCTGTTAATAGCTTGTGCATAATCCTTAAGGCTACGTATATTCTTCTAATAATTAATTTATTAATACTACCCCTGTTGAAGCAACAGGAGATGTCTAAAGTACCAGGAAGAGGTAGAACAAGTGGGCACTGTACAGCCCATGTACCAAAATCCCTCATTAAGAACACATCCAACTCCTATAATTGAACTCGGGGGGGGAAACGTTCACTCAGGCCTTCATTGGGTAAATTTCCTTACTTAAACTCTTGAACTTTATTTGCACTTTCTGATGTCATGTGAAGAATGAAACGGAAATGGAGATGTGCAAGAGTAAAATTATCTCAGGAAAGAGAGTGTGGCTATCGTGACTTTTTACTAGCAAATTGGTGTTTAAACAAAGAGACTAGCACCGTGGTTTCGGGCACGGTATGGGAAGGGTGAATCAATGTTATTGGTAGCAGCAGTAGTTGCACACACAGAAGCAGGAGCAAAGCTTTCCATAGGTGCAGGTCAGACAAGCTCTTGGACGTCACAACTCTCGAATGCTGCCCTGGCTGCAATGGTGAACTCGTGCAATCCCCACCAGCAACTCCCTCATCCAGCTTCTTGTGTTCTGCCTCGCTCCAGCAGTACTTCTGTAAGTCACTGGCAAAGGATATGCCAGATCCTCTTACAGAGACTTGTGTGCATAAAAGATAAACTATCTATTATTACCGCCAGTAATGGATTTAGTACTTTATCTCTAGTAATAAATGTCTGTAATTTGGTTCTGTGGTTGAAGCCTTGTTCTGGAAAAGGTCAGTATTATGAAGGTCATTACTGTCACAACAAAGGCAGTCCTGGTGCGGAGTCTTGGGCTAATATTGATGACTATGTCCTCTACTGCCTTGATGAATACAAGGGAGTTGCCACAGACTTGCACCAAAACAGCGTGCCCTTTTGCTCGCTGAAAGCAGTGTGCCTCTCAGCTGCCCAAACTTCCTCTGACACTAGTAGAAAATTAGAACCAAAGAGCTGAAAGTGGAATTAAATCTATTCTTCTCAACACTACTGAGGGCAGAAATGGCATTTCTGCTGTTTGGTGTTGGGGAGAAAAGAGACAAAGTTAACAACCCGGTTTGACTGACAGTAATTATGGGCTAGAGAACAATTAGCTGTTTGCGAGAACTGGTAACACTGGTGTAGAATATGTTAGGCTGTTCACTGCAACCTGGAATATGAAATGACAGGAGGCGGGAGGAAATGTGTGTTTGTATTATTGCCCTGTTCATGGAATTAGATTCATTATCCTCCACCGGTTTCTGAGGAACAACTCCCCTTAAACATCAGACCTGTGTCCAGGTCAACAATTACCACCAGGCAGGATTAAAGACTGTAAAGTATTCCATTAAGGATGCGCCCTAGAGTCTTTTGTGAGTACAGTGTGCGACAGATCTGCAGCTGCAGCTAAACAAAGAGGACGTTTGCATACGGAGCCACATTGTTCCTGAAGTGCTTGTCATGAATAGGTTTTATCATTCTCAATCCCACAGGAAAAAAAAAAAAAAAAGCCCCCAAATGTGTCTATTGACGCTGGTGTGAAAAGCTTGTTGTTTGAAATCAAATTCATCTGGCTTGATTTCCAACCAGCTGAGTTATGTCTGCCACAGGACTTGACAAGGATGGCTCTTCCCGTTCCGTGAGCTCCAGATCTCAGGTTGTCAGGAGCTGGCCTAGTCCCCAGAGTAAAATAGACCACTTGTGAGATAGTTTGCTTTAGGTCCCTCTGTCTGCAGGAGGAATCTGGCTGTAGGACATCAAATGCATTGGGAGCCTAGCAGTGCTCGCTCTCTTCTGCCATGAGCGCCAGAGCGATGCTGAGTGAACAGCGATGCTTGTCAGCCGTGGTGGAAAACCCCTTGGCGACCAGGTCTGCTGGCCTTGGGGACCATCCCGCTGGTGGAGGGCTGCCAGCTATACCATTTGCATGCCAGTGACTACTTATGGAAATTAAACAAGGCTGCCAGAGGGTCCCCAGGTGCCCAGGACCTGACCTTACCTATGTCACTGACGACTCTGATGAATCAAGAGGTTTCAAGGTCAAAATACTGAATAAGAATCCTAGCTGTATGACTCCCATACTGCCTGGGTTTTTCAAATCTCGGATCAGTGCCTTTCGGGATCATTGATAATGCTGTGGTCTTAGAGAGGTCAAGACTACTTGTGAAACGATTAATAAGTTGATTAGTTGGCTGATTAGATGTGAGGTTTAGATGTGGATTATATTTAAGTACCAGCAGTAGTTAAGAGAAATTTATAGCACATACTAAGTATCTCAGTCATAGTACCTAATGATATTTCAGTAATAAAACCTTCCTTTCAGGTGATAGTCCTCACCATTATAACAAAAGTTTAATCAAAGGATTAAAGACTCTTTCTTTTTGGTTTACAATCTTCAATTCTTTTTCCCTCTGGAAACTTTAAAAAGAACTGCAAGAAATAAATCTTAGGAAAGGAAATTAAGCTCCAGTTTTAATTCCAGTAAAATTACTGAGAGCATTCCACAAACTTTATACATGAGCATATCAAAACACCTTGTAAGTGTATTTGTCTTCATAACATGACTATGAAATAGGGATCTGCTGCGGTCCCAATTTTACATCAGAAACCTGGCTCACAGAGAAGCTGGGGGCTGGTTTTACAGCTGGTTTGACCTGGACAGGCTGGAGAGCTGGGAAGTTGTGGTAGACAACAAGCAGACCTTGAGCCAGCAATGTGCCCTTGCGGTCAAGAAGGCCAATGGTATCCTGGGATGCGTTAAGAAGACTGTGGCCAGCAGGTCAAGGGAGGATCTTCTCCCCCTCTACTCTGCCCTGGTGAGGCCACATCTGGAGTACTGTGTCTTGTTCTGGGCCCCCCAGTTCAAGAGGGATTGGGGACTACTGGAGAGAGTCCAACGGAGGGCTATGAAGATGATGAGGGGACTCAAACATCTCTCCTATGAGGAGAGGCTGAGACCTGGGGCTCTTTAGCCCGGTGAGAGGGGACCTTGTCAACACTTATAATATTTAAATGGCGGGTGTCAAGAGAGTGGGGGCCAGCCTCTTTTCAGTGGTACCCAGTGACAGGACAAGGGCCAACGGGTACAAAGTGGAGCACGGGAAGCTCTGCCTGAACAGGAGGAAAAACATCTTTGCATTAAGGGTGGCAGAGCCCTGGAACAGGCTGCCCAGGGAGGCTGTGGGGTCTCCTTCCCTGGGGATATTCAAAACCCGCCTGGATGCAGTCCTGTGTGACCTGCTCCGGGTGAACCTGCTTTAGCAGGGGGTTGGACTAGGTGATCTCCAGAGGTCCTTTCCAAACCCCAGCATTTGGTGATTCTGTGAAAGACTCTGACATGCCTCTTCTCCTCTGCCCGGAACTGTTAGGCATCCTGCCACCACCAGATCCTGAAATCACCTAAATTCCATGGGTAGCTCAGAGCATAGTGTTAAAATTTTCCTATGCCTACAGGTCTGTTTATGCCTCTCCAAAACTGAGATGTAGTCAGGTGGCAGGTTTTAGGTGCCCATCTGCCTGTCCTGCCTGCGTGATCGAGCAAGCTGCACAAAACAAGAGGAAGAAACCTGAAGCGATTAAAGCTGCTCTTTAATAACGTTCAGAGAAACTAAGCCATGCTCCTTTCCACATAAACCTTCTCACAGCCATTTGAAACTCATGTACCAGAGTGCTAGGTGAGCATCTGGGAATCCTGGGCAAAGGTAGAATAACACAAGTTCTGCCCCCAAAACCAGGTTGTTTCCTAACGGCTGGATGCCCAATAGCTGTACCATAACATCAGCCAGGATTGTGAAAGATATCTGTGGGAGAAGGAAAACACAAATTCAAATCTTCTGCAAAATGGCTTGTTCCTTAATCTCCACGCTGCCCTTCCTTTCCGACCAAACCCATAGCATGCTTTAAATTCCAGCATCCCGATCCTGAACCGCTGCCCTGGGGAAGACCACTTAGGAAGTCAGGGGCTGTATCACCTGGGGAAAGGCTGTGGGTTCAGCTTTTTAGGAGGATTTTTTTCAAAATGACAGGGGCAAAGCATAACCAGGCAGTGAATCGTGTCCATTCAACCACCCATTGAATACTTTCCCATAGCGGTTTGAGAGCGTTACGGTCGCAATATGCAATTCATATATCTGCTGGGAGCCCAGTGATTGTTTCCACCTACATAAGGACTAGGAGCTGCTTAAAATACTTGATGAATATTGAACAAAACACAGAGTGAAAGTTATAAGAGGTTACCAGTAAACAAATTCCTATAGGCGTTCAAGAGTTGATTTAGGTACAATCTTGGTTTTACTCTAGCTAAGCATCATTTCCCTCTCAATAATGTTAAATAATGTATAGGCACATCAAAATGTCTGTTGCAATGTAGAATAACCATCTTGTTAGTGCAAATGGTGCACGGTGCTGATTTTTGAGGGAACGAATGACGAAAATGCATTTCAATTCTTTTACTGCAGATCTAAAATTCCCTTTTTATTGTTGCAGTCTCATATAACTTTGTCACTTGTAACTAAGTGCTGTGGTACACAATAGGAGATGCTTTCTTCTGTACCTGAAATTGTAAAAGCCACCTATAACTGAGTGGGGGTTTTTATTTTATTTCTGCTACGGGTCTTTTTCAACATACATAATTCATGGCTTCAAATACAGTTACTGAAAATGTTTGCAATAGCATTTAATCCCCTCAATATCTTAAAGGAGATGTTTGATCTTTAGAAGTATTTGTTTCTTGAGACAACTACAGCAGTATTTAATTATTTCTGTTTAAAATCAAGCAAACTTCATAGACAACATTTTTTGTTAACCTCGGTGGATTTACTTTTAATAGCATAAAAGAACTGTGGCTCATGATCAGACTCTAAAATTCTTCTGTTTTAATCCTTTTCAGACATGCTTGTCTTCTGTAATCTTTGGTAAACTATTAAAAAAAAAAAAAGTTTCCTCAGTTTCTCATTCCATAATATAATAAAAAACGCTTTCTACCCAGACTACAGTCATTTTGGTCCATATCCTCCCAGGTGTCTATGTTTCTGATTGCCCCTCATATCAATAGTAACTAGAAATATTTAAATGTTTGAAGATCCAACCTGTTTTCTGTTAGATTACAGGCAATATATCATGCAGACCACAGTTTATCCATCGCTTACTATGTGTAATTATAATTTTAAAACATCCAAATTCATCAAACAATTCAGGGATGAATTAGGCGTGAGAATATGCTGTTTTCTGCCGTCATAATTGAACGCCCACCTAGGAAAATGAGGAGTTCGTTGACTCCTTTCAGTGAAATCCCTGCTCAGTTGACACTGTAGGCAAAGTTTCTCCCTGTGTATTTTTAGGTTGAAATTGTCTCTTTGCGGTGGCATACAAACCTCCTCACTTATTGATAGTTGCGGAGTCATGACACCAATCATTTAAAAAATGTTGCCTCCTGCCTTTTAAAATAAGTAATAAATACCACTGTAGAGATCACAGATGCCTTTACTAGTGTAAGTCCATGTGGGAACAAAGCCAGAATAACGTGACTTGAGGTCGATTCATTATAATCTCTTCTTTGTAAAAATGTTTGATTCATTTTTATATTATTCCTCGTAATTAGAATATAAACAGGCAGAATACACTCAGTTTTTAGGGACCTCAAAAGCAGCTTCTTTCTCCCTGCTTACTCATTTCTTTTCCATAAACTTTCCAAAAAAAGTATTCAAACAGACCAAAAAGTCGGTAGCATTTTATTTCAAACAAAGGAAGGAAACAAAACCAGGCAGAAAGTGTGGATTTCCTTGTTTCCACTCTTCCTTTGTTTTGCTTTAGCTTTTTAAATGTAGCCTTTCCCGGGGGGGAGGAAAATCTATATTGTCCAATTGTCTTTCCATTAAAATCTGCAACAAACTCCTACAGCTTTATAGAGGAGCAAGATCAAGGTAGGAATATTTGTTCATGTATTGATCACTCCTGCAGGATATCATGCCTTTTCTCGGGGCTGATAATCTACCATCGCGTTCTGATCTGGCGATTTCTACTCCCTGACCATTGTGTGGCAGGAGGAGATTGTTGCTTTTTGTCTATGTAATTGCTTTGAAGATTTAGGTCTAGATTTTAATCTCAGAAGGTCAATATAGCTCAGAGAATCTCAGAAGAAGAAAAAAAAAAAAATGTTGCTAATGGGTATGCAGGCAGCATTGCAGTAGCATTGTCCATGTAACAAACGATGCACAACACGTACCTGAGATTAGGATCTGGCAGTCACAAAATTTAGAGGGAAAACCCTGCAGCAAACTCTTACTAATTTCACTGACATTGGTCATAATCTCCCACATAATAATCTCAATAATTCTTTTATTATATCTACTCAGGGATCTATAAGCCGTTTCACATCTAAGCCCAAGTTTTACACTTGAAAGTGCACGTACCTTTCTTCCTCCCCAAGAAAACGTCAAAATTATTATCCTTTCCTTAAACAGCAACACGCTAATCACAGACTCCATATCTGATGTTTTAATTCCAGCATTTTATTTTTTTCTTTCTTCTTGTTTCTTTCAATTTAGCCATGGTCAGAAGTCAACGTTTGGCCCTGAGTGCATCAGTGAGAGCATGTCCTGCTATGTCTATTACTGGGAATGTATGTACAGTCCTTACATACAGCTTCACTCATAGGGGTTATATATAAATTTTTTTTTTAGCTGTTTGTGTCGTAGCAGTGCCCAGAGGCAGTAAATGAAAGTAAGGCTGCATTGAGCGAGGCGTGATATGATAGACACAGCAAAGGGCAGCTCCTACCTCCGTGAGTTTAAACCCCCAGGAGATGAGAAGTGTGGGACAGGAGAGGTGGTAGTAATGTCCCCCACCGTGGGAGAACTGAGGCACGGAGATCACGTGCAAAGACATACTTGAGGAGTTTGAGGGGAAATAGCGCTAGTAGGGAAAAGCCCGTAAAATGATAATTGTGACTCCTCAGAAACAAGACACCTGCCTTCCCCACACACATAGTGTAGATGGTGTATTAACTTTGAAGTCACCAGAAAGATTGGTGGGCCTATGTTTGAATTTACCATTTCGGGTCAGACTTTTTTCACTCTTACAGTCAATACACAGAAAACTACTTTTCTGGGAGTACTTATTACAGATCTGTCACCCAACTACACTACCTCCTCTTTTCTATCGATTACCGATTCAAACCATTTTCTGTGTTTGGGGTGAAATGTTCCTAATGACCTGCCTGAGCTGAGGTGAAGTCCCTCGGGGCCTGTCAGGGTCGTGGCTTTTGACTGCAATGTAGCACAACTTGACCTCCCTCCCACATCAAAATATTTATATTGCCTATAGATAGGTGTCATTTCAACTAGCATTTCAGCTCGAGCTTTGGCGTGTCATAGGTAACACATGCCATTGCTTTCCTAGCATCTCTTTGTCCATATATGATACAATTATCACCAACACAGTTGGTGGTAGCACAACTAAAGTTGCCCTTTTTGCCAGCTTTCACGTGTTTCAGTGTTCCCCACAAGACCACCGAATATTCTGCCTCTGTGGCCGTGCTCCACCTGGAAGGATGCACCAACGGCACCACCAATGTCTTCAAGATGAGCAAACTTGTTCGTTGTGTTTGGTCCTGTGACCAAATTCTCCCATGATATCATATTGCATATAAAATTTGGAACCTAATTAAAAAAAAAAGGCAGATTTCATGCAGCCCATAATGTTAACAAGCCTGAAGAAATTTGATAAAAAATTTTGGATGCTTTGTGCAAATACTAAAGGGTTTTTTTTTTCCCCCAATTGTTGCTACTGAAGACAGAGAGTGTTTGAAGATCTGAAACTTTTCATTTGAGGGAAAAGTTGCCTTCTTTTCCTCATGCTGTGTTGACATGTTTTCATCAGCTACATCGTGTTACCTCTTCTACATTAAAGGCTAATCACAGACTTGGAGTCTGCAGTTACCAGCTACAAATAGAAAGATTTCTCCCTGTGAGACCACAGCGTTCCTCAAGCAATTTTCCACCTTTATGCAGGGTTTTTTGTTTTGTTTCATCAGGAGTTTTTTGTTTCTTACCATCTGCCTTGCAATTAAGTTATTTAAAAGCACCCACATCAAAGTGGTGTGCTGGTTCTCTACAAATAGACCTCACTAGTGCACTACAGAAGGGACAAAAATAATCTACCCAGTTCTATAGCTTATAATGATGAAATAAATATTTTTCCCTGGTATTTTTTATTGACTGTTACAAAACCAAATCACAAAAACAAGGCGTATTTTCTAAATGTGTCTAAATAAAACAATTCTTCACTGAAGAAAACCTAGTTAGACAACGAAAATCTAACCAGCAGCATCTATATTCTTTGTCAATCTTTTTATGCACGCATATATAAATGATATTATAAAATTGACAGTAATTTTTTTTCTCGTGTTTTTTTCAACTTTTTGTTGAATGCATTGCCTCTATTAAAACCATGATATGGTTTTTAAACCCCATACCTATGTTACATTTATATTTTTTTCTTATGGAAAATGATATTTGTGGTTTTAATGTTATTTCTAGTCTTCAGGTTTTACGGAGTGTGGAGAACAGGTAGATTTGAAGAAAGGGTTGGAAGATTAAGGTTGAAGAGCAAACTTAAGAACGCTGAGACAGCTAGTACTTCACAGTAATTGTTATTGTAAGAGTGTTGTAGGGATGATCTCTTCAAAGGATGCAGTATTTAAACAACAAGGTTACACTGAATGTAAAGGCAATGGGGGGGGGAAAAAAGCATGGATTAGAGAAGCTGTTTAAAATAAATGGCAGCTCTGGCATTTTTCCAACTTGATAGAATCATTGAATGGTTTGGGTTGGAAGAGACTTTGAAGACCACCCAGTTCCAACTGCCTGCCATGGGCAGGGACACTCCCACCAGACCAGGCTGCTCCCAGCCCCATCCAGCCTGGCCTTGAGCACTGCCAGGGAGGGGGCAGCCACAGCTTCTCCGGGCAACCTCTGCCAGGGTCTCATCACCCTCACAGGGAAGAATTTCTTCCTAATATCTGATCTAAATCTTCCTTCTTCCAGTTTGAAACAGTTACTCCTCATCCTATCACTACACTCCCTGACAAAGATTCCCTCCCCACCTTCCCTGTAGGCCCCCTTGAAGTCCTGGAAGGCCGCTCTAAGGTCCCCCCAGAGCCTTCTCTTCTCCAGGCTGAACGACCCCAACTCTCTCAGCCTGTCCTTGTAGGAAAGGTGCTCCAGAACTTTGGTCATCTCTGTGGCCCTCCACTGCACTCAATCCAACCAGCACACGTCTGTCTTCTGTTGGGGGTCCCAGGGCTGACCTACTGGCTGGAGTGGCTGGAATCCCTTTGTGCTGCTCTTCATGTGCTCTCCTGCTGACCTGTGATCCCCCTCCAGGCTCTGGCATCAAACTGGTAGGAGTGGGATGGATTGAGGTTCCCCTCCCTGGCACTTTTCACTATCCGATAGTAACTGCAAAGAAAGGCCAAACACTTAAAAGAAGACAGTTTCTATTGGAGGGAATACAATTATAGTGGGATGAAAAGCCATACAGGAAGAAGAAATGTATAAAATCCAGTGTCTCAGGACAAATATTTGCAAAGGTGAAAGTGTGCAGATGGTTTCCATCACGTGACAACGAACAACCTGTTTAAAAAGTGACCAGAACTTGCAAGTAATTTGAGGTAACATCTGATTGCCCAGGTGGGTGATTACCTCCGTGTTACTCAGAGTGACCTCCCTAAACAATCTGAAACCAAGCAGAGAAAATGTGATTTTCTGTTGTCTTCCTCCCTGACCTCTGCTGTCAACTTAGAAAGAAAGTAAATTAATCAGGGTGTGTTCACTTTGTTTGGAGAGTAATGTTTTCCTTTTGGCATATTATGTTTTATTGCAAATGCTAATGGTCGAAGTTATCAAGAAAAAAAACGATGAATTTTGCAAATTCCAATTCCCTCGTTAGAGCATGATGAGTGGACTGAACTGGGCTCTTCCAGCCCCCTGTCACAGAGGCATGGAGCTGAGCAGGGATTGTTTTAAACCTGTTATACAATCACCAGGTGGTCCCTGAGGATTCCAGATCAGGTCTGCCTGTAGGCCGTTCTTGAACTGGGATTGAGCTGAGAAGTAAACCCAAGACATGTTTGCTGGCTCTGTTCCCATACGCTGCAGTATGCCTCAAGAGTGAGTGACAACACCATTTCCTTCCACTTCGAGATTTGTTTTGGAGCTTTAGTCTTCCTTTGTTTTCTAATTTGAAATGTCCCTGGCTGCATGCACCCAAAAATCTCCAGAATTTGCCTCAATTTATCTAAAGGAGTAAAGGAATTATTTTCCCACAACCACTTTTTCCTACCCAGCAATTAATATTTCTCCCATTCTTCTGCAAGGGGAGTGCAGGGGCCTTTTAAGCCTGACAGCAGAACTTCAGCCTTAGAAGTCGTTTCAATATCCTTAATTTCCTAGATATTTAGCTGCTTTTTTTTTTTTTCTTCTTCTATACATTTCAAAAACTCCAACTGTCTTCTGCACCCCCAGGTGTGAAGTCAGTGATTCACAAGGCGTAGGCAGTGCTCAGCAACACCCCATCCCTCTCCCTGCTCCTGGGATTAAAACCTGGGATGGCAAAATACACCCAGAAGTTACCACCATGTCACTCCCCTATGGAAATCACATATTTTTACCTTTGCAGTTGTTGAACAGAGATCAGTCAGCATATGGAAATTCGGCACCTGGTGTGGGGAATGATGTGCAGCTTTATCTAGCTGGGGTGGATCGTCCCTTATGATCTAAGCCAGTTGGAATCACCGTTCCTGGGGTTTTGACTCAATTTTGAATGTTTGTATTTCCGTGGACATTTGACACATGGGTACTACAGAAAGGTTAACTCCCAAGCAATCAGAACAGAGGATGTAATTTATTACCAGCTTTGCCTTGTTATGCTTTTCCCCTTTTTGCTTTCATTGCAGTGATTGAAAGTAACTAAATTTCAATTAATTGTCAAGTTTTGAGAGAATTAGGCTAAGTGTTTTCAAAGCGATGTCAGAGGGAAATGTCTCAGCTTGGCAATCACTTTGTTGCTGTGTGGTGGTTGTCTTAGAAACTTCCCTAAGATGAAACTTCCGTGCAAATGAAGGGTCTCGGGTTTTGAAGAGCTCCGTAAAAGGGAAGATCAGAGGTGTCATCTCTGCACTCCTCTCATCTAACGTCACTTCACAATGAATTTGTTTTCACACATTATTTTCCTTCGGATTTCTCCTTTGTACTCCAGGCCTGATCCGAAGCTTATTTCAGTCAGGAGAAAGACTTCTGCTGATTCAAGGGGAGCTTAAAAAGGTGTCAGAGAGTTCTCCCTGTTAGTGCGGGTGGCCACCAGGCTGCCGAGACTCATGTCCTGCCCCATCAGCCTGCCAGGTTGACCCATGCTGAATTGTGCTCCCCCTTCTTCTTTGAGCTTTTGTCTTCTTCAGAAGAGGTCTCTCTTTTGCAGATCTGTCCCACCGAAACAATGCCTTTGTCTTTCAGCCTCATGATATTTCGTCTGTCTCAAATTGCACCAGGTAAAGAACCCCACCTTATTCACTCATTCTCAAGTAACTCTTACATGAAAGCAAAAGGAAAGATATCGTAGCCTCTGTACTAATAAAATTGCATTGTGATATTTTCATTTAAAATCAATGGCTCTGAAATCGGCAGAGCTGAAAGGGTGGAAGGACGTGTAGGATTTGCTCCACTGGTGTCTGTGATAAACAACTCTGCATGTCTTAGGTGAATCTTCATACCTCCTTTAGGAAAGTTTTACCAAACGATACGTAAAGGTAATCAGGATCAGGACGACAAAGTTTAGCAGTTTTGATCAACGTAAATAAATATATTTTTTAAAAAAAATGTTCTGTCTAAAAAATCACGGAGCATCACCATGGCTCAATGCTGGGCTCGCCACATTCTTCTCAAGTGTTAAGGAACGAAGTTATTCTTAGGAGGAGTCCTCCAGGGCTGCATTTATTACAGGGACCAGCAGTATGGAGTTCGAAGCATAAAACTGTAAGCAACACTTATAATTCACTGGGAAAACCATCTTAAAGAAAGAGCAAATATTCAGAGCGAGCTCTGTAGTGGCTCCACATTAAGGTCTGCTATATAGCCGACACTTTAATAGGCAAATGTTAATGAGCAGGATCTAAAGACTGGTCTACTCTCTCAGGATAATGGCTGCTTCAGAAATAAAACCTTTTAACCTAAACAGAGTGAAAAAGCTTAAGCCTTAACTGTATGAGGAACTGCAGCCTGTCTAGGGAAGAATAAACCCAGACAGCAGCCTGCTACTGAAAGCTGAGCAGATTTATAGAATGCAGAAACCGGGAGGTACCCGGGATGCTAAGCATCGCTCTTCTGCTGAAGTTATGAATGAATCAAGTTATTTGTTTTCTACCAGACAAACTCAGACAATCAGAACAGCCATAACTGATCAGATATATGTAGATTGTGTTGCTTTGCTTTTCCTTTCAAGGGTACTTTCGAATCCGAACATGTAAAGATCATTTTCACATAACTCCTTTAGAAATGAACCACTGCAAATCCCAAATGCACGTTGCTACAGCAGAGCTCATGCGGGCAGGGCAACAGCCACAATTCATCATGAAAAGCAGGTGTGAAAGGCAGAGAAAGAAGATAATAATTGAAATGAAAAATGACCAGAGTTTGTTAGCAAAACTCTTATTGCTAACTTAATCAAAACGTTATCCTTTTATTCACATTTTTAAGCATGTTTATTCTTATGTCCCCCTTTAGTAATCTCAGTTTTCTGAAGAAATGCTGAATAACCTAGCCCTCGGTAATAGCAGACATAATATGTCTTCCCTCTGTAGGGATTCTCAAGAAATTAATCAACTTTACATACTATGCGTAAATGAATCATATACAAATTATGTTGGCTTGGGCTATCACTGCTGTCCCTGATTACATCCTAGAAAAAAAAAAAAAATCCCTGCCTTTAGATTAAAAAGGCTAAGAAGCAGGAATTTCTGAACATACAAGATCTGCATGACCAAAGGGTTAATAAAATATGTTGCACTATAGAGGCAGAAAGCAGGATTGCAGACAGTGCCCTGAGTGCAGAGCTGTCTTCCTTCCACGATAATAAAACAAACAAGGTGATTGCAGCGCAGCTAATTGTCAGAGATAAGAAAGAAATGTCAAGAAGGGAGGTGAATCCCGAGCTCTGCCGCCAGCCTGACAGGCAGAACATGTTAAACACCTTACCTGTGTTAGCAGCTGAGGTGCTCCTTAGCACAAATGAGATCAGAAGGGAGAGATTAAGCCTCATTTGCTTAGCAAAGAACTGTGGATGTGGTTTGTATCTAAAATACTCAAAATCAAAAATGCACTTCAATAATGGACCAAAACCAGAAAAGTTCAATACGCTTTCCCACAGGGTTTGCACGTTTTCGTAGAAGACTTTTACCCAACTCCAGAAACAGAGAAGAAAAATAAATCAGAGCGCTGTGTAAATACAGCATTCACAAATTTATGTTTTCTATCATTAGCCAAACCACTCATTGTTGCAAGTATTCCTAGGAGTACCATTTTATCACGGCCTAAGCAACATGTTTGTACTACACAAGCCTTCAGTAAGTACTTATTAAAGTCAACTATACAACGCGTTAAGTGGAAACCATTTATAAATATAATCTGAGAGTTAAATGCTATTAGTCATTTTGAAAGTATTGATAGAGCCTCTTATTAGGACGATTAGAGATATTACTTATCCAGCCACTTACCCAGGAATGACAGTACGTGATGGAACAGAATTAGTGCTGCTGTGCTCGGTAAAGCCTTTACTATTATGCAAAATTTGCCTGCACGTTGGATAGCAGGATTTGAGTCAATGGCCGTATTCCCAACACTTTTAATGCAGACGGACCAACCCCGGGTCCAGCTGTGGTTCACATACGCAGTTTAGGAGAGGCACTGCATTTGACTACACCTTATTTACACATCTTAGGGGCTACATGGTAAGGTTTAAATGTTACGAGTGAGCCGTGTGTAAACTGAAAATAATTCTAATTTCCAGTGATGTTTCTGTCTCTTCCAAAGCCAACTGCTGTCAGGTGGGGAGGCAGACAGCATTTTCCTGGGCAGAATTTTTCTTCAAATGCAATGAAATGGAATAGAAGGTTAAAATGAAAGTTACAAGAAAGCACAGCAAGACCGTGAGGAACAGGGCAGGCAACAGCAATTCCCTATGGACTATGAAATGAAAAAGGCTTACTAATTCATAAACTAAAGGTGTCTGTGCTTTAGAAGAGAAAACTTATGGGATCTGCGCTTCAATTTTTCCATTTTATTAACCGTATGATGTGCTGTAGGCATGTAATTTCTTAAGTCTGGAATTCGCTCTCTTCCTCAGCTCTGTCTTACAACACCTGCCAACACCTCGAAATAAGAGCATCACACAGCGACAGTATCCACTGCCGAAGGCTCGCGTCTGCGGTGGGAAAATCCATTCTGTGTTCTGCGGGGCCGGCAGGGAGGAAAGGAGTGGGAGGGGGTAAGAAAAGGGAAAGGGAGCAGTGATGAAAAGGGAAGAAAAATAATTTCTTTCAACACCCTACCGGTTATTTTCTCTTTTTAAAGAGGTTTTATTATTGTTGTTGCTATTATTATACGGCATTGTAGTAATGCCAGTATCCTGCTATGACCCTCGAGCAACTGAGTGAGGCGCTCTCCATTCAGCTGTACCTTCTGTATCCTGAGAACAGGGTTTGGAACTAGAAAAAACACGTGGAATATAGGAAGCGTTATCACCTTTCTACAGGCAGACACACAGAGATGAGTGCAGAGAGAACAGAGGGAAGATGGGTAGCAGCACGGATCAGCTTCAAGTCTCACGGATCATAGTCTCGATGCTTACCCTATGACTGTTCAAAATGTATAAAATTTGCTAGTGATGGTTTCCAAGAGGAGGAAGGATTATTCTTTACCTGCCATGTTATTAAATTCTTCCCTAATCATCACAGCCACAGAACAGAAGCTTGCTAAATATATCCTCAGCCTGACCAGCTGTAGTAGCTCTTATGTTCTTAATATCGCTTAAGACTGACAACATCAGAAACAAGATATTTCTTTTCTGTTGAAACCGTTATTAATTCTTGACCCTGGCTTTCAAACAGACCATATGATGAGCTTACAAATGAGAAAGCAGAATTCAAACAATTAAAATGGTTTATGTCTGAGATGTACCGGTGGAGCGCTGTTACTGCGGAGGAGGAGCTGCTGCACGGGGTACGAACAGGAGCAGCTACAGGTGATACCTTGGTTCTTCAGAAGGTGATTTATAAAGCCTTCTGGACAAAGTAGTGTTAGCAGTAAAAAGAAGCTCTCTGGGGAAGAGTAAAGCCGGAGCAGAGAGTGGAGAATTGAAAGACACAGTAAAGCAAGATTATTCCACTTAATTACGCTTCTCAGTTCAAGGACTGGTTCCCTCCACTGATGGCAAGACACCTACATTGTAGTGCGGGGAGCGAGGGGCACATATGGCATCTGCTGTTTCCTGTGGATATGTCTTTAAAAAAGTGCACAGGTATGGTTCATCAGAGTACCTGTGAGACTGCCTGGCTTCCTAATCTCTCTCTCTGTCCAGATGGCATATGACTACCTAAATGCATAGAAGAGTCCTGACACTGGAAAGCTCTTGAGTTCAGCAGGCAAAGCTGTAGCCGGGTTTGCTGTTTGCAGGCCGAGGCTGGGTGCAGTTGGGTCTGAAACGAGGCGAATAGCCCTGTGGTGGGAGCCAGCACTGCCTGGCCTTTTCCGCAGAATGAGGAACGTATCTTGGTAAAACACGTTTTGGAAGTTGTTACACCAAGACTGGTGCCTTTTGGAAAGGGGACCTGGGGTTAGGCTGATGCGGGAATTGGCAGGTGCCAGCACTCCACAAAAAAGTGGGCAAGTGTTATGTGGAGTGCTCTGCGCTGCTCCAAAGGGCTTAACTGAATCAAGGCCTGTCTGCGTTTAAACCCTGTCCCAAAATATAACACCCTCGACAAAGCATTTTTAGCCCTTTGTATTTCATGAACTGTTTAGTTCTGGCATTGCTCTAGTGGTAAAAGGAGTTGCCTTTAGGATATTGCCTTGCTGATTTACTGTTTTCATTTTGGGAAGTCTGAATTTAAAGTCTTGGACAAAGTCTACGGCAACAAAGTTTAGACACTAAGTTAAATACTTGCATTGCCAATTAGAAATATTTTTAAGTATTTTTAGGCATTGTCTTGCATGATTAAACATTGCTGTGACATTTAAAGCTGTTCATGTGTGCTGCTTGTAAAAGTTTGCTACTTAAATGCAAATTGAGACTTTCAGGCTGAATCGTAACTAATTATTCAAAATACTTCTAGGTGAGAGTAAATTACATGAAAACTAAAGCGTGGATCAGATGTCTAGATTTTATACTATATGAGTATAGATCTCAGAGATTTCCATGGACATAAATGGAAATGCTTTTTCCATAGCACTCAGTATTTCTGGATATATCGTAAATGAGCTGCGAACGTTCCTATTGCTAATAGCAAGGAAGAACAAAGACGTGTATTTCAGGTGGTCAGATTGGACACGTAACCTCTGCCTGGTAAGTAAGGGGTGAATTTTATGAGCTGTGCTGTAGTGAGGAGAGGGGGAAACAGTCTTCATCCCGATTTTATGGGACCGGATCAGTCTCTAAGTACTGTCAAAGCTCCTTGCAAGGGTGACCCTGAAAACTTCAGACCCGAGTATGGAAAAAGTATTCTCACTATGAGGAGCAGCTGTGACTTTAATGTAACTTTAAGACAGCTATATAGAGATGGATTTATATGATTTCGAACTCGACCTTGAGTGTGTACATAATCTTCAGCACTTATTTCACTCTGTGAACTGCAGTCACCTTTCCAGTGTCCCACAAACTCACAGCCCAGTGGCTTGAAGGGAAAGCAGCATAAACTGGGCTGAAGTCACCAAACGTCAAAACCTGGTGAAATTTAACTGAATTTAGTCAAAAAAAAAAAAAAAAAAAAAAAAAGTAACATACCCAAAGACCTTAATGTTTCCAATTCCATAATAGCTGAAGACACAATCTTTGAAACCGTTTCAAAATGCTCCTGGCAAGGATTCAAGGAGCTGTGAACTCTTCAGTTAGAGTTTCAAAATTCTTCATTTTTTAGCTTTCCTTAGTTTACGTAAGTTTTATTCTGTATATATGCAAAAGGAAACAGGGGGTTCTGTAAGAAGGCACAGCCGATATTTATGTATCAATAGCAAAGGCAGGGTAAGTCTAATTACGAGAGAAATTTGAGCAATTTCCCCACGTTAATGACAAATCTTGCTTTTTACAGCATTGCAAAGCTGGTGGAGAAAATGAACCGACATAATCCAATTTCATATCAGGAGTTGTCTTACAAGTCTCTAAAAAACAACATTCACTAATCTGTTAAGTAAGCCACTGATACGATATAAATTATGCTTAATATGATAAGGCTTCATTTTGCATTGAAGACTCCCCTATCACATCAGGGAATTCTAGTCTTGCTAACGCTCTCCAGAAGCCTTACGCTTTAAATGATTCCAGGTTAAGTAAACCAAGATATGCCTAATGATTTTACAGCCATTTCAGTACAGCAACATTAGCGTTATCAGTCAGTCCCCCAGCAGACAGGTAACGAGCAAGATGTGAGTTAAGCCAGCTCTGCGGTGATGAGGATGGAAAGGGGGCGCTCAGGGCTGGAGGCCACCTCTCTGCAACAGCCCTCGACCTTCAGCTCAACTTTCCCAGCGAGCTTGGATGAAGTCCCTTAAAAAGATAAATTATCCCTTATGGTTTTAACAGAAAAACCAGGCAAAACGTAATGGGTCTGAGTTTTTCTTGAAATGTGGAAGCTCTTTATAACCAGAAACCAGTGCAATAATGTCAAGATATTAACAAGAGGTTTGTGCTAGGTTTTTTTCCACACCTGACAAATGGGATCTGTTATGGAGTATGAGCTTGCTATGGGGATATCACCAACTTTTTTCTTATTTAGATATAGGAATTCATTTGCTTCAGATCCATAGTCTTTTATTTCCACATTTGCTCTTTGACAAGGAGCTGGCACTGTATGCTTTGGAAAGGAATAGATGTCTGCAACATGCCAGTTTGGGATGTGAGCCACTCCATCTTCATTCATAAGCGCTAAATAGGTGGCTCTAAACCCAGATGCATGAGGCTTCGTGTCTCTTGTAAAATTTTCTAGCTAAGTATGTTCTAAATATACGCGTGTCTTTTTATTAAAGCATAAAAAGATTAAAACATTATCATTATATGCTGAGTGCTTTTGTTAACCCCATCAAGGACCAGCTTGTAGAATCCAGCTACATTTTTTGCATCAGTAACATTCATGACAATTAATTTCACTAGCTAATCATGCCCTATGTGAAAACAATTCTTTTTTATCCACTTAGGTCACGTCACTCTTCAACGATCCCTCATTTGTACAATCTAAGATGGTGAGAACATTTCCCTGTCATTCATTATTTGATATAACGCCCTCACTTTTCCTAGGGCAAAGTGAACAGCCTTGCTTTTTCGAATTCCTCATTCCTATCGCCATGCAGAATTGTTTCCATGACTAAAGAGGAAATATCAGCAAGTGGTCAGCAAACTTTTATTCCGTGCACCCGCTAGATTAGTTAGCCCCTTTTTCCAGGAATGGTGTCCTAAGGAAAACTTATGTTGTGCCTTATCCTATATTTCCTTCTCATATACGATTCTCATTGGTGGGACCAGCAAATATCTCCTGTTGGAGGGATGAGGGGGGATACCCACCTAGGAAAATAATAATAATGATAAACTCAGGCGGGCTAAAGAAGAGCTTTACTTTGAACTTCAACCTGGGGGACCAGAACCACCACCCCTGCCCCAGCTGTGTGCAGCTGGGAGCAGTCAAACCCTTTGGCTTTGCTGCCAGAGCTGGTGCCAGAGCCAAGCTCTCGCTGTACGAACCCGGAGGACCAAAGCCAAGGGGAAGGTTTATGTAAAGTCCCGCCTGGGAAAGGCAGACACCAGGCAGCTCTGCCCATGACATATTTCTTCTTGTAGGTATCTGTCAAACAAAGCTGCTGAGAATTGTGAAGGTTATGTTAGATTACGAAAATGAGATGGGAGATAGTAGTCACTCTGTCAGACAAATAAGTCGTAATTCCTCCAAGAGAAGGGAGTCTAAGAATAACTCAACCTACAGCTTAGAAAGGGAAATGCTAATGAGCTTAAATCAAAGCTTATTTGCATGCAAAAATGCAAACTCTTTAAGTATTAGCTTTGTAAGCTGTACAATAACCTCTTGGAGACACGAGTAATGTGTTTGGTTTCAGTAAAAGACGCTGGGCTGCCAGCCCTGGAGCCTGAAGGGCTGTTTACTCAGAGAGGAGACGCGGCAGCGTCGGCAACGGTACAAAACGCTTCCTCGGGCTGCACAGGCGCCGCTGCACCCCTCGGGCTGGGCACCTCCGAGTCACGTTGCGCCTCCTTCCCGTATTTATTGCAAACAAATCTGGTCTCTGCCATGTGTTTACCCTCGTCTTCTGCCTTCCTGCCTCGGCGTGCATTTTTAATTAGGTGCACTCCAGTTCTCTCCCTGCTTGCTCGCACTTTAATTTGGGAAGCGCAGTTTTCATTAGCTCTGCAAATATCCCCCGTTCTTTGCAAAGTCAAATCTATTACTTGCAAAATAACCTTGCTTAGTCCTGGTTATCAGTTATACCAATAATACTGCGCTCTCTAATTAGTCCAGCTCTTAACTGTTCAAATTCGCACGACTTAGCTGTATGACGTAGCGCTGCATCAACATGATCAATGCTCTCACTTGGCAGATATTTTCTTGCAGAGAAAAGCAGCTTTTCCAAGCTCCTGGAAGAGCTACAGGTTTGGATTTTTTCCTTTAAATTTCAGAATGATTTTGTCTTGTGGTTTGCACTTTTCTCCGTAATCCCGCTGTAATGTACTGCCTATTTCTAACGCCTCTAAACCTGCCACCTGAAACAAACAGAGGATTTCTCTGTCTCCAATATCTCTTCAGAACTACTCGCTTCCAATGAAAAACATAAGTGCTATAATCTTGCCTTTCAGTCCTGGGCCACGTTCAGCTCCTGGCTGAGGAATTCAGGTGGCTTCATTTTCTGCCAGAGGTTTACTCGCTCCTGACACCCCGTAATGACCCAGTGGCTCAGGGGTGTATTGAGGGGATCAGGGGGGTTTATGCTTTCTGGTTCCAAGAGCCTGGGAAGGAGTAGAAAAAGAAAAAGGCCCCCTCTTTTCTGCTGGAAACTTTGGATACCACTGATGAAGGACCCAGTGCAGGTCTTTTACGATTGCAAGGCTTTATCTACCATTTTATATTTTTAAGAACAACCTCAGAAATGAGTCTTTTGTGTTAACTTCTCTACCCTGAGCGTGAAAGAGCAGTATAACCTTTCTTATGGACCATTTCAAAAATCTCACAGACTATTCCAAAATCTGAAATTTTTATTAAACTATTAATTTTTGCCAAATTGATTCTGTGAAAAGAAACTGAAAAAAAAAAAAAACAGTAAAACCTGGCGTGTCTATACCTTTTGCAATGAATTCAACATGACTCCTTAGTTGTTAGCTTTAATGTTTTCCTTCTAAATGTGTTTACATCTTGTTTGTGAAGATGTTTAAGCAAGCTTTCAAGTAGGAAAGGGCATTTAATTTTGGATCCGAATGGAACATTTTGTTCAACCCAGAAAGAAAGCTTAATTATTATTTTTAATTCTGCCAAAAGCTTAGGCAAAATTTCATGTCATGTCAACTGAATTATTTTTCACAAAAATTGAAAATTAACTACAAAATCTTTTCCGAAGCTGTACCTACAGTTATTCTTCTCAGTTAGTAATAAGATGCAGTGTAAATGTGGATAGGTGGACGGCTAAGGCAGAGGGAGGTTAATTCTCATCCCTTTTCCGCCATCGTATGGTGTCACAGACTGAGAACAGACCCACCGGTCTGAGCAGAACCTGTTGGCAAAATAGAGTGTCACTCGCTGTGAAAGTATGCTCAGCATTTGTTCCTAAATAAGTAACCCCCCAAAAGGAAGGTGTAGGCAAATGTTGCTGTTGCTTGCGGGGGAAACGGGCAGACTGGAACCCCCTGTGCAGAGGGAAAAGCGAGCGAAGTGCCTCTGACTGCTCTGCGCGTGCCCAGGGAGGAGTCAACGTCCAAGAGCTCCTCGTGTGAAATTACCTGGTGGAAAAGTCAACCCAGCATTGAAAGCAAATGCACTTACGGTAGCAAGGAGAAATTTGGTCACTATTGCAATGCGTTATCACTCCTTAAACTTCTTTGAAACAATCTGAGAGCATAAATTAATGTTTTTGCGCGTTTCCCCATGGAAGATTTTTCTATTGGACATCACCGAAGATGAAGGTTTGCCTTGTCTTTGATGCAGCCAGAGAGTCTGATAGAGTTCTCAGATGATTTGCAAAATGGATCTGATTTGAATTTAATTTTTAAAGATGAGTCCAG
This sequence comes from Leptosomus discolor, assembly GCF_034619465.1. Taxonomy (NCBI): domain Eukaryota; kingdom Metazoa; phylum Chordata; class Aves; order Leptosomiformes; family Leptosomidae; genus Leptosomus; species Leptosomus discolor. The sequence continues at coordinate 3,496,478 of NC_141399.1, forward strand.
CGGCATCCCCCGAGGAAGGGAAATTTCAGCCAGACCCATGGTGCGGACCAACAGATCACGATTCAGTGATCGAGTCTTCTCCAAAGCCTAAAGGTCCATCAAGAGTGTTTAGGGCGCATTATTAAGTATTATTTATATAATTGTTTAAGTTTATAATTTTCTCCATAGCAGTATATATCTCTCTTAACTTTGATTTACTATGACAAGCAAGAAAGGATTAAAGTTACTGCTGTAACTTAAACAAATATCCAAAAGCTTGAATACTCATCAGAGACTATGCAGGCCAGGGGGAATTCCTCCAGTTTGGTAGAAGACAGGCAAAAGCTGTTTTCCAGGCCTTTCAGGTAAAAGCAGAGGGATTGGCGTGGCAGGGCAGAGCCCCCTCCTTCCCTCCCCACTGCACAGCATCCCATGCCCCAGGCGCGGAGCAGGTTGGGGCTGCATCACACTGTGGATGCTTTCATTTGGGTAGAACCAGATCTCCTGAGCATCTCTTTCCCAAGGTCACCATGAAAGATGGTTTAGACAAGTCCAGATCAGAATTTCAGGCCAACTCAAGGCTCTGGCATGCATAGAAATATTTAAATGTTTCAGGAAAAATATGCAGAAATACTCTAAAGAGAGTTGGATACAAAGGTGTCGGTTAAGAAACCAAATCTTTGTAACTCAGCTGAGCTACAGTCAGGTAAAAAAATAGGTTTTCAGATAAAAAACTTGCGAAAAAATCGTAGGTGGAAATATGTTGAGCTTAGGCAAGAGAAATCCATGCACAGAGATCACAATATGTGTATAAATTATTGCTGAAAAGGAAAGAATACTCGTAATATTTCAGATAATTTATTTATATCAAATAGTTTAGGCGGGACCAAAGTACTATTCTCTCCTCTATCTAGAAAAATGTCTTGAAAAAGCTTTATTTTACAATATTACTAACTTTTGAATAACGGACTGGCCGGTGGTTTCACGTCTTTCCCAGTCCTCAGTGAGACCTTGGTAGTTCATACAGAGACGCCTAAACTCTAATCTGGATTATAAAGGTCTTCAGCCTGAACTGTGCTAATGAGCTGTGCCTACAGTCGCTAATTGTCCTCCAGGCATTACTGGAGCTACCTCCCTGCTCTCGGGATCTAACCCAGCTCTGACAAATCTTTCTGGGAGATCACTGTGGAAGGCAGAGGAATCAGGACTGTCAGTGACAAGTTTATAGAAGTACAAATATAAGTGCTTGGGGAATTTTAGAACCTCGATGATGTTGAGCTCAGCTTCAGATATAAAATCAGCAAAAGTAAATATTTTTTCTTTTTATTTGTTAAATTGGGTTAGACTAGCCTTTCTACAATAAATAATGCATTGCATTTACTTTCAATTTATTCCTTTTTGTGTTAGCCTAGGTAGGGAGTAAAGCAGTATTTGCTGCAACGTCTTACTAGAGCTTCTAGAAAGTTACCCTTGCAATAAATAAATAAATAAGTGAATTAATAAGTGTATATTAATTGGGAAGCCTGATTTTCATCCGCTGGCTTTATAAAAAGACATTGCATTCAAAATTTAAATCCAGGGTTGTAACTCATTCTCACTTCGTTTCCTGGGAAAAATGAGTAAAACCATAATCTTCCAGTGTAATAAGATGCAAGCTCCATTACCTTGCAAGAACTACAATCCAGCTAGAGTTCAGATTGCTAACTCCTTATTTGCAGCTCCATATATATTTAAAAATACCTGTTAATACTTCCACCTTAGTTAGGATTCTTGAGGAAAAAATCTCTCTAGATAATATCTGTACGTGTTTTCTTTCAGACTCCTCAGGTTATGGCTGCACAATCATTAGGTGCTGAGAAAGCACTTGGCATGAGACAATGGCTCTTCTCCAACAATTTCAATTTCATTCCCACTCTTTACATGGGTCAGAGTGTTTTGTGACTAAGACCTCTGGTGTCATCTCCTTGTATTTCCCACTGGACCAAGGCAAGAGATACAAAAGTGTGCCTTCTCCTTTGCTGTCCTTCAGGATCAAAGGTTTTAACGGCTGTGATATGGGTTGCCGAGTGGAACAGTGATCTCTGCATCTAGAAAGCTGAAAATAGGATTTCAATTATTTGCAGGTAGTATATAGATTTTTTACGACTGATCCTAATAAGGCCTTTTTAGCATTTGACAGGCAGAAGTGTGTGCGTTTTTACCACAGAAATCAAATGGGGGAAAGGAAAGTAATTTGATTACGCTTGGTGGGAGGTAGTTGCCTAATGGACATGTAAAGGACTATATTGTAAATTGGACTAGATCAGGTACAAGATGTAGGCAGCTAAATGGCAGCCTTTGTTCCTCTTCCCTTCTCTGCTTCGGAGAAGACTGCAGAAGCCACTGTGGAGGCTCTTCCTGCTATATAAGAGGAAAATTAGGCACCCAAAGGTCAGGTATACCCTGCATCTTTTAGGCAGAAATAATATATGTGTATCTTCTTGCAGCACAGAGGATCTTGCATCTGACTGCTAAGCAGGAAAATTCCTAAAACAAACAGGCTCAGCAGGTCTGTAGAGAAATCTGAGAGCAGAAAAAAAAGAGTTTCAGCTCCAGGCCCTTCAATGGCTCGTTCAGCGCTGCAGCAAAGCACCCCTTTTGAAGCAGGGTCTTTCTTTAAGCTCCACTGGGAGGTAGGACCTTCCTCCTGGGCTCCTGCTACTGGGCATTCCCTGGACAGTTCTTTGTGGCTCTCAGGCCATCGTTCTGTCACTGGAAAGAATAAATGGATTTTAAAAAGTCTCCCTGTCATGTTGTTTTTTTCCTGCTGCCACGCACAGAGCTGTGCCCAAGGCTCCCAGGGCAGCCCTGCAGCCCCTAGAGCTCAGGTGTGTTCGAGCAGAGGCTGTATCGCAGACCCCCAGCTGTACCCACCGGTGCTGAATGTTCACGGTCTCCTGGCCGGGGCCACGTTTCCTCACTGGAATCAGGCTCCAGGGTGGCAAAAAGTTGGGCACTTTCCAAACTCCTGTCTAGGGCCAGAGTGAGGAAGACACCGTAAGCTGTAGGATTTGGGGCATCAGCTTTTAGCGATGGTGATGGATACACCCCGCCGTGGGGCCGGGCGATGAGCTATGCACAACTAGCAAATAATACCTCAAAGGAATGAGCGCGGAGATCCATTTTTTTAAAAGATATGTCTTTGCTCTTCATACACGCCCACGCAGAAGCAAAATGCCAGCAGGGACAAGTATTTATCTTTTATGTAAGATAGATGCTACTGTGGTCCCTGTTACCTAAGCGCCTCAGCACCTCCTAAATCTGCAATTTATTTCACAGTATCAAATTAAATTGATATTATGGGGTATGAATGTACCAAGGGGCTGAATAACACAAACAAGTATGCACGGGGGGTCCGGAGTCCACGGAGCAGGGAATTGGTTCTTCATTTTCTTCATTTCCTGACCATCCACAAAAATACTTTCCTCCACGTTTTCATCCTTCTCCTAAGATCAGATCAGCTACTGCAAAAGCACAAATGCTTCAATTTCTTCCTACTGTTTTCTCTGAAAACTTTACACTTTATCCATTAGCTTTACAATTTTGAAGTTTATTTTTTTAGAGAGGCAAGATTACGTGCTTCTTTGGTTGTGTACCTCATGACGTGAAAACAAATTATTTTGCTTTGCCATTCATTTATCACATTTTTATCCAGAAACACTTCAGTGTTGTCTTAAAAACGAAACCTGGGAAAATGTAAATTCATAAATGTCTTCGTAGCCCCCAGAATGACAATGCACCTCTTGGATTAAAATTATAACGCCTTTACACTACACATTAGTGTTCACGATTTGGTACTTTATGGGATGTAGTGTGGAAGTAGACCTTATTCCTCAGCAGAGGTCATCTTTATGATGCTTTTTGTGTAAGGAAATAGTGGAGGCACGGATTAGTGAAGGCAGCTTTTCTGCGACGCCCCGGGGAGGACCGGCAGCCTCGGCAGTGTAAGCACAAGGCTTTGGAAATACGTCTCCAGCCAGTCTTGGCAATACCCCTGCGTTCGTTAGTAAAACAAAGGAATCTTTTCCAAAGGTGTTATAAATATCCAGTACTACACAAAGCCCTGCCTGTATTCCAGCCTTCGTAATATGGCACTTTGTCAGTCACTTGCAGAATAAACCTGTGAGTACCATCGTGTGCGAGCTCAGTAAAAGCTGTTTGTGTTTTCTCCAGACAACTCGGGAGATAAGGCTTGTGACTACTGAATCATGCTAGTCTAATACATTTATTCTTCTCTTATGAGAATACACATCCTTGCGTACAGTTTTAGAGATACCGCGTAGGGGTGGTAATAAACAGATGTGTTATATTGGTCCAACTAAAAGTGCTGAGGAGATGGGTAAATAAAAAGAAAGATACAGGAGATGGATGCAGTAGCGAAAGCTAAGGGGCTCTGAGCATCCGTGCTCTAGCAGCACACGGCTTTATTGCTGGTGGCATTGTTGATAGACTCTATTTGCCTGTAGAAGATGGTGTGCAGTGCTGATCTGACAACCCTTTATGTAAATACTTGAGAAAATATTTGAGGGCAAAAACCCACTTCAATCTCTGGAGTCCATAAGCCTGAAAGGAACTTGCCATAAGGCTTCTTCTTCTCCAGGTAATTTTCTTTCTGCTCCCCTAAAGGCGTAAGTATTAACAAGACATGAGATCTTTATTGGTTTTGTGTCAGTGCTGGAGGAAAGGATCCTACACAAGATGCTTATTAAGAAGTAGGCTTTTCTCACGCTGCTATGTGTTTGGGTATTTTTTGTTTGGGCTTTTGTTGTTGGGGGTTTTTGGTGTTTCGTTTTTTTAGTTTTTTTTTTTTTTTTTTAATAAATGTAGACTTTGTGGAGCATATTTCTGCAGTTACACGTTGACTTTTCTTTTGTGTAATTGAATTATTAACCTGCTACAGGGGCAGAAGAATGGCTTATTTCTGTAACGATACAGGCCAAATCCTGATATTGTTATTCACATTGAGAAGCACCATACTCGGCATGAGGCCTCATTGAAGGATCTACCTGCAGAGCGTGCTGCTGCTGGAAATTAAATTGGTAGTCCCTTATAAATGGAACCACAGGACAGGCTGCAGAAAATCAGAAGTGGTGATACAAGTCTGGGTGGATGTAGAAAATCCAGATGCAGTGGGATGCAAATGACCTCAAGTTTGCTTATACAGAAAGAGTAAACAAAAAAAAAAAAAACCAAACCAAAATCACCCTTGGACTTTAGGAAAACCTCTAGTCCTCCTTGCATGGCCTGCAGGACTGCATTCCTGTGCACTTGATAGAACCTCTTTTCTGTTTCGAATACCTGCTGCAAATCTTTTGCAACCCAGAATTAAATTGTTCAGTTCCTAAAACTTTATATTTCAGTTCCCAGCACTGAAACCTGCTGAAATTTTTGTGTGCTTTAAGAGAAGATTCTCTGTAACATATCTTCCTCCATACAATTTTTCATTGGGCAGAGTGTTATATCCTGTTTCTTTATATGATCTGGGTCTTCTTTATGCTCTGTTCTCCACTGTATGCCTTAGCAAAGAAAGAAAACTTTACAATCCAGTGTCTGCAGCCTTTTGTCCACAAATCTGTTATTTCAGCATTATTTCTTTTTTAAGAAATAATGCTGAAATAAGAGATGTCAGATCATGTCACACTTACTTTGAGATGAGAAATTTAGTGTTAACCAAAGAGCTTACCAGTCGTACAAGCTAGAGGGTAATTAAGCATGACTATTGCTAATGAGATGTATTTAGTAATAAAGCAATGAATGAAATAAAGAAAATATGGAAATCAAAAGCACATTCTGTACATTCACCTGAAGCTCCCTAAGAATAGAAATCTGTCATTGACATAACTTTGTCCTGTGTAAACTATTTTTAATACGTTTATGTGCTGGGTCAGACCTGGCAGGCCGTGAAGTGCCCACCGAGCTGCTCTCTGACTCCCCGTCCTCAGCGGGACAAGGGGAGAAAATAAGATGAAAAAATCAGAGGTTGTGATAAAGGCAGTTCAGTGAAGAAAAACAAAGGCCATATGTGGAAGCAAAGGAAAACAGAAAGATTTATTCTCTAGTTCCCATCAGCAGGTGATGTCCAGCCACTTCCCGGGAAGCAGGGCCTCAGTGCGGGTGGTGGCTGCTTCAGAAGACAAACGCTTTAATGATGAATGCCCCCTCCTCCTCCTCCTTTCTCTTAGCTTTTATTGCTGAGCACAACGTCATGTGGTATGGAATATCCCTTTGGTCAGTTTACAGTCTTCGACATCCTTATCCAGTCCAGGACCTGCTGGCCGTGTGGCCAAACTTGTCCAAATTTCTGTTAAAATAAACTCCATGAATATACTGCGGATGATAAGTTACTCACTGAGATTAACGCATCGATCAAGAGAAATCGTGATCTGTTTGTGGGCAATTTGTTAACCAGAGAAGTGACAATTTTTTAAAAATAAATAATATTATAAATTTCTCTTCCAGCCTTCTCCACTCTCTTCATATGCTACCTTCCCCTCACTCCCATTCCTTGCTTGTAGTTTTTACTAATCTAAAACCTTAAATGTAGCAACGCCGCGATCTTTTGTAGGGTCACTGGAGTGCACCTGACCTGTTCTCTAATCCTGCACAGTTTAGAAGCTGTGGTGGACAGATAAACACCCCCAATATTTCTCTGTGTAACGTGAGGTAATGAAACGCTCCATGTTGCGCTGCAAGTAGAGCGGTAACAGAGTAGATAGGAGGAAATGCCAGTTATATCATGTCTAAGACCATTAAATAGTGGCTTACCATCAAGAAAAGAAACTTGTCAGTTTATACAGCATTAATGGATCATCTCCAAACTCTACAGTCTCTGACTTAGTAACTGCAGTTATGGAGATGGAAAAAGCCTGGCGTGTAACACCACTGTCTGCTGGCGAGCGAGAATTAAAAAATTAGCGGGAAGCTTGTCCAGCACTTTAAAACAGAAGATGCTTAAAGACCAAATAAAGACCTAAGAGCTTAATGTGAGGCTATTGAAGCTAATGGAGGGATTCTCTACTGAATCCTTTGAACTTTGGATCAAGCTGAAATATGAAAAAGCTCAACAGGAGTTTTTCTAGGGGAAAATTATATAATATCTAGTGAGCCATAAAGAAAGGAAGAAACTGCCTCAACTGAATCAAATGCCAGCACTGAGAATGAGGAAGAGGATACTCGATTCATGCGCTGCTCCTTGCGATGTTTGGGTTCCTTTTTAATTCAAAAGTGGTTCGTATTTCCGTGATGCATGGTTACTGTATTCTCAGATAACCACAAGCACGACAAAACTCAGGCATCCCTCTGTCTGCTGTGAGCCAATGTCCCTCCCAGAAGGTACGGTCCTGATGTACGGTGCACACTTCCAACAAATCAGCATTTCCTCTGCAAAAGAGTAACGCTTCTTTCAAAGCGCTCTCCTCTGGAGGTGGCCTCTGCATGAATTACATCAAAAACATATTAATATACCCATCGGAAAGGTAGGGATGAGGATGAGACAGGAAATTCCTGAAGCACAAAACAGCTGGATCGTAGTAGGGGGTATTTGTTCCACCTCCAGCATTTGTTGCTTAGTTCCGCTTTATCTTGTCCATGTGGTTTTTTTTTCCCCCTAAACAACCGTAAAAATATCACTTTTAAAAGCCCCCAAAGACAAAGTAATACAGAGTAATGGCATGTAACATGAATAATAAAGCTCTATTTTGACTTCATTTCCCTTTTTGCGTGGCTTAAGTATTATAATTACTAATCTATAACACAGAAGAATGCATGGCGCACCACAGATGAGAAACTTCAATCTAAACATTTTGGACAGCTGAGGTGTGAAAGTTGTGTACGAAATCGAAATATAAAAACAAATCAGGAAAAAAAGTTAACTAGTACTCTAGCTGTGTCCGCTTCTTCATAGGAATGTCCTTTTCCTGGATTGATGGTCAACATGGCTACCAACTTCTCAAGGAGAAGGATCAAGGATTCCACTCCTGTATTCTGGAACAGAGTGGTTTGGGCCCAGAATATATCAAAGAACCTAAAGCTTTGAGACAAAGGGCACGGTTGAAAAATCTGCTCCTCGGGCACAAGTTAGCCACAGGAGTTCAAATCAAGTGAGCAAGAGACAAAATCTTTTTCAAGAATCAGGCCGATGATGTGAGCTGAATTCCCACAAGAGCTGCAAGTCATGCTGAACTCCCTACCTTCACTCCAGGTACGGAACATTTCATCTAGCAAAACATCTGTATTGCTAGAATTAAAAGGCAACACTGCCTCTATCAGGTAGGGCTCGTTATATGTACAGTTCAGAAAAACAGTGGAATTTGTCCCCCTGACTTGATTGCTTTGGTTTCCCTTCAAGTCTTTGGAAGCAAACAGACGTCCTCCAAGGATACAGTGAAATATCCCTGTCTACCTAAGTGTTTGTATCTCAGGAAAGAAAATCTCTGGAGGCTTTCAAAGAGATTTGCCCATCTTCTCTGGCGCTAGCTTTGGCATAAATAATGTTTAGGGTTAGGTGGACTGTACGTTACTCCCAGCTTACTGGCTGAAAGAGGAATAGGAGGCTGCACGGTGTTCAAGCTGCCTACCGCACCACTAACAGACATTTAACCACTATCATGATGTGCTGCTAAGCACCCAGTTGATTGGATTTTTCTGACAAAACATCTTGCACTGGGAAATGTTGATACATCGCAAATACTGTCAACATTATTATCGTTATTATTATTGCTGTTGCTGTTGTATCACTAGTGTTATTGTTGGTTGGTTTTGTTGTTGTCATTGTTCTCTTCCCAACGAGAAAGAGGGAATTTTTTTCATCTCAAAATGTTTGTCAGAATGTAAAAATTATTCTCCGTTGCAGTCTGTCCCTGTGGCTTGGAACAGGCGGCCAGCAGGGGGGTTGCGTGCCTAAGAAGGAATTTTCAGGGATGGATGTCCTGTAAGGGTGGCCCCTCCGCAAGGGGCCACAGCACCTGCTCTGTGGTGGAAGATGTAGCAGCGAAGTTTTTATGTGCTACGTAATTGCTTCAAGAACTAAGCATTAATATGTTCTTGAATTCTTTTTGATATCCTTGGAAGGATTTTTGATATATGGAAGGAGCTCTCGAACAGCAAAACTGCCCAATGACATTCACAGAGTTTCATGATTTTGGAAGTCTTGCTCTACCTTAAAAATAATTACAGCATTTCATGTAGCCTGCTGTATTTCTTCACCGTTCGGCTTAGGTACAGACATGGAACGAGCAATTAAACCAAGCTGAGAGGAAGAGCAACGTGGGCTCTGTGTGTGGGATGGTTTCCAGGTGGGATAGCTTTCATAAGTGCCTTAAAAAACATTCTGCCACATGGCTCTTCAGAGGCCTCCCCACAGAAGCAGCTCAATTATTCATTCAGAGCAGAAACTGGTTTATTACATGTCTTGTAGTTCGAATGGTTAGACTGAAATGTGGGACACTCTGCTCTCAACAAGGTTCTGGTATTTGCATTTGTACTTGCACTTGTCCTGCAGAGCAGTAAAAGAGTTGCCAACACCAGCTGGGAGATAGGAATATCATTAGCACATATTTTGTTTTGTATCTTCAAGGTTAGTACAAATCACAAAACCTCTGCAGCTGAAAGAGAGAAAAAGAGCACAGTTCTGGAATTAAACTTGTTTTTCAAATCAGTCTGGACAAGTTTTAAGATATGATTGAATATCTGACTTTGGCCCAGGGGGAGATCACTGCTGTATCCCACCATCCTGCTCAGAGAATCTGTTCTCATCCTTGCTTGAAAACAGTTCTTTCTGCCCCAAAACTCATGTTTTCTACTCTCAGACTGCCTATCCGCAGCAGGCAGTCAGGAAGGGAGATGCAAACCTGAGATGCTGCACGGTCCACTCCTCGTCTCCCTCTGCCACCTCTTCCCACTGAAAGTGATGCTGAAGACCCGAACCCACAGTGGCTGCTTCTGGCCAGCGTCGGTTCCCTTCCACATGCTACCAGGGTTGTATCCAGCTTTTCTTTAGGTGTTCACTGAAAGCTGGGGGGTTTATACCTGCTTTGGGTCAAGAAAACGCACAAAAATCAGCATTCTTCTGGTTGAAGAAAAATGAAATCTTTCCCCTTCATATCCAGCACAAAGTTGTGTGAGATCAAATTAATATCGTGCCATGAAGGTCCAAGGCTGGATTGGGGGCTATGTGGTACCACAATCTGGCGCTGCATTAGCAGTGAATGATTTTCAAAGATTTTCCTTGAACTAACATTGACTTAATTGTGTAACACATTATATATTACCATATGTACACATTACCAAGGCTCTTGATTATTTTCTAATTTGAATTTCTCCAGCGGTTCTCTAAAGGGCACTAATTCAGTATCACTGTAAAAATGGAAGTTACTTACCACCACGGTGCTTCCCTGGAACCGTCGAACCGAGCAGAATATCTCCCCATCTATCCATAACTTTGTATTTCCCCAAAGTCAAGAATGCCTAGTTAATTGTGGTCAGTGTTTACACAGCAAATGAGCACGATTTCAAATTGTTCTGTTCTATTTTAAAATTGGATTAGTTGATGTTTCTTCATAAAGCAACTCCATTTGTTCAAGCTCATTTGTCAGCACTCCAGAGACAGCCATACCGGCAAATGAATCATCTCGTCAAACACGTAAGCTAACTTGGCTGGCCCGTGAGCTAGGGCATCTCCTGCAGCCAGGCTGACCCCTTCGTCTCAAAGGGCAAGACCAAGCCTAGAGGCCCTGCCTGTACGGCATGGTGGCCCCCAGACGGGATAACACCTCCAAACACCACGTCCTTGTTGGCACAGCGCTCCTGGAGCCAGCAGCGAAATGCTGATGGACAGCAGGTGCAGGTTTGCTGCTGCACTACGCTCCATTTTATATCCCCTGGAAAAAAGTTATTCTGACTCTGAGAGAGCACAACGTCTGTCTTCTCGCCTGTCTAAGAGCTGGAGAAATAGAGGAAAGATATAACCCTCCTTGCCCACAGAGTTGCCACTAGCGTGACTCCCTGCCCTCCACGCTAACCCGAAGCTAAGGGATTAATGAGATTTAGGAAGCTTCATCTATTCTGCTCCTTTATTCTAGTTTCTTCTCCAGTGCTTGCTGTCAGGTTCAAAAGTGTCAGAAACTCTTAATGCTACCAGAAGAATTAACAAATAGAATGCAAGTATCGGCGAAAGGTACTGTGCTCCGATCTTAGAAGGCAAAACCACGCTGCACAGCAGTTGCCTGAAGCTTGGCAGCTGTGGTTCTCCACGATCTGTGAATACTATTTTGCTACTTGATCCACCAGAAATTACCTTCCACTCACTGATCTGCTATTGAGGAGATCAGCAGGATGTCCGTGTGTATAATTCAGGCTGCAATTTTATTAGAAAAAGAGAGGCCCCTTGTTCTGCACATAAGCTCTTGAACAATGGTATCTTTTGCACACCTGCAACACAAAATAATAGTAAATTAGCACAGGCTCACCCCAGAGATATTTGAACCTCCATTAATTTTTCAAAGCGAGTGGCCTGAGGTTTTAATTTATAATCTAATCCAAACTCGGATAAGCTGCAGCTTCATGATTTCATGCCCAGCGTGAGAGCACTGCAGTCAGCATGCCCACCACCACGCATTTAATGAATATGCTAATAGGTAAGTTAAGGATAGGAAAGGAAAATGGGAAACTTAGGACTGAAACCCAGCTCAGAATTGAGCTGCCCTCTCCCCGGCCTGTGCTAACAGCTGCATGCAGCCTTCCTGCAGCTCCCTCCATTCCAGATTCGGATCAATCTTCTTCTTGTGAAAGAAATCGTCATGATGATATCAAATAAGTATCAATAACGACCACAGGAGAAGAGCTGAACAACTTCAAGGAACTCCAGGTCACAATTCAGGTTAAAGACATGGGCAGTCCTTTTCCCGGGGCAGGTTACAGCTACACCCTCCTGAGCGTGAATGAACGTCGCCTCTGGATGGGCTCTCGTCTTGTCTGGAGATGCTGATAGTCACAAAGTAGGCGAGGAGTCAGATAATACATTTCAAATGAAGAGACAAAGATGTCTATAAACGCTTATGTGATTATGTAGGTATGTCAGGTGTGTGACCTCAACTGATCTCACAAAATGCATACAGGAAAAATGGCCTGTGTGGGAAATTCTAGGTACCGTTAGCTTTTGGGAAGAAAACAAGACTAACACAGAGCACCATTTGGATTGCTGTATGGCCTAGATACGTATTGGATGCCTGTACATGGATGCAAACACACTTTTTTTTGCGCTTTATCTCTTTCTTTCTCTCCTATTTTTACAAAACTTCTGATGTACTGCGTAGTGGAATGTCCTCCCATAACTAAAACCTGCCTAGACAGAACTCCCTTTCTCAGAAATTCATTCAATCAGGAGTCTTAAAACATTTGCTTGGTTTTATATAAGTTTTTTTGAACCCTGTTGAATATGAATTTAAACACTGCAAGCTAAACATGAGTGTTTGGTCTGCAGTACGTTTATAGCCCTCAGTATCTGAAACAAGTTTATCCAAAGGATTCTGTTCATGTGAGCAAAATTGCTGTGATCAATCACTGCGTAGCCAGGGATCAAAGAAAACGCTGAATCAAGGGCTGGATTTCATTTCACCCCTTCAGCAAAAGGGAGGGGACACTGCAAGGGAGCTGGTAGATATACTGCAAGGAATCTACAATTAATTTTAGATATTCCCTCCCCGCTACACGCCCCCCGAGTCCCTCAAAATGATATGAAAACATATGTGTTTGACTTATTCTTTCCTTCAAATTACATATTTACCTTTTAAAGACAAGACAAAGGCTTTGGCTGATCAGGCTTTTATCCCTCCTTGTCCCCATGGAAATAGAGCACAAGGCCTTTTTTTTTTGTTTTGCTCAGATTACTGTCCTTACATAGAAAACAAGTTAGAGAAAGCTGGAGAAAAATCCAAATACACAAGAATTTGAGTTCTTTGGCTCTTCACTGAGCAAATAACACCCTCTCTCCTGCCCTTAAGTGTGTCAGGTAATAGCTGTTTCTTAAAAGGCTGTAATGCATATTCGCACCCAACTTCAAGTATCAGCTAAGAGGGAAAAGCTGAAGCTCTGCTCTCTGTTAACGTTGGAGATACTTACAGATACCTTGAAGGCTTTTGCACTGCAGGATGTCCTCATGGCAGAAACTGCTCCTCCAAAACCCTGAGCTGGACCCCTGCCGCTCTTGGGGCAAAGAAAGAGCCTTTGGGTCCATGGAAATCAGACCTTCTGGTTCATATAAACCACAGAAAGAAATAATCTTGGGAGATTTACGTATCAAAAATACGATTCCTACATCTGATGTTGTCCAAGCCTCCCTATTAGCCTCGTTTGCATGGAATTCAGGCTGTGGACAGATCTAGCTGGATCAATTTCCTTTTCTAAACTGCTGCACCATGCTGGACACTTTGCAACGCCATCGTTCCCTCCCCAAAACCTGTTGTACCTTGGTATCAGATGAAGCAAAAACGGAGCTACATCCATAAACCATTTGGATAGAGAACCAGGAGAGACAAACACGCAGGTCCTGTCACTTTTGTGAGGAGGACAACTGCACGACAGAGGAAAAGCGGGTATTAAATCCCCGTAACCCCCCCCCCAAAGGTGGTGCCTACGAGATGAAGCGATCAGTGTATCTCGATTGCAGGTTGTAGGTGCTGTATCTCGGATCTCCATCTCTGGAGGAGCCATGCGGGCTGCCTGATGTATTATCCAGCCCTCAAATCAGTTTAAGGCTACACTCCCATCGTGGCCCAGGGCCAGCTGCCGTCAGCAGCAGAGCATCTCGCGGTTTTGCGTGCCGCGCTGCTGGCGGGGGAGCGCCGGCTGAGCACCTGTAACGAGCACTTGGGCTAGACGAGAGGGCGATAGCTGAAACGAGAATTAGTCTCCCCTCCGCCCCTGAGAAGAAATTGCTTTGCGCCAGCTCACTGCAGCTGCTCGGACACAGGTTTTTTGACGTCTTAGAGGGACGGGAGGAGGACAGCCTTGTGATAACCACACCGACACTTCTTGAGGAGAAGACACTCTGGTGCTCTGGTCCTGTAGCACCAGCTTTAAAGGCCTGGCGGACTGTGCCTTTGTGAAGAAACACAAGTCCCGTGGGTCAGGTTTTGCCTTACAGATCTAGAAAGTACCATCCTCTTCAGCCGCAGGCTCAGACGTTGTTTCTCGACGGGCTCGGTGTGCCGCAGCCCCGTGCATCGGGCATGGACAACATACCAGGTGTCATCTAACACTGACAGCACAAATCCATCGATATAAATTATCAATTATATTATGTAGGTTTGCCATTCATGAAGCTGTATTTTTCCGTGGTATTTTTATTAAAGATCACAGTGCTGACAGGAGTGCGCTCAAACCAGCGAGCTTTTCACCCACTACGCTCCTGGGGAAGACGAACCAGACAGGTGTGGATCCCTCCCACAGAGCTGTGTCGTGTGGACAGCATGGGTACTTTAACATCTCGAGAGCAGAAGGCAGACGTAAGCCCCAACTCCGGTTTGCACCCGTTGGGACAATTTACTGAACCAAACTGATGCTGCAGGTATCTGTGAGTGTGGGGCAGGAAAGGCTCAGGTGAACACCCAGAGCGAGGGCACCGAGCTAACCCCACTGTCAGCTTTAGGAAGAGGAAGAGCTGCTTAATAAAAATCAGAGATGCATCGATTACGTTGCCAAAAAGAGCAGGTGGATAACTAACAGCGTGGGGAAAGGTTCTGTTCCACACACGTGCTTGCACTGGCAGAAGCGAGCGCTCGGTGTTGATTTGCATGTAAGAAATGGGAAGGCAGTGCCTGCCTGAAGGGTCGAGTACCACGTACTGCATCTCCTGCCTCTCCAGGGGTGAAGTGTGGGATTTTAACACTGCTTTAATAAGTTCCTTTCATTCCTTCTTCACCATTTGCATTCATAGGTGATTATGAAAGCTGAACTTCTCTTTTTTTCGGTCACTGAAGTAGACTTAGTTCAGGATTTAAACTAAAACACAGTTTGGAAACCAAATATAATATTCTACTTTATTTTCCTTCCACTTTTGCTGAATGCAATCCTTTCTGAATGTATAAAACTGCAGAAACACTCAGGCAAGAGGGATCTATTAATAGGAAAGATGACCTGCTCCTTCTTGGACTCTTTTTACACCCATTTTTTTCCCCCGGTTTTATAAAATGACGGAAGACTTGGTAATTTATTAGGTAATAACAGTCTTCCAAGTTGAAACCTTTCCAGTCTCCTGAGAATGAGCACAACCAAGTTTGATGATGTCAGTGTCCCACACAGCACCATTTCAAAATTAAAATATTTTACATTTGCAACTCTAGAGGCGAAAAGACAATTGTCATTACACCCAAAGAGCTCATTTTACCTGATCCTTATTGTACCGTGTCTAGCATCCAGTCTGCCACAGAGAGACACTCTTATTATTAGTCCAGGCTCAAACCCCAGCTTTTACAACTGCTTATTCCAAAGAAAGACTACAAAGACATAAAGTGAAGATTCTGGCTTTTTTAATATTTCATTTTCCCATATAACCGGCAGCGATTCTCACGGAGGCCATAAAGTGGACAAGAAGAAAACAAGAGAAGGGAATTCTTTACTGCACTGTTATTTACAGCTTCCTTGCACAGAGGATCTTCGTGGTGAGGGAGAGAAACCCCGTCGTTATATCGCTCCGTGTGGCAATGCAGATATGTAAATGAAGACATCTCCCAGCAGATGAATATAGCACTAATAAGGATACTGCTGGAATTGTCTGGGAGAGGCCTCAGGAGGTAAAAGACTGTAGGATTAACTGCTATGTTATTAGGGTTCTCTTTCTTCAAATGGATGATGAAATTGTAACCATAAGAGTGAATGTTTAGTGCAGATTAATTTGGTATCCCAGGCTGAATAAGAGTGGCTGAAACCAAGAAAATACATTAACTGCCATCTTCAAAAAAGTTGATAGCTGCCCTCTCCCCAGTGTGAGGTAATTAATCAGCTTTGATGGAGACCCAGGGATCCTCTTACAATGAGCAGAGGATTTCCAAAGAGAAGTACAAATGAGTCGGGGACAAACTGCTACCTCGGAAAAATTGCTGGCAGATTTCTTGTTACAGAAATCACAGCTCCGTGATTAACTATCAAAGTTAACCTACAGAACCTGGAATTCCCGTTTATTCAGGAATTTTATCTATTCCTTGAATTCCAGCCTCTCAGTTTGTGGCGTTGGCAGAACTTCTGATCTGCCAAGGCAGCCTCTGATTGCGAACCAGGTCTGCTCGTCCCTTTGTGGATAAGCAGCTTCAGACACCGCCAAGCACGTCAAGGTGGATTAGCCGCTCCTGTCCTCTTACCCAGCCTCCACTCCAGTGACAGATAAACTAAAAAATTTAATCATAGACTGAAACATGTTCTGAAATCCTCCATTTGTTTTATACAAGCAATGAGATGCAGAAAAACGTACGGTTGGTACGATCTGTAAGAGACTCGTGTGGCATCCCAAAAGCAAACATGAATTTATACACCTCCAACAGCCTCCACCTCTCATAAACTTTCCAAAAGCCTTTGCCTAAAGACCATTGAGTCAATGCTGAACTGGAAATAGTGGCTACGTGCAGAAGTGAACCCGAAAGCTAGCAGAGGGCTCTAGGTGTGTTGCGCTCCCGAGCAGCCACAAGCCCAGGACGCACCCAGGATCCGAGGAGATTCTACTAAAAATATTACAGTAAATTTCTCAAAGGAGGAGAAGGAGGGAAGAAGCCACAACAACCGTTCCACAGCTCCACGCGCTGGGTGCCGGCACCCTCTGTAACCTCTTGGTGCCCGCAGCCCAGTGCTGCCAGGGTGGCTGTGCATCCCCTATCTGCAGGGCCACCCAGGGCCACCAGCCTCCTCCAGCCCCACCAGGAGACCACTGCAGACCCAAGGGGGAAAAAGATGCACCTTGGAAAAGTTGTAGGTGTCTTTACATGGTCCATTTTACGTTTGAAAAAATAAAAATCCATTTTATTTTCCAGGAGCAGAAGGGAAAAGCTCAGGTTTGGGTGATGGGGATGTTTGTAAGTCCTCCCTGCATTCCAACAACCCTCTAGGAACTCTTAATGAACCTGAAATATAAAGCAAACATACCCCGTTTCAGCTTATTTCATGTCCGCACGCCCCCATCCCTGCTTTGCC
Organism: Leptosomus discolor; assembly: GCF_034619465.1. NCBI lineage: Eukaryota > Metazoa > Chordata > Aves > Leptosomiformes > Leptosomidae > Leptosomus > Leptosomus discolor. The sequence goes on from NC_141399.1 coordinate 3,513,671, forward strand.
TTCTCCAATGAAGTATTTAAAGGATACTCAAAGATTCAAGTACGAGCTGTGCCAACAGCCAGTGACCCTCGCTGGGCCCTTCCCAGCCCTCTACTGGTTCCGCATTTGCAGCAGACTAAGAGATTTGAATATTGCCTGACTATTTTCCAGCACTCCAAGACTGTGCTCATAAATGATTCATGTACCACGGCTAGACAAGTGGGATTTTTCAAGTACGAAAACAAAGAAACCAAAAAAAAAGCAACCCCAAACTAACCCCAAAACTGGCTTTGTAACGTTGCTGTTGTGTTTTGCCAGCCCCTGTCTTCTGGTGCTGTGGTACAGGGGGTTGCTACACGGAGAGAGCACATAGCTGGACTTGTCAACCTCTAAAACAACAGAAAAAAAGAGGGATTTTACGACCAGAGCAGGAGTCATCTCCCAGCTCTGGGCTCATAAGTGCCTCCTGCACATTTCCAGCATAACTCCAGTGCTCAGGAGCAGTTGGATAATCTGAATTTCTGGCTATGGGAGCAAGTCGTCCGGCCAAGGATGCAATTACCCTGCTCCCACGACGGGCAGCATCCTGCCCAGTCATGCCCAGCCCCATCAGAGAGCAACCGGCTGCTGGAAGCTGCTGTTCTCACCAGCCTCGGAGCGGCTCATAAACAGTCTTAGCGCTCCGAGATTTGTAACCAGGGGTTTGGCCACACCAGGGTTTTGATCGTTCGGCTGAGAAGGTCAGGAGCTGTTGTTTGCTGTCACCGAGGACCTGGTGGGACATCAGCAGCGCTATCAGCTGGGGGGCTGGAAAGAAAAGGTCAGGGAAATTTGAGTTTCACGAGGGACTTAATTCACCTGTCTTACAACTCAGGCTCTTAAAAGGAGAAAAACTGACCCAGAGCCTTAATTAATATGCCATGAGGTGACTGCTAAATTAAGCGCTTTAGGATGTTGTCTGAGCCTCGTCACATAAGGTAGCAGCCGTTTAAAGAGCGGTAACCTCTTGAAAGGCAGATCCAGCCTCTTCCTTTTCAAAGGCTTGCGCAGGCGTCGGGGGCAGCGAGGTCAGTGTCGTTTAGCAGCTTGCTGGCTGCTGGTAAGATGATGCATCACTAAACCTCACTTTGTGTAAAATATAACTTGTGGGAATGAGTCCTGATGTCTTTGGTGCTACCACAAAGGAAGGCCCTTTAAGACTCTCATTGCCTTTGCTATTAAAATTTGTGATTTTTAGTTATATGAAGGATTTCTGTGCCCTACAATTACGCTTTTCCTTGACATCAAATATTCTTTACATGTATGCCTTGGCTTAAGACCTAAAAGTCACTATTGGTTGTGTGTATTCTTGTTCTTTCCACCTTGTCCTATACCTGGAATATCACTGTTGCATTTCAAGGTCCTGACCAGGAATGGGTCCCTGTCTGCCAAATGCTGTGCAAACAGAGATAAAGAGAAGCCCCTGCTTCGGGGAGATAAAATCCACACTCAGGCAGGATTGGTACCCTCCAGGTGAGATGTGTTCCTGCAGGTCTTCTGGCTGGCCATGGAGAGGTAAAGCCATCATCAGCGGAGCCACGTGGATTTACTAGCTCCAACTGGAACCCTGGAGACTCAGGTGGGGACAAGCAGCCAAAGTTTTGCCTCGTTTATCACCACCTTGTTCCAGGCCAACATCCCGCTCTGTTTGCAGATGGAAGGACACCCTGGCTTCTGTTTGCCGTGAGCTGGGGAGTCTGCTCCTGTGGGAGAGGAGGGCAGCGATCCCACTGTCGTCACCTGAGTCACACGGCCAGGGCTGGAAGCTGCTGGCTCGGTTTGCTGTGCTTGACACATGAAATAGGTCGAGGATTGGGGTTTTTTTTTCAGTTACAACAAAGTTGCATCCACCAGCCTGACGCTCGTGGTCTCTCCAGCAGGTTTTTGCTGGACCCTGCCACAGGGTCTAACGGGGGTTTGTGTCACATAGCAAAGGCAGAGGCTGCAGGGTAGGAACAGTGCATGCAGTGTAGCTTTACACCTCCTAGTGTTATTAAATAAAGTAAAAAAACCACCCAAACCTAAAAATGTTTTATATTTTAAATAACAAATATTTGTAAATTAATAATAAAAAGTAAATAATAATTAAAAAAAAAGGAAATAAAGTGTGAGTTTTGGAAGGGGTCAGAACTGAAACTCGGTGACCAAGCTATTTCTGCGGGGTGCAGCAGTATGACAAAGCGTTCAGTGACAACTGGAGATACCAGTTTGGCTCAGCCGTTCCAAGAAAACCTGTGTACCACACAGCAGAAACAAGTCAGTGTTTGACGATGGGCAGCAAGTTACCTTTCTATCATAAACCCAGCCACAGCTCTTGCAAGGGATTAGAGCCTCAGCTGATCCTGCCGGGTGCATGCAGCTTGCCCTCGGGTTCCTGGCTGAAGGGGAGGCTCTTCAGGGGTGTTGATTTAATAAACAGCCGCTGTGAACGGTCGTTAACAACTTTGGTGAGGGATCAACCACCCCCTTTGCAGCTTCTTGGGTCAGGGTGGGCAGGGGTGGCTCCCTCCCCTCTGCCTGGTCCTTGCAGGGGTGGCAGGAGTCGCAATTCCATCAGGCCGAAGGCAATTTTGTTGGTCATCACAAAAAAGAGCTCTAATTTTCTATTTAATTGCTTGCAGGAAAAAAAAAAGTTACCGATTTAACACTCTTTCATACAAGCACTGCCCTTACGCAGGCCCTGTTGGCTGACAACCGATTTGTTCTCTAACACAACCCCATCTTTAATGTTCAGTAATAACCAAATCCTGGTAAATAAAACCTTTGCCTTCATTATCCCTTTCTTTTTTTTTTTTTTTTTTTTTTTTTCTGATACTGATAAAACCGTTGCAAACACTGATTAACACCGTCAGGTATAGTAAGTGCTGTCTGCTTGATACGCCTACAACTAAGTGAGAAGACTGGCCCAGAGCTTCTCCTGTCCCCCAGCACCCTTTCTTGCACTTTTAATATATATATATAATATACCTCAGTATTTATTTAATATATTAAAATCTAGTAGAGATGTACAATACAGCTGCTGCCCCACAGCAGCACCCGCATGACAACAGCCCGTGTGAGGAGCCGGGGCGCTTGCGGACAGGATGGGTTTTGACTCTCCCCCACCCCGGGCTGTCCCCGCTCAGCTCCCACTGGGCAATTTCTCCTGCACCAGTTTTTTTTTTTTTTTTTTTTTTTTTTTTTTTTCTCTCTCCTCACCAAATCGGCAGCGTTCGAGCCGGGCGGTGGGTGCGGGAGAACTTTGGTTCGAGACAAACTGCCCAAGCAAGAGCATCCTGGGGGTTTAGGAGCAATCGGCGTGAAAAACAGGTAACACGGGGGAAAGAAAAACGTTGCTGATTTCTTTGGGGTCTAGACTTTTAATTTAGTTTAAGGGAAAGTTTTCTGGCGGGTGCTGCCGGCTTCCCCCCCCCCTGCCCCGGGCTCTGTCCTGCCCCAGCCAGGTGCTCCTGCACACTCTCTCTGCTGCTTGTGTTTCCCCGGCTGGTTAGGTTGGAGTCTTATCTTCAGGGAAACATCTGTAAGGAGCAGTTGGTACTCTGAAAGCTACAATTTCTTCGTCAGGTTCAGTGTACACGACCTTTATTTGGCTGAAGAATGTGCAAAATGTGGTTTTATACCGAAATGGCTAATTCGAAATAGCTATTGCAATATAAAATCCTAATGGAGTGAGATATGCGCAACTTCTATTTTCATGTGTGGGATTAAATCAATAATGCATCTGCCCCCCATTTCGTCTGTTTAGCCATGCGGAAGTTAAAAACAACCTGTGGGTTTTTTCACACACACAAAAATATTGTATTAAAATGTACTTAAAGACACTGTGAGGTTTCCAAATCGTCTCGAGAAGCTTGGCTTACGCTCCTGCAGATCCCATTTATTTTATTTATGCGTAAATCTGTTGTAGAACTGGGCTGTAAATTGTTGTGTTGCTTTCTGCTTGCTGAGCACAGACTTCATTTCGCCGGAGACGCGCTGATATTTAAGCAGCTGATTAAGTGCGAGTCTTTCAGGCTGGAAGGTGCTTTACAGCCCAAGCCCCCTCCACTCTGCATTACAACAGAGTTAAATGCTGTGTGAAAGGCACCGTAAATCTGGGTCTCGCCGAGTGCATTCTGCGGAGGCAAGTTCAATAGTTTTGACAATTAAGGTGTTTAATTAGAAAAGATGAGGCTCCGATAGCACCGTGTGTCACCTGTGTCTTTCTATTCTTTTTGTTTGTTTGTTTAATTACTTGCAATGTGTTCTTTTGATTTGTTAAGTTTTTGGATGAGTTGCACGGTGTGTGTTGGGCGCAGAGCTTCTTTGTGGAGGGATGCTTTTAAAAGTTTTTAGTAGAGAAAAATCGCACTAATAGCACTTCTAGAAAGCTGCTGGATCAGGGACAAGTTCGCCTTACATTCCCTATCGCCCTTATGCAAGCAACTGCTGCTCGTACCCTGGCACCGTCCTGTTTTCAGCACATGCCAATTGCTGGTGAGACAACAAATGAAGTCCTCTTTAATTCATCAGCCGGGAAAGAGTTAACGCAATGCAGTAGCTCAACGGTTGTCATTAGGTTTCAGGGTGAACGGCTTTGCAAGGTTCAGCTGTGGTAGGTTTCTCCCTTGCTGTGCAGCAGGTTTGCACTGTGAGGAGAAGGGCAGAGCTTTCCTGTCCTTGCTGAATGCCAAAAACCTGCCGCGTGGCTCCTTTGGTGGCACAAGTCCTCAAACTTGCCAGATACGGGGCTGTGCGAAACCCCGGCTGCGGCGTACGACTGCTAGCAGCGCTCGCTCGGTTTATTTTTAGCTGTATCCTTAGGTGCTTGGTGAATAAATCCCGCTTAAAAATATTTTAGCAAATTAAAACGTCATCATTTTGTAAGCCTGTTATCCTGCTCTGTCACTTTTCAGATTAATTATTACATAAGCGGGGGGGCTGGGAAGGTTGGTTTGCTGCTCGCTGGCTGCCTCAGGTGACCTCCACTCTGCATGGTGAGTCAAACCTGAATAGCTAAGAAGGACAATGACGCACGCTATTAATCTAAAGTAAATAACCCCCCTTTTTAATCTAGGTAAGAGGAAATCTGCATCTTCTTCCTAGCTCTAATGTCACTGTTGTAATTCTAAATTAAAGATACTTTTGCCAAAACCGAGTAAGAAATTGCAAGGTTTGGGACAATCCGTCATACCCATTGTTATCACAGCTTTTGCATTTGTGACCAGTTACGTGTTTCGACTGGAATTAATTCAGATGGTACAAATTTTAACATACTGTCCCTCAGCCCATGACATGTACCCAGAATGACAGACATCTGTCTAATTCTCTCGTACTATGAGTGAATGCTGTAATATTTTAATCAGTATTTCACCTCTCTATTTAGAAAGGTAACCAAGGAAGAACTAATTCCAGCAGCCCAAAGCCCTGTGCTAGAGGGGCTGGCTAAGCGACCTGAACCCCAGGGATGTCCCTCGCAGTTACTGCAAGCCAGGCTGCAAAGAGGGATGCATGCAAGTTCAGAAAGAATGAGATATATATTTAAAATACACAATTTTGTTGCAAGCATACAGAAAAATCATGGCTTTCATCACTCTGAATTTAAAAAAAAAAAAACGAAAAGGCATCAGATGATATGCTATTTTAAGGGTTTCTCATCTGAAGCACAGATGCTGCAGTACTAGCAAGAGACCAAAAGTACAATCTTTGTCTTCAAAGACATTAAATAAGGGATGTTACGTAGTTCCATTTGTGCTCTCTCCTTATAATTACTGGAAATAATTAAACTTGCATCGTACTTGCGTTTTCTTCTAACTCAGCTGCTATGAACTACAGTCACAAATATGAGCAGGGGAGCCCAATTTGACCTCTGATTCTCGAGCCAGTGAAGGTCAGCTCTCCAGCATCCTCAGCTTAGGCGGCAATTTCATTTGCAAACCGTAAGAGGGGGCATAAAGGGCAGCGCAAATGCCTGTCCATGCAAAACTGGAAAGAGGTGGTCCCACTGGGCGTATTTATTCATGGTACACCCCATAGCCTAGCTGGGAATGCTGGTGGCCCATCGCAGATGAGCGCGGGCTTTCCTTGTGCCGAGTTACACCTTGGTGTAGGGGGAGGAAGGCTTGCAGCCAGGGATTTGCGCTCAGGAGCAGCAAGTGTCATCCTCAGGTTGTGAACTCTGCTGCTGCAGAAAGACACCTCCTTATTTATCTCTACAGGGCAGAGGGGATCTCTCGTGGAAACCAGGTTCATTTATAATTAGACTCCTCGGGGCCTTGTTTCTCAGGATGTGCTTGATATTAAAATGACGCAGGTCGGCTGTAGGCACGATTACGTCATATAAGAAATGATTCCCCAGCATCTCCGCTAATAAAATCACTGAGTTCTGTTCTCTACTTTGGGCACAGCTGATAAAATCAAACACTGACTTTTTGCTGAAATGTATTTTTTTTTTTTTTTTTTTTTCCTTGGAAAATAGTAATATGTTACAGGAGAGAAAAAAACCTCGTAGTTCAGTGGTGGAAGCTTTTCTTCAGAAGCACTTTTAGGATGCTGAAACGGTGTTCAGAAATAAATCTTTGCTGGTGCTAAGTGAATAACCTAACGATTACAATATCCAGTTCAGATCTTGGCAGCTGTGTTGGCAGAGTTATCCTACCTTTCTTTGTCGTGCACGTTAAGGTACTAGAAAAGCTCTGATGGGCTTCTCTATTTATTAAAATGCAGCAGCTTGGCATTTTGGAAAGTCTGCCGAAAAGTAAGATATGCAGCCTGTGTCTGCATTAGGGGATCAGATAAATTTGAACAACAGAGGCAATAAGCTAATGCAAAGATATCGGGAACAGTTCCTCCTCTAATTACTGCACCGAGTGCTTACTGTGCCTTTTTTTCCACGTCAAATTGTCATGTCAAAATGTTTCATTTTGATACAGCTGAGAAGTTTAAACTTGGAAGAAGAAATATTTCCACAAAGTAAGATCTGCCTCTCAGTGTTGGGTTTTTTTGGTGGTTTTGTTGGTTTTTTTTTAAATAAAACTGCTCCTGCTGACACTCAGCAAAAAAATCCCCTGTTTTGAGGCAATGTTTCTGTCAAGTAGAAAACATTGTGAGTAGCTCAGATGAGTTCTTTCTGCTGCTACATCGGTGGTAGAGGCAAAAATCTGCTTAAAAAATATTGCATTGTTAGAAAAAAAGTTTGCATTTTTGTAAATAATGCCATTATTTTTATTCTGGAGAAAATCCATAGTAAGAATGAAGCAACACAGGCAGCAGGAGGTCCAGCCAGGAGGAGATAATGGAAGTTTTAACTGAAAGAAAACTTCCAGCCTGTGATTCGAGAAATAAAAATGAACAGGATGACTTATTTTATCTCATGCAATTTCGGAGAACTAAATGTTTTGATGGATTAAAAAAAAAGATAAATCTGTCCTTACCCTAATACCTGAGCGAGAGTGAACAGAATAATTCCCTTACCCTAGCACAGCTGCTTGGAAATGTTCTTCAGGGTAGCAAGAGAAGTCTTTAACAAACCAGAGAAAGAAAATATTTCTCTACAGTCCGAGCCTTCGCTAAAATAGCCGTGACAAGGAGAATCACTTTTCTTTCTCAGGCTGGAACAGTAGAACCACTGACAGGTTTGACACCTGATAGAATGACAGCAGAACGGGTGCTGGGAGACCTCGGGGTGATTCTGGTGCGAACCACTAGATCAGCGCTTTACCCTTGTCAGCTCGGTGTTGTAAACTTTCAGAAACCAACACCCATGAACTGGACAATAATTACACCAAATTTTCTAATTACTAGTACTTCAAAAGTTCAGAGTGAGGAGGAGAACAACTGAGAAACAGCTTTTTCTGTTTCCTTTCAAGAAAACCTGATCCTCAGAAATAACTTTGGTGAATGTAACTGAGCCTGTGAAATGCTGACCTCTGACATAACGGGAAAAAATGACATCAGCATGGATCACTGAGCAGGTATTTTACAGGTCCTTTGTTTCTCCGAACTTGCAATGACGCATTGGAACAGTTCTGCTGGAGGAGGTGCCGCTTCTCCTACCTATACAAGATTTATTGTTGCAGAATTGGTAGAGAAATTTCCAGAGAAAAAGATTTCATTGACGTGGATGATTATTTTGCGACTCTTGTAATCTCTTTTCCTAATATCAGAGGATACCCTTATTTATGATAACTTCAAAAGCTGCAGGAGAGTTAGGTCTTGGTCCCGGTATAACCAATTGCAAGCTTCCTAGTGACTCCAATGGTGCTAATATTTCATCCCTGAAGTATTAGACTTGCTATTTATCTCTAGGTTTTTGCAAGCCTTCCAAAGAGCTATATCCAATTGCGTGTCCAAGTGTTATATACAACTGCAAACTCCAGCCCAACATCCCGGTGAAACCACTTCTGTGTTTAGAAGTTAAGCACTTACCAAAGTGCTTTGCTACAAGATGTTTCATTTATAATCCTGTACATCATGGGATCACAGTATATCACCAAAACCCGAAATGCAATTACCATTGGAGCTGAATGTGGCAGCAAATAAAATGGCTAACACTCCACCGTATTTTAGACGTGGAGACTACAGTGGACAGCTAGAAGGGGGAAACATTCACCTTGACTTTACTATGGCAATCTGTTTTATTTTCTATTTCCTTAGCTCCTGCAGGCTTTCGCTTAGTTGTTACTCGGACAAATATCTGTTCAAATGTTGCAGCTGATGGGAGCAGGCTACCTGAAAGCAAAATTCAAGTTAGGGCTTCAGTTTTGTCCGCAAGATATTAGCATTAAAATAAGATTTGCTTAGATTATCCAAGTGTTCATTGTTGATATACAACAGTATGTTCTAGTAGCAGACTGTATCTACTTGTAACAGAATCCAGCATTAATTCCATTTTGATAAAAGTTGGTGTGCCGGAATTTTACATGTCACCTAACAGACGTCCCTCTGTGTGGTTCCTCTGTTCAGACTGGTGTCCTGCTGACTTTTTACCGAATCTAAGGAATACTTCACTGCCACCAGCATCGCATCATCTAAACTCCCCTTTCCTGTGTTTCTCATGCATACGTGAGTGCCCTCGCAGCGTCTTGCCATCCCAGGCTCAGCACAGAGCCTTTGCACTTGGAGGGCACAACATTGATTCCTCCAAAATGTAGATTCCCCGCTCCAGCTGCTCTCTGAAGATTTGATAACCAAAATTTTTCGGTGATAGAAACCTCCTCCTCTGTTAGAAAGCTCTTTCTAGTGTTTTTATTTCTAGATGAGCTTTGAAGAACATGTGGAGCCTTGGGTTCTGAAGCTGTCATTCAAGCAAGGCACAGAAAATTTGCGTGAAAGCTGTGCCTACATCCTCTGCTGCAATGAGATGAACCGGGTGGGTCGGGGGGTTTCTGCAACATAAGGAGGTGCTTTGTGGTGGAGGGTTGAGGTAGAGAAACTCCTGTGGCAGCCAGTGCTCTTCTGGCAATGAAAGAGGAACAGGGAGAAAGGAGGATGAGCAATTTTGCTCATCATTAGCTGGTTTTGGTCACTGTCACCAGTTCCTGAGTCCCTTGGAGAACTTCAGGCGATGCAGGGGTACAGCAGCTTCACCTAATCTCTGCTTGGATCCACCCAAAAGTTGCTTTACCAGGATCTTTGATCCTGAGCTGTAGGGGTTTCGTCTCAACTGTATTTATCCTTAGATGTGCCACCAGATAAATCTTTTGTAACATACTAATATTCTCTTCTATAATTTGAAAATCCGCTTGAGAATGTTCGTTAGCCTTTTAGTCTATGAGGGACAGCGCTGGTATGAAGTGTTACCTAAAGGTCTGCAACCAGTCATGCTCACCATGGTAAAAGTGTTTCTTGTCTAAATGGAATCTGAATAATACAAAATTTGGTTTAAAAGATCGTGTTTTTTATAGTTTCAGTAAATGGAAAATAATAGAATGCATTAATTGGAAATTCCTTGTAACACTGCACTATAAGAAATGACATTGAATCTGAAAAGCTTCATAATATTTAAATATATTTCGTGACAGAACACTGGCAGCATTTAAAAGGTCTTAGGTGCTTTGAATTCCTGATTGGTTTGACAGCTTGACGTTGATTTGTAAGCCGAAGGTGTTGGCACAGCTTGCTCTTCTGTCGGAGCAGGTGTCAGAGTTCAGACTCCAGCCTAGTCACCACTTGAACACCGAGATGAAAAATTGCTCTTTGATAAATGTTTTCACTGTGGGAGAAACAAGCTTCTGCTCCAGAAAATAGTAAGGCCTGATCCAAAATGATTCAAACCGATGGATAGACTTCTATTGATTTCGATGGCCTTTGAATCAATCACTCTTTTTCACATACATCCCATTTTATGGCATACTCGGTGTGTTTGGGGTTCATCAGAGGACAGGCTAGAGCTAAAACCCCTAGCTAGTCTACATCAAAATGAGGGATTTCACTAACGTTAAAGAGGGAAAAAAAGACTTAATAAGATGAAGCAGGTAGATACAACGATTTATAATCTGGAATCACATCAATTGGGCTGAACATCAAATCTGAGTATCCTTTTCCCTTTTTATCAACAGTCCTTCTGCGCACAAATTTGTATTTTCTGTTCACACTAAAATCTGAAAGCAATTTCTTTAGAGTCTACTGGGATTTCTCTGTAATGCGCCTAAAATACAGTTCTAGCTGCAACAGGACAACTTAAGATTATGTATTCGTAATTTTAAAGGAACTAATTTCATTTTCAAAGGTGGTCTGCTTCGTGATCTTCTATTGGGATCTCAACAAACATAGAAATAATTAAATGGGGTGACGGAGCATGAAACACCACACCTGCAAAGTTTGTTAGCCATGAAAATTTACAGTTGTTTCCATTGCAGTGCTGTATTTCACACATTAAACTGAACCCATATTACATTATTAATCCATAAATTTTCATGGCTTACAAACTTTGCAGGTGTGGTGTTAAATGCTCAATTGCACTGGTTAATTATTCGCACGATTTTTAGCATCCTGATAGGAGATTTGGAAACTGCACATGTGGGCAGTAAAAGCCCTGCCCTGGAAAAAGGCTCCAAGATGCAAACATTTTAAATTAAAATCATGGGTATTTTTTAATAGTGCTCTATTTTTAGCTGAACTCTGGAAATACTGGAAAGGCAATTGGTACTCTGCAGGATGTCAAGAAATCCTTCCTGAGGGGAAGAATGGTGAAGCACTGGAATTAATAGATGTTAAGAGCCACCTAAGCTGTCTGCTTGCCTCCTGCCTTGTTGAGAGGTGGTAGAACTGCTCTCAGCAGCTTCAGACACCCTCTTCCTCTCTCCATTTTCATTCTGAAGTGTTTTTCACAGATTCTCCTTCATCGGGGGCTGTCCTTACCCTAAGAGCTCCCAGGCAATGAATGCTGACCTGGGAAGCACTCGTGGGAGATGCTCCCCAGATCTAAGTACCTCGGTGTGAGCAGTTCTCAAGAGATAAGTACAGTCCTAAGACTGTCTCATGGCCAACAGAATATCCTGGGGAAAACATGGAAAAGATCAAAGTCACCCCTTGAGGTCTCTTCCAGCTTCATTCATCTCTGACCCCATGTCAGAGAGTCACAGGCGTAGAGTACACCTTTTTAGGGTGAAGACAGTCTGACATAGTCAAATGCTGACTCTTGTATTTGCTGCAATGCCCAAGTCTCAGTAACTTCATCTAGAACTTTATCATTTTTTTTTGCCTCTTTAAGATAACGAAGGGTAAGTGCAGTTTGCTCTATTTTGGCAGCCTGGGGAACTGATACAAAAAGAGACATCCATACCTGTTCTTTTAGCATTAGCTGTAACATTTCAAATGACGTCGGTCATGTCCGATTTGATGTGATTAACCAATGAAATAAGTCACTGGCACAAGTAAAAATAGGACCGGTGTCCTAAATCTCAGCCCCAGTCCCTGTCCCTAATGTATTCAGACTCCAGCAACGTTAATTTTTCCAAACAATGCTCACCGTTTAAGAACATAGCGAAGTCTCAGTTGCAGCCCTGAAAATCACTGATTTTATGGTAAGTAAAATGGAGAAGGTCGTTCCAAATCTACCATATGTAAAATGCTTTATGTTTGCACGCTCATTTCTTCTGCCTGACACACTACTTCATTTTACATTAGGCTAATGTACAACAATATTAATGAGGAAACCAAGGTGTAATGTTCTTGCAAGAATGCTGACAGAACCGAGTCCAAGTTTTAACCAGGGATTGCTTGCTTTAGCATTATCTCTATTGCCGTTAAACATGCTCTACATTTTCTGGGCAAATATCATTTGGAATTAATTGAATGGAAAGGAGGATGTTCCGAAAAGGCATCTTTGGAGTTATTGAAGTATGACTTTTTAATCAAACTGAGTGATTGTAAACATAAATTAGTTCTTGTTCTTCCTGCTGACTTGAAAATGGAGAAATGTGTACACTTCTAGGTTAAAATATTTTTCTCATGAGTTTGCAGTTTCAAGCCTTGTAGATGCTTTGCTGGTCTGGTAGAACCATTATGTAATGATTATTACTTGAATGTAGCTTGAAGGACAGGCTCTCTGCACATATACTGATTTTTTTTTTTTTTTTAAAAAAGGTTTTACTATATTCGCTTATTCTCCACGTTCCCAATATGTCATCTTACAGCAAAACTCTGCGTGTGCTTCTATCTCCTTCCTCTGGGAGGGCAACATTTCAGGGTGTCCTTAACCACAATTTCTGATACATTTTCTCCATAAGGAGTGAGCTTAAGCTTTAGGAGAACAATGAGCAAAAATACATAGCGTATAGTCACTCCAGGCAGTCTTTATAGTATCTGAATCAAGCTTTGGAGTTTTGTAGGTCTTCAGCTTCTCTGGAGTGCTCTTTCAGAGAGAAAGAGAACACGATGTGGATGTTCTCTGAGTAGCCAGTAGTCTAATTAGGTATAAGCTGTAAAGCTGAATGATCTCATCTAATATCCACTGGATAGTCTTGATTAGTTTGGTCTGAAGTTTAGTGGGAGCAGAGAGAAATCCGAGTAGAAATGCCTGCACTTGTAAGGAAGGAAAAAACAGCATCCCAGACATATTCAAAGATTTTTATACTAAAGTGCAATTCCTTTTATATAACTGGTACTGGTGCAGAAGATCTTAAATATGTCATTGTTACATTCACAGAACACTACAAATCCCCCTTAAAGGGGTTTAAACCCCTTCAGCCTGCAGCGTACAGAAGGAACGTGCAAAATGCTAGTGGTCGAAAGTAAAAGGAAAACATAAAAAGGTTGTAAAAATGCAGATGAACAAAGCAGAACGATTTCAGAAAAGAACCGAGAGGGCAGTTTTTCATTTTGTTTCTTACAAGGGAAAAGGTAGATCCTCCTGCCACCGTTCCTAATGGAAAAGTCAAATAAGAACGAGCTGGTCAGCAGCCGCGACCCCCGAAGCGCTTGCAAACGGTCAGACAGCGGGTGTGCAGCGCGCTCTGCGTGCGGCTGTAATCTGAATTAGCGCACTGCTGTCTTGTGCTCTCCCCACCAGGCTGTTGCTTCTGCTTCTACGCTTAGAGAGAAAGCTCTGGGGATCGGCTTGGGGCCCATCTTTTCCTTCCATCTCTGGGTGGTGTCTCTCTCAGTTCTCATGAGCCAGCTCCAGATGCGTTTCGCTATGTTGCAGCTTTTTATTCCAAGTCTTACAAGTTGTGGTCTTCTCCTTTTTATTCTGGCTTTTAAGCCAATTTTACTAGTAGGCCGTTTTTTGGGGTGTAGGAGGGATCTAAAGGCACTTCTGACTCAGCATTTTGTTGCTTATTGGCTGCCAGAGGTATAACAAATGCTTAAGCTCTGGCAAGGGTTCGTGTCAAAAAGTGTTCAACAAATGCCAGTAGCAGAAAGTATTTCACCCTCCTGTAGGAATTGAATAAGAGCTGGTTTAAGTACTACAGTACATAATGTCCTGGCTCTAGTAATTCATTCTAGGACCTTAACTCTGCCCAGACAGTATCTGTGTGACTCTGTAGCCCACATCTAACCCATAAATTCAACTTCTGGAGCTGCAACAATGACTGCAGAGTTTCACGAAGCTGGTAAGGACTTTGTTAACTAAATCAGAAGTAAATACTTGCAATTAAACTTGAACTTAGATCTGTTCCCTGAGATAGTGGGCTATGGGATCCACAGTCTTCTCCACACTGGAAGAAGGGAGGATCTAACAGAAGGAATGAGTATCTGGGAATGGAGAGGCCAGATGGTGCCTCTTCCAGCAGCACCATTAGCATGAGCTGGTTTAACTGCAAGAGCACGGGGCAAGGGCCTCTGTTGCACTCTTGCACTGGAGCATGTGTCAACACAGCAACTGACGTTTTCCTTCTGTTTAAAGTGTTGGAAAACTCCCTCTGTCTCAGAAAAGTCATGTTTTCTTCTGGTTTGAGCAATGAAAATGCGAATCTCTGGTAATCCATTCAATCAGTTTGTGCTTCGGTTCAGTCTTTTCTTTTTTTTTTGACTGTTACTCCCGAAATTGTGGAACAGCAGAGCTTCATGAACAGTGAACCTCAGTCCTGCCTTAGTAAGCTCTTTGTCCGAAAATCCAATTTTACTTTTGAAAAGCATGACCTGGCTAACCAGTAGCTATTGCCTTTAAATGACACGGGAGGCACTGCGGCACTGAGTTTTATGTTATTTTTTAAAAAACTTATCATAATGTTAGACAACGTTTAAGCCAACAGGGACATGATGTTTCCATTACCTTTCTGAGATCTGGTAATAACTTGTGTAACTGCCAATGACATTACACCAGGAATGGGAAAGCCTGAAGTGAAAGACCTGCCTGCGAGCAAACGCTGCTGCTGCTCTTTGTCTTTCCTCAGTCTTCCACCGTGGTGATTCTTCCTGTAAAATCATTTTATCACCAACTGGCAAATCACAAACGATAAATCTCAGTCCTTCATGTCTTAAAGACCTAGCTCAGGTCACCTTACTGAAGTCTCTAGCGAGCAGCGGAGTGGTGTGTGGTATTTTAAACACAAATTTGCTTTCTCTTTGGCCAAGTTCTCAGCAAACAATGAGGATATCAGTCCAATCTTTTGGACAAACATTGAGCAGAAGTATTGTCTCTATCTTTTGTGTGGCCTGGCTGATGAGTCAAACAAAACAGCAGAATACACTGTTTACTAAAAAGTGAAAACACCTTATTTTGTCTTGGCAAAATCAATGTCATCCCTTGGGTCCTGTTTCTGGTAAGAGAATACAAATATGAGAGAAACTCGGGCAGTGCTAGTTTATAAACTTCTAAGATAAATGCTGGTGTTACCCTTAGGAAAGTACGGGTGCAGGTTGCCTATTTAAGGTGAGCAAACAGTGCGGGTCCACAAGACAACCTGATTTACCCTCAGTTCTCCTCCTGCCACCTTCCCTCTACACGGCTGCGGGATTCCTGAAGGTATTGAGATGTGGCAATCAGAAAAGCTTTAGTTCTACCTTTCCAAAAGAAATAAGTCTGTTAAGTAACGTGTTTAAATGCCTGAGTAAACGCTGCTATTTGACCCTCCAGTGCAGGGAGGATAAAATCCTATTAACTCTAGTAACAGCTGCAAGGATGAAGATCACATCTAAAGTGGAGATGATATTTTAAACTCTTTTTTTCTTCACTGTAATGGAGATTAATATTAGAAAAGATGAACCAGTGCTAGCAACTTGGAGAGGATCTGTCCACAACACAAAATGGATTAGTCAGTCAGAGGAGAGGGCTGAGAGCATGGAGCAATCGAGGCGAGAGGCACAGCGCATCTCTCACCTGGGTGAAGCACTGCTTAAAATTTTATTTTAACATCTCTGGGACCACAGAATAACTTGGGTAGCTTGTGGGTGATAGCAGTACAGAAATATTCTTAAAATAAGAGAAAGGATTTGCCATTCTCCTGCACTAAAATGAACAGGCATGGAACTGGAGGAATTTAGGAGTAATAAATCGGGTCTAGAGAGAGATCCAGCCAGCTTTGCTTTAAGAACTTGGAGACAAACTAATGGAAATTCAACTGCTACTATAGAAAGAGTCAAAATCTTCACTCTTGCTTTCATTATTCCCAATAAATAATTTATATTGTTTCAGATTCAGATCGTGCGTTTGCTTTCAACAATTCGTGGCATATGCTAGTACAGTTTTGCTCTTGAAAGGGAAAATCATAAATTATCCACTGGACTGTTATTATCACACAGAACTAATCCGACATATAATCATGCATGATATATTATAATGTTAATTATGAGGATTTCATTGATTATTAATGTGGAAATATGTAGTTCTACTGTATAACGGAAATTAATGGACTGTAATTTTGAAGGGTTACTAACATCATCTTTAGTGTTTCTTAATTAGTCACGTGTTATTTCTTTTTTGGCTGGGAAAGCTTACGCTGTGTTTATATTGCACATTCTTTATTGCCAGAAATCAGAGCTAGAAGGTCAACATGAAAGATTTAAGGACAGAATTAATTCTTTTTTGGCGATCATCTTTCAAAGTCAAGAATTTCTCTTACTTCTACAGAGACTAAAGCTAACATGAGTATGGAACAAATACATTATAATTTAATTTATTTTATAAAAGGCTAGAATTCAGTTATTGTTATTGCATGAAAAATCCCATGCAGTTCACTACAAAACAATACCACAACTCAGATGGTACAAGGCTAGATTAAAAGCAACGCAAGCAACAATTCTGTTATCAGTATTAAGTGTGGTAGGAGCACACACGGTACTCCTACCCTCTTCCCCCACCCCTCCCCCATGTTGCCAAAACAAAGGAAATTAGACCATGGCAGGATATATTTTTGTCTCACTTGGATTCCTTCAAAAAAATCCCATTAGGAACTTATCAGCATCTTAACATGCCTAATAACTCATGAAATTTGTTCTAATTGGTTTGTCCAACAAAGCACAGATCACCTCTGGCATTATCAGAAACTAAAGCTAAGGAAAGTTTCCCTGTCTCCTTACTAAGCAACATCCATAAGATCTGGGATAGTTCTCCAACTGTTCAGAACCTTTAATATACCATCATGGTAAGTTAAGGACTCCTTTTTTTAATTTTTATTTTTTTTTAAGTTGAAAAATACAGCTTTCATTGATGTTGTAAGTAAAAGATTTCTCAGAACCTATGAAAGTGGGTCTGAAGGCAAGTGCGGACCAATTTCTGAAAGCGGTTGGAATAGTTCCTTTTTGAGAGTATTGTATTTGAAAAAAGAACACAAGATGAAAAGCTTCTTTCTTGCGTTCCTTGTTTCCTAAGATTGTCCTCGTGTTTACGTCCCATAGACTTTCTCTTTGCAGTGGTCTTCCAGGCCTCGGTGAGGTATAGTTTCTGTCACGCCTATCTGTTGCACCATCAGTAGCCCTGGGTGCAGATCATACCAAGCCATCTGAGGCAACACGGCCAAAGTCAAGGGTAAGCCCACACCAAAGGCAAACATCTGATCATAATTCACCTTGAAAGAAAAGCTGAACACATTTATTAATAGTAAAATTGGAAAGAAAAAAAATAAATTGCTGAATTAATGATGAAACAGAAATTGCAGCCATCCAGGACGCTGGTTATGACCTGATGTTCCTGCTGTGCTCCACAAACTCTACAAGTTGCGCATGTTAAATGCTAGAAGCAACTGAAAATGGACCAGGCAAGAAAACAAACCTTGGTGAGAGACAAGTACAAAGTCATTATGATTTTCAAACTTCTAGTAAATCAATCTCTTCCATGCTGCTTGACCAAGTTCCCCCAAATATTGGTTTCTTGCGAAATTTTAGCTGTAATGGAATGGATGTGCAAGAAATGAAAACAAACCCCTCGCAGTTTAAATGTCCTGAAAGGAGAAACAACATGGAGCGAAATGCTGCTGTTACCTCACCTAACTTATGTATTCAGCAACGCTGAGCACTGAGGCTTCCTAGAGATACTGAGGTTTCCCAGAGATACCCCGAATCCCTTTCAGTCAGACACACTGAGAAAGCGACAGCTCAAGAAAACAAATACAGTGCTACAGAATTGGATTACCTGAAAACGTCTTATCTGTTAATGTGACTAACGCTGTTGAATAATGTGAAGCAGAATACATAAGGGAATTATTTGTTTATGGCATAGTTTTTATTTTCACAGTCAAGAGAAAAAAAGACTAACTTTTTGTACAAGGTAGTAGAGCAGGCTGTCAAGAATTACAGATATGGAGCATTGTTTATTTGAAGACCTGTGAACAGGAGCTGTCAGCCTGAATTGGCAAGCACAGCACACAGCCCAGTCTTTTCAGAGGTTCCTGACACTGAAACACCCTTTTACAGAGCAGCTGCGGAAAAGCAGAGCAAAATGTGACAACGTGAAGACGGTGGGGTTCAGTCCGTCGCTCTTAGCAGCAATTGCTCTGGAGAGGTACAATCAAGCTCTCCATTACGCGGGTTTGCAAAATTGGTACCTATGGAAACTAGAGGTAGGCTTGCATGGAAACATCACATCCACTTTGTCCATATTCACGGCTTCTATCTCAGCGAGTTTCAGGCTGATTTCCAGATCTCGGCTTCGCGCGCTAGTGCTGTGTGATGGACCTGAAGAGAGACATTAAGTTCCGACTTTGCAAAAGTTTGGATTGTGATGTGATTTTAATTTCCTCTTCTGAAAACGCTTCTCATGGAAAGAGGTTTCCATTTTAGGGGTTAGGCTCTGTGATGATCAGTCAAGGCATTTTCTAGCAGCAAAATTTTTCTGTTTCGTCATAATATTTAGAACCACTCACAAAACCGGTTTCAGTATATTTTTTTGTAGCATTTCTGGCAGGGTTTTACCTTTACTGGTAGTTTGCAGAAGGAAATGGATATCCTTTGGTATTTACACGAGTGTGTTTCTTATGACAAAACCCTGTCTGAAGGGCTTTTAAAATGTTTTCCTTCTGGATTAGATGTCTATCCTAAATCAGATTTTGATTAAATGAAAATTGCAGAGAAATTGTGGTGCTGGCAAAAAATATTATTTGGAAAAGGAAAAAAAAAAAAAGAGACGTTCCTCTTTTTCCTTCCATGAGTGACTATTTCAAAGGAGAGGTGAAAAATATGGTTTGGCTGTGAAGCTGCAGTCGCCTTCGGAAATCCTGCTTAGGCTTTCCTCTGCCTTCATTTCCAGTGTAGCACATGGCTGGCTGCCCTGCGCTTCCCGTGATTCATTTCACCCCTAGGACATGAATCACATACTGTCTTCTCTGTGTGGTGGAACACGGGAGAAACAGCCTAACCAAGAAGCCTCCAGAGAGAAGCACTTGGGCTTCAAGTCCTTCTGTGCCTTTTTTTGGAGAACGCTTTGTTGAGAAGTGTTTGCCCCGTAATCACATTTTTCCCTAGAAAATGTCATCTTGGATTTGGTTTTTGTCATTGTCATGGTCTGAACAGCGAGGGGTGGGGTAAAGAAATGCAAACCCTGTAACCTTACTTTTGACCTCAGAATGCAGACAGGGTCTTCTGTTGCAAAAGATGCTGTTGGCAAACATCTGGATGTCCTAAGCAGCTGGGAGAGTGAGTAGCAACCAGGAAATAATTGATTTCAACACAGTCAACTCATTTGCAGTGCTGGATCCCATTCGTGCTTTTACCAACACACAGAATATGAAATAATTATTTTCCAACAGCCCTAATACTGACTAGAAACCAAAACAAACCCGTATGATTAAGTTCCCATTTGAAACACACCCTGATTTTTCCATTTCAACTGCTACTCATCCAGCAACGAGAAAATCATTTATGAATCCATGTTCCAGGGGTAAGAACAAACACCAGAGTTACTGCTTGGTACTTAAGGCTTATGACAATGTGCATCCCACAGCTCTGTCGTTAAAGGTCTCCAGCATTTACAGTATTTGTGAGCTGGTCCTTTTGAACCCCTGTGAAGATGGTTATAGTTATAACTGGAGTTGCTTAATTGACTGGGACTTGGCTTTGGCAAGGTACTACTAATCTGGAAAGAGCAAAAAACTCTGTCTCCCTACTGGACTGTTTTCCAGGGGTACTTTACTTTCTTGGAGGAAAAAAAAAAAACAACCAAGAAAAACCCAACCCCTACTTTGCTTGGGAACTGAAAGCTCTTTATTCATCCAGTCTTTTGTCACTGAGGAGACCTGTGGGTGTAGATTACCTTGGGGTGGTGAGGTATGAAAATTCCTGCTGTCAAGTGCCCCCCTGTGAAATTATGGAAAGAAATCAATCATGAGAGAAACGCCTCAAAAACTTTTGTGCAAAACGATCAAGAGTGACAGATGGTCTGAGCCTGGAACATATGGATTTTGTCAGACAACAGAAAAAAATATATAAGTACATGTTGTGGAAAAGTACATGTAACCTCTGTGTGTGTACTCTAAGAGGAAAAGAAGGCGGCAGAGTGTTTTAAAACGTATCATTTTTTCTTTGACAATGATTTAGAGAAAAATCCGGCGAGAAAATTTTTGGTCCTCAACCTTTCTAACCTCCCAAGAAATGCTGGTGCCAGGGAAAACAGATGGCACTCAGGTCTCTTCTGACATGATAGTTATTCCACTCTTGCCAGATCTGTGGTGTGCAAAATATATGGTATAAGTCACTATCAGAAAACAAGTAACTAATTAATAACGTTTCACTGCTCAAGGGTCAGGTGGGTGAGAATGCCAGTCAGGCAGTTGCCTCTAAGAGATCTGCTTGGCAGAGGAGGAGAACGGGCACAGTAAGAGATTGCTCTCCTCACCTCCTCTACCTGCAACGTAGGCATCCATCATTACAAATAATCAAGCCTAAAAGTATTTGTCATCCCTAGGGCATGAAGCTGTTTGAAGTCCAGAGTATAAAGAGAACATCAGTGAAACAACAAAACGATCAGTCAAGTAAAAAAAAAAAAAAAAAGGTGGGAAAACCAGATAGTAGAATAACAAAAAAATTCTTATTAAATCCTTAACTGTAATTAAATTCAGTGTGAAGTGACAAACAGCACTTGCAGAATGATTTTTGCTGTTGATGCATTGACTGTGTAACTTGCCTGTGTTTTTTCTTCGTGGGTACCACGCTAATACTCTTTTGGCTACTTTCAAGCAAGAGTTACCCCCAGGAGCACAAATAACACCTCTATTTTACTCTAAGATTTTTAGTGGGTGCAGCTCTATAGGTGGTTTGAAACCAGGGCTTTCCAGGGAAACTGCAGCAGACACTTATCTTTGCCTTCCCCACTCTCACATTGATGTGTGAAACTTTTGGAATCATATTTACTGGGCAGGAAATATTATATTGCGTGATACATGTGCCTGTGCTAAACTTACTGCAACGCTCTTTGTGATACGTGAGTACTGAGGATTTCTCTTTGGACATGCTGTTAGAGAGGTTGACTCTTCTAAAGCCGTGTTCCCCTTTTAACTGGCGGTGCTCAGTGTGCCCTTTACCCCAGCTGTACCCAGCTGGGTGATGTGTTCAGTACGAAAGCTGTTTCTCTGACAGCCCATGTTATCAGCGGCGGTGCCCATTGTCCCTGGAAGGGGCAGTCACCTTCTGCATTTTGCCATCTGTGTTTTCACATCCCTTGTCAGCTCTTTCGTACATCCCGTGGTCATTTTGTTTGTGAAGGAGTCTATCTTGTTTAAAAACTTTCAACAAGTGTGTCTCCCAGGACTGTTGTTGTGCACGCCAAGCTAAGTTTTTAATGTGAGTTTTGTGTTGATGAAGAAACCATTTCCATGCACATCTGCCTTGCGGGCATGGCTGGAGTCCTGCTGGAGGGCTGAGCTGGTGGGGAGGGCGGTTCAGGAGCCGTGTCGTGGTCAGGCAGTTATCCCTCCCTCCAAAATCCGCAGTAACAACAGGGTGTAAACTCTGTTATTTAATGCATGGGCCTTAGTACCTGAGCTACGAGCTTATTTTTCAGAAACAAACCAGCCAGGAGGGCACGAGATTCACTGCTGAGCGGGTTCCCCTCTAACCTCTTCAGCCAGAATGCCAACAGCCCAAGTTTCCAGGTTGGGAAACCGCTGAACTTCTCATTCTCCACGAGGAAAAGCTGTCTGTGCCGGGTTTACCTTTACTTCCCCAAACTTCCAAAGAAGTTTTAGTTCACAGGAAGCAAGTTGTTATTGCTCAGCGTCTTTTGTTTTTCGGTTATTCTGACTTGCTGAGGAGACTCTATCCTTCCACTGAGTTCCTCAGGGAGGAACTGGAAGTAGACTGGGAAGCTAAAGATTTCCATGAGATGCTTTACTCCAAAGCTCTTTGAAAACAGTGTGAAAACGTGGGGCCTCTGAGGCTGGGTCACAGGAGGTTGGTTCCCTCTAAACATTTATCAGCCTGGCAAAAGCATCCCCGGTAAGATATTCACTGCATAACTGCGCAAGGGACACAAAATATAAAATAAGCCTCCAAAGGGACAGCAGCTGCATAATTTAATTGTTTCTTCAAGCAAGATTCATTCAGTTGAAGAAATCCAAAAGGTTATTCCATGCCTGCAGAAGAAAAAAGACTTTGGGCAGCAGGTTTTCTTGATCCTTGGTTTCCAAACATGAAATAAATTCTTTCTTCTGGGTTGCTGAGAGCAAAGACAGGCCTGCAGTGGTGACACACTGCCCAGGGGGATCTTTCTATGTAATTGTTCTTGTTTCTTAAAGGAGTAGAAAAGATGACCCACACCTAAACCAGGATCCCTCTTCATTGCCGCACTTATCTTTTTCTCTGATGTCATACACAGCCTAACAAAGGTTCCTATATGATTTTTTTAAATTATTCTTATTTTTCTTGACAGCCTTGACAAATGCAATAGACTTGTTCAGTTTAATTAGGAACAGTTACTGCCAGAGGTAGCTTTAACCTGATCTTCAAGGAACTCTCATTTTAATTATGTCTTTATTAGTAAATTTACGATTTGCAGACAAGCCTATGGTGCATTACTTGTATTGATAAAAGTTCAATACCATATTTTTTAAATTGTATCTCATCTTGGTCTTAGAAGGCAAAATGATCTTTTAAATAAGATTATCCTAATTCAGCCTGCATCCTATTTTCCTGCAGGATAAAGGAGATCTCGTGGCTGTTGAACAGCACTCCAACACCAGCCTTTTATGTTACCTAGAGAGAATACAGGCGTATAGGCACAGTACTACAAACATAATACTACTGTGCTTATGTCTATTAAGAGCTCCTTCTGATTCAAAAAGCACCCAGTGTTATCAACAGTAAACTGTATGAAAAAAGATTCAGACCATGACCTCCCACCTGCTCCAGTCAGAGATCATCGGCCAAAAAAAGTAACAGTATCACATTTTATATGCTTGGAAGTAGCTGAGGTCAGAGAAATACAGAGATTACAGACTATCGTCCCAGAGTGATGCTGGAATTAAAGCATTAAATTAAAGCATAAAATTAAAGCATTTGGCGATGACCCAAAAGCTTTGGTGATGTGTGAGTAAACTGGATGATAAAAACAGTTGGAATTGCAAAGTTGGTTGTTTTGGCTGGAGTTAGAAGGTGAAATTGGTGATGCAGGCAAGAACCAAGATTTGGGCTCAGCGAGGTTTCTGGGTGATTCAATTTGGGCAGTGTGAAAAGTGGAGAAGTCCAAAACTGGCCTGAGATTCTGTATTTGCTTGGAAGCAGATGGTGATCCTGGATCAGAGGTATGCTCAAGGTGATCTTGGGCTACAATCCTCTGACAGTCCTACAGTTGGATAGAGCCACGGTTAGTGACGGTGACTGCAAGGCAGGATTAGGGTGACACCTAGATGTAGAACCAAACCAGAAGTGGAAGAAGTTTGGCTACTCAACCCAGACTGAATTTTGCCCACAGGGTTGATTTAACCTGGTTCCTTCGTATGGTTTGGATTTGGAGGGATGGGGGCCTGAGCAGCAGTTAAGAAAAAATATATACTCTCAGGTTGATAATGAGGTTGTCATCAGACAGTCATCATGTGTTTGCAGACGAGCTGTGTGGCTCATGGCTAGAGTAAGAACAGGAGACTGCTGCCCGAGGCAGAAGACAACTCCCTTCTGCTGTGGTTAGGGTTGAAAACACAGGATGGTTTGGGATTCTAGGTCAGCAAAAGCCTCTCTAAAACTGCACTGGAACTGTGGATAGGGGCAAGGCATCTTGATATTTAGCGCAGAAGTTGAAGAACCTGCTTTGGGTAAGAATTTTGCCCAGTGCTGATGCTGGGTAGGACTATGGTGAGTTTAAGGGGTGGGGATAGCTCTGTCTTGGAGATGATTGTTGCCCTGGAAGTCCCAGACTACAGCCTCGTGGGGGCTGAGATAGGCAGAATGGGGTTAGAAGAATATTTGTTCCACAAGGAAACATTTCATGAACACGCAGAAATTAATTTCCCTGCATTTCATTCAGTGTTACAGAGAAATTAAAATGACGGCAAATACTCAAGAAGTATAAGCTTGTTACAATGAACAGATGGCAGCTCAGTGAAGATTTGTGTGAAGAAGATCACCAGTCCTTTTGTTTACAACACATACATGTCCTGTTTTGTTTTAATTACATAGTTGTTTTTCCACCCAGGCTATTCACTTAAAAAAACCCAACAAAAACAAAACGCACCACCACTGTGTTTATGTCAGCAAAGCTAATAAGCAATCCGCAAACTGGAACCGTGTAAGCAAATGCTCATGAATATTGAGAACTTTTTGATAGATGCGGTGTCTGCCTGTGTTGTTGGGATCCATCTTGATGTCCCTTGTGAAGTCAAAGGAAGCAAGCAACAAAATCATCTTCAATAGCTGCCTGGCCAGCAGCTCCGTGCTTTTCTGAATATTTTTATGCTATGCTTTGTTAAATCCATTTAAGAGTCTTATGTTCATGAGTCGGAAATATATGAGGAGGGGAAAAAACGGCAAATGCTTTCCCTCCTGTCAAAGGCTGTAGGTTTAAGACAGGATTTAACCAGTTTCTAACTCTTTTATTGTCTCGTATACTTCACGCTGTAAATGGCAACATTTAATTACAGGTAATAAACACAGAAGCCGCTAATAGGATTATCACCACCAGCTTTAAGTGCCTTGTGCTGCCTGGTGGAAAAGGGAAAGGTATAATACATTACCCTAGCCTCAGCAGAGGGCCACAGTAAACGTAAAAATAATGACAGGAGGACCTGAAGTACGCGTCTTTGACAAGAAGAACGACTTATTCCTTTTGTTCTGAGCCTCCTTGGTGCTTCCCACGGCCGCGATACCCTCTAGCGGCACCGCGCCGGGTCCCGGGGCTGCTGCGGCAAAGCTGCCGGTGCTCGGCGGGGCGAGGATGCTCCGGGGGGGGGCTGCGGTGCTGTGGCTGAGCAGAGCTTGGAAGTCTGAAGAAATTAAGCAAAGGAAATACGATCGGCGTGCTAAAACTTGCAGAAAGGTTGGGAATAAATCAGGTGAAAACCATGCCTTTCCAGAACCTTAGTTTTCTTTTCTTAGTTTTTTTTTTTTTTTTTTTCTTAATCTGGTGTTGAGTTCAGAAAAATAGTACCAACCACCCAGTTCACTTCTAACCTTGCTCACTGTTTCATACTAAAGCCCTGGGTTGCTCCAGTCTAGAAATACCCAAATTATAATAAACCTGTGTCTTGGCTGTCAGCTGTTAATACTGTTCAGTCAGTCAGTATTAAGCAAGGTTTAACAACCTACTCTTACATAAAAAAGCCAAAGAAAATATGACTGCTTCCATTTGACTTAAACCAACATCCTTACTGAAACAAAAATTTGAAGTCACCAGCACTCTTATGATAATAAATTTCTTGGGGTATATTCTGTATTACTCATATTAAAATAATTTAGTGTTTCAGAGAAGCACTTGGAGTCTGCAAAGTTTCAGAACTCTTCACTGTCAGCATTACTGTCAGCAATATACACACCGTACCTTGTGCATGCACTGTATTTCATCCTGGGCTTCTGCTTCATTCAGTGAACACAAGGGACAGAGCCTGTAAAATTAACAGCTACTCACTCTAATCTGCGGCTCCAGGCCTTGTGTAGGTTGTAATCTAACTCCAAGTGCAAAATTACTTGGTTTTCATCATCTTTCTGTTTGCTTTGCAGCAATTTGGGGTAGCACAAATCCTGACATTGTCGAGGAAAGGTGCAGTGGGTGGAGGAGATGCCAGATTGCTCTCCTTTGCAGTTCAGAAACTGAGGCACAGTATTTTGACATCAATGACAAAAATATGCTCTAATTCAGATTGCCGGTGTAGAAGGTCTGTGGTGTGATTTTTTCAGAGCACTTAGCATTTCCCAGGACTGTAGGAATAAAGTCTGATTCAGTTGCTCTGTTCTTCTGAAATACGACCTCAGAGACTGAGCTGAGAACACTTACAATATAGAATATGTAATCAGAAGCCATCTTTCAAAACTCACTTTCAGTGATTTACTTGTCTTCACACAGTTAATCTGTGTTCTTTCAGCTGCCTTCCTCACCAAAGCAAACTTCCTCCTCCTAAAATCCTCTGCCTCATCCTCTTCATTTCTGCTAACTTCATTGAAAAAAAATCAGTGAAGTGCTCTAGACACTCTAGGCCTTCGCTACACAGCCTGAGTTTTATAGTTCCTTTACCCATGTGCTTGAAGACTTGGAGGAAAACAAAGAGTAGAGAGTGTCATTACAGATGATATCGTTGTGCGTCCAGCATAGCTGGGCTGACAGCCCCAAATCTGTCTTTCCTGTCCTCTTAAGGATGTCAGATTGAAGCCTTCCTTGTGTTTTCCTCTTAATAATGCTGTGTCTAGCCTCTGTGCATATAATGCAAATTCTCAGGTTTTTAGGAGAAAACAAGATGAAAAAAGATGATGTGCAAAACCAGGTATTGGCTCTGTTTTCCCATGCCTCAGCTATTCATTTCCCCTCACTGCCTTCTGCCTGGAGTCCACCACTGGAGCATTTCAGTTATTTCACATAACCAAAGGTAAGTTTAAGCAGAAACATTAACTGAAGAAATCTTTAGTGCGTAAATGGGAGAGAGAGCTAGGTGGATAGGATTGTTTCTTAAACAATTAGAGCTGAGATATCATTAAATTTGAGAAGTTATCAGCCTGTCCTGGTTTGGCTGGGATAAAATCCCAGCCCAGCCATGCTAGGTGCCTTTAGCAGTTTGGAGTCAGCCGGGGCAGCCGCCCTGAGGGAGCTCCAGGTGGAGCCCATCCCGTCATGGCACGGGCGGTATAAAGGGGGAAGGTTTGCTGAGGAGGGAGCTCCTGGGAGGTTCCTGCTGGTGTTTTTCTTCTCTGGCTTTTCCCTGCCCCTGAGGACTGCTTTCCAGTTGGTTGTAAGTGCTGCCTGTTCACTTGTCTCACTATAGCTTTGTATGCTTTTGTTGGTATTGGTGCTCTTTT
Source organism: Leptosomus discolor (assembly GCF_034619465.1). Lineage (NCBI taxonomy): Eukaryota > Metazoa > Chordata > Aves > Leptosomiformes > Leptosomidae > Leptosomus > Leptosomus discolor. The sequence continues at coordinate 3,540,977 of NC_141399.1, forward strand.
GTTGGTTCTGTTTTCATTTTAACTCATGGATCTTCTCTTTTGTTCCGGATTCCCCTCCCTGGCTGGTGAGGGGTTGTTGGGTGATACAGCAACTGTTATAGTTTAGCCCTGGGTACAGGCTAAATGTAGACATGACCTGGTAGCACGACACTTTTATCTTTCAGTTAATTTTTACTGTATAGCACGTTTGAATTGTGTGTCCTGGTCTGTTATTTTAGTTCTTGATCTTACTCTGACATTTACTAAGCATCTCCTTTTTTTAACACTCCCAATTCAGAAAACAGATGCATTAGTAAATACTCGAGGCTCATTCTCTCCTGCCTAGTTAGTGCTGCGTTCTGTTGGAAGATAGTTGCTTCCTAATAACCACTATGCAACCTGTTCAAATTCATGGGGTAAAGACCAGATTCTTTTTGCCATCGCTTTCTCGGAATACTCTGTGTTGTGTTGGCAGGGCCTTAGGGTTTATTCTTGGGCATCGTGGCCAAGCTCATGTATTTCTAAAATCTTTGGGTTTGGTCAATCACAAGCCATCTGCCTTTGACAGTGATTTTAAACTACTTTAGACTGGCTGTACGTTCCCAGCTGTAGGGGAAACTTGTTGCTTTAACTCTATGCCCTCTTAACTACCAGGCTGTTTGAGATGTAGGACAGTGCAGGCCCTAAGACGTGGTAAATTAGTCAAGCTGAAGACGAGGGTTTTCTTTTATCCATTTCACAAACAGACTCCTGCCATATGAAGACTTCAAGATTAGTTCACTTGTAGATTATTCCAAAATATAAGAAAGGGATTGCTCATAAACCTTACTTGTGGTCCATGTGCTTACTAGCCTTTTTTGGGGGAAAAAAAAAAATGCAGTTGCAATATCCTTTAAAATTTTGACCAACTTGTGAAAAAAATGTTGGGTTGTGAATGAGGGACGTAAAGCTGAATTTCTATGTCAATGACTTTCAGCAGAGGATGAGGGATGCACAACTTATTTCTGCAGGGCAAGTCACCCATAGGGGAAGCAGCAGAAAGCATTCTTCATCAAAAGAACTATCTTTCGTTGCGGCTCAGCCAGTTACGCAGTTCAATCGCTCCCTTGGCACTCCCCATGGAGAAAACTTGAAATGACCCTTAAGCTTTCTCCCTTTGGCTCTCAAAGCCTTTTCAGACTGCCAGGCTGCTGTTGTTTTCAGTGTGAAACAGAGAAAACGGGACCTTTGATAAAGTTCTCTCTCATTAAAGTACTGTTTGTCAGTTGAAGGCAGGAACACTTGACCTGCTTTATTCTCAGGTTGTTACTTTACTCTCCTGCTTTGGTCAACTTGTGTGAAGCCATCACATGTAGTTTTATAAGAGCAAACCAGCCTAGGGGGTGTCTATCAAAATACTGGTGGTTTCTGTTAAAAGGTTGCTTAGCTCTATTTCTCTGTAACAACTAGCATCATAGGCCAAGCCTGCTGCTGTTCTAAATCAGTTTTTCCTCAAAATGTGAAGACGGTGATTTCTTCTTGCCCATCTGCCTTTGTAGAGCCTTATATTTCTGTCTCTGGTCCTGTAGCATGACAGCATTATGTTCCAGCTAAGACTATCGAAAAAATCTTCTACTCTATTAACCAAACACAATAAGTAATGGTATGTTTTGTACCCGCCATGCCTCAAAACCCTGGCAGCAGCTCAGTTCCTTTGCAGAGGCAGCCTGACTGTTTTACTGCTGCAGCCAGTCGCTACGATCTGGTCTTAGTCCCCAGCCCTGAAGGGGAAGATGACAGTAATCTAGAGATAGTAAAAACTGTCTCGCAGCACTCCTGCGGTAACTATGGCAGTTGGAGGCATGTGAAATACTGCCCTAAATGAACCAAAGGAGGAAAATGTCATTACATTTGATGAGACATCTCTGGTTCCATCTCAGCCGCTTAAAATATCTGGATGAAGCATGAATTAGCAGACAAATAAGATAAAATATTCAGTATTTTTATAGCTTTCAATAAAAAAAGCAGAAAAGATTGCTGTTTTCTGATGTGACATGACGGCTGTGGGATTAAGTGTGATTTTTTTTTAAATAAATTTTTTGACATTTGCATAAAACCATACTAACAGTTGTCTGGGATAAACTGTGTAACTACAGTGGTGTTGCTAAAGACACCATATTGTGCAGGTAGATGAAACCATTTTGTTAGAAAAGTTGCTTAACTTGCTACAGCCTATTCTGATTTGGTGAATTGAAACAAATGATACAAGGGGGCATTGGATAATGATAAAATAAGTATGGTAAGGCAAAATTTGGTGCTGCTGTGTTGATGCGTGCCTCTCTTGCCATAATAATGCCAGTAAAGCACGAAGTATAGATCAGGCCTAAAAACATTACTAACCTGAAAGGTGATGTGTTAGATGTTCGTTACAGCACGAAGTGAAAGCTTAGGATGTGACAATATCTTGTGAAATAACCCCAGGCAGCGTAGCACTCATGGCTGTGGGCATTCCAACTCTGATTTTTGTTTACTGTATTTTTCTAGTGAAATGTAGAGCCCAACAAATAGTGAAGCTGAAGAGAGACTTTTGAATTAATAAACATTGAGTCAGATTCTGAGGAGTTAGAGTGGATTACCTGAAGGGAAAGCGCAACATTTGGTTATAAACTACACAAACACAGCTTTTCTGACAGTTCTGGAAAAAAAATAAATCAGTGGACAGTGGAGAGGAGTAGTGTTGCTGTCTGGTTGTTGGCAGGTATCCTTACTTGTGTAGCCACTCCCACATGAAGAACTTTGCATTCATACCCTTCTAGATGACACTAAAAGCACATTAATGCATCTCTTTTACCCTATGAAAAACATCGAACGTCAAAGACTACCCGAATTTTTTTTCATAAATTTTATTTTCACAAATGCATTTTTTGATGTAGAAATGTAACATTATGAAAAGCCTCAATTTTCTCACCGGTCACGAGTGGTAAATAACTTAACTGTATCACATTATAGCCATTTAACAAATATTCCCAAACCAGCAGCAACGTTTAGCTCTGTGAAATAGATTTGTTCTGGGTATAAACCAAGGAGAGCAGAATGCGTAGTTCTTGGCCCTTGTGGATACATGTGATGGAGTCGTGCTAGATGACTTGAATTAAGATGGAGCATGCGTAGAACCAGTATCCCCTGGACAGGGATGTTTATATACATTTCCTCCCAACCTCCCCTTTCCCTCCCTTCCAAATGCTTCTTATTATGGCTTTTTTTCCCCCCCCAGATACGTGAATTTTAAGGTTATGTTGCGCTTTTCTCAATACCGGATAAATGTGTGTAATATGTCTCACATAAACTGTTACTACGCAGATGGGACTGAGAAAACTTTCTTCAGTTTATGAAGCCATCGTTAGTAATATCTACCACTTATGAATAATAAAAGAAAATGGCCTTTGGCAAACTTTAGAGTTTTGTTTTGCTTTCTGTGGAAATCCTTGAAGAAAACGAGAGCTTGGAAATCAAATGATCAAAGCTTGTGGTATAAAAACCTCCTCAGGTGCAGCCGTATACAGCCTCCGTGATTCACATGGGTGATACCTTTTGCACATGCAGCAAATCCTTTTGTTGTCTCCTCTTTTATTTTTTTGTAACCACTCTTATACCGATAGGCAAACCTCAGTTGCAGTCAGTTCTCATTCTGTATTTTTAATGAGTAAACAAAGATGAGCTTGGGTACTGCTTTCTCTTTATTTGTTTTGATTAATGCACCATTGTATGTATACTTGTCTATCTCTGATGGCAAATGAAAGAAGATATTAATAATAAATGGAAATAAACAGCTAGTAAACACAATCTGGAATAAAGATTGACCAGAGGAAGAAAAGTAGGTGATAAAACTCTACAGTTTCACTTTATTAGGAAACAAATGGTGGTGAAGGGTGATTGTGTCCCTTATAACCGGAGCTGTAAACAAATGGGAAAATCTGGCTGATTCTGGGCTATCAGTGCCTTGGGGAGCTGCCAGGAGGCTGTTCCAAGAGTATATTGCACTGGCCTGTTCAAAATAGATATGGAGCTTTGGAGGCAAAGGGGCAAGGGAGCAAGTTCTTGGTCTGCTGTTGCTTAAATGCTCCGGCTGCTTCGTTTTTAAAGATCTCTTGCCTGACCTGTGCAGGGCACAGTGTCTGTAGGAAGGAGCTTATTTATCTGGAGTTATCTACCAGGAGCTCAAAGCAGCTAAGACTGGGATAGTGACAGGAAAATGGGAGAAAAGTAACTGGAAGAGTAGCTGAAGTTTGGTGCTTCTGACTTATGAATCCACATGTGACAAAGAGTTGCTTAGCTTGGAGGTAGTTCCTGAGCATGCAGAGTTGATGGAGTGAGGAGATGTCACTTGGAGCACTTCTTTGGCATGTGAATCCTGCTGCGCTTTGCCATGCCTGAGGTGCTGCAGTCTGCATGGGACTGTTTTGTATTTGTAAGAAATCCAGGGGTATGGGCAAGGAGGAAAAAAATGTACTGTGGCTCATCCAGAGGTACCGATGGAAATACCAAAGGGTAACTCGTCACAGTCGATTGAAAAATCACAACAGGGATGTATTGACCAGTTCTACATGACAAAAGATTCAGTAAATGAATATTTTAACTTGGAACATGTGAAGGCTGAGGGGAAAACATCCTTGGATATTGAAAACTGGGCATTAATATTTCAGTAAGAAGGAAAATGAGGAAGTGACTGAGGTTTGCGTTATTTGCTGGTAATTCTCAAGAACTGGAAGTTTATGAAAGGGAATCTTGCAAAGATGCATTGTTGCCTTAGATGTGAGATTGCCTGGAGTTCCAGGCAGACTTTGGAGATTTAAGCAAGCTTGGGATTTGACCCAAAGTCTTTGGTTTCTAAAAGAAAAATTAAATATATGGCTCATCCTGTCTTTGGCAGTGCACAAAGTTGCTTTTGTTCATGTTTTGATTTACAGAGCTAGTCTCTATCAGACATCTGCTGCTGGATGGATTAACAACACACAGTATTTATTTCTCGGCACGGCTATGCAAACTTCTCGGTAAAAGGGGAGAAAACATCAGTGACTATAAATCGATGCAGTATTTCAAGTTAGAAAAAACCCAAATTCACTAATCGTACAGTAAATTATTAAAACATTCCTTTTGCTTATGACAAAGGGCAAGAGGCAAAATGATCTATATTTCTAAAAAGAAATTATATTTATGTCTGCGTTTACATTGACATGTTCTGCTTCTAATTTACTGGGTATTGTGGTGGAACCTATGATAAAACCGAAGTCATAACTCTGCAGATGTTGAGGATCTGCACCTAATTTGAAGCACTTGAGTAATATGACTGCTTAAGTAAGTTTACCTGGAGGTGTAAAATTGTGTTGCAAATGCTTGTCATAGCTGGAGCCTTATTTTCTTGCTAATCCAGAAGTATATCAAATATCAAGCTTTCATCTAATTTGATTTAATTAGTAAGAAGTGAAATGAATGGTGTTGATAGGCAAGGTAAGAGGGGGGAGAAGTTAAAAATGTGGCACTCAAGGCAGGTACCTCAGTGTTCTTACTGAAAACTCAAAGTGGTTTGAAAAAGTACAGCACGTCACTACTGACTTCTGATTTATGTTCTGCTGGGGCTTGTCTGAAATGACTTCCAGGACCAGGTTTTACTCAGTTTTATCTAAATAAGAAGTAATTCTTAGGATTCTATGAACTGAATGCGAACAGATAAAATAAATACTGCAGATTATATGACTCTTGCAAGTTTTGGAGGCTTACTGCTGAAAGCTATCTTACTGTGTAAAGACAATACAATCCACTTGTTTATGTCACTTTTCCTATAAAAGGAAAGATTTGTGCATATTTGTAAGTATCTAGAAAAAAGATGCAACATAAATAAAACTAAACATACCAATATGTATACAGTGACTGATGATGCAAAAATTCAGATATATATGTATACGCATGGCACAGGCAGACCTCAGCACATCATTCTGAGCCAGTTAGACATCACCCAGTTCTACTCTGAAAGCCATATATTAATATAAATGGAGTGAATTAAATCCTTATCAGCCCAGGGATGGTAATGTGCTCACACGAACAAGAGGCTTTCACATGAGATATGAAGAGAGTAGGCGTGCTGGGCCGCTTTTGAAAATCATCCTTAAAGTTTTTAATCATGACTGATGCAAAAATAGGGTTAAAACATTAGTATCAAGCTTTTGTGGACTGTAACACTCAATATGGAATGACAACAAATGGCTTCGCAGTGGTGGCAGGGTTTGGTTCCTGAAAGGGTGATGGGCGCACTTTTTTATCACTTGTACTTGCAGCTTTCCATTCTGTTTTAAAAATTTTGGTCATGAAATTGTCCAGGTAGAAAACCCCCTCTACTTGCATTCACATGCAAAACTTTGAAGGGGGGGGAAAAAAAGGAAAAGAAAAATCACTGCCAGTTACTTAGTGGTTCATAAATAACTTTATATCTAAGATGTGGGCCTGCAGCCTGTTTTGTTGGTGTTTTAAATATTTATAAACATCAAGCACAGTAGTGTGTGCTGACCCTTTGTTAATCATTCACTAGTGCATGGGGCATAATCTTGTTTGATGCATGGTCTTTCTAAGTCGTACTGGTGTCTGGGAATGTTCTTAACTATCGATCCATCAGGAACCTGAAGAGGGTTCTACCATCAGCTAAATCAAAGGAGTTAGCTGTGTTCACAAGAGTGCTAATTGTATTGCTTGATCTTTATTCTTTCCGTGCAGAGAAATGTGCAGAGTAGCGTGACTTTTTATGTCAGGATGTCTCGTAAGCCACCTTCTCTATTCTGATTAAAAACTGTATGTAGTCAAATAAAATTATTTTGAAAAAGGGCTACTTATATTGTTTCTAGTCAGTCTTTAATCACCTTTAGGTTTTCCTGTATGTCTTGATATATATTTTCAGTACTGAAAAGATTTATATACTCAAGGTACAGGGATTCTCATATAATGAATTCCCATGTTCTTTAAAAACTACTAATCAATGAAGATACATTTTCAAAATGACTTCCCATAACATAGATGTATGCTGCTTGCTCCAGAGAGATTCTTGAGATTTATTTGAAACATAACTTTCAGACTTCACTGACTTCAAAAGTTACAGATGGCCTTTAGAGAGAGGATTTTTTGTCACCCCAGTTTCACTGTGGTTCTACACTGCACAGTCATATGTAGACAATCATGTCTTATTTGTGTATAAACATGAGCAGAAGCCAGGGTATATTATACCTGGGTATATTATGGTTTTGATAAATTCCATTCAAATTGAATGGTGGTTAAAAGAAACATAAAATTATCACTTGTTTCATTAGCTGGACTAGAAATTAATAAACTAAATCTTCTTCCTAGAACCCACACTGTTTTGTTACCATGATAGTATTTTAACAACATTCCTCTGAAACATTAAATCAAAATTGAATGCTCTATTGACACATTAGTTCTTAATTTCAGTTCAAGTTTAAATTCCAAACCATAGCTTGATTATTTTTTGACATGTCTGTTCCTCTATGTGAGTATTTATTGAATAAAGTAGTTGCTTTTTACAAGCATGTGTGAAGATCTACACATGTGTATGAATATAGAAATATAGACTGAAATCAAATTAAAATAAGATGAAGAAAAACACTGGGAAGAAAATGGAATAACCACAGATTCAGCACTGCGTTTATGGGAACATTAGGATGTATTTCCCACATCCTATGACTATCCGGCCCATGTTTGGAGCTGAGACGCAAGTGTCCCATTGAAAATTCTTCTTCACAAAGAATAACAGGTTTCCTTTCATGACCTTCTAATATGTTGAGTAACAATCACAGTATACTTTGACCAGTAATGCTGATGGAATCGAAGTTGATTCAACTCCTGTGAAAAAAAAAAATCCTTTATCTCATTAGAAATAGGATTTCAAGGAAATTGTAATAAGCACCATGTAGCATCTGTGCTACATCAGTCTATGGTGCAGTCCTGGAGGTGGAGAAATAAACACTATGGGAATATGAGTTACCTCTATGCATTTCTTATCCTCTTACTGAGAAACTGTCCCCTACTTCTTAGCAATCCAAAAGTTCTACCAGGAGATACAGTGTGTAAGTCACATTGACCATGTATGAAAAATAGCTTCTCATATGCCTTAGAGGCAGCTAACTTCTAATATGGAAACTTTTCTTTGACCTTGTATGTCAACAGTCTTTATTTTAATGAAATTCATCATTATGGTGCCTCATTTTGATGATTCTTATTCAATTGAAAAGCTAATTTTCTTTGCATGTTATTTATTCACTACAGAATAGAAAGAAAACTACTATTTTAGGAAGTAGGTAGTTTTCCAAGAAACTGGGCATGAGGGATTCATTTACATTAGCAAAACAAATCTACTTTTGAAAGAGAAATAAGGATAACCTTACATAATTTTCTCCAAGCAGTGCTGCTAAATATAGATTTGTTCTCAGGGTACATTCTGAAGACTGTCAAACTTCAAAAGCCTTCAAACCCAGGACTTTCATTTTGTCATTAAGGGTCTTCAAGATCTACTCAAACCAGTTAATTACATCCTACTTCTGTTTGCCAGCCTGTGTCACCATGTAGGCAAGGGTCTTTGCAGTACATATTCTTACCAGAGTAGAGATCAGTGCACAGGTCTTGCCAGTACATGTTGTAGCGAGCTAATTTTTTAAAAAAAACCACTTTTTTTTAAGGGGGAACTTATTTGTTGGTCAAAGTTCAAATGTCTTATACAGATAGGTTTTAATTAAAGTTCTTCTGAACTATATTGGAGCCTTGCAGGCTTTCAAGTTCTCTGCAGCTGGGATTCCAGTTTCCTGGGCTGTCATGGCCAGCACAGCCAGACCTTCCAAGGATGCAATTAGGGAGCCACTGGTACAGCTCCAATTCTTCTTGCAGAGAGCCAATCCTTTTGCACCTAATTGGAAGAAAACCAGTGCTGCAGTATTACATCGTAGATTACCCAGCTCTGATGGAAGTACAGTATGCAACAGAATCACTCTACTGGCATAATACAAGATATTAACTGAAGAAAATGACCCTGCAGGATATATTAATTCTCACTCATGGTTTCACACTGCCAGTTTCTTTTCCTCACTCTTTCCATATGATTAGATAGCTTCTGTGGCATATGCTGAAGATAAGATAGAATGATTTTGGACCATTTAAAACAGTAGGTTTTTAATCTTAGCCTATGAACAAAAACTTCAATGTGTAAAGCATGTGAACTTGAACCACACAGAAATGAAATACTGAAATCAGTGAATGCTACTTTGAAATACATCTCATGATTTCAGGGGCTTTAGTCCTGCATTCAAGGAGCTGGCAGTGCTGCAGATCCCATAACCTTTCTTTATTGCCCCACCCTCTGGTCTCCATATACACATACTAATGGCAGTAGCAATCACACAAAGCTTTTCTCCCCATCCTGGAAGGTCTATGGAAGAGGAAAGTTTCTGTCTTTTGTCCTCTTGTATTACCTCAAAGAAATGGTTACATTCAAAATTATGATATTGATATTAAAAGATCTAATTTGATCTCACAGGACCTTCTTGTAGAGGAAGAGTCTTCTCTGTGAATACGGGCGGTAGAACCGGGCCCAAAGGAAATGCTGCGATCAGACTCTTACATTTTCATAAGCAGGTTAAGTTTTACCACTGGTAAATGCCGGTGAAGACTTGCCTCCAAAATTCTCTCTCCCACAACATACGTGACTGGCAGCTCTGAAGCGCGCTATCTGTCACAACAAACCCAACTTGCAGCTGTTAGATGGATAAGCTGGGACACAAGTGGAAGTAAGTGGGTCACGTTTCATTGAGGAAAAGTATAGACTATGCATAGGGTAAAAATATACTAGCAGTCAGGTCAGGCCGTGAGTCTAAAAGCATGGGAAGTGAGATGGAAGTGTGATGCCAGTAACAGCAACAACAGTTCTTTTTCCATTTGTTGAAACCACACTGCACATATTACTGGAAAAAGAATTTTATGCATGGAGAATTTGGTGCAACAAGTATATTTCTGGTATAAACGCTTCCAGAAATAAATCGGATGATGTAATGCTATGGCTAAATTTGGCAGGTTAAACCTGTATGCAATCATTGGCTTTCTGAGTATGTCACAAGTTTTACAGAGTTAGGCACAGGCTCGCTTACCAAATCTCAGTGGGGTAACTACCCACTGTTAAAAAATGTCTAAATGCCTTTAAAAATCTGTTTGTAATTTCTTTATGCTGAAGTTGTAACTTAAATGTTTTCTTTTTGTCCAACTTTCTTGGGATTTTTCAGATCCTACTGCTGTGGAAAAAGGCTGTATAAGACCATGTAGAAAAGCAATCATTATAAAGCGTTGGGAAAGTGCCCTGATTAGAGATCATCTAGACATTCCTCAGTTCAGTTTTGAAGAAAGCTTTGTTGGGTGTTAAAAGTATTTATTGGAATAATTTTTCATCGTTCCAGCTATTTCACATTTAGCTAGCCAGACAGTGGAATTATTAATTAAAACTGTTAATTGAATTAACAAAAAATGTGCCATATGTGGAAATATGCTGGTGCTTCAGCAGCTTGTACTGGAATGCAAAAAAAAAAAATAAAAACCCAGTATTTCATAATTCCCCACTGAACAGAAATACTGATTTTCAGTGCTAATCAATATTTACATATTTTAAATATACTTCTTGAATTTATCTTAAACAGGTGTTATTTTTTCCCAGGTAAAACAGTTAAATATTCCACAACTAAACCTTTCAGATTTCTTGTATTGGATTTTGTGTGATTTTAGGAATTTTTCTTTTGAAAAAAATTCTATTACCAACAATTATTAGAATAGAGTACGTTTTTACAGTTATGTCAAGGACTTAGATGGGTTTAATCAAGACATAGGACAACGAAGGTGGAAGAAGAACCAAGCCCCAGTGTGAATCTTTGTTAGAGGGTGTAACTCACTGAATTCTCTGGATGGGGAGTTAGACTCCAAGCCCTTCCCTATTCAGCGGACAGTCAGGCATTTTAACAGCACAGATCATCCTTCCATCGTAGGGTGGACCAAGTCACTGTGGAGGATTTATTGCTGTATTCACCCATGACAGAAAACTCTTTGCACTGTGAAGGAAGCACGTGTAAGTAATTTAAGCTCCAAACTTGTAAATAAATGAAGTTAGGTTAAGTGAATCCAAACTCATCAGTCTTTAGCCCAGTATCTCCTATTGCTTTGTTTCAGCAATATACTGCTGTGGTTTAGAGAAGAACCTCAAAGTTTCAGTTTCTGCAGTCAATTGTTTGCATCGCCTTATTGCAACTAGATTTTTGGCAGAATGCCTATAAAAGTACATTTATGCAAAACTGATCTCACCGGCTTGATCTGAAGGGGTTTTCTTTACCTGAGTGGTGGAGAAGCATATGCACCAGGGGATGAACTCTCAAGACTACGTAATATCACATTCTAGAAATGTTACCCATCGCTGTATCACGAGACTACATGGAAGGTGTTAAAGATATTTCTTCAGCTATGTCACTGGCGAAATACCTGTTTCATAATTAACACTATAAGCATGTAACTGAATCACAAAAGGCCTATCAAGAGGCTCTTAGAGAAAGGTTAAAGCTTTTAGGAAGGAACTAGTGTTTGTTTTGTAGAATAACGAATTAGTCTGTTTCAAACTTTGTATTGCTCACATGTCCTGCCTCCATGTACAAAGCCAGTGGAACCAAATCCTACCAACATGAGTAGGAAGCTGCTCTTACTTCCTTAATTTCAAAGGGTTTACTGCTAATCTACATCATGACACATGAGAAGGAATCCAATTCCATAAATGCACTTTTCTAGCAGACCTTTCATTTGCTAAATCTGACCTGTAGCTTCAGTCTTTCCACCCTCTAATATCTCTGTGTTGAATGACAGGTTTATGATTAGGGGACAACAGAAATGTTCAGGGAAATAAAAGAGTTGGATCTAACCTTTGGTGTTCTGGTGCCAAGAGGTTTTTAGGCCTTCAGACGTTCTGTGACCTGTTTTAGAGGAAAAGTCCTATCTAAAATTCTTAATAAAGTTTGAATAAGCACTGAGTTTGCAAAAAATCTTCACAAAGTCTGGACCCTGGGAAATCCTCACATTTCTAATTGTGATTCGGTAGTTCCTTCACTGTCAAACGTGTGATAAATGCCAAAGCAGCAGAAGCACGTTCTGCTTGGTATGAAGTTAAAAGGCATGTTTGCCTTCAGACCTGTACATTTAATATCCAGGTTTCTAAGTAGGCTGTATTCCTTCTGCCTTAACATCATTGGTCTGAGTGAAAAATTAAAAGCTTTTTGTGTTTTCCCTCCCTCCCCCCCCCCCCCCCCCCCCCCCGCCATTAGCTCATCTGATGGGAATAAAGGCACAGCTTGCAGGTTAAGAGGAAAAAAAAAATCTTTTTCTACTCTAAACTGGATTTTTTTAATAAGTGTTGAAAGTTCAATGTCAGTAACTCTTTACTCTCAAGATGATCAAGTATTCAAACAATTCATTGCACCTATTTGCATATGTAACTGACAAAATGTCATTTCATCTGTCCTAACAAAGGAAACGAAAGATTTGAATGTTAATTTGTATTTTTTTGAAAATGAAAAGTGTTCTGTGGTGCTTCCATTAATGCACAGAATATGAAGAACTGAAGCTTTCAAGTCTTTTATTCACCTCTTTACTTTTTTTTTTTTTAAATCAAAGAATATTGTGAAAATAAAATAAGAACATCAGAGGACCATCTCCAGATACTTATACTTTTGTTATCCCGTATTCACCTTGTTAGAGGCAGTGAGAAGTAAAGAGACACACGGATTCTCTTGGTGTGAACATGCTTTCTGAAAGAAAACCCCTTACCTGCAGCTATTTTTCTCTGCACTTACCATCCTGGAGGAGAACCTCTAGTCAGAGAGAGAGCATCCTCCCAAAATATTCAGGAACAAAAGGTTACAGAAGAACTAGGTTCAAATACAGGCTCTGTTACAGGTGGAAGAGATTTGACCTTGAGTATTCCACATCTCTGATAAGAGGAGAAAAAAAATAATCAGGCTTTCAGAATCCTCTGGGCATCTAGGCTGGGAGAGAAAGAAAAAACCCACAACTAACTAAAGCACAGCCCTTGCTGATGCAGGCCTCTATCCCTCTTCTGTCTCTTTCCCCCTGTATTTTAAGAATATTTGCAAAAGAATGTCTCATTGCACTGGAAATGAGGGTGCACTTCAAAGCTGCCAACACTTTATAAACACAATCAATTCCATAACACTTGCTGACCTTTAAAGATAGAGACATATAGTTTGAGAAACACTGAGAAAAAAATGCTTCTCTGCTATTTTGAGTTTGAAAAATCTCACAATAGCAGCTTCCTAAGGAGATGGTATGCGGCACTCGTGTTTAGTATTGATCAGTCATTGTCAGCGTTGCCTGTATCGCCCTGGAGTGTGGCCCCAGCTAAACAATTTAGGCCAAACAAGTCTGGGAAGCCTCAGACAAGGTTCCCTCAGTGCCGTTTGGCCAAGAAACCTCCTTGTAATGCAAGTTAAGAAAGAAGGCTGACTTCTAATTATTTGTAACAGTGAAATATTTAGTTGAGTTCTTGACTGGCCCAAGCCACAGTAGTTGTGACTCCTTAACCCTGGTCATCCACCCTTTTCCCTTTTTTTGTCCTTGTTTGCTCTGTAATTTGCCAGGGGAAGCTGTTTCATATTGAATTGTGCTGTGATGTGGTAGTTGGCAACTGTTGTCTCTGCCTGGATTTCATCCTCCAAGCGTTCGGTGATTACAGAAGTTGTGTATTACACAGTGGTTTGTATAGTGTTTTGGAGATAAGTTGCTAACTATCCACCAGCTTAATACCCTGAGCTCTTGGAAAAACAGATATTCTATAAACTTCCAGCTGATTTCCAGGTAATCTTGTTTCTGTACTCTGTTTTAAAGTATTTAGGAAATTTACTAGTTAAAATTAAGCGAGAGCCAATGTAGTTCCTCTAGTTTACGTGCAAAGAATGCTCTTACTGTTTCTTGATATGTTTTGCAAGGATGTAGGGGGGAAAAAACAGTTATTTTAGTGTTTGGGTGTCTTTCTCTTTCTAGGGGCCTGAATGTATTTTGGGTTGCGCTAGTCGTGTCACATACATGCTGACATGTGGTGATGTTTTGACAAAGGCTGATTACTGGATCTGTCCTTCTCCTGAAGCCCCTGCTGCAGAGGTTTGCCCCAGGGAGAGCTGTGAGCCCTGACCCTGCCTCAACATTTCATCCCTGAGTCTTCCCACGAGGATTTTTTTCTTTTTCCCTTCCAGAAAAGTTTTGTTGCCTGTGTGAGATGTCTCCCTAGAAGGTTAACATAGCTGCAGACCAAAATCCATTCAGATATTCAATAATGCAGCATGGACCACTTAGCAAACAGGCACACAATTGAACGTATGCTTAGATGAGCCCCAAAACGCGATTTTGCTGTATTTTTTTCCTACATTCCAATAGTTAGAGTATAAAAGCCTAAGAAGACAGATCAGATGAAGAACAGGATGCTGAAACTGAAGAGCTCAATAGAAAAAGAAATGCAAGTTGTTAGAGGAAGGGAAAGGGCTGATACCAATTTCCCTCAAAGGTCTTGCCTTTGGCACCGCTGTGTCTCCGCGGGCCGTTTGTTGAGGTAAGTGGACTGATAAAAGCAGACACATGCTCTGCTCTCGCTGAAGGAGAAGCAAGGAACGGGAAAAGTTTGTCTCCTCCGATTATCTGGGAAACGGTATCGAGTAATGTCCATTTTCAGAGCAGACCACTAGGCACAGGTTTAGAAATAATCCACAGAGAGGTTAAGAATCCTGACTGTTGGCAACAGCATTTTCTTTGCCCGGTCCTTCGCTATTTCTGTTCTTTTCCACAAAGTGGAACAGGTTCAACAACAGAGGAGTGGGATTACTGCTAACAGCACCTCTGTATACCTGTTAAATTGTTTATTAGGATGTGCTCTGTGAAAGATGTATTTGAATCTTCCTAGGTAAATAAACTTTTGTAAATACCGAGCAGTTTTGTGAATGGGAGACAAACTTGGCTGCAGTTTAAACGAAAACAGCTATTTCCTTTTATATTTGTGTGCTCAGAAATGCCTGGTTCGTGCTAGGAAACCCTCAGGCTGCAGTGGGGGGTAGGGGGGGTCAGACCTCCCACTCCCACGTTAATAAATGAGGTTCTCACAAAACATCCACTCTCCTGGCCTGGCCTGCCACTGAATGGCTGTCACAGGGTGGGAATCACCCATTTCAATCCCCCTTCAGGTGCCTAAAATGATTTGTGGGCTGCAGTAGAGGGTGAGCTATGTTTTAGGCGTTTTCTCTAGGCTTTAAGAAAGCTGAGGCCCTTTGGAGCGTGCTGGGGCAGAGGGCTGAGGGGATGGCGGCAGCCACTGGGCCCAGCCCGGCCCCTGGGGCAAGCCCTGGCCCGCAGGCCGGCGGGCAGTTGTTGAGCCCTGCAGGCCTCATGTCCCTTCTTCCAAGGACGGGCGAGTTGCCCTTTGCTCGCTGTGGCCGCGTGCGAGGGAAAGGCAGGCGGCAGGAGCCAGCCGGGCCTGTGCTGTTTGTGTAAGGCACCATGGCGACCCGCCGCTGACTCGTGTCTGGGTGCACGTGTTCCTCCATGGGGCATGAGAGAGGAATCACTCCTCACCCAGGCAGCCCTGGCCTGCCTTTCCTCTTCTAAAACTCCAGCAGCGAGCTCCTAGGTGTGAACGCAGGGACAGGAGGGGTTGTGTGCGCTCCAGGAAAAAATAAAAAACCCTTTTCTGCCATAACTAGCCGTCCCACTAACCCAGCCCTGCCAGAGGAGCACTGCACGTGGAGCCAGTTCTTATAACTTCTACCAGTACCCTGCAGCTCAACCCTCTGTATTATCTCTTGTCTTCCCAGCTCTCACCTGCACCTCAAGGTGTACACCTGCACTGTGGCCCCAGGCTTCATTATCAAGCGAAAAAAGAGCTAGTTTTGTTTTAGTTTCAAGAAGTGGGGGAAAAAAACCAACCCCAACAAACCAAAACCTTCCACAACTTGCTCTCTTGCAGACAAAACTTCCTTAAGCGATGTGGGAACTTCAGACAAGTAGGGTTCTTGAACCTTCATTTTTCCTTTGGCCTCAGAAGATAATGATGGTAGTAGGAAGGCGCCTAGCAGCGTAATTGCACAAAAATGTGTTTTATAACCAATTGCAACAGCAGGTTGAGATCTCCGTGAGGAAAGGGAGGATTAACCAAGTCCCTGGGAAGACATATCTGCTTTATCCCACAGAGGAGTACAGCTGTCAGTTAAGGGCAAAAAAGGAAGGTCAACCCCATTAAAAGTTAGGAAAGAGGGGGGGTGGTTGGGGTCTGGTTTCTTAAATACTTGATTGTTTTCATTTGCAGCTTAAGGTGTCCCTGAAAGGGAGGTGGTTTTGATTCTCCTGCTGTGAAGAGGAGAGTGGATGGGTGAATAGCTTGTCTGGGTTTTTGTTTGACCTTTGGGGAGCTGTTTTAAGAAGATTTTCAGCTTTGGACTAGTAGACCTGCTTGTTGTTAGATCGAAGGCTGTATGATGTTTTGTATTCCTGCCTGCTTTTCGTGTGCTACTCTCAAAGTGATTGGGTAACAATTCCGATTCCCCTGAGGTTAAAAACTGTAATATTCTCTTTTTATAAGGTAATAAGAGAAAATGTAGCCACAGGAAGCAGCATTCTGGTTATTTTCTTTTGGGATTAATGACCCTGATGACAATAACTGGAAAGGCAAGGCAGGCAGGAATTAGAATTGTATAAGCAATGAAGCCTTGGGTTAACTTTACCTCCAAATACATGCCTTCCCTGGCACTGCCTTCTTGCATACCATTCCTAATATTTCCACTGTAGACCTATAAAATATGTTTTGTCAGTAGCATGTTCACAAACACAAAATGACACAATTATGGAAATTCTGCACTGCCTTGTACCCTCTGCAGGCTTAAGAAAACGGGAGTAAGTTGTTTTTTATCTCAGGCTTCTGTGACTAGTTGATACTCCCTGACCCAGCTGACACAAGTATAAAAGCAGCATGGAAAGCACCTACTGAAGAAATGGGATGCTTGCTAAAGAGGGTGTTCATTTCGAATCACAACAGCCTGAAACTAATTTTGTGCGTGCAGTTGTCTTGAATGTACATTTCTATGGACCTGAAGGGTGCTGCAAAGCTTGATGCTGTGACGAGTTGTTTGCATTTAGCAGGCACTTTCTCCGTGCCTTGCTCTGCTCAATGTAAGAAATGGAGCTGTGGTACCTTCAGTTTGTTGATTTTGCCGTGAGAACTTGAACCTTTGCTTTCTGATATCATATTGTTTCTTTCCCTGTGGTGTCTGGGCATGAGTTGCCACTCTGAAGGAGAAATTATTAGAAGGGATATTAGCCTTGTATCTAGGAGAGCTCAGAGGCACTTCTGATCTTATAATAAAATAATGATCCAAGACGACAGGTCCCTGTTGCTCCGAAATGGTGAGCTCCTTTTGCGGCCACTGGTGAAGTAAAAGGGTTGCCAAGAGATCTGAGCCCGTAGCAGTTCACCCAGCGCATTTAGCTAGATGATGTCTGTCATGATGGGTCAAGGAGGATGTCATCTCTGAGGTTGCCAGAAGCTGCCCCAACATGGGGTTTGTACACCAGGACTGAGTAGCCTTGCTGCCTCCTAAAGTAAGCTGTTCTTTGTTTGCTTTAAACAGCCTAGACTTGCTCAAAAGTCTGTGAAAAACTCTGCCCTTTCTACGCCACTAGATCAAGTTTCAATTTGCAAAGAAACCTGATGATAGCTGAATTTTATCTTGGTTTATATTTGATTTCATCTTAACTTCAAGATTCTAGTTGCTACACCATTCACTTTTGAAAGAACCATCAAATACCTCTTGAAAATAATTCAATAGAGCACAGCCATATGTGAAAAGATCTCAGCAGGCGTATTTAACCTTGTGAATCAGTTTCATTTCCTACATGTTTAGCACTTTATGAAAATTCATGTTTTTATCTGCATCTTGCAAATTCTTCATTGTATTGAGGTTTTTCATTGAAAAAAAAAAGTTAAAAAAAAACTTGACTGATATTCTAATGAGTTCTCCTCCTGCATGCTGATCAGCTCACCATTAATGGGCAGACATTCCTTGTAGCTGCTGTTTAACTTGAATGCTGTCAAAATAATAGTGGTTGCTACTCATGTACCTCCAATTTACTCTCGTTAATGGCACTTTAGTTGTTTCTGAAATCATCTTTCAAAGATGATTTCAAGTGACATCTGTGTAGGCCTAAAGACCTGAATTGCCTTCTAAATCATATCCACTTGTGCCCAGGGATTTAATTAAAATATTTTGGAATACATAAAGAGCAAGAAGCTTTGGAAGAGTTAGAAATAAGGTTTTCCCCCGCCCCTGTTTGGCAGCCATGCTCAGAGAGACAGGGGACTATTCATAAATATGCTGTAATTGCCTTAATGAAGTACATGATCACATGATATTGGAAAAATAGGATGGAGGTGAGGTTTAGTGGGATGAAAGAGCCTCCTCTGCTAGTTCTAATTACAAGCTACAATTTCAGGGCGCTCATATGTGTCTTGAAATTTCAAAGTTTTGGATGTAGGACAGATATTTAATATCTCTGGGTTTTACTTTTTAATAAAACACATAAGAATCTTAGCAGGGTTTGTCCCAATCAAACAATATAAAACTCCATTGCAAGAGCAGATCATTTAGATTTAGAGCCAAAGAACAATGAGAGAAGTGTACACATGGTTAGCAATTTAAAGTAGCCCAGGCCTTTATTGTCCTCTAAATTCAGGTAAAGCATTGACCAGAGCGGGGTTCTTTGCAGGCTATTTAAAAAGAAAACAAAAGGAGTCAAGATGCGGGACTGGGCTTTTCATACCTATACCTTTAACACTGTGAGGGGAGCAAACTACTGAATTCGTGTGATGGTGTAAACTATGTTCTTCTAGTGATAAAGCTCAGACTGAATCCTTTCCCCTGCACTTGCCCTGAACTGCTGTGAATTTACATGATTAAGGGGGGGAAAGTTCTTCAGCTATTGTTGCCAGGGAAACTGCCACCTTCATATTTGCCTGGTGAGAACAACTGTCTGTATCTAAGTAAAGGAAATCTGGGAGCAACTCCTAGTGGTGGTGAGGTCGCATGTATTGTGAGAGCCGTCTGGCATCCATGGCAGTGCTTGCTTGAAGGGAGTTTGCCTGCTGCAGTGTGCTGGGCGGGCTGGAGGGGTGCATTTTCCTAGAGTGGCCTGAGCAGGCTTTGTGTCTTGCTTTCTGATTATTCTTTTTAAACTCCCAGACATTGTAGATCAGTGTTCACCTGTAAAACATCTCTTTTTTTCCTCTCATTTTTTCAATTTTTTTTTTCCCCTTTAAATAATGGTATGCAGTATAAGCCAGCCCAAAGAAAATTATGGCCCTCTCCTGCTTATTTTATAGCTCCTGTCACATTGATTTGGAAATACATTAAGGTTTCACTTGTAGTGTCCACCTTGCATTCACCTCTGATCTTTCCTCTTGCAAACCTGTCATTTGTTCTGACCTGACGTATCAACCACTTAACTTGGAGGAAGTTGCATGTTTCGATTTAGTGACTCTGGCCAAAGTAAATTTAGTACCATCTGCCACGACAGAAGTCACGTGATTGTTTAATCTCTAGTTTAGTCTTTCCTTCCTCCCACTGTAAGTGTGACTCTTAATAAGCCAATACTCAGCAGCTTTGGATTCCTAACGATGTAGGTCTATCTAACAGCAATGTGATACCTTTTTCAGTCGTGCCCTCTATGTTTTATACTGTTGGAGTGTCAGCTGTACAGCTCAGTTCTGTGTTTTGTCCTTGGTCTAGTGTGTTGGTTTTTTGTTTGAAGTCAGTGAAGATTCCCAGGCATCTGCCAAATAGGTACATCCAGCTGCTCTGACAATGTAACTTTTATTCTGGGAATTATTCTGGAGTAGCTAAACTAAAACTACCCAGTTGTGTACAAACTGCAAATCTGGCACAAAGATGAGGTGCGTGGTTGCCTCCTGGAGTCTCCATGAAGATGGCTGTTCAGTTTTAGATATATGCAGGCTGTACTGGGTTGCTCCGTGAGGCTGTGCAGGTCACCAAGAGCGTGTTAGCTGTATCTGATGCAAGCAGAGGGACAGCTCAAATGGTCTGTTTGTCATCGGTCTACACAGGAGACTGCCCCTGGTGATGTCTTTATTGATCAATAAGGCCATAAAATGTAATTCTTGTTAGAATCACGTGTGTTTAGCAAGTCTGCTAAGTCTTTTGTTGTAATTGCTGTATGATACTGTCATAAGGAGATCTGCAGGTAAACAAGGAATGCTCAACTGGAGATTTGGGTTGTAAGAAGTGACTGGGATTTTTTGGGTTGCTGGCAATCACCTTGTGCATCTGTCCTGTTTATTCAAATATTTTTGGCCACTATTGGGGCTGTTCTTCCTCGTAGCACTGCCTTCCCCCACAGCTAGCCTTTGTGAAAGACCACCCAGTGATGTCAAAACTTGTATTATTTATTCTGAAAGACTTAAAATTTTATTGTGTTACTGGCCAGTCAAAACCACTAGTGTTTTGTCTTGTCAAACTTCCATTACTGCTCTGGAAATCCTTCAGATGAGGCTGTGGGCCAGAGCTCTGAGAAAACCTGCAGGAGCCAGCTGTCCTGAGAAGATCCAGTTGAACATCTGGGCTACGGTGGCTGCTGTGATGTGACAAAACTGGCCTGGTGGGGAGCTGATCTTTGATTTCTATGTCTGCATAGGAACACAGTAGGGGACAGATGGAGGAAAGTTGGCCACAGCAAAGTGGCCTGAGCCAAATATTTTGTGTGGCATTAAGGACCTGAAGTGCTTCCATATAGTGACACAAGCGCAATTGTTAAAAAGTGCAGGCAAAAATTGAAGGGAAAAAACTAAAGCGATGAATCAATTGAAGCCTGTGTTCTGCCTCGAACATTATGTTTGCCTCGCTGTGCTCCATGGCAGGCAAATAATGGGTATGTCTGCGCTATGTTTTTGGAAGCAGAGAAGATAAATTTGAGGTAAGCAAGAAAATACTTTCTTTCTGTATTTACATGTCACTTCTGGGAGTCTATTGGTATTCATCCTTCATCCTATGAAAAAGTAATGTTTTCCTTGGAAACCTGTGAGGACATTAATATTGTGTACAGAACTGGATCTGCTGCGGAGGGTGCCCATTTCCTCTGGGAAACACTTGCTTGCTCCAGCATCCCATTTCACGTTCTTTCTGCAGCAAAGAAAGAAATTGCTTCAAAATTCTAGTGAATGTAGGCATGGTAGTTGAACTGTCTTTAAAAGTTCTTAGCTTCCTAGGTGTTTCTTTGCACAACTCTGTATGATCTCAGTCAAGTTTTCTTTCCTACCCCTTGGTTTTTTGAGCTTGAAGCACTTCTCGTCAGGTTCTCCCTGGTTACAGTAAAGTTAATGGATAGATCACAACTAGGAACACGTGTCCAAGCTTTGCTGGACAAGGTCTAAGCAAAGCTTGTCAGGAATCTTATAAAAATCCTCGAAGTTGTCATGTAAATTAAAAACCAAAACAAACACCCCAAAAAAACCCGAACCAACTAACCAAAAAAGCCCACCACGCTTAAACCTTTCCTTCAGCCTTCCTTTCCTTAAGGAGACATCTCATTGCCTATCCCTCTCTGTGTCACAGCATCCACTAGTGGTTGCAGTGGGTAAAAACTTCGTTCTCTGCTATCTGGAAAGAGAAGTACAAGGGAAACAGGCAAATCATTTTTCTTTGTAGTCTCATCACATTTCCAAGATCATATCTGCTTCTTTTTTTTCTAATGGTCCTGTACAGAAAACTTTCATGATTGTGTTTTTCAGGCACTAACTATTGGTTTAACAGAAATCTTCACAGGATATCATATTCCTGAAATATATATTTTTACCCATATCTATATAACAACATTAATTTTTAAAAAGTTTGGATGTTCATCTTATCAGAGAACTGCTTGAAATAAAGTAAAAAGAATAAAAGATTCAAGCTCAAAATACAGAACACTTTTTGTAGAATGTGGCACAAAGAAGGATATCAATGTTTGAAGTGATTTTAGCTTTCCTGCACTCTTTGTGTGTCTTTAGCATTCTCTGCTCTCTCTAATCTCCACTGTATCATTCAGTTCTTTTAATCTTAATTCTTTGTGCTGCACTTTGAGCATCAAAAAGCACATTCGATACCCAAAAAAGCCTTCACTCTCAGACGTTTGCTCTTCAACAGAGTAGTTTTGATACACGGATAGAGAACAAGAAGAAAGAAGTGCAAACAGTGTAAGGAAAGTCAGGAGTGAAGAGAGAAGAAAGGGGCTCTAATGAGAAAGACGGTGAAGGTACAGTGACTGCCTTGTAAGAAAAAGATAAAAGTCCATGTACACACTGAAATAACGCTGTATTTGTTATTCTATGAAACTCATGAAGCATTTAATGGCGAGCAGTGGTCCTGGAGCTCTCCTAGGCCCACCCAAAGGGTTTCAATTTTGACTTGACTGCCACCTGAGGAAGCAAAAAATTTGCTCAGGCTTGGGCAAAACTCTGAAAAGTGTGAACAACGCCTTCGACAACCTGATGTGAGGGCAAGTAAAACTCTACATCTAAACCTGACCACAGCCCTGGTCCTTGTCAGAGCTTTGCTCTGGAATGATGGCCAATGACTTAAGTCACCTTTCAGTTCCCTCAATCTGGTTATTCTCTAACTTAAATTTGGGTAGTTTTTAACATCCTCTGTCTTATGTACAACTCCTCGTAACTGAGCGAGTCTCCCAGCATTAGGGGAGCAACTAGTCTTTGGCTGAACATCTTCTCATGTAGTTTCTGAGATAGACCCATGCTGGTGCGCTCTAGAGATTTTTCAGCAAAATAATGCCCTAAACCAGCTTTGTTATCTCTGAGGCTGTTAACATTTCCATAGCTGTACACAGTGCAGGTGTCTGACTGCAAGCCCGATGTGAGGCGGAGTCGTACACCTCCAGAGCAGGATAATGGCTCTGTGAGTCTTGCCTCACAATCGAGTGTTCAAACATAAGCCCTTCTTTTGCTGATCTAATAACTGAAACACAGTGGGTAGTCTCTTTCAGTACTTCTACCTTTAAGGACAAGACAGCTTTCTTGCAACTAATCTTTTATAGATGACGGACGTGAAATTAAGCGCTTAGGAAACTTTTAGGAGCCTAATTACGGTCCACAGAAAAGGTGTATCATCTGGATTATGACGCTGATTGTGTTAGTGTCACAAGGAGAAAATAGGAATTGAGGGAACTGTAATTTAATTGTACTTTTTATTATGTGGAAGGGTCGTTAAAGAAGCCTTACAAAAGTCATAAAAACTGTCAAAACCATTCCAGAAGATTTCCTTTTTAAAATTGGAAAAGGGAGCAAGATATGGAGAAAAAGCTAGTGAAGCTTTCTTTTTGTCTGAGCTTGCTATCTGCAGATGAATGTTTTACTTTTAATTCTCAATCAATGTTCAACCCTAAGTGTAATAGCAAGAGGAAAAGAGGGGAGAAACAGAAGATACGTCTTCTGACAAAAGGCCACTAGGTGTGGTGGTGGGGTTTTCCCGTCACCTGGAGTGAGAATTGGTCCATAAACCAAAGGAGCTTTTAAGCCTTTGTATTAAAGTTGTTGCCAGATTTTTCCTTGCCAGGAAGAATAATGATACTGGGAAGGTATTGTAATAACGCACACGCTCTTTAGAGAAATAGCACAGAAAGCAAAAAGAACAGAAAAGCTTTTCCTCCTCCAGGAACAAAGAACAAACCTAAATTAAGAAACTACTAAAAAAAGGACCAGTCGGTTGATTCTCAGAGTCCGGGTGTTCCCTTGAGAGGGATTTCTTGGAGCAGGAAGGTTAGAACACCAGATGTAGAACAAGAATAAGTCGCAGCAGGAGAGACAACATTACTTCAGAAGGTGTTTGATCATGGTGGCTGCTTGTCTAGCATAAAATGCGGAGTGCCTGCAACTCCTGGTGATTTCAGTGGCAGCTGAAGGTACTTGGTGAGGCTTTCCAAAAAATGCTAAACATCATTCAAGGTGAGCAGCATGCTTTTAATACACTTTGGATTAGAGTGAAAGCTGAGACTCTTTACTTGGAAAAGGTCATATATGGAGTTGAGTGCTTTTTAATGTGTGACACTTGGTGGTATGTGCATGTTTGAGCACCTTGATGTCAGGCCCTAAAAGTTAACGCTACTTGCTTTTCCCAAGCGTAGCAAATAGATCGTTCTTGTTTGCGTGTCATCCTTCTGTTATGTACATCGAGACCGTTAGAAGTGCGTGATGTAGGTTTTGTAATAAAATTACGCCCAATACATATCCTCAGAGGGTTGAGTAAGGCAGTAATATTCTACAGAATTAAATTATTCTGTAAGGGCAGCCAGGAGTTGCTTCTCTTCTAAACACTCTGCTGTAAAATGCAAGAGTTTGTAGACGAGAATTCAATTTTAGCCAGGGCCTTTCAAAATTTACCAAAGCTTGAAGTCAACCCAAATCTAAATTCTCGGACTTCATGCATTTTAGTTAGCTCTACTAGCAGTGGCTAGCAATAGTGAGAATTGGAGGTGGAGGTTTGTATTTTTTAGCTATGATAGCAAAGACTTTGTTGAAATACCCCATGCAGTGTAAATAAACTTCACAAAATTATCTAGAAAAGACAAGCATATAAACATTCTAATTCAGAAAGTCAAGAAAGGGTGTGGTTCTACGATTTATGTTGATTCTTCAAGTGGAATATCAACTTGAATATTAATCTGCTCAAAAACTCTAGGTGTATTCAGATAGTAACCAAACTTTTTTTGAGAAATAAGGTACTGTTTATGTGTTAATAAAAGCAAGGACTAAGTGAAAAGTCCTTTAATATTTTTTTTCCCTGCTGATCTTCAAAATACAACAGGAAAGATTATCCTGCTGAAAGCTTCAACCTGTTCTACGAAGAAGAATGATCATGCTGTTACCTACCTTCTAACACGCTCCATTCCTTCACATTTCTGCTTTTGTTCACAGAACAAAAAGAAAATTGCAAGTTGATTCATGAAGGGCTGGTTTTTCTGTCCATGAGCAGCCCTGTTTTAATTGACTGCAGTGGGATTCCTCTTAGTACCAGAGAAGGCTTTGTGTGTGCAAAGGAAACGATTCAAGAAGGGGAAAAGTTATTCTTTGCGCATTTGACTATATGCTGTGTTGCAGTACTTTCCTCTGTCAACAGCTGGTAAAAAGTATTTTAGGAAGAAATATTTGAAATGAGTTACTTCAGCATGTTAACTCTAGTGGGGGTAAATAAAAAGATGCTCTAGGGAGTATGGATCGGGCCTTTCCCTTGCTGTATGACCTTCCAGATGATAATGTCCAACAACTGGGTGACAGAATAACAGACTAAACAAAGATGTTGTGATACAGAGAGATCCCACAGGATTTTCTAGAAATATTCTTGGACATGGATTCTCTGTAACTAATATTAGCTGTTCATAGATGGTCCAAAATGTGCATTAAACTTTTGGATATTGCTTTTACTATCCAGAAAGTCCTCCTTCCTCTCGCTGTTCAGTATTCCACTGTGCCTGAAACAAAGCAGGCTGGCAGCAGATGGTACCAAAAGAAAAGGCAAAGGGCCATGTGTTTCAAAGGAAGCTTCCCTACTTTTCAGTCTGGGAATATGTAGAAAGGTGTTGGAAACTATAGCTCAAGACAATGAGTAGCATGATTTTGCTCTCTGTGCAATCCCTCCTGAGTGTCAGAATGTGGACTTGAGGCATGTTTTCATTGTGGGCTCTCAAATATGCAAAATAACCCTGTTATGGATCAAATTGACGATGAAGAAGCTGAAGTGCTTTTACTGGCACACAAAACCTTCTTAGCTGTCTAAGCTGGCTGTAGTGAAATGGTTGCTGTTGTTTTATACACCTATACACATACACCTATAGGATATCCAGATTTGAGTTTTAGAAAATAATATTCAAAGCAGGCAAGTAGCCAGCAAACGCAGTCCAGAGAATAAAATAAAATTATGTTAAAAGTTGAACATACTAAGGGTAGGTCAAGAAGTAAATCATACTTACGGTCTACAAGACGCTAGTTAACTCTCTTTTTTGCCCGTATCCGTAGGCCCCTCCAAACAGATTCCCAAGATACCTTGTGGCTCCGAGCAGAACTTGTTGGTGAAGTATTTAGGAGGAGTTCCCAAAGCGTGGCCTGTGGGGCCAGGTGTGACTAACAGCACTTTTGCATGTTGCTAACAAAGGAACCTTTCTCATTCTGCTGTTGAATAGAACAGGCATTACATTGCAGATGAATTGTATCTAACCCAGTCAGTGCAGTCTTCCGTGAACAAAATGTAATATATTTATTGTGAACCTGACGCTATCAGGTAAGTGGGTGTTCTTTAAAGTAACGTGTGGCTTCCTGTTCTGCACCGCGTACTTACGCCATGTACTCGCTCTGTGCCTTCAGAAGGCGTTTCCCTCTTTCTGAAAAATGCCCTGCATATAACGATCTACATTATCACAGGCCTTGAGGTCCCTTAATTTCTACTTCTGATTAAACAGAAGGAAAAAAGCATTGCACAGTTGATGTCCTAAGTACAGATAAGTTTAAGATGTTTTAGAACAATTTAAATATTAGCAGCTCACGGACAGTAGGTTTTGTCAGACCTATCCAAGCTGATTTTGATGACGGTTCTCAGTATTCCAGGGAAATACTGTATTTATACATGATTAATCTTATTGGCTTAAATATCAGAATGAATTTTTAGATGCTTTGGTTGGGGATATAGAATACTTTCTTTGCACGTTTAATAAGAATCTGCAGATCTAGATCAAAAGCCTCTGTTCAGATACTCGCATTTCTTAGGGAACAAGTAAAAAAAGACAGTGGCTTTTTCAATAACTTGACCAGATGCATTGTACTCATGTGAAGTCTGTTTTCCCCAACTACGAGCTCGCTGAGGTGGTTATATTTAGCTGATGGTAGACTGTTTGTTCTTAAGGGTTTTTTCTTCCCACCCCGCCTTGTTGTGTAGGCTCTTGGTACAAGATTGAACATGACTGTTTTATAGTGGTTTAACAAGTTAGCGCTTGCCAGCTGAGCTTCTATCAGTGATTTTGCAAGTGCTGTTAGCTCTACCTCACTGAGCAATAAAATGCATTCACCTAAGCCATCCATGGCGGTGCCAAAGTGAATGTATTTCACCTCACAGTTGCAATGGGCAAGTACTGGCCATGTGTTTAGCGAGGGCAGCTCAGCAGGCAGAGGACAATCGTGTTGAATCCCGTGCCTCTGCCCCAGCTTTGCTAGACTGCAGTTGCTTGAATTTTGGAGGAAAAAAAAAAAAGTGTTTTCTCTTTGGAAATTAGCATTTTTTCTTTTAACTCTGAAACTGGAGTGATGAGAAATCCAGATGCAGTTGCTATAAGAATGTAGGCAGCTGGCATCTGGGATCTGACACCAACAACTATGTTCCATATGGCCCAGTTTTAACAGTAGAGAATTTTAACAAGTGAAAAGGACAAACAATCCATCAAGCCTAAGTACTGTTCGTTTCTTATTTTTTAAGGAAAGCAATTTGTACTGCATTAAGACACGTTGTTGTCTGCAGTGACTTGTCTTCAGGACTATTTCTTCTAGCCTGAATTAGAGAAGAGACAAAGGTATGGTTTTCTTTGCAAAACATTAAAAATTTTGCTGGAATGACAAGTTTGAATGTGTCTTGAAGATTTTCCTATCTTATGATAGAATACACAAATTAACCCCGCAGTGGAATAAGGCTGACTGGGGCTATGACAGCTTCAGCACAACCACCGAGATACTAGTAGAGGACAAACACCATGGGAAGGAGCTTGCTGATAGCACTGTCCAAGCTAGATTTTTTTCCATACCTCTCTGAAGCAGACACAACACGCTACCAGGCGGCCATCCTTAGTGTGGATGTTCCTTCTTACTGTAAATGCTTATGGTGGTAAATACTTCCATCCATGAGCCTTGCTGCACTCCTCTGCAGATTGCAACTGCTCTGAATTGGTGCTATGAGAAACCAATTGTTCTTATTACCAAACCTGAGAAAGGGTTGAGCCGCCTGGGGAGTGGTACCGGTCGTGGTATACATTTTATCCTGGGTGTGAAAGTCTGAATGGGTTGGCAATAGGGTGCAGCTTCATCAGCTCTCTTTCAGTGGGGGAATTCCCAGACAGGTGGAAAAAAAAAGTGAGTTCAACACATACATCTTCTTTTGCATCCCAAGAATAGAGTAATTAGTTGCAGAAGACATAATGCATCCCTTTTCTGCTTATACAAGTTGATAGATGAATATGAGTGATATGAAAACTAATTTTTCCAGTTTCGATGTCTTCCTGTGTTGGTGTCTCATTATTTTACAGTTGTGACATTGGCCTTTCGAAGCTCTTTAAGGTCAAAACCCGCTATTCTTAGAGCAGTTATATAGCTGAGCACTTTATAGGAGATGAATTAATTAAATCGCAGATGATCTGAGGAAAATAGTGTGTCTGCGTAGGTAACATTTGCATTACTCTTCTCTGTAAGAAAATATTTGGACAGTGAATTTTGGAGGCAATGTAGTGAGGCCTTTGGTTTCCTGAGTACCTGGTGACCAGGGAGTAGTTGTTTTTCAGACATCAAAGACTCTAATGAAAACTGCATTTTCTTTTTCTTGCTTGATCTGCAAAAAAAATCAGGGAAAGTAATGCATTTGAAATAGCAAATCTGTCCGGAGGCGATGTAGTCCATATCCCATCTTGCAAGTGTAGAATGTTTTTGAACAAGAGTGTGACTGTAACAGTTTTAGCTGATTGATGCCTAGCACTGTTCCAGCAGCTGTACTTACAAAAAATAGTTGGTACTGTAGGTAGGCTACTTCTTTCCATCCTGTATTTGAGGGAACTGCATGGATGGGAACCAGCAGGAGGTGGAAAGGTGTGTGACCATACAGTTCGTACCTACAAGCTACCATGAGAGTTTCCCCATACTGAAACAGAAATGGCTTGTAAGCATTGAAGTGGTACAAGCTTTAGGCTGGAGATACATGTGACTGCAGATAGATCCCTACAGTGCCATCCACGAAGAACTGTGTTCTCAGATGCCTGTTCACATTGAACAAAGTTGGAGCCCTACGCCTACCATGGAGGCAATTTGAGATTCTTTCCATATACCTCTGGGTACAAGCTTCTGAGAAACTTGGAAATGGGAAAATGAGAGAGGGGTAGTGCATAAGCTGCTCAAACGCAGATGAGCACCACTTCAAATCAGGAGTTAATGTACAGTGTTGTAAGGAGAAGGACTGTTGAAGGGCGTGTGCATGAGCAGTGTGTGAGGGGGATGTGCACCAGGCTTGAACAATTGGGCCCTGGTCTCTCTTGCAGAGTCAAAGACCTCCTTTGAAAGTACAAAGGAAAAAAAAAAAAGTATTTAAAGGAGAGAGAGGTGGGGTAGCTAGCTTCAATATCTGCTACCAAAAGCAATTCTGTGCTTTGGGAATCTGCAAAAACAACAAGTCGTCTGTAAATCTGTATATAGAGATAAAAGCTGGTGGGAAAAAAAACAACCTGGTTTTGTTTTACTTGCAATATATGCAGATATAGCACTGTAAATACAGGGCTTGGAATGAAGTGACAGTATGGGTAGGAAAAACCATGGAAACAGTGTACAGCTTGAGTAATATTAAACTTTGTGTCTCTATAGCATTCTAGTAGGAGGTGCTCTGAGGATTAAACTAAGCTGCTCTGATGGGGGCAATCCACCTTGCCCTCTCCTCAAAGTTTTTAAGTTTCTAATAGGAGCTGTTTGCATTTTTATCTGCAGCCTTCCTTCAACAGCTAATCTGTAACAAATAGATCACACAGAGGAGAAACATATAAGCAAAACTAGAGATTATAACTTTTCTATTACATTGTAATAAAAATAGCAGGTGTGAAGCGAAACATCCAGTAAAACTACAGGGAGACTGGAATTTGCTGTAAGTAAAAGATGACAAGTTATTTTGGTTGTCCCTCTGTACTCGGCATTGGTGAGGCCACACCTCAAGTACTGTGTTAGTTTTGAGCACCTCAGCACAAGAAAGACAAGGAGGTGCTGGAGAGAGCGCAGAGAAGGGCACCAAAGCTGGTGAAAGGTCTGGAGAATGTCTTTTGCAGAGCGACTGGGGGAACTGGGGCTATTTAGTCTTGAGGAAAGGAGGCTGAGGGGAGACCTTATTGCTCTCTGCAGCTGCCTGAGAGGACATTGTAGAGAGGTGGGTGCTGGTCTCTTCTCACAGGTAAGCAATGATAGAACAAGAGGGAATGGGCTCAAGCTGCCCCAGGGTAGGTTTAGGCTTGACATCAGGAAATATTTTTTTCTCTGAAAGGGTTGTCAGGCATTGGAATAGGCTGCCCAGGGGGGTGGTGGTGTCACCATCCCTTATTATGTTTAAAGGTTGTTGAGGTGTGATGCTTGGAGATATGGTTTAGGGGTGTACTTGGTACAGTAGGGTTGATGGTTGTACGTGATGATTCCAAAGGTCTTTTCCAACCTGAGTAATTCTGTATTTCTCTCCCTGTCCCAGCTTAGGTGTTCCTTTCTCTTTAAAAACAAAACAAAACACACACACACACACACACAAAAAGCTCAAGACCCCACAAAATGTCCCGGACTGTGAAACCCCTTGTCTCTTTCAACCTTTCCTAAGCCAAAAAGTACAAATTCATTCTGGAAAATTGTCAGTAATGTTATTAAATTTAAAAATTCATAAGTTGTTATTTGTATGTATGAGCTGTCATCGCTTGAGCTCTTCTAACTGTTTTTCAGAAGAAACAGCTATTCTTATGGGCATTCCTGTATCCATGTAGATCTCTACTGGTATGTTAAGTTAACTAACAGTGAGACATGCTGTATGATGCAAATATCTACTAAGTCGACAGATGGAAAAAATAGTTTGAAGTTCTTAAATTAACTGGCCTCTTTTCAATGTCAATACCACAAAGAAAGCATTATTCTACAAGAGAATATATTTTCTGCAATTTACAATAACTGAGTAATGATGTGGTAAAGATGCAATTAGATCTAATTTGCTTATGTAAGTGAGCTGAATAAAAAAGATCAATATTCAATCTACACCTAGTGTGAAAAACAATTAGTTTAATTGACAAAAACCTTCTGCTTCAGCTAATTACATAAAAATGACCTAATACTCATGCAAATTAGGATTATTAATAGTGCATGAGTATTTTAATTACATAAATCATCTTTACCTGTTAACCGGTATTCTCTCTGTTAACGTAGGGATTTAATTTTCAGGGAAATTTCATTTATCCTTGTTTTCACAAAGTTCTCTGTTGCTTTTAAATTACACACTAAGCTGTTTCTCTCGGGGTCTCAATCTAGGCTGAGATCCTGTGGAAACAATGGAACATCAAATCTCATTGTTCTGACTATCCAACTAATTCCCATTCAACAAATGTGCAAATGTGATGTCATACTGGTGCTTGGTGTGGCTGATACGGACACAGACATAGAGGCTAGATGCTACACAGATAATTTATCACTTTTCCCAGAGCGGACAGTGATGGGAAGGGGGACAGGACTCCTTCATAGGTGGTTCGGAGCACACAAATTAGGTTTCTGTTCTGAATCATCTTTGAAGGAAACTCTTGCTCCGTCTTCAGTCAATGGAGAGATGTCTTAATTTATGATTTTTATCTATAATTAGGCTGTGCTGTGTTCCCGGTAGCACAGTTGAATGTAGAGACTGCAGCTTTAAATTATTTTCTAATTATAAAGATAACTGCCACGCATTACCTGGCTGCATGGTGTCTTGATGACACGTGGGCACAATCTTGCACCAGTGACAGGACGATCAGTATCAAGGCAACGTCTTCTTTAGACTTTTTGGCCTGTCAAGTCAGTAGGGAACAAGCCTCCCAGCCCAGCTCTTCCGTCACACGAGGGGTAGTTTATGCAGTACACAAACAGCATTCCTCATCCAGGAATGCTGCCTCAGGAGTGGCGTCCAGGCTGCACACTGCGCTGCTGAAAGACACCCACATCCTTTTGAAAGAGCGGTGCTGCCATGGAACCCACCAAGCTGTTGTGGCAGAGGTTGCTTAACCAAGTCCTCCTCCTAGCTCAGCTGCTTGCCAGTTTTCTAGTGCAGAGAAAGAGTCTTCACGTCTTCTGGCAATATAAAGTAGGGCTGTGGAGTCCCCAGCGGTTACCCTGTGGAGGCAGCTGGGTATCAAGGCCTCCATCATCAGCTGAGGAACTCATCAACTGATCATAGCAAACTTCCAGTTTCATGAGTGAAGGTTAGGGCAGTCCTTAGGCTCAGCATGTGACTGACTTGTTCCATCCATTTTCCTTCCTCCGTCTTCACGTGGGTGAGAGGTAACCACAGACTGCCACGCTAACGGCAGAGCGAAGTAAAGGCAATTGGGCTCTGGGGGACGCTGCCTTTGCTATTAGGTAAAAGCTGTTGTCCCTCACACTGTTGTCCCTTGTGTGTTTGGTGCTTACAGCACGGTTTAGATTAGGAAGCAGGGCAATTCTGAGGGCAAGATAAGTGATGATTTAACCTTTTATAGGAGCCATTCATCAGTCCAGCGAGAATTGGAAAAATTAGTGCTGCTCTAAGCCCTTCACAATCCCTACTAAATGTCACTGTTGTGAGCAATGGATGCTGTAAAACATGCGAAGTTTGGGTAGGGGATTGATTAAATCTCTGTATAGAAATAGCGCTCTCGGTGACCCTTGAAGTTGAGACTTTCCTTGGGTTATAAAGGGGTTTAGATTAAGTCCCAGTCTCTGACTCTCACCTTACCTTCCAGTTTCATGGACACGTTCTATACATGCCAGTAAATGATGCAAATAGAGGGCAGTGCAATCCTTTTGGTCATGACACAGACAGATCTTGACACTTATAGATATGTGAGAGCAGAGATATATCTTAAATTTTGTTACTATTTTACAGCCCCTTCTCCCTGCAGTTCGTAAGTACAGGCAATCTATCCTCTGAATAGGAGGCTTCATAAAACCTGTTTAACCCTTCCCGAACTACCATCATGCATTGATCCATAATATGCTACTCCACATAGACTTCAGGACTCAGAACTCTCCCAATCTTGCAATCCAGGAGTATACTTTTATTTTAATAGGCCTGAATGTAATTTAATAGATTTTTACCCTGCAGAGAACAAAATCCTCTGCAGAACAGTTGGTATTTTCTGGCTTTCAGCACTGTATGGTAATGTAAATGTCAGGACAGCATAAGGTAATAATTATAAAATCATATTTTGCTGCTTAAAAGAACCAAAAGGTTTCTAAAAAGTAAATAAAACCTGTCTTTTACACTGTAAGCTCCCTCAGCCAGTGGCTCTATTTTCATACGTTTGTGGACAGTATTTAGTGCTGTCTGAATGCAAATACTGTTTACTATAGTAATAAAAGCTGTTTACTAGTTCTCTTTTTCTAAAAACTTTTAGTGTTCACTACCTACAGCGCTTCAGATACCTAGCAGGACAAAAGAAGAATCTTTGGATGCAACGTCTGGCTCATCTTCATAAGAATATGCCAGGTTAGTTAAGTCACTCTTGACTCTAGAAGACAGGCTAAGCCAGATGAGCATGCCTCTGTCTTGCAGTGGAGTGAATGTTGGTTACAACCTTTTAGCCTTTTATTGAAGACCAGCAGCATTACATATAGCTTAATATCTCAGAAAAAAAACTCCAAAAATTGTAATTCTCTTCCAGTACAGTGAATTTTGTCTGCTTTTTTAGACTAAGAAATACAGGTAGAAATGTTAGGTGAAATATAGGAGGTCACAGAAATCAAGCAAATGTGGTCTTTGAGTCCTAGTTCTCATAGTTTATCCGCTAGAGTATGCTGACTGCCTCTCATTCTCTCTGCCGTAAGAATGAAACTAGGGCTATCCCAGCAGGGTTAGGCAGAGTCAACGTTGGAGCAGAAACTAGTTATCACCATTCACTATACATTTTGGTAATCATAAGTAGGTGAAAGGATCTTCACTTGTATTTCTACTCCTCATTCTTCTTCTTTGTCACTTAAAAATGTTTTATTTAAGGCAATCCTGCTTTTCTGCATAATACATCGTTAGTATGCGGTGGAGATTTTGAGCATATTCCCACGAATTATATGAAGGCGTTAAGCATGAATCTTCACAATGCCCAAGTGCGCTTTACAACAGCTCCAGTGACACTGTGAGCTGTGTTATGTTTTTGTTCTGAAGGGGTGTTCCTCAGAGAGGAGGTAGAAAGTTATGGGCTGTCAAAAAGTCTTGATGTGTTTCTAGCCGTAAGTTTCACACTTGGAAAAACAGAGCAAGGTGTTTGCAGCAGATGCTGTGACCTTGGGCTGGCGTAGGGATGTGCAGGTATACCAAGAAGGACTAGCATGATGGCAGGACTCCCGGGTTCTGTAGATTAGTTGCCACAAGGAGATAAGCAAAATAATGCTAGAGAGGTGTCTTACCAATTTTTACCTACTGCACTGAATGCTCAGCGTGTTAACTGCTGCTCAGCAAGCTGTGATACCATTTCAGGCATGCTGTTTAATTCCTCCTCCT
The DNA here is from genome assembly GCF_034619465.1 of Leptosomus discolor. Lineage (NCBI taxonomy): Eukaryota > Metazoa > Chordata > Aves > Leptosomiformes > Leptosomidae > Leptosomus > Leptosomus discolor. Next base: position 3,575,584 of record NC_141399.1, read on the forward strand.
GTTTATGGTAAATAACTTTCCTATACCCGCCAGTCTCGCAAATATTTACATACTTTGAAATAAATTGAATGATTCCCTTGTCAGTCTTATGTGGAGTTGTGACCTAATGTACCACCACGCAGGGCTGTCTCTGGGGAGGCTGCATTTGTCTAATGAGTCTAAACAGAGTTGCTCAGCTGCTTTGCAGGCTCCAAACTCTGAAAACTCCCAGCTTTTCTTTCCACTGGGATTGTAAAGGTCTTTTCTCCACCTGGTTTGGAGCCATGCAGCATTTTGTGGGTCAAAGCTAATGCTCTGTGGATTGCTCAAAGCTAAACACATGCCCAATTGATGGGGCGGAGGCATGTGTCATGCTTTTCCAAAGATATCTAATCGAAATTGGAACATACAGACCAATAATATCTGCTCTACAACCATTACTAACTCCTCTGTATTTTGATTCTTCAATGCAGGCGTCTCCAAAACATCTTTAACAACCTTACCCAGGGACTCTTGTGTCACTGGAAGTTGTACTGGTGGGAAAACAAGAGAAACTCTAAAGTATGTTTTTTGGATTTTGCCTCACTTAGGCGAGGGACGGGCAGCAGTGGATTGCTCGCTGCTATTTGGACGTTACTGGAGGAGCTGTGCCTTGAACAAAAACCACCACTCATCATTGGTGATTATTAAATATATGGTGATATATGGTAGTCGCTAAAAATACCATAAAGCTCTTCACAAGTGCTACATCCAAGGGCTCGTCCAGAGTCTGAGCCAGGAATACCCTGATTATCTCCCCAGCACTAAATATATTCCCTCAGCAGTTTCAAAAGTCAAATATTCAAGTATCTTGTACCCAGAGATGGTTTCTGAGGCACGGCATTTAGTCTCAAGGCTAGGGATGAACCTCTGCAGACACACTGGATGATGAAGTCTGGTCATCTGAAGCTAGCGTAGCTGGAAGTAGCTGGTATCCACCGTAACAGCAGCTCCACGTTGTGTAGGACTTCGCTAGCTGTGAAGTGAGCTGGGTGTTGTATAAAGTAAATCCTGTGAAGTTAAAGGTAGCTGCAGAGAACCAACAGTGTCAAGTACTTCGCTGCGGTTAAAAACCAGTAATGCTGAGTCGCCTGCAATTTGTGCCACTTCGTCCGACAGAATGAAAAATATAATTTTTAACTCTCTCCCAACTTTTGCTCATGTTTTTAATTCTAAATATAGCTTTTGTGCTTGATTGCTATATGTGCGCTTTCAAGTTGTGTGAAGTTGTAACGTAAGTGGAGGAGCCTTTAACCCTGTGGGTTGAACCCCCTGAACTGATGATGTACACAGAAACACTACAAAATGCAAAGCACCCTGAATTTAAAGGCATAAACAGTATTTGCAGTCATTGTGCTGAGAAAGTTAACAGAAGATTTTGGCCAAGGACAGAATAACTGTCTCTCCAAACAAAGTCAAAGGCATTCTGAAAGTACGTGTGTGGGGAGAGAGTTTGTGCATATGGGGAGGGGGTGGCCTTTTAAATGACTTTTGCAGCCTGCAAAAAGTAAATCGAATTTAATGCCACTTCTTTTTGATTGGGAGCTGTTGCTTGCATCTTATGGCTGTAAATAAGAACAGATGTGTTGTTACTCATAACAGTTTTGATTAGGGTTTTCCCAAACATGTTTGTGGGTATGTTGGTCTTTAGAAAACACTATTTTTCTCTCAAGTCAAGAATTGTCGGATCTGTGTACTTCCTTCCACACCACCAAAATGGAGAAATGTAGATTCAATGATCATTTAAAATAATTTAAAAAGAAAACGAAATTGTTCATAAATACATTAGTCAAAAAAAAAAAAAAGCTTGGGTGCAGGTCAAAGTAACACTGAATTACTCATTAAAAAGTTATTTTATCGATGGAGAGTGTTAACATCTGAATAGTAAGTTCTATCCGAGTTCAAATTATTTGTCATTGGTGACAAATACAGCACAAGCACCCTTAAAAATACCAGGTGACTGTTTTAGGAAAATACTATTTATTAATAATAAAATCAGAGCATTCAGGGACAGTATTCTAGTCTATATTTTTTTGCAGAAATCATTCCCAAGCGTAAGCAGAATTTCTTTCATCTGAAATGCACATGTGCTAAGTACCAAGAAAAACCCCCTGGCTTTCTGGTATGTTTTGACAACTTATTCCTCAGTCATTTTCAGATGAAAATGCATGCTTTACCGCTTATTGTATTTAGCAGCAGCACGCTAGCTTGCTTAACTGCCTGAGTTGTTCTCTAAATTCAGCCCGGTATATGTTAATAAAGGGACTGTGTAGATGAGGATTCATCAAGTCTCCTGACTTGAACAAGTTTCTCTGGCCTCCAGACGAGAGGGAGGCCAGCTCTCATTTGTTCTTGTGACTAGCTGAAATTTCATGGTTGTGCTGATGAGGTACTGAAGAGCCACAGCTGCCAAAGTGCTCACCCAGCAATTTTTATTTCAGCATTTGGGAACTAGTGATCTATTTTTATCCCAAGAGTTGTCAGTGTTTAAAAACCAGAGCGATTATGTGTGCAAGCTATAGCAGGTGGATGCAGGTGTCTATAATGGTCAGTAAGAAAAAAAATCAAAATTTGGCCACAGTGAGTCTGAGAAAGTCACGCTCTGGACAGGCCCCCTGAAGCTTAATAAACACACTTTAGAGGGTGACTGAAATAGTATTAACTGTGCAGCAGAGTGGCATTTTTTGGAGTAAAAGCAAGTACTAGTGAAGAGCCATTAGGCACTCGAGAGAAGAGTTTGAGAGATGCTTTTCAGAGAAATCTGGTACTGAGCCAGGGGTAACACATCGCAGCGAGGGATCTAGTGCTTTCGGCTGTGCCTGTCGCAGGTCAGACCTGGGAGGAAGGTTTGGGGAGTGTACGCTGTCCTCTACTTCTGAGTAAGTGGTGGTTTACAGAATTGGAGAAGATGACAGGAAAATAAATTCGTAATAATTCTACAGTTAAAGCATTGGCAAAAACTGACGGAAAAGGGTACTTCGGTGTGGTGGTTGTGGTGTTTTTTGTTGATGGTAGTGGTATTTTAAAGTAAAATCAACATAGCCCTGCCCTCCCTGTTAAAATGAACTGTCTCCTCATCTTTAAGAGCAGCCATTCTTAATTTATAGTTTAGCTCTTCGGTGCTCTGTTGGGTGAGTAAATTGCGAAATAACCAAAACTCAGACTTGTTTACTTAAAACTTTTAATTCAGGCCAGATTCTCACTCACCATAAAATATGAGCTGAAAGGTGCCATGGTGCTGTGTACTGCGTACCCGGTTTTCCCAACTTATCCTCCAAGGTCAGATTTGGCCCTTTGGGACGTCATGGAATCTTTTGAGAACAGTTGATAATATATTATTAGTAAAAATAGTAATATTTAAGAAAAAAATACTTCAGAACTTCCTTTTTTCGTTTTCAATATTTTGCTTGGAGAACGCAAAGTTTAAGATAAGAGACAGTAGAGACTGAAAGACACCGTTTCCATGAGCAGACCATCTTAACGAGTACGTGCTGATACTCTTTGCAGAGATTGGTTCACGCATTACGCTCTCGTTTCTTAGCTCCTCAACACTTTTTTGAAACGCTCTTCCCTCTGTCTCTCCTTCCCTCCTCTTTCCATGAACGTTTGCACTGAATTCAAACCTTGCAGACTGCAGTGAGCTTTCCTTGTGTGTATAAGCATGCAGGTCACATCGGCCTTTCCACATCGTAGCACGTAGGGAAGGCACTGGTTAATGAGAATTGTCGAAGTGAGAAAAGAGAATGTTGTTGCGAGCAAATTCCAGAGGCACACTGATTAGAAAGGACTGGAGTCCTTTGTATGTACTTGCAGGCCGGTAAATGGTGAATACAAGCTTGTAAACTCGCTACACAGATTATTGTTTTACAGTCGGCCTTTTTCCTGCAGATAAATTGGACAACTTTCCGCATGATGTGCGTATTTGTACTGTTCCACCACCATGTTTGCCCTTGTGCGTGTTCAGGCTGGTAACAGACCCTTGATGAGAGGAGACGATATCAGCCTTTTCCACTTGGGATAAGTCAAGAGCACCTTGAGAGCGCTTGGACTAATGTTTGCTGGAGACTAGTTTACATCACCACTGCTCACGTGAATGCACCTGAGCTAGAGCTGCATCACAAAGCGATGGGAGCGTTTCAATACGTGTAATGCTGGGGGCAGGGGAGGAAAAAAAAAGGAAAATTCAGGTTGGTTTGTTTGCCAAGTAGTTCTGTTCGAAAGCAAAAAAAAGTAGCCTCAGTTTTTTCCTATATACTGTGTTTGCGTCTGATCTAGTGGAAGCTTAAGAAGAGCGTGAGCAGCCTGTAAATCAAGCACACCTATGGAGAGACACGTGCATTCATTAACTTTCCGTTGCAGCTATATGCTGGCATGGTCTGTTGGGCCGATTGGGGTTATGAATGTTGGTATTGTGCGTTGATAGTGTTTTGATGTGCTTTCTGCTGGCAAGCATGTCTGAAACGCCTCATGAGAAGTGAGTAATCTTGAGAGGAGAGTCCTTCATCTACTGTTTTACTACAATTTTACAGTGATAATCAGTGGTTTTACAATGGCTTTTGATCTACAGTATGTACACGTGTGCAGAGGTAGGTGAGTTTCTTCAGAAAAATTTTTAAACACATAGTTGATTTGAAGAAAACTTCTATGGGAACTCTTTCCATTCCCTTTCATAATAATCACCCCTAAAAATAGCAAGGAAATGTTTCTTAACACTTTTAAAATATAAAATATGGTTTACTTTTGGGATGTCTGTTTAGTAAAAAGTGAAAAGGAATTCTTCAAGATTCACATTTCAGATCTTTGTTTTCATCAGAATGTTTCTTTTTCATGGTAATGTGTTTTTGGTTTGTTTGGTTGGGTTTTTTTTTTAAACAAAAGAACCCAAATATCCCACATGTTTTCTTTTCAATTAATTTTATGTGCAAATCATTCAAATTCAGAAGCAATGGCTGTCATAAGAAAGAAAGCTTCTGGCAGCAGTCACCAAATAAAAGGCACAAATTTGTTTTAAATGGATACTTTTTAATGTGTATAGCTACCAGGATTTCACACTTCTATGAAAATTGATCTATTCTTTTGAAATCTACTGTTGATGTGACATGGGAACGTGTGATACAATTCCCTCTATCCAGGGGGAATTCTGCTTATACATCATAGTGTATTTCCAGAGGATTTTTGGTTTTCCTTAATTTTTATTACTGAACTGATTTGCATGAAAACAGGATCTTTGTTCCGTAGGGACTCATTGGACCCAGATGTTTGTTTTCTATGTGAAGTCATAATCCCATTTGTGACATTGCATTTGTTTGTTGCAAGATGGTGGCAATGATGACAACGGAAAGGATGGTGACTTTTGCAAGGGATAAGCACCTGCAACTGATAGATTCCAATAAAACAAAGACCTTGTTTCCGTGCTGATTTATTCTGTAATACGAAATTTTGTAAAGGGGTTGAGGCAAACAAAACCAGAACTAAGGAAATAGTTACGTAGAGACAAAAAAAAAAGCTAAGCTTTGCCTGCAAAAGGCCTGCTCTGCTGCTTGGCAGGTCCTTGGCCATTCCAGGGGAGCCCTCCCCAGCTCCTCATCACCTGATCCGCTTCTCCAGGCTTCCTGGTTCTAACATTGTCCTGCCTGGGGGAGTTTGTCTTTAAAGGCGTAGACTGTACCGGCGCCACGTTGTTTTGGGCTATATTCAGGCTCTTTCCCAATGTCTAGCTCAGTCTTTCTGGAGCTAAACCAGATCTGGGCAGGTTTTATGACTAAGTCCCCTTCCTGTTATTCTGGGTCTTGGTTTTCTTTGGCCAACATCTCTGATTCAGAAGATCTGATGTACAGAATTTTCTGCTAGCAATGCAGAGAAGTTAGTCTTGAACAGATTAAGACTTCAGGAGGTTTTCCCTGCTATTTATCTCAAGGGGCTTACAAGTAAAACTTTTCATTACTCCTCCAGACATGTCCCTGGGTAATTTAGACGTCTCTCTGAATAGTCCACCAGAATCAATGGTCAGCCTCGTTTTAAAGTAATTTTTCATCTTTATTCTTTTCTACTCTTTCTCTCTCTCTCTCTCTGTAACTAAACAGCTGATCCGTCCAACTAAATGACCAGTTTCTTGACTCTGGTCTCTTCCTCCCAGCTCTGATTGCAGTGTACAACTAGATTTTTATTATTTTTTTTAGAAAAACTAGTTTCCATTGTCTGGCATGCAACAACACTTCATTTTCCTGCTACCTTTTGCAGGAAATTCCTGGTTTGCTTAAGTCCTTTAACCTCTTCATTATCTACATACTAGATATATATAGAAATAAGTTTGTTCATGGATCCTTTTCAGGGGGTTTTGTGAGATATAGTATCTCAGTAAAACAAAAAAAAAAGACTGCAGATTCTTGAATGATTCCAACCTATACATTTTAAATTTTTTTTCCTCAATGCAGCAAGATTCCAGAATTAGTAAAAAATATGTGGTTATGCACCTTGAATTAATTTTTAGCCCTTAAATGTGTTTGCAGGAGCTGTTAGCCTAGACACAAGCTCATGTTCTGCGACCGTGCTAAAAGTTTATAGAGGCAGTCTATTTTAGTATCATTATGCAGAAGATAAGTCTTGGGCTGCATGGTATAATTTGTAATACTGGATATTTAATCTTTATTAGGTTTAATGATATCAAATATTCTGATTGTTTTAACAAGTTTGGTCAAACGTCGAATCTAGTTAGCACCATTTATCAATAAAATCTAAATTTTTTGCCTCCAGCTTTGGACTGCAATTTTACATGTGTGCATGTCTGTGTATAATATATAGAGATTCGTTGTTAGCTGTAAAAGAACAGAGACTAAGGCTTTAAAATATAAAATAAGAAATTGCACTTTACAGAAGGCTTGAGGGAATGTTAGAAACAAGGAGTATTTGTCACTTCCAAGCTAAAGCAAAGTGGTTATAAATACATTGTTCACATTAACATCACACTTTCTTTTGGGTAGACTGTGCATAAAGGCTTTAAAATAATTGAAATGAAGGAACGAAGTTGCCAAGAACAGTAAAATTACTGATTATAGGTAGAAAGGTAGTGCTTAGGGTCTAACAGAGTTTAGCTGATTGTCACCGTAGAAATAAGAAGGTCCTGCCCAAAGAGTGGTCTGACAGATAATTCAAGCTGTAGATAGATTATATTGTGTAAGCAAAACGAATAATGAAGTGCATGAAAATGTCATCTTAATTGCATATTTTTATAAGCATAACAGCCCAGGAGGAGGGTTTTTTATATATTTAGCCACTTCATAAAAATTTGGAATAATTGTAGCCAAAAAAAAAAAAAGCAGCGGTATGAATGGAATTAATGTTTGAAGAGCAGGACTGGTATAGTGGCAATGCTGGAGAAGTGGGTATCTCCAGAGAGGCTGGTTGGTGACTTAATGGTGGCGATTCATGTATTTGTACTTGGATATTGTCTCCCACCCAGAAAGAACTTCTGGGTTTAGCCCGAATAGCCTTTACCTTTTCACTCTGGGAGAAGGTGAGGTGATGACACGTGTTCAGCCTGACAGCTCTGACAGACTTTAAAGCATGTAGCACGTGTCCTAAAACACAGACCTGTTAGAAGGAGCAAAATGCGAATCGAGTAAATCCTGGCTTCGGCAGGCAGAACTAGTGCAGCTGTTCTGTCCTGCCAACTGCTGAAGCTGGACAAGAACAGTGTAGACAAAGCCTGCAAAGATCCTTTGACATGGTGGTGTGTCCTGTGCCGGGAAGTGATTGCACAGACATTCAGCTACTCTCTGCTGCTCCCTGACTATTTCAGTGTGTCTGTCCTTAAGAGGACAAGAGAGCTGTTCCCTGATAGAATGCACTGAAGAGGTAGCCACAAGTGGGAATGGGGAGGTGGAGGGAGGAAGAGCTTGCTTCTCTATGTCCAAATCATGACCACACCACATTTTGTCCTACGCTATTGTCCCTGAAACAGCTCATAATGTGCCTTAAAGATGGCTTTACAGTGCTGAATGAGCTGAAAAATAAACCTGTAAAGAGTGATAAAATATCGCCCACGATGCAGAAATGTGGAAAACGGAGGGCTGTGTGTTAGGAAAGACCCAGGTATCCTTGAAACTCTGTTTCTATAGTGGTGTAACTGCTGCTCTGGGCTGCACGCGTCCTACTTCAAACTGCAGCATCCCTTTGGCTCTTGCACAGAACCAATCAATTTCAGCACATCCTCAGCCTTTCACAACTTACAACACAAAAGTAAGTACGACTCTCTTAATCCTGAATCAGGTCCAAAATGATTAACATTTATTATGTAGCCACTTAATGGCTAGTGGCTATCCAGTCAAAGGAGATTTATATCTCCTTACAACAGCTTAATGTGTACTTATGCTCCCCCAGGGTCCCTTGTCCAGCTGAACGGCCAGAATGAACATGTTCAGTACTCTCTTACAGCAAACTGTAGACCCAGTGGCTACTTGCACATTTTTATCTGATATATCTTGTCAAGGATAATGCCAAACCAAGCTGTAACAGCAAATCTCATGCAGGGCCCTGCCTGCAAGAAACTTGTTTTCAGAGACTGTCCTGAACTGTCAGAACTGGTGACTTTGCTGTGTAGAGGATTGTGTGACACTGTGCTAGCACTTGGATACAAGATGAAGCATATCTCTGTCAAAAAAATTTGGCTTAGAGGGATTACCGAGCAGCACACTTGCTATTCTCATTTAGAGTTAGGAAATATTTAGCATGGTGCATATGACCTTCAGGTACCCTTGTGTGAAGCCCAGATTCTGAGGCACGAAGCATTTGCCCTGAAGAATCACATTGGTTTTGAGTGTACAGTTCACGAAACTGCTTTTATTTTATGCTAAGTATAATTTTACTATATTCTTGAGTATAAGTACAGACAATCCTACTGAGGTAATAGCTAAGCACCACAGCTACATAGCACGGCAAATAATGCAGTTAAAATGAGCGTCCTTAAAGAAACCAGCTGGAGCCAACAGTTACTTAAAGGCCTACCCTGAAAGTCCACAGTATTTATTTATTTTTTTCTGCTCTTTATGCTGAGGGAATAATCCTTGTTTATGATGGAAATGTTCTCCAGTCAATGCCTCTAACTTCTTCATGGATACGTAGCCACTCTGTCCTGGAAAATGGCCCAGTAAAAATCCAGGAAAAAAAAATCAAGCAGTAAATTTCAAGTTTGACAAAAACTGTTAGCCACAGTCTTGGCTATTGCACAGAAGACAGGAAAGGAATCTGCTACTTACATGGACAATTTATTCTTTCTGTTGTCTTTGGCTTCTGCAGGTTTGTGCTTTGACAATAGGAAAGGGTGAATCTAATCCTTCTGTAGTCTATATAAAGGAGCTGTGTATCATGTGGAATGACTTTGAAATCATTCCCTTGCCCTGATTCACCTGTCTCAGCAGATGAGGTGATTGCTCTTGCATTTAGATTGTTATCCAGAAGTGCTTATCTGGTCTTTGCATGCACTCCTGCGTGAAGTTGCCTAGTAAAATGTCTTGAAAAGCTTGCAGAAGTAATCTGTTCCATTGGATCTTGTCTGTAGTCAAGTTTCTTCTTGTAGGACCATTTGAACCCCAGGCCTTTTTAATTAGTGAAGTCTAATCAGCGGTACTCCAAGATCATCATGGCTCCCTTTGATTTCGTTCTTTACTGCCCCATGAAGAGAAGTGCCTTGAATTTTGCAGCAGTCAGGGAAAGCTATGGCAGTTTTACCTGCGACTTCGTTCTGGGAAGTAAACAGGTTCCCAAAAGCATCTACTCCTGCGCTGCCTGTAGCAGAGCTATTTTGATGTGAAGCATATATGACACAAAGTTGTATTAAAAAAGACAGTAGCTGTCCTGATTCCAAATGTAAGTAAATCTGTTGAGCCTCAGTGCTCAGAAAGTAGAGTCTACTTTGTGCCCATAATCAGCATGTTTCCAGGAGACTAGCAAATGTTTTATGATATTATTCACAACCGTTGCACCATCAGGAGCAGTCCTGCGTTTCAACTTAATTGAGCCACTGCTATGACACAGCCAAGGTTTTCAAGTGGTAAAATTGTAATTATAGAGAGTGCTTCTCTGGCACTTTCTATTGGATGGCTGCTTTCAAAATATTAAACCTTCCAAATACATCTGTGAGGAAGATTTTCCTGGGGAAACTTTAGATGCAGGGTTCCTACGCCAAGCTCCTGGCTCCTTAGGAGAGAGAACAGCATGTGTCATGTCTAGAAATAGCACATTCTATCCCGTTTCCTTGTGTATCCACTGAAGGGCCACCTCTTCCCTTCAAGGTAGGGAAGGGATGTGCACCAGGAGGTCAGAGAGAAGGCGGTACCCACGCTATTTCCAGCACAGGCCCTGTGATTGCTCTAGCCTACAGGGCAAAGTGAAAAACTTGCCATGTGCTCGTGTTTTCTTTCCTATAATAGGGCCTCAGGCAGCCAGTTATGGAATGTGGCATTTTTCTGAACCTTGATGCTAACAATGCACATGTAAGCAGGGAGTCTAACAATTGAGAGAGAACAGCACAGAGCTGGCAGCGATGTTGGAGCTGCAGTTAGTTATAGATTTGCAGCAGCTCCTAGGAAAGGTGTATTCAACGAAAGGTCACAATTTAAAGCTGTCAGGAGTCGATTCTGCAGAATCTATACCTCAGATGTAGCTTTCGGGGGAGAGGCAGAGTGGCCCAAGTGCCTGTTTGTGTCAGATAATATAGAACAAAAATTAAAATGAAAGCTTTACCATCCCCTTTTTTCTGCACTGAGCCAAAAGAACAGCGTTTAGATAGCGTGCAGGTTGGAAGAGTGTAGAGTAAGATAATGAAAATAGGGAAAAGGAGCAGCACATGTAACAAGGAATCTTCTTCTTTTGCTTTATCTTTTCCTGCTGGAGAACAAAACCATTGTGCAAGTTTTGATTTCCAGGGGTGCTGTGGAAACCACGTGAAATGAAACTCACTTTACCCAAGTTCCTCAGAGCATAGATACCATGAAGAGATATATTAAAACCAGCTGCCTACCTCTTTCCTCCCACATGACAGAAACCACTCGCTTTGGGTCCAAAAAAATACTCCGGTTTTTGTTGTTTTGGTCTGGATTTTTACGGTATTTTTTTTCCCCTTCTTTTACCTTCAGCCGTTGTGTGCTATGATGTTCCATTGTTGTGAAAAGCTCTGGGACGTCACCTGACACGCGCTACTCCTGGTGCTATATCAATGCAAATCATTGCTGGCTTTCCTTGCCTTTCATGCTAGGCAGTCTGGCATTATAATTGCTTGGTTCTAATATTTCCTGTCCCAAGGCTATCAATTTGTTTTCAATTTCTCCACCTGTTGGGTTGGCTCAGGTATCCCACAGGGTTTTGTCCTAGGCATCCACTACTTGAGTTAATTTATTATGCTCCCAGCTCTGGAACACAGACACCCTGAAGCATTTTTACAAACAGGGTTGTATTACAGGGTTGTTTTTGTTTTCCAGAGATTTTGGCAGGAATGCCGTTGAATTTTCTTCTTTATTTTCTCCCTGTAAGCCTTGTTGTGAAGCTGGTTGTTATTGCACTGCATAAATCTAAATTCTTTGACCAATTTTCTGGTCAATAGTGTGTTGTGTCACTGCATGCTGAGCAAATGGACAGGATGGGGAGGAGCACCTGAAGAAAAGTCTTTGCAGATGGTTGTTTCCACATAATTCGTCTGCCTTTCCTGTGGTTAACCTTGAAAATTACTTTGGAAGATGATGGAAAGAGAACAAGTTTTGCTTTCTGCCTCATGGATTTCGAAAGGCAGAACTTAGGCCAGGGGAAGGCACTGGAAAATAAGCCGGAATAGCACGGCTGAAAAGAGTAGGAGGAAAAAAAAGGTCTGTCCTCTTAGCCAAAGCTCAAGGCCTGTTGCTGTACTGTCTTAGTAGAGACTGGAATAAGAATAGTAGCAAAACCAGCATTGAATCACGTCTGTGCTAGGCATTTGAGGCTTTTTAGGAATGTATCCGTACACAAGTGTCCTAAAGGCTCATGTAACGGATCGTTGGCTCGGAAAGGCCTAACAACTAGAGATGAATAACATAGAGGCGTGAAAGCCACACACCATTCTTTCTACTGTGTGCTGTGTGCTGGCTGAGGCATGTTTACATTTCTATAGGATGTAAGATGTGCTTTGCATCTTTAAATGTAGTCTTCAGACAGCATTGACCGGGAGATGGACAGAAGCAGTTGCTATTACCGCTTGAACAGTTTAAAACATTCAGAACAGGGCCCCAAAACTTTCTTCTAAGCTCTGTGCAAGTACTCATACAAACCACCTAAGGAGAAAGGTTGTTCCTTATGTGTTTAATAACTGGACATTAACTGAAGGGAGGTTGTAGGGCAACACGGATGAAGCCTTTAACGCCCTTGTGAGTATAGATAAGCGCTGCAGAGAGCTATCCTTCATGGGTAGGAGGACGGATCGAGCATACAGCACCCTTTTTGGTCCCTTCAGGTAAGATTCATGTATAAGCACGAAAATCTGTGCTTATACGAAGAGCAGCAAGAGAAAGATAAAAACACTCTTTTCATGATGTGCTCCATGGTCTCTTGATAAGAATGTTAAGAAAATAACTTCTATATAAGACAAATCTCAGTCACCTTGGTGACAGAGTGGCCACTGTTAAATTGTGCTCTGTATAACCTACAATTTTTTACTGTTCTTGCTTTGATATATTAATACTAAAATATTGACTACTTTGTCTTATCTATCTTCCCTTTCTTCCTAGCAGACAAAGAAAGTAAAAATAGCCTAAGCAGTGGGCTTTCTGTTTTTGCTGTGGTTTAGTCAATTTAGTTTTTGATTTGTGTGATCCAAGAATGTTTGGGGCAGGAGGTCTATGTTAGAGAGGGAGTGAAAGCAAACCTTAAATCTCTTAGTAAAATGCTTGTTCTGCTCTTTCTGCTGGAGGGGAAGAAAAAAAAAAAAAAAGATAAACAGCAGAGCCATTACAACTTGGCCTGAGTCCAATCCCTTAGTTACATCTATGCCTTTAACTCTGCCTGAGAAAGTCATTTTAAAGAAATACAGTTATTACATGCATTAGTCCTCGCATCCTGGGAGGTACATCTGTACTCTTCAATCTTTCTGGATTACCTCAAATGTTTCCTGAAGGCTTTTAAATCCAGTGAAGACCAATCTGAGAGAATTCTCTCTGCAATCCTTTTCTTTTTCTGCCCTCACAGTCAGAAAAAATCTGCAAGTGGCTCACAAACTATGTTTTAAAAAACAGGAAACCCAGCAAGAAAATTCAAAATGGTCCATAAAAATACAGCAGACAGGGGAATTTGACAAAAGCAGAGCTTCTCCCTAAAATGAAGTGTGATTAACTTCTCAGATTCTGCTCTCAAATCTATGTTTCCTGAGAATACAGAGCATCGGCTCAGCTGGTCAAAATTACTGTGGCTTCTCTGATTTCAGTGTGTATATACCAGTTTATTGCTGCTGGAAATGTGACCCAGCAGGGTAAGTGTGCCCAGCCTTCAAAATACAGTCTAAACCAGACACTTGATTCTGATAACACCTCTATTAGTCTTTCACCGATGGAACTCAATGGTGCTGTTCCCAGTTTACACCAGTGTGACCTGAAACAGAATCAAGCCCAGCGTCACTAATAGTTTGGATGCTGCCTTTGAGCACAGATTTGAAAGATGATCAGAGATAATTGCCCACTGTTTGGAGTTCTGAGGTTAAAAATAAGCCAAAACTGAACTCTTTGTTATAATGCATTTCTCAGTAAATGCCTCTCTATGTGCTTGGAGTCATAACAAGATCAAAATTACGTTCTGTGAAGTGATTAATCCAAAAGACAGTTGTTAGCTAATGCTGCTGGTTCTGCTGATGCCACTTGTGATGTCCATGAAACTGTTCCATGTTGCATCCCCTGCTATTGGTACTACTGCACATTTGACTTCTGGATCTGGGCCACGATGAATTTGCCATCTGCATAGCCTCTGTGCCTTGGCTCCTCTTTTTGACGTTGTTCTTCTCCAGGAAGAAGCGAATAATGAGCAGGCCTGGTGATGGTCAATTGAGCCTATGGAGAAAGCGGTTAGGCCACTGGGTTCCCCACCATGGCACACAGATCACTGTCCTAATGGTGCCAAGAACGATCTCCGAATGGCTCGTCTGTGGTGGAAAGCAGATGGTTTGCCTCAACTAGTGGAGAAACATGAATTAAAACACAGTCCTTAGTGCGTTATAAATGGAAAGATCCATAAAAACTGCTTACTGTTTCAAATATTGTGTTTGCTTTTTCTGTGCGAGTTTCCCCATGCAAAAACGAGCTGTGAGGGACTTGAACTTACCTGCAGCGTAACCACTGTCCAAGAGTTCATTCTTGACTCGTCTTTCTTTCACTTAACAGTAAATATTCATTGTAGTAAACTAAATATATATGTCGCAGATATTTTCTTTTGGATGGTTACCCTCAAACCAGTACTGACCATTCCATGAGAAAGATCCTGCGGCAGGATTAGTCAGGCGTTGATGTGTATCCTGCAGGTCCTGGAGCCTCAGTAAAGGCCTGAAATGTGTTTATATGTGAAAATTGTTATAGCACCAGAATCATAGTAGCTGCAGATTGACTCATCTGTATGGAATACATAGAGATAAAAATTGAAAGCAACAAAAGAATGATAGGATTTGCTTTTTAAATCAACATCAGGGAATTCATGCACAATATTAACTTTTAGCAGGCTTTACGGACAATTTTTCTTATGATGTCAGCTTGAAGCTTTTTCTGTTTTGGTTTAGCTTACGTGTAAGGCAAAAAATCCCTGTTTTTTACTTTCTTATAAATTGTACGATTCAAAGGTCAATAATGGTATCATGTATCACAAGTCACTTGCCATGCCACCCAGAGCTTAAGGGCACGTGTTTTAATGTGATCTGTCAGCCGCTTCTTAACAGATTTAGTACGTACTTGTAATATATTAGTAGTTTCATTTTTAGATTTAGCTTTCAACCCAAATAACAGTGGGAAATTGATTGCCCGCTCAGTGGTTTCAGAATGGAGCCAGGTTGCTGGGCATGAGTTACAGCCACAAAAATCGCAGCAAGATCCTGGGTGGGACGTGATAAATGGGAAATGTTTTGTGCATGGACATACCTGCTTTCATCAGGACAGTCTAAAGGATAGCCTGAATTTTCAGACCAAAGAAAAGCTCAGCGGGGTGGCTAGGTTCCCACTCATTTGCGGTGCAGCACCATGAGAGACAGTCACCGCTTGTTTCCCCTTTGTGCGGAGAGGCGAAAAGCTCAGCGTACCTTAGAGCTCAAGGCATAGTTATCCATTGTGCTATGAAGTCACTATCAAAACTCCATTAACTTTAGAGGCCAAAATTCTTCCTATGCTTACTTTAATAATTTCTCCAACTGTGAAGGGGAGATCTTTGCCAATGACCTTGGTGTCTCTGCTCACATTCTGTTGTGAAAGGATGGGTTATTTACTAATTTCTATCATGGGATCCTAGTTAAAAAGAAAAACTTACTCTTCTGGGCTAAATAGCGTGGGGACTTAGTACTAAAATTGTCCCTTAGGGGTAAATAGCAAGTACTACATTCACCTACAACTCAAACTAGTATGTGAGCTCTCCATTACAAACACTGAAGGAGTAACAATTACACGTCCACGTAACGAACATGGGTGAATCATATCGAAGTGATACTGACTTACTGAAACAGAACTATCAAACTGTTAAGTAGTTCGTTCATTAATTTGCTTTTACATAGTCTGGTTTCTCTTAGGAACAACTGTTTTTCAGTTCTGACAAATCCCATTTGGTCTCTAAATCAAAACTCAGGTATTCGGTAATAGCGCAGAAACTGAACTGTTCCAGCGTACAGCAGACACGTTGTTATATCTGCAGTAATCATTTCACACAACCAAAACAAAGCCATTGTAAAATAAGGTTGTCAGATCTTTCTCCTAAAATTGTCTCGAAATTGCAATCATTTTACAGACTATAAATAGCTTCAGAATATCTCACCCTTTCTACTGGGAGCTGATGTCACCCTGCATAGAGCTGGTTTTTGTACAGAAGATGTCTGTCTTAGCACACTATTTTTAAACATTCCCTGACTATTAAAGCTGTCTTTATGTTCTTTTCTGATCTCTGTTATTTGCTATTCATATATGCTTTTCTACCACTTCATTTTCTGAATTTTGCTACACATAGGAACTGTTAAAAATAAACAGCCTAAATTAATTCTTTGTGTGGAACTCATAAAATCATCTAAATACTGTTTGCAGTAATCTCTTTAGATTCTTGTCTTGATAGAACTTATTTTTAAAAATTTTGAGGGGTTTAATTTCAAAAGTAGAAACTTTGGAGTGGGTTATCTGAATAACTTTAAGTAACGCTTTCAACGGCAAAGTATCCAAGGGCTATTAGCTGGTTTCCTCACCAGAATGTAGAATCTTTAAGCTGTGGGCTGGTTTAGGTTTTAACATACTGGTATAAGAAAATAGGTTTGTTTTTTTGGGGGACTGTTCATGTTTACCTGTTATACAAAGCTTAATTATAAATGCAAATACAATTCTGACTTGCCTAAAGCCCTCCCATGTGAAGGTAACGCTGCAGCAGATCTAAGAAAACCTACCAGAACCATATATTTAAAATTTCTTATTTAGCCCAGCTTATCAACTGCGTTAACAGCAGCCCAGCCCTGTTGGTTTGCCTTCTAGCTTTTTCTTGGAATGTTTGCTGTGTTCAGGCAGAACTGAGTAGAAAGTCTGTGAAAGGGTATGAAAATATCAATAATTTCTCCTTGTAGTAGAAAGAAAAATTACACCCCTATCACAGCACTTCAAAAATTAAAAATGTGTGTGTTCATACCTTGTTTACTGGATAATATTTGTTCAGTCCTTTCTTCTAAGGCAGGTGCATTTCTTGGCAAAAAAAAAAAAAAAATCTGATTTCTAATGATCGTTATTGTTCCCACTGGCTGAAAAAAAGCCCCTTTATTTTTGATCATGGCATTAAAAAACCTTGCATTTTTACAAATCAATAGAAAATATAAACCTGTCTGGACTAAAACTTGCAGAAATTAATGTTGTCACTCATTTATGCGCATGTGTATCTTACCCATTTAGCTGTTTTAACCATTTCAGTGCTTCACAGAGCTAGGCCTGAAGTCCTTCTGAAGTTAGAAAATGATGACGTGAAGCTTCTGCCTGCAAAATGGCTTTGCCTCTGTTTGCTTTATGCATTGGATGTTGGTTCAAGATAATTAGTCTCATGCCTCAGAGGGGGAGGGAGGGGAGGCACCCTGAAAAGCCTGTGTACAGCGTTCTCCACCACAGCAATGATAAATCCAGCTCCCCTACAGGAGCAACGCTCTTTCCCTGGTAGACAGGCTTATCCATTCCAAGAGCTCAACGGTTTTGTTCTCTGAGCCAGCAAAATTAAAGCAAAATGTTAGGTCACAGTAGTCTGACAAAACCCCTTATCTACTCTGTACGGGGTTGAAGTCAGCGGGAGTTCCTCCAACGAATATATTGGTCTTGGGCTCACATCTGTGGGGCTCCCTTGTGTCTGCAAGGTAGTCTGCAAAAACTCGATGTGGTTGTCTCTTAAAACTCTGGATTCCTTACTGTTTTGTAAGATAGCATATCCACCCGT
The DNA here is from genome assembly GCF_034619465.1 of Leptosomus discolor. Lineage (NCBI taxonomy): Eukaryota > Metazoa > Chordata > Aves > Leptosomiformes > Leptosomidae > Leptosomus > Leptosomus discolor. The sequence continues at coordinate 3,593,248 of NC_141399.1, forward strand.
TTTCAAAATAAAATTATTTTTTTTCAAAAGCTAGCTAACCTGTAAGCAGAGCTTTCTGGTTTTGAGAGGCAAAATGATCGTATTACAGAGGAGGAAATAAAGATGTCAGAGACGGTTCCATTTTGCTGAAATTTAAAAGGCTCCTGGCTAAGTTTACAAAGAGGAACATTCCCTCATGAAAGAGACGCTTGTGCCAAAACCATCCACTGCTGGTTGGCTTCAAACTCTGTTTTATCATTTATGGTCTGTTTTCTGCTGCTGCTCTTCCTTTGTACTGTCAGCTCATCCTCTTTCATGAGCTGGCTAGAAGGCTCAGAGATCTTGTTAGGAACATAAAATCCTGTATAAATTGTCAGCAATAAAATATTTGTTTATTTAACCATGGAAGTCCTATAATGTAACTAGTCCCGCAGTAACACACTTGAGCAGTTTTTAAAGACCATTACCCTCTGACAGTTATAATGGCTGGATCTTTCTTGCCTTTCTTTGACTGTCTCTTTGACAGGTTAGGAAATGAAAGATAAGCAAACACATGTTCTTGACTGCAGCTGTTGAAAATGATTTTTTGATTATTGTGGAGGTTTTTGCTGCTCTTTGTTCTAAAGAAACCTATTCACTTACTACTTCGCTAACGAAACAAGTTGTAGACCTGAATCCTGTAGCAAAAATTACTTTGAAAACCAAAAAGTTTTGGTGTGCAGTGGACTTCAGTGAAGCATGCCCTGTGTCAGCCTATGGGTGTGCAAACTAAGCGAGGTTCTCAAAGGCCGTGACTCCAGCAGGAGTGAACTCCTCCTTCCCCCGCCTGTGGCTGAGATGCCCCCCTGAAGAGCAGCACTGAGGGCACAGCCGGGGGAGCCTCAGCACTTGCCAGCAGACAGGGTGTCCACGGCGAAGGGAGGTGCTGTGATGTGGCCGGGGGTCTCTCCTTGGCCATCCTGTGGCTGGGATGAGGTGGCAGCACAATCGGTGTCAGGAGACCTGCTCTCCCGGGGAAGCCGCGGGTGTTCACGGGCACAGGACTGGACCTGTGCTAGACAGTTCAGCTGGAGCTCGTCCACGTATTTGTGAAGCCCAGTATTGTGCTAAGTTAGTGACCACGGCTTAGAAGTGAGACGTGCTCTTTGCTGAGTGGACTTGCTTTCCAAGTCCCGTCGGTGACTGACTCAGACCATGTGTTTTTTAAGAACTACTGCTAATATCTCATCTGTTTGTTTTGCTTCTGGGTAAAGCACAACCTTTCAAATCCCAGGTCTCTGCAAGGAAATTGGAGAAAACTGGCTTATCTAGAGTGCTATAAGTCATTTGTTCTCCCCAGATTAGGTCTATTCAGCAACTTGTAGTCCTTAACTATCAATTCTTTAAGAGCAGATGTACCAAAACTATTCTCTTGTGTCCTTAGCGTAGGAACCATAAGGCACAATACAATAAAAGATAGTCATAAGACAGTACAGAGAGTCACAAGATGTAAGAGTACAGGTAGTTCATAAAAGCACAATGGAATTCATAAATCATATTTAGACAAGTTCCTCCAATTCGTCACATAGCCAAACACTGCTAAATGAGATTTTTATATTGGCTTGGGGAACTGAAGTTCGTAGCTTCAGAGAAGGTTGCATGTTCTTCTGTCACTACTGACCTGAATATTTATTAATGATGAATACTGCATGAAGTCCTTGGTGGTGGTGGAATTATTGTTGCTTTCCTTAGAAATAAACATGGATTTCAACCGCATTGGACGTTTTCCTATGATAAGCAGACAGAGCACAGTCTGCGTTTGGAAGGGCTATGCTTGTTTGTATTGGGAGTAACTCAGGATTGCCCACGAGAGACGTAGGAACAGAATATGTGTGTTCAAGGAATGGGCTTGTCCAAAAATATTTAAATCTAGACTGGTAGCCAAGCATTTTAGCCTTCAGGAGAAGTTAGTCCAAAGTATCGCTAATTTCTTCCTAGTGTAGGCACGCAAGGAGGGAGAACTTGCAAAACACAAGCGTGAAGGGGTGCCCCAGCACTTGAGGTCCATGTAGCAATGGCTCAGCTGCAGCCTCCCCAGTCTGGTGTTGGGGTCAAGGGGTAAAAATGCCCAGGTGGAGGCCTGGTCTTGTGGTGCTCGGAGGTTGCAGCAAAGTGGCTTTCCCAGAACTGAGACATTTGCCAGAGATAGGAAAGCCAGATCTTCCAGAGCCCATGGCTGGGAAATCGTGCGCCAGCCCGGGGAGCCTGCACGTACAGCAGCCAGCCAGCAGCCCAGGTATGGGGATTGCCTGTGGCACTAAAGGTGGCACGACCTTTCTGGGCAACTAGGAAAGGAAATAGGGCTACTGAAAGGATGTCAAGGAAAAAACCAAACAACCAGAAAGCAAAACAACCAGAAAGCAAAACAACCAACGAAATTGAGTCTCAAAATAGGAGTAAGCCTGAATCATCATCTGAATTTTATCCCCTGACAGCTATATGGCCGTAGCTTAATGCAAAGTGGAATGAACTGAAAATATGCAGTGGTGCGGCAGCGCCCTTAGCATCCTTTTGGCCAGAGAATGGGAACTGCTGCTTTGTGATGAGGCAGAGAAGGAAGAGCCTGTGCAGAGGAGAGGGAGAAAATGCAGCTTCTCAGAGCTGTGCAGTAGAAAGAAGCAAAGGGAAGAAGGTTACCTTCTTTAGCTAGACTTGCCTCCTTGCAGACCTATTCCTTCAATTAACTTGGAAAGCAATCAGTCTCATTGAGCGTGTTTGGAGATGCTTTTCGAACTGGGAAGGAAGTTGCTGAAGGGCTTTTTGCTCAGAAAGTGTTTCCCTGGGAAGTGACAGTTCCTCTCCACAAACAGGGAGCTGCTGCTCCAGGAGAGACTGGACCATGTGGTTACAAGGAGTGTGCTTTGTTGCAAATTTCCTTCTCTTTAAGCAGCCCTTAACTCTAATTCATTACTATTTCCAAATACAGCGAGCTCTGATTCAGGGAGTTTTATTGGCACATGGCTGTGGAATTCCTTCGTTTTCTTTTTTTTTTTCTTGTAGTATGTGTGTCTCCCATAGGGAGCAAAGGGGTGTAAGGGCTCTTGGCAACCTCTGAGTTGAGGGCTTTGTGAAGCTCACCTAGGTTTGCACTGCGCCGTGTGCTCTAAATCTTCACCACCAAGCAATTAAATTCATCAGGCATCCTAAAGGAGTCTGCAGAGAAAGCGGAGAATACCCCAAACATTAGATCTGGGGGGAGTGTTACACAAGGAAGGAGCAGATGATCCGGCCTCGAGGGATCCTTCCGTTACACTGACTAAACCTGTCACTTACAACGTGAGATGTGTGTAAAGTCATGCTGTGTTATATCTATAAGTATTGCTGCCAAAGAAGACCTGAAAGAATTTTGAAAACAAACATAACGGCACAGCTGAGAGCCTTCTGTGTAATTTATAAGGTATTGTGAGCGTGATGTAAGCCCGCAATGTCTGTTTATAGTATTTCCCTGACTGTTCCGTTCTCCCTGAGCCAACCCTGCGAGCTAAATCCAACTCCTCAATCGCCGCAAACGAACAAGGAGACAAAGCTCAGTTTTCCTGAGGTGTGACTACTGAAATTGTGCGTTAGCTGGACCTTTCTTCCCGTCATCCCCGGGTTCAGCACGGGCCAAAGCCTTGTCACAGCAAACCTGCTGCTTACGCTTGCCTGCCCACGTGCTTCTGAGTTTACCTTGCATAGGCAGGGGTGTGCATACGAGTTCTTCAGAGGTGAGACTACTGAGCAGGTTCTCGTTGGCTTGTTTTTGTATGGTTTTGTGTTCTGTGTTCTTGCTGTAGCTGGGCTTTCTTCCTCATCCCCGTTACCGTGAGTAAAGGGCAATGATTCTGCTGACCTGAGTAGGGTAATCCACCCTGTGGTCTAATCTCCTTCGTACAATAATGTGGTTTGTCACGATGAAGTGTTTCGCTCGAGGAAACTCAGAAGTGGGAGGCAAATGAAGATCCTGGCTTTAAGTTATGATTTCTTAAAGAGCAATGGGTACAGAATGTGCAGTTAAGCTGAGGATGTGATATAGGTATAATGTTGCCTTTTTTTTTTTTTAAATGAAAAAAAATTAACTACCAAGTGCCATCATTTAAAGACTGCAAAACAGAGTAACCTGTAAAACATTTACCGGGAATCTAACTCTTCTTTTGGATATTTTAGTGAAAGGAGTAAACATAAAACTGAAATCAGATGCTTTAGGATTTATGAAGTTGATACTTTTTTTTTTTCTAGTGACTGTTTTAACAGCCTATTAACATCTTCCCCACAGCAAATATATAACAAAATTGATATTACAGAATTGAGTTGGGATGGTTCCCACGAGTGTACTTAAATATACCGTAAACATCCAGCGCTATTCATCTGTATTATGGACTGTGCATATAAAGTACATCTCTATAAATTCTGCTAAAGCAAATTCTTCCAAGTTCATCTTGCAGAATAAAAATTAAAGGTCTGATTCTGCGAAGGGTTGAGTGCTCCTGCTAAATTCCCAGCTCTCCTGTAAAAGAATGGTTCTTGCTCAGCGCTTTCAGGGCTGATCACAAAAGACTAATTTTCTTCCTTGCAAGTGAAGACAGCTGAAATCAGTTGTCACCGTAGTAAAAGTCTTTTACAGATGATTTGTGTCTCGCTAATTTCTTAAGCGTCAGACATGAGCGCATCTAATTCATTGCAAAAGTGTAAAGGCCATTAAATGTTACTAATAAAAAGGAACTGGAGGACCGCTGCGCCCAACATTGCTTTACCATTTATCTGTACCCTGCAAGCGCTGTTGTATGATACTGGTGTAGGCTCACCACAGCAGATAAGGCTTTAATTATGCAGGTTTGTTTCCTGTCTCATCCCTCAAAAAGAAAAAGTAAACTTTTTAATTAGATAACCCTGAACTTCGAAAACAGCGTCTGTCTCTTTAGTTCTTCCTTGAGTTTTGAAGAGTATTAAGCTTGGTGGTAGGGACAGCATGTGGAAAATAACGCAAAGATCTTGTTTGCATCAGCGGGTGATTCAGCATCCGTGTCAGCTGGTCTCCTTTACCTTCTCTGTTTATTCTATTACAGTTTACTGATCTAAAGAGAAAACAATCTGAGAACAGTAAGCTGCTTGGAATAGAAATAGCTGTGTTGCATCCAAAGTGGCATATTTGAGTGTTTGTAGAAGAGGATTTGTAGAAAGGATTTAGCTCTGGCTTAGCTAATTTTGTAATTTCAAAGGAGTATATTGATTTCTGTACAATTAAGACAGGACTTCTTTTGGACGTATATATTATGATGTGTCAGTTCCGTTTTATAATTAAAAACAAACTGCGTGACTGAAGATTTGTAAATATGGGACATTTGTGAAGTAAAGCAAAAAAACCCCAACTCCAGGCCCTTCTCTGAAAGTAAATTCTGAATGGAAATCTTTCCCTGTAGCCAAACTAATTCTATTAATTTCTTCAACTGTTTTTCTGTAATACACCGGTTAGTCTGAACACGGCCTTCCATTGAATTACTTGCAGCTCATCTCTGATCCATTGAACATAAGGGAGTGAATTTTGAGACCAAATTAATTTGATTTGACAGAGTAAATTAGTGATCCAGTTGGCAGCAAAGTCTATAAAGTACCCAATGAGGTGAATTTTTTTCTATGTAGAGTAAGTGTAACTATTCTTGCAGTTTCAAACTGCAAGAAAAAAGACACTACTACTTAAATGGGAATTGATTTATTCACTTAGGACAAAGATTGGGGACTAAAAGCTCCATATTCAAGAATAAATAGATATTTATTCTGTGTGTTGAAGTGCAAACACACGGTACTTAAAATTTGGCAACTTCAAGGAAGTGGTTATAATAAATATGTGCAAAAGTAGAGTAAGGTATATGGACAGAAAAAAATTGAGTCTGGTGGGGAAAGGCAGGAGTACCTCTGCTTCAGGTGGTATCTTTCATCATCAGTTGTATCCTTTTGCCTGTTAAAGTGTGGAGTTTTCTCTTAATGTTCAGCCAACTATGAAAAGGTCAAGCAAACCAGAGAAACAAAAGCTTCGATTGCTTGTTGCCTCGTTCTTTTTGATTTTTAAGTAATGGCAGAGTGATGGTAGAGAAACTCAGCTGTCTCGGTGAGAATGAGACTTGAGTGCTAGCTCTTTACCTCCTTATGACTCTCCTTAAATTAAGACACTCTCAGTGATCAGTGAACAACCAGTATTGGGAAGTCAAGGGTACCATTGAATTCCGAGCAGTCAAGTACATTTTTGTGAAATTATCACAAGTCTTCATATGAGATTTTGTGAATTTAGTTCAAGCAAAAGTATTGTTTCAGTAAGGTTTGTATTAGGTATGGTACCTTGGAAAATGATTACCTCGAGGGACTTTTATGAGACTACTCCTTATGAAAAAGTTAGAACCAGCCGTGCCCAGCAACATACTTAAAGTATTTCTCAAGGTATCGATGCTGCAAGTTTTTGTAGCTGCAGCTGATGCTTTGGCTGCATCTGTCCCTTTTTCCACATGCAAATATTCATGACATGGCCTAAGAGTTATGTTATATTTTAGAGTCTAAAAAGTATCGTGATGTCAAAACGTTCACTGCATCACAAAATAACCAAAATGAAGGTGGCAGAAAAATGGAGATAACAGTTCAGGCTTGGGTACTCCTAGTGCTCGAGAATGCCGGAGCAAAGGAATTTCAAGTGATAGACATTGCATGTGATCGGATCGAATCTCCTATATTCAAACTATTCAGATGTATTATTTTGGCAGCGATCACATTCGCACACCATTGCGCTCTGGTTACGAAGAGATGCCTAAGTTTCAGACTACTATGATCTCATCCTGGGAGGCAAAGGCAGCTGAACGTTGGCAGAAAGGGCGGGTAATCCCAGGCAAGGCTGTCCTCATGAGTTTTTGACCCATTTGACTCATGCAGAAGCTCTAGAGAGATCTGGTGAAGTTTATAGCCACCGCTACTGCTCTATAGCAAACACGGAGTCAGCTTCCAAAGCACTTGAGTTTGCCCTTCACTACTCCCTGTGGATCATTTCTCAAAAGCCTGAGAGATATCTCATTTTGTAATATCGACTTGGACCAAAGCGGCATTAATATCACACTTCAACAGCCTGTGTTGGTCATTTTGCATTTCCCTTAAACAATAATATTTTCGTAATTTCGGATTATAAATTGGTAACCAAAAATAGATTGCTCTCGGACAAACTAATCTATTTGCAACATGTATTGCAATCAGTCTACCAGAGAAAGACAAGATAAATTGTAGCAGTTGGCTTTGAGTGTGGTCCTTATTTCACCCCGTTTCTGGCTCAGCGCGGTTGTGAAACAAGGTTGTGTAACTGCTTCAAGGTCACTAAATGAGTTACTCATAAAAGGTAATGAAGGATTTGCTCCTTCCACCCTACAACATCTATTTACAGAAACTGATGCTGAACCAGTCCTCGGTGATTTGAGGCTGGAGGGGGAGGCAGAGGGGGATTTAAGCTTCAGGAAGGCAAACGTCCAGAGGGATTATTCCTTCATAACCATCATTTCTGTTATCCCTAATCTCTCACTTTCTCTCTCAAAGCAAGGCCTATGGCAGATCTGTGGGGATTCAAGGTAATGCACTGGCTTGTCCTTTTTCCAAAGACCTTGACATCTCCAGTTTCTGCTCTTGGGGCTAACAGGGCGTCTGAGAGAAAGTTTTTACTGGCTGGCTTTGAAAATGCACAAGGGGGCAGAGCTGTACGTCAGCCACACCTGTACCAGCAATGTAGCGATGGAAGGATGCAACTGGTGAAAATAACAATTATTTTGCTTATATTTGGAGAAGAAAGGACCTGACTGAATTTCATTTCATTGAAAAAAAGACTTTTATTTTAGATTTATATATTTTATCTTGCCATATGCCAGCTGTGGTGGAAAAAATGAACTGTTCTCTTCCCGTTCAGAAAATTTTCTAGTTCTTCCCAGTTTTCTGAACTCTGAGATATCAATTCTTAATTTCCCAAAAAGGCAATAAACCACAGTACAGTTATGTTTACATTCCCAGGGTCTTGTTTCTGATCTTTTCAGGTGCTGACACACCTTTTACTCTGGTGTCTGAGCACAGCACGGTCTTTTAATATGTTAATCTTTACAATAGTCAGGGATTATCTTTATTTTGCAGATAGGTCCATGAAAACACAGGAGACTAAGGCCTAAATTTCCAAAACACACCTAAATATAAAGATCTGTCAAATGGAAGTTTCAAAGGAGCTTAGGTGCATAATGCCTGTCTAGAGCACTGTAACGATACGTTTATTTGCTTATGTGGTTGCCTGTGTGTCTTTAATTATTTAGGTTTTATTACGCAAATAAAAGCACTGATGCTAAAATGAGTTAATCAGGGAGGTGCTTTTGAAAGTCCTGCCGAACACCTTTCTGCATTTTTAGTGTTACGATAGCTTGGAAGATTAGGCTTAGATGATTACTTTGAATAAAGGTGACAGAACCAAGCTTCTTGTAATATGTGGAAGAAATTTAACTTCAACTTATATGCAAATATGCATCTAAATGCTTGATGTGCTTTATGTTAAAATCGTGGTTCAGGTTTTTTTTCCAGAATTCTAAGTGGTTTCAGATGAGAATAATACATATACTGAATGGTAAATGGAAAGACATGTTAATGTTAATAAAGAAGTTTCTAGACTGTGGATTAAGGGGTTATTTATTGTTTATCTCTTGCAAACACGGTTGCTTTTAGAAGCACATTGATTAAAGCATATCCCAAATGTGCTTTATTATATATATATTTATATAAATATAACTATTCGTGATACATAAATAAAGCATACTCCAAAAATATTTTATTAAATTCCAGTTTAATTCATAGTTGTTCTTGTTAGATTTTCTGCTTTTGCGAAAAAGTACTTTTCATTATTTCTCATAAGATTTATCACTTATTTAAGCTCAATGCACTCTTTGAAATGAGATCAAGATGAAATGGGTTTAATGTCTTCAAAGTGAATTATAATGTTTTCCGTAAGGAATCACAAATCCTACAAGCATGTTACTGACTTTTGGAATGGCTGTGTTGTGAGTCCAGGATGACATGTTAGATATTTAATCACTGACTGCTTTATGTTGCTAATAATTGCCTCATTTTGTTGTGAGTGCTTTCCGAGATTGTTGTTTTGAAGTGTCATAATATGCTTCATCTTAATTTCACTTAATAAATTCTGGGAGTTATGCTTCTATTTAGATGTTTGTCACAATACAACCTGAACTGAGCCTCAGCACAGCACAAAACTTTAGCTTATATAGCTTTAAAGCACAAGCATAATTGATATTATTTCTGAAGAAAAAGGTACATATCTTATGCATGAAGCTTTTAGCCAATGCTAAACCGAGCAGCCTGAGCAGTAGAAGATCTCTAGTTTGTTGATTATTTTCAGTGAAGTTGAACTTAGCTGCAAATGTGACTTTCTTTTCGCACATGCCGATGTAAAGCGAGACGAGCCATAACGTTATGACCTGAGCTCTCCCGACTGGAGGTTTGTCTGTAGCCTCTACTGGCTGTTGGGGTTCTTCCCCTGCCTGTTCGACGGCAGTGATCCCTTCCATCGCGGTTTGCTGTGGGACAGCAGCGGTTGGTGGGTGCTGTGAGGCGTGGAGCACCTGGGGCAGAGCCGGCAGCACCGGGCACCGAGAGGGGCGAGCTGCCCGTGTTTGCCCAGCTTGTAAATCCCCGCTCAAGCGCTTGCACTTGTGGTAGTGTCAGCGAGATGGGCATGGACAGGGCACGTGTTGGTCTGGCGGGATCGTATTGAGGACGGAGACCTAAAGGTGATGGTTGCATGGTCAAAAGTGAAAACTCTATCATGTTTTACAAATTCTGTTAAAGATCGAGGGGAAAGCTTGCGGATGATATGTGAGTATATTTGAGTAGCCAGATAAAACCTGTAAATCATTTTAAAGGGTGTTTTCACTTGCAAAAAATAAAACCAGTAAATGTAGCATGTGAGGAGAATTGTGATTTGTCTGCCTGAAAAGTCATAATGATATTTTCCTCGCGTAGTGAGATAGGCTTACTTCATTAACCTGCCGTAATCCCTTCGTGCCATTAATCACAATGTCCATCATTCTGTCAGGCATCAGACTTTTCCGAGGAGATAACTGTCCATCATCTTCATGATCTATCAGACAACTTACCCTTTGGAATGACAAAGATTGTTTTATGTCTGTTTTTTCATAAGGCTCCGATTCCATAAAGAGACTTGGGGCAAAATCCGTAACGAATCCAGTCCTCAGAACAACTCTTTCATATTTTGCGAGCTGTCAATCGCCTCCTGGTGCTGATAGAAAAGTATGTCCTTACTATGTCCTTCATGCCTAGGACGGGGAAGGCTATTCCACTTGTGATAGCAGCCATCGCGGCAGCGATCTACCCGTCGAGCAAAGCCTTGGCCCAACTTTTAACATCACCAGCTACGCTGATGCACCCAGCCTGCTGGTAGAGAGGGCTCCCACCGGAAAGGATCCACACAAAAACAAAACACAAAAGCTCCAGGTAGCAAAAATTAATGTGGTTCAGCTTGCAAACTCAGAACTGTTCCAGTTTATGTAAGCTGAGGACGTGGTACATAAAAAAGTGAAAACTGGCAAATTGAAGGGGATTATAAAATATCTTCCCTTCTTCCGTCCTTCAGGAAAAAATCCTCTGGGAAAGGATGTGAAAATACACTGGACTATTATATGTTCATGTTTTTTGAACAGTGCATCGTTATTTAATTTTGTTTTTCAGACTTTCGCCTTCTCCCTGCTGCCTTTTGGAGCTCAGGAAACTGGCGTGGAACATTTGTATATAAAACTTGTGATAGCCACTACACTCCCGGTTCATTTATAAAGAACTGCAAGACTGAACACACGTTCTAACATATAAGATATTTTATTTTATTTATGAATTAAGCTTTTGAGCTAAAACTATGTTCAAACCACATTTTATGCGACTGAAATATCTAGAATAGTCATCGCTGTTTGGAACATGCTCCCCTTTATCGGAGTAAAGAACAGGATTGGCGGCAAACTCCCATGTTGTTAGGGTAGTAATTAACAAAAACACATACAAATTTGTTGCCTTTATTTACCCCACTGATTGGTGTGAATGTTTCTAACATGTTTTGCTTTTAAATCTGCATTCAATTAGGCAGCAAAAAAGATACAAACCCCTAGTTAAACATGCTAGAAAGGTGATAAATTAAGTTCTCTCTTCATTTCTACTCTCTCATATACCCTGCAGAATGTGTAGTTTGGGATTTTGCCTTGATAACTGTAATCATAAGCAGATCTGAGAGGAGCTTTAGCAAACATGGGGTTATTTTTTTCATTTTATTCACATTTTGCCGTATTAATTCCTAAAAAGACATACCTTTCCGTACTTGTTTCTTCCAGATTTACCCAAAACAATCTGAAAGTCATTGTGAAGTTGAAGAAATGCGTAGCTGCTGCAGGTCCATTTTCTCTGTGTTAACCAAAAATGCTAGTGAATGCTGTCGGGAGGTGCAGGAGGCAGCGTGCCCATCCACATCCAGTTGCTGCACTGGTGGATGGGGTGGCTGATGTAGGCCCCGCTTGCACCCAGGGACAGCCTCCAAATCCCTACTGGGGATGCTGGAACCAGAGAAAATCAGCTGCGCTTGGCGGGGAGCAACTCAGAAGTGAAGGTGATACAGGCTCAAAAAGGTTAGTGCAGATCAGTCGTGTTATCCCATCAGCAGCTGGTTATTGGCGTCTTTGCTGCAGGACTTTGGCACAACACAGCCCAGCTTTGCCCTTTGTGCCCTTTCTGCTGGCTGCAGAGGAAAGATGTGGGGTTTTTTGGCCGGGCAACAGGTCCAGGGTGGTACCAGCTTCAAAATTAATATTTGGACGCCAATCCCTAAAACACCAGGGACTGGTTAACTACCAAAACTTGGAAATAACTTCTATTCTCTTTGACATGTGGGAGTAACCACCAGGCCATGGGTCTTACTCAGAATCAATGGAGGAATTAGTCAGGTTTTCTCCCAGATTAGACCCATCTTCTAAACTAGAAATCAATACTCTAATTTTGGTGGAAATCCCATCTCTTACCCCAACATTTCAAACAAACCAGCTTAGAAAACGGCACAGAAGGAACACAAACCTGTTTTTTTTCACTCACAGTTAATATATCTTACTTCCAAAGCCTGTGAAATTGCAGGGGTTCATGGCAGAGTTCCTAGCCAGTTGCTACAAAAAATAACAAAAAAAAAAAGGTCACGCTTTTTAGGGTGGGGTTGTTTTGTTGGGTTTTTTTGGTTTGCTTTGGGTTTTTTTAGTTAAGCCAGGGAGAAGGAGTATAACAAGCAAAATTAAAAAGTTTTGTCATCTCGTGTGGTTTGAAGATAGTTAAATTCCACCTTGCTGAAGAGAACTTTCTAATTTAATTTCTATTTTAAGTGGTTAAAGAAGTACTCCAGTTTAGGCTGAAATACTCCAGCAGAAAGTGAGTCCCTTTCTACAAGTAGAAGGATAACAGAGATCAGTAATCTGCAAAATGCATATGCTGTGGTTCTTATCTCTGCTATGGGGAATCGGCCAAATAATCAGGTAGAAAAAGTAATTTCCTTAAATATTTTTTAGGAAGTGGGGGCAGCTCTCTCTGAGTATCCATAAAGAAGACAAACATTGCTCTTGGAGTGGGTCCAAAGTTCTTGGATTGTTTTATTTACAACCAGTATTAAGGTGCTTTCCAGTGAAGAGCTCTCAGCTCCACTGAAACCTCTGTAATTAATTGCTTCCACTTTAGCACACAAATGTGAAGTTAAAGCACCGGGAAGAAAAGACATTTAGAGGTGTCCTGATCTTGGGAAAAAGACAGGATTCTCAAACAGGCTGCTCTAACTCCCTGTGCTCCTATTTGTGGGATAAAGTAGTCAAATGCTCCAATTTTTGACTTATTAAATGACAGGACATAACAGGACATGACTCTGAAATTTTCTATTAAGGCAAACAAAACTCTGTCCTGTGAAGCTTCTCAAATTTCGAGACTCTCTAGATTCGAGCACTTATTGTGTTATGACCTATGACACCCTGAGGTATTATAGGTCTGGAAAATCTATCTCAATATAATAGGTGTAAATGTGGTTATTTACTACTCTGCATTTCATAAGGTTATGTCTCAAATTTAAAAGCACTTAAATATGTGGGCTTTTTTTTCCCCCAGTGCTAAATAGTAGAAAAGTTACGTAACAGACAGTGTGTTCCCTGGAATAGGAGCTAAAATCTAGATCCCAGCAGAAGCTGCAGGTACCTAAGAACACGTCTGTGACGGCAGGGATAGGTCTGTAAAGACACTGGGTTAGTTCAGGCAGAGGTTGACCGGGCACCAAAGGGAACATGATGTACATGCTAAGGAATTGGAATCCCCTACAAAATATTATTGACAACAGCGTTTCTGGCATGGAACTCAAGTATTCACACATCAGAGTGTTCTGTGTTACATCCACCCCATTTAACAAAGTCACTCAATGTGTGTGTGGGGAGCTTTATAGCCCCTGCAATGTTGGAAGTGAAAAGGAGCCTCCTGAGACCGTGACCACGTCGCTCTTCCGATGGCTGTCCCCCCCACACTGTGAACTGTGGCAGCCCTTCTTGGTGGCTTGCTTCATTTTCAGTCACGGTGCTGGTAAACTGGAAACCTACGGCATGTCCCTCACTGACTGTGACTCCCCACGTACCCAGTATGGCTGTAGGTCCCGTTGCTTGCTCTGTGTATTGGTGACATGATGTTTTGTCTGTGGTCAAAAAGCTGTACAACACTCGTTAAGGATAACCCTGATCTTTCTTTTGGCCCTAGGCCACACTACAAGTAGTCTTTAAGTTATAATAATGTTTTCAGGCTCAGAAATATAGTTTGTGAAACCTTTTGTGAAGCTTGCAAACTGACGTAGGGTAACTGCATGATCAGCATCATATAAATGTTAGTCATTAAGAAAAATAATCGTAGTAACGATCGCTGGTATAGCAACAATTAGCCTGTTCCCCGGCTTTGTGAAGGCTGTGGTACCTACAGACCACTCGTCTTCAATAACCGAGAGATGGTACATGACTGAAGCTTTGTATAAGCAACACAACTGATCAATAACGGGAGCAGAAGCAATCACTTTCATTGACTTGAGCAGGTAATTTGTGTTCATCTTGCAGTGCAGCTGCATATGAACATGGCGAGCAGCAAGCAGATAAAAGTGGCAGCACATCAATTCTTGGTGGTGGTTGGGGCCAATTACTGGAATTAAAATAACCTTTTTCAGGCTGCAGCAAGATTAGCTGTTGACCTGGTTGGCCTAATACAGTTACTGTTATACTTATTATCATCAGTCCCTTTTCCTACCTTTGCTGGTTATTCTCTGTAATTGAAGGCACCCACTCTGGCACGTATTATTTCTGCTGCAGCCAGATTCTGTGGATTTGAAAAATGCCAAGATCTTTCTATTAACTAGCTGGGGGATGCTAATGCACAAAGCAAAGGGGATTCGGTTCAAGATTTGGTGGATAAAGGAGGAAGGCCACTGTAAGACAACACTCATTGGGTAGCTACAGTGAATCTAGGAAGTATAAAAAAATTGAATAAACTATATTATATGAGGCTTGATTAATCTCTTTTATTGTATATAGCTTTTCTCTGTTAGATATATAGTTTTTCTCCTGCGCTGTGTCTAGTAATGTGCACGTAACTGTTGAAATATAACACAAAATGTTTGAAAACCTACAGAACCAGTCCCTACAGATCCATGTCCCATCTGAAGATTCTCTAGTGGGGAAGGTGATGCTAATGAGACCTCTCTGGGACCTCCTGGGGAAGCAAGGCTTTGCCAGCCCTTGTTCAGAGCCCTGCCTTACACTTGCTGACTTCAAAGTGATGTTCTAGAATGAATTAAGCCTCCTAATAATGCCTATATGGTGGAAGTTTTTACTATATTATCTATTCATTATTATTCTTAACTTGCAGGAAATTATACGTAGCCTAATTATCGGAGGTATATATCAGAGCTGGCATAGGGTCATAGTGCAATTGTCATCACAGTGGCAGGCACAGCCAGAGCAACGCTAATCCTCAAAAAACTCTGAATTGCCGTAGTTATATAGTTTCAATGAGGATAAACTATGGGTGGCGAGGCACTGGAAGAGGCTGTGCATTCCCTGGAAATGTTCAAGGCCAAGTGGGATGGGGCTTTGAGCAGCCTGGTCGAGGGGAAGGTGTCCCTGCCCATGGCAGGGGCGTTGGAACTGGACAGTCTTTAAGGTCCTTTCCAATGCAAACCATCTATGATTCTATCTCAAATGCCTTTATGTAGAAAATGTGTATTCTTGTGCCTGACTGGAAGCAACATGCTTTATAGTTGAATCTGAGAAGGTGCCTAATTTTTCCAATAAGATTTCCACAACCATTATGTAGAAGCTGTAGGACCATTTGCCTTGTAGATCTTGTTGCGTGGAAACTCAGCTCATCCCAAGAGACCGCACTTTTGGGTAAAGAGCAACTGTGACCACTAAGAACATTCTGAAATCCTCTGTGCGCCTTTCTCTTCCTTCATTGAATTGCAGGTTGCCTTATTTAAGTGGCCTTGCATAGCCTGTAACTAGCAGGTCAAGTGGCAATTGTCAGGCCTCAGGTGGATTTCATAATAATTTGTTTTATTTTGTGGGGAAAATAAACACACGGAGCAAATGGAGTATCTAAAGGGTGCTTAGCTCTTCTAGCAATATTTTCATCAGTTCATCTCACAGCCTTTCAGAAAGGAAGTAAGCAATGCAGTTTCCCTTTTATACATGTAGAAGATACAGCAGTGTGTCCCTAAAACAAAATTAATGATATACAAGGCATTGAAATTATTGTTAGGGGAGGCACAGTAATAGGCCAAACATCTTCTGGATGATCAGTTGTCTCTCAAGAGAGCATGATGCCAACTGGGACTGGAGCATATGTAGTGAAAACAAGAAACCGTGAGCCATGCCTTTGCAGTGACTGGGAAAGGAGTGACCACTGGGAAATTGGTGAATGCAAGTACCAAGTATGCTGGGAGTATGAGCGGGGCCTGAAAACACTTCCCCGAAGGGAGATCCTGTTGAAATGGCGTGACTTAATATTGCAAGAGGAATAAATTCACTATGCAAACCACCCAGCTTTAGGGAACAACCAGCTACTGTGTCATTAGGCTTGAATGAAATGTCTAGTTTGCTCTCGGGGAATTGGAAGTGGAATGTCACTGACAGGAAATATGAAACGTGGGATTTATTTTTTTCCCCTGCAACAATACATTTCTGCAGAGATATTTTCACAGCAGGAGTTTAAAAGCCTTTTAGAAAAAAAAATCATAGCAAACAATAACTCTTTTTTTCTAAAACTTGCATATAACACTTGCTATTTCTGTCTGTTTAAAACCCCAAACATTTAGTTGAAAATGGAAGTTGTAATTAACTTTAACACAGAGTTACCATCGTGATTTGTGCAAGAGGGTCACGCACTTCTGCAAAATTTGTCCTAGAGTATTATTTCTTTAGCTGGTTTCTCTGAGAAGAAACTGGGCTGTTGGGGCTGTGTTACTGTATACCCACGCTCAGAGTCAGAGAGGGGCTGGCATCACAAACTAAGATGTTATGTTTACGTGGACTGTTTGACAGAGCAGTTATTGAAGGAAAATAAAGAAGATGAACTATTCGGAACAAGTAGATGAGATTAAGAATACAAGGTCAAATTTCACAAAATAACTCAAGTCAGGCATAATAAAAATAAAAGGAAAGACACAGAGCATAAAAGTGATTTGAAGGGACAGGATGCTTAAGAGAGGACTGGATATGCGCTAAGCAGAAACCCAATAAACCCAATTACTCTGGTTATTACTTCCTTCACTACTGCTACAAAGGTAGTTCAGTTACTCATTAGTCATTCCTTGCAGAATTATAATCTATCATAGCCTCATCTTTTCCTTACTCCTTTGGGAATACAGAAAAGAAAACAAATCTATAAGCTATCTCCTCCCCATGTCCCCTGAAGACCATTAGAAAAGCTTCCTCATCCTTCAGAAGGACAATCAATATTAAACATCTTTTACTTTGCCAATGATTGATTCTCCCTCATTTCCCATTACTCATAAAAAAGGGACATTTGGGCTCGATTTTTTTTTTTTTTTTTTTTTTTTTTCCCTGAGAGATGATAGAGGTGTGGGTACCTGAAGAATTCATGAAAACTTCACGGTTGCTCCTTATACAGCTTTGACAGTAACCTTGAGGAATAGGAATGCCCTAAGAACGAAAGCTTCTCTCTTAGCTCTCTCTCTAAAGCCCAGGAACACCCACCGGTAGATAAAGCTGGCAAGAGCTTAAACCCCTTAAGTAAATCTTCTTTTACTCTATGTCACAGAATTTTGAGATTATTCTACCTGTAGAATTTGCAAGTTGAAATCTTGGTAAAAAAAACCCCTTTTGGTTAAAAGCAAGTAAGGAAGCTTGTCTTTTTATTCAGATTTTGTTTTTGTCACTCGATACAGATTTAAACTGGTAGTCTGACTGCTGAAGTTAGTGGGATTTTCAGATGATGTTGGTGCAAATATCAACCCCACAAATACACAGAAAAAAAAAAAAGTCCCTCGATTTTGTTAGTCTATTTTTGAAAGTCCGAACTACCGGATGGGACAGGAACGTGGATCTGAAAAGATCACCTGTGTTATTGAATGCAGCTCCTGTATAATTCCAGGAGTTTTGCAGCAAAGTCGGCAGAATAGTCCTTAACATCTTAGAGCTGTTTCAAAACCTTTAGTAAATGCTGAAAAACGTAACCATAATGCATCACAGGAAGAGGAGATCGCCTCAACATCAAAATTCCATGTACTGGTGAGAACAAAATTTCCATGGAATTCTGAGAAGCAAACTATACCTTGCTATTAAAAAAACCCCCAAAGACCTTTGAGAGAAATTCTGCTTTTCCGACTTGTGGGGAAATAAATTCTCTTTCCATCTTAAAGTAGCAATACTAAAGATAATGAAGTAGGATAAGTAGCCTGTTTTTATTGAACCACTTCAGAACTGTATGTTGCTGAGTCCTTAGCAACGTTTTTCCTTCTATATCATTATTTCTTCTGCCTATAACAACATTAAATCAGAAAGTTTAGAATATTGTGTTAGGGCTGTTCAATTAGTTCCACAGTGTCCGTGTCAGTTAATGTGATTTGAGGAAAGCAGTACTCGAGTGCTCGTGTAAGATTTGTATTCAGTTTTGTTAATTCAGACAGATCTTAGCAGATGTCTGGTTAGGTTATTTTAAAATTAAATGACAAGGAAAAAAGTTTGCATTCATTTAAAATGATTGACCAAACAATGAAAATTCTGTATCTTTTTGTTTGCTCAGTGCAAAATACCTCTGTAAGAGCCTCGCTTGCCTTCCTTGTGTCCCCACTTCTCAACTCACAATAAAATAGAGCAGACACCAGGCAGTACATTTCCTTTGCAAAGATTGCTTTTAAATAAGCAAACATTCTAAGTTAAACAAACATTTGGTGAAGACAGCACTGTCAAACAATCAGAGGAACTGAAAATAAGGAGTCAAAAGATACTGTGCTGGTCCTCTACAGGCTTGAACTTTAGCTGCAATGATGGGCTTGGGTTATTTAGCAAAACCAGAAGTCCTGGTTCAGAAGCCTTTCCGTGTGTGTTGAAGGAAATAAGGAACTATGTTTCCTGTGCTGGATTAAGTGATTGTGCCATCTAATCCTTTTCTGGAAGATATTTTTATGAATTTGAATTGTTCGTGCATTACTTGCAGTTTTATTTATCTTTAGTGTTGATCAGGCTTGGGTTTGCGTGCGCTGTGTCATACAGAGGGTATCAAAGCGGGATGTGGAATAGGCTTTGAGTGCATCTTCCTGGATTTGCCTGCTTAAAGGTGAAAGAAAACCATAGCTAGTAACATTCAAATCAGGGTAGAAATACTGTGTGATTGAAAAAATACCTGAACGTCAGGGTTTTTTTTTTAAAAAAAAAAAATTAATTGACATGAGGGTTGTGGGGCTGGGGGGTGGGGAAGTAGAAGCCATTTGGTATTTTCCAAAGTTCCAGAGCGATTTAGCAAATTAATTGTATCATTAAGTACTAATTTCAGAAAACTGGCTTGTAGAAGGCTAAGTCTCACTACAGCTCAAATACTCCTGGTAATGTGGTGAGATTGGAAAGGTGAAATTACTTGTGACAAGGTCCAGATCACTCATGTAGTACTTCAGTAGGAATTGGCATGAGAAGCATTTGGGCTGGAGAAATCTCACCAGCTTGCCTGAGTGCAGAAATCCTGCGTGTGTTAGCGGGAAGGTGAAGTTGCTTAGATCTTCTAACGGTATCGACTGCTCGTCTTTAGCACTTCAGCTATCGGACTCCTTTTGTCCCCTGTGGGCAGCGTTAGGTGGTGTACAAAGGTGTTGACCTGCTTGAGCGAGACCTCAGCTCGCTGACCTTAAAAAAATGCACTTACAAGGGGGAGCCAAGGGGACCGCAGTCCCACAACTGGAACCGAGGAACGTGACGTGATTTTTGGAATCATGAGGAAGATGGTTCTGTATTTATACAGCCCCTTAGACCCCGGTGAATTTTGGACTCTTGAAACTGTGTAACTTCGAATACCTTGGTGTTTGTAGAAAGGCAGGTGCCAAGGAAACTAAAAGGAATCATCAATCCCCACCAAACCTCCAGCTCTGTGGTACAGGGCTGGAAACCTGATTATTCCTAGCTTGTGCTCACGGTTTTTCTGCAGACCCTCTGCTTAACGTGCCGTAAGACAGAGGTTCTCTACCTCTGCGACTCGTACTGCAGACCTCGTCCACCATACGGGGTAGAGGGAAAGTGCCGCCCTATTTAAATGTTTGGGCCCATTTGATATTTTACACTTTTGAAGGAAAATACCAGATATTTTTCCAAACACCCATATTGCAGCTTGAAAGGACTTCTGTTTGTAATGTGGTATTGGACTTTTAACATACTGCAACTAAAACTTTGAAAGTTCCCTGTAAATGGGCACAAATCCATTGCTGTTAGAGGAAAGGTCGCGAGGGTTTTGCATAAAGCGAGACTTGCCTCTTCAAAATAGCCTGCACACATCTTGCACTCAACAGCCCAAACTTTCGAATTTTCTAAATTTCTTTCCCATAGCTATCTCTGGAACATTCTTCGAGCAGAATTAAATGATTGCTCCGTGATCTCAGTATATTGCAGGAAATATTAAAGAACTACCTGCAGTACCTAAGGGTACAAACATAATGTATGCTATTAAACCTTAGATAATAACTTTTTAAACTTGCCTTTAATATCAAATGAGTTTCAAATTAAAATGGAATTTTCTCCAATATAGCATCGTTTAATACATTAAAAAGTTCTGTTGTATTTCTTTACAGATGTAACAGATGCACATCTCCGCTCTTATTTTATACCAAACGTGCTAGCGTGCAATTCTGTGAGGAAGTGTTTTTAAGGAAAAGCAGGCATTTTCTTTGATTGCTTCACAGGCTGCGGAAAGGAATTAGGGATGAACCAGCGGCTCCCTTTCCCGTGTTAGCAGCTTCCCGTGCTGACGCAGAAGGAGCAATCACACCAAGTGCTCCCTCCTCTGAACCGTTCTTTGCATTGTCTCTGGCTCACTACTTGTCTTCTCCAGAAGAGGGGAAATAACGGATTACAGTGCCCTAATTCTCCAACGGTGAGGCTCTGGTGGTGACCGGGCTTGGCAGGCTTCTGTGCTTGCCGTGGGGCTTGCTCGCCTTGCTGCGGATCAGAGTCTGGTGCTCGTTAGTGGCCGCTTTTTGCTTTCGCTGCCCGCTGTGCTGCCGTGCCGCTTATCGTCTTCCTCTGCTGTGCCTGGGAACGTTTTGATAACAGCCGTGGCGATGTGCCTGGGCTGGCAGAGGGCCGGGGCATCGCTGCTCTTTCTGTGCCGCTGGGCCGGGCAGGCTGGAACTCCAGGGTGAAGTGGAGCACGTGAATTCCTTGCGTTGCTTCGCTTGCACACGCGGCTTTTGGTTTGCTTAGTAAATTGTCTTTATCTCAACCCACGAGTTTTCTCACGTTTAGTCTTCGGATTCTCTCCCCTATCCCACTGCGGAGGGGGGTGAGCGAGCAGCTGTGTGGGGCTGAGTTGCCAGCTGGGGTTAAACCACGGCACTACGTAAAGGATCCGAAGAAAAATAGCAGTGTTGTCATAGGAAGCACAGATCGATGCAGAAGTTGTGCTGTTCGATATCCATGGCTTTCTCTGAGACTTAGAGAAATGAAGCTCGATTTGCAAATAACTTCCACGAGGTGTGAAAGGTCAGAATTTGTGTTTTAAATAGGTCGGTTTGCTTTTGGTTAATTCTGAGCCACGGTTCTTGGGGCCAGCCTGGGTCGCTTTACTCAGTGTGTCAGAGCAGGCTCCTCGTTTCCCTTTGTGCGTCCAGCATTGTGGCTCCAGTGCCACAGGTTTAATAGAGTAAGCACACTTTCTGTAATAGGGAATAATGGAACGGTTTAAATTACTAAATGTGTTTGTTACTTTACCGAGCAGAGCGTATCACGCTTTGTGTGTGGCAACCAATTAGCCTTGGTTAATTTTAGCATGTAATACAGATGGCATTTTCTTGGAAAGATAGAGTTTATGTATCAACTCTGCAACTTCTTCCATTCCCAGGTTTATGGAGCCTGGAGGAAAGGAGCTCATGGACGAAGAGCAGTTGGCACAGACTGAATTCAGGAAAGATGAAAGCAATGTTGTTCAGAAAGGCAAACTGCCTTAAATGTTCGGCCAAAACACTAGTGCCCAGTCTTTGTTCCTCAAGTGCTGTGAAGGCTTTTGGGTAACCAGATGGCAACAGGTTAGCTGGATGTGCTTCTCACCTGCTGCCCTGGATTGAGCTTTACTTCTTCTTTCGGTTGGGGTCTCTGCCACAACGATCCACAAATTTGTCATCTTCAGCCTGCATCATGGGCTTCCAGATTTAATTTGTTCCTGTTTTACTGCGGGGCCAGGCTCCACACACAGGGCACACGCACATGTCTGAGGAGAAATTTAGCCCTTCAATTAGCTTTTTCACAATTCTGTATCGCCAGTGGTGGGGGATGTAACACAGTTTGGAAACCCCTCCTTGAGCACATTGTATCTGAAATGGAATGATAAAATGGACGGGGGAACATAAACTATGATAGACAGTAGATTGCACCACATTTTAAGAGGAAACAAGAACACTACCGCTCTCAGTCCCAGGAGAATCCGCGGTTACATGTTTAAGGGCTCCATGTGCAGACTCCTGCAAGGCCAGGAATAGGATTTTAAGCTTGAACGGCTACATGGAAATAGGGGGTAAATGTTCCTCTGGCCTGCTTTCCCCCTGCTCCTCTCTTCTGAAGAAACAAGGCATCGAAGCTGAAATGATCGCTCAGTAGATATCAGTTTTTATGCTGTAGGACAACTCCTACTTGTAGAAGATAGATCTACGACAGCAATACTAATTATTTTTAATTTGTATTTCAGTAGTCAGGTTATTACATATATAAAATTTCAATTATAATTTTAAAAGGCTATTTGGATGTGTTCCAGCGTGCGCTGTAGGAGATGAAACACCCGTTGCCCCAAACCTGCTAATGCTGCAGAGTGGCTGGTTGCTGCAGGCTCTGCTTTCTCTCAAGAACCAGAAGTAGACAAATTTTGGTATCATTGGTATTTTGGTATCAGATATTGGTATCGTGTGGTTCATAGAAGAACAAAACATCACTACTCAGAGCAGTAGGAGGAGGAAGAGATTTATACTTCTCTGAAGCAGTCATTTATTAGCAAGTTAAGTGCAGGAGATGACTTTCTGAGGTGGCCTCAGGAGAGATAAGGTTTTCTTGTATTTATTCACCAATGTAATTTGTTAACGTGTGCTCTATTTTTTGTGTTATAAATACCTCTAGCTACCCCTTACCTTAGCTGGGATTAGATTGTAATTCAAGATAACTGGATAACAGTAAGACCTTCTTCAGGCTCAGTGAATCTATACGTGCGTGTCACATCTTTCCAGCACATCCTCCAGTATATCTGATGGACAGCAGTGAGGAAAGCTATTTGCCAGGGCAGGTAAAAAGACACTCGGTGCAGGGAGGCGTCTTCCAGCGGTGGTTGTGGCACAGAAGACTGGTATCCAGTAAAATAATGGGATTTGTAGTTGAAATGCCTTTAACACGGAGAGAAATGTTGCTCTATTTTGCTTTTAACGAGGTGTGTATCAATTGCTGCAGATGAAGGACGTTATGTACTGGTATCTGCAAGGCTGTGGATTCAGGGAGCCCAGTTCTCTTCCTTACCAAAACAAGAGCACAACCTTGTCCTTTCAAGCCATCGTGGTGTTGAGATCAGCCCCTTTCATCTCTGACTCCCGGCCTGACTGCACTGCTCTGGGAGAGCAGAGCTCAGCTCCCTGCCTGCAGAACCACCCTGTTCGCACCTGGGGTCTTTCGGCACTTTTTCAGGAAGGGAAAACTCCACTAATCATATCATTCTTTAATAATTCCTTGAAGCACACGCTCCTTTCGCTTACCTCCCATCTCTGCTTTGCAATTAGCACCTCTGCAGGGCAGCGCTGCCGGCAGGGCTGTTCTCCCCGGGCTTCTCTCTGACGGCTTTTGCCACAGCAGCCTTCTCGCCGCAAAGGCTCCCGAGAAGACTGCACCTCCCTCCCTGCCTCCATTCTGACGATTTGGGAGCTTCGAGGGCCGTCTTAGCTGTTCAGAAGTGTGAAGGGAAGAAAAGGAATGTGTCTGTAATCTTCCACGAGCTTGATTTCTGTTCCAGTAACTTGTCATCTGGGTAGAAACAGAAGATTTAGCTTTGCTAGATTATTCTTTGGTCTTATACTGTAGGGCATGAAGTATCCAACTGTATCTCATAATATATAATCATATTTCTGAATCATTTTTATTTAAAATAGAACTGAAGAACTGTCAAACTACCAAAACTTAGTAAAAGAAATTACACAAATTTAAGAATATTTTTTTTTAAAAAATAAGGATCACGATGGCAATCTTGGTTTTGCTTTTAATTACCAGGAGGTCCCGAAAGGATTATATCCTGACGTGAAACTCATTTTGCTAGTTGGCTATTACAAGTTCATTTCGTTGTTCAAATCCTTGTCATCACTGAACTATGACTGTTCTTCATAACTTCAGGCAGGATTGGTTTGAGTTGGAATTTTTTCACCTGTTATATAGAATATGGAATTTTATTTGTCACTCTAAAATAGTCATAAGCAAAGCTGAGATTACCAACAAATCAGGACAGATGCAAGTTGCACTTAATATTCAATACCACAAGCGTATCTACCACGTGCGTTCCTGAGCTCGCCTCTTAACTGCCAGCACTAATTTTTGAGCTGCCCAAGTGAAAGATTCACCTGCAAAGCACCGGCTAACTTACCCAGACATGCATTTGCGAGTTCTCTATTTAAAGGCAAAAATCCCTACTATTCTCATCAGCCCAAGTTTACAGGTCCTGGGTGGGCATTCAGTTCCTAGGCACAAGTGGTGTTTGTTTGTTCCGACAGTGCAGGTTTAGCGCATACGATGTCTTCTGAGGACGTGCCTTGCCCTCCGCTGACAGCAGAGATGTAAAATTTTCGAGAGTAATTGCTGGCAGTGTTACGAAAGCTGAACATAATCATCCTCCGTGCAGGTCATATTGTGCTGTTTGTACTACAAACAAGCTGAGTGAAGAATGTGCTGAGTAGGAGTAAGCACGGTGTACCCATTAATGAAAAGCTAACCGTGCTAGACTATTCCATTATGTAACTGGGACCGACAGACAGCGTATTTCTTAAAGATTTTTGGGGGGGTTTATACTGAGATAATTCTTGAAGAAATACATTAATTTAAAATCACTGTAAAGGCAAACGTAGGCTGAAAACACTGATTTATACCACTGAGAGCTACGTAGTAGCTATTTTCATGATATTTTAAAACAAATTTCTGTTTAATAATGGCATATTTCACCATCAGAAGATGTTTGTGTACTCATAAGTCTCCAACGTACAAGTAGAGGGTTATGTGTCAATATGATTCATTAATAAAAATTAACTTTTGTGTGTGTACAAATGTAGACTTTTCTCAGGCATCTATAAACAGTCCCCATATGCCTGGATGGATGCAAACAGTAAATGTGAACAGAACTGCTTAAACCTTTACCACCCAAATCACAAGCTTGAAAATTCCACATTTTAGCATTTAATGGAATTGTAGCAGATGGGAAACTTTTTCTACTTGTACTGTTTAAGACATCCCTCTGAAATTTACTTGTTCTTCTATATTGGGTTTTTTTTTCTACAGATAAACAGCAGAACTGGCTTCCGAGAAATCCAAATCACCAACAGTTCTGTTTATAAATATAACAGCAAGCCTTAAAGTGAATGCAATCAGAGTTTTCACAGATGTTTTTCCTGAAGGGCAGTAATAATAGTAGACTTTGAGCAACCTTCATACCTGGGAGCTTAAAATGTCCTTGCAGAAAATCTCCTCAGCTGTGCCACATATTCTGTAGCACCTCTGCCAAAAGATAAGCATAAAAAGAAAAGATATGAGCGCAAAGAAGCATCTTTCTCAGTGTATTCTGAAATGTGGAATAATATTCCACGTTTGTTCAGGGGCAAATTCAATCCTTGCAGCTTATTCCATCCACCACCAACCTGGAGACACGGCCCTCAGCCCGTGTAGGGGCTGTGCTGATGCAAAGCAGGAAGGCTGATCGCCTGGTGTACCTTTTGAACAAGGTCTTTTTTTTTTTTTTTCCCTGGTACTCTAACTGTTGCCCAGATTGCCACCCTCTGCTTAGTTTAATTAAAACCAGTTGAGATTTTTTTAGGGCAAGTGAGATAAGAAGGACTTGTTTCTCTCTAAAGGATGCTCCTGCTCCAAACCAACGTAAGAACAAATAAACGACACGCAGAGTGCTTTGAACAGGCACACACTAGGGCTGATGCATTTGGCATGTATAATAACAACCTTCTTGCCATTTGCTGTAAAGGAGCAGGCCAACAATATCCAGTTTTTTTTTCCAGGGGGTAGATTATCCACTGTTGCAGTCATTTCAGAGGCAATTCAATTACTAATAAATATCCTCGACACAAAGCATAGCAATTTTGTGCTGGAGTGACTGCTCTCACTCGCCCTCAGGCTGAGTCACTGCGCTCTTTGCTCTTCCAAAAGTGAGGTCACTGGCAAGAAAGTTGTTTTTGCTGGAATTAGACAAATGCAGGTGGTAATGAGAGTTAATTGTATAACCGTGTGACTGCTAGGTACCCTAAAGGATGTTGAGCACTTTCCATTGATCCTAATCTGTTTGGGAGCAAGTAGCACCGGTGAGGAAACATTTCACATGAAAATGGAAATTGGGAGGTGCTCAACACAAGGCCATGTCCCAGAATTCCTTTTATGCTGAATTTGAGCATAAAAAGGGGGCGATAACAACTCAATGAGGACTACAAATAGTGATACTGCAGAGGAAAATATTAAAGCCTGTGTTCTCCTGTACAAGAAAATAGTCTAAAACACACAAAATCTTGTTTACAAAGAAGACTGCTGTAAATGTTTGCTTATAGAGGAATATCACAGCAGAGAGAAAATAAACTTTCTTATGTGTATAAGGTCCTACTGCAGCTGGAACCATGGGCACCGCATGGTCAGAAGCTCTGTCACACTGGTGGGGGTCATCACACCCTAACAAGCAAAGCCGTTAGGGGAGCAGAGGATTTCCCTCATCGCCCACCCTCCCTCTCCCTGTTTGAATCCATCTGCTGCCTTTTGTTTCCTGCTTAGCTTTCTGTGGGTTTTCTTCAGGCTCTGCACCTCACCACCTACGGTACCAGCCCTCCAAGGGATGACTAACGTTCAATGACTTGTGTGGAAGCAGTCAGAAAACATTTGCGTGTGTGTAACTTCGGTAAGCAAGAGCTGAGCGAACAGAAACCAGGCATTGTGTTTGGGTACAGGTAGCAGAAGGGTGTGTATAGTTCTGAAAACACTCTGAAGTTTCTAGCACCTTGTTAGAAAGAAAATCTTCTCCCCTGCTTTAAACATCCCGTGGCTCACCTTCATGAAAGTCAAGTTTGCTGTAGTGTCCTAACCTTCAGTATTCACCTCCTACGTTTCCCATTGCGCAGCACCTAGTGTTTTACTGTTACCAGATCTGCATGGAAAATTACTGTATTTTAAGTATATATAGTGTTCTGGAAAGTCTTATCTATTTCAGCAACTGAATCTGCTCGGGTGTCAACAGGACCCTTCGCAGGCTCAGGGTTAACGCTGGTTGGAGACAGTAGCTGAATCAACCTCTATTCCAACAGCTTTAGGACATTGTGTTTCAGTCCCAGCTCCTCCATCTGCTTGCAGATTTCAAACCTGCCATCCTCGCTGCTTCTGACAAAAGCACGTGGAGCTTGATGAGACTTTAAAAAGCAAACAAAAGGGATGCGGGGGGGATCCTGGGTGCTGGGTTCAGGCACAGGGCAGAAAGAGCCTGTAGTTTGTCGGCTGTGGGGGGTGCTGTGCACAGGCGGTGGCTCGTTGCTTCTGTCACCTGGCAACGTAAAGGCTGCCTCGCTTTGGAGGAAGGGTGCTGATATATTTTTCATAGGATAATTGGCTGGTGTCTGCCTTGCCAATATCTAATAATGAAGAAAAAGCTAGTTTTTAATTTTTTTTTTCCACAGGAAGGAGGTAAAGGATTGCTTTAATTCCCTCAGTCTGTAAATGAGCAGCCAGGCATATAAATTAGCTTTTGATTTTATGAAAAGAATCATTTTGGGGTGCAGAGATGGAAATTCACAATGAGACAGTTTTAACCCTTTTTTTTTTCATAGAAATGCGCTTTTTGTTTTAGCGTACCATTATGCTTCACGACAGCGCAATTAGAGGCTGAAACGATACGCTGACATCTGGTTTACAGTTCACACAGCAACCCACGGTAAGGTCAGTGCTGTTACAACAACTACCGCCCCAAGCTTTGCTGTGCCAACAGCACACGGTTTAAACCTGTTGGCTGGAACATCCTAACTGTCATTTCTATTTCAAGGGGTGGGTGCGAACATATCCAAAATCCCGAAGTGAGTGTCATGCAAGAGCTTTGAGAAAGGTGGTCGTCTTTCCTGGTTTAAAGAGCTCATTATGCTGGAAAATGCACAAGTTTAGAGGACCTCTACAGATGGTGTCTTTGTGCACAGTGCTGGGGCAGGGCAGAGCGGTCCTGAGGTGTCCAAGGAGGACCACTGGCTTGGTGGTGGGCTGGATCTGCTGGTCATGCTGCCCCACAGGGGTCTGCAAGGCTGCCCAGCCCCGGAGCGGACGTGGTGTATGCTCGGGTCTTCAGACAAAAAGAAATTCAAGGGCTAAATGCCACAAACCCTCACACCGTAATGAGCAAATTGTGCTTATGTGAGTGAAAGTGTCGTACAAGTTTCTGCCTGGTGTTGGCAGGAACGAGGAGGTGCAGGCGTTTTACAGTACCGGCCTTCACCTGGAGTCTGATTGTGATCGTTGTTGCGTGTTGTTTAGTTTTATAAATAGAAGGGCAGGCAAAGTGGCTGTTGAACCACAAACCAAAGCGGCTGTTGAACCACAGATCTTCGCTAGAGACACGGTCAAGCTTTGGAGTGACTGCTTTTTTAAAAAAATACCCTCCTATTAGCACCTGTTTCTTGTGCTAGAAGGAAGATGTGTTACCACCTGAAGGGGGGCATAAAGGCACAGGTATTTGAGACTGTCCTGCCTCCTGTTCAAAGGGGCTGGATCTTCAAAAGCGTTCGGTGCACGAGAGCTGCCACCGTTTTCCAAACCACCCTTTTGAAAAGCTGTTGAAATCAGCGCTGGTTTTTTCCTTTGACATCCTTAGGGTTTGTGTCATATCCATCTGGGAGATGGAACAGGCCCTTAATGGCATTAAGTTTGTTACCGTAGCTCAAAATGCATTAGAGATTCAGAGCACACAGTAACTCCAGGGTGACTACTGCAGCAAATTAGCTTTTGCCTCTTCTAAACTGTCATTTTTTGAAGTGTAAGAAGTAAGGAGAGAGGTGACCAGCAGTTAAAAGTCACTGCCTGTTATCAGTCTTATCTTACAGACACATCACACCGTGTTATGTTAATGCGATGTGACTCACATACATGTGTGTTTATACACACACATGCAGCAGACCTGAACCTATTAAGCCAGGACAAGTAAACATCCATGAAGAACACAGGACGTCACCCACCTACTCAAATCACTCCACATGCATAAAATCCACAGAGAATGCCAGCACTTGTGAAGAATGGAGCACATTTACATTTTCCTGAGAAGCACAGGTTACTTTTTTATCACAACATGAAATTCACTTTCTCCTGGGAGCTATTGGAAAATTCTTTATCGCCTGATTAATGCAGCCCTTTGGGAAACAGAAAGCACTGCACAGCCAATTTCCACATGACTCTGGCCTTGCAGGATCACGGGATGTCTTCCAATCCAATAAGGTTCCCATTTCCATGGGGAAAGAAATTCCTTACTCTTTTCCCAAAGCTTGTACGGCAATGAAGGAAGATGAGCTTTCTGTTGTTGCTTCTAAAAGTCTGAGACTGGGAAGCACCCAAACGTATGTAGTTTAAAATGAACTTTGCTTGCTGGGGTAAAATAAATATTGCTCCACCACCACTTAGTGGTAGTAAGTTCTGAGGTCAGGACCATAAAAGATCACAGATCAAGAAGTGGGGGGATACTCTCCTTACATCTGCAGAGCCAAATGGTGTAGTGATAAATATTAAATGTTGTTTCTAGCTGGAAGATGATCTGTATTCCACAACTGTATTTCACGTATTAAAGAAGTGAATTAGCATCCCATGGAGATATTTTATTTCCAAACTTGATACACAAATAAATAAAACTCAGACATACAGAACTCCTCTTAATAATAGAGCTTTTAATCCAATTTTGCTAGAATTTAATAATTCAAGATGAAAATAGAAAAAAAAACCCCACCTTTGAAATTATCATAGTTTGAGGCTGAAAATACGCTTTTTTTTTTTTAGCACTGACTAAAGACCAGAAAACAAGACATGCCAGAAGAATTTTAAAAATTTCATATAGCAGAGAAATGAAGAAAACCTGTATTAGATGTGGGTCTTATCTACCTCTTTCATTGCAAGCCCATCTAATGACCTCAGTGGGCTTAACCCCACTTTACAGTGTTGCAGCTGAGCACAAAATAAAACCCAGCGGAGTTGCACACATGAAAACAGCTGGTTTTAGCATTCAGCGCCGTATATGGTTGTATTTTAAAGGACATCTCCATGCGTGCTATGTTCGCGTAGACGTTACAGTGTTCATCCCTAGATTTCAGGGAAATCCTGGGGAATGTTATTCACAATACAGAGCCGAGTCACAACATCTGGCCTGATCTTTACAGCATTTTGGTGCTCGTGTCCCTGCAAGTATTTTTAGAAACAGTTTTGCTCATCTGTGTGTTTGGGGAGGTGATTTTTGTTTGCTTGTTGGTGTTTTTGTGAGACGTGGGTGTTGAAACCATCCGTGGGCAGATCACAACAAGACAGAGACGTTGCTGTCTCGGCAGTGGCCACAGATTAACCTATTCCACTAATTCTATACGTTGGGAGATACGGAGAGTATTTAAGGGATTTCTTGCTGTCATTGAAAGCTATTCCTCGTGTTTGGGAGTGGATAATGTCGCTGTGAAAGTTGCTAGAAGAGGAACTGGGAGACCGGGAGAGGAATGCTAGCAGGAGCTGGAGCAGGAAAACATGGAGAAATAAAATCCTTGGATGGCAGCAGGTATGAGGGAAGGAGTTTCCTGGAGGAACGAGACATGACAGCTGGGGTTCATAAATCACTTGTTTGGAGTAAGAGCCTCTCTCTAACAGCGTAGCTGTGGGAATAGCCATGGTGATCTGGATGAGAGTGGGGCTGGGCTGGCAGGCAGGCTGCGCCACGGGGACTCTGCCCAGCCACTGGTCCCAAAAGCCTGCAGGGGCCTCATGCTGCTTTGCCTGGCGTGTGGGCCAGGGCACTTCTCGGTGCAGGCGGTCTCTGCAAATCCTTAAGGTAATACAAGGTTTTTTTGTGCTTTAACATCTTTTCTACAGTGGCAGCATGCAGATGTTTTTTCTACTTCTTAGGACCCCCAGATTCAGAGCTCTGGCACGCCCCATCTGCAGGGCATTCACAGAACCCTCTGTTTAACACGGCAATCTTCTTGCAAAGAGCACTGCAGATGGCCTTTGCACCTTCAGGTTGCATGGGCTGGCTTGGAGGATTTCCTTGGCTTCAGAGAAAAGGCACGCCTGTAGCTCAGCTGGCCTCCTAGAGTTTACAGGTGGCATGTTTTCCAGTATATCATACGAACTGGAGACCACACACATCTGCCAGCATGTTCAGGGTAGTCACCAAGTTTCCCTTTCCAACGGTGCTCTCTGGATTCATAGCCCAAGGTGAGGATGTGTGCAAGTCACTGGGAGGCCGGCCCAGGACTGATGGCATTGAATTGGGATTGTATGGAAAATGTTGAACCGCTGATCATCTGGAATCCATTTCATTCCTGCCAGGGAAAGGGAGAACAGAGTGCTCCAATTAGCTGGTGCTCGTTTTCAACCATGTCAGTTAATTAGCTGAAGACCTACCAGATGGGAAAGGATTTATCATACTGCTTTCAGCGTCTCAGGCACTGGATATTGCCCAGTTTCAGGCACTTGGGAATTTATTTTGTTTTCTTCTTTTTCTGGGAAGCTGCAGACAGGAGGGGAAGGTGGACTCCCAGTTCTTTGTTCCTTTATGAGAAGGGTTAGGTGCTCATTAGGCTTCAGTTTGCAGCACGCTGGTTGTAATCCAGATGACTTGCCACCTAAAACTGTCTCTCACAAAAGATCCAGCTACATTCTGTGTCATAATGGATGTGAAATAGGAATTAATTCATTCCTTCAAGTACCAAGTTGTATTTACTAGAGAATTTATGTCTTCCAGGCAGGCCTCTGCCTACTGCCTTGGCCATCTCAGAGCCAGAAGGGACAGAAGCAAGGAGACAAGCCCTGCCTTGCATGTTCACAAGGGGGGCTTGTAAGGAGCTGGAAGTCTAAGTATCCTCTTTCTTATTCCAGCACAGACCCAATCATTATGGAGAAGCAGTTATCTTGGACTGTGGATACACACATGTCCATGTCCTGGACAATGATTATAGGCAAATCAAATGATGCCATTTGGCAGTGTCATCCGTTCAGACATGAGCATCTGTCTCTGAGAGCACTGATCGTGCCTTGTCCCCATGGTAGAGAGACTCATCTGCATGTTCTTTCCCCCATCCTTTAATTTTTCAGAGAACTCTGTTTGTTATAAACAGAGCTTCTGCCCTGCTTCCCCAGGCACTTGTCTTCACATCCCTGAGCTCAGGCTCTTCCACGATTGCTCGCTTCCTTTGACATTTCTTTTATTGCTCTCTCGTGCACTAGCTCACACTAACACATGTTAGAACAGTAACATCTTTTTGTAGCACTGGTTTTAATTAGTCTTCACCTTCCCCCGGGATGGCTGTTTGCTCTAAAGCTTTTTGCAGGTGCGTATTTTGCACTTCGTGGCTCGCTGCATTACCTGTCTGGTGATACAACTGCCTCGGCAGGAGCTTGGGGTGATGGTTTGCTGTTCAGGCGCCTGTCCGTGTTTCCTCCCCAGCGTGCAGAATTCTCTGATCTCGGCTGATGAATATTACTGACAATGTGGAAAGAATATTTTTAATGACGAGAGAAGGGAAAGATGAAGGCGGGTGCTTTCAAAGCTACTTCTGTGGCTCTCGTGTTCAGAGCCCGCTTGATCGAAGGGAAATCAGCATCTGAGTCCTATAGGTGGCTTTCAAGAAGTCTTTCTTTCAGAATGTGTTAAGAGCAGAAATGGAGAAGGTAGTTTATAAGACAAATAAAGAAGTGGCTGATACAGTGCAAGTAAGATATTTTATCCACGTTTCCCTGTACTTACAATGACTAATCACAGGACTAACTGGCAATGATGTTGTATTAGTTGTGCTACAAAGGCCTGCAGATCCGCTCTCCGAATCTGCCATACGACACTTTCATGTTATTATACTCCTGTACAGTGTCTTTGATAATTTCACAGTGTCCTGTGTTTAGCTGGTAGGCTCCATAAACCTTGACTAATTATTTTTACATTCCACATCTTCTCATTACGGCGTGTTTGCCTCAACCTCTGTGCCATGCTGTTCACAGCAAGTTTTGTGAAACCTACCAGATCGTCAGCAGTTTTATTTCTCTAAGTTGTGGAAAATGGAAAACCTGGCAATTCTTTCTCAGTTTGCTTTCTAGCACCTGGTATCTTGACTTTTCTTACGTGAGCTGCCTCTTGGCCCACTTAATTAGTCTTCTGTTTGTATCCTGTAGCTGACAAATTTGCTGTAATCAAAATATTTATTACAACTGCCCGTTTACCCTAGTTCTGTACACCCCAGGCTTTCTGTGTGAACAGAAGCTCCCAGTAACCCCTGATCAATGCAGCAGGTTCTGTTTCAGTTGGGAAAAAACCCCAAAGAATTGTTTCAGATTTTCAGAGGGACTTGTGCCTGGGTTAAGGACAGAAAGGACACGCCACTCTCTTCCCTGGCCTTGACAAATCCCATTGTGCTCCACTCTTGTACATTCACAATATTTCCAATGAAATATTCACAGTGAATACTTAGTTCTCAATTCTGGGTACTTCATCCCCCGGGCAGCGCTTCGCCATTAGCTCTTCTCGGTGCCGGAGCAAACATAAGCTGCTTTTTCTCATTTTCATGACCTCTCCTCACTCTGTTCTCTCTCAGTTCCTTACTGGGATGCTGGCTTCGTGGCCCACTAACACCAGTCAGCGTTGCCCATCCCTGACACCCCCAGTGAAGCCCCTGGCTGCAGGCTGCGGCATTCGGCTCCGCGGGAGGACGAGCTCCCCCAGCTGAGCAGCCCCTTCATGGCTTCACCATCACCCTTGTAGAGACCAACAGCCTGGCACCGGGTGGGCACCGCGGGCCCCTCCACTTACCCGGCTGTTTGTCTGTCCGTCTCTGTCCTTCCTGTGGATTAACGCATAAAGCATCAAGCTCAGCGAAGACCTCGTGCCTGAAAGGCTGAGGCACACAGTGCTGGGGACAAATACTAGAAAAAAATCAATTCTTCTGTTCATGTACGTGCCTGGTAATTTACTGCATGCAAAAAACCTCCAGTTTTTGCCTCCCTTTGTTCAGGCTTTGGCCGTGCCTTTATACTGGCAGGGAAATCTCTACCTCTGCAGCACAGGTCTGCCTCTGCTAACCGGCTTCTGCCACGTGCAGCTTGACTTTTTATTCTTTCATTTACTAACTCAACGAGCTGGGAAATCATTCCTGTGCTCTTCATGCAACTAGACGAGAAAGTGATTCTTTTGTAATTAGCTAATGCAACTATTTATGTGTTTTTAACATGTTACTGTTAATCAATTACCATTGTGGGAGTTAGTAAAACTGCTGTGTGGTGTTGTTATATATCAATATCAGTTTAAACTGCTGTTTCTTTCCATTCAGCCATTTGTTGTCATGTTAGTCTGACATGCTGCAACGTGATGATTATAAGGTGATATCTTGTAATATTTTCTTACGTAATATTTTCTTACGTAATATTCACATCGATTTCAGCAGGATTTTGGAATAAATTAGGTGAGGATATAACTGTATGGGAACGTCTGCATTGGCCCAGTGGGCCAGTGAGTGTATGAGGAGATTATAGCTTGAATTTTTCCTAAGAGAGCTTGAGTTGTTCCTAAAAGAGAGCAACAACGGACAATATCGCGTGCTCCGTTGAATTATTTTCTTCATGAAGTTGAAGAGTGGTTTGAGGCTTTAGACAATAGTGTGGTTTTGGTTTAATTTAGTTTTAATGCATATGTTACTGTTCCGTTCTTGTCTGGTGGCGTTGAGCGTCCTGTTTCTGTTCTGTTACTTTCATGAAGAGCAGACATGAAACCAAAACCTGAGATTACAGTTTGACGGTCTTCACTGCTGCTCCTCTCAGCGTTATTCATCAGTTCAGTTTCCAGAATGAAGCCTGGAAAGGCACAGCAGCAGTGCTAACAACAGCCAAAAGGCAATAAAATGCTCAACCTCCTCATCCAAGTGCACGATGAACATATGATGCTCCCACATGGAGCACACCTCAAAAAAGCATTTTGTTTGTGAGTGTCGTCTTATTTCCTTGGGATTTACTCTGCTGCATTGCTGTTTATGCCGTACGTGACCTGTGGATGCGGATGGAGCTGCTGCCTTTGCAAGTGCTACTTTTCTCTGAGAGACTCAAAGACTCAGGAAAATCTGCACAGACTCTTGTTTTTTAAGACACTGGGGTTTCTGAACTGCACTTTTCTGACAGATTAATAGCTTCAGATATATTAATTACCTTTTTAACTATTGATAAACTACAGAGGAAAAAATGTTCTTTAGGCTGGATTGAGGTTCGGCAAGGTCGTAAGATTTGTTATAAAATAAAAGATATATTTTTTACGTCCTAACGTCTGAAACTGCATTATGCCAGAAATCCTCTCACTGATTTCAGTGGGTGGACTTGCCTGGCTTGCATGAAGGCGGCTTTATCTTAAGCTGCATTGTCTGCCCGCTTCAAGAGAGTTTAAAAGAGAAAAGTCTGAGCGAAGACAAAGAATTAAACAGTTGTGTCGTTAAGCCTTCAACACTGGCAAATAGGGCTTTGGCACAGTTTGTCTTCCCAGCAGTACGTACTTTGTTTGGGTTTGGTCATTTAGTTACTTATTAAACCTTTCATAAAGCTTTTTCAATATTTCTCCTTTTATGAACTACTATAACAGAAACTGCACTTAATGCTTTCCCTCTTTTCCCATACTATAGCCCTGCAACATTCAAATTAAGTAAGTGGAAAGTGCAGGGATTTAATTATGAATCTGGAAAAAAAGATTGTAGAACTTCCTTCTAGCACATATATGGTAATTTTCATGGCATAAGATGAGCATGTACTGAACCTGCCAATACGTTTAGAGGTAACTGAACCTCTCCAGCTTAGGGAACCTTTTCAGCTTAGCTCCACAATCATCTTTCTCAGAGATAATCTATCATTTGAAAACCTTGCAAGTGGAAATTAGTGCACAATAACCCACCCACAGTCCAAAGCAGCTTTGTGGCTTTTATAAATTCACTGAACAAGATCCTGTGCGGAAATAAACAGGGCTTTTAACTGTTTCTGTGGTGAGAATCGATGGGTTTATCTTTGCTACAGTGTCCACCCCAAATTTTTTTCATTCAGACAATTAAACACCAATTTGCTGGGACAAAAGCGTAGATAAAAGAATTAGCTCACGCTTCAGTGATTCTTCATTAATAAATGCAGCTGGAATGGGTCTGTGAGGGATGTGACAAGCAAAATGCTGACAGACGCTTCACATAGCATTAACTCTTGCCTTTGCTTTTCCAAGTTCAGTTTGAACAAAGTCTTGTCGTAGGGGGACTCCACTTAGTGGTGTAACTCTCTTTTATTGTGAGATTTCCAACAAAAAAAATGCATTACTGCGTTAGCTTTGCCGTTCTGAAGACCTACAGGTAAGGCAAGACGATCCCAGTGAAGGACTTGTGTCAAGCTGGTTATTCCTGCTCGGGACTTGGTTCTGCACTCAATCCTGTAGCTTTTCCCTGGCCTGGCAGGAACAGATGTGTGGGGGCCATCCACGCCACAGGCTTGAGTCCTAGCAAGATGGGCATCCGTGGACTCTTGGGTGGATTTCCCAGTCTCCTCAGGGACGTGGGCAAGGGGAGGCTACAGGCTGCAGCCTTATGGTGAAGTCAGCTACCCAGGAGAGCACCACGAGGTTGCGCATTGTTCTCGCTGTCGTGCTTTGGCCCTCTGACAGCAGGCAAGCTGCTTCAAAACATCCAGCATTAATGTTGTACCCGCTCGCGTTGCTCCCAGGGACCCTCGTTCTCTCGCTGCACCGTAAATCGTGCCGCGGCAGAGCTTTCAGAAAGATGCCCGTTAGAGCCCAGCCAGACGGCGAGGTGCCATAATGCCTCAGCAGGAGCCACGGGAGCATTCTCTCTGGATGTACAGCTCACTTGAGATCTGCTTTGGAAAAGTCATGACCTAACTGTGTCAGTGTCAGAGCTGCAAGTAATAAGCCCACAAAACGCTGCTACCTGGTGTTTCTTTTCATAACTGAGACACGTCTCTAACACGGCCATTAAATCAGTTGTGTGTGAGACGAGCTAATTTTGTCTTGGAATGACATCTAATTTCTTAACTTTGCTATGATGCTGCAGCCCATGTCCGTGTTATTCGCCTACTTCCAGAGGAGGGATCGTGGCCACCAGCAGCAGCACCTTCTGCAGCCCACAGCAGCCCGGCTGGGTAACTTCCCTTCCTACAGGACGAGCAAGGTAATACCTCTGGAGCGTCACCCTGCTTGTTTAATAAAGACATTTTACAGTTTTTATTCTGTGATCTATATCAAACAGAAAAATCATACACATAGTAAGTATGGAAATATTATATACTAGATATTTTAATTAAAAGTTTTATTTATGATATTTTAGTCTATTTGAAACATTAAGACTAGCTCCAGGTTTAATGCAGGAAGGATTTTCTTTATCTACATATTAAAAGAAAAAAGGAAAAGGAACATGGTTATTTTAAGTGCCTTTATGTCAAGTATAAGCTGGAATCCTAGACTTTATTTTTTAATGAAACTTAATTCAGCCTAGTTAGGAAACCAATAACCATATTTCCTAATTCAGTTTATTAAAGTAATAAACACAGCTATTCCAGGAAATGAAAACATTTCTGAATATGAAATACAGAGTTCTGTGAAGAAGATACTCGAGCGTGGGTACCTGACATTTAACAAGCCTGTATGTTTTGGTATAAAAAAGAGCTCTTTATTTCTAAAGATGCTGGGTATCATCCTGTCTCGCTGGGTATCATCCTGTCTCGCTGATATCTGCAAACGTTGCAGATTCTTAGCATTTTTGAGAACTCATCTGACTTATTTGGATGTTTAAGATGAATTTAGATGCCTAATTTTAAGCAATGAGGTATTAATGGGATTGTCTTAGGACCTGATTTTCAAAGATGAAGACAGCTTGAGCTGTATTAAGCCTGAAGTGACAGAACTGGAATTGATATTTAATAATGCACTAAACTCTCCGGAGGCTACAGTGCAAGAATACTGAAGTACAACATAGTTATTAAGAGAGACCATCAGTTAAATGCGGCAGTGTTTGTTATTCGTCATGATCACCGAATTCCTGGAGTTTTAAGGAAGACCAAAGTGGAAAATACAAGAATTGCTCTATGGCCATCAAACCAGAATAGGAAAGTCTAGGTTCTTTCTCGGCAGGCAAAGGCTCATGCAGTTAATGTTGAAGACTTTGCTTCTTTTGTCTCTTGAGTGATAATCACGTCTTGCCCAGTCTGGGATCTTGGAGCTCAAAAGCAAAGGAGCCAGGGCTGGGGTTGGGGAAAATTTGCAACCCTGGCTGGTGGAGGCTTGTGGAAAAACCTGAAGGAACAGACATTTCCCAGCCCCCAGGAGTGGTGTCTGAAGGGAGATTTAGCTCTCTATTGTTTTTTGAAACAGATTTTCTCTACAATGCTTCTGCTAAAATAAATAATATTTTAAAGAGCTTGTTTGGCTGCAGGTTATCCCAGAGGGAAGAGAAGAACAAGGATGGGTCATAGTGTGTTGGCCTCAGGTAGCAGAGCAGGGGCTGAAGGGAAGGGTGGTTTCAGAATCTCTTGAGACACCTTGCACTGAGTGAGCGCTTGAGATGAGGCCAGGAGACAGATATGCTCCCTGACACAAATTGAAATTCCATGTTTACTGTATAAAACTTAGATTGTTAAATTGTAAGAGGAAAGGTTATATCTCAGCAAGATTCTTTTCACCTATGAAAAAGTTTGTTTAGAAACATAGGCAGCTTCAACAACCTTTCTTGTAGATTAACAGACTGATACTAGAGATACATCATACAGCTATAGAGATATCAAGACAGCATTTATGGATAAACACAGATTTTTGAGCATTGTTCGCAAATCAACCAATTCTTGATATTTCCACCTTTCTTCTAGTCTTTCTGTCTTTCCAGTAATTGTTATCCTAGTTGATGAAGTTACCCTTTCTTCTTTTATAGGCACGTAACGCAATTATTAAAAAATACTAA
This sequence comes from Leptosomus discolor, assembly GCF_034619465.1. Taxonomy (NCBI): domain Eukaryota; kingdom Metazoa; phylum Chordata; class Aves; order Leptosomiformes; family Leptosomidae; genus Leptosomus; species Leptosomus discolor. Next base: position 3,632,483 of record NC_141399.1, read on the forward strand.
ACTGTAATTAAAAGTGAGCTATGTAGGGGTGAATTCCTTGGTTATTGAAAAAGTTTGCATAAATCTTGGCATTCAGCAGAGGTCACTTTCATTTACCGTTTTGTATTTTGAAGGAATTTCAGATGGAGACATGAAGTTTCCCACAAAATCCACGTCGGCTGCTCCGGAGCCTTCCCTGGTGGTGCCGTTCCAGGTGGTTGATCTTTCACTTCTTGTCTCAAGAACTGGACTGGGCTTGACAACCTCCCGTTCCCCAGGATCTCCAGGAGCTGCAGTTAATTAATCTTTTCTTTTTTTTTTAAAGGTAATTACTCTGATTTGCAGTGAAGGATTTTTTAAATTTTTCTTTTCCAAAGAGGTGACTTTTCACTCCCTTGCTCTGTCACCAGTGGTTTCATGCGGATGCTCAGCAGGGTCTCTGAGCGCTCAAGCGCCTCTTGGGACGCAGGGTGGGAGCTCCCAGTCCCAGGACACCCTCCAGGCCCAGGACACCCATCAGTCACTAAGGAAGTTCTGAGCTCCCTGTTTTTTTCCTGTCTCAGACACCTCTATTGCTTCCTGTTATGATTCTCTAAGAATACCGGTTGGTTTCCCTTGAAAAAGAGGAAAGGAAAAGGGAATGAGCAGCTCTTGACATGAGGCAGCCAAATATTCACTGGCAGTGCCGGGCACCATGAGGAGCCTTTTCCATCTGCACTGAGCAAAAAGCATTCGGCAGAGCTATGGAGAATGTGCTACAAATAGCCTACCAGTGATTTCCAGAGTCCCATTACAAACCAGTATGTGTTTAGTGGCAATATTTAGAAACTCAGCAACTTTCTGTCATGCTCCAGGCACAGCAGATCAGTTGAGTGTGCTTAAGAGGAGCACTCAGAGCAAAATGAGAGCAGAGGCAGTCACGAGCACCAGCCACTTGGAGAAATGCTTCTGAGATAACTCCCATGAAAAATTATCACTTATCAGCAGCTGCTGAATGACACAGCGCTGTTGCCAAAGCCCCAGCCTGCAGCACCTGCTCTCTGCATAGCGCTTTTTTTGGCCCTGGGTTGGGCAGCATCGCGCCCGTCCCTGCAGCTCCCCAAAGCAGCAGCTCCCTGTATTGATTCCTTGACCCAGGGAAGGGACGCTCTGCTCCCAGGAGCGCTGCTTTCTCTTTGCATTAGCCACAGAATATCGTTTGGATCCATTTTTTTCCGTAATCTGTGAGCTGTCTGTGTGCTGAGCTTTGGCTTTGAACCCAGAAACTTTTCAAAACCACACAGTAAAGTCACTCGTTTGTATTTCAGTGCAGTGTTTACTGCAGTTTACGTTCTAAGAAACAGCATTAACATGCTGTAATACATTTGAATAAAAGTATTTTATTTCCTACTGGAATTTCATGCTGCTTGTGAATTTATGAATTGGATTTCCAAGGGATAGCACTAAGCTCAAAGCAATTTTCAAAGGGGCAGGCAGAAAGTCATTAGCAACACTTTGAAAATAAATTCTTCCTGTTCTGCATCAATGAGATTTGTGATCCCCTTTACATATATTTTATTATGATTATTCATTGGTTATCTTTTTGGCACTATTACAATAATCTGGAAAAATATATTGCATATTATGAGTACCACTTTTATTATACCAGCCTCCTAAGTAGGAACACAGGAACACTGAAAGAGAAATAGAAGAGGGAGAAGATCTCCTGGGTTGGCATATCCTGTCTCCCGCTGGCACATCACATCATGTAATTCCTTTCATAAATATAAGTAATCTAAAACTGTGTTCTGTTGAATTTGAAAGGAAAATATTGTTCTAGTGTGTCTAAAGACGATTAAAATAAGCCAATAATAAATGTAATTATTGTGAATTATTATAGATAACATGAAGATTTTATCCCTACAGTTGCCTTATTCTGAGGTTTCGAGAAGAAGAGTTGGTTTTGTTCTGTTTAGCTATTGTTTATTTCCCTGAGTGGGCTTTGTTGAAGAAATTGAAATAACTTCGATCATTTTCTCTTCCGCACAAAAGCGAGGTTGTAACAACAGGGTGTCGGTGTGTATTATGGAGCAGCAGTCCGGTGCTCGGGTGCTACCGAAAGTCGTGGCGTATAGATCTCTAACTCTTCTTTGGGTCAGCCAGTTCAAGGGTCATGCAGACGCAGGTTGGGGATGTTATATCTCCACCCTGAGCTCCTCCCAAACTGGCCTGCAACCCACGCCGCCCAGCTCAGGCTCATCACATGAAGAGTGAGCTGGTTCCCCACCAGTCTCACTGGTGGAACTCGCAAAGCTCTGCAACGTTTGCCTTGCAGGCTTTGTCTTTTTTTTTTTTTCCTTTTTTTTTTTTTTTTCCTTTTTTTCTGATCCTGTGAAACCATCGCTTCACTTGAAAGTCAAGAACTGTTCAGCAGACCTGGTTTTGCTGCCAGTGGCACAGTATCCTCATCACTTCTGAACAACCGAATCATTTCCCACGTTGTTATTCTGTACCTCTTCATGAGGAAACGAGTGCATCTGCATTAGAGCTTTTCTTCAGCCCAGGCAGCAGTGCCCTTCTGAGACACACCCCTTGGTTGTCTCCCCTTGGACTGCCATCTCCAAGTACCCACGCTGGGTCTCTTCTGGAAGACAGGCTCCAGGAATGTGCCTATCTGGTCCGGCCGTGGGGAGCTGGAGCATTCAGTGCACGGCCATGAAACGTGTGTCGTGTGATCAGCAGGTCTTCAGGACCAGTTTGCCCTGAGATCCCCTCTTCCTGAGCTCTGCTTGCCAGCACAGACACTAACCAGCAGGTCAGACAGTAAGAAGACGCCCTTGCTCCAGTAGCATCATCGTCAATCCTCATCTTACCATACAAGTGGAATCCCATTTTCTCATGATGCCTGAGAAACAGACTTCTCACTACCACACTGAGTAAATAAGATTTGCTGTTATATATCTTAAGTATGAGATTTATTTTAGGCTACAACAAGGATTTAATCTAAAAATATTTTCCGAAAAGGAGACACAGCTGAAAAAAACCCCAAGTTAATTCCTCAGTGCCTTGCCTGCAGCATTCTCTTTCTTCCAGCAGAACCCAGTGGAATTTAACAGCACAGTGGCTGAAGAGCTCTTTCAAATTACAGAGAAAGCAAAATAGCTCCTGTAGTGGTTTTTTTTTCCTAGCTTGTTTTAGCTGTTTCTCTCTTTCCGGATGAAACTGCCTGAAGTGAGACTAATCAGCTATTCCTCCAGAGGAAAAAAAAAAAACAGGTGATGGGAAATAAAAATAATAAATCATGGCATTTTACTATAAAAAAACAATATACATGGAGGGAGCAACTTTTACAACGTTAGGTTGCTATCTTCAACAATAGCAAGCTAATAGAATGAGAATTCGAGCAGGTTGTTTCTAGCAAATTATCATACAAATACTGCCCTGTCTGTGTGCACATTATCTACTTCAAATTGAAATTAGAAGCTAGATTTTGAGCAATGGGGTTTACCTTTACTATTTCTTTCTTGTTTTCTGAACCTTCCTTAAGAGAGATTATTTTCCTTATACAAAAGCACACTACGAGTGATGCAGTTTCTTAACGAATGGGCATTTTATTGCTATGGCACATTAGAGACACCGGTTGCAGTAATTATAATTCTATTTTGGTTGCACCAAAGGCAAGTCTTCATTCAAGGACAAGATTTTTTTCATTCTCTAAACACACCTCAGGTGATAGGATACACAACTATTGGATGAGCTTTGCCCCGCTTTTTCTTCAGCTACATATGTTTTAGATAAATGGTTTTCACACGATTTACTCCTATGACCTAAATGAGAAAGCCACTGTCTCAAACACCATTGGTTTTTTGGTCACTTAGCTAGAGGTCCTATCATTTTGTACAAGTTTGTGGATTTTGGTGACACAGTAGAACTTAGCATCTGGGTGTCCTAGCAATGTTTAAGAGCAGCGCAGACCTAACTAAAGGTGTGAGAAGTCTGCAGTCTTGTACGGTGACGTTTGATGCGCAGCCTCCAATCATAACACTGAAAGATCGCTACAGCGCACAAGTCTGAATGGTAACACGGAGGCTAAATCCATTGTGTCATCATACAATGCGCGACTCCATCTTTTGGCTTTTCACAAACCAGATAAATGTTCCACAAACTGTCCCAAAATAGAAACAGCAGCAGAATTCAGGGAAGATGTCAGCAAGTTTTCTTGAATGAATTTCAACACATTTCTTCTCCAGCAAAATGTTTCTATAGCAAATGTTTCTACAGCAAATTTCAACTTTCCACTGCCTATTAAAAATAACTTGCCAATATATATATCTATATATTTACATATAATTGTAGAAGAATCCAGGTTTTTATCAAGTTTCCGCAGAATAGCTTACACTTAAAGAAGCCATTTCTGGGTGATTCAAACCCAACTGCAGAAATTCAGAAGGTTAAAAGTTACTGAAAATGAGAGTTAGATTAAAATTTTTCATGTAACAACTCCAGCTGTTGGATAGCATTTTAAAAATAAGTTTCTAAACAGCAAAATCTTAAGCATACATACAAGCACGTGAATAGTTCTGGTAGCTTCAATAAGGAAACTAATTAAGGAAGCCCAAATCCAGAATTTAGCAAGATGAAGCAGTAGTGATCATTACTGAATTATCGTTATTTGGCTGAGTTACACATATCTGACTGGTCACCCTTCACAAAACATGGAGAGAGACAGAAAATCCCAGTGGAGGTTAGCCCCAAATGAGGGATCCTTTTCTAGACTGCTCCCGGAAACAAGATCTGGGAAGTCATGGCTCTCAGGTGTACTTGAGGCCATGAGTATCTGAATAAAACCCAGCCCTGAAGGTGCAGCTCCACAGGAGTCAAAGGGAAGCCAAATGTCTCTCTTTTCACCTTCCCATGACATTGAGGAACTCCATCCTGGAAGCTTCTTCCCTGGAACACGATATTGCCCACCACACAGAGGAGGACGTTGCAGCAGGGTGGGTGCGACACAGAGTTCACATCTCCTCGAGGCATGGTCCTTTACCAGGCTCGGTCTGCTAGCACTCTCCCCTTCACAAGGGTTATTCTGCTAGCCCTCTCCCTGCGTGCTGGCAAGCCTGGGAGTCAAAAAGTAATCGTATGTTGGGTTTGGTTTTGCTCAGAGCCTCTGTGCTGCCTGGCTTCAGAGTTTGTCAGGGCCACGGCAGCTGTTAAATGTACAGTGCAAATGCATCATTGTTCTTGATTAAGGAACTTCTGATGTTGGAAGCACATTCAGACTCCTAATGTAAAGAAATGCAGATTAAATTAAAGTGTTGTTAATATATTTAAATGAAATGCAAGGTGAGTTTCCTTACTGGAAAGAAGACTCAAAAGACTTTCTTCTGATAACATTGTGAACAACGTTCTAAGTTCCTTTTTCCAGCAGCTACCTTTTAATTATGAGGAGATGAATACAGTTTTCACATCAAAAACCATCTAGGATTGTTCTTGAATCTCCTAAAATGGGTGACGATGTTGCATTTTTACTGCTGCAGTTTTAAGTTGAACTGTTTTAATCGTTTGATTATTAACCTCGACATGAAAAGTGACAGAGGCCTTTAATGGTTTAATAACTCAGAGGAGTCCTGGCTTTTGAATGAAGTTCATAAACGTGGCTTAGAATTGAGATATGTTATCTTCAGGTGAATACACGCCATATCCTTGAAGGATAAGGAAAAGCAGCTTAAATAGAAAGATTGTCTGTAGAAATAAAATTTTCCTTAGGATTGTGTACGTTATCACATCCCCAGATGTGTTGCTTTTACAGCTGATATATTCCAACACGAAACTGAATTATTTTGGTGTTCCACGCTATCAGATGACACAGAGAAAACTGCTGCCCTTAGGAAAAAAATGCCTGTATGTGCCTACGTGTGCATGCGTGTGCGCACGCTCAAAGCTCTATGGAAGGATGAAAGGACCTTTTTCTGAGGACGTATTTACGCGCAGCTCAATTATGCGGCTTCTCTGTTTCTTTGTTGAGGCGGGTGGTCCCGTGGAGCAGGCAGCGTGTTCATCGTAGGGGCTCTTCATTTCATGTGTGTCTCTTTGCTTGGTGACACAAGGGATTTTGTGCTGCTAACCACACGCACACACTCTATGGCGTTTTTGATCGGTGAAATGCTGCTATTTTCTGTCAGTGAATTCATGCCCTGTCCAGCCCTGCTTACACTGAAGTCACAGCGTTCCACCCGGTTTGTGCCTTCTCTATAGGCCACAGAAGTTTTTCAGAATACAACTTTCGGGGCTGTTTTTTATTGCCCTTATGCTGATCATATTGTTCTCTGCAGCCTTGTGTTTAAGTCCTTTTTATATCTCGTCTTGCAAGGCTCCTTCTGGTGTTAAGCCAGTTGATGGTTATAGTGTTTGAATAATAAATGTAATTTGTCAGTTCAAATAAAAGCCTCCATCTCTATTTTTTCCTGTTACTGTTCCTTTTCTTGTAAATCTTGACTACTTACTCAGCCTAATGATCTTGATCTCTGTAACTTTGTCAACAAACAGAAGGGCCCAACAGCCTCTCACCGTAGCGCGTTTCTGCTCTGAAGAGAGCTGGGCTTTGAGCGTGTTTGCTCCCCATTTGGTTCAATTTATTACAGGGCGCTCTCAGTCTTTAAAGTTTCAGTGTCGTCTCCAGCACTACAGCAAGTTGTTCTGCTTCCTCCCTCTTTTTTAACACGTGATGTATCAGAAAACAAATCGCAGTGGTAATGTACATACTGATTTATTTTCTTTTTAACATACTAGTAGGGGGCTATTTTCTTTTTCCCCTGACAACCTGTATTTAACCTTCATTTGTTAAAAGCTTCTGTTCCCTTTTAAAATGTACTGGTTTTGATTCAATCTGTATTTTCAATCTCAACCGCTCTCTGTGTGTGTATATATAGAGATATATATATATACACACACCTACATACACCTATGTTCATATACAAATACGTGTGTATACACAGGAAATTTCACAGAATTCTGTTGGGGAAGTCCAAGGACAGACCAGAAAACCTGAGTAAGGTCAGATATTTGAATCCTTCAAGGCGACTCTGCCAAGACACGGATGAAATTGGACGATGAAGGAGGCTGGTGGTTTGCAGGCTGTCTTTCCAGAAGACCCAGGAAGAGGTAAGCTGCTGCAGCGGTGACGGGCTGGGGCTCACCCTCTGACTTCACGGCTTTCTTTCCCAGCTGAAGCTGGCTTCCTCCCCAAATCCCAAACTGTTTGTTTTCAGCTTTTTCTGCGTCTTATATGTATCCTCTCCCACATTATACACATCGTGTATTTTACACATCCTCTCCGCTCAGAGGTTTCACTGCCACGGCAGCATCAGCAGTCCGCACGCTCACGAGACAATTCTCTGTCCCTCCAAGCGGGATTCTGCAATGCTTTGCAGCACGACATGTACACGGACTGGGATGCTGTAATGTCGCACTCCATCACTGGCCATATGGTTTTGGTTATATATTTGCATCGGACTAGGAAAAAACAGTAAGTTTGTAGAGAAATTATTCTCTTCTGCTGTCATTTCATTTGTTTTATACCAGATATGGGAGCGAAATCGTCAGCTTGCTGCTTGCGAGTGGCCACGTGAGGTTGTGCTGCTGCCTAACGGAGGGCTGACAGAAAAAGCCGAGGTAGACAATGAGGGGTTTAGAGAAATGGGAGACCAAGGGCAGCAGTGTTTATTTTCCAGCCCTAAGAAAAGACAAATATATTATCGTGTGGGATGTAAAGGCTGATTAATGCCAGTACTCCACTTTCCCTCTCTGAAGTCTGCAGGAAAAGAACCTGTGGAAGTCAGTGGATATTTTGCCACTGCCTGCCACGATTGGGCTCCAGATAAATGGTGATTCATGGAGCCACTTATGTGGTAAATGTGAAAAATGAAAATGACCTATCCATTAACTTAATCATCGTTCCACCCCTTCTCTAAGGCAAATGAAGTGCTCGATGGAGGCAGATGTTGTTGTAATTGAGGTCTTTTTTATTATTTGAAGGGACCAATTTCTAAAGGTCATGGATGGAACTTGATGGAAATACGCCTTTAAAGTGTGAATATTGATGGCTGAGTAAAGCGAGTCTTCAGAAGGAAGACTGCAAAACCCCACAACTATTTTTAAAAAAACTATGGGTCAAATTCTTCTCTCACTCAGGGCTCTACACATCTGAAGTCTCCAAAAGAAATCATCGGCTTCAGTGTAAACAAGGGCACAGCTGTCCTCACTGGAACGAGCTTAAGGTTTTTATCCTTGCGGAGGAGAACAGAACAAAACAAAAGTTACTATGGTTTTGCCACAGCCCTGATAGAAGCGGAGAGAAAAGTTTATGCCTGCCAGACATCCATAAGAAAGTTCCTTTTTTCTCTCCTTGCTCTCCCAACCCACCCACACTGTACTTGGCAGGGACTTGCCCCGGTGTGCCGGCATGGCAGAGCCACCCCCCGAGCAGCTCCCGCCGTGCTCAGGTGTGCAGAGGCTTCTCCCCTGCAGTGCACCCCACGAGCAGCCCACAGGGGGAGGAAAAGGAGTTCTACAACTCTTAATTCGATGTTCAAAACCTCAACATTTCCTCCTTATAGTCCCTGAAAACGAGCTAATGGTTGAAGCATTGATGTCCTCACACATGTACTGACTGGAAGGGAGAAAGAGGATCTACTACTTTGTTTAAACTACTTTTTATTTCCCGTATTGCTCTCTGACTGGGCTTGCTTTACTTCTTTTCTTTAATTCTCAATCTTATCATGTGGCATTAGCAATCTTATACGTGTCTTGAGGAATGCCTCTACCCTCCCTGTGCTTTACCCAGAAAGTAGGTATAGCAATGTGGGTTGGTTTAAGGTCTTTCTAGTCCTTCGGAAACATGTATGGACACTAGGCAGAGGTGAGATTTTGTTTTAGATTTGAGGACAGTTTATATCGAAACATAGTTTTTATGCTTTACATTTATTGAAAAATACATATCCCAAAATAGGTACACTGTTCTTCAAATAACATTTTTATGTAAGAATAATCCCCCCCCCAATAATAGTAATGTGTAGTGATATACTTATTTATTATGTGCTTCTGCTGTTTGTATTAGGCATTTATAAGATATCAATATATTTTATTTGCACATTATTCACAATTATTTATATAAATCGCATCTAGATTTATAAACATAAAAATAATACCCTTAGCAAAAACCCACACAGAGTTTTAGAGCTCACATTTATGGCTACTAGAAACTTTCGAAGAATGCAATTTGTAATACTTTTCTGACGCAACCTTAGCTGTCATAGCACAAACAGCCCTACTAAAATTCATCTCCTTTGGACAGCTGGTATGGTGTGATACCTAGCAGATAAAAGAAATCAGGGAGAAGAACCAGGATAGCCTAGAATACAGGAGTGAGATAAAAAAACATCACAAGTAACAGTCTCTCTTTTAGCTAAAAAAAAAAAAAAGCAGGTCAAATTAGTTCATCCTTCTGAGAATAACGTATAGCTCAAATACGCAGCTCCTCTCTAGGCAAAAAGAAGATAAATCTACCAACACCCTAGGAAAAAAGTGTGGATCGATGATGAGAATTATGCTGCACGATAGCAAACTGCAGTACCGTAGGAATGGAGAGCAGAGCAACAGAGATGTTTTGAGGAGGAAAATCAGGGAGAAGCTGGCAGGAGAAGGGATTGTCGCCGTAAGGAGGAGTGACAGCTGGGAGGACGCTAGCGACTGTCTGGCGTGCCTGGGAAACGCAGAGACAAAATTAACCAGGCAGAGAGACATGCACAAAAGGACAAGATTGCTGATGAAAAGAAGTTTGTCAGGGATTAAAGAGATTATCCGGTGAGCAAAATAAACGCAGATGAAGTTCAGAAAATGGATAACATCCAAAAGGTACGTGTACCTCGCAAGGCAGATTGCTCTGCAGGTCAGACTTGGAATAACTCCTGCGGCTTTGTAAGGCAGGACAACTAGAATTAGCTTTCCCCAGTTTATGGGAACTCCTCAAAGACAAGTATAGGTGGTTGTTGTTTTCAGTAGTGTTTACTACAGGACACTGTAGTAAGACTCTGCTTTGATTCTTGGACGAACTGTATCCTGCTAGTCTTTCAAATAGCTGTAATAAACAATGCCAAGCCTTTATATAATGCAGCAGTAGCTAGCAAAGACCAGGTTTTTATTAACACTCTAGTGTTCCCTCCACTACCATAGTATCTACGCTACGTGCAGCTGCTAATTCCATTTGTATCACTGTTACACAAGAAGCTACGCAATGCGAAAGAAATGATTACGTTGGGTTTTTTTGCACGTTAAAGTGTTGCGAGGTAAACTTTAGGTGAACTTAAAAAAGGTTCCCCTGTAACAACTGCTCTGCAGAAATTCACTTTCATAAACATAAATGCTGTTTCAAATGTAAATATCCTTTTGTAGTAAGAGAAAAGAATAAATATCGCTTACATAATTTACAAAATTAGGCTATTTTGGAAGACTTCGACAACTCTGTATCTACCTGCAGCAGGGTGGTGGCCTTTCACTTGTCTGCACTGGATAGGCTTTTGTCTTTTTCCTCTTAGCCCTGGAAAAGCTGGATTTTGGAAAACAGGTAGTGCCTTACAGGAGCTTTAATTGCTTCTGAATACTTGGCCACCAGTTAATATCAAGGCACGGTACCACAGTCTGCTAGGCGAGCTTGCTCTGGCGAGGTTTTCAGTCCAAGCAAGGTGGGCAGTGCATAATTTCCACAAGGATTTGAGGTCTCAATCTTGCTTTCATTTTTTTTCCTCTGGAATAATCCCTGAAAACTTTCTCCATAGCTTTGAAGAATCTATTCAGTCAAGTTTTCCCAAAGCGACATAGAGGATCATTTAGTGATGCCTATAAGTTTATATTTTCTCAGCTGGGCACTAGCAGTTGCGATAAAATTAGGACATTTATTTGGCTATGCCTAAGGTTTTTCTGGTTTCAGTTACCATCTTTGGAATGAATACCTGCTGACAAAACTAACAGACTTCTGCAGAAAGGTTCATAAATATCCCCCCTTTACTACCTTGATCAAGTTTTCACACAGAATCTGATCAAAGAGCGCTCTCAAAATCCCTGCACTTTCACAGTTCTTAGGAAATTTGATTTTGATTACCAAAAGTGATCCTTCACCCATTTGTGTGCAGAAATTCTTCTATTTTGTAGCTGGCGATGTATTTTTCAAGCTTGCCTGGCAAATACGAAAGAGACAAAACACAGCAGAAAACTAAACCCAAGGACAGATTTAGCAGGGTCACGATTTTAATCTGGTCATGATTTAAGACTTGACATTACTTCACAAAAACGAGCAATATTTGATCTGATCTTTCTGCCCAAATGAGATTCCTTTTTGATCGTAATTTTGGTGTATAATCACCCAAATTTGAACTGGATTCACTCAGCATCCTGCTAACACAGCAGTTAGTAGACGAGCAAGGAGGAGCAGCTGGCAAACATTAGGTTGTTTAGTACGTTACTAAAACTATTTTTCAGGCACCTGTAAATATTGGCAATATGGTTTTGCTACAATTCTGAGTATTTCTGCTTGAAATAAGACAACTCAGCCCACACATATGACTTGGGAGAGAAGTGCCCGTGTTATTGCTCAAGTGATATCTGCAGTTTGAACAGACTTTGTGTCCCTAAAGCCTGTGAAGCATGACTTGCCTTGATTGTTATTATCAGGCTTTATTGCTGGACATTTTCCACTGACACATTTATATAAATGCAAATAGAAAAATGGAAAATGTTTAACCTTCTATTCAAGCCTCGTGATTCACTTAGCGTGTGCAAAAATACAGAGGGTTGTCCATTACATCCTCAACTCTTCCAAATCTCCCTGTCTGTCCTTCACACCTAAGCCATCTGTTTGTCATTTCTTGGCGCTCCCCGTACCTCTTTCACAAACGAACCATCTGCTCAGAGCTTTTAAACTTCTATTTGCAATACGTACTCTTTTATCTATTTTACAACTCTTTGCATATGTCAAAATTTTAATTACACAGTCACATATTAGGATGTCATCAGCTCAGGGGGCTTTTTCTAACGACAGTGTCTGTGATGGGCTAGAAGGCATTTAAAATGTGCTTTATGGCTCGCTGATGTATGGTATTTATGAAGAGTGCAACAAATTTTGAAGTGAAGCAGCAGATGATGCATGAAGTCAATAATTGGTCCAAGAAACCTCCAAGTGATTGATGCCTACATAATTCCATGAATGCTATTGCTTTATTAAAATACAATAACAATATTAATTTATATGAAAATTCATTTTGGCTAGCAGCTAAAGCATTTAAATTTCATATGATCTAATGTTGTCCTATCCTGATAGGTTGGGGACAAAAAGAAATTTCTTTCCAGAAATTTACTAGATACCTCAGACCTCATAAAAATATAAGAAGGTATGAATTGTTTTTATAAATGCTATAAATATGATTAAGATATACACCTCCCAAAGAAGGAGGGCAAAACTGACCTTGCTAAACAAGAAACCGCTAAGAAAATTCAAGAGTACCAATTATATTACAAGCGCTGTACAGACCTACATGATGCACACATATCAATGAGGCGTTTCCTCACTCCATTCAGATGGAGTTTCGTCCACACAGATGAGACACTTCTCATACCAATTGCTGAGGAATGTTCCCTGTTCTTTCAGGATGAGTTCGCTCAGTTGATACCACATTGGGACACTACCTATTTTGCATGGTGATCAAGAGTGAAGGGAGTTTTAATAAGACAAGGTGTTATAGGACAAAGAAGCAGCAGGTCTCTCACTGCACAGTCCATAACACAAAAGAAAGGAATTACCGAGCATTAGCAGAATGAGATTCCCTTTTGCTGGACTTCATGGTCTTCTCCTGCACCTATCTTTCCTGCCCCTTTAAGTGTGAAGGGTGGTCAACTTGTCTGTAAAAAGGAAGGATATACCACCAATGAAATCTAATAATATGCAGAAAGCACACCGGTGGGGAATCACAGAACCATAGCAGTTGGAAGGGACCTCTGGAGATCACCTAGTCCAACCCCCTGCTAAAGCAGGGTCACCCAGAGCAGGTCGCACAGGACTGCATCCAGGCAGGTTTTGAATGTCTCCAGGGAAGGAGACCCCACAGCCTCCCTGGGCAGCCTGTTCCAGGGCTCTGTCACCCTTAAGGTAAAGAACTTTTTCCTCATGTTGAAGCGGAACTTCCTGAGCTCCTGTTTGTGCCCGTTGCCCCTTGTCCTGTCACTGGGCACCACTGAAAAGAGCTTGGCCCCATCCTCTTGACACCCACCCTTTAGATATTTATAAGCATTGATAAGGTCCCCTCTCAGTCCTCTCTTCTCCAGGCTAAAGAGCCCCAGGTCTCTCAGCTTTTCCTTATAGGAGAGACACTCCAGTCCCCTCATCATCCTCGTATCCCTCTGCTGGACTCTCTCCGATAGTTCCTTGTCTTTCTTGAACTGGGGAGCCCAGAACTGGACAGTGTGTTATCTTTGGCTTTGAACAAAACCCAGTCTTGAGTCAGATACAGACATGTTCAGCGCTATCAGAGGAGGAGCTCCCACTGAAGCACAGGTGAGATGAGTCTGCTTGCACCAGAGCTGATCCCAAATTGAAGGGGCGACTTGGAAATCACCCTGGCCCTGTGGTGATGTCTGCAGTTGGCTTTTTACAGAACTAGGATATGCTATAGAAACCTCTGCTTCCCCATCTGCTTGCAGGGAGGACTAAGAGCTACACAGAAGTCCTATAGAGTAGATCCCAATCAAAACAACGTTAAGTACAGAAACACTTGCCAGTGTCTAAATGAAAAATCTTTGAAATGGCTTAATTTACTGCAAGTATAATTTTAGGAAACAGTCATTGAAATTCAGCTGCTTAGGGCAACTCCATCTCAAACTGAGCACAGAATCACTCCAAACCACCAGACAATAAATTGATCCGTGAATGTGTTGCAGGTGGCTGCTCCACGGCAGACATGCATACACTCGTATCTGAAGACCAACAGAGGACCAGCTGGTGGGAGATAAGATCGTAAAGATGACTTTTCCACCAATGCCGCAGACACAGTAGCAGAAGTAAGGCATTTCCCGAACAAACCTGATTCAGAGCTTGCTTAAATATCCCCATTCTTAGGACTCCATGGCTGATTGCTAGACTGACACATAGAGCTGTAGTGTGGCACCCTAGGCCATTTTGTGTGTTATTTGCTTCAGGACTGTTGGGAGACGGGATCCTGTAGAGAGAGAGTCAACAACACAATGAAATCCCACCAGGGAAAACACATCCCTTTCATTTCCATTTTTCCCCTTGGCACTTTGTCACACTCCAAGACTTTCCATGGTACCATACACCCCAGTATCTCCAAGAGCAAAGGGTAGCCTTGCTGCAAAGTAGTGAAATAAATCAAGCATTTTGATACTTCTTTGCCTCCATTTAGTTCTGCGCACAGTGCTGTATTTTTTTGTGAAATTTTATTAGCTTGACTAGAGTGAGCAGCTGTCCTAAGTCTAAAATTACACAGCGTATTGGAGCAATTCCAAAAAAGCTATTCTAGGCATGCAAACGGAGGAGACACCCCACCTTTTTTAATAATTGATTAAGGTAAATAGCTAAAGCCTGGAACAACTTGAAAGGAACCCCTTCCCTTTTAATTACACCTCTTTTTTAAATAGCGTAGCTTTTGAAATCACCATTGTAACACCGATAGAAATTGCAGTATCTCCATCTAATGCTATTGTGTACAAACCTGCAATGACAGCTTCTTTACAGAAATTAAGGAATCCAAGTTCTTCATAATATTTTTTCAAAAGTCTTTAAAAGATTGGCTATCATGATCCCTCAATTTACCAACTGATCTGCTGCACATATTAATAACAGTTTTAAGTCAGCTTCAGGCATTCTAATTCCTCTTCTCCACCTATTGAAACAGTGGGGATTATACTCATAATGCAGATCGATAGTAGCTGATTTGATACCTTATTTTCTGTTGCTTTCAGATCTCAAATTTAATCATGCAGCCTAAATGATCTGCTACATTGTTTTGGAGGAATATCAGGGCTTTTTAAGAAAGGCATTCATTTTGGAAGCAGGTTTAAGGAACAAGACATCACATTCTTTACGTAAAAGTTCTCATAAATTTTCAGCTGAAATGCTTTAATGTTTCTATGGTTTAAATGATTGACTTGGAACACCTTTTCTGTTCTTTGTAAGCCGATAAATAATAGTAGACAACAAAAATAATTTCTTTCAATATGGAATTGTCTAAGTTACAGACCCAAATACAAAAACCTCATTAGATGTAGTAACTCTTCCTGTGGTGTCAACACCAGTTACCTCAGTGCTTTTTGTACGGTTTCTGTATCGGCAAAACAAGAGTTTAGAATCGATTGATCTATATTTTCTCACCAAAGATGACACAAAAATATGATCTTCTGTGATATATCTGTTCTCTTTTTACTGCGTATATACAATGAATTCATACATATTTTATGAAAACCTTTCACCAAAAGCTCTTGCAGTCCTATAAAAATGCCTGTTTGTTGGGTTTTTTTGAGATGCAGGAAGATTGATATTTGGAAAAAATGATGGACTTCAAAAATAACTTTGGATTCTCTGACCTGCTTCACTAATGCACGCTGCTGTAAAACCAGGGTGGGTGGAAAGCGCAGTTCGCAGAGGAGGAAAGGTGGGGGCATGTCCTGAAGCTTCATGACACTGATCGTGACCTCTCAGCCAGGCACTCACCTTGCTGGAGCCGTCTCCTCCTCTACCAACCTGCTAAGCCTGATGAGAGAATGCATCAGCCCCGTCTGCCTAAGAACAAAGAATAAATCTGTGCTTTATCAAAGGATAGATTTTTGACTGTTTGTATAGTAATTTAATAATTTTCCTGCTCCAGCACTCTGTGATCAGAAGGGAGGCACTTACATCATTTGTTATTAATGTTTTTCACATCCTTTCTAGGTGCCACAATAGCTCCATCATCAACAGGCTTGAAGTATGAACAACTAGATCATGATTTTCTTTAAGCATGTACTAGACATCACAAAAATCCAGCTGTGTGAACAAAGTAAGGAATCATCTTTGAGAGCAAATGCTGTTTGCAATCTTACAATTTGCAGACTAAAAATTAAATGACTATTTTTATCCTCCCTTTTCTGCCAGACACTAACTAAATTTGTCAAAGTAAGCATGCTTAGGATTAAAGTTTTATTGATTTTTTTTTTTTTTTTTTTTTTTAAGGCAAACTTAAAATATAGCACATAAAGTTTTCATAGCCGTGTCAGACTGCGGAAGACTCCCTGGCCCAGATTCCAGATCCTGCCGCCTCCCGTTTGCCTGCTGAGCGCTCCTGATCCCAATCATAGTGACAGTCTTCAATCCACTGCACCTACCCGGCTCACAGCTTTGTCCAGGCCACCAACCTTGGGTGCAGAGAGGTTCGTAAAAAAGAGGGAAAGTGCAAGAGAAGGAGCCTGGAGAAACATCCATGGGAAAGAAGAATAGCACCTGGTAGAGGGCATCACCCGCAGGTTAAGGGGAATGGCCATCAGCCTAGGAGCAGGTCGCAGTTGTGAAGGAAAGTTGGTTTATCCAGTGTTTAGTCTGAAAGGCTTCTGTCGGGTTATTTTATGCTGCGGTATTGGTTTTATTCCTAGGTTTGAGAGATGACTTAAGGCCTTTCTTTTATTGTGTTGAATTTCCATTAGTTTTGTCTTTCATTTCTGTCAGTTGTCTTCCCTTCCCTTCTTAGCATTTACCATATGCAAATCCATGGTTTTGAGACAAAAAGAAAAGCTGAAGTATTTTAAGAACTACTGTTTTCAAAAGTTCCCTTGATAAACTGCTTTGTGAGGTGGTTACCCACCACCTTTCCACGAGCTTCTAATCCCATTCTCTTGAATTTAAGAGAGTCCCATGGTCTTCAGTTAACTAGACTGAATTTAACACAATTTTTTAATTGATTTCCCAAATAGCTCATTGGTGTTCGTTACCTGAACTGGTTTTTGCATTACCATTAGAGGCTTCGATACTTAGTTTTGTGATGTGAAATTCAATAGCTTTTGGAATATTTTCTTTACTTATAATTCAATAGTGAAGGGATAGAATTGAAATGGTAACTTTTTACTTGTGTTCCAGGAGACGAAGGAAGAGGTCCTGGAGTCTTGCGTTATGTACCTCACCGAGTACAGCTGAATTCCTGAAAACTTCTATAAGGTCAGTGAAATTAATTGTGTAGGATCCATAGCCATAACTGCTAAGAGGTCCAAGGGCAGCTACAGTGAGGGGGAAAATACTCAGTTTACAATGTTATTTGATAAAGATAGGAGTGAGTAATTTTAATGCAATCCAGAGAGATACACCAACCTGCAGCCTCTGCTGAGACATCAGCTCCACCTACAGAAAAGGCTGCCGTATAGCTCTGACATAAGTGCATCGAGCAGACATCCAAAACATTGGCACTTGCACTAGTTGCTCTAGTTCAGAAAGATTATATACCTATAAAGAGGTACAAACAAGAAGCAGATTAAAGAGGACTGCAGGGGATTACTGAGTCCTATCCAGCTTCATGTAGACGAATTTTTAACGACAGGAAAAAATAACTACTGGAAGGTACGTTATTATGTAATGAAAACAGAATTTACATGTCTTCTTCCTGAAGCCATCGGGATTTTTCATATTTCTATTGCTAATTGAGAATAAGATAAAACACATAATCTGCCCAGCAGCATCTGAAGTCTCAAATAACTTAGTCTCACAAGCGTGGAGTATAATCTGTCATGCCAGCTCTGCTGGACAGGGTAAGGAGTTTCCCATAAAATGATCCCCAATCTCAATTAAAAATTCTGCATTTACCTCTTAGTTTATCTGAAACTGAAGGAGGCTGCTCTCTCTTGCAGTCAAAACATGTCACAGGCACATTCTCACACAGAAAGCAGCAGAGGCTCTAAAGCCTATCTTAGAGCGTGTTTGATTTCCTGGCTGCCTTATTTGTTTACAACAATGCTCTTAAAATTGTCTCTACCATCTGTGTGGTTTCTAGTTGTTTGAATGAGAATGAGATATTAAAATGCCATCCAGATGTCTAGATGCATATCAGCATTAACATATTATGCAAATTGTCACAAGGATAGGGTTTTTTCTTCTTAAACAAAACAATATTTTTAGATGGAATGGAAAGAAGTAAATCTGTGAGGGATGACAGGCAAAAAAAATGCACTGAGCATATTCAGCTGAACTTTTCAATCACTTTTTATGAAAGGGTTAGGTACAAAATGTCCTTAGCTGTTTTTACTGTAAATCTATAGAAGGACAATTGGATGAAAATATAATCTTAAAAAAACAATCCACAAAAAGCACGAAGCACCACTAAGCCTCATAAAACGAATTCAACAAAGTGAAATATAAAAGTTGCCTCTATTTATTTATCTCATGAGAACGGGACTTCATGAACAGTAGTAACAAATATCTGTTGGCTACTGAGCATCTAATTTAAAGAAACCTTTGGCTCTGACTCTACAGACTTTTATACTTGGAGGTAAGTCCACAGAATCAACAGTGCAATATCATACCCGAGCCTTCATTGCTCTCAAAAAATAAGAACTGGGATCAGAAAATGAAGATAAAGGTCTTTAGCTCAGGTTGATCTTTTTCTGGGACCTTGATTCTTACAATCAAAAATAAACATGATGTCTCTCCCATTTCTCCCTGAAGTTTAGTGTATTAAAAAAAAAAAAAAATTAATAATGGAACATTTCAACAAAACCCCTGAAAATTATTTTTGCATCAGTGTTGGTATCTAAGGGTGGAACTAAGGGTGGAAGATGGCCCCAGCTGCTAGATTCTGCATGGAAGCTGGGTACCGATGCAGAGAATGAGCTGCAGACAGGAGGAAGAAGAGATTCTATCTCTCAACAAGCAAATTTTCATGGCTTTTAAAATTGGAAAGGAAATTGGAATTGAAACAAGTGGAAAATTGTTTGATCTCCTCTGTCTCACGGAATTTCACTCAGCTCCCACGCATAAAATTCTACCAACCTATTTCCAGCGGTCACCGTTTTTAGTACTTGCTTTAGAAGCAATATGTTGACAAACTGCGCAGAACTTCAAAAGAACTTGCACAAGCCTCTGAAAACTTTTGGGGCTGATGTGCTTTAACTTAATTTAACTCAAGGGCATATGGTACATTAGCTAGAACAGGGCCTGAGTGCAGAAAGGCATTTGAAAACCAGTAGTAGTTCAACTACAATCACCATGAAAAGAGCGTTTGAAAAAGATACGGTATTTGGAACAAAGAAAATGGGGAAATACATTTTACAAGAGGATTCCTGAAGAGGTTGCAGCCATCATGGAGGAATTGTTGCGAATGCAGGGACACTGAAGTATGATTGCAAAGGCATCAGTGGTGATTTCATGCTGGGGGTGATCAGATGAAGGAGTAAAAGAAAAGCCAGTGAGGCTCTTCCCAGATGTGTTTGAAACCTGTTGCTGTACCACAGCCTAGTCAAAAGGCATCAGTTTTGCCAATTGAAATGGTTTGTAGTGAAACACAAAAATTGTAGGTATGTTATTTGGCTTCAAACATTGTAATTGATTCTAACCTTAAGCTGGATGCCAGGACAAAAATAAAAATGGAGTCATATAAAGCAGGGATAAGGGAAGAAGGGTTTTTACAAAGTCACCCGCTCCATCATTTTTATCTCAAGATAGCATAAATGAGAGCTAAATTGGTCTGACAAGTGTCTGCTTAACCTGTCCGTCCACCAATGGAAATTCCACAGACTTCTACACTATTTATTCCACTACCTACCTAGCCTTTAGGCTGGACTTTTTTTTTTTTCCCTAGTGTTTAACCTAAATTTTCATTGCAATTTAATGATGGAAATCATTCTATTCCCACCCTGATGGCAAGGAGTACACTTTACAGCCTTCCTCCCGCAGAGGGCAGAGCTAGAGCTAATGCTGTGTAGGTTAGAACAACCTTTCACTTATGTGAAGGCTTTTCACCTCCCTTATCATCCTTCTTCAGACCAACCAAGCTCAGTTACTTCAGGCTTCCCTCACGCTTCATGTTTTCTGCAGTTCTGACCATTTGGCATATTCTCAGAATTCCCTTTGGTTAATCCATATCATTTTCGAAGTATTGGGTCCAGGACAGGCCAGAGTGCCCCAGCTGTAGTCTTAGTGATGAGGAGCCTTGAAGAATAACTTCACATTTTAAACATGCTATTTGTGTTAATTTATCCTGATTTACTGCCTGCTTTTCTTTGTGAATGACGCTCCTACTGTCCCCCACACAGCTCCCCTCCTGCAGACATCTTCCCCATCCACCTTATGGCTGAAAGGCATTAGGTTAGCTTGATATGATTTGTTCTCAGAACATCCATGTTGGTTCTTTTCTTATCATCTTTTATCTTCTGAGTGCTTAAATAGATTGTCTGACTATTTATTCTGATATCTTTCTGGGCACAGAGCGGGGAATGGTTGGTCTGTAATTCCTCAACATTTTTTAAACATATTACCTTATTATTGTTCTTTTTTGTCTGATACCAGTGGCATATAATCTTCACAAAGAGTGTCTATTATGTGTATACCGAGGGCTTAATCCACAGAGTAATGTAGAAGAAAGGATTGTATTTCAGCTGCTACTGCAGCTACTCCTGAGCGAGGATGACAGTTCCAGTGTTCAGTGGATCAATGATATCACAAAAATTGATCTTTAATAAATAGCCTGAGAGTTTGGGTAACCCGTAGCAGACAGGTGAAAAGCATGCACTATGTTATATACATGCTATGTACATGACAGCACAACATACGCACAATCCCATCCTGAGGGAGTGAAGATGTATTTTATATCTTTCTGTTTGCTGCATTTTCTGGGTTTTTACTCTAAAGCCACCAGAGAATTCTAATGACAATTTTCAAATGCCAATCTAATGTCACAAGCGAGCAAAAAGAGGGAAACCTAATCATATAGTTTAGTTCCTTCAGTCATTAAAACAGGAATCCTAGCTTGGTTGAAAAAATATTGCTGCTTTGAGGATTGCTAACTATTCAGAGAATAAATCTGTTTGCGGATTATTAATTGCAAAGTAAAAGCTTATTTGCAATGAATGAACAATAGCTGCCTTTTGTATTGGTGTGTTTGGAGTGTCTGCAGCCAGAGATACAAACGTTTGTAAACAATCCCTCCATACAGCTTCCTTTAGAGTTCCTGAGAGTTATGAACTGACGCCAAGAGGATAATAAATACACCAGTTTTTGCGTGGCGTGGAGTTTTAGTAACACTTCTTAAAGCAACAGGGTTTTGTCTTCTGAGCTTCATTAACTGCAAGACATCGCTTCTGTTGGTGAGACCCTCCGAATGCCAGAAGCAGAACCCTATTGACAGGGAACTGAAGCAAGGGCCCAAACTCGCCATATCCCAGACTTGTGCACCCCAAACTTACACAAAGAACCTGGCAGAAAAAGCTCTTCTATTGGTTTAGCAAGGAAACAACAGTAAAAACTGGCTTGGCTTGAATCCTTACAGACTATACAGTCCTCCTGGATGGCAGCTAGTCCTTATTTACAGTGCAATATTAGCCCCTATTTACAGTATAATATCATCCCAAAGCTCTAATTAAATGTACGGTCTCTCAGCTTCTGTTGTTCAGATGCAGTAGAAGATTAATGTGCATTTCCTACGCATGGTTACGAGCAGAATGAATCTCTGCTGCTGCCGGTCACCCTGAAAAACAGCTGCGATCCCAAAGGCCAGCCCAACTGGTTTTCAGCCATTCACGTGGCAGTGTTCATTCATGCTCTTACAGTCCAAAGGATGAAGGATGGATATAATATATTCTAGGGTTTAGCTGTTGTCATTCTTCTGACTTTTATAGCGGCTCTCACACATGGTGGTCAGCCTGGGTTTCGCGTGGGTCTAAGCAGTGGCCGCGTTCTCACGTTTTCGCACATACAAGAGTGTTTTACTGTGAACTATCTTGACGACTTTCAAGAATGGCTAATTATGCACATTTAGAGGTCTCTCTCAAGGCCTTACCCAAAACATATTGATCTTCCATTGACTCTCGTTGCCCTTAATAGGCCGATGGGCAGTCAGGCTCTTTCTGCCTTGTTTGATCTCTGCTACTTACCAGAAAGGCAATTTCTTTTCCAGCAGAGGTCTAGACGCACATTTCATTCTGTATCTTCCTACATCACCTCAGTAGTTGTTTTTCTTGCTGTTTGAACCTTCCGTGCAGAGACCTTCAAGGGAAATAACAGAATTGCATCAAGGGAAATAAAAGATTTGATGTAATCCTGAGACATGTTTTAGTTAAACGTAGGCAATTTGTCTTAGAGTAGTTCAATATCTGGATATAAATCTATGGCCTTTGTATATCTGAGATGATATTGTCTACCCCAGGAAGCTACAACTCTGTTAATTAAAACAAATCAAGTGATAGCAATTATTTTACTGGTATATTAAGAAATAATTAATTTTTATTTGAGCCTGAGTCCTTTACAACGACTTTCCTCAAGCACTTGGGGAGTGAGCTTCAGTTGCACAAAATATTCGTAACACATTAATTTTAGCTGTAAACATATTCTTTGTAGTTATTTCTTAAATGCTTCTCAAATAGTACATGGAGAGGTAATATTAGACTTTCTCAATTTACAGTATTACCTGTTTTTATGTAGCAATCATGTGCAGATAGAATATCTGGTAATTTTCCTTCAGGCACCAGTACTTTTTCAGAAGAAATACTTTTAAATCTACTCAGGAACATTTCACAGGGTAAAAGTGATGAAATTGGGTTAATACATTATTTATGATGAGTGATTTGCTCAGCCCTATGCGAAACAGAGGAACATTTTTAACCAGTTCAATCAAAACTCTATGAAAAGAGGTGAAAGCATATTGTTTTCCTTGCTTTTCTCAGTTTCATGGCAGACTGCTTTAATTACTTATTAGGCGCTAACTTTGCAACTTGTCGTGGGGCAGCTGACAATAAAGAGCTGTGCCTGCAAAGATGAGAAACATCTGGGCAGTGCAACCAGAAATAGTGGCATTGCTGTTTGATTTTCTCTCCTTTTTTAGCCACAACATCTGTGTCCTTTGCTTGAGGTTTTACACAACATGTCTTCTTCCCCCTTTAATTCTTTTTATACATAGTTCTAACAAAGATATTGCAACTAGAGGAGCAGTAGAGTGCAGAATGGAAAATGAATTCACTTTAATCATGCAGGTACACCTCACTGGATAATTAATAGCGCATCCTCCTGCCTGCATGTAGGACTTCAGAACTGATTAACCGGCAGCTTTCACTGCTGTCCCGCCATGTAAGAAAGTAAGGCAATAAAAGAGAATTCAGCTTCACAGCATCCTATAAGCTTAAATTCCATTGACAGTAACAACATGAACAAGAAAATGTGAGATCTGGGGAAAATATCTCAGGGAAAAAAAATCTTAGGGAAAAAAGGATAAGAAATTCTTCAAACCTAAAAAAAAAAAAAGCCGAGGAACAACCTATCAACAAATACAACAAATTTCTAAACTGAGGCTGTGAGATGAAACACTTCAATCCCACAAGAAGCAATTAGAAGATCCTGTGGAAATAGTGCATTAAAAACACGAGCCTCCAAAGGAATGAACTCCTTTTTCCTCTTTTTTTTTTGGTTATTGTTCACATGCAATTCATCTAACTGCATTTTCTCTCCGCAGTGTTTGAATGTTGCTTTCCCCTTTCAGAATGATTATCTGTCCTCTGTTGTAAGGAGGTATGAATAAGCAAAAGCTTTCAAGGCTGCTGAAGAGGATGAAGTACTTTTTTATTTCTCTTTGTAGAACACAAAGCCTGTAGGAGGGAAATTGCAAAATATTGTTCTTCTCTAACATGTGTTAGAAGCACTTGGTTTATTTACTCATATCCCACCTGGAAAAACCCACAGATTCATTTAAATAAATAAGCTTGCGCTACCCAGTAGGATTTTATGTGTGGAGTGGGTAAAGAGAGAAAGGGAAATTCTCTCTTGTATGGAGTGGATTAGTCCATGCTTAGGCTTTTTCTTTTTTTTTTTTTTTTTTTTTTTTCCAGTTTTCCTTCTTCCATCGTAGAGGGGGTTTTAGCCGAAAGAGTTTGGGAATCTCATAATCCAGGGCACTTAGTCCTTGGTTTTAGACATTTATTACATTCTAGCTCAGCTTACGTGGGGTTTAAAATGCAACTTTCATTGTAATTCTTCAGTCACAGTCACCTGGAATCTGAAAAGGCCTTGATACCACCGAATCTGTTACCTGCTACCGTGCCCATGACGATTATTGCGCTTCCTTGGGGGTAACTGGAGACATATTACAGATCCAGCTTAATAGGTTTTATGATCAATCAGCTCAAAGGCACATACCTGTCCTATTAATAATGCAAATGCAATAGGATTATTGAGTTATGAGTGGTTTATACACAAATATTAACCACTAATACATTCATTAAGGCTGAGTAAAGTATTAATTAGCTTTGATGCTACTGGATTGCAGAGTAACAGATAGTTTTACCGAGGCCTGCTCAAATTGATTAGTGTGATCCCATGCTGTGCGCTGTGTTTCCACAATGGAATTGATCTTTTTCCTACATGAAGACAAACAGCATTCTAAACAACACTCAGGGATGTTGCTGACTAAACTCGGTTGGGGAAATAAGTAATAGAAATATCCTGCTAGAGACTTTTATCCTGTATGGGATCTTACTCTGAAAGTAACCACTTTAAATTTGCTGTGACTATTTTTAGATCCCAAAGAAAAGTAGAATAAAAGATTATCCATTTTCACTGTGCACTGTAGGGGTATAGGCACTCTACCAAAGTGGGTTTATTTTCCAGTATTCCTGAAATGCTGCTTCCTAAAATGATATTCCTGTTCTGTCAATCTTATTTATCAAGGAACTGCCAGCTTTGACTTTTCCAAACTGCAGGTGAAAAGAACACCACGTGATAATGTCTACATGGGCAAATTCCTGTAGCTCATGCTTATCACCGAGCCTTAAAAATGTGGCCTTCAACATCTACTGTCATCCAGCTTAACGGTGGCAAAAAATGCATCTCCATACATGCAAGAAAGGCCCAAAGTCCTGAATAATGTAGTTTGAACACAAATTATATGTAAGCAAACTCAGAAAGCTGGCACACATGGTAGGCAACCATGCACTTCTCAAAGATGCTCAGATATGAATCACGTACCTTAAAGCCAGGTAAATTACTTTTACAGAGATAAGGTCATAAAAGATTACTGCCAATCACTTGAAGGAGATATATGTTGTTCAGTAATTATGCAATAATTGAAACAAATATTTTTTTTTCTTATTTCGTTCTGGAGGAATAACAGCAACAGTCGTACAGGGAAAATCATTATCCTAATGTGGCAGACACTGTGGGTTTCTGTGCTGGTGAAAGTAAGAATAAACTGGCCTTCTCAGCATGCTGACCACAACATCATGGATGAGGGTGTAAATATTGGTACTTTAATATTACACAGGTTTAATAACAGCAACCATTCTTTTCCTGTATCTCTTAAAGGGTCTGAGACAAGCCTATGAAAGACCACGAGATTATTTCTAACAATGTCACCGGCCTAAGTTGACATGGGGTCGTTTCACTGCATGTATTAAGGGACTGAAAAGTTCTTCAAGCTTTGACCTGAGTGAGTGCCACACAGAGATGAAAATTCTCATAGTCTCAAAAGGGTCTAGATCAAGGAAAATTTCAGTTTCCTCCCAGTTTTCTCCTCAACTCTAGACGGCTCATCGTCCCTGTAATATTATCTCATTTCTCTGAATTCTGAAAGTGCCTTTTTGTTCACAGCACCTCACTGACAGTGAGTGGCAGTTGTTCACTAACCATTATCTCTTCTAATTTTCTGTGAACTAATTGTAAGGACTATAAGTGAAGCTATTAGAATAGTAGAGCTCTGAGGGATAACAGAAGAAAAAGAGCAGGTCAAGATTACATTGGGTCATTGCAATTTACAGCAATATTTCTTTCAAGAAATGTGGAGATCTAAAAGTCATTGTTCAAAAGAAGGCAGAAACAGACCTGCTAATGTAAATTCAAAAATCAATAGAAATGTCCAGTTTGATATGAACATCTATAGCAATTTCTAGGGAAAATACTTACCTTATGACATGACAAGGTTCTTTATTGCATAGGTTAAATGAGCCAGTAAAAGGAAAAATATTGCTAGCTTATTGGAACATGGCAGTAGAACTGCCCAGACGTACCCAGGCACAAAGCTAAGATAACCAAAAAAGAAAAAACTACAAAAACAAACCACACAAAAGCTCCTCTTGCAGTCCACAGCTGAGGTTTGAAGAAGGGAACATGCTTGACAATCAAAAGGCATCATCTCTTTGGCCAATGTTTCCCAGAATTCTAGAAGAAATAGAAATAACTTTATTAGAACTCTTGCACATTATGGGTAAAGTAATTTTGGTCGTGTCTGTATTGACTAACGACAGCAGGAGATTCCTTATAGCTTTACCTGATTATGAGTACAGATCATCAGGTCTATATACATATCAGTCATGGTTAAAATTCAGTTTTATAACAATGAATGAGGGTGGTGAAAAATTGTAAATCAAAATACGTACCTGAACCATGTCCTGTTATGTCAATGTGATTTTAATTACTCACAATGAAAAGGTAGAAAAATGTGAGTGACAGTTGCGGGAATAAAATTCTTCATCTTTTCCTGTCTTTCAGAATTTAAACTAATAGGTGGATGTAGCAAGAAAAGTCAAACAATGATGGAAAAAGTAGCTACATTGGTCTCATGTAGAAAACAGGTAAGATACGGGCGTCCTTATAAATCAAATCTACAGCTAAGGCACAGACGGATTAACAGGTGGTGAAACAACAGATGACACATACCACACTGATGGTGAAGAAATATGACCAGCTTGAATAGTTTGGACAAGCTTTAATTCAGCACAGCACACTTTTGAAAATTGATGGCTTCTAAAACAACTTCCGAACGTTCCTGCCCTACTCATGGTGCTTGCTGGCCCCTGGGACTAGCAACTAATCCAGCACCATTGTTAGGATAACAAACAATGAAGCTGAGCAGTTGGTGACGATCACTCGCACCAATTTGAAATGATCCTTGTGACCAACCACTCAGGCTGTGGCTGGAATCAGCTAGGGTTGCTCTGACCACACCGCGCGGTGTTTCCACAGCGCGTGATGCACCACCAGCTCGGAAGTTAAAATGATAAAATAAAGTAAGGTAGAAGATGCATTGTCACGCAAAGGTTCCTACTGCTTAGGTGGGGCATAGCAGGGAGGGTGTTGCCGAATTCCTTACGGATGAGACCAAAAATAAATGTTAGCCTTGGAGTAGATTAAAGGCAAGTAAACAGAACAGCAGAAATATCAGTCATGATAATGAAGGTGGAAGTAGATGGCTTTTCTGGATTGGTAACCTTCATCAAATAAATGCAGGATGAGATCATTTGAACACAGATTGGAAGAATTATGGAACAAAAAATAAGTTGAGTAAATCAACAAGCGTGTCAGGTGATACTCCGCAGCGAAGATGGAGGTTTCTTTTTTCATTTACTGAAAAAGCACATTCTATTCTCACGGGGATGAAGCTATAAGGACTTATTGCCAAGAAATTCTGCCTCCACTCCCTCACCCAGAAGAACGTCAATGTGTTTGCAGGACAGAGATATTTATGAAGAAACTTCTTGTACAAGGTACGCAGTGTATGTGTGTGTGTGCACAGTTCAATTTAGGGCTAAAATAAGTGCCTAATGTGCAACGTTGATAAAATCAGAAATGCAAGCAATGGAATAAACGAGACTGAGTGTTAGGTCTGCACCTGTTTTGTCCTTTTAGCTGGTCAAAGTTCTCATCTGCATCTTTCTTTAGAAAGCTGCTTGCCCGCTCCCCAGGCTGTTAAACGCAAGGATTGATTTGAGGCTTTAACCTGTGCAGTTTCAGCTGGGACATTCAGGCTGGGCAGGCAGTGCGTGAATGGTTTTTGAAAATAATAATATTCCATCACTAGTGATGCCAACTAATAGTAAGAAGAAAGAAGGGTTGTGATTTATATCGTGTCACGATGCCATTGGAAAAGGGGAAGATCCACTCAGCCCTCTACATGTTTCTCCTGGGAGCAGCACTGCGCTCCACTCGGCTCGAGATTGTGCCCCAAGGTGTATTTTGAGCAAGAGAAAATAAAACAGTCACGTAGACCGGTGGGTACCTATAATCCCAACAATGACAGTAGCGTGGGCATACCAGACATGCTTTCAATCTTTCTAGACTTGTGTATCTATATCTCACGTGCCCAATTTTGTACGCTGGGCCAGTTTTGAAGCCCATCCTGACTTCCACACAATTTAAATCTTCTAATTTAGATATCACTAATATGTTAAAAACTATTGTTCATCTGCTGCCTAAACTCTTAGACATCTATGTCTTCCAAAATAGCTGTACCATCTGTCACAGCCTAAGATTTACCATTCTAGTTATCACCAATAAAGGGATGGAGTTATTTGATATGAAATTTATGCATAGCACCAGTCACCTGTTCACCCAGGATACAATTGAATCTGCCACTGGGGAATTTTGCATAACCAGCGAGTCAAAAGTGGGGTTAATCACATGCATAGAGGGCTAAAAAGAGTATACTGGAATCTCGTGAACAGTTTGAAAGGGTGGGTATGAATGAGCATATGTGAGACAGAACAAGGATGGGCTTTTAATTGGTGATGGTAAAGTGAGGTTGCTTTGGAGCGGAGTGTGGTGATGAGGGAGATAAAAATATTCCAAAGAATGGATTATACTGAAGCTAGATTTACCTAGTCTTTACTTTTGTACATGAGCACAGGCACGAAGCAAGATTTAGGGCTCCATGGTCAGTGTGCCCATGGTGGCTACAGGTTAAAGCACCCGGCATGGAAAAGGAAAAAAATCTGCTTTCCAGCCCTACTTCAGAGCTAAGGAAGGCTTTGTAGCATGTGAATTTAAGTTGGATAACTTCAGAAGAAAGACTGAGAAGTTATCCCTGATGGTTAAGTGGTCTCCTAGTCCAGGAAGGACATCCAAAGGCAGGAGTTCGACCCTCCTCAAGCAAAGCACAGAGCTCAAACTCAGTCTGCCACTTCCCAGGTCAGCGATGCAAGTAACAGCCTTCTAGGCGGGAAAGACACGAGGGGTTGCATTCTGCGTGAAGTTCAGACCGTGATATCTATTAGTTTGGGTCCTTTAGGCATCACTGCTGGGAAATACCTGCTGTGACCCAGGCTCATCTGCATGGCCAGTGCAGCAGCCGATAACCCCAGGGCTTGGTGACATCTCAGCTGAGGTTTTTGAGGACATTCATTTAAACATTTCCATCAAAAAAGCACAGTTACAGAGACTGAGATGCTCTAGCAGGCCTAGCCCACAGCACTGAAAGAACACAAAAAGTTACCTTTTTGGTGATGCAAGCAGCATATGGTAAAAACCAATCCAACAGAAACTGCTGATGGGAAACCTGACGAGGTTAACACAGTTATTATCTAAGTCACGCTGCGAGCTATAGACGAATATTATCCACAATCCGTTCATTGTTAATGAACATCCAAGCTAGCAAATTAAAATAACCCCATTTTATCACTCAGATTTAATGATTTCCTGCTGGGCCTTTTTAATGTTCGGGATTGGCCTTTGAAATACTTAGCTCATCAGCAAATTTTCCATCAGTCTTTTGTTTCTTCCGCACTAAAATGTTCACCTTTTACCTTTCAGATGTTTATATTTAAAGATGACCACCGCCAGCATGAACAACTTTTACGTCTCCTTGAGCTTGGAGTTCATAACGCTGTTTGAACGTCGTGAGCCCTCAAGTACTGAAACGAGGTGAACATTCGTCTCCAGAAATTTCAAATCCAGGTGAAGTGAACTTGCTGATTAACTCTGTGAATGAAGTGAGCATTTTAGTAAAATGCTAGGATGACAGCAAATGAAAATCTGTCCTAAAATATAGTAAAACCTGCAGGAAATACAAGGTACCTGCTGAGAAACCAGCTTTCTCTTTGACTATAGTGCTTAATCCTCTTGACTCTTGTCTAGTTCTGGGGTAGAGGAAACACGGGTACAGATTTCACAGCGCTGTCACCGCCACTGAAATCCTCGTATTAATCTAGATTTGTATGCTATGTGACTGTTGGCAATAAGGACAGTTAACGTTCCAGTATCACTTTCCCTTCAAGGATACTGAAGAGCATTGGAAACATTAAGCTCTGAGGTTGGTAATTTACTAATGAGAAAACTGATTCAAAGAGAAATTAGGACCTTAATCTCTCATCCATTGAAGCCAATGGAAATCATTTTGTGATTTCCTTGGGCAGACCGTGTGTGGCTTGTAAAAGGTCAAATGAGAAATCAGAGATAAATTAGACCGAAAGTCCAACAACTTTTTTGCTTGTTCAGTACAAGAATAGCTGTCCCTTATCCTATGCCTGAATCCTTTGTACCAGAATCCCTTTTCCCTAATGCAGTTTAGAAATACTCCAATGAATTTCGATTTGCTAAGATTACATTTTCATACCACCACCAGCTGTGTGCTGCAGCAGAGCAGATGTGGAACAACTGATTGCTTCGGAGCACTGCTATTTTTTTATTCTGGCCTAATGTCATGTGTCCCCTCCCTGGGACCTGAGCTGGAGCCTTCACTGGGAGTGGAGGCTGAAGCTCCAAACAGATTGTGGAGGCAAAGATCTCTTGGACAAGTTTCCTCCAGAAGAAGCACAAGCCAGCCCCACCACGCTGAAGAACCAAAGACCTTGTACCCTGTTTGCATGCCCACAGCCGTTGTAAGAACTTTGGTACAACTGAAAGCCGTACCTCATGTCGTAGAAATGAAAATTTCAAATTCTCTGAAGCAGTTGAACTTTAACAAAAAGCTGCTCTGTATTGCTGAGACTGTTGATTGAACTAAAGCATCCGGTTTTCAGAGTGACGTGACGACATCAAAGACGTCGCGATTAAATTCTTCAAACTCGTTATTTTAGTGGTAGTGTTCTCCAAGGACCTGATCCAAACCACTCTGTACTCAGTAGGAATCTTTCCACCTCGGGGCTCCCTTGATGTTTTGCAAGATCTTTTATCTTTGGTAATATTTCAAGCAGTTTATTACAAAATTCCATGATGCAATATGCATTACTTGTGCGGCTAGAAACCTTTATATCAACAGTTTAGATAAATGTCGGTATGCTATCATAATACAGTTCAACAGAGGTAAGAAATATAGTGCTGTATTTACAGGTTTGATCCATTCAGGGCCTCGGGCCGTAGTAACTTAGATATAGCAGCGTTTATGCGCAAAATCACTGGAGCATACACATGATTATTTATCAAGATGCTCTATGTGTAGCGCTAGTATTATGCATTAGCACCTACTTGATATAACAGGAATAAACATTTCATGAAAGAACACGAAGGACACTAGAAAGGGATATCGCAAGCACAGTTCTATAATGAACCCGTGGAATATTTATGTTGTACATTCCACATAAAATATGTCAGAGCTAGCCGAGTAAAGCCCTCCCAAAACTAGGTAAGCAGGACACTTTTATAACGGTGATATAACTGAAAGAGCACCGCTAGACTTTTATGAACCTTGTGTTTTCTGTTGTGTGTTCCTTCGACTTATGTGTCACTTAAAGGTCATTCAACAGCACGATTGAAAGAATAGATATATTTTCACGATCTACAGACCAGACTTAAGTTTTTTGCACTAGTCTGGGTTTAGGAAACTCTAGTGTGCAGTGAGTGGCAAACGTATTATTCTGCTGTGTCATATAAGGTTTATTTCAGATATTTGAAATCATGCGTGTAGTTAAAGGTTATGGTAGAATAATGTTAAAGAAATTCATTGTTTCTGGGCCTGATGGTAATATGAATGATAAAAAGATGATGACTATTATAGCCTTGAAGCATTAGAGTCATTTTGCTATGATAATAGTCCTCAGATTTGGTTATAGCCCTAATATGTTACCTGAAAGTTAAAATCGGATTCTCGGGTCTGTTGGCACATAACGATTACTTATCGTCTAGAATGTAATGTAATTTCTGAAAGAAAATGAGAGTTGATCTTGAGGATAAATCCTGGTTTCTTTTAGCTTCTTCCTTTTTCTTTTCTTTTTTTTTTTTTTTTTAAAAAAAAATAGCCAAACATGGAGTTTGTATTTCGGAGAAAGAATCAATTTAGGATCGTCATTTCTAGCTTGAAATAGGCCAAGAGAAATATCTCTCCTACTCCGTGGTTTTATCAGTCTTTGTACCAAACCAACATGGACCACGGACGGGTGAAGTTTCTGGTGTCTGAAGCAACGCACCAGAGCTGTCAAGGGGCTGAGAGCTTCAAACCAGACCCCGCAGATTGTTTGGGTTATCTGCTGGGATGCTTCAAACGGGCACGGGGAGAGGAGCAGCTCACAGAAACCTGCCCAGGCTGTTAGGCTTGGCTGGGGGGTTGCAGTGTGGCCTGCCTGAAGGACACAGGCTCCAAGAGGACTTTTCTCAAAGTCTCAGCCTCCCCCTTCCCTACAGAAGAACGTTGCAGGAGAAAGGAGTCAGAGTCACAATTTTCCTCCTTCCTCACCACACGGGGCTGTTGTCCCAGCTCAGTTTCAAGCAGCGCCCGTTATCCATAACGTTAACACTTCACAATCCTTAATGCTCCTTTAATCCATCATTTTTAGGACTCTCAAATGAAGGACTCGCTGCCCACGGTCACCGCTACCAGCGCAAACTGTAAGATTGCAATCTTAGCCGTAACAAGGTCACGTAATAAAGCTGATATCAGAAGACTAATAATAATTTTCATTGTGTATAAGAAGTATATGATGAAGTTTAGTAGTAGACAGTAGAAGAGCTGTGAAAGTCAAAGCATTTCTTTTCTATTTCTGGTTCTCCCTCTGCAGACAAACACACAGACACACACACAAAAAAAAAGACAAGACAAGGAAAAGGATGAGAATTATATTCCAGCTAAAGCCAAGCTAGTTCCAGACAAGCTGAAAGAGAAATGAAATGGTGTCACAATTATGACAATGCAGAACAGAAATTCAATATTTGTTCTGTAGTTCTGCAGTTGGTGCTCTGCTTTACTTTAGAGGACTCGGAAATGTTTGATTAAAAAGGGAGTCGTGTTCGCAGGGTGCATTATTCATTCCAGATTTCACTTTTGTAACTCACGATAGTCAAATACATTTCTTAGCCCAGAATCTGTCTGATGTCTCTGTATTTCTGGAGCTTCACACAGGTGACTGGAAATCAGGCATTCAGGGGAGATACTGCAGTTAAGTATTAAACCTGACAGCTTTTATATGTCTAGTACAATAATTGATTCCATGTTATGCTAACCTACTCTGCAGGTTAAAGCAGCAAGGATAGTTCCATTTCATAGAGTAGTCACTGAATTATTTTTTTTTAAGGTTTTAAAAGCACTGAGACAATTTACATTTCTATTTTCCTTTTTATACATTTATATAGATGAAGAATAGAGTGAGCACTTTTGCATCGGCAAAAGGACAAATTCAACCCTGAAATTTCCTCTGACAAAAAAAAAAAATTAAAATAGTAAACCAGTAAAAAAATCAGTAAATATTGAAAATAAGTTAACTTCTTGAAAAGAGGGGTTATAAGTTTATTTTCTCTCTCTCTGTCTGATCTATTTACTACCTGTGTCTTGTTGGAGTGGGGAGCTGGGGCGTGCTTGGCAGTGGCAACAATCTGAGCGATTTCTGGCATTTCAGACTTTAAAGGGGCAAACAGACTAACACTCTTTTAAGCCGTATGGTGCCAAAATTACATTGGCATAATGTCACTGCTGACAAATTTTGGATTCACTGACTCTCTTCTTGGTACAGAAAAGTTTCCGAGAAGAACCGATAATTCTCTAATGCCCTTGGTAGAAGGGGTTTTTCCTAAGTAATCTTCGGACTGGAGTAAACAGTTTGTTATAACGCCCCAAAATGGAAATTCATCTGTATTCCAAAACACCGGTGGCTTTTAAGTGCTTATATTGACATAAGGAAACAAAAGTGGGATTCACAGGGTATTGTTGGACACGATGAAAGTTGCCACCTTTCCCTTCCAGAGTAAGTAGCCCTTTCCCTCTGCTTCAGACTCACCTCAACCGGGCAGCGGAGCGATTTAAATGTGGGTCTCTGACTTTTCAGCAAGCTCCTTAAACTGAGAGTATGATGGTGTGGGCTGAACTGCCTTCAGTCCTCCCAGCTGCTCCTGTTTCACTGAAGCACATACTACACCTGGAAAAGAGAGGCTGCTTCTGTGGGCAGCGGCTCTGGGCACTTGATTCACGTCCTGATCTCACTCAACAGTCATACGTGTTACACCAAGCGGAAAACCATTAACTTCAGGATTAATTCACGAGATAATGTCTTTTTACCTACTGTTACAAGTAATTGCCGTGACCCAGTGGCTGTTGAAGTAACAGAATTTCTACTTCAGTAAGGACCAAATCAGGCTGTAGATGGTCAGAGATCACTTCTTTTTCCAAGCAGTTTTCACTGTGTATTTATGGTGAGAAATGAGTGTCGCTTTCTTTTTGCACATTAGGGCTGCTGAGCTGAAGAAAATGGGTATAACTTTTCTTTTAATTCTATAATCTTATTATCCTAGCTCCAATAAAAGCTGATAATGAAATCTGAGGATATTGAGAACTTGGATATTTTCCATTAAGTTTAACTTGATATTTTTTTCAAGCAATGTGCTACTTACTATAGTCCAACTCTTTTTAAGACTATCCAGGGAAACATAAACCCTTGCAGCAAGCCATTTTCTGTCAAAATTACATCTGACCTGCATATTTTTGCAATTCTCTGATGCATTATACAGTCAGATCAGGTTGTTCCTTGACCAGTTGTTCACCCCTATCAATGGCATTAGCATTTAACCTGTCAGTTTAAATTACAAAGGTAACAAAGGTTTAGGAAGGTTACAACGGATCCAATCTCACTCAGAAGTGGGGAAGAATAATCTTAAATCATCCTTCAACGCCAGTGTTATTTTTTCTCCTGACACACATATACTCACCTTCTAGAAGCATCACAGTGACTGTGGGCAACTTTTTATGGTGAAGACTACATGAGATCAGGAAAGCATGTGAACTAAGAGTACTAGCAATAAGACAAGCATGTATATTTTATTTGAACTTAGAATGCATCTCCTGGATCTTTACTCATTTCCTCTTCTATTCTCTATCCTTTTTCAGGGCTAAATTTCCTCTCTTTCTCTCTCTAGAGATTCTATTCTTCATTGTATCTGATTAGTAAATTAGGACTGTTCTATAATCACATAAGCACATCATAGCAGGCTGGAGTCCTTTAAAGCCTTCATTCTTTAGGCTTGAAGACACTGTGTCTGCAAGAGGGACAGCCCAGCCTCTCCTCGAACCATCCATCACCCTCTGCTGTACACTTACAGCTCTACCACATCAGTTTGGGCTTTTTTGGAAGGTGTGTTAATAAAATGCCAGCCTATGATGCCAGCACACTACAACAACACTTGTTCTCTTTTAAACAAGTGCATATGCTTGGAAAAATCTAGAAAACATTCATTTTGCCCAGGATCTTTCATAGTTCTATAATGACTGTATAATACATGAGCAAATGGTGACCTACCGCTGGCCCTGTAGGGTTGCTCAGATGTAGGAGGGGGATCTGCAAAATGCCTCCCCCAGCGCTCCCCCTCTTGCCCTGCACGAACCCCAACACCTCAGGAGAGAGGCACGGGGAACTACACTTCGGCTGGCTGGTAGAGAAGAGGTCAGCACAGCGTGCCTATGAACAATGACGTCAGAATTCCGACTGCAAGTTGCCTGAATACAAAATACGACATAATTCCTACCACAGCTACCCATACCAACCTCTCTGTCCCCTCCCAGCACCAGCAAAGGCCATTGAGTAACAAAAGCACTCCGTTGCCTTTCGCAATGTGAAATCAGGACATGATGAGCCAAAAATGCCGCTGACTGAAGCATTAGGAACAAAAACAAACACAAAAGCAAAATCCTGATTCTGTTAACCTATAAATGCCATGATATTTCCTACATGTTTCCCTCCCTTTCTCTACTAAAGGTGAAACAAAGGGCTTCTGCCAATAATATTCATATGCACAAAGCTCACATCAAAGACATTCCGTCTTTTGCCTGCATGGAAACTGCGTCATTAAGAGAGTAAGGAAGCAGTATTAAGGGTAAAGCCAGACTGTGGCTGTTACTGAGGTCAGGAAACACAGTTGCGTGTTTCTTTTAATATATGTAGAGATTTTAAAAACGATGTTTTCAATATGTCCAGAATACATGTTGAAAAGGCTTTAAAAATAACAATGCCTGCCTGGGTATCGAGTTTGAGCGATAGATAAATGCTGAAAATGGTGGTGTTGGAAAAATACTTTAGGCAAGTATCTGTGCCTGCTTGCACAAACAACAGCTTTACCCCGTGCAGCTGTGCCACATTAGCTGTGCCGTGATGAATGTTGCTTAATAAGCAGAAGAGCGGAGGCTGGCCCACATTTGGCCAGAGTGCACTCGCTGCTGAAATTAGGATGTGCTGGCTCCACCTCCCCAGACGTGGAGCAGCTGCTCCACCCTCCACGCAGAAGAGGGCCAAAGCAAGGTTTGCCTGCGAGACTCTGGGCAGGACATTTGATTGCTATAATTATCTAGATGTGCAGATATATTTAAATGCATAACTGATAGAAGATTGTCACGGGAGTCTACTGAGTGTCCAAATAGGAACTACGACTCCACACCAGTCAATATGAATTTCCAACGAGTCTTTGGAGCCATACAGCTGTCAAAAGAGCCCATGTTTACAGTGACAAGGCTGATTCAGGCCTTATTGATGTAACCCACAATATCACTGCTCTTGAGCAAAGGCAGGTAGATTACTCTACAGCTGCATGCCAGGTTTTATTAAAGAGTGCAATAGTCGGACTTCTGAGACTGCTGCAGTGTCTGTGCACTCAGAAGGCTCTTAGGGCCTTTTCCAGCAACTCATATTCTGTTTTCAATACATATGGAATAATGTTAAGGAAAGAAACCAAAGGTGAAGTGATTTTCATCTTCAGTGCAACAGTCACTACTCCACTACACAGCTGTGGATTTTGTTATTCCTTGCAGAGAGACAGAGTTTGGAATTAGATTTTTGGCCCCATCGCATCTTCAGTTTGCAATAAGACCTATCTTAAACCTATCATCTGAACTGGCCAGCTGAGGCTGTTTCTCCAGAGGAGATTCCTCCACCGACTCATTTGTCACTGGCGGGGGGGGACAAAGTCCCCTGTGACTGAGATAGGGCAAACTGGACAGAGTGGGTGAGCTGATGCCCTCAAAGAGCAGGCAGACATCAGAACAGATTTCCTGGTGCAAAATGCTCCAGGAAAAAAGCTGATTTCATTTGAGGATTCTGCTTTATAATTCCTCCTCTCTTGCAATGAGTTTCTTCAGTGGAGGCATTTGAGGTGTACCCTTTTCAGATTTAAAAGCCTTTTCTTTTTGAAGAGTAGAACTTTAAAGCCATATAAAGTGAACGGGCTCCAGATTTATTTTTTGTTGCTTCGCTATAATATCCATCTTCCCCAAAATAAGCAGTTCATTGTGGAACAGACTATCCACTGCGCCTGAGTGTTCTCAGGAACACAGCAGAGGCAGAAAGTTCAAGCAGGGAGGCAAAAATAAGAACAAATAACAGAGATCCACTGTCTTTGAGTCAGCACTTGTATTCATGACCCTGCAGCCACCATCAAGCAGCCAAAACAAAAGTTGATTAAACTTTGGTCCTAAACTTCACATTCCAGAGAAAAAGAAAAAAGAAAGAATAACTGACAATAAACATACAGAAAAGAATTTAAAAGTGTGTGATCATAGTTGGACTATGCAGATACTACTTCTTTGAACCACCAAGAACTGCAGTCCCCCGATCAGGGAACCCTTCTTAAGGAAGGATGGAAGGCTTCTGTTATCTCAGATGATAACCTGGGATATTCCAAATGATAATCAGCATTTAAATATAGCACAGGCCCTATAAAAGCATCTCATCAAGACCTGCTTAATGTGTGCTGGTGCACTGTAATATACTTCATAACTTCTTGGGTGAGCTGAGCACTCGTGAATCACAGTCCGTTTCCAGCTTCTTTAAATATCTCCAGCAAACGCATGCGGAAACACTCCCACACCTACATGTGCAACTCCAATTTAAAATACTGTTTCTAATATTATATATTCATAAATAAAATCCTAAATGGTTTAGTTTTTTGTGGCATAAACCCGAATGCAGCTCCCCCAGTCCTACCAAAAATAAGCCTTAACACTATTTGGTATGTTTTTTCCAATGAATATTTATAGTGGTGCAGGTGTCAGAGACTTTTCAGTGAAAAAAAACCTTATTCAGGTTTTATTGATGTAACTCACAATATTACTGCTCTTGTACAGAACAAGGTCACACCGAAGTTGTATGTCAGACTTCATTAAAGTGTGTATTAGGAATCATCAACTTGTGATGCTCGCTGACCCGAGCACCTTGCAGTTCATGAACGCGAGGAAGGCTTTCTCACGCCACACATTTGCAACACGTTTGCATAGTCAGCTAATCGATATCGGTAAGAAAATGAACCAAAAGTTACCTGGCTCTCATTATCATTGCACTATTGCAACCCTGATGCTGTTGTCAACTGTAAGTATAGCTTGCTTGATAGTTTCAAGTCTGTCTTCTACTCGATTCACAGCAAGCATTTGGAAATGGATGTTTCTTGCCTTATCCAGGAAAATAATCCCATTTAGAGGATGGTATCTTTTAAGCAGACACCGTCATGGATCAGAGGGCTGGCCTCTGAAACTTCCAGCAAAGCCAAGAAATTTGTATAAAAATTTTTTTGTTTCAACTACATCCCCTCCCTTCTCCCAGAAAGCTTTGGAAAGAAAGAAAAGGAAAAAAAAAAAAAAAAAAAATCTCGGTTTCCTCTATTTCCTCTTTTAGATGTATTCTCAATATAAATGAAATTAGGTCATGTATTCGATGGCACACATGGACTATTTATGGTCTGCAATCAAGCTGCAAGCTGCGGAGTTCAGTGCCGCTGTCTATCATGAAGTCGAACTCTGAGGCTAAATAACTTAATATCGTTAAATTTTGGATCCACCTTTGGAAGGCAAACACCTCACTGAAGGCTCCAATGTAATTTGTTTTGAGTGCTGACCTTCCTTTGAAGTATTGCCGGTGTCTGTCACTGTTATGCTCAGGATAGTGGGTGAGAGCTATCAGTCCTTGTTGCCTGTGTTATCAAATCGCTTAACTTAAATATTTAAACAGAAAATGGCTTTGCATTTTTACTGACTTTTAGAGTAATTCAGATACAGGGGCTTTGCAGTACAGCAGAGGGAAATACTTCTGAAGCTGATGACTCGCTGAAGTTTCTTGTACAGTCTTGGTGTGTTAATTTACAACAGGAGAATTCCACACGGGTACTGCATTGAATCTCTGATTAACAACAGGGGGAGAAACAGAGATCATTTTCACTTACCACCTGGAGAGCCGTGGGGATGAGGAACTCCACTGGACCAAAAGACCATCCTAGTTTTCTCTCTGTATTTCACACCACACCTTGTTACACTCAGGGCATTCGTTTTTCATGTGGGTGAGTTTGTGTTTTTCTTTCTGATGCAAACATTTGCTAATTGCCGGACTGCAAAGAAGATATAAGGAAAATAAAGAAAATTCTGATTAATCACAGTGACACTATCAGAATCCAGTAAATACATGTTTCCCATGCTTGCTTCTTAATCCTAACATAAATACAATCTGATTATTTTCTAAACATTACTGGAAATCCGAGGTTCCTGAAGGCTTCAGAGAGCCTCCTCCTACGGAAGCTCAGTGGGAGCAGTAGCCTGATTTCTGTAGATGCCTCTGAAGAGTCCAGCTGTAAAATTAGACAAAAATGTTAAATATTTTAAAAGTTATTTGGGAGGTCTCCATTGATAAGTTCCTACCAAGTAATCTGAAAGGTTCTCTTCCCCGCCAAAACCATGGGCAAAGAAGATTTTGTTTAAAAAACTTGGGCACAATAAAATTGGCTCACTATGTTAAAGAGTAATCGTGTCTCATAACATTCAGAAAACACAGCTCACAGAACAGAGATACACTGCTTGTTGTATACAGAGCAAAGAAGTTTCAAACTGACATACATTTATATGGCATTAACTAATCAATCAGATGAATTTTATACCTATTAAATTAACCAATACAAAACACTGTGTGGATCCCTTCAATTCAATTCCAGTCTGCTTTTATTTGCTTTGGGAAATGTACAAGTAGAAACTCGATCAAGGAAAAATACCCCTGATACTCCGATACATGTCTCCAGCTGATAGCTTTTCAAAAACTTAAGTAGTTGGGGAGGAGGATTCAAATAAATAAAACCTCTGTATTTGGAGAAAGGCATGGTCTTTTCTATTAACATCTCTCAGAGAAATAAGAATAATATTGGGGATAGAGAACAGATCAATATTCCCCTCAAAGAAGACTGTTTATGTGCTCCAA
The DNA here is from genome assembly GCF_034619465.1 of Leptosomus discolor. NCBI lineage: Eukaryota > Metazoa > Chordata > Aves > Leptosomiformes > Leptosomidae > Leptosomus > Leptosomus discolor. Next base: position 3,673,061 of record NC_141399.1, read on the forward strand.
TTAAATAAAAAAAACTCTGAAGATGAAAGTCTCAGTAGCAAAGCAGATGTTTTGTACTCACCAACCTGCTAAGGTGGGATATTTCCATGCACTCTACTGGGCCTCCGCTACAGGCTGAAATTCCTGGGAGGGTCATGCCCAGCACAAATTGGTGGCCACACCGGTTTATCAGCTGCCCAGGCATTTGCAAAGCACAGAGTTCCCTTTTAAGCGTCCTTTCCCTTTACCCTCAGGAGCTGTAGCGCAAACCAACAGCTTCTGGCACAGGTTGCCAGGGGTCAAGGTCACAGTAATCCTCATTTCGGTAGTGATCTTGCAGTCCTGAAGATCTGCTCTGCTGGGTTTTAAACAGAAGGAAAGCAGCGGGCAGAGACCGCAGAAGTGCGTGCCTGCGCGCGGGGTGGCACGTGCCCTCCTCGTTCCCCGTTCAGCAGATTCCCGTCCATCACAGGCAGTTGCCTGAAACAACAACCGCTGCGCTCGGGTTTGTCAGCGGCAGCCACAGTCACAGTCAGTCAAATATTTCTTTATTGCCTCATGTCAAGTTCTGTTTGTGTGTTGTCAGTCCAAGAAGCACCCCAGAAACATGCAGAACCATCCTTGCAGAAAACTCTCTCCAAGCATGACATTCGGGTGAGTGTGCAAGGCTGGGTTTGGGAACTGGATGGAGGAGCTAAGCAGCTACTCCATTGCCTGCACCTAAATAGCAGGTTGCACGGCTCCCAGCGGTGTGGCCAGACTTTAAATTGGGCTGTCCAGAGGAGGCTCAGGTGGCAGGCACACCAGGGAGGGGCTCTGTGGGCTGCAGAAGCGACGGCACATCCCAGAAAGCTTCGTGTGTCCAGCCCCAGAAAGCCAAGAGGTCGTGGTGCTGCATATGACCTGGATCGTCCCAAAAGCCTGCTGACAGTATATTTTCTTTTTTAGAAAATGTATTTACAAAGAATAAGTAAGCATCAGAAGTACCATGCCATATAAGCCGTACTAAAAATACCCGTTATTTGCATCAGAAGAAAGATGTTTACAGTCTCAACTACAAAGAGGTTACAGGGAACTCTTGGATTTCTTGTCAGTGTACAAAGCCTAGAAATAATATTTTGCTGAGCTAAAAGTCTTTTGTATTTGCTTTTTAAAATAGTAGCTACTTTATATTTTGACTATGACCTTTCCATCTGTTGGGTCAAGGATATCAGCTGACCATGGAGTTCAAAGTAAAATCATTCCCAGCAGACACGGCATTTTTATCTTTTCAAAATACAGCTTTAGCCTTTGGCTCCTAGTCAGTATTTTGAAGAATTACTGATTCTTAGATTTTGCTAAAGAAAAATGAATAATCATATCTTTTCCCTAATCTATAAGTCTTTTTCTATGCATCCATCTCTTTGCTACAGTAAATACTCGGTCTAACCTGAGTGTGCCACTCAGTCTAACCTAAATGCAATCACTGTGTTAACGATACAGACTTGGAACAATTATAGTCACAAAAGTCTTAGATGATTTTCCTGCGGAATGCAGCAGTACTGTAAAAGGAAAAACAGTAGCTCAGGTTAGTCTATTATTAACATTGCAGCTTTGCTGAAAAAGTTAATGGCATTGACACAAGGAGATGCTGTCACACTTCACAATGATACTGTCATACCTGGTGCACGTACCAAACACAATGTCTGGACATGTTTGAGTACGCTGTACTCCACAAAGCGAGGCTAGTCCTGTTGCAGAAGCTATGGTGTTACCTAAATTTGTCCGTTTGATGTACATCTTATTTGGCCAAAGAGGAAAGAATTAAAACAGCCAGAGATCAACCAGCATCCCCTATGTGGAATATCAGGGGTTTGGTTTTTTTTTTACCATAATCAGTCGTAATGACAGAGCAGAGACATGATAAGAGGTTTCAAGGTAGCAGGAAAGATGAAGGAGAGAACTCCTTTTGGCCACTGAGACTCTGGCAACAAATATTGCTGGGGAGGTTTCAGCTAGCCTAACTGCAAGGCCGGTTCAGACCACGGCATCTCCATCTCCACCACTGGCATTTAAGAAAATCTTGGACCAACAGCCATCAAAACCACTGCAGGTGTGGCTGACGGTAGCCTGGGGCAGAGGACAGTTAAGGTGTGTGAAGTTTCTAGCTACAGCTGGAAAAACATCTTATGCTCATGCACCATGATTTTCTCCCCAGATGCATTTGTCCAGTAGCCCCTGGCAGAGAGGCCGGAGTGGGGCAGGGGCAGCTGGGATGCCCCCAGACCTGGGTGTCCACCCCTGCTCATCCCTGCAGAAGGGGACAAGGTTAGAGAGGCATTGGGGCAAAATCTTGTACGACAAGACCTGTTCATGCTCTTTGTCAATAAACATCTAGCTGCAGATTTTTAAAAGGTGTTTAGATCCCTCTAGGCTCTACGTAAGTTTTAGAGGTCCACAAATACCTAATTGCACTTACAGAATATCATCCTTAAAAATATTCCCCTTCGTCTGGCAGACCCAGGGCTCTTCAGTACTTGATCGCATTGATTTCTGTGTAATCGTAGAAAGCAGATGTTTTACTCTATTGTGAAAGGTAAAATACAAATAAACAAAACTAAAAAACAGGAAAACTTGTGAGAAGAAGCAGGGAAGATAAGGCAATAACTTCTGCAAAGGTGAAACTGTTCTGCCGGATCTAGTTCTCTCGGGCAGAACTGAAGTAGGTGAAACACAGGTTGGCATCTTAATGGTGAGTTTTTCTTTCTTCCCTTTTCTTAATCATAAAATGAAGGGAAGTATTTCCTCTCCCCTCTTAGCTCTATCCATCAGGCAACAGCTCAGTAAAGCTGTGTTGAAAAAAGAATAATGTTTCTAAAGCAACAGAAATTCTTGAAGAAGTACCTATAGGTTTGCCTGATAAATTATTTCTTCATTTCTGTATTCATACAAAGCACATGTATTTTCACACACCATTGAACAGAGAAATACCGTGAATTTCCATAGAAAGCTACTATTAGGTTATTTTTCTTTTACTGAAGAAGTTATTTGCTGTGGCTTTTCAAACCGTAGTAAAAAGCCTTGCTATCCTTCCTGCACCCTATTGAGTGCAAGTGCAAATTAATTTTTTTAAATGTTACTGATGGAAGATAGTTTCAGAGTTTACTTAAATTCAAGTGTTTTCTCTGAACCAGCCTGTGTTTTCAAACTAACTTGACAGAATCCTGATACTACTGTAATGCAAATCTCAAGCAAAGTCATGATTAGAAATGGATCGATATCAATTTATCACAAAAATTTGACGTGCAGTAGGAAAGAGGCAAAAAGGAGACGCTCCGGAAGATCCCAGCAAAGCTAAGCAGGACCAGGGATGGGCTGGCACACGCTAAGGAAACGCTGAAAGACAAGCAGGACCCCAAGCTCGGCTCCCTGGCAGAGGGTGATGGAAACCAGCTGCTCTCAGGAAAGCAGAAGACACCAACCAGAAGGCACCAAGAAGGAGGAAAACAGGCTGCTAATGCCTTCCACGTCGAGATGCTGATTTTTTTCCCCCAGTTTCCCAAGTTTTCTATAAGCAGGGGTTCGGAGGGTGTTAACAGTGTGGCAGCATGGCAAGGAAATACCCCGCTGAGCGTGGATTGTGTTTCCTTGTACCACAAGTTTTCAACAGTTTGCAGAGAAATTGCGCATGAGACAGGGTGTAAAGCTGTGATCTCACATTTCCACCCACAAACACCACCCTCCCCCCCCCCCCCCCCCCTTTTTTTATCAGGTCAGTCAAATTAATTGGTTTCAACTTTTTTTAAGTAGAAGTTCATTAAAATTTCGAAAAATTGCCGTCACAAGAAAAAGCACAATCTTCAGTTAACAGTGTCAACTCGCTATTGCACTGGCTTCTTTTTCTTCTTAATTGGATATGTTGAACCAAATTATGCTTAGCAAACAGTTTTAATTTTGGCAAATCAGCATTTTTTTCCTGTAAGAAAAGAAATTGTACAGAAATTCCCAACCTTCTCAAATAATTTCCCAGACGTGGTGGTAGCTTAATAAAGTCATAGGCTATTTTAAACTACATTCTTGTATCTTTTAGGTCTTCCTGAAGTGGCAAGGGACAATCAGTCATCACTTGTACTCAATAAACTAGGATATGATACTACAGGAATCGATGCAGCTCTGTGGAGATTTGAAAGATGTGCATACATTGGAGAAAGCAGTAAATAAAAATAAAGACTCACAGGAATTTAATTTAAGTATCCAATGGGTGATACTTGTGTGCATATATAAATAACTTAAGGAAAGGCAAAATTGTAAACTTAGCAAATATTGACTAATACACAAAAAAAAAATAAGTCCATGTCATCAAGTTATACTCTGCTGTTTTAATTCTGCATTAATTTACATAAAGGTCCTTGCTGATTGGATGCAGATAATTTCTGGTTCTCCAGTCTGTCAAGAAAAATCAATTTGGGGATATTACAGTCTAAACCAATGTTTTCCCACTGTATTACCAGCATTTATTGCACATATTAAGCTGCATTGCTCATACAGGTAAGTTTGTGGTTCCAAAAGCAACAGGGGGATGGCCGGCACTGTGAGTACACAGAAGGTATTAAGAACAATATTGTCTCGATTGTGACTTAATGCTATCAACGGAAACATCTCAGACAACTCACAATTAACATTTCTTCAGTCTTCTTAAATTATCAAGCATTATGAAAATAGACAAGGTCATTGTTTTATCTGCAATAAAGTCAAAGTAATTGCTGGAGATGCAGCAAGAGTATTACACATATAATTACCACTGTGGTAATTTATTCAATAAAGCTCTCATTTAATTACAGGAACCTATTACACTGAGTGATATGTTAAGCGTGATTTGTAGCTCAGATGTAAATATTCCGAAAGAGACGTCCCGTAACGAAAGCGTCTCCTCGCTGGTCTCCATCCGCGTCTCCCTTCGGCGTGCCGACACAAGAGGAGGGCGCGCCGGCAGGTCCCCCCGCCACCGGGTGGTCCGCGTGCCCCGTGGTTTATAGGCAGGAGAGAAGGAGGCTCAAGCAGTGCGGTCTGAAACAGTCAGTAGTCCCAGGGCTGGCAACTGGGAGCCGTACTTCACGTCAGCCCCTTGCACAAGCCGGCAGTGACTGTTTTGGAAACGCTCAGTGTCACCTGCCAGAAGCATGGCCGATGCCTCCTTGCTCTTCAGGAGCGTGGCCCTCAGCCACCAGTTGCAGACACGAGCTGGTGGTAGGTTGTGACACACAGTCCAGGTTATCTCCTCTTTTCTCTGCTATGCTCATGAACAAGCACTGAGGTAGCATTGTGTCAGTCAGCCTGCCCTCCTTCTGCGCCCACTGAGAGCCTGCATCTGAAATAATACGGTATGAATCCATACTGATTAGCGCTAAGTTAGAAATATAGAGGGTTTTTTTTTTTTCATAATGTGGAAAATGAAATGTTCCTTGTAAATAAGTTGTTTCTTATCGGCATGTTGTTACACACTTGTACTCGCAGTGCCCATCTGCACTCGCTGCTCTTCTTCCTCTGCCCTTGGGTAATCCCAAAGCCGATGGACTCTGCCCAAAGCTTTTAAACCCCAGCGTTTTTAAAAGGGAGAAAAATTTAGAACTTTAATAAGTCACTGCCTCTGCATGAACTGTACCTGTGCCGTTTTAATACCAAAAGCATGGCAAATCACTCTATTACTTAAGTCTTTTTCTCCACAGATCTCAGAGCTTTCATAAAGAACAGTGGAATGAAGCCGTTTATATTTGAACATAACACATTTTTCAATACCCATCTCTCAGAAAACTCACTTATTTTTATCACATATTTAAACAACAAAAACCTCAAACGGAGTCAAACCCAGCTGTGTTGAGCCTGACAGAAGTTGATGACACTCATAAAAAGCACAGCTTTCTGAAGAGACATCTTTCTCCTGGAAAGTGTTAGCCAATTGATAATACAGGTAATATTCTGCACTCTACATCTATGCTGATATATAAAACTGCTGTCAAAGCTGCTGTCTTTATTGACATCATCATGAATGCTTCGCTCCCGAGGTAAAGACATTATCATCAGAAGTAGCTGAAAACATTATATTTCTCAGTTTAACTATGTAAAAGTCTGTTGTTAGAAACTCTTCAGGATTCCTTAATGTCAGAAAAAGCCTGAAAGTATCTCATTCACAATAAGATGTCTCACTCAAAATCTTTAGAGAGCATTTTAACCGGAAAAAACCCCACAGGGTTGGTGTGAGCGATCACTCCAGGCATGGGCAACTGAGCTCTGAGTGCCCACATTGCATCTCACGTCCTGCGCTCAGACCTGGCCAGGGGTTGTACAGGCGTAGAGAAATCCAATTTTGGAGGAAACCGCTCAACAGCTGATGTTCAAGAGGCTGAAACAAGGAAGTCAACCCAGCCACATACGGCCCCTGGCAAAGCTCTGGAGTTGTGTGTCGTCGTTGCAGCTCACCCAGTGTCTGTGAGCTGGACTAAGGAGCGACAGGGACCCGGGGAGGAGCAAAGCACAAACCCCACTGTGCCCACTGTTGTGCCCACTGCTGCATTCTCCTTCACCATACGCTGAAAACAATACCGTAAATAAAAGGACAAAGCCATTGCCCCCCCCTCAGCGCTGACCTTATTTAACCTCGCTGCAACTCGGCAGCTAAAACAAGTCACCGAAGACCAAATCGACAAAAAGATTTCGACAATTTGCCACCTAGTGGAATCAAACCCCAGAGACGCTTGCTCAGGCCCAAGCTCATGCCTCTGCCCCGTTGAGGTCTCAAGCCCTTTCTAATGACCCCCCTGCCGCATTCAGGGGACCAGAGGTGAGCACATGCCCGCGCCGCTTCACCCCGTTGCCGTCCCCGTGACATTTATCCCACTCAGCTCTTACCTCTAATCTAATTTGACTGAGATGGAGAAACCTCACGCTCTCTAGAGATTGATTCTCCTCAAGCACAGCACATAAATGAATATTTTACAAGTCATATAAAAGCGGCGCTTTCCATTTTTCTTTCCCACTTCTGCCGTGTGAAGGCAGACGCTGGTACCAATTTACGGCATTAAACTCCCATCTCAGGGGCAAGCAGAGATCCCTGACATTCCAGCCGAGCCCCTCACCAACCTCCCCCTTCCAGGGCTCCCTCCTAAGAGCCAAAAAAACCCCATAAGCTGCTGTTGGATATGTAACTTTTGACATCATTTTAACTCCTGCTCAGCTGTAACCGTTGATTATTAAAAATGTGTGATTGCTCCTTTGTTCTAGAAAACTTCTTCCAGAGGTCCTGTGCATCAGTGGTCTGCAGTGACCTCTCTGTGGGTAAAAAACAATATCTGCATTGAAACTACTGACGTATGAAATCTTCTTTAATAAGAAAATCCTTTCCACATATGGCTACACACTTTAACACCTAGTGGTCAACAGCTAATACGATGTACCTTATATGTAGCTATAGGGAATTAACATCTGACACCTTCGGATCCCACTGCAATAGCCCTACGCTTTTGACTTCAAAGGCAATAGAAGAGCAATATTGAGATCAAAGTCTTCTGCCACAATTACAGTTTTTGAAGTTTGCAGGCCGCAGAAATTGGAGACATTTTAGTTCATTCGCTCTTGTAGTTTTCTGAACTCCTGAATATTTTGAGTCACCGTTCAAACTTTTGATGCAAAGTGATGTTTTGATGCACAAGGATCTGAAGATGCCAGGGAATTCCAGATTAATCCACACTGACAGCAAGGAGTCTCTTTAGTTTCCCATTGTTTGTGCAGCTAGTTCGCAAGGTTTGAAGAAAAAAACCAGCTCTACTATACGTTCTGATGAAAAGTGAGCTCTGCTACTTGTGCCGAACAGTATCTTTTCAAACATGTATATGCAGGAGTCCTCATTTTTGGATAAGGCATACAAAAGCGTAGGAAGTTGTTTCTCCCTTTCGCTGCCAGCAGAATACTCCACCTTTTCCTGCTCCGTGCTTGTGCACTCTCCAACAGACGTCACAGCAGCAGATCAGTTAAAATCCTTGGCTCCTTTGCACACTGCTGGTATGCAATTTAGGTGTCTTTTCTTGCAGCTTTATTCTGTGACGGGTTAATGAATGTATATAACCACTCACTGCCATCACTGGTTGAGTGACGCTTTTCCATCCACAGTTGCACAGGATACAAGTGCAAGTGTAATGTTGCTCCTAAAATCTTAAGCAGGGAATCCTTCCAGTCCAGCTTTCTCTTATAATCGATAGATCAGACACGAATAGTAAGTCAGACACTCAAAAATGGATGATTTCCTGATGCGCTGTGACAGATGAACAGTTGCCCATTTCCTAGTACATATGTTTCTCAAATCTCTTTATCTTTTTCTGTATTTACACTATCTTTTCCCTTTTCATCTACTTGCTTTTATCAATACTGGTTATCTTGCGTCCTCTCACGAAAATTATCCAGACTGCTATATGACGGGTCATTTCAAATAGACAATTGTGCTTATTGTGAAATTCGTTTTTTTTTTTTTTTGTGGGAAAGTGTTTTTAACTTCTCACTGCAGAGCCATTTGTAGCCAAACCCTCCGCAACACAATGAATGCTCCGTCCCTTTCCCCAATTCTTGAGTGGAACAGCAGATACTGTTTCAGGCTCACCTATGGCACGGGTGACATCATACAGCCAATGTTTGCTCAATTACCGTGACAGCTATAAAGCGTTTTAACCAGGCCTTGCAATCCACACTATTTAGTGACCCAAAGCCATGTCAGACAGAGCTGTGAGTAAAACCTGGCCAGGTCAAATTCCTCTGGAAAAGCAAACCATGGGCAAACACCACAGCTGGCCAGGGAGCCAGCTCCTCGGGGCCAGGGCACGTGAGAGAAACGCGGTTGTGTTGGAGAGACGACGAAACGGAGACGCTGTCAGCATTCCTTGTGCACGGGGATTCCCGAAAGTCCCGTGACTTTACGTGTTGAAGTGTTCAGCTTGGAAACTAAATTGCTTGTCCTTTATGGAGATAATCTTTGAATGTAACAGCACACCGTGTTAACCCTATTTACCCAGAAGACTGTCCTGGGCAGGTAAAGTGATGATAAATCATGCAGGACTCTGTATATCGGGGGGGTTAGCAGGGTGACATCCTCTTCCTGCACTGCAGAGTCCTTGTAAAACAGGCTATATATAGCAATACATCTGTATATTTTCGTTATGGTTCTTGCATCACTCTCTGACTGCTTCTGTTTTCTCTTTGAAAGCACTTGATTGTACCATTCTCTGTCTGTTTTCAGCACCATAAAATGAAATTCACTTCATTGGTTGGAAGATGACCTCTATCCAGTGCCTCTTAGATTAGAGATAACAGCAGGCTGCTGTCTAACTGAGAAATAATTTCTTCAGCTCCTTCAGCTCCTCTTTATTATGATTGCTTCCTAACGTATCACTTAAAAACTGGAACGGAAAACAAATGAGAATATCTTCTCCCACTGTTTGTATTTTGACTTACCAGCAAACACACACACACTGCAGCACACATTGCTTCAGAATAATTCATTTTTTCTGTAGAAGATGAAGAAAATATTTAGCTGTAGATAGATGAGCTGAAGAAAGGGGTAAAACCGGATTGACATAAAACCTACTTTTTGCCTAAAAGACCTCACGCTTTAAAGCAGGAAAAATGGTAGATGTACATTCATGTGAAATCTAAACTGTGCATATTCAGGAACAGGTTTTTAAATATCAGCATTAAAGATCACGTTAGAATATATTATCACATTCTGCACTGTAGCATGTGTTACATATTTATAACAAGGAAAGCATGAAAGACTAATCGTACACTATGAATAATGCCATGTTTTACAGTGAGACTTGCAAAGTGTTACCCCAGACGTTCGTTCCTGCTGGGGGCAGAAGAAGGGAGAGCCTCCTCCACCACGTACCGCTCAGCTGCTCAGCATCCGCTGCAGGATGGTCCCACTCTGAAGGTGTTAGGCGTACAGTGGCATATATCTGAAAATAAGCATCGATGCGTGTATTAGATCAGCTATTTCAGGCCTATTGCTGAGCTGCAGGAGAAGTTTCCGTTGGCAGTAAATGCTGCACTTTGTTCCCAGGGCCCTGGGCCTTGGCTGAGGGATGGGAGTTTTGAAGGGCTTGTCAGCCTCGGTAAAGCCTCTCGGCTTCAGTCTTACCATCCTTCACTTCTCCGTGTTGAAGAACGTGTTCTTTAGGAATAAAATGAACTTTCCTTTTTCTTTTGTCCCCAAAACACTTTGAGTGCCTCAGACACTGGAATGGGTTTTTGGCAACTGACATCATTTTATCGAGCAATACATCACCAAAGCAACACAAATCTGAGAGCGTCTTACACTCGTACCAATGAAATCACAGGTATGTGAATATATCATCCAAGTAACGACCGTTTATGATCTGTTCGCCCTAATATGAGCTACCCAGCAGAAGCCCTTTCTAGTGTACTGGGCTTGTCTTGCTTTATTTAAGGAGAGGGATCTTTCCAAACCTATAGGGTTCCCACGGAGCTTGACATGGAGAACGTGAACTCAATGCATGTGGGATTCTCTGAGGGTGGAAAGGCGGCATCTGGCCTCTGCGGAGAGATGCCCCTTCGTCTCTGCACCTCTATGCAGATTGCCCTGCAAGACATTTAGATTGGGATCACAAGAGTGAGCATGCAAAGAAATACTGGTATTAGTTCTGCAAGAAGGGGACGTGTTCAATGGGGTAAAGAATCAGCTACAAGACAGTTTGCCCATAAAGCTCATCGGTTGCTTTTCAGTGCTCTGCACCAGTAGACGAAGGACAGCCTTTAAAACCGTGGATAACGTATCCATCATGAACTTTTTGTACTTCCTTGGCCAGTTGTAACTTCTAAACAAAATTTAACTTGCCTGGGCTTCAAAACTCAGAGCACATTGCCAGGAGAAAAGAGCAGCTGTTGCTCAAGGTCAGTCTCAAACACAGCGTCATGGAATAAAGAAAGTCCGAGCATCCCTTAGCTCGGAAAATATCATCTGGGAATCATCCCTGTTTTGTCAAGAAGAAAGTCCTTGGGACAGGGACTCTCCTCCGCCCTAGGATTGTGCTGGGATTGAGGCTTTGCTGTAGACTTGTTCCTTGACATTGTACTGAATAATACAAACATTAATTCAGAAAACTTGTTCTGCACAAAACTTCCTGCGTATTCAAATGTGTCACTAAATTTCCCTGTGTCCCCTGCTAAAAAAAAGAGGGATGGGGTGTTTGGGTTAGTAGCACTGCCATTCCCCTTTAGGTGTGAGCTACCTAGATTCTGTGAACCCAAATTCTCTGACGGTCAAAGTCGTTTCGAGAGGGTTAATGCGTACGGCGTGCAGCACATCGCAGCGCAGAGCCTGCCCTTGTTTCAGACAATTTGATCTCTGATTTTCAAAACTACCGAAAGCACAAAGATAGGTTGACAGATACATTTGCTGTGTAATATTGGCTCTGCAATGCTAATATTGGCTGTTGCCTGACATTTTATATAACAACATTTATATAACCAAAGTTCCTGTAATTTCTGAGTTATCTGATGCACCACGAAATTTAAGAACAGCAATTCCATTTTCTTCACTTATCAACTTAGCGCTCATGATGAATCAAGTAATATCAGAGAAGATAAATTATGCTGCTGTTTATTTACAGTTTACATCCCTGCAGTCGATGTACCTCATGCAGGAATTGACCTTTGGAAGAACTATAGCAGCACGTTATTTTTGCAGCAGTAAAATTGATGGAAATTGATGATGCCTGAAAAACACACAATTACAGTGTCTTGATTAAAAATGGAGCACATTTCAATGAACTTTTTCCCTTCTTCACATGATTATGATACACAAGTACTAACATTAATGGTATTTTTTTATATAATGAACCATAAAATTACAGTTGGCAGTCAAGAGCACTCTAGCAGATAAGTAAGGCAATTTTCCTCATCATTTTTCCCTTTGTTGTCAATCTTGTTGCATAGCCCATTGCCTTTTCAATGAGCTGTAATGTGAATATTCAAGATCTTGCTTTTCCCTGGTGTATATATTCCAGTTGAAATAATTCAGTTTCATGCCACCCATTTTAATAGGTTTTATTAAGTAAACTTAATATTTTTAGGTTCTCCACTAGTCCTAGAACTTGCCTGCACATTGAGAAAAAAAATAATGGCATTTAAATCGTACAGGTTTCATGCAGATCAGCAAAAGTGCTTATTGAGCTTGCTGTGCAAACGTGCTTAAAAGTTTGGGTTTGATTTTGCTCTAATACTGTCTTTCTCTCTGTACAGGAGGTTTTATGAAGTTTAGGCATGTTTGAATACTTACCCACGTTAAGTATGACAATCCAATTAACTATCAGTTTAGACCGAACCGAGCTACAAGAAACACACCTTATAGCTATTAGCTCTCATACTAAAGCATTTTAGGAAGCATTTACTTCATGCCATTTCCAATTGCCTGGCAATTGATGTAAATTACGGTTACTGTAGTATGAGAGATGAGTAAAATGTCAGATGGCCTCATCTGTGTCTTACATGGAATAAAATGGCAATAAAGATCAGTATGTTACGTAGCCTGGAGTTAGAAAAAAAGATGTGAAGTGCTCTTGTGGGGAATCATCCTTCTCACTTCCCAGTGCATGTAAACAAGCAGCTATCAGATAATCACTGCTTTCTCCTGCTCCAGCAGCAGGATGAAGTCTGGGCTCCACTGACAAGAAGCAGGTGAGTGTGACCTCCTCCACGGCTTGCAGTGCTGGGTGAGACAGACCCCTCTCAAAACGAGTTTGAAACCATTACTTTTCTGTCCCCTTAGCTGGAGGATTTGTCCAGAGAGCCTAGCAGTCAGGGAAGGAGATTATGTAGATAGCTCAGAAGTGATAAAGATCGACACTTTATCGCCACAGTAACTGCAGAGCCATGAGAAACTCATTGTCTGGACATGGCCAGGCCTTCTGCCATTGGAAAGTCAGCCTGATTTGAGGCTGTTGTAAACTGCCAATCGTTTCCTGATTCTCACTCAAATCTCTGCTGATCATCTCAATAACCTCCCTCTATTGTTTGCGATACGCCAAGGACAGATGTTCTTTCTTCTTTATCTGAACAAGACGTCAAGATGCTGCTGGGGTTTTATACAGCATTTAGCAGTCCCTAAGAATAGCAACAGCACAAACAGACAAAAACTTGTTAACTCTCTCTTCATAAATAAGAGCCACAATTACAAAATTCGTAGCAAGTGGTAACTCCCTGTTACAGTTCATTGCTCAACCCCTCTGCCAAGCGTGAGATCAAGATCCTGGCTCTGTTCTGAAAGTTATTCCTGGCTTCACACTTTTTATTCCAACAAAATTTTATGATTTTTTTTTTACTTTTTCCCCCGCAGACTATGAAGCAAACGACACTAGTCACTGCCACTCAAAAAAAAAACAAAAAAAAAGCAAAATCAACAACTGTAACTTGGCTATTGGGTAACACTACTGAAATCGCCACCATCGTGGAATAGATGTAACTCCTTTCACAGCATTTGCTTGCAGAATTCTAAGAATTTGCAAGACTGCAGGTCAAGAGCGTTGTCTAAAGAATTTTTAAAATTCAAGAGTTTCATCAAAGGCAGATTGTTTTATTTTTGCAGCTTTTAATCAGTGAAGATAAGTTATCATTACGTCTCGTTACATTCTGTCAGATCAGCCTACAGTAAGAGATGAAGTACCTTAAAAGTAAATAAGCCATGAAACAGTAGCCCAAGTTAAAGGAGGTGACCCTGATGTTCATTTTGGATGTCTATCACTATATGAAACAGGATTCTTACCCTAAGGGGAAAAAAAAAAAGACCTCCTAAGACCTCCTACATGGCTAATTTAAGTTTCTTGCAGTACTCAATTAAATTTAGGGCTATAGTCTGTGGTATTTAAATATATTAAATTCCCATTGACTTCAATAGGAGTGTTACTCAGTTAAAGACGGCATTACTTCAGCTATTTTATTGAGCTCTACTTGAACAAGCACGCATAGCTCACAAAGATCTCTACAAACACACGATAAAAAAAAAAAGAGAATGAACTACCTTAACCAAAAAGTTCCGAAAAACTGAAAAGAAAAATGATCTGTAAACTGAAAATGAGACATCGGGATTTAACAGCACAGATTTGTGTGTACTGCATTTTCAGTGATGCAGCTGTGATTTACCCATTAAAACAAGAGCATCTGGCAGCCGAGCAGCTGCATGTGGGCTGAGTGATGAGCAAATGGTGCCACAGACCTCCCTCTCCTCTGAGAGCTCCCCTTCATCCAGGAGCTGAGCCGACGTCGCTGATAATCTCCCTGATGGGATGAGGTCAGCCTCATTTCTCCCAGCACTTGCAATCAGCACCTTTATTTTCATGTTGCCTCGGCAGCTGATTCCCAAATGCTGTGGGTTTGCACAATCTACCCAAGACCTCCTTTTCAAGTAGTGGTGTTTTTAAAGGTTTCTGTGTTGTGTTAGGTTATGGGAAGGAACTGCTCTGGGAGACCACTGTCCCTAACCGCGAGGACTGTCGTTGTGGATTTCTTTTCTTTGTTTGATCCTGCAATAGTGGGGTTTTTTTCCCATGTGTTTCTACCTGCAAGGAAACTGGAGAGGCAACTTTCAGTGAGAGTCAAACCATAATCCTTTAAAAGGATCAACCGCTGTGAGATTTTTCCCAGTGGCATTAATTCCCATTAGGACCAAACACTTGAACATGCAAAGTTTGCAAGAAACGGCTGTAAATAAGCGAGGCCAGCTTCCTGGTGAAAACAAGCTGATGAGACCACGCTGGCTGCCTTGCCAGGTGGCTTTGAAACAGTGGCTAGTTTTATCCAATTTAAAGTGAACATGGGATCAGCTTCCAGCTCTTGTGGAAGTACTTACATGCTTGTATTAGCTGCAAGCTTGCAAGACTGATTCCTCAGATTTCAGCTCCAAAACCTACAATCCTTACCTAAAATGAAGCTTAAATATAAAGTTGAACAAACCCAATTTTTAGAAGAAACCACCAATATATCCAATATAGACTCTTCTGATCACTAATGAGCAAGAAATCACTACTCATTTCAATGGCTTATATCTCAAGCATAGGCTGTTGTGTAAAAGCTGTTATTAAGCCAGACCAAATTTATCTATATAATGAATCAGAGTTAAGATAAATAGCAATTAAATGTTGTTACAAGCCGTGAATGACGAGATGTGTGTTTCTGATATGGAATACGAGTTGGTGGATAGGGACCCAATGTGAAAAAGGAAACACTGTGTGACAGCTTTTGATATGAGTCCATGTAACTTTCACATAGACACTGGTGGCTAATCTAGGCTCAGAGAGCTCAGAAAAACATCTACAGCTGAGAAATGAAGAGTGTCAGGTTTGCAACGAGCTAATGTGGCAGAAGGTCAGGGTTGACAAATCAGGACCAGCCTAATGCTTCGAATATGTCCACTGCAGCGTTAGTCTGCGAAAGATAAATGAAGGAACTGTCAGCCAGCCCTAGTCTAAACAATGGAACAATTTAAAGTGGAGGGAATTATAATCTGAAGCAATTTGTTTCATACCATACAATCATGATAAGGAAAATCTCAATTTTTCTCTATCAAATTGGGGTGTAAATAGGAGTTTCAACCAAAAAACTTCCATCGGAATAAAAGTCACATTTCAAGGTATCCATAAGGATAAGAGCCAAGTTTTAACCTCAGTGGTACAGCAGATATGAGAAAACCATTTTGGCCTGGTTGTGTAGCAGTAAATAAAATGCTGCCGGTCGTACTGTCCATTTGGAGGTAGACAAGAACAGGGAGTTGAAATAAGCATGAGACGTAGTGCTTAGCAGCAAGTCAGAAGAGCATTCTGAAAACCAAAGTTATGCTTATTCCCTGATGAGGTAAATTGCATTTGCAATTTATTTCTAGAAGGAGGAGATGGACATTTAGCTCATAAGAGTTTGCTCCAAATCAGAGTACTCTCCTCTTTTGGCCCCCAAGGTAACATACCGAAAGGAGCATGCAAGAAACTTTATTTCTCACAGATTTACTAATGTTGGGTCTTCTCCTCTATCAAAAACATCGTAAGGGTCTTCAATATGAGCTACACAAGTAGAATGGCAGACAGAAGACCCTGAAAAAAGAAATCCGGATAAATAGGTAGTAACATGTATGTTCCACTACATAAAAATGGTGAAGTAACAGTTAGTACGTGATAAACCCACAAAGTGAAAGAAATTGAAACTTAAAATTCTCACTGATCCACTCTGTAACTTCACACTTCAGTTACAGATTTTTATTTCTGCTCTTTCATGAGTCTCTGATCTTATGATTTTCTCTCCCATTTTCCAGATTTTAATGAGTCTATTAAGGCATTTGTATAGCACTGAAGAGAAGGTTATGCAAAGTTTGAAGTAAATTCAAATTGATTTTGAGTACAAGGCACTTTAACTTAATATGCATCTCCTTCTACTCAAAATGGCTCATTACTACCGCCTCACACTTCCCACCTCACATTGGTCATATTTAAATAAAACAGGTTCCTATTATCCTGTGTGGTTAATAATTCAAGGCCCGATGCTGTTCCCATTAATGCCAATGGGAGCTATTTGCTATTGACTCCAAAGGGAAGAGGTGTGGCTGTGATGTGTGTATCATCAGATTCACTCCGCTAGAGAGCTGTAGGTTTCTGAAAATAAATTAAAAAAAAAAAAAAATGAAAAGAAAGCTGACAGTTTGCAGTGAACTTACTTCTAAGAAAGTCCAAGAATACACCATATAATTCTAATTTTGTGGGTATAGTTTTCTCAAACAGTTATTCCTAACATGTTACTTAGCCCTGATGACACTGAACAGACAACCTGTTGCATGCATTGGAGACACGAATAGTTCATCAGCGGCGATGGTGACACACGATGTTCCTGTTGCTTCTTTTGGAGATCCCTCTCAGGTCTTTTCCTTCTGCTACTCTAATACTAGTCCTGAATGTACTGTTTACTGTCGGCTGGATTCCCTAGGATCCATGGTACAGACGGTGTGGCTGTTGAAGTCATCCCAGCCTTTTACATCCTGTAGATGATAATCAAGGTTTATGGTAAGGTAGTATTTTGGTAGCACTAATGACATGTATGAAATTACTTACATGCTTAATGAGATGCATATAATTACACAGTTTCTTGAACTGGGAGAGCCCTGGTATGATGGAGCGAAGCACCACAGGCAATTTTAAAACACTTGAGATCCTAAAACTGAAGGAACAGCCTATCCCCGTCTCACAAAGCCGACTCATCCTTAGGCTCTGACTCATATAGCCTAGCTGATGTGTTTTCAGGTGTAACAACCATGCAGATTTTATAATTAATTATATTTTCCTATAATTCTTCAAGGAAGTTGCACACAGGGAGAAAAATCACTGGCAAACCAGCATGACCTGAAGCAACAACAACAAAAAAAAAAAGGCAAGCAAAATAAAAAGAGGAAGACAAAGGAGGCTGCTCGAAAATTAGTCTGTGTTTTTGTCTCACAAAATGATTTTTAGGCTGCGGTGGTGTAACCCAACCAACGCTATTGACAGAACGATGACAGACTATTGACTCAGGTGGGGAAGGATCCAGCCCGCATACATCACATCTCTCTCGCTGGAATTTGAGCCCTCTAAGGTTACAGAGAATGGATTCTATAAAACTGAACCTAAAAAATGTATTATTTCTCAGAGGACACAATTGTAACAAGCTTTTCCTGATGGCAAAAATCCAATTATTGTAGTAAAGGTTGTGCTCAGTTATTTCTCACTTCATGTCAAAGCAAATTGTAAAATGAGGTGCATGGGAACTCTGTTACTCTACCTTTACTGATACGCAAGATTCCACTCTACCTTTTTTGTTATTGTTAGTAAGACAACAGAGGAAAAACTGAAGACAAATGTCATCAAGTACTGGCCAAGAGTGTGATTTTTCGGTATTTCTTGAGGACTGCAAAGAAAATTTTAGCATAGATTGGATCAAATATATCTTTTTCTTTGGTGGCAGAAATAAAGTTTTCTTCATCTCTATTGAATTTTTCTTCTTCTTAGATAGTGTATGTTAAACCAGCACAAGTGCTTTTTCTATTTGCTTGGCAGAGGAAAAGAAAAAACTTCTCTCAAAACTAAAGGCTGAAGCAATTATTCCTAGCTGTGTCTCTGCTTTCTGCAAAATGGCAGTACGGCCTGCGAGGAAAGCTAACTCATTTTTTTAAGGAAACCAAAGTGCAGTAAGAAAGAAGACCTTGGTGAATTTTCTGTACTGGCCACTGCAAATGATTGATGTCATACACCTCCCCTTGAGCTCACAGCAATATAACCTCAGAGCGAAGACCTCACTGAACATCTCCTCCAAAATTTCCTGACTTAGTGTCATTAATACAATATCTGTAAAATGCCTTTTTTCTTTCCTTTCTTCTTTCATTTTTAGCTTTCCTTTCAGACGTCATGAGCATGTGGAAGAAGAGCACTCCAAAGAATGCTTGCTTGGGCTTGCTCTCCCTCCCATCTGGTCCTTCCCATGGGATGGTCTCCCACACCCAAAACTCCCAGTTTTGGTCTCCTCTTTGGATCGTGGGTAAAGTTACGTGTTTAGTTTGCTGCAACTGCGGCTCAGACACGCAGAACTGTTTCTCTTTCCACAGTAGTTGATACACCTGTTAAATATCTCCCACACATCTCTTTTCTGCAGGATTATACATGCAGCTGTAGCTACATTCATTTTTCTTCTCAAGCATTATATATGTGAACTAATTGCTTCTCTCTCATTAATATAATATGTAAGTACAAGCTAGGAGACGACTTGCATACGCTTCCAGCAAGTTCAGCACAGATTAGATCCTGCAGTAGGACCTCGGTTGGGCAGAGGTTCACGGACAGAACCAATACCCCACAGCAGCTGTACGCAGCAGAAAGTCTAGGCTGCATCCCTTTGCCAGGAATAAGCTAAAACACACCTTAAACCCAGGGATTTTTCTGGGCAGCCCACTTTGACTGACCTCACTTGAGATGACCTAATTCAGCTTATGAAATTTTTTTTAAGCATTTGCTAAACAAGACTAAATCAAAGAAAAAAAAAAAAAAACACCCCACAACAAAACCCCAAACCAGAAAGCTGCCACAGATTAAGCCTGACCTGTTGCATCCCAGATTGACCAGAGGCCAGATTCTGCTTAACTTTCACAGTTATGAATAAGCTTTCTCTGTCAAATGGGCACTGCTAAGCCACATGCAAAACTATAAGCACAAAATCCAGCCTTCTTCATGTTGATGGGATAAAGCAGCCCTCAGTGAGGAAAAGGACAGCAGAATTGGGCCCAAAACTTGAGTTTAAACCAGTTTACATTAAAAAGATATCTGAAAGAATGATTGTGCAATATTAACACTGTATTTTAAAAAGTGGTTAGCGTTCACAAAGATGCATTACCCATCAATTGGAAAGATGCTACATCCATATTTGAAAATTATGTCTGTTGGACTGATCAGTTTGAACATATTAAGTGGGCATCTGTCTTCAGTTGAGAAGCACAAATTTGGTGGTGCTGTTCTGTTGAATCTGTCTATGAACTTGGATGGATGAGCCCTTAATTGACAATTATTTGCTGACTCCTAACAGTACGATCTGCATTTAGACAGGAATTTCCCAAAACAAATACTAAACTGCTGCTTTTAGCATATATTTATGCTAAATATATATCTTTTATATACCCCTTTCCAGTCATTCAAGACATTTGCCTATTGTAACGGTCATATGGCAGTGAATAGGAAACAGCAAGAAGTGCCGTCTTTAGTGGTCCCACCTAAGCATCTTCATTTGTGTTTAATTTTGGAGTTCCATCCCAAATAGCTGAGACTGAGATCCCTTTTCTGGTTTGAGCCGTGATGTTCAGCAAACATCAAATTGCACCTTCAGTAATAGAGGGGTTTTTGTTTTGTTCAAAACTCTTCCAAATAAAGTGAACAAGCCAAACCTCAGGAAATTCTGCAGGATAGAGTTATGTTTGTTATAATGCTTTTGGTAAGACTAATACATAAAAATACGATTTGTAGGAGTCCAACACTTCTGAGAACAACTTTACAGAACTGCCCTTTGCTCAACCTGAAAGGCTTTTAATAACGCTGTGACACTCAAGACACGCTTCCACCACACTGATATCTATTTACTGACCCCAATCTTGTGACACAGGTCGGGGCTACCAAGGGTTATTTGCCAAACACAAGTCAGGGGCTTGCCCGGTGGCTACTGTCAGCGTCCTTAAGTCTATTTTCATTCATCTTCGCAAAAGTCTTGCCCAAGTAAAACCTGCAGGGCTTGACTCTCAAAGTTTAGAACAGGTTCATTTCTCAAATTAAAATTTTACAGGGCCCTGGCTGTCAGAGCAATTTCCAGACATGCCAGCCTCCATCACTTCTGCTGACACTGGATCGCCTACAACCCGATCCCCTGCCGCCACTCGGGAGGCTTGGGCTGCCCTTGGACGTGGGGAAACACTGCCTGCAGCTTATGCCCCGGTTTGCCTTCTCCTTCACCCCAGCACAGCCCTGCTGGCCTTTGACTTTCGGTCTCGTTCAGTTTACAGGGGCGTTTTGTGCGGGTCGCCGTTGCTGCCAAGTCTCGTCCATGGCTGCATTCAGCAGCCCAGCTGACAACGTGTGTGAACCAGTTCTTACACAGGGTTGTGAATGTATAGCGGGGAAAAAAAAAATGCTGTGAGGAATGCACGTTTTGGAGGAAAATAAAACCAAAGGAAGAAAACAAGTTTATCTGAAAATAAACTATGATAAATAAAATTACTCCTGTGGAATACTCTAATCGTCTGGTTTTAATATTTATACTGCTTCGAATAGCATGCAGATTAAGTTTGATATAGATGAAATTGCAGCCTCTATTTAATTGTATTCAAACATACAGAAGCAACATAAAAACCTCTCGAGTTTATGGAGGAGTCTGCAGGAAGTGTGCAAATAACGCATCTACAGCGGTAGTGTATAACGTGCCAGCATAATATGCTGAAGAAAGTTGTCACTTATTTGGCAATTAACACTGATATAGGAAGGAAAAGGAACGAGAGGATATTAGCAGATTAATCTTGGGTCCTTTTAGACTGCGCTGAAGGGAGAGGACAATCGGGTTTGCTGCAGCTGCTGTTAGATCAGTGCCCTCTGCTGATCACTGCCTGGACTGAACCAGCCCCTCCTGCAGCGAACCCGCTCACAGCCCCCTGAGATACAGCCCGAGTATGAGGGTTCGCTCTTACGGGAAGAAACCACATGTAGCTTTAACCCGCCACACCACCTTGCTAAGCGTAGCTGCAGACAACAGGGCAATTTAGCAACAACCACCTATACTGACAATATTGCCTAAAAAGCACCTCTCCGTATCTTAGCTCCTGTGGTTCAGCCCAGAAACAAAAACTCCTCTGCTTGCTGCATGCACTGCTGCTGGATTTTTGTCTTTTTCTCCTTTCTGATCAAGTGAAATGTTTTTAATGTATTATGAAAAAAAAAAAAAAAGGGATTAACGGTCTCATATTGCAGCTGTATATTGAGACAAACTGTCTCACTTTGCAAACAGCCCGTGCCACGACACTTGGCTACTCAGAGAGTAAGGAAATTCTTAAGGTGAGTTAAACTGGCACAGCCAAACCCATGGATGCATGAATGAACGATCACAAACTCGCTTGCAGCCCTCCTGGTGATGAATGAAGTCAAATATAAAATGCCAAGCATCGTCTTTCATATCTATAACTTGTTACGCAGATATTATCAGCTTGATATCCTTGTTTAGCTAATAAGCAAAGTGCTAACATGGGGTGAAAACTGAGATATTTGCCAACTGTCACTGCATCCAGCAGATACAGGTGGAAGGGAAATTTTGTCTCCGATAGAAATAGCATTACGCTTGGGGATGCTCACACAGTAACAGTCTTACTTGCGATTGAGTGAATGTCACGAATGCATAAAGCCCCAGAAAAGTATGAAGACTCTGTTAGTTTAAAAAACTGAAAGATAACTACACAGAATCAGAACAGTTACAAAAAAGAAAAAATCCAATAGTGAGCTGGGAAATTTGACAGCAGCCTAAGTTTAAATGCTGCCTGGAGGAAGGAACACATTGCTCCATGAGGAATAGAAAGAAATGCACATAGCAAATTTTGGAGTCTGTTGATACAATTTACATTGAATTCCTTCCTTTTAGCTTGAACTTTCAGCTTGTATGCACCAATAGGGTTTAGCCAAATTTTTAAAAAGCACCAATGACTTTTTTTGTCCGGCAGTCCGTTTCCCAGGGAAGTGTGGCAGGCTGTTTTACTGACGTAGAACCTCAGCTCCAATGTTCACCATTCATGTTTATCACAGATACGAGAACAGAAAAATATTTTGCCAATGGTTCTGCAACCACATATTCCCTGCATGAGTGTACACACCTCTGTGTGTGTGTGCGCACTGTCTTCTCCAACAGTCAGTGAATTTGGACACTGATTTTGCTTTTCAGATGGGCATCTCTCCCCCTGTGACACATCACTTCATGCAGCAGTTTCACAAAGCATGGAGCTACACAGTGCCTTGCTCCCCGGTGTCAGTAGCGTATTACAATGGCCAAAGCAATGTCCATTATATACTGGCTGCTGAATATCCCTAGCTATCCCCTGAGGTACTTCATCTCAAAATGTACCTAGAAGACAGAGAGGGTCGGCATTCATGTGATTCATGAGCGTTACCACCCCTCAGCTCACCACTCCTGCGCAGTGGTTTTCGCAGTTTGCCTCTGTTCTGCTTTCGGTGCTACGAAAATGTGGTGCACGTTTTACGATGGGCGTTTGTATTGCTCAGGAAGCAATCAGGAAAAAAATCACTAACCATTAGAGTGAGGAATGGAAATGAATAGTTAACTTCTCTATCTATTGGTAACCATTTTAAACAGAGCGAAAAACACGTGGAAAGGATGCTGGGATGCTGCAGACCAGGACCTCATCTCAGTGTGTGACTGCACCCCACTTAGCACAGCCCCTGACCCACCCGGAGCATCTCACCACGACATCAGCTCTATAATGACAGCTCGCAAAAATGGAGCTGGATGGAGAAAGGCAGCAGAAGGATGCTTGTACTTTTGGTGGCAACTGGGACACTCTTGCTGGGGCTCTGTGCGCCCTGGTTTGTCACCAGCAGCTCGGGACCTCAGTGCAAGACCACAGCCTGGAACTGAGCCACCGGTGCCCAAATAACATATCCAGAACAGATGTCAGGAAATCTCAGGAAAACACAGAAAATAACCTCTTACCATGCACTTTTGTAGGACACACTGTTTTTCTGCACTTCCATGCTAATTAAGCTCCTGGAGGTGCCACTTCCTCACAAACCCTTCCCCTTTCCTAAGTGAAATGTCAGTATTAGTGCTGATTCAGTGGCACTGGTGTCTGTAAGCATTGCTTTCGGGAGCTAACATTTAAGCACAACGGTATTGCTGGCAAGGTACTACTTGGCAGGAAAGAGAGCGAAAAGTTTGGCAACTATGGGCCAACATGGGTAGCAGATGTTTTCAGCGCCAGCTTCTCTCTAATTGTAAAGCAGCAGCAACAGCACAGCGTGAAAGGAGAATACTATAAATCTCCAACGTAGGGACTAGTCCACGAGCACATAAATTCTGCCACTTGTTAACAGAATTTGCTGACAGTCTCTATGCTCTATTTAAAATCGCGTGGTGTGCAGTCCCGTTTGGCTTCCTGATAGCGGGCACAGCGAGCTCAGGCTGGGCTTTCAGACACAGGTTGCCATGATACAGTTCCCCGCGCCACAGAAATCGCAGGGGCCAATTTGGAGTACGTAGATGAATCTTGCATACAGCAGAGCCTTGGCGCCAGGCATCTTTGCTCAGCAGCAGAGGATTAACACGGATAATCAACGCTGCTCTGGGTTCGAGGATGCAGCAGGCTTTTCCCCTTACCTGTAGATGAAGCACCCCATGCTTCAACAAGCTGTGAGGGTCGAGTTGTTGAAAAAGTGTTTACCCTACCAACGTAATTTTGGCTTTGTGCCCTCACCTCTTCAATGCAGCCATCCGCCGTCTACTTTCCTCCATCGCACTATAAAAATAGAAGTGTTCTTGTGCAGAGGGAGGTGGGCTGGACCTCCCAGGGGACTGGTTGGGCTCCCATAGGAACAAGCAGCGGCTCAGTCAGCAGTTGCTACTGGCTGCTGTTGGCCTGGGGTGCTAAACCCGCTATGATGTACTCTCATGGGGTTTGGAGGTGATTTCCTCAGATTTTTCTACAAAGAAAACCCATGTGATATTACTCTTCATCCTCAAGATTAGGGTATCAGCCTTGCACATTTTTTTTTTTTTCTTGGCTGGGGGCATTAGTGGTGTGACTACTCCCAAGAATAGGGATGTCCAGGAACATATCCCTGCTCTTTGTCCAGTCTCACTGCGCTGCTTCCACTAAATAGTAAAGGTTAAACCACAAACATAAAACTGTGGTTTGGAGCTGACCTGGAAAGCAAGGTTTATGAAACATTTATTCACTGTTCTGACATCTGGAGGGAGATACTTCGTTTAGGTCATGAATTTTTCTGTTTGGATCCAAGCTGATTGCCCATGCTGCCGTACTCCACCCTCTGTTCCCCTGCCCCTTCTAACTCACAACTGATTTACAAAACAGAGGAATTTGACCCTTAAGAAGGCTTGGAAAGTAGACTGTTTTTTCTTTTTTAAGCAGGAGGAACCAGGACTGTTCTCAAGAAGAGAAAGTGTAAGAAATAAATATTTGAAGAGTGAGGAGCTAATATGAAGGAAAGAAAATCTTGAATATTTGCGAGCAAAATGAGAATGTGTCCCCTTGAACCTTGCAGTCAGAGGAATCTGAACCGAATTAATCACTCACCAGATTATTGATAGGGAAAAAAAAAAAAAACTAGTCAGCAAGCAGCTTGCAAAGGATGTAGATGGAGAGCTAGACACACCAGTCCACTTTCTCTAACCAATTAAGGACAGACTCAGCTAATTTAAATCCACATCCCAACATCCTGATCAATACAGCTAAGCGGAATTTCTCAGGCTAAACATATAGTTTGTTCAACTTTTATTATCCTTACTTATAAAATTAGAGAATATGGACTTGACATAGTGTGGTCAATGTCATCCCAAGAAGTTTGCTCCACCTTCTTCGGTAGGCAATGCACTTCTCAGCCCTCATAAATGTTATCAGAAAACTGGAAGGGTATTTGCAACGGAAAGGGTGAAAACTGCCAAAGTAGTCAAAACCCATACACTTCTGCCTATTATAGTCCTTCCCAAGACTGAATCCCCTGAAGGAAGAGACTGTGTGAAAACAGGAGCTGTTTCTCTCTCTGACAGAGAATAGATTGACAGATTCTGTATTTATTTTTAAAAAATGTCTAACTAAGCATCATTAGTTACCCATCATCCATATTTCTCTCCATAAATGAGAGTGCATGAAGCTATGGAGTCTCCAGAGAAAGCAATTACAATATTAATTTCAACTAAATGACATCTAGGAAAAAGAAAAAAAAAACCAGCTAGCTGAAGGAGTTCAGTTCTCTTAGATCCTGATTATGAAAACTACTTCACAAACACTGAAAACCACCCGTCACCAATATAATCTTTAAATGAGCTCCCTGGAAGGCACTGTGAAGAGCAATATCTGTGTAGGAATATATTTCAGCAGTAATGAACGTGCAAGTCTTCAAGTCTGTCAAGACGCACGTTTGACCGTAAGATAGGCTGGATTCTCGAGGTGGAGGAAAGACACACATGCACACGCAGGCAGGCTGTTGATCCAGCCAGCTTTATTGGCATCTTTCCACCGAAACTCAAGGAGCTATACTTTATGACCCCATTCTATGGGCTACGATCTCTCCCATGCAACTGGGTGTTGTCCAAAGCCTCAATGAAGCCCTCAGTGACTCTTGCCTTGAAGATTTCATAGACTTACAGAAATCTTGGTGCAAGAGGACCACAAGAGATTATAGTTTTCCCACTCAAAGTGGAGCCCTTCATGCTGGATCAAGTCAGCTGTGGCTTTTTTATAGCCAAGTCTTGAAAATCTCCAAGGATGGAGATTGTGCTGCTCCCTGGGCAGCTGGCTCCAGTGCTGCTGGAGGAAAGTTTGAGAGAAAGAGCTTCCCGTTCTTTCTTAAAATGGAAAGCTGAAAGAAATCTTGTAACTCATTCCAGCTTTGAAATAGTAGAGAGGGCAAAGTTACAGCATGAAAGTCAACATGCCCCAAAGTGCTCTGGCTGTCTCTGCATCTTTACTCACTGCTGACAAGGTCAGACCCATAACCTCAACACTCAGCTCAAGCGTATTGTATCACCACTTAAACACCAATGGGAGCCTTGCCTCAATTTAGATTTGAGGCTGAATTCTTCTGATGAAATGGCTTGAAACGACAGCAACATAACGATTGTCTCGTTAATTCGCTTAACAATGAGAACCAATTATATACCAAGAACATTTCCCTTGTGAGTTATTTTCCTTCTCAACAAATAGTCCTATTGGAAACATGATGGTCTCCCATCCTCAGAGCAACACAAAATATTTCTTCCCAGTTGTACAGCTGCCAAATACACACTGAAATGTGGTCCTGCAAACACTGGTGAGATTGAGGTGATGTTGTATACTAACTACACTGGCTGCTTCTTGACTTGGGCTTTGCTTTTATCTTTCCTGGCAATATATTGCCTACTAAAAGCTGTAATAATGCTAAAATAGCACAAAAACTTTTTCAAAAAAGGGGAAAGGCTTCTTTTGAAAGATTCCAAGGGATTTCCCATTCCAAACCAGCCTCTTAGATCACCAAAGCCCATTTAAAAGTTGTCTTCAAAATGGAAAACAAACAAAGCAAAAAATACCTCAATTTTAATGAGCTTCATTAACTTCTAAATATCCGTAATTTGTCATGGAACTCACTCTTCTCAGAGGACTGCAAATGCCTGTGTACCTCTGTCTGGTGGGCTAAATGACACCTAGTTGAACAAAACGTCTGGGACACCTTGCAGCTGGGAGCCTTTCAGAGCGACAGTATTTTGCAGGAGCTGTGTGATATTTTCTGTTGGCTTGGAAAATAAGTGTAAGTGCTGCTTCATTCTCTGTCTTTGTCATGTAGTATCAACCAAATGAAGATAGAAATATAAGGAGGCAAATAGGAGTTGTATCCTGTTTCTTGAACTTCTGCCTATGCCTTCAGATCTGCCAGATTCAAGTTTCTGACCCCAATTAAGCAGCTTCATCTCCATCTTCAACCTAGGAAACAAATAGGTAGAAGGGACTACCATATGTCTTGGTTTTCAGTTCATTAAATCCTTGATTGTGCAAAGCCTTTTAAGAGATACTACCCCATAAAATTCATACAAAGCTATATTTTGTGGTGTTTGGAAGAATCTTATTAAACACTTTCTCTAAAGAAATATTCCAACCTTTTGAGAATCAGCATGACACTTAAATGAATTATTCATGCAAGGCTCCGCAAGATGGGCAAGTTCCCTGCCAAGACTTGCACAGTGAGGGGTGTTATAAAACTGAAATTGGAATGTGGAGAGAACTGATGGAAAAGATTTCAAAGATCATCTCTGTTGAAAAAAAACCCCGCAACTTCAGACCTTTAAACTTGCTTCTTCACAGTTGAGAGCCTCCTAAATGTCCTGCTTCATATCCGCTCCCAAAGTCTTCAGTTTTAAAATCTGCTCACAAACAGATGCCTGCTTTTAAATGAAACCAATGAGTGACGTAAGTGCAATTTGTGAGAGTTATTGACACATAATTCATTTCAGTGATCCTTAAATGCGGCTTCATCTCAGGAAACTTTGGGTTTCCATGCCATCTTCATGGAAGCACTACCCGCTGACACCACGGAGCTCTTCCTAAGTTACCCAGCGCAAGACAAAACCACGAGTTGCCCCGTGCATACAGAAGATGACCCTGAAAAACAATCAGGCCTAAGAACCAAACTCGCGAAAATACGTTGAGCCTAACTCGAAAGCTGGTATCTGGCAACAACCAAATGAAACTTAAGAGTCCACAAATTAAAGCCTTTTATTTTTTGCCCATATTTGCAGGTTTAGATGCTGATGAAAATGAATAAGGTTTATTTTGTCCCCCACTAATGCACTGCGCTGAATAACTAATGAAAGCAACATTTTAAATAATACAACAGACACGAGAAGGGACTGCTATCACTAATGCAAAGCAACTTGGTACCACCTAACATTGTTTTGGTGGCATTAGCATGAGAGAAAAAAGCCCCGTAAGCATAGAGGGTTGACAGGAGTGATTGCTGAGCACATTTTAATAATTAATTCCACGAATAAGTGAAGTCTATTTTAATTTCACCTTAGACAGCATTGCTATCTCAGTGAAGTAAGCTGCAAGCCCTCTTCTGTTACTGTACCAAACACTGACACTTTGGAAACATTACAAAAGCAGCAGGAATATAATGAAAAATATATATATAGTGCTGAGATTTCTGAGATACCCAAAGTGCTCTTTAAGATCCCGCAGATAATCTTTAGGGAATAATCCAAACAGCTCTGTTGTATAAAGTTACATTAGATGACTGTAAATCATGCTGTGATTGAAAAGTCATGCCCAAAAATGCTGATCAGTTTGATTGGACATGGATTCAGTTCCAGCTCCTTAAAAGGCCTGTAAAGAACAGCTTAGTAAAGAAAAATAAAATACCTAAAACCACTAAAGTGATCATGTTTGCGTGTTTCAAGCAGAAGCACAATAAAATTATTTATCTGTGAAGGAACTGCTAAGAGGATTGGGGGGGAAAGTATTTGGAAAGCGCCGTTTTTATTGAACTAAGACAAAAAGTTGTTTTGTCCTATATTTTGACTTCTCAAAAGTTCCTATAAAGCCCTTTTACATCAGCATCCCCATGGATAATACCACAAGGCTGCTTTGCAAAGCCCTAACATGTATCCGTATTTTGGCCAAGAAGAATTTCATGCCCACAGAGCAGATGAGGTGGATACTTCCTCTGACAAGTGAATGTTTCGATGTTTTCCCAGCTGCCGACTGGAAAATAAGGTTTGAAACTCACTCACAATTTCCAAATTTTGGTGCTCTTATCATTTGTAGCTGGTAGGATCTTTTTTTTCCTCCTTTCTTCAAAGGGAGTGGATTCTGTCTTGGAAAACTGCATACATTCCAGGGAGCACGTTCTTCACCCTAACTCTTTACTGGAGGAAGCCCTGCTTCCAGAGTAGAGGGAATGCACTTTTGGAAGAAAGTTAAGACTTTTCATCAGTCACTAATGTCTTTCTCCGTTAAAAAAAATTCACAGCCCCATTCCAGTTTCAAAAGAAGAGTCTCTGTGGACGCAGCATCCATGATGTATATTTTCTTTTAGAAAAGCTGCATTTCCTTACAGTTTCTTTGCATTTTGAGCGAAAGGACTTAGAAACAACATAGCCCAGGAGACTGACTTCTAATGTAGTATGCATCAGGTACGCACTTTATTCCTGTTACTCTGAAACGTTGCAACTTAAAGTTATACTCAGATTGTACTGGGGATCTGTACATATTTTCTGAGATAAGACCTCTGGGATTTTTTCGAGATCAAGTTGCGTAAAAAGAAGAGATTATAAACACCTGTTACAGAGTTGTCCCAGCCTAAAATATATTCTGCAAATACATCTTAAGGTTCTGTAAATAAGGTTACTACTCATAATCCCACAGGTACCAGTATTATATGTACATAATAAAGCTTAAGATCTTATTCAATTTTCAGGTATTTTATGAGGAAAGATACCGCCAGATTCTCAAGGGCCAAATATCTCATTCAAAGGCAAGGAGATATTATCATGCTCTGAATAGATACAGTAGTTAGTTTGTACAGCATCTCATAAAAGTGTAATTTGCAGACTTCAGGAGAAAAAGAAATGCTTTAAGGAACACAGGGAATATTTATGTAGCTACACAAATTATTTGGTTGAGAGGGGTTGCCTTTTCAGAATGATTCTAGAAACAGAAATTACTCCTTACAATATAAGTTTTGCCATTATTATTATTATAATCTCTTGCACCTAAAGATATTAAATCCTTGCCTCAAAATTTGGCTCATGAGCATGCAATTATGACTAAAGGACTTCATTTTCTTGGCCCAGCAATTCATCACAATCACTAGCCAAATTCCACTGCACACGGAGTCTAGAATAAATGGAGCTGGCCCAGGCAACCTTGGTGCAACATGACTAATGCAACCACAGGCTGAGCACATCCTCATTTTCTTCCAGTGACAACATCATCTCTGTTTAAATGTGCATTTTGGGACCTCAAGCAATACACAGCAAAAAACAGATGAGTCAGGTTACGTGGAAAATGAAGTGAATTTCAGATTTTCAAACCAATTGTGAAAATAAACTTAATAATAGATTACTAATGTGAAAGAAACATGTTTTTCTCATGCTTAGTCAAAATTGCTTGGGCAAGTACTTTCATTCCTTCTCTGCTCTGTGTTTCCCTGAATGATCTGTCTCTCGGAAGAGCATGAAGCATGTTATACTGAAGATGATGTTGTTGGAAAACTGGAATTAGATACTAGTAAACTGTAAGATTAGAAAGCTGATCATGCAGGTATGCAGAAGGGCTCTAGGACTTCAGTGTTAATATGCTCACTTTAATAATAAAGTTAATGAAAGCCATTGCTTCAGACAAGAAGATATGCTTATTGCAGTAGTATCTTATCTATCTTTAATACATTTAGTCAATATACAATGATGCTGAACATATCTGTGCAAACATACCTAATTTTTTACCCTGAAAGCTAATCAATAATATTTCTGTTAGCATACTTCAGCTTAACTATTGGAAACAAGTGGTCAGAAACAAGAAACTGGTATTTCCTCCTTGTCCTATATTTGTGGGTGTTAAATCCATATTAAGATGATGGCTGAGCCTTGTAACGACAGATCCACGTCATGAAAAAACCAACAGTTTTTTCTGAAAATGATATTACTGTAAAGAGCTTTTTTGCTGCACTAGATATTGGAGAAGACTAAGGATAACCCCAAAAAAGGTTTGGATCAGCTTCAAGCGTGTCATGACCCGGGGGACAAGACTGCAGGATCAGTCCAATCGCGTATGTGCACAGGTAGCAAAGACAACCCACATAGACCTTCAGCCTCCCCGGTGAGGCAGGAGCAGGGTCTCCCGAAAACACCCTTCCTTTTCACAAGAGCATGGATTGGAAGTATCCCCAGGCTGTAAAGTCTCTCTTAGCATACAGGTGAAACAAAGCTATGCACACCCAAAAATCAGGAAGTGTTTTTATTTTATCTGTGCAACAGTAGTCACGAGGTGCTTGAGAGCACAACTCGGGTAAGTCACTGGGCAGAAACCCAAAAAACCTAGACATGTGTCTAGACACGATTCCTCTCATCGCAGTTACGTTGGCCACAAATAGGTATCGCACAACAGAGGCATCCCAGCTGGAAATTTTCTGTAGCATTCAAAGCTACAGAGCATGAAATGATCACATCAATTGGTAATGACTGAAGGATGAATATAAAATAATTACCGCCTCCGAGGGAAAATAAGAATGATAAAAATAAAAACTAGTAGAGAATAAAATATAAGGAATACATTAATGTATAAATGAGAGACACGGCTAGAGCCTTTGAACCTGAGCTGCACACCAGCTGTGAGTGCTTTGATCCCCAGCACAGTGCTCACCAGGAGACACCATCTGCACAAGGAGCAAGAGATGAACTTTGTACCAACCTTGTACAGCTCAGCCAGCGTCCGGGTCAGGACCCCAGGGCTGGGACTCTGCTCTTTCTCTTCTTAATGCCAGGTTTCTTTCTCGGCTTGTTCTCCACCAAAGGAAAGCACGAGTTTCATCATTTTAACACAACAGAGTAGACCCTCAGCTCATCCTAGCATGGAGCAGAGGACCCCATGGTGGCATATGTTGATGGTGGCCAGAACACAGACGCCCCTTCCCTTCCACTCCCATTCTCCTAATTTTCCATTTATAGCTCCAAAATATCACAGTTTCACAAGCGACAACACAGAGATTCTGCAGGGGCACTCTGTGACTGATAGTCCTTCGAAACCCATTTACTGGTGGTCAATATACTCCATGAAGTAATCTCGGTTTTATTTGTTTCCCTTGGCTATAGTTCCCCACAGTGTTTAAAAAAATAAATAAACGAGGTTTTGTGATAAAAATTTCGTATTAAGTTACTGATAATTTGCTCCCAAGTGATTCAAGTAGGAACCAGAACTCCTAAATGAAATTACAGCTCCATGTAATTCATAGTCATTTGCCAATTAATGTATGTTAGCGCTAGCACCGATGAAAGACAGCCTGGCGACACTCAAAATATGTACATATTACAATACTGAAGACTTCACTTGAAACCCTATAAAAAGCGACTTCCATATGTTTCACAAAAATTGGATGTTAGCTGCTCATTGATTCTGGTTTTGCTCAATTAAGGAAAGCACATTTGCAGACATTAAAATAGTTAAAGAGTATATTTTATCTTTTTTTAGGACTTGGAAGCTGAGGACAAGACGTCAGCTGATCAGAGAACAATTTTTTGCCCACATTATCTCAAATTGACTACTATTTGACAAAATTCTGTCAATTAATAATAGTCTGAACGTTGTTGGTCTCGTTTGACAACACTGTAGTTGCAAGGACTCTACCTTTTGTCAGTAGGTTCTTTAGCAAAAAAACCAGAAGCACTCATTAAAAAAACCCAAACCAACAAACCAACCACTGTCAGAAAATTAAAAGAACGCTTATATTCCTATTTTTAACACTAAACAGCTATAAAGCACATTAAGAAAAAAAATAAGTTAAGATCTGTAGAATGGTGAGTACTCAGAGAAAAAAAAAAAAAGGTATTTGTTGCTTGGTTGGGGTTGAAAGTGATGTTATCCTACCAGTTATACTCCATTGAGTTGGATCCTGTTGATTAAAAGTTAACTTATAAATCTGACGTGGTTCCACCCAAACCAACAGAATTCCATTATTTGCTAGAGGAACATTGACAATCAGGCTCATCAACTTCAAATGAGCAGAAACTGATTTACCAGTCGCAAGGAAGAACCAGATCAGACTGCCAAATACACACTAACTCTAGTAGCCCTCCTCATAGATTTTTTGTACATGAAGGCATCCAGTAAATATTGAAATAATCCTACAAATACTGTGAATAAAGAGCGAACGCTTCAAAGGCTTACTTCAGTAAAGAAAGAGGAGAAAAACGGGAATTTTGAAGAAAGGGAAAGTCAAAGGAGAGTCTGTGAAAGTGAATTTCTGGAAACAAATATATTCTTGAGGCTGCAGAAAAATGTAACCTCAGCACAGCAGGTGCGAGACGAATGGGTTGTCAGAGCTGTTAGGAGCCATTCATACTTTCAGAACAGCCATGTACCAATATGATTGTCTGCTGCACCGAGGGACTTCAACCTCCTGAAGGGTTTTTTTGCTAGTAGCTGGGTCTAGGAAACAAATATTGGCCTATTTTGTGAGAAATATCAATATTGAATTTTACCTGCCCAGGAATTAAATGAAAGGTAAAAAGCTCAACCTGGGGGAGAATGGTAAAAAGGAGAGGGGAGTTGTAACACAAAAATTGAAACCTGGAATTTTCCCCTAGTGAACAGTTTGATGGATTTTGTTTAGTTTTAATCTTTCAAAAAATTCAGATATTGATTTAAATTCCAAACCAAAATGTCATTTAAACCCTCCAAATGTAACTTTTCTCAAAAATAGTCAAACAGTACTTCAAAACATTATATATTTGTAATGGGGAAATTTGTCAAAAGCATCTTTATTCCCACAACACCATGTTATTTCCTTATCTCCTTAAATTCTGGTGGAAAATCAGGGTGGTAGTACCTAAGATGAGCTAACTGCTCTGTAGTCTCCGGCAGCTCTTCCATCCTAAGTTCCTCCAGGACTCTAGGATTTTTATGATTTTTTTTTTTCCCTAAAGGCATTGGCAGTTTCTTTTTTTAACATAAACAATTTACAAACCCAACATAAACGTGCAAATTGTATTAGTAATGCATAATTCAAGTTCCAAAAATAGAACGGTATTTTCATAGAGAAGATCCAGCAAATAACCAAAGGGGAAAAAACAGGGAAGATACTGTTGCTAATTTTGTCAATTAATTAAGGGAAGAAAGGAAGTTAGAAAAGAATCTGGACAACACAAGACTTCAGTGATTGCTTTAAAACCAGAAAGATCATGAGTTTCTGAAGGGAATTAAAAAAAGCTATAGCTGGAAAACATTTTTAGATTTTGCAGAGTCCGTAGACATCTGTGCACATCCTGACCTCCAGGAGAGCTGCTAAAAATAGGCTTCAAGTTAGATTTACACTGCACCTTCAAAAAATAGCCCTGTAGCCTGCGTGGCTATTTAGACAGCTATAAAAAAATAGAAGAGCTTATGTAGGAATGGTCTCTGAGCTCGGTGCTCAAACATTTTGGCAACATGAAGGGTCAATTATCAATTTTACATTTTATTGCAGACATCCATTTCTCACTCCTCTAGGGTGGCTGCTCTGACTCCAGAGGTCCTGCTGAAAGCTGTGCCCAGGCAGACACACTTCTGTACCCCCAAACTGCTCTACACCCCCTCAGCCAAAGTCAACAGCAGAACTCTTCTGACCTGCAATGGCCAGCAGCTGCAGCCCTGCACACCAGGCAAAGGCTGCCTGGTAGGAAGGCCAACCAAGGTTTCTTCCAGTTCAAAGGCCACCAACGATGGTCAGACAAACGGAGATTATTGCAAAGAAATCTGGCGGTGGATACTTGCCACAATCTTAATTTATATGGTCAGTAATTAATGAACACTGCACACATCATTTATAGCCTGAGCTTTCTGGATTTGAGCTGCAGCCACTGTATTTTCTGCCAGCATTATCCCAGCATGGATCATTAAGAGACCAATCGGGGAAGTCCTTTGCCTCCTCTGTCTGGCTTAAACAGGCTCCAGGTCTATACGGCTGGATTGCAAAATCTTTAATCATTCTGGTGAATTTTCCCTGAACTCCCTCTGCATTTCCGAGCGGCTTTGTGAGTGGTGGACACCAAAACAGGACAGCAACATCGCCGCATGGAGCTCCCCCGTGACAGAGAGAGAGTTTCTCCTTGTGCCTATTCAGTATTCTCCCATTGTACACCGCTTCTTGGGATAAAATCTCCTATCCTGTAAGTATCAGCTACATTCATTATTCTTAGATATATGACCTTACCTTTGGTGGTATGAAACACATATTGATTGAATGCTCTTCTGACAGGCTTGCAATTACTCAGGTCATCCCATTTACCCTTTTTAAATGATGGCAGAACATGAGCTTTCTTCCAGCCTATTGAAACTTCCTTAGTGATCCAGGACTTATTAAAAATAAACATTAATGATCCAAAGAGTATCTCAGCCAGCTCTTAAAAATTTTAGGTGCCAGTTACCCAGACTTACTGATTTAACAGAGCCCGACGACAGTACCTGCCTTTTAACTGCCTCTTAATCACTGCTGGGATATAAATTATTCCCATCTGTGAGGCAGCAGCACCACCCTCCTCCCTCCCCACTGGGGGAGGACAGGCTCACTGACAGCCCTGTTTCCGTCTGCAAATGGGCTGGTGCAACTTGTTGAACTTCTTTTCACTCCTGTCATTTTTAAAGGACATTGTGAAATAGGTTTACACTTGCTGGCCATACGTTTTCTCATGCTCTTTTGCTTGTCAGTCTTATCGTGTTCAGCTCCTCATTTATATTCCCTGCTATATGCTCCTGATCGCCCCACTCACCATTTGTTATGGAGTATTTTGCCAGGGGCGGGGAGGGGAGGAGGAATTAGGGGAGTTTTATTGTCTTCATCGCTGTGAAACTGGATCTTTTGGAGAACGGTAAATAAATTATTGAGACTTTTTTTTCCCCATTAGCACATACTAGACATAATCAAACCGTGCTTCCCTGCGCCAAGCAATCACTAACTTTTCTTTCAGTGATCAATTACTCTCTTGCTGTAGAGGTGGGATCTAATACAGATGTCCCTTCTGTTGAAGGCAATGCATCTCAAGTTAGGGGAATGTCAACCTCACTTTTTGAGAAACACCAAGGGAAATCTCATACCAGCAGCTTGAGACCTTCCACATCTGTTTCTCAGAGGAAAGCACCCAGCGATGCCGCAGTTCTCCTGCTCCTCCCATAAACCCACTGCCTTCTGCCATGCAATCACACATGGCAAAACACAGGATGAAGAAGATCCTGTGGGATTTGTTTCTCCAGCAGACATGACCAAGTGCCCCATCTTGTCTTTTAGCTATTAGAAAATTGAGCTCGAACACTGATGGCTCATTTCTGTTAATTGCCTGTGACTGACAAGGGTGATGCTCTCTGGTCTAAGTCCCATTTCCCTGTGCCTTCTGCCTACTTGCTTCTTCCAAAAAAGCAGAAAGAGGCACTAATTGTTATATTCAATATTCTCTATTTCCTGCAAGCAATACCAATTTAATTAAATTTACAAGTGACCAGCTACAACTCCTCTCATCTGTTTACACAGGTCGCTAGAATTGATAAATCTCCATTTCATTGCTGACATCTTCATTTTAAGTGCTCCTTCAGTCCCCTACTGACTTTACTGTGGTTTTTTTTGTTGTTTTTTTTTTTTTTTAAGCTGCCTTCTACCATCCCCACTCAGCTATTCATGCTGTCCTAGCTGAGGTTACTTGAAATAGAGGTCCTCTCCTTCCAAAGGAAGGACAGCAATCCATAAAGCCCAAACCCCATTGCATGCTGTCACTGCCAGGGTATTTCCCTTCACACTTAGAGCACGAAGGGTCTTTGAGAAGAAAATCTGAACGTTACTCTTCTTTCAGCCCTTTAAATCCTCTAGAGCTGTTCACAGGTGAAACCAGAGGCTGCAACGCCATTATCCTCAGCAGAGGTGATCATCACCACTGTGGTGGGTATCTGAAGCCTGCTGAGACAGGCACTGCTGGTGATACCCCAGCACTGCAAAGGCACTGCAGTGTTCTCCAAAGCACAAATGAACAGCAAAACTTCCCACCGCTTTAAGCCCAAAAATCAGAGAAGATTGACCCGTGGGGGGCTGCTCCTCCCCATACTACCAAGACCCCTCCAGCTCCGCTCCTCCAGCACCGAGGTTAAAGCTCACCCCGTTCCCATGTGCTTTTCCCAGGACAGCCACGCTTCCATTGCGATTCAGAAACCTGAAAATCTGAATAAAGCAGCTTAAATAACCCACTCCTCTTCTATGGCTCCTCAGCAGCTCTCTCTTAGGTTATCTCAGCTCTCTGCCCAAGCCCAGAGGAAATGCCCAAACACTTTGCCTTTGTTCCAGGCTCCGATTCCCTTCTGAACCTGCTTTTTCTTGGGGTCAGGCAGGAGAGTTCCTACAGCTCTCACTCCCTCCGGTTAGTGCTCAAAGCGGGGTTACACTAATGCAGGTGAGGTTGCTGCTTCCAGGTGCAATCTCTTCAAAGCAGCAGAGCTTGTTTTTGAAGGGTTGGAAGGAGGAAAAATGAAACATGATTTTCAACAGCATGAGCGTGAAGGAGGGAGGAACATGCCAGGGTTGAGCATCACAGGTCCATCCTCAGCGCCTGTGCTCAGAAATCAGCCAGCATTCACTGGGCTGCCAGATGGCTCCAGTGCAGTACAGAGCCGCTCTAAAAGAGCAGAGGATGCCTTCCAGTTGCCACCAACCAAGGATGCTCATGGCGCTGCTCCTTCCTGTCTCACTGTGCGCTACCTTTGCTGCACAACACTCCCTGGTGAGGAAAGCGGTCACCAACAGAGACTTCAACAACTGGGTCTCTTGTAATTAATGGGAACAAAATTTTCTTGAGTTGTTTTGACATATTTTTTCATAACATTATATGTTTTGGTGGGTTTTTTTTCCTGGAATGAGTGAAAAAAAAAATAATAGCAGCAGTTCTTATAAACCTCTTTAATCTATAGATTTCAAAGCACTTCGCAAAGGAAAAGATTACCAAAAAAAAACAGGTTTATGTACAAGTGAAGTAGGCAGTAATTGTAAAAAAACCACCAGCTATGGCTCTTAACTGCAGCGACCTTATCACACCAGCTCTATCTGTAGATAGCGGAGTGGCATGCTGGGGACAAGAAGCCACGTGGAAAGAAGGAAAATTGATGCTCCTGTCTCTGCCGTTCTCCTCTAGGAAGAGCTCGTACCAAAACATTCACTTCGTCAGGGAAAGGTATGCAACGTCATCTATGCAAAACTTCTGCTTGATGTATCATGCCAAATTTCTGACTACAATAGTTAAGAAAAAAGAAATATAAACACCAGAAATGTATTAATTATGAATGCAGTCTGACTGGACTTCTGTCTGCAGGGCTATGTGTGTCTGAGAAAATCTTTTCTGAAGAAACAATAGTAAGCCTACTGAAAAAAAAAAAAAAAAAAGAAAAATAAATCCATGCTCCTGAGTTGAGAGATATACACGCTGACAACGAATGTGCAGCTCAAATGAAATATATTGTAGGCACCCCTTTAGAATTTGTGCCATGTCTAATTCACCTTGGAATTAAAGTCATCACATTCTACTTTTCATGAGAAGTATAAGAAAAATAAAGGAAGTTTGGCTCCCTATGAAAATAGGGCAAGTCTTCAGCACAATAGTAAATTATTTCTAATTCGTTGCAAGGGAGTCATAAAATAAATGAAATGGAGCTGTCAAGTAACATTCATCTAAACAGCTCTAAGAATCTCGCAGGGAAACTTTCTTCTGCAAAATACAGTTACAAAGAAGTGGGTCAACTGTATAAATCTAAATGTAAATTCCTGAGTACACCATGACTAAATGAAACCACGAGGAAATCTCGGTTTTAAAAACTGACTTGATTTGTCTTTAACGCAGACAGTAAACTTGCAAGATTTGCACAAGAAGTGAACAGCTTCAACATCCAAACTTCTTAACAGCAAGTGAGGGCCTGATTTCAGAACCCACTGCAGAAACCTGACATCCTTGCATCTAAACCAACTTTAGACCAGCAGAAGACTGAGGCTCCGTGACTCTAGGTGTGACTTGAGACTCCCAGCACTCGGTCCTCTTGCCTCCTTACCTGCTGGCCAGACCCCAAAGTATGGCTACAACCCCCAAAACCCAGCTGAAAGAAGCTATATATTTTTTTTAAAAAAAAAAAAAATTTTCTTTTCCTCACCTGCATTTAAATGCCCTGGTCTTGTTCCAGCCCTGTGCATGCCTGACCCCTGCTAGAGCAACCCTCAGGCTATTCTCACCGCTACCTGCTGCAGCCGCCGCACTGCAGGGGCTCTGGCCACTTTCTTCTCCTCAGACCTAGCAGGGAGATTGTCTTCAGAGTCCTACATTAGCTGTGAAGATGCATTTGATATGGAGCTGAAGCTGAGCAGACTGATTATACCACTGTTGCCGTGTGTGTTAAGTCAGAGACAGAGCTCAAAGCAGCCAAAAGGCAGATCTGGCCCAGTTTCTCCTCTTTCCCTCTGGGGAGAGTTCAATCAAGAATTGATTAATGCTTGAATTCTCATCAAGAATTAATAAGTTCCTGATGTGGTGAAAATGAATAGTCTCAGAGAAGCAGCTAAGCTTGTTGTTTTGTACGAGGGGAAAGAAATAAAATTATATGTATCTGGCAACTCTGATGCGATGGCTAAGTTACAGAGAGGGGGAACTCAGAATTCCCCAGATGTTTAAGCTTTTTTAAAAAGGTAATGAACAAACTGACCGAAGGCCATTTCTCCAAGATGACTTGAACTTCTTCCACCACTGTTTTCTCAAGCTTAGGTACAACGCCTAGACTCCTTACAAACACATCAGGAAAGATCCAGGCACATCCCTTCGTGGCCTTGGTAAGAGCCAGGTCCCAGTAAAGAGGGAACACTGAAGCTCCATGTGCCTTTCAAGTGTCTTAAATTTTGAGCCTTTCTGGAGCTTTTGCACTTTACTGCTAGGCAAGAGCGGCAACTAATGCTGAAACAAGATTAAAGGGTGGGGTTTTTTTTGCTATGGGGTTGATTTATTTATTTGAAGCACCCCACTCTCGCTGCCTACCTTCACTGACTGGAGCACCCATTTGGAAAGGGATCCTCCAGCCTCAGGTGGGTCAGTTCTCCACGTCACACCTCCTGTCACAGTGTCCTCGCTCCCAGTCTACCTTACTGGAGGCCCAGTCCCACCAGTATAGGTGTGCTGGAGGAGAATATAGACCAGCATCCACCTATCTCAGTATCCAGTTAGGTCTGCCCTGGTCACACCTGCAGAAGCAAAGCCACGAGGAGACAGGCAAACTCCACTGGAAATCCTTCCCCCGGCTTGTGCACAAGGTGCTTTGCATCGTGACGAGCGAGAGCTTTGGGGTACCCACACCCGGGAAAGGAGCTACAGGGAGGTGGTGAAGTTTAGTGTTGAAACACAACTGTACCCGTATACCTGCTGATGTCAGGCACTTGCAGGTGAGGCAGGAGTTAAGCACTGGACTCAGGTGCTTTAGCTGTTCTGGAGTTCTTAAATCCTCAAGCAGCAAAAGTTCCAAGAATAAAAAAAAACCCCACAGACGTGGCCATGCAGTTAAAGCTCGAGAACTGGGGGCTAGAGAGTTAGAGCAGACGTTATTGAGGTGCAGGGAAGGCTGTCATTCAGTCCAGGAGGGAGAAGACACAGGGAAATAATAATCTCAGGCGATTTCTTACAATCACTACGTCCTCAAATCCTTCCAGAGGACACAGCCAAGGAGGTTATAAAAGTTATTATCTGAAGAGACACAGGAACAAGCAATATCCCTGGCACAATCGCTGCTGGTAATTATCTTGAAGCATTTCCTGGAAGAGCCATCATGCATGTTGCAGCATCTGCCTATTTCCCCAGTGTAACCACAGCAACACTTGCTTTTCTGCTCCGACTGGCAAAGAACAGAAGGGATTTGGGATAATAGCGGGGAGCGGAAATGCCAGGTGAATACTGCAGAATATGAAATTCCAGACCGCATTTGTTTGTGTTTAGCAAGCGTTTGCTCTTACGAAAAGAGTTATCAAATGCTGATCATCTGGAATTAAAAAGCCAAGCGTCACTTTTGTTTGCATCACCAGCAGATGTTTTGGTCTGCAGAAGGCGGCGGCTTGAAGGATAGCTGTGCCACACCGCTCTGTTACCAGCCTGGAGGGGTGTGGATTGTGAAACGTGACTTAGGAATGCTTCACAGTGACGATTAAAATTAAGGCAGAACTGAATAAAATATCATTGTAAAGAAATAATTTGAAAGTCCAGATCACGTATCTTACACACAGGGGAAGGCTTTTTTTTTCTATTTTATTTTACTGCTTACTCCTCATCTTAGAGTAGAAACCAGAAAAGGAGTTTCTGTTTCATTTCATTCCTTTTCTTTCATTGCTGCGTGAACATTCATTTGTGTACGTGCAACCACAGCAGAAAAACATTCTTCCCCAAAATCTTACGGAATATGCTCAATTTCCATGGTGAAAATGTGCAAGGAGGAAAAAAACAAACCAAAACCCCTGTGCAAACCTGGGGAAAAGGAACTTGGGGAAAGGGAGGGAAAGGCAGGTTTAAGACCACTAATTTTTTTAACTGCCTCATGGCAAGACCAGGTCCAATCCTGATTTTAATTCCACCTCGAATCTCTTTGCACTTTCAACGGCTTGCCAGGCATGGCTTTGTCTAAAATCCTCCTTTACACACACAACTTAAAGCAAAGTCAGTGATTAATTCCACTGGAAAGTCTAAGCATGGACTTTGCATAGACACTTCACCTGAACGTGAGTTTTATTCTCCATATTCTTCTCCCTCCTCATCTCCCAGCTACAAAATAAGCCCTGCTACAGAAAACAGCATGCTCCCCGGTCAGGGAGTCAAAGGACTTTGTTTCCTTTTTATAAAGGAAAAAAACCCTAAATATCTAAATAGTTAATAATTTGCAAGAGAGAAAGAAATGCACTTGGTTTTGGCCCTTGTTGCCATGAATTTTCTTTCATTTACACGAGTAAAAATCAGACCAGAAACTGAGGCTTAAGTCCATGGCACTACTCTTGTTTTACCCAAAGCGAGGAACAAATAAAGCTGCACGCGTTTCTCCATCTCCACATGGCTGTGAACGTCAAGAACACGATATTTCTTTTCTCCCACTCCCCCAAACCAAGCCCTGGTCACTTTGTGTGAAAATCTTCTTATAATAATGATCCTAGAAAACGTCTATTCTTCACTCTGCCTTCCTCATCGTCGAAAGTGTGAGTACAACAGAGTCTATGGCACCTACACCTGATTCCTCTTCTTTTTTTTTTTTTTTTTTCCTGGAAGGAACCCAAAAGGCTGCTCGGAGCAGTGTTCCAGCCCCGATGGGAGCAGCCTGGTGGGGGAGCGCTGGGGATGGAGCAGCCCAACCTCTCCGCTCAGGAGCATCCAACGCGCTGCCTGTCGTCAGAAAGCAGCTACGGGCTGTGCCACCGCAGTAAAGCCCAGTCTCTTGGCCAACAGAAGTTTTGCTAAAGGTTGAAATGAAGAAAAAGCACAAAGCCTGGCAACACTTTCTCATCAAAAACCTCATCAATGTATCTATATATACCGGTGAAACTGGGACCAAGCAAGTACTGATAGAAAGTGACAAAAATAAGAAATATTTAGTGACATTCTTCGTACTTTCTTTGACTGGCTGGATAACTAAAATACCTTAAAAGAAAAAAAAAGAAAAAAAAAAAAAGAGAGACATGATGCTTTAGGACTAATTGAACCAATAATCAAAGGCTGTCTCTAATTCCTGGACTAGGAGGTCAATTACTGAAATAAATTTGACAGCAGATAGATGGTAACAGTGTGCAATTACCATTTAAAGACTTGATAATTATGGCAAGAATTAGTCTGTATTTTCAACTGCAGCAAAATCCATCAATTTTTAGTAGTTATTATCTTGATTATAAGAAGAAAAGGATTCAGCTATGTCTTGTCAAACTGACAGGAACCTGAAAATACAATGGGCGCTGATAACAGGCTGATGAAAGGAGCCAGTGGAGTTTAAAGTTTCCTTCCCTTAAATGGAAACTGAAATTGC
Source organism: Leptosomus discolor (assembly GCF_034619465.1). Classification (NCBI taxonomy): domain Eukaryota; kingdom Metazoa; phylum Chordata; class Aves; order Leptosomiformes; family Leptosomidae; genus Leptosomus; species Leptosomus discolor. Next base: position 3,716,124 of record NC_141399.1, read on the forward strand.
AGATGTGAGAAAGTTTTAATGTTCAGAACATTCGGCAAAGGGAGATGCAGACCAATTTAAATTCATAAATAATAGGACTGAGAAATGCATAATTTTTATGAGGTTTCTTGAAATTAGTCAAAATATGGGCTTCTCACTCAGATATTTAAACTCTCAATTTTGGAAGTCAGAGTCAGCCACAGACTCACAACCCTGCATATTTAAAGAATTAGCTCTTCTTCCATTCCCCACGGGTTTACGAACCTTTTGGTCAGGGGTTCATGCTTTCAAAGCTCCACAAAGTTGGTGAGTTGGGTTTTGTTTGTAACTATTTCTTTAAAAAATATAATTAAAATGTAAAATTCTCAGTAAATCCCAGACTGAGCTTGATGACCTTTCTTCCCTGAGTTAGACAATTTTTAATTTTTTTTTCCTTATTGAAACAATCTGAAAACAGAACAGTTAAGTTTTCCCTGTTATTCATAATTCTGCAGGAGCTGAGAGGTTCAGACAAGTCAGACTCAGGCAAACTCAGGGAGACCCTGCTGCCCTGGGAGAATGAACACCTGAGCAGCAGCACCGCTCAGCACTAACTACATGCCAAAAAAGCCAAGAAAAGAAGTATAAACCGCAGGCAACTAAGAGGCATTGTGACAGCAACCATGACAACACTATGAATTAGATAATCTGCATACCTGGAGTTGTTAAAAAACGCAAATCCAAAAAAAATTAAATGGCTTTTCATAGTTTTTTTTGGTAAAAATTTTGAGAAACATGTCAAGAAAAATGAAAACCCTCAACAACTGATGCTTATGAGAAATGAAACAAAGCAAACTTTTAAAAAAATTATTTTTCAGCAAATAATTTCCACACACAAAAAAAAAGCCCCAAAGCTGTGACAAAAATCACTTAAGTTGCTCCTTGAAATGAAAACAAGTGGCTTTAACAGCTGCCATGATGCCTTCCCCCTCTATCTCGCAGTGCTCCTCAAGACCTGGGTTCCAGAGCTGTTCCCCCTCCACTTGTCGTTGCCGCTTTCAGATCCCTTTGCTGACACCTACTCTTTGCAACAATCCTTTTTGCTCAAGAACTTTTCTTTTAAAGCTGTTTTACATTAAGCAGATTAGTGTGTCAAACGATCTGATTTCACTGCACTTTATGTAAATTTATTTACTTAGTGGCCCCTTGCTTCCATGCTGAGTTCGGAAAAATGTACTCTTTTTTTAAAAAAAAAATTATAAATAATTAACCAGAACTCCTGCTCTATTGGAAGCTGCTATTCCACTGTCAGTCTAAACAGCCCAGCAATTTTTCTGTATGCGTGTTTTGTATAAATTGCCACTTAGAGGGAAATAAATGCTCCGAACAATGACTGCCTGAAGTCGTAAAGGATAACATCCCTCTTACACCGTGATCTTATTTTTATTAGAAATGGCATTTGTGCTTTTAATTATTTAATAAATAATCTTGAAAAGACCTCCTTCAAAAATACAAGCAACCTCAGTCACTGTGTGTCCAGCCGCCCGGGGCCATGCAGCGTGGCAGAAGCGCAGAGGACAGAGCCGCACAAGCCATTCCCAGGTTGAATCCTGACCAGGCTCCACACCAGTAACACACTGGTGAGGACCTCAGTGCCTGCACAACTCTTCTTTACATCACCCTGAGGAGCAAGCGGGAACCGTTTGGGACAAACTGTTGTGTCTTCAGCTAAACGCTCAGAGTCAGCTCGCTGCCCACTGCTTCCCAAAAAGCCCCACGTTCCCCCGGGGTGCCTGACCGAGCGCTCCCTGGGATCATCACCCTGCGTGGTGGAGCTGGGGGATGTAGCACAGGTCATGCTCCCCTTTGAGTCTCTCCTCTCCTAGAAATGAGCATTTAATACATGGAGTCTTAAAACCTGCAGATTAAACTCACCCTTTTGGGATTTTTTAAATTAAAAAAAAAAGTTTTAAACTTTAAAAAAAAAAACCAAACAAACAACCATCAAAAAACATCTGGAACACTTCAGGCATCTTGACCCACAGCAGTTTCGAAATCCCAGGTGCATCTGCAAGTGGAACACATCTTCCACCCTGGAGAGATGAGGGAGGTTACAGGTGGTGAGAAAAAATGCACGGTGAGGAAGAAGCACCAATGCAGCACGAACGCAAACAGGCTGGAAGTTTTCCATGATAGAGAGTCAGGAGGAAGGAAAAAAAACCCCAAAGTTTGCACAGGAGAGTCAGTCCTGCTGCCTCAGGGATAACATGAACCTCGTTTCAGAAGAAACACAGCCCAGCAACATCATCCAGCCAGGAGAAAGGGGAAAACCCCCCAGCACACGCCGTAAACCAGCCCTAGTGTGGCAAAGCCCTTTGGTGGGGATCACAGCCCCATAAATCTCCCCAGCAAGGTCTCCTGACCTTCCCCACGTTGCTCTTGCAGATAAACCCCGTAACAAACCCATTTTCCCAGCGCTGGTTTACTCTCACCTGGGTGACTGGGTCACCTCCCCGCAGCCAGGGGGCTTCCTGCAGCTCCAGCTCCATCCCCAGCTCAGCAAACACATGGCAGACAAGTTCTCACCTCCCAGTCCTGCTCTCCCACGACGAGCTGTAAGACCGCTGCAGCACTTTCTCACCCAGCAAGAGGTGATGGAAACCCTTTGCAGTCGTAAAGGGAACGACACCCCAGACTGGAAGGAAAGGCTACTGGTTTGTTACCAGGATAATTAGTTGAAGAAGTACCATCTCTGTGCCATTTCCTTCAGGAGAGGCAGTGGAAAATGAGCCGGTTCTTACTTTGGCTGAATGCTGCTGGCTGCAGGAATGTGCACAGCACGTAACCCCCAGCAGATGCTGAGCAGGGTCAACGGTTCCCCGCTCACCCTCTGCCCATGCCTTCGTACCCTCACACTCCCCCTCACACAGACTGCTTCTCCCCTCTATCCCAGGTGAAAAGCAGCTGTCAAAGCCACCAGCTTGTAGGTTTCAGTCAATAAAAGCGCTGCAAACGTGCTGAAAAAGCACAGCAACACAAAGACATGGAACTCTAAAACAAGAGCAGGTTGTCAAAGCAAAAAAAAAAAACTAAAACCCCAAAAAACCCCTACAGCTGCATGTCTTCTCTTCTGAAATGTTGCTACCCTGACGTCCCAGGCAAATGGGGAGGACTGTGCTGCAGCCCCCGGGATTGCAGTGTAGGAGAACAGACTCTACAGGCAATTCTTCTTTAAATGCAGAGTCCTGCAGCTGGGCAGGAACGTCTCCTGTGCCTACAGAGATGCTCTGCAAAAGGGAGCAGCACAGCAGGTTATTGTCAGCTGGGCGCTGCGTGGCCAGGCAGTGGGGCAGGGTTGTGTTTTACAGAACTACCCGTATCTCCAGGTAGTGACAGGGTGGGAGAGCTCTTCTGGGCAGGTTTAGTCACACCAAAGGGGGACGTGGCCTCAGTGAGGCCACCGGGGCCTCGAGCATGGCAAAACCAAGGCACAGGTCTTGTTAAATAAGGCTTATAAATCTGCAGAGCTTACACATTTCCAGTGAGTGAGCCTGCTGGTATTTCCCACTGGGTGACTGACTGACTGCTCTGCATTTCAAGCTTATTAACAGGTGGGAAAAGTCCAAAAGCGATGACATTTCACTGTAATACTGAAGAAGAGAATGAAATGTTTGAACATTAGAAATAATGCTCTGCCCCCAATAATGCCAACTTGGTATTAAAAGCGAAATATCAAATAAAGGTATATTGGTCCCACACTTTCTCCTTAAGCTTTCGCTCAGGGATTTGTCGGCTGGATGTCAGCAGAGGTTGTGGGATGCGGTGAGCCGGGATCTGCAGCCCATGCACCTGACGGTGGCAGCAGAATCTTTATTCTCACTCCAGTGAAGCACATGATTGTAAGACTTTTTCCTCCCCATTATGTTATTGAGAAAAGTATAAATCTTGTTATTCCAGAATATGAAGAATAATTAAAAAAAACAACTTGGGATGCCCTTGATGCCTTCCTGAAAGGTGAATGCTGGTTAGCACAGACCTACTTGTTTCTGCATTTGCACTGAACATATGCAAAAGTTTTTCCAGATGAAGAATGTGTTTAAAAAGTCCTGAAACCTACTTGTTAAAGTGAAGTAGCTGAAAAAAAAATGAGGAAAAAAAACCCAAACGTACAAAGGCGTTTCTTTCAGTGAGTGAAATACCCTTACAACAGCACAGAAACCACGTCAGAGTTGGAAGCCAGGGATTATTCAGTGTAAGGAATTTGTCTCACACTTGAGCACTGCCTAGATCTTTCAAATTTCTGTTAAATAGCTTTTTTTTTTTTAAAAAAAAAAAAAACAGATTTTACAGCAATATCAGCTGCCATGGATTTGTCTGCTGACTTTTAATGAGTCCCTAGCAGCAGCAGTTCCACTGTTTCAGATTTCAAGTCTTGTGCAGGTCCTGCCTGGTTAACCTTTCTCCATGGACAGACAGCGTAGAATTAAAGAAATCATGTAACACTGAATATCAAGGGGGGTGGGGGAGAAGACAGGATGAGCATTTTAATACTCGATAACAAAAGAACTAAGGTATTTTGCTCTTTTCCTATTTTCTTGGCAAACAAAGAACATTTGTTGTATTTCTGTATAACGAATACATACAGATTTCAGACTTGTAGCGTGAGTGGAGTTTTCCCTAACTAAGGCACATAAGAAAAGAATGAGTATTACTGGGTTTCTAGATGCCTGGGTATTTATAAAATCACCATTATTCTGGTGATCTTTAATGAAGAGGAGTAGAAATTCAAACTGTTAATCTTTATAGCTGTATTCTACCACGTATAACTGGATCAGCTTTTCACCCCTGTTCATGCCTGGCCTGTGGAGCTTTTGTCTTCCATGGCATGGCTAAGTGTATTTTAATACTGGATAATGCTATTTTTGTGGCTATTTCACATACCACTTAGCTTAAAGCTCTGTGGGCTTGGGAGGTTGTGTGATGTTAACTCACACGGAGTGTACAAAGCACATTATAGATGCCAACAACATATAGGAGGATAGTTTGATCCAGGAGGTCATAAAATCGTGGTTTGGGTTGGAAGGGACCTAAAGACCATCCAATTCCAACCCCCTGCCACGGGCAGGGACACCTTCCACCAGACCAGGTCGCTCCCAGCCCCATCCAACCTGGCCTTGATCACTGCCAGGGAGGGGGCAGCCACAGCTGCTCTGGGTAACCTCTGCCAGGGTCTCACCACCCTCACGGTGAGAAGATGATCAGAGAAGGACATAAATGAAGCATTTGAATTCAAGGTGTTCTCCGTTCAGGTTCATCCCTGCTTTGGTGTAGGACATACCTACCGGATGGTTGGTTGTTGTGGTGCCCAACAGTCCCAGCGAACGCCAAGGGCAGCTCGACCTTGGTGTGAGGCCAAGAAAACCCACCACAGCCCACAAGCTAAAGAGGGCTATGGCTGACAATTAAAACAGTTTCCTAGCAGAGAAATGGTATAAGCAAAAAAAAAACCCTGAAAATCAACAAACACACCCCCCCTCCATACCAAATCAAAACGAAAGAGAAACTTGGTGATTACAGCTAAGGCCTTTGAAGATTACATCAAGTCAAACTTTTATTAGCAAAGTTGTATTTCATGTAAAATGAAAATATCTTTTAAAACCATACGTGCACATACGCATGATACAAACAGCAACTACGGTACAACACGTTTCTCTAAACTTTAATAAATGCACACTAACATTTAGCTCAAAAAGTGACATTGTAACGGTGACCCCACATTTGCTTTGATTTTTTTTTTCCTCACGAAATTACAAATTATCTTGTTTAAAGGAACAATAACAAAAAACGAAACAGACAGAACGCTTTGGCTCAAACCCATCTAATGGTTCCTGCCCAAAATCTGAACAAACCAGTGCAGACCACTTGAGATTTTTACATGAAAGGTACGGAGCTGCAATGTAAACATGTACTGGTACTCCAACACGGTTTATACACCTTATTTTGAAATACTGAACACTAACAGAGATGCAGCCGAGGGCTTGATCCATTGTCAAACAAAGGAAATTCTCTTGCCATGAAGAATTGCCTTTCTTTATATCCATTCTTACAGCTACATAAAATGATCTAGATTTACCACTCAGCTGCAAAATAATGACTCTACAACATTACGATGAGATTTCCTTTCAGAAGCGCGCGACGATCAGTGAATGTTATTTTAATTCTAGTTTACAAAACTGCATGTGGAATTACTGTTAAAAAACCCTACCTTTTTATATAGAAAGATTGTGTAGCATTTGTTTTCGTCTCAAAAATAATATTGGCCTGAAAACTTTTATTAAAACCTCTCATGCATTGGGTCTGACCCATTCAGTCAATGGAAGCAGTTACCAGAAAAAGAGCAACCCATTAAAATCTGTGTAATAAGAACACAACAGAACAATTATAACAGATCATTAGATGATAAGCTAATCAGCTCCACTTAAACCTTGAGTTACGAAAAGGGGGGGTTAATTTATTATACCTACACACGCATTTTTATCCAGAGGGGAAAGTCATTTTCTGATTTGGTTCCTAATTCTGCTCTTCCTAAAGATCCAGCCCCAAATGGCTTTTGATACAGTGCTGTACTGTTATTCTCGCTGAACAGCAGAGTCAAGAGCAAGTGAGGATTTCTTGAGACTGGGTCCCCAAATTTTGCCAGAGAACGAAGATGGGGCCCTTCCTAGCAGTTCTTGGTTGTTAAATTACACTACATGTTTGGGTTTTTTTTAAATAAAACCTCAGATCTGAGATTAGAATCCATACCAAATCAATGGTACACTGCCCTGTGAATGCAAACGGCTCACTTGCACGGCAGCTAGCACGCAGGGGGGTTCCCCATTAGCTAGGAAGAGCTGATTTCATGTGCTTAATCTTATGCACAGTCAAAACTGTGCTTTTTTTGAGAAACATCCATCCCTCTCCTGTGCCAGAGGAGGCTGCTTAAATCCACAAGCCAGGATTCCTGGGGCCAGGGAAATGCCTCCTCCTTGCTGGATGAACCTGCATCCCGGGTTGACTAAGATAACAAATCTGAAAGCGGCATTTCCCCTCTCGCACTTGTCCGGCCAGCAAAAGGTAATGGTGTATCGTAACCAAATGAACAGCCGTGGCACTAGTTAATTAATAAGTCCCTATCCAGCATGGTCTGCGTGCTCACACTGGGAGCCATCCCTGACTCCCTCCTCCCAGCAGGCAGTCTAAAATTCCCTGCTAGGTATTAATTAATGAAATCATCATAGATTTCCATCAACTAATTTTAATAAACACTCCTAGCCAGAGTGAAAAAAAAAAAAATTATTGGATTTAAGGTACTACTTCAGAACTGCAGCACAGTTGGTGATATATTTTACTCAGCCTACATGGCCACGCTTCCTTTCACCTGTAACGGACTGCCCAGGCAAAAAATGCAGCCTATCTCCTGGCAATGACAAAAAAAAACTGCTCAGGAAAATCTAAGCTTGCTCTGTTATTTCACTTTTGAAATCAAATCCCTCAAAAACCATTAGTGTCCTGCGCTTTCCAAGGTACACTGTATGAGTGGTACCCTTACAATAGAAAATAAAACCCCAGTGGGGGAAAAAAAAGGCAAAGAAATGAAAGAGAAAAAAAGCTCAGGTGTGTGAGATTGCCTGGGAGTTTTAGCCATTGGTTTAATATTCACTGAGCATATTCCTCAAAAGTCAGTGCACCCTGTGCAAATTCCATTGCACATTTTTTTGTCACTGGCTGATTTTTAGGCCCTGAGGCATCATGAAACACCAACATCAAGATTTAAGGATCTGAATTAGAATTTTAATAGAAAAAGCACTCATACCGGCACAGATGAGTAGCACATCGCCGGGATGTCATAAACAGCTCTTAGCAGCAACAGAGCAAGTGATAGCACAGGGGATTTCTATTCATTATTCGATAATTTGACACTCACTAATATGGTTTGAAATTTGTGTCTGCTTAACATCGGCATTTTCTGGGACAAGGAGCCTGGTTGACCTGCAGCGACCCAAAGTACAAGAAAAGGGACGCCTGTGTCTGCGGATGGGTCGCACCCAGCCTCACCCACGGGGGTCTGCCCAAAGCTCTGCCCCCCGTTAGCGAGCCAGGCACGCATAAGGCCCTTCCCCAGCCCCTGCACAGGGAGCTCAGCGAGGCTTTGGGGGAATCCACCCCAGTTTTGTTCCCTAATTTTGCTTCCTGTTTCAAAGGCCCTTGAGCCTGTGCTAGTGCAGATGATTGCTAAAGGAAATACATTAAAAACAGCCCGAAGCTTGCAACAAAGGTTGTCACAAGCCTTATTAGTTCTTAGACTTTATCTGGTTTAGGCTGCAGCAGACAAGAGTCAGCAGATGAAGATCCTGGTGGGAAATGCCTCTGTTGACAAGACGCCAATTTTCACGTTGCATTCCTTTTTTTTTTTAAAAAAAATAAGATCTTTTCCAAAACGAAAATTACTTCTGATTTTTTTAGCATTTAATTTGGGTGAAATACAGAAAATAAAACTTCATAAATAAGAAAAAGCGAAAGACTTGGGTCACTGACATGGAGTGGGGTGGGTTTTGACTCAGGGCAGATTTCCACTCATCCTCTTATACACACAGCATCACTGGGGGTTTCAGGCTGGCTGTTTGGGATTTGCTTTTCCCAATTAGAGGCGATATAAAATGCCATTACAAGCTAAAATGTAAAAAAACAAAACAAACAAAAAACAAACAAAAAACAACAAAAAGAAGAGGAACAGATATGCAGAAGCATCGAGCACCAAAGGCCGTTTACTGCTTTCAGAGATCGATGAGCGCTGGGGAGGAGCCCAAGTGTAAGGGGAGCCATGTACAACCCATGGCCTTTCTACTGGGAACAAGCTGTGGGCAACTAACGGGTCTTAATTGTAGCTGTTACTGGAAACTCGTAACCATGTGAGTAGTTCTTGCTTCCTCTCTTTCTTCCACTGAAGTAATGCAGACCATGAAGGAGCCATTGGGGATATTTGCCTAATTACTATCACGGTGTACAATGGCCTTTAGGATCTATTCCTCCTGCAATAACTATTTAAAAAAAATATTATAATTGGAGTGACAGTCATTTGTAAGTGCAAGAAGAAATGAAGCCATACTGATGCTCCACTCGTGTAAGCATATTCAAAAATACAAATGGTTTTTAAGAAACTCTGGAGATTCCAATAGAAAAAGACCAAAAAAACCCGTGCTGTGCAGCTTTGCTGAGTTAGTGTTGGAGAGGCAAAGGAAGAACCAGATTCAAACCAGCATTCAGTAAACAAAACATGAAAGAAACTATACCATAATATTTTCTCTTTGCTTTTGCTTTTGTTTATTTAACAATGAAGAGCTTGAAAATAAATGATCTCTTGAAAGTCAGGTAGGCCTATTTTATGTGATACTGGAAAGATGTGAGATTTATATGACTGGTACACACACAACTTCCGAAAACTAGTTTTGCTGGTCCAAACTCACACGGAGAAGCACTTCTATTCATTCCTACACAGCTATACAGACTCATGCTAGCAACATGTCTCATTTCAAAATAAAACAAGGCTGATTTTTACTTGTGTCAATATTAATATCATATGTACAACGTCTCCGTGAAATGTATGCTAGCGCACAAATATACAGATATGAGACAGACAACAAGCATTTTGCTTAGAAATGCAGCTTGCAGAGACTCGGGAAAACAAATTAAAACACTTTCTAATGATGGTGGATGGGAACCCTGTTTTGCCTTGCCACAGGAAAGTTACTGCAGCTTAACTTATTTAAGGAAATAGTGCCAGCTACTGGACAGAAGATTCATCCACAAGGCCAGAGCTTTGTCTTTTAAGAGCAATTTTTCTGTGGATAAAGTTGCATCTCTAAGTATTGGTAATTGCAGTCAGCTGTAACCACTAAAATAATTTTAGAGCATCATAAGCATTTTATTTCTTTATGAAAAATTATACAATATATAGAATATATTTCTCCAGTATTTTAAATTATCATTTTGCTCAGTAGGATGTGTTGTGTCACTTTGCAGAGTAACCTGTTGTTTTTGTTTTCTTTTCTTGTTGTGTTATAACCTCTACAATGCCGAGGCCATGGTACATGGGGGAATAGTACATACAAATGTATGTACAAAGTGACAACAGCCATACAGGAAAAAAAAAAATACTATACAGAGAAACATATTCCAAACCTAAGAAACACATGGAGTAGCAGTTAAGCATACAGATGTAACACTGGGCAATTCGGTTTTGGTAAGACCAAGTATGACATTTTGTATAGTAAAGAATTTATTTCGTTTTAATTAGAAGAAAACACCTAGAAATTAGGGTGGAAAATAGTTTTTTTTAGTAGCAGTGACTGATTTTTATATTACCTGGATGTCAGGTTCCTGACTGGTTCAATTGGCAACCTGCTTCCAATCGCATGTGGTAACTGTGGAGTACTAATCAAGATAAATATCACAATTAAACACAAATAATTCTTGCTTATATTTTAGGCGTGGAGAGGAAAAGTTGCTGTAGAACTCCCAGTGCTTTCCACTGATCCTTTTTCCTTAGATCCAGAATAAGCTCCAATAAATGAACCATCTTCATTGAACATCCCATGCTCCCCTTCTCCATAATCTACCAGACTATCAGCACTTTCAGTGGCTTTAATGTCCCCGTTAATTGACTGGAGGCTGCCTTTCAGCGGCTTTTCATCGCTGTCACTACAAAACAAAGAAATGCCTTTCCAAAAATCTAGCTTTTAATCGCAAGCAGGGAAATTGCTCTTTTTATTGTGAAAGAAAGCAACAGGCGGGAAGAGCAAGGGAAACGTTTCTATGCGGGTCGTACGTCGAGAATGATCTGACCCTGTGGGTCCTGCTTGGTCTTCTGGACCAGACAGATCATGCACTGAATTCCCCACGTACATGATTTTGTGGTTATTACAACAGTGGAATTGGTTAAAAAGGCGAAAGTCAATGAAAACTACATGTGTGTGTGGCTTTTTCGCTTTTTGCCTCAGACAGACAGAAGAAAGGACAGAAAGTGAAAGGGAAACAAAAGGAAATGGTGGAAAGGATTTGAGGATCCATTCTAGCTACCAGTGCTGACGTCAAGCCTTCAGCACCTCACAGAAAGAGACATTTTAATGTTACAAAACAGCGGGCAATATTCAGGACCTATTTATTTCATTCTCCTGAGGTGGGCAGGCGAACTGATGTAAAGTTGTGGGATGAGGCATCAGCTGTAGGTTAGGTCTCACTGCTTTGTGAGCATTTGTTTGATTTTAGATGACTAACAAAGGGGTTTTTTTCCCTTTTTTCATTTGCTCTGCTGTTATTTTACTGTAATGGATGGAGATTCTCTCTGCTAAAGGGGAGGAACAGGGCAAAAAAAAAGCAAAATCAGAGCAGAGGCTGTATCAGCTCACGTGCGGTCTATGTTCAACGGCAATTTCACAAAAAAGGACAGACCCATCACCAAAATTCCGGAAAAGACAGGAAATTTCACTGGCCATTCCTCCTAATGGCACCGCGGAAGAACCACCGAAACAGCCTGACTTCTCCTGACTGAACAGGACATTTGAGGGGATTTGGAACACAGATGAAAAGACTACAAAAAACCCCCAAATTAGGCCTCTGAACTAGGCACACGATTACTCCATTACAGGCTTTGCTGATGCCAACTCAGTGTCAAAGCTTTGGTGATGTTGTCTAAGGGAGGACAGAGAAATGCACCTGAACTTTCCCTCTTCAGCATGTAATCAGTCACACGTATAATCAACACCGTAAAAAAAATGTGCTACTTTTCTGTACATGGCATTACTATTTATAAAAAAAGACAAGTTTGGAGTTTGGGGGGAAAGGAGAGGGTCAAAGTTATTAACCTCAGGACTTTCTTACCTTTCTAAATATTTGTCCCATTAGAAAGCATTAAAAATTAAATAAAGATGAAATTATGCAGAAAAAAAAAACTATTCCAGTACAAATAATGTAGTATATATAAGTGGGATTTCAACAGAAATTTTATGCCCTTAAGGCCAGTGACACCAGTTTTCCAGCGTGGTTTTTATAATGATGTATTTTTCTTCATACCACAGTTACATAATACTGTAAGCTTTAGTTATTTTAAAGCAGCCAAAACGATTATTTCAGTTCTCCTACAGAAACTTCTGTAGTCAGGCTTGTTTGGGTTTTTGCCATCTCTTTCTAGATTTCAAACTTTTCTTTGTTTTCTTCCACAAAATGAGCGTTCCCCATATTACACGAATTGGGTCTGACTGGGTTTCAGAAACCCATTGAAGACATAAAAGTCTTTCTATTGACTTCAATAGACGTTACAGCAGGAACCCAAATTATCATATATATTTACATTATTCATACAATGCTAATTTAGAAGAAAAAAAACCACACAAGTGAAAAATAAGCACTGATACATCAACATTTACCTATATCCCAACTTGGATGGAATTAAGTATACTGGATATACCTTTATATTCCTACTATCATCCACTCCTATGAGGTTTGCTTTGAAAATGAAAAATAGAGTTAATTGCATGCTATAAAAATGTCCTGAATAACGATGACATCTGGAAACAAACAAAACCCCAACAAACACGAACGCTTGTTAAAGCAGATCCTATTTACCTATATTCCCCAAAGATTTCGTCTTTTATTGATTGAGCTTCGGGATCTGGATGCAAATCTTCTTTTTCTTTCACTGTACAAATAAAATAAAGCACAGATCTGTATGCCATGTTCCGCCGTGGACTTTTCTTGTCGCAGGTGCAGTGGGCAAACCCCCTGTCATCACCTACAGCCTAACCTGGAGGGCAGCAGCTCACACCGCAGCTCTGGCAGGACACAACTAGCCCGCTGCCATCAAGGGTTTGGGACCATTCCCTAATTTTTAAGAAAGCTAACAAGTGTTTATAGGTTCATAGAATGGTTTGGCTTGGAAGAGACCTTTAAAGGTCATCTAGTCCAACCCCCTCTGCAGTGAGCAGGGACATCAGAGCCCCATCCAACCCGACCTTGAATGTTTCCGGGGATGGGGCATCTACCACCTCTCTGGTTAACCAGATTTATACTGACATATTTATACTTAAATCCTTACTCATTGCTTTGAAAACTACAGAATTACTTTTAACAAAATATTCTGCTGTTCGGCAGCTCGGTTACCCATGGAAGTTATGCCGGGTAGTATTGTCGAGTCACAGTGATCAGGTGGAAAGTGAGCAGGTAGCCCTGCCGATAGGGCTGGTGAAGGACCTTGGCTCTACGGCTGGATTAAATATTGGAAGATTCAACGAGCACTATCAAAAGCCTTAGCAAGATCTCTGACCAGCATGCAACACTATCTCACCCAGAGAGCGCAGCTTCACTTATATTCGTTAGAATCCATTCTGTGGATATTTATCAAAAGCTATAAATCCTAATTGGATGTTTCTGCTTGCAGCTTTGCAGCCTCCAGAGATAAAAGTCTGAAGGATGCTTGTTATTAACATGTGAACATAGCAAAAGGACAATAAATCCATTTACCTGAATATTTTCCTCCTTTATTTCTTCTGACAAAGCAAATTGTTAGCAGCAGTAGGGTGAGCAAAGCGATGGCACACATCAGTCCAATAAACCACCCCTGGGTGGAAATTCCATCGTAAATGCCAGCATAGGCTTTGTGAAACAGAAAAGTAGTGAAAAAGAATAAAATTAATCAGAGGAAAAGGGCATCACCCTACCATAACATGACTACATAACATGTTCTTCACCGGGTCCTAATTGAACCAGTCTATCACTACTTATTGTGTTCCCCTTAAAGAAATGCAAGACAGAAATACGTCCAGAGCGTGACATTTTTAGACTTGAGGGGAATGCACAGCCTACAAGGCACGATGCAGACATTTTGCAAAGGTAATTCTGAGAGAGTAGTTGACTCAAAGGATTAATGCCGAATCAGAAAGCTGAACAGACAATTGTTAAGCCTCTCATGCAAAAGCAGTTTTGCGAAAGAAATAGAGTTAAAAGTGCACCCGATACATGCAAACCACTGGACTGGCACACTTAAGAGGGATTATAGCACAGCACTACCCTTTCAAAATCGCATAGGAGGGAAAACTGTTTTGTCAAGGTTTGTAATTGTTCCAGGCTCTCGTGCGTCAAGCAAGGAGTAGGACTCAGCCGAGAGCCACGGCTGCGTTTATGCTCCCATGGGATTCAGCTGCAAGGGTCAACTTAAAAAACACAGAACAAACCCGTGGTTTTGGTACGCTTTCACCACACAATGTACGATGTAACCTCCACATTTATTTACATTCAAAAGAAACGTTTATCACCTTGAAGGGTTTCATGTCTCACCTCTCCCCCTTGACTCAATTACATCTTCAAAAATGCTATTGTTATCAACCCAATTCTTAGTCACTAGACGAACTGTATACTCAGTTCCAGGCTCAAGTGCCTCAATGGGGTGAAACTTTTGGGTGGGCTTTACTGCTTCTGAAATCTTGCCGATCCCTTTACCTATGGAATGTACATATTCAAGTCATATTGATTAATGGTTTACATTGAACAAAAGGCCTGAGAAATGCACAGTTACAAATAAAGCAAAGAGCACACAAATATGACACACAAGGATTTTTAACATTTGTCATCAGATAATCTGATTTTCAAAAGCAGGCAGTAAAGTAAAAAAACATTCCCCCTGTTTGATTTTTAATACTCCATCTGATAAAATAAACAGCAGACTGAAGTAATCCTGATGTTTATGAAGGGTTTTGTACATTTCCCAGGATGAAAGTTAATATTGATGGGGGATTATGGATCTGCTTTAACTAATGCATGCTTAAAAAATTACAACTTGAAAATGGGCTTGCTTTGTACAGATAATCTGGGGTTTGATGCTTCTCCCATTGAACTGAACTCAGCAGGGAAGCCCAGACAGCTTGTTATCTGGAAATGGATTCTTATATGTCTCACGAAAAAAAAATTAACATTGGGATTTGTACTCATTTCTCTGCTGACAGTGATTTTCAATGTCCTCTTAAATTCCACAATGCCTGCACAAAGCACTGTTTTAGATATAGCTGAAGTTTGCTTTCAATTTGATATTTAGGCATTTAAATGTTCCCAATGAGTTTAATATTTGATTAAGAGGTAGAAGGGAAATTCCAGTAGCCCCGGTTTTAGAGCTTTTTTTACTTGCAAAATGCCTACTGTCATTTCTGTCTGCATTAAGATTGCAGGCTATTAAATAAGCTGTTTGAAAATAGCATTTGTGGATAGCAGAAAAAAGGACATCTACAGAGGTTAGCAATCACTGCCCGAACATGAAAAGCCTGTCCATACAAGGAAACTCAGGACTGTGTGTTGACCTGGGGGATCTCTTTAGTCAACCAACAGCACACCACAGGAGTGTGCCCACCCTCGATGGCAGGAAAGAGATTTTGGGGGATTTTGCACCTAATAAATATAACTCTTCAATTGTGTTCGGTTGCCTAATTTGCCTGCTTTGTCCAAAGTCGTCTAAAGTAAGGATTGAGCACACAGCATAATTTGAAAACTATTTGACTAAATAGCACTGACAGTAAAACGGTGCTTGTTAATACTTAAACTAGTAAACAAGCAAAGTAAGAAGCTCTCAGAGATTAAGGCTTAGTTGACAGCTGAAGGAAAATAAAAATAAGATTAAGATGAATCCAAGCACAATCAAAGCAGCAGTTCGAGATAAGTTTTCCAAGGCAACTATACATGTATTACAATAAGCAGTTAAATTAGTAGACCATTGGGACCCAGAGAGAACACATACAGCTGAAATACTGCTGATACTGAAGCACAGTTTATTAGCATAAATTAATCCATCTATTGGTAATTTTTGCTAAATGGAATATGTGAAACTAAGCTATAATTTTTAATCAAACCACAAATTAAGCCACAGGATACCACAGGCATCTTTTAATCACATGTTCTAAAATCCAGACATCAGAAAAACATATTCAATGGAAGCACCAGCCATAAAGTAACAAGACTGAATGTGAACCTTCCACCCCTTGTGTATTAAATACCGGGGGAACCGGTAGGGCTGAAAACCAGCTCTTTTCTGCCAGGTTATTGCTCCAGCCGGCCGTGCCGCTGCCCTGGCACGCTGAGCAGCGCAGGGCTGGGACGCACGTACTGGAAGGAGCCCAGCCTGACCTGGGACTGGGGATTTACCGTTGGCTCTCCAGGCTGTTTAACGTCCCCTATCCTACCACACTAAAAATTGTTTTCTTTAAAACTCAGTACAGGTGTCCAGTGACGGGTGATTATGAGGTTTCTTTCCACACGATTTCTTTCTGGTCTGTGTTACACACTCAATATAGCACCTACAGAGGAGAAAGCATTGCTAAGTGGGGCAAGTTTGGTGGTTGGAATAGATAAAGCAGTCTAGCATCCTGAAAAATAAAAGCAAAGATACACAGATAAGGAAAAGCTCAATATACTGAAAGGTCAGTGAGCTGAAGAAATTAGCTGCAGAAAATTGAAAGCAGTTGGGTTAGGGTTTTAATCTACAATAAGGGAGAAGAAGCATTAGTAATAAAGGCATATCACCAGCACTTCTCATCTTCCCCCACTATTTATCAGCCATACCATGGGACTTGCATGAACATTAAACACTGAACTGCAATTTTACAATATTCCTACAGGGCTTCAAGATTTATGAGAACAACAGAACACACATTTTTTTTATAGAAGCTTATGGTATAAAGGGAAAAACAATATAAACTGCCCCCAAAGACTCAAAAGACTGCTAGTTCTCCAAAAGTTACCACGTCTGTTATAAAATATATTTATATAGAAAAGCTGACAGTCTAATAACCAAATACTAATTGTGGGCAACATCTTAATTTATAACCATACCTGTCTAAATACATCTGCTGCAATAAATGGAAAGTTGAACTTTCATTAGTTTTCCCCTACTGCCTGGCTATTAGAAGAATGTAAAAATGCATCATAAGTATCCTTCATCTTCTGGGTTTTTTTATGTGCAGGAGGTAATTCATGCTAGATTGGGAATATTTTAAGACATAGAGATTAGTGAACCTGTCCTATGTAAAGTCTATTGAGAAGAATTTATAGGTGAGTCAGTGATTATTTATAGTGATGGTTATTTGTAGGAGAAAACTGAGCTCAGACAAGAAGACAGGCTGTTCATTTCTTGCTGCTTCTCTTTGGCTCTCTGTGTTGGCTACACTGGGGCAGACTCACAGAAGAGGAAAAAGCAAAAGAAAATAGCAAAGATGAACAGTTGGCCACAAATTTGCTTCAAGTACTTCAAGATATGAGATACGTAGCGTATTATATTAAGCATGCCTATATTTCGTGCTCAAAATGATAGGGATTTGAAACAGCAATACACTACATCTTCCTTTTCCTAGTCCAGCCTGTGTGCAGCACCCGGGCTGGCAGGAGAGAACATCCCCTGCCACTAGCACGGGGTTTGGTGGGCTACAGGTCCCCCAGCTGAAGAAGAGGCGGCAGTGTGGAGTGGCATAAATGACAGAAAAAGAAACTTTTCACCAAGATTTCATCAGATTCTCTTGACTGTGAGCAAACAGGGCGTATTTGTGGGGTTGGTGGTGACAATACCGGTGGTTACATACGGCTAAGGCAGTCGTATTTTTCCTTTTTCACTGTGCCTGTGGCAAAAGAGAACAAACCCCATATATTTTGTAAAAAATGGTTACTCTCTTCATCTTATGGTGTGTCATGAAGGTTAGTACCCTCCAGCTAAGATTGTCAAGAAGCCTGTGGGAGTTGCGTGCCAATTGCCATTGAAAAATAATGAAGCCGGTGAATTTCTCTGGAAAATAAAACTGCAGTTGTACAGCTTCCTCTGGATGAATTTTTCATTAAGGCTTGAATTTCTGGACACACAGTAATCATTCTCAACATGTAATACGTGTTTAGTAATCCTTCAGAAACACTGGTGACTCTGGATGAAAAGAAGCTTTGTGTTAAAGAAGGACTGCTATATTAAATTAATTTTTTTTCACTTATGTAAGAACATTATTTTGTATTATGCTTCTGAGGGCTAATGATCATTTGGAAATCGACATTTTCAAGGGGAAAGTTAATTAGTTTGTAAGTCATTTAAGAAATACCGCCTGAAAACAGAAAGTTAGAGATAAAACTCATTTTCTAAAGATGGTATAGCTTCTCTGTGGAATGAAACCAAGAGAAAGCCACAAAAATGAAACTATTTTTTTTTATTTTGCAGTACGGTGCAAATGTCCTTTTGCCCAGGTTCTTCGCGATTGTCCACAGTATTGCATCAACAAATGATCAAAAAATTTTTGGTTGTCTATCAGCGTTCCATAGCTGAGTTATTTTGGCTATGTTTAAGATCTTTCATAAGAAAGAAGCCTTTTATTTCTTTGACTTCGCATTAGCTGCTGACACCAGTGGTGGTGGGTCGTGCAACAAGGATGCTACAAATAAAAGCTTTTCTATCGCCTATTTCTATTTCTCACTAATTCCAGTGGGCCTGTGTTTAACCTTACAGACAAATATTGAAGTGTGGTTTTCCTCTGTTAAGTAATTATACAGAAGCAGCCTGCTCTGCCAGGGGCAGCACTGCAGAGGGCTCCAGCTCCACCACCACCAGCCAAGCACAGAGTGCGGCTCTGCCAGAGAATGAAGAAACAGAGATGTGAGCGCGAGATGGCCTTTTCCTATCGGTATCCACCCATCGATCTTTGGTCAAGTGTTGCTAACCCAAAGCGATGTGTTACTCCGGACAAAAATCTGAGTCTGAATGATTCATTCACAGAAGAAGACGCTGCAGTTGTAAAGAAAAGGTACAATCTACCCATTTATCTATAGAGGGAGTTAGATTTATTTAATTGAGAGAAACTTTTTTTACTAAATTCAGTCATTCCTGCCACTGCAAACTCGTCGTCAGGAAATGGGTTGCACATAAATTACAGGCTGGCGAAATTATCGTTCAGAGCACAACAATTTTCCCTACAGACTTGTTTTTAGTGGCGATACAAGAATATTTCTGTATGTACATATTAAAAAAAAAATTAAAATAGATTGACTTTTCTTTCTGAGTCCAGACTATAGTAGCAGGGATAACTGCAAATAGACGAAAGCATTAGCAGTGGTGCAGATCAAGTATAACAGTGATAAAATATGAGTGAATCCACAGCTTCCACCTCACTTTCCTGGCAGAACACATCATGAAATTCTGAAATGCTCATGGCACAGCCCGACAAGGCTATATTACAGCAGTGGAAGCTATTCAAAGGCTTAAAATGAACAACGAGAGCTTCATGTTTTTATTACTAAACCCAGAACATAGTGGATATAGAATCACTGAATCAAAACCCAAAGAAACTTTGAGTGATGTGTCATGGAGTTTCATTTCAGAGGGCACCATATTTTATATCTGTCATTTATGTGGGTCACTTTAAATTATAAACTTTGACTTTTGAAATCATTCCCTTTCTTCAAAAAGAGAAATTGTTTTAATTTTGAGCAGTTGCCTCGCTTCCCATACTACAGCTTAAAACCCCAAGAAGGTCACTGAAAAAGAGTGATTTTTTTTTTCAGCCTATCACGATTAGTTGAAAAATATCTGAACAATTTAGCCAGCAAATAATGACACAAAACCCTAATGGCATCTCAGTGACAAATGCCGTGTCCTAATTTAGGGTGGCTTGAGAACCAGCAAGGAGCACACATTAATCGCAGAACTAGACCCTTGCGGCTTTTATTAATTATACTACACTATTCTACAAGTATTTCAAAGAATCAGTTATTAGGAAAAAACTTAGGAAAGTTTCTTCCTTAGTTTCTTAGGAAAGAAGAGAAAGAGAACAAAATGAATGGCAACATTATCCTCCTTTCAAGCATATCAGGCAGAGATGCATTTCATAAAACCTGACAGGATTATTTAAAGAAGTTATAGAGTTTCAAGTGGCCAAAACACATTATTTTGGTTGCCCAATGAAGGTCAGAAAAGGTAATTAATGAGGTGAAATTGTATATTTTTAGCTTGAAAAAAATAAACGGGATCTTTCACTTTCCTTAATGAAGAATAAATTTTAAATCATGCTAATGGATTAGTAGTTACTACTACCTGAGCACCTGTATACTACAGTGAGACTGGAGGTTACAAGGCATCTGAGAAGGAGTTTCAGGACTTGAGAAAAAGGGTGATAGTTCATGACTGGATCCTGAATTGGGACATGAGGAGTTCAAAGTATTTTTTACTCGTTTTACCAGTAACTGAAGAGATTCTGCAACTTAGAAGTCCAATAGGATGTAACAGGACCATTTTTCTACTTTATATCAACATTGTTCCAGTGTCACTGCTAAAAATTATGAAGCCAGGACTCTTTTGCTTATCACAATCTCTTTCTCCTTTCCCATGGTAAGTGCACAGCAACATTTTCTGATTAATAGCAAGGCCCTGCTCCTCAGTATTGTACAGTTTTCAGACCTGCTGAACACAGTACATTTTATTTCATTTCAGCCGAATGTGAAAGATGAGCTATCATATAGTGCTTGCAATTTTCCTTTAAATCAGTGAACATCAGTGGTTTAGGATAGGACATCAGCGGCACACAAATGCTCACTTCCAGTTTCTGAGAAAATAATAATAAAGAATCAAGTGCACAGCAGTCAACTTTATGTTGATCTGGATTTTCCGTGTCAAATACCTGCCCCTAATGTTGCCAGCAGTCCCCCATCTTCAAGCAGGGGCAGAATTTGTTTTTATATTACTGAGAACAGATTATTTCAATCTTCAATTTTCTGTTTGTGACTAAATGCAATTCACTTATTCTGGTGTGGCTTAAGGAGTTGATCGGTGGGAACAGCAATACAGTACTGTACAGCAAAATGAAACAGATAAGCTCTACTTTTCTGAAGAGCTGCATGGCTGCATTAAAAAGTTCATTGATTGTTCTCATGGAAAGAAAAACAAATTTATTTCCTCTAATTACAAAGGAAATGTCAAGCCTGGAATATTCTCAATAGATTTTTCTATTATTGTTAGAGCTTCTTCTCATAAAAACATATTGCCTATTAACTTACTCCCTTGAGCCATCGTTAGTCCTTCTTCTGTGACCGGCTTCCCACAGCCTTTGACTGTACAAGCCTTTACATAGAATTTGTACTTGGTACTGGAGCTGAGACCCGAGAGCCTCCAGCTGAGCGTGGAGCGGTTTGCCACGCTGACGTCGTTCACAGGTCCGATTTCGTGCGTTTCGTTTACTGAAAGGGAAAAGGCAGCCGGGTCAGATCCAGCAGCTAAAGGCTACGAACGTGAAACTCTCCTGAAAGGGAGGCACTCTGCAGTAAGTAGGAAGAATGAAGCCTGAATAAGCATATCTCACCTTCCTGCCAAGCACTTAAATAGGATTTATCTGGTCTATGTCAGTCTCCCAACGAATTGGTGAGCTATTAGTGTTCTTAAAAAGCTCTCTCATTCTAGATATGCACATACTGAGTGGGAGGTAAAAATTACTGTCTCCTACATCATTAAATATATATGAATTGCTTCTTGCTTTGCTTCCAAACATCTGCAAATTTTTGCAAGCAAGTTAACGGGTGGCTTTGCTCCGCTCTGCCTTGGCACAGCCGTCAGCTGAAGGAGAGGCTGCCGCTCCCGAACTGCCTAAATAGAGAGATCCGCTCTCTGCCCACAGTCATCAGAAACAAAGGGAAGATCCAACCTCCAGCCGCTGCTTGCAAAGGCAAGTGGGCAGTTCTGTTACCAGCAGAGATAAGTGAAAAGTACACGGGGTTTTTTGTAAATAGGCCACAGTCTAATCCTGTTCCATCCTCAAAGAACATCTAAAATACCCTGAATTGTCACCACACCTCACAGCTGGTGGTGTGGCAGTCTGGGATCAATACTGGATCTTGCCTAGGTTATCTGCTCAAAGTCTCTTTCCAGCTACTCCGTGCATTCATAGGCAAGAAAGAAAGAAGCATCGCTGGTATTGAGTTGTTTCTCAATGTGACTGCGCAGTAACATGACTCAGGTGGTAATTGTCTGTATTTCTGTTCTACAGGGAGGAGGTGCTCACCGACACAATGCAAAGATCGGAATAAACGTGGCTGGAGTGCTCTCATTACAACTTACTTTGCATTGAATGAGTTTCACTTCAGCAAAATGCGCCTGATTTTATGGGTCTTCTTCACTACCACGTCAGGTATAATTTGCAAATACAAAACAATTGGTCTATAAACGCAGAATAGAGCGTGGCAGCAACGTGAGCTTACGTTGGAAAAGTGCATGGAAAACTTTTTGCTCTGGAAGATGACTTTACCCTGCCCTCTAGCAGGCTGCACGCACATCGCAGTTCAAAACACGCCGTTCGGATGCTATGGCTGTTATAGGGGTGTCAGAAACAGCCCTTCTCATCAGCTTGTGTTGTAAATAACTGCACATATAACCTTTTTTTTTTTTCTTCTTTTTTTTCTTTAACTAACAATGCTTAAATTTGAAAATCGAAGTAAAACAAGCACATACTTATCTGATATTGCAAAATGTAGCCAGTAAGGTGGCCGTTTGCTTTCTTGGGAAGTCCCCATGACAGAGTGACGGAATCCTTGTCAAAGTTCAGGATCCTTAGAAAACGTGGTTGTTCAGGGACTGGAAGATACAGGGATTAGCTTTCAGAGAAGATTGAACAGGTCTGTCTCTACACATGCTTGTTAAATGAGGATATAGTTTAGCTCAACACCTACAGTTCCCCTTTCTTGTGAAGGAGTTTATAAATATTGGAGATTTTACAATCACTTTAAATAAGGTAGTCTTCCTGCCTTGTTACATGGACAATTTTATTGTCCCTCCATCCCATATTCTCATTTTGTCTTACCTCCTTCTGGAGTTTCAAACACAATGGGGGAGCTTTCTGGGCCATCTCCTTTAGCGTTGTAAGCCGAAACAGTTAAGCGGAATTCACTGAAGGGCTCTAGACCGGGAATCATCCCATAGTTTCTATCTCCTACAAACGTTAGGAAGCGTCTCTCTGGGTGATGCCTTTTCCCATCCAGCATGCTTTTCGTTTTCCACCAACTGACCTGCATTGAGATTGATATTTCTGTAACCAATTACGCTGTATGGGGATGAGCACGATACTGATTCCTCTCATCTTCCCAGAAACGAGAGACTGCAATCTGCTCTTGATCTGGGATTAATTTAACAGTTTACTCAACTATATACAAATATTTAAAGAGAAATTTGTAACCTTATAGCCTCTTAAATGCCCACGGACTCTGTCCCTCGGTATTCCAAACCAGAAGACTTTGACCAGCGTGCTGTTCACAATATCCACCGATACGCCGGAAGGAGCTGCATCTGGAACTGTAAAAACAAAAGTACTGTGCATTAAAGACACTTACACGAGCTCAGTTTCACACTGTTCACAGCTACAGGGCTTGGCTTTCCAGCTCAAGCTGTGACAGTTCATGCAGTCTTACTGCAGGCAAGAAAAAAGCCGTTCCACCTGCATCCAGTGGGTGAAATGGGCCGATAAACATTATTTTGCCATGTCAGGGCTTTCTGCTGAGGGCTGGAATACAGGTGCACTGGGACATATGAATTTCTACACCAGTATTTACAATTTCCTGTTTCAAGTAATGCTTACAGCAATGAGAAGAATAAAATAATAATAATAAAAAAAAATGATTAACACAGCACTCAAGGCGGCAATCATAAAGGTTTTTTTTTTTTTATAATCAATTTCATTTTACAACTAAGCTCATTAAACAGTAGGATTTTAATCACTACACAACACAGAGAGCTATTATAGCGCCTGAAAAAGAGAGGCCTTGATCCATTGACAACTGAATTGCAAGGAAGATTTTCCACTGATAGATATAAAATTATATCCATCACAGACAAACAAAGAAAATAAAGATGTTGCGGGGTTTCTTTCTCTCTGTTCTCACTATTCATCACTTCTTCTGCCATACACTCTACAGGGAAGAGAAGATGCAGCACCAAACCTTCCTGTTGCCACCTCTGGTGCTCAGCAGGGATTCTCATGTCTGAACAGCACCGAGACCATTCCCGGCACCGAGACTTTATGCCGGTGAAACACCAGGAAGCACTCAGCAGGTTGCAAACATCAAACTGGTCCATTCAGGGTTGATAACACACATCTCGGTGTGCTCTTGCAAGGAGAGGAGTGCTCCAGAGCCCGCCTGAGGATTTGTTTCCCTCTGTAAAGCCAGCAACACTTTTTACACCTGTGGTTATCGCAGTAACTTTACTGACAGTTTCATATCACGATAGTCCGTAACGGCTTCTGCTAGAAGCTGCAGCAAGTGGGGAGGTGGGAGCAGCAGCACCCATGCTACTGTTCCTGGGGAGTGACTGCTGCAGGACGTGGTGGGTTAAATCAAGGACCTGGATGTCTGGTCATGTTAATAAGCAGCAAAACAGACGCTTGTCTTAGTTGGCTAATCCACTGTAGACTTTTCAAAGGCCACTCACACTGCCAGTTTATGTCATTCTTACAAAAACAACTTAAAGACTTCAGATTCTGAGTGGGATGACTACAACTAAGAAAATTAATCTGCAGATCTGAAACACTGACCATTCGCCGGACCTCCTGGCCCCTCTTTGCCAACAGCTTCCAGCCCCTGCCACTATGCGTTTGCAAATGCAGTAAGCATTTGTAGGTGGGATCAGGGAATCTTGGTGCCCCACACTAGCTGGCCACCATGCTGTTTACTCCCTTGCTGATTTAAATCCTTAATTCCCACAAAAAGGTTGTTGTGCTTGGGGTTTTTTTGGTGATGTTAGTGCTTAATTGGGTGAGGCTTGGAATTTCTTTACTGCAGCCGAATACGTTTCCAGTCCTCCAAATATCTTCTCTCGTCATGCAGTAAACACCAAAGGGGTCAGGCTGCTGTTCAGAGACATTGGGGTGGCCTCAGCAGGGACATTATCCAGCGTCCAACAAACATAGGAGGGCTGGCACACGCTGTGTGGCACTGGCATTAATTCTATTAGCAGGGCAATCCTCCCACGTGTTCACCTCTCCTTACAGGACACGATTATTAAAGTCCACCACGAAGCTGGAGCTTGAAGAGCATGTGCAAAGGGTGGGCATCTCAAGCACTTGCTGTGATTTCAGGGCAGCCCAGGGCATCTGTTTTGTGAAAACGGGTGGCAAGGGGAGAAAGCCTCTTTGTTTGACCTGGCCTGGATGATGCACCGTGGGCCAGGTAGAGTCCAAAATGAGAGGCAGGCAGGCACTGAGAAGAGCCGGGGAGCGGGCTTGGAGCAGGAATAAATCCAAAGCAAAGCCTTACAGTGGAGGAAGACTTCTCCAGAGACACAGGGATGCCTGAGAGGGGACTGTGCCACCCAGGAGCCACAGAAAGCCACTGAAGAGAAATCCAGGCTGGAGAAGAGGAACCGTTCTTCAAGGACTCAATACACAAGGTAACAGCCAGCGCATGTGGGCATGTGGCATCATCTATAAATTCACTTACAACACCCAGCGCGTGAGTGTTTGTACTTAACTGCCAGAGTACTTAACTTCTGACAGTGTTAAACTGTTGAATCAGGCCCCAGACAAGCTAAAGATTTTTTTTCCTACCAAGTACAACGCGACTGCTACACTTCATAGACTTCTTATGGACTGTGGCCTTCAAATAAGTACCCAGATTAAGCCAGCAGCTGAGATTAATGAAAGCACAAGTGACCTTTCCAAAAAACCCCTCAGACTCCAGCAACCTGGCATCCACGGCACCCAGCATCGGTCGTACCTGCATCTCACGTAGCCTGTCGTGTTGAGCACTGGCATTTAAGCAGTTTTGGCTGTGAGATGCCTAATCCATCACTCCATACACAATCGTTTTGCATCGCAAGAATCCCCCGCGCAGCGTATTTTGACATGAAAGTTTCCGCTACTTACCGTCCTCTCCTGAATAACCGATGGTAACGTTTGGTTCAGGACCAGATCCTAAGTTATTTACTGCTTGCACTTTGATCTCGTAAGGCACGAAGGTGGGAGTGTTTCGCAGGGTCAGAGAATGTTTCTTCACCATCTCCTCGTTCCAATCCGCCTCGACTCCCCGCTGCCGCCAGCTGACTTTGTACTCCAGCCCCGGCCCATTCCTCTCCACGGGTTTCAATGGCTGCGGAAGAAGTTAAAAGAGATCTTGTCTGCCTTTGTTGCAGTAATCATGAAACAGCAGCTGAGGCAAGGCGGGGGGGGGGGAGATAGTTTTGGATACCGTCTTACGACATTGGGAGAGAAAACGGGGAAAAAAGAAAGATTTAACTTTTTGTAGTCGTATTAATTTTAAGATGACTGGAAGAAGAATGTCATCACTTCAAGAGAAAGGTGGATAAAAGGCAGAGAAACTGTTGGATTAAAACCAGATTAATTGCTAGTAGACATATTTCTGCGTGCTACATACATCAGCTTTTGTTTTGCCACAGATTTTCTTTGTTCTCTTCTATGATGTAAAACCACGTGCCTTTTAGAACAACTAAAATGCATATTTTGGCATAAGGCTCTGTGTGCCTTTTAGTACAGCTAAAAATCTGCATTTTATCTTAGAATTTTATGTAGCACAGCAAGTTGAGTGATTAAAATTTAGATTTGTTCTAAATATGCACCAAATGCTTGAAACTACGCCTGGACATTTAATGTGCAAATGCTGCGCTACTCTCTTTTACCAAAGAATTCCACTGAAGAATTCATCACAGCATGGTTCCCATCTAATTACCATTGATTTATAAAATATTTGGAGATGTATAACAATGGCTTGTCATGAGACACTCTCCAGTTGATTTTATTTCTCTGAAAATGTACTCCTTCAATTAATAAAGTTAACTGGTCGTCTGCACTAGCAAAAATGATGAGGATTATTTCAGTCCACTGAAACAGCTGTGGCTATTTCCCACCACATAGCCTACTTTTGATAATATTTAAATAAGATATTGGACATATTAAATATAACTGATATGTATGCAAGCTGCACACAGAGGTCTGAACTGAAATGGCATTGACTTGCAAGTGCCAGCAGAAAGCGATCTCCCACTGATGCTCCTCATGCACGGGGGGATCTAGGTCTGGGAGACCTGCGAAAATTCCCACTTATCTGCCCTGACAGTATGAGGACCTTTGGGATGACTGTGGTGAAGGAGCTGGTAGACTGGGCAGCTTTCTAACAGGCACCGCTGGGAGAATCACCTCCATGGCAAAGTTCCCATGGAATGGGATTTGCAAGAGAAGCTGAAGAAGTAAAAAATTTCTGCTAAAAAATAACTTCTTGTTTAGAGTTAAATTGCAGCACTGCATGACTCTTATTTTGATCTCCCTTAATGCTGCAAATCCTTGGCTGAAAAGCTAGTCACTAGTGCTCATCTGGTCTCTTAATCCAAAGTAGGCAGATTTACATCATTTTGTAGCCTTTGTCTGCCAGAAATAGCATGTTCAGTGCCTAGCATTTCCTCTGAAAAGCGTACAGGAGCCACCATAAATAAATTAATATCCTGTTTACGACATTTAAATGATTCAACAAGATTTAACAAAGCCCATCCATCCCATTCTCTCCCTTCAGTCTCAGTTTTCACTTCTACTTTTGCCCTGTTCGAGCATTGGATTACAGGCTGCCCAGTGAGGAGGAATGCTCGCTCTCTCTTCAGTGAAGTATTGGTCACAGCAGCATTTCCCAGCCATGCTGGTTATTGCTACTCTGCATTTCTTCTGAGAGGCAGCATTGTCTTCCCTGACCCTGGGCTATGATGTACATCAAAAATCCTCATTCAAATCCAAGTCAACAGATCTAGAAGGCCATCTCCTTTTGGTGTAATTATAGCCTAAACCACGAATTCACACTGGGGAAACATTTATTGTTCTTTTCTGCGAGCGGCAGGCTGAGAAGTAAATCTCATGTAAATTGTGTTTAATTCCAGCCACAAAAAATATGCTTGCTTCCACAGTTGTTGAAATTTGTGTTAAATGAAGTAATATATATCTCTCTAAACTGTTGGCACAGAAGCTATGAGCCTAAAAGCCAGGGAATCTGAAGACTGGAAACCATCCTCAACACTTCTACACAATTCGTTTGACATATGCTTAGGAGCTTTATCTATACTCCTGTAGTTCTTGATGTAAAAATTCAAGCTTGTATTCTCACGGCCAAGTGATCTGTGTCGTTTTTACAGCTCCAGGCTGGAAGGGCAGAAGCCACGTGCAAACCATCCCCCTGCACTGGGCCATGTTGCTCCTCTCGCAGGGCAGGGTGAGACCATGATTATTTTAAGCACTTTCTTGTGATGCAAGGTGCACAGAAGAGGAGCATAGTCTTGGGAATTCTTACTAGGCTTTATAGGGTTTTCACATTTCTTAATAACCTGCAAAGTTAGATGTAAAAAATTGTCTTTTGAAACAAAAGTGAAACTAGGGGAGGAAATCCAGAACACATTTAAGTCAATAACAACTTTACCTTTGAGTTCAGGAGCATCAAGGATCCCACCTATGGGATTTGCTAAAAAAGAGGGGTAGGGGAAGGGGAGATAAAGTCAAGGGATCCATTATTTAATTTTGAATGTATTTATATTAAAACAACATTCTGATAAACTCCATGCTGCTTTAGAAACTGTTGCTTGAAGGGAGAACCTGTTTCTGATATCATAGCACTGACAGACGTGTTTGTCTTACCTCCCATTTCATCACCATTTCGTTTGGTTCAGAAGCTTCAACTCGTATGTTTTCTGGGTTCTTGTCTGGAGCTGGAACCACACAGGTGATAAGGTTAATTTGCATACCCTGGGGTTTATTTGCATTTATTATTTAAATGCAAAAAATTTTTCTTATTTTCATATTACTGAAAGACACCTAAACAGAAAACGTTTGAGAGTTTAATTACTTGGAGCAGCAAAGCTGCTGTGACCGAAACATGTTGTTTATGTGGTTTTGATTCCTAAGTGCCCTTGTTGGATGGAACCACCAGCTAACATGAAACTGTGACTTTTGGATTTCAAAGTACCAGATGTAGGGGGATTGTGAGGAAGAGATTTTTTTCTCCCTATGGGGATAGTAAACAGAAGGTATATCATTAGTGGGACGCACACAGCTGAAAAGCTGAAGAAGGACCTGAAATTGAAGCCAAGGGGGGAAAAAAGAAAGAAAAATGCCAAGGAATGCAAATGCCGTATTGAACAGTTGGCCTCTAAAATGACTTTCAGGGACACAACGTTTTCTGTCACAGCGAGAAACGTGTTGTGAATGGAGGTTTTTGACAAGCTTAGCGCTGCTGAAAGGCTCCCCACAAACCCTCATGTTCTCCAGCAGCCACTTGTCCATAAAGGGCTGCAACGGGCTTTAAAAGTGCTGAATCAGCAGAGCTCAGGAAAGCAGTGTGCTGGAGGTGCCCTGCTAGGAAACACCCTGCTAGCCACAGTGGCCACCTTTGGCATCCCTGGGCTGGCCACTGAGCGGCGAAAGCAGCACAAATGACCCTGACTGCTTGACATCCCCCTGAAGCACAGGAGGGCACTGTTATTCCCAGCAAAACCCTACAAATATGACTATCCACAAAACTAGATGGCAGCATTTACCAGCTGGAGGAGTCGCATAACGCAGCGAGGGTTTACTAGGCTGGCTCCTTCCCACAGCATTCACAGAGATGACACGAAACTGGTAATTGATATACGGGGCCAGTGACAAAAGGGCTGTGGTTTCATTCCCTGGAGCTCGGGTTAGCTCCTGCCACCTTCCCGGCTCCCACCGGTTCTCTTCAAACTCTATAATCGACTCTGGGGAGGAAAAGGAAGAAAAGAAAAAAGGCAGAGCCCATATAAACAGCTTATAAATAGTAAGGATGGAAATGAATTTACAACAAATTAACTGTCATAGTAAAACTGATTAAGTATGGCTGTGAGCACGGTTTGTTTCTTCTAACAGCCATGACGTGCCGTAATGCTAAAGTTATAAATAAAGCGCGAGATGATGCTACTGAAATCCTTCATACCATTAACAGGGCTGTTATGGCTGGCCCCGGCTTTCCAGGATAGTCGAACACTTCGGTTTTGATTTTCTGAGAGCTGAAGGTCTTCGGGCGGATCAGGAACATCTGAGAAATAATGAAATACTGTCAGGAGTGTGGCAAGCTATTTCTGTTTGTCTTGGCATTTTCCAAAGGACTGGAACAGCAAGTTCAGTGAAGACAGTGGTAAAACATCTTTAAATTTCAAAATGGACAAAATTAGGAAAATGGGAATTGTTTTTAAAGATCCTTTTTATTACAGAAAACAGGCTGAATCTTCCGGTCTTACTTTCTCCCTTATAGATGTAATATCCTTTCTCGAGTTCATTTCCATCTACTCTCGTCACTGTGCTTGCAGCAACAGATTTTTCTTTTCAAATCAACGGAAAGACCTATTTAATCTTTAATAGATATTGACACTGCTCTTAGCAGAAACTTGTGTTAGCATCACCTGGATTTACTCTGGTGCAAACTGGAGTGGTAGAAGGTGACTCAGCGCCAACAGTTATCAAACTTGGCCTTTTAGAGTGGGAGTGAAAAGATAACATTCATTATCCCAGCCATGGGGATCCATATTAAAAGGAAAGAAGAAAATTCATTACCTGCCAGCTCAACTAATGCTGCCCAGAGAATACATGAGAGTGAGAGTTATTGGTGGTTGGTGCGATAACTGCACTGCACCTTCCGGGGGCAAGTGCGGGGCTGTACAAGCCCCGAACATGGGACTACCCTGCTCACTTTTCAGGTCTTAACCAGGACTGAGGTTACCAGCACCACCAAAATAGGCTGCTCCCCCTCACAGTCCTGGGAGACGGCAAGGGGGACACACGTCTGCAACACAACCTTGTTTCCAGACAGCATGAGGGGCGGAAGAGGTGATCTGTGGCACGGGTCGTTCACCAGATTGCCTGTAATTGAATGAACGCTTTCAAACTTCGTGGTTTCAGACCGATAGATGTTTATCTTCTGGGTGGCTTGCTTTGACAGTTTGTAGTCTGATGGTATTGGATTAGTTTGGTAACTGAAATGCATCGGGCCTGGCGTACAAGAGTGATTTCTCATGGTTGGGGGGGCTGATGGTAACTCCTCATCCTTCCAAAGTCACACACACACTCTCCCCCGGGGGTTTCAAAATCTAAAAAAAGTACAGGCCAAGGAAACGAGGTTGCCCAAATTTGGGTCTTTGACCCCCTCCTGCTCCAACGTCCCAACTACATTTTTGGCTGACAGTGTCCTTTCTTATTGAAAAAACAACTGCCTCAGCCACCAAGACCATCTCTGTCATTGGGAAAGAAATTGTGTTTTGTACTGAATTTTTAAAATAACAGTGTTGAGTTTTCTTGTATATCTCAGGTTATATCAAAAAAGTAAAAAAGGTTTTAACTTGTGGGTTTTTTGGTGTGGGTTTTTTTTATAATTCAGTATATTATTTTAAATATGGCGACGGTGCATCTTAAAGATACTCACCCCTCTATCTGTTCGTTAATCATAGAAACAATACTTAGAAGTATTCTAACTGAATATTTCTTTTGCTTTTAGTTGCCTCTATTCTGATGTCTCCATCTGTGCGATATTTGTTCTTTAGCCATCTCACAAGTCTTTCACTGCAAAAGCCTGAATTCTTCATTTGGAAAATAACAGATATCATTAATCCACCAAGACCTTTCTTATATGCAATAAACAAGGGGGAAAGAGAGCAAGAATGTTTTTCCTCTTCTGCAAATCACCTTTTTAAAAGGGAATGAAGTGCTTCATGAAATTTTCATAAGTAATGTAACGAATAGTCTACAAACATTTTGAATTATACAGCACTAAAGAACACAGTACCATAAATAATATGCGTAGTATCTTCTTAATTTACTATTTACTAAAAAATACCATTAATTTCAAGTGTGAAAGGATCTTGAAGGTCAAGTCTTAGTTCTTGTTGCAATCACTGACAGAAATAAAATGAAGAAAACCTGTCCAAAACCCAGAGTTTTATCTATTGGCTGATGCCCTCAGGTACACGTGTAAAGGACTGCATATCACTCCACAAGTTCACCCCCTTAATTTCAAGCGGTCCTTCAGGAAGGGAGGCAAGCTGTAAGGATGCTCACACAAGGTCAAGCTTCAGACTCTGTGGGTCAAGGCTTTTCTCTGCTGTGGACTTGCTCTTTGCCACTGAACATATTCACAGAGATAATTAATCCTTTTAGGTGCTTCACTTCCACTGATCTTCAGAGGAGTTGGACACCTAAATACTTCCCTATGTCTTTCTTCAAAAAAAAAAAAAAACAAACAGTCTATGCGGTAATTTGTGTGCTAATCTCTACTGAAGTGGGATGAAGGACTGACAAAGGACTTCAACGCAGATGCAGAGCGATTCTTAATGTGCTGTTACACCTTCCAGCCTGGGCAAGCTCCTACAGCCTCTGTGGGTGGCTCCTGACCTGAGTAAAAAGGCTGCCTCGTCATAGATATTACGAAGATTAAATAAAACTGAAAAGTTTGCGTCAGCATCCCCATTCCAGGAGATACAAGGACAGCACAACGGAGGTTAACGAGGGAGAGGTACACTGCACCTCTGTGAAACTGGGTTATTGAGGCTCCGTGACTGAATTGGTCAAAAGAAGCAAATAGGCAGAAGTGCTGCGATGGCGTTGTGTACCGCACGGAGCTGTTTGCACACGGGGAAAATGTCCTCTTACCAAGAACGATTAACTGGGATTCGGCTCTGACACTGTCCAGAGACGTGCTAGCCACACATGTGTAAACTCCTTGATCCTCCAGCGTCACGCTTGATATGAACAGCGTATCTCTCTCCACAATTATCCTGTAGGGGAAAGAAAAAGGTACATACAAATAAACAAGAGAAAAATCTTTAAGATAAACATATGACAGGCAGACACCATTGTTCTCTGAAAAACTGTTCATAAAAAGCTTGGTAACACGACATTTTGAATAACATAATTGCCCGTTAGGCCTCTTACTTTAAAATGTAATTGTAGTTGTATTACACACTGTGCTGTAGACTATTATTTATATTTTATAGCAATTTAGCCTCCGTAGCTGGAAGCTGGCACGTCTCTCTTGGTCTGAAAAGAGTCACATTGATATGCATCGGCTGAGTGTCTGGAACATAGATTTTTGGCACATCCTTAATGAGGCAAATACATGGGCTTTATGTCCGAGTTTTTGAAAGGGCTGAGTAAAACTGAGCATTCCCAACCCACTTGTGTAATGTCCAACGCACCAGGGGAAGCTGGCATTAACCCAGGCACATGGGCTCTGTTGCAGACATGGCATTTGCTTGGCGCTATCTCCCCACCCTACATGGCCACAGCAGGATCTTCAGCCTCTCCAGCACTGCAGTATTTAGGAAACCATCTCTTTCCTCTGGTAATTAACAAAGACATCCGACTGCCCACTGTGGGACCCTTCATACAGAACAAAGGCTGAGCTCCATCCCTTTAAGGTCAACCGAAATACAAGAGTAGGGCAAAATTCAGCCTGCACTTGCAAGTCCTAAACTCATATGTAGGAAAAACTCATAGCTTTTAAAGTGTATGATTATAGGCAGAATCCCAGAAACCTGTTTTCCATTCACTTCAACATTAGGAGGACTTGACTTTGGCCAAACAGGTGTAAAACACAGGAAAATACTAGTTCCACTGAAGTGGAGAAACAGAACTCCAATTGGCTGCACTGGGACTAGGGTTGTATTTTTGGGTGGAACCAACATTTATGCAATATTCCACTGTGGTGGTGAGAGAGTTGATAAAAAACCAAAATCATTTGCCAGCCATGGCTCAAAACTCATATAGATGCATTTATATTTATATGTGTATAAAATGCAGATCTATTCACACATTGCATGAGGAATTCTTGCAGATATAAATTTGCATTTCAAGCTATTAAGTCTCATGTTTATTGAAACTCATGTTCCAGCACCATACAGTATTATTCAGCTGAGATCAAGAAAATTCTTGTTTCTTCCCTGCTTACCTGCCGTTTTCCGTGCTGTTGACTGACAGCTCATCTCCATCTTTCCTCCAGGATAATTTAAAACTGTGTTTCAAGTGTGAATCATACTCAGACTGACATTTCAATAAAATAGAATGTGATTTCAACGCTCGGGGGTTCTTCGGAGTAACAACAACTTTTGTAGCGTCTGATTGATCACAGAAAAACACTTTGATTAGGAGAGAGAGACTATTACATCAAATTTTCACCAAGCACTTCATATATAAAAATCAACTTCAGGAGCAATGATCACATCTTTTTTGTTATATATACAAACCTTTCAAGTGAAGGATGGCTGTTTTTGAAATAGATATTTGCCAGGATTTAATTTTCTGTCTTGAAAAAGTCTTTTTTAGTTTAGTATAAACCAAAGAACTCCAGAAAAAAAATACAATCAAACAAAAAACCCACAAAAACAAACCACACGAACATCACACACACACAAAAAAAAAACCCACAAAAAAAAAAGTCGCAGGTGGAAATCCTTGTTAGCAGACTGTCACGAACAGGATGATAAAAAAAATCTTGAATATGATTTTTATGTCCAATTGCCATTTGAAAGAAGCTTTGGCAATGATCCAAGAAAAATTACAAGCTTATTAAAGTCAAGTGAGAAAAAATTATTACAATCAAGTTTGTTCTTTTAATTGACTCTAATCTGAATGCAGAAACAGATGAATAAGTAAGAAGAAAGCACTTGGCTGAATTTATTTTTACAGTGAAATGTTGCTCTGTGCGAATTTCATTGTACATTTTCATGTTTATTATCACTGTAAAATTTACAAAGCAAAGGGAGCGGGTGGAAATAGAACACAAAAAGAGTGGGGGGTTTTCTCAAGTTTGTCACAACAAACCTGCATCTCAGAGTCCTTTTGAGGAATTTGCTAATTGAGTATTTAAGGGTTTGTTGGGTTTTTTTAATTGGCAAGCCCTAAATCTTAAGAATTTCATATGTGGCCCACTAAATTTAACCTGTGTGCTCAAGAGAAGCTGTCCACTGTCATCACACCCTCCAGGGGAAAACCCCTCCTGCCCAACCAACCACATAAATCCCTTAAAACAGAATTGCAGCACAAGGTACGTATCCGAAATTTATAAAAGTAAACACATTCCAGTAATTCTGGCTTTGCTCTATTTACAAATATTTGTCAAGCTGATAATCAGGTAAAAGCCTGATGCAAAGCCCTTAAACCAGCAGCAACCCCGAACTCATCCTGCTGCAACGTGCTCGGTGTTCACTGCAGAAGTTAATTCAGTTGAGGAGGTACCTTCTGATCAACAGATGGGAAGAAGCTTTAGGGAAGGAGGAAGCCCACGGCTGTGGGAGATACAGGGACCCTGCCTGGCTCAGCAAGGACCCCACGAGCACAGGGAGGGCTCTGGGCTCCCAAGGGTCAGCCAAGAACCTGCTCTGAGTGTAACAGGGCTGGTGTCAAGAAGGGGGGAAAATCCGTTCAAGACAATAAAATTATCGGGGAAGTAAACTGCAAGTTTCTGGTGGCTTACGCAGCTTCTGCAAGCGTCAAGAAGAAAGTAAACATCATGTATGAGATGGAGAAATCACAGAGAAAAACGGAAACAATACTAACTACAACATGTATACGACATCTGTGGCAATTTCAGGTCTTGGCAAACAGCGGATTTGTAGCCTCACAGAATACATCTGTATCTTGGAGCAAATATTTACTGATTATTTATTTACTGAAAATTTGTAGATATAAAGCCTTAGCAGATGTCAAAGGTCGTTCGTTCATAAGCGAGACATTACCTCTTATATCCAGATTAGCAGTGATTGCTCTTTTTCCAATCGAGTTTGCAGCCCAGCAAGCGTACGATCCTGAGTCTTCTTTCTTCGTTTCTTTGATCTCTAGGGTGCCATTCTTATTTAACTCATAGCGTAGTGTTGAAAGTGGCTCTATGCTGTCATCCTTGGTCCTAAAGACAGTAACAACAGTTACTGGTTATTCCTAGGGCTGCAGGAACTGTTATTTCATTTCATGTTATTGCAGGGGAGACAGAAATTTTGGGAGCTGGTCCCAGATCTGCCACTGTGCAACCGAGTCAAGATTAGCCAAGTCACTTTTCCCAGGTGCAGGAAACTTTAAAAAGGACATAAGCTTCCTGCAAACCAAAAAACACATTGACAGTGTCTAGCAAGGTCTTTAAACTAGTCTGGATGAGCCTTTAATCTATAGCTGTCATCTGCAATTTTATTGCACCTGTCAAGTGCTATGACAAGTCTGTGATTTCCAACAGTATGGAACCATTTCCAGGTAAATACGGTCTGTAAGCCATTAGGTTTCCACCTCAATAATGTGTCCAAATTTAAAAAGCTGCCAACATTAAACTAAGGCTGATGAAGCTGTAGCAGGATTTGGCTATATACAGCACAGCTTAGTTTAATGAATATCCCAGCACTTGTCTCACAGAGGTGTTGAGGACTTTCATTAGTCTTTTTTTATAAACCAGTTCTTCAGGGTTCTTGAAAGCGCACTAAACACAGAATAGTTATATTATATAGAGTTTTGCTACAAATTTCTAATTTTAACTCTATAGAAATAGTAACTAGCACATTTTTCAATGTTTGGGGAGCCCATATGAACTTGTTTCACATGAAAACATCAGTTCTCAGTGGCTTACCATCTAACATCTGCTGCAGGAGAGGCAAAAATTTCACAGTGCAGGAAGGCACTGTAACCCACAACTGTAGCATAGTTTTCACCATCTGAGGTCAGTATTAAGGGAGCGATATCTGCAAAGGAGAATGCAAAATAAGCAGCTCTGCATTTCAGAGATGGAGTATAAATACTGTCCCTGCATCACCTCCTTTTCCAGCAAAGGTCAAAGGCTTAGCCACTTAATGGCAAATTCACTGCCATTTGGAACCAGTTGCACCAAACAACTGAGTTCTCAGGAGCTTCACTGACAAAGATAGTGGTGGGTGACTGCTGGACACGTGAAAACATGCAACCTCAGTGTGCTCCAGGAGAGAAAAGAGACCCAGATCTGCTTCCTCTAGAGACCTCCTTTATCAGATAAATTCCCATCACTCTCTTTCTTCAAAGAACAGGCTAAGCATCACAACTGAGATTAAAGATTAACAATACACTTAATTCAAAACCACAGTTGTGGTCACACTTCAGCCTCCAGTGATTTAAGCACATTTGAATTCAAAAGGTTTATAGCCCAACCACAATCATGTTTTTAAAATAAAGAATATATCAAAGCTCACGAGCACTGATGCTAAACACATAGTACTGCCCATAATGAGGGTTGTTGCGTTAGTTTGGACAATGTATTTAAAATCTGGGGCCAATGCAAAGGAACAATGACATGGTTAAAAACTTCAAGCTGTTCTGAAGACTCAGTTGGCAGAATGGGACACTTCAGCCAGAACTTTTCTCGTGAAGAGCAAAGGCTGAGAGAGTACTCACTGAGGACATTCACGTTGGCACTAGAGAGGATGGTGCCATGCTTGTTGCTGGCCTCGCACTGGTACACAGCACTGTCCCGAAGCTGAAGGTTGGTGAGGCTGATCTCTCTGGAAGAGATTCTCCCTCTGAAGGTCCTGCCTGGAAAGATCCAGACTATATCAGGAGATGGAGAAAACACGACTGTGGAGTTCACAGTCTCTCCTCATTGCTTGAAAGTCAAAGGCAAAGCACATTTTCAGGATGAAACCAGGACCTTGCTCCACAGCCAGGCAGCAAGTTGCAGAGCGCTACCTTTGCCAGCAGTCCCGTGGCCTGAAGAAAGTGCTCTAGAGCACCATTTTCTAGTAAAATCCCCACAGAGACTTTCAAAAACAGTAGTAAGAATACTGGCACACCAGGGAGCAGGGCCTATGCTCCATACAGTCACTTGGGCTTATTCAGAAGGACCCAGAAAGACCAGGAGCCCTCAATGAACATAAGCTATCCCAGAACCCCAAAAGGTGGGAGCGTTACGGGGTGAGGCAGAGGCAGTAACTCACGGGTACCACCACTCCACACCCTGCAGCTTTCACCCCTACGCTCTTCAAGATCCCATTTAAACGTCAGCTTTTCTAAGTAAATAAACACTAATTTGTGTTCAAAGAGATGTCAAACCAGACATCACGAAGCACATCGGGACCTGTGTGTTCCTTCTAACCGGGCTCAGCACAAGCACATCCCACCTGGCCACCGCCTAAAGCAGGACGCTGGGCCTTGCACTTACTGTCGATGGGCATCCCGTTAAGTTTCCACTGAATGGTTGGCTCCGGGTTGCCGATAGCTTCACACAGCAGCACAAGATTTGTTCCCACGCTGTAAACACCGCCTTCAGGCTCCTTTATCCACCGAGGAGGCTCTGTAAAGAGGGGACATAGCAGGTATCAGGTGCCACAGGGAGACAAGTCTAACTCTGCTATTGCTATGGTCCTCCAGGAGATGGCAAACGCCGCCAACAGTTCCCAGGCAGCTCCTAGCAGCCTGTTGTGCAGCTGTACTGTATTTCTTGCAAACCAGTGTTAAAAAAGGTACAATTACCATCAGCACACAACAGTTTCTGTCCTTCAGTCTTTGTGAAGCGTGAGCGTCAGGGAAGTGTAGGAAATGGGCAGCATTTATCCAAGTGGAAGACAAATGTAAATGGGAGGTGAGAGGCTGGGGAAGGAGGCAAACCTGAACGGGTCGGTGTTTTCACAAGGACTCTCGGACGTACAGTTGTGGTCTGTGAAATCATAGAATAGTTTAGGTTGGAAGGGACCTTCAAAGTTCATCTAGCCCAACCACCCTGCAGCGAGCAGGGACGTCTGTAACTGGATGAGGTTGCTCAGAGCCCCGTCCAGCCTTGAATGTTTCCAGGGATGGGGCATCTACCACCTCTCTGGGCAGCCTGTGCCAGTGTTTCACCACCCTCATTGTATAAAATGTCTTCCTCGTATCTAGTCTAAATCTGCCCTTTTATAGTTTAAAACCATTACCCCTTGTCCTATCGCAACAGGCCCTGCTAAAGATTGCCCCCTTCTTTCTTACAGGCCCCCTTTAAGTACTGGAAGGCTGCAATAAGGTCTCCATGAAATGAAGTAAGGATATTTCAGCAACTCAAACAGGATGCAAATATCCATCCAGCTCAAATCCCTCTCCCTAGGAAGGAGAAAGCGGCTTCCACCGACTTGCCCAGGAGCAGCCGGAGGGCAGAGCACATGGATGCAGGAGCTCCAGGGCAGGATGCAGCACCTCCATCTGCTCACCTACGTGTGCTGGGGAAGCACATTATAATTTTCAATATCTTGGTTGCTCCATCATATATTCAGATGAGAGGCTGATTCGTAACACGTTTAGGATCGACGAAACGTTCTCTCACCACTGGGGATGAGAGAACCATCATCCTGAGGAGCGGTCCAGAAAGGTTGCCCACAGGGTGGTGGTAGAGGAGCAGCAGTGTGCTGCTGCATTCCCTGCACTCTCCTCTTTTCCAGCACTGCCAGCTAAACTGGGGTAGCTCTGAGGAAACCCTCTCCTCTGCAGAGCAGCTCCTCAGTTGGAAAAACACAACCATAAGGGAGGGAAGGGAATCGAGGAGGAGGGGGAAGCATTAATCTGATGAATGCTTTGTTCTCTGCAGACTGGATGCAGGTCCCTGAGCCTGCCCACCCTTCAGTGGTCAGCCTCAATCCAAAACACAGACTTGAATTCATCATTATCTCTCCCTGAGAAGCAACAAACTTCCAAATTTTAATCCCAGATCTGACACCACCACTTCTGCATGTTCTGGGCAGGTCACTGGGCCTCTTCCCCTATTTGAAAAAGATGAGCTAATGTATGGAAATACGAGGATTCATTAGTTAATGCTTATAAAGCGCTTTGAAGATTAACAGAGCTGTTGCCTGGTAATACATCTCCAGATGTTATCAGTGTGATACGCTGAAACAAAGCGTCATTGCTCGTATTCACACAGATATATCAAAAGAACACCCCTGAAGTGTGATACACAAGAGCTTCTACACACAGTCCACCATTTCCACAGTGAGCACTCATGAAGAGGCACTGTTAAGCAAAGCCAAAGACTGAAGTAAAATTCAAGACACTGAAGCTTATCTAAAATTATAACATTTTTGCACTTCCTTCACACAGTACAGGTTTCTTCTACTACCTTCCTCATGCAGTGCTGCTTGCCCTCCTATAGTGCAGCATGCCACGTGGTCATACTTGTTATGCTTCCTTGTATCTGGCTGCAGGAAAAAACTCTGAAAACAGCAGAACATTTTGGTTTTGCAAATGTTTTTCCTTCTCTCTCTCTCTCTCTCATACACATTATGCTTTCATCAGGAAAAGACAGGTCAAAAGCACAGAGGTGTGAAGGTTTGTAACGGCCCTGACAAATTATTTTTTTTTCCCCACTGGGTCTGCCACAAGCACAGCGCACGAGATAAGCTATTTCCTTGTTTTGGAGGAGGTGAGACGCCAAGCACAGACTGAATACAAACCGCCCGATGGATCCCTTCCTATTTGCATCTGTGCATAGCACTGCTTTCCTTTCTCAGCATGGGAATTGCTGGGGTTGCCGCGAGAAAGTGATGCAGCTACGAAGCCATAGGCAATGAGATTTTGTCAAGTATGAAATGTAATTTCACAGAAAGGCTGAAGAACCTCTTTTCTGTGTGGCAGATATGCTGTACTACTTATAAGTACACAAAATATAAGAATAACAAAATATACACTTATTTTTAACTACAAAAACTAGTGGTTGGACAGTCAAATAGTTGATCTGCATGAGCAATACGGTCTGGCAAGTATTTCACTGCATGATATATTCTTCTTGGTGAGTGTTACAAATGCGGGGCTCCTCATTACGAGGTTTATGTCTTTGTGAAAATGTTAGACACGTCCAAAACCAGAAGGGATCTACAATGGGCATCTAGTCCATCCTTCTGCAACGAAGCAGGATCATCTAAACACCTAAAACATCCCGGATGGATCCAAACCTTCACAGCCTCCCCTGCTGCCTAGAACAAGGACAAATTTTTAATGTCTCACCAACTGCTGCCTTGCTGCAATTTGAGTCTGTTGTATTTTGCATTATCACTGGGGAACAAGGAGAACAATTGGTTGCTATCCATTGTGAAGAAACTTTGGTGCATCTAAAGGCTTTAGGCATTCTCCAGATTAATTCTCTCCAAAATTAAACGTAGTTATCAACTTTTTTTCTCAAATGAATGTTTTGGAGCTGTGCGACTACCCTTGCTGCTTCCCCTTGAACTGTCTTGAGCTAACCCCAGCCTTGATGAAGGGCACGATGTAAAACTAGCCATGCACGTGAGGCCGATGCAGATCTCAGTAGTCTCTCTTACAAGACTTTCCTTTATACTTTCCAAGAGGATTTTTGCTTTTTTCTGCAAAACTAATATTTCCAAGTCATGTTCAGCTTATGATCCAGTATAGCCTCCTCCAGACTAGTCTAACCAGGCATTTTCCATCCTGGCCTTATGAAGCCAATTAGTGCTGCCTGA
Source organism: Leptosomus discolor (assembly GCF_034619465.1). Classification (NCBI taxonomy): domain Eukaryota; kingdom Metazoa; phylum Chordata; class Aves; order Leptosomiformes; family Leptosomidae; genus Leptosomus; species Leptosomus discolor. The sequence continues at coordinate 3,757,588 of NC_141399.1, forward strand.
CGAGAACTGCTTTACTCTTGTGCTTACTGAAGCCCATCCTTTTTTATTCCAGACCATTTTCCCAATTTGTCAAGATTATTTCAAATTCTGCTCACGTGACCCCAATCCATCCCACTTTGGGGGTATTGGTTATCATTCCAGGTGCAGTTTAACCACCGTGGGGTCTACATCCCTGTTGAAGCACTTTTCCAGTGACACACAGAACTAGTTTGAGCCAGACTAAAACAACCAGCCATAGTTCTGCCTTGTATAAGTTTCACCTATTTTATTCTTCTCTAGCTAAATAGTGAAAGTATTATGAGACATAACTGCAAAGGACCTTAGCTATTATATCATTACTATAATTAATCATTATATCGCAATAATTATTGCTATTAAACACAGTCTAGGAGCCTCAGTCAAGATCAAGGTACCATTAGATCAGGCACTGTGATAGTGACAAGGCTTTGAGGCTACATGTACATTTTATATCAGGCTTGGCAGATTATAATAACCAAATAAACAAATATTTGAAATCAAGACAATTTGTAGGCTTGCTTTGCCTTTTTTTTTTTTTTTTTAAATAATACTCTCTTGTTCTAGTAACAACAATGGGGGTTTTGTGCCTGCTCCAGTGTTCCAGGCTACATCCTTCCTTGCACAGAGAGATTAAAATGCTCAAACAGTCAAGCAATTTGCTAGCTGAGTATTTTCATATGCTTGGTGATAATTGCCTGAATCTTTGCCCTCAGACTCCTGTAGGATTAGTAAGTGGGCTGCATGCAAATATCATTAATTAAGACAGTTATTTAGAAGGCTGGTGTACTGGTTTGAGATCCTGAAATACTAGAAAGAAGAAAAGAAGATGTGACATAGTGCAGAAACGATAGCAAAATCCTGATTTATACACTAGCACTAGACTGAGAATGGTTGGTGGTTAATAACCGACATAATTTTTCTTCCATGTTTAATTTTCTTCTCCCTGCATGCATCCTTTGAGAAAAGCCTGTCAGGTGAGAGGAAGCCCTACGTCAGCACAACCTCCCTGAAGCCTACTGAAATTAATGCTCACTTCCACCAACTCAAGATCTGCCCTTGAGTGCACACACAGGAGTTGCTGCAAGAATGATGAACGTGCCCATCTCTGATTAATGGTAGCGGCATTTTCCAGTTAGAAATTCTAGAAGAAGACAGTGTTTTGGCTCAATTGTACCTTGATACACTGCATGTGAGGTGACTCTCAATAGGAAGAATTCCTGCTAGTGACAGCAGCCAACGTTAGTTACACGCAGGGTAGATGATTCTAATACCAATTGCAAAAGCATTTTTTTACGTCTCAGTGGCTAGAGTGGGAATATTTCTGCTTTTTCCTTTTTTTTTTTTCGTACTTATTTGTTAATGAGCAGGAACAATAATTCGCCAGAAAGCTTTCTTCCCTCTAGAGACTGGGGAAAAAGGGGGTCAATATTCTGCACTGCTTAATTAATGTTATTTCCCTGGTATTTTAGTTTTTGCAGCTCCTGCAGTTTCTTTGAAGGGTTCAATTTTTACAGCCGAGGAAATCGTAGCCAGATTGTTAAAATATTCAGCTACAGCAGAGATGCTCCAAACCATCTGGAACGATTTTCGAGAAGTCAGCGCTTCCCCTCCGTTGCAGCTGAAAACTTGCCATGCCCTGGTATCCCCCTCTGCCCCACTTCCAGGAAGGGAAACGAGACCGTAAGACACAAGGTTGTGTCAAGTGAATGGGGATGATTCATCACATACTGGGAGAAAACGCTTTTTCTCAGCTGATGAGTAAATCCAGAGCAGGTAGCTGAAAGTGCCTTTCCTCCCATCAGGACTCCTTGTGACCATGCAGTGAAGAAGAAGCACAGATGAAAATGAAGCAGTTGGCAGACTCCGACAGTTTAATACTGCCTGAGATTTTTTATATTTTTTTTTTTTTTTTCACTCTGCAGAGGCTGGAGCATTTTTCACCCGTAAAGAGAAAATGTTTTCAGCGAGTTTTTTCGGCTGTGCTTCAGGATTCTCATTTTGTAGCTATTTATGGGCAGCGTTGCTGAAAGAGTTGCAGTGGCAGTGATACTTCTGCAGGGCTCACTTGTCTCTGCTAAATCTCATCGGTGCTCTGCTTTGCTCCTGGAAATAAGCATCCGCTCCTGCCTCATGTGAAGGGCTCACACCTTCAGGGTTTAGGGAGCAGGAGAAGGGAGAAAGGAGGATGGAGGGAGAGCAGGCACTGTGCACCTCGATCAGCACTCTGTCAGACGCGTGCTATGAAGGTATCTTGGCTGGCTTCATTCATCTGTCTCCTTCTAGCAGCAACATAAATAAATGACGACCAAACGGATGCACAAACATACCAGGCTTTTGGTTTTGCTAGCCCAGCGCGAGCAGGCAGCTCTCACCCCGTTCAGCCACCAGACCCGTGTGTGTGCTCGTGCACAGGGGGGCACCTCCCTACGCACAAGCGTACGGCGCTCACGGGTGGAGCCCTAAGCCTATTGACCAATGCTGCTGATATAGCACTGGTCATCCTTCCAAGCACACAGGCTGGGGGGAGAACGGGCCTTGGATACTCAGTGGGATGACAAAAAGGGTCATATTCCTCTATTTTTAAACTGTTAAATGTTAGTAGAACGTTTTGTTGGTGTTTGGTTTGGTTTTTTTTTTTTTTTTTTTTTAATTTGTTTTATAAGTTTTTACGATACTTTTCAGGGGCTACAGAAACTGCCGTTAGCTCAGGCTGTCCCTATACAAAAATGATAGCGAGGGAGCACGTAAAGGAGGGGAAGAGAAGAGTGGTACCATGTTTACTCACTGCATCTTACAATCCTCCCTAGGCATTCACCTTTGGTGGAAGCCGAAGAAAGGAAATTGAGATAAATGTACCTCTGACCTGGCCCAGTATAGCCATTTTCACATTCTTTAAGAGCAAGTAGAATAATTGGATCTTTTAGTCTGACATTCAGATTAATACAAGACATTTCATCAATATCTCTGCTTGACTGACTCATATCTTTAGAGCATTGGATCTGCTCACATATTTGGATCCCAGTTCACCACTCTGTAGAGCCTTCATGGTTCAAGAAAAAAACAATGCACTACTTCTTTTGGGGGTTTTTTGTTTAGTTTTTGGTTTGTTTTTGTTTTTGTTTTTTTTTTTAAAAAGATGCTTCTTTCTGCAAGCTTCCCAAAACTATAAGGCAGGTCCTTGGCTACCATAAATTGATAGACTTAGTTCAACTTATGCAATAGACTTGGTTCAATTTATGCATTACACCGAGTGATATTAGCAAAGGTCCTTATTCACTTCCCCTTGACCACCTCTCTGTTCGAAACCAGTAAGCTTAGTAAAGCGTACTCAGCACCTTCCACGTGAACATGGAACTCGTGCTTCGCTCTCCCCATGGGGTTGCTTGCCGTGCACTGGTATGTTCCTTCGTCGGCTGCGGTCACTTGGTCTATCTTCAATATCTTCCCAAAATTTTCTGTTTCTGGTTCATCCTTGGGCAAGTTTCCAGTGACCTTGACCCAGCTTAGATGAGGAGTTGGGCTAATAGCAAAGAAACAAAACAAAACAAAACATATTTTGAGTTGAATTAGTAGGCTGCTGTAAGTGCTTCACGTTAGCAGAGCTGTTGGACTTCATGCACATGGTCTGCAAGGTGAAGTTTTCAGTCTTTTGAGCCTTTTTAAAACACTGGGGCTACCCTAAGGGTTGTGCTACAGACTCCAACTAATCTATCCTGCTCCTTGATTTGAAGGGCCCCTGTGAATAGGTTCTACACAGCCAACACCAGCCCGTGGCATGAGGCTGCATTCCTTGTCCACGTATTGGCATGGACTGCGGGAGGGGGAACGGAGTTCATCTCGTCCTACTCCAAAAGGGCACTTGAGGACAGACAAGGAGGTAAAGACTTCATTACAGTGATGTCACTCGGTGCCCTGCCTGGCTAGAAAGGTGGCCAGCCATCAGAGAGACAGCTGAAAATGCTCCTTACGTTGTTAGAAAGCAAATGGCAGCGACACAGAAATTCGGGACAGACTGTTGTCTGCGCATTCCCAGCTGGGCTTCGCGACCCCGACACCGTACACGATGCACATACACAGTGTCATATCTGCTTACTCTTGTGTCCATCTGTTATTGTGGCAAACTGCCCGGGCACAAGCCACTCAAAGCCCTGGGTACCAAGAAATCCTGGTTTTCCAGGAGCAATGAACACAACCGTGCGAATATCCTATTATTTCCTGCAAGAGCCGTTGTCCCGCTCTTGTACCAAAGTCAGGCTCTGTGTTTCCTTGGTGTGGTATTGGGGCAATGCCCTCCTGACACTGTCGTTACTCAGAATATAAGTCTTCAAAAATGACAGATTGGAAATGTACTTAATTCCTTACTTTGCAGTTGGCTGCCCCTGATCTTAGTTACTTGAAATCTGGCTTAGTCTATCCGCTTCTGTGGTCTGTGGACATTTGGTGGGATGGATTGGCAGAGATATAGGCAAAGCTGATCATTTTTCTCCTGAAAATGGGAATTTTAGCAAACAAAACCAACTTTATTTTGGTCTACATGTTGCGTTTTTGAAGTGTTTCAATGAAAAATATTTGTTTGGTGATCAAAGTAGTACTTGGTCTTCTTTCAAAAGTGACTACTTTTAAAAAAACCCTTTTTGTTTGAAATATGATTTTTTAAAAATGTTTCCTGGAAAACTTAGAGTGAAACAAAATTTTTTTTTTTTCTACTTTTTTTTCCAAATAAACAGAAAGCCTTTTCTGGCTTTCTTTTCTTGTACATGGTATTAATTCTCACACATGAATATTCCTGTTTGTGTATTTCCAAGGTTATTTGCCTATTAAGCGCCATGGAAACACTATAAACTCATAGCTATGGACTAGTGGAGGTTTGCAGGGCTGCGAATTAGGTAGATGGGTAGTGAATTAGACAAGGAGGTGTTGCAACAGGGAACTAAAACTCACTGCAGATGCTTGGAGTGAATCCAGAGGAGACAAGTAACTCACCTTCTCTCAGAAATGGCAACCAACTGCAGAGGCATAATCTTGCCAGCTTAAATGAGCGCTTCCCTTTCAAGCCCAAATGGAAAACCAAAATAACCCTGAACATGTTTGTTCAGGCAGATAAAAAATCCCGATTCTGGAATTTTATAGAGGGGATATAATTGTACAGCCTTTAGTATGAATTATCTATCTGCAAACAACAGGGTGCAGTCACAGATCTGCAGCTCTACCATACAGCATGGGAAGAGGATGATTTAAGTCTCCATTCAACAGAAAGCTCTATCATGAACAAACCAGAAGTGACTGTGCTTTCATTGCGGGTTTAGTGGTTGGAGAGATTTTTGCTTAACCTATTTCTCTGGTGGCACCTCTTCTGGGGCAGACTGTTGCAACTACAAGCACACAGTAAATACTGGAAAACTGGACCGAGAGCAAAGTGGAGCTTATGTCTGTCTGTGTTACGGCAGCAGGAACAAAGTCTGAGAGGGGTATTCACAAGCTCATTATGAGGACTGCACTTCACATTTATTCTGCCATTCCTTTCCCCTACTTACCCTTATTTTGTCCTGTGTTATTTACAATAGGGAACAAAATTGTCCTGATTTCCCACCCCTTTAACCCTTCCCTTTACTTCAAAAATGCTCGGAGCTGCAGCAAAACACTTTGGTGCCTCTGGATACACTCACAAGTTTTCCATCTTCCTTCCTTATATTTTTACAGAGAACATCTCCTCATTGAGATATTCTGCTGTGCTTAGTACAGCCACAACTAGAGCTTGAGCAGTGCTCTGACAGAAATGCTTATAGCGATAACAGGCTTGAGATACCCGTGCAGAACAAAGCACCAGAGGCATGCATAGGAAAGAGCCCACGCAGAAAACATGGGACTAGAACTAAATTTGAAGTTAGCCCTTTCCTGTTAGTTCTAGCAGGGTCAAACCAACACGGCTGACTCCAGCGCACGATATTTTTACGTAGTTGTGGACTTTGTTCCTCGACATGCTGTTATCTATGAGAACACCACGGAAGGAACATCCTTTGTATGGAAATTCCAGATGCTGGCAAAGGGACCACAGAAAGTGGTCAGGTTCACACGCGCTCCTGAGCCAGCATCTCCCACTGCAACTGGGCTAGATGGACTGCCGGCGTAACCCAGCGGGGCTTTTCCTTAATGGATGTCTTCTATTACGTCACGCAAGAACTTTGCTTTTTAAAAACCTGAGATCCGACACCTGGAAAAATGCTGAATAGTTTTTGAGCATTGAACCAAAACTGAATGTGCAAAACTGGAAAAGAAGCATTACAAATTGTGAGCCAAACCACAGAGGCTGAATTCCGATGTTATTTAGTTTCTCGGCATCTCAAATATTGAACTTTTTCATAGTACTACATTTCTTTTAAATAACAGTAAAAAAATAAAAATCAATACTTACCATGACATGATTTTAATGACTTGTTTATAAGCTATAGCAATAACAAATAAAATGATCGTTGCATTCTAGCTCTGTGCTGCTTTACACAGAGTATGCATACTTTAGAAAACCTCTGCAGAGAGGTTCTATTTAAAGGCAGGTAGGTATATTCCTTTGTAGTTGTATAATTCTTAACACAGCTTTTTCTTTGCTCAATTCTATTTCGAAAGGTGATTAAGTTTGTGCAGTATCGTGCATTACTCACAGCCCTTCAGCAATGCATTCGAGTAGCAGGACACCTCCCTTGATGACAGTGACTGATGAGCTACTGCCAGCAGATTCAGGAGGGATCAGCAGTTTGGGTTTTCTTTCCTTGATAAAATTTGCTAAAAAATAAAATAAAATAGCATAAAAGTTAGATATGAAATCTTAGAGCCTTCACTTATCCTTCAATAATGCTACAAACACTACATCCATCAGAAGGTTTTGGTCATTGATTTGTAAATTTTCTTTTTTTTTTATTTATATGGTTTGAGACTAATTCAGGACTCTCCAACCCCTATCATTCTGTGATCGTGTGATTCTGATAACAGTCAGAAGACAGCTACAGCACTAACGACAGGCAGCATTACTGGTGAACCTCCTTTTCCTACAGTTTCCTGTCCTGCTTTCCAAGCACTGGCCCTTTCGATCATACACAGTCTTGGTACACTGATCTTCTCAACTGCTGATCTTCTGGTCCACACCACCTTTCTTAGCACCTTTCTTCTGCATTGACTCCATCATCTTCTAAATCTGAGATGAAAACGCATCTTTCCCGACTTGAATATCCCACAGAATTGTCCTTCTTGCTACAATTATTAAATCTACAGTAATGGAGGTACAATTTGTAAGGAAGACTGTTAAAATAATAAAACAAGATCGACCTGCGTTTGATGTCAACGGACCATTTGTTCCAGCCTGCCAAACAATGGTTTCACGATGAAATACGCACAGAGTTAAATGACTATCCAGTTATCACTATAATAACAATTAGAGCAGTAATGAATAAGTCCCCAAATGGCACTAGTTCTTCAAAAACAGTCAGTTACGGATGATTTGGTAAAAGACCCCATGTATCTCGCTGAACCATTTTCTAATTTTTTTTGCCTCCCCTTGCTTTATATCTCTACAAATCTGTGTCACAAGTGCTCAGAGCTGCAGCAAAACACTTTGGTGCCTCTGGATACACTCACACATTTTCCATCTGCCCTCCACCTCCTGCTGCCGAAGGCAGGCAGTCCCCCTTCCTGAGCAACGACAGGAGTTCAGACGTGTCTCAGAGGGAAAAATTGGTTTTTGAGTGTCTGTCACTCCGCACAAGCCCTCCTTGCTCTGCTCACAATGCTCAGCCTCTACGGGCCAAGGCTTGAGGACTGATCGGTGCTTTGAGTTATCCGTCCCAAAACACTCAACCCCCTTTTCAAAAACCTCAGTGCCCCTCCAGCAAAACGAAGTCTTTCAGGAGTTTCACATTGGGCAATTCAAAAAACACAGATTCTCAAAAGCAATTTAAACAGATGTATCAGAGTCTCAAGCTACATACAAAACCCCAAGACTCATTTTTACATATTTTAAACAAAGTTAACTGGGTGGAGAATTGCAGGAATAGCCACTAGCTGCCTTCTGACATCCTCATTGCCTGCATAAACCTCAGCAGAATATTTTCAGGATATTGCTCCACAAAGAGGGGAACACAAAGCGAGGGAAGACGTGAATGCCCACGATAAGAAGTTCTCCGCTGTAGTGCTTAGCTGTGGTGACTATCAGACAGGGCAACACACGGACAAAGAGAACTACCTCCCGTCTACCCTGAGGTACAGCTGTAGCTGTGGACAGTTAACACAGAGCTCCTAAAGCTCTGTAAATCCATGCCTTAAGCTCACCCTGGAGTAATGCAGCCTCAGGGTGACCCTTTAGACATGAATTCGTGGTTTCAAACCGTGGGTACCTAACGCCAGCAACTTCTTAACTGCCAGAGGAAGATTTGGAGCATCGAGCTCTGGTTCCTGCTCTGGACTGATAACACGAGAAACCCAGGATGTCAGCCTCCTTCCTAACACCACGTTATGAAATGTGAATGTTCTTTTCCTGAGTAAGAAAACTACCTCTTTGTTAAAAACCCTTCAGATTTCTGTCAAAAAGTACAAGATGAGCAAATTGCACTCCATGGACCACTTAAATCCATCCCATCGCAATAGAAAGGCTTTTGTGACTTTTTTTTTTTTTTTTTCTTTTTTTTCCTGAGCAGCAGCTCACATTTCACCTCAGCTGGTAGATTCTCAGTTTAAAGGCTAAATAACAGATGCATTCAACTCACCCTTAGTAACCGCAGCGTTAGGTGAGCCTGAGTCATTAGCATGCTTAACTGAAATAAATAAAAGTGACAACCAAAGACAAACATGCAGAGTTGATATAGAATCAAAAGAAACAATAAATCAACTAAAACAAAAACATGCCCCCTCAATTTCTGCCATAAAAGAAAGAAACAAAGGAAACTATAAAGTAAAGCAACAGATGAACCACAAATTTCTGAAAGTACAAAGAATATTCCTCAAACATAAGTATGCAAAACACTTCATGGGTGATATAATCCTCATTTCATCCTAGCTACCTAGTACAATAAAAAAACAAATCACTAAACCCTAAGTATCCACTAAAAAGAAATTTTATAAAATTTATCCAGTCTCTTTTTTCTTATTACCTAAGTTTTTCTATGTGTTTTTTTAATATATTCACTCGGCAGGGACTTGGCACGGAGCGGAGCGGGACACTCAAGCTGAGTTTACAAAACCCTTTAGGTATATACCTCACTTTTACACCCACACCCGGTCTCGCGGCTTCGATGGCAAGGTGCACACACTGAAGTGTTTCGCTGGGCCACTGCCAGGGCTATCAGCAGCCCCACAGTCAAACCCGACCTCATTTTTCCGTCATCCACGTGTGCACGTGCGTGGGACTGGACTCTATGGAGAGCAACGTTTCATTTTGATATTTTTCTCACAATTATTATCCCAAGATATGGTTTAAGCAAGTATTAAGATATACAAACCCACTGCTAATCCTTTATCTTTTAATCCCAACAAGAAAACTCTCAAAATCATATATTAAATATTAGGCTTTCATTCATGAAGAAAAATCTCCTTGGCTTTCTGGGCCGCATAAGCCCGAAAGGTCAGAAGAATTAGTGAAATAGAAGATTGATATTAAAGGCACAGGCAGCCTCAGTGAGTGGTACAAGTGTTACCAGAAACTGTAACAGCCAAAAGAGAGTCGAGCAAAGCAGGACAGATCTCCAGCCACTATAAGCTGCCTGAGTTCCTCTGGCTTTGGTCGGGTTTTGGCGATTTAATGCAACTGAGAGCGTGCCCTAAAAGGCTGCTTTTTTTTTTTTTTTTGCTTGGATGTTGTCTTCTTTTCCTCTAGCAGTGATAGCTGCACACCCCATGTATTTAGTGGCATTAGGCAGGTGGAACTAGTGGTTTGATAGGGCAGTGGGTGGGTATACACCAAACAAACACCCACGTGTGACGGCAGGACAGCAAACCCCCCAGGCCCCAGTGAGACTCAGGGGCAGGGGCAGTACCTGAAATCATCTTTTGTACAAGACCCTTGGAGAGTACAGGAATACAAAGATGTTAAAACAAATAAATAAATAAAATTTGATGTTCCCTAGACAACATTTCATTAAGGGAATGCAAGATGCCTCCTGTGCCACTACTGATGCCCAAGGTGGCTTGCAAAGACCTGGAAAACACCATCCTTCCCAAGCACCTTGCTGCACCCAGACCAAACCAGGCCTGCACCCAGGCAGGAGGCGGCCACAGAAAGTCCTCAAGACCCAGTGAAGTCCCAGTCGTTGGTGACCTGCTGGACTGCAAGAGAAGCAGACTTCCCTAACGCATCATTAGCTTTCACTGGGGGAGACAGGAGGAAGAACAGGACACTTTGGGGGCCCAGCAGCTGCAAAAAACTTTTATCGGTTGAATTTAGCCCTTAGAGTGAGGTAATAATACAGGAACAAGCAAAGCAGCATGCATTTTCTTGAGAGAATTGCATCAGAGACACAGGGCACATCTGCATTCGCTGATGCCTGGGGAGTTAAAAAAGAGAAAACAACAGAAAACAAGAAACTACTCATCCACAGACTTACAACGGGAAACCTTCAGTGTCATTGGCATTTTCTGTACAATCGTCCTCAGCCTTGGAAATGCTGCAAAGCAGCAATAATCACTTCGACTGTCATTTTCTTCCACATTTGCAAAGTAGAGATCTCCCTTAAGGCTCATGGAGACCCTTTCATCTTGTGGAATGTGCTGCAAATCTAGCAAGAAAAAATAATTATGATATGATAATGATACTGAGCTCTTTCACCAATATGACTACTAATGCTCTCCTGTCATATATTTGCTTCTAGATACAGAACATAACTTTGATGTGAAAGAGGCAGAAGACCCAGCATAACCAATGCGTTATTTACCAATATTCAACATACGATTGATTATTGATAATAAATACTTTTTAATATAATAATCTATTTAAAATATATATAATTATATATATTAAATTAGTTCATAATAAAAAATTACTCAGTACAAAGTTCCTGCTCAGGTGAAAGGAAATTTGCAGCGCCTCTCCCCGATACCAAGGCCTGTAACGATGATATGGAGGTCATCATTTACGGATGTCCTCCACAGCCAGTCTCCCAAGCACTTGCCTCTCCTGTAACTACAGATTACAGCAAGGGAGCGTTGGTATGAACTGAGGTTGCTATACTGTCTTCTTGTTGATCCAGCCAAATCCAGGTCTGTGCTAAATACGTATGTCAGGAGTAGAGAGCTGCCTCACAAGATCAGAGGTTTAACCTGGCACCCTGTCTCTGCAAGTACTCGGTCAGCATCAGAAGCAAACCCTTCTTGTCATGGAGGCAACCTGGCTTACTTTGCTTCCCGAGAGCCAGAAATTCTTGCAGAACACAAATGCTGAAGAATAACGTGACAGAAACCCACAAGGAAATAATTATACATACCTGACAGGTGGGGTTTTTTTCTTAGTATCATAAATCAGCCATTAGTTTATGAAAAGAGGAAAACAGTAATGATAGAAATAATATATTGACAAATTTTATCCTTTCTGCTGTAAATGCAGCAGTCCTCATTACTGGTAGACTGATTTACTGATATGTGAGCTTTCTGATGTCTCATATTTAATAATATGTTGTGTCAATGAACTGTACAATTTAACTTTGTGTTTTTAAAAACTTATCTCCATTCTCCATTTTTCAATTTTGTTTTTCAATATCCCGATCTTTTTCCTATGCACTTGCACAATTACCATTCCCATCAATTATGAATCTGTAATGAAACTGCTCTGGAAGACAAATATTTTGCGTCTCCTCTTATGAATTGTGTAAAAATTGTTTACTTACCAATATTCATCCAATAGATATGCAAAGGCGGGATGCCTTTTGGGGGGTTGCAGTGCAAAATCACAGAATCACCGTGCTCCACATCAAGAGGCTCGATTTTTTCTTTGGGGAATTTTGGTACACCTGTACGGAAGCAAAGAAGTTCCTCTTTTATTGTTATCTTTTGAAATTTTGCCCTTCGCTTCTGCCTTAATATAGTCCTTAATAAAATGTTTACCTTAACGTCATCCTTTGCATTCTCTGCCTTTAGTAACTATCATTACAGAGTACTGATGCATTTGACTAAGAGTAAGAAACCTCTGCTAGCATTCTTCACTCATAAAGTGCAGAGACCACAGTATTGAAAGCCAGGCAACTGACTGGTGGTTGTCTATGATGTCTATGAGCTTTACTTAGGCTTTATTTTAATGCATTTATTTTCAGACACTTTCTATAGCTCCTTTGTTTGTACTGTTTGGAAAGGATAACTCAAAGCCACGCCGCACCAAAGCCTCAGGCTAAGATTGGTGTAAATGACTGTGCACTGACGGATCCCAGGCTGTTCCCTGGAGATCGGGAAACAAACTGGGAGTGTAGTAAGTCTGGGAAGTCTTGGCTAAAAAGCAGTTCCCAAGAAGCCACTGCAAGTTAATGCAGGTGAGGACAGACATCAGGCAGCTATTCCACCTTGTGCCTGGAGCTGTCTCAATTCTCATCCATCGCCAGAATCAGACGAAGCAGAAGTCTGGCTTAAAGATTATATTGCCTCCTCATCCCCTCAGGTGTAAAAGCTCCGCTCTGCAGACCAGCAGACTCTCAGCAAGGTTGTCCTTCAGGATGCAGAGGCAGGCTTTGCACAAAAGAATACACAGGGGTACACAAGGTTGTGCACTATTCGGGCTTAAATATAGGTTAAATAATTAGTGGATCAAGGACTTGTTTAATCACCCAGAGCGTCAGCACTGATGCCAGCAGACTGGTCAAAGCCTGAACAACGCTTGGCCAACCTGGGCATCACGGCCAGTCTCAGCGGCCCAAAACGCAACCGGAGCGCATCCAAGAGGAGGGGAAGCAGAGCTGGGCTGGAGCCCACACCAAACCAAGCAGTGGGAGGCTGCAGCTCAGAGATTACTGCAGAGAAATTAGCCTGCAAAATGTAACCACTCCTTAAACGAATTTTGTCTTCTACTTTCATTTCAGGCAAGTTCAAACTAGCAAAAAGTTTCAGTTTAGGCAACTGCATTAAACCGCAGAATGAAGGGCAATTAAACAGCAAAGGAATGAAAGCATCCTGGCTGTGCAGAGTCAAACTGGCACGGCAAATATCGCCATCCTGGTGTTCAAGTCATGACAGGGAACCCTGATAGCAAATAAACATCAGTGGTCCAGCGGTTCCGCAGAATATCTGCGGTGTCACTGCAGGAGTCAAACTGAAGGAGGAAGGTGGGAAATGCAGGGCCAGGACTCTGAGGAGGCTTTACACCTTGTAGGATTAGTAAGCATAAAAAGAAGCAATCACTATAATGCTGATTGTCAGAATACAGATTGTGCATAGATTTTTATCTCCAGGACGATTATTAATATGTTATAAACTCTTAGGAGAGGCGAAAAGGAGCTAATGAGCATTACCCAGCCTGTAGGTGAAATTTCAGGTAACAAAGGGAACTACATATTCAAATCCAGCATGTTCAATAATCGATAGTCTTCAAGCCCTGGAAAACATATCTGCTGACTGCTGGAGAGGTAGAACGTTTTCTGTAGGAAAAAGCCAATTTCTTGATCTAAAGTTTACTTATGCCCAAAAGCACATCACTCTCAGCAAAGCTTTAAGAAAGCTGAATCAAGTGAAGGATAAGGGATTTCTGACTAAACCAAAGAGACCTGCAAATAGACTAATAGTAAGATCACTCATTCAGGACTTTGGAAACTCTAGATCAAACCCATTTTTTGCCTCATTTGGTACAACTAAATCTGGGTCTGCAATATCCCAGTTGGATGCCATAACCACTGGTCTTCTCAGTCACTTTCTGTAGCCAATAATTACAGAATTATACAAAAATATAGGAAGTCCCACCAGGAGACAGTGAAAAATCTTGGTCTTGGTGTCAGCAGCTGGCAGCGCATTCACCTCCAACGTGTGGCCCAGATGTCTGCTTCTGGACTCCACTGGGGGAAGCAGCAATTTGAACCCAGATATCCTCCACCTTGCACAAGTACTTGAACCACAGGTGGTCATGGCTTCTGGGTTCTTCAATGAAATTTTGTTTCACTTAGTTCACTGTGAACAACATTGAAACACTTTGATTTTTCCCTTCAATGCGTAACTTTGAGCATTCTGAAGCCCCGAAGTTTTGCAAGAGAGGAAAACACAACTTTAATGATAAATTCTTGAGCCAAACCTTCTGACAAGCGTATTTTCTTGCTGAGGTCCCATTGGTCTCAGAGACTAGAAAAATATCTGCTTTTGAATTCTTCATGAGGACATTTATTAAAACTAAGAAGCTGCTACCACATTAGAGTTTGGCTCTTGCACATTAGTCTTCAGTATGTGTACGTAGGCAACTTTTTTCTTTTTTTTTTTTCCAGCGTTCCTCTGTTTTAATTAGTGGATATTCCAGAATCAATCACTACTGATTTGTGGCCGATCACAGAAACTATCACAGCTGAATTAAGCTCGAAAATATCATACAAGATTAATCGTGTCATGAAAGCGTTTAATACTGTATGGAGTTATCAATGCAGCACATGGACACTGTAAAATTTACAACCAATTGATCTCTTCGCAGCGATGCCATTAAAACTGTCATGTCAATCTTTCATGCAATTCCCCACACACAGACATAATGAGAGGGGACAGAGAATCCAACATAGCTCCAAGTGATACCTCTCACATATCCATAACACAGGGGAGAACAACATTATTTAATGACTCTGAGAAAGGCTTGCTGAAGCGCCAGCAGGATGGCTCTCACGACACAGGCAATCAAGTGGGATGTATGAAACAGCCATAAGGAAGATGAAAAACTGCACACCTGACTTCTGTTATGGAGACATCTTCTAAAAGCCCACCGTGACATCTAAAGCTCTCAAAACAGCCTTGGGAAAGGCTTCGCTGCCCAAGTATTATTTCCTGACAAGGCTGTACTATGAATGCTGGACAGCACTCAAACAACCAGAGTCACAGTGCTTTGACAGTGTGTAAACCATCGAAATTAAACATTAACAGTGTCCAGAGTCATTAGTGCAAGGAACCAGGCTCTATTTAATCCCTGGGGTGACTCAAAGTTTAATGCCCGAACTGAACTTGAGATTAGGCTGAAATACCACTGGCAAATTAGGTTGGCTGAGAGAAATTTCAGAAAGGAGGCTGGGTCATTGCCTCTTATCTGTTCAGAAAATGCAGTATCTGAACAAAAAATAAAGAGAAGGGAGACCAATACAATGCAATATAAAATCTAATTTTGAGTTTAGCAGTATAGATTCAGAAATACAGCAACCAGTAAATACTCCAGTCCCCAGCAGGATTACTTCAGATTTACTCAGCTACCTATTAGCACACCCTCCTACAGATTAGTTTCTGTCCTACTGCTGACTACAGTGACTTCACTCCAACCATAACTGTATTCAATATGGCAATTTATACCAGTTTATATGAGAATGCAGCCCATTCAATCTGATTTTTTTCATGTTTCTGGGTAAAGTGTTGAGAATGGAAGGGAAAGAGTTTCTCCAGGTAACCGTAGAAGTCCTTGAGATCCCCGTGTCTGGTTTCTACCAGTATCTGGTGTAAAATGGGAGTCAACTCATCACGGTAAATCAGCAATTAGCAAATATTTCGGGAAACTATTGTAGAAAAACATCACTATACACCAGGTCTATTTTTATAACCTTTTCTGTGGATGCTGCTGGAGATGTGTCTTGCACTAGATGGATGCTGAACCTGACCCATCATGGATACTCTTAAGTTCTTCAATGCAAGTAGATCCTTAAAGGCTGTAACAGTGAGGGCAAGTGGAAGCAGTCAAGAAATTTCTATAACATGGAAATTCCCATCTCCTCAAACACTTTAGTTAGTATCTGACTGTTTTGTTATACAGATCTGTATCTTGTGCAGTGAACAGCCCAACACATCAAAGAATCTTAAATGTGACTTACAGTCACCCATCACAAGCTGTACTGAATGCAGCTTGGGCAGCTTCCAGTGCTCACTTCAGTGCATCAATTGATATTCTGATCCATACAGTATAAGCAGTAGTTAAATCTGTAATTTTCGTTGCAGCCTTTGAACTGTTTATGAGATATGATCCTGCTTGTTTATGGATTTTTTTTAATTGCTGCATTAAATTGAAAAAGTTAGGAAAGTCTGGCTGCCAGGAAGACCGTGGCTGTCGGTGACTCACTCTCAAAGAAGCTTTTATGGTGGAATCAGTGATGGTCTTTTTTTTCTGTGCAATTCTCTCTCTACAGGCCTTTCCAAAACAGTGGTCACTGGCAACAGAGGAGTTGTCAAAGGTATAGGACACTAGTTTAGGAGGCAAGAGGTTAAAATTTTATTCCCATCGTCTGCAAAGTCTCATTTCTCTTCCATAAATGCAATACTGAATGCCCTCACAAAGCGCGTTACTGAGACCTCCTATTTTAGTATTGCCTCAGTACCTTTTAAAGATGCCACAATATTCACATCTGTTTTTTTGAATATTAACACAGGTTTTGCTTTCTTTGGGAATTCTAGAACTAACATCATTGGCATAGCACAGCCTGCCACTGGGCAATTTTATGTTTAGGCTGTGTTTCCAGCCTCAGATCTTCGGTCTTTTGGAGCAGCAGCTTTAGAAATACTGAGCATAAATCTTAATGCAGTCTATCGTGAAAAGTCTTTTACACTACAGTTAATTAAAGAAGTTTAAACAGTGCTGCTTCTCTTTCTTCTGGCACTGGGCCTCCTCAGCAATTCAAGCAACAGATTCCCCAAATACAGGAGGAGGGTAGCTGAAGTCTGTGTTCTCACCATTTAAATTCATTTTCGTGCTGCGTGTATCTTGTAACAATCTGGACTTTGTAAACGATGCAAACATATAGAGATCCTCAGACCCCATTCTTCCCCACTCTCCTTCATGTCATCAGATATAGGGGAGGTGTGGTATTTTCATTATGTAGGTGAGATTTAATGATCATTTCTGCTGACATTTCTATTGTTTTCCTGGAATGACTACTGTGAGTAAACAACCTTTTGTTCTCCTTTTCAGCAGCAGCCTTACAGACCCAGTATTCTGCTTCTGCAGTGTAAACGTAATTTATGAAAAAAAAAAAAACCCTCATCTAGTCTGACTTGCTGGGGTTTTCTTCCCTTCATTGGCATACCGACTTGCCAAGAAGCTTACATTTTCCTTGAATACAGCTGGCAAAGCACTGCCACCTCTGCATCATTATCATGAATGCATGTAGTGATCTCACATGTACCATTCTCTGCTTCAAAACTTGTGGGTGAATAGAGGTAATTTATCCCAAACTCTTCTGTGTCAGTGATTGCCTGATTTACAGTGGATCTGTACACCAGCAGCTCTCTTTCACTTGAGCGCAGTTGTAGACTATCCAGCACTTTAGAAAATCAAAGGTGCCTTCTATTACTCTCTGAATCCTGATTTAATTTGCAGCATCTACATTTCACCATTGAAAAAAAAAAAAAAGAATTGATGGTAGAATATGAATAAAAGTAAATGTGCCTTAAAAGCTGTGGGAGTCGGGTAAATCCCTCTCATACATTATCTGTACCATTTATTTATTTTCTGGAATTAGGACTTTGCTGATATTGGTTCTAAAGTTCCTCTCGCATTTGACAACCACCATGTTTGTAACTTCTCAATTAGTTTGTTGCTAACTACCCCCAGTATATTTAATATCTACTCAAGCTAGTATAGACAATTTTTCATTAAAAGCAAAAACTATTTTCTCTGAGTACAGATTCAATAATCCCAGACACAGACATCAACTCGTACTTGTTTTCTATTTTTAAGCACCTTTTTTAGTTCAGTAGGAATGTGGTATCGGAATATTCTGCTGCTGGAGGTGACATACCTTCACTGACACATGACGCTGAGGTCTTGAACTCCTCTGAAAATTAATGAGTCTGAGACACCTTGCTTAAGAGAAGTTGTATTAACCCCACTGCCCTGGCCAGACTCCAATGTGAATAATTGTGTCCTGTCTAAAAGCTCTGAGTAACTGCACCACTCTCCTGTTCCTGCCTGAAACCCCAGTTGACATCAGCTGCACTGTCCTACCTGTGGAGCCAACTTCCATCATTAGTTAAATCAACTGCAGCTCACTGTCCCAAAACCTTGTGCCGTTCTCCTCTACTCAGGAATGCTGTTCCCTTAAAGCAAGCTGGCAGAGACTAAACCATACAGCAATACATGTCATTATTTCTACCTTTCATGAACAGATAATAGCTTTCAATAACCGTACTGCCGTTAAGATAACTAGTCTGCCATCTTCTCCGCTAATTGTTTTATCCCCCCAAATACTTAATTTCTGTATTTTCGTGATTTGCTAGCATCAGCTCATGAACAAACCGTTTCAGCCCAGATTAGGTAGAGAATTTAGCAGACTGCCACTCTCATCAATATGTACGATTTCTTCTTTATAGAAAGAGAAAAGTATTAGAAGTGGAAACATCTAAGTAAATACAAACCAGAAAAGAATTCTTAATGGGTTTCATGGCAAAGGCAAAGCAAGTGCTTTATAAAGGCATTTAAATAGTCAAGGCAAAGGAAATAATAACTTTCTGGCATTGAACATTGAGCTCTCCTGAGATGACTATTAAAAAGTTGATACCAATTTACCCATTAACTCACCCTCCAGAGGCAAAGTGGAGTAGACTATACTCAGAACGCGAAAGTAGGTAACAAATGTTTTCCAAATTAATATATTCAGCAAAACATACACCTAATCTACCTAGTTGCATTTGTATTAAAGTTGGTGCAGAATGTCAGTATCAGCACTTGGAAACCTGTAAGGAATTGATAATCCAGTGGTATTGTCTGAAATCCTGCATTCAGGTTTCATTTCTGTCCTCAAAACCAGGAATGAAATAAAATCATTCCAGGGAGCACAGAGTTTTTCCTTCCCATATTCACTGAAAAAGAAACACCGAAAGCTTTATCGTACACCACTTCAGTAACTATTTCTTTCTCATTTAATTTGAGGAAACACAGTTTTTGTCTTAAAAAGAAGCAAACCAAAAGCAATGTAAAAGCCCTTACTTGGAACAATTAGCTCAATTTCTTCTGACATGGCGGTTCCCAGCACATTGGATGCAAAGCAGCGATATTTCCCTTGAAAATTGGTGATGATTCCACGGTTTTGAATCACAAATGTTCCCGAGTTGTTAGATGCAACTATCCTCGGGTCAGATAATAAATCGAATGGTTTTCCATCCTTAGTCCAGTTAAAGCTGAAAAATAATACAAGTGTCGCAAAGGACAGGGCACAGAACAGAGAGCACTATGGTACCAAACCAGTGGTAAATATGGGTCCAATAGTGTACTATTAAAAAGAAAAAGTTACTGTAAGAGGAGAGATTTGAATGGTAAAACGACCACTGTGCTACTATCACTTGTGTTAGCTATTGGGCATGTCTCTGCTACCAGACACTTTACTTCTGGATAACTGATTGTGACACGAAATAAGAATATAAAGCTTAAGGCAAGGACAATAAATGGGAGAGATCATCTGTGAAGGCAAGAACCACACAGTGAAAGGATCTCGAGGTTTGCAAAAAAGCTGTGTCCGTAGGAGTTGGTACTTTTGACTGACAAGGATTGACAGGAGCTGTTCTCACCATCTAGAGGAGATACCACGGTTGAACCCAGCAGAAACAGAGATGACTCGACTGAGTTTCTCCTGGTCTCGACACAGAGTCACTCGTAGTTTTGATGCTGCTGGGGTGTGATTTTGACGAATGCTGAAGTTTTGGTCACAGTTTATGTATCTGGAAGTCTCAGATGGATTGAAATTGGGCTAAACTGATTCAAAATCAGAGACAGTTGGAAGTTACAGTATAACACGCATTTAGTGGAAGGTGCACCTTTTTCAATATTTTGCCATGTTTTGAGAGAATAAATTAACGTCAACAGAAATTTATGTTTTGGCACTTCATTACTATTGGCAATACTCCCTTGCTACAGTACGGAGGGGAATATGGGTTCCTATTGCCTAACCATCACATACATTTAAATACACCAGAAAACTTCTCATTGATTTGCTAACAAACAGGGAAACAAAAGAAATTTGTTACCATGCCACGAGTCTCCAGTCAGAGCTCAATTAAATATTATCAAGTCATTTTGATATAAAAATTGCCTTTTCAAGGCAAGTTTACATTATGTTGCAGAGAAAGAAGAACGGAAGGATTAAAGAGTAAAAATTACATGCGAACCAGCTATTAATTTAGCCTGTACACATCCAGGGGTGATGGAGGAGTTTTTGCTCTATTACTATATTTTTGTTAATCACATTTTCATTAAAAATCCTTTTCCTTTTTACACTGGTTTAAAATAAATAAATCTTATCTTTGGATATTTATTTGAATAACTCCTTATGTGTGTATTTGTAACATCACCGTGGCCGTGATGATGTTAGGTACAGACAAGGTATCTGATAAAATGCAAATGTGATCTCTGAATACACAGTTTAATGTGCTCGGTATTTTTAAGGTTGCTGTTGGAAGAGGCAGGACAACAGCTGGGACCCTTTGATTTCCATTACACACCTCCTATCTTTTGCAGCACAGCCCAGACAAGGTCTTTTAAATCACGGGGTGAACTTGGCAGATGTGAGAGAAATGAAACACCTCCCAGCAAGGAAAAGGCGTGTTAGTATCTGTTCAAACAGCGAGTGGAAGTGAATGGCCTAAATGGAAACCCAAGCCTTACCCTCACCTTGCGATGACGAGGAGGTCACCGTACACCCGCTGTTCCTCCCCTCCTCAAACCCAGAACCATGTCTGGCAAAGGCTGAAAGCAAACTCAAGTTCTGCTTGCTTCTGCAGGCGAAAGGGGTACTCACGTGGGCTGGGGGTTTCCTCTAGCTTCGCATTTAATGGTGAAGTCCTCATCAAAAGGGTAGGCCACCTGGGTGTGGGACTGCTCCGTGATCGTTGGAAGCTGCGCAACTGAACACAAAGGGGTACCGGGTTAAAACGCCATTCGGTCAAACCTGTGCTCCGCTCGGGCCCTTCCTTCGAAAGGGACAATGCCAGGATGCCATTACTCCTGCAAAGAGCGAGGCTTGCCTTAAAAAGAAAGGGTGAGGACCGTCACCTTCCTGGCATCAACAATACTCTCTGCTCCCCAAATTGGACACTGCGATTGCCTCAGCAGCCAGAGGAAGGCTTGGCAGCCCTGGCTGAGCTCGGCCGGCCGCTCGTGGGCATCACCTGCCACGCTTCCGTGTATGACCAACCCATCCAAGGAAGGGGAGCGCTGAGCCCACGACAAAGTTAAATCCAGAGCATGGGTGTGTGGACTGGTCAATTTAGTGACGTCCATAACTGGCTTTTTAATCCGCAGATACACACAGAGACAGCAAACTGCTATCTCCACCCTGGATAAAATTGCCAGGAAATCCATGAACTGCAAAGATGACTTAACGCCTACCCTCAGGGTACAGCAGAGGAAGAGCCATTACCAGTGTCAGTCATGCAATGATGTTTCACTAACTTTTTTTTTTTTTTTTCTGAAGGAATTAAACGTTGTGAATGCCTGTGTAACAGAGCCGCACGAGGGAGAATGCTCCCCACAGCAGAGCTGGGAATAATAGGATCATCACAGTGTTATAAACAGCCAGGAAGAAAATTAACATGCTCTTTAGTTTCTCTTTTATGTCCAGGAAGCTCAAAGCCGGAGCAAAATGTGGTGTCTTGCCTTACCACGTGGTCTCAAAGCCAAATGCCTCCAAGCCCACCAGCTTCACTGATCAGACATAATTCCTTTTTATTAAAATATAAAATGCTCCATTAAAGTAAATTAAGGCCTAGATGGTTCCCTTGTGTAGGTACTTAAAGGCAATGGATGCCCAGGCAGTTTGTCCTGCACTTTGCAGTCACAGCTCCACTTTTGCTTTAAACCCAAGGAGCCACTGCGGTGCCTTCCTCCAAAACAACCTTCTACTTCCAAATGTTGTTAAACATGTTTGGATAGCTTTAGAAAAACATCCTATAAACCTGCTTGATTGTCTTCTCCTTTGCAACCAGGGCTACTGGCAGACTCCAGAGTGCAAACAGCTCATAGCAGGTCCGCTTGATGCCCTGAAACTGGCCTGTGTCCTACTCTGAGGCTGCAGCACCCAGCACCTTGCAAAGAGCCTACGTTTCTTTTTCCTTAGGTTTATTTCTTTATTTTTTTCCCCAGTATAATTCGTAAAACCCAATATTGTTGAGCTTTGCTTTGTTGTGAGGTTTTTTCCCCCACCAAAAAAGCGCAAACTGCAGTTTGCAGCCCTCCTGGCCCATTTATGTTTGAAAAACACAAAGCTTGGGAGGTCTGGGCTGCACTCCAGGCAGTGGGGTCCGCTGGCTTTCATTGGATTGTCCCCTATGAGCCTCATCCCATAATTTACACGCGTCCTGAAACCACACCAACCGTGTAAAACAGGCAGTTTGAATGCATCACAGCCCGAGAGGGATAAAGGAGGTGCTCCCTAGGGCAGCATGCAAGGCACAGGAGATACTTCTCTGAGGACAAATATACGCCCCAAGACATACACCTGCTCCTTTTTCAGACTGAAATGGCAGGGTGCAAGACAAGTAAGTATGGGTATATGTGCATCAAACAAGCTTCAGGGAGATTCAGCACCAAAATGAGGAATTTATGTGAAGGACAAAACCAAACCCTCGGAGCTAGGCAGTGTGTTGGATCGCAAACACCAGATAATATGTTCTTAGACAAGTTTACTGCTACATTTAAACAGGTCCAAACAAACTAGCTTACATTTTTATTGCATCTGAATTTCCCAAAGGCCATGTTCTGGCAGAATTAAATTCAAAATGGAACAACTGCAAAGCAGGATTTAATATTTTCTTTCTTTGGGGAAAGGTTTAAAAAAGAAAAAGGGATACCAAAACAGCAAAGTGTTCAGTAAATAGCTACAACTCACCTGATAATGGTATTTCAATAGCTGCTGCCAAACTCAATACAAAGAAAAACAGGCATATGGTGATCCCTTTTGAGCTTAATAGCATCTCCATCACTCTTCTGTAAACAAGGAGTCCAAACAGAGTAAGAGGTACCTTATGCGGAGTCCAAACAGAGTAAGCGATACCTTATGCTTCCTCTCACTGTCACTTCAAATCAGATGTAAGCACGTGAAGTCGAAAGTCTAGCGAGGAGAAGAGACAGCCATATTAGCTTGCAATATTAACTTCGCTCCAACAAGGCTGCTAAATTAAAGCAGTGCTTCAGGATTTGCTGCTAAACTGCAGATTGCGCTAAGTGGCACAATTTCCTCCCCTTTCTCCCTGGTTTCGGGAAGGTCCTCTATTAAATTTCTAACAAAAAAATACATGCACAAAAGTACAAATCCATTATAGCACAAAAGGAGAATTATTTTTTTGCTTTGCAATTAAAAGTAGGGATGGTTTAAAATATGGTATATTTGTAATCATTCCAGTTCATAAATTTTTCTGATGAGTTGTGTAAGTTGGAGCAATGTAACAGATCTAATGAGAGAAATTTGGTACACTAATGACCTTGATCATAAATCTTGTATGTCTTTTATCTTTCATTTATGTTTAAAAAAGGACACAATCTAGTTTAGTTCATTAATAAGGACCAGAACATGAAACCTTTGCTTTTCCTCAATAATCCCAGAACTACCGTACGTAGGTTTTACACAATCCGTTATATATCCTTCGGTTCTGCGCTACAAGGCAAAAATGTCAGGCAGCTGCCAAAACGAGACATATCCTGCTCTAATGAGCATTTAAGTGTAATTCACAGGGGAGTAAAGGTGAGGGAATTCTACAAATGTGGATGTTCGGAGGATTTCAGTCATCAGCATCATCCACAGTATCTCCGTGAAATACCAACCAGTGTAAGATATGTCTTGTACCTGTGTATCTTCTAGCACATAGCACTTACGGGACAGCCGTCTCAAGAGAATTTAGACCTCAGTTGTAAAGACAACTTTGCAAGAGCGATTTTCCAGACAAGGCTACTGCGCTGGAGGTCAGGAATGACCTGCTGGCAGCCCAGCAGCCCCGCACGGCACAGCAAGCTCCGATTCGAGCCCCTGAGTTCGCAAGCAGAGCCGTACGACCGTGGCAATACACTTCCAGACTAAGCTTGGCTCACACACAGCGCTTGTATCTTTGCACACACCACCCGGTTAATCCATGGATCAGAAAAGCAATCCCGGGATCACAGAGAGCAGTTGGCATAGGGAGGGGGGCAGGCAGGAGGTGGGACCCAGGCAGCGTGCTGGGGATGCTCGTCCTTGCCTAGCACAGCTGGCTGCAGCTGGACCCGAGCCATGCAGCCAGCACACTCTGCTCCATGGTGGTTTATTCCTGATGGTTGGTTTGCTGGACCCCTCCAAAACCCCGGCATGAAGCAGAGATTTCCCTTTTATCCAGCACTCACTCATTCGCATCAGGTCTCGGAGATGAGGATGCTGTGGCCCTTTCTCCAGAGGCATTAGCAGGATAATTTCTGTTCACTAGGTCATCAGTTCATGAAAACTTCCTGGGAGTTAATGTCTTTGAGACCAAAATCCCTGGGTGAAGATTGAAATTGGCCAACGAGGGGACAAGAGACAGACACTATAATCACATAAGCCTCATTTCTTTAGAAATGAGGCTAAAAAGCAGATGTCTTATAAGTACCTTAGGCACCGAGCGTTCACTGATGGAAGAAGCTGACTAATCTGCTTAGTGCCTCACTCCGCAGAGAGGGACGGTGCAGGCGGGCACCAGAGGGGATGGGGACCTGCTGGTTGAGCTCCCACCCCCAGGCTGTGTCTGGGTGCAAACCAGGCAGGATCAGGCAATATCAGTAAGTTCTGCTTTGTGGCAGTTGGCATTTCCCTCAGTTTGATTTCTCCTAGCTCCGACTTGTGAGCAACAGACATTTCCAAACCTCAGACTAATAAAATCCGGGGTGTGTCACAGCGTGGGGGGGGGTACACACAAGGCACAGCAGCCCCAGCCAGCAGCTACCTGATGGCTGCACAACTTCTGTCACTGCAGGACCCGGCGCTCCCACCCTGCCTCACCTGGTCCTGGGGTAGTTCCAGATCTGTGTCATCAGTGGTAAAACAGAAGCCCTGACAGCAAACCCTCTAGCCACCCAATTGCAATTTAGGTTCATCAAAATCTGACCAGTGCTGCTGCTTGCAGGTGGTACACTAGTGGTAGCGAAGCCCTCTTCTCCCCCGTCTGCTGACAGCTCTGGGGACCAGAGCAGCCCGTGTGAGGATGCCAACTGGAGGAAGGGGAGCTACGATTACAGGAGGTGTGCAGCTTGCTGATGTTGCAGATTGAGGAGCAGGAAGTTTCTTTTTATATGAATGTTACAAAGCATTGTATAGATTTACGTTAAATTCAAGAAAAAAAAACAGGTAAGCAGCTTGTTTCCTTAACCAAGCCTATTAGCTCATACTTTCTTTTCTTTTTTTTTTTTTTTTTAATAAATGCCAGAAAGCAAAGGAGAAATGTACTAAACGAAAAGGATACCCTTTATCATGTGGTATGGCACGACTTGCCTCTGCAGGCTGCTGTAATTAGTCGGTCTGTCTAGCGCCTCGCTCTTTTTCCCTGTGTTGAATACTAATGCAGGGGGGCCGACAGCACCAGCATTTGGAAGCAGCACTTGGGGACCAGCAGCGCTGGACTTGTGCACAGCAATCGAATACTTCCAAAGGCCACTTGGAAATCTCCCTGCAGCTGCCTTTAACCTCTGCCGTCTTATTCCACGGCTGTTTCCACAAAGTACAGTCCCGGGGTGACACGGATTAAGCAACGGTATTTTTGCGGAGGTAGTTACCTAGCGATAACTATCCAGGAAGATAAGCCTCCTGTTTGCCTGTTATAGATATTATCCCTAAAGGAGCAGCAGAGGCGTTATCCTGGCTGTGCTGGTTGCGACAGCAGCGATTATGGAAGGCTCACACTTAATGCCCTCTCCCGACATGCCCCGCTCAACCAGTCGCTCTTCAGCGCCCCAGCGATGGTCCTCAGCAGACGGACAGGTGAGACATACATCCTCCCCGCAAGGAGACCTGTGTCAAGCGATTCACCTTATTTAAGGTGATGTATAGGCAGGGCTGCCAAGTGTTAGGTGTTCAGCATGGCTGTCGTGAGTTCGGCTCTCCTAACGAGCCTCGGGCCCACAGCTCAGCTGAAACTGCAGATTAAACCACCAAACTTCCCTCTCATCTCCAGCACCCAAACAACCCCAAGCCTCTTCCCGAATGAGCAATAGCAGACATCCTCCAGACACCCCATCCATCCCAGCCTTAAACGCAGCCAGGTACCCAAACTCCAGGCAGCACAGCTTTTCACTCCTACGATGATTAAACTCCAACCCAAAATTTCTCACCTTGTGCCCGTTCCAAGCAAATTAACAATTCAGCTGCTTAAGTAATTTGGAGAAATAAGTGACGTGGCTGCGCGAGCACTTGGCAGCTACGAGCAGGTTTCTGTCTCACTGGTGCCAAAGCACAACGCTCTCCTGGGGTCTACTAAGTGCCAGAAAGCAACTTGCAAAATCTTGACCTTGGTAAAAACATCAGCCCTGCTCTCCGAGCCAGCGTTCTGGATCAGGCCCAGAGCTTGCTGTGGGTCCCTGCTTTTTCCCCAGGAACCCCACATTCTCCTTTGTTCTCCCAAGGAGTCGGTCGCAGCATCCCTTGCATGGGGAGGAGGGCAAAAGATTACCAAAGAGAACCTTTCCTCAGTGCAATGAATGAACACGTATTGCTACAACAAATGTTACATTTACAGTCCCTCCTCTTCCTTTTTCTTTTCTCCCTCCTCCCTCCATTTCTATCTTTACGTTTGCTTTTCTCCGCCTCAGGCTTAAGTCGAGTAATTTGAATTCACTGCAAATACTTATCTGTAGTTCCTTACCTGCAATTCATTATTTACTGTGCTGTTCAGTTAATAGTAAATACTGATTGCTCTAAGGACAGCTCATTTGTTTGTTTAATGAGCTGCCTTTAACTTACAGTGAGCAAATCTTTCAAAATATCAGTATTTCTAAGGAGCGATGCAGTTCCAGATTCTTTTATTGTATACCATTGCTTCCAGAAGCATGTAATAAAAATATTGGACAACGAAACAAGAAAAAAAATTAAATTTTCATTTATCTCATCAACCTAGTGAACAATTTTCCCTGCATGTAATTACTACATTAAAATTGCTCATAAATAGTAGCAGGATGACAGCCAAAACTCCCAGATTAGTGGTCTACTGCTTCCAAGAGAAATTATATTGCACTACTAAATATGGCATCAATCTCAGCTACTTGGTTCCCTCTTAAAATACGTAAGATTTCATCTTTGTATAAGTCCTGTACAGCACAAATATTCATGAAAGTACTGGATTCCCACCGCTTAATACTGGTACATTTCTGGGCTGACCATTTCATTAGCTAGAATCAGATTTAATTTCTCAGTGACATACAGGTTACAGGATTGTTAAACAAAAGCCATTGGTAATTAGAAATTACCACCTTCAGTGTGGCCCTAGTTAGAGAGTAACAGAACAAAACCCTGGAAAAAAAATTGCTTCCTAGTATGTAAAATAAAATTTTGGTTGTTTACTTATACCAGATGTTGCACCAGTGCTCCAGAAGCGATGCCTCCACCTCCACCCCTGCACATCACAGCCCCAGGTCAGCTCGGACCCGGCGGCTGGGGTGGCGGCTCCCACCCACATACCGCTCTGAAGGCAAGCTTCCTGAAGCCCTATCACCTTTGAAGGCCTCTTTGGTGGTACGAACCTCCGAGAAGATGAGACTCAATCAAAGATCACAGTGAGCAACCTCGCCGCTGAGGAATTTGAGAGCAGAGGGCAGCAGGGATGCTCCACCTGCCTGTTTCCACCCTCGCTGCTCCGAGCTGCACACCCTGGTTCAGGGGACGCTGCAGGTGACGCCTGTAACGGCAAGGTCTTCAACTCAGAAAGTGCTCACCTCCACCCCAGTGAGCCTCCGTGCCCATTTCTCCCCTCCACTGCACAGCAAACGGGTGACAAAAAACTTATGAGGCAATAATGCCTTCAGTGTGGGACCAAGTGGTCCCACAGCAGCTCCCAGAACAGGGGCCATGGTCCCCTGGGACACAGGCTGAGCCCCAAGGTGCACACAGGGTGAATAACCTCTGCGCTCTCCCGTGCCACAAGTAAGAATATCTCCCTGCTTCACTCATTAGCTAGGAAAGGTTGAGATGTATGCGAGTGAAACCTTCAATGTGATGCTGCAGCAACAGGATTTATGCAGCTATAGGGGTTTTGTGGGGTTTTTTGTTTGTTTTTCCCCCTCCTGCCCCCCCCCCCCCCCAAAAAACACCCCCACATTGCAGAGTCACTCACGTGTTTGGAAAAGATGAGAAGGAATATTCATAAAGACCCACTGTTCTACTGCAGGTGTCAATGTTGTACATAGTTTTTCCCCTAAAAGCTTTTGACACCCCAGTTGTTAGTACCGGGGAGAAGATAACCTTCACTTGACTCCGTCCCAATCACCTATTTTTGGATGTTGGCAGTTCTCAGAAAAGCAGCCCATGATGCATACGCTGGAGGTGATTAAAATAATCACCCAAATCAGAAAGATGTTCTTCCTTCCGTGGTTAAATATTTCCGAAATAAACTAGACTGCAGCACATAGGCACGAAGAATTTTTTTTTTAGATTCAAGTCCACTCTCAGGAGGTTTAGTGAGAAAAGTCTATGCATTATTTATCTTGCCAAGGCCGTTATAAACACTATTGGACAGCACACGTAAAGTGAAAGTTTTCAGTGCAGCTAAACTTCAACACTATTCACAAAATTTATGTGTTTCAAATATGACTGCAACTATTATGTCCGCCCAATTTTGTAATCCACCAGTCTTTCAGTTTCTCAAACCACAAGCAAAACTCTAAAAGTGTGATAGAACGAATATAAATAATAAAGAAATGTGTACACAAGCCTATGAAACGTTTTACTGCAGCCCAAACAGCAGTGAAGCATTCAATTCAATAATCAGTGTAAGTATTGGAATTAATTTCCCTGGGACAAGGTTTTAAGAAATAAGTGGGGAGTTTGGGAGCCCAGCTTGTCAGGTCCTGGTTTTCCAGAAGGGAAGTCAAACGTCGGTCGGGCAGGGCATATCCCTAGCCGGGCAGACACAGCAGGGTGACGGCTGGTGCCTGGCCCCGAGCCCACAGTCTGCTATCACCCAGCGGTGACCAACCTCTCAGGCTGATGGTGCTGATCATGTGGAAACTCAATTTACGCAGTTTCTGTCTGAAATGTACCCTGAGCTGAGTGGAAGCTGAACAGTTGTACAAGCCTCTTCCCTTCCAAATGCCCAACCCTGGGAGAAGGCAGCCGGCACCAGCTACCCAGATTTGCAAATACTCCCTATCTACTCCCAGCTGTTCCCAACAAAATCCTAAAATGCAATTCGCCTTAAGTCTCAGTAGATTGCACCCTGTGCTCTCAAACCATGTAAAAGCTAGCTATAAATGGTTAATGACTTCTCTTGGTCATCA
Source organism: Leptosomus discolor (assembly GCF_034619465.1). Lineage (NCBI taxonomy): Eukaryota > Metazoa > Chordata > Aves > Leptosomiformes > Leptosomidae > Leptosomus > Leptosomus discolor. Next base: position 3,787,193 of record NC_141399.1, read on the forward strand.
CTCTGTCCGTATAATGGCACAGCACCTGACAGACTTGATTTAATTTGTTTCATACATCTAGTAGCTGAAGCACTGTACCACTAAATCACGGAGTACAAGGACCGTATTTCTCAAAGCCTTGCATGTCTGTTACGCACGCACAACGACTGAAAACTAAAGAAATGTGGTTTCTAAGTGGTACAAATGATCTGCTCGTCGGTAGCCGCCTGCTGACATTTGCCAATGTGAGCCTTCTTCCCAGGATCTAGAGGTGCCTGCTGCCAAGGAGCGTGAGGTCTTTAGGTTTTCCTGAAAAAAGAAAAACGGATTCCCCTATTCTCATTTCACCAATATGATTCATACATACTAGACTATCTGAATATTTTTTTCTTTTTTTTTAAATTTTATTTTTATTGACACCTCCCAACGTGCTCCGCTGGATGGCTCCTTTCAAATCAGCAAGAATTTGTTTTTTAAAAACATTGTGGAATTGAGCAATGTTTCTGGCAATACATGATATGTAAACTTAATAGATAATTTGTCAGTACCCATTTTGGTCTATCTGCTCAACCCATCTGGTGGTAACTGGACTTGACTTAGCCCAGCAGAGGAGCATTTCTAAACTTTAAGTCAATTGGTCTTGACTAAAACTCCCCACATTCGTATTGGCTTCCTGTGCAAATGTGACGGAGCAAGCTTAAGACCTGGAACATTTGACAAAACCACCAGCTTCACGGAAATGACACAACTGCTGAAAACACTTTGCAGTTGTGCATATTTATAATGGAAATCTACTCAAAAAGCAGCAGCCCTGCAGAGACGGTCAGGAGACCAGGCTGGCCAGTCCCAACAGATCAGCTCTGCTGTAAGCTCAAAATGCCTCCGAGCAGCACTTGTAATAAAGACTCAAAAGAAAACCCAGCGTGGAAATCAATACCTGGTTTAGCTTTTTCATAACCGAAGAAATAAATGTTAACTGTGAGCTGTACATTGTTTATGATGAATACGTCGTTAAACTTTAGTTATAACGTTATTGACACAGCGCTTACAAGTAAATTGAGATAACCACTGATGTGGTTATTCCTACCATTAGGAGCACATAAACCTGATACCCTGCAGCCAAATTCCACTGTTATGGATGTTCTTAAATATGTGAATAAATACAACCATCTGTATTGATTTGAAGAGAACAACAGAGCTTGACAACAAGCTGGACACCAGGTCACACCGAAGTCGCTCTGGCTCAGCCCTCCTGCCGGGGCAGGCACAGGTAAGCAGCAGAGGGAGTGCAGGAGGATCCTGCAGTCTTTCCTTGAGTGGAAACGCATCCATATCTTTGCATTCATCTTCTCCTGGCCTTCTTTCAGTTCTACTGTGGCAGCAATCTGTCTTTCAAAGAAAATCTGGATTTAAGAAAGGGTACTTGAGCTGTATATACCACGTCCTGCACCCTAAACCGCTTGTATAAGTGTTCTGCAGACTTCTGAGAAATCTACAACTATTTAATTGGCAAGTTGATAAGGTATCTAAAGTTCAACCTGAACTAAAAGTACCATGATGAAATTTTAGATTATATTTCTGCATTGCAGTATAAAGTGCACTTTGCATAATGCTTGTGCAAGCCAGCATAAAATACGGTCCTTGGCTTTATGTGTACGCACATTTACAGATATAAGAGCAGTTTAATCCCCCCACGTGTATCTGTTGTATCTCCTTTTCTTAAAGGTATGGCCATACATTCATTCATTTTTTGTTAAACAATGAAATCAGAGGAAATATTCCAGCACGAGGAGATAACGCTGTAGCAGAGGAATGTTGTGAGCATGGCTTTTTCGCAGACCTACAGGCACACAATGACAATCGCTCCCCCTCGCTGGTAACAAAACAGCACAGGTTTGAGCTTTGCAGATACATCTGAAAGCACACCAGCCGGTTCAAAATTGGACTATTGTCTGAGGCTTTTGCCATTATACATTTCCTTGAGATATTACATCCCCTAAACGAGCTTACCACGTTTCTGGCCGAAACTAGTTTTATATTAATTGAAATTCTCATCAGCGATTAGCATTTCAGCTCATAGGTCAAGCACAAAATATAAAACAAAGTACAGTAGCGACTGGGCTGGGTGGCTGGGAATGACGGCGTGTCAGCCAGGCACAAAGGAAATAAAAGCAGGTTGCAGTTTGTTTTCAGACGAGACCGCTAATGACAGCCTCCTTCAACAGAGGCAATTCAAATTCTCCTGAATTTCAACACGAATTTGCGGCAAAGGCGCTTCCTTCTTTTGTACAGTCATTCTGCCACTTTCAATGCACAAAATAATAGCAAAATCGTGAGCTTTCTCGTGTTAATAACAACAAACACACACATCCTAGTAAAGCAACACCTCCTAGGAGAAATCCTGCCTCACCTTGAAAACCTCTTTTGAAACCCAGCTCATGCCACAGTGAGTTTTAGCCATTCCAGCCCCTGCTCTGCAGCACATGGTTCAGCAGCCACAAAGCCAGGCAGAGCCCTATTGAATTGGAAATGTGGGCAGGGGATCTGCCAGGCAGAGCTCCTTGCAGGCCTGGAGTCTAATGAGATTGTTCATTCGGCATAAAGCTCAGTGAAAACAGCATATCCCCCTCCCAAGTGCATGTTGGGAAGAAGAAAAGTCTGCCACAGGAAAAAATTCTGCACTCTGTTAGGTAGTAGAGAAGGAAACATTTAAAGCACCCAACGGGCTCCATTTGAGAGCGCGGGGTGCTCGCAGTGCGGGAGCAATCCCCATTTCCCACGCCAGGGAAAATCACCTGGCAGCAACAGGAGCCACTGCTGAGCCATGAGGGTTCCACTGTGTGTTAATGATTTTCACAGCACGGGTTTGTGTCTACTTGAGAGTTCCCTACGCTAGTAGCAAGGTGACAATATGAACAGGGGGAGAAAAAACCCAGATATTTAATTGTAAATTAATTACCTCTATAAACAGCAGAAAACAGCTATTATTCCCATTTGACCCATTAGGGATCATTTTATCCTGATGTATCCCTGACAGTTGAATTCATTCACAATTTACATCACTGGTGAATACCTCCAAATATCAAAAATCCTAAATCTGAGCCCACTGTTTCATCCACGCCATGCAAGATGCATGCTCACAGCACTTCTCTGCCTCATGGGCTCCAGGGAGGCTCAGCGTGTTTCCAAGATCCCAAGAGGAAAATCCTGACAGACTTCACACACAAAATCTTAAAACCAAAGGAAAACTAACATCAAAACTGAAACAAATCTCCTTCTATATCAATGTTATCCTTGTGTCTCGGCACAACAGCACTACAAGACTGAAAGTCATTGGGACACTGTGTGTTTCTAATTTAAATTGCAGGCAGCAAGTCATGACAACGGAGAGTTTCACTGCAAGAAATCTCGTGTGCTTTCCGCCTTCCTCTGATTTTTCCTCCTTCTGGCTTATAAAGCAGATTAACTTTTCCAGCTTCATGGAGGATCTCACAACACACTCTTTTCCTGATAAGTCAAGGGCACTTAAGCTTCCAACATTTTCCATGTTACTGGAGATATGAGGGATTACTTAAAATTTTTTTTTTAAAAAATCAAGTGAAATGTCATGATTTAAACACAGACACTGCACTAAAGCATTTAAGGATACAAGATAAACACCATCCACATCCCAGAAGGAAATATTCTGAAATCCTGGCATGCCCTGCCTGGACAGGGAGCGCCTCTTCTCAGTTTGGGTATCTTGGTTTGCTTCCAATGGGATTTGCAGTCTACCAAGGAAGAATTACCGGAGGAATTTACTTAGGGTGATAAGTGCAGGAGTTGGCCCAGTTTATGCATTAGGAAGTCCAAGCACTAGAGCAAACTTGATAGCATAAAGGAGGAATGGCTGTTTCATCACGACTCTGCATTTCCTTCTTTCCTTGTGTTTACCTTGGATGCTGGAGTCTACAGTAATTTCCTTTTCCTGTGAACAGCTTTACAGCAAAAATACCCCCTACCCAGTAAGCTTAAAGAAAAGTACACATGCAAAAGCCCAGGCCACATGTATGTGACTCTTTCGTCTCACCTATATTCTTTAGGAGCCATTACGATCCCATTGGAGACATATGAGAAACTGATAGGACAAGGTTTTCTCTGGGATCTCCAGGGAGGAAAGTGTTTATAGTCTTAATGGAAATGCCCAATACATTCTTCTGAGTATAATGCTGCAATTTAACTGGTCGTCATTTTGTTTCAATAGCTTGTGTTAACGGACACATTTTGTACCAAAGCTTTCAGGGGAACAGAGCTGTTGATAAGGTGAAGATTATTTCTGAGCATGGGCAGCAGTTTTCTGCACTGATGTAGTTTTACCACTCGAAGTGAAAAGCGTTGTTCAGAACGCTCCGGATCCCAATGATTTTTTTTATCTGCAACAGTTGCTTCTCTCCATTAATGCCTTTTTTTCAGAGCACTGGATCAAAACAATCAATCAACTACCCTGAAGGCAGTTAGCTGACAATATACTGAATATGTTTACTGTAGCTGTGAAAGAACAGGAAAAGACTTAATTTCTCCCCTGCATCCCTGTTCATCATCCCTTGCACTACGGGCAAGATGCAGAAAAGCAGTTTCCAGTGACTGTGTTCTTTCCAGGCGATCAGACAGAAGATATTTCATCAGACAGATGACATACACACGTGGTATGTTTTGAGGCACAGTTGAACTTTAGAGATACAATTGGACTCCAACCAGGTGCCTGAGCAGAGAACAACGAGGAAGCAACACATGCAGCAAAACACGCTATCCAAACAGTCTAAAAGCCTTGAAAAACATAAGTTTACTCACATATTTACTGAGTACCTGGAAAAAAATGCTTTGAAGGAAATTGGGCAAAACTAAGTCCATTCCCTCAGCCGGCCCGTGGGAGTTTGGTAAAGTATCTCTAGACACCATTCGAGTAGCTTTAGAAACAACCCAGAGGCAGTGCCCGCTAACTGCAGGAGCGTAATTACATCATCACTTTTCCTTTCTCTTTACTTTTAGTGTTTTGCTTTCCATGGCAACATTAAAACACATGCACCTAAACTACACCAAATATTAAGTCCTGGTCCCAAAAGCTGGTTCCCCGTGATGTGACTGTATGAACAATGAGCACAAACACACCGTATTTTCCCTGTTATCCCTGGAAACACCTGAACTCCACCTTGCTGGAAGTTAAAGTAAATAAAATCAAATTGGAAGTACAACAAACATATATCAGGAGTGGAAAATTCTGCTTGAATGATTAAAATCTGTTAAAAGTTGCATAAAGCTGTAAGGAGAATCTTAATGTTGAATGTCAAATATGCAGAACCATGGTCTTCATTACCCATTCCATCCATAACACCACGTTCTTCAGAACAAGTGTGACTTTTGCTCACCAGCCCGTCTGCAGATGTATCGCACTAATCAATTACATGCACGTTGGGAAAAAGCGCTCTCTCTGTCACACACCTGAAAACTGTATTATACACTTCGTATAGAGCTTCTACAGCATCACACACGTTGTTCTACCTTTTTCTCCAGAAAAAAAAAAAAAAAAAATAGAGAAACCACAAATACTGTTGGTCATATTGGTTTTTATCTCGTTTGAATCACATCACATGGATAGATCTTCTTTATTGCCCTCTAATCATTATCTCACATAACTGATTACGCACCTTAGCAAGACTAACTAGAAAATGGCTGAGGAAACCAGAGAGGAATCAGTTATGAGAAAGGCAAGAACTGCCCAATACCTTTCATCCACTTCACTCTCAAATATCTCTGCCTTCTGCTTCTTCATGCTTCCCTGCAACCAGCTGTGAGCCTACAAAGGTCCCCAGAGCGTGGGATAGACTAGCTGCATGGCTTCCCTCCTTACAGATCTGAGCATTTCAAACAGCTCTCCCCAACACACACAAATGCACAGACACCCCACGCTCTTCTTGCTTGTCCGACCCAATTGGTGTGTCCATTAGGTTCATCCACTTGGAGCGAACAACATCGTTTATTCAATAGCTGAACTGCATCTGGAAGCCTGATGGATGCTCTGAGGTATTACCCGAAAACTGTGACTATATTATTAAAAATAGTATTTTGTGTTAAATGAAGAGCATGAATCCTTTCGAGGCCCAGCTCACAGCATGACAGACCAAGAAGGAGCAAAGGGAACTCACAGAGAGTCTGATATCAAAGGCAGAAAACTGCCCACAGCCAGGGCAGCACCCTGGCACGAGGCCAACCGGCTGCAGCGGGGCGCCACACGCTTCTCTCTAATTCAGCCAGTGAATACTAGAAAAGAACCAACCCTGTACCTACCCAATTCTGGTTTATTCTACATGGCAGAAAAGCCGACGGGAGCCTTCCTCATCGGACCTTGTACATCCAAAATGCAGGTAAGGGGCTGGCAGGTGAGGTACTGACTTCCTTGACGCTCCCCTCCCTGCTTTCTGACAACCGCGTAAAACTCCCAGAGCTCGAAGCATCCTGGTTTTCCAAACAGGCAGAGAAGGAGCTAACGGCTACTAAAGACATTGCAATGTAAAAACGAAAATCACTTCTGCAGTTACAGCACATGCCCTTGGAGCTTTTCCCTCCGCTCGCCTTTTTCTCCCTTTATTTAGCTGAAGTTATTTAAAGGACAGATCTCTGTTTAAGCAGCTGCTACCATGGCTAGTTGGCCCAAGCAGCTTTTTTAATTAAATATTTGCTGCTGTGCGGGTTCTCTCTCCCCTCCCTGCTATCCTTGTGGACAACATTTATTCTTGCAAAGATAACAGCTCTGCTGAGAAGCCTCCACCTTCGCCTGCGAGGTCTCCTGCACTCCGAGGCCCTACAGCGCTGCAAAGTCTCCACAAAAATCAGTTTTATGATTTGTACCATGACATTTGCTACCGAGGACAACCATCAACAACAAGTAAAAGAAACAAAACTTGCTTGGATTTAATAATCATTATTAAATTATGCCATTTAGACAATTAGCCTTTAGTAATAACTATGGCGTATCTCATTTATGACATGGGAAATTGTCAGAGCACTTCACAAAGTGATTTTTTTTTTCTCCTTCTCTTCCACCAATAACTGAAAGTAGATCAGGTAAATGATATCACAACACACGCTAAGCAGGTTTGCATGGAGGATGGAAATGAGATGGGTATCACAACGCAAATAACAGAATTGTTGAAAAATATGAATTTCAAACAAGTTTCTTAGAAATTTCTTTCCTTTAGAATTTCTTCCTAGTCAGCAGCCAGGTACAGCAATGCTTTCATGATGCTTTTTATCCTATTTCCCAGCCAGGATCGGCAAGGCATTGGATTTAATCTACCATACGTGCTAACAGAATTGTTTGCTGTGTTCCTCCCAGCAGGTAACCCCGGGAATAGCATTAAAGGCAACTGGGTTGACCAAATACCAGTAAAGACTTGACTCGCTCAGGGAAAAGCTGCTTTCCTCCTGACGTCTCACAAAGCAGATGTGTGTCTTGACTCATCTTTATCCCATCTAAGTATGACTCAGAGATTCTCACCTATTTCCATACTGGAAACAGAACCAACCTAGTGTGAAAAACCCTCTATCCATTAGACCTAGTTTGACAATGGAGGTAGAAAAGATAAAGCAAAAAAAAAAAAAAAATTTAAATGCTTTTTGAGCCAAGATGTTTCAACAGTAGGCATGGAGACTCACAGTACCCCTCCGTGCAGAGGTGAGAAAGCAGCAAGGGATGAGGCTGGACGGGCAAAGCGCTGGGAAGTCACACAGAGGAACACAGGGTGTGAAAAGGAGATGGAGAGAAAGGTTGCTGGAAAAAACAAAAAGGCAGCAAGAAGAATACATGAGGAAATTAGACCAGACACCAACAAGCCTGGTACAGCTACACGGGGCCTCAAAACAGCTGCTGTTGGATGTAGATGAGTGAGTGAAGAGACCCTGGGAGTGGGCTGGTACTGTCAGAATAGTGGGGGATGCAGAACAAGCGAGGGATCGGTGCTCCGCGGGGACAGGCAGAACCGGGGCTTGGGAGAATCTGTGAGGCTGGAGCAGCAACTCACTGGGGAAGAAATGAAAGACAGACTGAGTCTCAAAGCACCGAGCAGGGAACTGGAGATCCCGCGATGGTGACGGCAGTCTGCGAGGATCGGAGAGAAAAGCGGCTCACCGAGGCGGAGCACAGCGGCGAATTCTTCATTCATCAGAGTATTTCAAACCTGCCTGAACCCTCCGAGCTGAGACACACAGTGGGGATTTATTTCAAAAAGAAAGACTAATAGCATCAAGCATTTTTTTTTTTTTTTTTAATATATCAATGAGATCTATTAAGACAGACAAGATTGTAGAAGCTGTTCACTTGCCTCAGTACCCCAGCACAAGAGGACTCAGCCCTCACTTGATCTACACCAGACTGTATCTGTTGAGGTCAGGATAGATGTTCCTGACTGACATCACCTTCACTAGCAAAAAAAATATCTGGTCTCCTGTTTCTATGGGAAACCCATCAAATTCCACGCCTGCATCAGATCTCTTCCCTGTCTTTCCAGCTAACAGAAGCAACTAGTAAAGCCAAGCAGGGCTGAGCTTGGGGCCACTCTGTTGCTATCTCAGGAAACCCTTTCTTGGGGGGATTTATTAACATGATTTATATGGTTTATAAGCATTACCAAATAACTGCAATTCAGTGTGTGTCCTGAGAGCAGCAGAAAAAGGCAGTATCCCAAGTCCCTCTGCTTTCCTCAGATCCATTTGCCAGTAAAACTGAGTTCATTAGCACTCTCCTGGGCACCAGGCAGGTAAATGCAAACTGCCAACACACAGAGGTCCTTGAAATCAGTGGAGAAATCAGGGAGAGTCTGAGAGCTGTTATAAAATGCCTCTTGCATTTAGCAGCAGCCAGAAAATTTAAAAAATTAAATAAATTAAAAAACATAAAAGAGTGAAATCTCCAGGTAGACTCCCAACTCTAACAGGCTTCACCAAAATCCGAGCGCTATCAGGCTGGAAGCACCGAAGTGAAGACAAACAAGTTCCCTCATTTGGAGGTAACGCCTTCTGCAGCTGCTAATCCAGGTAAATGTTAAGTTTCTGTTTCCTAATTTTGTCGGCTTTCGTTTGTAACAGGGTTTCTAATTTTGCAACTTTTCCTTTATTAGAGTGAAAGTTGTTTTCACCCTCAACTTGTCTAATGTTTAAATGTGCTCATGCGAACCTGTTGGGCGTGAGGAACACCGCTTTCACACTCAAAGAAACCAGTGTTTTCAAAGACTTTAAGCCTCTATAATCCAGGACAAGTTTGGGCATCCCAAGTGTTTGGGAGCGGCTCTCGCTAGCTGCAAAATCAGCTCCGGGGCTGCAACCAGCAAGCTGCAGGCCAGGAGGAATCCTCCCAGGAGCTGCCGGTTACCTCTAGCACTGCTTCACTCTCCCAAAAGGGACAATCCAGGACTCCAGAAAACATCCAGGCTGGCACACAGTGTGGCTCCTCTGGTTCTGCACCTAATGGACGGCTGTATAGACAGGACCAGCATTGCAGGACGTGTCCCAGTGTAAAGCAGGCTCAGCCTAACCCAACGCCTGCTCAACGTGACAGGTCAGCAGCCTGAACAGCCGAAGGTGAAGCAAACACCCTGAAATATTCGGTTCAAACACACGCCTTCACTCTGGGGCTAACCAGCATAATCAAAAAACCTCTCAGCAGCCATTTAGCAACAAATAGTCAGGAGGGCAGCGTTAAGATTCATCAGAAAGCTGCCACTACCTTTGCTCCAGGCTCCGCAGAGATCAGGAGTTGAAATGGAACCTGCAGGGAGGAACGACACAGACCCGATCCCAAAGTCATCCCAGTTTCCCTACAGGCGATGGAGCCTCCCACGGGTGCCCGGATCCCAGCGTGGCTGCCAACCCACATACGACCCGCTCAAACAGGTCTGCCTGTAAACGTTTCACTAATCTCGAACCACAAAAAGGCTTAAAATATCCGTCAATCACACTGCCTCCCCGCTGGCCTCCCCGCAGCCCTCGCAACCTTGCTGGGAGGATTGCTATTGAGAACGCCGGCGCTGCCAATGTACTGCGGAAAATTAAACCCCAGCCGTGGAAACAATAGCTATTACAAAGCGTGTAATCAGCGGGAGAGGGGATGAATGTTTGTAATTCCGAGACGTAGAAAGTATTTTTAAAATGCCTTTAGTCTCATCCATACTACTTTAATATTTTGCTGCCTAATAGTTGCATTTTATAGGCCATAATTTTACTGAGGTACAAACTTTTACCGTATAATGTCACGCTAAGCACAAACTTCCACAGTGTAATGTCGAGCTATGTGGTAAAGTCAAGTAAACATTTGTAGTAATTATATGCCCAGGAGATTTCATAACATCACAGAATTAGCAAGCAGCTCAGTAAATTATATATTGCTTGATCTGCAATTGCTACATCTCCAGTAAAGAATTCGGCTTCATCTACAGCAACTCTGACACGACATGTCAGCGCGTGGTGCAAACCTGTCAGGCAGTTATTGTGCACTAACATTAGTTACCGCCTTGTCTCATAATGTTTCTTTCCAAAGAATTAAAGCACAATTTTCTTGCACTTTCTTTTGAAGAGAAAACACAACACCAACTAGTAAAAAGAGGCAGTTTTCCTCACACCTTGTGATTTATGCTAGAAATCCTTTCCATTTTACCTTCATCACAGCGCAACCGTTCAGACAGACTCGCTCAGTGCAAAGGTGATGGTAAGCCCTAATTCAAAATGGGTGTCTTGAAACATTTAAATGCTACATGGATAAGCTAGGCAGGGAGATGCAGCCTGCCTGCTGAGAGGAGCGGTGTGCCCAGCCAGCAGGAGCAAGGTTCTTGCTGGAGACATATGTTACTAAAGCGGTCGGTCTGGCACAAAGCTCATTAAGCGTCCTGACAATCATTTTGATAAAGCATAAGCCAAAAGCTGCCGCCTCTCCTGTTGAAAATTGAAGGAATGAGAACAGTTCAAAAGATTTCCAATAAAGAAAATGCAGATTTATAAAAAATATCCCTTCATAGACTACTTCAGGGATGCCAAGGTTACCAGCCAAAGCGATTACGAACAATTGACTCGATTAGGTCTTTGAGCATGGCAATAAATTGCCAAAGCAGCTGCTGCGTTTCGGCTCCGAGGCGAGTGCCCTTTAGTATTTGCTAAAGTGATTTCCTACAAAATCCCTGTCATTTGTCAGGCCGCTACCTGGGAAGCGCAACACACTTAAAGAACTTGCAGATTCATCATCAGCTAATTCTGTTTTCTGAACAGCACCAAAAAAAAAAGGAGACAATCCTCAGGCATCAACTCCTTCCGTATTTTACAGCAGTTTTAAGGCAGCTTATTTACTGCCTTACACACGTCCAAGCGAGGCAGCCTGAGCTGCCCGCACCGCGCAGCCACGGGGCTCCGTGTAGGAGATGTTACTCTATGCCAACCCTTCCAGGGATGAGCTGAGCCACAGCCTTGGCTTTGCACCATCGGACCTCCAAAAGGACGAGCAAAACGATGGTGACACAGCCGGGGACATGGACAAGCTGTGACAACAGCGAGCCCTTTTCCAGCACAGGAATTTATCTATTCATTTATTTAATTTTGCTGGCGAATTTCGTCCAGCTTCTAATCCTTTTGGTTGCAGGAGCAATGCACTAGAACTGCATCTCTGAACAGAGTTGACCTTCTCGCTCGCGTATTGTTTTCTTTTCCTAAATGACTAATTTATACTGTGCAGACTCTGATGCCACAGCCATCTGCCAAAAGGTGTGCAAGCCATCTATATTGTACCACAGTCTATCAATATGTATTAAGAGTCACATTACGGTTGACATAAGGCATTTCTGCACATGAATATGAAAAATATGACTATTACACTGTTATATTTAAAACTTTCAACTAATCACGCATCACTGATTTTCTCACTCTGAGTTTATAATTTAAACTTAAATGTTTCATAGCAGCCAAGATTTCTGATGTCTGTAGGGCAGAAACAGCCCATTACAGCAACAACAAAAAGAAAAAATAATAAATAGGAACCTGTTCTTGGATGGAAAAAAATAATAGAAAAATGAGAGAGTAAAAATGAAATTATATTTACATCAAAATAAAATAATTATGAAACAGCATATTTCATATTATATTGGTCGTGGTGCAACTACTGTGTATAACATAAAACTGCCCAAAAGGGCACTGATGCCCAGCAGACAGGGCAGCTTTGACAGATGACATACACAGAACAGACAGATCAGAGGTGACCTCTGTATAAGCCTCTGTCCATAACGGGGCCAGTCCTGGTAAAAGCTGTCTAGATATCAGGTCCAATCCAGTTCACTAGTAGAGCTTCGCCTTCTGCAGAGTACAGGAAACGCTCCCTAATTCGTATTTCAGTCACAATTTTAGGGATTTTACTCACCACAGCTTATTTAAAACCTTGGGACTCAATAGCCTGAAACCTCTGAGCTGCTGAAGCCCGGAGCAGGAGCACAAACTCCCATCTCTCTGCAGATACGGTTCCCTCCAGGATACCAAGTCCTCCAGGCATTTGACATGATTAACACCAATATTTCAAGGGATTTGGATGCTCGGTTCACATTAGTAGCATAAGCAATCTGTGTGCCCAATCTCTAAAGGTAATTTTAAAATCCCAGAGTGGGTTCTTTGGTTTTCTTTTTTTTGGTTTTGTGTATTCTCCCCGAGTACTGAGGAAGCAGATCCACTTACAAAAGCATTTATTAGACTAGCCGAGCTGTCTTTTTCCCATCCTTGAGTTACTTTGTGTGAACGTTAATCACAGTCATTATATAGCTCATTGTCTATTAAATGCCTACCTTCATTCCCACACACACCCTTACCAAATAAAAAATTAAAAAAATTAAAACAGGTCAGGAGAGAAAATGAAGAATACAAGCCCCAAAACTGGAAGCCATTTGACGAAGAATTTTTTTCCAGAAATTCAGATCCCTTCCCTAATTTGGCCACACTCCTCATTTTCATATTGTTCCAACCACCTCTTCATACACTTGTCTTCAATAGCAATGCTAAGAGAGCGCTCAGTGCTCTTCCCCATTAAGTAGACGGAAAGTTGAGAGACAGAGCAGGTATTTTGGTGAGCAGATACACAGCTTGGTAAGGGTATGAGGCTTTCAGGTAGGTGTAACATCCCAAGTCGTCCTGTGTTCTTCCCAGCACATGTGCAGGCTCCTGGAGCTCTCCATCGCATCAAACATGCACACGTAGGTATATATATGCGTGAACGACCTGACTGGCTCCCCCCGCACCTCTCAGCCAGGTCCAGCCAGCGCTGGAACACAAATCAGAGCGACCCCTGTTCAAAATCCACCGATAAAGACTTTCACATTTGAATTTTGCAGCATATACAAAACCAGCCTGTGGGGCCCTGAAACTGCTCTCTGTCCAAGCGTCTTAAAAGCAGGAGAGATAAGCACCTCCAAGGAAACGTTCTTTGTTTCTCTCCTTTTTGTAAGGCTGACTGTAATAAATCTATCTCCTGTTTTAATTAACTCAACAAGACCTTCTAGGAGGACCTGCTTCCTAGTTTAGAGATGCTTCAGAATCTAGTGTCGATGATTAAGTAAATGATACAAGTAATTAAGAGATTCTATTAATCTAATTAACAATTAATCTTATTCTTCATATTATACATCCAAATCTTAATACCTTCTTCTGTGCTATTCAACTAATATTTTTAGCATGTAAACCCACGACAAATTAAAGATCTGAAAAAAACACTTATCTTTGATATTCACATAACTGCAAGTCTCTAATTTTGGTATAAAACAGCTCGAACGACAGCCACTTACACTACTGCATCATGAGCAATCTGCTGCTCATAGGCTTTACTCCTCCTAAGACCTGAATTTTCTTCGAACACTGACTTGATGTGAAGATGACTTTAATTCCCAGTGACGGAGCTCTGGAGGTCAGAGCACTTCAAAAGAGAGTGACTGTGCGTTTTGCAGACAATACACAATTGTGGTCTGAGTTGTTGCAAACAATGTACCTGTTAAGGAGCAAACTACAGCAAAGCCCCAGATGACATAAAGCACAAAGCCTGGTGCCTCGAAGTAGAAGAATTTGAATGAAAGCAAGAATCAGCGAGGAACTGGGAGAAACCTCTGGATTCTCTCACGAGCCCAAATTTTTACCCTGGTCTTTCTTCCAGTCATTGAATAAAGCACTAAGTATTGGAATTAAAAATGCTGACAATAAATTATTGCATTTAGAGTTGGAAGATGAACTGGGAAAGGAAATGAGGACAAAAGCAGCAACTTTTTCTAAGGACCCGGACAACTGCCGTGTTTCAAGACTGAAACATATTCATTGCGATGAATCTATGAGGTTAAAATTACCTGGAAAATTCATGCGTGTGTAAGAGTCCAGACTATGAAATAAAGATGCTTCCTTCTCTATTCTTTATTCCAAGGTAATCTTGTGTAGTTTGTGCCCTGCTTCCTTTGGTCTACTTTGGAAAAGTTAGCAGGTACTAGCAGACCAAAGTGGTTCGTACGTTGTTGCGTGCAGCCAACTCAATCTGCCGTTTTCTACCCAGGCCACTTTGATCCATCTAGACTAACGTTACACCCAGTTTAGCACAACCAAAGCTCTTTAGCTCTCTCCTCAAGCTCCCTGACCTCTCACTCTTGCCATTTCAGATGGGCAATAACCATCTTGATCTGTAATGTCACAGAAGATTTGGGAGAATTCACTTGTGTCTAAAAATAAAATAAAATAAAGATATCTGCAGCTGTGGCTATGATATGAAAAGGGCAGAGGGCTGGAAAGGGAAAGATCAAGAAAGATGGAAGAGGTGATTTCCTCCTGTAATATAACAGACATTGCCCTTAGCAACAAATATAGCCAAGGAATTCAAACATCCTATTACTGCATTCGGGATTTATGAATAAAATACATGACTAAATTGTAATCATCCAGCTTTTTTGCAGGGTTAGTAGAAGCAATTTATGGCACCGAAATACTGCAAGAAAACTCATCTGAAACGGACACATGCCGGAGAAACTTTGGAGAAATAGCTGGAGTAATCAAGAGACATCACTTGATAAATTTAGCACGGGCACTCTCGCTTTTTTCAGCTCACACACCTGAAGGAGCACCTGCATGTAGACTTGCTTTTCTTTCATTTAAGACTTCAAATGTCACAGCCAGTCTGGGTAACCCTGACACGTATCAGCTGCAAAGATCTCCCACCCGCTGCCGTGGACCAGGATTGCACCAGAGGCACTTGCCACTGCACCAACAGAGCTGGGGCACAGGTCAGGCCCCCCGACACCGCCTGCGCTCGCTGCCAGGTTACTCTGGTGCTTTGCCACGTGAAGCAGCAGTAGCAAAGCAACACCCTCTGAATTCTGAAAAAAAAAAAAAAAACAAAAAAACAAAAAAAAACAACAAAAAACCAACCAAAAAAACCCAAAAAACAAAAAACAAAAACCAATTGCTTTTGAATGCATTTCATTGCAGATTGAGGTTCATTTCCTCGAAAGCTCATAAAAATGTAGAAAACACGTAGGAAATACAGGGAACATCTTCTGAATCACAAAACGTAAGTTGATGGTGGAGTGGGTTATAGAAATCTTACATCCAGAGGCAGACTTGGATTTATCCAGGGTCTGCCTCCAGACAGATAGGTAATACTGTGATTAATTTTAATCTATCAGAATAATGTTTAAATATTAACAACATCCATCCCCAAGTTCATTTTAATTATTAACACTTGATTATCTATTAATTGATTGTATTATTTTTTCATCAAGTGCTGGAGTTTCTCTCTAGGACTGTTGCTATTCCGGCTCCTTCCTACTGCACCGAAATCACCCTGCTCATGGTAGTAAACACAACACCCAGGAGTGAGAAATTAGCATTTGTATCTCATCTGTCTCAGAAATTTGGACTTCTGAGGAAGTCTGTATGAAAAGAAAATAGATTTCATTCTAAGGTTGTATCACTACTGACAGCATTATTTTACTACTCTGCAATATTACTGCATACAGACAAAATCCAGTCCGTCAGAGAACAGCAATCACCCCACCAGGTAAGTGCCTGCTGTATCGCAGATCTGTCGTTGTACAAACTTAACAGTTAGTTTGATTTCTTGGTAGGAAAATATTTAATCATACAGAAAGCAAAATGGGCAGTTTCTTTCAGGGGAGATCATGTACCTGATAAAGAATTCTCTTTAACCTGGATGTGAGGAACTTATTACTTGAAAATGTCCAGATGCAATAGAGCATAAAACCATAACATGGCACTGTGTGTGTCATTACAGCTTCAGTGCAATGAACCACATTTAGATTATTGAAATGGAACAGTTATTCTCCCAGGATCTTGTGATCATTGCATTCAGCCATCCAAAAGTGATGAACCAAAAAGGGCAATGAGGAATTCCATGGCATTAAGGACAGTGATGGCAGGGCAGCAGCCTGCTCGCTCCGCAGGAGGACTGTGCCCATACCAGGCAGAGACCAGGGCTCGTAAGCAGGACCTGCACTGAGCACTCACTGGTACCTCTAGTTTTAGGAGGATAGCAAAGGCACCATTGTGCTCTAACAACTGCAAATTCAGTCCCCACATCCGCAGGATGTAACTTGTGTGACAAAAAGCTTGAATTACAGCCCCCCCATATCCCCTTACTCATAATTACTGGTTATTCACAATGAATAAAATTAACTTTTGTAACTTTTTCTGCATCTTTAAATCCCCTGTTTTCAATACTGATTTTCACATTACTGCATATCTTCATCAGCAGAGCTAAGACCACACTTACAGGGAGATACAATGACTTATACAACTAACGATTATGGTATTTTTGTGCTAATTAACAGGTTTTGGTTATGACCGGGTTCTGAGTAAGACTAAGACACAAAGAAGACTTCATATGCACATATGCGGATTCTGCTCCTATTTTCTGGAAGCGTCACAAAAAGGCACACAGCATTCAGATGCAATTTGTAAGTAAAATACTTGGTATTAAAGGACAATGGGCAGCAATGTTTCCAGCACACTCACTTAGAAACAATTATCAACACATCGTATCGGAACAAAATCAAATCTAAAGGGGAGAATTTAGGACAGAAAGTCGCACAAAAGCTGTCTTGGAAGAATAAAGGAACAAGCTAACTATCCAGACACAAAAAGGGGCTGTGAAGGTGGAAGAGAGGACACGAATAGCTTTAAGAAAGAAATTGCAAAGCCAGTCCCTCTTGCCTTGGCTACTGTTGTTATATTATGAACGTGGCACCTCCCTTACAGCTCCCCAGCCACAGCAACACCGTCGGGCAAACCCCTCCGGCACACTATGTGCGTGTGGATGGCCCAATGCTTCTCCTTCCGCATCTGACATAGCCATTCTTTTATATATATCACGTGTTTGAAACATACTGAAAAAGCAGTTATCAAGGACTGGGCCAGCTTTAGGAAAAAGTTCGCCCAAAGCCAGAGCGTACGGCAGAAGTCAGACAGCGTTCATGATGCGTATGAGTAGCCGCCCGTCAGGACACACGATGACATGACGCACAGCTGGGAGCTGCTGAGGAATGAAACGGGCCAGAAGCGACACTCAGGCGACCTTTACACTCGTAAATTAAAATGGTACAAGTAGAGAGCGGAGAGAAGACTGAGTTACAACTTATCAAAGGCTTACTGCCATTGAAGTAGTAAGAAATAATGAATATTTAACTTCCAGTTCATATTAAAAAACCCATTAATGTTTTATTTTGTCATCCATAATGAAACAAGAAATTAGGCCAGTGATTCCTAGTGATATATACGGTGAACTAGCAAAATTGCTGGACCTAAACAAAGGCTCTCCTTGGTAAGGGCAGGCAGGAGGGGGCAGCTGATGTCCACGTCAGTCTGCCTGTCGACTCTGCCAGCTCTGTACACAAACCGGTGCTTCTCCTGCGCTAGATGAAACGTTTGTGAGGGCAGAACGTGAGCTCCAAAAAGGATGATGTAGATTACAGATCTAAAATCTGACCTTGTCACTGCAGTCCTTCGCTTTCCCAAATCATTGTGGAGCTTTGAATTAAGGATATGGTCTTGAACCAGAGGCAGAAATTCCCATCCCAACTCTGACAGACTTTACATGTGAACTTATCGAACCTTTTTGTGTCCAGCCATGATGTACCTTCTTCTTCCATCTTTTGGACACCTTCTCTATTCATACCATAAGTTTCTCAGGTTGGGACCTGTGTGTAATGAGTACGCTCCCTGGACTTCCCATGGGATACACATGTCTCTTCTGATAACAATACATTTAATCATGGCCTGAAAGTACTATTTAAGCCTTATTTTGAGGTGCATTTGTTCCAAATTTGCTGGAAATCCAGGCTTTTAATTACAAACAAAAGGATGTTTAAGTCAGCCCTGTACCTGTTCATAAACGTTACAAACAGAAGAATTTACAATGCCTGTGAACTTATAAAAACGATGGATTAAAGTGCACAGAACCCAAGTAACATTAGTAAGCATCGAGGATATTCAGCAAGGTGAAATTATTGGAATTCAACACTTTGTAAGAGCAGAGCAGGGAATAACGTCAGCTCCTGCACAGCACTGTGGGCACGTAGCTTCCACACTCAGTGGGTTTTCCAGTGCAGATGAAATGACACCAGGAAACCAAGACAGAAGTGAAAATTACTGCCACTCAGGTGCCTGACACTCATTGCTGCTATAAAAACCAGGAAACTGGAGGGGACTCGGGACACACAGAGAAGCTCCAGTCGTGGCTCCAGTCTGGAGGTGACTGGCAGGAGCTACAAGACACGTGCAATAAAACACAACTGCGATAAAATCCAGATAAAAATCCTTCCCGGAGGAATCAGTGACAGTGGCAAAACCCACGAGTTGTCCAGTGATTTCTTCCTCCTCTTCCCCACGTGGTCTAACAGACATAAGGACACATTCACAGCACCGATACCTGCCCCAGTGCAGCGTCCCACCTCCATGGCACAACTCCTCCCCCCTCTCCACCTCCTCACGGACTTCACAGAGTTCACCCAGCCGAAGGCAGCAAAAATGCTCACTATTTCTGACTCCTTTGGTGCTTTTCCCTCTTCTCATTCCACCAGGACCTAGGCAACAAATCCGACACGTCACTGGAGAAGGATCCTGCCTTGCTGAAAACCTGGGGCAGTGTGGATAAGCAAGCCTGGGGGACACATCTGAATTTCAGATTATAACAATTCTACTAACTTGGGTTCCTCTAACAGAGGTTTTACGGCAGCGCACTTGCCTGCCATACTTCAATCATTTATTACGCGACAGGACCTACGAGTGCAGGTCTACTTTGCATGTACTATTACTCATCAGGACCATTTAGGAATAAGACCCTCTGGAGAGCACATTATGAAAGATTACGGACTAATTTGACCAAAGATGTCCCTGGAGAATACTAGTGCTTCGGTGCAGAAGAACACATGACTGCTACTACAGCTGAAGATCAGAGTCCAGGAAGACTTTCCTGCTTCGGATTCTCCACAGACTAAACTGGTCACTAATCCCTAATAATTTCATTTATTTCCATTAACTACTAGTGAGTCAATATCTGCTTTAGTCTATTGTGCAAAATAGTTTGAAATGTTTCTTCTAGATCTGGTTCAATTTCATTTCTTAATGCTAAAACACCTTTATTTTATAATATACCGGTAGCCTAATTAATAATTCATGCTCATTACTTAGGCTCAGTCTTGCAATAAGTCCAAAAAACATCTTCCACAGGACTCTTCTCAGGGTGCTTGATCTCCCCTTTTGATATATGTAGTGCACCTCTGGTTTGCAATGTGTTTACATCAAGCTGATTTGTTTCTAATATCATGCATGGACGTTTATTGTGAATTAAAAAAGAAAAAGAAGTGTATCATTGTCGCTACAAATGGGGTGTTTATTTCCTCTCCGTCTTCTCGTGTTTTTCCTCTGCACTTTATGCCTACAAGGCATAAAGTACAGAGCAATTTTCAAACACAAAGCTTCTGAATTTAATCTAAATAAAGCCCCATGTCCAATTTGATACCAAATCACTGGAATGTAAGTATTCACACTGGGTAAATACCGCATGATTGTAATTACATACCTAAAAATCATAACATGATAGTGTAAACTGATGCTTCATAACAGATTTTTCTACCATTCTATACATAGAATACATCTGATACATCTCGACGTGATTGCTGTTTGGCCTTAGGCTAGAAATTAAAGGCCCATCTTTCAAATTATTTCTTCCCGTTACAAATGTTTCTACTGGGAAAACTGAACACTTTCTCATTTGAAGATCTCTGAATTCAAGCCATAGAGCTAATAAATATGTCTTGAATTCACTTATCTTTTGGAAATACCAGCTTGGTTTGTACTGCAGCACACATCACCCCTGAAATGCTCGTGACTTCTGGAGGTTAAGTTGCTAAACTTCAAAGGGCTCTGCTACAGTAAGAATCATCAAACCCACAATGTTTTTTCCTAGCCCTTTTCCATAGCCTTTCCAACTGCAACTGGGGAAGAAAGCTATGGAAATGTGTTATTCATATTCCCAAGCACTCTGATATAGCTGCATAATATAAAAAATATACTTAGATTTATTTCCAGGTCTAAGACTGAGTAAAATCACCTTTCTGGAGTCCAGGAGCATCCTTCAAACCTTCCCCTCTGGGAAAGAGTTGGCCATCAGCATGTTCTCCTTTCACAGGAGACAACGCTGAAAATTAGGCTGAGCTTTCCATACTGCCAGAGCAAATCTGGGGCATCTTTTCCACTAGGACAAACTGGCAGAGCTCGTGCAAGCCAAAAGGGGCCTGTGCACACCCACAGAGGATCCCTGCTGACTTACTACCAAAAGATGTTTAATATATGTATAATATATATTTATACGAAAAAATCTATATTAAGATCTTTAATATATTTAATATAAAATAGCCACAGGAGGGGAAAAAAAAAAAAAAAAAAAAGAGGGAGCGGGAGAGAGAAGAAAAAAAAAAACCCAACTGTTAAATTCATAAGATTCTGTGCCTAAAGGGGATCAACTTCACTCTAAAAACATGGACATGTCACGGACAGAGCTCTCATACCCCAGGCATCAGGTCAGACAACCAAGCTGAATACACACAAATTCTCACCCACCACACACAACTGCCTTTCCTTTAGCAAGGCAGCCAGCCGCTCTGCTGCCATACTGTGGAAAGAATTGAGAAGATCCCACCTGACCACAGCCGCTTCTGCACAGCTACATGTTCAATTGACTCTGTGCACAGTTTGCCGTGAGGGCGGTGAGAAGCCTACGGTTTCAGTCATTGCTTTCAAGAAATACGATTTTTCTGCAAATGCAAAAGCCTGTACAAGGAGGCTTAAAGCTTCCTTTTGGGAAGCAGCAGTGCAAAAAAAAAAAAATCCTAATCACGCCAATGCTCATGGAAAAGAAGGTGAACTCTTTTAGAAAATTCAAATTCAGTCACTGAAATTCCCCTCTCATCTTTTGGTGTTATTTGCTTAGCCTGACCTGGCCTGACACAGAGGAATGGGGGGAAAATCATTGATCTGATGGCACAAAAATACCTCCATTAATATGAAAACCTAAATATGCCAGCGTGGAGCATTTTGAAGGTAGTTTTATCCTACCAAAACTTGTTATCCAAATGGAGAAGTGTCATCCATGTATTAAACAGAAAAAACACTGGAAGGCTCATTAAGTCAGATTTAAACTATGAGAACATGCAGAATTCTGTATTTTCCAGAATCATTAAAATAAAACTTAATTACAGAATTCAGGTTTATCTGTGTCATCCAATGTCACAATACTTCAAGACAGATGATGAGGGGGAAAGGCAAAAAAATCCCCAACAACTGCGTTTAGTGTCACAGCTGTATCTGCATTATTCATCATCAGTTCTGCAATGACAGATCCAAAATAATTAGTATTACTCATGGTAAGTTATGCAATTCTCCCTCCTAAAAGAGGAGCCATAAAGCAATGCATACTGATCATAAGCCAGTCACACATTCTGCTGCTGGTGCATAGCCACCTCAGACTGACACCGCCGCAAGCGCCGTCCTGGTGCCTACGCTGGCTGGAAAGGTACGGCAGATCAGACCTCCAGCTTTGAGTAAGGAGGAGGACCAAACCTCATTAAGACCACCTAGCGACAAAAAATGCGGCTATCAAAACAGAAAAGTAAATGAATTAAAAATTCAGGTGTGTACCTTACAGCTTAGCCACACTTCGGACCCCACCTTTAAAAAAAAATAAAAATAAATTAGAATGCCTTTCTTCTTTAATAGTCAAACCTCCAAACTACACCATCTACCTTAGAATAAGACAATTCGCAGCCATAAATGTCTGGTTTTTTTCTAAAGACAACCAACGTCTGCCCATTGCCAGGAGTTAATGCAAACATCCAACACAGCAGAACAGCACTGGTCACCAAAACGAGCAGCAGGACATGCAGGTGCCCTGCATCGCTCCAGGGGAAACCCCAGGGCAGGCAAAAATCTCCCACTAAACCCCTAGATTACTTGACATCATTCGGCACTGCCAGATTCAGAGCCCAGAGCAAGAAGAACAGCCTCACCATAACCCTGTCTTTTCACAAAGGCTGAGAGAAGGAGGTAGGGGAAGAAAGCAAACGGAGGTTTGGGAGGTTTATCCAGCGGGCAAATAGGGAATGGCTCAAGATGGGTCTGTGAGAGCTGCATAGTACAGTTCACAGGAGAGAGAAATTCATGACAAAAGCTAAGAAAAAGTGTATAGATAGGTTGGTTGTTTTCCTCCTGCCTTACAGAGTTTAATTTTCTTTCCTGCTAATTTTCCTTCAGCTGTCACAGACGTGAAAATTTACTCACATCCTCCCATCAAGACAGATTTCTGTTTCATCTTGAGATACAAGCCCTGAAACATTATTGAATGGATTTTCCCAGAGAAAGAATTTACCTGAAGCACAATTGCTCTTCTTGTACTTTGTAAAGGAAAAATACTAGTTTACCAGTGCAAAACACACACGTGTGGAACACACACAGACATGCTCCACATAAAGACCTGGATTTCAGGGCGGAGACAGACAAGAATACAAGACGCTTTAACAGACACAAAAGGAAGCAATACCTAAAAATAGAACTGATTCTGGGACTGGTAAATAGAATATCCCCCTTCTTTCCCAAACTCAGGGCAAATAAGGCCATTATTCAAAATTTGTAAAATAAATCACAGCATTTCTTCTTCTCAACCACACCTAACAGCGGATAGAAAACTACTATTTTCCACACGGTTTCTTATACGAGCAGTATGTGTTGACACTCACGGCAACATGTATAATATTTGTCGACATACATGTCCATTTTCCTCATCACATCCTCTTGTTGCAACCCAAAAACGTGCTGGGATTTACTCAAGGATCTTGTCCCTCTGCCTCAGATCAGAGGAGGCGAGAACTTTATTTGTACTGGCTTCCACAGAACGTGCTAGAGAAGAGAGTTCAATCAAATTTGTTGGGATTTAGATGATGGTACGTCAACCCAAATTCATATTTTGATGTTTATGAGAAAACAACGTGTTTTTTTTCTTTTCAGGTGTGTTTTTCTGCCCTCCCCAGTTTCAAGCACCGTTAAGCAATGGATTACTTTCTCTCCTCATTCTTACTTCCTTCTCCTCTCCACCTGTCCTATGCAAACTTTTCAATGTGAGATTTTGCCAGTAATTAGGAAATCAGTATGTATATTTTATTTACATTCCTTTATTCTGAGCTTTCATGACAACAGCCTAGGACAGAGCACCGTTAAGTGTGGTATCTCTACAAGCACCTCTGTCTGAAAAGATAATTTACCCTTATTTACTATCCATATAGAGCCAAAAGCAGAACGACCACTAAGGCAACATGAAAGTTAGCAAGAGATTCATGTTGACTTCAGCAGAGTTTGGATTCCTCCTCCATAATGAATTGCAAGAGGCTATAGCACAGTTTTGATGAATCTGCAAAATCTGGAAGCACATATGACTGGGTTCTTCCTGGTTTATTTTTCTCTCAAGGTTCAAAGAAGGAAAATGAATAATTGAACAATAGGAAGCAAAAATATATCAGTGCACCCAACCAAATAAAAAAATTCAGTAAAGATTCCTCAAATATGGATGAGAAGCCATGAGAAATAACCATGAAAGACACTGCCTTGATGTGCAGCTCTCTCCATTTATTGAAAAGACAGAAAGAAGCTGATTCCGCTCTGCAGGCGAAAAAGGCTGTCAGTCAAAACCTGGCACGTACCACAGCAGCTAAACCTGATGCTTATTAGGTGTGGGCGCCCCCACATTCTTGGTGGCTTTACCTACCTGTGCCAGCTGAGAGTGTTCCAAGTTACAAATGGTTGTAGTAGGATACTCTAAAAATCTGATAAATGCCTAAAGGGATCTGCTTTTCAGCAGATGAAGTTACTGTTTTCTGAAAGGTAGGTTCTTATAGGGCACCTGAATTTAGGTTTGTCAAAACTGAAGCACTCTGTACCAGAAATATAATTTGTAAATAAAAACTGGTGTATTTGTTCAGCAAAAACCTGGCAAAAAAATCAAATTCTTGCACGACCAAGAAGACAGAAGTCTTAAAAGAAATTGTTCCAGTAAAGGTTATTCTACGTGTGATTTAACAAGCAAAAAGCACCGGTCGCTTGAGAATAAGCTCAGATGTCTCAGCTTTGCACTAGTTCAACATTTGCCCCATCAGCACACTGAGTTATAAAGGGGCATCAAGCGTAGCTGTGCCCTAGGAGGGGAACAGCAGTGAGAGACGGAAAAAGCAGGTTTTATTAAGAGAGAGAAGCGAAAAAGAAAGGAAAAAACAAAAACAAAACAAAACACACAAAACATCTGGGCTGAGATAGACAGATTCAGAAATACTGACTTCATAGAAAAAAAAAAACCCTGATCTTGTGCCGTGGTGTGCGTTAAACAAGGCTCTGTGATACGTAACAGCGAAGAGGGCAAAGGAAGATGAAGAGACAGACATGGACACAAAATACTGACTGCAGTCCATGCATCGACGGGTCACAAACATTTCGCCAAAGCGGCCTGATACATCCCTGCGACGCCCAGCCCCTGCCTCACACGCCACAAACAGCACGCCGGGACAAGAAGACAATATTTCACACGCGCTCCTTCCTGGTGACGCCAGTGGTTAACCAGCCGTTTGACGCAC
This sequence comes from Leptosomus discolor, assembly GCF_034619465.1. NCBI lineage: Eukaryota > Metazoa > Chordata > Aves > Leptosomiformes > Leptosomidae > Leptosomus > Leptosomus discolor. The sequence goes on from NC_141399.1 coordinate 3,812,383, forward strand.
AAAACCTGCTTTAGATCAGCTTTTAATCAACTCCGAAATTTCAAACCTTCTTAGGGGTAGCCTCGGCGCTCCTCCTCCTCACTGGGCAGGCTGGCTGTACGTGCCTCTGTTGGACCCTGTCCCTCTTCCAGGTTGATGTCACCTCCCTTCCTCCTGCCTCACCAGGACCTCAGCGATGGGCTGCGGCTGCAGCGCTGGCTCCGCAACACAGAGGAGCTTCCACAAGAAATCATGACTCTTGCAGAGAATTTAACCTGAAATGCTCTGCAGATGCAATGAATGGGCATTTAAGTAGTGAGTCATCCTTTCTCAGATCCTTTTAAGGAACTCAGCTGGCGCGTTTTCAAGGCATACTTCTTAATGCTTAGTTTTGCAATTTGCAGGGTGATACATCCCAGAGCTAGAAATATGGATCATATGGCAGCAGAACCACATTTGTCAAGGGGAAAGCATTTAGCACTGTGTTTTGCTCTATGTGGCACTTGCAAAGCCTGATCTTAAAATATCTGGTTTTGTCCTTCTGCCCTTTATTCAAAGAACACTTCTTTTAAAAGAAGTCAGCTGAACTAGGCCAAGGGAGATTTTAGATTCTATCTGCCATTACAGCTGAGCAAATTGTATTTTAAGTATTTTTTAAAAGCATTCTCAAACTCAGCTCATTTCTGCCTTTGACTGGCGTAGCAATCTGAAGCTTTTTCCAACTCTTTTCTCTTGTTTTTCTTGGTTACCAGCATCCTGTCACCTACATCTGTGCTCACTTTCTAGAAGGGTTTCTAGGAGGCTCCACATAGCACAAGTAACTAAAACTGCCTGAGTATGACCACTTCCAATAGATACGTACTAGGCTACGATGGCCTCTCACAGAGTTTCTCTTAGACCAATACAAAAGGACCTTCTACACGTGCGTTTTTCTACACTGAATGTACCCAGGCTGCAAATCTGTCTTACAGAGACAACCAGGTTCCTTTCTGGGAGATTTCAGGATTCACCAGAAGACCCTCTGCCGATTTCTGAGATGTGGCACCTTTTCTTCGTAATTAAATTTTCAATCAGTAAATTATTTTTGATCATTCTAAATTCTCTAGGAGATGTCAGAGTGCACCTGCCTTTGATATGGCAACAAATTGCTGTGTCCCTGCAACTGACTGTTGAGGTAATACCTGCAAGTGTTTTTAGCCTGCTGTATCAAATAGGCAGCAGGTTGGGTGAAAGTGGCTGACAAAGACAGAAAAAAACCCCAACTGAGTCAGAGAAGTGTAACAATTCATCTAAACCCAAGGATTTTATCACTGGAAATAGGAAGAAGAGAGATTTGGTCACATGTCTTGCTCTAAAACAAGTAAAGGATGCTGCCTAATGCATCCAGATCACTAATTTGGACAATTCAACAGGGAACTAAACAACCATCTACATAGAAACAGTGGAAAAATAACAATACATAACAGTTTATTAAGCTATATCCTTAAGTTACAACTAATTGCTTTCAATGAACTGAGGTATGATGACTAGTCCTGGGAGTCTGAAGAGATCAATACCAAGATAGTATTCCTATATAGACAAGCATAACGGTGCGGGGATTGTTAGTCCATAAGGAGCAGGGTGCCAGCCTGCTTTGGACATCAGAGCTCACTACCTGGTAACACAGAATAGAGTATTTATTCTTTCTATATAGAGATAGACAGATATGATCTGCAAAGGACACTTAACTCACAGGAAGAAGATGAATCAATGGCATTCATTAAACATCTTATGACTGAAAATCTCTATCCTTTGTGGGTCTACCAGTCTACAGTAAAACACTCCCTTACCCTTTCACACATACACAGAAAAAAATTCACAAATAATCCAATTCTTTTAACCTTTCATCTAAAATACCACTCTCTACTTCTTATTATTTTCACAGAAACACGATCCTTTTTTTGACATGTTTCTCATCAAGCAGTGGCACCACATTCATTTGCTGCCTCGTGGCACAATCATCCTCCCGTCACCAGCATCTAGACCATGGCTATTGACTCCTGTGGGATCCGCTGCGGCCCTTCTCCATCGTACCCAGCATCAACGGACAGGGCACTTGTTTTGCAAGTGTGAGAATGACTTTGAACAGAAAATGGAGTGACGAGAAACTGAAGCTCAAGTTAATCCTAATACCAAGCAACTTTTCTCACTGATTTTTAATGCTTATACAAGACGGAAAAATAAAGTTTCAGGTCTGGACATTGCCAGCAAACCACAGGGAGTCCAAAGGCTACAGCGCACGGTGGGAACTTCAAAAAATATGTCAAAAGCATTAGCAGCTCAGAGGGAGACGAATGACTACGTTTGTATTCGAGCCCATTTGCTAAAGAAAGCGTTTAATAATGAGTGGCATCAAGCGCTGGTCTCGGGGTTTTTTTACGCTGCGAATCAAGCAACAAGCAAAAAGTTTTGCAAGCGCATCCTTCGCCATTTCAGTGCTGCCACCAGTGCCTTGCCAACACCGATACACCAAAATCTCTGATAAAGCCACCGCTGCCCCAAGTGCTGTTTTAAAAAGGCCTCGATTATCATCTTGAGAACATCAGGGCACAGCTACCGTATATTCTGTGGGTGCCAGGGTTGGTTTTCAGAGTTTTACTGAAAAATGCTCAACTATCCAAACTCTGCCCCAGTAGCCCCCAGCTTCCCTCCAGCTGCCCCCAAGGAAGATGCATCACCCCCCGTCAGCAGGAGTTGACTCCATCCTGACCCACCAGCCCTGGGGACAGGACGGGAGCACCCCAGGGGTGTTGGGGCACCCTATGTACACCCCCCCACCTTCCTGGGAATTCACCCACAGCACTCACATATAAAAACTCAAGTGTAAGCCCTTCAGAAGGAAATGAAAATCCTGTGTAATGAGCAGGGTTTTGGCAAAAACTGTGCATCTTTATTTGGGGGATAAAGGTTATAATGTTGAAATAGATTGGTTTTTCCTGGCAAAGTAAAAAATGCTATTTTCTGGGAGAGCTTGTTGAGGAAATGAGGCTTTTTACACTTGTGTACCCTCTCCCATCTATCCAAACCCCTCAATCACTGGCAAACAGGGAAATTTCAAAGGAAAGAAACTCAAACTAGTGCCTTCGCAGAGAAAAAGGGCATTGTGAATTCTGTTTGAGAGCAGCTGACTGGCAAATCTCAATATATTCACTGGCAAGCCAGTCAGCCTGTACATGACATAGGCTGTGAGCAACCCAGTATTCTCTCCTGCCTGCTGGGGAAGACAGAAAATGCACGAGCGTTGCCCCGTGCAGAGCAATTTGGAATGTAAGTCGGCAGGAAACCAAGCCAGACTTTTAGGTTAACAGGTTAGAGAATAACTGGGTTTGTAAGAAAGGCTCGATTTTTAATTACCTAGAGAGAATTACTTTCCCTGTTATTTTGTGCTGTATGGATATTATCAACTTTTCCCATAAATCTGAATCGTAGAAATGCAAAACGAAGTTGGTTAATGAAAACAACCACCCTGCAGGGATGCAGCAGTTCAACAGACAATCAAAAAGACCTTTTGCATCATTAATCTGCACAATTTCATGACACTGCCTTCGAAAGAATTAAGAAAAAGAAGTATTTCCCTAATGTAGGCATGAAGCATCCTTCAAAAGGTCTATCCCTCTCCCAAAACTAGTTTGCCCAGAACCACTGCACAGCAACAAAGACTGACTCAAATTTGAAACTAAATCATTAACCCAAAAGCACTCAGTGGGAAAACACTTCTTGCCCACTCTAAGAGGTTTCATAGCCATCACGTCTGTAGCCTGCCATTTGTTCATTAATTTTCAGATGAGGGATTATGAGCATAGACAGTGTCCCTTTGTCTTCCAGCGTGGTACTCTGAGGATATAACGCTGAGTCCCTTATTAGTGGGTGTCCTCCTCACCCCTCGCTCGGAGACAGAGCTTCTCATATGACGACAGAAACCACGCAGTGACCTCCAGCCAACGCAAGCTGTCGCATAACCAGCTAACAAAAAAAAAAAATGTTTATTTCTCAGCAGCCTTTTCCAGGCTCTCGGCACATGCAAAATCTGCCGTGGTAGCATCCCGGCACCCTCACACCTTCAGGCTTTTCCGACAGCCCTTCTCCGACATTTATCAAAGCTCCAACTCTCATCAGATGCAGAAATCTACTGAGCATCTGTCAGGTGTCTGCGTGCTATGCAGCAGACTACAGAAAAGCCACCCTTTGGAAAAAGCGTGCCTGTTAAATCTGGAAGAGTGAGAACAGTATCCAAGTTCCTGAATTTAATGAGGCAACATCACTTAGGGCTGACTCTTACTAAATGTATATAAGGAAATAATTCCCTCGTAATGAACTCATGCGGCAACTGGCTTTGCCCTTTCTGCGTGCTAACGATAATAAATTCCATCCAAATTATTTCAGGCACCGAATAGCTGGTATATTGTACTTACCCTTAGCCTTGTCTGCAAGGACAAAACAGCAACTACACTAAAGGAAAAAAGGTACATTAGGCCACTTAGTAATAATTCTTTTTCCTCTTTTGCCATATGCAGACACAATCAGTGAATATTTTTGGCAGGATATAAAATGCCAGGCTCGGCAGGGAAGTGTTTAGAAGCAAATGACTTTTTTTCAAAGAGGAAATATGCAAGGCAAGGTATCTCCAAGAGATATCTGCCCGCTTGGTATTCCTACTTCTGCGCAGCCAAGGAAGATGGTATGGCCAAGTAAACAGATTACTGAGCACGGGCTGTCAGTACAATTGAACAACAATCTATCTTAGAGCTACACAGGAATAACTCCTAGTGCAACAATTTTTGATCCAGTGTGACAGGACGGGTTTTGGGGAAACCTGTCAATGGTACAGCAGCATTTAAAGAAAATCCCCAAGTAATTTGTCACATCTTTGTCAAGCCAGACTCAGGCATGCAAGCGGAATTTCTGTTAACAAGACATCAGCTCTTCGAAACTGGAGTCGCAATGACTTTCAAGGCCTAAAGTTTCTAACATGTGGTTGATTTGGTTAGCCAAGAGATAATTTTATGAGCCGACTCAGCGTACACGGGCGGCACGGAAAACAGGGATCCATGTGGGCACATACCACGGCACATACCATCCGCGCTGCACGACAAGAACGACTCCGGAGGAAGCAGCAGTCCTCGCAGACAAACGCTCCCTGCTGCGCCCGTTTTCCCGTCACTCCCCTGCACACTTGTCACACACGGGAGACACGAGCACTTTGCAAAGGGTACGTGGTTTGGGAAGGGAAACGGAGGGCTGATGCTAACGAGAGCTGGCGCAGCGCCAGGGCGCGGGCTGACGAGGAGGGAATCTGTGAACACCGCCCCTGCCGACTCGTCGCCGGATGGAGGCCGTGTGGTCGGCTTGTGCTTTTGTGGAAAAATGTCAGTTCAGTTAATCCAATCAGGGATGGATCAGGGTGTCGGAATCGGTTTTCAGACTGTCAGGAAATAAAGCAGCTCTCCATCACTTCAAGACTGAGTTACTGTGGCCTCAAGATAAAATACTGGTAATAATAATAATTTGGGTCACAAATCATATCTCTTTATACAACCATTTTTCAAAATCTTCCTAGTTACCATGAACTACATTCAGAGACTATTGTAATTCCTATTTCTAGCCTGACCATCTTCACAGCTTTTAACTTAGTATTTTACCTGATAAGAAAAAAAAAATTAATATAGATTTTTTTTGTATTTTTATCCTATTCTTCTTCAGCTGACGCTCTTGGTTTTAACCCATTGACTTCATCAGGGTCCTCGTATATTAGGAGCGTTATTTATGTGAACTGGCCTCGGGACTTTTCCAAAATAAATGCCAGTGGTAAATTAATTCTTTAATCCTCTTTATGCCACAGGATGCAAATCTGTACACATAACATTCGCTTATCTACTTTTTGCTATTACTTCTTACATTTTTAATCACTTTCCATTCTCCAGCATTTACTTATGCTATTCTGTCAAAGAATGAATTTAGAAAAGGAATTCAATAGCTCAGTCACTTTCAGAAAATGAATGTATCTTTTCATTTCATGCAGGGTACTGCGTTGAGGGCTTTTTTTTAAAAAAAATAATTTCCTTTATTTCAAAGTACAGACCTCTAGGCACCCTGTTGTCAAATCTGCCTCAGAAATGCCTGACTGGAAAGCAGCATTGCAAAAAAGGTGAGCATTCTTCATAGCAGAATTCAATACATTAACATTCAAGTCTATGGGGGGCAGGACTTGGAAAGAGAATAAACCACTAAAACATAACAAAATATAGGCTGTACTTTTTCACGAAAATCTTGTAATTCGTGGTTCATCACTCCTTTTTAACACATTTATTATATTTACCATATATTTATTATACCAGCACGCTGTACTATTCTTTGTTATGGTGGACATCAGAGGACAGCACTATACTACACACTGTCCAAATCTGTAACCAATATTGCAACCAATGAATTAATTTATCACATCCATATTTATATAGGGTTGTGGTAAAGCCTCAAGTTTGCACACATTTTTCACCACTAATCTAATTTTTATTATCTCTTCATACCAGAGTGTTTGAAAGAACCTCAATAAGTCATCCAGGCTGCTGGCAGATTCAGCCATAGCTCCGCTGTCCCTGGATGTGTCTCCTGAGGGACTGCTCCTTCCCAGCAGCTGGAGCCTCGGTGGCCACCCCGGCAGCCTCGGGCAGGGCTTGCTGGCTTGGTCACTGGCGAGCGTCTCTCCAATGTTGAGCCTTACCCATTCATGCCACAATTTTGGCCTTCCTCCCTGTGCCCGATGGGAACTGGCCTTACATTTTCCTTTTCTACACCTAAGGATTTGCTCCTCGCCCGCCACACTTCTCTGTTTTGGGTTTTTTTTTTTTAACAACTGAACAGTCTCCCAAAGGTTTGTTTTCGAGGGCAGATTCTTTCGACTCATTGCAGCTAAAATGGTTCTGCATTTTCCCAGGGTGAAGACTAGCAAAACCCACAAAACATTGGTTTCTTGTGCACCTATTACAAACCCTCAATCCCTTTTCCTGGAAGTGCTTTGCCTCCCTTCCCCTCCGAATACAGCACAGGATGCCACCTGCCTCAAGGACATGCCCATCGTCACGGAAAACCGTCGCAGCGTTACCGAGCCTCTAAAAACCCAATGCACACCAAATTTGGAGACATTTCACAGCTTAACCCTCCCCACCCCTCAAACCCCCACGTGTAGGATGCTCAGACTGCCCAAAGATCAACTTCTCGTCTCTCTCAGCCCTACTGATGTTGGACCTGAGATACACCATCTCAGTGGCTAACCATCACCTAAGCAAGGCTGCTGGAACGGGGCATTCCCACAGCATTCCTGCCAGAGCAAGGATCAGACACACCAGGACTGCAGAAAGGTGCTGAAATTACAGCCGGGAAGCAAATGCAATAGGAGAACAGAGCCACAACCGCGGTGCACTGATAAAACAATGCGGTATGGTTAACATGTTCTTGGCAAGCAGCACAAAAAATCTTCCAGTTCAACTAATGAAGACTAATTAAGTAATAAGAAATACTTCGTATAAATCTTAATGAGTTTTTCTAACCCTTCAGTAGTCGAATTAATGGTAATTAATCAAAAAAATAAAGATGGTCATTTGCAAAAAGAACCTTTTCCTTTTGATAACAACATCTCCTTTTCCTACCTTGTGTGTGAAAAGGGATTTAAAAGATAAAGGGAAACATTGGTCCGTTACCTAACAGGGAAAGAATGGCAGATCACACTCCACGTATAAAAGGTTGGCATATTCAATGCCTTTTCTTCCTTACGTTTTCACAAAAAAAAAGTCATTTTACAGTGACCAGACTCTCAATATAATTCATTTTAACTAGGGGCTTGGACTACAAGCTGAGCAGAGAGTTAAAGGCTGCGTGGGTAAGATACAGCTGAATAAGTCATTAAGGATTAAATTTATTTTTAAAGACTTCAGGTATCAGCTGAAGTTCTCTTTAAACTATTAGTAATTACTTTTTAGTACTCTTAGGGAACAGCCAAGGTCCCAGAAGGTAAGAGATGGTCAAATGTAGCAGCTATTTTTAGAAGTGGGAAAAAGGAAAACTACACAGTTTAGATTCAGTATGCTGAAAGATCCAGGAACAAATGATTAAATAGCAAAATTATAAGCACCCAGAGGAATATAAAGTAAGAAAAAACTGCCAAAACATACTGTGAAGAACTAATCATGTCAATCCAGCCGTCTTTTTTTTTTTTTTTTTTGGTCAGGATAATTACCCTATCATAAGAAGGAATTAGATGTGAAACATTTTGAATAGACAAACATATTCTTCTATCACAGTAAGGTAGATTTACCACCTTCTTATTTTAGACTAACAATAAACACATTCAAAGGACAGTTTTCAGCTGTTTCAACTGGAATGGGCCTCTACGGGTCCCATATTTTGGTCCCATATTTTCATGAGTGACTTGGGTCACAAGCCGTGAGAAGGATCTGCAAGCCCTCTGGAGAACAGCACTAGCATACCAAATTATCTCGACATGCTGGGAGAAAAACCCCATCTGAAATCACGATGGTAATTTAACAAAAATATATGCAAAGTCCTACCTATTCTGGAAATAATCAAGTGCAAACTTTAAAACTGCCATTTCGGGTAGGCAGCAATAGAGAGAGAACAGGGAGGTTAACAAGGATAAAACCTAAACATGAGTCAGCAACGCGGGTCTGCTGCCAGAGACAAGTGCTGTTTTGGGAAATATTAACAGATGTTAACCACAGGACACAGGAGGTAATTATTCATATGAGATTTAAAGACATGACCTAGAAAGAAGGATACTTGTTCGCTTTATAGAGAGAGAGGATTGAAAAGTAGACATAGCAGCAATATTCCAATACATAACAGGTTTTAATTAAGAAAACTGCAATCATTTGTACGTCACGAGCGTAAGTTGCAACTGGCTTAATTCACAGAAAGTAAAGTTAAGGACAGAGAGTATGAAAAACTTTCTGAGCTATACAGACAGTCATTTTAATAACTATCTCCAAGAAGGCTGCTGGGACCCATCACTGGAAACTTCTAAGAAGACCTTGACACGAACATCCCTCCTGCACCATGGCCCAGCGGGCTGAACGGGATGACCCCTTAAGACCTTGTGCCGGGTTTGCATTCCAACACTTTTAGTGTCAAAAAAGCAACAAATAACATCTCGTAGAAACGTTATCTCCTTTGGAACAAAATAAGGGTAAAAGAATAATTTAGTCTGCACAACGGACTACTGCTGCCCAGTACCGCATCAGCTTCATCTCTGACGTTTCTTTTAAAAATTCATGTTACATACTTGCAAGTCAGATCAAACCTGTACAACCAGCTATCCACACTTGAGAATTTGCAAAGAATCTGTCCACAAAGGTGCCCTTTTATCCCAGCGCTGCCAGTTTTCTGTTTTCCTGAGAAACACAATCAAATAAAACCAGAATAGAAAAAGCTACCTGGCAGCACTGCTGTTTAACACTCCTGTATACATGGGTTTCTTACACGGTCTACTCTATACTATCTTTAGGGGAAAGTCATTTAGGAGGAAAAGGCTGGCATGTAATACACTCCCTTCATTGTGATGGTTTGTATCACATATTCTTATTCATTTTTCTTAATTTATGGTGCATTTGGTAGCCCCACACAGTACTCTGCAGGAAAGATTACTTCAGCATCAAAACAGAATTTTCTCTTTCAGTTCACTGAGGTAACACAGAAGCTTTGCTGATGCTGAATTTATTTTAACTTTCTATTTTTCTGTGATTTTATTAACTCATTTATATAAACCTGGGTTATAGCCTATTACCAATCTATTTTCTCTGTGTCTACAAGTATATAATAATATAGCATATATATTTGAAATAATAGGAATAACAAAAGCAGTATTATGCACAATTATAGCTAGTAGCCCTCAAAATCAGACATTGTTAATAATAAATGACAATATCATATAAAAGCAATAACATCTGAAAACTGATTTTACATGGCATATTAAAGACTTGATGGCTCAGGAGATGGGTAATAGAATAAAAAGCCTTTCATCTCAAGGTCATCAATTCAAATACAAGTCAGACTGATAGTAACTGAAAGCCATTTGATGAGAGCTCTAATGAACCTCGTCTCGTTACTAAAAGTTTAAGAATAGCCTTAGCATTTAGCCCTTTCTCCTGCCTCTGAGAGCAGTCAATAGAGAAAACAGAGTGTATGGAGGAACAGATCTGATTCAGCAGGTAGAGTTATATTTCCCTTGTTATATGCTACCAGCCCCAGGCTATCACTATTTTAGTAACTTCCTAGCAGATACCTGTTTGTTCTGTTCCAAAATTCAACATTCTCAGCGCTGCTGTGTCTGGTTTTGCTTGGAGGGTTGAAAACCAGAATTGGGCTTTCAGCCCCCTGAGTGACCACATCATGCGATGCACAGGCAACGTGACGCATAATCGTTTGTCTGAGCCATAACAATTTGGTACACTAATGCATTACCTTTATTTGGGATCTTACTGTTTTTTCTGGTATGTAACAAATAATGTACCAAAGCAAACCAACGCACTGGGAAAGAGAAGAATCCCTGGGCGAGCTAAAGCAACTGTTCAGCTACCCTCACACTAGCCAGCAAATAAAGCAAACCACATATTGCATGACTTAACAAGCAAATTCAAAATCTTCTCAAATAAAACCCCCTGTATAATTTCCTTTGTTCCAGTATAATGCCTACACAATTTACTGTTGGCTATAGCACTAACACAATGCACAGCACTGATAAGAAACCCATTGATGTTGTCCTTTTTCTTGTCTTTTTATGCTGAACAAGATTACTTTTTTTTTTTAAACAAACAGAAAAAAAAAAGGCAAAGATGGATTTTCAATGATTCTCCAAAAAAGCATCCCAGAAGGAATTTTGCTTTCATAGGCAAAGATCAGTCTTTGCACATGCAAACTAACACCTACAAATACCTGTTTGCAGGCATAAATGAGGACACACTGAAGCACCAGTGTGACACATAGTAAAAGAACAAGTGTTTTCCAAATAGAGATTGTGGCACTCGTAGGTTCCTTTTTGAACTGAGGCACCCAGACAACCTCCCCAGGTCCCTTCCAGCCTCAACTATTTTAAGATTCTAAAAATTAACCACCTCACGGCTCATGTAAACCCTGTCTTCAGTAGTGCCTGGGTTTAGAAGAGCCATTTTGGTTTTCAAAATGATGAATGCATTACATTTTAGAGGTACCTAGGTGCCTAAAGATGCAGTTTACAACCATCATGGGTCTACGATGTCTGGGTAATCAATTCCCTTAACGCAGGTTTTCCCCTGCATAGCACAAGTGCCTAATTACCATCACACACCCAGCCCTTACCCAGGGGAGACAGCAGAAATCCCCAAAAATCTCACTTTCTGCTGTGTCTAGAGATATGCCTCAGCACCTACACTTCCACTACTAAAACCCTGTTGACACCTTTAGTTCAGTGATGAGCCTGATCAATTATTTCTAAATCCTGATATTCTCATGATACCTACAACCCACAACTCAGAGAGATTTTGAGATACAATCCTATTTCAAGCTATTTCACATTTAGTACCCAAGTAGGCACTTCTGGAACATGCCCGCTTCTCCCAGTTCAGCCCTCACAGAAGCAGATGGGAAGATGCCAGACCAAGCTGCACTCGGACCACGTTACTCCCCATGCACGGGAATGTCCCGGTCATACCACACAGCAGCGGTTTGGTGACAGCTCTTCTGTGGTCTCAGGAGAGGGAATTTGGGGATACACACAAATGTGAGCTTCACCCAAAAGCTTCACTTTCATGGAATCTCTTCATATGATGGAGGCTGTACGAATTTTTGAACCTCCTTCGGCCCAAGACACGCAGGCCACTGGTGTCGCAGTGCAGCCCGCAGCACCAGATTGTTAACCTGATTTTCCCTTTCAAGAGGTCAGGATTGAACCAACTCTGATTACCTGAGATTAGGACTAGAGATTGCTTTGTTTCAACAGAGAGCTGCCCCCTGGCTTGCCACACCAAACGGTCCTACATCCTTCATGCCTGTCCAGAAGACTAACTGCCAAAAGTTGTGGATTTAAGGGGATTTTGGAGCGTGGAAAAATCCCGAATCCATCAGTTAAGGTCATTAGCTCATGTGACACACCTCACTGAAGTCAATTTTCGAGGATAAGCATGTGACAATATGACTGGAGGAATTCTCCTTTAATGCATTATTAATTCATTTATTATTACAGTTGTTACAATCTTTATGCAGGGCACTGAAGCTCAATTTGTTCTATATCAGCTAATGTTTTTAATGAGCCCTTTCTTCTCCTCAGGATGGGACCTTCCTTAACCAGTTATCTGGCTTTTAAGCAAGTAGAAAATGACATGATGGGGTATTCTCCTTATATATACAGCTTCACACATCATACTCTGAATTTTAAATGAAACAAATGACTACTAACTTTCACATTGCCAATATCTTTTAAAAGGTAATAGACTCATGAACTCTATATATAGGAACTTTATCACACAGTTAAATGCAATGAAATCTTAATTACAATTCCTCTAGCTGACAAAGAGGAGAAATACATTTAAACAAAAAGATCCTGTGGAAATGCAGTTATTTGAAGGGGAGACATTGGAGCACACATTGACTTAAGTCTGAAACCCCGTCTGAATGGTTTTGGGTTCATTCTCTGGTCATGCAGGGTGAAGAGGTCACGAGGCTGATCCTGGCACCGAAAAACTGGTTCAGTCAGAGAGGAAACAGCATATTAACTAGAAAAGTGGGTGTACTTAAAGTCATAATCCAAAGGGAAGAAAATAGCACATTTCCCAAACATATACATTGCTCACGCACTGAGCGCCAAGCGTCCAGCTGGTTACAAAGGCTGCCTGACTTTGTGACCTTTCTTGCTAAGAAGAAAAGATATGTTGATGTGGCACTTAGGGACATGGTTTAGTTGTGAACTTGGCAGTGTTAGGTTTATGGTTGGACTCGATGATCTTTTTAGGTCTCTTCCGACCTAAATGATTCTATACAGAGCTCCGCTCAAGTCTACACTTGCAATGTTATGCCCACATTTCCAGTATTTCTCCCTTGAAATGGAATAGCTTAGCCCATGGGATACTCTCACGAAGAATACAGGAGAAGGTTTTGGAAAAAAAAAAAAAAAAAACAAAACAAACAAAAAAACCCCAACACCAAACAAAAGTTTATGCATTTTCTGGGGACGTGTAAGAAGAAATAAGCCAGAGTGTCCCACAAGAAAAGCAGAGTAAATCTTTATTCTCTTTGCTCATGCATACCTAAAAAATAGCCAGCCTTCTCATGGTGACCTTTCCAGATGGCTGGTCTTGAAAGAGGGAAAGTTCATAAGCTAACTTACAAACTGACAAGAAAGTGAGCTTTTCAGTTCAGAGCTTCTCCTACAAAGAGGTGAATCAAAATATAACTAGATTTTATGGAGATTTAGATTCACACAGCATCTGAATCGTACTGCCTGATTAGTTGGGGTTTATCAGAAATTAGTAACTTTTTTCCTACTTGAAACAATCACTGGTCTTAAGGAAAAAAATAGTCAGTGGGTATAATGAAAGAATAAAAAAAACTAAAAAAAAGGTAAAGTGATATTCAGACAGACTACATTTAATCACTAACTGTCATTGTGAATTTTACAGACCACAAAAATACACAAAATTAAATTCAGCAGCAGATACAGAACAACAATGTTCTCAGCCCTTCTCTCTGCGGTAGTCAAGGCCAGTGAGCAGAATACAGAAAATCCCAATAAATGGTATCTCAAAAGAAAGTTATGGTGTAAATAATTCCCATTATACACAAAGCTTTAGCCTTAGAGCCTCTATTAATAAAATTTAATGGGAAATGCATATTTAAACTCCACATATTGGTAGCACAGACTCGCTTTTCATCAGCCACAAACAAGAAACAGAACACAAAATTATAGAAGGGGGGTTTCTATGAATAGGATTTAAAAAAAAAAAAAAGATAGAAATCCCTTGCCAGTGTGATTATTTTCTCCAAGCACATCTCGCTACAGGAAGGGTCCACAGGCACTAAAATTCCCTGGTAACAAGCTCTCCTAGAGAAGCCCAAGTCATAAATAACTCCATGGCTCCAAGACCTTTTTTCACTGACAATCAGTTGTTGGCAACGCCACCACTAAGGCCCTGCTCCTCCGCTCTTTCCCTTCAACATGTCCCAGGGGGACTCTGAAGAAAAGCGAGGTCCATCCACTACTTTGGATCCAGCCCCTCAGCTGTTTGGGGTAACCCACTGCCCCATCACCAGCTGTGGGAAAGCAGAATGGAAGACTTTCCTTGCTATAACCAGAGCGGAATAATTACAGCACCTTTTGCTGCAGGTTGAAGGACCAAAAAGACTTGAGGGGGCATTTTTAAACGTAAAGTCACAAGCTCCTTACCAATTTGGTGCTACAACAGGATAAAGCCTAGCTTAGGGCTCAGCTACACATATAGTAACAAATAACTGTTCACTTAACTTGTAAAAAGAGGAGACAAACAAGTTCCATTTGACATTAGAGAGCTTTCAGGCTGTGAAAGCATGTCTGCATACTTCAAGTAATTAAAATCACATGGAATTATTGCAGAACATACATACATGCACAAATAAATACACAAACACATGTTTATGCTTTTTAGAAAGCATATTAAAGACAGAAGCAATATCAAATAGGTCTAAAATGGTTATGATTACTTTAACTGTTATGAATTAGAAATAAGTTAAATGAAATTTACATCCAAAACAGAAATACTTCATTTAAAAATAAAAAAGAAAAGGCATTTCTAACCAGTACATGCAGCTGTTTCTTCATCAATGCATGATCAATTTGCAGTTTTACATCTGAATCGTTGTCCCCACTTTACTGCATCTAAAGAGAAAGACAAATTTGTGATCTGAGGAATGGGATGTCATATGTTGATTTTATCTGAAAATAGTATCTTTATCAGTACATTTCCTTTGGTTTGTGGTTTTGTTGGTTTTTTATTTCTCTGTATCACTGAGTTTGCATCTGATCTCATTCTCTTTGCCCTCCATTTGACTGGAAAAGGACAGGGTTTTCCATATTTGAATAACAGAAGCAGCATACCCCATGGAATAGAAAAATGGGTTTGAAGTGAGAAGATCTGATTCTTATTCTAAATCTGGCTTGTGACCTTGGAACGAGTCACTTCTCTACACCTCTATTTCTCCTCTCTTTCTTTGCCTTTTTTGTCTACATGGATTATAAGCTTTCCAAACCCTGTTAAGTGTTTATACAGTAACAAACAGATGAGATTCAGATTTCACTGGAATCATTAGATAACACAAAACCAGAAGCAATAAATCTTATCAATCACCACTTACGTTATTGCTCTCCTATAGTCCGCTAATGTGAAACATGACTTCAAAATGATTTTCGATAGTTGCATTTAAAATAAAAAAAAAAAAAAAAAAAAAAAAGGGCTCAGGAAAGAAAAGTGTATTCAAGAGGAAACAGATCCCTTAACTGTTTTTTTCCAGTAATGTTCCCCCCACTTTAAACACATTGACCAAGAGCTGCATTTCTGTCTCGAACTCTCGCATGCGTGGACACGACACACCGCTGCTACGGAACAAGCTCCTCGATATTCACTCCTGGCTGAGCCATGTCGCACCACGGGCTTCAGTCTCTGTTCAGCACCCTGCTCTGCACCCATAGGATTCTCAGCCACATGCTGGGAGCAGCAAAGCCCATGGGAAGACCTTGGAGCTTTAAGACCACTTTTCTTGCTCTCCCAAAGGAGAGTACACATAGACGTGCCAGGCCATATTCCTACACCACCAAGGAGCAAAAGAAACACACAAGCTTTTTTTTCCGTTGTGGGTCACCTTTAAAAGTTCTTTTCTTTCCAGACTCTCTGTATGAATGACAAGATATTCAGTGAGATGTCTTAAGGGAGAAGAAGTGATAAAGAGAAATTCAGCTAGCCTATTTTCTTTCTTGTCACTTCTTGATAATCTCTTTATCTGGTCTCATTTCACCAGTTGCAGACAGACTTATTTCCCCACGGACAGACCCAATCCTTCTTCCAAAGTGCACATGTGCACTTGCACCTCCTTTCCCACAGCATTTCAAATTCATATTGTAACTTCTCTCTGCTATTTTGATGTACACATAGCCAAAATCATTGTGCATAGATGTACATGTATAAGATGTACATGCTTTGACTCGCACATGTCTGGTCTTTCACACTGCTTCTGTGGTTATGAGCACACACAGAACATTTACACGAACCTCTCCATCAAAAGAAGTATGCAATTTCACTGAAACACAAGGCACCAGCACATACATTTTGAAGTTCAACCCCTTTGGCCATAAATTATGGTTTCTGATGCGAATAGAAAACATTTTCTAAAGGGCTGCGTTGATTTAGGAACCTCAATTCTACTTTCAGCTGCATCTTAATCCTTCTTGACTTCTATTGAGGCTTCAGCTTAGAAATGTTTACTCTCCTGCTGGCAATACACTCAGCCTTTTATAGCGTCTTTACCTTCACAAAGTAACGTAACTGCAGTTACGCCAAATGCAAATCGCCTGATCTACAGCTTGTGCCAGCTGGGTATAACCCAACAAAGCTGTGGCAGCCTGGCCCAAGGACTGCAAGACATGCCTCAGCTAGAAAGCACAGCAAACCCAAACCCAGTCCCACGCACAATCACCAGGGCTTGCAAAGGGGAGAAGAAAATCCCTATGCCGTCAGTCAGTGTAAAACAGAGGCTAGTTTCAGGATTTTGGTTTATCACAGGACTGGATTTAGAGAGTTCAAGACCAGAAACACTGCTATTACATCAGGTCCAGACTTCCTGCCATTACATTTCCCCCAGCTATCTCTACATTAAGCCAATTCGCTTGTAACTGATGAAAATACTCACTGCAAATAAAAATTCAATTTTTTATTTAGAGACATGAAAAAAAGAGGCAATTCAACATTATTTTAATCAAAGATTCTGAGGGAGGAGGGAATTACAATTTGTATTTCCCCCTATTTTTTAATCTAACTCAAAAATCGCAGCAGAGAATAGTGACTCAAATGCTTTATAGCTGAATTCTTTTTAATCAGCTGTCTGCTATCTTTACCAGCTGTTTGTCTGCTTCTCCCATTTATGCTGTGCATCTTGGACTTATCGATCTAGTAAGCTTTAAATTACAGCTATCCACGAGAAAAAAAAAAAAAAAAAACAGAGTCAAACCATAACAGGAAAGAACAGACCTGATAAAGGATTTCTGAAGGGCTACTCACGTTTGCTAAAAGAAACTCTTAATAGAATTTCCTGGAGAGAAGGTCTGTAGGACTGAAGTTATCAGTGTACTGTACGGACAGAGGAAGGGTAAATAGAGCTCACAGATGGAAGGAAAGGATTTATATCAAAAACAGTTTCAGTGAAAAGTATGGAAAAACTTGTGAAAAAGCATGCAAGATACAGTATTAGCAATATAGTCTGTATCACTGGGTGTTTTTATTGGGTTTATTAGAGCCAGACAATTTATAGCAGTTCTTGTTGTTTCAGGCACAGTAAGAATTCGTCAGTCCCCAAAAACACTAAAAAAGTTTAAGACTAAAAAGGCAGCATAAGAGCAGAGCCGATTTCAGTGCTCAAGTGTGCCTACTGGAGCTTCAACTCAACGACTGCTCGGGGATATCGCTTTAGGGTCTCACCAGTGAGCTCTCAGGACTGTCCTGCTGAAAGAACTAAGCTGACCATGAATCTCCACAATCCTCCTCCACCTCAAATCCTATACTCCACACAGTGATACTGCAATTCCCCAGGGAAGGTGATCTAAGCTCCTGGCAACATGCATCCCCTGGTGAAGGTTATCCCTCATTTTGACCAAGTCTCTTCTGTAACGTGAAGGAAGAGCTACACCTCGGAGATCTATGTCCCAGGCGTTGCCATCTGGGGTGATGCTGTCAGTAGGAAAGTGCCATCACTCCTCCTGCATTACAGGTACGCAAGAGGCACGGACAGCTCTCACTTCCCTTGCTCAGGTCACTGGTGCTCTGTCTGAATCAAGCTACTTAAGCTTAAAAATCAGCCATGAGGCTTATTTCACAGAGGGATAAGGAGATGATCCGTGGCACTCTGGGCTACGTGCCGTTATTACTGCTGTGCACAGAAGTATCCACGTGGCCACTTCTAAGCTGCAGCAAATTTGCACCTGCCAAAAAATGTCTAGAAAGTTCACTGGAAAGGAAAGAATTACTGAAACTGTGTATGTCTTGATGAGAAAACCTGTCTCCCAGTCTACGTTGAGAACTTACCCTGCTGTTTGGTTTGTCATGCCTTGCGTACTACAAAGGAAAAATCTGCAACCTCACAAATTGGGATTTATGTCGACTGTCCTAGACACCTCGTGGCCTGAATCAAAGTTGTTAGGTGCCCTGCTCTTATAAATCTACTGGGAATTTTAAAGACGAGGATTAAAAATATAATCTTTTTCCCTCTGTGGGTATGGGCAAAGTGTCTGCATGTCTATATTCCCAGTGCTGCTCCTGCTTCCTGCTCCGCAATGGCACGTTGTTGTTACGAAGTTCTGCAAGTACAGTCGCTTTGGTCTTTCAATTTTCCAAAAGGTTACAGGGAGCTGACACATTTCTAAGCGAGGGAATGCAGTTCACGCTTTTATTCCCTCAGCTGGTCATTCACTGAATTTGACACTGTATTTCAGCCGAGTTACGCACACTGCAGAGAAGGGGAGAAGCAGCAGGGCACAAAGATGGCTTTAAGACATCTCTGATCCCTGGGCTGAGCTACCCGGCGGCTGCTCAGGCTCTGAGCAGAACCAAGAGCAAACACTGCAGCCAGGATTCGGGTTGGCATCACTCACTGCCTCTGGGCATGCCACAGATGGCACGAGTGGCTTCCCGGGCTCCTCCATCTACGGATGGCAGAGGACGAACAGACTGGAGCAGGGACAAGCGGTCCCTGCTGCAGTGTGACCTTCACATCTCATCCATCCCTTTCTCTCTGAAAGATAGGTGAATCGATGAAGTACAAGCCTCTGAGTCAGGTTCAGATAACGTTCTGAAAACAGGAAACTAAATATTTAAACGTTACTTGAATCATGCCTGCTGCAGATCCCCGCATTGCTGAGGAAAATAATTAATAAGTTTGGCCCAGAGGACTTGACAAAGCAGAACGGTATCAAAAGGGGAGCGCTGCCCAGGATGAAGCTCTGATGCTGCTTTGGCCGCTCTCCCGAAGCCGACCCGCTCCCGCAGCGCTGTGCTCTGCACATCAAGTCTTCTGAGACCCGACTCTGCCTTGCGGTGCAGGCCATGAAGGTTTATCCTATTGTGGAGCGCATCGTGTGACACGTGGGTGGCAAAAGGATGAAAGGACCCCAAATCCCAGCACCCAGGCCTGGGCAGTGTTCCCATCAGCTCCAGCACCACCGCGAATGAGGAATAAGCTTCGCTTGGGCATATTAATAGCAGAAGGGCTTTGGAGGAGGAAGATTTTTCAAACAATAAAAAGGAGCAGTAGCCAGCTTGGAAAACAGCACAGGACGAAATGGATAAACTGTAGTCACAGCAAAAGGTTGCTGCCCTTACAGCTTACGGAGGCCATTGAAGTGCATATGAGCTAAGGGACTATTTGCAATGACGTCTTCAGACTAATACCAAGTACGTACAGTTAATATGGGTTGAGGAAAAAAAAAAAAGGAAGAGAAAAAAGGAGCTCTTAGTTATTAAAGAAACAAACACTTTTAGATGTAATTTTACCCACGTACAGTATGAATACAACCCAACAAAGACGCAGTGCTGCTGAGAAAAGCAAGTACAACAGTATTTCTATTTCTTAAATAATACGATTATTTTCTTTTTAGCAACGGTAGGAAAGTACTGATTTTACAGGAATAAAATTAAGATTTCCAGTTTAGTAGACATGCTTTGCCAATGTTTCAGTTTTACTACCAGGAAAAAAAAAAAAAATAATAAAAAATGTGGTTTGGGTCAGTTTCACATTTAGAATAAGGTGGTTCATAATTACTGCAAGCACAATGTTGTAAGTTGCTCAAATAATCTGTTTATTTATTACTGAAAGGACTATCAGAATATGAAGAGAGCCTTGAAATACTAATCATAGCTGTCTAAGACCATCACATGATGTTAGACAACAATTTCTGTGATTTACTGTACCAATAGAAGGAGGCAGCCATGAACGAGCTTGGCCAGGTTGGATGGGGCTTTGAGCAGCCTGGTCTAGTGGAAGGTGTCCCTGCCCATGACAGGGGGGTTGGAACTAGGTGATCTTTAAGGTGCCATCCAACCCAAACCATTCAATGATTCTGTGATACATCATTTGGGTCTGTGGTGAACTTTGCAATATGGACATATGGCATTAAATGTTAGTATAAGTTATCAGAAGAAAACCAGCTCGGCTCGAACATACACACAAAGGCTCACGCTTACCCACACACACGCACTCTCTCTCTCAGGCTTGCCACTAGCCAGGCACATTACAGATATTTTTCCCTAAAGAAAACGCCAAGGTCTGCGCAAACACACTCAGGTCTCGTGTACAGCACTGCCACACGGTCACGGTAGGTAAACGTTCAGCGGTTAAACCCCGTGCCATGACACACATGCAGGCATTGAGCTTAAATTTACAGTGAACACCAGGTCTTATTGTCCCTTAAGGGAAACCATGACCGGTAGAGAATCACCTCTGTCAATATTTCCCTCCTGGGTCAATAAATCCTAATCGTCAATAAAAGTCAGCGAGCAAAACCGACACCACCACAGGAGCCTGTGCGTACCTTGGGGTAAAATTTGGCACATTTAGTATCTGCTTATTAGTTAGAATGGTTTTGCATTTAAGGTCCCCAAGGTACAGAGCGCACTTTCACTGATTTTAATAACCTTCTAACACACAACACGACTCTGCATTACAACCCTTCCCTGGGCTTTTCAAAGCGGAGTATGTGCAAACCGAATGGCACGTGGGCTGAGAAGAGGAATTCTCCTGAACTGGTAAGGCAGCATCGTGAGTATCCACACGCCAGCTCAAAAACAACCATCGTTTTTCATGAGACACATCACTGGGGTTTCAGGAAAGAACACAGCCAGAAAATTTAGTGCTGTGTTTTCTGGATACAAATTAGATTTCAACTATTCCCACCCATGTACCAAAATACACACAGTCATTCTCAGGTACTCTGGAGCAAATCCTCAACTGGGATAAATCGGAGTCGTTTTTTTGAAGTTATTTTTATTTACACCACCTGACAAACTATTTCCCTAATGTTTCCTGCTTATTCATTTTATGCAGGCAGTGTGCAAATTTAACTCTACAACACAAAAGTCAATTATATGCAGATTGCCATGATACATGA
This sequence comes from Leptosomus discolor, assembly GCF_034619465.1. Taxonomy (NCBI): domain Eukaryota; kingdom Metazoa; phylum Chordata; class Aves; order Leptosomiformes; family Leptosomidae; genus Leptosomus; species Leptosomus discolor. The sequence goes on from NC_141399.1 coordinate 3,833,780, forward strand.
AGTCAGAAAGATCAGAAGGACCTAACCCATGACACTAAGTGCAAATAATGTAGAAATGCTTTTGAAACTACTTTTGAAATAACCAATTTTGCTGCTGCCCGGTCCACAACAGATTTAGAGTGGTTTTAATGAAGGAACACTTTTTTCCTGTTGTAAAGATTGTTCACTGTTAACCTGTAATTTTCAGGATGTCCCTCAAAACGCCTTTTAAATGCACTTGAAAAATCTCCCTCACTGAAGTTGGAAACTTAACCTTATAATATGTGATTCTATGTTCAGATTGCTGATAATCACCCCCAAAAAAATAAATAACCTAGTTGGCATCTAAAATGACAAGTAAAACTATGAAACAAGCAAATTTAAAAGATTTCTGAACCCAACTGGCAAATGATTTACAGACTAAAACTTTCTCTAGAGACTGACTTATAAAAGTTAATGACTTTCAAACAGAAGGAAAGAATGAAGTTAACAGACTGAAGTTGTTCGTGATAACTCATTTGTTCAATTCTAATCTTGATTTGGTCATCAGCTCTCCACTTGCTTATGAGACGGTCAAATCACGCAAACAAAGTGTTATTTGTTCATGTAACAATATTGAACCCTTATATAGCACTTTTCATCACCAAATCTCAAAAGCATTCTGCAAAGAAGGACAGCTTTGTTATGCCCAATTCAGATAGGGAAATTGCAGCAGCAGGATAATTGCGGAGCCAGAAATAACACTTCCGAGTCCCAGGCTAATGGCCTAAGTAACAGCACAGGGCATTTTATTAACACAGAAGACAACTAAGGTCAAGATGGACCACTTTAGTATTGCAACTTTTGAACTGCTGAAAGCGCAAAGAGAAAAGTGCAACTGAAAAAATACATCGATTCAACGAGTGCTTTGCATTGGCACTTAAGACTTGAAGCAGGCTATTAACTCCTTCTGTCCCCAGACATGCATAAAGACTTTATATCAACAGTCCCCCATCGAGAAAGATTATTAAGCATATGCTTAAGTTACTAGAGTACCCCAAATACTAAAGTCCAATAGGGTTTCAAAATACATTTTTTTGTCTATCAGAAAAAAAATATGCTTCTGCTGGAAAAGGCTCAGAAACCAGAACTTTCCTCAGAAAAGACTAATGATTCAGAATTATTTCTCTAGACTTTTATGTGTGGAGCTGTGCTGTGAAACACGTGATGGGTTCGCTGGGAGCTAATGCTTATGGGTGGGAATCAGAGGCCAACAAGGAGGGCACTGCTGTGGCTGTTTGCTACCCAGCACCCGATTCAAGAACTAGAATTAGATAAAGCTTTATTCAGCTTTCAAAATCAAAGGCCCTGGTCATCCTGGGGGACTTTAAGCACCCTGATATCTGCTAAGACGGCAACCAGTGGTGCACAAGCAATCGAGATTTCATGAACACATCAAAGACAATATTGATGCTGAACTTCAGGGCAGTAGTTTGGCTTGCTAGGGAACTAGCAGGTGTAATGTCATGGATGACTGTGCTAGGGTGCAGAAGGGCGCAGGGAAGCTCCTTGATCTTCAAGGAAAACCTCCTCAATGATGAGCGGGAAGTGGAGCAGACGCGGCAGAAGGCTGACTTGGCTGAACATGGAATCCCTGACTGAGCTCAAACACAAAAGGAAAGCGAACAGAAGGTGGAAGTGGGGACAGGCTACCCAGGAGGACTACAGAAACCTTGCCCAGAGTGCAGGGACAAAATTAGGAAAGCCAAAGCCCAGGTGGAGTTTAAGGGATGGTACAGCCAAAAGAAAGGTTCATCCATGCATACATCTGCAGCAAAAGACAAGGAAAATGTCGATCATTCCTGAATATGTCAACAGAACTACTGACAAAGGGTACAGGGGAAGGATGAGGCATTCAATGACTTTTTTACCTCAGTCTTTACTGGCAAGGCCTGCTCTCAGGCTGCCTAGGTCCATGTTCTTAACGTCTTTGTCTGAGGCAGGGAAGTCCTATCTACGGTAAAGGAAGATTTTGTTAGGGACCACTTGATCAAACTGGACCCACAGAAGTCCACGAATGTGCAGGGGACAGGCTGATGTTGTTCTGAGGCAGCTCTTTGTGTCTTTGAAATATTGTGGCAATTGGGGGATCCTTTTGATGCCTGGAAAAGTCAACTGTCATGGTCATCCTTGAGAAGGGTGAGAAGGAACAGCACACACCAACATCCAACTGCCTGGTGACCCTCGCCACAGTCCCAAAGAAGATTAAGGAACAAATCTTCCTGAAGGCAATCTGCTCAACCACTTAGTATTTTCATTAACTTAAAAAATGACTTTCCAGATGACACCAGAGCTGGGGAGCAGCTGATGTTCTAGAGAGTGGGACTGCCATTCAGCGGCATCTCAACAGGCTGGAGAGGTGGGCTGACAGAAAGCTTATAACATTCAGCCAAAGCAGGCATGAAGCTCTGCAAATGAAAACCCATGGAGCAGAAAGCAGCTCTGGAGAAGACAGCCTGGGGGTTGAATAAGAGTTGGCAGCAACAGCGATGAACGCCAGCCACACGCTGGGTTGCTTTCGCAGAAGCATAGCCAGCAGGTCAAGGAGAGTAATTATTACTCTCTGTTCAACACTTGTGAGACTGCATCTGGAACAGAGTGTCCGGTTTTGGTTTCCCTGTTACAAAACAGACACTGGCAAACTGGCAAAAATTCAGCAGAGAGGACCAAGACGATGAGGGGGCTGCAGCACATAACTTATGAGAAGAGGCTGGGAGAACTGTGTTTGTCTAGCCTGAAGAAAAGAAGGCTAATTACTGTTTTCAACTGGACAAAGACCTGAGCAACCTGGTCTAACTTCAACGTCGTGTCTACGTTCAGCAGCAGGTTGGACCACATGACCTCCAAATGTCCCTTCCAACTTAAATTATTCTGCAATTTTAATGGTTCCTCCTTCACTTGCGCTTATTGTAGGGCATTCACTTGTAAAGTATCATTTGGAAATAATTATTCTGACTTTGTGCAACATTTTCAAACGCACTAAAAAATTCCATACATATTTGAGAAGTATCCAACTGCAGGTGAAGAATATCATGGCCTAAAAGCCAGTCAGCTGGAGCCAATTAAAGCATGAGCAGTCTCCCATGACACCAAAATGCCTAATTGAACTTCTACCCTCTGTGCAAGATGGAGATTTTTGCCTTCTCCACGGAAGCCCAAAACAAGGGGTTCACTGCTCTGTGTCTCTGTAAATCAAGATCATTATCAAAACGTAACGATCAAAACAGGAGATGCCTGCATTGATTAAAATAATGGTATTCCATCCTCTGAGAAGAAAGAATACTTCCCTTGCAAAAAGACGACCTCAGATGTTTAGTCACAGACACCCATTTTTACCCTCCTGGCAAATGGAGAATGTGAGCAGGAGCAAGTGACACACATGCATATTTAGAATTAAGCTTCAAAAGCAAGTGGTTCATTAGCGTACCGTGAGAAAAACTACGGCATATTTGAATCAAGAGCTACGGTCTGATAAAACCTGAGCTTGGTTTTAAAAAGAAGAGAAAAGCTAAAAATGTACGTCGACTGAAATATATAATGTTACAAGGAAAACCAATTGGTATTTAGAGGTACTGAATAATGTACTCATTACCATTCATTCTCCTTACTGTTCATTTTGCAACCGTCACAAAAAATATGGTGACTGACTGACAGCTTTTAAAATATTTTTATGCCTGAAGAACCAAAATAGCTGAAAGAGATCCGGAATTTTTAATTCAAGAAAAAAATCTGTACAAACTGCTGATAGTGTAGTAATCTAACCTTCTCTTAATTCCTTTATTTATTTTTTTTTAAAGTTCAAATCTCTCCAATCTTTTGAGTTAATTTGAGTAATCCTTTCGCTTTTCTCCTTTTTTTGGGGGGGGGGGGGGGCAGGGGGGGAAAATCATGTTTCATTTCAGTTTGGCTTAACTAAGCTGTGAAAATCTCTCTACATCAGAAAGAGTACAACCAACGTTTTCCCCTAATTAGTCCATAAAAATGCTAATTTTTCTAATGAATCAGATTGAAATATCACAGAAGTAGGTAATAGCGCAGAGACAGAGTTTGCTTATGGGGTAGGCTTTCAGATTCATTTTGCTAATCACTACCACAGCACTGGGCAACTTACAAAGCCAATATTATAATGAGGTTAGAGAGGCAAAACACGCTCATCTTAATTCTTGTGCAAAATTAAGACAATTACATGCATATGCATTCACAGTAACCATGCATTCATTTACGTATGTGAGGAAAACCAGATCCACAGTATTTACAGCCCAGCTCCTCAGCTGCAGCGAGCCCATCTATCCCCATTACAAGCAGAGGTCCTCTGCCTGTTTACTCAAGCTAAGGATGCGACCATAAATCTTTATTCTGCCCAATTTCCCTGTTAATATAATCCATTTCTGAAGCCAATAAAATAATGCTTTCTTTTTTCATGGACCAGTAACTAATAATGTCACCAGTTGGAATTGTACAAGCGAGAGACTGAAATCATTGTCTGTCTGCCCCACAGCATCTTTTTCTTTTTTTTTTTTTTTCCCCTGCACTTACACTTTTGCTCCTGCCTTCTGTGCTGGCACATACTGAGGCACTTGTATCCAAGCCGCAGATCTAGGAAGGAGTGGTCTTTTTTCAAGTCAAAAGTCTAGTAGAATCAATGAGCTCTTACAGGAAATCTCTTAGGGCTTGACCTTCAGGGTGGCCTTTTACTCTCTAAACCCCATGTAAAACAGTGATTCTGCCAGTCAATCCTTAGTAAAAGATTTAAAGAAAGGGACTGTTGCCTATTGGTGGCACCAGAAAGCTAAGCAGGAATTAAACAGCTTGAAAAAGCCTTTAAATTGAACCTATCGCTCTCCCAGAGCTCTCCATATATTCTTTATGGCCCTGTGTTCCCTTATCCCTTTGATCATTTTATATTGAAGCAGTCTCTTGTTTAATACGTAGCTAAGATGACTGCACGGTAACATCAAAACAGAAGGGGACATAAAGAACATGAAAGAATATAAAGTCAATAGCTTCGCCAATCACAATACATAAACAGGCCCAGTTAAAAGCCACGGCATTACAGTGTCGTCTTTATGCTCTCACAAAGCTGCACGCAGAGTTAAGACCAACTACAAACTGAAACTAATGATTAAAACTACATCGGGCTTTCTGTCTTCTGCTGTAATTGTTGTTCACTTAGCGGAAAGGGTGTAGATCCACCAATCCGGCCCCTACCTTTGTGCTTCATCCCCGAAGCTCACCACACCAGCTGGTCCAACTGTCCTTCTGTTAGAAACCAGGGTTTCCTCCATGCATGGAAGCTGCATAAGAAATCCTTAAAACACAGTCCTTCACCCTTGTACCATCATCCTTACAACAGAGCTCCAACCGCGCTCTAACTGGTTCCAGAGGTGGTTTTGACAAGAAGTGAAAATAGAGAAGAGATTTCACTGAAATCTCTCTCCTGCTCTTTTAAGAATATTAATGCAATTCAACAATAAAAACCACAACCCAAAGCCTAGTAATACAAGCCTTTGTACACTCGATGCCAAACATCTTCCTGTTTTAGTGTTTACATAAAACTGTGCAGTATGTTTCAGAGGCCAGACAGAAAAGTTGATTTCTACTGTCTAGAACTCATCTCACACTTGGTTTTCATACCATATTCTTGGCGGCCTGCGCTCATGCTAATCTGCTAAAATCACTTTACCCGCTTGGAAGGCAACATATCACTTGTACTCAGTTCTATTATTCATCAGACAACCACGATGGCAGCTCCATGACTGACTGCTAATTATCCTTTCCCACTGGATGTCAGAGTCAGTCATGTTTTCGGCAGCAATTTATTATTCTTCCCATGGAGTCATGAGGTGGAAGCTGAGGCCTATTGAAGTCAGTGACAAAAGCCCCATTGACTTCAATTGTGTCGGGAATTCATCTTTTAATGGAAAGAGACCTGCTTAAGTGTTATTTGGTATATGATGTCAACACTTTGAGATAACAAGTGACATGAGAACAACACTCACATTACCAATGGTGCCAGGATGGGACACAGCACTCAAAGGCTCTGCATGCTGTCAAATCCCTCTCACAGGACCAGGCAGGATGGTGGCACATTCACATTTCAGGTGCCTCCCAACAGAGAACAGCCTCAGGTCTGGTCAAGCCCAGTGCACACAGTACGGTCTGTGATACCTCAGAGCAGCAGTACTTTGCCAGTGTGATGGAGGCACCCTGTTTGCTTGGTGGGCTGGATCCATACTGCAACCTGTAGGCTGGCTTTTTCACACCTAGTGTCTAACAGGGAGACACAATCTCTGCTCACAAAAGCAGTTTGGAATAGCTTCGGCGTTATAAATTCACAGCGCACACTGCACCTGACTTCTTTTAATAGAGACAAGAGCTAAAAAGGCAACGAATGAGAAGGCAAAGGAATCTCACCTTTCACTAACTTCCTTTCTATTTCCCTCTCCTAGACATGCTGGCAAGAAGGATGTCCGAAACGCTCACTTCTGACAGGAAAAGTCATAGTTTTCACCTGGAGAATGCTTCATGTATGTAAGTGAGAAATTAAAGATAAACCCCAAGTGTTGACAAACACACACTTTCTGAATTACAACAGGCTATCACGATAATTTTGCTGGTTTGGATATTTTGCCCCCCTCCAAATAAGCGATCCTGACCTGTCCTTTCTCTCAACCAGTGCTACTGCCTTACCCTCCCTCACATTAACCAAAGTGTTTCACTTCTATACCCTTTCAGTCCCAGCTGGATGACCCCCTCTGCCAACCAGGATGATGGGGACCTGTTCCTCTTCCACACCACTCCTCAGCCCTCCCTCCCTCCTCCACTCAGCTCTTCATCCTACAGAAACAGGAGAGGTTTTGATAACCCATCACAACACCGAGACAACAGATACCCAAGGACCCACAAACGCACACACTTCAGACAGGACTGTTCTCTTATTTCTGCACAGTCTCCTTAGGCTACATCTCTTCAGGCTGTCTGAGTTCCCATGTTTCTTCCAGCTCATATCCAGCCCGTGCTCATTCCTTGCTTCCCATGTTGCTTCCAGACTCCGTCTGTGCAGAAAGCTCTTTCAGCTACTCATGTAACTTTTCCAGTTCACAGTAGATGAGGACGTAGACACCACTTCCTTCCTCCAACGTGCTGATTGCAAGTAAAATAGCCATAGTTTCAGCAGAGATGTTTGTGTTTTGCTCTAGTCTTTGTAGGGCAAAGCCATTCCTCAGGGTAAAAGTGTCAGCAGGCTGCAGGAACGCAGCCAGGTCCAGGGACAAGGAATCAGCAGAAGCCCATCATCTTTTCCTCACCTGAACAAGCCTGAGCAGGTAAGAGGAGGGTCATCTCCCAAGGGCAGCAGCTATGATAAGCCAGGCTGGAAGGCAGTTTTTAGCAGCTGGTCGAGAGCAGCAGTAGTTTTGGCAGCTGTCCTGCCCCAAACCGAGCTGAAAAATGTTCTGCATAACTCCATCCTTCTCGTGCGGCTAAACAACGCAGGTAGGAAGACAGAAGCTTGTGTGCACGTTGTTTTTCGAAAAGCTTCACCTTAAAAAGGAACCCTCCAAGTACATTTAAAATCCTGCTCGAGCCAAAGTCTCAGCACAGCCTCTGAGACTTCATTCAAATACATTTTCCTATGCTTCTGTATCACCTGACTGCAGGTCGCTGGTCCTTTGTTCTGTGTGAGGCTCATCTTCTCTTTGCTACTCCTGTACCATGCAAACGGGCAGGCTGACCTCTGAGGACAAGGGAAATCCACTCTCTTCATTCAGGATTGGTCTCTGGAGCATCTAAACCACAGAAGCCTTATACAAGCTGAATTGGCTTTTCTGATGCATCCTTTTATCCATGTTCTTTAAAAGCGCTTTGTGCAAAAGTTTATTGCTTAAGTCAACAGCAATTCTTATATAAGGAAGGACAGAAAGAAGAATTGTAAGAATAAATCACGATTCCCGTGTAAGATGTGCTGTGACAAAGTGGTGTAAGTAAAGATGGATTGTAAAAACTATCTTAAAATACAAAGCAGAAGCCACGGGAGCAACACATCAGACTGAAAATAAATAAATAAATAAAAATCAATGTGTACTGTCCTGGTTGCTTGCAAAATTAGACAATTAATTCTGTGTAAACTAACCTATCAGGAAACCACACTGCAGGGATTCTGATAGCTGTTATTGCAGTACACTATATTAAGAAAAGAGCGCTTTAATGAGATCCCCAGAGAGTCCCCACGGACTTGGATCCTCCTCTTGAAAAGACCATTTTTACCCCATTTAACTGCCAGTATGTTGCATCTCTGATACACATATGAACAAAAAAAAAAAAAAAAAAAGGCTACTAACATAATTATCAGTACCAATATGCACTGTGCTTTTCAGGATCAAAAAAGACATTATGCCATTTTCAATATATAAGATCCATCAGAAATAACATCCGTACATTAAAACCCACTGCACTTAAAACCACTTACAGCCAGAATAGCAGCAGCACAAAGAAAGCTTTTACACAGAGGGGTGTAAAAAACCTTAATAATAATCATAAAAAAATATAAAATCACATAGTGCTTACCAGAACAATCTGCAATCTGGGTTTTATTAATATTGTATTGTTCTATAAGTAAAGTCCTAGTGTAGAGCTTGCCAAATACAATAAATATCCCAGTTTAACATTTGATTTTTCAAATAAGTACTGGAGAAAACCACTTTCAGCACCAAATTCAAAATGGCTGTATTTCAACCTGATTGCTTGCTGTAAAATAACAGCTGCAAAATAGCAAGGCAGAAAATTTTGATCAGAAGCTTAGTAGCAGGGTTAGAAACTGTTCTGTTTGCAGATTCTCTGTAAAAACATGTATAACCACATTTATGTGTTAAATCCGAGGAATCAATATTCTCAGGTTTTCAGAGAAAAAAGCTTTTCCAGTGAAGCCTGTGGATTTTTCTCATTGTGTTATGTGTTCAACAAGAGGTTCTGCTAAGTGATGCTTTAGAGGGGCAAAAACCTGAAAAATTGTTTTCTCAATTGCACTTAACATGAAATGCAAATAAACAAACAAGCCAAGAAAGAAACCCTTACAAACCCTTAAGCCACTCTGTAAATTCAGATGAATTACTGCATCTCTTCTCCAACTGTACTATTAGACCTTCTGTAAGTACCAACTCTGTACATCACTTGTGTAACGGACTGGACACTACTAATATAATGGACCAGGCTGTGATACCAATGTTGATTTGCAACAGTTCCATACTTCAGCAAGTTAGCAGGTTAAAAAGTTAATGGGAATACTCAGAGCTTAAGCAGTGAATGAATGCAAAACACCGTGCTAGTAGATGCTGAATTATTACTGCGCCACTGCCGTTTTACCTGGGCCAGCTTATGTGACATCCTCTGCCATCATGGACATGGGCTTCTACCTGGACCATCTGAGACACACCAAAAGCAAAGTTGGAGGAAGCCAACCTGCAGATCACCTATGGACTGTCACAGCTGAAGCCAGCTCTCCACGGGGAAGCAGACTCTAGCATATTTTAAGCACCCCTAATTGATTTTACAATGCTAGGGAACTGAAAAAGAGTTCAAATACAGCCTTTGAGTCCTAATATTTACACAGGCAAACACTTGTTTATCTGTCAGCTGTGTAATCTCAGGGCCTCTGTAGAGCCTGGGACAGCCCTTAAGTAGCTTTCTCCAGTTTTGATTAGCTGACTCCATAGCCAGCCCTATAAATATTCTTAACATTTGCACCCAATGGACCAAGTATTTTGTTGAGCAGACTAATTGGTTCACAACCCCTGCTAAGTATCAGCCATATCATCCCTGACTGCCATAGGCTACTATCATCATTAGCCAAGTGACAATCTCCTAGAGAATTTTGGCTCTTTAATCTCCGTTCTCCCTGAGGACATCAGAATTATTACGGGTTAAAGCTATCAGAGTTCGCTCCCGTTCCTTTCCTACGCTGTAGTCTCAGCACAGAAGGAAAAACCTTGCAAACACAGCAACACAAAGGAAGCTCATGTCCACTTCTCCCTGAAGGGACCATATGATGCTACAGACCTCGGGGCTAACGCAGCCAAGGCAGAGGGCCAGATCCTGCCTGCATACAAGTTTTCAGTGATTTCCAAGAGTTAACAGACCCCAGCTGAAGCTGCACACCGATGAAAGCAGTCCTTGATCAGCGTTATTGCCTTTACTGACCCCCTGTTAACACCAAAACGTCGTGGTTGGGATCATCCTGGAGGCTGCAGAAACACACCGTGCACCGAGTACGCCTGCCCCAAGACCCAGCAGCAGTGGGGTGAGGAAAACTGAAGAAGGAGAAGCAGAGAAAGAGATGAAACACTGGCCAAAACCTGGAACAAAAGGTGAAATAGAGGATAAAGGTGGGAAGAATGAAAGACAAACTCTGAGGAGACATAATACCCTTGGAAAGCCAGAACTCACGCAAAGACTACCAGCTTCAAACAATGCAAATCTGACCTTCATTATGGCTGTGCCATAAATCTGGAGATCTAGGCAAGAAACAGGGTGTTTCTCTTTGCTTTGTTTCATTAGAAAGAAAAAGTTCTGCTAAAACTTAGGAAAAACTTCAAAATGATAGGAGTATTAAGGTCTCTCACTTCAAAAGACACACAGATCACAGACTCCAGCAGCTCGTAAGATGGTATTCAGAACTACAGATGTTCCCTCTATTAATTTTCCTGAAATGGGCTAAAAAAACAAAACCAAAACCAACGAAAAAACAACCCACGATTAACAAAGAATCTTGGTACAGACAAAAAGCCCTTCATAGCCCTCCAGTCATCTTCAGCAGGAAGCATCCTCTGGATTGCCTGCTTTCAGATCGAATTCTTCATCCTCCTAAAAATATCTTCTGTTCACTGATGCTGCGGATTCACCTGACCATTTAAAACAAGTAGAGGAAATGAGATTTTTTCAACCACCAATCACCACCCCAGCCTCCCTGAAGGCAGCAGGGAAAAACCAGCTCTCCCGTGTGGGACTTCATGAAGTTTACAGAGGAAAATGGATATTAAAGGAACAAAGTCAAAGCAGCTCACTCACGGACACTGCCTTTCGTGTCCAACTCTGTAACAAGGCAATAAACTCTGAGTTTTGGTACCAGAGCTACACCACAGCAGAACCCTCCCACCACAGCACGCGATCAGCACGCACAACACTTTTTTTCTTTGAGTCATGCTGAGAAATCTCTGCAATTTGTAGCTTTGGAAAGCCTCCGCATTCACATTTAATTTGAAATGATATCCTCCCTGTCAAAACATGCCTGGGGGCAAGTCACTTATGAAAAAAAAAAGAAAAAAACAAGAAAAAATCTGAATCTTCTTGTCTGTTCTGAGTCATAACATCTGCCACAGCGAGCGTCTGCAGCCAAATGCAGGAGGATGTTCTTATACAGAGAGGAGGACCCAAATATAAGCAATACCCCAAAAAAGAAGGAATTTGAATCACTTCTCCATGGCTGTCGTAAGACCTGACTGTTAAACATTAGGAATCAATAAACATTACTACATGGGCTTTCCAGCACTTCTCATGTGCCTGCACAAGACAAAGATCTAAATTACACACGTATATATCTATAAATAAAAGGTATATGTGCACCCGTATGTGTAACCTCATGCAAACGCACACATTATAGGTATGTAATTTCAAGTTTCAAAATTCACGTCTCTCGAATAAATCTAAAAATTCAATATGCTCCACATTGAGCTGCTTCGCTTTTGTTAGTTTCCCTTTCAGCTACATCAGCGGTTGCTGGTACACTGATTATTTTCAGGGAAGACAAAGTAATATCAGATTCAAAAGCCCAAGGCAAAACCTATTGCCTGTTGCACAGAATGGTTTAGAAAAAAAAAAAATATATATATTTTATATATATATATATACACACACACACATATACACACCCAGATCCCAAATGATCATCTTTTTCCATGAACTGCCATGATGGTTAAACAATTTCATGCAGAAACACACATATATAGTCAGCAATTTAACTAATTACATGTGTTTGAGTACATATATGTATACACACATACATATATCTCATAGGGTATCGTCTTAACACTATCCACTCAAACTACTATCTCTTAAGAAACAGCCAGAACACTCAGTTAAAGGAAACAGGAGGCAGTTACAGAATGATCTACCCAGGGAGACATTAATTTCCCATCCCTATATTTAGAAGTAGCCTACGATCTAAAAATATGAGACTTTCTCAGAGGGTCATAATAGATTTGTTTCATTTTATTTAACTGAAGTTAGATTTACCAAATAGTAGCCCCTGGCCTTCGGAAGGCTGAAAGAGAATAGTGTTTCTATTGGATTGTTTTCTTCCTACAAAAAAAGAAAAATCACTTCAATAGAAAGCATCTGCTCAGCAGGCCAAGGTGGTCAAGATGCAACTGAGGTGGGAAGTTCTGTTCAGAACGCATTAGGAAGGACTACAAATAAGCGTGGTGCAAGATTAGCGATTTAGATGTGTTGCTAATATAGTCTTACCCTTGACACCAAGCATAACTGCATTCAAAGAGCATTCAAAAATGATCGAAAAGACTAAACAGGTCAAAAATAAGCAAAATATTAAAGGTTCCTTCAAGAATGGAATGAAAAGAATTATCAGTATTTCATGTACAGATGAAGTGTTTCAAGGAATGAACATGACAGACATAAGTATTTATGAAAACAGGTGAAACAAGGTCAAATAGTCACTTTAATAATCACACTGGAATTAAGAGACAGCAAATTTAAAATGGGAAAGAAAAATCACAATAATTAACTTTGTGAACTCTCTGACACAAAAATGTTGTTGACACAAAGGGCATAATGATTAGGAGAATGATTAGATGTTTAAAGTGCTAATAATAACACCTTCTCAAGCCAGGATAAGAATTTATAAGGGTTATTGATCTTGTGTTTCAGGATGGAAGCCAAGGAGTAAGTGCTTGGTAAGAAGAAGAAAAAAAAAAAAAAAAAGGAAAAAAATCTTTCAGCAGGGAGACTTTGTTCCTTAATTGTGATAATGAGGGTTCAGGGGAGGTTTGGGTTTGGATTTTTTGGTAGTTTTTGTTGGGTTGTTGTTTTTTTTTTTCCCCAGGGTGTTGAGCCACCTAGTATTAGTTACTAACAGAGATAGGATTCTAAGTTAATCGGATCTTTAATCGGATTGAATAGGGTAATTCCTACCTCTCTGCATTCTTAATGGATGTCACAATGTCATGAGTTAAATGCCGAAGTGCTGCTCTGATTTGAAAACAGCTTCTAAGGAATCCTTAGGCAAAGACAACTATTCAGATGTCCATTGAGAAAGAAAACGATCATCAAGGTCAATATACTTCCAACAGTATTTTGGAATAATTACTGTCCAGTTAGTCAATTAATACAGGTAGCACAAACATTCTTGCACAATTTTGTTTTCCACAAGCAACCAGTTTATTACAATTTATCAGTCTTCCTAGTTCCAAGGAGAACATTACCATAATAAGCCCCGGTTCTAGCACAGTCCTGAAAATATCCACGCTCCGGCCCAGAAGTTAGAAAACTGCAACTTGGTATTGCTGACAATGTAAAATGTTTATGGCTGTACGAGGCAGAAATTGTTGACCCATGCAGAGCTGCAGGTAATTGGGTGCTTTAATTGATCACAAAGAGTTTGTTTCTGTTAAATATTCCAAAGGAAACATATTTCCATTTTCAACTGAAATGATCCCGAAATAACTACTCTCTTCAAATCCAAAAGCAATAACGGAAATGTTGTTAAACAAAGGTAATAGCTTTGTGATCGAGCTGTAAAAAATAAGGTATGTGAGTTATTTCTCTCCACATAACAATTGCCGTAGTATTCTCTGCTGTGAACTTCTGAAAATTTTTCTGGAAAACTGATGTTCAGTCCTGGCCAAAGAGCTTCCACGACAGCAAAGTGACTTATAGTTCTTAAGGCATCTGTTTTGCTACTGTTATAACTGGAGATCCACAGAAAAAAACAGCAGCAAATTCGCCTGGACCATGATCTTAACTGAACCACTGCACTTCCCCACAGAAGCAGCACAATATTACATTTAAATTGACGATTACCTGGTTATTAGGCAATGTGAGCCCTTGAAATACGGTACATTTCTTCTTTGAAAAAAGAAAACACAATCACTGCTCTGCTGAAACTATTTCAAGACGACAAACACATCCACAGACAGTACTCATCGAAACCAGCTGAGACCACAGAGGTTCCCCTGCTCCACTTCCCAAAAATTTGGTTTTAATGGTAGAAATATAGGGTTCATGATTTATCTTATGACACTGATGTCAATAAAGGGACAGGCAGACAAGAGGCCACAGTGACAGCTCGCTGCTGAAAAGGTAAATCGTGCCATAGCCCAGGCGGTACGTGACATGCCCTTCGCTTCTGGGGAACGTGACACAGCTTTCGTGGTGGGATGTAGCCCTCAGCTCCATCACGTCTAAGCAAAGCTGATGGCACTGTCCTCTCTCACAGCAGGAGAACAGGGAGCCAACGGTGCCAAAAGCCCAAACCACAAATAGAAAGATCCTTCATCATCATTAACAAAGCCTAGAATCCAAAATTGCTGTTTTGACTACGAAACAGATGACTCCAGCTCTGCCAACACTCAAGGTGTTTCCAGTGCCAAAACTCACTTTGCTGAGACATATGCTCCCATACTTAGAAACAAAAGCTGCTTCTCCAGATGAAACTCCTTTCTTTACCCTTTTGGTGCTTCTATTTCTCCTTCTTGTCTTCTCGTGTACGTTCCTCCTTTTTCTTATCTTCTTCTGTTGATTGCCCTTTCAATGCTCACAGATTTTAAGGCCTTTGCACCCTTCTGTCCATCACAGGCTGCTCTGCTCTTCCCTATCGCCTACAATCATATCCAGTAACTTGGGCTTGGCTGATCATACCACACAAGATACCCAGTCTCAATTTGAACAGAACATAGTTCATTCCAGTGGTTAATCACAGAAAAAAATAACCTGTGTTTAATGTCTAATTTAAAATTGTCTGGCTCCAGCTTCCAGCTATTGGATCCTATTTTTCTTCTCTCTTCTTGATTAAAAAGCTGGATATGCTTTCCCCATGAAAATACTTGTCCCTGTAATCAAGTCCCCTCTCAATCCTCTTTTTGATGAGCTAAGCAGATTGAGCTCTCTAAATCTCTCACTGCAGGGAATTTTCTCCACTCTTCAAATCAATATTGTGGTTATTTTCTTGACTCTTCAGCCTCATAAACTGTTTTTTCAGCTGTTGACACCAAAACTGGCCGTAGCTTTCCTGCATTCTCATGCACTCAGCTAAAAACCCTGTGTCAAAGCGTCCCACTAGTCCTGCAGCCATAGCATCCCGTTGGGACAAAGCATTCCTTTCTTTGTCCACTGCGACCCCTCCACACACTTCCACGGATACCCTCTTCTCAAGGATACCCTCTGCCAGCGCACTGGCGCAGGCACAGGCTGTTGGGAAGACAGAAGAAGAGGCAACGTCTTGCCAGCCGGTCAGTCCTCTCCAGATAACTTATTATTTCCACCCTACCGCTATTGCCTCATCCACAAGTTTGGCATCAGTCATTTAATTTTTGTGTCCAGATTATCGATGGAAATGTCAAGTTGGTTTAGGACTAGTTCTCATTCTCGTGAAGCTGCGCTAAACCCGCACATCTTTCAGTGAGTAATCCCCACGGACCAATACCTTTTCAGCTCTGTTAGCTAAATCTTAATCCATTAAACAAGACTGCTGCTAATTCTACACACTAACTTTGTCGGGTTTGTTTGTTTTGAACTGAGATTTCACCAGATACCAAACCTAACACCTAGAAAACTCTGTCACAACGCTTAGTTACCCCTATCTATCAAACCCGTAGCATGATCAGGGATGAGCTCCCTTTTCAGAAAGCCATGGTGACTGGGCTTAATTATCTCTCTATTCTTTAACTCTATATTAATTCAGTCCTCTATCAATTTATCCATTATTTTTCTGGGACTGGTGCCAAGCTCTCCAGACAATCATCCGCTACCTCCTTCTGCTTTCCCTCTTTGTACAGGGGCTCCTCTGCTGTTCCTGCAGAACACCAAGGTGCAGAGGATAACGGAGCCAAAAATACTTTGTCAACCTTGTGTGATATATCACCGTACCTTTTCCGAAGATACTAAACAAGACTTTTTCCAATAGCTATTTTATCCCTTTGATCAGCCTCATCTCTCCCTCCCACCACCATTTCTGTCCACCCATCCCAGTTTATCTGTTGCACACGTAGAGAGATGCCAAACCCAGCCACTGAGAACAACACAGACCACAGAGGCTATCCCCACAGCCTGCTCGTGAAAGCTATTTCAGAGCCTTCGATGTCGTGTTTTAGCTGTAAAATGTAATTTTTAGGAGAATTCAGCTTTGGTCTATCTATACGATATTAACTCAGTAAGAAGGTTTTTTTCCAGGGATGCCTGTGTCACCTCCCCACAGCATCCTTTCGAGGCCCTGTTCGAGAAGCCCACTTAGCACCACATGTTCATTGAACGTTCAGGCGCCAGCCCAGCGCTCGGTGACTCTAAGTGGACCAGACACCGTCTCCTCTCCAAGGTGCGCTGCAAATTGCCGGATTAGCACCGCCGAACCCTAAAGCGGTCACGCGTTTGGAATATAAGCTGTCTTACATTATTTACCTGTGGTGAAGTTACAGTTCAATTACTGAAGTAATATCTCATTCAGGCAGAACAAAGGAAAAAAGTATGCAAATGAGTGAATTTAAATTCACTTAATTTAAAGGCCTAGAATTTTTAAGGGCGCATTCCCTCTCCAGGGACATTTGGGTTTGGGGGTTATAAAATACATAAAGCTATAAATGGTTAAACGAATTGGCACTGCCTAAGCTTCGAGTTTGCATACGTTATTCTTTTCGGTAAGTGCATTATCCAATTAACACCGCAAATATACAGTGCTCCTGCCTATAGCCCATCCTATGCAAGGATAAAATCTTGGTCTAACCACCACCCATTACAAGGAGCTTTGTGCACAGACAAGCTTAGCATACGTTTTGGAGCATGACAGTGGAAGAGGTTTGTGTGGAGAATGCTGCTTATCTGCTGAATACAAAGATTATTCCATTATTTTGTTCGTGATACACATGATAAGATTTGTGAATAGCCCTTGATGTCTGTTGCCTGTTGGGATTTTTTTGGTGGTGGGGTTTTTTTTTTTGGTTTTTGTTTGTTTTAAATAAACACTGAGGCATATTTGTTATGCACCAAAGATGAAATTTTCATCTTTCTATGCAGTTGGCATTATGGGAGGTTTCACTGCACAGTGATGTCTGACAGGGGGAATGGCTGACAGTGAAAATTTGCTGCCCTGGCAGGATAATTAGGTACAATGCTCCAAAAAGCAGGATTCTGCAGACATGGAAGTAAACGGGAGAAACTTCCTTTTCTTTAGGGGCTGTATAACCAGACCAGCTGGACTACCTTCTGGTGCCACCACACTTAGTGCACTTTACCTTTAATAAAGCTTTGTGCTATAATACAACTCAAACAGCTCTCAGTTTTCAGCAGTTCCCTGGGTGTAACACGAAGCTGAAAAGGCGAGTCCGAGTGTTTCCCAGCAGGAAGGCACCGTCTGGGCAGGTATTAGCCAAAAGCAGGGTGGGCAAAATCACCGGTTGAGCGCTGCACAGACAGACAGCAGGGATGCTGCAATTCAACACGATAATCAGAGATAATGAAAATCCCAGATTTAGGTAAAAGCCTCAGTCAAACTTCGTACAGTCGATAATAGAAAGGTGCAGCTGTCATGCAGGTAGCAAACCCTGAGCAATTACTGCGGATTTCAGTGGTAACCCTGTAAATTTAATGAAGTAAGTGTGCCTTAGCTTTGTACAGCTGGGACAGTCCTTTAATCACTGTCACTCTATACCTTACAGGACGACGTTTGTAATTTGTATGATCCAGAAAACAGCAATATTCATTACTGCTTCCTGGTTATTTGTTTCCAGTCAAAAAATGAGACAAGGCTATGCCACGTGATAGGAGACACCTTTATAAAGCTCCTAACACGCCTGTTTGCAGCGAGCCCGAGCGCGCAGGTTGTTACAGCGCTCTCGCTGACGGCCACGGCAAGCCCATGTGGACGTCGGACGCGATTCTCCAGAAGCCCAGATGGCGTAAGTCAGTGTAACTCAATCATCCTCAGCTGAACCACAGTAATTTGTATCAGTCAAGGGCCTGAGCCATTATGCCTATTTCTCAAACTGGTTAGGTTGTAAATTAGATTTTCATCACTCTTGGGACAAAAACCTGACTCTGCTGAGGTCAGTGGGAGTTTGGCCATCTATTTCAGTGGCGCCATGACTTCACCAGTGGTTTTCGTGTGCAATATTAAATCCCGAAAGTCACCACAGTGTATTGGGTTTATTACTTTCCTATAAATATATATTAAACAAAATCTTCCGTTAGTACTTGAAGATACTAGCGGTTCTGTTCTGCGTTATTTTCTTCTGCTCACATGTAACGAAAGGAATATTTATCTGAAAGGATTTTGGATTTTAATTTTCCAAAAATGGCTACCATTTTGATGGATGCTTCAGCAAAACTCACACGAAATCAGCACTGAATCCAGTTTATTCAGCTGTAAAACTGTCTCATGACCAAGAATATCAGACAGGACCTTCTCTACTCACATCAGATCAAAATAGAAATCCTTTAAAATCTATTCCCTACAATGAAATTTTGCTAGAACAAAGTCATTGATGGAGTAATATGAAAGAATAACCTGTGAAAAATAAAGCGCAGGGCTCTTCTCCAGTAAAATACCTGAGCAATAACCCAAATTTTAGTTAATAATTCACTGAAATCAGCAAACATATTGTGGTTTGAGGTATTTTGCCCATGAGGAAGTACAACCAACAAAATTAGCAAACAGGGGTGGGTGCAAGCATGCACACAGACCTGTGTTGACCAACACAAACCGCCCCAGTACCACAAAGGGAAGGATTTAGGTGATGTGGCAGACAGACCACACCAGGCTACGAGATCACTCTTGGGAAAAATGTAGGTGCTTCAAAACCTTCAGACAGTCTTTTATTATTTACAATTCTCTGATTTCAGTAAACTGAAAAAAAAAAAAAATAATAATGGTCTATTCTGTGAGAATATCTTAAAAAAAAAAAAAAGAGCCATTGAGTTAATCACTACTGGTAGCTGAAAGAATTGTTATGGTATTTTCTAACAGAAAAAATCTGCCCTGGAATAATAATTTTACTTTTCCTATAAACAGAGCAATCTTTCATCAAGACTAATTTTATTTCAAGCACCAGGGATGCAGCAAAGGCACCAGCCATTTTTTACTGAAACAACATTCCAGGTTTCCATCAGTTTTAATACTGTAATACACACGACATAACTGCACGATGCATTTTTCAAATATACTTTAAAGCTGTGGGAATACACCCCTTAAAGGCAGCCCTCTCTTCCTTTCAAGTGCCATACAAGCACAGCAGGCAACATTCAAAGCCAGCTCTTCTGTGTCAGCCAGCGGGAAAGGCTGACAGGGAATTGGTTGTGTCACACTCGAAAAGTCACCAAAGGAGACACAGACTGAAAGGTGGATGGGCCCAATTCTGCAATTTATTTTTTCCCTGCTCCTCTGAGGAGATTACTGCCTAACCAATTAATTTCAGCCGGGAGGCTGTCCTGAATAGCGACTGCCAACCTTTCACAGTTGTCTCCAGGGTCTCCCAAAAAATGGAGACACTTGAGATTTTTAAAAGCACTAAAATCATCTGACTAAGCAGTATTGAAAGGTAGGAGGACTTTGGCTCACTGAAATGTTTAGATACGCTTGTTTGGAACTGAAGTCCTGTGCTTTCACCACTTGGCTTGTTTATAGTTAAACTTTCTATTCACAAGGGCACTGAAATTTCCCAGCCGTTACAGACCCCCTTCACACGGGTTCATCCCACCTTTAAAGTTACAGCCCTGTCCACCTCTAAAAAAAGACCAGCAGCCCCAAGCCCTTGTGAATGCACAACCCACGTGCTGCCTTCCACGTTCCCGTGAGGAAGAGGAGGAGGAGAAGGCAGCAGCGAGTGTAGCAGGAGCACCGCTGGGCACGCAAGAGCAGCGTAGGTGGGGTCCAGGCTGAAGACCAAGAGCATTCGCAGAGTGATGCAAAGGCCACTGGTGCACATCTTGCTCTGCACTGGGGCAGCCCAGGGGAGAACAAAGCCCAGGGCAGGTACTCAAGGTTCACCTTTCACCACCTCCGTGACTGCAAACGTGGGGAGGATGAAGCGGGGACACGACGAGAAGCTCCATTTTTGCCACAGCGAATGCAATTGTTTGGAGGTCACCTGTCGGGAGCCCAGCGTGGGGCTGTCCCCGAGGCAGCTCAGCCTGGCCGACAGAGCGGCTATTAGAGCCAGACCAGGAACCATCTGTTAAAAATATCCTCAAAAGCTGCACTATTACAGAAACAAGCTTGACCAGGCCCGACCATTGGCTTCTTCTCCCCCAGCTGCTCAGGCCTAGATCCAGACATCTCTATTTCTTCTGCGCAGGAGAACAGAGGCAAAGATGAGGATGAATCCAGGCAGGCTCATCCCTGCCCTCCTCAATCTCCCCTTCACCCTCCCTAACCTGAGTCCTATCCCCACCACACCTCTAATTTAAACCTATCTTTTTGCTGACTCAGCAAAAGGGAAAACCAACTGAAAAGAGAAATTGGCAATTATCTTGATAAGCGGAGAAAAGAGAGGGCTAGTGAGGGTCAAAAGAAATTATGAAGACTTAAAAGCCCTAATGAGGAATGCAACATAAATCTTGTCCTTCTTACGTGGAGCAGGATCCGCCCCTGGAGGTCACACTCAAAACAACTAACGCTAGTTCAGCTGTAATAATAAACACTCATTTTAATGATAAACTCTTTTCTATCTGCATTTTTTTGGTAGTTTTGTACATTCAGGTGTAATGAAGGAAGAAGGAAACATCTGCTAGGGAATGCTGAAACCTCAGAAAAGAACATATCACAACGGCCATCACACGTCCACACTGTGTGTTTCGTAAGGGGTGCCTGGACACGCTGGGAGGAGAAACCCAACACCAAATATTACCGTGTTCTTCATCTATTTGTAATGCAGAGGCAATCACTGCGATGGCAACAACTAATCAGCATTTGGGTATGCAAATGCACTTACAGAAATCAATGCACAAAACAGATAGAAGGAGAAAAGCTGCCAAAAAACCTGACTCAAACACAGCAACCTTGAGTTTTGGGCGTTGACTTTGTTACATAGAAACGACAGCAAAAAGAAATCCAAAACCCACAACAAAATCAAGCAAGCTCACATACGTGTGCCTGAATCTTTACCTAAGTCTGTCTAAGCCTAGAAAGGCAATTACAAGTACACAGATTATGAACTACAATAGTCTTAACCCAGGAACATTGACAATGAGTTGAGATTTGGTTCACTATGGTCCACATATGGCAGCGGTTATTACAGGCGCTGCTACAACATCCCCTTCTAGTCCAATACACCAGTAAATCATGCAATACCCAAGCTTTTTGTCTAGGAAAGAAGAGAAACACCTGGATTCCTTCTTTTCATTAAGAGGGAGGAAGAAATCTTCCAGAAAGCCAACTAGTATCTAAGTAAAATAAGTGCTGTGACAGCCTGCAGGTCTCCTAGCCCTAGCATGCTTTTTCTCAGTTACAATTTTAGAAGAGAAGGGATATATCTATATTAGCAAGTAGCAGAGCTCAGAAGGGCATAGATAAGTAGAGCAAAACGGTGCTGGGAACCCCAAATCCACCCACACACATTGCAAAGGCTTCGCTTCAGCTCAGGCAGGAGGCCACGGATGAAAAGTCCATTAGCAGCTGAAGTGCACAAAGTAGGCTCCTGAAACAGATATTCTGCCTTAGGTTCATCCAAAATTAACCCAGTTTGGGCAGTCTCCCCGTCAGGCGAACCAAAGCACAGCAAGTGGGGATGGGATGATTGCAAACTCCTTTCCAGCATGCGCTCCAGGAAGAAGGTGTCAGCACACACGGACCCAAGGGTAACACTAAAGAGTTCACTGATGTAAAAATATACGTCGGTATGAACTGTGCAGAGGATGCCACAACCGGGTTAAAGCCAATATTGGTACTTGGGGTACACATCACCACGACAACACGTACCTTCCTTCTGCTCTTTGAGTACTAAATCTGTTGTTTCCTTACACAAAGTAGATCTATCAAGAAACCAGTGTCCTCTGCGAGGGCAACCTAGCAGAGACCTCCAGCCACATGGGCTGCAGGATGGGCCGGACTGCCCTGGTGTAACTCGGACAATGATCAAACTGCACGTTCCACGTTGCGTTTAATTTACTCGTAACGGAGCGTGGGGTAACGCCACAAGACCTTGAAGGATCTCTCATCTCAGGACAGCACGAGGGGAACCGTTCAAAAAACCTTTGGTAGATGACTGTGGTGAGACTTACTTATCCTGCTAATGGGTTTGGGTTTTGAACAGAAGTCTAACAGAGAAAGGACAATTGAAACTTGTTATAGAGCACTGAGCACATCACCACCAGAATATGGCTTAAAAGATTCCGGCTCTTCTGTGCACACCCATCCTGCTCACCAGACTCTGTTCTGAGGCATCAATTTTAATTATACGTAATCTAAGGTTGTTATAAGGTGGGCTTTGTGCTAGGAAAAAAAAAAAAAAAAAAAAAGATTTTTAACAAAACAGAATTTCTACTTTACTGGACAAATATACCAAAAGAAATTGTGGCATCTTGGTGGGTTGCTAAGCAACCGAGAGCTCCAGTGTCACTTGTTTGTGATCAATTCAAGTCATTCATCAGGCTCTGAAGCACCAGCTCAGGAATTCCAACAAATCTGCGCCTTGGGAAAGCCACGGGGACTTCCTGCCACACAATAACACTTTCTTTCCTCCAAGATAAACTTTGTAGATGTTCTTTTGATCTGTGTGATATGTTAATTCATTATTCTTAACATACTGCTAATGGGAAAAGCTATAATTACCTAACTACAGCATTGTAACACACGCAAGATAAACTGAACTAATTAGTAGTGTTTAAAGTAGGCCCTGTCCTCTCCCATTGGGGAGAGGAGCGGATCCTTCCTTATCACAGAAGCAACTGTCCACAACATCATTTTATGTCATGTATAGCTACCTTTTTCTTTTTTTTTTTCATTTTTCCCTCCAAACATAAGTGATAAATCATATATTTATTGGCAAACAAGATGGCTACAATCCAAGCCACTCGAGGCACACATACATGTTGTGAATAACGTAACCTTTCATTTAAAGGAAGGCTTATCTGCTGGGTCTCCTGGGGTAAAAGTAGACTCTTAAATTAAGTTTAATTGCTGAAGTAAGACGTACTAAATGTCCATAATAATTATATTCACTCACACTGAGAGCGAGTTAAATGTAATCAAAGTGTATAAAGCTGAAGTACAGTCTATTTCAGAATTCATTTTGTTCCTATTTTGATAAAAATCAATAATAGATTGCAAGAGTTTAGAGAAGGAACTAGTTTAAAAGCAGTGTGTTGCATATGGCAAAACTTCTACGACTCTTGGATGGCTGACAGGTTTTGGTTTTTTTACTACAGATACTTACTGATACTTGCGTGTGTATTGTGCAATATTCCTGAAGGAACTCCGTTACCTCCTGCAAACCTGGATACCTTATCTTTTGCATCTTATTTCAATGTAACACAGTCTGGTCTTGTAGTTCTTCTGTAAGCCAGGCTCCATCGACAGCAGATACTCGGCGTAAGTAAGAACCACAGAAACTGGCTCAGAAGAATTTTCTAATTTTTTTAATGATCCATCGGGAGAGGTGTTTTTTGGTTTGGTTTCATTTTTTTGAAAGACAAAGAAAAGTCATTACTTTTAGGCAACAGGAAAGCATTCACACAGCAGTATCTGTGCACTCTGAATACTTCACATCAGCAAAAGCCAAGCAGAGGATCACGGGAAGCAATGGGCAAAGGACCATGTGCACAGCTCCGACAAGGCAACGTTGCACACGTGTTCACAAATGGGTTAAAATTACTTAGTGATTGTAAGGTGCAGGTTTTTCCCCGTCTCCTTTCCTCAGACCTGTAGCTAAACTCATAATATTTATTATTTATTGCTTATGGAATGGTATTTGAGAGAGCTACGTAACACGTATTTAACTCAGTCACATCAAATGAACCCTTGACAATCAAACAAAAATACCACCTGTCAAGTCTCTGGTGAGATTTTACAAAACATGTTACAAGCAAAACTACTTCTAGGTAGCACCGAGGATGAATTTACTTGCTTTCTGTCTGTTGAATTATAGTTGAATACCTGTATGTTATCCAACATCTCATAGCTTAGCTCCTTTCTACCCAAAAATAAGAGAAGCAACGTTAGTCACGGAAGCGATAGATGAAAAGTCTATTTACATTTACTGTACCCAGCTATTAGAAAACAGAATCTCTTTGCATTATGAAAATCTAAACCCAGCTGAGACCACTGATGCTCTGATCGTGCAACACAAATCAGTAACACACAGCACACGAGACTGACGTGTAGATTCCTACAGCTCTCCTGGAGTGCAACACGATCACATCACTTTACCCCCCCCCAAAAAAAAAAAAAAAAAAAAAAACAACAAAAACGTGGGGACACTTGTAATTATTAATTATTTAGGGATTGCAGGGAGAAAAAAAAAAAACTCTCCAAAATCCTTAGGAAGAAGGAAGGAACAAGTGTTTGCCACCGATGTGTGGCATCCGAGCTCGCAAACTTGAACCCACCTAAAACACCACGCAGCTCAGCCAGCCGTCCCCCAGCCGAGACCACTGCGACCCTGCCTTTGCCTCTAGGGACCCCCTCAGCCGCCCCCATCCGCCGCCGCCCCCGGGGGGCTCCGCAGGGCTCCGCACCCTCCCGCGAACTTTCCGCAGGCAGCCCCGGGAGCGCTCCCGAGCGCGGGGGAGCCCAAACCGCCCCGGGGGGCAGCCCGGACCGCCCGGAGGGGAGGGGGCAGCCGGGACCCTGCGCCCCCAGGGACCCCCCCCCGCGGGCTCCCACCCCCGAACCGCGGGCACCTGCGAGCCCCTTCGCGGGGGGACGCCGCGCAGTTCCCTCGCTGCTTTGCAGGGCGAAGCCCGGCGTTTGCGGTACGGGACCGGGTGCGGCACAGGGAGGGGGAAAAAGAGATTTAAAAATAATAATGAAAATAATAATTAAAGAGGGGGTTGGTAGGAAGGCAGGGGGAGCGGAGGCAGCGGCCGGGGCAGCACCGCGGCTGGGCACCAGAGGTCCCAGCACCCTGCACCACCCGGCAGCCCCAAAGGGGACCAGTCCCTGTCCCCCACCCCGGTCCCCCCCAGCGGTACCTTGAGCCCGGCGCGGGCAGAGGAGGCGGCCGGACCTGCGAGTCGTCTCCGCAGCCCCGTCCCGGCTCTCCAAATTAATCGCTCCGCTTCCCTCCCCGCCCAAAAAAAAAAAAAAAAAAAAAAAGAAAAGAAAAAAACCCCAAACCACCAACCACCCCAAACCCAGCCCCGCTACACACCCACGAGAAGGAAGAGGGGTCCCTCCGTGACTGGCATCGCTATCTCCTCCGGCGGAGCTTGCAGGGAGCCATGGCAACGAGCCCCCGCACCTCCCCAAACCCCTGCCCGCCTCCCCCCCCCCAAGGGGGGGGGGCCCGAGCCGCCCCCCCCCCCCCCTCAGCCCCGGCCCCGCTCGGCGGCTCCCACCTGCCCGATCGATCCGGCGCCCCCTCGGCCGGTGCCGGGAGCCAGCGGCGCCTCCGCCCCGCCGCGCTTCTCCGGGCGGCACCTGGGGATGGCGGGGAGGGAGGGAAGGAAGGAGGGAAGGAGGGAGGGAAGGAGGGGAACCCCGGCCCGGCCCGGCCCGCCCGCACCTCCCCTGCCCGCCTCCCTCCCGGGGAGGGGGGGGGGGGCCGCACCGCCGCCTCCCGCCCGGCAACAGCTCCGAAACGCCGGGGTAGGGGAGCCCGGGGGGGGGGGGGGGCGGCACGACCCCCCCTGCAGCTCCCACTTCGTGGCGATGGCAGCCAAAACCTGGGCAAGGAGGGGACAGGCACTGTCGGGGAACCCCGCAACCCCCCGGCCCCAGTTTTACCCTTCTCTCGGGGGGGCAGAAGGGTCATTTCTCCGCAGAGAGAAGGATGGAAACCTGGGATGGGGATGGTCCTCCCCGCCCCGTCCGCCTCTGCTCTCTCCCTTGCTGAAACGCCAGTGCGTTCATCCTTGTAACACCTAGTGGTTTCTGGATTCAAACCTTTCAAAACGTAGCTTTTCCTCATTGTTTTTGCCCCTCTTCCGAATTTTTGCTGTGTGTGCTCTACAGCGGACGCGACCACAGAACCAGATCAGGTTTATGTGTGTGCTTGAGCACTTGGACTTTCTGCCCCCAAGGTTTACTTCCGTAATCCCTTTGTGGAACGGGCGAAATTTTTAAGTAATTGGTGAAGACAGTCGTCACAAATCTGCCAGTCATTTTCTTAAGCACTCCGTCCAGAGACACTGTGTGGAGGTGCTGAAGGTCAGACATAATCATTTTCATGAGGACTCGGACTTCTCAGACAATTTTCTGTCTCACTGCTGACCTTTGGGTGTTTTTATTTTCTCTGAGCTCTGTCTAATGCGATGAACAATAATCATAAAGAAACGTTCACGGACATTAAACCATAAAACCACCCTAGTGAATCACAATTACCACTCATGGGGGTTGTTATCATTTGGGTTTAAGATTTTTTGGACAGGAGCAATCAGAATTTGTTGATGTACTGGCCAACTTGTGGTCATCTCCAGCACATTTAGGTAGGTGAGCTTACTTTTTGAACAGGAAGCAGATAATTAAATTTAAGGAAAGGTATTATAAACTAACGATGGTAGTAAAAGAAAAAAATCTGAAAACCAGGAGGGAAAAGGGTAGAATAATTTAATAAACCTGTTCTGTGTTAAGAAAGCAAATGCAAAACTCTGTTGAAACAGTGTTATTCTTGACAGTTTAGTCACTTGAAGTCAGGCAATTCATAGATATGATTTTTGTATTAAACTATGTTTAAGTCAATTTGTGTCGATATAAATGCCAAGCTTCTCACCAAGTGCATGGAGAAAAGCTTCTTTCTTTACATAAAACTGTGCTGTGGTTGCTTAGAAAGCTCTGATATTCGGCAGTCGGATTTCTGCACAGCGGAGGCCCAGCCCAGAGCACACATAAGGGAATGGGAGTTCTCCCTTCGAATCCCACTCTCATAGCCAAATCCTGAATTGACTTACTGTTTCACCCAAAGACAGTAAAATGCTATATTTACAGCACATTGCTTTCCAAAGCAACCAACAGCTAAGCAACAGGGCTGCGCCCCCGTGCAGCGGAAACCTCTGACAGTAAATGGAAAAGGAGACGGCTGTAGAGGAATGTTGTGACCGTGTCAGGGCTGCCGACGTACTGAAAAGCCGTTTGACCCAGTATAAACGTGGCCATCGGAGAGGGAGTCAAAATCCAGAGATGACTGGAGATTTACTGAAGCGTTGGCAAAAAACGAAGACGCCAAGGCTGGGAAGCTGTGTCCTGCCCGTCTGGGAGCAGAGATAACAGAGCTGGCTGGAGAGCCAAGGAGAGCCAGCATTGCCCCTCCTGCCATTGCCAAGAGGATGAAAAACCGGGGCAATGACTCTTACCCACTTCTGGCCAATACTGCCCTCCTCCCGGGATGCCTCAGCAGTACCAGGAGTTTCCAGGTTGATTTCTTCAGGGCTCTGACATAAAGAAGAGAGACAACAATTTAATTACCTCCAGTGACTGCTTGAGGCAGGACTGCTGCCAAAGTCAACTTCCTAGGCTGCCCATACCTACGTTGCCCCATCCACTACCCAGATACGCCGTGCCACAGAGAGAAGGAAGCTGGGCTTGCAAAACGCAGTGACCACTTAGACTTTCATTTTTCCTACCTAGCTGGTCCAACGTTTAGATCCTCTCTGGCAACATGATTTCCCCGGGGTTTTCTCACATTTTCAGGTTTCAGCCTGTGATTTGGAAACAACTAAATGGTTTTAATTTTTCAACACGGAATCACACAGAAAATTTTCCTGCCATTAGGAAGCCAGCCGATGGAAAAAATCAAAGCACATCAGCTTACCAAAACCCGCTTCTTGCTTCCAAAATAAAATGTGTTCATGTTCATAAGAACTCATGGCACTAATCACACCTATTTCCGAGACCAGGGTTTGCCTTAAGTGAAGTGTAAACAGACACAATCCATTGTGCTTCAGTTTTCACCGGGCAATGAAACAGGGCAAATGTCATAACACTTAAGTCTGCACAGAATAAAAATAAAGACAGAGAAACTCAGTTCAGTCCTCTCCGTGTCTCCACAGAACTGCTCTTTATTTTGTGATTTCCTGCAGAAACTCAAGGAGCCTTTTCATCAAACCCGCTACTTGGTGTGACAATGAGAGAGCAACACCGCTAGAAACATTGGGAAAAAATCATTAGTTCTCTCTAGGCTAGTACTGATCACATATTTAAAATACACGTTAAATGCATAATATTGGCTCAAATCAAGCGTGAGAAAAAAACCTTAGAATATTTATCTCCGAAATTTCTAAAGAAGTCAGATGGACTAGAGGGTGTGTTTGTGCCTGTTGCGACTTTAACTGGTTACCCGATTCGCTGGATGTGTTCCTTCAAGAAACACCAACCGTGTTAAGATCAGTTCCAGAGTCTGCTGGGAGGCTCAGAAGACTTCCAGTCTTAATGTAAATACCATTTAAGATACATGAAATACTTGGGACAAAAGAACAGATTGGCCAGATTTTCTGTAGAGAAAATTCATTTTGCTTGTAATTGCCAGCACATATCCCACCACCACAGCTCATAATAAAGATGATGTGGATTTTCGAATAGGTAGATATGCAAGTGTAAATGTACTTGAATATTAAAAACCACAATTCAACACACTTTTATTAAAAAAAAAAAAAAAAAAAATGGAATAAGTTTCTGGGAATCTGTTTTGGTCCTGGACAAATTAAATGGCTAATATAATTGGCATCACGCCAACCAGCATTTTTTCCATGTCAAAATTTGTTTTGGAAATTACGTCCTGCTGTGACATTTTACAGTATTTTCAATAACTTTGGAATTTTTACAACATTTAAAGGACACCAGCTAAGACGTATATTGAGAAGCATAAAGCTGCGTTAGAAACATTGAGCTCAAAGGGAAAGATTTTAACTGTAAAGGAAAAAACATAGATGAGATAGAGTGTGATGCATATCCCGCTAATGGTTTATTAAACATGCATCTGAGTATACATCACCAATGCTTAGCTTTGAAATGTTGAAAGTTAGATGGGTCTTGACCAGAGCAGAGAAGCTACAGACATGCTAGAAAATGCTCATCTACTCCTTCGTAACGAGAATACAGGACAAATCCACGTGATCAAAGCATAGCAAATTTAAAGTGAATTAAAGGAACTACCACTTTTTGCAGTGCAAATCAATCCCAGGAATTTAGGCTTTGAAGAACCTGGAGTGAAATGCTGGATTTTTTTCTTAATACCATTTTTTAAAGGCTGGATAATTTTATGACTGCTAATAACATTTGTAACTATGCAAGCTAAGATAATAACAATGGTAATCAAATCTCATGCTTCAGGGCATAAATTGATTGCTTGAAGGGGTTATGGAGGTTTTTCTTTTTTTTCCCACTACTGAGTGCATGATTTCACAACTGACTAAGTGCATTACAAGGGGAGTGTTTGCTACTGTAGCTAGACAATTGATCTAATCCGTAATAACAAATACGACACCAAAATACAGTGAGCTGCCTATCTGCTTTGCAAACACTAACAGATTCAGGATCAAATTCAGTGAAATATTTGGTTGTTTTCTTCAGTTTAGTTTTCTACAGTTCTTCTGAAACAAAACAGCGAGGTCTAGATTTAAAAAAAAAAAAAAAAAATACCCCAAAACTCAAACAACCCCACTAAACTTAGGAGCAAGAATCTCACAATGAATCTTAAAGACCCAATTTAGGCAAGCAGTTTCCTCCGTAGTTAGGTCCAGATCCAAAGATCAGGTTGAAAAGCAACCAATTCATAGAGTACCAAGTCGCCACGCAGGCTGATCCTGTGTCTCCTATGGCCTGCTTGTAAGAACTTGCTTTTGAAGCCAACCCTCTGTTTCCATCAAAAAAAGAGACTGTGGTCTCTTTTCTTTGAAAAACAGGCACAGCAAGAGATGAGAGAGCTCAGCCTGGAGCTGGGGATTGAGGTTTAGCTCCCAGCTGTACCAGAAAGCTCCTCACAAGTTTGCAGTCTGCTCCAGGACAGATGGACTGAACTCCGTAGAACATATTTCATCAAGCAGGAAATAACCGAAGATTCACTGAACCCAACCTGGAGCAAAGCTGGGCCTTACCTTTGTTGCGGCGTTTGTGGAAGGCAGGCTTGAGCTCCAGTGGTGCCACAACAGACTATTCATGCTTCTTCCTTCAGGTGTTCACTAAAGATCCTAGAACCTGTCCAAAAAGCTTCTTTCTGAATGAATATATAATATACAAGAACAATGTTGTAATTTGTCATCTTTGATGTCATTGCTTCTTAAGTGAGACCTTTATCATTCCAGGTTTTAGGTTTGGGTGGATTTGGTTTGGGGTTTGGTTTTTATGTTGGTTATTTTGGTTGGTTGGTTTTTCACTCTGCGCAGTAGTGGCGTTCGCAGACACCACACTTCAAAGCAGAACTCTGTAGCCCAGGTTTCATGTACAAACATGTATTGAAAGTAAAAACCTGCCACGTCAGTCCAGTTAGCCACCCCACCATAGACACCTTCTCCTTTGGTAGCCTGCTCAGTTATCTAGTGGCAGTTTCTGGGATGAAGCTACAGAACTGTAAGTCAAACAGAAAGCCTGCGCTTGAACGGCAGGCCAACGAGTGCCCAGTCACCCACTGCACAATGGGACAAGGTCATTTATAAAGAAAAGCAAGTGCCACAGTCACAAAAAATGCTATCTGAAAATGTATCTTTGGTCTCTGCCCGGAACTGGCACAGAGCCCAGAAAGAGCAAGCCACAATATTTAGAGAAACGGAATCGTGACTCACGTCAGGACAATGGCATTGATCTCCTTCGTTTGTGGAAGAGATTAAAGAGGCCTAGGAATAAAGATTTTCTATTTCCTGAGCAATAACTGCTAGTCACTGGACAAAACATCAGCAACAAGGTCCCCGCGGTTGTTCTTATTCTTGCCTTGTGTGGAGGTGGGATACGTGGAGCGCAGCCTTTGCCTGGATCACCCATGAACACAGTCGTAGCTTTTTCGGTGATGTAGATGAGACCTATCACTCACCAACTACTGAACAAAATGCTTTATTTTGCTTTCTCTCAAGGTCAGCTGGCTTAATTTGCACAAAACATCAACTGCCAAAAACCTTACATTGATATAACACAACCGGATTTTCTATACTCCCCTATGCCAAAATAAACCCAAGTATTTTAAAGAAATGGTTTGTGCATTTTTCCACTGAGAGCCAAAACCATTTGGATTATAATAACAAGTAACGTTTACAGAATTATTGTAGCTACCCTTGAAACTGAGCAGTCACAGTTACAAACGTGAACAGCTAATTCAGAATTACCAGGGACCCCCCTCCCAAGTTCTGCAGACACAGGAACAAGATGATTACCGAGGGGTTCACTTGCTTTTCGTGGGAAAAGGAGAAATGACACTGATCTCCTAAGACAGGGACAAACAGTGGTCTTGGCTAATGCTGTTGTTTGTATTCTTCCATTTTCTATGTCCGTATATTGAACCGATTTTGTTAAAATAACCCACACTAAGGTCCAAATCAAAACCAAAGCGCTAGGTGGGTTGTTGCTGAACCATTTGGTGCTCCTTGTGTTCCTTTACCAATTTAATCTGACTGGTGGGTTGCAGGGTGTTCAATAGGTCACGTGCATCAGCAATTTCAGTCCAGACGATTTGCTTCTAAATACTACATGGTATGATACACATTTTCCAATTACATTTCAGACTGCTTTTAAATTCTACTAGAAAGACGAAGTTATATGAAGAATAGAAGGCTTAGGAAACAACAGCATACAAATAACTATCTTAAAACAATTTTTTTTGCACAGCCAAGCTATCAGCAGTTATACAAAATTATTAATGCAAGCAGGGAAGTAATAGGTTGATCAACAACATAAGACTTCTTTTAAAAATATTGGCAATTCTCATGTAACAGAGTACATAAGTGGTTTATCCCTCTTCAATGTCCTTCAGACAAGACATTCTAGGAGAAAAAAATTAGGACTGTGAATATCAGACACAATAGAAGTGGTTTATCCCTCTTCAATGTCCTTCAGACAAGGCATTCTAGGAGAAAAAAATTAGTACTTTGAATTTCAGACACAATAATTGGGAAAACACTGTGAAAACAAGTATATTTCTGTCTTACCCTTCGAAGTTACACATACATATTTTATATATATATATATATATATAAATAAAACCAAATTGATATTATGGAAAACCAGTGAATTTTATTAAAAATAAACATTACTCAGTAAATATTGGAAATGCTGTCACTAGGCCAAGGTGATGTGTGTGAGCCAAAACCTACATTCTTACAAGAATGACACTAAGGACCCACTTTAAAGTCTGGCCATTACCAACGTGGTCAGAATCAGACTTGTATGGTATGATAATACACCCTGATAGTTTTAGTAGACTGTGTAGGCAATACTCAGCTTTTTTTTTTTTTCAGTATTTAAATTAGAAAGATAAATACTTCCAAAGCTTTCAGATCAAAACTAATAGTAAATGGAGGTCTGTGGTGCAGGGTGACCTTAACCATTTGGCCATAGCTGGCTGTAAGCAAGCAGTGCACTTTCTCAGAACAGCCAGTAAATGCAAGGTGATGGAACAAGGGACAAGGAATGTAAGTCACAGAATTAGGATCGCTGTGGAGAACCTATAAGCTGAGAGGAACATAAGAACCATAGGTTGAACCTTATCTATTTGGAAGGCTACAAAATCCACAGCTATATAGGCAGAGGATATTAAGTAGGTATAAAAAGTCTCCATTGCTTTTGTATTCTGTGCTGGTATGTATTTCAGGATTAAAGTGTCTAGCTCTGCCATCTGCAGCTCAGGATGGAGAGCAAACTACTTGTTAGGATTCAGAAAGGAGTAGGGCAAACAACTGCAGCATTGGAAAGTACATCTTACAGTCAGCAACGAGAATTCATCAAGTGGCATGTTAAGAGGTGATTAGATCCCAGTCTGTGGTACCAGAGGGAATAGGTATTTTGTAATGGAGGGCTCCTCTTTCCAGCTGACAAAGTATAACAAGATCTAATGACTGGCAGATGAGAAAATTGCTTATGACTTTTTTTTCTAAGCAGCAAGTTTAATTAACCCTTTAGCGAAATTTTCCTATCTGTGGTAAATGGGCCATTGTAACACCAAGACTACCCATTTTTCTTAAAAATACTTTTTAGCTTGAGAATCTGGAATGTATGATACAAGAAACTCATGTTAGTTGATCACCAAGGTTGTAGTGTAGCCCTTGCTGGTGCCTAGCAGTAAGAATAGCACAACTAAGCGCAAGGTCTAGGCCAACAGGACCCTGGAATGAACGAAGGATGCGCTCCTGCAAAGATGAGCTCAAAAACCCCCTATTAATCCAAGTCCTGTCAGCAAAAAGAAACTGGTTTTGAGACCTGTCGAGCTGTGAAGAGTCTGCAGCTGTAGCAGACTACGCAGGCTTATGCTACCCTGTCAGCCTCCTATTGCTGTCTGCGTAGTCCAGCTCTGGGATGGAGCAGAAAAAAAGCCCCGGTTGCAACAGCTTCGTCTTTGAGAAACCTTTTCAAGCACTCAAGCAAGAGGAAATATGCTCCTTCAGAAATCAACAGAAAAAATAGGTATCTGTCATCTTAAACACGCATACTAGCTTGGCTAGATGTTGAATCCAACACTGAGGGGAAAAAACACCAGCGAAAAACTGCTGTCAAATTCACCTATATTCGTGCGAGTGTGCTGTGTTACATACTGATTTAATGATATGGAATTATCACGAAGTTCAAGCTGAGCTGACTTCCAGCTCCTTGAAGTTAATATAGCTGTGACACTTTCCATCAGCTGAAAATTTACCCTGTATACTTTTCTAAATATATCTATCATCTCTAACAGCTCCCAAATTTCAACTTTGCTGAAACTGCCTTCTCAGTCCTTCTGCCATCTGCTTTTTTGCTGGGCTCACACGCGTTTCTCTGGCAGTGAGTCTGCAGAACATGCTAAAGCAGTGAAAAGCACAACGGAAAGTATATTTTTAAAGTGTCTTGCCTCATTTGGGAGTTAAATGCACTTATACCACAAATGCATAATGATTAAAAAAAATAGCAGAAGCCAATACATCTACATTTGGGTATACATTTCTCTGCAAAGTATTCACTGACTGCTGACACAACCAACCTCTTATAAGGTCCGTGAACACAGCCTAGCATATATTCCACACTTGAAGAGTCTTGCACATCCCTTATACAGCCGCCAAAGAAAGAAATCCCCATGCCAACGTTCAAACTCTGAACAGGAATGCAAGTCAGACATCATTTTGCCGTGATGACAGTAATCACCAATGTACAAAAGGAACTTTTCTAAAAGGAATTGTTTCTGGAAAGCTAGATTCAACCCTCTGCCCAAGTGGCGAACACCCAAACTGTCTGTATTTCTCTTACCTTCACTAGGATGAGTATCCTTCCCCAGTGCCATTCGTGATGCACTGCAATACATTAAAAGGCTTACACGTTTTCTTGATAGAGGGAGCAGGAAGGGAGAAGAAGTTACCATTTTCTTTCAAACTATAAATAAAACAAAAAGCTGTTTCAAATTTTACTTCTATCTATGTGACTACATCTCGTTCCAACCTATATAGTTGCCTTCTGGATTCATTGGTTAACTTATCCCCTAATTTATAGACAGGGCTGTATTTTCTCTTCTTGCAATAGTCAGTTGATATAATCTTATGTATTTGTTGAAAATGGGTGATTTTGTTCTCCACCCTCATTGCCAAAAGAATGAACTGGCTGAAAATAAATAAAGGGTTGTTAAATAATGCAACTGCAGCAAAAGTAAAGCAAAAAACCCTAACAGAAACCGTTAAAACAGGAAACCCTTATAAATTAACCTGTCTATCCAAAGCGGGAGTAAGCAGGGATGAAAAGACAAAAGACGACTTCAAAATAGGCATAGCTTCCTGTGATCTGAGGTTTTGCACTCCTAAAAGTTTTAATTCTACATGAAGATGCATTTCTTCAGGCACAGCGGTCGAAATATAACGGGGCCTCTAGGTGGAAAATTAGAATATAAAGGCTATCAACTGCCAATTAATCTTGTGAGGTCAATGGGAAACAGCCAGAATTGCTGTTTCCAGATGGGTGAAAGGACGCTGTGGAATTTAATTTATCCGGTTACCAATGCACTCTGGCAGATCTCCGAGCCCATGCTCTCAAAAAAGGAACTGAAAGACCAATGAGTTGGCAAGATTTGGGGCCTTATGTGTCAGCTTCTTATAGTGCCTAGGTTGGAGATGTAAATTCACTCACTAAGTGGATAGATGGGATATATTGCTGGTTAAAAAATCTCTAAACAGTTAAAAGGTTAGTCACATTTTAGATCGGGTTGTATATCTAAAGAGAAGACAGTATTGACTTACCATAAACAGTTGAGCACTTTCAATGTTCGAAGATGAAATGTAAAATGGGCTAGCAAGTTTGTTTGTCAAGAGCAGCTGAGAGATATCAAAATTAAAAAACCAATCATGGCTTCAAATAAAAAAAAATCACAGAAATCTTCAAAGCAATGGCTGAAGGAGTGAATGCTGTCGCTGATTCATACAGCTTTGTGCTTCACTGGGAAAAAAAAACCCGGTGCGAAATTATTTGTATTACTGTGTGTTTTGACTCACATTTTCTCATCAAAAGGTGCTATTTGAACTTAAATTACTGAGCAAGCTGCAGCATATTTATAACTGTGAATCTCCAGAGAGAGTTTTAAGTACTGTGATGAACACTTTGCTGACAAAGCCTCTTTAAACCAGAGCTGATCTAGATGTGGTTGCAGACCACTCAGCCAAGGCTGATTTTAAATACCTCTCTAATAAAGTCAAGTATACCAGATAACCCCTGTGGGCATCTATTATGGTTAGTAATAGATTAATTGACTAATGTAGTTGAAAACAGAACAGTCTTAAATATGAAATGGTGTCTCTTTAAAATACGTTGTGATGTGTGTTATCTCATTACAAATGGCATTAATATAATACCGATGACAGACAATGGTACAGATGAAATAACGTATTTTCCCTATGGTTTCACATTATGGCAAGTATTTATCCTTCAAGGGATACAGTTAATCTTTATCCTAAGCATCAGTTACCCTTCGTGACAAGGGCAACTTTGCTTACGTGTTTCCCAAAAAACGCTACTTTGGTCCGCCAAAGAAGACAAGGTTATTAGGGGGAAAAGTGAGAGGCCATCGATTTCCAAAGACAAAAATATTTCTCAGCTGCAAAGTCAGTCTCATAAGTTGTGCAAGGCAACAGATAAACTCATGTTGCAAGTTCAGCATGCAAACCGCCGAAAGGCAGGAGAAAATAAAATATGGCTTAAACTGTGACGAAGAGGACAAGGAAGGCTTATGGGAGTTCACGCTGATGAGGTTAGTGGCTTGGAGTGTGACCCAAAGAGTGGGTAAGATGGATTGCTCTAACGGCGTTGTCTCTATCTCGTGTAGGAACGACAATGAATAATGGGGTTTAATTGGCAGCTGCCTTTTCACCTGTACTAAGTGCTCTCACTCGTGCCTGCTGGAGTTACGGATCCCCAAAACAGCAATGACAAGCTGGTATTAATAAAAAAGATGTCAGAGTAAGAGTTGAGCATGTTTTTGACTGCTGGAATAAATGAGGAGTAATGCCAATGAGCAAGAGTGATACCTCTGTGAAACAGGAGCAAACGTGGTCAGAATGAGACCCCTTCTCATTAAGTGAACAAGTCACTTCTGAATCAGGACAGAAACATAATACTGCCTTAAATTAAAGCTGCTTGAGAAACAACTTTTGCTGTCCAATTTGAACAGGATTCGTTTTGCTCACAGAATAATTTATCACTATTTTTATTGCAATAATAACTATGAGTTCAGTGCTGTATTATGCTGTGTGTGCCCTCCTGAGATAACATTCAAAAAGATAAAAATCAAGCAAAGTATGGCACAAACAATGACAATGTAATGGGGAATTCTGGCAATCGGGGCTGTATGCTTCCTGGACTAGTGCTCTTTTGGGCATTTTTTTTTAATAACATGAAGTTGTTTCATCCTTTCCTACTATAACATTTTAATAGCTGTTTTGGACTTTTTCTCTGCTGGAGGGGAACTCAGGGGGCAGGAGGGGAAGAGCTTTTTGAAGTGAAAAAAAAAAATGAGGAGGTTAAAAACTAAGAGGAATGTGGAGAGAAAAAGGGTAAAACAGGAGCAGGGCAGGGGTGGATGGTGAGTGAGTGCCAGCAGAGACGCCACGTGGGCCAAAGTCATGCTGTCTCACTGCACCCAAGTGGGGCTGGGGGTAGGAACAGGCCCCAGGACAGCCCCAGGGTGAGATGGGGGATCAGGCCTGGGGCATCCAGAAGGTCCAGTCAGGACCAGCAGGAGATGGGGTCGAGGACAAGACTAGCCAGAGGGTGACTCTGAGGCGCATCCTCATGAT
Source organism: Leptosomus discolor (assembly GCF_034619465.1). NCBI lineage: Eukaryota > Metazoa > Chordata > Aves > Leptosomiformes > Leptosomidae > Leptosomus > Leptosomus discolor. The sequence continues at coordinate 3,871,604 of NC_141399.1, forward strand.
GCCCGGAGCACAGATCCAGGGCTCACTGGTCGTCTCCTGTGGGTCCATGGGAGATAGAGCAGAGCACAATCACACCAGTACCACGTCCCAAACACCGCCTGGGCACCCAGGGCTGAGCTTAAACCCAGCTCCAGGCCCTTAGGGAGGGTGTGAGTGTAGGTCCTGGTGGGTCTGCTCAGGGCAATTAAGTCTATTAGTGCCCTCAGGAGGTCAGATGAAAAGTGATGAACAGCAAAAGGTCAATGGATAAAAATTAACTGTCTGGTAGAGCTGAAAGGCACTAACCTCGTGTGCGACGGTGTGGATCTGCATCGCAGAGCTGAGTTTCTCGTTTCAGTTCGGACGATGACAGAATTTGTGCCCTTCATGGGAGCCAGGGGGTCTTCAGAGGACGTTTTGTCTTCAGAGGACATTTCAGCCTGGGGAGGAAGGGAAGTCTGTGGGGTCTCCCCCAAGCCTGGGGGATGCTGTGGGGTTGAGGAGGCCTGGTGGACCTCTGCAGACCACACCGATCAGGCTTGCATGCAGCTATGGGCTATTTTTCAGGTTTTTTTCTCTTCTGTTGTTATGGAAACAGCCTGTGGAAGGGCTGCTGAAGTTCTGAATCCTGGATGTGCAATGAGGGCAGGTAGCTAGGGGATCACCCTGTGTAGTTTCAAAGCTGAATAAAGATGTGGATATTATTTTAACATATATATTAAATAAACACAGACAGTGAAAACCCTAACATGGAGTCGTTTTCAGGATGGCAATGTTCATAAGAAAGTCTGCTGGTGTGAATTTCTGTAGCATGTAGGCATGTACAGCATCGCTGTGTTGAATGCCAAAGGTTTTGCCTAAGGAGACACCTCATTATACCCTGAGACAATTGCACGTGGTGCAGATTTCATCAAGAGGTTCCTTATGTTTCTCCAGTTAATTTCAAAGCTGTATCTAACCTGACGTTCCAACAGCAAAGACCTGAAGATATAAAGCCATGCCAGGATAACTGTGGTGATTTGGTGAAAGAAGGCAGTCTGAGATAATTCAGCAAGTCTCGACGATCTAAGTCTGGAGATAATAATTCTAAGTGTGTTATTTCTTCTGGGATACCACGCATCATCCAAGCCACTGCTTCTAATTCCTTGCTTGCCAAATCAGACTGTTTTTTTGGACCTCCAGTCCTTTGTACAGTCAACCTGATGCTCTCAGCCTGTGAGCCAAGACTGTTTTCTCCGAGAGACTCGGTTACTTCCTTCAAGAATGAACTTGCAAGAGGCAGCTGTTAGATGTATGCACTTGTGTGAACATGCCAGGGAAATGTGTCTGATTGCAAAAAGGTCAAAAGAGAGATGACTAGTCCCTCTGCAGGCTTTCTATCCCACCTTCTCTGCAGGCCATCAACAGAAGAAAGCTCTTTCCTGCTTCTGCCCCGAGCACGCTTGGTTCACTCCCTGCTCCCTCTCTATTTATTCAGCTGTGCAATCTGCCTAAGACTATTCAAAGTCTGTAAATCAGACGGCAATATTTAAGCGCAGAACAAAACCATCGCAAGCCAATTCACACAGTCTCCACAGGATGAAAGAGGAAAGACAAATTCTCCAACACTGTTTTGCTAATGAACCTCACACCTTTGTAGTAAAAGTGAGATTGTCTGCAGCTGATTCTTTCTCCCAATTATATCTTCAGCTCTTTGCTAAAGCTGCTAATCAATGTACCACATAATGCCAGCTCTGAATGTCATTCTGTACACGAATATTTGTCCATTCTGTATTGCCCGTAGAAAAATGTAACTCACACAGGGCGCTTCAGCCTCTCGTAGGTAAAAACCCCAGTGTTCCCAAGTTAGACTGTGAGATATCTCTGAAACTGGGAACTAAGGAATACGTCTGGAATAGAAAGAGTTGCATTGTAGGAAACTTCCTCCCCTGCACTTCCAGTCCTGGGGCACACTAGAATCTGGTGCCCTCTCCTGGTGCCATAGCACCACGATCTCCTCCATGGCAGTGGAACCACCAGGATGGTCTACCAGTGGTAGACTGACACTAGATACTGGTATTTATTTACTGACACTAGATACTGGTATTTATTTACTAGTGTCTGTGATAATCTCCAAATTTGAATCAACAAACCTCATGCACTGGGAGAGAGGCGACTTGAGCAAACCCATGAGATGTGTCACCATGGCAGGGCTGTCCAGTCAAATGAACAATACTGCGGTGACACACGGGCGTATCATTTGCTTTTGGAAGTACCACAGTCACACGTTCAAGTCTGCGAAGTGATCTCAGGTTTTTAGGTAATACAAACTCTTTTGGTCTGAAGCTGGTTTCTTCAAGGTTATCTTTGCCCTCCTCTGCACTGCCTGATGGAGGTAAAACCAAAACCCTTTCCTACTCATAGGTCTTGTGGAAGGGACTGCTTGTGTGAGGAGTCTCACAAACAGGAGACACAGGCTTGTGGTCTGGTTTACTGTCATTGTGGGGGCTTCCCAAATAAATCGACCCACACTTGTTAGACCTTTAGTCACCGGTGACAGAGGGGTCCTGTGGGAACAAAATAAAACGTAGAGAAGACCTTTCCTTCACAAAGATTAGATTCTGCCAACTTCTTCTGTCCTTACCTACAGGATACACAAGCTCTTTACTCCAGCAGTGTTTTCACTCCTGAGAAGATACAAAGATCTGGTGTGATCAGCTAAGAGCATTACTATCACTGCTGAATTCACAAGAAAAATGTTATGATACTACAGCACAAAGAGTAGAACAAAACGCTGTGATGAATAGACAGCTTTTTGTTACCTAATAGTATATCAGATCTCAAATTTTGGTACAGAAAAGGTGAAATCTGGCATTCTACAGTCTGTTCCTACCTTATTGCCTCCATCTGAAAAAGAAATCGTGTAGTATTTTTCCATCAGTATTTGCTCCTGAAAGTTACGTTGCCTCGAGTGAGCCTGAACTAAACTGAAGGACCGGTTCTCTCGAAAGTGCACTTCCCAGAGCAGGCAGCAGCTTGGAGAGAAGATTATCATGCAGGAGCAAGATTGCACTAATTGCAGAAATTGGTGTTTCAGCTGCTGCTGTTTTGGAGTATTGGAACAAATTAAAACAGATGAAGCTGACATTAAATAGGTATTGAGAAAAAGTACTGGAGACCGGGAAAGCAGAGCTGTGTGCAAGATGAGGAGGCGTTTTATTAATGTGCAGTGTTTTATAATTTCATAGCTGTTTGTCTCACCGATTGCACAAAGTGACCTGAGTCTTTCTAAGAGCCTGTCTGTAGGACATAAAAGAAATGTCCCGCCGTCAATCTGCAGCAGATGCCAGAGGACACTCAAGCACTCAGCAGGTCAGCAAGACACCTGGAAGAGAGCGGAGTCTCGTCCCCTCCCCACAGCTCCTGCTGCCTCCTCAAGCCTTCCTCACACAAAGCCACGTTCCACGAGGAAGTCTCTTCAACTTGAACATGTATCATGGATTTACTGGGTTGTTTTTTTCTACTTCAGGGCCGTACATCACTACCCAACACGCACAGCCTCGTGTGCACCGGCCAGTGGAAGTAAAGACAGTCTCTAGTTTACAGCTGCACCAACAAAAGCTATTTGAATGCAGAAAAGAAAGGCATTGGCAGAGTAGAAAGGCAAGATGGTAGAGGGTATTATTCTCTTCCACAGGGCTCTACAAGGCCATCAGTACTAGGTAATATCTTCTAACAAATATATATTATTGCCTTTGTTAATCAGTCTTAAATCCAAACAGATACGCGAACTAGTGTTGTGTGTAAACCTCCTTTTTCTAGTTAGAGTAAATTCAGTGTGAGCATTTTCCAGAAAATACTGATAAAATAAAAATGTCCTCAGGGAACCATATACCATTTCTTCAGCTGCTCGTTATATAGCCAGCTCTAACCAGTTCCTCATACTGAATTTCGTATCCCAGGTGCTGATGAGGACAGAAACATTTTGCCAAAAAACAATTGTTTTGAAAAATGTCTGGGCGCTGATTTTTATCAATGTGCAACATTTGGGAGACTTAGTGAGGTAACAGCAGAACTAAATCCAAGTAGGTCGAAAGGTGTTACATGAAAATATTCAGAGGATAAATCATTAATTGTGTTCAGGAGAGGTGTTGTTCTCTGGCATTCTTGCCTATAATCATTCATTTACATAGTGGACTAGTCTTCAAAATAGGGATTATTATAATGTATGAATGCCTAATTGAAAGAAGGTGCTGCAGTTAACTCAGGAACCGCTTAATTTCAAACCCTTTTATCATCCCTAAACGTGAATCCAAATTTAAACATGGAAGAAAAATACATGGTGCATTCAGGAACAAAGGTATTGTCTGACATAAGGAGCTTATGTAAATGTGGGATGGCAGAGCTCCTTTTACAGTAAACCTTTCAAATACCTCAATAAATCATGAAGAACAACAACAACAAAAAAAATCTTTCTTTAAAGGAGGTGTGCAATGAGGTTTCACCTGTCCAGGGCTGATGAGGGACAGCGCTGTTCAGGGGAAAAAGGAGCTTTGCTGGCATCTTCCTGAGCAGTAAATTGCAAATAAATATCAATTTTTGTGTGCATGTGCTTGTGTGAGAAGGCTTCCATTATGTATCCACTGACAATTTGCTAATTTTAAAAAACCAGAGGTGACATCATGCAGGGCTGGATGCATCTGCAGGAGTGTTTTACATTCTCTCAGTCCCGCTGTACAAGCGATTTATTTTCGCTTTTAAAGGCACGGAGCCTATTTTAAAATAAAATAAAATAAAATAAAATAAAATAAAATAAAATAAAATAAAATAAAATAAAATAAAAATTACAAGGTGCCTATACTTCAGTGACTTAAAAAGACATTGGAAGTGATCCAGTGGATAAAACACAGGATCAGAGACCCTGGACATTTCCATTCTACTCAGTGCAGCCACTGTCCTGCCAGATAATCTCAGCAAACTACTTCACATCCTCCTTTCTCTCTTGTTATTCTTACCTTTTAATTTTCCATTTAGATGGAAAGTACTTTGGAGAAGGAACTATCTCCTTCTACATATCTAGAGAGTCCTTTAGTTCACAGTGTTCTGCTCTCAGTTGTTCTTGGAAGACCAACAGTTATAATTACATGAAGGCAGGATGCATGTGGATGCAACGTTACTTTGTTCAGGCTAATCAGCTCAATTCTATCAGTGAAATCTCTCTCAATTATAGGAGAATCCATGTGTGCGACCGAGACAGCAGAAATCAATCCTAATTACTCCCCACTGCCTGCACGATTCTCCTGTGCAAACAGAGGAGAAGGGACATGAGGTATTCCCAACATGGGTGGTGGTCATCGCAAATTCTTTTTTGTAGGAAGCTGTTACTGCCCTATTAGGAGATGCTAATGCTATGCCAGGTGAGAATACCAGCAGTATTTATGTCAGCAATATTAACAAAATGGCTCCTTCAAGCAGAAAAACATTTGTAAAACTGGTAACAGGCCCTTTCTAGGGAGAGCAGAGTATGACCCGCCTCCCTTCCACCAGGATGTTCTTAGCAATGAATGCAAAGTTTGTCTGAGAGAAAACACAGAGATCCTACGTTTTATGCCAGGTGAGAACTTCATAAAGTCATTTCCTTGTCCTGGCAGAAAAAGCTAAAATTTTGCATTCTTAGAAAATCTCCTTTATTCTGATGTAGGCTCACAAATCTGTCTTAACCCAAAAATCACCTATAGGTGAGCATTGGGTTTTCCTACCACCACTCACAAGGCGTGTAGCAGGAGAGAGCTGGGTAACCTCTGTGGTTGGAGGAGGCAGGGATTGAAGCAGACACCAAAACTGCCCCCAAAACTGATCCTGGCAGGATCTCCTGGCTTGTTCTGCAGCCACCTTCAGACTGCCCGTAGATGAACTGGGAGCTGGTTTGATCCCAATAACATCAATGACATGCACAGGCAATTTTACAGCTGCTCTAAGTACCTCTTGAGCATCCCTGATAATCAAGCTTCATGTCTCTGTGTACTATTAGAAAATGAAGGAGTGAGTGGGTTGCAGTGTTCCATGTAATCATCTTTATTTTTATATTAGACTCCTGAATATGCTCCTTGATACACGTAAGGCAATTTGAGTTACAAAGGATATTGAGCACTGTCTACCCAGAACAGTTATAAAAAAGGAAGTCAGTGCAGACGGCCCGCGCTCGCGGGTGCAGTGGCATTTCATTCAGGTTGCTCACCTCAGCAAATAAACCTTCCTTTATTTTTATCCACTGAGATCTGGGTGCCTGTACTTTGAAATGTCTGCACTAAAACCACACAGCAGCCACACAGGAATTAGAAAGCTGCTGTGTCTCAGAAAATAGTGTTTGTCCACAGTGTTTACACGAATCAGAAATGAAGGAAATTATCCAGCAGAGTTGAAAAGTCAGGACAAAAACCAAAATGGAGAAATACCCCAAGCCCTCCTGCAGCACAACATCCTCCCTTTATTTGAGGTAAAGACAGAATGCTGCTGCTTCCTGTCACGAATTGCACCTCCAGACGTTGTACCCATACATTGGAGAGAATACAGAAAGAAATATCAAACAAAATTGGAGGAGACAATCAGCAAGATTTTCTTTTAAACTTACAGCCCGAAGATCAAAAGGTCAACTTCAAGTTTCCAGCTCTTCTTGTAGTAGTAATAGGCTGAATTATGCCGCTCTTCTCCAGGGCTAGATTTGGAAATGATAGACATTCTTTGTTATAATTCGACCTTGCAATTATCTGCCACAATAGGGATTATGGTGTTGTCGGAAGATTATTCTGCACCTGTTTCCGTGACATTTGTCCCTCACAGAGGAAGTGCAAATACTGTTGACAACTACCCTCAGTGATGTCTTGTCACTCCTGTTGAGACATAACTGGGAAACAAAGAGAAAGAAGAAGGAAAAAGGTAATGAAGAAACCAAAATAGAAGCAGAAATTGGAAAGCAGTCTAACTTTTGCCCCATCTATAACTCCTACCAACAAAGCAAACAAAAAGCATGCATAGGAAAAATCAGTGCAAGTCTGTAAAGAGAAAAATATGCTGGAAACATATACAGGGAGATGCAGTTTATGCTAAAGTCATATTAAAAACTATGTCTTTAAAATATTGGGAAACTCTGGATAAGACATGTCTGATATAAAGGATTGGTTAGATTGAACTGACTGACAATATCCACGAGGAAATAAAGACAGATGAAAACCAGGTTATTGCAACTGCATGCTCTGACTGAAGATAGACATTTCTTAGCGGGAGAGAAATAGAATAACTTTGGAAAGAAAATAGATTAAAGTTAGAAAATATCCTTTACACAATGAGTGAAAGACTGGTTTCACAAGCATTGAAAACAAAGCTAGAAGGAAGCTTGAAACAACAGTTTTCAAGCAGCGCAAAGCTCTCCCTCTGGTTCCCGTTAACTTTCCCCTGATCACAAATGGGATAAAAGCACCTAATAAAGTTATTACCTTTTACTATTTTTATTACTGTATTTTCATACGGACAAGCTGTTCTTGGCTCACAGTCCCACGATATTAAGTTCCCTTATCCTTGGCTGTTGAGGGGAAGTGGAAGACTAACTTTGCAGGGCTGTTCTAAAAATCTCATTCTGTCTCAGTATGACTGATATATGCTGCCTTTGGTATGGATCCCACCTGCAACTCTCAGGAAAGGAGCTTTCCAGTGGGAAAAAATACAGGGTTTATTCACTGAACAACATAGTCTGCCACAAAAACATCTCTAGCTTAAAAATCCAAGATGGACACCTTTCTTTTAAAAAGCCTTGAACGTTTTAAACCCATCTTACTTCACAGCAACATGAAAAGAAATAAATCTGAGTTTTGTAGCTACATGACACCAAAATCTCTTTGATTTAGGCTAGACCATAAACATATCAGTGCCCCAAGTTCCTGTTTCTGTGAAGACAGGTTGAGATTTAATTTACGAAAACATATGCTATATTTAAAATTCTCGCCAGTTTTTCATCTTCCTGATGCACATATTTAAACAGTTTCCAGTATTTCAGTTTTCTTGGCCAAGCAGAAATATTTATTATACTTGTTAAAGTTTATATTACCCTGTAGCAAAGCAATTTATCATTACTATACATGGGTGACTTTCCTGATTATTAAAATACTGTTAAAGTGAAAACAGTTCAGCTCACCACACTTCACTCTAATTTATTCTTGTTGTTTGACTTCAGCTGGAATATAACTGCAAAATAATATATCTGATCTAGAAATTGAGACACGGGATGGACAGTCAGAAAGGTGAGAATTGTCTTATCGACAAGGCTGAGTATATTCTTGTGTTTTGTACAGATAGGATCTAGGGTCCCAGACTGTGACCGGGGCCACACGGGCATGAAAGGCTGATTTTGCCTCTGGACAGTAGAGGCAAGCTCACATACCCTTGAACTGCAGGTGGCATGTGCTGAGAAATTCCCAGCGGGGAATCTGCCTTCAGTAAATAAACTCGATACAGACTTTTCCTTTGCTACCTGCCCTCACACCCATCTGCTAGAATGACATTGCCTGCTGGCAACTTGGTTGCATCTTTGGGAAACTGCACTGGTCTGATAGAGAAAATACACATGTAACTATTTAAGAGCTAAAATTATTGCAGGAAGCACCTCCTGTGCTTTACTGAAGCCATCATTCTGTGAACCCTTATGAAGAAACACACATATTGCCATCTCTATTGGCATTTAACCTGTTCCTGTGTCTCTATGTTAGGAAGCGCGTAAATTTATCGAGGAGAAAGGTTTAGCACTGTTCATAGCAAGTCACGGTGCTGAGAGAACTACCTTGATAAGCAGCAGCACCTGAAACGCTCTGGAAGCCCGTCAGGGATGCAGAAATATAATCTTGAAAGAGTAGTTTCAACACAGTCAGGATTAGATGAGACACATGACAGGAAAGGCAGCAAACAAGCAAAGGGATGCATCTGGAAGGCTACACTGGAGTCATCGGAGTTCAACTGGCATTGGACGACTCAAGGAACTGCTACACTGTACCATGCTCCAGGGACTGAAAATATTTCCCAAGATCAGAGCTTGACTATCAGTTTGTATCACGTTCTCACAGGCGTAACAGAGACGGTGAACTTTGCCCATCCTGAGCTGGGCACAGCTAACGGAAAGGATGAGAGAGCATCTTAACTACTGTCACCTCACTTGCTCTGACAGGTAATCACTACCTGAAAATATTATTTCTGAATTCTTTCGAGATCAGAACGAAACGAGATTTGGGAGCTAACTGAACTTCTCTCATGGCCCCGAGGACAAGAATGATGGACTTTCTGCCCCAGTTGAACCAGCTGGTATTTTACACTGTCCACTCCTGTGCTATAAGAAAACTTCCATAACAAGCACGTGTGTATGATTCGCAATTAGAACTATGTGCAGCTTTTATTGTAAGAGCTGGTTCCTATCTACATGCCTAGTATCTAAAAATCCTGGCTTTTGCACAATGTTCCTCATCAGAGACGCTTACAAAGTAAGTAAATATTACCCATGTTTTACAGATATTTTCTTTGGGGTACGGGGAAGCAAAACAATTTGCTCAGTTAGACAGGTTCCTACGCAGGTGGGAGAGCCAGTATTAGCGAAACAGTAAAACAGTGAGACAGCTGGGGACTAAGACCGAATTACCCCAGATCCAGCCTCCTATCCACAGGACTGCATGAGACCTTCACAGAAAAAATGCCAAGATCGAGAAGTACAGCCGCAGCACATGGCTAAGGCGTGTGAACACAGGACTGCCAGCATAGCTGGCTGCACGCTTCAGCAGGGTGTCTGCTCAGCCAGCTCCAAACCCTGCAGAGAAAAGGACCCAAAGTCTGTTATTACCAAGCACAAAATGACTTCACTCTACAATAGAGGTTGGTTTTTTGTCCCTCCCCCTGTCCCTTTTGGTTAAGGAGACGTTTACGTCCAAAAACATCATGGTCCAAAAAGCCCTGACCCCTCCTTCATGAGGACGTCAGGAATTTGTGGTGACACTAAGTTGTTCTGACAGTGTTTGGGCCTGTTAGGAACGGCCCATGGGAAAAGTTAACCAGGGAGCGGGGAGCAAGCCAGGGCTGCTGCGCTTCCCACAGCTCCACTGCGAACACCCTGCAACCGTGAGGCGTGCTCGGAGGTGTTGTGCCTGACGTGTCTTTGTGTTTTCCCCACTGAATTTGGAGAAGGTTTTGGAGAAAGTGGTCATTTTTAACAAGCCCATGGGAGGAACTTCAACTTCCAAGCGTATAAAGAGGAAAAGTTGATAGATGTCCTAGATCTTTTTTCAAATCCAATAAAAGTATTTTATTAGGTTCAGATATTCCCACTGAGTGTAGTGGAAGTGGCAAATTTTTGTTGTTGTTGTTTAAAATACCTCCTTTACATCTCTTTTTACAGACTCTGTGACTGTATTCTAGCTTGAATTTCGCACACCAGATTTCCAACTAGCAGTGATTATTTATGGCTGGATCATCAACTTCTGTACGCAAGGAGCCGCGATGGCAGTGCTGACAGAGAACAACCCGTAAAAGCTGCAATGGGTTCTGCTATAAGTTTTGTATTTTTTTTTTTTTTTAAGCATAACACCTCCTTTGGTCTTTGTGAGAATCTTGTAAAATTAAAAGATAACAAAACTCAAATGCTCGCAAGCAGATAAGAGCCCTGAGCTCATGTCTGTGCTTTTCATTCACTAGCAATTACATTTTTCTCTATCATTTGCTGTCTTTGTAATGATAACTCACATCATTTTAGAGCTGTCACGAAATGAGATTTTCATCAAAACATTTATTTTTCAACCTGAACTCAGCCTGGTTTAGGTAATATTTTCACATCCATTCTTCTGAAACTGAAACTCACAGCGAGTTGTAGAGCGCTCTTTGCTGGCAACAAACAATCGCACCAATCAGAGCAAATGCTTTACTTCTTAATGAGCTGATCTTTTTTTCTATTTCTCCTTCTGCGTTATCTTAAAATGCAGAAGAGGGTAATTTAGTTTGCTATACAGAAAATCCCCTCCAGTAAAAAAAATACGTTCTTCTGAAGCTGTAGTGGCCAATAGCAAATAAAGTTCACTTCTTTGGGTGATGTCAAAACAATGCCTGATAGTAACAAAGCCAGCTGCTTTGATTTATATTGCCTTCCTCTAGCAATACAAGCCAGCATTCTGCTTGCCCTTTTCACTGCAGTTGCACATTAAGCTGAATGCTTTAGAGATTTTCTGCAACAACTCCCAGATCTCTTTCCTAATCAGTATTCGACACATCTTTCCTTTTAGCAGATGCGCTATTTTTTCCCTTTGTTCCAAGATTCATTGTTCTCCATTAACCGCAGTTGCCATTTATTAGTCCAGATGCAGAAATGATCCAACGACCCCTTATGAGTCGATGCGTTTACACCCACCCACACGTCTGTGCGCCAGCATGCAATAGGCCCTTGGATCATCATATATTTAAATATATGCACTGAAACTATAGGCTGTTTATGCGAGATTTATGATGTTTCTCAAATGTGCATATGATAACGAAATGCGATTTTGAGCTGTTAAAAGTGAACCAGCTCTTCAAAGATAGTTTCTGAAGATGTGCTCTTCTGGGCTTTGAGAATAACACAGAAATACGTAGAAGCAGATCCTCAGCTGGTGAAAAATCTTGTTAGAATTAATGTTGTTATGTTGATTTACACCAGGTAAGAGTGTGATCAATTAAATCTGTGCTGTGAACTATATAATTTTTAATGAAAATTTAAATGTAATCATGCTAGGCCACAATATTCATTTTGGAGAGAAAAGGGAGAAAAAGAATTAAGTACGGAAACACTAGGAGAAACCATTCTTGAAATACAGACAAATTGGTAGGAAATGGAGTGTGTAATGCTTAAATATTCAAACTACTGATAATATAAACAGGTGGCAACCATATAATATAAAGTACATTAACTTGGAATTCTGTAGACACTGGAAGATAGGAAAATAGGATTTCACATCGTATTAGTTCGCTGGTCCATGAAATCCTATATCCTTCTTTCAACATTGGCCAGTAGATAATTCTTCAGTGGAAGACAATCCTGCCCTTCATAATGCATCTCAGAAACACAAAATGCTGCAAGACAGAAGAAGCAGGAAAATAAAGGGCAAGGCAGTCACTGAAAAATTTGGAAAAAGCCAAAAATAAGAGCTCATAGCTTTAATGAAAAGATTCATTGTCTTAAAACCAGGCTCAGTCAGGTATTGGATAGCTAGAACTATGCAGTGCTTCCTACCCTCAGGTGACTAATTCAGCTCATCTCCCCCATCAACACTGCCTAAAATTTATGATCACAATGTCCTTTGTGAATAAAGAAGTTTCCACTTCAAAAATCAATGGTATTACTAGTGCTCACTCTTCCCCTTCTCCTACCGGGGGCAGCAAGGATGACAACCCAGTGACAGCCCCTCCAAAACAGTACTGAGAGTCATTATTAGGGAAAGGTTGGGAAGCTAATATCAAACTCAGTGAATATTGTCTTGGCTACGTAAGTCTGGGTTTAAATTAAATTAAATATTGAGGCATATTCTGACATCTAATGATTGCAGTTGCTGGTGGGTTATGGAAAAAAAAAAAAAAAAACCACAAATAAATAGATTCTGCAGTCTTGTTTTCGCACTAGAAACTCTACTGGTTAAAACAGGAGAGTCATAACCATCCACAGAGCCATCGTCTTTATGCTGGTGACATACTGGTACCCAGTTCAGAGGCCCTGGCCTCAGTTACCAGTAACGTCCAAGAGCAGACCAGTAGCAATGTGTCTCAGCTAAATATTATCAAAGGTGATTATGGAGACAGGCAGGAACTAATGCAACCTGGCCTTAAATTTACCCCCCCTTAAATGGGCCTTAAATCAGCTCGTCAATTAAAACCACACGGCGAGTCAGAGCCTAGCTGCACAGAAAACTTTTGCCAAGTCAGATGTGATGAACAATCCAAATCAAAAGTTACCCATTCGAAAAGTCTTCCCATTCCTCATTTCTAAAATCTACCTGTTTTCTGTCTCGGGCAGGTTTCCTTTGTGCCAGCTCTCTCAGGGCACCAGCAGCCTCTGTGCAAACATCCTCCCAGGCTGTGAATTACTGCAAGGGCAGCAGCTCCTCCTTCGCTAACCTAAGTGCCTTCCTGAGGGTCCAGCCGTGCAAGACAAGGCGAGGGAAGGGTAGAGATCTGAACCCTGTAAAGAATTAACATGAGCCTTTACAAAACCCATCGTCTTGTTTCCGTAAGAACCAGAAGAGAAGAGAACAAGGAGAAGGGAAAAGGACAAAGGGGCTGATCCGGGGCTGTTGACATTAACAGGAGACATTCTGCTTTCTAATGAACGTTGAGTCTTTCGCATTTTTCTCCCTTACTGCCCCCTTTGAAGTAATTATATTTCAACTCCCTTGCAATTGTTAGATGGTAAAAGATATAGCACTGACAGCAGTGCTAAGCTTATAATATGCAAATGGGGGGGGGGGGGATGAGTGTACGTCTCTAGAGACAAACAATACTGAAGGGCAACCAAGAGCAAGGTCAATGATTGCAGAAGGCTGTGTACCATATATACAAAAGGAGCTACCACTATAGCTGAATTCATGACTTCTAAGGGTTTTGCTGACTTCAGACTTTTCAGAAAATTTTATTTTTCTTTTCTTAGAATTTTAATCAAATTCTCAAACCTCCTAACCTCTCCTCCTTTCTTCTGAATTCCCTGAGCCGCAGCTTGCCACCTGAGGCACCCCCAGGCATTCAGCTTGTCTTCTCTTCCTCTCCTCTTGGCCTCCTTCCCACCCAGCAAGCGTGCTCAGTCCTCACCCAGCTGGGTCAGAAGGGTCTGTCTCATCTCCATACATACTGGGAATCAAAAGGTGTAGGTCACAACAGGAATCACTGACTCGCAGCGCACACACGTGTTTGTCAGGAGGCATCAGGGACGCATCGATTTAGCTGCAAGTGAGCAACAATACCCACCAACCTAGAGAAACCTTTCCTGATCTCTCAGGGGCTCTGTTGGCATTCAGAAATCCCCCCAAGCGGTGCAGTAATATTTCCTCTCCACGTCTGGTCCCAGACTTCTTTTTTTACCTCACTTTTGTAAAAATTTAAAAAAACGTAAGGTGTCCTTGAAGTTTAATACAGACACTTAATTGTCTCTGATCCTGGCTTGAGCTGTGTAGAGGAAGAAAATGAAGAGCATTATTTTGTGTGCTTTCAAAATATCTGGAGCAACCTCCTTGCTCTATTTCAGCCCAGGAAAGAAAAAAATATGGATAAATACCTTCATATGTTACAAAGACTTACAGTCGCCTCGTACTGCTCTGGGACCATGCAGAAAGAGAACATATTGCAGGGCAGATCACAATAATCTCCAGAAAGCTGCTGTAAGGGGCATGATCAGAAACATTCAGACGGCGGCATTTATTCTCGTGAGCCTGGGACAGCCCACCCCTCGTACCCCGAGCAGTGAGGTGGCGGATGGGGCTGTGTCAGCTTCTCCCAAGCAACTGTGTATAAACAGAGTGTTGTGGCCCTGCCTTCAGCACTTCTTAAAACATGTCTACACAGAGGAATAAGCATGGAGCGTGGTCAGAGGATGCCAGAAGGGACTGTCCATCCTCCAGCTGGGGCAGGTCCTGGCACGGGGCAGACACCACGCTGCAGTGCTGTCGCATCGTGCCGCCGCCCTGCCCCACCCACAATTTTGGCTTTCTCCCCTCTTCAAGGGGTGACAGAAAGAAAACCCTCACAGTCAGGGGAAGCTTCTCGATAACCAACACAAAATTGTACCTTTCTACATAAACTGAAACACCACCATTTTCCTGCTAGATCTGGATACGGATCCTATTAAACAGCATAGTCACTTCTTTCCTTTGTTCCCAGATGATTCTTTCACTAACACACACCAATAAAGTGACAACTTATAATGAAATGGTTTCAGAACTGTAAACCATTCCAAAAGCTGAATTCAGGCAGAAACTAATGAAGCAGTAGATTTACTAAGCCAGATTTAAGCATATGAGGGTGATTGGAAAAAAATATACTGTCTGATACCTTTTTTTAATATACTTTAGATAACAACAGTACACAGAACAGCATCATTTAATGTATTAAATGATCCATCTTGTCATGTTATAGCTTCATCTGATATGATCTATTACTTTACGGCCTGTTATTATGTATATAGAAAAAAAACCCTAGCTTGTAATAAATTATCACAGCATCTATTTACTGTGCGGTATCTACTTACTTTCACATTTAACCCGTGCCAACGTAAGTCCATTTACAAAAACACAGGGCCATTTCCTAATCTTTGTGAGCTCTTTATAAGCATGGACCACAAGATCTTGTGATACCTCTCCTGGTCATCAAAAGTTCAGTATATGACCACTAGACCTGAAGACTTACTAGCATTAATAAGAATCTTGATCCATCTTTGAAGATGATGAGCAAGTCAAATCCTACAGCTACCAGGAAAGGAACAAAATCCCTGGGAGATGCAGTCCTAATTCCCGCTTGTGTTTTGGAAAGTTTCTTCCATAATACTTGCCTTATCCTTGAAATATCTACTTGATCACGTGCTCAAACCTAGATCCTACTTGTGGTCTTTGTGCCATTCCTATGGTGTGACGTTGCCAAGAGCAAGGGGGTTTTCCAAGGTGAATATTACTCTTTCACAAGGCCTGAAGTTGTGTAGTGAAGGGGGTTGATCCAGGGAATCACAGCTGGGCAGGCATAGTTTAAAGGAGAACTGGAGGTGCTCTAAAAATGGTAGATCCCACAGAAATACAATAATAAGTCAGGCACTAAACATGTCCTAATTTATGTAGCAAAAAGCTGCTCTCCAATTCAGGGGCAGATATGAGCACAGCTCCAGATCAAGACTGAAATCTCTTGCATTTGTTAGACTGGAATTCCTAAACCACTTTCTTCCTTCCATTGTAAATTACTTCTTTTGATATGTGTTATCACATTTTTTCATACAAATTCCATTGAAACAGTAGAACAGCATAACAAAACACCAAATTATTCCTGATAGATTCAGCAACTAAAATGAGAGGATTTTTTCCTGCTTGATCATAATTTTAATACTTTAGATTCCTTCTACAAAGAACAGAATTTAATGGCTGTTATGGATTTTTCACCCCCTTAGAGAATTTCTGCAAAATGCAATTATTTTTAGAGACTGCTTGAGTTTATATCTCACAGTGATGATGAATTACCTATTGTACTGTCGGACTCAAAAACAATACACAAAAATCAATTTTTTGACAAAAGACACAGAGAATCCAGGATTGGCACACACTGCCTTTGCCCTGAGTTTAAAAATGAGCTAATTTCAACCGCTTTGCCTTTTTAAACCACCTTCTGTAGCAGCGTCTGATTACATTTCAGCTGTTTAGGTTTCCTATAGAGATTGACTTTGCCAACAAGACGATTTGCCGTCATGAAATTGTAATTAACTTAATGAACTCTGTCTTTTAAACAGTTGGAGATTTTAGAGCTGAGAGTAATGATTACCACAAGTATCAAAGAGTTTTGTCTTAAATATACATATTCAGTGCCAGATATAAGCAATTTTCATGTTAACATTTTCATGCTCAGATGTGACAGCAGTATTGAGGATTACTGACTGTCTAAAGTAAGAATAATATTATGCATCAAATACTAGCATTAGAAATCACAATAAATAACACTGAAAATGGAATTTAAGTAATGCCTCTAATAACCAGGAGTTTTACAGCTCAATAAAAGAAAAGCATTGCACCAGAGCAGAGCAAGCGTCCTTCTGTGAAGCCCTGAGATACAGTTTGAAGCCAACTTTTCATCTGGCCATGAATCTACAAACAGATTATATCACATACTTTGGGTTGAGTAGCATATAAATTGTCAAGAAAAAATATAGGTAGCTTGAAGCTACCAATAAAAATTGTTGTACTGCCAAACTCTCAGGCTTCGTGAACGAGCTGCTCTTCCCCCTCTAGAAGAATTTTCATATTAATCTCATGCTAAACAAATAAAAAAAGTATTGCACTGGTAAAATCTGACTTTGTGTAGTGCGAACACTCGACCTGTTCTCATCCCTAGATGATCAGACATTATGGTTTGCCATAAACTTCTCAGCAACCTTAAATAAAACCAGAATATTTCACGGTGAGTGATACTGAGCAGATATCATGGAAATACTGCTGTAAGAAAGACGTGCAGTGTGCTTTCCCTTGAGAAAGGCTGATAATACTGTCCACAAGAGACCCAGATCTTTGTCTCTAAACTTCATTACGAAGAACATTGGCTCTGAACACAATTTCCTATACAATATCGCCAGCGCAAAAGGACTGGCATAAATATGTAACATCCATCTTCTTGAGAAAGTGGCCACTGTACCTTTTTCCCATTGGTGGGCAGACACAACCCTGTCAGCTGGACGTATGATTTATCCTGCCTTAGAAAAGTAGTGTACAAGACTGTCCTAAAAGTATAGCCCACATACCTCCATGTCACTCTGAGGCAGGTATGACCCTCATCACCTGCCTGGGGGTTGCCTTTCCGCTGAGAAAAACAATAATACTGAGGAAGAGTGAATGATACATCTCTGAGAAGTAAGGCATGCATGGCGTGCGTTGAAATTACGGTGCCAGCTTGCCAATTTTAATGGGTGACTTCATCCCAGGCACTTTGAAAAGACTGTTTTCAAAAGGCAATCAACGTTTCCTGAGAAAAATCAGTTTCCTGACAAGGAGTTCATGCTGAGTATCTCTCAAGAAAGAGCTACCTTGCATGGCTTAGGTGAAGAGATTTGTCAAAAAATGTGGGGGTTTTTTAACTTGAGGTTGTCAGCATTTACTACTTTTCTGTTTGGCTTTTCTATTATTGTTATTATTATTGTCAAGATACAGATATTTTCAGTCTAGGAAAAATGTTCCTGTTTTGAATGTCACTCTGTGGATCTCCTGCCAAAACACACACGCAGTTATATTATCACTGAAAAGCAAGAAAGTTAAATCTTGAAGCACTTACTCACTTGAGTAATAGCACTGGATCAAAGCAGTGGGAACAAGCTCCTAATTACGTATCCCTGAAACGCATTTTGTTATAAAGCTCCTGAACATCTCTGCTGAGGACGCTCCATGACCCTCTCGTGTTCCAAGAGCTTTGCAATAACCCGTGAAAACACTTGCAGATGAGCCGGACAGAGCGCGGGGTTTTGCTTTTCTCCCTTTCTGCAGAGGTGAGCTGAGAGCCAACACGTAGCGACCACGGTGCTCCCCAGCTATTTATAGACAAAACTTTCCCCAGTCGTTTCACACCGGTGAGTTGCAAAAGGGAAGCACTGAGCAATCCCTAAATTTGCCAGAGGTAGAAACAAAAGTTTTCTCACTGTCTGTAGCTGCTGCAGGATTGCGATCAGACCATAAATTGTGGGTTAAATCATGTGCACAAATGCATGTACTTCTGGTGATTGTGTTAAGTCATCATTTCTACGTAAGTAAGGGCTGTCTAAACTACAAAACCACCCTAAAATGCCTTCCTAGCCAAGACATGGCTCATCCTGGCAAACAGGTTCAGCGTAGGTAGCTTTAGCTGCCCAAATTAAGTAAGTTCTACTAAGAATAACTGCAACCACATGAAGGCTTTTGCCAGTGCAAACTTGCAGATTCACATGTGTCCACACGTATGTGTGACATACCAATCTCTGACTTGTTTAGGACATCTGTGGTACGCAGAATTAAAGCTTATGTAAATTCCTGCGAGACTATGTCTACAATAAACCTGTTCTGCACCTTTGGAAGAGTTTAGACTGTCCATAAAACCACAGATTCTCCACATACAAAAATGTACAGCCTAATGGTGAGGGAAGTGTGACCCAATCCCTGTTTAATCAACAATGGGAGCAGAGCCCACGTCCATAACACAACAGAAGCAAAGAGAAAGGCACTACTATGGGTAGGAAAGGCAAAGAAAAAGAAACAGGATGAGAGAGTCAGCTCTCAGAGACCAGAGGAAGAGAAAGGAGGCAGAACACAGCAAATATCCTCAACTAAAAGCCACCAGTGAATAAAGGCACCACCACACACGAACAAGTTTGTCTCAGCAGCAGAGGCAGAGTGAATAGCTGATGCTACCACAGGACATCAAGGGATCACTCGGTGTCAGCAGGATCATTCAAACCTAAACTCAACTGCCCCGTGGTCACAGCTCAGCTCCAAACTACCCGACATCTGAAGGCTTAGTCTGGACTTAGGCAACAACATATTTGTTGCAATATTCTTAAAAAAAACCAACCAACCAAAAAACAAAAAAAACCCTCAAAAAAAAAAAAAGAAACAAAAACCAAACCCCCAAACTACCATTTGTGAGACAAAATAAAATATTCTCCATCTTGTTTTAAAACGCACACGCACGTGTGCCCACACACAGGCACGTTATTTGGGGCGATGAAGACAAATCCTGTCATTGTAAAGTGCAACCAGCTGACAATATTCTCTGACAAGTGCCCTGAGGGCAGAAATCAGTTACGGCGGCTGGGCAAGCTTTCCCTGCTATTACTCACCTATGCTGATAAGCCTCCTGCCAGTAGCACTATACAACTAGTCCTGGATGTGTTCATACCACATATTTCAACTGCTTTCGTTTCTATGAAATTCTGACTGCAAATGCCGCGGCTCAGTTACTTTCTGTAAGGCTTTCTAAAAATCAGGACATCTTTGATGGTCACCGTTCTTCTAGGCTAGAGCCGTTATTAAGTGCACGTAGTTCTTCACCTTTTCCTAAAACACAATTACTGGGAAAATGATTGGTATAGACATAATTCATGTAGGCAAGCAAATGCATCGCAATATAGCTACATTACAAGACAGGCTCAGCACCTCCATGTGCTGAAATGGGAAAGATCAAGAGTTATTATGTTCAAGAGGAGGAGGACAACGTTGTCACCATTTGGCATCATTCCCCTACATTGCCAGGGGCAGACACATTTCCATACAGCTGCTAACATTAGTTAAGGTTGCCTTTTAGGGGATTCCTTAAGGGATCTATACTATCCCCGAAGTTAAGCACTGCATAAGCAGAAACACGCAAACAGCACAGGTTTTAAATCAGTGAGGCCAAACATCATCCCACCTACACCAAAATAATAGATAATAGGGATGAAAGAAACAAAGCCACAGAGAGAAGAAATACAAAAATCTTGTTCTTTTAGTGACATATTTACGGTGCATACCGCCTTCGCAGTGCATGGAAGTGCTCCAGCACCTACCTACCTACTGGTTTCAGGCAAATCCTTGATTTTTCCAGTAAGTGAACCAGAGCATAATTCTGAAAATAACAGTAAAACCAACATCAGCGAGGTCAGGGACTGCCCTACAAACAGCAACTGCCAAAGGCAGACGGTGGCTTGGGACACTGCCACGTTTCAGTCTGCAGCTCTCCACATTTCCTCCTCCTTTCTGTTTCTCACAGAGGTTTTGACACTTCCTTACTTTTCAGTTTCTCATTGTTCTCATCAAACTAATTTTTGGAAAAAACTGCAGTCCAGGTCTGTAGCCAAGCAACTGCTCTCCTGACCTGCCGTTTTCTACTTCCATAATAATAGGGGGATAGGGAGGGGAAAAGGATACATGCAAAAGCAGGGCTGATAAAATCAAATGCCTCCCGTAGGAGTGTTCCTCTGGTTTTCTAAAGCCTTCACAGAGTTTCAGTAAAAGAAGTTTCACAGATGGGCCATGGGCAGGTGACAGGCTGGTGGGGTGGAGACATCTGCATAACCTCAGGGCTACCTCATGGGCACTAGGGCAGAAAAGTGTGCTCTGAACTTCAAGACAGCGCTGTGGTCTACTGGGCTTTGCTTTAGTGTGTCCCAATTTCTTCCCATTGTTGGAAGCTTGAATTTTCCATTGGCTTTGTACACGCAAATAAACCAGCTCACCAACTTCAGGAAGCGCCTGCAGAGACTCATAAACAGTTAGCTGCAGCTGTCATTTTACACAAATGTTTCTCGCTGTGATGGACTGGAAATGCAATGTGTTCCTCATCAAAATCATACTTAATTGCAGCTAATTCCAGTGCTATCAGAGGAAGTGTTTGCACATTTGCTTATCGCAGCCCCACTGGCAGACACTTATACTGGTTTCCCATTTATTTCACACCCAGTTCAAAGCTGCCTGTCTTAAAATTCTCCATGGACCATTTCCAGTCATCTTCACAGATCTTGTGCCTGTGCTAGGTTTCATTGAAGTCACTGGGAAAATTTCCATTGATTTTAATTGAACAGGCTGTTTAGCGGGTTTTTTTCCCCCTCTGGCAATGAAACGTTCCAACCAAAAAATTCAAGACCATGCGAGTGTGGGCCTCTTATTTTATGGCAAAACTGAAAATCAGCTTATGTCAACCCCAGGATTTACAAATAGGAACTGTTTTGTGTGTTTCCCTCTTGACATGAACACCAGTTGTACAACTGGTCTGAATATGACACCATTCCAAATTACAAATTCAGATTTGCTTGAATAGGACTATAAAAACAAAAAATACTTTGCATTGTATGTTTTACTGGCAGTTTTCTTAATTAACTTACCTGTTGTTTTCTTTTCCCCAAGGAAAAAATATCATCATTTCCACATAATTACTAAAATATTGGGCCATATCATATTTTGAAATCAGATTTCACACAAGGCAAATTTATTCCTATCTACTGCATTTCTATTTTCCAAAGTACCAGAATATCCCAGCCTCCAGATTTACTTGCTCTGCAAAGGAGAACTACGGACAGATGAAGAGAGGACACTTGTTGTGGTTCTCTCCCTTTCTGAACTGATTGGAAAGAAAAGAGCAGGATGGGTAGACCACTGGAGAAGGCCTGTCGGGTGGCAGTGGTGAAGGCTTGCTAACTCCCTAAACAATTGTGCCCCAACACTAGACATCTCCCAGGGCTGGCACTCCCCTCCTGCACTTCCTTTGCTCTTGGGAAGGAAAATTCCTTATCCTTGTCAAATTCTATGAATATTTTCCTTACAGTGTTAACAAAGGTCTGATTCCACTCAAGTGCTGTGACGGAGACTATTCAGGGTGGTTATTATGACTGCAGGAGCCTACGCCAACAGTGAGATGCCTTCCATGGTAATGAAAAGAAATACACAACAAAAGAAGTCCAGAAAGTTCAAGTCTACCTCAGGTTCACTGGTTTCTGCGCTATTCTTTCATGCTATTCATTTACTCACAATGAAGTACTACAGATTTCAAACACATTTTTTCTATACAAAACAAGGTTGATTCAATGGGAAAAAAAAAAAAAAAAAAAAAAAAAAAAAAAAAAAGAAAGAAACACAACACAAACGAAAAACCCAAACCAAAAAATGTAAATAAAAAGAAAAACACACCCCAACAAAGAGAAAACCCCACGAGCCCCCCCCCCCCCCCCCAAAGAAAGAACCCCAAAGCTGAGGTGTCTTTTTTGAACTCAAGCACCCTAACACAGAGACTACCCACATCAACAGCTAAATGAAGTTCATGGATTACCTGGATTCCTCACAAAATTGAGCCCTAGCAACATAAAATTCCAAATTTTTTGTCTCTGACAGAGCAAAAAGCAGTTCCCCTGCTCCATGTTTGGCCAGGGAAAATAGGCACTACTTAAAAATTGATATTCCCACCACCCAACACCACATTAATTTAATGGATTCCATTACGATACAAATCGGAAGGACCAGATTAAAAAAACAAGCCATCTGTAAACTGAGCCAGTGGTTTTAATGGGAAGGATAAAAAGGTTAGCAATTGTGTGGTGAAGTGCATCAAAATGTTAATTGCTTATAGTCACATCCTTCTGAACTAGTGGAGAGGATGATGAAGATAAGGTCTAATAAAATATCTTTTCAGACAGCAGAATTTCTAGTCCTTGGTTCTTCTGCAGTGGAAATAAATGGGTAAAATGAGGAATATGTGTAACTGTGTGGACTTAGGATTTACAATGACTTCCAAAATAGTAAGTCTGTTTTGCCTTTCGTTTTTGTCATCATCTACATCTATGCAAAGTGAGGGCACGGCAGATATGAACACTTCTATGCCAACTTGGAAGCTGCTCTTTAGGCAACATCAGTTCAGCCAGGCAGGGTCAACGTAGTTATGGGGTATGGACAAACACAGCTTGGTACCACTTTACTGTTCTCATAACGAGTTTCTGCACATAACAATTTCTAGCAGTCTCAGGACCACGGTTAGTCACACACTACAGTACACACCTCGAAACGCACTCACAGGTGAGCAGCAGAACGGCGGTATAGTCCCTTTTCTCATATGCTGCATTTCATGATACACCCTGGATTCCTCAGAAAACCAGTTATGCAAATTTATGGCCTCTACCTTAGAGTGAGGCCAAGCAACCAAGGCATGGCCAAGGTCCTTGCCTACCTACCTACCAGATGTAGGATATGGGACGTTGATACTAACAATCCAAAAGGATTATTTTTTGCACGTGACCAAAGATATTTTTGGAGGCACCAATTTTCAGAAAGGCTCTTTCCACACCAAACTCTTACAAAGCCCATGCTTTCCGTGACACACAAGGAAAAGCCCAGTGGCCAAGAGTCATCTAAGGCAGAAGAAACTGTGGAAAACCTGGCCTCAAATACAAGGCTGAAGTTCTTCAGAAAATTGTCGGCTTATGTTCTCCAGACAGCGCTATCCAGGCATTTTATAAACAGCTGAGCATAGCTACAGTCTCATCCTGACTTGTCTTCGTCTTCACAACTCCAAACCACATCAGGCACCTAATGAAAGGCATGAAGGTGTGCTCACTTTGACTCCTCACGTCCCCGGTGCCCTCTCAAGAGAGAGGGATGCATTTCTTTCTCGTTTGTGTGTCACTGGTAGGACCCACAATTAAATTCCAATGGTAAAATATTGGCAAAGGGTATGATATCTGAATAGCCCCATGTTTGTCTTTCTGGTTTTAGGAGTTGGCTGTAGCAGAAAGGTCCTTTTCACTGGTGATGTGAATCAGGACATAGAAAGAGAATGGTTAAAGAAAATACTATTGCATTCCTGATGGAATAACAGTTCATATAGCCTCCCTTAATATTAATGGAAGAGGTATTGATTTTAATTTGATGAAAGCCAAAGTTACATGAGGTTCTCAAAGCCACATGGAGCAGCAGCCCTGATGAGATCCTCCTAGCTTTCGTTTCTTACTCACAACTACAAAATGTACTCACAGGTGCTGTAACGGGAACTTGGAGGAATGAGAGTCTGGGGAATTTTAAAATGTTAGGAACATGCAAATATTGAAGATTAGTATTCCACACAAAGCCATAATTTTCAGTATTTGCACTCATTTTAGGAGTCCTTTTAAATTAAAGGCACAATAGGTAAGCTGGCAGCGTGCAGATGGTTTAAAGAGTCTAAAATACGCTTATTCATATTTTTAATTTTTTTATAACAGAAGCTATTTAGAACCCAATTTTTGTGCTCTTTCAAAGGTAACGGGATTTGTTCTGAAAACGAAATTCAGCAGGAAACTAGCAGGTAATTTGGGGTAATGGGTTTGCATATTTTAAATACAAATAATATGAGTTAATAATATCCCTTCAAATATTTAAATGTAGCTTGAGATACAGACATCTAGCTGTGTAGAAAAGATTACAATGGA
The DNA here is from genome assembly GCF_034619465.1 of Leptosomus discolor. NCBI lineage: Eukaryota > Metazoa > Chordata > Aves > Leptosomiformes > Leptosomidae > Leptosomus > Leptosomus discolor. The sequence continues at coordinate 3,896,235 of NC_141399.1, forward strand.
ACAAAACTGCAATCACTAGGGAACAGGCACAGGAGAAAATGTGCCACTTAGGAGAGTCCTGAAGTAGATCCGGAGAGCACTGCTACACTCAAATGAATGCAGCTGGGGGTAGATGAAGGATGTAGACACTTTCACCGCAGTGCAAGCTGCCAGAGGTAGACTCTAGAAGTGCAAATGTATAAAGGTAATCAGGCATTTGGCAAAATACTTCAAAAATATCCACAGGCTGATCAAGAGGTGGTTTCAGAGTCAGCCATCAGCAACTGCTAACCACAGACCAAGCTCATGCTGCTCTTACTTAAGATGTCCCTTTCATTTGCAATTTTAGGTCCAATTTCATCTTCAGAGGTAGACTGAAATGCAGAGAAACTAGGATGGATTTGATCTATTTTACAGTTTGCTGGCCTCTAGAAGTGAAAGATCCATGTTCCCTTTCCCCCTGTCCGACAGGGACCTAACACCCGTCAGAGGAGAGCCTATTACCAGTCAGCAGTGGGATGTAAACTGTAAACCCAGTCAGCTATGCTGGAGCTGGCTGTCCTAATTCCCCACATGCCAGCGAGTGCCCTGAGCTGTGAATTATTCTCTCTCTCTGACTTTCTCCCTTTTTCTGGCCTCAGGACTTGCAGCCTTTGTTGTGACCACTGCGAGCAGTGAGCGCTGCTTGGGCAAAACAAGCTGTGAGCAGATCACTGCTACAGGAAAAAAAGGAGGATGGATGCTCCTCTTCATCCCTGAGCTCTCAGGATACGGAGTCTACACTTCCCAGAGCAAGGCTGTGGTTAGGGGGTCTCACCTTTTCTCACCGTTGTGTCGCTGTACAGAATACAACTACGGCTGTCACCACCTTGAAAGAAAACACCGGAGCTGTGGCTGGTTGAGCTGGCCCCCAAGAAGACCTGTTGCCCAACCCAGCCCACCCGGCTCAGGTGGAGCACATATGGCTGCTGCCCCTCTGGGGGCAGCTCCAGGCATGTGCAGCACTAAAGCAGAGAGTGGTTTGGGAATTTTAATGTCAAAGATAAGATGAAAGACATTTTATTTCTTCCTCTGTCCTGGCCCCTTAAAAATGCTTGGCCCTTTCAGGCCGCTGGAAGCACTGTCCTTATGTGCCCACGAGCACATTCCTGATGGAGCATCACCGGTTAATAGACTTCTTGCTCAGCAGGGGGAAAACACAGAAAAGCAACCCCAAGAAACAAAAGCTTATCCTATTAGCTAGTTGTCAATTATCCTTGATGGGTGATTGTACCAGTGGCCAGAGGGAAATGCTGGCAGGTGTAATTACTGGCTTCTTTTTCCAGGGTTATAACCTCTGACTTGCAAGGCCTGTCTTCAGGTACAAAAAAAAAAAAGAAATCACTGAATAAATTATGATAAGCTTCTGCCTTGCATAAATAAGGAAGATTTCAACTGAAACCGGATAATTTTAATTGCAAAATTTCCAAAGCTTCTCCACTCATGATGGGAGATGTGAGCAAATACCCTCACCAAACGTGGTCCCTTGTTAAAACTTACAGGTAGCAGTACAGGATGTTATAAGGAAAAACATTTATGTGGAAAAATATTGCATGCTGAGTTGACAAGAATCTACTTGCGCTTATTACAAAAAGATACAGTGCAGTTTAAAACTGACAATCCATTACTAGAAATCCATCTTTTCCTTGGGATGATAAACCAAGATTGAATTATAGATTTCACAGCAGCAATTCCTACATTCTGCATTTAAATCCACACCTGCTTTCCTAAAGCTTTTTTAATCCATTCATTTGAAATAAATGGTCATGCTCAAAAATTACCTCAGTTCACGAATGTTTTCGTTGCAGGAAATGTAACAACACAATCCTCAAAATTGTTTACAGGCCTTGTTAAAAGGAGCTCTCATCAAAACCTGTTTTTTAATATTTATTTATGTTTAGTTTGATTTGTGAAGATGTACATGCCCCAAGTGCACGGCTGCATTTCGTATTTAATTAAAATTTGCAGAGAGTGCTCAGATGTAGTTACATTTTGGGCAGGATTCTGATTTCAGACCATTGCCATTCATACGTGAATATTTAGTCACACATGAAGTTCATCTAATCCACAGATTGCAACGCAAGTGAATAGGACAAGTGTGTTATCCACATTCTCCCACTAAATTAAACCTTTCTGTCTTGTATGAACTCATTTAAAATTCAGATTTCTGCTCACTGTACTCTATGCAACACTATGCCCCACAGCTCAACAGCTGTAGAGATGGGCCAGTTCCTTCAAACTGATTTTACCCCAGATAGGGATACAAGAGAGTGCCCAAATCCAGATGGCTGCTGCTTTCTGGTTGTTTCACTTTGATAATTCAGTTACAAATAAAAGCAGTTAAAACAGTCAAAAGCTTACTGAGCTGAGCATTCCGGGCCAAATCTCGTGTCGATCTTTCTAAATAGCCATCCTCAACTCGTAAACAGATGTGTGTGTGGGAGAGAGAAAGACTTCCTAACTCACCCCCATAAATCTGAAAAAAAGTTCAACATTCAAGCTCCACCAAATGTTAATCAGTCCACCGCCTTTTGTTATTCTTATGAATGACTGTAGTCAGGCTATTTAAAGCAACTGATGCATTCAGTTGTTAATTGTAAGTGCCCATTGAGGGCACCTCAAATGAACCACAGTCTCCCTCAGTTCTCATCCCCCCTTCCCAGCAAAGGCCTGGAAAGGCTTTAAGAGAGAACAAGAAGTTCATCTGCTAAGTTCATCTGTTAAGCCAACAGAGTCCTTCAGAAACTATTACGGAAAGGCAGTCTTGGAGGAAAGAGGGAACGCAAGTGTTTCAGTAGCTTTTGATTTATCACCCGAACCTGCCGTAGCTCTGCGCTCACTTGTTCTCGGACCTCCTGAAGAGAAAACTGCCCAGGCTCTGCCCCATCTCCATGCATCCCCCATCCAGGCCAGTGAAGAAAGTTCCTGTGTGAGGAGGTGCAACTACACTCTTACTGCCATGGTCATTTCTACAAAGCCAGAAGAATTATTCTGTCTTTGAGATTTTTGCCCGCCTCTTCAAATTGACTCCTCAAAGGGCAAAGGTTGTGTGCCATCATTCCTTAAGTGTTTTTTTATATACTTCTGTTTCAGCCTATTCCATAAATATTTAAGTGCCAGTCTTGCAAGGATTTGTGAATGATTTCAACTTAAAAAACTAGTCGCAATGATTTCAATGGTTTTATCTGCAGAGTGTAAAAATAAGTACAGTCACATTCACTCCCTGTGTAGGGCAATAACTGGCTCAATGCACCTGCTCTGCATGAATTTAAGAAAACACCTGCACTCTCCTCTTGAAACCCCATATGACCATCTGCAGGATATGATAAAAAAAAATAAAAAAATATCCTACCCTCAGGAAAAAGTCGTGCACCACCAGAAAGTCACAGAACTGCTACCTCTAACCTGAGCAACACCATATGAAAATAAAACAAAGTGTTAGCATTCCTAGGTACGGCAACCTTCTACATCTCTTGTCTGCAAGGCTTCCTGCTTCGAATCCAAAGCAGGAGGATGCAAGCAGGTACCTCTGCCAGCTCCGATGCCCTTTGTAGGGCCCCGACCATGAGCAGTGCTGCTGAGGAGTGAAGCCTGAGTTGAACAGCCTGGGCTGAGCTGAGGGAGGGAACAAAGTGAATCCAGGTGATGTGGAGCTGAACAGCATCAGCATAACAATGCTAATTCAGCCCACATCGTTAGTTAATAAGAGAGAGTAAGTGTATGTATGCATAAAACTGCAGGCTGAGGTCTTGGGATCCATAACAGGTATTTATCCCAAGAACAAACACTCAAACCTAAACTCGAACTTATACAATCTAGATGTGCCCAGTCGAGAAGCTTCAGGTACGTAAATAGAAGCACATCGAGTAGCATCTCTGCCAGACTGGCTCATCAGACACACAAAGGGGCTCAACACCATGAATACTGTTCGGGGATGTCCCACAACTGTTCTGTCTCTAACGTTTCGAACCCTGTCACGTTCAGCTTGTGGCTTCTTTTTTTTTTTTCCTTCTGTAAGAGAAGGTGACTAAACGCCATCTCCCTGAAAATGATAAGATGAAGCGTTTTCTTGGTCAAGTTTGCTTTCTCTCTTTCTAACTGGAGCCACGTTCAGGATCTCTGTCTAATCACTCCGTCCTCAGTGCATGCACAGATACTCTTGGCTGCTCATTCACAAGTGTTGCAAAGTCATTTTTAAAGGAAAAAAACCCTAAGATTTGAGGGGTTTTGGCAGTCGTTTTCATAAGAGCTTGTGTTTTCTTTTAATCAATATGTAACCAAAAATAATAATGAAAAATTGTAACAATCTCCCTACAATTTCAGTGAAAGTGCTATTAGCTTCACTGGGGAGAAAAATCCCAGAAAAAAAAAAATGTAGTCTATCTCCACGTTCAGTTGATTTCACAAGCTTTTTAAAAATTCAATTGAAGCGAAATACATTTTACCCCAAAGTGGAACTTATCGTAAAGTACCCAAACACTGACTTAACAGTCACTTTTGTAAAAAGCCTACAAAAGATTAGTCAAAGAAGGTTATGTTTGTATTAGTAAAGCTGATTTTTATTAGGCAGTCAAAATGAAAGAAAGAGTAGATACCAGTTTTTCCTCCTGATTATCCACGTGTGAGTGAAAGATCTTATCCTGCTGCTTTATAGACATAGTTGGTTTGAATACTACACAACCAGATTTTATTTCTAAGCTATTTTTCCTCCACTAGCGGGTCTGGTTTACACCTTTGTAGCCTGAGGGACACTTTTAGACAGCAGCACTACCTTTAACATCAGTTTTTAAGCTTCTCATTGAAGTATCACAACTACAAGACCTAAACCCCAGCTCCTCATGCAGTCTGGCTTAGCAGTCGCTGTACCTCGTAAAACCCAAATTCTATTACCAAAGAAACCCTGCCAATGACATGATATTACACAGCGTGAAATCACTCCGACATCTAATCTTCTAAGGGACTTACACGACAAAAAGAATCAGGAAATCTACGCAGTCGTAATTTCTCAAAATTTTTCCAGTTTCCAAGCTTAAACCAGATACAAGCCTGTTTCCTGAGCCCTGCATGCATTTCAGCATCATTCAGCATACGGAGCAATTTTCTTTTTGAAAAGAAACCACGTTGGGATTACGAATTAATATTAAAGCCAATCCCCGCACTCTCATTGCCTGCCTGAAGAAACAGAGGTCTGAGGCTGAACTTGGGAGGAGGTGGGTTACAGCGGGTACAGACATTCCCTGGTATATTGTTTTTAGAAAAATGGAATAACAACGAAGCCCTGAGGTATTATCTGCTTCCTACCTTAAAGGACAGGAAAGCGGTTCAATCTACATTCTTTTCGTAGCATTTTCTTACCATTTGCAGCAACACAAGACCATCATATCCAGTACTCACATGCTACTGAGGCTGAATTTCCAAGGACACACGTGTGACACTGGCACTGATCTACTGTCCCAGCTCTACAGGAACCCCAGTGAGTGTATAGTTACCATTTTTCTATTAAAAAAATGTAGAGAGAAGGAAAATTTGGTCATAGAAAAGTGACCCACAGGGAAAGGCAAAGGAAGATTCCATCCTCCCTCAACACACCACACAATGGCACACAGAGCCAGGATGCTCAACACAGTATCTGCATTTCAAACGAGCCAGAGGAGTAGTTTCAGGAGAAAAAAGGGACTAAAAAGAAAACCCACTTGTGCCAGGGTGACATGATCAGATACCTGGCTTCTAGTCAAGCTGGATCTTTCTCACTTGTCTAAGAACCCAAGCACTCCAGTCCCAACAGTGGGAGCCAGACAGAGACCCCGCAACTGATTTTGGGGGAGCTCAACCATCCTTCAGAGACAAGGGAATGCAGCTCTCTGCTGCCACAGAAATAGATGAGAAACAGGGAATCTGTTGAACAAGTTAAATCTGAGCTTGTCAGTTTTCAGAAGCTCTTTTCTTACTGAAAGCAGTGACCTGCTTCATAGCAGAAATAGCCTGAGAGGGTCCAGTCTTTCATCTCCTCAGCCACATCACCCTTTTTAGGAGCTGGGCCAACGTGGTGGCAACTCAGAAACATTTGGTGAAACGTCCAGCAAAAGCTTACATAAAAAAAAAAAAAAAAAAAAAAAAAAGATATTTTGAAATACTTGTAAAAGCAAATGCGGTCAACTCCCTGAGACATTCTTCAGTGCTAAACAACCCCAGTGCCAAGATTTTAAGGAAGGAAACTGCAGGTCTTCAAGTGAAAACAAACCAATTGAAGGGAAATGGAGACAAATGCATCACAGATAGGTTGAACTCACTCATTTTCTCCTAGACTCACTGAGGTTTTTAACTCCAAACCCAGGACGCAAAACATGATGTAACAGGAGAGAATCAGCATGGATTCCCAGGGAAGAATGCCGATATCCACAGAAATTACACTGGGAAATAATTTTGGAAGTGACTTTTAAAATTTTATTTCTATTATTGCAATCTATACCAAGTAGAGAACTAAACAAACAGTAGAACTAAAAAAAAAGACTGAGTGCATGTCCTAGGTTACAGTGTAAAATATGCCAAAAGGAAAAAAAAAAAAGCATTCTATGACCATCTTCAGGAGCTGTTGAGACCAGGTGGGGCGGTGCTCCCTGCCTCCCCCCTCCGGACTATCTCCTGTTACTGGGCACAACAATGTCTTATCGCCTGACCCATCGGTAACTCGCTCCTGGGCTATCTCCTGTTCATGGCCCATCAAGGAACTGCCTCACGACTCCCCATCCCATTATGAGATGCTCTGCCCGGGGGGAAGGAGCCAAGCAGTCCATGCCAAATAAAACTGAGATCTCCAACACCCTAGCAGCCTTCTTCCACTGGATTCCCAGAGGAGCTTTTCCCCCCGCTGGAGTTCCAGAGGACAAGAGCTACCTACCTACCACTGGACCTTCGGAGGAAGACCAGACTCTTTTACCTGATCGCTGCTTCCACAGCACTACACCCATCACTTCAGGAGGACTGCAGCCAGCATCTTATCGGACTGCTACTGCCCCCCTAACAGGGTGTCAGGTTGTATTCCTGACTCTGTCAGTGTAAACCAGGGGGTTGTTTGTTTTTCCCTGCCTTGTGTTATATATATATATACATTTGTAAAGAACTGTTATTCCTATTCCCTGTATCTTTGCCTGAAGGCCCGTTAATTTCAAAATTATCATAATTTGGAGGGAAGGGGGTTGCACTTTCCATTTCAAGGGGGGCTCCTGCCTTCCTCCACAGACACCTGTCTTTCAAACCAAGACAGTGCGTGTGCTGAGGTCACATCACTGAGGTCATACTGCTGCTGGGTTACACTTTCATGCCGCACAAGCCCAGGCTTAGCAGTGTTATTGCCTGTCTCAGCTCTTGAGACAATATCCATATTCAAGGAACAGCAGCCTAGACCGGCCTGCAACGAAGTGCTTGCAAAATAGTAGTCGACGCACAGCGTACGCCAAACCGGAGCCTTGACTCTCAAAGTAAGCACGACATCATTCTGATCTGCTAATAAATAAGCTCTGCCCTGCTTAGTCTGGAGCGTGTTTCGTTGGGGAGACCATGGCACAGCCACACGGGTGAAGGCAGGGGCAAGGACAGGGTCGGAGGGGCAGGGGCAGGGGCAAGGACTCCCTTCCACAACAGCTGCCCTTTTGCCCCGATAGGTGTGATTTAAAATATCGGCGCAGACACTTCGGGGCTTCCACGGTGCCTTTTTACAGAAACACAACCAAATAACCAGTATTTATTGAATAGTAATACAAGACAGAAGAAATTACATGGGCAGATTGCGACTATAGCCTTTAATCTTTACGGATTCAAACACAAGCATCTAAAGTAAGATTCAAGTGGGATGATGAAATTCTTTTTGTTTAATGGATAACAATCAAGAAATACATAATCCCTTACAGCAATGATTCTGCAACTACTCCGTCCCTTTTATGTGCATAATATATCTTAATTGGTTTTACAGCAATTTAGGCCACAAGACAAAGCATCTGGCAAAGACTAATTTACAAGAATGTCACTGTTGAGTAACACATACCATCCACAGAGCTGAAATATTTGATTGTATAGGCTCTTAATCTTATTGCTATCCAGAAATCCTGTAAATACTCTTCAAAAAGATGAGAGTTTCTAGAGAACAAGCAAACCTCCCCAATGTTGTTACGCTTAGTCATGGCATTACTTGTCTTTTAGTTGTTATCTTTTGAACAACGCACTTAGTTCTTTTTCACTAATAAATAAGATTATCTCACATTAAGAGAGATATTGCCTGCGTCTTCCCTAGATATCCTTGCAGGATATCAACGCTGCACGGCTCATAGGAAAACAAAGTGGTCACCCCATAAATAGCATTATTAAGATTTTGAATTAAAAGCGATGTCAAAGATAAATGTAATACACATTGAGAAGGTAAATAAGAACAGTGTACAGACTTCAGTCATTTCAGAGAGGAAATGCTGAGGAGAATCATGATCTCAGGGTATGTGTGCAGGCAAGGCAAGCTAGGAAGTGATGAATGTATGGGAAAATGGGATTAGCACTCCCGTTTCAGTTTAAGTACGTGCAAAGACATGAGACTGAGATACATTTGTTTCAGAAGACCCTTACTGATCATGGCTATATTCTGTCAAGTGAAACCCACATGTGCTGTAAACACATGTACAAGCAATGCCTCTCACCACAATTTTATCCAGGTCACTATTGAATTTAAAGGATGTCTTTCCAGAAGGACCTGAACTATATTCATGAGTACTGTTAAATCCTATAAGGCTACAAGTAGTTTATAAACCTCAATGGTATCTACAGTAGGCATTAATTTTACCTCATGAGCTAATACTGGCCCTGGAAACCTTTTGAATGAAACGTTGCTTCAGCTAAAGCCGACCTTTCAGGAGGTGGAGTAATTTTCTCTTAAAAAGTTGCTGTTGAGAGAAAATCCACAGAAAATACTCAGTTGTTGAAATGGTTAATGGCCACGCCTGTTAAGACCACGGCTGCTTTTATTTTCTTTCTTCCTGACATCTTACAGTAAGTTTTGAAAGCAGCTGATTAGCCGGATTTGGGTTCTCATAGGGAAAACCAGAGACTGATTTGGTGAATTGTTAACATTCACTTGGCACTCGCAGTCTCCCACTGACAGACAAATTTTCTAACCACGTTACCATTCTCTGAGTCTTCTCTGTACTCCCTGAAATTTCTAAATTGCATAAATTGTGTGAATACTACCCTGTTCATAAATCCTCGGATGTGTGTGACCTTTTGGTCACTCGCTTTAATGGAAGCTATTTTTCCACTGACTATTAAACAGTAGTTTCCAGGTAATTTTGTGACTATTTTGCAGGTATTAACCAATTGTGTGTTACTCATGTCAATGTACAAAGACCTGATAGGAAAAAAATTAAAATTCAAAACATTGTTTAAAGGGTATTAAATTTCCCAAGCAGATGTTGACCTTGTCTCTTAATTCAGAACCATCTTAACGTGAAGAAGTTAATCCAAAAGCACGAATGCTATATGAAAGGACAGCTTAGGTTTTCCTACTCCCAGCTCAAGGATACACACTGAGAAAAGTGGTACCCACAGTTTCAGTAGTTGTATCCAAAGATTTCGTAGCTGCTCTACCAGAATTGCGTCTGTAATTAGCACGTGTACCAGAACTTCTCTCCCTAAATTCTATCCTGCCTTCAGAGGATTTAGAAAGGGGACGGTTGAACAAAAGTATAATTCTTTCCCGTATTCTGGTCAGGAGAGCTGAGAATTGAGACGGGAATTGCAAGGTTTGCCATCCCATCAGCAGGGAGCAGGCACTAAGACCTCATCCCTTTGATCCTTCCGGATCCAAGCTGCGGCATTGCGCTAAACACGGCTCTTCTGGGCCAGAGTCTATCGCTTTACGCCGTTTGCAATGTGATCCCGCTAGCAGGATTGTCGCAGTTAATTTACGTTTGAGGGTTGTTTTTATTATTTATTTTAATGACTGTGTGACCGAGACGTCTCCCTCTTCATCTGCTCAATAGATTTATTTTGTATTGGGTTACATCTGTTTCAGAACCTGCACTGTTCCAATCTGAGGACTATTGACATTTTCATTATGTGCGAGTTGACAGTACATGGCTATATTAAGGGATTTTCAACGATGGGGGGAGGGAGGGGCTGTGATCTCTCTTTGCAGAGATTTCTAGTAGATAATGCTCTTCAGCACAACAAAATGGTAATGCAAAAAGAATTGGGACATTTTAGTCAATGTAAGAGGACAAAATCACAGCATCCTTGTGAAATAAGTGCTGGCTGGAGAGCAAGGTATGTGTTATTAACGTATATCAGTTTCTATATTCCAGAAGGAGATAGCCAAAGACTATAATTAGCTCTGAAGCTAAAGTATGAGCAGCATAATAATAACTATTACACTAAAAAGGAATGTAATGAATAAAAGCTCAATTCACAAAGGAATACAATATTAATATTGAAACTTGGACATGTTAAAATGGTAAGTTGTAAAAGAGGGGCATTTAATGATACTTGGTGAGGTTTATCCAGGATAGATTAAAAAAAAATAAATAAATTATAATTTAGAAGAACAAGAAGTGTTTTATACATGTTTTGTGATACAGTCTATCAAACGGATCATTGCCTTCAATGCTGTCTCTGGTGTACACATAAACAAGCTCTGAGCCACACAAACATACACATATACATACATATATATATAAAATTAAATCAGGTCTTCTATTTTCCTACAGCAGTAAAAAAATAAAAGAGTAGAGTGAGCAGTGTTGCAGCAGATAGATAACAAACTTCACAGGAGATCTCTTTGGTTGTTCTCCAGATCTGACCTTGAAAGACTGCTTTACCCGTGATTGTCAGTAAGTGCCTCCTCCCTTTCACTGACCAATTATTTACACATTTCTATTCAAACCTAAGGCTTGAGAAAATGGGGAAAGGGAGGAAAGTCAATGCGGTGGCTTTCTCTGCCCTTTTAAAAGCTAGCCATTGTTCTGTATCAAGACAAAGACAGGTTGTTTAAACACAAAACAAACTAAAAAAGATGGAGCTCCCTGTATTTATATTTACTCAGTGATCCCAGGTTTGTTATGGGAAGGCAAGATAAAGGTACAGGCATTTCACTATCAAAGCTACCGTCCCAAAGGGTATCAATATAATATTGCAATATTTCAAGTTAAAATACAGACTTATTTTCTACAAGATTTCTAGTATAATCTGTTGATCCATCATTTTTAATATAACACAATACTTCTCTCACTTCAGAATTAAATTATTTACTGAGTTTGCAACTTACTTAGTTTGCACCTGCTGTGAAAGGGGAGAGATTTAGATAAGAAGAAGAGAATTAATCAAAAACCGCGAGCTGACACACTAGACACATTCTTCTCCTACAGTTCTATCGCCTCGTCTTTGATTTCACCAGGGACTTACTGTTCAACACATTAGAAAAAAATTCTGCCACTACACGTGAAAGCTGCCACGCTCTTTACCTGGCCCACGTATCTGCTCTTCTTCCTCCAGATTCTCTGCTCAACTTTTCCTATTCCTTTCCCCACACCTGCATTAATATTTACACAACTTTCGCTATACTATCTGTCACCTGTACCTAAAATAATCTGTTATTTTTCTCTACCAAATATTCTATCTATCTCACCACATACAAATCTCTCCTCATAAAATAGAAAATAAATAAAATAATCTCTCCCATAAATTAATGCTCCTCACCAGTGATATTATTTACATGTCAGCTTGTTAGCAACTTCGTGAACAATTTTTTCCCCTCAACCTTACCTGGTTTATATTTAAGATACACTATTAAAAAATTACTTAAACTTCATTCATGCAGGAAAATTCTAATATTTTAGTTTAAATCAGGTTGAAAACAAGTGTAAGTTTCTACCTATTTATTAAAATAAGTCCCTCTCTTCCCAGAGTAAGACGATTTACATAGCCATCAAGAAGGATTTACCTACATTGGCACTACAAAAACAACTTTGTAAAAGCTGTATAGATGGGGTGGGCAGAACTACAGAACGCAGGATGGATCGCCTGTTTTTCTACACAACATTCTGCCAAAGCTTTGGTACCACAGGATGCAAGACAGCAGCACATCAAATCCATTATTTATATCAGAAAAGAGCCCAGAATCCGCAGATTTTCTCCAAAACTCTAGGGATTGTCTCAGTTAAGGCTAAATCTTACGTGTATGATGTACAGCAATGAAGTGTGTTCAAATAGGCAGCATATTTGGAGAGTCTGTCAAGAGTTCAAACTACAGTGGCGTGCAAGATTGACAAGGAGGGCTAAAAGTTAACATAGCTGTAGACAAAGCAATTAGCATCTCTATTATGTGGATATTGATCCAGCTGATCTCTCTGTTAACAAACCTTCCAAAATGACATAAGAAGGGACTTGTTAATAATGCTAGATGAAACAGATCACAGCAAAATAATCAATTAAATAGAGTCACGTGATGACTACTTTGAGGATCAAGAAGGAGTGGAGAGATCAAATGACGGAAAAAAAAAATAATTTACAGTTGGGAAAACTCTGTAAGATGTTTATTTGAAGTCAACACTGATAACGTAATCCTATGAAACAGGAACAATCAGCATCTTGGAGGGATGAGAATGATTTTCTCCTACTTGAGAAAAGCCTTCCAGTGCATCTCTCAAGGCGCAGGACTGGATGCCCCCCTCAGTCAGTGATTTCTGTGAGAGTGGGAACTCACTGTCCAACGCCTACGTGAACAGATAGAGCCAAATACTCCGCTGTACGTAACGTGGTCCTATTAACTGTGGGCGTGGGGCTGACTGCCAAATTGTCCTGATTAGCTCTCTTTAACTCTTCTCAGGCTCCTGACACTACATCTCTCTCTTTCCTCTTCCCCCTCCATTATACACTGCTGTCATCAGACCTTGCCTGACACCGAGTCCCATTTGCTAGATGTAGTGCAAAGGTATTCCATCGCTCACGGCGTGGCTGAGTTGCACTGGCAGAAGTTTAAATGGGACTAAAGAAAAAGAAAATATTGTGCCTAACTTAAGTGAGGACTATTAAAGGCAGGAACAGAACCCACATCCAACCCCCGCAGCACAACATAACAGCTCCGCGGTCCCGGTGCCTACGTTCTGTGCGCCTCTTGTTCACGTAGTTTCGGAAAAGCAAAGTTTCACTTATTTGGGGGCATTTCTCATAGTCAAAAAGCCTTTTGCCATCAAATTATGTTCACAAAGAACGCTGCTGGAACTACAAATGTGAAATTCTTGGAGCAGCTTGGTGGATGAAGGCAATATGAACCGTTGGAGGAATGGGTAAATCTGCCCAAGATAGAGAACTGACATAAAGTATTTGTTAAAACCACAGTCTGGTAACAAAAAAAAAAAAAAACCACCAAAAAAAATAAAAATCACTACCTATGTAAATTTATTATCATTAAAACCCTAAATATTTGATTATGAAGAGTCTGTCCCTTTTTATTCTGAGAAGCTTTAGATCAATACAAACATTTTTTCGTGAACTATCCTGAAAATGTGAAACACTAGTTTATGTATTTTATCTATATTGTTATTACATTTCTTGTAGTTGGAATTCTTCAGAAGGACACATTTTTGTTCTTCAGTTCATCCATCCCTTGAGTACACAACTCCATTTGAGTATATAAAGAAGTATTTCATTTCTATCCTAGAATCTAGAAACTACTGAGGTCTTTTCCCCTCAGTTTTAAAAAACACATTACCATTTGGGCTGGGACAAAATACAAATTCTGTATAAAAGGTTGTCTTTGTCTAGTTTTAGTAGTCTGAGAAACTGAAAAAAAGGGGTTATATAAAAAAACCCCAACAATATAGCACTTTTTTTTGGTGAAAACTACAATGAATCATGATGCTGTAAAACAAGGTTATGTTAGCAATTGAGGAAGGAAAGAATTAAAGTACCCTCATTTTCACTTCATCTTCTGAGCTCAGGAAGATCTCGTTTTGTCCTTCATGCCAACAAGAACAGTCCATCTTTTTTACATGTACAACCAAGAAATAAGTGTTACAACTCCATTTCACTTTACACCTGGGTTTTTTGTATGTTGGGATACGCTGCCTTTTTTTCTAAATGGGTAAGACATTTTTTTCATAGTAAATAGTTAGAATGATTGGTCATTACAACATTTTAATCTCAACATGCACACAAGTATAGAAAACTAAGCCACAGAAGTCTTGTTGGCTGTTTATATAGTTTAAAAAACAATCATGAGCATGAAGCTGGGTAAAGAACCAGAATGAAGACATCCGAATCTTTTTGTTGTCCTTCCCTTTTGGTTCCCAAAACACCTTAAATCCTATTTTTTTCATTTAGCTGGGACTTGCAACAGTCATTCCCCAATAGAAAGTAATTCTGTAGGAGAGAACAATGAACAGACCTAACAGCAGCCCACAGGGGCTTTTTGGTCAATAATATTTAAAAATTACAAAACACCGCATGCGGGGACCTCGGGTACTTCAGGTCAGCTGTATGAGAACTATATTTCTTAAAAAAAAAAAAAAAAAATCAATTCTGTGTAACTTACTGGTTAAAACTGACACATGGCATCACACACGGTATCATTTCCATATAAATGGGTTGGGGAAAAAAAAAAAAGTACGTTTTGAAAGGTTAAAATACCCCATCTGAAAATACAACGCTGCATATTTCTTCTTTGCAAAATCTTTAACTATTAACAATGATTTGCATCTCTGCTGCAAATTCTAGAACGGTATAAAACTAAAGCAGTTCTATTAACTAAATACAGGGTCAGCAACTCATAACAGATTGAAAATCAAGTCCAAAGAGTAAAATACAAATCAGAGTTTACCCAGAATATTTCAGTGATTCCCCCCCACGCACACACATTGTAAACATTGGCTCGTTGCAATCAGAATCCCTCAGGCGAATGTGGCACCGCCAAAACACTTTCAGCCACCTCCCCAGCAGGCTCCTTGGAGAAACATCTGCTGTCTTGCAGCAAGACTGGAAGGTTTGTACAAGGGAAGGGACTGAAGATGGTGAAGTAGGATGGTGAAAATTCACGTGGAGCACAGAGAAAGTGGTGGCACTGATGTTCAGAAAGACTGAACTCCCGCAGGAACAGAGGCAAAAAAGGACTATTGCGATGAACAAGGGAAGGGAATGCTTTAATGAGACAATATTCATCAAGGCTTGCCAATTCAGCCTGACAAAGCAAAAACTGAAAGTAGATGCCCCTGTCTGTAAATACACCATGTGAACAACAAGGAGGAGGAAAAGGATTTGTAAGCCAAAGGAAAGTGGAAAAAAAAAAATAAATTATAAATTAGCCAGGAATAAACTTAGTCTGAAATTAGATGAAGGTCTCTACCCGTTATTGGAGAAAGGTTATAGAGCAGAGTCCCAAGAGGTGAAAAATTCTAATTAGTTTTAAAACGGTGCTTGATCACTTTTGGAAGGTATTACATGGCATGGATATCTCCTGCAGAGAGAACTGAACTCGTGACCCAGCAGATCCTTTTCACTCCTAGGATTGTCTTCACATTAATATGTGCAATCAAAATCTGACCGTTTTCCAGGCTTTTACTGCTTTAGGTCCATTTTAATGCCAAACTTTGTGCTTTCAGGAGTTTAATATATATTTTTAATATTTTGTATGCTTTTATGTCAAAATGTGTGAAAGAACAAAACCAAACAAAACCTACCACTCTGCTGCAGCCATTGATCCCCCACGCACTGTTATGGCCCCTTCATCTGAATGTTATTTAATGAGTGTCCCTGAAGGGATTAGCATGTCAATGTGTGTATATTGATTTCCTAATCCAGTCCATCAAAGCTGTTATGATCTGGCGACAGCACAAGAAACAGGAGTTCAAGGTTCTTCACACAGCTCCGACAGTATGTTCTCAAGCCTCTTGATGTGAGAATTAGCTCAGTCCTGAAGTCCAATTAATCTGATGAGACTGTCAACAAAGATGTCATTTCTAGTCACATTTTTGGGGATGTGGACACCTGTCTAAAATACGGAATGAGATCACCAGCTCATTAACATTTTCCAACAGATGGTAAAAAGCTGCATTTTATATCATTTTGGACGGCTCCACATTTTATAGCCAGACCTCTAAGCTACCCGTGCTGTAGGACTGCACACCAAAGGTAGTTTTAGAAATCAAAATATCTGGTAGACATGTATTCAGACACTAGCATGAGGATGTTATAGCAGAGATAGAAAAAGCTTGCTATTCCTTCCCAGCCATCAAAATCAAATTAAAAAAAAAAAAAAAAAAAGTATATTAAAAAAATCAGAACAACTGCAGGAGGGAAATTGGTTAAACAAAGCCTTTTTCTGAGTAACTTAAAATTTCATCCAATATTCCTCTCCCCAAAACATTCCAACATGGTGTCATGACTGCAACGTTTCCCAAGGTCTACGACCAAGTCCTCCACCTGGTCCTCCACCAGACACGCTTCCATCATACACAGACCTCCAGTTGTTCCCTGATGCCACGAAGCCTGTAGGAACAGGAGCCTCAGCATTAAGCTGTGCGCTGTTAAAGCAGAGTACGAACCAGTTTGACGGCTCTCGTGCAGACGAGGCACAAGCTCGGTAGCAGCGCTAAGGTCTCAATCCTGTTACTGCTGCGTTCAACAGGGGAACTATTTAACAGAACCGGAGGAAAATCAGATTCTAACAAGTTCCCAGCTGAGCTAGGTACCAGGAAAAATGAACATGTAGACACGCATCCTAGTTATCATTATGGCGGTAACACACACCAGTGGAGTTTTATCAGCTAACACCTATAGAAATTGCTGTTGAATAAACAGAATAGTTCTGAATGCTTTATAAGGAACCCCCTTTTATTTCTTAACCACTATACGTTCAAACAAACTCTACTTATACCACCTTCATATTGCTTTGGCTGCTCAGACGTGTCACAGCACAAATTGGCATACTTCCTATTTTTGATATTGTCTAATTCCCTGGGTCATTAGTTATGTAATCATAATCATTTTTCTGCTGGGCAGATTGGTGTTATCTATCTCATCTCCTTTTCTCATCTCACCTCTTTAGCAGTGTTAGAGCATAGATGGGAACATCCAAGTCCCTCAGGGCACCATCTGGTACTACCCTGTACAGAGAGGGCTAAATGAATGACATACTGTATGGTACTTCCTACTCATTAGTTACTGATTCCTTATGCTGCTGGTTTTGTGAGGGTTTTTTTGTTCATTTTTTTTTTTTAATTAATTCTATTACATATTCTTTCATTATTTTGTTCATCTCTATCTCCTTTGCTTATACCCGTAGCTAAAGACTTCACAGTGTTGTGAAAACAGCCAATGGGTAAGAAAATGATGTGCTGGAGGGTGTAGGTTATCAGGAGTAACAGTGTGAACATGGAAGCAGAGGAGATTGTACGGGATCAGTGTTTGAACGATGCACAGGAGACAACATAGGGAATACTCAAAGGCGTCACAAATATACCCATGGATAAGTGATTACGCTACACAGCCCGTTAACACAAACAGATGAACCTTTTCTATGCAAATTCTGTTCTTTGCAAATAACACCAAGTCTAAAAGCTATTGCCTCCTTTTCCAGAAGGATTAAAATCCAGTCTGTACCGATGCAGAAACGATTAGAAGATGCCTTCTGAAGTTTTGATTAATGTGTGCGTACCAGCCATCATCTACCTGCACTGCTCGGCGAGAAAGCACCGCCTGCAGATAAAAGGAGCCCAACATTTGCATTTGTTACCTCTTTATGTTCATCTCAATAAAACAGATTGTGATTTTTTATTGTACTATGTAGCACCATAAATATAGATGGCCTTTTAAAGCCAAATATCACTCTTGCTAAGTAATTGACAATTAAATCTAGTATTAATTATTCTTAATAGCCCAATCTCCTGTGCTGTTTTCCATGTGTCCCTTTTTTGCTTGGATCTGATGTTAGAGCAGACGAATTTCTGTTTGGAGGTTTACTTAAACCCCCTATTCAGTGAAATCACTGTGTTGCTGGCTGAATGTGTAAATCTCGGAAGTGAAACTGCAAGAACTGGTTACCAAAACCCCAGCCAGCACAGACCAGCGGCGCGTTCAGCTCTCGTAAGTAAACATCAAAGCACAATCTGACAAAAATGCAATAACTTAATCAATTTAGACTATGATTATATTGGCAATCAAAGCCTTTGCTTTTAAGGTTTAGTGTTAGAAGACATGTTTTCCATTCCTTAGAAGGACAAAAAAAAAAAAATCCAAGGATTCCATTTCTACACAAATTTCCAGCCTTCACCATGCGACAACCTGCCTGGAAGGAAGCAGAAGCGATGCGGGTCACGCAGGGTGCCCAAAAGCCACGTGCCAACGGCCCACCAGCACGGCAGGACCAAGAAGTCGGGGTTACCCACGACTGACTGGAGCGGCAAACCTCGCAGAGACTCGCTCCGTCGTTTCACGGGCGGTTAAACGGTTCCTCTTCTCCGTGCCCACAGGGCGAGGCCTCATCTGGCAGAGCTCCACCGAGGGGAACAGAGGCTGCAAACCCCCTCTGAGAGCAGAGATAAACGAAGCCTCAGGTGTTTCCCCCCTTGATGTGGAACCTAGTAAAGCTCCGAGGTTATTTCTAATGGGTTAGTTTTACCCTGGCCTCCAGGATGGATGTGCTGGCGTTCCTCTGTAGCCTTTTCCACGCCTCGCCAAGCATCGCGGTGTGCAAGAGTCAGCTCCGCAGCAGACTTCAAGCTCTGCCTGAGCAGTTCAGCGCTCACAAAGAGCTGGTGCCTCATTAGGCAAGAGGCAGCAAGAGTTGGAAAGGAAAAAAAGCAAAGGTGAGAGCCCACCTCTGCTCCCTGTCCTGCATCCAGAGAGACGGGACCAGCTGCTGCACTGGGTTCACGCTGGGACAGGGTGGCTGCTCGTCTCAGTCTTTAAATGAACATCTGTGTTTTTAAAGATTTGCTTATACATTTTACAGTGTGCACGTGTTGTAGCACAGAGAGACCCCGTGCACAAACAGGGGTCAAAGATACCCACAATCAACCTGTCACCTTCTCAGTGGAATGAAAGGAAACATTAAGCAACCTTACAGACCCATGACATCCAAGGGAATAATGTCAGCTCCCTGAAATGGGGGTTGTATTTTCCACGTAACAGTCTGGTATCAAACGGCAAAACAGAATGCAGGAAAAAATTCATAACAAACAAGGTTAAAAAGATCCTTAGTTCGGAGACTGTAACAGGCATTCTTGAGATGCCTTACAGCCATTCATTCGTCCTTATATCCATTTGAATGTTCCCCCTTGGCCTTTTGTTTTCATTTTAGCTTTCTAAGCCTCTGTGCCATTCCAGAAGCCTTTCCTCCTCTCCGCTGCCCCTTCCCTCCCAGCCCTGCACACTCTGCCTCCACAAGACCCTTTCTCCTGTGTTGATTACTCTCGCTTTTTGGCAGGCATGCTCCCTCTAAATTCTGTTTTGCATCTTAAACCTTTTTTATTTCCCCCCCTCCCCGGACTGATTCCCCTTTTTCATTAAGCCAGACTCTTTTTCTTTTTTTTTTTTTTTTCCCCCACCCTCAAAGAGAACATTTTATTCTGGCCAAACTGAGGGGCTTGCCATGTTCTCATTTACAAATGTCACCACAGCATGGCTAAAATTCTGCTTCAGCTCTGAAAGCTGCACTGGCACAGAACAAAAGCATTGCAGTGCCTTGCACACCACTGCGTTGTTTCCCCTCGTTCCTCCTCCAGCCTGGCTTAATAGTAACAGCTTGCAATGACATTTGAGCCAAAGCCACACTCTTTACAGCTCCTCCCTCTGCTTACAACAGAAATTAATAGCAAGGGTCCATTTCAGAGAAGCCATGAAAGACTGGCCCTCAGCAAAAGGAGCTAGACAGCCCCTCATGCCTGTCTGGCTGCCTTTATTTTAGTCCATCCCAGTATCTGAGGTTTTTCATGAGATTTTTTCTGAGATTCCTTCATCAAACATTCAATTGTGGTTTATAATGCCTCCATTCAGCACATTAACTTTAGCAGGGTTCAGCATGCACGTGAAGGTATCCCTGTGTGGACCTAAGAAGGACCAGAGATCGTGTTTGTCTCACCAGGACCGAAGTCCTGAGGACAGATTTCTAGCTTCAGCGATATAAGAGCATATTCAGCAAAAGGTTGTGCAAAGCAACGCATGATTTAACGTGCAAGACATCACCAGCGAAACCCAGCTCCAGGCCTCGTTGCCAGCCCCCAGCTCTCCCAGCAGCTCCCTCCCCTGCCACCGCGGTCTCATCGGTGCCCTCTAAACCTCACGGCCAACTCTTGGGTGCAGCTGGAAGGAGACTCAGTAAGCCCGAAGAGTTCATGGTGGCATTGCCTGTTTTGCTTATTTGTGTGTATATTTATAGTTATACACTTAGAAAAGACAACAAAACCAGGAAATTAAATGTCACACAATTAGCAGACACTTTGAAGACTCGCTGCAGAAGTTCAGCGTTTGCCTTCCCTCGGCTGCCTGCAGGGATGAGCTCAGCCAGCAGATCCCCCGCCAACGGACACACATGCGCAGGGGAGGGAAAACCCACCTCCCCCTCGCCTGTGAAGGCGAGGGACAGCACAGCAGCACCGCTGGGGTTCACCCGAGTCCACCGCACAAACACAAAAGGGAGCTGGGGCTGCTGAAGGCGACTGGCACCGACTGTATGGAGATATCAGGAGCCGTCAGGAAGTCCTTGACGAAGGGGCGAGAGTCTCCTTAGGCCTGCTCCAACAGTGAATTCAGCTGGTGGAAAGCCCCCCACTGGTTGTACTGGCATCTGGGTTAGCCCCATAAAACCAAACAACTCCCCCCCCCCCCCCAAAAAAAAAAAAACAGGAGAATTACGTAACATTTGCTCATTTCCAAGTGGATTTCACCAGGGCCAGTGCAGTTTTGGGGTGGAATAGTCTCACTTCGCCTCAGCAATTACTCTGATTTTCCTTCTAAAAACCAAAAAGCGGACAGAATAATTAAAAATGCCCCATTCACCGAGCGGTGAGGTGAAGGTTGGTCAAGCAAGGTTGGCAAAACGCTGAAAGGGTGATTAGGGGGTGTTATAAAGAGGTAGTGTTCTGTGACAAGTGGAGCATCCCGAGCTGCCTCTGGCTTCCCGCCACCCGAGCCGCTAGCGCAGCCACCAGCCATATTTAATCTCATTTACTATGTTGACAATACAAAGCAAGAGGCTGTTTGGTTTACACTATTGATGTAAACCTCCGCCACTCTTCTGAACTTCTTTACCAGTTCTTACAAGGTGGAGATTAGCAGAAAGAAAGTAGGGAAATTAAACAGGCAGGCAATATTCCCAAACACAAATGCAGAAATCAGGAGGGAAGGAGGGTTTTCCATCTCCAGCACAAGCAAGTCCTCCCCGGGGAAGAGCTGAACCTGCCACCAGCTCTGTGCTGCTCAGAAGATAAAAGTGGTTTCCAGCAGGAAGATAAAAAATTCTATTTGTTTGGGGGCTTTGGGAATGAATCACTATTTCTGGCTAAAAATGATTAGCCTATTGGTTCCAGTGCAAGGTTCCTCAGTCTACCGAAGAACACAAGAGGAATATTTACAGCTTCACACCCGAGGGGCCAGACAGCAATTGGTTTAGTTGCACTTGCAGGAGACGTGCTATGGGGCACCAGTGTGGCCGAAAGGGTTGCAGCTCTGCAGGGAAGCCATTCCTCACGGCCTCTCCCGTGGGTGCAGGATGCATTTTTTCAGCTCCTCATTTGGGTGGTTTTGCATAATCCTGTAACAGGAAGGCTGCTCCATGTGCAGAGGAATAGGGGAAAGTTGAGGATTCCCCTGAAACTAACAACCAAAAAAAGTTCTGCATAAAACCTGAAACTTCGATCCTCCAAAAAAAAATCAGATTTGCCCTGATTTAACCGGCAACGTTGCTCACACAGGAACTACAAGGCTGGCGACACAATAACTTTCTGCTACGCATCTGAGATAATGTTTTGATTGCTTTAGGTCACAAAATGGCACAACAATAAAAAGGGATTTAAAAGATCTAATTAAATGCCATATGTACGGAAGAGCTGAAATGATTTATCAGCCAAAAGCCACTAAGTGCTTGATCACTTCATCAGATCATTAATCTATATTCCAGAAATGTGCTTGGCACTTATATAGTCAATTATATCAATTTTAAGTGACCGAACATCAGTATATATTCACAAGCTCAGGTCGATACTGGGCATAATTCAGTTTATATATTCCATCAGATATTTAATGAGGTTTCAAGACAATTTCCTTTTTATTAAGGCAAATTAATAAATATTGTAGTGCACATATAGTTCAGAGAACAACCAATGTGAAACAGAAGATGCTTCAGATTGACAGCTGCCAAGTTCTCTCAACACTTTGTGCTTTAAAATGCTAAGGCAAACGTAGCTTGTCTCTTAATTTCATCTGTGCCTTAACGAAGGCGCTTCCTGAACACATTGGGTTGGATTGCTACTTCTTGCTGCTTCGTAGCATCTCCTTTGCCTTCCTGTTTGACTGGAGTTCGTGCCAGGGTGCCTAGAGATGACTACTACAGCCAAGGTATTTTTGATAAAAATGCAGTTGTAAAAATACTCACGTACACTTGAAGAATGTCAAAATAATCCTGAGTGTTAAGCACAAGGAAATACATCCTCAAGAAACAGCAGCCTGTAAGCTGAGTTAAGAAGCAAAATAAATAGGAGCTGTCTTAGCTTTGTCTTCTTCTGTAAAAACTGTCTTGTTGTACAGACTCTATGGGATCATTTGTGAATTACTTGGTTCATCTTCCTGTTATGGCTAGTGAGAAAACACACAGGTCGTTCATTACACCTTGGAAGGCAGTGTCTTCTCCTAATGCTGCTTGCCTCCCTCTCTTCCACTTGCAAGAAAAACTGCTCTAGTACAAGCAAACCAGACATCCCAACCTCGTTTGAGCGCTTTGTAGCCCGTTAGCAAATGCAACTGCATTCGCAAAGAGCTTTTCAAGTGAGCAAACAGGAACATATAGACACGAATAAAATAAATTGTGAATATCATAGGAATATGCCTGTGTCGTTTGCATACAAATCCTAGTAATATGTTAACCATATATTTTTTAAATGCTCAGTTTCGTGAAAATCGTAGCCGGTCTTCAATGCCGGGTGAACGCTGCCTTTTGACTCTTGGCAAAGAACGTAAATTAATTACCTGTTTAGTATTCTGGGATTGCTTTAGTGAAATGAGCAGCCAGCTTTGCAGCGGGCCAAAATTCGAACAGAAACTCAATTCATGCAAAAGTGATCAGCCTCACTTTCCAGCCTTAAAACTTGGATAGGCACCATACTGTCACAACAGCTTCTGTCAGCCACGGGGGTGAGAGCTGTACAATGCAAAGCAAACATCCTTGTCGGCAGAAAAGGAGAGCGCGTTCGCCGTGATACGCTGCGCGGTGAAGTACATTGAAACCTGTCTTACAACATCGACAAAGATTTCTTCTATTAAAGCAGCCAGCTTCCTATGTTCTTCCTGAAATACGTTATAAGTGCCATGTGCCAAGGACCAGTTTTACTGGCAGTGGTGTAATGGCCAGTATGGAAATGGAACAGTTTCGTGATAGAGCAGGAAAATCCTAGGAGAAAACTTCCAGAGACAGGTAATGTTATCACACCAGATCCAGGGAGCGTTCCTCATCCTCTCCCCCATCCCAGCCTAACTTTGATCTTTGAGGAGATTTTATAGATTTAAGCATTGCCGATTTCTTTAGTGAAGGGATTTCACTGTCCTACGTACAAGACGTAACACAGGGAATCTTTGCAATATTTTATAGTTCCAATTCTGTATCGTTTCTAGAAAACAACTTGAGCCTCTGGGAGCCATAGAGACCTCGGGCCTGTCTGGAAGTTTCTAGACTTTAACTAGTTGTTAGCAAGGGCCAAAGAGAAGCCAGATTCATGAGCCTGCCTGAAACTTTGCTCTTCAGGCCTGGCTCCCTGCTCAAATGGCTGAGGAAGAGAAAAGACATTAAGAAACAGATGAACTCAAAGCTACCCAGTGTTCCAAGGGGACACGATGGCACTTAACCATCACATTGCCACTGGAATTTCACACCAACTCTCTCCAATGTTGTTTTGAAATGACAACATGTCACAATACACGCACAGAAACACCGTCACTGTTCCCACGTTAACCATAGGCTCACGCTCAGAAAGGCAACTTCTCCACCTTATTATTGACACACATCTCACCATCACATCGCAGCAGTACAAGGCCTTTCTATTTTAGTGGTGTGGCATAAAAAAGTGCCACTTGGAAAGCACATTCCCTCTTCCAATTTGTTTACTTGCCTAGGCTCGGTGACACAGCAAGGCAAAGACCCAGAAAACTTGCACCAGTGCAGCCTTTTTTTCCCCTGACCTCTCCACATTAACTAATACTGAGTAAACAAAACAATATTTGTAGAGAGGTAACTCCTTTGTGTTTTGAGTAAAGAATGGCTTTAGACTTGGGCTAGCCGTGGAGCTCTCCTTTCTCAGAGAGGGCAGCTGTAACACCCTTAACAGTTTATGAGAAAATCAGGTAACTGCTCCATTCTGAAAGTAGAGGCTGAAGAAAAAGAAAAAGCAACAAGAAACCAAACACCACCACCAAAAAAAACCCCAAAGATAAATCAATAGACTATAAAAAGGTGGTTATGGGAAGAATTAGAAAATATGGATAAGTTGCTGGGGATAATTTGCTTGCAGCATATTAGGCAACCGAAAAAGGTGAAACTAAAATACCAGATAAAAACACCATTACTGACATAATTAGAGTGCAAATTTGTGAGCTCGCGTTGGTTTCCACAATTGTTCTGATTCCTATTTCAAAGTTGGAAAAACTGAGGCTGTGTGGAGAGTAGAGCAATACAGGAAGAAAGTTAGAAAAGCTGATTTGGAATCTCAAATAATTCATTTATGCTATACTTAAAAATCACTTTCAGTGGAAATAAAATGTAAAATACATAATACATTAGTTGTAAAATTTAATTACCCATCTTAATTAACTTGAATAATGAAATAATCTTGTTCCTATTTAAATCCAGCATTTTTCTACTGAACTACATAACACTAAGAGGAAGCCTGTTTGAATCTCAGAGCTGAAAAAATTAATCCTGAAACCTGTTTTTGTAGATGCTGGGACTGTGATTCAAATGTATTGATTAGATTTTGTTTCTGTGCAGGAAAATTACTATGAGTTTTCACATCATGGCAGGATGCAGAAAAAACCGAGAAGTAATTGTCATCTTCATTTCTCTGGACTTTATTAGGTGATGTTATTCTGGGCTAGTTCATTGCTGCTATCACTGCAGTCACGCTGGAATTTGTTGCTGTGGCAATGCAACAACACAACGTAATGACAGAATTATAGCAATAGCAAACATTCCTTTAAATTATCCACCTTTACTCATCTGAAACTGCCAAAGTCTCGAAGCCTGCATACCTAAAGTCAGGTTCCTAAAATCTACGTACAGGTACCAAAGTCAAAACTCTCTGATTGTGGAAGGTATTAAACACTCACAGGTTGTATTTAAAGCAGCAGCATGGCTGGGTTTCCACAGCAGTTATTAAGTCAATTTAACACTCTGATTATCTGTCAACATTTGGAGTAGGAAAGTCTACCTTTTGAGTATCTATCTACCTTATTATTATTATTATCTACGGGCAGAGACAGGCTGGCAGGGATCATCTCCATTAGCTCCCATGGCTGTGTCCAAATTTGTCAAATCACATCACCAGGCACCCAGATGACACCTCACGTAACAAGTGCTGTGATCAAAGCTGTTAAGAGACCTCAACCTATAATTATGTCAATGAAAGTCAAGTGTGAAAATGTATGGCTCTCTGGGCGAGATACCTAGTAAAGCTAAAGAAAACTTTGTTAGTCTACTATGGCATCGGTTTTCTATTTTGCTGTATTTAGCAGCTACAGTCCACGTGGAGGAGACAGACATGAGACCCTAAACAAGATTCTTCCATAAGTCATTTCCCCAAATCAAATTATTTGTATTCCTTTACTGATTAATATCTGTAGCAGGCTGGAAAACCAGCTTTTTCACAAGGTATAACTGGAGAGTCGAGGGCCTGGTGTATCACTGTGTGCCACAGAAGAGGGAAATCTCTCTCTTGAGATTTACAGAGCATGGGTGAAATGCAACAATCCAAATGTTAAGGACTTTGCCGGCCTAACACATACGCTCTCTCTGATACTGAGAGACGCCAAGGGATGAAAGTTTGGGGGCAAGCCTTCAACACAGGTTTTTTTCTTGCTCCTTACTTTTCCATCTTCAACCTCTTACTGAATTCTTTCTCAGGAAAACCAGTTGTCTGAATTAATCTCTCCCCCCCCCCCCCATCAATTCAGGTTTCTCTAGTGCTGCTCACTATTAGAAAATGAAATATCTTTTAAAACAAACTACAACAGGCCCTTGTTCAAGCCCTGTGATGCTACGCTCCTCTGGCCAATTCAGACATTTAGAATCACAGAACGGTTTGGGTTGGAAGGACCTCAAAGATCATCGAGTTCCAACCCCCTGCCATGGGCAGGGACACCTCCCACTAGACCAGGTTCCTCAAGGCTCCATCCCACCTGGCCTTGAGCACTGCCAGGGATGGAGCAGCCACCACTTCCTCAGGCAACCTGTTCCAGTTTCTCACCACCCTCAGGATGAAGAACTTCTTCCTTGTATCTAGTCTAAACCTGCCCTCTCCCAGCTTCCAACCATTACCCCTCGTCCTATCACTGCAGGCCCGTGTAAGAAGTCCCTTCCCAGCCTTCTCGTAGGCCCCCTTCAGGTACTAGAAAGCCACTGGAAGGTCTCCCTGGAGCCTTCTTTTTTCCAGGCTGAACATGTCCAACTCTCTCAGCCTGTCCTCGTAGGAAAGGTGTTCCAACCCTCTGACCATCTTGATAGACCTCCTCCGGACTTGCTCCAGCAGCTCCACGTCTTTCCTGTGTTGGAAGCTCCAGAGCTGGATGCACTACTCCAGGTGGGGACTCATGAGGGGCAGAATCACCTCCCTCGACCTGCTGGCCACACAGCTTTGATGCAGCCCAGGATACGGTTGGCTTTCTGGGCTGCAGGTGCACACTGTTGGCTCACATTCATGTTTAGCTTTTATTTCTCATTAAGCTGAGTTAAAAATCATAGCAGTCTAGTCATAGAAACGTGGGTTTAAAAGGATGAGATTTTCCTTGGCAGCTCACCACCTGATTTCTTTACCTTTGTGCTTTCATCAGTTCTGTCCTTTGGTGCGTGTGTTTGATGTTCTGCTATACAATGCCTACAAAACCAGGAAAGAATGCCTTTGCTCTCAGAAATAGTACAAAATGACTAAGCACATTGAATTTTTTCTTTTTGCCCAAATGTTTGCCTGACCTTTTGCTCTCTTCCAGACACAACCTCAATTAGTATAAAGCAATGCCATTTGAATAAACTCTTCACAGCACAGGCAATGCCTAGCTGTAGCCACCAATTTTTTTGATCTGAAGAGGAACCACTGGTATATGAACCCTTGCCGAGCAGGGTTTTTTGGTTTGTGACCTTATACTTTTAATGCCTTTTGTATATTCATGCTTCTATGATGTTGCAGCTGTACAGAACATCAAAGATCAAAGTTTTGTGGGTTTTAGGATGGTACAAGGTGAAGCAGCAGCATTTTAATAGAAGTTTGAGACCTCAAACAATATTACAGCCCTTCACTAACTCAGATTTAGTATACTTAACAGCATTTAAGGACATAAGATACTCTATGCCACTAACACAATTCAATATAAATGAGCTTCTAGCTCCCCTTTCTTTCCTGAAAAGAGAAACCACTTCTTTTTACTACTGTTGATTTGAAAGCAAAAGGAACAGCATAACAAGGAAAACATTAATACTCATTTCTAGGGTCAGGGCATATATTTTTAGTACTTTCTGAAGATTACACACAATCTCTGTCTTTTTATAATGCACCCATCTGAAGAATGTAGTTCTCTTAAAATAGGCTTCCTGTGAAAAAAATTTAGAATCCATTTTGGAAGCGGCCAAATGATGGACATTTAACATAAGAAGAAAAGGTCGCTGTAAACACAGAAATGTTGGGTTTATGTCTTGAACTTTGCTTTAAAGTGCTGTGACTCAACCAGGCATCACTGTAAGCATCCCGAGCAAGTTAGGAGGCAGATGTACAGATCTGCTGTACCTGGCTTTTGGTCTTTGCAACAGGCTTGAATACCTGAGGCAATTTCAGAGCCACATGCCTGCTAAGCGTATTGTGTTTTCTTATGATAGCAGAGAGGGAAGGACCACTCGGATCATACCTAATCGCTCAGGACTTCCCTTCTGAGGAGGATGGCAGAGGATGCCAGGACAGTTCTTGCACCCGGAAAGCCTCTGGTGAAACCAGAGGGGCTTGATTCAAACCACGGAGCTCACCACTAGGCTTATGGCAGATGGAAACAGAGATAGGAGAAGCTCCAAACAGTCCAGTCTCAATTTCTTAGCCAGAAAATAGATGTGGCCTTACGAAAAACCTGAAAGTGGACTTGCTCTGAAGCCCTGCTTGGCATCGAGGGCTATGAGGACAGCTGGGCTCAGGACAAGGCTATAGCTCAGCCTGCATTTGCAATAAGTAATTTAGCTGCAAGTCAACAACAAGAACAACAACAACAACAAAAAAAAAAACACCTGAAAAAGCAATCTCAAGAAGATTAATTTATTCATCCAAATAATTTATAGATTAGTCTAGGCAGAGTACTGCCAAAGCAGAAAGGTTGCGGCAGCTGCTGCAGCAGCGTGGTGCCACACTGTCCTACAGGTGCCTCTGTACCGTCCCTTATTAATCTCTTTTGTATTTCCCGAGAGGGGCTGCCAGAGCTCGAGTTGTCCAGCAGCAGAACTCCCCACTCGTCAGAAAACGCTACTGCAAGTTACACACAACTTCAGCCACACAACGACAAGCAAGTCTTGGTCAGCTGCGGTCCCATCTTCCTTGGGTTTAGGGGGAAATGGATAGCTGGTGCTGGCAAGTTGATTTGTCATTTCTATCCAGAGTGGTTTATGTTTAACTGGTTTGTATCTGAAGGGGAAGGGCTAGTTCATGAGCTGTTGTTTGGGAGCAGCTCTCCCCAGGCACCCAGCACTGCAGCCATGCCACCCTCCCACCTGCTGCTTCTCTCACCTTATCTTCCCTCCACACATTCCCGATGCAAAAAGCAGAGGAGAAACCTCTTCTCTACCCGCACTTTTCTGCTCGGAGAACGTTCTGCTTGGAGTTGCTTCCTGCCCCGCTCAGCTGTAAGCGTATTTGGAAGGAGTCCTCATGCAAGGATGACTCCAGAGCATCACACCCCCCCTCCCTCACCAGACATAAATAAATACCCGTGATTTGGAATTAAAACTTCCTTCACTCCCCAAAGTGCTGTATTACAGCACTATTTATCCACAACATTTATTTTACACTTCTATTGAGAATTGCTCATCAGCAATAAATCCTGTTGTGATGCCTGGGAAACCTTTGCGTTTAATACGCATGTTGTCTTCTATTTTAAAGAAGAGAAGCACGTCACGTTTCTGCAACGGCTGGCAAAATAGCAAACCGCAATTGCCGAGTGCCCTCTAGTGATGCCAGGACAGAATGGCTCCGTCTGCGTCCTGCCGGGGTACTGGAGAACTGACAATCACACATTTTGGATAAAAAGATCCCCGTTTTTCCATATATTTTATCTTCTGCGTGCGTTTCATTCCTGTATTTACCGAGAATTACAATTTACAGCCTTTAGAACAAGCCCACTAAGAGCCACTCCAGCAGCGCAAATCAACAGGAAGGTACAGCTTTCCTCTGTCTTTGTTGAACTTGGGAAATCAAATACGTTACATTACATTTTACCTTTATCCTCCATTTTTATGCCAGTCCAGTCCTTCCCAAGCTAGGGAAAGAGATATCAAATCTATCCAATTCCTGTTTTCTGCTCTTTATATACACACAGCAGCAGCTAGAGGTCCCTTTGCACTAGACAGTAAAAAAGGAAACCCCCAACACACATGTATGTAAATTTAAAATAGAAGGAAAGTAGGTAAATTAAACTACCACCCCAAAATAGGATGGTGACTTGAAATATAAGTATGTTTTATGAAACAACAAAGCACCAGATATTGTCAGTACAGGAGTGGGGGGTCCTGGTCTGGATTAACTGCACCCTTCGGCCAGTTCCTATGGATGGCTGTGGCTGCAGCCAACCCCTCTCCCATCCCCTCCTGCCAGGCAGCATCATGCCCTGGGCTGACGTCGACTCCTCTTTATGGTCATGATTTGGGTTCAGATTAGTGAAACTGCACATCTTTCATAACTTCTGCACATTTGCAACTGCACAATTGAACAATATATCTCAATTTTTTCCTCTCTTCCTAACAATGCTGCTTTCATCTATTAAGTTATTTTTCTCAATATTGAGGAAATCACTTAAGTTTTTGTTCCATTTGTGGCAGCCTCGTGTTTTTATACTAGCCCTGGTTTCAGGGTAAAGCTATGGCTTGGGTTTGTTAGAGGGCTGTGAAAGCCGGAGACTGCAGATGCAGAATCATGGCAGCACTTTATGTGTTCTGGGGAAGAGTCCCAAAAACTGAAATTAGTAACTTTGAAGTAATTTTTCTGTCATTCTGGTTACAAATGTATTCCCAGAAGGATGTGAGGTTCAGGCCCACAACAGGGGTATGCTGCAGTTGGAAGAGGAGCATCGTGGCGCTCGGCCTCGTGCAGTTTCCAGGAGCTGCTTTGGGATGGGCACATCCCCAGCTATCACCCTTTCTCTTCCAGCATCACTGAGCCCCACTGCTGTGGTCACATCCGAGTCAAGTCAGAGTCAAGGTTGAGGCTTAAGAAAAGGTTAAGGTTGGTCCTCAGGTCTGCATGCTCCAGAGAAGAGCAGGGAACCACCAGAAGACTCCTGTTGCATTGTCCTGTCTGTCACATGGGTTCCAGAGGACTGTGCGCTCAACAGGTCTGTCCATGTGCTAGCAGGAGATTCCTCCTTTCTGGCCATTGGTTTATTCCCATTGTGGAACAGTCAGGCTAAATCAAGGGAGGAAACAGGAGGGAATTGCTGCCATGTCCAAACGGAAGCAGCTGCCTGAAAGCCTGCCAGGTACAGACACCAGCAGTGGAGGATGGGGGGCTTGGACTGCACAGCCCCAGGAGACCAGAGAACGATCATGAGTGATGCATGCCTGTCGCCTGGGAACCTCTCCATCGACAGCCTTCCCCAGCAAAAGTGGTTGAAGGTATTTTTCAATTCCAATCTGTTGCAGCAAAGTGGAAATGTTACTAAAACCCCAAAACTTTTCCCATTCTGGTACAACTCTAGCCCTGTGTTTTCCTCAAACACTCTGCCCTACAGTATATTGACACATCTATCATCATCTGTCTTTTGCTTTTCACTCTTTTATTCCACAGTCTGTGAAATGTGGTAGGATTGACCCAAAAGCTGCATCATAACCCATCAGCTACAATCAAGATAAATGACAAGCATAAATTATCACTTCTATGCTGCAAAAGCGTTTACAAGAAGGTTCTATTAGTTCTATTCCCTTTATTCTGCTTCCTGCGGGTTATTTCCTGTGCAAAACACCCACGATCTTACCCAGGCTTCTTATCAGGCCCAGCAATGCAGGCTTTCGGCCAAGTTTGAGACTACTTTTGACATACCAAGAAATCACTGGGTTTTGAGACAGTTTACGAATCTGTGAACCGCATTAAAAAACAAACAATTCACAGAACACATGTCTCGAGGTATGAATAATTCAGATATCTTGCACTGCTTCAGAGCAGATTTTTTTTTTCCCCTCTGAAGTTCCAGCCCATTTGGGTCGGTATTACAAAATATACCGTTTCTGAGATATGCTGACCTTGTGAGCATGGTGTAAAAGGATTCATAGGTGGCTGATAAGGATTCATTAATATACCTGCATTTTATTCCGTTATCTTTCCTGTTATTTCTGGGAGGTGGAGGAGGGGACATTTTCTTCTGATGATGGAACATCATGTGAGCATCATATTCTATAATTATGGCTGCTGCATGCGACTGATTTCGGTACCATTGACTTCAAGACTATAATTACCAGGTTTCTTTATGGATGAGTCAGTCATCTAAGTGTATGATTTAATTTGATTGATCACCATGCTATAACATTTGCAAACCCAGCACTGTAGGACAGACATTTTCTGGTTATACACCCACATATCTGAGGTATTTCTAGAGCACGCATTTTTAAAAACGGCTTTAATGGCATTATTAGTATGTGTGTGTATATATATATATATATATGTATCTGAAGAACCTAGAGAGGCTGCCAGTAAAGTTGCTGGGGGCGAAGGGAAGAAGTAGAAATGTAGCAGTATTCCTTATTTTATTTCAATCCAATTTTTAGATCAACGATAATTTCCCTGGTTTTCTGAATCCACATAAACTTCAATACTGCAATAAAGGTGCAGGGGAAAAAAAGCCACCACACTCAAAAAACCAAACTTTTCTCTCCAAACCTATTCTTCTCCCTTTACTCACCAGTAAAGGGTTTACTACAGAGCAGTACCAAACTATTTGCTACCCTCAGGATTGACAGAAGGCTCCACAAAGTTTGCAGGACTTGCTTGGCATCCAACTCACCACAAAGCAGAGCAGGAAGACAACGCTTCATTTCCAGTCACAGGCAGCGTCTGCCTGCCCAAGACTGAGGGAAATACGAACGTTCCATCTCCATGGGATGACACCAGGCTGTCCAAGATCAGCCTAAGAAATTCTTACATGTCTCTGCAGTAGCAACACTGCACGGCGCACGTCTGAGTCAGCACAAAGTGACAGCCTTGAAAAATAGCTCGCAAAACCTGATGGTAGGTCTAAACCATCATTTCACTAGAGGAATTGCTTTTGTAAATTTAAGGAGCTTGCTTTGCTTAGGACAAGAAAATGCTTGAATAATTTTTTTTTTTTAAATTATAAGCATATATTTATAACCTCTTGGACTTTATCACTAACCTTTCTATGTACGAGACAGTTGTAATGATCTTTGTTACAGTATATTTGCTTTCCAAAGAAGCTTGTTTTCCTTTTGCTGCAATGTTCCCCCCCCCCCCAAAAAAAAAGGCTTTTAGTAATAAATAGTATTTTCTAGAGTGAAGAACTTAAAAATTGTGTCAGTCTTTGAACAGTCCCTGCTCAGCAAAATTAGAATTTGCATAGCAATTTGTATATTGAAGAGTAATTTACAGATTTTCTTTGGGTAGTTTTCTTTGTTTGTTTTCTTCAAACATGAAGCAGAGCTGTTAACAAGTCACAAGGGTCTCTCATTTATTATCCTGGCTGTTCATTCAGGTTAATTGCAGGTGCACACTATACCTTTCCTGCAGCATCATTGATTACTGTTTGATTCAACTTGACCCTTACCCTTCAACCAAATATTTGCTGTATTAAATGGAAAAAGCAAGAAAGATTTAAAATATCTATTTTCAGGTTATCATACTGCTTTTCCATCTCTAGTGCTGTCACCGGCTTTTCAAAATACCAGCAACATAATTTTGACCACAAAGAGTTACACCATCAGCAAAAAAGCTCATGAAGAATGAGAGAATGTTACCGTGAAAAATTTATGAAAAAGTTCCATATTCATTTTCTGAAAAGATGCTGGGCTGGTTTAGGTGTACTAATGCAGGTAAAGCTCTGCTAAACTTTCCTCAGTAATCACCCTGCCACATATAAGCTGCAGCTAAATAATTCACTAGGTGTGAGAACTGATTGGAAATTCAATCTGATAAAAAAACCCCTCCACAAACCTAACAAAAGAAATGATGAGCTGGTAAAATGGTTTTTGAGAGTCTCAGCACAGAGAGCTTGGAATTACTTGTATTTTGCACACTTTTCTCAGGTATTCCCTTCAATAATGTGTGACTAACTACTTCCACAATCAAAGTGAGTGAAAATACTCGATGGGTTTTCTAACACTAATTGTATTTCTACATAGAGGGCAGACCACAGTAGAATTGGTCTTTAAGGAGATGGGCTACAGACAAGGGATTTGCCAGTGGGTGTCTCATTTTAAACCCATTAAAGTTGATGGAAATACCCTCAGCATTTAAAATGGACTTTGGATTTAAGTCTTAATATGACACACATACAGAAGAACAACTGACAGTTTGAGGATGGGCTTAGAACTTACAAAAACATTTGGAAGACAAACTCTTAAAAGTTCTATAAAAGGAAGGTCGCTTCCTACATCACAAGGGTTTCATCATCCCTATAATGCCACAGAGTAAACTCTCTTAAAGTGCATTTACTTATCAAATAAATAAGGAAAAATTATTAACATTAGAGAAAAACTTGCAGTACCAAAAACCTTTTTCTTCCATGAAAATGCAAGAAAAATATGTTCTGGTAACAGGAACAAAATATTGACTTTGTGGGTTTCTTCAGCACATATCTCCAGTCTATAAATGAGTGAAAGTTCAGCTTTGGGCTCAAACCAGAACTGAGAGAAAAAAAAACCTAAAGAAAATGAAGCCATCACGCTTAGAGCATTCATTCAGAATTTTATAGAAGTACATACCCGAAATTTCTGTGTTAATGGACAGACTTGTTTTAGGGAAACGTATTTTTAAGGTAATGTCTAAAATATAACAGCACGTGAAAATGTTCGACTGCTTATCCAAAGTCAGAAATAGCCCTCCAGAAATGAAGTGAGAAAAAGAAATTAAAACCTTTAGAAGCGCAGGCCTCTATTAGACCCGAGTTTCTTGTCTCATGCTCCGGTGACACTTCCATACCCCCGTGGTAAGATGGACACAGCGACTGACAACATTTATAGGGATGTCTTCACCCGTTTGTGGCGGTCACTGCCTGGCTGGCACGTGGCAGCGCTGCCCCAGCATGAGGCCCTGAGGAGAACCCCAGCGCAACTGCAGGTGATAAGCCTCTGCGTTCAAACTGATTCAATGTCAGTGGCGCTATATTCTATTCTAGACCTCTTTCAGATGCCAATAAAAACAACTAGTGATGCTTAATGTTTGCATAATTATTATTTTTTTATCTTCAGGCCACCTCACCTAGCTAACAAAATCTTTTCCCCTCCCCTTGCTGCTTTCCTCCAATTTCTGCTTTCAGTTCAGAAGCGTTGAAGCACATTGGAAACGTAGTGCCACCACACTGATTTCTGTCCGTTTGGCCTTTTTATCACATTTCC
Organism: Leptosomus discolor; assembly: GCF_034619465.1. NCBI lineage: Eukaryota > Metazoa > Chordata > Aves > Leptosomiformes > Leptosomidae > Leptosomus > Leptosomus discolor. Next base: position 3,931,501 of record NC_141399.1, read on the forward strand.
TCAAGTCAGTTGGCATTTTGATCAAGAAGACCCTGAACACAGCATGCTCTGAAAACAGATTTGCCCCTGTAGATCCACAAAGGCTGCAGAGGACCAGGAAAATCTCTGTTTGGATGGAGATGTGGGAAAAGTGGGCTGGAGAAGCATGAAGAGACCTAATAAGTCGCAATTCCTTCACACCACAGAAATTCAAGCAGAAAAATATGTGTTCAAGTGGCAGTGAGATCCTGCCTTTGAGATGATGTTTTGGTCTTTCCAATTACTGTGATTACAGAGAATCAGAGAGAAATTACCCTGTACCATTACAAGACTGCTACTTGTAAAGGTAAAAATAACAAGATAGTAACAAGTTGTAAAACTTGAGCTGCGCTGATGTTCTTCCCATTGTTATTACATTCCTTACTTTTTATCCAAAGGCAGATTTGAAATAATTACCGAGTGCACACATTTTACTGAGTAGATTACCTTCATCTACAATTACAAAAATAAAATATAATGGCTATGTAGCAGTCAAAGTTAAATCTGTGAATAATGCACCGACCATATTATTAAGAAGCAATAATCAAACCTGATTTTATTACATTTGAAATATTTGCACATTCTAAGTTTAACTGGAATAGAATAAACCGCTAATTCTAAAATGAATAATGTCTTTATCTGTCAGTGCTTAATATATTATTGGAATGTGTGTTTTCTACAGTTGTTACTTGTAGCTCAGTGAATTATTAATAAACCTTAAAGATACCAGAGAGCTGATGCAAATCTGATCTTCTGTGTAGGTGTAGTGGACTTTGAAGAGAATAGCTCAATTCTTCGCATATCTCATCCAATGAGTCCAGACGGCACAAGCTGAATGAACAGGCCAGATGTTGCTTCCTACTGAGCTTTTAAAAATTAAAAATTCAGTGCTTTAAACTCAACTGACCAAAATTAACCTTCCTTCTAGGAAACTGCACTGAACAAGCAGATTTAACAGTACCTTAGAAGCTATAAACCAACATCCAATTTTATGTAGATCAGACCAAAAATGCATATCTATTTTATGTTCTACACCTCAAGACCGTCATCACAAAATACATTAATATTTTAGCTGATTGGTTAAGAGTTGGGCTACGTTAGAGTTGCACAGCCTCATCTGAGCATTAGTAAACTGGGAATAAAAAACCCCCTAAACCACCAACGAAGAACTCGGAGGAAGCCTCACTAAGCTCATATTCACACAAAGTAGAGCTTCAGTCTCTCACTGTGCAACTGGTGATGCTGGTGATGCCGCCTGCAAGGAGTTGTGTGCCAGATGCCCTGGACAGAGGGGAAGCGCAGTGAGCTAACAGCAGTTTTCCAGATACATCATTATTATATGGATTTCAGTAATGTAACAATTCTTTGGGTCAAAAATAAAAGGAAAACGAACCTCAACCAAGCTGTCAGTTGGACACCACTTCCAGTTTCAAAGATGCCCTGCTAGCAGCTCAGACCTGGCACCACCGCCCTCCCTGTGCCTCCTCCCAGGGAAGTTCCTTCTGCCCATGGACTACCCCAAAGGTCCGAGCCCCACTCATCCCACCAAGCTGTAACACATCGACCTTCTTCTCATCCTAACCTTTTTCTCCCTTTCAGCTCACAGGGGTTTGCCATCTTACTCAAGTCTTGACATTGGCTAACAGGTCCCTGAGGTTCAGCCAAAGCTTAAATTGGCATAACTTTTTCCCCTTCTGTGAATGCATCTCTATCCTAGATGCCCTGAGATTAATATAGACATTTTACCAGAAATAAAAAGCCTACAATCCTTTATTAAGCATTTATTCTGGTGTTGTTTTGAGGGGAACCTAGCTAAAGAATTCCCAAACTCCCATCATATCTAAGCTAAACCCAAACAAATACCACAACAATATACAAACTATTAATAAGGCATTTAAATGTTCATTGTTTTCTGACCTGGAAGGATAGGTACATCGTCATAAATGTTTTCAGGAACCATTTGTACGTCCATGATACAGTGCTGAGTATGTGATCAGGAAACTATGCTGTCCCTCCTGCGTAACATATTTAGCAGTTGATGTAGATCCAAAACACATGTGATGGAGATGAAAGTTAAATTTTAAATAGCTCGGCAGTATCAAACCAAATATAATTACTGGCTCTGAATAGCAGTGGCATCAGAGGGGAAAAAAAAAAAAAAAAAAAAAAAAAAAAGGCATATAAACAGCCCTCATCTAGACAACCTGCACAGTTCTCATCTGGTTATAAAAACACTGCTGCTCTCACCACCTTTAAAATAACTCTACAGAAAACAAAGCCACCTCTCAATAAAGGCCTACACTCCGTTATAGAAGTGTTCTCCCTGCCTTAAGAAAGACATCTTCTTCCTTTTCCACCTTTCACCATGAGAGATAACATCCAAGAACAGCTTATAGTCTAATAAAGATCTTGTGTGATTCTGGAAGTCAGTCTAACTTTCAGTATTCAGGTTAGCTAAAGAATGAATAAAGTAAGGGGCTTTGAATTTAACACAAAGCAAAACTCAATAAGCATACACTGGGAGTAAGAGGCTGTGAATTTAACACAGAGCAAAACTCAATAAAATTACACTTTCAAACATTTGTCATCAAAACCCAGCTCTTAATATAGAGTACAAAATATATTCTCAAGGAAAGTGTGAAACAATTTGGATTCTACCTTTCCATATCGTAAAGAAGACAAAAAGAATAGTATTGCTTGAATCTAACCAGCAACTTGTGATAAAGAGATGGTGGGAGGTAAAGTAACAAATCCTTTGTCCTGGGAAAGATCTATACTCAAGCAGCATCACCCAACTGTGCAATCACAGCATAATAAAACCTCTGCACTCAACTACTTTACAAGATGCAGATCGAAAGGACAATTGTTCATCACACAGACACACAAGAAGGGATCCATACCTCCCAAATCCTGGCCACAATGATGTACAGGAGACAAGGCACTCTCTGTTCCCCCTGAGTTCACAGAAAAAGGGAGGGAGACCCCCCCCAAGAGCAATTCAAAACGCAAATTTAAGGCACATGCTCTGAGTTCCTCCTGGGAAAAACCCCTCTCATTCTCCTGATTGTAAAGGATTATTTTCTCTAACGACTCTTTGTGAGCTTCAGATAGGGCTGTAAGACCAGCCTACAAATAAGAGGTAACGATACTCCCCCGTTATTTAAACCTGTTGCACTGGCATTTGTAGGTGATACAGATTAGTGGAGACAGAACTGTCAAACCAGTTTAACTACCAGCTGAAAACAATGGGGATTGAAAGCTTAAGTAGCAAACAGACCAGTTAACATCATATGGGATGGATCAAAGCAAGGAAAAGGGCTGTTGCATAGATACCCGATGCAATCCGATGGGAATAAACCCCATCGCTGAACAGTAGAAAAGAGGCTTTTTCTGTTTCATCGCTGGGCCCTGCGATTATCCGCCAGAGGAGGAGGGATACGTCACAGACTTGTGAAGCCCCGAAAGACAGGAATCTGCTGCGGGAGCTACTGATCCCACTTTGTCACAGGAGGGAAAGGAGGTGACTGGGGCCCAAGTCACAGCCGTGTCACATCCCTTTCAGCGGTGGGTGCTCTAGAACTGCGCTCCATAGCGGATTCTGCTCCTGGCTCACCTTCCCCAGGCACAGTGGGGCTCCCCCAGAGCCCTTTCCCCAAGGCTCAGTACGTAATTAAACAATGCCAGCCAAACCAAGGACCGGAGTAATGTGTTTTTTAAGGACATTTCAGGGACTTTTTCAAATAAATTGTGAACTCAATTCTTGTAGCAAAAGTTTCCTAAAGACGTCCTTAGTATTAAGCGAACATGTTTGTCCTATTTTTACGTACCCCTTTTGGACTGCAGGTGGTTTAAAACAATCAGTTCTGGTTTTAAATACTGTAGGAAGTGAGATGTTTGCTTCCAAGTTGCATCAACGCGAATCATTAAAAAAAAAAAAAAAAAAAAGCAGCTTTGACAGATTTACTACAAAGAAAAATTTACATTACACAGTCACAGAGCCATGAATCGCCCGATGTCTATTAAGAGAACTCATCAAAAATATAGATATAAAACATACACCTTACTTTTGTCTCAGTACGTTGCACGATTTTTATCTCCTATCCATAAATAACGGACGCATCAGCACATTTGTCTGTGCACAACAACAAATCCCATCCTCTTGGTAATTGTAAACACACTGAAGCTTGTTATTGACCTTGTATAAAATACTGACATAGGAAAATGGGGAAAAAAGAGAAACAAAGTTTATCCCCCTCAACCATTACATCCAAAGCCTACCATGAACTAAAATACAGCTGAATTTATAATCTGTGATGAGGAAGGAATGAACCGTCATAAAAATGAGCTGCAAAATCAAGTGTGGAGCAAATATAAAATCCAAATTTAATATAGTAAGGTGTATCCATCCACATGATGACAACTTACCTGCATATTTTACTTGATTTAATCAGTCTTAGTTTTAAATCTTAAAATACCAGTCACTGTAATGAAACAGATTTTATTGCCAATCTGTACAACTAGCACCGCTGATTTTCATAAGTAATCCATTTATATACTTTTGGACATTTGAATGGCTAAATTCATTAGGCACTCAGCTCTCCCTGACTGCTTGCCTACCTCCTTCATGCCCCTTTGAAATTCCCAACGTCAATGCAGCACTGCCAGTACAAAATAAATTATTCATCTGATTGAGTAAGTACATTTCCTGAAATGTTCTCCGACTTGTATGAATGTTGGAAAATACATTTTTCCATAACGATAATACAGCCATAACATTTTGACATAAAGTATCCTTTCCCACATTATCAGTTCTCAAGGACCGTAAAGGATTGTACTTATGTACTCCATTCAAAATGCTCTGAATGAAACAATTCTTCCGACACGACTCTAAGAGGTAACAAAGTGCTATATCAGATCCAAGGACGTATCAGTTTAAAAGGACCACAAAACTCTCTGTGTACAGAGATATTGTGTTTGATGGGCCATAAGGGATAAATGGAGGGGTCAGAACCGTCATAGATCATACCAGGTGATATACAGCTTCCACTGGCAGTAGGTGCGTGTCAGGCACACTTTAGTGTCTATTACAACACTTTCTTTCTGATGCTCATAACTTCCTAGAGAAATTTTCCATTCCTGGTGCTACTGCAAAGGCAAATTCATTTATGAAAGATCTGTATCAGAATCTGTTCATCCACTGAAGATATTGTTCTGTAGAGCTTGGTATTATGTGATATATATACATACATGCATAGTGCGTATATATACACACACCTATTAGCATATCCTCTTTTTCCAACACCAAAACCATGTAGTTTTATTAGAAACTAGACATTTGGACCTTAAAAAGGACAATTCTTATCCAATCCATAAAATAGTTTTTAGAAAAAATGTTAAGTTTTGCGCGCAAAGGCGTGTTACAGAGTTGTCATTAAGAAGTTGGAACCTGGCAGTGCAAAATAAAACCCGAATATCCCCAAATAACAAAAAACCCCACCGTTGAAGGAGTCAGCCTGCAGAAATGCTCGTGCAAAATGTGTGCCAAGTCGCTTTCAAAAAGATCATACCCCACCTACGAGCAGTTTATGTCTGTACAACTGCTTCTATCAAGAAGAGCGTGTTTATATTCCGGTGGCAGAGGCAGAGACAGCATCCAGGCAACATGGAGGGGCAAGTCCTGACTTTGAGTCAGGTGAGGATGAAGAAGGACTTAAATGGCAGATTTTTTGATTACACCAGATGACTCCTTTCACTCTCCCTCTAGCCTGAAAATACTATTGATCTCATTCCATACCACAGTACAACCATATGTGAAATGTCCAGATATTTCTGTAAAAATCTGGTTTTCCAGCCAGAAAATGATTAGTAGTGATCGTATTATCTTCAATGCTGTTGTTTTTTATAGACTGCTAAAAATTAGAAAGTGTGCTTATGCGCTCAGCATCTTGTAAAATTGCTAATAAGTGGCAATTAGAGTTATTAATACTTTCCCGGTAACTGAGAAAGCGTATCCTTTTCATTAGACGAAGCAGTTTGTCAGAGAAAATTAGTGAAACAACAAGCCAAATTCCTACTATAAAAAGGCAATTTCAAAGGAGCTGTGTTCAGATAATTCAGGGCTCGATTTGACAGACAGTACACGCTGCCCAGGCTAGGCGCAGGCTTTCCTGCCGCCCTGCGCTGCGCAGCTCAGGGGACCAGGTGAGCTGGCCCCAGGTTTTGTATCACCTCGCTCGAGTGCCTCGGTGTCCCTCTTCGCTTCTCTTCAGTCGCAAGAGGGTTTGTCTTGAGGGGTTTTTTAGCAAACACTACAGGTTGCACCAACTACTGTATTTTGTGTTCCCCAGTATTTCACGGTGAAGAGGATAAATCCTAATTTCCCCAACATCTGAAGTCTTCAAGGGGGATTAAATGAAAACACACACATTTCTTCTAATCATTGCTTGAGACGTTTGTGTGTTGGCTTTGAGTGATCATTAATGAGCCAGAACGATGAGTTTTTCATGTAGCAGCTAGACTAGCCAACACTGCAAAGAAAAGCCCCTCTGAGGCAGGAAGATAGGTGTGCGTGTCCCCGAGGCAGCGGGCTGCTAACCTCAGAGTTAGAGTAAAAGCAAGCGGAGAAGAAACAATAAACATCTACAACGGGTTTCTATCAGCGTGTTCCAAGGGTTCTTAAAACAAATTTCCATAACAGCCACTTCCCCTTGTGCATGGATATTCCTCAATCTCGGCGCCACGTTTTCTAACTCCCAGAAACATCAAAACCCCAAGTCAGCATACTGCAGATGAAAAAAAAAAAAACCTTCTAAAATTACTTTCACACATGGGTTTGCACTGAAATAAATGTGGCATTTGTAATGCTCACATATTTAAGAATTAGTCAACAACTTTACTTTTAAAGTAACAGCTTGGCTTTAACAAAGTCTAAAGTATACTTTAAATTTATACCCAGGATGGGTTGACTCGTAAGAGTTGCAGAAATCTTAATAGGAAGCCAGGAAAAGCAAGACAGCCGTGGGTTTGGCAGCTCTAAAAAACATTCTAGGGCTTTAGTACGTCTTTTCATGCTGAAATGGCTGAACAGTCAAGTTTGGACTGTGGAGTTCATCTTTTCTACAACATGTACACCTTAAAATTCTTCCCCATCTGGGATATCATCATGGAAACTAAGTTTCACAAAGAGGGATCAGGCTTTCAGGCAGAAAATTAAACCACGTAATAAAACAAAAGAAAACCTTTATTCTCCACACATCATGGAACTGATAGCGTACAAAAAGAGAATAAATTTTACAAAGATATTCACAGATGTGTTTTTAAATATAAGTTTTTGAAATTTTCTAGGCGATACCAGCTCCTATTTAGATAACCAGTTCAAAAGAAATAGGTTAGCTTTACTTTTATGCATCTGTAAATTTCCCTCCTCTAAATGTTGGGCGAAGTATCAGACAGTAAACGGTGAAAAATAGAACCATAAAGCTAAAAGGTAAACATGGGAAGAATACACAACATTTTTAAACGGGCACATTAAAATGAAATTCTGAATATTTTTATCTGTCTAGTAAGTGTGTTTATTTTTGTGCGGGACAGGGTGTAAAAACCATCCAAGATATTCATATAAAATCTCTGGACAGTAAAAAAAAATGCGCAGTCAGTCCAATCTCCAATATTGTTTAGGGACCACAGATCAGTAACAAATTGAACAGCCTATTAGATTAAAAGGAGGTTGTTTAGTTGGTAAAAAGTTCACCAAATCTACACATTTTTGTATTCAGTCTTGTGTGGGTTTTTTCTCTATATAAAGAGGATATAAACTCATTACTATAACTCCAGACCTATCAGAAAATTTTCTTCACAGACAGCCCATTGTAGGCTAGAGTCAAATCAGGTTGAACCAGGCTAAGAAAAAAATGCAAACCTGAAATGGTAAAAACAAGTGAAGATTTCATTGTTATTGAGCAGAAGAAAAAAAGGGAAGAACGAAAGAATACTTGTGGCAACAAAAACAATTTCCTGCCTCTTACTTGTTTGTTTGTATCTTCAATTCAAACATGCCAGTGCTAAGAAAAAAAAGATCACCTGCTGTGTTTCAGTGGGTCATCCAGAAGCTTTAGATTTGCCCACAGCAGGTCATTTTGGGAAGCCGGGAGGCTGCCACTCTTCCCAGGCCTGTGTGGCGGACTGAATCACGCAAAATCTGTTCAAAAGTTGTTTGCATGAAGTGCAGAGCTCAGAGCAGTGGTTTGGAACTGCCACAGAAGTGATACAAAATCCTTTGCGTGCGCACAGCAGATCCGTTCTGACAGACTTGGTGTACATGGTCTTGTCCATCAGCATCAGCCTTGCCCTGGCAGCAGTGCTGGCTCTGCTCTCCAGTGGGGACAAGGCAGGAGGAGTAGGAGACTGAGACTGAGCAGTCTGGCACTGGTTTTTGGATGGTTCTGGTTTATGACGTTCTTGCACTCTATTGCACAGCAATTTAACCTCCACCGAGCAGCCTGGAGTCTGATTTCTTGTAGACAGCAGCAGAAGTGGCTCTTAACTTCAGAAAACCCGCAGATCTCTACATGATAATGGAAAAATGACACAACCATGACAGTGAGAAACTACATAATATATATGCACAAGGCGTAGACATGATCTATGTGCAGTGTAAGTATGCATAGCCGCTCTTTAGAGCAAACTCCTAATGGCTCATTAGCTCTCTAAAATGTATTAATGCAACTCTAAAAATAAAGCCCACAGGTTTGATATTGAGGATCACAGAATCACAGAATGGTGGTGGTTGGAAGTGTCCTCTGGAGATCACCTAGTCCAACCCCCTGCTAAAGCAGGTTCACCCAGAGCAGGTCGCACAGGACTGCATCCAGGCGGGTTTTGAATGTCTCCAGAGAAGGAGACCCCACAGCCTCCCTGGGCAGCCTGTTCCAGGGCTCTGCCACCCTTAAGGTAAAGAACTTTTTCCTCATGTTCAGATGGAACTTCCCGTGCTCCAGTTTGTGCCCGTTGCCCCTTGTCCTGTCGCTGGGCAGCACTGAAAAGAGGGTGTGTGAGGATTTGCTGTCTTCATGAAAGGCATCGCTTAATATCAACTGCAGGAACATGGCAGAATTCATGGGCAACTATAAAGTGTATTCAGTTTAATTTTGGGACTCCTTCCCACTTGTTGCCCAGCAGGAGGAACAGCAATTATGTGAGCTGCAATACACAGGGTACAAAAAAAGCCATTCAAATTTGTCACACCAATGCAAAGGCTGAGAAAGTAATATTTTAAAAAAACTAATTTGATCCAAACACGAAACAATAAAGTAATTGCTCTCTGGCATAACTTTCCAACTACAGGAAAGAAGTAAAAGTTACCAGTAAGTACATACGAGAAATATTTTTATTTTACAGCTTTATTTTATTTATTTATTTTCATTAATTTATCTATCTATTTATTTATTTATTTATTTTCATTAGTTTAAGTTTCTAGACAATCACATATCCGACATAACCTGCCTTTTTGTAAAACAGAGGACAGAAAATTCCTAGATCTTTTCAATGAAAAGCTGCTTCCAAGTATAACACTATAGGAATATTTTCTTCTTTCCTTTTTCACGACATTCCCATAGTAAACTGCTTGAACACTCCTTAATAGTAAAATACATCGCTAGCAAACACCACTCATATTAAAATCCAGTGGGACATAAATGCAAACCATACTTTAGACGCTCCCAGTGTTTGGTCTAATATGCTTATATCATTTTTTTTGTAACCGATCCAGAAGCAGCACAGTTGTTAAGTATGCAAGAAGGCGGCAAGATCACAGCCTTTTCATGTAAGAGTGAGGGACACCAGTGCTTAGAAAGAAAGACTAATTTCAGGTAGGTAGCCTGAAGTGCAGATGTTCATCAGACCCTTTGAACTGTTTTCTACTATCTGAAGTGCCCAGGCCTCATGCGCAGCGTAAGCAATTACGATGCAGTGCAGATCGGGTGAGCAACGCCAAAACGTCTTCCAGACAGCTTATCACCCTGTCCTGGGGGCCCAGGTCTTCCTTCCTCTGAAAATTAAGCGAGGATGAAACAGATCTGGTGGTTCTCAGTTTAAGGTGCCTGGGTGTTACTCGATATTCAGGCTGAGGTTGACGAGTCCATAAAATTGGGTTTAGGCTTTAGTACCGAATCTAAATCACCAAATCAAGATGATATAAAGTGTTGAGCTTTGTGTTCAACCCTGTCCCAAAAAAAAATTAACTTTTTTAAGGTAGGTTTTAAACGGGCTCGGTCATTCGTAGGCATACTGCAGCCAGCTGTTTCCCGTACGTTCATACAGGTGTAAAGGCTGTAGTGTGTCCTGGGCTAGCCTGAGAGGAATACAGCTGCACACTCGTGTCTGATCCAGCTCAAACATGTATTTCTCTTCAGCCAGAGGAGAGCACATCCAGAAATGATCGTAAAACAACAGCCCACAGGACTGTGGCTGATGTTCTTTAAGGACAGTGCAAGGATGCCCAGAGAATTTCGGTGATGGTAGCTGACGTGTTTGCAGAGAGAAAGTAAAACCTAGGCTTGGAACCGGCATATTTTTTATCACTGAAGGTTTTTCCAAAGAGAAACGACCACTTTAAAATGTCAATGGAAATATTTTTGTTTCTTCCCCAGACAATTTTTCATTCCAGCTGTTTAAGTTAGTTCCTGGATTTTGAGCATGTCTCGTATGAGGAAGGGCTTAGGGATCTGGGGCTGTTTAGCCTGGAGCGGAGAAGCCTGAAGGGAGACCTTATCGCTCGCTACAGCTACCTGAAAGGAGGTTGTAGCAAGGCAGGGGTCAGTCTGTTCGCCATAGTAACAAGTGATAGAACAAGGGGAAATGGCCTTAAACTGCACCAGGGGAGGTTCAGGCTGGATATGAGGAAGAATTTCTTTACTGAAAGGGCTGTCAGGCATTGGAACAGCCTGCCCAGGGGGGTGGTGGAGTCACCATCCCTGGAGGTGTTTAAGAGACAGGCAGATGTTGTGCTTAGGGACATGTTTTAGTGGTGTTGATAGAGCTGGGACAGAGGTTGGACTCGATGATCTTGAAAGTCTCTTCCAACCGGAACCGTTCTATGATTCTATGATTCTATAAGTAATGAGTCCAAAATTACATTTTTTCCTCCATTCTTTAATGTTTTCACAGCTAGAAGAAGTTAAGAAATGCTTAGATGAATCACTGCTACCAAGGCTGTAATCTTACCTCTGTATCATCTCTGGATGAATGAGCAGGTAAAGACGACACTGAGACAAAAAGGACAAATACATCTTTATAGAAAAGGCACTAGAATATTCAAGAAATGTCAGCTTGAGTGAAAATTTTAGTCTGCTTTTTCCCTTGCATGAATGGAATCAGTCATATTGTAGAGTTGCCGTATTGGTTAATGCTTCTAAGTGCTTTCAGGATGAGAAAAATCCTGGCCTACCATTCAGGTGCTATTTGGGGCTTTAGCGCTGGAAAAACGAACCCTAAACATCAACATTATAGATATTCATGCCTGGCTCGGAAGACTTCGCGGGAGTGGTTGTAGTTCACATGAACACCTGGGAAATGGCTGTCCTTTCCAAAAGAAGCAGCTTAATGTAGAAACAGAAATTCACTTTCAAACAAACCTATTCATTATTTCTAAGAGCTGCAAACCGTCATTCCTCAGTTTAATGCTTTAAAGAGCCTAAGTCATCCTGACAGCCAAAGCAGTACTCATGTGACCTGAGGAATGGGTGAGACAGACAGTCGCAGTGAGTAGTATACTCACTTTCTAACTGTAACACCACTTTTTTTCATGAAGACAGATGGCTGTTTACCAACACACCAGCAAGCCGTGCAGTCTTAAAAATACAAAACGACTGAGGTGCTCAGAGCGGAGGGGTAGAGGCTAACAGCCATCCCGGTGATTTCCATGGGTGTCTGTGATCCTGCAGCAGACCGTTTTCTGTAACTTCAGGACTGTCCTAAGCAGGTTGTGAAAACCACTGAGAGTTTGTTTATAGTTTTCTTCCAAAAAACGTCTAGCCACGGTGTTCCAATTATGTGTGAAATTAGAAATCCAGGCAGGTGGGACTAACAGGACAATTGCAGACACTGTCACTAAGCACTGGCCAGGGGAGCAAACGGTGCCCCTCAGACAGACCCAAGACCCCCGTGCTGAGTAATTGTTCTGTAACACACGTAAGTTCACGCTTTGCTTACCAAGTGAGAAAACTGCATGAATTTTGGTGCCTATTTGTAGAACAAAGCTGAAATTTCTCTCAAGCTTTCGCACCAAGTTGCACTATTTACAGTAAGACGATTTACTACCCATTTTTTCCAAGGAGATTCGAGCCACTGCAGGAGCGATTACGATAGCGCACAGCAGCCACGCTGGATGCCAGCGTACTGCGACGTGCTCCATCTCACGCATCTTACTCCCTAACTCTAAATGTTTCATATTTGCAATTCTGCCACCGTTCTCTAGCTTTCTGCTTTCAGCTTAATATAAATTCCTTTGTGTATTTAGATTCCTAATCAACATGGTGGAAATGTTGTACAATTACCCAATTTATGGGGCTTTTTGTAATTTGAAAAGAAAATTGCACAATTTAATTAAATTTTAGCGCTGTCAAACCTGACCTATAGCACTGATTTATTTCTAGGTACTCTAAGCCAAAGCCAAACATGCAGCAGTAGAACCACTTTTCCTTTGCAAAACCTCATTACAGGTTTGAGTTCTGCCATAAAGCTCAGAATGACTAGTCTTGGTTTTATTTGTACTTAAAGAAATATCCGATCCAAGTATGGATCATCAGACGTTTCTGTTTAGGAAAAGAGTTTAATGACATCATCAGTAAGTGACTTTAAAACAAAAATGTTACTAAACATTTATTTTAAATTAAACATCTTTGTCAGAAAAGACACCCAAGTATGTTCACGGGGTGGAAAATTCTGAGTGCCAAATGTCTTTTCAGTGGAGTCCAAACAACGAACCTTTTGCAAGTAACTGATTCTAGTCTTTCAGCTTAGACTGAAATCCTACTTCTCTTGCTTTTTCTAACTGTCTCCTAATTAAATGCTAACTCCACAGCTTCCGGAGTTGACTTTTGACTCCAACATAAAACGTAAATTTAATAACCCATACTAACATGTCTAAATAGCAATGCATAAAAGACAGCTGAGAGGAGGAGTAGGTGTTGATCACAAGCCTAGCACTTTTAATGTTGCACAGCTCCTTTTTCAGCAGAATTTTTATTTTCTGAAAATTTAGTGCTGTATCATAAAGCCTTTTTTTTTTTTTTTTTTTTTTTTTTTTTTAATAGCTGATACATAATGTATGACTACACATAAATCTAGTCCGAGTCTAGCTTTGGACATTCACAGCCACCACTGTAGAATAAATTTATAACAGAGACTGACTTTAACAGCCTTCTTTTACAGAAGTTCAAAGCACTCTGTATCTGTCTGCACACTTCCTAAAGTTTGCAGTACCTGGAAGGTTTTTAACCTTTCTTTTCTTAAAAACAAAGAACAGAAAAAAAGACAAAGCAAAGAGGAACTGCTACACTCTCTCCGTGTAGCTCTCACTAGTCACGCTGTTCTGCACTAATGGCACTCGCAGGAGTAATGCTGATGCCGTGTTAGTTAAGGATGTTTTCAAGGGCCGGGCTTCCAACCTCACAGCGAGCAGAAACCATTTTCTTCGGAGGCAAAGAAAGGTGTGTGAGCCTCTTTTTGGTCCTTTTTGCAGATCTTCTGGTGGATACTTTTGGAAAAAAAACTAGCAGCTTGCCTTGTGGGTCAGCGCTACAAACCTCTACAAATACCAGCATGAGCTCTTCCAGGGTGACCAAAGCAAGCAGCTCTCCCTTCCTACCCGCTGTGAATCAGTCTTGGGAATGCATTTCCACATGTTTCTATTTTCTTATTCTTTACTGGATTAAGACATCATGCAAAAAATACACCAGCACAAGCGTGTGGAATGATACCCACCACACCCGTTCAGCAAAAGCGCTAGCACCATGGATGCGGTAAGAGGATTAGTACAGGCAGTGTTGGCTCTGCATCATTTATAAGCAGTAACTGATGTTGCAGACCACGATGCTGAGCTCACTTGACATTTGTTCTGCCAGGGTCTCTTTTTGCTCCTAGTGACATGGCCACAGGTCCCATTAAGCGGCACCAGTAGTTATTTAACAGAGGGCAGGACCTTGTTAGAGTTAATCCATTAATAGACTACATGCTGTCAGCTTTGCAGCCACTCAAAAGTCAATCAATTCTTTTAATGAATCAGGAACTGGAAAAGCAGAAGGCAATTATCTTTACTTTTAGATAATTTTAGGGACTTTTTTTGGAGACAGAAGATGAATCAGAATCAGTTTTCAAGTTAACTTTTTAAATTAAATCACTTAAATACACCAAAATTAAAAACTCTTCTCAGAAGACCCAGATCAGGGCTAGAAACAGCAGCTAACTCATCCTCCTGAGCAAATGGAAGCACTTTTTTCTTAGGAATAGGGGTAGATCAGAAGACTTTAGTAAAAAAACAAACTTCTTGGCTGTAGAAAAACATATTGGATGAAATCCTGACCAAACAAAATCAAGGGGGAGGTCTCGAGACATCTACTGGAATCTAAGTTTCAAACTTGAACCTCTTCTTAGCTGGGTGTAGAACAAAAATGACAGATTAGCTAACTTGGTTCTTAGTTTTAAGTTAAGGACATCTTATGCTATTGCTACAGCAGTGGCAGAAAGTTCCCTTCAAACTTCATCTTGCAGAAAGGGCATCTCTGGCTGATACAAACACTGCCCACTGTCCAAGACTGGAACAAATAGCTACCTGTGTTCCATTTGGGAGGTCAGAACATATATGGGGACAAATGATATTGTAGGCTTGACAACATCAGAAAATGCGCATTAAAAATGTCTTATTTGCCTCCTTGCTCCTATTTCCAGCACGGAGAAAGAATGACTAGGAATTAGGCCTTAATTTTCTAGTTTTAAGATATTACGAGAAAATGGCTAAAGAAAAACTATTCTGAAGAATTCTTCAAAATAATAAATATTTTTTAAACAAGTACCTGGAAATGATACACAGTGTCCTGTAGAAACAGAGAATTTGCTGACAGAGAGAGGATAGCATCTCGTACCTGGTGAGGGCTTTTGTCTTTGTGAGGAGTCCTGCAGGAGGAACCCTTTGGGGTGCAGACTGCTCGCTGTGAGTCCCAGCACGCGGTGGCAGCAGCGCACAGAGATGGAGGAAGAAAGGAGCTTCTTTCGGTGTCTGTTCCTGGGAGTTTGCATCCCCTGAATCTTACTAGGAGTGAAATAAAATGAAATGAAATAAAATGAAATTAAATAAAATTTAAGAAGAGGAAAAACAACAACAATGAAAATTCCATACTATCAAAATGTTCAGGTCTAACTTGGTTTTAAGTAAGAAGTTGCATTCTTCACAGATTAAATCAAGCGGACAGCCAGAGCATGCTCCACAGATAAAATCAAGAGGACAGCCAGAACTGACCCAACACCTGATGCAGGCTCAGCAGATGTTAGACCCAAGTTCATCAATCAGCTTCACATATATAAATACGTGCTGGGAGACCAGTTAATAAGGAATGACCAGCAGTCGGTGCTCAGGAAACCTTGTGTGAGAATTTGTGGATGTGTGTGTGTGTCTCAGAAACACAGGGAGTGTTAAAACCAGAAAGGAAGAGTGTGGTTATCCATTCCAGTCCCATACATGACACAAGCCAGTGAATTACTGAATTCAAATGCAACCTCAGACCGTACCTATCTGAAAGACACTGAATCTTGCTCTACAGTTCACCCGTAAGCCTATCAATTAGACTGAATTTTGCTTCTCACCATTTCTGTCTGTAATATTTGATTTCTTGGACTTGCCTGGAAAGAAAACATTTAAAATATTAATATGACCAAAGTAAATTAACTTGTATATAAAATGGAAATACTCAGTTTTTCTGTGCTATATTTACCCATGTGATGGGTTACAAAGTCAGAAATGTTCAATAACTAAGAAGTTTTTCTTAAAACTTTTGTACACACACAAATAAATCTATATATGAAAGTATATATTACATATATCTCTCCTTACCTACCATAGCTCAGAAATGGAAGGAGAGTTTTCCATAAAACACCATGGTGGAGATGGTTTACCCTGTTTTAAGATGTTGATTAATTGGTACAGGCAACATTCAGGAGTGTGTTGCTCTATAGGGAAAATATTCGAGTATTTCATCTTTCTGGACGCATAGGATAACTCTACAGTATCTTTCAGACACTGGCTGGCAAAAGCTCAAGTTTTTGAGGCACATTTATCTTGGCCATACAGTTTAATTTTAAAGCTTGTCTCACTATTTTTCCATTAGTATTACCCTATCGATTTCAACAGGTTCACCATTGATTTATACCAGCAGATAAGATGACTAGGGGCATTTTTCTCTAGATGTGACTGATTCCATAGGATATACTCCATAGGGACCCTGTGCACCGGGTACCACTGCACACCTGTGGTATACTGCACAGCTCCTGGTAGACTTCCAACGGAGCAAATAACAACAGCTTCAACGATTTCAGCAGTGTCAGGACAGATGTGTCTTGTGCCTGTTCAGCAGCCAAAGAAGTAGATATTTGATAGCAATAGCGGTCAAGTACATTTTATTTTTAAAAAGAAAATTTATGAAGCCTATATATTCTGGGAAACATACTATTTGTTCTAAATAGATGTGTAACTATGATATAGAGTCTTTATATGATGCAGCTGTTGCTACTTGGCAATATGTTTTCTTCAAAATAATCTGAGATTTTTATCGGTGTATTTCCTACCAATTTTATACATCAGTACCTTGGTTTGGGGATATTTTTTTCTCTGTTTTAAATTAGGCTTCTTAACTTAGATAATGTGTCTGTCCTCCTCTCTGTCAAATTTGTTCCAAATTAATAGGGCACTTCAGACTTTCCAAATGCAATCATATGCTAATAACCTGGGTCTTTCTGTAGCAGCACCAATTAAAGAAAGTGTTTTTCTTTCAAAAATAAATCCGTATGTTCTTCAGGTTTTTTTGCAAAGCAATCTGATGAGAGTTGCCAGGAGTTTGAAGAGAAAAGTACAGTGAACGTTTGAGAACAAAGAAAAACAGATAACTATACGGAAATTGTAAGGAAAAAAATAGATTGTCTTGTTTTGAAGTTGGACTCTGCTAAAATGCTGAAGTCCCCTTCCTTTAAAGACAGTATTTGAGATCCTTCACTAAAACATCACAGCATGTCACTTCAGCAGGAGAACAGAAGTCACCAGTTTGGAAATTACTTTTTAAAAATATCTTTTTTTTTGCATGAAAATATTACCAATCCCTCAAAACCAAAACTGCCTGCAGAAAGAGGCCAGTTTCAACAAGTTCCACAACAATGAATTCTTTTTAAGGTGTCAAAATTATCAGAATATCTTATTTTGACATTTTCAAAATTAAATATGATTTCTTATTTCAGAGCAACTTTTCCCTCCAAAATTTGAGCTAATTAGGAAAATGACAGATCAAATATAATAGCAAAAGAAAATGAAATGCTGCAAAATTATCAAAACTTTATTTTTTCAATTAAAGCAAAGAAAATAGTTCATCAGTGTGGGGAAAAAAATAATCAAAATGTAACGATGTGGGTTTTAAATTAGGGGAACAAGTCAGAAAAACGATTTCCCCATTTGCATGGGTTTTGGCGATCCAGTGCAGCACAGCGCTGTCTGAAGGCTGTGCAAAATTGCACATCTCTGGCTCGTGCAATGAGCCGACACAACTGTCAGGAATCTGGATTTTAAGAATGCCCTCCTGTGGCTTCTTTTTCAATACCCTGGCAGCAAAGAGGAGCCATGTAACCTTGATCACAGCAGTTGGAATCAAGAGATACGTAGAAACTGCCTTTTTCATTGACATCCATGACGCACATGGTCCGGCCTCTGACAGCAGCCTCTGACAACCTCTGGGGAAGAAAACACAGAAAATCAGGAGATAATTTACCTACATCCACAGAAAAATAAAGGCAGGGTTGATATTTCCAGCTACAACCTCTGCCTTCCCCAGGGTACCAACCCTTCCCTGCCAACTGCTTGTCACCATGGCTGTTACTGAAAAGAAAGTGCAGACCTGTCCGTCAGGGTGTACGGATGGGCATCTAAATACAAGCACATACACGCACAGAGGTACGGCCACCGTTGTCCTGCCGTCTGTCCCTTTTTGTATAATTATATCCTGACATGTACGTACGGGGCAGGGAGGGGGTGTACGTGCACACAGACCAGCGTATTTCTGACCAGCTCCTTGTCAGCAGCAATGCCAACACCTCTTACGCTTTTGAACTGTGTGGTTTTTAACTTAGAGATACATAAAGTGCAGAACTGACTAAGAATGTGTCATCTAAGAGTAATATTCTTGTGATCTCTGGGAACGATATGGAATTGTTCTCAGTAATAACAGGGACTTCTTTCTTTGCAGTCTACTGCAAATATAACAAAAAACTGCTACTCTCCTTGGTGATATTTTCTTTTGAATAGAAAACACAAGTTAAAAATCGAATGTGAGAGGGTAGGAGAAGAGATGATAAGAAGAAAAGGATCAACGTTACATAATAAGAGTATTTAAATGTAATTCATTTGCTGGGCCCTGAGGGGTTTATACAAATGCACGGATTCAAAATATTAGCAATGACTTCAAGTCACTTTGCATGCAACTCTTAGGGCTGGATCTGTGCTCACTGAAATTAAAACTCCCATTGACGTGAACGATTTTATGACTCACTGTAGTCTTAGGGTCTCCATCCTCCCTCATTGTGCTCTAAGATCAGTGACTAGGAAAATGCACATTCATGTTGTACCTGCAGATGTAAACTAGTGCAAGTTCCTCAAGCTGTGGTGGTGATTCGTCAGGAAAAGCTCATCCTCCTCCAGTTCTCCACCAAACCAGGCAGAATGGGTGAGCCCAGTCCGAAGGCCCTGACTCCTAATGAAGGAAACCAGTAAAAATGCGTAGTCATTAATTATCCACCTATATGCAAGAGTAAGTACAACATCGTAAATGAAGACTGTACTATGCTTATCAAATATCTCTGTATTTCACGAGGGCAAATCTTGCCTGAAAAATTTAATTAATAAAAACTTGATGAATTGGCTGTTTTTATAAATATTCCTCCTTGCCCTTCTGTGACTTTCACTGCTGGATTCTACCATCGTTTCAGTACAATTTACGGTGGACTAGATTTTCAAAATGTTTAAGGGCAGAAGAAGTGCAGATAAGCATCAGCTGGGACTTTTCACAGCTACCTAGAAGTTCACCTCTGCATCTTAACACCCAATTATCCATTTTAAAATATGGCTGCTTCTGGTTTATGTATCTGCAGCATAAAATACAGCAAGAGGTAAGACTGTAGATCTAAGAATCAGCACAAACACTACTGAAAAAGGCATACAACATGTTAGTGACAGGGTAAAAACTATCTCTTCCAGTAGGATTGGGGCTATTTTAAAAATATAGCTTATCTTTCAAGACTTGTAAAATCAATACACACATGACTTTCTATCTGCAGAAATTAATGTACTGACACAAGGAAAGAGAACAGGGAAACCAGCTGATATGCAAAATGACTCTTAATAGTATTTTAAATGCTGAAGTCAGTAGACTGTTTGTCAAACAAGATGCTGTCTGGTTTGAGTTACATTTCATCCCTGCAATCTATTCTCTTCTGGGCCACATTCAGAAGTGTTAACTTAGAATCTTCGTGTCTTTTTCCATTTTTCTCCATCTATCTCCAACCTTCTCTGACAGAAAACGTTTCAAAGAAAACTACGAGCACTGAGTGGCCATTTTTCAGGTATATACAAAGCAAAGGTCTACTGATGCCTGTGGGACTGGAGGAATAGGAACCGGCAGACATTTGTGTAAAACTACTTCTTTTAAACTGTTAGCCAAACTGTTTCGTATCAACCGGAAAGTAATGACTTTTTGACCAACACTTTAATACAATGAACTAAACCCTTTTAAATATTTACAGATAAGTCTTTAAGGTCATAGCTGTCATTTTCCTGTGATATTATTACCTTTTTTTAATTGCCATGTCCGTCCTTACATTATGGGAAAACTGGAAACGTTATTATTATCAGGTCTTTGCTCCTGTTCCCTATTTCCGTACCACCTGAAATGCTGAAAATATGTTTCCTGAATTTTTACCATCTCCTTTGAGCATTGGATGATGAGCAGAGTATCTGCTCAGAACAGGGTATCTTTTCTGTACAGTTTCTTGTTACATACAATTTGTTTTTACATATTATCACCATTCAAATAAAAAGCTTTTGAAACGGTGATATGTATAATCTTAGTCTGGGGTCCGAATATGTGAGAATGGCAAAAGAAACGGAGAAATGTGGGGAAGACCATTGCATCTCATTGTGAGCTATTCAGATTCCTTATGGGAATATTTATCCTGAGCAGAAGAAACAAAATATAGAAATATGAGGATGCAGGGTGATCCGCACCCTTTGGTATCTATTGATCGGTAAGTAGTACCCCTCTACTGTCAGAGACATTTTCACTGGGGCTTGTGAAAATCAACATAATCTTAAACAATACAAAGCTTTCAGAAATATGGGATTCAGATGCAGGAACACAGATGTCTAGTGTTATTTTAGACATTTCAGCATCATTTCTAGTTATCTAAATTCCGCTTACTGAAGAAAGGGCTATAAGAACATATGGACAAAACAATACTTCCATTAGTCAGACAGTATTCATCCAACGTTCATTCTAAAAAAATTGTCACATTTTTAAAGTAAACTGGAGTTCAAACTTAAGCATAATGTTTATATCTCTATGATACCTAGTAATTTAAACCAAAGTAAGTGAAATAGATATAAAAAATTAGTAAGTAATGCAATATAAGCCTTTGAAATCTACAATTTAGTTCTATGTTTGCCTACAATGGTACCTGAAGGATAATCCTACTGATTCCCCATGGTTTCACAGCCAAAGGGCAAATCACAATAATATTTTTTAAAGACATTTAAAATCACAGATTTGAGCACTACCATTTCAAACCACATTTCAAAAGTAGTAATGTTATTTGTATACACTGTCACATGATCTCCAGAGAAAGGAGAAATAAACTGGAAAACCCTCAGCACTACGAGATCGTGTATTCAAAACGTGGTAAGACTGATTTTATGCCACAGGTACTAGGGGCATCTGTAGAAGCCGGTGCCAGTTTCCTAACAGACGCTTCATTAGGGACCAAGCACAGAAGCTGCACCTGACACCCTTGGTTAAAGGCCTGGGGCCATACACACAGAGTGCAATGTGCTGCCTGCACTCAGCGAGCCAAAAATATGGGAAACCGATAATTCCAGCTCAATGGGATGGCTCACAGGAGATCTACATGTTCAGTATCTCATTTTTGGTCTTTATTGATAATTCCATGCAGCAACAAAAACACAGCTTGAAATAACAGAACCCGCACTAGTAAATACAGTACTCCCCATGCCACCACCACTCTGAGACAGGCGGGTCGTTTTCCATCAGCATTTCAGGTGCCCTCCTGCTTATCTGAATTTTAAATTGTCATTCATCCATTCAGCAAGTACCACCTTCGACATTAATACCTGTCTTATTCAAGAACGTGAAAAATACCTTCAGGGAAAACCTAAGGACACTCAGTCTTGTTCATTTATCACAAAAAAGAACTTGATGATGTGCCGTGGCACCTAAATACTTTCATGAAGGGAAAATGGCAGGAGCTATGATGAGGGGAGTCTTTGTTTACTACGGAAAATAAATAAGGGCTGGACTTTAAAAATCAGAGAAAATCAAAGCAGGAATTAGACACACAACTTTAAAAGTGTGGACGATCTGTCACTAGAACGAACCACTGGGGTAATCAGGAGGTCCTCTGCCTCCTGGAGCTCTGCGTGCCACCCACTACATCTGTTCAAAACCTTCTGTGACCTTGGTCAAACGGGTCAGGCTGGATGAACTAACACATCCATAGCCCAGCAGCCACCCCACGTCCATCCTCACATGTAGAGCGGGATGAGATGAATGCAAATTGACAAATGAACGAATTTGTCTCCCCAAAGTCTAGCTGAAGTTCTGCAGGGAGAATAACCACAGGTTTTATTTCATTCTCATTTCTGGAATGTTTCCCCTCAGGCTGGGAGATGATTCCTGGAGCACGTCCCCTGATATTGTAGTTTCAGAGGCTCTGGAAAGCAGGGAATGAGGAAAAAAAGCTGAAATTAAACTTCTTTATCTCAAAACATTCTCACTCCAGACACAAATTGAGCAATTACCATCACACTAATTATTCTCCAAAGGTGACCTTCACAATTCTTGATGATTCTCTCCCTTCACTGCGGTGTATTCATCAGAGTCTAACAAATAGACAGGAATAGGTAGAAAGGATGAGGAAAAGGAAGTAAGAAACGTCTCCTTAACACATGAACCCCCCGAGCTTAAGAAGAAAATCAATGATCTTTTAGAAAATTCCTTTCACAGAAAGCTTTGGAAGATATTTTCTCTAAATTCAAGATTTAGTCTCATCAGCTAACACCTGGGGAATAAAACCAGTTTCCACTCAATATTTTTAGTGTTCTATTTCTACATTGCCATTTAGCACAAAAAACATTTTCAGGTGTTTCAGCTGAAGAATAAATTTTTCCCCATTTTAATACTTTTCAAATGCATATTGTGTTTGCAGTGACATTTACATAATGCTGGAAGAACCCATCCAGTCCATGAACATGGTGTATAATACAGCTATGGAAAGCACGTAAGAAGCCGAGATGGATTCTGCTCTCAAATCCCATTTGTGTTTCAGACTTTCTACACTACTCAAACAGTAACACTGGTCTTATGAGTTGTGTGCAAGTATATCTAGGCTAAGGTCTAAAGCAGTTACACAAAGGTAAAAACTCTGCAAGTGCACCCACTTTGGGCCTGTTCTGCTACACATAGGACATGGTGCACCGAGATAAGCATTTTTCCTGAAACCCCATCCAGATTCATGGCTTGGTAATAAAATATGTCAGGTACCTGAACAAGGATGTGTCCTATCACAGTCTTTTCTGCAGGGGATACCTTGCTTACAATGGAATAAAATACTAGTTGGGGAACAACACCATTGCTGTGGTTGATAGTTCTGTTGTAACAATCATGAAAAAGATTTATATCCTGTATTTGATATTTTTTTTGGTGGGGGAAAGCTTTATGTGCTAACCTATAAACCTCTTCATACCTCTTTTTCAGATAAAATGTCCTTTGCCTGAGTGATCACATTAACACGCATAATAAGGGTAAACATCCAGATTTATCGGTCATACCAAGGAAATACTAGAAACAAAGAATTTAACAAGCCCAAAAATAAAACAAACCTAAACCCCACTTAGCACTAGTAGTTACAATCTCAAGCAGGCTGAAATGAGGAGACATACCACAGAATTATTGGAAATCATTCAACATTTTATATTGATCCAAGACAGCAAATTTTCATTACAGCGTCTGCACAACACACGCTTTCTCATTCATGTGCCCTGTGGTTTATGCTTCTCATCTGAGCAGATGTTTTGGAAATCATAAATTAAAGCATAGCTTTATTGCCTCTCATTTCTCTGACATTATTGGCCTTGTCATGGGTCCCAGATACAGGATTTTATGACGTGTACTAAATCCCTCTTGGTCGTTTGTTACATATAATTTCACCTTAATAGCTTTGTCACCAACAACTCTTTTTTTTTTTTTTTTTTAACAAATAACAGAATTTCCCAGGATTTACACCTAGAAAGCTAATTTGAGTATCGGTAAAATTCTCATTTGAACGCTTATTTTTCATGCCTATGTTACTTTCAGAATTTCACCTGATCCAGCCAACAATCAGTTAACACAGAAATAATTTGACTATGTTTTATTCACTTAATCGATTGGACTGTTTTAGATTTTTCATCATTTTTAAAAATTAGAGATTTAACTTTTCTAGTTAAGCAATATGCAGTATATTAGGTAGACATTATTTCTCTTGAGAAAGTGTTCTAAACACTAAAAATGCTTTTTTTTTTCCCCTCTCCATTCTTTAATCAGGCTATGTTTCCATAATTATTCAGGACAGTGCCAGATTTTGTGAAAAAACATGACCTTAGTGTGATACTCTCATAGATCCCAAATGATTAATGAAAAGTTGACGTAATGCGGATTATTCTGTCTGGGAGGATTCTACCTGTCAAGATGCTTGACATGTAATGCATTGCTCAATGGACCACTCCAGAGTCATTACACAATAAGCAAGATGCTTCCTGGGATGGCCACGCTGGAAGCAATGAGAATGAAAAGAAAGCAAAAGGTATCTCAAAATAAGCCAGCTAAAAGGCATATACAATAAATGACGTGGGGAAAAAAGGAAAGTTTTTCTTAGCTATGTACTTTCAGAGAACAAACAAAACCAAACTGTTGTCTTTGTACTGAATGTAACATCTATGTAAATTCTCACGTCTGTAAACCATTATTTGTGCAGGAACACAGTAAAAAACACAAGGATGGAGAAAAAGTGTTTATGAGAGCAGATTCTTAATATAAGACTTCCCTTTCTCTGCTTTCTTCTTTATGGTATTTTTCTTCAGCAGAGAAATAATTTAATATGGAAAACTACTATCAGTTTTCTACAGACAGTTTTGGAGACTTTACTTAATGTAAGTAACTCACCAAGTTTTTTTCTCACCCTTGTCAATAGGAATTTTGAAATTATTTACAGTGAGAATAGCGCTTCAGCTTCAAAAATTAGCTCCCTTCATCTAACTAGACTAACAGACTGTGAATGAACACAAGAGGGAGAACAAACCACACATTTGCAATGTTTGCAGCATCACATATCTGCGGCAGGTTGATGTAATCAACCTAAACCAGTCCCATGAGGACAGGCTGAGAGAGTTGAGGTTGTTCAGCCAGGAGAAGAGAAGGCTCCGGGGAGACCTTATAGCGGCCTTAAGGTCTTGAGACTTAAAGAGTCCCTCCCCAAGGAGGCCTACGGGAAAGGTGGGGAGGGATTTTTTATCAGGGAAGATAGTGGTAGGATGAGTGGTAATGGTTTCAAACTGAAAGAGAATAGATATAGATTAGATATTAGGAAGAAATTCATTACTGTGAGGGTGGTGAGGCACTAGCACAGGTTGCCCAGAGAAGCTGTGGCTGCCCCCTCCCTGGCAGTGCTCAAGGCCAGGTTGGATGGGGCTGGGAGCAACCTGGTCTGGTGGGAGGTGTCCCTGCCCAGGGACAGACACCAGGTTGGTCTTTAAGGTCCCTTCCAACCCAAACCATTCTATGATTCTGTGATTCTAATTCATGAAGGTCAGTATGAAGAACAAGGTTGAGACTGTTTAAATCACGATGATCAGAGCCAAGTAGAAGCATTTTGGGTTTTTACTTCCACTTCCTGTCTGATTCTGAAAAATGGAGCAACTGATGCCTGTCCTTCTCTCACTTAAGGCAAACATAAACCTCTAAAACCAATATTTTATTCAGAAATTCCTCAGCCAACTAAAACAGGAAAAACAAACTGTGGTCCACAAATGCATCTTAAATCACAACATATATTATTATCTAATAAAACAAATGTCCAGACTATGACTTGGAGTAAAGCAGGTATAAAATTGTTGAGTAGTCATGTCTTCAAATGTCAGGAAGACTTAGTCGATATAAATGAAATTTCAAACTTCTACATTCTAATTTGAAATAAAACCACACTAGCAGAACCTCTTAAAGGCACGATCCTACTAAGAGTAGGAACCTACTAACTGTAGTGTTTCTCTTCATATGCAACACATTCCCATGTAGTCATGAAAAAGCACCTTGTATTAATTCAATCCTTCCCAAAGAGTAATACACTGAGATTAAGACTACTGGAATAGAATGAAAGTAATGGCACTAAGGTACTCATTGAAAGCTATGCTCCATTGCAAAGTGTCTAGACAACACAGCTGGGTTTACAACTACTCTACAATTCCTAGGTCTTTTAGTTTATTCTAGCAATATTTTATAACTACATGCATTACTCAGTTTTAAAAATTATACCATTTTAAGACCACTAGTGAATTGAAATGAAAAATTACATGCAAAACCAGAAGATAGTATCAGCTGCGCAGCCATTAGTTTGATATGATTACAATTCAAGACAGTTCTGCCATTGCATTAATATTGCAAGGTCTCTCTGTTTCTGGTGCAATTGGTCTCTGGCCATGAAAGACCGTTATAATGAGAGCTTTAATTATGGTATAAAATAAATATTAGAGAGCTTATCCTAAGCTATTCAATGACCACCATATTTCACTGTTTAAGTGTAAGCTAAAGACTTATTTGTTTGACCTAGCTTACTCCTACTTAGCCAAGCTACTAATTTTATTACCCTCTAAAGTGCTTCGGGATGCATTGCATGAAGGGCATAACGGAAGTTTGATTTTGATTGATTACACATAAATTTGCATAATCCCCATAATGCAAATCAGTAAAATTTTCATTGGAGATAATAGATGTTAAGCACATTATGCAAGGTTTGTATTTTTTTAAATTGCTTGTAAAAATTATTTATAGCATAATAAAACAGGACAAATAAAATTGGCACCCTGCAGGAGCAAAAATGTGAGCCTATTTGATTCTGTAGCTTTCAAGAGCAGACTATGCAATAATGCATGAAACATGCACAGAACTAAAATTAAATATGTACTGTAGGAATTTTTGCTTCCCTGTGATTTGATTTCTGGCCAAACTTCCTCTCAGGCTGAAGGCCTGTATATTCTACCCTTAAAGTATTGGCTTTCACACAGCCTGGTTTTGAATGCGTTGTGGATTTTACTGTGGGTGTTGTACACGTGTTCTGCACTCTTCCTTTATGATGCCATAATACACACACAGACACACTGGGAAGACTGAGGGCCAGAAAACAACAGCTCCACAAATGTGGTGGCGTCAGTTTTTCACTCTGCAGCAGAACAAGTCAAGATTTAAAAACATTTTGGTGAAAAATTCAATCCACATTCTGGCAGGATACTGGCCAGCTCTCCCATTCATTCTTGAACAGTCGTCCAGCTATCTGAAGATGCATCTCTCCGTCTCTTTGTCTCTCTAGACTTTTCCCTGGCAACCAAAATCTGTAACCCTGTCTACCTTATCCATGCCAATCGCTGATAACAATTGTTAAGTAAATTCTCAGCCATGCTAAGTGATATACCTTTCTAGACCAAGAATCAAAAGCAGAGAATGTATCAAAAATCCTTAAACATCATCATTTGTTATAACATGCATCAACCGCGTTCGGCATTGACATGTATTCAGACATGCAGGTTTGCAAGTCGAAGGCCTCAGACTACAACCTCTGGCAAGAGAAATTTTCTTCGTATACAGCCAACCAACGCAAACCCAACGCGAAATTGTGCAAACACCCTTGAGTTAACAAGTGAACAAGCACAGCAAAAATGTTCTCCTTGTCCTTCAAAACAGTGTGAATGAGACAAGTAATCATGGGTATATCTGGGGGGGGGGGGGGGGGAAGAAAATAATCATGTGTTTATCTGGGAAAAAAAAAAAAAGAAAAAAAATCAATCACAACTCTTTCAGAAGCAGCTAATAAATACACTCTTGAAATTCCTATCAGTCTCTCAGAAAATATGTGAAAATATTGACAGAAATAATGATCCAAACTTTAAGTCAGTTCAAACATTTGTATTTTGCTTCTGTCTCCACATGTTATAAAACACTCAGTTCAAATCTCCTCCTCCTAATTTTTTGCAGAGCTGGAATCCATACTAAACCTACTTTGACTTCTTTCTTATTTTCATAAGACACTTTTTCTTAGATACAGTTTTGTACTACACAGTATTATTTCACCGCTGGGAACAATATTGCAATTTGAATTAGCACCACAGAATTACAGGGAAGTCCTCACTTACTGGTCTTGTTGCACTTTCATTTGCATTTTGCTGAAGCTGAAACTCAAAGTACATAATTCAGCTGAAGTACATAAAAATTAATCTCCTGATTATCAGCTTTCAAGGAAGACAGGTGCACAAGTACTAGTTCTGAGTATCACAGGAAAGTAACCAAATATAAGGGAAATAAATCTATATTTAGCTTTCGCATACTATTCCTTGTTTCAACTCAACTTCTATAAATTTAAATTATTTGGATAGCTATCCTTCAAAATTTCCATAATACTGTTTGTTCGGAGAAAGTGTCATATTTTATTTTTTGCACCTGTTGTTTTATATATTTTATATATTTTCATTATTTTATATTATTATATATTTTATGTACTGTTATTATTTACATTTTTAGTGTGTAAAGAACAGCCACCCACTTCACCTCCTGCGTGGTCTCCCGCTCTGAACCATCAGGCTGTTGGCTGTTCATAGATGACTCTATCGGGTCTTCTGTCTTCAGCTGTCGTCTTGGGCTTCACAAGCAGTGTTTGTGGACTCTTAAAAGTGAAAAATCAAAATGTTTATATCGTCTTTCTGGTACCTTAATCTTAAGGCCAAAATTGAAGAAGTAAGCAGGAGTTTGTTGTGTTTGCATTTTTCAGTGTATTGGGAAAAAAAGTAAATAAACATGAGCTTCAATGCTTTAAGAACTCCAGAGGATCCACTCTGTTAGTTAATCAAGTTTCCCTTCTCATCCTGGTATTCTGAAACCCTGATTTTTTTTGCTGACATAGAGTCTAAGTTTCCAACCTCCAAAAAAACCAAACAGCATTCACTGTACCATTGGGAGGAATTACAAACCTGGCCAGCAATTCGCAAGCACCGAAAAATGGCTTATGTGTAATTCTTTTTTAGCAGGATCACTAATTAAGGCCTCACTTAAATGCCATCAAGAAACACAGTGGAGGTTCTTACCAGCTTGACCACTGCCCAATTTCACTGTCAGTTCCCCCCTGTCCTGGAGCACGCACTTACACATCAGTTTTCATAATAGTGTAAGCTACTATATTCTGTACTTGGCAAAGAGATCTGTGGACATGCTAAATGAAGAAATAATTCTATATATATACACACAGACACATAAAATCTCTTAGCACACAGGGCTTAAAATTGTATTTTTGCTTCCATTAGTTTTGGAGCTGTTCCATTATATTACTAAAACTGACATCTGGTTTCTAATATTCAAATTTCATCCATTCTATCTTAAATGCTAAAAAAGATACAGCCTGACATTTCCTTCCAACAAAAACAGCTATATATTAAAATTGATGGTAACATTTCTAGGTCTTTACCATTATATGAATAATGAACAGGAGTCATAAAAAATGCCATCAACATTGCAAAACTAAAAAATAGTAGGTTGTACAGAAAAAATGCAATTCTGGAAAGTTTATGATGTTGTTTACTGTTGAAGGTAATATTTAATGGATTTGTGCTTCTATTCGTGTGGATTTGTGAAAGTTATCCTGTAATTAATTATAATGAAAGAACCTATTTTAGGTAGACAACCCCCCAATTTTTAAGAAAATGAGAAGGACTCAGTAACTGCAACCTACAATATTTTACATGCCCTGCAACTGAAATAAGGCATGGAAAAAAGGACTGATCTGACAATGGCAAAATCTCTGATGTTTTTTAAGCAGCTCATTATATAAAGCATTCAACTTGTTCTCTGAGCTCAGCTGAAGTTTTTGCTGGCTTCCAGCACTTGTTAAGACTTTTCAGTACAAACTAAGGAGCTACCTGTCTAATCAGATGTTAATAAAGCTGTTCTCAGCTTATTTGGGAACTATATGGCAGCAGCAGCAAGCCAAAAAGTTAAAAAATTACCTCACAGTTTAAGAAGAAAAAAAAAAGGTACATATCATTTGTCGGCTTCATTTTGAGAAGTTAAGACATTACTTTAAATTGAGCTTTTATACATACATTTCCACAGAAAAATATTCCCAAGTACCAAATTTTCAAGTAAAACATCATTGAACAAAGTTCAGAGCACTCGAAAGCTTATTGTAATATTTTTCTTAATGTCATTGGATTTTTAATTAACTTATATTTGTCTGTCTGGAGTTATTAAGAAAAAGAATTGTGTCTACATAAATGACTCCCAGCCAAAGCATAACTACTTGCTACCTAGTTTACCCTTGAAAATATGTGGAAGCTATTCACAAAGACCAACTACGAAGTTATCTTCATGAATTATACCTGCCTTGGGCAATTAGGGGAAAAAAAAAAAAATCAAAAATCTGGTCTGTGTCTTCTGTTGAAGTCAGGGGTGTTTTGCCACTGACTTCCTAGAGGAAAGGAGTGCAAAAACATTAGAGAAGACATTTCTTAGTGTTCTCTACAAGCCCACCTCCATTGCCTTAGATCCATTGTAAGAGTTTGAAGGCAAACCTATGACGTGGAAAACAGCCTCCCAAGAGATAAGATCTTTCAAAATTTGGTTTCCTCCCACTTGTAGAAATTCCCCCTATTTAACAGCTCCACTGCCAGGCTCAGTGGGACTCTTGTACCTCTCTCTGGCCCTTCTCTCTTGCAGATTCACGACTCCCTGATGCCAAAAGCAGTGCTGTCTTCCCCATAAGCAAGGTCTCAGAGCACTCTTCTCTCAGCAGAAGGTGCATATTGGCCATCAAGGGCGTCCTCCTTTCCCAGTAGGTAAAGAAGTTCATTCCCAGGATGCTGTGACTATACTACATCCCTCTGCCACACCAGCGAGTAACACACTTTAAACTGAACTCTATTCATACCATTTCTTTCCAGACATTTCCTTATTCTGTGTGTGGGACCTCATTCTTACCCCCTGGGGGGACAAAAGAAGTACAGTAATCACTATTCAAATACCACCTCGTGAGAATATGGAAAGTCACACTATACAAATGTACCTTAAATTATGCCACCATTGTCTCTGCTCCCATACCCAAGGTACTAAAAGTATCCCTAGGAGCTCACACAAACAGATGCACCATCATTTATACATCCATTCCTGCCTGCAGAACTGGCACTTATTTATGAGTCTCTCCAGAGTATTCACAACAACAAATGACAGAGAAAAGGTTTTATAATGCCATTCACGAGACAAGCATTGTCCAGCAAATGTGGCAAGCTAGAGAAGAAGATGGAGGAAACAGCATCTCTTTATCTAAATGTCACAAAAAAGCAACTCAGAAATATATTCTGACAAGTGCAGGGAGAGCAGGGAGTCAGAGTAGAAACACTATTTTGGATGTTATTTTAAAGTAGGGACACTTTAAAAATGCATTAAAGCCACTTCACAGAAAAAAAAAAAAAAGTGAGAGACTTCATCTCAACTTTTCTTACAGCTACTGCTTGTAAACGAACTCAGAATTATTTTATCACTCCTGTTGCTTTGGATCGACAAGTACACACCTCAGGTAAAGCACACAAGCAGCCCCGCTGAGGACAATATACTAAAACTGTGCAACCCAGAACCCAGTTTTCAGCTCTGACTTAACTCCCCTAACTCCCAAGTCAAGTCAGCAGAAAAGACTGGCCAGACTGAGAATGAGAAAATCATACCCAGTTTGCACCGTGAGCTTGCTGCTCCTTCAACGGTGATAAGAAGAGGTTGTGCCACTGCCAGCCCTCAGGCATACAGCAGAACGCCTTTCTACTTGGTGCTGTTCAAATTTGGGAATCTCCTGTTCCTGCAAGTTTTCCATTTCACTATACTGAATTTTGGTAAAATAGGTAAGAGAAACCACTTTGAACAGCCCTCATTTTAAAAGGTTTCTGAGAATAACTTATTGGAAATTGGTGTTTATGACTCTTGCAATTCCTCTTGCTGAAACGAGCTTGGTATTTGGGGCATCAATACGGCATCGGTTTGGCTTGGGCGTTACAGTACTGAAAATTACTTAATACCAGTTACTCCTTTTTAACCATTGCTAGATTAGTTAATGTTTTCTTAAATGAAAACTAAAAAATTCTGGTCTTAAATATTAAGATTTATTACAAATTTTGAAAAGGCTTAATGCAGAAGCAGAGGTCAAGCTTCATTTGTCTTCTGACTGAAGTTCTTGGAGAGGGGGGAGAGACTTTTTTATGAATAAATTAGAGAATTTCAATATAGATATTACAATCCTAAATGGATTTTTCCAGAATACATTACAGCCATTAAATAAATCACTGTTAAACAGAGAAAAAGAGGAGACACAGAAAAGAAACGTAATTCCATACAACTTCATGACAGAATCAATTAATCAACTAACTATAATTTCAGACACGTTACAGAGCCCACGTAGGAGGAAGAAGATACAGATACATGAAATATTTCATCATTATGTGAGAATATGGAAAATAAATTTTGCAAGGAAAGATCATTAGCTTGGGAATTGTCCATATCAAGTATCCAATTAGACATGGCAAAAGTACAGCAAAGGAGAGGGCAATTCACTCCAATCCCCATTATGCACAAACATAATCACCTTGAATTATATCTAAAGGAGAATGAGGAGAACTGTTCAGAAAGTCTTATTTCTGATGGGAAATCAAAAATGCTCATTGTGTCCCGTGAAAAGAATCAATCTCATCCCACATCTCAAACCCCAAGGTAGCTTACATTGTGCTCGTTTCCCTACTGAAAATATCTTTAATGTTTATACACATAAAAAAGAATTAGACCACTTTATGAAGGCTCATAGGAGATTGAGCCAAAGGTGGAAGCAGAGCAATAGTCACTCTTTAGCAATATTAATATGCATTTTACCTTTGAACCGGCCAGTGTAACAAAGGGTTTGTGAAACTAACTGTAATAAGTAAATAAGACGGCATAAAACGTACATGTGCACTTGTAAAAATACATGTATATTCTCCATGGCTCAAAAATTTGTCAGTGTGACGCACAGCAAAGAGACTCTGCAATTCCCAGGTGAAAAGGTGTCATGTAAGTCTCCTCCAAAGGCATGGGATGAGAAGAAATTTACAGAACCTGAAAGAAAACTTGCTTTTTAGTGTTGCCTGAGTCAGGAATTGCCAAATATTTTTCTTTATTTTCTATAAAGAAGAATCAAATTCATATTTAATCACAGCTGTGGTCTTGGATAAATCACAACTCTGATTTTGCTTCCTCTGCCATCCTTACTTTTGTCTAGTTTATTTATACTTTTCCTCCGTGTTCAGTAACATCTTTTAAAAAGTGAGGAGGGAAAAAAACATTGCAATTCAAAAAGCATTGATAATCAAAAAAGAACTGACTTTTCACAGAAGCTGACTAGGTGAGAAGGTACTTATTTTCCGTACTTACTTAGGCTGTCTCTGTAATTCCTCTTCAACTTGATCCAACTGATATAATTCCTTAGACAATTAACATCTCCCCTATGAAATGGCAAAAGACATTAAGTTCCTAAAGCATTGACAAGCACGTACAACAAATTAAAAAAAAAAATCAGATGAGTTTAACCTTCACCTAATTAATCTTTACTGTTCTAATGAAAATTTTCTTTGACCTTCTTTGTGTCCTAAAAATAAGGGCCTGTACAGGACCAATAATTTAGTTAGTCATGACATTAAAAAATATATTTTGAAACTTAGGCAATTTTTAAAGTATTTTCCTAATGTGAAGTCAAACATTAGTTATGGAAGAGGAAATTTATCCATTTGGCTAGGAAATCAGTTCTTATTTGGCTGTCTGCCTTGTGCTGCTTTCTAAATACCGGCAGCTAGATCATAAAGAAGAAAGACTGGAAAAGATAAATAGGGTAGAAAGTGCTTAAGGTCTTTGTAAAGTTTAATGAAAGATTTATCTCTTGAGAGTAATGTTCCTCTTTCTTTTACTGAAACAAGAGTTTGATAACCTCTCATTGTGCGTTTGATAAATTATATCTTACAGTCATAACTAAAATGAGTAAGTGGAAAACATAAAAGGCCAAAGCAAGGTCTAGTTATCCGAGTCTTTTGATATGAAATACCCAAAAGAAACTAGGTAGCATCTAAAGTACTTTTAATTACAGAAATAAGGATGAACTGGGATACAGTGATATTATAACAGAAGAGAAAGATTCCTCCACCTTTGTGAAAGGGAAGTACACTATACTGTTGATGTAACACCACTAGTTACGGCAGAGTATTAGATGAATGTTTATCATGGAAGTGGCGGAGGCCAAAACGGTCCGTTGCACTTGCTCATAAACCCACTGAGAGAGTATCTGTAGAGTAACCACAGTCCACTGTTGCTTACTTAGTTCCAAAACTCTTGCTGTGTATCTATATGCTCAGGGCACATAAACATCAAACCCTGACTGAGAAAATCCATGGTTCACAGAGTCATAACTAAGAGATGCGCTTTTGTAATTTGGCTATTTCTTTTAATGCTCCATACAGCAGAAGTGATCCAATTGCACGGAAAAAAACATATTTTTAATTGAAAACAGAGCTAGGAAGAGGGACACTGACTCTATTATATGTGTGCATCGATCTTTGGATTACTTTTTCTTTTTTTAAAAAAAAAAAAAACAAAACCAAACACAACATCACCACAGACATGTAATAGGGCTTTGTTTTGGTTTGGTTTTTATTTGTCTTAAGAAGCAGAAAAGCTACTGTAGCATCTGGAGAGAGCCAACTCGCCTGACAGTAGGCCACTTAAAAGCTTTTAGAACCTGGGCCCAGAGAATAGGGTGTAAGGATTCAGGGTGGTCCAAGGAATCAGGGTTCCTGTATTTCTCCTCCATTCAAGGACAATCCAGAGCATGTTCATTCATACCTCTACAGTCTCCCTGTAAAACCTAACCACTTACAAGTGGTTAAAGGAAGCATTTTTTCCTTAAAGTATATCATTATTAATTTTATTCCCAGTAACACATAGTTTATTTTATAAATGCTGTGAGGGTATGAATTATTAAAGCTGTAGACCTGCAGTCTAATTCTTTTCCAGGACAATTTATCCCTCATTTGATACTTAACACCATTACAGGTAATAAAAGCAATTTAAATTTCTCAAATTAAGGAGAACAGAAATTCTCAATGGGTCACTTATAGATACGTTCAAAGTAGAGAGCTCTTTATGAGGCACATAGAGACCTTTGGGATTCCACAAAATTGATCCCATATCACAAACACTTTAATTTAATGTTCCTCTTGCTACTCACTTCTAATGAAGTGATTATAAAAAGGGCATCCTACTTTATTAAGCATTAACCTTGATCACTGTTAGGTAAATCATAAGATCAAAGATCTTGAAGATATCCAAATCAAAATGAATCTTTTTAAGAAAGGACATGTGTAATCATCAGTAGTAGTGTTAGTATTACCTAAAATCTCATCTTTGCGAGAAGGAGGTATGAATTTTTCTGTCTTCCTAGCAAGTCTGTACAGGAAGCACACAAGATGCAGTGTCGAGCTATTTTGCAAAAGGCTCTACAAAACAAATTTGTTTTCTGAAGGTGGAGGATACTGCAGGATCTATAACATTTGTATCACAAGCATACTACCACTGAAGCAAAAATATATCCACTTACTGGGTTTTAACTTTGGATATATCTGGGTAGTGTATAAGCATAATAAAATAAAGAAGCATTAAAAATGCATTAATTTAAATAGTACATGAGATGCATAGTAAAGATTAAGAAGTA
Source organism: Leptosomus discolor (assembly GCF_034619465.1). Lineage (NCBI taxonomy): Eukaryota > Metazoa > Chordata > Aves > Leptosomiformes > Leptosomidae > Leptosomus > Leptosomus discolor. The sequence goes on from NC_141399.1 coordinate 3,967,111, forward strand.
GCAAAACAGGAAACAATAGATCCTGGATAAAAATACGAACCCCAACATAACAGCACCTGAAGGAGGGGGGAAACAAACACAAGACAAGTCTTGGCCTTACAATCAACCTGAAACACAAATGCGTTTTTTACTTGAGATTTCAATCAGAAAAGGATCCAGAAGGATCCAGAAGCACCAGAGAATTGTTTCCTCTGACTATGAACTCAAACACCTGTCAGTCCGTGTGTGTCAATACATGTAGCGCTGGTAAGTTAATTGGGAGACGGTGATCAGGCAGCTAAGGCAGAGCTGCTGTGTTCTTCATCAGCTCCAGAGCAGATTTTCCCTGAGCCCGGTAAAAGGGATAATACCAGCTTGGCGGTATGGTTTAGGGGTGTACTTGGCAAGGCAGGGTTGATGGTTGGACATGATGATCTCAAAGGTCATTTCCAACATGAATGATTCTATGTCCTCATGTGCCACAACATGTCTCTTAAAATAAGAAAATCTGAAAGATCGCCTTTGAGATAAGTCCTCAACTTTATAAATAACAGAACTTCAGAGTCAGCCGTTAAACCCCCATTGACTACTCTGTTGATATAAGATATAGACATTCAATTTGTGTTGTATTTGCAATGTTGGTTCCTTTCCTGATGGCTGTGGAGAATGGACAAAGAGCTCTGACGCGACTATTCAAAAGCACACTGCCGTTAATTTAACTAAAGTGTTAATTACAACGTTCAAATGCTGTGCGTTTAAAGGAAAGGTCAGAATCATCGGAAAAAAACCCACAAAATGACAAAAAAAAAAAAAACCCACACAAAACCTCCCAACAAAAATCAAGAGGATTCTTTTTTGCTGAAGGTAATTTGTCAGAAGTATCAAAATATGTGTTCTCTAAATGGTTCATTTGAATGCTGTAACAAAGCTAAAGACAATGGCTGTAGATATCTTGCCAGTTTTGACCAGTGAGGCTGATGATTGGTTTTGTCATTACATGGTTACTTCATAATTTCTTTATCTGGATTCATTTATATGTGAGAAGGGCAGTGTCACTTCTGTTATGAGTCACACCTCAGCCACCACTTGTTGATGAATCTTCATGAATGCAAATGATCTGTGTAAAATGCAGAAAGAAAAATTAGTGATTAATATTAATATATTCAGGACAAAGCTGTCATATAATTCACGAGATTGATTTTTTTTCCTGTGTGCTCAGTTTTGTATTTAATATTGGTATCAGAAAACATTAATTCCAGAGAAGTAAAAGGAGAAACAAAGAGGAGGCAAAGGGAAAATAGGAGAAGTCACAATCTCATTATTATTTAAAACAGATTTTATTTTGACAAGGGAAAAAACTTCACCCCTATCACCCTAACCATAAATTAACACATAAATCCGTCAAGCAACAAATCATTTTGATTAATAAGAACACAAAAAAAACCCCTTAGCAAAATAATTTTATCCTTTTTATTCTATAATAAAGCAGTTAAAATTAGTTATTCATTAAAATATAGTGGCTTCTAATGAGTATATTTTAAAGAATCCTTTATGTCAGACATCAAGTTAACTTCTATGCACCTATATATTTAAGACTTACATAAAAAAAAGAAGTAAGAATAATATGAAAGTAATTTAACTGTCTTTGTGAGACAAAGAGCTAACTCGTAACTTCAGTTAACGGTTGCTCTTCAGTGCACGGAAGATATCACACACCAGCAGAAGATCAGAGCTTTGACTCTTCACGTGTCAGTGGAAACCCTTGCTCAGTGCTTTCCCTCTCAGGCAGGTCATGCACCCCAGGGCTGTAACACAAGGAGCTGTCACGGTGTTTCCTTTTCATTCCCTACACTTTCTTTCTCAGCATTATGGAAAACGGTGAGGCCATTTAATAGGTGGATGTTTCAGTGTCTTTGAGAAGATGCAAGTAATGCTGATTAATCTGTTTCCTTTTCACTTAATGCTTATTAAGTCCAGCTAAAAGCAATGTGTAGTCTCTCAGTGAGTGATTATAGTAGTGCAGACCTTTAGGGCCACTTGTATACAAAAATAACAAATCTGGTGGTACAAATGTTTGCAAAAAGTGAACAGGAAGGGGTTTACATGAGCACAACTCACCTTTCCCCATCATTCCATTACCGAACGGCATCATGGTGGGTTTTTTCTTTCACAGAAAGGATATAACTGACATGTAGGACAAAGCTACCAAAATGCACTCCACCATTCTTATTCATGTTATGAGAGGGAAAAGCGTATTTTCTTAGCATAGGCTGTTCTTTTGGAATAGTTAGTGGTTTCTTTATTGGTTGTCTGCTTATTAGTAAGCATCGATTCTTGTATAATGGGATTACGGGACCCAGTGAAACTTGATAAGATTTCTAAATAATTTTGACAGATTATATCTATAAATAAGAATCAAAAGCAAATAGGCTGTCCCAACACAGAATGATATCCAGAAGTGATGTAATAAAGGACAAACGTTTCCGAACCTCCATCCTGCCCCCAGGGTTCAGCTGCCAGCAATCCGAGACCAGGTTCTCATACAGCATTGCTGCACAACCCTGGCTCAGGTTTCCAAGGAAATTACTGACTTGTGAGAAAGAGCCATGGAAAAGTACAGTGCAGAGCCATGAAGATGGGAGAGGAAATACTGCAGGCAGAGGAAACGCCATTGAGATGGGAATAGTCAGCAGCTCAAGGACTCAAAGGGAAAGACTCTGAGATGAAAAGATACAAGATCCTGAAGAAAAAAAAGCAGGGGCCAGAAAACAGCGGGTCACCAACACTGAGAATGAACCTGCTCCAACAAATAACTCACGGTGTCCCATCCCCGCTTGGCTGACCTCTGGCTGGCTAGCAAGGATCATCTGCGTGCCTTCCTGGAGGTGGGGAGTGTACAAAATTTAGCCTGGCAGCCTGTTAGTCCCAGTTCTGCTGTGGGAAGTAACCAGCAAATTCCTACCTCACTCTCAGGTTGTGTACAGCCCGTTCACACTCTCTGCACACAAGAGGTGCCCAAATGGACCTGGGGAAGGAGGGTTACAGTTTTTTAAATCCTAATGAAAGAATTTGTTTCCCTATTTATTCTCTCTCCCTCCTCATCTACAGATATGCTAAAAAAAAAAAAGGTTGAAGAAGTTCTGAACATGTTCAAACATACACTTGAATATTTTTAAGAAATGAGTGGTATCTGAGAGGATAATCAGTTGTTAATGATGACAGTGAGAAGAAAAAAAGGACTTTTTGGAAACAGCTACAAACCCAGAAGTGGCACTGGAAATGACGGAGATCAATCACCTGGATGCACAGCGGTTCAGTGTAACTTACTGAGCTATCTGGGGTTTGGATCAAGTAATACATGTTTTGTTTCTCAAAGGCTCAGAAAAGGGCTACCTAAAGAGGGGAGAGTAGGGATGTGACAAAGCAGCCACACGTGCCGGTGTCTGTAAAAACAGACCTCCCACACAGCAGTGGCTTAAATGGCATGAGGGTGATAACTTCCCCACTTCGACATTTTATCCTTAAAACGCAAAAGGGCAGATTAGTGACATTCAGACTCAACCTTTTACTCTGAATAAGGAGCAATGGGGGAAATCATCAGTTACAAAACATGGAAAATACCTTCCTAGCCCCTTTTTAATCTGTGAAAAGCAGATCTGATAGGCACTTCCAGATCAGCGGCTTGCTCCATTGATGTGTGACTGGGAGCCAGGTGGTCTCAGCAGGACTGGAAGGTTGGTGGTCAGTCCTGCCTCACCAGCATGCACCGAAGTCCTCCTCGGGATCAGGGGCATCTCTACAGGAGGGAATGAATTGACAGGCACAACTGTCTCCACTTATTTACACAAATAACCCCCTTGAATAATTAAGAGAATTACAATCTACATCATCCATGAGGAGAAATATTAAGACATTTTAAAATGTTTTTTGAAAGAGCTATGACTTTGATAAAAGTTCGTAAATTAGGCAAAAACATTTATAAGAACATTTATAACTCCTCTTTTCTATAATTGCAATACCCAAGTGCCAGATTTGCTTCACATTTTCAGTCCACTAGTGCATGAATTATGCTCATTAATCTTCTATCTGAGAGCTTTATTACTGTTTGTTAGGTAGGAATTGATACTATAAAGAAGCTATAAATTTGAGTAGAGCAAATTGTAGCTTATACTGGGTCTAAGACTAAGTCATATTTGACACTAAAACACCTGTAGAAGCATCTGTACTAATCTGCCTGGACCCTTCTTTATCAGATATATATTAAACCTGAAGTATTACATATAATATATTCATGTCTGAATGTGGGACAGTGTTTTCTCAGCAGAAGCAACAGGCAAATAATGTTCTACCTGTATTTGTTAGCCATGAGGTTACTCAAAACAAATATATCTGAAGAAATGCCTCTATCTACTTCTTAGCTGAATTCAGCAAAAGAAGGTGCTACATTTGTGTTTCAATGATTTTACTTACAGGAGTGCTTTCAGGAACTGTTCTCAGAGGCACACATGCATACAGAAACCAGTAACTGGCTTTTTTTCCTTCTGCTACGTGTATTCAACACAATGAATCACAAGTCTCTTAACCTGACATTTCAGTGATAAAAGATCAGAGTATAAGTAAAGAGCTACAAATTAATTCTTTGTCAAAACTCATGAGTACTTCTACTTGTATTCTGAAATACCTCTTATCCAGAAAGAGTTTCAGGCTACACAACTGCAAAAATCAAGTATGACCTACCCCTTAAAAACTACTGATCTATGCCTGTTAATATTACCAGGGAAAACCCCTATAATTAGGTACCTTTCTGAGGACAAGGCTAAACCAAGTCATCCCTAGAGCATTACTTAACAACAGTTGTAGTTAAATCACAAAGACGTCCCTTCTTTGTATGTGCACGGCTAGAGATCCGGTGATTTATATTTACCACCTCCATTGTGGACCCCTGGCATGGTACTAGTTTTTCCATCATGAAGAACAGGTTGACTTTCATACTTCCTACTTCGTGTTCTAATTTCATCACACAAGACTAGTATGAATCCATTATATGAATTTCCCTCTCCAGAGTTTTCTCTGTTGCGTATCTTTTCAGTGATCATTGTAATTCATCTGAACATGACATTTAACTGAAATCTGTTTGTACTGGAAAAAATGATTTACACTCATGCTGAAAAAGCTTAGCATATTGAGAAAGCAATGGTTAAAAAAACTGATTAACTGAGACTTGCAAGGAAGGGTCTATTCCTTAGACTAATTTATGGGATAGCAATGGCATCATGATCTTTATCCGTTTCACACCATTGCAGTACCAGTTTCTAATATGCTTGAAGCTTCAGGGATTTTATTCTTCAATAAATCTTAAGTTTTTTGAAAGATTGCGTCCTGAGTTCTAATCATTAGTTTTGATGGCTAGTTTGATTACTCTGCCTGGCTGAGGTGATCGCATGAAAGGTCCAGTGATGAGACTGGTACATCCTTAGGTAGGTGTTACTGAAAGTGCAACACCTATTTATGACTTCTCCTTGAAAAATGTGAACTGGACACATTTATTCAAGGAAAAGGCATAAATGGGCAATAAAATCAAAAGAAATATTGTTTCAGTAACTACAGAAGAAGATCAGCTTTTTAAAGTAACATGTCTAACAGAAAGAAATACCGTTTTCTGCTGGCAACCTTGCTCTTGCATCTTTCAAGGACAAAATTCAAACAATTCATTTACAGATTTCAGTCATTAATCAAGAGAGACAAGATTTTGTAGAAGATGTGCTCTAGATGTTGACAATCTTCTTGTTCACACAGTGATGAAACATATCTAAAGATATGCAAGATGCATCCTTTAAAAATAAAACTTGTCTAAACCAACCGTTTGGTATTTCAAGACAGGTAATCTTTATGTTACCTATACTAGAAATATGTACGCTCTGCTTACCTGTATTTACCCTCAACTACCAAACAGGACATCTTTTTTCCCCCTGTACTGATTGAGAGTACCTGATGACCACATCACCAGACACAAAGAATTCAGTTTTGGAGTCTGATATACTACAGAACACAAAGAGGTTTGTTATCCATTTAGTTTGAAAACATTTGGGTTTTATCTGCTGTACAGAATACTTGTCTCAGTTTGAACTGATTTCTCTTTCTCATTACTTTAAGAGTAAGAAAACCTGTGGTTTTCCTGTGTTGCTGATTTAACTACAAAGTTAGTACTACCACTTATGAAAATGTCAACATTTCACACTGTCAGCAGAAAGTTAAGCAGAAGATGATGGATAAGCGTCACGTAATTTGGCATGGTTAAAGCATGAATGTTTCAGTCATCCTGTCTAGAAAGACCAAGCCAATATATAACCTGTGTAACTAGCACCAATAGCCAAGACTATTTTATAAATTATGAGTGACCAGTTATGGTCATCTTAAAACCATGTGAAATAGAAGCTCAGTGACAGCCAAGCAGTTATTATCACTACATAGTGCTTTACAACCAATATAAAACACTGTCTGCCGAAATATATCCAATTCAAGACGAAAGAGCTCTGAACATTTTCAGCATTGTAGAGAGCAACGGAGAGATGGCAGAATGGCTCAGAGCAGCAAGGCTCGGGGAGCCTGTCCTTCACCTCAAACCCATCCTGCAGGCTGCAGATCTGATGTTGCTCACTTGGGTCACAAGTGCAGGAGACGAGTTTAGCCAGGGCTACAGACGTAAAACCCTCTAGAAATGTTACCGCCCCATGAAAAAACTATTATGTTTGCTGGCTTGACGTGGTCTGAAGAACATCAAGAATGAATAGGGTAACGGGAGAAAATTAAATCAGAGATAAGATGGAAAACAATTACATAAATTTTATCAGATAAAAAATTGAATCAATGTATAAACATCAATATATAAAATAAAGCCTCCACGATAGGTTCTTGAGAATTAGATTTTGGGTCAGGGCTACAGCAGAGAAAGATGAGAGTAAGTGATTCTGGAAGAAAAGATGAGAAGAGAAAGTCCAGAAAGCTACACCAACTGAGGTGGGGTATGACAAAGTCACAGACTTTCTACCAGGCCTCTGGTGAGAAAAGGACAAGACTGGATTACATCAAAATTGAAATTAAGGCCAGGAAATTCTTCTGCATTGCTGTTCTGAAAAAGCATATCGTTAACACTTGTAATGTGATATTACTACTCCATTGCTTTTCAGAAGCCTAATACATTCCTCAGTTATATAGGTGAGCCCGTGGCGGATTTTAAACTGTAGGCTTTATATATTTAAGATACATTTAGTTTTTTAAATATAATTGTGCGATGTCAAAGATATTTTCTCATTCCTTTATATCTCCTTTTGAAACTGACAGTAGACTTCAAAATAGCACTTTTTATGAAATATGATACTAAATATGCTACCTGAGTATGCGATCACTATACACTTAATTTGGTTTTGGACTGAAACATTTCACACATTTCAAAATGAGATCTAGTTATATGCATTAACCAGAGAATGCTTTCTGACACAGTTGATTTCCCAGAAGAATTTTGATCAGCTGAAAACGACTTTAGTATATACATAATTACAAAGTAAGAATTCATCTTGTCAAATCGTGTTGATTTAAAAAAAAAAAAAAAAACAACAACAAAACTGAAAAAAAAAAAAAAAAGCCCTTAGAAAAAAGCCAGCCACTCACCCAAAATTGCCTTCTGAATCTACTGTTTACAAAGACTTCAAGCCATCTTCTACAGACATTCAATGCCCTCTCAGTTACGGTATGACAAGTGGTTAGCAGATCTGAAAAAAACAAAGAATATAATAGGTGTCAAAACTGACTCCAGTGGAGCTATATTAATATAAAGAAACAACTTTCATTTTTACTTCTATGCATGGCCAGGAGAACACGAGTGACCCACACCATAACTAAAGTATACTCCTTGAATCACCAGGAGCAAAAAAATTACTGAAGGCAAAAAACCATTGTCCTAACTACTTGTTAGTAACCTTGCCAGCAATTTTTTTATCAAGATTGCAAACATCAGTAGGTTTTTTTGAGTTAGGATGGCATCAGTGACTCAGAATATCAGGGTCTGTAACCCCAGCAAATAAGACTTCCCATCATGATTTTTTTTCCACAGGCCCATAGAGCTGCTTTAGTCTCTGACAAGGTGTTCAGGAAAACTTCCCTTCATAAAACATACGTTGTTATTATATTATAATACCTGTTATATTTTCTGGAACGACAAAATGAGTCTCTTGAGAATAATATTCATTATGATGAGAGAATTTTCTGGCCAACTTTATGTCATGTTCTATTATTGGATCGGGTCTAACAGTGCAAGATTGGGTTTTCAAGTAGCTCATCTTCGGCAGTTGTATATAATTTCAATTATTATCTTGATTTTCTAACAAAGGAAGACGTAAGCAACACACAAAACCAGTTCCATAGCACTTCTACTTCTCATCCTACCTCTAAGTGACTTTCAATTTTTTTCTTTTTTTGAAAAAATTCAATTAATATTTACTAAACACAAAAGAAATCTAAAACTTAAATGAAAAACATCTTTGAACCAAAAAACCTATTGTTATGTATTATTGTTACTACAAAAAAAAAATTAAAAATTTTTAAAATCTGTTTCCATTCAAGTCTGAGTTGAAACAGCGTTATTAAAATCAGAAATGTCTTGCTCACTTGCAATAAATTTTGTTTATACACAGGGAGAAATTGTTCCAGTTCCAGAACAAAATGAACAAAGCTAAAGTCCTCAGAGGAAACAGGCTGATTTTTGAGCTTGCTAATGAAATACCAAAAAAATCCCAAACATTATAAAATTTTTTTTAAAAGTGTAAAAGCTCCTTACAGTAATAAGTAGGTCTGGCTGAATGTTATGATCAGTGGAAGACTATAAACTTGTACTTAGGATCAAATATTATGTACTACACTGAAAATTCATCTTCAAGATGACATTATCCTTGAAATAGGCAGTTGAAGCTATGTCTTAATTCAAAGCAGGATGTTATAGGAGCCGTCGCACACTGCAGACCTATCCTCCCTAATGTCTTCTAGTTAGAAAGCACCCGTTCTGCCTATCCTTCCCATTAAGAGAACACTGAGAGAATTTTCAAATATTTCAAGTCTGAGCTTCATGTATTTGTTACTTTGATGGAGTTTATTTATATTTAATTTTATTATACCTTTAGAGCCTGATCAAAGTTAAATAAAAAAGAAAGAAGGGGTGCATAGCATCCAATTACCGCTCTTCAAAGACCTGTTAGTGTTCTGTAGCACCTCTAGTTATTGCAAGGTAATCAAAGTTACCATAACATTTCAAAATTGTTCATAATTTTGAGTTCCTTAAACAGGACAGAACATAATAGTAACACTTTATACCAAACAATAGCATGCAGATGCTGTTAAGGGTAGGCGCTGACAATAAAACATATCATGGAATACAGATGTTTACCAGTGAACACCATTAATTTTCTTCTTGTCCTGACACAATTAAGAATAAATTTGCAGTGCAGAAATTAATTACTATAGGAAACTCCAGAGGCACAAACTAAAGACCCCACACATCACTGAAATAATAAATGAAGACCTAGGTAGGTAATATAGATTGCCATTGCTAAACCAGCCGTCTAACAGTTGTCTAAATGCTCAGGAGAGCAAATTTTACAGGAGGAAGTGGTGTAGAACGTGATCACGGCATACAAAATCATAAATTCTATATGTAAAGCTATATGTGGACCTTCTATTCCTTATCCTTGCAGTATTAGAACTGGGTTGTAATTGGTGAATGAAGTAAAACTAGTGTAGCAGAATGAAACTATCCATTTCAGAAAACGCCTACTTCAACAGGGTTGTAACGTTACCTGACAGATGCTTTGTCCTAAGAATCCTATTACACACATAGTACAATTACAGTTATTTTGTCTAGTTTTCAAAATTACACTAATTTCTTTTTACAAAGTGGAATATATCCATTAAGTCCTCGTAAATAAATTTCTTTCTCCTAAATAAATACCTGTCTTAGACCAACAGACTCTTGCCTAAATGCATCTAGAATAAACTACGAATTTGTTCATTGTCTGCTTAGAAATACAGAGAATGATATGCATACAACATATTATTTTTATTCTTTTTTTTTTTACTTTTTTGGTGGTTAAAAAAAGGGGATTGACAATTTAGTGTTACCATGTTAGGCACACCTCTAAATTTCTTGGCTTTGTATATTTAAAGTGAAATTAAGATGGTCTTCTTGATGTTCATTATATATATACTGTAAAATGACATATTGCAGGCATTTATCTCTACTGCATCTTGTCTACTACAGGTATATAACGATCACCTCCACTAACCTGAGATTAATTTCACTGAGACAGTGACAGAATGTAACTGGATTTCATAGAGTCAACTCATTCTGCTTTTGTCAAACTGAAGAACTAAATTTAATTGCAAGAAGTTTGGATGAGATATATCAGTGTTGTTAATAGCAAAGTGGCCCACAATATTTGCTTGTTCCTATTAGATTTTGCAATGGGAATAAAAAGAAATTAAAATATTTTATTATCCAATGATAAATACTAAATTAACAGCCCAATTTACTGCTCAGGCATAACTCTATTTTATCTTCCAGCCTGCTATCCCATTCTAATGGGTGTCAATGTTGATACTGATATAAAATTAGAAAAACTGCAAATGATTCGCACAATAAAAAACATATTGGAAATTCTTAGAATAAATTTAACAGGCCTACAACAATCCACACATGCTTGAGGGTTTTTTTTTAATGGAATGTAAGTCTGTAATCATTGTAATACTAACATTTGTGAAAAAATCTCTGCGAGTACGTTGCTAGGTGCGGAAGCATTTACCCATAGTGTATCTACCATACAAATTGGCAGCTACCAATTTTTTGCCCCTAATGCTTTCGCAGTGTGAAATATTTAACATCACCTTATTGTCATGACTGTATTTTATTTTTTATGGAGTCTTTCATCAGGCAAAACTCTTGAAATAACTACAGAAGAACCTGAAAACAATGTAATGCTATTGGCAACCAGCTGTTATGGATTGCGTGAATTTCTGTGGTGCAAAAGCTGGATATTACAGTATGATCTGCAACAGCACCTCCACCTACTCAAGTTCTAAGAGGCAGACTACGAGTTTACACACATCCCTGATAAAAGCAGCAGTGAGCAAAGTGAGCCAGGTCGGGAGCAGGCATCAACTGAATTCCTCCAACTCCTAACAAGCTTTGCACAGATTTTTATTGAGCTTTTTCTTGCTCCAAATACAGGAGGGCATTTTGCTCTCAATCCAACTCTGCTTGCCAGAAAGTAAGTGCACCTGAGTTATCGAGACTACGCCCACATGGTCCTCAGAGACAGTAAGAAATAAGCAGCCTTGTTAACCTCTGTGCCTGAGGTCTCTGACCATCTGGGTTTCGGGGAGAGAAATAGCCCCTTCTTCTCGGCTCATAGTGGGAAAACACGGAGTAAATTGATATCGGGTACCTCTGGTGCACAGGTGAGAAGAGCTACTGTTGGAGAGAATTAAGTCTCTTGCCATCATCCCACACCAAAGATCCTTTACGTCTTTATATTTAATATCTTCCCTTCTCATTTCAAGAATGAACGTATTAATGAGAGGAACACTTTCCCTTTTTTCATTAAAAGCAACTTCCAAGACCATTCAATTATTGTTCCTATAATACATCTTTTACACCAGCCATCCTAAAAATTTCATCCTTTCCCCATTTACTACATGCTGATGTAAAGATTTAGAGCAGTGATTCCATAACAGAGATATTAGCAGAGTTGCAAAGACATTACTACAATAACTGAACAATTCATGCTTTACATACTATTTTGAACAGAAAAAGACCGCATTTCTTTGCTTTTTCTACCACCATACTTACTTTAGAAAATAAAGTGCCATAATCCAAATTCTGAGTGTTCGTAAATCGACATGTAAACACCACAATAGTTTCATAAATTCAAGCATGTTTACACCTTTGGAGTGAAATATTTCCGGTAACCAGTAAAAAAATTTTTTGTATGTTTAAAATTGTTGTATTTCTACTAAAAGTAAAGTTCTAAAACATTCTGCAATAGAGAATAAAAACTAATGTTGGGTCAGAGAAAAATATTTCCACTCTTTCTTTAGTATATAATATATTACTACGGGTTTACATTTTAAATAAAAACAGTTCCAGAACAGAAAATGGATAGGTTTTGTTTTGAAAATGCTAGAAATATTTATTCTGACTCTTTTATTTTGCATTAAATATTTGTCAAAATGAATGCTCCCTTTCAAAAATTCCATTTCTTTCTTGATGAAACGCTCTGTTGAAACATTTTTAACCAGGTTTGCACCTAATTTCTAACTATCACACTTTGAAATCTCCTTTCAAAGAAGTTTCTAACTACCACATCAAAAAGAATGCTGTAGAGGTAAGAATAATACCTAGGAGAATGTTTTCTATTATTTCTCACACAATGCAACAATCTGAAAGTAGGTTACTTTTTCTTTCAGTACTTGCACAATGATCAATCATAGGAAGCCCAAAGGAGCTAGTTTTCTTCCTTTAATAACAATGAACAACATTTTATGCCACGTAAGGAGATCCACTGATAACAGATGGATGATTTGTGGGGTAAGGGACCATAGCACAAATAAAAGAAGAATTTGATCCACTGGAATAACTGAAATACACCTCTACCTGGTCAATAAGGAAAATTGATGTATTCTGAAGGTCAACAGAATTACAGAGGCTGTCAGGTGCTGCGGTAAGGAGCCTTGGCTTTGGTTGCTCTCTCTGGGCAAAGCAGGTGTAATCTGTTTGCAAAACCAGTCTCACTCACACTGTGTCCAGTAAATGCTGGAACGACGTAAATTAAAAGCTGTATAAACCTTCCTTTTTAGATAAACAGTACCTCAAACTAGCTGAACAAAATGGTTGAAAAAGATAGAGCATGTTTAGGAGCAAGTTTCAGAAGCTAATGGCTTGTAAAGCTGTTGCCTTAAAACAGCTTTTAGGAACAGCATATTCAAATGCCTTTTAAGTCTGGCTAACATGCATGACTAAAACATTTTCTATGTTTTCCTTCTGTTTTTGTCACAGATCGTACTCCTTTTACACATCAGTTGGGCAGATTTACAACCAGTAAAAATCAGCGTCATGCCATTGAGTGTAAGGAAGGTGTGAAGATTTACTGCAGCTACAAATCTAGTTTTTACTTTTCAAAATAGCTCAACTTTCTTCTCTATCATTCTCTTTCCATTTCATATGATTTTTCATATGTTGTTCTAGTACCGGGTGAACAGGAAACTGAAATGGATCCTAAAAGCACGATTTATACTGCTGGGTGTGTTCTTCTTCTTTGGCCTAAAATAATATTTGCATGGAAACGTCCTAGTTTTCTCAAAGTCTTTGTTGGAGCATTCTGTGAAACAGAGAAAGAAACTCACTAGTATTCAAAACTCCAGTGATGTTGCACATTAAAAAATTATATGTGCTGATCAATAAAGTGTGAAAGGGCTGATGAAACAGACTGCATTTTTCTGGGACAGTAATTTTGCTCCATGAATTATTTATAAGGACTATGAAGCAGAAGCAAAAAAGTAGAAAGCATACAGCTTACCTTATCACTCATAATCTTGCAAACAGCGACAATGAAACTATAATCATTTGCTACATGCTGGGACATCAAAGAACAATGTAATATTGTGGCATGTAAAAGTGTATTATAATATATTAAAGAAATTAGTCCCTGGTGAGTTTCTAAGTATCTGCTTCTTTCCTAAGAAAGCGCTACCATTTTTGCTGACAGAATGAGAGTTTCTTCAGAGCTGCCTTGCCAAGGCATCAAGGAAAAAGTTTAAAGTGAATTGTGAAAGGTTGACTTTGCAGCTGATTTCAGACTTGCGGTAGGCAAAGAAAGGTGAGCTAGAAAATTACCTCCCAGAAGCTGTGAAGCAAATGGCTATAGCTTTTAGGCTTATTATTTATATATGATGGAAACTGTTACAGCGAACTAAATTAAAAGAATTTATTAGTATTTGGACTTGGCTTGTGCTTTTTGTAAGAATTTGCTTATATATTTCATGCAACAAGAAGGAAAACTGGAGACAGTACAGAGACTGCACATTGTTAATACATTTACCTCTTTGCTCTGGCAACTCTAGTAAAAAATACACTCTGTCAAACCCTAAAGACATATCTGAAGCACTTGAGTTGATTAAATTTTTGTATCTATGTTGACTGTGTGGGGTTTTTTCCCCCACAGTTCTCAGGTCAGAGCTTTCTAGATAGCTTTCTTTTTATTCTTGACTTCAAGCTAAAGGGACTGCTGGGTATCCTAAATGTAAACACAAACAGTATATATAAATACTTACACACAAACATACAATTGGGTAGACGGACAAAAAAATCTGATAATGCTCCTGTATCAGCTTTACAGCCGGGAATATTTTTCTATTGGTTATTTCCAAATCAAGAACTGTAAAATGGGCAATGCCAAACTATCTTACATATGTGCATTGGTTTTGACAAATCTGTCACTATAGAAAGCCTGAAAGTGTCAAAAATATTGAAACGTTCATATTTACTATTTTCTAAATAAAATGCTTGAACTAATTAAAATTTCTCTGGGTTTGTATAGATACGTGCTGTATTTTATTAAATAAACTGGCATAGGAAAAAACCCAAACTTTCGTACTCCACGCCAATGCTTCATTTTGGATCAAGGGTACAGTTAGGTTGCATGTTTCCCTGCTTGAATTTCAATTTGCTATTTATAAAATCAATTAAATTATTTTTTTTCTACTACATGCCTAGGTAAAAGGTACCAAAAAATGGAGATGATATAAAGATGATATAGCTCCACACATCAAGAACAAAACTTAAGAAGTATTTGGATCCATACTTTAAATACAGGCTAATGTATGAACAACAAGGTATTAGAGCAATGTTTGCTGGAACAGTATTGCCTCTATGCGCTCTTTGGAGATTTGTCATTGTCATACATACACGCAACTCACTGCAATAATCTCACTAGAGTCGACAAACAAACCCGACCATAAAGAAAGACAAATAAGAGCTTAAGTTGTATGACTGAAAAGGTGGTTAGACTGAAAAAACCCCACATTTCATTTTCTTCACACTGAAGCATCACGAACAAAAGCTAAAAAAATCATGTATTTGGTTCAAAAGAGAGGAAAGGAAAAATGAAAAGGAAAAATCACAGAATGTTAGGGGTTGGAAGGGACCTCGAAAGTTCATCTAGTCCAACCCCCCCCCTGCCAGAGCAGGACCACCTAGAGCGGAAAAATGTTGGATGACAGTCTATCCTGCAGTAAGGAAGGCACAGCTGCAACTCAGTTAGCTGGAGAAGAAATAGACTTGGCCCCAGTCTGAACAGTCCAGTGGGAAAGACTTAAAATACAGTTCTTTCAGGAACAGGCTTAAACTCCTCCGGCACACAAGTCATTTCTTCTCTCTGCATCTCATTTTTAAGATTTGATTTATCTGAGGAAACATATGTTTACAATACTTAGATAAAATGCTGCCCCAACACCCGAGGCTCTCCCGTTTGTATCAGGCAGACACTGTACAACAGTCATACCTTGCACCAGTTTCCAGACTCTGGATTACAGGTATTGCAACCACCGCTGTTACAGGGGCAGATGCCCACATCTTGCAAGGATATCCAGTTTAGAGGCACTTGGGCTTCAAATGGGACTGCAAGCCTACACCAGAAATATTCGCAGAAGGAAATGTCAGGTTTGTTTTATTCTCTGCCATTTCAATTTTGTCTCTTGCCTCATACCGCTGCCAGCGAGCTGCCTGTAGTCAGAAGAGACTAATTAAGATCACCTTGGAAGTACTAAGTGCAAGTACCACCGTACCCTGCCGAGCTGTAAACTCAAGACAAAGCTACCTAATTCACTCTTTTGGCATAACGTTAGTTTTTTTCTAATTATCTTTAGAAACTTAAGTTTTTCTTATTAGTTTTCATAATGATGTTTCATTTTTCTGGATGCTCAAATTTTCACGGCAGTCACCTCTTTCTGTTGGCAAGGGCATTGTTTTTAAACACATCTCAATGGAAATATAGCACTCAAAAGCTGATTATAGCAACTGCTATGGAAAACTCTTCTCCGACGTATCCTGCAAGCTCATCAATCAAATCTGAGACTAGAGTAATATCATGCTTAACCTTTCCTTTTCATTTTTTTGTCATTCTGGTAATGTTGTTTGCAGGAGAACTCCAGGTGTCATTTCAATAGGGGCTGTCAGCCTGGAACCAGGCAGATTTCTGCCAAAGTGTACATGCTGATGCTGCCTTCTTTCTTCAAGATCCCTCTTGAAAAGTTGCTAAGAGCTGCTAATGAAGTTGCTAAAGGTTCTCATTATGCATTTGATATGCATGACAACAAAATTGCTCTCATGACAACTCAATGTCACAGCACACGAACACGCCGTAAATATTTCCAGTACACTGAATCAGAAAAAAGGATCTCATGAGAAATACATTTCTGAAGACAAGAGGAAGTATCTAAAGTAATCCCTATTTAAGTTTCAAAAATAAGCACGATATTATAAAAAGCCACTGAAAAATGAAGCAACATCCATGAAAATCATGGGCTTATACAACTTCAAGGGCAAAACGATCCTCATCATCTGCTAATAATCTGACAAGCTACATAACAAAAGCCAAACCATTCATTTAGTTGTGTGAGGAATCCATTAACTTTTAGCTGAACTAAGATAAACCTGTGAGAAAAAGATTTAACTGTTGCTTCGAAGATTTTTAGTACGTACACCCACCAGTTATTTAGTTAAAATTTTAAAATTCCCTACTATTTTCTTGCCTGCTATTGAGTTATCCCCTTTTTTGTTTGTTTGTTTGTTTGGGCTTTTGCACTTCTTCTTTAATTCTAAATAGATATCTAATATTCGTAGAAGAGTTTGTGGAAAGTGTCCCCGCACCTTTTAAAACCTAAGTTACGGTACTCTTATTCCACATGAGAATTCACTGTCAATGAGAAGACAGAACTACAAATATGTGTTTTTAATCTATTCTGTAACATTTGCTTTTCCTTCCCAATCAATTGAACTTAGTTAGTGTTATGCCCTGCTCGGTGTTTTGATTTATGCCCTGTATTTTTCACCAATGATTGTGAACCAGTTATTTCTAAAAAATGAGCAACATTTCCCCCTGGGTACTGACAAAATGCACAGAGGCATATTTTAATTGCCTATGAATATTCAAAACCTCATTATTGTTACTAGTTTATAATTATCGTATTCCCCTGACACAAACATGCAGCACACAATAAAAAAGGCAATCCATTAAAAATGTTGACATTCATGTTCAACAGTTTCCCAGGTTTTTTTATTAACTAGTAGGGTCTTCATCTGGGCTATTAAAATCATTTCTGGAAGGAGCTTTGTTCCAAATTTAGCGCGGTGTATTCCTCCTGTAAAAACCGGTTACAATAGTCTATATAGTCATTAACAGTATTGCCTTGTATACCATCCCCTACAGATTATGCAATATCACAAAAACATGTGCAAATGTGTGAAAGTCCACTGTAAGACACGGAGTTTTTTCCCTGAGGCCAAGATCCATCCCTTTAGAACTCATCGTGCCACCAGAGTTCAGATTTTGCAGATCTGTCGCAAAGTCTAAAATTATACAGTAAGAGAGAAAAATGACTTACAAATATGGCTGTGTTTTGGATCTCCTTGTGCATCTGAGATGCAGAGGATATGACTGTCAAAGCTGATCTAAAATCTGAGCTTTACCCTGGGCTTTAACACGCGGGCTTTAGTTGTTGAAGCTGTCAGTGTGTTGGTCAAGGCCGGGGTTGCCACCTGTATCTGAAGCAGTTCTTTCCTCCAGCCTTTACTCAGGCATGCTGCAGTTTACAGGTGGGAGTGGAGGAAACAACTGATCTGTGGTCAAGTTGGAAAATGAGGATTAAGTCTCATATTCGAGAACTTCATCCGGAATACATCGGCTATCTTGTGCATTACACTGCTAGCCAAGAAGATTTTGTAGTCTGCCCTTTTTTCATTGCATTTACTTAGGTCTGGCAACTGAAGATGGAGCTGCTGAAAGCACGGAGCAGTATGGATATTTAACAAAATTTGGAAAACTAATGAATGTTGCAGGCAATTCCCTGTGGTTGCTTCTAAACCCGTGGAAGTTTCAGATATGCTATTGCAAGTGAAAACAAAGCTTTAAAACTTCAGAAATTTGCTCTTTAAAGAAATTTGGTCTCCTAGGATAGTCATAAGGAAAAGATACGGGACTTCTCAGCAGTCTGCAGGCTGCAATGGCAGCTGCAGGTATGTAACACATTTCTAAGGTAAAGATAAAGAGCTTTATTACTGTTCAGGGCATTGAGCAGAGATTTCAGGGAAGCCTGGTAATTGTTTTACCTACAGTTCGGGAATTATGAATTCTAGAAAAGGTTTATCTGGTTTCTTGTGCACAGAAAGTGCGTAGAGACACATTTTCTAGTTGTCATCTCTGGAGAAGTGTATCATAGCCCTGAACTTTTTGGGCAGATATCTCATCTCAGAACACTCCTGCAAACGATGAGCAATGACAGCACCACGCTATCTCACTGTCAAATCCATCCTACTCTCTTTTTACACTTTGCCTTGACAAAGTCTTATCTATGCTATCAGCCAAGAATACATTCATTCTTTCTTTTGTGGTCTCTATTTGTGGTGTCTGTACAAACAGATTGCTTGGCACCACCTAAAGAGACAAGGAACATAAAGCACAAAAGGATAAAGCAAAAGATGCAGAACAAACTTAACAAAGCCAAATGCAGAGAAGGCTGCACTTCTGTGTAGAGAGGACTAAAGGTATTTCATTCTGATGCTGAGTTTGGCCATAATAAGGATTTGAATGACGCAGCAGTTGATACGCAATCCATTTGCTTCTAAATTAGTCTGTCAGCTGTGGCTGTACACAAACACTAAAACATCTCTTTCAGCCAGGTCTCAAAAGCTATTACTTCTCCAAAGAAATTAACAGAGAGCACGAAGGCATCAGCCACAGTACAAAGAGCAGCCATCAAAGCACCCGCAAGGATGACACTTTCTCAGTGGTCTCAGATTTGTTGACTGACACTACGCCCAGTAGGCAAAATGTATGTAACCTAATTATAGCCTGGAACTACAATACAGGGGATTAACTGCTGGTTAAAACTACACAAAGGAAGCAACAGGTTTTTTGTAGAAGATGTTCGGTACATCCTGCAGGGCAGCACGGCCTGGATTTATATTTCAATGCGATTATTACAAAACCCGTATTTACCAAAAACTGCAATGGTGTTATCATACAGATACCTCTTAATGATGGGCACTGAATACTGATATTGATTGTGCAAAAATAACACAATAGTCTCCGTAAAATCAAAGCACAAACTCTCCCTATCCACCATAAAGGCTGCCAGGTATTCTATACCAGCTCCTTTACATCCCCAGAGGGATGGTAAGTCACCACAGTTGAAGTCACCACAGTTACTCCTGGAAACACTACCTCAGACCCCACGTTCCTTTCTGAAAGTGCCACCTCTGTCTTCCAGGACAGGTTATCACAGTGCTTTCAGTCAGAGGTATGGGATGGAAGAAGGCAGAGTTGTGGGAAAACCTGAGCATTTTCAGAGAAGTGAAGCTTTACGTGGTGTCCTATATTTTGGAAGACAGCCGTATTCCTACATGTCTTCAATTTTGAAGAGTATCTTGAAAAACTTGTTACCACAACTGCCCCTACTAAAAACCTGTCTGTTTTTTTTTTTTTTTCTGATATATTCTTCTACATTTGCTATATGTTGAGGTAATAATCTTGAAACCCATACCCTTTCGACCGTATTGTCACTTGTCTTGTTCTTAGACAACTATTTATAGTGATTCTTGTCTTGGAAAGAATATTCAGAGGAAAGTATGCTTTGTTTGTATTTTCCAACAGAAAAACTTGGTTAAAAGGAAAAAAAAACAACCCACAATTAAAAAAAGATAAAGAAAAATGTGCTGGAAATATTTTGCTTTACATATAAAATTACCTATATGGCTGAAATCCTTAAACAGTTAAAAACCAAACTTCCTGTTGAAAATGTTTTGTATCACCTTTCAAAAGGTTAGCTTGTCAGAGAGAACTTTTCAGTTTAGGTTTCCAGAGAAGCAGAAAACAGCATTTTGATTTACTCCAGGCTAGCAACGGACCAGTACCCAGGGCAAGGAAGGAACTGAAATCATTTTTTACTCAATGAAATCCAAGGATCTATCAAGCTAATTTTTGAACAGAAATCTACAACTTTTCCTTACGTTCCCATTGGAAAAGACATCCTTGGTTATGGACGGGATGTGTCCACACATGTGTGATACAGAGAGAAGACAAGATGACTACTAGAAAAGCTGTCAGATAGAGATTAAATCAGTTTTTATATAGTGATGGAGTGGAAGAGCAACTGGCTGACCATTTGCACAGGGAGTTATGGCTCTCAGCTGGGAGGTACAGACCAATGTCTCTTCTTGTAGCTGGATATTTCAAAAGACCTACGTACACTGAGCCTTTCAGCCTTCTGCGTTCTAAAATACAAACCTTTATTTTGATGTTAAATGTGATACGGGTTTAAAAAAAAACACCACCCAAGAGCAACAACATATACAAAAAAAAAAAAAAAACAACCACAAAAAAAAAGACAAAACAAAACCAGCTGGACTGGGGAAAAAAATAACAAAACACCCAACTCAGTAATGCACCCTTTGTTCAAGCCAGACATGTCTGTCTTTTCTTCTAATACGTCCACTTACTATATGCTGCTATAAAAGTGCATATCCTGGGAGTGAATTGTTAGGCAATATTACAAAAGATACCCGTGGTTTCTGTAAGAGGAAGTTCTGAATACGTATGGAACAAATAACTCTTTACTTTAGGGAGAGGAAGAGTCAAAACAAGTGCAACTCCCTAATGCTCTACTATAACAGCCACTTTCAAAGGCTGTCATTTCCCACATCATTTTGTCTGAAAAACTTGAAGAGTTTAGCATAATAAGCAACTCTGCTATGATACCACTGTGCAGCAACTGCTGTGAAACACAGGTTTCAATAGGAACCACTAACTTGAGGCCAGAGCTGTGAAAAGACCTCTTTCCCACCTCCTGGTATATTTGCTTCCTAGGGATGGACAGCTTGGCACAACCTCCCTTCAGAGTCATATTGTGCGAGTGAACACCGTGAAGAGAAACAGGCAGAACGAGCCATCCCCCAACTACAGCCTCAGCCCAAGGCTGCAGCAGAAGTCACTGATACAGTCAGAAATTCCCCTACCTTGCCTCTTTCCACATGTAAATATCAGATGGAAAGAAAATCCCTCTCAGTCCTAAGTAACTGGAAGACACGGTTTGAGTAAAAACTAGAGTTACAGCTCCCTCAGCCCAGCTGTGTACGTGGGGCTGCAACACTCTTCCAGCTGGAGAGCTCACCCCTCCTGAGCTGCAGCAGGCTCCTGCAGCCACGCACCAGAGGAGCACGTCAGGTGCCAGAAGAGATGGACTCGATGACTGAGGAATGTGTAAAATAACATGTAAAAACCTAAAAGAGCCTTTGGCACTGTACAAGGGCAGGTAAAAGAGTCCCTCAGCTATTAAAGTAGTCCAGAAGCTGTATTGTTGTTGAACCGCCCCAGAACTGTGGAGTCACGGCAACGCAGTGAAATGTGTTCTCAACCATCCAAATCCTGGTACCTCCGTACTATAGGTATGTGTGTCCATACGCACACATTTCTACCCTGACACGTACAGCTTGATGGGCATTTTTGAAGGCAATTTCTCTTAACATCAGGGGAAATATTGGTCATGGTTCATTTTTACATAACAAATATTAATTTTGTAATAAAGATGTTATCATCCAGTAGTGAGACAAAGCTGAAATGTGTTTTTTCTTCTGTGCTACTTAATTAATTGCTAGGGATTAAAAAATAAGAATACTAGTGTTTGAAGATCGTGGATTCCAGGTAATTCTAAGTAGCTCCCAAACTTAGTGCTGAATAAAATTACTGTTTCTGTTTGAACTCTTGCAGTATCAGAGGTAAAACTGGAATATGAGACTAGATAACTTTAGTGCTGAGCTGTGAGAAAAACTTTATTTGAGCTCCTAGACAAATAGATGGTTTCCTAAAAACATCTTTGTTTTCAGACTTTATTTTCAAAAAGTGAGATATTTATAAAATATCTTGACTATTATGTTGCTAAGTTTCTATTGCTTCCCTTAAATAAACAAAAGTATTGTACCTCTGCAGGACTTATACTTGCTTACCCATAACACATACTGTAGCAACACGAGGTGCAAAATAATTGCAGCACAATATAACTTTGGGTGCATCAATGTATATAACATTAAAAGAAAATGCTATTGGGGGCAGACCACAGCAATCACTCAATAAAAAGAGTTAGTTTTGCAATATGAGAAACAGAATAAACTGTGTATATTATTCCACTGCAGAACTTGGAATTTCAGCTGCAAAATGTAAGACAGGAGTAATGAGCAGAAATGATATTTCTATTCCACTGAAAATGAACTGTTTCAAAATGAAATTAAGTTCGAAATTTGGAAATGCTAGACATGGTTAAGTTAATATTTCTAGGGTCCAAATCAGGATGCCTAAGTTCAAGCAGTTTTCCCTGTAGTCTAGGTTTAAACATAAATCAGACTGTGGTCATTATTTCCAGTCCAATAAAGTGGATCAAATCATGCCAGAATAATAAACTGTCTAATGAAAAAGGACGCAGAGTCAGACAACGATCCATATTTAGCACTGATGAACTAGAGGATGATACCAGTGAAGCATGAATTAACACCTGAGGCATTTTATTTGACAGAAAATTGAAAATTATAATTTTTGTATTATTAAAAACAGATCGTAGAGCGAGTGAAAACAAAAATACAAAGTGGTAAAAGGAACAAAAAAGCCTCTGTGTTTTAGACAGAAGTAAAATACTAATTTGTGATGTCATTTCAGCTGAGTTATACTAAAGAAGAGTAAAGCAAACTGTCTCACATTTCCTGAAGGAAGACAAAGAAGGAAACTCAGAGAGCAGTTTTCCCTAAAAAGGTTTCTGGGAGGCAGCAGTCGCAGTAGAGGATGAGGCACAGCTGAGCTCCTCTCCTAGTCTCAGTAACATTCAAAGGGAAGTCTGAAATTATAAAGTGTGAGGGAGTTTAAAAGCCAAAAGGCAGAATGTTTAGTAGGTTACTTATCAGACCTTGAAAAGAATCCACTTTTCGTTTTAAACATGGATATTTTTTCTATGTACAACTTTCTTGCACCTCAGCAGCTTTACTTAAAGAGGTTTCTGCCAATATTCATCCATCAACCAGCACCACACCACCTGCCCTGCTCTAAGCCGTTTCTGAGTCGGTACAAATATAGTGACACTTGTAGTGACAATTACATTCTCTGTTATTTAGCTGCTAACTTTCTCTTTTATAAGGCAATAAATTTCATTAAGTGCTCCTTGAGCAATCAATTGATTCATTAACTGGTAATAAATGCTTTTTAAATGCAAATTAAATACCAATCTAAAACACCTATTTAAAATCCTACCAATATTTTACATGTACCAAATTACATGATTTGTACTTCTGTGCTCCATGTAAGCCTAGCTCTAAAATAAAACTTTGTCACAGAAATACATTGAAGGGTCATTGTCCACAGTGTCTTCATTATCCCCCTTTCAGCTGAAACCGTTACCCCTCGTCCTGTCACTGCCCTCCCTGACCAAGAGTCCCTCCCCACCTTTCCTGTAGCCCCCTTTAAATGCTGAAAAGCTGCTATAAGGTCTCCCCGGAGCCTCCTCTTCTCTCTCTCAGTCCTCATGGCGGAGGTGCTCCAGCCCCCGATCATCTTCATGGCCTTCCCCTGGACCTGCTCGAGCAAGTCCATATCTTTCTTACAGCGGTGGCTCCAGAGCTGCACACAGTGCTCCAGGTGGGGTCTCACCAGAGCAGAGCAGATTTAGATTAGATTTTAGGAAGAAATTCTTCCCTGTGAGGGTGGTGAGACACTGGCAGAGGTTGCCCAGAGAAGCTGTGGCTGCCCCCTCCCCGGCAGTGCTCAAGGACAGGCTGGATGGGGCTGGGAGCAACCTGGTCTGGTGGGAGGTGTCCCTGCCCATGGCAGGGGGTTGGAACTGGGTGGTCTTTAAGGTCTCTTCCAACCCAAACCATTCTATGGTTCTATGATTATTGGTCTCGGAGATAAAAAAAAATGGCCGGGTAAACCCCTGCCCCCCTTTCTAAGTGAATAAAACAAAAGGATGCTCTAAGTGAGCCACTCCATACATAGAAAACTAAAGTATAACCAGAATTTTGTGTTTTCTGCAAGTCATGTTGCATGGACTACTGCTTCCATCTATGTCAGTTTTGGGAGCTGCTATCACCTGCCCTGGGGGCAGCATCATTTTATTTAAAACCTAAAGGCCCAAAGGTCAGGAGGAATCTCCAAAGCGAGAACGCCTACCTCCCCTGCCCACAGGGCAGCAGGGCCCACGGCAGTGGGCTCCGCGTTTTATTTCTCCCGCCTCCTCACCACCACAGCCTCAATGAGCACTATCCAGAGGACAGTTGTGCAGGAGATGTATCATCTCCTTCCCTAAAGAATGATCCTTCCCTCAAAACATTTTATAAAACAGCCTTAACTCATGTGAGAATCTGTCATGTGAGAGATAAATGCTTTAGGGAGGTGTAGTTGTATGGCGGTATATAGGGTGGATACAAACACAGACTAATTGGTCTATATTAATATACTATGGATTTAACCTATAAGCATGAGAAATACTTGGTGCCTTTCTTGACATTGTCAAGATATCAGCCATCTAATACAGTTTGAAACAACGCCCCAAAAATAAATCCCACAAAAACACACAAAAACCCCCAACTAAAATGGCGTAAATGGAAGGTAGATCCTCACTGCAGCTGCACAAGTTTACATGTGTTAGTTGTCCCTTTCTTTCCAGCTCCCCGATACGGGGTATAAGACCAGGGATCTATTAAAGCTGACCCCAGCACTGACACACTGTAAAATCTAGAGTAATGAACTATATTCATTTTTTGTGACACGGATTTTATTAACATTCTCATTTTATTTTAGTTTTGCCTAAAGCAGAGCTGAAATCTCTAGACCTTTCATAGGATTTTCTACCTTCTAAGGATGGAAATCTATGAAAAGATCAGACCTAAGGGACTTTTGTGCATTAATTTCTTTCATTCAGTGCCCATGTAGCTAACAGAAAACAAGGCCAATGAACCATAAATGTTAAATACTGCAGCTCAGCTGTGTCCTGCCACAAAGGATCTACACATTTCCTGGCCCAAGATAAGCAGTTATCAAAGGTTAATCAATTAGTGTAACCATTTTAAAAGCTTAGAAAGACTTGAATTAGAACTGTTGAAACGAGTCATATAGGATTTATATGAATAATTTCTTCCCCACTAGTGATCTCATAAATTTTTTGACAATAACGTTTTCATGCTACTTTGCTACTGCTTAGATTTTCAAATAGTACACACTGAGTAAATTATTTACATTTTTTTCAGCAGCTAGTGAATAATTTTGTTGTGAATAATTGTTTGCATGAATTCCCCTGCTCTGTTTTGAATGAAGGTTCTCCACGGTCTGTGCCTGAAGATGATCTCTTCAGCCATTTCAGGGGGACTGGCTGGGAGAATGACACCAACTTTACATAACTAATAAAGATAATTAGCTGCCTTGGAGGCCTGTGATTTCATAATTTTCTTTAAACAGTTTACTGACTGGTTTGCCCTGACACTGCAAAATTCCAGCTCCAAATGTTAATGCAGGAAAAAAAAAAAAAAAAAAGGCATCTGATGTGTCACTCCTTGAACAAAGTGTTGGCTCCATCAGCAGCACAGCTGAATCATTCCCTGCCTTTAAAGGCAAAGGCAGACAAGGAATGGGTGACTGGGAGACTTGGATTTTTCTTTCGTCACTTTCAAGTAAGAAAATACAGAAGAATTCTATTGCCCACTGCTTCACATGGACACATTGTGCCTATGAATATACAAGAAATCATTTATTCAGCACAAAAAGGAAAATAAATAGTCACAGGACTTCCTAATAAATTTGTTGTTACTTCCCAGCAGCTCAGCAGCAGGTGCAAAGCATTGCTACATAACACTGACGCAGATAAACGCTGGCAGACTCCCAGTTCATAAATTATCTGAATTAGTCTGGACAGTTTTCGCACATCTGGAGCATTTAGAATTTACCCTGGAAGTTACACTTCCAGATCGTGTTAGTGTGTTTATTAGGTATACCCAACATGCCTCAACGAGAGTCAAGTACCACAGTGAATTTGAAAATGGAACAACGAAGGCCTACCCATTTAGAATAAGACAAAGTGAATTTTATATTCATTGTAAGCACGGCATCACTACTTTAAGTTATTGTAATGCTTATCAATAAATAAAATTAGATATGTTGAAATAGCTTTAGAATAAGGAGGCCGATAGTGTCCCCTGGATATTTGCCCTTTAAAATAAGGCTCCTACCACTGACAGTGGCAGATGGAAGAAGCAGCAGCTCTTTGAACTTGATGCTTTCGTTTGTCTGTTCTTACTTGCCAACTGCTCTTATCTACCCTGTGGCATCACGCACAGACCTGTCTTTCCTCATACGTGTTACAAAGACACATCAGCCCACAACTACCCAACCCTTAATTAACAGTGACTTCACACCACATTTGAAAATAGCCTTAAAAAAAAAAAAAAAAAAAAGATAAAACTGAGGCAGTGTCCTCCTGATATCAATGGGAGCTCAGTGCTCCAGTGGCTCCTTTCCCTTTTCGGCCCCTTATACCCTGAAAGGAAAGCATTTCCCACAGTGACCGCAGCTGACACAGGGACTTCAGCTACCACAGTTTTCCATGAGGGTGCACTGGCCACAGCCTGGGAATTTCAAGGAACAGGTTAAAACAATATGGAATTACTCATAGGAATACAGGAACGTTAACTGTGTAAGATAAAATGCCAGAGGATTCTCTAGGTCTACACAGGAAGAAAACTGGGACTGGTAGTTGGAAGGGAATAAGAAGAAGGTATAAATATTGGTAGAATTGAGAATATCTTAATTTCACAAAGTTTGCAGTTTTCCTAAGCTATCACTATTATCTCTACTGTTATTATTTCACTTCTTTCATCATTACTACAGCGTCTGACATACGATAGACACCATGACCCTCAGAGACTTTTCTAGCCCATTCCCACCTTTCTTTTCCCCACCCCCACCAAAACAGGATAATTTTGAGGATAGTGACTACATTCTGTTGTGTTTTCCCTACTTGCTTCCTAGGCCCTTAAGTGTTAGGGTATATCAAAAATAAATTGCAGTTAACAATCAGACAAATTATGGAAACACAATCTTGTATTTATTACTCTAATTATATTGTGTTAATGACTTAAGTGGCCATTAGAATTAAACATTTTCCTACTCATGGGAGAAAACGGCTGATATTAGTCAGACTACAAGAGGATGATGTCATAAAATGTTTTAAATGATCATCCTTAACTTTGAATTAGCTTTGTTCTTCACTGTGATCACACTGCTCTAGATGTTTCTGCATGCCCTTGTTTTAATATTTACCTATCGCACGAGCGCATATTCTAATTGCTTTGCCAGTTTAATACATACTATATTGTTCAGTGCACTAGGTTGTTAGATCATCTGTGTTTTCCTCCATTTCAATTATTTTGCAAACATCACATAATCAGTTTCTTGTCCTGAGATCAAAGACACATTTCATCTTGGACGAATTATCCAAAACAACATAACACAAGAAGGAGAAGCAGACTCCAAGAGCTGCAAATGCTGTTTGTCATGAAGCTTACACTCACCAGCACATTATTTTGTTTAGCTTTTCTGGAGTAAATTTCTTGCAAAAGCTAATGAATGTGTTTGCCACTATTCATATAAAACAACCGACATTATTTGCCAAGACAAATTAATGTTGATCTCTCCTGCAGGACTAAAGAGGGAGCTATTGACTAAGAATGGCTTGAATATGTCAGCAAGGATAAAGTTATTCTCAGAAACCTTTTTTATCTGTTAACACAGTCTGTGATATTATTGATATGCAATGAAATACTTAATGATCCTGTGGTTCTACTAGATCTAGGATTGGCATTCATTAAGTTGAATGCCTTACCTTATTTGTAAAGATCGTTGGTAAAGCCATGTTCAAACTGGTCAAAATATAATTTTATTTCCTAATTGGTTTAAGATATTTCATCCTGTTCAGCACAGATAATGGTGAATGTAATTTGTGCAAATCTCTAAGTAAAAGTGCTTCCCAAACTTTAAGGTATATTTAACACACATTGAGAAAACAATACTCTTCTTAGCATTTACTAAGCAACCAAAAATCCTAAAACAGTTGTTTGTTGCACTTCAGACTTGTACAGGTTTTGATATGCAGTGGGAAGATCTGGTCCTTGCTGTTTTAGTGATTCATCAGCATCTGTAGCATCCGTGAAGTGTTTTCATTACGGCTCATCATCAGGTGAGGGTTATTTGAGAGGTAATTCTACATGCTGCAGAGTGGTGAGGTGCAGTAACAGCAAAGAGCAAGCAGCTATGGAACTGCTGGTATCGCTGCACAGGGTTGCACTCAAGACAGTTTTCCTTCCTCTTCTCCTAAATGCCGTATTCCAGGCAAAACTAACTCATTTCATATGCCAGTTTAATAGATGATCTTCCTACCAGGATTGCTGTCATACCTTATCATTGACATCCATAACACTTACCAGGCATTTTCTCTTGTTTTTAATTGCTCATATGAATTGTGGGGTTTGTTCCTTCTCCTGTTTGAGAAATATGTTGTAAAACAAGTAAAGATTGTGCATGTATTGTGTACAAGCACTAGGTATAGTTTGGGTCAATACCTTCGTAGGAGAAAGCGACTATCTTTGGGCTCTGATTAAAGTGTAAGAAATGATCTCACACGTCATCCAATTTACCGGTTTTATTGTAACGTTTTCCCTTAATGTGGGTTCCTCCTGCTGAACACCTGAGATTAAGTATGTCCCTTTTCTCCACCGTAGACCTCCATTAGGGATTCAGACTTGCTGCATGCGTGGTCCATTAGCAGCACGTTCTCAGAACCCAGGAGAGAGCAGAGACAGAGGGTGAGCTGACTAATATTGAGTGGTTGTGGCAGCAAAGGACAAGGAGGGTGGGACTGGGCCAGGAGCACCCTTCACTGCAACTAGGAATGGTATGGAAAACACATCTGGGTGGCACCGCCCTGGGAGATAAAGCAAGAGCAGAGCAAGAAAGCTTACCAGTCTTTAAAAAAACAGTTCAGGAAACCTTTGTGCGTTTAATAATTTGCTTTAAGCTACAGCAGTCATTCGAAAGGGGAGTGCACAGGGAATGCAGGTGATTTACAGGGGCATAATTTTGCGACTGTTAATGACAAAGCGTTTCTTATCGTTTACAGAAATACGTGTGAAAACTGAAAAATATTACAGCGGTTTCCCCCACACCCCCAAAAGGGACTTCTCTGTAGCTGGCTGGGTTATACATTTTAATAAAAAATGTTGGAAGCCAATTAATTTCTGTTTACAGTGATTCAGCTAAGGTTATTTTGTTCATATCATATTAGATTTGTAAATGCCACATTTATCTAGGAAGGACTAGAAGAAAAATACCACAAAATTCACAGCTAAGTGTATGACTGTTGGTACAATCACCCTTTCCTGGAAAAACACTGTTACTGGTGGTTTAAGACATGAAGGACTCCAGAAGTATTGTTTGACCACCAGAGGGAGTTCATATTGTTCCACTAACATATCGACACTACTGAGAGTGATTTGGGAAAGCTAATTAAATTGAAAAACTAATTACAAATATAAATACTTAAAAAAAATAAATCAAAGAGTGAAGAGTTCCTCCCTCCTTATATCAGGAAATTACATTTCAGAAGAGAAAATAGGAAAATCAGATAAAACAATTACACTTTCAATTCTGAAGCTGTGACTATGAAGTTCCCTACCAATTTATGGGAGCGTTTCTTCGTGTATAAAACATGTAGTTATCAGAAATTTATTGCAAGTTTACATTGTGGTCCGCTCCTATCTGCTGCTTATCATTCCAGGCTGTTATCTTTAGCTGTGTGTGCCGGTATAAACATCCTGGTTTCAACAGAACTTACATTTTCCTTTTCTAAGCTTCTGGCTTTATCCTCGGGGGTTGGCCCCTGACAGCCTTTAATGTACTTTATTTATGTAGGAGTCCCAGCGGATTCAAAGGCGTACTCTTTGAACACAGAGTTCATGTATTTCACATGACTGAAGACCAAACATTGGAGGGCGGAAGCAGGGGACATGAAAAAGCAGATAGCTGTGTGAGGAGCATTGGGTAGGAGTTAATTCCTACTTTTCTTACAGCAACAGCAAAATCTATTCTCCTTCGGCGGGTGCAGGAGTGGTGTGTTACCACGTCTTTAAGAGAGAGGACACAGAAGAATATAGGAACAGAGTTGTGTTAGAAAATAAATTATGCCTTAAAGAGTAAGTAACCCAGATGATCCAAAACCAATTAAAATCTTCATACCACAGTACACTATCATGTATTATGTATATGCCGTATACTTAACTGGAAAGCTATTTCAGAAGTGGTTTTAAAAGTTTAAGAAATATCGTCAGCATGAACAACTCCATACACAGAGCTTTATGTGTGTATTAATAAAAGATAATTCCTTTATACACAGAAAGATCAAGCCTTCTGAAAAATTATATTAAAGAAACTAGAACTAAGATATGGGAATTTCCTGAAGTATCTCAAGGGGAGAAGTTTTCTGATTTAATATCTCTTCTCTCCCTCTCTCTTTTTTTTTTTTTAAAGAAGTTTCATGTCTGTTTTTGAGCTCCCTCTCCAAGTGTTAACAATCTTTAGGATACCAAGTAAATATTCACAAACCCCTAAACCACCAGTAAGAAAATAATTTCATTTCCTAACACTTTTTGTAGTCTGTAATTCAGTGTTAGAGTGGAAAATAATTATGGAAAATAAAGAAATAACTCGTTTGTTATACTGAGAAGATAGATTAATTTCTACAGTCACGAAAGGTAGAACAGGAGTACTATGATTCAGGATGGAATTTAAGATGTTATCTACAGTTTCTCTATTCCCCAAAAAACTAATCCTAAGCAAAGACAACTAACAATATTTTTTCTTTGACTAAGTAGACTCATGATACCTTTTTAAGTATAGGTCCACACGACCGTTTCTTTTAAATCCAATGATTTTATTTTGCAATGATTATCTATTTCAATAACCACTTTCATACAGAATCAAACAAAAGTTGTGATGAATTTCTTAATGTTTATTTACTCTGTTTCACCTGTTTCCTGGCATGCACTGTAGGAATGTTTTCCTTTATCATTACAGTTTTAGGTTGGGGAGTTTCCTGTTTGGTTTTAGATTGCGATCATTTCACAGACCATCTCTGAGATCTGGTCAACCCTCAGCTCTGCAAATATTGACACAGACTGTCTTTTCTCAGTAGAAATGGCAGTGGAAAGCATGAAATCCTTATGAAGCCATTCTCAAGCCTTCACAAGAAAATATTCTATGTCCTGAGTTTAACCTATTCTACTCTACAAGTAAATGTGTTTTTTTTAAAAAAAAAAACAACCAAAACTATAGTACAATTCCTATCCTTGCTCTTGTCCCCGCAGCCTCACTAGCACAGTCACCGTGGTGCAGAATAACTCATGGTCTCAGTCACTGCCTCTTATGGACTCATGACCCAGAGGGTTCCTCCATGCTTTTTATTTCTCCCTTCTAGCCGCATAAGTCATGAATGTTAGACCTGGAATGTAACTCACAATCACAACACTGTCAGTGCTCAGAGTTGGGGGCTGTACAATTTCAAATTTTCTGTTTGACAAGGAAAGAAGGAAATACTGTAAGCCTTGAAAAATAACTCTTAGAGCTGGCTGAAGCTTTCCAGAGATTTGAAATAGCAGAGATGGCTGAGTCAGTGTGTGAACTGTCAGCACTTCGGATGCCACTCCAAACTCAGAGAAGACGTCCATAACACATCAGAATATTACTTATCTCTAGCTACATATATATCCTGTAATGTTCTTACATGCCTATATTAAATATTGATGTGCACTTGTCAGTTTACTGAAAATATAGGTTCCCTTAGTCCCAACATCTATGTTCTTATCAGAAACCTTAAGAACAAGTTTTGGTAAGGAATTTCTAACAAATTATTAGTTTCAGCCCTAAATGGCTTATGGCTTTCTAATAGTAGCCTTTCAAACCATAGTCAAAATACATTTTGCTAAACTATCAAAACAGACTAGGAAAGAATTTGCATAGGAATAGGTCAAAGTCATGCCTCATTGTTTGAGACCTGAATCATAGTTGTGACAATGGGATGGTAACATACTGCTGCTGTATTTCATGACACCGATGCCAACCACGTGGGAAAAGAAAATAAATCAATGTGAGCAATGACTCATTTCTGAATTGCCAGTTTGATTCAGAAATCACTGATGAGTTCTTCTACAAGATATTATGAACCATTAGTAAGAATGTTTCTGACAGGTTTACCAGGCTTCAAGAAAGCTTGTATCACCTGGTATCACTCCTCTGTGAAAAGCTCGCCACTTTTTCATTTCCCCCCGGTATTCCAAGACTATTTGAATTACTCCTCCTTCTGCATTCATTATGCCTCTTTCCATTGCCAACGTATTCTGAAGGCATTAAAGCCGACTCTAAGGAGCAGAAGGGAGGCTAGCTTTGCACTGCTACAGAACCCAGCGTTTGGATCAGGCTGATCTCAGAGGGTCAGCCTAAAGCCTCAAGTATCGTTCATCCCTGCAGGCCACTAACACACAGGTCTATGTGCAGAAGAGAATGCGGTGAATTAATAAATAGCAGCTTTAATCATGCAGTCACATGGGAAGCATGTCAAGGTATTGCTTTTTACGATGTTTTAATGAGATGGAATTTAAAGTGGAACAGTGCATAGGTGTGAAAATATTCGTGCCAGGAGCATTTCAGTGAACTGTAGCTAATTACAGATTACAATAGATAGATACATGTGAATGAGCTGCTGAGCTGAACGTTGCCTTGGCGGCTTTTCCTGTTTCCATTGAAAGCTTGGTCACTCCTCTGATAGAGAATAACCTGCAGATTAGAAGTACAAATCAGGAAGACGTGAAGAACACACACCTGCATGGACCACACTTCTGTTGGTTGGCATCCACTGGACCCTTCCACACGGCAATAAAAGCTCCAGAAAGATCTCTCGATCATTCTGTGTCTGCACAGCACGCTAATGAACACAGGCAAGAAAACTGCCCTGCTGTAACTGCACTTAGCTATCAACATTGGTGCTAACATTTGTGCACCCTAGGAAGAAACAACGCTCTCAGGACAAGTTTTTCCTCAGCTACAATGATAAAAAGATCTAACGTAAATATTTAAGCTATAAAATATCAAAATCATTTTCATATTATGAAATATTAATAATACATTAATTTAAGCAGTTAATATATGTAGGAATTAACGCAGTGAATTTTCCACATGCTAAAACTGCCATAAGATTTGATCATGGCCAGGAAGAGGAATACAAGGAAGGACATACAGAACAACCACAGCTTTGTATCCACTGATGAGATATTCTGCCTGAAGGGAGCTCCTCTTATAGAGATGATGACCTGTTGCTGCATCTGGGAGGTCCCAGACAATTCTTGGAGCAAGCTAGTTTATCATCCTTCGTACTCTGGAAGACACAGTTCTTTTCTCAGCACCACAAGGAGAAGTGCCCAGTGGTACGAATACAAGATTTTATGAGTCTGCTGAATCAGGAACTGTCTCAAAGACATCACGTGAGTGTCTGTGCTACCCAAAGGAGAGCCCATGCATTATTCCTCTGGGCTCTACATTAACATCTGCTAGAATGTAGTTCCACACTTCCATGTTCTATAGGGGCCGTATAGCACGGCCCCAGAAGCCTGTATGCAAACACAGACCCTCTGTACTGTTACATGTATTCTGTCATGGGAGTCCTTTACAAAATTTTAATTCACCAAGATGAAAACTGGCAAAAATAACTGATGAATTGCCTGTTTCCTAAATACAAAGACTGCTGAAATATCTTGCGATACAAATGGAGACATCTGGCCATCAGATGTTCCTATTTAAATTTTTGCTGATAAATATGTGTTAAGTGAGCGGCTGTTACCAGCTGTTGTTTTTTTAGCATTGTTGGACAAATTTTCTGTAAGCAGGTGATAGAGTATCATCTCAAGACTCAAACTGGGAATTTATTTTTTTCGGGGAATTACTATTTTAGCAAAAAGGCATTTCCAGCTAAATTGCTTATTTATGGGTTGAGTTTTCTAAGTAGTGTCTCACCCAAGAAACAGAAAACATAGGGAGAAAACATTTCTTCATTTTGGCTATAATGAATAATTTCAGCTTATTTTTGAAGTGTTGTTAGATGTGAAGATTTTATATATTAAACCAAAAATGAATACATAGGGCTACCTTTTTGTTTAATCCAATATGAAATTTTCTTGTTAAAATTTCTAGTATTCTTAGGAGAAGGAACAGAGCTGATAGGCATTTTGGAGGGAGAAGGGAGGCCAAAATTGCTCGATGATCCATTCAGAGCAGGATAATATTCAAGCACCCTTTGGATACAGAACATCACATCATCAATAAATAGATTATGCCTGCTCCCCACAGAAGGAACCATTTGGCTAAAAACGCAGCCACACAGCCATCAAGATCCTTAATTACTATTTCGAGAAGTTTATTGTGGTTGGCTAGATTTAGCAAAAAGTTTTCAATCAAGCACAGAAGGACTGTGAAAAAAATCATCTAGGGAGAGCCCTACACGCCAAGTTCCAACCCAAAGTAGATTTTTATAGCTAAATAGATCTAACTTACAAATAAATCTATTAAAGACAGAATTTATATTGGAAACTGTGTCAAGCCCATCAACTATAACTGAGCTAGTGGTCACAGCTGTCATAAGGTGGGGGCATTAACTTAAAAAGAGGATATTGCCTCAAATCTAAAGCGTGATGAATGGTGTCTCTGTAACACAGCATCTCCTTACGATGCCAGCACTGGGCATAATGCAGCTGCTGGTAAATGCATTTATATTGTTTTTTCTTGCTATAAGATACAATTTCAACTAATCAAAGGTAATAAAATAATGATAGTGCTATTCCACTACACAGCATGACAGCTGCACTTAATGCTCCCATATAAAACACTGTATCTCAGTATTGGCCTCTCCTTCAACACAAGAGTGTAGTTATCACAGCCTGCATAACTGACAACAAGCAGAAGGTTAGCTGAAGCACCCAAATCCACCATGAATTCATGCAAATTCATACATTTATATGTCTCTTTCTTCTTCCTGTCGCATATTCACTCCTTTAGATTCCCTAACCCTGACTTTCAATATGCTACACTACAATTAAACAACGTTAAGCATTAGTCCTCCTTCACACTGACCATTTCCCTAACTCTAGAGAAACTATGGGATCCAGAAAAAGTCTAGAACTTGGGATCAGTCTAAAATTCAAGACTCTTTCAACACTCAAACCTTAATCCAACGTGGTCCTTATATCCCAGGGACCAAGTCCTTCAGTAAAAAATGAATATACTTGTATTGCCTTGTTTGTTCCCAGGCATGCCAGAGTCATTCAAGCACACTTGCACAACCATGAGCTCATGCCCAGGCTCTCTGCAGGAGGGACACCTCTTGTTCCCTCTACAAGCAAGTCACATCCTCCAAGATCCATCCTGGGCAAACAGCACCAACCCAGGCAGTGCCAAGCTGGGCCCCTGCACCTGCGATGTAATGGAACTGCTGAATCCTGTATGCTGATGGACGTTCAACATGGAGGCTGGGAACTGAACCAGATACCAGCAGCCTCCAATGCAATTTCCTTATTATTGTTAGGAAAAGAACACAAAAATAATTACATTGCCTCACTGGCAGCACCTGAAACAGAGAAGGAGCCTGGTGCAAGTGGAAGGAGCCAGACCACCACTCAGGGCAGTAGCTGTGAGGAGTACTGGCAACTTCCAGGCTGACTTGGGCCTTGCTTCTCTTCCTTGGCTGCCAACAAAAACTATGTAGGCTAACCTCATTATTTAAATGCTGCAGACATCCTCAAACCGCTGGTCAATAACTTCTCAAACCCATAAAGATACCCATGATTTTATTTGTAGATGTGTGCAAAACAGCTCAAATACCAACATGACCTACAGATCGCTTTGTACCCTGACCCCAGCTCAAACTAAAGCTCAGGACGTGCAGAGCTATTAAAGAGGAAACTATTCAACTCTAAGTAGTCTGTGTAAATGGAAATACTTGCTAGGTCAGACAGATGCAATTATCCTAGGCTAGCCAGCTGATAGAGCAGCCAGTGCTGCATTTCAGTCCCACCCAGCTTAGCTCCTCTACAGATTTTTGGAAATCATTCCTTTAGCCTTATATCTCTTTCCATGTAGGGCTAGGTCACAGAATCACAGAATGTGAGCCTGAGGACTGCTGTTATTGACAGAGAATACAGACCTAAACTCTTGCCTCAGCTGACAATTTTTCAACTCTACAATTCAAACAGATTTTGAGATTACTCTTTGATATAACTGCCCCTTAGCAGAAAAAGCATATGCAGGACTACGAAGATCCATGTTTCCCTTCTGGGTAGGCCTGAAAAACAGTTTAAATTTAGCTAGAAAATATCCGTGTTGTTATCTATCCTCATTAAGTTGTGTTTGAACAGTTCTTACTCAACTATTTATAAAGATTTTTTTACGTTAATACGTATATATTTCCTTTCATCCATTTAAGAATGTGATAAACAAGCTATGCTTCTCATTGATGAAGAACTGAACATTGGTTTGAAACATTAATTGTTGAAATTCATAAATCACTCTTAGCATAACTCATTCTCCCCTTCCAACCCCTTACCCCCACCTCCACTGTCAGTCAGAAAGCAGCAACCAGCCAGCAGTGCACTAAGTGACACTTTGTGCTCAGTCATGCATTGGTCCAACGGAGTTTCAAGAACTGACTCTTGTTAAGTCAAAATAGCTTCTCTCGGTAAGATCTACCAAGACATTAAACATGCAGATCAGTGTTCCCATTTAACATACCTATTAATTCCTTATTAAATAACTGACAATTTGAACAGTAATATGTTTTCAAAGTATGTAATATCATTTCCCAATTCTATCGGATGTTTAGAAGAATAATGCTTCCTTGTGTTTATGTTCACATATAAAGGGACACAGAAACAAGACAAGGAACCTCACCAAAACAGTCACATCAGCGATACCATTGGGGTTCTTTTCACATTGAGCAGACTATTAACTTTGAGACTAGCCCCCAGAGCAAGTCTATCTAACACAGTCTATACACCACGTTACCAAGAATACTACCAGGATCCACATCACCTTTCCAATCCAGGTCCTCTGCCCAGACCAGTCAGACACACAATGGCTCCAGCAGACCTCCTTCTCCTTTCCTTCACGCACCTAGTTAGCTCCTCGGTTGAAATTTCCATGGCATAAAGCCTGAGAATAACATCAACATACCCACAGACAGCAAAGCCATTCTCTAACCCTACACCAGGACAAATTTGATTAGGAAAATCTTAAACTAAGTCACAAGTGTCACTAACCTGTGCTTTTGGTTTCATGATCTCTTGGTGTTTACATCAGACAAAGGAACATTTTCCTGGTTCCTGAAATTTGATACAGTTCAGACAATATGAAATGTGTTCAGCTTCTACTGACCTTCTACTTAAAATAAGCAATACACTTACAGAGAACACAATTAAAGCCAACTAATGTTCTTGGTTCACTTTCGATATGCCAGGTAGCAGTATACTGCTGCTATAGAGAGATCTTGCTGTTCATAACCTCTGACACAGAACTAATCTTTTTCACCCCCAGATGAAGCCACAGCTTGGCTGGGAGCAAAAAAAATGCCCAGAAAACCATTTTCATATAAAACAGATCTAAACCAAAACAGCTACAGCTGATCCGGACAAAATCCTTTAGAGTTCTTTACATGTGCACACAACAGCTTTTAAATACTTTCAGCATGTACTTTGATGGAAAAGCTTTCAGAGTCATTTCTAAAGCAGATTTGGAATCATGTCAGCAGTCAAGACTGAATTACAATAAACCTGTCATTTGCAGACTGAACAACAAAAAATGACATATTTGGCCTCTTAGTGTATCTTTTTCTACCC
Source organism: Leptosomus discolor (assembly GCF_034619465.1). Lineage (NCBI taxonomy): Eukaryota > Metazoa > Chordata > Aves > Leptosomiformes > Leptosomidae > Leptosomus > Leptosomus discolor. Next base: position 4,005,416 of record NC_141399.1, read on the forward strand.
TGACTTCTTCCCCAATCCACTCATGAGTCCAATAGAGGGAAGAAGTAACTTATTTCGCATTAACACAAAGCAGACTGGCTCGATCTGTGCCGCTTCGCGAAGTCTATCTCAAAGTTGTGCGTTGTCACAGGTCCTCACAGAGCAGGTTTTCTGACACACTACGCTTCTCCCACAACACAGGCATAACGTCAAGCTCCCAGTTATTAAGAAAAGGAACTTAAACGCCTCTTGCTCTTTTTTCTGCCCCTATCCCTCCCCCTCGACAAAGATACCAGAGAGAATGCTAGTTAAGCTGACAAACAGATTGATCCTTCTTAGCCAAACACTTACACGGTATTTTAAGGACAATATGGGTCAGGTAACTTACACACCTCCTCCACCATTCATCCAGGCCGACCACACGCACCGTACCTGCATGAACTGCTTTGTCACTTGTTGTTAAGGTTATAAAGTCCATCAGCTCCAATCAGAACTATATGGAGTATGTCAGAGCCATGAAGTGGAATAGGAACCCAGGCTCACAGGCTAAAGATCTCCTGAAGTACCACAGAGAACTTCCGTATCAATTTTTAAGGAAATCGCAGATATGCCATGCCCTTTTCTCAATAAACCTTTATAACACTTATTGTATAACTGAAGAAACACATGAAATTGCAAGAATTTCAGTATTACCTGTAATTTTACTTATGGGAATTCTCAACTTTTAACGTTTTTTAAGGATGTAAGGGTATGCTTTAAATATTAAATATATTTAAATATTAAATATATTATAAATATTAACCCCACCATCTGAGTTCAAATGACCAAAAAAGAAAAAAGAACAGCCACCTACAACAAGGAGGGGGCAAACCTGCCAGTTTGATGAACTTGATAACTACACAGATTTAACAGGTAGCAGAGAAAAAGGTGCTAATAGGCCTTGAAAAAAAAAAAAAAAGCTACAATTAATGTGTTCCCATGTCTGCAGATATCATACAAGGTGTGACACCAGTGAGAATATAAAATAAGGATCAGTACTATAAAGAAACCAAATTAATGTATCACATCATCCTAATAGCAACAGATTCAGTAACAGCCAGTGAATAGACTGACAAGATCAGTTTAATTTATTGTAAATTAAAGTTTAAACGTGATTCAGGCTCTATGTATTTTGCATGATACTTGCAGAACTAGAATAAAGAAAAGTACTCAGCAAGACCAATTAAAAAACAAATTCCCACACAGAGTATACATCACTTTTTTTTTTTTAACAGCATTTTCTGTAAAGTTTTCTTAAAGAAAGAAAATACATATATATTTTTTATATATATATATGTTTATATATATATATATATTATATATAAATACATAAAAATACCTATAAGACAAAACCCCAAAACCATACCACCACCCAAATCAGCATATGTACAGCTGAGACACTATTTCTCTTGTCTACCCCACCATTTATTCTGGCCAAGCCACTAAATGCCCTTAAGCGGTTCCTGCACTGCTCCTTTGGCAGGACTTTAACTACAACAGCATCCCTAACCTAACTCCCTTCTAGACAGTGAAGCAATGAGTATTTGTGAATCACACGTACCCCCTGGTGTAAGACACTCTTGAAAATGCTCATCACTTCTATTGCTAGAGAAGTTGCTGTTGTTGTACAAGCAGGAGGTTCTCTGGAGATTTTATCTGCTTTATATCAGGGCCCTGAGGGCACTAATAGGGCTTAATTGCCCTGACCAGGCTCACCCGAGAGCTCTGCCATCCCAGTTCAGCTCCAGTCTAGGTCCTCAGCCTTGGCCTGAACTACACCATAGGAGCACCCACCTGTGCCTGGCCACAGGCTTTCTTGATCCAGAGCCCAACCCAGCGCTTTGATACCCCAACTTGGCCTTCCTTTTGTCACCATAGACCCGCCTGGTGACTGTGTCTGACCCTGGTTATCATCGCTGGTCCTGACCCTGACTCAAATTCCTTCTGATCTGCCTCATCGCTATGGACCCACTGGAGGATCAGGACTTTTGATTGCCCCCCACTGCTGCCCCGGGGCTGCTCTGCATGAGTGCCGCGGGGCTGGGCCCTGCCCTGCCTGCCATGGCACCGGGTGGGCTCCGCCTGCGCTTAAGGAGCAGCCAGCCCTCCCTGCTCCCTGAGACCGCAGCTATAAATTTTCATTTGCTTTCAAGCTACCAGAAATAAGAACAAACACAAACCTTGGAAGGGCTGTACAAAAAATACATGTCTAGATGCACATCTCCTTTTCAACCCCTCTACCTGCTGTGGCAGTGTAATATATGGCTCTCACTGACTTCTTCGCTGTATCACCATGTACAAGTAAACGAATTCTCTGCTAGTCTTATGTCAATGTTTCCTAATGAGAGCTCTGTTTGAGTTTCCCTTTTCAAGTATGTGCAGAATAATGGATAGACCACAGTGAAATATGTCCCTCGTGATCTTTGATGGAAATCATAAACTCTGACTACATTGCTCCAATGATTTACAGCGCTTCCAAAATGCAAAGTAGAATTCATTCTGTGCAAGACTGCTGCAGCTCTCATTTGGGTTTTTTTTTCCCTTTAAAATGCAATATATAGATTCATACACATTTTATACAAATGAAATTTATATATAAGCATTTCACCTAGCCATGTAATTATGTGAAAGGCAATGTTAGTAATTTATCTATGGCAGTCATACTAGCTTAACGAAAGCTCTATTCCCTTAAGTAGGAGAATTAATAATTTTGGATCTGAAGAGCGCTGATTTAAGTCTTTAAAAGGATTTATTTCTTATAACATAATGAAAGTCTGTTCATCTAAACCAATCATGGACAAAAGCTAAGCTTCATGAATAATGTTTGTATTTTTTGACAAACGTCTAAGGAACATACATAAATTAGTTTTCCCAGGCTACTGAGTAGGAACATGATCTGCTATCTAGCAGTCACAGAAAACTACTGTAGGAAGTGTCACATTATTCCGACTGGACACTCAAGAACAACAAATAGTCAAGAGAGCCACTGGCAACTGAAAGCCTAGAAGTTTTTCAATATTTTCGGCCTACCCAAACTTCCCAAGTTTACATTTCATATAAAAATTAGGTCGGTGGCAGACCTTGTTATGCAATTAATCTCACAAAACAACTAGACAGGTGTATGCATCAGGTATTAGCATACCACTAAAAATCAAGCCCATATAATGTGTTCTTATGTTTACATATACTTGCTCTACCAAGCACACCCCATGGAATTTACAGTCAGATGAGGACACTTCTCATCCCTAAATATTTTTTTCTGTAATTTCACAGAAGGTTCAAGAGGAAGGGAGTTGAAGAATCAAGAGGGGCAGGTGGAGAAGGCAAAAAGCGTATAAGGAAGCTGAAGTGGAAGACATGAGCCAACTGAATAAAACATTTGAATGCACTTCATCCAACTCTCGGGAAATCAAGGATAGTTTTCTGATTTTGGTAGGCTGTGAGCAGGCTCTTACTCACCAAAAACTAATGTGCAGGTGTCATCAGAACAGATACTTTTGTTGACATTTTAGTAGCAAAAAGACAAATAGAAATTATTGGGATGTATTGGCCGTCCACAAGAACAGGTCTTAAACAGGATCTGAATCAGAAATATTGATACTGAGAAACACGTTTACATGAATACGTATAACATTAACAAATTGCTTTTCAGACTTAAACAATATTCAGGCAATGATAAAGCCCAAGTACAGGACAAAATGGGCATGCACGTGATGTCGTGCTTGACTTCTAAATACAGCGTTTTACACAGGTACACAGCGTGAAGTCACACTTTACACAGTGACTCTAACTCTGTATGCTGTACCCAGACCTGGCTCTGTGTGTGTAAACATGTACTTATGCAAGAAAAAAAAAACGAGTATGAAAGTAATGGAAATTAAATAAAACAAATGAAATAAAATTGTATTCTTAGCTTCTTCACTCTCAGTTTGTTACTGCATTTGATGAAGTGTCTCTGTATTTATTCACCTGAAGCCAAATAATCGCAGTTTGAGACATTCAGTGTTTTAGATGTTTTGCAGTGCTATACATATACATGCAGAGAAGATGAATCTCACTTAATTGCAACCCTTTTTCAACAATTAAAGTGAAAGTTTGGATAGGTATATTTTATTCTAAGCATTCTTGGAAGCCCACATCAAACATACATCCAATGTCGTCAGTAGGATAGAAACCATCAAGAAACACATTTGTATTCTAACATACAAATACAACTTCAAAAACATCCTTCGTCCTCAAAGGTGTTTATTAAATGTAGAAAAGAGAGCTCAATGGGTTATCCTTTACTCCAAAACAATCTTTCTCCCTATGCAAACACTTCTAAAGAAATCTTCCCAGCAGTTCATCACATCCCCTCACTAGTTACACTCTACTCTGCTCCTACAACTATACAGATCTAAACACAATGTTTTCTTGAAAGCCGTAGCTGTCAAAGACTGCAGAGAAACACCCTTATTTTTGCTTCCTTTCTGACAATGTATATCCCATTTCGAAGTTTATGACTGCCAATGTTTGCCAGCCTCTTTTTTTCTTGACAATACATCATATGGTACTTTGTCTTCGTGCATGGATCACCCAGTGACCTGCTTGTGCTGTGGTAATTTATACTGGCCATGCAAATTAAGAAGAATTAAGGTGTATAAAATAGAGATTTCTGCTTTAAATTGAGCATGTCTGTTCTTAGGATCAGTCCTAGATCATTGCTTGCTCTACTTTTTATTTCTTTTTATTAATAAAATAAACATTTTCTGTGTTCATAGTAATTTACACACAGCTCCCCAAAAATGATGTGCTAGAACTTTTAAAATATTAAACACTGCAAATATTCAGAACAGATTTTGTCTTACGTAGGGTATATTTGACTGTGTAACAGCAGAATGTGATATGAAGTGACTTATGACTGAGATACAGTTCCTTTATTTGTATTTCTTCTTGGCTTTCTCCAAAAGAAACAAACCATTTATGACTATTAACAAAGGGTGGATAATACAGTCAATCAGACTGAGCCTTCAGGCTTCTTAAAACTGTTTAGTTTTACAGTTGGAATTCAGACAGCTGCTTCTGTTGATCTGTGGAGAAACCATAGAAGCTGAAAAAAAAGAGACTCAGCACTGAAAAGGAGATCCCATTTTGGTTATCATTCCCTAGATTAATTTGACTTGTGGCATTTCTGTCTCTTCCACACTTTATAGATTTATGAAATCTTGTTTCTTATGGCAACCACAGCTGATGACTGTTGAATCATTATTCACATTTCAGTGGAATCCGATGGGGCTTTTCAGCTTATTTTTAAATGGACTATAATTTACTTGATTTTATGCAGAACAATGGTTCAGACAGCGTGGGGTAAATTTTCAAGGTGGTGAGTAGGAGGACAGTGCAAGCACAAATCCTGTTATTTGTTAATAGGATTTGTCTGCATCCCTCTGTTTATTGCTTTGAAAATGCGTTGCTGTATCTCATTTACAGAGTAATCCTATTGGCAATACCATCAACTCCAAACAGACCCGGTCATGTGTATGGCTCCACATATGGCACCATGATGTAAAAGCTCCTGAGCAGGACATGACCTTGGGATTAAACTTCCAAGCAACGAACAGATTCCCTGATTCCCTCTTTGCCTAGATGACCCTACTCCTACTGCTCTTTACCACTGCATTTATCAGCATTAGTGGCAAAAAGGTGGCTAAAAGGTCTCCCTCTAGAGGATAGTTTTCTATTGCTGTTATTCTAACCATGTTCTTACTGGTCTGGGTATGTGTGAAAAACTGCTAAATGCTGCACTAATACAAACGTGTTTTCCACAATATATCATCTCAGTAAGTGCCAAAGAGAACATCTCATAATATACATGTAGAACATCCACAAAAAGAGCTTTTCTCCCACTAACTGCACTTTCACGAGCCACTACGTCTCAGTAAGTTCTCTTTTTTAACCCTTTACATCCCCCTCAGCAGGTCTTATAGATCCTGGACTGGAAGGAAATATTGCTGGTTTCCTGTTCCTGTGGACACAACCACTCCCCTCAAAGGCAGACAGATGATGGTTTAGCTGCCTTCTTGCATTCCTACCTCCCGAAAAAAGCAATTAGGCAAGTCTTTCGATGGAGGAGGGAAAGAGTTCACAAAGGTGATATTCATATAAATAGAGAAAATGGGGTGCAGAGGAGAAAAATACAAACAGAAAAGGAAAACTTAAAGAGTAACTTAAAAAAACCCCACCCTTAAAACAAACTGTCACCCTTGAAAATCTCATGACTTGACGCTAATTTTATAAGCAACATCAATATAAACTACTTCTGGATGAGATTAATTAATACACTACCATGAAACAAATGTCCCGGTAATATTTTGTAAAAATGACTGGTATTAGGTACCTGGAAGCTCTTTTATTTTTGTTATTGATTAGTTTTCGAACCATTTAGCAATGTAAGGAAAACAAGAAGAGACCTTTAATGTTTTCTGATGTAATCTTTACTCACTTGTCAGCTTGGCTAAACTCACTTTGCGACAGAAGCAATGAAAGTCACTGTTGCAAAGAATATAGCATACCCTGAGATTCAAGACTACCACCGACGTACCAATTTCCATCAAATAATTTGGGATATATTTCCATGAAAATGTTCATACACCTGCAAAGTAGAGTCTTACCCTGGAGGGTTCTACGTGTTAATGTGAAGGACCTGACATCTTGTCTACCAACAGCAATTACTTTTTTTTCGCTTCACAATATGATTTTATTTGTAACAAGAGCACTACCATCCTTAAATCAAGATGATAGTGAGGCTCTGGAAATAAGATGCCAGTGGTGTGGTCTGTGAGTGGGAATCATGCAGTAATACGTATTTTTGGCTAGCTCTGAATTCTTCAGATTCAGAGTAAAGGATCTTTCTCCTGTCTTTCCTGTCCTTTCATATAATTAAATACTACAGAACAAGAGCAAGTCCTTTGCTCCTCAAAAGTCATGGAAAAGGGTGACTTTATATTAAACTGAGATTCACAGATTTATATATTTTCTGATATTTTTCTCCTGCCCAGTGTGGCATTGTTCTTTTTTCTAATTAAAAAAAAAAAAACCAACAAACCTTTCACTGTTTAGTTCTGATTCTGTTCTCATCTTGCCTCATTTTTGAGAAGGGAAATCATGTCAGACCTTGGTGCCTTACTGCCAAAAAATAAAAAAATCATATTTAAATCAAGTTAATGACTCACTCTTCCCATTTTGTGCACTTTCTTCCATTACTCTTGGTCCATTGGTTCATCCATTTTTAAAAGGTTTAATTTCCTGTTGGATCATTGACTGAATTTGTAACAGGTTCTCTTTCCATTGTGAGCTTATGAGGCAAATAGCATTATGTTTGCAAGCACAGATGAGTGTGTTCACTAAAGGCAAGGGCTTTTTTCTATCGAAGTTGGGCTAGTAAATCACTTTCACATACAAGTAAAATGAAATAATTAGTACTTTGTGTGTTGAAGTTATATGAAAGCTTTTCATAATATCTCTCCTCCCTCCTGATATATACTGCCCCTGTGGTTCCACGGGATTTCCAATGGAGCTAGGTACACAGAAAGAAAGGCTACTTTCATATGTGAAGTGCTAGAAGTGTTTCTTTAGTCCTTTATAGCCCCTGCCTCATGCTACTCTTTAGTGACGAATTCAAGACTGCTACCGCAGTGTGAGCTGCGCCTTCAAGGGAAATCACTGCTAAATTGTCCTTTCAATCCTCTGTCGTCACATACCTTCCCTCTACTTCAGCTGAAGTCGAATAATGTATTTCAGAGACGATGTTATAGCTAAGTTTTTGTTTTTAAACAAAGACTAGAAATTTTAAATATTCTCGGGGACAAGGTCTGACCTTCAAGGCCACTGAAAGAAGAGTCATGAGACATTATTTTTAATGCCTATAGATAGCAGAATATCAAGTAACTCAGAAAGCAGTGTGCCAAGTGAAGAAAAGGCAATAAAGAATTGCTCTAGACCACAGATATATTCTGAATGATGATCCTTATTTATGGGAAATAAGGCCAGAACTTCTACTGAGGATGTGTAAACACTTACCAACTGCATCTTAAAAGCAAGTCTAAGCCTGAGGTGGGCTACCATTTTCTCTGCATGGACTGGAACAAGCTAAGCAGGGACTGTGTGTATAAACTACCTACAACACATCTTGCAAAGCTGGGTTGTGGAGCTGTTACCACAACAACATCTTCTACATGTTTTATAGTGGCACGCTCGGGACAATGAGTTAGTCATGACCTAAAGGACTTGTCTTACAAAGAGCCCAGGCAAATGATGGGACATCCTTTGCTAAAGGAGACAAGGGCTCCTAGTAGAAAAAGGACACTTCCATGGTAGTTTTTCCAGGTGCTGAATTTTGGAGAGGAAGCAATTGAGAGAAAGAGAGGTAGCCAGGATTTTAAATGCATATTACTGGTTCACTACTTTTTGAAGACCTTGGGAGCTACTGTCGGTCTAGTTTCACAAGAGCATTAAAAGAAAGCTCACAAGAGCCTTAAGGATCACACAGGCTTATACCCAGAAAAAGTCAGGGAAGTTAATCCAAGGTGATAGATCAAGTCAAAGTTATATGTTTATGTTTGTAGCAATATGGTAAATAATGTAAGCCTAAACTCAAATCATACATGAGACATATTTATCCATATATATAAACTAGGGTAACACAACACCAGTGTCTGTGGGTTTTATAAACATTAAAATGTCTAGATCATTCAGGCAGCTCACAGACTATACTTGACCAAGGTAACTCTGGAAAGCAGGAAATCCACATGACATGCGATCTGCAATATTTCAGATCATCATTTAATGCAAGAATATACCTACAAAAAGATTCATAAGATCTCTTTATTCTACCATAACCAGAAATACCATTTTGGTAATAACAGCTTTCACCACAGAACTGTAGCGTGTGTCAGACACTGTGCATTGAGCTTTGAGAAGAATGAGGAAAATGACATATGGATGCTTAATAACATCTCAGAGAAGTCACAGTCACAGTCAGCAGATTTACACTTTCACAAGAAGCTGTTCCCAGTGGGATCACCTCCTCCTGATGACTGAGAAAACACTTCAAGCTGTGACAAGGAGGAGGAAAATGAAGAAAAGTTTGCATCCTAGAGCTTTTAACATCAAAGTCCCTTGGACTTTTTGTCAGCATTTCTTTAGGCATAGAAAAGAGGCAACCCCATGCCTACAGAAATGTCAGGTTTACATAAGGAGCATAGAAGTGAATCCTCCTACCCATCACCAGTATCTTCGGGATAACCTCTGGAACCTGTGGATCTGCAGCTCATGAGTACTTGTCTTCTGCCAAAGCTCAGATATGCCTCCTATTTCACACAGCTCATACACTATTCAAGTAACCAGCAGCAGAAGGATGAAGATGCCAAGGCTGCTGAATATGCAGAACCCTTATCTGTGGCAGGAAGCAAGCCAGCTAAAACTTGCTGATGCTGACGTTAACGGGTTGACCTGAAAGCCATCTGCAGACCCCACCGATTCCGTAACACAGAGGGAATAACACTGTCATTTCTCACAGCCTGTCCTGAGCTCCCTTCTTGGTAGCCCAGTAAGTGTCCTCTGGCTCCAGCAATTTGCAGGTTTAGGATTTTTCAAAAGGAGATTGCGTGCTTCAGCAGCGTTCAGAGTATGCCAGGCACCGTTGCCAGCATCTAGTCCCCTGAGCAAAGGCCTTTGCCTCCTGCAGCAGAAGTAGCAATCAAAGGGGAAAGTCTGCATTGACAACCACCCTGATTTTAAGAACAAACTGAATCATATAAGATGACAATAATTATTTGTAATTCAGATACAAAAAACAAGAGGAAGAGGTAGGTTTTATTATTCGATCCCTTTATCATAGTAGGATTTCAAATAATGATACAGAGAGGCTGCATTTCTTCCCTCAATGGCTAGAATCGCAAGCATCAGAACTGCAAGCACTAAAGAAGATTCATATTTATGCATGTATTTGCATAACATTTTTCATACTCTTTTTCCTAACGGGATAGGGTCTCTTGGAATCTGAATTCTTTTTCGTGGAACTTGGGAAAGGAAAGGGAATTCATTATAAAGACTCTCACAAATATTTTTTTAATTTGACATTGAATCAAATATCCATTCCTTTAGTTGAACACTGACTGCAAAATTGTGATAAAGACACTTGGTTAAAGTCTAATATCCTTACAGCGTGAGAATCTTGACTCCATGCTCTTTATTAGATGACTTTAAATCAAATACTCAGCAACTGCAGAGAAAAGATACTTTGAGCAAAACTAGGGTAAAATATAGAACAAATTTTGAAAATACACTTTTTAAATATAAATATATATTTTACACTGGGGAGAAAAGAATGCCAGTTGCTCCCTGTACTAATCACAAATCCTTAAAGCTACCCAAAATTATGTGCACAAAAGGCAAAAATCATGTAAGCGTGATTCCTGTATATGAAAAATGAAAGTGCACAGACTAGTAATTTTTTAAAACTGTCAATAATTTAAGGATTTTGATAATATAACATAACATACTAATGCCAAAGTCCATCTAAAAATACAATTTTAATGTAAAATTCCTTCTTCTCTAAAATTATAAATTATCTGCTTTCCTTCATGAGTAATGTTTGGTTTTCAAAGAGCTGGAACAGCATTCACATTGAGTCTTCCTACTTGCCCTTCAAATATTATTTTAAAATCTGCATGTTTTAAAAAAAGCTTTGACCAGCAACAAGTTCTTTTATCATGTTACAAACACAAAAGCTGATTTTTAAGAAATGCTTCAATTGTTCTGTTGCACCTTGTGTAAGATTTCTTTTAGGATTTGTTTTGGTTTGGCTTACATCAACCATACATTCCTTGAAATTATAATTTAATATATACAACTATAACGAGTATCTTGATAAAAATATGGGGACTTATCCAACCTCAGTCAGGGAATATATGGTAAATTTGCGACTTTCTAAGGAAATATTAAGACTTGCACTGTTGTTATGAAGCACGCTATGTTGAATTTTGTTGTTACATACAATTAATATCAGCCTCTCTCCTTTGAAGCTTCAAGGCGTGAGTTGTGTGATGTTCAAAAAGTGAGTTATCATTTGCAATATACATGCACTGCAATTAAAATTATTTATCCATTCACCTGTTATGCTCCAGAGAGGGTTTTTGGCAGAGTATGAGCTCCACTGAGGCAAACCAGGACCAGCTACGCCTTCCTTCCATCAGCTGCCACGTGCTTGAGACCTGCGAAGCGCGGGAATCGCCATCAGACACCCACGTTGTTTCACCCTCTCCTGGCTGTCAGTTTTCCATCAACGGGACACACGTGCGGAAGCAGGGAGCTAGAAGGGAGCAGGCTGTAAAACCGAACGCCTTGGCACAAGGCGAGCCCCACCGGTGGTGGTTCTCACACCCAGCCTGGTGCCGGCTACGCCAAGGGCGACAGAGCAAGGCGGGCAGCACCTGCGGCTCCAGCCCCACCACAGAGGCCCAGAGCCTGCGACGCCCAGCCGAAGGCCCCAGTGGCCCCCACTGATGGTGGCAGCAGGGCTGCCCTCGCACCAGCACCCTGGCTATAATTTGGGAAGTGCCCACGCCATACTCTTTCCCTGGCAGCACCCTGTGGCCATGGCTGGGGGGCAGCTCTGCACGGGCAGCGGCAGCAGCCACCCCCCCCCCCCCCCCCCCCCCGAGGACTTGGGTCACTCAGTCTGCCCGCAAGTTTTACCACAAAACATAATTTTAAACACTAGAAACAGGATTTATTGAAACAGAAACTGCAACTGTAAAAAACAACAGAATGAGACAACGAGAAAATAAGACGTGGGGGTGTGTGTAATAAAAGTTACCCTGTCCTCACAAGGCAACTCCATCTTGTTGCCCAGCCCCTCATGGCTACAGCAGCTGCGTGTTCGCCCTAAAAACCCTTTTCTCCCTCTCCCCTGGTGCTGATCCCCCACCTGCCCTCCTGCTGCCGCCTTCGGGAAGATTTTCTCCTCACAGTGCTGGCTGCCTGACAGGGCGGCCCTCCCTCAGGCCTGGAGGAGGCTCGCCAGAGTTCGCTCCTGGCTCCTCTTTCACCAGGAAAATCCACATATGTCTACGGCACCATAAACACTTTTCACAGCAATAAGCTGGTTTTTTAAACATTACAAACGTTTATATTTTTCCAGCTGTTGGTGGTGGTTCTTTTTAGAGGATATCCTCATTCAGATATGAGGGTCTGGGCCTAGGCCTTGTGCTGTGCCCCGGTTAAAACCACCCGCCCTCCAGGCACCTTTTTTTTTTTCCTTGGCTGATGGTGAAGCTATCATTCATTCATCTTATTCTTTTTCTCAGGCACAATTGCTATTCAGGGTTTGTACTAAATTTGTCTCCACATTGTTATGTAATAATTGAGAAACATAGGTTCCTGCAAATGGTGACATTCACTTTTACTTCGGACCCGTATGAGCTCTATGCATTAAGTCCCACTATAGCTCCATTTTGATGACTTCAAATGTATTTAAGACATGGGATGTTTCTTGCACTTCTTCATTACATACGCTTGAATTTAACCCTAGGTGGCTACTTAATTTAATCTTTTTTATCTTTATTTTCAGAACTCTGAAAGTTCCTAAACTAGGAGTTTTATAGACAGAGCAGATGGTGCTGTATTTTCCTTCAAGGACAAAAAAAAATTCCAGTCAAATCTGGACTCCTTAAGTTAAATTAAATGCGTGGGGCCTCCCTGTACAACGGCACGTCAGAACTGCTCACTGACTAGCTGTTGGAAATGCACTCGGTTTTGAATTCTGATGATAATGAAGAATTATAGTGCCTACTCTTGCAGCTCACTGAAAAAGAGCCTCAGAGCATATTAGAGAAAAAAATGATTTCATCTTGAGTACAAAGCAGAGGAAGACAAGTGAAAAAAAGATTTCAGAAAGGGATGGAAAATCTCTCTTCATTTGCAGACAAGTTAAAACTGTTGTGCAGAAACTATAGTAGTCTCAAAATAAGAGGAGACTTACACCAAAAGTGGATTAAACAAATATAACACAGTAGATTTACTTGTAGGTATAAATGGGTGCCTATGAGGCTTTATTGAGATTAGGGTAGGAATTAAATTATATATAGGAATCAGGGCTTGCGGAATATTGCTAATTTTTTTCTCTACTTCCCTCACTGCTGCAGTGAAGTTATGCGACAGTTGTCTTTTTGAGTTCCAGAACATGAAGACCAAGGTTTCTTTCAGTAGATATTTTTCTAAAGTTCTACATGGTTTTGGCATGTCTTTTTAAATTGGAGTTCAGTAATTTCTCATTTTTTGATTCCATCAGTCACACATGCAAATAATTAGCTAAGAAAAATCTTAAAAAAAAAAAGTCTTGTGATTCTTGACACAAGTATGACATTCATTTTACAGATGAGCACAAGCACCACATTTAACTTCATAAACTCTGTGTTTGGAGGGGAAGAGGAAGTTGTCTCAGCCTAAAATGTTCCGAATCTCATTAAAGAGTCTGGGAGTTCCAACGTAACTTGGTATCTAACTGTCAGATAATTTTTTTCATAGCTGAAGTATGTTTAAAAAAACCCCAACAAAAGACCAACTTCTTATGTGAGATATCTGTAATGAGGCATGGACACTGCAAGTTCTGTAGAGTTTCTCATAGGACAGTGTTTCCAAGATCGGGTATTTGGCACATTCTTTGCAAACAACAGCCTCAGTTATTTGTCAGAAGTAAAATTCTTAAGCATTGATCCTCAAAGAGATCTTAAAAAGATGACAAAAAAATAAAAGGTTGTATGAACATCTCAAATCCATCATATTGCCTTTACATTCCTTTTTTTTTTTTTGTCCTAAAATATTCTTACTTTCTAATCGGATAATTATTAGAATACTTGGTGATTTCATGAATGAATTGCATTAAAACCCAATTGGACTTCATAGATTTGGTCCCAATACTGTTACATGGAATAAGGATTACAGATTTTCTAATTTCCCATTATCCAGCATGCATGTTGACAGATATTTAGTAGAATGGATATCTTAATACATAACTCACTCTGAGTTAATATATCTGTAGGCAGTTTTAAACCTCTGATGATTCACTGTGCACACTTGTCTCATTGATTTGTCCTTACCATGCCCCAATAAAAAGCATACAACTTTGGGGAAAAAAATACAGTTATTCGCTTACGTAAAGAGAGAATAAAACACTTATTTCAAAATCTTGAATCACATTTTTTTTTGTTTGAAAAGTAAAATACTATACGTATAAATAAGTATTCAATAAAAAAAGGGATGATTTTTTTCAGACATAAGAATGTGTAAAAACTTTCACAATTACCCAGCTGCAAAAATTACCAACAAGTTAAATGAAGCAGATCTTTCAGAATTGGTAAGTTTTTTATGAGAAAACAGATGTAAACACAGTCTCCCATTATCCGCCTCGATTTGATTGGATTTTGAGTTTTGCAAAAATAGAGAGTAGAAATTGTAGGAATAGCCTGGAATTTAAATAAAAGTTGAATCTAAGCCCAGCTTCTGGAGATCTTTAAAGAAAAGGGCTACTTGAATAGTTTCCGGTTCTTAGTTATTGAATCACAAAAGGCTGATAATAGCATTGAAACAAAGCTCTAAATGCTTAATGCAGATTTTAAATAGATGAAAAATCTGTATAGACTTTTAACTAACAGTGAATTAAAATAAATTTGACAACATTCATCAGATTTTCCAAATGAAGTTCAAAAACTGTTTTTCATGGATGGGAAAAATATTGTATTACTCATGAGTAAAAAATTACCCTTCAAATGAAGTAAATAAAATTTTTAATTTTAGTGTCAGTGAGGGCAGGATATAAGTCCAGTGCTGGAAAAGTTAATCAATTAAACTGAATGTTCTAAAAAATGTAAGCAAAAAATATATAAAATGCACTTCAGTATGTTTCAGTTTGTTCTAATTACAATTATTTTACAATATAACTTACACGACAACACCGAAGGTGACTCAGTTTCATTCCAACAATTAAAAACAAAACAAAACAAAACAAAACTAGACTAAAAAAGGAGGAAGTAATTCTGCTTGTAAATGTGTTTCTGTACACACTTGCTGATGGCTTGGAAAGCTTTCAAACAGTACAAATGCGTTGATGCTGTCTGATTGGTTTGTTAAATTCGAAAAGAAGAAAAATATCTGATTTCATGAGGTAAGAGCAAGTGCTTTTTTCTTTTTCCTTGAGTCTTGTTGAAATCATAGGAAAGAGGGAAGCACTTTTTGAAGTATTTGTAGTCTTGGAAGAAATGTTTGCTCAGTTTTCCTACTGGTTAGGGTAGCCTATTGAATGACGTTATCAGCAGTGTCCAAGACAGGCATTGAGAAATGAGAAGCAAATTTAGAAAAAGAAAAATCCCTGCTCTAACCGCTGCAAATCATTAGTGTGTGGAATGAGAAGTGTGCAGCAAAGTTCAAATGAAAGCTTACAAGACTGAATAAGAGCATTGAGCACCATATATTGAAACTCTTTATTCAAAATTTAAGAATGGCAATATCTTTCAGTCCAGAAGTTCTATCATAACATTTTACCTAAAGGATTTTTGTAGGATTAGATCCTGATGCACTATTTTACCAATGCCATCTAATCAAATCGGTTTAACATTGCAATCTTTTAAAAGTTTTGTTTCCTATGTTATCATCAATCATTTAGTATGATCTACATTACTTATTCTAAATTAGAGGGTAGTCTGTTCCTTGTATAGACTCAGAGTCTGGGTCAAGAGTTTCCCAAGTGAGCAATGATTCTTTTTGTCATCTGATACCAGCCCAAATCTCTGCAGATGCCGAACGTGACAGAGACGCTGTTTTCTTCAGAATATTTTTTCAGAATAATATCTATGCTAGATTTAAAATGATCACTGCAGAGGACTGACACAGGCTTTGCGCCTGTACATCTTCACCGTCTGGTAAGGACCACATCTGATTCTTGTGAATTCAGCATCTCCCAAACCACACAAGAAACTCCACAGCCATAAATAATCCCACTGAGATTCTTGACATGCGTACAGTTTCTTATAGTTGTGCAGAACCCATGACAAGGGGGCTGTGGTTTTGATTAAGGTTGCTGATGCTGCTGTAATACAAATCTGAAATATGATAGTATGCATTTTTTGTGCATGTATTCACAAATGACAGATTATCATGTAGAACTTTCCAAGAAGTTACATCTCGGTGAATATCTCACAAATTTATGACATTAATTCAGTTTCCTGAAACTTTGTACCTCACCTTATTTTCCTCCAGCTCTGGTTTGGGGAGGGCTGGGGGAGGGGGGAGTGGGGGCGGGGAGCGGTTGGAGGGTTGTTTGTTCGTAATGCAAAATTTTTGCCTGTGAAACAGAATTTTGAAACAAAACTTACCTCTAAATAACTGCTTTTTAATTGAAAAATGTAAGTCTACGAATAAATATTTATTTCATTCTAATCGTACTAAAAACCCCACCCTTCGATTCTGTTTCAAATTTATATTTCCTTTAAATCTGCCTCTTTATTTAGAGTTTGAGCTGTTGGGTTGTTTACCAGAACTCAGATGATTCCTCAGCATCTGTTTAGCCCATGGATGTTTCAGAGCGTCAGCTGAGTTTCCACTTTCAGCATTTCCTTTGCTTGCATCAATGCAACTTCTGCCTTAAAGGACATAGAGAGGCTTCAAATCCCAAAGGACAAGAGTCCCTTGAGGTCCAGAGAGAACTTGTAGTATCTGCAGAAGGTCTGCTTCCTTGAGAGTCTTTTCCTTAAAGGTCTGGAGTAGTATACAGGGAGGAAAGTGGCCTACAACGGTGCTTTTAGCAAAATTTCATTGCTAGAAGTGACAGGAGGGAACACAGCCATGTTAGGTCCCAAAGAGCTTCTTGAGTCTGCCTCTTTCTAATAGCTTCCTAAGTTGGAGTGTCTTCCATAGCACCCAATGCTGATCTCTGCCTGTGTTCACCTCTCCTCTTTGCTGAATTTGAGGACAGCAGATGGGCTATGTTTATTTTAGGGATAACCTCATCTGCTGTTTATATTGGGGGAAGAAAAAGAGCGCTCACTGATGACTTCCTCCTGACACCTCCAGCTGAGGCTGACATTTGTTTTCGAGCTGTTATTGGTTTCTAATTATGACTGGATATTCAGAGGATCAGCTAATTTGTTCCATAATTTTTGGAGGCAATTTTTAATTCCCTTTCCTCCCTTTCCAAATCTACGCTAATTTCATGGAAATTATTAAATATGCAAATACGGTGGGACTAACCGCTTTGGGACTCTCTGGTGATTCAGCTCAGGTGTCTCTGTAGAGCTGCCCTCTGCGTCACAGACTATGAGGCGTGCAGGTAGGGAGGTGGCATGGCCAGGAAACACAAGAAGCTTCTGCTTCCTTGGTCTTGTCCCACTCACTGCAGGGAGCCAGCATGGGTCCAACCAGCTGCAGGGCAAGGTAGCTCCAAGGAAAGACAGAGCAGTAGGGAGCCTTGAGCAGAAGGTGGACATTGTAAATTGGAGCGTGTCGAGAAATGGAGGCTCTTCTGACCTAATGAGATCGCGTAGAACACCGACGTTAGCAGCGTGGAAGGAACGGGAATACAGTGCTCCAATATGTGTTCCATTTTCCTTTGCATTCTGTTCTCAGAGCTGAGCACAGAGTCAAAATCTTATTAAAATTCAAAATTTATTGGTGTATCAGGGATGATTTCAAAGGAACGGAGAAAAAGAATTAAGTGATTTTGCACTTCTTACTGAAAACACTTTCAACATTGTTTCCAGAATATTTCAAATAAATGCGTTCAGAAATATCCCACAGGGGTATCACTTAGAAACGTTCTAGTTATAGATTTTATCAGTTGTTATCCCATACACCAGCAAGAATTCAGGAGCATTTCAAGTTGTTTGTAACATTTAATCTTCTATATATTCCCATTTTGTAAGGCTGTTCCATTTTAAATATCCAGGCATGTTTGAAATAATTGAGGCTGTTTAACAGAGTGGAGTTAAGACCTATGCACATTAACTAAGGCACTATTATCTGCTTTGCAACTTTCTTTATAGCAATGTTAAAATATATACGTATATTCATACAACTCACAGAAATCACTTGATTTACTTTATAGTTTCAGACCATGTGTGTTACATTCATTCTGTTCTCTCTCACAAATTTATTTAAAGGGTGGTATTATCTCTTATAGTTCACAACAAAAGGCAGTCTTCTCCTGACCACCCTAATCATAGCAAGACCCTACAGTGAAAAGTAATTCAAAATACAGCATTCACTGTTAAGAAAAAAGAAAAAGATAATAACTTTTTGACATTCATAGAATTTAAGCCAAATGACTGCAACCGGCACTCTGAATCCACCACCCCAATTATTTACTCTTCTTTCTCCACTGTTTCCCTAACAATCTGCCTTTATTAGGTAGAATGGTTTTATATGGAGATTTTCACCTCTTTTAATCACATCTGGTACAATATCGTTTATATTTGGAGCAGAAACAACGATTTTAAGGAATACAGAATATCATATCGGAACATTTAAAAATTCTGGTTCCAGCTGAGCCTCCTAACTGCCTCTTTTCAAACCTGAATGTTATTCTGACTCTCTCTGTCATTTAGGAGTTAGCATATCAAGCTCTATGTTCTAGAGGCAAAGACCCTTTTGTCCAGCCTTGTTGGTGAGTACATTCCAGACTGCTAAGGCAACTGCTGTGTTTGCACTACACAAATATTTGGTTCCTCCTCTTGTCATTGCTGCAGTCACAAAGGTTCGAAAGCACCAGAAACTTCTACAGAGGGATATATCAAATATCCCAAAGCCGAAATAATCAATTAAAATGAAACTCGGCTGTCCACGAGTGAAAACACCAGTCTGATAACAGAGAAATGTCATAGGTCTGACAAAGATCATTTGGACAACTATTTGGGCAAAATACAAAATGGGAATAGAACCTTCCCTCTTAGACGATGCCTGTGAGAAGGAGTTACCTGCAATCTCACAAACCCATGGGAAGATTATTGTCTAAACCTTACGCATCTATAGATACACTAGAGAAGTCACTGGTAGCTATAAATTAGGCAACCTCTTCTGAGCCAGAGACAACAGAAAACTCTTAAGACTCACCAGCTCAGATTGTAGAAAGTCGTTATTTCGGATCTGTAGAGGCTAGCAGCCCTTTGAAACCCCAGCTGCACCAGGTGGTCTATACAAAAGCACTGGCTACAGTCTCTTCTACGTTGAAAAAGCAGACAGAAGTTCAGGAGTCACTGAAGTCTGACGGCTTTCCCGAGACTGGGAAGAAATAATTATATAAGTTTTTGTAACACCGATTCTTTAGTGGAGCTGTGACAGCATAAAGTTCATTTCTCCACCTCCCGAAGCTCTGTCATTGGTGTTCAGGTTTTAATGTATAAATGATGCTTGATTTTAGCATATTGCTGTGAGCATACCTGAATTCCATTTACAGCAGCCCTCTCAGAGATGATAACTTTTTGTAAAGCAAGCAGGTTATGATAGCAATATAGTACATCACTGCTTCCACCTCCCCTCAAGAAAACAGGAATCCCAGGAATTTTCTTATTCCCATTTACCAAATGGTGAAGACAGACACGGACAGGGTATGTAGCCTGCCTCAGGTCAAGTCCCTAGAGCCTGAAGTGATCTGAAGTGTTGGGGATTTGGGTGAAATTTGTTTCAGAGAGAATTTGCTGGACTATAGCTGTAGTTAAAAACAAACAAACAAAACCACCAGTTGGTTAATTGTGAGTATCTATCTCTTATTGGCTCAGCAAGAGAAAGTTTCAAGGGTCTCTTTAGATTTTGGTCTTATCACTTTAAACTATACCTAGCTCCCATGAAGAATAGCAAAGGAAAATTTATTTCCCTCCCCTCCTCACCCCCCACCCAGGACAGCTCGAAAGAGTCTCAGTGTCACAAGAACGATAGGCAATACCAGAGTACTCAGAAATCAGATTTTATTTCCTCAAGTCAGAAACTTTCCTCTCCGGCAATGCTGGAACACACATAACAGGATGTCAGACAGCAGGTGTGATTAAAATAATAGTATAATTAAAAAGAGCTAGAGGTGGGCATAAAAAGTTATTTTATTTCAGACTGGCTTGACTCGCTAGTGAACAGCTTGCTACAGATCTTCTTTTGCTGCTTTCATGATGGAGCCTTTTTTGTTTTCTTTAGCTGTCTTTTTTTTTTTTGAAGGGGATTTTCATCATGAAAGAGAAAATTTTATTGTCACAGGCAACACAGGAGATATTCAGCAGGTAACAGAACTCTGTCCCGTGTCCCTGTGGCACATGGAGAATCAGTGTCAATCTTTGAAGCCAGAGGAGTGAACCTAGACCTGGCTGATTTCAGAAACTATTCCCACTTACCTTTAAGCACTGTAGGAACCATACATGACCTGTTGTGCAGTATTTCAACAATAGAAATATAGACAGAAAAACTGGTTAAGCCTCTGGACTAAATGTGTTGAAAAATATTTTCAACTGATACAATTTACTTTTAAATATTGAATGAACTGCTGATACTGAAATATTTTACAGTTCTATAGACTACTTCATACCATAATGAGGTAACAATATCTTATACTATAATCTGATTTCTAAGAAGTGTGTTTGAATGGGCTTAAACCTTCTCCTGAAATCCAACACCAAGTCTGTACAAGTAGTTTACTCTAGGATATTTTTATTTTTATTTCCTTCTTCTTGACTTTTTTGCAAGCATACTAATATAATTTTGTATGTGATTTTGCCTTACTATATTTTTTTTGTGTATAGCAGAGGGGCTGTGCGTTTGTGCCTAGATGGTTTATTTTGCTCAAGTAGTGGCAGTAGCTACTTCTATAAGGGGACTTTTTGTTGATAAAAGGTATATTAGATGGACCTCTTGTGAGATTTTAACGTTTTTTTTCTGTGAATCTTAGCAGTAATCTTATGGTTTAAGGCTAGTTATATCCCTGCCTACCACCTCCTTGTCTTTAGGTAGATGTCATGCCTCTTAGCCAGAATACTCCACATCTACTCCTAAGCTGGCACACTGCTAATCTGTGCATTTGGTGTATTCATAGGTAGGTCTGATGGAAATCAACGACTGATGTATTCCTCTTTGTGAGTCTGTGACCACTGGGAAATATAATAGCTAAAATACCACCCTTTAAACTGGTGCTATTTGTTTCTACTGGGGGGATAAAGCACTTAAATGGAATTCTTTTTTAAACTGAGAACATCTACCTGCATTACTGTATCAGTTAAAACCCTCCATTCTGCTACGGCTGCCTAAGCAGGGCTGACTTTTTCAAATACCCCAATACGCAGTAGCTCCTCAACTGTTATTTCATTTAGAAAGATTAAAAAATAGTGGGCATAGACTTTGAGATATTTCTGCAGTGCCCTACCTTGAATGATGCATTTTTCTTTTTCAGTGTTCTTACAGTTCTTGATTGAGTGTTCATACAAAAAACATTTGCATTGTCAGATCACTGTACACCACCATAAACTGCCCATTTTATTGACAAAGAGGCTGCATTCTGTCACATTCAGCTTAACTGAAGAAAAAGAAACTCAGTGTGTACGAAAGAAAAACATTCCTGAGTACACTATGACTTTATTGAAGATTCAAGTCACTGATAACCACATAATATAATGGCCACAATGTCTCCAGCAGGCTTCATGAAAGATCAGAATTGTGTTTTGTTTTGAGGTTAAAGACTGTTTAGAAAAAAAAAACAATGGAGATGATCATGCTTCCTATACCAAATTGTAATGTTATTTTACAAAATTATTAGTAAAAAGGCTTTGCTAGAATTAGAAAAAAAAGTCTTATTTTGCCATTTCAGGTCAGGAAAGAAAAGGACAGGAGCAAACAGGGCAATTGGAGGAGCATGAGAGACCCAATGCTGCACAAAATCAAAGAAAAAATTGGTAAGGGGGGCCAATAACATTGCAGACAGATGCGTGTACCTAAAATGAACTCGATATTCTCTTTCCTGTTGTTCTGATTTCCCTTCCACTCCCCCGGACAAAAGTAGTTCTGCTCAGAAAGTCAGTTTGTTGAGATAATTAGGTTACTTGCAAAGAAAGGTCATTAAAATGGTATCCACCATTTTCTACTGACAGAAAACAAACACTAAATAGAAATACCTCACATTGTTTCAGTGGCTTTGAATTTTCCTGCTTAATGCACAGAGACTGTTCGTTGTTAAATATTTATGTTACTAGGGTTATTACAAGTGAAATAAATGATGGTGTATGTAGAATAATAAGGAAAACATATATTTTATTAGTTACATTATATTCTCTAGCATGTCAGATTTGGTATGCAAAATACATCCTAAATATTTACATTCAGCAAGAAGCAGAAACTGGAAGGAGGATTCAAGCATAAATTCTATTGGACTTAATTCCAGAACTCATCTCTCCAATAGTCAATCCAAGAGGTGTTGTTTCCTCATAGTTTATTTAGAGTGCCAGTATAAAAATCTAAACCACCGCAAGCTCCCTTTCCTATTAAGGGGGAAATGCGTTCCTGAGTTTGCGCCATTAACCAGGCTTAAAAGAGAATTTTGGTGCTGCAGTGATATTCTTTCCCAGCTTCAGGAAAGCTCATTGCCAAGCAGCTCATAGCCAAAGCAAAACGCAGACTGGGAAGCTGATTTGGTTGTTTTTCTTCATTGTTTGCTCCCAGCAAACTCGTCGCATTCCAGAATCTGGGCATCCCTGTAAACGTCTGCAATCACTTCACTGAATGGGAACACGCTGTTTGCAACAGTACAAAATACCAGAAAGACCTGGAAGCTTGCAGCAGGACTGAGGAACAAATAGTTACCTCCCATTCTCATGTTCAAAAGCATTACAGAGAAAAACCCAACAACGACTAACGAACTTGGAAGCTTGTTTCAGAGCTGATGAGCAAGTAGTACATAATCCTCCCATACAGAAGGGCTATAGAACCTTGCCAGTCTTTCAGGATGGCAAGCAGATGGCAGGAAGAACGCAGTGACAGCTTGAGAAGGCTGTGCAGCTATCTATAAATGGAGTTCTGGTGTTAACATTAACCCAAAGGTTGTTAGGAAGACAAGTGGCAGTGATCTCTCTTGCAAACTCCAAAAAAAACCAACATTAGAAAAGCAAAATGCACACATAGGTGTATGAGATGAAAGAGCAGTGCTATTTCTTGCCTACCAAGGACAGATTTAATTATGTTCTGCAGAGGATACTAGAGGAAAGGTGATACAAAAAAGCTCAGATTTGGCCTGGGAACTTTATTATTTGCTCTTTTATTTTACTTAAGCTGTCGTAAATTGGACCAAAGGAAAGTGAGTATTTACTTTTGACTTACCAAGTTTATTTCTCCATTGCTGATATTGTTGACAGATGGTACTGTTAAACTCAAAGATAGAAAGGAAAACATAATATTGTAGTAAATGCAGTAAAGTACCATTTTCAGGATCTCTAACCATTCTTCCAAAACAAAAGAATTTAGATTCCTTTATTGATAAAACCTTCTTTCAAAAAAATGGAACTCTGTTTCTATTCCTTCTGTGTCCTTTCTCTCCCACCTCTCAAAAGGTCACTGCGTTTCTATATGCATGGAGGTGAATTGCCACAAGTTTAGGTCTCAGGGTCTTTCCCCTCCTTCTCCCCCAACAACCGGGAACTTAGCAACTACACCCTCAGGACTAGGATTTTTCCAAACTCAGAAAAAGTAGGGGTTACTGTTTCAATGTGAACCCCTTGATACTGATACAGAAAAGGGATCGTCAAGCCTTCCTGAGTTGATGATTAATGGCAGAAAGCCTGCATTTTAGCAGGATATAAGCTTTCATAGCAAGTTGAATACGCTTTATCTTGGCAAAAGAGCAGTCTAGAGCCTGTCCAGGTCTTGGGTAGGAAACCTGGTACCTGAGTGATAAAGACCAGACAAACGACAGACCTTGAAAATCAACCATGCCAAGAGACTAAGCTTGCTTAGTTTTGATGGGTGGCAGAAGAGCTCTACTATCATGGCATCATCTTCCCAGCACACAATGGTGTTGCCTCTTGCAGTACTGCTGGTGTAGAGAGAGGTTTGCCACAAATCCATTCAGTACTCCCTCAGAAGTCAGGTTGACAAGGGCAACCCTGTTTTCCACGGGCAAATGTGGCTTGAGTGCATTTTGTTTATTGTGGGAATAAAGATGAGAAAGACCAGTAAGAGTTCAGTACACGTGTATTATCCTCTGGGAAAACAGCAGGGAAGACAAATGAAAAAAGGCAAGGTAGGAAAGAAACAGCAAGTATTTTATTAATTGTTATCAAGTCTTGAATATGAGATAGAGCAGCAGAGGACACTGCCTTCCCCGCTCTATAAAATGGCTAAAAGCAAAACATGAAACAAATTCTCTTTTCTAGGCAAGTAAGTGGGGGTTGGCAGTAGAGCATAACTTAGAAATGTAATTACAGTCATGAAGATATGATCAGAAAAGAAAGAAGAGATTTAGACTCTTTCCACTGTGGCTGTAAGCCACATGCTTAGTGCAGCTTTCAGTGCTCAGCTGAAGCTGCCACTAAAAGTGATGAGAAATCTGTAGCAAAAATTCTGCAGAATTCTGTTTATTATCATACAGAGCTCTAACATACATCTTGCAGCAAAAGTGGAATCACAGGCAAATGGAGTTAACAACTTGGTGCCAGCTCAACTCCGGGTTGTTATGCTTGCCAGCGTAAACACAGTGGAAGCCTGCACGGAAATACCAACTTAAAAATTATAGGAAACAACCTAAATGCAGGCCAGCCTACCTGTGGCCTTGATGCCAGTTCTAATGCCATTTGCTACTAATATTTGAAGGCAAATAAAACGGATGCAATATTGGGTTTGATTTCCTGGAGTAGGTGCTGGATGCACTGCTCTGTACACAAATAGATGGCACTCCAACGGCATTCTCTGCCTGTTTCTCTTTACATAAAATGGCCTGCTGAGAGCTGTCATGAGATTCTGTTTGCCTCAGCCAACTTTTCCGTCTGTATACGCTTTATTACTTTTCTTGCCCCCTAATTGCCTAGAGAAAATGCTCCTAGTGTGCTTTCATTTCTTTCCGCCTTTAAGTCAACTTTTAACCTTGCCGTTGGACTTCGAACGCTGATGATGAGCCTATATTCAAGTCAGTGAGGTGTTAGTAGACTGCGAGGTTATGTGGTGTCAGAGGTGCCCCTCTGTCTGCATGCCACACTCATGGATATAGCCACCTTATTTTCCCTGATGTGAAACAAGTATATTAACATCAAGCCTCTGAATTTGGACTCACAGCTACAGGCTGCCCAGCACACAGCCTTGGACATGACTATTTCCAAATAGCGCACTGACAAGCTGAGCAAGCACAAAAACCCTTGGATTGACAGGTAAGATGAGCAAATATACAGACATTCAGGAATACATGACAGAGTAATTAATCACCTAGAAGGACTGATAGTAAAAATGCAATTTCCCATGAAAACGATTTTGATAAAAACATGTAAGGTTTGGCTAATACAGCTACACCGTGCAGTGTAGTGAAGTGAGGAATTTATCCTACCAAAACTCTTCAAATACGCAGAGCCGACACTGCAAACTGCGTGCCACATTCAGAGATCCATTACTTCCAGAACTTGGCTAGCAGACGTCATTTCTGAAGTTACTTCTCTCTTATGGCTGTCTAGCAGTCTGGCCCCCACTGTAATGTAAATTTTCTTTGCCCACCCCGTTACCTAAATTTGCCTCACACTAAGGATGTGGAAAAATGCAAAGCAGAATGGACTATGAGGGATTCAGGCTGTCAATATGGTCTGCTTGTAGATTCTGGTACCAGGTTGATATCGCCCCCAAGCCTCTGGCCCAGCACCAGAGCCTCTGGCCCGTACCGGTGCAGAGCATAAACTGAAGCTGTACTACCAACACATGTCCAGAGGTCACACCAAAAACTGTAGTTTGGATGAATCAGGGGCTCACGTTTTGCACGTACTATAGATGTAGCCGTAAGGTCTATTGAAGAAGTAACCTGTTACTTAAATGACAACCCATCTCAGCAATAGAAGGTTCTTTGTCAGAAAGGATAGGAAAAATCTTATTTTTCCTGAAGACTGGCCTGTCCCTGGGATAGGAAAAACCACTGTAACCCTAGTCCATTTAAGGCAGCAGATTTACAAAGTTCGTAGGCTCCTTATTAGATTTGCCCTAGTTCAATTCTTGTTTTAGTTGCGAGAAGGTGAATGAAAACTTTATCTGCTTGTTTGAACATACTCTTCCCAACTGTATTAGCTCTTTTTTAACTAACACATAATCAGAAATTAAGTTCTCACTACCAGCTGTAGAAATGCAGCTCAGGGAAAACTGAAAAGTTTTAATTTCCCAGTGCCCCTATTATGCTGCAGCTGTAATAGCCCTGTGTTTTTGTCAAGATCCACAATTTTCTTGTACTTTCTTTTCCACATTTGATTCCGGGATGTTGTCACAGCAGTGCATCCAGGAGGAGAACTTAGAGGCAACCACTGCAAGAAATGCTCAGTCTTATGGGTCTTTCCTCTATAAAATTTGCAAAGAAAAAAACCCCAAAACCATATTTATATGTATATGGCCTTCTCTATGCTAATATCCTGTATTAGTCTGGAATTACAAAAAAAAGAACAAAATCTGTGTTGCATTGATACTCAAAATAGTTTCAATAGCCATAAAAATATAACCATTTAAAATGACAGCAGTTTTTAAAATCCGTAATTTATAAAGGTATCTTTGTAATTTTCATATCCGCAGGAAAAGCTTTTTGGGCAGTTTTAAAAGCTCACTGTAACTGCAATTGTAAACATCCAGTTGAAAACCATAAAGATAAGTTGTTCATTTGCATTTTTATCTGTGTTGTCTTACAGCCATTAATTGTGGAAATGAAACAGAGAAATGTATCTTAAACCCCAGGCTACTAGAAATTAATGTACATGGAGAATAGAAATATCTAGAAGTTAAGGATGACCTCCGTGTTTCAGAGAAAGAGATTAATCAAAGCACAAGTTATAGTTTCCAATATACTGCAAAACAATAGATCCTATTTCATAATAACTATAGAAACAACATACCCCTTTTAGCAGAACTCTTAGATTATCTGATGGCAACAAATAACTAAAAGCCAGTGCTCCCGTTTGGGGGCATGAATCACTGCACATGAAAGCTAGGAGTATGTATGTTTGTTTAATTGCAACGAGTTTTAATCATAGGGTATTGAGTGGCATATATCCATTTAAATATCCACCTTCAGCAAAGCTGTCATTTGCATTCATTTTCAGGCCATTCAGGACTCAATAAGGCAGATCTGAGCTGATGTAAATTGTAACAGCTGCACGAAAGGCAATGAGGCCAAGGCAAATTTACACCAGCTAAGAATGAGTCCAAGTATTTGGCTACTTAAAGAATCAGCTGTAAAAGGTTTACTCAGGTGATTTCTCTGGCTTACAGCCCGTGAGGGTTAGGTATGCTCCCAAGGGCTAGGAAGAACTCTGAGGAGCTGTGTCAGGGCATCCCAGAGCAAAATTTGACTCCTGGTTTTGTCTCAAAATAGTAACCCTGGAAAGAATGTATTAACTGTAAATATAATCAGCTTAAACTCTTTGAGTCTCATTGAACAAGCAAGTGAATTCTCCCAAGCCATACGGAGCTACAGTCCCCGTGGAACATAATTTTAATTTAATGTTCTTATGTTAATAACTAGAAAATGTCATGGCATTTAAACCGCAGGACTGCATTGTAGCCAACTTCTTTATCAAATTTAAGGCTGCTCCCTCTCACCATCTGAGGTATGTACCTCAGATGGGGCAAGCCGAAGTTAAAGAGGGCCAGATGCTCTCTACAATTAAGTTAAAGGCTACAGTTCTGTGCCAACATGGGAACTCAGGGCTATAGCTCGACTGGAAAAAAAAAATCAATTGCAAAAAAACCCACAACGTGCAGAATACCTGTCAAAATGGATGTGATGCAGTCGTATATAAATCAATACTGAGTCTTCTCAAGTGAGGAGCTAGGAAATCTTTCAACATACCTGACAGTTTACCTATCATTGAAGAGTCCAAAAATGCCTCCTGAACTCCCATGTAACACTCCAACAACTGCTAAAATGCAAAATTAGGAGCACAGTGGTCTGTAAGCAAATAAAGCAGTTCGTTCGAGCATCTTCATCACCTGCCAACTCCACTGAGGACTCATCAACAATTCTTTTGTATTAGTCATGCAATTATTGTTATTATTACTTACTCTTGTGTAGCAGGTGTGTCTTGCCTTTTACATTTCAGGACATATGAAATTTTCCAAGGCAGCAAACCTACTTTCATTACAAAATAGAGAGGAAAGTGCAAAATAATCTCCTTTTCACTACCGGAGAAAACAGGTGGACCAAGGAAATTAAGAAACTTGCCTAGTAAACTCATTTCCAGCGATTTCTCAAGCCCCTCCAGGTTACATCTCTTAGCTGTAGTCTCACAGTTGACCTCAGACAAGACAGCATATGTGAAGGCACAAAGTCAATGAAACAGCCAAAACCCAAGTCAGCTTTCCAGATCACAGTCTTCTCTGAATTTCATTCATACACTTCAGAAACGGAGGACTGTGCCTCCTTTTTTTGCTTCTCATCAGAATTACAGAGAGACACATAGATAACCAAGTTCCTAATTTCCATCAATTTTCAGTGAGTCTCTTACATTCCTAATACAGCTGATTCAGATTTTTTTCTTGTATCTCCATTTCCTTCTCCACCCCCTCTAAAAATATTGATTCTCAGCTTCTTGCAGGCAATTCAAAGCTTCTTACATGTTAAGGTCACTTGCAATGACTTCTTACACCCTAGACTTCAGTTTCAGAATGGTCAAAACTGTTCAGTGTGGTTTTGATTACAAATATAAATTCCAATAAAAATAAAACACTACTACAGTTGCAGTGAAACTTCGTAAGTGTCAAAAAATGTCAAAAAGAAATGCCTTGTTCACAATTCATTACCTGCCCAGCTGTAATTCCCACAACCCCTTTTACATCAGGACTTTGGTTCCCAAGTCACCTTGATGGATCTGAAAGAGTTGCCCTCCTCTGCATAGGTTAATCTAAGAGCAAACTTTGTGCCACCCAGCGTGCAAGGGAACCAACCAGTCTTCAAACAGGGGCCCATCGTGGCTGGAAACAGAAAACAGGTGCTTTTCAGATGCTTTTCTTTATATCAAAGACGTAGAGCTAGAGGCTAATTTCATCGACACGGTATTTCACACAGATGGTGAACAATGTGAGGAAGACAACAGTTCTTTGAGAATGCGCAGGACAGACCTTTCCGCAGAAAGGACAGCTACCCTTGGGGAGCTTCTGGGAAGGAAAGATCAGAGCCCTTTGAGGCCCCGGCGTTTGGTGAATGCTCTTTTCCTGAAAAAAATCCCTATTTTATTCAGTGCGTGTACAGATCCTAGCACATCAGCTATTTAGTCTATGACTGGAACACCTGTGTGATACTGCAGAGGAAATGAGTAATAAGCATATTAGTGGCACCATTATTAATTAACTAATTAATTAGTTCCTGCCTTCTGCCATGGAATAATTGAGCTTTCGCTGTATAAAGAGCAAAACAGTCAAAATAATACTTCTTTCCATATAGGCTAATATCACAGTTCACCTTGCTGCCAGAGAAAATTAGTAAATATTGCTCTGTTTGGAAACCCTTTTCATCAGATACTTGGTTTTATCTATCAGTTCTTTCAGGTTTTTTCCTCTTTTTTGCTCAAAGGAACACTTAAAGGAAAACATTGGTCAGGGTCTGAGCTGTGTGCGTCTCAACCTGTCTTCTACAAAATACAGTCCTCCTTTCCACTCCCGTATGCTCACAATACAAAGATGAGAAGTAGAAAAAGGAGTGTATAATGATTGACGGTATGAGCTGATGAATGGCATGCTCTTTTCATACAATCGTAGCTCTCAAAGCAGCAACATTAGGACGGTGTCAACAACTGAAACTGTCAGCTGAGGGATCCCACATTAGCAACATCTTTAGCCAATTCACTGTTGGATAAAAACCTTCTCATCTTAAACATTCCTCCTTATATTGAACTTCACCCACCCATGCTTTAATCATTTAATTTTAGTGTTTCGTTTCACCTAATATATTTATCTAACTGGTTTTTTACTTCAGAATTTTAATTCGAGTCTCATTTTCCCTTTTGGTGCAAAAGTTGTGTTTAACCTTGCTGTATTTCAGCTCCTTGACTCAGTACAATGGTTAATGCCATTTTCTACTGAGCTTTAGAAACATGAAAAAAATACGATGTTGATGAGGACTGTATTGAATAGCTAACTTCTCATTACACCAGAGAAGTTCCATTATAATAGAGTACAGAGATTACCTTTGGGCTAATAAGATGAATGGAAAAGGGATCTAAAGCTGGACTCTTGCTCACATTACAAAGATTACATTTACCGCATGTTTCACCTTAGGCTCTCTGCTCATGTTTACCAAGACTTAAATATCATAATCCCCATGAGAAGACTAAGGCACAAGGAAATAAATAACATTTCTTATTTAGAACATTGTTTAGAAATACCAATTTCCTGATCAATCCGATACTGCTCTAACCCAAGCCCAGCTGAAGGGGATGGAATTGTATGCACTCTCACTTCACAGGACACAGCTGCGAAGTTGCAGTTCTTTCCCTTTTTCTATCTCCTCCCATCTCGGATCAGACCTGTGTTTGCTATCATCTCCTTCTACTACAGCATCAAAATTCCTAACCAAAAATTCTCAGGCAAGGGCACAGGTGAAAATGTCTCCTGCGTTATCAGTGTGCCTCGGCAAATATTTACTGTTAATATGTATTATCTACATTGGGATAAGCAAGCTGTCCCCCAGCCAAGACCCAGAATCCTCAGTAAACGCACAGCATGATAAAAGTCCCTTCTCTGAAGATCTGATATTTCGTCCTGGTTCCAGTGGAATTTTCTGCACAAAGCACCACAGTGAATCTTGTGGTGCTTCAGCAATAACTTGTCATCACTGTGCTTTTGACAATTGGGGATAAAAGCTCCTCTTAGCTCTGTAATTTCTATAGCTCCGTATAAAAAGAAAACAGAGCTAAAGGAACAATGTTGCCAGCTGAAAAAATAAGCGTTGCAAGGCCCTGTGCCTTACAATCTTCTTTTTCAGTGACCTCTAAGATCTAAAGAGGAAGGTAAAGATCCAGGACTAGGAGCAAGGAGCCAATGTGACCTTTTCTCAAAGCCAGACAATAAACAGTAAAGGGTATTGTTAATGCAGTGCACAGGCATTTAGCCACATGTCTCATTAACTTTAATGGGAGTCTCACCTAAATATCTGAACATCACTCGGAAAGTATACCCTAAAGTGTGATGTCTGGGGAAAAAAAATTGCCCAGAGAGAACATATGAAAAAAAGAGAAATATGAAAGAGCAAGCCAGATACAAAAGTACATGTGTGGGTGGGAATACATAAGGGTTATTTGTGTGCTCACTGTGAAAAGGGGTAGCTAACCTCCCAACCAGACATGAAGGTGCTTCGAAGCCGCCAATAGAGAGGTAGAAAGTAACTAGAAGGGAAAAGGTATCAAAGGACTGGTTCCATTAGCAGCAGCAGGGATAGCTATAGAAAAACATAAGGGGAATCCATAGGGAATATCAATCTACAAACCCCAGTGTGACAGTTTTATGTTTCACCATAATTTAATATAATAGAGAGATGTAGGCACTAAAGCATTCAGGTTAAAGTATTCATGAATAATAAAATCATATTAATTTTATCTGGTCACATTCTATTCAAAATTATTTTACTACCTTCCAAAGGGTAAATCTGGCAAGGTTTTTGAACACGTTAAGATAATTTAAAAGTAACTGCTTAAGTTGTTTAAACCTTTAATAGCTTCTTCCATTTCAGTCTTTGTGAAAGCTATGAATGGAAGAGGGAGGAGAGGAAAAATACAGAACAGAAGGGGACAGGTTGTACGCAACAGGACTTGAAAAATAAATTTGCTTACAGAGAACTTCACATGTAAACATTGAAATGTTTTGTTCAAAATCAGCTTTGAAACTAAAAATGGCACCATGAAGGGAGCTGCTCTTTCACATATACAGAATTACCACAGCTGGTTTTACCGATAAGTGAGCCTTAAGATTCCTACTGATAAATGCATTTAGCATAACGGTCCCAAACTTTTTATCATTCTTTCTGAGCCTTTTGAGGAAACCAGCAGCATGCTGATGCCACCGTTCTGTCATCTGAGCATGCCCTCCCCTCTCCACTGGGGCTGCTGCCCCAGAAACGCTGCCGCTTCTTTACCCCGTCACAAGGCCACCACCGCTTCACCCCGCTGCCTCAGCAGCTGGCTTCGACGCTGTTGGCTCTGCAGCCGCACTGGCAAAGGTGGCGGCCAGGACGACACGCCGTCGTGCCCTTCAACGCCTCCTCTTCTCACGGCGCGGAGCAGGAACCCTTGAGTTGCTCTCACAAGCCAGCATAGGTTTTGCAAAAAAGGATTAGTTTGGGCCCTGTGTCGTGCCTCTAGGCAAAGCACAGGGGTCTATTCCGTTGTCCAGAGAGCGCTGCCATGCAACAGCGGCACGGGGTACCTTAGCCTGGAAGGGGCATCGCTGCTGCTTCCACGAGCTAGCAGGGCTGTCAGCAGAAGGCACCGGATTGTGCCATGTCCACACACCCTTGTGGTCCTGTAAGATTTTGAGGCCTGTAAATCAAAAAGTGTGAATAAGAGATACTTTTATTTCTAATATTTCATGAGCTTTATTCCCCCGTAAGCTTCAGGCCCAATCCAGAAGAGCTTTTGGGCACTGGCTGAAAACACATGAATAACCCAATGACTTCAAGCTGCTTGGTTCCTCCTTTTCACCCTGGGATTTGGCATGCTTTTCCTACAGCCAGGCAAAGGAAACTGCAAATCATTAACTAAATAATCTTTGCCCATGACAAAGACATTAATCAAAATGTCGGTATTCATGTTCCAGAGGGGCATTTAAACCATCATCCATTCATTCGCTTCAACATAACCCAATGTCACTTCTACTGAACTGCATTCAGCTTTCCTTCCAAAAGTATGACAGTATCTAAACTAATTTTAGCTTTATGCAACAACTTCCATTAAAAAAAAAATGCAGTATTTATGAGATTGAGGGGAAAAAAAAAAAAATCAGTTGTGAAAGTCAGTATTGTGTCAAGTGAACAGAAGGAAATACTCAGTATTTGAACACATGCAGCCAGCCACCTGGACGAACATTTTTAATAAAAAATAGCCAATGTTTTCTTCTCAACAGTGCAAACCTGATTGTCAAATTCCCGTGTGCCTTAATGCCCCCTCCCTCTCATTTCTGAACAATTCAAATACCTCAATTTTAAATCCTTCAAGAGCAAATCTTCAACTGTACACAAAATGTAAACTCAGCAAGTGAAAAAAAATCCCCAAAACACCCCCCATCCCTTTCAAGCCTATATCGCTGTGCATTTGTTTCTCCTCACCGCAAAATGTTTTTGTCATGAGCTAAACAAAATGCAAGACAATCAGTCTAGAAATCCTATTATATTACACAAATTATTCCACAATTGGAAATGAGGCTGTTTTACCTCTCCAGAGAGAGCAAGAAACAAATGCTAAAAAAAATAACTTTCCAGGAAATATTTGGTTCCCTGATTATTTTCCTTTTTATTAGGAGACTAAGCAAAACAAATCGAGCTGATGCTTTAATGTGAATCCCTGCTATGGAGTGTAATTGTCATCCTGAACATACCTTTCTTGTTCAAAAAGATAATAATCAGTAATTCTGAAGAGATAATACAAGACCTTGGGAAAACATAGGAGAAGTAGGTTTATGTAGTAAATTATGTAATTATCATAGTTTTTAATGCAAGTCCCATTGGCTTTGATGAAGCTTTTTATCATCTTGAGGTATGCCTGCAGATAGAAGGTAAAATGACTGACAGCATGTCCTGACAGCGGTTTGTGAGCAGCATATGTCAAGCCATCTTAATAGAGCGATTCAGCCAACAAGAAAAGGCTTCCCGAAAAAGTCACAACTCTGCACATAACAGAGGTCTCCTCCTCTAAGTAAAAGCCTTGTCATTAAGCAGAAGTCGGATGCGATTTAACCAACTTCCCTGTGTTTTCTGTCACCCGGGACAGGAACTGGGAGGTGGTGGTAGGAAGGACACGTACGTGCTCGTCGCCAGCGGATCAGCTTCTCGCACCTCAAGTCTCCTGCAGTCTTCTTACTTGCATAGGTGATAACTTGTAGTGGTTTTGTGTCTTCGTTAACAAGAATAGCAGGGAAAAAAAGATTTACCAAAATGGTGGTCTCATGTAAATATAAAGAATTTTTGATGTATTTTCAGTCGAAAAAGTGGTGCATAGCTATTTTATGAGATACATCCAGGAAAGTTATTCTTATCCCTGTTTCTTCAGTCCTACTGAAGACCTTTGCTTATCTAAGTGTTCATTGCACAACATTCCCACAGTAGAGGGTGACCAAGGCATTTGTACTGATCTCTTTACGGCTCCGCTGCTTATTTCCTAACTGCTGTTTACATGAGCCTATCAGCAATAACAACAACGAAGTACTTTGCTCTTTGTTTATGGGCTGCTGGAAGATGAACATTGAGAGGAAAACTTTCCAAGTATCTAGGCTGACACTTGGCGTCCCAGCTATGTCATACAGCCTCTGGAAGATCCCAGGTCTGTGCAAGATTTCTCAAAATTCAGAGAAATTAACCTATTTCTCAGAAGACTTTGTTAACCAGGACCTTCCCACGACTGCATTGACTGCTTCCTGGTCCAGAGCTCATTTCTGGACCTGGAATTAGCTTATGAAGGTGCTCGTATTCCCAGCTGTCATCTTTCATGACGTAAAGCCCCTGACTCCTGCACCAATGCCTCTTCTCTGGCCCTATCCACTTCCTGCAGCAAACAGACGGAATAAATATAGCTAGGCAGGTACATGCAGAAAATGAATAATTAGAGGATGCAGTCTGGGACTGCTGTAAAATGAAGTGCAGAACCAGTGAGCATGGTAAGAGAGCAGCTCTTTAACTCTTGTGAAAGTAGGCACAGATAAAAACTACATCTAAAAAAGTCAGATCCTTTTTTTTTTAATAATGTGTTACTGTCAGCTCCACTAAAGTCACCTGTCACCAGCTATTTTTTCTTTTCTTATAACAGGCACTGTGGCTCATGTGCTCCACCAGGTACACTGGACAGGACAACAGAATATGCATTGTCCGTATGGCCTGAAGATCCAACTCTGTTAGCGATTTAAATCTTCTAAATCGTGTGTTATAGTCACAACAGCAGATTGCAGAAGTTTGGCTAGCATCTGCCTCAAACACCACCTTTACAGTTTGTTTCACCCACTAGTTTCAACTTACAGATCTACTCAGAGCTTGAACATCTCTACTATGTAGGCCATTCAGTTTCTGTGCTGGTCTCCATCTGAATCCAAACTTCTGCCTAAAAATATTCTTGAAAGGACCAGATGGTAAGTAACACCTTTTCCTACCATTCTGTATTCTGAGTGAATTAACCTTTGTTACACGAATTAATGTGATAAAGTGCTGATTGCAAACATTGATCGTTAACATCTGTGCACGGTGCCTTGTCTTAGCATAGAATTCTGTAATTTGAGGCAAAAAAAATGCAGATGTAATAGTAGTTCTGTAGCAGATAGCTCCAGTCTCAGCCAGGGTCCATAGATAGTGAAAGACATACAGCAGGAAGTGGAAGATGGAAAGGGAGGAAAAAAAGAGATACTGTAAACCTTTGCTGTTTCACCAATACGGTTTGAAGCGCAGCATTGTGAATGTACCAGAACAATTGACGGTGCCGTGAACATGCTAAGGAGGAGGGAAAAGCCAGACAGTGATGGGATCTCTCAGACTGACTGGTAAAAGGTATATGAATCTCCACCCCAAGGACTAAGAGATGTTTGTTCTTTTTCACGCATCAAAGTGCCTTTGTTTCAGAGATGGAGAAGGCTGTGGGCTTTCGGGGTTTATTTGTTTTGGTGTTTGTTTTTTTTTTTTTTTCTGCTGAAAAGTTCATGTACTGAAAAATACAGTTTGGAGGAACAAAATCATGAACTATTTGTCAGGTGGGTCGTGTCTGAGTAACAGCCGTTTGACAAAAAACATAACACAAGAGTTTTATTCTGTTTCTTAATTTAGGATATTTCCAGAAGTCTTACTGCAGAGTTTAAAAAGGGGTTAGAAACTGAAAAATGAACTACACATTTTGATTCCCAGCATTTTAAGTTAAAAAAAATTTCTTCACTGTGGGCAGAGGACCAATAAATCTTTTTGCATTCAATTCTAATTTCTCTGTCAACTTCTCTTTGATTACACACCCAGGAGCATGATGAGGACTAAGCTCCAGGCTACCTCATCTGCAGTGTGTAGTAATTCCCTGCTAGAGATGTTCATTATGTCTACAGGCACTAGTCCAGTGGAACAAGTCTGCTAGATATCTATTGCTAGGTTTTTAAACATAAAAAAAAATAAATCACCATAATCACAGCCACCGAGGCTCTGCCACAACAGCAACAAGAACAATGAGATCTGTCTGGGGGGCAGGCTGGCTGGGTCACTGCTGGTGAAGGCAACAGAGCAGGGGAGCAGTTGCCGACTGAGGGGAGTGCGAAGCCATCGGTTTGTAGATTGAGCTCCGAGTTTTGGGAATTTGCTGGATGCTCTGTTGGCAGCAAAACCGAAGAGAAGACTTTCATATGTGTTCGCTGGACCAGGCAGTTTTGGATGAGAAACGTGATATAATTCCTCCTCTGACTGTCACTTCAGAGTACAGCAGCAAGCCCCAATCAAGGCTGTCCTTGGAGGCCATTTGGAAGGCGAGACAGTGGCCACCTGCCTGGTAGGCAGAACTTCTTGTTCAGAGCATGTCCCGTTGCTGCTTGGCC
Organism: Leptosomus discolor; assembly: GCF_034619465.1. Taxonomy (NCBI): domain Eukaryota; kingdom Metazoa; phylum Chordata; class Aves; order Leptosomiformes; family Leptosomidae; genus Leptosomus; species Leptosomus discolor. Next base: position 4,042,406 of record NC_141399.1, read on the forward strand.
AGATGAGCTGGTTGCCTTTGGGCTTCCAGGTGGGACTCAAACTGCTGTTGACCTCTGAAGCTTTTCATGGTAGGCTTGCTTCTAACCAAAGAGACTATCTCCTCACATCCCTCCTCCTGCCACCCTGCAGCAGCTAATGCCAGCAGAGATGTTCAGCCAAGAAGTCCCTGAGTGCACACGGCTGAAGTGAGGGCAAGACAAGGACCTTGGAATGAGCACAGCCACATGCAGACATGGTGGGGAATAGAGAAGAAGGGATAAACAGGCAGCCTCTGTCAGGTTCTCCACCATGCTATGGAGCAACCTTGCAACTGCTTCTCCATATCCCCAGTAAATTCTTTTCTGGAACGTGTTTCTCTACTGGTCTGTCCCGTATTTTATTTATTAAGCTTAGCAACAGACCAGGGGTGAGGAAAATGTATAAATTGCAAAAGCCACAGTAAAGAGATAAAACAAATACTGCTCAGCAAAACACATTGGGGGGACTGGCAGTGGGAACTAACATTTTAGTTGTTTTGAAAGGAGTTTTTAACTTGATGGATATTTCTGCTACATCTAGACGTTCTTAAATTAAAATGAAACTAAGCCAAAAATATTTATCAAAGGTCAGCAACTTATTATTAGCTGTGTAATAGTATTGTCATCATTTTGGCGTGCAGCTCACTGAAATTCTACTCATTGGTTTGAACAAGGTTGTGTCAGGTAATGTTCCAATAAAACAAAAGGACAGTTCTTGCCCTAAACAGTTTACCTATACAATAGCATATATTGCCTTTGCTACTGCCTCTCTATTTTTACGTGTCATAACACAATGAGAACATCACTTGATGTTACTGCAGAATAAACTGGGACCTCATCTATTGGATCTTAAATTCTTACTCTCGGATCTCTTTGATTTCCATGTGAAGGTTACATACGCTTCCTTCCCTCCCCCACACTCTCCCAGCCCCAGATCAGGTTCTTTACACAGAGTATTGGGAAAAATGCAGTTGGGTTTATGTTAGGACAAGGGTGTTCTACTTCAGTTATTTATTGCAGTAATCACCCCATGGAACTGTGCTTTCCTCAAATTGCACATATAAATTATCAGCTATTACTCCCTACTGCAAAGGTTGATGCAACCTCTTGTTTTACAGGTATAGTGAAATTTAGAGGTTAAAACATGCTTATGACTTGATTTTTCTGCTTGCTTCACCAGCTGCAAGGGAACAGCAAAGGAAGCCAACATATTACCATATGAGCAACTTATATGCTTACTGGAATTATATATAAGCTTTGTGAAGCATTCTGAAATGCTATACATGAGCTTTGAGAGATCTAGCTTCTCACTGCTATTCATTTTTCAATTTTCAGCTTCAAAGATCTTGGACGTTCTCCTCTAGGCTCATCTACAAGCAGGAATCCAAGGTCTAGTCACATTGGATGATTTTCTCAGACACAGGATTTGTTGCAGCAGTGCTGAGACAAACCAGGAGAAGAAAAATGGAAGAAAGTTTATGCAATATTAGAGTTGCTTTTATTTTCCCCATATGCCATGACAATCCTATTGTCCTTCAGAGATGAAAGCAAATTCACTTGTGACATATGACTAAGGTTATTATGGCTTTTGTACTTTGTAATCTGCTTTTCACCAAGTTGTTTGTGCACTTCTGTGCAGAACGGTGTTTGCCATGGTTCCGTGTTGGCTATTGTTGGAGATACAAGAGCCCCGCTGACTGCTAACGAACAGCACAAGTGGAACGAGGCCATACTCCACCAAGTCATTTAGTAAGAGAAGCATAGGAGATGCCATGCCACCTAGTGAAGCCAGTCACAGGTAGGATAAGAAGATGCCAAGCAAGGCTAATGTCAAACGCTCCCTGTCAAGGGGAAAAGCCTTTCAGAGGTGAAGCTGCTGTCAACAGGAAGGTGAGTGGTGTATAGTCACCATCTCAGCAAACTTCAGGTATTAGAGAGTCTCTAAAAGCTGTGGTATTCTAGTAAAAGAAGGTAGGAGCAATCAGTAGCACCCATGTTGTTTCATATATATATTTTAAGATATAGGTACAAGAATTTTAAAATATAGTATAGGTACCCTAGGGAGTTGGGCACTTGGCCGTGGGTTGTAAACCTTGCTCTGTAACAACTGCTCCCCACTTCTTTCCATTGCTCAGAGCAGTGCTCCTCAAGCCTTTTTTTTCTCCTCCCCACAGGATATAGACTGTGTTCTCTGAAGCTGGTGTTTCTCAGGCTTGCAATGAGCCTTTTCCTTACAACCCTATAGGCAATGCATATATACACATCAGCAAGAAAGAAGGGCTCTCAAGTCTGCTGCTAGCCAAGATCTTACTTTCCACTATTTCCCTCTCACCTTTTCATTTCCAATAGGTGCTGATCTATGTACATCCTCTTCCTCCACCCAGCAGGTACAGGGATTTTCCCCGAGTCTGTGCCACAGCTGTTGTTGCTCCAGCGGTACGTAGGGTGGGATGGACAGCACAGAGGTGGCACAAGCTTTTTCTGCTAGAGGTATTTCTGTCTCGGAGCAGGTCTCTCTGCCTTGCAAGAGGCCATTCAGAGTCTATTGATACAGAGTTCCTCCACAACCCCCCATACACCTTAGCAGCATGTTCCTACACACCTCTGGGTTCTTCCCTACACGCTGGTGGTGGGAACTCCTGCCAGGGAATCAAGCACAGGCTGGAGCTCACCACCCAGAACCCAGCCCCACAGTAACCGAGCACAACGAGCAGGGCAGGTCCGAGGGCAACGGGCAGCTTCAACCAAGAGCTGACAAACTTGTGGTGACAAGGTCCAGGGTCCAGTCAGGAAGGTCAGTCCCAGGTCAGTGTCCAGATAAACCAGGGTCAGAGCTAAGTTAGAGACCAACACTCCTTCAATCCAGACTGACGACCCAGAGCTGAGCTTAAATAGAGGCCCACGGGTGGGGTGGGTGGAAGCCCCAGGTAAGGCTGGTCAGGGTCATCAAGGCCCTTGGGGTCCCACCACTCCCTTACTATTTCCTGCTCCCTATTCACAGTATTCAAACTCAATAATCAATATTAAAAAAATCATGCAGTGAGGGGACACTAGTGAGACACAAAAGTATTTATTCATACCTTCGTATTCAATTCAGAAAGGCTGTGGGGCTGGACCCTCAGCTGCTCTGTATCACTGGGAGCTGTATCAGTTAACAGCAGTGGAGGATTTAGCACATGATTTTGTTCATATAACCCACAACGTTGGCCAGTCCTTTTATTAATCTGGGCATTTAAATGAGCTCTTATTAGAAAAAAAAAAAGTCACTAGAGCTGCAAAAAAAAAGGAACAAGGTAAGGCAAGGACAAATACATAATTATCTTGAATGTGAAAAAAAAATGGTGCAGTAGAAGTTCATGTTCCTTTGTGTGGAACACAGCCCAGTTAATGTACAATTTAGATGCAATAGTTTTCTCTGGCTGGGAAATCAGTTTGATTTTTTTTTTTTTTTTTTCCCTCAGCTTATCCTTTTAACATTTTCCTGGAGGATAGAATGACGATAGAACTGAAGTGCTGCAGCAGGCTGTACAAATTCATTAATGACATTAGCAAAATAATGATTTCAAACATGTGTGACAGCACAGGCAGCAGCACTACACTCTTATTGAGAGGATACCAGCAATCCACTTCTGCCGTAAGATGAACACACAGCTCTGTCATCCCCAATGCAAGAAACAGAAGGTCTTAAAAAAGCTAGATTTGCCATGTTCCTGCACATATTCTCCATTAATTTCAGATATTGAGGCGCAAGTTGGCTATCAACCAGAGCTTCCATGGCCCTCCAGAAGAAGTTTTAAATAGGAACGATCTTCTGAGGTTGTTTATTAATCTTTCTTTCAGCAATCAGCCATGGAGATGAGCAAGCCAGATGTTTCTTCCCCCGCCTAGACAGCCTGAGTCAGACCCACAGCTCCTCCAAAGCACAGTGGAGGGTGAACGAAGGCTCTGTGTCACTCGTGCTTCCCTGCTGGTATCTGGTGTGTCTGATGTGCAGGGTGGTCCAGCATGTGCTGCTGCCTCCCTCCTTCCTGCCCAGGGGATCTGCTCGCCCATTCGAAGCAGCCTATTCTGGAGCCCTAAAGCAGCAAAAAGGGTGTTTCTGTGCACACAACTCTGGCCCTGTGTGCGGAATTTGGATGGGAAATGCTGTCTGGGTCTAAAATCGAATGTTTATTGCCCATGAACAGCCTACAATTTGGAACACCTTTAAAAAAGGTGAGGAGAGGAAGTGCTGAATTGAATCGGGAGAAGGCAAACTGAAATGGCGAAGGGTGTCAGTGTAGCTAGGGGGGCAGCAGCAGCAGGAAGCAATTTCAGGCAATGCTGCTGCCCTTGGGGCATGAGTTATTTGTCAAATTGGACCTATCTAAAAATCTGTGCAGCCTTTAGACTGAATATTTTTTTTGCCTAAACTGGCTGACTGCTTGCAACAACCCTCCCCTCTTTTGTTCGTTTAGCTTTGCGAGTGGTTAAATCCTGCTAGAGTAATGCCCTGGCACCCACTGGAAGGACTGAAATCATAAACAAAGGAACAGGAATAATGGGTTGTCTGCAGGATCACATCACTCCCTCCGTACGTCTTTCCCTGTGCCAGCCTTGACGTTGTTTGTCTGGTTCATATTTAGACCTTTCTGCCATCACCTCTCCTTGGCTTGTTGCACTGCTTCAGGTCTCTCTCACAGTTTTACAGTGCTTAACACAACCAGTTCTATCCTCAGCCAGCACTTCTGTTATATACATTGTTTATTTATTATAATGAAGTTAATGATGCGGGGTTACAATGGAGGATATAATCGGGAGAGTCCAGTGAAGGAACCAAACCACATAACGCTATCAACCTGCCCACTAACCCTTCAGACAAGACCACGAAATGAGACTTCCAGGGCAGTGGAGCTGGCAGAAAGACAGATAACACCAAAACATTGAATATATAAATAATAATAATGAATAAAGGTTTGGTTTTTAGAGCTTTCATCACAAGTTCTGCTGATGCATTGAGAAAGTTTATAAAGCTCAATGGGAAATTTTAATAAGAGGTAATAACAGCACTTTCATCCGCTAAAAGAACCTGATTCTGACCTATTTTATAATAGGGTTACTCAAAATAACTCCATTGACATCACAACACACTGGGGCAAGAAGAAATAGAATCAGTCCCTCGATATTCACAAAATAATCTGACTGGGGTACACAAAAGAAGCATAAGGGGAAACCTGAATAAATAGCCTCGTAATTAAAAAAAACGCTTGAGCGAGGATTTTTTTTTTCTAAATTGGAAATTGTTTCGATAACATAGAAAAAGTTCCTAACCGAAAGATCTGTAGCAGCTAAAACGCAGTTATAGATTGAAGATGCAATGATAATCTGCATATTTGATTGCAGCATTTGTTGCCTAAATCAAGGAAGAAATAGTGGTGATAACACAAAGCCCTGTTTTCTCTTGCAGAAGTACGTGTTCCTGTAGCCTTGAGGAATCAGGCAGGATTGTTGCGATCAAGGACAAAAGCACCCAGGCACTGGGCACGGCTGTTATCAGCTGAAAGCAGGACTTTTGTTACAGGGTCGTGCTGTTACAAGTCACATCCAGGTAAAGGATTTAAGGATGGAGGGAAAGAATTCATAAATAGAGGATGGGGTGTAGTGGGTGGTCTACACCTGCGCTAGGAAACCAGCTTATAGAAGCTTCACTAGTTTGCTCCCTTCAGCTTTTGGGTGTCCTCCCTTCAGTGGTGTAGGAGCTACCAGGCTGCTACGGCTGAGCTCTGGAACGAGGCTGAGGGAGGCCCTGGGATCTCCATAGATACGAAGCTGTTACTGGGCTGGGATGCTCTCATCTCACATATTCCTCACAAAGTCTTCCTCTTCTCCTGTTAAACACATAGGCCGTGTTCACTCTAGGTACATCAGAGTCCTGAGGGGAAAAAAACCCACAACTGTTTTTTCTGTCCTCTGAAAAATAAGGGGAAATAAAACTGTTCTCTTGTGTCAAGGTATCTAGATGCTTTGGGTGGGTGAAAAAAGCGAGATGAATGAGGCCTGCAGGCTACCAGAGCATTGACAATACAAAGCCGTAAAAAGTCAAGAATGTCCTCACTTAATTCACTTCACCTTTGCTGGGTACGCGTGCTTTCAGGGTGACGAGAGCAGAGGCTGGGATGTCTAATCTTGCTGTTGAGAAAACTCAAATTAGAACTGAGATTAATGGCACAACTGACACACAGGTACACCTGAGCTAGGTTTAGCTAAAACACCTGAAAATGAGGGGCAAGGGCTTTAGATGCCTGGACTTGTGTGGCCCGTCTTTGCTGTTGTTAGCAGAAACAGCTAGACAGGCCTTGCTGTGGCAGACTCGTATCTCCTGCTTGTACCAGGGGAGGCACCTGTAGAGAGGTTGACTTTTAAGTACCAAAATGAGGAGAATCGGTAGTGAGAAATCCAGTTTCCTATGAAGAACTGGGTCTGGGGTGATTGTGTAATTGCCTCTCAGAAGGCAAGTCATGATGCCAAGAATCTCTCTCTTGTCTCTCTTCCTCACACGTACCACTAAATGTTACTGTGGTGAAGTGGCTGACACCTCTTTTCCTTCAAACCTTTCTTCTTCCTCGGAGCTGTCAAAGTGCTTTTGTCAACAAACATGAATAGATCCAGCCATTGCTTTCTGTTAAAAAGCAAAACAAAAAAATCACTTCAGGCTCATAAAAAAGGGGAGGAAGGGAAAAAAAACCACTTTTTTAAAATAAAGTCTCACTTTTGTGTTACTATTTGAATTACCTTAACTCTTCTTTCACATGCTAATCTTCAGATTTTCCTAATTTGTGAGCTCCACTTCATTCGTAAAGGTTTTTAAATCCTTAGTTATTTGTTTCAAGTTGCTTGGTTTTGTTTTGTTTTGTTTTTTTTTAAGAAGACATTCTTCTCATATGTTCCCTGCTCCGGCTATAGTAATTTCTTGAGAAGAAGAGAAGAATGATGTCACTTCTCACGCTTGTGACAAACAACTCTATTAGCTGTTCTAAAAATAAAATATATAAAAAATTAAAAGAACCCATCGTTTGAGACACGTTTCAGCGAGTGCTCATGTCCAGAGTGATCTAATAAAGGTTTAAATTGGGGTTTGAAGTTGTAGGAGGTGGTAAAAATGAATGACCTGTCTACAAGAATTTACCTCTGCTCTCTCCTCTGAAAGGAATTTGCTTAAAATTCCCCTCTTGCAACTGTGACTGTGAGAATCCTACTCTCTGACCTCTACATTATTAGTTATCCACCTTTTTGCTGTCTCAGTGCCTTCAACCTTTTCGACCCCCCTCCTTTCTGATGCATCTCAGAGTTGGTGGGTTCTTTATTCTCCTCTTCCCCCCACTATTGCTCTCTCTCTATATGCAAACGTGGTAGATGACTTCCCCAAACACTCCACAGGCAAATCTTCCTGTGGGTTGACCTCCTGTTTTGTGCAGTAAAGCTGTAATATATCTTTGTCAGCTCATACCTGAGCATATGGTGGTATTTTAGTTGTGAATAATTTCCTCAATCTCCATAAGGAGGAAGGGAAGAACTATGCATAGAGAAACACTATTTTTTGTCCTTGGTAGCCAATCCAAAGCTCCTTGGAGTTGTTTGGTGGTTCATAAATGACTATAAGGGTAGGATCTCGGAATAAACACATCTGTACTCCTCATTCGTGGCAGACACAGACATCCTTCGCTGCGTGGCGTGTTGTGGGCTTTTTTCTCCTCTCGGTGTAGAGGTTGAGGGTCCAAATGACCTCTTGCAAACCTGTGTGGCCCTGTGACTCCCGGTTTGTGTGGGTTTCCCCATCCAATAGTGATCTGCTTTGCAAAACTAGCTGCATAGGTCATTGCGTTTTCCATGTTTTCTCCAGGCCACTTTGGCAGTGGGACTCTGGTCGCCAACAGTCGTGCAGGATCGTGTGATCCAAAGGAGGGAAAAGAAAGAAGGTGCAATAGTGCAGGGGCATTCCTTTGTGCTTAACACCTGCATAGACTTATGCTTAATATATATGGACAGATTTTTAAAAAATGGGTCTTTTAAATAGAAAGTACAAACATTGAAGATCATTCCATTATGTCTCTCTTTTGCATCATGCTACTCTCTGTCCCTCATTAGCCGAAGAGAAACAGAAACTACCTAGGTGAAACTTAGAAAAATCATGGTTTCCCTATAAAACACGGTTTCTTTCAAACAAAGGGAAATATCAAAGTGTTTACTCTTCTGCTTTACAGTTGTAAAGTAGAAGTTACAAGAAGGACATTAAGTTTCTCTGGCGTAAAGGGGGTGCAAACCAAATCAAAACCACTTTCACCCACTGTTTTTCTGTCATTTAATGCCTGTACTAAGGAAAAAGCCCCCAGAAGAACTCCTGCAGAAGATAACAGATGTTTTCTTCCGATTAACCTGGGATGGAGCGGATTTAACTTGTGCCAAAGCCTGAAGTCCTTACTCAGGCAAACCTGCCAGAACGTGCATTAATAATGCCAGAAGGACATGATACAAGTATCACAATGCAAAATAAAATCCATTCAGTAATACAGTGTACAACAACTCGAGTCTAGGCTAAAATGGTGTTTTGGCTTCAGAGCTGATGTGTTTTGTCAAAGTAATGGTCTGCTCCAAAGTGTTTTGCTAGCAGGGGGAGAGGGTAGAGCAGCGGCTGTGAAGTATTGGATGAATGATAGGGAAAGAAAGAATCCCAGTCCTCTGAGCATCTCTGCTTTCATCCCAGGCAAACTAGGTATCAGGAAACACATTGAATGAAAACTTTCAGTCCAATAAGCACTTAAAAAATATATATCTGAAAAGATGATTTAAGAGGACAATGACACAGAAGTGTATGATGAATCTGGACCTGTGCTGCTGCACTTCTATAGGCTTTCCAGCAATAAAGTAGGTTAAAAGACAAATTAATTGTATGCTTCCTCTTCAAGAGAGAGACCAATGGCAGTTACTATGGCAACTACTTGCAATTCATCCTATTAACTTTCTTATTGCAGGAACAATCAATAATGATACAGATCGCTTTAGGATAAAATATACATGAAGGCTTTTAAAAAAATATATTGTTTGCTTTACTTTCAAATAAAATCTGATACGCTCTTGAAAAAACAAAGGCAACGTTAGACTGAAGCAAAACATGGATTTGCCCAAAGGGAAAAAAAAGGTGAGTCAAATTGTATCAAAATCCATCTTCTCCTCTTAGCAACTTCAGCAAACTGTTCAGATTAATTTCTTCTGAAATGTTTTGACATTTGTGTTCACTCTGATTGTGAAGGTTATACCTTATTTAAAGGCATAATACTGTGTACTGTATCTCTGCTCCAACTAGTCATGTGTATTCACAGTCTTTAGAAGGACTAGGTAAGCAATCCAAAAACCTCTTGGAAACGCAGTGCTATCAGCAAGCAGTGTGACTGCTTGCTTAACCTCCTTAAAGAGCTCCCACAAATCTTGTAATCTCTATTTCACATTATTTTTCAGATGCGGAACAGCAAGAGGAACCCAGCCAGATACCTCCTGATTCCTGTGACCCAGGCAGCAATGACAGCCAGGCTTAGGTTCCCAGCTGCTGAATTTGTATTTTTCAGTGTGGTCTATAGGATACTGTAAATTCCCAATCTTCCCCTATTTGATTTTTATGGTTGCTAGGAGACAAGTGCCTTGAGGTTTGCATCCCACCCACGGTGTTTGCTCGCACCTTGTTCTGGAGACTCCACTGGCTTCAGAAGTACTCAGCCACTAGCAGAAATCTATCCCGTCTGTGAACAGATCTAGTTTATGAGTGTGCTGAAGACGTAGAAAAACTCAAGAACAATTTTAGGTTGCGTGATTTGTCAGTGGAAGTTGGCGATGTAGTGAGGAATAGCGGTGAGGACACCAGGTTGGGTTTTGAGAAACGTTTATTTTTTAACTCGTCCAAGACTTTGCTGTGAGGTTTTACATGATAACTGACCTTGTGTCTTTTTTCCTTGTCTCACATGTGATGATCCTGTGCTCCTTTGCAAACATCGAGAAAATGGAGTAGCTGTGACTCTAAGGTACCTGGATGTCAGATTGATGCAGGCACATAGTCTGAGAGTTGTGCCTTCTCAAGGACATCCCAGAGCACTGCAAATATTAGCCTTGGATTGCTTTAAGTCTTTCTTTCCTGAGTTTGGGGGAGTCTTTCCATTCCTTTCAGTGATATTTGAATCAGTCTAACTACCTGCAAACTGTATGAACAAAGAAGATCTATTCTAGCCCCCAGTATTTTTCCATCCAAGTCAATGTTCCAAGTCCCTTCTCACTGAACGTGGCCCTGTTATACGAGGAGTTGATGACTCAAACTCTGTTTACGTGCATATGATTGTAAATATATAAGACACTAACATTTTCCAGTTTATAATGCTTGAAAAGCCAGATATGGCTTACTGCTATTTCACCTACAGGTGTGAATTGTAACATATTATAGCAAATTTACTTCAGTGGCACTGTGCGGATTGCTGAGGGCATTGTCTCAGGAATGTGTCCGTCTTCTAACACTGCAGAATTTTCTGAAGGTGCATTTCACTAGATCAAGTGCATAAAACTGAGCTGCCTGGGAAGGAGGAATGCTGGAACAGGAATATTTCTCTGTGTTACAGAGAAGTTTGCACATCCTAGCTTTACACATCTGTTGCCATTTCATAAGCCACAATTCTGCATGTTTTTTCTGACTCACAGAAGAAACCTCCTATAGGTCCTTTCTATAGCAGTTCTAAATTCGGTTCATCTTCAAAGGAAGAATACTTTCAAATAGAAAAGTGGAAGATATTGCACAAGTTAATTTACTTCAAACTGAAGCTTTTGATCTGCTGTTCTTTGATTGCTTCATTAATATAAACATGACCAAAACAGTAACATCTTAACCTTCTTTTCCAAATCTCTCCTACTACTGTCATTTAATTTTTTCCACATCACTTGAATTCTTGATATACATGTCACTTTTGCCTCTTCTCTCTGTTGCTTCAAACTATGCATATATTTCACGTTTCTCTCTTACCAAAACCCCTGTATCCTGGTTTGGCTAGGAGAGAATCACAGCCCAGCCATGTTAGGCCAGCTGTTAGCAGTTTGGAGTCAGCCAGGGCAGCTGCCCTGAGTGAGCTCCAGGTGTAGCCCATCCCATAACTTCTGGTCATTATAAAGGGGAAAGGTTTGCTGAGAAAGGGAGTTCCTGGGGGATTCCTGCTGGTGTTCCTTCTGCTCCTCCTCTGGCTTCTTCCTGCTCCTGAGGACTGCTCTCCCGTTGATGGTGAGTGCTGCATATTCATTTGTCTGACTATGACTTTGCACGCCCTTGTTGGTATTAGTGCTGTTTCATTCAATCTGTTTTCATTCCAGTCTCCTCTTCTTTTCCTGATTCCCCTTCCTGGCTGGTGAGTGGTTGTTGGGTGATACAGCAACTGTTATAGCCAAACCAGGACACCCCTACTCTTAACTTCTAAAAATCTTAAGGGGAAAACTGTCACAGTGTATTTGTAAAGTACACAGTAAAACATGAAAGCTCTTCTGATACCAGTAATGCTGTGTGTACTGGGAGGCTTCATCCAAACAGCTTAGTTATGTAATACACCAAATCAAGATGTTGTGAATCAAAATAATATCACCATAAACTTGATTTAGGGACTGCTTGGTGTGTGAAAGCAATAACTGAGACTTCACAAGGAGGATTTCTTTGTTGTTGGAGAGACCTGTACAATATATGGTGGGGGTCCTTATAGCAGATGGCACTCAGAGCTGAGAGCACAGTGCCAGCAGAGATTAAAGAAGAAAACAAGACCTGGCAAGAAAAACCAAAGCAAGATGATGCCATCAATTTATGTTCTTGCTGCCTCAGCTGCCATGGCTTGTGTTCGTGGATGAGAGTTGTGACTGAGTGACATGAAAGAAAAGAGAGGAGGCCGACCAGTCACTCGGAAAGTGAACATGCTTGAATGTTGGTTGCAAATAGTATTTTTTTAAGAAGATCTTAGTCCTGAACTCCTAACTAACTGAGGAACAGTGCAAGATTTGGTAACTTGCTCTGTTTGAGATCACAAAGTCTCAGTTAAAATCCACGTGTAGACACTTGACCTCACAGGAACCACTGTTTGCATTTGTCATCTTTGAGTGAAATAGCAGGGGTGCAACACAAAGCAGGGTGTGTGGGTGTGAGAGGCTTTTGCAAGGCAGGAGCTAGAGGTATGAGTCTGGCCTTCTGCAATTCTTCCTTATGCTGGTAGCTCCTCTCTGAGCATGCTGACTCTTGGAAATACCATCTGGGGACTTACAATTCTTGCCAAGCTGTAAAGGTGGGAGGCTGAATTTAAGCTTGTGTGTTCCCTTCTAGAAGCCAGGACCCCAAAAACTGGAGCTTGAAACTGTGGTGCCTCTTGTGCATTTACATGTAGATGGATAAATTCATAGTCCTAGTGTTGCCTTTCGGCATTATCAGCTCCTAAAAATATTCCTGGTTTGTGCCCTTTCCACGAGATAATACAGGAAAACCACATGAGCATAGCAAAGACAAAATACTGTTAATGCATGGTTATTCGCCTTCCAGTGATGAAGTTGGGCACATTTAAAGTCAATATTTACTTATAATTCACTGCTACTAATGCACATGCATTAAAGTTTTCAGATGACTGTGCCAATTCAGGGTGCTTTCAAAGTTTTCTCTTCAAGGCTTGCTGTACAAATACTCTATAGTTACTTAAGCCTGGGTAAATGAGAGCTTTGTGCCTTTATTGTTTTCCTCATGTATTTCCATAGCTTTATTAAGACAAAATAAAAAAAAACTAAGTGCAGCTGAGTTACATAAATACATTGGTCGTACTTTGAAGCAAGGTTCCATTAATCAATAGCCCAGAGATAAACAAAGACAACAGAAGCCTCTGGAAATAAGTTTGCTTACTTACTACAAACTGTAACAGGACCCACTCATTCTTAGACATCTTATAGGTAGTTACAGGCTCTGAATGATAGGGCATAATGCCAGCTTTAACCAAATGCAAATTTCAATAGTATGTGTTGCCTGTTAAGCATTTGTTATGGTTTATAAAAGAGTTTCTTACTCAGTGTAAGTGTAGGAATGTGGCACTTCCAACAATGGCAAAGGGATGAAAGTTGGGATAGTAAATGATGCATCCCTTTAGACACTTTGCATGGGATTTCTCATGATGACACATCCGGACAAGGATTGTGAAGCCAGGCTTAAAAAACAAAACTATATTGGCAAAGGGGGAAAAAAAATGCCTTCTCCCTTCTACTTGTGATTTGCACTTCAGAATTTTTCCCCCTCAAAGTATGGCTGTGCTCTCTCTAAATCTGATAACCTCTGACTGTAAGAAATTAGGTTCAATGATTTTCTGATTTCTTGAGTATTAGCCTCATAGGGAACTGAATGCCATGTAAAGCTGCAATTTTTGGAATACTAAGTTACATCTTCTCAAAAACAGGTGGATCGCCACATGAATAGATATTAAACTACTTTTGATACCCAACAATTTAAATAGGGTTCAAAACTTTTACGGAAGGTCATGCCTTGCCTGTTATTTATTCATCTGGAATTTTTATTTTGCCTCTTGATCAATAGTTACTGTACCAATCCCTCTGTTATCTTTAAATCTGTGCCAGCATTTCTTTTCAGATAAAAATGTGAAGAAATTATTTTTAAGAGTCCAAATTGAATCTCCATGTGCTGGTTCAACCTCTAATGTCAGTGAAAAATACAGCTCATGATTTCAGTAGATTTTGAGTTAGACACACACTTTGTGACATTATCTCAGTATTATGCATCTTCTGTTTTCTGCTTCATCTGAGTTGAGGTTTGCTGCCCTTCTTGCTGCTCCTACAGAAAATTTCTGCAGCCACTACGACATCAGAGATGCACCCAATCTCTCCTGTATTTCCTTGAAGTTACTTCTGTGTTTAAATAATGTCAACTTTAATTGTGTTTGAGATGAAGGTGGGGGAAAACTGAGGGATTGACTCTCTGGTCTCATGGTTAATGCACTCTGATTTGGAATGAGGAGATGTGTCAACTTTGATTCTCTGCTTCAAATAAGGAGGATGGATTTGAACTTAAATCTCCTGTATTCCTGTGATTAACCCTGGGCAGCTGAATGAAGGGTTCTATTGCTGGTTCTGCTTTGATCTGGTCAGAAAAGCATTCAGAGATCTGAATGTTAAGGATGGTGTAAGGTCCCCTTCAGTCAGGGGACAAACGTGTCCTCTCCCAAATAGCAAGACTGAAGCTGTAATATATTCCTCAATATTTCCTGCTGGCAGATGTAGATGGTGGTGGTGTAAGCAGGCTGGGTTTTATTCAGGACTGCATGATCACCGCGTCCCACAAAGAGTGTGGTGGACCTGAGAATACCACCAAGAGGCTGGTTCCAGAGGCGGGAAAGCAGAGCCAAGCTGGAATCCATTTTGTGCGTCTAAACCAATAGCCCTTAGCTGAGTTAGCAGAGATGGGGATTATTTTTTATTCCCATTGTACTAGAGACTTATGTCTCCATTGGAGCATTAGGTGTAAAGCATGTCAAACTTCAAAGGAACATGACATTAACGGTCTGTAGTTTTCTCTTCCTTGATAGTATCAAGAGCAGGACTCTCACTGATATCAGTTAGTAGCATCCAGCCTGCTACCAATGCAATAAGTCAACTTTTTTAAGAGGCTACTGACTCTGTGGGAAGGGCAGAGGGTACCTTCCTATGAGAGCAGCCAGCATCCATCACGAGCACACCACGAAGTCTGCAGGTGCTGTAGCTTGCATGGTCAAGAACTACTCACTGCCTGTTCCAGAAACATCTGACCTTAATCTGCTCTGAATTATTTTCAAAGGGAGCTTGACTTATTTCCAGCTAAAATGATGTGATTAGAGAAAGAACAAAACGCACAAGGGTTAAAAATTAGGTAGGATAAATAAAGTGTATTTGATGGGATAATGATTTGAGACTAGCTATTGCTGAACAAACATGTATTATCACAAATCATCAGAGGCCTAATAAAATATAGACTTACCACAACAGTAACAAATAAAATGCTTATGTAATAATTAAATATGCAAAATTCACAGCTCCCTAGAAAAATATTTTTTTCAGGGACTGGTCCAAATCTATTTCACTTGCATGCAAATCATTCATAGACAGCAGTGTAGAAATTCCTATGTCTTTGTTAAGATTTATTTAATCATTTAAAGCATGGTTTGTGTTGAGACAATGAAGACATAATTGTAAAATACCCCTGGTTGGAACACAGCAGTGGCAGAGAATTTCAAATAAATGCTTGTGTTCTGGCCTTTCTACTGGGGGAAAAAAGTGGGATGTAGTCAAAATGCTAGACATGCCAAGCTGTACTAAGAGGTGCTTAGGTAAGCCTTGGATTTCCTTTCATGATTTGTTTCTACCAGCTAATATGCCGGTATTGCTGGAATTTGGCACAAAGTAGCCAAACTGGGAAGAACATGAAAAGCTACACAGAAGGAACAACACTATCTAGGAAACTGGCAATACAAAAAGGACTGAGGTTATGAAATGCCTTCCATGTCGAAGGGTGTGGAAGTGTGTGTTCACATACAGTAGCAGAGAGGAGTTGAGTTCTGTTTTTAGAGCTATAACCAGAGTGTATTAGCTCTCATGGTGCGAGATCCTATCTATAAGACATAAATGGGTCTTGCAAAGTTAAGCAATATCAATGCATTCTCCTCAGGCAGAACTGAGATGAAAATAACTCAGGTTTTGTGAGAAGGGAGGGAAGCTAATAAAAGAATAAAATAAAAGCTAAAATAAGAAAACAAATAAAAGAACCTCTTTAGATGGTGACAGCAGTTGAAGAAGCTGAGGGTGATGGTGAGATAGTGAACACTTGAGCCTTCCCAGAACAGACACCTATGCTTTTCCACTCAAAGGCCGTTTGTGGCAATGCAAATGGCAGCACTTGCACTTTTTGCAACTCCCAGTTACTCTAAATGAAACTGAAGCGGCTTTGACCCCACTCTTTCAAACCTGAGCCTGAATGAAAGGGCAAATAGTTAAAGATGCTGCCTGAACGCTGAAGGGCAATGGAGTTGTAAGCTGTTAATGGTGCTGGTGTAGCTCAGGGGGGCGGGAATGTTTGCTTGTAGGTGTTACACACCATCACTTGTATTTACATTATCTTCTGTCTCTTCCCTTGAAATCTCTTTTGAGTCCCTGCACAGATAAGACTGCCTGAGCACTCCCAGCCTGTCAACACTCCGTGGCACTGTGGTGTCACTCCCCAAAGGGATGCTTTTGCATGGCATGGCTTTTGACAGTGGCATCCAAAATGACAACCCCTGTTCTGCCTGAAGTTTCAGCAGCCCTATGGTACTTCTTCCTGCCACTCTGGATCCTCACCATCTGTGTTGGATGGGAAGCAGTGGATGCTGTCAAGCTGTGGAGTAAAATAATAATTTCCCTTTACTTGGTGACAAGATCTTTGACTGGCATGGGGTTAAGCTCAGCAGGTAATGAGTGGCTTTAGAAAAGGAGCTGGAGATACCACAGATTCACAAAATGACATTTTAATCAAGCCTTCAGCAATTTGCTAATTATGTGCAACTGCACTTAAAGGAAAAACAAGAGTTGTCAGGATTTTGTAGAGACAAGCAGAAAATTGGTTTGGGTGCACCACTGACTGTTATGAATACCTCAGTGTCATGTTAGTCAGGGAAGACAGAATGGTGAATCCTAGGAAAAAGTCGTATTTGCAGTTTTCTTTCCAACTTCACTTTGGAGTAAATTTGGTCACCAGTTTATTCTGTTTTTTCTTCCTTACAGTATGTCTCTTCTATATTTAAGTATGTATAATGGATCTGCTAAAAACATCAGAGACCATTAAGTCAGAGAAGCATGAAATCAAGTAGAAATTATTATTTTAATTCTATGCACTTGTGCATAACAGTATGAACATAGTGCCAAATAAACATCCATCAGAACTCCAGCTAGTACTCAAGGCAGTAATCTGATTTTCAGTTTGGAAGCAGGAAATACATGCCTGCATACATTTCAAGAGAAATTTAGCTGCAAAAACTGGCTTGTATATATTCTGACAGGCAAAAGAATGTCAATTACTCAATAGTAATTTTATTGCTAAAAATCTCTTCAAATGGCAGCACCAGGGCTTGACAGGCAAGTACCAATCTGTAAATTTTGTTAAGCATGCATGCAATTCAGAAACATCATCTCAGCGCTCATTAACTTTGCATGATTCTGCCTCATCACAAGCAGGTTTGGAGTCTCAATCTCACATGTAAATTCTAAAGGGAATCTCGTGTTTGACTTGATCTAGTCTGTGGCAGAGATTGTTGGTGTTACAGGCACAGGAAAATGAATGCTCTGATAGGTACAGTGTTCTGTACAGACGTTCTGCCTTGCTTTGAACCTGCAGGCATGGCAAAGGTGGGATAGGGTACAAGACCGTTTGAAAGTCTGTTTAACTGGTGATGGACAACTGGCCAAAGAGGAAGATTTGTTCACCCTAGAACACATCAAAACTTAATATTTCTGTTTTGGGATAACACAGATGTTATGAGACATGGATATTGTCTA
This sequence comes from Leptosomus discolor, assembly GCF_034619465.1. NCBI lineage: Eukaryota > Metazoa > Chordata > Aves > Leptosomiformes > Leptosomidae > Leptosomus > Leptosomus discolor. The sequence goes on from NC_141399.1 coordinate 4,060,013, forward strand.
ACTAGGAAATATAGTGTTGTTTCTCCTCTGCATCAGGACTAATACTAAAGCACAATATTAAACTTGTTCTAGTGCATGTTATAGTAGAGTTCAGTCAAAAGTTTTGAGTAAGTTTTTCAATCAATAGTTGCAATGCACCATTCTCTGATTCTCCTGTTAATTAAGGCATCATGCTCAGGGCTTAGGTACCTTGTACCAGAGCTGGCTGGCAGGCTCTAAGCCGTACTGTAATACAAGTTCATGTAACCTTTCTGTATAAAAGGCTAAGCTAATTTGGAATACCTCATTTGCTGGAAGCTGTGAAAAAACACGTAGATAGTTGCCACAGGTTAGCTGTGCTTTCTTATTTGTCTGTGTTGTTCTTAAGGTGTGTATCTCCACACTTCTGGACAAAAAAAAAAAATTACAGCTTGAATTCACTTGCTTTATAATGCAGCCAGTGGAGCCACTGGCTGCTGTGAATCACACAAACACCAAATAGCCCTATTTTGCAAGGCAATATGTAAATACACCATCAAGGCATGTCCTGCCTATAGGCTTTGTAGTCTACCACCATTGTACAAGGTACTGTTTTGTTAAAGGTTCAGGGATATGCCTGACTTATTGCACTGTGTGCACCCCCCATGATTTTGACCTGTGTGTAAAGGGAAATGTGTTCATAAATATGGAGAGATTGGTATTTACAGCAGTGATCATACAATGAGAAGAGATTATAATGATGTAAAGACTTGAAGTCTTGTCTTCAGTGTCACAAGGAGACAGGAACTGAAACATGTTAAACCCTCTCCCAGTTCCTTCATCATAAAACTGGTCTCAACATGGTAATACCATGCAACTTCTCAGCCAATACTCATGAAACATACCAAGGTAAGAAGTGAAGTGGTTTCTCCTTTCTGCTTCATCACGTACCCAGGAATAGCAGTTTACTTGCAGTATAAACATTCAAGTGATATCCAAGCTACAGCAGGTTTTTTACCAACAGCTGCCTCAATTATCCTAAAAACGTTCAAATGTGATCCGTAAAATGAGTCCTTGCCTCAAAACAGAAAGTTGTTGTGTGCTGAGCTAAGAATAGGTGAACATGCCTGTGTGCTTTCTTAGCCCTGTCACATCGTGTTTGCAAGACATATTCATAAATAATAATTCTCACAGCAGAAATGGAATATATTAATCACGTTAGTCTTGTTTAAAGTGCTGCTTCCTTGTCTCCATGGCCCACTCTAAGCTGTGCCATACAAGATAGCAAGAGTGGCACAGAGCAACATGAGTTTCCTTGTGGAAATTCCTGGACTGTCAATGCAGATGACATTAGCACTGAGTGGCGCTGAGGCTGAAGTGCTGGTGGAGCTGGATGTGCCAGGCTGTGACTGCACGGCTTGTGCTGTGGAGTCTCCCTATGAGGAAGAGAAGGTCCCTCTGAAGGTTTTGAGGGAGACCACCTCCAGCAGTAATGGATACACAGCTGCTACTGCCTAGCTTATACACAATTAATTTTCAATTAATTTCAATTTCATTGTAGAGAAAGACCTCTTTCACAGAAAGACAACTACAGTGCTTTTAGAGCAAGTCTACTACAAGCAAATACAGCTATTTCCTATCTGTTAGGGTGTTTGAATGCCATCACTACAATGCAGCTCGGGGAGAAGGGAAGGGACCCCTGCTTTCTGGATGGGGTTTGAAACCCAGGGGAAAAGGGCATTCCTTGAGAGTCTTAAGGCAACTTGCTGAGGAGAGTCTAATCTGGCCTCCCTGAATCCCAGCTTTGTATTTGAGGCACTTGGCAATTTTTCTTCCCTCGTCTCACTGCATCTTAAAAAGGTTCTGAGCACATGGGTTGCTGACATACCCAGGAATTACCCACTTACAGCTATTAATAAATTCAGCAGACAAAAGGCAGGGGAAGGTGGGACAACAGAGTTGGCCATCAAAGCTCAGGTTTATAGAGTAAGAAAATAGTGGAAGCAATTGTAAAGGAGAAAGTCCTCTCAAGTATTTTGTGTCACTTAAGGATGATCTTGATGAGCATCCTTGAAGAGCAGAAGCTAGTCTAACAGGGTGAAAGATACAGCCCCTTCCTTCCCAGATAAATAATCTGATGTAGTAGATGATGCATTAGAACTGGAAGCTGAATATTTCAACAGCTCTTCTTGCTTTTCAGTGGTAGGTTGGTTTAATGGTCATGGTTTAATACCATCAGACTAGAACCGCACTGGGCCGTTCCCCTTCAATGGTAAGTGGAGAGTAGTTCCCATAGTTTTAGTGTACAAATGCAAAGTAAAGCATCCCAGCCCACATGCTGCCTTTCAGCATGGAAATAAGTGGCTGTAAGAAAAGGATGAAACAAGATTTCCCTGCTTTCCTTGCTTTTCTGGCTTCTTGATGTTGTCTGGGCTGCCCTTTGCTCTGTCATCTCTCCCCCTGGCTCTCTGATGTCAAAGGATACAGTGGCATACTAAAGAGCTGAAGGCAGTTAATGAATAACAAAATGGAGAGCGCACTTCCACAGGCTGTAATTTCAGAAAATCCCTTACAGAAGGGTACGGAATCTGAAATCCTCAGAGTTTGTGGGGAAAAGAGACATATCTCTCCCCAGTTTGCACTGTGTGAGAAGGAGCTGTGAACCTGGGAGGGTCCCCTGCTGGCATTAAGCAGTGACATCTTCTGTAGCCCTCAGAGTAACAGCTTTCACCCCTACTCTTTCACTTTTAAGGGTGCTTGGGTCCTTTGGGATAGTTCCAGCCTTGGCCCTGCAGCTCTTACAGTTCAGGTTCCTGACCCTGAGAGGAAGCCATAGCTGTGTGCAGCCAAACACCTCATGCTGCCCATGGGAAGGCCAAAATGCCTCAGCAAAGTAAGCCAGACTATCCCCAGCTGTGTGGAAAATCGCCTGGACCTGCTTCCTGGAGCTTCAGACCCCAAAGTCACTCGGGCCCTTCCTGCATCTCCATTCCTGGTGCCTGCTCTGCCTGTGACTGCTCATGTCAACCGAGCAGCCAACCTCGCCCCCACCTCCTACTAGATTAGCTGACCTACAAGAACTCTGGTTTCTAAACTAATAAACGTGAATACTATGAATGTACCCTATACTGTTGTCTTTGCTGCGGAAATTTGCTGATCCTGTATCTGTTTAGGTGATTGCCATCAATCAAATTTGCTTCAGGACAGTGAATCTGCAAAACACACAACCCAAACTCATAGCCTAAGTTAGATGCAAGTCATACAAGAGATAGTGGTATATGTGATTACTATCAAAAACACTAGCTAGAAAATGGGGTAGGGACTACTGGTAGTATCTTCAAATTATGCAGCATTTTTAAAGTATAATAAAGAGCTATGAAGAAAGCTTATTTGGAACAAGATAGGGGAAGAAATGTATGATATTGGCTTTTATTAATTTCTAGCAAGACTATGGAATTTTCCCAGCACCGCTCTCCTAAATAACAGGTTATATCACTCATTTGATGTGTACTGTCCTCTCAGTGCTGTGTTGAAATCTTTCTGGTAAGACAGATAAGGCTTGATGCTGGAGATGCTGTCTGAGGTCCCCTTGCCCTGCTCATGGACTGTGGTGTGAAGGGGAGCGTACTCCTGCTCACCAGTACCTTGACCTGACAGAGGCAGTTTCTAGCAGAAGGAGCATTTTGGTGATCAGATGAGACCTCATAAATATCAAAAGAATCCATCCTTGAGTAAGAGAAGCACATTTGTGAAAGATAAACCTGGAAGGCAGAGGAAAGCAACTGTATGGATTAATTTAACAACTTTCATGTGGGAGATGCCATCTCTCCATGGCTTTGGTTGAGCTCTCCCCAGTTAAACCACCTGCAAGTCAGTCCTCACAGACAACAGATATGCAACAAGACTGTAGCCCCTACAGTCTGGCTTTATATGGAAGTGGAAAAGAAGAATATTCTGCAATTGTGTAAGCCTGTTCCATAGCAGGGAGGTGGCTCAGGAGGCAACTGCTCTCAGCTTCGCTGTTTCTTCTCTTGCAATGTGTTTCTTAGCCACTCACATACCCTGTGACGGGTACCTTGGCCTGCATGTCTGCACACACACTATGAAATTTTCATTTTATCTATCATGTAAGGAGCTTCGGGCTGGTCATGGGGCAGCAGTGAAGTTAACCATTCTGTCCTTTAACTCCAGAGCTTTTTCCATGTAGCATTAGCATAGGTTTGAAAAAGAACTGACTGTGCATGAATTAGTGTCTCTGGACTCATATGCCTGGAATGTATTGTCTTCCCAGCATGGTTTGCGCTCTCTTACAGAACAGGATGACAGAGACGAAAGGAAAAGTAAAGCAATCGAGAATTTGAAAGTGTCTTATTTGGAGCTTTTCATACCATTCCAAACAATAGTGAGTAGCCTCTAGTTCCTCCTGGGTTGCCATGGATTAGGAGCAGTTTAGTACTACCTCCTTAATCCTGGAGTTTATTAACACCTTACTGGCCAGGGAAAAACAACAGACGAGATGTTTTGGGGGTGACTGCTAGGATTTAAGATCTTTCGAGCTGACTATAAACTTCATTTTAGTCCTAATGCAACAGAGCCATCAAAGTGAAGTATTGATTAAACAGCAACACGAGGCGGGCTGGAAAACTCTGTTTCAAGGTAAACCTCTGACAATTTTTCACAGTAAACAAGACCTCCCTGACAGCACGCTGCCTGCCATCAAGGGCTGGTGACATGCCCAACCTTTGCTGCAGAAATCTTGTGAGCTGGCAGAAGCAGGAGAGCTGCTGGCAGCCAGGGACCAGGCTGCATGCTCTTTGCTGAGCGCTATTGGCTTAATTACAGTAAATGTCTGCAGTTATTTATATACTGAGACTTCTTTTTTTCCTCGCTGGTGCTTTTTCTATTCTCTTCCCCATTGCTGGCACCAGCTCCACCTCACTTCTAAATGTCTTTTCCCCTGGATAATTCTAATTGCAAACTCTCTTGCTGGTCGTTTTTGTTGTGACCTCTTAATTTCCTGAATTTCTGACATGTTATTTCTCGTTAACATCTTGGAAAGAATAAAGCAATAGAGAAGATGACAGAGAATGATGTTGAAACTGCATTTGTCTTTCGGTCTTCCTCTTCAGCTCCCTTTGCAAAGGAGAACGGTGTTATTCCCACTTGATGCATCTCCCCCACCCCAGTTTTTCTATTTGTATTTCTGTTCTGTGACCTTGGAAATACTCAGCAGGCAGTACTGAGAACAATAGCGAGAGTAACAAAAACCTCTTCTGCCTAACAATCTATTAGAAGAGGGCTAAAAATCTCTGCAAAATAACGATGAGGATTTCAAGTATTTATTTGGCTTTTAGCAGGTTTTATAATCTTTAATATTAACATGCGGGGAAGGGGGGGAGCAGAGAGGTTCTGAGGTTTTTCTTCAGAAAAAGGAATCTGCAGTTTCTTCTTTCTCTTTCTTGAGCAAAAGCGAGTTTAATTTTTCTACATGCAGAAGGAGTAGGTTGTGTGACTCTCCAGCGAGGAGCTGGTCACTGAAGTGATGAATTCCAGCGTGGTCCCTTGCAAACCCCAGTGGCAGTGCTCAGCTCAGCGCTTTATGATTTGTCTTCACTAGGGCTTCTAAAAGATATAATCTAAAGACATATGAGTAGATAAGAAGGGTGATTGATTGCAAAGTTATTACTAATAATACTTTATGTTAAATTGCACTTTTTTTTTAATCTGCCCTATGTCATTGTATGCTCCTGTTCATAAATTTTAAATCCATCTTTACATTTCATGGAGAATTTTAAATAGTCTGGTTCAGTAGTAAAATATATTGAACAAAATTTAATCTATTGTGATCTTTCAGGTATAACACACTAAAAGTTGTTTAACATGTTAACAGACTGTGCTGCAAGAAAGTATTTTTAGAATATACAGAAGCAACACAATCTCTGTGAACACTGGCTACTTAATACCTAATTAAATGGGTTAATTTCTAATTTAAACATATTTCTGTCTTTACTTTTTCCCCACTGATGTTACAAATGCTACATTTTTATCTAGTTTTTCTAATTACATATGGATTTATTCTTACGCAGTTCTTACATGATCAACTAATTTCAAATTCTACTCAAGACAGGCACATAAACAGACATTAAGAACCACAGCTGACATTGTGAGATGGCAGTGAAAATTGTAATGGTGGAAACATAAATTCAGCCTAATTTTATTGTAATTCTACAGGAATACTTTTTTCAAAACATTGCATCAATTTCCAAATCCATTTGTTATTCATTATATCAGAGGATAATGAAACCATTTAATACACTATAGCCTGTCATATGTACTTCTCTTGGTGTTTCATTTTAATTTAGCCGTACTTAGTAGACACTTAACTGATTGTCATTCTTAAATTTAATGGAGAAAATCTATCTTTATCTTGTTCTTTCCTATAGATTAATATTAATCTTACTCTAAGATAAGTTTCTACCATTAAAACAAAAAGGATTTCTTGAAAAAAAATTGTCTAGCAGAATTATCTAGACCATGTGCTTGCTTGCTGGAAAAGGGCTGAAAACTTCGTAAATCCTCCTATCTTCTGGAACGGTATAGCTTGTTAGAAGACAGAATGAGATGGCCAAAATTAGCCCCCCCAAAAATAGGGCTATCCAGACCACCCTGAGACTGACTTAAGATACCAACTTGTGGAAAAAAGAAGGGAGTCAGAAAAGAATGGCTCCAAATTGGTGGGTTGGACACCAGGACTCATTAGATGACAAAGGCAATATTGAGGTTTCCACTCATTGCATCCTCGGAGCTTCTTTAGAAGTGAGGCTTTTGGCTGAGGATTAGGAAGGTGAACTGAAAGAGAAGAGCTGCATTAAAAGGGAGTCTCTGAGATCACATCTGCGCTTGGTGTCAAATCGTGAGGGGGTCCCTAGGCTGCCTTCTGCCGTGCCTGGGAGGCGCAGGCACCTTTCTGCTCCAGGTATTTCCATCCGTACAGCATTTGTAGGCCTCTTACCCTGGGTGCCTAATGGTGATAGCTACAGAAAATCAGCTTTATCTTTAGGAGCCTTTGAAAAAACAGGTGTTAATCCCTAGTACACCCCCAGTATTGGAGGAAGAGCTTTGGCCAGAGGATAATATGTAAAGAGGGAAAATGCCACTATTGCTCCTGTCCTATCCCACCACTTTACTGTGAAAGAAGAACCATCCAGAACTGTCAACACTTCCAGGTACTTCAAAAAGCTACAAGGAACTCAACTGAAGATTTGCCTAGAACGACTTGCTTCCAGACTCTGATTGTCAAGATTAAAGCATTTCTGAGTGAGAGCCGAGGTGAGACTCTTGACCTTGCTTCAGCAAGATTTGTGGATCACAGGATGAGAACCAGGGATGAGTGGATTGTCCCCAGGCCTTGGCATGGCCATATGGCTCCTCACCTGGGCTGGAGAGGGGACCTGCAGAGGGAGCTCATGAGGACACCTTCTGCAGGGCATGGTGTATGAAACAAGGGGTTTGCTGTCAACTCTGCTTCATGTGCCCTTTACTTCTTTGTCTAATTTCTTCTTTCTTCCCTCTTTCTTTTTACCTTTTGTTTAGTAAGAGCCTGACTTAATCAACCAAGACTGCGTATTTTGCAACACTGCTGTGAGCCTGTGACCAACAAGACAGCTAAAAGCAATGCCCTGAACAGCCTGGTGCTACTAAAAGTTTGCCAGATCTTGCAGTGGCTGATAAGAGTGTGCATTGTGCTCCTGTTCCTCCAGCTGCTCTTGCGAATTTTTAAATGCGTTTAGGAACGGTGGGGAGTTCCAGGAGGCTGGGAAAAGCAAATGTTGTTCCAGCATTTAAAAGAGTAAAATGAGATGACCCTGGTAATTACGGGTTTGTCAGGCTGATACTGGTCCTGGAGTGGCTGATAGAGAATTTGATTAATAAAGGATTAACTGTAGAAAACTAATTAATGCCAATCAACGTGGGCTTAGGGAAAGTAGATCCTGTCAAAATTACTTTTTTGTGAATGAGATTACAAATTTTGTTGATAACCACAGTAATGTTTATGTAATGGCATTCTGTAAAGCATTTGACTTGGTACTGCACGACATTGATTAGAAAAGAGACACACAAAATAAACAGTTCACATAAAATGGATTAAAAGTTGGCTGATAGGGCTCAAACTAACTGTAAGAAGTGATCCTTACTAACCATGTATTTCTTCTTTTGGTGGGCTCCATGAATTTCTCACCCCTTTATTTTAGGCATTTTTTTATGATTTCAAGGGAAAAGCAGTTGTGATGGAGCAAGTCTCCAAATGACGCTGGGTTTGGAAGAACACTTGAACAGAGGAGGATATATCACTGATACAAAACTATGTGGACTATCTGTTTGCATCCAGATTAAGAAAGGGGCATTTTAGTACAACCAAATGTGAAATCACACCTAAGAACAATGAATCTTCACTGATATTGGGCTCAGCTCTGGGAAACAGTTATTCCAAGCCAGCCCTTAGGGGTCCTGGTGGCTAACCATGCTGAACATGAGCTTCCAACATGGTAATGGGGAAGATTATGCTCCACACAGGGGTTTTTTGTAGTTTAATATAGATGACCACACCATGTTACTAATATAAATTACATTAATGTATTGGCAAGGCCCATCAGCACTGCATTCCATGCTGGCTGATAAATGTCAGACCCTTGGCGGGGCTCCAGCTCAGGTTGTGCGTTCGTAGTGCGCTTGCTCTGCTCTGACACAGGCCTCTGCCTCTATCTCTGTTCCTGTGGTTCTGTTGAATCCCTTGTATTAGAGTTCATGATGGCTCAACTGCTGGGAGAATGGTATGAGCTAATGTTCTGGGGAGAAAAGACACATTTTTGCTATGAGATCAGTGATGTATGGACCAGGAAAACTGAAATGGCAATTAAGGGGTTGGTCTGCCCTAAGGGGCACTAAAGCAGCCAATAGTATCATACAGAGTTCTTCAATTCACAGGTGGGAAGGATGGGAGTAGTGAAAGGACCTCAGGGATGAGTTGTTAAAACATTTGGGATAACTTGTCTTAATGAGATTAAACTCGTATAACGTCAGAATCAGAGGTGTTAGACATGCTGGATTCTGGCTAACAGTTTATCGGTCCCATCGTGCCTGTCACTTATTGTGGCTGTAAATCTGGGTCTATTCTGCAAGTTGACACCAACCCTTGTAGGAAGAGCAGGTTACAAGCATTTTAACTTCATGTTTGGCCAGTGGAAGCTCCATAAAAAGAAATATGTAGTCCTTAAAATTGAGAAGTTTGGACCGTCGTACAGGAAATCCCTAAAGTGTTAATCACTCACTGTGAACAGGGGATGCAGACATAAGGAGTATATCCTTCTAGTTTAGTAGTGGTTAGGAGTTCGAATGACTCCAGAAATATCGTCAGTGCTTGTAGTTAAGGTGATTAACTGCTGGAGAATAGGTCGTGGCCGATTCTCTGTCAAACTCGAGACTGCAAGTTTTCCCCACACGATCCGCTCTAGTTCTCTCAAGAATTAATTCAGAAGAGTCTCGTGGTCTGCGTTAGGCAAAGCGCTGTAATTGCCCTCCAGCCTTTCAACCTGGGTCTGAAGTCAGGTTGCAGAAGAGAATCCATAACAATTAGAGAAGCTGTATTTGTGATATGTCCTGTTTATTGGTTTCAGTGGGGCTTTAGGATGTTGGGGTTGTATTTGCTATGTTTACATTTACTGTTCTCATCTGTAACCTTGGATTCTTTTACCTCCAAGATTTAGGTTCAGCACAAACATTTCCAGATCTTCTTAACTGTCTTGTAATTTCCTCCAAAAGAGTGACTACTAGCCTGTATTAAAAAAAGACACCAAACAGAGTTGTCTTTATAAGTATCTCTTGAGCCTGAGATAAAGGAGATAATGCTGTTAGGACACCTGATGTGTAGACCAATTAACTGATACTTTTATATTCATATGTTCTAATGCAGTATTCCTTCAGTATTTCAATAATCCTTAGGCATATGTTTGAGGTGATTATTGCAATGAGATTAAGACTCAGGTCCTTGAAACCACCAAAAATCTTTTACTTCTTATTACACAATATTGTCTTCTAATAATGTTAAAACCTTTTAATTCAGTGAAATAAATTTACCCAGAAATTAATACAACAGAACCGTCACTTATCCTTTACTTGCGAGAGAGGAAATTAAAGCTGACTTTCCAGGGGCTCTTACAGTAAAGCTGGAGCTCTTTTGAATCTTTGGTCAAGTATATCATAGAGGCAGCTTAACTTTCTTTCAAGGACTTAAATCCCAGATTGCATTGAGTTATTCGATTAATAAAATATAAATAAATGAAAGTATAGGATGAAAATCTGGCCTTGTTATAGTAAATAGGAGCTTCAGCATGCTCAGCAGTGTGTTACTCCCCATCCAGTGGTGGGGGCATGTGTGAGAGGCACCTAAAAACCTTTGGAGCCTGCAGGGGTGTTAGATCTCTGGGGTTTGCAGAAATCCTATAGCTGCTGATGTTCCTTCAACAATGTCCTCTGTGTCGTGGCTACGTGATATCCGGCTCTCAAGCAGGACTCCTTATCAACAGGTAGGCCTCAAGGTTCTTGATAGAAGAATTGATTCCAGAGTGCTTGATATTAACATTGCAATTAAAATTTAGCAGGCCAGAAGTATGAGGATAAAAAGCCAACTTCTGATGCTGAAGTGTGTGAGGGATCAAGTAGAAAAATCCAGCATAAGGCCACTGAGACATTCTATAGGAAGTGGAAGCCTGGGCATTGTGCGATGACATTGAAAACACTGGCTCTCCTGAGGGTGGCTGATATTGAAGGAAAAGAATTTAAAAGATAGTGGTTCAAGTGATAAAATCCACATACCAAACTGCAAATTATTGTCTGTTTTCATCATACACATTATGATTCCCAAAACACCATTTTTCTTGGTATTTTAATTATTTTCTCCATCAACTCTTCCAAAGGTTCATTTGAGGCTTGTGAACCCAAGAAACCTTTTTCATAAAAATAATCAGAGAGCAAGATTGTTTTGCAGGACCGATTCTCTCAGGTATTTCAAACATCAGTGATAAACTCCACAAGTCCATCTGCAGCAAATGTGAATTTAGCCTGAGTCCAGGATAAGCACTAAGCCCATCTGGAATTTGCTATAAAAACTGACAGTCAGTTGAAACTAAGGTTGAACTCGCTAAACATCCTCTGTGTGAGAATCCACGTGCCTTCCAGGGGGAGTGCCTGATGGGACATAAGCAATGCCTCCTGCTGCAAGAGCCACGTTTGGAACCTGCCAACGCTTCTGTAGCTGCAGGTTAGAGAGTGGCCAGCAGCCCTTCCTGCAAGTGCTTTCGGCTTGCCTTGGAGCAGTCTCAGGCGGTCCCCCGTGCTTTCAACAGGAGTTGTGTGGCTGAAATTAATATCAATAGGGGATATGCACAGGCATCAAGGGGAGAATAGGCTTCATGGTGTGCTAATTAAAAAATATTCCCCTACTGTACCTTTCCCTAGAACCCCACCCTTATAACCCATTTACTGTGCAGAACTGATTAGCATACTAATAGCATTCCCTCCCGCTCGCAAACAGGAGTCCAGTAGAGAATATCCATTAAACGTCAAGTTATAGAACCTGTGAGGTGCAATATGGGAAGTAAAACTTGTTAAAGGCCGCCTTTAGTGTGAGTTTATTTTGTTGCAGTTTCCTGCTTTTCAGCTTTATTTTTGAACACTGGCGTAACAACAATTTCCAGGTACAGAGTGCTCAATTTTGTAATTAAGGAGGAATGTCAAAGGTGTCTTCCACCACGTGCTTCCTGCCTAAATTAATTTTTAAGTTTCTTTTAGACTTCTGTCTCTCTATCTGATTTCCCTTTACTCCTTCATGCTTCCTTTTCCCTTCCCTTATCTATCTTGTTATCTTCACTTTTCCTATTTTTCAAGATGTAGAAGTGTCTGTGTCGTTCTTCATCCCTTACAAGCAGTCGTAGTCTTTTGATCCAGCATCAGTTTCAGCATGGGCTTGGTCCTGGAATTGTTTTCAATAGAACAGTGAGAAATAAACTTTAAAAAGAGTAGGGCTGTGTGAAATTTCACTATCATCAGTGCCGCTTCCCAGGGAACCTCTCCATTTTCTAATTGTTTTCCACACAGAGCCTGTACCATTCATGACACTTCCACTTAAAAGAAAAAAAAAAAGCGCCATTAAAAGGACTGTGATATAATTTGGCTCCAAAAATAAACATTTTGATATGAAGTTCTCCCATTACTTTCAAGCTACAGTTGAATCCTAGTTTCATTCTCTGTGGCTTGCCTGGGATAGCAGTAGCATCAGGATTCCACTCCAGGTTTCTCATGGAATTCTCCTCTTAAGAGCAGGACTGAGAAAAGTAGCTGTGCTACAAGCACAGGCATCTCCCTTGGAGGCTGTAGATGAGGCACTTGGTCGTGCCCCCCTTTTTCAGTCCCTAGGCTGATAGCAAGGAGTCGAAACACTGAACGTGCCCACCTCTGTAGTGGCTCAAGCTGTCCTGCCTTTGACAGCGTACCCCCAAGGGTCCAGACGTTATCAAGGCCTTGGCACACACAAGGGGAAAAGCAAAAATTATTAGTAGAAAATAAAAAAAATGTATCTTGAGGGAGTATCCCGATCTCTTAAGAGCAAAACAAATCAGGACCATTTGAATAATGTCTCTTAGTGATAAGCTTCCGTAATCCTTGCTGGAGAATGCTCAGATCTTTTTCCATAAGGTGCTGCAATAGCTCTCCCTAGCAAAGCTGAGGTTGTGAAAGTGGTTAAATGGGAGCTGGATGTGAGGAGGCAAGGCTCATAAAGAAAACCCCTTTCTGTTTTGTCATGTATAAACTAGCTAAAGACAGGACTGTCCCAGGAAGTACGAAAAGTTCAGGGATTACTTTCAGGCCAAGCCATGAATAAATCAGGGATGATTAAAAAGCCTAATGTTCAGAAAGTAAGACAACATTTCCTTCCTTCAGGCATAAGGTAAAGGGAATCTGTATTTAAAAACATGTATGCAAACAGATATTTTGGTTAAATGGGTTTAAATTGTTCTAACTGATATGAGGGCTGCAGCTTCCTTTGACAAGGACAGTGGAGACATGTCGGACTAAGGCAGAAGCGTTGGTAGGGACCATCTAATAACCAGCTCACTGATGTGACAGCAACATCCTATTACTTGTAGTGAATAACAGTGTCAAAATACCTGCTTGCTGAATTACATAAATAGCACAGACTTACAAAGATTCAAAATAGACTCAAGTTCAAAAATCCTTTTTTTTTTTTTCTCTGCCCAGGTCCCAAACTCTTATAATTCCTTCCTCTTGATGCAGCGCTGCTTTGAGAAACCTATGCAGCATTGCCTTTTGCCATGGGGGCTAATATAGAAATAATCTACCTGTAATTAAAAAAGATAGATATCTTCCAGCTCAAAGATTACAGCTCATTACTTTCCTTGGTCTCATGTGAAAAGTAGTCTCATCTATCTTGTCAAAAAATGTAATCCAGGAGTCTTGCCCGTTTGAGAAGCATAAAGGTTTTGCAGAAGGACACTCGATAGGAAGAAGAGCTTGTGTTTGATATAGAGAGAGGGAGAGAAAGTTACGGCCTTCGATGCGCCGTAACATCACGAGCAACCGGCCATGGCTCAGATTGATTGCAAGGAAGCAGCTGACGGCGATTGCTTTGTCGTTCGTTCAATCCCTGTTGTTCTGCAGAATATTTTAATAGCTGATATGATTTGTTACGACTTTAACGCAAGCAAAAGTAGCAGCTGAAGAGAATTCAGGATTATGTGTCTGAACGGCTGCTGCGTCCTTTGCTGTGCTAACTCCTTGATCGGGAGAGCCCTGTGGAGAGGAAGGGGTGGGGAGGATCTTTCTCCATGGAAAATGGGTGGCACAACAGCACTTGTTTAATGTGCCCTAAACGGAGAGTAGGAACGTGTCATTGTGCCAAGATACCTGCAAGAACTTACTGTGGGCGTTTGGTGTTTAAGGGATGTTATGGTGAGCAACCCAAATTGCCTTAGTGGCTCATGAGATTGCATCTTGTTGCAATTGCTAGCAAGACACACAGGCAGTTTCTTCTGAAAGTTACCTAATGCTTCCAGTTACTTAATGCTTCCCCAAAGGACAGAACTGTCATTGATGGATTATTGAGAAGTTTAAAATATGAAACTCCAAACCAGAGATAGCTAATGAACATTTCAGTGCATGCTGTGTTTTACAGTCTGCGGGTTAACTGTGTTTTCTAAACCAAACATCCACGAACTACTTGACATATCCTTCACCCATTGTGCACAGCCCCATTTAAAGCAAACAAAAAAACCACACATGAAATGCTAGATAGGGAAGCGACCGTAGGGGAAAAACTCATCTTGGTCTTGCTCCCATGAAACTGTTCGTGTACTGGCAGTCTATGATAAGTAAACACTTACACACTGAAAGTTATTATGAAGGGCAGAGTGAAAATGGCAAATCTTTTGACAGCTAAGGAGTGGAATCAAGTCCTTAAAATGATGATGATAAAGTAAAAGATTCCAACAAAGAAAAAAAGAGAGTCAGACCTCAGTTGATCAGTTAATGGGAAAGCTGTGTCCCGGAGGAAATCTGGGGAGTGGAAATAAGAATCTGTTACTAGAATATGGCAGGAGCCAGTAAAATAATTGAGAAAACTTGTCTATTCTTTTACAAGCTGAGGCAACTGTAGAATTTTTTTTTTGTTAGCTTGTAAAACTCTGATCTGTTACTCCTAGGTGCCAGTCTTCTGCTCGTCCTTGCTGTACTATGCTGACATATCACATTGTGCTTCACACAATTGGAGCTATTTGAGCCTATTTTGAGCATCTTTAGCAAAGCAGAATATACAGGAAAATAAAGCAAGTAGTGAAGCAATATATAGCAAAAAAATATAAATAAATAAATCAAGAAGAACAGTTTCACATGAGATGCTCAAGAATTATATCCCTGTTAAGGTCTTGTGTAAGCTAGGGCAAAAGGTTGCAGTAGAATATGTGAAGCAAACCTACTGGAAACGTCTCCTGGGCATGAGGTACTTCAATGTGAACAGCTTAACACACAGAAAAAGCTGTGTGCTCCTTAAACTCTTACCAATCTTTAAATCTCAGGCTGGATAGTGCCCAAGTGATCAATTCTTAAGCAGACGGCTTGCTCGCCTCTAATGTTGGAGCGCAGAGAGTCTGTCAGAATGCAGATCCCCCTGCTTTCAGTGAAGGCTGTGGCAAGGTGTCTTTTGATCCTGATCTCAGCGGTATCTGTTCTTCATTCGGCAGAACGCTTAGGGATGTGAGTTAGAAGGAATTGGAGAAATGAAAGACTTATTAGGGAAACAGATCTGTTATTAAGGCCTGTTTAGAAGTAATGAAAAGGGATAAAGTGACCAGACACCGAGTGAGCAATTTTTCATTAAATGAATTTCCACAAAAATCTTGGTGAGTCTCCTTGAAATACACTATATGTAAGTCTATTTGACTTATATAAGTAACTGTTGCCTATTAACCTTATAAAGAAATGTTCCGCAAGAAGATGAAGTAAAAAATTAAGGCTTTTAAATCTCCCAAATTTTTACCCCAGGTTTTTAATAATTGCTTGCATCTTCAAAAATTATGGTGTTTGGGACTTTGAATTTCCTACCAAGATGAAGTCGCAAACATGAAAAAAAAAACATTATTTGTGGTGGAAAATATGGACATAGGCTATATAGTGAAATGAAACGTAGGTAATGTAGGTAAAATCATAAAAACTGAAGTGGGTGCATAACGAGATGTGAGAGTGGAAACTCTTTAGTGTTGTTTCACCTAATGGCAAAATCTTTGCTATGGAGCTGTATAGTCATACTGAGATCAGTGTTTTGATCATCTTAATTCCTAACCAATGACCTGATCCGCAATGTTTTAATTCAGTAAAAGGCTTTCCATCAGCATCGACTTTCAATCGAGAATGAAAAGGCCCAAGATGTGAGTTTGAAATGCAGCCAGTTAGACTTCCTAATTTGTTGTCATGCCAAGCTGAAACATATTTTAGGGGAGAAAGAAGGCTCAAATGCTGTTTTCAAATCTATTTTATCCTTTGTGCTTCAAAAAGCTTCAATTACACTTCCATTATGGTAGTAAACAATATGCCATCTATTGAGAAATCGGCGTATTTCATATGTTACTTATTGCCAATAACCAAAACAGTATTCCATGTATTTTTGATGCTTAACTTCTTTTTTATAGAAATTAACTTTAAGATAATTATTACTGCTCCTTCGTACTAAGCAAAATAATTTATGTGCCAAGATATTTCTGATTTGTACTCTAATTAAAGAAATTTTGACTTAAGACGATAACCAATCAATGGACTAAATAGAGAAGCAGCTGTTACCAATATCCCATTTTCAAATAGATGGGGAAACACAAGATACCAGCGAGGTGATTACAGGAAACGGTCTCAAAAGCGCACAATCTTCTGAGTTCTGCTGGCAGTGTGGGAAAGGTGAACTTTCTGCAAGATTCAACGCAGTTCTGTGGGTATCCGTATGCAGATCCTTCCAGGCTTGGCAAAGATCGCTGTTGGCTGGGAAACACCGTGCCTTGGCATCTGCTCTTCCCCCTAGTCCTTGTTTATGAATTAACAGTGGAGTCCTTTTTTTTTGGGGGGGGGAGGGAGGGGTTGTGAGGTAATGATTCAAAATAATGTGAAAGAACCCTTGCCGTTGCAGAAAACATTTGTATCCAGTTTGGAATATGTCTGACTTGTTTGGCAGCAGGCACGGCAACACAGGACACGGTTCCTTCCAAATCGGTTGGTGAGTCTCAGCTGTGGATAGGAAATGAAATGATGTCCTGAGGTTTTCTAAGTAAAAGCAAATTTTTCTGCTCGTTACAAAGGCACTGCCTTAGAGCATACGTCATGAATCTTGTGTAACAGCATACATACGTTCTTTAAACGCTGGTAGTCTGCAAATCTATGGAAATAATGAAGAATTGTGCAGAGATTCTTGCCTGCTTTTCCAGAAAGGCAGTGATAGATGTGCTCCGGAAAATATTGTGGCTGAGCAAAGCTTGTTCACAGACGGTGTCTTCTAAGACAGGGTTTATCTAGTAAAAAAAGGTAAATAATCAAAAATAGTCTAGCACAGCGATTTGCTAAGTCACACTAAAAGACTTTGTACACCTCCAGTAACACTGTGAAACAAACCAAAGGGGAACATAAACTGTCCTTAACTTACTAGGTCTTTAAAGATATCTGAAGTTTTCTATTAAATATGAAAAAAATAAAGCAGCCTCAGATCGCTACATTCATGAGGGTTACATCCTGCACCCACAGAGTGTAATTACTTGTCTGCCTGATTATAAACTAACTTATTTTCTCTTATTTTTTTCCTAGTGATATTTTCTCAGCGTTCAGAATCCCAGCCAGTTCATTTTCTCTCTCACCTTTAAGTTTGAAAAGAAGACTTATGCATCCTTGAACCAACTAATTTTTAGTTTCCTTAGTGTATCCCACCTCCCTTCGGTCTTTTTCTATTGTGAATTTGATTATTACTGATCAGACAGGTATAATGCAGATGGAGAAATAAAAAGGTTGTGGGTTTTTTCTTCTTTTAAAGTTTCCCTTAGGGAGGTCACAATCTTTGAATTGGTTTTGTTTGCTTTTCAGGGAAAGAGTGAGTGAGTTATCTGGGTAGCTGGTAGGGATACGGCTCATTTGTAACTTTTTGCACTTTCAGAATGGGCAAACTATTTCTGAAATTTATGAGAGTGAGAGGAAGCGGTGATTATTTCAGTAGTGCACTGAGTCCATGCCTTACCAAATAATAAAATACACCTGTGACTATAAGGAGAGCTGAAGATCTGCAAGGAAACACTCTGTACGGTCTATGTTTTCAGATAGTATTCTAGTTAGGCAAGTTAGTGTATTAACCTGTTTGAATAGGTAAACTAGCCTACGCTAATGCATACTTTTTACACAATCACAGATTAAAAATACTTTATTTTTTTCTTAAAAGACAATTGAAGTATGCTACTGTGGGTCCGTGGCACTGCTAGCAGGGTATTAGGTATGAAAGACAAAATTCTGCCAACTGAAAAATGTCAAAATTCCATTAACAACATCTGACATCAATATGATTGAAACCATCATCTGTATTAGAGCAGACGGCATTATTTTTCAAGACGCAATTAATATTTCACTACTTTTTTTTGTATAGGCAGTAACCAGAAGGCTGTATTGTCTCTGCAAGATTGACTTAATTCAATTTTTCTCTTGCGTCCGTTTTTCTTGGATTTGGCTGCTTTCACGCTTTAGTATACAAGTTTGAGGCAAACAAAGTCTATAAACCGCATATGGAAGCGGTGATAAAAAACAAGCATGCTGTTTGCAGAGAATAATCCCTGCTGAATTATCACTATGTACCTTTGATTAGAAAGGCAGACTCTGCTGGGATGAAGCACTGAGATGTTGCATGGAGGGATGGGGATGAGTGTGACACTTTCCAGCCTTCTTTCCCAGTTAAATATGCTTAAGTGCAAGATTATATCACTGCACCTGAAAATAGTAAGTCTTTACAGGAAGAACACAAAGTCAGTGATTAGTGATTATTTTGGACCAGATGGTGGATGGGTAAAAAAGCAGCGATAACTTAAGCACCTTCTGCTCCTCCCCTCTCTCTTCCCCCTTACATCCTCCTCCTCCCACTCCTGACTCAGTTCTACTCCTATTTGTCAACAAGAATAATTAACACCCCCATACCTTTTAAAGTAGCCAAGCAATTTGCGAGGCATTTGTTTGGGGTTGGCTTGATTCTCATTTGGCATGGCTGCCAAAATGGAGGGAAAAGAAATAAAAGGTCATTTTGCCTCCGAGCAGTTGGAGAGTTTGGTCAAAACCAGCACCACTTCAGTAAGGCAAGAAGGATTGTCATTTGGTTTTGGTTTTGTTTGTTTGGGTTTTTTTTTTTTTTTTAATTCATGAATCTTCTCTCCTACTGCATAAGCCCTGAATACAAATTTGTTTTATTGGCCATTTCACAGCTGTTGATTAAAATAGTTCATTACAAAACTGCAAATGTGCTTATTTGGAGGAGTTTCACTCAAAAGAATAGTCCAGTTCTCCCCCAAGTCAAATCCTGACAATAGATAGGGAATTAAATGACTCAGTGGTCAATTAAAATAATACATATGCAGTTTTTTCCAATGTAAAGACAGGGGAAGGAAGCATACAAAAAGAGTGCTTAAAAGGTTAATTAAAGGTCAAGTCATCTCTCGTAAAACATCAGGCACAGAGAAAAAAAAAGCAACAAAAAGCTTACAGAATAAAATAAAAGGATAGCATAAAATTAATGATAAAAAGAAAAGTAGGAAAAGAAAGGAAGCTCACAGTAGATACTAATATGAATAATAAAACATGTTTCAAATGCATGTGGAAGAAGAACCTAATAAAGTAGAAAGCCAGGCCTCTAGGAGACAGCAAAACAAATTTATTGACTGAGGAAGCAGCCCTTGATAAATAATTAAAGAAATTATTTGCTTCATTGTTCTCTGGGGAGCTCAAGGGACAGATGCTGGCAGCTGCTATGTATCTTCATGGATGCTGAAGGCAGTGTGTCACGGAGGGCTTACGGTATCCGTAGGGTGGAAGCAACGGAGTTGCAGCCAGGCACAACCCTTGTGTGGGAACAGAAAGACGTATTCGGAGAAAAAGAGGGAGCAGAAGATATATACGTACATAAACTGAGGCTTTTTTCCTAGACTTCTGGCTGTGGCGCTCGAACATGGACATTTTCTTGGTAATACAGTCCAAGCCATTAAGTTAGACAAGTCAATTGAAACTTATGTCCTAGAGAAAAAAATCGTTTCTTCATTTGTGTGAGCTAACAAGCAGAAACATGAAAAATAAAATCCTTGAGGACTGAAGCAGCTAGTGTTTTTTATCTGAATTAATAGCTTGGGGTAAATGCGAGGATCCTTCATAGACCTTCTTGACCTGCTAACTTTGAATTAAACTGCATTTTGCTGTCACTGTGATTTAACTTTCTGTTCATTGCCTCGTGATTTAAGAATACACCTTTTCCCTGCTGAAAATACAGCTGGTGAGAGGAACTTGGGCTTCAGCTCAGTTGCTTAACACATTGCTAGCAAAGTCTACACTATACTGACTTTTCTTACTTTTGGGGAGTACTCGTTAAAAGACAATCTATTATATTCTACTCTAAAAAGCCTTTGAAAGACAGGAAATAATGTACTGCTCGCAGAACTGGGTTTTTGAGATGTATTGAATTTGCTGTGTAAATGCACAGCCTTATTAGCTCCAAAAAAGAAATAGGAGAGAGATTTTCATTGACAAATGATATCTTGGGTCATGAGTCAAGGATGCCTTTAAGAACATATCTAACTTGAAGCGCCTAAGTCGTTCTTGGGAAGAAATATTATACTTCCCTGAAAAGAAACCTCATTGTCTGCACGTCAGTCTGCAGAAAGACATGGAACTGGCACAGGGGGAAGAGATAAATGTAAGGAAAGTGTAAAGATTTTATTTTGTCCTTGTATGAAAATGTTAGACTCTTCCTTTGCTATTCAACCCCGTCTCCTCCTGGATCTCCTTTCTCTCAAAATCCATTTGCATTACTGCAGTGACGCCTGATGAGGAAAACTGTGGTATTAGATCAGACAGTCAAGATCAGCCGTGCTAAAAAATTAACAGAGAGGATATACGATGGTTTATGAGTCTCTCAGTATCTCTTCTTGTCTGTCCACACTTGTACACAGGCAGGTTGCATAAACTCAATGTGGACCAAATAAATACCTTTCACTCTTGAAGGGTGAGCGTGCTACTCGTGAGTGGTGGAGCACAGCACCAAGATGAGTCAGGCAACGTGTGATCATCTTCAGCAGTGGAAAACAAATTGATTCTGAGCCTTTCACTGTGTCTCTGTATTATACGCTTCATCTATCTGACTGTTTATATTCCATCGAGCAACGGGGACACTCACCTCTCTGGGACTGTGCAACAGGCCTCGAGCTCTGGATCATGTAAAATATAGTCACCTGTAAGCAAACTTGTCTGCTGCCTCAGATGTTCCTCCAACCCCAGGAAATGCCCAGGAGGTTTTTGTTCTCCACTTCACCCGCAAAGCCTGTGCTTTGTGTTAAGTCCTCTGGCCTGTTGTCACCGCCACCAGTCCAAGTCGGGAAGCTGGTGACCCAGGGCTGAGAAGCACGAGTGTAAAAGAGAGCTGGAGCAATCCAAACAAAGCCTGATGGGCCAACGTGGGAGACATTTATGACTGATAACATACTTCTCAGCCCCGGCAGCCTACCGGGTTAGGGCACCAGCTATACTGGGAATATAGCACGTAGTGTAAAAGAGCGTTCCTGGACCGTGCTGTAATACCAGTGGTACTGCAAACCCACTATAAATCTCACTGAAGACCGACTAGAACACAAGCTATTGTTTCATTTTTCAAAGATGCAATGTTTCACCGTTTGCTTTCATTTCTTTCTGAGGCGAAACACAGACAAATCCAGCTGCTTTGGAAATGCCCTTTGTCACAGGAAGCTGAAGATGCCAAGGCAGAGGAGAGAGTTTAAGCCCTGGATGTTTTGCCTGGAGCAGACAAGATTGAACAGGACAAAACTCCACCAGGGACACATCAACAACACGTCTTGAGAAGACAAAGAAATGAAAAATATCGGTGCTGGTTTTTTTGGAAAAAAAAATGTGTAAAGGGAATCCTTGGAGCCTTGTAGAAGCTGCCAGCCTCAGGAGCCCCCTGAGGTGGAGAACCTTCCGTCCCACTTCCACATCTAGCTTAACATCCCCCTATTATCAAGGGAACAGAAACTCTCCAGGAGCCTAATGATCCCTGAGCCTTTCTCCTTCCCATTGACTTCTCACCAACAAAGCTGGGTGAGTTAAACATCCCTCCTCCCTATGCTGTTCTATTTCATTTTCTTCTCTTTCATGTCTAATCCAACTCAATATCTACCATTTGATTTTAACAAGGCTGTGTAATGTTTCCTTTAAAAAATGTTGGTTTCCTCCACAGGGCTTCATTACAAGATCTGAATTACTCAATCCCTTCCTTTCGTCTCTTGCTTGTTTTAGCCTCTTCCCTCCTTTCCCATATTGATCCTGGACAATAAAAAAACCATACAAAGCACACAAATACTTTACAAAAACCTGCCTTTTCCATTTGTGCCTCACCCCAGGCGCTGCAGCTTTTCACTTCTGCTCCTGTGAAGTGTCCAGGTGTCACCCAAAAAATCAAAAGTGTGAAGAAGCTGTACAGCTACTTTTGAGGCATTTTTTAAACTGGTGAGCTGTGGGCCCAGAAAAACTGTAATCATCTGTACCAAAACTTGTAATTCACCGTTTCGCTACTGCGGGCTTTGCTTTAAAACTGGTGGAAGTCAGAGAGGAGGGGGTTTTTTATTTTTTCTTTCCCCTGTAGATATATTCAGGGGAATTTTCCACTCTGTCACTGAGCTCTTCAGCT
Source organism: Leptosomus discolor (assembly GCF_034619465.1). NCBI lineage: Eukaryota > Metazoa > Chordata > Aves > Leptosomiformes > Leptosomidae > Leptosomus > Leptosomus discolor. The sequence continues at coordinate 4,082,490 of NC_141399.1, forward strand.
ACTCCAGTGATGAGCTCAGTAGGAAAAAGCTCTGCAGCTAGGTAGATGAGATGGAAATGTTGGCATCATTGCACTGTATTAAACAAGCTCTATGATTACACTCGCTAGAGTTCCTCTTTGAATTTAATGGAAAACTTTATATTGATGGAATGCCTGATTAATAGGGATATATAATAGAAGCTCTGTTAATGTGGAAAGCGTATAGATCTCATATATCTGTATCTATTGCCTGTCTTTACTAGATTATTTTCGCTTGGTTCAGGATTTAACTTTAGCAGGAATCAACTTTTGTGAACAAAAACCCAGTGGCCATACCAAGAACGCAGCACGGCAATTTGCAACTTTGTTAAATAGTTGCTTAAAAAGCCCTTCAGATTAATTGCAGCTGCAGGAAAAAATCAGATTAATACACGTGTTTATTCTCATCTTTGGGAGGCTTCAGATTTAGCAGCTTCACTCATAGGTTATGTTGATAAAGGGTTTCATCCTGACATTAATGCAGTACTTCGTCTCAACCTGAGTCTCTAAAGCCAGCTCAGGACGTGACACAGCAGAAGTTGTTTAAACTTTTTTCACATTTTTTTATTTCCCCACAGCTTTTGCTATTGTAGAACCATCCACGGATTTACACTGGCGTAAAACTGCTGCAAGAGGGCAGAAAATCAGGCTGTTGTTTTGCGTCTGGACTCCTTCGGTTTTTCATTTCCTCGGCTCCTCCTGGCCCCAGGAGCAGCGCTGGGATAGACGTGAGACCAGCTTGGGCGGCTCCTGCTGCGAGGAGACCTCATGAGTCCTCAGTGCCCAAGCAAGCCAAGGTTGCAGGGTACCACCACATTTTTACTTGGGATAGATGGATGTTAGAGGCTTCTGATTTAACTAACATACTGACCCAGTACTTGCACCAGAGGTACCTGGAATCTATAAAGTAAATTCACCAGCCAGTATACACGAGCTATTTCATTTCCCAGCCATTTCTGCCTTCTAGATCTTAGATTCAGTCTGATTTTACAAGGCCTACTGGAGCTTCCTCGCTCCATGCCAGATGAGGGCCAGATCCATACTTATCTGAAAATATGGCTGATAGCATTTGAACGAAAAAAATTCGAGTTTTCAATTAATTACATATTTTATTGATAGGAACAGAAGGAATCCACATTCCTGGTAAAGCTTTTCAGTCCGGCATATTGGGGTATTGATCAAAGTTGTTGAGAGAAATGGTTGCCTTTGTGGGAGATTGCCTGAACAAAGATTTCAGTACCGGGCTCTCCAGCACTTAAAATGTTTCATTACTCAAGATCCTGGAGTATGAAGACTCTTGCAGCAGATGTGTTTTGCACTGAAATGTAATTGAAACATATATCCTGGGCAAGAGATGCCTTAGACTATGCTAAAATAAATACATTACGTGGCAGACAGAGCTCATATTGAAATAGGTAAATGGCTTGCCTATTAAAACATGACGTATTAAATCAGGTACATCACTGTGAAGCCAGAGTTCTAGGCAGTGCATCGCCATAAATTTCTTTAAAAAGACCATTTTGCACTGCAAGATTTAAGGCAAAAGTCTTACTTACATCAGATACAGTATTGTCAAAGTGGAGTCCTCCTAAATCAATGTCCTCTTTGATTAGGGTTGGGTTCTATGTCGCTTGTTTAGTCAGACTGTTTTGCACGTGAAGCACATAAGCACAGTTGCAGCGTAAGAGGAAAAAGGTGTAACATGGAAAGAAAGAAAGAAGGAAATGAATTCTCATCTATGAACAGAGTTTCATTCATGAAAACATCTATAAATTGTATTTTGGCATTTAAGCTAGTTCTTAGAAACCTCTGTTTACTCTGCTTTTCTTTTTCTACAGATTTGTGCGTAGTGGAAAAAAAAAAAGTGTTGGACAGTTATTCCAAATACAAAATGCTTTTGCAATAACTGTTGGCACAGAAGAGAAGATGCTGTTCTAAAAATCCAGTTCTCATCTTTATCTCAAATGCTGATGTTTTAAATTCTTCCGGCACAAATCCACAGTCACTTTTCTTGCTCTGGTTTTAAAGAGTGTACGTAAGTGTCTAAATTAATACCCATTATTTCTTTTAAGTACTACTTAACCAAGGTTGAGAGCAGTCTGAGGCAAACACTTGAGTAAAATGGGTGTCTCCATGTCAGTCAAAGTTAGTGTGTTTGCAAAGAGATGAAGCAGCATGCTGATTTATTCACATATATATCACAACAATCTTTTTCCCTTTTCTTTTTCCATTACCAGATAGTGGTGCAGTGCAATATTTTGTATGTCAAAATAAGAAAATGTTCTATCCACATTCCCTTCCCCAGGGTTTGAGATTGCCTGTCAACCGACCAGAAGACAGAACTGATAATGGTAAAGACACAGCAGAATTCCCTTCCCTGAAAATAACTGCACAGGAACAGTCCTCAAAATACCTGCAGGCTGGGACCCGGTCCAGCACAGGACTGAGCAGTGTGTCTTTGACTGAAAGTTCCACCTTCCTTTCACTAGTCGCACCCATTGAAAAGAAAAAAAAAAAAAAAAAAAGTCGGTTTCTTTCCTTTCTAAAATACATTGAAATTCAGCCCCTGAAATCTCAAGCACAGATGATCTTTATCTGTGCTGCTGGAGAGAAAAAAAAAAAAAGAGGTGGTGTTTTTCTTCATAGCTGTTTTTTTTTTCCCCTCCACTTTGGCTTCGGAACGCAAGCGGTGTCCCAGCTGGATGAGCAAGCTGGTGAGGTCAGTCTGACCACTGATCCCTGCTCGCCCTGGCTGTGACACCTCAGTTCCTCCCCTCCCTGCCTTGCAGGGTAAGACTTTATGCTATAGGGCTGGTATTACTTCTCTGCAATCACAGACAAGAACATTTTATTTTAACTTAAGGTCTATTTGAAAAAAGAGTATTACAGTTTCCTTGGCTTGAGCAACAGCAAAGCCACTGTTTATCCTGAGACAGATAGTGGACTGATGTAGAGAGGTGTTTGGAGACCTTGACCGGGAAAGATAGTGCAGCGCTTTTCTATGTGTTCCCTTATGACCAGTGAATCACAGCAACTGGGATCTGGATTTGTGAGCAGAACGTTGCGTGTTTGACCCAAAGTTTCGTGATTGGCTTCTCCCACCTGTTTGCTTGGGTCCTGCGTGGTAAGACAGACGCCAGTTGTAATGGAGAGAAATTCATGGTACTTGAAGAAAGAACATGAACCACCAACTGGCTTTTGGATCTGTTATTTACATCCCCCAGTGGGAGCGATTTCCCTCCGAGCTCTGCAGGCAGGTCTCAATAGCCTGGTGAATCTGGGGTGGTGTGACAACAGGAGCACCTTCTGACACCTCTCGTGTATTCGGACAGCCCTTCTCTACCACCTCAAGAAGCCCACTACTGACGCTAAAAGGCAAGGGGGGGGAGTCAATGTGGAGAGGCGGACTGCTGATGGCAGCTCTGCAACAGATACAGTGACTAAAGGCTGCGGACTCCATCCGAGTAACTGCAGAGTTCCCACGGAGCTGTGATTAATAAAGATGACGAGTCAACTTGGATCCTTTATATTTTGCCTTCCTTTCCACATGCCTGCAAGAATGACATAATGAACCATTAAATAATATCCACATCCCAGGATGGATTTGCTATTGGGGCATATTATCATAGCTCCACCGCAAAGACTGGTTCTGTCTCAGTGGGAGCTTCGTACGCTGTCTTACAGGCTCACATTTCTCACGCCTGTCTAAGAGCAGGCTCCACTTCAGTGACGAACGAGGAAATTGTGGTGGTAAACAAGTCTTTGATCTAGCAGAAGAAAGGTATTAAAAAGATGTTGCTGAAGTGAGGCTAATTCAAATTTGAAATGAACATTTCTAGCCAATAAAATCACTTATCTTGGAATTAAATGGACTTTCTGCTCTGTGATACTCTTGAATCAAAAGCCGTCGACTTTAAGAAAGTACAGCCAAAGAGTAAGGGCTTGACGAACAAATTACTGAGTAAAGCCGTTCAGCCCATGTTATCCAGTGTGACGGACTGCGGTTGTAGTGGTTGGATCTAGGAATCGGGGGGTTTATTACTCTCATGTATGTTCTGTAGTTTAGAGATTAGTTTTGGAGATGCTCAAATATTGTGTTCTGAATAAGCAGCAACTGGTTATTCCTATGCTGAAAATGTTAAGGAGAGACTAAGAACTGTTTTTATCCCATTTTCAGTATCTAGAGAGAATATGCACACCCGTTAAGAAGGAAATGGTGATCTAAGTAAGAGAAATGATGGAAGCTTTCTCCTGGGAAGGAGAATGGAAGAAAAATATGAAAAGAAAATGGAAAAGAAACAGTAATATCTAGCCCAATAGCACGAGAGAATACTTTGCTGGTTTTAATGACTTTAAATTTTACTGTAGTTTTGTGCCTGAAGTCTTGAATATTTTGTTGCTGAACTCAGTTTTGCATTTCATCATTAATGTTGAAGGATAAGTCCACTGTCTTTTCTTTGTAAAGAGCATGAAGAAAAACTCTCTAGCTCCTGCTGGCTGGAAATCAATGAGAGTTTTACCACTGATTTCACTGGAAGCAGGATCAAAGTTTATAATAATTTTTGTTGCTTTTATGGTTAATAAATATTATTTATTGCTGCAGTAGCGCTGCAGTAAGATCCCTAAAATAAGCTACAAGACAGGAAAGGCAACATTGCCCTGCTCCCCCTAAGAAGCTGTAATAACAAGAGACAGGAGAGACAAGAAGGTAAAGCGGGATTTTGATACGGGTAACCATAATGATGATGATTACAGACAAAGAAAACCATTCAGCCCTTGCTTGCCTGTTGCTGCCAGTGCCCAATACCTCAGAGATATCATTCAAACAGAACAGTCCACCAGTATAAAATATATAGGAGTTGTAATATAGTGTCAGGATTGCATGAGTAAGACTGAGTAATCTGCTGTCTGGCTGGCTCTAGCCCCTAAGTTAAAACTTACTGTCTGCTTTAACTTGCACATTGAATTTTTTATTTTTATTTTTTTTCCCTAGGCTTGCTGGCAGCATTATACATGCAACTCATGTCACTGGTCTGGCTCTGGGTTTTCTTTTCCTTCTACTCCATCATCTCTCATTTTCTAGGGAAGATTATTTTGAGGTCCAAAACACATGGCAGAAATCATCTTCGGTTTCCTCCAGTCAGAAGAAGTGCCATCCTCTAGCACTAACATGTATTCAGTGTTTAAGCTTCTGTTGTTTTCCTCTGCAAACTGGTGGAAATACCTGCGGGAGGTAAAGCAGTTCTGTAATAATCAAGGTTGCTCGGAGACATAGTGGTTGACCAGCCAGCGCTCCCTTCTGGGATCTGTCTCTACTGCTCCTAATGTCCCCAGACAGACACATCGCTTTCCATCTCTTTCTTTTTATTATTCAGTGGGCATCTTTTCTGGTACAAAATGCAAAGGGAGTGCAGTGGTAGGTTATAACTCATTTTCACACCCAAATATCTGGGTTTTAACCACATATCTGCAAGATCTGTACACTCGTGTGTGTACATGCTAAGCAGATGTTAGACATTTTACTGTCTGTAGCACATATTTAAAATCCTCTCTTAAGTCCGTAGCCAGGAGGACAGGCTGTCAACAGTTGAACTAATCGAACTTCCAGCTTTCACTGAAATTTCTCTGAAGTTTGGGTCACCTTCATTTTAGATCAGGATTTAACAGTTCTTTCCTATCCTGAATATAGCTCTGTTTAATTGCAAGTCGTGGCTGTTTGAAGTAGTGGGGAAATTATTTATGCCTGATAGCTGGGATTTCCTAAGAAGCCTAAGAAAGTTCGGCATTAAAATCTAATCAGACTTTAATGGAAACCAGGTACTTCAACACAATGAATAGTTCAAACTTACAGAAAATCCTACGGACTACAAACTAGGCTGAGAGCTACCAAATGTGTGCACGGAGAGTTCTGCATCCTTCTGCAGATGCCATTGAAAAGATTGAGGTTGTTTTCCAAAACACACAGTAGAGGAAAACAAGCATATAAACAAAATAATGGCAGTCTATGAAAAAAACAGCAAGGGAAACTTCTTTTCACTTTATTCCCAGCAAACGGGGAGTGTGCCAGCAGCTTTTTCCTCAACCCTCTAAGACCGAATTTTGCAGGGCTTTTTTCAAAATGTTCTGTTCCTTGATCCTCAAGGAATTCTTAATCAAGCAAAAATGACACCAGGATCTACAGCTCCTTCGCCCCCCTCTTCCTGCCCCTGCTTGCTCTTCTTCCCCTTTTTGGATAATGCTGAATTTATTCTGAGAAGCCTCAGAGAAAGAACTGTGTTTGGTATTGGGATTTTTGTGGGTTTTCATACAGCATCCATTTTCTGAGAGCGCTAAGGAAGTTTGCTGGCATCCACAGGCAAGACGTATATAAAAATTACTCAAAATGGAAAGTATGAGACACGCTGATGTTGATGGCAATCATTTTTAATAGAAAAACTAAGGTCAGTGAAATAACTCAGCAGAACGGCTGTAATTTTTTATTGCCTCACAGTAAGATATAATCTTAATTTCAAATGTGAAAGAACATATAGCAGTTAATGGAAAGGGTCTAATTCTTGCTCCATTAGTTTTACCTCACTGAGTTAACAGGAATCAGCTGATAATTTACCTTAGGATTCAGAGGGAGATATTCCTGATGTATATTAATGTAAATGAGAGGAGAATCAGGCTAAAAGTCTAGGGATTTTTTTCAGTAAATTGTTTCTACAACTATGATATACATTTTCATTAATTGTGCTTGGAAGAAGAGCTTGTGTGATAAAACATTCCTAGGGAGCCTTACTTATCTGTTCATCTTCTCAGCGTTTGAAAAATAGTCCCCTTCTGTTTTCAAACAATACGCAGTAGTTCAATGTCACGGACAAATGTGTGCTGCAATATTTAGACTTAAATTATAACATCCTGGAGCCCTAAGTGGGGAGGAACATGCAGCGTGTTTCTGATTCATTTAAGGTGTGATCTGAGTGCATCTGCGCTGAATTTCTGATGAGTCCACGCCTCTTACAGGATACTTGCTTTTACAGGAGGTTGGATGAAGCCTTCAAACAAATTTTGTCTAAAATTTTCAACGAGTAATTCAGTATCCACTTAGGTGCTCCTGAAGAGAGAGTTGATGCCTTGGAGTAACTTAGTCTGAAACCAAAGAGAACTTCAAGTACCAAATCTCCATCTGGTGTAAATCAGTCGGGCTGCACATAGTTATTGTGATTTGTGCCAGCTCAAGGCCCAGCCTTTGAGTTTGAAACACGAAGAACAAGAGCCTGGCGTGGTCGCAGGGCTGCAGACCCTGACTGCATAAATAGACAGAGCAGTTTGACATCCGTGGCCTGTGTCATCTCATCTGCTGGGCACGGTCCTGCTAACCTGAGGGGACCAGCCTAAACGAGCCCTCAGAATCACGCTATAGCCACTGGTCTGGCAGAGAGCGCTGGAAATGGGGCATCGGGAGCCGGGAGCTGCGCTCTTGCTGCTTCTGACCTGGATCCACTCACTGTCTCAGCCCCCCTTTTCGCACTTCTGCTGCTGTCTTCTCTGCTCTGATGAGCCTCCCGTGCACCCTTCTCAAATCTCTCCTTCCTTGTTTGTCTTTTGCTACTTTAAAATTGACAGCTCGTTTTTACTTGCTTCCTGAGGATGGGGAAAACTTTGTTTTCCTCACATATAGAAGATTGGACACCCCCTTAAAAACCTTTCTAGAGCACACTCCCAAAGCCCACGCTTCTGAGTGCAGCCTGGGACTGCAAGAGAAGGAAAAAGTGTGGAGGAAAGTATTGAAAATGAATACGCTGCATTTGGGCAGATCTTGCAGTACACACCCTTGTTTTTTCTCCTCTATTATTGTTTTTTTTCCTCCCTATTACAATGAATCTAATGTTGTTGCTGCTGAATATAACTAACCCGGCCTCCACTAATCGCTCTCTTAAATAACCAATGATTTTTTTTTTTAAAGACAGCAGCAACTTGTACAGACTTTGTAACTGCTGAGCCCGAATGCACCAACGCATCAGAAAAACGGGAATTATGTATGTTCATTGCAGAGTCCTTAAACGCCTGCTTCCTGTTTAACACCAAATGTGAATCTTCAAGGGTTGTTCTCAGCGCACATAGTACAAATACACAATATCACAAAATGTTGTTTATTATTTCCGTAGTCCCCAGTCTGCAAACACTTACAAATACATTCAAGTTCAGATCTACGACTACTCCCACTGGTTTGTAAAATTAAGCGCGCGCATAAACGCTACCAAAACCAGAGCCTTAATTTGTGTTCCTTTGAATTGGCAAGGGGCCCATCTTCTACGTAGCTTTAATTCCACCAGACAGTCTCTGTGCTCAGAGAAACACATTTTAAAAATGGAGTGCCTGTATTAACAAGCACTTCCATGAGCAATGAAACTAATGAAGCCTGCTTTCTTATGGTTTTGTCTCTCGTAGTTGGATTCTCTGGTGCCTAATAAAGTGAACTCCATCAGAAGTTTTTCACACAGAGGAGGCATTCGTAACATCTCCTTCCTGCATAGGAGGAAAGGGACAGGACAAATAAAGGTATTTTGCCTCTTTTTCCCCTGTTTTCAATACAAAAGCAGTGTGAAGTTCCTAATGCAGGGTTTTCATTTCTATTTTTGTGGAACTTGGAGAAATATCCTATTTTTGAGATGGCTACGCGGTCACCGAAAATTGTTTAGAATTGGTCATGGAGCTCAAAACTGTATGAAGGGAGGACAGGACAGCAAGACGAGGTAGATTCAATAGGTTTTTAGGCAAACAGGATTATAGTGTTTAAATTCTTGTCCAATTTCAAGGTGTATTAGGATGATAAAGGCATTGGTGAAGACAGCCGTTTTCGTTACAGGATCGGTAGTTCACACTGCTCTCCTAAGACAGCTGTAAGCAAAGTAAAAATGAACGACCTCCAGTAAGTATCATATATAGATATTATATAGTTAGCAAGTATTCTTTGGATCATACCAACCTAAACCCTGATGCCTGTTTTGTGGACAAGCTGGACTTCTTGGTCCCTTTCTCTGCTTAGTCTTACAGGGAGAACAGTCTATGATGAAAACCCATGATTACAGAAAGCTGGGTCGGCATTTTCTAACGCAGAATGCCCACATCAGTTGAGATTTCTGTTTCAAAATGCTCAGCAATAAGCCAGGACTGTTTGAGTTTGAAAAATGCTATTAGGCATATTCAATATTAACATCTCAGGCTCCAGCAGGAAACCTACAATTGATAAATAGACATTTCATTTGAACTTGGCACAACCTTCAGTCAGCTTTGCATAACTCTGGATGGTATTACAGATTGCTAACGGAGTAGAATACATTAAAGATGGACCAGGTGATACGAATTCAGCAACTTGCTAATTTCAACATAAAATATTTCCCCACATATATGGGAGTATATTTACTTCAGGGATAAGTACAATACTTGGAGGCCCTGTTAGGTTTGGAGAGGCAATCGAAATGTAACCAAAAATCTCCCAGAAAAATAGTTGGAGCTCGTTTCTCCCCTTTCTGTAATATATATTAAGAACACACTTCAAAATCTTCCACCATTTCTTAGCTGCTTCTTTACTTGCAAGGATTCAGATGTCCCAGAAAAGTCCTCTCCTTGTATTAAAATATATTAAGTATTTTACTGGTATAAATCAATTAGGGCTTAACCCAAAGGCCACGGAAACCTTCCAGGATGTATTTTAAAATTTATATTATTAATATGCATATTTTAATACTACTGCAAAGGCATCTGAGAGAAACTAATCGGAATTAATAGCTTAGATATAATTTCAGAACCCCGGATTGAGGCACTCTCCTAAATCAGATTCCTACCACTAAGCTGTAATTTTATATTGAACCCAAGGCTGGCGGCTATAGTGTACAGCACCCAGAATTCCTTCTGTATCATGAAAGCATCAGTCTCAGCCCAGTAATTTTTCTTCTTTGTAAAAAATTCTCTATCTGGATCTCACCTGCCTCTTTCTTACTAAGATATTACCCATTTGGAAAACTAGATGCATATCAAGTTATAGCATATGGAAAAAGTGAAGGGGAAGGACAGGAATACACGTGCCAGTTAATAGATGCAGAAAGGAGAGGTTATAGAGGGCGATGTTATCTGTTAGAAGAACAAAGGAGGAGTGATATCCCTGAAAAAGCTGATGGAAAAATCAATCCCGTAACATGCCATTAGTCTGTTAATATCAGACAACTTAAGCCTGGAATCCTTGCTGTGGACATAATGCAATATTCAACGTTTGGAATATGCCCTATAGAGAAAGTAAATCAACTGACTTTTTTTTCTTTCTTTCTTTCTTTCTTTCTTTCTTTTTTTCTTTCACCTCCCAAAGAGAACGGCTATAGGAATTAGGGACTTTCGAGCCCACGTAGTCCATGCCTCAGACAAGCGAGGAAGTGGCAAAGGGAGGATTTCATAGCAGAAAGATCTGTTGATCTATCAACAGATATTCAAATAAAGCTGGGAGGAGGCTTCTTCCCGATACGGGGGACTGTAAATCTTCGAGTGTTAGTGAAAAAATTTTCATGGTGGAAGAAATAAATCCTTCCAGACCTCCATAAACCGTGCAAAAGAGGTTTCTACCACTACACACTCGCTGTTAAATTTACAGTTTTAACGGGGCTTAATATAATGTGTGGATGATGGTGACTATAACCACAAAACACGTCAGAGCTTGTAGCAAATGGGCACTGCTGTGCCTGGCTGCACGGAAAGGGGACCCTGCACCCTCCTGCACGTCAAGCTGGCAGTGACCGAGATGAAGACCCCAAGCCACCACCGCAGAGTGACAACTGCTGCTGCCAAGTGACCCCAGAACCCCCAAATCAGAAACTGCAGCTAAGTCCAAGTGTGAACCACGCAGCCAATTTACAGCAACGTCCCGACAGACCAGCTGAAAGACCCGACTCCTTCCTGATGGTCTTTCCAGTAAGCACATTTTTAACACAACCTGTGGTTTTCAAACCCGGGACGCCGTGATTTCATCTCTCACTGCCACCCCTGCCTCTCTCGGTGTATTGCAGTAACTTTCATATTTCCATCCTTCCCTGCGTCTCTCCGGAAAGGCAATTCATTTCCTAAGGACGAGTAATGGCTCTCAGAGTCCCAGCACACGCCAGCTGCTTGCAAAAATAGTCAAAATCTTGACAAGTGCTCACCAAAACAGATGAAAGGTGATGCATCTTCTTTACGACAGAGATTAACGTTCAATGTATCCCGCATACGTGTATTTTCAAAAAGCCTAATGTACGCAGCATCTCTGTATGACCCTTTCCAATGCATTTGCATGGAGCTGGACAGCGTGCACGGCTTTTCCTTGCGGTAAGCAAATTCTATGGATTTCCCAGTAGAGCAGCAAATTCTCCTTAACATATCTTGCTGAGTCTCTGGAAAAAAAGTGGATAGTTTCTTAATCTCCTCATATTTTAGCTAGAATTGTTAAGGTCTTCATCCAGCGGTTACACTATCAGATAGGGCCCTACCTGCAAGTTTTTCTGGGGGAAGGGAAAAGTAATTATGTTTTAATGGCTGAAAAGAATATTTTTTTCATATGTATTATAAGTTCACAGAGGCTGTCTGACAGGAGCGGGGATAGAGTGCATGGGAAAGGTCTGCCACAATTCCAAGGGGAGTCCATCAGGGTCTGTTTTTATTAAGTTTAACACCAACTATATTTCTTATGGAGTTATTTTCCTCTCCAAGGATAATTTGTCAGAATCAGACAGGCTATTCTTTTCTCCCTGCTTGTAAATACCCGGTGTGTGCTCTATCACCAGCGCACTCTTCTGAAGTACAGGGGGACTCATACAAACAAGCAAAAGTCTCATTAATAACTGAAGAATATTGGACTATTTTTTTTTTCCATACTAATGTTTAGAAAAAAAAATTATTAGCTCCCTCTTTATCTGCCGTGCAATGCATTTTAATGCTTAGTCATCCACTTTGTACGACTTGATACCCTAATTCTGGATTACAGGATTAGCTTATTAGGCACTGTACGCTCTTTACAGCAACCTCCTCCACCTTCTTGATCCTTGGTGATGCTCTCTCTGAAAAAGCCTAGCACTTGGCTTTCATTTTCTGTATTTGGATGAGGTTTACTTCCCAAGTGGTTTAGGCAACAGATTCTGGAGGTGCCAAGTGTCCCCTGCCCTCCAAGCAGGAATTAATTCGCTCTTTAATTAAACAGATAAATAACATGCACATCTACTGCTGCAGCGTTTCACCTCTCATAGCTGTGGCTGTCAGCCTTCTGTCAGCATCTCATGCTCAAAACCAACGTGCTTCCTCTGCTGATGTGAGACCACTGAGCTCCTCTCTGTTAAAAGACTTCCACTGACTTATGTTAGACCAGACTGTGGCTGAACGAATTAATGGGTCCTTAGTTTGGTGTAATACATGAGGTAAAATCCTGGTTTTGGCTGAATAAGTGACAATATTAGTGAATGGTGGATTTTTTAAAAGTCTTTATCATTCAACATAATTTGGTTTTACTGTTAATGAAAGGAACGGTTAGTTGTCATTTACAGAAGGCAAAGCTTAACAAAATTGCTTTTCCTTAGAATTCACTGAAAACATACAACTAAGTCTTTACAATTCAGCTTGCGATATAGAGCAACATTTTCCAAGGCTTCAATCCTGCAAAAACTTTGTCCTTTCCTAGCTTTACATAATGAATTGGTTTTACCAGGAGTGAAATTCTCGTCTCTCTCAAAAGGAAAAGTTGCCTTCACTTTCATTCAGACTAATCTTCACCCCAACCTGCAAAGGATGGTAAAAGTGTGTGTGTGTGTAACTTCAAGATATCGCCTAAACCGAGTGGACACAAGATCTAGATCTGCAGATCATTGCTCTTACGATTAAAACTCCTCATGTGCATGGCATTCTTTATGACCAAGGCGATTGTTAAGTTGGACCGTATCTATATGAACATGAGCTTAAATGTACGGGGTCAAATAACTCAAATCTTTATCCAAGACTTACTTTTAATTTGCCACTATCTCAGTCCAAACAACTGTGGATATTGCAGTGTTAGCGCTTACCTACCCACTCTGCCTCCACTGGAAATGGGGAACAAGTTTTCCAGACAATGCTTTGAAAGTAAAAAATAAAACCCTCTCTATACATTATATCCTTCAAAAATACTGCTGAGTACAGGAGTGTAAGACAGTTTGGAAGCCAGGAGGTTAATCTGGTTTGTAGACAGCCATGCGCTGGGATGGTAGGAATAAAGCTGATTAGAGAACCTTAATTGGCTACTATCTTAATTAGGAGGGAGACTTGCCACTGACTCGAGTGTCCTTCGAATGCCACCCTAAATTTATGATACAACACTGGCTATAAATGATACAAAGCTAAAATGTCAGAACATAAGTTTGATTTGAATACCCCGATCCTTTTGTTTGCTGATACAGCTCTAGGTAAACTGTAGCACCGAGGAAATAAATAATAAATTATGACAATTAATAATTGATTACTTTTCTTGATCTCACCATTTCACATTCAGTGACCTACCTGGCCTCCTCTAAGACTACAAAGATTACCCGCCAGCAAATGTCTTTTAATGGCTGCTTTTACCTCTTGTTTACTAGTATTGTTGACCCTGTTCACATCCTATAATGTAATTTTAATGGTGACTTTGTAATCAAGGAGTGTGTGTCAGAGAGAACGGTAGCTAAGATTCAGAGCAACTCTGAAGCCTACAAAGCAGGCTTGCCTGAATACATCCCTTTTCCCTTACGTGAAGGGTACGTGTGGATTTATTATTATCTAAAGCAGTAAACATTAAGCATCCAGAGCCTACTGATTACAGCGGAATTCACAGACATCCAAACGCACTCTGAAAAATTCGCCTGTATGTGCCCAAAAAGCGGTTTCCAGGAGGCTTATCCTGCTGCTGCGGGAGGCATATAACGGAGGAGGCACCTGGAGCTGACAACCACTAAGTCTGGATCTGCCCACAGGATCTGGCTGAGGCACACAGACCAAATCACCACGGCACAGGGGGTTGAGTTTATGGTGCTTTTCCGAGGCTGGCTGGGGGCAGATGATGCCTGATGTCACGGGCTCTTTGCTGTGAAGTCAGCCCTACGTATCCTCTGAGGAAACCCAAAGTGACAGGCTGTACTATACACCAAATGAGCACTTGGTGTCATCCAGCCAGGGGGGTACTGATCTGAACGAAGAAGCCCTAAAGCTGAATCAAAACCTCTTTCTTGCTTTGAACTATGTGTGTTTAATTGAAGTTATGCTTTCAAAGCAGAGGTAAAAAGGCAATTGCTTGGATATTTGTTTTTTCCCCCACCATGCACATGCTCTGCACAGTTGCCATTACCTACAGTAATGAAAAATTAAGAAAAATTAGGACTGACTACTAATCTAAACATCGGGATTTGTGTCGTTCACAGATTGATAAGAACAGGAACAACAGTCTCAAGTGTAAATTTAATTATTTCTGTTGTATCAATAGTTACTGTCATACATATCTAGAAGAGGCAACGTTATCTATATGGCAATTTCAGGAAGAAAGTTGATAAATAGTGAAGATTTGAACAAGAAAACCTTACGTCCATTTTCTTTTAAAGAGTTTACAAAATTATCTCTAAAGTCAGCGAACAGCAGCAATAAGCTATTCTGAAATTAAACGATAGTCACTAAGAGAGAAATCTGGAATAAAGCACTACCCAGAAAGAAATTGATTCAGTATTTGAAAGGAAATTACATTTGTGAATTTATTTTTGCTGATAAAAACTATTATGCTTGACAACTTGCCATGGTTCTTACAAAAATACAGTTAAGAGAAATTTATGAGAATAGAAATACTGTACACATTAGCAAACTGAAGCAAACTTCCTTTTGAAAGGGTATGTGTACTCACATATATCTGTGTGTGCGTATACGTTGCTCATGTGACCCATATACGTCCATGCATATCTAATTATGATTACTTATATACCCTGAACTTCTGCAGAGTTGGCAGCAATCCTCTGCAAATGTGAAAGTCCCTGGATTTTAGCAACTGTTAGGGCTACTTACTGGATTTTTCTGATCAGAGAAAATGAGAAAATCGGAAGAAGGAGGCACCAGGGAGAAAATTATCCAAAGCCATGCAGTAGCATCAAGAAAGACATTAACAGAGCTGGCAAAAATTAGCAGAATTGGTTACCAAATCCAACTGGCAACAGAGGCCTTGCAGAGCAAGGTTCAGGGTGATCTGTGCAGGGGTTTCCATGTTAATCCTTTCGGTATAAACTCCAGCAATGCCCATTTCCACAGATGTGTAAACAAGTGTCTGGGAAACGGTTTTGATATTTTGGGAAGTGAGGAGATATCCCTGGTCTTTAACCCCAAGGTGAGAGCAGCCGGGGTGATACAGGAGGATGCTGAAATTGGGAAGCCCAGTCTTCTCTTAGCACAGGAGTGTCCGTAATATAGTCGTAGCTCTCAGGATGTACTAATAGCAGCATCCACTTCTGCAATGCCTTGGTGGCTTTGCTGCATGTCTTCTGAGGCAAACTTCTGCAATTTAAGCTGTTGAACTGCCAGCAGTTAAAGTCAGTCGAAGTGAAAATGGCCATTTCCTTCTGCTACTCTTCACGCTGACCATCGCTGTCTCACGCTTTCTTGGTAAATTTGTCTGAACCCATCCCTGCATCTGCCTGTGCTGAACAGGTTTCCGTTTTCTAGCATAGTGCAGATGAACAGCAACAGAGGAAACTGAGCAACGGGAGCATCAACTGCTCTGGTAAGAAGGGAACAAGGAACCTTACCCTTTAACAACCGGCTCAGCCCTTAGCAGGGTAAAATTGTCTTGTTCTCTTGGGCATTCAGCTACCAGTAGGTACTAGAGCTTTCTGGCTCAGCCTGCTCAAGCCTGATAAAACAAGCAGTTTTGCTTCCCAGAAGAAGACCTCCAAGAGGCCCTGTAATTCTCCGGAACCACAGTCTGCTTTTGGAGACCTGCTCCAGTCCTTCAGCAACGTGATCTAGCACGCTATGACAAGCAGTTGGGAATGCTGTGCACACAATCTCAGCAATTTAATTACAATCAAATTAGTTATTTAATCAGGACATCAGCTTGAAACAGAAAAAAAAAAATTAATATCTGTTTTTTCCTCTTCCTCCCCACACCTCAAGAATCAACTGATGAATGCGTAAAGTAGCGAGGTGATAATAGCTGTTAGTTCCTGCTGTGCAAAAGCTTTATTCAGCTTATGCTGAACTCCCTTGGTATATCCCTTCCTGCCATCCATCAGCAGATAGCTTGAATCTAGTCTAGCTATTGATCAAGCTGTTATTCTGGTAGTTGAGCTGGTCAAAATCCCATATAGTCATTCTCGCCCTACTCCAGTGAAGAAGTGATTTTCTACCTTTTTCAGAGACTAGTTAGCTTCTGAAGCTGAACTAGCTACCTGGTTGCCTGAATGACATTTAGGATGCAAGTGAAAGCAATTTTTTAAGGTTACATGGGAAATTTATGTTGGAATGGGGGAAGAAACAAGATCTTTCTGGTCCCAGACCTGCATCCTAACCAACGACCTGTTCTTCCCTCTGACTCAGGACACGGTTTTAGCAGGAAGACAAAGCAATTGTTTTTCTTTTTTCAGCCTTCGGGTCATAAATCACTGAAGCATTTGGGAATGAACCACTAACCCAAACAAAATTCAGCATTGTATTTTTGATAACTTTATGGCTAAAGAAGCTGAGCTGCAACTCAGATATAGAACAAACTGCCCCTGACTCACCCCGTTCAGCTAACGCTTGTCCTCTACGTGCCTTCAGAGTCCCCAGAGCAAAGCCTTCTTCCCTTTTTTCACTAATCGCCTCTGACGTGTAGTTGGCCAAGCGATCTGTGCGACCACGTCAGGGGTATTCTGAATTAGCCTCTTCACACACAGAGAAAAAACAGATGGAGAAGCGAATACCTTGCTGCCCTGAGCAGTGGGTTGTCGTTTGCGCCCGTGCTTGCTCCGCACGAGCAAACCGCTGCCCTTCTGAGGCAGGTGTATCGTTCAACACAGTTTTCACGGGTGCAAATGGTGACACAAGGTGCAAAGCAGGGGCTGCGCGAGCAGCTGAATCTGCTCCCGGTTGCTGTAGCACCAAGGAGGTGGAGGGAATACTCGCTTTCTGCTTGACTTTATTACCTAAATTGCTTCATCAGGTGAACTAAAGCACTAAGGAGAGGAAAAATAGAACAGGTCAAACTGATTTTTTTTTTTTTTTCTTCACCCTTTCTCACTGAAGTGAAACACCCAGATGAATTCAGTTGTATGATCTGCTTTGGAGGGATAACATTTACAGTCCTGCTCCAGGAAGAATCTTCTTTCCTCTCCTGTGTCTCTGTTTAAGCAATAGTTCATTAGTTGCTTCTCCAGGATGAAGAGGAACACATTTTCAATTTGTTTTCCTTTCTGAAGAAATTTAAACCCAATCTCATCTCTGAGAAGATTGCCCTAATCACCATCATCTGCCTGTCTTCAGTGCTCCCTGCTCTGGCCCTGCTCTTGGTGATTAGGCAAACGTAAACCTCAGCAGCAGTAAGAATCAGGTGTTTCACTCTTGGTGGGGAAGCCAGTTCTACTTGGGGAGATGAAGAGAGTGGCCTGACCACCAGCCTGCTAGGCACTTCTACTTGGCTGCTGCTTTACCTGGGCAAGAGAGCACTTTCGGTTTGTTTTTTTTTGTTTTGGCAGGTTTTTTTAATAGCATCTAAGTGGGCTGTTGCTCCAACTTCATCTTCTTCAATGGCAACATCTGTAATTTGTCTTTCCTATTGACGGTATTCACGGCCCATCTTCCTTATTCCACTCCTGCTCACCTACTCTCTGTCCTCACCCTCTCAAGGCAATGCCTTGGTTCAACACCGAGGCTGCGTGCGCTTGGGTGGAGACCACAGGCAGCAGGAGCTGACGTAGTTTTTCCCAAATGCCCAGGGACTGAGGAGAACTGAGAAACGACAAGGTGGAAAGGAGATGAAGAACTGAACTGAGGGTTGGAGATGAATGCTTTTAAGGTGAGCGATGGCACTGCTGAGCCCTCTGGTAGATGAACAGCGTCCTTCACCTCCTTGGCATGTAAGTCATTGAGACAGAACAAGGGACTGGGCTACAGAGCCTGATTTACTTGCTCTGCCTTCAAAGAAGTGGTCACAGATGCGTCTGCAGAAGCTCACGTGTCCGGCAAAACAGAGCCAGTTCTGAAACCGTGAGTCTGACTGCGGCAGTCCGGTTCTCTTGGGTTTTTTTTTTTTGTAGTTTTGGCCTTATTTCAGGAACTAACTGCACTGTGTGCTCCATTGATCTCAGGAACAATTTGCAAGCAGATTAAATCTCTGCTAATGTAATTGGTGTAAAGGCAAGCTTGGCCTAGCGTGTGTTGAAGGAAACGTGCTCGGCAGTGCTGCGCGGGGGCTGCTTGAGAGCACCCAGAGAACGAAACATCTGGGCAGCTGTGAGCCACCTCTGGGGCACGTGGAGGTGGGAGCTGACGCCACCGTGTCCAGCTTCTTCCCTCACCCACTGGAAGGGGGAAGATGTTTGCTTTTGGTTTTGTCTTATAGCTCTTATACTATTGTGCCTTCTCATTTCGGGCCACCTTTATGCCCACCTTGACTACAGTGAAAGGGATTGAGCAACGACAGAGCACAGAGGGCTTCCAGAAGCACAGGTGGATGGCTTCTGCCGAGCTGAGGAGAATTTTAATTAGCGTTTCTTTTTGATATTTCTGGTGCTGTCTATGTAAATCTGTCTGTTGAATCACACTGAGATCTCTCTATGGTGACAGTGAACTCTGATCTTATGAGCACAAGATGTAAAGGCAGGCACGGCAAAGCAAAAATCAGTTGTTTAGTATCAGGTTTTTTCCTGTCTCTCTGGCAGAAGAAAGATAAGCCCTAGTTGGCCGTGTCACGGTGGGGTAGGAAGGAGTGGTCACAGAAAGCAGGAGCTGTGCGGTTTCTGTCGGGCAGGAACGCTTCCCACATGTCCCCTGGAAGGTGCTGCTGGGGAGGAGAGCTAATCATGTCCTGGAAAATAGCATTGTCTGATCTGATCTTCAAAAAACAAAACACTTTTTTAAAAGTCTAGTTCTGTGGTACTCAGCTACTCACTAAATTCTGTTGTCTTACCAGTTTTTATGTATCATGTAGTCTTAAAAAAAAAAAGTCATCCCACTGCCACTGCAGCCAGTACAGGCAGCATGACAGCAGAAAGCGTGCAAGCTCTTCGCCTCATCGAAATGAGTTGCAATACTTGGAGGACGGGAGTGAGGCATCTACACATGCAGAGCTAACACCACTCCCTTTCTCTTTTTGCCCCCTGTCTTCTCTTCACCTTCTGTTCAATCCCCAGTTCTCTTTTGCTTGAGCAGAAGGCCAGTAATTTCCAAATTCAGTAGCAGGGGTGGTGACTGTGCATTCATGCGAGGAGCTGCGAAGCCCTGAGATGAACCCTTGCTCAGGGTTTTGCACGGTGCCTGCCTTTGTTTCTAACGACAAATCCAGGAGTTCTCCCTTGTGATCCTCTGGGGCTTTAACCTGGTTTCTTTTAAAATTTTACCTTCAACCTCAGCTCATATTTTTGCTTATTACTAACACGATTATGGCTGTTTCCTCCTTTTATTTAATCTATGTCTGTCCCCTGGAGTCGTCTTTCAGCATAGTTCACAATGAAGAAAATAAGCTCCGTTCACATCATCATCTCCTGTACAAACAGCACATTTCCAGTGCAGGGATGTCCAACCCAGCTCTCCAGCTCGGTGGTCTGATGCACTACCAGAGGGATAGCTATGAAACATCATCATCTGGTTTAATGGACAAGATTACTCCTCTGCTTCAAGCTAGCATCGCATTTCATTTCAAAAATATTATCCAGATTTCCATACTATGCAAAAAAACTCCACTTGCAGAAACTAGATTGCCTGTATGTATATTTTTCTAGATATAGTGACTATTTTGTATGAACTACTAGTAACCCCATCAGATAATTTTTCTGTGATAACCTGTAGCATAGGTGTTTTTTTCTTGAGTAGCAATGTAAGTATAGTGATGGATAAAATCAAAACATTACCATATATATGAAGTTACCTCGAAAACCTTTGTTTTGGGGATGGGACAAAAAGGATAGGCATCTATATTATACATGTCACACTGTGAGGCCCTTCATGGTGGGGGCTCTACGTGCTGGTACATGACAAGTAACACAGTTATTGGATTGAGAATTCAAGGCCAGTTGTCCCAGTGTTACTAGATCTGTATGAAATCTAATTCAGAGGAGGTCTTCTCCACTGTACTTATTTCAAAGGCACTGTTAGGAAATCTTCTCTGTCCAACACCAGGAAACGTTACCTAGGAGTCAAAGAGAGTTATGGGTCCTATTACCTGGCCATACTATGTGGACACAGGTTCTCCATGTGGAATAATCATCCACAGCAAAGGAGATTGGACAAGATGTATGGATGTTCTCCACATGTTGGTCCCCTGGATGGCAGATGCCATACCCAAGCCTTATTCCTGTCTGTTACCCTACATGGTACATTAATATTTGCTGCAGTAGAGTTGGCACTTTTTGCAAATTTCCCCGTATATCTTACAATTCAACATTTCCATTGGCTGGATGTTCACTGTAAACACATTAATCATCCTGAATGCTTCCCAGATCCAGTCGCAGGATATACACTATTCTGTAGAATTGATGTGTATTCAGATACAGAAGTGAAAAAAAATGTAGGAACATTTAACTTTGATTAATTAAACTGTATTAATTTAACAGATGGTGTGTTCTGACACCCACCAGGCTTAGGTTTAGATTTGTGATACTTTAAAGAGGGATCGCTGCCTCCATTTTGATATAAATTTTTAATCTCTACACAATCCACAGATGTTCCACTCGGCTTTTTTCTCCATTTTGCTTTGTCTTGAACTCATGGTTGGTAAGGACAGATTCAGCCCTGGGACTTGCAGACATTTGATGCTGCTGCCTTATAAATCTGAATCCTTGGTAAGGAACCACTACCCCATAGTATGCAAACAAGTCTTGATCTTCAGGTATCAATACAGAAGCGTTTAGTGGTGAATCTCCTTTCTCCTAGTAAAGTATTAATTAATGCAGGGGACCCCTGCTGTACTTTGGTTATTTTGAGAGGAATCTTCTGAGGTTTCAACTAGATTTCTTATTACAAAATTAACTTAGAAAGAAGCAAGGCTTCATCTTTGCAGTCTTTCTAGAAGAGCTCTCATAACAGATGTGGGGTTTTTGTTGTTGCTCCCTTTGACCAACCTACGCTTGTATAACGAAACACTGTGGGGCAAATCATATCTTACATTTAGGTATATACTTTTGATTACATCTGATACAGAAACAGCTGGTGCTGGATTTCTCCAGGGTGCACTAATGCACTCATACCCTTTATTTCTGATGACCTGTGCAACACTATAAAACAATGAGCAGATTTTATTCCTTTATTTAAATCTCTTTCCTACTTTTCCCACTGCTGCAGCGTCACCTAGTAACCACCTACAATTACAGGCTGTTAGGGCTGTGCTTATGCAGCCTGAAACTTGCCATAACACTTACGATCTCCAGGAAGCAGAGCACGCTCTTTGTTGTTATTCCTGATCGTAACAACTTGCGTGGAGTGGATTTCATCGGTGAGATTTCTTTTCCCCCAGCTTCCTGTTCCCTGAGAGACGTCTAGAGGATTTTTAGTATCTCTGTTTCAGCCCAGAATCAGGACTAGCACTAGCTGGTGAGCTATTAGGTTACCTTGTAGGTCACCCAGTCTCACACTCTTCCACCACGGGTTTTCTGCTTGTCAAAAACGATGTCTCTAAAATTGGCAGTTTATGTTACCCAGCTATAACCGCTACTATCCTGAGCACTTTCGTGAATCCAAGGCTCATAAGATGGCAGGTTCCTTACGCATTTACCATCCACCTTTGAATAATGGATTCATTAACCACTTGTGTATACTTGATAGAAAAACAAAGTAATGAAATAATAGAATTACTAGGAAGAATATAAGGCTAAAGTAATACATTTGCTTAAAACCATGGATTTATAGTAAAGAGCATTGCTATACAAAGCAAAAATGCATCAGGGACCCTCTTGAGCTAGTATTCATAAGCCTGTAAAACTTGCCTGGGCTTCCTGTACCTGATCTTGTGGCTCCTTCGTGCACCCCCTGTTCGAGGGGCCGGTGTGACCTGCTCCTCTGGCTGCCCAGGGTGGCACATCCCAGCCTTGCTCACTTGCCCTCTGCCTCTTATCTTGTGCATCCCGCCTGGCTGGGGCACCTGGTGCCAGTCCATGAAAACTCTCTGCTTGTGGAGAAGCATCTATCATCCCCTTTATCTAGCCCAGTTCTGGTTTTAGGCCCCAGGCTCCTTCCCCTTTCTTTCCAGCCTCTTAAAACTCAGTGGCACTACTCAATACCTCTCATGATATATAAGTTAAAAGCAGTACTTGCTTCTTTCAAGATTTATGGCATTTAGCTTGCTTTGAGCTCTTCACAGAATTTACAAATGACATATAAACACAGCAAAACACTGATTTGTGAGCTGGCTTGTGCAATGCTCTGCCTGTGCTTTTTGATATTTAGGAGAATCCTTCAGGGCCCCCTTCCATAAGCTGGTCTTACAGGGTTGTATAGATTCTGTTGCAGGCAAAAAGCTGCTGAAATTTTGACTAACTCTGGCCCCCGGAGTTGTTCAGTAACTTTGAGTGGTTTCCCAGGCACAGCTTCCAAGTACCAACCTCGAAGTCAAGAACAGCCAAACTGCACCTCTAAGGCAACACGCAGCTTGCAAACCGCTTCGGCTCAGTACCACACAATAAAGCAGCAAATGTCACTTCTGCATTTCAACCAATATTTATTTTGCAACTCATGTCCTAAAAAGAATATATCTATATATATGCATTTCTAATGGAGAGGGTGCCTACTTGTTCCAGCTTACGTCACTTCAGAAGGCATGTTATGGAACTAAAAACATTACCCTCATATCCCGGAGTTACAGTGGGGCAATGGGACTCAAGTGTATTATTATAGGCTAAACCCATAGAATAGGACCGAAAAAAAATACCTAAGTATTCAGTTTAGAATTTGGTGATTTCTTCCAGGTATCTTCAAGGTCATTATCTTAATTCTTCAACCTGTCCAGCCCTTCTGTACTTAAACCCCATCAAGGAAGAAGGGGAAAAACCCAATGTGCCAGCACTGGTGGAACAGAGGAAAAAGCTACAATGGAGGAAAAGCAGAAAAGGGCAATGCTTGGCTTTTGTCAGAACTGGAAATAGCATATGAGGCACATCTTACCTAAGTGAGAAACTGATCTCTTCATAGGGTTACTCAACATTATTAAGAGTAATTATCTGAAATGAGAAAGAGATTGTTGTGCAATGAAAATTCAGTTATGTACCTAGTGGCTTAAAATTTTAGGCAGGTGAGGCAATGATTCTGCTGAAGGTAGCTAGTCAGGAAGACTATAATAGAAATAATTTCAAATTTTTTGTGTATTTTTCTCTAAGTAAAGACAGAAAGCAGGAGCCAGTAATTCAGGCTGCTCTATCAGATGAGCTCGGGAATTGTGTCATTTCTTAACCAAACTCCTCCCATGCAGACAGCTAAATCATTCTGCATTGGTGCCAAAGTCTGACAGCACCACATTGCTGTTCCTACTTTAAAATGCACCCCTTGCAAGATGCTACACTGACAGGGATGCTATGAAAGCACTGCAAGGGGGAGAAACAAAACTATAAAGACAAATGCAACTCTTTAAATGTGCTACCTTGCATTCTAAGCTTGTTTGAGCTAAAAGAAAAACCAAAGGTATGTTTGAACCAGATCACTGTGTTTCTGTTTTTTTACAAGGAGACCTCTAAGGAATTTTTTTAAGAAATTTTTTGTAGGGACAAAATCTCTGACTCGGTAGGTGTCCTTTGTGCCAAAAGTGACCGTTCACCCCCGAGTGATGCAGGACAGGGCTAAGCAGCGTCGGTCGCGTGGAGGTGTTTCTCTTGTCAGCATTCTCAGGTGACCCCTCTCAAAGCAGCGCCGGGGAAAGCCAGGAGCTCCCTAAGGCAGCTGAGCCTCAGGTCTCTGCAGAATGTGGTGATACAGTGCTACAGCTTGTCACGTTGCTTTGGACTCATAAAGAGCAGTGTCCCCCATTTACGTGCTCTGATCTTTAACAAGGACTGCACTAAGGGTCTATGGCTATAGATCAGTTTTTCAGTATTAGATACCTCGTGTCTTGATGACTGTGAGCTGTCAGTGTGTTCAGTTGTTGGGTTGGGGGTTTTTGTTGCTTTCATTTTTGTTTGGGTTATTTTAAAATCAGCAAAAAGGACCTTGAATGCTTCAGTCTCTACGCTAAGGCAGCACAATTCCAAACCAGGGAGATTTCATCACTGTATCACTACACAAAAGCACACTCTGAGCAGCTCTCTTAGTACAGCTATTATTTTCTTTCTGATATTTACATGGCATGGCTATGTAAGCCCATAAAACGTCCAAACTACAGATATAAAACCCTCGATTGCTTGGAGCCCAAGCCAAGCTCCTATTTGGGTAATTGCATTCTGTCTGTTTAAAATTCACGCATCCATTTTCAGTTTGATATTGATTGGGCTCTTCTTCGCTTTCTTGTACTAAACCATCTGCGCGCTTTTAGGCAGTTTATCTTCCAGGTAGTCGCATTTCAGCTCCCGACGCAGGGCTGGACGAGAGATGTCCGGGCTGCCTCAGTGCCATCAGCAGTTAAAGTGGCTCCTCGACTGCCTCCAGCCAGCTCCGCTCCTGCTGCCGCCACACCTGGGTACCAGCAGCTGCCCCTCTTCCTCAGCTGGGGAGGTCACCTCTGCCTCCACCAAGTGACCTGATCTCTGCCAGTTCCACCCCAGGAAATGGCTGAGATTCTGACATTTTTTTTATTTTTTTATTTTTTTTTTAAATCAAGTCCCTTTAGAAGCATGGTGTGGAAGGAACCTTGTGCATTAAACTAAGCTCTGCGCCCTGCTAGATTGTCAACCATAGCTTATAGAATTATGCCGCCCATCCTAAGCCGTGGTAGGTTGTATTGCTCCTATTGAAAAGCTGTTCCAGACTCTCACTATTTCAGTGGTGCAAGCTGACCTCGGAAGGCCTGAAATGGCAATCAGCTTGCTCGCTTTTGGACTGTCTCCACCTCTGTATTTTAATTCCAAGAGAATATGCTTAACACGAATGTGAACTTCGCTGCAAAAGCAACGCGTAGCTGAAAGGTCCCAGACAGCCTGGCGGAAAGGTCCCCGAACACTTGGTTGGGGAAAGGAAAAGAAAAGATATATTTTTCCTTTTTATTCTGAACTTTCCATGAAGCAGTCCAGTAAATGCTTTCCATCAGCTCCAGAGAATTCATTACATGAAGGAGAAAAGTAAGATACAACATCTATTTCTTGCTGAATACATTGCTGGTGAACAGCAGGGAGAGAGTCCTGGGGCCAACTGTAATTAAAGGTCTTTTGACATTATGGTAAATCTTTAGTAGTAGTATTTTATTCTAGCTTTCTTTTACTTGCACGCCTGCAAAGCCCACTGGGTATGGGGGAGGAACCCTCCCATGTAAACGCTCTTGTATCCTCTTCCCTTTTGTAATTAGCATGAGTCAACAAGACTTGCAAGAACCTGCTCGAGCCACTCAATGCATGCTTAACTCTGTTTGTGCTGTCACCACTTGGAGTCCTTTCTAAACAGAAGATAATTATCAAGAAAATAAATACAGCTACACATCACCACACGCCCCTGGTTACTTTCAGCCACCTGAAAGCTGTATCCATAGTGTGTCCAACCATCGAGAGTTCCGCTGTGAACCGCGGTCACCTCCCTGTTCTGCCTCTCCAACAGCTTTCCTCGTGTTGGAGGAGTTGCCCTCAGCAGAGCTCTTGCTCCTTTAGCTACAGAGATAACCAGGCCCATATTCTTTCATTAAAGCTAGCTGTGATGTACAATACAGGTAATAAGGATGTAATTCATCATATGTAAGCTTCATTTATGTTTAAAATTTGCTGCAAATCTTCTCTATTAGTAGACTGTGTCTGGCCATACAAGTGTTCTAGTGTTTAAAGCTCTTGGTGCATGTGATCTACTGGTTTTAAGCTCGGTTTTGTTTTGTTTTTTTAAGGTATAAACTGAGGAGAGAACATCACACTTACTGTTCACTCGGATAAGAAATTTAGAAATGCAGTCCAAAAGAGGACCACATTTATTCTTTCAATAGCGACAGGTATGACGTTTTCAGTGTTCTCTATGATACCTATTTACCTTGCAATAAATCTTGGTTCTTAAATATTAACAGCAGGTATAAATACTGAAGATTTGCAGGCACTGAAATACCTGCAAAAGCAAGATATCCAGTGACATTCAGAGCAAACTGTCAACTTCCCTTTCCAGGCCAGATATTTGTTTCCCACTTTTATAGCATTTGTAAAAAATAAACAAGTTAATATATATGAAAGAGACATGTAGTAAGATGGAAAAAAAAAAAAAAAAAAAAAAAAATAGAAGGAATAGGAAACAGCCCAGCTAAAACTGCAAAAAATTAAAAAATAAAAAACAACAAAAAAAAACCAACAACAAAACCACAGCTCAGATAAATCGGGAAAAAAACAGATTTAGCAACTGGTTTACTTCTGAAGGAAGCTCTTGAACTCTGCTGTTAAGAGCACAGGTTAAAATAAGCATCCCACCTCGGGACATAGGGCAAAGCAGTTCAAACAGTGTGAGGAATTAGGGACAGTTTTCCCTGTTCAAGCAATCGAGATATCATTTCTTTGTATTTCTTTAATTCTTGGATTACCCTGATATATATAGCACATTAATGCTGCTATAGAATTAAAAATTTACTCCAGGGTTGCCTGTGATGTCTTGAGGTGGCCCTGATGGCACAGCTGCCCAGTGCTGTAATACACTCTGTCCTGTTGTGAACAAACTAGAACCAGACAGAAAAGTATCACAAGGTTTTTATACCTGGAAGAAAATAAAATTGTGAAAGAAGTGAAATTGTCCCTGGACTTTTGTTCTGTTTAGTTAAGGTCCATTAAAAAAACAAAAACCAAAGCCACCCCAATTAATGGCTACAGAATAGCTCATTTAAGCCCAGGCAAGCCAAGAAATATACTGATGAAGAGAAAATAAAGGTCGGCTCGTTGTATGAACATTGCTTTGGAGCAAGGTAAAAGTGTAGTTAACAATGCTATTGCTAACTATCTGAAGGCTCATTTTGTGCCTTGTGCTGTGAACAAAACCCTCGAAAGGCAATTCAAAAGCCTGATATAGGAGACAATCGTATCATAATTTCATCCGTAGGCTCAGTTAATGGCTTGCGATGATTGTATGTATTTCCACAGTGATGAGGATGTTTGTGTAGCATATACAGCCATCATAAACCCCAGGCTGGAAGTGGATTGGCTTTCCGTTCCAAAACTGTAACTTTTATTTGCTGAGTTGGCAGGAGGGACACCATTTACAAAAGCTGACCTGTCTTCAAAAATAGCCTCGTGGCTGATGTGCGCTGTTGGGAGCCTGAGTACAGCTCAGGAAAAAAGAAAAGAAGGTATTTGGTGTCACTGGCACATTGGATGAAATTCTGTAAGGTTTAAATGCTATTACCAGCCTCTCTAGAGAAATACAAATAAAGAGGATAATCCAAAATATTTAGTCTGCCAAGGAGCTAAGAAAAAGTTATTAAGTAACTGATTTTTGTTATTTCTGAGTCTTCTAAAAATATGCCAAAACTCTTAAAAATGAAAGCATCAACAAGATGTTGAAAACGTATGTTTTCAATATGCTCTGTCCGAAAACTTTTCAGAGAGTGGATGTTTTTAGGTAGGTTAAGATACTGCAGAAGATAGTTATTCTGAACTTCTCCCTAAAACAAAGGCCATTGAAACGGAAACAGACCAGCCGTAGCAAACAGTGATTTTTACAGATAGATTTGGATTAGAGCAAAAATGGTGCAAATATCTAAATTACACCAGATGTTTCTGGATAACCCTAACCTCATGAGCATGAATAACTGCACTGATAGGTTAAGCAAAAACATACTTTCAAAATCTTCACTTTAATTTGCTTATTTTAGCAAGTGAAATACGGTAAAGAAACAAGTGTGTGCTCATCCCTTACTTAAAGTTAGCACTTCTTTTATTAAAATGTGGCATCTTATCTTCACACAGCAGCCAGGTTTTTTCTTCCCATCTCCTTTTTATGAAGCTGTTCTTTCATATATAGCTTTGAATTATTCCCTCTTTCACCATCAGAGCAGAGGCAATGAAATACGTCAGAAGGATGACTGGAGCCCAACAGGTCCTAACATAAGTTCTTTTGCTCTGCTATAGCAATATAACTTAAATACTGAATAAACTTTCTTTTTTTAAAGAAGATCTGTATTTTATTAAGAGGAGGAGAAGAGGATCAGAAATCCCTTGATATTGGCAGTGCTCAATCCCATTGAATAGACCCTACAGACTTCTCTAATTATTCACAAAGCATTTTGAGCAGATGTCCACAAAATGAATTATCTGCTGTCTGCCAAAAACTACTTCTGGCAGGCAGCGTATCAGGTAAATAAAACGAGAGGTTGAAAATATGAATAAAACACGAATAGAACAGCTTAGGGCATTTTGATCCTCAGAAGAACCAACTGAATCTATAGGGGTGCAGAAGGTAGGGTAGGGCTACCGCATGAAAATACATTGACAGGAGTCAACTTTGCAGGGAACGCTCTTAACAAGCATTTCCTGATGTTAGTGGCAGCATCACTGTGCCAAGCAACAGAAAACACTTTAGGGTATGGGATGGCAGCAATTTCCAGCATCTACCACGGGAGACAGAGAATCTCGACTCCCAGCACCAGTCTGAGCCCTGTAAGCCACAGGAGGCAGCATCTTGGATTCTTAAATTGAGCAGAAGTTGCAAATACCCGTAACTCGTGGTATTCTGCCATTGGCAAGGACATCCGTATATAATTTAGCCTCAGTTTGAGAATCCAATGGAAAATATTTAAGGTCTTGCCCTTCCTACTAGGAATGTGCATGATGGCTTCCTAATTAAGGCAGGCTGTTCTACACCATTAGGATCACGAAAACACAGCCCCTACAAAAAGGCTGAACATTGCAATTAGTAAATTTGCAAATGGAAATGCTATTCAAGAAGCAAATTTCCGGGTCTAAAACAATCAGCCTCCTGAGCACACATAGTTCTGAGATCACATTTTTAAAAACTATCCGTATGGCATCATGTCAGGCAGCTCGATATAGAATCAAAGCAAAGGAAATATCAATTATTTGAGAGAAAGGAGGCTCCCAAAGACTAGCATTGTGTTAGTGTGCTATGTTCTGTACTCTTTCATTGGATAATAAAAACTTTATAGTACTTTAGAACAGGTATTGCCCAACACCCACACCAAAATTTTATCATGTTGAACAAAATGCACTAATTTGCTGTTTCAAAGAAAAAGAGCCCATAAAGTGGGAACTTGAGCAAGGATGCTAAATCCAAACATCAAGAAATATGAATTAATGATTTTGGCATATGGACAAGGTTGCTGCACAAGTGGTAGAGGAAAAGATGAGAGGACAGAATGATTTGAAAATCATGACTAAAAGAAATGAATGCGTAGCTAGGTAACTTCATAAATAATGGACCAGATTTATTCATGGTGGGTTCATTAAAAGCAGTGATAAATTAATGCCAAGCAGAAGTCTGTTTCTCTGCAATACTTTTGACCTATTCAGTGGAACCATTGTAGTTACTAATTCATACAGGATTATACATAATTGGGATGCCCAATTATAACAGTTGTGTTTCAGAAATGACAATGTTCCCTTTCCTTCAGGGATCTGTAATTTATTCCATTACCTTGAACTTGTGTTATGCAATATGCCAAAATGAAATTTGCAAGTGTACTCTTAAATCCTGCTGTCTTTGGTTCATAGTGTATATGTGAAGGAAACATGTTGAGAGGATTAAAAATATGGAAAGAATTACCATTTTAATACATTTGACTTGTCCAAGGAGGAGAAAATAGAAGGTTTTCAGCCTCAGCAAATCCACTTTAATATATGTAAAGAGTTCAGAAAAAAATATTCTATCCCATTGTCTTCATGAAAGCAATAGCAGTGTGGCCTGCACTAGAAAGGCCAGGACTGGTTTATTTACCAAAGAAACCTGATGGTTTATTTTGTTTTTCAGGGACATCTTCCCTAACCATGTTTTATTCCACTAAAATATTTCCTTACTGCATTAATTCCTGTGAAGCCCTATGCACAAACTGCTAGCAGAAGTACCTACACTTTCAAAAGTGTGGCTGGTGCTGTGTTTCCCTGCACTTTGAAATTTCCAGCATAGAAGCCAATCTTAAATTTGGCTAATGGATTTTCTTTTTATGTGTTTACTCTTAAAGCTGCTGAGATATTAGGATAATAAGTGTTTGAAGAAAAGAATAATCTATTTATACAGAATCAATAAAGCGTTGCCATGGGAAACCTGAAGCTCTCAAAAGGAGGTTTCCTAGAATAGAGGATTTTCTGGGGGAGAAAATGGCTCATACACGTTTGGTTCTTTCTGGCTGTTGCTGTCTCATTGCCTTTGTTCATGTGGTGCTCAATCCTGCCTGCTTCAAGGGAGGACTTCTCATGTAGATCATTGAGCAGCAGAAACTGGAAAAAGTACATGCTAGGATGTCCCATGAATGTTGCAGAGGTTGGATAAGAGAGAGCTGTGTGAGCAGCAACGCAACAATCCAACTTATGGAACAAGATCTGTAGAGGGGTTGCCTTTAGAGGACCCTCAAGTGAGCTGGAGAATTTTGCATGGGCATATGCTAGCTGTGGGGTTACGTAGCTAGCTTAAGGTGCAGAAAAGATGGTGATGATATAGTTGGCTTGCTGGAACTCAGAGAAGAAAGACTTTTTTTCTCATAGCTTTGTTTTCATTATAACATTGGACAAATTATTTTGTTTGTGCTTGGATGGTGTCAGCAGCAGAATGTACATGAAAGTACATTTATACACATTTCCAGGGTTTGTGGAGGATACCAACATCTGTAACATGTGACAGCATTGTCTTCTGTTATTACAGCGAACCGTTCACCATCAGCTTCTAAAAATGACCGATGACAAATTGGAGCGCTTTCCTATGGAATCATGCAGGATTTTTCATGGAGGGTCAGCAAGCCTTTAGGCACCTGAGCGATACAACAAGTAGTTTTGTTCTCACCCTTTCTGCCTTCCTACAAAGACAGCATAGCTGGATTGTAAGCCCAGTGCAAGGACACGGTTCGTGCTACTGTGCATTTTGTGCTCGGTGAACTGAAGGTGTCAGTCGTGATGTCGCTGGCTCACTACTCTTGCTGCCTCTGAATTCAGTTTACAATGAAATGAATTGGAACAAAGCCAAAGTTAACCCTGAATGTCAGAAATGGTGTCTTTAAAGCGATTCTGGATGCACAGGCAGCCAAAGAAGTTCAGTCCCTCTTCAAAGTCATGATGCAAGTATTGTAATGCAGATTACATCGATTTGCTACCAGGTTCTGACAGCTAGCAGGAATCTTTTAAAGATTCTCCACCGTACCCATAGAATAAAAAGCTCTCTGCATGAAAACGAAGCTGCATTTTCATGCAGATGATCCATCGTAAAAATAGTATCAATGTTATCATATATGTAAGGCAAAATTCAATTTTGTATAATATGACTATGCCAGGATGCAGCTTATAGCATAAACGATACCTACATTTAAGAACAGCAGTAATGCCACTGACTCCAATGCATGCTTAAGTACCTCTTGGTTATTTTTAGTAATTAATTTATTGCAGTGAGGCAATGCGACCGCTGACTTGCAATATACCAACAGTAAGTTTGCTGTGGTTCTGAACCATCCTTGTGCAGGACTGGTACGCAGGTGTATGATGAATGAGAGTTGACAAGATTCTGCAATAAATACTTGAAATACCAAAGCAATGACTACTGAAGCATAAAAGAAATACTGTACTGGGCCATAATTCAAGCCAGCATTCCATTTACAAATGTAATAAGAGTAACAGAAAAGATTAACTCTCATAGGAAATTACAGTTTGTGTGCATAGGTGCATGTTTTTACGAAGTTCAGTTTCCTACAGGCTTTATGCTTCTGCATCAAAGTTAGCAGAATAATTTTAGACTGCAGCCCCGCTCAGCAAGGTATACGGTGCTCCATATACAGCGCTCACAGGGACTGCTTCCCACCGGGAACTCAGCTTTTGCAAAGATGTCTGTGTGTTTCAAGCTTAACGGTAATACAAGCGCTCTAAACTGCAGTGTGTGCTCAAATCTTTTATTCGCATGTGAAGGCGAGCCTTTGGGACTAGCCTGAACAACAGCCACAGCCTTATACACAGATTTGCATACAGGAGGAGTCTGCTTCTGTACAGAGGAGATGGAAGTGATTTAGAGACAAGTCACTGTTCGTCCAATGCCATAAAATATGCTCTGTCTTCTCCAGCTCCTCGTTATATGAGGACTAAGGGATGCAACATGCAGCCTTCCTACAAATAGTGTGATGTGCTGCTGGAAAGAATTGCCCAAGTGGCAAAAGATGCTTCATTTTCTGAAGCTACACATACAAGTCCACTGAGTGCTCACCACTAGGATCCATTTCTTTCCTGTTGCAGTGGATACAAATCGATATGAGTTTAAGAGATTTGCCAGCAATCACGGCAGAGACTAAAACGTGTGTCTTCTGAGTGCCTCGACACTACTGCAGCCTTTGTGGTTTTCTTCCTTTCCAATGAAACCTCACAGCCTAATAACCCTATCTCAAAAAAAAAAAACCCAAAAAACAAAAAAAACCCTGAAACCAAAACAAAAGCAGTAAAGAAATCACATTATTCAAATGACGTTTAATCCAAAACAAACAAACAAACAAAAAAATGTGATTATGAAGGGTAAAGGAAGAAAACTAAATCATTGTTCTGCTTCTTCCTTCCTCTTCAGGAACTTCTGCTCAATGTCTGAGTTCCACAGAGTTGTTTAAAATAACCATCATTAAAAAGTTTCCATCACATCTCTGACAGCTTTATTTTTTCGTGTGTGCACATAGCCCATCGAAGTTAGAGCCAAACACTGAGAAATCTCCTTTGTTTCCAGTGGCAGATCCAGGAGCAGCAAGTACAGCTCGCTCCAGCTGTAATTGCTGCCTTGGATTTCAACTGGCCACTTTCTAGCATTATTCACAAGACAGCTTTATTGCATTTTGAGATCTGATTATTAACTGTCACGAAAGCCTTTGTACCAAGAAGGAGGAGTGACATCCCCAAAGCTAAACATGGCGAAGCTGTCATCTAGAAGATGACATCGTTCTCACACTCAAATATCACAGCTGTTTATAATGCCACCGTGGTGGTCCCCGGTTGCAGGAACGCTAAGAGATGTCAGAGACTTGACTGGTGCTGAAATGGAGGAGGTGGCACCAAGATGTGCATACCGGCACGGTGAAAGCCCGTGTTTTCTCCAAGTAGGTTTAACAAGCTGCTGTTGAAGAAATTGAAGAAATGTTTCGGTTGCATTTTACATCCAATTTGAGCAAATGGAATGAAAGGAAGCCCCAGGAGGAAGAGCTCTGCTTATGAAGCAACCTGTAGTAACGTCCATTGTCCCCCTTTGTCAGTGACGACGACTATTTTGCCTTATACCATGTAGGTCACTTAGGACCACAAAAACTACCTGTGCTACCTGCTGAAACAGCTTGGTATTTCCCCAGATTTTCAAATTATTTTGTACAGATCTTCCATTTTACAATTTTTCATATTGCAAGAAGCCTTTGGCTATCCAGTGTTTTCTTTTTTTTGCTAAAAATAAAAAAATAATCTGTTTTTAACTCATCTACTTTTTTAAATTGCATATAAAACTGGTAATTGTGATTTGGCTTAACTTCACTGAAAAGAGTGGGTATAAAAAGAAAATAATGTGATCAATTTGAGGCTCTCTGTTTTGCATGGAAGGCTTTCTTCAATGTTTGTTCCTTGTACCATTTGTAATAGGCATTCCCTTCCCCCCCACACAAATAACTAATGAGATAATGACGCTGAGAACAACTTTCGGAGTGACAAAGGCATTACTCTCAGGTAATTGGGTTGGGTTCTCTAGCCTAGTTGAAAGAAAGAGTTAACTTTCCTCTATATTTTGCTGCCATTTTTCTCCGTTGTAAATTGTTCTGTGCACTCCAGGTAAGCTCCATATACTTAATCTGGTTTGCAAAACACATAGGTCTGCACCTGTAAGGCTTCTGGCTCTGGACCACTGTAGACTCCAGATGTGTTTCTGTGTGCTGAGCACTTGTGTGACTTCAAATCCAAACCGGCGGTCCTTAACGTGACGGACCACATCTACAATTCTAATAGAGCTGTTCACTGTAATAGATTGGGGGAAATGAGGTAAAACATTATCACTAATCTTCATGCTAACTGCATTAACTCTCAGGATATATTTATAAAGGCAAGGGAGGATATTACCAAAAAGATTTATCCAACAGTGAAGGTTTTTTTCCCCCATTAACTAACTTCTAAGTCTCAAAGTTCTTGAAGTTTAATTGGGGATGGTGGAATCCAAGAGAAATAACTATAAACACGACTACACAGGCAGTATGCTACTATTTAGCACAAAATACAACAACCGTTTTGGGCCAGTGATTGAAACAACAGAAAGAGAGAAAATTCAAATAAAATTAACTTTCATTGGCAAATGTGAAAAAGATAATGAGGAAATTTTGAACAAGCTATCAAATGTTTAATCTGAATACTATTTAGAAGAGCATAAATAAATGAAGCAAGAACAGATCGCCAACTAAAACCAAGTAGCCTTACAGAAGGATAGGGGTGGGTTGTTTTTTTTTCAAGGGAAAGAAAGAATTTAATGTCTGAAGTCAAAGTTAGACTCAATCAATACACTCAAGGCTCTTGAGAAATTTTGAAAATAGTTTCCTACTTGCAGTGATTTAGGGCAGTCAGGCATGTAAAAAGATTGAATCAGCGGTGAGAAATCAATGACCTCCCCGCTCCCGCCACCCCCTTCCCGAAGATTCCCACTGAAACGAAAACTTGCCAATTACAATGGGAGTTTTGATAAGGCCAGCAGGAGAAGGACGTTCCAGACTCGAAGAAACAGCGTGTGAAATGTAATATCTGTTATTTTTGTGCCGTTAGGGTGTGCAACAGAGGCCTGCTGAACATCTTATCTTAGAACTCCAGAACACCTCTCCCGTGGCAAATCAGCTGTGGTGATACAAAGCAAATAAGCAGACCTTACGCCTGCGTGTGATAACCACTCTCCATCTACTGGCGACGTCTGCAGACGTTTTACCTCTCCGCTCAGCAGGTAAACTGCAACGCTGCTTCATCGCAGCCTCTCAAACCTCTTGTCAAATCTCCCTTTGGACGTAATGCGACAAAAAATACAACAATGGATGAGTTTGCTGATGTTCTGAAACCACCATTTAGCACGAGGATCGCTGTTTTCTTATTCTTTCTCCATGACGGTCTGTCTTTTGTTGGGCTAAGCACTACAGGGACTGGTCCCTGGGGCTGTGTCTGCACCAGCAGGTAAGGCAGATCCTGGGTGAAGGGGGACCTGATGTCTGCTCTGCATGTTCCTGGGGCTTTTTATTCCAAAACAGAGCTAGTGTCATCCCGTGGGCTGAACGCCTAGTTCCTGAAGGTCCACACCAGGTGTGCTCCTGTGGGGACATTTTCAAGTTTATCATCTGAGAGGACACAATTCATGCAATGTGAGAGTGCTCCCCAAGGTGAAACTAGGCACGATATGGGGGGCAAGGGGCGGATTCACTTCTGTCAGCGCAGAAGGTAGGTGCTGGTTTACAGGGTGGAAGGCATTGGGGTGGTCAGGTCAAAGCCAGGCATGCAGGTTACCGTCACACTACACAACCCTCTCCCAACCTTCTCCTCCTCTTTCCATTCCCCCATCCCTTCCAATTTAGAAATTTCAATTTGGGGCAGCATCCTTGCTTGGCTTGCTGCTATGGGCCACTTGCCAAAACATCTCTCGTAGGGATCTGAAGAGCAACCAAGCTGTTGCAAGGCTGGGGATGAAGCTATGGTACCTCAACATAACCAGAGGTAGAGCGGACACCCCCCCCCCCTCAAAATCCAATTGCTGTGGCTTTGTGCAAGCACTCAGTGGTTCCCCCTAAATGGAAAGAGCATTCTCTCTTTCTCTTGCTTTCCAAGAGCAGTGTTTGAGAGAAAAGCCAAACAGCTGTGCTTACAGGATCTCACAGAGATTCCTCAAAGCTGATAATAAGGTTTGACAGTCATGTCATAATTGTTAACAATGGTATTGGAGATGTGCCAACAGCCTCACACTCTCTCGCTGCTTCTCTGGGTGAGAGGAATTGTTCTATGACTGTACGTCTGCAAACCAAATTTGACATAAAGGGACGTTTCGTACAAGAGGAAATATAAAGCAATATATTGTATTGTGCCAGTTACACAATAGCCTTGAAGGGTAAAGTAAGAAAGAGAAGAGACCACAGTGACACCACATTAATATTTGCTATTTCTGCTCTCTTTGCGTTAGAACTTACTACGTAGTTAAAACTTTTAGGAGCCCAACAGAACAGCCTGGTGTAAAGGTTTGGCAGTGGGTGTTTGGTATGGTCCGCTTATTTACTGCTGGTAAAGTCAGGAGTGATTGATTCAAGTTTGCTGATGAAATCTTACCCTCTGAAAAGCCATCGCCTGTTCTCTGTTACCAGCGTACCGTAGAGAGAAAAGTTTCTAAGAGGGTAATTTGGAACTCCTTGTGCTCCTCTCCTGTACAGCTATTTGTCCTGGTTAACATGCACCCAATAATGTAACTGTCAGAATAAATCACAGCAAATGATACTTTTCCGTATGGGTGTCACGAATTTCAAAGCTCAAGGTTCCAGGATTTTTTCAGGCCGACGGAGAGGGCTAGTTCCTTCTGAAATTTGTTGACCCTCAGACAGCCATAACTCTTAGCAACCTTCACTGCAAAAGGAATCAAAATACAAATCAACACTATAAAAAGTGACATAGGAGAATTATATTTTTTGCCTGGATTTGTAATTCCTTTTCAGGGAACTATTAGAACTCATATAAGCAAACACATGCAGATTTCTGCATGATCTGTTAATGATTATAGACTGTTGTTTACCTTATCATGGAAGCTGTCAGTAGACGTAGTTTATGAGGGTTTTTTTTTCTTGTCATGTGAATTTTAATTAGCAGTTTATTATCTCACAATCCAATTCCCCAGAGTCTCAGAAGAATTCAGGATGATGTATTATGCATATGCTCATGCGTTCTCCTAAATTTAGATAATTCTGGTCCAGAGTTATTACATCAATTTCACAGCACTGCAGATATAGCTCTGACCACTCCAGTTATCTGTCTACTCCAGAATACAGCAGCCGTAACTTCAAACCATCATAAAAAAGTTTATTAATTTAGCTCCACTGAGTGCCAAGCATTTTACTGCAGTGCAACAGAAAGCTATCTGTCACGTAAGAAACCTTTAACTATTTTCCTCTTGGCTCGGCTATCTATAAGGATTTTCTAAAATTTGCAAGGATGAATAGTGGGGCCAATTCAGAATCTGCATGGAAGCTTCCCTAAATCCCTGCAAGAACAAACAAGTGTTTAAGGCAAGAAGCTGCTATTTTCTGAGCCTCAGAAAAGTGAGGGTTGGCTAGGGACTGCAGCAGCGCTATAGCTCTCTTTTTCTCATAATTTCTAAGGGCAGCAAGTTTGTTTGTTTAGACACTATTTGGTGTGTGCTGTTTCCCCTTGAGCGAGTTTTTGCTGGTAACTCCGATAGCAATAGCTGAATATAAACTTCTAAGCTCACTCTTAACCATATTCTTCCCAAGATTTCTCAGTCTTAGTATCCTAAACATTAGATCCACCTGACTTTCAGGCAAAATCCAGCACCGATGTTGGTTGAACTTCAACTGACCATTGTGCCCCAGGATTGTACAATCATCTGGGATGCCCGACAGGAAGGACCAGATGTGCAGTAAAAAGAGATGCTACAGAATAGATAAACGCTGGTATTTAACGACCGGTGTGTTGCAGAGCCCTCCTCTGCGGAGGAGCTGGGTAACACCGACGTGAGCTGCTGCAGGTCCAAGCCTCACTGGGGGGAAGGAAGGGGAGTGGAAGCCGCTAGCCCAGGCAAAATGAGGTAGCCACCCAGGAGAGCAAGCACCAGAGGCAGGGAGACCTCTTGTTGGGTCGGTCAGTCTGGGACTGCCTGGGGTTGTAACAGCTGGTTGTATGTAACCAGACCTATGTGCCTCCAGCACGGCTCTCGTCCTGCGTCGTTCATACGACAGAAAATTCCACAGGGATTTCCTCTGGCAGAAAGGCTTGAGTTTGGAATGCAAATATCCTCTTGCAACAGGATTGCTTTGTCTGCAGCAAGAATGTTATTTTTCTATGTGTGGGGTAGATTCTGTACTTACCAAGATGCTGAGGTAAAACAAAATTCCCTGAGATCATGGTAGGTCTGGCTGCTGCAGCCAAACCAGCTATCAAAACTAAGCCTGCTCTGCAACTCTGATGCCCACTAGTTCTTTCAGATATGAAGGTTTTGATGTGCTCTTTGAAAATGTTAGTTGTCATGAGTGTTATGATACAATTATACCGATCGCTTGTCATTTTATATTACAGCTGGTCAAATATCTGAAACCCCAAATTCACAGTCTGCCTTTGAATTACAGAAGACAGATGCCCAAACTGGCAGCTTAAGCATCATCACTTCATCAGCTGTGCATCAGCCTACAGCAGATGCCAAGACTGGAGGAAGCACTCCTGCAGAGTCAGGCAGGAGCGCTGCAGCCAGGGCAGTGCTTTGGGGACCTGTGGATCTCCCAAAGACGTCCCACCGAGGGTGCGGAGACCTGTAGGGTGAACGTTGATTAACTGGTTGCAGGTTCGGTTTTCTTTACTGCTTTGAGAAGTCACGTGCAAACCCCCAACAGTCACTGGAACAGATGATGAAAATCACTGACCTAGATTATCCGCTGAATGGGTGGAGGAGAAAAAAAAAGGCTACTCCTGTGCATCACCCCCAACACAGCCAAAACCGACTGGAGAGCGAGGGTAGAGGCCACACTCCATTACATAGGAATATCAAACGTATTTGGAGAAGTCAGAAGGTCTTTTTCTGAACTGAAAATGAACTGTTGCAGTTCATGGGCTGTTACTAGTGCAGATGCTCTCAGTTACGAAAGTGTAAAGATAGATTCTCAATCTTTAGGCTAAATGGAAATTGGGGAGAAAATACAGCTTTTCTGAAGTGTAATAAGGAATCAGTGTGATGTAACTATTTGAAAGCTGCTTTAAAGCCACTTAAGCCAATGAGAATTTTCATTTTCCAGTCATTTCAGTAGGCTTTTAATCAGGCCAATAAAGGAGAGACAAAAATAGACTGATGGAAATTAGAGAGGTGTAATCAAAATGTACACCCCATTTGGAAACGGGACACAAAATGGACTTTTTACTTTACACAATGTTTAACGTTCATAGTTTCAAAGATCCTTATTTAGAACAACAACCCAACTTTCATTGGCAGGGAAAATAATCTAATAGGTTTTGCAGACTTCTGCGGAATCCTAACCTTAAAATATACCACCCATAAATTAAGGTTCAAAAGGTGACACAGAATCAGCGTGTTAAATAACAGCATCTTTCCCTAAGTTGAGTTAACTGTTACAGCAAAATTCATTGCCAATCTGGCTACAACATCTGCACGATTACAGGACGTGTTAAAGAAAAACGAAACTTGTCTTTCTGCCAAAGTTTGGAGAGGCTTAAACAGAAATTAATATCCATAAGAAATCCTGGAATATTTTTGAAAAATTATGTGGCTGGCAATACCTGCTGCTTTGCAAAGGAAAAAAAGTGTTTTAAAAGGTGTATTTCACAGTGCAGCTAAAACTTGCTCCACAGAAACGATGGTGCTTTGATACAATTACTTTCAAATTTTGTTACTGTTGTTAAGGTAAATTTATGTTAATCACACTTAGTTCTAACAAAACAAATGATGCATTCTCTAAAGAAGCAGACCATAGGCTCTTGTATTGTCATACATGTCGATGCTAAATGTAAGGGATACGGATGATAATGCAAAACCTCATTCTTAGGGGCAAGTTCAAGGTAACAATGCAAGATAGCTCTCTCCTTTGGATTACAAATTCTCTCTCCAGTATGTGTTCTGGAGCAATACACCAGAGTAGGAATACTGCAGTTGAGACAGTCTGCAAAAGCACACATGGTGCCTAAACGCTAATAATTTGAAAAAACAACCATGAAAACGTAGAAAGAGGCACAGAATTACTGTCTGTGCTCTGCTCTCTTGCTGTCCGTGAGGAAAAAATGTGTTTGTGTGTGCGCATGGCAAATTTGTAACAGTGATTTCTGTGTAGCTACTTGTTTTTCACACTGTCATTTTCCATATTCTGTCTAAAGACAAACTTTGCTGCAAGTCTCAAAGACAAAGGCATAGCTTTTATGAAACCGTCTAGATTTTAATTTCAAAACGGACATAGAGGAAACATCTAAATTGCACATTATTCACAGTGGAAGCTACAGCAACAAGACAAACTAATTGTCCTTAATTTTCCACCCAATGTGAATTTATTTATTTCCTTAATTTATTTATTTCCTCATTTCAAAATTTAGAAAAAAAATAAATATTTTTCGGATTTAGAGATTGATATCTGTTGATCACACAAAGTGAACAGCTAAATCCAAAAGTCATTCCAGTAGTGAAAAGGTAAGGTTAGTTAATTCTGTGCACATATGTTGTCTCAGCTTTCGTTTCCTACATTTTCAATGAAATTGCAAAGAAATTGGTCTTTAGCATCCTGGCACCTGTTCAAGGAGATATCTGGGCTAGATATGCTTAAAAGTATTTCTAGTCCCATCCTGACATTTAACCACTTGCTCACTTTTTTCAAGAAAATATCCAGCTGCTTAAAGTTAAACATGCTAATGGCTCTTCTTTTCAAATTCTGGAATCCTCCAGTTCCTTTTAATTACTAGATTGTAAGAGATTAATAGTACCAAGACATTCAGCCACTGATGGCATGCTGCTTCTCTTTTTATCACTGAAAATTGATGCCTACCGTTTCCGCTATTTGTGAAAACAGACCATGGAACAGAAAATAATCTATACTGTTAAATTTTTAAATCTGAATTCGCTATTCTTCTCTCAAGGCACCTCACAGAGAACTGGGCTCTCCGGGCTGCTTTTCATTAGCCAGCGGGAGGCACGCATTTGATTACCAAGCAACATTAAACTTGCTAAGGGAGATGCCAGAATTCCTGGCTCAGGGTACAATGGCAGCGCTGCCTACACTGTTTGAAAACTTCAGCTTAAAATTGCAAGGCACAGAGGAGAGGACATTGGTTATAAGGGAGCAGTCAGCGGGGCGAACTTAGATCCCAGCTGACAGTGCCGGCGACCGTTACGGGCTGAGATGCTGAATTCATGACCTAGAAAAATAAACTTGGATTAGTCGGTAGTTGCTGGAGATCCAGAAACCAGGAAACTGAGCATCCTTTTATTCAATGAAATAATTTCATGATTGTAAAAGATACAGCGAATAGATGGCATGAACGTCAACAATGTACAGAGCATTCTCCATTCCCGTTCAATCAAACTGTGACAGTCATTCACAGCATTTAAGGATCGTCGGGACTGTGAACAACGATTTCTGTTCGTAATGCTTTGGTTGTTATGACACCTTCTGGCTCTGGTTTTCAGCTAATTAACAGCAATTATTTCTTCCAGAACACCTTTAGATCTGGAGGGACTTCAGAGCTTTGAGGCCAGCTGGTTCAACAGTAAAGGTACCACCACCCTATTACCCGCTTCTGCATATGGCAGGATGCACTTCCGTTGTGCCCATAAGGACTGACACCTCCGGGATCTTTTCCCGACATACTGACATGGACAGAACCGAGGTGCTTCATGGCTCTGGGATTTCAAACTTGCACAGTCCTCCAAGTGCCAGTAATGTAAGTCCCTCATGCATATTTGATTGCTGCCTTGGGTGGTAATATCCCTGCCTTTAATGTATGTGCACATTGTGCAGTTGCTGTGGGAACCGTAACTTTGAGGTTTCACGATTTAAAAAAAGAAAGAATGTATTTATAGACTTTATTTATTTTGCTTATGAATCAACATGTTAATATTGATGCAACGGAAGAAGAAAGGAAAACAAACTTCTAAACAGAAAGCACAACATCAAACACGGATCTGTTTATTTTTCTCTTCTGCAAAGTTCCCATAACAGGCAAAAATCGCAGCAACAGAAAGGGAAAAAATTACGAAACAAGAACCAGACAAAAGAGGGAGAAAGCAAGCTGAAGATAACTGAGTAGCTGAATTAAGCTGTTGAGA
This sequence comes from Leptosomus discolor, assembly GCF_034619465.1. Lineage (NCBI taxonomy): Eukaryota > Metazoa > Chordata > Aves > Leptosomiformes > Leptosomidae > Leptosomus > Leptosomus discolor. Next base: position 4,124,979 of record NC_141399.1, read on the forward strand.
GATCAGGTTTTACCAGTCATAGATTGCAATGTGCTAGAAGATGCTGTGGTGCTTTGCAGGCTCTTGCCCTGGGGTCCCAGGCAGCTGCCCCAGGCACTTTGAAGCTCACCTAAGGCACTAGGTCAGTGCAACAATGCTCAGGTAGTCGCAACAATGGTTTCTAAGTTCATCCATTGGGCTTTGGGTGGTCACAAAATGGGGGGTCTGGCCTTCCTTGTAGGTTTTAGGCTCATCTGAGCTCCCTTGAGGGGTTTGCACTCTGAGGAGCCGACCCAGCACCTCTGTCACAGCCCAGCACTGCCCTCCCTGACCGTGTGAACGTGGCTGACGTTGGACATGATGCGATTACAGCTTCACCAGAGTGCAAGATAAAATCATAGAATCATACAGTCATTTTGGTTGGAAAAGACCTTTAAGATCATCAGGTCCAACCATTAACCCAACACTACCAAAGCCCACCACTAAATCATGTCCCTAAGCACCACATCTATATGTCTTTTGAACACCTCCAGGGATCGTGACTCTACCACCTCCCTGGGAAGCCTGTTCCAATGTCTAACCACTTTTTCAGTAAAGGAATTTTTCTGAATGTCCAATCTAAATCTCCCCTGGCACAACCTGGGGCCATTTCTTCTTGTCCTGTCACTAGCTACTTGGGAGAAGAGACCAACGCCCATCTCACTACATCTTCCTTTTAGGTAGTTGTAGAGAGCAGTAAGGTCTCCTCTCAGCCTCCTCTTCACTAGGCTAAACAATCCCTGTTCCCTCAGGCGATCCTCACAAGATATACTGTCCAGATATTTTTTCCAAAAATCACAAGATATATTACTAAGGAGATAAGCAAAGAAGAGTCATCTCGCAGGTGGCCTTAAGGGATGAGCCTGCTACTGGAAGTGAGATGCTTCTCTGGTTAAACTGGCTGAGTAAGGCACTGTGGTTGATTTACTGAGCCAGCTGACTGCAGAGAAGGATCCGGCATGGTCTCCCTCTACCTCTGAGAGCATGAGCAAGGTTTGGCCAGGCCGGTTTAGCGCCTCTCTCACAGATGTGCTTTTCCCGCGTTTCCACTGCAGGTGTTACGGCCACAGCAAATGCTTGATTTCAATGAAATGCAAAAGGAAAAGAAACTTCTTTCCCCTCACGGGTCATAGTGGGCTGGATGCGTGCCGGAGTGAAGGAGCCAGGCAGAGGGCTGGGGAAGCAGCTCTCTGTGTCTGGATGGAGTGGCATGAATATGTATAAGACTCTAATTGGCTCACACGCGTAACCAAGGTGCCTAAAGACCTAGGTGCCCTGGCTGATTGTTGTAACCAATTAATAAGTTGGAGCTCACTAAGTCCGTACTGTCCCATGCAGCTCATTACAAGAGCAAGGAGTGAAGTGGTCTGCAAAAGCTGCCTGGAGGTGGGGAATGTTTGGGGTTCCCAGTTTCAGGGTTAGAGAAGGTCACAGCCAGGCTGGCTTCATCCCCTGGTCTCCTTAGTGAAAGAGAGACCCACGCTGGGGCAGGCAGGCCTTCCCTGGTGCCCAGGGGTTGGCTGGCATTGCTCCTGGTCCTGATCGTGTTGTGCAGCAGGCCGAGCAATGATGGACCCTGGTTCTCAGAGTCTGATTCTCTTTTTTTGGGGTTTTAATGCGTGTGTCGCAGCAGCGTTCACCATGAACGCCCGGGAGATGACTGGTGGTCCAAGCTGCCGCTTCACGGGCAGCACAGAGCACGTTAGACCTGGCAGCGGCCAACTATTTGTGGCATGTGAACAGACATCCCTTTCCATCACCCTTCCCTCTTCTCCACCTTTCCTGAACATGGGCTCGCTGGGTTTTTAACTGCACAGCCACTGTGGTTTTCGGTTCCTGTTTTCTCTCCTTCTTTTTTTTGACTCCAGTTAAAACTTTCCCTATAGTTTCATGCAAAATACTAAGGTTGTCCAGCTGCAGCATTTCTGTCCCTCTCACATGAGTTTTGCGGCAGTGTGGGGGTACCAGCAGCATGTTGTAATTTTCCCTCTTTTTCCCCCCTTCCATTTAAAATCCCTTTATCTGTCTCTTTGATTTTGTTTCCTTCTGCCTAGTCCTCCTGTTTTCTCTTCTGGGCCATTCTCTTTTGCTTTACCCACCCATGTTGCTGTGTCTTTCCCTTTGAGCACATTTGAACTCCACGGCAATGGAACTCTGAGATAATCATGTGATACATTAAAAAATATTCTGCTTTCCACTGATTCAGCAAAGATAGTAGATTTTTAACCTGGAATATTAAAGGATTTTTTTGGGTTTGGTTAAAAAAGCAAGATTTTGCCGTAAAGCTAAATATGTTTGAAACACATAGCGATTCAACGCAATAGTCATGCCTGAGATACTAAGACTTACTTTTATTATAACACAGTTCTGTACTGAGAAGCTGGCAGAAAGAATTGTGTTGTAAGCACAGGAGTCTATCCTCGGCTTCCATGTATGATTACAGCTCATTCTGGTGGTGTAGTTTTCTTCGGCAACGAAGCACTTAATAGCGGACTGAGATTTCTGAAAGGCTGACCCCACGCTGTTCGTACCTACCTCGTTTCCAGACGCAGTTGCTTATGAATAAAGCCAGTTATAGTGTACATTATAACTTAATTCTGTGATTAATGATTTTGCTTTGCTGGTAAATAAAATCCCTTTCCACTACAGAGGGACAATGTTGGAGTCAAAGGAAGGGGCAAGAGCGTGTTGGCCTCTTCAACTGCTGATTAGTAAGTTTGCTGGAAGGTAATTATTTTTCTTCTTCTCTGATCAATGTAGTTGGGTACCCATTTAATCTGTAATCTGTAGCTACCACATTTTATAAAAGGTGAAAAATGAGGAACGTGAAATGTTCCTACTGGGCTAAAAGAAAAGTGCGGAGCTGACTTTCAGTCTGTCGCTGTTCTCCATGTGGATGCTACAGCTATTTTAGATAAGAACATTATTGCCACCGCATTGAATGGATTTTATACGATGGTGTAAATATGTCAATTAGTATTTCAATTAGCATCCGTGACTAATCCTGCCCACGCTGGGAAGTTGCAGTATGCAAGTTTCTTACCAAAGGGTATGTTTTTGTTTCTTTGTTATTCAAGTGTAATGTCAGTTGACAACTTCAATAGTGGGGGATAGGACAGAAAATTACAAGCTTTCTTTTTAACAGAAGGTGAAGGATTGGCTAGAAGCATTTCGGCAAAGGGTGAGGTCTTAATTCTCCTGTATTATATGAAATTCTATATTCTACTTCACATTATGCATCAACTCCTACAGACTTTCTTTTAAATAGCTGAATGCTCCAAAGTTTCTATGAACTTTGTAAGGGATTTTGTCATACAGCTTTGTTCTTATACTCTCTAGCTGATAGCATAGCTTCTTAAGTCTCATACAAATAAAGTTATTCTTAGCTGTCTGAACCTACCATGCACACCACCACGTTCCTCTATGGCAAGCCCATTTTATACTGCCTTAACAGTGTAAATGCTTCTTTTCATTAAAAATGATTAAAAAAAAAATCCGTAGGCAATTAATGTGCTAAAATTTAATGTTGAAAATAATCTAGCCTTCAAATTGACTAAAGCATACCACCAAAAAAAAAAAAAAACCCACCAAACCAAACCCTAAAACACCAACAAAAAGCTGGTTTTGGCACTCTGTTTTGATACAGCATCTGGAAATAAGGCATTCCTTTCTCTTTTTTTTATTATTTCCTTTATGCCAGTAGAGGGCACAACGGTTTAAATCACACTCATTTCATACACAGCGTGTCATAATAAAGGCAATTTAAAAATTCATAGGAAAAAAATAATATACATCCATTTCCAATAATGAACATTTTGTGGAGTTTGACTACATTATCTGGGAACGGCTAATAGCAAAGAGAAGGCTATTTAAATGATTTTGCATTCCAGAACTGCAAGAGTGTTTGAGTGTTTCTGCAGAGTTCGCTATCAGAAAGCAGTCTTTTGGGCAATGGGATTAAGGGAACAAAAGATAAAGAGATGGCAGTGCATGATTAGAATAAAACCAATATTAATGTACAACCCAAACCCATGAATTAGCTGCTTTTAAATAATAAGGATTGGAAGGTTTGAGACTTTTTAGTTCAAATTTCATATATAAACTTGGTAAATGTCATGGAAAAAACCCACCGCTACAAAGGGAAACCAAATCTTGGGGTAATTTTTCATTGAATTATTCCATCTGACATCCATGTTATGGGAATGTGAGAGGACTTGGCATAAACCATGGGCTTGAAAATGACAAAACAACAATTTTACTTTTCATGCATATCTTATGGTAGTTTCATTAAGTGTTTATTTCTGGAAAGGCTTTGAAAAATCCCCAATTCAATAGGTTCATAGCTTACGTGAAATCGTAAAGAAAAAATTAGTTAACAGAAAGAGTATCCAGTAGGACAAAGTTTAACAAAATACAGAAAAAACAGCAACTTGTTTTCTTCCACTTTCTGACCAACGTCTGTAAATTTTTGAAGTTAGCTATGTGCAAGATTTCAGTAAGTACAAAACCTAATATTGGATTTATTCTAACCCTGAAGTTAGAGACGTTATCTTCCAGCCAACTACCCACGGCTGTCAAAAAAACTTTGACAAAATTAAAGAAGAATGTGGGAAACTGCCAGCCATGGATAAAATCATTGTTTGTGATAAGGTCACAAGAAGGATCAACATAGCTAAAAGTATCAAGACCCCACCAAACCATCCTAAGGAAGGTTCTGGCTGAATGATTCAGCGTGATGCCAGGAACTGAGCCAGAGACCCTTGGCTCTGCAGTGAGCTTAGAAGGGATAATAAGAATAATATGTAGACGGAGAGTGAGTAATGCATGTACTAGAAAAGAGCTTTAGCAGGGACTGAGCAAACTTTTCAAAGTAATTTTTGAGTTTGTGAACCTTTTCCCTTCACAATTTAAAAACAATTTCTTTTGTCACTTGTTTTTGCTGAAGAGCAGACTTCCTAGCACATGCAGTGACTCTTACAATATTCTGTGTAGCTAATCGAGCAGCAGGGTAAGTCAGAGTTAGCAACAGCGTCCTTAATAAATGCGAGTTCCAACATCCCCAAATTCCCTCAATCTTCAGATGTCTTCACGAGAGAGCTATAACGAGTTTTCAAATGTTAGCTTGAAAACAATAAGAAACAGCCGTCTGGGCATCTCTTCCATCCTGGAAATGGTTTTTATCCGTACTGGCTTCAGCAGCAGGGTAGTCAGAGTCCTCCAGCCCCTCAGGATCAGCAGAGCATCCTCCTCTACCAGCTTCTTACAGACCCTGGGAAATGGGGACCAGCTGGGAAGATGAAGGAACAGTCAAGAAACAGCTTGATTCAGAGTCACGGACTACAGGAATAGTCTCCCCGTATCTGAAAGCAGCTCTCTGCTTACAGAGAGGATCTTGCCCAGTTTCATAAGAATTATTCCTTTAGATTCAAGCCATAAAATCCCACGTGCCCTGCCGGAGTGGCAGGACTTTCTCCTTCAACAAGCATAATGGCTTACATCCAAGCCACAGCCCTTTTTGCTATTCCTGAATATTCACATTATAGAACTTTTCATTTGAAACTAATAAAATCATAAAGCATTGAAGGTAAAGCAACTGGCAATTTGGTAAAAAAAGATATAATTGTGTGCTGATCAAAGAGCACGACTTCCATTTGTATTTGAAGGTGTGTTAGTTGGATGGCAACGCCATCCTTAAGAATTTCCAACACATTCCCACAGTTTGGAGGTGGGCATCGGTAGTCAGTAATATTAGCATCTTGAATGCTCTCAGACTCTTCCTTTTTATTTTAGAATTCTCTAAAGATTTTAAAATTTCCTTTTAGTACGTTAAGGTCCACAGCTGCCCTCATGGTGAGATGCAGTAACATTTTGGTTGGAGGTCAGTGATGTACTGTTTCCCTTATTGTTTCTGTTCAAAGCACATTTGCACAGGGTTATTTGTACTCATTACCAATGCCGAATTTTCCCATTGGGGTATTTATAGATCTCAGAATTATTAGTACTTGATTTAGGGAAGTATTCTTAACCCAGACAGGAATTAAAGCATATGTTTTCATACAGACAAACATAAATACTGGCTGAAATACTTCACCAAATTGAAGCTCTTGGGGCACTTTTTTTTGTCTTGTTTGTTTTTCAGGCATGCTGTTTTTCATTTTGTTTCTTCATAGGTCAGTGTTCTTTATGCTCATTGTTTTATCTGGCTGCATCTGATCCTGCTGACAAAGTTCAGGATTAAATGTGCTTACCTTTTTTTTCCCTCAGACATGTTTGGGGTGCCTGAGCTCACTCATGAATAAAACTGCATATTAAAACCTGAACCTACTTCATCATATTAAAATTTAAAATGTCAGACGATTTTTAAAGTTCTACATACAGAACTACGCTGCTGGAGCACCACTCCATGGATGCATGGAGGGTGCAGCATAAGAAATACTAGCTGATGGCTGGTATGTCGAAGACAGTTCCTAACATTTATGTGTCATGGCTGTCGTGAATTTCTGAGCTAGAACTGAACGATTTGGAAATGACTAAAATCCAGCATCGCTTTTGGAAACAAATATTGTATCATTACAGAAACAACTTTAAAAATGTGGATTCTTTTCTTCTGAGTAGAAGGAAAAATCACTGTCACACTAAGAAGGGAAGGAGGAGTAGCCTGCAGTTTCCTCCACTCTCCCTCAGCATGCCAGTGACAGCGATCACATTTCAGAGTGATTTTTTAGGGGTATTTGCTGGTCAAAAATTTACTAACTGCATCTTTATTGGCAATGGCTGCCTACGCTTTGGTTTGGGTCTTCTAACCCTTAACAGCGAACTCACAGTCATGCTTTGGATGTGTTTCTCCTCTGGGTGTTCACCTCTTCAAAAGTCAGTTTGAGCCCAGGAGGAGTCGTTTCTCACCCTGAGAGAGCCCTCATGCCGTATGAGCGCCTCTCTGCTCTAAACAAAACACCTCATTTCTCTAATAAACTAAGCCAAGGTTTTGGTAGAATTTAAACCTCTAATCTAGAGAATGTTCTATATTTAGTAAACTGTCAAGCAGTACATCAGGCAATTTGTTTGAACGAAGGATGGCAGGGGTGGTGGGAATATAATTTTGTACTTAATTCTATTTGATTAGGAAAGTCACACAGCCCATCATTTAGCTTTCAGGACAGCCATAAAACGTCTTTGCCTTCTGCTGAATTGCTAGCCAGGCCTCCAGGCACGAGGCTTGTTTCTACTTAGCACTTCAGCTCAAGGTTGCCAGTTAATAGGTAACGATAAGAACAGATCCATTGCATTTTAATAGACATGACAAAACCAGGCAGAAGGACTGCGAAAATAACTTGATATATAGGAAGTAATCCCATTTGAACGCCTAGTAGCTGCAGATGTTCAGATTACTGTAATGCTATTAAAATGAGCATCTATTAATATACAGATATTTCAATGACACACAAAAGCAGAGCCTCACAAAAAACTGAAATAAAAACAAAACTAAAATTGCCTGTTCATTGGAATTAGCCTTCAATCGCTTATTTCTAATAGGTGAAAGGCTGTACATCTGAAAATATCGTGCTCTCGCTCTGTTCTCCCTCCCATAGTTCATAGATTGCTTTTATGCCTCCATCTACCTATATGTGAAATCATTTCACCGCTTTAATTTTCTCTCTCTGTGATTTCAAGATATTGTATATCAGTTTGCACTCACTGGGCACTTAACCTTCCTATTATAATTTTCTTTCTGTATCACGCTCTCCAGTACAATTGCACATAATTCACTTTCTTTTATCAGTTTTGTATTAGTCACCGTGGTCTGATCTGGGTCCCGCCTGCATTAAGGAAATTTGCATCCATATAACAACACCGCTGCAGTTATTACAGCAGTGTAAACCCTTAATGCATATAGTCTGTGTCAGGGCAAAGTGAGACTTTCAGCGCTGCAGTTTAATCCAGTCACATAATTAATTTCCTTAATACAGACAGGGCCTCTCATTAGCCTTCCCCCTCCTGGTCCTTCCCTCCTGCTGCTCCAAACACCAGTTACACTCTCCATCTATTAGCACGAGCAGGAGCTCATGGAGACAATGAAATGGAAATTTTAAGATGCTGGTGATTTAATCAATTGCATTTGATGCCAAAAGAAGTGTTACCATTGACTTCAGCAAAATTGGACTAGACCGTGGCTGGAGGCTTCTAAAAACACCATCCTTTATAATACGATGCCTCCTAGGCCTATGGAGAGCAGGACTGACAGAACGGTGGCAAGAGACAGATGGCCACGGGCACGAGGAGCACGTTTGATATTGGCATTGGGAACATCAGTGATGTCAGACGGCTGCGGACCACGCACAAGAGTGAATGCAGCTTGTCCCCTGACACCACCACAATAAGGAGTCTCCCTCTGCTTGGAAGAACTGCCCCGTGTGATACACACATTCAAAATACCCTCTAGTTACCACAGTGACCTCGGTCTTGAAAGAAAAGCGTAATCTATTAACTGTTCCTGCAGTCCAAGGCCTCAGGTATGTTGGTATCAATGTTGGCTTAAGGAGAGAAGCGTGTCTTAAAAATTAGAAAGATTAAAATTACATCAAACACTTCTCTTTAAATAAGATTCCCATAGTATTACTGGGAGAAGTAGATTGTCTAGTCATTTAACTGCATCCAAATCATCATATATTTTGTCCATATATTTTCATCATTGCCATTATTATGCCTGAAAATGTGATTGGAAAAGGTGGGCTACTCTAACCCTTACGCATAGAAAAGCAGAAAACTAGATTTTCAACTGTTTTTTTTTTTAATATTGTACTGTCTAGTGTCTTTTCAGATTAAATTAATTGATTTATCTACACCCAAAGATCGCAATGACTGTCAGTGGTAAGACCAGACGAATGGTCCATGGAGTCCCATTGACTATATCCCATTTTGACAATGTCCTAGAGGTCTTTTGCAAAACCAGTCCAATTTCAGCTTGAGGTGAGTTAGTTTGTATTTCCGCCAGTGGTTAAGAGAACATCTTTGAAAGCTAAAGCATCTAGGAGACTAGCAATGATTGATTTTTTTGGGAGGAAATCATGGTGGATCTGAACCTACTTGTTACTGGCAGCTAAACTTCCATCAAAAATTTGAAAAAAACAAGGTTTGTCAAAGCAGACAGGGGACAGCAGCAGCTCACAAAACAGTTGTATAGGCAAACCACGTGCTGAAAACGTGAACATGGCAAGAGAAATATGACGTGAAAGTAGACACAGCACCCATGGCAGTTGGCAGAGGGCAGTGAGGGGGGGTGGTTAATGGGAGCAAGCACTCAGCTGATCATCAGGATGGACAAGGTTAAGCTGGGTCTTCCAACTGAATTATTTATTAATTGGGAAGTTTAAATATCATATTAATTTACCTGCTTACACCTGTGCTCATAAATTAGTGAGGGTTCTTTCCACTTTAATCCTTACGCAGCATTAATTGGACATCACTAGAGTAGAAGCATCCCTCTTCTTCTCATATAATATCTGAGACATGTCAACAGTGATGTTTGAATGACAAGTGGAAATGAAAAAAATCATTAGGCTGGAAGTAGCATGAGGCTTGCAATTAAGTTGTTATTGTTGAACATGTCTATTACAGTTGGTCCAGAAGCCCCAGATGGCAGAAGGGCATCATAGTACATCAGGTTACTGTGTGAAAACATGCCACCTAGCCTCAGAGAAAATCACCATCTACAAATCGATCGTCGTCAGTAAGTATACAGCGATACTGCGTGTTCGCTGTGTTTTCTGAAATGAATACAGGAAAAGCCCTGACAAATCCACTATTTCTACATGTCTGGGTTGCTATAAAGTAAGTGAGGGAAAAGTATGCTTTTTGTCCCTTTTTACTTGACATCTCAAAGGTTAGAGTCATCTTTTTGACCTCAAAATCTCATAAATTGCCTCTCCGGCAAACAAACAAAAAAGCACCTTTTATACGGTGTAACTTGATACCTACGGTAGGAATTTGAAGTCCTTGACTTAACTGAAACTGAAAAAATACATTAGTTGGCCAAAGCAGTCAGAATGTGGGGCTGGGCTGGAGGTGACAAAGGACATCAGGGGAGGCAAACTGCAGAACGCATTTTCAAAACTTTAACAGCTCCTGTGGTCGGTCAAGCATAAAAATACAGGCTATCTTTCTCATGCTGGTCTTGCACAGCTAAAGTTAATATTTCCAAGTGGAGAACTATGCCACAGGTCCATGACCTTGTCAGCTCTCATAAGCCCAAGTGAATCGGGTGTAGCGAATACGTGAACAGCAGACCTCCGAGGAAGCCAAATCTGCGTTTCGGGCTTTGCTCCCGGGTCTGTGCTCAGATGATGCCCTGCAGAGGTGTCCACAGCCACTGTGCTCCTACCTGTGCTAGAGTGTGCTGTAAAACTAAGGCTTGACCCTAATCCTATCATAACACTTTGTGTAATAATAACAAAAAAGTTAACATTATCTTCCAGGCAAAAGCCCAAAGTGGAGTTTTGGAGACGTCATGGAGTTACCACACTGTAATATATCAGCTGAGCTACAGTAACAGGCTGAGTGCACGCTCCTGCTCCGTGCCACAGCTGAGCTGAAGCATATTAGTACGAATCTCAGTGTTCAGCTAATGAATGGTAACTCGTTAAATCACAGTTATTCTATCATCTCTATGAGTCCTATGTGATTGCACTCTGCCAATTAAAAATGCATCTTGCTTTTCTGAGATAATTTATTTTTTGACATGCCTTCCTCTGGCCAGTGCCACATTTCATTACAGAAGTTCATCACACACATTTCAGTGCTGGACATTCCTCGATTATAGACCCACACATGCATAGAAAAGTAAAGATGTCTCTTCAGGTCAGGGCTTCTACACTAAGCCTGGGTCAACAGATGCTGCGTCGAGTTTCTACTAGTCCCCAGAGGAGATGCCACCGTTTCCCAGCCAGCACGCTTCAGTAATTCACCACAAAAAAAAATATCAAAAAGCAACAGACAGAAAGGGAAACAGAGGTGGCAGCAACTGAAATCTTACTCATTGAAGAAGCAAACTGTTTTCTTCTCGTCCTTCATCCCCATGCCCGGAGAGCAACGCATCACCACCCCTGCCCCAGAGCCTGCTGTGCAGCAGAGGACGGCCACCAAGTCCTTCCCTTCTCTTGCATCTTGCAAAGCCAAACCCATCCCTGGCGTAGCTGGTGACTTCCACTGAGGCAGAGCAGTCTAACGCGCACTTTATTATAGCGTATACTTCGCTGTGCTTTGGGAACCTGAAAGATAATAGAGGTTTCAGGAAACTTATTACTATTTGTTATATAACCTGCTAAAGAAAGGGACTTAGAGGAATTCTGCTCAGCCTTAATTACAGCAACACAGCCATAATACCGCGATCAGCCGGAGCCAGATTCAATAAAATCTCCATCCGGCTCCTGCACAGAGACCTACGTGAACCTGATTCTTTTCCTGGGCTTTCAGCCCAGAAATTAGATGGAGTTTTTATCTAAGCTCTTAGGTGTCAACTTTTTTTCTGTGCACACCAACCTCTCTCAGCCTCGGCACGGAGGGCCAGCCCCACACCGCACCCCCTCGCTGCAGCACCACATTTTACCCGCTTCCCCCCGCCTCGGCGACTTCACGCTGCCCCGGCCAAAGTCTACCGGAGCTTTCCCGGGCTCTCAGGGAACCCGCCGCCTTCCCCCTTCGCTCCCTGCCGCCACCAACCGGAGCGGCCCCGGCGCCGCCGGTCCCCGCGGGACCTGCCCGGCACGGCGGCGGGGCTGGGCCGGGTTCGGCGCGGCCCCTGGGCGGCGGGGGAGCGGGTGGGCGGGAGGCCGGGCCGTGCCCGCCCCGCCCCGCCTCGCCGCCTGAAGCGCGGCGCTCGCCGCTCCAGAAGAGGCGCCGAGCTCTGGCGGAGCACCGGGATTACGGCGGGTGGCTCCGCGGGGAAGGGCTCCCGGCGAGGCTCGGTGGCGGCGAGGCTTGAGGTGGGCAACTTCGGGGAACAAAGTTGGGCTGGGTGCCCCGGCGGGGTCGCGGCCGAGGGCGGCGGTGTGGCGGAGGGCTTCCCGCCCAACTGCCCGCGCCTGCCCGGCTGCCCTCAGCCCTCCCGCGCCGCTGCCGCCCCTCGGGTTGCTGCGCCCTAAAGGAGGGAGGGAGGGAGGGAGGGATGAACCGCGGCCACCGCCGAGCGTGGGGCCGCTTCGTGGGATCCCCAAGTTGGCGGGGAGGAGCGGGGCCGGGGGAGCGGGGCTGAGCCCCGGGTACTGCCGGCGGCGAGCGCGGAGGAGACGGCTCCGGCTGGGCTCGCAGCCGGCATCAGCCCCGCGGGGGCCACGCCGCTGGCGGGCGTTGTTTTAAACGTCCCCGCCTGGTTTGGGGAAGGGGGGAATAGCGGGGGGGTGGTGGGGGGTGGTGGACGTGCTGCCTCGCTGAACGCATCTCCAGTCCAGCGCAGAAAATCAGGCCCTTCCAGGTAAGGTGCAGCACGGGCGCTTCGTACGTGCTTCTGCAGCACCGGTGCAAACCCACCGCTGCTGTTCGCCTGATGGATTTCTGCTAATTGCACCTCTCCTTGCTGCGGGCGCGGCTTTCCCCCTCCTCACGCATCTCCCCGGGGCTGCGGGCGCTCCGCCGGAGCGCCCGGGGTTCGCGGGCTGCGGGCTGGGAAAGCGCCCCGGGGCTGCGGGGGGCTGCCGGGGTCCGGCTGCTCGGCCCGACCCGGGCGGCTGCGCCGGTGCGTAAAAACTGCCGAAAACGCTGAAAATCGGAATGTTTCTGCGTGCTTCCCGCCCCCCGAAAATTGTTTTGAGTGAGGCTGGAGTTCCTCAAGTTCTAAAGCTGTGCTTCTCTGGCTTTGCTTTTAATTAAGTACTAATAATGGTGTCTAATTCAGGAACGGGAGCGTATGAGCTTTTTCCTCCTCTCCCTCCGATGTCGGTGGGAACGCTAGCGTGTTAGTTTCCAAAAACCGAACCCCGCAGCGCTCCCGTGAAGGCTTTTTGAAAAGCTGCTTCTTTTTTCCTCTTAGAATAATCATTTTGCTCTTTCTGTGCGTCATTCGGGACCGTTCAGTTTTGGCTAAAATTCTGACAAAACCAGAACTTTCCGATGTGGGGGGGGAAAAGATGGAGCTGGGCACGAAGTTTCCGTGGCACATCTCGGTGTGGCTCGGCACAGCTGTGGCTCTGCTCTCCCTCGGTTCCTGTAGCTCTCTGCAGGTTTTGTCTGCTCTGGTGTTCCTTCTGTAGCTGGTGATTTGCCTTCTCTTTCCAAACTTTTTCTATGATTCATGCCGTATTGGGTATGAGCCACTGATGTCCCCGCTCTCACTATGTGACCTTGTTGCCAATTAAGTCTGGCTGTGATTAACCTAAATCCACGCACCATTTTGTTGTATGTATTGGAGAGAGATCAGTGCGTTTCTGATGTGAAATGATCCAGCGATAGCCTTGGGTGCTGACTGGTTAGGCACGATTACCTTGCTGATGGCATTCGCACACACGCACACAAAATCACTGGCGTACTGATTTTTAGCTGCCCTCAAAGTGCTTGTTTTACACAAGGGGGAATAATGTCAGTATCTTATTATGAGTGCAAAAATGTAAAAATAAAAATCAAGACCTTAGGAAGGACAAGCGAACTCTCCAAACTATTGACTGCGGTATTTTGCAAGAGAGGCTTGAACTATAGCTCGAGCTGCATGCCAAGTTTGTTCAGTGATATAATTTTTTTAAAATGTATATGGGAAGTTACAAATTAATAATGGAAACACTGAATTAACTTTTAAGCATTGAAGGTATGCTGCTACTCCACATGGAATTATTCCAGAAAGTTATGTATTATGCAAGAGACTTTCCCTACTTACCTGGCAAATCAATTTGTGAAAGCATTTGAGGAAAATGGTGTAGTGAATGTGTATAATTCTTACTAAAGATGCTGCTGACTTGATGTTGGGGCTGCAATTAAACGGACATTGATGCCCCATGAGTCTTCCCTGTGATGTGAGCTCCCTGTCCTGCCACACAGGCGCTTCCCTTGCTCGTCGGGGCTCCTACAGGCTTTACAGTATTTTTACTTCTCTGTATTACTCTCAGCGTTGCCTGGCACTGGGAATGAACTACAGGCTTTGAGCTGACAGCGTTGGTGTTTTCTGTGCGTGTAAAGCTGTAGGAGGTGCTGCTCTGGTCCGTGTTGTCGGAGCAGAAGATCTGCAAGTTGGCACCGGCATTTGCTCTGGGATTTTTCCAAAGTTGGTTTTGTGGATGGTTGCTTCGTGAATAGAACATCAGGTAGGGGGTGCCTAATTAATCTGCAACTTGGTACCTTTTGTGTTAAGGGAAGTAATAGTACCAGACTTTTTGAGACAGCCTGTGGGGTTCAGAGCTGCTGCAGAGCGGTGGCAAGCTCTGATGCTGGATGTATCTCCTGTAGCTCTGGCCGACATTCATGCCAGTGACCTTCGTTAGGGTCTTGCACAGAAATCCGTGTGTGCATCCAGTTGGCTGCACGCTTTGCAAATACAGGGGCTTGGGGACTTACGGACGTGTGTGAGTTACGGACCTACCAAAACAATCTGTTCTTGAAATTCCTAAAGAGCAAGTCACTGTAGTAGCTACATTCTGAAGTTGTATTTTCATGTTATTTTTCTATAGTGTTTTTATGGGAGTTTTGCACCACAAATTAATGCTTCCACCCAAGGGGGGTGGTTTTGGTGGTTTGGTTGGGTGTTCTTTGAGCAAGGCTCACTGTCTTTTGTCTTGTGCCACATCGTTATGTTTTTGTGGTGTGGTGGGAAATTTCTGCAAATAGGTTCAATCTTTGTACTTTTCTTCCGGGAAGAGACAGATTCTTACAAGTGACATAAGACAGTGGTTTTATTTGTGTGTAGGGGCTTATCGGGGTTTACTTTGGTACTAGAAGACACAGATTAACTGCAATCTGCAAACAAGGTTTTTCACGTGTTTGAAGCCATGAAAGGGGCAGTGGTGCAGTGCTGGTGTCTGAGGAGCCGGCAAGCCTCAGAGAGGAAAGAAGTTGTTAGTGATGAGGCATGGCTGGTAGTGGTATCCGTCCTGAGTATAAAGAAGACTTTGGGTGAGTTGAGAAATAATTACAAGATGGGGATTGATTTACTATAAGATGCAAGGAAAATCGGAAGTCTCTTCACCTGTAAAGTTACTTTTTGTATGTGTTAGTTTTAGTCCCCCTTGGTGCTGACTTTGGCAGGTATGTCTGTCTTGTTCTGGTATCAAATAGCTAACCTTTTAGTTCGTATTTGGAGAGTAGTGAACGCTAGATTATGGTTACCCAAGATGCATGGATGCATTAAAAGTTGAGCGCTACTGAAGTTAAAAGTGATGAGAAATGACATGCTCAAGGGGCTTCTCTGATGAATGCGTTGCTTAGGCTCATGTTGGTGATATCAAGACGGATTAAATGGCAAAATACTTTGAAATCAACTTTTGTTTGAAGAAGTTTAGAAACTGCCGTTTTGGTTCTTCAAAACTGAATGTGCCACAGAAACTGTCCCTGGAAATGGAGGAGCAGAAGACTTGCCTTGATGCTCATACTCTGAAATGATTGCTCTGTGGCTGCTATCCTTAACAAAACATATCTGCAGTGACAGTAAGTCCTTTCCCAAGTCTGTCTTTTTTTGGTTGGTTGGTTTTTTGGGTTTTTTTGGTTTTGTTTTTCAGCTCTACAGCTTAAGTTTCCCTCAGAGGCAGCCTCTTTCAGCCAAACCAGGGAAAGATCCGTCAGTGATTATCCCAATTAAAAATGATTAAAATGCAGAAGCGTGGGGTTGATAGAGCTGCAATCATCTCTTATGGTAACATCTCCACCTTTGATTTAGTGAAGCTATTTAGAGTCATAGCCCTAATTTCTCGATGTAGATTTGAATATCCATGTTTTATAGCATGTGGTGTAGGGGAGTGCATTAGAGGAGAAAGTTAAAGGATCGCTACTGATACCTTGTAATGTACCTTAACATGGGAAAGGATTAGGTAAAGGCTGCAGGCTTGCATAAACTCGAGAAGTACTTTCCCGTTTACAGGTACGGATCCACTGCTCAAAAGACCACATTGTTCTCGTGAGACGGATGAAAAACAGATCAAAGTTGACGGGCTTTTAAACAAAAATGTATCCAGGAGCATACTGTTTGGATAACAAAAACGGGAGGGGGGAAGAAAAGCTTTGACTGCAGTCAACTTAAATTTACTATACATAGGTGGGTTGTTTTTTTTGGTGTGCTACCGCAAAGAAAAGAGGAGCTAATATAGAATGAAGGGAAGTGGCAGGAGTTTGAAAAAAATATTAAGGGTTCTCAGCCTTGTACTTGGTTGAATGAAGAGAGAAGGTGATGGGCAGCTGGTGAAATAATGCAGGTGGGTGGTCTTTTTTTTTGTGTCAAGCTAAAATATGCATGTTGAATTTTTTTCTGAGAAAAGATCAATCAAAATACGGCTTGTAATGTATATAGCATTGGTTTTATTGAGAGCAGTTAGTTTTGTACTCGTAATTTTTCACTTTTTAAAGGTAATAAAGTATAATATTATTCCTTAAAAATCAATAATGCTTTCATTTTGCATAGCTGATGTGGGATTTTTTTTTTTTTCCCCAAACTGTAACTTTTGAGTATTTTTCTCTTGAAAAACATATCTGTTGATCAATGTAAAGAATAATGAACTAGCGAAGTTGCTGCATTTCCAGCTGAGTGAGACAGCGGTCAGAGCCACTGAAGTTGTGCTCAGCCCTGAAAATCACGTCTGCAGCTTACTTGTGCTCTCCTGGAGAACCTTACCTGGTGAGAATGGACATTTGAAACGAGGACATGTAATTTGTTAATCCTGATTGCACACAGGAGCAGCTTTGTCTGTGTTTGCAGTGTTTGACTCTGAATCATGAAGTATTTAAGATTAAGTCCTGGCAGAGCTACCAATATGGTGTGCCCCGGAAAATGAGGCACAGCAACGTGGGCTGCAAAAGGCTTTTGTGCAAGTCCTTCAAATAGTAGGAAGAGAAAACCAGAGGTGACCAGACTTGGCTGGGAGGTTCTTATTGATCAGTCAGTTATTGGGTGCTGGAAAAATATGGGAATAAACCTCAGGGTTTTTCCATGAGAGAGTTTTGTACTGCTAACTCGCACCATCCAGTGCACCAGACTTGGACAAGTATTTCCTCGAACTGGTTTGCTCTGAGGTACTTTTCACAGTAATAGGTTAGACTTTTTTTTTTTCTTTCTTTCTTTAAATGTTGGAAATAAGCAAGTTGTTGTCAGAGAGACTAATTCCAGACAGTCAGGCTGACATTTATGGTTATGAAGAGCATGCTTTGGAAATTTAACAGTTGACTGAATTGTCTTTTTTTTCCCCTGAGCTGTTACCTGCTTTATTTCTTGTGTCTGGAAGTCTGGTGGCTGAACTCAAACACTGGGGGGAAAAAACCAAACAAACAAAAACCCCAACAACAACCCCCACCAAAAAACATCCCGGAACAAAAAGCAAACATGACACCCTCAAAAAAAAAACCCAAACCAACCAAAACCAGTCCCTCAACATCAGATCCCTTACGGTGCAGTGCTAGTATGACTTCAGATGTGTATGTGTATGGATGGGTGAAACAACAATGTAAAGATACAGTGGAAGTTCTTTTCATGTAAAGACTCCTTCCTGCTGCTGTGATGGGCAGAGGGCAGGCCTGAGGGTCTCTGTAATACATACTGCATATTATTTAAATTTCTGACCAGCAGTTTGAGGTGGAAACGCATATTATGATGCCAAGGAGTTATAAGTGAGCACAAAGGAGCTCGTAAAATCTTTGTGCAAGTGAAATCTGACTTACAAGACAGTGCCACCAACCTCCCTGTCATCCTTGGGCCCCGTGTGCTGCCCAGTATGTTGCAATTCCACCAGCTAAAGATGGAGCAAGACTCCTGTGCTGCAGCTCTGCCCAGGTGTGTGTCTGCGGGTGGCAGCTGTCTCTGCTTCCCTGATTGCAGCTTATTTGCACCAAAAGTCCAGAAGTGATTAAACTGGTCTAGCTGTTACAAATGAGTTCCTCCCTGCTGTGTTTAAATGAAGAAACAAAATAAAGCATTTTTTTTTTTAATCACAGTAAGTCACTTGTGTAGTGCAGTGCCAGGGAAGCTGTGGAGTCCAGACCTGCTCTGCTCAAGTGAGGTGCGGTGGACATGGTACAAGAAGCAGCAGGTATGGGCAGGTTTCATATCTGTTACTGTAGATCTGTTCCTTTATGCTGTTTCATTGGGTTTGAGATGTATAGTTGAGGAAAGGCACACTTGTACATTTAGCTATGATGGAGAAGTGAGAAATCTTGAATTTTACTGTAGTTTTAAAACAGTAGTTTGAGCGTCATTTAAAATTTATGGTTAAGTCCAGATTACTTTGCCATCTACATTTTAAACCAAGCAGTAATGGGCCACATGGGCAATAATTGTTTTAAAAAATGTTCTTTTCCCTATTCCTGTTTTTTGTGTACCAACTGATTTTTTTTTTTTAAAAATATCATACTATTTCTGTAGCACTGCTGAAATCGTAGTGCCGTGTTTATAACTTGGGGAGTGTGTTTCAGTTCAGTAGGCCTTGACAGAGTATTATTGCTCAACGTATTTAGGTCTTCTATGAAATTTAAAACAAAATAAATTACAGCTGTTCATAGCTGTAAACCTCTCTTTGGAGTAAATTGGTGGGGAAAATCAACTGGTTTTCCACAGTCTCGCTTAATGTAAAGCATGGCCAGCATCCCTTTTGCTTGTACTGAGGTCAGGACAATCATTTTCAGTGTATTGCGCTACATGACTACATAAGGAGCAATCCTGTCTAATCCAATCCAGAGCGGGTCAGTAAATGATAAATTTTGTTTAGCTTGCAAGCATACTGATTTTCACAGTTCATTTACAGAAGAATCATGCATCCCTGCGTTTGAAGACGCTCCATTTGTTGAAGTTGGTGTCTCTTAGCATTCCCAGTAAAATGTGCAAGATGAAAAATAGTGTTTTAATGGCATATTATTGTGGAGATATTTTACATGGAGAAACTGGGAAATCGGACTCATATGGTTGATGCAGAAACTGTCGTTTACTTTCCCTGAATACAATGAAATGTGTTGATTTCATCCTGGCTTCTTCAGGCTTACTGCAGTCACCTGGATGCTTGTCTGTCCTTGCCGATCCATCTGTCCTGCTAGCTGAGGATAGTCTGGTTTTAAAACTATGAAAGGCTCTTTCCTTGCTACCACCCAGCCATTTACTGGTGCCCTTACAGATGGGGAGCAGGTAGTAACCCTTGGCGGTCCTGATCCTGTAGGTACAGGACAGTAATGCTCTCCTGGGTGGTGGGACTGTGTGTTGGTCGAACATACACGTGCAGGATCACGTGCAGCTTTTACATCAAACACATGACTAAAATGTCAGCATTTACTGTGATGACTTTTTTTAAGTGGTAATTTTTTTGGTGCTTGCTGCTAGAAGCGTAGTGCAGGTCGTTGTGTGTGCAAAGCTGAGGTTATGAGTGGGAGGAAAGCTCTCTTTAGCATCCTGGGTTGTTTAACATCTCAGCCAAGAGTGTTGATGTAGGCTGTAAATGACAATAAAAAGAAAAGGCTGTATATGCATGTATGTTTTGCTAGGGTAACTTAGAAAGCAGAGTACAGGTTGATATCATCTCTGCTAGGTCACTGCTTGACCACCAGTACCTCTTTCCCTCTGAAGTGTGTTATGTTCTGGAAACATGCTGCTGGACAATTAAATAATAACAGTAAAATGTTTCTTGCACTTCTTAAAAAAAAAAAAAAAAAAAAAAAAATGCTCTGAAGAAACCTAGCATAGTGATCAAGAGCTATTAGCGTATACACTGTCACATATGTGCATAGACTTTGAGTCTTTCCCTTCCATTATTAAGATTAGTAGAAGACCCTTTATGTTCTTACCTTTACTTCAAATCTGAGCATCCAAGTGCTGTGGAAAATAGCGGTGCACATTAACTCAGTCCTTCAAAAGTATTAAGGAAAAAAACTACATTTGTCTTTCAGGTTATTCTGTTGAGTTTTCTGTTTGCAGTTGGATATTGCAGGAAATTACATTGTTCATTGCAATAAGACAGACCAGAGGGCGTTTTTAATAATTCTAAATAATTGCTGCAATCAATATACGATTCTAAAACAGCAGTATTTATAAATGTAATGATGTGAGTAATGGAGGATAATGGTTATATAGGTAATTACTGCATATTACTGAAATACTGCAGGCTTGAAGGTGGGATTTTCCTGGCACTTCCACAGTTATGGGAGAGAGCTGTGTTTAAGGACCTTCCCTAAGTCCTGTTGGCAGGGGTTGTCTCCTTGACCATATGTTTCCGTTTGGAAGCTTATGGTTACCTGGTGATGAGGATTTCTCTGGGCTGTGATGTGGTTTGATCCCTGGAGTAGATGCTTAGCAGTGATGCCAGGAGGAAACCTCGCTTCAGTGGGGCAGGATCTCAGGGCTATAATAAGAGCATTTCTGCTTTTCTGTAAGCAATTAAATAACATTGTAATTTCTTATTGTTGCTTACCTAGCAGAAAATAGGCCTTTCTTAAAGCAGTCTCATTAAAGAAGTCAGTACTATATCAACTATTAGCGTTTATTGAGGTGGTGGAACAGGACTTTGTTCCAACAATGCTTTGGCTATTAAGTCCCTCTGTCCCATCTCTTCTAAAATTTGGTTACTTTGAATACTCAAGGAGATGATAGTTGTAGAGAAACCAGAAGTGCATGAGAAGTAACAGCTGGTGCTCTTCATTTCTTCCCCTGCTGCCAGCCATGGCTAGTGAGAAGAGGGAATCGGGGGCACGGTCACAGAAGGGAGGCTGTTCCCGTGAAGGCTGCCCTTCGTTGCAGCCTTTTGACTGCCCTGAACATCCAGAATGGTGTAAAGAGCCTGTTGCCAACCCAGCATGGTGGTGGGACGCCCCATTTCAAGCCGTGTGCTCAAATCTGCTTGTGTGGAATTGAGACTGGAGGGAAGGAGCAGAGCTGAGTTCAGGCTGGAATCAGCCTTTTAATTTTTACGACGTGGGGTGTTTTGTTATGGTTTTTAATTATTTTTTTTATTACAGTGGAGTATATGCCTGAATAATTGGTAGGCCACTGTTCCTGTCTTGCATTACAAGGGCACATTATTTTAAATACTTGCCCTTGAAACGTATGTGAACTTATTAAGCACTAACAATTTCTGTCACGTTGATCTGTACTGAATTTAAGTTTCACTTCAGTGGTCCATACAGTGGAACTGTTAATGATATCAGTTGTTTCCTTTTAACCTTGGGATTTAAGAATATATTGCCTTAGAGTTAATAGAAGGCAATTGAAAACATTTGTGCTGTGTCACAGGGGGATATGTTTAAACATTGATTGATTGAAGTTACAACAAGAGAGTAGCTTTGCCACCTTTGAAAATTGCCTGTTAAGCAAGCACTGCTTTTGAGCATTGCTGCTGGCTTCTGGACCATTCAGGCCTGCAGCTGACTTTTTAGGAAATCTCCTAATGTTTTTGTACATGAATTGGCATTTGTTATACCCTAGTGCTGGCTCCGGCTCTTTCCGTTCCATCTGTCCTAGTTTTTGCTTGTGTGGACTAAATACTTCAAGTGTGGGATTTTTTTTGACTGTGCAGAAAATGTATGAACATGAGTGTCTGCTTTGGGTAGTCTAGGTGTGAAGGATAGGTTTTGTAACTTTTCCCTCCTCTCTGTTGTATGAGCGTTCATGTAAATATGTGAATTGAATCATCTGTTGTCATAAAGGCTTGTAGAGAGTAATGGGTGTAATTTATTCAGGGTTTCTAAGTGCTTCCATGTAACTGTCTTTCCAGTGACGCTGAAGGCACAAGATACAGGGAATTTAAACTTTCCCCGAGACCACAGATCAAGCCAGTAGGTGAATAATATCAGATTATCTATTCCAAATGTGCTTTCCTACGTCTGGATCTTCTGAACTGGACACTGTATATAGTGGTTTGAATCAATGGCAGGTGCTGCGGAGCAATACTTCCAGGAGGTTTAGTGGAAGCCCCATTGAAGGCTGTTAGTAGTAAGTTGGTCATCTTACAGCAGAGGAAAGGGAATCAACTGCTAAGTTAAGCCACAGACTTGTAGCTTGGTGGGGTTTTTTTTTCATGTTTGTTTTCCCATTCGTGAGCAGAAATGCTTGCTGAGTAACTAATGTGTGAATTAACTGATACATAAAAGGTTAAATTTTATGGAAGCTCTACTAGAAGTCACGCAGAGCATTGTCTGTTTGCTTGATTGTGTTGTTCCTTGTCTTTTCTTCTGTGACCAACGTCTTTTTAGTTTAGGTAATTGGAAAATGCTAGCAGTTAAAGGTGATGAGTCACGTATTTTGGGATGTTTGAGACAATTTGCAAAGTATCTCAGTCCAGCTCTTCAGGTAGATAAATATTTTTGAATGGAGAGGATGACTGCCTACTGCTCTTAAGTTTGGGATATGATTGGAGTAATATTTGTTATTCCTTAAAAACGAGATCCCTGATACTAAGTCGAGTGGAACTACTGGAGTGGGAGTGAATACCAGTGAATGGAAATGGGGGAGAAATCTGTGTTGCTGCGTTTACAAATGAAGCGAATGCTTAAAAGATAATGCAAATGAGCAAATATGAAGAACTAAATACTTAAACGACGAGTACTGAAATATGTGGAAATGTTGGCCACGTGCAGATTTGCTATACAGGGTTGGTAGATGTTGTGGTCTATGTAATGCTGCATAAGGCAGTTTACATCAAACACATTAAGATCTCGCACAGTAATGACTGTGCATTTTTAACCCTTTTAAAAGAACTTGCACACAGCTCCCAAATTTTGCAAAGAGCGGTTCTGGTCGTTATTTCATCTCTGTAGATGAGGAGTCTTGGAGGGGTGAAGGCAGGCGCCGATGATCAGGGGCATTGTAAACTCCTGAGGTTCACAGCAGCTTGTTGCCCATCCTGCCTCCCAGGGGAACACGGGGCAACGGTGTGTTAATTAGTGTCATGGTTGTGAGTTGGTATCTGTAGGTAGAACAGGGACCACTGCAGCACTTCATAGTAGTGCCGACTGTTTCCTACCGTCTTTCCCGAGAGCCTCTTACCCTCTGGCCAGACACATGTAGTCGCCCGGCAGGACATCCGCTGAGGCAGAGGTACGACACGATGCTGAGCTTTTCTGCGGAACCATCCGCTGTAACTTTCTTTATTTCCTTTTTTTTGGTTGTTGTTTCTTTTTTGGATAAAGCTTGAGAACAGTAAAACAGAGAAGTGTTTGATTCTTCACTTTAAGTGAATTGATTTTGTTTTATCTGTTCTGTAACCTGATTTACAACAGAGAAACTAAACCAGCTTTAACAGGGAGAGTTATTATGTTTATCAGCCATATGGTACACTGGGTTTTTAATGTATCCATTTCTAGCTCTCACATTTTATCTTTAGGATTTTTCTTACCTCTTCTGTTAAATTCTGAAGCAAGCTGCTGAGGTCAGGAGGCTGCAGATGATGCAGGTGATATTAAAAAAGGGAGAGGCAAGAGTTTACAGTAGAAATGAGCCTTACCTAAAAACTTGCAGAATTCATTAGTTCAGGCTGAGTTGTGGTAGAAAATAAGCATTGTTACATGTGCCTGGGAGTTTTCGCCACTTCCAAGTGAGGCGCAAGACATACATAAGTTTTTAAGTCGCCTTTATGTGCAGTCTTTGGGTTATGGGATAAAAAGCAAAGCTAAAGCTTGCAGAAGAGGAGGGTAACCAAAACTCATTTAGCAGGAAGAAAGGAAATAAGGTTAAGGATAGAGGTAATTTAAATAAATTGTTTAATCCCTTCTAGGTCTGAAAGATTTTGGGATAATGAGTAAAAAACTTAGAGATGCCTAAGTGACTTAGTTGTTTCTGAGCCATAATCCTTGAGTTAAGGGAGACATACAGAGGATCAAGTCACCTATCCCCTTAATAACCCTTTAATTTAGCCTGCATCAGCTCTGACTTTGTTCGTTGCAGGTCTGACAAATGACTGCGCTGGCATCACCTCAGGAGTGAATAAGTAGGTGAGGGTACAGGCTAAATCAGCATTGCTGCTGAAAAAAGGATCTGTGTAACTGAGCGCTCAAATTTCAGAGTGATTAAGTCTTTTGGGGGCAAATGAGAACTTGAGTTCCTAAGGCTTGTAGTCCTTCATGTGAGGTCTTCAACACTGCCGTCCCTAGCATCTGTTTGAGCGTTTAAGCATACGTTTTTAACAACATGCACCTCCTCCAGATAAAGATTTATTGATTTTTACAGAGATGTTCTAGGTACTCATTAGGTTTGTGTGAACGTCATTAGTGACGTATGAAAAGCCTGTATTTGTATATCGAACCTCTTACACCAGAGAAAATTAAGTCTACAACAATAAAACGTATATTTTCTCTGGTGTAAAAGGTTCGATCTCCTCATCCATACTGAAAGAAGATGTATATATGTTTACCTGACCAAACAGCTCCCTGTTAAAACTGGTAGAAGGTGGCTGGCTAAATTCATGCTGAAAACTTTTTTTTCTTCCATGAGGATTGGGTTGGGTGATGGTTTACCTGTGCTTAGGTCAGTTTTGAAGCCTGCAGAAGCTGTGGAGCCCAGTGCTGCTGTACGCAGCCCTGATGAGCTCTGTTGCCATCATCGCCCAGTTGCAATGGAAGTGCACTTAAATGTCTTTTTCTTCTTGACAAGATAAAGGGCAGCAGCTGCTTGTGTGTAACAACACTTCTCCTGTTCTTGAACATTACTTGTTTGTTTATTTTCTACTCTTGACTAAGCAAGAGTCCCAGAAGTAGCTAAATTAATGTAAACTGGACTTGTTTTCCTCCTCTTCCCCTGCTTTTGAGGGTCTGCCTTCTCACATCACGCTACTCCTCTTGTTGCTTGTGTTGCATCTTTCCTGTTCTAAAAATTCTGTTGAAATTACAGTGGAAAAAGCAATGAAGCCTTACAGAGAACTGGCAAACAATTTGTAGAATCAAATGCAATTACTGAAGTAGTTGCATGTAGACGGTAGTTTTCCTTATATGTGTTTAGCTTAATCTTGCGGTTTATCAGTTTCTCACTGTAATTGTTGTAACTATTGGATTTTGAATCTCATGGACTAGCTTGCTATTACGTTGCTAAAGAAACTAAAAATCTGTATGGCTCTGGTAAAGAGACGTGTTTCTAATGCTTTAAAAGCTGTAGTTTAGACTAGTTAAGCTTATCAAGTAAAAGTGATGCTCAACATGCAGACAGAAGAGGTGTTATGTCTAACCATGCTATTCATCTTGTGCCTGTTACCTGAAGAACAAGTAGGGTTTCTTCCCCTCTTCTCCCTTGGAGAATAAGGAAAGATTGTGGGTTTTGCTTGGCATTTTGTTTGTAGTAAGTTCTTCCCTGCCATGTAACTGTGGTTCACACACGAAAATCCAGGTACTGGAAGGTTCCGGTATTTCATCAGGTGCACTTGTAAGACCAGAAAGCACTTTGGCAGATCTGTTCTTCTACAAAACAGCTGAAGTAAGTGGATCTGCATCAAGAAACACACTCTCCTCTTCAAAAGCGCAGCCCCCAGGAGCCCCTGGCTGGAGAAGCGAGTGGTCCCAGCCTCTCTGGGAACTGGCCGCTGTGCCTCTGCTGTGGTGGGTTTGACACTGCTGTTGTGTTGCCTCTGAAGGCGGGGATAGTGGCATTTGCCTCTCCAGTAAAGCACTGGGGTCCAAAAGAGCATCATGGACTCTTCTCAGCTTTTTTCCTGTTTTCTTCAACAACTTAGAGGAGCGCAGGGTCTCTTTCATGTTCGTTATTCATTCAAGTCCCAGCTTTGATGCAACTGAAGTCTGTTCTAAGACTTTAAGTTTTTGACCTTGTCAAGAATATTCTTGGGACAGAGTAGGGACTAGATCTATTGTGCGTCGATTGGTTTATTTTCAGATGAAGAATCCTAACAACTTATGGTAAGTCTGTTTTCTGACTAGAATAGCTGCAGTATTTATACTCATTTCTACAAGTATTTCCAGATGACTGCACAGCAGCCTCTTCGTAGTCAGGCTCCACTCAGAAACTGTGAAACAACCTTTGCTCGTACTGGCGAAGCTCAGAGGCTGGGCTTACTATGCAGATGTCCTGTGTCACGCACGGGAAACATCAAGGAAAAAAAAGTATAGCACTTGCCTCCTCTGCTAAATTGTACCTAGCTTTTAGTGGGCAGGTGTTTTGGGGGTGGGAGCTTGGTTATTTGGCTGCTTTCGTTGGTAAGAGGGCAGAATGACAGTACTCAAGAGGCATCTGTCCCAAGTGTAACTTAAAAACTGTTTTGATATCACTTGCTGAATATACTCCAGAGTTAAAGTTGCATAAGCTCCTTATCAGAAGCTAAGCAGCTTAAAAGAAAGTTGCAAAGCTCCACCACCTTGTGCTTCCTGCTGTTGAGCTATTTGAACATAGTCTTCTCTTCCCCCAGCAGATGAACATCCCGATGTTACAGACTTTGATAACTTGCATAGTTAACTGCTCATGTGATGTTATCCTGAAGGAACAAAAAACTCCTAGACCTAAAACTTGCAAAACTGATAGGAAACAGTAGTGAGGTTTGGAGAGATTAAACCTGATGTTTTCTGCAGCCTGCTTTCATTCCGAGATGGGCTCTCGATCGGTTAATGAAGAGTAGGCATGAGTTCTGGTCTGGGTAGTTTGATCCCCTTAACTCCTTGCCAGGCATCCGCTGCTTTTCTGGGAACCTCAGATACTGTCATGGTAGAAGTTTCCAGCTGCACTATACACTATATTGTGGAAGGAATTACATATAAACCTTAAACATATAAATTGCTAATAACGTGGATGTACTTTCTCTTTTGTGTCCAAGGATGCTCTGTTTCCGGCAGATAACAGTCTACAGTGACATTTTTAAGAGAACCAGGCTTGGAATTTGTAGTTGATGCATGCAACATCATCCAGAAGGGTAAAAATCATGTGTGTGTTTTTTCTCTGCAGCTGTCTTAGCAAAATAAGCAGAAGAAAATGATCTCCTTTATCCTTATGACCCTTTACAGTGCTGTAACAAAGGGAATCTTCTCCCAGCCTGTGGTTCCCTGCAGTAGGGAGGGAAGAATCAGCATTTCCACCATGTTTTCAGAAAAATTTAAAGTGCATCAGTCTGGGGAATAAGCACAGCACACAGTTAACTGTCTGCAGTTCCAATTTGAAGTGCCTCAAATTCTAAATTCGTAAGGATCCACGTTTTTCCTTTCTGAAAGGCTTGGCGACTTATCCAATGAGCCTACTTAAGGTGGTAATGAAAGTGTCATTCTCGGATTAATTTACCCCATACTTCCTGGGAAGTAGTATTGCACAGTGAATTGAGCTAGCTAAATGGCAGGTGCTGCAGCAGAGATGATTTTATTTGCACAAAAGAAATGTTAATGTCACAGTGATGCAACACACATTTATACTTTACGTACGTTACATTAACCCATAATGGACTTAGGGAAATATGGCGTGTTACGCTTACGAACTGGAGGGTAGACAAGTGGTAGTGTACATTTTTCTGCTCTTTTTTTGTTCCTAACCAGGTCAGGTTTTGCTTTTGCAGCAGAAATAATGACTTTTTTCCCCAGTCATCTTAGAACCATTTTTTGCCACCACTTACTGTCAAAGTCTCAGAGTTATGCGAAGTCACACTCAATATTTGAGTAGATGTTCTGAGCAAACAGCCAACCCCAGTTACCTGGAGGAGGGTGCAACAAGCCTGATGAGGTTGGTGTGTCTCTACAGCTGCTGCTCTGCAGAGCTGGTTCCTCTCGCTGCCTCTGGCAGCTACAAGCTGTGTCCTGCAGCGCTGGCTCCAGCCTGTCTTCACTCTACAAACGCGGGTAACTGTGATTCTGGGCACACTTGTTATTTGTGTTATTTATCTGGTTCCTTTGCGAATCCTCCCGAGTCCCAAGTGATGTATTAGTCTGATAAATTCTGCGAGTTTTCTCTGCATTGTGTGGAGGACTTTAAAAAAAAAATAAGAAATACAACCCTTCTTTATTTCACTGGGATATATTTTACATGCTTTGGAATTTTCTGACTAAGAGATGCTGGTACTTCTAGAAACAAAATCCCAGCAAGACTTTATTATCAATTGACAAAGTTGTATTATGGTATTCTTCCTCTCCACTATGTCAAATATATGTAGATCCAATTAATATTATAGGAATGTGAAAGAAGTCTTGAAAACCTCCTTTAACATGAGGCTTTGGAAAATCCTGCTTTCTGAGTTCATTTTATTTGGTCAGGTGAATTTAATGGTCTTGTTAGTCAAAAAAGGCTCCAACATCCTTTGTAGAATTAAAATTACTTTTTATAACTTAAAAACGCGTGCGTTGTCGGCACAACTTCAGGTACTTTTGTATAAGGTTTCTTGGTAGATGAGTTTATGTTCTTGTTTTAATGGTACCACTTAAAGCCAGGCATAATGTGTTCTTTAAGGGTTCCAATTTTTACCTTCCCTCTCCTCCACAACAAAGGATGCAGAGGTGTCCCAAATGTTTTAGTAATTACAGCCTCTTTCATGTGCTGTGTCATAATCTGACTATTCAAATTTCATATTCAATTTAGAATAATCTCTCCCTGCGAGGAAGAGTGAGAACCCATCTATTGTATCTGTTGAGACGCACATGTACCCGCTCTTCATAGAGGATCTTTCTTCTTGATGAAGGTAGCTCCAGTAAAGCAGCTTGGCTGCTTGTAGCCCACTGCAGAAGGGCTGAGCTTTCTGGTTCAG
This sequence comes from Leptosomus discolor, assembly GCF_034619465.1. Classification (NCBI taxonomy): domain Eukaryota; kingdom Metazoa; phylum Chordata; class Aves; order Leptosomiformes; family Leptosomidae; genus Leptosomus; species Leptosomus discolor. The sequence continues at coordinate 4,153,796 of NC_141399.1, forward strand.
TGGGTTTATTGGTTCTTGAAGAATTACAAATTTAGTTCGAAGTCATTTCTGGAAAAGTGCTCTCTCTTGACCCGCAGTACACGATTGGTAGTGAGAGCAATGCCAAGTGCATTAAGACATGAACCTTGGAGATCCAAAAGAAAAATGGCATCTTCTGGGCCTTTTTGCTACTTTCCTGTTAGATGTGGTGGAAAAGAATTTTTTTCTTCTCTGAAGAAAAGGTAAAGTGGTATTTGGGAAGTGGAGCATTTTGGTTTAGCGAAGGTCCAATTGTAGGCTTTCTGAAGCTGTATTTCCAACTTGCTTTGGTGCCATGGATGATTTCAGAACTATGTTTTTTATTGCTAGGTTGAAATAAAACTCCTGACCCTAAAAAATTAAGTTTGGGTTTGTTTATGCATCCCTCTGCCTGATGTGAACTCCACATGCTCTCTCTGCATTACTCTCTTGCAGGTTTGTTTTGCTGCCAGGGCATGGTGTATCAAGGTACTTTACAAACAGATTAACCTCCCTCCCCACCTTCTTTTACTTCCATGGTTTTTGAACCTCTGTTAGACACAGACTTCCTAATTTGAATTTAGTTCCTAAGTTACGAAATTGATTTTTTTTTCAGTGGTTTAGAAATTCTTAAGTCCGTTGCCACTGAGTGTTATCTCAGTGTAGCTCACTGCTGCTTCCAGGTTTATTTTTTTAAACCAGACCTGTCAAACTTATCCAGCAAAGCCAATGTAGTCTTTATCGCATCTAACCTTGTACGGATATTTAAAGAGATCTTGCTAAGTAATTTAAACACTGCTTTTTTTTCAAGCCCCCCCTCTCTTTTTTTTTTTTTTTTTTTTTTTTTTCAGCCTGAAAGTGAGGCCTTGTTATGCGGGAAGGATAAAAGAGGTGTTTCACAGTTGTTTGGCTACCAAGTCTAGTACTTTCTCTGCTGCTTTTTGTGGCCATAGATCAACTGTGGTTGCATGCGTTAAGCTTTGGATAGACCCTAACGTGCCTCTTGGTATTAAGGAAAGAAAGCTCAGTTGAAATTTAACCTCTAGTATTTTGCTTTTTTCAAATGACAATCTTTTGCTGAGACTCTGTTTCCTGCCTGGAGATGTGAGAAACAAGGATACCCAAATAATTATATCTAAATTGTGCAAAACTGATACTACCTGCTGTCATTTAGTTGTTCATTGTGTTTTCTCCTTCCCCTTTACTTTCCATCATGGGGTCCAGTGGTGAGTTAACAAAGCAAGCGTGTGTCTAAGTTAATGCTGGAATTCATTTTGCAGTAGTGAAGGGGAGCCAGGGGTGTGTGAGGCAAAATGGAGAGAAAGGGAGGAGTGGGAAAAGGTGAGGAAGTGTTCTATTAAAATAATAATTTAAAAAAGTACCATGTTCTGTGGTCTTAATAGTAACCATAAAATGGTTCGATTCAGTTAAACAGTGCACTGTCATGTGCAAGCTAATCAGCTGTGCTAATCAACTGAACATCTGCGATAGCTTCATCATATTCCCCAATGGGTATTATTCTGCCTGCTAGTTCAGTTTAAGTGTGGGGTTTTTTTCTGTAATAATCTCACTCTGGAGTTAATATCTTTTGCTCCTAGTTTTAAATTTGGCTGAAATGCAGTATTCAAGTTTTCAGGCAGTATCTCTCATAGTTTCTTTTTTCTTTTTTTAAAAAAAAAAAAAACTTTGCATGAAAATATTTGAGCATTTTATTTCTATTCATAAGAGAGGAAAGTCTCTCAGGCTGAATAACTTACAAAGTGAAACTTCATAGACATCAATGCAGATTAAGCTGCCTTGGTCTCAAGTAAAAAGTTGAAGGGGAAAAAAAAAGTACTGAAATGGGTTCAGCTATAACCATTCAGCTGTGACTCTGAGCTTTTCTTTCCTTTCACATCAGTGCTCTATGCTGCAGGGGATTATTTTCTTGCATGTGACTTCAAGTGAGATAATCACAGACAGGACAGATTAAGGGTACCTGTGGTCATATCTCCTGCAGCTCAGTTCCTTGCTAAAATTGGTGAATTTTTCTATCTAGCTTCTCCATTCCCAGGCTACAGATATTTCAAAAGGAGAAGAAAAGGCTGGTAAGACTATATAGAAAATGTAAATTTCACAATTTTTTTCCTTTTTTCTTCCTTTATGCCATTTTGCCCTCTTGGTATCTTACTACTTGGGAATTCTTCTTTTATAAATCAACAGAGACAACACATCCCCTTACTCGTTGTATGTTGGCTGTTGGGCTGTAAGCAAGTGGTGGGGCTGGTCCTTCAGCGTGCAGGGTGAGGTCTCAGCTTGGGACTGCAATGGTGTGTTCCTCCAGTGCTGGCCATTATCTTCAGCCATGTAAGATGGCTTGATGCGAGTTATTCCCTGGGAGCAGTTGTCTTGACGTAGAGCACTGTGCGTGGCCCGGTGCACTTAGCTCCTCCGTCGCTGGAGGCAGTTTGAAGGATGCATTGAGCTTCCGAGCAGAAGACTCTCCAGAGGACCCTGTTGCTGTTGGCCTCCCCAGCCAAACTGTTCCATGTGTCAACGTCCGAGTTGCATTTTCAGTGAATCTGTGTAGCACATGCATATGATTTTAAAGACTTGTACTCAGATGTGTGCTGACCTTAAAAAGAAGGATTTCCCGCCAGTTCAGTGATATATATGACACCTCACCCTGGCCTACCATGGCAAAAACTGTAGGTGTCTAATAGCTAAAGAACAACAAAGGATCCCCTGTGTTCACCTGCAGGCTTCTCCCTCTGCTTATCTGGCCTTGAGGCAGAAACAAGCCTGTGGGGTCTGTCTCGGGTCAGCTTGCCTGTAGGTCATGTCTTCCTCTTGGCTTGCTTCTGCTCGGAGAGGGGGGGAAAAAAGAAACCTGTGTGTGAGGCTTCTGGAAGAAAGAGAGACTGTCCATCGCTGCTCCCGTGGAGCAATGTGTCTCACCAAGTCTGCATCAGTTTTATGTCAGTTTTGGTCTAGGGAGTTTCACTGATATTGGTCAAGAAACAACAAATGTATAGTATAGTGTGGTAGTAAAGTACTAAATTCACACCTATGCATGAGTGTATGAACGTGTTGGAGGACCCATGTAGGGGACAATCATCTGTGTTAGTCGTATAATACAATTGTTTGTTTGGGGTTTTGTTGCGTTATCCTTTGTAATAACTCCTTGCTAAGTTATATAAAGAAACTGGATTAGTGGTTAAAACAAACAAACAAACCAAAACCAAAACAAAACCCACACAGAGAACCTGGCCATGGGACCTCTGAAACATAACACGGGAAAGGCTGTCCTTTCTTGTTCTGAGTAAATTGGCCAGAAAACTCTGCGTTAAAATGTACTGTGAAAGACTTTAAACTATGAAATCTTGGGACACTTTTTTCCATTTAAAAGCAAAGTTGAGCCCAAACTTGTGGGAAGCCACAAAGCCTGCGGTGGCATTCGGATGGGAGAGGTGCAGGTAGAGCCCAGGCACTTGGAGGTTCTTGTCCTCAAACCTCTATTAAGATTTTTTTTTTTTCCTTTTCTGTTGGAAACAGAGGTAACTGTTTGCTCTTTCTGGAACATGTGCCTGGATAATGCAAGGCACAGGTCATGTTTTAAGTTTTGATTGGGTGATTTACAGAACTAAAGAGGTGGTCGCGCGCTGAGGATTTCTTGCCTATATTGACTTAGTCGTATAACAAAAAGTGAAAATTGAATTGAGTTTTCTTGTAGGTACTGGAGCATTAATGAGATTTTTGGAAGGAGGAAAGAGGATGAGAAGGAAGGGTTTTTTCTGCAATTGTCCATAATGTTGTTACATATATCCTTTTTTAGAAATAGCTAGCTAAATACATGCATATACATATACACAGCTACCAACACGTTTTACTGTTAACCTACAAAATCTCTTAAGTTTATTCAAGCCTAAAGTGTACTGACTGTTTAATTTGTCAGTTATAAAGCTGCTAGACACAGAATGATGTGTCTCCTAAATTGCAGTTTAAAGAAAAGGGAAAAATGTTGAGTTTCTGAATGGTCTCCTGTAGTGAGAGAGACCAGCAGCATAGAGCACTGATGTGAAAGGAAAGAAAAGCTCAGAGTCACAGCTGAATGGTTATACCTGAACCCATTTCGATGAGTATTTTGGGGACCAAGAGCAGCAATACTTGTTATGGGGAGCTTTGTAAATCAAATTAACTTCTTTCTCGGGAAAAGTTAAACACAGGGGCCTGTTGGTGTAAATCTTGGTGCAGTCTGGTGTTGAGAATGTTTCTGTGTTGAGTTTTGTATGTGTTTGCGTTGCAGTGCCCTGACAGAGTAACACAACACTTTTTGAATGGATTGACTATGTTGCTGTTTTGTCTGATGGCTCTTTGTGCTCTGTCTATGGTTACGTTTTTTGGTTTGTTGTTTCTTTTTTTTTTTTTTTTTAATCTTTCTGTGTTGTCAGAGAGTTTAGGAAATGCTTGAGGTTTGTGTTGGATCTTTTTATTCTGTTTTTGCAAGGCAGTCTATTATTATTCTGTGGCATTCCTTTGCTCCCTAAATGCCTCAGTTCAGGTAAATGGAACTGCCCGAATTTCAGATACCAGGATTTGAAGCCTATCTCAAGGGTAGGATGAGTCTTGCTTGTCCTGTATCCTGATTTTATGTGGATACTGCGCTTCTGCATGTGAGAAATATGAGCGAGAATGGCACATCCTGTTAAAAAAAAAATATATATATATTTGAACTAGATGGTATTACTGTGGGCAGTAGGATTATGGGAAATTCATTAATCTTTAAATTTTTGATGAAGAGAGAACAACTGACAAATTGCTGTGGGTAACCCTTGGAGCCAGGTCAGCAAGCCCTGATCAGCATTTGTGGGGCTCCCCGGCCAGGTGAGGGGTGCCCTCTGGGAGGTGGATGCGAATGCTGGCTGGGACAAGGCGAGATGTACAGATCAACTGTGTGCTGGCCAAGGAATATCAAAGCAAAATTATGTATGCAATGGGAAGTGATGAGTTATATTTGGGCAACCATGCAGGATAAAAGAAGCTTTTGAAGTTATGATTTGTAGGAGATGGAACCAAAGGTGTTTTGAAAGAAATACTGTGTTATTTGTACCTCACCAGAGACCACTCTCCATATGTTAACACAAAGGCTCCTTACGTGGGAATGAGGAATGGCTAACAGAAGTGACCCTAACTGCCAAAGGTCAGTCTTATTTCAAAATGAGACCAAGTATTGGCTCACCAGAAGCATCTCTTGCCATCCGAAGGCTCTAATGCTCAGCAAGTACTCTGGCAGCCCTGGAGAGCTGGTAACGCAGATGCAGACGTCGTAATCATCTGAGTTACAGAAATAGAAATGAGGTGGATGGGTCTCCCCCCTTTCTCCTCGTTGCAGCGACACAGAGCATAGTTCATCCAACTTCCTGTTTGATTTCTTCCAATAGCTTTGATTTATTTATCGTAATTCTCGATTATTTTGAAGTGATTTGTGACATCTTGTCATCTGGGTTCGAAGAATTTCTGACCTCTGGAAGTACCTGTCTTGGAATGCCTGGTTGAAGGTGGTGACCCATATGTGTTATCAAAAGGGTGTCTGAAATTGGTAAGTTACAGGGGGAAAGCCTCAGGCATACAAATTATAGGAACAGGAGCCTGAAAATAACAGAGGAAATACTTTATTTGTGACGGGTCACTCTTCTGGGGGAAAAAAAAAATAAAGCTTTTTGAAGTTGGTTATTGGTTTGAAATGTTGTTATTCCAAGAAAGGAAGAATTAATGGACAGAGTGCAGGTCATGGCATCAGGGTGCATTGCAATTTTAACATTACAGTATGTTAATGATAGGGGTTTGAAATGCAAGAGGCTGTACTGATGTTGTGTAGCGTGGGGTGGGAAGGCATTTAATAGTCTACTGAAGTATAGAGGAATGTATCTGTAGAACGGTAATAAATGGAGGTAGGTAAAGTAGCAGCAGGTTAGCTTTTGGTGATGATTGATGAATATATATAATAATTTAAAATTTTACCAGCACTTGTAGGGAATTTCAAACTTTCCTTTGTGCTAAATAGACAAGATTCCTGATTACTATAGGTAAGGAATTTTTACCAAGAAGTTGCAGCCTGAAAGTTTTGGTACACTATAAAAATGCTCGTTTCTCTTGTGTGACTTGAGAGTACAATTTTGACACTGAAGATAAAATTTTTACTTGGAAACTGGAAGCGAGCTTGATGGTAACTAGGGCACACAAAGTCTGTATGCAGAGGGACACTGCAGCAAACCTACAAGCCTGCCCCTCGGGGCTCGAGAGCCATCCCTCGGCAGCAAGGACAGGATCTGCACTTGTGTCCGTATCAGAACCATGCTCTTGCCTTTTGAAATCAAATGTCTTGGTTGGTGTCTGTGCAGTTAATATTGGCATAGGAGGTGTTTTACCTAATAGGTGTCTTAATTCTGTTTCTTCTGAGAGTAGAGGTCTTGTTGGTTTTTTCAAGACTAGCAGCTTCAAAATATTGTGGGAAGAAAACATCAAATATGTTTTGTTTTCTAATAAACTGGTTTTTGCAAGCTCTGACTGGCTGGTTAGAAAAAGCAAATAGTATTAAGATAAGTTAAGGTATCAGGAGTGAAATTTTGTGCAAATCTCCTTTGTCTCATCAGCTTTCACGTTTACCAATGTGTGGATGATCCATGAAGTAATGTAGAAAAGAGCAAGATAATTCTGTTTTAACTTAATATCTATATTTTGAATTTGAAAAATTAACCTACCCTGTCAGTGTAACACCTTCACTGTACCGACATGAAAAATAGGTATAAGACAGTTTTTAATGACAGTGACTAAACATATCGTCAAACTTGATTCACCGTGCTCAGAATAGGTCTTCCATGTATGTTGTGTCTGGAGTTGCTATCACTTAAGACCTAGTAATTTTAAACTGAATCACATTGATTAAATTAAGAGTTAAAAGAGATTCTGATAAACATTCCCCTGTAAACTTAGGGGAGAATGCAAAGCTTGTTCTTGTGTGAAGTGTTCCCATGGGTGTCCCAAAATTGATGGTGGTGGGCTGTCTCCGCAGGTGATGCAAAGTAAAGACCTCTGGCTAGATTTAAAGAAGCTCTCAAATTGTTGATGCACAGAGTTGTGGAAGGTGGTAGTCTTAAAATAAAGTAGGGTTCCTGAGGACTTCAAGGCAAATGTCATTCCTTAATTATTTTCTTTTTTTGTCCCTTGGCTACTTTTGTTGTCATGGAATAACTCCCTGTGGTAAAAGGCTCAGCTGAGTTAAAGCTTCCTTTAGTGGTTACAGCTCTTAAATGGAAGAACTACAGACACAGAGTTCAGTAAACCCCGTTGGTGTGTTCGAGAGGGTCGTAATGTCATGATGAAGAAGAGGTATAAAGGGTGTCACTGTAGAAAGATTGGTATACAGGGAGAGTGGGCATTTGATTACTACAAAGTTCTTTATTCCAGTGGGAAAAGGAGGGACTGAAATAAGTACAGGGTTAGGGAAGATCTTCTGTAAACCAGGATCACCTGTGTGGTCTGTGTGCTGCAGAGATTTGGATCAAAGGATGGATGGGCAGGTGAAGCAGGGGACGGCAGCTGAGTCAATAAACGCAGTGAGACAAGAGAAGTTGTAATAAAACTCCACGGAGCAGTTGCTGCTTCTTCCATTTTAAGCTTCTGTAAGTGAATTTTGTTTAAAATGACACTTATTAACTAAGTCTCTGCTAGTGACACACTGGAGATGACTTTAATCCTACTTAGTGCTTGGTAATGGTGAAGTTTCTCCAAAACTTCCTTCCTCCTTTTTGTGCTTGTAGTCCAACTTCATCAGGATGATTTGTCTATTGTTGATATCCCTGTAGGGCTGGGAAGGCTGAGGAAGAGCCACAGGCAGCCTCAACTGCTGCCTGCAAAGGCTGCTTCCTAATGAGTGGTGGTGCTACCATGCAGCTGTGGAACAAAGATCTAATGAGACCCCAAAGGAGTCAGAGCAGCCACAGTTTTCCTCGGAGCACCATTTTAAGCTTTTCTTTGGAACAAGCCACGGTATTGCTTAGCAGGCTTTTTAACTCTATTCTGTCATGCTGCTTTAGCTCTTAACTGGTCAATTCTATTTACAGTCTTTTAGGTGTATTAGAAGTATTTACATTTCTTTCAGAAGCCTGCTGCTGGTGCTGGCTCTGTAATATTCAATATTTCCTGTGTTTTGTTTTTTCAAAGCCTTTCCAGTCTCTGACATTAAAGTACTTGGATACCTTAATCTCTAGATGTGGCCATTGGATGATGTCAGAGTTGAAGTAATGATTTCCTTCCAGTGACAGAAATCCCTTCTGAATTCTCGTCTTGAGCTGGCACCATGTCTTCATCAATGGAACAAATAACAGATAAAAGTTTGGTTTGGTTTCTTTTTTTTTTAATTTTTTTTTTAAATACAACAACAATCAAATGTATGGTCGACTCTGGCATTGGATAGGGATGATTTTTGAGTTGGATTCATCTCAACAGAGACAGATCCCAGTGAACTGGACTATTCTGGTATCGAAGCAAAGTCTAGACATTAATATTAGAGAAAGACTAGCTTGATAAATTATGTGCAAATGTAGTACTGTTACAGTGGCTTTGTTGTGTTTCTTTTGGATTTTCAGAAGCCTATGATTGTAGGATTTAATTTTTTTTTTCATTGAGCATGGAAAAGTGTGTAGTTACAATATAAAGCTAGAATATTTTCATTATGGCACTGCTTCCCATCAGTCTTAAGAGTATGGAAGATAAGAGACAAAGATTTGATTTGCTGATGTGGAAGGTAACAGTCCACCATGTAGATATTCTTCATTGAAACAAAGTATATTGGGGAATTTTTCCAGCTAGTCATTTCATTTTGAGGGAAATGAGAAATGGATATTCCCCCCACCCCTAAAAAAAAGGGCTCCTTGAAGTTGCTGAGGAGTGTTCCACACTAATCGTTGCATCCCACATTTATGGTGCCCTGTGGAGATGACTTCATCATTAACTAGAGTGCTAATCTCGTCATTTACCAAGATGAACTTCTAATAATTCTTTCCCTGTGCAAAGATATGCTGACCTCTAGTGTCAGTATATCAGTTTATTTTCTGTCTTTGTGGTTTGTGATCAATACAGAAAAAAAGTTCGAGGTCTCTGTAGGTCTCCTAAATTCCAGGAATTTCTGGTTAATTTAGACTCAGTGATGCTACGAATTCCTCCAGCTCAAACTCAAAGTTTAACTTGAACTTGTCAGCCAGATCTGACAAGTTCCATTTCTATATATAGAAATAAAAATTCCACCTTTGGGGAACTACTGCTTTTTTTTTATACTTCATTCTGGGTAGTAAAAATTAAGGTCACTGAATAAATTTACTGACTCTTGAACCTTTACCAAACTTTCTATTTCTTTCAGACTTTCTTGTCCGTCACTTGCTGTATTATATGACCTGCAAGTGCATAGGTTTTGGAAAGCTAATTTTGAAGGAAGTAAAATAAAGTTGAGGGTTTTTTTTATACATGTGCTCTTATCCTGTGTAATTTGTTTGGCTGGTGGCTTTTTTGTTGTTATCCTGTGGTTGTCTTTTAAAGACTTCTCGGAGAACTTCTTTACCTCATGAGAACTTCTTTACCTCGGAAAGAAATGTGTAATAAAGAAATTAAATGTTTGGTGTGTTTGCACCACTTCACAGATTGGCTTTCTTACTGTTTTGAAATATCTTTGGCTTCTCCTAAAGCAGAGCACTACCTAATACTAGGAAGCATTCTAACTGAAAAAAATGTAAATATATTTCCTTTTACATTTTCTGTGGGTATTACTCATGTTTTCCAACCACAGCAGATGTTGTTGCTTGTCTTTATTTTTCTGGCCTTTATATACAAAGTGTTGAATTTCTGTGGCGGTCATACAAGTCAATTTTTATTTCCAAAAGCACCATAATGATGTTGTGGATCAGGCCTTTTGCAGAAGCAAAAGGCCTGAGGTAAGATTATTCTTCACTATTAATATTACATTACTCTCTGTTTGTAAGATGTGACATATTTGAAACACTACAATCAAATGGCAGGGAGCTGGGACCTCTTTTTGTGCTCTGCCTTGCCTCTTTCTCAATGTGGGTGATCTGAAAAATGGCTGGGGTTATCTAGGGGCTCTGAAGGTGACAAAGACGCTCAGCATTGTCATCTGATTTTTGAACCCCTGAGCTGGCAGTGAAAAGCTTTGATGCATATTGTTTCCGTGTGCTAGATAATTGGAACACGTACATTATGAAAAGTAACTCACTGCAACCTTTCTAATATGGTGGGTTTTTGTCTGTTACCTCTGGCAATGTAATTTTTAGATTAATACAATAACCTTTTTTTTTTTTTTAGAGGTTACAGTAAAGCTGAGCTGCAGTAGTACTCAATACCTGATTTTTATTTTTTTTTTGGAGCAATTTCAAAGCAACAAGCTTACTCCAGTGCCAAATATTTACTGAGGGTCTACAAACAACTTAATACCATCCTCTGACTTGTCGGAGGCAACCTCTGTGCCAAAGGGGAGGGCAGGGAGCCTGTGGTGGGTCTTGTGCTTCACAACCCGTCGTGTACCTATGGGCAGCACACTGGGGTGGCGTCACCAGAGAAAACCTCCTTTTACCGTCTTTTCTTTAACAGGAAGGCTGTTGCTCAACAATAAACTGTGGAAAAACTTCAAGAATTTTATGCTTTGGTGTCTGCTTGGTGCTAAATGGGTGTGCATGTGAATTTGCATATTCCTGTGTAAAGAACTGACATGTTGTTGAGCATAAGGATGTGTTTATCTGGCTTGAAGCTAGAAATTTGAACACTACTAAGTGTCATGTTTTAAAAATGAAACTTTGGGTATTCAGGAATAGTTCCTAGACTGGCAAAATCTTATGGAACAGAGAGAAAATGGAACGTTTAAAGTAATTTAAATCTTACAAGGTTGGCTAGCTGGTAACTACCATTCTCTCTTACATATTCAAATTTATTAAAATATAATGCAGGCAGAGGTTGGGATGTATTTTTATGATTTTATACCCACATATAAAACTTCCCAATTTTTTTAGCTTCTACCCAAGCACTTTCTTCTGGCCTGAAAGGGATCTATCATGTTTTGCTTTGCCCAGAGCAGTTGAAGAACAAAATCAAATTAATTTAGCTTTTCCATCCTTCCCCCCCTGCTTTCTTGTAAGACTGCAGGAAAGCTGACATATAAGAATGACCTACTTTAGTATTCCTACTCCACCTCCTCCCCTCTCCCGTCTGCCCTTCTGGCTGTCCTCACCGCTCAGGGCAAGCGTTACAGCTATAAAATCACTAGTTTCCATGGGCTAGGATGGTGATGCTTAGGCAGGATTTAGCATTGCAGCCCAAAACTGGGGGCATCCCAAGATGTTCCTGTGCCAGGCTGGTGTGGCACTAGCGTAGTCCTGGCTTCTGGTGGCTGGGGGAGCAGCCGGTCCCCAAGCCACACAGCCGGGGCGGTGTCCTGGGTGGGCGTTTGGTTGTCCTACCTCTGGTCCATGGCTGCCCACCAGTAACCTTCCTTAGGGGAAGGCTTTGCAGACGGCCGTGGTGGTGGGGAGTGGCCAAATGCAAGTTTTCTGTTTCAACAAAAGGTATTTTTTTCGTTTTCTGGGTTTTTGTTTGTTTAAAAAAGGTCTTGAACTGCAGATCTGACAAAAAAGGTTTCTACCTTCGTTTATGTGATCTTCTCAGTATGTGCATCTTACCTCGGGGGGTTTTTTGGCTCCAGGAAAGGAAGAAGAATAATGTTGCCAGAGCGCTGCTGTGGGTTTTTTAACATGCAACCTTACCAGAATTTATTGTATTTACGTGACTCCTTTTGGAAACCAGTTATGTTTTAGTTGCACCTGATAAACTTCTTCAGCTCTTAGTCTGAGAACTGGGTGTGGGTTCCTCAAACTATCTGATCCAGAGAGCTGGCTGGGGGTGGGATATTCCCCCCACCCTGCCTTGTAGGGACTTGGGAATTGCTGAACCCCTACAGTAAGCTTATCTCTTGTACCAGCTTTGCTGGCAGCAAGTGCCGGCTGAGCGATCAATGCCTGTTACTTGATAGAAATGTGAGGGTTTGGTTTTGCTTGTTTTCTGGTTTAGAAACAGATGAAAAAAATGAGAAAGTAATAGCTGTGACAGTGCTGTCGGTGCCGCGCGGCCTTGCTGCGGAGGCTGATGGTGTACCCTGTGTGAGCCGGGATCGCAGGGTGATGCGACAAGACACGGTTCTTGTGGCAAAGGGCCATGCGATGCTTTTCTGGGGAGCTGAAATTCTCCGGGAGAATCATGGGCTGGGGATGTATCAGAGTGTGTGATCTCTTTCTGGGGTGCTTATCTCAAAATTCAGACACCTGATCTACAGAAGTATTAGAAACTTTCAACTGTAATGTGGAATACAGTCCACATGGAAAAATCAAGTTTAGACATGTCTGATTTGGTTCCTCATAATTAATGGTTGTTTCCTTGACCTTAATACTTCTATGTGTTGATCACAGACTAATTTCAGAAGGACCTGTCTGGTCTGTGTACTGCAGAACCTCAAATTTTGCCCAGCTACCCTTCCTCTGAAGAGAGGATGCTGTGGAGGTGACATGTACAAAATATAAAGGCCACGGTTGTGATACAACTTCAGAAAATTTACTGTAAAGCACTTTTAGGAAAAAAATAAAAGTAAAATAAGTGTTGTACCTAGGCTAGGAGCCCTTGGCAGTAACAAAGGTAGAAATGGAAGCTAGCAAGTTATTTCACAGCGTGTCATTACACCTGATGCACTCACTGTGTACTTAGTGGTGGCTTTTTTTGATTGCTAGATCTTCCTCTTCAGGCTTCTAGAATGCTGTTACACATATCGAGTGCAGATGTAGTATGGAAAACAAACAGAAAGTAATGAGTTAGACATGGCTTTAATTCAGTTGTTGCACATGCTCAGAGTGCTGCTAGCACAGTGTATGCAAGGCAAGTGCAAGTCAAGCTGCTCTTGCAACAAATGCATGAAACTACTGTACTTCATGTATGATTGCGCCTTATGTACTCTTCTTCCTTTAAAACTACTGTTTCTTACAAATAAATGGATGGTGGAGATTTGGTGAGAAGTGGGAACTACAAAATCAACTTACCCGTCCGCTCTGCTGCTGCTGAATTATAGAACTTGTAACAGTTCGTGTACATACCTAAATGTGATACATGTACGTACCCTCTGTCGAGGGCTAAGTCATAGGAAAGAAGAGAAATGTTAGAAGATCTGTCAATGTTGTATTTATTAAGAAGTGCATTAACAAGGAAGCTGGTTCTCAGGGATCATCATGGGATTGAATTTGATGTTTGTTCTTTTTACAGGTTAAACCTCACCACCTGGAAGACTAAACATAGTTCACCTGAGACTGAAACAGAATTACTGAATTTAGGTGACTGAAGATGCTGCTTCTGTGGAAACAGCTGTTCCTGGTATCCTTCATTAGCTGTCTTGGAGGTAATAATACACAATAATCTCTTAAATTTCACTTTACAGCTACATGTAAGTCTCCAGATTGCAGCCTTGAACTGCGCTTGAGCAATAGAACCACAGAGGCCTTGAAATGCAAATACCACATACAGTTTAGAAACCAAGCATGCAATATGTATCTTAAATAAATCAAAGTATTGACAGTGAATGAATTAAATAATGTGTTTTCCTCCAAAGTTACTACGTAGGGCTATGCTTTGAAAGCAAGCAGAAGATCCTTGAATAAATTAAGGATGTGATTAGTAATGGTGGATTGCTGGAACAGGTTGCCCAGAGAGGTAGTGGAAGCCCCATCCCTGGAGACATTCAAGATCAGGCTTGATGGGGCTCAGAGCAACCTGACCTAGTTAGAGATGTCCCTGCTCATTGTAGGGGGGTTGGACTAGGTGACCTTTAGAGGTCCCTTCCAACCCAGTGCGTTCTCTGATTCTATGCATGCATTGTGCTGTAACTGAAACATGTAAATCAAATGGTTTATAGCCTGGATCTGTTGTGAGTAGACACGTTTTCTTTGCAACAACTCTAACGCAGGGAGGGACAGAGGGAAACCTAGGGGCCGTGGCTGGCCTGTGCAGTCTCTTGGCTGTGATTACTTACTGGTACTGCAGTGTGTGCTGTGCTAGCCTCTTCTGTCATCCCCTTTCCTCCTCCCAACTGCCCTCAGGAGGATTGAATTACTGCATGAGGCGCACGGAAACGTTATTGAGTCGGGTATATAGATTTAGTTTTATATGGAGGCTCAGAAGGCCAGGATTTGCTTTCAGCTTAGTTGAAAACTTCGAAGGAAGGGAAGCCACCTTGTTTGAACCAGTCTGTAAAGCAAAATGTGCTAATATTTTTCTCTATGAAATCCAAACGTTTTTCTACAGAAAATCCCAAGAGACTTAAAAATTGTCGTGGTTTAACCCAGGCAGCAGCTAAGCCCCACACAGCCGCTCACTCACTCACTCCGCCTGGTGGGATGAGGGAAAGAATCGGAAGAGTAAAACTGAGAACTTGTGGGTTGAGATGAAGACAGTTTAGCGAGTAAAGCAAAGGCGGTGTGCACAAGCAAGGCAAGATGAGGAACTCATTCACCACTTCCCACTTGCAGGCAGGGGTTCAGCCATCTCCAGGAAAGCAGGGCTCCATCACGTGTGACAGTTTCTTGGGAAGACAAGTGCCATCACTCCAAACGTCTCCCCGTTACTACTTCTCCTAGCTTTATATGCTGAGCATGATGTCGTATGGTCTGGAAAATCCCTTTGGTCAGCTGTCCTAGGTGTGTCCCCTCCCAACTCCTTGTGCCCCCTGGCCTCCTCACTGGTGGGATGGGGTGGGGTGAGAGGCAGAACAGGACTCAACTGTGTGTGAGCACTGCTCAGCAGTAACTAAACATCCCGATGTTATCAACACTGTTTCCAGCACAAATCCAAAACGCAGCCCCATACCGGCTGCTGTGAAGAAAATGAACTCTACCTCAGCCAAAACCAGCACAAAACTATAAATTATTATTCCTGCAGGGAATTGCTTTCTGAAAGAGGTCTTTGGGCGTTTCTGACACCGAAACAATTGTACAAGACTTGCACAGAATTACTGGTTGAAATAGAGGGGCTTTCCTTTTCTCCCCTTTAAACTGCTGGGAGCAGAGCTACCTTTTTAATAATGCTTCTGAGTCGATACTGTCTTGCTGCTGGGTCTGTGCTTTCCACGTGTCAGTCTGGCCCATCCTGCTGTCATGGCGTAAGCCATGCAGTAAGTGAGGCTCCCTTTGAGCTCATGAAGATCCCAAAACAGTGAGGGAGAAGGTGGCAGGGAGCTGTTTCTCTGCAGAAGGGTTAGAGGTGATGTTTTGTGGCGTTGCTCAATGCCACTCTTGTGCTTCCAGCTGTTCTCTTTTCGCAGCAAATGTGTCCAGCAGTGGTGCTGCATGAGGCAGGAGTGTGAAGGCGTGAGCATCCTGCATGTTCTGTGTAGTAGAATGAGTGACTTCATTACGTTCGTGGTTATGTTAGTGTTAGATGAGTATTGATGCTAAAAAAAAAAAAAGGCCAGTTTGGTTTTTTTGATCTTGTAAAAATAATTTCTTTCTATAAGCTCTTTCAGTTGATGTAAGGTAAGGAAGATAAGGACTAATAGCTTTATCTTGCTGTAGTTTTTAGTTACATTTGTACAATGCAGTAGTTATCCTTTGAATCACAACAAATATCTGACATACAACTGGTATAAGAGGGGGAGGCTAAAAACCCCAATAGTTCATTTGTAGATAACATACAGTAAAATGTTCTTTTGAAAATGACAATCATTTTACCCTTGTTGAAGTTGTATCTTTTTTAATTGCAAAGGATGCAAATCCTCTGGCTTGTGTTGAATTTAAATATGCTCTTTTTTAATGGAAAAAGTTCTTGTATTATCTCAAAGGTTAACACTCAGACCTAGGAGGGTAGGCCAACTCTTAAATAGCACAGGGTTCTCCTTGTCTCCCAGGCACTGCTGATGTGTTATGCGCAGTAATACAGGGAAATCTGTAAACAGCACTGGTGGGAGAGTTGCAAACAAGTATTTGGAGTGTGAGCTGCAACATCTGCAGAGCTATTGGTGTGACATGCTCAAAGCTTTGCTCAGATCGCTTTGGCCTTGGTAGTGGTTTGTGTGGAGAAGCGCATAACCTCCTTCTACAAGGATGAAAGCTTTTTCGCCTATCTGAAGGA
The DNA here is from genome assembly GCF_034619465.1 of Leptosomus discolor. Lineage (NCBI taxonomy): Eukaryota > Metazoa > Chordata > Aves > Leptosomiformes > Leptosomidae > Leptosomus > Leptosomus discolor. The sequence goes on from NC_141399.1 coordinate 4,169,993, forward strand.
CATTTTTTTTTATCCTTTAATCTTTCGTATGTTCTTATTTCATGTTACCTCAGTTCTTTTGGGTCATATTTAAAAGCAACTTGGATGAAAGCAAGTTTTGTTTTTGCTGCCTATGACAGAGGGTAGCCTTAAGGATAATGGGAAGGTTTCTTATGTTAAACTGTATTAACACCAAAGGTACCAAAAGACTTTCTGAAAAATAAAAACCAAAAAAACCTAGTCATAAATGTGTGGTTCTAAGTAAATGTAACTGCAGAAAGAGACACAGTATGAAAAGAATGCTGTTAGCTGCAAATGCACCAATTCACATCTCTCAAAAGTTCAGTGTTTTCAGTGGAAGTTCGTGTTGACTGAGTTTGCTAATGGAGAAATGTTTGTTATGCAGCTAATTACTGGTAGCATATGTAACTTCCAGTGACCCCTGCAGTAGCAAGGAAAACGTTGCTAATGTTTTGAAGTGCAAATGATTCTAGTCTTGGGTAAGACTGTCCTCTTCCTGTGTTCGTCCTGCTAGCCCTTCTTTGCATCCATTTTGGTTCATCTCCCTGCAATTAGGGTGCTTCCCAAATGTCAGTTTAGTAGCCATGGGGAGCTGGTAGATTGGAGGACCAGTGAGAAGTGGAAAGCTGGTTTTCACATTGCCAAAATCCAGGTGGTTTGCTGGCGCAGGACTGCTTGGAAGCCTTGAGCACCCATAATTGATATATATCCCTGACTTAACGTTGTTATATTGCCATCAGTGAGAATGTTGCTTGGAGTTACAGTCAGCACTTGCAGAGACAAGAGTTTGAGCCAGATGTAATTTGCTGAACAGCCTGAATTGAGCATTTCTAGCTGCCTAACCTGTCTCACTCAAAACTCCACGAAAGGTCTCAATTCTGACATACAGATCTTCTGCTATTTGGAGACTGGACATGTGTTTAATGCTGATGTTACCTGCTTGCTTCAACTGCTTGATGTCATTAGTGGATCTTTGGAATGGCAGCTTCTAAAATCTACTTGGGAATCCTGTAGTTGAATTATTTCAAGATGGATTGTAGTAAGAGCGCGCTGTAAATGTAAAGCAAGCTGTTAAAACAGTTTTGAGAATATTACTTTTAAGCTATCATTAAGATAGATCAGTTGGGTATTCTGACTCTCTACAGAAAACCATTCTTCTTATGCTCTGCTTATAAGCAAAAAGACAGTTCTTTTAAGACCTGTCTGCAGTTCAGTGTTATGAAATAGCATCATAGCTACAGAAATGGAGATGCTGCTGATCTCTGCTTATAAACCTTGACATTCTCTGTCCTTACAGATAATGTACTTCAAACTAGTTCCCTTATTGCAGTGTCCTGTATTGAATTGCTTTCTGTTTATCCTGTGTGAATCTTCAGTTCATCAAAGTGGGGATGTGAGAGTATCTCATGGGGAAAAAAAAATGGCCCTTGGGTTTTTGTTTGTTGATGTATGCTTATATCTGTATGACTAATGATCCTGCAGCCTTTTTGTCCATTTACCTAAGGGAGCAAAAAGATGATTATTTAGCGTTAAATATATATATATATGGACTTTCAAAGCATCTGCCTTGTTAGGAAAGGAATTTCAAAACACGTACTTTAGTATCATTATGTTTAAATTACTCTGAAGAACAACTTCAAAGACGAAAAATGAATAAAATATGCAAAACAACACGAACAGTTAAAGTGCAAAACTAAGCCATGATCGGTGATGAAGGCATGAACTGATTCCAGGTGAGTTACAACTTCTGACTCCGGTACAGACTTCCACCCCTCCCAGGTGCCCCAGCTGCCTCCAGTCACTCTTTTGGGGAACGGGGTAGCAGTTCCTTCCTCTTGGGAATGCGGGAGGTAGGTGTGCTGCAGGCTGTGATGCGCGGCCAGTACGGTGACTGGTGAATGTGGTGAACATCTAAGATAATTAAGGTAAACGCCTATCACCTAAGTGTGTAAACTGCTTTTTCTGCAGTTTGCATGGCAGCTGGCTTTTCTTACCACTCTTGCTAATTTTGGCTTTGTTTTCCTGCTGCAGTTTATTGTGGTGCTCAACTGGAGAGAAAGAGTAAGTTCGTGGGGAGCGCTGCCTCCATCGGCACCAGTGCGGTGTGTTTGCTCTCCCAGCCTTTCCCAGCAGCACCAGTGCAAGCATGGGCATCAGTTTCTTTTGCTTTCTCATAATTTTCTACTGTTTTCAGCTGGTTTATACTGCTGGAACTGACAGCTCTGTTCTCCCTGGAAAGGTATCTTTTAAAAGTTTCTCCTGAGAATTAAGAGGAAAAACAACTTTTGAAGGATGTTTGAAGGGGAAAGAAAGCTTTGAATAAAGAGGAAGTTCAAAGAAATGAAACAGGGAGAACTGCGTGTATAAATACATAAAACTTTTGTTCTTCAGAGATGAAAGAGCACATTTCAAACAGTGTGTCTGGGGCCAGACCTGTAGAACCCGCTTGGACTAACTTTCTCTGTTAAGCTTCTAACTTGTTGCCACCACAAATATTGTATCCCAACACTGTCTTGGCTGCACTTTATTTAAATAGGGTAAAATACAAAATTACCATTAAACTTTTTCCTCCAGCCATTACAAGCCTTGTCCAAAAAAAAAAACAAAAAACACCCAAACCCCAACCAAACCAAACCAATTGACTACTGTAGCGTACAGAAACTATTGCGACATTGAAGCCTGGTTCCTGTTCTGTGCCTTTACCCCGAAATTTGCCAACAGGGAGGTTTTCCTTCTAATTCCTTATTTAATTGTACATTAGAGTTTAAAACTAGATCATGTTATATGTATTTATGTCAATTCAGGTGTTTTCATTTTCATTTTGTTTTCTCTGTTTAATACAGAAAAAACTGTTAAACCCTCCCTCAGGCTCAGCAATGTCATATATCGGATCCACAGCTCTCCTCTTTATTAGTATTAAGTTTAGAAGACTTCAGAAATTGGAAAGTATAATTCTTACTCTTTATTTTCCAAAGAGCATGAAAACAAACCTTCTATGTTCTTACTGATTTATTGTTGCTATTAAATCATGCCATGAGGAAAGCAGAAATATATTCTTCAGAGGAAAAGCTTGGCTCTCCACACCTGGAATATTATTTTATGAGGTGGTGGGTGATTTACTTGCTTGGGTGTGTGGAGAGGATCTCAGTCAGGTTCCTGTTTTGACCCCACATCTTCTGTCTCGTATTGATTTGATGAGGCAAAAAGGGGATGCTACTGAAAACAGTGGGATACGGGTCTACTTTTTAATGTCGTTGAGCTTGCCCTGGATCCCAAATGTCAGGATCCTGTATGATCAGTGAGATGAGTGAACAACATTCCTGTTCATTCTAGCATCCAGTGTAACTGGAGACGGGCTTGAATTTTTGTCCAGTCCTTACTAGCCAGCTGATCTGGAAAGCCAGTGCTTTGCCTATGTACTGCATTTACAGGTGCACCAGTACATCTGTTCTTCCATCAGTTGGGGATATGTCTGGTTTTTTGGAGCGCTGTTGTAGGATCTGACCGCAGTAATGAGTGTGGTCTCGGTCCGTGCTGCCTTGCATTTATAGGCACAGTCTGTCTGAGCCCCATCTCTCACCCAGTATCCATACGTGTGTCTGTATCTTCCTCTTGATATGCACTTACGCAGTGAGATGCTGTTTCCTTGTGGCTAAATGTCTTTTGAAAGCGCAAGAGTGCTTTTTTTTTTTTATTTTTGGCTTCGGTATTTCTTGAAAACAAGGGGTGTACCAGACATCAACGTGTTGTTGATTTAATGTAGATGAGGAAGTAACTCATGTGTTTCTGGTGAATTATTGTATTGAAACTAATGTAGGAGTATATTTGCAGTCATAAATGTGTAATTTTTAGTGTAGGCTTCTTTGACATTGGCAGAATTCCAAGAATACCTTCACCTGTGCAAAACAGATATAGGTCTTAAACTTGCAATGATTTTGATTTAGTCTTTGGTGAGGAGTTTCTGTATGGGTGAGAATCCATTTGTAGGAAAAAAAGCTATCATCACTTACTACTATGACACTATTCTTGTTAAAATTCAGTTTTCATTAAGAGTTACAGCATTCAGACAGTCAGTCTGTATCTTAATGGTTTTGCATATTAGTAGTAATATCTTTTGTGCATTATCATGTATAGTCGTAACATTAAAATGCATCTATGCCAATAGCAACTGTCAGAATTGTTTAGCTTGGATTGCCTGTATATTGGTAACAAGTTTCATTACACTGATAGAAAATTTTGTTTGCTTATTGAATTAGTTGCAAAATGACGAACCAATCTTGGAGTTCTGCTTTTCTATGAGTTGTTTGGTGTCATGGGTGCTTCATACAAATCTGGTATCAGAAAACAGAATTGCTGCTGTAAATATGGAAAGGCACCCGTTGTAGATATCCCTTGGCCCTTAAACCCAGAATACTGTCAAGCCCAACTACTCCTCTATTTTGGTGAACAAAGGGTACAACAAACAGCCTGGTACGTAAGCTCTGGGAAGCGAGAAGCTTGCCCTGCTGCAGGCATCTTGCCTATAAACTGACAGTGGAAGCTTACTGGAGACCCAGTTTCACCTCTTGCTGTGAGCCCATGAAAAGCTTGCCTCTGCCTTCCTGCTGCAACTCTTGCTTTTAATACAACTGTAGTTGTCTTGTACGCTCGTGCCTTAGCGTTGCGAGCTCTTCTGTTTGCAGCCTACCAATGGAGCACACTCGTTTCCAGAGGGGCTTTTTAGGGCTTGTTTTTGTTGTTCATCCATATTGCAATAAGAAGGTGAGCAGCAGTGGTGAACGATGCTAATCCATTCACTTGGGATTCAGGGAGGGAATAAATACAGTCTCCTTCATCAGGACCCTCTGGTTTTTTCTCTTTAGCTGTATACAAAGCTGGGGCGGTCCCAGGGACCCTTTTTTTTTTTTTCTCTTTAGCTGTGTACAAAGCTGGGGTGGTCTCAGTCACTGAAAAGGCTGTCACTGACTTCATGGACTTTCTGCAAGTTCAGTGGATTTACAGGAGTCTGTATTTTGACAGTGGGCATACTCTTTGTCAGTTAGAGTATTTAATTCCTTAAGTGTGGAAAATGCTATGATACCAAAACTATTTTTGAAGAGAGACCTTAAATATCTCTGAAGAGTCTCCTCTGTCTGCTTTCTCTTCCAAGCTGAAGAAAACCTCCTCTTGAAAAGCAGCTACTTCTTGCTGCAGATACTGTCTAACCTTAAAGCTGACTCCTCACCTCCAGACAATTAAGTCTTCATTTCAACAAGGCAAATGCTGTCTTTATCTTCACTAATGAAATTCATCACAGATTTTATTACATTTGAATGGAGAAAATTTGGCTAGTGGCAATTCTTAATTTTTGCATAAATTACCAAGAAGAAATTTTTAAGTGCTTTATCCTGCAATAAGACTTTGTTATTGCAAATATTACTGAGCATGAAGGCTGTATATCTGTATTTATACAGTTGTTAGGCCTAGCACAGTTTAAAGTGTGGTAGAATATAGCAAGTAATTCCAGTATGTTTTTTTGGAAAACGTTATGGAGCTTGGGTTCATTTAATAGTAACCTTGAAGAGAATACTTACTCAAATCCACAGCCTAAATAGTGAACAATGGTGATAGCTCCCAATGCCTTGGGACTGCTGTTTGCTGAGTTTCTTGGTAGGTAGATAACGGCCAGGTATTTAGTATGTGGCTACTTACTGTATGACTTCGGTCTCCTCTCTCTGAGAAAGTAGCTTTTGAAGGTACATGGCCATTCCTTAGCACCGGCATGCACGCCATGCGATGGGAGTAGGACGGGCCTTTGCACAGCTGTTTTTTTGGGGTAGCATGACCCAACATTGGCAACTCAGAGTTTAAGAAATAGTAAGGTCTTGAAAGTTGTTGCAGGACCGCTGGCTTCCACCCCAATGTCGGACAGCCCTCCCCTCCCATCCCAAGGTGGTACAAGGGGACACTAGGAGCTGTGTGGAGGAGGGGCTGTGTCATCTGCTGTCTGGAAGCTGGGATTGCTCTTTTTTCTCTCTTAAAGCATCAGTTTATCTCCTCTTCCCTATCCCCTGGCAGCAGCTATTAAAGTCATTCTTCTTTACTTGCCAGGCTGTCCCACCGAAGAGATAAGAGCTTGGCTGCAGGCTGTAGAGCTACTGTAGAGCTTGGCTGTTTTGCCTTTCTTCTGCTGGTTGGTGTAATGAAATGAAGATAAAGCTTTCACTCATTACCTGAACAGCCATTCTATTGAATAGCCATCCTCTTGTTTCTTCTGCCTTTTGATAGCGAACTAGACAGAAGCATAGCAGGCTTGCTGTTCAGCCATCTTCACTGATTAAACTGCCTTCTGAAGTATCTGGCGTTGGCCGCTGCTGAAGAATAAATGATGACCGAGATGGATGAGTAATCTCATCTAGTGTGATAATTCCTGGGGTTTTGGTTACTACCTTTAATCTTCTATTTCTTGCCTACAAGATAGATCTAGTGGTGCTCTTTGCTTTATGAAGGCTGGAGCTCTGCAGTTGAGTCATGCTGTAGAAATACCAAGGTGAGCAGGGGGGGAACCCATTTGTCTGTAAGCAGAAAGGCAGAAGACATTGGGGAGGGGGACCACAAGGGAAAAGGACTTTGGGAGAAGTTTGCTGTGCAGAACATAAGCTGTATCAGCCCCTTCCTTGGGAAGCTCAGGACACTGGGGGCGGAAAAAGAAAAACAACCGTGAAAGTGGTTGTGAATGATAGTTGAAAAACCAGGGAGGTACACTGATTGAAATCTAAAGCTGAATTATTTGGCGGATGTTCAGGAAAACAGAATTGAGAATAAATACTTTGTTATTAAAAAAGCCTTCCAGAAGAAGCTGTTCTGATTTTGTTGTTATTCTTAATGATCATGTTCAAAATGAATGCTTTAGCTTTTTAATGTTTGGTAATTTTAAATAGGCTGCTGATAGCCTCTTGGACAAAAGCTTTATTTTGGCCATAATTAACCTCTCAGTTTCTTGTTTAATAACATATGGGATAATATTAGCCTTTAACTTTTCCAATACAGGTTGTACTTATTAATGATGAGATTTGAGGGATCAGAACACAATTTTCACACCGGGTTTTCAGTAAAAAAACAACATAATGTTGTAAAGCAGAAGTTTAACCTCAGCCATGTTACTGTACATGTTTGAAAGCCGAAACAAATAAAAGCTCATTTGTATTCTTGTCTGATTAGCACAATCAGAACTTATTGATGCTAAAATGAACCAAATTTCCATAACTCTAAACAGAATGTTAAAATACAGCTGTCTAATGTAGCGTGATGGTTTTTTCCTTCTTGAATGGAACAGGTATGATTTGTCAACTTTCTAGGAGTCTTTTAACAAAGTCAAAAGCATTTCAAACGCATGCCTTTTGGCAGGAAAGTAGACCTTTTTCTAGACAAGTGCTGCTTCTCTTGGAAGAGAAAGCAGAAGATGACACATAGGTGGTAAATGTGTTTGTGCTTGGCTGTCCTTTAACACTCATGCATAGTCGAGGGCCAGGTGTTCAGGAACAGAGAACTTGGTGGAGAAATAGTTGAATGTAGAGACCACTTCATTTGAACCAGCCACTGCAAGTATTTGTAGCATTTTCCTCCAGCAGAGGAGCACAGAAAGCCTTAGTGGAGAAGGGGAGGTACAGAGTACCAGTGTGCAGTGAGGCACAGCAGGGAGCTCTGTGTGCTGAAGCGAACTGGCTGTTCCGCTGTGGTGTAAAATGAGAAACCTGGAGCAGCCCAACGCAAAGGGCGCAGGGCAGCGGGTTTTAAGGAGAACTGGGCTTGAACTGCGGTGGCTGCGACCTTGTGCAGGTGATTTACCCGTTTCCATTCAGGATGCCAGGAAAAAGCATAATGACCCTTGCAAGGGTAGCTGTGGAAAGAACCGCAAACCAGAGACTTTCTGTGGTGTTCTAAATCCTCGCTGTGGTTTGTTCCCATCCTCTAATTCTTATTTTGTTAAGAGGTACGAAGTGTGAGGGATTGGTGGATTAGCATCACTTTTGTTTGTTAGAGGCAGTGGACTGTCAGGAGCTTATTTTAAATAACCAGAAGATTTCACAGCTCCTGTGCCGCTCACTCCTCCACCATCACAGGTTGGAGAGGCTCAAAATGCCACCTTGTCCCCGTTGCGCTGCGAGTCGCGCCTTGCACACAAGCATATACTTTGCAAAATAATTCAGTGCATCTTCGGGTGCTCTGCAGCAAGAGGCAAAGGACTGCAAAGAAAAATGTAGTGTTCATTTGCCTTTGGCGGTTGTTGCACAATGAGGACTTCAAAATGTTTTAAACTTGAATTAAAACCAGCTTAATTTGCATAGTTGAAGGTAATTAGTGTATATTTTATCCTGGTTCCTCATACAAATATTTATAACTCTGAAAGCAACATAGAAAATACCAAAATAGTTCAATGTTAGAGTCTGTTAAGAATTCTCCTGTACTTTAGAGGTGGCAGACAAAGGTACTTGCCATTGGTAAGGAACTGACTGGAAACTTTATGATATGGGAGATCACAGGCCAACTGTGACACCAACAGCCTTAGCACCAGACGTTGATGTGGATGTACCCCAACATAAATCTTGCAGTGGCATCTTAAAGGAGCTTCAGATGTGCTCCTTGGTCACTTTTAGGAGGCCTTTGCGTAGCTTGGAAGAACTGAAGCGCAAATAAGAACTGGTCTCTTAAAGCTCTGCTGTGCGTTACAGAAACGTTTTAGCTAGTTCAGCCCAGATTGCTTTCTGGTGTTTGTGTTGCCAGAGATCATCCATCGGTAGAGACTTTATGAATTGGGTCTTTTAAGGTTTCATCACATTGCTCGTTTTTGAGGCTCCCTGTGTGGGGAGATCATATGGCATGTTATTTAATGAGTCAAGGCAGCTATGGGGATGTGTAATGGAAGGAAATGCATTTTTCCGACATTCTTCAAAATGTGGAGAAACATTTATCCTGTATCAACAGCTTAAAAATGGGAACAGTTCATTCCTTCCAGTGATGTTTTGTGCTAGCTGGGAAGTGATTCTAGCAAGCTCTGATAAGAGACAGTGTTTTTTGAGATAAACTACTGACATTAATGGTGCCTTGACTTTTTGGGGAGAGGGGGCGGTGTGACAGTTCTTCCTGCCTTCAGAATTTATAAGAATTGCCTTTGCAGCTATGGAAAAAATTAAATCTGAATTTACTTACTAACCTGTGCAAAACTCTATTGCAGACCATAGACTGTAGTTTTAAAGAAAGAAAATCGCGTGACTGAATCTACTTTATAATATATATTTTGTATATAAAACCTAAAGATTCCTCTCAAATTTCAGATCTACATCCATAGCATTGATGCAAAGTGGGCATATTTCAGCTTTTAAAGAGTTTACAAGTGAGTGACACTAGTGAGCAATATATTGGAAAATACTACATCTAATTCTTTTTTTGAAGTTTTTTGGATATTAACTTGAATTCTTGTATTCTGTAAATAGAATCTGAAGAGAAGATGAAATTACATAAAAGCATAGAGTAAATAAGGGCAAAAAAGCAGTTGCAGATCATAACCTTATCGGTTGGGGTGACAGTTTCAATTCTATTTGCATTCTCTCCAGTTCTCATCCTTTTTATGTTGGATTGGGGAACAGGTTTTTTTCTCATCTTATTCCCATAGCAACCTTGCCTTTTTTTTTTTGATGTAAATCTGCTTGTCTCTTACTATCTTTCAAAGCTTGAGCATGAATAGCTTGTGAAAGTGGGGAGTATGGTGAGGAGAGAGAGAGAGCAGAGACTTTCTGGCACAGGAAATAAGGGAAAGAATATTTTGGAGATACACTTACATGTATACAAAACCATCTTTTTTTTTTTACCCAAAGCAATGTATTTTTAGTGTGTTTTTTTTCATGAAGACTAGAATTTTCACACTGTTTCAGTGGGTTGTCTGGGCAAAATTGTCTCAAAAAGTTGAAGGCCAACCTGTGTGCACAGCCAAAACTACATACCTAATGGCCTGCAGGTCATTATACAAGCCATAACATTGTGGCTTCTGTAACTGAAGTGCCACTTTCAGTGAAGATAAGTCTTAATTTTCCATGATTTTGCTTGACTCGTGTAACTTGGATTCTCTCAAGAGAAAGTTGGGTGTGAGCAGAGGTTAGTTGAGTGCAGTGTTGACCCCTGCCTGGGGAGAGGCTTTGAATCCTCCATGTCACGGGGGTGAGGCCCCAGGTCAGAGTGTAAGACTAGCTTGTACAAAGGGCTTCACATCCTCTGTTGGTTGCATCTGCGTGCTGTTTTAAGGCATTAAATGAGGTGGCTTAGTCTCTGTACATCTCCCTCTCATATTAAATATTTTCTTGGCTGGACTTGTTTCATGCAAGTGTCTGAACTGAAGCGCAATGGAAGATAGTTATGTAAATTGATCTGAATCACAATTTTTGTGTTGTACTGTAATGAAGATATTTTAACTGTCTGCTGCCTCAGTCCTGATGGCTGCAGGGTGCTGCGAACCAGAGATGCAACCTGACTGCAGCAGTGTTAGTCCTGACACTAAAAAATAAGGATCTTCTGGAACAGCACCTTGTTGTTCACCTGCTTTTGGCTGTTCAGGTCCTTTTATCAGTTACTGCCAGAGTCCTGATGAGAGCAGCTTTGCTACCAAACTTTCTGCATGTGTTGAAAGCATGTTTATTGTCAGTGGGTGAGGAATGGACTGTGTATTTCTGAGTCTATTCATGCTTCATCCTCATAATCCCCCATGTTCAGTTCTTTAATAGCTAGCTACATTTTGGCAATAATTATTTTTTACTTCAACGTTAATTTTGCTAACTTAGGTATTCTTTGGAGGGCAGTAATTTGTTTGCTGAAATTATTTAGCACATGTAGTGTCTAGTTCTTACATTGTAAGTTGGGGTTTTTTTTGGTGGTTTGGGAGGAAGTTTTTTTGGGTTGAGGAGGTTTACTTGCAGTGTTTTGGGGGTTTTTTAAGGCTTTGAAAACCTGAAAGTTTTCTTTCAATCACAGTATATATATAAAGATTAAACCAATACGATTTGTTATATTTTTAGATATTTAGACTTTATGCCTAAATTCTGAAATATTTTTAACAGGAGCCTTTTGAAGTGTGAACTTCACCTCTGTAGGTGTAAGAGTTTTTATAAATAACTAAATTTTGATATTTCCTGTGCTGTCCTTCCCCCCCCACCCGGTAAAGCTCTAAACAAAAATGTTTTCATGTTAATTCTTGCAGATTACATTTTTTTTTTTTAGAAGAGTGGTGACTTTCCTTAGGATTTTTGCATTTCCAGACTGTTCTTAAACATCTGGAATATGGGTTCTTTGGGAAAACAGCTTATATTCACTGAAAAATCAGAGCAAGTCACTGCTAGGGAAAGAATTTCAGCCCTTGTTGTGTTTGAGAATTACCCTAATGGGGTCTTGTTAGCCAGTTTAGCATACTGCAGATTCATATTAAGATAATACTTAAAAAATCTACATTACATTAATACCACATTAAGGGCCTGATCTAAAGCCCATTGAACTTGATGGGAACGTTGGCAGGAATTAAATGCTTTGATCTCTCAACTGTAGTTTTACAACTTACAAAATCAAACATAAAAAAAGTTTCAGTCAACGTAAACACATCTGTTAGGTGTGTCATACTTCACCCTTCATGGCTAGTAAAACTACTGGATTTGGAGCCTCCTCAAACTGAAATAAATACTTAAAACAATAATTCTGAATGCATTTTACAGCAGCAAGTTCTGAAATAGGAGAAAAGATGGTGTTGCTAACAAGCGCCGTTGTCTTGTGATGTACAGTTATACTAACAGTGAGTATGTAAATATATAGTAAATGTTAACTGTAAGTAATCCATGGCTGCTGCAATGTAATAAATGTCAGATTTAGGAGGGATTTCAGGGTTCTGGTTTGCTGCTAACCTGCCTGCTTTGCTTCCTGATGTTGATTGTCGGTGTAGCTACTTGCTAAGCGAAGTAGGTATCTTAATACCAAAGCGATGGAACTCGCAGGACTGCTGCTATCACACTGCATTGCTGCTGTCTTTATTTTTGTATTGATAATGTATTTGTGACAGTGTTTCCAGTAGAATAGGGTAGCGAGCGGTGACAGAGAGCACAGGCTGTGAATTGTGGGGAGTCTCACTTCATAGCCAAGGAAATTCTCACTACTTACGAGAAGAAATGCAGTACCTGGTTTTTATTTTCCTGTTACTGCCGCTCTCAGCCTTGTGCAGTGAGAGATCTTCTTTCTTTTTTATGAAACTGTATTTTTTTCAGCCCGTGGCTTTTTATTAAATTGTAGTTAACGATATATTTTTGAGGATTACATCACCCTACGCGGAGCAATTTGTCTTGGGCTGGAGATCAATCTGCACGTAGAGCATCTGTCACTTAACGAATCTGCGTAGATACCAACAAAAAGATTTGAGGTCCCGCTGTGTTTTGGGGTTTTTCTCCTTACGTACGTGTCTCAATCTATTAAACTCTCTTCAGTAACACTGGGATTGTATTTGTTTTTATAAACAGAGTAGCAGGAGAGCAGAGAGGTATTTTCCTCCACTCCTGCAGCTTCTGTTGTTGAATGGTCTGATACTGAATTTATTAATCTATGCAGTTGCTTGCTCAGGTGTAATCCCTTGTTCAGCCACATTTATTCATCCACTGAAGGATGTGCACATTGGTACATCATGGCGTATTAAAGGTTTACTGCTGCCTGCCACAGCTGTCATCTCTTTGACCCTTCAGTAAACTAACAGTCTTCCACATAATTTTGCTTTCATTCAAGTGTAATGCCATTACTGCGGAGGCAGACAGAATGTGATTCTCTAAAGATCTTGTCTCATTCCCTTCTCTTCCAAGGAGGTTAATGTGCTCAAGTGATCCCTGCCTTTTTTTTTTCTTTTTTTTTTTTTTTTCTCTTGCTCAAACAAGAGCAAAGAAGAAAGCGCTTTAAATAATGCGTTTGCACCAGCTTTTGGGGGATGGAGCAAACTGGAAAGATGAACACACCAGTTAGGTGGAAGTCCCCTTTACTGCTTGAATTTCAAATGCCTTCATTTGTTTCCTTAGCACTTTGGGGTTTTGGTAGTGTTTTACTAAAAGATTATACAGATTTTTAATTTTTTTTTTTTCTAATATCACTTACCATGGAAATAGGCAAGTCAAAACCCCTTTACCCAAAACCAGCTAAACCATATTTAGATATTAATGACGTATGGGAATAACTTAAGACTTCAGTTTAATCAGTGTTTTGTCCATAGACATTCATCATTACAAGCAGTACCATTTCAAAGAACAAACCCACCCCCTTAACTTCATATTGATGGTTGCATGATACTAGTACTTTGCAAACAGCGTGGATGGCCTTGAGGTCTTGCAGAGCTGATGGAGAGACTGAGAGCTTGTAGATAACAGGCTGAAACTGGCATCTGGGGAGCATCTAGTCAAAACCCCGACGTGTAAGGCAGCAGCTGCCGTGTCATGGAGTGCAGTTTCTCTTTATGAACTTACCATCATTGTAATGTCTAATGATTTGTGTTTTCCTGGTGCTTTTATATTGATTGCTTCTACTGTATGTACTGCTATTTTACCCAGTAATGAAGTTAATCAAATGAGTCAGTGATTTATTGGATTTCTTGGGTTAGAGCCTGGTTATACACTGTCACAGCTTCTCATCTGTTCTCTGAACTTCTGTTTGCAATTTGCTAGTAGGCTTCCTCACTGGCTCCCCAAGTACCAAATAAGTGTATGATATGATGCTTTTGATTATTTTATGTTGTTGTGTTGTTATGATATTAACAGTAGTGTTTTGCGTTTCCTTATCAATTGTTTACATTCCTTTGCATTCAGCTGGTTTTGAACCTCTCTTTCTGGTTTTGTTTCTTACTCTTTCCAGAATAATTTTTTGAATGTTCAGCTTCTTGGGTTAACAAAATCAAGCATTTTTCTCCTTAGTGTTTTATAACTTCAGCTCTTAATAACATATGCTACCCTTATTTACCCTTTCATCTTTATGTGTAACACTTCTGTTCACTTCTATTTAAAAGTATCTATAGCCTCTCTTTAAGCCACTTCTGTCTTACCCATCCTGTATTTTTCTTTATCCTGGCTTTTCTGACAAGGCTTCAGTAGAATTACTGTACTGTTTCTTTCAGAAACTTTTTGCCGCATAATAAACCCTTTACTAAAAAAAAATGTCTAAAGATTCCAGTTCTGAGCTTTGTGTCTAAACTGTGGGACACAAACATACTTCCAGACTCCAGTATTTACTGACTCCATAGCAAGGGTAAAAGTGCCTTCTCGCATCCCGGTGTCTGTAAGATGATGATGGTGTAGAGGCTGCGAAAGGGCTGCTACGCGTTGCAGCGGTTTCCAGTTGAAAGCGAGACACTTAACCACACCGTGGTACTTGTCTGCCACACACCCTGAATTGTATTGATTTGTCGCTATATAAGGTGTCCAAGTAGATCAAGCTTGAGTTCTTATCACAAAGCAATGATTTGTGTAATGAATTTAATTTATTCCAAGTCATGCTTGCAAGGATCTCCTGTTCTTCCTCCAGATGACACAGTATCAGATAGCAATTCATTCTGAGCAAGACCAAATGCAATTTTATCATCTCTACTCTTCTGTTTAATTGCATAACTATTATTGTTCCTGCTTTTATAAACCCAAACATGGGATTTTTATCTGCATGGGGATTATCCTGCTGTTGGTTTAAATGTGTCGCTATTATATCTGGGTCAGAGCAATGATTAATATTGGAAGAGAGGTTTTGTAACCAGGCTGAAGCTCTGGCACGTGTACTGAAAAGGCCATTCTGGTTTTATGGGGCATATGAGGGACAGAAGTAGATGTGTGACAGAGTAAACAAAATTTTGGCTTAATTGCAGTGGGTAGACTTTTGTCTGTAGTTCCAGTCAGGCTGATTAGCATGTGTTTGTGTAGCTGGTAGGAACGGAGCAGCTCTTTGGTAGGATAAAAGGTACTGTTTATAGTACTTTAGATTTGAGAAAATAAGCTATGCCATAGGTTATTCACCTCTTCCTGAGATGAAAGGTCAGGAGGAACTGTTAAATGGTCTGTTTTAATCTCCTGGATATCACAATAGAATTTTACTCAGCAAGTCTTGTATTAAACCCCTATACAGAAACTTATTGCTTCTTCTGAACTGTTTGGAGTTTTACCTCTAACTTGAGTTTGTCTGGCTCCAGCCTCTGGGTTTGTCCTACCTAGGAAATGATACCAGGAGAAACTTCTGTGAAAATGCGATGGGCAGGCGCATGGGCAGCGTGCTGCTGAGAGCCGCTCCAAAGGCAGCGCTGGCCTTGCAGGTCACGGTGCTGCTTACTCCTCCGGCATGCCTTCACTCTGCTCTAAATTATTTCTTTTATTGACTGCTGCGAGTCTGTTGGTGGGAAGGTACAAGTGTGAGAAAGCTGGTCACGATGAAAACGTATTTCAGTGTGGATAAGTAGAACTGCTGCAGCGAGTCTTGCTGTGCATGTTGGAGCAACTGCAAGTTGCAACTGCTCATCAAGTTTCCTTAAACGTTCTACCAGGAGCATGAAGTCAGTGCTTGGTGAGAGCTGCCATGCACTCGATGCCTGCTGCAGCTCGCAGTAGGTGCAAAATAGTTTGACACCTTTCACTGAACATTCAGGCTCTCGAAAGCTAATTAAATATACTCAGCAGCACTTGAGGAAAGGAGAGATTTCCAGATGAAATGAGAAACTGGCTGCTCTAAGGGCAGGAAACTCTGGTACGTATCATCAACTCCTCATATTAAGCAGCTTCAAAATGAGAGCAGATGGCATTGAGATGGCCTTTAGGCTGTTTTGGTTGAATTGACTTCTAGTCTTTGCTGTTTAAGAAACACCTCCATCAAATTCTGCTCCCTGAAGCTTCCCAGCTTCTCTGCAGCAACTCCTTCCTCCTGTACCTTAGATATAGGCAAGAATCTCTCTTTCTAGGTCATCTGCCTCCACCAGAAGTGGGGGTATGCCCAAACTCTTGATCTGCTCCCCTTTCTCGTGGTTTGTTGCTATTTCTCTGTAACACTCCCCTAACGAAGCCTGGCATTGCTGTCGAGGTGAGGCAGTCTGTCTTGTTTTCAGATCCCAGCAGCAAAAGCTATGAAATCCGTCTGGATGAAAAGGCAGGAGCTAGGGGAATTTACTTGATTGTAATTAATATCGTTACCTTAATTGAGGGGTAAGGGATTGGCGTGATCAATTTTATGAGACCGGGAATAAAGGGAGTTTAAGAAAAGTTGAAGAATGGGCTGAGCCTGAGTGTTGGTAAGAGTTGAGGAGGTTGAACTGGTGGGGAAGCAAGGACTGAAGGGAAGCTGTTGGGGAGAGGGGACAGGACAGAGGTGGTGTGAGGAATGGCAGCAACATGTAGGAACCACATCTCAAGCTAAAGCATCCCAGACCGCATGAGGAACCATGGTGGTGGGACTGGAGCTCTCTAGATCTGGGGGTTTTGATCTGGTGGCTTTTCTCCTGATGGCAAGGCAAAGGGCCCTCAGTGCCTTTCCCAGCTGCAACATGTCCCCAGGCAACAGGCACCAATGCATGTTCCAGTCCAAGTCATTGGTGCTGAAATTTTACTGCTTGGGTTTTTCTTTTTTTTCTTGGCCAATATTTGTGATCTTAGGCAACCTTAATTCTGGCTTTTTCTAACTCCAAATAATTGAGTTTGCAACCTCAGCATGTTCTTTTAATTTTATTATGGACTACAGAGTGATATGTTTGCACAAGAGTCCTGAATTAATTATGCAGTGTTTTTTAGCTTTTGGTTAAGTAACTTTTTTTAAGAACTCGCACAGGTTGGAGATGTGGCTTCATGGGAGACTTTTCGTCATTTGGCTTTCATCTTCAGCATTCAGGAAACGATTCTGCTGCTTGGATTGCACAATGTCCTGTCCCCTAGAGATACAGTTATATTTTTCATTTCTACATTTTTATGTGGATGTGGCAAATTTTTATTGTTCTAACCAACTCCACTGTCAGCATCTTAATGACAAGGTTGTTTTTTTTTTTTTCCTGCCGTACTTGCAACAGAAAATACCAGTTTTGCTTGTTAGATGCATAAGATGTCAGGGCAAGAATACATTTCACTGCATTCCTGAAGTCTGTAAGGGAAGTAACTACAGACCATCAGCTTTAGCCACCTTTGGCCACTGTAAAGGAGAGGAACAAAATATATTCTGGTTTGCTTTGATGTGCTCCTGAATATCCATTAAGCTACAACTATCGTGTTGCTGTACGGTGTCTGGATAGAAATGGATCATTTTTCTTATCTAGCTTGTCCTCCTGAGCCTGTTAATGTAGTCTGATCCTAGGCAGTAACCAAAGAGATTTATAATCATAAATGTTTGCAGCAATTGTGTGGAATGTGTTTTATGCTGAGGCAACG
Source organism: Leptosomus discolor (assembly GCF_034619465.1). Lineage (NCBI taxonomy): Eukaryota > Metazoa > Chordata > Aves > Leptosomiformes > Leptosomidae > Leptosomus > Leptosomus discolor. The sequence goes on from NC_141399.1 coordinate 4,187,413, forward strand.
TCTTTGTACTTGGCTAGATACTGCTGCAGTTGTAGTGGAGCACCCAAGGAAGAGTGTGTTGTATCCCTGTTTCAGAAATGTTAGATTTGAACATCACAGAAGCAGTTAATGTCAGTACCATATGCTATATTCAGGATACTAAGTCTTAAGTTATTTTATTTGTCAGATGTGAAAATTAACTTACCTCTTTCTTAAAATTGTGGTGTGAATAGTAACATAGTCAAATAACTGTTCTTCTGCATGAACCAGGCAAATGTGCTACCATGAAAATGTATTACTTTTATTTCTGCTCTGCATTTTTCATCTACCAGTAACTCCAATTATAGAATTAAAAATTGAATTTCCTCTGAACTCCTCTGTAAATACTGTTCTTGATACAATATAAATTTCTGTGCTTGCACTCTATCCCCTCTGTGGCTTACTTCAAGTGATTGCTGAAATCACTTACGGAGAAATCTTTTTCTCTAAGTTCCCTTGTACTTCTTTTATTCAACTAAAGATTTGAGGTGTAATGTACCTGACAAACCCATCTGTTTTTAGGTTGAGAAACAATATGCTGGAGAACTATTAAAATAAAAGCAAAAAAAAAAAAAAAATCCACTAACATTAGCTCTTCAGGATCCCTAATATGTCAAGTTAAAAATACTGAACAGCACCTGGAGCTAGAGATAAAACCTGGAAAAGAAAATGGCACAGCTGATTTCGGCAAGGTAGGTCATGGGTCTCTTCTTCTAGGCAAATGCTCTAGTATTACAGCTCACGGATGGGGAGACAGCTTGTTTCGTTGCACGCGTCTGCTGGCTGCGAAGCTGGTGGTAGAGGGACGGACATAAACAGATAAAGCTGCGTCAGAGTTTCAATCACGGCAAGAAATGCAGTCTGAGGGTTGCAGAGCTCTGGAGAACCTGTTCCTCAAAGAGGTGGTCCGCAGGCTGTGAAAGCTGGAGGCTCGCTCTGGAGAGCTGGAGCAGCTCCATAAAGATGGTTTGGTTTCCTCTAGGGGCTGTTTTTAATTAGCTGCGTTGGAGTTAATGGCATTCCTTATCCTTGCAGCTCTAGATAAATTTATGCATTTCATACTATTTTGCTTAACCCAGGTAGGACACATATTTTGAGATGGGAATTATAAATATTTTGAAGGTCTGTGAATATTGGATTTTTATGCTGACTAACAAGTTGGTGTATTTTTACATGTGAAGCAGCAGCTGTGGTAAGACATCTGTTGATAGGACACTTACTCATCTGCTATATCTGTTATTTGTCATCATTACATCTGTTATGGTCCATATGGCCCTAATCAAAGCAGTGGGGCTTTTTGCCAGGTGCTCCATACCAAGTGAGATGGGGAAGATGACAGATTTTGGTTACCCGTATCCTAGCAATACTTTCTGGTGACAGCCCAGCTATATTCTGTAACACTTGTGGGAGAATCTGTCTATTTCTTTAAAAGAGGAAAGGATCTGTCCATTTATCTTTGGAAAGATAAAGGAGTGAAGTCAGAGTTGGACAAAAAAAAATCCCGTTGTCATCAGCCTTTTCCCAGTGCTTCAAAAATGAACTGTTGTAGGATGGTTTTCATTGATTGATATGTTTATTTATGGAGGAAGGTCATCTTGGAGACACTGCCACTTATTTAATAAACAAACAAACGTTCGGGTAACTAGGCCTGAATCTGGCAAAGTCTTTAGCCATCTGTTTATTAAAACGTGAATAGCCTGGTGGTGTTCAGCATGCTCTGTGGTCATGAGCAGTTAGTGATAGGGGTGCTTTAGAGACAGTCAGGATATTCTTAGGGTTTGTGTTAGGAAAGCTTTAGGGGGCCAACAATCTGTATTGCATCTGAGAACTCGGCTGTGGGATAACTTCCTTGAGCAAACATCCTTCCCTTCTGAGATACTTTTTAAATTACTTGAATTGCTTTGTTCAGTGCTGTGTTTGTCTTGAGTTCAGTGATAATTCCCAGAAAATATGAATTTATGGAAGGCATATTTTTTAAATATTGGAGAATGTATTTCCTTCAAAACATGCATTTCCCTAGCAATGTTATTTTTCCAGTTATACCAGTACATTTTTGCCAATGCAGAGCGTGTTTAAAATAAAATTTAAAAAATCCCTGCTTATCATATATTGACTCAACTTTTATGCTATTAATGTTCCTTTACTGCTTTTTTTTTTCTCTGCTGTCTCTGGTCTCTTCCTTCAGTTCTACACAGCCCGCAAAAGCATTTCATCTCTCTGTCCCTCTTCCTTGTTACGGCAGAATCTTTTGCCTCTTTCCATGCTGACATCTAATGTTCACCTCACTGATACATCCCTGCCAATTTCTTTTCAGCTTTTCCTATTTGTGTTTATATAACGCAGACTTTGTTGTATGACTTTTAAATGATCCTTGTTAAATCCGTGTAAGAATGTTTCATTCTTTCCTGTTTCCTATTTTGCTGCACCCCAAGTGGTTTAAGGGGAGGTGAAGCCTTTGGAAGTTCTGTAAGTTTTGGTGCTGTTGGTTGGTGCTGTTCACTGCAGCTGGCACCAGCAGCCTGTTCATCCCTGCGTGTCTTGCTTGTTAGATGTTCTGCTTTTCGTGCAATGGAAACAGCCCGCAGGGTCTCTTCCCTCACCTGCTTGCTCTGTAGAAGTTTGCTGCCTTTTATTAGCAATAGTTCTGTGGATGCAAGAAACACTCATGTGGGCTTTGCTAAATGAGACTAATGGAATGTAAGTGGAGATGGGAGCAGTATTTCAAACTGAAAACTCAAAATTGTCTGAGTGGTGCTTTGGGTTGTTGAGTAAAAAGCGGGAGGTTGTTGAGTAAAAAGCGGGAGGTTGTTGAGTAAAAAGCGGGAGGTTGTTGCTGGTTGCCCTGTCCTGAAGCCTTAAGGGTAGGAAATGTCCATGGCATCAGTGGCTGTAGGCAGCAGGGCTGGGTCTCAGCTTGGAGGAGCAATGCCACTGCTCCTGGGCTGCAGAAGAGCTGTTCCTTTTACTGAAACGGGGTTTGAAAAAGACTCGTGTGTGTGTTACCTTCATGTAGGTAAATGTCATACTATAAAATGAAAGTCCAGCAGCGTGTCACTGCATTAAGAGACTTTGTAGAGGTTGCTGTGAAATTATATGATTTCCCTGTAACACCAGCCTGACAAAAATGAAACTGTGGAGATGGTTTCCTTGGTAGCCAGCGAATGTCTCCTGGAGTGACAAATCACCCTGATTCTTTGTGTGTTTTGAGTAATGTGCACTTTTGTACTGTCAGTATCTTTCTTCTTTCTCTATCTCCAACAATAATTGATTGGAGATAATTTTTGGTCTCATCCCTTCCTCCCACCCCAGCATGATTCTTCCAGGCCCCATCTGAGGTCCAGGGAAGCCAGCAGAAAGTCTCACTTGCTCTGTGTGCAGCTCTGTTGTGCTTTTTCCAAGTGCTGTATGTCTGCAGGCAGTGTGGTGGGGTTAACACGGTGTGTATCCCAGCTCTTCTGCAGAGTGGATACAAGCATTTTCAAGAAGCTTAAAATTATGCTAAGTATATGTTCAGTTTCTGGTATCTGTCTAAAGAATTGTAAGATACATGGTCACGGAAGTGCCTTGGTATAGCCAATTTTGGGGTATAGAGTCGGCGGGAAGAAGGTTTGCTTATGCACGGAAGTGATTTACGTGGTGGTAAAGAGGTTTGGGTTTTTTAAAGAAAAACAAATCTGTCTTGCTCTCTATTTTCTCCAGAAGTTGTCATTACCAACATAGCTATTACGACATGCTGAGGCTGTTATTTTTTCTTAAGAGCTGAGAGACTGGTGTTTCATTTCTTTTTAATAAAGTGACTTTTTACCAGGGCAGGCAGGTTGTGAGTTAGTACTTCATTATGTGCTGGCGTTGAACAAAGTCCCCACTTCAGAATTACCCATTCAAGAAAACAGTTAAGGTTTGGTTGTCTGGCTCGTTTAGGTACTTGAACAGCCTACCAGCACAGAATTATACGTAAAGTATATTCCACAAGTTCTGCTACTTTGAATAATAATGAGTCTAATGAAGTAATGAAATATATATTTTTGTGGCTTTTAAGGGACAATTATGTTTGTAGAGCGTCAGTCCTTGTTCTGCAGTTATCAAAACATGGTAGAATTGCTCATAAACATGTGTTGACAATAAATATCAATTGGTTTAAGTGTCATAAGGTGCTTGGGTGTCACTGGACTTGGAGTACTCCAGGGAGCAAATGTGTCCTGTGCGCTGCTTTTTAAAAAGAAAAAAGTTGGTATAATTTTTAGCAGCCTCTACTAATCTTTTGAAGATCCTTTGTATAGATGGATGTGACTGGGGTGAAACATCACACGAGTTCCTTGGCAAAATGTGATACAACTCAGTGCTACCACAAGCTAAGAGTTGTGTCTCTGGACCAGCTTTATCATCAGAAATTCTCTGGATTTTTTTCATAACATGGTGTTTTATGTGTTTTCAAAGCGTAGGTGTAATATTTGATCTGATCTGCATGATCTGTTTGCTTACCTTCCTTGATTGTGCAAGGTGACAGAAACCAGAACCATTTTAGAAGGTACTTGCAGTGAAGCACAATGAATGCAGTCAGCAGGCAGGGGTCTGCAGATGAAGATTAATTTTTTTTATTATTCTTCCTCATGTGTTGATATCAGGTGAGAACAAAGTCTATTGTACCTTGTACAGATGCTTCAGGTAGCCTATTCTCTTCCCTTCATAAATATGTATCTTTTAATTGCCGTGAGTATCATAAGAACTTTTAAATACTTCTGTTCCAAATGCATACAGCAGTCATTGCAGGATATGAGGCTCGTCTTACTGTTACTCTCCAAATTTTGAAATCTTTCTTAACAATATGCTTGAGACTTAAAACTTAGCTTATTAAATGGAAGGAGAGAACCCAGTGGAATATGTGTTTTTCATATGCTTGCTGTTCCTATGTGCAAGAACACGTTTCATTGTTCTGTTTTTTGGGCAGAATAAAAGACTTTTCAATAAAGCTGAATTACATTTTCTTGCTCCCATTTTATTGCGATGGCATGTGTATTTCAGTTGATGTAACTTCATATACTTGGTACTAAAGCAATAAGGCAAATCTATGTATTAGCAGGGGAAGGGAGAAGAAAATGCTGCTTCAGGAGTCAGAAGAGTCTCAGTTGCTAATTTTCAACTTTCTTCTATGTGGCAAACTATAAGCAGGTACTAAAAACATTTAATTTGCAAGTCACACAGTTCTGGATGGTTTTTAAGTTGGAAGCTTCTTATCCTTGTGTAGTCTGGTTTTTGTAACATTTTAACCAAAATATTTTCAGTGTTACAATTTAAGACTTCACTTGGTAGAGTGAAGTAATAGAGCTGCTCCGTTCCTACCAGAATGGTACCATTTCAGGTGAAAGGAGAGAAAAGTTGTGCATAATAAATGCAAGCAATAAATAAAGATGTAGGCAAGAGAAACTAATTAAAACACTTGATTTTGGTGACCAGTTTGAGAAAGTAAAGTTGTAAATATCTGATGGTGAAAAAGACAATCCACAGATTAATAGATAAAATGCAGAAATACTGTATGTTTCTGCCCTTTTCTTTCAAACAAAACAATGGGATATTGTCAGCCCGTGGGGTGCCGAAAAGCAAGTCCTGTTCTGTCTCTTCACTTCTCAAAACAGCCTTCTGTCCTCTTCTCATCTTCATTTTTTGTTTCCAGTTATATTTTATCTATTAAGACATTTCAGCAGGATAAGAGCCTCCGATTTCAGAGATACAAATCGATCTGTAAAAGTAAACACTCTTTTTCCATTATTTGCCCACCTCTTAGAGCCTTTTATTTACTCTGTCAGTTTTCTGAGGACTTAATGTTCCTTCCCAGTGATTTCATGTAATAGCAGATTTTGTTAGAAGGTACAGCACTTCTCCCAAGTGTTATTGCTGTTAGGATACTGGCTTTATTAAAAAAAAAAAAAAAAAAAAAAAAATTCCAAACAACCCCCCAAAATCCCAAACAATCCCAAACAAGCAAATAACCCCAAACCAATCTGTCCTGATAGTCCACTAAACAGGACCAGCTTTGACCTTTAATACTCTGGAGGTGCAACAGAGACACCTGAAAATCAGACCAGAATCTCTTAGGTAAGCAGGGAGTACTTTCCAAGGTCAGAGGTTTAGACTTCATTGTACAACGCTAATAGAGAACTCTGTTACCATTTTGCACGGTGATTTTTAATTATTTTCAGAGTGGTGCCAGACAATGTCTAAAGAGAATGTACAAGTGTATAAATGAATTAAATGATGATATTTCTGCAGCTGTGTGATTACTCTGGTACTTAAACCGCTCTAGAAGGTAGGATGGAGAGCTTCCTGCTAATTAGAGAAAAATTATTCTTTCATTGTAGTATGGCTCATATTTTTCATTTTCTGATGGATGCTGTGTTGCTTCTTGTTTCCCAAAAAACTATTCCCCTGTGACAGCAGTCTTCACCTGCAATCAGTGATTAATAACTCCTGCAGTACAACATTGCAACAGATCAAACCGCAGAGCTGCGGTGGGTACCTGCGGGACAGGAGGATGTGCCTTTCTGAATGCCTCCGCGTGTCCCGCAGGTCGGGTCCCTTCCTGAGGTGCTCCTGGCCCAATCCCATCCTGCTTGTCCAGTCTGACAGGCAGCATAGAGACAAGGGAGTTTCTGAAGGTCTATATTTGCAATAAAAGAATGCACGTGCTTAGAAAGCAGTGATAAACCATTTTGTTTTAATTACAGAAATTGTGTGTGCTATGGAAGATTTATGACTCTCAGTAATTGTGATGTAAGAGGGCAAAATTTGGTCTAAATTGACTTTATATGTAAAAGACTTTTTCTGGTAAATTTTAAAATCGAAATTGCATAGCTCTTTTCATCCTGATATAGAATAGCACGTGTCCTCTGGGGTGCTGTCAGCTCTTGGTTCTTCCTTTCGTGACTCGGGGGCAATTGTGTTGGGGTGGCTAATAAATCTGTGGTGTTATGGAGGGAAAAGAAAGGTGCTTAAAAGGCCTGAAGCACATTGCAGGGCATGCTGCTCTGATCTCTCGGTGAAGTCGGTTTGGCTATGGCTGTGTGTCACCTCCACCACGTGTCCAGCGGAAGGATCCAAACGTGCTCTGTGCATGAAGATGTAGGCCCTGAGATGTTCCTGCACGGAAATTTTAGTTGGGAAGCTGAAAACAGCCCTTTTAAGAAACTCTCCTGTGAGCTTTATGTGCAGTAACAAAGAATAATACAACAAGATCCTACTGCGGCATTAATTTTTTTTTTTTTTAAATGAAGCATTGAAATTCTAATGACTTTTGCTTGGTGTTCTGACTGTAACAGCTGTTGCTTTTATTAAAAAATATTGTATTTTGGGAAACAGTTACTGTTGGGTCAGCTTGCTACTATTATGCTTTGTTATAAAGACAGCCTCGTTTTAAAGACTCTGTGTTAGTGTCCTTTACAAGGTTATAAACAAACTGGTCTTTTATTATGGAAAAATACATAGTTTAGTTATGGAAACATTTTTCTCAGTGTAGTACCTCAATCTTGATTTGTATTGAATGTTTTATGTCTAGCTCAATTCAAGGATATAATGAGGCCATACTTTCTTGGACCTTGAGTGACCAGTTAGAGGGAAAGTTTGTTTAAATTTGTGATGAAATACTGCTGCTCTGCGATTTTGCATTTATATACAGTCAGTAGCGTTTGTTTCCCCTCTTGCACAGCATAAAAAGATCACAGGAGGCCTGAAGCTGGGCAGAGCAGAGCGCTGGGCCAATACGTGGAGGTGTGAAGTGCTTGCCTTCGCCAGAGCATAGCGATGTTACGGGGGCTTCTGCCATGGGGAGGTGGGCGAGGGGTTTCTTTTCTGTTCTAAAAGACATAGATCCATTTTCTGAATAGCTGTTATTAGCGTTATTTAACGGTTGGTTAGAGGAGCTTTGTAGGATCTTGGTGCTATTTTCGTCAGAGCCTTCGTTTCAGAAGAAATGGTGGCTTAAAGACCTATTTTTAACTTACGCTTATGACTCCTTTTTGGTTAACAAAATTAGGGTAGTAGAAGCCTAGCATAAGGACGGAATTAGCCATCAGATCTGTTTAATTACGTTCTTGTAAATGAGTTCACTTCAGTCCTCATTCTGTCACCCTCCCTTGTGTTGAACAGCCATTTCTTTCGCCGCTGATGTGCTGAAATGGAGGAGCTTGGTTGCCTGCTAAGAAATTGATACCAGGGTTTGAGAACTTGAAGCTCCTGCGTATTTAGTCTTTTTTTGTTTCCTAATATCCGGCTCACCTTTCTTTCAAAAACAGATCTTGAAAACTCCAGGACAAAAATGAGAAGCACGGTGTCAGTTCGAGAGGGGCAGGGAGTCGTGCTGCTCTGCGGACCAGCCCCCCGCGCGGGAGGTAAGGGACCTTCCAGGCTTCGTGGTTCAACCAGAGCTGATTGCCTGGGAAGCGGATTATCTCCTGGGACATGCAGAAGAGAGATCCTTCAGAGAGAGCAAGAATGAAATCTGGTTTCTGAAGTGAATACAGAGAGAAAGCAAGCAAAACCAGAATAGGGGGAGGGAAGTACTTAGGAGGATTTACTTTTATCTTTAAATGCCTTTCTAGCTCCTAGTAATTTCTGTGCACTTAACATGTCTGATTTTTATGATGTTTCCAGTAATTAATGGAGTATCTTCTGGAGTGAAATTCTGCCCAGTTTCATGATTGCCAAGCCTCAATGAATCTGGTTTTCTCTATGACTAGACAATTGCAAAGTGTGTACTGTTGTCTTTAATTATGCCAGTTTCTGCCTGTTTTCTTGCAGTCAAGACATTTAATAGTGCAACGTAATGATGCTGGCATAATTTAAATTTGTCTCGAGGGGGGCAAGAAAACTGGATGTATGGATTCTTGGTGGACCAAAAGTTGCAAGTACGTTTTATCATTCATTCTGCATCTTCAGCGTTTGATTAATTGCTGTTTAGCCTCTAGTAATATTTGAAAGTAACTGGATTTATTTGTTTTTAATTGATACAGAGTCTCATTATTGAAGGGCTGGGATGTTAAACATTAGATTTGATTGCAAAGACAAGGTGATAGAAGCTAAACGTTGAATACAATAATATAGGTATTGTGGCTTCCTATATTTGGCAGAGTCCAAGCAGACACAGCCATAAAATGACAATTTTACAAGTGTCTGAGCTTGCAGAATTTTTCTCTCTAAACTGATACATACTCTTAAATCATCTTTATAGCCTTACAACAGCTTTGTCTTTTCAGCTGCTGAGGAAATAGGTCATTCTCCTAGCTATCTATAAGAGTTAGAATGCTTCAGTTGTACTTCTATATGCAGTCCCAAGTCTGGATTACCCCAGCCATTCTTACAGTCGCATTCCTTGCATGGGTGGACACCTAGAGGTGATGGCCAAGCTGACAACTCTGCACTGAGTCTTGCAATGTTTAAGTTTGAGGTGTTGAAACAGGAGGTGATGCAAAACATGCTCATATTGCTAAGAATGGTGGTTCAAATGAACGCGTGGAATAGGTGAGAATTTCTTTTGCAGTCAGCAGATGGGGTGTGATTGACACCCCCCACACTACTTGTGTTGTTCCTGCGAAAAAAGAGAGAGCTGAGGGCTCCTGAATTATCAAGTGGAATTGAGACTTGGTACCAGAATTACTTAAAGTCTTTGGATTTCTCTGAGGGTTGGAGGATTGACCATTGAAGTTTCCAGGAGATGTGGAGCGAGGCAGAAAAAATCCGACCTCTTCTTTCTTCACTAAAATAAACCTGTAGCGTGGTAACATCAAGCACACAGTGCCTCTAGATCTGGCACGGTAGGATGCGGGTTGATAAGTCATAGATGAAACATCCATCCATTAAGCAGAAATAGTTTCTTGGGAATAGCAGGGATGGTTTAGGAATAGCTGACATGGCCTGAGGGCTGTTCAGCCCTTTCCAGATCGGTGACCCGATTTTTTTTTTTTTTTTTTTTTCCTTCTTCTTTGAGTCTGTGTTTGTTGCACTGAGCTATCAAATGCTTTCAGACAATACTAATTTTACAAACCTTCTCAAATACCTTGTTTTCTCTTCCCCTTTAGCCCCCGAAATACTGTTCTTTTGTGTTCTGTCATGTCATGCAATTTCTAAGTTCTTGCTAGCTTAATTGCACTTAATTCTTACACTATTCGTAAGGAGTCCTCAAGAAGAGACTTGATTAAATTGTGATTATTGCTCCATCTATGGCATTCCAGTTACAATAGAAACCAATGTTCATCCCAAAAGAAATACCAGCTCATAGTATGGAAAAAGGAAATTGCTTCCCTTCTCCAATTTGGCATGGTTTTTTCTTTGCTAACTTAGCCGCAGATATTTACATAAGTAATCTGAATGTTGCCCTTCAGTAGGGAGCAAATTATTCATGCACTTAACAGTACTTTTGTCCTTTTGAAGTTTGCAGTTCCAGTTCCATCAGGGTATGGACATCTACCATTTAAACTAACAATGAAACTCCATTTCACCCATACACACTGGGTTGTATGCTGAGCTTGTATTTTAGCTTTGTTTCTGTGCTGGCTGGTGGTGTGCGGGGGGAGGAAATTGGTGGTCAATATTTCCAGTTGAGGGTGCACAGATCGGTTTTATATTTCTGTCATTAAACACGAGCTGTATCACAAACCACTCCAATATTTTCTCTGGAGTTAACACGTTTTCCCTTGTAGGCATTCCTTTTTAGCAGTCTTGTTTGAGATATAGTTGATGGGAGGTTCAATAAATGACTGGCCTCGTGTGTGAAGACTTCCCCCTAAATATTTTATGAATTTAACTGGGTTTTATGTTAAATAATGTAAGTTGTATTGTAACTGAGTAGTGATTTTTTTTGGGGGGGATAATTAAGGTGGTCGTGTATCATCATTCTGCATGACCATACTTCTGTATGTAATTTTAATTCTGTTACAGGGAACCTGTTAAAATACCATGAGTAAATCATCTCACCTGTCTCAACAGATAAGACATCTAAAATTGATTTATGCAGATCTCCTGCTATCTTTTTCAGTTGTTACAACCACTAAATTCTGCTGAACACTCTACGGCTATTTTGAGGTTTTACTGTGTTACTGTTCTGTCTTTGATGGTTTTAAAGGACTGTCGATAAAACAAACATCTCGACATACAAAACTTAATGTTGGACACACATGCAGCTGGTTAGAAAACATTCATGCGATGCTAATTGTTTTCCATTCTGCCAAGAAGGGAAAAGGCTAGACATATGGAGGTCTAAAAATGATTTTTCTCTGCTACTGATTTTGTTCCAAAATCACTATGTAAGGAGTAAAGCCCTGAGTAAAGCAAATCCCCATGTTCCTTTAGGGCTTTACCTACTGTTACTACTGTATGTGTGTCTAGGTTATCACATAGCTTGTCTTCAGTTACTACTTCTATTTGCTAGATATTGTGATTTATTTATTTCATACAGCCAGTTTTACTAATCTGGTGTTGATTCTGGATTTCAGAAAACGTTACTGATTTGAGGTATATTCTGCTCTTTGGGAGAAGAGAAAGCAATGAGGCAAAGTGCTTTTATGTTGTCTGTGGTGGTTTCACGGCTGCTTTATACATGGAGAAAAAGAGGATTTTTAATGGTAGAAGTAAAGATTTGCTTGACGGTTATTCACTTTTCAATGAACTCAGGCTTGCCTGGAAGAACTGGGTGTTAGTGTGGTGGTGGTGGATATAGTCCCTGTTAGCTTGTAACTATGTGGAATATGACCATAACCCACAAGAACTTAAGTAAATGACAAGAACGTTGTGGAGCTGACAGGCTGTTCCTTGGAAATGGCAAGGAAATGCCACTTGTCTTATATCCACGATTAGCCTCGTGTGATGTGTGTTCCCATTTCATGCAGTATGGCAAGGATATTTCTATGTATATAAAGCAGGAGGAACATGTCCTCCCTCTTGCTATCGTGCCCTGATAAATGTAGCCTTAATCAATAAATGATGCTGTATTTGAAGGATAGGGATCAATGTAGCTTTTAGCGTACTATTTTAAAGTTGTGACATGCCGATATGAAATTGTATTAGATTATGGAAAAATAGATCCCAATTTATTGCTCACTATTCGGTACGACAAATCACTCGGTGAATAATGTCGTGTCTGTTGCAAATTAGTATTTAGACTTGCAAATTTTTGCTTATGTCACTTGTATTGCCACTTGGAGACCTGCAAGTTCCAGCAAGACTCTGCTTCACAAATAACATGGCGTGGAAAGTTTCTCCTATGCCAGATATTTTGATGCCTTATTTCTTTTTCACAACTCTTGAATATCAACATGCTATTTTTCAGTGAGGTATAAATAGAATTAATTTTACTTATTTGACTTTGGAAACATTTCATACCCTTAAAACAAAGCAAAAACCAAACTGTTAGAACTCCAGAACATGTTTTCTTTCCTACTGCCCATCAGTGTGTTTTCAGGAGGTGGAAAGCATCCTGGTTTTGCACCCTTACTTTCTGCTTTTGTTGCAGATTGTGCATGACTCATCTGGGCATGAGCGATAAATCATAGTTGCAGTCGGCTTGTTATGAGATTTTTGCACAAAAATGCATTCTAAAGAGAATAGTATGTTGAATATTGTAAAAGCAATGGCCTTAAAAATGGTTCCATAGTGTTCTCGAGCCATTCTCAATCTGCCAAGGAGAAATGGTATTTTTATTTAAAAATATATTCTGCAATAGTCCTGCTGGTGTCGTCATCATCATCATCTGCACAAATTTCAGCTGACAGTTTGAAATCAAATGGTACCCAAGAGACACTTACGTTTGTCCGTATGAGAGACGATAACACACGTTCACAGCTGGATTTCACAATGATTTCTGTCTCTTGGAGCATTATTTTCACCACCAGTAGCAAACCAGTGCTACAGAGACGCTCGCTCTGTTCTGCTCTTCTATCAAATGCAATCTTTCTAAAGCACTTTTTTCTTTTGGTAAGCCTGTGTTCCAGGCTGAAGTAAACCAAACTAAAACGAGTATATCCTTACTTATATATTTATGCAACATCTGCAGCTGCTTCACACTACATGTTTTTAGTCTAGCATGGAGGTGTGTAAGTGGCCTAAGAAACTTTTAGCAAAAGGTGCTTGATTCCAGTTTGGGAAAGGGCAAACTGGACAAACATGAGACTGTTCCAAATTCGTACAGAACTTTAACTACCTGTTTCATCATGCACATGGATGACACTGAACATATGAATGTATTGGTATTTGTATTTTATGTCTTGGATATTTGGTCTTATCTCCCTTTTGTAAGTCTTGGTTTGAGAGATCTGTCTTAGATCGTGAAGGATAGCTTCGTAGCCAGGTAGTCAGTAGAGCGTAAAGCCCGAAAGCATCTATGATCAGTAATATTAGGACTTGTAAATTTTCCACTGCGTCTTGAATACCCATTGCAAAATGATTATGGGATTATTGCAGCTTCTTATAATTTTGTTTTTAAGGAAAGATTCTAGCTTTCAAACATTTTTTTTTTTAAAATAGCATTCCCAAGTATACAAATCAGGGAACAAAACAGTATTTTTAAATCTCAGTATTTTAAAGCTAGATTATTCTTTTCATTAGTGGGGTAAGAGAGCATGTCAGAAGCTATAGTCTGTGCAGTGAGGGGTAATATTTCACCTACAGCCCAAGGAGGAGTTTTGCCTAAGTTTGGATCAGCTCCTGCTGGCTGCAGTACATTTGGTTTCCACTAAAAAAACCCTAGACTGGAATACATATAGTAGTAGCATATGTAATGTAGGCTGTTGTGGGGGAGAGCAAAGAGTAGAGCAGACTTTTGTGGGAATAATATTGCATAAGTTTCCTCAGCAAAATGTATGTGGGCACTCCAGAAGACCTCGAAAGACGATGGGATGTGCAAGTCATTGCTGATACCTGCTCTCACTAGCCCTCCTTCCTGAACCTGAATAAACTGAAAGAGGCAGCAATATGGGATGAGAGTCTTTTAGTGGGAAACTGTGCCTCTTGGTGGTGGGGTATTTGTTGGAAGAAGGGGGAGATTAGGAAAAACCAAGTAGAAAGAACAAAGTTCAGGTCACGCCTTTTTACTTAGCTACTCCCAGGTATCTCAGGTATACCTTGGGGAAAAAGAGGAGAAAATCACTGGGTTTGGCTTCTACCGAGTTTATTTTTATCACTAAATTGTTACTGAGGGGTTTTTCTCTTCCAGCTCTTTATAATTTTCTCTAGTAAAATATGTGAGTTTTTCTTTGGAAGCAGGATAATTGATTAGGAAGAGGCAGGAGGGAGATGGCTGCAGTCCCAGCACACAGTCATAGCTCATCATTACACTCCTAGCAAGAGTTCTGAAAGTCATTTTTGTTTTTCACAGGGGTTTAGCAAGTACCTTCTCCTAAACGAGTGCAAGACTACCAAATGAATTTTGTCGCTAATTACTACTTCCACCTATAAACACTAGTACATTCCTTTGAAAATTTACTCTTGGGTATTTCCATTAGTTTCCCTTAGTTTATCTCTCTAATATTTAACATTCAGAAGAAATCAGATGTGTTTTAGCTGAGCAATAAACTAAACTATCATCTTTTTATCCTCAAAATTATTATGGGCAGGAAGCAATTTAAAATACTTTCAACTACTGGAAAAGCACAACAGAGTTGTTAGAAATGCTCTGAGCAATTAAATGTAAAGTTCTGGGGAGGTGATTAAAAGAACAATTTGTCATTTGAAATGGATATGGCTAATGGGTATGTATTTAAATATTGCTTCCTAAAGCACTTTCTTACTTTTCTGCATACTTCCAGAGGACGAACAATTTGATCAGAGCCAGTACACTTTGAATGACACAGCTAGTCTGAAACAATTAGTTCAGAAAAGTGATAAAGAGAAACTAATCCGTCATCCCGCATAGCTTCAGGGGAAGCAAAATTGGGTTTTTATTTAATACTGGAACCCAAATGTGGAAAAGGATTTTGTTACACTCTCCCATTAGCATCTGGGCTTCCTTTGGAGCACCAAAGAACATTGAACCTGCCAGTTAAGGAGCACTTTTCTATTACAAGGTCATGTTGGGTTTGAAATGCAACACTAGCTGATGGTCAAATTGCTCGTGTGACAGGAGAGGAGTGGGGAGAGGCGGCAGCCAGGAGGTGGGGCTGTATTGCTGAGCTGCTTTTCCAGTGGATGTGCTGTTTGGAAATGTACTTCTTTGTGGTATTTTTTTGTGGTATTAATAAAGAAATGACACGGCCAGTCTTGAAGGACGAGCTTAGAAATGTTTGGTTTAATTACAATGGTGTGCTTTGCTTTTGACGCCGCTTCAAAAGTCTGAGGACAAACTCTACAAGTTGCCGAGTGTAGAGAAAGACAAACCTTTAGTGGGCTGTTCTACGTGACCGGCGCTTTGGCAGCCACGCGATGGTAACCAGCTAGTTTGTGTGATTACCTCTTGGCCAGCCTGTGGTTGTGGTATAGGTGAGGGGGCAGTAGAGAAAAATACAACTCATGCTGTATGTTCAAGGGATTGCATCTCTTCTTTTTTTGTTTATTTGTTTGCATCACGGTAGCTCAATTCAGAAAAATGAGTGGACTCTTACCTTATTCCATTTAAAAATGAAAATTAGGTGTTAGCCTGAAGTAGGAACCTTGCCATTTCAGCGAAAACATTTCAATATTCTCATTAAATGTGTAGATTGAAATTGCGAGATATTACATAGGTCTCTCCCGCTGCTCCCATTGTTTTGGGTTATTCCATACGCAGAAGTTGCATGCCTAATTACCTGCACAGCATGCTGAAAATTGGTCTTTTATATTTTGTCTACAAAATAATACAACTTTTATGCCAAAAAGATTAATGGTATACATTAGTTTCAAATCAGGGTGTTTCCATTATACTCTGGAATAAAATGAGTTTCTCAGGATATGTTCTTCACTTTTTGTGTCTGGACTGAGCTTCACATCATGCAATTTACATTTGCTATAAACAAAAATCTCTTCGGCCAAAAGAGGACAGTTACTCTAAAGAGTTCAGGGGGAAATTTCAGAAGCATTTATTAATCTCCAAACTTTTTTCCCCAAATTGGGAAAACATTACAACTATCTTAACCAGACACTCATTGTCTCGCCTTGATCCTGGTGGCCACAATTCAAGCCCTATTGTAGAGGTTTGTTTTGTACTTGTCATTATTTTTATATAGAAAACATCAACAAAAAATAGATAACCAACCTACAGTTTATAGATAGACTGTACTCTGCGGTGTGACTGCAGCTTTTCCTAACAGCCAAAGACTTTTGCATGATTAGTGGTATAACTACTTTCATGCAAACCATTCAGGATGCCTCTCAGAAATACACGGTCTGAGTTTTGGTTTTCCCACCTGAACACACCTTAGGACAGTTTTTCAGTTTCTGGGCATTTAATGTGCTCAAGAATATACCCTAAAAAGCTGAAATGATGTACAATTTATTTCCAGTAAAATTACAAAGAATTTTTTCATTGTCCAAACAATGTAATTTTGGACAGTGGCACCTAAAGACATTATAGTGTCCAATTTATGTGTGTGTTAGGGGATCCCATGTTGGAGTACATAAATGCCTTGTTTTACGCCTACAGTGCAAAAGTTTTTTTTATTTGTAAAACAACCTTTAACATTTGCCAAAAAAAATGAAGGATGTGATTTATTTTATGGTAGAGATAAAATATTGCCTTTTTTGGTTGGCTGATGTCCAGGCACCCAGAATAGCCGTGTTGGCTTGCCGAAAGAAGGACAGGCTACTCGTGGTGAACTAAGTGGAGTGAAGTAGCTAGAGTTTGCCCAAGTAAGAAAAGAAAAGTAGTTAATGAGGAGTTTGAAAGTATGTAAGATAAAATGTATTCTACCCCCTGGGGGCACTTACATCCACACGTACAGTGACCTAAACCCGTAGCAGTGAATACTCTAAGGATTAGGCTGCAGTGAACTGAGGGCTACTTACATCCAGGTTAAGAGCATCCTCTGGGAGTTTAATGCACTTTTTCCTCACACAGATTAATTTCCTACTTTTTTTAATAATTTGTTTGCACTTTCTTCAGGGTTCCTGTGCGGGCAGGCGTACGGAGCTGTCCCCAGCAGTGTTGACATGACATTTGGTGTGTGGCTGCCCCACAAAACCGTACCTGATGGCTTTGTGTCTGTGCCGTGAGAGCTTACTCCTTCCTGAGTGATGCTCATGCACGAAGTGGAAGGCTTTTCTCTGTTGCCTGACATTTCATCATAGTTTGAGCTGAAACTGGGCCAAATGATGAACTAATTGGGTTCTTCCTTAATTATGGAATCTGTCATTATCCTCTCAAAATCAGTGTTACTTTTCCATTACTTTTAACTCTGAGGTAGATGATTCAAAATAGCTGGTTGTTAAAAATTTCCATGTCTTTAATTGCAGTTTCTGTCGTTGCTGAATTTCGTCTGATTACTTTCTTGCAAACAGTTTTTTAAAAGCCATATACCATCCTGTGGGTTAGGCAGAGTGCCAGTTGAAGACAGAAAATACCAGCATATGTCAGCTTCCCTTTGTATCCCTATTACAGAATATTGTACAATCTGAATTGGAAAACTGTATCAAATAATATCCATTTGGATATCACTGAACAACATGAATCTACTGTTCTTGAAAAAATAAAACTTAAAACCTCTAACTATTGTTCAGTTAGCTTGATGCACTCGAAAATGAAGTATTTTCATTTCTTTGCAGGATTATTTATGGAAGTTTCCTCTTCACTAATTAAAAGCCAGTCAGTTTTGAACACAAGTTTAAATCTGTTTCAGAACAATATTGTTCACATCATTTACTTTTGGCTATTTTAGAAATCTCATTTGAGTGTGAATTGCGGGGCTAGTGGATACGTACGAAGCAGGTGTGTGGGAGTGATGGTCCAGAACAAAAGAAAGAAGAGAGGACCTTCAGCATTTGTGCATCTAGTAGATAAAATAAACTTTATCAATTGTTCTTCTCCTTTCGGTCATTAGTCTGTATGTCTCCCCACCCCCAAACTTTAGCTTTGGAAAAATCCTGCTTTCATTTATAGTTCTGGATTTCCACAACTGCTGTTGTCTCTTAAATTCTGTTTACAAGGAATAAAATTGCCCTGGTTCCATTCACTGGTCTCCCACTGCTGTGTTGCAGCCTCTCTTAGAGGAAACGTGTAACAGAGTTAAAAGCAACCTTTTCAAAAGCGTGTGAGCTTAAGGCTTAACTTTGAACCCAATTAAAAGTACTAGATGTGTAGGGCTCGTGCCCTTATGTTCTTCTAGTAACATTCGTTTTTTTTCTTGCATAGGAAGTGAAGATGTGGGGTTTTTTAAGGCTCATAGATGGCAGGAAAAGGCTGTGCTGATTTGTTGAATTTTTGTAAAAATTTAAGCTTAAAGATGACAGGCAATTTTATAAACAGATTTTAATTGAACACTTAGGTGCACGAAAGGCCTAGAACAGTATGAGCATGCTGTGTGTGTTGTGGCTTGCGGACTGCACAGTAAATAATAATCAAATAATGCAAAATAAAGAGATGCTGCCAACCCAGATGTAGTAAACAAATAAAAATTGAGTAATAACTGTAATTTTCAATACCTTATCCATGTATGGTCACCAAATCAAGGAAAAATGCATTGGAAAACAAAGGCTTAGATCTACAAGGAAGCCCAGGAGAGACATATTACTTCCATTTATAACAGAAAATCAACTGAAAACTTGTAATTGACAGAAAAGGAGTGAGTTTATGTCCCTTGAGGTGCCCTAGGATCAACAACAGGCAAATGGTGTAAACATAATAAATCACAGAACAAGTTGTTTAATGTGAATTTTTTTGGAAAATATGAATACAATTTTGTAAAGTGTAATAAATATAAAATGAGGTGTTGGCTGTGGGGCGATGGTAAAGAAACACCTTGCTCCTCTTTTAAGAGAGTCCATGAAAATATATGTTGAATGGGAAATTAGATTTCCACAAGTGCTTATTCGTAGGCTGTTGAAGGATCCAATTAAACTGGAATACACTTTGTGTAGCTTTCGTAATCATGATGACTGATTTCAATGAGTTTACTCTTGACTTAACCCAATATAATAGGAATGAAATCAAGCTACTTATTTTCCTGCTGTGTATCCAGATCTGATCCCCTTTGAATGTTTTGAATAATGTCTTTTTTTCTTCTTTTATTCTAAAAGAAAAAAAAACGGGGGGGAGGGGGGCAGAGAATAAAATTTTGAGGTAAAGAAAACAAGTAGCTCAATAAACACCAGAACCAATAAAGCCTGGCTTCCCACACTTTTGTGTCTTGTGGATGTCTGAGTTTGATGTAGAACTGAAAATGTAAATTATTTTTTTTTCTTACAGTTCGTGAATTGATCTCTAATTCGGTCTACAGCCTCTCTGTAGCTTTGTGATCTCTGTCTTCATCCAGCTGCTCTGTAGAAACAGAATTATGCTTTATTTTCTGGTCTTTCCCATTTAGCAAGACCATGTAATCTTTGCTTTCAAAGAGGTCTTGGTCACCTTCAGATTCTTCAGGTGTACTCTTTCTTTTTTTTTTCCTTTTTAAAAAATATTTTTTATTTTATTTGCAGTGTCTGATAGACGTGGAATAGTGCCAAAATAGTACCACAGCTAGAATGGTGCACAGATTCCACCTCCTTGCTATGCAATGCAGTGCTTACTCAACAAACCCTTTTGATTCAACAGCAAACCACCGACACCTACATCTTGGTGTTTGTATTGTAAGATGGGAGAACAGCTGTACAGAGTATTTTTGGTTGACTGTATGAATGTTCTTTGGCTTGTGTATGAGATTCCTGTGGCACATCTCAAAAGTCCTACTGAAGTAAGCTAGATCCATAGGGTTTTGCTTCCCACTGCACTACCTACCCTATCTTTTTCCTGGCAAATCCTTGTTGGCTTTCCTTATCATAAATTAATTACACCTCTCATGTTAATTAGGAGGGAACTTCTAGTGAAAGCCGTTGTTTGACCTGAGGAGACATGCTGCAAGTCCAGAAGGGTGGATGGCCGTTTTCAACAACAGATATTTCTAAATATGACTGAAGTTTAACTCTTGAGAAAAGTCCTGAGACTGTTAATTGTTCATACACGCTGCTTCTGCAAAATTATGTTAATGGAAGGAGTTTAAATACTGATAGAAGAAAATTAAATGCAATTATGATAAGCCATTTCCTTTGATGCTCTTTTTTTGCATTAGCCAGTCCATAAATATTTTAATAATTTCATGTTAAATTGTCCTGTTGGCTTAGTGCTTTGCTGCATGCATATTCATACTCAACTGTGAGGACTACGGAAAGGCCTACTCTCCATTTCATGACTGCATCCAAATTTATGCACTTTCAAATGAAACCTGTGCAAAAAGGGATGATCTCCCATTTTATAGGGGCAATGTAAACGCTACAAGGTATTTTAACGTGAAGGCAGGTCAATCAAGCTGTAATCGTCTCTAATTAGCACTTGCAGAAGCTGTAATCTTTTTATAAACTTTCAGCTGAGCAGCACTTGGGTGAAAAATTATTTTCTTGCCTGGAAAACCATTAAAAATTAATTTCCTTTGGTTCTGTAGGATATGAATGAGACAAGCACATGGTCTCGCACAGGAAGGAGCTTTTGCCAATTAAAATTGAGCACACAGAGCTCAGAGTGGTGTTCAGAAAAAAAATAAATTCTAACACAGTTTTTGCCAGATCTTAGTTTGTCTTTTGAAGTGTGTTTTTCCTTTCAAATGACTGTAATGAATGATAGTGAGGGCTGCTTTGCCGTATCATACAGAGGTTTTTTTTTTAAACTGGAATTTTTATGGATTTTTGGTTGAAAAAAATAGTTTTGCTGTGTTGTGTGGTGAGCCCTACTGAGAGTTTATGCTGCTTTTGACGTTCCTTTCACTTGCATACTCCCGTCCTGTTTTTATCTGCTAAGCATCTGGCTGAGTGTTTAAGTAGCTGCTGAATAATGTTTCCATTTTAGCAAAGTTAGGTCTCATTTTTTGCTGCCTGCTCCTACTTCTGTGCATATTAAGTCTTAAAAAAAAAAAAAAAAAAGTAGATAAAAACTCTTTGTGTAAAACACTTCAAATTCCTTTCGTCTTTTTCTTCTGCTGGAGGAGATGTGGCTCTGGTGAGAAAATTATTTGGTTTGCCTTTTTTTGGTTTTGCTAGTTTCTAGTACCTTTTAATTTTTTTTTTTTCTCAGTTGTTGGGTCTCTGGTCCTGTTTGTTGCATAGTACAGTATTGTGTAAAATACAAGACTGTAAAATACAGTAATAAACAGATCTTTGAAGAAAAACATGTGCAAAACCCTACCAAACATCTTTATTTCTTTTTTTATTACCAACCAGAGCTGTCATTTGCTTGGATCTTCAATGAATACCCATCCTTCGTACAAGAGGACAGACGGCGATTTGTTTCTCAAGAGACCGGTCACCTCTACATAGCCAAAGTGGAGCCGTCGGATGTGGGAAATTACACCTGCGTTGTGACCAGCACGGTCACCAACAGCCAAGTTCTTGGGTCGCCCACTCCTCTAGTGCTGCGCACGGATGGTACGGCTCCCCTTCTCTACCCTGAACACGTAACACGTCTAGTCGTCGGTGAACGTTTGTGTCTCTTACAGGGTAACCTTTCACGCGTTCCCGGAGTATTGATTGCTTTGTAAGAAGATAAACTGTTTTGTGTTGCGTTATTTCCTCCTCTCTTCTCTTCAGGCTCCCCTTCCTCTCCTAAGTCTGACAGCGATTTCACCGACAGGTCCCCGTGCTTCTCTTTATAAATGGGGTGCGAGAGAAATAAGCTCGATGTAATGCTAAAGAGAGAAAAAAGGCTTTAAAAAATACAAATGACCTTTTTTTCAATTGTCCCATGTAGGTGTGATGGGAGAATATGAACCCAAAATAGAAGTTCAGTTTCCTGAGACACTTCCTGCAGCGAAAGGCTCAACTGTGAAGCTAGAATGCTTTGCACTAGGAAAGTAAGTTTTCGACTTCGCCCGTACTGAAGGTTGAAGCCTGTTAGGGTTCATCTGCACAAGAGACCTGGAGTTCCGGCAGTCGTTTGGGTGGTGTTTTCCAAAGACCGTTTTGGGCGTCGCAGTTAATGCCTTGGAGTAAGAGGGCAAAGAGCGTTGGAGTAATTTTTTTATTTTGTTTAGAATTAAAACGTGTATGTTGGCGACAGAGGAATTTACATTTCATTTCGGCTTATCTTGAATAAGATCAGTGCAGTTTTGCATATATCCTTTGACCTAGCTCTGCTTTTTCTGTATAGAAGGAAGTGTTGTTGACATCTGGGAGAATTTTGTCTGAATTTTACTGTTAAATGTACTTGATGCTTTCATAATATTGTTCTTCCTTTATAGCTGAAATAAAGATTAAAATGCATGCCTCTTCTGAATGATATTTCACACACAATTGATATATTTCCTCTTTCACAAATGATCTGAGAATCCGTTTATGTTTCTGTAAATGTATTTACGTACCACTTTGTGGTTTATTTGCAGACAGCTTTGTCAGGTGTTCATAATTTTAAGCACCAGATTGATGCTTAATCACATGCTATTGCTTTGGTTCCCTGGCTAGGTGAGCGGAAGTTTTAAAATCGGAGAATGAGTGGCTGTGTTGTAGGATGGGAATTTCAAAAGGCTTGCCTTGATTCTCCTTCCATGGAAGACACGGGTAAATCTCGCCTGTCTTCAGGGGAGGCCAGTGCTGATTTACAGGACGTTTTACGGTCATTGGACATTCACACAGATACTCATGAAAAATTTGGTACCACAAATTATAGCGTATGAAACAGAACGGTACATGCCATAGTGTCTGACCATCTGTCCTATACGGTATGAATGCCACTTTTTACACAAGGTTCTAGTCACTTTGAGTTCTATTGTATATTAGTTTATGTTTCTAATTTTGACAGTCAAGTACTTGAACCAAAGCTGTTTAAAATCCCGTTATTTTCCTTTTAGCCCTGTGCCTCAGATTAACTGGAGGAGAACTGACGGCCTGCCATTTCCAAGTAAAATAAAGCTGAGGAAATCCAATGGCATGATTGAAATACCGAATTTCCAGCAGGAGGATGCAGGACTGTATGAATGTATTACTGAAAACTCAAGAGGAAAAAACATTGCAAGAGGCCGTCTCACTTACTATGGTAGGAAACTTCCTTTCTCCTTGCCCCTCACCCTTCTTTCCAGGTGAAATATAAACCGCTCTGGAGTGTTTTGGGGTTTATAGCTTCTGCAATACTATCAAGCCTTTGGGCTTAAAAATCCGTGGCATCTTAACTGCTGGCAGAGAATGAGAATTTGTGCACCAGGTTTCTGAATAACTCTTGGAATAAATGTCCAGGCTCAAAAGGGTTGCAGAGAGTAGCGTAGGAAGTGCTTGTGCTTATTTTTCTATGATGGAAAGACTTGTTTTGAAACACTTCTTATTGGTCCATTGGTGAAACCTTGGCTTTTCAGTCAATTGGATTTGTTTGGGGGATCATTTAGGCCTCACATTTACAGGAAATACAAATTGTATATTGCTTTAGGAAAAGATTAGTGATGTATATTGTCAATCCTTCGCTTTTAAAATGGCTAATTTTATTTTAAATGAGTAAATAAATGAGAGAATATAATCCAGCATAGGAAATGAAATAATATGAAATTTAATAGCTGGAAACAGACAGAGTCTCTTGTGCATTTAAGGCTATGGAGTGAAATGAATATCATCAAAGCACATTGGTGGTGTTTTAAAGCTAGAGTGATTTGCAGCAAAGTGGTAATTGACAATTTTTGTTAAAGCCAGATCTCAGCAAATATAATTTTCTTTAGGTAAATGGCAATTTAAAGAGTGTTTCAGACTGTGCTTTGGAATGCTGTTCCTCATGTAGGAATACTTGAGGAAAGATTATTTTTTTTTAAAGATGTATAAAAAAACGTAGGGTGTAGCTACTGTGCAACTTGGAGCAGATGTTCTTGCCATGTACTGCTTCTGTATGGGAAGCTGCTGTTTGCTACAACACGCAGAGTGCTGCAGTGTAGATTTTAGTCGATGAAGATGTTAATTTAAAGCACGACAGATTTTATAAGGAGGAAGGAGAAGAACCTTCTCCCCCGCCTCAACTTCCAAATTAATAGTTACACCGAATCAGTGCCCTGTCGTTGGAAATGTTCAAGGTTAGGTTGGACGGGGGACTTTGACCAACCTGAATTTTCCATATAGAGTTGTAGGTATGACTTTTTGAGACACTGTATGAATAACATGGGGCAAAAGACCTGAGATGCTTTATCTGCTGGTGTTATCTGTCATTCCAAACGTGGCACTACGCATTTGATTTTATAAAGTGACTTCTATTTGCTACTTGAAAGTTTCAAGCAAGTTGTGGTTCGTCTATTAGTTTGGCTCAGTATTCCTACTCTGGTTTTAAATCAGGGCAGTTGTAAGACACTTCAGTGTAAACTACGTATGAAATAGAGGAGATTTGTTCGTTAGTTCTTGTCATGTAATTACAACAGTAGACAATCTTGGAGTATCTGACCTGCTTTCCAGATTTTGCTTTGCTCATCAAGGGATACAGAGCTGAAACAAAGGATGTCACTAGTCAATAAAAGCAAGTGACTTGCAGCTTTGTGACAAGTAAAGCAGTGAACGTTTTCTTTACAAATCCAGCAAGGGATTTGAACCCTCAAATAGAGTTCATATTCCAGTGTAAACGCCTGCCCATGTTAGATTCACCCCTAATATGGATGTTCAGACTAAAGAGAATAATGAGACCTGTAATGGCGTTAATGGCAGTCCAGCTGTTTCATTTCATTTGTTCTGCTTAATGAAACCCATTCTGCAGAATTAAATAGATTTAAGTAATCTTTCCTATTTTGTTACTTGCTTTGTTGTTGCAGAAAGAATGCCAGCAAGTCCGTAGTCGGGATAGGATCATTTTAACACTTTTTGATAATTTGGAGGGTTTTAATTCTGTTTGTAGATTAATAACGTTTTGTAACTGAAGATAGCATCTTCTGATGGCTTGCCGCTGTGCCTGATATCAAAGCTCAGAAATCTGTCTGGTAAAGAAATCTAACCGTATGCCACTCAGTCTTTCAATAAAAGATCAATATTTAAGGAAGCTGTTCTAAAAGCAGATGAGGATTTGGGGGAAAGTAATGTAATGTATTGAAGATTTAGAGTAAAAAAATGTCCATCTGCCAGAAAGTACCAATGCTGGCAAAGATGATACAAATCGGTGTGGTAACAATAGTGGATGTTGGCTGCTGTTAAAACGCGTTACTGGTGGAAGGATAAGATGTGTCTGTTAAGCATATATAGAAAAATATAAACATTGCAAACGGACAAATGCCTTTTTATTTCAACATTTATTTTCCTCCCCTCAGCAGAACAAAGCATGTTTCTGGCTTGCCCAAAACAGAGTGTAAGAAGGATTTAGGTTAACAGTTTCCAAGTTGTCATAGTGAAATAATGTGAAAAATAAATCTTCAGGGAAAAAAATTAGGCAAAAATTTTCCATGTGACTGAAAAATTGGTTTTCCTTTCTTTGTAGATTTTAAAGGTTCTTTGTAAATGAAACAAAGCTAGTCCTAAACAAAAGCTTGAAACATTTCATTGCTCTGCTATGAAGTGAAACACTATTACTCTCCTGATTTTTTTTATGAGCTGAAACCGTAAAATTTGGAATCTGAAAATTGCATTTTTCAGTGCATAAATTGTTTGATTAAAAACAGAAAGTTGTTTTCTATGCTATCCTCTCTATGCTTCCAATAATGAGTTATGGTCTTGAAACCACAAAGCACTTGAACATGGGCTCAACTTTAATCATGTCCATAGTAATTTTCTCAAGAATGCTTATAAATATGTCTGGTTTAGAAATTCCGTGCACATCCATAACTCTCTTTATGAAAAATAAAAGGAGCCTGTTTAATTTATTGTGGGTTTTAAATACAACTCTCAACCCATAGTTGAAGTCCATAATTAAAATAGATACTCTAAAACAGATATTCTGGCTTCTTTCATAACATCACTAACAGACTATTTAACTTCCTTTTTTCTCTGGAAGGATTTTATCAAGAAAAGCCCAACATCAAATGTTCAGTTTATTGTCATTTGTACAATTCCAACATTTGTTTAATGCCAGTTTTCTCCTCAGGGGAGTTCAGAATGTGCTAAAAATAGGAGCAGATTATCTAACTTTGATGTAATATAAAACCTGAATATATAAATAATTTGCTTTCACTTTATTAGTATATTTTGTCATCGCTATTAGCCCTTTCCATAAAGAGATAATAGAAGAAGAAAGAATCTATGGAGACATTTTATGGCATGGAAAAATGAGAAGAGATGAAACGATTACATTTTTGTGTTTTAAGATGCAATTAAACGTGTAACATGGTAGAGATATGTAAAGCAATTAATTTAAAGTATAATTGAAGAAAATATATTCTTAATTAGCACATGCAATTTAATGGAACTCATGCTTGACAGTACCAAGGTAAAATGTTTAACAGGGAGAAGAAAATTCTGCTGCTGTTCTCCTTTTGCTCTGCAGTGGTGGACTGTGATAGCAGAGGCAACCCACCCCCAGTAATTCACGGACGCTACATAATTTTTTAGTATATCAAAAAATACTTATATATTTTGGTATTTGTTTTGGTAATAACGTGCCACCAAAGTTATACTGAAACTACATTATTCATTTATGTGGAAGAGCCTCACTGTTTAAAGCTTTTGTCTAATAGACTGACTCTGTATTGTCCACGGAGATGTCTTCAAAACATTAACTACAAAACTATAAATGACTAAATAACACCAAGGAGTTGCTGGGTTGGATCAGTCTAGAGTTTTAATTGTTGATGCTGTCTAATGGTTTAATTGCCTTGCTACAGAGACAAGTCGTTCATCTTCTTTACATACTAAAACTTGCCCCAATGACGTAGCAGTTACCTGTTGCTTGAGAGCATCTTTATTTTTGAGTGGGAGTCAAATAATGGACATCTTCTGGGATGTGTTAGATGCTTCTGTAGTTTTTTTATCAGAAAAAAGTTCTGCATGCTTAAAGGCAGTTTGAGTTTTGAGATAAAATAAGGTTCATCACTGCCATAGGCATCAGTATGGGTGTTACAGCGTGACTTTCAGATGTACTACCTAGAAAAGTGAAGGTTACATTTTCCGATTGGGTTTTTTCCCAGCATGCTTCATAGCTGCTTTCTCTTGAACTATGGAAAGTTCCTTTTGACTCTGATTTATTGCCCAACCGCTGAGCTATCCAAAGGTATTTTCAAAGCAGGTTTCCAGCCCAGCTTTCATACTGTAAATTTCAAAGTAAAAAACGTGTATAAGCAGAGCAGGCTGCATCTTATGTGCAAGCCCCAATTAGGGACTGCTCTGGAAGAGCTTCCCGTAGTCTTCTGCCTCCAAGCAGAGGCATGGCAGACCTCAGTACTCTGGGAGAGCGCAGTGCCTAGGCAAAAGTCATGGGCCTGAAGCTCTGCCTTTTCCTTCATGCTGTTCTTATGGCTTACAGAATTAAAAGGAGATTTTTATTGGAGTCCCCTACCTTGAAGGAAATCATGCATGAAAATACATCATGCATTGTGCATGATGCCCCACAAATTATTTATAGATTAGATCCCAGCAGAGCTTCTGAAAAGCATCAGCTTCTTCAGACGTTGCTTCCAAGAGCTTCGTTTCAGTCACTCATTGCAGTTGGACTTCATTCGCATCAGCCCCCAGAACAGTCATCACAAAGGATTTTTTAAAAGTCTACAAGAATGGTTCTTCCTTTCCTTATGGTCTGCAGGGTTGCCCTTGAGTGTAATGAAGCAACAGTTGTTTTCTTCAGAAAGACCTGCCTGGCCTAATTAGCCAGAAGAAAAGAGTGGTCGTAGCCACCAAGAAAAGGATGACCGAGTCTTCTCACTGGGGTAAATTTTATGAAGTTACACACTTATATCACTTCTTGCCTGTGGGACCATGAGTATTGCAAGGAATATTTTAGGCAAAAGCAACTGAAGCAAAATACATGCTAGTGCTTTTCCAAGTGACTGGCCATGAGGCTGATGGCTAACCTTCTTCAGAAAATCAGTTACCTACAAGTATTTCGTCCTAAGGGAACTTTATATGAATCTTTCATGAAGACTGCACAGCAAGCTCCTACGAATTCTTAATATTATCACACAATGTGTATTCCTGTCACAGTCTCAAACCCTGCACTACAAACTCCATTAAAATTAACTTTCCAACCTCTCGACGTACAGGACATCATCTTTATTTCATCTTAATGAAAATATGTTGCCCGCTTGCCTGTTCCTTGCTTAAGGAGGAAGGAGTGGTGTCTCCTCAGGAAGATCTAAGTTATATACCAGGCCAATGCAGTACCTCCATGAGAGAATGAGGCTTTGTAGCCAAGTCATTTGTCTTCCTTCAGGAGCACAGATGTGGCAGTGGTGGTGGAACCAGATGTTCTAAGCAGGTAACATCTGTCTAACTCTGACTAGACCTCAAGAGGAATAAAGCTGTGTATTTGGAATCATTTAGGTACAGTCAGGCAGAGCTCAATAATAAGGACAGTGCTTTGAGAGGGTATGTAGATCTACTGATACGTGACCTTCTGTCTGCACTTTTCTCGGCTGCTGCAATGTGGGCATCTTTACCTTGGCCAAGATTCGGAGTATGCAGTGGAATATTCCCAGCTGGAATTGCCTCTGTTCAGCTGCCTTTTCAATTTTGAACTGGTTAGTTGAATTGTTCTTTTTCAAAGAGTTTCTAGTACTTTTACAGCCTTCTTTTTAAAGACTTTGAGATGTGGCAGATTGAAAAGGCTGTTTTTCTTTCTGCTGAATTCCTTCGTCAGTATTTTGAAGAGAAAAAGAGCCTTCCTCAAGAAAACCACTAAAGTCTACATCAACACTCTCTTGCGAATGAACAAGAACCATAAATTTCTCTCAGTGTGGCTTAGGAAGCTCTGTTCTGTTCATTTCTCTTTTGAGTGGTTGTCTTGCTCCCACGCTTTCCAAAAAGACCAAGTTTATCATACCTATTGTGGAGACTTGGGAAACCCTCCTATGGAGACTGTCTGACATGAAAAGTCCTAAAATGAAGAGTCCTGCAATGAAGATTTATGGTGTAGACAATGTTTTTCTTATTTATGGAATTGAATCCGTGATCTTGAAATTGAAAATACGCTATATTTAACCTACTTTTGAGGGGAGATAGGCAGCAGATGTGAAATATTGCACATGTATGGAGCCATCAGTAATTCAAGTACTGTTGCTTGTGGCATAGACATTTAGGTTTGCGAGGTGC
The DNA here is from genome assembly GCF_034619465.1 of Leptosomus discolor. NCBI lineage: Eukaryota > Metazoa > Chordata > Aves > Leptosomiformes > Leptosomidae > Leptosomus > Leptosomus discolor. Next base: position 4,216,738 of record NC_141399.1, read on the forward strand.
AGGAAGCATGCCAACGTGGAGTCCTGAGCTTTCATCCCCTTGACACATGTGGGGCAAGTACGCCAAATGACAGTGTGAGATAAAGCAGTGGCTCTTTCTTGAACTCCAGTGTTGTAACCTTAACTTTCAAGGTTTAACCAAAATTACCATCGGTGAGATAGCCTGACACAACGATCAGGTCATCCTGTCTTTCAGAGCTGACCTGGATGAAAAGAGCGTAAAAAATGTATCATCCCCAAATCAGTGGAAGGCGTTAATCCTCACGGGGTATTAAGGGACATGCGAAACAAAAGAAGTAACAGAGGGTTCCACTGTCAGCAAGTATTGGTGGAATTCCAAAAACCTCCTAAGTTAATGTCTCAGTGAATACATTTTATTAAGTTCTTCTGTGAAAAGTTAATCCTAGGTATGTGTACATAAATCATAAATAGTATTAATCCTCGTTATCGTAAAAATTTGGTATTGTACATAATTATGTTGAGATCTTTTCACTGCATTGCAGGATGTGTGATAGAGAGAGAATTTGTATGCTAGAAAATAGTGAATCTTTTTTAATGAAATTAATACCAACCCTCATCCAAACATTGGTCTGCTGGTCTTGTGCCGATGGCAATGGAACAGGTTCAGCTCTCAGCTGTGCTGCAGACTTCCCTTGTGGCCACAGGCCAGTCATTAATTTCCCTGGTCTGAATTAATTGCTGGTGTAACTCCATTGTACTAGGAAGTTCAACTGGAATTAATCTGACCTTCTGTGCTTCCAAAACTCATCTATTAAATAATAATATTTTCCTCTATCACCAGGGATGTGGCGCTTTTTTTCTAGTTGTTTCGATATGAGAGCAATATGAGATTTTCCTAAATTACTGATTTAGGAAAATCTTTGAGGTAATTGAATTGACTCTGGAAAATTCTTTTGCCCTTAGCTTTATATTTGCAACCAAGTTTCATCCTACTTCTTACCTGCTTTCTCCATATGCAATATCTAGAATTTATGTTTTCTTGGAGAAATAGCATATCGTGAGATTATAAACTCACTCGTAACTTAAATAAATTTAAAGAAGATTCACACGAATTAGCTATAAAAATGTTGTGTTGTCGTGTGAAATAGCACTAAAGGAATAAGCTACTGCTGTCTCTCATGCAGTGTTAATACTGGCTAGCATTAGAAAACAATTTAAATGGTACTTAGAACTCAGGCTGACATACCATTACATTTTTTTTAGCACTTAAAGGATTCTCTTCAGTATTAATTTGATGATTTAGGTACATCAATTATTTAATTCCAGTATCACCACTGATTTTCTTGCCTCACATTTACCTCAATTTCAATGTTGTGTTGTTTTATCATTAATGATTTTAATATTGGTTTCATTAGTTCAGCTTTAGTGATCTGTGATCTCAATTTTCTTTTGGTTTACTGCTTGTAATAAAAATGTATAAAAGGAACAGTGAGTAATTTGTTTTGTTAGCTGACTTGAAGCAGAACTAGGAAGCTGTGTTGGTACAAACCAGTCTACGCAGAAAACTGATGAGTGCCGTGCAAGTTAGCCTTTGGATTTGCATATGGACCAGTAACTTGTTAGGGTCTTTGTTGTTGATGTGTATTTCATCTGCAGCAAAACCTCACTGGATCCAGACGATAAAAGATATTGAAGTTGCTGTAGAGGATACCTTATACTGGGATTGCAGAGCAAGTGGGAAGCCCAAACCATCATATAGGTGGCTGAAGAATGGAGACCAACTGTCAGTAGAGGTAATGTTCTGTTTTGAAAATACGATGCTGTGTAGCATTAGCAACTCGAAAAAGTCCATGTAATTAGTCAAGAGAAATATTTGGTACTGGGTTTTGTGTGTTTGTCAAGAGTATCCAGACGGAAACTTCAAAAGCTGCAATACCAGAAACACCAAGTCAAATTATGTTGTACAAAAATAACCCATCTGAAAGCAGATTCAAAAGCAATGAGAGAACCATAAGGAAAGACTGGAGAAGGAAGTTTAATTAAAGTTGTACAGTAAGAACCATAAATGAGGGATACCGAACTTAAATGATTTTGTAGTACTTGCTATTGGCATTTCATTAAAGGTAATAAGAAAACATATTCAAACTTCCTGACAAAAAAAGACATAAATCCTAAAAATTCGTAGGGCCAGCATTACTTGATGCAAAGAATGAAATATAAACAGCAGTGTGGCACAGGTATTTGCTTTAATACAATGGTTAAAGTAAGTTAATGGGAAGTCATACATTTGGTGACAGGGAAAAGAGGTATTTGGAAGGTGAGATACTTGGTCTGCCAGATCAGAAATGCAGAAAAGCAGCTGATACCCATATTAATTTTGAATCTCACAGCTTCATTGAAAAAACTGCTCAGTTCAGGTTATCAGGAATATAAACTATGGGTGCTAGCCCATCACAGGAAGGCATTTTGCCCTTGGCCAATATGTTGTGCTCAACATTGGCACTCTCAGTTGAAGAAGGAAGAGTGACTGCTCAAGTGAGTTCAGCGGATGGCCATGAAAAATTATTTAAGCACTGAGAAACATTTCTTAGCATTCAGAGTACTGCAGTTATACGCTCACTGAAAGGGGTGGTAGTGTTTTGTGGACAGGTTAAATGAGGGAGTACAAAATCTCATCTCAGTGATTTAAGAACATTGTTACCGTATCAGAGTCACTGAGCTGAACTTTTTAACCTCGGTAAGTACAAAAATTTCTTCTCTCATTCAGTCTTCCCATTTCTCCCCTTTAGAGTATTGGTGTCCAGCTGTTGGGCATAGTGTCAGGGCATAAAGGTGACTTACTCTGGAAACATTTAAGGACTGTAAACTATAGGACTAACTCGTTGAAAGCTGGTGCTGAGGAGACATCAGAAGAGAAGTTCTCTGGGTATAGTGATCAGTTGTCTTCAGCTCCTTGACTGCAATAGTCCTTCTTCATGCTGGGCCTCCTCCACAAAAATCTGCGGTTGTTCCACTTAGCTCCCCTTCTCCATAGCAAATCTTTTGCAAGGAAGAAGAGCAGCTTGGGATGCTAGAGGGAGGATCAAGATATGGAGACTCGGGCTTCTTCCTCTTTGGGATTGTTTTGGCCTTTGACTGGCTGAGCACCTTGCAAATAAACCAGGAGGGGTCCTGTCAAGGAAGGAGCTGACCTGAGCTGTCCTGGCTGCCCACAGATAGCCAGAGTCACCCTGCAGTGGGGCCAACTGTAAGTCCAGGCCCTTAGGAAAAGGCGGAGTACCATGTCCAGATCCAAAACAAAAATAAAAAAAATTCAGAAGATGTTTTTGAGCAAATAATTTGTTCTTTTGTCCATTTTTGTTTCTCTGGTTTTCCCCAAAGGAGAAGCTCCTCTGGTTTTGTCTTTGTCGCTGGTTCCTTTTCTCACCAGTTCCTGCCACTCTGTCCTCAAATGAGTCACTTCTTAACATAACTCAAATAGTTTACCAAGAATAAGCAAGGCGAGAAGATCCCTGTATTTCAGTAGCTTTGTCAGCTCTAAGGCACTTAAATTTGTGTCTTCTGTTTAATGACTGTTGGAAATTTTTCTGCATAGTATTACAGAGAGCTCATTAGCAAATGGCATGTGTGAAATCTCTAAATAGTATGAAATGCCAGTGCCATCTGTATAGTTTGGATTCTCTGGTCTGTCATGAGGAGCCTAGTATGATTATGTCCATATATCTGGGGAAATAAGAGGGTATTTGAAATTGCAAAGCCTCCGTGAAATGGAGCAAGTTTGAAGAATCGGTTTCATACACTGTGTTGCCAAGTCTCTGCATTTAATCACTGTTGCCATACCATGACGCGGTCGTGTCACTTACTTTAGAACTGTTCTCATGATTATGCTGTTATATTTACCCCATTTATTGTATTCATGCTGTCCTATTTCGTTTTCTTACTTATTTTAAATTTTTCACAGGAAATATATCATCAATAAAGATATTTTTCTTAATATTCAGGGAAGGATCCAAATTGAAAATGGTGCACTTACGATATCAAATCTAAATCTGACAGATTCTGGCAGATACCAGTGCGTAGCTGAAAATAAACATGGTGTCATCTACTCGAGTGCAGAGCTCAGGGTTGTAGGTAAGATTTTCCTTTTTCACGAGCACACAAACCTCATTCTCCCTCTCCACACCCCCTCCACCTGCCTCCTTTTCCACCTCGTCATGATCTCAAATTTAACTCACTCAGATGCTGTCACCAAAATAAACATTTTTGTCAACCTAATATCTTTATCTGCAGTGCCGAGGAGTTGACTCATCTGCTTCCAGAGGATTTGCAGTCCAGTCTTTCATTGCTTTAAAACAGGACACAGCTAAATTATTCATTAGGGGAAGAGCAGAGACGGGGCCTTGGACACAGGCCTGAAGATTAAAACCGCTCCCGTGGTCAGGAGGCAGCGCTGGCTCCGCACATCAGTCAGCTGCACTCACCTTCCGCACCGCGGCTCCAGTGCTCCCGCGGGAGCCGTGTCCTTTAAAAGCACTCGGCTGCTCTTGTGTGCAGCCTTCCTTGATTGAGGGGACGAGGGACAGTCAGTCAGTCATTCAGACGGCCTCTGCTTGGGTCTAAAATCGTGACAACTGTTTGTTTGAGGGAAACTCTGGGCTTGCGACTGCCTTGTGCTCGTGTGATTTCTACCCCCGATGCGGACTGATTAAAAAACTAAGCCGGTGTGTTTCAGGGATATGAGTTATTTCCTTTCTGTTTGTAAGATTGCAGTCAGTCAGCAGACTGCTCCCTCGGCTGTGGTCTCCTAAAATACTGAATTTCCTTTCGAAGTTCATTGTTAGTATAGGTAGAAACCATGCTTTTCTTAACTGTTAGTTAACACAAATTGTACCCATTCAGAATGAGCTGCGCTGTAATTTTGTGTCATCTAACGTACCTGATCGGACACGCATTCTCAGGAACTAGAAGGGAACCAGTTCCTTGGCTTTTAACGAGACTGCTGGTGTGGACTGCCCTCCCTGGGCGTAGACAAGTCACGTACGCTCGCATTCAGCAAAGCGTAAAGTTAGGCATGTGCTTAAAGCTCGTTGGGTTCAGTGAGCTGCAGCTCAGATGAAGTCGGTGCGATCCTCTCTGCATGCTTCATTACGTGACGTACTCTGCACGGCTGAGCCCTGTACTTCTGTACCAGTATAAGGAGGGGAAATGCGTAATTGTCCAATAGAAGATCCATTGGAGCTAATTCATGTTTTTAATTACGTTTGGAATCTGAGAAGCGTCATGTAATGCTAAATAGTAGTATCATTAATATAAATAAAGGTGCTTTATTTCACTGTTACTATTCCTTCTGTTTTAGCTTCTGCTCCAGATTTCTCCAAGAATCCAATGAAGAAACTGATCCAGGTACAAATAGGCAGCACAGTTGATTTTGAATGCAAACCCAAAGCTTCCCCTAAGGCCAAATGCTCCTGGAAGAAGGGAGGTGAGCAGCTACACGAAAATGAAAGGTATCAAGTTACATTGGTTTATTTCTTTTAACCTTACAAAAAGCTGGTTTATGCCATAAACTTCTTCTGCAATAGTGTCATCTGTAGATCCAAATAGCTGTAAAGTCTGTCTGAAGTCTGTCTAGCTGGGAGCGTGGTTTGGTGTGGTTTTTGTTGCTCTATCTGAGCACTGAGAGTACGTGCATATTGCTTTCCTTAAGGTCAAGGGCCAGATTTTATTTTCAGTTTAATATAGATTTTGCCCTGACTGAGAGAAAACCGGGTACTGACAGAAATCTGGAAAGGCAAAGCCTGTAGAACAGTACTAAAAGCTTTCAACAAAATACCCTGAAAATGCTGGCAAGGAGGCCGATGAGGCGTGTTACAGCCATGGTGATAATGTGGCTGGGGGGAGGGGGGGGGAAGTTAGTGATTGGGAGGTCCAGAATAGCAGATGAAAACAGGAAAAGAAAATGAAAAAACACTTTCAGGTTCTTTTCAAGCAACCCTGAACTTTACCTACCAATAGTGACGTATGTCACCACGGCTTTAGTGTTTACTTGATAGTGAATGTGTTTTGGTGTCAGCAATTCTCAGTGGAGAGTCTGTGGTTCACCTCTGTAGCCCTAGCTATTGACTTCCAACAACATATAAACGTTTTTTCCAGCAATAACCACTAAAGCATTATTGAATTAGTCATAAACTAAAGTTGCACAAGTCTACTGATTAAATTGTGTAATCAAACTCTCTGGAAGTGTAGTCTCTGTGCTCTGGAACAGCCATTTGCTTTGCATCTCTCCAACATTGGGGATTACCGCCTTTTCAAGCTTTCTGATTTACTTTTCAATATTTGCAAAGGCTGAGAGTTTCAGGTAGTGAACTGGGACAGGAAAAAAACTTCTTGGATGAAAGGCGTAATTAAGATACTTATGTATCTGATTTAGCATGAAACTAGGCGGTTTGGTACTTAGCACATTCCAGCTGCAGCACTTCGGCAGTCGGTACAGGCTGTAAAAACTCCGAGAAGCAGAATAACTATTTGGGAGTTTAGTCTGCCCTGAGGTCAGCCTTTCTGCAGCTAATTGCTGGAGTACAAGTTACATACAGACTGTAGTCACAGCAACAGCCCCAGAAAGTTACAGGGTTTGCCTGGGAGCAGTGGGGACGGGATGACAGCAAGTGTTCCCCTTGCAACGCTCTGGTATCACCCGGTACTTAGCAGGATAATTTGGGGACAGTGGTACCACTGAAGCATCCAAAAGTCCAGGTGTGAGCCTGGGGATTGCTGTGGCAGTGTGTTGTGATTTCATGAATGCACCCCTGCTCCTCTGCGTCTTTGTGTTAGGTTTTACAAAGCTTAGCCTGTCGTCAGGAAGCTATTTCTGAACGGGGTGAAATTATTCTAGTCCTATTCCTGTAAAACACCGCGTCATGGTTTTGTTTTGAAATGTCTAAACACAGAAGATGGTACCAGGTAAGTCAGAACTTCTGGAGGCTGCAACTGAGGCCGTTACTTGCTCCATTGTAAGGCTAGGGCTCTCTCCTTGTACCCAGAAGGTTTGGACACTTGCTGTCGATCTTGATCTCTGTGGCTCTGGCTCTTCCTTCACAAGGACCACAATAGTTTTCATGTGTTTGGGTGCGAAGTTGTGTCAAATGTGGCAATTTGGCAGAAGATAAGGCGTCCGTTGTTATAGACCTTTGCACGGTACCACAGACTCAGTAGCTGGCTGCATGCAAGCAAAACCTCATGCAAAATAACACTGGTTGGTTTTAATTGCTACCTGCCATCAGCTTGTGATGACATAATATCATATTGATAAATAAGTCTGTAACACAGGGCCACAATGATCTGAAACGTAGGTGAGACTTGTTGCTTTTTGATGATTCTCCGTTGTTTTATCATCGGCTTTGTACAGCATGTGCATAAATGCATAACACCTGGTTTTCCTCCATTTAGGAGAATTCTTAGGTTTTGTCCACATACCATTTCCATAAAAAGCAGGCAGGAAGAATGGTATCCTTCCTGTTGCTGCTTGTCTCTCTTGTCAGAGCTGCCTGTCATCAGCCTTGAGCTAACCTGTGTTGGTGTGATTCATGATAGGCAAAGCTGCCAGGCATGCCTGGACCTTGCAGGGCTCCACACATGTCCGGAAGAAAGAGTTTCAGCCACGACTTGTTTCTTGCTTTGTGAGCTTTCTGGCTGGATGGGCATCCCATCTGGTCTTAATGGCTGCTTTGGATTGCCCTTCAAAAGCAGTAACCACCAGTTTCATCTGTGGTGATGTGGCTGAAGAAAGCAATGTTCGGTTTCTGAAAATGTGTTGAGCGCACACGATGCTGCTTGCTGAAATTTGTGAACGTAAAATTTAGTTCTGCAAAGTGCAGGTATTTCCAAAATACGGACTGAAGTGTCTCCTCCTATATTTTTGACAGCACACTGTAAATGGCTTGCAGAGGAAACATAGTAACAAGCCAATAATCTTGAATGAACCTAAATGAAGTACACTCGCCTTCAGAGAAACGCAGAAATGCGATTCTTTGCAGAAAGCACTGGAGTTCATTACTGTCTGCTATGAATAATGGCAATTCATGAATTTCTTGCATCCCTACAATTCTTGCAATTCAGGAGAGTGCTTCCAATTAACAGTGCATTTTTCAACCATTAACTGCGTTTCTAAGGGAGAATTCTGTAGAGGGGTCTGTGTGTCTTTTTTAAAGGCAGAAAAAGGGAGGAATGAGCTTCCAGAAAGGGTGATGCTGGCCACAGAGGTCTGACATGCTCTGTACCTAGGAGAGGCAGGAGAGGCAGAATGAGCTTAATTACATTTGGAGCTCAGCACTACGGTAGGGTTCAGGCTCACAGAGCGCACTGTAGGAGAGACAGACAGAGGTTGACTGACATTCCCCTCCCTCACAATTGCCATTTGCTTGTAAAGAGGAAGAGGGTGAGTCTTCAGAGTGCAGCAAGTTATTTTATCTCCATAAGTCAGTTCCTGCAAGGACACAGCCCTTGCACTGTGTCCCACGTGGATAAACACATGTATACTTTCCCAAATCTACTTGCTCTTCAGTAGTTAAAACCATATTCTTACTGATTTTGGTAGGCCTGCTTGTGGTGTAGTGGAGTTATTCAGTGTTGGTAGAGAACAGGGACAGTGTGATGTTTTGGTTTTCATAACCATGCACAAATGTTGGAGCGTGTCCTCTTCTGAGGGTGTGCCAGCACACTCTGGTATAGATACCGTGGTTAGGCCATGCTAGTTTGGGCTGTACCTAAACCAGAGGGGCTTTCTGGAAGGCTTAGAGCCAAACGTGGCTTAGCAGGAAGGTGGGACTGGTCCTTAATGTCAGCTGTAAAAGGCACATAAGATGCAGCAGCACTGATCGAATCGATATGTTGTAAGAAAATTCCCATTTGAATAATAAAAATGAAGCACAAATACACCATTACTTCAATGTAGTCATGGTATTTTGTTGTAAGAGAATTTGTATTTTGCTGGAGGTACTGACCATGTTACTTTAGTAAAGCCTGAAAGATTTTCATTTTTATGGCACTGCTGCTTGTATTCTTAATTTATTTTTAAATGGCGCTGCATTTTCAGTATGTAGAAGATTTGGATAATGACTCAGTAAATTTTAATGAAATGAGCTGAATATGATATGTCTTGTGGAGGGAAGAAGATATAATTCAAAATGGATTCGTGAGCTCTGGACTGAGAAATCGCTCAACGTTGAAGAGTTACATACAGTTGCTTCTTGTTAGTTTTGCAAATACGTGATTTTTTTTAAGGGGTTTTTTTTTAGAATATCTTGAATAAAAAGAGCTAGACAGTAAAGAGCAGTGGAATACAGAGTGAAGTGAAAGCATAGGCGTCACTGTAGATCATGCAGAAGGAAAGACAGAAAATGAGAATTAAATTAATTGGCTATTGAAGGAAGATATACTTCCCACCAGAATGCAGTTTTGGACCACTGAAATAATAATTTTGGGTCATGTAATGAGCCTAATAATCAAGAATTAGCAATAATTCTCTTGTCCTTAATGACTGCCAGATCAGGTACTGAGGGTACCCGATTACCTGGCACAGGTAATTTTTCACCCCGTGTTATACTGTGTACTACCACACTGGGAGCAGCTTGTACTTACTCAGGCTGTTCCTTACCAACTGTTCCATAAAGCTTTCAAAAAATTTCTCTAAAGTGTATTTTATCTGCAGCCATTAAGCCATAACTAGGTTTTGCTTATTCCAAATTAATCTGGAGCAGCTTTTACTGATAGCAGGCCGTGGCCCCCAGTGTCTGCATGCAGAGAGAGCAGAGGATGCAAACTGTAGTTGTCTTCGTTTACCTTCTTCTGTGTCGAGAAGCTGGCCTGAGACACCTCCATCGCCAGAGGGATGTGCTTTTATTTTCCTCTTATCCTCCAAAAAAGGAGGATGAGATGTTTAACTAAGGTTGGATACACTTGATACTAGTTTAACTTACCGAAAACAGAAGACATACCAAAATATGCTGCAACCTAGGTAACCTCTATAAACTTTTCTTTAATGTTTTTGTATGACTTTTAATTGAGATAGATAGATATTGATAGATAGATATAGATATATAGAGATATAGATATAGATATAGATATAGATATAGATATAGATATAGATATAGATATAGATAGACAGAACAAGGCAGTTCCTGCATGTTGGCTGTAGTGATCCTGTGCTTCTCGCTGAAATACCTGGCTGGAAGCAGATGAATACAAGGGATTTTGAGATCATGTGGAGCGGTATTTCACCTGTAAAGAAATCCACCTTTATTCCTAGATGTTCCTAGATTTACCAAGACTAGAAAAAGACCAGAAGATGCTGCAAACTTTTAACTTCACTAACAGACATTCCAGTGCAACTACCTTAAAAATCTCCGGTTTCAGCATCTTTAACTGTGGCGAAGTGATGTCAAATTAAGGGGGAAAGAATGAGGAAAAATAATTCCTGATAAAATGTTGCATGATTCTTAGAAGTATCAGTTACTGGTTTTGTCTTCCCTCCGGTTTGAATTAAGTTATTTTTATTTCATTTTGCATTGCAGTTTGAAATGCTGTGATGTGGAAAGTAATGCATTTACGTACCAGTACTTCAATAGGAGCTTTTTTTTTTTTGCTTTCTTGTTAATTAATCTGGTTTAATTTAGTTGGAATTTGACTGATATATAAAAAGGCAGTTTTGACCCAGTTTTCCCCTGTTCCTTTGTACTGCAGTGTTATAAACTGGAAAGCAGTAAATTTATGTTTGTTATCATATCAACAAGGATCTAAAATAGTTGGCTTTTCTGCTGAATAGTCTGACAAACAGAAAGGCAGTGATAACTTAGTTTCATTATGTCTGTTGCTTTAATAATAAAGCATTGTCACGGGAAGATGAACAAATTTGCATTCATTAACAGCTTCATTAATGACACCAAGTTTCGGGTGGCCTTGGATCCTGAGGCATTTTCTGGCCCTTAGTTGTGCGTGTGGTTGCACTGCACCGACAGGCACAGGATTTGGGTGAGTAAGGTAACACCGTCTAAACCCAGAGCTAATACTGTCCCAGTTGTCTAAACAAGTAGGTATGGGGACAGTGAACGCAGAATAACTTGAATATTCTTACACTACAGCTACTGCAGTTGACAGATCTCAGATGGGTGTTCTGGAGTACCCCTTGCCCTCCAGTCCCAGATGGCATTTGTTTCACTATCTGAAAATACGAAAATTCGGTGCAGTCTGTAGCAAAGGCAAAATAATTTATCAGTCTGAGAAGTACATGAGCTCATTTCACAGTTGGATTTCTCCGTGGTTGGTTATGACTAAGATAATTAATAAATTATCAGGTCATTTGTAAAACCTGACAGACTGGGCAGACCTGATGGAGACTGTAACCCCACTGAAGTCCCTCAGCTGTCTGCAAGACCTGTAATGCCAAATACACGCTCCAGTTCAGGTGGGACAGGAAGACTCGTGTAGTTTTACCAACATGGGCCTCTCAAGTCAGGAACACCAAAGTGCTGAAGTTGGTTAATCCCTCTCCCGATTCTGTTGCCCTCAGTCAAAGAGCACGGGCATGAGCTGACACATTTGGCTGTTGTCTGTTTGTTTAGTTGGGGTTTTCAATGCCGTCTCTTTGACTATTAGAAAAAAAAAAAAGAATCTTCTCAAAGATTAGTTTCCCAGAGTTTTGCTCCAGAGATGGTGATTTTGTCAATGGTGTTTTGATCTAGTGACCAAACAGGTCCTAAATCAGTCCCCAGCTGTGCAGACAGGTATGTGCCAAAGCATTATTCCTCCAGTTACCTCTGGTTTACAGACCTAAAAGTTTCTGCCATTTCCCAGTGCACCAGAAGTGTGCAGGTTGTTGAAAATGGAATTCACTGAAAATTGCTGGCCTTCAGCAAAATGTGCTGGAAAAACTCTTGTGGATAGAGGGAACACCAAAGTATGTGTTATTTTCCCATATTAGAGATCCAGATCGCTTCCTGGCAGCGGGCCAGCCACAGTGCATTTGTTTTATCACAGTGTGTGAACATCTAATAATTTTAAGTATACTAAAAGCTTCAGTTTGTCTAATGTTTCAGCAGGAAGGGGTAGAGCTATTTCTGGGTTTAATGTTTTCATAGGCTGCGCTGCATTTGCTGTTTTGTAATTGAAAAAGTAAAGCATTTCTCTTTTTAATTTACCAGTAAAGAATTTTATTTTGCAGTAATTTTTATCTAGAATTGATTTGTTTGTGTGGTGTTTTGTTGCTTTTTTTTTTTTTTTTTAATTCTGAAAAAAACCTTGATTCTTAATTATATGTTGCTTTTAATAAGCCTATTGCTTAATTATTTTAGGCAAGCTAGACTTACAGATAGCTCGAAGCACTCAAATATGATTAATTTTAATTAAACAATAGACATTTCTGGTTTAAACCCCAATCTTATTTTTTCCTTTGAGCTCAGGCTTTGTCAAGACTGCTGGGTTTTTATTTGATTTTGCATTTTTTTCTACTGGAAACTGCTTCAAAGTAGATGATGTGATACCAGCCTTTGCAAAATATCCTGATAGCTAGAAAGTCCAACAACTCGATTGCTTGCTTGCAACCATAATTGATCTATTTTAACACCTTTTATTGATGTTGTCATAACTACCTATAAAATGTATTAATCACACCTTTAACAGATTGAAAATACCTATAAACCCTATTGTAAGATTTCATTAATTATAAATGTTCCATCTAATATAACGTGCAGGCAGATTCTACCTAGGAATTTTCCAAAACATGTTAATAAGCCTCAGGGAGGTCAACTGTGCCAAGGCTGATGAAGCACACCCTCCCTACCAATATGCCTCAAATGCTGCCACGTTGGCTCAGGTACCTCAGAACACGTTGGAAGATTGAAAGATGGTTCCCTCCAGATGTAAACTGATGAAACTATCTATTTATAACTCTTTTCTCCCCCACATAAGATGCTTTTGTCTGTCATTCTAACAAGGTGACTTGTTATCACTTACAATTTGCATCTGTTAATTTCATTATTGCATCACCTTTGCTCAAAAGAAATGTGTTTCAGCTGCAGGGATGACTGTTGCAACACCTTTCTTTAGAAAATACAAAAATGCAATTCAGAATAATTAAGAAAAACAGCTAAAAGTGGTGCTTATTTCTAGAGTATGCTTCATTGTAAAGAGCTGTGTAGTATCAGTGCAGCTGTGGAAGGAATCCAGGCTCCCGCTTTCAGACATTTAAAATGCAGTCTCCGTGTGGCCTTGAGGAGTGGGTGAACTTGCTGTTAAGGGAAAGGAGCAGCGTAACCACAGAGCCGTGACAGACTCCCACCGCCGTGGGTTGGGGTTAGTGAACGTGGTTTTGGAGGATCAGAGAAGTTAACGGTGAAGGACGAGATCGCTCAACCCATCAAACTCCAGAATTGCATTCCGCTGCCCTTATTTACCAACTTAATTATTCTCTGAAATAATGGATTCAGGCGCATTGCTTAAAAAAAAAGGAACAAAAAACCCCATCGTAACACTGTATTATTTATAATATAAATCAATATAAATAATTGACGACAGCGCAGCTTACTTAAATTACCTTTTATGGGCCAACTTGTATTTCAGCAATGCAGTTAAACCTGAGGGGGTGCATTCAGCAGGTATGCCTCAGCCGTGCCTGCCCTCAGTCCTAGAAGGCTTCACAGACTTGCCCTGCAGCCGGGGCGGCCGTTTCAAGCGTGCGTTATCTATCGATAACCTTCATCAGCTGCCGCAGCTCAGGCGGGCGTTCACGCGGCGAGTCGCTCGCGCTGAGCTGCGGGGTACAGCGTGTGAGTGCCGTAAGAGTGAGGAACCTCTTTTGTTTCGAGTGAGCATCCTGCTTATCCCATGCTTGGGACAAGTTTTGAGAAGAAAGGCAGTGATCCCAATTCCCACCTAACACCGCTGACTTCTCCATCTACTTTTTGTAATACGTGTTTAGCGTTAGAGAACTAAATCTAAGTTGGGAACAAACGAAGATCCATTGATACTAATATGCCTCAAGTATGTTAAAAACAAAAAGAGCAGCAGGGGTGTGTATTTAATTTAATTTTGCACTGGCTAAAGAAGCAGGTTAATAACGAGGTGCATGCAAGTGAGAAAGCAAAATCCTCACGACTCTTCTGAGGAAAGGAAGATAGCAACATTTAGTTTCATGACACTCGCTGCCTTCTCCACTGATACTTACTCTGACAACTCTGTAAGACTCCCAAGTAATGGGGTTAGAGGTTCGCCTGGAGTGTTGTTGTTCGCTGTTCTGTGTAGCTAGGTGTGGGTGTTCGGGGCATCTCAAAATACCTTCTAGCTAGGATGCTTGGGGAGCCAACAGAATAGCCTGGCCGTGACTCATTTGGTGCCTTTGAAATGGATTGGTGGGATCTGAGAGAGAAGCTCTGAAGCTCTGTTGACTTAGGCGTATCAGAAAAATGTTTACTTTTGTGTTAATTATTCTGGACATTTTTATACACAGTTAGTTATGTAGCTGCTCCAGGTTATCTTGGGGAAGACTTGGCAGAAGGCCCTGCATCTGAGGACATGACAGGTGGGAGGACTAGAAGTAGGGAAAGAGGGAGTCAAATTAGCGTTACCTTTACATCCCTCCAGTGCTGCTGTCTAGGATGTCGTCTCTGCTGTTGGGATGCTGGTGCTCTTCTGTCTGCATCAGTCCTGCGGGTCTTCTTTTGTCCACATCTCTTACAAGCATCATTCTGGCTTGTCCCATGCTGTCTGTCCGTTGGGCAAGACTCACCGGTGGAGTTTGTGTGGGGTGGGGGGAATTTTCTTTCCTTCAAGTCCTTCTACAAAGCACAGCTGTGACACGTCTGCAGGTCACTCCTGCGCAGCGTAGGTGATAAACTGAGACAGAAGTCTGCAACAGTGTGAAGTCCCAGTTTGCCTTCAAAACAGGTACTGAGTTTATCCTTGCACAGGCTGGATCCTGCTCTAGAGAGCCAGTTGTGCAAATGGGCTGGTGATTCCAACGCAGTCGGTGTCAGGCTCGTATCTGTCAGTCCTGAACAGTGCAAAATGTGGATCGTTTATGAAAAATCCTGTTGCATCATCATCATAATGACATACGGCTATTTCAGAGTTGCCATGCAAGACTGCATGAGGTAAACAACATAATACAGTTGAAAACTATCCTAGTTTCAATCGGTGCAGCTGAAAAAAATTGGGTTAACGTGGGATTTCTCTCTCTGTCACACATGAACAGACAACTACACATGTGCACGCATTCATATCTTAAACATTGGTTCTACTGGTGTCCAAAATGTTGAGTAATACAGGGGTGGGTTCAAATGTGTTGTATATCGTCAGTGTACGGCCACAAAATTTTCAAACATCAGGTTGGTAATTGATGTAGTTTGCTGTATCTGAGGTAACAGCATGAGTATTAAAGCATTTGGTCTACAAACCAATGCTGTAACTTTCAAAATCTCTTCATAATTTTTTTAGAATCATGTTATTAAAGGATGGAGGGCTAAGAATAGCCAATGTGACCAAAGTTGATGCTGGAAGCTACACGTGCCTGGCAACAAACCAGTTCGGAACAGCCAGCGGCTCAACAAACTTAATAGTTACAGGTAGGCGAGCTGGATGGTGAGGTGATGTAAACTGAATTGCAAACTCTGCAACAGAAGCCTGCAACGATGGGAGGTCTGAGTTTGCTTACTGAAAAAATACTAAATGTATCGGAAACTGAAGAGTGTGAGCAGTGACATGTTCAACAGTATGGAAAGATAAAAGGATACTTGTTACAGATCTTGTATTAGTTGAGAGACAAGAGAATGAGGGATTTTCTGGTTTTGACAAAGTTATTTCTCAGATGCGAGGGAGTTCTGATCACTTTCCTCCTCTCGCTTACGTAAATAGTGCAATTATGCTTTCAAGTTTGGGGTTTTTTAAAATTTGCGGAGAAGAGAAAACATGGCAATCAAAAAATATTTGAGGTAATTTTATATTCCAGTCCAAAACCCGTTTAGCCTTAAGGAACTAGATGCTGTTTGCTTATGGAAAAAGATGTGCTAGAAACTCCAGCTGCAGGAGCATTCACGGACTCCACGGGCAGTAAAATATAAGTCATTCAAAAGTGAATTATATACGTGATTATTGTTAAAAGGGTTCTTGCCCCGTCCTCTAAGTCATCCATTACTAGCAGCTGTCTAAGAGACTGGATTAAAGGACCGGTAGTCTGTAAAGTTTATCTGAAGAATGTCTGTTCTCATGATGTCCTTTTTTTAAAGACCAGAATATCTGAAAGATTTTCCAAATTCAGAATTATCTAATATCCTACTGCATTGCATATCCTATATATGTCATAGATCCAAACAGAATTATTTTGTTCAGTGAATTAACAGCTTCGCATTTTCAGTCTGTGCTCCTAAATGATTCATGTCCCTTTATAAAAAATAACAGAATCATATCCAAAGGACTTCTAGAATTAATATTTTTTTTTTTACAGTATTTACAGTACTTGAAATTTTTCTCCATTAATGTGATTCTGGAATAACAAGCACCTGTTCTTAATGACACTATTTATGTTCTATGTGATATAAGGACTCATATATCTAATGCCTTCTACCTCATGTGGATTTCCTCTAGTTTCCATATTTTATTAGCTCCTTCTCTCACTCCACCTCTTAATCTTCCCAGTGGCTGCTGCCACAGCTTCCTGCTCCAAGACATGTTATTCCTGAGAACCGCACACATGCTCTTGACTGGTAATTTCGTTGCTGTGGGCTGCAGTGCATTTACCATTGCAAAGTCTATTGGCCTGTACACAGCAGGTTAAAATTTACCTTTTCAGAGTAGCTCCCCCTGGTAAACGTGCAAAGACACATTCTCCAACAAAGAGGGGTCGGGCAGCGACTTTCATGGTCCAGCTGCATAATTTGAAGTGACTGTCGTTAATCAGATTTGAAGAACACGGTAGAATATTAGTAGCAAGCAAAGCTCAGCAATAGAGGAATCCAATAACTGATACTTCTGCTGCCAACAGAGCCCACCAGGATTACTCTGGCGCCTTCCAACATGGACGTCGCTGTCGGAGAAAGCGTCGTCTTGCCTTGCCAGGTTCAGCATGATCCGATACTGGACATCAGCTTCACCTGGTATTTCAATGGAACGCTCACCGATTTCAAGAAGGACGCTTCTCATTTTGAGAAGGTTGGAGGGGTAAGTTGCCCAGGCAGGCTTGCTTACTTTCTTTTTTCAACATGGCAAAAATAGGATGTTTCTTCTCTTTTGGGCCTGTAGAATTTTCTTCGATGTTGGAGGGAAATCGTTCATGAAGCTACCTTGTTGCCCATAACCCGTAGTTCAGACACCCTGTATTTTAGACCTGAAGTATTGTAAGTTCCTGCCTCTTTCTGCATCTGGCCTCACCTGATTTTCCCCAAGCTCACACGAAACACAGCAATGACAGATTGAGGAACTTGACACAGACTTTGTGAGCTTCAGCCTAAAGCTGAACAAACTATCCCATCTTTTTTTTTTTATTTTTCCTGCGCTTCCATCCCCAGTGTATCCCTCAGCATTCTGCTTGAGCATCCTCGGGTGAGAAGCTCATTAAATATTTCCTGTGCAGGATGCAGAGATGCTGCTGGGGGAGGTGGGGGTGGGCGTGGTGACAGTACTGGTTTTTAGCATTTAGCCTTCTATTCCAAACATGGAAAGTAAAGCATTAAGACAGATGAAGGATGTATCAAGAGAATGAAATCAATTACAGCACAAGGTCTTATGACAGTGCAAGCCATGGCCAAGCGAGAACAAAACAAGCAGCTGAGCATCAGCATGAAACTGGCCGTTATAAGCCTTCATAAAGTTTCCTTTCACATATTCTTGCCAGATCCCCTGCTCTAGAGGAATAGCTGTGGGTTAGACACTAATGCCTGTGAAACCGTGAAATTTTAGCACCTAACTTCTCTGGTTTTGCCTGTAAAACCTCGAAAGATTTAGCATTTAATCAGTAGGCACCAAACACACATATTGTGCTGCAGTTTGCAATTGATTAAATATAAGTGCATGTGGCGATGATGAGATTTCCTTGTAGGAGCCATGAGATATTCATATATCACGTACATTTTCACAGAAATGTTTTGAGAATTACAAACTGACCATCTGTCATGCTGTAATGGGAGTGCTCCGATTTCATAGCCCGTTACCTTCAAGTACTGCTACATGGACTTTATTTATTTAGTAATATTTCCCCCCAGCCGTACTCTGGTTGTATATACAAATACTAATATTAGAAAGGAAAGGTTAAAAACACACCAAAACCTGAATCTGACAGTTGGCTCAATTAAAGCTTCATAAGCTGACTGGGAAATGCAATACTTTTTCTCACTAAAAATTCCAGCTTTTTCCTAAAACAAACACAGGCGTAATTCCAAATCAAAGCCTTGTTGAGGTGTTTGGGGGTATTTTTCCTCCGAGGAAAAAAGCATCAAAAAATCATTTTTCACAAAAAATTCTGTCAGTGCTGAAGAAAAATCCGGTGTATTGCCTAACTCAGACCTAGAATATTTTACTTGGAAATTTGTCATAAGGGACAGAATTAGGGGGCGTTATGGAATATTATAGGTACTTAGGGTTTGGTTTTTTTTTTTTTAAACAGTTATTTGTGTAAAGAGGGATTGGAGGATTTTGTTAACAGAAAACTTCGTAGGTTACCAAGAGATCCACAAAAATATTTTATGGACTTTGTATCACATTAAGGCCCGTGGAATAATTTCATCTAGAGTTACATGTGCGTCTTGGTAAGTAAATAAGCATAAAAGTGTTCTCAGCCTCCCAACAGCTGCAGTGTGTGCAATACCTGGGCAAAACATCCGTGCAAAAATAACGTCACCTTTCTTGGTCGTGAACATGCCGAAAGGAAAATAATTTTTCAATGGATAGATGTCTACGTAATGGTGTCTGAAGTCCCTGTCACGCATGGCTGAGGTCTCCGGCATGTAGTTGTCAGTGGGAACGTTATGGGACCACCACCTGGTCTTCCAGATGGATCGAAAAATACAGGATGTAACACTGTCTTACTGCTCGGGTTTTCTGTTTGCCAGGTGATTTTACACAAAGAGTATGGCAAACCCAGCAGATTCCAAAATTCTGAACAGATTGCCTCTCAACTGTTTGGGGTATCACCTCCCTGCAGAGCCCAGCAAGGGCTGGGGCTGTTCTGCAGTCAGGAGGAGCAAAAGCAATTTCAGCAGCTGTTCGTACTGCGTGGACGGCTCGCTCTTTGTATTCGGTGTGGCATGGGGAAGGGAAGGTGTCCTACTGTCACCTAGGCTTGTCCACACTGACAGAGATTTAATCTGGCTAGGCAGGAATGTGGATCCCACCGATGGTCTGGGGGGCAAGGGGGCCTTCTACACTGTAGCTTTTTGCTGCTGCAGGTTTCTGGGTTTTTTCCCCCAGTGCTTTGGGCTCCTTCCCCAAAATACCCACCGATAATTTAAACAAAGTGTTAATATTTTGGCGGGGTTTATTTCAAGTAAAATTATCCCATTGGACAGTCCCTTTTGTCGAGATGGTTCAAATTTAGTTTGCTGAAATAGGTTCGTGGAGAAGGTGATTTGCTCGTGAGTGCGCGTTGCTGCTGTTGGTCATTCCCTGGATATCCACACCCAGTCAAGTAGATGGGTTTTAGATCGCCTTCATCTCAACTTCCAACTGCAGGCTGAATTGTCCTGCAAACGCTTACATCTGTGCTTTCGCGGACCAGGCATCGGGTTTACACACGCACGGAAGGGAATCAGGGAGAATTGTTTTCGGCTTGTGTTGAATAAAGGGAGACGGCGTGATGCTGCAATAATGGGTGCGAGTGTGAAACAAAGAAAAATAATCAAATGGTTGGAAGGGTTGTTAGGGTTTTTTTCTAAGACTAAAATAAACTCCAGAGTCGTGTCTTCCCTTTGCTTCCAAGCGGCTGTGTGCCCAGGAATCAGCCATGTGACCAGCGTAGCTGAAAATACCCACAAAAACCAGGGTTCTGGCCTCAAATGAAATGCTGCTTCTCCAGAAAATGTAAAAAAAAAACCAAAAACAACAACCAAACAAACAAAAAAAAAACTTTTAAAAATTGGAATGTGACTGAGAGGGTTTTCACCTGGAAAATATGATGTGACCTGGGTTAAAGCAGTAATTCAGCTGACATGAAGAGGAGATTTTCTGAAGTGACACTGGCTGCCAAAGGTGTGGTATCAAGTTCTCTACTCAGTGATGTAGAAAAGAGATACCAGGCAGGAAGCCCTAACGTGATACGAAGCTACAGTTATCACTTGAGTTTTATGTACGTCTCCCTTGATTCGGGAGATCGACCACAAGTTACCACATGAGAGAGGCCAATGGGGAAAAAATGACCAAAGATTAAATATTCAGTGAAGAACAAATAGAACTTAGACTTGTAAAACGGGGAATTTAGCCCAAAATGTACAACCTTTAAATAAAAGTGTGCTCGCAGTCACCTGTAGAATGGCCCACATTCAGCTTTGTCGTTTACACATTTGAACTCCTTAAATATCTGTGATAACTAGACTTACAAATTCTGTCCAGAAGTCAAATTGGTTAATGGCCGTAGAAACCACGTTTTTCTCTTCCATAGCGCTTTGGTGAGACAAAGTGTTGGTCCCAGGGCACTGACTTTCTTCATGGTTCCTAACAGCAGTCGGGAGGTGCATTTCCCAAGAGCTACCCGTGTTGTCGCTTCCTTTCTCGTAAGAGAGGGATGCTACCTCATGTTCACTAGGAAAATGCTTAAAGACAATTACCACGGAGCAGCTGACGGGTAATAACGTGCCATCCCGCAGGCCGTCTGCCAAGGCAATTTTGGAGCAACTTTATCTTCAATATTTTTGGTTGATTTCTTTTCCATTTACAAATATAATCTTAATATTCAATTACAAGGTAGTACATTTACATTAATAAGAACTCTGTATTTCAACAGAGTGCGTCAGGAGATTTAATGATTAGAAACATCCAGCTGAAACACAGTGGAAAATATGTTTGTATGGTGAAGACAGAAGTGGATAGCGTCGCATCTGCAGCAGACCTTATCGTACGAGGTAAATTTCAGCTTCAGTTACCGTGACTCATATTTCCTGACTCTTCTGTTGTAGACCACAGAAAAAACTGATGTTGTAGATTACAAAACCAATTCATGACTTAAATTACGTGATGAATGACTGTGACTTGAATTATGTCATTCTGCCTTGCAGTTAGGGAGAATTTTACCTCGCTTGTTGGATGAAGCCTAATTTTTCCCAGAGAAATTAAGAGCTGGAGGATATAATAATGACTTCACATCTTTTCTCAGTGACAGTCCTTCAAGTCACTGGTGAGAGGGAACTTGGTACTGGCAGCTGTGACAAGTCGTGAGCTGCTGCCTCTGCAGACTGAACAGTTGGGGTTGGTGACTCCAGAATCCCATGACATGGACAACTGCTGCCAGAGCCTGGGAGAGGCTTTGACTTGGGACATGCTGGAGTTTAAAGCATATAATTCAGGCTTATTCCTTTTCCTTCAGAGCTGGAATGCTCGCTGTTAGGCCAGGACTGTAGCTTGCTTTGCAGATGATGCAGGTACATTTCTTGCAAGAGAAAAGCTTTGGTCTAGGAGAGCAAAGCATGTGATCAACGCTCAATATACTCTAAAATATGCCAGATGATAGATATTTTCTAATTGTTGAGGCACTGTTAGTTATTTCCGCCCCCTTTGCTGGTACAGATGAGACAAAACCCAGCATTTTCACCAGGATGCCCAGAATCAGGATTTTCCAGAAGGCAGCAGAAAGTTTGCCTGACTGAATTGCTGCTCGGGGTGCTGATCAGATGTTGTGCTGAAAAATTGCTGCAGTGCATCGTACAGTAAAACAGCTGTAGATAACAAATTGGCAGACTACAGAGATGTGTTAGCAGAATAAAAGAGGACATGGAGGACTAAAGTAAGAGACAGAGGGCTCATGCTGAACAGAGGTTCTTGAAGAAAGCCAAAGCCCTGTCATCGGCGCTGCAGCTCGGAGTATTTCAGAATTGGCTTATCAGAGTTGTTTAGTGAATGTAAAACAATAATTGCAAGTGTTCTTGTTCCAAGCGGAATTGTTTTCTTCCTCCCACAGCGCTGAAAAAATGGAGAATCCATACTGCTGTGTTAGTGATTTCCAGGGTACTGGCTTTACAAAACACTGTGTGTTTTTCAATCTGATGCTAGGCTCACCTGGGCCCCCTGAACATGTGAAAGTGGATGAGATAACTGATACCACGGCTCAGATCTCCTGGCAAGAAGGCACAGATAATCACAGCCCAGTAACCGCTTACGCCATACAAGCCAGGACACCTTTTTCAGTTGGCTGGCAGCGAGTTACAACAGGTAAAACACAATTCCTGTGACAGGCTGTGTCGCAGTGGTTGCGACCAGGGAGACCGTGTCCTTAGTTTCCTTTTTTTTTTTTTTTTTCTTTTTCATAGTTCCAGACGTGATCGATGGAAAAACCTTCACAACCACAGTAGTGGATTTAAATCCTTGGGTTGAATATGAATTCCGTGTAGTTGCCAGTAACAAAATAGGAGGTGGAGAACCTAGTTTACCCTCAGAAAAAGTAAGAACTGAAGAGGCAGGTTAGTGGGTTCTTCTATTTGTTTTTAATTCAAGAATCTTGAATGTTAACAAAAAAAGGAGCGTTCGTATCTATGGCTCTTCGCACACAAGCTTGGAAGTGACATTGGATACAAAAGCCTGTAACTAGTTTCTTTATGATTTTTCCATTTAGCTGTGGGACAGTTTGTGTTGCATTACTGAACATCACAGAAGCATAACATCTAAATACATTTAAACTGTATTTAGTATGCCAAAGTCGGTCAGTTCAGGCAGTGCTGCAGAGTCTGAAGGTATTAATGGAGGGAAAGAGGGTTGTTTTTTTTTTCATTCCTAGTGTTTGATCAGTGTACACCCTCCACGTAACAAGCACGTGGCTCAGAAGACCACATCAGTTAAAACCCCAGGAGTTCCCTTGGAGTAAGGCCGTTGCCCAATAAAGCCGCATAAGTTAACCCTAATTAAAAAAAAAAGGACACGTACCTCCAATGTGCAGAAGTTCATGAGCACACATGGCTCAAACTGCGAGCTAGTGGGGTTCTTCAGGCGCTCCAAAAACCATCAGCCTGCCCCAGTGATGGAAAGCAGCAAGGTGGCTGCAGGACAGGGCTGGAGCTTTCCAGGACTGCCCACCCTGCCTCAAAACCATTGACCTTCCCTTGCAAAAAGCAAGATGGGTACGACCGGGTTAGCTTCAGAGCGTGAGGTTAACGTTGTGTGATGTCGTCTCTTGTATCTACACTCTGTAGACAGCTGTACGTTTCCTTTTCACAGTTCCCGAAATTCCCCCCTCTGAAGTCAGTGGGGGAGGAGGCAGCAGGTCTGAACTGGTCATAACATGGGATGTAAGTTTTCTGGCAAGCAATTTTCTTCAGAGAATGGTTGTTTTCATTCAAACTCTTCTTAAAAGCTGAATTTCCCTGGCTGCAGCAGCTTCTCGTCTAGGATGTATGTGTGCTCGGTAACGTTCTGTAACGTGAGCTCTGCACGTTTGCCTTCCCTCTTGCGCTCTCCCGTGTCACTGTGCTAGCTGCAATCCGTCGGACGTTGAGAGGTCGCTTCTGCTCTCAAACAAATGTTAACGCTAAAAAGGGGGCAGGAGGGCGGGGGAGGAGGAAGGGGGGTATTGCTCAAAGGTTGAGCCAAAGAATTAGGCTTTTCGGTGCAAATTAGCAGCTCTTGCTTTCCTACCATTAACTCTGGATTCGTGTGCCAGCCAAGACAAACAATCAGATACTACTTTATATCGTGTGTCCCCTTTTTAATGAGTGAAAAAAACCGTTAACATTCTGTTACCAACATTGACTGCCGTCTGTGTGGTTATCTAATTGTAATCACATCAGAGGAAGGTATAAGCCACTGTACAAAGGTAGTACTGGATTCTCTAACAGTTGACTAAGCAGTTACTCATTTTTCATGAGCTATGGATTGTGAAATTGAAAAAAAAAAAATTGTATTTACTGAAAAGCGTCTTAAAACAGTATACTTTTAGTGGAAAACAAGGAAGGTACCTGAAAGTTGTTCTCTTCTTGAAGTGCAAACCTTAAAAATAGGTTCAAAGGAACACGTTTTGCTCTGCTGTACCAGAGTTAATTTGCTGATGGAATGGTGCCAAATGCGGTACCAGAACCTGGTTACAATCACGGACGTTCCTCTGTCGGTACTTTCTTCCTGCAAAACGCGTCCAGTGCCGTATGTGGCATCACAGACTCCTGTCCTCTGTTGCTTTTCTCACAGCCCATCCCTGAAGAACTACAAAACGGGGAAGGATTTGGCTATGTTGTTGCTTTCCGCCCCTTTGGCACCACAACGTGGATACAGACTGTGGTCACCTCTCCTGACACGCCACGATACGTCTTTAGGAATGAAAGCATCTTGCCCTTCTCACCCTACGAAGTCAAAGTCGGCGTCTATAACAATAAAGGAGAAGGGCCGTTTAGTTCAGTCACCACGGTTTTTTCAGCCGAAGAAGGTACGTGACTGAGTTGCCTCCAGATGTTTAACGTGAGGCGTTTCATCAGAGGCTATAGCAACAGCGAACAGAAATGAGCTTGCTTTGAATACGGGCCTGGTTTTATTTCCACGGTCACCAGCGCTGCTGATCCTCTCTCATTTATTGATTTCCGAATACAGAGCCCAGCGTAGCCCCCTCCGGTGTCTCTGCCACGAGTCTGTCGTCCTCGGTCATCGAGGTCTCCTGGACGGCCATCCCCTGGAAGATGAGCAGCGGAAGGTTACTGGGCTATGAGGTAAGCTCAGTTAAAATACTCCCACTGTAAAGGGCCATGAGCCAGAAGGGTCACGCAGGCTGCAGGACAGCAGCACAAATTTACACGTATCTTGCTTTCTACCTGCCCCACCTCCACCCAGAAGAAGGGTATTTTCTTCTAAGTGTCTTTTGAAAACAAAGAACACAGAATGAAATGGTGTTTTGCTTCCTGTGCTGACAGTCATGTGTCTGTCTAATGGTATTTGCAGACTGAGATTTTTTTTTTCAGAATTACATTTACTTCCAAAGAAACTATTCTGTAAGGTACGGTTTTCTCAGTTTTCTGAGTTTAATTTGTTTACGTATTAGATGAAGTAATAGTTTTCCTCTTGTCATTTTTTAATTCAAGCAAAATCTTCATATTTCACTTTCCTTTTTCCTACCGTCACTACAAAGAGCAGCAAGCGTGAATAGCAGATGGGTAAGAGATATTTTTTTTGCACAGTAAACATATTTTTGAAACTTGAATGTATTTCTGCCTTCTTCAGCTGAGAAAAAACCACACTTAAAGGAGTCAGATGCAATGCTGTGGGTGAACGGTCCATCCCGTGCAAGATTGTAAGTGGGTTTGTTTTATATTTACTAGGTTAGGTACTGGAATAATGGTGGAAAAGAAGAATCTTCAAACAGAGTAAAAGCTGCAGGGAACGAGACATCCGTAAGAATAACAGGTTTGAAGAGCAACTTGGCGTACTACACAGCTGTCCGCGCGTACAACAGCGCTGGAGCGGGTCCCTTTAGTGCCACAGTAAATGCTACCACAAAAAAGACACGTAAGTATCTTGAATTTAAAGTGGGGAGAGGCAGAACGGTGTGCTAGCGGGGAAATGAGAGAGAGGCGCGTTACTGGGAATGGCAGTGTGTGTAAGTGACCTAAATTTCCATCCAGACTGGAGGAGTTACACAATTAAATCGAGCACAGACCTTCCATTTTCTACCCTCTGCTGCTTCAGCAGGATGAGTAAGTAAAGCTCGACTATGCCAGTGGAGCTGAAGTAAGATAAATAATTTCTGCATAGAACCTTTATTATTCTTCTAGTGACTGGAAGAATTTTAAAAGAAAAATTTCTGTTGTTTGTAAAGAAAAAAAAACACACAGAGACTTGTTGAATTTTTCAGGGTTTTATAACATATTTATAAGTTCTCGAGGGCATGGCTTTTGAAATGCAATGATCCTCATACAATTCATGCAAAACAGTCCTTCGTGTCCATTGTTTCCCCTTGAATAATGGCACAAGAGGCCACTTTCCTATTAAAAAGGAGAAATTAAGCTGGAGAACAGGTTGTCAAAGGCTGCACTAATTTTTCTACAAACGGAAATATTTTTAGTGTACTCTTGCATTGTAATAGAGCTCGGGGTCATCAATCTTGAACTATTTCTGTCAGGCTTGCAAGAATGTCCAATTAAATCTGTCTGAAAGGTCAAATTCCCTGGAATAGTCATTAACATCCTTCTACCAGAAGTAGTCACATCATCAATATTACGAAATAAGCTAGTTTATCAGAAATTATTATATGCAAAAACGAGTGTCAGTCTGTCACTGAGGACTAAACCAACCCAGATTAACTTGTATTTGCTAGAGTTTAAATACATTCTGTGCATAGTGGCCGTGAAGGGGCTGATCTGAAGTAACTAACTGCCTGCAGCCCGTACCTGATGGGTCACGAATAGTTTTCTGTAATTAACGATCTTTGTGGCTGCTGGCTCCTCACTTTGTGCCAGCCTGGTCAGCTCAGTGATTTTTCAGTCCTCTTTTAGCGACCTTTGGGATGTGTGAACGAGAACTGGAGAAGCACTCGGTCATCCCGCTGGTTTGAACGGGATCTGGGTCAGGCCCTTCGTCAAGATGGCTGCTGTTTGGAGTAACGAAAAAGAAACACCTAGTTGCACGATGTCCAGGTATCCTGAGGGTGAACAAAGAGAGCAAAACCACCGCAGTACAGTGTCACGTCAGTCTGGAGGCTTTTGCTGACTGCTGGTTGAGTTGACTAAGGCAAAGAATCCTCTGTACTGCTGCAGCAGAGACCGAGTTCCCATTCAAATGTGTGATTTTTTTAATCAATCCCAATTTCTACCTTAACCTGATGTGGTTTTCACGGTGAAGGATTTCTCTGCACACTGCACTTGCGTTCACCCACATGACCTGCAAGATATTTCTTAGTAACTTTTAGCCCCATCAAGAAACACAAATGTCCTGTCCATCAGAAGTCAGAGCTATACTAGTGTACATGCCCAGACTTAAGCAGCAG
The DNA here is from genome assembly GCF_034619465.1 of Leptosomus discolor. NCBI lineage: Eukaryota > Metazoa > Chordata > Aves > Leptosomiformes > Leptosomidae > Leptosomus > Leptosomus discolor. Next base: position 4,243,837 of record NC_141399.1, read on the forward strand.
AGAAGGCCCTGTAGCTGTTTGCTGGCCACGTGCTGAAGGGACACGGCGGTGTGGGACCTGACCCCTTACCAGTTGAGCTCTGCAGTTCTGAACACTGATGGTTACTGGAGAGTTTGGTGTCTGAAGTGAACTGGGGCCTTGCGAATCACTTCCAGAAGTCAAGCAGGCCATAAAGGCTCATGGGTTTTTTTATGTGTAATTACTCTTCATTTTTTCAGATGTCATATTAATAGTTTGTTGTGGATTTAAAAGAATGACTCGTTTCTTTTGAAATTCAGCTTTAACATCTCAGCGTAAAACTGTTTATATATGCTGTAATACTTAATCCTCAGGAGTAAAACAATCCCCTCTTACATTTACAAAACGTGGCGATTGGTGCATCAGGTTAAATACTATTTAGTATATAGAACAAGGGGCACACTGCAAAAAAACCACCTGTGAGTGCTTGTTTGATTTTAGAATAATTCTTTTAAGCCTCGCTCTTTGAGCTTTTGTGTCTGCTTTGTGTTCAGAAGTGTAATTGGGTGGGGTTTGATCTGACTGCCGATGGAAAGGCGGTAGGGAGCTTCCCGTGTCAAAGAGTTTAAAAATAAAAGAGGGTGAAAAAAAAAAAACAAAAACAACCCAAAACAACCACCCTGTGAGCAGAGGCACAGGAGTGTTTAACGCCACTGTCAGCGTTTAATACGGGAGCCCTCAGCATCAAAGCGAGCGTGGTCCACCTAAGCAGCAGTTGCCTCCACTAGGTGACAGCAACAGTAAATTGTTTTCCGTAACACATTTAGAAAAGATTTTAATCATCGATTGTGTCACTGCATGACCCATTTTCTGGGAAACCAACTTGAGGCATCTTAAGAGGTTTGTACTTACCTTCGCCTTCCCTGAAAGCTTGGCAGTTGCAAGGCATATTAAAGCGTGCAGCCACAAGCCTGCTGCTCCTTTTGAAAATAACAGCCTCGGATTGTTAAGGAACACGAAAAAACCCAAACCCACCCAATAGATTTCCTTGGCCAAAGCCCACTGTCGTTCTGCAGATACAGAAATGGCACAGACTGCACTTCAAAATCACACCTCGAGTTAAAGGAGGAACAAAACATTCCTGTCAGCTATTTTTTTACATTACAAACATGTTCAAGTAAATCAGCACAGCGTGTAGATTTGAATATTCACTAGGACTGAATCTGTCTAACAAATAATCTGTTGCGAAGTATTTGCTTATTCTTGGCAGTATGCTAGAACTAGAGATTGTCTGTTACCATCACTGGTTTCACTAGAGTTTGTTTCCATTGGTCACCCATGTCCCAAGACATACGCTTTTTTTTGGACTGGATTTAATGAAGGGCCATCAGCAGATAATACAACTTGAGAAAGAACAGCTCTGTGCCATTCTGGTTTCCCTTCCTTCTGTTCTTCCAATCTAGCCTGTGAACCGTACAGTGTAGGAACGACGAGGCTGCCTTTGAGTTGCGTTTGCATCTGACGTGTAATGCCAGTCAGTTACCTCAACTGTTAGGTCCTACTGTACAATAAGTCACTAATGCCAATTAAATTTTGCTTTTATGTATATTATGTATATTTTTTATGTATTTGAAGCACCCAGTCAACCACCAGGAAACGTAGTGTGGAATGTCACCGACTCCAGAGTAATCCTCAGCTGGGAGGAAGTAAGAGCTATGGAGAACGAGTCCGAGGTGACTGGGTATAAGGTAAGTCAAAACAGACCAGGAAAAGACCCGAGCGCGATCCACAGCTGGGTTTTTCTTGTCGGTTTGCGAGGCAGGAAGCGCAGAGGGTGCACAACACCACATCTAAACCACTTCAGTAGTGTCTCCTTTTTAGAGATTTTTAAATCCTGTCCTAACAGCGTCTCACAAACCGTGGTCCTTTCGCCGTCAGTGGTGCACTGAATGCCTTCTCCTCCTCAGGCAAACAACGGCAGGAGCTGCAGGCATTGCTGCGGCTCTTGGGATCCCACCTCTCCACGTGTGGGATCCGCTTGGACAGTAGAACGTGTAACACTCAGCACATGTATAACACACGTTATATATTATAAAACCTCTAACACTTACCCAAACTCATGCCATATAATCCAGGATTTAGCTGAAGGGTGTAGTTCCCATTGCTGGTGTTTTAGTACCACATGTATCAAACTGATATTCTTAAACCTTTTTCTTCTCACCTGCTTTGGGACGTGCTCATTGTCTTGATTGATTGACAATTGCTACCTCTACTCTAAATCTGATCAGCGTGCACAAGTACAAGTAGTTAACTATGCCGGAGATGTTCCTGATGAGCTGGGGACAGCTGGATCCCGCATCCTGCAGAAGAGATCTGTGCTGAAGGTCTGACTAGGCCGTGTCCTCAGGTGTCCTGGCAAGGAATACACGTTTACAGCCCAGATAAGCCACCTACCTTCAGAGGTGGTACCTGAAATCCTACCGTGTAGAGTCTCCACCTGCATACTCCGTGTCCCCCGACGATTCCAGGCTACCCTGTGGATTACAGGCATTGCAAAGGACAAGCTGATTGATAAAACTGGTTAATTTGACTGAAGGAAAGCACTTAGGGGGGTCATTTTTGTCCCAGAAGGCAAGGGCCGTGCGGTTAACAAATCTTCAGGACCGAAGAGAGGCTGACGTTGCTCTGAAATCCCCCCTCGTGCCTGCTCCCATTGAGCAGCGGGCTGGGACGTTCCGCTCTAGCTGCCGTTCTTTAAAGCTCAGGACAGCGACTGCAGATAAGTTTCATGACTGAAGAATCACTCAGCACTTGCAGAACATCTTCCAAAAAACGACGTATTGAGAGAAGAAGCTGATCTAGATAATGGCAGATTTCAGATGGTGGGATAATTTATGGAACAATATATTATTAAGACACTCAGCAGAATATATTATTCATTGTTATCATTACACATTGTGCCATTTTAGATTAAAACTGGAATAAAAGAGCTTGATTGATGTTACTGTCTTTTCTTTAATGCAATTCTGCCGTATGATATTAACCAAAAATCCAATCTTTTCTCTCGTCTTTTTAAAGACTGAAACCTTGTTTCTGAGCATCACACATAAAAATTGCTGCTCGGGTCCTAGTGGAAGGAATGACGTGCTACAGCGCTTCGCTTGTGTTGCAGGTCTTGTACAGGACCAGCAGCCAGACCAGCGCGAACGTGCTGACCACGGACAAGACGACGGCTGAGCTCCTGCTCCAGTTCAACGAAGATTACGTCATAGAGGTGAAAGCAACCACCGACGGCGGCGATGGCGCTAGCAGCGACCAGATCCTGATCCCCAGGCTAGCCAGTAGGTTGAAACTCCAGCACTGTTGTGTTGTCCTGTGCTTATACTGGGTCCCCAGCCAACACCAGAGCCTCCCGTGTGCCGGCCGCAGTACAGACACGTCCCTGCCTTGGTGAACCGCCACCAAACCGGCAGGCGACGCCCAGCAGCGGTCCCCGTCCTTCCAGGAATCGAGTCCTTAATTGAGGGGGAGAAAAAGAGAATTCATACTCCTATGTTGTATGGTAATGAGGTCACGGAAAGCAATTAAGAGTCTTGATGCCCTTACGCATGACAAACTTCATTCTGTTGAACTGGGAAATTACCATGTGAAGTGGTATTAAAAACATCACCTTTTTTTACTTCTCTTCCTTTGTTTTTTTTTTTTTTATTATTACCTTGAAAGTCAGGACCCTTTGTTTCAGGAATTTTGCAAGGCGTTCCTGTGGGTTTCAATTATTCACTGTATTTTTGGAAGTTTGCATTGCTTGTCAGAAATAAAAATTCACAATAATTTTTGCTCAGCCTCCAGGAAGAGTGATACTTTGGCACAGCAGACATTCACGCTTTCGTTTAATCCCGACCTTTTTCGTTTGTCACAGGTATGGATGCAAGAGGTTCTGGTCCGGCGGTCCTGAGTATCTTCAGCGTCTCCAGCTTCTTACCAACAGTGTTTTCCTTGACTCTTAGTTCAGTGTTGTGATGATACATTTGCATTTGCTGGGAAAAAAAAAAAATCAGTTACTACAGAAAAGTGCTTTTTTTAAAAAGAACTGCAGTGGTTAATGCATGTTTTTCTTCTATCCTGACGTGTTTTTAAATTCTTTATATTTCAGTGTAGGTTGAAGTAAAAATACCGTGTAAAGTTTAGCAAATCCTTTAAAAAGGAATCTAAAATGCCTTAATACTTGAACCAAAGGAGTTTACATATTACATACTTCAGATACAACGTGAGAGGGAGGGAGAGCAACGGCACTGTGCTCAGAGCTACGAGGAAGAGCACAGCTCAGTGAGAAGCTCCATTTTTGCAGCGCCACTGAATTGTTTTGGGTATGTTCTGCGTGGCCAGGGTAACACCATTCCCTGCGCCCACGACGAGACAGAGCCGCGGCCTTTCGGGCGGGTGATAGCGCGTTGGCCCAGGGGCCCTTCTGGAGTCGGTGTCATAGTCCAGTAGGTTTGGATCAGTTTTGTTACTGCCCTTTATACAGCTTGTTCCCAATCTAGCAAGAAACGGCAGCTGGAGGGTTAGAGAGAAGTCCCAGGAGGTAGAGAGAGGTCCCGGGATGGATGTTCGTTTTGCACAGTCCACGCTGGGGTGTCCAAGAGGCAAAGCTTCCACCCTTAGTCTTAAGAAATGATTTCACAGCTGGGTTTCAAAGAAGGCTCCCTGTTTTATCACAATGTTTGTGTACCTTTTCCAACTCCTACCCTGCCTCTCCAGCAACAGATTCTGAAGTTCATCTCCCGCTCTCCACGCCGTCTGTTTCTCAGCCAGTTTCTTCATTCATAACCAAATCCTCCCACCTTTGGGATCATTTTTACTGCCCTTCTCTGAACTCCCGTCAGCGGGTTTCACTAGCACAAGTGCCCAGTTGTAAGCGTTACTGCAATGCAGCTGCACCATGGCCTTACGAAAAGGGATGACCACCACCCCCCTACCTTGGATGTGGTGCTTCCAAATATGCAGCCCCAGCTCACCTTGCTTTTTCCACGGCACTGCGCTGTACCCTCATCCTCAATTCAGTGTTCCAGTCGTAAACTCTCCTTCCTGCTGCTCTGTAACCAGTTCAGAACCGTTTCACCTGGTCTGGCACTCCAGTGCACACCCCATTACTGTCGTGAGTCGGTAAGTTTATGGCAATACTGTAGGTTATGGTAAAAAAATTACACAAAGACACTTCAGGCTTGCTATTACAGAGACCTCTGTGCTTTCTTTCGTAGCAATATAGCGAACAAACATTAAGCCTGGTACGTGGGACTTTTGTAGTTGGCAATTTAGTCAAATCAGCCTTTTGGACACCTTTTAGAGAGCTGCCTACGTCCGTGGTAGAGCGAGTGTTCACGTGGCATCAAGCATACCCTTTGTAAGACTTTTTAAATCTCACAGTATTATTCCAACACACAGAACTGTAAAGGGAGAGAACCAGGATTCATGAAATGAGGGTAGCACTGTAGAAAAAGACCTTGATATGCATTCAAATAGCAAATCACCTTATTAGTATCGCAGTCGGATGAAAATACGTGCTCACTGTTGAAGTAAGCAAGAGCTGTAAATACTGTACATACATAGTTATAAATGGCTAGTTGCTTTTCCCCGTGGCTAACCAGTGATGTTTTCAGACACTTGCAACTGGGGGGCGGGTGGGAGATGGAAAAAACAGGTGTTACTAGTAAGTACGTAGTTATGTTTCATGCAACAACGGGTGACTCTTTCTATTCTTGTTTCACAGAATTCTAGTCCATGTTCCTGTAGTGCCATTTCCGTGCGATTACATTGTATTCTTTAATTTCTAGTTCTATATCTCCATGAGATATGTACCGAGTACCTTGTTTCATATTGAAAAGTTTGAAATTGATCCTTAAACTTCCAGCTGTGTGTGTATCCTATGGTTATCTGTATGCATTTTTTTCTATTACTCTAATAAAATATTTATTACATTGAGGGATACTAGACTGTTTCAAAGTGCTTGTTCATACCCTATATTTGCACACGGGGGGGATTTGCAGCATCTGCAAATGGTTTTTACTGCGCCTTCACGGTATCTCTGCTGACTGGCGCTTCCTGGCGGGACAGGAGAGGTTTCCCTCGCCGTAGCTTCGCCGCTGGAAGACTAAAATCCCAGCCCATCGACCCAGGCGTGCTTGTACAGCAGGCAGGGTGGGAAGGAGGAGTACGGTCAGAAACACGCCCTGGTCTTGCCCCCGAGGAGTCAGCCATGGCTGGGGCAGGGACCCAAGGTTGTGCTCCAGCTTCTGCGCTCCACCCCTGCCCGCAGGATTGCGGCATGACGGGCGAAAAGCCCCCTGCCTTCCTTTCCCATCTATACAGTTAGGCTGCTTCCTCCCCTCTGAAATTAAAAATTAAAATAATAATAATGTAGTTATAATGAAGAAGAGTTAGTTCTTTGTAATAATTTATTTAGTATATCACTGTTTAGCATTAAATGGCGTGGCCTGTTTTCCCCTGCAGACTGCCTGCTCCTTACATACTGCGGCTTCCCGTGAAGCCTGGCACTTTCTAGCACTGAAACCTCCTCACTGGGAACACGGACCAGGCAGAACTCTGTCTTTAAGCTTTTAAAGCAAGGCTTCTACCTACATTAATAGGGAGCTGATCCAGCTACTGCAGCAAGGATTAATGATAATCCCAACGCGTTTTCACAAGCGTAGACGCACGAGGCGAGCGCGCCAGGTTTTCCCTTTCAGATGTAGGTGGGCACGTGCCTTATTTACCCCAGTGCTCAGATTAGTGTTCCTTTAAACTGGTCTGCTTGTTCCTCATCGTTCAGGTAGTATTCGTGTTTATTTGTGGTAATAAAACTGACCTGATTCTCCAGGGAGACTTGGAAAAAAAACCAAGTTGTCGTTGGGAAAGCATGGGAGGCAACGGGGTAAGGTGACAAGGGGAGAGGCCCCTGAGGCAGCCTACCTCTTGCAGGCTTTTCCAGAGCAGCTTCTGGGACTAACCAGGATTAGCAGTTCAATCCTGGGGAGAAAGAAAAAAATAAAAAGAAAAAAAATCAATGGTAATGAAAAATGTGAATAACATCATCGCCTGTATGACTGGACCCGCGGATGGTGGGGAAGGTATTTCTGCCGTTCCGCTTGTACTTGCACCAAAAATAGCCAGCACTTTATCGCTTACGATTGCTATTATTTGAAATCCAATAAGAAAAAACAGTAGGCTTGAGTCACAGTTGTAAGGCAAACGCCACTGCAACATCTGTTCTTTTCAATACCCGAATCGAAAACGCAGCTGAATTCCTCCAGCGAGGCTGAAGGCTACCGCAGAGCAAAGCCCAAAGCCGGGCAGAGGCGGAGCAGGGGGGAAGGCAGATCCTCGGAGGGATGAGCCCAGCCTTTCCCCGGCTCCCTACGGAACGTGCGGTGCGAGGTGGGTGCTGCAAGGAGGGCGAGCGCCCGCGGCCACGTCGGCTTCCAAGGGGTTTCTCTGGAAACTTAGGGCAACCGAAACGGGGCGACTCGCTGGGGTTTCTTTGGGCGATGACTCAAACTGTGTGTGTGAAGAGGAGAAGGGGCACGAGAGTCCTGCCGCCAGCTGGAAGCGCACACCAAGGAAAAAGGAATTGGATACAGCTTAAAAAAAAAAACGTTTGCCACTGCACATGCCGCCTCGGGAAGCTGTACCGGCTTTCGGTGGAAGCTGGTCCTGGGAGCGCTGCGGGCCGGAGGGCGAGGGCTGTTCGTTGGGGTGTTTTAGGCACCGGCTTAAAGTTTCTTGCGCTGCTATTTCCCCCGGTGTTTGCTTTCTAAAAGGTTTCTTGCGCCACCCAGGTAATGTGGGTTTTCTTCCTTCTTTCCTGACAACTGTTTGTACGAGGGGACTTGATGACTCCTCCTGTGCTTCTAAAGTCTGAATTTCTCAGAGGTGGCTGATAGAAGAATTTTTTTAAAACCCTTTTCTTTGGGTTCTCCATCGGGTGTGTTGCAACATGCAGGATCCTTTATGAATACAAAACGAGTTAAAAACTAATATCGCTTTAGCCCTGAGAAATATTGGAGATCTCCATTTTCTACTTAATTTGCCTTCCACTGGTGGAATGCAGACGTGGGCAGTGCCTGTCAGGTTGTATATGTTATGTCTTAATAACAGGCAATAAAGCAAGCTGTCCTGCATGAGGGAGTGCATTAATCTGACAGCTTTCTGTCTGAAATAAATAACAATGGAATATTGTGAAAATAAAATGAGTTTGTAAACAGGCACTCGCTCTCTTAGGAAAAACAACCTCGTGGATTGTTTAATGCTAACGCTTTGAACTCCTGAAAAGCAATAAAAAGGGTATGTTTAGCAGAGGGATAACTGAATGTACGTTACTGTGGTTTTATCAAGCCTGCTCGATAAAAAAAAAAAGCGCTGCTTTCCTTTAAATCTGATGCGTAGGTAGCGCGAGCTGCAACACGATGTGGGGAGATGGGACACCACTGGACTGGATCTCCGGCTATCAGTCTTACCCTCTTAGAAAAGAGCTTCTCTGCGAAGACTTCACCATTCATAGCTGCTTGCCTACAGCTTGGGGCTCGCCGGGAAGTGGGATGCGCGGCCTATAAAAAAGAACAAATATTTCTCAGGGGTGCAATTAGCGCCTCACCTTCACCTTGCAAGTCTTGCCCGAGGTCAGCCAAGGATGGGGACACCTCGTTAGCGTCAGGGGGAGCTCTCCATCAGAGAGCGCTGGCTGCAGGACGAGGAGATGCCGACAGCCGCTCCCTTGGCAGCCCTCCCAAAGACCGGCGCGTCCCCCGACGCCGCCCCTGGCACAGGGCAGCCCCTTCAGGACAGACCCGCTGTCCTGCCTCTCAGGAGGCACCAGCCCTGTGCCACCCCGTTCTTCTAACGCCCGCAGCCGCTGTGACCCGGGTAGCAGGTAGCGCCTCATCTTTGCCCGAGGAGCAAGGCTATCTCTAGGAGACACCCTCGAAGCACGTGTGTGTGCACACGAGTCGCTTTCCACGACCACGGATAGTTGGTAGCCTGACCCAACCCTAGCCTGTCACCAATTTTGAGCCTGCTTTCCTGCTCTCCTCTTGCTGACAGAGGCAGTGCATTGCCGGTCTTCTGACTCCGTCCCACCTCTCGTTAGGTGCATCGAAAAGTTCCCCTCCCCAACAGTCTGACATTTCGATAAGCAGGCCCTCGCCTTCCTTTCCATGGGTGCTCTTCATCAGCTTTAGCTGCCACGCTGCGGTGTCTGCCCTGGCGCTCATTGTAATTCATACCATGCTCCTCATTTGCTTTGGTTTTGAACTCTCTCTGTTTTGACACTTTTCAGTTTGTGCATGAGAGTGCTTTAGCATTAGAATTTCACAAGACCTTCATGTGCATCTTTCCTTTGTTTTTTCCCACCTCTAAGGGTCAAGAAAACCTGATAAACTCATTTGGTATTAAATTTCTTTTCCTGAGCTCCTTGCTGATCTTTTTGAGGTTGAGAAGTATCTTTGAAAGTCTCTTTTTTTTTTTTTAATATATATTTTTTAAATGCACAAACACAGGAGATGTGCCAGTAACCCTATGTAGCGTTACTTAGACACTTTCTTCCCAATGTACCTAAGATTATTTTCTTACCCTTTAAGAGTATAATTAGTCCTGTGAGGTCTGGACCATGCCCGCTCTCTGTGCTGTGCTCTTCATTCCATCTTGACGATTAATTCCCGTTGGGTGGGAGGACATCAAGGCAGTGGCAAATGCTGAAAAAGGAAGAATCAAAAGCATCCCATTAGGAGCCGATAGAAAGGCGGCAGCTTCAAGATGTTCATTAATTCAGCCCGTGACCATTTAAACTCAAAGCAGCTCCTAGGACGGGGGGACATCCCAGAATTGTCCATCAGGAAAGAGCAACTTTTGAGAGAGCCCAGCTCCCTGCTTCCCAAATCCCGCACTCCTTGGGATGTGGAATGACCCGGCTGCAAGAGGAGAAGGGACACAGAGTCGCTCCCCGCCTCCACTGCCAGCTGCGGGCACAGGACTGGAATCCTCCAGCAGCACGAGGGGAGGGTCTGCATGCCCTCCATCAGAGGGGGGACCTACAACCAGCTACCAAACCGTCTGGCCATTAATAAAAACACAAACATAAAAATGCTTCCTTGGAACAAAAGCGACAAGCAGCTCGGCTCCGGAGCGACTCCTCGCTCTCCCCGAGCTCTTCACCCAGCATCCTCCTGCACCAGGGCTCGGGGGGCCTTGGTGGTCTCCCCACTGCTGCAGAGTTACAGCACACTGAAAGAGGGGAGATTTAGAGTAGATTTTAGGAGGAAATTCTTCACCATGAGGGAGACCCTGGCACAGGTTGCCCAGAGCAGCTGTGGCTGCCCCCTCCCTGGCAGTGCTCAAGGCCAGGTTGGATGGGGCTTGGAGCAGCCTGGTGTAGTGGGAGGTGTCCCTGCCCAGGGCAGGGGGTTGGAACTGGATGGTCTTTAAGGTCCCTTCCAACCCAAACCACTCTGTGATTCTGTGGTGCGATGATTCACACCAAGGCAGGTACCTCAAAGCACGTGTAGGGACTCTGAACCCAACTTTTCGGGCACTCTGACCCCATTCCTCCGCAGCCCTACACAGAAGTGTAGATTGATTTCTGTCACCTCCAGGGAAGGTGCTGCAAACGCTCCCCTGAGACGTGAGCACCTAAAAGTACTCCCCATGCCCGTTAATTTAGAAGGAATCGACAGGCAGGAAAGGCGCTCGTCGGGACTGCTCTCCCTGGTGATTTCATTTCAGGGGATCTTTCTGGTTTATGCCAGAACACAAGCAACGACCTGTTACAATCAGCTAAAGACATAAAAAGAAACGAGTCAGAGAAAATAAGGGAAATCCCTCTTTTTCCTGCCCTTTACGATACAAATAAAAAATCATTTTCCCAGCTGAGCACCTGTAAAGGCATCTATCAAAAAGGACACGTGTTTAACAAGAATTTCCCTTATTAGCGATCCAAGGAGAGCCATGGTGAAAGCAGACAAATAATTTAATTTTTGTCACACTTCCTAACATTGCCACCAATCTGAGGCATTTAAAGTTACACTTGTCACAACACTAATTATCTATTTGAGTAGCAGAGCTCTCAGCTGATTGAATGAGCTCTTCTGCCATGAGAACAGATCATTTCATCAGCTGCATTTGATCGTCATTACTTTTTGGATACAGGATGTAAATTGGCTACAATGACAGAAAATGTGGCTTTGGTACCTTTACAGCAGCTTCACAGGAGACAGAGGGGAGCCCTTCTGCAGCAGCCAAAATCTTCTCTTCATGTACTGGAAAACAATGTCTTGGGGTTTGTGTTGCCTTGGAAACATGAAAAATAAAGCACCATTAATTACCTATTTTCAAGCAACCGGAGTATCCAGTGCTGAGGGCCTGATCCAGGGCTAATGAAACCCTTACCCCAATTTCAGCAGACTCTGACTGATCAATCAGCCCTTCTAAACAAGGAGAGGACCGAGGCAGAACAAAGCTCAGCCAAGTTTTACTCCTGACCGTGTTTCCAGAAGAGTTACCAGAAGGCTTCAGGCAGACGCTCATGGTGGTGGTTCTCAGTGGGTCCTTCTCGCCTTCACATCCACGTCGTCATTAACACTGTCATCGTTCACTTTTTAAAATATATGCCCTCTTTTTTCCAAAGAGGTGCGAGCAGCTGACCTGATAAACATCCATGCAAACACACCTACAGAACCTATGAAATCCCACGTATACATTTTCTCCTCCAGACAGGAAATCTTGCTAATAGTCCCAGTCAGAAGCATGAGTTCAGCCAGACCTTCTGCTATCATTCTTTCTGCCCAAAATAACAAAGTCTCCTCTATTATATCTTCTGTATAATCATTTTTAACTGTTAATTAAACATTTTTTAACTACAGACTGCTTGCTTCTTTCCCTCTCATTAGCAGTGGTCCTAATTATAAATCTCTCTGAAATAGGTGAAGGCTAGAACCAGCCTTTTCTTGTGGGAGTTTGAAGTTGTCCTAAAATTTTCTTTTGGAAAGACTGTTCACCTCCTCTGCCAGCACAGCCCAAAGCCATCAGCTAAAACTCCAGCCACAACGGTATGGAAGGATAAAAATAATTCCAGTAAAATCTTCTTAATTTTCTCCAGGAATCCTTCTCATTTATGAACTATGCAAAGTGTCCCTTCTCTTTCATTTACAATGAATATTAATCTTTGTCTGTCAACCCAAGCGCAATTTTAGAGTAATCTCCGCTCATTCATATTCACGAGGTTGACCATCATCGCTAAAAACGTTGATTATCTGGCACTGGGAGATCCCCGTCCGCTTCCTCAGGCGTAGCGAGGGGCACAGCGAAGCGGTGTCAGCACACAGCTCCCCGCAACAGTGATGGGCACAACCTTGTCCCCTCCAACCACACCGACCCCTTCTCGTCTCCATGGGCACGACCGAGCTCCAGCCTCGCCTTCACCGCGGTTGGTACTAAAAAGGGCACAGTTCAGCCACAAACCCGAGGTGACTTCCCCACTTCACCCCAGGAGCCTGACTTGTCTAATTCCAGCCTTCCTACAGCTTTTCCATCACAGGTACAGGCTCCTATAGAATCATAGAATCACTGAGGTTGGCAAACACCTTTAAGATTGTGAAGTCCCACCATTAACCCACCACTGCCAAGTCCACCACCAAGCCACGTCCCTCTAAGACAGTCTGCCCCGTGACCACCGGCACTCACGTCTATGAGGTTCAAGACTCATTTCAGTGCTTGTAGGCGAAACACCCCAGCAGCGTTTCGAACGGCCGCGTCCACTTGGGAGGTTAATGAGCAAAACACAACGGAGACCGCGACTTCTCCCGCGTCTCTCACCACCTCCTCCCCACCCGAGCTGCTCCACAAGCACAACTCACGTTTCAACAAAACCAACGCACCAGGAACACCCCTTGGTTCAGAGAATCATCGATATCCCGACTCAAACTGCTCCTTTTCTCCGTTGGCACTGTGCAACACCTACAGCTGAAAGGGGTCGTATCGGACGCTGGGGATGGTCCCCACCATTTCGGGGGTTTGTGCTGGGGAAGCCGCCGACCCAGCCCCACAGCCGTGCACCCCCAGTCGTGCCCTGTCCCTCTGCCGAAGCCCCGGGGTGGGCTGTGGAGTCGCTGCCCCGGCACAGGGATGGGGCACAGCCACCACCCGGGCTGCTGGAAAAGCACCACTTCCATCTTGTAACGCTGTGCAAACACGGCAAATACTATTTTTACACTTGGTCCTGGCTATTTTAAGCAAAAATTTGCTTAAAAAGACACTGAAAGACAACCTTTTCCTTTAGGTAGCCAGCAACGAGCTCTTTATGTCGGTAATTTTGAGTTTTCTTTTCTCCCTCCAGTTTTCCTCAGGAATAATGCCATCGGCAATCTCCACGACTCTCATTTGACTCTTTCTGAAGGTTAAACTGACTACAAGAAAGCTGGATCAAAGGGAAAGAAAAACTTTATTCTAGAAGCACAGAAATATTTACATAACACAAGATAAGCTAGAACTCCTCTCTTCTACCATGTAGACACGCTTGTAGAAAGCATACAAAAATGGGCCATTTTTTGTTCAGTTGGGGAGGGGAGGAGAAGAGGTATTTTATAGCTCGTGTCAGAGAAGAGAGACCAGGCTGGCATTCGACACAGTCTGTAATGCAGCTTATTGAAAAGAGCCAGAATTTTCAGGGTTTTCTGCCTGAAGGAGAAGAATCTCTTGGAGCCATTTTGACACACAAGAGGAAAAGAGACCACAGCACCCCTCTGCAGCCTGGGGCTGATGCCTCCTCCCAGCAGTAAACCAGGGACCGCAAGGAGCCCGGTTAAATAAGCCAAATGACAAAGCTGACTATTGATTGGGAAATGACTGCCAGAAAGAGATTGGTGCAGGGGCCCTCAGAAAGCAAGACAAGAGCTTTATTTCAACCTCCTGAGCTGCTCTCTGAGCTCCTCAGCTCTGACCACAAATTTAGGCAGTAGGCTACTAATAGGGCTGATGAGAGAGAACACAAATTGGCTTTGGGTTGCTCGTTGCTCATAAAAATGAGATGAGAGATTTTTTTTTTTTCACGTGTTCCTCAAGATTGGCCTCTTTTTGTCCAGCTCTAGTAAATTCAGAATAACGGGAAGTTCAATACACTTATTGATATTTATTCTAACAAGTTCATCATCTCTCCTCACTGATGCGCTGGAACCAAACCCGTAAATGTTTCGATATCAAACACCCACTTCTGCCTGCCCTCCAAGGAGCAGAGCTATCCGTTCTGCAGCTAATTAGCTGTCCTCTAGGAAGAAACGAGAAAGGCCATGCTTTAAATTAGACCCATCTGGTAAAGGCTTTCTTGAAAAGATGAGACTTATGTCATGTTTTGGAGCTATCAGAGGCAGAGGGTTCCCAGTGGAGGCCATCTGTCCCAGATAACTGCTGCCAGTCCTCAAGTTTATCAATTAGTCCATAATGATTGCTTATATGAAAAAGCTGACTGAAGGGTCAGGAGGCTGACCTCTGCATACGAACATCATGGTGGAGTCTAATAAAAGCCCAGGTACCGAGACAAGGAGAGGGGCATCGCTTCCCAGCACTTCCCTTTCCATCAGGGAAATAGGAGGACTCTTAATCTTCTTCGAGTTCAAGTGAAAACCGAGATGCTGCTGCTTGTGGCCACTTTCCTACTTTACTGGATTATGCGCTGGAAAGTGCGAGACAGGTTCAGGTGTTGCCCCTGCCCAAGGGGTTTTAACCAAGTATCTCAAATTTTCTAGAAGCCTCATGCCTTAGAACCCTCCCTTTTACCTACCTGAAGTCCCAGCTGCATGTTTGGGATGAAAGCCCAGCTTGTAGAGATGAAGGTACCATGATTTCTAGACCCAGATAACGCACTGCCTAGGCTCCGTTACGTACAGCCCATGGCATGGTCGCAGCCACAGCTTCGAGACTAGATTGCCACAGACCCCGCTTCTCAACTCTCAGAGGAGTCTCAGACCACAGCCAGGCTCGGATCTGCTCTTCCCCCCTTCTTCTATGCAGCTTCAATTCATTTCCAACGCGCCGCGTGCTCCATTCTCTCGTCATAGCGCAGCTGAAGCGCAGCCACACGAGTCCTGCCGCTGCTAAAGCGGCTTCTGTCTCACTGCTCTTATCGGGGCAGCACAGGGCTGGGACCAGCTTGTAAGGAGTGAAATTGCTTACATAATTAATGATGTCTCTTGTTGTCAAAATAACCAGACAAGCTTAAAAATATAAGCAGACGCTTTGAGGAACAATATGCTTAAAATGTTGGATTATATGGTAGTGGCATAGAATGGGAAATACTTGAAATTAGAAGAGAATAAAAATGTAAGGTATTAGAGAGACATCAAATGTTTTCTGTATTTCACCCATCGATAATGCATCATACATTGTGCTTTAAAGAGGATGATGATGTCCAAGGAAGGCTCAAGGAAGACATGTGAAGTGCCAAATAAACATTACTGCAGCAAGTGGACTCTGCTGGTGGCCTGTCACCTGTAAGCTCCAGGGAAGGGACCCGCCAGGCAGCGCTGGACATGGGCTTTACAGGCATTTTTCACTAGTCATACCAAAAAAAGAGCGTTTGGACACCTCTTTCTCTACACGTGCAGAATGTTAACCTAAGTTGTGTGAGCAGGTAACTCATACACAGAGAATACGGATGAACAAACAAACTCGCCAAAAGGTGCTGGAGCATCGCTGTTCACAGAAGGAAAATCTTCCTCTGCACACCTATGGTGGGAGAGGACTCCTGGCTCCCAACTTCAGGATCTACACGCTTAAACAGATGAGGACAAATACATGAAGTACACACACAGAAAACTGAGGGAGATGGGGGGCTGTTTTCTGAAAGCCAGCGGCAGCAAAGATGCTGGCTGCCAAGTTGTGGAGGGACACCACACTTTTTAGAAATTAAACTACACATTGTCGGGTTGGTTTTTTTTTTTTTTACCACATCAGTTGGATTTCTGTCTGTGGGAAACTTTTCCTCAGAGAGGCTCTTTTCATAGAAACAGCGGGGCATGGAGCAGTAACAGCGTGAAATGAGAGATCTTGAAAAGCAGCACCGTTCTGCAGGAAGCCCTGTATCTGCATGTTAAGCTCCATCTATTCCCTGGATGCTCAGACACGCGAAAGCAACCCCAGATTTTTAGTTAGGAGCCGATCTTCAGCTTGAATTTAAGGGTCATGCATGTTTAGAGCTGTTTGGGCGCTCAGCTGGAGCAGCGTTACCCAGCTCTCCTTCGGAAGAGAGGCGAGAAAAGCGCCGGCTCAACCGTGCCGAGATGTCGGGGTCACAATCCTGTCTGTAGCAAACGATGTCTGACACCGGCCCCCGTTCCCAGTGACGGTGGCCCCGATACACTGGGATGTTGTACAAGAGACGCTTCTGTGATACCGGTGACCTTAGCAAGAGCTTTTTAGCACTTGTCAGGGCTATGACAGCTGAATCATTTTAGACATGTAAATGCAGCGCGAGTGGAAAGCGACTGAACGGAACCCACTGCGCTTTTCACAAAACAGTCCTGAGGGAAGTTCAAGACATTTAAACCCAATTTTAACCTCTCTCATCTTCAGAAATCAGACCTATTTTTGACCAGGCTGAAGGTTTCCTACCTGACATGGCAATTCTGCCCTTTGGCTTTGCGCCGTGCGGCTGGAGGGGCGGGCAGGGCTAACGCCCACCATCTCCTTTTACCACCACCACCGGCAGTACCACCTCACCGCCACCAGCACCGCCCAGCCAGGCACGGATGCTCAGTTGTGCTTCTCGCTCCTCCTCATCCTCCCATGACGCCCTGATGAACGATTGAGCATTGCAAGGTTGTCATCAACACCACCGAGCTCCCCAGCACGCCGTTTTCCTCCCTTTCTTTGGTATTCAGGGCAGGTGAAGTGGGAGATAAAGAAGAAAATCACGACCCTTGTCATCACCTTCCAAACAAGAAACACTGATGTGGCAGTGCATTTGAGTATTCAGGAAAGGGGCAGACCGACACACTGGATTTACTGACATAAACGTTGGTCCCAGGTATCCTATCCCGGACGAAGGCTGCAGAAAAACTACCTGTATGCAGAATGGATGAGAGGCGAGGGCTTGCTTTTGCCTGCCAATATATAAAGGACTCAAATGATTGTTGGCTTGTTTGGGTTTGTGGTTAGATTGATATGGCTTATGCCTAAGCATACTGCTGATATAGATGAGCAATTAAATAGCAATAGAAGCTAAGATCTTTGGATTCACCCCAAATGCACTGGGGAGTAGGTAGGGAAGGACGCCTGGAGAGACTGATTCAACCCCAGAAGGGAGTGGACACCCTCCAGAGGGCTATTATTTCAGTTCTTCCATGGCTGTGGCGAGACAGCACATGGTCCCATCTCCTCTGGAGGTGGAGCACAACTCCTGAAGCGACAGAAGGGAGCAGACAGAGGAGGGGAGAGCTCTCGTCTCACGCTCCTCCATCAGCAACAGGCACACCAACGCTAACAGCAGAGGCAAAACCCCATCAGCCTTCCCAGCACAATTCCATATAGCGGGACTTCAAAAGACCTGTTTCAAGATGCCCTCTTTCCCCTCCCTTTTCTTCCTTTCTGGTACCGAGAGGCAGTTTCTCACATAACCGAGGGAAAGTGCCTAACCTCAGAAGACTATTATTTTAAGGATGAACATGCCTTACTCAGAAATGCTAGATGTACTTGTTCAGCGCTTCACTGAAGGGCAAGTTCAGGTCTGACAGCAGCTGCTCTCAGGGGTACCACCAGCGTCACGCAGGGGCAGTGGGTAAATACAGGTGGTGTCACCAAGCGAGCAGGCTTGCTCAGCAAGGCAAAACATCCGCCTGGGGCTTTGGAAGACTCAGGTTCTGGCCTCCCAGTTCCCTTGCACGACTGCACTTACGCTTTGCTCTGCTGCCTCCACAAGCGCTGACGGCGCTGAGGCACCTGGTGTGCTGAGACCGCTACTTATCCTGATGATGAACACGACAAAATTGCTTGGGGTTTTGGGGGTTTTTTAGCTGCCTGTTTGTCCGTATCCAAGCAAGTCCCTTGTCTTACACTTGGAGTAAGTTTTCTGTTACTTTCTGCCTGTAAACTTCCTACCCAAAGGCATGTTCTTCCAGCACTGCAGTGCCCAGGGCATCTGTTAGCAATAATACTTGATGCTGCAAAGTCTCAGGGGTTTGCTCAGTCACCCAGCACCAGAAAAAGCCCTCCCAGCCCCAAAGCACCTTGAAAGACTCCGTATGTCTGCCACCAGGAGTCCCGCTGTACATCCACCATACAGCACAGGCTGGATCAGACCACATGCTGAGGAAGGTGAAAAAGAGATCCTCTTTTTCCCTCTTGCCTTTCAACAAATCCACCTCTGGTCATCATGCTGGCTTATGGCCCCTGACGCTGCTTTGCACCCCTTTGCATTCACCTCTTACCTCTCACCTGGTCCTTGGGCAGGTCAAAAATCTGTTACCATTCTGGGACTCAAACGGTACCAATGCGGACCACTGAGCTTCCCCAGCACTCATCCCCTTTTCATCTGTATCCTCTCTGCACGTGGTGCATTAGGTTGCCCAAGCTTTGCTGCCACGTTTAGGGTACGGAGCAGAAGTTACATGAAGCAGCAGCATCCCCACGTGTAAGGCAAACCTGACCTCATATACAGGACAGAAACATTGGTAGCTCGTAATGGCCACCTGAAATGGGGTTATACAAAAATGCAAGTAGTACCAAAAATTTCAAAATGAAGAACAAATTCTCTCTGACACACCTGTAAAATGGAAATATCACATATTAACTTTTTAAACACGCTATTTTATGAGAAATGTGGTCAACTGCATTTAAATGTGTAACTATCTCAGGATTAATGCATCAGTTGAAAATTTTCACTCAGTCGAGATAAAAAAAAATAAAATAAAATAAAAAAGCTTTGAATCAGAGTTGCTCACCTTTAGCACGCTCATTTGGGGTCTGCTCAGGCTTTCAGGCACAAACAGCTCCATATCTTATAACACATTAATGGCATGGTGAGGGAAGATTGCCTGGAAAGAGGAGTGAGAAAAAAGAAACTGAATCACTGCAGAGACTCAGTATTTGGGGAATACTGAGGAGTTACTGTCAATAAGGCTCAACGCTGTATAACCAGCAAACAAAATTTCACGAGAGTCATTAATCTATTACAAAAGCTTAAGGGAAAAAAAAAAAAAAAAATCACAAATTGAACCAGAGCTCTTACACATTAGTCTGAGACCACTAAAATATTTGCACATCCTCGATTTTCTATGACAATTTCGTATCGTCGGTTTAAACCACCATTTATAATTTGGAATGAAAACACCAAGATCTGATAGCCTTTAACAAAGGACCCAGCGAGCCCGAGCTGGGAAGTAACTGCAAATATATACTGTCCTGCTGTTTAAAAGGCAGGACCAGCCAAACCTTAGCCAACATGCTCCAGCCTAAACAAATGAAGTTGTCCCATGCAGACGTTACCTGAGAGTGGGCTTCATTCTGAAAACAGGTAAGGAAACCATGGGCACATCCCTAAGCTGGCTTCTCTTTGGGCACCGCCGTCCACACAGAGTTTAAAGTTAGATGGTACAAAATGTGCCTAACTCTGAATGTTCTTACAGCAACAGTTTTCACTGCAGAGCACTGTAATCTGGGAACAGCTTAGAAATGGTGTATGAAAATGCAAAGCAAGCACTTGCTATCTTAGGGACTGGTGTTCTTATGAACGAGTTATTGACAATATCTACCTCTTTTAGTGCAGGTTGATGAAGCCTTGGCCCATCACAGAAATATAGAAACTGCTTTTATAACTAGGGGTTTTTTTTTTATTCTCAGTGTAGGCTATTAGGCTGAGGGTCCACATTTGCAGTTCATTATTAAATTCAATTATTTATATATTGGACAAAAATGTAAAAGTGAATAAGATCTAAAGTAGAAATATTTGTGGTTTCTGATTACAGTAAAAGACTTCAAAACATAGCTTTAAAGGTGAAGGCCAACATTATTTCTAGATGCACACAGCTTTTCACAGTCTCAAAAACACACTCAAAGCTAAGTCAATGATAAGCAAATGTTGGAGATACGATACATAACATGCAAGGTAACAGTCTGAATTGGGAATCCTTGCCCTGAAACCGTAATGCCTTTGTATGGCCACAATGAAGTTAGAAAACAACATATCTGGCTCCTTTCCCTTTACCTGCAATGGGCAATAGATAGAAAGTCCAGCCCACGAAAAGGGCTATTCAGTGACCATCCATGTTATCCATTTCTTAAAGATATGTAAAGCTGGAGGAACAAAAGACAAAAACGAAGGCTGCTGTGTTTCATAGTTCAGTCTTAACTCTGTCTTCGCATCACGTGTGCACTGTTAAATGGAGTAACGCATGGGGCTGAAAATTACCAAGCAGGTGTTTAAAAGACATCTGTAAGCAGTTCTGCGATAGTCTAATTAGTGTTCTAATACATATTTCAGTGCAGAGTCATCATTATTTCCTCTTCATTAGCTGCTGATACATAACGCATTTTAAAAAAAGTCTAACCCTCTTTTTTTTTTTTTTTTTTTTTTTAATAAAAAACCAGGAGCTTATGTCTCCCATTAACATAACAAAGGCAATAGGAATATGATTAATGCATGCCATCTAAACTATGTGCATTAAACATTAAAACCCAATGCGCCATCTCAGCCTAACGTGCATTTGCAAATTATAAAATACACTTGTCAATATTAACACTTGCACCAAATGAAATGTTGTTTAGAAAGAAAACTACGGAAAAAATAAACCTTTTCTTCTAGCTGTCTTTTTGTAACCACTGATCCCTATTCCTATTCTCTGGAAAAAGAGAGAGACCACCACGTCCACCAGAATGCATCCAAGTTATTCCAGGCATGGTCTGACCTGGTAGGTAGAGAGCTGCAGGATGTATCTATCTCACGGTCGCTCCCGTGAGAGCAATCTGTGTCAGCCCTACACAGTTTTAAATTAGTTTTGGCGAGCGACAGCCCTCTCTCTGCCCGAGCATACAGCTGCAGACTGGAGAAAGGGCTGAAACACCGCCGTTCCCCTCAGCTCCTCAGGTGGACTTTGCAAGCGCACCAAGCTCAGCCCTGCTGCAGCGGAACTGCTCGCAGGATCCCAGCCGGCTGCTGCACAGCTGCTGCATGGCTAAACTACAGTCCCAGCAACGCAGAAACACCTCTAGAGCCTGGGTCTGCCAAACGCCAATGGGCGTCCTCAGGAGCACCGCTGTCCTTCGGCACGCTTGGTACCTCTCCCCATTGGGACGACTTGTGTCGAGGGCAAGGTCGTCTCCGAGCTTGTAGTCCAAGTTTCCTCACGTTTTGGAAGCTTAAGAGCTACCAAAGCGGACAAGATTCAAGTGCTCCCTTCCTAGAAATCTTCTGACGCGGGCCAAGGAAACCTACAGTATTTACCTTGATTCTCCCCACCCAGGCAGCAAGCTGAGCCGTGCAGCTGAGCTGCTCTCCCAGTGGAAATTCCAGTCGTGGCTATAGGTGAACGCAGTGGTGCAGCACGTTTCGTTGTGCATGTCGAACAAGTAGGGGTACAGTCACTTCCCCAGCCTGCCCTTTCCTGCTGCCAGCACATCCCTTGAGAGGCCTTATGATAATTTGGGAGGTTGAGCGATATGCCAAGGACCCAGCTCCTTTCCTCCCACACCCGAGCAGACTGGAACCCCGCAAAAGAGCACTAAGAGATACCAAGATCTTGCTAAAATAAGACATTCCCTTTCCCATCTCAAAATTCAATTCTCCATCAAACGTTGAAAATTAAGATGAACCCACCAGAGGGGACAGCAGCTGAGGAAGGTACATTTTTACGCCTGCTTGGCCTTTGACAGCAGCCCTTTAATTACAGCACATGGCAAGTCTTCAGCAACTTGCTAATTATGCCTGATCCCCCAAACTCAACTTAAAGCTTCTCTGCAGTTCTGCTCTCCACCTTCTCAGACAGAGCAATGACAGATGCTTCACAAACTGATCCCTCATGAAATGTAACACCAAGTCTATAATGAGGTTTTACTGCAACAACAACAGATTTTACTCTTCCTCTAGAGATCTACAGAAATCTGGTCAATTTTTAGAAGAGTTCAAGCTTTGGGGAGCAAAAAAAAAACCCCAAAGTTGACACCAGTCATGAAGCTAATACAGGCAGTAGAGATGTCGGGGCTGTGGGGCCATGCCTGCACCCAGCATCCATGCAGACACAGATTTAGACCTTGAGCTAAAAGGCAGTGGGTGAATTCACACTCTGCTGAAGCTCACCGGTGCCTTACCAGTGACTTGGCGCCGCGGTGTCACTCTGTCCTCATAGAGGATAAGCCACGTCCATATCAACACCATCAAGCGGGTGGCAAAAGCCCCAGGATTTGCCAGGGACATTTCTGCCCATGGCGCAAGGACAAATTTTCCTCGGGTTGCCCAAGCACATCACCTTCAGCCGAGATGAGAGGAGGTGCTCGCCTGGGGCCACCTTCTGGCTGAGGAAAACGGCACCTCACACCACGTCATATGGCTACAGGCGCGCACCGATGGGGAGTCCGAGTCCCCTGTTCTCACGACGGGGTGAGAAGAGGGACTTCTCGGCAACATCGGCAAAGCCAAGCCAGGACCGATTCCCCGCTGGGTACTCTCATGCCTCGGCAGAGCCACGCTTCGCTGCAACGTTACGGAGCGCTGCGTTTCAGGAGCACCACGCACGTACGGGTCAACAAGCGCTGTGACTGACGTTACGGGTAGGTAAAGCTTAATATGCCTTCACCTTAAAGACAGGGAATCAGCAGCAAATAGGTTAAACAATTTAGCACAGGTCGTTCAATAAATCGGTTGCAGAGCCTGGGTTGGAATCCAGAGCTCTTGTCTCCGGCTATCGGCTTGAATTAACTTTGCGAGAACCACCTTAATTACTTTGTTTTGTTGTTACAGGCAAAAACTTAAGCATAGGAAATAGTATAAAGCCCTGTGCATGCTGAAAAGAAAGCCTGATGGGATTTTGTCTCCTTTGCTGAGAACAGCCAGGACAAAGAGCAAAAGGTTGAAAGCAGATGGGCCACTGAGTTTTCTTGGTTTGTTTTTACAGGGTTTTTTCCCTTATTTTTATTATTAGCCAAGAACACTCTGATGTTTCCCAAGGAAAAGGGTAATGGTGTCAAGAAAATTTAATATGTACTTGAGATGAATTCAATGCAGCTCTATTAGCTTTAGGTCGGCCTTTTTTTTTTTTTTTTTTTAAGACATGTTTACATCTGGGCTTAAAGAAACTATTGAACCACATATAACTGGAGTGGTACGCTATACCTCCAGGCATATTAGAGTAGCCAAGAAGCACAGTTGTTTGATAATGCCTTAATGCACCACGGGCGTAGCATTTGATTTCATATATTGATCACTCTGTGTACAATTAGTTGAGCAAGTGCAAGTTTACCGTCAGTGCTGCTCCTTACTCTTGTTTTCTGCAGTGAATAAAACCGACTGAAGCATAAGTGTGGGAAAGCAATCCTGTTTCCTGACCTTAGAAGTGACATCCATCCACAGTAATGAAGCATGAAGGCTTTCTGAAATCATGCAGAAGAGCGGTCCATCGGAGTTACACTGACTGGTCTCTCACCTATGATTTAAAATTATTTTAAATGGATGCTTAAAGAAACATGATTTTTAAATACTTTTTTAATTGAGGTTAACCTTCAGCTTTAAGGAAGTCAGAGTGACTACTTGCTTAATTTCTGTTCCAAACACTGCTATATTTGACAAGTAAAAATTGCAAAAATGTTTAATATATTTAAAGGCAACAATAAAGTCATTCTTCCTCTTTTGTCTGATTGAAGGCTGCTGTTATTTATATTGTATTCTAACTGTTGATTACTCGATGGATATGTATGTGTCTTTTATCACTGAGACTTTTGAACGTGGTATCTTGACACGTCCACTCAGACCAGCACCCACTTAGCACATCAGGAAGAAACTGTAAAATCAATTAATTCAACAGCTATTTCTGCAGCCTCAAGTGTAATTACCCATGAAACGTTGATGTTTTTCAGGACAGCAGAAATTTATCATTTATGCTTTACCTGGACTATTTTTTCTCTCCGTACACCCAAGAACAGCAAAGCGACGCTTGGATGTGCAGACAGAAAACGGCAGATGTTGCTGAGCTGGTTCTCACCTATTCTGGACCATTTTTTAAACACTTTGGAAGGTGTGGTGGAGCGGGGGCAGATCATCCAAACACAAACTGAAGGGATAACCAGATCCCTACAGGTAAAGCCACCCATCCCCTAGGTGATGCCTTCTATATTCTTCTCTTCCACTCTTCCTCTGCTTCTTGTCCCACTACCAGAGTTTGTGCCTGTAGATTAGGAGGTTTCCGAGCAGTTTCTGTGAACATCTGTGGGGAGCCACCTCCTACCTCGATGTACACCTGCTTTCACAGCATCAGCTCCACAACAGCAAGTTACGACCTGCCAGGCTTCGAGGACGTGCAATGGGGCTGGCTTTTCAAAAGCCCTCTACACCCATTGCACGGAGCTATGTCAAGAAGTTTCCTCCAGTTATGGATGCTGGATATTAACAACAACTTTAAACATAACAACTAGTCCATCTATCCCAGACTTACAGTAGCCTTTTGTAAAAGTATTTTACAGTTGAATTTTTTTTTTTTTTTTTTAGCTCTATGTAAAACAGGCAACATCAGTATAATCCTTAGAATCTAATAATGATTCCATCAGTGTAAAATCATTATCCTTAGGCAAGAAGGAAACCAATTCAATTATGATGTTGGTTGAAAAACCGAGGGTGAAAAGTTGTAGTACATATTAAACTTGAGGCTGGAAAAGTTGTAGTACATATTAAAATGGTTACTACAAAATTTGTGCATCCAGGCTAACAAATGCTAATATGTTCTTTTGTTACCTTCTAATTTATATGATTCATGTAAGCCTCCAGCAAGAGAAACTTGGTTTAAAATTCATCTACATTAAAAAATAGCAATGCAATGAATTGTAAAGTTATTAGCATTCTTGTCTGGTTATGTTATTAAGCTGTACACATCAAATCTGGTAGTACAAGTACAGAAATGTCATAATGAAGTAGAACAGCATTTAATCAGAAGAATTTCTAAAGGTCATCAGAGCATCATATAAATTCATCCATGCATGACAGCAATATGAAATAAATAACTGAAAGAACACAATAAGAATAAACGTCAATCTTTGAGCTTTGTTTCCAATAGTAGAAGAATTAGCCAAATTTCATGCTGAGAGAACAGCTAACAAAAAGTACTGAATTCGGTAGCTTTAATTAATGAAAGACTAATAAGAGGCAGATAAGGGATTTTACACAAGGGAGCTAACGAGGTACGTGCACTGATAGCTTCCTATGAACCGCTGATCTCATACATCTCTGTAAAACTGAAAAGGAGTGTTCAGTTCCGTTTTTTTCTTCCTCATTAGCCAGATGAGCCCTAAATGATCCCATTTAAATAACCAATGATTTGTTAATATTTTTGCACTCATAACAACTGTTTGACTGCTTTAGGACATGTATCATAGGCCCCATGCTTGGCAGCTCCAAACATTGGAGACATTTTAATATTTCATGTTAACGTAGTTGACAGCTCCCTTCTCCCCGCTGAGCGCTGGGATGCTGCGGTTCGGTTGAAGCAGATGCGGTGGTCACCCAGGGCCAGGCTCTGGTACCCGTAGTCGTGTTCAGCAGTGCCTTGCTCTGCACAAAACCTAATTGATTTCACTGGGACACTTCCCAGAATAAAGTTCAATTCACAGTGATTAAAGGCACCAGGATCCAGCTTGGAAGGAGCACTCACACGGTCCGGAAAGGTGATACAGTGCAGTGGCACACAAGTGCAATGAGACAGGCTAAATAACTAATTCATCAAAGTGTTTCCAAAGCTCTGCGTGCACCCATGGCTTTCACCTAGTTAGCTGTCTTGGACATAAAAAGAATCACAGAGTGGTTTGGGTTGAAAGGGACCTTATAGATCATATAGTTCCAACCGCTTGCCATAGGCAGGGACACCTTCCACTACATCAGGTTGCTCCCAGCCCCATCCAGCCTGGCCTTGAACACTGCCAGGGAGGGGGCAGCCACAGCTGCCCTGGGCAACCTCTGCCAGTGTCTCACCACCCTCACAGGGAAGAATTTCTTCCTAAAATCTGATCTAAATCTCCCCTCCTTCAGTTTGAAACTGTTACCCCTTGTCCTATCACTACACTCCCGATAAAATTCCCTCACCATCTTTGGGGAGGCCCTTTGTTTCAAGCTGGTCTCCCCAGCCGGGTCAGGAGCTGGAAGGACACGGGGGGTGATAAGCCAGGTTTCCCTTCTCTGAGTGACCACTTCTGGGCAGGAGCAGGAGCGCTGCACTGGGGACCTAATCCTTTATTCTGTTTGAACAAGATTGCTGTTTTGATGATGAGGATTATTTTTTTTTAACAGTAGCTCTTTGTCAGAATTCAAGCAAACCATATTCCTGGTGCTGCCGTAACAGCATCTGTACTGGCAAAGAGAAGGGAAAGCAGATAAAGTGCTTTACTACTTCCGTATATTTCAGCTGGCCAAACCTCCAAGCACTGTCAAATGGATCTCTCAGCTTTCTTAGCCTAATTGCAAAAGGGAATTTCTTACAAAGCAACAGCTTCTCTCCCTGCTACCAGTAAACCCTCTGAGTTGAAGTGTGTGCCCCTATCTGTGTTGGCCCTTTCCCTTTGAAAGGAGCACTGGTAATCACGGAGAACACTAAGGATTTGGCACCACAGCAGAGACAAAAATACAGATACTGTCTGTTTCTACAGTGACAAGCCAGCTGGATTATTATCTGTGTGATTTTGTGCATCACCAAGAGCAAAAGAGAACATGCTACTCTACATTTCAAACTAATTTGGAGAATCCGCCACTGTCCCCCCCAGAAGTGCTTGCTTGTTTCTGAAATTATAGAGAATCAGGTTTTTCCGCCAGGCTCCCAGCACTCTCTCCATCCTCCTCCCCAGTGCCTGTGCTGGTACCCTGAGCACAGGGCAGTGGGGACAGAACCTACAGCCTTGGGCTTCAATTCCCTCCACCACAACGACTCCTACACTGAGTAATAATACCAAAATCTCACATGCTGAGTCATAATATTAAAATCTTAATTTGTACATCACCCATCTACTAAGGCAGGACATGGCGCACACAAAGAGGACGTCACGCTATCATTTTCCATCTCCCTATTTCATATGTCCCCGCTAGACCCCATCAAGAGATTAATTTCTTTTCTTTTTTTTTAATTAAAATAAATGACTGCAAAAAGCAACAGACAACTCCAGAGGCTGACTATGGTCTCATGCATCATTTTCATTTTATTTTTTTTAATTCATTAGTGTCTGCACTAAATGAAAGAATTTACAACCACACTCAGGTTTCCTGAGAAATCATCCTAGCAGTACGTTTACTGAATCAGCAGGAAAAATGAATAAACAAAATGAAATCAGAAAAGAAAAAGCAGTATCTAAATGAAAGCTAGAGGAGCTGAAAAGAACCATGAGATTATAATCTTAAATTAAAACCACAGTGAGGGTAATATAAAAGATATTCTAATCACTACATCCAATTAAATGAAGTAAATCACTAAAGCATGTTAAGTGCCTTAACTATTATAATAATTAAGAATCAAACAGAAATCAAGCATCTCTGAAAGACTGATGATGCACATTAGTGAACGGAGAATGCTGTTTCCCATTCAAATGCAGAGGCAGAGCAGGGAACACAGGAGATTTCCCCCTGCCTAAAGCCAGTAAGGGCATGAAGGTGGGTGTCCCCTGTGGAAATCCCCACATGGGAGATGGGGTGGCTCTTCCCGCCGTGACAGCAATGTCCTGCTCCCGCAGGAGCCCCTCGCTCCCGAGATGAACGGCACCTTACGCCCCTGCCCCGCTCCCGAGCGGGGAAAGCAGGGCTGTGCTCCCTGCAAAGCCACATCTCCTACAGAGGACTCCCACAGCAACCTCCCCTGCTGCTCGGCTCCTGACAGCCCCTCTCCTCCGCTCCCTCCTCCCCGAGGAGATGGGCAGACAGAAACCTGGTAAGTTCCATGAAAAACATCGCACTTAAACCGCGATGCTCTAGGCGAGCACTGCTTCGTCTGTTTTATGGTCTCGCTGTCTGAAGCTCCCAAGCAAACGTATGAATTCAAATCACAGAATGGTTTGGGCTGGAAGGGACCTTCAAAATTCATCTAGTCCAACCCCCTTGCAGCGAGCGGGGACATCTGTAGCTGGATCAGGTTGCTCAGAGCCCCGTCCAGCCTGACCTTGAGTGTTTCCAGGAATGGGACATCTATCACCTCTCTGGGAAACCTGTGTCAGTGTTTCACCACCCCCATCAAAACAAATTTATTCCTTCTATCTCGTCTGAATCTGCCCTCTTTTAGTTTAAAACACCTCGTCCTTCAACAGAGGTTCTTCCAATGTAGAACAGCACCCTACGGCTCAGCGGCAGCATTACCGGCCACTTCTGTAAAATGTCTATTATTGTCCGGATCCCCTCAGCACACATTTAACATCTCCCCAGCACTGGAACATTCTGGATGTAACACAGTGATAAATTACAGCAGAGCCACTCAGATAAGAATCTGCAGTTCATGTACAACTCCTCATTAAATTAAACACAGTCATCTTCCCATTCTAAATCAGTCTGAGGCCGTGCATGTGTGATAGATATTTTAATTAGTAAAATTAGCAACCAAGAAGTACAATTTAGACACAAGATTTATCTGCAAATGATAATCCCCCAACTTTTCTGCAACAGCTGGAGCTAAGCTGTCTGAATACAAAACACTGCTATTGTGCTAGGCTAAAGTAGCGGCACGCACACGGACCTCACTGACAACCCCTCTACTTCCAGAGAGGTTTCAGTAAATTATTATTTTTTCTTAAAGTCAGAGCATCCCTGCTTATACAGGACCCATTTTTACTAAATTCCACATTGCTGGCATTTCCTTGCCTTCAGAAAGCCATGCTAAACATCGCAGGATGGATGAAATCAGGTGAACTCAAACTGGAGTCAAAACTGTGCTTTGTCTAGCCCTTATTCGGAAAGAATAGCTACAGACAGACTCAAGCGAGGGAAACTTGTCCTGCCGAAGTCCTCTGCTGCACAAAGGCAGCCTGAAGTGCAGGAGGACGTTTTCACGAGATGCAGTGAGCACAGCGAAGGAGGGACCATTTGTGCTGGTTTCTCCTGGTTTCACCAACGCCGTAGCTCTGCCAATTATCAGAAATCCCGACAGTTTGTTTAGCCACATTGCCCTGCACTTCAGAGAGGAGGAATAGGATTTGAAGGGCTAACACATATTGGATTTTAAGGGCAAGTAAGTAATTATTTTTCACAGTTCTCCCTCCATTTTCACTTCACACATCTCGTTTGCTTGGCAAAAGTTTGTAACTGAAAAACAGGCTAAGAAAACCCAAAACTGAACAAAAGCAAGAGCAGTTTTGTTCCCATTCTTCTTCGCACTTGTTTTCCCTGTAAGAAAAATGCATTGAACTGCTCAGTGTGGGATTTCATATGTTGCAATTTTATCTCAGGAAAGTAAACTCTCCCACACGGCATCGTATGAAAAGGAAGAGAATACAGCAGTAATGCGGTTTGGTTTTTCTTTTTTTTTTTTTCATTCCCACAACTACTTTACTGCTGGCAAGTAAATACAATTACACATTGTGCACAACAATACATGCTAAAACTATAAAATATCTGCAGTATATCTAAGTCTATTTGAGAACTGTCAAGCCTCCATTCGGGTAAAGAAGAAAAGATAAAACTATTACAGAAGGACAGGCTCCAGGCTGTTTCGGCAGCAGGAAAGAGCTCGGATAGGAATATGAGCACTCTGCAGCCTGAAAAGGCCAGTCCACCACTCAGCCAGTACCAAAAGTTTTATTAACAGGCTGTTAACGCTCCCTACTCTGCAATGGCATTTGCAAGATTACTTTTAAGAAGCTCATTTTCCCCAAGTCCAGCTCGTAACCGCTTTTGTGCCGTGAACCATAGAACTGTTGAAATTTTACAATATTAGACTAAGTACAGGTATTCCATTGGCAAGACGGATCCTTGAATTCTTCCTTTGCTACATTCTGAAATCTCAGTGTTGAGGGGTCCTGGCAGCCTCCAGCTCGCTCAGAAATCAGCAGATTCCCCCCCAAAATGGTACATCTGTCCTGGGTACCAACTGCAGGCACTCCCACCCACCGCCCCCCAGCAACCACATCCCCTGAGAGCAAACGCTCCCGTCCCGGCCAGCGATGCTGAGCCCTGTTCCCACCACCGTGGGTTGTAGTTCCTTGGCCCCTGCACAAATACCAGATTAAATGCAAAAGGCTGTTCAACACCCTCAAGAACACAGGCTTGCAAAACTCAGGTGAGTACTGACGTGACCTGATCCGAGGCACAGGAGAGGATGGACTCACTAAGATGGTGTGAAAATCCAGGAACTCACTAAGATGGTGTGAAAACCCAGCCCCAGAGCTCGCTTCAGACACACACCCACCGTGGTGAAGGACTTTTTAACTAAGGCCTGCCAGCTAAAACCAGTAAGCACTAGACTCATTTCCCAGTGGAGATGGGTATATTGACACCTTATCAAACCCTGCGCTGTGTCTTAGCTGTAGCTTTCAGCCCAGGCTCACACCAAAATATAGTCCCACTGGGGGGATTTGCAGTATGATGCTGCGTTAAAAAAAAACACAAGTTAGAGATAAAAAGCAACAACAACAACGTAACATTAATCCAAAAAGGCTCAGCAGAGGAATCCCTTCAAAACAGATACTTTTATCCACAATCCAGTTTAAACTGTCTCAATTTTAGCACAAAATATTACAAATGAAATTGGAAAAAAAATCCCTTGGATTGACAGCCTTGTCCTGTGCTTGCGCCACGCCACAACTGAGTCTCCACTTTAATCGGAGGCTTCCTTTGTTTTAGGGTGACACTTGGGGAGCCCCCCAGTTACCTACAGCTCTTCCACTTGTCCAAAGCGATGCTGCACTCCCTCCTGCCCTTTCAGACCCCACGACCACTGCAGCGGGTGAGTTCAGCTTCAGACCCGCTCCTGTGGGTGATCTTTCACCCCGATGGGCGCCCCCCTCCTAACCCACCTCTTCCATGATCTGTATCGTGTAAGTCTCCAAACTCTTATCCCCAAAGATTTAACCTGCCCCCCAGGTCTTTCAAACAGTTCCTCACCCAAGAGCCTCCACTTATCTGTGGAAGTATTTTACCTTTTGCCGTACAAAGCTTAGATTTTTCTGTGTTTGGACATCCGTCTGCTTTATTTTATCTCCTAATAGATTTCAATGTCTTTTACAGCTCCTGGTTATATTCTTATGCATTTGAGCAAGTCTCCCCTAAGAAATGACCTTATCTATAGGTATTAAAACCTGACAGCTTTCAGCTGTTCTTTTATTGCTGGATTTGTTCTTTGGGCTGGGGAAGGGGAAGGCCAGGTTCTGTGGATAACCAGTAAATATCTACTGAGCTCTCCCTGCCCAGATTTAACCCTTTTCACAGGCTCCATTGATAAAGCCTTGGATAATTGCTCTGTCTTCACCTTCCCCAAATGATCCCAAGAAAGAAAAATTTGCATCTCTAGCAATATTTTGGAAGTCTGGCATTTCAGAAATGAGGATTGCTTCCCAAATGCGGACTAGGAGGATTTGATCAGAGCAGTGGTCTGCATGTGCGATTACTTTCCCACGTCAGACACGCTGACCAACTGCCTCAAATAAAGATACCGACAACGCAGAAGGCAGCAACTGGCCCCCAAAATGTGCTTCCATTAAGAGCTGACTTACAAATTCCACCTAGTTTTTCAGCTTGTCAAAAATACATCCTTATTAATGCAATTCTAGATGTTCTTATTATATATTCTGCTTTTTTAAGCACAGTAAATTGTGATCCTGAATGCTGCCTAGTGACAGTAAGTTCTTTAGGGTTCTTGTATACAGCACTGCTCTTCCCATTAAATTTCCAATAAAGTATTTCCATTTTTATATCTGAAATCCCAGAAAGGGCACTAGAGAAACCTAGCGTTTAACTCTTAAATTTAATACAAACTATTTCACTCAGCGTGAAACCATTTTAAAATTACTCCAGCGCAGATTGTGGTTCACTGTTGTACTTGGTGAGCTTAGTATGTCCATGGCAACTGATGAATATTACTGCTGCTGCTGCTATAAATAACAAACCTATTTGGCAAAGTCTGAGATGTAAATATTAAATCCAGCACAAAGACAATTTTCTGTTCCTTCTTTTGCTCCCTTCCGAGTTAGGAACCTATATTTGCGTGTTGGTAGGTTATTTCCAAATAGATCTGCAGGTGTCACAATATTGCAGAAACTAGCAATTTTGATTGACATCGCTTTCGACAATAATCACACATTTGGGGTCAGGTGCAGGAGCGATGCCGTGCAATGCCGAGCTGGCTGCAGCAGCAACGCTCCCTTTGAACCACGAGTCCTCCCCAGTCCCAGCACCGAGATGGCACGGAGTGCACACCTTTTGGAGAGCCACCAAAATGTGTGGCTTCATTTTCAGAAAGTTAAAGGCAGAGTCTCATCTGCAGTAGTATATGTGCAACCAGGTCACTATTTAGCATGTGCAGATCAGGCCTGCAAACGGAGCTCAAGCCCTTTTCAACAGATGGTACCACTGACCGCGAGCCACTGTTTGGAAACACACTTCTTTGGAGGGAGTGCCAGAAACCACACACACAATTAGGAGGACTGAGCGCAGTTACATTGCCCGGTGCATTTGGGAAGTCGTGTACTGTCAAATCTCTACATGTTTCTCTGCTCCTCTTGGCCACTTTCCCACTCCCGGGCAAGGGAGAGGAGGGACATCCCTGCTACCTGCCCAGGCAACGACGCTGGGATCGAGCACGGCAGGAGCGCTCCGTAATTGGGCTGCGGTTAGCTGGGGACGGTGGCAGCGCGCCACGGTTCCTCCCTGCAAGCCTGGTGACTGCTTGGTGGGGCACGGATGGAGAGCAGACCTGTCACCTCCCCGGCGGTGCCCTCCGCACCGCTGCAGCCAAGCTCTGGCAGGGACGTTAATTGCTTCCGAACTGCCACTTCGTATGAAAAATTCAGATGAACTGTAGAAGCACTTTGCCTCGCCTGGCGTGCTGGGCTCCGCCAGGAATGCCGCTGGCTGCTGCTGCTGCTGGCTATTGCATCCGTCAGTAGTTAGAGCTTGCCACAACTGCAGAGTGGCAGCACTCTACTAAAAGGGGGTCAGAAGCAGCTTCCTAAATCATCTCACGGTTGCCATTCTGCCCCCGCTGCCCAGCAGGATGGCTTACCTCCCACTCCTGGGACCTCGAGGCTCTGGAGGCATGGCCTACAGACCTGCCTGTGTTTAATGGGCATGGCAAGGGAGGAGTTGGGGAGCAAGCCCGAGCCTAGAGCCAGGTCAGACGTGAGCAGCAACTGCGGCAAACACAACATTCCCCACCCTGACCCTGCTCTCCCCACACATCCACTCTCAACAGCACTTAAAAGGGGGATTGATGTGTCCTATCCTACCCAGATCTCACCTTCCTGCCGTTCCACCAAAACACTAACAGTTCATTAGGACACTGCAGCTCCACAGCTCTGCCACACTAGGTTACTCCAGGGTGCACACCGAGACACCAGCCAGCTACGCCTTACTCAACAGCATATTGGAATATCCTTTGACACAGCATTGGAAAAATCAGTGTTGAAAGCACTTGATTCAGAAGAAAAACAGTAGCATTAGCGTAGACCTCCCCTCCGCCCAGGAATTAGCTTTTAGTCATATTAGCTAAATCCCATTTCGTTAGGTGCAGTGGCCTGCACTGAGGTGTACCGCTCTTGACATTTCAGATGTGGGTAAACGAGGTAAACACGAGTGTGGGAGAAATAAATGGGAACGCTACAGAACTGCTTCTCAGATGGAGTGCTAAACCCTCCGGCACTGAATGCTACAATTCTTTGTCATAAACACATCAATTACAGTGTTTATATCAAAGCTCTCAATAGATTATACTATTAATATAAAAATGACAGCTGTCATGCCACGCGTACAGCAATGTCACAGTTTCAAAGGCTACCACAAACATATGGGGTTTGAAACTCAGGTTCATGCTCTGGCAAATGGTTGATTAAACTCAAGGAAACTACTCAGCGACATAAATAAAGACTTCAGAATCAGTGCCAAAATCATGCTTGTAATGCAATTTAAGCACATTATTCTCAAGCAACTTAACTAATTCTTAACATAATAATAAGTAATTAAATTGTAAATACGAGCAACTATGGATTTTCCAGTGTAGGTAATACAACGTTTACAACAACAGAATTGCTGTGAAGCTCACTAGGCCTATCTGTAACCCGGATTGGTTAAGCCGCTTTCAATGTAGGAATCAAACCCCTTTGACTTCAGCTGGTCTTACAGCCAAAGTGGAGTCCCTTACTCTTGAAAGTGAAGCCTTGGAAATGAATACATTTCCACTTTTGTACCTGCAGGTGAGGAATGCTCTTTGGGAAACACTCAGACACATGATGTGCTCACTGGAGGCCACAGTGACACCCGCCGCCGTGATCTTACGGAAACACACCTCGACCCAACGGCAGGCACGTGATATTTCACCTCCTCACCGCACGCTCAGGGGCTCACGCAACGCGCCCATGAAAGTCCTCTTCAAGCGTGCTGGATGTGGAGGGTGAGGCCTGAGGAGCCTTGAAAGGGGCTCCAGGCAGCGGCAGGAATTCAGAGAAAGCGCTGGATTTAGAGCTCATGTTCTGCAATATGTTGTCAATCAGAAGTAAACATGTTAAAGTAAAGATGGATGAAGGCAAAGAGGGGATCAACCTTGCTGTCCAGCAGCCGAGAGCAGTCAGCTCATGCCGTGAGCACCTATAGAAAGGCACGGCAATCCTTGTCAGGCCTCCCCTGATGCAACCACAATATACATACAGTTGTGTATCCATGCAAATCATTTTAAACAGCTGAGCCATTAAACTCTGTATTTACCACCTACGGTCAAGCAATGAGACTATGTCCATAATTTCTTGGAGAACAATTCATTATGGGCTGTAACTGCTGGTTTGTCACCAGGACAACTTGTTGGAAAAGAATAAGCTTTGGGTTTCTTTCTAAATCTTAAAGCTGACAGCTTTAATAAACAAAAGAACAACCAAAGTATTACACTAATTTATTTGAAAGACTTGAGAAAAAAGCCATTTTCTTCACATTGGGCAGACAGGGAAAACACAGACTTTTCTTGCAACGATTCCTCTATAAGTGCCTCAGTGGAATGGATGGGACAACTCAGGAATTCAGACTCTGTTCTGCGTGACTGAGGGTAGAAAGGTCTGGGATATGCCTTGGGCAGCTGGCCCTGGGAAAGCAAATACCAATGCAGAGATTGGGGTGGAGAAGAGATGAAAGCATTCGTTCTAGAGAAGGACACGACAACTAAAACCCACCATGAAAAATATGCATGAAAAGCATTTTAATTTGCATGTTCAGTTGGTAGCCCCTTCCTTACGTAGCATAAACAACGGTTAAACATAAAAAAAATCCTCCACATTTAGCACCAATTTAATTTCTTGTAGAGTTTTTTACTAGAATAACTTATTCTCATTGAAAAATCTGCAGGTGGGAACCTATTTACTGCCAAAAGTTTAAAGAAGCTGTTCAGCTTCTACTCCAAGGTAAATCCTTGCAGTAATGGAGAATTCTGAGAAAAGAGAGCTCTGAGCTGAGATTTCGCTCAGGAAAATCTCCTGCCAGGCTGGCTGTCACCTACAGGTGCTGTGTTGAAGGTGAGGTAAAGCGGAACAATAAATGCAGTATTTCTACATTTCCAGACTCTCTTCTACTGAGAGTGGAAGACTGGAGGTGGCCTATAGCAGAGTCACGGAAAAGATGAGACCTGTTCATTCATTTAATTAGAATTAAATGTAATAAATCTAAAGAAGACTCATGCACCGCTTACAGCAGGCAGTCCTAGGCTCAACGTGAGGACGTGCTTTCTACAAAGGCTTAACTTCTGTTGCTTTCAACTGAGCTGCAGTGCTTAAATCCTCTTCTGCATCTTGCCCTGGGCCATTTTAAATGTGCAAACAGATGCAGAATGAGTCTTTCCACAGTGGAAACACCTCTCAAGAGCCTAAATACCTTCCAAACAGCTTTGCATTTTGTTTACTGAGTTTTATTGTCCCTGCTTCCCAAGTGCCTGATTTTAAAATCTCTGCTGCTTTCTCTACTGTTGCTAATTTTACCGGTTTGGGCTATTTTAAGTTTCTTTCCACCAGCAACTGTCTTTGACTTCTCTATTAATGCCAAAATGTTCACATCATAACCCCACGGACATTCCCAAATCAGTAGTTTTTAAAACCTTTTCCATTCTGCTGTGTACACGCTGCTGGTTTCACCCTTCCTCCTCATCCCACCAGGTCCCGTTCCCATCTGTTGGGGTCTGGGTGCAGTAGGGATTCTGCTGAGTTATTTTGCCAGCCTTCTTTTATCTCAAGTTTCTGAGAGTGTAAGAAAATCTTCCAGAGAAAAGAGGTTTTACTGCCACAGACACTAAGGAAAATCAATTTATCTTTGTTCTTATCTATAGCCTTATCTGCAAGAAAATACCAGCCCAGTATTTCAATATACTGCTGCCAGTTCTCATTGTCTGGATTAAACACTCCCGTTTTTCCATAAATTGCTGCAATTCAGATATTTTATTGCCAATTTTGGAAACGGAAAGCTCCCATTGTTTAAAAAAAGATCACCCGTGCAGTACTAGAAGGAATCATTGCTTTTTCAAGTGAACCAAAACAAGCACGAGAGAGAAATTCCCACTGTCAGGAGCACGTGCGGCAGAGACCTCATCCCCCAAAGGCCAAATCTGAATCATTTCCATCAGTTTATAATTGCTTTTCCCCCCTAAATTACAGGGCCAAGATCAGGAAGGAATCTGAAAAGGCAAGAGGTGACTGAAGTGGAGTTAAAACTAGACCTGGCAGCCAGCTGGATTTGACCCCGACACTCGGTACGCTGGTGTCCCAGCCTCAGCCCCACCAGCACGCCTTGCCCCAAGACCCCTCGGCTCCCCTGTAAGGGCACCCCCCCTCCCTGTCCTCCAGAGGAGACAACCAGGTTCTTCCAGGGCTGCAAGCTTCACTTTTCCAGCATTTGCATCCCAAATAGGTCCATGGGTGGCTAACGGAGGAGCCCTAACCCCAACGCTGGCCTTGTTGGAAGGAGAACTCGATGGGGAAGGAGGACCTGGGAGCAGATACAGCTGCCACCGACTGCCGCGGCTGCAAATACCATAACCCATCGTGTGTGCAACTCCTCCGAGGCCGGTATGAACTCACTAACCCAGCGCTCAGGCAATTAGTTGTTTTGATGTAAATGTGATCTAATTGTAGCTGCTGCTGCTGCCTCCCATTATTGGGGTTTGTTTCTGTTTACATGATATTTACATAACTGTGGAAGGCTATTAAGCACTTGCTCCCAATTAAAAACTGAATCATTCACTGGATAATTCACTGACCAAGCTGGCAGAGCACTGGGACTATCACTACTTGCCACGACAATCCGGCCTTTCCCTCACAGCTGGGGAAGGAGCCGGCAGCACCTGTCCCAGCACCGCACTCGCACGTCGCTTTGCATTTCCGAATGTTCAACAGTGTTTTCTGATCTCTGTGCTGTCAATTCTGAAATTGTTTTACACCCCATAAATTCCATAATGTGCCAAAGTAAAGATCTACAAACCGTCATCATTTAGGATGATATACATTTAATTTCATCCAATAAAGCTGCTCGTACTTAACTGCAGCGCCTTCCCTGGAAAACAACTCAGTGTCATCTAAACAGCATGTCTCCTGCCTGCAGCTTTCATCCAGCACGGAGACAGGGGAGATGGGGGCAAATCTGATCACAGGAGCACACAGACCCTGTCAAAGCAGCAGAGCCGCAGCTGCTCACGCTGAGCCTGAACCAGCACAGGCGGTGCTGGATCCGTGCAGCTCCGGACAGGCTGCCCTGCGGAATAAGGCAAAGTCAGAAAGGTCTGAGGCAAATGTCCAAGCCATACCTTTTTTTTTTTTGTCTGAGTGAATTAACAGGCTGACAGCTCATGGTGCCTTCTGAGCTCATGCTGTCAGCCTCCCCGCTATCTGCAGCAGGTAGAAAAACTTGGGTACAAGCGGTATTTGGACTTTTCATCTTCAAAAGCTGAAAAACGGTCCTGTTTTCCATTTCCCCTAGATGCCTTGTTATCATTTCTAGCTGATGTCCTCGCGATCGGTGGTCTCTGCGTGGCAAGGACGTCAGGTTTCTGTTCCAGCCGATGATGCAGAGCCTGAAAAACCCACGCACTGTTCCAGGACAGAAAAGCCAGACACACGCGCTCTAACCCTACGGACTCAGACCCTAAAAGATCTCCCACATCCAGGATCTACCCAGGAGACAGATCCTCTGTCCTGATCTTGTCCAAGTCCCAGGCTTGCCACGTAAACCACGCAGCAAGAAGGCGGTAGGACGGCAGGATGTGCACGCACACTTCAGCCTGCTGGTACAGGCATCAGAAGCAGCCAAGAGCTGAGCTGCACGAGCTACCAGGCCAACAGCGAACACTGCTATAGCTTACAGCTCTTATAAAGGAAAAAAAACCACAACCCAGACCCAGCTGTATGAATGAATGGCACCAATGCATGAATGAGTAATGAAACAAAGCACAAAATCCATGCCACTTGTCCTCGTGCCCTGCTAACTTGCCCTCTTCTTTCTCCAGAGTAGCCATTTTACGCAGTTTTCCTCCAGCGAACCCCTCCTCCCAGCATGCTTTTACACCTTCCTGGCCTAACTTGCAGTCAAATTTATTTCTATAAATACACTGAACTGGAGATTACAGTAAAACGTTTCCTTTGCTACCTAATGTCTCCCATGTGTTTGAGTATTTAAAGCCACTTTCAGGCACGCTTTGCTATCTCTCCTTAGCATGCGCAGCAAAGTCCCTACACAGGGTTTTCAGTGTGGAAGAGTCTAGCATGAAAAGAAGCTAAACAGAGAAATACTGTCACCAAAGAGGGAAGGGGGGGGCAGGGGAGGGAAAGAAAGAATAGAAGAGCTGACAAGAAGAAAAACTGATGCTGGAAAAACGCCAGCCCTGTACAGTCAATCTTCAGGCTGGCAGCAGAAATGCCGTTACGTGCAAAAAAGAAGAGGGTCTCTGATGACAGATGTATGCACAGGCTTAACACAGGGTTGATTAAAAAATAAACAACTATAAAAAAGTCACATTTCTCTCTGCTTAGTGTTAGTGACAATCTATTGCAATTCAGAGGCACGACTGTGCAGAAGTTTATAGCGTGCAGTCCAGGAGAGCCCTTTCCCAGCCCCACAGATCAGAAAAGACATGTAAAACCATCCAGCCTAAAACACTTGGTTTTCTTCAGCTTCAGCTTTTTTCCCCCCACTCTGGGGCAAATCTTCCTCTTGGCACCAAACTCAAAGAAAACTTTTTGCAAGAGCTTTTGCTGAGGTCCAGCCTTGGCCCTTGCGGTAGCTCTGGGCAGTGCCGGGGTGCAGTGGTGCTCCTCCACCACAAGCATCCCATGGGGAACATCACCTTCATCGCAGTTCTGTCCACAGCAACTGTCCAGTGACGGATCTGTTGGCACTGAAGAGTCCCAAGAGAGGTCCCAAGGTCGTGCATCTCTGCCCAAGCTCTTTACCTCCAGGGAAAAAGCAGACCTTGTTCATTTTGCCACACAGTTAGCAGAAATGTTCTTTATTTATCAGCATCGTTCTATGCAGCTGTACTTTTACAAACACCTTTGCTACAGAAAGGGGAGCTGTTTTCAAAAGGCCCATCTCCAATTCAGTTTTAGGATCTTTTCCTGATGGTCACGATATTTAACTTTTTTTCAAACACAGCTGTACAAACTAAGATCTTAAGTCGTTAAAAGCAATGTGGGCTCACTAAATTATTTAAAAGAAATGGCACTAGAAAATTAGGCTTTTAAATGCTAGATATATAAAAGTATTTAGAAGTCTAAGGATGCAGGTAGTCACCTAGTAGGATTTTTCTTCTGAGTGCATCTGTCAGTATTTAAGTATCTATGAAAACTGGCCCACCGCCACATTTTAGAAACAGGAATATGCAGCAAGATCTTTAAACGAGTTTAGGTACCCAACTCCCACACATTTTGCCCACAGCTCCTAAGTCATTGTGTGTTTTTGAAATGTTTATCTTCCAGCTAAACAGTATCAGTTGTCTGAAAACCACAAACGCAACAAATATCTGCCATGGTAAATTACCCACCCAGTACAGCTAGTGCCCAGACACATGATTAAGTTGCCATGGATTAACAGGCAACTACATTTCACTAAGCTGCCTGTACCAACACTTTTAGCCCAATGCAAATTAAGAAAAATGTGTTAGCATAAATGTATTTCACTGGGGTACGAGCCTGTATTTGTCACGGGCAGAGGACACAGGCAATCAGTCGTTGCGGCTCAGTGGAGCCACAGTAACTCTCCAGGACTCTAACAACCACATCAGAGGGATCCAGAAACCAGAAAGCTATACCCGAGAGGGGGGAAATTCTTTCAGAGACCAAGGAAGAGCCATCACTGCCACCTAATATCGGGCTTGGTGAAAAGCAGAGGAGGGATCGGTGATGCTCTTGCCGTTTGGCAGCAGCCCAGAGCAGGCAGCTCCTCCCCAGCAAATCCCCACAAGCCCGGGCTCTGCGGCAGGCGGCGAGAGCCGCCTCACAGCTGGATGGGGAAGGAGGCAATATCATACGTTAAATAAACCACAGCAGCCTGGTAATAATGTGCTAAAAATAATTGAGTAAGCACATTGCTTATAAAACTCTGAACTCCCTGCCAAGTCTTACCGGAGTAGGACACGCGTTCCTCCCCCTTCCCAGGCATCTAAATAGGTATTGCAGAGGATTGAAGAAAAAAATAGGTGACACATAAATTTCCATGTGGGAGGAGGGAAACAAAAAATAAATCGCTTGTAGATTCCCTGTGTGTTTTTCTCAGAAGCAGCTGGTGCTGGCCACTGTGAGGGAAAGGAGGTCCTACATGGTATCGTGATGTTTTTATTCCTCTTCCACTATGTCAATATTATATCTTTGATTCATTTATTGCACCTGCTATAAAAGCCCAGCTTCCAACCTTAGCAGAAAAGGGTGGCCACATTATTCTCACCTTGTTTTCTGCACAGGCCTTTATAAACGAGGGACACAAGCCCTTCTGCAGACGACTCCTTTTCTTGCTTTGTTTTTCTCTTCCTCTAAAATAAAAGACGTTCTTGACAAAATGTGTTTGCACAGTCTTTGTCAACAGAGCGCTACAGCTAGAGCTGGCTGGGTGACAAAAAAATCACGTTCTTCAAAAACTATTCATATTTTAATCACTGCTCTGATTCTACATGAGGATGGGAAGAGGCCGAAGGACCCCAATGCCCGGCAGTGAGGTGAAGGCGAGGGTTTGTGCCCCCAGCCTGAAGCGGAGGCGCACGCAGAGCTCCACAAAACCACTCCCCCTACACGGATTCAGAATTGCTCTGTCACATAATCACCTCCCTACGCCCCAACTCATCCTCTCCTCACAATCAATTACCAATACGCAGCAAGACCACCCCAAGCGTGCAGACGGAGAGCAGCCCGCAAGGGCAGCGAGGTGGGAGCAGGACTCTCCTCTGCATCCGCAACCTTCGTAAAAAATTATTTCAAATCTTCTGATTTGACTCCTGGCCCTTCCTTTACTTTCAAACCTCATTGAAGCGATTCTGAGCAGTTGTGGCTGCAACAGTGATCCCAAAACACAAAGAAACAGTCAACTAGATGAATTGGTAGAAGAGCCGACAACACACGTCCCGAGGGAGAAGCAAACCTCATCGCGCGTTATCCAAGTAGTGCAGGGCCAAAGTTTATAAGTCAAGCTTCAGCTTGGAAGTAACTCCAAGTACGGTTCAGGCAGCACAGAATTAAAGCGAAAACATTTAAAAACCAAACCAAACCAAAAAAAAAAAAAAACCATAAAAAAGCTTTTGTTTTGGGAAAGAGAGGGATTTTAAACCAAGACACAGTTAGTTAGTGTCCGTTCTGGAAACATCTCAAAACTGCCTAGAGGCAAAACAAATAAAACTAATTCTTTGCTGGCATTTGGGACACTTGGATGCTACTTGCCCTAGGTACTTATAATTTAATATAAAACAAATCACCCTGGAGCAACAAACAGAAAATTTGCTAGTAAACAAGACAGCTCTAATTATTTAACAGTGGAATCCAGAATAATTACAGTATCCAGAGCCGCTAAAAGCTAATTATGTAAGTATCCAAAATATTTCAGCTATCTTTTGAAAAAACAGGCTGTTTAATTTCAAGACCAGAGGGTAGCCAGCATCTCCAAAGCCAAGCCTTCAGGGTGATGCATCTCTGCCTTTCCCAGTGGCTGGCTGGGACTTGGACTCCTTCCCCGGCAGCGCTGGCAGGCGGCTGCCCATCGGAGCAGCTGGTCTCCCTCCGGGCATGTGGCTGGCAGCTGGGGGTTCTCTGCTCCCAATTCCCTGCCCTCACTTTCTCCCTGGGATGCTGCCAGCCCCGCCTTGCCGCACCAGCAATTCATTCCTCTGCCCAAATGCCCGCCCCACTGCTCGTGTTGGGTGCAGGCTCAGAGACAGAGGGCTCAGCGTGCACAAGGGCTTTAGGAAGAGACGGGGGCTCTGGGCTTGAGGGGTATGGGATGGCGGAGTTGACACCAGGAGGGACAGCACAGTCTTTAGGCAGGCACCTGGGAGGCTGGTGGCTCATCTGCACGGCGGAGAGCTTGGAGGCAGCGTCATGTCATCAGGCAATTTTGGAAACTCAAAGGAGAGATTTGAAAAACACCAGGAACACGTTAGATGCCAGGAAAGGTCGAGGCTGCTGCCTGCGGTCCA
The DNA here is from genome assembly GCF_034619465.1 of Leptosomus discolor. Lineage (NCBI taxonomy): Eukaryota > Metazoa > Chordata > Aves > Leptosomiformes > Leptosomidae > Leptosomus > Leptosomus discolor. The sequence continues at coordinate 4,286,832 of NC_141399.1, forward strand.
GGGTAAAGCAGCCATTTCTCTTGATGCGGGGGAGCGTGTCACTCGGCAACATACAGCTCCTAACGACGCCAGAATGAAGGGCTGGTTCATGAGATTGAGCTCCATTCAGTACCTTTGTGTCTCATTACCATCCCACAGGGGTAATGATAAGTGTTGCGTGCTCATGAGAAAACGACAGGCAAAGTATCTAAAGGTAATGCTTCGCTTTCACAGAGGAGCTGGGATCAACCTGTAAATCAGCTGGCGTTGGGTGCCTGAACCTCAACGAGGATTTGGGACTCAGTTCCTCAGCTGTAGCACAAGGCACACACACCCCCCTCATTTCTGGTTTCAATTCTGCAGTAATCTCAACTCTGCTCAGCTAACGACACCGGTTTCGTGTTAACCTCCCCCAGAGCCGCGGGTGGGGATAGCGGGGCTCTCCGCAACGCAGCCACTCAGGGGCAAAGCGGCTCCTAAGGAGCGCATCTGGCTCCAGATCTCCACCTCTTCCTGCGTCCTGCTGAGCCGCAGAAATCCCAGATGTTTGCAGATGTTTTCAGGTACCTGGGCCCTGTGCCAAATCCACATACTGACTTTTGACCAACAGCTATTTTTCCGTGACCGTGCTCAGAGCATGGGCCTCTGCTGAAACCATCAGTCTCAGAAGTGATGATTCAGTCTCCGCTTCCCTTCAGACTTCATCATTACAAGGTCATCAAGCACAGCATGGTTTAAAACGCACATAAAGCGGCCACCAGAGTTCTTACGAATATCAAGCAGTTTCGATATCTTTCTGCAATACTTCAATCTGGCTGCTGATTAACTCTCGCTTTATATTTAAAGTTCCTCTTGCCAAAAGAATGTCTGAGGGGGTGTATGAAAGCTGAGCGACATGACTATAATTACAGTCAAATAGATGTTGCATGGGTAAACCAGGATGGCTGCAGAAAGTCTGAGGGGTGACATTAAATACTTGACAGAAGCAACCCCCCCCCAAAAAAAAAAAAAGAAAAAAAAGAATGAAGCCTCCAAATTACGAGGATTTTAGCTAAATGCCTTTCAGTTTCTTTAAATTTGCCTCCTGGCTTTAGGCTACCTTGTTCAGGTTTTTGCCTATTATGAGAGTTAGGAACATGCTTAAAAATAATACCGAGTTCCTCACCCAATCGCACGAGTCAGAGAACACGGGCGCTAAGAAAGTGCAAGGTACCGCACGGCTCAAACTTACGTTATGGAAGTTGGCAGCGCCACTGCATGGCTGATTTCACAGGCTCCCCTACGCCGAAGGAAAGTCACCAAAGTTTATCACCACCTCTTCTCTGTTCGCTTCCGCTGGTATCCACACCCGAGCAAATCCACTGACTTTCTGCCAAAAGCCGTCCCTTCTTCCCTCTCCTTTTTTCAACTCTTGCTTTAGATCACTGCAACCTCTTTCTGTCAAACCTCCAGGCTTTTCATCTCCCCTTGCAGGAGCACATCCAGCAAAGCAGCCAAAACACCTTCGGCTCTTCCCTTGAATTCGAGCCCCTTTTTGAGCCAGTTTTAAATTGTCTTCACGGCGTGTGGCACAGACGAGCCCGCTGATGTGGCAGATCCTACGTGCCTGTTACTTTTGCCACCACATACTGAGTGCTCTCCCATCCTCGCCCCACATCCCGCTTCCACACGAGACCGGGACCCCACCTGCACCACGCTAATGCTCAGCAAACACATCGCTCTGCACATCTTGGCTTTGCTTTCGGTGTGCCCAGGGACCTTCAGCTCTTCTCTTGGGCCCCTCCTTAAAGCTCACACCATTTCCAGAGCTGCTTCTGAGCCCACACAGCATTTCTATCCACGGTCAGCAAGGCTCTCTGCAGACCAGTTTACTTGCCAGTTCCCGGCAACTCAAGGGTTAGAGGCATCGCTTCTCTTAGGCTGGGCTGTTCATGGCTGCGACACGTTGTGCTGAGCTTATTTTAGCTACCCACATTCCTGCTGAAAACTCACTTGTTCGAGCTGACTTACTTATTATTTGAGTTGTTAATTTTACGGTTTTATTAAGTGGCTCTGAATGAATGCCATTAAAGCACATGATCGTTTGGCTGACTGGATGATTGATTTTACACAGTTGTCTTCTTCCTGCACTCCTAAGTACTTTGATTTGTGATTAACAAACCACCGTTTTGCTATTCCACTTCATAGCTCCCCGGCTCATTTTCAGCTTCTCTTCTTTACATGTTCTTTATGGGCCAAAAATCCTGCTTAGCCACCGCTAAATAAAAAGCCAAAAGAAAAAAGAAGTAGCAATCTATGAGAGATCAGAAGTGTACGCACACTTTTAGGAGCTGGTGAAGATGCAGGCTCTGACGGCTCCTTCCTTCATCAAACTGAGCATCTAGAAAGCGTGTGAGATTTATCTGCTCTTCACGAGTTTGAACAGAGAAAAAAAAAGCTGACAGTCAGGGAGGGGTTTGTTTGTTTTGAGTCGTACCTATTTGGAATTAGTTTTTATTTTAGTTTTTAAGGGGGTTTCCTGGGGTTTCCAAACCTGGTGGGAGAGTTGGGGACAGTAACCACTGCTCCAGCTTCATCCCCTATCAGTCTGGAGTTTTGTGGGTTTGTGCAAGATAAGTCAGGGGCAAATGAAGAAACAAACCACAAACCAAACAAACCTTGAGGTATGATACACCAAACTGTTTGTTCCATTTCTAGTAAGTAGGCAATTTACTTTGGTGAATATTATAAAGCTGTTATTAGAGAGCACCAAAGATCCCAAGATGTATAGATATATATATGATCTAGAATATCCTGCTAAAGCTAAATGCAACTAGAAAGCAAGGTTCAAGACCAAAAAGTGTCATGGGTTTTTGTTAACATATTGCTGATATAAACAAAAGATCAAGGAAAGTAAAACATACAAGTAACTAGTAAAGTGTTTTTCAGAAACAAATACCCAAAAGCTTTTCTCATTCCGTAAGGATTTGACATTTTGGACTCTATCTTCCTGAAATGGGACAAAAATTCAAAGTCTTGGCATTCAACATGTATCTACTCTAATGTTCCATCTAGATTGTTGCTGGGATTATTATTTTTTAATTCTGTTAATAAAAATAAAACAAATTCGGTACGTATTCCATTTTTAAAGACAAAGTTACTTTGATCCAAAAAAGGTATTGCAGAAAAACAAGGTATGCCAAGTCCTGAGCCTGAGGCATACAGAAGATGCAGCGAGCTTTCAGCAAGATGAAAGTACAGCAGAGAAGGATCACTTGCTTTAAAAAAATCCTTAAAAATAGAAGAGGCACAAGACGGTATCCCATAAAGAGGTGAAAGATTGGAGGGCTGCCTGTTTGGAGACTGCAGAAAGCAATCACAAGTTTTATATACATTAGAAAACTTTACACTGCTCACCCCAAAAAAAGGAGTATTGTGAAAAAAATTGCCCTCAAGTCCTCGGAGAATTTAAGGGTAGAACAAGCTGGTACCCTTGGATAAGACAAGTAAGACAGTTTATATTGCTTTTCAATTATTTTAGGATCACGATGGAGGAAAAGGAAAACATCAAGCAGAGATAAGAGCAGAGGATAGACGATAGTGGAGGGTGGATTTCCAAAACACTGTGTGCGGCTCCAGCCACAAGCCTCTCCCTTAACACCCAAACCCCACAGCTGAAATCTTCCTTACCCCTTTGCAGATTTAAAGTAGCAGGGTTTGGTCCCAGGAGGGGAAAGGGACACTGGTCAAAGATCACAGAGCTACTGACGGGAGGCTGGGTTTGTGGGGAGAGGTAGCATTGTCATTGCTGAGCAGATGATGGGGCTGGAGTCGACGAACAAGCCTCCGGGCGTGCAGCCCTGCGCGGGTTCCTTCGGGTCAAGAGCCAGGAGCTAGGTCCCACCCAGCCAATTACCTTGACTAACATTATTCTAATGCAAGAAACATCATCATCTGCAGCCACGGGGCTCCAGATAGCATCAAGCCTCCCCTGAATCCAGCACAGCGTCCCTCACACGGACTGCACCCAGGACGGACCCAGCTGCCCCAGGCGAGGCGTCGCACAACACACATTTTAGCCACCTGGGTGCTCCCTGGGGCTTTGCAGCCCTGAGCTCCTCACCCAAGAGAATACACAGGCCCTGGACAGCTGGGAACCACGAGCGTGACCTCCTGCTTCGCCAAGAGGAAATGCCGAGCGGGGAAAGGGGTTTAGATGTTGGATGCGGAGTGCACGGAGCCAACCGCTTCATTCAGGATACGCTGGTCTGAGCCAACCTCCCGTATCACGGAGCAAAGACCTTTCTTTAAAACATGAGAAGAGGGAAAGGGGTCAGTGATGTGTTACAGCAGAGGCGAGAGAGGACAGCGGAGCTGCCGCCTTCTAATAGCTCAGCAATTTGGGCTCCGTTCTCTCTTCTCTGCTGCTGGATTCCAAATACCTTCCACTTCCCAAAAGACAGCCCTAGCTGCCAGCCTCTGCAGGCTCTGCTGAAGCTATTCCGCTTTGTACAGGATAACTGAAGATTTGTTGTGCCATTCAGTGTGAATTTTTCTTTTTTATCATCATTGTCTGGCCCCTCTTCAGAGCATTCATCCAGGAAAGGGGAGGCATGGGGTCCCAATCCATGCTCCAGTGATTATTTAAGTACATCAAACGCTCATTACGTAAGGTAAAATCAACAAATATTCACCAGGGCATGGACTAGAGAGGAGAAAGGAAATCAAACTATTAATTCAAAGGGCAAGAGGAGCATTTCTGAGCGAAGTATAAAGTCTTCTATGGGAGAAAAGCAGCAGCACTGATGAAGAGGAAGAAAGCGGAGGCAGAGGCAGGAGATGTGATAAATTCTATGATTAAAATAGGAAAGAGAAGAGTTTTAAAGAGAAATGAAAAGGAGAATTAGAAGTCTGAGTGTGTTGGAGTGGAAAATGTAATACGTAGAGATGAGGTGTTAAGGTCAGCTGGAGTGAAAAGCGCCTTGGCAGGACAGGGAGGTTGACACAGTGGGTGTTTGTGAGAAAGGGTCGCTGTCATTCAAACATAAGGGGAAAAGCAGGTTGCACAAATGTGGGCAGAAAGAAAAGACTCAAATATCAGAGAACCAGTACCATTTGCATGGACCAACAAAGGCATGGAAACACAAAGAAGCCAAGTTACAAAGGGCAGATAAAGAGCAACGTTCAGGGACACAGCGGCGCTGGATGCTGCGGTGGAACGGTGGGATGCTGTTGCCTCCTCCCTCATCCAGCATCAAACCCAAAATGCACCGTGACACTAGTGTGTATCTGCTGACCAGCAACAGCTCCAGAGGAGGGAGTTGAGTGTTAAGTTTCCAACACTGTTAAGACAGCAAGAGAGAGGCTATGTGTGGGATTAGGTTGATCCCGTTTACCCAGGTCCTCACGTCTGACATGCTGATGGTTTGCAGGCAGGCTTGCTTTCCTGGCAAACCTCTTAAACCTTTTTTGGGCTAATTCTGTTCTGACAGAATCCCCTTCTCCTATCTCCTGATTATACTCCTTTCCCCCATAAAGTACAGTCCCACTAGTAGGGCCTAATATTAACAGCATGCATAACCCAGTACAGTATTGAACTGCTCCATCACAGTAATTACTGCAACAACAATGCTCAATCTAGTTGAATAAAATCCATGTACATTCACCAGGAACAGAAGTTACAGCTGCTAGAAGTCAGATGCATAAAAGCAGCATCAGAAAAAAATGCAGATTTGTGGAGGAGGGAAAAAAAAAAAAAAAAATCTATTGTTGCAGATTTACCCACGAACCAATCCATTTTCACCTCTAAGCTGAAACAGGTTTTTGTTTGGCAACTGACATGTATTTGAGTCACAGCTGAGGGGAGAGAATAATACCCACCTGCTGTCATATTGTTCTCCAGCTGATTGTCCTCTTGATCTGTAGTGCTCACATTCGCAACGGGGAGTACACGGAGACAGAGAGAGGAAACGGGGGTTGGACAGACAGGAGAGATGTGCTGGAGAGAATAGTCAAAAATGCACAAAATGGCCTGAAAAAGTGAAAATCTGAGTGTTTACAGGAGAGGAAAAAAGAAGGAAAAAAAAATAATAACAGAGGGTTATTGGTTGAGACCCTTTTTTATACAATAACCAGAACGAAATTAAGCCTTATCTATCACACAAATAAACAGCTCTGACAATCTTGCTATCCGAGGGTGCTTTTTCCTTCCACAATCCAACAACTCTGTTGACTTTTTCATGCTTTAGTCCACCTTCTGTAGCCTTGTGAGAGGCTCTGCAAAGGCCAGAACCCGCGGATGCCCTCCCACAGCCACACGCGCCCGAACACGAGGCCAACGGATGGACAACCTGCAGCCACGCATCCATCTGCAAAAGGAAAGGACGTAATGGGAACGGGAACACCCGCAGCACTTTTTCCAGGTACCGACTGCCAGTGGAGACTGACCCTGGGTGACCAAGGTTGATGGGCACAATCTCACCCCCTGGGCTCGCACGCAAAGCCATAGGAAAATGTATTCAGGTGGGCACAGCGGTTGGATGAAACGGCTAAATGTTGTGCTTGACAGCGAGGCCGGGGGCAGAAACACCGACAATTAACGAAATAATCTTCTCCTGTAGTAAGAGCCTTCGGGGTGAGCGGTCTCGGCACAGCCAGGGGGTCCCACGCTCAAGGATGCAGCGCAGGTACCTGTGTGCACAGCCAGGGCTCAGGCTGGGGTTGTGTGCCCCCTACAACCCCAATACCTGATTTTCTTTGAACGGAACCTTTCTCTTCCAAAGCCCACGATAGCTCTATGGTGTAAGATGGATAGCCCAAAAAAAAAAAAAAAATCACATGCAATCTCCCATTTTGGCCTGTCCCCCAGCACTGCATGAGGCAATGTCGTCCCAGCGCATTTTTGCCTTCTGCATAATAATACAATAATAAATATCCTGTTGTTGCAAACGCCATATCCTCAGCAGTCAGCAAAAATGGAAACAAAAAACATTCCAATTGTATCACTTCAGCTTGCTTAGTATAAAATCAAAATAAAAATGGCTTATGTACACTTTAACTCCATATTTTAATACCAATTCCAACACGAATAGCTTTAGTAACCAGGAAAGTATATTATTTCACAGCATTTTTAAAAGCTCGTGAGCTGTGATTCTTTAGCAGGTACCCTGCAAGAGCTAGTTTTGCTTCCACTGGTCTGCAGTCTCTTTCTGTAGAACCTAAATTACTTTGCTGCTATCTATTCTGGATGCCAAAACAGAATATACAGTTTACAGACGCCACCTGAAACAAAGCATTAAACAAAAATTACGTGGAGTCGGACTGACTATGCAAAAAGCCTAAATCGAAGCAGCTCTCACTGAAAAAAAAAAATCACTTTTTTTTTCTCTTTCCCCCCATTAAGTACTTTTATAGACTTGCTCAAGCCAACCTTCCTATTACCTGCACACAGAAATATTCCCACCACTGACAGCTGTAAGACATGTCCGTGCCAGCCCTGTGGAAGGAGAGCTCCGGGTTCAGCTCAGAGCAGGAGATGCTCAGGACTCCCTGTGCATCCTGTCATTGTCACTGCAGGACGACGAAGGGACGAGGGTGCAGTATGTTCTTAGAGCTACTGTCTGATGCCAGTTTACATCTTCCCATGGTTGTTGTACATCAGCAGCCCTAATACCCCAACAGCCCGTCTGCCAGTCTCATGATATAGTCCTAACATGGGAAAGGACCTAAATACTCAAGAACTACTTGAGAATCGAGGGCCAACCGGTTTCCTGCAGCCAAGTACCAAAATGAGAGTTTATCTACCGAAGTGAGACACACCTGCCACGCTAAAGAGTTTTCCATTTAAATTTGTAAGATCAATCAAAGTGTGACAAATGCAAAAAAACCCACAAAATTTAAGCCAGATTCTTTAAGTGTGATCAAGCTCTTAATCCTGCTGTTTGGACAGTCCTGCCGTGTTCCCAGCACTGGGAGTTTGCAGCTGCCCCAGCACTTACGGGTGCACATCGTAACTGCCTTCGTCTTCAAAGCGAGCGACACCTCTGAGCTGTTTTTTACAGTTCAGTTGTTTGTACAAATGAATTGCTTTTTGAAAGGCCCATGATCTCTGGGGTCCAGGCTGCTGATTCTCTCGCATGGAGCCTTGTCCCAGTGTGAGTCCAGGTTTGTGCCAAGGCTGCACTGCACTCCTGCTGCAGCCCGCTGCCCCGCATCCCCATTGCCGTCATACCCAGAGACCCCCAAAAGTGTCAAAACCAGGTGGGTTGAAAAAGATGGAATGCAAAATTCATGTTATCCACGACAGACTGGGGCCGCTTTGACGAAAGGCCAGGCTTAATTACAACGTTCCAATTCATTCTGGTCTCTTTAATGAGGAAGACTCATTAATATAGACAGTCAAACTCAGGTTTCCCTACCTCATAGCACATCACAATCTTATGCTGATCCATTACCTGCTGCAGAGATTCTCATCAAATATGACATAGATTTGTTACATTGCTGAGCTGGCTGTAAATTGAACTTGTCATAGTGAAGTGCATGTTTTCCAGTTCTTCATCGCTTCGGTTCGTGTTGCTATAGTGACCATCAGAAATCAGGGAAAAAAAGGCAAAGTGAAAGAAGATCCTTTCTCTGCTTAAATACCTTCCATCTACAACACTGGCAGTATTCTTTTGTTGCAGCTTTACTTATTGGGATAACTATACAAGAGGACTTAGTTCTTCCAGATTTCAGGGTCTCATCCAAACCCGCTGAAATCAAAGGCAGTCTTTTCAATGGCTTCAAGGCACTCGAGATCAGGCCTATGCTGCCTAAAACAACATCACAGAATCATTGAATGGTTTGGGTTGGAAGGGACCTTAAAGATCACCGAGTTCCCACCCTCCGCCATGGGCAGGGACACCTTCCACTAGACTGGGTTGCTCAAAGCCCCATCCAACCCGGCCTTGGACACTTCCAGGGTGGGGGCAGCAACAACTAAGATGAATCCAACAGAGATTTGCGGCACTTTGCAGTTCATGTTAGCTTAAAATCCCAGGAATAGGCACATGCTGATGTCCTGCCTGGAGCAGCAACTGATGCTATGAGCAGAACAGGACATACATCCACACATCAGCCTCGTGGATAAAGCCAATACTGAATCTCACGTGTTACCTCATGCTCTTTTCATCTGGATTTATGTACCACTTCTTTGCTTAAAAGAGAAAATAAGGGCTCCTTGATAAAAGGCATTAGTGTAAAAAGACACAAGTAAAGCCAAGATTTAAATGACAGGCCTTAGGCACTGTCTGACCAGAGACACATGAATACTAAAACATACATTACAGCCTCAATACAGTATATGCACGTGACTGATGAACTCAACATATTTGGCACCAGAAGGGCGTAAGGCTAGATGTTTGGTGCAGGGATCTGCTGTCACTGTGGGAAACGGAGAAGACGCTAGGAACCATACACCACTTTCACTAAGATATAAACCTGAGACAGCTTAGGCAAACCCAGTGTGCCAGCTAACTACAGGTGTGTAACTCCTGACCGGGGCAGGTGACCATTTAACAGTGATAACTGCTCATTAGCAGTGATGCTGCCTTAAACTTAAATTCTGCCCGCACTCAGACTCCTCTTGTCTACCCAGTGGGGATCTGCACAGGCTACATATCCACTGCAAGCCACCACGCTCAGCTAAGCCTTAGTCTATTTTAGATATGCCATTTCTACCTTTAGATATCTTGTCACATGAAAATGTACGGCTAAAACGTTGATGAATTGTAATTAGTACTATCTTCTAGAGCTGTAGTACCCAAACAGCAGCACGTATCATTTATGGTAAATGAGCCATTTGTAAGCAGTGCATGAAGACAGGCTGTTCCCGCACACGAGTGGGTACAGAAGCTGCACTCCCACTGCCACTCGAGGTGGTACCACAGCAAAGGGCAGGAAAGCCTAAAACTGAAGGCAATGATGGCTGTGGCAAGAGACCTCTGTATTGAATAAAAGGTAACCGTTGCACACATGAAATTAATAGACCTGAATCCCGCTGCTCCTTGGATCACTGGTACTGCAGTTTTGCTCCCGTGTGTAAGAACCAGAGTCAGTCCTACCAGCAGGTCAAGACTTTTCAGAGACTGAACGCTGAAAAGAGGAGTTCTGAGGATGCAGTGTGCATGCAATCACAGCTACATTTATAACTCCCCATAAAGACCCACTTTCCTATAAGTAAGAAAAAGCCCCTTGGTGTCTTGGTGTCATTAGCAGCAAACACGGCGCTGGCAGCGGTGCGATCAGGGCCGTTAGCGGGAGCGCAGCACCCACGACAGCACGGCAGGACAGCTGCAATGTCATTCCGAAAACAAGGATTAACAACAATATTAGACAGAAGGAATTTGACCAAACACTGCTAATGCATCATAACAAAACACAGAAATCCCCCCCCAGCAGGCAGCTGCTGGCTACTGATGAGAAGCTCATCAAGAAGAGCTGCATCGTGGGCACCCCTGATGGACAATGACCCACCAGCACAGCTCTCTGCTGGGCAGCAGGCAGTGCCAGCCCAGGAGCACCAGCCCAGGCCAGGGATGGAAACCTTTCAGCCTGAGGGATGAAACACCCCTGAACTCTAGCAAGAGGCCTCTCAGGATTTATGGAAACTTTTCAAAACAGACATCAAGAAGGCAACTTTCAGTGGACCAAATGTGACACTGTCAGACTTCCACCAGCTCTGGCATCTCTCTAAAAATGCTCTAGAGCCACCAAGCTTCGAGCACTCCTCTTCTGCTGGATAACTGAAAGTGGGTTTCATCAGGGATGCTGAGGAGCTTTTCACAGTGTTTACCTCTCTGAGTTTTGGACTGCTGCTGAAAATTACCTGAAGTTTATCTAAATATCTTCCACCTCCTAAGAGGCTGCAGATCTTTCTTGAGCTATTTATCTCTCTTCTGTCAGGAAAGTGGGACTTGGACAGCCTTACCTTTCCATTGGAAGAGCAGGCAGAGAAAGAAATTCTGACCAGCTCTAATTGACTTTTTGTCCGAGTCGTGATGGACTGTAAGGAAACCTGGGGCTAAGTTTTTCTGCAGATTTACTGACCTCAGGTGATGATTTCAAAATTACTTACATGCCTGAGGAATGTAACTCCTATTTTCAAAAATAAGTGAAGCAGGATGCGGGAGTCTAAATTTTGATATAGCTAGACTGGTCTAGGTTTAAAACCACTACTGTCTAGCAGTTCTGATTAGAAAGATGTGGTTTGTAACCCCATAAAAGTGAAGCTATAGCACAGCTCTAGCATGAACTTCTTACAACATAAGAACACTCTCCCTGTTATGGCTTACGCCTGTCCAGGGGACCGGCGTCTTCTGGACAAACTTATAGCAGCATTAACTGGTCCAAGTGCAGGAGAGTTTTGAAAAGTGTATCTATAACGATGCAATTCCCTCAGCAAGACCTTTATAAACAGGCAAAGTCGTTGGGATCACGTTTGAAAGTGGAACTTAGAAGTTGTATCAGCACCCTCTGTAGCTGGGCAACTCAGGTGCTCTCAGCTGCATAGCACAGATTCCTATTCACACTTGAATCAGATGCCTGAAATAAAAGGTACCAGAGTTACCCTTCAGCTCTCTATCAACTATGTGCCTCTGAAAACTTGACACTACACACCGCTCATTGCAGCAACAGCTCCTACTTCTACCCCGGAGGCTCCCATGCTCGCCCTACCAATGCTCCAGCCCAGAACATAACTACAGACAGAAACATTTCTGAGTCACATTCAAAGTGCTCCATCTATATTAACATCTGCCTGTTTCAAAGTCCACGTTTAAATGCTTTGGAAAGCAAAATCATATACTCAAATTCACTTGCTGATGAGCCTTCCACTTCCCCAAATCCCGCCTACAATAAATGCAAGCCATCAACATAACACCCTGCAATTTACCCACACTTGCATTTTATGGAAATATTAAAAATGAAATGCCAAACAGATGTTCAACAGACCTGTTACGATAAGAAAACAAATTAGAAATAGAAGTTATGAAACTAATGTCTTCTTAAGGGAGAAAATGTCAAGAGCTTGAAATTTGATGGTTAGCATAAGTAAAAATTTGGAAATAGAAAGTTTTCACTTTTTAAAAATAGGTCAGAACCACAATTTTGCTTGTGCTGCAGAGAAACAACTGATTTCTCGTCTGACAGCAGGCGGCAGCAGGATTCCCACCGCAAATTCCACATTTAGAATGACATCCCCTACATCATATTTGAATACTCTCATCTATGCCCTAAGGTTGTGTGATAAATGCGCTGACAGAAACAAAACCGAGTTGAAAACATCTCCATTTACACAACTGCAATCCACTTAGCTACCAATGTAAGTTTATAACATGAGGGCTGAAAATACTTTGTGTTTAACATTTACGAGTAGCATCACTTTTTTCCACTATAAGCCTGGAGTTTGCATCACACATTCAAAACTGTGTGTTGCTGTTACATCACAGCCCTCATTGTACACAGGCTGGGAATCTAGTGATTAAATATTTTCATGAAGTATCAAGAAAACGTTGGTAAGAATTTCTACAAAATATATGAAGCTGCATTCTGTAAATCGCAAAACCCAAACAATTGCACTTGAGCCAGGGATTCATTTGGAAAGAGGATACACAGACAACTGAAGCGTGTCTGATATAGTATCACGTGCTGGTCAGACTGGTTCCCATGGAAGCCTTATTGAATTTAGGACTGATCAGAAAACAAAATGCAGGGGAAAAATGATTGTTAATGATACAGGGTTTTGAATCATTTAAAGGAAATCAAATTTCCAACATTATTCTTATTTATTACAGCACGCTGCACAAGGCAGAGACGCCAAGCTGCTGAGTGAGCTGACCACAGGAAGGCAGTCTGCTCAGATCCAGTGAGTAAGCCCCGAGGAGGGTTTTACTGCTACAAATTTCAAAAGCTCAGAGTCTGGGCTCAGCTCTGCTCCCCCTGAACCCAATGCTAACACTTCCTCTGCCCTGAGCCTGGGAAGACGCCAATGAAAGCCAACACAGAGAGTTTCTGACTATTCCAGCCTACACGCAGGTATTCTGAATTAGTTCATTACAATGCCTTAAAACTGCAGTTAAAGAAAAATAAGACCAAAATCCTTTAAAATATTGGGGGGGGCGGGGGGGGTGTGTTTCTTTTCTTTTTTTCTCTTTATTTTTTGTAGTTACCTTGTTTCTTCTTACCCTTCAAAGCTGCTTGAAGTGGGGAGGAATTGTAGCACTAATGGCAGTGAATGGGGCTGGCTGGCTGGAGCAGGAGAAATTAGAGGACAATAAATGCAGAAAAAGAGGGTTGGCAGTCACGGCCAAGACAGCCGACTGTGCCAGAGCTGACTGAAGCTGCTGGCTGAACACAAAGGTTGTGGGAGACCCCGAACAATGTCCCAAAGCCCACTGCTGCCAGGAGTAATCACAGAGTGTGAATAAAGCCCACAAAGAATGGAAAATCTGGGAGCAGAAAGCCAGAGGGGACTAGCTGTCACCACAGGGACACTTGGGAGACTGCTCTGCCAAAGCGCTGATGAACTCAGCCCTGACAGGCTCTCGCTTCGCTTTTCTCACTGCAGCTCACAGAGCAAGAAGGGCACCTCCTCCTGCTCCCCCTTGCCCGCAGGAACCCTCCCCATGGCCATGGAAATCTTCCCACCCAAAACCTGGGCACCTGCAGAGCCCGGCATGCTGCGTGAGCAACGCTGGGCGCTTTATTCCACTCCTGTTTTTTTTTCCCCCCGTATAGTTCCTCCTTCCTGCCTCTCTGAAATTCAGAAATATTCAACACGAGACAGACCTTGCTCCAGACCAGCCAAAGATCCCTTGGACACTGCCAGCAGAGCCAACACAGGAGCTTTAGAAGCCCAGCTGAGGCTCCGCTCCGCAAGTCCAACTCTTGACGTACACACCACACGCACACCCCCTGCCCCAAGCAAACCAAAAACGTTTAGAAGAGGCAGTTATCCCAGTCTGAATTATCTTCTGGCTCCAGCAGCCATGGTGACTCCCACGTTGGGAACAGCCTGGCTACTCTGGTTTGGGTTTTGGCAGGGTTTAGTCCAATGGGCGAATGGCAGTGAGTTTGGCTCTAGGAGTCTTGTTTGCTGCTGCATCTGAGCCTCACCTGGCTCCACAGATAACCTGTCCCAAAACTATCTTATAACAAGGAAGGAGACAGATCCCACAGTGCAGAGGCTGTTCCCCAAAATCCTATTGCTGTCTCATTGCTTGCAAAAAACTTTGACAGAAAATATTTTGATTTACTTCATCCTATGAAGGATTTATTAATTATTTTTTTAAATATTTGCTTATAGGCTTAAATAAAAGAGAAATTCCACCAAGGTGAGAGGCAATTCTCTCCTCTGTCCCGCTGTCATCCTGCTTTTAAAGGATGAGATACAAGTCATTAATATTACAGTGACTTAGCAATTCATTTACACAGTTTTACTGCTTTGGACAAAACATAGCCGAGTTCCAAGCCTGATGAAATATTGTTACCCACATAATTCATTCTGTGCAGCTTCAGCAAGATATTTGTATTTGTGGCTGTTCCCATTTGAGGCTGAAATTGAATTGAAAATTCATGTGTAAGCCGCATGGATGAGGCAAGTCTGAGTATCAGGAAAGCGTCAATTAAATCCACCTTCCAGTGTGACATAAAGGCCTGATGCAAAGGCCTTGAAAAGAGTCCCCATTGTCATATCAACTGAAGACAACAGAAATCCCTCAAGGCAGAGGTGAATACAACCTTATTTCAAGATATAATAGTAAAATTTCAATCTATTTTATTAACAATGTGAATGTTGATTGCTGTGCATAGTAATGGGATATAGCATAGCAATTTATGGTTTTTCCTTTGATAACATGTACTTAATGATGTTATTGATTAAACATAAATTAGCAACTCACTGATTAACTCATCTCTCATCTTCACATTTCTATCATAGCAAAGACTATGGAAGCAATTTTGGAATCTAGATATTGCTATTAGGTTATATCAAACTGATAACAAGACTTGGAGAAACAGAAACAAGGCACTTAGGGGAATAGCATTCCTATTGTCTAACATTTGCAAAAGTGTTTTTTGGTTTTTGGGTTTTTTTTGTGGGCAACGCTTTTGGGGTTACATATTTTATCAAGCCAATATGAAAACTCACTATGTACAAGCAGAAACTGCTTTTCTAGTGACACAGGAGTATTACAGTGCTGGCGTTTCAGTTTGCTCAGCAATCCCTGGAGTTTTGATGCTTCTCTCAACCTTTTCAGCACGCACAATACAACTGTGCAGACTTCTGGTGACTGCAGCTTCCAGCTAGTTCTGGACTTCTTGACGCGAGCTAACTCCTACCCCACGGGCACCCTGCCACGTGAGTGTACAGAGATGCAGAACAAAAATCTAACCCTTAAAAAAAAGTTACGGAATTCCATCTTTTTAAAAGCCTGTTACTTCACGAACTTACCAGCATTAGTACCAAACCTCTAAACAACTATCTCTGAAAGAACATTAAATCTTTATCTTGCACCAATTGTCCAAACCATTCACCTACAAAAGGTGTAGGAAAGCATCCTCCACACAGGCAGGTGATTTGGCTTTACTGTCTAACCTTCCCCCAGCAGCACCGAGCCCTGCCTCTATGAGATGCAAACCCAGGCCACAGCTCTGCGATCACACCCCCGCAGGCACGTTGACAAGAGCCTGGGACTTTTGAGGGAAAAGAGTGCACATTAACCGAAAAGATCTGCCTGCCTTTAATGAGACACAATTTGGGGAAAGAGAATTGAAATTATGACAATGATTTCATACAATGCCTCTGTCACTTCTATGCTAGATTGTAATCAACAACCTACTATAGTATTATCTCTTTAATTCAGTACTTCTGACTCTTCAACAAGTTTTCTTTCAGATTATTACTAAAATAAAACCAAGAAAGGCTGAGATCCAGGTGGCTGCTGGGTTGGGGTTTTTTTGTTCCTGAACAGCTTCACCAGCTATAGACCTATAGTATAAAACTCACGAAGAAAACCACCCACCGTCTTGACTTGATGGTGGTGGTTGGAAATAACCACTTAGCAGGTTTCTCTTGCTAACACCTGGCTAAAACAGCAGTGTGGAGAGGGCCAGGCTGAGGTTACATGGGGAATGTAATGAAAGGCTGTTCATAAAGAAACTAAGGTTTCCTACTTTCCCATTGCCAAGATCTTTCAAGTCTCTGTATGTACCTGGTCCTCAAAGAAGTCTGCAGCCGTTTGCCCTTAAGTAGGAGCCAGGTGAAGGGGTGCAAAATGTCTCTATCACAAAAACACAGTCACGATGGAGTTAATGAGTTCCTTCTCAGTGTAATTTTAATGCACTAACAATTCATTTACTTGTTTTTAATATAAGTCTGGAGAGCCCCTACAGAGATGACGAGGAAGACATCGGCTGAAGCAGGAAGCTACAAACCCAATTATTCTCACAACCAAGCAAATTGTCTCTGGTGCTGGCTGCAAGGGCAGGTGTGGCTGGGGGAAGCCTCAGCAGCAGCTTGTCCTGCTTTCCCGGTGTGCATCACTGACTACCCACTCTTTTGTGAGTCCCGAGAAGCTGGTAAACTCTTTCACCTCCACAATCCTACCTGGTGACCCCCAACAGGACTACTGGAGAGGAGCCTCCAGGGCCCAGAAACGTTAAGTGCTTCCTAGAGATGTGGCAGCTAATGAGGTTTGGGACAAGACCTACATCCATGAGGAAAAAAAAAAAAATTAAAGAAAGGAAATGTTATTCAGTGATTAGGGGAAGGAGGGAGAAGAAATGCAGACTGCTGGAAAAGGATTGCCTGATGTTCGGAACTAGATTTTCCCAGGCAGAACTGGACACAGACTGCATCCCTCGCAGTTAGCTGCAGATGCAAATTACCTGCTAACACACCATCTAAAACCACACCACATGTACCTTCTCGTTGGCACAGACCTCTCAAGGCAAACTGGAGGCTGGGATAATGTTTCTAGCCCTAATTCCGCCCGTTTTTGACAAAGGAGCAACCCTACACCTCCATCCCTGGGATCAACAGACAAACTGCAAGATGTCAAGCTTCCTCCTTTGCTTCTTATGCGCCGTTGCAGCAGATCAGATAAAGGAGTGGCTCAGAGTTACAGCAACTCAGCCGATGGGCAAGAACTTGTTTGTCTGCTCATGGGTCCATCCTCTGCAGCCACAGACTAAAAGACATTTTTCTTTTTCTCTCTGGCAAGCATATGTAACAGAGACTTCCTATACTAGGAAAAAATACATACACTATGTTTACTTGGTAGCTGTACAATCAGGTCAGCAGTCATAAAATTTCAACGAAGCAGGAAAGACTGTCCATAAGCATGCAGATGGCCAATATCTGCACCCAGAAAGCCACTTGAGCTCTTTCTAGATGAGCAACGAGCTACAGAACATCACTATTTCAAGGATCAACAAAGCCTCTAACTGTAAATGCTGCGTATTTCATATCAACTTAAGTACCTTTCAGAAATTGACAGCTAGTAAAAAAAATATCTGAGCACCCTTACAGTCTCTGAGCATCCCCTAACAGTGTCTGTTGCTCTGTTCTCAGTTCTGACTCTGACTTTCAATATATCTGGATTTTTGTACTTTTTCAGAAGTTTTGTTTTGTTTGTGCAAGCATCCAAGCCATACACTCTTTCTGGAACATGCTATTCCTTATACTCCTTACACCAGTACACCTTTTAAAGCACACTGGAAATTGGATGGGAATAATTAAAAAAAAAAACAAAACCCACCAACAAAAACACCAAAACAAAACCAAAATACAGTGAGCTGTTCTACATATGTAAGTCAAACAGGCATATCACATTTAAAGTTACACACCTACTCCAGAATAGTTATTTCATCCACATTTCAGAGCTAACTATCTGTAGCAATATTGAGTAAGAAAGTACCTAGAGAAACAACTCAGAGCATAACTAAGATATGAACCTTGAAAATATCGTATCAGATTAGGCTTGGTTGAATGAGGAAGACAATTTGGGGATCAGGTTTCGAGCAAAATCCCAATGCATTGGCTATAACAAGGGCTTGATTTATTCTCAGGATTCAGGTAGCCATAAAGTATTTCTCCCTCCATAGGATAGAGCTGGTGAAACAACCGTGACCATCCCCCTCACAAGCGTTTTGAAAGAAACAGAGGAAGAAAGAAGCATGTTGGAGACTGGAGCCATCATATTCTGAGTTATTCTAACTTTCACTCAGGAAAGTAGCTCTGGAAGCCTAAAACCAGCTGCAAATCACCTTCCCTCCCTCCCTGGTCCCTGGGCTGTTCTTCTGAGGGACGCACCAATAGGTCAGCAATCACATTTCTCACCGATTGACCCAGGAATTGCAGGACAGCCGGGCTGACATCCCATCTGAAAATACAAATACTTCAAAGTCAGCTATTCTTGTGTGAGATGCACAAATCCGAGGATTAGGCTGCAGGGCTAGCAGGCGCCAGATGAATGAAAAATTATACTTAAAGCACCGCAGAACAGAGCCACCAAAAACTTCCTGGCAGAGTATTTTTTGTGTTGGGTAATTCTGACTAATCAAAACAGAGGTACCATAGAAACATGTCAGAATTCACATCTTGTTTAAAAACTGCAAAGAGCTGTTTACTGGTGTCGTAATACCACATTTCAACACGTCTGAAACAGAATACTGCAATTTTCAATTCTCAAAATATATTATCAAGATTTTTAAACTCTGAGATAAATCAACTAAAAAGGCAACATCGGGAAAAAGGTTACAGGTTTGTGCTTTGAGAGTGGCCTGAAATAAACTTAGAGTTTGAAGATAATTTGGTTTCCAGGAGGCAAATAGGGTCATTGTATGGGAAAACCCTGCAAAAGTATAGCTTTTCCCATATTCTGGGAAGTCCAATTTCCATCCAGCACTTCTCAGGTACAGGCGGGAATGTAAACATACATAGAAGTAGATGCCATGAGCAAGAATACAACATGTTGCTACAATTGCTTTTTCTGACCTGGCTTACCTTAAAGCCTTGAGTAAGCAAAGCATTTTTTGCCTCTAACTAACATACAAGATCACTGTGCACTACTAAACCGTTTGTGTGTCTTCAAACGATTTCCTGGTTGGAACCGAAATTCAATTTGCTTTACAAAACCAACTGTAGCCATTTCAACATAGTCTTCACTGCAGCTACAAATACCACTTTGAAAGAAACCCTGCTGGCAATGTAGTAATCAAATCACAGGCAGCCCCGGTGGTGTGCCCGGACAGCCTGCAGAAACCTCTGCTACGAGGTCTGACCACAGGAGCATTTGCCTTAACAGCCCCACAAAGCCCAGGCGGGTACGTACGGTGCTGCTACCGCCTCTCGGCCTCGCACAGGTCATCACACCACGTACGCGGCCAGGCTGCTGAGAAAGGTGCACTCGACAGCAGGGCTCGTGGAACGCCTCGTACACCCCGTTCAGGTTGTTAAGCAAAGGGAACTCAACACCAGCTCCTTTACCCTGAAGCTCATTTCTCATTTGCTTCTCCTTTGTGTGCCACAGGGCTCTAACCTGCTGCCCTTCCTCCGCCTACGGAGGGACTGAAGCAGCAGAGGCACAAGGGTTCAGCTCCCCCTTGTAGGACAGGTGGGGTGTTTTCAGATTCCCTGACATTTAGCCCTCTAAATGAGGAAGATAAAGGACGAGTATCAAACGGGGCCAATAAATGCAAAACACCGGAGGGAAAAGGATGAAACAGTATATGCTGAAGTCAAAGATCATACGAGGTAGCAGAATCCTGGTTGCACAGAGTGACCCAAACAGCAGATATAAGCTTCAAGTTTTTCTGCTCCAAAAAGGACTAAAAGACTTGCACTAAAGCAACTTGCACAATTTGGAGTCACACCCACGTCTATACCTATCTATTTTTATCTTAAAAGCCTAGGCTTGCTCACAGTAAGGAACTTTCCACAGAATTTTCATTCTGGTGCTTTATCTTGACAGTACACAATGGTTCCTCTCACCTTCCCAACACGCACAGAATTATATAGAAAGTGCATTACATACCCTGTTTTGCAGCTTCTTCTCCTTTATTTTATTACAAGCCCCTGAATTCAAATACACTGAAGTGTTTTGCTCTTCAGATTAACTATGTACCTGAACGATGCCTGCTCAGTAGTAAAATTTCAGCTTTTCATCCCAACAACCCTCTGGTAATATAAATCCCATAACATCATTTTGAGGTAAGTTAATTGCAGACTTGAATTTAAAATACCTACTTCATGTTCTTATCTTTTGAGTCAATAATTCCTTCGGACTGCATATCATCTTGTCATTTAGCTAGGCTGGTGGATAGATACATGGCAGAGCCTGCATTTTCTGTAAACCTTTTGCCTTTCACTGGGAGTGATTTAATACTTGAGTATTTGTGTTAATTTACACATTCTGACCTGCAGCGACAGAGGTATTTGATCACTCCCGCACTAGCCGCTTATGTAAAGAATATTTTTTGCTCTAGTTTAACATATGCTAATAATGATATCTATGCCAGCACTTCCCCAAGAGTTTTTAAGAAAAAGTCAGATTCACCGTCATCTTTTTCACAGCTGGGACATGCAGACATAGATACAGGACTTTTCAACAATATTTACACTCAAACCAGGCCTCTATGATCAGGAATGTATGTTTTAATTTTAATTCTCTCCACAAAGCATCCTGAATTTTGCAATAGGAGAATATATATAAAGAAGTTAACACAGTGCATTTCCCATTTTTAAAGGGCTTGGAAATGTCAATCTGTACTGTACTGCACAGCCTGTGGGGGGAAAACTTGCTGGTTTTTTCCATGACCATTCACAGTTATTAACCGCCACGTGAAAGCAAAAAATCCTTCAAATATTGCAAAAACTATGTACGGTAGAGCAAAAGGAGGAGCAATGGAAATGGGTATTCATCACAAACGTAAGACGACATCCGCGTACAAAACCTCTTCCCTCAAAGGGTCTGAGGGCAAGAAGTCCCGATTCCCTGGCTGTACATCTTGACTCTCCGTTTTCTCAGGGCTTTTGCTCTTCTGTGCAGTTGATATTCATTTGGTGAAATATTGGTTTTAGAAAATACAAAGTTTTTGTTTTAAACCTTGTATGCAACACTTCCAGTTTCCCTCCAATCCTTATTACACTTCTACCTGATACGTAGAGCTCCAAAAAACATTTCTAGTGGGGGAGTATAGGAAGGAATTAGACAACAGGAATATTTTCTGTTTCTGTAACTCACAACATATGGGCACTCTGTACCAAGTGATGGAGAAAGAGTTGAATACTCCCCAGCGAAATCTGGAGGTTGATACGGACTCAAGCTAACACGGAAGGCAATGCGAGTCAAGAAGTAGCAAAGTTTTTCTTGAAGGCTGCCAAGAAAACAGGTAGGCAATTTGTGTATTTATTTTCTTTTCCATATATATTCTTTTTTTAAAAAAATAAAGACAACAAAGCCTAGGGAACGCGGCCAGAACACCGCGAACAATAATATATCAGAAACTGATAGAAAGGCAGATAAAAGTATCTGGCACAAAACTACGTCACTGTTAAGGACCTTACCCACCCCTGCCACAATGTCACATTAGACAATCCTCTGGAAGACCTCTCTGTTAACAAACTACAGATTTCCCTAGATGTTCCGTCTGTAAAGGTCTGTGCAGGTACGGAGGGGGAAGAGAAATTAAATTGCTTTACCAGCGTCATTGTCCTCTCACCGAGAGCGGTCTCAAAACCAGCAAATTTCACAAGAAAATTCCATCACAGCCTGAACAGTTTAACACAGGAGTTGTCTATCAGGACCCCTTTCATCGCTCTGACCTGCCTGGAATGATTCATATACAACAACAACAGGTTCTATTTAAAACTTCAAATAACATCCCTATACGCCATATATGAATTCGTTTTCTTCCCTGCACACAGTTTCTATATAGTTTCACAGAAGTGTGTTTGCCAGTGAGTAAACACAAGTTTATCTCTGAAACTAACCTATAATTTTAGGGATGCAAAGAGAAAAGATTAATTTTGGCACATTAACGGACGGGTGCAGAGTTTTTGTCAGGAAAATTAGTTGTTTTTATATTATTTCTCCATCCTAATCATAAACTGCCAAGAGACTGAAGTGAATTATAGTGCTATGATCAACAGCATTGACCTTTTTGCCTTTTTGGTACTTCTGCTAAGTCAGTTAACCAGGAGAGCAAAATTAGAATGAAGACTGACACTGGAGTAAACACCAGG
Organism: Leptosomus discolor; assembly: GCF_034619465.1. Taxonomy (NCBI): domain Eukaryota; kingdom Metazoa; phylum Chordata; class Aves; order Leptosomiformes; family Leptosomidae; genus Leptosomus; species Leptosomus discolor. The sequence goes on from NC_141399.1 coordinate 4,309,072, forward strand.
AAAGCAGTGAAAATGGTGGGAAATTACTGTTCTCCTTCCTCTCTGCAGCATTAAGAGCAGAGTCTTATTCTCAGCTGAAACCTTAGTCTGCTAAATTAGGTAGAGGTTTGGAAAAGAATGTTCTGATTGTTAATCATGAAATGTGCTGTAATCTTCTGCAAGGCAGCTCTAACGTCCTCAATCAGCAGCCTTTTCTTACTTAATTACATGATTTTAAGTACCACTAAGGAGGTGCTGTCAGATTTACATTGGAGTTCTAGACATTACCACTGTAGTCATGGTGATGATATATAGAAATGGACAAAATGCCAGAGACAGGAGAAAATGTCAGAGTTATGGTACACCCACACTTGCTCCTTGCCTAGAATTTACTCAGTATTTTTCAGTTAGCTTGAAAGATTACCTTACTCTGTATATTAATACACCAAAATAACAAGATTAATAGTATATGTGTAATCTTATTGCTAAACACATACACCAGGACAATTCTCACCCCTAAGCATAACTCGTAACTGTTTGGGAGACCCATGACACAGGACACACGTGAGAAAAGGGCATGGGTGTGTGCAGGACATGGGGCGAGTCTGGGTACAGTCGGTGCCTTGTTCTCCCTGCAAACACAGCCAGCCTGAGGAAACAGCTTTGCTTTGCAGAAACAAATAACTTCCACGCTGGCAGTTGGCTGTTCTGGCCTGGGAGCGAGGTCCCATTATTCTGAGCCCTGAAAGCTGCCTTCAGGCTACTAATTATTCCATCCTCAGATGCAGAAAATTATTATTACCTGGATATTTATAACCAGGGGAAGGAAAATTAGCGGCAGTGGGGAAAGCAAATTACAAATATTTGTTAATTTAGCAAGCTCTCGCCAAACCTTCATTTTCTCCAAATATTCTGATTACCAGCATCCATTTTACAAGACCCATAATATTGCGGGGTGGTACACTTTGGTACCATTAAACTCATCATCACCTACATAAATTCCCTACAGAAAGGCTACAGCATCATGCTCTAATACTCATTCCCCCAGGAGGTCGCTCAACTCAGCTCTCCGTGGCTTTGTGAAACGCCCTGACTGTCATTGAGCCAGGTTTTCCCCCAGAGAAGTTTCCTCCATTGAGACCAAAGCAGGCATGCTTTTTTAAGTTGAGGCTACATGACAGCAACAGAGCCAAGCTCCTGATTTACAGTTGATAGCTAAGATAAGAATTAAATTTCCTTGATTAGTGTAAACACTTTCCAAGGACAACGGCGTTCTTAGTTCACCCCAGCTGTAGCTCTCATCTTCAGCTACTGGCATTATCCAAGTTGAATAAATGGATGATTAACTTCCATCTTGGCTTTATTTCCCTTTTATTACTAGTTCCCACAAAGTTTGACTTCTATTTCTGCAGCGCCTGCACAGTTCACACCTGTAAAAGGGTGTCTTGTGCTCCGATAGCATCCGAGAGCTCCAAGACAGGGAGAGGGCTCCGCTGCAGTAGGCTCAGTATGACCTGCGTGCTCCCTATTATGGGGATACGGTTATGAGCACATCACTCCTCATCGTACACGAATATAGCTGAAATTCTTATCTTTATAGAGTAAGGAGGTCAGCATTTACTACTGCATGCACAGGCGGCACACAGTACTACAGGCGTAGTTCACCTGTTCATAGTTTTTATAGTCTGCAATACATTTCAGACTGAAACATTGCCATCTTTACCGGGGTCATGCGGACAATTTTTCTTATGCTGTTCCAAGTAGATTTTTGTTATGTTTTCTTTCCTCATTTTGCAATGAACAAAGGTACAGAACACCCCGAGGAAACATGAAACTGGAGGCAATCAGTTCTCAGATTCAAGGGGTAACAACTCTTCTGTGTTCTCAGAAAAAAAAAAAAAAATTAGAGGATATAAATCAAGAACAGAGCCAGGAATTAGAAAAGGCCACATCAGCTAGAAAAAGAGATCCTATAAACGGCGTAGGAGCGGTTACCAGGGTAAAGCAGTTGTAGATAATAATGGCCTATCCATCTACATTTATCACTGTACAGAGGTATTCTGGAATAGAAAGTAACTACCTGTGCTCAAGCTACAGAGTTCACAGTACATAATATGTGACACATCCACATAATGGACCTTCTGGGAATAGGGGCTGAAATCCCATTTCCTGGCTGGGGCATGGTTGTTGGTCCTGATGTCTCTTTCCTTCATCCTGCTGATCGCTGATAAGCATTTGCTTATTACGACTATCTTGTCAGTCACAAAGGCCATCACTGCGAGTTAATAATGTACCATTCTGCTGGATCGATATCTTTATAGATTCTCCTGTCGCTGATACAGAAAAATTATTAGAAAGATTAGACAGCTTGAGCTCAATTCCTTCATTTTGTAATGCAGGTGGCTTCCGCAGGCTCACTCCAGGGACAATCTAGTCTGTCGTGAATAGACACAATGAGAAACAGCTTGCGAACATGATCATGGCACAAATGAAAGAGAGTGGCATTTTTTCTTTCTTTTTTTTTTTTCCCCCCTCTAAGATTAACAATTAAATCAAAGCAACAAAGGTAACTGTCAACCTCCAGCAAGCTTTATGCATAAAATCAAATTTCATTACGAAGTACTTTTTATATGTGGGAGTCACAGCTACGTTCTTGCTTTTGTCTGCCCATGAACTTGCAGAGCTGTTGCGACCAGCTAATTATGCTTCACCTGATTTACTGGGAAACAGTAAAGCGTTCTTTGTAGAAAGTCTTGAGTTTGGCATTTGTTCCTGCATCAAGTCAAAATAAGAACATGCTAATTATTATTCATATATTTATTTCTCCTAATACGTCTTGGTTGGTGCTGGCAGATGGATGAAACCCCTGCTAGCAACCTTCCTCTAGCTGAACAGCCAGCTGTCTTCTTTTACATTTTAGTATGCGGATCAGAAAGACAGCAACTTTGCTTTTCTTATAAGAAACTATTATATAAGAAAAGTGAAATAACATTAACATACATTATACACTTCCTCAAATATTTACCAGTAATATCGCAAATGCCCAGTAGCTGTCTCCAGTGTCGTGCTGGGTTTAAAGACCCATCTCCTCAGCATTATCCCCTGCTCCGTGCGGAGCGTTTATCTGCTATTGACATGACTGGATTTCATTAGAGAAGGCCAAGAGGTATTAAGGATCTCCAGAGGGTTTGTGCTTCCTGCCTAGGACTGCTGCGCTCTTTTCTTCAATGAAGCCATGACTGCATATCATTTCCTCGGCCACCCTCGTTTTCTAGCAACCACAACACGCCACTGTACTGCGTTGACACACGGCCCTCTGAAATTTCAGAGCATCGCTAGGTTTTTGAAATTAGGAGCAATTCCCCTGAAATACGAGAGATGCTGATGGCATGTTAAAAGGCTGAAAAGTCACCACAATCCAGGATTTAGCCAGGGCATCTCAAAAACAACTGAACTGATCTACAGATAATTTTCTCAGTCAGCAGACTCCTGTACTTAATTTTGCGTAACTAAACACCTTGTCTTTACAACTGACAAAATCCTAATTATGTGTTCCAGGTAAGATTAGAAATAAAAGGTCACTGAGAAACAAAAAATGAAGCTTACTTCTTTGCTTCTCTGTAATGTATTAGAATATCATTAAAGAATCTATTTATAATTTGATGGCTTTAATCTCAGAACATTAGCATTAAGACTTTCAAACTTCATCTTTGCAACTTTTCCTAGAGGACTTGTTGGAAGACTAGAGACCTTTTTACAAGTGATTTTTTTCATCCTCTTAATAAATAGAAAAGAAATTGCTGAATCTTTCTGAGAAAACAAATTCTTATTTATCCCAATCAGCTATTTAGAAAAACATGAACTATCTTTTCCTCTCTCATCTGTTTAGGATTAAGATCCATTTGTGATCACAATACTACAACATCTGTCGAAAAAGAAAAATAAAAAGAAAAAAGATTTTTCTGTGTAAAATGGTAATACTTTTTAAAAAATCAAGTTATTTTATATATCAAGAAGAAAACCAGGGATAAATTCTTTTCTTTTTCTTTTTTTCTTTTTCTTTTTTTTTTTGCAAAGCATATCAAGCTTAACATGTTACCTTTTAATTTCTTGTGTTTTACATACTAAGAGTGAAAATACTCCTTAATTCCTTGATAGTTCTACCTATTGAAATTGTGCTCTGATGACAAGAATAGAAATTGGACTTCTGTGGGTGGGGAGGGGGAATTGGGAAAATGTTGTAATGTTTTAAATCAGAATTAAATTAAATCTTGGAAGATAAAAAGCATCCACATTCCAGAAATCTGCAGCAGTGGTGATAGATTATCTCTTATTCTGTAAAATCACATTAGATTAAAAAGCAAGACTAATCAAACGAACTCTTTAAAATTTCATTTTAAATAAATTAACTATGCAGTGTTTTTAGTGTATAGTTATCAACAGTGGCCCAGCATTCATGACACCACAGGAAAGATGCTTCTGAAGGACAGGGTTTGAAACATCCTCAAATTTAATATCAGGAGACCTTAGCAAGAAAGGAGAAAAATGCAACTGCTGCTATAGAGTTGAAAATACTGGAAGCATTATGTTTAATCATCTGTAAATTTAAAATAAAACCAGGACTGATGACCTATCAGCCACCAGTCTACACACTCCAAGTTAGAAATATTTCTACTGAGCTCATTTTGTCAGCAAGAACAGAAGCGAAATGGTAGTCTATTTGAAGAATTCTCCAACTAAATTACAGCCTTCCAGTGCTTCATACTCAATAGGCCACAATAAGTTAACAATGTGGGATCAATATTCTGTTAAATTATCTCATTTAAGAGATTATAATGCAAGATCCACTCTAAGTGGTCTGTTACCTTCTGCTGCTTCTGGAAACTAGTCTCTACTAGATAGGCACGGAACCAACATAAAACAGACTGCCTGTGGAGAGAGATTTTACTAATGCAAAGGACTGCGGAAAAATAATCTCTAACAAACACAGACCAACGCAATGCTCACCAAGTTAATAGAAACTTCAGTTCCTGCGGCTGCACTGAGCTATATGGCAGGTCTATGTCAAATAAGAAGAGTGTAGCCAGGAGGTTGAGGGAGGTTCTCCTCCCACTCTACTCTGCCCTGGTGAGGCTACCTCTGGAGTACTGTGTCCGGTTCTGGGCCCCCCGTTCAAGAGAGACAGGGAACTACTGGAGAGAGTCCAGCGGAGGGCTACTAAGATGATGAGGGGACTGGAGCGTCTCTCCTATGAGGAAAGGCTGAGACCTGGGTCTGTTTAGCCTGGAGAAGAGAAGATTGAGAGAGGACCTTATCAACACTTATGAATATCTAAAGGGCAGGTGTCAAGAGGATGGGGCCCAGCTCTTTTCAGTGGTGCCCAGTGACAGGACAAGGGGCAACGGGCACAAACTGGAGCACGGGAAGTTCCACCTGAACACGAGGAAAAACTTTACTACCCTGAGGGTGGCAAAGCACTGGAACAGGCTGCCCAGGGAGGCTGGGGAGTCTCCTTCCCTGGAGATACCCAAACCCCGCCTGGATGGCGTCCTGGGCAACCTGTCCTGGGTGACCCTGCTTTAGCAGGGGGTTGGACTAGGTGATCTCCAGAGGGCCCTTCCAACCCCCACCATTCTGTGATTCTCTGAATGGTTTAGCTTTTCTCCTGCTGTCTCCTCTTGTCGCATCTCTGATAATTCGTCAGCCCTCTTCAACTCTCAACCCTTTTTGGTTATGCTGAAGTTTTGTTTAGCGGGGACATGAAAGAAGTTTTTAATACAGTAACCTGAAATGTTTATTACAAAATAAACAAACAAACCACAAAAACATAGTTTCACCCCATGAGAAAGTTTTGCGGGAAATCTTGGCGTAAGCCATGTTTGGCTTATTGTTAATATAACATGATCAACACTCAACAACGCACATTAACCATTCTTCCTAAGAAAAAGACAGAGGAACTTCATTCAAGCCAATAGCAGGGAATGCCAATCCGAAATTCACTGCTGATCGCTCACAAACCTTGGTGAAAGCTGACATCAAAGTCTATTCTGTATTTCTCTCTTTGAACCCTCCTGACATTACTCATGCCCATCTTACTGAATGCCATCCCCCAACTCTCTGCAGACCAAGAGCATAATAAAAATTCAGTGCAAAAGGGCATACAAAGCACCTCCCCCTGCACTCCTGGTAGCACAGATCACAACATATTCTCCAATGCTATCTATACTCTGCAGATTGTAATGTGCCAGCGCAAGAAAGGTGATGCTTTTGCTCTGACCTTCGCAGGAGCAGAGAATTAGGTAAGCGGAAAATCGGCAAAACTTGGAGCTTCTGCAGAAACGTGCTTCTGGGTTTACAGCACAGGTGACAAACAAAGAAAAAACTTTTCGTATGGTGCAGAAGGCCGGGAAGTTTACAGAGGTCTTCGCTTCTAGGAGGGTTCATTCACACCTCATCCTGCTCAGTTAATGCTCCCGCATCCAAGCGAAGCTCTCTGCTGCCATGGGAGAGCAGAGCTCTGCTGCTTGCCCGTCCCTACACCTCTGCCTGAGCTCGGCAAACATTCTGCATTTGAGACGCAATTGCTGTGGTCACTAGAGAGCAGGCAGTACACAGGATCTTCAACCTGCCCACATGCTCAGACCAGTAATTAACCTGGACACAGACAGTTTTTCTTTTTTTTGGGGGGGTATATGCTCATTGTTTTAGAGACTGTAAATAACATCACAGCTAATTCAGGAATTGCTGAATAGGAAAGCGTTTGCTTACGCATGAAAAATGGGAGTAATCTGCCAGCACCATCATTCATTCCCACGGTGGAAAGAGCATATTCCCTGGGAAGCAATAAAAATTCTACCAAAAACACTATCTCAGCATCTTTGCTCCAAGATTGTCAATTTATGAGCAATAAAGTGTCATCCATAGTTCAGTAAGTGGTTTCGGGTCCACTCACACCAGACTGCAAGTTTCTGGGGCCAAGGGTGATCATTTTGCTGTCTATACAGTGTCGAGAAGAGAGAAACTCCACCTGTGTCAGCCTGCCTTGTCATCTCAGATTGATTACAAGGAAGGAAAGAGTAGCAAATAACTGCTGCCAAATGTTAAAACCCATTTCATAATTTGCTTGTTTTCATAAAACACTTTTATCCACTTTCAAGGATGTTCAGGCAAGCATGAACAGATGTAGAGATGGAAGCTCAATGCGTGTAAAGTCTTTCCACTCTAACAGGTGGGTCCACGCAGCGGTGCCAATTCACACAGCAGACAGCAGTGCGACATCTCAGCCAGGCACGAGGCATATTAATCAAGTGAGACTTCTAAAATAGAATACCTTCTGTATGAATCAAGCACTTGTTCATGCAAAACTGTCAATATATTGAGGGAAAAAGAAAAAAAAGAAAAAATCTTCCCCCTCTGTGCATGAAGTTTGGAATAAAAATGCAGCAGGTCTAACTTTCCCTGGTTTATGAGTTTTAGCTTTCCTCAAATGGAAGCTGTACCATGAGACTTGTGATCTGTGAACGTGACTTAACACAATACTCCAGCTTGGGGGAGGAAACAAATCAGTTTAGCATTTTTATATTTTTAAATCTCTTGCCTGCTGATGTTCTCTTCCCTCGCTGCTCATTTCATATTAAAGCTTTATTGTTGTTCAGCTCCTGCTTTTATTTGTTAATATTACAGTAATCCGATTACAAAACAGGAAAAAATAGCATGCAATTTAGGTGGCTAATCACACAGCCTGAATGTCAACTTGTAATATTAGAATACCTATAAAAAGGCAGTTTGTGGCTGATCCAGAGACAGCTGACGTTAACGGAAACAGCGCCAGTGTAAGTCAAGCCCATGGTGAGCAACCAGAATCCTTGTAACTCAATGTTTATCGTTGGGAGCGTGAACATCCAACACAATGGGCGGTTTTAATTGCCCAGCAACAAAGAGTTAAGTTCAGCTAAAAAACTGTTTACTTAACGTAATTTTTCTTGATCTCCCCATGTCTAAACTATCAAGTCACAGTATGACTGGCTAAGGAGCCAATTTCTTTGCTGGTGTAAATGCAATTTTCAAAGCAGTAGTCCAATTTACACCAGCAGGGAGTTGGAGTTTGTCTCAATTTTAAGTGGGTCAGCCAACATGCTTCCCTATGTCTGATCAGAACTGAGCATCTGCTGTGTATGTATGAGACAAAAAGACGCTACCTTAAACAGACAGGACAAGCACCGTGGAAGAGACACCACAGCTGGAACACACCAAAGCGTGAAACCCACTGACTGCATAAACTACTTTGCCTTGCACAAGGTTTAGTAGATCAACATTTTTAGGCCTAATATCCTACAAATATTAATGTTTAAATTAGGTTATTTTATTTCTGTTTCACTTGGTCTTGATTGGGCAGCAGATGTGTAGGAAGACATCAGGAATCACATACAAATAAAAGACTGTACCCAAGAAACTGTCTGCTACCATACAGGGATAAAGAGGACATTCCTGAGATTGAGACACTAGGTCAAAACTTCTATCTGGGTTTGATAACCATCCCCAGCACAGGTTTTAATCCAATCTTGTATTGCATTAAAGTATTCAAGTATTAGAGTATTCAAGAAGTCACAAGTCAATCAAGGCAAATAATGAAAGGCAGACCTACACTGATATATACAGTCCTGTGTTCGCTCTACAAGTGCCAAGTCCCAAGAAGACTAGGAAGAAACATCATGGCTGGGAAAGCTTCAAATGGTTTCAAGGTTCTGGATTTGTTCGCTCAGGTTCACACCTGGAACTGATGGGTGGGACTTAAATTTGGGCTTGTTTGGCCTACAGTATTGTGAAATTAGCTGAGAAACCTGCACAGTGCCCCACTATAAGGCTGAAGCACATCCTTACTCTCTTCATGCATCGGCTCTCCTAGCCCTGAGATAGGGACAATCATGCCCTAGTTTTTCATCCATTGTCCCTTTTGTCTATTGAAATGGCATTTCCTTCGGGACAGGACAATAAATTGGGTTTGTAGAGCACCCAGTACAGGGACATGGGGAGTGTGATAACACAAATACCATGTAGCTAGATAGAAAACAAAGTGTACCAGAAAGTCCCACAGGCTGATCCTATCTTTTTCATAAGCCTTTACTTGTCCTGTTTGTTAAAAATGAAGAGCCAGAGGTTATTATTAAAACTGCAGAAAGAAAGTACAAGTACAGGCAAAAATCCAATAAATCTTCTAATTGCCCTGCTATTTAGTTTCTAGTAAACAGATGCAGTGATCCTTCTTTCATCATCTGTTGATTGATAGTAGCCAAAGCAGATGTGATTTGGTTTGTAAATATTTCTGGCAGAACTGACAGGCTACACAAATAATGAGCATTGCAGCGCAGCAAAGCAGGTCATTCTTTCCGTTAAGCATGATCAAGAATTTTGAGCCATTTAAACGCTGACATATGAAAAGCTGATGCGCTGAAGACCTGCACAGAAGCAAACTGCTTCAGAGATTTTCTGCAGAAGTTTTCTATTACTGGAGCTAATCACCAAAGAACCAAAAGCACTGTGGAAGCTATTGGATTTAGAAACATCTACGAGCAAAACTGGCAGGCCATCCGGTGAGATGCGCTTCAAGCTTTGAAGTGGTTCAATCCATTTGGAATTTCATTACCAGGTGTAGAAATACTAAAGATATCATTTAAAAAGCTGTTCTAAAAGGTCTATACTTGCTGGATACTCCCAAATAATGTTTCTATTAATAAAAACTTTTGATACTGTATGGTCAAGAAAACTATAAAAGTCTTTTAGAACCTGCAGAGGGAAGTAGGATAGACCTGAAGCAAAGAGTCTCTTTCTAGCCCAAAGACACTCTACAGAAAAAATTCACAGTAAGCAAGTAAGAGTATAAAGAGGGACCTACATTTAGAGAATGAGTATGCAGCTCCTCTCCTTCTTTAAAGGAAAGAAGTTATTCTCACTTTTTCTCCCTCAGGACTTTTTTTTTTTTTTTTTTTTTTTTTTTAAGTATTTCTATAAATTAGCAACTTGCAGATAATTCTTCAACCACCTGTGGTTCCTGGCCAGTAATAGTGAATGGTAACACGGTGCAGGTAACATCATACTTTGTTCTTCCTTTTGCTCAGATTTACTTCATTTTGTATAGCCGCAGGCATTTTTGGAAGACCTCACAGGCAAGAAGCTGCCTATAGACAGGATAGGTTGGGTAGAGCCAACCAAGAGACTACCTTCTCCAACAAGAGAAGGGGCAAACGCAACTCCAAGCCATTGATCAAAGACATTAATTGCTCACTCAAGAGTCTTCTCATGAGGTGCAAAATGCAACACACTTTTCAAATGCAAGGTTTGAACGCATTATCCCAGGATGATAACCACAGCTTGCTGGATTGTGAAATGTTTTTTAAGGAGTTAGTGGGAAGAGGCAAGAAATCAGTCTCAATTCCAAATTTCAGCGGCAGTTATATCTCATTCAACATAGCAACTAGGCATCCCATACTCAGGCTAAGGACTTGCACATACACATTAGCAATGTGTTTGAAATCCACTGGTTTCAAGGGCATCTTGCAATATGTGCAGATGAATGGATGGACGCCTGAATTTCACCTGGATTCTGTCTTTACATGACCCCTGTGCAAAGCCAGTCCCTTTATTCACACACACAATACGCTGCTATAGAAAAACAGATCACCTTTCAGTTGGCAAAGATGCATCTCACAGGGAGAAGAATTACTACCAGCCCTATTGTTAGGCCACTAACAACATAAATAATTTCATATATCCGCTCAATCTAACACGGGGATTGTTTCACACCACCGCTTAAGCCACCCACGCAACCACTTTACAACTTCCCCTCTCATTCATGCGAAAAGAAGCCCTTAACAGCCTTTCACTGAATCACGGGTCTGTGCTCTTAGCTGTGTTTTTGCTTCGTGTTTCTAAGCAATTCCTTTCTGTCAATCGGTATGTTTGTTCTGCAGCTAAACTTTACTTTCTCATGCCTGGTTCAGGCTCTTTTTGATCTGTCAGCATGATTTCCACGGTCCACTATGGCATCTCACTTCCACTGCTTTCCACTCATTTGCCATTTGCATTTTGGCTGCCTTTACTGTTTGTAACATCGCCTTCTTGACAACACCAAGCTCCTCTCCCTCCTTCTATCTATTATACGCAATTTCTACAAAGAACGTAACACAGGGCCGGTATTTGTGTTAGCCTAAAAAGCAATTCCTTCTGTACTTGTAGCCTTCACATCCAGACAGCAAGTAATCTACAGCTTTCTAAAGCCCTGAGACAGATATCAAAATCCTGATTAAAAAAAAAAAAAAAAAACACCTTGCAGCAGGGATGGAAAGGGAAGAACAAGAGGTATGTTTTAAAAATGCCCAAATTGCAGCAGTAATCTTAATGGTCACACGGCGATGATTTAACTTCAATTTTCTCACCAATCCCAGGGAATGCATTTTGAATACAGGACAGATGCACAAAAGGCAGCTCCAGTGTGGACTTATTAATCTATTTTGTAAAGAAAAAGCATCTAGAAAATAGTCCTGCAGGAAGAGATTAGAGAGCAAATCCCAGGCTCTTCAGGGAAGCTAGGCAGCCTGTCTGGTGCTACATTGTCTGCTGCAGCTTTATCTAGAGAACAATCTTGCAGAAAACGCTGCACTATGCATTGCTCACCACTATACATCGTGGTAATTTAAGACACTTTTCCAAGTAGGGACCATCATTTTTGTCCTAGAGAACTATTTATAAATAAAGCTGATGTTTGTCAAACCTCTGACTCCCGTTACAAAACTCACAACTATGGGTTTCTTCCATTAAACATCCAGAGACTTACTGCTGAATAAAACTTCACTATATATTTGAAATGCAGTTCTATAAATGTCAACATAATGGAATACAGGATAGGAGTCAATTCACTGAGATACTCAGGTTCAGGTGGGTTTTTGGCTGTGCAATTCCCCTTCCTTCCTGCCAAGCACAATGTCAGTGAGTTTGCTCTGTATAGGAAATAGATATATATTTATTTATCCTGCTATTTATTATTAAATATTTCTGAACAGCGTTTTTTCAAGAAGGTCCTAAGTTTCTATCCATGACTTCATTTTCTTTTCTCTATTAAAATTTAGTCCTACGATCAGAAAATTACTTTTTTTTTTTTTTCCTTTAGTATCTCTTTATTAGAGACAGCCAGTCTTAATGATACCAGATCCTTGCAGTACATACTGGGGACCAGGAGAGGAAAAAAATGGTTGAGACAAATCATGCATTATGGAATCAACATGACATGCTGTACCCAACCATTCTTTTTCCTGAAGACAAGAAAGCCCTTCATCAATTTTACTCTGCAAAAGAAGAAATCTGCAGTGGGACTGTCTGAATAATGACAGCTTTAATTACAGTGAACAAATATAATGAGGATAACCACGATACATTAAGAAAAATCCTTTAAAGTGCTAATGCATCTTCATGTTTTAATTTTAGCAAGTCATTTACAGGAAAAGCCATGAGGTCACGAAGGACTGAGGTGTACTGCAAAGCCAGGCTGGGCTCTACAAGTGTATTTATGCGACTTCCAATGTTTTATCAAAATGGCATAATGACAAATGAAGGTGTTTGCTCACCGGCTAGAGTACTAGGAGATGCTGCTTCTTTGCTTTACGAGAGTCCCTGCAAACACACGCGCCACACAGTATACACAGAGATGGGCAAGAAGGCAGTGAAGGACAAGGGATGTTACATACAAAAAAATCAAAGACCATTCAGAGTCCAAGCAGCTCTAATCTGCCTTCCCCTCCCTCGGTATCACGTGTCAAGACTTGAACATGTCAATGGAGCAAAATGGGTAAGAGCTAAGAGACCCATGGGGGGGCTACACGTGCACGTGTTCGGGAAGAATGGACTCAAATGCTCCCCCAGTCTCATTCAGATGACTGTCACCACCAGCCTGTGTGTCCTGGTCTGAGTGAAACAAGGTTCAGGCATGAGCTTCCTTTCCACTTCATTTCCAATGAGGACAAATAAATGATTGGCATCTGTCAGATAACAGGCCAAGATGATTCAGACTGAACATTACATTCATTTTCCAATAACAGGAAATATCCAGATTAATTTTGTGTGAAGTAAATCTTCTTGCTAGAAGAAAAACGATCCCTTAAGAACATCTACCATGAACCTTTCCTACTGTCTCAACTCACTGAAGAGCTGCAGAGGTGCAAGGTGCTGTTACTGCGTGCCACTGCTCTGTCTCCAGGACTCGGAGCCAATCACGCCGCTTGCTGCGAGGTGTTGCTATTGTACATACTTCATACACATGCCACCAAACCAAGGATTTCAGTCCACTTGGCAGACATCATCTACCACACATGGCACAGGACAGACTCTTCTTTCATGTTCAATGAAGTTATAGGACAGAATTTAATTCATCCTAAGCTACTGTTTCCATTGCCTTGGGGGACAGTCAGTACTCTGTCATGTCCCTCCCAAACCAAAGGGCTCTTAGGAGAGTCTCAGGGGCTGTATCTATCTCGGCAAGCAGTGTAGCACAACAGGAGTAGATCTACAGAGCAAAACAGTTGGTGGTACAGTCTATCCAAGCAGCCATTGAGTACCTGTTTCAGCTTTTACTTCATATTGTAATTCCACAGCCTAAATGCCTGTTAGCAGTTAAAGTTCTTCTGGCTTGGTTTCATTCAAAAGAATCTGGAGCTTTTGCACTTGGAAACAGCTGTGCAACGTGAGCCAAGGCACAGTAAACAGGGACTATCCAAAGATCTTCAAGAGTGCACTTCTGGTCCCTTTTCAACCAGATCAAAACTTGAACAACAAGAAAATACCCCTTGGACACAGCTGGGTGTAGTACTACTTGGGTTTCAGGTGGTGATTCCCAGCGCTGAGTTAGACAGCCAGGCTCCTCATCCACTGCAAAGGTCTGAATTAGGAGCCACAGAATAAAAACCAGTAAATCAATATGCAACCGCTGACAGGGAGCAGAGCGCAAAATCACGGCAATGGTAATTTAGATCAAATTAGGAATGTCATGGAGCTGTGTCCTCAACACTGACCCATTCTTCCAACACACGCAAAGAAGCCAACCTTCAAGAAGAAATGCAGGAGTTTAAAGATCAAAACCGGGTACCTGTGAAATTTGGCTGCTCCTATGCACAGTGGGCTGGTGTACCAAAGCTTAGCAGATAAACCCCACTGCTGATACAAAAGAGTCTCTCTCCCACCCACTGCTCCAGGCCCGACCTCTTCTGCTGTCCTCTGGGGGAAATCTACTGAGTTCAAACCCAGGCTGAGGGTACTGTTCACTTCTCAGCAAAGCTAATTTGCTTTTTAAATATATGTTATCATGAAACAGCTTATGCATAGGGATTCCCAAAGGTAAAAACCAACCAACACTCCCCCCCCCTTTCCTTCTAGCTTTTTTTACTGTGAGCGCAACTGCAGTGTCTACCACTAACACATTGAGTCAGTCTCAAGGGTGAAGTTACCTGAGCAGCAGAGGAACGTTAGGCTCAAACGAACACCTTCACAGCCGCCTGAAACTCGGATAAAACAGAGGGGATAACATGTTTCTGCAATCCAGTGCTGTGCAAAGCGCAGGACACAGCCTCACTTTGTGCTGAGGTTCCATGGAGGATGAGGATGCACCCCCAGCAGCATCAGGGGAACAGGGTGGGAGCGATGCTGCTCAGAGCAGCCATAGAACAGAAACATCAGCATTACCCCCCGTTTCCCCCATCTCTCAAGTTTCTGCATTTTTTAAAACTGGAGCATATATTTTATCCAGAAGGACTAAACAGACGCATATATATATATATTAAAAAAAATTAAAAAGTCTTTCTGAAACAACTTCTGAGCTATTGGATTTTAGTTCTTTCTAATCCAGAAGAAAATAATTGAATTCAAAGGATCTCTAATGACCTGTGGAGGCTTGGCTGACAAAAAGTGCTGCCACTACCTACTTTAAAAGAAATTCAGGTTTGTTAGTATGGTGAACACAATTAAAATGCACAGCAGTCCTTCTCTAATAGCATGTAAGAGACTTCAGTAGGATTGTTTGACAGTGAACTCTGCATTTTCCCTAAAACCCTCTCTCTATTCACATCATTAAAATGTTTTTAGAGACTCTGAATAAACAACACAAAAGGCTTTTTTATTGCATGTAACTGAAGCACAGGACGGACACACACACACAAATATCTAAATCTCAACAGGTAAAGCATCTCCAGATTTCTATAACAGATGATACAGATAATAGAGGCATTCATAAGCCTTTTTTCATCTGAGGCTGAAGAAACGGTGGCAGCACCTTGTTTATGGGGTTGATGAATCAGATGGAGCACTTCCCTGCTTTTGTCTCTCTGCTAATTGCCCTTTAATGGAGACTACTTACTTTATTGGTGTAAAAAATGCCTTGAAGTATGTTTTCTAGGCAAAAAGCCCAGTGGTCTAATTAATACCTTGAAATGATCACTGATTAATGATACCAGTTTGGTGCTGTTGCACAACGGGTTTTTTTGCTCAACTTTTCCTAAAAATCAGGAAGATTAATGATGTTATCATTGGTATAGGAAGCTCCACCCCAAAACCATTTTGTCACGGAGAACACACGCAACACTGAATAACTGCTGTGAAGATTGTGAAGGAGGAGAGGGGATACCAGCAGGGTGCCTTCAGGAGGAACCACCTCATTATTAATGCTGTGAATCTTTCCCACAGACTTGGAGATCACCTTTTTTCCCCCATCTTCTACTAGCTATATTCTGCAAGAAATTCTTCCCCCTCCAGGAGGAGAGGCTGAAGAACAGATATATTTTAAAAGTCTCAAACCCCTGATTTATGTTAGTCAATACACTTGTTCCTCAAAGTGTGGAAGGAAGCTAATAAAACTAAAATGTATGTTAAGCACCGATTTGATTCCATGGTTTAATGATGTAGGAAATCGCAAACGTCTAAACCCTTCAGGTATGTCAGAATCCACTCTGTAGAGCACAATTCGTTATCTGGTTACAAAAATTATGCAAAACCCAGGGTTATGGGCAGATCAGCTGATAATTACTTGTCCGCTGAGCCGCTGTAGGTGCTGCCATCACACCAGTGTTGAACCTAAGGGGCTTTGGTCCCCTAAGCTCCACTGAAGACAGCTTAAGCTACTGGTTCACACCAGCAAGACAGCTCTCAGTGCACACTGCAGCGAGGCATGGGTCAGTCTACATGAAATATTCCCTTTCTTGCACCTCCTCCTGCCGTATCCACATCTCTTTTACGTGTGTTCTGTCCTTATACCCATCTGTGCAGCACAAACCTATACAAGAGCAGCGTAAAACCACTTTGGAGAACAACTCCTCTACCAAACGCACCAGGACCGAGCCCGTTGCAGGATGAGATCTCATGTGCTCGCCCGAGTCCTGCCCAGAGGGAAGGGCACATGGACAGGCTGCACCATCTCTGTGCCATAAGCAAATACACCGGCACAGCGTGGGCATGCTGGCTGCCCGGGGCATGACCTGTTTTGCAAAGGTTGAGCTGTCTCAAAGCCACAGATAGTCCTGAGAAGCCTGGAATCAGACTTTACAAGCATGTGCAGCTGGACTCCACCAGGAGAGTCTGTACCAAACACAGCTGTGTTCTCCCCACAACACCGATGTCAATCCCAGCTCGGGGAACTCTGGCATTTCCCATGACGGGGAGGTTTGAAGTGGTCCAGCATCCTGGAGCTACCATAAAAGCTTATTCAATTGTTAATAACCAAATTAAAACATGCAGGAGCAACTACTGTGCCTTTGGGTGCTGGGACCAGAGGCATCTGCAGCTTTTATAGATTCCCCTTGTCCCCAGGATGTCTGGATGCTGCCGTCCTTAAACAGGCCAAGCTCCCCGTGTACCAAAAGCATTTTGCTTAGTAAGGACAAAGAAACAGTATGCAGTTGCCCAGCGTCGGCATCTACTCTAGCCAAACAGCTCCCTTCCAATTTTCTATCCCTTTGGTAACACAAGGCTTTATTCAGGGGCTGAATGCATTCAGCAGGGTTATTTGCCAACGTGGTTATTCAGTCCCGCACATGGTTGCACTGTCGCATGAAAATACTGTTCATTTTCAGCACGACGAGCACACAAGGAGAAAAGTGGGTCCTGTGCTATGTAGTAGGAAGATGCAGGCTGGAGAGAACATCTAACTCAATTTAATTAGTATGCTGAAGACTCCCCTTAGTCCTGCGGCTCTTCTCTAGCCCCGGTTAACTCTTTCAAAGAGAGAGGGGTGTGCAATAAATGCAGCACCTTCTCCCTTCAGCCTCTTAGCCCTGTCGGTGTTCTCTCCATCAGAGCCACAACGTACGGTGCACAGAGAAGGATGTCCCTGTTAAATCTTTTGATACCAGCCATCAGTCGTAGAAAAACATTCTCCAATAGCACCTGCAGTTTATCCTGATAGTCAGAGCCCCCTCGCCTGCCAAAAACACACATGCTAGCTGTTTCTACCAGCAGGAAAACAGTATCAGATAAGGCACCTCCTCTCATGACATTTAGATAAACAAAAGTGTAAATTATAAATGTAATATATAACCAGCCTTTGTTCTTTATTTGCCTTGAAAAAATAAGAAGAGCCAGGAAAAGTATAACTAAAATAAAATCACTCCCAAAGGACTTCTCTGCAATTAGAGGCTATACCTCCAAACGAGGTCAGTATAGAGACTTTTATGCCACAGAGGATTGTTTGCTGTTACAACTCATGACACTTGTCCCAGTGAGATAAGCAACACCACCAAATGACTTCTGTGCCAGAGTAAATAGGAGCATTACAGGAACTTTGACAGCCCGCTGTGCCAGAAAGCAACTGGAAACGTAGCAGACATGACAGGATCGGCAACAGCTAAGACACAGGCTAAATTCTGTTCGTAAAACGCTGCGTGCTCTGTGGCTCTCTCTGCAATACATGATTGTGCCTTGAGAAATTTTCAATTACAAGTTTCAGTAACAACTATTAGTTCATATCTAAATTTTCATTCTGTTAGAAACCCTGCCAGTGCTATCATCTCGCATCTTAATCCGAAGAGAGATCTGCCTACTTTATTTGCACAGAGGTCTAATATTGCAACATATGAGCAGCATATTCAGATACTTGAATTATCATACTCATGGTAGGTGTGGTACAGTTCTTAGAGGGGAAAAATAACTGTAAATTCTTCCCTTTCATTCTGTAAAAAGAAAGCAACAGATGGCAGTGTGAGGAGGGCAATAACAAATCAGTCCTTTGGCCTTCCTGCAGTTCTTATATCCTCCTTGGAGACAGTCTCACAAGTTACACATAATGGATGAATAGCAGGGTGCTATCATCATCCTTCTGTTTTCCCCTTTTCCTAGCTACTTGTTATACTGCAAAGAGCTTCTGCACCTGGAACCACAGACACCCCAGCATCTTTTTATCCTCAACAGATCTTGGAGCATCTACGCTCGTACTGTAGCTTTGCAGAAATGTATTTCCCTAGAGAAAGAAGAGCTGCAAACCAACATGCGTAGGTAAGGACTTCATTACTTCAGAAACTCTTCAGAATACAGAACTTTTTCTACCCCCCTGAGACCAGAGAACCTGCATTTGGGACGGGCAGGGTGCCCATCCTGGTTCGGATGCTGTGACTGGCAGGTTCCATTACCCAGGAAACAAGGCAGCCGAGCACGTGCTTCCAGCTAGATGCACAATAAAGATTGTCAGAGCTATTTCTTATTTTCACTCAAGTGTAGCATCACACCTGTAGTGTGGCGTTCAACTTTGTAGTTATTCTCAGGGTTTTAAATTGCTCCTCATAAAAGCATTAGTTCCCCATTGGGATAGCTCATTAAAAAAAAAAAAAAAAAAAGAATGTTTGAAGATAAATGCGGTGAATAAATAACATGACAGTTTTCTTGGGCACCAAATGGGCAATACTAAAATGAAAAGCTGTAAAACTTTTTGTACAGCTACCAATTTTGTTCATTTAAGTCTTTTCTTAGAAATAGTCCAGGGAAAAAAGGAGACTTTGGATCCCCACTCCTTTAGTTTAACTGCAATAACAATGAAAATATGCGTAGCCTATTCTCTCCCGCTGCCATTACATACTTGAGCAAGCATAATAATATCAAATGTGTTGCTTGAGAAATTAATGTCAACATTTTAGTTTTGGAGTCTAACTTATTTGATCTAAACTTTGAACAATTTGGCTTTGATCCTAAGAATCTGCTGAGCAACTACAAAACCCACAGAAATCAACAAACGTAGGCTGGGTACCACCTCGATAGCAGATGCTCTCAATAAAAGGAAATGTCATAATGTTGGCTAGTGTCTCCAAACAGTTCTGTCCTCCCAGAAGCATCACTTCCATGTTGTGATATACTGCCAATGAGCACAGCTTCGCTCAAGTCTCCTTTTCTCTCTGTAAAACAGCAGCTGCAAAGACAGCGCCTGCAGCACGTACAGGAGAGACGTATATTTAGTTTTCTGTTCTTTGCATTGGGTTCATTTTGCTTATAGGCTTGGTGGAAGCATTCATCAGCAGTGGAAGCATTCACAATGCTTTACAATTGGTCTCTTTATAGTTGTATAGCTACCACTGACAAAACATTTGGACATTCAATTACTTCTTGTGTAGTACAAAGAACATGATTCCAAGTTAAGGGAGTTTGCTCTGGGCAAGGTGGAGAACATCATTATTTGCACAAATCACTGCAATGATCTGATTATAGCTGGTGCTGGTGTGTTGCTATCATTTGGTTAAGTTAAAGCTTTTGCTTTTTCATTTCTGCTATTGGTGGCTAAGTAGATTGATTATGTATGAGATGAAAGAGCATGTAGGAGTATGCTAATGCTGATGTTAAGAGTACACTTTTATCTTGCAGCATTAAGTGAAAGGAGGAAAGAATGACAGAATTGGCTGCTGTGAGCTTAAAGGTTCCTTTTTTTTTTTGTCAGTCGTGAAAGTTTGTAACTTGCCTCAAACATTCACAACAAACAACTCCAACTCAGTTCCAGTGTCCACGGAGCAGCTCCACGGAGCACTGAACTCACAGCAGCTGAGCCATGGCACGTTCAGACAAAGGCTCCCTTTTTCACTTTGCTTTTCTCTTTACAGATGGGGTAATGTAAATAAGTCACAGTAAAAACAAAAGTCAAGTCCCATTGCTGGTACTATGAACATTCATAAATTCGTTAGATTCCAGCTAAGACACCAATTCTCCATATGCTTCCCCACTTACCTCACCAGTGCTAATGGGACTAATCCTAACACAGAAAGCCAAACAAACACCTGGAGCATGAACGGGTTTTCTCTGCCCTGACCTTTCCACGAGACCTCGGCAATGTATTTGCAATGAATTCCCAAAGATTCTCACATATCATTATACAATCCTTCCAATTAAAAGGGGGTCTTGGCTTCATAAAAAAAAAAAAAAAACAAACCACAACACTTTCCATATTCTGAAAGAGCAGTATTTCAACTCATAATTTATAATTATAAGTTTTGTGTGGAAAAAAACAAATCAAATGTATTGTTTCCCGAGTTTTTCATCACCAGCCGGAGGCTCTCCAGTCCCCACCCACACCAAGCAGCTATATACCACAGCAAAAGTGAAGGGCAGTCATTTGGACAAGGTCTGCTGGAATCCTCCCACCACTTTGTTCTCCTCCAATAATTCAGTCATCATAAAACTAGGTACGAGGCCATTTATCACAGGAATGTAGTTGCTTACATCTTTTTTAAAGTTCAAAGCAGTAAGAACTAACAGGGAATACAGAGCTTTGTTTTTCAGTAAGGCATTAGGAATGTTATTTGGTACTCTAGCAATTTATTTCTAATGGCAGAGGGAGGAGAACTTCACCCGAGTATGCAGCAAGCTCTCCAGAGTTGTTCTGAGCGCTGTGCAGGCACGTAGATGAGCCTGCTGCAGGACTGCAGCCTCCATCACCTTTTGGTTACGCTTCAACAGCAGGTTTGTGCTGTTATCCCAAGATAAGTATCATAAAAATCGTTTGCTGATACTCAGAACTGTAAGCAGCATTTGAAATCACATAAAATAGATACTTGATAAAGCATTAATACAATAGAGATACTTTATCTCTTGGCGATAACTAATTTTCAGTGCAATCATAACAAATGAGCTTTTCTTTTAACCTAAGATACACCAAAAAATTCATGCAATTTTTTATCTACCACCTTTGCAGGGAAAGGAGTTTGTTTTAAATTGCAAAGAAACAAAAGCTATTATCTCTAAGTAAAAAATATCTGGGTCCATGCAAATCTTTCTTTAAAATACTTTACAGCTCTGAAACGGCAGAGATCACGCTGACCAATGTTACTTTATGGATTCTGTTGTGCGTTATAATCTGCACACTCTCTTGTCTCCTGATCAAAGTTTAAACTTTCTGAAGGAAGAATTCCTTTTCTGCTCTATCTTTGAAGCTCCTTGGAATGCAAGGTCTGTAACTGGAACCCAAAGCGCAACACCAATATAAATAAAAACACTTTGCCTGAACTGTTAAACTGCTGAAGTAAACCTCTGGTTTTCAAGCACCTCCCAGACACTGCAAGTGAACTGAATCAGCTGATTCCCCACAAGTTAATGTTCTGCTGGTGGTGGGGTTTAAAAGAAGAAGTAGTTGTTTCCATTCTGCTGATATATCAGTACCACTTGCAATGCTCAAGTTTTAGCTTTCTGTTAGTATTTTCTGACAAATGTAATATGTAGGATAGAAGATGGAATCCCTTCCTTGGGTTTTCCTCAACATGAGGAAAAAATTCTTTGCGTTAAGGGTGGCAGAGCATTGGAACAGGCTGCCCAGGGAGGTTGTGGAGTCTCCTTCCCTGGAGATATCCAAAACCCGCCTGGATGCAGTCCTGGGCAACCTGTCCTGGGTGACCCTTCTTTATTTAGCAGGGGGTTGGACTAGGTGATCTCCAGAGGTCCCTTCCAACCCCCACCAGTCTGTGATTCAACCAGCAGTGAGGGTACCAGAGATGTAAAGCACACTCTCTCTCACTGATGGAAATCCATGAGTTCTGTCAGAGGACACGAAAGTTCAAGGTTACAAGTAACCTGCAGAAAGCCATTTGGTAAAGGACATAAACTAAGCAAACAATAGGAATGCAAAGTAAGGAATTAAGTTTTAGGAAGCAAAATGCATTTTATTTGGAAAAGCATTCTCTAGTGATGGGATGAATCACCATTTTACCTATAAATAAATAGAGAGGTAATAAATTTGCAAATAGTGGTCTCTGCAGACTTAGCACTGACAGTGGCGCTTACAGCAGGAACTCCTACCAGCTGGTGTAAACAAAGATACGGTAAATCATTCGTTAAAACTTGGGAAGTTACTATGTAGTGATGGGCAAGGCAAAAAAAAAAACAACAAAAACAAGCAAAAAGCTTAGGGAGTCATTTCATTGGCTTCATTTGGGTTTAGATTCATGTACACGCATATTCATGCAGTTCCATACATGAAATTCAATACATGCATACTCAACTGCAATAAGCACTTTTCATTTTGTTATTTAGGTTGTATATCTTCATAAAGCTTTTCTCAGCCATCACTAGAGGGAACACTTGGAAGTGTTTTTTCCTTTGACTGCAGAATACTTCCCTCACACCCCTTTGAAAGCCAAGCCCAGGTCCTACAAGATGCTAAGACGACCATGAGACCTGAAGGCTCTGTTGCTTCTCTCTGGCGTTTGCCATGTTAAATTTCTCTGCCTCGTTCCGCCTCCCCAGCTAGGAGACCATTAATGACACCAGATTTAAATTAAAAGAAATGGAGGAATTGACCCCTCATGCTGTTTCATGCTTCTGCAGCATCACCAATTCCCCTGTATTTATGCAACGCTCTGCCCAAGCACAGCTCGCGAGGCTGACTTCTTGCTCCTGTTGCCAACAAAGAATTACTGTGCATTGTATTTTATTTCTAAACATGAACCACGATGCTCCCATAGTTCAGGAGCTGAAGCTTTAAAGTAAAATAAAAATAAATAAAACAGACAACAAATAAAAATCACGGGGGATTTGTATCCGTTTGCAGGAGGGGCAGTGAGATTAGAATCAGCTCCTGATACAGCCTTTCAGTGCACCGCAGGGTGCACGCTTTAAACTCGTGGTTAATACCCTGCCCTTCAGAAGACTTTAGCCTTCAAGAGCAGTAGCATGGGCAGACTCTACGTGTCCTTTCTGTAGGTTTTTTCCCCTCGGTAAGCACTAGGTTTCATGCGCAGTCACTCGCTTGGGTGTCTGTTTCTCTTCAACACCTCTCAGCAAGGGCATCCAGGCTCCTCACCCACCGACCGGCGCTTGTCAGCAAATCACATGCAGCACGCATAGCCCCGAGGAACCACGAACCATGAGACAGGGACTGCAGAAACAGCACGACAAGCTTGGAAAGAGGCTTCCTGCCCGCCTGCTCCTTCCCCGGAGGGTTTTGTCTCTGACAGTGCGGCTGGCAAGATGCCCGCAGGAATCGCCAAGCTCAGACATGACAGAAAAAGAAAGCAATGCTAATGAGCATTTTAATGTCTTGGAAATGAACAAAGCAATGAAAAAAGCTAAAAGCTAAGCAAACTCCTATATAATTAGTTAGAGCTGGGCAAAATGTCCTGCCCTATAATGGGGAAAACTCAAGAGCCTATTAATCTCACACACGAGCCTCGCAGTCCTGGAAAGCACAGCTGACTGGGTTCAGGTCACAACCCAGCATCCCAAGGCTGCCTCACCAGCAACATGGGTTATTTCTGAGGGGGTCAAGACATTTTTAAGACAACTCAGTCCCTTGCAGTACACCAGGCAGAGAGATGATTTACAGTTCGGCCAATTCAGCCCGCCTCTGCGGGAAACCACTACTTAAAATGCTTCGCTTTCTCACCCTGATTGATACAAATCCAATCAGCTCCTCGGGCCAAACGAACGACACAAACCAGGCTGAAGGTTGCAGTAAAGCCGAGGCATGCGGCAAGCAGGGCCCAGAGCTCTGTTCTGTGGCCCACGGCACTCCGGAGTGTGTGGGGCCACAAACCCCATCACCAGGTAAGGGTTAGTTCCCTCCAAACTCAACTTCTTACTGTGACTTATTCCGCAAGACTATAAAAGGTTTTGTTAGCCAAAGCACCACAGGTTTTGCTGCTCTTCCTTTAGGTTCATAGAATCATAGAATTGTTTAGGTTGGAAAAGACCTTTAAGATCATTGAGTCCAACCATTGACCTAGCACTGCCAAGTCCACCACGAAACCATGTCTCTCAGCACCACATCTACATGTCTTTTAAATTCCTTCAGGGATGGTGACTCGACCGCTTCCCTGGGCAGCCTGGTTCCAATGCTCAATAACCCTTTCAGTGAAAATATTTTTCCCAATACCCTATCTCCCCTGGCACAACTTGAGGCCATTTCCTCTCGTCCTATCGCTTGTTACTTGGGAGAAGAGACTGACTCACACCTCACTACAACCTCCTTTCAGGTAGTTGTAGAGAGTGATACGGTCTCCCCTCAGCCTCCTCTTCTCCAGGCTAAACAGCCCCAGTTCCCTCAGCCTCTCCTCATAAGACCTGTTCTCCAGATCCTTCACCAGCTTCGTGGCCCTTCTCTGGACACGCTCCAGCACCTCAATGTCTTTCTTGCAGCAAAGGGTCCATAACTGGACACAGTACTCAAGGTGTGGTCTCACCAGCGCTGAGCACAGGGGCACAATCACCTCCCTACTCCTGCTGGCCACACTATTGCTGATATGTGCCAGGATACTGTTGGCCTTCTTGGCCACCTGGGCACACTGCTGGCTCACGTTCAGCCGGCTGTCGACCAGCACCCCCAGGTCCTTTTCTGCCAGGCAGCTTTCCAGCCACTCATCCCCAAGCCTGTAGCGTTCCCTCCCCTCAGTGGGGTGCTGCAAAGAGGAATTAGTTAAGGCGGGTGCAGTGCCTGAGACTGGAAAATGTCATCACTTCGCAGTTTGCAAGTAGCATTATGAATAATACAAATTTCAGAAGTAAATCTCCAAGGCCAACAATTCAGGGAAGTGTAAATCTGGTCTGACCAAAAGGAGCTTGGTAGATTTCTAAAAGAGGGCAGATTCAGACTAGATATAAGGAAGAAATTTTTTACAATGAGGGTGGTGAAACACTGGCACAGGTTGCCCAGAGGGGTTGTAAATGCCCCATCCCTGGAAGCACTCAAGGTCAGGTTGGATGGGGCTCTAAGCAACCTGATCTAGTTGAAGATGAAGGGGAGTTGGACTAGATGACCTTTAATGTCATCTTTAGGTCCCTTCCAACCAAAACCATTCTATGATTTGCACCACCCAAATCCTTGTCCCTTTGCTTCTGCTCGCTCACTTGCCCTCAGCCTGCTCAGGATCCCACCTTGCACCTCCCCAGCGCTGAAATTTAACCAGGCAACCACTCTTAATGCATGGATTTATGCTTTTTAATTATACGGCAACAGTATAATAGAAGCCATTTTCTGCTGGCCACACATTTATTTCTCTTCTAGGGTTGCTCAGGGTTGCTCCTGATTTATATCACGATGGTTGGAGAATCACGCCTCATTGACCATGTGACAAACTAACTCCTTCACAGTACAGGCACAACAGCACAGAAAGCTTAGAGAAAACCAAAAAAATGTTATTACGTTTGTAAAAATGAATAAAATTAGATCGCATTCAAATATTGCTCATGAAAATGCGAAGCAGTAATACTGCGTGGAGATCAAGCAAACATACAGAATAAATGAAAAAAATAATTCTTGTGTATCCAAACGCTCCTACAGCATCAAGGTTGTGTCTGTAGAGAATATAATCTAATTCACCTGCTTTCATTTGTGTGATCTTTCACATTTCAAAAGAAAACAACAGAGGAAAAATTCAATACTGCATTTACTTTATAAAAGTGAAGAAAAGGTCATTTATTGGCCTTTTTTATTATTAATATCTGTCTAGGCTTATATTTTAAAATACAAAAAGCCTTTGCAACAGCCATTTACATTCAAGGCCTCTAAGCAGTTTTACAAGTGTTCTCAAATACATCTCCTAAGTTGAAACAAATTTCAACCTTTCAAATTAATCATGCTTGTTTCAGCTTTTTGCAAGGAAAACAAAAAAAAAAAAAAAAGAAAGAACACTATCATAACACAAGGCAGCTTTTGCAGAACTCTACACAGTAAAAAGAGTTGAACTGAAGCAAATGAGATGGCAAAGGCAACACTGAATCCAATAGAAAGAGCAATTCCGGGACTAAGCTCATATTCTAGACCCTTCGTAAAACTTCATTATCAATTATTTCGATTGGCATTTATTGAATTAAGTTTTTTTTAATGCAATCCATGTGTTACTGAAATTAAGAGAAATGGTCCTTACTACCACAAAAGAGTTTGGATCAAATCACGTAAAAAAAAAGGAAAACAAAAACAAAACAAAAGAGCAGAGAGAAAACAAAACCACAGTGATTTTCAAGCCTAAATGTTGCCTTACCATCCCCCAGCCCCAATAACTCTATTTTCATTTGTCAGTGTTTCCTTCCAGCTTGGAGTATTGGATTCAGCATCACAGCTGAGGGAAATGGTACACACTACGGAGTTTTCTTACGTGTCAGCACATACAATGGCCTTACAGTCAGAAAATCTTATAAAACTGATTAAAAATCCAGGAGTGTGATGGGAAAGCCCTCTCCCTCCAGGGGTGGTTGCTCAGTACCATAAAATGTGTCATACAGCTCAGATGGTTGTGATAAACTCAAATTATAGAGGTAACCACATGATGTGGGAAATGGGAAGGCAATCACCCTTCTTGTAAATAGTCATGCTAGCACAGGGCAAATTTAGGAAGCAATATGGGCAAATGAAAGAAGGGAGAACAAGACGGCATGGTCAGCAGCAGCAGCAGAAATAAAAGTCCCCATCCTATATGAATAATTCAGTAGTAAGATTTAATTTCTAAAATACCTGTTTACATGAATGCATTGAAAGACACATGCTCCACCTCAGATCTGGCTTTCGTTTTAGAGAGACTGACCAGGAATTTGCACAAATATGATTCATTACAACCTACATACTACTGAAATAATTCCTTGTATAATTCTGGCAAGCACAGTCATAAATCTGACAAACTGCAGAAGCCACGTATGCATATCTTCCAAAATAAAGTAATATAAAAAGAAACTGCGGACTTCTAGGAGCTGGTTCAATAAAATACCCATTCTTTTTGGCACCAGAGCGCAGCCATGCACCAACCAGCTAAATATCTGCGGGATTTTCTGTATATATTTTTTTGCATGGGATTCACATTGATACCCGTGATTTCCGAAGACTCATTAAGCAGTCTGCAAAAAGAATGAGGCCACCTTGAGTTCTAAAAATTCTGAATATTAGAACAGTGTACATAGACATCGTATATACTGTCATTTTAACATGGAACCAGCATTTGCCTAGCGAAGTTCAGTCATTCATGTTACATTAGAGCAGTCCATAAAGTAAGTGAAAAATAAACTTCAAATTACACACACTATTATAACAATATAAGCCAAATTTCTTGGAAGAGATTTGGAATCAGATAGAAGTTAGCAGGTCTGAATTCACAGGATTCCTGAAGACTGAAAGACTAAGGCACAGCCTTCCTAACAGACCATTAACGCCCGTTAAAGCAGCACAGAGTGTAAACTGAAAGACCTGCCATGTTGCTGTAATTTTGTTTACATCAAAGTGAGTGGGTGTTTTCTTTTACTTTTGCAAATTCCAGGTGCAGAGACTAGTTAATTCTCACTCAGCTCTCCTTTACACTAGCTTATTTTTGGATAATGAAGGACATACATGAGAAAAAAAAAGTTAATAAATTTCAAAGTCAAGTTAAAGGAAACAATGCCTTTTTTTTTTGACTGGAACAAAAAAGAAAAAGAAAAAAAAGAAGAAAACAGGGAAATTTATGCTCACTCTGCTATGAAGTTGAAGAAAGGGAAGCTGATCAGTAATGAATTAGTGGGTCACCTCCACCCAAATAAACTTTTACCTCCAAAATAAGTACATAACGATAATACTGTCTACCTAAGGTTATAAATTAAGGCCCACATTATTATGAATTACAATAAGTGAAAAATTTGCCTTTGACTTTCCTGAGCATAAGATTACATTCTAAAATAAAAATCACTAAAGTCATTACAAGACCCATGCCAGAAATGTGACTACTGAGCATATCACAATGCATAAGAAGTCCCTTTAGTTGGGCACTGAAGTTTGCCACTGAAGGTAGTCAGATACTTTTGTGGAATCCAATATTATTTTCCTCTTTAAATAACTCGATGAAAACAAGTGGAGTGATTCATAACATAAAATACACATTATGTTGAATAGGGAGTCAAAATCTTGCCCTTTCAGAAAATTAAAAGTCTGGTTTGGGTCTGCCTATCTTGTCAGGTAATTTGCTTAGCCAGATAAAATCTTCTGTAGATATGGTTTTTTGCTCATTGTCTTTCTAGTAAATCAATCCTTGTAATAGTACATAAAACCTAATCATTATCCAGATGAGTCCCTACTTATCAGGTCATTTGATGACATGCTGCCTAAATGAATCTCATTTATAAAGTCTTCTTTTATCCTTTCAGTGCCAAGATTCATGGCTAACATGCCTGAATGTGCAGCATTCACAATTAGCAGAAGCCTGTGTACCAAAACGATTCCTAGATAAATTGAAGAACAGGGAAATGTACCTTGTGCAATTGATGCACACATCATGAATGAAATCATTACTGGTTGCACTGCTATTATCTACTCAATGGCAATAAACTGAAGTACAAGACTCCTCTGTAACATCAGACATTTTCTTGACACAAGGACAGTAATGCCAGAAAGTCATCACCTGTCATCATCTGCTCTTCTGGACAGGACCTTCCTCAAGGACAACAATCTCAAATACCATCAGGGAAGAACTCCCAGTCAGTAATTTGTCGAATGCCTTTTTCCCTTTTCCTGTTCATGAATTGCCTGTGCGCAGGTTGCCATGTTCTCAGCGGGATTCATCATTCAGAATATTTCACCTATTTCAGCAACAATAAATTTTGATTCATCAATAATTTTCAAATTACAAATATTCACAGTCAAGGCCTGTTCTATGGAAGAGCTGTAAGTCACATGAGACAGGACTCACCTGATGTACCTCCAGTCATCTAAAAAGCAGGGTGTACAGTGCAAAGTAGCAGTTTGATTCCTCTCCAGTTCATTTATGCCCTCACCAGTTTTCTCCGGTAGTGATTCATCACATCGTGAAGACAAACAGCAAAGGCACGTAGGGAATCTCCCCCTTCGGAGGTTCCTCTTTCTCCCTTACTCACAGAGGGAGCATCGAGGGCCAGCTTTGCCCACATGCCTACAGTTCGGACAGCTAAAGCAAAGCACGATGAATTCCAGCTGTACAGTTTTCCTTCTCACTAACAGTCTTGCGTAACAAACAAATACAATGAGAAATATCATAGTCAAAAGTAAAATTTATTCCTTACTCAAAAATCAGAAGCGTAACAATTATATCTGCCCCGCAGGAGCAAAAGGGCTCTCTCCAGAGGTCAAACTGCTTCCAGACATTACAGTCAGAGCTATGACTATATTCTACCAATTCATCAAGTAGGTAGGAAGAAAAATCCTCCTTCCTTTAAAGCTCACTTTTATGGAATAGGGCTATTGTAAATAAAGATTTCTGTTTCTGATGATACCAAAACTGGTAACACATGTAGGTCTTTGAGTACAACTGGGGCAGAATCTTTAAACCTTCCTACAATCTGAATTTGCTGCAAACATTACTGATTAGAACATACTTCTTACACATTCCCACTGACACAAACCCTATTCACATGCTTTTCCAGAAACGCTTCGGCTACAACTTCTTTTTACCGAGGAAAAAGGCATTAACAGAATTCTAACCTAAAAGTGGTTTATTCAGCAGACAGTGCTGCTTCTTTCCTTGTCCAGTTGTGCAGAACTAATCTACAATACATCCTTCCATTTATAAAAACAGATATTCTTTGTCCTGGGGATAAAATATCACTTTTAGAAAAGCTAACATGTTATTAAGAAACTCTTCACATCGACAGATATTGCCATGCATGTCTTGTCTTAGATTTGCCACCAAGATGAAGCACCTTTGATAAATATTCCTAAGAGGAGTTTTTCTGTCCCTATTTTAATGCCTGTTTAGCGTTGCCTTTAGAGCTGCAGAGATGATGATATTTACTCAGCCATTTCACCTTTCCCCTCTACTCCTGTGAGTGGCTCTGATAAATACTGGTAATTTCAAGATTTAATTTTGAGCCACTCCTCCCCTAACAAAAATGTTAATGTCATCATCTACCCCAGGGACAGCATTTTTTGCAACAATACTATCTCTTTCTTTTCCGAGACTGTTTGCACATTGATAGCAAATTCTGTTTAGTGTTTTATTATGCACAATGGAAAAAAATATTAAATAGATCAATAGGAAAATGAAGTTGTTGCAAGTTGATCTCCATGGAGTGAGGAAAAATGCTAGTGAAATAAGAATTATTAGGAAAAAAGAAAATTAAATTTACACATTTGAGATAATAAGGCATGTCGCCTATCCTCAGTGGTTTCTCTAATCTAGCTTTACTTAATTGCATTCTTTGTAAAGACATATTGTTTCATTTCTTTCCCCGATGGATCTTTTTTGTTGGAGGAGTATATAGTGTAATTACTAGCTCCCAGCATTATCTCTACTTTTATAATAAAATGTCATGATTCTGAAAAGAAAAATTTCATGCACTATATAATGTCAATCATCTGTCTTTATGAGATGGAACAGCATCCACTTTGTTCAAAATGGTTTTTAAGGGGGGGGTAACTGTCTTTCATGTACGGTCATTTTTTAAAAGCTATATTCCAATCTGCTTAGCATAAGAGCACGGTCACAGTTATGATCACCCACTTTAAAGGAGATTTGTGTGTGTCAATAACAGCTTTTTAGTCTGGATGCACAGACAAAGTCATGCTGGTGAAGAAACAGGAGAGCAAATTTTAATATTTTCCCAAACTTCAAAGCTCTGTTTTCATTTTAGAATCTTTGTGATTAAAATCAAAGCCACTGTTGCTGCGCAGCATCTGAATTTTACTTCGGAAAATTTGACACTTCCTTCCACCATTATTTCACTTACCAAGAAATTTCAACGAGAAAGCTAGCACTTGTTAATAGCTCTTCAACCTTTAACCCCCCAAAACAGCAGAGACTTATTATACTTCTAGGGCATTTCTGACCATACGTGGTATTACCCATTACATGACACAGGGGAAAGGAGGTGACACAGAAATGAAGAAGCAGCTTTTATTTAGCCAAGGGGCAGCGCTAACATCCACACGCGGGGCTTGGCTACCCTTCAAAATTCTCTATTGTTTAGTAAATATTTCTGGAAATGCTGTTTGGCTTTAGATGGCTTGATCCTGTAGTCTATACTCGACTAAAACTCCCACTGAAGCCATGACATTTTGTAACAAAAATGCATCAATCATTGGGAGTTCTACATTTACACATCGACTAAAATGGGCCCTGAAATGTCACTGAAACAACAGAAATCTCCCAAGCCAAAACAAGAGAGCGAAAAGATAATACATCATAACAACTGATATCACAGCGGAAATATTTTGGTCTCAACTCTATGGCCTTTTGAACTGG
Organism: Leptosomus discolor; assembly: GCF_034619465.1. Classification (NCBI taxonomy): domain Eukaryota; kingdom Metazoa; phylum Chordata; class Aves; order Leptosomiformes; family Leptosomidae; genus Leptosomus; species Leptosomus discolor. The sequence continues at coordinate 4,340,709 of NC_141399.1, forward strand.
ATAAAACCACCACAATCTAATGAAGCTAATGGAATAGCCATAACAGGTTTTTTTTTTTTTTGAATATTCAAGCAAAGAAGAGAAATAATCTATTCACAACAGTTTTAATTACTTATATGGTAAATCTATGCTTGTCACATACTTACGAATTCATATTTATGCATAATTCATATAATAATTTTACAATAAATGATATTTGTTATAATTTATTTACTTGTATTATTTAAATATATTTCTGGATGTATTTGCTGGGGATTGTACGCAGAGCCCACACAATCACCTGCTGAACTGAAGTCAACTGACTTCAACTAAGATTCTGCTGCAGTCGCCATTATATTCCTGTACTGAAGAGGACACTTATGATAAGTTTTTCTACATACAAGCTCTTCCAGGCCTGCATTATCATATTCTGAAGCTGTGAACCTCATATTTTTAACCCCATATCACTATCAGAAACAGTTTCATTTTAAGAGCTCCCTGGGATTTTCTACATGCCTTAGAAATTTTAATGCCATCCCAGGTCCTGGAAAATTATTTACATGTTCTTGTATTTACTGCTCTGTAAACCTGGCTGTTAAAAGCATTGCAGACCTGAATCTTTAAGTCAAAGTGAGCTTATTCAGTGAGTGTTGACTGTGTATTCTAACACATTTTATGCAAGATCACACCTTGCTCCAATTAGCACCGAATCCTCCTTAGGAGAGGTTCTGAAAATGGAGAAGACCACCAGGGCATAAGCAGCTATGAAATAACTGCCAACAGTTAACAGCTTTCACCTATTATCACATTACTTGAAAGGGTGGGATTATTATTTTTCTTTCTTGAGCGCCCATTATCATACAGTTAAAAAAGAGAACTCATGCCTTTAGATACAAGACACTTACAGAAACTCTCCAACAATCAAATTCAAATCTGACGGGAAGCTTACCATTTGTAAATTAGCATTTAGGATTTTATCCTAAGTCTCATAATATTGCAGCACCAGTTGCTTAAGACAAATGCTTAACTGAAGAAAAACTACGTGAAAGAAAGATTGCAGTCATTCCCCACACATCTGAATGGAAAAGATCAGTGTAAGATGAATACTCAAAAAAAATCAGAGAGCATCTAGAAAGGCAATATAAAGCTATTCTTCCGATGACGTGTTTTCAGGGAGCTCACTGTGCTGGAGAACATTATCTACCAGCATATGCCTGGAGTGATTACACCTCAGACAAGTCACATTCCTGGAAATGAAGCATCCAATTCCTCTCATTACAGAGTTACACCATCTCACAAAAAGTATTAGAGAGTCAGGTCTGCAAGGCAGTGTGCCTACACCTTCTCTTTTCCTCTTGGATCTGCTGAAAGATCATAAGTGTCTTCCCTCTTAGGTGACGGCGTGAGTTTGAGGGTCACTGAACACAGGCATTTTTCAGTAAATCACAACTAAAGCTCAGTGCTGTACAGACCACGTCACAGGGATTTGCTGAGAAATGGCCTAATCTTTCTCACTTCATTTTCTTCTCAACAAAAGTGCGTGAAGGTTGTTAAACTATTGCTTATCAGTTACTTACGAACATTTACCTAAATGTTTCTACTTATCTACAGCAACGTTCAATGAGTTTTAGGATAATGGCCAGCATAATTTCTATGTACAGGTATGCAAATGGAAGATAGAGGGAGTCACTCAAACCTGGAAGCAGACCTGTTTGAGTTTAGGAACTGACTTTTGTTTCAGCACGTCAAAAGAGAAGGTTGTTATTCTGCTGCTGGAGGCGAGGAGGAGGAGGAGCGCCCAAGGTAGCACCACAGGGTGGGGGCACTATTTTGTTTTCAGATATTTAAGAAAAGCCTCGTTAGAGGCACAAGATACACAGACCACGTACCTCACCTCAGCAATAGATCACTATTAAAGGAGTGTCTGGCCTACTGGAGTACAGCCCTGGCAACCTGCAGCCATCAAATATCAGGCAGTTTATTCCCCTGAAGATCCTTCCATCTAGGGAGGGACAAGGCATTTTGCCCACCAGCTGTAATTTAAATGGAGCAGAGGTCATCTTCTGTTATCAGGGCTTCCTTCTAGGGGAGGAAGGAAAATACCTGCCCACCTGAATTAACTGTGCAAGGAGAGGCAGGACAGGCAACCGCGCATCGTCACCGAGGGGAGCGGCTGTCCTCTGCGCTCACCAGAATGGAGGTGGCAACCCAGACAGAGCTCCCCCAAAAACCCTCAGCTGTCCAGGTCTGGGGCTGCAGGGAGTGCCAGGGCTTGTCCCTGGTAACGGGTGGCAGCGGTGTGAGGCGTGACCGATCCGCCCAGCCCGGTGGCAGAGCTGCGCGAGGAAGTAGAAAGGTTGAGGAGCACCAGGGAGGCTGAGGAAGAGAGAGTCAGGTGGAGCTGTGCTCTGCCCTCCCCGAGACAGACACAGGAACACCCACCAGAAAAAAGAAAACAAGATCAAGGGGACCCTGTGTCCTCCTCCTGCCAGGCTGAAGGCAGAACCTTAGAGAAAAGAAGTGAATGGAGGCAAGTCCTGGACAGTGTGTTCCAGTGTTTCACCACCCTCGTTGTAACTTTTTTCCTTCTAAATAGGCTAAATCTGTCCTCTTTTAGTTTAAAACCATTACTCCTACCACAGCAGGCCCTGCTAAAAAGATTTCCCCTGTCTTTCTTATAGGTCCCCTTTACGTGCTCGAAAGCTGCTCTAAGGTCTCCCCAGAGCCTTCTCTTCTCCAGGCTGAACAACCCCAACTCTCTCAGCCTGTCCTCATAGGAGAGGTGCTCCAGTCCTCTGATAATTTTTGTGGCCCTCCTCTGGACTCGCTCCAACAGGTCCATGTTGGTCTTGTGCTGGGGGCCCCAGAGCTGGACACAATACTGCAGGTGGGGTCTCACCAAAGTGGAGTAGAGGGGTAGAATCACCTCCCTTGACCTGCTGGCCACAATTCTTTTGACGCGGCCCAGAATATGTTTGGCCTTCTGGGCTGCGAGTGCACATTGCCAACTCACAGTCAGCTTTTCATCCACCCACACCCTCGAGTTCTGCTGTCAATCTCTTCTTCCCCTAGCCTGTACCAGGGGTTGCCCCGATCCAGGTGCAGAACCTTACACTAGGTCTTGTTGAACCTCATGAGGTTCACACGGGCCAATTCCCAAGCTTATCCAGGTCCCTCTGGATGGGATCCCATCCCTCAGGAACGTCAACTGCACCACTCAGCTTGGTGTCATCTGCAAACTTGCTGAGGGTGCACGTAGTCCCACTATGTCATTGAGGAAGATATTAAAAAGCACTGCTCACTGATCTCCATCTGGACTTCGAGCTGTTGACCACTACCCTCTGGATACAACCATCCAACCAATTCCTTGTCTACCAAACAGTCTACCCATCAAATCCATATCTCTACCATTTAGAGAAGAGTGTTGTGGGGGACAGTGTCAAACACCTTACAGAAGTCCAGACAGACGACATCCATAGCTCTTCCCTTGCACACCTATGTAGTCACTTCATCACAAAATGCCACCCTGTCCCTCCAACCTTGGCATGTTGTTTTATCCAGGCCAGATTAAATTCTTAGGTAGCATAAAATTTGCAGTATCCCCAAAGTCAGTAGGGTGGGCTGATAAGCACTACCAGAACAGCTCCAGTTTTATATCTTTTCAGGAGGATTTGGGTGTTGTGAAACCAATATTCTGCACAGACTCCAGGGGTACAAGCTCAAACAGGCCAAGTATAAGCTTGACTTAAGGCTGGCTCTAACACCAAGGAGGTTTCTGCTCCTCTGCTTGGCACTGGCAAGCTCCTCAGGCCGTATTCTGCTATTTTGCCGCCTTCACCGAGTTATTGTTAGGAAGCGAGCTGGCCAGTTTATGGCTTGCCAATGCACATCTACTTTGTATTTACCTTCTCTGCCTGTGTCCAAAAGTGGGTTGTTTAGCTACATCCAGGAAAGTGTGACCTGGTGTCTTCTCCAATAACATCAGTGCCTATGGAATTTGTGTGATTTTCCCAAAATATTAGAAAAGTGACATCTGAGGTACACAGTGTGTTAGCCCAATTACGTCTTTTCCTTCGGCTGTTTATGAATATTACCCACTGGACTTTTGACCTCTGAATTTTTGGTTAGCTGCCGTAGCTCCATATAGATCACTGCACGGAAGTTTATACCGTTCTGCCAGTGGTAAAATAACTTCAGACTATGTTTCAATCACTTGTGGTTAGAATATGATTTTTTAAAGAGATTTTTTTTAATTACATAAAAAGGAATTATTTCACTTGAAGTACTCATTCCCTTGCAGATTTATGGCATATTTAATTAGTCATTTGGAGCGCGGATCACCACATTCACTAAGGATCAATATATAGTAACTGAGTGCAAGCTGGTAAGAAAATACGGTTGAGTTTACAAGGATAGCTGAAGCTGAAATCTAAACTGAGAGGGTGCAGACAGGAGACATGGGAACACAATCTGTCGCCAGGCATCTGCTGTTGATGGCTGTAAGTGAAGCAACCAGTTCAGCCCAGCCGCAGGACAGCTAGGTGATGCTGGCCAGCCTGGTCAAGCAGAAACCAGACGTTCTCATGGAGGGATTTGGCACTGCTGTCACTTTCTGTTCCCTCCAAAATTATTGAGCAGCTCTACGAAAGCCTCCACTTTTACCAAGAGGATTGCAAGCCTCCATTTTCTTCCTCTCTAGTAACCTACATATTTGGATCGTGGTCTGCTGCACTTACTGTGACACCTGGCACAGTGCAGCTGTGACCACGTAGAGCTCATAGCCATCATCATCATAAAAACAAACCAGCTACTTCATGAAATACCTTTTTTTTTTTTTCATTTTGAGCATTAGCATGGATTATCCAGTATATGAAATATGACTAGAAAAAATTCTCTCAGCAGAGTATTATCCTTCCAACTGCCTACAATTCCTTACAGTTCACAAGAAACAAAAGCAAAGTTTAACGCAAAATAAACTTGTATTTATTAATGCATCTCTGGGAAGAGTTTTATTGAGGGGCCAGAAGTTAAATTGCATTCTAATGGGTAATAATAAAGGCTATATAATGCAGTTTCTGGTAATATTGGCTTAGATTTAGACACACAGCTGAGGTAACCTTCTATTTCTCTTCTTTCATATGAAAGGCTACTGAAAACACTAGAGAATAAAAGACACTGTTGTTAGTTGTCATACTGTGTCTATAATTACTTACTTTGTTCCTGAAGCCATCACCATGATAAATTTGCAGTTTTTCCCATCTGCCAGCAGTAGTAATGTGCAATACATTTAACAACTGAATTTGCATATAGAAAGTATCATTGACCTTTGAATTTAAAAGGACAAAGATTTACAAGGACACCCTTTTGAAGCAAAGTGCTTAGTTTAGGAAAAATGAAACAGCACAAGAGGAATAAAACACACTATCTCCTGCGTATAGGAAAAGTTGCCGTTTTTACAAGTAAGACGTTTGAAATCCCTATGAAATAGCTCCCTCATGAGCAGCCACAAAATAAAAGAAACAACTGTCAACTAGAAGGAAAATAGTAAGGCAGGATTTAGAATGTGTTTAGCATCAGCTAAATTGGATGCTGGAGCACACGTGACTTTGCTGGGAGGCAACCTCTAGACCTGTGACTTGGGTAAATGCAGGCTGACAGTCTGCGCTCTGCCTTAAGGGTTTATTTACAGGCCTGTCTGGTGAGAGGCTTGCTCTGCTCCTGCGCAGGACCCGCAGAGATGCCCAGCTAGCGCAGGGAAGCACGGGGCTTCCCAGCAGCGCTTCCCCCACCAGCTTCTCATGCCGCTAAGGGAGCTGCACGCTCTTGGTTTGAAGCTGATTTGCATCCAGACAGGGCAGAGCACAGGCAAAGCAAGCTCACGACAGCCAGCAGCAGGCTTGCTAAAGAGAATGTAAAATTGCATTTGAGGGGGTAAGTAAAAAAAAAAGACAAAATTTTCTTTTCCAATCCTGAGCTGCACCAGGGTCTGGGAAAGTGGGAAAGTCCTTTTCCCAGTTCAAGCAGCTCTACCATGCTGGACTATTACCCCTGTAGCTGACTCACTGAACAGCCCCCTGGGCAGCAGTATGGCCACAGGCAGCTCCCTCGATGCCAGGTTAGCCTAGGCACAGGCTGCACGTCCATCCCCTTCATCCCCCCAGCCCAATACTTGCAGAGAGTTTTCAGAAAGCTTTCAAGTGTCTTTTTTCCTTACTGCCTACTCAGGGGAATCTCCCTGGACTCCCTCTCTGGTCAGCTGTAGGAACAGAGAAGACTGGAGCTGGATTCGAAAGCCACGAATGAATCAGCATGATTCTAGCGAGAACCGTAAATTCTGACTCAGAAAACAAGGTTTGAGCAAAGTGAATTTAAATCAATACTGAATCAAGGCTTCAGCATGGAATCTGACTCTCCTTCACTCTCCAGCTTGCTTTGGCAACACATTACGAAGGAGAGGAGACAAACAATGCCTCAGCATCCACCAACACCCTTATGCAGTGACAAAGGGAACTGAATTACAACAGAGCCAAAGCATCTCAAAGTCAGCCTTGCGACTTCAGCTGAGGTGCAGTGTGCAACGCAACCGAAGCCACTGATCTCCGGCATTGCCTAACGAGGCAGAAAAATTCCTCGATCAAACAACTCTGCCCTCCGCGGCACCCAGGCAACTCTACCGGCTTCTCTTCCAGATGGGCAAGCACCTGTCAGAGCCCTGTCCCCGTGCTGAGTTACGGCCACTCCGAGAACGGACTCCAAGAGTCACAGCTCACAGCCCCCCTTCATCTAACCACATCATGCCTCTCTGATGGATAATTTTTTGTACATGACCATAAAAACAGAGGGAAAATACTGATTAATAAAACCTGCCTGTAGTAAATCCTCAGGAAGAGCAAACAGTAAAACTGCAACTTGGCATGGGCTTATCAGAATGAAAAGAGGAATAAACAAAGGCTTTTAGGGCTGTGGTGCTAAACTAGTCTTCCGATTTCATCAACAACATTTATATAAAAATATAGCGGTCAGTCTACTTAACAGTATTTTTATTGTTTTTATGAGCAAATTCCAAGATAAAAAGACAGCTATGGTAACTTTTTAGTATCTTTCCTAATGTTCTCCCAGCTGACACCTCGGTTCACAGGACATTCAGTGTGTGATCTCTGCATATTCAGGAACACTCGATGGATTTCTCTTCCATACAGTTGTCCAGTCCTCAACCAAAACCACATTAACTCTTGGCACGCCACCCACAATGCTCTTCAACAAGGAGGCCAGCAGCTTTAACCAACTACTGACTGAAGAGCTGCCTCCCTTCATTTATTTTGATCCTGAATCTTAGTACCGCTGTTTCAAGGCCTCTATTCTTGCACTAGAATAAACACTGAATATTTGATTACCACCCACTCTGTCCATTTGTGTGTGTCCTACTTTTTCTTATACAGGAGCCATTTTGTACCTATAAACTCCACTCATCTTCCCCGAACCTTCTGAATTCTGTATTCTTTTTCAGAAGGAAGGACCAGCACTTCACACAGCATTCAAGATACGGAAAAAACCACCGAATCATTATTATGCTACTGAGTCAAATCTCTTTTGTCGTTAATTCTGTCCTAATAATTTCTAGGAATTGATTTGGTTTTTTGACTGCTACTGCCATTGAACTGATCTGTGTGAGGAACTATGTTTCATACCAAATCTTGCTCCCAAGTGCTAATTTTGAGTCTAGGCAAAGAGATTCCAAGCATTTCCCACTTTTAGCTATTCAGCCTTTTTGTGAATCTGCTACAGGCAACCTGCTGTGAAGCTGGCACACCTGGGATACAGTACTGCATTCAAATTTCAGAATGTATTTAAGGGGTGGGTTATTTGGAGGAATATAAAGTACATTTCATATTCTGGACAATACTGAAAATAATGAAAGTAAGAAAAAACTATAAATTCCAAGATATTCCCAAGAGGCTATATGCAGGCTTCCTCTCTCTCCAACCTGATGTCCTTTTGTTAGAATTAAGTTTCATGTTGTCAATAGCTCTTCCAAATAACTCTTGGGAAGAAATTGCTATAGTTCAGCTTACTGTGTCATGAATGAATTATTCATAAATGCCACTGTCTCATAAAAACATAGGATATTAGTTCAGAACATAATCATAAATACAACTTTAACACAGACTGCACAGTCTTTAACTGCCACGCTACAATACCTTCCTAGTAAGCTATGATGATTCAAGATAAAATGACACGCGCAAAAGCAAGTTCAAAGTCTTAAAGATGAAGAACTGTTGAATTCTGAACTACTCAGTACATGGGGTTTTGGTCATTCTTAAAAGGGTTTGCCCAGACTTGTTACTGCACCCCCTTTCCAGTCTCCCTGGAGCACCATGTGACTTCAACATACCCAGCTATACCTTTCCTCCCCTCTCTGTTTACACCATGAAAGAGAAGAATCCACACACTGTTTTCTTACAATATACTCCCCTGTGACTCAAACCACATGTGTGTGGTTTTGCATATACTTTAATAGTGCCTCAGCAGGCTGGAAAGAGGCATTAGCTGCATTGTAAATCAGCCCTGGGTAGAAGGTAACAAGAAGAGCAAGCGGTGACTACCAGGGACACTGAAACAGTGTCTGTTCCCAGCAACCTAAGATACACCGCAGATGCAAAGTACTTCCATTATTTCATTTCCAGCTGTGACAAACTGACTGAGAAAGAACCCTTCCTACCAAAAACTAGAAGAAAAAAGGAAAAGGGGGGGTGGGGTGGGGGAGTTCTTTAAAAAAAGACAACCTAAGACAGAGAACAGTCAATAACTAGAAGGACTTGTTGTCTTCTCTCCAGCACTAAGCTGCTATGGGAAAACAGTTCCTGTAAAGAGAATGTGCAATTGAGAACTTCCTGGAGGTATTACATCTGGAAAGAGTCAGTGCTGTTGTGTTACCTACAATTATTTTAACAAAGCCTACTTGCAAGCATCAGTAGATACGGGAAAGAATAGACAGCCTAACTACTACTCATTTAATGTTATAGTTTTCAGTTGGTTTTCCCATACTTACTTTTTACAGGCTGACCTCAAAAGCCATGTGAGTTTTTAATAATATCCTCTCATTATAGTTTCATGAATAGTTTCAGCAAAGAATTCTTAGTTTATATACTCTTATATAGGAGTGGCTACATGTTGCCTCAATTTGTTAACCCCTCTGCCGTCCATCAGGAGATTTCCTTGCATTAGCACCTGCATTGGGTTTTCTGGCACAGATTGCATTGATTCTTACTTACAGAAAAATTACAGTTAATACCTGAGCAACATTAAATTTTACACAGATCTGAAGACTTCCCCAAATTTAGCAACTTCTTTGCTTAATTCTCATATTCAGTAACTGCATCTGGTATTTTAAAAAAAAAAAAAAAAATAAAATAAAATTGAAATCCACTTTTCACAACTATTTCCCTAACACTTTCTGCATTAGCAAACATCTGCTGTGAAGAGCCGGCTCTGGAAAGCATACAAGCAACACAAAAGGGGCAGGAGTTTGTGACAGGACAAATAATCAGGGAGAATTGTCAGAGGCATTTGCTTAATTCGACAAAGCAAAACAGGACTGCAAAGAGTAACGTTGGTAGGTGTAGTTCCACTCTTATCTTTCACCAGATGCGAGTTTGGCCCACTGACTGGAAGATGTGTCACGGCTTGGGCTCACACACTGAACATATGGTAGAGTTAGATTATGAGCAGTGAGAGAAACTCTGTCTCTACACAGTAACTGTGGTCCATTTTCCCTAAATCTGCCTGCTATTGGCTCGTTAACAAAAACAAAATCAAACACCTGTGTACCAGATATAGCGCTGTTTAAGTGCCAGCACTGATCCATCTGCAGAGCACATCATTAGCCAACTTCTTTTCTTTGGGTGAGATGCAAGACAGATTCATCAGAGCAAACCCACAGCACCACTAAAGGCACATTATGTGTTCCCAGACTACCGCTCTCCACTTCTTTCTTTGCCTTTTCACGTTGCCGTAATGGTGATGAATAGGAATAAAATATTCATTTCTCTCCCCCTCATCAGGTAATTCTCCAGGCCCTGGACCAGCACACTGTGACCCTCATTCTTTATTGGCCCACCTGCCACTTTATTGGCAGAACCTTCCAGTGTGCCATTCCCTCATCTGACTTCTCCTGCACTCCAGAAGAGTGAGGTTTGTCAAAACTATTTAAAATGCTGCTGTACTGGGTCTGGCTGGGTTGTAGGGGCAGCTGCTGTGAGAAGATGCCAGAAGCATCCACTGCTTCCCGTCCCTTCCTCTGACTTACTCCAGGAACATAGTATCACTCAAGTCACGGTGTCTTACTCACAGCTCATGATAAGATCTACTTGGATTTGGATCTGTTTAGGATTTTTAACTGTCTTCCCTCACAATTACACAGGCACATCCTAGATACCTTTTCTATTCTTTCAGCAGTAAGGTGCTGTAATGAAACATCATCATCACGTAAGAAAAGGTTTATTAGAAGATGGTGTCCTGCTCACTCTGACAAAGGCTGAAGAGGAACGCGTGTCTCGGTTATGTTGTTAACACGAAGACAAAGAGCAGAAGTGAGCAACTTCTGCAGTGCTGATGAGACATTATCACCCTCTCGCTCGTGGAAGCTGAGACTGTTCAAAAGCTTGGAAAGATCTTGTTCGCTGCAGGTGCACGCAAAACAACTTAGGCGAGAAGCAGCAGGCACGAACTGACGCAGAAGACTGCTAGCTGTGGAAATGCAGATGCACCAACAGCATAACACACCCGGGCCATCAACTGCTTTCTAAAATAGCTGACACTGTGCACGCTATCGAGGACCGGAGCCAGAAAGCTCCTTGCTGTTGAGCACCACATTTCACTGCTGCTTTGGTCAGTCCCCACGTTCTAGAGCTACGAATCCCATAAAACACACCAACCAACCAACCAACCAACCAAAGAAACCAAACACAAAACCACCAGCCCAAACATGTCCTGGCCTTGCGCTGCACTTTTCCACGCCTTCCTTGCATCCCTTTATGTGACAGAGGACTTCCCATTCTGCAGAAAAGCCAGTATGTATGTTGGGAAACATGTGCACTCAGGCACCAGCATATATAGTACTCCAGGGTACAGGCAGGCATAAACTGGTTTTACCAGCCTTCATTCCCAATGAACAGACACAAATTCAGATGTCTTTATTTCATATGTGTTCGGCTTTCCCTTAAACCTGTTGTGATCTTGCAACTATTGGCCTTAGATTAATATGGGGTTTCTTTCATTGGTTTCAAATTTATCTGCAGTAACTTTCATTTTGGTGAAATTCCTATCATCCTAGGCAGGAGAGCATAAAAAGGAAGGCTGAGCAATTTCTATTGCACCTTTCACAGTCTTAAATGCTTGTTACCTTTCTGAATGCTAAATCAAGCCAGGCATCAAGCTAAGTTAGTTGCATGCTGAGGTATTTGTCAGGAATCCACTCCACCTCCCTCAGAGAGTTCAGTAACATTCTCATACACCTAAACATGTAATATCTGCATCCAAAAAACGCTACCCAAACTAAAGCAGATATGTGAAAGTATCCCCTGCGTACGTAAGAGAAATAGCAGCCCAGGTTTGTTGAAACCAAAAAATAAGTAGGGATTCTCCTGAGGGTGTTGTTTGTTCATCTCTTTGTTACATTTTAAGATTATGGTTCAGTTTCTTTTCTGGCCCTCACTCCTAACCTTTTGACATAAAGATCTACAGTATCAGAGCTATCAGGCTGGGATTACTTTTATATTTATCCCAGAATAAAAGATGCAGTTCCTTCAATCAGTTTATGAATAAATGGCTGGTAATTTTCTTATCTGCTTACTCCTGTTTACAATTATTCAGTTGTTATAGCTACACACAAATACCAACAACTCGTACACGGGGAAGGGTGCTGTTATGGAAATGAGGCGCTTTCTCATCTCTGTGAATAGCGATGCATCCTGAGGCTGAAGAAGGTCACAGTTAAATGTGAAAGGCAGAATGAATCAAAGAACCTACAATCTCGATACACCTCACAATGAATTCGGCAGAATTTCTTTCCAATGGGCTAGGGACCAGGTCCAAATCCTGCCCCTCCCACTTCTTCCACAGGGACCTGACACACGTTACAGTGCAGAAGGACAAGGTAGAGTTTGCAGGTACAACACAGAGCGAGCGTACTGGAGAGAGGAGGAATGGAGGAGTTGTTAACAAAGATGCAAAATCATCAAAGCAGTTTCCTTGGATTAAGCTAAACTAAGATGACGTTACTGCTAAAAAGGGCAGTTCTGTCACACTCCCCACTCCAGTAAACCCCATCACCTCTCCTTTGTCAGGGTACACTTACCACTCAACTTCATACAACACTAACCTCGGTAGCAAGCTAATTTGGCAAAAAAACCCATCTTTTTGTCGTTCTTTTATTACTGTATTTAAACCATCAACCCTTTCTGAATGGAAACACAGCAACTAAACACAATTCATTGTGTGGCATCAGTCACTAGCGCAGAGGATGCAGGAGTGAGGGGCTTCCTTTCCTGGCATCACGTCGATCTCAGGTCTGCTTCACCTGACTATTCCCTCTTATTTGTAGAAGTCTTTTGCTGCAGTGCACCAGACATGTGTGAGATGGAATAGCCCTCTGGAAAAGAGGCAGAAAAAGAGTAAAGGAATCTACTGCCAGAAATATCCATCCTCCCTGCTTCTCCCAATCCCTATGTTCAAATGAGGCATTACACACCACCTGCTTTAGCTACAGAGTAGCCATCAGGATTTCATTCTATGCAACCTACTTGGATGATGCTCTGAAAAAGGCTTTCACCGACTCACTCTACTTAATTGGTAGAAGAGCAAACACAGAAGAGCCTGGGTTTTTGAGATAGCAAAAGACATTTTGTTCAAAACTAGGATTACTTGATAATAAATCCATTTGCAAGCAGATAAATGCCAGCAGAGAGACTAGAAAATACGAAGTGTCTGTTAAATAAAGCAGGTTACTGACAAAAAAAGATTTGGATTTATTTTGAACAAATAAGCCAGGGTTTAAAGGCTATTGTACTAAAGCAAAGTAAAAGACAAAGCAATCTGTTATCCTATTCAATGTAATATGCAGTAAATTAAAGAGTTGGTATTCCTACAGTACATATTGATTATTGTATTATTGTGTATCACGTTTGGTGCTGGTAAATATTTAAGCACATTATTACTCTTCACAGGATACAGAACAGAGCACTCAGATTAATTTCAGACTTCATATTTAAATTCTTCTGCCAGACTGAGAGCTCTGGGTATACAAAGAGGAAACTTCACAGTAAGCTGATTTACCCAGAGGAGCAGAGATATTACACTGCTCTAAACTAAACTTCACCACTATTTTGATTGGTCTCCCAAAGTAAACTGTAGTGAACTCAAAAGGAATAGCTCCATGGACCAACCCCAGCATTTATAAGATACAGGCATTATTATTTCTATATTACAACTTGGGAAATTAACATTAAACACGAAGAATCACTGTTGCTAAAGGAAACAACTTTCTTCTGATGATGTTCATACCTATACTGTCAGATGTCCAATGGTGGCTCTGCATTGGACACCCTTTTCAGTTCCACAGCCATTCCCACCACCTCTCCACCTTTCACCTGTGGCTACATTTCACTCAGAGAAGCTATCCAACATCTATTCTTAAAGTGGAGAACACTGCTTTGTTGCAGCCCTGACGTTTACTGCCTTTATTTTGACCTGTATAGATGGAAAGAAATACATAATCAAATATATATGTGCATTTCTGCTGGGTATTTCCAGGCAGTAGCCAACTTCTGCATTATCTTTCCCATCAAAGGGATACAGATGATGCATGTCAGAGAAATAATACACCAAGAGATGAACAGAATCATTCAGCTTCCGTCTAAAATAAAAACAGGTAGGAAAAAGAAAGCTGTCTGCACAAAATTCCACAAAGGTACAGAAAAAAAACAAAGCCATTTTTTACCTTCCTATTCCTAAAGCACTTTTCAACAATATCTGCTAATGCCTTTTGAAATAAGGATGGGATAATTGCATGCAGTCTTTAATATTAATTGCCATGTAAGCTGCTATAAAAAGGGTTGCTATCTCACAGCTCCCTCACAGGTAAGCCAAGCTGAAGCCACCTTGGTGGCCAAGGTCACACTGCACAGTAAAAGATGTCTTACATCAATAGGCCAGCAGTAAGCCTCCTCTTTAAAAAGCCTTGCTCATTGCATGTGATCTGAGCACAATGGGCTAACATTGCTACCTGCAATTGAAGGAGCTTTTAGAAACGGTGGGATAGCACTCAAGTCAATGCATCAACCACTTGAATTTCTTTAGCAACCCATATCTGGTTAATTCTTTATAAATTCTAGAAGACAGAAAAAGTTATTATAGGGGGAAAAAAAAAAAAACAAACCAACAAAAAACCCAGAAGAAACCAATTCCCAAGATCTCCAACAGGAACCAAGAAACAATATTTCTGGAATCAGGCAGATTAAGACATATGCATCAAAATATTACTTTCCATGAGATATATGATCAGTCTAGAGCATAAAGAAGTTCTTAGGATTTCACTCAGAAGGGATCAGGACATGTACTTATTTATCTTTTTGTCTTTATTTTTTATTCTTAATTGGTGCTAACTACCACATGATCTTAGTAATTCTCTCTCTCAAAAGCATTTCATTGGATAGCATAGATGTAACTGGAGACAGAATTCAGAAGATGGAACGGACAACCCACAGCGCCTTTGCACACGAGGAGAGTACAAAAGGCTGGCTTTTGTCCTAATTAAACAAACCCAAAACAAAAAAAAACCCACACAACAGATATTCTCTTTAGCAACAGACATACTTTCTAGGACAAGAACTATAGGACAAAGTTGAAGTGAAGATGTTTTATCAATCAGAGATTCAGAGCTGATTCTTTAGGTGGGAGCTGAAGAAACAGCACTGGCAAGACAATAGGTAAAGAGGGCACAGAAGATAACTTAAAAGGCACAAGAAAGCACATGAGAAAAACAGAAGAACCTACCAACACCTGTAGTGCATGCTTGGATGCACACATAGCCGTCAGTGCGACCCAGGGTGCAACGATCATTTTGCACATGCAGACCCGCGTTTTCCAGGCACTCTGCTTGCAGCTCCATTTTTCTGTTCTCCGTGTGGCCTGTTCTGCAAGCCCTTCTCCACCTCCAGCACCTCTTAGCAGAAATCGCTCTGATGGAGTGCAATTACAACGGACAAATGACTTTTGATTCCACTGACAAATGACTGTTCCAAAGCACTTGATCAGGTAAGGAAGATGCCTGTAATTTTCGAGTCATCCAGCTGACCTAATTTGCAATCAACGATCCCGTCAAGTTTTAATTGCAGACTCTCTGTGCTAAAGCTGTCAGCTGGGTTACAAGCACTCAGGACACAGCTTTCCAGGCACTCAGCATGCTAGGAGGCTTGCAGCACACGGAACGGAAAGAGGGACTACTCCAGAGTGCATCGTGTTGCGCGTATGTGTCACAGGATGGGGGTGGGGGGGGAACCCCGAAACACAAAGCGAAAAGCCCCCTGCACCCATCCTTTCTCCCCATTCAGAAAAGGCCAAAAAGCCCTGCAGCCACACAAAATATTTCCTGTGCAGTTACAGAAGGGATAAACCCGACCCGTACGTTAGACAGAAATACAGCAGAGAGCTTGACCTGTACAGCCACGAATAATTACTGGTGATTTGGAAAGGCTGGAAGAAAGGAAATGCAAGAAGCTGCCCCACCATTCAGCTACAATCATGTTCCCAGCCTTTCATCTGGGCTCCTCCTGTCCAGGCTCCCATTTTACACCCCCATGACTGCCACATCAAAGGCCATGTCTTGCTCATTTGTCCAAATTAACACCCAACGCCGTAATTCTAGTACTACCTGGAAACTGTCTGAAATACACCACCACGAATCTTGGTCTATGGGTTTCACCAAGCCCTCCGGACCCACCTCTTCCCCTCTTACCACCTTTACATGGATAATTTGCCTGTTTCTCTACCTACAGGTGGCCATACATCAACGACATTTTGGGTGTGAAGGATCTTCCCTGACGTATCACGCTGCAGAGCAGTTTATTTATTGTATTGTAAAGATTTCAATTCTTGCTACAACACTTTACTACTTACTGTTTAAAAGAAACTATATTCTTAGCAGTGCCCACTATCACCGAATATAATGCACTTAAGCTGTCACCTTAATGGTCAGGATTTATTCGAATTGGATCCCACTATACAATCTCACTATTTAAATGGAAGTCACTTCTCAGATTGCAAAGTAAGCAGATGCCAATGTAGTTCTCTGAAATGTGTTTCCATTTTATCTCATTGCAGATGTTTCCATTTTCCTAGGGCCCTCTCCTCATCAATACCTCCTCTCTCATTACGTGATCAAATCTCTCCTTTTTGTCACAAAAACCATATTAGTCACCTGTCGTGAGAAAATTGGAAAGTCTGGAGATGTTGTCTCTTCATCTGACTACTGACCACTAGCTTTCAGTCACAATGAATAATGCCTCAAAATTATCCTAAAATCCTTTCCTCCTCCACCACCCCTTGAAAATTCTTTGCTGGATTTTATCTCCCGTCAGATTTATCTATCAGTTTTCTGTAAATCAATTGTTGTTAAAAAATGTTATCCATCAACAAAAAGGATCACAATAGCCATTAAGTTTCTATTACTGCTGCCTGAGAAACAGGAGAAAAAGTGTTCAAATTCTTTAAGACAAGCAGCACTGAAGTTTTGTTAAAATTAATTTTTCGGAAAAGTGCTAAACTTTGTTAAAAAAAATCTCTGTCAGAAAAAAAAAAAAAAACAAAGCTTTTAAAATCCAATTTAAACCACATTTTCATAATTTCTTGGTTCAAATTCTGAAACAAAATAAAATAAAACCGTACAAAAGGAAATCAACATGATTTAAAATTGCATTAAAACGTCATGTGAGGATATTACTTGTGAGGATATTGGAGACTCAGAGAGAAAAATAACATTTTACACTCCCTCTCAAGCCAGTTTCAAAATGGAACATTAAATATGATAGGACTAGTATCTCTACAATAATTGAATAAAACAGCCATTAAGAACCTAATTTCTTGTGTAGCCTATAAGATTTCAAATTTTTAACTAAATGAGGAATCAACACTAAGCTAAACTGTGAGAAAAATGAAGTGATGTTGCAGTACCAGACTCAGGAAAAGAGAAACGCACAAATTAATTTCAGTTCGTAAGCTAACAGGCTCACAAATGCATCCTCACCCACTAGGTAAGTAAAAGCATCAATTGAGTCAGTACTCATGAAGCAAACCAACCGTTCAACAAGCATCAGGCACTCGTGTCTTCAAGGCAGGACACCGATACACAGCACTCAGCATTTGCTACCCTTTTGTTTGGGAGCAGCCAAGAGCCCTTTCCAGCCACAGGTACTGCCCCGTGCAGTCCAACTCAGGGACAAGTACCGAGAAGATTTGTAACTCCTCTACAGACTGTGATACCAATGCGCTCAAAACCCCACCCAAAATCCTCAGGGTCACCGCCGACATTCCCAGTCACCACACCAAGCTTTTTGTACCCCAGGCGGGGCCAGGCTGGCTCTGCCAGGGGACTGGCTCTGCTCACAGTCACACCAACGCACCCTGGCGAAGGGCGTCACCTGGCTGCGACAACCACACCTGTTGAAATACTCATTTTACGGAATTTAAGAGCCTGACTAGGAGGCTGCAGCAAGGTGTCCTGCGTTTGGGTGAGTTTATGAGAAGCCAGTAGCAAACTGGGTGTAACGCATTGGGACTGGTGATCAGCAACGACTTCTTGTAGCCAGCAAGGGCTTTGGGAGAGACTACTGCTTGGCCTTATTTTAGGCAGGAAAATGCTCATATTCCAGGATTGCCAATCGAATCAGTTATAAATAATTCAAAGGCATTTGCTGTGAGAGACACTGTATGCAGCCACCGCCAGTACTCCCTGAAAACAAGAAATTGTGGTTCTAAAAAGCAGAGTAGAACTTAATTCCCCCAAAACTCCTTTTGCTGCAACACCCTGGTGTTAGCAGTCGCTGGTTTACTGTAGTCAACAGCGCTTCCCCACTACGACTGAATTTGGCTCTTTGACCTGCAGTGGCCTTAACTGACAATTTGGGGACCTTGCTCACAAGTTAAGCTCACGCTGCTGCGGGCTCCAGCTGCCTGCACCACGCTGCCAGCAGCCTCGCGGTAATCGGGGCAGCCGAACCCAACACGCGCCGAATTCTGCTTCTTTTCCAGTCGCTGCTCATCAATCTACTAATCCAATTTGGGATAATGAGAAAACAGCGAGGCAGCCTGCAATAGGTCAAAGATAACATCCAAATAGTCAGTGACACCTCCCCCCAGTGCCCAGCTATGGTATTAAATACATGCAGTCACTAATAGGAGGATTTCTGGTGCTCCTTGAGTCAAAAATGGTCAGTGCTGACCGATCGGTTCACTGCATGACTGTCCAAACAATGAAACACAACATGATAAAAACCATACTTGAAACAGAGTTTATCCCTGATCTCTACTCATGCAGACAACTGCATAGAGCGAGTACAGTCTGGCCCTGAAGCTACCGGTGAGCACCCTCTCCCACTGCTATAAGCCCACCCAAAAGCAGGGCATGCTAAACTGCTGGAAAATGCATACGCCAAACGCATACGTAAACCAACACATACATGAGCTCGGAAACAGGAGGTGGTGATTGTGCTCCTGCTTTTACACAACCATTCAGTTTCTGAACTGCTCTTCCAGGACAGGGATGACAGAGGTTCGATACGTTCCCTCCACCACTGTCACACATCTGGAGTCGTGTCCCAAATCGCAGCTGCGGACTCGAGTACAGAAATCATCTCTATAACAAGTCACTTAAATATTTTTGATGTGTGCAGTGAGTGAACTGCATCTAAAATAAATTTATCAGCAAGAGACTGCTCAAGATGATACAGGAAGCATCTGGTACTGCAAGAAATACAGCTCATGGTTTCCAAGGCCAGCAAGCAGCATTTCATTTGTGCTTCCACCAGCAGCACATGTGACTGTGGCCACTCACAGCTAGAAGAAGATGCAGATTATTATCCAAGGAGTTCTGGGGTACGAATGAATAATAGAGCTATTCCAATTTAAAGTCCCAGATGGAAAATTGCTTACAAGCGCCTGATAGTATAAAAGTTTTACCCTCCCATCATACTCCCTAAGGGAAACAACATAAATGCTTCTAACTGGAAGCTCTGCTACCAATAGCTAGTTTTCCCTCATGCCTTCAGAAAGCCCATGCATCATACCGCTTTTAACTAGCTGTTTATAGTGCATCTGCTTCCAATGGTTCTGTGAGAAAATACCAGATTACAACAGCAAAACACCAACCGCTTCCTGTGATTATAGTTAACAACAAACTCGCTGTATGTATCAAAAATACTAATCGGGCAATGAATGGGGGCAACTCCCAAGAGTAAGAAGTGAAAAGCATTAGGTGCTCAGGCGAATGATGAAAACATGAAAGTCACAGTGACCACAGAAAAAAAGAAATGCCGTTTTTCCAAGCTTCTTGTCACTTAAATGCTGAGCAGGGTAGAAATATCAACCTGCTGCCACAACTTACAAAAGGGTATTTTCAGCAGAACTGAAATGTTTCCCATGCCCAGTCTTCACCAACAAAAAGAAAAGTATTAGAGATTCTATTCCCGATTATAATATGCACCAGTGACTTCCGAAACAGCAGGCAAAGCAGATGTTGTACTAACTTCCATGCAGTGGCATGTGACAGCCACCTTGACCGTCCTTTTCCAGCCATTTAATTCAGTTACTGGGGGAAGCGGTGACACTGATACATCTGCAAGTTCCATGTGTTCCCATAAATCAAGCATTTATGTATCTTTTTTTCCCAGGAAAAAAACATAAATCCAATTTGGAAGGTACTTAATGGAATATCGCAGTACCAGAAGCACCAGCAGGTGTGGTGCGATGTGGCTGCATCACCTCCAGAGCAAACAAACTACCTGATAACGCCAAGCATTTCAGCACGACTGTGGAGTCACATCGTTGTGGGGGAAGTGGGAAATTTAGCCCTATCCAGTTCTAACATGGGAAGATTCACGAGGGTCACCCAAGAGGAAACTTGTCAGCTGCAATAAGCTGTCAGCAGTTCTGCCCAGCCACAGATCTGCACAGAGATCCTCTTCACTTCCTAAAGCCCAACATTGGTCACAAAGGTAACAAAGAAGGATTAGCAACACTTTTTTTCTTAGTAATGGTTTTGTGTTGATACGGGATACCCACAATGCAGGAGCTAATATAACCTACTTTTAACCAAAACCAACCCGCACAAGCCATAAGATTGTACTAGTTCCAAAGAAGAATCCAAGAAAGACAAAAGCTTTGAGGTATTACTTCTGGATAAAAAGGCAATCACAGAGGTAATGGGCCAAAATAAAATCACATGAAGAACAAAAGAAAGAAGTCCACTTCACAAAAGCAATAGTCTCACTTTCCACAACTGAGAATATGGAGCAACATTTTCAGTCCAAGACATTCTCTTTTCCTTTTCTCTAAAGCCCCTCAGTCCTTCCCTCTCTATTAATTTTTCTTAGGGTGAAAAATGCCTAAGAAAAAAAAAATCCGTGCTCTTAAGCAGGCAGAAATAAATGTATTGTGCAACATTGCTGTTGAAGTTCAAGAGTAGGGGAATCCACTTTGTCACAGTCACTTTCAATGAACACTCCAGTTGATGATAAGTTTCATAAAAACTGCTTAATTCAACATTTATGAAAGTACTGAAGATAGATGAAAGGTGTAGAAATAGGAATCTCACCAATCAATCATCCCGTTGAAAATGAGCACCCAGAACGATAAGAATGAAGATAGGCTTTTCATGTACATATGGTCTGCTAGATAGAATGATTGAATATTCTTGCATTTTTAATCAAAATGTTCCTACCGTTGCACTATCACATTCAAATGATTTTCTTCCACCACTAAATATCAGCACTCTTTTCCCCTCAGGACTAAGTTGCTTGCAATGCTCCCAACGAGAAAGGACACACGCGGTGTGAAAAGGTGCTCGATAAGAGCTCGACTGAGGAAAAACTTTTTTTAAAAAAAGAACGTCTTTTAGAAATAAACGATCAGAAGTGAACACAGAGGCCCAGCTTTCAAATAACATAATGAAGGACAACAAAATGGTATTATGCCACATCACACAATCTGAATCCCAAACTACTTGTGCTAGAAAAGTGTTGAGGCAGAGACTACCTTTTAATACTGATTTTTTCATAGCTTTTTGTACAAGAAATCTTTGCCAGAAATTATGCTTCTAGGTGTAATCATGCTACAAAGATTATTGATAACAACCTGATCATTCGGGTCAAACTGTGATAAAAATACCCAGGCAGGGCAGCTGTGCCTTCTTCCTCCTAACTGTGGGGTTTTTCATGGGCTAAGAGCCCAACCTGTAATGGAGATGGGAACTTAACTTAGCCAGCTCTTCTCTCAGGGCTCCAGCGTATGAGCAATGGAGAGAAAAGCCTTATTTGTTAGCTCCAAATCAAAAATGAACTTTTTCTGTCCTTTCACTACAAGGAGAGCCTAACTTGGTGCAAAAGGTAGCAGATAGGAATTTTACTATTCTTTTTATGGTTTTGGAGACTCCAAGAAATAGGTTCAAGTCCCTAAAACAAAAGAAAAAGAATCCCAGCTCTTCTGATTTTAATATTAACCTATTTCCCCTTCACTGAAATTGCAAAAGTTACAGTTTGAGACTTAAGTGATAACATATGGTGCAATAAACACTATTATCAGCTTGATGAGTTATTGCAAGTAACCACCCAGATTACCAAACTATTCCCACGGAGTTGAACAAGCTGGAATCGAATGCAGATTCACTGTAATTTCACAAGTGGGAACATTTATCACAGTGAAGTTTCAATTGATTTTTACCAGTTAATACTCTGCAAGTGCCAATGTTATCTTTCTACGCTTGGAATATCTAGTTGAAAGATAATGATTCCCTTAAAAATTTGATTGTTCCCATTTGACTAATAAGAGAAGTTCATAGTTTGTAAATAGCATAAGACACAGGCATAGGTACAGACCTACCACTTCAAATAATCTGCTCTGGATTCTTGAGTACTGCTTACTCCTCTGCTTCTTCAGTTCGCACACAGCAGGAAAATTAAAATAGTAAAGTAAAATAATAACAAATTATTACTAGAGCTATCTAAGTTCTTTCATTAATAACTCTACTGAATGGCAACTGCAAACCCCTTGTTGTTCAAACAAACCCCAATTGCCTGATTCTTCACTTGGTGCAACAGAACAGATTAACACCATGATTTCAAGACCTTCAAGCCTCTAACTGAACAGTATTCACACTAGGACATCCTATAAGATATATTTAACTGCAATTACGTAAAAAAATAGCATATTTCTGTTCTCACCTACTCCAACATTAAATTCCATTGCCTAAAAAAAGCGGGAAGGGGAAAGAAAGATGCACATTCACAGGAATAAAAGGAGGAAAATATTCTTTCCATTTCCAGCACTTGAAGGATTTTCCAAAACAACAGAGAAGAAGCCACCTATTCATGAAATCTTTCCATGGGTATCGGAAGGTCTTGCCAAGATAGATAAGGCAATCCACCACCTTGGAGTCAGTCGCCCCTCCACTGAACTGATGTTACACAGTAGGTGCACGAATCACAGGACAAGTAAAGCCTCATGGGTTTGTGATGCCGTGTTGGATGCTCCAAGACCTAACAAGTTTTGTGTTCTGGCTTGGGTTGTTCTTCTGGATTGAAACATCTGTAACACTAACAGCATCACCTTCAACTGAAGATTATCTGCTGTCTAACAGGCTGAACCTGTGTTTTAAGTTTCTGCCTGACGAGGAGCACATGGAAAAGAGCAGAGACATCCCAGATGCTTAGGTTCATGAAAAACTGTAGTTTAACTTGTCTGAAAGCTCTACCTCCTGCTGCGTTTGGCCAAAACCAACCTGCAGATTCAGCACTCGTTGGAAGGAGAGCACACCACTCAACGCAGACTTGCACACACGCACCTTGGTCACACATTGCCCTTCTCCTTAGGCACCAGTGCTAAA
This sequence comes from Leptosomus discolor, assembly GCF_034619465.1. NCBI lineage: Eukaryota > Metazoa > Chordata > Aves > Leptosomiformes > Leptosomidae > Leptosomus > Leptosomus discolor. The sequence goes on from NC_141399.1 coordinate 4,363,837, forward strand.
CCCCCAAACAGCCAACCTGGGCTGCCTGCCATGACTGTACCCCTGCGAATAAGACGCATGGACAGCACAGAGCTCTGTGACGCACAGCAAAGGGACAGGGGCCACCATAGGCCAGGATGGGCTTCATCCCCACCTCTCCTGGGGCACTTCACGTCCACGTAACACAACAGGGCTCAAAGTCACACAAAGGCAGCAGCAGGGACAACTTTTGGGTTCCTTTTGCTTTAAGCAAGAGGCTACCCATCCTCCTCATATCCAAAAATACCATGAAATGACACTCTGCTGCTGTAGCTCACCACATATTCTGAAAATCATTTCTATTTTATAGGGGGGGGGGGGGGGGGGGGGGGGGGGGAGAAATAACAAATAAAATAAATCCAGTCTGATTATTTTGAAAAGGACAAAGACAACAGAGGTGACAGAGGTGTAATTGTTAGTCAACCTTACAGCACTTTCCACTACAGCTATTTAACATTTGATTCCACTGATAAGAAAAATAATAAACAAAGTTATTACGAAACTGTTCTATCTGTCAGCCCAAAGTCCAGTGAATCATTTATGAACATGTACCTAGGGCTTCTCTCCCTTCTATTCTCTTTTCCCATCAGAAACTGAAGCTGGTTACTTTTATTTTTTTAAACTGTCGCTTTTATTCCTTAAATCAACCTGAAAGGGATAAAATATCGCAATGAGCAAAAATACAAAATAAATGTTTGTAGTTCTGTAATTCTTTGAAATGTCAAGGAAAAACATAAAAATGTATGCTCTGTAAGTTTTCAGCTGAACTTGGCATGACAGTCTATCTATTATTTAAAAGATGTTGAAGCTCAGTTCATGCATTATTAAATTCTTGTTACATTTAGTTTCCAAGGGGAAAAAATTATTTCATTCAATATAGGAAATTCAACTTGCTCTATAGTCCTTTCCTAAAAAACATGGGATTTAAGCTCCTGAAATTACTCTACAAAAAAATGAAAGAAATTACTAGTCCAAACTTCATAACTAATGTTACTACCTCATTAAAAGGATGCTCTGTGTATTCAGTAACCACCAACAATCCTTCAGTATTCCCACATCCACTGCGCAAGTATCCCGCATGTGAAATAACCTGCAATGCAGGAGAAGGGTTGGCAGTAGCTGCTCCACATGAATCTCCTGAACCTCTAAGCCATTGAAGCTGCAGAAGTCAAACATCCTCTGGATCTCCCAGCTCGCTTCCTTCCCACATTTCTCACAACCGACCTCAAAAGATGCTCACACTGTGTTAAAAGCACAGACAGGTCCAACAACCAAAACAAAGTTCTCTGTTATACTACAACATCTTGAGCTGGGAAATTTTGATCACAAATCATGTCTAAGGAGTGCTCAGAAGTTATCTCAGAGGTGAACAGCCGCCCACCGGAGAGACTCCTGGCTGTTAGCCTGATAAAATGCAGCGAGTCTTTTAAATTTAAAAGAACATCTCACTCTTCCGAGGGCGATTCCTGTTCACGATTGCCAGGATAATTTCAGAAATCTCTTACTGGCTGCTTCAACCAATGCAAACCGCCAGTAGTTTCAGTAGCTGCTTCTGCGGCCAGCGATTGATGGGACATGAGCATCGGTCACTGCGCCTTGGCCACCCACAAGGAGGGTCAAAGCTGTAGCGGGAATTCCCTGCGTCAGGCCAGAATAGCAAACCAGGCTCGATGTACAGCAGCCTTCACCACAAGGAACTTAATTACACCTCAGCTCAGCCGACAGCATCTCTGCTTTAGACTTTTGAAACTTCATTTGTATAGTCTTGCTAATACGAGATTGGTCCTGCTCTAGAATGAGGACTTAATAACTACAGGGATTCGAAACAAACAGCTAACTGAACTGATTTAATAAGAGAGACACAAAACAAACTCAATGGCACTACTTATATTGCCTAATAAAGTTATTTCACTGTACTCTGGAGGTTAGCTATTCAATTGGCTTCTCAAAAAATCTATGCCAATATTCTTTAAAGGCTCTGAACAACAGACTGACACAGGTGCAGTGGTTACTCCGTATGACAAGTATTTCAAAGACAGCTACTCAAGCATATGATCCCACAGATAGAAAACACAATAAAAGCATATTATTATGAAGCTGCCATAACCATCAAACAAAATTACAGTGACTAACTGATTAGCTTATACAGATAAATATTCCAACACCCACTGGGGTATTTTTCCCAGTAAGAAGATAAACTCTGAGTGAGTTTGCTGCATTTTTCAAGGAAATGGTTCAAACTACCAGCATTTCAAGAACAATCCAAAAGAAATGTTGCCATTCAACAACAACAAATCCTCCTATTAAAAAAAACAGAGTTAAACGAAAGCCTTGTAAAATATTCATTCCTTTACCCATGAGTTAATAAATTTTCATTAAAGCAGATTTTTACATGATGTCATCAGAAATACAAACTACCATTGAAGTGTTAGAATTATTTTCTTTAAGTGCTTTAAGAGTGTTGGCCTCCTGGCATTTCTTTTGTGCTGGAGCCCCAAGCGTTACTCGTTTCGGCACCCAGGCAGAAGGATGTCAGGATCCGGCCCCCTCCATCACCAGGACGGACTGTCGGAAGGGGTTCAGGGGGAAATTTCAACGAGCTTTGCCTTTTCTACCAATTTGTTCACCTCTCAACAGTGCTCCTAAACAACAACAAAAAGATATTCACATAATACTCCCAGTCCTGCATCTTGACTGGGAACGGGGAAGTCACCCTGCACAGAGTTAACCACTGGATGAAAGCACTTACATCACTCACGAGGGGGCAAGGATCTTGTAAATATGAGACTAGCAGAGAAGAACTGCCCAAAATTCTTCTCATTCAAGAAGATACGAAGTTTGTGATCTGTGTATGGACAACATATGTCTTGTCATCATTAACCATCTTAAAAATAGAGTCCTCCAGCTCCTGAAGGAAAAACCTTCTGGCCTTGTTAATGCAATCAAAGGATGAGCAACACATCTAGCTTCCCAGATTACATCATCCACTGTCAAGGAGAGGACTTCTGTTTGACTGTTGTTCTTTTTATTGTGATACACAATATTACGCTCAAAGAACAGTGATTTAGTTTTCTTTGTAAATAGAGTTCTTGCCCTGTGCTGCTTTTTGCCTTTAATAGCACTTTTAACACCCTGGCTGCAGTCAGGCTCTGTAAAACAATGAGCCATTTCTGCTCCGAGGCGTCTTTGCCAAGATTCTTGGTACAGCCCAATCTTCCAGCTCAGAAGCACATTGAAAAACACATAAAAATGCCTGTTGAATATAAAGTATGGTTTTTCCTCTTTAGACATTCTGCATTTCAGGTCCAAATCCACAAATACTGGACACAGCCGTAGCAATAGGAACAGCCTGTCTCTCGGCAGCTATGATGCTGCATGATTTAGACACATCAGTGCCCGCAACCCCCCCTGTGCTTCAGGGAGGGCATCTCTCATGCAACGGGCTGGTACGAGCCAGCCGCATCCTCCTGCGGTGCCAACAGCGTCCGTTCTGCCAACGCCACCGCAGCAGGGGACCAAACCCCAGCTCTTTTCCAGGGGTGGCGCTTGTGCAGACGTTGGAGCAATGTTAGAGGAACGTAATACTGGGCACAGCATAAGAACCTAAGTTGCTTGCAAAGCTCTCCATGCTTTCTGGTGGAGCTTGGGACATGTTTTTTCCCCTCTAACTGAGGCATTTTGTAGGTTCCTGATGGGGAGTTGCATCAGTGAAGGTTCACTGCATCTTCACTCCTCTCTCGCTAAAACTACACAAAAGCATTTTTGGTAGCTCTGAAGAATACCAAAATACAAAAATAACTTCCCAGTGCAACAGTAACGGCACAAGCAGTAAGCATTCCTGATAGGAGCGTTTTAAATAACTGAACCAAACAACTAGGTGGTGCACTTTAAAAGCCAAGGTTTGTAAAGAAACTGCATGTGTCCTCCCTGGGGGGGGGGTCAGGTATCTGGAACTGAGCTCTCAAAACAAGCAGAAAAGTTTTATTTTAAAAGAATATTACGTTGCAAAGTTACCACACAACTTCCCTACAAAATGCTACCATCTCAGTGTTTACTAAAGAAAGCAAACTTTTCCTCTAACTTAGATAAGAGAATATAGCGGAGAGAGTAGCAACAATCACATTCTTCCCTGGTTGTTAAAGATGCAAAGTCAACCACTTGAAAGTTGGCAATGCCAAAATTAAGATTGACACTGCAACCTTAATTTGACACCTTGTGCCTGAACATAATGATACGGTCTTTAATTGCATGAACACAAACTTCAATTTTAAGATCCTGCTGTATTCAGCATACTGGATGGACAAGGAGCCGTGTCTGTAGGACTACCTTACATCATAGAAATGGAAAATCCTTAAAGATGACGGGAGGAATGAGAGGGAAGCAAAAAGCTGGTCTCGTGAATAAGGTAGTTCAGCATCAGAGAAGTGAATTTGACTTTGTGGAAATCAATGGAACCATTCAGCTTTCAAAAAAAACAACAAAAGACCAAACAAAAAAAGGAATTAAAGGAAGAACCCCAGCCTTTTTTGCCTCGTTCCTCCCTCCACAGTTGTGAGGCTCGCACTCAATAAGACATTTATCTGCCACCCATGACAAAAAGCACACACCTGCATTTCCCAAACTCCCTCCAGCAAAGTTCAACGCCCACATCAAACTCTAACAAAGCCCCAAGTCTGATGGTCATCCAGCTCCACCATTCGGAAAATTATTACGCTTTAATACTGGTGAAGTTCTGGTTGAAACTGCTGAAGGTTTTCCTCTCATGCCAGCATTTTTTGAGACCAGAGGTTTCTTTCCAACGATGCAAGCTTTCCAAGATTGTTTTCACCTTACTGCTCCTTACACAACCACTTCCAAGCCAGGCCTAAAGCATCCACTAAACTGGTGTCCTGTGGCACTGGGAGGACTCATCGGTCTGTAATCCATCCCAGCTCTAACCACTTTCCGCCTCTAGGACAGGCTCCCTTTGCTTTAGTTTCTCTGTTTGAGAAACAGGACAGCAAAACACTTTTTGGTTGAGATCTGAGAAAACTTACTGGAAAGCGGTAAGTAAAACAGCTAACAGTATTTAACACACAACAGGCTGGTTTTCCAATTAGGGCTGCAGTTCGCAGGGTGATCTCCCTGGCCCTCTCAAACATCAGTCTGGGGCTCCTGCGAAGGGGGTTGCTCTCTGAAATTTGCCACAGTTTAAAACCATTTAATTCTTAAGATTCTATATGCTTTCCCCCCCCCCCCCCCCATTTATAAAATGAAATTCAGTACTATTGTTCAGTTTTGAATTCAAAGTCTAAAAGGAGCAAAGTGAGAAATGCTTTGTATTATCGAGCTTTAAGTGCCACTGAAGCATTTATGAATAAACAGTCACTCAACAGGACACAGCTGGCACACAGAACTTGGCTGCAGAAAGTTTCTGGAAAACGTTCTGATTAAAGAAAAATCACCACTTCTTTACCCTCTCCTGGCCAAACTCTCCCATGTTACTCCTCCCCTCACCTCATTCTTTGGAAAGTGAGCGGTACGCAGGATCTATCCAAGAGAGAGTGAAATCCATCCCAGTGGAAGCCTGATGAAACTGAGAAGCTCTGCCCTTACCTTCCTTCAGCTCCAAAATGGGCTGCAGCTTCAGAGTAATTTTTTTCCCCCGTGTAGATCTTCTAAGAGCCACAAATCCCTGGTTACTTTTGATTTACAATAGAGGCAAGGTCATCCTTATAATGAAAAAAACAAGGTCTATATTTTCAGACACCAAGATACAATTTATCATAGAGATCAATGACACTTTTATTCTCTATAGAGATGAAGTATCCATTTTGCAGTAAAATTATCAGAGGGGTTTTCTCCTTTTTTTTTTCTTTTTTTTTTTTCTTAAAGGCCTGTTGCAGGTGCTGCATCATTTGAAAACCAACTTCTAACAGAACATTTTAGCATTAAGCAACAAGTTCTCCCAGCTGCCTCTATAAAATACAGTTCACCTTCCTTATATTAGTGGCTGGAAGAACAGGTAATGGTGAAATCAGTGACAAGACCTGTTTGGATGGTGAACAGCAATACTAATGGTACCCCTCGAGTCAAGAGGTATTGCTAAGCCCTTTCAATTAAAATAATTGCCCCTTCCCAGCTTTCAGTCTGTGCACCAACGTACTCATCTCTGGAGACTCACCCCGGTCTGTGCCAGACTGAGGCAGTCACAGTGGATCATCCATATGGTTGCCCAGCATCGCCTTTTCTCTAATAGGACTCTTTTTTTTTTATTTTTAAAGTCCTGCTTGAAATTCTCCCCAAGCCCAGCAAAACATGTCTCACACCTCACCTTCAGCAGCCCTTCTCAGCGTCCAAAAACCATCTCAGGCATTTCCAGGTACAAAGACTGGCTACTTGTCACCAGCTTTTGAGTTTATTTAGGAACTGCTCAGCTGTCCAGCTTTGCTGGAGTAACAGAAATACTATGTAGGTGCCTTCTGCAAGATATACAGAACCGTACGTCCACCACAGATATGCTTATTGCAGTTGACCCAAATACCACGTATCAGCGGTAACCAGGGCTTAGCCTTCGTTACTGAGCTCTGCCAGGTAGCTGCATCCTCTACTGTCTCATGGAGAAAACCCAGACACCCATAAGGGCCAGTTAACATTGTCAAGACCACTGACATAGTTACAACCGTATGAAAATAAAACTTCTTTGTTGTCTTTTCAAACAGCACGGACTAAGCTATGAAGGACGTGATAAACAGGTAGCAGTTGGTAGCATACATCGTACCTCCACCAGAGAGCTGCGTCAGCAGAAGCTCTACGGCAGAGATAGCCTAAATCTTTTGAAAGGTAATAATGTGCATTCCCACGCTGTCTGAGTTACAGCCTTTGTCTCCTCTGCCCACTGCACCCCATGGTAAGATAAGTCTATTAAGAGGATTTCTTTTTTAGTTATTCCTTTAAAGCACGTGAAATTCCTGATTTTATTGATGGCTGCCCAGGATTAAAACCTTATTCATATGAATTTCCCTTAAGCTATACATTTTTCCTAAGCTACCATGATTATTTTCAGGAAAAGAAAGTATATTAGATTTTTTTCCTAGTGTTTCAGTTCCATTGGTACCAATTTACCACACATGTTCAATATTTCCACCTTACCTGTACCTCCAAATGACTATTTTCTGTTTACTAATCTTAGGGCTGCTGAAGGCAAAGTAATTTTTGGCACCCGCGTGTATCCTCCTCTCCACTGCTTCTGCATATATTTCTACCCAAAAAGCTATGGACAATACCATGTTTGGAGATATTGACAAAGACAGGACAACACTTGCTCATCGGGATTTCCTTACTTTGATGATTTCCAGTTAGTAAGAGCTGAGAGATTAAAGGTAATTTTTTATCCTCTGGATAGCCCTGCCAATTAACCATAATTACTTAAAAAATATATATATATAAAGATGACACCACTGGACATTTTGGTAACTTTTATGGCCTTGCCTCAAGCTGTTTTCAACTACAGGTTTCAAACCACCATCTCCAAGCAGCAAGAAAATAACCAGTGTGTTTATGATGATGTGCCAATACTTCTCGAGGTACCTCTTCCATGCACATCAAGCAGGATATTTGAGAAAAAACATTACTTCCCTTATGTTTTTTTCACTGGCATTACATTTCATTCATGTTTGACCAGACTTGTAGGTCAGTGCCTAGCACGGACCCTGTGGATGCACTTGTGCGTGGCATTTTAAGGAGAAAAGATGCTACAGGACAATAACGGGGATGTCTTAAACCTCTTGAACCTTCCTGAATAAGTCACTGAGCTGTTCATTTGATTACAGGGATTTTCAGTGATATTATAATACAAAAATATTATTTACTTTTGAAACATATTAAAAAACTCATCTAAGAAAATACATGTTTGGGGCACCGATTCAGCTCTGCTTTGTGCTCGGTGTTCATTTGCAGCTACAGTAAGAGAGTTTAAAATGAGAGCAAAGTACCATCAAAACCACCTGCTTGTTCTGTTTTGCAATCAGTTTACAATCAGCCTACAAGGTATTAAATGACCGCAAAAGCACATGAAAATGGAGAAGCGAGGAAATAGAGACACAGTGAAATCAAATGCTTGATCCAGCTGCGTCCTGAGCACCGTCATTTTCCATCCATAAGCACGTTTGTAGGAGGGAACCGCTCAGCTTTTAGAAATGAAAAATATCAGTGGATTTTCTCTGCCATCGTAGATCATCAGAGACATTTTAGGACAGTTGCTGCTCTTGGTTGAAGTATTGCCCAGAACAGAAGCACCAATCTCCCCAGAACACTCCTCATCCCAGTGAGAGAAATACTGGAGCTGCTCCTCCGCCATCAGCAAAATACCTGAAATTTTTTATTTCATTAACTTTGGACAAACCAAAACCCAAAGCAGCAGCTATTTAATGTTCCAAAACCAGAGTGAGATTTGACTTTTACAGAAATCCTGCGGAATTATTCTAGATTCTGTAAGACAAAATTGCCTTAAAATTAAGCCTGCAATGGGGCTTCTGCAAATTGGGATAGGACTAAGGGAATCAAATAATCTAACAATTTTAAGGAGGAAGGATGAGGGGGAAAAAAATAATAATTTAAAGCTGTATATTCAGAGAGATTTTATATTTTTTTTTAAATCCCATTATCTTTTCTCCTGTACTGGGAACTACCTTGCACAGCAGAAATGGGAAACAGAAGTAAGGCTCTGCCTCCCTCATGGACTGGGCTTTTCACCAACATCACAGTGTTTTCCCCAGGAGTAGGACTAGTTCCAGCACAGCTCCAGGCTGGTTCTAGCCTCCTCTCCAGGGATTTGCCAGTTCATCCTTCCCTCCTCTCAGCCCGGTGCCAGGAGCTGCACCAGACACCCATGAAACCAGTGGGGAGCAGGTTATCCTCATCAGCTGGATTTTGGAATTGTCCAGGATAGCTCTGCAGTGATTTCACAGCAAATAGAAAAGCGAGGTCTCTTCACTAGATGTAAAGTTTATCCTCCCTATCAGGCTGCTAAAAAATTCACTTGAAAATAAATTAATACAGGGGAGACATTATTGCCCAGACTAGCAGAAAAAAAAGGAGGGGGGGGGGGGTGTGATTTTTTTAAACTACAAATAAACTATGTTTCCTTTTTCTTGTTTGACTTCAGTGTTGTTTACATGCTTCATCAGTAATCATCCACAAGAGGGTCAGCCTGCGAGATACAAGATTTACTTGTCAAGCACATGCCAGGGCAGAGCATCCTAGTGTTTCAGTATTCAGGAGCCAGCATTAAATTTATCAGAGGTAGTGGCAGATGGGAGATCATCACAGAAAGTAGACCTTTTAATCCACAAAACATATGTGCTGATGCAGTGTAGCACAGTTGTATGATATTTATGCAACTTAGAAAAAGTTTCTGTACAACGGATACTAATTTTTGTTTATGTTTCACAATAAAACACTTGTTACATATTGTATTTAAAAATAATTTCAAAATGTGTACCTTCAAGTACGCTGGATGGAATAGAAGGCAGTATCTCATCCACAGACCTTTAACGATTGCTTTTAGATGTAACCAAGACCGATGCTGAAAGCAAAAGCTTGAAGATGGGGTTAAAAAAAAAAACCTATTGGGAGAAGAAAAAAGACCCTCAAACAATGAGATAAACCTCAGTAAAACCAAGTACAAGCTGTTTGCTGTTTTAGAATACACAATACAGGCAGGCAGATGGCATTTCACAACTCCTTTAACTCAATGCCTACAGCTAAGCCATATTTATTCCTAAGGCTCTTAAGAGCTATATAGAATACCTCACACTGCTATAGACTTATGTTTCCAGGTGCTAGATATTAAAAGCAGAAAGTAGATATTAAGGCTGCTCATCTGTTATGCTGTAAACTCCATATTCCAGAGATTCGAGCCCTCTGATGATTATTTAGAGCTACAATCAGATACAACATCTCCTAAAAGAGCGTGGAGAGCAGCCGGGGGGCTGCCCAATCCTAGCCTACACTGCGAGGCAAAGGTGATGCATCCAGCTGACACAGGCATCCACCAGACCAGAATACTCTGCATGAATCGCCACTCCCTTCCTCACCTTCTCCTTTACTGTAAGGAACTGAGAGATTAATTGGTGCAAAGCTACTTACATGGACCCCCACGTTACCTGACCCTGATGGAGCGCTCTCCGGTCTCGTGCAAGCTGGAGAAGTGGACCAGAATTCAACTCAGCCTCTACTCCGCACCGGCTTGGAGCCGCTACTACCTCAGATGGAGCTGGCAACCCAGCCCACTTCGTATCTCAGGCAGTCAGAGAGGTCTTGGTGCCTTTTTTTGCATGCTGTATGTGTTTTATAGACTCCTTAAAACCTTCAGTAGAACTTTTGGATTAAATTCTATTGATTCCATCAATGATTCATAGTCTACAGAATATTAAAGAAATAAAAAAAAAAAGACAGACAAGGCTTCTTCCCCCATTGCCTGACTCAAACAGGAGCAGTAAAGCTCCTCAGAGAGGAGATCAGAGGTGGAATGAATGGACAGCAAAATTCATTTAATCATGTTTTACAAAGTTGCCCCGGAGAGGGGAAAATGCCTGCTGTGAGACAACTGGAAAAATAAATATATTTCTAAGGTTCTAAGGTAGCACATCATATAGAGTAGAGGAGCCCACTACCAGTGTTAAACAATCAACTGGACACAATGTCTGCAACCCAGTAACACACAAGACAACTGGAACAGTGGGCTGGCACTACAGCGAACTAACAAAAGCAAGTGGCAGGCCTTCTGGTGGTTTTGTCTGGGGGGTTTTGTTACTCTTGACAGTTCTAAAAGGATGCAGAAGAATAAGCATAGATAACTGTGTCCAGAAACACTCTGGCAGGGGATGCAGTGCTGTAGGGACAAGGAAAAGGCTGGTCCTGGAGCCGTACCAGGTGAGCCTCGGGTCTGGCAGCAGCCCCAGCACCAAAATACAATCCCGCTCCCGCAGCAACCCACTCCATACCCGCATTTCTCTAGAAACGAGGAACACGAGCTCCCCCTTCCCAACACACCTTCTGCCAGCAGCCGTCTTCCTGGCAGATACAGAATCCAGTAATGCTCAGGCTGCCAGCCCAGGCCAGCAAATACACTCAACTGGCCTCCCCTTTGCCCTTCCCCTGGGAAAGCAGCCTCTAACAGAGGCCAGCATTGCCACTTGCTTTCTTGCAGCACAATCCAGTTTCAGCTCCGATTCATGGTTCGCTTTACGTGCATCACATTTTAATAGGCTCTTCTTGGCTCCTTTTCACATTGGAAACAGTTGCCACCATTTCCTCACGCTTTGTGATACACATACAGTGGTTTTGTGCCTTTGTTCTCTTTTACTTCTTTAAATTCTCAAATTGTGTTACGCCAACAGATCAGTAATAGAAGGAATCAAAGCCATCATTCGAAGCAGTGAAATTTTTCATTTGTCTTCCTACCCCTCATCTTTCATTAATGATGCACAAAGTCTTATCTTTTCCTTTCTTAATCCTTTACCCTTCTCTATCCTTTATACTGTGTGATGTACATGGACTTATGTTACAAACTCTTCAAAGACATCATTACTCTTTACATTTATCTGCACTGAAATAATCTTTGTAATCTCTGATCAAAGACTTGCTATATCTGGCTGAATTCATTTTCTTGATTCACTCTTCCTAGTCAGCCATTTTTATTTATATTCATTTTTGCTACAATGTTGTGCTTTCTGAGCCATCAAATCAGAAAGTCAAGGCAATTCCAAGTCATGTTAGCCAATGTGCTGGTGATCTGACTACCGTGCAATGTACCACCTTACAGAAAGGCAGAGGTTAGTCAATAATATATATATATAACTTCTATGCTAATAATAATGGACAATAGTTAGTATAACTGTCACTCAACCTCAGTAATCAGTAGACATTACTCCTCCTAATTCATAATAATTACAGTAAAGCCTTTCCTTGCTGAACTCAAGGATCTATCCATTGCCCATGCCCTCATTGCCCAGTTAACACACGCTATTAAGATAACAATTCCCCCTCTTTTAGAAGCAGGTAAACCTAAGCTGAAGCAAACCCTTTTTTTTCTGAAGCAGTTTCTGCCACCAGAGACAATTTTCAAGGCCTCTGATGGTCAGTCCCTAACTTGCAAGTCGTCAGCCAGTAGTCAGTTTGTCTTTGTCCCGTGACCCTATCCATCAACATCTAATTAATAGATTTCAAAGCACCACCTTCATTTGGACTTCCTTCCATACCACCTTTAGTACTTTGGCAGAGCTTCCCCTACACACCCCCAAAATTCAATTCCCTCCTTGAAACGCTTCTGTGACAGGGAAGGTGACGTTTAAGAAGCTGAATTTCAACAGCCAGTACTGCACTGTTGTGTGAGTCCCAGCCCACAAATTAATTAAAATTGTAACCCAAATGATCAACTCTGACAAGTGACAGAGACTGGTAAAATTTTAGGTTTGCCTGAACACCACAACAAATAACGATATTTATGCCCCTAGTATGCCCCCAGTGCAGCTCCGTGTGAATTATGGCACCATTCTGAGGGAGGAGCAGAGTTTTAATCAGGGAATTTTTTCCACAGGTATTTTCATTTTTGGTGGTAATCTGAGCGAAGGCAGAGCACAAATTAACACCTGGTCTAATAAAGTATACGAATGATCGCCGTAATTCCACAGCTAGACAATGAGGTCCAAGGAGTTCAGAAAATAATTCTGATTGTTGGGGGGTTTAGCCAGTAAAATATTTAATTCCCTTTGCAGCTTTAATCCATACACATTCTTTTTTAATTTTTAATGTTTATGTTCTTCTGTCATCCATTTCTGACCAGTTCCCCTCTTCTCTTTGTTTCCTTAGCCTTCCATTTCACAAGGCTGAAGTTTCCACTTACCCCACGATTGCCTCAACATTCACGAATTAACCCTGGATGCTGAACTTTGTCATAACTGCTTTCAGAACCCGACTTTTCATTCAAAATGTGCTCTGTGCTTTGAAATATTTTTCAGCTCTTCAAGGTTATATTATCTAGCCATCTGATTTCATGGGGAGGTTACAGTAGTACTTAGGTGACTTCTCCATCAATATGCCTGGTTTAAACAGGGGCTTTGGGGGTTGTTTTGGTTGGTTTTGGAGACTTTTTGTTGGTGGGCTATTTGGGCAGCAAGTGACCGAAATACAGTTTTACAGGTAAACAGCACTGTAAAAAACGTACCAAAATAAATTATGATTTCGTAAATAAGGTGAAAGTGCTAAATAAACATGATTAATTTGCCATTTACAACTATTTTTAAAAGCCCACTTAAAAAAGCACATATTTAATGAACGTCAGGACTGCATTATTAAATCTCAATAACACCAGAACAAAATACGCCTGAAGAACGAACAGGAACATCAACGAAAATATGCTTTCAACCCAAAAATATGAACTACAGAACTGAACAACCATATTCATAACACTGTGAAACACAGGTCTTTTGAAGATTTTTCTATCACTAGCTGGCAGGTTGAACAGCTGCTGATTTTAGCAGCATTTTTTCTACTTTGTTTACAATTCTGTTACTTTAAATGTGGTTCCACGTGTTCGGTGAATATTAGCTATACATTGCACTGCTTTAGCAGGCACATGAACCTGCCTCTTACATGCCACTGAAGCAGTATTTCATCCTGGAAGACAAACAAAAAGCTGCTCTAGTACCTATTTACACTCCGATACGGTGGAAGCCATTGAATAGAAAACCTAGCAAAACACCTTGATAAATTTAACCACTGCAAGTTGCAAGTGTGCAGATTTTATTGGCGTTCCCTACCTGCAACTCCGCGAACACATTGCAAACAGCAGCACATTAAGTCTGGCAACACGACTTTGAAGGGCTGGCCCTGCTGCAGAGGGTCAGGAGCCTGCTAGAGACACCGCGGAGATGCTTCCCGCTGGAGAGAAGGCAACACTGATCAATTTTGGGTTGCTGCTGCGAGTCAGCACCTTCTATCAAAATCAGTCCCGGGATCAATATCCCTGGATATGACCCTCATGCTCATTCAGCTCTTTCGAAGCAAAGAAGAGTGACATATATATGGGACAAAATGTTCTCCGCCTAATATGATACTATGGCTGATCACAAGATCGTCTGCTTGAGTGAGTCAGAACATTAACAACCTCTATCACCAGCAATACTAGCTTTAAAGCTGTAGCATAATATAAAAGCCATTTTATGTCCTCGAGTGCATTAAAAAGTAATAGTAAATAACTAGCAGAGGGGCTGGAAACACATACTCTAGGATTAAAGTGCTGAAAGGACTAATTACAAAGTGGAGTGCAACACTATTTAAAATACCAGTCTTTGGAGCTAACCGCCCACAAGCCAAATCATGCCCTTGGCCAAGCAAGTTAACTGCAGTGGGAGCACTCCCCATGCTTTTGATGGCAAAAAGTTTGCTCCAAAGAAAGACAAATTCAAGCAGTCGTCACTGAAGTTGAGCCAAAAAAGCTTTCTGGTTTTAGCAGCCTTCTCTGCAGGGTCAGAGGTGACCACAGGACCTTTATTATTGCTCATAGTTCATTTTATTTGAACCATACAGGAATACAATCCAAGAAGCTAATTAAAGACATAAACTTTCTCTTGGATTGGATGAAGGGTTGTCATTTTTTTTCTTTCCTGTAGGAGGATAATTTTTTACAGCTTGAAGTGAAGTTACATATTTTCACAAGACAATGCAGAATGAAAAAGGAAACAAAGAAATACATGCTTTACCAAAAGCCAATAAAAAGGAGACAGATTAGCTTTCAATCACACTGAAACAGGTCAAAGAAGTAAATCTAACTTTGCAGAGCTATAAAGGAAAGATCCATCTTTGTCTCTGTGGTTTAAATAAAAGTTTGACAAGAAAGTTAATAATATGAAAGAGAAAGGAGGATTTATAAAAATCTTTTTGCAGAAGTAAATAATTGAAACAAGCCACAGACCTCAGAAATTATAGCAGCTCCACTTCAACATGAAAAAACCCTGCTGAAGTTAGCACAGCATGCAGAATGTCACAGAATGCCAATGCTTCAAAAAGCCAGCCTGCATAAAGATGAAGCAATTTTGGAAGCTTCACTGTTGCAAAAATTAGCCAAAATTTTACGGACTTAGCGCCTTCGTGCCTCTGCACGCATTCAAAGCAGGGGCAATAAACATGAACATGAGACTTTGAACCCAGTGTCTCCCCATGAATTGTCTCTCCCTTGCCTGCTTCGGGGCATGCAAACTGCAACACACACTTAATTAAACCCCACTCTCCCTCCTTCACGACACGTCCACAACAGAAGGGATTTGCCGAGAAAGATCAAGCCATGCTCAGAAGTGAAAACCTTTTCTAGAAGTCCCCAGCATGCATCCTGAAGAACAAAGTTTCTGAGAAAATAACCATGGCTTAGGTAATACAGTAAATTTCCTTCAGCTTTAACTCAGACGGTCATTTCCTTCTGCAGCTGCAGCACAGAAAGGTTTATCTCTGTCCCTGTTACAAGAAGAAATTTTCATTAAAACTTTTCAAAAATGCATTCTCTCACCTTAAGCCCAAACTGTGTAAAGTCTTTTGCAAGACAAAAAAAAAAAATAAAAAAAAATAACCAGACATGTCTATCAGGAGCGCACTCAGTCCATCTCACTCACACACTCAGGAGTTAAATGGACTGTTCACAGAAGGAATTATCCTCCCTGGACAGCCTGGTGGACACTTTGAAGTTGGGAAAGCAACCTGTTTCTTAACACCTGCTGGACTTCACAGAATCACAGAATGTCAGGGGTTGGAAGGGACCTCAAAAGACAACCTCATCCAACCCCCCTGCCAGAGCAGGACCACCTAGAGTAGGTCACACAGGAACGTGTACAGACTTCTTGTACCAACTGAATTTGCTGCTAATTCACTAGCTCAAGACATCAGCAAGAGCTTCCTGTTTCTTGCTTTCCCTCTGGCACATCACAGTTTTTTCCCACTTTCAGGCTAAAGGTCTGGAGTTTGTTACTGTGCCCACAGTGGGCATGTGGTGAGGCTTACTAGGCAAGAGCCAGAGGTTTTTGTGGAGCCTTCTGGACCGGCTTTAAGGGATCAAATGGTCTCCTTTAATCCCAAATTTTTACCTACATTTTCTCATTGCCACTTCTATCTCTGCACACCCCTAATTTTCTAATAGGATGAAGCATTCCTCAGCTGTTAGTGACTAGTCAATCACTCCAGCTTCTGCTGTTGTAGCTTTATTCTCCCACCTTGATTAACTGAGTCTTATTTCCTCAAAGCTGCTTAGTGCAATATCTGATTCCCCAGAATCCTAAATTGTTGCTCAGAAGTGAGTGCAGATTATTTGACCTGTCTACTTATCAGCTTTGGAATGCTAATCTAAGGTGATGACTACCTCACATTTTTATGTTTTCTCTTAGCCAAGATTGTAATTTCAAATATTATCTGATTATATTCCTCCCCTGATGAGTTCAAAAGAAACAAAAGGCAGGAAGGTAGATGCGGGCTTTAATTACAGGAGGAGAAACAAAAAGGCTCTGCAGAAGTTTCATGCGGCAAAATCAGCAACAAATGTCATTTGTCATGAAAAAAGTTGTCATGTCATAGAGCGTGTGCAAATGAGAATGAGTATCTTCCACAACAAGAAAGGGCTATCACACTGGCTGAGAGATCTGGAACTTGTTATAAAGAATTGCACACACATGCACAAAAATAGCAATCGTGACTGAACACTGGGTATTCACGGAAGAGCAAACAGGTAAAGGGGGTAGGGAAATGTCAATTTACAAAGGTCAGAGACTGAAGCTGTTTGGGTCCAAATCACTGGGGAAAAACAGTAAGATGGGATATCGCTAAAGCCTGCTTTAGAACCCCAGCTTCATTTTAAAATGCACATTCATTTCCAAAGTAATTTTTAGTATTAGGTTTAATTTTATCCAGGACGTCTGTTACTACAGAAGACTAATCTCCCAGTTAGAGGAAACACTATTTAAGTAATAGTAATTGTTTACTCTAAGCTTGAAAGCAAACATTTCAAGCACTGTTACCGAATCAAAAGCAGGGGATGGATGTTATTTTAGACACTTGAGAAAGATATTCTAGATCAAGAGAGATACAGACCGACTGAGGAGAGTAACAGGAGTGCAATGAGGCTAATCAGAGATTTGCAAAGCAGGACATGAAGGAAGACTAAAAACTTTAAGGGTTGTGTACCCTAAAGAGAAGATGACTCATGGGGAACCTCAAAGTCTTCATACACATAGAGCAGAATACAATCTTTTCTCCATACCTGTGACAGATAAGACAAGTTACTCCATTTTCTTCACTAATTAGAAGAAGAAAGATTCAGGGTAAGCTTAAAGAAAACTTTCCTAATGGCAGGGATGAGGAGACAGAATAGATTAGCTGAGCATCTCTCTACCATTGGAGATCTTTCAGAACACACTGAATAAATATATCAGGATTAACATACGCTTGATCCTGCCTTGGGGTTGATGGATGAGTTGCACGACCTCTCTAACATCCCTCCAGATTATTTTACCATGATGCTGTTATACAGTTGCTCGCAAATTCAGGAACTGGATTCGGTAACTAAAACCACTGTTTCTAAGATTCTTTAGGAACTGATGACTGGTACAAGACGAATCTCACCCAAACCTATTGGTTTCCCTCTTTTACCATCTTTAGCTGGGAACATACACAGAAGTTGGGGTAATTTCCATTATTCAGTTTGGAAGCCAGTTCTGAAGGGTGGTAGATTAACTGCATTGCAATTGTGCTAAGAAGCATTTCAGCAAAGATATACCTGTTAAAAGCACCCTTGAAATGCAGAGATCTTTAAATCTTTAAAGTTGTCCACTGGAAAGACTTAATTTTTGCAGAAGTGATAAAGGTTTTAACTAACGTAGCTTGATACCCAACCTGGGAGATATCAGGGAAACAAATAAAGAGTTTAAACACCATTTTGGAGAATTTAAATGCAAGATCTCCTCCAAGTCATTTACTGGCAAGGCTCCCAAATCATTCTTGCTTAATATAGAATCATAGAGTTGGAAGGGACCCATAACGATCAATTAACTTACTGGCTGAGTAAGTTAATTCTCACCTTTAATGGAGCCAGCAGGCTCCCATGAACCAGACTACTGAAAAATGGGATCTTTGGCCTTTTTGAGATCTAGTTCATAGTGATAATAAGATTTAATATCTTTTAAACAAAGATTACCTCTGCTCGTTGGAGTCATTTGTCTGAGAAAAGTGTTTTACAAAATGCTGGCAATTACTTTAAAAAAATCTATCCTCCTAATGATTCTTGTCCTGTGTCTACTGACCACTTGCGCTTCTGGGTATCTGCAATCTGAACCCTCCTAATAAATCTTTCAGACAATGGGAAGAGATGGGCTTTAGAGTGTCCCAAATCAATGGCCTCTGTGACTCTTAATATATTCCATTTTGGACATCCTGAAAGCAAGTAGTTTTCTTGGTTAACTGGGGCTAAAATGGACTTCCATCATGATAGTCCATGAGAACACTTCAGGTACAGCCAAACCAAAGCAGTCATCCTGCTCCAGAGGTGTATACGAGACCACACGAGATATGTAGACCTTGTGTGGCATGCAGTTACCTCTCCACTATTTCCACCCTCAAACAAAAAAAAATGTAACAGAGCAGAACTGTCTACAGCTTTCAAAGCTCACGATTGAAGACCAGAAGATGAAAACCTGCCTGCATCATGCCCCGCACACTCCTGCTACAGAAGAGGATTAGGTCCCGTCTCTGAGCCCACGAGCTGAGCTCCTTTCATTTGGCGTCGCTCCGTTTCCCTGTGAACCTATTTACAACGCAATCTGTTTTGATCACACAGGCCATTCATCAGGATCCCATGCAAAGTAAATCAAAGCCTCAGCTTTCATCAAAGCGATCCTTGTTTGTGTTGAGAGATGTGTATTTTGATCTCATCGTAGCCCGAGCCTTGAATCCCTAATGCCACTTTGCCAAGAGTGGCACCTGGTGTTGTTCACCTGTTTACAGCTACTCCTGAAGTAACTCTTGAGCATCAGAGACGATAACTGCTCAACTTTTTTTGTCTTGGTTGCTACTCCTTGAATCATGTGAAAAAGAGAGCGGGTGATGCCTGTGTCCTGGCAGTTTTTGGACATACCTCTTTGGAAAAAGAGGTCAGGAGACACACACAGAGTGCCAGGCAGCAAGAGCAGCAGTGAGAGACTGCAGCACAGCAGAGATGGGCAAACAAGCAGAGCCTTTCCATCATCTCTGCAAAAGACTCTTCTAGAAACCAAGGAAACTTCTGAATTTGAAAGCACATTTCCAGAGGAAAACAAACCTAAAGGCTTTTCCCTTCCCTGACACAGTAAAGTGCAAAAAGCAGATTTGTCAAAAAAAAAAAAAAAAAAAAAAAAAGAGCCCCTAAAACACCTCACCACACACCCCACCAATAAAACCAAAATCAAAACCACACACACACAGAAAAACACAAGAGGAATGTTGTTATCTGTTGGTGGTGCTTATAGCAGGACTCCACACGTATGTCATTTACTTTCCCTATGTCAACAGCCTCCGTTGGTGAGGAATAGTTGCCACAAATGAATCAAAAAACCCTGGCTTTTCACAATTATTCGGTCTTTGCAATAATGAATTTTTCTTCTCCCCCGGTAAAGCCAAGCATTACAAAACAAGGTGTTAGCCGCTTTTATGAGAGATGAAGTGACAACGGCAAAAGTTCATGCTAAAAGCTCAGTTCTTCCCTCATTATGGGAAAGTGCACAATGAAAACCATTGGGCGGTGTTGTACAGTGACAGTGATACCAGTAGATAAAAATCCTCTCCTAAATCCTAGTTTTACACCTTACTTTACTCTGCGTTCCTCAACAGAAGAGAATGGTCACATAAGCTGCTTTCCAGAGCAGCTCGTTGACTAACAGCTAGTTGAGGATGAGGTAATCCTGGGCAGCAGCTTTACAACTTCACCTTCCTACTGCTGGTTTCATCTTAGATACAAATCCCTTTCGGAAAGGGAACGAAGGCAGTTTTTACCTCCGCTAGTTCACTTATCTACTGTGCTTTGTATTTTCCATCCTTTCTCTCCAAGAAGGGCAGAAAAAAAGTCACAAAGAGTCAACACATTAAACCATCCAACTACTTTAGAAGCTCAATGCAAACTCACACATCCAAAGTTTTGTTCTAGTTAGGATTTTCAGAGCAACACAGCACTGTATTATGCAGCTCATGGACTGAAACAGTGCTTTTGAAGCTACTCTGGCTTATCAGTTAAATATGCATTGATTTTTTTATTTATTTTTTAAAGAGATGTATTATTAATTAGGCAACAGAACAGAGCAGCTTCCCTGGAATTATTCCAGTCTGTGACTGAAAAACATATGCAGGATGCCATCCAGAATAAAAACCCTTAGTAACTCAGGGGGAGGATTTCACACAGCAAGCTCAATGGCTCACCTTTCAAAAGAAGTACATTAGGACACAATGTCTTCTCTTTCCAGTTTATGCTGGGCACAGCAGAGTAATTCGGGGGATAGATTAGGGAGAGGTGACTGTCTGCTTAGTCCCTAGAAGTTAGGAGTAGCATGACAGCTGCTTGTGGGATTGGCCAAGCAAGTTTTATCCCTATCTCTTGTTATATCCAAAACCATCAATTTCCCTTGACAGACTCACGGACTGCAGTGAAGATGCCAGAAGAACGAGCAAGCGCCACCCAACGCCGCCATGATAGTTCAACAACAGAACAATGATACTGCTTAAAAATACCAAGTCCATGGTCCAATTTGAGATGCTGGACAAAGAACAACTCATATGAATTTAATGACTTCATTATAAAATTGCTCACACTTACCTTGTAGGCCCAGCTCTGATCCCGCTGGCCACGGGCATACATGCGCTGCAGAGCTGGAAATCAGGAGCACGCAGCTCGGTAGAGGCAGGGAGTACTTAAAGATGCTTCCTTACTCATAAAGCCAAAGACAGTCCCCAGTGCAAATTAAAACTACTTGCACGCCGTCCTGGTTGTGCTTGCTGACATCGCAACAGGGACGGATGCAGAGGTAACCCAGTCCAGACCTGAAAATGAACGACAGGGAGGACAATTGGCATAGCAGCCAACAAAGCATCACTTCATCCTTCTCTAGGGCGTTATATTACGTCAGTGTTTACATATAAACACATGCATCAAATTGAGTATTCACTTTTTGCACAAGTATAAATGAGAATGCATCAGCTAATGAAGCATGAGCCACAGCTCGCTTGACAGACCACAAAGCAGAAGCCTGTTAGAAAAACTGCCTCTTGCCCGTTTGCACAAGCCAACTGGCTAAGGAGTCGTGATGGTGCCACCCAAACACGCCCCGACACCCCCACCTCGGGTTTCTCCGCGCGGCCGTTGCTCATGATGCTGTAACGACTAGTTATTAACAACATTCACTTTGAAGGGTGCCCTCTGCGCGCGACCTCACGCCCACACACGAATCGAGTAAGCGCAGCTTAAGCCGTGACTGTGCACCAGCTGCCTACGGGCACGGCCTTAGACCATCGCAAATGCAAGGAAACGCAAGAGCTTCACGGGCAACGAAAGAGCATCAGCATCACCCAGGCACGCTGCCAGAGACCACAAGCCCACTGCAGTTTGAGCATCAGCTATTCCTATTGACAACCTTTTTACTTCCTGCCATTCCCAGAAAAAAGAATCAAAAATGCCCTGAAACTTCTCACATTCTGCAAAGGCCATTGCCAGCTGAACCATCATAGGAGTCATCTGCTTCCATGCAGGGAAAGCCCATCTGTCCATCCGGCCTCCCAGGTACTGGGCAAACAACGGAAAAAGTTTTCAGCCTCAGAAAACCCAGTCCCACATAAGGTGCTGGGGAAACAGCTGCAGGGGACACGGACTTGTTCAGCACCTTCTCGCAGAAAGGCAGTGCAGCAGAACAGCATCTGCCCTCAAACCCATCTGATGTGACCTTGTGCAACTTCCCCTTCATATTAATGCCTTAAAAAAAAAAATCACACTCTTCACATTGGCCTCTTGCATAAAATAGGGCAGATTGGACTTCCATAATTAATCTTGGAATTTGAGCTGAGCTTTCAGAAAGGTATCTGATCTCCATTTGGACATTGTAAGTCACGGAGAATCCACCAAAGCCTGTGATCAGCTGCTCCTTTGCTTCATTCTCTGCAGATTTGTTAGACATTTTTTGACATTCAGCCACTGAGCCTCGTACTACTGAGACCGAAAAGCCTTCTATTACCAAAACTTGATCATTTCTGTGGATCCAGTCTTCTGGACCTCAGGAGTTCTGCCTCATTACACTATCTGTGAAGATTCAGTTTGAGCCCCTCCAGAGACCAAGTGAGTCCACATAAAGCCTCAGGCGTCTCAACTTACGGTGATACCGGTCAAATTATCCCTTTGGCTTCTGTTTATAGAGGTGAGGTCTTAAAACCCACCTATTGGTATTCCACAGAATTAGGGATTTTCACCACCCAGTTTACCCACATCAGATGCCTGTGACGCAGAGCAGGGTGTGCTCCAGATAAATGTTTCCATGTGCAAACCTCAAACTTGTGTTTCCATCTGACTGGCCCACACAGAATCCAGATGCACAGATGTGCTCCAGAAATGCAGTCAGATGTCGTGTCTCTTTTTGACAGATGTTGGAAGTAATTCAGCAAAAGTTGCATTAATGCAACTTTAAAGTAAGAGGACTCCAGGCTAAATAAAAAAAAAAATCCAGAGGGAAGCATATACAAGCTGACACGGCTCTTATGTTGGGCTGGTCATTTCAACTTTCTCATCTTCCTTTCTGCTTTTCCCTTCCAGAGGGACTCTGGCATTAGGCTGAGTGTTGAACCGTGGGTTCAGATTTTCAGTCTTAAGAGATGAATTTCCCTTAGGACTCGAGTCATGCCTGTACTAACCTTCTGCAATTATGTGTGTGTAGTTAATCATACGCAGCTACACTGAACCTGATTGTTAAAAGGCTGAGTAAATATAACTACACCCTCGTTATCTTGTTTAAAGGTAGAAAGATTAATTTGAATTCTAACTGGAAATACTGATTCAATGAATAAGCCTGAAATGTAGCGGTTTTCAATTACACTAAGAAATTGGTCTTTTGAATTTCCATATTATGCAAGGCAAAGCAAGTTCACTTTAATCTATACAAGGGGAGATATTTGCCGTCTTCATACTGCTGCATGTCAGCGGGTAATAGCTGAGAGGCAAGCGAAAAAATTGTAATGTTGGCTGTTGGTGCCCTCCAGGGGCCAGGCCGGGTATAGCTTTCAAGCAAAACGTAATTTTTGAGCATTCAAGCAAATACAATAAATATTGCACATTATTACCCTGCTTTAAAAGAGCGCGAGTGCCATTATTCATGCCACCCTCAGCAGACAGTTTTTCTCTGCAGTCCCACAGACAATGGGATGCTTGATCAAACAGGAGCAAGGCAAGGGAGGTATGTATTTATATTTGACCGCTTTCCCTGCCTGGGTTCCTAATACAAGGTTTATAGTTGATCAGGTTGTGTGTCTCTCCATCCTCTTCCATTACCGTGGAAGCCTTTGCCTGGATTCCAGTAAACCTGAAGGACAAGTGGAGGTGGTGAATATACCACATGCTGACAGCATCCATGAAGGTACACCTTGAGAAATGAAAGCAACTAAACTTGATGCCCCACATGCTGGGAGGCTGAAGCACCAACCTGGTCCTTACACCACTAGAGACTGAACTATAGGGTGCTAATAGTTTTCAGCCCTCTATGCATAAATATTTAAATGAAGAGATTAAATTTTCTTAGAGGTGTAAGTAGGCAGGACTGCACTGGATTCTGTGAATGCCTAGCATGACACCACACACTCAGCTGAGCCGTGTGCTTTATTCTCCAGACAGTCCAGCATCAAGCTCCCAGATGCTACTGACCTAATACTCCAACACAACATTTGGAGATCACGACACTTCAAGAGCTAAAGCTGCTGAAGGATGTTCTATGATGCCAGGTGCACAAGTCAGCTTCTGACTAGAACTGCTGAAGGAGTTGCCATCTCCCTCCTCCTTTCCCTGCACAAAGCTCTCTTGGTCATGTCAAGAAAGGAGACTTTAGAGACGAGGAGAAGCCAAAAAGTCTTTGACATAATTAATATTGGATAATTGTTGTGAGTCTTCTCTCATCTGCCAATTACAAGTGGAAATTGAGTTGGGGGAGCTACTGCAGATCTTCTTTATGCAATTACGATTTATGATGAACTACCCAGCTCCAGCAGTGCTCCCCAAGCTACAGCACAACGATTCTAAATGGAAGACCCGTAGCAGCAATGACATAACGTCAATTCCCTGTATTTAACATGCCCACGAGCTAGAACCTACACTTCTCGTTTGCTGCTGTATTTGACCACATAGCTCATGGATGAAAAACTACTTCAGAAATCAGAATGGCAGGTAATTAGCAACACAGGCTGTCTTCCATTACTTTGGTTTGTTGTTCTTAAATAATTTCCCATCTGTGCTCATTCTCATTGTTTCCAAGGTTTATTCGTAGACAGTTTCAAACTTGAAAAGCAGCTTGGCTTCTGGCTGCACTACTATGCTGTTTTTGCAACCTGACATGTTTGGGGTTCAGGCTGAGCGTAGTCCCAAATAGCTAAAAATTTGACAACGAGCAGTCCAAAACTTGAGTAGCTTCACTGAGCTATGCACCAGTTCACCCTTAGCAGAAGGACAGCTCCAACTCTTTACCTCTCAGACAGACGGTAAGACATCAACCTCTTATTAAGAGAGGAACATCAGTTAACACACAAGCCAATACACCGAAGCATCAGGGTACTGGCCCACGGGGGACCTCAGCCCTAGAGCTGCACATGCTGCTTTCTGTGAAGGCAACAAAAAGGAAAACTACACCGATCCTGCCTCATCTGAGCAGCTCTCACTTAGATTTAGTCAAGACTGATTAACACGGGGACTCTGGAAGAACAAACTCTATTGTATTTCACGCCTTCCACTCGCTGAAGCACGCAGGAAAACTAAGCGTGTTTATTTGGATCACCTGCGGACCAGTGCAAGAGGCAGCTCAGCGGGTTCGCCAGCACTGGACACTGTTGAGAAATGCAGCCCCTCTCCAGCACCTGCAGGTGGCACGGTCTTCTTGCGTATTTCTAATCTATGCTCTATAATCACATTTGGGGGGGGGGCAAAAGAAAAAAAAACCAAACCACTTTCTAGATGAAAAGAGGTATCAAAGATTATGTACTGATTTATGATTTATTTTGTTCAAAACCATCAATTTAAACAATTGCTTTATTTTCCAGAGGCTGTGCTGGATTAGATTTAGAAAACGTTGACAGGAAAAGATTAATGCTGGAGAACACAAAACGAGTTAAAGGAGATTGACAATGAAATACACACCCAGCACCGCGCTCCAAACGGCAGAATATGAAGACTCATGAAAAGCACAACTCATATTGATCACAACTGATAAAAGTAGCAAACATCTTCAAATAAAGAAGCAGTGCTCATCTTTGGAATTAAAGTTCAGCTCATATTTTAGCTAGATAGCATTTCACTGCAAAGGTGTTGCCGAGTGACTAATGGCAACAAGGTATTTTACCTCCACTGCCAGATGGCCAAGCAGTGCAGGCATAGAGTCACTCCTGTGCCAGCCCTCCAGGTGAAGAAACTGAAAATTAGTATTTCAGGTGGCTTAAATTCTGTGTGTTTAGCTTGAAACATCTTTTTAAGTGATGTATCCACCTTCAAGAAATCAGAACTTGTATCACGTCGCCGATGACTTCAGTAAATCCAGTCCAACGTGCAGTGAGGTCTCCAAACCAGCGTGCTGACAGTATTACAGACTTCTTCACACTAAGCCATTCGACTTGCCCTTAACTTTAAACACTTTCACAGGACATTTAGCAGACCCCCATTTTGTGTCTTTAGGCTGACTGTGTTGTACGTGCATAATACAGAACAAAACGGAAAAGAGAACTTTTCTCAGTAACAATCTTGACAAGCTACAGCTCAACCATGAAGGACTTCCACTGGCTATTAAGCTCACCAGCAGCTTTTTCAAGGCATGGTACAATCACAGAATATCCACATCCAGTGACATAATTTTGTGGCACAGCGCACAGATTTGCTCAAGGAATTTTCAGAGAACGTACCCCGGTGGACTTCTCTCTGAGACAGAAGCTGCTCCCTAGGTTCCTCCACAAACACACTATACAGCTTCTGGGGAGATTTCTGTCACGTGAATTCCTACAGGCTCATGACAGACAGGATCTCCAAAGTGATCCAACCAGGAAAAAAGAAAAAGAAAATGCTTTTTTCAGGTCAAGTCTTCAGACTGTACAGCTGCAGGGACACATCAGCCAGCACAGCTACCAGGGATGGACAGTGGGACGGTGTGGAGGCTGGACCACAGACCCCAGTCCCAGCACCCACATAATGATGTGCCTTGGACTCCTCAGTGCTCACAGCATCTCCTGTCCCAGCCCTATAGCCACTATCAGATAAAAGATCTCATGGTCTTTCCATTGAAGCTACCAGGACATTGATTCCAGTAGGAAAATATGCATTGATATATTTACACTTGGTTCAGCTGCCAAACTGCCTCAGAATTGGAAAGAAATTCTGAGGCCTAACCACTAAAATTAATGGCTTTGTAGCAAGCCTGCGATACCTTGGCAACAGAACCAAGTGATTCATGACATGTGACAACGTTTCAGTAATCATAACTGCTTTTGAAAATAAAACTACAGCTAATCAGGGTGGTCTTGTTTCCCTTAAATACATTAAAAAGTCATTACCTCAAGGACTCATTACATCAACACAGCAGTTCTTAAAGGGACAGCACAAGGCAATGCTGAAGGGCTTTCGAGATGCTGGTACTCTGTTCTTCCATCACTTCCATAATGGCCCAATTCTTTCATTCAACAGGTAGAAACATTAAGCCTCTAGCTGCTCTGTTCAAAGCTTCTCACTGCCCTTCACTGGCACAGAGTCTTGCTGAGCTTGGGAAGGAAATCAGACTACTCATATGTATCAGCACATTTTCTCCCCTGGGCCTAAATCTAAAGCAGACAACATGTTTCAGAAATATTAACTTACATAAGAGACTGAAGTGCAGCATAGGATTTCCCAGAGTTTTCCTTCTCATGCTTCTAGCATCATTAATCAACCCTGCCCTGCCAAAATATATTAAAGGAAGATGCTTGTAGCCACTGTGGTCTAAGGCATAATCATACCTCAGACATAAGTATTTACAAGCCAATGTCTCCTCTTTAACAGGGACACAAGAAACCAAACTGCCTGGCAGTTGCAACACGCTGCAATTAACTCCTCCCACACCAGGAGGATTCTTGCACTAAAAAGGAAGCAAGGCAAGAGAAAAGTAGCACACAAACTGGGAAGAGTCAGCACCTTGAAGTGTAAGGAAAACAGCAGACCTAGAAAAGAGCACATTTCAGGTAGGAGAAGTCCGGAGGAAAAGCCATGGCTTGCACAGGAGCTACCAGGAAGCCAGTCTAGCTCAAGTGCTCGTGAGTTACCTGATAACACATCAGCAACAAAGGAAGGGGAAAAGCTCCTCTCCACCCTTACCAAGCTTTCTATAACTTCTTACTATATTACATATCATGCTTTTGAAAGACTGCAACCAAATGGCAGAACCCCGCTGGGGCAGCACTGTGCACATCCCTCCCTACTGCTCTAGACAAGATGATGGTTCCCACACTGAAGAGCTGCATGGCAAAAGTTTGCTGTCACAGAGCCGTAGGGAGGAAACAACAGAATAACAGCAGTAACAGCAACAATGCTGAGAAGCTCTTAAAATCAACAATATTTGAGCCAGAATAACACAGTTGTCACCGCTCTGTTCTCACAGAGCTGAGCACCCGGAACAGCATGTCACGGCAACGTGTAAACACAAGCCAGAAATCCTCTCCCAAACTTCACGCTCCTCCAGAGCCTTGACACCCACAAAGTGTCCCCCAGGCCCAGCTGCTCTCAGCTGGGATGCCATCAACACTGGGCACTGCCTTCTGCAAGCCTCCCTCCAGCCGCCCTCCTCTGCTGGCTTCTGCCTGTGGCCCACCTGAGCTCTAATCACCTCGACAATCCTAGTTTCACTGATTAGGCTGGAAATAGGCATGGCTGTCTTCTCATTAGCTGTACACAGAGCATAGCTAACAGGCAAAAGTCTTGTGGCATTTCCATTTGAAAAGGTTTCATGGCACCTTATTTCCTTCTTGTTTACACCACCCCTGTTTACCTCAATGTTGGCCACCAGAAATTGCAGCAGACTTTTTCTGTGTATAACACCCTTTGTTTCTGCTACAGCAGCAGCTCCACACTTGATCTTTAAGTGACAGAATAGCTTGTGTGGTCATGCTAAGGCATGTAAAAATTGCTAAATGCAGCCAAACACTTCTTCAGATCTGAAGCATCCTTCCAATTTCAGTACACTTGCATGCTCTAGTCTTTGCATGCCACAGCTCTTGCTTCTCTGCCGACAGTAGAGACAACGAAGCAGTTTTTGCACCGCTTGTTCTCTGCAACTGAAACCCGAGAAATACCAGCAAACCAAAGAACAAGCTTTCCTCCACTGATGGATACACCCTCTCTAGATTTTCAGATACAGTTCTTCAGATTTCTCCCAAAACACACGTACACAGTGTGATCAAGAGCTCAGCATGTCATTTCAAGAAAGCCATTTGAGTCTGTTGGATAGAGAGCTTGCATCAGCCTAGCAATATTTTCTCCAAGCTTAATCAGCTCAGGATTGACAAGTGATAATAATAACCTATATCCTCTTAAGCTTTAGAAAAAAAAAACTAAGGCTGTGGTCCACACCTCTGTCATTCTCCCACACTCTTCTACAGAAGACACTCCAGCTAAACACTTGCGCTTCCATAACCCCTTTGGTCCTAAACCCAGACACTGCCTCCGAGAGGTGCACCATTTCTTGCTGAATTCTGCTCCCTCCAAACTTCAAGCTCACACTAAGTTCACCTTACCAAGCGACACCAGTTACTGTAACAGACAATATACTCAAATATTGCTCCTTGCAAAGACCACTCCAGACCCGTGAATCGAGACCTGACCCATTTCCTTAATCAATTCCAGTATCTCTCCTCGAGGAGCGAGAGCCCCTGGGGCCCTTCGTCTCCAGACCCACCACCCTGGTGGGTTACTGCTCCCCCCCTTGGCAGGGTCTTCCACAGCCGCGCGGAAAACACATGGCAGAGGGAGGCAGGGAGAGAAGGGGACACAGCAAGAGAAAAGAGAACCCTGCAGATTTGATGACAAGCATTTGTGTTGCACGGAGTCAGTGGTGGCTGGGGGGGCAGAAGGGCTGTTTGGGGGATTGCACACCCCAGCACGCCTCATGGGGGGATGAGAGGGTTCAGGGAACTAAAACAGGCTGGGACAGGGTGAGAAAGGCCTCCGGTCCAAAGCAAACTATTCAGTACTTCCCTGTTGCATGATCTATAGCCATACAGTTTGGTTTTCCAGAAAAGTCACAGCAAGTTACAGCTCCTCTCTTTGCTCTCCAGTTATCTGGGGTCCACATCTGTGGCAGGAGATCTTTCAAGAGGAAACACAAGACCTTCCTGGCTATACCGCTCGTGGTCTCCAAGCGAGCCAGCTGTGAGCACCCCCGAGCACTGCAGTGGAACAAAGGAGCCACATTTAACAGTGATAAGTCTAAAACTTATCTTAAATCCTCCCTTCTTCCGGATCAGTCCTTTCCATTTACATCACCATCCACCTGGGTAGCATGAAGTACTACTGTAAAGCTGATAATTATGTTTTCACAGAGATTAGATGTTCAATGTTTTCTGATTGTATTTAGGGCTCAAACACTCCAGTTCAGCTCAGCACAGAAAGAAAATTACTCCTGTTTTCCCCAGAGAAAAACAGTAGTTTCCAATGAATAGAACAGGTATTCACCCCTGCAAATTTGCAATGGCTTAAGACCAAGAACAGCCAGATTTCAGGCCTGGACCAGTAAGAGATTCTCAACTCTACACTCAGAAATTTCCCCTTTAAGTACCTCTGAAAGAAAGGAAAGAGCTCCTATTAGTATTACTCCTAGAGCTGAAAGACCTTCAGATATCAAATCCTGGAATTATTCAGTTACTCTGTGCTGAAAGAGCAATTTCAGAGTACTTGTGGAGGTGGGTATTTAAATATTAATTCTTAAGCTTCGCTCTCGCTCCCAGATCTCCGAGAATATATTCTGCACAAGTAGAATCAAAGCTAGGCTTACAGAAGAATTAATACTTGAAGCCCTTTGAGGACTTTTTCCTCTTAAAACAAAGACACTGCTGCTCACACTAGCATCTACATACCATCCCCAGGCAGCCTGCTCACACGCTACTCAGAGCACACAAAAAGCCTTGTACTTACCCAGCCATGAGGACAAGAATGAGAGCAGCATCCAGGAAAAAAAAAAATAATAATAATCCTGCCATATTGGGGACAGAAATAAGATTCAAACTTCACTCTTCACCAGGACACAGAGACCTCGGAGCAGCTCAGCCCCAAGAGGCCCTGGGTGGGGGCCAGGCCAGCTCCTCATCATCCCCTGCAGCTGTGGGACACCAGTTCATCTGGGCCACCTGGGCGGCTGAGCTGCATTGCAGCCTGCACGCTCCCAGGGCACGTCCCCCACCCCGGACAGACCTGATGGTGCATCAACCCATCGCGTCTCCCTTCGGGGAGTACCTCATAGAAACCCCAGTGCACCCGAGGAGCTTGGCACGCAGGTCTGGTGGTCGCGCAACGCCGGGGTTTCAGCTCTTCCAAGGCATCCTGACAGCTCAGAACTTTCTATTCTGTGACAAGTGCTGACATTTCAAGTTTTTTCCTGACTCAGAATCAATTGCTGACAAAATGTACTCTTAACACGTTAAAGTGTTTAGGATTTGAAGCACTCTTTTTTTTCTTTGCACCAGGAAGAATATGTAGTTCTTGAACATACACAACAACAAAAAGAAGTCTATTGCTCGCACAGATTTGCAAAGTACAAATGTTCGCTTCGATTGGTAAACACACTAAAACTTGGGAAGTGCCGCTGATGTAATTTAAACAGCTCAGCAAAACGCTCAGTTGTAACTCAAATTCGGCCGCACAGCTCAATGCACGCCACTACTTCTGAGGCAAAGAAACCCCAAATACCTGTTCTGTCTCGTGCTGTAGCAGTTTCCCATTCTTGTTGCTCCCACCCAGTATTGCCATTTTCAATTGCTGCAGGAGAAAGCATTTGCAAGGCAGGCTGTGATGCTGATCAGTTGTTGCTAAGAATTAGTGTAGAATTGTGGTATTCTCTGTCTCCTCTACAGGACAGAAGGCATCTCATGAATATTATTTATTCCCTCTTAAACAATTTTCTTTAAATACTTCCAAGTTTCCATCAGTAAATGGGAGACTATAATGCATGTGGAAAAATCAAGATAAGAATCTGCTAGAATCAAAATTTCTAGTGCTGCTAGTTTAGAACAAAAACGTATAAAGAGTACAAAGTAACTCACATCGGATGGAAATTGTGCCTAAAGTGGCACAGAGTCCTTCCCTGACATTTCCTGATCCGTTTTTCCATCACCTATAGACAATAACTCATTTGTGAGAAACACAAGTACTGTATACAGTATTATTAAAATCACATAATTTGCAGACAATATCAGCATGAGTGGGGTCAGTTCTTATCTGAAAAGTAGTACTGAATGAAGTCTTTAAGAAGACATGCTTTTTCTGAGGACAAAACAATTAAGCAGCAGGAACTGTTTCTGTTTGTCTGGGAATCTCCTCCTTTGGAAATACTGTGACCAGTGCAAACTGGGTTTACACTGGTGCTCACTTCCTGACCTAAATCCAAGTGATGGTCCCGGGTGGTACCTGAAATGCTCCTCCCTTCCTCGAGTTCTACAAAAGGAATGGAGCTGTTGAAAGCACCCACTGAAACCACCCAACCACGTTTGCTAATGGGCCACCTTCCAGCTTTCAGCAAGGGAATGCTACTACCTTCCCTAATCCACCTGCGAATCGATGACAGTTTTAACTTGCTTTCAGCAACAAGGTAGGTGTGCGTGGACCGTGCCACCTGACGAGCCAGCCACCCGTACATGATTGAGCAGCGTCCTGCCTCGGCGGTGTCAGAACCACAACAACATGACAAATTCTCTTTGTCACGCTTCAGCTTTGCTGGTTGTTAACGCAAAACAGGTGGAAAGCAAAGGAATAAAAAATACCAGCCGTCATGGCAGATACTGGAGGAGAGGGCTGTGAACAAAGGGCTAGCAGAAAGGATCCCTGGAGACCTGCCTTCAGCAGAAAAGACTGTCTGAAATGCCCTTCCCTGTCCCCAGCAGACAGTCAATCTCAGGGTAATTCCCTCCAATTGTGTCACATTAAACTGTTAGCTACACTCAGAGCTGTATTTCATTAGTCTTTAATGAGTTACAAGAAAACTGTCCAGGATAAACTTTGGTACCCACCAGGTACCGAAGTAGGACAAAGACTTTAGAAAATGCTAGGTTTCTACCTTCGTTTTTAGGCTCCTGATTAGCTTTTGGAAGCTTGATCTGCAGAGAGACCAACCAAAATCAGAGCTTTGTTTCAGGGTATGTACCACTGATCCAGGTTATACCATCTGTTCAGACCAGTAACACAGAGAAAGTATTGTGTCTCCAGTCGAGCTGACAATCAAAACTCGAGAGTTCTATCCGACTGCCTCTCTACTGCAACCACAAAAAGTTGCTGAGGTACCTTTTGCTGACAGTCAGCTCTGGAATTTCCGATGCCCTCTGAATTAGCAGAATCTGAGAACGATAACCGTTTCTCCCATAAATTGTGTTCAGTGTAGTCCTGAATTAAAGTCCACTGAGGCTGACAGGAGCCCCTCCTTCACCGAGTTCAGGAACAAATACCCTATGAGCTCTCTGAAACCTACTGAAGTCTATCATACACTTGATCCTCCCTTTAGTTTTCCTTTTTCATGCCTGAACCATGACCTATGCTCTGTTCTGAACATGACAGCTTATCTGCAGCCACATCTTTCCCATTTTGGCTCTCAGGCTTTTGTATAAAATGTTTTCAAATACAGTCCACATGTTTTTTAATATACTGAACTTCAATTTCATTTTATGGAACCCAAGCAACTGTGTTTGGTAATTTATTTTCCCTCAGATCTATCCATCTGATACTTTTTTTCTAAATACCAGCCATGTAGTTACTGTACTTTAATTTTCTGATGTGGCCTGGCTTCAAGTTTTGACATTTTGCTGAAAAGTTTCAACAGCAATTAGCCAAAACATGATGACGTTTTGGTTTTCGGTTTAATCCGTACCAGAGT
Organism: Leptosomus discolor; assembly: GCF_034619465.1. Lineage (NCBI taxonomy): Eukaryota > Metazoa > Chordata > Aves > Leptosomiformes > Leptosomidae > Leptosomus > Leptosomus discolor. The sequence continues at coordinate 4,397,220 of NC_141399.1, forward strand.
GTAGACCAAAGCAGTTTCCTTCCAGTGAACACAGACTTTCTAATTACGCTCACTAATCACAGGAGTAGTCAGAGCTTTTTTGGAGGAGTGCCTCTTTGAGTTCATGCTCCAGCCTAGTGAACATGATTTGATGCTCCTTCAGGCTCAGTGACAGTTTCCACATCAGCAGCTGGGCACGAGGCAGGGCTCCTGCGAGAAGCCTTGGTTCCAGTTTACAGTCCTCACCCGCTGCTTTTAGACTCCTCTGTTTCCCCTAGAATCAGCTTTGATGATCTCCCAGCACTTTCTGATTCAACCTTTTGCTACTTTTAAAAAATACGCTGACTGTAACCAATTGAATTAACTTACCCAGAGTTAGGCAGCCTGCTTCCAGTGGTTATGGCACAAGACTGGGAGACCAGAAACTGAGACCAGTGCTGTAGGGCTGCATCTCAAATCTCATAGCTGAAGAAAAAGCAGGATATTTAACCCTACCCTTAACTGGTTTTGTGCTAACTCTGGATCCTGAGCTGTTCCAGCCCTCCCAGCGCAGAGAGAGACTGCATCGCTTCATTTGCTCCTTGTGCCCCTGCAAACTGGAACGTTAATATTGTCCCTAGGAGACAATTGCTCTTAGTGGACTAAGGGAATCCAGATCTTTGTCACTAGGCACTTTGACATCCAAAGTATGTCATACTTTGTCCAAGTGTCCAACAGCAAAATTGATCCGTGTTGTTGCTCCAGAAACAACTGCACCAACGCACAGGTGGTAAGCGGGTTTGTACCTGAATCTCTAGAGGTGACACCACAGTGTCTCCTAGGCCACTTAGGAGCTTATTAAAATTTTACCCCAGTTCCACACTTGTCTAATCATAAAAAAGTTCCGAGCTAAAACCAAACTGTACGTCCCAAACCGCTTTCACAAATTCCTGTCAAAAACTGTCTTTCCCCAACAAGTAAGAAATGAAGGAGAGAGAAACGACATTTAAAATAGCATAAATTTGTGCTATTTTAGCACACAAAAAGCATCACCATTACCAAGCAGGTATCTCAGACTTGGTCCCTAATACAACACCAGTATCATAAAAGGCCTCTTAAGTTTAAAAAGCCCTGCCATCTGACTCCTGAACGCAGGACATACTGTTTCTGTAACGCTGTTCATAGTCTCCCGTTTCGCGAACACTGCGTCTGTACCGGCCGTACACAAACACTCCAGACACCACTGCAGCGATCCATGCAAATCCTGGAGCAGGCCAGATTTCCAGGAACGGGGACGCCAGCCCAGCCGAGCCCCTGCAGGGTCCGTTCATTGTGTTCCTCACGTTGGGGGAAGGCCAGCAGGAGAGCGCAGCCGGCAGTGCCAGCATTGTGTCACCCAGGGATGGCGGAGCTTGCAAACACCCCGACGAGGCAGTTCTCCAGCTGCTCTGTGCTATCAGCCAGCAGCAGGAACGATGCCCGGGCCAAATACGTAATCCAAGGCAACGTGAACCATGACAACAGCAAGACAAGGCCGTGTGAGAGAGCGAGCAATGTATCACCATGCTAGAAATCAAGAGCAATTCCACAACATGACAGAACTTCTTTCCCCTCAACATCCACACACAAAGGGTAACTAACTACATTTAAGAATAAGCAGGCTTGATAAGGCTTGCACCGCTGCGGCTGCAGCAAGTTTACCCATGCCAACGCTGTCCAGAAAGCATCCCTAAGAGAAAGAAGTCTGTAAATGACGGATAATGAGATGAGCTAGAGTTCCTGTCTTTCAAAAAGCCTGAAAGTAGGAAAAGGATGAATCTGGAATTCTGGCTCTGTAACGCAATCACGCGAGAGCGAGGATGCAGAGAGATATACTTTAAAAGCACTTATAAAGCATAAAAGCTGCTCAGCTATCACTGAAGCCAAAAGTTATCCTAAGGTGACCACAACAGGGTGTATGGACCACATGTTGCAGCAGTAAAGCTCCTTGAGGGCATGGCAGGGACTGGAAGTTCTGCTAGAGAAACTTCCACCCGTGAAATGCAATTCCTGATGCCCTTTATATCAGAGAGAGCGTGTTCTGCTGGCTCTGATTAGCTGGCAGGGAAGAGCTGAATTAACAGCAAAGAACGCAGGATAAACACTTGTTATCAGAAAAGCACTAGGTGATTGCATCCCAGTCCCAGCATTTTATTCACCGACCTCACCATTTGGCTGCTGAAACTATTCCAGCATGTCTGGATATCATTGTCATAACACTGTGTCACCATTACAAAACTTAAGAACACAAGGCACAAGGTAAGAGCTGCCTGGGTATGAGGAGACGAGCTCTAAAGCATCCATTTTAGGTGTATGTGATACATGAATCACAAGTCGTAAGCATGTCTTTTAACCATAACACTGACCGAGTGGCTCCCTTCATGTACTTAATGTTGCTATATAGAGTCAGCGGCTGCTTAACAGTTAAATGCTTCAGATTATTTCACAAATATCAATTTTTATGCTTTTATAGTATGCCTCACAAAACTGAACTACCCAAAAACCAGCAGAATAAGTGAAATGACCCTGAAAATTATAACAAAACCAAAAAAAAGAAGAAAATACATAACTTGAAATACCGTTCCTTACTCACGGAAAATATTTTTAACAACTTCTCATACTTGCCATAAAATTAAATTTCCCGCAATTTCACCGCTTTTCATTTAAAAAAAAAAAAAAAAAGCGTAGGTTGTATGTGTGCTACTAGACAACATTCGTTGCAGATCATTCAGAGCTTGGCCACCTCTAAGAAAATGAAAAGTCTAGCCATAGTCTTGCTGATGTCCACACAAGATTTATTCCTTTAAGATGAGCATATGGCAGGATGCTTCACAGATGCAACTACGGAGTGCGGTGGCACTTTACCATGAAACACGTGACAGCAAATTTAAAGAGCTCATTCAGAAAATCCCAGGGGGTTTATCAAAATTCAAATACTTTTTTTTTTTTTGCCTTCTGGGGGAGTAGAGATGCGGGAGGAAGTCTGAAGGTTTGTGGCTTCTTTTCCTTCCTCTGAAAAGCAAGAACTTTTTGTAAAGGATAAATAATTGGTAAAAACTTTCTTTAATGGAAAAAAAATCTTTTTCTTCAAAAGGCATGCCAATAGAGAAGTTTTGTTCAAGCTGAATAGGCACATTTAGATTCCACTGCAACGGTTTTAGATTTTGATGCATCCTGACTCCCTCAGTTATTTGCTAATGTAAGCATAGCAAATTATCTGCTATCATCTAGCTGAAGCTGTTAGACTGCAGTTAATAATTTACTGCTCAACTCATCTTTATTCTGAACATGCAAATTATTAATTGATTACAGGTTTTCTGTAGTCATCTGTGCAAATAACTGCTCTTGCCATTCATTACTGCCTCCTTTTCCACCTGCCTGTCAATCAGCTCTTCTTGGCGATGCCAAAATAACATTTCAGTCCTGTGCTGTTCGTGGAGCGATGGAGCTCAAATGAAAGCACAAGCGGAGGAGCCCACACAACAGCTATCAGGGAGCCGCTCAGGTGTGTGGCGCTGACATTTGGGATGCGTGATGTTCCCTGGGGGTTTGGCACTTTTGGAAGACACTATGAAAAGTGCATTGCACAAAGACGCTGCTCCTGTGCAGGACAGAGACTGTAGCCAAGAAACTAGAACAAATCTCAAGCACTTTGCGCATCTGCTCTCACAGTTGCAGGTACATAAGGTAAAAAGGATAGTTGGATCTACGGAGATACGGGATTACTAAACACGATGCTTTTCACGTACACTAGGCAGAGAGCCGCAGCCTTCTTTTTGTGACCTGACTCTCGCTGACTCGAGGGTATTTTGGCAGCCTCACACATTCGACGCAGGGCCATGCTTTATGAAGTACAGCTGTAATATCAGCTTGTTATGTGAATCTGGAGTGCTTTATTCACAAGATCCCACACAACAAGTACTTCCACGTCTGTGACAGAAGGCAATGTGAGCCATTTGGCTGCTCTACGGTGACTATTTTCTGTTATAAACCCCTACCATGTGTAGCAAATAAGGCAAAGATTTTTATAGAAAAGGACCAGTGAAATGTCTCAATAGATTCATTTTAAAAGGTCACGTAAAATAAATCTGTTTTTATACCAAACACTTTTATTGCTGATAGAGAAAAAAAAAAAAAGAAGAAGAAAATGTTGATAAAATACAGTGCCACCCTGAAGATTTGGAAAGAAATGAAGCAGTAGCAGGTGCCTCCCTGGCCAAGTAGATAGTAACAGATGAGTCCAGATGAGCTTCAAGAGTTAGATCTAGAGCGGCTTTACCCATGTTTCCAGCAGGCACCGAGAACAGGTTACTAATAGTTTCCTGCTATCTGCTAAAACAACAACTGCTTAGGTCATGGTAGAAAGCCAGGATATCTGGCTATATTTATTCTATTCCAAGCTATGTTTTTAATCTTGTAAGAAATCATGTGATGGCTTTATCTCTAGCTTTAAAAAGACCTACCTCCAGGTCCCTGTGCTTGGAGTGACCATTAGAGGAGGTGAAGCAGGAAAAGCCTGGCTAATTTCAGAGCTCTGCTGACAAGATAGCACCGACCCATCACACCACAGGGTGAGCCTAGAGCTCTCCCGGGCTTAGCAGGAAAGATCATTTATACAAGTGCTTACTGCAACATGATGAAGACATGGGAAACGCACAGCATTTCCATTCTGTTCTAAAAATCACAAATCAACCTTCCCAAAAGAATGACCAGAAATCTGAAAATTTGTTTAAGATAAAGAATTTGGGTTGGGTTGGGGTTTGGTGTTTTTTTTTTTTTTTTTCATTACACATTTGCATTATACCTTCAATATTTTTCCTTCAACCCTGAAGATCAGAAAAACAGATTTTTCCCTTGCTGGTTCTCATATAGTATCTTCATCCCAGAAACTTTAGGAAAACACAGCAAGGCTCAGATACTGAAAAGGTATTTGAATGACTAATTCCCCTTGGTTTCAATGTGTGTGAAAGGCTTAAATATTTTGAGAGACCTGGGGGCCAAATATGAGACTCACTAAAAATATGTACCCCTTTGCAAAAACGTCTGTAAATTACTTTCCTTCCCAGCTACCAATGGTACTTGCTTCAGCTCTCAAACCCCAGTTTAAGGGAGCAATGTATCATAATTTTTTTTCTGACTGCTCTTCCGCCAACCAGAAAAGATGTTGTTCTTCATGCTGGCTGCCTCCTGGTCTTCTCCTCCTGCAGCTCTGAATCTTTTCCATCGCACCTCCCCGACTTTAGTAAGGAAAGGAGACAGGGAGAGAGATGCTCATGTCTGCGTAGAGTCACATCTGTAGCCAGCCCTCCTGTATTCAATCCTCCGATTTGGCTGTAGGGAAGAAGCGGGTCTTGATTGCACAGAGCTTTGAAGTTTAATGGTGATTGGAACATGTGCTGAAAGACAGTGTCACTACCACAGTTGTATCAAAAGTTGATTATCTCTTGAAAGGAAGTCCGTTTATATGTTTATTTCCATTTCTGTTAATATACGAGGAAAGGAGAGGGAAATTAGCATATGAAAATGCCAGATGTGCCTAATAGCTATCAAAGTAAGATAGGGCTGGGCTCAGATCAAAGGGGTCTGCTAATTTGGAATAAGTCTGATATTGTCTTTTCTGTCTTAGAGTTACTTTAAGCTCTCACTGTAAAAAGATTTATTGGGAACCAGAAAAACACATCTGAGTTTCTCATTTTACAGACTTCACATTCATATGATGATATTGTTTCTTTCACACAGTTGCAGCATAGCACCAAAAGAACAATGTAAATTCTCTCTGGTACCTTTCAGTCCATGTTCAAAGACGTGAAGTATTTGGCATAGAAGATTTATGCACCAAGGTGATACTCCTAACAAATTATGTCAAGACATCTGAAAGTCATCATTTCTCTGCACATGCATGCATTTTAAAGGAAAATCTACAAGAGGATCAAAAACAAGATTAAACCACATCTGTTTGGGTTTAAACTACATTGTCTGCAGAGTTCAAAGTTGTTTCCTTTTGTCTAAAAAAACTTAGCCAGCTGGTTTTTATCTTAAATTCCTACCACTATCAAAGGAGTGTTTTCATTGGCCAACCAATGTTATTTCTAGAAGTTGAGCTAGTTAGGAATGGAGCTAAGTAAGAAAATATGCTTTATTCACTAAAGGTGACTTGACTTGGCACACCGAGAAAATTAATAGAGAGGTTTCATCAGGTTCTAATGGGAGCAGTGTATCTACTGTATGTCATCGTGCCATAAATTAGGTCCTCAATCTTTTTACGCAAGTAATTGACTACAACTGACACCGATAAGGAAAACGTGAGACAGAACGAATTGGAAGAGGCACAAATTATATAATAAATAAATAAATACAGCACAAATTCAATATGTGGGAAAGAGAAATGTTTTGAAAACTGTCATCAATCAGTAAACATTCTGCATAAATGCAGGTGTTGTGCAGTACTGTTGTAATAGCAGGCCTTGTTCAGCTACCACTGACAAATGTACACACACACCTACACGTGTATGTGTATGTATACATGCACACACATACACAATAACACTCACCATGAACTCCTGATGTTCAATGTTAAACAAAAAGAATAATAGGTGATACAATAAGGCTGCCTCCATCATAATGATGGTGTTTTGTGTTAGAATACAAAAGAAATATGAAGTTAAACTAAAAGCATATGGTGTGACAGCTGCATGCCGAGCAATGAATTTCACTTTCCTATACGCCCGCTGCCTTTCTGAAGGGCTGCAAATCGCACATGAAGGTCTGTTTCACACACCAGAGCCCCAGTTTCACTCCAGTGGGAACTGGCTGAAGCCTCTCGTGAACCAGGCTACATCCTAACCCCTAGAGGCAAAGTTCCCTACAGTCTGGATTCACAAACCAAGCAGCAGAACGCTTACCTTGGCCAAGCTGTTCTCAGAGCTGCCCGCTCTCCCCCTCCCAACACAGCATGGGAAGGGAACTGGCATCGATTGCCCTTTCGACCAGGAACCCAGGGGAGGAGAACCTGCAAAAGCTTGGGTCGTTCAAACAGACAGAAAGGTATGCGGGTGGAGACTTGAGAGTCCCACTCTGGATTTTGGTACCTAACCCCCTCCCTGAAGTTTTCTCTACTTTGAAGATCTGGCCCTATTCTTTCTGAAGTCTGGAATATAACTTGGTTTTATTATGCAGCAAGCAGGAAAACTGAGCAGTTGTGCACTCTACAGCTGGCCTACTAATGTCCCAATCCTTTCAATATGTTCATTATTCAGTTGTCACAGATTCATACATTCGATAGCTCTCAATCTGCAGATCATTCATATCATGGCCTAACAGCTGGCATTTCATGCCATAACACTGTAACTATGTACCCGTAATGTATAGAACATATGGGGCTAACTTTGCTTACCAACTGAGCGCACATTGTGTGCTCCGCAGTCAAATGTAATTTTACACATTTCCAATTTACATTTAACATTGTGTGGGGCAAACCAATAAATCATTTGGCCTGGAAAAAGGAACAATACTGGCTAATTTATTTAACTAATCAGAAGCACATAATTCTTGTTGTGTTTGTTTTCACTGGAATCTTGGACTTGAAAATATTTTGGGTGGTCTTTGTTCTAAATTTGTTCCCCTCCTCTTTCCAAAATCTAGTGTTTCACAGTAACCTCTATTTGTCTTATCAGTTCCATACAAACAGAAAAAAATAGTGATTCAATCTGTTGACGTATGTTTAGAGACCACTCATAGAAGGCTGGTTCTCTGCATACAGCTCAGGAGGAAAAACTATAACTGGATTCTCCAAAGGGGGAAAGTTCAAGAATGGAAATAAATCAAGATGAAGAACAATGAGAAAATATGCTGTCAATTTATTCAAACACATTCTGGCATGCAGCAAGAAAAATAGCCCCAGTGCCCCCATCATTACTTAATGCAATTCTCTTTTTGCAGGTCACAGTAGCACATGTTCCAACCACCATCTGAAAATTGAATACAAAGCTGGCCAGAGACAGAATTCATACAGCTCCAAGGGGAGGTGTTCAACAATGCCCAAGTGGCTTAGAAATTTAAGTCAAATTTTCCAAGTCCCAAAGCAACATTTAGGCCCAGTTTCAGTGATGAAATCTCATGCCTTCAAATATCCTTTTGCATCTGGCCTAGGCCCGCAAGTGCATTCAGCTGTAATTACACAAACTTCTTAATTTTCTGTAGGAGAACCATGCCTCACCCTAGCAGATCATCTGATGAGCAGCAGTAACTTGGCCTAGGAACGGCAACGCAGTAAAAGCCAATTATTTAAAAAAATATGCTGCCATGGCCTGTCACTGATGCTCCAGAGCCCTCCACAGGAGGTGAGCTGAGGACAGAGAGCGAGCAGCAAATATCCTGGTTCTACCCGCTGCACGTAACAACTCCCTTCAGTGCTATTTCAGGGTATTTCTTTCCCTTTCCCAGACCAATACACCCTTCGTAATTTCAAAGATGGATACGTGAGGACTGGGGGTTTTGAGGTTTTTGGATGAATAACAGCAATAAGGGCCATCCAAGTGATTTGAATTTCAAACCCGTGGAGGAGCTGGAGGGCAGCCCTTGGCGGATGGTTGGTCATAACTGCCTGTGCAGCAAATATTGTGGTGTTTTCACTTTCTAGCTGCATCTTACTCAGTGGCAGACCAACAAGATTTATGTATATTTTGCAAAACAGATTACAACAAACTGCACCTTCAGTGCAGTCCTTGAAAATTTCTGTGTGAAAAGAACAAATGTTTTGCCTCAAAAAAAACCTGTGTGTAAATATTGTGTAAATATGTCATAAGTGTTTATAAGGATTGTGTGTAGCTGAGTCACGTAAACACGCTCAGAAACGTACAACTTCCTAGGAGCTTTTCACAGCACTGATGCCACGAGAAAGAGACACACACTACACCAGCGATGCCCTCGCTAACCAGTTCCCTGGTTAGTGACTGAATCTCAATAGACCTCTCCAGTTGCGAACAGACGATCTTTCTGAGATCACTGCCTAGTGGGTAGAGATCAGAGCACTCCCTTGTGCTTGGGCAATTCATGTCAGAGATACCATCAACCAGTCAGCTTAGGATAAACATTTAGTCCTCTCAGTCCCACAGTGGTCCTAACACTCCCACAAAGTCATTAAGTGCCTATTTTCAAGCATCAGAATACCAGAAAATACGAAAATTTAAACCCCAACAAGATTATAGTGTTGACATCACATTGGCTTTGCTAATATTGCTTCATGTTATGTAAACTGTGAAGGCTACAGTTATGGGAAGGCATTGCAGCCTTCCCTTCCAGAGGGGTGAAAAATGTAGCTGAGCCCTTTTTAAACTGTAAGGATAAACCATCTGTTGTCTCTTAAAACATATGCCCCGGAGCCAGCTATTCAGCTTCATGCTCACCTATAGAGCACTTCAGGGAGGAGGTGCAATATGTAATGGCTCCGCTTTGCTAATTGAGCTCTGCACTGCCTTCTGCAAAGGCAACGTCTTGCCTTCCACAAGCAGCTTTAATAACAGAAAGCTCTGGAGGGAAAAACAGACTCAACACAATCCTCTCATTTAATCACTCCAAAACACGGTAAATATTTCAGAAAAAAAACTAATTATATAAAAGCAAACACGACAGGCAAAATCCTACTGTTCTGAAAACAATTTTAGAGATGTTTTGTGTCCAAAGAGACACTTTTAAATATTGTCAGACCCCCATAATGTTCATATTATTCCTACTACCTCAGGACCTGTGAGCCCTGGGCAAGTGCTTCGAAACACTGTACAAAGACACGAAGACACAACTCACCCTAAGGCAGTTTGCAATGAAAACAAGACGGGAGACAAACTAGGGGCACAGGCAAGCCAGCGGGGCATTCAGGGTAACCATCATCACCCAAGCAAGCTGTGCCTCAGATTTTTGATGCATATCAAAGAACCATGGGTAGCTTTATGGAAGTTTTGAAGGAACACACGCACTTTGTGAACGTAGAGGAGAAACTTCTCCCACAAGCATGAAGAAAAATGCAAAATCTAATCAGCATGGGACAGAGACAGGCACCGTGGGCCACCCGCATTTGGGAGTCAGCCTTGCAGTAATGACAGTGAAATGACCAATGGATGAGCTACAACAGGCCTCAGCAGCACCTTGTAAGCAAAGCCAAGGTGTTTGTAGGTGATGGGACAGAGAAAGAGATGTCAGCGACTGGACATCAATGGGAGGACAAGACTGAGTGGTGCAGGTACCAGAAGGTCAGGAAAATGTAAACAAAATGTAGTATTATGAAAAAACCTGCTGAGGGTGAGAGTCCTAAATTAATAAATAACTGATTTTGTCTGAAAATTTAGTGTCCTGCTGCCACATGTATTTTTTCTTCCTCCCTACATCCAGCCTGCAGGACAGACTGCTGCTACTTATTAAAACAGTGGAAAAGACTGAAGCAAATCATCATGTGATCAGACCAGGTCTGAAGCTGACACAGAGCAGGAAGGTGAGGGGGAGGAACTGAGGAGAGGTCTGAATGGAAGAGGACCCTTCTCAGGAAGAAAGGGAGCATCACCCTTTGAGTTACAGCAAGGAGACAGCTGGGAAGCTAGCTGTGCCACACAAAGATAACCACTCCACCCTCTTCCCTGTTTCACACACTGTTCTGATCTTGCTTGTTGTCTTAAGGACTAATTAACGCTGCACTAGCTCTGCTCATCCCAGAAGCCTGATGTTAACAGAAGATACCAAATGAATTGCTGTTCTTCGAATGGAGAAGAGATGGTTTAGCGGCTTGCATTTTCATTGTGTGGGTGTAAAGAAAACATGCTTATTTTCTTTTTTATACACCAGGAAACATATGGAAGCTGGATTACATTTGTCTCAGCCTGACACTATGTTAAATTTATAGAACCCAAATCCTTTGGGGAATGTCATAAATTTACATACACTCCCAAGTGCTAATGCTTGCACAGAGGCCTTTAGATTAGCAGATCCGTGTGCAAAAGGACACACGTACAACCACCTCTTTAGAGGCCTTGCACATATGGACTCCAATGAGAGTTAACGCTTCTCATGTCAGCATTACTCAGGCCAGCATCAGATCAGAAGCTCCTCGCTCCACACCATCACCGCTCCTCAAAGGACATCTCCTTCGAGATCCATCAGCACGAACAGTACAAAGTTCTTCAGTTTATCAACGTACATCACCTAGGATGCAACCAGAATGCTTTCCAGGCTGTATTATCTATTAAGGCCCAAACATTTCCCAGCTGGTCTTTTTAACTGATGCTAAAATTTAGCCCTAAGAAATATCAGCCACTGCCCCGGCTTTCCTAGAACAACAGAGCCGTTTAGCTCAACACTGCATGCAAATTAATGAAAATTTCCCACGTTAAACTATTTTAGCTTTTCATTATCATTGTTTTGCTTCGTTCGATGACTTCTCGATGCAGGCCAAACTGATTTATATGTAGAATTAAGTTTTGTGTATCAACAATATCCCCTGACACAGTTCTTCAACAGAAACATTTGAAAGATATGCCTGTTCCTATCACATAAAGGCTTAAACCTGACGTTTGTTTGCCTCACAAGTTGACACCAAGCTCCTGGGCATACTGACATGCTGCAGGACACAAGACTTAAGAAAGACAATGCCTGCTCTGGGGAACCCCAGGAGCACGAAGGTCCCATGAGAGATGGCAGAGAAGGTCCCATGAGAGCTGGCAGAGAAGGTCCCCTAAAGCATGTGGCCCTCGCAGGGTGCGCTGGTGTGTCCCCACAGGCGACCTGCAGGGTCTGGCATGGCCAGGGAACCTGAACCTGTCCGTACCTTTCCTCTGCGTTATCAGAAGGTGGCAGTGTTGGATCCACCATCGCCTTCAGCCTCAGCCGAGCCTCCGCAAACAGCAGCTGCCAGCACAAATGCAGCCTTAATAATGACAAATTACACATCCGCAGCTCAATTAGTCATCATTCACGGTGTGAGCCCCTCCTCAGGTGGCTGCAGTCAAAATCCTTAATACTGAATTAGCCCTTTTGTTAAAAAAAAAAAAAAAAAAAAATCACTAACACAGTACTGGGGAGATGGGGACCCACAGGTTTGTGCCAATACGCGTGCCCTGGGCAGTCACTGACACGGGGCTTTCCGCTTCTCTGGGCTGAGGTTTCTCAGAATAAAGCAAATTAATGACAGGACAGCAACCCCAGTCCGTGCCTGATGGGACCAATTCAGCCCGTGGTCACAGCACAACGAACGTGAGAGGCAGTGAAGTTGCCTGTGGTGTCAGACAGCAGCTGATCCTGCAAGTGCTGAGCACCAAGCAAAACATTATGAAGAAGAAGTTTAGTCACAGTAAAAGCACTGCAGCCTCTCAAAGGCCTAGAGGCTCAGACTCAGCTCAAAAAAAGTCTTTACTGCACTGCAAGGTGTAGACAGACACCTACGTCCCTTGCCCATACCCCAGTTTAGCCAGGCAGAGGCCAGCTCTAGCCTGGGAAGCCTGTGACGACACTGAAAGGTGCCTCACTGCAGGCAGTTAGCCCTGCAGAGGGAGAGGATGAATTATTTTGGCCACAACTATCCAGCTACGCCAACTGCTTGCTGGATGTGCACAGAGCCGATGTAGGTATCTGCCTAGCCAGATGCCTTTGCACGGGGTGAAGGGGGCAATATCTTAGGCCATCAGACTCAGGAATGCCTTTTGAAAATGAGATGCAAGTTCCTAAGTCAATTAAGCCTTTTAACTGCAAATGGAGCCACGTTTAGGTATCCTTGAAAGCCTGAGCTGTAGTATGAGCCCAGAGACCTCACCATCTGGCACATTCAGTCCCAAAATCAACACTGGATTCAGGATTTGCACAGAAGCACCGGCATTTTCCCTTCAACTGTAGGACACCACATCCAGGTGGCAAACTTCTGCCTCATGTCACATCTGAAAGACCAAATCACTGACGACCAGCTTGTAAGCGCTCGCTCACCCACTCGAATTTACCCCAGTGGAAATACTGGAGGAAGTATCTGCTACTCAGTGAGAGTAAGAGGCGAACAATCTGGCTCAGAAAGGAAACATAACACCAGCTGATTCAGAGCTTTTTAGCATATGAATGTGTAAATTTGCTGTGACAGGTGGGATGTTTCAATGACTTTCAATAGAAAGCCAACTGCTACTCAGTTATCATTAGAAATTTCTCACTGAAATGCCAATGACTGCTGCCCCACGCTGGGTAACGGAGCTCTGAATTAGTTTTTAAAAAGAAAGTGTGAGAGCAACTAAAAACAATATCCCTGCTGGGTGATTTCCGGATCGGAGCACAACTAGCAAAATATTTGTTCATGCAAATGTTTCCTGCCATGAGCAGCTTAACAATTTCATGCAGGAAAATAAACAACAAATAATGAAAAGCACATCAAGCAAACAGAAATATTTGGAATCATCCTAATTAGAGAAATCTTCACTTTATGGAAAGAGCCAGGGAGTCCAGCAGCCTAGCACTGACCTCAGTCTGTAACAGAGCCAGGGCAGGAAGAGTCTTAGGACGAGATTTCCAAGACAGCTTAGCTCTTATACCTCTTTGTCAGATATTCAAGGGTATTCAGTATGCAGCAAGTCTTTCAGCGGCAGCTGCTGGACGCCGAGCCTCGGGAGCAGAGCTCGGGTGATCTCTTCCCATGCATTCTGACCCACGCTCCCTCCCCACGCAGACTGCACCCACATCAGCTCCCTTCCCGCCTCAGCAGGGACGAGGCAAGCGGCTGTGCAGGTTGAGGAGTTCGGACTGCCGTCCACCACGCAGTCGGGACTCTCCTGGCTTTAGCAAGCTGCCTCGAAAGCCGAGTGCAGCTACCAAAGCCCACACGCAGACCTAACTTCAGCATTTCGCTGGTGGCACAAGGTAGATGCACCCAGAGCGGTCCTGCTCCCGGTATAACCCTCTGCCTGCAGCCACTCCACTGCATGATTTGCAAGGGTGAGTGGCAAAGGATAATTTCACTAGATGGGTCTCCTGGAAAATATCAGTAAGACAGCACACATTTTTAGGGACTTGCTAAAACTTCTTGGTGGCTCCTGTCCAACAGCCAGCACACAGGAAAAGAGCCTGTATATTTTTACTCTCCTGGAATAATACAGAGAAAAGTTCCCATCTGTCTCCTCCAGCTCCTTTCCCCCTTCTGAGATGAAAACCAACAGATCAGCAGCTGATTTTGCCCAGCCACAAGAAGAGACAAAAGGGTCCAGCAGTCCTATCGGCCAGCAGTTCAGGCCAGGATTTAAATCCTCAGGGGGTCACACACATACCTCCTGCAACATCCCTCCCCACCTCAGTCCCCCTACCGTTGCCTACTTCAATCAGTGTTTCAGTTGTGCTTCAATTTGCTTTTATTAAAATAAACACAGAAACTACAATAACAACATGACCCAACTGCAGACATACGTACTAATGCCTAGGAGACTTGCCACAACACAGGCTAGAAGAAGAGGGCTTTTTTCCTTCTTCATCAGGCAGAACCTATATTCCAGGGACAGATGGGATTTTTCTTAAAGCTAGAAAAACACTGTTTACTATGACCCAACAGAGTCATGCTCACTGAACCAACTGTCATGCTCTAAATACACTAAGTGCTACACTAAGTGAAGCCAAACAAATGAATTCAGAAAGATTAACAACTCTAAAGCTAAAAGACATGGAGCCTTTTATGCTTTTCTCCCCAGGATATCTGGGACATTTGTTGTGAACACAAGTATACTGCACATGATTACAATTTATTGAATTAAACCCAGAATAGTTTCTGTTGTATAAAGTAGCACTTTCTTCCCTTATCTAACGCAGATGAAATCTTGAACTTCAATGCCCATCTGCAATACTGTGTTCCATTACAAATATATTGAGCAAATTAAACTAAGTTCATCTGGAATATTTTTTTTCTAGTTTGGTTTTTGAGGTTATGAGCAGGGCTTCAGGCAGCTGCTGCAATCAGTCTGTAAGCTAAATGTTGGTTTCATGGTGGCTGATGACCTAACAGAAACAGCAAATGTCGAACACTAGGGGAAAACAGCAGAATCCCGTTTAATCATCTTACATTTCCTCTTTTCTTTCTTTTTCTTGTCAAAAAAAGTTACTTTTCTAAAAAAGGATTAAAAACATCAGCCATTTTGCTGCAAGAGCCTTTGGTTTCAACCCACAAAAAGCCACAGTGGGGGGATTAATTCTGTTTAACAATCAACTTGAAAAGTTTCCTTTAAACAAGACACACCGCGTTGACCTTTGAAGTTCAGATGTTAGCTCCAGTTTGAATCGAAACAGAGCTCTGAGGAGCACATTTGCACCTCGGCTTTGCCCGTAGAGGAGGATTTACGGCAGCGGACCTTTAGCCACAAATCCCTGTGCGCACCACGGCCCGTAAGCAAAATCACAACAAATGTACACAAGCTACCGACACGCACCAAAGCTGCTTTTGATGTTTGTACGACTCCCGACGCTGCATTTGCAGGCTAATGGCTCAGCACACGAATTTGCAGGGGAGCACTTGCTAGGGTGGGCAGGGCCAAAGGGCACCCAGGATGCCGCTGCTGCATGTCCGCCCCAGAGACGTGCTCATCTGAGAGGTATCAGGGCTCAGATCCAGCCTGCGCTCACATCCACACACCAGAAATTATATTTTATATCTAGCAGTTTAGAGAGGCTTTACAAGGTCTGTTCCTCCCGCTTGGTCCTGCTCACCCAAAGGCCTCCAAAACGTTTTTGCTATCAAAAACATGACTTCAAAGCTGAAGAAAAAACAGAAAGCAAACATCGGAAAGCCCAAATGGAGGCAGACAACTACACCCAGGAAGTGTCACTTTACGATACGCGCAGTCTGTGGAGGTGATGACATTAACACTCACAGCAGAATTTCACTCCCAGCGCTGCTAAGAAGCAGCTGAGAAGCTCACAGCTCTGCTCCAAGATGTCTCTTGAAGTCTCCTGTATTTCTTTGCACTTCCCTGATAACAGCTCTCTTGGCTCTCTCATAACGCTGCGTATTGTGAAATCAGAGTTATTAGCTATGCTACCCAGGGCAGGGTGCAAAAGAACCCCGAGCTCTCTTTCTTAGATCTTGGAAAAACTGTTTGACTCAGCTTTATTTCCTTACCACGAGTATAAAAAAAAAAATAGGCACTGAAAGAGTTTACAAACCCTTTTCATGTGGAGAGGAGGAACGTGAGTTCCCTTTAATCTTTCATAGCTCGTGTGTGTTAACGGCATGCTTAAAGAGTGCCAGCTGATTTGAATTCTGCAAGGGGTATGCAGCGACCACCAAAGTCAAAGAAGGCCTGTCCTTGCGATGAGAGAGCAGCTGCAGGAGCCAGGGCAGAGGTGACCGTGGGGAAGACACTATGCTGAGATCATCACACGAGCGGGATGGTCTCTTCGGCAGACTGAAGTCCACATACACAAGCTGGGTTTACCCTAGACCAGGGAAAGGCAGACTTTCCTGTTTACCTCTGCTCATTCCCCACCTCCAACTTGCCAGGAAGGAGGAGAAAGGCTTTCTCGCTTGAGCACAGGCGTCTTGGCAGAGAGTGCAGTCTTTACTGCAATGATGGGGATCAACTTTAGCTTATGATGGGCGGCTTAGCGTGAAGGCAAAAGATGAATTGGTATGTAAGACAGAAGACAGATTAATGATGGGCAAAAAATGAAGAGAACAACCAACAGATTATGTCCCAAGAGCACCAGGGCTGCTGCGATTACAGGGTGAATACATCTAGATTGTAGTCACCGGTTTACCACCTCCCTGAGTTGAGGTACTCATATGACTGAAACATTTTCTAAGTGCTTTCCAGAGCTTAACATTACTCTAAATATTCTACAAGCCTCCTTGCAAGGACAGGTTTGAAAGAACTACTCGTACCATGAGCAGTATCTGAAATGCAGTGGGGCACATACTGTTGTGCCATAAAACATGCACCTCAGGTATGTTGTGGGGCTTGATGCAAAGAGCCTTCTGCCTTCAACTACCTGAATATAGGGCCCAGGTCTTTCAGCTGTGACTTGCCACAGACAAACTGACTGCGTTCAGGAGGTTTTTATGGAGCAGTATTGATGTGAATTTCATCACAAGTTACAGTTCTCCACATTTGGGTTGAAAAATTGGCAATATTTCCAAGAAAAGTATTAAATAAGGCCAGGGAAACAAGCAATGTCTAGTGTGAAATCTGCCAAGTAATGCAAGATGGAGATGGTGAGAAGTTTTCCAGCAGGACAATCTTCCAGGAGGAAATTTGGTTTCCTTGAATCCAAATGTTTGCAGAAAAGTGTCTGTTTCAGTGACACTGTGTTTTGAAAAAAAAGCTGGAGCAGGGCTTAGGTTGAGATTGAACACTCAGACTGCCTTCAAGTGGAACTTTCCTGTTTTGAAATGCATTTTTTTCAAGCCTTTTAACCTTATGTTACACAATATAAAACAGAAAAATCAATTTCAGACCAAAATTACATTAAACTGAAAAGTTTCTGTTGTCTTAAAATAATTCTCCCCCCCTCAAAAGCTCATGCCACAAGAACACAAAACTGTGTTAAGTCCTCATTTTGGAACAGAAAGTGATTTGAAATCACAGTCAACTCCCGTGAAGTGGAACCCTCTGTTCCAGCATGGCTTTGTGGCTTTCGGTTAAATTCACAACTGGAGCAAGATGTACGGGGGAGAACAGGCCAGCTGCTCTGAAATACTTGTAAAACTGTAGATTTATGGATATGGTATCTATATGAGAACGCTAGAGGGTTAATTATAGAAGATACTCTAAAACTGTGGCTAACAGCAGTGTTAAGACCCTAGAGGTCTGAAAGGATCTTGAGACATTTCTGCCCCAGTTCTGCTCCTGATGTTCTGTTGGCTCTGACCCAGGGGCACTGGCGAGCACCAGCCGTGCTTGCAAACAAATGGCTGTGTCCTTGCAATTACCCAGTGACTCCCAGATTTCAAAGCCAGAAGGGATCATGTAGACTCAACATGTGTGTAACAGTACCAGCCTTCATTCTTTTAACACTTGTGTCCCATTAGCCAGGTTGCCAAGTCTCGTGAATTTTTGGCCAGGGGTAGATTTTGGCCGGGGTGAGAACTGCTCTCCCAATCTCACGAGACCCTCCAACTTTCTCAGAAATTTTAGCCAAGATAAGGGAAACTTCAGCCAACCTTTCTGACAAGCTGTTTATCCTGGTGTCTGCTTCCCAGGATCGAAGCAATTGCAACATTCCCAAAAGCAGGCAAAGCGTTCTTCACTCCCATCAGTAACCCAATACAAGTCTGACAAGGAAGCAGGGGAAATGGAGATGGAGAAAGATCAGCAGATAAACAGGATCAGATTTCAAGCACAGGGAGTAGCTCCTCTGGACTCCTCCTCCACTCCCAACTCCTCTCTCCATCTGGCTGGTTTGAAAGAATAAGAAGGGAACTGGGCTGCAGCTGTATATCCCTCTGCTGACCTGGGGAGAGAGAGACAGTTCTTCCTGCTCCTGTAGCCCAAGACCATCCCAGAACGAGCAGAGCCAATGCTACAGGGACAGGGTGGATGATGATGAAGTCTACAGTGGAAACAGGAATATGCAGAACCGACGGGAATGGAGAAAGCAGAGAGAACACAACTGATTTTAAGGAGGAGTCATCAAATAGGCGAATTTGGGGATAAAAAGTATCCACCTAAACAGACCAAATATTTTTTCTTGATAAATCTGAGACAGACTTACACTGAAAAGGGAAGGAACATGGGGAAGAAGATATTTTTTAGTTATCCATAAAACAGACCCCCAAACTTTCTCTTTAAATTTGCATAATTGAAGGTGGAAATGGGAAGTGTAAAATCTCTTCCAGTTTCAACCTAGTCACATTCTGACACAGGTTTACCAAACAGCCTACATCAAAATCAGTTTGCAGAGGAGGAATCAGAGACACCAGAGTAGCTGCTGAATGTAAAGGGGGTTGTCCACACACAGTCCCTTCCTGAAACGAGATGGTCAAACAGACAAGAGAGATACCTCCTCATGAAGAAATATCACCCAATCTGCAGCTCCTGTTGAGCAGCTCTACCTGAAACACGGAGCCTGAGCAAAGCCCCAGGCTGGGAACATGATCCAAACAGAATTGCTTTAATGAACCAGTTCCTAATAGCAAGACAGCACGTCTTCCCTGGATTCAGCCTCAGTTCCCACGCTAAACAAGAACCTGGGAGACTATGGGTTAGACAGCTGACTACAAACTGGAAGACGTTTTCTAAGGTGTTTCAGGGCAGATGAGGCATTCTGTAGATAACTAAGAAACAACATGTGGCTTCCTAATCTGAACAACCAGTAGTAAAAGAGATGGATGAAAAATCATGAGAGCAAGCTGTACGACGCAGCCAAGAAGCTGAAGGGCCTTTAGATTTTGGAGGGTGAGCAAGACTATATGAAGTAACAGCAGCAACTGAGCCAAAATGGCTATCATAGCTAATCACATCCGTTCTTCTTCCCTAATAATTTACAGCTGAATAGAAGGCTCTGTGGAAGTATTGGATAAGCAAGTTTTTCGTGCAGTGTCCACTTTTAACAACTGCCTGGGAGTGATTATTTATGTGCGAGTGCCAAAGAATTTGACATGACGGATTAGGAAGTAAAATTAAATTCTGCTCTCAAGGAAATCACCAGAAATGTGAAGGAATGTATTGGATTTCAATGGAGCAACTGTGCATTTACATGATTTTTTCACAGGGACCAACCTTTGACATTTGGTCCTTCTAGAAGAGCTCAAGCTAAGGAAATGGGGTGGGGGAATTAATTGTAATCATAAATGTTCAACAAATGAAGGAATGGAAATGTCCATGCTCTGCTATCCAAGCTCTTTAACGTTTGTTGGAAGAATCTTCCCCATCAAACCCAACTTCTACTTATTTGGAGATCCTGATGATCATCCAAGGCCCAGTTTAACGATCAAGAAATGAGCTTCAAAGAAAATTAGCCCTTTTTAAGTGGTTGGGTTTTTTTTTCTCCCAGTAGCTTTCATGGCATTTTCACTTCTTTCAGCTTTTCAGATTTCAAACTTGAACAAGCATGAAAACTTTGCTCTGTTGGAGCCAATGGCAAAATTCCCACTTATTTGGATCCTGCCATAATCTCATGCTATATATTCTGCCCCAGCTTTACTGCAATCAAAGCTTCTTTGTTGCTCCAGTTAACAGCAGACTGTTTCCAGATTCTGGCATTCTTAACATGGAGATAAAGAGCTACAAAACTGGAGTAGTCCTGGAAAGGAAGGTCCTGCTGGAGCAGATGCAGTCTCTTTGACTGGAGGATTAAGAGAAGGAAAAGTGATACAGGTGCAAGAGTGGAACATTTACAGCCCCGCTACAACTCCTCAGGTGCACATATCCATATTGCAGTCTGCTCAAAAAGATCCCAACAGAAAGGAATTGCCATCAGCTCACTGTTGATGCAGACATGTATGTGCTGACACCCTAGATTATAATAAAAGCTGAAAAAGGTGAAAAATGGCATCTAATATTTAAAAAAAATAAAATAACAATTTCCAGAAAACACTCTAAATTTGGTGACATCCCCCCATAAAATGGCGAAATAAGCGAAGGGGCAGCTGGGGAAAGCTGGACACAGAGAACCACAGCATTTGGCTCAGACTGTGGGAGAGTGGCAAGGTGAGGATATCTCACGAACAGTTCAGTGTCCCATGCTGATTTGCCTTCACAGGGAGCTGAGAAATCTTCCGTCACACAAGAGGAGCAGGCCAAAAGAAGCCCCGTTCCACAAAGGGCTTTGGGATCACAGCTAAATACAAAGGGTTTCTTCTTGGAAACACGGGAGAGCCCTCATGGCCTTTTCAGTTACTCGGAGAAAGTCTGGTCTTGGTGCTTCTGCATACAGAACCACAATCCTGCTTTCTGTATAAGTAAAGTTAGTCCCTTTGTTCTGAGAAATTGAAAAGGTTAAATGAAGTATGCCAAGAAAGTATCAAAGCATTTATATAAATCATAACGTCAACAATGTTTTCTCATCTACAGATAATATACTAGTTAAAGATAAACCTCAAATTAATATGACTTTATATTTAGTGTCTGTGTTTGCTACATCATTAAGCTAAAAACTCAACAGCTAGCTAACAGCATAATGAAATAAAAAGAAACGGGCTGTGCAGTACTCAGACCTGTTGCTAGTTAAAGGTAAGTCTGCATCTCTTATCCTTGCTCCATGCAAATGCACTCTAGTGGGTTAGGAAGAACTCTTTAATTCATGAAGATTTAGACGACCAAAAGTTATTGAGGGTGATAAACAGGATTTCTTCCCTCAGCTTCTGTGTTCGCATTTGCAGAGTGGTTTAGCAGGAACTAAACTGATAATTTCTCCTGTTTTCTCAGGAGCGGAGGATGTCTAGGGCTGCAAAGTACCAGCTTTTGAGGGGGATATTTCCTAGTGTTTAAGGAGTAAAATGCACCAATGGATGAGAAGGTGAAGAGTATTATGCACTCCTAAAATAGTGGACACACCCTTGAAGTAGGGAAAACTGGACACCGCTTGTGATTGAGAGCCACAGCCCGATTCCCAGTTTGCTCACGGGGTAGCTGAGTCCCCATACAATGAGCTCGTAGCAAAGCAATGAGTAAGTCCTGTGAGAATGTAACGTCACCTGAATTATGTGGGCCGTGTCTAGACACAACTGCTTACATTCCACATAATCAAATAATTCTTAATAGGCGGTTGTCGAAATAATGGACCCAGTTCTGGCACCCAAATTCAAATAAAATAATCACAGACTCCAGAAGTCACCTCTTGATTTCAGTTAGAATAAGGCACAGTCCAACAGCACAAGGCTGGCAGGGTCCGATCCGGTATGGTTTCAATTACCTGTTTAAAGTCAAGCATATTCTCATGACCAAAGTACATTTTAATAAATGTATTCCCTCAAATGTCCAGTAAGGCTCATGGTAATCTACTTACGCCTTTTTTTTCTGGAAGGTTTAAGATTCCTGTAAGCTGAATTACATGTGGAAAGTTACATTAATGTGTCTTCACATAAACTGAAAGTTTATTGTTTTATTATTATAGAAAAACCATAAAAAGATTTGTCTGAAGCTATTGGCTATTGTGCTACACATCTGGTGGAATGTTGGTTATTACAGTAACTCCTTCAGCGCCCTCAAATGAAGCCCTAGGCTAAAAAAGAAAATAAGTAATATGATAATACTGTAAAAAGATGTTATGGAATCATGAGGAAATACTGAGCCAAATCCAGCTGTCAAGGGAAAAAAATCCTGGCTAAGTTTTAAAAATAGCATTAAGTTAGGCAGGAAAAAAGGTCAAAAACCTCATGACCAAGCCATATCCTCAGCCAAATCCAGGGTGCTGTTGTAGCACGCTGGCAAGAGGAGCCGTCCTACAGCCAGCTGCAGAAGGATCCTTGGCTAGTCTGAGGTTGACACTGTTGTTTCTATTCCCAGAGCTAATTAAAGGCTTCCCAGAAATATTGGCTAAGTTTAATTTTGTGCCGGTCACAGATCACATCTGGGGACAGCAGGAGCAAGAAGAAGAGACCATAAAGAGCCAGCAGGAATTGAAGGAGGTGAAGATGGGCAGGAGCAGCTGGGAAGTGGGAAGTGTCAAGAGGCTGTGAGTAAAGAGAGGCTGTGTGTAGGAGAGAAGCTGTGCTGAGGCTGCTCTGCAATATAGGCAAAATTCAGACCAATTCTGGGATGGGAGGTGGGTACAGAGGGCTTGAGGGAAGGGATCACAAAATCTGGCTGACACTGGTTTTCCTGGGGAAGGCGAAAGGGGTAAGAAAGATTGGGAGAGGCCAGCGAGAGCTCAAGTAGATGGAGGGGCTGGGGATGTAGATAAGGAAAGGCACTGAGGAGGAAAGGATGGGTGCTAAAGGCTGGGAAGAAGACCATGAAGAGCCAGAGGCATTTCAGGAAGGCTGGAGCATGAACATGGGGAGGATGTGCCTATCCTGTTTGCTCTTTCTTTCCATCCTCCACTTCTCTCCCTCCCCACCATCCCTCCGATGTAGGAACAGCTCTTCCCACTGCCCAGGAACCCCGGCTGTCCTGGGGCCCTGCAACAGCCTCCCGGCAGAGGGAAGGGCTGTGCAGCAGGACAGCAGAGGAAGCGACACAGATTGAAGTCTGCAACAGCTGATCCTCATCTCCTCAAGCAAAGGCAAAGTATGCAGTCTGTCATCCCTCCATCTGCTGCCTTAATCTCTAGTAACCTCTGTTGGAGGCAACATCCATTTTCTGGTGGAAAAGAAATGTAGACAGGACCGTACCAGTTGCCTAAAAAAAGGTGGCATAACTGGAAGCAGCCTTGAGCGCTTTCACTTCTGCAAGTGGACCAGACTGGTTCCAGCAACCAATGTCTATATTTATACGTACTGCTCTCCCGATCCAGAGCATATTTACCACAAGAGCTAATGGAGCAATATTTCTTCCCCTATCAGCACTGGCTGCTGCAGAGTCTGGGTCCTGTGGCAGAGCACTGCCATGCTGCTACACAGCTTTCCTCGCCCTCGTCCGAAGCAACACTGCTGTTACATCCAACCCTGAGTTTGCCTCCTCCGGGAAACTAATCTGTGTACAATATATTTGGGATTATGGCAGGGAATGAACCAAAACCAGTTCACAGAGACAAAATTCTTCATATATATTAAACTTGTTGCTTTATCTAAATCTTAAAGCTCTTTTGTGTCACTTACCTGAACATCCATCTTCTGCAGATGTTCGATTTTCCATACTGATGGCACGTTGCATCTGTATCTGATAATGTTACTGATAATTGTTGTTATAAAAGACACTTTTTTTTTCCTGGATCAAGCACAGTAATATTATTGGCTTATCAAAATGCCACATACTAATTTAATTACTAATGATATTAGGCAGGGGAAATAAAATTGATATTCTAGAAGCTGTTGAATAAACAACTAATCAGTTAAAATGCACACTTTAGAAATGTGCTCTGTCTAGTCTAGACTTATCTCTCAAAAAAAAAAAATCAGGAAAAGTGGTTAGGGATAAATAAGCTAACCAGAAACATCTGCCTTTAATATTCCATTTTGACGTCAGTGAATCTTTATTGGCCTCCCAAAATAGCCTAAGGTTTTGTGAAACAAGCAGCAAACAAAATATACTGTTGTCCAGTTTTCAAAAGATTTTTCCACTGATGATAAAAGTAGAAAGCATCACTATTTCGTTTTAAAAAACGTGCTTTTACTGCACTCATAGCAAAACTCAGGCCAATGCACGACCTCAAGGGTTATCCTGTTCCCCATAATCTGAATGTTGCTAGCAACCTTCATTAAACCTACTCACAGAGTTTACAGGATAAATATTATTTTTGCTTTGGCTGTTTAGCTGCATCCAGCAGAGCACCAGCAGCCTTTAGCCCCTCTACCTACAGGCGACTCTCTGGCTCACCTACAAGCCAGAATCCCTCCATACCTGGAGATGCAGCCTTGTAAAGTGGTGAGGGGTTTTTTTTGGTGAAGAAAGAAGCAGAAGCCAGCAATGCTGCTGCTGTGAAATTCGTACGGAGCAAGCACATTACGCAGTCCTGCAGCCTTGGCAGCAATTTACTCAACTGACTTGATCTTCGGAACAAATTGCACAGGGCAAAATGTGATCCAAAGCCTTCCTACCCCTCGAGTCCAGCAAAGCTTCACACCAATCGAAGAAGACTCCCACATCATACAGCTGGGACTCCAAGCTGGCTCCAGAACAGGCTGGCACAAACTGCCAGCATGTACTTGGGACAGAGAAGCCACAGGCAGGCCAAAGACTCTGTGGTTATGCAGATCCAGCCAGTCCAACTCCCTGTGCAAGCTGCATACCACTCCTGTGACTAACGGTCTGGAGCAGGGGCAGAAGAGGAGGGCTACACAGCCAGTATTTCCTTCAGAATTCCTCTAACACCTCTGCAAAAGATCGTGTTTGTACATCAGTTAGGTAGGACAAATTTCACACGGCAGTAAGATTTGCCCTATTTCAGGGAAACATAAAGCTTCTAACACCTAAGACAGACAGGCAGAAAGAAGCCACTCTGATTATGCTTTTCACTTCTGTATAAACATTTCATTTTGCAAAAGCCTCTGCTTATCATTTTGAGCACATTTTTAATGGATTCAGAAAAATTCCCCCTCCCCACACACAGAGCAGAGAGCAGAATACGTTTTTGCAAGCCGCAACACAAAGTTTAATGACATTCCAAGCCTGGTGCACATCTAGGAGTGATGATGTGGCAACAACAGCCCTGCAACAACTGGAAGCGATGTGAAGAAATGTAACTGCTCTCAAAACAAACCCCTTTGATCTATTTCCCCTCGGACAGAAGCGTGATGTTGTTGTTCTCCTTGGGAATGATGCAATCACTTTCCAAAACTTAAGTTTTCTGTAAACATGGAAAGCGTACCTCCAAAATCGTGCAAAAGAAACCTCGCTTGAAAACACTTGGATTTTCATAACCCTCTCACTCTGCAAATACTGACAACTGTGGTAGGTCAATCAAGCCTTCTTTTAATGAGGCTATGACAACCTGACTCTTCTGTGATAAATATTTCTCATAATTCAATTCCATAAATGTAAATGATAAAGAAACATGTTAAGATCATGGAATGCGAATGGACCCTTTCCAGCAGCCAGCACAGGTTGTTCACATCAGTCTTAGCCGTAGTTCAATCTCCTGGACAAAGAGGACTCCACTGTTGACAGATACTCGCACTGAGTTGACAATCAGCTTCGAACTCATACACATGACCACACTGTGAACTGGCCCTCGTATCAATATTTAAATAGACACTTCTACATCACCCCAGTTTCTCTCTTCTTTTGCCCATACACTAACCCTTCTCTGTCAAATCTCTTTACTACTATAGTTATTTCTTTGCTTTCTCAATCAATTATGCTGTTGAGCATTCAGGGATCAGAGCTATGCCTTCACCATGGACTTCTCATTTGGATGCTCAGCTTGAGAGATGCCAGCCACCTGCATCTGCAGTGGCTTCAACTCACAGTGTGCCTCAGTTTCTCTTCCTTAACAACAACTGGAAGCAAATATTCAACACCAAAAATTGTGGCTTTCATTTTCAAAGACAAAAGACAGACTCCCTCAAGTTCTTTTCTCCCTTATACTAGGGAGAAGCTGAATCTCAAATTGAAATCACCCTTCCCTAGGGTGTACGCTGAGCATGGGTTCAGTGGGATTCCAGCAGAGCCTCTGGAACAGAGCTCTCCTTGAAATAAAATTTTATGCCCCTGTTTACAGCTGCCATTCTAACCCAGCTTGGATGTCAGACACAGACATCCCTCCTGGCCCAGAAGAGAAGGCTGTACTAGAGACCCAAGAGGATTTCTAAGAAGTCTTCAACATTTCAGTTGTGTCTGTCTCAAAGCCAAGCTCTCTCCCCAACCCTCTCAACATATTCATGATGTATTGGCCTCAGGAAGACAACGGTGGGTGTTAGAGGCTTTGTTTGCCAGGTGGTTCCCATATTGAGGACCAAACCGCAACGTCAGATGGAGCAGCAGGGAGTGGCAATAGGAAAGGGAAGATACGCACTAAACCCGACCCTGCCAACCTCACACTGGCCCATGAGGACTCAGAGAGCTACCAGCGCGTTTCCCTGTAAGCTCTGCAAGGCCTGCAGTCTGTGTGCTCAGACTGAGAAATGGATAAAAGCTAAAAATCCCAGTTTTTGCAAAAAGCCTGGGATTTCTGCCCAGCAGACCTCGCGTATGGGTGAAGGATACAATCTGTACCCAGTTGTGCCAGCCCTGAACTGACCATCCTCACCAAATACACAAACTACAAAAAAACAATTGCTGTGATACTCGTCAGATCCTTTGTTCCAGATCACTGGGTTTCCCATACACCTTGAGCAGCCTGGAGCCCCACTCTGACTTCTCCCCAGGTCTCACCTTGAGCAGTGCCAGCCCTGGCCATACATTTATACCAAGTCCTTGGGCAACAAATTACACGAATGACCTTTCTTCCTTACTATCTAATTTATCTGTTATTTACTGCACTTTATCTAGTGCCTTCTCTAAGAAAACCACACCATAAATATAGCCTAGATCTGCCAGCAAGCCTCCTGCTACTGTAATAACCCATCAGTACCTATTATATATAGCATAACACATAATGAAATCCAATAGCACATTAAAATAATTGGCAACCATGCACACCCTTATCTTTCACCTTCTTATACTGGAAACCTTTCCATTTCACACATCTTACAGGTCCTGAGGCCAATGCTTCCCTTCCCCTAACTGGTGTTTTATTGCTCTGTCCAGAAAGAAATAGATATTCCCTTAACAAATCAGTTACGTGTTTGTTTAAAGCCTACAAGGCCTATGAATCTCCTTTATCTCACTTAGTCTTTATCTCCCTCAGTCTTTCCTAATGAAAAACATAATAATCGTTGCCTTTCAGATGACCTAGTATGTGAAGTCAGGAACACATTACTTATCTTATGAACCTGAAGATTAAAGGGCCACCGTAGCCAGGGTTATATTCTCCAGCTGGGAGTGCATACCCTTCTCCAATTCATTAAGAGTTAATTCCATATTTCAACTCTTCCTATTGATGAAAAACATTTATAATAGTTCCACATACAAACAGTTGAGTCAGACAATATAAATCTTCTGCTTTGGAATTTCTTCTTTCCTGTGGAATACTTCAAATCTTTTCTATCATCCAGACATTACCTGGGTTATAGTCTTGATTTTTTTAATTTAAATTTTTTCCAAGGAAATGAAGATCCTTTTGAACTGACAGTCTATCTAGGTTTTGATCATTGCTGAGTATCCTGTGCAAGAGTTCAAATAGCTTCATTCTCATGAAAGTCAAGGGGAGCAACAGCACGAATTAGGGCACCAGTGTGCAGACTGCAACACAAATAACAGAATTTATCCTTCAAAGTTTCTTTAGGTTTTTCAGAGAAGCAGAGGCTGTAAGACAGTGATAGGGTGTGATTAAAGAAACTTTAAAATGTATATGAAAAAGCAGAAGAATAAGTGCCCAAGAATAATTTCTGAGAATTAAGATGATTCCCCAAAGTGCTGTGCAAAAGTCTGTGATGATACAAGGATCAAAGGACAAACGGCTACAGCAGTGAGAAGTGTAATTTTAGCTACACTACACTAATGTGCCCTTTTATCCTTGAAAAAAAAGAGCATCTGCAATTATCAACACTATGGGACAGGAATACACATTCAGAGTATAACTATTAACTGATAGCAACTAATTTTATAGGCACTGGGTTTAATTAGCTGATTCTGTAATTGGTCAAAATGTCACTAATTTAAAGAAGCTTCTCCTATTTAAAGCAGTAAAGACTCTGATCAGCTGCTCTATTCATCAATTTGTCTTTAAGTAGTGAGTGCATATATATATATATACATATATATATATATATTCCTACACACAGACACTGTGATTGTAAACGAGTTCGCATGCTGGCTCTTTCCTCTGCAGGCCTTTACATTCATTTCAAGAGAAGCTGGATATGATTTTGTCTTCATTTCAAACATGTCTCAAAAACACAAAACGGTTTACTTGGTGTAGCTGCCTGTAGCCATAGAAGAAAAAGACACTTGTAGATGCACACACCTATTACCAGATCCAAAGGCGACGTGGTATCAGCTTCTTTCAGGTTCCCAAGACAGACATCATTACAGTCTGGCAGAACCATCACCTGAACAGCTGAGGAGAAAGTTCATAGGGGCAAGTAGTTAGGGAAGAGAAGAGGAGAAGAAAGGAAAGAAGGAAGAAATTTGTATTTTTAAATCTCAGCAGTTGTTTGGGGGTTTTTTGCATTCAATTTGCACGGATTCCTGCAAATTTCTGCATTCCCTGCATGGATTTGCTGTATTCCCTTTATTTACTTTATTCCCTTATTCCCACAGTCTGTGAACTCAGAACAGTAAATTTACAGATTAAGTTCCTTGTGTTCTAACTACTAGTTAGGCTTTGCCTGCCTCTGCATCCTATGAAACTGAGCATAGCTCCTGGCACTTTTCTGTCCTGACACTGACAAACTTGTATCTAGAGATCTCGATTATAGCTCTGATCTTGATGGATTTTCTGTCTTCTAGCCCCAGTCATGGAAGTGCTGTGATTGTGCCAGGACTCTATCATTTGTAGGACAGTAAACTCCTAGCCCTCTTGGAGCTGGGAAAAAAAATTGAAAACATTAAAAGAGACTGAAAACTAGAAAGTAAACAGAAGCATAAGGGCCTTAGGACTTCATTGTATACTACCGCAGCAGTAGTAACATCTTTATCCTCATAGTCCTCTACACACTATAGTTGTGCCACTACCTAAAACCATATCCTATCATCTCTATGCCCAAGGATCCAGAAGAAGAAAGAAGGTGCTGCACAAATACAGAACAAGCATTATATGAGACAAAAAGAAATTCAGTCTAGGAATTAACTCTTTTCTTCCACTCTTTGTTTACTTTTTTTAAGATTGGCAATTTTTTTTAGATTATGCACTGCTTTTCTTACATGACTGTAGGTACCCAAGGCTTCTTTTCACTCAGGATGACTAGAAGCTCTTCTAACAAAAACATGCAAAACATATTAAAATTATTGGAGAAAATACCGTGGCAAATGTTTATACTTCACAAGCACTGGGAACAATTGGTGAAATGTGCTTATTCTGCATGAGTGCCCAAGTACATAATTCTGACACAATGCTGCTGAGAACTTGTAAACTGATGTGGATTTTGTGTTAGCAGTGAAGATAACTTCATACCACAGTACAGAATAACAGAAGCTGAGAGACTCTGTGCCTATTTTCTACTGTGGTTAAATAATGTCCATTTTATACCATCATTTAGTCTCAAAGAGAGAAGAAATAGCAATAAGAACTCCAAACCAAAAGATTTTAGGCGTGGCAAGACACTCAAGGTTAGAATTTTGGTATGTGCTATTCCAGGAATAAATAAGCATTTTTTAAGTCATGTTAAATCCTTAATTATAACATCTAGGAATTTAAAACCACGAAACTTAAACGCTGGGCTTTGAAAACGTAGAGAAACTGAACCTTCTAAAACATTGTCTGGCACCACAGGTAACCCTTTCATTCTTTCCCTTTTTTATTTTTTTCTTGAACTAGGTAATACCTCCCATCATTAAACTAAAGAATTTCTCACTGAATCATCTAAAGCATAACATTGATGAGACACAGTTAACCTGTACTCTTGTCTGCTGCGGAGCAGAGGAATAAAAGCTTTCTGGTATGTAAGTTCAAAGAAATGGACCTTTTACCAGATTTGAACAGTTGTCTTGGGAATGCAGATTTATGAAAATTGATACCCTGTCTTTGTCTACTGGAACAATGTGCCTTTCTTCTCCACATTTGCCCCCTGTCTATTCTACTGAGTCAGAACTTCTTCAGAAAACTTTTTTTAATTAATAGAGGATACCCTTGCAGCCACAAGGTTATAAGATGTCTCTGACAAACCTCTCTTTGGATACAGTCAAAGAAGAAGATATTTAGACTTCACATTCAATTTAAAGTAGAGGTCAGAGTTCAGAAGTGTAGTTTGCCCTTGTCATGTTCTATCTGGAATTCAAATAGTTAGGAAAACAAAAGGCAAAATGATACATCCCCATCACTGATATTCTCCAGTCTGCTCCAAAACAGGCGCAAGGGTAAAAGAAGGGACATTTCTAATGGTATTTATTGAGATACAGTGTATGTAAGCTCTGCATTCCAAAATACACAAAATAATCAGACTAGAAGAGTGTATGTATCTATATACAGCTACTGACTATGACCAACTCCAAAACTACTCTCGTTGTGGATAACCTTATTTAAGTTTATCCTTATCCTTCATCAAACTACCTCTATGGAAACAAAACAACTTCAATTCAGAATTTAGGGAAGAGAGATTTTTAAATGCCCTTATGCTAACTGTTGCTGCGTATGACATTTTCTTGCCATTGCCATTTAGTCTGTTTGATTATTCTCTGGGAGGAAATAATAACAACTTCACTGATTTCTTCCATTTTCCTGAAATAAAACAGTGAAAATGAGAAAAGAAGCAGATTATATACATTACCAAAACATGAAATGTTTTAGGATGACAGATTTTTCCCAAATACTTGATCACACAAGTTTTGCTTAAAATAATAGCACTTTTGAGAAGCACTCCAAAACCAGTTTCCTCCTTATAATGTACTGGCTGCATCCCACCTTTGTCTCTGAAGAAAGTCAGAAGAAAAGATGAGGTACAGAATGCAGCAGCAGCAGCAGCTACAGAATCCAAAGAAGCAGCTGAGATAATACAAAATAGACAAACCTCACTCCTTTTTAAGTATTCTTACCATATGGAAGCTTCTATTTACACAAGTTCAAGACTCCTTCAACCATAAATATTTTTCTATAAAAATATAAGGACTACATAGAATCTGTAAGGACTTATCATTCAATCATTTATTGTTCTTCACATAGTCATGTACCTTCAGATCTATTTTTGATTATACTCTTATTCGTAGCTCCTGTAGGTAACATTTCTTTTTTTTTTCCTAACCACGCCAACTTCTGCTAAGCATTTTCCTAAATTCTGCAATTCTAGTCATAGAAGCTCCTTGTATCCTCTCTGGTCTCACAGTCTGAAGTCTAAAATCTAAAACATGTTCCAGCCTGTGTTTTCGTTCATTCCCACGTCTGTCTCAAGCCCACACATTGCACCCACCACCTCACCACTTGACTGCCTTGCAAAGCACCAACCACCTATCTGTAGGTCTCAGGCAGCCTCTTCCAGTTCGGTCTCTTCTCTGCAGACAATATGATCCAACGTTATTGTTGGTTGATGACTTGACTAATTAGGTTTGAGTAAGACTACGCAACTATAAGGGCTGTCTGTGTAAGTAACGAGAGGGATGGTATGGAGAGGTAACGCTGTTCAGTAAGCTGATATCTTCGGAACAGACGACCAACGAGGAAGACAAGGCCAAGTTATTTGTTTCTATTTCTTCTGCCTCAGTTATGTCTATGCTAGAACGAGGAAATGAGCCTAAAGAATACGCAGACCCAACCTAGTTAATCCCAGTGGTCACCTAGCGGGCAAGTGGCAAAGGTGGGAATATATCCAAGTCCTGGGTCCCAGACTTACTTTTTTAGGGTCACTAGTCCCTACTCTAAGCAGAGTATTTGCCTGGTCAGCACGTTTTGAGATTCATCAAGAGATTCTTTTCACTATGGATCGCTGTGCAACATGCAGGCTGTGGATGGACATGGCCATGCACCCAGTATCTTTCAATGCATAAAGAATCAGAAAAACGGACATATTTTTTCTCCATTTATCTTCATTACATGTTTAATTATAACTGGCCTTCAGCAGGGATCTCAGTTTGCTTCCCTGGTCGGATGGCTCCAACACAGTATAGGCAAACTTACGTTAGCGTTGATACACAGCTAGGCCATGCAATATGAAGACATGAGAGAGTGGACTTTCAGACATATCAGCTCTCTCAGCCTACCCACAGATCCACAGTCTGTACTGAAATTCTCACCATCCTGCCCTTGACACTGCTGCAACCCATAGAAATTATATTAACTGGTACTTTACCTATGAAATTTTATCTTTGGTATCTCTAAAGAGATACCTTAATATGAATTAAATAGAAGACCTGCTAGTAATCTTGTCGGGTTACTGTAAATATTCCTTCACACCTAATCATCTTCTTATCTTTCCAGATTCATTTAAAAAAACTTTAAAATGCAAATATTGTTCTCAATACACAGCACTTTCTGGGACTACTTCATGTTTCAGTGCTTAAAAAATGACAGAATGTGAAAAGCTTTGGCTCTGCAAAACTAATTGTGCCCTCTGCCTGATAACATGTTCCAGTTCTTAAACTGCATTTAATTTCAGACGTTTATAGGCTTTGTCATCCCCATTTCCCAGTGCTGTATTACTGAGCTGCTCCTCAAAAAAACCCAAACAATAGAACATATATAGTGTGATGTGCTGCTGGCTTCTGCTGGAAAAAAAAATCTGCTGACAAAAAAAGTCAGCCTCTCTCTAGACCAATCTGTGAGACAACTAATGATTTATTGGACAAATACAAGATTTTTAACATAAAGAACCCTGAAAAGTGCTTGCTTCTTCTCTATTGTAATCGGATTCCAGGCAGTGATTCTGCTCAGAGGCATGTTGTACTGTTAGTGTCAGGAAGACGGATGGAAACCTGAAGTTCATCACAACAGTCAGACAGGACTGGAGAAAAATGTCACTTTCCTGACATCAAAGAATCAATAAGCAGCACTTATGTTTTAAGTTCAGAATGATAAAAGTAGATAGACAGCATTTTAATGTTTGTTTCCCTTTTTATAGCATATTTCTAATGCGGGGTTGGTTGGGCTGCGTTTTTTTTTATGCCAGACGAAGCAAGTTGGAGATACTTTCTCACAGCATAAACTAACGCTCTCAATCTGTTTTTCCTTTCTAGGGTCTGCATAGACAAATTCCACAGCAACATCTGATGATAAGATCAGACAGTAGTAGCAGAGACAAGTTTAAATCATATTTACAATGTGTCCCCTCTGGGCCAACTAAAGAGCAATCTTTCTTAGAACAATACATACTGGCAATTTTTTTGCTCCATTTAGAGATAATTTTAGCTCTTCAGTGTCATGCAAATACGCAGGGTTTTATTCAGATAAAACTGCTATCAAGGCATTAGGAGCTCTGCCAGGAAAAGAGCAAACAAGTCTCCTAAGAGGAGTTCAGCTTGAGAAAGGCTTCAGGATTTACTCTACTGGGCGTAAATGGTGCATTTTTAAATGCGTGTTTAAAAGACAATGAAGACCTGTTTTTAAAAGGAAAAAAGAAAAGGCACCAAAATACTAGTTTCTGAAGTCTAAATTTACTTCAGACCCACCAAAATTTACATACATTTACATGTAAAATGGAGCATTATTCAGCTCCCCCCCAGACCCACAGCCACCCCCTCCTGAGGGACCTTCCTCCCTCTCTTTCCCCCAGGTGGGGTGGGGAAGCCAGCAGGCTGGCCCAGACAGCCCCTGCTTCTTCTAGGTGGTGTGGTCAGGGGGAAAGGACAACGGCCCAAATCTCCACCCTCTCCTTAAAAAGGGTTTGGTCCACAGGAGGAGGAATCTACATACACTTGTTAACCCCTGACCAACAAAACGAAGTACCTCTGGACACCAAACACCAAGCTGTTTGCTGCAAGATACAGCAGAATTAGAGATACTCACGGCATTGCAAATCAGCAACTGGATACGGGTCTAGACAATGAGACCATCTGACACTACATTAGACAGGCTTAATGTAATCGTGTTGTAAATGCTCCTGCTTTCTGATACAGCTGCACATCCAAAGTTAGGAAAATCTTCTGCCTCGGAAATACACTGTGTCATTGCCAACCGGTGGGTTTCCTCTCCTGGAAAGCAAGTGACACTTTGCACTGTCAGAGGAAGGATATTGGGCAACACGGTCCATATAGCAAAGAAAGAAACTGGTGCAGCAAGAAGTTCGAAAGGAAGGAAGGTCTTAAACCACTTCATACTGCAAACGCACACACTCCACACACCGTCTTGGAGAAGGCTCTTCACTGACCCTGTTTAATTGTTCTTAAACTTCCCCCTGAGATCAAACAACTGCCCAGATCTGCCCAGGACCCACCAGACACCGGTGATCTCTGCCTACAACAACCACCACAAGTTCTTAAACACACCACAGCTTATGGGGATCTTGGCAGATGAAACTGATGTAAGTATGAGATTCTATTATCTACTATTGTTATTATAATTTTATGGTCCTGTCTGTATACAGTGTCTTAAAACTTTGTAAGCTCTCTTCTGGTTTGGCTTTCACTGCCTTTAAGCATCTTGGTAAATTTATAATCCCTTTTCTTTAGCTTCTTTTCCTATCTCTTTACTTGAAGACCTGGCATGCAATGAATCAAAGAAGGGATATTTATACCCATACTGTGAGAATGTTTACAATGTAAAGAAAATTCTGTCTGTGGTTTGGTCTTTGTATATTTTCAGAATAAATGACAGTTTTCCAAACGTACTATATTACTGTTGAGTCCACAGAGTCTGTATTTATGTAACTAAAATGCTTTTATTTAGACCCTTGCAACATGCCAAAATTAAAAAGTATTTTAATGAATGAATCAAAGTAGTACAGCAAAGAAATCTGTAACGTATTACCATTTCAAAATAAAGATTTCTGTGAAAAGCCTGTCAGATACAAAGAATCTGTTTGATTTACAAAAAGTAATTTTGTTATTTTTATGCCCATTGTTTTAATAACAGAACTTTGATCTTGAAAATATTGTAGCATGAAACATGAATACGGTAATAGCCAAAGTTTCCATTTAGCTGCCGCTTCATGTTCCAAGAATATTGGGTTCCATTACATGTAGTATTTAATAATTTACATATGGGCTCCAAGCAACCTCCTTGTGATCTTGATGCAGACTTTGTTTAAGTTTTCCAAAATTTTACTCAGGTACGTGGATTTTCAAACTCGAGAATATCAACAGCAGCACTAGGGGCCTGACCTACGGTTCCCAATGCCATGATCTGGTCTGAACAACCTGAATGTTACAGGAGAACGTTCCGACCAGTCATGCAGACATTAAGCACTCCGTGACTTCCCCACATTTTCCAGAGTTCCTTAACAGAGCTAAGAAGTTGTTACGTTACTCAAGCCTCTTGTATTAAATTCAGTCCGCTATAAAGTTTTGGAAACAAAGGAAGCAGCTACTAATTCTCCATTTCCTTAATTCCCTTCAAAGGAGTTTCCCTTTCTGAAACACTTTGGAAATTATAGCTAAAATCTGTCTTATTCTAACGCATTTGCCTCCTTAGGCGTACTTACGAGCTTAGGTTTGTATGAATGAACGAGGCAGCATCTCACCTTCCCACCCACAAATGTCGCTGGGGAAAAAAGCAGAGGATTTTCTAAATTTGTCTGGCACTTCCAGATGTCAAGCAGCCTTGTCCGACCACATATGGATCAGCTCTACCATGCACCTGTAATGAGCGCAGTGCCTCTGGGACTGCCGGGCTGTGATATACGCATGGGTAAACGTATACTGATGGATTTATCGAGCATGTGCAAATCGTCTCTGTAGCACACTGTATATCATAAGTCTAACATTTACAGAAGCATCAGTTCTGGTATATGTTCACTACCAAAATGAGCCAGAGATGTTTCTGGGATTCTGCATCTGCCCCTGGGGTGCAAGTTAGTGAGGTCAGGGAGATGGTGGATCAAGATTTGTGAAGAGATACATCACAGAGAAGTTAAAGACATGTTGCTGGCAGCACTGAGGGTAATCTGAGCATCCTGGTGGCAACCAAACTTGCTTTAAAAGCCGTTGTATAAACACAGCTACATCAGGACCAGATAGCATCTGCCTTAGAGGGAGACTGATGTTGGGGAGAACGGTACCCGGGACTGATATTTATTCTTCATTAAGCGATGTTTCTGATAAGCTGAAGCCTTCACCCCATCCCAGATCAAGTTATGTGTGCATTCCTTGAGCTTGCACACCTTTCCAGGATCCTTGAGGTGAATGAATAAATCTTACAAATGGTTATATGCCTCTAATGACACCTCTTGAAAGGAAGCTGAACATAATAAATTCTAGTTAATCTTGATGGATGGGTTGGAAGGAAAGCATGCACGAGATAGCCAGCAAAAGCATTATAGTATTAGATATTTCCCTTATCATTAAACATACCACCCTGCCCTTGAAAGCTGATTAACATCAACACCTCAGAAAAAATACTGGAAAATCTCCAGCATCAGATGTGACCTTGCAGTACTGCGGCCCATGGCAACTGCAGAAGGCAGGGAGTCCTCTAAGCATGTTCCTTAATCTTTGGTTATTATATGAGCACCATTAACATTTTAGAGGGCTCCAAAATTAGGAAAGTAGTTTCTTCTCTCCCACTCCCTGTCAGGAAAAAGAACATACACTTGGATTTAACACGTCTGAAAACAATGATATATTTACACCCCAACTGTAAGCGCAGTTTGCCACCCTGGATCAAGAGATCCGTCTTGCAGCACGCTCCGTCTGCCCTGCCCACACCCTGGGCAGCACCTGCCCATCCATCCTTTGAATTCAGTGATTCTAACAAGGAGATCCTGCGCTTGGAGTGGCGCTGGCTTGGCATGGCCAAAAGCAAACAAGGGGATTATAATCCAGCTACTGATACTGGAGAAGTCTGAATCCTCTCCTTTTAGATGTTATGTCCAAGGAAGCTTAGTCATACTGGCGGTATAGGAAAGTTTATATTGCTACCGTGGAGAAATAGTCTTCTGCAGAGCACGGGGCATTTTCATCTATTAAATATACGGGATATTTCAGCGCAGCTACTTTTACATTTAAAATACCGTGTCTGGGGCACACGCTGCAACGCCCTGTCCCCGCGTGCTGAAGCACGGCCGTGCCATCACACTCCTCCTCCGCCGCCCTGCCAGGAGAGCTGGGGTGCCCGGGCTCCTCCCGCGTGCCGCTGGAACCCTCGGCGGCTCCACGCGCGGCCGGGGCTTCGGCAGCACGGCCGTGGGCCAAACCCACCCTGGGCCAAGGACCCGGCGTGGGGGCGCAGGTACCAGTGCTGGCAGCCGGGGCCTGGCTGGGCTGCAGCAGCGCTCCCCGTTCAGGGAGGAAAACCATCTGGATTTCGCAGTTCACAACTGGGGCAGGCATTCCAGGGCAGCCAGGCTCCCACTGACTTTCACTTTGTTTTCTTTAAAACAGACCGAGTTGCTGTCAGCTTTCCTACGACTTTCTCCCGCTTTAATTTACGTCCCATGCAAGCTCCACAAACATTTTCCACTGGAATAAGCCAGCGGAGTTTTTCCCCCGCAGCATTTGGGGAAAACTGATGAAGTTACGCAAAGAAGTGTGGGTTATTTCTAGTCTGAACTTTTTTATTTTCTGATTTTAAAAAATAAAATTTAATTTTCAGGTTTTATTTAGGCTAAAACTATTGTTACCAAGCAACAAAGAAGGACAAAATTGGAAGCTTTTTAAAATTACTGATACATTTTTCAGTTCTCAGTTAGGCTTATGGTATTAGACATAGTTCAAGAGGAAACGAGCAGAACATATATAATCATCATCTCACTAGCATATTAAATACCAAGATGCAAACACTCCTGACTATATAGTTTAGCACACCTCTGTGTCCACATACATTCGATTTTCTGGTGTGAGGAACGTTCTTTAAGAATTTAGTAAGTTACTTCTGCAGATCAATTCCATTCAGTGTCTTAGGAGTTTTAAAAGGAATGTCCTTAAATATCCCTGGAATTCTAGCTTTTCTCTGGCATTAGCAGCTTGGGAAATGGGTGACAGCTTTCTGTGACTTGAGTGGTCACAGCAGTACGGCATCCGTATTTGTCTCGGATTAAAAAAGAAAGAAAAAGCTACAAGAATATCTTAATGCAGCAAAGTGTCACACAGCCAACATAAAATGTAATGAACTTCCACACATCATTTGACATTCTTTGCAACTGTAGGATCTATCTCAATATTTACCTATTGCATGGGTTTTTGAAAGGGAAAAATTCTGAGCATAATGACTTTGTCCACTTCAATATAACCAGGTTCCACTTAACAGAGAATTGGGTTTTGCTCAACCATTTAACTGACTCATTTTAAGATAAACTGCATGGTGAGATGGATCTGTGCCATATCACGGGCAGTCTTGATCTTGGTATTAGTGCTTCTAGCAAGCAATATGCCTTAAAAGCACAACACTTGTGTATATTCCCTCACTGGAAATAGCCTTGCTATGACTTTATCTAAAGGCAGATTATGAGACTAAAGAAAGGAATACAATTAATTGTTCCTAAACATCCAGAATACAATCAAATGCAGTCCTCATCATTACCGAGTCCTTGAAAGTGAATTTGACCCATGGCTGTTCCCCTTCTGACACAGCAGTGGGTATAAACTGTTTTCTCGGATACCCTGAAGGGAAGCCAGAATGTGACCGGTCTTTTCATGCCACTGCTGCCTAGTGACATGATTTCAGTGAAGTAGCCAGAGACTTCCACCAGCAGATGAGGAACAGAATTCCTCCAGGGAACCCTGAGATGGGCAGGACACTGACTTTTCCTGTTTGACAATTTCTGAGGGTTTTTTTCTACTTACAAATGAAGTTAAATAACAAAACGTCAGTGTTTTCAGAGAAAAAAAAAAAACAACATGAAAATACATTTTGGTTTCAGATATTAGTCCTGCGCAATGCTTGCCACCAAAGACTTGAAGGAACCATTTTACGCATTCAGATGACTTGAAAGGATAAGAAAAAAAATGGTACTCCAAGACAGATTTTTAAGCATCAGATAGGGAATTCAAAAAATGACTGGAAAATCCAATTGATCTTTTACACTATCTATAATCATTGTGGTCACTAAACACCAGCTCAGAAACTTGTTACCAGACTCAGCTGAAGGCACTGTTGTGTGAAAGGTCAGGCTTGCATCCAACCACAATTTTCTGTCTTTCTTATGAGTAAATAAAGCAACTGCCACGATATATTTAAAGATAAATCCCCGGATCTTCTCTCCACCCAATTTAAAACTCTTTCAATTAAGCTCTGGAGATCTTTATGACAAAACAGATTTAAACACTGTGAAAACGTGGCAAGTAGGACTCCAGGGATTCCTTTAAAATTCTGCAATGAATGAGATACGTAATGTGAGGTTTTGTAATTCCCAAGCGAAGGTTTATAAGTTCAAATCCCAAAGTTTCCAAGAACAGAAGGAAGGCAATGTCTGTAGGATGTAATAATGTTTAGTAGACTAAATGATACAGCAAAAAAATACACAAACTTGGAGCACATAATTCATTCTTCATGTCGTTGAAGAACCCCTCAAGAATCCCACAAAATCTTCTAAAAAATGGCCAAAGCACGAGAAAACTTTCTGTTATTCCTAACTAAATTAGTTGGTCTAATAACAGATGGAAAATTGCTTTGCCTTAAAAAAGATTTTGCCACTCCAAACAAATCTCTTCTTTGGACAATGGTACAACATTCAACCCGATTATAAATAACTCCCTACCATAGCGCAAGGAAGGAGTACATGTGTATTTACACAAAGCTTGTGTATGACCACTGGACAAGATAACCCGAATACACGTGGTTTCTAAGTGTTTTGCAAATCACAGGGCATCTCCACAAGTGCAGTCAGAAGTAGCAATTCGGTGGACCGTCCCCTTTGATAATCGCCAACGCGTTCGATTCCTTTGGCGAAAGAAGGACCTGAACTGCCTTACAAACACCTGAGCACGGTTGGTGCATTCATGGGCAACCACAAGCAGGTCCGGGTGAAAATTATTTCTTGGAAAAGTTTTAATGAGAAGTTTCTACTGAATTACTTAAGAGGTATCTATTGTGGCTTGCTATCCAGTTCTACAAACAAAATGGTTTCTGAGTCCAAATCAAAATACTCTGCATTTGTTATATAAAATTCTTATTTGAGTAGCATTAAGAACAAGACATATTGTGTCAAGTCCTGCCCTGCTCAGGCCTCATGCCAAAAGCCCTAGCATTTCACATGAGTGGAACTGTTCCTTCAGTCTTTGGTGGCATTACACAGGACTAACCACTTGCAGACTTCTGCGCTGATTCTGAAATAACATAATTTGTCTGCTGTGAACTGTTCTAACTAACTTTTCTTTATCCTTCTACCTGCATCCCACTTTTCAATCCACCTAAAACACATCAGCTAGGGGCAACCCCTATCAAACTAATGCTATTGTTTCCTGGCAACCGTATTTCTTTCCATTAAAAAATCTCAGTCATACAGGTTTTTTCCTTAGGGCAAGTCTAGCCAGTTAATTATTAAGGAACTAAATTGTTCAACTGGTCAGAGGAACTCTGACCCATCACCAGTCATCATCTGGTTCCCAATGTACTCATGGTTAACAAGCAGCGAGAAGATACGGCCACCTGCTACCTGCAAGGGCAAGTAGCCCTGCACAGCTCCTTTCCAAAGCGATGTCAGAGGACGGGGCTGTGCTGCAGCACGCCTCGTCCTGGTCCTACCGCCTGCTGCTAAGAAGACAGCAGGATCTGCATTGTTCTGCAGCCTGCTCTCCACCACCCTGAAGGTATTTACAGATGGGAGTCTGCCTGGGAGGAGCAGGGTCTCCTCCACCACTTTTGGAGAAGTCCTGGCACTGAAACCTTTCAGGTGTTGTGGCAGCAGCACAGTAAGTCTGAGCTGCTGTAGGCGAGGTAGCAGAGCTATATGGGGGTGCAGGTCCTTCACATGGATAGTTGGGACTTCTGCGGGTCCTGTAAGATGCCTGCTGAGGTTGGGAGGGAAGCC
Organism: Leptosomus discolor; assembly: GCF_034619465.1. Classification (NCBI taxonomy): domain Eukaryota; kingdom Metazoa; phylum Chordata; class Aves; order Leptosomiformes; family Leptosomidae; genus Leptosomus; species Leptosomus discolor. Next base: position 4,438,555 of record NC_141399.1, read on the forward strand.
TGTTCTGGGCAAGGAAGGCCTTGCTGTTGACACAAGGACGCCAAACAGCTCCCTAAGGAAGGATCTAAATTCATTTACGTGAAATGTGCAAACTGTGAACTCACATAGTTGCCATCGCCCTGTGGCAGCACAGAACCGTTTGTCTTCTTACTCAGGCATCCCAATGTCATCTGCAACCTGGATCTTTTTCTCAGCTGCATGTTCACAGTGACTAAATTAAAAAGGCAAAACATGCAAACAGCAAACTGAACTGGACTAAATCAACCTTGAACAAGAAATGCCCGGTGACTGCTGCAGAATACATTGTGCTTCTTAAAGCTCAGGGACATTCAAATATTGTCAGCAGCACAAAAAGGTGCTGCTTTCCTTGGCTTCTGCACAGCAGGAGACAAATGAACTTTGACGTCTCATTTCAGTTCATCGCAGAACAAAGACAACAAAGGTGCTCCATATGCCGGCACAGGTTATTCATGCAACAACTACTTAGTCTACCGAGGACAAGGGCATCCCTCTCTATGAACCCAAAGTCTGGTTTATATAAAATCTGGTGTTTTCTTTCATAAGACTGCTGTTTCCAGAGACTAGTTTATTCTTGCTAGGATTAAGTAGATAGCAAGAATAACATGCTGCAGTGTATGTTGCCAGGCAATTAAAGCAGATCATGGCCTGATACTGATAATAGAGATTCTACAGAATATTATTCAGATTCCCAGACAATAAATCTTAGAAGTAATGTCTGGGATATTGTTCCAGTCCAACAGTATCTCTCAAACATTTATACAATGGTATATTTATACAGCTAGTTTTATTTGGAGCAATGGTCTCTCTGGATTGATTTAAGGAACTCAAAAGTTGAGCCTTGAAGCCTGACATATTATGGTTCCTCTCTAATTAATCAGTACTGAAAAAAAATAAGCAAATTAAAAAAAAAAAAAAAAGACTGCAAAAACAAAGCAGAAACTAGTACCAGTCATTTTTAAAGTCAACAGTAATTCTTCTTCACAGAGATTTTGTATGAGCCTGCAGATCTTTCTTACAGCCAGGGATTCCACCCCGACCTCTCATTTTGTTTAACTACCACATTACAGTTACAATAGTTTGTAATTTTTCAGTCTCTGTTTATTAACTGTTTTCTTCTGCCTTTCTCTTACGTGTTCTTGTTTTACAAGCACATACTTGTAGTATGAACTTCTCTATCTTCTATAGATATATACTTACTAATACAGAAACATTTCTATGTATTACTGTTATCCAGAATGTCCACCCAAATCCTGTTCTAGAGGTACAGGATGCACCTAAACTATAAGAGACTAAATCAACCTCCATGTTCACTCATGTGCTACTGTTGCTGAAAATAGTAATGGCAGTTTTTAGTGCTAGCTCCTGAAACAGCGTGTTTCTGAGTGTAAGTTGAAGATACCAAGAAAAGTGCTGTCTACACTACCATTTCTGCCTTTAGTGGTTTTTGTCTACTAGGTCTATATTTTTTCAATAAGGTTAGGGATAACGTTGACCATTGACTGAAGTACAAGACTAGACTTGAGCAATTTTGAGCTTAACTGAGCTGTTCCACCCAACTGCCATATGATCGTAGAAAAGTCATTTCAATCACCTGGCGCAAAAATATACTTTCTAGTTAAAAGCTGGGCATTGAAATTGAAATCTGTGAGGGCTGACACCCAAGATCTGCTGCTCATTTAAAAAATAGCTAATAATAATTAGGCTTCTCTATATTTGCATTATTTTTAACTTCTTAGAAGGAAATACGTAATAGTTTCACGGGAAATACAAAACTAATCATCATATCTTAAAATTTCAGGTATCCCTCTGTTATAATTTTGAATAGGCCTGTGAGTTGTAGAAGGACCTGCAGTAGCTGAAAATAAATGACTGTGATGACTTGTCTTTTGATGTGTTCTGGGCCATTGATGTCTTTTCCAATACAATATTTTTTCGTCTTAGAAATGACCTAAGAAAAATTTCACAATTCAAGGTTATCAAAAAAAAGGCTGACTTACTTGCTGTGCTTTTTGCACAAGTGCAATGCCATATATGCTACACAGGCTGAAGCTGACTCATCTTCTAAGCAGACATCTATGTTGCTGAATGAATCAAGTACCTGTTTGTTTGCTTTTTGCAAGGGAAAAGTTTTCACAAACTGGGTAACTCTGCTAGTGAAGAGGGTCTTATTTTGGGGACAGATAAAATGGACATATTGGTGGCTGGAAGCGAAGTTAAACAACATGGCAAAACGAGCACCCTACCTGAACCAGTGACACGACAAACCCAGAGGCAACAATAAAGTCTGCCAAGGAGCTTGATTTTATCAGTGGGTTACCAGGTAAAAGAAACACTCTAAATATTCATGAAAGCACTTCTACAATACGTGTATGACAAGAGCCTTACTAAAACATATGTTGGATTTACAAAATGTCCCATGTTTTGCCTGACCAAGAGTAGTAGGAGTTTCTCCTCAGAAACAGCTAGCAGACATTTAGATACGCAATAACATCCGTGTATTTACACCTATATGACTCAGCCCTAATGGAAGCTGAAGTTCACAAAATACTCCTTAGAATATCCATAAACGTGGCAACAGCCAAAAGCAACAACGAAGGAAGTACAGTGAAAGAGGGTCAAAAGCAGCTTTCCGCTAACACCAGTAACAATAGCAAGAGTTTTCATTTGGTAAAACTTGGTCAGAGTCAATAAAACTTCCTTTGTTTATGTCTTTATCATTTAAAAAAATCATCAGTCCTAAAATGTGACTTCTATATAGCAAGAGCAAGAACATACTACTGTATTTAGATGCATTTCCATCAAAAACCTGCAGTGAGCGTCAATGCATCAGATTTTCCTTTCCCACCCACCTGAGAATTGTTGAAAACGAGCTAGAAAATAGTTCACTAGTTATCTGAAGGGAAACCTGCTAATTTCGGTGGTAGATGATTGCTTGAGCACAGTGGTCTGACATGGACCTGATGTATCCAGGCCTTTGGAAATCACGAATTAATTTCAATCAGGTATGCATAGAGTAACTTCTGCCTAAAAATCCAAGACAGACTTTAATAACGTAACTCTAATGTAGAATTTAGTGCTGGCATAAAAAGTTCCTAATAGGCAATAAACCGATTACATGAAATATTGTGATGACTTTTACTCTCATAGTTCAAATGTTTTGTGAAAAGCGGCCATTCAGCACATACCAGGGTGCTGAATGCTCTGTCCGTGGATGACTTTATCTAGTTTCACGTCTGTGTAGTCCAAACGTAAGTGACGTTTTTGAGTGAAGTAGAAGCATTCTAGCAGGAAGAGCTCATTATATCTGATGAGAGACAGTTCCTTTCAATGCTGCATTAAGACCACACTGAGATCCACCTTGGACAATTTTATGACATCCACTAGCTCTATAAAAATGTTGTAAGTTGATTTCTACCAATTATATTCACAGCGACACGGATTTGAAGAGCCTGCAATACTTTCCAGAAATGTTTGTCCTCAAAAGACAACAAGCTCTGCAAATTGCACCATGGGTTTTGCCTGCCCTGCTAAAACAACTATGCATTACCAAGATTTTATCAGTCTAATTAGAGGCTTGATTCTGCATAATGATTCTTGTGCTTCCCAAAGTCACAGGTTTTAAAATAAACAGGTGATGAGCTTTACGACTGCAAGGCTACAATTCAGGACAGACCCATAATGAAAAAATTAGCATTAAATAAACAGCACAAAACTTGTGCTTATTAGGTCTTGTCAGTCTGTCTTTGGGTTATGTGGTTTAGAAACAACTTAGAGGGGAGAAAAAAGAACTGTTGGTGGAGTGAATGAAAACTGTTTCATGAGACAGGTAAGATTGGCATGACTGTACATCCATATAAACTAAATTCCTCATGTTGTAGGCAGCTGGCATAGATATTCCTCCTTCAGCACACAGGTATACTGAAAAACAGTTCAGGTAACCTGTTTAAATGTTATGTAGAATATTAACAGCCTGATTCAAAGCCTATCGATCCCAGCAGAAAACCAAAGTGTCATACACTATGTATTTTGAGTAGTCTGAACTGTAATACTAAAAGTACTTTATTTCCTTTGGAGAAGCCACAGACAACCCCAAAACACCACAAGAAACCAAATCATTAAGAAGCACTCCAGAGCAGCAATTTTTGGTGAAGAGGAACACTGAGCACTTACTTTCTTCCGAAAAACCAGAGCAGTCACTTTATTCATATGTGGAAACACAACCTCCCCGCTATGTTTAATGTCACAAAAATGCTAACTGCTCATGGGGGAAATATTAGATCAATGCTAAAAAACAGCTGTGAAAGACCAGAGGAAACATTGCACAAGATCTGCAAGCACTTTGCAGAATAGTTGGTTGGCACTTTTCTGGAGTGTTTGAAAGTATTTTCTGATATTTCTGAAGACATGCTGGGAAAATGTTATGGGAAAATAACAGTCAAGTAGTAGAGCCATATGAAAAAAATCAACAATAAATAATAATGAAAGAAGCTAATTTATCTCCCAGATAAATCAATGCTAAAGCAGAAGTACACTGTGTGTATTTCTGGCTAGGAAAGCACAAGGCTAAGTTGTGCGTTGCCTCTGTAACCAGTTCCCTTCGTGACTATTCCCACCAAGTTGCTAGCTTCCAGCAGCAGAGAGAGAGGCAGTAACGTGTCCATACATTTCAAGAAATTTGCTAGTCTCCTACCTTCTTCCCTCTTGGCTTCTCATTACCTTAATTCAGCTTTTGTGAATTTTCAAGAACACAGGCACTATTTTAACAACACCAGCTTGCATCCTGTTGTGCAGAACTGAGCAATCTACAGTCACTAGCTGCAGTTTTCTCCTCAGATCATATCACTTGGGATGTATTTCTTCTTCATACTTATTTTAAGTAGGACTATATACCCCACTCCTTGTCCTGCCTAGTGTGGGGCAGTCTTTCCAACCAAAGAGGAGAAGCAGCTTCTCAACACAGCACCTGCCTCCACCCTCTCCACTTCAGTCTCTTAAAGTTTTCTCCATAGGTTCATGACTTTTAAAGCTATGTAGACCATGTTGTGCAGTCGCCTCTGCTCTACTTTTTTCCAGGTCACTTTGATGTTGCCCTCCTGTGCAGAAACCTCAGTGTTTCAGAACAGACATAGTCTTTGTCCTCGTGACAGACTTGACTCCAGAGACCACGAACTTCTGAAAAATGCCACCAACGGCGTGCAGACACAGTTTGAGCATTAACATTTACCAGCCAAGGTCCCAGAAGGGTGTAGATTCCAGTAAGAAGCCAACCCCTTGAGCAATATAAAACGCCTGCCAAGGACAGCCAAGTAAAACCAGATGCCGTGGGTTGGAAAGATACAGAATGGTAGTCACACTGGCAGGCAGTGCGAGATGAGAAAATGAGAGGACAAGGAAATGTGTGGAGAAATGAAAGATGAAACAAAAGAAGAGCAACAGGGAGAGAACTGACAGGCTACCGTATGAAAAAGCATATGACAAGAGGCTGTATAGGAAAGGAAGGCAGGCGTCAGCATAAAAAGGAGAAAAATGGGGTTTAGACATATATGCCCAAATTACTGCTAGTTGTGATACTGTTGCCTACATCACAGCTAATTTACCAGTGGGGATCTGGAGACAAGAACAAACCATCTTCAAATGTTTGGAAAAATATGCAAGCAGGAATCACAGTATTTGACTATATTAAAACAAAACAAAACAAAACAAAAACCCTACAAAAAAAAAACCCACCCCAAACCTACAACCTTACCATTATTACCCTCAGTTTTACCCTTACTTTTGTCATTGCCCTGAATGGTGCCATCCTATTTCAATCTGCTTGTCTTCAATAAATTCCTGATGATTGCATATGTGCCAGCTTCACACAGTAGAGGTCAATGCAGTACTTTTATATGATAACTGAAGCTAATACTAAGGGAATGGCAAATGTACAACTTAAATTTCAGCAACTTGAAAGAGCTTTGCATGCCTCCTGAAATAATTCCTAACAGCAGGTCAGTACACTAACCTTTGCCTTTAGAATGGCTATAGTCAGATAAATCATTTAACTCTACCATCAAGGCTGTCACCTTTGGCTTTTTCCATTATTTTCTATCTTGTTATTCAATGACTTAAATCAGTCACCACAGCTTACTTCATCAAGCTTCAATAATCTATAAAACAACTATTTATACCATGATTTTTTTCATGATTTTTTCACCAGTCAGCCCAGTTTTCTTTACAAACATTTCTGAATTTCTCTTTACATTGGGGGTGTGGGGGGTGGGGTGGGGTGGGGTGGGGTGGGGCGGGGGGGGGGATGTCAATAGCCACAGTGGCTAATGAAAAAAGCATTGGAAGGCATAAAGCTATTGCAGAATAAACCCCAGGTAATACCTGCCTTCAGAAGGAAACGAACCAGTCTTCAGAGACTGGGCTAAAGGGACAGGCTTTGGAGCCTGAGTGACTTGGGGTTGTAGCATATAGCCAGAAACACAGTGCAGAGCAACCAGTGTCTTATACAAACATGTCTCAGGGAGACACAACCAGTGTCCTCTTCCCACAACGTCTCTTAGCTACGGTTCTGGTGATCAAACAACAGATTGGGTAGGAAAAGCCCCTCCCAGCACCAATATACAGCTGTTTCAGTAGCAAATGTCAAGAAAGCCCTTGCAGCAAACTTTGGAATACGCAGGATGCTGGGTGCAGCCACAGCTCTGGCTCGCAAATGGTATGAAGGTTCTGCATTGGCCTTAAGTACCACAGGTGAAGTCTCCCTGACTTTAAGGCACAAGGTTCTGTTACGAAGAGCAGTTATTTTAACTGGAGTATGGAAAAATCTTGTTGCAGTCTTTATAAACGCTGTCTAATGGAAAATTAATTAGCAGAACACGAAGAGTAGGTATGGGAGCAATCTCATAACGTCCTCGTTGTTATAAACATACAGTGTAAGCCATTATACTGAAAACAATCAGCTTCCTAAAATAGCCTGCAGCAGCAAACAGCTACAGAAAGGGATTTGTTACCGATCACATGACACTCTGTACTAGCTACTAGTCAGATATTCTCCTGATGTTTAGCAGGATTCTCTGCTTTGCAGTTTGGGAGAAAGCCTTGATCCTAAATAAATTCCTAAGCTTTCAGCCTCCTAGTTCAGCTACAGAGTGAAAAACACGAGCTGCAGTGAAAGAAAAGGGAGAAGAGAAGCAACACCTGTGGAATGGCTATTCAGAGCATTTCCAAAATCCTATTCGCATTGCAACGTCAATGGAAATTTGCACAGAGAGGTATAAAACCGGAGCAATTCTGATTAATTCTGGAGCTAGCCCCATCAACACGTTTTTTGGAAAAAATAGGGATACGACATTAAAAGGATTCCTTTCCCCCTCCCAACTCTTTTCCTGGAGGAAGGCTCGGTAAGAAGGAGCCACACAGCGGACCTGGGAGACTGGCACGTTTACTTCACGGAGCTCAGCTCTGTTTCTGACACGCGCCCGGCTGGGCTGTTGATCGCTGTTAGTTACCTTACTTCAGGCCCTGCAAGCGTCTCTCTACTCCTTCATGTATACACTAGGTTTGGGAACAAACTCCGTTGGACATTGGCGTCCTTTGCTCTCCACAGGAGTCTCCTCACCTCCTGGAGGATGTCAACCGCTCCCTCTGGAGCCTCCATTTGTTTCCTTCTCTTTTCCATATGACACCCACAGCATTTCCGAGGACAGAAATCGCCATCCCCACCTCCACCCCCCTCATTATCAAAGCTGCCAATCCTACTCCCAGACCTATGCCCTGGAGAGGGAAAAGGAGCCATATGCTGAATGCGGAGCACAGTCCTCCTTTCAAACTTGACTCACTCGGGTACCCACGCTGGTCCTCTGCCCCAAACCATCTCCTCTTCTCTGAAACCTGACATTTCAGCCTCATTAGTAAGTCCTCCTCAAAACCCAAACAAAGAAGAAACAGTCTCCTCCATGCTCTTGGTGACTTGTTCTCTGTATTATTAGACCTGACTGAAAAAGTTAAGACCATTTTTATATTCATGTCTTTGAAAACTGTCCTTGGTTTGGTTTTTTTTTTAATCAAAACATAGCGTTAGCTGTATTATTGTCATTACTTTGTTAATTTTTCAGACAACACATTTTCCTTGCATTTTTGTGTGGCATCCTGGTTGACAAAATGTTTTCTTTTTCAAAACTAGTTATTTCAGAGATAAAAAATGTAACTATCTATTTCAATACAATTTTGAGAAAAAACAAATGTACAGAAAACATACATTTTGCATTTAGAAATTGTAAAAATAATGCGGACAACATTTCCTCATAATGATCTGTTCCTAACTTTTGACAGTGACAACAAATTTGACATTTCAAGGAGTTTTCAGAAAATTCTGCTTTTATTTTTTCAGTCAGATCTGGTATTTATATTAAAAACTGCTCTGCCGAGAGACTCCCATTCTGTCACTGACAAACGTAGCACAGTGCCAAAATACAAAGACACTACTTTTCTTCATTTTGGAACCCTCGTCAAAGTTCAGAAAAGATCTTGGAAACACCAACTACACTTCTAAACTAAATGTCTAAAATGAAAACAAAATTTCAGGGCATACTTAATATTGCAAAACCACAAAGAAAAAAAAAAAAAAAGAGGCTGCCTAGATCAAGACATTTGAAAAACAAAAAAGAAGGGTAAAACCGAAACAGTTATGAGAGCTGCACAAAATGGTTTTCATTAGAGCAAGATAGCTATGAATATTAATATTTGACACTGTAATTTGAACAGATCTGGCACAGCATCTTGCGCAGTAGGACTACCCTCGTGTTCTGGGGAGCACAAATACAGATTTTTAAAGCTCCTGACACTCGGCATCACTGCACAATTAGAAAGTTACATAAAACAGCCATAGTGGAGGGGCCTTGGGGGTCTCTGTACCTACTCAGCCGTGACTCCTAAAGAAATTTAGAGCTCCCAAAGGACACTGCTCATACAAAGAGGAAGAGTCTTCATACCTTCAAGTGTGTTCTTTTTTTTTTTTAAAGAGAAAAAAACCCCAAAACCTCCTCACACTTAAAAAAGTGTACCTTTTGTCTCTCAACAGCAAATCTGGGTTTGTTTAATAGCTAAGGTGTACATCCTTTCTTTTTTCCAAACCCAGTGACTGATCTCCAGAATACACACAACTCCCATCACTCACACTTTTGAATTAAGAGTAAACACTGATGCATATTAATGAGAAAAACAGCGGCTTGACCTAGTGTAACCTTAGCATATGACTTATTAATCCACTGACTGTCTAATTCAATGGGGACTAAATTCTGAAGATCATTGATCATTAATATTAATCAAAAGTTTAACTTGCACCAAGAGGTCTCCACACTGGCTTAACAGCTCCCCAATTCTAGCACTTACCTTGCAAGAATGTCACTGATTTAAGATCCCTGAAATACAAACATTAGGTTTTTGGGATGGCACCTCTAGCTATATGCGCACTTTAGGTTTCCTCATGTGGGAAGTTTCCTATAGACATCTTTAGTTTCTATCACATGTAGAACGTGTGATCTCTCAAGCTCACTATTCCTCCAAAACGTCACTGTGATGTTACTGCACAGCTCTGTATAGGCTGGGATAAACAGTTCCAACACACCAAGCAGAACAATGATGTAAAAATTCTCTCATATGAAAGCTTTTAACACTTAAAGTATACCACTTTTTTGAGCTCTCATTCAGCTCCCAGAGTTGAATAAAGACCACACACTATAGACCAGTTCTCAACCTTTCCCATTGAAGTCCAGACCACAGCAAGACATTTTTGACCTGCATACTCACTTTGATGTTTATCCTAGCCTGATCAAAGTTTATTTTGAAAAGGATTAAACTTATTTTATTACAATATTTAAAATCGCATACATTAATTATTAGTAGTTTTCTAAAACCACACACAACTTTTTTCAAGTGGCACATTCTACACACTCACCACATTTGCTTCTTTCCACCAGGCAAATTTTGTCATGTCTTTGCTTTAACTTTGCAAAGGCCTGTTGCACCTCTCTGCCCATGGCTTCATTTTATCCCAACAAAAAATAAAGAAATAACTCTTTGAAATCCATGCTTGCTATTTCCAAGTACTGGAACCTCATTTTTTAAAAACTTGTGTTTTAAAACAATAGGAATTCCATAGCAAATTCAAAAGCACTGAAATACAAAGGCTTCCTCAAGCTGCCACCATTTTCCAAAATACCTTGGCTACCAAAAAAGAAAAAGCCAAAAGCTCAATTAGGATCAAATTAAAGGTCATCAAGCCCAGAATCCTGTCTCTAAGAGCAATCAGCTGGAGATACTCATCTTGCACAGATAATGGCATGGTCTGTTTGCAGCCAGTCTCTCCTAGCTTCTGGCAATCAGTAATTTAGAAACTTCTAGAGACAGAGATCAGTAGCAACAGCTGGACTTACCATCCAGAGATGCTCTGTGCCCTCCCTGAACCCGTACATAGCTGGGGTCTCTACAACACCCTGCTGTAGCACTCAATCAGCCAAACCAGCATTCTCCAAACTTTTGTTTTCTTTCCTATCTTGGGGCTCACCTGACCCAGAATTTAATTTTTGTTTTTACTTAACAGACTGGGCTTTGCATAAGGCTTCTGGATTTGAACTAAGACATATGTTTTTAAAAGGGATTTTTTTTCCTTAGTTTATAAAAATGTAAACAGTGCTGTAAATACATAAGCAGGGCAACTGCTTACCTAAGAAATAGTGGATGATCACGAAAGCCTGCTTGTCAAATACACCTTGTGCAAGTATTAAGAACTGTTTATTTTGGAAATGGTACAAAAGCATCCTGAGATAAAGCAGTGGTGCTGACATGTTAAAAAATGGAACATTCCACATATTATTCACAATCATTCTGCCAGTATGAAAAGTGAATTAATTTCCACTCCTGTTCTTGAAAACAGGAATATTTTTCACATTTTAAGAGAAAAGGGTTGGACTTAAAGACTTTCAGAAGTGCTTGGCTGTGAACACACAGTCATGGATAATACAGCTTCACCTTTTTTTTTCATGGGGCCAGACTGCCAATTGAGGGCAATCCGAAGGCTCTCAGATTTGTCAGCTAAACACAATCCCAAACACACCTACCCATGCAAAATGCCGTGTGTGTGTGAGTACCATCTGACAGGTCTGCAACATCCACGTGCGTGGAAAATGGGGAAAAGACGCTCAGCAATTTGTATTCACTGAACACTCTCTATTCCCTGAGATGTGAAGTGACCTCCACTATTACTGAATTCATCATACAAACTCCTACAGAATATGACTCTAAATTATGGCTTGCATTTTATCTCCCACTCATTACCATTGAGTTAATTACAGTCTGGATTTAAACATTATCATTACTTACAACGTGTAAGATGTGTAAAAGGGAATTAGGTATATGTAATGTCAGTTCTCTCTCTCTAAATTGTTTAAATAAGGGAGGAAAAGACAAAGAAATTATATAGTACAGAATGTGGTGTCTACATCATAATTTGATACCTACAGCACATTTTTGCATTGCTGAGGAAATTCAAAGATGCAGCATTTGTGGCCTTAGGCCTCGGTGCTGAATGCTTTCTGGGATGTAGCCTCCGCTGAAATTTGGAATCCTTGTGTAGTTTCAGCAGTGGTCAGGTCTGGGCCTCAGTCTTGTACTCAAATCACAGACTTACTCATAAAAAGCAACTGTTCCCCAAAACTGGCTCCAATATTAAGCAAAGAATGGCTCAGGAAAAGTTGAATTCAACTTCTAGCACTCAGCTAAAGACTTACTGAATTACAACGGGCCCTTCTATATCCCACATTTCATTAAGCCCAGCCTTAAAACATGGCTAATTCTCCCTTACCACAAAGAGGATTGTTCATAATAAAATGTATAATAAATAACTTCAAGACTCTCAGATATTGTAGTTGTGAATTAATGTAACTATTCAGACAAAGAGCACTCAACACGGCTGACTGATCAAATTTCCTAAAAAGCCCCAGAAATAAGAGCATTATTTTATATTTATTCACATTCATACAGGAATGTGTATTTATAGCCAAAATTCTTGTGGACCTTGCCTCTTAATCATTCATAAATAAAATATAAGCTTTACGACAACATTAGTTGTGTGAAGAGATAAGGAGAAGGAAGCCAGTTATGAAATAAGCCCAAATGATGCCAGTCCTTCAAGCATGTGTCTGAAAACTGCTAGATTTCTGAGGCAGCGAGGTAGCTCTTAAGCAACTACACAAAAATGCGTATGGAACATCAGGAAAGGATGCTCATGGGCTACCCTCTGCTTCTCGCTGAAATGTTTCTTCTGAAACAGAGGGATTTGATCTGGATTTTTGATGCAGCTCCTTCTGTTGCTAATGTGCAATTTACTTCTAAGCACCCATTTTAATATTGTATCGACCCTCTGCTCGTACATGCAAAGCCCCGAAATCCTAGCTCAACTGCCAAGCCACAGCCCAACCTTTTGCAAAATACTCAATATAAATGTCATATAAACCATTATCATTACGAACTGTCTCTACTGTGGTTGATAAGGACTATGCTCTACCATTACCAGACTGACATTGTATTTGGTCTCCATTCACCAGCTCTTCTGCGTAATTTCTACTAATGCAAACCTGCATTTCTACCAGCAGTAAAAATAAAGGATCGAGGCAAGTTTACTTGAACTTTAATGATAGGAGCTAAACAGATAGATAAAGAAAACCATGTAGAACATACATAGTAAAAGAAAGGTCATAAAATGTCATAGAATACAGAATCTGTCAAATTCGTAACTCTGTACAGTGCTTCAGTGTTTGGCAAAGAACAGAATGTTGAGAAGATCTCGGTATTTTAGATCCCTTTTAAATACACTGCACATATTCTAAATACACTAAACATATTTCAAATACGCCCAGGACCACTGTGAGCTTCAGTTTCCAAAAGGCTCCAACCCATGAACTAAGTGCGTCAGGAGGACATTGGACACGTCCTATGAACCTTACGAGTTTTGTCAGAATCAAATAAGGCAGAAGAATGACACAGATGACTGCCATGGAGAGGGATTTGACTCTTCCTCTACGTTACCTAATGGTTTCAGGGCAAACTGATGTAAAAAATATCAGGTTTCTTGCAAAGACCTCATAATCAAGTGTAAAATGATGCTAACCTTTATGAACAAAAGGCAAATGAAGATGAGTAAATACTTCCAACCAAATGGTGTTTGATTTTCTGTGAGACTAGAAACTTCACAGCAGCAGAAAAAAAAAAAAAAAACCAGACTGAATGAAACCTGCTGCAAAACCCTTAATTTTTCAGACCTTTGAGAGCTGGCATTGTTCCTGTGCTACATCCCAAAGTACAAACCGCCATGCCCTCACCCCTCTTATGACAGGATAGCAAGTTAAATGACAGAGACCTAACGGTTCAGTAATGGTCCCACCCCAGTACACTACCTCTGATGATGAGAGGACGGACTAGACAAAAATAACCTTCCTTGGCTGTGGCAACGTAATTTCAGCCCCGGTGGCAATATACTGGAAACCAAACCTCTTTTCAGTTTCAAACCTCAGCCTTTGAAAATAACATTAAAGGCTCATGTTGAGAGGCTGCTTTTTAAACTTTTTTTTTTTTTTTTTTTTTCCAAGGGAGAACTGAAATGTAAGCATCTCCAGTAGGGAAAGCTCCATTTGTGCCTTCTCCCATGGAGAAGGAACTTCAATTCCCTGTCAGCGCTCCAGACTGCAGTCTCAATGCAAAACTGCAGTGGCCTTCAAAAGTTTTAATTAATAAATAAAGTATCTATTCCTACATAAATGTAATGTTAAAGCATATCACAGAATTCAGCGCACCATCTGCCCAGCCATGACTCCAAATTAAAATGTTATTCATGTTCTTGCCCATATTTTCCATCCAAATATTTGCACAGTTTCAAATAGCCTAAGGAACCTGGTACTGACGTCATTCTTGTTGAAATCAATAAAAGCTCTGCCTCTGGCTTCGACAGGAATGGCCTCAAGCATCCTGTAGCGACAACTTTGAAATACTAAACCAAAACTGCTACAGCTATGGTTGAAGGAAGTAATGTATTTCTATTTACAACCATCCCGAACGCATGAGGCGCTTCATGAACTCATGTAAAGAAGGTCAGAAGACGGTGGTCACTCGGGGCACTAATTTAAAGCCTATTCAGAAACATTTGGATTGATGGATTTCCCCGTCAGAGCAGGTCTGACATAGCAGCTACCGAAATGAACACCGACGCTCAAGTCGCTCATTTGTACTATGTGCATCCCCAGACCACGGAAGCTGAAGTTTTATTTCGGATAAAATGCCCATGGAAAAGAACAGATGCCGTGATTAGTAACAGCTACCCGAGCTTTTGTGACAAACTGCAAAACAACGGTGTCCTACCAGCGAAGGGCACCGACAGTACAGACGCAGCGTGGAGAACCAGCAGAGCGCCCGGCGGGTGGTCCAGGTGGTTGGAGGGAGGGAAGAGATGCAGCGTTGCAGGAAAAGAAATGGTAACAGAGACTGGCGAGGAGAGGAATCCTGAGGAGGCAGGGGTGAGAGAGAGGAGGAAGAGGAAAAATGCAGTGAAGCACAAGAAGAAAGTATGTGAATCACTACTATAGATCAAACAGAATAATCAGAAAGTCAGTAATATACATCTATTAATTAAACTTTATCACCACGGCCATGGACTGCGCATGACCTTCAGACGGAGTTAACAGAAAACCTACATGCACAGTCCTGCATAACATAATTTATTTTCTTTTTTAAAGGAACAAATCTGTAAAAAATTCCTTAGCTAGGTATATAATCCTAACTCTGTGATGCACACTTTCTTCAGCAGGGCGATGCATACAGCCAAAAGCAACCTTAAGCTTTATGGAACACTAATAATTAGAATGAAATGAGCGCTACAGATGGAATTCCTATTTGAACAGTGAAAACCCTTAATACCAAAAACTACTTGCCTGGGACTGAATTGGGAACATAGCTGCGTAATCACTAGTCTGTTACCTTCTAAAGGTCGCTAACAGACAAATAATCATCCCAGCCTTCCAGAAAATCATTTTACCACGATATAACAGGTATATACCAAAGGTATATTCAAAACTGAAGTTTCTAGTTGGGCTTCTACTTTGCCATAAAGCAAAACACGTTATAAGAACAGTTGAGCTGGTGTGTGGCGTCAGTGCGTGTGAGAGTTCTGCTCCACCATCCACAATGAACAAAGCCGTTCTCTTTTATTGCTTTTTTCAGTACTTGAATATCTGCCTTGTAAGAGAAATTGTTTTTGCCTAATGCTACGTCTGGTACTTCAGGTGTGGTCTGGCCAGCTTTTTATAGCATATTCTGGAGTGCTTTTAAATCATCTCCAGGCAGAAACAGGTATCAAAAGCCATAACCTTTCCTGATCCCCCCCACTTACATCCAAGTGGCATTAACGGGACGTTAATAGCCTACGAAAGCACAGAAAAAACGTATCCCGTCCCCACCGGGATGCGAGCAGCCCTGGCAGACCGCTCTGTGGGCAGACGGCGGGGTCAGGACGCCTCACCGGAGAACGGAACAGCCGCCCCCCTTCGCAGGCAGCTCGCCGAGGACCTGACCCCGCAGGGCAGCTCCCTGCAGCGCCCCATCCCAAAATCCCCGACGCCTGCCTGTCCCCAGCCACCGCGCCCCAACACCCTCCTTCCAGCGAGCCGTCCCGTTCGCTACCGGCTGTGCGTTAAACCCGACGGTAGCCCACACCCCTCCCGCCTCGCCTCGTCCCTGCCCTCCTCCTCCTCATCCTCCTTCTCCTCCTCCTCCTCTCCCCCCTGCCCCGACCCACCTCCCGCCCTCCCCCGGCCCCTCATCTCCTCGCTCCCCTCCTCTCCCACTGCTTCCCCACCGCCGTACCCTCTCCCCTCCCTCTCCCTCTCCCTCCCCCGGCCGGGGAGCTCTCCCCTCCGCAGCCATCCCCTCAGGCACACCTCGCCCCCTGCCCGCCTCCTCGCCCCTCCCGCCACTCGCCCCATCCCTGGGCTCCCGGTTACCTGCACGGGGAACCGGGGAGGGGGGACGCGCACACACACACACACACACACACACACACACACACACACACAGAGGCCGGGGCCCCCTCCGCCCCCCGACCTCCTCTCCCCACAACAAAGCCACCCTTGTCCCCCGCTGCCCCGCTGAGGGAGCCCCCCTCCGGGGGCGCCCCGGGTGGGCGGGGCCGGGGCGGGGCGGGGCGGGCAGGCAGCGCGCGGCGGCGCTCTGCGCAGGCGGCGGCGGGGAGAGCAGCCCGCGGCGGCGGCGCGCGAGGAGGGCTGGGGCCGGCGGGGCCGGGACGGAGCGGCCGCGGCGGGTCCCTGGTCACCGCCGCGGGCTGGGCGCGGAGCTGCTGCTCCTTCCCGGGCGGCGGGGGCAGCTGAGTGGGATTTATTTATTATTAGTTCTTGCCTCGTCCCGGCTCCGCGCTTTGGTTACTTCGTTTGGGCTGGTTTGTGGGGTTTTTTTGTTGTTGTGTGTTTTTCTTTTTTTTTTTTTCCCCCCTTTTTTTTTCGTCAAAGCGGAGGGAGGATGGGGTTCGAGCTGGATCGCTTCAACGGGGACGTGGATCCCGACTTCAAATGCAACCTGTGCAACAAAGTTTTGGAGGACCCGCTGACCACCCCCTGCGGCCACGTCTTCTGCGCCGGCTGCGTGCTGCCCTGGGTGGTGCAGCAGGGCAGCTGCCCCGTGAACTGCCAGCGCATCTCCACCAAGGAGCTCAACCACGTCCTGCCCCTCAAGAGCCTCATCCTCAAGCTGGACATCAAGTGCGACAACCACGCTCGGGGCTGCGAAGCGGTGGTACCGCTGCAACACCTGGGCGAGCACGCCGAGACCTGCGACTTCTCCCCGGCCAAGTGCCGCAACCGCGGCTGCCGCCAGGTGCTCAACCTCCGCGACGTGGAAGCGCACATGCGGGAGCGCTGCGAGGCGAGGCCCGCCGGCCTCTGCGAGCAGGGCTGCGGCTTGATGCTCACCCACGGCGAACGCCGGGCCGGCGGACACGGCTGCCTCCGCGCCCTCCGCGCCCACGGAGCCGCTCTGCAAGCGCGGGCGGCGGCGCTGGAGAAGGCGCTGAAGAAGGAGGCGCTGCGCGCCGGCAAGCGGGAGCAGTCGCTGCTGTCGCGACTGGCGGCGGCGCAGCTGGAGCTGCAGGTGACGGCGCTGCGATACCAGAAGCGCTTCACTCAGTACAGCGCCCGCCTCGACGCCCTGGCCCGCGCCCGCGCCGCCTCGCCCGGCAAGGTAAGGTGCGAGGCGGCGGTGGGGGGGGGGCGGCCGCGGCGGCGGCGAGCCCGCTCGGGAGAAGTTTACCTCGTTCACGGGGAGAGAGGGAGAGGAGAGCCGGGGTGGTCCCGCCCCCGCCCTCCGCAGGCGCCCCTCAGCAGCGGGAAAGGCCCGCAGGGGCGGCCGAGCCCCTCGGGAGGCGAGAGGCGCGTCCCCGCGGCGCCCTCAGCCCTCAGCGGGGTCTTCCCGCCCCGCGGGGCGCCGGGGGTGGCCGCGGCCTGCGAGCGGGAGTTCTCCTCAGGAGCCCGTCCAGTCCCACGGCCTTGGAGGTACCTGAGCTTTGGCTTTTAATGGCCGTAACGTACCGGTTTCCATAGGTGTATTTTTTTCCTAACGTGCCCATCGTTGGTGTCTGGACCGCATATGGCAACTCACCCATGAAAATACCAGGGTCACAGTATTATCATTATTTTTTTCTCGCTTCTCTCACTGAAGAAACATCTACACAGCAAAACTGGAATTTCCAGGGCTGGGAATGGTATTAAACCACCAGAAATCGACTCCCAGGAGCAACACGGATTGGAAGAGGCTGTGGTGACCCAATGCTTTCCAGACCCTTAGCTCACCTAGCGCCCCAGAATATGGCTTCCTACAAAATGCAGTCTTTAGGATTAACTGTTACGCCACTCGGACACCTTGCCAGCTACTTCATGATCTGAAGCCATCATCTTTGTAACATCCGTGTCCAGATACAAGGTGTCTGCTGTGCGCTTGCATTTTTTTCCCAGAGTCTCACAGGGTTCTTTAAAAGCTCAATTTAGGAGGAGAAAAATTAACTTGACTTAACCCCTCAGAATAAGACCATTTATAAAATGACCAGAATCAAAAGCCAGAGCTACAACAATCCCTAAGTTTTAATTGGAATGAGGCTCCCCGGCGAGGGAAGCCC
Source organism: Leptosomus discolor (assembly GCF_034619465.1). Taxonomy (NCBI): domain Eukaryota; kingdom Metazoa; phylum Chordata; class Aves; order Leptosomiformes; family Leptosomidae; genus Leptosomus; species Leptosomus discolor. Next base: position 4,456,793 of record NC_141399.1, read on the forward strand.
TAGAAGCCAATTATCTTTTAAATGAAGACATTCAAAGTCCTACCCGTGACCTGGAATGTGCTACCACAGACAGAGCGGTATTAAACTGTTCAAAACTGTCAGACATCTGTATTCACACCTTTGGTAATGTTGAGGCTCTAAAAGCTGTGTAAAGGAAACAGAACTTTGTGTTAGAGCCTCTTGGTTTCTTTTCTTTTTTTTTTCCCCCCCTTTTTTCTTTTTAGAAATCCAGGGAAAAACAACCCACCGTGTTTCACTAACTCAAAACAGAAAGAATAATTTAATCCTAAATGTACCGCTTTAACTTCTGGCCATACTGGGTGTGGTGCTGGTTAAAATCATAGTAAAACTGTTAAAATAAATCAGGGGGGTTCACATTCATGTCAAGATTCGGGACAGTTCTCCTCCTTTTCCTGCAGCCCCCCACGCTTCGCCATGGCATGCCGCAGAGCTTTCTGCTCCCCCAGCTGAGCACGCAGCTGCCTCTGCTCCCTCCCGCGTTGCTGGTGCCAGGGCAGCCCCCCGTGCAGTCCTGCTGTCGGAAATCATCTCGCTGAATCTCCGTCTCCTCGTCTCTAAGCTGATCCTAACAGCACACATTCTCACGCTGTCCCTCCTTCTTTTTTTTTGTGGCCGGTGGTGATAATATTGGTTTTGCATTATTTAGCTCTAAATAATTTAGCTCTAAAATGCAGTGAGCTGCTGTTAGCGCGAAAGGTGCTACTTCAGACAGTTGTAAATGTGCACGGTACATAGTTTCCAGCAATACTTTCTATCAAATTTTTGGATACAGCTGGATGAGATGCCTGTGCTCGTTTCCAGCCGTATTACAAAAGGCTGTTATACCGTTTTTCTGAAGCAGCGCCTCATCTGAAGAAAGCTGGAAGGTGTCACGTCACCACAGACTTGTGGTCTAGCGGTCAATCAATTACATGTCTTTCACAGAATTTTGGGCAGCTTTCCAATACCAACAGCTTTAGTCCGCCCAGCTCCCAAAGAAGTACAATCAGGAAACTTGCATCTCTGTGCACTAGAGAGTTTTTGAAAAGACTCATGGTAATCACCTAGTGCAGGGGATGCTTTACCAATTTTGGGCTGTGGCGTGCTTCCAAGTTTAGACTCCGGGGTTATTTTCTCGGAGACGCTGGCATAGACCGTGCAGCGCAGAGCAGAACACTCGGCAGGGCATGCGTGCTTGCTGAAGGATTAAGTCCCTGAACACACATGGATAAAAAAGTGAAATAACTGATTTCAATTTCTGCAGCAATTGCATCTTTGAAGCGTGCAGCACCTCTGCTACCGTTATTTAAATTGGATCATGATTTGTATTTCATGTATTTTGTTACAGTCTGTGTTAAAACACAAGTAGGGCTGACAAACAGGGTTCGTGGGTTAGATGTGGTGATTGCAGAACTTACCGTAGGATGTTCTGGCTCCTCAGTAGGTGAAGAAAAAGGGTCTTCGGACTTCCCTGCCTGATGGTTGCTTGTTGCTACAGATGCAGAACCAATCTAGAATCAATCAGATGACCCATCCTCTAGTCAAACCAGAAGAAAGGCCCACGTACAGTTCTTTTTAAATGCTTAGATAAAGGGAAGTGTGATGTTGGGGGATATGAGGCCATTTTCATTAAAGACCCAAATTCATGGTCTTTTGGCTGGGGCAAACTTTTTCAGCAGCTTTGGAGACCCAGGTTTGTGCTTCCCTTAGCATAAACTTCCTTTGCGATATTGGGTGAATCACATAACTTCCCTGTGCTTTGATCTGTTTCTGAAGTGAGTTTTGTAACACTGCCGTAAGTATATTGAGAGAAGAGATACATAAAATATCTATGTTATACACACACTCATCCGTAGATATCTCACAATTTTGTAAGTCCCGTAAACAGACAGGTGTACCTTAAGTGACTCCAGTTGGGTTTTCCACGTGTGTTCTTTGCCACTGAGGGAGCGTTTTAATTCTACTGTGTATTTACTGAATGTCTCATCTGTGCTTATTCAAAAGGCAAATTTGAAGGTTTATTCAGAGAGCAACTATTTACTTCTTGGTGGAAAGAGGCGAGGCTTATTGTGATGAGCTTGAGGAGGGAGTGGTAGGGAAGGTGGTGTCTTACTCAAAATGAGTCTCCTTTGATCAGACATGTCAATCCTGAAACATCAAAGTCTAAATAATCAAGAAAAACCTCGTACTATTCAAACAATGCTTAATCCTTGCTGAAACATACCACTGTTCACACCTATTGATAAGCCGCGCTGGTCTGGTCGTTCCTTTGTGTACACAGACCTCAAAGTCCTTTGGGAAGAAACGAGCAAGGGAGAATCAGAAGCAGCTCATGGTGCTGGCTGCAGCCCGCGGTGGAAGCCCTTCTGCTCTCCTCATGACCAGAGGCAGGGATGGACTTCCAGTAAATGTATCAGACATACAGGAACCAGTTTATGAACTGGTATTTAGGACCTCTGGCTTAATACCTCTGCGGAGGTGGTAACACAGGTTTTGATTCTGTAAAAGCCAGATGAGGTCCTTTAAAACAAGGTGATATTTTTTTTCCTCAGACTGTCCCCAAGCAGGATCCCCTGGGCTGGTCCTGGCAGCCCTTTCACCAGTAAACAGGGAGCTGAAGAGCCTCCTGTAACGAAGGCAGACGTTCTCAGCCACAGCACTACCAAAGAAATTAGAGCCTTTCAGTATCTAAAGGGAAAGGCACTCTGTTAGCTCCGCATTACTCAGCTGGGAAGTACAGTAATGTCAAGAATTACGTTTTATGAGTTGTGTTCAGCGATGGGAACACGACATGCTAGTAACCATTGGGTCTGCTGCCGAACCAGATGACGGGGCAGGGCTGGATGCTGGCCACTGCTTTTCCACAGTTACCTCACCGTTTAATGATTGTTTCGCTGGAACGCGAGACACGTTAGAGAGGGAAAGAAAGGCAGAGCCCTGGAAAAGTCATTTGCATCATGGCTTCTTTAGGCAGCGAAGCAGCTTGTTAAAGAAATTGTTAAGAATCGAGACGTGAATCTGCGAAAGTAACCGAGCGTTAAAGCGAAGGCGCTGCTGCCTCCCTGGTGCCGGGGCAGTTCCGCACAGATGGTGGGATGAGGGCTCCGCAGGGGCGTGGGGGTTGTGCTCTGCGACACGACTCTGCTGCCGCGGAGAAGATGGAGGCGATGCACAAAACCATCAGAACTGGCTGGAAAAGTTTCTTTAAAACCCTGGTGGACGTTTTTCAGGATGTTTTACTTACAAAAAACTGCATTAGTTTCCACACACACACACACACAACTTCTGACTCCTTCAAACCCACCTGCTTTTACACTTGTTCAGCTAGGTGTAACAGCATCTGATCATGGCCCCGTAAGGAGACTTTAATGAAAACACTCTACTGTGTCTTGAGAGCAATGTCCTAATTGTTTCTTGATTGTTCTAATTGATTTGCCTTCTTAAAAAGGCATAATAGGGGAGGTAAATGGTGCTGGCATGTCCTTGTCTTTCGAATCCTGAATCGTAAGACCCTGAAAGTGGCCTTACAGGACTGGAAGTTTGTTCCTTGAAATCCTATCTGAGGTCTGGGTCTGAAGACTTGAGGGAAATAGCCCTTACTTCATTTTTCAGGCCTCTTCTGGGTACCTGATTCTCACTGACGCCGAGTGTAGGCAAATTTAAATAAAATCAGTCGGAGTTTAGTCATGTTTCTCTGTATCAGGTCCAAGTCTGTTTATTTTTTGACGTGCAGGAAGGATAATGATCGCAAACTGACGCGAAAACTGCAAACCACGTTTTCAGGTGGAGTACGTTGGTGCAGCGCCCCTGCGGCGGAGCTCCGAGCGTGCGGTCAGTGGAGCTCTGCCAGTTTACACTGGCAGGGAATTGGGCTTTGTTATCATCCCCGAATCTGTAGGAGTAATTCGGTAATCCAGGATTACTTTGACATTTTTTTATGAGTTTAACAGACATTAATATTTGATTGACACGTTCAGATTGACATGTTAGCAGAAAAATGCACGAACTAAAAACATCTGCGTCAAATTACAATGTAACTGTTGTAATTTTTGTCATTAATTGGTTATGAAAACCAGACTTGTAAGATAACTTCCTCAAACTTTTTTGTGTTCATAACTTTTTCACCCCTTGGATAAAACAAAGGAAAAGATCTTGGAGGTAGCAAGGTTCCTGTGTGTCTGTAGACATGCAACATACCTATTCTGATTTCTAAAAAAAAAATAAAGTAAATTATTCAGATGGCTTTTTGTGGTGTTCTGCTGTTGCCTGTTGTATAGTTGTGTGGTGTTATGCTGTAAATAACAGTGACTTGATTGAGATCGTAGTACATTGTGAGGATTTAGTTGTCTTGAACAGTATATGCACTTTTGCCTTAATGAAAGTCAATAGACCTAAGTAGCATCGCTGTGTCATAAAGACATTTTGTGTGAGTTTGTATCTGTAGTTAGGAGCAAGCTGGGGTGAGAAGAGGGCAGGATAACAGATCATGTTTACACAGTCCCCCAAATACTACAGGTCCATCCGGTCTATCTTTGTTGCCTGATCAGAGAACCGTTCACTGCAGAATTTCTCACTTTAGAGAATTAACATAATGAGTATCAATGATGAAAGAGTTCTGTTTTGCTAGTGTTAAAACCTCAAAGAGAAAAATCGTTCACGGCAGGCGCTGTGAATAGCAGCCAGCATCCTAGGCCTTCTGCAGTATTTGTAGCAGTTTTGTTCAGCGCTGTTTTCTAAAACTCACCAGAGAATTTCTGTTGTACAAGGCATCGTGTTCGATACTGTTTAAAACAATGTCACGTAGCTAGTGCTAGAGAGAAGCAACATAAAAATGCAGTCCTAAGATTCGGTCACCCTCGAGCACTGGAAAAGTCAAGAATTTGACTACTGGAAACACGGAGTATTTTACATAACACATCACATATGACTAGGTCAAGTAGTTGCAGGAACCAGTATTACATATAAATATCTTCTGTTGCTGTTAAGTGTCTCACTGTAGATCTCAATAAAAAATACACATAAATCTTACAGGGTGGGTTTCTCAGCGAAGCGCTGCTGGGGAACGGTGGGGTGGCTGGAGTGCAGAGGCTGGAAGCTGCTGACTTTGCTCCTGCAAAGTTTTTCTAAATGTTTTTCTCTAAACTACATGGGGGGAAAAAAAAAAAGAAGAAATCAGCCTGGATAGAAGTATTTCTGTGGCACTTACCAATGCACACAAATGTTTTGAATATGTTTATCTGTTCTTTGCAGGGTGAAGAAACTAAAGCGCTGACTCTCATCCTTCATCGTGACTCTGGCTCTCTTGGATTTAATATTATTGGTGGCCGACCATGCGTGGTATGTTAATTGTTAAAATATGTTTGCCCTTTCCAGTTGGGAAAAGCATGTAGGTCAACACTTAGAGGAAGAATGCTGCTGACAAGCGTTTGGTTCTCTTGGGATTCTTTCAGAGCAAATCTTGCATTCAGATTTCTATCGGATGTCTATTAACTCCCCTGTCCTTTCTCTCACAACGTATTTATTCTTGCACATCGTCACAGCTAGCAACACTAATATTGCTGCAGTGTCACTCCCAAAATGGTGAAACCCGTGGTATCTCTTTCTCGGACCATACTGCTTTGAAGATGTTGCATGAGTTCAGGGCCTACAGCTTTAGGCCCTTTACAGTTCATTAAGAAAATGTTATTTACTCTCCTTTCCACCAGAGAATAAGCAGCTCTCTGTGCAGGTGAGGGGATGTAACTTAACCTACTTTTGAATCCTGTGATTTCAGCAGATGTTTCCTGCACCGTACACTCACTAATATATTTTTTCTGGATACTTGTTGGCTGGAGCTGCTGCATATGACTTTAATTAGATCGAGGAGTGGATTATACCTTGTCCTAGTAATTTATAAAGTATTCAGAACTACTTATTGGCCTCTCGGAAATCTGACATTAATCACGATTTATTCCTAGTAAATTCACTTGAAAGTTATTCTTTCTTTATAGTTTTTCAGTTTTCTGAGACTTTTTTCTGCACTGGTGGAAACTGGTGACACAATACAGAGGAATATGAAAATGCCTTGTTAGGTGTAAGTGGTTTTTCGTGGTTTTATTTTTAAACCTCCAGAGGAAGAGCTGTGCAACTAAAAATAAAAATGCACTGTTGTCTTATGTTTGATCTGCAAGCAGGCTGCCATCTCCCTGGATTTTACATTAGGAGTAATTGTAATGACAATTACTACTGAGCTGGCCTAAGTCAGAGGAAAATTATTATCGTGCAACTAATGCACCTAATGGAAATCCGTTCCTGGTTGTTTAATCTTTCAAAATGGGAGTATCGGGTGTTCTCATTAGCACAAAGTAATTCCATATTAAGACATCAATAAGAATATTTCTTTCAAATTACGTGCACTGTTGTGACAGGGACAAATTTTAGCTGAGGGCAAATTGGGGTTAGTTCAGGCTACAATAATGTATTTTATTTTTCGTTTCATCCTTAAAGGACAATCAAGATGGTTCATCCAGCGAAGGAATTTTTGTATCGAAAATAGTTGACACAGGGCCTGCTGCTAAGGAAGGAGGGCTACAGATTCATGACAGGATTATTGAGGTATGTGAGTGCACTATCCAGTCTCTTTTAATAGGGCGAGTTCCATCTCAGGTCTTCAAATGGCACGATGTTCAGTGTGGGTTTGGGAGAAATGTACCGTGGTAAACACTGTCTAGAAGACATGTCTGCTAAAATATGCTTGACTTGATTCAGGGCTGACCTTCATGGCTTTAGGTATAGTTCTTACCTAAATATAGAAACCAGATTATGGATGGTATGTGCATGTCCTGGCTTTCTGAGGAGCTAGCATCTATCTGGTATGCCGTAAATATTTCTTTTTAAAGCTATTGGAAACTTGTAAGTTATTTAGCTAAAACATATGTGAAATGTCTGTGGTGTAAACCACAATTTTATTTTTCTTGGTATTTAAGACCAAGTTTTGAACGGTTAGAAAAAATTTCCGCTCTGCAATTTTTCTATGGTTTATTATAAACCTGTCTAAGTAACTCCCTTGATGTTGTTTGTGAGTTCTTATATTACTCAGATTGCAGTCTGATTTTCTTCTCATTTTGCCAAAGTCTTGACCTCAATAAAAAATGTGTCCTGTGAAAGAGATGGTTGCTTGAAAAGTTTCTTGCAATTTGCAGTGAGCATATTTCTTTGGGGGGGGAAGAGAGAGAGAGAGGAAAAGGTTAGTTTTTGTGAGACAAAATGCAGCTGATGGTGAGTCAGTTCCCATTGTTTAGCATTTTACGGTTAAGAAAAAGTATTCTTCACTGTCTTATTTTTGTAGGCTGGAGAAACTTTCAGAGTCTATTGTTCAAAAAGATAAGTGCGGTGTTTGTTGCCAAGGATATCATGGAACAGCCAGTTTCTCTAAGTAATGGAATTCCATTGCTCTTATGTTTTGCAAATGAGCAATAAACAGCTGTTAAGGATTTTCTGTTGGCAGGGGACAATGTGTATTTGCTATTTTCTGTACTGTTATGGTAAACTGTATTCACAATTTGGTAAGGATATAAAATATTAATTAAGTTCCTTCATATGGGAAAGAATGGAGCCACAGTAGCAGAACTATAAAAAGATAAGAAGCTGAGCTGTGAAATGATCCAGAGTTGCTTAAACTATATATATGATGTAACATAATTGCGAAAAGGTCTGGACAATTTTGTGAGAACTATGCAATTTTGTTTGAACTGCAAATTTTCCCATAAGCGTGTGTTTCCCCAAAGCACATTTGAAAAGCTGACATCGGTTTCTGAAGTAACACGTAGTCACATAAACCAAACAACCGTATGAAAACCAAAACTTTGGAAAAACCAAACGCCCCGAAGTTAGGAAATGCCCTAGTCTCTCTATGCAAGCTCGGTTCAGTCTCCTTGAGCGCAAGGACTGTATTTGCAGTCATGCAACCTTTGTCTAGAGAAGTCGCCCTCGCTCACAGCCCAGGGGACAAGGGCAGCTAACCTCCACAGCAGCATCTGCTCTCAGTTGCAAGGGACCTCCCTCCTTACTGCCTTTTTTTTTTTTTAACTCCCTCCTTACTGCTCCGTTTCTCCACCAGTTTAGCGTTTGGCCACGCTAGCGCAGGCCAGGCTAAGCAACTCAGCGCCGTTACGCTGAGGCACACCAAGAACCTGAGAAGAGCACAGAAGCTGGGTGAGCTTCCCTGCTGTCCTTCTTGGCCGTGTGTCCTCCCTGGGTGGAGTCGTCCTGTGTGAGCAGTGTCTGTGCGAGGTCTTTTCCACAGTTCGAGTTACATTTTCACATGAGACACCCCCAGCATAAAGACACTAGAGCGGTTTGTTGTATTCGTAACACACCAAGGGTAGGAGGATCCCATGGGTTGACAACTCTTGTTGTGCTGACCACAAACTCATTTTCATAGTCACTCTTCTCACCTCGAAATACAACGTGAAAATGTAGCATGTTGTTTCCCAATAATTGACGTTGGGTGCCCCTGCATCAGCACCTGGATGAGGAGTGTCCTGTTCCAGCAAGTCCCTGAATGGTGCCCAGCTAACGCCGTTTGATTCCCATTGTGGGGTAGTGTCCATGTGTGCTAACTGGATTTTTTTTAAGATAAAATTATTACATCTGATGCACCCCAGCCACTACAGGCATCAGTTCACAGAACTAGACTCGAGTGCTCTAATACAGAGCCCTCAAAATACCTGTATTGTGGACATCAGCTCCTGAAAGCAACTTTCTGTATTCTGTGCGATTTAGATTTAGCACGCTGTATCTCACCCTGGTCTGGGTTAAGGAAAAAGGGGATATCTCCTGTATCAAGGCATCTAAGTGAGCTTTCTCATACCAATATCCAATCATCTAAGATAATTGAAATATCCTGTGTATAATCTAGATGAAAATTAGGTAAGGTCTAGGGATGGTGTCCTTCTAGAGGCTAATTTTTTTATAAGCTGCACACCGCCAAAGTTTTGATTTGGCAGTTTGGCTGAAAAATCATTTACAAATGTAGCTGTAACAGGCAGGACACAGCTGGAGGACTCAGCTGGAACTTGGCACGGAGAACAGAGCATCCTAGCGGGTCACATTTGCTTTCAAAAGTATGAAAGATGGTAAAGAAAGATGGTAACAACTACCTAGAACTGAATTTAACCATCTAGAACTTCTTTGACTTGTTCATTAAATATTAAGGTTTTATGTATCACCACAGACTCTTTCACAAAGAACTCTTAACTCTAATATAAGCTGCTGAGCATAACATCTCCAAAATTAATTCCAGTATCCATCACAGAGAATTGACAATGAAGTAAAACATAAATGACTTGATTTCCTTTTGGAAAATGTTCCTTTGCTGTGGGTCTTGTGGATGCCTTCTGGAGCCCATATAAAATAAGAGGGTCATTTCTCATTTTCAGAACTGTCACAACATTTCTAATTACTGAGCAGGACTAGGCAGTGTAAAATACAGGTACGTATTTATAGCTGATAGCAAATGCATTGTTATATTGATATTTGCTTCCAAATTCTATCCCCGGACAAACTGATATGGAGATAAACTTTGAATTATATCAGAGATCATTTTTAAACATGTTTTCCTTGTATAATTTGGATTTCCTGTTCAACACCCTTCAGAAGGTTAAACGTAAAGAAGTTAGTCAGGTTTAAGAATGGTCTTGAATTTTCTGTAAAAGCAATTTTTTGGCCCTTTGTGTATCGTTGACATAAGTAATGCCAGTGTGAAGTACATGTTTGTGCTGCTAAATGACATACATCAAGATGAATGTTGCATGGTCTGTGCTACTCGGTCCTCAAAGCAGCATGTAACAGAAATACAGAGAAATAGCCTTTTTCCCTTGTATTTTGTTTCACAGAACCTTGTTAAATAATAACGATATTTAGAGCTTACATAGGACTATGAAGATTGTGTTATGGCTATTAACTGCTTAATAATTTCCCCTCACTCTTTAATAATATTATCCTTACTTTGCAAATGGGTAATCTGAGTTATACAGGGAAATAACTTCTAGAAGTTCCTATCAGATTAGGTTTAAAGACTTGGATCTTGGTCTGTTTGTAACTGTTCTGTGTAAACCAATGCTTCTTGCCTATATCTATTTTCAGACCTTTCACAGTTACTTTAGAAGTGGGGAGGTAACGATACTGTGAGATTTTCTCTGGTTTGACTACATGTTTTTCATGCAGTTTTGTACTCATTCAAAGAAGTAGCTGATTTAATGCAGTACTGGTCATTTACTGAATGATTGTTAAGAAGTTCCATAGCAAATGGCCATGTTAGAAACAGGCTGAAACTATTGATTTCTGTGCAAAGGAATTACTGTTCTCATACATTTCATTTTTGTCAGGGTAACAAAATGGTCCTAATTTCCTTTCTTAACAGAACTTGGTTCAAGTCCCAGCCATGAATGCCTCCTCTACGCAGCTGCTTGGCATTTCTTAAGACAAAATTAGATTTTCAGAGTTTTATTTTTAAGCACATCAGCTCTGAAAGATTATAAATTAAATATGGCATTCTCTTCTCACTAAGTAGTAAACTTGTTTGTTTAGCTTCGGGCCTGCTCAGAAAGAAGGAGGCTTTTGAAACGCTGACTGCTTGCCACCTTAAAAAGTTTTAAGCACAATTAGGGTACTGTTGAGGCACTATAAACTGTCACAGCTCCACTGAAACCTTGAGGATTTATGCCACCTGGGACTTGCCCAGTGTTTCATGCTGCTCACAGGAAGGATCATTAGTTTAAGACTTGAGAACACGTCTTAGTGCATTTGATTGATTTTCCCCAAAGCACACTCATTTGCTACAAATTACAGGCTGCTTTTCTGTTAGGTGGATTTCTTCACAGATTACACACAAGAACAATGAAACTGTTTAGTAAATCTTCTACTGCATATGTACAAACAGAATTTGCAGTTCACCCTGTAGTAAGTGTGCTGTTTTGGCAGAGCCCCTTTCTGCTCGCATGAGGTGGCTAGGTGGCTTTCAGCAAAATTAATTTGGTAGCTGTCTTAACAACGTAGCCTCTGAAAAGTCAAATCAGCCCAGAGAAAGTACACCAGCCACGCAGGAATGGCAAGAAAGGATGCTCTGGCAGGCACATGGCATACCTTTCCCTGTCAGTGACGCGTGCGTGCTGAGAAAGATCCGCTGCTGAGGCAAGGGTGGCTTTAAAACTGAGTGAAGGGCTAAATGAAGAAACATTTCATGTGGTCTGCTCGTGCGTGGTGGGGTCTAGTTTTTCCACCAGACCGAGCCTCTGGGCTGAAAGGGTTCAGTGTACTGCCAGTCTGGCTTTCTTGTCAGAATGCGGTTGTCCCTGCCCCGTGCGCCCTGTTCCACTTATCACCACTCGCAGACAGCTCACAGGAGACTTCTACAAATAATGGGTAAATAAAATTATTAACTGAACACGGCCTCCCATTTCTCATTTGCTGGGAAGCACTTTTTAAAATTATGCCAGTTCTAGCAGGATAAACCTAAGCCTATAGCTACTTGCAGGAAACTTACTGCAAGATAGCTGAACTCGAACAAGGGTATAGGTTAAACAGAACTTTTTCATTGTTGTGAATGGCAGAGTTCAGCTCTGCAAACAAGATTTACTGTGCAGCTACATACACTTAGGAATTAATTTTCTAGCAGAAAACATTTTCAGACAGTGACTTCAAATTGGCTGTTCAAGTTCCTGCCAGGACACGCAAGCACATTAGAGCGTTTGTGGAGAGCGAACACAACGGGGCAGTGAGTGCAGCTATAGCAGAGTCAGCTCTTTTTAGAGTTTGTACTCCCAGAAAACTTTCCAAGCCCTTTGTCCATATCTGTTAACGGTATCTTACAAAGCAGCATCATGCCTGTGCTAAAACGTGGATCCTGCAGCTTGGTCAAAAGGGAACGGTAATAACCTTAAGAGGAAAATGTAAATGAAAACAGGCAGCCTTGGTTATCACTGCATTTTTTCCTCTCATAAATTTATTTGCCTGATTTCATACCAGCGCTACAGTCTAAGCAGGAGGTGGGGAAGCAGGGGGATGAGCCAGACAGCAAAAAGAGAACAAACCAAAGAGGTGCAACAGGATTTTTACACTAAATACTATTGTCCTTCCCACGACAAAAGAGAAAAATAAGTTGGATGGGGTGAAAACATGTGTTGCAAACAAAGCAAGCAATGTTGTTTCTTGTATTACGGACCTACAGTCCCTGCCTCTTCACTGATAAGTAGGCTGCAGAGCTCAAGTTATAAGCACATTTCATGCTGCAACTTTTGAAAAGGTCCTGTGTGAGTTCCCCTCAAATTTCCACACCATCTTACTCTTTCTTCTCTTTAATAGAAGTGCACAGCATGTTGACCCTAAGCATAATGTGGACGTTTTGAATCTGTGGAAGCTTAGAATATTGCTCTCATGGGCATGCTGCATGAAAAAGAGGTAATTAAATTATCCAAAAAAGCTCTCTGAACTCAGGAATATGTGTAACACTTCTTAAATTAATGAGATTATGGTCTCCGAGTCCCTTCTCACCCTGCCCACAGCCCTCTGCCCTGCACTTCCCTCTGCTTTTCCTTTCCGTGCTAACACAGTCTGCTTGAAAACAACTCGGTATCGCTCTTTAGCTAATGTAAAATCTGTCCTGTAAAACCATTAGTGCTTTGAGAGGGGGGCCATGACGGCTGTGCACAAATCAGAGAAAACGATTGCCGCTACTGGAATTAGGAGGAATACCATGTTTCTTGAAAGGTGCTGCAATTACATTTGTGAGGAGGCTACTTCTTACCAGTGCAAATCTTTTGCTCAACCCAAAAGACAAGTGCTGCCAGGGTGTCCAAGACAGACCAGGGGACACTTGGGGACCCCTCGGGAAGCTCTGCCCTGCTCATACTGAAAATGCAGGGGGGGAAACAGTTTAATTGTAGGATTTTGCCCTTGTCCCTCACATACTGGAGGGTGTGTGGCTGCAGCCACTCCAGTTTTATGCAGACTACTTACAAGTTGATTGGACACGAGGCGAGGGGTAAACCTAGAGCCTGTTGTTGGAATGGGTTCACTTGGAGGCCCTTCCAGAGGTGGGTCTTCTCCGATCCCCAGGAGACCACACCTGCACCTACCTACCTGTCGGCAGCTCCCAGAGCTGCTCAGCTTTCCACAACATTTCTTTCATCTGCAACTTCGCTGCTGCGCTTTGGCACTTCCTCAGCGTTTTCTCCTGACAGTGCCTTTCTCCTTGTTGCTTTGGGAATAACCCACAGTCCCTATTCCTCTCCCACGCTGCTCTCTACAGACAGCTGTACCCCATGGAAGCCCTTTGATGTCCCTGCTATGGGGAAATGGCTGTGGAGGGTGAAAGCCCAGGCTGCTCTGCAGTTGGGGTGAGCTGGATGTAGCCGCCACAGTCCGTGCAGAGAAGTTAAGTAATGGTGTTTGTGTTTGTGTTGGAATTGCATGGTTACACGGGAAATTGCTCTTGAGAAAAAGAAGTGATTGTGAGGAATATAATTTCCAGGTTGGATTCTACAGCATCAAACTTTTCATGACTATAGGGGTGGAAAAAGTGGGAGAAAAATGTTTTAAAACACCAGTGTAAGTCACAGATCATATAGCATATGCCCAGCCTTCAAAAAGTTTTCTCTCTTTGGTGTGGTTATTAACTTGTTTGGTACCACAAGGAACAGGACTGGGAAAGGAAATGGAAACTGCTTTGGTAATTTCCAGGCCTGTCAGATCTCACCCTAAGCAAGGGACTCACTCAGTTGACTCCTGTATTTGGTCACATAGCTTGTGAAATATCTCATCCATTCTCCCTCAATCTGTGCTAATTATCTTAATAAAACGGCTGTGGGTCAGTTTCTAGCCTGCCTTTTGCCAGGCCGTTCCGTGCTGAGGCAAACCAAAGGCCGTCCCCTCCTTCCAACGGCGTGGTGGGAAGGTTGTCTTGCGCTCCAGGCCAAGCCTGGTGGGTCACCTCGTGGGGTGCTGGAGCAGGCACGACCCTGCCCATGGCTGTGACACTTGTGATGAAAAGAAAATACAAACCACCTGAGAAATCTATAGATTTTGGGTTTATGAATTATTTCAAAGAAGTGAAAAATAGCTGTTTTGTATTCTCTGGAGCTAATCAGAGTGTAACGTGTCAGACTCCAACAAACTAATACATTTTTTAAAGGATGCATATAGAGCATATAACAATGGGACAATTTAATCTTCTTTTCATATGTGGTACAATTCCTTGCATTTTAAATCATCTCCTGTTCAGTTTTCCACATTTGAAGCCAAACCCTTATGATTAACGGTTAGATTTTATTTTTAGATTTTTGAACGCTCTGAGTCTTTTTAGAGAAAACACATAGAATGTCCTATCGACTATTTTCACACATTTTGTTTGTATCATAATAATTGGGCAATCAGGCACAATCATCCTTAATTTAGTGCATACTCAGTACATTACCATGTCAATTGTACTAAGAGATATGCATAGAGTAAGTGCAAATTAACTGACAAAGAAAGCCAGCTCAGACCATATTCAAAATGCACTTCAGTAAAATTTGCCTAACTTTTATTTGGAGTTAAAAATGGAATTTGTTCTGCACATGTGAAAAATACTGAATGTGCGAGTGATCAAATCATCCCGAGTACCCTGAATCCTGACCCTGCAGCTCAAACCTGGTGTGTTCCGGTGGTGGGGTTTTCTCTCCAGAACAAAAGCGTGGCGTGCAGACCTGCTTGCCGTGAGTGCCTCACTTCTGCCTTCTTCACAACAGAATTTGTGTCCTTGTTTTCCACACGTGAAATACAGAAGCTGAAATGAAATCCTGGAATTTGTTCTACTAAGAAGTATAATACAAAATCACTTCTGATTAACGGTGTTCGTAGTTTTTAAGACAAATAAGGTCTTAGTGGTGGATAGTAAACAAAATATATTCCAATTTTGGGTATGGGGTTTTTTTGTTTGGTTGATTTTTTTTTTTTTCAAAATTGCCAGATGTTTGTTTATGATCAGGCACGAAACATTACAAACAGGAAAACATGGACAGTGATAGCGCTCAGTTAGAAGTTGATCAAATTTATTATATCAAATTGTATAGCAGTAATGGCATTAGATTCATATTCTGTCATACATAAGGCTTTTTCCTTGGCCCAATTCATTCTTTATACCATGAAGAATTGGATCTATTCACAATTAACTGCAGATCTGTGCTTAAAACACTAAGAGGTGACAACTTAGCAGCGTTGTGAAATTAATTCCAACGTTGTTGACTGTTTCTGTACTTCGTGCATGATATTTTGACAAATTTTAAAACAGAGTACCTTCACTGTGTTATGTTCCACTACAGAGTGCAGCTACAGGACTTGTAAAGCTTTTAGACTCGTGAAAACAAATGGTACTGGGCTGACAGGAATAGTACTTGAGAATCTTTTGCTTCAGCGCTGACGCTTTTAAATGGGAAGAGTATTTTCAAGTTGTTGCTTTCAAGACTTTATGATGCATTTTAGTGCCCAAAGTAAGTTTGTATTATGTTAACCTCCATAGAACACTGTAACATTTTTTAAAGAAGCTTCTATCTGTAAAGTCTTGTATCTGTAAAGGGAATTAACCCCTGAAAGTGGAACTTGGCTTTTAAAGACTGAGTGGGGGAATAATACATCAAACTAGGAAAGCTGAGAATTCCTTACAGGTGGAAGGAGGAGCGGTACAAGCAGGCTATGCGGGTAGATCGCTAGGCTGTAGATAACGCATCCCATCCCTGTGTACGTGACAGGAGATGTGCCTTTTGTGAAGGACTAGGTATTTACTGTGCTCTGGGCCGCAGTCCCCAAATAGTGCAAATGGGGCAAGCATCTTCATCCGCAACTTTGTTATGCATTAAATACACCTCAGTTGTGTGAAGCAGATGCAAGACACTATCTCTTGTTGGTGCAAGCCCCTTTTTAGTAGTCTGCTGAAGCCTGGTGTTAAAATAATCTTTAAAAAAATAATAATCTATGTAGCCTCTATTGTAGGACTTGACCTATAGATTGCAGGAATAGTATACCCTACAGCAAGCTCTTCTTATATACCCTTTACACTGACAGTTGTCATCCATAACCCCAGTACAGTATCTATAGCTCAATTATATGCTCTATTTAACAGCAGTACAGAATTAATCCTGTTTAAACTGAGATTAGACGACATATGAAGAGTCATGACTGATCTTTTTAGTGTAGTGAATTTTATCTGAGAGTACTTGCCTTTATCCTTTATTTTTTGCCATCATCCACATAACTTTGAAGCGCACAAAAGCGTGCAACACTGAAAGCAAAGAACAGCTTGGGTGATCAAGCTTGGCTCAGGATTTGATTTAATTTGGGCACAAATTTTCAAAGACATGAGCCACAGGGACTCAGGCCTGTAAAATATCGCAAGAATATTGGTAATTTTGAAATCCATTTTCAAGTTTAACAAATAGAGTAAAATCATTAAGTGTTTCACACAACCACCAAATGGCCGAGGTCGGAGAGGACCTCTGAAGATCGTGTAGTCCAGCCACCTTGCTCACAGCCTGCAGCCCAGGGCCACGGTTCTTCCTTGGGTGGATAAACACATACACGTTGTGCATGTGAATAATCCTTTTGGACCATGGGGCTGAGCGGGAATTTGAGCTGAAAAGTAGTAAATGTTATATGTATATGTTTGATTGATTGGATGCATATGAGAAAGAAACCAGCAACAGGAAGGGAGAGTGAAAGTGTTTCCTGAATCATTTGAGGGGGGAAGAAAGAAAGAAGAAAAAAGAAAACTCTTTACTGCTGTTTTTTCTTCTTCTCTCAGTTCTGCAGGCTTCCCATCTCAGGAAGATTTAGTTTATTTCTTAAAAGGTCTTGCTTATAGAGCAGACCTTTTTCTGGCTCTGGCCAGCTCTAATAAAAATTAGCAGTAACTTTAGCAGCTGCCATACCACATGACTGCTTGGAATTGCATAACAACTTTTTCCTCTGAAAGAAACACACACAGAGATCATCTGATCTCCACCCTTGCAATGTTCTCTGAAGTGTATTTCACCAACTTGATTTCCAAACAACAAAAATAATCTTTATTCTTTTAACTGTCCTCTCTTTTTAAGACCAAAATCTGACTGTAAATGGTAACAGACTGTGGGTAGAGCTTTCATGAGTTAAGTGAATAGGGTGATTATTTTTATTTTTGCTGCTTCAAACTTGTTTACTGTTTATCAATAAGAAGCCATGTCATGGACAAAAGATAAGATAATCAAATAAATAGATTGTTTCTGAAATTGTGGGGGTTTTAGGGCTTATAATATTTCTGAGAGTACGCTTTTGGATGGAGATACATTGTGGTTTGACAAGGAGAAGGTCATGGTGAGAATGAAAAGATTCCTATGGCCGTACCACATGTAAACTGAACGCAGGCTGTTGGCTCAGACCAGGTCCCATTTAATTCACTGGAAATCCCAGAGTAACTAGCCTGATCAGCACACACAGAGCGGTTGGAAGTTTAAATTATTCTTCCTGTGTGGCATGTGGAGGTGCACCATTGTTTTCTGGCTAATTGTTTTTCCCCTCTAGCAGAAAAGGAATTTTTTTCTTCCGTAATACTGCTGATGCAGAGTAAGTACTACTTTGTGTAAAAGACAAAGGTGGGATTGATCTGTAAGCAGATGGCATGTTGTTCGACACGAAGATGCAGTCGAACCTGTTGAATTCAATACGGCTACAGGCATGGCTTTGACCAGAGCCACCAGGAACCTGCCCAAAGCAGCCTGGCCGCTGACCAGAGCGGCTGCTGGGCAGACACAACAGTGCGGTTATGTTCCATTTTTACCATTACTGCCTTTTACCACAGTTCTCACACAAACTTAAGCACTTTTTTTTTTTTTAAAGAAATGTTTGATGAACTTACGTAGGTGTGTAAATCTGTACTATATGTGGAAGTTCATAATCATTTGCCAAAACCCAAGAACAAATAACCCCTTTTCTGTGCAGTGCTTTTTTCTGATGCAAATTTCTTGCAAAGAAAAAATAATCTTTTTTTAGCAAGGAGACCCCACTGACTGCATATTTGTCTCACATGTAGTTAATTCAGAATCAAGGCTAATCTTCATATATTGTAAGTCTTAAAGAAATCTCATGTCTATGGTTGGGAAGAATTCTTAAATCATTCAATGATCTTTGAAAAAAAACTGTGTATCAAAGTCTTTAGAGCTCATTTCGTCCCCAGTCCAAACAAAGGAAAGCCAGGTAATGATAGCATCATAGCGTATGAAATGTTGCTAAAACAACAAGCCCCTTGGCACACAAGAAAGCCCCGGGAGCAGTGCTTCTCAGAGGCACCGTCACCAGCTTGCAGCAAGTTAGATTCTCTTACTTACTTGACTTGAGGCAGTTCTCTTAACCATAGGTTTGCAATAAAATTTAAATTTATGCAATTTTCACTTTTGCATTTTCCCCATTTTCTCCACTAGTAATACTTTCCTTTTCCTGCTAGTTTGTCAAGAAACCCTGGCTCTCCTTTTGGAGAAGTTTTGACACCTTTTATCCTGTAGTTTGAGGAAAAGCTGTCCTCTCACAGCCTGCCTTTAGCAGTGGTAAGCGTCCAACAGTTTGGAACATAAAGCAATGATCTGTCTTCAGAGGCAGTTGCAGTTCATAAGTGTCCTGCTAGCAACTCTTGTTTTAATTTAAAAGTTCACACAGTCAGCTCCCCGAGTCCTTCCCGTATTTGAAGGAGCCAGGACATGCCGATGGGAGCCAGTACATACCGATGGGTTGTTTTTCTTTTTTTTTTTTTTTTAATATAACCTTTCATTGTTTTCCCTTCATTTTGGCCTCCCTCTTTCCTCTTAAAAGCTTTGTAGGCAAAGTTTCCTCTGCAACAGTGGAATTGCTGACTGTTTCTATTGCAAACCTTTCTCTAGGAACTAGAGCCTTTTCCTTCAGTCTTAGCCAATGTTATCTCCTGCTGCTAATTAAAATATTCTCTTTCTTCCTCTCCTTCTCCTGAGTTTACCAAAAAGCAAGTTAGTTTGCCCACTTTGCGGATTTCTCATCGCAGAAGGCATTCGCAGACTTTCAGAGCAGCTGGCCTTGGAAGCAAGTAATAAACACAGGAACGAACAAGGGTGTCAAAGAGAGCAACAGATAATATATTAGCCTCTTGCCTGGTCTAGCAAATCTCCAAGCTTTATAGACTCTTAA
Organism: Leptosomus discolor; assembly: GCF_034619465.1. Taxonomy (NCBI): domain Eukaryota; kingdom Metazoa; phylum Chordata; class Aves; order Leptosomiformes; family Leptosomidae; genus Leptosomus; species Leptosomus discolor. The sequence continues at coordinate 4,475,990 of NC_141399.1, forward strand.
AGGCTACTTTCACTCAGCTGACACTGTGCATTTCAGTTACTTTTCCCAGCTTGCCTTCCCCAGATGCTCTGCTGTAGTTTGTCAGACACCCAAACTCATTAGATTAATGAGAAACATTTTAGTTGTATATCCCAGGCAGAAATAGGGAGGAGTTAGGGGGTTGAGGAGATGCTGTGAAGTTTCTTTCCAGTTGAAATGAATTTCATGCATAAGGTAAGGGAAGAGTAGTGTGCCTGCCAGTCCTCCGGATTTCAGTGATTCACTGTTAGTCTCTTGCTTAGACTTCATGCTTGCTTTTGAGTACCGTGTTATAATTTGAATAGATTTCAAGAACAAAGGAACCAAACCCCCCCAGTCAGAACTAAGATGATACACTTGTCACTAACTCTGTCCCTTTTATGCTGAATAACAACTCACCCTAAACATAAACCAATGGAAAGCAAATTATTCCATAGCCTGAGGTTCTGTTCAGTATGAACAAGGGTTGGAGAGCCTGGCCCTTCATTCTTGTTTGTGTCTGATTGCAGCCATTTAATTCCCCTCCTTTAGAATACCTTTGGAAAAAAAACCTAAGCCCAAAAGCTTTTAACTGCTTAGAAAATGTTTTCCTGCAGTTTCAGGAAGAAATGCAATTATCATGGCTGCTTAATTAAAGTGAGTTGTCAATGAAGCGATAAACCATGGTAGAATTTACTTATCCTTGTAGAAGAATGCAAATTAAGGCTATAAATGGAGGTCTTGGGAAAGGTCTTGACCGCTTTTTGCCACCAGACTAATAATGACACTAAGTCATTCATATTCTGAAGCTCAGATTATGTATATCATCTTTTGTAGCTGAAAAAAGGACTATGGAAATAAGTATATAAGTCAAACATGCTAAAAGACTAAGGTTTGTATCTACCCTTGATGTGTAAATCACTGAGTTGTTAACTGCAAACCACAACATTTCAAACCATGCAAGCCCTTTCTCAAAGGAAATTGTCTTTGAGTAAGCAAGTAGCCAAGGATAGTAGGACACAGTATTTTAAAAGTTGCTAAAAATGGAAAGACAAATCCTGACCTGAAGTCATGAGCGTAGTGTCCAATGAATTTGATACCCGCTAGGGCAGAAATCTTGTCTCACTGAAGTCAGCAGTGAAGATTTCACTAAGTAAGTTTGAGAACCGATGACCATGTTTGTAAAATCTTTTCTAATCTAGTGATAAAAAGTAAATTTAGAATTCTTTATTGTAACTCTCACTGTAAGTTCCATGCAAGCCTATAGGACAATCTGTATGTGAGCAGGAATCCCTAGGGGTAAAGCTGCCCCTGATGAAAGCTGTGTTACCGTCAGCTGTCTATTGCAGGGGAGAGAAAGCCTGAACACACAAACATGTGTGGTGATGCTTAAGTGTAGAATTCGTTCTGCCAAAGCCAAAGGACCTACTCGTCTGGTTAAAGCATAGCCAGTGATGTATGAAAGACACAAGCTCATTTTACATTTCCTTTGAGTATGTAAAATCTTAGTCATTGAAGAGCCCAAATTGTGGTATTTGACACCTGAGAAGAATTTTATGGAGAACAGTGACAGATTTTTAGTTCAGTCTCCCACTGCATAACAACCCAGTTGTTGTAAACTGCTTGACTTTTTACTTTCTTCAGTTTGTAACATCCAGGTTACTAGCTGCTTTTATTCTCCTCACAAGCTACACTTTTGACATGAGGTAGTGAACCACCATATGTTATGTTATTGTTACAGATTACTACGTTTTTTCTTTTCAAGAAAACAAAATGCAACATTAGGTTTCTGTTTGAAAATGGAAAAAAGTTGGGTTTTTCTTCTTTTCAGAATATTCATGTTATTTTTCCCATATTACAGTGCACTCATTTTCTATTCCTTATTTTAAATTCCAGTTTCTGCCAGTAAATGCAGATTAGATACAGGCTTGGAACCTGGAATGACGACTTTGCAACTGAAGCACATTGGCTTCCACAGCTCCTTGTGATTTAGAGAGACCTCATACTTTGCATCATTGTCAAGCGTCCAAGTTACTTTTCTTCTCTGAACGTATTTGTCTGTGTGTGTCATGATCTGACTAAATTTATTCTATAAAAGTTTATAGTTCAGCTCCACAGTTAAAAATTTCCTTTTGGTTGGGTGTACAAACAACACATTCTAGATCAAGGTCAATTCTAAAGCCACAGTTTATCATCATTGTTATTCTCTCCCAGCCATTGCTTTGTCCATTATTTAAATAGCCTTTGGATTAAAGTACACTATTCTATCAAAACACGTAGCATTTCAGGCATTAAGAGCACTAAGCGTATCTCTGAATCACAAATGGGCCTGATTTTTGTTTTGCTTTATCCTTTACTGTCAGACAGAGGATTTCCTACCCTTGTTTGTGAAAAGAGAGCTGGGGCTGGAGTTTGGAAGGAAAGCATAAAAGTGATTGCTTGATGGTTTAATGTTACAGACCACCTACTCTGAAAAGGCTGAGAGTTGGAGTCAAATTGAAATTCTAAAGAAGGAAAAAAGCTATAGACCAGCAACAAACAAATAGGTAAAGCTTAGCGGAAAATTAGAGGAACAATAAAATATTATTCCTTTTTGTTAGCAGTTTGGTACATGGAATAGCTTTACATGTAAGAAAATAAAAAGCAAAAGGGGCCACTTAAGGGAAAAGACATTAGACAGACATTTAAAGACTTCCTAGACAGACCGAATACAATTTTATACATGTAGTTATAAAAGCTGTGTATTTCAGATGTCATTTTATATAATTCCTTTATTGTACAGTTGAAAGAGGAGAAAACTATAAAGTAGACGTATAAGGAAAGGCAAAGAAAATAAGACATGCCTATCTCCAGAAGAGCTTTTTTGAGAACGAAAAGCACAGGTCAAGAGTTGTTTCGTTCTTTTGGGACCTCAATGAGCAATTTATCTAGAAAGTACGTATTTTGGATAAAAACCTGGAAGTTGGCGACAAACAATAGATATGTATCTCGCTGCATTGCATACAGGTTTTTTTTTTAAAAAAAAAAGTATGTCTAGTCCTCCCTGTGAAACTTGAAAACTCATCTTCAGCTTGAGTCTGGAAGTCAGGTAGGCACTAAATAATAATATTTATAGGTAGTTCTATAATAGTATTAAACAAGTATGGAGAGATTAACCAGAAATTGAACAAATTAATGCAAAGGGGTAAGAATTGGGATTTTCAAGGCATCAATGCAAACATGTAAGGAGATATGCTAATACATGTAAGGAGATATGCTAATACATGTAAAGACAAATACTGCAAATAAGTCAATGGTCAAGTACCTGACATAAGTGAACATTTTCACAGGTACTGTTGTTACCAACAAATTAGTGAAAGGCAGCTGTTGTTGAAAGGAATGAAGTTGAATTTAAAACTCGTTTTTGGCTGAAATATTTACCTAACTTCATTTACAACCACCCTTAAATACATCTGTTTCCGTTGGGGCATTGTGCAGTACATTACAGACGTACCTATTTAATTCCTCTGTATGATCATCCTTTGAGTTACCTTTGTTGTCCGTGGGGATTTTGAACAGTACCAGGAATTTTCTCAAAACAGGAGAATCTGATTGCAAAACTACAGATTATTGCGCACTACTGAACTCAATGCAGAGCACTACCACAATTAGTTTAGGGCATTTAGTTTAGTTTAAGTGAAAAACTTTAAGTGATAAATTAAAAAGCTGTCAACTGATGTTGAAGTTTACTCAGAATATTTTCCAGAGACCACGGCTACACATCACTGCCATTTGTCTGGCTGTTCAGCTTCCATGATAACATTGTGTAGGAATTTACATAAAGGGGGCTAAAGCCTTTTATTCCCAAACACATTTGTCTTCGTCTCAATCACTTGGGAATCCAACAGCACAAGTGCGTGAGGCCAAGTAGATACATCCTCGTTTGTGTAAAAGCCAGTTCCTATGTGCTGCAAGTCAGCAAGAAGTGAAGGAGCCTTCTTGCTTTGGTGACCCTGAGAGGGATGTAATTTTTGGTTGTGATCTCTTCTTTTTGGGTAAGTCTGAATCAATCTATTGTTTCATGGGAGAACAGCTGCAGGGGACACAAGGGAAGTTTGAAGGAGAAAGGAAAAGCTGATTCTTCAAGATGGAAGTTTTCTGTTCCTGTAGTGGCTGTTTTCTACTGATACAATCAGTTACTCGCCTGTGAAGGCCAATAAGTTCAATGAAGCAAAGTGATGCCTGTTCCATTTTAACAGGAGCCAGGGCAAGCTTTCTCACTTCACACACTTAAACCAAAGTAAGATTTCAGTAATAAATCAAACTGGCCATATCCCCCCTATCAGTGAAGGAAGAATTTCACATTAGCAGCTGCCAGGCTGCTGCAGAGGCTGACACTAACTTTCCTTTCCAGGTGGGGACTGTTATTGTTTCGAATGGCCCTTTTAGAGACCTCTTTCACAGAGCCCTGGGATGTGGGAAGACACTGGAAACTGGTTTGAATCCTTTGAATTTAACAGGTGGTTAGAGTCAAACTGCAGTCATAGAAGTTGTAGTCTTTCCAAATTTTTCACTTTAGCTGCATGAATTATTTCTTATTTAGCTAGACAGGAGTTTCAGTGAGTTGTGCTCATAATTTTTATATGCATTTTATAATAAGCAGTCAGGGTAAGTGTTATTTCTATTCTTTCTGCTTCAAAAGGCATGTGAGCAAACAAACATCTAATCTAATATGCAGTAGCAGCACAATAACCAGATGTCCTGTTTATGCTTTAAAGTATTTTTATTCAAGCCCATAGACAAAAGTTCTTTCCACGTTGAAGATGTTTGGCTTGCACTTTACACAGTTAAGGGATTCCTAATGGTAGAACTGGGTGAGCCATGACTCTTATTATCAAGGTCTTACATGAGCTTTCTTATACTTGCATTGACTCAGCATCAATTTCTTTCATGACCTCATGTGACACTGTATGATTTTCTAAGCTCTGCTCCCATGTCTGTTGTCTTTATTGTTCCTCTGGATGGGACCAGATTTGGGCCCCAAGACCCGATAAGACCACAACTATTGCCTAAAAAATGAACTAAGGATGCCTCTCAGCTCTGCAGTATCAGAATGGTCCAAACCATTCCTATTTCTTCAGGATTACAAATAGGCATCAGAAATTGTCACATGGGAAGGTTTCCTGGCTCTTTTGCAGTGTCCACTGTCAGTTCTGAAACCCACAGATCCCAGGTCTGAAATCCTTATCAGAAGAGTTGTACTTATATAAATAAGTAATAGTTCACATAGCAATGCCTTCACGGAATATTTTCAGCTTGTACAAATCTTCCCAGCTGCAGCCAGCATGGAGTCATACCGACACTATTTTTTCCAGTGGTAGGAGGTGGAAGGCCTAAGGAAAATGATCAAATACTGGTAATAACAAGAAACTGCTAAATTTTGTGTTACTACTACCAGTACTAAATGGAGAAATTAGCTGAGTGGCATGAACGGAACAGAACAGACTTTAGCAGCAGAAGGTAAATAACACAGTGTTTTACATAAGCATCAAATATTTGACAGTTTTACAACTGGCTTGTTACTTCCAACAACTGTTGCATTAGGATACAAAGAGCATTTGCTCTTTCCATTTCTGGCTTTCTCACATCCTCAGAACAGCTCATGCGTGGAGGATGTGCTAAGAAACTGTGGCTTTGTATTAATGCCACTTGGGCATCTGAAGGGTTATTTACTTATTCAGCTATCACAGTAGAATCCAAAGGTTTATTTAAGCAGCTCACCAGAAACAAAATGAGGCTGCCCATTAAGGCAGAGGCTCATACTGGCTTCAGTGGGCTTATTCACACATCATGATCAGCCAGGACTAATATTTTTTGTGCTCGCCCTGGAGAGGGTAGGCACCTTCTGCCCCACTTAACCTCTGCCCCACAGCATAAAAGTTACATGAGCGCCAAGGCTGTGGGTCTTTTTATTATTATTACTCTACTAGTGCCTGGGGACCCTCACGGAAATTGAGTCCCTGTTGATAATAGTGCCTATCAAAAAATGTGCAGTATAAATATTCAAAAATGTACAGAAGGACAAAGTCAGGAGGGGTTGTGTCATCATTGTCATCAGGGAACCGAGGCACAGAAGCTTAATTTACCCAACTTCATGGCTCAGCCAGGTGTGGAATCTCAGCCTTTTAGTCCATTGAGTTACTTAGCCACAAAGGCAGCCTGGAGGGCAGAATAAACCCAGACAACTGTAATCCTCTGCTCCAGGATGCTTTGGTGCTGCTCCTCACTCTTTGTACAGATGGAAATCTGTGGTAGATTCACAGTGCCTTTGTCTTGACTAAGATTTAGGTGGATAATACTAAAAACTTAATATGTGACAAATTTTAAAGAGGCATTGACAAGGCATTGCATGTGCTAATGTATGCTGAACTAGTCAAGGGAAAGATTAGGGAAGCATCACTTTTCATGTGACCAGCTGAGCCTGTATTAAAGTATATACCACACCTACACTAGATTTTTTTGGTTATGCTAGAACAGACTAGCTAACCAGTTCTAACAGAGCTGAAGTCAGTCACGTTACGGCAGCAGCATAAAGTGATGGACAAACAATCAGATAGAAAATTAAGCGAAGTATTACTTCATTCATGAATAACAAAATATTCCATGGGATTTTACAAATCCTTAAAACATAAATCAGTTACCTTGAGAATAAGAAAATTGTGAGAACTCTGAGACAAAATAGAAACTTTTCTGAAAAGTCCTGAAAACAGCTGCGTAAATTGTTAAAATGCTTCTTAAGCTATAGCTACAGTTATATACCCTATAAACAATCGATACCTACACTTCCATGGTGAACAGGAAGCATCCATATGGTAACAGCTGCTTCAGATTCCAATTTTAATAAAAATTGTGTTATCCATGAATTCCGTATTTAACTGCAGCTTGCTATATTTGGCTATTTCTAACAGCAATTAATAACACTCCTTTAAAAAAAAAAAAGAGCAAAATGTGAATCAGTTTACAGATAGGTATACAAAGAATAAATGCTTTCTCTAAGACTCCCAGAGGGAGAGCTGGGTGTTCGAGGAATGTAGGGTGGAGTAGAATGTGGCTTCCCTTCAGCCCATGATACTGGATTAGCCCCAAATTACTGTTTCTGCTGCCATTTTTAGTGATTTGGTATCAGCAGCTACAGACTCTTCTGAGATAAGACAAGGGCATGTAAGCTCTGAAGGGTTCTCATTCTGGTGCAGGACTATATCAGTCTGGCAGCTGTTGCTTTGATTGAAGAGGTATGCTGACAGTTAGGGCAAGCTTCAACAAATGGCACCAGCTTCTGAAAAATGTACTTCTAACAGAACTGCCCCCAAAAGACTGTTTATTTAAGGATTTCCGTGTTGTTATGCCTGACATTTCTGTTGAAACCTGAGTTTTTACAGCGTGAAATGAAACAGCATTAAAATGTTTTCAGAAAATGTATTTGGGGATGTATAATAAACACTAAACCATTACCCAGTAAGGATCTATTGACATATGTCATCTATAGCACTGACGTTACTGCTGGTTTTAACCAAAGATCCTACAGTTACTGAGTATGTATTATTTATACTGGAGAAGATGGCTCGCAGAAGAGGGATAAGATGATAGCTGAAATGCAGATGACTCTGGGACCTGAAGCTCATAACTAGCCCGTGCATTCTGGCTCTAGAAGGCAGAAACCAGCTGAGAAATTGAGATGCAGACCAGACCCTCCTAACAAGTCTGGGAGTTATTAAATCGAAGTGTAACTCAGACCTCCTCAGTGCTGTACACATAATAGTGATTTTCAAACTCAGAAGAAACCATTATTTCAGATAAATTTTCCCATGGGCCATGTTCTCCATTGCCTTGTCCCTTGTGTGGTCATTTTATTTAATGTAGAAAGCAGGTAAAACACTATTGTTGTTCTCACTCAGTGTTTCACACTCACTGCAATTTAAATTATGTACAGGGTAGGAGGGAAAAAGAGACCCAGTGTAGCTGGAAACTTTGTGGAGAGAAAAGATTTCCTACCTTCTGCCCCTGCATACCCTGCTCGCATCACATTCCTGTCTCCCCACTAAACCCCCATGATTTCCACTCATGCTGTTTTGCAACCCAGGAAAAACATTGTTAAACAGTGTTTAGACGTGTGTCACTAACTAGAAAACCTGCGAGCTGACTCCGCACTCCGGTCTGCCTGCTCCTACTAGCCCTGCTGGGAGCTAGACATCCCATCTTTACAGATCTGTGTATACAACAAGTTTAAACTATGAGGACATACCGTAACCCTTCCTGCATGAGAGCAGAAGTGCCATCCTCATCAGGGCAGATAGCCACCTCTTTCATTTCACTTCTTTTGACTTTTTAAAAATGATACCTCTGCCACTTTTGCTCTCTCCTGTGCTGGTTACAGGCAACAACCTCAGAGCCACCTCTAGGTAGGTTTACCTGTTGCCTGGCCTGCTGCTGGCAGAGCCCTGGGGCCAGCTTTGCAGCAGCCTTCCTTCCAAAATCCCCAGGGGAGATCCCTACACACGCTCGATCCGTACAGGTCCTCACGCCTGTCCTGCAGCTATGCCATCTGCCTTTGTCATGCAGAGAGGCTCACCCAGGATTCTTCCTTACAGGGTGAGAAAACCCGTCACCATCCGAGGGTGCTTGCCACAAGCAGACTTTGGAGGCTGAGTTCAGGCTGGTTTCAGGGGGAGAAGGGATGGCTGCTGCAGGGTCACGGAAGTAACTGGCGGGTAGGAGCGTTCCCAGCAGCAGTGTTACCAAACAGGGGTCAGGGTCTGGGCAGCTGAGGGTGGATTTCTCCAGGCCACAAAGACAATCAGAAATGGGGAAATGGGGATGGAAACTAAACTAGAGTTCTGGAATCCCCAGATAGTTTCCTTTCTGATTAAAAAAAAAAAGATAGTAATTAAATTACTTAAAATAGAGACTACGGAATTATCATTATATTCAGAACTTCCCAATTCATTTCACTCAGAACCATTAAGTGGTCATTGAATAGGCAGTTGAGGTAAATTCAGATTAGAGTTTGGGGGGTTATTTCCCCAGTGCGCTGAAACAGTCACTTCCACGATGATTTTGGCTCAATATACTTTCACATGGTACTTGGTGAATGCCGAGAGTGCAGCTGCAGGAAGTTACCATGGCTTTCCCGAGGCAGGACTATGTGTTGAGTAACTTAGGGCAACCTAAATCATTTTAATTGTATCTCCAGATCCTCACTTGCAACAAGGAGTTTTACAGTCTGGTGGTACTAGCCCCACCTTCAGTCCTTCAAGCATGGGCTTAGCAAACACTGTGCCACTTGGTCTCCTGGTGCACAAAAAGGGAAAACGGGGCAACTGTTCACAAGCTTGAAATCACGTGTTTCAACTTCCAAAGTTGACTTATGCCAGGTATCACTTTCTAGAGAATATATGAATTACTAATACCAGGTTAAGGTACATGAAAAGAAGATATGTTCATGCTTTAGGTTCGGAAGTATTGACTTGTATATATACAATTGCAGGGGATTTACTGTAAAACGGATGCAATTATGTGGCTGAAATAACCTGCTAGTAATTAGGATTTTGAGTAGAATAAGTATAGAACGACACAAAAATGGGACTTGATTAATACCAGAAAATTCCCTGAGCATACCACATGTCCTTATATCCAGTGATTCATGCTGGAATCCACAGTGTCTGAAGGAAACTGCCTGTAGGTACTGCCACTGCAAGGGACAGATACAGACTATCATGTTGGCTCATCACAGGATGGTTCCTTCATTCCCTTCACACACACTTCCCAAAGTCACCGGGAAGCTAAAAATCTCACAGCATAGATGTGTCTTACAAGTGTAACCGAAGATTTCTGTTTTCTAGGACAGTGTTAGAAATGCCTGTTAGTTAAACATTTAGTTTCACTCAAGTATAAATTAATATGAATTAAGAGTTACTGTGCCTGAATTAAGTACTGTTTCATATTAAATCTGATGAAGATTTGTATTCCTTGAATATGTATTTTCATTTTTTCTAAAAAAGTTGATATCACAAACTGAGTCGTCCCTGTTGTTGAAGCATGGCAAAAAGTCATGAGGTTGACTCAAGATCAGAAATGTTCTAAAAACAACATGAGAGTTTTTCTTCCTTATGTTTCACATTTCAAGCCTTTCTTCAAGGGCTAAAAAGTTTGCAATGAAAGCTGATGTTCCCACCCAAGACCATGATTCCTAGATGTGAGGTTTTAAAAGAGAAGCATGAACTAGAAGGGGGCTGGTGAGTGCATAAGCCTGAGCAAGTCTCATGGGGTAAGATTCAGAGTCTGCTTTGGTGAGTGGGAGATGGAGAGTTCCTGCACCCAAGGCTTCCACACCAGTTCAGAAGGTTTACTCTGAGGGACCACTTGAGCATCAGCTCCCGCTGGGGCCTCCACAGAAGAAGTGTGTAGTGTTAGAGAATCCTGGATGTGCTCGAGTTTGTGCATTAGGCAGATCAGGGCCTGCATCAGTGCCCAGGTGGGTCTTGTCTTTCTACAAGAAACCTGCCTGATGGGCTCAGGTGCTGGGGAGTTCAATAGGCAGAAACTGGTATTTTGCCATCAATGGTTTCATTGTCATCAATAGCATAGATTTACCAAAAATATGGTGAAGAAGCTTAAGAAGTTTCTTTATCCAGGCAGCGGAAGATAGGAGAGGGTCACCCATCTGTATGATGGCTCAGGTGAAGCTCCTGCTGACTACAGAGTGGTAGCTCCTTCCCTTGGAAACAAGGGGCTTTTTGCAGGAATACAAATGACAAGTCGAAAAGAAGAAGAGGAAGGAGTAATTCTGCTGCCTAGCTACTAGGTGCATAGTCCATGCAAGAGGAGAGTTTTGGGGTCTGAATCTGCCCTTCATGTGTCTGTTCCCCAGTTGCCTGAGCTATGCAGTGTCAGGCAAATCACAGTTTGCCTGTGAGACTTGGATGTGTTTGGGGATTACTATTACATACATCCACATTTGCAGGTTTTACCCATGACATTTGTCATGTTGGGACCTGAATCTTGGTGAAGTCTCTCAGATGTTTTAATAGATATGGTGAACTTTTTTCTGCTCTAAACATATAAACTGTTCTTGAGCCGTCACTGATTTGCTGCTGACAATACGAACTGCTAAACAAGAAATATTGTCCACAGCTTGAAGAGCTACAGAATATTCTCATGAAACTATCATTTTCAGGGATGCAATGGATGAACAAAGCTATATTGCTGATTTTTAAAAAAAATAATCAATTTTCAGTGCAAACATTCAAAGATGTAATGAAAAGCTGCTGTAACAACAATTCTCCATGCGTAACTGCTGTTATGGGTTTGAATATGCCATTTGTAAAGTTTAAATGGCTTTTGCAGTCAAGTGTTGTAATCCATTAGTGATAAGAAAAGGTATTTGTCTATCAGTTGTGGTTAACTACGTTCCTTGTATTAGAAACAATTTAGTCTCTTATGCGAACCCAGTGCAGGAAATTGTTTAGAGAGAGTCTGGCTGCAGAGCTGGAAAAATAGAGTAGTTAGTGCTCCCTTCCCCCAGCAGCAATGTGAAGTATAACTGAACACTGACAGCTAACAACTTAACCTAACCTTTAAGAGTGTGGCACAGAGCAGCACTACATACTTTTACTCAAAGGATTTCAGCTGCTTCGCTCAATAACTCCTTCTGGGTAAAGTTGTATAGAAAAAGTCATGCTTTTCAACTCTTCCTGGGAGTCTTCTCTTTAAACAGTGGTGTTCCTTCTCTTGGCTGTTAAATCATGTTAATTGATCTTTTTAGATAATACCATTACCCTTACAACAAATAAATACTAAATCTCTGGACAAATGGAAGAAAACTTCAAGATTTGGGTCTTGTAAATGGGGATTGCAATTCCTGTGTAAAAGTAAGCTATCGGCTCAGATTGGCTACCAACCACATTTGGGTTTTGGAACAGTGCTTGCTAAATATTATCAGCTTTGCGTGTTTGTCTAAACATTAGTAGGAAGTCAGTACATTTCCTTGGGTTTCTTTTCCTCTGTAAAGATGCTGACAAATGTTGCAACAGACCTCTACATATGATCTAACACAGTAAAGCATGATGCATATTACATATCACAGAGTCATCGAAATCTGAGCTAGGAAGATGTATCAAATGGTAACATCGACCCCCATACTGGCACTGAACTGGTATGCTAAATCTTGGCCACTACCTGCCTTACTAACATCCCACAGCAGAATGCAGAGTTATAAATTATTTTAGGATCCATAATACGCTGCACATGTACAAAGCAAGACTTTTTTCTAAGTATTTCAAAGTAGTAATTCAAAAGCACTGCAGCCATAAGTCAGTCTGATCGTAATGCGGTCGTCTCCTTACATGTTTATTATTACAAATAAGTTTCGTTCTGTGAAGGAGTTGGTCTCACAGGAAAGCAGGGTCAGCAGCCTGTTGGAGGCTGGTCCTCAACCTATCCTGAACCCCAAAGCAGCCTTCCTGGGGGATTTGAGAGCTGTGGCTATTCCAGCAAATTAAAGATGTGTCTAGAAAACTTAGCACCTAGACAAAGGCTGAAGTCATTGAATTGGACAACACCTGATATCATACATAGGATCCCCATGTTCTACTGTTTCAAATAATCTTTTCCTAGTACACACTTTTTAGGTTTCCAGAGGCTCACTGTTGCTGGCAGCCTTTACTTTGTCCTGTAAAACACCTGAAATCCATTTTTGGCCGAGGAATTTGGATATGAATATTGCAGAAGAGTCAGCTTTCCCACCTAATGTATTTGGCAGGAGGAGCTCTGAACTATGAGGAAGGCTGGATAAACCCCCAGGGAAGGACAGTTTATAGTCTTCAGAAAGCAAGCAGTGAAAGAGGAGACAAACTGCATTACATAAGGTTTACTTGTTTATCAGGAGTGCTGGAGAACTTAAGCTGCTGATTTCTCAAGAAGAATATAAAGTCTGTGCACCAGAACCACGTCTTCCTTACACAGGCTAGGCATCTAGCCACGCAGTGATAACAGTCTTCACAGCAAATAGTCACATTAATACCAAATTCTTTCATGTGGAAAGTGGAAATCATACATCATCATTAACATAAATATTTCCTGCTATCCTGCTGCCAGGGTGCTTCCAGCAAAGCCTGCAAGAAGGAACTAGGCATTTAGTGATGGTGGTGCTTGCAGCTGAGTTGGGAGGGCACTAACGCCACAGCATCTGAGTGGGTCAGATTTCTCTTATGGTTTTAATCTGTGTTCATCTGACAGTGATTCTGACTTGTTTTCATTGAGCATAACCATATGTTCGGTTTTCAACAACACATGAAGAAGTAAGGGCACTGCTCGCAAGCCGAAATGCCTTAACAGAGAGGGAAAGGATAATGCTGCATCTGCACCACCATTCGTTATTTATCTTCAAAGACTGGGTTAGATTTACTGTGTCTGTCAATCATCTCCAAGCACTTACTCCATTTCCCCACACCCCACACCCCCCCCCTTTGTAAATCACATCCATCAAATCTACTGCTGTCAAGCAGATAGTAAAATGTATCTCCCCCCTAAAGGGCCTCTCCAGCTGAGAGAAAACAAGCACCTGATAATCCACTGGAAACCCTGCGGGATATAAATATACCCGCAGTATATCAGGTCAAAATAACCAGAGGGAATCTAAAGGTTGGAACACCAGGGTGCTCTGTCCAGCCAAGTCCAGTTCACATGAGCATCCCTTCTTGCATATCTCAAGTTCTCCTCAAATGGAAACAGTTTATCCAGTCTCTTAAAGCTTAATTCCTCCCCTCCCCAACGTTTACTTTGCCTTCTTGCTTCAGGTAATGCAGTAAAACACTTACTCAGCATCTGCTCTACGTGCAGCTGAGATCTCTGCTCTGGTCTCAGACAGCCTCTGCTTCCACAGCCATAAGAGAAGGCAACGCTGGAATAAACATAGCTTTGTCCTTGCCTAGAAGGTCTAAATTCTGTGGGACAGCCCTCACTGCCTGCTAAGCCTGATGCAAGTTCACAAGTATTTGACAATTTACATTCTACTTTGGATTACATTTTTTCCTCACATCCTGTTTCACACGGAAAGAGCGACTAGCATTAGATATGAGGTGCTTACCTGACAGATAAGTACCCTCCAAGCTGTAAATAGGAAGCCAGTTGAGTTTTGGGCCATAAATAAAGTTGTATCAAGCAGTAACTATAGGAGGGCAGACTTCAGGCTCCATGTTGTAAACACTGTCAGATGCAGAAAATAGTTTCTGGATTTTATACAAGGTATTAGACTATCGAGATGTGATTACAAGGCATACGTTTTTCTGGAAGCCTATTTATATGCAGCCGAACACTGCTTTTGATTCATGAAGCTCCTTTTTTTCATATAAAATGCAGTTTGGCAAGTTTTAGCACTTAGTTAACTAATTCCCACCAGAAATACTGAAAGCATGGTTTCCATTTATAGCAAAATGGATTAAGCTGATTTAGAAATACAGTATGTTGACAGTACTATTTAAAAGCATATGGACAGTTTGCCGCTTTCTTCTTCATGACAAAAATGAGTGGTAACCATCAAATGCTGTGCATCAGAATGCTAGCCTCCCCTTTTTGTAAAGATCAGTGTAATCCTTTCCAGTTGTAAAATCAAATCCAAAGTAGCCTGATTTATTGTTCTTTGCTATCCTCAAAAGGCACTGAGGCGTCTACACAGCCCTTTCTAGGCAAAGTTAGCATAAAACACTGCATGAAGTTTTACAGAACATGATTTTGATGGGTACAATAGTTCACAATGCTCAATATTATTTAATTGCAAGTATTTGGTGATGATTTTCTATTAATTGCAAAAGTTTATGCTAGTATAACTCCAAGCTTCAAGAGATCTACAACAATATAAAACTAATGCAAAAGGAGAAGAATTATGTTTTGTTATTAGCATGTGTCTCATTGGAGCCTGTATAATTAAATATTCTATTTGTGCTTTATGGAAAGAAGGGTCTTTGAGAATTCTGCAGTAGAATAGAAACAATCCCAGCCCAGAAGATGCATGGCTATACTTAAATATATGTGTACAAACACAGTGTGCCCTTATAGAATAGATAGAAGTATTCATAATGAACATAGAAAATAGATATTGTTTTTACATCCACATACAAGGCATGACTCAGTAAAAAAGACAGCACAGTGTTTCATGACTGCCTAGGCCACGTTTTCTGCTGCTCTTACTGATATCAAGCACTTTCTGACTCTGATTATCCCCTCTGACTTTTATTAGGTTGGAAATAAATGTATCTGTTGAAGCCAATGGTAGAGATTTGTTGACCATCCTAGGCCATAGCCTAGCCTGTGAAAAGTCCTAATCACCCACAAAGCATACAAAGATTCTTACTAGACACAGAAATTGATCTTTTCCTTGAAATACTGCAGAAATAACTGATGGGCCTCATCCAGCAAAGTAGTGAACCATAGGGTAAAAAAAAACCACATCACACTTTCTCTGGCAAAGCTAATCAGTTATTCCTTAATTCTCCTCCAATAATATTACAGCAACTCTGTAGTTCTGATAGCAGAATTGCACCATTGTCTCTGCCAGTGTCACCTGCTAATCCTGCAGGTCAGAGGTCTGTGAGCAAGGTGCAATACACCCCATGCACAGCTCTGATATGGATTATTACAGGGAGACCTGCCACTGTGACAGTGACAGCAGGCAATTGTTGTGTCCATCCTCTTGGGCTGCCATCTACCACGGGATGCAGGCTGTAATAAAGCTCGGGATTTTCATATAGGCACCAAAAAAGAACATATCAGAGTAGGAAATGGTGCTGTGTATCTTTACCCTGAGACATTTAGATTTGACTCAAATATCTGCACAATTTTGTATTCACAGAGACCATGAAAAATATATAGACTGTGGTACAGGAGAATAAAGGGAAGAGGTAGGAAGGTCCATGAGCAAATCTGTGGAGCAAGGCCTGCCCTCAAGTGTAGGGAATTCTATTGAGTCCTGTGTGAACAGTAATAGTTCTGATTTACAGTAAGTGCACTGAACTGGAAAAAATCCCCTCAACAAGCAGGGCCTGAAATAATTTTCAGCTGAAGTCAGTGAAACTTTGTGCCTACACAATCTGATATTCAACTCAATCTGCAGTCAGTCTGTCCATTTGCTGAGTGCATTATGTTATAGTGAATGAATAACATCATGATATTTTCTTACAACTATGCTAGACTAATGCCATGAATACTTTTGTTAATGATCCAGAACATTCATAGTCTGTTTTAATTGTTTCTTCTCCTTTTTTTGCATCTGAATTATTATTAAAATAAGCAGAAGCTACCAAATAGGGACAAAATCGAAGCACGAAAAAACTTTATAATATTACAAAAGATTCTAAACAACAGCAGCAGTCTTCTCTAAGCAGCTCTTTGCTCTTAGCAATACCATCCAAAAAAAATGTGGTTCACAGCAGTGTACTGATCCATGAAAATCACACTTGTACCTGAAGTCCGTATTTGGCTAAGGTTCCTACACCTTGGGAGTCACCGGGCAGGTGGTACCAAGCTGTCCAACCTTGCACACAGAAGGATTAGAGAGCATTTCAGGGAAGTGGTGTTTTACGTGGAACAGTTTTTTATTCATCTTCAGGTGTACAGGGGTCTTTAGACCTGTACTGATGAAAAAATACATGCTTTTTTTAAAGCTGCACCTCTGATAGGGAGACCTAACAATAAGTATTTGGGCGCAGGAGGAATATAACACACCAAACCCCCCAAGTTTGTCTGTTATTATGGTTACATGCTGCAAATTATGGTACTATTTTATGAGTATCAAAATGAGGACATACTGCATGATTAAGCCAATAAAGAAAATGTGAGAAAACTAAATGAATCCAGAGAGGTGTATGGCAAAGTTATTCATACCCTCCCTTGCTAACAAACGTCAAATGAAGTTAATTTACATTCCCTTTAAGCAAAGCCACTAGATGTTTCACTCTACAGGTGGCCAGTTGGAGAAATGTCCCCTGGACAAAAATACTGTGCACCCAAAATGCTCCATGGAAATATCACCCGCACAACAACAAGCTTTCTAACGTTTAGAGTCCCCGCTTCTCACAGAAGACCATAACAAGACAAATTTAGGTCTGTATTATTAAAGATTAGTCTGGTTACTGTCAAGCAGCAGAGTCCCTTAAATGCTTGAATGACTGTCCCTAGATAAGCCAGCTATTGATCACCAGATACAGTAACTTTTAAATATGTATACACACACACAAAATACATGTATGTATATAGATCTTGAACAGAATTTTCAGAACAATGTTTTTATTATTTAGTACTTTCCCGAAATAGATGCATACATCTGCAGACTTGAAATATCTTACCCTTAGGAGTTTTAAAGAATACATATAATCATGCCACATTTTTGAGAAAAAAAGTCCTTCCTAGGCAGGGATCTTATTGCACTCAACTTTGTTATGGATACATCAGTGTCTCCAGGGCTAAGCGCACCGAAATAATTGTAATCCAATTGTGCTGAAATATTTAAGGGAGTTTGTTGCTGTAACAACATTCCATTTGACTCAATCAAGACACACAGCCAGAAAGTTTTCAGAAATAAAATTTATGGCTTTTATCCAGCTTCTGTGAAAGTAAAGGGCCAGGCTATCATCTGTTTAAGTTGGGCTTGGGTCGGACTCTGCATGAACTACCTGGTTCATGTTTGTCAGTGTTAAATAAAAGGAGTTACCAATTGTAATAGCAATTTACACAAGGTATATGGCTAGGTACAATAGTAAGTTGTTTTACTCTGCCAAGTAGAGACCAGAGAGCAGCAAGGAATGCCGTATGTTCGGGCTTGCCTTCCATTAACTGCCCAACATACTGTGCTTTCAGCCTAGCTCTTACCACCCATAGAGTATTCCATCCTCCTGTTGGCTAAACATACTCCCCTATGTGGGTTGTTATCTATTACTAATTTTGAAACATTGAAACATGTAAATGCAATTTGTATAATTTTATGCAAGTCATTCCAGGTTTTCAAAATTTTGAGATTTGGAGAAATTCAGATTACTTCAACTTTTCTACTATATGAAGCTCTCAGTTGTGTAATGCAAACCAGGACTTCCTCTCGTTTTAAGTTGCATAGCAAATATATGGCCTAAATCTGAGAAAAGAGCTGTGAAGTTTTTGAACATCATTGACAGTAATCACTGGAAGTGTCTCTCTTGGGACTTTGGGCATAGAAACCTTTGAGATGCTTTTTAGAAGTGTACTTAGTTACTTATGCCACTAGAGGATCATCCAGGGGGCAGGGGTCTGGCTTCTGCAGTACATATATGCCTTAAGACTTAGTTGCAGCATACTTGCTCTGTCAGAACAGCCTCCAAAACTGAAGTTTGAGGTGTGGGTTTGCTAAATCTCACAGGTAGACACCCCAGTTTCAGCATGTGAGATGGTATTTACACTACTGCCGATATTTATTGATCATGGTAGCCTATTAAAGTCCTGATACTTCACACCTTTTCTACCAAGGCATAATTTCACATGTTTAAGTAGCTCCAGAGAGCTTTTAGAAGAACCCAACTCTACTGCTTAGTTTATGCAGCCCCTGATTTTAATGGGACCATTGACGTTAAGTTAAGCACGGGCATCAGTTTGACCTTCGACTGTCACAAACCATATTTTGGCCTGGGTGAAGTCACTATTAGGTGTTGCTGTTGACTGGCATGCTTCATGTTCGCATAAAACTAATCTGAAGAACAGACCCCAATTTGTGTTTCTGATGTCTCCCTGTAAATGTTTTTGCTTCCAACATTCAGAAGCCTATAGAAGGCTGTGACTCGCACCAGGTCAGCAGCAAGAATGGAGTCCTGTTTTTATACAAAAGCCCTCTCAGCCCATGACCCAAAAGAGTAGACCACACTCACAGTGATATAGCAATGATGTACAAGTGTACATTTTCAGCCTTTAACTATTAATCTCCTGATTTTTGGTTATTTCATTTTACAAAGGGTTTTTTGGTTTCCTCGTTTCTTTTTTTGCTGAATGGCAAACTAAGAAAAAGATGTACAAAAAAAGGACATTTACCCATTGCAATTGTTAGAGCTTTCTGCAAAGTGTGCTGGCTGTATACCTCGTGGGACCAGTTATCTTCTGATAAACAGAGTTGCTTTGATTTCAGTGGAAGTCCATGGCTGATTTACACTGGGTGAAGATCTGGCCTACAGTTCCAGCCTGCTGAGATCAGTGTATTTTCTTTGGTAACAACTGATGTTCCTAATGAATAATCTGTATCAGTGGAAGAATTAATGGTGCAGCTAGGATTTGATTCATGGCTTCATGATAGGAATTAAGAGGGGAAAGGGACCCTATTAGCCAATTTTTATAAAGTTAAAATTGTAAACAACAAGGAAAATATCTACAGCAAAACCACAAGTGAATAAAAAAATGCTGATCCTTTTGTCCTGTGGCAATTAGGTGTTTTCCAAGTAGGGATACAAGGCACTTAAGGTGATCTGCACACTTCTACCATAGTTAATATTTGAGAACTATGTCCTGAACCTTTTTAGATGAAGTCCTGCTTTCAGTATTCACCTCTGCTAGTGGAAATCAAGGATAAATTGTGACCACATGGTCAATCTTACTCCTGAAGTCAGAGTGAGGAAACATACTGACAGAAATCAGCTCAGAAAGACCCAGTGAAATACTTCCAGATTTTCTAACGCAAGGCTGATGATCCACTTCCAAGAAAAGATAATGCAAATTTCATAAACGCAAACCAGCTGCTTTCTTTAAATCAGCATGTTTTCTTTCAGAAATGGGCCAGAAAGCTGAGCATACTGAAAAATGAATTTGCATTGTTAGTTTTGAAACAACTGTCATTTATCTGTAGTGAACTTGTTATTTAAAAATCATTGCAGCTTAAGGCTTAATTTAAAGTCTTTTGAAATTACACTTTCAAAGCTCCATTAAAGGGTACTGTCCTGAACAGTGCATGTGTAGTTGTGTATGTTCTAGCAAAAATGACTCAGACTTCCTTGGCATGTCAATTATTTTTCTTTCAGTATCTAAACCATACAAGATAGGCCTGTTAGAAGATTTAACCATGATTATTAAGAATAATGTGTATTGTCAGCTTCCTCTTCTCATTTCTGGGGTACAGATTGCATAAATGCATAATGTGGAAGTGCACATTTTCCGCTGTGATTGTGTCCCCTATCTCCTGCATCAGTTTGTCTTCCAAATTTTTTACTTATGTGACCAGCTTCACAGCCCTAAAGATACTTTCTAGTCCATCCTTAGAATACCAGTAGCGGAGAAGTTTTGAACCACTGTTGCTCTGCACAAGTAGAGCTCCATGCAGCTTGCCTTTCAACTCTTGGCTTTTCTACTGCTGGCACTGGGTGACATTTTCTGATGCAAGATACTGTTTGTAATCAGAAATCTGTATCTCATTTGACTATCAAATAGTCAAGTTGGCAATTTTTGTGCACCATTCTGGTTAGATTTGTACATATGCCCTAGTTCCTTGCATTTCCCTTACGCTAGACACCATACATGTACTCTAGCCAAACCTCTTTCTGTGTTTGTGTTGGTCCATGGTAGGAGGAAGGGAGTTATTCTAACCTTCTTTCAAAAGATTTAGATCCAAGAGATATAGGCTTGTTCAGGGCGATACAAGCAATCTGTGGTACACTTGGAAAGTAAGGCCAGATCTCTCAAATCCTATCCCAGCATGGCAAGCTTATGAACACAGAGTATTTGCAAAGTAGCCTATTCTGGAAATTGAGTTTTCATTTCTATTTTGTGCATTCCTGGGATGTATGAGAGCTGTTGGCTCTCATAACTGTTGTCATAAACAGTTGGCTTGGTCAGTATGAAGGTCCATTGACTACCCTCGTGCAGAGGACGTGAGGAGTGTGAATGAGCCCAAAAAATTATACTCTGGGTTTGAGTAAACAAATAGCTTAAAACAATCTGGCATTTACCAGATTATTTGTTAGAATGATATTAGAGCAGAATTCAGTGTTAAAGAATACACACCAAGTCAAGGTTGTTCAAAACTAGGGTTTTAAGAACTGGAGAAATTTGTTTCACCATTACATGATTGAAATGTGGCTCCTTTTTCATACCAGTCCAACAGCTTAACCCATCCTGTCTTTCCACCTTTTTGAGGAAATAATTGAAGAATTGATATTACTTTATAGCAAAAATAAAATAAAAATGCATAATTCTTAAAGCCTTTATTACTGCCTTTCTCCTCATCTCTAAGAGCTGTTGTAGTTAGTTATAAGATGTTATTCTATGTTATTTTAGTGGTATGAAAAGTGCCATCAGAATGTAGTAAAGCACAGCTGGCATTGGTTGAACATAAGGAATGAAAATAGAAGCAGAACTGGTATTATTTTTAAAGAAATTCATTTTCAGACACTTAATAGGTGTAGCAAGCCTTGGTTTTCTCCTTGTGCAAACATCTATCAACACTTACTTCTACTTAGTTTAGTAACTCATTGAGGATTCTGAAATACAGGTGATGTCATTTCCAGTTGTATATCATTCAAATTTCAAAATTACCTTACTGAAAAATGTACAGGCTAACATCTACCACAGTGATTTAGAGGCAAACCCAGTGAGGCAATGTTTTACCATGGAAAGTAATCAACACCTTAAATTTAAGAAGCAGATGAATAATTCCATACAGGTAGGGACATCAGTACAAAATTAAGAAAAATACTGAAATTGACCACCCAAGTTATGTTTATACACCCACTTTTTTTGTCATCATATTATATTCAAACAACAAAAGAGTTTTCATAGGTGATGGTTTTAAATATTGGGAAGTAGGGATTTACTACAACTGTACCCATTGCTGTAGAGCAGAAGATATCCCTTAGGCACTAATATCACTAGTAAAAATGAAAAGCTGGTTTCAACAAGTCTTTGCTTTCACAGAACAGCATACAGCACTAGAAAGTATATACCTCATTAACAAACCACAGTCTGTTCCAATTTAGAGACATGTAAATAGCACTGGAGTTGTTCCAGATTTGTATCTGTGTAATTGGTAGCAGAATTTGGATAGTATATACACACCCAATAAGCCTTCCTCACACTACTGTACAAGGTTTTTAGAATAAGAAAAGCTCCTTTAAAAAACTTGTATTTTGGATTAGAGATTTTTGTCAGAACAATCTTTTGCTTATTTGATCCTGAAGTCTATTAACTTCTGCAATTACAAATAATTGATTCTCCCTTGATAACCAGAGTTCAGATTAAGGTTTCTGGACTGTTTTTCTTGCAGTGTTTTGTACCTTGTCTTGGAAAGTACGATGCGAGGTGGCCAGCAGTGAGCAATTAGTTTACCACATTTCTGGCTGGATCATGGCATAAGCTGGATATTCAGCTGATGTCTTTTACTCTCTATGCAATTGCTTTAATGTCTTTCATATGTTAAGAACCTTTTTCATCAGAACATCTCAGCCATTTATAAAGGTGAAGTGGAGATCTGTAGGTGCAGAGGGATGATGCAAGGGGCAGAAGGCAGCACTAGAAACTAGTTTATCGGATCTTATTTCTGCACTCCAGCCACTGGATTCTACTGTCTCTATGTAGATTTAAAGGATTAGTTGTGAACTAAGTTTTACAAAATGCATTCAAGTCGCAATGGCTATTTTTGCTAAAGTAGCAACATCTAACAGTGTAATGGCAGGGAAACCACAATAAAGGTCCTCGTGCATTTGAACTGGGTTGTGCTGGTTAGATGCTCTGCGGAGTATTTGGCACTGCTGTCAGTAATTTTGTCATCCACAAAGTGGTTCTATCTGTAAACCAGTGGCAAGGGACGTATAATGTTCAAGCAGAAGAGAGGAAGAGGATGATTTTAGCAGTTTCAGAGGGACAGCTGGTAGACTGAAACCTCATGGAAATGCCTTAAGCAAATTGTCACTCATTCTTCCGTGGTAATCTCTGGCAACTCAAACAGCCCCTTGGGACTGTGGGCAGCTGGGCACAAATTAGAGCAAACCTGAATTGCTCCAGGTTTTCATCAGGAGCTCAGTCTTCTCAAACAACGAATGTGAAAGGGCTGGTTTAGCCTCCACCTCCAGGAGAGATCTTCAGACCATCCTTCTTAACAGATCTAAGAAACAACATCTACCAGAAAGACTTAGATAAGGACTCAACTGTAGGCCTTAAACTGGATCAAAGAAACAAGCCTTTTCATCCACAATGAAATACAGCCTTTCCCAGTTCACTTTTATGCCTGTTGCTTGTCTTCCTTAGCAAAGGGGCTCACTAGGAGGCAACCAACATAACAGGCAAAGTGCCAAAACCCAGAAAGATTGAACCACTTAACAGACAGCAATTCTTGACCCACTTAACAGACAGCAATTCTTGACCTAATATGACTAAAATGCCATTTTGATAGCAATGTAAAACACCCCATTAAAAATAAAAACAGTACTGATAAAGCAGGATGGTGACAGCAACATGTCCTACCGATAGTTCAGGGATCACCAGGCAGAGCCAAGGCAGCAAGCCAGGTCCATGGTCAGGCCAGGAAGTTCAAACAACTCAGGAACAGGGCTGGAGAGCATTGCACCTCCAACACAGCTCAAGAAGAGACTGAAGCCCCAGGGCTGAGCTTAAGTGGACTTCTGGGCCTGTGGGTGGGGTAGGCAGAGAGCCCAGCTGAGGCTGGTCAGGGCCATCAGCATCTCTGAGTGCCTTAGGCAGTCCCTGTTTCTCCCAGGGCAGGACAAAGATCTCTTGTTGGTTAGACAGGACGACTTTAGGGTCCCAGAGCCATATTCTGCTCTCAGGTGTACCACCGTCTAAATCCAGAGTGAATTTGTTGTGGTTGTAAGACCCTTAAAGTGCCACATCTCTTCTCACTGTCAAGAAACAGCACAGCTTTACTTCCCGTGTTCTCCCTCTTTTTTACTCAGTCCTTGAAGGTGCCAGTCTTTCTGCAAGTGGTCGTGCCACCCGTGGTATTCACAACCTGTGCAGTCCGTGTCACCAGGAGACTGGCAGTTCCCCCTTCGAGAAGCGAAGGACAGGAATAGCAGGGTTGCCGCAGGTCACTGCACCACTGTGAAAGTTCACATACCACCTGCTGTCGCCCTGACAGGTCACCCATAATAAAAGACATGTTACTTCAAAACCATGGGAGGTCTAGCACGGCTACTTGGGCTCGCCGGCAGGCAGCGCTGCCCCGTTTCGGTGGCAGTACGTGGCAACAGCAGGTCTGGTGTGACTGGTTATAACAGTTTCACAAGTTTTCCTTTTTGAGTCGATTCCTTGTGCTGTTGTAGCTTCCCTCTGAAAGACAGAGGCTTCATGTGTAGCTTGAGTAGGGTGGGGAACAGTCTGGCATTGACCCATGGCAGTCAGAGACTCTGTTTTTATGCTGATTCGTATGTGCTCCGTGCATTTTTCCCATTCCCCCTTTGCCTGTCTGGAAGGACTACCAGCCCTGCTTTCTTCTTAAAGGGTGGTAAATAGGAGCTTTGTAGGCTTGTCCCAGTTCCCAGTGCAAATGTACAGGACAAGTAAGTTGCTGACTTGTCCTTAGCAGAGTAATTTGCTACCATCAATACCCTAACTAGACAAAAATACTCTCTTTCTCAAATAAGACTAATAAATATACCCAGAAGAGAAAATACACATATATGCTGGGGAGATGGTGGTTTTGTTTTTCTTTCTCTTACTGTAAGCTCACTGGTAAAGCTGTAAAAACCAGCGCTGGCCACACTGGCTGTGCAGCAGTTTGTAGCCACATACATATGTTCCCTCAGACTTTTCCTATTTTTGCTTATTATTCTGATAATAATAAGCCCCTCTCCCCAGGTATCCATTTCTTAAAGCTCTTCTCCAACCAGGGCCAGATTTTGCATGTCCTGCTCACATGAATGGCCCACGGATCTCCCATCATGCGAGGGCAGGCTGCAGAATGGGGTCCCTGTCATGAACCCACCCAAGAAGTTGACTGCTGGGGCGCACGGGCAGCCGGGTCCCCATTTCTCCCCTTCTTTCCCTTCCCGCTGCAGGAGGCAGCCCCCTCTCCCGAGGTGCTGGGCTGCTGTAACAGGATCTCCCCGCTGCTCCCTGCTCTGGACTTTGTTTTTCTTGGCACACCGCTGACTGAGACACTTTAAAACAGAAAGCAAGTCAAAGCACTTTTGGCTTACTTCCTCGCCTCTTCTCTCCCCCCCTTTTCTTTCTTGAAACAGTTTATGAATAAAATAGCAATATTCTCTCTCTACAATGTTAAAAATTGGATTGCGAGGACTCTTTTCAGTGTTCAGAAGTGGCAGATGTTTGCAACAGGCACAGCGGGAAAAACCCATCCCAGATTCCTGCAGCGGGAAGTTAAGGTGCAGGCTCGATTCTTGGTAGAAATATGAATCCCCGTAGATCACTTGCTGCATATTTTAATGACATTTAAACATAACCAGATACAATTAATACTTGAGAAGTGGGGAGCTATTCTAAGCAGCAGGATCTGAAAGCGCAGTGTTCAACTAAAGACTTATTCACCATTCACTCAGACATGGGCTGAAAACAGTCTGTAGGAAATTCACTAAAATAACATTGTGCCCAAATGGAGTATTTTAATTCATGCTAATATGAAATGCTATGAAAATACATGTATCTGTAAAGGGTTCTTGTAAGCATAAAACAAACAATACTTCCCGTGCTTCTTTCTCAGCACGGCTGATATTTCTAGAAAATCTGCAGGAATTTTAATCTCTCGTGACTCTGTAGCACAGTGCTTGAGTCTATATGGGGGATGGAAAATTTAGATGCACCTGGAAGCAAGCATAAATCACAGTCAGCCCAAGCACTTTGCAGACTCCACAGCCTCCTCCAGCCAGCCATCTACACGTTACAGCTCATTCCTGACATTTTCGAGACCAAAATATCTGCTGCATGTTTTTTACGCGGCAGCACCGCACCGTTTCCACTCACATAACTTCCAGGGAGTTAAGCTGTTAGACCCTGTAAGCTGGCATAGTCATGGTTTGGCCCAGTGTTCCGTGATTTCACCCTAGCTGAGGATCTGGTCCGTGAAATAGGAAAGTGAGAGCAGCTGGGACTCAGCAGAAAATCTGTCACATCTATAGAACCATCAAGAAACAGCATGTGATCCAAATATGCTCAAGTTTGCATTTCTTCAGCACAGATCTGCTGACATCGAGGGCTGTGGGACTGACACCAGCTGGGAATTCACCCCAGCGTTTCCCTAAGCTCACACTAGCCGTGTAAAGACGGTCACCCATTGCTGCTTCTTTCACCGTTCCCTCCGTGGCAAAAGGAAACCAACTGCAAGAGGTCCCGTCTCGGGGTGCCTTTGCAGAGGCGTAGGACAGGATGTTTGAGGCTGTTTCTCCCTGGGAACCGCAGCCTGGGAGCTCTGCTCCTGCATACCTGGAGGCGTGTGTGTGCAGCCCTGAGAATGCCACATCCTTTGAAAGAACCAGGCGACTCTTGCCATAGAACTGTCATTTCTAGTACATAAATATCTTGCACAAAGGTGAGCGTAGTTCTGAAACTTAGTATCGTGTAAGAGTTTAAGGAGAAAATAAATCTACGTTTTGTAAGTTCCTCTAGCAGAATAATAAATAAAAAATCCCTATCTCTCTGCGTTACTGCAATGCAGGAGGTTTGTTTGCCAAGGTTTGTGTTTAACTCACCTACATTTACTGCAGAAAATTAAAGACATCTGAAAAATCAGAAGGATTTCCAGACACGCTGTATAAAACGTTGATACAATAGTGCAGTTGTACGAGTGCCTACAGATAGATCTTATGTTTTGATTACTTCAGTAAGGGTGTAATATGATAGAGATACTAACCTGGTATCATGTTACCCAAAAGCAACAAACACCACTATCGGAAAAATGCAGTAGGAGATACTAAAATGCTTCGTATTTTTGCGTACCAAATCCCATACTGCAGCAGCACCCGCAGCGTGACTGGGTGCTACACGTTGGATGTGTCTTGAATGACCACGTATATCGTGGCTCAGCGCCCAGGGCTGTTTCACAGCGTGAGGGTATTGGGATGTGCCGGTGAGAACTCACGGTATATTTTATAACATTCTTACTACAGTGATACTCGAGCGTGGAAATTTTTTTGTCAGTGGTGCTGGGAGATCTGCTGGCTCGCGTGCTTTCCCCGGTTTTGCCTGGTTGTTCTGAATTCTTACAAGGAGGAAGAAAAGGAGGAAGAAGAAGGGAGGGATTAAATATGATTGTTGGCAGGATTGTTGATGAGAGATCAATTCCAAAATACTGATATTTGCAGATACTGAGATTTCTTTTGCTTGAGGCTGTTCAAAAGTGCCCTACTAGCAGGGTTCAGTACTTCTGACAGTCCCTGTTCAGTATGCCTGCTCTTAAATACCAAAGTACAACAGTCAGAGTTTGAAATTTTGGGGAATGCTCTGTCTTTGACAACAGTGATTTCTAAATATGACATGTTGCACTTCACATAACATTATTGTTGTTTAGCATAATACATTAAGTATTTAGGTAGCAAGAATATTTTCCTGGGTAGTTCTTTTGAAGAGATTCTTCTGCTGGAAAAGTATGCAGTAGCCGGGGATAGTAATCTCCATGCAAAGCAGGTACAGTTGTTATTCCAGTGGGCAGTGAAGGGTGAATAATAATAATATTCTATTTTCCCATTTTTCTGTAAGCTTGTGTTAAAGAACAGAAATAAAGCTAAGTTGCATTATGCGTCTTGAAGACTGTGAGCTTTTCTTGTTGCAGTTGTGATGCCATGAAGAAAATTTAATAGTCAAGGGCCTAGATAGATCTTTTCATCATCATTTAGATTCATTTTTGGGTCACCAGCCCAGATTTACACACCCCAGGTGACTAATATAGCTCTCAGTTAGTCTAGTACGCTAAACTACTCTACTAAAACTAACCCAGTTAAAAAGCAGTTAAACCCAGCAACTGGCCTCTCGGGTGATGGTCGCAGAAGAGGAACAAAAAAGATTGTCCACAGAAACTGCATCAGTTTGGGGAAAACTAATGGGTGTTTCTTCTTTGGTGGGTCAGAGAACCGGTCCCACGTGGTTAGGATCGGCTGCAGGGCACAGCTCGCTCTGGCTCGCTTCTGTTGACAGTTAATTTCAGTCATTGAGGTGATAAATTGGATTATCCAGAGACAGAGCCGGGAGTAGTCCAGGTGACAGAGCAGCTTGAGCACGTAGTGCCGCTGAGTTTGTAGCGCGGTGAACCCAGCCCCTGCTCCGCAGCAGAGCACGGGCAGCAGCAGGGGACCGGTGGGGGGCGGAGGTGACGCAGCGACATCTCGCAGGAGTGGTGCTGGAGCAGGGGGTGTAAAATGGGCAGCTGGTGCTGTGTCCCGGTAGGACCATGCGGTTAGGAACAATCGAAATATTGGAGAATGCTATGTTTGGTAAGAAAATGCTGTCGTTTCGACTCCTATTGTAAAATCCCATAAAAACTGGTGCGGGAGGTACGGCAAAATAGCCTCTCTACAATTTCTACAGTTTGAACTCAATATAGTGTTAATAAACATAAACATTTGCCATTTATTAGTAAGAAAATAATTTTAATGGTTTGTGCCTCTGCTTAATTTAATAACACTGGTTTACATCTCTGGTTTGTGTGCTTAGTGGATGGTACTTATTAAAGAAGTCAGTGTATGCCAATGGATGGTAGTTATTAAAAATCGCTGTACACCAAAAGCTGTCAGACAAGCTTACTGTTGAATAATGGGTGGCAAAACCATTTGTCTTTAACAAACAGAAGAGAATTAAGGCAAAAGCAATAATGTTAGACTAACATACAATGTATGTTTTTTCTATAAAATTGGTCTTCAGGGTCACGGTATTGACTGTTGTTGAAGCACACATTTCCTCCAGAGCCTTTACGGAGTGTACCAGCTAGGAGCAGCACTCTCGTACGTAGTACTGTGCAGTTCATCTCGTAAACACGGGTAGCGTGCAGTGTCTGCTGTGTGCCCATCCATTCCCTAGCCTGCTCTGCCCTGCTAGAAAGCATTTTCACTGCCTACAGAAACTGAGAGATACCTTCACCCAGTGAAATCCTACCAGTGGCTGCAAAATACCCGGTGGAGGTTTTAGCTCAAAATGAATCCCTAACGAAGAGACGCACGTGACTGTGCTGTCTTCTTTCGCATGGACTTTTTTCTGCTCCTCTGAAATCTTGGTGGCATCTCTTCCCACTCTTGCTAGTGTAGAGCAGTGAGACACACCATCCTCCCTGGCTGGAGGGAGGGAACCCACTCCCTCCCAGATCTGAAGATGCAGCACCTCTGGCTCAGAATACTGTCGAATACCATGATGACAACTCATTTTATGGATCCAGTTGCTGGAGGAAGACACAGATGTGAAACAGGAATCTGCTTGCTTTGTATAATCTTGGCTACTTAACAGAGACGTGGGAGAGCTGGGGCACAGGAGAATACAATTGTGCACGAAAAACTGGAGGAGGGTCACACCCTGCACTGTCCTCTTGCCAATTTAGAAGACAATTACAGAGAGGAGGCTTTACTCAAGCCACACACATTGAAAAAAGTCAAATTAGAGGGAAGTGATTAAGAGAAGGGTTAAGAGGGGGAAGATGTAAATCCAGTCTCCTGGGCTTTATTTAGAAATGTCTGGCAAGCAAGACTTCCATAACAAGTCACAAAGCACATTTGCATTTTGAAGTCACGACAAAATACATGTTATGCTCAGTAATGTTACACTTCAGCAGTTACAGTTGTTTTTAATTAAGTTTGTACATCACATGTATGTGTACGGATGCAGAAATGGATGGCCAAAGTTAACTGTTTGTCGCCTGGCTTCCAGGAAGGCCACAAAGAACTGACATTACAACACTGCATATTTTACCACCAAAACTCCGATAACCACGTTTTGGCCTCTCTGTTTTGTCTGAGGACAATCTTACATCATGTACTACACTGTATAAGAGCCAAGGAAAGTTATTTAAGAACAGAAGCTATCCTTCATCTTAGGGTGATCAGCGAGACAATCAAAATCGCAAGTCCTACAGCATTTATTCAGACCTCTGTATAGAATGAGATCAGTGGAAGTTAATGAAAGATTTTAGACAGTCAAAAGGAGAATCAGGATGGAGAAGTAACAAGTGCTTAACTTGCACTGAAGTAAGTGTATATCTTGCGAATCCAAAAGTTAGCTATTTTTTTTCAGGGACAGGCAGCGTGAAGTTGCAAGGACTAGGAAGATGAATAAAATTATTAGAGGCTCCAGTCATAGTTTTATATGTTCATAGATCTTTCAGATATTCCCCAATGTGCCGTGCCTTGCCTGTTTCCTTTCTCCGTGTGGCCGAGTGCAGGCTGGTTGTCCTCTAAGACCTCCCTCCTCCTTAGAGTGTCTGAGGAGCAAGGAAGAAGTCCATAGGTGATCCGTGCTTGGGGAGCGGTTGCTGTTGAGGAACTCATTTCTGCGTGCAAAGCTTAACGAGGCTTAACCAGCCCCAGTAGCACAAATGTTTTCAGATGGAGATAATCCTGAACAGCAGCTGCAGAATCAGAGCAGGTGCCTCCAGGTGCCAGATGTTCTGAGTGGGCACAAGTTCCACTGAGCAATGGACCATCACGGGCTCATTTGGGGGGGGGAGAAGTAGTGAACAGTAAATGTGGATTGCGGCACGTCAGGATTTTCTTGCCTCTAGCTACGTAGCAATGATCATTGACGTTTAGGATTATTTTTCAAACCATTTTTTCAACACCAACAAGGCAGGCATAGGAACAGAAACAAACATTTTCTGAGGAGAATGTTGCACCGTGGTTTGGTAGGTGCCTTTACCAGAGTGAACTATTCAGAAAGACCAGAATACATTATTGTCAAGCCTAACAACGTGGGCTCCTGGACTTTAGGCATATAAAAGGAAAATAGTAGTTACTTACCCATTGCTGAGAAGAGCCTCACCTTCTCAAGTAGGAAATTAAGCTAAATACTTCAAAATGGAAAACTTAAAATACAGTCAAAGTAAGTGAAAAAATGTCCTCGGGTTAAAGTGAGCTACTTTGGCTTAGGTCTCTGAGCATTAATTCCTGCCAGCAATACTTAGAAAAAATATAAACTTAATTAGGACAGAAGGACTGGTGTGGGTATTGGCCTTACTTTTATAAATCCTTCAATGTTGCTCCATTTAACCCTGCCAATGAATCTTTTCCTTTGATCTTAAACTAACGGGATTAAAACCAACTTGTTAAAATTGAATCCCGAGGTCACAGTGAAGATTTGTTAAGGCAGAACTTTGTTAAAGCTGCTGTGTTTCCTTTTAGAAAAACAAAAGCAGTTATTTATGGACTTTATTATTCCAAAACGCTTTTATTTCAGAGTTCCTTAATTATGATGGTACCTAATAATTATATTTTTACAGTTACATATTTTCTAGTTATAACAAAACGCTATTATCATCCGTCATCTATTCACTTTGGGGCTAGAAAGGGTTATGTTCTGTGCGTGGGCTGTCCCCAGCGTGTCACAGCATTGTCATGTTCAGGAGGACTGACAGCCCCTCCAGCATCTTTTCTGCAGCTCCTATACTGTCCTTAATGGAAATAAGTTTGAAAGTAAATCTTCACAATCATGATATTTCCTTGCATTTCATGCGTCCTCAAAAGGTAAACGTAAATCACTTAACGGAATTAATACAGCAGCAAATGGCAATATAACATATTTCTCTGCATGCTGAAATCCTACAGAAGAGACACCTGAGATGATCTAGCAGGTGGGCTAGACTTGCTGTCCTTTGCTGTGTTACAGAGCAGTCTGTAACGTTACTGAGAATTTCATATAATCATTGGGAATCTTACCCTGATATTGCAATAAGGATTAAGTTGCGAAGCATGATATCATTTGATTCCAACATCTTTACAGAAATTTTACGTTTGAAGTGTTGGCAGCAGTCTTGAGGTTACTCACAGTAATAACAAACTCTATAACAACATTTACTGCTACACAGAATTTAATAGGTAAATTAAACATAGTAGTGGTTTCATTATTTAATAGTGGCCTTACGTAACAATTTTATTTTTATTGGCAGGGGTGTTATATTGTAAAAATTGCCTATATTATGAACTACAAAACTACACTATAAACCTTAGCAAAGAGGCCAGTCAGCCACGTGTAACTGCGGCATTCCAGAGTCAACATACTAACTTAGTCTCCTGTCTAACATCACTTAGTATATAGCTAATGAGAGTAAGTCAGGAGAGACGTAAAGAGTATGTATTTATGTAGAAAATGTGAACCTTATTCCTTTACAAGTAGTCATGGAATATATGTCCATGTAAGTAATGGTAAATGAGTAAAGCCCAGCCATAGGATTTAATACATGGGGATTAATTCATACAGATGAAATACTGTAGCCGTTCAGCACTGTGTTAGTAAAATGCTGAAGAATGTCATTTATGGGGACGCTTGGAGAAGCTGTCAGCATCTCATCAGTTTAAAAATGTTAATGTCAGTTAAAAAAATGATGGGTTAGCTTTGTAGTTACTGTAAGTCATTCCTTTTTGTGTTCAACAGAAAAAGAACACTAACACCAAAAGATCTGCCCTTTCACTTTCATTTCATCTTTTCCTTTTTATTATAACTAAATCAAAGGAGATTTCTCATTTCTCACATTATGTAGTTGAATTTGTTTGAAAACTTCTTGACTATTGTAATGGGTTTGCGTGGCAAGGTTTTGGTAGTGGGGGGGGCTACAGGGTGGCTCCTGTGAGGAGCTGCTGGAAGCTTCCCCTCTGTCCAATAGAGCCAATGCCAGCCGGCTCCAAGATGGACCTGCTGCTGGCCAAGGCTGAGCCCATCAGCAACGGTGGTCACACCTCTGGGACAATGCATTTAAGAAGGGGAAAAAAACCCTGTGCAACTGCTGCCAGAGAGAGGAGTGAGAATACGTGAGAGAAACAGCTCTGCAGACACCGAGGTCAGTGAAAAAGGAGGGGGAGGAGGTGCTCCAGGAGCCGGAGCAGAGATTCCCCTGCAGCCCGTGGTGAGGCAGGCTATCCCCCTGCAGCACATGGAGGTTAACAGCGGAGGAGATATCCCCCTGCAGCCCCTGGTTGGGCAGACCCATGAAGTTCCGTGATGGAGCAGATATCCCCCTGCAGTCCATGGAGGTTAATGGTGGAGCAGATGTCCACCTGCAGCCCATGGAGGTCCGTGATGGAGCAGATGTCCACCTGCAGCCCATGGAGGACCCCACACCAGGGTAGGTGGATGCTCAAAGGAGGCTGTGACCCCATGGGAAGCCAGTGCTGGAGCAGGCTCCTGGCGGTACCTGGGACCCTGTGGAGAGAGAAGCCCACACTGGAGCAGGTTTCTGGCAGGACTTGTGACCCCATGGGGGACCCACTCTGGAGCAGTCTGCTCCTGAAGGACCCCACCCTGTGGAAGGGACCTGCGCTGGAGCGGTTTGTCAAGAACTGCAGCCCGTGGGAAGGACTCACGCTGGAGAAGTTCATGGAGGACTGTCTCCCGTGAGAAGGAACCCCACGCCGGAGCAGGGGAAGTGTGAGGAGTCCTCCCCCTGAGGAGGAAGGAGCAGCAGAGACAACATGTGATGAACTGACCACAACCCCCGTTCCCTGTCCCCTTGCACCCGAGAAGGGTGGGGTGAGGGGAAGGTGTTTTGAGATTTATTTCCCATTATCCTACTCTCATTTGCTTGGTAATAAATTAATTTTTTTTTTTCCCCAAGTCAAGTCTGTTTTGCCCGTGACAGTAAATGCTGAGTGATCTCCCTGCCCTTGTCCGACCCACGAGCCCATCATTATATTTTCTCTCCCTTGTCCAGCTGAGGAGGGGAGTGATCAGGCAGCTTTGGTGGGCACCTGGTGTCCAGCCAGGGTCAACCCATCACAACTATTTACTTTCTTATTCCAATTAAAAATCTGTGGAGTGGGGGTACTGTTTATTTGGCTAGTCAATTGGCTAGATTTTTGATCTTCTTTATTATTATAGACTAAATTCCTCTGCAGTCATGTAATATTTACTTGTAGCCTTGCCTGGATGCAAAAGAAATATAAATTCACATCTTTGACTTACTGAAGACTAATCATATACCATAAACAATTCTGAACAGGCAAGATGTGGATCAGATTGCCTTCCCATATGATTTTGTTAGAAGAACTAGTTAGAGGTTTAAGTACAAAAAGTAGCATTATTTTACTTTCTAATTGCATGAATATGTTCTGCGTGCCTTCAGAATTCTTCAATACTAGTTATTTATACCATTAGTAAATATATTAGCGGAGTACAAACTGGTAAAAGCAGTTGACTGGTAGTGAGAAAATTTCCTTAGAACTAAAAAATACTCTTATTTGTGAACAGCGCAAGTTATAAATACTTCAGGCTGCACTTCAAAGAAGAAAAAAGCTGCTAGTGTAGAAAAGGAGGAGTGCGTTTCATCAACAAATATTTACATTGTGAAAGACATTTTCTACTAAGATGGAAAAAAATGCCGTCATCTTTTCACACTTTCAGAAGAATGGCCAATGTGTTGGTAAGAAGTTGGCTTATTTCTCTGGACCGTTTACAAGTAATTATGAATAAGCAAGTTGTAAAATGTCCAAGCTCACATCAAACCGCCGGTAACAGCGCAGGGCGCAGATTCCAAGGGAGTTTCCAGTGCCCCGTGTCACGGAGCCAACCATTCATTGCAATGCAGAAAAGCACAGCGGCGTTCAGAAGGTGCACTCTCACATCTTAGAGCGGGCGTTGGATTACAACACCAGCACACATGAGTGTTCTGTTAAAACCCTAAGGGAAGCGTACAGCCAAAACCCAAAAAAATGCAGGAACCCAGAAGAGCAACCCTGAGCAGTCAGTTATCTGCAGTTTAGATCTGTGGTAGTGCTTTACCACTAAATCTTAAAATGCTCTTGCAAAGCAGTAAGATGAAAGCATAAACTACCAGAAAAAAAAAAATCATAGGAAGCGGTCTGTGAGGAGGGTAATTGCAGGGTGTATCACTTCAAAATGCATGTTTTTCTGATGTTCTGCATCGGATTTGACTGAAGACCCCCACAGTAGAAGACAGACTGTGTAAGGGCTAAGAAACCACAGATGGAAAGGGTAGAGACCATTATTTTGACGTTTATTTAGCAGATAATCATGCATCTTGATTTGTACTACTTAACTTGCTCTGTATGCTGACTGAAGTGGTAAGGAAGCAGAGAGAGGATTTCAAAGAACGGAAAGTTCAACAACCTGTTTTTCCTGTAGTTACTTTTAACTTCAAGTTTAGTAGCAAAAAGTGTTTGGATTATCTACAGAGTTGAAATATAAGAATAAGGTATGTTGGGTCTTGGTCATCATAAGAAAGTGACACAAAGAACTTGCTTACCTGCATGGAAAAAAAAAAAAGATTATCCCAAATTACGTATGTTTAAAGCAGAAAAAGCCCAATTCATGTGGAATGCAGCCACAGAGGAGGAGACACAGCACAGAAAACCTTGGGGTGCTGTTGAGGTGAGAAGGAATATCATCACAGCCATGGCCAAATTCCATTTTAGACCAAATAATAGACCTGAAATGATGCAAACCTGAGCTCTGTAGCCCCTAATAGAGATCCTTGCTGCCTAATGAAATCCAGATCCCCAAGTTAGGCAGCCAGCTACCTTTTCGATGCAGTAAGAAGAGATAAGCACCTAAACATTTAGAAGAGCTGAACGCTGATTGACACGCTGCCTTCCAGCTCCTTGTGATCTCGCCCTTTCATACATGAGAGCGTGACTTTTGCTGCTGAGGTTAGAATTATAAATGTCGCAGTTAACGCTCAGTTTTTCAAAGTTTGAAGGGGAGAGCGTTGCTTCGTGTTGAATATTAGCTTCTTCCTGAAAAGGCAATAATAAAAGTGTCAGATATTCCCCTATAATCTGTTTAGGCATGCCAGCTTTCCTTAGGGAACATAAAAGCTTGACTGAGGAGAAGAAAAGCTTTGAATATCAGGCTAGCATTTTTCCCCCAGCTTTGTAGCATTACCCCAACTATAATAGAGATATAATCTATATTGTCTTAATGCTTTGTATAATTTGTGTTAAATAATCCCTTGAAGCTTGTCTGGAAACCATGAAACTAATGTCCATATCCCTCATATATCTTGTTTCTATTTCAAATGCATTTTGGGTGCTCTCGCAGGCTTTTAAAATTATGCTGGCAGTTTCTCGTGAACTTCAGGGGGGAAAAAAAATCAGGCAGTTTTAATCTTCCCAGTATACTTCATGAAAGCAGTCACTGGGCCGTTTGAGGGATTAACCAACAGGGGCTTTAAACGACCCACTCATGTAAGCAAGTGTCCCAGCCAGCTTCCAGCGAAGCATGAACGAGCGCAGCCTTTAACGGCAGCTGGCATTAAAGAGCGCTCCTGCATCACATGCTGCTTCGGGCTTTAGTGGAAGGCCCTTGACATCAGAAGGAGCTGAACTCTGACCTTGGCCCTTGCTGCCTTGATTATCGGCGAGAGCGATTTGTTCAGGGTTATTGTGTGTGCGGGCCTGCATCAGTTGGGCAGTTAGGAATTTCTAAAGCAAACAGCGAGAAGCTACATAATGTGCTGCGTACAGAGGGCTTTCACATTTGAATTCAGATATTGCACGTTACACACGCAAATGGCATCAAAAGGTTGTTAAGTTGTACGTTGAAAGGCTCAACAGCCAGGGCAGATGTATATTCTTTCCTTCATTCCTACGCTCACATACCAAAAACCCCCAAACCTCCTTTCAGCGCACGCAACTGATGGCGCTGGCTGGGACGAGCAGCTTTTCGGTACTTTGGTGTTACCCTTATTGTTCAGCGGGTGTTTCACGTGGCTGATGTACTGACACGGGCTGAGCTTCGCCTCAGCCACAGAGTTGCTAATTTTTGCCACAGTTGTCCCTTTCTGTGTCTTCTTCACCACGTTAATTAGTCTTCCCAGCTGCGAAGTGAGATGATATTAAGGGCTGGGAACCTGAAGTACAGGAGAAAAAGTCATCCCATGGTGGGTGACAGGCCAGATTTGACAGGTCGTAAGCCTTGGACCTGATCACTCAGAGTATTTAGATTTACATCATCACTTTGAGTGTTTAGAGCAGGGACACGACTGTGGTGTGAGGTGGTGGGTGGCAGCACGCCAGCGGATCAGCCAGATGAGGTGCCTCACGCTGGGCATTCACACACTGGGGAATGTTCAGCTTGTGGCCACCTGCAAAAAAGCTCATTTTGAGTGATCTGCAACACACCAGCACAGCAATGCTCGACTGTTTTAAAAAAAACAGACCGTATTTCCCCCCCCAAACTCTCCCATCTTCATCCCCTGTCTTTCTGGTTTCTCATGCCGAAGTGCCTCCGGCTCCTTTCCCCTGGTGCTGGACCCGGTAGTTCAGATCTCTTGCCCTGTGGTTTCAGCCAGGCTCGTTCTTTCTAAAAAGAAAACAAGTCACTTGTCCCTGTCTGTAGGGCAGGAGGGGGAAGCCGGGAGCTCCTGGCTGCAGCAGTGCTGGGGCAAGGCATGCCCAGGACAGGCTCTGGTCACCTCGCCTGCCAAAGCCACGTGCCACCACAGCCCGCATGTGAAGTGAGAGGTTTAAAGTCCTAATACTTAGGGTGTGCAAAACAGTGTGGTTTCCTCTATATTAATTCTCAGAAACAAGGTTTTTTTTTCTTGAAAATCTTTCCCCAAAACTAAATGCGAGGCAGATACCCACAATGTGTAATTTCAGCCTCCTGGATAAAACTGGTAAAGTGTAAATAACTGAAAAATGGGCTAAAAAAGTGCCAAGGATGACTAATTACAAGTACTTTCTCCAATCTCAGCTAAAATATATGATGTAGAAAAAAGATTCCGTGAAATACTATTGTTTTGGAAGCCTCCCTAGTTATTCCATGTTACATGTAGAAAGGATGGAAGTTCTACTCAGCAGTGCGTGTTCTGCAGCCGGGCATCAACCAAAGCAGAGGGAAGTTGATCAGTGTTTGAAGGGCTGTATGTCAGTGATCCGGAAGGTGGTAGGGATGGGGTAAGATGGATATCAAACCCATTAATTACAGCAGTCAACTGAGGCTGGAGGGCAACCAGTAGAAAGATAAATATCCAGGCAAAAATGGGAGTTGGGACATGACACAGAACAGGAAACCAAGACTCTGATGCTGAAGCCAAGTGAAAACATGGGCAGGAGTAGGCAGAGAATCAGGCCCCACCACAGGGGCCACGGACTTCAGATGAAGGGTAAGCAGCCATCTGCTGCAGCTAGGTTTGGAAACCTGCTCCCTAGGTGCCTGCTTAGGTCTCCTGCCCTGCTGGGGCAGAAATCTGACTCACAGAAAATTAAGATTCCCACAGCTAATTTCGGTAGCTGGTAAAAATACACAGATCTGCAATAATTTCTTTGTTGTTTGATTCTGATGATTTTTTTTTTATTATTCGATACTGACAATTTTCGTTTATGACCTGATGCACTGAGGATTTTTATTTAACAGGACAGGTTTCTTTAAATAACCTACTTATGACAGAAATGCATACTTTGGCATGAAAAAATAGTTCTGTTCCCCAGCGTCTCTGGAACACCACAGACTTAAAAGCAAAAGTTTTTGTTGTATAAGCAAAAAAAATGTGCACGTCAAAGCTGAATTTTCTTTATTGTTTTCCTTGAAAATACCAGCTAAACTTTCCAAGGGAATACATTTTAAAAATCCACATTGGTTGATTAGAAACAAATCAAACCAGATGCACTAACAGCCTTCATGTGAAAATCCCCAAGCTAGACTAGATCATACTTTGGAACTGAAATTCTGTAGCAGCTTGAAACCTGGAGACTGAGAAAATACGTTCTGTACTCTCGTCTCTAAGCATTACCTCCGAATAAACTCACAGATTTCATTGAGCTGGTTGCCCATCATGGGGTGCATCCTGTAACGTGTGGGCACAGAAATGAACTCTGGATGTGTTTTCAGCTTTAAGTCAGATGTCACCTTTCCCTAGTTGAGACATTTACTGATAAATCACTCCTCTTCTTGGAGAAAGGCATTCTGGATTTCCAGAGCTATACATATGCAGTGTATTTGGTTTTATATATAAAGTTACTCGTGCAAAAGTACCTGCAAGGTCAGGACCTGCATTTTCTCAAAGCAGCAAATACGAGCTGCACGTTAATGCTGAAACCACTTTCATGACTTAATGGTATCGCGTGTGATTGTATCGCTTCAGAAGAGGAATGCCATTTCAACGGGGGGTCTAGAATTAATGAGATATATATATAGTGAGCAGAAATCACTGCAACAGCTGTAAATTCGGTGTATGGTATCATTTGCTGTACTGTCCTAGTCTCACTCTGTGCCAAAAATGAACTTTTCATAAATGGAGTCATGGAAATGGTTTGTTGGATACTTTATTTATTAATGCTGAACCGCGAGGTGATGCACTGACCCAGTTTGTGAGATCTCACCTAACTCACACGCGTTTAAAGGGGGGTAGGAGAACACTGTCTTTGAGCAAGTCAGTACAGTAGACAGGTCCTCAACTATACTGATTGACACCAGCAGAGAACTCATTTCTCTTTCTGTCAAATAGCACCTCAACAGAACAAATAGAAGCTGAAGTATTTAGTATTTTAAAATTTCAGAAAACATCCTGAAGAAACCACAGAGTTAAAAGGAAAAATCTCAGTTAGTCAAGGTGCCTTTGCCCAACTCAGCACCCATTGGAGTGCAGGGAAAGGCTCCGGTAAGTATCACTTTAGAGCCACACAGCAGTTGGGAACAGCTTTCAAAAGGGGTCTCCCCCAATATGAAAAATGAATTATTCAGCATTCAACAATATCGTATTTTCTGATGTGTTGACTTTTAAAATACTGTCCCATTTCTATAAATTTAATTTGGTTACAACCTCTTTTTTTAATTTTGTATTTCTTTATTACAAACGCAACTAACATAGATCTTCTGCTTATAAATCTGAGTTAATTAAATTGGAGTATACCGGTGAAAGCAATCTCTCTTTAAATACAGACTCTCTGGGTCCTGAAAATCCCTCTCGCTAGGAATAACTGCTGTTACTTCAAAGCAACTAGTGAAAACCGAGTGCTCTTTCATTTTTTAATAAAGAGATTTTCTGGTCCAAGGGGGCACACCTGATATTGTTTGCATCTAAAGCAAGTGGTCTGTAATAAGTGGCCCAATGAAAGTTTAAGCCTGCTTTCAAGGGTCATCAGCTTTTCTGACTGTTACTTGATCTGTTTAGAACTGGCTAATTTGTTAATCAGAGCAAAGCTTCAGACTTACTGTGATCACCTCCTTAATGCTGTTTTCACACACTAATAATTAAAGCAAAAATTCTCTAGCAAATTGTCATATGCTTTTCTAAAAACACAAACTACATCGACATCTGGTATAGTACTAAATCATGCTTCAGATGTCAGAAGTTTGTTCTGTTCATGCAGGGATTTAAAACTCATTTTCTCTAATATTTTGCATCAAGGATTTTCCTTTTCCTCTTACATACTGCCTATCAGTTTGAGTTGATTTTCTTGTCTCACTGATTTAGGTCTAAGTGTTTTAGTGGGATTAGTCCCTATTCAGATGGTGAATAATGCAAAACAGACTTACCATCCTCTCTGTATCCTAAAGCCAGTCAGTTGGGTTGCAGAAAGCATAGGACCTCAAAATGATAGAGAATTTAAGGGTTTCTCTGCATGGAAAAGTCAACATGATACAATTCGAATCTGTTGGGGTTTTTTAAACCAAGAAAGAGTGTCCACACGGGTTTTTATTCAAGTTTTGCTAGAAGAATTTAAGTTGTGCCAGGTCAATTTTCTCATATAAACTGCTTTCCCTATAACAATGTGGACTCTGTGTGTAGGGAAGAGAGTGAAAATAGCGGAATGCAGAATGCATGTCAGCTGGCAAATAAGTGACCTGCTTGTAAGAATATTTATGTGTTTTCTTCTGACTTGGCTTGGGGTAGAAAACAGCTTGACGAAACATCAGCTGTGAGCAGGATGTTTCTGCCATTGAAAATCCACATGGTTGTACTTGAGAGGCTTCTGGAAAAATGAAATGCTGTAGTTTAGAATCTGGAGAGTTTATTGGGAAGGGTTTTACCCTAACATCTGCCAGGCAGGGGCGTGTTTTGCCTGTTTGAACTGGTCACTTAGGAGTTATCATAATAATGTCTGCTTTTAGCTCTTTGGTGCCTGTTTAGTTAGCTGGAGAAGTGCACAGTGAAATCTTTCATTAAAAATACATTCACAGTTATACCTATGTGCTCATTTTTTTAGACCAAATAGAGTATTTTCTCTACTAGTACAGTATTTGAAAAGGAAGGTGTATTCACATCGGAGCTTGCTAAAGCACAAAGTCCTCCTCTTCCTTACTCTGTGTGTATATAAGTCACTGAAAAAATGCAGTGAAGTTCAGAATCATTGTTCTTTATAGTCTTTCCAGTCTGGAAGTCAGATACATGACTGTAGGCCGGTCTCATTGCATGAAATAAAATATTTCTCTGGAACACCACAGTTAGTCTTTAACTGATTTACTGTAGTTAAACAGTAACAGTGAGAGTGTTCATAGTACCAAGCCTGGTGGCAGAACCACCCATACAAACAAGCCATTCATGAGAGCAGGAGAGGCTGGAGTAGTCTGAGCTTTTTCTCAGTGTTGCAGTGTAGGGCAAGGCTATCAAGGAAATCTCAAACCAGCTCTGTCGTCCAGCTGGAATAAATTCTAAAATGAGAGGTCTCTAGATACTGAGACCATTAGTGTTTTGAACGTTGCAGGGAAAAAGATCAGTCTCTGCAGGAATGTCTGCGGTGC
The DNA here is from genome assembly GCF_034619465.1 of Leptosomus discolor. NCBI lineage: Eukaryota > Metazoa > Chordata > Aves > Leptosomiformes > Leptosomidae > Leptosomus > Leptosomus discolor. The sequence goes on from NC_141399.1 coordinate 4,517,813, forward strand.
AGTGAAGTCACCTCAGTGCCCTGGCAGCCCCCCTAGACAGCAGATGAAAACCATGAGAATACCCAGCAGTGGGGATAGTCAGCACGGCTGGACCGGGGCGTTAGGTGGTCTGTTATGAACAGGAGCTGCTCCTTATTTGCTAGTTAGAGGAGGGAGCTGACAAAAAAAGGATAATGAGGATTATTAAAGCCGTTCAAGGTGGATGAGCTAATCTTCTTCCATTCCATCCATTTCATTTCCATCACACTGGCCATGATCAGCCAAAACCAAAAAAAAAAAGAGCAAGCTACTGAATGCTTTGCTTAGCTACCACTTAGCAGAAGCAATTTTCATGTCAGATGATCTATGATCTATTTATTACATGAAAATTGCCTCAGTTTAGATGGCTTGGGGAATAGCGCCTCCTCCACTTAAGAAGCCCTTCCACCTTTCTCTGTCCATCTTTAAGCTGAGTATCTGGTATCTGGTTTTGCTTCTCTGCCCTACTATTTTATAGGCAACGCTGCTAAACAGAATTTCACAAACTTCCAGAGGATGTTTCACAAGTACCTTTTCTAGCCCTTGAACCATTCATTGTAAGAATTTATTTCAACACTTTGGGTGTCTCGCACAGTGTTTGTATTCTGTGTCATTTAAATGCCAGGCTGCCCGATTACTGATGGAAATACTAATACCTGTTGAACGCAATGGCCTTCCCAAATGTCTGCAATTCTGCAAGATTATTTGTGTCAACAGAAGCCAGGAAATTGGATGTGGCAGTGGCTGAGAGGGTGCACGGAGCAGCAGCGGTGAGGAGCTGTGTGAGGGCAGCTCAAGGGCTTTCCTCGGGCAATGCCGGCTGATGGAGCCGGGCAGGAGGGGGTTATGGCGTTATTTAACCATAGCACTGTAAAGGTATAGTTAAAAAAAATCACTACTGTGTATGTCATGAAAAAAGAAGATGGTTCAGAGACAACAGAGGTTGTACTAGCTACAGTTCCACTTATTTATCATGTTATTGGACATTGTGACTGCCATAGCATACAGGTTATGCTCCATAGGGTGCCTGACTAGTATTTAAAAGGCGTAGGAGTCTGTGAGCAGTGCCTGAGTCTCCCAAAGTGCTCTATATTCCAGATGTCATTCATCCCCTCTAGAGGCAAATACACATGAAGGAAGCTACCTTGGTTCCCTGGGCCAGGCAAAGGAACCCGAGGTGTCCAGCCAAAGGGCCGGCTCCAGGAAGAGCTGCTTTGTAGCAGTGGGCTCCTGCCCCTCTGCAGCCTGCTCTGCCCACCGAACTGCTGTGCCCACCGAACTGCTGTGCCCACCAGACTGCTGTGCCCACCAAACTGCTCTGCCCACCGAACTGCTGTGCCCACCAAACTGCTGTGCCCACCGAACTGCTGTGCCCACCGAACTGCTGTGCCCACCAAACTCTCTGCCCACCAGACTGCTCTGCCCACCCAACAGTGGGTTTGGCGCAGAGCTCATCCTTCAGCTGACCAGGTCCCCTGCCCAGTGCCGTCGGCCCTGCAGGACAGCAGTAGCGACGGAGGCTGAAATTTCTGTTCTGCCTCCATCACCGTAAAGAAAGACTCCTCTTTACCACAGTGAGGATAGCCCAAAGTACAGAACCTGCCTGGGGCAGAAGGGACGAAGCAATAGATATTTAATAAATAATGCAGTGCTATGTGTATAGAAAACCCTCAGCCTGAACCCGCTTGCTTTTAGGTTCTCATAAATATTCTCCCACACTTTCCCTTTGGAGAGGCATTTTCCACAGCTGAAGTCTGCTCAAAACAGGTGGTCAGGGTTGTTTTGGTGTTTGTTTGGGGGAGCTTTGCAGCAGAATTACAGCTGCCATGTTCTAGTTTTCAACACATTCAGAAAATAGAAACAAGTAGTCTTCTTTGTAGAGCTACAGACAGGCACAATAAGCCAAGTTTTCAGGCTGCTTCAGTGTTTGTGGAGTTCTCACCAAGGGAAATTTTTTTTGTATGAGCAGTACAATTTTTGTGATTGCTTTTTGTGCTCAGATCGCAGCTTTGAAAGCTGTTGACACACATGCACAACAGACTTTGCCTTTTATTTTTTTTCTGCTCAATTGAAAGCAGCTTTTCTTTCCTTAGATTTATGATATCTTGTTTTCCTGAGTATTAAAATCCTTTGAGAAAAGACAGAAAAATATATTAATTTTCCATGGGCAATATATTTTAGTAGAAAATTGGTGAATGCCTATGTTAAACCTAAACAATGCAAGCTGTTAGGGCATGGAAACAGCATTAGCAAGCACGCTTTAAACAAGATAGGCAAGAGAAACCTGGAAGCAGCCCCCAGACCTGAGTAAGTTGTCTGTAAAAGATTAACCTTACGTGTAAGTGTATGCAGCAGGATGCAAGCAAGATTTGTTTATCGTGACCTTTTACGAACCTACGTTATGATTTGGAGCCGAGTCCAAACTGGATCCTCTGCCAGCTGCGGCTCCTGCAGCCACATCACTGGCACTTTCAGGAGGTAGCACACCACAGCAGAAAGTTCAGATCTTCATTCCGTTCAGTTAAATGATTATTCCTACGATTAGGAAATTCTTCTCAGTTCAGGGCGTGATTCTGGAGCCCTTTATCACAAACGTAAGTTACACCAACGCAGCAAAACCAGATACTCACGTTTTGTGCAGTTTCTTCAGGAAAAGCCTAAGGATTTGTATACAATTTGCATTTTGCCCTTTGGCTTTCACATAATTAGGGACATCTCTAGATTTGTTTTTCAAATTGAGACCATTAGGGCAGGGACAGTGAATTGCTGTATGAGCCTACAGGGCTCTATGTTTGCCAAGGTGCAAGGCTTTTCCCAGGACAGGAAACAAAGACTTCATTTTAGTTAGCATTATAATGAGCCATTTAGAAAGGATGAGAGAATGTGTTAACAAAGAATGACTATAACAGAAACGGAGATATTTAAATTGTATATCCGGTAGAATTATCTTCTGGGGTTTTAAGGTTTTAAAACTTCAGATGTTCTTGGAGGGGAAGTCAAGTATTCATTTCAGGGAAAAAAAGATGACTAACATTGCACATATTTAATTTAGCTCCACCAGTGTTTATAGCACTGGACACACAGTGTTTTACTGCAATAAGATGAATATTTATTAACAATTCAAAATGATCTGTTCCAAAATGTACAGTGCACTCACAGGGATGTTTTACCACAGAAGTCCAGGTGTTTCCTGTCTAAGTTTGGAAAGGGTTTACTGAGCAATGCCTTTGTAAGTTTAATGTGCAGCAAAATAACATTTCACTCTGTCTCATCCCTCAAAATGCAAATGGTTAAAATTTTTAGATGCTGGTATTGCCTAATCTAATGTGGAGGATGGACTTGAGAAAATCTGTTTCATATGGACAAGGAAATGCCGTCCTTTATTCCAGCATCTCTGCTGTAGTTCTCTAAAGTGTTTCACTAACGCGGAACGGGAAAAGGAAGAACTCGATAGAAATTGACATTTTCTACATTGTGCCTCCGCATGACGTTTCTGTTGATGGTAATTCCACAGATGATTGCTGGTAATGTTCTCAGTTTGGTGCTTTGCTCTTTTTTGAAGAGTCCAGCTGGGCGCGTTGGACTGTTCAGTAGGTTGCATCCCAGCAAAGGGGTTCAAGACTATTAAGGCAGCCTGCCCGAGCTGTGAAGTAGGCTCTTCTCATATACCCAGAACGAATTTGAGTTGTGATTGTACTTGTAGGAGATTGCGGTGACACATGCTCCTTACCCAGGGAACTGTGAAATTGCGAAAGATCGATTCCTGATAGCAGAGATGAACAGAAAAGGTCACGCCAATACACTGCGGTCCTGCTACCGGCCCATCCCTGGGCCCCCTCTGCCCACATGTGCAGTGTTCCTTCCAGGAGAAACCCAGGAGCAGGACCAGAGGAACAGGCACTCGGTAACTTGCGTGCTGTCCTGAGGTTCAGCAGCAGGAGCAGCCATCCTCCAGGAGCAGAAAAGCTCCCAAGTCCAGCGTTACCTTACAGCCATCCCTAAATGGGCCAGAAGCTTCAGTGTTCTCAGTGACTGAGACCTTCACACAATTGTGCTTATATCTGAAACCCGTCACGATAGAGCTTGAGCTCTAGTGGATATTGCCCCAGCATTTCCACTTTACTAGTGCGTGTGTCCGAGCCACTGAATACATATCCACTGATGGGCAAACTGACCTACTTGTCCGTGACAGGTTCTCCAGATGGAAAGCTTTACCTTAGGATTGTAAGTGCATGCCATGTTTAGGAAGTATGTTCCTCTGGCTGTTTTCACAGAGAGGAAATTAGGTTTCTGTTTATTTCTGTTTACTGGAGATAGGCTACTAAATCTCCCAATCTGCAGATTTTCTGAGGAACTTGATGGTAGCTGTTTGCCTTCTGGAACGGTAAGATTGTTGTCACTTTCTCAGAAAGACCAGATATGAGTGCTTCTCCATGAAAAGTAACATGAAAATCACTTCCAAAGAGACACGACCAGCCAAGAGAAACCAATTAGTGCCAGTTAAGCTGGCTCCCAGCTAAGCTAGCTCAGTTCTGCAAGTCTTCGTGAACGCTTTGGTTGAAGCCAGGAAATGCTTCCTTCTTCCACAGCTATGTCTTGTGACGGCAGCTCTGGCTCTTCAGCCAGTTCCTCTTAAACCCCATGCCAAGAGCCCTGCAGAGCCCTGTTTTCTCCTGTCTGCTTTGAGAAACAACAAACTACATGGTGACTGTGAAGGTAAAGCTGAATTGTAAAAAAACACTGTATGAGTAGGAGGGAACAGAAATTTTGGACCAAGTTCTAAGCCAGGAAGTGAAGATATTATTAGAAAGCTCAATTTCTAAAAAAACCCAGTCCCGTTGCTCGGGAGCCATCTAGTGCCTGCCTGGTCTCTGCACGGAAGAGTGCTTGGCCTTGGTGTCACTGCTTCAGCTCAGACCTAGATGAAAACTAAACAACTAAACCCAAAACTAAATAAAGGGGCGCGTAACATGTCAGCTCAGCTGTCACAAGAGTTGGTGTCCAGCCCTGGAAGCCTATATGCATATAAATGTTTTGGGTCTTCTGATTACTTGCATGTCAGTGCTCACAGAATTTGACCTTTATTTCGAATGGTAGTTACACATTGGCTATAGATGATATTAAACAAAGACAAGAGGGTGAAGAAACAGACAATGCTTTCTGCATTGGTCTGTGCGGTGTTTAAACAGGATGGACCAGAGGCAGGGCTAGGGCGTAGGCACAGCTAATCCTATGAACTCCTTCCACACTTAGTACCACTCGTTGTGTGCCAGGGATGTTCAAATTGAAAGGTGTGCTCTGAGGATGGGAAGCAACATGTCTGAAGTGTGAACATGCTGGAGTTTTCCTGACTTCCACCCGCCTTCACCTCTCACTACTTCTTTGTCAGTCTCACCTTACAAGCTCTAATTTGTTACTCTTTCTTCACTTGGCAATAGTGGATATGGGGAGCCGGCTTACGTAAAGCATACTCCTCCTTTTGTCGAGAACTTTATATCCAGTTTTTGTCCAAAAGAAGCCTCAGTAGGGTGTGACTTGTATTTATCTACTGTTACTGAAACCAGAAAAAGACTTTCTAGCTGTCTTTTAGCTGGAAGTTAAGGAAAAAGGAACGGCACTTACACAGGTTATCTTCAGGGATTCTTTTCAAAAAAATCTATGCATTAAAAGGCCTTTGATGCAGCTGCCTATTTTCACTCACAACACAACAATCTACCTTTCAATTACAGACTTGAAGGTGATTATTACACTTTATTTTCCAAAATAACCATGAAATACTGTTAACCACCCTCACAGTGTTCCAGCCCAGCCACTCCAGAACTGTGGCGATAGTCCAGTCTCTGCTGTCCCACCCGCTGCTGCTGGATGAATTCTCCTTTGTGCTAACTCATGCTGAGATCCAGCTTGTGTAATGTAGGAAAAGGTCTGGTCTGTCATTTTACACAAAGAACTGCAACTAGAAATCAGCTGGCCCTGGCGTGTGTGCACTAGAGATGCTCTTCAGAGCTCCCGACCAAGGCTGGAACTGCAGCACCTCTCCCTGTCTTAGCCCTTTGTTGAACATGGCTCAGACTGAAACAAGAGAAGAAAACCGTTGTGAAAGAAATACCATTTTCAAAACGTGGCCTCTGGTGATGGATACTGTCACTGCGAGCACACTAGGTAGAACTAGGTGTGTTCTACCACGTGTCCTGGGCTGATGACATTAAAGGAAAAGTTGTTCTATGGCCAGAAAAGCCAATCAAACCATTTTTCTATAAATTAAAGCCCTTTTTCCTAAAGGATTTTCCCAAATCCTTTGTTTCCCTCTCCTACACGAGCCTCAGCCTTCCCTTGTGTCCCTGTGACCCACCCACCGAGCAATACTGAAACGCGCTGTGGCTTGCCCAGAGTAGTGCATGTGCTCCTCAGCCACCTGGCCCTTGCCCTCCCCTGTCCCCTGCCAGCTTCCACGGCAGCTGGGGTGTCCTCTAGGCTTCCCACCATCTGTCGAGGTTGGCAGAAATTAGCCAAGAAGTTCAAAAGTTACTGGGAGAAGACTAGGGAGAGCACATTTGGACAAGCTGCAGAGTCAGGCTAAAAGGAACCTGGAAACATTTGTTGGGCGCTGAGGAGTCGTCTCCTCCTCCTCCCTGTGGGAATCGGAGCATTTCCAGGAGAAGGGGAGTATGTGATGTACTAGTCCTTATAAGGCAAAATGTCCCACCTAACGTGAATGTAAGGGGGCGTCCCTTGGCTTTTGCGCCGAGTGCTTTCCCGTGCTCTGCTCAGAGGCAGGGCTGCCGTGCCTGTTGGGGAGCAGCAAGGAGGTGCCAGGCGAGTCCTCCAAGAAGCAGCCGTGGCTGCGAGCCCTTACAAAGTCGTCACTTGCACAGAGTTGGCCGGAATCAAAAGAAACCAGCCCGGAAGGCTGGGAGACAGTGGCCCATCTGTCAAGGTCTTGGCAAGTCAACACCAAGCTGGCCATCACGGGGGTGCCACGCGGCAGGGCTGCGGTGCGACCGTGCCGTCCTTTCCCCGGCTGAGACCTGATTCCGTCAGGTCTCGGGCAAGGTGGTCAGAGCTCGAGTTCAGAGCCGCTTCCAGGCAGCTCTGATGAATAAAACCCCTCATTATTTCAGAGATTTACTAATTGTTTTTTTGAGTCGGAATTCTGGAAATGAGAACACCTATTTTTCTATTTTCGCTGACTCCAGCGTTTTTTGGTGTAGGCACCCTGGGGAAGCAGTGATTTAGTCATCCAGCCACGTAAGAACGTGGGGCTTAATGAGTAACACATTTGTACTTTCCATTCTGGGTCTGAGAAAGGGCCTATAAATAAAGCATATTTGCCCTCAGATCAAGAAAACCTTTTTCTTACATAATGCCATTAAATTCTAAATTAGATGTACAGGCAATTACTGGTGAAAATGTTAAATACTGGATAACCTATGAATATGACCTAATTTCATGTAATTTTATAAATGCTTGAATTCAATTAAATAAAAACTTTTGTATAACATTTAAACTGTTTGCTTAGTTCTCCCCAGAGCTCACAGTAGGTTACTGTGAGCCAAACAGCATTACAGCATTTGTTTAAAATGCCAGAAGGCTTAGGATAGATCCCATACACTTCTAGCTGAATCCCTAGTCACTGGACAGCAATTCCTGGGCAGAAGCTGCTCTGTTAAATAATTGCTAGCTAATAAATATATTTTAGACACATTATAAACCTGGATGTTAAACCTGTTAGAGTAAATGAAATGTTTATTGCAGAAAAATATACAGTTTGCTGTTTTGACCTAGGTGCATTGTCATGGAAACCAAAATCTTTTCTTGTGCGATAAAAAAATCTGCTTGTCATCTGATGTGAGCCAGTTATTTGCACAGGTGGTTTTCTTAGCAGACAAGTACTTAGTAAAAACAAATCTATTCTTTCTCAATAGTTCCATTATGTGTTCCCACAACAATGTGTTTCATTTCACTAGCTTTGTAATTAATGATCCATTATCAACTAATTAAATCACATTTAGATTTTATATGAGTTCATCTGTTACACAACGCTTGCTCCCCAATCGTCCTTCCTGGGTGTGTTAATCTTGCGAGAGTTTTAATTAATGGTGAGAATGAAGTATTGTAGGTTGCATGGTACTTCAGACAGGCTAAAGTAGTAACAAATGTGGACACGTAAATATATCCAACAGTTTAATACCAATTTCCTTAAATGAAATAAAGCAGCAGTAGGAGTAACTGAAATCAGATTTCCAACCTCTGAGTAAAACTGTTGTAAAATATTAAGTTCGTATGGTTGCAGACAATGGAAACTGAAAAGGCAGCTATGCTAACAGTTCCAAAATGTCATCCAATAGAAAATTCAACTTAATAGACAACATCTTTGCTGTTAGGCCTGCTCCAGACCTCACTGAGATCAGTGGAAAGACGTTCATTAACTGGTTTTGGATCCAGTCCTCAATTTGCAATCCTTTGGGCAGAGGCCGTCTCTGGCCTGCGACAGCCCATCACCCAGTCTAGCTGGTTGGTAAGCCCAGGTTGACTTTCTTACTGTATCATAAAAAGCGGTAGTAGGAGAGGTGAGATGGCAGCAGGTAAGATAAGACAAAAGAAAGCACTTTTGATGGTGGGGTATTTTCTACAGGAGTTTTAAGACAGACCAAGACAACACGATGATGGAGCTTTAAAAACAATGCCTGTGTGATTTCGCTGAGACCTTATAAACCATTGGTACTGGAGACTAATGATCTCCGCAGCCAAACGGGACCGGGTGGACAATGGTTTTGCGTTTCCCTCTTGACCCGATTCACGGCTGGCGATGTCACTTACACGCCAGGTCATCCAGACGGGCAGATTATTCCCGAGACTCACACAACACCCCCACCGGGGGGCCCGCCCCCCGCGTTCTGCCTCGCCTCGCTCCGGTGGCAGCTCCTGTGCCAAGCCTGTGGCCTACGGACCGTCATGCCCGCGGGAAATGGGGAAAAGGCCGGGAGAGCCGGGAGCGGGGCGCGGAGCAGCCCTGCTGCAGGGCGGCGCCAAAAGCTCTTCGCCCTCGTGCCCAGCCCTGGCCCAGGGCTCCCCCGGTGGGGTGGGCTGGACGCGGTCCTGGGCGCCGCCGAGGCGGCTGCCCGTGCTGGGCCGAGCCCTGACTCGAAGCGCCGTTCACTGAGAGCGGTGAAGCCCTAGAGGAAGGAATACTGGGTCTACCTGGAGGGGTGGGGAAGGGTTAACGGTGACATTTCCCGTTTTTGGAAGCCATGGGCTCCCGAGCTGCTTTCCTAGGCAGTTCTGAGTTTCTGCTACAAATGAGAAGCTGTGAGGGATTTCAGATTTCAAGAAAATACTCTGGGTAAATAACAGGCCCTTACACATTCCTTTGCAAATGTGGCAAATAGTGTAAACAGCTTTTTGAGACCGATTATACAAGTTACATGTTTAGTCTACAAACTGGGTACCGTTAACTAAAGCTCCTTTGTTTCTACTTGGAATGGCTTTATCAAAGATTTAAAAGTCAAGTTTTATACGTGCAATGGAATGTTCAATCCCATGCAACCCGAGTGCCTTGGAAACACAACGCTTCGGGGCACTTAAGAAACTACATTAGTTAAAAAATGTATTTTATCTGAACACTATTTGTATGGAATTTTGCACACTCGTAGAGAACAGCGGTATATATAGTCAGTATTATATTTAAAAATAAATTTAGTAATGCAGAAACAGACTTTTACTCACACAGTAGAATCTTTACTGTAGGTGTTTCGCTAGATGGCACTGCAGTACTATAAATACTGGAAGAACATCCAGTTCAGTTCTGAGTCTGAATTTATCTATAATCCAATTCACTTTATAATCCATATTAGGTGTGATGGTCACGAGCATTGCCGTGAAGCGAACAATGTTGAGATCTCAACTCGTACACACTTTGGTTTGCTCTGTCCCACCCATGGACACAGACACGTGCACATTGCACTGCAAAGGTCAAAAGCTGGAACACAATGGAGAGACTCAGCGGCGATTGTAACTGGGGAGAGTATTTCCTTTCACGAAAGAAAAGAGGGAAGAAACTTTTTGGAAGAGTGAAAGGAGCAGGAAAGGAACAGGTTTCAAATTTTTGAAAGGAATCAGGAAAAGAGGGAGCTGTGGCCAAAAATGGAACAACAGCTTTAACACATTAAAAATGCCCATAAACTTGGAAAGGCTACATTTCTAGAACAGACATTCTAAAAAAAAAAAAAGCTTAGAAAAGAGGAAAGACTTTCCAGACTGAATTTGGGGGTAGATAAGAGGTACTCTAGGGATATTATATTTCCTTATCTTGGAGAAAGAAAGTATTCTGCCCATAATCTTACGATTTCCCTGAAGATTAGTGAATAGCAAACTAGGGCCAGCTCTTCATCTGCTGTTGGCTTTATGGCTCCTCTGACTTAAGTGAAGTCACTCTGACTTAAAACAGATGAAGATCAGACCTCTGCAAGTTTGAAGCATTTATCAAGCAAGCAGATAACATCTTTTTTTTCTTTTTCTCCCAAAGAATATTATTAAATTATGTGCACAGTTTAGGCGTCCTGTGTTTTCTCTAAATTGTGCTAACAATGTGTTTTGTATTGAAGCACTCAGATGTTCCAGTTGTTACCTGCGTTTTTTCTTTAATCGCTCTCATCCAGACTAAAGCATTGTATTTAAAGTAGTCATTTGGCAATCCTGAGGTTCCAGCCGTGTGAAGCTGAATGTATAAACCGTGTGCTCTGACAGATGAGCTTTGGCAGGTCTAGTTGCGGTGGCTTAAGACATGACCGCCTCCAGCTGTTCACCTAATACCTCGCTGCCTTCCAGCATCAGTGTCCTCCAGACGGGGTGACAGAACAGGACGTGTGTCAGCACTTGAAGTGCCCCAGTTCACAGCCTGGCATTTCAGCCTCAAGCGCTGATGAGGGGAATGTGAAATCCAAGAGTGAGCTGGACTGATGTACAGACACATACCCCCTGCTACAACGGCTGCGTTCGGCATCAAGACAAAGCAGAGAGCTGGGGGTGGGAGCGACAGCCACGGCTAAATCTGTCAGAGTTTGATAACGAGAGCCAAAGCCATCAGCAGACCTGCAAAAGCGCGTGCTTCGATCCATCCCTGTTAGCAAAACGCTCGAGCACCTTCTCAGTCTCATTGACTTTGCAGGTCTTAATGCCTACACCGAAGGCCGTGAAAGCTCGACGGCTAACTTTTAATCAGTGCTGAACAGGGAGTTACAATAAGCGTATTCCGTTTCATGATTAAAATTATTTGCAATTTCGTGGCCTCTCACATTTTTGCAGTATGTCCCCTTCCTTAGTGCAGTAACACTACTCTGCATTAGCTGAGTGTAAAGACCTTCTGGTGAAGGCTGTCCTTCTGCAGTGACAGCAGACAGTCAGTAGGGTGGGCTGTAGATGGGTCTGAAGCATAACCTTGTTCTTTTTAGGAAAACATTACTTACACAGTATTTCCAAGCCTGATAATCGTGTTTTTCCTGTTGATTCAGTGAAAAAGAGTGTTAATCTTTTCCCTGAGATGCAAGTTTTCGTTGTATGATACATGCTTGTAGCATTGGAATTGGTATTATGGACGGCTGTAAGTCTCTATGTAAAAAAACCCCACTTTTATCAAAATTGAACTGGTGAATACAAGTGCTCGATTTACGTCACATGGCTGTCACACAAATCTTGATTTTGGCTCTGGAGGATTTAGAGGCAAGTGAAACTAAAATTTTTCCCAAATTTCCACAAATCTGAGCCTGAGAATATCAGCGTGTCTGTCTCCAGACACAACTCCCAGCAGGTCCTGAAACGTGGGACACACGGGAGCCATCAGACACCGTCATCTCAGGAGAAAGCGCAGTGTGAATTCTGTCGTGTTCAAATCATTCTTTTTAACCTGGCCCTCCGCTGACTTTCGGGTGCAGAGCGATTGAAAGCCGCCGCCCGGCTGGCAGAGAGCGCGTGTGATATCAGTTCATCTCCAGTGAAGTTTCCAATTAGTTCATGTCCAATTCAGACTGCTGAGACATGCATCCAGCCTTCCCCAGACAACTTGTCTTTTTACAACCAGAAGCATTGACAAGTGGAGGAAGAGTGATTTAGCCATTTGGCCAGGATTTAAAGACTTTGTTTTGCAAACAGAATGCCTGGCTTGCAGAAGGGCCAGATAAATGGGTCCTGCTCCCACACACATTGACTGGGCTGGCAGTTCTGGCGCTGCAGGTTCCTCGTTACAGCAAAATCGGAGGCGATGACATTTTTATGTTTGTTTCAAGCCCAAGGCGGGTGCTGACCCGTTTTGGACCAAAGGCCAGGGTAGCTTTTGCTGGAGAAGGAGGCGATCATTGCAAACGTGACTGAAAAAGCTGAGCGGTTTGGGCAGCCCTGGGAGCTGGTTTAGCGAACAAGTGACACAAGGAAACGCATCAGTGGCTCGGTGCCGTCGTTTATTCCAGGTGGGAGCTTCCACAGCGCTTTCCAGTCAGCCTAATTGGGTTCCTCTGGAAGTCAAACGGAGCTTGATCGTCGCTGTCACCAGGAGCAGGGTTAGTTAATCAGAAAGCACTTAGGTACCAGTATCACCTTCATGCATATAGCTATGACATATACAATTACTTTAAATTGACAAAGAGCTCGTATAATTGAGGTATTTGAATAATAAGCCTCATTTACTTGGAAATGTTAACAGGGCTGTAACCCCGTGCCGTGTGGCACATGCTTCGTGGCACGTGAAGCTCGAGTGCCTGTTTCCCCTTCATACTGATATGTACAGTGTTATTTAAAAAAAAAAAAATACGTGGAAATATCAAAAATGGCTGGGGCAGTTGTGTTTCTTTAAAAATACTGAAATAGAATTTGTTATTAAAGTTTATTACTCTGCACCCATAAATATTTACATATTTTTACAAGCATATTTATTGCCCATGACAGTTTCAAAAAGCAGTCTGATGCTTGAAAGTGTCAGTAAATAGCAACAGTTATGTGGTTTCTGTGTTTTGATAACAGTGTGTTTATTTAAATGTTCTCTCAGTAGTCAGCTACATACTTCTAAATGATCATTCTGGAGGTTGTCTCTCCAGACAGAGATGTGAAAATATATTTGACCCACTTGTAATATATTGGATTTTTCTTTATAATCTTGTTAAAAAGTGTGCAGTGAACACAAACCCATAATTTACCTGGTGGTGTAGTTTCATTAAACATCAAAAGGGTGCTTGATGGAGTAGAATAATCCTATTCTGCATCCTTCATTGAATGTCTTTCAGAATAAGTTTATTCATTTAATTAGAAGGTTTCTCCAAGTGAAGATTGCACTGGTTTTACTAGTCTGCCCAAATTTGCATTTGTTATCCAAAGCACCCTCCATTTCCCTGTCCTTACGGTAGTGTGTTAGAACACATGCTGCAAAATATCTCCACAAATTGGTACTTATTTTCAAATTTGTGTTCGTACTAATTCAAAAGCGAAGGAACAGAGAAGCTCCATTACACTTTAAAGTGGAATTTTCCCTTCAAATCTGTGGATTAGTCATGGCAAACAATGAAATGTTTAACTCAACATTAAAAGGGATTATTAAATATCTTTTCAAAGTGGAAAATCACATGCATTATTCTATTCCCAGTACAAAAGGACAGTGAATTAGTTTCTCTCTTCATTCAGTATAAAACAATGAATAATACCATGGGCATACTCCAGCCTCAGAGGACTCTGCTGAATCACATACACTGAAAACTATCTGGATCGTTTTAATATGAAGGTGACATTCCCTGTGATTGGAACATGGTACTGTTGTAACGCTGGTGAGGCTTGTGAAAGTTGGGACGTCGCAAACTGGGATACAGGAAACTCAAATCCTGTAGCGAAGGCAAATTCTAACTCCCCCTCTCAGTCCTGTACGCAGACGAACGGTTTTGGAAAGGTGCTTTGCAGCTCAGCAGCCGTAACACTCAGCTGGAAGAGTAAAGTCATTTCATTTCCATTTTTCTCTTTTATGTGTCTGGCTTTGGGGAGTGTGACCTTTCTCACATCTAGATCGATACGTCTGTAACCATTAATTCTAGGAAAACCAGGACCCGTGTGTAATGCTAGAGAGGAGGGTATAACACATGGTCAAGTCTCTCCCTGCCAAAGAATGGATGGGTGGCTAACTAGGCACTTCTCTTCTTAATCGATGGCATTGGCTTCCCTGGGAGAGGGATGTGCTCAGGCTGTAGAGGTGCAGAGATGGATGGCTGTTCAGCGTCCAGAACAGCAAGAAGGGAATGGAGCTGGCATACCTAGCCCAAAAAGTCATGCTTTACCTTAAAGCAAATTTTTTTCTTCCGTAGTATCTGGCTCCCTCTCATGCCTGTGTTGGGTTAGGTGTAAGCTTATTTCATGCACGGTATCGAATAGATTGCAGGCACTTTCTAGAATTAGGTATCTTTTCTCCTGTCAGTAATAGCATAATAAACATCAATAGGTAGCAAAAGCATTGCTGAGCCCCACATTTATGGTCTCAGGATTCTTATCCCCAGGTAAGCATGAAAAGCTTTCAGCCAACTGTGTAAAATCCTTTTTAAGGAAAAAAAATATCAGATGGAAATTATGCCAGCCTAACAGAAATGGCCTTTCTAAGGGCCCCTGAAAGGATCTCTGGAAGTAGGGTTGTTAGTTAATGAGATCATTTGAATAGTCTTTGTAAGTGGTTGGCAATCCCACGAGGAGGGAAGAAGTACCAGTCTTTCGCCTTTTGGCCCATCCCGCGCTGAGCAATGGCAAGGTTGCCTGCAATGTATTCTTCGGAGACTGCTTTAGAGAAGACAAAGTGAAGGGCACTTGCTAGATTTTCGTGCTACATCTCATTTGCTAAGGGATTCCTCTCAGGAAAACCTTCCCTTTGCCCACGGCTGGAGTCGTCGCAGTCCACACAGGAAAATTCTTTCTTTGATTGCAAAAAGTCTCTTTACTTGGCTGCGGAATGCTTTCAAAACTCTGGGCGTTTTGTACTGAACCATTCCTGGGTAGGCAAGCATGAAGGAGTCTTCACTGTGGTGCACCAAGTCTGTTGTGAGCCGGTTAAAATATTTATGGTGAGTTGAACCAGCAGAGTGCTTAGAACTAATTAGGGACTTTGCTGGTCGTTTGTTTTGGGCCATAGGGGTGCCAAGTAAGAGATAAGAGATACCCAGTTGTGTTCAGGTGCTTGCTTCTTTTGTTACTGTCATTTACTACTTGGAGGCGGGTTAGTATTTAAAATAATCTGATGGTTTTGTTACACAAATCCGTATTAACTCAACAGAACGCCTACGTAACTTGAGGGGATAACTTCTGGATTAGTGAGACACAGGACAGTGGCACAGAGTCACATCATGTTTTGAGGAGCTCTTCACAGTCAGTACAATAAAACTGTATTTATCCCTAACCAGATTTTTCTGCCTACCAGAACCTACAGGGGAGTGACACATCTGTAGAAAGAAACTAGATGGGGAAAAATAACTGAGTCTGCAAATAAAATATTTGGAACACAGGTGATGCATTCAAAAATGTATCTTTTCATGGGATGAAATAAAATTTAATCAATTGACTTTGTTCCGAGTATTTCAGGGCAGGAAATAAATCTTTATTTCCGTTAGCAGTTGCTTCCAGTCACCTCTTGTGCCGCCACTGCCGAGTGTCCTGGCTATTCTATGATCCTGTGATCTCCATTTCGTGTTCGTTAGAAGAGTTTTCTCTCTCTCAGCTTTGTGCCATCCCTGCATAAGGCCGAGGCAAATAAAACAAGAGCAGGTACAAAGTCATGCCAAAAACTCAGTCCTTGAGCTGAGAACATGTTTTGGATTGAGTCAGCGTATGTCGTGGTTCAGCAAGCTGGTGTTTTTCTGGGGTGGCTGCCATCATGTGCTTCAGCAGCTAGGCATTCACTTTTAAGATAGTGTGGGTGTAAACCCGTCTCCACTAAGTCAGTGGCAAAATTCCCATCAGCTTCAAGGAGACGAGGGTGTCTTCTCAAGTCTCTGAGCCCAGGGTGGTACTTCTTCTGTGTGGCACGCTATGCCAATGCTTTGCTTTTCCCATGTGGATTATTTTACTAAAAAAAAGAAAACATTTACCGTGAAGACAAAGTAAGTCTGTAGTCCCTTTGGATTTGAAGTAAATCTTCAGCATATAAATTGAAGGGCAGGTGCTTGAAGCTGTATCTAAAAGATGCCAAGATGAAATAAGCTTTCAGAGAAATGAGAAATGGCAGAATTCCTTGCAGTGACATGTTAACTCTGAAGCATAGTGGTAGTTCAAAGGCCGTTAACGCTCAGTATCGTCACTATTCCTTCACTGCTGTGCAGTTAAAAATGAGACAAGCTACACAAATTTCTGTGAATGGTCGTGAATAAAGACTGAATGGCTGAGGTACCTTCTGAAGTACTGATAGAAAAAACTTTTATTTGCAGTTTTTTCTATATGTTGTTTCCTATATTTTTATCAGCTCTATTTCTTAACCAAATCTGCTTTGTTCTTCCAACTTGGTTTTCTTTGTCCCTGCATGCTTGAGGTGAGATGCTGACGACACATGAAGAGTCAATATATAAGCTGATTTAATTAACGATTACTTACATTCTTCTTCTGCATTCAGTGTTTTATCTTGCCCTGTTCATCATCCTCTTGATAAAAAGTAGCTAAATATATAGGTAACATATGTCACACGTATCAAATCACAGCTGAGTAGATGCTGAGCTCAGAGACTCAGCTTTACAGCCTTCCTTGCCTTGTGGTGTGGGATTTCCTTTGTGTAGGGTGAGGACTGGATTAAGTTGGGCTGTTAGAGGGACTAAACCCGAAGTAGCTGTGTTGAACCTGTCCCAGAGTTACCTACGTACGGCTACTGAGAGAAACAAATCTAAGTTTGTTTTAAATGGATTAGTCAAACTTCACTAAATGCTTGTGTCGACATTCTCATTTGGAATTAAAGCGGCCTTAATTCAGTTTCATTCACTTAGAAAATTGATTAACTGTATGGACAGAGCATTGCAAGCAATAATATTACCACGGCTTAATGAGTTACCATTCATCAGCTGACTGTCAATAACTTCTTGTCTATAAGCTCCCATTCCACCACAGTTGCAGAGTTTGCCTTGTAATTGTGAGGGTTCTGACAGCCTACACGTGGTCAGGGCAAGCAGCTAAGCTGACAGGCAGTAATCTTCTCATCTCGATTGCCTTGAAATCATGCCCCATCCTTCTGAAGTTTAGACAAGCCCTAAATTTGTGGAGTGCTTAGCGTGGACTTCTGTGCAAACAGCCCTCGCTCGCGCCGAGGACGCCACCAAGAACTGCTACGTTTCAGGCAGGCAGCATCCCTTAGGAGAGAAGGAAAAGAACCCTATTCCTATGCCAACTTATGGGTGAAGCCTACACCAGCTATGTCATAGAATCACAGAGTCATAGACTAGTTTGGGTTGGAAGGGATCTTCAGAGGTCATCTGGTCCAACGCCCCTGCAGTGAGCAGGACAGGGGGGTGCAGGAGGCAGGGAAGAGGGCCAGTTGGCGTTCCCTTTCCTAGCAGTACTGCTCCATGGCAAGCCAGCGTGCTCTCGTGCCGTTTTTGGACAGTATAGAGTGTCCCAAAGTAGTTGGTGGAGAGGTGCACCATGTAGGTAGCAAGGGAGCTCTGCCAACGCGGTACTTACTGCAGGCCGATTTGCCCTGCTGAGCGTCCCGGTGAACGAGCTCGGGCAGGGCTCTGTGCTGCAGTCAGCAGGCTGCTGCCCCGGGTGCAAGGGAGCGGGCGGAGGGCTCGCCGAGCAATGGCTCGCTCCCACCAGTGCCCAACAGACGTGCCTTCAGCAATGCTAAACTCACTGCAAGCGACCAAGGTAGATACAATTGCGATTTTAACTTTTCCATCGTTATTTCCAATAAGTGCTCCCATAATTTAAAAACTCTACAAAGTTGGCTAGGCGGTGAAACAACTGTTCTTGAGTTACACAGTTTAAATTAATTATGAGCCCCAGTGAAGGAAGCAAGATGAGCAAGTGAAAGCAAGTACTCTGCAGGGCTTTTCAAATTATTGTAAAGTTTGGAAAATTGGGCCCACTGTGTCTATTACCCACTTCATAACAGCCATAACTAGGTTGTTTTGCCTGTTACACTGCTGGATACTCTCATGGATCTCGAAGCCTTGCCAATTGTTTTATTTATTGGTAATTTTGTTGAATGCCACAGTAAAATGAAATAATTGGACTTTGTTTATAATGCCAAAATTCGTGTTCCTGAATGACTGTTTCCAGCAGCCCGTGTAGTTAAGTAAACCCGTGGTCCCCATACCACAGAGAGACTGAAGGCTGGTATGGGTTATTTGCTTCCTACATTCTATCTTTACATTTAAATCAAGGAAAGCACAACGGGTTTTCAGATTTTGCAACAGCTTTTTCTCTACTCTCTGTTGCACTTACGTTGAGGTAGACTCCTTGTATAGAGTTTTCTGCTGCTCGTGGTCATCCAAACCCACTCAAATACCCACCTATTCTTGGCACTCGACTAGAAGCGCAAGCGAGGTCTTTGGGGAAGGCAGCGTGGGGTTTGGAAATACGTGTTTGACCTGCACTAGACTGCGCAATTAACGGATGCCCGGTCAGTCTCTGTAGGGATTGGCCTCTCTTTTCACTTCACGTGGTAATGTCCAGTTTCAGATATTTTGAAGGGGGTCTCATTTTTGGAGATTGCTCATATCTAATGTACATGAAAAGTCCCTCTGAAGTCACTGAGCTGAAATGGCGTATTTGAGCACAAGCACTCTTGACTCCTTTTGTCACTCCTTCCCAGGCTTTTTGGAAACATCATGAATAAACCAATTCAGGAAATGTGTATTCTGAAGAAAAAAGGGTATTCTTTGATCAGCAAGAAGCAGGCATACAAAATCACATTCAGACATGCAAAAGGCACTCAATACAGAGAAAGACCTAAACCCGAAGAATGATACGGTTCGGAGTAGCTGGCATGGCGGAGCCTTAGGAGATGTGAAAGGCGCAGGAGGAAAGCGGGGGGATTATAAGCAGAGAAGCAACACCGTAGGTTGTGGTAGAAGCAAGGACACTGGTGTTTTAGTTAGATAAAAATGACAGAATTAGTTGCTGCTTATGAAAACCACTATAAGCTTTTTTTAAAAATTCATTCAGCTCTTTTATCGAGGAAAAAGCTAGCTCTAGTTAGGCTGTATGAAATTCATCATTTTAAATGAAAACATTAAGTAAATCACCTCTTCCCAACCCTTCTCTCTTCTCCAGAACTCACCAAACATCAAAACACAACCAAAGGGGGAAAAATGAATCTAAAAAACAACCCCAGTCTGCTAATCTGTTCATTTAAGTGTTGCTTTAAAATAGCCATTGCGGGCTCTTTGCCGTTAACTGTGGCAGGCATATAATTGCGGAAAATTTTAAAGGTCCCATCTGGCTCCCCAATACATTTATTCTAATTGGGAAAAAGCAGGGATATTCTTGCCTCTCATTAGTATAAGCTTACTCGCCTTAGTTTCTTTCTCATAACAACATAGGTCAAAGAGGAGACACCTTAATGAGAATCTTGGTAACAAACAGGAAATACGGTTCATTTTCTTATCTTCATTTGCAACTCAAAACTTCATGCCCAAAATAAAACCACTCATTTTCTTTAATTCGTTTCTTTTTGCTTTGTCTTTCTCTTGGGCCTTTATCTATTAAGCAGGGCAATTATAGGATGTATTTTCATCATAAGTATTAATATTCCCATTTATGAATTAATTTACCAGCATAGGAGCAAGGAACTAAAGGACAATATAATTTTAATTCCTTGGTTTTATCTCTGGAAACAGTTGTTTTCACTTCTTCAACCCGCAAATTAAATGGAATGGAAGAATTACATAGAGTCAAAGCTATTTAAAGTTGAGATGATCAAAAAGAAAAGAGCAGGGCACTTCAGCTTTCTGTCAACACGTCTTTTATATGCATCGCCTTCATATAGTCATACGGAGGCCAAAGATAACAATTAGCCGTATTTTCCCTATATGCTGGGAAAGCAGAAAAGGTGACGCTGTTCCAAGCTTTTCATTTTATTTCTTAGGTACAGAAAAGCACACGCTTTTAGGAGGTGCTCGTGCATTGCACTGTACAATTGCTAAGCTATGAATTCAGGAGAAGTAGAACTAAAATCAAACAATCCCTGTTTTCTTTTACTTATGATGCAATTCAATATGCATTTCTTGGCCAGCCAAAACTGGCACTGGAAACAGAGTGATCTATTGTGTCAGCTGCGGACGGGGTGAGTGCGTTCAGGTTGAAGCTGGAAGACTTGGCCAAGGTGAGCTGGGTCTTTTGGAGCTTGGCTGCTCCGTCTGACCTGAAGCTTAAACGAAGTGCTGCCCTGTCTCAGGTTGGTCCTCACACTAATTCCCAGCCCAAGTGCAGCACTGTGTTTAACTGTATGTTGTCAGGAGCAGCGAGTTGGGCTCGTGAAGCTCACAAGCTGCTTGCACAATCCTTTTCTTCAGCTCAGCTGGTATTTCCATAGGAGGGCTGCTCTCCTTCAAACTAAGCGAAAACGAGAGGAGTTCTTCAAAAACTAACTCTCCTGTGGGGACATGCCAGAGTATATTGCATATTGTGCAAAAAAGTTTAGTGCAACTATTTGCTTATGCTTCTCATGCTCCTGTTGATCCTGGGACATGAAACAGTTAAAGTAACATATAGCAAGTTATTGCCCAATGTAGAATATCTGTTGGGGTTTTTTTTGAGAAAAAACACTGAAGGTGGGAGAATTTAATCCACTAGCATCTGGGGGATCTGAAGTTTCACAAACAGGACTGCACACATGCTCCTCCATTGTGTTGCATTCAAAACCCGCCTGGACGCGTTCCTGTGTGACCTACTCTAGGAGGTCCTGCTCTGGCAGGGGGGTTGGACCAGGTGATCTGTCGAGGTCCCTTCCCACCCCTGACGTTCTGTGATTCTGTGATTGTGAATACTTTAAATGCAGCATGTGAGCTCCAGCAAGCTTACCTGAGGAAGCCCAGCCGTGCCGCTTAAGCCACGTTCTACAGCAAGCAACTCAAGTGAAAGGTTAGCAAATGGTGAAAACCAGCGCTGCAGCTGGGGACACCCCAGCTTCAGAAAATCACATCTGGATCCAAAAGTTACAGTTCACAACAGATACGGTTACAGATAAATCTGGTTTACTGTGTAGAACACCAAGTACCTACCTAGGTAAAACTGTCTTCCTCATTAGATACATTGGTTTGGGAACAGTCACACAACTGAGCAGGTCTCTGTGTACTACATGTCTTTTAGTTTGTCAGGATCAAACTAACTCATGTCTTTAAGCATCCATTTTCTGCACACCTCATATACATCATGTGTGCTATGAAAAGTCGAACCTGGAGGTGGCCTGTGGCTTGATACAGGGCAATGTAGAACTTTGCAGGAAAAGTATTCATTTTTCTTCCTTTCTGATAGAAGCATCATCTTTGAATGCTCTCATTTGGATATTTAAAATAAACGACTTCCCAATCAAATTGCAATTTAATTGAGTTGAAATTAAATGCTAAATACAACAGCTATAGATTTTTAATATGCTCCTTCAAATCACTGCCCTTTAGCATAAAAGTAGGTTACTATCACTTTTGGGAATGGGATCAACCCATGAAATCAAGTGGCAAAACCTTACCAAAGTCACTTTTTCCTTGGCATTTAATTGAAGAGCTAAGTACACAATCACTACATGCATTTTCATAAAGCTACTCGAGGGATGATATGTGAAAAGAATTTATGTCTGCTTCATGCAAGGTCATTAGCGCTCATACAGAACACCAATAATGACACTAAACCATCTCATATACTTACCATGTTTGCATAATATAGTGGTTTTGGTGAAAAAATAACGTAATGGCAAAGGCTGTGTCTTCTGAAATAGAGTATTTAAAGGCTGCTGATGTTTTGATGGAATTACTTTTTGTGGGATGTTTAGTTTGTATGTGAGTTGCATAAAAATAGACTCATGTCAGTGAAATTTCTGTACAATTTTAAACAGATTTTAGCTTGGGGAAAAAACAGCTGTAGCTGTAAAGTGAAACCACTGTGGACTGTAAGAGTTAGTTTTGCTCCACGAGGATGACTTGTGTGTGTTTGTGTTCACGTTCTTTGCTTTTAGACTGCTACATTCTCGATGGATGATTAGAGCATGCAGCTGAAAGGCAGGCTTTGTCATGCATACCTTTACAAACGCAGAATAAGAACCAGACTTTGCCCAGAAAGATTACAGTCTAGGTAGATAAACAGGATGAAATCTTAAAATAAAGGCGGAATAATCTCATCCTAAATCATGATGAAGAAGTAGAAGTGACGCAGGACTTGGTACAAAAGCGTTAGTTTGGTCAAATAGAAACGGTTATTTTAGTCAAATTTAAAAAAAAAAAAAAAAATCCCCAGGAGCTTTAAATCCTCCTTTTGCACAGAGCCATCACTGCTCCAGGCAGTTCAGCAATTTCCTTCCACCAAAGCCAGGTTGCAAAAGGAAAAGTTCCTCGCTTGAGCCACCCAACCAGAGCAGGTCAGCCTCTTAGGCAGATCCCTGTCCCTACTGACAGCGCTGGGTGCTTTAAAAAAAGTGATGGAATTAATTTATTTTTAAAATAATGCAGCTAGTACTTTCCTAACAATTTAGTCTTTAGGGTCCTCAGTAAGAAACCTACGTGCAGCACCCTCCTCAAATCCGCGCTCTCCACAAACCACATTAATGCCTTCTCCTTTTGCACGGGAAGAGGGAACGGAGATGTGTTTTCTGTCTGTCCTGCTGAACCTGTGGCTCGCACTGGGTCAGATCCTTCCTAGTCTGGGTCTTCTTGGGGATCTCTCATAATTAAACTCATCATCATTTGTACATATTTTTTTAACAAAAAAGGCAGCGTAATGCCACGCGTTACTCTCAGGGGAGCCAGCACTGCTGGCGTGGGGAGCATCTCCTTCCGTCGCGTCCCCCTCAGACCGCGCTGCTCCCTCGGCCCCACGCACGTGGTGGAACACCCTCCTCCCACACCATCCCCTGTTCACCCCGTCACGGGCTGTTGGCGACTCCGGTTCACTGGGGCCGTCTCCCCCACGGTGACACAGTCTCCTCGCTCCATCCCGGCAGCGCAGCGGGTGGCAACGCTGTTCAGACGCAAGGCCCTGGGTCTTCCGACCCATCTCCGCAGCCTTTCGCTTACAAGCACGCCCGTCCTTCACTACCTGGCAGCTGTATCCGCTCATCCGCCCTTCCTCAGCCCTATCCATATTCACTGATTAAGATAAAATTTTGTGGACAAAAGCGGCAAAGCAGTATCTCACATGCTGTTTATTGTTAAGGGGATATTTAATAGCTTTTAAATTCATTTAAGAAAATTGGAGCAGTGAGTCACATGTAATTATTCCCAGATAGATCATTAATTACTCGATAAAGTTTCTACATAATGCTGCCTTTTGCTTTTTTTGCCATAATGATGGGTGATTTCTCATTTATCTCAGTTTGCCTGTCAGTTACTCCAGTTCCCTTTCATCCCCTATCTGTGATATGTATGTAAATATTACAGATTGAGATTGATAAAGGTTTAAAAGAAAAAGGCTGTTACTTTATTGGATTACAGAAGAGTTTATGAGAAACTCATTTGATTATTGTGTCAGAATGGTATCATTTGCACCAATACAAGTATGGCTGGTTTGGTACCTAAACGGTAACTGCATTCTTCATAGGTTTGTAATTCAGCTTTAGAAATTTGAGAATGCCAAACAATGGTACCAATACAAAAACTACATTTGAAACTAAAATTACTCGTAAAAAGAAAGTTCACCTGGTTACACTAGGCTTTTCCTCATTTAATCACAACTTTAGATGAAGTCCTCAGAACTTTAAACATGCATGAAAAAGAAAGACTGAGGCTGCAGGTGCATTTGAGCTGTACGTTCTTCAAGAACGACCATATATAGGCTCTAGGAAATCAGTGAGCTGGGTGTGCCAACTTAAATGGGCATCTGGGTTGATGTCTTTCCCTCCTTCGTCTCTTTTGAGACCCAACCTTCAGAGTTCAGCAAGGAGAAACGTGAGAGGTGGAAACTCAGGGAAAAGCCGTTAGTTCTCCCCAGTTTTTTATCAGTTTGTTCATTTTATTGTTGGACTGATGGGGATATCGCAGGGCAACGTGTCCCCCTGGTGCTGCTTAACCTACCACCTGCTATATCCTCAAACATTCCTCCCAATATGAGTCAGAGAGTAACAACAGCGCAGAGCAGGCACCCCGCAGCCCCGCGTTCCCGGGGATCCCCCAGCTGTATGGCCTTTGGAATTCAAACAGAAGCAGAGTATCCGTGCTAACGTCTTCCGAGCACCGGCCTGACGCGAGCGCGGGTGTATGTTTTATACAAAATAAAAGTAGCGTCAGGCAGTAGATGGCTGACAGTTTGATGGGTCTTTGCAGCCAGCACACGGCGTCTCACTCTCCGCACTCCGATACGCCCAGATGATACAAGTGCCTGACAGCTCCCCAGCAACACCTATAGAAAGTCCGAAACAGAATGGTGACAACTTGCTCAGTAGCAGCTGGTGAACTCTAGGAATAAATTTACCCTCCTCCATAAACGCTTGGACGTTTATGAGCGCAGGCTGTGTTCGTTCTCTGATACACCCAGTGCTGGGGTGAGGCTATTACTAAGTTATTGTGATCCTGCCAACTAAAACACATCGAGCTGAAATGTTTTAGATGAGCTTTACTGTTGCACATTATACTCTTTATTTCTCCATAAATAAACAAAAATAGAAGGACTACCACGGGGAAGCATAGAGAGCTGAACTCAAACATCTTTACTATGTTTTCAGTCCTAACTGCACCCAAAGACTGTGTGCTTCACCCTGTGGCAGCTGATGGTTATAGCCGTACCACGAGGGATGTGTTGCTGTTTCAGTAATCATCTCAAATTGCCTTTCTTCCAAGAAGACAGGGGGGATCATCTGCTGTCGTGTGAACTGATAACACGACAGTCACGCTGCTTGCAGTGCTGCCCCACATCTGCTGTCTCTTACTCTGCAGTTAGCTGAGTGGGATGTACGTCAGTAGCAAGTCTTAAAACTGTCTGCAAAAGCTAAACAAAGCTTAACAAAGTTAAACATTTGAAAAGAAGCCCAGTCATTGTCACCGATAACCAAGCTCAGCTGCCTGTCCAAGCTTCAGGCGTCTTGGGACTGAACTAAAAGTCTGAGTAGAGACAACTCAGTGTTACAGCACCTTCCGTCGGAGAGATTAAATCACACACATGCTTGCAGGCTTTGGGACTAGGCTCAGCTATTAATTGTTTACTCTTGGATGTAGCACCTTTGCAGGCTTCGTTTAAAAGTGTCTGTCTGCTTCTCACTGATTGTTTTCAATGCCTGAATTACTGAGTAGATGCCATGGTAATTGTGGGGTTTAGAACATCTTGCAAATATTTTGGCCAAAATGAAGATTCAGAAATTCAGATACAAAGTCCGTTCTTCCTGCAGCACGGGTGTACAGCATAACTGGTTTATGTATAAATGAGATACAGGCTCAGCCATAGGTAACGGACCTAGAAGTACTTCTTTGCATCGCCAGTGTTCAAAAGCTGAGGACCACAGGCAGTGAAGAGGGAGTTAGTTTGGACCACCAACCGAATGCTAAGTTTATATTCTAGCCTGGGGAGTTAATGCAAGTACACCTCACTAGGCTATCGAAGATTAAGGTGTATTTCACATTTTCTGGTCAAGATAATATTATTTTGAAAAACAATGAAAACAGAATCTGTCTCCCCAGGGTTTGATGAAGTAAGATGCCAGCTCTGGAAGCAGTCTGCTTCGGCCGTGGCGCTGATGGTGTTAGCCCTGCCCTACACAAACTGCATTGGTATCAGTCATAGCGGTAATCGCTGATGGAGAGCGCTGTGCTCATACAATAAACTAAGTGGAAGCATCTGAATTTCTAGACTCTTTGATACTTTCTTCAGGTTCTCGTGGGACACGTGTGCTCCCCAGAGCCTGATGCGAAGGCGTTTGAAGTCTACAGAAATCCTTCTGTTGTCTTCATACAGCTTTGGACTTGGCTTCTAAGGCCGTGTGTGTAGAAGTGTGCTTCATCTCTCTGGATCAATGGCACCAGCTTTCCTTCCCTTTTAAGGACAAGCTCTGTTTTTAGAGAAACATGGTGCGATATGAAACAGCCAGAAACAGAACAAACTCCCTCCCCCATTACTTCGGTACAACTTGGAAACTTGTTGCTTTGGAGCAATAGGCTGATACTTTGGGGTTTAGCATCTTGGCTGTGTTTTAAGGATGCTGATTTCTGTAGGATATTAATGACGTTCCCTAGATCCTGGTCCAGGCCCACCCAGCCCCTTCCCACAGGACAGTGATGCTCAGTCAGCTGGAACAAATTTCAGCAAACACTGACCTGGGATAAATCAAACCAGTAGCCTTGAGATTAAACACCTTTTCCAGCTCCCAGCCCACAATCCATCCATGGTTTTAATACTGTTATATTTAACATGTGAGACTTCACAGCTGATTAGCAGAACTGGCTTGTAAGAGGAGCAGAACTTCCCAAAATCATATTTGTGGATGTTTAATAACAGCCCGCTTGTGCACTAAATGAGATGTGGTACACACGTTCCTCTGTATGGGAAGAGTGTTTTATGTATTGCATGTTAATGGCTGCAACACAGTTAGCAGCAATTTATACCAAATTTCACTTTAAATGTTCTAAATATGCTATTTTTTTAAAAAACATACTTTGGAAATATTCTAGGGTCCAAACATTTTATTGTAATAAATTAGCTGTCAGTTAATGAAACGAGCTGATTTAGGGCTGTTTCAGTACACACAAAAGTGAATGTAAACACTTAAATTGATTTCAATTAGACAAATATTTCACTTTGCGGTCTGCTGTATTAGTGTCCAAGTTTTAGGACATAAAACATACTTTCAGATTAAATCTATTTAAAACATTTACATTAAAATATTTTGTTAAGTATTAAAATTCTAATTCTAGGGAGCTAGAGGTAACTGCCACATTACACTTTACTAATTACAGTGCCTTCATTTGCATGATTGGTGTTTTGTGTAACGGTGCCGTTGTTCCAGATCTGGTTTGACGTGGAACCAGCTTGCTGTTGGGGTGCTGCAGCTTGCCTCTGTGTGTAAGGACAAGGCTGTCGGTGGGACAGCCCTGCCAGGGAACACCGGGTACTCGCTTGGGAATTCAGAAGAGTATTTCTACTTTCTTCAGCTTTCTGTTCTACCCATTCTTCATGCTATTCATCTGCATACTAACCATGTTTTTTTATGGGATGGGATCAGTAGGACAGAAAATAACCTCGTAGTGACCAGCAGCAGTAAAGTTTGAAGTGGATGCTCTCGCTTTACAAAGGAATTACTCGTTTCCTTTGTGGCAGAGCGATAGCAGCCCTCATAAAGCGGCCCCCTCCTGATGGCGAGGACTCTAATTGCATATATTTGCATGGAGTTGAGCTAGTACGTGTGCAAGGCTTGATGGAAGTAAGCAAGCAAGAACTATAATCAAGTGGTGCACGAGTATAAATCAATTAATCAGTTCATAACTGTGATTTTAACCTTATGGTCTTTGGTTTAATAATGCGAAACTTTGAATTCAAGCCTCACGGGTACGTTTTCATTTACCCTCCTGGAGCAATAGGCACGTGTGCTGTAACTTCAGAGGGTTAGGAACCACCTTGTTTATCTTATAGCTCGTGTCACAGCTTGCTGCCTTTATGCCTGAAGATTCATCTTTGGGGTTTTTTTGCCCTTTCCATTCACTTAAGAAAAATGTCTTTAAATGGAAAAACAAAAAAAAAGGGCCTTGAATGGTTATACCCCACGCTGATTGCTTTTGCTTAATGGCCTGCTTTCTGAGCTTTAAAAAACCACAACATAATAACAGCATTTGCTATATGCTTGGGACCAGAAGAAAATTATAGGCCTGAGCCTTTTTAACATAGCCATCTTTTCTTGTGATTCATTTCTGAGAAAGAAGCAAGGGACTGTATTTACCGCTGTCAATAACATTTGATTTATTATTTATTGTATGTCATGGCATGTGGTGACTTAAATTTACATTCCAGCTGTAACAGGAAGAGAGTTATGATATAAATTATTTTTCAGTGTAATAATAATGGTCGATGTGTTGGAAGCCTCCCTGTGTTGTGTTACACTTTCTAAATAGCTGAATACTATTTGATAAACATTTGTTAAATCTTTTTATTTCTATTTT
The DNA here is from genome assembly GCF_034619465.1 of Leptosomus discolor. Classification (NCBI taxonomy): domain Eukaryota; kingdom Metazoa; phylum Chordata; class Aves; order Leptosomiformes; family Leptosomidae; genus Leptosomus; species Leptosomus discolor. Next base: position 4,546,108 of record NC_141399.1, read on the forward strand.
TGCTTTTACTTCATTAGTGGTTCAGGATCAGGTTCATTACTTGCTTCTCATTCAGTGCCTAGATGAGGTGGTAGCAGGAAATGAAAGAAAAGGCTGCTTTATTTTTGGGACCTGCATGTAGAGGTAGAGGTTATTTACACTTTACCACTGGAGATCGATGTTTGGGGGTTGGAACTTTCTGGCCCACATTCTCCAAAACCAGCCAAGCTGAGCTTGGGGTAAGTTCAAAGAAGGAAGAGCAGGTAAGGGGTACAGCTAGCTGGAAAGTCCTCTCGGATCTCGGAGTGACCTTGCTGACAGCGCAAAACAGGGCAGTACCCACGAGCTGCTTTCACACCTCCTGAGTGTGCCCTCGGCCTCACCTTTCTGTCTAGCTGTGCTCACAATAATTTTCCATTTTATCACTTTATAAATAAGTACATAGCTGTAGTGATCCACAGACCAAGTGTGCCTAGCCAGTGTAAATCTTAAAGGAATGCAGTGATTTCGTTTAGCAGCAGCAGTGGTGATGCTCTCAAAACAGGTGTCCTACACACAGACAATCTGGGTGACTGGGGGAAGGTCAGGCTTTGAACAAAGATGGTAGGAAAACAGTTAAAAAAATCTTACGGCGCTTTCAAAATCATTTTTACAATTAGCTTTCTTAAAATGTTGAATGTTTTGGTCCTGCAAGAGGAAATGGAGAGGATGTCCTGGATGGCTGAAGGGGTGGGTGGAACTAGAAACTCAATGAACTTCAGGCAAAGGCCAAGAGCATGGAGCCCATGATCAGAACCTGGGATTTAGGCTGGCTGTAGGAGAAGCACTTCTAGTTCAGAGGAGGATGCAGGGGGTGACCCGTTATTCATCTCTAGCCCCCGGGCTGCTGGCTCTACCACTAAATTAGACCTTTTACAATAAATGTGTTCAATGTTAGGTACTAGCTGGGGGGGGGGGGTGTTGGGCTTTTAAATTTTTCAGTCTTGAACCTCCTCCAAACCTCAGTATTTACAACCTACTAATAATGCTACAATATATGTATTTTTATTAGACTTTCTATTGAACACTAGTCTAATACCTTTACTTTCTTTATTTATGATGAGATTGTTTCCAGCTACTGCTAATTTATTTTACACAGCCCATGATGTAATCGTTAAGCAGTTGTAATGAAGATTGAAGGTTTAATAATGCCAAGTGTTACAAATTTCTATTTAATCATTCCTAAATCGATTAGTTACTTTCACCCAAATGCCGTGCCATTGAAACAGAGAGAGCTAAAGATACAAACCACTGTGGCCAGTGTTTGATAAATGTTATTTTGGTGCAGTGGTAATTGAGTTATTGAATTTACTCATCTTCCAAATGATGTTTGCATTGTCTCAGCCATATGTGTTTAGGGCCAGGGGAAGGTCATTAGGAGCTTCAGACCGGGGGCATGTTTGGGTTAAAGTGATTTTGAACAGCCAGTGTTGAGGTTAGTCAATTAAAAGAAATAGCAGAGAGAGATGCTACAGAAGGGCATGTTATAGGCTGGTCAGTAGGGAGGTCCCAAAGGCCTGTTTAAAATAGTCTAAAGATTCTGTAAGTAAATGTCTGCTCCTAGCCCGGGGCTCTTTAGTCACTGACAAATTGCAGTGGAAGATGCCCTTCACTTAAAACAGGTTTCAGCTATAAGCAAATTTCACACTTCTGTGGCTACGTATAGGAAAAGCCTAAAAAGGCCAAGATAAAACACTAAACAACAATACTGTTGCATATATAAACACACCCTGAAATGAACTTCTGTAAGGGAAGACCAGGGCTGCAGGTGAGACACAGAAGATGTACCCAGGGCAGAGCAGATTCTGCAGATCCCTGTCTGGTGGCAGGGGACACCCTGGGCTGGTTCGGTGGCTCATCCGTAGCGCGTGTGGCTTGTCACCGCTGAGCCCCGCATGAAGATCAGCTCCATATTCAGGGGACTGTTAGTCTGATATGATTAAGCTGTCAGAGACACAGTTCAATAGATAATATATTTATATCTACATCCTGGACACAGAGCTTGCAAGTGCTTTGTTCTCCCAAGGAGTGCGTCATTTCTATTGAAGACCATGTGATGACCACATCTCTGTGGTGATCCGCTTCCCCTGGAAGGGGTGGGAAGATTCCCCCCGTGATTAGACAGCAGCTCTCCTGAGTGACCAGGTAGTTCCAGTACAGTTCAAATACCCAACCCGTGATTGCCGTCTGCACTTCCAATTAAAAACAAAGGAGTTTTGTCATTTTTCAAGTGTTTATGAATAATTAGACTGCTAGAACCAGGTGAGGATTGGAAGCAGGAGAAGCAGCCCTCCATGTTTCTGTGTTCTCACAAAGATTTTCAGGGGACCTGATATCCTCAGCTACTCTGAACTGAGTCACAGGGAAGAGCAAAGTCTCTCTCGAGGTGAAAAACGAGCCCACTTTCTTTTTAATACCTGGCTAGTTGCTGTATTTACAGACCATTTTTTAGTCCCAAAGCACTGGAGAGGGGATCACGTTCTCTAATATTTCTGTCGCGCAATTCTTTAAAAACCTGTTGTTTCATAAATACACCATTTTGTATTTGATTTCTGTCCTCTAAACACTATTTAAATCAGAAGTAATAATTTCTAATCCTGTAAAATGCCCAAAGCTTAAATCAATAAACATTTGATGAATACATAACCCTAGGACATTCTGTTTGGCTGATAAATGATAATTGTGGGAGTGCCTGGCAGCTTTTGTGGTTAAACCTTTGCTTTTATGCAATTAAACGGCCGACTCCTTCAAACGCTGGACATGCTCTTAATGATAATTGCACAAGGAGTCGGAGAGCTTACTGGGGACGAGTGAAACAAAGACCTTTCTCGTGGTGCCTGTAAATGATCTGCTGGAAAGCCAGGGTGGCCAGGCTCTGCGTGCTGGTTCCCTGGGGGCCTCAGGACACCGTGCCCAGGTCCCTGGCAACGTTTCGGGTCGCCGCTCCTGTTACCCCTGCAGTATCCCCTCTGCCAAGGGTGCTGCCCCCCGGCCGTCCTCGGCCACCCCACCACGTGTGCTGCTGCTGTAGCCTCTGCCCTGGGCCACACAGTCTCCAGCTTTCCCATGGCCAGGCGAGTTCCCGTGGCAAAGCAGCACCTCTGTCTCAGGGGGACACATAAAACGGGCCAGGACCCATCTGTACCCAGTGGTACCGTAATGACAGTGGAGTCTCCGCAGTGATTCACGGTCAGTTTACATCCTTTGACGCGATCTGAGCCCAGTAAAGGGACTATATGATCACTGTAATGCTATAAAGACCACAGGATTGCCTCCTGGGAGCATTATGCATTACCTGTGAATGTATCTCAGTCGTGCATTAGTACAAAAAACCCAGCCCTCCACTGTGCATTCCTTCCAGCCCTCCCTGTAATTCCTCACATCCAGCAAAGCCACCCCAAAGTGGTGCCGCATGCAGCGCCTTCCTCCCCAGTCTGCCCTGTTCCAGAAACTGCACCTCCAGTAAATCAAACCCGGTGTGTAGACTGGACGGTTGCACCAGGAGAGGTGTCACTACACGCAGAACGGTCTCTGTCCTGTGGTTTGTAGCTGCCAACTCGTTTTCAGCCTCTGCAGTTGCTCAGCCATATGCCAAATTTGTAAAATCTTGTTCACGTTTTTTTTTCCCTCCCTTCACCAGAGAACAGCTCTTTAGGGGAGAAACATGGAGCTGACAATTACACTGCTTCCCGCTGTGAATAAACTGTAGGACATCCCCAGCCATCAGGCTTTACAGGGAGACTTAAGAAGTATCTTTAGCCTTTCTTCCCTGTGTTGATGAAGTTACAAAGTGAGGCACGAGCAGTTTGACTATAAAATTAGAAATCGGCCAGGAAAAATGATCCTGTTATAATGGTTCCTTTATGTTGACTCCTGCATCACTCAGGCAGAAATGATGGGAAAAAAGTGGGAGATAATGAAACACTAATTATTTTTATCTTTAATGATTACTGGCAAAATAAACAGAGCATTTAGAGATTCTGGCATATATGAGATTGTGTGTATTTATTTTCTGTACTGTTCTAGCCACAGTGTCACCCAGGACCACATCTCACAGGACAAGGAGCAATTAAAGGAAAATGTGTCCAGGCTATGCCCCTGCCAAACTGAATCATGACCCTTCTTTTGGCAGCCTCATGCATGAATCCCTCCCCTTGGGGAACACCAGGCAGTAGCTGATTTGCCAGCTGACATGATACATGAATTTTTTTGTTCATGTATGTCATGTTAGTGACATTACGCGCTCGTTGCAAACAGAGCTTCTATCTCAGCATAATGCGCTGGTTTTAATGTTGCTCAGATATTCGAGATTAAGGTCCAAGGAGGGAGGCAGCGTCTCTTCATAGGGTGTTTGCTTTGTTCCAAGTCAAAATTCACAGCTATTTGATTTTAAAAGCCACTGTACAATATATACAGATGTAAGTGTATTAAATTACCTAGTTTGAATATAAACAGCTGCGGATATAGTAGCTGAGAGCACCTGGGGAGTTGTATACTACAGACATAGGATTTTCTGTACAATTTATTCAATTAAAGTGTGAAATGTGTCTAAAGGAGTTATTTGAAGGGCTTTTGTTCTCCTGCACCATTTCTGCCTCCCACTCCCTTCTTTCTTTTGTACCCAAGTCCCAGAACACAGCTCAGGAAGGGAATAATGAAGTTTGAAGTATCTAGGAAGGACATGCAGCTACCCAGCAAAGAAAGCTTCGCAACATCACTCTTCCAGTATTTCGGGTTCAGAGAGGAGATTTGAATAACTGTCCTGTATATTTAACATAAACCTTCATTATTAGAATTAGAAATCATTACTCATTAGAATTCAACTCGTTTATATTGCCTCCATAGCGAATATTTTCCTTATTTCAAATAAAGACAACTCACTAGCTGAAGGAACATTGCAATGACTTATGGACCAAAGCACAATAAACATAGTGAGACACTTTATACAGAATCACATCTCATCTCTGTAAATGTGTATTTAATTCATCTAGATGTAGCTACAGCTCAGCTTGTTCCAGCTGCCTGATCAGCTTGGCAATGGCATTCATACAACGCCTGAACTGGAATTTTGCTGCCTCAATATGCAAGTTTACTGGTATTTCAGGCACTGTGGAGTATCAGGGCTGGCCTCCAGATACTGCTGCAGAGGGCTGCGGGTCCTCCTAAGTCCTGCATCCCGTCTGCCAAGTGTGTGGATGCCTTGAGGCCCTTCGATGACACGGGTGATCTCTAGTTGCATTTCTGCAAATGAACCCTGCCCTTGCAGACTATCAGTGAAGTTGCTGACCACAAAAACGAAAAGAAATACTATCTGCACAGCCAGTTTCCATTAGAAAGGCCACAGCGTCTCCACCTCAGACTCCATAAGTCTGAAGTCTGAAAAAAACCCGCTGAGTCACGCTGTTCTCTGCAGAAGATGCATCTAAGAGATGCCCAAAGTCCCAGTACAGAGTGAGAGGTCCTGCACTTGCACTAAACAGGTACATTTTCCTCCCGAATTACCACCCGTTCTGAATACTGTGCTAAGAGAAACTTCCTATTTCTTGGCAACAGAAAGCAGCTTTTGTTAATCCCGGTTTGCCAACACAGACTACGTATCCACACATCATCCAGAACTGTCTCTTCGTACGGAGTCTGCTGAAACAGGAAAAGAATGAAACCTCTGGCAAAGTCGGAGCTGCTGCTCCAGGAGCAGTAGCCTGTGCTGTCATCAGGCCTATCACACATATAATGCTGTTAAGAGATAAATAACTTGCAAGAACTAAGATGTTGGGCATCCCATCCTCAGTCTTTTGTTTCTTATATGTCTTAAATCAGCTGAAGATCAGATGTGAACATCGGCCTCATTTAAAGACCATCTCATCACCGTTCTGTCCTTCCTTCACAGAACGGCACCGCCTGAAACCTGCAGACCTGTCGTACAGTATTGTTCTAGGTGTCCTATTTCTCTCCTTGCTAAAGAACAATTGCAGCACAGAATTACCCAAGTACCACCATTAAGTACAGATTCAGGTTTTGAAAAATACAACTGTAAACTATTTCACACAAGAGAGGAATCATAATATATTCTCAAATTTATAATTGGCCATTACTGTCATTAAATCCAATGTAATTCCCTTAACATAATCCACCCATTTTTAAATGAAGTGTAGTTGGTATTAATCAGTAAGAAAGATTCAGAAATTAGCTGGGATCATCCTGTGAACATGAAAATTCCTACTGGTGATTGAACATAATGTTTACCGTAAAGGATCCCAACCCCGAGCCCTTCAGTACTCGAAAGTATCATCAGTACTTGGAAAATTTTGCAATAGTTCCAGAGTAACCTTTTGTCCAGCTAATAGAGTGGCTGGGTCTGGATCTTTGACAGCATGAGACTTTAGTTTTACCAGAATCCTAATACCCACAGTGAAAGTACGGAGTAGACGCAATTGATAAATACCAGAAGGTAAAACAGGTACGATACTGATGAAACCCAGTTTCCAGAAAGCAGAGAAATCAGAAAAATGCTAGAATTTCAGACTTTGCCAGAATCGTGGTTTTCATTTGCACCGGTCTGTAACTGCTTGCTGCCATACGCTCGTCATACAGCTGGAGAGAGAAAGTATCGGTCTGTGCTGCCTCGCAGGCTCCAGTGGTTTCGAGAGGCAGGAATGTTCATTCCTCCGGCTGCTGCTTACATGAGCCGAGATTTCCCATGCTCGCTTTTTTGCTTTGATGTTGCGTATTTGCCATGTCTCAACAAATACTTCTGCAACTGCTCACAGCCCTTCTGCAGCGTAGGTGCCTCAGCAGTGACATGATTCCTGATCATTTAACGAGGTTACGAGCGGCAGTGTGAGCACTCAAACCGGCAGAGGGGTACTGGGTTGTTTCAGAGTTGTGACACTTGATGGAAGGGGTTTCTTCTGTTCAAACAGAAGTTTGTTTCTGCAGATGCTGATGGTATAGGTCAGGATTTTCCAGGATAAACTTCTAACTCGAAGCTGAACAGTTTTTCAGAGCCAACATGTAATTCAAAGACATTTAGCACAAGCAGTAGTTCCATTTATCATCTTGGAGTGCCAGCATTTTTAATAAAATTAACAAATAGGCACCTCATGGCAAGCAGGGTGAAATTACTTTTTTTGTAATTAGACTTCAGACAATGTTGTATTATGTAGTTAAGGGAAAGGAACTTTGCCTCAAATTTCAAAGTGGTGAATCTCAGTTTAATTCTGCTAATGGCAGTTAACACAGATGGCTAGAAAGAGTAATTATCTTCTTTAGCTTTCTGCCACCTGCCACAAATGAACTCTTTTCTTTAATTGCTCAGAATTACTCTTAATCACACAAAACAGATACTTAAATCCTAGTCACATATTGCAACTCAAGAGCAAGATTTTAACCCTAAGCATGCGACTTAAGAAATTACCACCCTGACCAAGAGCACAATGCCGGCTGGGTGCTGTGACAGTTGAAGAGATTAATCCTTTCTCTTCCAGGTAGGAGCAGAGTTTGCAGGTTAATCATACAAGTCCTGTAGTCTGATCCAAGTAATTACCAGAGCCACCAAAAAGCTATATCCGCAGTAACAGGAAAAAAATTCACACAATTTCTTCCTGCTGATACACTTTCCCCAACAAATGGTCATTTTTAAAAGCCGCACAATCAGACAGACTTATCTTAAAAATGACTTACTGCAGAACTTAAAGATGGAACGTTAACTATACCTGACTGATGAGTCAAAGCTTTTTGGATTCCTGGAGACACGTTAAGAGAGTTAATAACCCCATTTCCATGGGGGCATTATTTTGAATTAAATCGATGTTGGGCATTTAAAAATCCCAACGTGATACCCTTCGGAAGTTTCTGGCTACGTTATATTTCATAACAGCAATTCTTGCCCCCCACCATTCAGAGGTGACGTGTTTGTTGGAAGAACGGCAAGTCTTCCCTTTCTTCTTTACTGCTGTTCTGGATGTCGGAACTAAAACCCGACAAATTCCGCTTCTGCAGAAGAACTCGGATGCCGTCGCTTTAATTCTGCCTGCTGAACCACCACATGAAATTAAAAAAGCACTAATGCAAATCCTGCCTTTTAGATAGATCTCTGTGCTTAAGAGAAAGGAAAAAGCACCAAACTTACTGTCCCATGAAGTCAGTAACTCCCCATCACCATTTCTCATAGATTTGTTAAAGCTCCCAACAGGATTTATACACAAGGTGCTATGAGGAAAATTAAGAGCGGGCACCTCTTAATAAGAACTCTTTAAATGGAAACCAAACCCAAGCAAACAGTTTCACTTCTCAGTGTGAAACAATCTGCAGCGATCGCTACTGTATGTATTACTCCTTTTTGAGAACACGTATTGTTTTTACAGAATTACTCCATTATTTTGAAATTAGGTAAACTCAGGAATACTGCAGTTTAGCTTCCTTTTGCTGTTACAGCTTTGTATTTTTAAATGTGGGGGGCAGAGGGAAGGGAATATCACTTAGAGGCACAGACCTGGAAAACAGCCTTAAGCAGCCTGTATGTGTTCACCAATCTAAGGACAAACAGAGACCTAAAACAGGAAATCAGTGCTGACTGAGAAACTCCACAGAAAACATTTCTGAACCTGATCTTTATGGAAATCCATCTACAACACTAACGTTGTGGACCAGGGCTTTGCGCTGTGCCCCAGCTTCGTGAGAGTTTCCATTTCATAAATTCCTTTCGCTAGTCTGACTGCCGCTTCGGCGAGAGCCTCAGCTGTACCAAATGCCTGTGAGTAGGTGTGAGAAAGAAAGGCTCTGACTGCATCATTGCCTCTGTGTATTTATAACCACAGCAGGGCAAGTTAGTCTAATAATAGTATTTACCTTTGTTGCTTGGTAAATAACAAACTATTATTGGACAATTATAGTAAAGGTCAAGATTGGCTTGCCTTTTTTTTTTTTTTTTCCTTTAATAAACACGCTTACTCTGTGTTTAGCTTCAGTTAAAAAGTGCTTTTCATAAAGCATGTAGCGCAGCAAACGTTTGAATATATCAGAGCTTATGACACTGACTTAATTTATCAGTAAAAGATAAGAATTTCTCAGTGGTGCTCACTCAGGTATCCTTATTACCGTCCTGCTCCAGCTTTCATAGGAGTTTGTTACAACAATAAGGATTCATAAAACGTAGCTACTTCCATAGAAATACTGTCCAAGTGACAATAGATTTTTTATAATGGGCTCCAGCGGTGGCCAGTGAACGCTCCCCGCCAGTGTGGTGTCGCTGGGAGCGCACGCTGCTGCAGGAAATGAAAACAACTTCGGAAGGAGGAAAGATTAAATACAATCCGTCCGTCGCTGCACGATAAGTCACGGGCTTTCAGAGTCGTAATGGACTAAATCGTGTAATGTGTTTGGCTTGGTAACCACAGAGTTTAATCAAGTATTTTTTAATTTTTAAACAGGAAATGGCCTCTTCTCCAAAGGATATACACATTTACAGTGCATAAATCAGGTCCTGAGTCCCAGGATCCTGATCTCATGGTCTTTACCACGCAATTAACTTTAACTCTTTTTCTGAAGAAACTCCCGGTCGTTCTGGCAGTGTGACATGATTCGATGAGTTGTCGCTGTTGGTTTTCCATCATTTTGTTCTTTCAAGCCCTTGCCCCAGTGCTGTTCCTCTAAACCGTGGGTCAGCCCCGCACCCTACCCCTTTCAGGGTGAGCTTCAGGTAATGGGGTGCTCCCTGAGTGTGGCCATCGCCACCCAGCCCCCCTGCGCGGCGGCGCTCCCCGGCAGGCTGACCCCGCCGTCCCCGGCAGACGCCGCTGTACAGCCTCAGCTCGCCTCGCCTGCCGTTTCTGACCCTCTCCCAAAGGACAACCGGGGTGGGTTGAAGCCCGAAGCCCAGCCGACACGGCTCTGCGCCCCACTGCCCCGCACGGGTGTCCCCAGCCACGGCTGCTGCGAAGGGGAACGGGAGGGCTCACGGTGAGAGCACTGAGCACAGCGTGGGGTTTATTTAACACTGTACAAATGTCAGGTTTTAGACAGGATAGCATGTAGCTATGACAGCTGTCTTTTAAATTATGCAGAAGAACAAGCTGAGGACAAATACAACCGAGCAGCAGCTTGTTAAAGGAATCTACCAAATACAGTAATGTTTATTCCTTCAGAAAACCCATAGCATCATTTTGCAATAAAATCAGGTAAAATTGTAGGTGCGTGCATTTTCTGACGCGCTTGCTAGATAGCGTGATATAAATACATATTGCCAACACAAAAGGTGCCCGCACACTCACACACACACGTAACTCTTCTGAGATTACTGATAATTTATCGTTTGCCAAGATGAGACAGAAAATTTACAAAACGTGTATAGTTAATATACCCGCTCACCGACTACTTTTGAAAAATCTAATTCATAAATTATACATCAAGTTAGCGACTGTACCTGCAGGCATGGACAGGATATTGTTAGGACAAAGGTGGCTATCTTTTCGAGATGCAGGGGACACGTTAAAACACCACGGAATGCTAAGCAGACTCGGAAGCCTTTCAGCAGAGCGTAACCAGAGACTCTTCTGGAAGCTAAAAAGAGGAGTGCTGGGAATCCCGTTCTCTCCAAAGATTCAGGTGCCTCTGAACATAATCTGTGTACAAATCCCCTAGTTTACAAGCTAGGATCCCCACAGACTATTGGCCCTGCTACCTCCTGCACAAGAAATATTTTTCGTTTTAAAGCTTGAATTTAGGAAAGTCTTACTATCCCAATTTGTTTGGGTTTTTTTCTCCTTTCTAATTCAAAACAAAATTAAATTAATGTTGCAGAAAGGAAGAAAATAGGAGTGCAGAGATAGAAAATGTTTGAAACGCTTTCAAATAAACACTGAAACTAAATGTTTGAAACTTAACTGTTCCTGTGTAAGTTACGGGAAAGGTTTTATGAAGCGTGTGTTAATTAAGGAAGACACACGAGATACAGGGAAGTGTTCATGACTGTACCTGTGGTACGGCATGGAAAAACACTGGAAAACACTAAAAAAGGTGAAGTTGTCTTCCTCTTCTTTGAAGTAGATTTCAAGTAGAGGGTGTTAGCGCTCTGAGATGAAGAATTGCTGTAAGACTGCACGGGAACAAGGTACTACTCTACGAAAATGCTTGACAGAGATGCAAAATAAGCCAACAAGCTGCTGGAGAAAAACAATCCAGCTCTGACCACAGCACTGCTGTGATTCCAGATTCTTGTTTCCCAGTGACGTACCAAGGTACATAGATAGCTTCACGTAGACAGCTTTCACAAGAAAAATGATGAACTGCTTGAATAGATTGAATGGAAATGATAGCAGGGAACCAGGTACACATTAATACCCCCAAGAAATCGTGAGAATTTTATGATTTTTTTTTAAATGGGAAACGCATTTTAAAAACTGCAGCTGTGGGTGGAAGTATTTGAGCTAATAATACTGTGGTTTAGATTGTAACCCTCTTTTATAGCTATTTTTTTTCATTGGCATTTGTTTTCTGTTCATTTGCTTCCTTAGTACTGTCTTCTGTGGTATCATGCCACCATGACCAAAGTGACAGACTTTTGTCTCTGCTGGATTAATCAGTGTGTTCTTTGATCCATAACATATGCTCCTAGTAGACACTTAGCGTCAACATATTCAAGATTTGTGGTCTGGCAGTTCAGTGCCTGATGTTAACCTAGCTGATAGACAGTTTAAAGTATTTAATTTCTTTTATTTTTGTTTGTTTGAGCCGGTCTTTCGTCCATAATAGAGCTTAAACAACAGAATAAAATATGTGATGTTAAATATTGGGGTTGGTATCTTTGCTTGGAGATTAATTTTTTTCCTGGGTGAGAAAGCGCTGAGAGGCCATCGAGACAAATACCCGATCTCCGCGGGCACAGCGTGGACAACTGTATCCCCATCTTCGGCGCAGGGTTTGCGTTTTGATGCTCAGGGAAGCCTGTCCTCGGGACAGAGGACCTGAGCTCCCCACCACCACTCCTGGGGGCCTGTCCAGGACCCTGCTACACTGACGCTGCTCCAGGGGCACAGCCAGGCCCTACGGCCGATGGAAAAGCCCCAGGGGCAGTTAGTTAAGTCCCCAAAAACTGGCCTGCTGCGACTTAGGCTGGAGAGGGCTTTGTCTGCTGGGGTGGTCCTGGCGGCTGGCGGGGGGTGGAGGAGAGCTGGGGTAGCCCCCGGCATCAGGAGGAGCTGGGCTCCCTCTTTGCCAGGGAGCAGCCGCTCCTCGCCCTGCCTGTTCCCAGGGCCCAAGGAGCTACGCGGGGCTGGGAAAGCCGGTGGCGGATACAGAGTTTTCTTTCCTCTCGGTGCGGTGTGAAATGGTTAAACGTTAGATCCCAGGAAACTGGTAAAGGGCGGGGTGAAGAACCAAAGGAGCAGGGTGGTAACCCAAGATATTTGTCCTTTAGTATATCAATTAAATAAAAGATACCAATTCATGAGGTTCAGACTATTTAAGTGTTTTTTCATTGAGAGGTATAGCACAGGATTTATGGCTCGGCTACTCCTTTACTGAGCGCGCGGCTGTAAAGTGCTGCATAATGTATCGCTTTCAACGCCGTGCACGGATAGAAACGGCAAGTGTGAGATGGGATTAACTGTCCTCAAAATAGTCTGGGCTTGAAATTACTTATACAAGGCCGGTGTCAAAGCTCCCTTGGACTTCAGAAGGTGCTGAATTCTCTCCTCATCCCCATCTCCTGCGGCACACAGGCACATCCCTGTCCGTGGCAGGCCTGTGCCGGGCCCCAAAATAGCACATGTAATACAGAGGAGAGAGGATCTATTTTTTTAAAAGCATTGTCCTGCCATGAAGAATTAAACAGAAAATGAATGGGGAAGCCAAATGTCAGCTGCTCTCTTAGACTTCAAGGTTCAGGAAACTCTGCTTAGTGGGAGTGGGAAGAGACTGGCAGGCTGAAATGTAAGAGAATAATTGTATTATAAGAAGATTACGGGAGATTATTTTTCTTGCGGGCCCCAGATTTCTGCAAAAACAATCCTGAACTGCATCCTACAAGGCAAAATTAATTCACCCATTCCTCTAAACGCCAGGGTTTTATTAACTGCGTATTCATTCGGTGTGTGCAAAATTAAAAATGGGCTCCTATTACAAAAAGTTACATGCATCTTTTCATTTGACAACATGGAGCTCAACGTGATTAACAAGGTGGCAGCTCATAGCAAGAAGAAAAATAATTGTTTTTTCAATATACAACCCCCATAATAATTCAGAAATCAATATGCATCCTCAGAGAATTTCCCCCAGCAGAGGTTTGGAGGAAGCAGGGTGGCCTGCCTTCATTTCCTTATGAATGTGAAGCTGTTGCAGCCCTGGCTAGCCTGGCTGCTTTTTTTTTAATGTTTAACTACAACCACTGGGACTGGAATCATAGCTTCTGGTGGCCTAGGATGAATATTAATAAGACCCTGGGCCATGGAGTTCCTTGCTGATTTTGACAGTTTAAAGGATCAGTTAGTTAATTAGAAGATGACATGGCACATCGCATCCCTTGGCTCTATCCTGCCTTCTGTCTTCTCTTTTCATTTTCTTTTTTGACATGTTAGATTACATCATTACTTGTAGTTTCACTTGTTAGCCACACCATGAAATGAGAATATTTTAAGCTGTAATTATTGTGATTTCTCTCCTCTGCTAAGAACGTGAAAGAAAGCATACAGAAACCCTAATGTCAAAGACTTAGGCATACATGCTTGGTAGTTTATAATGTTCTAACTACAGCAAATAAACAGAATAAGGATTTAAGTAGCACAGAAAATTGTGTTGATCATCATACTGGCAACCAATCTAGTATTTTAAGTAGGTGCCCCCATCGCCTGTGCTTTATTTGGGAGTTATTTCATGCTTTCCCAGGTGCATTTCTCGGAAATCTAGAGTCTCTTCCCCCCAGCCATGAACTGATGATGCCTCTAGACACGTACATGCAACCCAGCGCACTCATTGCATCGTACTATCCTAGGAAAAGCGCGAGTTTTCTGTCATCGTCATAGTCAGAGCAGACAAAAATAACGTGAACAGAAAGCGCGGTGCTCTGCAGCAGCCCTCTCAGTAGGGGGAACAACAAAGGATAGCAAAGATGGGCAGTGGATAGTAAGTTCAGTGAAATGATGCCTTACTTCTCAGCTACTCCTGTTACCCAAAATAGACAAGCCCCAACTCAAAACGTAAAAAAAAAAAATGTAAAAATTAACCTGCAAAGCTACAGTCATACCATAAAGCATAAAAACTTTTCAGGTTTTGCATCCCAGTGTCACGCTGCAGTTAGCCATCAGGACAGCATTCTGGACACGTAGTAAGACTTTGGAAGAACCACAACCACTTATTTTGTGTATTAGTAGATAATCCCATTAATTAATATTTGTCTTCTAACATACATTCTGTCTGTAAAATTCTTAGCAAGGACATGGGTCTCTCTGCAGAGAAATGCAGAGAACCGAGTACGCGTCTTACTTTCGCAGCAGGCTTGCCAGTCTGCGCGCAGAGGAGTCTGCAGGAAAATGGGAATGCAGTCTGCAGGAAAATGGGAGTGCAGCCTGCAGGAAAATGGGAATGCAGTCCATGCATTGTGGAACGCCTGCCGCTCTGGGGCTCCACTGGAAATGACAAGATTAGTGGGTGAATGTGGCTTCCGATAGGAACGATCATTTCTGGGTTATTATTGGTATTCGTCACTGTGTCTGATTGCCTGAGTACTTTCACATTTCTTTTGTCAAATGTTTATATTTGTGTATTCATTTCAATACTACTTAATCAATACTGGTTATCAGAATATGTTTTTTGACAGAAGAAATTGCAGAGGAAGTATAATTACATAATAACTCTGTGCAGTTAGCCAATACAATAACCTATGCAGGTAATTTATTTGTTTCATTAAGGCAAGCGTGTAACCTCCCATTGATTCACAGGGCTCCACAGAAATACAGTGCTAATAACGGGTGGAAATCGCTTCCGTTGCCATTGAAGATAAAGCTAGGTAACGTTACCTGTAGAAGGAACAAAGTTGGGAGTCGTGTGCCCTCCGACAGCAGACTGTACTCATTGAACTGGAATTCCTTGCTTAAGACGAGCCAAGTTAGGCGTGAGAAGTGTCCTTGTATCAGGGAAGGGATTAACGTCTTAGAGTGTCTTTTATCAAATCAATGTTACTGCCATAGCATTGATCTCATAACGAAACAAGAACTGAGCCAGCACTGCTGCCATTTCGTAGGCCGGTGAGATTATATTGCAAAGAGGATAAACGGTGACCAAACACGACCCTGTGCTGTTGGTGCTTCGTGCACTGAACAACAGAAACCCGTGCGCTAGAGCGCTCAGCAGGACCTTACCCATCCTGTGTTCTGCCGCGCTTCCACGCCTACCCCGTGGTTGGCGCAGGGGAAGCTCAGGCCCAGCCTGTCCGGGCTTGCAGGCCGGTCCGAAGCCCCGCTGGGCTCTGTGACTCTTTCCTCTCGCCCCGTACACCTAACCTGTTCGACTGTCCTTTGCTGAAGCGGAGACAGCTGCTGCTTCACACACCCGGCAGTGTCCTGCGGTGCCTGCTGGCCCCTCGGCGCGCCCACAGTGGAACTGGTCACACAGACCAGCTCTGGAGCCCACGCCAGCCTCCTGCAGTGGAAACGCATCCCTCCCAACCTCAAAGACAGAAATGAACACTTACGGTTCCTTTGTTCCTAAAAGACTTAAACCCTGTTTCGTTCACGGTCTGCTCATCTTCTGGGTCTTCCCTGCGTAGGAGCTCTAGCCGAGAATTAACAATCAGATTCCAAATTGTCCACCTGGCCCTAGAAATGCACACAAAGGCAAACATATAAGCTACTTCTTTTCATTTTGATGGCCATTTACCATTAATACTTAATATTCCCACATATCCTTTTCATCAGATGGTTAATAAAAAACCTAATGAACCATAGATGGCATTCCTGTTTTGCTGTGTTTCAAATTAAGCGTGGAGCAGTAAAAACTGAGAAATGGAAGTTAAAATCTTTTCAAATCGAAATGGCTTAAAATTCATAATATGAATACAGTAGCTAAAATACAAAAGTAAGTGAAGGCTGTGATCCTTAGCGGGTCTTGACAGTTTCTCGCCATATATTATTAAGCATTATTCAGCTGACCCTAAGGGGAGTTCATCTGGAGACGTTAAGGTCAAAGAGTAGAAGCATTTGGACACAGTCAAATGGATTTTACACCTTTGTATCTTTCTGACATTACTGTTTTGCTTCAGCAAACTGCCTAATATCACATAGATCCTACTGGGTACCTTTCTAAATCACTTCAATTTTCTTTGTCCCTGGGCTACAGTTATGTGATCAGGATCCAAAGCTATCACAGGCTATGATATACTATTTTACTTGCTCATTTGTATTAGAATGAACTTTATTAGCTTTTGGGCGCGTGTCTATCAGTTTTAAAGATGAAGTATTATGTCAATAGTTTTTATGCAGCATTCAAGTACACTGAACCATTTGGCTTGCTCTGAGATTGTTAAAAGTGTATTATGACTTTTACAGAAAACATTTTTATTTTAAAATGAACCATCACTCATAGCAGTCCGTGCTTGCCTGTGCTATCCCTCTAAAGTGCCATTTCACAGCAAAATCCAAACGGGGATAGATGCTTTGTAAGAAATTTTAGATTTGAGAGAACATGAACCTTATAAACACGAGCGTATAACTAACATTTGACTCCACACTCCTACGCTTTCATTATCCACTTGCTGCCTTTAAATATTCTTAATTTTCTATTTTATTCTTGTAACTACTAACAATAACCACAGCTCTTTTACCATATAAAAACTGACAATTTGTGCAAGCTTAAATTTGTCATTCTTAAAGAGAAACTATCTAGTTAAATAGCCCGTAAAAAATTACAGAGATGAGCTTGGCTGTTGCAGTATCAAAACCAGGAAATCAAAGATGCTTTTTTGCGAGGAAGCTGAGGTTTCAGCTAGCGTGGAAGAAGCTTTTAGAGCACAAACCCAGCCTATAATCAGATTTTCTCATTTCCTTGCCACTCTTCCGTACTTTTGGGTTTGTGGTTCGTAGTGGCTGACTACCCTGGCTCACAAATGGGAGGCTGGATGAGGAGAGCGCGCCGGGGCTTCGAGCCAAAGAGCGACTGTTGGAGGCGTGATCTGCCTCCAGGCCCCTCGCTTGGGCATTGCTGGGCTTGTAGTATCGCAGATGGAGATTTCGGAGCTGGTTCATGAGTAGGTGAAGGAGCACTCCCTTTTTTGATTAGGTCCTTCTGTGTCCCCGGTAGCTAAAACCCTGTTTGACCCGCGTCCATCATGGTGTCATCACTGTAAGTCCAGCGTGTGCATCCTCTGGTTCAGGGACCACCTTTTGCCTTAATCTGTGACCAAGACCTCTTGGCACTGCTGTCACAGACACCCAAAGAGGCAGCCCACGGGGGGAGGAGTTCTGTAGTCCGCAGGTCAGCTCTTAGCATCTCATTCTCCCCATCAGCAGGTCTCAGTGGCATATTAAACAGTTATTTACCCTGTTCTGACCTCATCGTTTCTGCTTCATGAAAGACTGAATTAGCACAATAGCGTTCTCCTGTCTCCTGGCCCTGCAGTGCTTGCAGGGATGTTGCTGCAACGTTCCTGTAAAATTACTGTCTTTCTCAAGCGGCATAAATTAAAGAGATATCAGACTCCTCAAAGAGCTTAGAGAACAGAACGGTTCCTCCGGTGGTTTAACAGTACGTATCGTTTCATTTAAGTTACTTCTGAGAATTGGAACTCTTTCAGAGATGCTAAGCGGAGCAAATAAGGATCTCAAGACTTCAACATTAACTGATGGGAATAACGCCAAAGTTTTACATTTGCTTTCACATCCCCTCTTGTGGTATGTTTTAGTTTAAATATTTTGGCTCCAGTCTTGAAGCTTCCAACGCACGGGCAGATTGCTATGCCCACATGCAAAAAAAAAAAATACACAGAACTGAGATCTTTTTGCCGTTATATTTAGAGTATGCATTTAATTGTTGTGCCTGCACAGTGCCACAGAAAATCCTGGTGCGCTTTCACGTATCCAACAAAGGACTTTTTAGAAGGGTATTTTTGAAGTTGATCCACACGAATTAAATGGATTATTAAGAATCCAACGCTTCACAGCTATCAGTGGATTGTAGCGTTGAAAATTTGCAACTAAACTCCGGGAAACAGGACTCAATCTGAACACTTTCTGAGGCACAACGAGGCACTGAGGCTTTAACAGAGGTAACCCAATGGCTAGCATTAAAAAGCACCCTAACGCACTTCCAAAAATCCCAGATACTTTAAAGTACAGTTGTGTAGCACAAACAGTTTTCTTTCACACCACGCTCTGTAATCATAATCTGTACAGTTTCCTGACTTCTGTTTATAGAACACACGAATATGAGAATTATTTATAATAAAAACCACAGCTGCTCTCTTTCCTAGCCTTTGTTCCTCGCAAGTCTTAAATATTTGCAAAAACAAGAAAAGTAATTAAAGTATTGATACATTAAGCAAACACTTCCCTAATCACGCTGCTTAAATAGGAGTCATTTATTTAAACAGAACTTGCTAAGTATATGTACCAAAATATAACGTTAAATAGTTACTGCACACTAGGAAAGCCAACTTGCATTTAAGGAAACAAAATAAACAATGCCAAACCGTTACTAATATTGCAGGCAGCCACTCAAACATTAGGAACTCCCAGAACCGAGTGCAACCGTTTGGTGTTTGCCCAGCTCTGTGAAGTAGCTATGTGCCATCTGCTCCTCGCACAAAGGACATGAGTTTATTCTTGCTGGTGGGAACTGCTGTCTAAGAGCCAACACTTGGCAGGGTAAGTCCTTACCCTTGAAAAGCTGGCAGAGAGCGCTTTTTAGCCTTTGAGTTCCCCAATAATGTTCCCCTCCAGGGTGCAGGTCCCTTGCGAGCGCTTTATTTCCCTCTTTATTCCGATTCACCATCCCGTGCAGACAGGCAGGACGCCTCAAAGGCACTGCTCTCCTGTGGATTCCCCTCACCTGCCAACACCTAAGACGCTTAATCATAAAATAAATCAAACATTTAAATAGCAGAATTCACGCTAGGCTCGTAGTGACAAGCTGAGAGTTCGTAGGTTGCAACTGGGACAAATACAAAAAGCAAACCCCGCCTGCGGTCTGTGGCAGGATGCCCTCCTCGCCGTCACCCACCGCCTGCCCGGGACATCCAGCATCCTGGAGACGAGAGCAGCACCCTGCCCTTCGGGGTGGTCGGTGCAGTCTGGCTGCGTTCCACCTTCTGTTCCTTGGGAATTAGCTCTTGGACACAAAGGCAAATGTCTGATAGTCGGAGCCAGGTATCCTGGTGAAAGGGGTTTTGCAGACTCGGTCACGTGTAATCAGTCAGGGAGCAAGTAATCTAGAAAAATGCTAATGAAAGCTCTTGCTGGCACCTTGTGAATTCAAAGGCTATTTACTATTGTTCCTAGTCAGCTGGCTCGCTAACTTCCCATTCAGTCTGGATTGCTCAGATTCAGCTGGGACCACTATAATATTCACATTACACGTGATATAAGCCATCCACTACGGGTCCATTTTGTTAAGCTCATTATCTGTGGCACGCTGGCGAGACCACACATGACACGTTGTTAACGCAGATGATGGATCCCGTAACGAGCCGCCTGATCTGGACGAAACCAAGGGAAGCCAGTCTGCCTCCGCCACGTACGGCAGGCGTTGGCGAGGGCTCCTTAACACGCTGGGCTTGCCCGCGTGCGTGTGTTGTATAGCAAGTGTAAAGACACGCTTAACATCCACCCCACCCTGCAACAGCTCAGGTGGCTCCTTCTGGCTGTCTGGGTCCAGCAGTGAGGAGCGCCGAGAAGATCTCTTTGTGCTTGGCGTCAGTCCTCGAACCTCACAAAGAACAAAATCAGGAAACGCAACTGGCCTCCTCAGACCTTTCTGGCATCACCCTCCAAATCATTTACAGTGGAAGAAGCCTCAGAAGCATTAAACTGAAACTCAGCAATTTTGGTCTGAGAACATGCAAACTGTAACAGCTTAAAGCCTGACCAAATTTAGCAGGTTTCACAGGGACACCACCAACAGTCTCTGTGCCAAACTTCAAATTCTTGTTTCAAATTACATTGATATTAAAACCTTCTCCAAGAAAACATATCCAGAGTCTAACAGGGGCAAACAATGTATTTTTTTCTGTAATCTCACTCTTGGAAATGACTGAAACACTTCGGCTCCAGTGTACCATTAAGAGCAAAACTCAGCGTTGGACAACGCCCAGAACACAAGTTTACAGCCCAAATGTTTAAAGTTTGGCAAAGTACCGTAAAAATGAGCCTGTATTAACCTGAGGCATTGCTACCCTTTCTGCCTGTGAGATGAACAGAGAAGTACAGAATAGATTTCAGTAATGGAAAGCATCTCCGTTGGGATAAGCGCTGGCCTGACTGTCAGACTAGTTTATTTACCAGAGCAACAGTGCAACAAAGCCAGCTGCACCGCCGAGCCCCGCCGCTTGCTGCCGAGCAGCGTGCTTGGGCTTTGTCCGCTGAGGGATCCGCAACATCGCATCTACGGGATCCCTCCACTCTTACATCCAAACGTCAGTCCTCTGCTGGACTTACTCTCCTGCCCTGATTTAGCTTTTTGTGGCAGATGAAGCACTATCTCATGTAGTCTGTCATGTTACTATAGGAAAACAATAAATAGGGGCATTTCCGTTGAAACTAGAAATTAAATATCCCGCACATTTGTTTTCTTTCTAATCTGATCCAGCTGCATGCTATTGCTACAAAAATTCCTGACTGACCTCAGCCACCTGAACTGAACAATAGCACTTAAATAGCAACTAGTATTTAAGAAAAAACTTAATTGCATGAAAAAAACATAAAACAAAACAAAACAAAAAAACCCAAAAATCACAGGCAACATTTTTGAAAGTTTTACCTTAAGTCGCTTAATCAAATTACATAACCAAAACCTATCTAATCAAAGCCACAAATTTTTTTTACAATTTCACTGGAGTCTTTTTTGTTTACTTCATGCAGTTATCATCGTCATCTTTTCTGCTTCTAGGGAACGTTAGTTCCCTCCTGCAAGAACTTTCCAGTTTTTAGAGATCCACAGCCACTGGCTGCCAACCAGCTCTGGAAGGGCCTGTAGTAGGTGGTTGGCGTGTCTCACCAGGGGTCGCCTGAATCGTTCTCCAGCTGAGAGGGCCAGCACTAAGATCCAGGCTACCACTGCCTTGCTTGAACCTTGCAAGTTCTGCCACCATTGCAGCGGAAACATCACAGTCCCAGCACAGGGATGGAGGCCCCTCCTGCTTTCAGATGTTTGGCAGGGATTTGAAGAGGTCTCCTCCTTTCTTTTCCTGCGGGTAAAGATATTTTGCTACCAAAACACAGTCTCGGAGTCAAGGGACGCCTTCTCGTCACAGTCTCTCTTTACTAAAGTCTAGTACGAAAACACGTGGGCAGCTTGAACGGCATTTCAGTGGCTGATCGTGTCAATGCGAATCGTGAGTCGGTGCAACTGGAGCGACAGCTGGGTGTCCCACGAGGTACCTACAGCAGGATTCCCACGTACAGGGTTTGGACATAAAAGCTGCAGACGATCCTTGCACACCATTGCCATTGTCACCCACAGAAACTCGCTAAGCAACCAGAAACCAGTTCGATAACCACGGCGCGGGATCCAGGCCCTCTGCCGTGCGACGCCAGGATCAGAATTATACCCTTGGTCGCGTTCCTACCTAGCCTGCTGTCTTCTTTATAGCAGAACGAGCTGAAGTGAGGGTTATAAAAACACACACCTCCGGAATGCTTGAACTATTGGGAAAAGCACGGTCAGCCCAAACTCGTAGCCGAAGGTAGCGTTTCCTACAGACTGGAAAATACCCATAAAGCTTATGACTTACGAGTACTTTTCTAGTTCACTGGGCAGCTCACTGATGTTTTATCCTGTACATCAGTGGCACAGGTTCAGCGTGGATCCAGGCACTCAAACACAGAGCAGTCATAAATGCCATACTTATTTTACTGTACATTTTTTTAAGTTCATATTTTTAATATAACAACTAATATGTGAACCTGTCATTTACACCCTTCAAATACAATGAGAGTCAGTAGCGTAAGTGGCCATTTTTGACTAGGTATAAATATTACTCTAAGCTAATTATGAATATTAATCCAAGGCACTCTTTTTTTTTTTTTTTCCCCTCTAAATCCACATTCCCATATATCTCTTTTGCTTTGTAGCCAGGTCCTAAGGCTGCATGCAGCCTTCCAGGGATAGAGATGGCCTTTCTCTGTCGTGCTTGTTAAATGCCTAGTTCAGTCACCTCCTGCTGCAAAACTGATGCCACCACGGTACGAGAGGGAAATAAACGCTCCTAAACATATTCAGCTTGGCCACAGCCACTGCTGAGTTTGGTACCGTCACATTCATTTCACTGCGACTTACATTTAAACTGTACTTCCAGCCTGCTTAAATATGTTAGGAATTATCCTGAGGGACCACAGTAAAACGCAGTCGTGTTTATTTGTAATTGCTACAAAACGCTTTACAAAATTGTTAGTGTCTTTTATTACGCCTGCGACTGGAGCGCTTGCCTGTTAATTAGAGAAATTTCAGCTGTCATAGCTGGCAATTACAGCTTCTGTATCGCTGTCTGCTATGAATAGTCAATGAGAGCTGATTAATATGCATGAGCAGCAGTATATAGCGCGGGCAGCGCCGTGCGGGGCGGCAGCCGGGGCGGGGCGGCGGCGCGGCCGGGAGAGCGCGGGTCCTGCGCGGCAAATCCGCGGCAAATCCGCGGGTCCTGCGCGGCAGAATCCGCGGCACCACCGGGACCAGCGTGCCCCAGCTGCCGGGCAGACCTCGGCGGCGGCGGCTGCTCCGGCGAGTCGGGGAGGTGCTGGCTGCCGCTGGCTGCACCATGGGCTGCAGCCTGTGCACGCTGCAGAAGCCGGAGGAGCAGTACAAGTTGCTGTACGAAGTTTGCCAGGTAAAGAGCCGGGTTTCCTTTCTCGCCGCAAATGCTCTCTGTTAGGCTTGCGACCGCTGTTGGTGACAGGGGAAACGGAATACTGGAAACTGCTTGTGCCAGGGGGGTTGCCGATTTGAGAGGTGTGTGAGAATGACCGTGATTTCGCAGCGTACCTTCCCGTTCGTGCTTGCAGTGTCAGCTGTTTAAATGCCTGCTGTTACACATCAGAGCTGTTACAGAACTTTACATCACAAACCAGGGCTCTGTTGTTAGTGTCTCCGGTATGTATCAGGTAAAATTCCTTGAAGAGGATCACGGCTTGGTCACTCTCTCAACAAGTTAGGGAAGACGTGCGAGGGAGGCTTTGTGTCTGTACGGGTACACGCAGGCACTTTCTGTGCAGCGCCTTCAGTCCGTGCTCAGTCCGCTCTTTGAAGTGCCTGTTCTGGCAATGTAAGTTTATGGGCAGTTGTTGCAGTTTTTGCGCCTCGGTGTACAGAAATATCCGTGAGCAGACAGTTGGATTTGACAGCAGATTGAAACTACCGCTCTACAGATCCTCATACATCAAATTACTCAAATTCAGCATCTGATAAGTTTTCTAAAAATGTGGTAACACATTAACCTCTATTACAAAAATGTTCCTGCTTTTCCTTCTGTCTGTCTCTGAAATGTCTTACTCTGTCACATCTGAAGTACAATGTGGACTGAAACAGCGCGCTGGAACCACGGCCAGGCGCTTAGGGATGTGCTCCTGCAGATCTCTTTTGAAATCATCATGGGCAGAGAGCTTATGGTTAACCTCCGAGAACGCGAAGTGGGTTGTCTGTACAAACACTCCAGATACACAGAAACTCCCCGGACCTTTCGAGCTGTACTGTACCACCTTGCCGTCCCCGAGGCGGTTCAGAGCAAGTGACAATTACCCGCGGTGACAGGAGCGTCGGGACATTTCCCAGCGGTGCCGTGTCCGCGCTCGCCAGCAGAGGGGAGTGAGAGAGACCCTGTGGTCCTCGCTGCCTTCCCACCTGCATCTGGTCCCAGACGCTGATGTCACTGACAACAAAGTGAATAAAATCGGTGGTTTGTGGGATACGGTAGTAGGACAGTGATTAAATTTTGAACACGTAGTTTTGATCTAATTCTTGCTCGCTCACCCAAAGGATACCGACGCTTTGTGGAAGAAAAAAAACTCGTGAGAGCAAATCGGAAGGCACGTTTACTGTCACTTCTATTTATACTAACTCCCTTCCGCTTGCTAAGCTGCTAGGCGTGTGACGGTGGGAAGAATTTGAGAGAAAGGCACTCCGATTTCTCGGGCGTTATTCCGTAGTGAGAACCAGTCGCAGACGCTGCCTGCGACAGCAGACCTGGTGCCAGGTATTGTCCGTGCGAATCCTCCGCTCAGAGCAAGCAGCGGCTGCGGTGACAGTTACTTGTCCCCCAAGGTCGCCAAGTTTTCACGCAGTCTGGGTTTGAGGACTGGCAGTGAGTCACGTTCTGAAGTGCAACAACCAGGACAAACTGAGACAGCAACAGATTATGAATATTTTGGGTTTTGTGGTGAAATGAAGGTGACGGAGAACCTTTGCAAGTCACTGACATCCCCTAACAGATGCAGGACACCATTCTTTAAATGCATGTCCTTAAAACCAGTCACAGGAACAGTCCCACTGATATCTGAGATGACTGAACTACCCGGCGCTGGCTGCAGGGGCAGATCCCTGGCAGTCGTTTGGATTTAGAAGTCAACCTGCAAAGTGCTGCAGCCTTGTCTCAGCAATGCGAGGGGCACAGTGCACAGCACTCGTGAGTCACTTGAAGCATGGAATTCCTTTGGGAAGCGAGGCTGGAATACCCTCAGCTTCCACAAAAGTGAGAGGTGCACGTAATCCTATAAAACTAGGATTTCTAACATAGTAAAACCTGAATTATTTAAGACTATAATCCCTGATTATTCCAGAATATAAATCACTGTGCAAAATTATTTTAACAGGGTACTACTTTGATTTCTCTGTTTCACAAGACAGGAGGGAGGGAATTCTATGGATTATGGAGTACGTCCAGATAATTAAACGTCACTGTAACTATAAAAATGCATCCTCGTGTAACCTACACATAAGAGCAATCATTTAAAATTTAACGGTGGGGGAGATGAAGAATCATTGTCACTTAAAATAACAGGATATAAAAGACAAAAGTTTGCAGTAACAAATGCCTCTTAGAGGGATTCTATTTTGTATCATCCATGTAACCCTAATGTCATGTGATAAGATGACATTGCCATTTCTGAGAAAACTAAAAGAAGCTTTTTTTTAAAAAAAAGTCTGAGTTAGGCAAAATTTGCATAACTTGGTTTTAGGAAATACTGAGCATTGTTACAAATAAATCCCCTTAGCCTTATTGTTTAAAAGTTTGTGACTCTGAGATGTAGGAATTCAGAAAACACTTGCAAGAATTAATAACAGTACATAACTGCACTTTCTCTGTTAGGCCAAGAGCTTTAGTGTGGCTGGGAAATTAATGCTTCAATAAATTACAATTCCAGAAGGTCCGGTACGCCTGGCTCCGTAAGTCCTTATAACAGAGAGCACAAAGAGGATCAAATATACCAGGGCTCAGGCTTTATCCCTTCCTCATCCATAGATAATTCAAAGAGATCCTCTTCATTAAGGGCTTTGGCACATCGCCTACAATTTCTTTTTGGGCCGCTGTGAGCTTAATGATGCAGAACAATGGTCGTCCCTCTTGTTGAACACATACCTTATTGTACCTTTAATCACATAATAAAAACCAAATTAAGACACCTCGTCATTAAAGGCTATTGTAGCTGTGCACGTCAGTGCTTTGTATTGCGAATACAAAGGGGACGGTGGCAGCTTGAAATCTCGAGGCAGACCAGTGGCACTGGCGATCAGCGCGCTTGAGGCCGCAACGTGATGCACGTCGTATCTTGGAGGTATCCTGAGGTTTGCTTCCCAGTGGCACGCAGCGTATGGAATGAAGTATTTGTATGCTACGAGATTTGGGGTTTCTAGTTCAAGGGAAGTTTTCTTCAGGAGGTTTTAAAGGTTGTGAAAATGGAGGGAGAAGGGGGAAGAAAGAAAACAAGAAAATTGGGAGGGTGTTTTAGACCGGTTTTCCAGTTTGCTTTTCTCAATGTCATCAACTCCTATACAAACAGTAACGAAAATAAGGGCTTTTCCCCTTGTAGGAAAATTCCTGGGGGACCAAAAAGTAATCTCCATTGAAGGAAACTTACAGAAGACCGAGTCCTCTAAGAGCACGCTTTTGAGTTTGTAAAATAAACTAAAATAAGATTAAGACCTCAAATTTAAGAAACTTTCTCAGTGTCTGTTCCACACAAAGCACGTGTTTACACACAGTTTGGGAGGGAAGCACACACAGTGAAATCATTTCCTAGATGGACACAGAATTTTAAATCATGGATGACTCAACTACATGGGCAATGCTCAGAGCTGCTCCCTGGGATTCGACGTGAGGGAGCTCATCCAGTTCTCACGGTGAGAAGGTATCATGGGAACAACCCATCAAAACTGGCACTTCCAGCTGAGAAATGGAGGGATGAGTGACTATGGAGACTATCCCCTTCCTCCAGGCTGTCCCTCCAGAATAAGGGTAGACATGCTGGCAGGAAACAAGCTCCCGTTGCCACTGCCCTTGCTTCAGATGATCCGAGGTCAGAAGATTTCTGCCTCCGTGACTGTGGAGCTGGAACCTTTCGCAAATACTAAAGTTCACATATAAATAGAGAGTTGAGGTGATGACCTTGTAGTGTTTTAGTGACTTGGTAGCCCCGTTCCCATGCTCTCAGCCTGGCACATCTCCGAGACAAGGGAAAATGACAGTGTTGGTAAAAACAATGGCAGCGAGCTGGATTTGTCTTTGAAACTAGACTGAGATACGAGGCAGCCAAGGTTATGTGAGCACCAAGGTCAGCACACAAATTGCTGTGCTAATGAGAAGGCGGTGGTGACGAGGAGCTCACTGACACTGTATTTCGTTGGCACCTTCCAGCAGCATCGCTCGCGAAGAGACCGTCCCTTCAGCAGAACTCGCACGCAAACCGGTTGCTGATCACCGGTACGGTTCCCTTTGCCATTAGAATTCCGTTCACATGCTTAGACTCGCAAAAATTAGACTAAAGTAATCAGTCATTAAGAAAGTCTGATTCAAGGAAATGGTGGAACTAGACTTAAACCTACTGCACAACTGATGCTAGCCTAAATCAGGGCCAAAATGAAGCTTGCCAAAGGAAACATTCAGCTCAAAAAAAAAATTTCTAATCAAAGCTGCAAGATTTGGGAAACAGAAATAATTGCCTCTGTACATACGCTTTTCACACCCTCAAATTTAATTGGGCAGCCAGAGAATTAGTTCGTCTACATTTCAGTAGTTTTCCATGTTAAGACCAAACTGGTTGTGCCAATCACAGCATACTGGTCTACTTGAAATGCACTGTATGGCTTCAGATACTGTGTATGTACAGTCTGTGCTGCAGCCGAAATCAAGAATAGCGTGGAAGTTATATTCTGACACTTCACTACCATTAAACTTGACCTCAATAACAGTTGTGAACCTATCACACTTACTTCAAAGTAGGCATGTGTTTGCTTAAACAAAATGTTAATTCCAAGGGCTTTGTTCTAGAGAGAGTTTTCTAGTGCTGAATTAGTTCAGCTGTAGGAAAACTCTGCTTGACAGACTGGAGACTCATAATCTTCAGAAAACTGCCCTTTAATGATTGTGGCGCCTGTCTGTGGCTCAGAAGTCCCCTTTCTTAATTAGACATTTACCAGAAACTGGCAATTGAAATTTTCCTCTTCACTTGACGATGAATAATGCAATGCCTCGGTTAGGATTTCTCTGGAAGATACTCCTTATTGCGTGTTAGAGGAATATTTTGGTCATTAAAGGAACATAAACAAGATGTGATACAAAATAAACAAAATGCCTACTGGTCAGCTGTGATATAAATGGATGATTTGACCTTCTGTGCACGTGAAAGATCTTACAGCTTCATAACCGGCCTAAAATCTACGGTGTCCTTCTTCTTTACAGCGAGCAGATAAAATGCTTAACCATAGCACAGATTTATTTGGAATTTTTTTAAGTGATAAATGATTGAAAAGATGAGTTTTGTAATGCTTTACACTTATACATCTGTTTAGTGCTATGAAGCAGGTGGCAAGAAGTCCCAAGGGAGAAGGCACTAGGGACAATCACTCTGCGCTTTACTGTCACATGTCAGACATGGGCTGGGAAAAAGGAAACATATGGAGTAATGAAAAAGTGCAGATTTAATAAATGTGTTTTGGTGTGTTCGTTAATCATGAAACAAAAGGTCAGGCTTCATTTTCACCGGGACAGGACAACTCTACGTTTATAGGTACGTCGGGAGGTTCCTTTCAGAGACTCGGTGGGTGAACCTAAGCAGATCCAGCTCGCCCTCCTGAACTCAGTGGCAAGTTAGGGATTTGACAGGAGGGTGGCAGAATAAATAACATAAAATACGCATCAACTTTAAACAAGACTACAATATTCCCTACTTGAAACAGTGACTGTTGAAGGAAGCCTTCCTATTAACAGTGTGTCTTTAGGCCAAAAGCCAGAGGCCACCATCTAGAAGAAGAATGGTAAGCACCACAGCAGAGTTTCCTTACTTGAGTCAATCCAGTGATAATTCTGGCTGTGGACGTGTTGTAGGTGATTGGACACGTTGTCCACTGGCTCAGGAACTGGGCACTTACTCATTGCGTTTCTAATTGCTGAAACAACTTCTGGCTTTGCAGTGAGACAGCACCGTAGCTGCGTTCAGTAGCACTCCATTTCTCAAACGCTACCGGCACTCAGCCTCCTTGGGAACTCGTCAGAAATAAAGAGCTTCACAGAAAGGGTAATTGTACAATCGGACTAAAACCGTATTTGGTTTATGCGTTTTGGTGGATCACGTGCATTTAGACTGAGTGAATTAGCTCCTACAGCATCATTTTAGAGACAGCGATCGCTCGATGTTGCAAGACCACAGCTGATGAGAAAGCCTTTTGAAATTCGGCAGAGTTGCTTGCAGGGTGCAACGGAACAATCTTGTACCTGACCTGACAAGTTACCTGTGTAACTGCCATCGGTTTTAGCCAAAAAAAGAAACCAAAGGTGGTTTATCAGTAGGACGCTGTAGGAATTCTAGGCCATGGCCAAGCAGCACGGACTGGAAGGGTAGAGTGAGGCGCTGGTGGGACTCCAACCTACACGACGCCTTTGGAGGTCAGTTTTCTCCAGCCAAAAACACCGCTCAACTTCTGGAAGCAAATGGCCCAAGGTGACAAAGCCAACTCTGCGATACCAGGTAGCTACCGAAGCAGCAGGCCTTCTTACTAACGAGCCCGCTGGGATCTGTCACTGCTGCTGGGTTCCCAGAGAGAAACACCAGGTGTTTTTTCCATCTTTTCTTGGCAATATCCCTCTTCCACACAGATTATCTCCAGAGTGGTCCGCAATTGCTCTTTCCCTGTCTGACATCGCTGAGACAGTTGTGGAAGAAGGGAGGGAGCGGGAGGATGGACTCAAGAACGACAAACCACGAGCAACAACGCAGAAATGGGAACGTCGTGAATTAGAATGGCTCTTGAACACGGTGTCTTGGGGGTCAGCGTTCAGGTTTCAGAGGTGGTGTGCTCTCTTGTGACTTCGGGCCGATCGCTAACTTGTTCCGTGTTCCTGTACCATACTCCGTTGGTCTTTTTGCTGGAGGCAGGCTCTCCAGAGGAGGTCGTGTCTTTTGTTCTGTGCTTGTATAGTCTGATACGCCACTAAAGTAATATTAGTGTTATTTGGAGGCCTGGTCTGTACACCAACTACTCTAATGGTGGTGTGGTGTTGAATATGGCCAGACTGACAACTATTTGAGCTGTAGGTGCTGGCAGGGCATAGCAGGGGAAAGCTCCCTCCAGATACGTCTCACACCGTTCTCAAAGCACCCTCTGCGTGCCCCTGTTGGAGAAAGGTGACTGGTCTACAGGGACTTTTGGCCTGATTCAGTACAAGAATTGCTTTCTCATGTTACTCCAATTTAGCTTAAATCCAGGTAACATTACACCCTCAACTAGACGGATTGATCTTTTTCTGCTATTGACTATCATTGTGTATTATTTTAAACCTAAATATAGAAATACACAGCTTTTTAAAAAGTCCTCATTCATAAAAAAAGCTGTAATTCGCTGTGCCAGACCAACACGTAGAGGTTTTGCCTCTTGGGAAGAGCACGTCTGAGAAGGACAAGAGCGTTTTGATGTAACGTCACAGCAGAAGCAGCCCAAGGTGCCACCCTGGCGGCGCAGTGCCATACACTGGCAAGTCTAAAGAATGAGAGAAAGTGGGTAATTGCACTTGCTGAATTCTGCTCGTTACTAATTCATGATTATTTATGGCTGTCATTTGTACCTCATTCAGGAACATAATTGATCAGCTCCCTCTGGGTCATGCTGCTGAAATGGCAGAAAGAGTCATTAAAAAGGGAGGGCCTGTAAACTTCTTTCTGTGTTTCATATGGACATGGGTGATTAAGCCATGAAAAGAAACACAAAAGATCGCTTTTTTGATGCTGACAAAATATGGAAAAGTATTTCTGCCCTGATAGAACGTCGCTTAACGTGATGGATGCACCTTTAAGAGAAAAGGGCTCCAAGAAAACTTTGCTTATAGAGGAAGTGCAGGAGTCTCAGAAGCCCCAGCATTTGTCTGAATTTGTTTTCGCTGAAGCAAATGATAAAATTCCCTGTGGTTGTATTTTGAGTTGTGACACATAGGAGCGGAGCCCGAGAATCCAACCAAAAGCCGGCACGTTTTAGTATGCTGCGTACAGTGCGAGCGCCGCCTTGTTCATACGTGAATGTGCTAATTACTAGCAGAATAAAAATTCCTTTATTTCAAGGGTCTTTCTCCCAAGATTTTCCATTTGGAAGTTAATGGTTTAGAGAACAAATGTATTCTGTACTCTTAAGTAAAGAATTTTTCTTTGGTCTTAACTATTTTGTCATGGATGGCTCACAAGGCAGAAGGGAAATGCACACACATGGAAACAGTCTATTACTAAACAATATAATTCTGGTTTTTTGAAAAAGAGAGAGACTGTCCATATGAGGGAAATAAAAGAGGGATTAGATGGAGCTGCAAGAAGAATTACCCTATATTTTGAACCGTCTTTCTCCAATTCCTGAGGAAAAGGGGGTTTAGAAAATAGGCTTTTTGCTGCTCTAGTTTCTATAAAAATCTTTAAAGTTCTGCTGCTTTTTCTTAATATGCAGACTTCTTAAGAACTTGCTAAAGAAGTGAATCAGACCATAAAGAGCATTTTAAATGGAGCACAGATGTCTGTAGCCTAACAGAACCAGCATTTTTATAGTGCACTTCCCAAGGATTTGCATGAATTTCTACAAAGAAAAGCTGCTTACTCATTCTTAAGCAAAAAAGTTTTTTCTCTGTGACATTTGTGAAGCACAGAAGAACCAACAAGCCGTACAATGCATACAAATGTTTACCATTCATGACATTAAACCCATATAAATCAGTCTAACTTGATGGATGGAAAAATAATTTTCTTTACTGAAACCTCTCTAGTTCCTGTTGTGCTCTACCGATGTCCAGCAAACAACGTTACCCGCTTTTTAAGCAAAAATAAAGTACAAAATAATTATGACTACACACAGCAACCTCTTACACACGGGGATTTTGTGGCTTTCTCAGCCTTTCAGTTAACTGCTCCCGCCAGTGTCCAAAGTTGCTTCATCTGTACTAGTGCACGTCTAGATGAAGTAACCCCCGTGGCAGGGGGCTGGAGCTGGATGATCTTTGAGGTCCCTTCCACCCCAAACCGCTCTGTGAGTCTGTGTTTGCCCGTGCCTGAGTGCAGAACTCCTCACCTACACCTGCTGAGCATCCTGCCTCGCTCTCTTCTGCAAACCCCTTCCCAGCACGGCCCCCTCCTGCTGCCCTTGACCCCCTCGCCGGGGCTGCAGGGTCCTCGGTGCGTGCCCCCCCGTTTGCCTGCAAGTGGCAAACTGGGAATCAGTCCCAGGAACATCTTCCTTGTGTGAATAAGCCAGGGGTCTAAATTCTGCTGTCACAGGAAAGGAGACAGAACAAATACTGGGTTTTCCATAAGCGCTGTATCAGAAGGGGAAGAAATTAAGAATTGGTGGAAATTTTGTCTCTGTAAACAAGTGGCACATTTTGATATACCTGAAAGCCCCCAATTTATGTCTGCCATCACCAAAGTGGCAATTAGTCAGTCTTCTCTACCCACCCAGGTAAAGAAAACATGACAATCGCTTCCCTTGCTAAATAAACAGCAGCTATCGCTAAAATGACATTTATGTAATAGCACAACTGTGAACTATGTTGTCAAAATATCTTCCTCGTACATCAAACAAAAATAAGACCGTGTTTTGTAGTAACAGAGCGCGATTCTGTCACCTCAGTCGTGGCTGCAAACTCCCACTGACTTGCACAGGAGGTCCAGCCTCGTCCTCGCAGGGTGAAGGCTGGAGGGCTCCCCGCCTCCGGACACGGGCCAGTTCTGACCTCAGGAAGATTTGGCCTGAAACTAGCATCCAAACCGTGGCAGTTGGCTCAGGAATTGCTGGGGGATACCAAACCTCTCACTAGAACAATTGTTAAAGTAAAAGCACGTAGGTGTGGTATAAAACCACATGAGAAACTCTGTCCTCACAGAAGGTGTTTCCCTGTGACATAGATCCAGAATTAATAGAGGAAGGAGGAGATTTCCACAGGGGGGATGCCAGACGCCTTGCACAGCTCTGACAGAGAGAGAAAAGCCGTTCTGTATCCAATACCTCACACACTTGCAGCACTGTAAAGCTACGTGGAAGGCCATGTCCTAGCTAAGCAGCGCCAATTCTTCACAAGCCTAAAAAGACAAGAGGGTTTTTCCTGATTTTCTTCCTTTTCTCCTTGTTGATTCACCCATCCCTGATTTGTTCTTTCTCCCTCTCTAGTGAGCGCGTGTGCTGTAGCATCCTCTACTCTGTAATATAGATGCGTCCAACATTAGATGATGCAGGTTCATACCATGCAGGAAGCTACTTAATGAGTAGCCACCAACACAAGAAAGGTTTGCAAACAGACTCAAGGCTGCTCTTGGGTCTCACCAACACTACCCCAGCAAGATCCTACTGCACGTTTTTGCTGTTTGATCTCCAGGGTAGCACTCCAACCTTTCCAGCCTTTTTCGTGGCTCTCGGAAGTTTGATCTTAAAGTAGAGTCACGTTGTATTTGTTGCTTTCACATCTCCTAACAGTCCCGGGCTGTTCTTCAGCAGTTTCACCTGATGTTTAGGGTTCAGCAGTGAGGTTCATCTGCTGCTTCCGTTTTTTGGCTAGATACAGCATATTGTCGTCTTTTTAGTTTTTTCCTCTTGTTATTAATTCCTGTTGATTTTTCTCACCATTTACTTCTTGGAAATAGGAATTCATGAAAGCCCCATGATTGAAATGAGAGTTTAAGACATCCTTTCCATTTATTTGTTTGGTGGGACCCTCCATTTGGATTTGTGCCGTGACCTCCCCGTTACACCTTGCTGCACCATCTCTCTTTTTCTCAGTTACAAATACTTTTTACCTTTACGCTTTACCTTACTTGACCATGACAGCGTTTTCCTTGCCCTGACCGCAGTTTGGCCACGCCAGCCGAACGCTGATGGCACGCTCGGCTTCCTAACATCTTGCTTTGCTACTGGCCTCGTCTCTGCTTCACAGCCTGGACTAAGGCATTGCAAAGGCAAAACTCCCAGTGACTTCAGTGAGCAGCAGATCAACCTCAAGTGACTCTTTCATTTTCATTCCAAGTATTAAAACAAAACTGACCTCCCAGGCAGGATTACGCCATGTTTATCTATAGATTTCTTGCTGCCTTTGCAATGTAGATTTTAGGTAGCGTGCTCTCTGCGGCCTGCTTTTGGGCAAAAGAACGTAACATACAGTATAGACTATAAAGTACTATAAATTAAAATACTATAAAAGCGATTCTATTTGACAGTCGTTACATAATTTCTATTTTAAAAAAATCAAGCATCCCTTCCTTATTTATACTGTGTGGACTTAATTCAGAGTATTTATCTCTGAGTCTCATGCAGTTGCTAAGCCTGCTGTCTGGCTCCACCACAAATTTCATCAAGGTCCATTCAGTTCAGTTTAACCACACACACTTCAGTTTAACGGCAGCTTTCTCCATATTCAATACATTTCCAATGCAAAGAAGGCCCAAAAGCTAAGCATTTCAACATTTCAGACAAGTTAATTTATCCATCTTTTGTGCCATGAAAGATCCCATTGTCTCTGTCACATGGCATGTAAGGTTCTTAAGAAATTATGCATATTTGTAGTTTTTGGCAGTCTTCTGAAGCATTCATATGCATGGGTTTTTTTTTTTTTCCTTCTGTGTTATTTCAGATGTAACTATTTATGAGGAAGAATTTTGCTGAACACAATTCAGCAGCATTAGGAGTAAAGTCTGATTATAGACCCACTTCTTTTTTTAGCTGTACAAATATATTTATTGGCTTTTAAGCACCGGGAATAATTGTTTGTCAACTAGGAAAATTTTCCAGATAGAAATTAAACATCTTAATATCATCTATTTGCTGAAGTTTCAGAAGGACTCAAGATTAGCCACAAGTACGAATTCTACACGGACACCAGAAAGCAGGCCATTGAGATCATCCCAGTCTGGGTTTTTTCTGCATCATTTTTGTGCTACTAAAATGAAATACCAATACCTGCTGCTTTCCCAGACAAATAAGCAATTCAGCTGTTATACATAAGCAGACTCGAGAATTACTAGTTTTCGTTATCCAAATATTTTAGCATTCCCATCCTCACGTCCCTTCAATGGAAAATTATGATACTGATGTGCTGGGAGGGGAAATACTAAAAAAAGGCAAATACAAACTATTCACTGCTCGGGATTTACCACCTAATGTGGCAGTTACTGCAGGTTTTTAAGGGGCCAGGTTCAGACAGTGTCATTTCCCTGCTGTAAATCACTTTAAAGCACATTTTGCCATCGTTCCACATTCAGACTCTAAATGGTTAGTAGTGGCAGCTCTGTGCAACCCATTACCTCTTGTTTTGTTAGCGCAGTCCTGAACACATCTAGCAGGTCAGCAGTGCCCCGCGTTGGCCAAGACTGCTGATCCGAACCGAAACCTGCAGAGCCAGAGGGGTTCCGCTCAGTGTGAGTTTAGGAATCAGTCTCCTGTAAGAGGTCCACAGATGGACCCTGAAACTCTTCATCGTGTGAACAGCTATTGTCCAGAGAATTGTTTGCCTAATATGATGTGGGTGCTGACGTGTTTTATGGGATTATTAACTTCTAACGACAAAATCCCCAACCACATTTTAGCAGTGGGTTAAAAAACCCCATAACAGTAACAGTGCAGTCCAGCAGGACGAGCTGGGAGGTTCCAGCAGAGCCGCCCTGATGCCGTTTCTTACAGCCCTCGGGACAGCCCTGCCCCCAGGTTTTCTCCAGCCCCTCCGCTGAGGCTGGCCTTGCAGCCCGTGGAGACGAACAAGAGGAGCACGTGCTCCTCAACGGCCTGGTTCACCGTCCAGTACCGGCAGCGGAGCCACCGATGAACGGGCCTCTGTGACAACCCCCGTGTGTCACGTCTGCTGCCAGAGCAGGAACTCAGCAGCAGCCCGGTCAACAAAACGCCAAGTCTTGACCAAAAGCCACAAACCTCTTCTCCACAAGGTCCCCTTGGCAGGAGGGGAGGTTTTAGTTTAAAATTTAGCTGGCTTTTCTTCCCAAGTCTAAAATCTGGTCACCTGTCCTTCTGCCTGGCCATGCAGCACTTCTCTCTTTCACTGCACTATCAGCTTGTGGAAGGCGTAGCCAGGATGCTCCGTGGAAATAATTCCTGTAGTAACAAT
Source organism: Leptosomus discolor (assembly GCF_034619465.1). Classification (NCBI taxonomy): domain Eukaryota; kingdom Metazoa; phylum Chordata; class Aves; order Leptosomiformes; family Leptosomidae; genus Leptosomus; species Leptosomus discolor. Next base: position 4,582,103 of record NC_141399.1, read on the forward strand.
TTATGATACAGTCCAACTACTGCCTGCTCCCTGCACGATATCAGCCTGACTTTGAAGTTACGATTATTTATGTAACAATTACATATGACAGTACAAAGAGGATGCCAGTCCGCAGATTTGCAGAATTAGTGTCCTAAGGAACCTAAACTAAACTGCAGGCCTGTAGTAAACCGTCTGTAGTCCACACTCATTACACTATTGGGGAATAAACGGGAAAGCTAGCCTTTGCATAATTTTACCAGCTTCTAGCATAAAGATGTAGAAAGCAGCTGACATGAAAAGTTTCCTGCTCAAGAGTTATTCTGAGCACATCTCTGAAAAACACTACACTTGCTGCAATTTAGATTCTTTTATTTTGATTGCTTGTATGAAAAAAAAAAATTAGGATGCGCACAGTAAAACGTGCAACATTTAATTTGCAGGAAATAATAAAACTCGAACCATAATCAGCATTTCCTTTTTCCAGAGAAAACATTACACTGAACTTAATTTTACAACTATACAAATTGTTTTAAAGTAATCTGCTCAATTGGGCGAGTTAATGATCTTTAATTCGACCAGGCCAAACTTTACATGCTATGCATTACTGTGAGCAATTGTGTCCATACAAGTGTCTGTGTAGTGTAAACGTAAGTCTAACACCTTCCATTCTCACCTGGCTTAACAAAAAACCTGGTGTCATCGCCTCTCTAAGATAAACCAAAGATGACAGCGTAGAAAGTGTTATGTGCACAAGGTAATTCAGCAGGAATTTTGCCTTTTCAATCTATTCTGCACTCGAGGTTAACCCTCTTTGTCATCACCCAGCTTTTGCTGTGGGCCATACGTTCAGTATGGGCTACATTCAGTTACTGTGCTGAGCAGTTACTCATTCGGTTGCTCCACTTGCTTTAATGGGACTAAACACGGCACAGCACAGCGTGAAGTAAGGGTGATCTGAGGCAAGCAACGGTAGCAGAATCCAGAAATGTATTTGAGAGCTGTCAATCATATTTAAGAAGCTAATGTGGCGGAGTCACCGCGTTAGTGTACATTTCAGACACGTACAAAAATGACTGAATGACATTATTAGTAGCCACCACTGACACCTAAGGCTTAGACACCATGTCCAATCAAGGCAATTCATTGGTTTTATACCTTGGAAAAATCTGCCACTCTTCCCTGCGCTTCCATGCGGAAGGCAAGAGTTTCCACTGTGCAGCGCGTACCTCAGAGTGCAGAGGAACGCGGTTCGTCAGGTGAACGGCTCTCGGACTGGAAAGAGTACAGGGGAAGAATCATTCGTAAAGAAAATCCCCAAACAGCGTGTGGTCCCTGATGAGGAGGACTGCTGCGACAGGGGCCCTCACTGGCAGCGCTGTGACCATCTCCAAGTCTCAAATCGCAGTTTATCTCTACGTGTCGGCCAACACTTGCCCCAGCCCAAAGAACAGCGTAACACTTACATGACAGCATGATGCTTTGGGGTCCTAACTTCACTGTGCAGCTTTCACAAACAATTGCTCTGGATAGCCTCTTTTTAAAATCTCTTTTCATCTGTATTAAAATGCCAGCAATTTGCAGGTTAAAAGAGGATAAACAACGGAGTTGCCAGTGGTTCCCACCACGTCCGTAACAGTTTTTGGCATAGGGGCCCATAGAGCTTTCAGATTTGCAGATGTCTCAACAAACAGGCCAACCTTGAAGAGAAATCTCCACGTTAGGCTGGAAACAGCAGGAAGTGGGCACGCCTTCAGCCTTTTCACCGTATTTGCCTTTTTTTGGTTTGTTCCAAGCTGTTCATTGTCTTTAGCTCCCTCAAAATTACAATCCATGCAGTTGGAAACACACAGAAACATCAAAATTTCTCGGGAGCCAAAACTTGAAAGGAGAATTATGGTTTTCCAGCTTTGTAAAAATTCTGACAAATGTGACCTCATCTCTTGCACAGCCCCTGGGCAGACTTAGATACTTATGGAAGAATTCAAGAGAAACCATGTGAGGCAGGAAGCTAAGCACGAGTGAAATGCAAAGCCACAGTGGGTTGGAAGTGCTCAAGACCTCTCTCGGGATCAGGAAGGACACCTCTGCTTGCCAAAGATTTGAAACCCTGTATAGAATCAAATGCCTCGTTTCGGTTTTGCTGCTGTGGACAGAAGCTTCACTGCCCCTTTGAGACAGGAGGGGTCTGTGTTCAAATTCTCTTTGCAGGCCCCCACCGTCCATGGCCTGGCATCTCTAGTATTGGCAGTTCCTGGCAGGGTCTCTCAGTCACGTTTAGTAAAGTTGTTCTGTGTAAATATGCACTTAACCGGGAGATAATAGTGGTGGGATCTGGGGATGGGAAATGACCAAGCTACACAGAGAAAAAGTTATTTCAAAAAAAGCCCACGGTTGTTTTCTCGTTATTAGTTCTATTTGCTATCCCAGTATGATGTCCATGGCTATCCCTAAAATGCAGGGGTTTTTTTCAGTGACTGAGTACCACCATCATGTTTCATGTGAAAAACTGTTTTATCAGACACAAATACACAGTTCGGTAATTTCAGATCTCGTCCCAGTAGTTCTGCTCAGCAAAAAGGTTAAAAGATTGAAAAACAAACAAACAAAAACTAGAAAAAATATAGGAGAATCGATAAGTTGTTCTGTTTCAACAAGGGCTGAGGGATTTCTAATCTGCAAGAAACAAATGGGATGCTGGTTTGTACTTTAGCTCAAAGAGCGCGAGCCCAGTAAATCTATCAAAATAAAAAGCAGAGCACAGGATTTGTAAAGTTATTGTGGTGAAGGGGGAAAACGAGAGCTGCGTAACATCGCATAAATAGTTCCTAGTACTTGCTGTGTATACCTTTAGATGGAAGCTGAGGCTTTTAAACTAACAGCCAAATCCAACAAAGGCATCTTCCACTGGCTCCTCCTCTCACTGCTTTGCTTCCTTTCTTCCTGCAGGTTAATGGGAAGGATTTATCTAAAGCAACGCACGAGCAGGCAGTGGAAGCGTTCAAAACGGCCAAGGAGCCCATTGTGGTGCAGGTCCTGAGAAGAACTCCACGCACCAAGGTCTTCACTCCCCCTCACGACTCGCAGCTGGTCGATGTGGGCACGCAGACAGACATCACCTTTGAACACATCATGGCGCTCAGCAAGATGGGCTCCCCGACTCCACCCGTCTCCGTGCTAGACCCGTACCTCCTACCTGAAGAGTAAGTAACGGTTTGTGAAGCCCTCGAAAATCCTTGTGTTCCTTGATGCGCGTGTCAGAGTAGTTCACAAACTCACCTGTACCTGCTGGTGAACACGTACTGCCGGAGGCAGCCAGGATTCATAGGCCACCGAGCCACAACTCAAAACATTTTGATTTTTCCTACCCATCAGCAAGCCATTACTTACATGAGTAATGCCACCGAGTCACAACGTGGCCTCATAAAGCTCATTTTTTGCTGGCATTTGATGGATAAAGTTATTGCTTCTTGTAATTCCTCTCACTGCCTCTTTGGGTTGCTTATGCTTTAACTTCATTTTTTATGGCTGCCATAAATTGTGTAATGCTAAGAGCTGCTACATTCTGTTCCAGTGTATTAATTACTTTATTATAACCCTGCAGCCATGTTACTCAAATAAATTATTTTCTAGGACTAAAATTACTTACCAGTGCTGTCATGGATGTTTTAGAACCAAATTTTAATTATTGTTAATGGTAGTTTGATGCTTTTGTACTTACAAATAAAAATGACAATTATCTCCTGGCACACACCCCCCACACCCTCACACGCCGTTCAAGAGGAAAACAGCTCCCCAAGGAGCCCATGCAAATTGCCCGTCATCTTGCCACGCTCCTCCACAAGGGAGAAGGTAACAGAAAGGATTCTGAACATCTCAGCTGCTGCCTGTGAGAGCCCGTGATCTGGTCAGTCCCCGGCAATGCCTGGTTTTGAGATGACCCCGGACACCGTGAGAGGCAGTGCCAGTCCGCTCGTGTCCTGGCTGGCCGGAGGGGGGACCCACGGGCAGCCTGAGCTGCGAGCATCGATCAGCACACACACGCCCCCCTGTCAGCCCTCCCTCCAAACAGGGTTTGACCACAAACAGGCCCTGATCCCGGGCTGCTCCTCAGGGACTTCCACGGCACGTTAACATCCCCACGCTCAGCCAGAACCGGGCTTCTGTGTGCAGCGCCTGCTCCCGTCAGGGCTCTGAGTGCTCATGGCTTGACAGACGGTTCCATCGGGTATCACTGCCTGGCCACCTATTCCCAGCCCATCGCCAATTCCAGCGGAGCTGCGCGTTTCGGTGGCAACGTTGGACAAAAGGCTGCAGCTCTGAGCTGGTTTGCAGTGAACGAGCAGCGGGGCTGAGACCACTGCGGAGAGGACGCGCTTCCCACGCCGCATATTCCCCCCGAAACGCACTTGCAAGAGGGGCTTTCGACACCTGCAGATTCCCAACTACCAAACATGTTCGGAAAACGGCAAAGATCGACTCAACGACGAATCATTCAGGCCGCGACCTGCCTGTGTAACACCAGCTCGGTCCTGTCGAGTGACTTCATATCGCCCCTTCGTCGTTAGACACAGATTCCAACTGCTGGCACCATCGGCGCGCTTCCTTGGAGCTGTAACGTTGGTCTGAACCACCCAGCCTGCCTCGCGGCTCTCCCGGGGTCCGAGGGCGGGCAGGCACCCATTCCAGTGGGCCGTCACCCAGCCTGGGCAAGCAGAGTCCTTTTTTTTCCTGACGCTCCCTGTCACTTCTCCAAATCCCATTCAAATTCATCTAGCCTGCCTAGAACAACTCATGTATCTCGGCCAATTAGCAGATGCTGTTATGTAAATAGCCTCACCCGTACAAAGAAATATGTATTTCGTTAACGGAGAATTACAAGGAGTTTATTTAATTGCAGAAAAAGAATTCCAGCACAGAACAAAATGATCGCAAGAGCGTTACACCGCTTCCAAAGCGCAGACAGTGACACTGTCGGCGGGCTCGAGCGGTAAAAAGCAGCATGCCAACGGCGAATGGCAATATGAAGAGCGGGGCGTATTTAAATAGTATTTAAATCATTATGCACAGCCTGTTGCGTTCAAATCTACCAACAGAATGCTGTTGATCCAAACTGTTGGATCGATGCTTTTTATACTACTTAGCAATTTGATAAAAATTTGCGGTTTTAAGGCAAAGTAAAAATGCCAGACAGCTAGGCAAGAATGATTGTATTTTCATGTCTGGAAATAACCTGAGCTCACAAGTAAATAACCTAGCATTCCCTGTCCCCTTGAACCCTGGCAAAAATCTCCCCACTTAGCTGTCACCCGGTACCCCTTACCCTACTTTGCCGCTGTTCTCTGTATATTTTTCCCCAAGTCAGCTTTACATTTGGGGAAAAATCCTTAACAAATGCTCAGATTCTTCACAAGTCTCTCGTGCATCGTCAGGTGCCAAATGTTTTAGCCTCCTCTTACAATACATGTAATTTTTGTTTAATGCAGTTATTGGTGCAAATGTTGCCGTGTATATAATTAACCACGTGCAACTTCTTGGTGTGGTCGGTAGCCCATCGTGTTCTTGACGACTTGCTGTAAGCTTGGAATGGATTCATGTGCTACCTGGAGTACTGAGTGCTGTCCTAAAACATCCCTTTTGTTTCCAGCCATCCATCAGTGCACGAATACTATGACCCAAATGACTACATGGGAGGAATTCATCAAGAAATGGACCGGGATGAGCTGGAATTAGAGGTACTTAGTCTTTAGTAACCATTTCATTTGCTGACGGTTTCACACGTGCCTATCACGGGCTTTACATCGGATGGAAAGTGAAAAGACATTTCAAAACGCATTTATTGCTCATGAGTTACTTTGCAGGTTGCAAACCTTACCCATACCTTTAGCAGTGTATTTAACTGTGTGCCACGGACTGATGAGCCAGAGCTTCAGCTAACAAATTAGCATAAATAATTAAGTCATTGATTCCGTCAGTCAAATTCTGTGTAACTATGCTGATTTAGGCTTTCTGAAAATCAGAAAGGCTTTGCCGGTTTGCCGAGTGGCAGGACCTGTTCAAGCGTCACAGTAAAAATGTGTGAGTTTCCCTTAAATATTCCCCAGCTGAGAAACAGATGTTCTTGATCATAGAATTTAGCAGTATTTTAAGTTTACAAGACAAGACCAGAACAGCTTTGCCACTATACTAAGCAGTTCCTCCCTTTTTCATTACTGAAGAGTTACACATGTATATCTCTAAAATTACAGATAATAAAAGTTGAAGCAGCCATGAAGGTATGCGAGTCCATTTTCCTGCCAAGTCTTTAAAAACCACTTGCAGTTTCAGTACTGGTATATCCCATCACAAGCTTATCGTCCATTTGCTCAGTTTTAATAACCTGCTCCCAGCCGTTCAGAGGACAGCACGTAAATGGGGGGCCTTAGTTCTGCAGGATACTCAAAGCAGTACTCACCCACTGGAGTGTTTTTAATTGTTTATAATAAAGAGCAGTAAAGTATCTCAATGCTTCTCACTGCTGCCAGCAACGTCTGACCCAGCTAATCCATTCAAGATCACCAGTAAGTGAGGAGTTCACCCTCAGCTTGCACTTCTGGTTCCTCAGGTCCTGGTGCTGCTAACGCTTATTTGTCAAAGCCAGCGCTGCTGACCTCTCTGTAGCTCTCTTTAAATCAGTGGTAGATTTATCAACAGCTTCAACGGGAGCAGAGTTCAGTCGTTGTACGAGCACAAGGTTGTTCCCTTCTATAAAAGCCTTTGCAGGATCAAGGACTAAAACCCCATAAAAAGTTTGCAAGCTGTCCTCAGCTTCCGCGGATCTGGTAGCAATTCATCTCTGTATACAAACGCAAATCAAAGGCAGGATAAAAGCAAAGTGCCAGTAAAACAAATGCTGTTTAGCAGACTTCAAGGCCTTACTTTTCAAACACCACCTTTTTTTTTTTTTTTTTCAGAAATAAAAACAAATACGATATAGATTTTAGTCTTAAGGGCAAATATTGAACAAATTAGTATTTTCTGCCAGTGTCTTTCAAAAATCTATCTTTTAGGAAATCTAATATTGTGGATAAATTCTATTGCTTCCATTGGAAAAATCAACCAGTTGAGCCAAAAGCAGTTTGAGCCACATGCACTTCAGTAGCCAGATGTTAATATGCCTTAAACTACAACATTAATAATTTTGTCATTGATGGAGTACTTGATGGCAGAAGGTGATCAGCTCAGTAACACAGGGAGATGAACATTAGAAAAGTCTCTGTAGCCTAATAGTATTTCTTAAAAACCACTAAAGATTCTTGTTCAAATTGTAGGGACGGTGATCAATGGTAAGGTCAAAGTGCTAACAGGGACTGAACTGGGTAGTTGCTTTTTTGTTTGCCTTTTGATAGATACGTTTTAAAAGACCACAAAGGCACCGTTTCATTGACTGCAGCAGGAATCTCTAAAGTAAGAAAGCCATCAAGTCAGCCTTCTGGGTTTCTGCGTCCATAAAATGTGCTTTGAATTTAAATCAGAAGCTCCTCATCTAAACTTTTATGGTCTATAACTGACTGGTCAGTGATTTGTAACAAGTAAACAAGACAAAAACAGTGAAATACCCAAGTTCACAACAAGCTTCTAATGTAAATATCCCTAGGAAGGAATTTATGCTGGCAGTATTGCCAAGATGCCAAAATTGTGTTCTCAGTTTTATCGCTCAACTACCATATATTCCCTACTACAAAAATAAATAAATACCATTTCTTTTCTTTTGAAGCTTACATGCCGCAAGGAAAGAGGGACTAAATCCTGAACTACTATTTTATTATAAATTAAAAGTACATTCATTCTTCACAGAGGCCCAGCCAGAAGTCATTTCGGGCTCATAAAGGAAGAATAATGTCACTCCAGGATTCCCCAGCAGCGTTCTGCGTTATTATGTTTATTCAAACAAGTCTGTCCAGCTGTCAGACACACAGCCCAAGTGAGGGCTTTCTCAGTGTGTTAATTTTCTCACAGTACAAAGGAGAACATTCTACATCAAAAAGGGGGCTTGTTCTCTCCCATTTGACTTTCTGTCTTTACCCTCTCCTGTATGCAGCTTGTGGGCAGGTTCTTGTTTTCTTTCCGAGCAGAGACCTGCCCCGAACTCAGCCGCATGGCTAGTCGAGACTAAGTACCCCTTGGAGGTGAAAAACTACATGACGTGTTTGCTAACTGCTAGGAAATCTCCCCCCCTGATACTCTCACTCCATCTTGGACTGAAGCGAAGACTTCTCGTCGAAAGACTGAAGGAGGCCAGCAGATTCGTTCAGCCAGATTTTTGCCCTCCCAGCACACAGTGCTCCCAGCATGAAACCGCGACATCTGAGCGGCAAAAGATTGAACACACTGAGCACCAAAATCCACGCTTCAGAATTTGAAATTAATCCTTCGCTGCTTTCAGGAAACCGTAAATGAAAGCTGAGTACGAGGCTTTCAAGCTCTCCCCTTTACTGTGCTGTGCTGCTTTGGCTGAAGTTTTCTTTTACTTCTCCAATAATCTGTTTGCAAGGGAGGGAGGAGGCGAGAGGTAACCATCTGAAGGTGGGAATCGGTAGGCTCCAGTCGCAGGCTCTCTGCAATTTTTATTCCACCTTGGCTGTGGAGCAGTTGAAAGCATCTTTCATGTGAATATATTTCTTCTCAATGAAAACTCCTGCTCTGCAGAGTGCTGCACTGATCAGGAGCTCCGCCAGGCGTTACTCCGTCTCTCAATACAAAGGACTTCAGCCCCGGCAGCCCTGCCCAGGCAGCAGTTGATACGGCAAGGTTTAATAAGCAGTACCTTCCTCAGCTTCACAACTGCGCTTTCTAAGACAAATATTTGTATGTTCTTTGCTTGGAACAAATCCGAAAGTGGTAAAACCTTCCAACTTGCTGACAAGCTCATACTGGAAGGCTGTCCTCCCTTAGCTCTCTGGAGATCTTCAACCTGGCCTTCATGCCTCTTACTGCATGAGGAAGGTGTTAATCGTGGAGCATCGGCCATCTGCTTGGCAAAGAGCCTGGGCATCCTTCAAGTTACCTTACTTAGGCACCCAAAACCTCTTTTCATCAGGGCAAGAAGCACTTTTGTTCAGCCTTCCCGAGCACCACTGGTGTCTTAAGCTAGTCCAGTCTCTATGGTCCATCAGAGAATTACCATCATGGAGCTGGGCCGGCACAGAAACCTCCAGGTAGATTTTTACTACTTCTCCGGGGCAAAGAATTTTGCAAAGAAAACCTGTTTTATAAGATTTTCCTCTCTGAAAAGTGGAGGGGTGGGGTTTTGGCTTTTTATCTGTGTTGGAGACCACATTTATGCAAAGAGACGAGTGTAAAGATCGCTTTCTTTAGCTTCAAGACAGCAAGAACAAGATTTTCCCTCCTGCTGTACCAGGGTCAGCTGCCAAAAGGTAGTGAGAAGGCCTCACGCAGCATAAAAGGAAAGAGTTCTTTATATTTATTTCCCTGACATCCTCTTCTGGGTGAAACCTATTAATGGAATAGCAAAAACACGGGCCCTGCTGGCCAGGTCTGTCAGAAGTCAGCAGAGAAAGCAACCCCACGGCTTTTTACAGTGAGTGACAAAAGGGCAGAGTACTTCTCATGCAAGCTTTGGATAACGCTTTGTGAACGTTTGAACTTCTTTTACCCATCATCGTCCTCTTATTTCAGATTTCTACTGCTCATTTCTGTCTTGTTAGAGAAAGGACTTTGATTTTTATAAATTTGCAGGCAGGCCATAATTTTAAATCAGCAGTACAATGATTCAATAATCTCTTGCAAATGAAGGATCTTCTGAGCTGATAGAGGTTAATTTACTATTATCACTTACTCCTAATTCATTATTAGGAGCGGTTGCAAGTATAATGTCATAGTGCATGTTCGCTTCTTGTCTTGCTACAAATGCCATATGGATTTCAGCAGCTAGCTCTGTGAGCCCTCCTTGGCTCTGCGGTTGATGTGGAGCCAATAATCTTTCAGACGGTTCTCTCGTGCAGACTGCATTTTGAAATAGCATACAAAAACTTCTCGTGAACATCTCTCAAAAATGTCACTTCTACCTGATCTAAAGCAGATTTTAATTATCTGTGCATGTAAAAGTTGTATCAGATATGAAACTTGTACTTCTATCACGTGAATGCAGCCCCGACATTACCACACCAGTGGTAATCTGCTGATTTCTGCGGGTCTAGACCAGGTGCTGAATAGCTCCAGTGTCTCCCTTCTGCAATGTAGGTGGCTGATGCGTTTCACGTTATTTTAGAGAGTTCATTACGGTAGTTGAGCACTAAATGTACTCTCATCTCGAGACTGTACAGTACCCCAGACGAATCTGAAAGAGCAGGGGCCTAGCTGGGTCTCTGCAGCAGCAGTGCAGAACTCCGCAGCCTCGCCGGATCAGGCCCTTGGGCTGTCCAGAAGTGCGATGCTGAAGACAGAGGAGTAAGAAATGGCAAGTCCCGTGGCACTGCAAACACATGAATTTACACCTTCAAAGTCCCTCAGACCCATATTAATTCCTAGTGTTTGTTTAATCCCTGGTACAGTTACAGAAGCTACCACAATACCTGTACTTGCCGGTACCAGTTTTCTGGTTTCCCCTTTCGTGTATCTGTGCATCGTACCGACTCAACTCTAAATATGGAAAATAACCTTTGCTTTGAAGACTCCAGTGTTGATTCCTCAACTCCAACTGGAATTGCACACTTTTATCTCTCAAATATTTCAAACCTTTATCGTTATATTAAAACTTCCCTGACGCGAAGACCCATAGGACGCAGCTGTTCCTATCTTTAAGTTCACAAAATTATCATATTTGGGTAGCATCAAACCCACTTATTGTATTCCTACCAAGGACTAGAGGGATTGTACCCAAGGGTAAGTCTATCAACTAATTACTCATAAAAATTCAGGTTCTAACCACCTGCTCTAAAAATTCTTTGTTTGCTTTAGCTTCTAGCTGCTTTATTTGTGAGTATGTTTTAAACAATATCTATCTGTTTTCCTTTACAAAATATACATTATTTAATTTACCAGATGATCTATTGCCTTCCAATATATCACAGGAGGTCTTGGATGCTGCATTTTAAATACAAACCCATACTTATTTTTTAATTATGATACCCTTTATAGTCGTACACTGCTGGAAAAACACCTATTGTTATTCAAAACACACGGCAGGTACGAATGAAACGAACCGCTTGCTCCCTTCTCTCCTTCCGCTCCAAAAGGTGCTGGCAAGTGTTTAGGGTTACACAAGATCGATTTAAATAATGGCCAAAGTCACCATGCTTTTTGGTTCAGTTTGGTGTTGTTTTTTTTTTAACATTATATCTATTTTCACTCCCAGGATGACAAAAAGGGGAATGAGCTACAGCACTAGTTTCTTGCCACTATTTCATTGCCGTGTTTTGAGATCAGTAAACTACGTAAAAACTTCCCTGAAGACACGAAATCTTTTTGTTAAAGTATGCAGGAAATAGGGGAATCATTCTAGGCCTGAATTAGGCCCAAGTCACAAATTCCCACCTCATCCCCAGTTCGCAGCGTGGTTAAATGCAGAGTAAACGCATTGACTGCAGCGGCGTTCCCAAGGATCAACTGAGATCAGAATTGAATCCGCTTTGCCTCATCTTTTCTTCTGAAGAATTTCCATCTCCTCTCTAGAAAGCCCTAAAAGCTTTAGAAAGCTGAAAAAACAACACTATTAAAGCATCGTGTTCAATCCTTTAAGTAACAAAAGAGGGAGAAAAAGAGCAGCAGTTCACCATGGATACTATTGATTGAAACCACTTGAATACCATCTGAAATGTCACTGACATTTACAGCTACGTTCCTTTTTTAAAAAAAAAAAAAGAAATTACACATGTTGACAAGTAAATAACATGAGATTGCTGATCTTGGCAGCTGTCATCGAGACGTGCCAATAAATTATTCATATCAGCTTGTTTTATTGTCTTGCCCCTTACAAATGGCACCGCGCAGGTCAAAACAGGGAGATGTTCAGAAATAATGAGTCACGTTATCAGGACTTTTCCCCTGGAATGGATGAGTACAGGCACAAGCGCATGGATCAGGGTCTGTCCTGGGGCTGGGCCGGCCCTCGGATCCCTCACAGGCCGGCCCATCTTTCTCAGCCCCTTGCCCGCTCTGCCTGGGCCCACTCTGTCCCTTCGCAGCAGCGGGGCTCGAGCTGCCTCCTCCGTCCTGCCCGGCGTTGGCTGGGAGGAGCGGGACCTCCCAAAGCCTCGCTTACTGCCGAGCCCAAACCACGACTGCAGGGGCCTGTGAAGAAACACCCTCCCTCCCTGTGGCAGCGTCCTGCAGCCGCTATAAGGTGGTGAAGCCCGTCAGGCTCCGCGGGGCCCTTCGGCTCCCGGGGTCGTCCCTCGGCGGCAGAGCTGAAGGTGCCGCACGGACGGTCACGCTGACTGCGCGCCAGCCAGGAGCATCCCACGGCTTGTGGCTACCTCCGTGGATTTTACAACCCGTTATACCAAGCACTGGCACAGAGCAGCAGCAAATGTAGGGAAAAAAATAACCCACGTGAAATCCTCGCGGCAAAAAAGCATCGAGGAAGAACAGATTTTTAAGATGGCTTAAATGCCTCCAAGACTAACAAGGCCACCAAAGAGCACTGGAATGATAAACATGACCTGCTGAAACCAAACCCTTGCAAGATATGGAAGTGCTTATTATATTTCTATTACCAATACCAAATGCTTTGCTGACAATATATTGATCGTCAGTCACACTTTTGAGAAATTTATTACATCATTTCATGAAAATCACACAAGTTAAGGTAATAGAGTATTATATTTTGCTCTGAAAAGCCAGAAAATTCCCCTGCTTATAAGGAAATATATATCAGCTGTGGCAAATATTGAAATCATACTTCATAAGTATTTTAGCATTTGAAGTCTTACCACTACATGAAATATAGGTAATTTTTCTTCTTTAAGATCAATGAAAGGTCTGTTTTCAAAATGACTTCATATTGACTGACGGGTCAGAAATGCCCCAGGTATTGATTGTCTGCATATAATCACGTTTTGCTCAGTAAGTTAACCTCGTCTACAAGTGAAATGAAAAGAGATCCACTATATCACTTAAGCAAAATATTTTCATTGCATTTGAAAAATTGCTTCCATCAGTCACCAGTGGCTCACTGACAATATATTTTCTTTACCCCCCCTTTTTCTTTTTAAACCTCAGGAAGTAGATTTACATAGAGTGAACAGCCAGGACAAGCTTGGCCTTACTGTGTGTTACAGGACGGATGATGAAGATGACATGGGTATTTATGTGAGCGAGGTAAGATTGAGACGATTTCCGTAAGATACAGTTTGTCTTTCAAACTGCAGTGTTGGGCATTGAAGACATTTGTCTTCTGTTCGTACCGTGTTCCAAAAAAAGCCGGAGTGCAGTAATTGGAAGAAATCTAATTATTTTTCCTTTTCTCCAAACTGAGTGAAATCCTGCCTCCATTGAAGTCAAACTTCAATGTATTAAAATTTATTGTTCATTCTTCCCCTAACACAGTCTCAGCGTTTAATTTCAGATGATGTTTTCAAAGTATTTTTAATAGATTCCCCCTTTAATTTTTGTTCTCAGTTATTGCAGAAACAATATAAATGAAAAAAAAAAAAACAAAAAAAAACAAACCCCCCTCAGTTTGGGGAAAGAAACTGTAACTAAATCTAAAATCTTGCATTCAAGTGCATCACTTGGGACATAATCCTTCCTGTGCTGTATGCAAAACCTGGTTCTAGAGCACTGTGTTGTAAAGCAAAGTGTTAAATTATGAAGTAACTTGCTGTCATGCAAACATGATGAACCCACACTCTCTTCAGACTCATCTCAGGAAAAAATGGTTTGGGTTTTGACTTGATCATTTTAATTCGCATTTCACTGTGTCTGACGTAAGCAAGGAGAAGTCCTGTAATCACCAGGCGAGACGTAACGACCACGGATACAGCAGCAATGCAGACGCACTGGCTTACAGTCTCAGCCGTATTACCGACACCGGGTTTACAGCGGGAAGTAAATACTGAGCTCTCAAACCTCCGAAGCACTCACAGCTCTCTCATTTCATAGATCGATCCCAACAGTATCGCTGCAAAAGACGGTCGACTCCGAGAAGGGGATCGCATTATTCAGGTATGCGTGTAAATGGCTGAAGGTCTGCGAACACACCATCCTCTGCTGCAACATCTTTATTTCCGTATAATTTTTACAGATCATTCCCTTCACACTGGTATTCGTACGCACCCTTTTCACTTTCTGAGGATATTTCCCTTTCCTCTGCCATATCTCAGTCAGATTTTGATAGTCCTGGCCAGGTACAGCCCTGTATTGGCCCTACTCTGCAGGCTCAGCGTTTTGTCACAGATGCCACCTCTTTCCAACACACATTCCGAGGCAATTCCACTTTCCAGTCTTCCTCCTACCACAGAAACCCTCTGTTTTGACCCAAGGAGTTATTCCTCCCTGCAGAATCTCTCCAGGCAGCTCTCTCTCTTCGCAGGGCTGTTAGTACTGGTTCAGCCCGCTGACCACCCACTGCTGTGTGCCAGAATGAGTCGTCTTCCGCGCGCCACAGCCCTGCGCCGCGGGGGCTTGGTCAGAAGTGGTCTGTCTCCCGCACAGACACTAGCAGGAGTAGAGGTCCACATCCCCTTCAGTCTCCGGGAGCAGCACCCACAGCCTCGCCTGTCCCCCACCAGGGTGTTCCTGTTCCTTGCCACCCACCAGCCCTGATCTTACGAGTCTGCTCCCGCCTCACTCTCCTCCTCCAGCTTCTGGCCTCGTGACGAGCTCTGCACAGCACGTGCGGAGGAGGGGCACAGCTCCCCGTGTCCAGACCGGCACTTATCTGAGCAACGCGGCTGCAGACGTGAACATGGGCTGTGCCTGGCCGGTGCTGCGCTGGCTTCTCCAGCCGTGGATCTATCCAGACATGCAGTTCTGCAGAGCTCATCTCAGCCGCATTTGATGTCCCTATGAAAAGGTTTCATTGTGTTGCTCTTTTCTTTAAAGATCAATGGCATAGAGGTACAGAACCGAGAAGAAGCCGTGGCACTGCTCACCAGTGAAGAGAGCAAGAATATCTCCTTACTTGTTGCAAGACCAGAAATTCAGGTACTGTAGCAACAAAGACAACCCTCTCTTGAGCCTTAATTAAAAGAATTGCTCTTTTGTAGAAAGCAGTTAGCATCTTTTGAAGAATTTTAACCTACCTAAATCTACCTAAAACTATATTATACAGTTTGACTGGACATATATGTGGTCTAAAATAATGGAATTCAGCAGTCACAGTACTTATATATATATATATTTTATATTGAAATTCAATTTATAAGACGTTCAGGGATTTATATATGCTGCAATGCTATTACAAACATCAGTGCAAGGTATTATGGATGGTTTCAAGTGATAGCTTTGAGGAACATACTGAACTCGAATTCCTATAGTTATTGATTATTCATTCATTAAACCCCCTATTATTTAGCCCTTTATACACCATCTCTTAATGTAGTTAAATACTGTCAAGAAGCATCCTCAGCTGTAATAAAAGGTTGAACCAGGTCCCTTTGTAGAGCTGGGATTAGCACAACAAAGATGTTGAGCAAACAGCCAGGAGCACTATTGTTTGATCTGCCTCTGCTCCTCCTGCTGCCAGAGCCCCCCTCACCAGTGCACCCGCAGACACGGGGTCAGGCTCATGACCGTCCTGTTAGCCTGGATGCTTCTGAGCTTTCCCTTGGGGGGTAACTGGGGCTGGGAGTAAAGAACTCTTCCAGACCCCTAGCCAGTGGTTTTCCCTCTGGCCCTTGGTGCTGCCTTGCCAGTGGTGTGTTCAAGCTTTGGGCTCTGGAGCGTTTTTATACACCCTAATCAAGTTGCACACAAGCCAAACCAGCCCAAACTCTCAGAATTTGATGAAGAGGCTGGGTTTGTTTCACATAGACAGGGCTGTTGAAGGTAAAGCCATGCTGCTGGAGATGGAGGTGGCTGTGGGGGGAGGTAGGACAGTCAATACCCAGACTTAGCACAAGGAGAGGTGTGCTCCTTCCCAGGACGCAGCAGCACCGTCGCAGGAAGGAACCTCCCAAGATTTCCCATCACTTTCCACAAAGGAGGAACATAATTTACGTCAATCTTCATTCTTTTGACAACATTTTGTTTG
This sequence comes from Leptosomus discolor, assembly GCF_034619465.1. Lineage (NCBI taxonomy): Eukaryota > Metazoa > Chordata > Aves > Leptosomiformes > Leptosomidae > Leptosomus > Leptosomus discolor. The sequence goes on from NC_141399.1 coordinate 4,598,277, forward strand.
GCTTTTCCCTCCCTTTTCATGTAGCTGGATGAAGGATGGATGGATGATGACAGAAATGATTTTCTGGATGACTTGCACATGGACATGTTAGAGGAACAGCACCACCAGGCAATGCAATTTACTGCCAGCATGCTTCAGCAGGTACTGCCATTCCGTTGTGCAATGGTGTCAGAACTTCACACTGCACTCAATATTCCAATATTGAGCTTGACTGAATACACTTAGTGTCTGGAATGACGATCAAGGCAAAAGGACTTTCTGTAAAATCAAGATATTACATGACTATCCACAAACTTCGTCTCAGGGACCAAAATGTTCTAAAATGGTGCCTTTTTTGACTTTGCCCCTTCTGACAACATGATGACAGTTCTTAGACATCCACCCATTCTGGCTGTGGGCACTGAGAGAAGTACAAGCTAGGAGTAGGTAGATACAGCAGGCAGGGAGCTAACTTACCAAATTCCCTACGCATGCACATACTGAAAACAGCCCGCCTCCCAAAGCCTCGAAATCCAAATGGAGAGCGCGGGCAAATGACCGAAATAACACCTATATACGAGGAGAAAGGCAAAGAAAAAAGTTTTTACGCAGCAAAGTTTATGCAGGGCCACAGATCTGGGCCTGTATTCCCCATTGCTCTGCCACGATTAGTGCAATCATATAAGGTCATTGATAGTTCTTCAAATTTTGGCTAGAGTTTTCCAAAACCCTACATCCTCTGCAGCAACCACGTTTTTTGCAGAGACACGTTCTTACTTTGGCATCGCAGTAGAACTGGATACTGTTGTGCGCCTAAGTGGGAGAAGAAACGTCTTGAAAGTGTGATTTCTACCGCTGTTGCTACACAACTGAAAAGCAGACCTTGGGTTCTTCTGAAAAGGACATCCACAGCAGGCTGTGGTTTTGGTCACCATTTCTATGAGCTCTTAATAATATTCTTTCCGTACATGTAAAAGGCAAAGATGCAGAAAAGTGTAACAAGTGACTAAGAAAACTGTTAAAAAATAAGCATCCTGAAATATTTTATGTCCTTGCAATAATTTCTCTTTCTGTCTTTTCGTTCTTGCTGTTAGAAGAAGCATGAGGAGGACGGAGGTACCACAGATACGGCCACTATTTTATCTAACCAGCACGAGAAGGACAGCGGCGTGGGGCGCACCGACGACAGCACCCGCAACGACGAGAGCTCCGAGCAGGAGAACAACGCGGATGATCACACCACCTCCTCCAACACCTTGGGGAGCCAGAAGAAGCTGACGTACAGCCACGACACCCTAGGAAGCGGCGATATGCAGTTCAGCAACGAGTCGTTCATCTCGGCCGACTGCACAGATGTCGACTTCCTTGGCATCCCCGTAGACGAATGCGAGCGGTTCCGGGAACTGCTGGAACTGAAGTGCCAGGTGAAGTCTGCCAACCCGTACAGCCTGTATTATCATAACAGCACTCTGGAGATGAGCAAAAGCGACCAAGAAAGCGTCGACAGGGAGCTGGAGATGCTGAACGAGGAGCTGCGCAACATCGAGCTAGAGTGCCTGAACATTGTGAGAGCTCATAAGATGCAGCAGCTGAAGGATCAGTACCGGGAGCCCTGGATGCTCCACAACAGCGGGTTCCGCAACTACAACACGAGCATCGACGTCCGCAGGCACGAGCTGTCGGACATCACGGAGCTCCCCGAGAAGTCTGACAAGGACAGCTCGAGCGCCTACAACACGGGCGAAAGCTGCCGGAGCACACCGCTCACGCTGGAGATCTCCCCTGACAACTCGCTGCGCAGAACTGCAGAAGGCGTTAACTGTCAAGGTAACGAGGGGGCAGTGGCACATAACGTCTCCCAAAAGAATTTATTTGCTAGCTCGGAAAGTCATGAATCCAGCGCTGGTAAATGCCATGCCTCTGCTAAAGATCCCGACCTTGGCAAGCAGCTGGAGAGCAAGGAGAGGAAAAGCAGCGATGGAAGCAAAAGCCCTACTCATGGTCAAAAACCTTCTGGCTCCTACGTCGCCCCGTACCATCACTCTCCGTATAAGCACGCTCATATTCCCGCTCACGCACAGCACTACCAGAGCTACATGCAGCTGATCCAACAGAAATCCGCGGTGGAGTACGCCCAGAGCCAAATGAGCCTGGTGAGCATGTGCAAAGACTTGAATTCAAGCCAGAGCGAGCCGAGGATGGAGTGGAAAGTCAAGGTCAGGAGCGACGGGACCCGCTACATCACCAAGAGGCCCGTCAGGGACAGGCTGCTGAGAGAACGTGCCATAAAGATTAAGGAGGAGCGCAGTGGGATGACTACCGATGACGATGCCATCAGTGAAATGAAGATGGGCCGTTACTGGAGCAAGGAGGAGAGGAAGCAGCATTTAGTGAAAGCGAAGGAGCAGAGGAGGCGGCGTGAATTTATGATGCAGAGCAGGTTAGATTGCTTAAAGGAACAGCAAGGTGCAGAAGAAAAGAAAGAGATGAATATCATTGAACTGAGCCACAAAAAAATGATGAAGAAGAGAAATAAAAAAATATTTGACAATTGGATGACAATCCAAGAACTGCTGACCCACGGAACAAAGTCGCCGGACGGCACGCGGGTGTACAATTCCTTCCTGTCAGTGACTACTGTATAACTGCCATTGCTAAATTATGTACATAAAGCACTACCGTTGGGGTAGGAATCAATGCCTCGTTCAATGTGGCAAGATTTTTGTATATAAGATGCAGTCATCGAGTTTATAGTTCAAATACTGAACTCTACAAGTGTGGGTGCCAGGATCTCCATTATAAAGTGGAGAGGAAGCTTGCCCATCTCCTTCTAAGGCAATACTAGCAGTGCTTTTTTGGAATACTGATTGTACTTTTTTACTTGCTACCTTTTACATGAAGTGTTTAAATATCAGAAACGTATTAACCATACTTACACAGGTAATTTGCTTAAACTATATTCATATTAAAAGGTACCCGTGCTTTTCTAACCTAAGAAAAATGCAAAAAAGCCCACAAGAGCAGCCGCACATACGTATTTTTTGTGAAACCATATTTTGTGATATTATTTTGCTGTTGTTCACTTCTACACAGAGTGCTGTTTATCCATATTTAGCTCAAGGTTTAAACTCAGAATTAGAGACATTCTCTTGTAATATTTAACATTTATCAAACAGCAGTTTTTAGTTACGCTCAACATTTAAACATTTTTAAGGTTTCTGAAGGAAGTATATAGGTTTCATCTGAAAAGCCTGAGGCAAAGTACACTATACTGCAGCTTTAAAGGATTTTAAAGCATGTTTGCAAGTGTTGCAACCTATTGAAAAATGTGCATGTACAGCTAATTTGTTTATATAAGACAGTTTGTGGAATTTGAAAAGCCCATGGTAGTCACTGTTTGCTATATAGATTTGAATGTATTGAATTATAAAAGCAGTTTCATGAAATCATCATTAGCTACAAACTTTAACAAGTAAAATGAGGTAAAATAAATTATTGTTTTATATTTCAAACTACTTTAAATTCTTTTGACTCCCTTCTGGTTTCACCACGTAGAGCATTCTTTCCTCCAGCCTCGCTCCCGTGCTGCAGAAATGCCTGGAGAGCCTAACGGAGTCAAACCTACCAGAATAATCTGTATCCTGACTTTGTGGGGGGAATGCAGATTGAGGTTTTCTTGAGGGAAGGAGAGATGGAGGGAAAAGGCAAGAGAGAATTACAAGGAGTATCAAGAATACAACCAAGCAATGCAGATCTTCAGCTCACGAGACATGTGAGATGACCCGCAAGTAAGAAAGAAATGGGACTTGTGCCCTCCTGTTCTGCTCTGGTTTTGTGGTTTCCTAGCGGTATATAAAACCCACCTACAAACTTCAGTGGGAGTTTGCATGAAAAACAGACAGTGCATAAATTAAAGCATATCTAAATTAAAGCAAATAAATTTATAAAGTAAAAGAGATGGTGAAAAAGACAAAAACTAAATGTCAAAGAGGTATTACACTCCGTTTCTTGTTTTCTATTTCTAATTAAGAATTCAGATATAAATTGGAATATTCTGCTGGATTAAGTAGCATAGACTCACTATGAATAGCTCCCAGGTTATCTGTCCCCTCTCCCTTTTCCCTTGCCCCCACAGAAAACTTGCTGCCAAACCCTTCTAAGTTTGTGTTCTGGACTCTCCTTCATAACTATACAGAGCAAAATTATGATCTTAATGATAGAAGTGAAACGTTGGAAGGGGGGAGGTTAACAGCTTCTCAGTGTCTATTCTGTCTGTTATCAAGCAGCAAACAACAGTTTTGTTTGAGGGGTTTTCCACTCCCTTTGTGGACTAGCACTGAATTAATCTTGAATGTATGCCTACCATATTCCACAAAGTCCATCTTCAGCCCATGGAAACTGTCGCTGCCCCTTGAAATAACAAAGGCACTCACGTCAATAAGCCTCTGTAAATTTATCTTCGAACAGTGTTTTCCTTCGGGATAAAGTACTAGCCCTACTGAAGGCTAGGGAGGATTTTCTGTTGACTTTGTTAGAGCCGGGGTTTCACCCAATACACTGCCAGCCGTTATCACCACGAGTGGTACAGCAGGAAAAATACATGATTTTCACAACACCCTGCCTTCAGCGTAAGATGCACGATATCTGTCTCAGATCTGCTTTACTCAGTTCATGTTCTGCTCATCCCAACTGCAGGTGTTAGAGCCATAGCAAAATACTGCCTCTCCTAAAGTTCAGCAGCTCGATGCACAGGCAGAGCTACGGTTAGTGTGGAATCACAATCCTCAAACCAGGCATGAAAAGACAGTGAGGCCGTCCTTAGACTACCTGGAAATATTGGAGTAAGATTTGAAATGCTCTAATGAGCAAGAGTTATCATCAAGGTGTTCCTCATAACATAAAAATGGAATAAGTTCACAGGTAATAGTTCCTTTAGGCGTCAGTTATATAAATGCTGAGCATTGTTTGCATGTGTGTAACAGCAGAGACGTATTTGGGAATTCAAGTGTGATGTGTAGGAATCACACCAAAGCATCAACAGTATAAAGTTTACATTCTTTAAGATGTTGAAATAAAATTATTGGCCAAGAATTATTCTCACACCTTTGAGTTTTTCCTCACTAAACGTTTGTTATTATTTTGGTCAGTTAAAAATCACCTCTCTCCTTTAGTATTATGATCTATTCCCTAGCATCAGTTCACAGAAGCCATCAGTTATCCTGGAAAGCCGGGCAAAAGCTTTGCAAAGGGCAGATTTTCCTTTTCCTTTCTCGGTTATCTTGTCACACACCCTTTTTCATTGTCGTATTGAAGCACTTAACGCGGTGTTGAAAAGGGAGATTTTTGGGTCTTTTTATTGCTTGCAAGGAAGCATTGGAAATTACCATAATGTCAGTCCAAACCTGACCTCATTACAGCGAGCTGAATCAGAGGAGAAAGCAGCCTTTGATGCCTGAGAGGAAACACTTCATCCAACAGCGGCTATAAAAACTGCATTACGGCCCATACCCCAGTGCTTAAAAGATCACGACTGGAATCGCTGTTCGAGTTGCCTGCAGGACACCTTGCGCAAGAAACCTCCGTGCCACAGCGGCGATCGTCCCGCCAGCCTTCCCGCGGGCGCGGGCCGCACCGACTGCTGCGCGCCCCGGCAGAGCCGCCCAGGCCCTGTCCCGCAGCGGGATGCCGGCGCGATGCCGGGGGTTGGCCCTGGCTGGACCCTTGACTTCAAGCCCAGTTACTTCGATTCCTGCAGGGAGCAGCACTGGGAGATGCGCTCCTTCTGCTGGGGGACGTTCATTCCAATTCCCTTTAAACCTGGAAGGAGCTACAGGGGGTGTTGCTCACCTGAAAGCATAAATCTTCGTTTCCATGCGCCTCCATTTCCCTTCCTCCTCAGCCACTTGACTGAGTGTAGCCTCAAGCCTGGCTGAGAACCGATCCCCGAACAGTACGTACGTAGGGAGGGATATTAAATACACAAAGGGGGAACGAGCAATTGCCAAGCAGCCCCAGAGGTTTTACCAGAGCCCCTTACAGCGCTCCTCGGAGGCTCTCACGCGGCTGATGCTCATTCCTGCTGCCCCACGCCCCGTCTCCGCTTTTGCCACGGGAGCAGTACGACACGGTTACAGACCAACCCCTCGGTCCCCGCCCTGTGCCAACACATGCCCCTTCAGCACCCCAGAGATGTCAACGGGACGGCCTGGACGCAGGTTGGGGCAGGATTTGCCCTGATTTTTTACAGTGAAAATAGGCTCTGTGTCAAACTGGGGGCAGTTTCCCTAAATTGCAGAACGCCTCCCAAACGTAAGATGGATAAAAATGTAAAATACTTCTTTGCAAATAGAGTTTAAATCAGCGTGGAATCACCCAGTTTAGATGTGCACTGAAATGGGAAAGCCCTGAACCAAACCTAACAGCATTTTTTTGTAAATTAAAAGAAGAGAACTTGCACATTAAGGATGGCAAATAAAATGAGGTAAGACTACATATCGCCTAGGGACTACTGGTTGGAGAACTAATTAGGATTATAAACTGAAAGTATGTAAATTAACCAAATATAATTATCTGCTAGTGGCCTTTGGAAATAGGTTACAGGATACTTGTTAGCAAAATTGCTCAAATGCCTGGAAGCCACACAAAGCAAGCCATAAGCAATATAAGCTCCTCGCTTTGTTTTATTTTCAGTTGTTTTTAAAGCAGTTGTTGTATTAAGGATTTATTGGAACATAAACTAATTAGAGAGAAAACTCAAAAAACAAAAGTAAGACAGAAACTGTCACAGCAGATGCTGTACCTCCGTCCAGAGGCCCCTGGTTTTAACAAATGTAAATTCTTTAATGTAACAAATTAGCCAAAATTCTGCTTGGGGTTTCATCCCGGCAGCTGCATTTCCTGATCAGAACAGCTTCTGTAGGCTTCCAGCCCGAGTTAGTCTGGAAGAGCAGTACAGCTCCTCAGCTCTACAGGGTTTATGAAGATGTGTTCCCTGTTCAAATGCAAACACGCAGAATTAATGTCCCTTTTCTCTCAGTGTCTGTCACGGCACAAAGCAGTACTAGACTCGGGGGCTTCTGTGGGGAAATCTTCCCACTCCCAGTTCGTGTCATCGGAAACACAAGACTGGCCACTGGAGAGACGGATGGCAGTCGAGACAGTGGCACATAGTATACATTGAAAAAAATAAGGGGGGGGTCGCATATAAAGGTTAGCTGGGCTGATTGCACGCTCAAGCATGAGGGCTTTAATATACAGGCCTAATACAAAGCCCACTTAAGCGACCTGAAAGACTCCAAGCAATCTCAGAGGATTTGAAAACAGACTATTAACTTACAGAGTTAATTATCCTAAACTGTACTAGTGAAGGATATGAAAAGTAGGGCCATCACAGCTTTGTGTATCAGAGCACAACTTGATTTTCTGCTGCTAACTCCACCTCACACACACCTCCTAATGGTCACTGCTTAAAATAAGAAGTACTAATCATCCCGCAGCCCTACTAATGGACTGCCACCCCGAGCCGTGCCCCTCCAGAAGCTCCAGGAGATCTGTCAGATATTGCAAAAGAAATTGTGCAATTATTTCTGTTGCGGGACTGGTCACAAACTAGGTTCACAAGTTAGCATGCGCTGCTCAGAAGTGTTCTGTTCTGGTACCAACTCCTTTTCTCAGTCGGGTCCTAAAATGGCCAAAACACTAGAAACATCCTCATTTCTGAAGCACAGAAAGATGCAATTGTCTTCTCTGAAAACTAGGTAGAAAACAAAACGAAAATTAATTTAAAAGCTACACGTCCACTTTACTGGATTCAACCTACCAGTTTTGAATATTGGGAACTAAAGCTTCATCCGAGGTCTGGCTCCTAGATTAGTACCTCGTAAAGAGCATAACTGCAACGCTCTTTACTGACCAAGTCCAAAACGGGAACAAAGTTCTACCAGTTTCCTGTGGAAAACTGTGTCATCTTCTGAGACACGGAATGTTTCTTAGAGAGGAGATTTAATCAAATGAATTAATAATGAAAATGATTACTTGGTAACAATGCTCCAATTGGTGTTTTAATTTACAAAAATATAACGCTCACATTATAAAAATCAGTGTAGCTTCACTGGAGTCAAAGCCCAAATAAAAATCTGGGCCGATACTCTTACTTTTTTCCTTCTGTGCAAAATCAAAGTAATTTTTAAACAATAACTAAATTTCTCCAAAATGTTCTTCGAGCTCCTCTATGAAAAATCAAGTTCGAGCAAGCCCAAACAGCCCATACCTATTTCTCGCAGCAGATGACATTGGCCTGAGGTCACGCGCTTCTCCCACCCTATCCCCATCTCTCCCCTTTCTGGGAAAAATGAGTCAGCTAAGTCAGAAAGGGACCGGGAACAATAAATCCCCATGGTTTTTCAGTTGGGTCTGGGCCCAGCTATGACTAGGGATCACTTACATCTGCAGGAAATTACCTATGTAGCGCACACAAAATAAAAGCCAAGTCTGGCTCTGCTTGTAAGTTTTGATTTTGTGTTTAGTTCTTACGGACCAAAAAAGGACCTAGTCCATCTCACATACGATACGATAAGCACATAATATTTCATGTGAAATTATAAATCTGCTGTGTTGGGACTAGAAAAATCCCCAAAGGACTGAAAATGTCTTCATTTCCACCGCATAAAAAGATTAAATGGCTTGCTCTGAAACCCAGGTAGGAGTTTCTATTATAAAACACAACCCTCAAGAACGGCACTTGCCCAGAAACAAAGGGTTTGAAATCAAAATGCTGACAAATCCTAAACTGCAAAGGTGCAAACAGGCATGATAGCTTGGGTGGCTGGGTCAGGGACCGCTCAGGCTGGCCAGGAGAGAACACTTGGTCTGTCCTTTCAGATAAGTTTGCCAGGGAGGAACTTTAAAGGTAATTTCTTTGACAATCCATCCTTTTTATGTTAAGCAACTGCAGGACCATGCAACAGGGAGCCCCATTAACCGCAAATAAGAACTTCTCTGTAAAAGTGAACTTCTGGTGACCTTCTCTCAAAGAAAATACTTTATCATATTGGAGCGTGGGCCTCCCAGGTGTCACGGCAAGGCTCGGACCAGGCGAGATTCCATTGTCCCTATTAGGAGAGCTAGCTTTGATTTTCGATAATCCATCCTTTGGCTTAGCTGGGCTTTGTTAGCTTAGAATGCCATAAACAAAGACTCCCCAAAAGGCAAATCCAGCTATAATTGTTTAATAAAAGTAAATCAAAAGGCTGCAAATTGAAGGCACCCAAGGTTTGTCAAATTTCTGCTTAGCTCCAGTTAAATGTAAGCATCCAACATTTACGAGTCCTTAGAGCTCGAGGTAGCAGCCCAAATAAAAGCAGTAAGGTCACATCCAAATAATTTCCACGAGAAACATGACTCAGTTATGCCATAAGGTCCAGCAAGCACACATGCCAAATGTAACAAAAACAAAGCCAATTTTTACAAAGCTATTCCAGAAAACGCTTCTCTGCTCTACGGCATTTGACCTCGCATTCAGAGGAACTCCACAGACTTCTCTCCACAAACTGAACTCAAGGCAGAGGCAAGCACTACATGATTGTTTGGTAATGAACTGATGAGCCTTTTTCAGTATTTCCATTCCAAAGTCATCAAAACCTCTCCCTAGTAAGGAAAGACTGACCCTTCCTATATGTGCAACCACGCAGCTTTCTCCTGTGTCAGCGTTTTTCAATGAGGCTAAAAGGTTTTGCTTCATTTATTCTTTCCAGAAGTCTTTGTAGGCATCTCTCTGTGCATCTGTACTACAGAATAACTGAAGCTGGAAGGAACCTCTGGAGATCATCTAGCCCCATCCACCGCTCAAACACATTATCAAGGATTGCTAAACACAATACAAACAAACAAACAAGGTGCCACAGAATGCAGATTTCGGGCAAAGCCCAAAGGCACAATAAAGCAGATGCTAAAAGGGGGGTTAATAGTTTCCACACAAGCTCTGCCCTTCTTCTCCACAAGCCTTTTCTGACAGACACTACAGCATGTCCTTCGTGTCCTGGTCCTGCGAGGCTTTTCATTAAGCACCCAGCTTTCCTAACGCAAACAAAGGCAGGGTCTCAGGTTTTAGAAAGGTGACACAAGTGGCCCTTGGGGCGTGGGACAGGGCAGTGCCCGTATTAACAACGTGCTTTGGGTCCTGAGGCCCTGGTAAGCAGCACAGCGGCACAGCCCCTGTCCCCCACCGGTGACCCCAAGCACCAAACCCAGCTGGTTCATGAGGTCAAGGAGGGGGAACAAGGCTCTAGCATCGCGCTGCAAAACTGTTGTACCACAGCCCTGAATGCGGGCAGGCGTGACGAGAAGAGAGGCAGTTCTGCAAGGCTCGCACCTGACACAAGAGGCTCGGTGGATGGTTTTGTATTTATCCCCTTAAAACATCTGCACTGGAAGCAGCGCTCACCCCACACGCCCAGAGGACAGGGAAGGTTACGCCCGTCAGGCGTGCGCACAACAGCGCTGTTCCTTTGAATTATTCAGGCCGCGGAAAAAGTCACATTATTAAGAAAAAGTAATAACCACCACATAACACATCTGCGTGCATTTGTGAGCCACACATGTGCCAACTCTGCTCCTTCCTAAGTCCTTTGCCTGGGCATAAATGGCACCAGTCTCCCAGTGGAAGCTTTGCTTGACTTTACGGGAGAAGCAGCAGACCTTGCTGAAGAACAGTAGCTTCACCCATCAGCATTAATAGCTTATATATCAAACAGTGACACACAAATGAGAATCAAAACCAAAGCTAGAAAACCCTTTCACCATGTTTTACAGTAATGCAGCATCTGTCGTTTTCAAAACTAAGTCAGAATAAATGCGGCAATTTCAGTTGCCTGCCTGTGGCTGTTGATGAGTGCAGAGAAATATTTCCAAATTAAATGGATGAACATCCATGTGGCTAAAGTAGTACAAATAAGACCAGGCACAGCTGGTACTGTCTCCTAACATGGAGATTAGAGCCGTCAGCAGGGGCACACGAGCCCAAAATGCAGTAATTCTGCTAAATAACATGTGCCTGCCAAAGGGCTCCTGTATTCCCAGCACAGCTTTAAACCTCAAGTCATCACCAACATCTGAGGCGACAAAGTTGCCTTAAAAATGCAGTTCAGATTTTCATCCTCTCCACTGGAGGAGGAGGAGACCTGCTTCTGACTCAGGTTACCCATGTGCCAACCCACAAACAGTAGCGATGGACTCCAAAGTCCCTCATCATATTCTCCTTTTTACTTCAACTGTGCCAGCAACCTCTCCATCATCTCTCACCCCTCTCTCACTTTCCTGGTTGATCAGGTAACAACAATCTTGTGTTAAAAACACACCAGAACACAACTTACATTGACAAGGTCAGTGACCAAGCATATCACTCGTCTGAAAAAATACTAAATTGTTTCTAAATCCATTTGGACTGAATTAATCTTCAGTCCAGCAATGCTCAGAAATGCAGCCAGCACTTTCATATGTGAGGTAAGTCAATACTCTTGATAGACTGATAGACCTTATGTGTTTGTGGTCCTCAGGTACATAAACATGGTGGCAAGAAAAAGGGGACGATCTGTTCCCAGGCAGGGGTACTCTATTCTTCTCCTCTGCAGAGGCAGAACTGCTCCAAAGCAATTTATGCCTGATGAAGCTACACCATGCAGTAGGGCTAAAAGGGATTAGAAACGAGCACCCACAGTGAAAAGACAACAGTAAAAAGGCAGCAAAGGCCAGCTTTTCTCTGTATTTTAGCTTGTGATTCTTCCTTGTGTTGGGCCAATCTGAAGTTTGTCCTCTCTCAGAAGTGGGAGGTCTCACTGCAGAAGGTCAAATCTTCAGGACCGTCAACTAGTGGTCAGATGTCAAGAGGAATTCAGCCAGGACAGAAGGTGACCAGCTAAAAAAACACTGGCATTGAATAAAGCATCTGTAGTCTTCTCATTCAGCCAACGATCGCAGTGCTCTGGTCGCTGTCTGTTTGCTCTTCCCTGCACAACCAAACTTCTTCACACCCATGGCCACAAAAGTACACTTGTTTAAATGTTGACACAAAGGTCCCTACTCATAGAGACCACCAGGCACATGGAAACACAACAGGTTCCACCCTCTCACTGACTTCTTAGGAATTGAGAGGAGCAAGGAGAAGGGACCTGCTGACACATCAGACCCCCACGCGTATCACCACATGTGCCAGGACACACAATGAGGTGTTTCATCTCTCCTCTGAGACCTTGCTAGTCTCTTTCAAAGCAAATGCCCTCTGTGTGGTACTGAAACACAAATTCTGCAGCAGCACCGTTGGTGAGAGCAGGAAGAGAACGGGACAGCAAAGTGCAGCAGCAGGAAAAGCCTATGTGCAGCCGCTGTGCTTCACACCACTGGCCTGAGGACCCTTCAGAATGGGTGAATCGTTACAGCTCGGGCCTTGCTCCCTGTAAAGCTCTCATCTCAAATGGGATGAAAAACAGGCTGAGGTTAAGGTGAGGGATGGAAGATCAACGCAGCCACTGTCGCTGAAGGTGGGAAGGGTGCCTCAGGGCAAGCGCGCACACGTGCAGGACAGCAGCCACAGACAACGCCTCTCCTGCCTCAGGGGGTGGCTGCAGCCGTTCGGGCAATCTAGGAACAGTTGCTGTTTCATACACAAAACCCCTGATGAGCAGAACTCGCTTTTCTTGACAATGTCAAAGCCCCGACACCACAGGGGACAGAACTTGGCTGAGCAATGAGTTAAGCCAGGTCTGTATCCCAGGCAAGCCCACTCCCCACGGGACTACTGTACGCTCTCTCTCTGCCCAAGTAACATTTAACTTCTTGTTCAAAAGGAGCCCAGTTGCACAGAGGACTGGGTAGCATGTGCCTGGGGTGCTTCATTCAGAACCCAGGTTTCAAACCCCAGCCTTCCCAGGCTATTCGGGTAGTTCTCACCATCTCCCTTCAGCTAGGAAGTCCTTCCCAAATCTTAAAACATTCAGAGCGAAAGCTAAGGACAGCTGTACCTCCCCACCCCCTGCCTAAAGTTTTGAAAAACAAGCGTTTTGCAACAGAAGAGTATTTTGCTGAAAAATGCTGTTCATTTCAGTACATATAATACAGATACACATATATACAGTTCCACAGATCTGTATGACCTAAGAGTGTCCGTCCTCGCTCACCACTGACACAGGAACCTAACAAGTTTGAGGGCAGTTATTAGAAAAGAAGGTGAAGCGTTCAGCCTCTACCCTCCCGTCTTCCTGAGGTCACAGCCATTATTTACTATACCACAACAATTTTTGTTTGCTGACAGTACAACACTTGGCAAAGTCCAGGGAAAGGCAGCAGCAGCACGAGAGTTCAGTAACAAGATGATAAAAAACCAGCACGAGGGTTGTTGGGCTACCAAGACAGCGAGATGAAAATTGTCCTTTTTAAAAAATAAATAAATAAATAAATAAATAAGGAGAAAAGTTTTGACAAAGAAAAAAATAACGCAGAAGCGTCGACGCACCCAGATGATAACCATTACTTAGGATTTGCAATGCAAGTCTGAATGAGCAGCAGACTGTGAGAAGGAGACAGACCCGCCAGCTCGGGAAGTTCCCAAACTACTAATTGCCAGAACCGGGAGGGCTAACCCGGGCAGCAGCACCGCTTTGGAGACGCTTTTCAGAAGCATCTGCTAAAGGGCACGATTAGAGGGAAAAGACTGGGTTATATGGACTTCGGGGCTGACCCAGGATCGAGTCATCGCACCATGACGACCTACGCAAACAGGACACACACCAAAAGCACCCAGAGTCAGAGAGTCTTAAGGTACCAGGTCAGATGACGAAGCAGCCAGTGCACTGCTAGAAAGGGAGATGGGAAATGCACTCACTGCTGGTTCCTCTGCGTGAGGCAGAATTACTGCGAGCTTACAGAGCGTAACACCTTACTCGAAATACAAATCAAACTTGTTCTGAAGCTGCTAAATGTGCTACTTCTTCGGAGAGGAATATAATTAGATTTGCATAAAGACTTTTTTTTAAGGATGTTTTATTTTGTTTGATAGTCACATGAAATATTAGAGACTAAAATAAATCCTAAAATGCTCTGACACAGAATTAGGCTATTTAAGGATAAGCCTGGATTATTTGCAGGAAGCTGGGAAAACCCAGCAAAAAGAAGTCTCTGCCAACAACTGACTGACTAGTTCCAAGGGGGATAGATGAAAGAGCATTAGTACTCTTTGTAAATTTATATTCTGAAATACAGTGGGTAACCAGAAATTTAAACTGACACAGAATATGAAATGGCTAGGAGTCCTTAGAATTTAGTTGAAAACTCACTAAAGGGAGTGGATTTTTGATCAGGCCCATACGAATGATTCTTCCCACTATGGCAGAAAGATCAGGACGTAGCCCATCAGAGCCTAGCAACACCACAAGAATCGGCGTAGTCAAAATCAGATCAGAATTTGATCTAGAATTTCTTGCTAGTAATTTCAAGCCACAGCTGAAGGAAGCCAGGCATCTTCTGCCAGAAGATGAATGATTTATACCCATGAAGTCACCATCTCACATCATTCCCATCCTGACAAGTCTCAACCGAGGCTTTATTTTCTCATTGGCCATCTTTAATTGATAAAGTAGTTCTATTAGTTCATTGTCTTTCTACCCACTCACCTGTAAACAGGCCAAAGTATTGACAGCAAGGAGTCCTCCCAATGAAGATAAAAAAGCTCATGGGTAGGGCCCCACTGGAGGAATTTCCCAGGCAGAACTGAATATAGAGAGATGGAAAGCTTCTCCGCAAAGATTTTCCACTGGAGAATGTCCTCCTAAATAAGTGACCCAGGGGAGCTTTACTATCACAGCCCAGAACGGGGGTGGGCACCACAACGGCCAATTGTGAGCATAGCTTCAAGTCATCTCTTCTTTAAGCCCTGATCAAGTGGCTCCTTCTGTTCCACAGATAAACAGACTTTCTTAGTAGCGTTTGTCCATAACAAGCCAAACATCATCCTGCACTTGCCATGGCAAATATGACTTTAGCTTAAGGTGAGAAGGAGACATTTTACTGCGGAGGAGGGGGCAGGATGTGGAAGGAAGGTTAAAAATACTATCTACCAAGATTAGAGCTGCTGTTAGCTGAACAGTGAGAAAACGACCAATACTGACTAATAGTTGAATCTCAATCTATGAGGCTTTTTTTGCTTTTATGGCTCTCTCTGCTTCATGCCAGCGTGAGCTACAAACCATAACTTTAATAGCTTCAACCAAAGAGTTATGATAATATCAGATACTGTGGATGATGAGCAAATAACAGCAAAAATGTAATGAAAAGTATATATTTATGTCCTTGCTATTAAACCCAAAGCTATAAACATTGACAGCCCTAACAGTAGCAGTTTCTATTGTCATTGATTAATGCCTTGTTTTGAAGAACAAGGAGAAGGTTAAAACAAGAAAGAAACAAAGAGATTTTTTTTTTTGCTTCTCTCAATCTGAAAAATTACATGGGCTATTTTGGGTGGAACCTGCATTTCTGGAACATTTTCCTATAAGGCGAAAAGCCTAGCAGTGGCAATGCAGGCAGAGAGATGTTTTAGGGCCTTTGAACCATACCACAACACACACGTTAAAACACTAATTAACCAACGACCACACTCACTAATGTGTACACTTCACATTTGTTCTTGTCCTTTCCATTAGCATAATTCTCAGATGACAGTGCAGCCATACCCACCACGTACTCACTGCAAATAAGGTTTCTTTTAACTCTCCGGTACCTATTGCCTCAAAGACTTTGAGGAGAGAAAGTCAAATCAACGCAAAAACTTTGCAATTAATGCAATTCATCATGATAATGACGGATGCAAAAATATTTTCGGCCTGTGATGACATCCAGGATGCAGGTGATGGCTTAAAACTTAGTCAGAAGAACCTTCCATGTCTGGCACAACCTAGAAGATAATGGCTCTATCCACTGTAATAGATGTTTTCCCTCTCTTCTGACCTAGCTGTATATTTAGAGGATTATGTTTTTCCAGTCCAAGCCTAACCCCCACACCTGGTTCCAAATGGAAAAAATAAGGTCACGCACTCTTAACATTTCTGTAATGCTACCACCCTTTTCCAACCTGCTAAGAGAGAAGTTTCATTTCTGCTGTTTCTGCTCTGATGAAATGTTCATACAAGCATATGCTGAGAGACCACAGGAGATTTGCACAATTCTTCCCTCCAGCACTGCTCCCCCTCTCCTGAATTCCTCTTTTAACCTCCTCTCTTTGGCACCATACAGACACAACATCTGATAACCACCCTGGAAATCCAAAACTGTGTCCTCTTGAGATTTCCAGCGCAAAAGAGCCTAGAGGTTCTCTTTTTAATCATTTTAGATTAAAAAAAAAGAAATACAGAAAGGAAAGGAAAGCTCTAACTAAAGCTATATCAGAAGGCAAGCCTGAGACTCACTCAGCAGAATGGCAAGTCTGTGCCATCTCCTGGGGACAGACACTGTGCTCTTAAAATACAGTACGTGGCATTGCCTAGGTGTTACACGCAGCATATGACACCGGCAGTTCATCAATTCTCCTGCCAACCCACTGACCCTTCTCTCCCGTTAAAAAGGCATCAGCTCCTCCCTCTATTGACATTTGCCATTCCTCTTTCTCAAGCCTCTGAGCCCATCCCTTCAGGTCAGACTAAGCCCCCACGGCGTTAAGCCACTGGTTTTTTCCAAGTAGCCACCCTGGGCATTAGCCCGACTCAGTGCAAGTCCACAAGTTCTTCTCAACGCTTGTTCTAACGAGCTCAGGTAAAAATGAGTTTTCCTACATAGGCAAGGGTTGAGAAGACAACCTTTTTTTGGTGAAAAGCCTAATATTTTTCCTCCACTGAAAGAAAACCTATTTCTCCTGAACATCAGGGACGCTCGTTGTGCGACACTGTTGTGTGCTGTTAAATGTGCGCTATTCCTACACCGGGAGCAAAGATGCTCAGTCCTACGGACCTTCGCCTCGGCTTTGTGCTACTCCTTAAGGGGACTGGCATGATGTTTCCTTCTTTCTTTTCTTTTTTTTTTTTAATAACCTGGATTGTTATTATTATTGCTGCTGTTGTTGCTAAAGAGCTCTAGGGGGAGATGTGGAAATAGTCTGTTCCCTTGTGTAATGCCTGAAATCAAACTAGAATACATCAGGCTGACACTGCCTGCCTGTGACTGCCTTAAAGCTTGTTATTAAAAACAAACAAAAACAATTGCTGCACCATACCGTATTCCACCTCTCTCAGAATGGAAAGGCAATTTAATCTAGTGGTGAAAGACACACAGGATTCAAGTCTCCTTTACAGCGACTCAGGCCAGCCAAGATCACCATGCGCCTGTATATCCCAACCTCTTTGGGCTATAAGAAACGTGGAGCTTGCCCAGCAAAGAGAATCCCACTCGCTTATGCAGGTCTGTATGTACACTGTTCACACTGGAGAATGGCCTATCACTGGATTGCTGAAGAATGAACACAAAACAACTTCAGGAAACGTGCATATAAATTCTTTCACTGGAATAGTTACAGAATAATGAAATCTGAGCTTTGAAATGTGCTTTCAAAAGCCTGTCAAAATAAAACTCTCCTGCAGCATCACAACAACAGCTGAACTAGTTTTGTATAACTTACTGCAGTCATCTGAGGATACGTATCAGCAGAAGATGGCGTACAAACCCAAAATCCAATGTTGCAATTACCTGTGCGCTATGTCGAAAGTGGCAAGCTCACCACCCACAACAGACGAGTTTTCGACACAACCCCTCCCTCAAGAAGCAAATGTCACTCAACTGACTGTCTGCTCACTGCCCTCCCAGGCTTCTCAGAGCACCGATGCGCCTATTTTGATCAAAGAAATTGCCACAATTTGGCCTCCTAAAAGAAAAATATGAATAATTTCTCTTTGGACCTGACAATCACAAGTGTTTCCACAAAGTTGCTAGAAGTTCTATACTTCTATTAGCATTTATGTAAATAATTTCTTCTCTTTTTTTTTTTTTCCCCCTCTGACTTAGAAAGAGTGAAGTCTGAAGAGCTGCATTAATCTCTGTGAATCACTAGCTCAGCTGCAACTACTGCTCAATATTCTTAAAACTTCTAGCACCAAAAATACAAGTTTTCTCCACAATAAATGCTTTTTAAAATACCAGTAAGGCTACTCTACAGAGAGCTGTTATCATGAAATAATTATGCCCTTTTGGGATGTGAACACATGTCTGTGCTTTAGGGATTAGAGCAACACCCCACGTGAATCACAGCACAACCACGTCTCCTGTTGTGCTTTTCTCTTAAAGGCAGGAGGTTTCCTGTCCTCCCCCTCCCGTATTTTTAGAAGATGGTTCACCCACCTTAGCTAAAAATGGGTTCCTAAGAATAGTAAGAGAACAAACAGCTGTGACTTTCTTACTCTACAGCCATCTGTGTTCATGTATTTTTAATGAATCATTTTGGCTATTCATTCACACAAAAGTTGTATTTGATTTGGTATTTCCAGATTACCTCGTTATCAGACAACCCTTTCACTGCCGAGAGGGCAGCTAACATGACAGGAGCTTGACTACATCAGGACTGAACTGCATGTCACAGATGAGAAGCACCAGGACTGTCTTCTGCGGGAAGAGGGACGAGCCCCTCACAGCTGCACTGTCCTTAAGGTCCCACAGTTGGGTTTCACAGAGGCAAGTAACTCAAATTCCCAAGAGACTATTGTACCTTTACTCTATTTAATCATCTCTAGGAGTTCACATACATATACACACACAATAATGCCTTGTGTATCTTGTGTGTGTATACAGATTAGTGCACCATTTATCATCCATAATAAAGCAAGGCTAGATATCATTAGAGACCCACAGAATGACTTAACGAAATATTAGAAAAGGTACAACACAGTATTTAAAGATATTAAAACAGGCTCAGAGACAGAGCTGCAAGGCTACTGTATGTTTTCAATGCCATGGTGAAGAGGTCTGGGTAAGACAGGGTCGGATTTAAGGACTGGGGCCAATTCTAACAGGAGATTCAGAGGCAGCAGTGCTGACATCCAGTGGGGACGAGCAGCAAGACCACAGCTAATATCGAAATAAAGAAATTAAATCCTTTCTCTTAGGGCCTGTGTTCCCAACACATACACAGGGAGTTTCACCTGGATGCGAGGAAGCCACGCCACTTCCAGAGAGAGCCATGAGAAAAGGCATCCCACGGCAAAGGGCTGCCGGTCAGCTGCTCTGCTGGAGCTGCACTGATCTCCTCGGGAGGTCCCACACAAAGTGCTGAGCTGTGGTGGAGCTGGGTACACCGACAAACCCCCGTGCAGCTCATCCCAGCCACCTGAGGTCACCTCTGCCAGTCTCCACACTTGAGTGCCAACAACACCATAAAAGACGTGACTCTTTCAAGGTTATATTTTTTCCAAACAAAATGAGAAAAGGTTGCAACGTCGGTAAGATTTTGGACACTCTCCCAAAAAAACAGTCATCACCTGGTTTGGAAAACAGCCTAAACTGCAATACTAGGGACCTATTTACACGTGAAGAGACAAATAAATTCAGGACAAGGCCCACATCCACTGAGTGAAGCAGGCTGAGGGATGAATTCACTTCAGTCCGTACGCCAGATAGAGGCTTTCGTGTCACAAATGCTCATTTTGGATCATTCTACACATGAGTAGGGACCTAAAGGAGTGGGAGGCACAGAGAGGAGACTGAAAAAGGGTAAGAGAACAAAAAGACGAGAAGACTGAAACACAGGAGGAGAACCCAAGACAGACCAAAGGCTGAAAATGCACACAAACCCAAAAAAGCAGGAGGGAGACCAAAAATGGGCAATTGGCTGAAGAGGGGTGGGAGGTAAAGAAAGGAGCTGACGATGAAAAGGGCTGGGAGGCCAAAAAGAGGGCAGGAGATCACAAAAAAGTGGGGCAGAAGTTAAAGTGGGGAGTTGAGACTTAAAATAGGTAGAAGGCTGGAAAAGGGTGGGAGACCAAAAAAAAGTGTTCAAGGCCAAAAAGATGGTGGGAGGCTGGAAACTGGTGAGACAAATGGGAGAGTTCAGGTCAAAACGGGTCTGAAAGTGTTGGGAGGGCAAAATGGGGGGACTTGAGGCCAAAAAGGGATAGGAGACCAAAAAAGTGTGAGAAGCGTAGGAGGCAGTTGAGGCCAAAAGCAGGAGGTCCAGGGAGAAGCTGAGGCCAGAACAAGGTCACAGACAAAAAAGGAGAAAGAGATTGAAAAGGGCTCATTGAAGACTAAAAAAGAGAGAGTTGAGGGTAAAAAAGGGGTGGGAGGCAAAGTGGGGAGCTGACACTGAAACAGGCTGCAAATCCCGGGGGGCAGTTGAGGCCAAAATAGGCTGGGAGACCAAGAAAGGGTGCAAGATCCACAGTAAAGGGAGGCCAAAAAGGGGTTGGAGGCCCAGGGGTGAGGCAAGGCAGAGAAAGGGTAGGAGACTGAAGTGGGGCAGGAAGCTGAAAAGGGTTGAGGTGAGGCCAAAAATATGAGGAGGCAGAAGGAGGGCAGGAGCTCAGACCAAAACAGGGTAGTAGACAACAAGGAGGGAAGTTGAGGCTGAAAAATAAGGCGGGAGACCTAGGGGAGAGTTCAGGGCAAAAGAGAGGTAGGAGGCCAAGAGAGGAATGGGAGGCTCAGGGGAGATTTGAGGCCGAAAGATGGATGGCAGGCATAGGAGAGAGCTGAGGCTGAGAAAGGGGTGGGAGGCCAAGAAAAGAGTTGAGACTGAAAGAAGGGTGGGAGACTAAGATAGAGGTGGAAAGCTAAGGGAAGGGTTGAGGCTGACTTGGGGGTGGGAGGCCCAGGAGGTAGTTGAGGTCAAGAGAGGGGTGGCAGACCAAGATGTGAGGTCGAGAGAGGGGTGGGAGGCCCAGGGGCAAGTTAAAGCCGACAAGTGGGTTGGGAGGCCATGGAGAGAATTGAGGACGAGAGTGGTGGGAGGCCCAGGGGTGAGTGGAGGGCGACAGAGACACGGGAGGCTCACAGAACTGTTTCTGCCAGCAGGGGAGGGAGGCCAAAAGGGAATGGGAGGCTGGGAAAAAGTAGAGGACAAAAGAGGGTGGGAGGCCAGGGAAAAAAGTGGAGACTAGAAGGGGTGATGGAGGTTGAAAACAAAGGGCCATCATATCTGCTTTAAAGCAAGCCAGCTTTTGTAGTCTGTTACTTACAAATTTTAAATTCACAAACAAACCCTCATTTTAATCATGATTTCTGCTAAGAAGGGAGAGAAGAAAATGACAAACGCATCGATGTGACATAACGAAACTTATCTTTGCTAGTGTAATAACAGCCATGGGTTTATGAACCAGTAGATAAAACAACAAACAGAAAAATTAGATCTTTTGGCTGTGGCTACTGGAATGTAATAGATGGCTCTTCAGCTGGGATAACGGAGCACATGCTGCAGGGATTAACGTGAAAAGCTGTGTGGTGTATAAACTGTTTAACTAGAGAGAGCAATATGGCACGCAAACCAAACTAAACCAACCATAAATAATTTAGTAAATCTTGAAAAGATTTATGAAGATTTATTTCACATATAAACCCTCTTTGCTGTAATATCAGAAAGATATTCTTTAGCTTATTTAGGCTGAACGGAATGGAAATATCACTTCAGAAAGAGGAATGTTCGACTTCTTCCCCCCACAAGATATAATACAGCAGCATCTTGGCCAAAGATCTTCTGACAACTTTGACAGTAAAATCATGTTTATCAATGCTACATAATCATATAGCAAATATTTATTTACAGGGTTGAAATTAATACAATAGTACAGGATGAACGACTCAAAACTGAGTCTCACTCATCGCTTCTGAAGGCAGTATTCTCCAGAGAGTGTCAGCATTTAAAACTGCGCCTACACTGCAGGTTAGCGTGGGCTCACGTGTGCCGAGCCCTGGGCAATATGGGGATTCTCACAGTCAGAAGAACACAATCTATCACATTCACAAGAGATGAATACAGAGCCATTCCAGCAAGTCCAATTTCATGAACAGCCTTTGGTCAAGCAAGGAATTGTTCTCTCTTCATTGTTCAGACTGCATGCCAGGGCAGAACTTGCTGTGGGATGCCTTTCACTAACATGACAATACCTGATCTTCGCTGTTCCAGTCTAGTAACCAAGCAGCACACCTAAATGGGGAAGCACTGGGCCAAACCTTCCTGTCAATACTCCAGTGATTAAATCAAAGGCTGTGGAAATTTGTCTAGCAGTTAAACACAATTGGATTTATCTTTCCAGCCCTATGTACCACTGCCAAGCACCACGTACTCTTTAATTTGATCTCAAATTGTAAAGTCTTTGGAATCCTGACACAGACAGATCAATCCACAAGATCAAGAGAAGTAAGCATGTCATTGTTTTCCCTGGGTGCTCTGAGGTTGCTCTGTAAAAGTCAGGCCAAGTTTAAAATGAATCATCACAAAACAGAATGACTGGAGCTGAACCTTACGCCGCCACGTCTCCGGCAACAAGGAGAGCCTACAGCTCCGGTGTCAGCGGGGAAATCGGGACCCTGTACATCACAAGGCACAAAGCACAGCCCTCTCCCAGTTCAGGCTGCACACTGAAGGCACATCGGCTGCACTGGGTTATACAAAAGCACTGGGGGCTGTAGCCAAAGACACATTCTTTAGCTGCTGCGCATCACAGTTAAAAACCGCAAAGCAGCATTAAGACCACAGTTGGCCAGTATCGTAAGAGTTTGGAAGAGAGATTTATTTATTTATTTATTTATTTTAATATAATGATTTTAGATATTTGCCTCTATTCATCCACATTGGGCATGCTCTGTATGGAGTTCATCAGAAACAGATACCGCCTTCAGCCTGAAGGCAGCGGTGTCCCGATGCTGACATACATTTATAAGAGTTCGCAGCCGTCTCTGAAAGCAGGATGTGCCTAAGTCTCATTTGAAATTTGAAGGCTTGCTTCACGAGTAGAAGAACAAAGCCTCAGGATTTTACCCTCTTTATGGCTGCAAATGCCAAGAAAATTTTAAAATTAATAGCAACCAGCATAAAATAAAGTAAGAAATAAAAGAAACATTTACTGCCTCAGATACAGCCGTGTGCCCCTGACATTTCCGTAGCAGGGCAGTATTCTCTCTGCTTTAGCAGCAGGCAAGCATAAAACATGCTCTTACTGCAAACACCATGAATTTTTCTGTCCTTTTAAACTTAGCTGTGGAAGGCTGCATACTATAAAAACAGAGAAAGAGAACGGAAGATTCTCATTCTACATAAGGCAATTACCAAGGCTGTCAGCAAGAGCAAGATTTACTACCTGGAAAGGGTAGAGAGAAAGGAATGTGCCAAGCAGTTCAGAAAAAAAATTGAAAGAGACAGGGTTGCAAGCTATTTTGCCAACCCCAAATTTGGTAGAGGCCACATAGCTGTAGAGTAGCCTCCAAAACCCCAAACACCCCACAGGTCTTTATCTGTACAGGTGATCAACGCCAGAACAGCTACCTGTGGGGTGTGCGGTTCTCCAGAAGCTGCTTCTCTAATGGAAGACACGGGAGCACAAAACCAGATTCCTGTGCAGTTCTGAGGTTATCCCAAATAGTCATCTACAAAATTGGAAGCTATGATGGGAAATTTTGCCAAGAGACACCTGACTTCTCAGCAAATTCTCCAGATTTCTGGGAGATGAACCACAGGTTTTGTCCAGTGCTGTTGCCACCACTGGAAGCGTTACCAGATGGTCCAGGCAAAGCAGATCATGAGCAGCCTGTTCTTACTCAGTGTTACTGCCCACAGAGCTCAAAGGGAGACCATGGCTCAAACCCAGCCAGAGCATCCTTGGTTCTGAGTGACTGGAAATACACTGCCACATCACAGCTTGAAAATCTTAAAATATCCATTGACTGCAATTGGTGGGTAACACTACTTACGAGCTAAGCTCTTTCTCTATAAATATATTTTTCCCTGCATTGTAGGTCTCAGTTTTGACCATATTGCTACTTTAAGAAATAACCATCATCTCACCCAAATCTTCCTGTACTTAAAATTCAGGTACTATGACTAATAATATGAAACAATGGTCATGGTTGGAAAGATTCCTTAAGATCGTAAGACACTGTTGGCTGGAAAAATCATCTTCCGTGGGGCTCCTTTGCTGGCATAAACTGAGAGCACCATACTGGAGAACAGCTGAGGTTCTTCCCAACAGATCTCTATGCAATTAATAGTCCTTGACAATGTAAGACTCTCTTAAAGATTGACTGCTGCCATTTTCTTCAAAATGGCAAGAGATTAAAAAAAATTTTTTTTTTTTTAAATACTGGAAAAATACTACAGTTTTGACATGAAAAGACACCAAATCAGCATTGCAACTTGGAGAATGTGATGCAAACTAAAGTACAAGTACAGAAACCTTTGGCAAACTCCCAAAGAAAGCAAATGTATTGGAAGTCTCAGCCAAACAAACTTCTCACTGGAGTAAAAAAGGGAATAGCAAGGAATTTATTTCATGCAGCATGTGTTGGTGGGTTTTGCCTTTTTTTCCCCCCAAAGGCTCCTCATTCAGCCACAACGGGGAGATACTGTGGTGGTGAAAGCTGTAAGAAGTTTTAACCCCAAATTGTTAGTTATGGCTATGGTCTCCATAATTTTGGATTCTCCGCTGACTCAGAAACAACTGTCCCTTGTAGACAAATTGTCATCCTTAGCGGAAAACATACCTGGTGCTCATAGAGCCAGTAAGAAAAGCACCCTTCTGAAGCGCAGGCAGAGAAGAGAGTTAAGCTGAAATCACTTTTAAATTGCTAAGCCATTGTTATGAAAGATTGTGTATAAATATTAACGCCGCTACTAAGCAGTTGTATTTCATATCCCTGCTTAAAGCAAGTTTTTATTGCTGAGTTGTAACTGCCTAAAATTAACACCTTTTCCTGAAAACGCTGACAGATCATTCACTGTAATAGTGCTACAAGGCACAGAACACAGCTATAACACTAATACCGGTCTATTTAAACCAGAAAGCAAAGCGAAATACAGCTCCGGGCGTTAACATTAGCCAGCCAGGCCTAGAGCAGCCCATCCCCTTCACAGCCCTGCAAACCTCCCTACGGGGATCAGCTCAAATGCCAAAGGAGGGCAAAAAAGCCCTCCAGCTGCCAGTGCTTGAAAAATACCTGCCACGGCTCGGCATTGCTGCTCTGTGCTGATCTGAAACACCAATGCTGCTGCTGCTGGGGAAGGAGGGTCAGTAGAAGGCCAGGATTCAGCTGGATGCCACAAATGAATCAATCCTGCAAAGGACAATCTCACTTTGACTTCTTGTGTTTTTCAGGAAAGATATCAACATGAAGTGACATGATCATCCTGACCTGGCACTGACTGATTATTTTGTAGGTGTTCATTTCTTTCCCCTTGATTTCGTTCCACAAAAGCAGCTAACACAAGGCATTTCTCATCCCAAAACAAACAGAAGAATGGAGTGAGACGGTATTGGATGCTGAACCAATTTCACTCTCCTACCTCTCACCTTCCCTTTCTACAGAAGCACACTTGCAAGGAAATATTTACTCTTTCTAATTTCAAAATTTTATAACATTTTTTAAAATTGCATAGCAAAAATGCCTGAAAAAATTGAAACTCCAAGCACACTGCTTTGTATATATGTAAAACAATCTACTTTCTGTGATTTTTTTTTTTTCCCACAAGACATTTCAAGCAGACAACTTTGTTGAAGTTACAGACGCAGCTTTTGCTTCCTCTGCAGCAAAATGCCCCTAAAGCAATCTGAGCCCTTCATATTGATCCCAAGTGAAACCCTCCTGCTGGTACACTCTGTTGCCAACCCCAAATTAAGTTAAGATTTGTGCACAAGAACACTGGCCATACTTTTGACAAACTATGTCTCACTTTAGCCTGTCTGGATGTGGCCCAAGCTGCAAGCCCAGGAGGATAACCCTTCTGCTCCATCCTTGACACCTCCCAGGCAGAGTTCCAACAGCTCTCACCTCACTGATCAGCAGGGAAAGACGCTCGCTTTTTCTCCCCGTTTTCAGCAACAACAAAGCTCATAAAGCATTTGGCTGCCTGACTCCTCACCACAAACAACTCTTCACAGAAAACTGTGAGGCTGTACACTGCTGCAATATTGCTGGTCCGGGTTTTCAGTCTGTAGTCCCAAGATGGCATTGCTTATTCATGTCATTTTGTGGCTTGGAAGAGTCAGAACATGGGATGAGGCCCAGCTTTTCCACAATTTCTGGCCTTCCTTCTTTCAGCAGGTAAATTAGTCAGAAGGCCTGATCACATATTTGCTCTGCTGCTTCCAAAGTCAATCAAACTTGCAAAAATTACCTTGAAAGGCTCAATGCACACCAAAATTGGAATATTTTGTCCACTCCGATGACTGAAGAGAACCTACTATCTCTTCTCAGCAATGCTGTTCTGTAACACGCTGTCCAGCCCTACATTTCCCAGCAGCCTGCCTCTCATATAGCACAACGCTTCTCTTTTCACAGGTTGGATAGAGGCACCAAGAGTCCAGCAGGGCAGTTTTCAAAAGGCACTTAGCTTTGGCCTAACCCCAACCCCTTTCGATTTCAGCAGCAGCAGAGTTAAGTCAGTGCTTTGAGCCACTTTGATAATTGAGACCTAAATTAACTCAGCAAGTAGTGGCAAACTCGGGGGGATCTTGACTCCCATAACCTGCACAGCTGCTTTTAGTCACAAAGGTACAGCCCGCAGAAGAGCTCTTCTGTTCTGCACGGGTCATTCTGCATCAGATTTTGGAAAATGCTTGGATTACCCCTTCTCAATTGTTACAGTCTATTTGCATCTCAAAACAGTACATCTTTATGTAACAGCAGCCCTTGTTTCACAAAGAACAGATTTCCTCATCACCAACCTTAAAGCTGAAGTTTTGGTTTTAACCAAGTCCTTTGTAAGATGCTTGGGAGGGGATAAAAAAAAAAAGCATATTGCTGAGAGGAAGTAGAGATTTTTAAAACCACACTTTAAGATTTTGGTTTTAGGATTCATCTGATCTTTCCAGCTTCTGAAAGAAGAGAAGGAAGGAATTGCTCAAAATTTCAGTGAAATACATAATCCATCCTCTGCCTAAACCCTCCAAGTCACAGCAGGCTCACCACCTGCTTTACTTTTACACATGCAGCCTGGGCTCAGCAGGAAAGAGTCTGTTGCAGTGAGGATTTCAATACAATTGCAAGGGCAAACACTACAACTCAATTTTGAAGTGAAGATTGAGAATTATAAATAAAAATCTACGGAGTCTCATGCTTGCAACCATTAACAGTGTGTTGCATGTATAGACACCTGTGCATTTGCACACATAGCAAGAGCTCAGGGTCTTGCCTTGTGACACTGGTTATAATGGAGGGGAACAAGCCTGCCAGACACCGACACTTCAATGTATTTCTGCAACCAAAGTTAGGGAAGATTAAAAAAAATACATGTATTCATCAGAGGACACCCAGCAGAGAGTTCAGAATAGCCTTTATCACAAAGGCTCAGATATGTGGGTAAACTATCCATTTATGCAGCTCAGTGATTTGTGTATTTACGGAATATAAACAAAAAGCACCCTACCCCCTCCCTCAAAGTGAAGCAAGTCTTTCTCTGCCTGCTCATCCTCTACACTGCCTTACTGGTAAAGGCACACAACACTGCTGTGCTACCCAACACTTTGATAATATCCTGGTGAAAAACTGTGTAATCACAAAAATGACACAAGTAATCCACGAGCATCTGCAAAAGCCATTATTTATACAGGAAAGGCTCAGCAGATGCTGACCTTCCCTTGTGTTCTTTCCCAGCCCAACGGCAGATAATCCGCCCTGTAGTTATTAACAAAGACAGCCCTAGGAGCCTGATACGGTTATATGATTTAGCACCTCCAGGTAAAACTTTTATACTGCATCTTAATTTACTACCCACAAGCGACCCTTCCTTTTTATCAGCCAGAACAGGATAGATTAGATCTTCCATGTAGATTTTATGTTTTGTCGCCTAGGAGATTTACAACCCCAGCGGCACCCACTGCATTCAATGAGGCAGAGCTATGTCATAGTTGTCCTCTCGCAGTGCATGAACCTGTAGAGCATCACACTTCTGGAGAGCACCAACCAGAACGTGGTTCAGGTTGGTATAAATTTGAAAGGCAAACAAGAGGCACATTACAACAGCAAGGCTCAGACAGACCCTACTGCTATCCTAAGAAGGGCTGGTCAGGAATTTCCCACCAAAATATCAACTCCCATTGTGTGCCACGCTGGACAAGCAGAGAACAGTCTGCTTCCCAACAGCTTATCGCTTATGTCTGAGTGACGGCACAAATGTAGGTGGGTCTGAGATAAGGAAACTGCAAGGTAGGATTGCCTAGAACTAGAAAAAGAAATTGTTTTCTTGCCATGGGACAGTTTCTGCAGCTTAGGTAGGAATGAAGGGGGAGGTGGGTTTTGGCTTAGTTTTTCTGTTTGGGATGGTTTTGTTGTTCGTTTGGGTTTTTTTAATAATAAAAACCTCACAACACCAAAAGCTATTGCTAATAGTTTGACACAAAGACTTGAACCTCTCTCCTAGGTCAGACAGCCACCTTAACCCCGAGGCATACCCCTTTTTTAGCAGTCACTCCTGCAGAAGCTGGTTTTGTCCGTGCAGATCCCTCAGCTTGGCCACTGCGGAATCATCCCAAAGAGCTCCCCCATTCCCGTTTGGGTTTACCTACCCAGACATGCAGACGTGTGAGCTACAGAGCACGCACAGAGCGTTTCAGACCCACTGCACAGGACCCGGGAACATCTGCAGGAATACTGACAGGGCTTATAAATATTCACAAATCCCAGTCCATGTAAAATTATCACTTCTCTAATTCCAGCCAGAGAAAACTCCTAGATAGGAAAAGAGGATGCATCTGAGGAAGCCTTGATATATCAGCTTTAGTCATGGTGCTCATTTGGAACAAACCACTGTATTAAAAACGGTCTTTGTATTTCAAGCTGCCATAATTCAAAAAAAACATCTTTCAGTAAGAAAAAAACCAGTCATCTTGAATTTAAATATCTTTTTTATAGAAACCAATCATAGTACTCAGCCCTTCAACTCAAACAGGCATATTAGTTGCTAAGTACCTCATGTGTTTTGGTCCACGATAGCACTGGAAATAAAATGTTGCAGAAGCATTCTACTTGCAGGAACAAACCCCTCAGATTCGTATATAAAAACCTCTATTAGCAACAATAAAAATGGTCGAGTTAAAAATCACACACTGTATCTCCTTAAGTAAATACTTTTTTAAAAAAAGTAAAAATACAGGATAATACAGACGATGATCCATTTGCATATATAGTGACCATAACAACTTCATTAAACACTAAAGCACAAACCACGTTAACCTTAATTTCCAAAGATAACTTGCATGTGCAAGTGCATTATTTCCTCTGTGGCCTTCTATTTATGAAAATTTCCAAAGCTCAGTATTTTGATCAGCTAGCTAGCACACCTTCCCCAAAAGGGTTAATGAAAGCATTAGAGCATGCTTTTTTTTTTTTTTATTGCAGTGCCAACACTTTCTGTATAAGGGATGAAAAACGTGACAGCAGACAGTTGGAATGGGATGGGCAGGTGTCTGATTACAGATAATATCCTCCTTGTTTACTGAGCCACATCTGAGCTTCCTACAAAGAGGTAAAGAAAACAGGTAAGCAGGTTGTAATTCAGAAAGACAGAACTTTGCTTAATGAGAAATCTTGACTCCACATTTAAACAAAATAAGATAGATTATGAGCAATAGGGTAGTCTAATGCGGAGTATGTGCTGTTAATCATACATCAGCTAAGCTCTGGGAACTTGCTGTTAAAAAAAAAAATAAATAAATCACTATTCACCAGCAAGGTTATTAGAAATTTAATCAAAATAAACAGCAAGTATGTAGCTTAAAAATGTGTTTCATGAAACAGTAAGGTTAAGTATAGTACCTGAAGCATCAACTATTATATATGCACATAAAATAGGATACATTAAGAGCACATCTTTCAAGAGCACAGGTATGATACATTGAAGTGAAATTTTACACCTCAAAAGTAAAGGTAAGAGAACCATCTCACAGGCTATGAAACAAACCTCTGTTCATAAACCCAGGTAAAACTGAGAGTACCACTTATTACCCAGTTATTTAAAATCAGAAGCATAGCATTTGTATTTTATTTGGAAGTCCAGTACCCTTCTGAGCAGGACATCATCATAACCTGATTTTAGAGTTACACCCCTGTTTTGAGGGATATGCTTCTTGAAATTATTGTCAGCATCCAAAATGCTGTAGGGGAGTAATGATTTTTATTTGGTTTCAGTCAGAAGTGAGACTTGTGTATATCACTCCCCTGACTAGACATAAATTAACCTATTGCAGTACTTGGGAGTCGACAAAACTAGCTTCTGTAAAACTGCCGATTGCTCATATTAAACATTGGGTATGTCTATCCCAACGAGAGTGTGTTATGGAAATACCTCTGCAACTAGAAGCAGCGCAATGGCATCAGAAGGCACTGAAGCCAGAGGAGAGCACACAAAATGCAGTCGTGTTGCTGTCAACCCTGCACCGCTCTGAGTTTCTTGGATTGTCTCTGCCAGCCCTTGCAGCCCACTCCAACCCGTGGCACTGACAAAATTCCTCTCTCCATTGGTATCCTGCACATCAAAGCTACAGTCACAGCCACAAGAATTCATTGTTCTTAACTCCTTATAAATATTGCTGCTCTGTGGCTGTTTTGTTTTATTGTGTTTTTAAGTTAAATTGGGATTGATCAATGATTCTTGTTTAAAAGTAAGTATCTTCATACCTCATTGCCTCAAGTAATTTTAAATCTTCAACCTGTGGCCTTACAGATTGTAGGAGCACTGTGGGAACTGAGTCTGGGAGGAGGGAGAGGAGCTTTAACTCTAGAAGCATGTCTTTCTGTGAAAAACAGAGGCCCTGAAAAAAAACATGTTTTAAAAATCCCACCTTATTAAACTGCTTCCTCTGCCTTAATCGCTGCAACTGATCAAAATTCCCTTTATCCTCAGTTTTCATACCAGTTCTGACTTTGCCAAGGAGCCTTCTTGGTTCTTTCTGCGTAACTGAGGGCTTAGGTTGTTAATTTAGACTGGAGCACAAGCACCATCTTCTCTGCACAATTCCTCAAGTAAGACTAACTGTAATTCTGACTGATGGGAAACACCCACGTAGATGCAGACGTAAATGCTAGATGTAGTGCTCAAACCTGTCTCTTGATATAACAGAGATCATTTTCAATAACAATTCTGAGTAAGTTGGGGAAAAAACCCTATAGTAAGTATGTAAGTACACTCCTTGGCAAATATCCACCCCATTCCGCTATTTTCAACAACTTTATCCTGCTATAACACCGTACCTCACCACAAGCAACATGTAGCAAACTATCCCTTCATAGTATCCCATTATTCTAATCTAGCTTTATCCTATTATATAGCCATTTTCTTATTAAAACCTACTTCTAGAGAGAACTTAGTGATGGAATGATAAGCACCTTTTTAAAATGGAAATCCTTATAGCAATTCTGTATCTGTGAAATTGCAGTAACATGGAAAATGCCAGTGGACACACACCATCCTGTGCCACCTACTTGCTGGACCAGAAGGGCCGCGTCTAAAGCGTGAGAAACAGCTTAATACACCTTCATTGATTTCTGTGGCCTCCTCACCAAGACTCTCAACTCTGATGCCAGAGGTTATGGAGCTTTTTCTTCCATGAGTATCTATTAAGGACCAAAATAAAGTCATTGCTTATTGTATAAATAACATGGCAATGGTGCATTTTGGTTATTATTCACCAGGATCAGATCTCAAGTGAGGAAGAAAGCTCTAAATTCCTTTGCCGACTGCCAGAGATATCACAGACCCTTTTCACACATTGATTTTTGGGTGTTATTTACTTCACAATAGTAGGAATATCCCTTTGCATGTTCCAGATATAAGAAAGCTAAAGAAGTAATCTATATGAGTGTAAGATAGGATATTGAACTAGATTCCCTGAAGCAGAAGTCACTGGCATAGAGGTAATATTTCAGAAGGATGGAATTGATTTCTGACCCAGTACTTCAGCATCCTGCATTCACAAGAGCTCATATTGGATGAAAACAAGTCGATACAAGAGGCATGTGAGATTTAAAAGGCTATGAAGTACAGTAGGATAACAATGGATAATTTACACATGATGCTTAATAAGCAACTGCAGAAAAGCTAGCTTTTTCTTTTGCCTACACCCAGTGTAATTTTTCTCTTGCTTTACAGTTACAAAATAAACTTTATAGGGTGATCTTGCTAAACCTAAGCCAGGCCAGTAGCTCACACTTAAGCAAACCCTTCTGGTTTTAATGTGACAGTAGGCTCCCCAGCAGGACAGTGTATTTCTCCTTACAAGTGCATCTCATTAGCCGGTATCAGAGCCAACGAAGGAGTACCCCAGTGACAATGTGTAAAGCTCGCTTTTGCCCGTGCACACAGCGTGGGCTAGTCTGACAGCTTCTTCCTCTGGGAGAGGCGGTACATCCTTCATCTGAAACACGGCCATGTAAAGAACAGACAACTTGCTGCTCAACGGGAAGTGTTGTTGGGTCCCTCTGCACCAAACTGACGTTTTCTTGAACTGAACAACATGTTTTAATGTTAAAGAACACAAGCTAAAGAGGAACATGGTTACACGATGATTTTATTACTTTATATGGTACTCGGGCCTGCTTCAGTAAAATTTGGTCAATGGCAAACTTTTCAGTTTTATCTCAGTCTCTCAGGATTTACATCCAAGGAAGAGAGCAGAATTTGGCCTTGCTCAGATTTGTCAAAACAATCAAAATAGCTTTTCTCTCACAAAAATCTAGTAGGAGCATGCTGAATAACTTCAGTTAATATTCAGCACTAACAGATTACTTGAAATCAAATACCCAATCTTACATAAAAACCTCCATTTTACCTCTTTAATAAGCCTATGTACTAACAATGCCAAGTATTGTCAGGTTAAAATACGAGACAAATTAACCCTCATTAAGAAAATGCACCTGCAACACAGCCTACCAACTGTGAAAAAGCAACTGTTCACTAGATTTGCGTTCGTATTGTCTTCACCCCTCATTAAACAGCGCTGCTGAATTTTGCTGATTCGCTACTGGCTGCTGTACATTTAGCAAGAGGCATCTCTCTAGAATCATAATTTTTCAAACTTAAATTATTTATTCAAAATTAGCAAGCCTTTTTAAAAAAAAAAAAATCATCATTCCTCCCCTGCTCCCACAAAAAAGAAAACTAACTAGTCTGGTTAGCCACAATAAATATTTTAAGTTATAAGAATAACTTTTTAGATTTTTATTCAGGAGAACATTTTTTAGTCAGGAGAACAAAACCACATAAAAATACTAGATGAAAGTATGATTATGACTTGACATAAAGGGCTGGAAAAGTAAACAAGTCACAAACTCCAAGACCTAATCCTGACAGAAATGTTTTCAAGCATTTCACAAAGACTGATACAAAAATTTTTGTTGAATTAAACATTGCCCTGTACAGCATTCACTTTCATCAGTTTCAAAGGGCATAAAGGTACAAGCTCTACCAGCTTGTGTTGTACCATTCCTTCACAGGTTGGTTGGTTTTTTTTCCTGTGGAAAAGTCAAAGAATACATCATTATCTCACAAAGCAGTCTCATCCCATTGCATAAAGCTCTGGTCACACAGACCTGCATGTTGTGTATGTAACTTGCGTACGTGTGAGGAGCAGTTCCACAGACTTCACTAAGGGCAGAAATAAAAAAGCATTTAATTTGGCTGTTCTTGCTTCTGCATCATGTATTGCTGGTGTACTTTAGTTTTCAACTTGTATTTAATTCAGAACTTTTAAAACACCGGGTTTTGTGCATTCCATTTTCACCCTCGGCATGCTTTGCAACATTTGGTTATAGCTAAAGTGTGAAGTTCATCTGCTGGAGGGACTTGCAAATAAGACACCTTCATTACTCTAACTTTACAAATCCTTTCAGCACAAAAAACGTGATTATTTGGTGAACAAACAGTCACCGACATTTGAAGCAGCACCAACAAAATCTTGCAGCCAGAAGCTCTGAAGCCATACAGAGAACCCACTTTGGAACAGGTGAAAGAGAAGTAAATGCAGGCTTAGCTACGATGAGCACTCCTCCAACAAGCCAGTCTAAATCATGGAACTGGCACACATCAAAGTTCTGCAGATGGACAGCTATGCATACCTGGCTCATAGCACTTCCATCTTTGCCAAATACCCAGCCAAAAATCAGCGTCCTTCAGCCAAATTCACGCAGAGTGCGCTGTCCGGTCATACTAATTCTTCACAAGAGGCTCATTGCTTAAATCAAAGCCGTCCCACCTAGTGTCAGCCAAATCACAGTCACTCAGCTTTTGTGGTCTTCCGTGTAACTGGCACTTGGCTACTAGCTGGAGTGATTTTGGCTTAGACCCTGATAGAGGTATGGCTCGTAAGCATCACAGTCACATTCTCCGTTGGCTGCTCATCAGAGGTCTGCTGCAACACGTAGCTTCACGTAACCCAAGTTCTGAAGCCACCTCCGGATCTAAGCCTTCCCCTAATGTTGTTTAAGGTCAAATCTTGTGATGGACTGAAGACATTCCAGAAGTTTGAGTTCAAAAGAACAGAAGATTGTCAGTTTTACATAAGAATGACTGCAGCGGGTCAGGCAAGAATTCATTGAGACCAATACCCTCTCCACCAGCTGCCATTAATAGATGTGAAAAAAAAAATGAAAACTGTACAATGTGTGTGTAGTGATATTTCTGTCTACCGCTATCCACAGCCCAGGTACACCAGACTCAACCCCTCTGTACCTCACAGCCCACATGGATTTTTGTTCTGTGCTTTCCACACATCATACGAAACATGAAGTTGTCTTTCAGGCAAACCGCAAAACACCGACATTCACCTGCAAGCACACATACTTCTGTGCATCTTTGACACACAGCATAGAGCCTCCTTCACCAACTACTACAGGGTAGATGTCGTCTCACAGAACTCATTTGACTTCTTTGTGTGCATTTTCCCCCTGCAACTCATAGTGTAATTAAACTGAAAGATTTAATACTCATGGATCGTTGTCTGGAAGCTGAGGGGGTGTCTGTGTGTAGAAGTCATTGCTCTTTGATTTTTAACCTACTCGACAACCCCTGCTCACCCTAAGTTCATCCATCAACCGAATGGTTAAGTTATATATTATCCAAGACAAACAAAGGAAAATTCTTATGTAATTCTCCATCAAGAAGTGCTATATCTTCTGTAGTCTTTAGATAAATTATTCATGTACATCTCATATGGCAGAATCACAAAGATAATGTACCAGGCATGAAAGATATTTCACTGCTTATATGGTATATCTGTGCTGGAATCAACTGTGAATTGCTTTTATTTAAAACACAAGATACTATACATAGCCTTTTTATGCCTCTATAGCTATACTGAGGTATTACATTCATGCAGCCAAAATCCGACAGGACTGCTGTTGTCACATGTTAGTCCATCCCAAGGAACTTCCAGCCAACCTACAGCATATTTTTTGGAAAAACTTCAGTCTTGATCTAAAACCTTCAAATGACTACATCATCTCATTGTTTCAGCGTTTCATTATCTACACTACTATAACTGTGTTTCCCCACCTGACTGACCATTTTAGAAGCATACCAGTACAGACTGGAGAAGTCACATTTTTTCCCAAACTCCTTTGGATAAGATGCAAATATATTTTCATGTTTTTAGAAGGCTGTAAATCTTGGCATACATGTTTGCAGCTCTGTACTTGGCATCACCAAGAGACTGCCCTTCTCAGACCAGCAACCGTGATGTAATTTGCTCTGCAGTTTTCTGTGGAACAGATATTTGCAAAATCAGGTGCCACCATGAATCTTAACAGCTCACACTTCAACATGAGGTGAACTACCTTTGTATTTCTGTTGTAAGAACTAGTACCGACTAGATCATACGCACAAAAAAGAAGAATATGACTCATACTTTGCTTTAGCTCAGCCAATGCGCTGTGCCATTCACCTTTACCATTCCTCCTTGGACAAGGACACATTCCAATTCTACAAATGTCCTGACATTACTCTTCTTACTTCAGGGCCTACCCAAGTCCCTTTGATCTCTGTCTTCAGAGACGGCATTGTACTACATCCATCTAGCTGAGCTGTACGAATCTGAGGATTATAATAGTGAAAAAAAATGTACCTAAGAATGGAGTAATCTCTATTCCCTGGCAGTCTTGAATTTAAGGCTGGATATTTTCCTACAATGGTGTATCAGAGTCCAAACAGAAGTTACTGGCTTAATGCAGAGATCGATGGGCAAGGGTCCATGGGCTGAGTTGCACAGAAAGTCAGATTAAGTGATTAACAGTTGTTCTTCATAAGAACTCTGATTGAGGTATACCATTAAGATCCCATCGTTATGCCCCACGCAGCAGAGAGGCTGTGGATAGCACATGCAATCTGTACCAAGAATACTGCAGTTAAAAGCTGATTAAAAAAAAAAAAAAAAAAACAACGCTTTCCCGTATCAGTCAGTGAAGAAAAATTAACAGCAGAAGTCACACCTATTGGTTGTGTCTGACAAAATGAAGGTCCTGTAAGTGCTGCCAAAGAGCAAAAGGGTAAGAAACAAGACATTCAAAGACAGTGGCAAAGATGTAAACAGGTGAATACTCACAGACCTCTGAACAGACACAAAAAGGGGTCTATACCAGTTCTTTAAAAAAAGAAACTCAATTGAACTATCAAGGAAATTAAATCAGAGGTCAGCCAAGTACCTTAGTACAAGAGAAATCCACAGCTAATGGAGGATAAGTACTGTGATGTTATGTCTCAAAGGACACTGAGTGTTCCAAGAAATCTGACTCCTATCCAAGACCCTGAGCAGAGCTGTGTAAGCAGTAACACGCACACTACAGCTAAGTACCTGCTGATGGGCAGGTAGACACATCTCACTCTGCACATTCTCTTTACAAAATGCTGTACTGGCGATCTCGTCTTAATAACTCTGTTGGCAGCACCTCTGGCAAGCAGCCCAGCAAAAAGTGGGAAAGAACTGGGGAAAAGCGTTAACGTAACAGAAAGAAAGAGCTATAAAACCATTCAACTCATTCTCCCAACTGCAATGGTGACTTTCTGCATGCTTACACAAATGTTTCCATTTCCCTACTGGAAAACCCTGACAGAGAAAAGCTGTTCTTTTGCAAGGAGCCCAAGTATCTGGTGTAGTTTCTGTTTATTTTGGAACTAACGTCCTTTTTTTTTTCTAGTTGCTCTCCTTCTCTAGGACTCCATATGAACTCTTACACAATTCCACCTTTCCGGAACATCTTTGGATGCCACAAAATTAAGTAGTTTTATTGTGCAACCCATGATGCCACAGAATTTGATTCACAGGACAAAATGCTTCTGCAAGGAACACAAACCTTCCATCCTCCTGTTGAGATCACAGACCAGCAGTTCACCTTGCGCTTTCAGCAGTGCCAGAAACGGAACAGTACGCGGGTACCCAGTATGAAACCCCAGTTCTGGAGCTGTTGAGAGAGGCCAGCTTTTCCAGACTCTCATGTACCGCAACAACCCAACTCCTGATAAATAACATCTTTAGTTTAGCCCACTAAGCCAAATACACACAACTGGAAGGGTTCTCACTGTAACTCAATCCAAATTATGTGGAGCATTCTTCAGCACTCTTCAGTCAACGCACAGTCCTTGGAAGCAGAAGAGGATGCACGTCTGCCAGGGCCAATTTAAGCAAGCAAAAAATCTTTGCTTGCTCTTCTGTTTTTCTCCTCTTCCCTTTAATTAAAGTTCCCATAGATAGATCACATTGTTTCCTTTTATTGAGACAGTGTGGGTCATTCTCTTACTCATTATTCATATTTCTTTTGTTAATCTCTTTAATATCATGATTTTTCATAAAGAGAAAATTCAAATCTATTCTCTTACACAGCTCTTAGTCTGCTTTGCCCCATTATGGCCTTTCTAAACTAATCTACTGTTTGTGTTGGCCTGGAAGAGTTTTAAAATCCTGTAAGTTACAAAATATAGCGCTATGAAATGAGTGATAGAACATACCATTTTACCACCACAGAGAACGAACCCTGCTCAAGATTATATTGACAGTCTGGGAAGCTGAGCAAACACTGCAGTTAGAAAATTAATAGCTTTTACATATCAAACCTACATAAATGTGATCATCTGCACACAAAACTTACCATGAAATTATCTGTTTCCCCACACAAACTATTCCTTGCCAACACCCAAGAAAGGTTCACAGGTTGGGGTTGGGTTTTTTGGTTGGGTTTGGATTTTTTTTTTTATTTCAGTTCTGGTGTCTTGATCCTGAAGTGCTCCATCAGGCAAGAATCCTCCCCTAGCACCACAACCTACATGGTCATCTCCCTGGTGCTGTAACACACAAGGCCTCATCACAGCCTTGCAATGAGCATCTGCTAGGGATGAGCCAGTAAGGCTGAAATTATGACCATGTTGCACCTACAGCCAGATCAGGTTTTAGATATCGCTTGCTCATGAAGGTAAGGCCATCAGTAGAACTAGAATGTGAATTTTTATGATGCTTCATTTTGGCACCTCTCAGGAAGACACCTACAATATTCTGTACATGAAGCTCTCAGCATCTCCCCCTCCACTTTGAATTTCACACTTCCAAAAGCCTTTTTTGATGGAAGAAATGGCTTCAAACGTCATTGCAGTTGTACAGTGTGACTAATGGGGCAAATGATGAAAAACTGGCTTGTCAAGTAATCTGTCTGAATGAATGCCCTGCCCTGGAGGAGGGCTGGATAATGTAGTTCATGCTATCATTCCCAATGAAGACACCCAAACATCTTCCACAATTCATTTCTTTCTGTGCACAAGCAGAGCTCTGGTGAGCTCGATGTGAAGGTACAGAGATATTCATGCTTCTTGGACCTCTGTACCTTTTAAGGGACTGCCAACAAGAAAGCCATCCATGGCAATCCCGCTACAGCAATCACACCCAAAATAGCAAGCAAAGAGTTGATGCAGTTGTGAGACTTCCCAAGCTTTACTGATTAGCTTTTTGCAGAGAGCACAGCAGTGTTCTTTATTTCCAAAAGACGACACAATGATGAAATAAAGCTTGTAGGTTGTAAGAGCTCTGAAGTGACTACACAGTCAGATGATTATGTAAGAAAGATAACATTGGAAATACTTCATTACCTTGGCTTCATTCCTACAGCCCACTCTGCCAAAAGGGGTGTAAACTACCCAAAAGGTACAAAACCACTATTAAGACAAAGAACCACCACTCCCTGACTGAAACCCAGACCTTTTTCTGCCTCATTGTCAATAACATTCCTACAGACAGGTACAGTGTGACTCTACCGAGACAAAGTCTCTTCAACACTGGTGTGTATTCTAACATGTCTGGATTTGTTAAATAGCAACTGAGTTATCAATAGCAGCACAGTCATTAGCTATAGATCATGGGTTTTCCAATACTTAGAGTGCCCCTAAAATTCAATAGGAGTTGGGGATTTGATTGTCTCAAGCACTTCTGAGAATATCAGTCTTCATTATGCCTGTATTCTTAATATGATCATAAAAAGGAAGAGGTATCCACTGGCGAGGCTGTCCAGATTCCAAGTGTTCTACAGCATTTAAAGAAGAGTTCAAGTTGACATTCTTAAAAAAAAAGTCTTCAAAGTTATTTCAGTGGCTTGGGCTTGGGAGTTTAAAACATTTTTCAGAATTTATTTGGCTGTTAAAATCCTAAATCTATAAATCACTACAATTAAGCACTATTGAATATTTCATCTGTAGACTGAAACATCCAAGGTTGGATTTGGTATACGATGAACTTCGACTTCATGCTTGAAGACTGAAGATATTTAGTGAATAGGTCTTCATTCAATACAGTGTATTTTTGTTAATTTCAGTAATAAGAGGCGTGGATTTAGATAATGGGATCAGAAGGGAAATTGCACAAGGCAACAGACACTAACCATCCTGAAACAAAATTTCAGTGTTCACATGAGCTCGTGTATTCCTTCTGTGCTAGTCATCCTAGCTCTGAGTATAGAGATTGCTTATAGCAATAGATGCTTTCAGCAAATTCCAATTTGCAGGAGTAATTGCAGGACAGTAAATTGGTAACAAAGAACAAGTAAAACATGCTAATAAAAAGTCTCTTGCAGAGCAAAGCTCTCCCCAGCTTTAAATAATAACAGCAAGAACTGTTATCGCAGATGCCGACAGGACGCCTTTATGTGTAATTACGCATTCATCAGCACCACAGGTAACAAAGCAGACCCTCAAAGCCTGCAAGTGTCACACAAAGTATAGATGAAACATTACCAGTCTTCATAAACCTGCCACATATGACTGTCTGTCTTCCCCTATACTCCACATATTTCCTTTTTTGTTGTTGTTCTTTTGGTTGGTTGGTTTTACCCACCACTAGTGTTATGGCTCCCAATCATGCCTGACAGACCCTTAACAAACCCTATTTCTAAACCACATTCCCAACACCAAATTCAACCATCTCAGTGTTTGATTAAGGGGGTCGAGGACAACTCTCTGCAGCCGACACTCCACAGGGACAACTCTCCACAGGTCAGCAGATTCCTCCCCACCGCACGGCGAGCTCCACAAAGCCCTTGAACATCGGCAGGGGCTCTGCACAGCGCTGCAGGGAGCGCCGATGCCGGGCAGCAAGGGGTGTCTCACAGGAGGCGAAGGGGGGACACCTGCAAGCTCATCCCTGCAGCATGGATTATGGTAGAGGGAGGAGGAGAGCAGCAGGGGAGATGGGGTGAAGCAGCAGGGGGAGCTGCTCCAGGCACGGAGGGGATGCCAGCTGCCTGAGTGCTGCCCGGCAGGAGAACCCACTATTTTGTTGAGCTTCATTTTTTGTTTCATTTTTCTACACACACACCCACCCACCCCCTTTTTTGGGGGGAGGGGGATGATGTTGTTTAAATTGAAGTACTTACAGGCATGGTGACCCACCACCCCAGCATCCTCCCCAGCCTGACTTCTCCCTGCATGAAGTTATCTGCGGCTGAGATTTTAATCGCACAAGTCTCCTCAGAAAGGAGACAAAACTTCTGATGCAAGAGGCACACAAACATGTGAGAAGTATTTTCATTAGTCCAGGGAGACTAACTTGAGATGTAGAATACTTCAGCTGTTAACCACCAGCCAGATGACTATTCTCTTACGTCCCACTCAAACACTTCGCTTCAGGGTTTCTCCCTCCTCAGCCCTGTTTTCTAAAAACTCTATTAAATATTAATTGGAACGGGGACTTAATCAGAGTCTTTCACTTAGTATGCAAGTCCTATAATGGCTAGGCAAGTAACTTAAGACCTGTCTTCTAGATATTGCTCTTGCATTCCATTCCAATGCTAGAAGCCCAAAATCATGCCAGAGCAATTTGGGTTTTCAAATCTCAAAGTTTACATATGCAAAATAATATTTTACTGTTCCTTGCACTCTTTAAAGGAGAAGTGAAAGCACTAAGTTCTCTTCGCTTAGAGACAGCTCAGATCCAGACAGCTCCACAGAGAGCTGGGAATTTCACATTCCAGCTTCCTCATAACAAGACCAAACGCTGGGCTCATCAGCGCCTCGTAAGGCACAGACACAGCCAAACGGCAGCAGACGCTCCAGAACCTCAGGCACTGCCATCCTCAGTTTTGCCAGGTACATGATTGCCCAGAATGGCACGTGAAATTCCCCACAGGTTTCTAAACCATTAGATTATTTCTAATGGGTATTCTGTGGTACACTTTATTTTATTATAGCTCCAAAAGGATGCAGAATATTATTTGCTCTGGTAATTCACAACCCAAGTGTAAATTAACAGCACAGGAAGAATCAACTATTCGCTCACCAGTTCACTCTAGCTTGCAGCAAGGAGGGTGTTGGGTTTTTTTCTTTTGTTTTTAATAGGCAGGAGGTCTCCATAAATCTGCAACTTCTTCAGACAGTTCTTAAAAGCAAATAGATTATTAGTTTATTTATCTAACTATACTCAAACAGTATCAGCGCTCAAGGTGGAGCTGAAATTTTTAGGATAGAATCTATGCCTGACTTGTATTACAGAGTGCCATACAAACTATAATAATTTCTCCTCCCCACACCACCTCCCACGCTTTAAAGAAGGGCCCTACAACAAGTTAACAATATGAAAGTATCCAAATACACATAAAGACAAATATTAACACTAGTCAAATAACACCAGCAATTATTCAATGTCCCCAAATAGTTCCCCGCAGTTAGGCAGATCTTAACAGAAAGAGCTGTCCTCAGTTTTGAAATTCTGATGCTTTTTTGCAAGTTCACGCTTGTACACAAGCTTCAACTCATTCCTGTTTGGCAAAATATTTAAACATTCAGCAGACCTTCATGTTGCTCTTCATCCAAATTATCTCAACACATACTTAACATTCTGGAATCTCGTTCACAACAGCCCCAATTCTGCTAAATTTTTCAAAGTCCAAATTAATTTTCTAAGTCATCCCTACTCTACCATACCACCATGAAGGGATCCCATATACCATATGGTACACAATCCTGCCCAAATGCCAAGTAATTCCATTCATTGAATACTTTTTATAACCAAGGAGAAGATGAACCCAGCACAGTCTCCCTATACAAGAACACAAAACACAGTATTTATAAGCCTTTGAAAAGAAACAGTTTGAACTTCATGAGAAAAGGACCACTGCAATTTTGGCTTCAAATCCCTGTCCTTCTGAAAGTCCCCATTTCTCCCTTCCAAAACACTGCATTTAGTCAGCAATTCAACGTCAGCTAAGGCTGATAAAAGAATATAGTGCTTGCCTAACACTGTAACCAAGAAAGTCACCCTACTTTTAACAAAAAAGCCATTTGGGCAATTCATCCACCCTGCAGACTATAACATAACTGAGCATGATCTC
Organism: Leptosomus discolor; assembly: GCF_034619465.1. Classification (NCBI taxonomy): domain Eukaryota; kingdom Metazoa; phylum Chordata; class Aves; order Leptosomiformes; family Leptosomidae; genus Leptosomus; species Leptosomus discolor. The sequence goes on from NC_141399.1 coordinate 4,641,270, forward strand.
ATACCAAACAGAAGAATCCTTCAGAAAAAAAAAAGGAAAAGTGGCATTTAATCATCAATTTTGATAGCATGAACTGAAAAGAGTCAGGTCTCAAGCACTACAAATGCTTTTGGAGTAGCATCTTCCTGCAGACATGACATCACGAGATTGGCATTCTTGGTCTCTGGGGAGCCCAGGCAGACCATCCTGATGCATCCAGACTTTATTTTCTCCTGGCAGCAGTGCAGTTGGGAACACCATGATGCCACCTGCCCATCTGCCTAGAGAAAGGCTCGTGTACTGCCAAAGCAGTTGCTATGGGGCAGAACTGGTTTCCATCACAGCAATATGGGGGAAGGGAAGGGAAGGTCTGGGCAATGGGTGAAATGCGTCCCCGCTGGATCTGCTACAGTTCACTTGCAACTTCCCATATCAAGTGTTCGAAGAGCCGTTAAGAGGAACCTCAGTGTTTGCAGGTGGCATTGGAGAAGCATCCATCACATGAGTGACTGGAGATCCTCTTTCCAAAAGGACTTAAAACCTGTCAACTTGAAGTAGCAATAAGAAATTCCAAGCAAGAGCCACTTTGCTTTCATAGGAAAGACAAAATGAAAGATAAAACCTATGGATGAACCTATAGCTGAAGTAAAAACCAAATATGTATGTTCTAACTGTAAAAAAACCTTAAAAGTTTCCAATGGGATAGCTTATAGAGCACAAACAGAAACTAGCAAGATGAACACTAATGAACATAGCAGTAATATATTCTGTCTTTTGGGTAACAAAGCTGAAATAAAGAATACAACTTGAGCTCTAGAATTTCTATACAAGCCCTGAATCCTCCTGTTACGTGTGAGCAGTTGACACAGTTACAGAAGGTTCTCCAGACTTTGAATAAAGAGTTGTGTACCTGGGGACTACCTTTCAGCAAAGAAGTAGCCAAAAGGTGAACCAAAAAGCTTTTAAAAGACAAAACCCAACAATATTAGAGAAGATCAAAAAGAAGCACTTAAGAACAGGCTACTAAGACAAGAGGTTTTGCCTTCATTTTCAGAAAAACGAAGTTTTTTCCTTGCATTCATTAAACACAACATTACCAAGTACTTTTTTTGCACACAGTAGAACAGAATAATCTAGCTGCTTTTCATCTATTCAAGGCATACAGCAATAACACAGGAAAGTGGTATTGACCGATAGCACAATATACTAAATCCAGAAAAATGCCCTCATTTGGCTATATTCCATTCCTCTGACACAAAGAGTGACGGGGGAGCCAAGGCAAAGGAATCATGAAGGACAAAGGAAGACAGACCCATTACTGGTTTTCTGCTTCTTTACTATGTAGTGTGTACAGTGGCAAAAACCATTATTTCTGGATGTACGAGGCCTCATCCAAAATATTTTCTACATCTCTCTTCAGCACAAATTTTCCCTCTCCTCATTCCCCACTCATCTCATTTCTCTTGTTCTTCTTCAGCTTCTTTAGAAGCCCTAGTTGCTCTCATTTTACTATTTTTAAGGTAAGTGTGCCAAGTACAAAGCAATCACAAGAAAGGTGTGTGGATTTTGTAATGCTGAGGGGAAAAAAATTCCCAGGGCAAGATTTAAGGCACTCCAAATTCAGGTCTTCTAGAGAGTTCAGCTTCTCATAGAGGCGCTAAACTTAGTGTTAAGAACATCAGCATTGCAGTGGGACACGGTGGCTGCTGGACATTAAAAAGTGAACCTATGTTCTTCTGTATCCAGAAAGACATAGGTCTGCTCATTATTTTACATGCAGGGAAATAAGTGTCATCCATTGTTTACTTTGAAAAACACACACTTTTAGACTTTGGAATGGGTGAAATTCCAAAGCATTTTCTTTAGACTTAAGTTATTGCTCTTTAAAAGGAAATTCAATACAAGCACAGATACCTAATTACTTGTGAATCAGTCCTATATAAATACTAGACTATAAATTAGACTGTTTGAAAGTAATTCCTCTGCTTCCTGAGGTCTACTGAAAAACAAATTATAATAAAATAGCACTGCGTCACAGCATAAAAGCCTTCATATTTTACCAGAGCTGAGATAATGAAAGATTCAGACACTTTAAATTCTCCTTGAGATTCAAAATCTTGGGAAATCCATATATAGACCCACATATAAACTCTTCTACATACCGATAACAGCCCTGCTGCCACCTCCAGAGCACTGTCTTACCAAGTTTAATAGGCTCCTAGGAGGGGACAGACCCTTTCTCCCCAACTACAATTGTTTTCAGGTAGGTCCTAACTTTAGAAGCCAGAAGAATTCTGACTGGTTCTAAACTGGTCAGAATAGATCCAGGCCCTTATTTCAGATGCATCACTTAAGGGCTGAAGCATCAGTGACAGATGGAATGAGCTGCATCAAGAGAGTAGCAACTGAACTGCCAGTCTCCAGAGGGATATTTAGCTACAGACAGGCACATATGTAGCAGAAGACTTCAAGTACCATTTGCACCGGAGCATGAATCTTCATCTTGTAATGGATCTTAACTGAACTGACACTTGGCACCGTACCGTTCTCCGAAGACCTAGGTGTTCTCTCACACAAAGCACTATAAATCTCCAGTAAGGAAAGGAACATATTTAATAATTAATCCCCACCAGGATTCTAACGTTGGCCGCTAGCAAACTCTGCAAAGTGTTAAAAATTGATCAACCACACTGCTTTGTTGACAGGTGGATTTGCCCTAGTGATAGCTCAAGCAAAGATTCCTGGGTAACTTGGCATAAGATTCTTCAGAGAAACTTGCTTCAGGCTTGGATGAGTTCTGCAGTGGTAAAAATAATGCAGTTGTGCCTTTATCTCCCCACCACTACCAATGAAAAACTGTTTCACTCCCTTTTAAGCACATATACACAGCTTTTCCTTCCTTCTCACTTGTAATCATCACTTCAGAGATACATCTATCACATGCAGCTAAACCAAATGATGACGTAGCTCTGGTCTCCAATTCTGCTGAATGTTTTCTACACAGGCTGGTGCAAAGCAACACAACATTCTAACTCAAGCTCCTTCAGGGATCGTTTCTATGGCACACGACATCCAGCTGGTAGAGAGGTACAAGTTTAGTTACTGCTGAACTTGTATATCCAGTATTCACACCACGTACTTACGCTGATAGCCTGAGTTTCCCTATAAGGACTGAGTAAAATCAGACATTGAATCATCCGTGTCATAAGTTGCAGATCATCACAAATCAATGTGTAGGATTATTCTTCCCTCATCATCCATGCAGAAGTGTACTGATCTCAAGTGCACACCTCCTTTATCTGCACAAGAAGATAATCCTGCTCAAAGTTTAAATAAAGATTACTGGGACGTCTTCCAAGATCTCTCCACGAATGAATAGAAGCCGTGATCATCTTCATTTAATTCTATCTGAAACTGCGTACTTAAGTTACACAGATAACGAGTTTTGTCTAACAGTGTCCTGTTAAAAAGAACTAAAGGTTGAGAAGGTAGCTGAAGACGCCCCTTTATAGCTCCTCATCAAACCATTGCCATTGATTTTTTTTAATCACAGTTAATGTCTGATATCAGGAGATTTTTTTTCTGTAATGTGCTGCCACCAAGACCAGAAGTGTAGCAGCAATTTTATATTCTTGTTTAGGCTATAGGGAAAAACAACATGCAAAGAAAATGTTAAAAGTGGCAGTTCGCATAGTGCCCAACTTCAGAGAGAAGCCTATCACATAACAAATATCCAGGGAAATTACTAACTTCGTAATCTCAAAGTTACAATCTCAATGAAAAATCCCATTTTTAAATTAATTTAAATGTGCTCCATACAAACAGCCTGGATGCCTTGTTTTGGCATTATGGACACAGCAGTTAGACAGGCACAGCAGCATCTGTGTGCCTGCATTCTTAATAAAACCATTGTCTTGGAGGACAGAGCAGCTTTAACACATCTTAGTACTTCACCTACGCATTCTTAAAAAGCAGGCTGATGCATGTGGTCATTCCTGTATATTAAAAAGCTAAATACTCCCCCCATTGTTATTTGGGGGGCTTTGTTTGTTTGTAAGACCCCTTCCAGCAGGCTAAGCTTTCAGAAAAACTATTTTTATTTCGCTGATTGCCAATCAACATTCCTGGGCAATGATTGTTTCACTCTGTTACCAAGCATCAGCCACGTCCTGTCGTATCACATTGACAGTAAAATTCCAAGTGATCAGCATGCCTAGATACGAAGGGAATACAGGGCAAAACTTCTCAGAGTCTGCTGTGACAAGGTACATCACACACTAACAACTGAACTCGTTTACTAATAATCTGCCTTGCGTAAACAGCAGCAGCATCGGCCTTACAGCAACATCACTGTGGCATACAGAAGGAAACTGCTTGGTTCATGACTACCCTGAAGTTTTATGACAGTCTTACTAGTTTCCAGCAAAATTGTTCTCATTAATGAAGGTAAGAACATGCAGATATTTACCAAACCTGGACAGTAGACTAAACTCACAGGACAAGGGCTAATTTTTTTTAATTAAGTGTATGAACAGCGCAGTGAAACCTCAATTAAGATCTCTAGAGGTTGCAACCATCCAAGTAATAAAGCCATAATGGTGATGTAGCTTGCCATGTGCAGTTGGCACATTAGATCCCAGCACACCAGTTAATAATTTTGATTTACAAGAACACACATGCTCACCACTGGGAAGGGTCTTGAGGTGCACTTCCTCAATGAATGCTAGTCTGCGTACTCTGTAGACTGTGGCAAAATTCAAATCAAATTTCAAGTGAATTGCCACAGTGCCCAAGCAGCACTTTGGTTCATCTTCCACACCCCATCTTCTCCCACACTTCATTCCCCATTTACTAGAAGTTAACAAAGCATTATCTCTGGAGCTGGCCTCTACCATTCAAGCCTGAACTACGACTAGAGAAGTTCGTGAAATTCTAGACAAACATAATGGATTTTCACTAAAGTTACAAACCCCACACTGAAGATATTATCTCTCTGGTTTATGAATTTTTGAGTAAACTATGGTCAAGTATCAAAGAAACCTGGATTAAAGCTGTCCTGAAACTCCAGTGCTAGGTAAGATTTCAAGTGTTTTGGGTAACAGGCACAGAACTAAATCAGAAGCCATGCACTTTGTGCAATTTTCACCAAATTTTAGTTCATGTAAAACCTTAAACCCCAAAAATGAAAGTCTTGAACTATCTCGGTGAAACCAGGGGCAAACACCTTTCCACAGATCAAGCAGATGTCGGAAGACCTGCTTCCACAAAGCCCCATTAACCATATTAGGGCAGAAAATAACAGACCCTTGCTGGGTAAATTGCTGCTGACAGTTGGAGCTTTTCCAATGAAAATGTCTTATAAGCAATGGGGACATCTCAAATGAGAAGATATTGGAAATCCTGCTCTGAAACAGCTGCTATTTCTCATGTTATCACCCCCTTGGGAACTCATGTCCTTGCACAAAACAGATTTTGCATGAGCAAGCCACATAACCGGGTCTGGAGCTCTCAGAACTGCTGATAGTGGCTCACAATCTAGGCTCATATGTGCCCCATTTGGCTTCCCCCCTAAAAGAACCTGTGCCAGCCAAGGCTTTGGCATGACGCTGCCCACAGCCTGACATCAGATACACCGTAATGATTTACGATGGACCTGTAAAGGACTAAGTTCCTCTTCCAACCCTCACAATTGCTTTTGTGCACAATGAAATTTGGATAACAGGACAAGTCATAGCTGCCTTTGGAAAGTAGACAGGATTTTATCCTTCCTCAGGAAGTAATCACTATGAATACTGCCATGTTCTTTCTTCCATTGTCCTATAACCAGCTTTTAAACTAAAGTATGAAGTTTCCTGTGGCTGCTCACCTGTTTTATTTTGTCCTTTCTGTGACTGAGGTAATTTTGTCCACTGCTTTCCTGGACTAGTGGCCTAGGTAACTGTATGTTTAGCTTTCCTTATTATAGAGGCACAACAGAATGGAAGTCTCAATACTGTTTCCCTCTCACTCACAGCTTAAACACAATTAACTTCTCATTTGATGCATTCTTCCTGTCTGCACTTGTAATGCTCCCCCAGGAAATGAGAGCCAATAAGTCTTACACAAGAGTAGAAGAGCAGGGTACTGACCAGATATTGTATACAGTCCTATATTATAGGCCTATGGGAAAAAAGTTAATTGAAGACCACAGATATCCTTTGGGAAAATGTTTAATATATTAGCTCTTGCAGCAGAGAAACACAATATAAACACACCCTTCCCCTTTGGAAATGGAATATATCACACTTTTGGGAAAAAGGCAAAATCCGACACTGTTTTTATTGATCATTGGCTACAAATACATCTAATAAGATACACAAAGAACGCACTTAAAGAATATTAACTTCAACAGACATGAACTCTACTGTGGCCTATATATCACCTTCCTGAATTGGGAAGTACCTTTGTACAGTTCAGGTGCTGTCGTAAGTTTTATGACAGTACGAACAATTAATAAGCGTTTCCACATAGTTCCTAACGCTCAGTAAGCACAGCGAAAGGCTCAGAGACAGACCCAGACTTCTGAACACTCCCAGAGCAGGAGCCTTGGAAGTCTGAACAGTTGTATCCAGAGACTAATTTCAGAGGGTCTCTCTCCCTGTCTAAATCTCCCCAAAGGGAAGTACAACATTCATAATCTGCAAGGTATTAGTTTAGAAGGTCAAAGACTAAATGCTCCAATACCCACACATCTTTTGCGGAAGAAAAGTGGAAGTTTATTCATAGCTTACTCATTAGCATACATTTGCAAAGGAATCAACCCAGTCTCTACAGTAATAGTAAGCTCATGGCAATCTCTTGACTTCCAGTGGCTTTGATAAGGCCTAGGCATGTTGGTACCCAATCTCCTTGGAACTCCCTCTACTATTAGCAGGAAGTTAGGTGTTCAGAATTGCTCTGGAAAAGCCTGGGCTTGCTTTGCTCTGAACTGATGGATCACATGAGAAGTCCTTGAGCATGCAGACTACGGCCAGCATGTTCGATGACACGAAAGAAATTACTTAACCCAAACCACAAAACAGGAATAACATGATTTGCAGTGGGGTCTGATGCTTTCTGCCTGGCAGGATACAGACCCTCGCTTCCTGCAGTCCCAGAGCATCCCAGGTATCACTGCTCACTGGGCCAGTAGCTATGTCTGACACACAGGTCCCAACCGGGGGGGGGGGGGGGAAATACCCATATCAAAAGTTGGCAGCACAGCAGACACCTGGGAGGCTGGGATCTACAACTACGTGCAATCTGCTTCTAGCCTTGGTGAGGGTACGCACACACACACAAGCAGTTCGCACTGTTTACATCCACCTTCGTTTTCAAAATTCAAGTCAAAAACATTGATTTGGAAGCTGAACTCTGAAGCTGTGCATTCACTGAGAGTGAAGAACAAACAGTCAGAAAATGGCTACGTATACACAGGTGAACCACAGGCTTCCTTTGTAGTTGACACTAACATTTTGAATTCCTATGCAACATGCAGCTTGCTGCTGGTCTTAACTGGGACACTGGCACTTACTGGGTCTTGTCATAAAAATTAAGGTGTGCATACAGCTTCCCCCCCACCCACTCATGCCCATACTTGTTTTCACAATATATCTTAAAACACCTTATTTGAACAGGTATTCTAGAGGCAGAAGAAGGACGACACGGGCCATCAGGCTACCACAAAGCTGCCACACCTGCCTAAATCGTAAGTCAGGGCTGTACCTTGTAGGCATCATTGCCAGCTCTGATAGAGGTCAGCCCCCTGGATAGGGTACTTACAGGACTAACAGAAGAAATAGCCAGGTCAGTTCGAATTAATGCCCTCCCTGGTATTTGCTTTGGGACTTTTTTTGGAAAAAAAAAACCTAAAACTACCCACATACAAGCTCTTTATAATCACACATTTGGGTTTTTTTTTTCTGGTTCTTAAAAAAAGCGCACACATCTGCAACTGGGCCACCCACAAATTGAAACAAGTCATTTGTCTAGCAGAGTTTCTCGGTGGAATATGCAACAAGACAGACACAGCCTCTGTGTTAAAAATAACTGTGTATATTCCCCGTTTAAAGTTTTAACTTCAAGCTTTAACTATAAGCTCCTCTTTAAATAGAGCTATTTTACCTATGATTTATCAGGCAACATATTGCTATCTACTTTTGTAATTACAAGCACCTTTTGCAACAAATGATTGTTTCTCAAAAATAACCTCACATGAAAGGAGTAATAAGCACAAAATGATGTTTCATTAAGACCACTAAAGTATTTTTATTAGCAGTTCCATCAGATTTAAGTAGCATCTTCAGTATACGCATGTGCATATGTATAATCTGTGTCAGATTCGTCAGCTTTTGATGGATGTTTTCACTCTCAGTGTTATTATTACACTTATATAGTAATACTGGCAACAGGGACCCAGTTTATTAAACCTTATGTTGCATCTGCCACAGTGCCCTGGGGCTGGAGTATAGTCATCTATTCCAAGCACTACTCCTTGCAATTACACTCGATTGTTAACTGTATATGTTCAATACCACTTACGTTTGACGGTTGCTGTTCTGAGGTTTTCTTCTGATGGGCCATGCTTGAGCTCCCAGACAGTTAATGGGATTATACAGATCATTAGAACTGAAACACAAAGTGAAAGTTACATTAATACAGCTAATAATGGATTAAAATATCAGCGATAACAGACAGCAGTATGGCTTTGAAATCTTCCGGTCATGTTTTAGAGGCAGCAGGTTAAAGTCTTGAATTGGTACCAAAGATAGGGTGTGCCAATCCCAGCCCAGTAGGGCAGTGCCAGGCTAGCAGGCTAGCTGCCCTCTGTGCCATCCAGCCCCTCAGGGCATCCACACTGCACGTGCTACACTATCCCTCCCGCAGTCAGCACCATGCTTCATCCTCCAAGTTACCAAGTACCAGAGAAAAGCCTAATGAGAGAAAGCCTGAGGCTTCCAGTAACACATCACCATCACATGCAACGAATGCACGTTTGTGGAAACACACACGCTTGGCAAGCACAAACTGAAAAGGGGGGGAAGGGATCATGTGTGTCCTTCACCTCTGAAGTGACCAACCTGTGACAGCATACCAGTGAAGAAAGAATACCTTGACTTTCTTGGCTCTTGTACCACTGTTTGAGCATATATACCACAAAGCCAACTTCTTCCAAGAGAAAACTTGCTTGAGGTGTCCTGGGGACTCAAGAACAAGGAGCACAAAACTAGTCCATCAAATACCACAAGCCCCAGCATGAAAGCTACGCACTGAGTGGTCCTACAAGGAACAAGGCAAGAGCACCCCCTGCTCCACAGAACAGTTAACTTCAGATTGCAGAGTAAAGCAACCAACCAAGAAGGGAAGTCAGCCCATCCACAACATTTGGATGGAGGTGGTGGAGCTGCTTTGCAGCAGCAGAGAGAACGCATTCACTCATCAATAAGTCTGGCAGTTTGTCTGAAAGCGTCAGAACAAGAATAGAGCTTTGTATGAAAACCACTACTCTGAAGTACTGTGTACAAGCTTCTTTATCTGCAGCAAAGTTCCTGCAAGCCAAACAACAAGAACAGGAAAGAGCAGAACTAAATGACAATATTTGCTTCCTTCAAGTCAGAAAGCTCTTCGCTACAAGCTAGGTAAGCTTACACCTCAGGTACAGCAAAGAATCAGCATAAGCCAGAGACATGAAAACAAGCATCTGCTGCTATCAAATTATTTTGTCAAGTTATGCTTAAGGGTTGATTGATGCACCTTTAACATCAAGCTTGGAAGCCCTGAGATACAGTCATCATTCATCAGTTAAACTTAAATTTTCAAATCAACCAGTGTGAGATTAATTAATATGGAAGCTGTCAAGATGTCTTTGTGTAATTATTGTTCTACAGCAATTAGGAACTAAGTTTACATTATTTGCGAAGAGACAGACAATTGCTAAGCCTGTTAACAATAATAAATTAAGTTCTCTCTTTAACAAATTGTTAATCCTGAATATAGACACTCACATGGACATGTTTATTTGCATTTTTCTGAATATGCTTGCCTTGCTGAGTACAATGAGTTTGTATATTGAACACAAAGTTCGAGTTATTTCACATCCAGAAAAACAAGAAGTGTACTTTGTAGTAATATTAGAAGGATCATAGTGGCCTCCTAAAATAAACAGAATCATTAAATAATTAAAGTCATACCACAGACAAGCAAAGATGGTCTAAAAAATATCAAGAGACTGAAAGCATAAATCATGATTACAACCCATATAATCTTTGACCTACACACAAGCTGTAAGGTTCAAAGGTGGCATTGCATTATGTATTTATTGCTCGCCTAAGCCATTATTCATCAGCTTTCATTTTAAGAGGTAGGTATGATGGGAATCTTGTACAGGGAAGAATACATCATGAAATCTTCCATATAAAGAATGGTACAGCTAATTTATCTTGTGTTGCTGCCTCCTCAATTTATGGCATGGCAGCTTTCCACAAAATGAAGATTCACAATGCAATGCAAGAACAAAGTGCAACCATTCCCAGAGCAGCTTTTGCATTTTCCATAGTCCTCAGAGGATCTGCTCATCATCTTGACAAATGAAAAAAGACATACTATACCATGAGCCACGAGCTCTAATCACAAGCACTCTGCTGTCTCGCTCCTTTTCTCCTGTGCATTTCTGACAGTACCCTGCTTTCAGTGAACAGAGACTCCAGCAAGGTCGAACTTTCCTATATATTGATGGAGAATCCACAAGTAGTACAGTGATTTTGACAGCCCTGTGCTGGTTTGGTCCACTTGTTCTACAGCTTCAAAGTTCTCCAAGGTCTGTGTGGGCCCTCTCCGTGCCATGCTGGAGAAGTTACACCTTTGGAAGGTATAAAAAGAGCAATGTGAGATCAAGAGTAGACCTTCACAGCACCCATACAGGTCTAGAATGACAGGAACTCTGTTAGATCCAATAGGGAGTCCTCCTCTTGATTCATTTAAAAAAGTAAATGCCTAATTAAAGGGTCATAGTTGCTAAATGAAACTTGTAGTGATGTTCCCCAAACAGAATTGTTGGCACTTCTTGAAATCAGCAGCAGTGGGACCTTCAGCTTTTGCCAACTCGTTTGAAGAGCTGGCATCTTGGCTGGTGACATACCCGCCCAGCCAGCAAGGGGTACGGTTTGTCTCTTACGGCGCTTCTGACAGGCAAAGGCCAACCTTCCTTTTCTCTGTTGATCACAACAAACTTCTTATGAGCTGCTTCACACAGGAAGAACAAGATGACTTCTTTTTGACTACATCCCATGGAACACAGGGTTGGTTTAATTGCCCTAAAGCCAAGGAATTGTGTCCTACTAGGAAGAACTGGATCCTAACCACTCCTTTGCCAACATTCAGCTCTTTGCAGTAATACAAGGAAACCATATACCAGACACCTTAATGCAAAATGTTTACAAAGAACATGAAAAAATATTGCAACTTATGCATGAATATGCATTTAGTTTCTTCTGTACTCAACTCCAACAGAGGAAGCAATTTCTGTAAAAATGAGTTTTGCTTCATCGTTCCTGGCATAGTTATCCAACATGCCCTCAGGCAGTTATTTGTAGTATTTACATTTTTTACCAACTTATCAAGAGAAAATCCAATTGTTCCTAATGACAGTCACACTGTGTGTCTCCCATTCTCATACATAGGGAAGCGTTTATTATCCATTTGTAGTAATTAAGGCACTGATGTTCTATGGATCCATAAAGCTAACTTCATTAAGCAAACAAAGGCTTTTTTCCTCCAAACTTACAACTGCAAATATATTTAAAAACAAAAGCCCGGTTACAATACGTAGCACAGTTGGAAGAACAAACCAGTACTGGGCAGATCTAAAGCATTATTAGAATTTTGAAAAAAATAAACCCACAGCCTGTAAAATAATTATTTTTTCCAACATTAGCTAGGAAGAAGAAAAATAATTTGCTAGCTGAAAACTGATTCAGAGAGTGTTTGACAACGTCTGTCTCTGTACTTGTGCTCTTCCTGTAAAATGGTTAAGCAAGCTGCTTTTTTACAAATTCAAGGCCACATATTACCAGAGGAGGAGAATCTTCCATACCCTTTCAGACTCTTCATATCATTTGTTCCCGATAGATTAATACAATACTGGACAAACGACCAGGAGCTGCTGCCAAATGCTACTGCTTTTACCAGGGACTTGCTAAACAGTAATTCTCTTGAATGAATGTAAGGTTAGCAACCCAATGACTCAGCCAAGTCAAGCAATTTCTTTACACAGCAAAGTAAAGGAACACTAAACCAAACAAAAACCTGCTGTGAAACACATGTGGGCCACGTTTCATTACTGTCTCTTTACCCCCAAAAGACAAAACTCCATTAGTCACAGAGCAGAACACCTCTTACGTGACCATTCTTGAACAGTTCTGCTGTGCTCTTACAATACCGTGTGTTGCTTTATTTTGGGACACACAACCTCTAGGAGCCTCATCAGCATAATCTCTCACCAATTCAGCCTACCGCAACAGAGCCTCAGTTGTCATCCTGCCTAATTACAGCACTGAGCAAGTTAGCAGAGTAAGGTGGAGAACCAGGATGGGAGTCAAGTACCTGCATTAAAGGATAACTAAATCCACTGCAGCCAGCAAGACCAACTGAAAGCAAATGTAGACATGTCTAAGTTAACTATCAAGTCAGGACCTTAAACCCCCACAAACAGGACACACACCTCTGCCACAAGACATCTGTCAGGACCTCAAAGGACTAACAGGACTCTTAGCACATTATCACCACAAGATCCTCAGAGAGGCTAGGTGAAATCCCAAAGCCAGTAAAGTCCATGGGAACACTTGCATTAAACTTCAGGCTCACTCCACATCATCTTGATTCTCTGTAGAAGCACTGCACAAACACAGAACTTCATGCAAACCTACAATGGGTTTCACTACTTCTTACTCCTGTGGAAGACCTCCAGACCACCAGCATTCCTCCTGGTGAAGTTCTTCATTTCTTGAAACGCTATCTTGCTCTACACCAATTTCCATTATATTGTCTCTCTTGGCAGAGCTACAGTTACCCACTGAAACACATGTAAAATTAGGACTGGAATACAAGTATTTTCTTCCCCCAGCCATGTGGCAAAACAAACTTTGTTCCTCCGCAAATCCCTCCTGTAAGTGCACACACAATTCCAAATGCACAGGGTTTTTTTTTTCCTGCAGAGCTGAAGAAAGGGGGAGTTTGAGTCTTCTCATGGCATAGGGTTTAAATGAAATGTTTGAAAGAGGTGTCTCGCTGGAGCTGTACAAAGCTTTTGTAATGGTGACCAAATCCTAGCAAGCTTGGATTTCAGTGTAATAGGCAAAACTTGGACTGTGTTTTCTGAAGTTTGCAAATCTTCCAGGCAGATTTGGGCTTTAGTTCAAACAGTTTTGGATTGATTTATATTTTGTTTGAAATTATGCCCAAAACTATGATTAAGTAAGGCTTTCACCAAAACCCTCACTTCAACTCAATAGAGTGGTCTCACTTTTCCAGCAAGATGAGTCCCAACACATTCACTCTACAAAAGGAGGCAGGCATGAGGAGAGCTCCATAGTATATTGAGATGACCAAAAAAAGAGGATCCAAAGACAATGAAGTATAACACAGCATTCAGACCAAGCGTCAAGAAATGACACAATAAAACAGCTTTGCGTACATTTCTCCTGGTTAATATTCCAATTTAAGAGCAGCTGACACTCCATCCTTCAGATTTAAGCAAAGCACAGTGGGAGAGAGGGGTCTGGTATGGGGAAGGCAGTTTCACAGCAGCATTCCTATCCCCCCCGCTTTGATAACTGAGGGTGAAACGCACGGAAAACCAGGTGCTCAGATGGAACAAGTCAATACAGCACTGAAGTAAACACTAACCAAAACCAGTAGACAGCTGTTGCACAGGGGTTTATCCCAACTACAGAGGTGGTCTTGCATCTTAACTCCCAAGCCCTCAGTGTCACAGTAAAAAAAAAAAATCAAACCTTAAGGAAAGGGAACATTGTAGTTACCATCTGAGGAGTGAAAAGAGTCTGGGACCCTCCAGGCTGAAAGAGACAGGGTAGGCATCACCATCCCCTGTGCAGCTTTTACTTTAGCAGCTTTGTAACACCTTATCTGTTATCCCCACCTTCAGCCTAATGAATCCAGATATCACATCGTACATTGACAGAAACAGAAGTGTCAGCCTGCTTTCACATTTGATTTTAGCATGCAAGCTACAGCTAATCACCTGTAAAAGCCTTCTAGCACACATCCCAAGACCAGCTAGCAAACTTTAGGGGTATAGTATAACTAACTCAGTTTTTAGAACCTACACCAATCTTCATAAAAAAATTCTTCAGTATGAATGGGACTGTACGTTTAAGACTTACTGTTTCTTCATCGCACTGCTCCACAATACACTGCCAAAAGTCATAGTCCATGTAGGGTTTTTTAAAAAGCAAAATCTGTTTAGCATTTTAATGTCATAACGCATGTTATAGAGAAGTTGAATTTCTAATTATCTATTTACTTTATATGAAATTTTGCTTCTATAAAAAAAGATTAGTTGCATATATATATTAAATACAGTTTGCTCTTAAAACTGCAGGAAGTTATGTATGAATGTCCTGTAACAAAGCTGGATTCTGTATTTTCAATACCTAGGGGAAAGAACCAAAACTGAGTTTCTGCAATACCTAAAACGGGTTCTTCCATCCTGACCAAAGCCTGAAAACACATATTGAATGCAGATAAAATACAGTTACAAGACATTATTACTATATTTCAGCTTCACATTTTAAAGCACTATATTGCATTAAGAGTCTTTGCAGTAACTGGGAATGAATTAGTTTAAGTAAGGTTTGTCCACAGCACACTGTCACTCCAGAGTGAGATGGACAGTACATCAAGGAGTACTCTGCACTAACTCCCATTAGGGATAACCAGACCCAAGACACATAACTACCAAACACCTCAGGGCACCGTACCAAGAAGGCACCTATCTCCCCCAAGCACAGATCAACGATACCAATTACTCAGCACAAGAAGCTGGGGAAGTCGCCTCAGCACCAAACGGACAGACAACAATGCAGTTACATCCTCAGAGTCCATTTGGTGCTGGCGAGAGGGGCACACGCGCAGGAGACAGCACACAGCACAGAACTGCTACGAGATCAGCCTCTACAAAAAGCTTCTGTGTTCTTCTCTAATATAAGGGCTAAACCTGCGGGGTACCACTTGGAACTAAGCATCCAGCCAAGCCATTTTCTGGGTAGGAAGGTGGCTCAGGACCAAGAGCGCCTTGGATTGCATCTCAGCTTCAATACTAGAAGGGGTTGCAGTTCCAGACAAGAATTTCTGCAGCGCTTAAAACCATAAAATTTGATCCGTCAAAAAAACTCTCTGCAGGTGAGCAAAGCTTACAGTACAAAAGAGAAAACATGTCAGAATCAATTTGTTATGGAAGATGTTGAGCTACATCAAGTATAAAAATGAGTATTTAATCTTAATTGTTGCAAGCTTCCTAAGGAACAGTCCAAGCTTCACGTAGAGGAGTCAATACAGTTGTTCTGATATCCCAGTTGTAGCACAATGAACATCTTTTCTAATCTCCAGCAAGCCATTTAGGGAAAAAAATCAGTCTTGTTTTTACCTGCTCACATTTCTCAGCATGAACATTCCCTTTTTTTTTTTCCAAAAGCCTTAAAAGTTCACACACATTAACAGTATACTACCTCGTAGTCACTAGCCATACCACCTACTTCACTGACACCCTGGGGAGCATGCACAGATCTGCTTCTCACAGGAAAAGAGATGGGAGCTTCATATGTCACATCCTTTCTTCCTTTCACAAACAGGCAGGTGATTTTTATTTATTTCTTGAAACAAACCTTCCACTCAGTTATATCTATGTACTAGGTCCTGATCAAGTCACATCTTCATAAATAGGAAAAATAAACACTTATTCTTAAACCAGAGATAAAAGTCACACCTGCTTTGCCTCAAATGCTCAGCATGGTATTGCCAGTAACAGCACCTCGGAACATAACTGCTCAAATTATTTGCTATAATGGTGCCACACTATAGTTCCCAGCAGAATTGGAATTGCTGAATGCTACAGTCTCCACAAGGAAGGAAATGCTAGTGTGGTGCTTCGGTGAAAAGTCACTACGTTTCTGCTCTCAAGGGAAGAATTTCCTCCTGTGATAATAATAAACATAAACCACATTGAGTTTTAGGACTGATGAAAATAAAATTTGTGTGAATAATGATTATTTATATAAAAATGCGCAGTCAGGACATCTACTACATATGCAAGACCATAAAATTTAACTATCCCATTTCATCGCTATAGCATACTTGTGAAAGCCATTGTCCATTTCTGGTCACACATATTTGTCCTAACCACCTACAAGGATGACTGCCTGAGCAGTGTATGTCATCATTTAATGGAAAACGACCTACAGCACCTCAGGAGGAAGCTGTCACTTGTAGTACATGCAGTCAGAAGACCCGCTCAGCTCACTGGAATGCTGTTTGTTTCCCCTTTGCGTTTGAAGACGACATTCCCCAGTCATCACTCACACGGTTACCAAGAATTTAGAATAAAGGAGAGGTGCTCTGAACACATCTTTAGCTTAGTTTTCACTGAGTGGCCTCCAATGCAAGTCGTTACCCCTCCTCTTCCTCACAATCTCTGCTTCAACTGAAAGTTCCTCAGAGGTCATGGTCATGCTAGAGATGATACAGATGTTATGAGGCAATCTACTTTGGAGACACAAGGTAATGCTTTTATAAGCATGCTAATGACACAGGCTGTCACATCAACGTGACACAAGGTCTTAACGTTATTTTTAATAAAGATTCTAGTTTCTTGTTATTTTCTAGGAAAAGAGCATCAATTCAAAACGCAGAAGTGGAAAAAATTAGTATGGCTTAACTTGCAGCCTACAACTGAAATTCAATTTGAAGGAAGGTTTTTATGATGTGAGCTGCTATTATAAAAACACACTTCACACAGAAGTTTCTGGAAGGCTTAAGGTTAGCATGACAGTCGCACGGATAGAGGTAAAATGCTTTTGACAAGTTTCTCTGCTAGAACTTGATTCAGCAAAGCACTTCAGCATATGCTCGTGAGCTTTGCTGAATCAGAGCCCAGAAGTGACGCCCCTTTTGACAGCTTCCCTGTAACTGTTAGGAGTTAACCCTCTCGCAGGGACCTCTCCCCTCCCTCAGCCACTCACGCAGGCATATGGCAGGACGTACCCCTGCAGTGCTGTGGGACCTGCATCTTACTGGAGGACAGCATCTATTTGCAAGTGGCAAACGGCAGCAGATGCAGACGGCTCTTCCCCTGTATTTCAAACAGCACCTTCTGATCCAGCACAAACAGCTGAAAACTAATACGACTCTTACTGATAAAACAAGGATTATGCAGCTACTGTTTCAAATCACTAAACAACTGCCTGAGAAGCAAGAGCTGTCTAATTCTTTCTTGATGGCATTTCAGCAACACCATTATTGACGTGCCTACCCCACCGCATGCTGACAGAACTGGTTATTTTGACAAGCATAAAGAGAAACTTCAGCTAGCTGTGTATTGCCTGCAAGTTATTTGTATTCTCCATTGTGTTATCTACTGCAAGTATATGCTGAAAGAGTTCATCTGGTGGAACAGACTCCCAAGAGTTTGGGGATTGTGCCAGTGTTCAAACAAATCAGCCCTCGTATCTGAACTTTCCATTTCCAAAATCCCCTATTGAGACAAACGTCACCCGTGAACCCCACGCTGCTCACACATATAGAAAGATTCAATCTTTTCCCCATCTCTCCCGTCTCACTTCTGTCATCTCAACAGTCAGTTCCCTCCCAGCAGGTTACTTCCACAAAGGGAAACGGTTTGGTGTGACAAACTCACCCGCAACGCCACGTTGTGTGTGCAGGATGTGGTTCTTTGCTCCAAGCTGTGTGCCACCCTCCCTCTCTCAGCCCAGCAGACTGGAAGGCAGAAGGGGTCAATTTCGTAGTCGATGTGTGTGTCAGTAATGTATGCACAGCTGCTGCCGGCTGCTTTGCCCCTCGGCACCCAGCTCCACAAGGGCCCCAGAACTCTGCATTTGCAGTTGTCCTGAAGGCATGTCAAGCAACATGCCCCAAATCAGCCACTCTGCCTTTCCGCCAGGAGTTCATCACGCCTCTGTACGAGCTTCCCTCCCTGACAGGCTCAGTCAGAGCCTATCACCAGATCACTGCTGCTCCGGACCCTTCCATGCAAGCCAGCTGATGCTCCCCACCACAGTCCCACTAAGGCCACAGCAGCTGGGCTCCCCAGCACCCCTCACTTGCAGTCACGATGCTGGGGTCAAGTTTTTAGTCTAGAATGAACCAGTATTTGTAAGTCACGAAACTTAAGAGTCTTCTTCGTAAAGAGAAAAAACTAAGGCTATTGGAAGATGTGCCTTACACTCCCCAAAGCAAGATTTAAAAAACCTCTATCTATTGATCAAGTAGTTAACCATCAAATGATACATTTTACAGTCTAAAGGGGTGATTTATAAAGAGCTCTAAAGAAACTATAAGAGGAAATAATACCATGACCTATTGCTTAACATTGGCAAGTCACACATAATACTTGTTTAAAACCCTGGCTCATTCACTTCATGACAGTAGCCCTTATTGAGTGGCTGAAGCTCTCACACACCTACTGGAGTCTCATTCCCCACCACTATCCCTTAATACCTGTCCAGATATAGCACTCTTTGTGCACTATCATTTTAATTGAATACTAAAAAATAATAGTTCACTGAATACAAGATTTACTATAACACATAAAAATAAAATGACAATAAAGTCATACACGTAAATTACACCAGAAGCCCTGTAATCTAGTCTGCACCAATGCTGTATTTTCTCTCATGTCAATGTCTCATTCCTCACCACCTTTGAAGTACAATAAGTTACCATTATTGGTAAATATTTATATTCAGTTCTTCAGTGTCAAGATATTGACAGTTAATACAAGTCTTCCAAAAAATGTTCCCATTTTCAAGGCAACACAAATATTTATCACCTATGTCTTTCTGAAGGCTTTTTGGGAATGAGTTTTAGGATTATCTTTATTCTTGTCTCAGCAACTTTTAGCTAAGAAAACTAGAACAAATTAGGACTCTGGTAGCCACATACACACTAGCTAAAATCAATAGCTTTAATTTTCACATTTAAACCTACAATTTTCATCTGACAGGCTCAGCAGGTTTTAATGCACACAACAATTTACTTTTACTGTTTTAATTGTTTTTAGTCAATCACTTTTATTGCTTCTCTGCATCTGACTAAACAAATTAATAGAGCTATGTTCATAAATGATTACTTTGTGAAATAGCTTGATAGATACATTTGCCAGTTTCACCTTCAATTACTGCCAACATTAGTAATATTTATACCAAAAGGTATATTTATCCAGTTTTTATAATTAAGTGAGCAACAGGAGCAGCAATAGCAAAAAAAAAAATCTATTTCATGAGCTCCATAGTATCAAATTTCATCTTTCTAACAGTGTTTCCCCCAGGCCAAATGAAAACCAGCAAGACCTGCGTGCACAGCTGGCTGAAAAAAAACCCTTTCTGGATCACAGGAAGACAGTCTATTCCTGCTTAGATTCTTACGTGAACTTTTGGTCAAGCAAAAACATACAAGAAATATGGAACTCAGTCAGGATGACATTGTTACAGGGCATGAGAGACCCAGATCAAACTCCTTGTTTTGTCCCTTAGATAAGGCCCGTGAGAGTCCAAACTCCAGCAAAGACTTGGGGGACCCTCCTTGGCCCCACCCAACTCTGCTTCTTGTGCAGACTGGAGGTGGGGCAGGTACAGGAACGTTAGCTTGAACACAACACATCGCAGTGCCTCTTCCCTCCAGCAGAGGTAGACATGGCCAAAGCTGGAAAATTTAATAATCAAAAACACGACAGTTGCCACAAAATTGGAAATACCAAGAAAGTCTACCTGAATGCCAGTAAGAGTCGCCCTTCACTGACACAGCCTTTCCCACGGTACACACAGATCTCAGGATCCAAAATAAGGTATGATGAGCTTTCACATAGTTCAGCTGTTGTTCAATCAGAACACAGGAACACAGCTCTGCAGTTTGGTCTTTCCCCAGTTAAGGCATCAGGTGAGCTCAGACAACTGTGAAAATGGAATTAATTGAGAGCAGAAGTTGCCTTCAGATACTGCTTCCACATACACCATTTAGGAGGCACAACCCAACAAGCATTTTCCAAACAAACCAGACCCGTACCAGCAAGGCTCTTCTGCACAATATGCAGCGCATGTACTCACTGAAGTGAAGGATCCCAATTCACTGAGTGAAACACTGGGATAATTGGATAGACCTGCCGCTCTTCTGCCCAAATTTAGACAAATGAGGCTCACGTGACCAAAGAGAGCACAGATTTCCCACATGCAAGAGACAAGCTACCCTAGACGCTTCGCTACAAGGACCTTCACCCAAGATGCTCAAAACCCTGGACTCTAGATCATCTTCCTAAATTCCTATTTTACTGCTTTATCTAACAGAAAAACATACCCCAAAAACAGAAGCCAAAGTCAAAGCCTCTTTCTTCCCAGACTCCAGAGTTAGGCTCCCTCTGGCAAGAAACACCTGAATGCTTTTCTCCAGGGTGTTTTAAGAGGCAAACCTGAGACTGTCGCCAAACGGCCTCCAGCCAGTGCTCAAGTCTCACTAGCAGCGAGTTCAGTGTTTGAACACCTTTACAGCCGAGGAAGAGAATTTTTTCTTCTACTTTCTGGACATCTTATTTAATCTAATCATTAGATTAGCTCAAGTCTTGCATGAGAAGCACCCTCCTCCAAAAGAGGGAGGGCTTTGGTTTTGATCCAGTCAGGCAGGGGAAGCCTGAATCCAGTTCACCTCCTGGATGGGACAATCCTTTTCACTCTTTCCTTCCCCAATTACAGAACCATGATGAAGATCTCCCTCCTTCAGCTGCACCCTGCTTTAAGTTGTCTGAAACCAAAGAGGAATGAGTGCCCATCTCGGAGCAAGATGCTAGGCCACCAACGCCAAGCGGAGGAGGGTGCTTCTTCCTTCCTGAGCATAAGCCCCAGGGGTGGGGGGTACCACAGCTTCCCTGGCCTCCACGTGGGTTAAGTCACAACAGGGCGCTGCAGGGCCCACCACATTCAGCCTAATTCAACGTTTGGCTCTCCAGACATACCTAGACACACTGCTCCAGTGGATAATTTAAGTGCTTCACCTACAGCTAACATGGCAGTTCTTCTTCCTACCCCATACCTACTTTATCACCACTCCTGTGGATTAGGAAAACTAACTTAGGATTTTGGGAGAGTCTGTCCATCCTTTTCGTTATGTTTCTTAAACATCTTGCCTTGAGAGTGAGTCACCACTTACCCAAAGCTCTCCTCCCCACCTTTACAGAGCATGGTCTTTTTCCCCAAGTAGTCACCAGAGTACTAAACTGGCTGCTGCTTTTGTACAAGAGCTAAAAATGATTCTATATTGGTCAAAACTGCTGACATCAAACTAGTTTTTCATTTGATATTCCTACATAATATCACTCCCATTTGATTTAAACCTTCATTGAACACACACCATCAGAAGTCAGGGTCTTAAGCTGTAGGAAACTGATAAACTGCATAGTGTGGCAGAAGGGCTTTTTACTATTCTTTTAGAAACCTGCATAATATCTTATATGAAAGAGCCCTGATCTCTGGCTGAGGCTGCTAGTACTTCATGAATATAAGACAAATACATTAATCCTTCTGGTCCTTAAGCTACCAAGCCCACAATCTACTGCAACAAGAAAAATCATGAAGAGCTTGTATGACCAAAAAAAATGTGTCTGTATTTCAACTGCAAAGAACAAATCTGTTTATTGCTTGAGGTTCATGCAAAAACATAATTTGGATTTGGTTTAGTATTTCCATATTCCTCAAATCAGTTCCGTGGTCTAAATACATATCATTTTTATTTTAAATTGCCTGGTATTAAACAGATAATTGATCCACCAGCAGTTTTCACAAAAGCACCCCTTGCTCCCCTCCCCGCAGAGAGGTAACACAGCTGTTCCATAATCCTGTCTTTTTATCATCAGGCAGGACAGCACTCACTGAAGTGTCAAACTGAGGACAGCCACCTTGCTTGGATGACGTACCCCAGAGCACGTCTGCTGTTCAAGACTCTTCAATGAAGAGCCAAGTCTAAAAAAAAAAAAGGCTAAATCAACAAATCTTCTGTCACAGATTACCCAAGTCACTGCTACTCGGGGCAGAGATTAGCAGGAAGAACAGATAAAGCCAGAGGTGGCAACAGCATCTCCACCCACAGCAAAACGTGTCTGTTTTGATCAAACAAAGCTCACCCCCCTGTACTACAGCAGAGAGAAATGATCCACAGAACCAGTCACAACAAAGCCTGGGCACATCTGTATTCCTGGGGTAAAGGACTAGAAAGACCATCTCAGCTCCGCACCCTGTGTGGCAGCTCAGCAAGGCAGCAGCCTCAGCTTGTTTTTAAGCTTGCCTTGAAACGGTAACGAGCTGCAAAAAACCAGTTATTTGTTTTTCTGCAGGCCAGCACCCTGGGATGGTGGCCCACAGAACCCTTTGCAGAATGATTAAAGTGGTATCCAGGAGTGACCCTGAATTACTCTGCACAAGACACAGTCATGTACTGTTGGACTGACTCATTAGAAGTTTTCACATGGCGCAGCTACAGTGTATTTCCTATTTCTATCAACGAATACATCATTTGATGAACTCTGGTGAAGAATTAGTGGTACAGTACGATTTCAAAGGCCAATTTTCAAATACGGGCAAGGTACCCCTTACTGCACCCATGGACTGAAACAGCCAACATCATACAGCTGATCAAGACCAGCTGAAAGCTTTAAGTGACAATGTTTTGCCATTTCCCTCCATGCACACAAGGGCACGCTGTTCTTAAATAACTGTTGGAAAAGCTCCTTTACAAATAGGATCCTACTTTGTGTGGAGAGATAAGACTTGTTGAAATCCTGTTCAAGATCACTTGTTCTACAATAATAATACCTGAAGCCCCCAAAGATCAGGCCTTATTGTGCGAGCCACACCACGCAGGAAAAGCCTGTAGGTCCTTGTGAACACAGCCTAAATAAATGACAAGCAGGAAGTCAGCAAATAAAAAAAAAGTAGCTTGCCCCAGGTCACATAGAAAGTCTGCATCACAATCAAGAAGTAGATGTAGATCTCTTGATTGCCCACGTCTTCCCTTCAAGACCATCCCTTCTCACTCTCAAAAACCTTTCAAAAGGCACAAGGCATCAGCCCACAGCATTGCTATCAACAGTTTGCTATCAATTGCCCTTTCAAGAAGTAGAGTTACGCCAAGGATCAACCTGGCCCATGTGTTTAAGTCAGGGACAGAAATTAACCCTGAAACTTGTTGAAGTTTGAGAAGTTCACCACTTGGCAAGATCCCTCCTTCCATCTCATGCACCTAGAATGGTAAAGACTTGTATCGTGGACCATGCCAAGAGACCACAACCACCCCAAACATTCGATATGCTGCTACAGAGACATTACAGGATGTATTCCCAACACATACATAAACACATTAGGAATGCACTGTTTTCTCCCCCTTCACTGAACTCTGGCATAGCAACTCACATGCATCATGCAGTTGATGATAGATGAAAAAGAATCACATCCAAGCTATAAATCATATCAGCCCATTGCAATTAAACACATTCAAATTCTAAACCCCAGAAAACAGACTTTGTAATGATGCAATTGCCGACTGCATCTCACACACTCTATTGCTGCCCTTCAAACGTGCTTCCCATTTACAAGCACACAGAAGCTACTTTACTGCCAATTCCTCCATTGATGGCACATTTTATTGACAAAATACAGCTGAGCCACCTAAAGCAATTTCAGCTACAGAATAACCTTTCACACACGAAGTTAACCAGCTCCTCCATCCATTTGCAGCAGATTTAGATTAGCAAACACCACACAGACACATTCAGATCCTTTGAACAGCCTCATGTCAGTTGATGGCTAAGGACAGGGTAATATTATAACAGTATTTCATGCTTTGAATTCTGGGAAGCAAAGCCTTCCTTAAACAGAAGAGGTCTGGATTCCCACTCTGACACAAACTGCTCTACCTACACGTTTTCTCCCCCATCTCCAGTTTCCCCTTTCCTTTGTCTTACCCCTCTCCTGCGTGACAATTTCCTCATTACACTTCTACAAAGACTGTCTTAGTTTAAATAACGTCGTTTAAAAAAAAAGCGCTGCCCAGTCTTCCCACAAGCTCAAAAAGTACCAGATGTACACAAGTATATCGAGGGTGCAACCACTGGCACTGGAGTGGCTGCTTATAACAAGTAGCCACCCAACAGGAGGCTGTGAAGCCACGATCCGACAAGTTCACCATCAAATAAGCACTTTCATTTTTAAAAGCAGCAGACTCCAACATAAAATTACACTTCTCCAATGGGGCTGTATAAAGCATTTGCTCTGTATTACTTACAGAAGAAACCACAAGTCTTAAAACATGACAAGACTGGGAGCTCCCCAATAAAGAAACTTGCTGGGAAGACAAAGTTTTAGAAACTACTTTTATTGTCAGGCTTAATCCGGCATTCCTGTCAAGTCTGTCCTTCAAGTGAGTTTGCCTGATCAAAGATCTTACGGTTGACCTCTCAAATTTTGTCCATAGATCACTCAAAGCGCTGGTTTACTACCAGCTGCTCTTAACATCTGTCCAGTGCTAGCTGTCATGCCCTCTTCAGTTTCATCTGTGCTAAATAATTCCAGGGGTGGGTGGGAAAGGGGGAGAGATCACAGAGCAGCACATTCTCCCACAAATTCACGCATAAAGCACACACCATCAGGCAGCCTGACGGAAGACGATAAACTCACTAACATACCTGTGCCAGTGTAAGTCCCAGTCACTGCTGCAGCAGAAATGCAGCCGAGTGGTGGTTGGAATCAGACCACAAGTTTCCAGAGGAACATTAGACGCCCACAAGAGCAAATACCCACCGCACAAAACCAGACAAGGCATTGCATTGTCAGATCACACGGTTCAGCTCCATTCTCAGACTGAGGGCCCGCACACAAGAGGAGTGCCAGACACCACAGCTACCAGGCTGCCACTAATGGCAGAAGAATGATGCAGCTGCAACAGAGATTTATCCCTGCAGAAGGTGCGACATGGGGAAATCATTTTAGCCACGGGAGGCTGGCTGAATTTTCCTCAGACTTTTTAATTACCCCACGCAAAAGAATTCAGCACTCCCATCTAAAACCATTTTATGGTTCATAGATCAAATCCAGTTTGTCTCAGGGAGTACACATGAGCTGAAGGTCCTTTGTCCCAGATGAACTTTTTCCACATCTCAGCTGGAGACAGCAAAGTCTGGTCATTTATTCCTGCAGGTTGGGAACTGACCAGAGTCACAGTTGAAAGTAACAGTAAAAAGAAATCAAAGCCAGATACCACCTAGAAAGTACAAATCACACGTTACTTGCCCTGGCCAGAAAACTACACAAAGCAAGAGAAGTCCTTCTGCTCACAGAGTAGCCTGCACCACCACACCTGATAGCCGGGAAGCTCATTTCTCCTCACCATGCAGCTCTTCTAGTCCACTTAGAGTGAGATCAGATATTCCTCGCGCTGCTGTTTTGGAGAGCACAGATGTATCAGACTGCCTGGAAGAGAGCTCACCTGTCCATCTGCCTGTACTTCTTAGTTTACCTCCACAATATCAAATTTTTTTTATGCTCTGTGATAGCCACACAGCTCATACTTTTTCATGTGTGCCTCACCTCCCCAAGGAGATCACCCAGTACTTTTTTCTATGCAACCCAGTGGTAACACAGCAGTCCTGTGTCAGACCCAAGAAGCCACTACAAAAGCACGTGCAAGCGCCTCAGGAGAAACAGATACTTCTGCTGGGAGGTGAGTGTGTTATTAGTTGCTTTGCTCACTAACCAAAGCTGATCAAAGCCATATTGGTCCCTGAAGACGTCGCACTCCACAAGTTACTGCAGTTTCCCAAAAGAAGACAGCAGCTTAAGTCCAAACCCCTAAGGCACAACAGGCACTTCTCTTTTTGTCCATTTTAAAACAGGGCAGAGGAGACTGGTCAGCCTCTGGTCTGTCCAGAATTACTTAGCTCAAATTCAGCTGGAGCAATTCCAGAGCTGGATTTCTTGCCTCCTTCCCCTTTAGAGGGGAGCACACCTCCCCACCCCCCAAAAGCAGACACTCTGCACTACACTACCTCCATGGCCCTTCCATTTCCAGCAAGGCACCACATTGCCAAGGCCAGAACATCTCCATTAAAAGCCCCCCCCTTTGTCAGAGGGCACCTGACAACATACCCTGAAGTTACAAGGCACTCCCTCACAGAAACCCCTCTCTTTCCAAAACCACATCATTCTTTAGATCAATGCCCTGGCCATTTTATTAACGCATCAGATCTCACCACGTAGCTTTCCTTCTGGTTAAAACAGATCCCACTGAATTAAAACAGCAGGTTAGGTCTTATTAAGAGCAGTAGAATCAAAAAGCTCTCAGACAAGAACATCCTTACCTGCAGAGAAACCCCCAAAAGCACCAACACCCCCAGAAGCCCAGCCCCTTTTTATCCTACACTGGGGCTGCTACACTGCTGAGTCCGTATTGCTCCCAGCTGACAGACAGACTCCCAGCTGGAATAAATCAGACGTTAACAGCAAAGATCCCTCCTGCATACTCACGTGAAGGGTTGTTTCCAAAGTCCTCAATTTTTCATTGAGGAACTGTTTTTCACTTTCTAGTTTTATTTGTTATTACAGAAAACTGTGACTAGCCTGTTTTATAAATGCCTGAGAGTTTACTGCTAGGCACTACAAAAGATATTTCTATACACTGACCCTCTTACAAAGATCTCTTAGGCAAAATCAAAGATTAGGATAATGTTTTTCATTAAGTTCCTCAATTGGAAGTTCATTTTATTGTTTAGAAATTATGTAAGAATTTAAGAATATATAAAGGTGAAATGCCCACTGTAAATATTCTAATTGGATGGGAAGACAATATTTATGTTTAAAAGCTGGTTATTTAGCAGCTGCAGAGTAACTTAGCTCTAAGAGGTCATACCTCTCCACATTCATAGATGATATAGCTACATGTGCTATCGCCCTGACTGAGAAAGCCTGCCTAAGGGTTCTGTGAACCAGCAGAGCTCTCCAACAATGCCCTGGTAAAGCAAGAGTACCGTATTTAGAGAACAACCCCCTTTAAAATCACATAGTCAAGACTTCTATTTTTTGTGGGGTATTTTAGCAACAGCACTGCCAGATCTCTATCCAGAAGCTCTGCACCTACTTACAGTCTTCGCCACACACAGGCCCCTTTGAATACATATATTTAACAAGATAGCCAAGACCTGCAGTCAGAAAGCGAGATCTGAAGAGGAGGGCCTTTGGTGGATGGAGCACAGCTCTTTGACTGAGTTGAAAGTCAAAGAGAACGCAGAAAGGAATAAATAATCAAAAGAACAGAAGTAGAAAGAAGCTGGTAAGACTCCAAGAGGCACAGATCTATTCTGATATTCCTAGAGCACCAAGAAAACAAGGCATTTCTTTTGTTGTTTAAAGTAGACTTTGTTCTAAATTACACTATTACATAGAAAGAAGTGCCTCATAATAACAGAACTTTTTTTATTGTCCACGTGATTTTAATTTATCCCTCATACAAGAGAAGAGTCAAAGTTGTATGGGTCCAGAAATAAAGAGCAAGTCTGGGCGTCACCCGGTAGCCCAGTGATCAGAGCAGTCACCTCGGCAGGAAAAGAGACGTGTGCTCCCAGGATTGTTCAGGCATTTACATGAATCACTCCTCGAATAAACCACGGAGCGCAGACAGCCATTGACCTGGGACTGTTGTGGTACAAGGACACCCCAGCATCATGACATCCAAAGGCAGGACCCTGGGTGTGGTAACCGCATGGAGAGAGGCCCATGTAAACAGGGACAGTCACTCCTCGCTAAGATTTCCAGGGAGATAAGTGACGCCAGTGGAAAGTAGGAGTCTCTGTCTCATACATAAACAGTCATTTACTTGATGGAGAACCCAGCATGTCTCCTTAGCATCTTTACAAGTTGTTAATAAAAGGGCATACAGGCCCAGGAGTTTAGAAAAGAGCACCTGAAGTCACTGAAGTCACTCATTTGTGAGCAAAGATAAAGAGGAAAGATGAAATGTTTGAGAGGAGTGGCCCCAAAGGGAAAGGCTTGGCTCTCAAAAATAAGTGTATGTTAGAAGAATTAGGATACCTTTAAGTGTATTTTGTGGAAATAGGATAAAGACAGTTTATGAGGAACATCAGGGGGGAAAAAAAAAAAACA
The DNA here is from genome assembly GCF_034619465.1 of Leptosomus discolor. Taxonomy (NCBI): domain Eukaryota; kingdom Metazoa; phylum Chordata; class Aves; order Leptosomiformes; family Leptosomidae; genus Leptosomus; species Leptosomus discolor. Next base: position 4,669,706 of record NC_141399.1, read on the forward strand.
ATCCTGAAAGGCAAGTACATTGGAGAGTAGAATAATCTTAAACACCTCAAGCAACTCAGCTTTATCAGATGTCTTCCAAAACTAGACTGGAAAAGGCTTTAGGTACTGAAAATAAAGAGATAAAAAAGAAACCACCTGGAGAAGGAAAAAAATACCAATTAATCTCTCATTTGCCATGTAATTCCTTGCAGGAAGCATCCTCAGCTTTCCAGATACTGCATCTGAGCCTCTGATTTGAGGTTCTGGATTTGATACAATTTTATTCCAAGCACAGGGCAAATGCACAATTCCATACCTCCCTACCACCAACTGGACTGAACCAGCTCAGTGAAACTTTAGCCCAATAAACCAGAAACCTTCAGAAATGATGAATTATAAATGGGGGTGGGGGGAGAAGACTAAAGGTAGAAATCATCTGAGGAAGTCATCTAGTCCACCCCAAACCGTAAGACCGGGCTGCATCATGAGGGAGAAGGGCTTTGAGAGAGCTGGGTGAGGTATTCCAGCGCATCACTTACACTTACAACTACCCCAACACCCAGCCTCTTTCCCTGTGGCAGTCCAAATCCACGAGTCCTTTTCCTAAGCGCTACGGGCAAAGAGCACCGATCATGCCCCTCCTCAGTGCAGCTCACGGTGCTGAAAACCTTTCTCTTGCTCAGACTGATTTCATGAGACCTCTTCCACTTCCACAGTCTTGCTGCGATGGTTTATGCCATTTGGGGGACCGCAGAGAGGGAGATCGCGGCGGGTCCAGAGGCTGGGAAATGACGCAGGTGCGGGGCACTGTGTCCCTTCCCTTGACTTTCTGGCAAGCCGGGCTAGCAGCACGCTTGCCGCGGAATCCCTGATGGCATCAGTCCTGCCCAAGGAAAAAGGTATTTCACCTTCCGCCTGCTGTAACCTGTAATAACGAAGTTATGGCACATTCCAACTCCGGACAGGGCAGGAGCAATAACTTTTGCAATGCTCGTCTCTTAGGCTGATACTCCTATAGCATCTCCAGGGCCTGTTTTACTGCATTGTAGCATTCGTTTATTCTAAAGCTCCACCTCCTGGAGCCACGAGATTAATACAGAAACGGCCCAACTGTCCCTTGAAATAAGGGTGCAAGTTAAAGAGGGGGAAGTTTGAAAAGTGTGACTCTTCCATGGGCGAGGTTTAAAAGTATCCCTGGTTTGTTACAGAGTAAAAAAAATAAAACCTGCTTTAACTTGGAAGCTCATCTCCCGACCTGAGGGGAGTCTGTTTCATTTCTCAGCACTGGAGAGCAGGGACCTTCGACGGGGCTGCTCCGGCAGCGCTGTTTAATGCCTCATCCCATCCCACCAAAGGGAAGATTTAAGGCTATTTCCAGTGTAAATACAAAAGAGTAATTACGACTGGTGTGTGTCGTGTGTGTCCGTCCCCCCCCCCCCCCCCATTTAACCCATCCTCCCTCCAGAAACCTTTCCACCACCGGCATTTCAGAGCGCACCTCAGGCGCAGCCCGCCCTGCCCGCAGCCCTGCGGCCGCCTCCGCCCGACAGGCCGCTCCCCCCCCCCCCCCCCCTCAGGGCCGCTGCCGCCGCCGGGACCCCCGCCCGCTCCCTCCTCCCGCCCGCTCGCCCGCAAAATGGCGCCGCCGCCACCCCGCGTTCCCGAGGCGGCGGCGCCCTCTGCCGCCCGCCGGCGGCACCGCGCCGCCCTGCCCGGCCGCGGCCTGTGCCGTCCGTCCCCCGCGGCCAGCGAGCGCCCGGCGCCTCGCTTCGTGCTCCGGAGGGAGGGCGCTGAGGGGCCGCCATGGGTTTGGGCTCCGGCTGCTGCCGGGCCTGCCGGCTGGGGGCTCCCGCGCGGGAAGGGGTTGAGGGGAGCGGCTCCCTCTGGGCTCTCAGAGGGCCGTGTCCTCGTCAGGGAGCATCTGCGAGGGCCCGCGGGCCCCTGGGCTTGTCTCCCGTTTGTAACCCCGTTGCTGGGACGAGCGAGCGCAGAGGGTTTGCCAGGGCTCTCTTGAGGAGTTTTATGGCCGGCGTCGGCCGACACAGACCTGTCCTCCGCTTGGCAGACCGAAACGGAGCCACTGCTGTGCCAGAGAGCCCCTGACCGCCACGGAGGCCATGCTGCGGTTCTGCCGAGCAGCCACGAATGCAGCTCTTCATTTACCCGGCATCTCCAGGGCCTCAAAGTCTTCCTCACGTGTTCCAGAGGGCAGCTCCATGTCCTCCGCTCTCCGGTTTCTCATCATGGGAACTGGGCTGCAGCTGAGTTTTCTCACCCCGCTCACCTGTCCAAGGAACCCGCGTCCTTCTGTAACAAAGAATGGCTACCTAGCCTTTGGAAAACTCACTGGGTTGCCACTTAACTATTGCAACAGGGAACTCCTGTAACTAAGTTTCTATCAGGCTTCAGCTCTGTTTTTGTTCCCCCCACATTTAACAAAGAGACTAAAAATAAAAGCTTTATTCTTGTGTACCAGACCCGGGACAACCTTGCCGGAGTCATGATGCAGCTTTTCAGTGAACTGATCCAGGCAAAAAACAACGGACATATAAAATTTCTCACAGACTGAAGCAGCAGCAGAAATATTTTTCAGCCCGTTTCCTGCATCCCCTAGGCTAGGCATAAACCAAAATGCAATTCCAATTTACTTTTCCAGCTAGGAGTATTTCCCGCTGAAACATTTTTTTTAAAAAAAGGCGGCTATAGAGACTCAGTGCTGCAGAGGGAGGTGCCTTGGAAACCCTCAGAATGCAATTTTTGTCTTAAAAATGAAGTTTTCCTTATTCAAGCCAGAGTAGATCCAAGAGGATTTTAAAAATACATCCAGGTTTGTCCTGGACCGGGTTAGCAAGACGAAAAGCAGTGCAATCCCTGCCCCAAAAGCCTCAGACAGCCGCAGGCAGGTGAGGACACGCGCCCAGAGGACGTTGCACGGGGATTTTCCTGCAGCCAGCCCTGGCTCTGGGGAGCCTGACTAGTGCTGGAGCACCCAGCCCGTAAATTAACCCCAAATTCCAGCAACTTCTGCTCCATTCACCAAATCAACCCAAAGCCTTTTTTCGAACGTTGTAACCTCAACGTCCTGGTCCTTGTGACTCCAAGTGCGGGCTGAAGGAGAAGGCGCTCTCTGCTGGAAGCGCTGAAGCAGTCCCTGGGGTTTTGACAATCAAGGCTGACGGAGCATCTCCGATACGTGGAGGACATCGCCTTTTCCAAGACATCAAGAGCAGAACGCAGGGCTGAGCTTGCCTTGCGCTCTGAAAAGGAAACTCCATTCCATTTTCTGTACGTGAAGGGCTTGTCACAGGCAGGACACCCCTGACCACGATAAAGCAGCCGGTTTTCTGGGGTTTAGCCCACGCTTACGAACGCCAGCAGAGCGACCAGCTCTCGCCCAGCGGCTGTACGCCGAAACGCGCTCTGGGGTGGGCGCAGTTACGGCATTTAGAACACCCAGACTGAGAAGAACACAAGCTCTGAAAGCAGGTGCAGCGCGGCGGCGCCACGGCAGAGCGGCCGCCTTCGTACCTGGAGGGGGGCGACTTCCAGGACAAAACGCGGCTGCTTAGAAATGCAGCGGGTTGGGGTCGGGTTTCTTAAATCCACACTGAAAAAAAAGAGTGAATCTTCTCTGATTTAGTAAATGCAATTCTTAAATGTAGGCACGTATTTACTACCAAGAGGCCTCCTGTGATGTTAAAGCCTGATTTCATGTGTGTTACCCACTGCAAAACCCTAAAAACTGCAGCTCTGTCAGCAGATCCGTACCTCGGGGCTCTTCTGCAAGTCTCTGCCCGAGCGGCACTAGCGGTGCTGAAACAAACGTATCCAAAGGTCACAGGTGCTTAAAGAACAAGTTTATTGACAATATCTTCACAAATAAACAGTCTAAAGAAAACATCAGAAATCTCTAAACTTAGAAATTTTAAAATTTTGTTCTCATTGGCAAAATATTAAAAAAAAAAAAGCCAAACCACAACCAAGAAGTGTAAGATGTCACTGTATTTTTAAACTTTCTTGATTTCAACATTTTGGTTCCGTCCTTTAATTTTCTAATACACATCCAACCCTTGAGCACAACGGAAATGAGTCAAAGTACAATTTTCCTTCTGTAAGGGGATCTTGATCAATAAGGGGTTTTCTCTTGTTTTGTTTTGTTGTTTTTGTTTTGTTTTTTTTTTTTTTTGCAAGCATCTCCCTGAATCCTGTCTGCTTAGAACATGATAGGTAACATCAGCTAGAAATAACCTTATAAATATTCCAACTGAGCCAAATGATTCTGGTATTGATAAAAGCCCAGATTTCCCCCAAACGATACAAAGCATACCATGTAGTACAAGAAACTATCAGCATGCACTTAGAGGTCATTTTTGTACTTCAGGTATGGGAACTTAAAACCAAAGAGGGACAATTCTGATAAAAATGTACTCAGGTATTTCATAACATTAATATTTATTGCTTTATATGAATACTGTATTGAAAGCCCAAGCATTCAGTTTACACACAGGAATTATACAATTATATACCGTTTCACAATGGCAGTGAGCACTCATTACAATCTACAAAAATCTACTTTACAGAAATTTAAAAATTCTAAATATCAAAAAAGTACAGTTGAAGAAACAGGTATAAATTTGGCAGCCAGTAATTGTGACTGGGAGGTTGCAGCCTGCATGTCTTTAAATATGGGAACTGGAAAACATCGAGAGTTTAAAGCAGTAGTTTGTGCTTTGAGCTGGTTTGAAAAAAATGTAACACTGGCTGTCAAAGTAGCATGTTCAAAAATATTTAGTTCACTTCCAAAATGTTATACAAATCCTGGTGGTTTCTGTGCACCCCTAAACCTTTCAGTCGTTCAGCTCAGGTACATAACTACGGTCATATATATTAATTCTCCCAATACAGTGGTGTGATCATACCGATGCCGCCCGCATTCCCTAGAATAAGTTCGAGACTTCTCTACAATATTCACAATGCTCCAAGAAGCACTCAGAAAGGCAAGTACCTGTTCGTTTCTTCCAAGATATTTTCTTATATTTTCAAACATTTCTTCTACAAAAGTTTAAGCTAATGTTTTGATTACAACGTTCTCAACATAAAGCACATTTTCTCATAAATAAATGAAATCCTTTCACTCAGGCACCTCAGAAGTATACAAAAGTGTTGTCATCTGAACAGTTCTCTTGGAATGTGTTTACTCTGGTGTTTTCAACAATGTTCCTATTTCCAGGGTTTCATATGGGCCAGATTTCATTTGTTCTGTTTTCCAGAGGCAAAACAAAGTGCCTTGAGAGGTGAACTCAGTCTTTTCCTATAGAAAAAAAGTATTTCCTGTATTTGTCTTTTATAGAAACAGAAAAATATACCATTTCCCCCTTAGAACAGCGAGGGTACACGTAGGTGTGCATGCGTGCATATATATGTGTGTGTGTGAAATGTAACACATTTTAAACACACGACATAAGGTTTCAGAGTGTGTATTCAAATAAAAATCTGGAAACCAGCATGAAACCCCCTATTTCACATGTCAAATGTTGAAACTGTAACCAAAATATGAAGTAACTGCTATAGCTGTCAGAAAGAAAGACAAGACAAAAAGCTTTCTTGCTTACATACAACTAGGTGTGGTAATCTCCAAAAAAGTTGTCAAAATTATAATTACCTTCCAGTTTAAAAACTTTTATTCTAAATAAAAAAAACTATACACAAACCACTGATTTGACCAAACGAAAGTTCAGCGGTAAGCAGGACCTGAAGGAGCTGGTATTCACAGTTCTTATCACGTACAACTCTTTCAGGGTTCAATCCATGGAGAAGTTTATTTTACAACCTGCTTCTTTTTGTAAAACTAAAGGTCCACTTTATTACATAAAATTATTTATACAGTGTAAAACTGGAGCCTTATGGAAAATACTGCATCTAAGTGTATTTAAATTAGTCTTGCTCCATCGGTTCATCTGCGACTTCTGTGGCTTCATCGCTGTTTTCCATCGGGGTCTCTGACGAAACCTGGGGAGTCTCCCTGGCATAGGGCCCTAACTCTTCCGTCTCGCTGCAGTCAGCTCCGCTGCTGGCAGATCCACTGATTTCACTGTCGTCCGAGTGCAAATCCTTCTCTGCCTGCGACTGGTCAGACTCCTCCATTGGATTGCTCTCCTCAGAGGTCTCTTCATTCACAGTTGAGGATCCAGTGTCTTTATCTTGATCTTTTCTGTCTGGACCAGCATTTCTGGGAGACATGAAGGACTCTAGGAACAGTGAAAGGACAGTATTACTAAGGCATTTTTAAACAGACCTTATCCTGCTGCTTTCCATTCCCAGCTATGCTGACCAATACTTCTATAACACAGCCAAGGACAGGAAAACGCTGTCAATCCCCCATTTTATTAGATGTCAAGTATTAGCCAACTTTGTCAGGATAGCCAAGCTATCCTAATACACCAGAAATCGATTTTTCTTATTAAATAGGTAGTTTCACTTCATTAAGCTTCAGGGGATAAAGACAAAGTCTAACAAGTAATTCTTCCTTCCCCACATTCCTTCATTTGTCTTCAGGAGCAGCCTTTTGGAAATGTTGAAAACATTCCTCGTTACTGTTCCAAGTGTATAGCCATCATGATCTAGAGGAACATTTCACAAATATATGAGCCACAAAAAAAAAAAATTCAAAGGATTTTGAGAATATGTAAGAATATGTACATTGGAGAATATGTAAAAAATTGATCAGCCTCAACCGCAGTTACTTTTTTTTTGATTAGGTATAGGGCCTGCCTTACAGTGAGGTGGTTTTCACTGTTGTAGCAGGATCTGTGGAGATTGTTGCTCAGCCTCCTCAGCGAAAGAGCATAACTTTATATGCATATTTCAGCAATTTTATTATTAATCAAAACAGTGGAACGTAGGTATGACCCATCCCCTTTCTGGAGAGGAGATGAGAACATCTGATGACACCCTACAGTAGGGATCCTCAAATTCCTAGGGCATCATTACCACCCTCCTGTAATTTACTGCCCAAGAAGGTTTTAAGTACCATTTTATAAATTTTTAAGTAGAGATGTAGGACAAAGAGAAAAGAGGAAATAACAGAATTCTAAATTATGTGAAACTGAAGTATGAACAAGCAGTTCACCTTTATGCCCAACTGGAGACATTCAGCAATCCCAACAACAAAGAAAATCCCAGCTCCTTGGAAAACACCCAGAGCAAAGACAACAAAAATCTGAAATACCTTCCTCCTCGTCGTCCGTACAGTGCTGTCTGGCACAAGCAGCATCTTTTTCTTTATCCTGAGATGTAGAGGACGTTTCTGTCTCTTCCCCCACGCCTAAAGAAACTTCACTGGAGGCAGTTTGGTTAGGTGTATCTCTGGCTTCCCCTTCCTTGTCAAATTTAAGTCTTTTTACCTCATGTCCTTCTGCTTCTGCAGGATCATCTTCAGAGTGCTTATTTTTCACTGGGCTGCTCTGAGCACCTTCCGATTCAGATGCTGGTGATTCACTATAAACAACAAGAGCAGCTGTAGCTTTTATTGAAGAAAAACATTCTCTATATTGTCACACCTTTACAAACAAGTAGCAGTTACTTCCAGTTGAACACTACAAGAGATAACAGTAGCACTCACTTCACTTACTACAGAACAAAACCCCGAAGTCCTCACTCCTCCACCCAACTGTCGATGAACATGCAGAGTGGCCAGGCTGCTCTGGTGGGTTCAACTCACAGACAGCTCCTTCCGTCAGGAGCCGTGGCAAACGTTCACGAAACACCATATCCGGTTGTAGTTTAACATCCTGACACACAGACGGTAACTGTGGATTTCTGAACCCTACTGCTCACTCTCCATTTTTCTGCACATCCCATACACTTACGAGACATGTTACTGCAACTGTGGAAACGTGAGATACCATCTAGACAGCTCCAATGGCAGTAAGTACACAGCAAATCCTGCTGCGGACATTCACACGTTAAGACTGAATTATGCATTACCTTAGACAGCCATTCTCTTTTAAAATATTTTTTAAATTTAAGTGAAAAAACCCTAGGAATAATAAGAACTCAGAACACATTACTCCTCACAAACCTGTGTTTTTTATCTTCTGTCTGCTGCGAGCTTGACTCTTTATGTTCCGTGCTGTCTGGCAAACCGTTTGTCGTCATAGGAGTTGACAAAGAAACCTTCGGTCGATTTACTGGTCTGGGAGTTCCAGGACCATTTACATTAGATCTTTAAAAATAGTAATAAAAAATTAACCCATCCTTTTAGTAATTTGTTCCTAATACGCAGAAAGCGGCTATAACCTTGTTTTAAGAGATCACCAAAACAACAAAGAAAAAAAAATCAGGTACTTTGCTATTTTATACTGAATAAAAAGTTCCTTGCCTACAACATGCAAACTATGATAAAAACTTCAAATAACAAAAAAAAAAATTCCAAACAATGACATTACAAAAAGATCAAAAATAGAGTACATAGTGTGTATGTTCATGCCTCCTCTACCCTCCTTCCCCCAGTATTCCCAGTCACACCCCATTTCTGAGGCCACCTATTTGGGATCAGAACAGGTAATGACAAGGGATCTGAACCGGCTATTTCCAGAACTACCCTGCTTTTATCCCAAACGAGTTACCCCCAAAACTAAACTTACCTGTCAGAGTACCCTGGTGAATTTCCTGGGAACATAACACCATTCATCCGATTTAAACTATTGGAATTATTTTTCCTGACAAAAAAAAAAAAAAAAGTTATGAATAAAGGAACTTCAAACTATTTTAAGCTTGTTTGCACAGAATTCTGTCCCCCAACTTAAGTAGCCTCCCCCCGTCGGTCCGCAAGGGGTTCTGTGCCTACCCACCGTACGGGGGCAGGAATCGACAGCGCAGTGTAACCGAGGGGTGTCCATCTCTTCCAGCACCAGTCATGGTGCAAACACGTCACAGCTCAGCGTTGGCGGATACCACCCAACTGTACCACAGACCCGATTCCAAAGCTGCTCCTACATGTGACACCTGTATCCCTACTGCTGACTTCACTATTGACAACGAAACCTGAACTCTGCACGTCTGTCGTGGATACAGCTGCTGCCAGCAAGAGAAACACGTTACATACACATGCACGGATTCTCCCCTCTACCAATACAAGCTTCAAGTTTCAAGAAAAAGAAGATTATACTTACTCTGAAGATGGATACACACAGCTGACAACCATGACATTCTGTAACACACAAACAATACAGTAAGAGTTCAGAAACAGAAGCTTCAGCTCCTGACAACACCCCAAAACTTAAGAGTTACAGGATTTTGGTCATATCTGTTAAAGGATCTCTACCGAAAACTGGGCCGAAAGCTACCAAGGGATGACAGACACAGGAAAGGTATCTCTGCTCCTTCTTTACAAGGTCAGGATTTCCCCAAGAGCGTTACTGTCCCAACGAGACCTGCACATTAAGCCTCAGGCCCAAGTGTTCGTCATTTCTAACTGAAGTATCTCTGGAAAGGAAATTATTCCAAAATGCTGAAAAACTTCTCAATCACGGGAGAAATGCTCTATTTGTACCCAAGTCCTGCATTCCGACATAAGCTATAAAATACCACAACCGACATCTGTATGCTTTAATGAAGGCACAGTCCTCTACACGAGAGGATTTAAATCCTGCAGCTATAGACACCGGGGGAAGGGGCAGTCCTTTTCCCTTCACCCGCTGGATCTAATCTGAACCCAAAGGTGAAAGGAAATTCCTCATCAAAAAATTCAAATTATTTCAGCTGATTATTCGATTATTTCTAGCTAGGACTCAACGTAAAAAGGGACATTACACCCTCCATACTGCACAGTGATTAGGAAACATGACAGCCCTGAGATTTATGTTTATGTCCGAAATAAGACATTTTAAAACTGCTTTGATGTTAAAAGGTATGAAACAAACTCATGTACTTAGAGCAGCTATTAGCTATACTATGGCTATGAGCCATAATGAAACCACCAGACCTTCGGGAGTAATTCAGAAGTTATTTAAGTGGTAGTTGTGACTGTTTAGCTGTGTTCTCTCTCAGAAAAATACATACCTTTTCCACACCTCTTAGAAATTTGTCTGTTCCTGTGTAATTCCTTCTAGGATCTGTCAGCAACTCACAGAGTCGCTGAATAGTGAAGGGGATGCTGCAATGAAATAGATTTACAATTAAATTTTATTTTTTATGAGTATGACTGTTAGGAAGCAACAACGGTATTGCTTTCTCCCCCTTACTGAGAAGGCAGAAAGAAAACGGTGCTGAAATTTGTTATCGTTAGCAGTATAGGGTAGTAACTCCAGGCCTTATTTTTCCCCCGTCTCATACACCGAGGTAACACAGCACTGTCTTTTGTGCTCACCACCACAAAACTCTGAAGTAGTATCCCAAATACATCATCCCACAACTCAAACAATTCATTAAAACAACGAAAAGGAAATCAGATCATCAACAACAGTAAAATAGTTTGAGACTATTTATTATTCAAATAGACAGAAGCGGTAAGCAATTCAAAACAAATTTGAGTCATACACACTAGAGCTAAACAATTCTCAACTTGCAGTTTATTTCATGTTTTACAAAACACATTTACAGAAAAAGCATTAAATGTTGGAATTAGTAGAACCATTATACTTTAGCCGTTACAAATGCTCTGTTTTGCCACAATGGGACAGTGTACTTCTCCATTAAGGAACAGCTCAGTAAAAATAATTAAACTCGGGGTGAGGTATATAAATCCATAAGCACCACATTCACACATTCTGTTTTCTTACAATTCTGCACTCAGTGTCACCCCTACTTTAAATAAGCAGCTGACCTTTCAGACAAGCCACACTTTACACACATTTACGGGCTACCACAGATGACATACACACTTCCATGGCAAATTTGATGTCATATTTTAACAAACTTCCGTGACTTTTGACAAAATAGCAAAATACTTTAAAAGTTATTTCAATAAAATAATAAAAAACCATGCATTTTTACAGTTAACTCTTTGAAGCTGAAGCCATAAACATTTCAAAAATTCGACTAAGACGATGATTAGATACAATACAACACTTCAGAACCATTTCTTGATTGGTAATACAGCTGATGAACAAATCGGGAGCAATACCAATACAGACTTACATGCATGTGTGTGCATCTCTCTCTATACTGTAACTTTTTGTAAAAATTGAACTTTTATTATTTTCTGAGGAACTCAGTACACAGACTATTTCATTAGCTAGCACAGGACGTATCTCAAGCTTAGCTCACTAGCTAAAAAGCTGCATCTTAAAGAGGCACAGACGACCACCAGCTCAGTGCAAACAGGTCAGCACAGCGATGATTAATCATACGACACCACACTTTAACTAAAAGCAAGCAGTAATCAGAGGCAGTGATCAAGTATCAACAATTTAATTACGTTTTTCAGAACTGTCTGTACATTATGTTACTGAGGAAGTGCTAATCCTCAGCTGGGAGACAGTAAGGAGGCAGGCTGCAATGCAGCCACCCTTAGCCCTCATTCCAACACAGCCACCTGAAAACACCCAGAAGGTAGATCACTTGTACCCTGCCGGTTAATGCCTTCCCTTGCTATTCAGCCTGAATTACAGCATACCAACTTATCTTGACCTGACTTCTAAGAATAGAAAGATGGTGAAGTTAATCTCCATCCACCAGCTGTGGAGAGTTAGAATACAGCTGATGAAGCATTACATACGTTAAACGCTTGCAGAAAGTTATGCTGTAACATGACAGTATTTCTAAAACATTTGTTTTGACGTGTTCCTGCTTAAAAGCAAGTAAAATTGCAGAAATCCAGTGTTTTGGCAGACAGGCAAAATACGTTTGACCCAGAAGCGTCTCCTCTCCCAAAATTTGTTCAGTACAAACCAGAACAAAGCAGGAACAAGCGTTCCTTTTAATGCAGTTTATTACATGAAGGCTCTTAAGCCTGACAATGGTTGTGTCATCATTCATTTCCCCAAAGCTTCCTTACTATCAACCAACCAGGGCTGCTGTTCAGCAACTTTTGGTCAACGAGTAACCCTTCCGACACCCAAATTCTTCGCAATGTTCAGGCTCTGCAGAGCGCCCTCTTTTTAACAAGATGGGATCCCACCTCCAACCCAGTTACAAAGAATTTATTTATCTGTTAACTCTTCCACGTAGATGGAGCGCAAATTGTACCTACTGTTTCTCACTGATGGCCATTTTGGTTTTGGGTTGAAGAGTCCATAATTAAAGAGACTTTGTAATTTTTTAATAGACTAAAGTGTCCATTCAAAATAAATTTATTTCACAGAAACAAAAATACACGGAATTTCAAATTACTTTTCATGGCCAAATCTGTAACACACCCGGAGAATCACTGCCTGGCCAACCTGTATTTCGCCGTACCTAAGTGCACGCCTGGAGCACTGAGACGGAAGTATTTTGGGACCATCAATGCGGTTCTGGCTACTGGGGGAATAGACATACTTAAGAAAGCGTGCGGCCTGCACCCAACCTCCAGAAGTAAAAGTTGCCTTCCTATTTCATTCTCAGCTATAAAAGGTTTAAACTAAAACGCAAACCAGCCCATTTCCCTTCAAAATTTTCCACAGAGAACTGAACTTCGTTTACTGAGCAGCAGATGGCACCAAGTGTCACACTATCGCCTCCTTTGCATGTCATTTCTTCAACATTTAGCAGTGTTCTTAGCTGGCAAAACCCGAAGTTAGCTTTGCCTCATGAATTCTTTTAGGTGAAACCACTATTTTAAAATAGTTTAACAACGTGACTTTGGAATAGAGGTAATTGAAACTGGTGTCAATCTATATGAGAACACCAATGCAAACGTTTGTAGGCAGTATGAGAATTGATCTTAAACGCTCAAAAATTTCATTAGCTCAGTACATGAGCTGCATGAACAGTCCTAATCTGCCTACTTAAGGTAACCACTTAAAATTCTATACGAATACACTCAAAACTGCACTTCCTAGCAGTACGGTTCAGAGTGAATTCCACACCAAAAATTCATCTTATAGACAGGATTTAAGAGGGATCTGGGAAAATTACTTATATTAAATTGCTAAATTAAATTATGGCAAATAAATACAGATAATTGAAAATTTGGATTATGATTATGTCCATTTTATTCATGCTGTGAAGACTCCTCTGTCAAAGATCCCCAATAACTTGCCTTGGAACTTTCTACTTCACTAACAAGTGATAAAAAAAATGTGAAGTCTTTTAAGAAGTTCCTAGTCCAAAGCAATTCTAAGGTATAGCATGAGAATCTGGCTCTGTAAGCACATTACAATGTCAAGCAAGATACAGGAAGGTTAAAACAGCCACTTTGTGCTTTCTTTAAGAGACCCTTCATCTAGAAAGAACCCAGAACAGAGGGCATTTGTAATTCATTACTTGACTTTAAAAAAAGTTTTAAAAAATTAGCTAGCTTTAATGAACTCTTTCCCTCACTCTTTTAAACAAACACTAATAAAAGCATCCTAATAATAAAATCACATCAAGTAGTTTCCTCCTCCACTGCAGTACACTGAAACAACATTCACAACTCTAAATAAAAAGCCTGAATATATCCAACTGCACAACCCAAAACCTGCTGCTGTCACTTTTTGGACACCTCTCCACATGATTCAGCTTTCACAATCATATCCTCACTGCAGGAGCTGTAGGATTTACTACATGAACTATCCTACAATCCTAGATTCCAAAACATCCTAATGTTTTATTTTCTTTAAGGTAATTAATGTATGCAGTTTGCTTCCTCAAAGACTGGGTGGTTCACTTCAAAGTATGAGGAAGTTGAACGCTCTTGTGTTGCAGCAATAGATCAACAGAGCACAGCCACAGAGCCAGCTCCAGCCTTGGTCACCCAGAGGTTTGCTGAGTACACTTTGGAACAACAGAAGATAACAGCAGCCCATTCATTAGCTGTCTCCCTGTGAGAACATTACAAATTTTGTGGGCAGTGAAGCATTAACAAAAAGCTGGGGGAGGCGGGAGAGAGGCAGACTCAGGCATAAAGGCGAGGTTTGTTTTTAAATTCCTTCAGTGAAGTAGCCTGGTATAAATATTGGGTAGCTGAGAACAAGCTGCATTTCACATTCTTAGAAGTATCCCACAGGAGAGCAATTAGGCAGGGGGGGCAAGGAAAGGAAGATGAGATCTGACTTAGAAGAGACACTTAAACTGCAAATAAATTAAGTAGTATGGAGCAACGACACTAAAAATTGCTAACCTACCATCAAAATACAATACTAAGGATGCGCCGTTAGCGCCTCCAAATCTGAAATGTCAGTGTAACGGGGAAGTAAGCTTTATGGTATGGCCATTTACTGACAAGCTGAGAAAAATGCTGAAAGTCTCTCTTAAGGAAGCATAGAGACCCACAAGCAGGATGACTCAACGTATTGTAAGGACGTAATCCAGTTTAGATCAAGGAAAATACTACATAAGCTATTAAAAGCGATACACAAATAAAAGGAAAAGAAAAATCAGGAGCTTTATTTTAAAGGAAACAAAACTGCAGTAATTACGAAACCAGCAAAGGGAATATATACTTTAGGCCATTGTCAGCAACAGATCAAATACCCCAAGTCTCTCAGTTAGTACCCCTCAATCTACACGTTTGGATCTGGAACATTTTGACAGTTCCAAACCAAGTATGCTTTGCCTTCTGGTCACGTCACGCATATCACGGCGTTACTTCTTCAAAAGCTACTGCACTGCCACAAAGCCACCAAGAACTGAACACCGAAAGACTTCGTTCAGTTGGGTACTTCAAAATACAGTGAAAGAAATCTGACTTTGCTACCTATTTACCTGCTAAACCCACATAGTAATACCAGGCTTCATTGAATTGTATTACTTAAAAACTAACTATACATCGAAAAAACTGAAGTGACTGACACGTCACAGGATGTTGTAATTTTCATTCAAAGACAGAATAATAAAGTGAAAAGTTCTGAAACGACTGTCCTGTATTTTCAAGGTATATATTTGCTTCTGCTCATCTGTTTGAGGAAGCAAAATGAACAGTCACAGACAGACAGTACAAACTACTAAGTTAAAACCTGGGAAAGTCTTTTTGTTATCCTGATTTTAGAAAACAAATGATACATACCCATTAAATCCAGTGACAATTTTCAGGATTCTTTCTTTCATCTCTTCAAAGGGAATATATTCCACGTTTGGATTGGGGGGCCCTCTTGGTTCAGGAGCTGAGGTTCTGAAATCATCCATTACTTTCTCCAGTTTGAAAATAAAATAGCCTTTAAACTGAGACCACTGAACCCTGCATAAAACACAAGAATTAAAACATACGCAACTCAGCACTAAAATCACAGAAAACCAGTACAGCTTTACGATTGCAAAACAACATTTGTGCTGCTGTGCCAGCCCTAACATCAATGAGGCATGCAATGCAGTACTATATTTCTTCCTGAATTTAAAGCATGATAACTATTTAAATAATTACAGTAGAACAATATTACACGAGTCAATTGCCATTAACAACAGGGTAAACCATTTCCTTAAAGAGCCAATATCCACTTACAGTTCAAACCCAAATGTGAAACAGGCACACATTCTATACAATTTACCAGGAAGCCTACGTGCTGCCTAAAGTTTTCACTAAGTTCACAAGAGAAGGAGGGGAAAAACAAAAAAAAACAAAAAAAAAAAAAAAAAAAACAAAAAAAAAAAAAAAAAAGAAGAAAACTTTTCAAGTCTGGAAAACACACAGCATTATCTGCTTCCATACAAAATCTTACTGAAAGGCCTTTTGTAACTAACTGCTCAGTATCCGTGTACCTTAAAAGCATTTAATAGCACCCCTTTTTCTCAGAAAAGCATCCCAGTTAGCACCTCCTGATGAATATTTGAGCAAAACAACGTTGACGCCTGAAAAAACATTCCCACAACAGTAAGTAACCTATTAAGAACTGTCCAAATTACCTTCTGCCTCACAACAAAGTTTTATCATTTACAGAATTCTATATATTAAAACTTTCAAGAAAACCAGTCTCCCACACTGCACACAACGGACAAGCTGAAAACTGCTGAGAAAGCCCCTCTACACCAATGCCCCCTCACAACAGTCACAGTAGTGCTGAGCCTCCTCTGGCTGGTGCATTTCTTGGCAGCCCAGGGAGCAACTTGAAAGCAACTGATTCAGTTCAGTTACTATCAATTTTATTCTATTAATGCTGACACAGGAGTTTTCACAGCTACAGGGTGGAGATGCTAGCGGAGAGAGAAGAGACAGAGAGAATAAAAAACCAACCATAAGGGAAGAGAGAAAATTCTCTCTGACATTTATCTATACCATATGCATTCTGGAATGAACAGGCTCAAATCAAACAAGCATAAAATCTGAACCCCTGGACAGCCCTTCTGCTGCGAGAAATACCGTTTAGCCAAAGGCTGTACTTCTACAGGCTGGCTTTAGCAGCAGTGCCAGCTTAAACAGCCCTGACTATTTTCAACCCCACACAACAGCTGACCTTCTGTCAGGCTGATCCAACCATTTGTGCTATGAGCTACATGTGGTGACTCCCCAGCAAAGTGTCCCCCGCACGTTGTTCTCAAGCACCAGTACTACCAAATACAAAACCACAGGGCAATGAAGTCCTATTAGCTTGCTTTCACCAGAAAAACAGTGCCACGTTATCTTTGCCTTCATTTTCTCCTTAGTCTCAAAGAAATAATTGAGATTAAAAGGGGGAAAACTTAACTCAGGCTTATCTATGGAGATTCAAATACAAAATCCCTGTCTTTTATCAGAAGTGATAAATTTGCAAGAATCAGGGGAAATCTGAACAGGAAAGCAAACCTCCCTTTTCCCTCACAAGAAATCATTAAGCACCTCACAACAGAGGGGAACGTAGGACTTCGTGAATAATAATAAAACCAGAAACAAAAATAGAAAAAAAAAGAAGAAACAAGGTCCCCAAAGGGAATGGCATGGACAGATTAAACAGCATCATTGAGTCTCGCTGGATTATTGCTCCAATTAGCACTACACAGCCAAAGCAGAATACTATAATGTTTCCAATGTTCAATATTAGGCATTACTGTTAAATTAAAAAGCTATCCAACTCAGCAGTGCTACCACGAGACCAGAGCTTTCATAATAAATCACAGATTTAATACATAAGCCCATCACAAAACAGAGACAGAAAAGACCGAGTAAATAACCCCACACCAGAGTTGGATTTCTCCCTACAGAGCATCCCAAGAGCTTTACTTGCCTCATGAAAGAGGATTCCACTATTATTCTAAACATTCTTTGACAACCTCATTTAAATTTTTTTTACACTTTAAAACTTGAGCTGTTCTTTGTTTTCATTGTTATTTATTTCTTGCTAAACAGTAACACTTTTCATAGACTATAAACCCATCAGTGCTGTGTTGCTGAAATAAAACCAACAGAGTTTAAAATGACAATCTACTGCCTGAGAGCAGTACCCACCAGCTCCTCTTTACAATGCCGAAGCTACATTTTGCCCCTATATAAAGTCCAGAAAACTGCCACTTGTTTTAAACCCAAGTATATTAATTAGAATTTCCTCTATTAAGAACCTGTGTCTGCAATACTGACCTAAGAGGCAGCTTTCATCCTGCATTTCAAAACTCCTGCTAATGCCTGCCAACCAGGTGACACAGTCCAGCTTACCAACAGCAGCAGCAGAGTTTAAGGATGAACTCATCCTGCAGTCACAAGTGTGACTACAGCTAACCCAGACACGGCAACACCAGCTTTAAATCGACTGAACAAGCGGGTGGTAGCAGCACTGTAACCACAGCGGCAGGAGCTGAGAACAGGCTTGCTGTTTAGACATTTGCTCTGTTTCTTGAGCAGGTTTTTTCAACCTCGCTGAATTCCCTGCTGCTGGGGCTGCACCACCAGCAGCACGAAAGCTAACTGGTTGAAAGCAAGTGGTACGTTCACATCG
Organism: Leptosomus discolor; assembly: GCF_034619465.1. Classification (NCBI taxonomy): domain Eukaryota; kingdom Metazoa; phylum Chordata; class Aves; order Leptosomiformes; family Leptosomidae; genus Leptosomus; species Leptosomus discolor. The sequence goes on from NC_141399.1 coordinate 4,687,648, forward strand.
CAATCGCAGAAGGAACTGCAGTTTGTACCACAAACAACAGCTTCAAAGTCACAGAGATGTCTCGTGCTTCCAAGAGCCTAATCTCCTGACCTCAGTGTTGAAATTTAGACATTAAAACACGCTCCCCCATTTACATGATGGCCTTGAAGCGTTTTCAGTCTATGCAACTGGTTTCTGATGAACAGTTTTATCCCAGCACCAGTAAGTTACACGGGAACTCAACAGGAAATACTCTCTGCACCACAAAAGACTGAGTCAGCTCCAGACTCTTCAACTCTGTAGGCAAAATTCAGTCCCACAGTGGCAACACAGTGGATTCCTGGAAGGCAGGAAGAGGAGGAAGGTTTCTGGAGGCTACAATGCAAGTCGCCTGTTTCTTTTAGGCCCGACTCATCTATCATCATCCTAGGGAGAAGAATCTCCAACTTCTGGACGCCATCCTTCAGTCACCTCCTTCCTGCCTTTCCTACCCACCCAGTAAGCAGCAGTCCCTCCTCCCCTCTTTCTTACCTCATCTGTGTCTGCCGGGCTGCTAGGAAGGGGGCAGAACTACACGCTATTCTCACCGGAGGAAGAAAATACTTCAAAAGCAAGGGGGAGCAGCTCTGGAAAGCAGGCTGCTGCTCCTCCTGCTTTCATCCAGGACTGCAATTGCTTCCTTTTCCCTCCAAGCCAGTCCCTTCACCAGCAACAGCAGCACCTACCCCCAGGTTACCAGACAGTGACAGTCTGCCTCCTAGACAGCTGGGCACTATGCCTCTAGTTTCAACTAACTCTGAACGAGTCCTCAGAAAAGAAACGTAATACTCAAGGTGGATTAATAAAGGATTTATATAAAAGAATCTTACTTCAAGCAACCTTCATCATGTATATTTGTTAAAGAAACTTATCTACACTTGTGACAACGTACTGCAAGGTTTGAAGACAACTTTTAAGCTATTTATAAAAAGATTACACTCAATATACAAAAGTGAAAATTATCTGGCTGTGTATCTAAAAAGAGAAATTGTCAAAATAATGAACTCCCTTCTGACAAAAAAAAAAAAAAAAAAAAGAAAGAATTTCTGCAGGGCCACTAAGATTTTCTTAATTTCCATTTTCTTCAGTGGAAGTGATCAAAAGTGAGTGTCAAAAGACAAAAGTTACCTTTCACATTTTACCAGGCTATGAAAATGACACATAGAAGTCAGTATTAGCTAAACTCTTGAAACTCAAGATTAAAAAAATAGCATGTCCTCCTAATTGTCAAAGCAATCTGTATCTACATCACTAGAAATTTAAGGTATCAGCATACACTGAAAGACTGGTCACTTAGAAAGCCAGACAATAGCAGAGAAGAGATAAGAAAATGGCAAATATCTGTGTTCAAGAAAAGAAAATTCTTGCACTTGTATCACAAGCTCCCCAAGAATTTTGGCTGCTTTGCTACAAAATGAGAGACACTGAAAATGAGCAAAGTTCGGTCAATACCCTCTGCAGTTAAACCAAGAGCCAAATGCAAGCAAAAGAAAATTCTTCCATACGGCTTCATGTATCACCTCATTAAGTTTTATACACTGGAAAATAACCGACAAACACTTTAAGCTCTGTGAAGAAACCAAACTGAACAAATTCCATGGAGAAAATACTATTCACGCTTGCTACTGAGCAGGCTTGTTCATACAGACTTGCTCTTCCCACTCAGCATGGTACATAATCAGCCTTTTCTAAATACACACTTATGTCTTCTAAACCATGTTTTTCCTGACCACTACACTAACTCACGAGTTTGTACCAGCAACTTTTTGAGAGCTCTTTCACAGACACTCAAAGAAAAAAATTCCTGTGAACATTGTAAGATCTGCAAAAACAATTTCTTCAGAAACAATACTTCAAAAAAAATCTGTTGATCCTAAAATGTTTGGGTTCAATGTATTTTTGTTCTAGAGAACGACAACTTCGAAACTGTATACATTTTATGTATATCTGAAGCATTTTTCACTACACTGTTTGGGTCATCCTGTGTAAACATACCTGTACAAAGACAGCTGCCCTGGGCTAAAGAGCCTCTAGTTTCACAGACACTCCAAATCATCATAAGCCAGCATTTTTTCTTAAAGAAAGAGTCCTCTGCTTCCCTCCCACCAGCTCCTGCACCAACCTTCCCCTATATCAACCTAAAAGTTTTGCTCTGACATACAGAAAATAAGAGGAAGCAACTTCATTTCAGAAAAAAAAAATAAAAAAAATATATATATATCTCTCCACATGCTCCCCCCCCCCCCCGCAAAAAAAAAACCCCACCACCTGATGAGGAAAAAAAGTCACCAGAGGCAGTAATGAAAAGAAGCAACCACAGCACACTTCAGAACTATACCTTGTACAGAGAGATACACATATCACAGCAGAAGCACACATCTCAAATTCTCCCAGGATCCATGTAAATGCTGGTAGTTTAACACAACAATTTTTTTTTAAAAAAAAAAGTACCTTTAATAGTCAAGCAACAGGTGAAAGCATTGAAGCTAACACAGAGGCCAACAGTCCAGTCTTTGTACGTTACTCAAACACATGATACTATGTCCTAGATTTAATTATTGCTAAGAACTGCGCTTTAAGGTACGAAAAAGATGTTTAACACCATAATATTGTATCAGAATGCAGCCCCTGACCTTGCAATTTAAGTAAAAATTAGAAACACGGATGGAAGATACTTCAGTGTTTGAAGATACTCAGTTGTGTTTCACAGAAATTAAACAGGACAGCAGAGAGCATCTGACCAAACAGCCAATAAGATGAGAAACATAAGCAAGTTTTGAGCATATTTACATATAATTAGAGAGGCAGCACGAGAAAAGGCTGAAAGAGAGTGGGGAAGACACAAGACATGCAATAAGCAAGTACAGATTAAATAAAATGACAGGCTACACAAAAACCCCACAGAAAAATAGAAATAATTACAAAAAAATCCTCCAGGCAAACACAGAAAACCCCAGGATGGGGTCAGAATGACTAAGTGAAGACAAGAAAGTTAAACCCTATGAAGACAGACACAAAGGAGTGTAAGGAAACTCTACAGTCAGAACAGTACTACAATAACGTACTTATTCACTACAAGTTGATGAGGCAGCAAAAGTATCTCCATTGCACAGGCAACGTAGAATTAAAAAAAAAAAAAAAAAGATTAATTTAGGCAAGGGACATAACCTATAGCATTACCAGAGCGGAAACAAGGAAGAACACAATCCTAAATAAATAACTTTGTTCTCTCATAAAAGCAAACTGTTTCACACCTGTACTTGAACTACACGATTTTCTGCTGGAACTAATCTACTACTACAGATCAACTGAAGTTTGCAGAGAAACATCGACCAAGTTTAGAAATAATCCCCCAATTCTGTTTGATAAACAGCGCTCTTCAAGGACAGAGGTCACCTTTGACAGAAAGCAGTTCACATAATCTGAAGCTATGCTTTGATTTAGAAGAATTACTAACACAAAGTTGCTTGCAAGGTATGATTGCTTCTCTGCTAACATGATTTGCACAGAATTCATCTTTCCAAACATGCATATCAAAAACAAAATTGCATTTGACATGGAAATAATCTAATGCCATCACTCCCAGAGTGCAGAAGACTTCCCCCCATCCCCTTACCTCCTGCTTAGTCAAAATGTTTGTACTGATGAAACTGAGAAAGCACCTTTCTCCCTTACCGCACTAGTTACTGTGAAAGAGGGGAACCTTCTCTCAAATAGCTTGCACTATCGAGATGCTTTTTGTATGTCAGAGAATTAACTGATATTTTCTTCCGACTGCTGGACAAGTTTTTATATTTGATTCTTTTGCCACTTAGTATATTCACTTCAGGAGACTTGAAATTTCAACAAAAAGAGCAAAAAACCCCAGAAACGTTTAACAAAGTTGTTTGGGTAAGATTTGACAAGCATTAAAAACCAAGTCACAGAAGTAACAGTGAAAGGCAACTTAAGAACTTGAGAGAGTAAAGTCTTCCAATCTGGAGAACCACAGATAAATACTAACTTTCAGAGAACTACAACAAGAACGGAGACAAAGCTGTAATTGCAATATCCCTAATCCCTACGTCCTTCACACACAGTGCTTTCCCTGCTATTTTTAAGAAAAAACATCCATGTTGACCAAGCAATAGTGTTTTCTGTCATGTATTTAGTACTACACTGGAAGGCTTTGCTACAACTCAGTGATCCCCAGCATCACCACCCTATGTGGACACTGAGTGTAGATCAGACTACGGGTCTCCACCAGTGCAGAAGACAACCAGGGTAAGTTACCTCTCGCCCTTTTTTGCAACTGTACTAAAATATGTATTAAAATGGGCAGTACACACGGCTTACACACTTTAGACAAACTACAGAATTTTAAGTTTCAAACTTCAGTAAGACCCGTGGAAGGCAGGCAGGACAAAATCTGAAATTAACTGAAGAACAGGAGGGAGAATTCAGAGTGCCTGAAACAAGGCTACCACCTGAAATGAAGTTACTGCAATTATTTCATAAATCTTTCTGGGATTGCTTCACAGATTACAGGTTTAATTAAGAAAAACATTATACTGAAGGGATATTGAGCTTCTAGAGACCTAGCTATGTACTTAAAACAGTAAGAGTCCCAGGAGTCCCAGTGGGATGTCTGTCTTCAGATTGCACAGTGTTAAGTTCATTACAAAATCACTTGGTTTAAATTTTAAGAGGATGCCATCTGTTTTGGAGAGATAAAGAACATAAAACAAAAAGGAAAACAAAGCAGATGTACTATTGATTCTGTTCATTGAACAGGCCATAACATAAACATCAGAACTTAGAAAAAGATGGGGGGACTTCCCCCTCCAGCCTCCTCATACTATTAGCTTTCTGACAAGCAGAAATAAAATTTTAAAAAAAAAAAAAAAAAGTACATTAGTATATCTGGAATGCGAACACTTCAGTTCAGCTGAACTGATTTTAAGGCAAAGTTCTCAGAACCCAGAACAGAAGGACAATCTCAGAGGGATTCACTTAACATGTAACAAGAGATACCAGTTACTTATATTAGCTTTCCCCCACCCCGCCAATTACTGTTGACTGAGATTACACTCCCACAGAGACTTGCTAGTAGGAAACAGGTGGTTTTAAGTGAAATAACTTGCCAACTTTAATAACTGTTTCTTCTCATTTGTGCCTTGCTTTAGAGCTCAAAGAAGATGAAGATGTACTCTAAGACACAGTAATTTCCCCAGGCTGTCAGAAACAAAATTAAAGTTTCATCGAAAATGAGTTAATTCCTCTTCTATTCTGGTCTATCAATGGGACCTCTGAAACTATTTGAAAAGTCGAAAGGCAGAGAAAACGAAGTGCACCCAGCAACGACGTATCCAATTCAAACACATGTGCAAGGTGGCAAACCTTCCAGTGTGCTCTTCCACAGCCTCGATGCAAGATGCATCCAAACAGGGATATTGTGGACCCCATGGAACATGCCACTTCCCAAACTAAAGGCCTGTCTGGGCCCCCAGAGAGCACAGCATTTATTTATCCCCAGGCATGAGAAGCCCTGGGGTGGATCCCTTCCTCCAGGCTTCGGGGAGGGCAGCACCTGGGATCAGTGCTGGGAGGCTGCCCAGGACTGACCGTCCCACGCCCTGGCAGCGGGACCACTCAGCACCCGGAGGGCACGTCCGAGAGCTCCTCTCCAGTCGAGCCAGAGGGAAAGCTGGGCAGCAGAACAGACGGATCACAGTCCTCTGGGGAAAGGAGCCCGGCGACACTCTTCCTCTCGCTCCTCTCCTTCCTCGGTTATCTCTGTTCTTTGGGATGGAAGGACAGTAGGTAGGGCCTACTCCCTCTACTATTTTTTGGTGTTGTTTTAATCTTTACCTTACTTAGCATACCCTAATTTCAGATATATTAATTTGGTATAAACAAGGATACCTGGAAGGACACAGCTACACAGAAGCGGGTGCACAAGCTAAAAATCTTGTTAAGAACCGCCTGTAGAACACAATCCCCAGCATTTTCATACAGGAAAAAAAAAAAACAACAACCCTGTCACCATTTGCCGCCTCGGTTTTTGTACAGGAATTACTATTTCACTGGTTATTATATAAATAATAAAGATTGCTTCTTACCAAGGAGTGCTCAATAGTAGAGAAATGGGTTTCATTTTTTTCAGAAAATACTTTGGAAAAATTCTGGGGTAGCAATCTGGCGAAACTGAACTCCCATTAACGGAGAGATGAGCTACACTGTGGTTCAGCAGGGATTTCATCGGGATGTAGAGAAGGAGGGCGCTGCCCCACCACGTACTTAACCTTGTACCCTGTCTACACCAGAAGGGGCAAGCCTGCTCTGCTGCTCCCACACATTCCTGTGATCTCACACACAGGGAGGTGAAGCAGATCGCTAATCTAACCACAAAATTAATGCTACAGATAAGGAAGAATAAGATAAGATGTGTGATGTGACTGGTAGAAAGCAGAGCCTTTCCTCTGAGCAGCTGCACTCATGAGCCAGATAAAAGCACACACTTCATTCTACTCTTGCTTCAAATATTCTTTGAATTTTAACATAATTTTTCTACTTCCTGTAATTTATTTTAATACTGTTTTGATGCAATTAATTTTACTGTCATCATTTCGCACACTGTTATTACTTTCAGCATCACACAGTGCAGATTAACATGGGAAATTCCAAATAATGACAACACATTTACACAGTAAAATCCCCTGTGCATCAATGCAGACTAGTTTCTTAAATGCTTCTGGCAAGCAGACAAACCCTTCCACCTAACATTAAATTAAAACCATAAGCAAATGCTAGATTCTTTATTGGTGTTTCTGAACAAGCAATAAATTTTAAACTTTACATGATACAGCACGGTGAATTTACTGGAACACTGTGCTTTGCCACAAATGGTACACACTCATTAGAAAAACACACTGGCAAGCACTCTTCCTGGGGGAGCATCCACTTCCCTTTCACCTGATAACTCATGTAAAATTAAAACGCTCTCATGTTTTATCTTCAGTAGGATTTGACCTCATGTTACCTTTCACTTTAATTAAAAATATATTGAAGAGCTCAAAAGAGGAAAAACTGGTATTTCCCACATGCACAGAAGGTATTTTTCTACCTTCACTCACAGATTGTTGCCAGCCTAAATTAAGACTTCGCTCTCCTCCTCGTGAGCATGACGAGCTCAGCCCAGAACCACGGAAACTGTAGCACATTAGAAGTACATCTACTTCAGTAGTATGAGCGTCCACCTCTGCTACTCGCAAACTACTACTGCTATTGCCAGGAACAACAAAGATTAAGACTTAGTTATGGAAACAGACAGCTGATGAAGACATTAAAGTAGTATCCGTAATCATCAAGGGACTACTTCTAATCTCTGCTGATAAATATTCAGCTGACTCCAACAGAACACAGCTGTTCCACAGAATAGGAAAAAAAAAAATCTGACTAGGACTCAGACTTTTTCAAGAAATTACATTTCTTTATATAGTTCTCTAAAAACAAACTCAAGTACCTTCCATTCTTCTTTTGAAGGCAAAAAAACCTGACCACAGAACAAAAAAAGGACAAGATTACAACAGATTCTTCATTCAACAATTAAATTCCTTACAGCAGAGTGGAAAGCAATATGCACAAAGTAACCGAAAGCCTTCAAAACTTCCACAAACCACCAGCAGTGGCTTATCTATAAAGACAAAAGTAAAAGTAGATGGTACGTTCATTAAATTTCCCTCTTCCACTCGAAAATTCACTTGGAAGTTACCTTTTGCTGACAAGAATAAACTTGTGTATTTACTGAACTATTCCACTCGCTGTGCTTATGCACTGTGTACCAATATGTAAATTCTCACCTTACTTTGATTTCTTACTCTTCATGTAATTTCACATATGCACACATTCAAGTAACATTTCCTATAAATCTCAAGTTTTATTGCAAGTAGAATGATCACCCCAGATACTGACTTTCCTATAAAATGCACAACAACTAAAGAGGTCTCCTCCAAGTCTTACAAACACAGACTTTTGGATAAGGATCAAATATTCGCCAAGTCCTCCCATCCGAGTAATAACAACTTAACTTATTTACAATTTAGTTACCTTTTCTTTTTCTATTATGCAGAAAAACCACCAGTTCAGGGAACCACACTAAACTATGCTATAATATATGCATACTCAGGATCTTCCTGCTGTCACATATTTTATGGGATACTTTACCCCAACAAATTTTATTTCTCTAGTTCTGGATAATTTTTTTACCAATATTCTGTACAAGTATTACGTTTACCTTTGTAAAAAGTTCAGTTACCACACTTTGCACTAGATTATCTTAAAATCATTTGAGTTTTGTGTACTTTTTAATCTGATTGTTGATCTTCTAAATAAGATTTCCTGCATAACTTGATTATAAACACACAGAACTGTTTGGAACACAATCACTTTATGTATAGCAACTGTCTTCTCAATCCACATCTGCCTCATTTCTGTAGAATGTATCTTCAAGACAGGAACTAGACTACTAGACATTTCTGAAATGCTTACTGCAGGACTTTCATTCAGGTATTACTAAAATGAACTCTCCTAGGAAGAGTTATTTCAAAGAGCCGTGATTTCAGCGACCATATTCTTGAATTTCACTTTTAATCTTTAAACTTCAATTAAAGGACATTCACTTTAACCTTAGAATCATAAACAACAGCACTTAAGCGACTATCACCAAGAGTTCAGAAATGGGGAAAGTATCTGACTTCTCTCTCACGTTACAATCACACAAGCCCTAAGAACATTTATATTCATCTGCTCTACCAAAGATAACTGTAGCTGCATTTGAATAGCACTACTCAACCAGATTGTCAACAGCAGATAGGCATTATCTGTGTCAAAATGCCTCCTAGAAACCACTTACATAGTCCAGGTCTGCCTTTTAACATTATCTAACATTTTGTTGAAATTTAGACAACCGTATTTACTTCAACGCTAACAATTCTGTGGATTAGCTTTCATTTATTTCTATTTCTGATAAAACTTGACTGAACAGGTTAGTGTTCGCTCAGGCATGTTTCAAGAGTGATGCCGGGCACCACAGAATATTCTGCAGGAGTTCCACAGCACAACTCTCAGTGCATCCCATCCCATTCAACAGAGATTGCACGGAAAAATAATCCATCAGGCAAAGGCGCAATGTAATTCCACAGTACCCTGGAGCTGACGCAGGCAGAATACAGAAACATTAAATAGATGACACTTTCTCAAAAAACCTGTATAGCAGAAGCCCAGAAGTGGAAAATTTAAGGGAAGTATTATGCAATCAGTGAAGCATATTTAAGCCTTCCTAAACTTGCAGCAAGTTAAAATTACTTCTGTACAATTTGTACTTCTGTCTCTATAGGAGCTACCTATAGAAAAATCACTAAGTAACATAAAATTAAAATTTGGATAATTACGTATATAAATGTATCACCTCTTCCATACGCAAATTAAATTCCACATGTCTACTAACACATGACTCTCCAGTCGTTCCAGGTGTCACAGTTTGCACAGAATAACCAAATAAAAGAAATGCTGTAGCTCATCTGGTAAGTGTAGCCATCGCTGTTAAATGACCAGGCACAGAGATCCACAGGTTACCTCAGAGGAGCAGTACACCACACCAAGATCATGCCCAAATCTTTACTATATTGAGCACGAAAGCTGGGAATCCAGATTAAGGAAAACACACCCTGTGCAACTCCTTCTGGGTCTGAACTTACTTTGCACTGTTCTCCTACGCTTGCCAGTTCACGCGCTGGCCCACCACAGCAGAGGTTCCCCTGAGGTCTGCACACAGCACTACTGGGATCGGGCAAATCCCACTTCCATTACTAACTCCCTCCAAAACCAGAACCAAAAGCCACCCGATGGGCTTCCTGCTCACGGTGGTTCAGCTGACGCGCACCAAGCTCGGGCTGACAAGGTGAACCCTACCTCAGTGACCTAATGCACAGGCATTGGGTGTTCCTGCGTCACCACGCTCCCTTACCACTTCTGAGCAAAGCCTCATCAGGTGCAGCCACCACTGAAACCCTGCAACTGTCTTCAAGTAATAGTACTTCTACAGCTGGGACCTGCCAGACACGTGCCAGGTTTGCCCAAAAGCAGTATCAGTCTGGTTTATCCACAAACCTGATAATCCACCGTCCCCCAAGAGGCACAGACTGCTCTGTATCCTCCCTTCCTCGTGCACCATCGTCTTGCTCCTTCCCCCCAACATGTGCCATAAAGCACAAACCTTCCCAAAAATCTGTAGACAGGAAGAGGGAGTGAGGCTCATCAATTACAACGTCAAAACAGAAGAACATCCCTGCTACCACACAGTGTGCTATAGAATGGAAAGTACTGCAAACTTTCCCAAGGCCATCATGGAACAGGAGACTTGAGGCCCGCTGGAAAAAACAGAGGTAGTACTAAGGCAGCCACTACAGCTGTGAAGAAACATTACTCAGGGGTAAAGGTAAGAACTGACAGAAACCCTGAGGATGAGAACAAACTCGATTAAGCAACGCAGGAGAACGGAGCTTGAAGAGCAGAAGGACGCCAACAGAACACTTCTAAAGGTGATCACAGAAGCACGTGCAACTATATTAACTGGTACAGAATAAACGGTGGGGTGGTTTTCTGTCAGCAAGCTGCCTGCAAGACGACTAGCAGGGAGTGTGCTTGTAAGAACAGACTGTATCTAGCACCAGGGGAAGACATCATCGCAAGTGACAGCCTGTATGCGCGTACAGTTACATCTGCACTTAAAACCATCCGATTACACCAAAAAGTCAGCATTGCTACGAGGAACTTGCCTCTTGTCCTACGTGTGTATCCTACAGAGAGACTAAAGTTTATTAGGAGCAGTTCATCATGCACATTTTATAATGGTAGTTAAAGTCTGACCTTTATACTGTAAACCTCACTCCCAACAGATATGAAGTGGCAGCATTTAAAATAAAACACTACAATAGTGTGTGTTTCCTAAAGGAGCAAGTGATTTCATCTGTATCGATTCCTCTGAAGTACTACAACTCCACGTTTGATACATAAATAATTTTAATAATATAATCTATTGTATAATATATATAATAAAAGCAAGGACGCGAAACTATCTTCGACAAAAATAAAAAACAGGCTTTTCAACGGGGGATTCCTGTCCTTTGGAAGCACCAGTGGGTTATGAGACAGAAAACAGAGCGTCCATGGAAGGGGAGTTAATGGGGAATAATTCCAGCCACCTAGTGGAACAGAGTTAGTGAGGAATAATAGTAGGAGACAATGCAATAAAGTTTACTCACATCTCTTGCTTCACTGAGAACATGGAAATGGAAGAGGCCTATACTAAGAAAGGCACACAGACTTCTTTCAGAAAATACTATCCTGTTTATTATGGCAGGAACTTGAGAAGTTTTATTTCATTTAAAAAACAAAATCATAAGGAATTGCATTCCTCCAACAGTTCTAAAGATTTACAATGATTTGCCTCCAAATCAGAAAAAAATTTTCAAACTAGTCAAAAACAAGAGCAAACATACTTCAAGCAACAAAACTGCCAGTTAAATAAAACCAGAGAACACACTTTATAGAAACAAGTAGACTTAGATCTAAGCATGTGAAATAAGCTAAAGGACATATCGCTACAAAAATCTATGTATTTGTAACATAAGAAAGGAAATTACCATCCAAGAGTTCAGAACACGTCATTAAAACACTAAAGCTGAGAACGAGAACTTATTCTCACACGTGTTCATTGCTACCGTATCTCCACTCACATCTTTTCTCCAGCTGACAAACTATTGCTGTAACAAAATACTGTAAAAGCTAAACTGACCCAAAAGAGTGTTCCAAAAATGTAGCAAGAAAAAAAAAAGTTCACTGCTACGTGAAACACTATCAAAGGGTCAAAAACACTTTTTGCCCTTATCTCTGATGGAACTACAGTTACGTAATTCACATTTATGGTTATATAATGCACCAACAGTGCCTCGTCCCCGCTCCACCTGACTGACCCTGTTGGTGAGGGAAGATCAGCTGTTGGCTCCAGCAGGACACGCAGCAGAGTCTCCCACCGCGTCTCTGCAGCCAAGCTGGAGAGCTACAGACCCAGCGGACCACCAGGCCAACACAGCAGTGGTTGTGGCCAACGGCGTCCAACCAGTCTGACCGCAACCAGTCACAAATGACATCGCTCAGACTCAATACTAGGGCAAATACCCATGCTGGTAGACATGAAGCTGAGTATCTGTCAGCGTGCCCTTGCCGTGACAAAGGCCGCCTGCGCTCTGGGTGACATCTGCAATACCAGAGCCAGCGATTACACCCCTCTGCCCGGCACCTACGAATCTGTACCCACAACACTGTGTCCAGTTTGGCGTCATCCAACATAACGGAGCAGAAAGAGCGAGGCGAGCAGGCGGCCACCAAGATGGGTAACAGAGCGGTAGGACACAACCTAAGCAGCACGTCCTCTTCAGGAGAAAGAGAGGGCTGTGGTGGCAGAACCTAACTGCTGTCTCTCACCACTGGAGGGGTAAGACAGAAACAGACTCCCTTCAGAGATGCACAAATGAGGGGGTAAGAGGCAGTGTCCCCAGGTTGCTCCAAGGAAAGCTCCAGGTTTGCTGCAAGGGGAACATTCTCCCCAGCGCACGTGGTTCAGTAGTGAAACTGGGAGCCAAACAGAGGCCATGGAATTGCCATCACTGGAGGTGTTCAGCAATGCTGCATGAAGGCCTAAGCAACCTAAACTAACTTTGGAATTAGCTCCCCTTGAGTACAGGGTCTGACTGGATGACCTCCAGAGGTCCCCTCCAACTTACACCGTTCTATCCTGACACTGTATATGTTCATATTTGCTCTTCAATGCCATGTATCAAACTCGACTCAAGAAACTTTGCAGAAAAGCATTTATGTTGGTCCTCAAAGAAACTGGCGAAGAGACAACTTCTGTCTTCAGGCTTAGATGAGGTGCAAATTAATATTTCAGATCTTCCAGAGAAATTCAGAGGAAAGAATTTGACTACACAAAGAAATAAAAACAGAAGGTATCTTAATGGCTATTTATACTGCATTCAGAGCAAGAACTAGTATAACTACATTACATCCTGGCCAGGCCAACGTTCTCTGCTCGAGCCTACAGCTATTTTACAGTTAATCACTTCTGCCTACATGCTGTATTTCTCCACATTTTCTAACTTCACTACCTTTTTCTGGATTCCTTCACTGTCAGTAAGCATCTGTATTATATTTTCCACTATAGTAAGCCATTAAAACTCCGCTTTATGGATTGCCTGCCTCAGGGCAGGAGTGGGGAAAATGCAGAGAAAAACTGACATAAAATTTTTGATTGCTTTTGTTTCTAAGTTTTATTTCCAACTTTAGAACCAAAGGAAAATCCTAGTTTTCCCTTACGGTGCCACAAATTGGATTTTCTTGGTGAAGTACCTAAAGAAACATTTTCGCTATCCAAGGGGTTAGAGTGATCTTAAATCCAAGAGAATCTACTAAGAGGTAAGAGAAAACATATTTTAAATACAAGGCATATGACCACAATTGATAAGCGATCTTCATATCTATTCTTTAAGAATTCTTCAGAAGAACAAAAAAAATTTTGACTTTTGCACTCTCTCCTAGTATTGCAGTGCTGTGACTTCTGTACTGTCTCTTAAAGCTGTTTCTATTTCAGAAAAAAATAGATAATGGATTTCTTATGCAAAAAACAAGCACAAAAACATACCCTGTTTTTAAAGAGGTCTTCAGATACAAAATTTGCTAGTCTTAATACTTTACTGTATCTCTTCACTTTACTCAGTTTTGCAAGTCACCCTTATCTTTTACAAACCAAAGAAAAGGAGGTTATAACGATCTTCCCTGACTACACTTGGTCTCACTAAGGAAATTCCACGTTAGTATCTTAGTAAAAAGTCAAGTCCATTACGGAGTACATCACTCCTCTGAAAAGAAAAAACCCTAAGACTCAACGCAAGATTAAAAAAGGTTGAATCATAAACTTTGTATTTCACCTAAGGCTAAGTCTTACCATAGCAACAGTTAAGAAACAAAATTATTCCAAAGTAGCCAGGCAATCAAACTTTTACTTCTGCTCACCTATAATAAAGGAAGTTTAGACCAGCTTTCGTAAATGCAGGCCACAATCTTGCAAACAATTAAGTCAATGGTTAACTTAGCACAAGAAGATAGCTTAAACTTCAAATAGATGAAGTTAACACACGTGGTTGCATGATCAGGCTTTTACTGCAAGGTTCTGATAACACAAGTAAGTTTACGCTACAATATAACCCAATTTAGCAACATTTTTATTACGGACCTTCCTTGTAAATGACAGACTTTTAATTACAATGAAGACATGCTCTAAAGAGCCTTATCATAGTTGCCGGGCTGGCTTATACAACTCTCACCCTTTGTTCCTCCCCTACACCACCTCTTCAGTTGCGCTGGGGTTTGACATACCAGCTAACAGGGACAAAACAAGCTGATCAATGAACTGACCCTTGTTAAAAACAGCACTGCGAAAGAGTTAGTTACAACTGCGAGCAGTCTCCTGCTCTAGGTTACCATGCAGCTCCAGACTCACTTGAACAAGCACAAGTGAAATAGTGACACAAGGGCTGTGTTAGCCAAGACTGCTTCCAAGAGCAATACTAGTAAAATTACAGCTTAACCTAAACCTGCATCTACCTGTTCGTAACTCACTTGGATGAATAAGCACATGACACAAACAGGGGCAGGGAGGCACCCAACGGCCTTAGAGGAGCCCATGCTTCCAGTCTGTTAAGCACGCTATGTGTGCCATGCGCAGGCTTTGATAAGAACCTTTAACGTCATTTTAATTTACATCATTAGCACCCTTCGAACACACTTTAACAACTGTTTAGAAGATCTGCTGCCACTGTGTCCAGAAGGGTATGGGCTGTGGGGAGTGAGAACACCACATTTATCCCAGGACACAGGCTACAGTGTATCACCTAAAAAAACAGTATTCATCACAGAGTAAGTCAGAAAGCTGAGAACCCCCATGAACACCGTGTAACCCTCCTAGACACAACAATAACTCAAAGCAAAAATATTTGACATTTCACTTGTCCTTTTTTGCCTTGGTCCTTACTTACACAGGTACTTTTTATTTGTTACTTTAGGAGCAGGCTATGACTGAGTAAGAACCATTGTTTTTCAATAAATAAGTCTGCAAACCAGTTGTGTAACTAACCCTGACAATCACCTTTTTTTTTTTTCCTTCAAACAGAGCTCTGATCTTCATAAAAATCCTAATAAATGTCACTACGAACTATTCTTTTAGATTTTATCTTCTCATTCCAAGGCAATTTATTACTAGTTTAGATTCCTATTAAATAGTTACTTTTCCATAACTAATATTAGTTATATAGGGAATAAAGAATATTGAGCTCATTTTGAATTACCACGTATTTCATAGGTTTGTGCATGCAGGAACACTTTTTACAGTGATCAAGCTGTAGTAGCTTAAAAATACATTAAGTTCTTATAATGCATATTATCAGTCTTTACCATAAGATTTTTATTTTTACTCATTTCTTCCTATTGCTTTGATATGTAACACAAGCAAAAATAGAAGCATGTTTGATCAAGAAATACAGACTTTGGCAGATAATGGGAAGCAAATTAAAAGTTATAGAACAGTATTTCCATGTCTGTCTCCAGATCATTAGACACTTCTGATGTTTGCATCCGACATTTTTTTAAAAAACAATTTAACGCCAGTGAAAGGTTCAAGAATGATGAAAAAAGCCACAGACCCGGAAAAAAAAAAAGCCAAAGAAAACCCTGGAAACAGAGAAGGCCAGGGTCTGCATGAAGTTCCAGATGACAAATTCCAGTTCAGGTTTAAGGAACAGTTTGTAATAATCAAATAATAATATTTTAAAAAAAAAAAAATCTAAATTTCCAAATGGAAATCAAGTCAGGAGTTTATTCATTCTCCAAGTTTCACATAGGGAAAGATTTTCCCAAGAACTTGCCCCTATACGATCACTTTTTAAAATTACTTTAGAACGTATGTAATAGGGCAGAAACAATAAAAACAGCCTGAAGAAATATTTCAGAACAGGGAAAATATTTTAAACGTATCACCACAGTAAGCCCACACTAAAGTACGTACTACATCAAAATACTAAGCATTACTGCCGTGTATTTCTGCTGAGCCGAAGCCTTCTATTCAAAGAGCAAAGTACATTTCAGAACTTGTTTTTCTTTCAAAACCATTAATGCAAGCTACTAAAAAGAAAAAAAAAAAAAAAAAAGGGCCAACAAAACCTACAAACCTCTTACGAGTTAGAGGGATTCTAGAAACCCGAACAAAGCCCCTGCGCTCACTGATCGCTAACAAAACACTGGTAAAAGCCCCCCTCTCTTGCTGAAGCCTGTAGCCTGGCACTAGGCCTCAAAAACAAGGAGACAGCCTGGGAGCCAGAAAGTGAGCAACTCTCCAGCAACGCACCCAGGGATGCCTTTCCCCTTCCTGCCAAATAGTGATCCGCCAAGGAAGTCACCCCGCGCAGCACCAGCGCTCAGCCCCGACCAGGAGCGCGGAGCGGCGCCCTCCGGCCCCACCGATCCGCCGGGGGTCTGCGGCAGAGCGCCCCGGGAAGGGGAGGCTCCTCTGCGAGCTGAGCATCGAGCGACCACGGGAACGCCGAGCAGCTCCCATGTCTTCTCTGCAGAAAGCACCTACGCGACTCTCCTTCTTCATCAGAAGCGTTTAGGCGCAATCACCGCGCAGCGCGGCGTACAAAGCCTGGAAAGAAATCATCTGAGCCGCTCGTATCTCTGTGTAAACACTACCGTGAGACACTGTACACAACAGCTACCGCAACAGCACACAACAGGCGCTGTAACAGCCAGCTGAACTTCCCATTTAAAAAAACCTGAATGTCACATAAAATGTAGGAAGAGCAACAGGTTTACTGTACTGAGCAGGATCAATAAGACCTGACAAACACCCCCGAGCGAAGCTGTACAAAAAGTCTTCCTGTTACATAAAAGTAACTGCCAGCAAACAAGACTAATCCATCCAAAATCAAATGGGAAACTAAGGCAAACTTATTTAGCTCACGGAAGCAATCTACCGATAAAAAGAGAACCCAATTAGCATCTCATTGACTTAAAATGCAGAAATGTTGTAAGCTACAACTGAAGACGACCAGAAGAGTCACACTTACATCGTCTCTCCAGTCTTAGCAACATGACAAAGAAACTGATCCAGTATCGGACACACTTCCTTCTTCCCTCTCTTCTCAAAATCTGTTGGTACAAGAATGACACAAAAACAATGGTAAAAGATAGGATAGAACAAAAAACTGTAATTATCACCGGTTTATTTGCTTTAACGACCCGCACAGCTCTCACAAAAATATTTTCACGCTTTCACAATGCTTTACTCGTTCCCAAGAGCTCCACCAGCTTCCCAGCCCTATAAAACACTTCATATTTTCGTGTGGACAAACTACATGCATCTGAGCAGCAAAAGTTGATTTGCAACTTCTTTTGAGCAGCTACAACAGAGAAAGAGGCTGGCTTCCTCGGGCTGCACCCAGCAAAGCAAGCCAGCACAGAAGCGGACCGTGGAGGGAGAAAAAGAAAAGGGACGGGCAAGGGCCGAGGGAGGGAGGGCAGGTAGGCGTGCGGGGGGAGAAGAGGGCACTCCAGGCGAGGGGAGCCCCGGGCCTGAAGGAGGAGGGGAGCCGGTGGGGTCACGAACCTCCCTCTGCTGCTCCCCCTCACGCAGCCCTGAGGGAGCCTAGGGAGCTCGCTAGGGCAGTGGGGACATGGGGCTCACGCCGCTCCCCTTCCCCACCGAGAGCCCCCCGGCTTCTCCCCACTCCGCGGGACCCCCTTCCCTCCCACGCCAGCAGCCCCCTCCCCGCACCACGGGGACATGACCCTCGTCCCCCCAGCGGAGGGGCAGCTGCCGCCCTCAGCGAAGGGCGCTCCCTCCCCACAAGAAGATCTCAACTGCGAGGGAGACCCCTGTCCCCCTCCCTCAGCGTGGGGACACCGCTCCCCCCCCACCCCCCCACCCCCCGCTCTCCGCGGCAAACCCCGGCACCACCTTTCAGAGCCTCCTGCAGCCTCTCGACATCCATGATCCGCCTGGGCGTCTCCCCCCCTCTCCGCGCTGCTCCCCTCCTCCAGCCCCCCCCTCCCGCCCCGCGCAGGAAACGGGCTCCAGCCGCCGCGCACACACAGAGACCCCGGGCTCAGCAACCCTCCAACATGGCGCCCGGGCCGTCCCCGTGCGCGGCCCCGACAGCCCGCCCTCCCCCTCCCGCCAAGGGGGCGGTGGCGCGCGGGGAGGCGGGGCCGCGGGGCGGGGCAGCCCTGAGGGAGGCGGCGGGGCGGCTCCGGGCGGGCGGCTCCGGGCGGGCCGCCCGCCTTCATCTCCTTCCCCTCAGGACCGGGGGCTGCCGCCCTCCTCACGCCTGCCCCGCCGGGCAGATCCTCGGCGAAGGGGATGGGAACGCGGAGCTCCTTGCCTGACTGGCGCGGCCTCCCCTCCGCTCCAGCCCCTCAGGGAGCTTGTGCGCTTTCGCCCCCCTCAGGCTGAGGGGTGGCGCGCCCTTCGCCCGCCCTCAAATCTCCTACCTGTTCGTGCGTGGATAGATATGCCCGTCTCCCTTGTATTCACAAGAAGGAGCTATCTTCCTCCTCCTTCGCTCTACCGACCTCTCTTTCGCGCACCTTCAAGCCCAACAGCCGCTCTCCCTACCTGTGCTCCCGGGGATGAGCCCTTCTCTCGCGTCCCTCAGCTCTAACGAAGGGGAGGTCAAGTCCAGGCAGCCCCTTGTCACCCGCTTCTGGACAAGGTCCCCAGGCGAGGCAGGAGGGGAGCCTGGCACAGGGCAGGTAGGCCTGGAGCGGAGGCCGGGGGCTGTAGCCCGGCAGCCAGCCCGCCACGTATGGGCTCGACCACCCCAAACACTTCGGTAGGACTGAGGGATGAGGGGTGGCTGTTCCTAGAAGGGAAGGGAAATGCTAATTTAACGCACACACACAAAGAAGTTGTAGATAAGGTAGCCAAATACCGATGCCGACTGTTATTCTAGGCATATATGAGCTGGGACATCTGTAGTGGTTCACCCAGCTGACAGTGCTTCCCCCCAGATACCCCAGTAGCTCACATCCCCGGCACAGCTTCTCTTCGTAATAATTCTCAGGGCTCGTCACATGCTCTCAATTTTCAGCTCTTCCCGAGGAACTGCATTTCCCAGCATGATTGCTCTTAAAGAATCCCACCAGCCAGAACAAGCCCAGAGAGGCATAAACATGCATATTGAAGTTCAGCACAGTCACACAACCTGCTTCAAAAATCCTGGGAGAGCAAATTCAACCATCCTAAACAACGTCCCATTCCATTTACAGGTATCACCAAAACCAACAAAATGAAGCCCATAATTGCCAATTTGAAAAGTGGTGTTGCCTGTTCTTTTAAAACAGGAAAGAAAGAATACAGCTGTTCCCAGGATACCTAGAATTACTATTGAGAACTGGGACAACATAGCTTTCTTCACTAAGAAAACAAGTTGTAGGAAAAAAAAGAAATACACTTTTTCTAAATTCTTGTACCACGCTCTGTAGAGAAATACAAAACTAACTTAACAGTTACAAACAGAACAAAACAAACTCAACTGTTTTACTAAGCATTCAGAGCCACTCTTCGCACTCAGAAAGCAGGAGGTGAGGTTTGATTCTAGTGCTGCATGAGGCGGTAGGTGTGCCAGCAGCCCTACGGCTTTCTGCATCTCTTGCAAGTCCCAGGTTCCCTCGGCACTGCGCTGATGCAGATGCTGCTCTGAGGGCGGGCAAAGCCACCACGGTCACCACTCTCAGATCTTGTCTCTCGAGGTGAGGTGCAAGCTAATAGGACAACTTCCGTGGGATTTACCTCATAGGGAAAAATGCCTCTGGTTTCATCCCATTCCATTTATTTCTTCTTTTGAAAAAAAAGTGGACCTTTTTTTCCTGAAGAGTAGCATTTATCTTATATCTGTAGTATATTAAATAAATTATATCCGTAGTATATTGAATAAATTATCACTGTGGTAGGTGGGGGATGACGCTGAAGGAAGATCTTTGTTTCGTATTGTGGTAGAATCCACAAGTGAACCAACTGTGTGTTAACATCGACTTTGCATTGTCGAGCGGCTTTTCTGATTCCTTCCATTTGGTCAGAATAGGTGGCGAATCTAGTCTAAATCTAAAAAACAACAGCATTTATAGTTTACAGAGGTGTATGAGTGATGCATGAGGAACACCGCACACGGGTGTTAAGCCTGCCACTTAGCCAGGAACTCCATTCAGCGAGCTTAATTGAACCGCTGCCCTTCGCGGGCTCACGCCCGCTTCCTTTTTGTCAGCCAGACAAAGCCAAAACTTTTGGAAGAGAGACAAAATGTTACGTGCTGCTTACAAATATCCTTGCATTGAAAGAGGTTTTAATTAAAGCGACAAAATGCGGACAATCATCAAAAAAAGACAATAGGACAACGTTTTGAAGATAGTAGTAGACTGTGGAAAGCAACGCTTATGATGTGGAAAAACTCGAATCTAATTCATGGGCAAGTTTCAAATCCCTGCACGCACTGACACACCAGAAATTGCCTAATTTCTTTCTCTTTCTTGAAGTCCTTTTTTTTTTGATACTGTTCATTGGTAGAGAATGTGTACCTAAATCCACCAGCCCAACTATAAAAACTCACTGTTTGCACTGAAAAAGTACTTCAGAGAGACAGGAATCTTTCAGTTTTAAAAATGCCGCTCCCCGACTTACAGCAAATACATAATAAAGCCACATTCCTTTTCTTTTCTCCTCCTGCCTCCTACCACAGGAGAAGCAGGAAAAGAAAACACTTTCCATTTTTCAGCCCCATCTCTCTCTTCCCCCCCCTTATTAGAGGAAAAAAGACCAGCTTTTCAAATAACGTCTTCCCAAAACTTTTCTAGTTTCTCCAGGAAAGCCTTTTAATTTTTTTTTTTTTTTTCCCCCACAAAAAAAAAGGACAAACATTGAACACCAAGAGGTCCTGGAAATTCAGTGACAGACATGTAGGTTTAATGAAAACGCTGTTCGGTGGGGTTTTTTTGTTGTTTCAGGGAAAATATTTAAAGACGCGCAAATAATATCTACCTGTTTCTGAGGAAATTAGAACCGTATCCTCTGGAGCAGGAAGAACATAACCTCACAATTATTTCTATGGAAATAAAGCAAAGAAAGAGCACAAACGACTTGTATATTCATGTGGTAACAAAGATTATTTCAAACGCGTTTTAGGACGAAGCTCAGCTTAGGGGAGGTTTGCGTAGTTTGAAGCCCACATCCCCTCAACTAACTGAAAAATACCTCAATTTGCAGCAAATCATCTTTTCCTTCCATTTTCAAAGGAGAAACATTTAAATATAATTCTAGAATACAAAAAAGCGTGTAGGCACTTTCGTCATTGATTTCTTGTGTGATCTCAAACAAACGAGTTGGGCGATCGTACCTGCAGTTCTTCATTAATGAAACAAATGATAATTACTCTTCTTAGTAAGGTATTTGGAACACCTTGTAACGCAAACACACACGGAGAGTATGACTTCATTTGGTGTCAGTTCCCAGTGCTGCTTGTAAAGTATTTACTGAGAATCAACAACGAAAAAAATCACCTTGTTTGGAACGGACACGTGGTGGTTTTAAACATTGAACTGAAGAATGATGAGAAATTGTTTTACAACACAGATTTGGGTTTTCTTCTTGCACTAAACTTACACAAAGCCTCGTTCAGGTTTACATTTTAGATTTCTTTTAAGCTTCTGCAAAACGTATTTTTTGAGAGTTTTCAAAGTGAGCAGGACCAGGTCCTGCCTACAGTATGAGTCCAGGTCTGCCTGATGCACTTGGACAAACCTCTATGTTCTTAATTGGTCTTAGGTTTGAGAAGCTCCGATCAAGCGCTGATTTGATCATACTTCAGCTCACCAGTACTGAAGGAAGATATAGAAGTAACACCTAAGTTACATGGAGTAAGTATGTACCTCCACATTCTCATCTTTTGAAATACCAACAGAAATCAGAACAAACTAGAAACCAAGCGACATAATCACGTCACACTCTTTGCAAACAAGAACAACGAAAAAAAGGGCAGAAAACCCATTGCTGATTCTGATGGACCTTCATGAGCTTCATGTGCACTACCCAAAACGAGCGTTCCTGCACTTCCCGTTCCTTCCCTCACGCCGATCCAGTTGAAATCTATTATTTCTGTAACGCCGTTTCTCCAGATCGTGAGCGGCTCCCCTGGCGCAGGACGGCCAGGACAGCTAACGCAGGGGGAGAAGCAGCAGCACGCGGGGAAAGCAGAGGATCGGGGCAGCAGCGGGGGCTCCGCTGGGCTGGTTTATCTCACTGCCCTGGAAGGTCTTTAATTCCACCCCAAACAACAGAACCTGGTTCTTGAGGTTTAGGACTACAAGACTTTTGAAAGTTTCCACAGAATTGGAGACTGTCCAACCCCTGAGCACAGAGCGACAGGCCCGATGCTGATTAAAATAACGGAAGGCGCAGGACCAGCAGATACTTTTGCTTTCAGTAATGAAGCTCAGATGAGGGATCTAGAGATCCCTGACCTAACGCGGCTTAAAGGAATTTCGTTCATTATGTGCAACAGCAATTTCTAAGGTGTTTCAACTCAGTTTGAACCAAAACTCATTAATGTGCTTTGAAAGGAGCTGTAGCAACTCAGTACAGGATCAAGCGAGATGCAGCAGAATCCAAACAGTGACAACAATAAAACCGAGAACAATCCTGTGTTTCAAGATCCACTCAGGTCTTCAGCCAATATTGTACATCGATACACAACCAAGGATTTACGAAAGGAGGTTAGGGGCTTGGTCTGGTTTGGGTTTTAATTTATAGTTGCAGAGACTCAAGTTTATGGTACAATAAAATGACACTAAAAATTGTAGGTCTCTAAACCATTCAGCATGGAAAAGTTGGGGTTTTTTTCTTCAAAGTACCTCATAGCCACAAATTATGTCCCTCCTCTGAGAAAATGCCTAAAAATCTTTAATAGGCTTTTAATTGATCTGGAAGACCTGGGAGCATCAAAAGATCAGATTAGCTCACGTGCGGTGCCTTAAAGCCAGAAAAGGCTGAAACCAGAAAAAACTGTATTTGTGGGAGTTGATTTTTATTTCGAAAGAGTACTCATAGTGAGATTTAAAAAAAAGAAAGGAAAGGTGTGATAAACTTTCCAGGCCATACCTAAATTGGCCACTAACCCCCACACTGACACACATCAAGTCCCCACATATTTTCTCGCATTAATCTGAGAGCCCATGGCAAACCAGCACCAGTGCAGTTTTCTTTCCAAGCTGCTTTCTCACACCCTCCTCCCAGTACATCCCCAGGACAGAAAGCCCCTTGTACACTGCCCTGCAAACTACGAGGTAACTCAGATGAAAACCAGGCTACTTTTCCACCTCAGGTGTGAGGAAGCCTGTCTTCAAAACAAGTTGCCCTGTAGAAGCACTGAGGGAAGGCGAAGGAGATCTTTTTAAAGCTGTGTACCCTGAGAAGGCACCTGCCTTGCACAGCGTAACCACTGCAGCAGGGAACTACTCGGTTTCAGAAGGATTTGGGAAAGGCGTTTCTGCAGGAGCAGGTCAACTGATGCCACCTTTTTCTTTAAAAAAAGGGCCAGGTCATTTTAGCATCATTATTTCAGTATTACCAAAATATTTTCGTTCTAAGACACTGTTACACATTTTTGGTCTATACTGTAGTTTTCACAAAATAACAAAAGCAATTATGGTACATTTATAGAAAAGCAAAAGTCAAAACAGAATATTTTACCTCAAAACAAAACATTAACAAAGTCCTTTGTTAATCTTAAATGCTCTCCATTTTAATTTCAAAGGAAGTGTTGACAGTTTGTTTTTTATTCCGATCCAGAATGAAAGCAAAATTTCCAAACATTGCTATTTCTTTTGAAGCACAAATAGCAACTCCTTATCTTATGCCAACAATGGTTCTTCGGGAGGCTGTGGTCTGTGTGGATCCCAGTGGAGGTACGCATTCGCCCCAAGAGCACAGTGGGGGAACGTTTCCAGCCTCGGCAGGGGGCACCCCAGGCGCCTGTGCCAGCCCATCCCTGGATGGGTACTCCAGGCCTATTTACTAGCGTCGTATTTGACTGTATCCGACGCAGAGGAGTAAAACATTCTCCGTGAGCTGGCTCCTTCGTGGTCACAGGTACCTGATTCTTAGGAGAGGAATCTCTTCTTGAAGCAGCGGGAAGGAAATGATTTGAAATTAAATCATCAACAGTTTGTGCTAAAGCTGATAAAGTGCCAAGATTTATCCTAGTTTTAAAGTCTCGCTTTTTTTGGTGGTTAGTTGTACCTCATTCCCAGCTCTAAATGTCACAGGACACACACAGGTTCTCTCCACTAGGGTCAGACTTATGAGGATGAACTCAATCAAGCTGGGCTCCGTTTAGACTCGCGCTCCACCACAATGTGACAAGGATGTCTCCTGGAGTCCAAGCCATGGTTACTGATGACAGCAGCGAGGGCAGGGGAGAAGGAGACTATTCCAGCACCCAGGTCCCTCAGCTGCGGGTAACCAAACTCCAAGGCCTTGCTTCAGTAAATGGAGTTTCTTTGTTCCAACCGGAGAGCTGCAGCTGACTAGATGAGGCTGATGTAAGGAGCCCAGCAGTATGGCAGGGGAGACGTGAGGAATCACAGCTCAGGCCCCTTCCTCCGATTCACCAGCAGCAGGGAAGTGCCCCTCCTGCCGGCTGTTGTGCCCGTGTTACGTCTGCCTAGCCCGTGCCTTGGGAGAACTGTCTTCTCCCCACGGCAGTACTGACTGAAGCCACGTTTCTGAGTGAAAAATCTTGGATCAGGACATCACCGACCAGTTTGATGATGGAGCCTGTAACCACACACACAACTACCCAGCTCCCAGGCCAGCGCTGTACAGAGTGCTGCTGTTTTACAGCTGGCCTGACCTTTTCTCATGAATATCAATGGGAGTTTTATTCTTGACTTCAAAGCCAGTGTGACTGAGCCCCACATACCACACAGTTGAGCAAGTGAGAAAACAATTTCATCACCAGGTGGACAACTGGTTTGGCTGAACAGACAGCTCCCAAACTTCTGTCACGGCACAACCAAGGACACGGCAGCAGTGACCATACAACACTGTCAAAAAAAAAGATAAATACAAGGGAAGGGAAATAATGCTAAATGACCAAATCCTCTGAGAAGCAGAAGCTAACGGAACAATGGTAAAAAGTAAAAGGTAAAACTTCCTTTGAGAGCAGGTTCTGCTCTCTGGTCAGCGTAACACAGCATGACACACCAGCGCTTTGAGGAAAGTTAAAGGTATGTATTTGTCTCTCAGCAACGTATCCAACGTAACACTCTCTCACTACCGTCAGAATAACGTCGTATTCATTCATAACATTTTCCTCCGCTCAGTGCAGGCAGACCCTGTAACATCAGTAATACTAAATTCCACCTCAACCACACCCAGTACACACACACACACACAAAATCTCATATTTAAAACTATTAAAACACAGAGCTTGCTTAAAACTTCATTTATTTGTACTGTAAGCCAAAGGATCTTAATCAACACAGAAATGCACTGCTAGGCCTCCTTGGGAGCTATAAACAATTGGTGCACTTGTCAAATAAGAACATACAAGCAATGAAATGCTAGAGAAAAGGCACAGAGTTCTTTACACATATGCTCTTGTTGTGTACCCCCCCCAAACACACAGGAGAGCAGTTTCCAGTTTCCACCTGTAAGCGAAACGAGAGCAGAGCTATCTAAGCCCACTCTGGAACACGCAGACAATTAGCCTAGAAAAACTCTCCCGTTACATAAACGATACAACCGAACGCTCCCCACTCCGGCAGCTCTTTGTTGTACAACGCGCACCGGTGGCCTGACACTTTCTCAAACGGCTTTGGGCTAAAAGGAGGTGCTCAGCAGCTCGTAACAGAAAGCCCCTATTTACCCATCTTCGGCGAGTTCGAGTACAATAGAGCAAGTTTAAAACCTGAATATTTGGCGCTGATACAGCAAGGACTTGGTTACATGCTTAACTTTATGCATTGCATATAAGCCCTCTGACTACACAGGCAAAATTCGGAGCATCAGACACTCGCTGGGTCAGGGCTTGCGTTCAGATAACCCGGGCACAGGTCTCTGGGCTGCATCTTTTCCAGTGCCAAAGGCGGTTCTTTTCCCTTGCCCTCCACACCTTCCCTGTGCTGGAGTTTCTGTTCATTTCAATCAAACCGTTTTGGTTTCTCCCCTGTGTTACAATGACACTGCTCAAGCTGTACATTAGCAAAGGTGTTTTGGTTACATGGTACCACTGGAAATAACTAAAATACATAAAAGGGAGGGGAAATGAGGATGTAAAGTCTAATTAAGTATTTACATATCCCATTATTACAATAAATGAAGGCTAATTAACAAGGAATTAGCCGCAAGTATGAAATACAAAATGAATTAAAACTGGTTTCTAAATAAGATTAATATTAGAATCAACTACTGCTAAAACCAAAATACAATATGGTTTTGGAAGCTGTAATAAAAACATAAATTAATCATTCTAACAACAACAAAAAAATCAAAGTTACATAATTCTTTTAAAACATTTTGGAGAGCTCAAATTATAGCTTTTTTCTCCTCAGAAAAAGCACAGCAGGGGGGGAACCTCCCCCATTCTTCCTGCAAGCTGATATTACATTAACAAAAGTCTTCATGTTAAAGCATACACTTCATATATTTTAATAGCTGTTGAGAACATAACACAGTTCTTTCTAAACATAATGTAGCACCTCCTGTAAACATAAAAAGCACTGTTTTAATCTCTAATCATTTAATATGCAATAATGCCTTTGTTTTATAATGAATTCCATTCCTTCATTTTAATGTGCCCATAGTTGCAGGGTTCTGCTGAATCATAGCTTACACAACCACAGCCTCCCAAACTTCAGAGGCTT
The DNA here is from genome assembly GCF_034619465.1 of Leptosomus discolor. Lineage (NCBI taxonomy): Eukaryota > Metazoa > Chordata > Aves > Leptosomiformes > Leptosomidae > Leptosomus > Leptosomus discolor. Next base: position 4,714,732 of record NC_141399.1, read on the forward strand.
AGCACCATAGTTGCAACTGTCTGGGCAACACGACTTCTGCTCTGCAACCTCCTGTGGCTTGTAGATACCCTGGAAATAACGAGGGATTCGGAGCGCCCAGCATGCACCTCATCTAGCCTCCTTTGACCTACAGTCAGCTTTACCCTGATACTTGAAAATAAAGATCAAAAAGCAAGCTAATATTTTTCACAAGTTCTCGGTATCGCTAGCCTAAAAGGTTTACCTGGCGTATGGCAGGCGTACGTTACCTTACAGTTTTTAAAACAGCACGTTGAATTTTCCTTTCACTGCTCTCTGGCTCCAAAGGCTCCAAGGTTCATTTGGGTTATGTTTTCAAACTCTTCTCTGTAGCTAGAAATGCACTGTTCTTTTTAACTAAAACTTCAGGTACAAACAGAAAACGCTAAGGCAAGTTGTGAGCGGCAGTAACGTCTACGCTGAAGTTTAAACGCCTTTCCGGGTCCCTGGCTTCCCACCGAAATCGATGCAGAGCCGCCTCTGTCCTTTGCACGTCGAGTTACGCTCACGTGGCAAAGGCTGCACGATAACACGAGTGGCTGATCAGAATTTGCAGCAAACAACAGCCGCTCCTGTTCGTCACGAGCATGGAGCAGCAGTGACATCGCTGGGACCCAGAGCGTATGCCCCGCGTGCCAAGCCTCTCTCCTGGCACCTCCTCTACTTGGACAACTCGGTGGCGATGCCGTTTGCCATGCTGTGGCATCCCCCCAGCATGCTTGCGGATGTGTCACAGCCATTTTCACACTCTAGTGTTTGGAAAAAGTTTGTCAGCATGTCACCCCGTGCACAGGCTGTTTATCTGGCAGCCTGAGGCGCCAGCAGGGCCTGCGTCTTCCCGCCTCAGAGGGGAACGGGCAAGCTCCAAGGACTCTCTCTTGGAGTCTGTCTTTTTATGAAACTGTGCGTCAGTCCTGACTGGACAGGGTACAAACACCCCAAACTGCAATTCTTCAGAAATCCTACTTTTTGACCTAGGAAATTTACCCTTTCCCTCCTGCACGCGCCCCAAATTATTTATCTCCAATCAATGTACGTTACACGTACAGGTTATACCAACTCTATCAGTGTTCCTTTCATTAGAGAAAAGCCTCAGGTACCTCACCCTCCTCACCCCTCTCCTACTTTCCCTATTAGATATAAAAGTGAGTAGTTCCAAGTAATGGCTACTTTTTTTTGCTGAACAGACTTGAAAAGCAAGATCATTTTCTCTGCTGTTTTCTTCAAGCACTCACCTACAGACACCCCTCAGGGCTTACACTTAGAAATGTGTACACACAAACAACCCTCTGGGAGTCTGCTCTCCTATCACTGCTTTTTAAGTGTCCTTTCAGTTCCCCAGTGACTTATCCCGAGCTCCTTTCACCCACTGCAAGTTTTAACAAGCTCTTGTCTGTGCATATCATAAGATGATCATCATACTTTCGAAATCTAAACTAAACGAAGGATTTTAAATAAACATCAAAGCCACCTTGTACCCCCTTTCACTTCAAGGCTATTCATTACGATCCTAGCATAAAACTCTCCACGTCCAGGAACAAAGCACCAGGCAGAAATACATTTCCACGCCCCAGGTTTCTGGCGAAGCAGAAAAGGGGAGTCAGAGGCATCATTCGCAGTCTCTCCAACCCACAGGGACGGCAGAGCGGCTGTCGGGGACACGCCATTGCAACTGTGCAGGAAACAGCCATTAAAGAGGAAAACAGGGCAATAGCACCCGGGTTTGTACTCTTCAATCACAATATTCTTGGACTGTGTCTAACGTAATTAGTACTATCAGGTTAGGGAACACATTCTTAAGACTGTAAGAGACTGGAAGGGAAGACTGTGACTGCACCCCACACAAGAAAGGATCCTCTTGCTGTTCTCCATCAGCTGTGCAGGTGCCACAGCTTCCACCGCATCCCCCTCCCATTTCTTGTACATGGTTTTCTATTTATGCTGTAATTATTTTCCTTCTAGTTCCCTCATGAGAAGCCCTCACAAAACTGCTGAAGAGCAGAAGGGAAGAATGACAATCACTACAGAAAAAGTGCTGCAAAATACAAAGCAAATAGGCACTTCTATTCCCCTGATCTTTTTAAGTAGGAGAAACCTTAGGTCCTACAAGTGAAGAATAGCAGGTAATATACCTTCAGACAGAAGTGCAATTTTAAGCAAATACTTTCCCTTCACTGTAGTAAATTTAAACTCATCCTATCACAAGAGTGATCTTTTCTGTAATTCAGCATTCTCATGGCAGTTAAGAATACTTGCCCTATCATTTCTAGAGTTATATTCCCTACGTTACATAGCTCAAATGATAACTTCTTTGTCAAGCCCAAGATCAGCACAAGCTCTTGCACAACTTCAAAAAAAAGTTACAGTGAACACAGCCGTACCAAAACAACCAACCAAACTGATCTCGTCAAATAAAAGTGAGAATCATCACCTCTGCCCATTGCAACCGAGAGTAAATGTAGGAAGAGGACAAAAGGCCTAAGAAAGGACAGTTTAGGTAGACTCCTAGGACCTCCTGTTTTTGTAATTTATGGGGTTATTAGGAAACTGGATAAGGAAATTTTTAATTCTGAGTTTCAGTAAAGTAGTTCACACTCTTCAGTCATACGCTTCGTGAGATGTGGTGCAAGAATTAACAAAACTCTGCGTAAGAATACAGGTACATTTAGTATCTGCGGTTGGCCCCCAAGTAGACAATCACACGATTTTCATATACCTTCTTCATAGTTTTCTCAATTTGCTTCAAAAATACTTGTGGAATTCTCCCACATAAAGTGTGCACTGTATCCAGAAACTTAGACTGCAGAGGGTAGTACAAAGACTGGAAGAGATTGTCTTCAAATGGGAACTAAAGGAAAGAAAAAAAAAATTGTTAGTTTCCACTAGTTACAAAACGGCATTTTAGAAGTTTCTGTGAGATAAAACGGATTATAGGAAGGCGATGACTTGTCCCTCACCTTCCCAGAGCGTCAGCAAAGCCTATCGACTTCAAACACTGGTCTGCTCAAGAGCACTTGCTCTCAGAAAAGTTTGTCTGGGGCTATTACCTGAAACAGCCAGCTTCCCAGAAACGGCGCTTCTAGAGTCTGTATTTAAAGGAGGTTTCCCAGCATAGGGATACTGTAACGGAACAGGTATTTCAGAGAGTGGAGCTGTACACGTGCAACATTCAGAGTGGAAATCTGGACCTGTGTCTGCATGCAAGCTTCTGCCTCCCCTGTGCCCAGAGGCTCTAGGCACTCAGAGAAGACAAGCTTTCATCGGGTATTTACAGACCCCCAGCGCTGCAGTACCAGCGGGAAGAACTCCATTCAAACACTTCTTTTTCAATCTCCAGTATTGTCAAAAAGCAATTTATCAGCATTTCTGATCAGAAGTTTACTATAATAGGAAGGCGGATCATTTAAACAACCTTAAATACACGCACACAGCAAGTCCAGAGAGGCCGAAGCAACCTCGTTACCCCGTGCCTGGTGGGTGTGCACAGGCACAACTGCGCTCAGCCTGGCCGGCTGGAGCAGCAACCCCAGCGAGCTGGGTCAGGCAGCAATCTGCACTGGAAGACAAGGACTACCTCTGCCAAGGTAGACGACTTACATCACGTATCACTTCATAGACTGCCTTGAAGGTCGGCTGTTTGTCATCATGGTAGACACCTCTGTTTCCATGCAGGATAGAGACACCTTCTTCTTCTGCACCTTTGCAGTTGCTTCCGTACATGCAGTGATCGGGCCGATAGTTCCACTGACATGGAAACACATAGAGACACTCTGCCAGCGTCGGTCAGGGGAGATGGGGGGTGGGGGGAAAAAGAAAAAAGAAACGTCAAGCAAGAGTTACAACAAACAAAACCATGTTTCTGTGAAAAAGCTGGGGCTGACCATCAGGAAGATTTCAGTTACTCCTTCTGCAAATATCCCAAGCAGCAGCTAGACACAGAAGCTTCCTTTCCTCAGGGGATGACTATACAGATCTCGGCACTGACAGACCTGAACTAACAGAAAGAGAGGGCAGCACAAGACTGGGTGCAAACATAAAGCAAGGGAGCATTTTACAAAGCTTAAAAGTGACAGAACCCAACGCAGAGTATGCACCAGGTGGCACTAGCCAGGCTCCTCTGCCCTGGCAAGAAGTTTCTGGAGTTACAGAAATTACTAGGGAAGCACACGCAGCAGCGAGGGTTTTGCACAATCCTGAATCCCTCTGGGGACAGCATGGGAAAGCTTGGAATGTTTGCTGCTGAAGCTTTCACTGAAGCTATGACTGTTACACTGAGATACAGCAGAGCGTTACAGGTAGTGGATTTTATCCACGGTCCTTCTAGAAGCTGTCACCCATTAATTCCACAAGTCTAGGTTATTTAAAGGTGAGCCTAATTTCTCAAAAGGGCTTATAACCCTTTCTCCTACTGATTTTTTTTTTAAAAAAACAAAACAAACAAAAACAAAACAACCCTTCCTCTATGTACCCACAGTATTTACAATCTGGTTATAATAAATCATGCCAGTCCCTGTGACCTTTCTGCTTCAGAAACGGAGCACAATGAATCACTGCACTATGCTGGCAGGTCGTGTCAGAATCGCTGAAGACTGAATTCTTCACTTGGCCTTTCCCAGCTGCCCAGGAAGGCTGCAGCTGGTCCTGGGTGGTTCTTGAAGAAGCAGGAGAAAAAATTTTCTGAAACACTTCTTCCCTTAAGGCCTCTCTAGCAGGACCCTGAACAGAAGTTTGCAAGTACAGCTCATCAGCAGGTCACTGTGGGGAGAAGATGTCATCAGGTGCTTACTAGCTTTTGTACATGTCACTTGAGTATCCTTGATCTTCTCCTCCCTGCGACGCTTTTGTGGATTGTTTGCTGTCAGAGCTGGACTCCAACTCTAGCTGCTCTGCGAGCCTTCAGACCCACTGATCACCCAAACAGCCTCCGGAGGTGGGAAAAAGGGTGCAGCTCTTCAGGCCCCAGGTAACACCGATCCGTGTGTTTTGAAGCCAACGCACTGCACCTACCGAAAGCCACCTGCAGCAGTCTTGACCGACTCCTTCCCAGGCCAGTCTCAACAACCCAGCAGTTTAAAACCTCAGGGAAGTCTAGTTTTCTGGTTTAATTGTATCCAGTTCTTTTGTTTTCTTTCCTTGTGCAGTCTGATGTTACGTAATTCATAAAAAATTATTTACCAGTTACAAGGAAAAGACAGACCATGGTGCAGAGAAGGGTCTCAATATGTGCATTTGATAGCGAACGCTCTCGTCACAGAATTAAAGTATTTTTGCAATCTTTGGGGTTTTTTTCTCCATGCTTAAGTCAGCAGCTTGAGTTCGACTTCACGACTAATCTTGCTTCTTTTCTTCCTCCAGCAGGCCCTATTCCCATAACATTACTTTCTTTATTGGAGAGCAATTTGTGACTTCATAATGAAGATTTCTTTCACTTCATTTTTTCCCTAGGATTGAGGATCACACATGCTGTACCGGGAACGCTCGAGTTTGACATCTGTCTGCAGTAAACAGATGTTAGCTTATTGCTTTGCTTTTGCTCTCTCCTTTTATTTGCCTGGATTTGGGTATAACCAATTACCTACCCTACAACTCCTTAGAGAAAAGGCAACAGAATAAATAAAGATAAATCCAACTTACTCTGTCCTTAAGATCACTTGAGGGAATACAAAGTCACACAGAAAACAAGGAAAAGTAAGTAAGAATGGAGACTCAGCAGCCATTCAGAAGCATGAAGTAAGGTTCTCGGCTTCTCTGGGATGCCACAATTTTGAAAACCTTGCACTTCTCAGATGTTACTGGTTTTGGGAGCGCCTGAAGTGATTTCCGTGTGATTAGTGCAAAATATGTACTGGCTGAATTTCCAGAAACTGCCTCAGCGCTTGTAGAAAAAGTCACACCCTTTCAAAGTAAAGATGCCTGAGCTTGCCAGTTCCTTGGAAATACACACTCATGAGAAGACAACTCCAGTCCAAGAGGAAACGAAGGACAAACCAAAAAGGTCACAACCTGTTTATGGAGGCATAGTCCTAGAGTGACAGGCAGGAATCAAATACGGCGTTTTGCTGGGCTGACAAGTACACACACACTGGTCACGCTGGCCCACACTGGGACAGGTGGGTTACGTCACCTGTCCTCCGAGAACAAGGACTGGAGAGACCTGGAGCCCTCCGTAGCTCTTCATAGTCACAGGGCAGAGTAGAAAATGCACAAACCTAAGCAGCAGAATACAGATGGCGCTGTCCTGGTGCCTGCTGAGGCTGGAAGCCCCTTTCTCAAAAAGTACCTTTTAGTGAAGGAGCAGAAGGAGGGAGGGCAACGGTTTTAGATGAAATACTCCAATGGCTGTGTCCATTTTCTGTTTATATTAGCTTTGTTACTCGTTTGCATAAATATGGAATTCAGCTGAATTGCAGGAAAACACAGCATAGCTTTGGAGAAAGTTTGGCAATTTCACATTCAGATAAACATCTGAAACAAAAACAGTTTTTTCAGCTAGGCGCCGGTCCAGTGATGCTCTTAAGCACACATACAACTTGGACTTCATCCCTGCATTTATACGTCCTTATTTTCTCAGAATCTCCAGAAAACAGATGTACATACTCAATGCAACCAAGTCCAAGTCCCACTACTTGCACCCTTTCAGAAGGATTTCCATACTTCCTAAATCTTAGGTGCACTTGCACATTAACTTCATGCCAGAGGACATTATGCACATTATAAGTAACAAACAGCACTTTTAATTTTTCAAGTTCAAGAAATTTTCTTAGCACGGGTAATCACGACTCCAAGAATCATTACTTACCTGGGTTAAAGTAAAAAATTATATTTAGTAAATCCTGGTCTCCCCACGTAATGTAATTTTTGTACTTTTGGTATAGTGGGTATAACATTTCCTCCCAAGTCAGACCACTCGGCATCATGCTGTTCTGCAGGGCAGGAAAACAGAAGCAGTGGGTTAATCCTGGAACAGTGACGGGATCGATGACTCAGAGTGCGGCACCCACGTATCGGTGAGGCTGCTTAGCCCTGTCAGAGAGCTGGGTGAAAAATGAAGAGCTGCCAGGAAGCGTCAGACCTGGACCGCAGAGCGGACTGAGCTCCTGTTTATCTAAACAGGAAAGCAAGGTCTCCCGGGGCTAGCTCTGATGTCAGCTCCTGCTATTCACAATCTTCCTATTCTGAGCAACAGGAGGGAGAAAAAGTGGAAAAGCGGAAAAATGCAGGGACAAGGTGAAAACTGAGGTATGAAAGTGAGGAAAAAATGCAGACTAAAAATTACCTTCCCTGGGGATTACGATATTAAGAGCAAGGGCTTTTTTCACTCAAGCTGTTCCTGTAACAGTATAGGAACCCCCTGGCCACTGAGGAACAAGACCACTTGGGGTAAATAAATTTTTAAAGAGATCAGAGAATACACGCTCAATGAAACAGAGTTTTCACAAGTCAGGCCCTTCACAAACAAGGGGAGATGTCGGATGTCAGTGAAAATGTTCCCTTCTCATTTATACCCATCCATGGAGTCACTTGCTCTGCAGCAAGACACAAAATTCTATTTACAGCAGATGCAAAAAATCACCAGTTCCTCTAGATATTTACGTCAAGCTTCCAAATTCTAAAAACAATACAGTGACTGCACTGAAGATCCTGTATTTATTCTTTCATGTATCTTTCAAGGGAAAATGAAATGTTGAAGCAGCCATTTTTATACTGCTAACAGCCTGCTTCATCAGCGAGTTCTCAGTGCTCCAGCCACTCCAGGAAGTTTCACTTGTTTTAACAATAATTTTCACTTTTAGTATCCAATTATATATAGTCTGTATTTTTCAGATTCTTTGTGTTACAAGCTTTATATAATTTTATATACTGTTTTACCAGACATGAGACATACATAAAGCATTAGTTCCTGCAACAGCTGTATTTCTTCTCACCTTGAACTGAGTGCTGCGTATCCGTGTCAAATTCATTAGCATCACTCCAGAATTGACTCCAGTTGTCCCGTAATAAGGGTGACGCGCGAATCGACTGTACCAGCCAATCTTTGGTATTTCGTGTTCTGGGGCCATAGCAGCGAGCTGGGTGGAGTTGAACTCTTTCAGGACGTGCCAGATGTCATCGATGGGCCTCAGGAAGAGAACGTCAGTGTCCACGTAAAGGAGAGAATCCACGTCCTTCAAAATGACCTTTTGGGTTTGCAGAGCAAGGAGAGGAAGAGATGAAAAAGAAATCAAATAGATAACGGAAAGGAAGATTATTGGCAAAAGGTACTTTTATTTTAAACTGATAACTCGAAAGAGGTTATTGATTTATCAGCAAAATGCAATTACACATAGGAACAATGGTTATCAGGTTATCGGCTTGTTGTTTGTTTATTGGTTTTTGTTTTTTTTTAACTGCACAGCAAAACAGCTACCAGCCCACAGAAGCCAGATTCTAACCTCCATATGAAAACAGTAATCCACTGAGCTCTCAAAAATGCCTGCAAGGACTATTTCATATCAGCTGAGGAATAAAATACAAGGAATATATATTTACATAGCTTTGCTGGTTCTTTTCAAGATCTGTAAGTGGTGAAACATACGGCTTCCTCCACAGACAGAAAGGGTCAGCCAGTACAGCAGAACACTTGTCATCTCCATTTGGTCTCGTGTTTCCCTATGTCTTTCTAATGATTGGTTTTCCTGTGACAACCTTGTGCTCCTCGGAGACTTACGTTCAGTACTAATATATACAAATGTTTCACAGTAATTAAGAAAACCCTACTGATCACAAAAGTGTATAAGCAACCTCCTGAAGAACAAAAGTTGCTTGGGAAACAGAAAGATTCTGATCTCTGTTATCGGCCTCTCTACAGGAATAACCACAGCAAAGTTCGTCAGGTCAGAAGGGTGTAAACTGTAAATCAGAGCCAGGATATTTAATCTGTTCTTGTTGACAATGTTCCCCCTTGTGGCTATCCAAATCCTCACATGCTCATTCATTAATTTTAGTAGGGCAGATTGTATAGTGCTTCAACAGTCCAAGAAAACTCCCTTGATGTTTGCACCAGCTATTTGCAAGGCCGTGTGTTAAGTAATAAATACCACTAGCTGAAGGTGGACAGCAGTTCCAACTGCATTTTTGCTGCTCTTCTTCATTATCTGCTAAAACTGTCCAAAAATTCCTGAAGGACTGAAATTTTCTTACTTTGGTCTCATTCAAAAGCCCTATTTCTCTCTCTCTCTTGCTTTGAAAAGCAAATCCAAAAGGCTATTGACTTTCACCATGCCGTGGAACAGAACAATCGCTCTCTCATCCAATTGCAATGATACTAATGACAAACTCTCCTATTCATGCAGGTAACAATAAATTCATTAAAGAAACAGAATTTTACATAAATTGAAACCAATTGTAACTGAAGATTATCTGTGAAATAGTGAACAACATTAAGATTTTGAACAAGCAGGGGGAAAAACTACCTTTAAGCATGCTCAACAGGCAGCCTCTAAGTTGCCAAATCTGTGAGTACGGGCTTAAATGAGATTTTTCACCTGACTGAACAATTCAGAATCCAGACTGACATTTAGCCACGTTTAACAAATCCCTGATGTTATTTCTGACATGATAACTACATGTTCTTCCCACAAAGCAGGACAAGCAGGAGAAGGCAAGCGTCTCTACACGTTAAACAAAAGTTATGCTTACAAGAAACTCCAAGTAAACAAGTCCAATACAATCCAGATCCCTCTGCTGGATGGAAGGTTATAGCAATGTACCATTTTTTCCATGAAAAAAACAAAATAGCATGTGGAGGTATCCATAAATGAGAGACACAAGTAGTTCAATGACACACTAAGAGCTCAGAGGTTAAGCATTTGCGAACTTTAAGTATCCTGAAGTCCAGTACTAAAAAAACCCAAGAAAAAAAGCCACCCCTTTAAATCAATGGAAGACAGACAGCTGAAAAGAAGAAAGCGTTTTTCAGCTTAAGGATATCTTGGATATTGTGTATTATCCTGTAGCACTAGAAGCCCTAACTCATAGGGACCTGCTATATGAAGTCATATAAAATCAAAATTTAGTCTGAGGCAGGAGATAACACATGACTACAAAGACAGCAGAGGATATTAGGCTTTGCCTGAGGGATCCGCTGCACACCGCATACACCACGTATGATTTTCTTCTAAGGGTAGAGAGACGAGTTGAGGCATTTTCCAGCAGAGGGTTAAGGGGGAAGTTTAACTGCTCCCAAGCCTCAGTGACAGCCTGGGCACTGCTTCTTCCAGCAGAAATCTGTTCTTTCAGCAACCTTACATATACACATAAATTTAAGTCTGTGGAAGTCAATGGGCTGTAATAATTTTCCTATATAAATGGATTCAAGCAGGTATTTCAGTTCTTTGTGAAGCGGGTGCCTACCAGCATTTGACCCCACGCTTTCTGCCTGTAGTCCTCCCCTCAGGATTCACCTGTTCTCCCTTCTGGTTTGCCAAAAGATCCTTCCCCCTCCTGTGTCCGAGGTATTGCCCTGCAGGGACACCCAACAGGCTAACAGAAAAGCTGGGCTACTTCCTTTCAGCCCTTCACACCTTTCTCTGTCACACGCGGAATGTTAAGACTTATTTAAAACCTGCAAATGGCAGTTTGAATTGGTGACATCCCCTTCTGGCTGTGCGTTTAACTTCACCTTGGGTAGGGCCGTTTCACTTCAGAAACTGCAGCTCTAAGAGTTCCTTGCACAGCTCCTGGGATTTCAATGGAGTTACACTGCGGATGAACTTCACTTCAACAACTCTGGCATCCCCAATGTCCCATAGCTTTCAGGTAGCTCTGCTCCCAAACACTGCTTCTAAACTAAATAGTTTTAAAAAATATATAATTTAGGCTTACACAGCCCTTAAAACAATATTTAGCTTCAAAAGCACCCAAGAGGGGACGATGCATTTTTGACTCTGCTGATGCTGAATGCCAAAAGCAGCTGAGTACCACAAGGCAACCTGTGGTACAGGAGACCTTGCTCCAGCTTGCTCTGCCTGACCCAGACGCCGAGCCTGCCAGGCGGGCTAACCGGCGGGACAGGACTGCAGGTCGGCAATGACACGCAGCTGACCTGGAGCATAAGCAACGTCAGACTGTGCCTGGCAGTCTGAGGTCACGCTGCCAGCCCAAACCGTGTAGACACACCTGACAGACTGTGAGTTTTGAAATGAACGGTCCGGAACATGGCTTGACTGTGCTTGTCTTCCTCCTCGCTCTACAGGCGCTTACAGCTTAAAAGAAGTGTGATTTTTTTGCAGCTATAGAGTATTCTTAGTAAATCTGTCAAAAAGTTCTGCACAGAACTGGCTATATTTAGCCTGACACTTCACTTAAATACTCAATTATCTGTAATTTGATTTCACAACTTCTGTTTCCATAGATTCTCCCTGTGCTAGCGAGGTTGGCAAAGTAATAACAAGCTACTGTGTAAACACATATTGGTGTACTGTGAAGCTGTGCTACCTAATGGTTTGCAACAGCTAGCATCGCAGTTTATCAGAGCTTTATCCAAAATTAGGGACAAATCACAAATCTTCATGCTAATGGAGCAGTACCACGAAGTTGATTTACTAGGCTTAATTGTAGTAAGCAATTAACTCAAGTTACAAAAGAGATGGAGACTTTTGTCTAGATAAGGTCCTGGCACCTATTCCCAGTGCGGCCACCGATCCACTGGGTTGGATACTTCAGCGTACTCAAGAGGACAGCTATAATACAGGGATATTGCTAATCTACCTTAAAAGCTTAAGTAGATTAAAAGTTTTGAGAAGGGTTCTAAATGTTAGTTACTATTAGAACTAAAATCATCCCAAAATCCCTTAAGCATTAGCTGACTGTTTTGGTAGCTCCAAAACAGCAATAGAGACAGCCGCAGGCCAGCTCTGCGGGCTGCAACATCCGTGAGACCACAAGACAGTTTTTCACCTGGTGTCTTACAAAACAGTTGCGACTGCTGAGAGCACTACCCTCCTAGCTGATTTTTAAAGTTTCATTTTGTGCTCACGTTAAGATCCACATCTTCTTTATCCCGTCTTTGCAAATCCCATTGATGGTTTTATTGTAGTAGACTGCAGCACGAGATTTAGACTTGCGAGATTACATGGAGGCTCAACCTACTTTCCCTGCATGTAAGTGGCAAACATACGATCAGACGTCGCAGGATGTCGCTACAAAATGTAGGATGCAGTATGATCTTCCTGAATATTTTAGCAACCCAAGCAGATTCAGCAAGTTGGGAGCACGTATGTCAACCTGTTACCCAGGACAAAACAGTTTGTTACTATGAGCTGCAGAATCACATCCCACAGCTCTAGTTTTATCAGTGAGTAAAACCATTGAAAGATTTTTTTTTTTTTTTAGCACAATTTTCCCTTAACACATTCTTCATACCCTCCTGTCCACTTTCACATGCCTGCTGGTGCTGCAGGAGAAAGATTTCTTTGACAGGGGAGGCACTTGTGAATCAAAGACTCACATTCCACTCGGGCTTAGCATTATCAGGAGGAAGACAATTTGCACAACTGAGGGCTAAACAGCTGATAAACTCAACTACTGCTCTCCTGGGGTCCTCCCTAAATCCAGCCACATTTCATGTGGAGAAAATGCTTAGGACAGGGAAGGATAAGGAAAAAAAAAAAAAAAAAAGGATACAGACATCCTGCTGGCATTTATCTAAAATACAAGCCAAAATAGTTCTCTAAACAGTAACACCAGAAACCATCCGCTCCCGCTGGATTTCTAGTGTTGGCTCACTCCAAGGGGACATCAGAACCCAGCTATCAAGCCCCGATAAAAATAATGGGGGGTGAAATTACCCCGAAGCAGACTAAGGTTCTGCCAGGCTGCAAACTTGAGTACCAAAAGTCCAACTGGCCACTGGCCACCTCAGCTCTTACTTCGACTTGTTTTCTTTACTATATCCATAACAACGCAGTGCCAGCTGCAAGTACTCTCGGACAACCCTTCCTATTCAAAGCCATAAACCTCAGCCTGACCACGCACAACATTTTGCAATTGCCCCAAGGGAAACAACCATTTACAGCTCAGGCCGCCTCCTAGTTTTGCTGAGACAACTTGCAACAGTCTAATCTTCCTTACAAGAAGTTACTGGAGCACTTTGGCGACATGTGAGGGACAAAAAAGGAACCCAAAAAGCACTGCCCAGCCTCAAGGAAGCAGCGGGAATACATAACCCGTTTCTGTCATCAGAAGGGTGATGACAAGCGAAAGTGAAACCGTTTCTGTGACAAGTCTACCAAAATGACAAAAAATACCACAGAAATAGGAAGGACAAAGAATTGTGTTTACCCAGTGAAAACAGCCCCGTTTGAGTACATCCTTACAAACAATCTGGATTGAACAAGCTAATGCTCAGGGATTATTTTCCAGGTGATATAAATATTTACTCAGGGAAGTGAGGATCCCTGCTGAAGCTGGAGTTACTTTCAGCCCATCTGGCCTTTGTGCATTTGATAGTCCACTCCTAACTGGCAGATAAACAGAACTGCTGACAGCACATACTTTCTCACATATGTATTCATAGTTTACGTATCTGGATGTGCAGCTGTCTCCTGATTGTTTCCATCTGAGAAAGTACAGATTTCTTTGTGTCCCCCCCCCCATTTCTCGTAAGACAACAAGGAAGAAATCTGGATCATGTGAATAGCATGTCATTTCACTGGAGTCACCCCAAAGAACAGCAATGCACAAGATATTCTTGATGGATGTTCTCAATCTCACAGAAATCACATTATGCCAAAGTTCCATCAATTTCTGATATTTCTGCATATGCAAAGTTGTTACCAACACCTTCTTCCTCTCCAGCGACCTTAAATATTTTCCAACTTGGACAGTATTATCCAGTAAAGAATACAAATTTTCAGTGAACCTGAAGATCCCGGAATACACAGGGCTCTTGCATGAAATCTGACACCTGGAGCATGCTGGCATTATTACCTTAAGGGCAAATCTGAGAGTCTTGGAAAAAGAAATAAAACTCAAGGACAAGGGATTGCTGAAAGCATCAGTCCAAAGGCTAACACATGGAAAGGAAGATAGTGGGTAAAGAGGACATGATGACTGCACGCTGAAAAGAATGTTATTTATGGAAGGCATGCAGCATCTACCCTGAAGGAGCTCTTGCAGAGTCTTAAGAGTCTGAGAGGCTAATGGGACTAGAGACAAATAAGAAACACATACCCTTTGTTAGCAGGAGAAAAAGTGAGGCTGGATTTTGGGTTTCTTCTTTTTTTTTTAAGTGCCTACAGATTAAAATATCTTTAAGCAGATGTTTCAGCCTGAAAACAGTTTTAATCTTACACTGGCAAAGCTTCCTTTCCGTGGAATCAACCTTTTCCTAAAGTGACCTATTCAGAAACCCAGGTGCCTTACCGGAAGAAAAAGGCGCTGGGCAGCACATGGTTTGAATAACTTTTTCCATTCCTGAGCATTTCCTACGGAGAAGGTTATTGGGTAAATGTTGTACTCAAACTTCTTTGTATAGGAGGCAGGCCATTCCTTTAGCTGAAAGACATGGGGGGAGGAATCAGACACTACATGTTATGTAGCTTTTTTGAGAAAAATACGCATGCATAAGGAATTTATAAACCGCGTGCAGTAACGAAGTGCTTAGCTGCTACTTGTTGATTTCAACGTAATTTTGCTCAGAGATTCGTGGCTTATAACTCATTTATTTATTTACCAAATGACAAAGAAACTCACCTTCTTCTCAAATTCAGGCTTCAGGGAATCCTCAGCAAAAATGTGAAAACAGAGCCTCCTGTTGCTAAAGAGAACCGCTGATTTCAGCATGATTAGCGTCTCTTCCAGCCGGTCCCCACATGCCACAACTGCCAGATGCATGCATTGCAAAGATGAAGGCTCTTTCGAATGTTTCTGTTCTCCAGGCTTCCTGAAAAATTATAAATAGGCATATAAAAAAATACTGAGGTAAACACAAAGAGAATTCCGCCTTAATAGACATCAGGGTTTTTCTCTTTCCCCTCATTATGCAGGGGATCAGGAGTTTTATTTTCTGATCAGCTATCCACAGAGGATGCAAGTGGCGTGCCAAGTTTGTCAACGGTACGAATCGAGACTGTTAAAATTACAACACAAAGAAATACGCTATTTTCAGAATTTTCTGGTTATTCCTGCGTTTCTGGATTTGCATAAATCACTGCGCTACCTACACAGATGAAAACAATTCAATAGCACCTCAAACCAGACAACAACTTGCTCTGTGCAAATAGCAGCTTTTTTCCCCCCCGTTTAGAGGTTACGAAGCCAGAATGGATTTATTACTACCTAGCCAACTTCCTAACACTATGCAGATTACAGAACGACACCCAGTAATTTCATTACCAGGCCCCTAACTTCTGGCTAGACTGGAAGGAGACATCCATACTTTAAAAAAATCCACACCATCCATATGTAAATTATTCTAACGGTTAATTAATTTTGCTGTTAAAAATGCATGCCTTAATCCTGGCCTGGAGGTACTGGCGTAGTTTCAAAGGACTGCTCTCCTTTTCACCCCATGGAATCTCTGAGATTTTGCTAAAATAGAGATTTTTAAAAACAAACATATTCACGTCTCGGATGAATCAGTCTATATTCCACAAGCAGTCGAGGGCCAAACTACGGGGTTTTCACTGAGCACTCGTCTGTGTGGGCTTTAAATAAATTTCACCCAGACGACAGGGAAATCTGGGTGTAAAAGGCACGTTGAAGGTACTTGCTAGCCAGAAAAATCATGGTTCTTTTGAGGAGTTGAAGAAGTTCTGAAAGTATGGCATTTTGGTTTTGTGTCCCATCCCCCTGCCATCAGTACGGAGGTAAACTCCCATCCTCCAGGAATGCTTCTACTGTATCGTACTCCCATTCCAACACGGATCACATTTATACTCCATTAGATGGATGTGTGCTGACAGAGCAACTAAATCACAAGCATCGTAATCATTACAGGAGAGTTCAAAAGGCTAATCATAGATCACCACCAGTTCTTGACATATCACTGAACAGAGGACATCAATCCCTGCCCCTCTCAGCACACACAATTACATACATACAATTAATCAGTAAAGCTAATACAAGAAACAAAAGTTCTGAATAAAGAGAGAAATGACAGTTAATGAAGCTGTCATTATCTTTTTCCAGACACTAAAACGCTGCTCTGCATAACAGCCTCATTTTATACTACAGAGTGATCCACTCCCGTGTTAAGGAATATCAGCCAGTGGTACTTTACTGAATATACAAAGCAACATGTTTCATTAAGGGTTTAAAGTCTTAGGCTTTAGTCTTAATTAAACCCCAATTTCATCAGTGCATAAATAATGGAATACTACATCTATCTGAAGTGGTATTTACTTTCCAACCTATTAGTGTAAAACCCACTGAATTATTGAAGTGAATAATTAGCTGCTCACACAGACCCCCTTTTCCCCCCTTCTCCCTATCTCTTTAATGTTTCCTCTTAATTGAGTCTCTAAATCAAGCCATATGCAGGATGAGAACTGCTTTGATATTGCTTGTGGCAACGGAATTCGCTGGGAGAGAGACTAAACTCTCCAGCTTTTATTGCAACATTTCAAAACTCAACGCCAAAGCACTAAGCTTTTCTTTGCACGTGTTAGCCACAGTGAACTCTCCATTATGCAGCTATTTTGCAGGGAAAAATCCAAGGGCAAGCACTTCCGTGCGACAGACTAGACAGAAAGCAACCCTTGCTGAAGGCAGAACGCCCATGGGAGCTATGGATGAACAAGACACCCCACCTGCCAACACAGACACCCGCCCAGCTCCAGAGCGCAGAGGAGAAGGCTGAGCCTTGGAGACGAGGAATTATGAGTCATGAAGGCCTGGGCTGAAGGGGTTCAGGAGCCCGCAATGTCCTACATAGGAAGAAAAATCCCCAAGAAAAGAAGCACGAGGTAGTACTTGAGCTACCTCAGTAGCAGTCCAGGACGCTGAGGGTAAGAGTTAGTGAGGAAAGTAGCAACGAGGTCCAGCAGAATGTTGGGACACAACATTTTGCATCTTTTCTACAAGCACCTGAGGAAACCAAGAGGACTGCGAAAACAAAGGGGAGCTGGGCAGTGAGATAAAAGAATGCCACAGCAGGATGCATTCAACAGCAGTTTTAGCTTAGCCTTTACAAAATTACTGTTATCACCCAGAAGTTCAAAAAGAGGCAGGTGTAAAGGCAAAGTCAAACTGCCAGGAAAGCAAACGAGCAGGTGAGAGCGAAGAGCATCACAACTCCCCTTCCCTCCTCTGTTTATACATGCACATACGCACAGCACAGCGAGAAGTGACATCTGGATGAAAGGATATCCCTTAAAGATCTGCAGGACATGGCCGACGTCTTCAAACCAAAACAGTTCCAGTTGAACCAACAGCATCTGGGATGCTTCTGCCTCACACAGAATAAACGGCAACGCCGGCTTATCCGGAAGATAAGAGGGCCTGAGGCACGTGTTGGCAAGAGAGAAACTGGAGGTTCACACTTTGCTCGTACCAGTGGAGCAGCTACTTCTTTCCTATGAGGGGTATGTCAGGCTGGGCTCCAGGAGCCTTCTTGTTGGAACAGACTTACTGTGTAACGAAAGGCCTTCCTTCAGCTGAGGTCTCCTGTAAGGCACACACCGAATCCTGCTCCGATACCCGGCACCTCCCCTAACTGCAAGTATTTGTGTATCGTGCAGTTACCAGCGGCTGACACACACATTCTGGGAAGTTAAGAGTTTTCTGAAACACTACCTGCTCAGATGTTACTAGACAATACAACAAACGGAATAGATGAAGGATGCTTAGCTGCTACTTGTTGGATGCATTCTTTGTTTTAAAGGGTGGAGCACGTTAATACTGTGGTAAATTGTACAAAGGATAAAATTTGTTACACAGAACTAAAAAACCAGCTGGCAAGCAAGAAAAGCTCTACTGCTAGGTCATCAACCTCAGACATTAACAGGCTTTTGACATAGAGAAGTACTCAGGTGGTGACTGAAGGGTAAGTGAGCTCCGCTTTTGGCTCTGTTTCAGAAAGTCAGCCCCAGCAAAGCTTTGGGTGAGTCGTTAATTCTTTCTGCTTCAGTTGTCCTACCTGTAAAATGGGCACAGCTGTTACGGCAGCAATAGTTACCTGCCTCAAGAGCCTTCCAAGCACATTAAAAAACACAGAGTACAATTATTATTATTATTATTAGCCAATTCTTCCTAACGTTTATATACACATTTGTTCATTTATAGTGCAACTTACTGCTCATGGATAGAGTCTACAATTGGATTTTATAACCTAAATTAAACATTTTAAATGCGCCTAAACAACACAGTGACCCAACCCTTAAAGTTTACCGTGTTTGACAAGAACAAATAAACTATGTACACAAGGTGTCTGTTGCCTTGATATCCGTCTTCTAATTTCAGTACACAAACGTAACTTGTCGATATAGTGTAAATCTGACTTGTATAACATGTCAAACTGCTCTCTTCCCCATTTTACCCATCGACTCAAAGAAAATTGCTTCCTGCTCTCCCTCACCTGCTGTTACATCATTATTAGGCTTTAAAATTCAGCACTGTTGCCTAAGACTGAGCACTGCAGAAAGCTTCGCAAAATACTTGCAGAATCCCTATGAAACAGCTGAAGACAGACTTGATAAGTCATAGCAGGACAAAATGTTTACAGCAAGGGCCTTCCAACAGTACAGACCAACTCCCATCCAGTTGCCCAATGGGACTTGAACTACTGCACACGTTTTTTTTCTGACAGGCATGGGTACTGACAGAGCAGCAGCAGCCTGAGTGCTCAAGCACAATAGCGCACATTTCTAGGTCTTAAAAGTTTAGATTAAGTGCAATTTTCTTATTAGTCACAGCCAAAGTGTCTCAAACATAATTAACCCAAAACCTGTCTAAATCAATCCAGATCTATTCAAAATAACGCATTCCCATCTCATTGCAGAGCCTGCTAATCTATTCAAGCCTCCAAATTTATTCCTGAGAGAAAGACAATGCATGCAGATTCTTAGAAAACGCAATATAGTTGTTAGTTCTTGAAACCTTTTTCATATTATGATCTCATTTACTCTTGCAGCACAAACAAGGTTGGATTTAGGCATTGTATCAAAACTGGTGATTCACTGAATAGGCTCCTTTCCTGACAGTCGACACTGAGTCAATGTCCCAACAGTGGCTCCGTTATACGAAACGCATTCTCTCACACACTTTAAAATATAACTCAGAAAGGCTCTAAACGTTTTTAAATAGCTTTCTCACTTTAATGCAGTTGCATAAAACTGACTGTAGCTGCTGACAATCAAAAAATCATTGAAGTTTCAACCTCGTTCTACTGCTCAAAGGGAGAAAACCACTCAAAACCAGAGTGGACGTTTGTATCTTCTTCTTTATCAAGTGGGTTCTTTGTTAGACAAGGATGAGGTATTTGGGCCCTCAGCACGTTATTATAAGTGACCAAACTCAAGCCAAACTTGTTTGTGTGTGCACACAGGCTGCAAAGAAAGAAAAAGAATCTTGACAGGTTGCCATATAAGAGATGTTTTGCTTTGGAAAAGTTACTTCCAGGGAACTAAATGTGCTGGCAAAGGTTCACTTCCTGAGCCTTGCCACGCTGGTTTAATAGAAAGTGTGGTCACATCTGCCCTTCAAATGTAAAATAACCCTTCTGCTTTTCGATACTTTGCACACGCACTGGTTTGGCACAATCTTGTGATTCTTCATATGAAAAAAATCTTGCTGAAGGCACAGGACTTGCTGCTTCCAAGAGGAAGGAGCAGTAAAACCACCATCAAAAATCCATTTTTGAAGCTAACCAGAAACTTAAATGCAATGCTCATCTAAAAAAAGCAAAAAGCAGGACCCATCAACATATTTCTCAACATTTCCTAGGTACCAGCCAGCCAACGCCACGTCACCACGTTAAGCTTTTATCACGTACAACTACCTACGTTAGGAGAAACCTGCACTTCTTAAAACTTAAAAAATAACGTTTTCTATATTTATCTTGTAACTACAGACAGTGGCATTACAAAATGCCAATTAAAATACAACTTGCCTTGGCTGCAACACGATTCTTACCAAGCAAACACACATCCTAGGTAATGCCTCTGGTTATTTCTGAGTTCAGCCCCAAACCAGCACCCTTCTGACCGAACTACACAAATCAGCTTGGCAAAACGGAATCAAAACAACGTTTGACATTCACATAGACAAAACTTCACTAAGGTTACCTGAATCAATCATGAAGCCTACGCATAAACACAGACACCACAATCGGATCACAAGATCTTACAGTCATAATCAGCTTTTTCATGATCGTGAAGGAATCACTCAAATCATCTATGATCTCTCACATGAAATAAAAAAACAATCTTCCTTTGCTCATAGGGAGTAACTAAAATAATGATTATTTGTATTATAGGAATGAATAGGCAGCAACAACCCTGACTGAGCATGTCACATTGGATGTGCTCTACTGTAAGCACGTGCATAAGCAAAGCCTGTTAAATCAACAGGAATGTCCCCTCCTGAATTGGTAACTAGTTAAACTGTCTGTTTCTGCCACGCCGAATTCAAGGCCCCTGCAAGCTGCCTGTCTCGGATCAGGCTTTTTAAGCCAAGCAGATCCCACCACCCGATCCCTTCACCAGCAGGTGTGGATGCGACTCCTGCCACAACGGCACTGCTGGCGGGTGTTTGTGCCTGTCCAGAAGGCAGGCGTCGCTCAACCTGGACCACGTTACGTCACCCCCCACCCAAATTCTGTTTCATGGATAACCCCACTCAAATGATTTTATTTCAGTAGTAACTAACACAGTTCAGAATCTTTCAGCAAGGGGCAGAACCGGACCAACAGAACCGTGGTTCCCAGTTATACAAACTCCTGCTGCTGCCAAGGGTGCAGGATCATGCCCTGCCAGCACATGTGAGGGAAATCAAAACCAACACCCAAACCTTACCTAAAAAAAAAAAACAACAAAGGATTTTTTTTAAGAAAAGGCATGGTTTAAATACAGCATTTCTCTTGTTGTTGCTGTTGTGTTGCAGACCTTGTAAGAAGTACTTGCAAAGTCAATAAATAACAGAAAAGTCAGATAATGTCCAATTTTGGACCATGAAGATGCTCACTGAAATGCTCATTGAAATGAACCAGTTGTTCACACTCTCTGGCGTTTTCATACTTTCTGAGCTCCTTCCTTCAGCGTTCTTCTTGATTTCCATGATAATCGCAGAGATATGCCTTAAAGAAAAATGACTTTGGGAGGTACAGTTGCTAGTGGAAATAATCCTGCTTAAATACATGCATTTGAATTCTGTCCATGACCCATTCTCAGCCACAGTAAACATCTCTTGCATTCAGCAGAGTAACAATGCTCGTAAGAAACGAACAGCTTTAGTAAGTTAAGGAATAAGAGCGCAAAAAAAACGGTAATAGCCTTTCATTCAGCACATCTCTGTGAAATCATGAATCAAAGACACAAAGACATACCAAGTTAATTAGATATATGAGGTCACGCTGACCATAATATGGTTGGAATGCAAAGGGGAAAACAGTCCTCCACCCACCGAAAGCACGCTGCCCCAATCTTTTGCTGAAGCAACTACAGTTTTTTAAAAAATATTTTGCCTGTAAGGTGCTGAAAGAGGAAACACACCACACCACGACTTGGACCGCTTTTGAAAAGTTCTGCTAAATTAATTTACATATAAAAAGCACTCGAAACAAAAAGCTCAAGACCTTAATATCCGCAGTTTGGAACCCAGCGGTACCACCCAGAAATCGCCGGCCACCGTCCCTTTGCCCCGTGGCATTCATGACCCATCCGCAGAAGCGGAGCGACCGAGACTGACAGCAGCTCCTCACGGGCTCCCGCCAGCCAGTCCCACATTCCCCACGTCAGCCTTCAAAACAAGGCCAAAACTCACGGAAAAGCGGTTCTTTCGGAGGCCGCCCTCGCACAGGAGGTGTCGCCCCGCTCGGACGCGGGGACCAGGGGCGGAGGGAAGCCCTCCAGCCGCTCCCGCGGCATCTCCGGCAGCCCCGCGCCGCATGGAAACACGCAAGGAAAAGTTTATACGCCCAAAGCGAGAGCAGTTGGCAGGAGGGTTTCTAACCACCGGCAGAGGCGGGGGGACCCGATCCGGGAGAGGGGGGATGCCCGCAGGGCCGGGCGGCAAAGAGGCACCAGCCAGCGGGGACCCACGGGGCGGGAGGCCCCGGGCACGCTTGGGGCTGGGCACGCTGACAGCGAGCGGGCTCCAACGGCCGGCGCGGACCAGGAGGGGCCCGACGGGCTCCCCGCCGCGGGCAGAAACCGGGGGCGGTCGCGCGTGGGGCGCCGGCCGGTCCCGCGTGGGCCGGGCGAGCTCCCGCGTCCCGGCGCCGCTCGGCAGCCGAGCCTCCACCGTTACCTGGCGCTGGCGAGCCTGCCGCCGGCAGGGCCCCTCCGCGGCGGGCTCCGGCTGAGCCGCGGCTGCCGGCGGGCGAGCGGCGCGGCGGGGCGGGCGGGCGCGGAGGGCGCGGGCGGCGGGCGCGGGGGCGCGGCGGCGCTGCCGCCCGCCAGCAGATAGAGCAGCAGCAGGCTGCCGAGGCCCAGCAGCGCCGCCGCCACCTTGCAGGAGAGCCGCATGGCGCCGGAGGTCAGGGCTCGGGGCTCGCCGCCCGCCCGCCGCCGACATCGCCCGCCGCCCGGCGCGGCGCGGGGACGTGGCCGCCGAGCCCCGGCCCGGCTCCCGGCAGCGGGGGCGGGGCGCGCCCTACCGTACTCTCTGGAGTAGCCGCCCTCCCCCCGGCAAGGGAGGGCGCAACCCGCAGCCGCACGGGCCCGGGGACGCGCCGCTGGGCAGGGCGAGGGGGCGCGCTGGGCTTTAGGGCGCTCGCCCGATCGCCACGAAACCTGCGGGGGCCGGTTCGCAGGCGGAGGGACCGGGATCACGTTGTAAAAGTCTGATGGTGGAGTAAGGCAGCCATCGGGCAGCGCTGCTGCCACTCGACGGTGCGCGGCAGCGCTCTGGGATGCGAGCTGCCGGCAGATCCTAATGCTCCAAGGTACCTCGGATTTCCGCGCCCCGCAAATATCCCTGCCAGCGCGGGTGTGCATTGCTGGGAGAGCGTAAGTGTGCCCAGAAAGATGGGCAGGAGGAAAAGGTGAGATAGGAGATCGGTCTCCGAAGCATGTTTCGTCTGCCGGTGCTAACAGCCAAACTGGTGCCGCGTTTCCCTCCACCCTCCAGCCCCAGTTCATCACCTGCCACACGCTATTCTCGTCCCACCTGCTGAGAAGGCAGGTTGTATCGGGATAAACTGCAATACTTGTCGAACAGTGAAAGAATATAAGTGTTCGCTTACTTTTCAGTGTCTTTGGACTTGTCCTCGTATGACTGGTCAAATTACCTCGCCGGTCTTCTGTGCAATGTCAGCGGAGATCGCAACACTGTGAATTCCACAGAAATAATCCCAATTTATCACCGTTAAATGTGCAGTATGGCAAAAATACAAGTATTCTTGCTGCCCCACAGAGCCAGAGTGTAAGCTGTGCTAAGAATGGAGACCCCAACCCTGGAATGGGGAGAGCAGGAAAGCGGCGCCTCACATGTCCCTCACGGTGCTGGTTCGGGAGGTGAACCAGACCCTGCGAGGCCGGTTGTCAGCCCCAGGGACTGCTGCGCAGCGCAGTCACCACGCGCTGCGGAGCGGCACTGGAGAAGGGCCGTGGGCCTGACGCCCAGCACCGCTCTCCTCATGTCCCTCACCTCTGCGGAGGTGCGCTCTCCGCAGGGCCGTGTGATCTGCATGTTTGAAAGTACACGCTCAGCGCTGCGACTGCCCTGCGGAGAGCCGCGAGAAGTCACAGTGCTGCCTGCGGGGAAGCCACAGTGCTGCCTGCGGGGAGTCACAGTGCTGCCTGCGGGGAAGCCACAGTGCTACCTGTGGGGAAGCCACAGTGCTGCCTGGGGGGAAGCCACAGTGCTGCCTGGGGGGAAGCACCACACTTCAGCCAGGTCACCGCGCAGGCTGCGAGGACAAATCTCCAGAGCCAGCAGGTCAGGAGATTGCCAAGGGAACACCGTATTGTCCACGATGCACCTCGTGCCAAGGGTAAACCTCCTGCTGCACAGCCCTGCCCTGGGGAGTCAGGTGTAGTTTTAGGGTCAGTCTTCCAAGAGCTGGCCCTTTGCTACTTAAATGGCATTCGCTTGGCAGTGAGACTATGCAGCCTGGCCACTTCATACTGCTGTCACGAGCCTTCACTAGAGGTACCCCGAAACGTACCTTACCTCAGTGTCAATGAGAACGCAATGATCAATTCCTGTTTCGGAATTTCATCCAACTCAGATTCGCAGCAGACATAAAAATATAGATTACTTCATGCTGAGAGGAAATAGCAATACGAAATGAGAAACTACAGAAAAACCAAAACACATAAACATAGGCTCTTTTCTGAGAATGCACCTACTACAGTAAAACCCCACCAAACTGCACATGGAATAAAAATCTAAGTATCAGTAGCAACCCCCTGAAATCCTCAACCTGTACAGTTGCGTGATTTTATACTGTCAATTAAATCTCTCTCATCTATAGATGTGTCAGCAATGTCTGCATAAAAATACCAAGGTAAACATTACATCTGAAGAACATTCCAAAGGATTTGTAGAGACTTTCCCCTTGTTCCCGTGACACCACCTACCTGCCTACTTGCACCGTTTTCTTTCCAATTAAGTTGTGCAAATACCAACTGTCCGTGCCACCAGCGTGCAGGCTCGAATGAAACCAGTTCAGCTGCGGGACCGACACAGAACCACATGGCACAGCTTCAGGTCAGCGCTGCCGAACCACTGCCCTCTCCAAAGTGAGCCCTGTCGACAGCACGGCATCGGCCTGGCCACGGTGTGTGGCCTTGATACCAGACAGCGGCTGCAGAGATACTCAGTCAAACTGGTGGCTTAGATCTGAAACAACAGCGACAGCCAGCTGAAGTCAAACTTCACATACTTCAGACTTGAACAACTGTCTCATTACCAGGGGTGTTTGGCATGTTTTGTGTTGCAGGCACAGTATCATGGCATCGTCATGTATATTAAAAGGCAAACCATTCAAAGGCCTATACTATAATGTACATTTTTTTATGTAGCTCTGTAAGGAGCTAATTTAAAGCATAATTATATTTTGAGAAAATCCTAAAAGTGAAGCCTTCTTAGTCATTTTTATTTTTTTCTTATTACAATTTCTAAGGTGGTGTAAGATGTGCTATTTTCTGCAGCAGCCAAAGATTTAAGCAACTTAATGCGAGAGTAAATGACAGGGTTAGAAGAACCAGGATCCCAGGAACAGGGCTGCAACAGACATACACCCTCTACAGACAGGGCATAGAAAGAACATTAAACCACATATAATCTAGTGAGTTTATATATAAATTTCAAAAATTCACCATCCCACAACTGAGCTAAAAGCCCAGACAAGCTAACAAAGGTGTTTATACGCTACTTCTGGAGTACGAGTTGAACAACTCCACACGCACGAGACCATGACAGATCCCTAGGAAACTGTTTAACAACCCGAAAGTTGCTTCAGCCCGACACCCCCCCCCCCCCCAGCTACACGCCACAGCCACGCTGCCTGCCCCCGCACTGCTCTGTGGGCCGCGGCTCTCGGCGCGCTCTCGCTCAGCCACGGCGGGTCAGGCGCTCACAGAGGCCCTACTCTGTGTTAGAGGCCTGACGCCACAGCCTGTGTCCTCAGTCACCAAGGGGCTGACCTGTAACTCGACCTCCCACCTGCAAACTTTACAGACACCCACTTCAGAGCGAGATGGACACCTGTCCGGCAGGTAACGCCGCCGACTGTGACGCCAAGAACCACATCACATAGTTACAGCCCTGACTGGTACCGTTTCGTTCTTGTGACGACTACCGCAAGTTTGATCCTGAATTTATGAAGACCACCACCTTGCCTCTAGAAAGCCGTGCTGTTATCCTGATCTGAGAAGGCACAGAGGGTCTTTGTGATCCGGGGTCCTTCGCTCCTCGAGAGAAATAAAATCAGAAGCTTCATTGTCTTTGGATAACAGAAATTGCATGATGAAAGAGCAAAAATAAGCCATGAAGGTATCGTGGTATTATAGTACTTCTGTAAGTGAAACTGTTAAGGATTATAAATTCCTGGAAAATCAAATATTTGGGGAAAGGAAACTCAGATGACAATGCATTAGATTCGGAGGAATGCTTCAGGCCACTTAGACAAAAGAAGTAAAGATATTCATTTTTTCACTTGTTTTCAAAGTTAAAGGGAAGGATAACAGGGGTTTTACTCAAGCGTGCAATGATATCTTTTATTTCCATCTCAGGAAGAGCTCTCAACTATCATTTACATCGTTCATTTACACCGAATTTTGGCAAAGTCTAAGTCTGACGATTACAGAACTATCTCTAGTTGTTTATAAAAATTGTACCACTGATAATTTAGATACTGGAAACAGTTATGTATTACATCATGTTCCGTAATGTATTTCACAGAGAAATATGTTTCTGATTGAAACATGCACCTACTTTATTTCCATTTGTTTCCTGGGTAGAGAAAGGGCTTTATTCCTCTTTTCACTTGTTAAACCACAAGGCTATTCTGCATCTGGTTGTTGTGTCCATGCCAATGATATACTTAGAATATAGTACGTATGGTATCCGTGGGATTATGGCAGCTTTACTCATTATGAGCCACACAGGGGCAGTTGGGCTTGTAAATTGCAAAGCTTCACGTTTCTATTTCTCAAAGGGACAGCAAGTTTTACTAATTACTTGCCCAAAACATGGTAGCATTTTCATTCTTCAGTGCTCCATTAAACACAGAGCAGCCAAATTCACTTCCTCATCAGAACGGTGCACCAAAAGATGTAAAGTAGTCTTTCTGCATTTCTACATAAAACTTTTTAATTACAATTCTAAAAAACTCAGCGTACTTTTTACAGAAGAAAGCAACACAAATTTCTTCATGTGCTCCTTCCTCCTTTTCTTGGCTGGGGAAGCAGAATGGCTGGTGCACCAGTTTCTGCACTGAAATCAGCATGGAAATTCTTTCACAAGGAAAGTATTGTCAGATAAAAAAGGCTGGGAGTTCTTAGACTTCAAAAAACATTCTGAGGCAGTCTTGGAAAGTGTCAGTTAGAAAAGAATAAACTCTCTGATGAAACTTCTTATCTTTCATAGACTTGTCTTATGCAAATTTGAACTTATCCAGAGAAGATGGTGCCTACTGGTTCATAATTCAGCTTCCTGTCCAACATTCTAGCTCCAGATTACATTGGTAAGGTCCAAAAGTTAATTAGCGCTGAAATTCTCTGGAGATGCATCAAAAGTTTCTGAGGACTTGATCGAGGCCTTGGTCCAAGTCAAATCAGCATCTGAAATTAGATGTCATTAACTTCTGAGTATCAAAAAATGCATTTTATATGCCATGCAGCTTCATTTTCTGCTTGTAAAAAACTGGGACACACGAAAGTTTAGACTGAATATTAAAACCATCCACCAATTTTAGAACAACGAGGAGAATGATCTATTTTGAAGCAAATATTTATTTTTTGCAAAGTATTTTAACTGCTGGTTCCAGTCTGTGGAAGAGTGAAGAAGTTTTCTCATGAAGAGATGTCATTTTTTGTGGATTTCTAGCAAGAAAAATCAATCGTTATCAGCCTGGAAGACTGTTTCTCTATTTGTTTTAAAAAGCTTCATTAGCAGAAGTTACATAACTATGTTTTTTCCCTCCAGGAAAAATGTTTGAATGCATTTCAGAGCGGGCAGGGAGAGGAAGAGAGTCAGTAGCATTTAAAAACGTAGAGAATTATCTGGAACCAGAATACCTTTCATGGTCTAATGACAGAAAAATCAGATTAATTTACATTAGGCGCTATATTTTAAGATAAGTAAATGATGGCTTTAAAACCAACTTGTGTGCTTGTAGCTTCCTGTTGCATTCTCTTCTTACAGCTGTGTTTCTTTTGATTCATCAGGATCTGCCTCCATTCCCTTTGTCAATCTTGTTCGCATTTATCCGCTGTCTTAGAGGAGACTTACGTAACTGGGAATTCTTATTCTGACAGTGCTCATGGGGTCACTCTTCTGTTTGCTCTGTTTCTGCAGCCCTCCACTTTGATGTATTTCAGTTCTTGAAATCATATTACCTTTACCACCTCAATTTAAAATACACTAGGTTCAAACCTTCTATTTACTGAGTTCTTAATTTCATTCTCTCCTCTCCAGAAGTATTTGTTCTCACTGCATGCTTTACTCATACATACAGGCAGTTCTTGTGCTCTGAGCTACAAGACACACGACTGATCCTCAGTAGCCTGTCATGTCTAAAAAACGGTATATGACCACATCAGATGCCCAGTTTTAGGTATGGCTGCAGCTGTCACAAAGGAGGAAAGAGCTGAGGTTATGCAGGCAATCTCCACCCTGCAGCACCCCATCCCCTGACCAGCACTTCGATACATTCATCAGGACGACAGGAGCTGAGGGTTGGGATCTGATCAACTTCTGCTTTCGTCTCTTGAGATCGTCAGACCTCCCTTGAACCAGGACGTCTGGCCCACCATACCATCACTTTTGCTAAAAAACAAGCCCAGTGGGAGGAACCCGAGGGAAAGGGCCCCCTCGCCGGCGGGGCCCGGGGAGCCCCGGCCATCACCAAACCCTGAGGGAGCGCGAGGGAAAGCCAGGCCCGAGGGGTGGCGGAGACTCCCTGTGCCCCCCGCCCCAGCACAGAGACCGCTCACTTGCCGGTCCTACTCTCACGTCCCTTCCGTTTCTGTCCTTTTCCGAAGGCGGGCAGGGCGGGCAGCGGCGGGAGGGGCGGCCCGGCAGGGAGGCGGCGAGGCCGGGCCGGGGCGGCCCCCTCAGGGCGGAGCTGCTTCCCGCCCAGCCGGCGCTCGCTGCGCATGCGCGTCGTCCGCCTCAGCGCCACGCGCGCGCGGTGAGGGCGGGCGGGCGCAGCGGGGAGCGGGCCGGCGGCGCGGTGAGTGGCGGCGGGCGGGAGGCGGCGGGGCCCGGCTGGGCCCAGTGTGAGGGGAGCGGCGCGGGGTGCTGGCAGCCGCCTCCGCGGAGGGCCGGCTCCCCTCAGGGGTGGCGGCGGTGGTTCGCGGCCCTCGGCCGTGGTGCGGGAGCGCGGCTCGTCCCTACCCTCACCGCGTCCCCGCCGTCTTAGCGGCTTGTCCCGCGGTCGTCGGGGGTACGGCCGCCAGGCGGGTTTCTTGTGTGCCCCGCGGTACGGCCTGAAAGTCGGCCTTTGACGGGGTTTAACGGGCGGCGGGGAGAAGTGATGTCTTACTGTAGTGCCTTGGAGGGAAAGCGGAGCGTTTGTGCCTTTCCCTGCCGGCCCCGTGCTCTGACAGGGGCTCTGGTTCTACTTGCTGGTTTGTTTGTTTTTTGTAGTGCATAGTGGTCTTTTTCCAGAAAAGGCTGAGAAGCTTAATTGTTTTGGGGTACCTGATTTTTAGGTTGCGGCAAGCGCTGCTGGGGACTGAGCATGGTGGTGTTGTGGGGTGGATATCGACAGCTCCTAGGCGGTGGTCTGTGGGAGACCTGGGGTTTGGGTGGGAACCTCCACGTTAGTTTGGGAACATTAATTTGTGTCGGGGATGAGCTGGGAAGCTTAAAGAGGGAACAGCCGGGCCTGGCTTTTTGGGGCGGCTGTTAAAAGTTAGGAAGGTCTGGTTTGGGAGGATAAAAGTGCAGCTAGCGTAGCATCCCTGTAGGGTCTACATGGGCTAGTGGGTTTTTGTTGCCTCTTATCCCATGGTGTTAGACAGCGAGTAGAGAAGAAGGTCTGCAGGAATGCACATCGGTTTGCAGGTGTTTGTCAAGCCGGGAATTTCCCATCTAGTTACAACTTGATAAACACATGGCAGTTTCTCAGCCTGAAAAGGGTGAGAATGTTGCCCTGGAATCAAGTGACAGGGTGAAATGGGGAGTTTCACTTCTTTCGTACCTGTCAATTGAAGTAGATGACCCATACGAATTACCTATAGGGAAAAATAGGTAATCTGTTAATTTAGCCCTATTAATGGTGAATGTGCCATGCTTGCTCATGAAGTTGTAAGAATGGGGATATGTTTAATAAAGGTAACTGTGAAGGTCAGTGAAAAGTAGCTCTTTCTCATATAATAGTTCTGGTTTGCTTTCTTGGTAAAAATATTTTTGTCTCCAGAAGTTCATTTTCAAAAGTGTGTAATCCCTGCCCCCCCCCCCGGCCCTCGCTTAAAACTGGGTAATAAGTTAAACCTGAGGAGTAAACTTGCATTTAGAAGCTATTGAAGGGCCAGACAAGTTGTAGATCAGGTGAATGGTACTATGTAAATTCCTTCTCTTGTGCTAAATAAATACACATGCCCATGTACATACGTAGAGATCATTCTAAACTGTTGTTAAAAACACTTGATGGAGGAGATACCAGATGTCCTCTAGGTAGTTTAATTCACTTACAACTACTGTATTACTTATGTTTTCTTCAACTTAATCTTCAGAAGAAATGTGGGGTTTTCAGGATGCTTCTTCAAGATTGGTGAAAGTCCTGGAAACTGATCAAAACAGTAAGCGTGTTCGCATTGGGCACCCTGAGCGTGTCAACTGCTCGTGTTTAAACTGCTCAGAAGCTCTTGTGCCATGAGCCCACTGCAAAGAAGCGTCTTGCTGCACACATGTTTGGGGTGTACGGAGTCTGTTGCTTGTATTCTGGCTAATACGTGTATGAGTTATAAAATACTGCTTTAATTTTTGGAAGTATTACTGGTTTTCAGTATTTTCTAATAGTGGTTTGTGATCAGTTCTCTACTGAACTGTAAAGATCTAACATCTGCTGTGTGTGAAGTTACAAACAACAGTTACAAAGCGCTGCCAAGTTCTAGGACTGAGTTTTTTATGTGGAATGTAATAGGTGCTTTCCTGGGGTCCAAATGTTTGCATTCATTTACGTTCATTGTTTCATTAAGGTGCAGAGAGGTTGTACCTTCAAATTCTTGATAATTTTTGGTTTGTGCTGTTGCTCTTGCTATGAGAGTTTTCTTCTGGAGCATGTAGAAGATAATTTTGTGAGAATCTGAAATGTTGTTCTTTGAGAATTTTGAAGAGACACTACTTGCTCTTGTAAATTGGAAACTACAATAATCTTTTCTTGTTTTTCTGTTTTGATAGGGCCACGCAGCCAGTCATTGCTCTTCCTGCTGGATTCATCATGATAACTCCAGCTTTTGAACTGACCCAGGATCCGGATTTTCTTACAATAATAATCAAAGTACCTTATGCCAGAGCTTCAGAGTTTGACGTGTATTTTGAAGGGAAAGACTTTAAATTTTATGCAAAGCCGTACTTTCTCAGGCAAGTAGTTGGAAGGATTTAAAAAAAAAAATTGAACTTCATGAAAGAAATAGAAGTCAGTAGAGAATGAACTTTGTTTTGGTCCCTTCAGAACATTCCTCGTGTGCAGCTTTTACGCTGTCGACTGCAGACGGCTCATTTCATGCAAAGAATTGTTCTTGTGCATCTGGCCTCCTTGTTTCTAGGCATTAAATCATGTTAAAGGGAGTTTAAAGAAATACTTTTCTAAATTTACTTTATGATAGATTTTTAATTGTAAAATGGCCAAACAATTTTCTGGGTGTTTGTAAGTTGTGTAGAATAAATGTCTCTTTTTCCCTTTTGAGAGCCAGATACAGTGTATTTGGTGAAGAATGGGTTTTGATGCACTCGTAATAACCTAAGAGGAGAAAAGTCATGTGAGTGGAGGCAGTAGGAAATGAGGTTGCAGACCATACCTTTTCTCTAGATAGCAAGCTCCCCACTATACTATAGGAAAGGAGTAAGAGGCAATCTCAGTATCAGAGTGTTTAAGAGAAGCTTTAGCTGACGAACTGTTAACTTTCTTATTTTCTGTTTCCTGTGTTCTTGGACACCTGTCCCCTATGTACGTTAGTAGACCACAAGGGATTTTAGGGGACTGGTAGAACGCAGTGAATTAGTTATTCTGAATAAGCAATACAAGAACTCTGGATGAGTTCTCCTGTCGCTGTGGGTTGGCTTAGAGATTTTAAATTGCAAAATCTTCCAGGTGTTGCACGTAGTGCCAAGGGCATCGTCTCTCGTGGTGGCTGTGACCTCATCCAAGCTGGGAAACCAGGAGTCACACATTTTCTCTCTCTCACATGCTGATCTCTTGTGCCGATAGTTAGGGAAAAAGATTTTTAAGTACATAGGGATTTAACTGCATGATGTCCATTACTATCAGGAGGAATCATGCAGTGAAGTCCTTTGTGCTGCTCTGGAATGTGCCTTACGTTTTCATAGGCCGAGATGTGAACTTGCAGAAGTAGTCAGGCGTTCAACGAGGCATCTCATTTTTTGCCTGCAGATTGACACTTCCTGCAAAAGTTGTAGAAGATGGCAGAGAAAAAGCATCTTATAATACAGACAAAGGTATTGGTTAATGTTACTAGTATATGTGTCACTAAAAATGCCGCTAACTCTTCAATAATTTATAGTTCGCTGAACTGGAATTGTGTAGAACTTCAGTGAAGTATACGATACTGTAAGTGTAAAGTTTCTCATATGTTACATAGTGTAAAAAAATCCTGCTCGGGATTTATTGTTCTTAGGCCATCCTTAAGCACAAAGGATATGTTCACAACTGTCCTGATAATGAAAAAAATAAGTACAAGTCCTCCTCAAGCCCTGTGGGGGCTAGACATGTTGTACTGAGATCATTAAGTCTAGTAAACCTGCAAAGAAGGCGGGTGGTGCTGAGTAGAAATGAGATAATCGTGAGGCAGTCTCTTGACTGCGTCTTGAGAGACTTTGGAGCCTTTCTCCACACCTTAAGGTGGACTGTATTTCTGGAATAAAATATGTACCTTCTGGAATTAATGGATTCATTAAAAAAATAAAAGCAGTAAACCCTGTAATTTGCTGCTTGCAAAGCTGTTATTACGTGCTTGACTTCAGACAATAATAGAGTTGCTAAATGTGTTTCTGTGATCTTCTGTTGGTTGCTTGATTGGTGGAAGGATTAAAAATAAAATAAAGCTTGTATTCTGTTTCTGTTTACATAATGGGAGTCAAGAGACCACAACCGGTTAAATACTCTTTTTCATATTTTATCATTAAAATCTTGGATTTTTGTGAAACTTTTGAAGTAAGGTGAGGAACACAAGAGATTGATGCATAATAAAGTGCTACCTGCATGTGTGCCAGTTTCTGTGAGCCTTTTTCATTAGAGGAAAATGCACATTTTTGTTTGTCTTGTGTATTTTAATGCAGTAACTTTATTCTGAATTTCCTTTAAGGAACTTTTACAATTCGATTACCTAAGGAGATTCCAGGCCAATATTTTGAGGGACTGGACATGCTGACATCTCTTTTGGCACCAAAGAAATCAAGATCAGCAAAACCTTTAGTAGAAGAGATAGGTATGATGATAAAATCTTGTTTATACTAGTGATGTGTGTACATAATGAAATAGTTATAGATCCACATAGTGGTATATGTAGAAAAATACAGTATTTCTAGTACTGTCTAGTCCAAGGTACGAGAAGGGTGTGAATGAATCTGAAGGTGTGGGTAAGTATAGAAATAAATGTGTTGTAGGCGATATACCTGTCATCTCTATAGGCTTAGTTATGTTTACATGTTTGCAAAATGTGCTGAGCATATGCTAAGCCTCTGTAGATCTTTGTACCCCTCTAGTGGCTGCATAATACACACACATTTGAGTCTTGTTTCTGCAAGCTGGTGCAACTGGACTTTCAGCTCAAGTGTTGGAAGCTAGTTAAAACCACCGGTTCTAGTGGAGGACTTGCTTAACATCAGTATTTAACAGACAGGAATGTTTGACTATCTGTGTTTAATTTTTTAATACTTACCTTAAATTATTGATAACATCACTTTGCTCCTGTCAGGGTTCTCTTAGCATCAAATTCTGATCTTGCTGAAATGAGTGGAACAGTTATTTCAGTCTTGAGGGAGTGTACTAAAAAACTTCAGTGTTCCTGGTCTTCATTTTTGAAGGCTGGAGAATTTGGAGCCGGACCTATGGATTACTGATGTCAGCGTCTGCCTGTATGAGACAGTGTTGTATAAGATTTCTTAAAAGATGCAGTAAAATGAGAGGCTTATTGTGTTATCCGTGTTTGCCTTTCTATTAAATCATATGTGTATTCTACGTAATAATTTTCTTTCTCTGACCGTGCAATATAAACAGCTGCCTCTGCTGAGTTGTCTGAGGAGGAGGAAGAAGAAGAATTTGATTGGGAAATAGAGCAGACCCCTTACAAAGAAAGTGCAGAAGGCACTCTACCACTACAGTACCGTTACGGGTTTGGGAATTTGCGGTCAGGCGTGTTCCAGCGGCTGCAGGTAGATGCATTTTTGTCTTTTCCTATCCTAAAAATTCTGGGTAACTTTCTGGTTGGGTAGGCTTCCTGGCTCATTCCATAGCCCAGAGGGGATCATTAGGTAACTGTTCTCTGTTATCCCATCCTGTGACTGAGAATGCTCTGCTTTTGCATGTAGTAGTAGAGACAGACCCTTGTTCCTGCAGGAGTAGGGGTGGTTGAGACTAAATTAGTTGTGTAGTGGAGTCAACACGCCGATTATCTCTGCAGTATTTTCAGTGTTGGAGGAAAGGGCTGAATGGGTTCCTTGATGAAAATGGCCTCTGGAAGTGGGCTGCTGTCACCAGCACGGTTCAGCTAGCCTGGGAAGGCATGGAGAAGGGCTGTAGGAAGGAGGCCACGTGCTGGGTGAATAGTCCTGGCAAGCTGCAAAGAGCCTACAGGCTGTTAACAGTCTGCTGTTAACACTTTTGCATTGTATTTGGTATTGCCTTCTGTTCTGACTTCAGATGTTTAACATCGATGGACAGTATATTTCAGATGCCGTGAATTTTAGTTTATTTTTAAATTAAAAAGAAATTACTCAAAAAAAAAAAAAAAACAAACCAAACCCCAAACACCAAAACAAAACCCAACCCAAACCAACCCAAACTAAAGCTGGCTAATCTATAGGTCCTGGTATGGTTGTTGCATTAATTTTTTTTTCATTGCGAAAGTCATTGTAACTTTCTCTTTGTATTTTTTATTTTAGACATCACTTTCTCACAAGACAATCACTTTTGAAGTGTGCACTCTTCAAGGTGTCTGCCCGCCTGGTATCCGTGGGCTTTGCTGGGGTTATGCAGTGCACTGAAATTTGTTTTTGTAGATTAATTGGTAGGATAGGAGCTTTAAAATGCAGTTACTTTGCTCTTGTGTGTTCATAGAGTGAAGATAGTCTACAACCTGTAGCCTGCCAGCTAATGTACTACTATTCGTAGTATACAGAACTCTTATTAAAATAGTAGGTGATAACTTAATTTTTTGTAGCATTCTTACTCTAAGCAATTTAAGTTGAGCTGTTTAAAGCAACTTAATTATGCAACTCTGCAACTCATTATTGCATGAATTGTAGTATTTTCAGGGTTTGGAGCAGAAGGATTGCTATTTATGGAGAAAGTATTTACATTCTGTTAGGATATATACACTGGTTTATTACCATGAAATTTGTGAAGTACATTTCCCATCAGCATTAATGTACCACTGCTTGTGGCTTAAAAGGGCCCTGCAATTGCTCAGTAATTGATGTATGACCACTGCAAAGTGTGAGGGTAATCTCAAAAGTCACAAGAACAGTATTTATGGTTTTTATCTTTTCTTTTTAGTTGTGTTCTTTTGTTAAATGTTGCAAATTTTATCGTTATGTGAAATAACCTGCCTGCCTTATGATAAAGCAGCCTGAATAGTCTTTATAGTATCATGAATTCTAAGGAGCTCAAATATTTCAGTTTCCTTGGAATTTTATTTGCACAATGGAGCCTGAATTTGGAAGATTTGAAAGGGAGGTTGAAGAACAACTAGGGATTTCAGCGTAGTGCTGATAAGTATCCATCCTAAACTCGTAGTAAACAAATCTTGCCTGTCAATTTGTCATATAATCTGTTGGTCATACAACTTTTGTTCCATTTGCAGGATGAACTCAGTGATGTTATTGACATTAAGGATCCAGACCAAACTCCTGTAGATGAACGCAGGAGGAAACGCCTGGCAGCTGAGGCTGCGAAGTTTGACCCTGATCATTACCTGTGAGTATTGGTTTACTTCACCTGGCCAAGTGAAGTATCTTGGTTGACATATATTCACTTTTTTTTCATAAACAGTTGGTTTTGAGATCACTTTTGGAAAGAATAGCTTCACTTTTTATTTGTCTGTTTCTTTGTCTCATCACAGCAGGCCTTCGAGGGAGTTCTTCAGAGTGGCACTGACACAAGACATTGCTTATCTGTTTTGGGGTTACTTTACTGTTTAGTTGCTGCTTAAGTCTGTAGTCAAGCAGGGTCCGCTGTGAACTGTTGCATAGGTCATCTTTTCCGCAGCTGAGTGGCCACTCCCTGCCAGCATTCTGGGTTGTAGGTGTCAGAACTTTGTTTTCCCCTTGTGAAACAAGGATTGCTGAACCATCCTGGTGTATGAGGAAGTAAATTTGAGGTTTTTGAAGTTATGAAGTTTTTGCCTAGGCCGCTTTGTTTTTTGCCTTTGTCACATGAAACCTTTTTCACAGCACAATGAGGAAAAGTTCCAAACAAGACTTTTTGTTTCTTTGTGCTTCTTCATCCAATCTAGTGAAGGTGGAAATGATTCTTTGTGCCTTTCAAGGTGGAGTATTTCAGATCAAGTTATGTTCTGAAACTTCCAGATAAGTAGACTAAATTGATGCCATGAGATCTGTTAATACAATGATTTCTGCAAGATTGATCTGGAGGGAGAAGAGCGTAGTCCCCAGTAGGGAGAATTAGT
The DNA here is from genome assembly GCF_034619465.1 of Leptosomus discolor. Classification (NCBI taxonomy): domain Eukaryota; kingdom Metazoa; phylum Chordata; class Aves; order Leptosomiformes; family Leptosomidae; genus Leptosomus; species Leptosomus discolor. Next base: position 4,751,652 of record NC_141399.1, read on the forward strand.
ACTGATGGTATGTTTTGTCAGGGAGAGGTAGGCTTAACCCACTTTGAGTTGTTGCAGAAGGTACCTTTCCAAACTTGGAATTTTTCCCTAGTCAGATGTTCCAGAGGCAGCTGTGTGTGTTTCTGTAGGACACAGAAATTAGAACAGCTTTCTTGAAACATCACTTGGAAGTTCGTTTCACTAGAACTGAAGTAGTTCGTAACCTCTAATGTGATGCAAATTACTGTTAATTCTAAGTTTCCATTTTAGACCCTAATTTCTAGCCTGGTAGATGAGCCACAACTGCTGGCTTGTATGATGGCTGTGTTATGGATGCTTCAGAACAGATGATATTGACCTTTCTTCAACAAAAGTTGTTTTCCTGTGTACCCCGCTGAGAAGGACAGCTCTGGGGGGAACGGTGGCAGACAGAGGTGTTCTGTTGCCTTTGAGGAAGATGTACACCGGCCCCGATATCTTCAACGTACTGTGCAAAGGCACTGAAGGAAGGCATCAACAAATCTGTCAGTGTGTGAGTGAAGTAAAGGGGGACTGCAAGATAAGAGAATGTTGTTTATGCTTTTAGTAATTTCCTGGTTTTAAGTGACAGAACAGATATTGGTCAGGTTTGTTGTATTTCTAATGTATGGAAAATAGCCAGGAGCCAAGTCAGGTGTATTCTATGTGTTTATTGCTCTACTGCTAATTTTACGGGTCTTGGAGAATTTTTGAAAGGAAAATCTGTGTTTCCTTTTAGAAACTAAAAGGGCTGGTCTCAGGCTTAGTAGCTGACCTTGTAAGAGTACTGTTAACAGGTAACTGAGATTACCTTTCTGTACTCAGTGACTGCAGAGAGCAGTACAAGTTACTATGTGCGCATCAAAATATACCCACTATCAACTGAAATAAATAGCATATGACTCCTTTTTTTTTCCTAGAGCTGATTTTTTTGAAGATGAAGCTATTCAGCATGTCTTAGAGTACAAACCATGGTGGGTTGATGCTCATAAAAAAATGACGGCCTTGTCAGGAGAAAGTCATCAGGACCATGACACTCACACATTTGGTAAGAGCATATTTTTATATATATATATATAGGCACACACACGTGTGTTGCTTGAATAATTGCTGTGATGCTATGGTATGTTCTAGGTTATTCTTAAAGGAAAAAGTATGATTTTACCCTACAATTTTCAGTCTTAACTGTTCTTCCTAGAGAAGTATTCTGTTACTTCTGGCTTCAAAGAAGAAATCTTTTCTCTGATGGACAGTTGTATACTGAAATCTTTGGGACAGTTGTGTGCGAGCAGTTAACAGTATGTTGTGAAGTGGTCATTTCATCTTAGGCATTACCTGTAAGTTATATAGTGTAGTGCATGATCTCTTTTTTTTTTTTTTGTCTAAATAACAAATTTTAGAGGTAACTGTTCGTAAAGGCAATTTAAAATTTCTGGTATCTATGAAGAAAAAATTCCCTTTTAAGGGTATGCTGTAATCTTTTAGGATTTCAAAGGAGCTGCTGGTGTCAATAAGTCACGGTATTTGAAATCAAATCCAACCTATCTTTGTGTAGTGATTGTAACAGCTAGAAAACTGGTGCTTTGTTGCTGGTGCTTATCTCCTCTTTTTTCGTATTTTTCAAGTAACTGTTCTCCCTTTCTTAGTTGTATTTTCAATGCAAAAAATTGTCTAAAGTGGGGGTTTTGCCCACTTCCAAATATGGTGCAGACAGTTCACAGCAAGTTTTCCAAGAATCAGCTGTGGAAGATTGTACTAGTATCAGCCCTTATTTCTGATGAACACATCTTTTGTAGGATGTTTTATTTACACAGTGTGACAGAAGTTTGTGTCATTTATTACTCTACTGCTATTTTTGTGGATTTCAGGGAATTTTTGAGAGGAAAATCTGTGTGTCCTTTTAGAAACTAAAAGGGCTGGTTTCAGGTTTAGTAGCTGACCTTGTAAGCGAGCTGTTAACAGATAACCGAGGTTACCTTTCTGTACACAGTGACTGCAGAGAGCAGTACAAGTTACTATTATGCATGTTCTTTTATTGTCCTTTGTTCATTTCCTCTGTAGTACAAAAATCCGATATTACTAAAGTAGATAATGATAATCCCTTCACCGGAGGTTCTTAACAAATATTAGTGCACTAATAATACCTGCGATTTCACATTTTCTACAGGAGAAGAACAATGGAATTTGGGTAAATGTTGTGTATTTTACTGTGAATGTAATCTGATCTTCATTACTGGTCTCTTTTCAGCCTCTGAAGCCAGAAATTGTTAATTATCATCATAAGCATTTGATTTAAAAAGCATTGGACAAAGGTACAAGAGGCTTGAAAATAGAATAATGAAGAGTTCTTTTGTTAGTTCACTCCTTAATAAATGAAACGCTGCTAATGTTTGCCTGTGTTAAGGAATATAATGAAAATGAAGAGCTGCTGGATGATTGTATTGATAAAAGATGTTTTTACTCCACATTGAGAAGAAAACACGTATATATGTTGCTGTGTTTTAGAAGCAACAACAGACAAACTACTGGAAAGCCTGGCAACCATACCAATGGAAGTTACACAGAAAATGGGGCTACAGAAAGGATCGTCTTTTCTCAAAACCATTTGTTATAACAAGTATATATTTAATAAGGATGATCAGAAAGTTTAGTATGGCTGAGTGAAGAAGCTCATGTAGTTTTGTGGATATTGAGGAACTGTAATGTAAGAGGCCATCTGGTGTTTGGGTTATGTTAATGACAACAACCCACCCTTTTCCTTAGAAAGACCTTAGTTTTGGTAACGTTGGTACCACTGTTTGAGTGGCAACAGTGGCTGGGATGGCAGGTGGCTGAATGCGGATCAGAACCCATTGGAGGCTCCTAAACCTGAGCGAGATGTGGTGAAAGAAACCACCATCAGAGGGAGTACAGGTTCCACTGGAAGGTCTCTTATGGATGGAAATTCGAAAGGGCAGGAGGTGGGTCCAGGCTGTTGGACCTGGAATCCGATCATCAATAGGCTGAATTCCCTGTGGTTTTATATTGCTTTTATGCTTTATCCAATCAAAGGGATGGTCTGGCTAATCTGAGTTACAGATTCAGGAATTCCGACAAGTTTGACTGCGTATCCGTGTTTAGATGTGTTCCAGTATGCATGCTTGGCAAGTGGAAGTGACACAGAAAAGGCACGTAAAAGAAACAAGGGCTGTGCTAAGTGAACTATCTTCTTTACTCCTTGAGAAATTTGATGTTATTTCCACTAGAACTGGGGAGAAGTTGGCCTGCATTAAGCCCAGGTGTGCTGCACAGCTAGAAGGGTAAGGAGGACGTCACAGTGTGCCGTAGTGAGAAGCCTTTGAACACTAGTGCTTAGCTATAAAAAGCCAAAGGGTACTCGAGCACAGAAGCTCTAGGGGCACAAATGTTGTACGTATTGCAGTATGTTTTGAGGTGTTTTATGAAGTGACGTGTGGCGAGGCTTTGAGCCTGTGTATGCGGGTATCCCCCTGCAGGTCTGTGTGGGGTCAAACGTTTTTTGTTGTAAAAAGCGGACACAAATGTCCCTTGTTTACTTTTGAACCTGGATGTAAAGGAGGAGGGATCGAAACCTTCACGCAGTTTATTGTTTATGGAAAAGAGGCATAACATGAAGAGCACCCAGGTTTCTTACTCTTTGTGAGTTCCAAATTCATGCCTTGTGTTAAGAAAAGCATCTAAAATAAGGTAATTTCCATCATCTTCCATGAGGAGGACCACCAAGCTTGTAAAGAGATTTCAAATATTGGGGTGTTTAAAACAACTCGTGGTAGCTGTACTGTCATGGCCAGCTGGCAGAAACAGTTGTCTGTCCAGTGTGAAGGAAGGTTATGTTCTTGCTCAAACATGTGCTGTCTAAAGCCTTTATGTAAGAACATGGAAACTGAGATACGATGGAAATCACGTGCTGTCAGTTGTGATTTCTACTACCCTCAAACATGAAATGAGGTACCTATTTAGGTGGTGGTTTATTGAAGATAAATGACTGTTTGGTAAGACAAGAAGGTAGGAATGGAAATGTCAAAACTGATGGTAGATTACAATACAGGCTGCCGCAATATCGGGTAGTGCCGATGCTCTAGAATTTGACACCAGGTACCTTTAGAGTCCCTGTAGTTTGTGCTCCGTTACTGCTGCCATTAGGACAGTTCCCACCTGCACAGTGTCTGTGGAATCAGGAAGGTCGTTGGGACTTTCCTCCTCAGGTTAGTACATGGAAAAGTGAGTTTAGTGTGGGAAACTGACATAAAAATCAGCAGGTTCCCTGAAGGTATGTTGTTGGTTTTTTTTTTTTATTCAAAAACACTGAACTAAGAGAATTATTGTTTTTCTTCCTTTTGCTGATTTATATTGATTTTATTTTGTTTTTTGTCTTCATTGGTTTCTTGGAACCAAAAACTTGATTACTTTTGTCTTTATAATGCCTTTGGCTACAAAGAGTAATTAGAAATACAGATCACTGCTTTTTTCTTTTTTGCATGGCATTACAATTAACTGAAGATTTTGTTTGGTTGATTACTGCTCTTGCTTTCATCCCTGGTTAGTCTCTCTTCTGTTTTTACGTTAGCAGGTTTTTTTAATGTCTCATTACCAGTTTTTTTTCTTTTTGGATCAGCTCTTCTCATTAGCATTTAAAGTTTTCAGCTCTCTTCTGTCCTTACATTGAATCTATTTTTATTTAACCTCTTTACTTTTTCACCAACTTGTGTGCATGGTGTGTGTATTTTGTCTTTTTTTTATTTCTTCTTTTATCGTCCTAAGTGTCTCCTATTTTGTTTGTCCTTTTTTACACTTTCCTCTGTCTCTTCTTGCCCTTTGTGGTTTTTGTGTTTTTTTTTAAATTATTTTTATTTTTATTTTCCCCCTAGGCTTGTTAGCCACCAGGCAGCTAAGATTATTGCCTTTCCAGTATGGCTGAGGAACTAGAGAGCAGGTTTTCACCACCATGTTTGTTAGAGCAAAATCCCATTTTTGGAGTGGACTTTTTCTTAAGCTGAAAGGCCCAGGTTTTGTTCACGCTTATAATATCTAATGCAAGTCGAGTAATACTCCATAAAGCTCAACTAATTACACAGCCTTTCCCTGTGGGGAAGAGGGAGTAAAACTTTTGGAAAGCTTGCTTGCTGCTGCTGCTGAAGTTTACGTTAGTTTTGCTTCCACAGATTCCAGATGAAAGGTTTTGTTTTTTGTAACGGTCACGTTCAACTTAATTTTTATTCTACTTCAAATTGCACAACTGTAAAAACTCCTTTTTAGGCAACACAATAATCTTCAAAGGCTCAGGCTGACATATATATTTAATATAACATTTATATGCTCCAGGGATAATTTATCTTGTTTATGGTAACCTATTATGCTTACCAGTGACCGTTCTCTTTCTGATCTCTTTATAGAAAGAGAAGCAATTTCTTTTTAAAGATCCACGTTTCAGTACGGCTCTGCTCAAATATATACCATTACTGGTAGATTCATAAGTTTAAGATTAATCACTTTCTTTTTTGTCAGATTTCTGCAATTGTTCTACCTATTTTCCTCAGTCTTCCAGGCCTTTGTAGCGTGTGTACCTTCCTGCCACTGTTCTGCTGCAGAGCAAGTATTTTTCATGTGAGGAAAAATTGTTGTTTATTTCTGCAAAATTCTTAGGTCTCTGTTGTACAGTATCTCACATTTTTTAAAAGGCAAGAACGGTAAGACATGGAAGAAAGAATGATGTGTGGTTTTGATATGGTTTATAGGAACTGAAGATTTACTAAAGAATAATGACAAAAATTAGTAGAAAGGAAATTGCGAGATCCAGGAAAGACTGTCCCAAGTCCGGTGACTTTATGGAGAAATTCTGACCTTCCTGGAGGAAGAGGTCGGAAGTGATATGGAGAAATGTGTTGTAAATGTTGATTTGAGAAGAGTGGAAGCTTGACATGGAAGAAAAGATATTTGTGAAGGAGCTAAAATTTGAATGGAAGAATTGTAAAGAAAGGGGAGAAAATGAACAAACCGTATTTGACTGATCATAGTTTAGAGTGAATATAGGAGTACAGAGGAATACAGCTTTGTATTTTTAGGACTTTTTAGTTCACTTACTGAAGAACCGAGGCTCATCTGATCACAGTCGTCTTGACAGAGTTTTAGGGGGTCCTAAAGATGGCCGCTTCCTACAAGTTGTGCAAAAATGGCCCTGGGTACAAGGGGAAGAGTGCTTTTATTGAATCTTCAGTGCCATCTTTTCAGATGGTACAGAGTCCGTACAGGAAAGCCGTGTTGTCAGCACTGTGGGAAGTTTCAGTAACCTTTTGCATCTTACCAGACAGCAACAAATTCAAGAGACTAATCAATAGAAAATCAGCTTCATTAGTTCAGTTACTTGTTTAAGTTTACAGTATTATTATCAAGTATTTTTAAAGCAGTGTCTAGCACTGAAGGAAATGTTGATCCTGAGCAAAGCCTTTGGGTGTGTTTCTAGTCAGAGTAGTGCTGCCTTTCTTCTTCTAAAGTGTTGGGAAGAGCTTGAAAAGAAGTGACTTGTTTGCTACTGATTAAAATCAATAGCTGACACTATTCCTGACTCATCTGCTCTCTGCTGACTCATCTCTTCCTTTATCTGTTGTTGATTCCTTACGTACACATTTAAAACCCCTTAATATCGTAGCATAATATAGTTAACGTTAAAAATAAGGAGGGGGGAAGAGGGGTCAGTTCTGCTCAGTCATTTTCCTTCGAGATAGCTGTGGCATTCAAGACTTGGCTTGACAGGACCATAAGCCAAGGCTCTGCTTTCATCAGAAGGCTAGACCAGCTGGTTATCAGAGGTCCTTCCTGACCTCTACTTTTCTGTAATTTTTGAAGTCTGACCAGCGAGTCAGCTGTCTGTCTAGATGGCACATTTTGTCTGAGCACCCCGAACACATTTAGAACCACGTCCTAGGAGTCTTGAGGTACAGATCTTACCCTGGCTTGGTTTAAGTGATGTGATCGGCAGGGTAAAATATGAGTAATAAAACACACTCTAGCTGTCAGACCTCATCTTCCCCTTTCGAGATCAAACTGTACTTCATTGACAGTCAGGTACTGAAGGGCAATTTGAAATATGTTTATTTTAACATGAGGAATGGCTAGTTTAAAATAGTAAAGCAGATGATTAAAAAGTAAGGGTAATCTCTGTGGTGTCATCTAACTAACTTTATATGTGAGATGAATTAATCTGAATCCTTTAGATGTGCATATATTAATACACAGTTGTACTGTGGCTAGAAATAGTATGACTTTGGCACTGACAAATGTACAAAACGTTTTAAAATCAAACCTAAAGAAACCTTGCAAATTTAGTACTTGGTAAGTAGTAGCAGATGATGCTTTGCTTTAGATTAATATGAATTGTTGTACGGATGTTGTTGGATAAAACGTTGGTAACGCAAGTGTGCAGAAGTGTACAGGCTCAATATAGCAGAAAATGTAATTACGATTTTACTTGTTCTGTTAATCGTATACCATGTACTTGTATTCTTGAATTGGGAAAACAAAGGAGGTGGTGGTTTTGATGTGTTGAGTTTCAGGCCTGGATAATTTATTATTCAAAAACTTTAAGGAATGGGTAGATATTTATTTGTAAAATTGAAGTATTTTCTCCAGAGAGAGAAATTTTATTTGGAACACCTGGCACTTTGCAGTGAGTTAATGAACATCTTGTAACATTTACCTGTGGGAATTGTCTGGCCTGTCTTGTTTGCTGTTGTCTACTAGTCTTGAAATTTCTATGTTTATGGTTCAGTTATGTATGTTACAGTGCTTCAGAGAGTTTGCATGTTAGAGGAAGAAAACTATCTCCTATGTTTTATGGACTTCACTTGGAGTTTCTTTGCTTTCTACTTAGAAGGGAAGTATGGTTCACATTGACATGTTCCTCCAGAATGTGGATTTTGGGGAATCTAACAAACACTTCTTAATAAAACTTTTAAAAGTCAATTATTTTTTTTTTGCTGTAAGTGTTCAACTGTTTCTTACCTCTGATAAGAGAGTTAACTTGATCAGGTATGAGACAAAAACAAACTTGAGGTTGTAGTTGCTGATTAAGAAGGGTGGATTCTCAGTAGTGGTTCCAGTACTGAATATAACGAGTTTCTGAAGGAGAACAGTTGCGTTCCTGGTACGTGTGCATCTTGGCTGCTAACCGTAGCGAGCAGCGTGAGGTGGGCCTAGAAATACAAGAGTCCTGGCATAACTGTCTAACAGGTATCCTGTGGAGTCCTGGCATAACTGTCTAACAGGTATCCTGTGAGAGATTCTCATCTGCTTTCAAGGAATTATTTAGCTGCTTTGTACCAAACTTCTTTATTATTGTAGTCATCAGAAGTGATTTTAAGCTTTGTGAATCTGATCTGCTGTAGTAGTCTTTGCTAGCAAACTTTTGGCTGCTTGCTTTTCAGCACTTCTTCTCCATCTTTAGCTTCAGTTTCACCTCTCCTCTTTTGTGCTTCTCTTCAAGGTGAAAGTGCCACTTGCATATGATTTTATAATCAATTGTGGTGTACTCCAGGAGAGGGTTTTCTGGTGAAAACTAGCTGAAATTGGAAATGCTTTTTTTTTGTTTCCAATCAGTCCTTCCAACTGTAAACACCTGTTGTGATACCTCATTAACCCCACCCTACTGTAGCAACCTACAAAGTGGTTTTATGTTGTGTTTTTCAGAAACTAACTAATTTTTTTCAAATGTGCTACAATATTGCACGTGTGGTTTTATGGATAATTTTAATATGAATGATAGAGGTGACTCGCTGAAGAATCAGTGCCATTTAAGAGCTTATAAAGAAATTTGCTGATAGAATATAGATACATCATCTATATTTGTGATTTAAGGGGTAGTACTGAACTGCATTGCATTAGCAGAAAAACAGAGTTAGAGCTGCCGTAGTCTTGCTAAATTGTCACTTTGTACTAGATCATAGCAAGTGGAAGAGATTGGCTCTCTCAAGATGATATAAAAGCTGGAATTTCTTTTTGTGGGAGCTTGTAAGTAAATGGAGACTGGCTTGACTCCAGAGGAATGGTTAGCTCATCAAGAAGTTTCCATAGGAATTTAAATCCAGTATTTCACAGTTATGAAGTTGATAGGAACATTTGAAAAGTTCATAAAGAAGAAACATTTAGAAATGTTTTCCCTAATTCATAGTTTTATGTCTTGATGAGGTGTGTGTGTGTATGTATGTGCCTCTGGCATCACAAACGTTTGTTTCAAAACATGTCATAAAATTAGAAGGCTTGTAGAAAGCTCTTGGGATAAAGACGACCACGTGTCTTGCGGGCAGCTTGTATCCCTGAGAATGTGGATTGTGTAAAATGCTGATGAGCAATGATTTGAGGAGAAACATCTATAAGCACACTTGCAAACATCATCCTTGCGATAGAGAAATGGGCAAGGGGTGTAAAAAGGAACCTGGTTTACGAGAAGCTGTAACCTTTTCTTTCTGTAACCTGTGCTGTAACACCCCCCCCTTCCCTGCCTCCTGGGGAATGTAGCTGTCTGTGTCCCAAGGTTCCAGGGCTCTGTATTATGGGTTATGTCCAGCTGCATGACCTTGGCTTGTGCTGCTGAGAGCGAACGGTGAGAAAGTCTGCAGAGAAATAAGAACAGTAAACTTGCAGGTAGGATTGTTGAGCCAGGATCAGTAGTAGCTCAAGGATTCCAGAGGTAGATACCAATGTGGAAGATACAAAATCCTAAACTGGAAAGACAGGGAATCAAGTTGGGGCAGGAATTGTTCGGTTTGTCAGGTCAAGTTGTTAAGTGCTGATGAAGCTGGTGGCTGAGCAATATCCAAGGATCTGTCTCAGGGAGCCACAAAGGCTGATCCTTTCCAGCTGCCTGCCTGGCTTGCAAGGACTCATCAGGTGCTTTACTGATGTGATGAACATATTAATGCTTAGCCAGTATCACATCCCTATCTTAGTGTGTTAACTGGTTTACATTTAAGTTCGTACATCTTGCTTACAGCATTTCTCTGCTCCAGTTAAGTATGCCAGACCACAGTGACTCAAAAAAGGGGTGGTAAAAGAATGACTGAAGAGAGATTTCAATATTAATTGTAAGGTTTTGGGTTTGGTCCTCCTCCCTTCCCTAGAATAAGTAATTAAAATTCCATGAGTCAAGGGATACATCATGTATTTACCCCAGGGAGTTAGGGTTTATTTTGAAAGTGTAACAAGAGTGCTGCGTTAGGCTTGTTCCTGTCCTCAGAGAAATCCCCTTCGATGCGTGGTATTTTAAGCTCGGGCTGGTTCCAGTGTTATTGGTGCTTGAACAGATCATGGAGTGGGACTTACTCAAAGCAATGAGGCATCAGCTGTCAAGCTACTAACACTGCTCTCTCCTGTCAGGTCACCTTGTGCCTGTAACTTTCTTCTGTGGTGTGACCAAAATGTGCTCACTACATCTATCCTATTCAGTAAATCAGAGCCTGTGCTCCACGCAGTCTGGATGAAAATCTCTTGGCTCTGACTTCTGGCTGTTTTAATTGTACTAAAAGGCTTCTTGATTTTCTTTGAGTTTGTACAGAGATGGCTTCTAGTCAGTTATCTCCTTAATGTCTACTGTTATTTCAAGCCAATTCTGCTATCCTTTCTGGAGCGTTTTAAGTACTCTTCAGAAGGGTTACCATTCAAGATTCAGTCTTAGCTATCTGTGTCTATACCCTGTTTCCTAGAGAAAGACTTTGCTGCATTGTCACAGCATGCCTGCTATGTCGTTGTTGTCGTCTTCCCATATATCCCAAAGAGAAAGCACCGAGTGAGAAGATGGGTTGGGTTGGCTCAGGGTAGCCGCTCTTAACTAAAAGTGAGGTACGCTGAAGATCAGATAGGGTGGTCACTGATGGTCATGCTATAGCTCTTTGGAAGGAGATGCAGCTTTCACACCAACACTGGTGGGACAGGATTTTGATCTTTCTTTGATCTTCCTCAGACACTGGAAGGATGTTACCAGACCACATAAGCAATACTCCTAAATCGTGCCTAGGTCATGAGTTGAAATTAATGAGGCTTGCAAATACAGAATTATACCTTTCGGGTTTTTTTTGGTCCTTCCCTATTTCTTTAGTTCTTACCCTTTTCTACAATAAGAAAATACATTTGGTTTTGTTACCCCATTTTCTTGGTTTTTTTTATCCCATACAACGCGAACTTAAACTTCAATTTACTCAGATCCTGATTGTGCATTTATCTCTCTATAAGATACCCAGGCATCCACAGAGATCCTTGGCACTTTCAGAGGGGTTCAAAATTGCCAGTGTGCACATGCAGTACGTTGTGGGGCTGGAACTTGACTTTGAAAGGAGTAGATTGGAGTTTAATAAAAGTTAAAAATGAAAGTGAGAATGATTTAGGCTTTTTCTTGAGTGATGAGTGACTTGTGATGAGTTACATGCCTCTCTTTAAAGAGACTTGAAGTAGTATTACCGCCTATTAAAACGAACGCGCCAGCTTTAAATTCATAATCAATTATTCTTTTACTTTTTATAGTTGTCTTCTCTGAGGAGGAGAGAGAGCAGATGAGAAAGTTCACAAATAAATCTTATCTTCTGGATAAAAGAAGCCGTCATCATGTATATCTTGGTTTAATTGATATCCTTCTGGCGTATTGCTATGAAATCTGTGTCAATGAAGGAGACAAGAATGTAAGTTAAAACATAAAAAGGAGAATATAGTATGTTTTAGGAACCTAGTGCTGGACACTGTATTGTCATTTAGGAAACTTACCTTTTAAAATGAACTTACTTTCAAGCATTAAAAATATATAATAAAGTTAAAATTAGGCTTCATATCTCTAGATTGAGCTGTTGGCATGCATGTAGGGATTAATACGATTTCTAAATACTTCTGTTCTTCTGGAGCAGCGTTTTAGCTGTAGGAGAGAAGTGGAGTTGCAGGAGACTCCAGACAATTCTGGTTGATTCTGATTTGTTCTGTGTTGTGATGTGTCTTGGTTTATGTAAATGCAGATTTCACAAAACAATTGTGCTTTTATATTGATGGTTCTTCCTTCAGTTTTTTGGACAGTTCCATATTAGGTATGGTTGTCTGTAATAACACCACTAGTGATTTGGAATCTGAAAAAGCATGGGAAATCATTAAATCTGTAGGAGTGAAACTGTGTCTTTCATGTTTTATATAGGCCTTCAACAAAACTGATTTTTTGGGGCTGTTTTTTTTTTGTTGTTGTTGTGTGTGTTTGGTTTTTTTTTAAAGCTTATGCACCGAGTATGGAAGGTGTTTCCTGAGGCATTCTGGAAACTAGAGTAAGACATTTAAAGTTTTAAAAATCGAGACACATTTAAAAGATAAATCCTAATGCAGAGTTTTCTTTTTCTAGTATTCAAACACGGGAGGGAAGTAGGAAGGCATGTTTCCATTTTCAGCATTCTGGTGTTTGCCTGTCTCTTACACAAACAGCAGGCAGTTTTATTTTGTGTTCTGTATCCTAGGTTTTTTACAGGATATAGAGAATTAAGAAAATAGCAGAAGTTTAGGATAGATTCCATGCTGTTCTGTGGAAGTTTGCCTTTTTAGAATGGACTTGCTTCAGAGATACAACTTAGCATCTCCTCAGTCGATATTAATCAATGAGATGTTTTCTGAATGCTTTTAGTGAAAATATTGGAACATATAATCAAAATGATTCTGTCTTAATCAGACTGAATTGCAGGGCATGGGTTTTAGAATGGTGGGCAGAAATGTCCAGACTTGCTTATTCAACAGAATAATCTGGGATGGTGGTTGTTTTGTGTGTTAGTGTTGCACAAAATTGCAAATATGGGGAAAAACACAACTGGACAATTCTTTACTGATCTTTGCAATAAGCGTATGGTATATGTAGAAAACACACTGTGATTTTTTTTTTTTTTTTTTTTTCTTTTTAATAGGAGAACCAAGACATTGAGGCCACACAAATCTTTACTAGAGCCAGGATTACAGATCAAGGCTTCCTGGCTTTTTGCCCTAAACATCCCACTAGACCACACTACCACAGAAATACTATGAAACTGTCACATTTTAAGAATAATGACATTTTACATGTACTGCTGGCTTTAGGACCCTCTCTGAAAGCCAAAAGTCTTGAGCTGTTTTCACGAAATAGGACATTTTAGCTTGAGCTTTGTTGATTCAAGTTTCTGTTGCTTGGTGAAAAGGGACAGAATTCCAGTAAAATACTGTTTTTCTGTGATTGTTGTTATATTTTAAAGGCTTTGTGCATGGGCTCTAGATATTCCCAGTATGGAAACCGATTCAGTTATTTAACATCTGCATTGCAATATAATTTTTAATGCTGTCCTGTGGCCATTTCAATGCACGTAATATAATTACTGCTTCATATTCACAAAGGTTTTTAGATTGCTGCCAGAATGTTATCTTAAATAGTTTGCCAGCAGTCTTGAATGTTGAGTTAGATAATACTTGTTTTTATGGTCTCCTCTTAAAATCAGGTTGAATCATCTTGGAACGTCAGGAAACTGAGTGCAACGTTGTGCTGGCTGGAGGTGAGTTAAAACCGAAGTTTTGCAGTATGTGTTTGCTGGATGATTTGGTTTTGGTATTGTATGTTCCTTTTGTGGAAAGCTTACTTTTTCAGTGTTGAAGATGAATTAAGTCTATGTCATCTTTTTAATAAATGTTGCAAGAAACTGATCGTGACTTCTGGGCTTCCAGCTGCTAGTAGCCTCAAGAGGCTGAAGTCTGACCTCTCATCGCTCTGGGTGCTGGGCCGCCTTCTGGCCCATTCTGGAAACTCTTAAGGATAGGAGCTACAAAAAAACTACTCGTCTACACAGTGTCCCTAGCTCCTGGCCTTGATTCACGAGTACTGACCTTTATTTAGGAAGTAACTGTAATTATTGCTCAGTGTATGTGTGATGAGGGCAAGAAAATACAGCCTTCTAGCTGCTTGGTCAGAAGTTGTAGATCATCTTCCTGTTTGACTCACTAAAGCATGTTAAAATAGAAAGGGCATAAAGAGCCGGGAATGATAATTTTTTTCAGTGTTTTTGTGTCTTTTGAGTCCTACCTCAGATATAGGTTTTAATAACTTTTGAAGATGGCAGACCTTAATAAAGCAGCTTATTGTTCACTTCAGGGGTTTTGACTGCTGAGCCTTTCTTCAGCCTTCCTAGTTCATCATTCTGCACTTATAGCTTGCTTGTTTTCTTGGCTGCACATCAGGTGGCTTCTGCCTTCTTCTCCATTCTGCTGTGAGGCTTCAGAGTACGTTGGAGAGTGGAACAGGGAAGCCCAGAAGTAAATGCAAACCAAATTATCGATAGGAAAAGCTCTTAGAACTCAATCAAAAATTTTGGGTTTTTTTTTTCCTTGCCTGAAGCTGAATTTTATATTCTTGTCGCAAAAAGGCCTCAGTTCTGTAGTTGTAAAACTGTTATCTCATTAAGGCTTTAATGATTATGTGATTATTTTTTTTTTCAGACAAGCACTGAATACTATTGTTTCATGTTTCTTGCAGAGTTAGTCAGTGGACATGTGTGTTGCTTTATCTGCCCCCTCCTTTTCAGTGTTACTGCTGCATCCTTATTAACTTTAGTTGCTGCTAGCCCTTTGAAACCACATGGACTAGAGGAAACAAACAGAATTCCATTCTCTGCACTTTCAGGTTGTTCACTGAAAGCACACGGGCCTGTGTGGTTAAGTTGTTACGGAGCTGGAAGTGGAAGGGACTTAACCTGACCTGTAATCAATTATTTCTTATGGTGGCAGCAAGCTAGAAGGGACTGTCCTGTCCTCCTTCCTGGAATTACTGAGCCAAGTCTGTTTGCAGAATCAAAAATGAAATTTGACAAGATTTTTGGGTTCAGTCCCTCAGAAGTTTCTAGCAGTGGCAAATGTTACATTCAGTAGTAACTCGGTCTGTGACAACTGGTTTTCTAGATCTGTTTTAATTTAGTGTTCTCCAGTAGCAAGTCACAAAGGAGTGCAGTTAAAATGCAGTGATTGCCTTAACTCTCAAATCTTTTTTAGATCCATATCCTAAATAGCGAAGGAGTTTTCTGCATGTGCTTATCCTATAATATAGCAGTTCTCGGCACAGCCTGTGCCAACACTATATTTCACACCCAGAAAATTCAGTCTCCTGGCACCAAGCTGTTAATAACTATATCTGTTATACAAACCGTGTAGAGGCGGGTGTTTTCATCAATCTGTAAACAAAATTGCCTCAGCTATGGTTTGTTTGAACTGACTGCCATTTTGCTGTGCATGGCATGTGCACACCTTAGACTCTAACCAGTAAATAACAAAAGGTAAGTGATGTAAATGCTTGCTGGCGATCCATTAAAATGAAAAATGGGTTGAGGTACTCATAATGCGAAAAAGTACTGTCTGGCAGCAAAGCGTTTTTATTAATTTTAATAAATTGAGAGTTCAAGATGAAATAGGTATTTTTATTTGAATTCATAAATGGAATATTTTGTCCTGAAAAGTGAAAGCTGGAAAGGCAGTAACTCTCTTAAAGTCTTTAATAACTCATTAGCGCCTCTGGCCTCAGTAAATTAGAGGTCTTCCTCACTCATAAAGGAGGACAATGAACTGCTTTCCCTAGGCAGATATATTTATCCCTGTCTTGAATATCTATAATTTTCATGAAAGACAGTCATGTATCACTTTTAAAGATCTTATATGTACACATGTATTTTGTTAGTATCATGTGGTTTTAATTTTTCTTTATTCTTAAAAGGCTTTTTATAGCTTCCCCTTAATATATGTAATAATGTAGGACAGATGTAATTTATTGCTTTAATCTAAAGAATGGCGAAGTCTCGAGCTAGATATTTTATTCTAATGTTCTCTACATTCTTTTTTTAATTCAAAACCACTGAAGTCTATAGGACTTCTGTTTCCTGCCCGGCAAACTAAATGTGCGGTGTCTTATTTCTGTTTACCATGTTCGTTTCCATCTCTATTAAAATACAGAAATTTTTTTTCAGATGCATAATAAACAAAAATGTGCTTTTTTCTATTTTGCTGTGACTTTTCCTTATAGGAAAACAAACAAACAAAAAACTGCTTCTTTGTATTGAAAAGCACACAGTAATTCAGATTTTTCACTGATACACACAGAGCTTTACTAGCATTCATGACGTCCTGGTATCTTTTGGAAGACGAGTGCTATGCTATCCCCTGCACAGACATTTTGGATTAGTGACACGTGCCTTCAGTGATACAGCCATGATACTGCAACTAGGTAAGTTTTTTAGGGACTGGAAGTGATGCCTATATAGCCACGTTGTTTGTATGTCTGGTTGTTTTTAGTAACTTTTGAATCCTTTGGCGAGTTTCACTTAGACTTGATAGATACTGGCGTTTCTGGACCTCTTGTGGTTTTGTGACGGTGGGGCTGGGGAGAAAAGAGAACAAAATTAATGTCCTTGCTGGGAAGAAGCCCCTGAAGCAACTCATTTATTAGCCAGCGGATAATACATGCTGTTGTGGTGTAAATTCAGCTGTATTACTCGTGCCAGAGAATCTACACAGAAGAAATGTTATGAACGTCTCATCCTTAGAAAAACCTTTGATCAGATCTTGTATCTTGATAAATCGCAATAGTTCAACCATGATTTGTAGATCTTTAGGGAAAAGGTCTTTTAAAGTATTTTTGTCTATACTGCATTTGTCTGTAAAGAGATTTTTCTGTCGGAAAAGAACATTTTAATGAAGCTTTTGTTACACTAGATTAGATACAATAATGTTTTTAGACTTTATTCTAAAGGTGTCTTAAGTTTTTATTTCAAAGCAGGGTCACTTACTGTTACAAGTATAGCAGCAGTCCCGTGGTTTTCTGTTGTTCTTTGTGTTCTTTAATTACCTGACTGAAACCCTGATAAAAAAAAAAAAGATTGGGAGGATTTCTAGTAACATCCATGCTTTGACTCCATCTAAGGGAAGATTTTAAAGCATCGTAGCCTTCAATTGTTCCAACTGTTCTGTTCATCATGAATCTGCAGTTGCAAATCTGGGCAGCCTCCCTGCGTGATTGATTGTTTGGAAGAACTCTTGTTTTAATTTAACCCTGTCAGTGATGTTAGGATTTTGACAGAAAGGAAGCATACCCTAATGTTGAATTCCTGCTCTCCTTGCCAGTTTCTTTTTCTAGAATTAAATCACGTGCGGTTTTTTTGGTTTTGTGTTTTTGACTGAGCCAGCCCATTAATTATTTTCTTTTTTCCTGTTCAAATAACTGCGTTTGACATCTAGCCATCTCACTCCTAAACTGTTCTGTTGTGTGTGCCAGTTCAGCATTGCCATACAGAATTCTTCACGGATTTGAGGGCAAGGGGTAGTTTTGTGGTTCATATTTGGTGTTACAGTTCTTTGTAGGATTAAGGCAAAGTGGTTGAGATGACTCTGTGGTAAGTCCAGTGGTAGTCTGGGAAGAACAGGAATCCCAAGTTTGTATCAGCATCAAAACTTGTTTTGCATCATTGTTCTTTTAGTATTTTCTATGTAATTTTTCTCTCTTAGGAGCAGAGGCCAAAATCTCTGATTTGCATATGTTATCTTAGTTCTCTGCTTGTTATTAAGAAAGTAAGAGAGTTCTAAGTAACAGGTGAGTACAGCTGTTCATAAAAAAAAACAAGCGGTGAATACCATGAAAAATATTCTGTTGGAAAATAAATAAATAAAAATTTAAAAATATTTTCGTTAAAACTGGAGAATAAAAAAGCAACTACACACTACGTATTTGTAGCTTTGTTTTGTTTCACATTCAGGAGTGGAGCTGTCCTCTTAACAACTGCAAATTATTCTTATTCAGCAGCAACTTTCTTTTTATATATTCCCTGTTTATCCCAGACAGCTTTTGTGTAACAGCACAAATTTTCAAACCTTCCGTTGTGCAGTGGTACACAGCCATGTTCATATCTTGGGTTGCTAAAAGTTACTTACCTTCTGCTTCCAAAACACAGTGGCCCCAGTAGTTCTTGTCATCATGATCTCCCTGTGTGGCCCCTGATGGTCTTGCTCCGACAGCCAAGTCCCCGTCTTCTCTGGAGGAGCAGTTTAGGGGTGCGAGCTCACGCTCTGCTGGGACAGGAGATAGACTGGCCTCGCTTTTGTGACCTGAGTGATTTGCAGAAAATTTATAGCTGTAAGCTTTACAAGAAATTCAACTTTATTTAGTTGATGGTCAGAATGGCTTGAGAAGCAGTGGAAGAAGTGAAGAAATGCAGGAGGTTTGGCTTCGTTCTGTGCATGTCTGTGCTGTGCTGGTTGCCTGGGAGACTGTGCAGGATGGGGCGACCGGCTGCCTCCACAGAGCTGGCTGTGGATCTTAGAGTCACAGAGGCACAGAACGATTAGGGTGGAAAAGACCTCCAAGATCATCAAGTCCAACTGCCAGCCCAGCACCAGCGTGCCCACTAAACAGTCTGCAACGCTGAAAAGGCACGTGCAAGCCTCCAGAGAAGAGAACGTGTGCCTGTTGCAACTGGAGCTGTTAACCGTGGGGAAGAGGTCGCTATCTTGAGTGTGAGCTGGGATAATCTCCTGGGAAGCAGCACCAATATCTTACTTCCTTCATGTGGGCATAAATCTGCCGGGAGGGGCATTAGCAAGTTAGCAGTGTAGAGATAGAAGTCATGGTGGTTCACGTTAACTTGTGAAAGTCCTGGGGTTAGTATGTACTGGTATGGCCTGTGCATAGTGTGAAAGGCACTGAGATTTTTAAGTAGCCAACTACCAAAGAATTGGGACAGATACACAAGGGATGTGTTACCTGTCTGTAATCGGAAGCGGGGGTCGGGAGGAAGCGTATGCCTGTGTATTCTTAGAAGAAATAGATTTGTAGATAATGCTTGTACTGCCAAGGCACAGTTGTTCAGTGAAAATGTTTTCTCTTTCAAACTTCAGTGGAAGTTGAGCCGTGCTTTTGAGGAATTAGTGCTTTTACAAAATACTTAGCAAATTATGCAGTGAGCAAAGCAGAGCAGTTACAGGTAACATTAAGTACTCTGTTACGCTCTTTGTTTACTGGAGATGGTGCCTCACCAGTTTGGTACTATTGCAATATATGTGTGATGAGCTTAGGTAAAAATGACTGTCACATAGGATGATGAGTTCAATTAAATAATACCACAAAACTATTCCTTTTCATGTAGGTGCAAGAGGACTGGTGTTTAAAATGTAGAGTTGACCTCATCCTGGCTTGAGGTTATTTTCAGGATGCTGGTGGTGGAAGCTGAGACATAGTATAATACAATGTTTAGATCATAATAAGCACTGTAAACTAATTTATTTAAAAATAGTAAAGAATTCTGATGGGACTGAATGCCTATGCCTCAGGTTATGTGACTTGACTTTAAAAATATTAGTGCTATGTTGATGGATCTCTTCCAAGGTACAGGAAACTGCATTTTTAAGCTGTTGAGGATCCTTGTGTGTGGTTGAAAAACTTTTTAATTTGAATTAAGACTTCCTGCCAAAGTGTTAATTGGAAGATGAATGCATTAAGCTGATTAATGTTGAGGTCCTCAGCAGATTTTTTCATGTGCTGTTTCAGTGATCTATAATACTTAAAGTACTTCAGCAAAACTGTTCAAAATTCAGTGTAGTGATTTAGGATATCTACTGTATTTATCTGTTTTTTGGATAGGATTAAAAGAGGGAATGAAATGCAGTGGTACATCCAGCTACAATGCTTTTTCCAACAAAATGTATATGCCACGTTTCACAATTGACTAACAAAAATTTATAAGGTGTTTTTTGAATGCTAATACATGGAGCCCTTTTCAGTGGACCTGTAACCAGTGCTGTGGGCTGGTTCTGTCACTGTTCACTGACACCCTGTTACCATTGTGTAATACTGATTTGGAGGTGATTGTCTATGAGCTAATGATAGGGAAAACCCATTTGTGCTTTTTTCTATGCCATAAATTATGCTTTGCTTCTTACGTACGGCAGTTAACACTAATAGATTTAGGATGATAAGGATGATACAATTACCCGTTAAAAACAGATAGTACTGTCACCTAGCTGGGGAAGTTATTACCAGGTTGTTTTCATTTAAAAGTCTGTGAGAGTTCTTTTCTTCTTAAGAATGCTGCCGTTCTCACTTTTTAATGAGACACTGAAGTTCAGATGTTTGAGATGAGTGCTCCTCCTTCTTGAAAATGTAGAAAAACCTACAGAAGTCTGCAGGAGAAGTAAAACAATGTAAAACAGAGTGACGGGACTACTAATTTCCTTTGCTTCCAAATATTCAGTGTCAAAGCTAGTAAAATTCCATGATGGTGTAAAATCAGTATCAAATTGCAGAGTTGGGATCAAATTGTATCCTTTTTTGAACTAATCTCTGGAAAGAGGACTGGATTTCTGAGATTGTAGAATTAAAGTTGTGGGCTGTCATCTACCAGCTGTCATAGCAATGAACTCCAGAAGAATCCAGTGATCTGCAGACATGGCTCTGACTTTTATGATTTTTGCCTTGTCTGCTTAGGCACTCTGCTGCTTTTCCTTTGAAGTTGCAACTCATCCTCTGCCCAGCAGCAGTGTAATGATTTTTAATGGCAGGAAAAAAAACCCTTTGTCTCAGAACAATGGGTTAGTACTTAGATTGATACCCTGTCTTGCAGTATATCCCAGTTTGAAGTTGGTTGTTACTCTCCTTTACCTCTAATGCAGATCTTCACACCAAAAAATAGAGGGTATTACAGTCTGTTGTAAGTCATATGCTTTTAAGTTCTACACCTTTAATAGCTTAGAAGATCAATAGTTTTGATTCTATTACAGAAGTTGGACTTGTACTTTTAAATATAATTAGTTGTGGTTTTGAATAATCAGGAAGTAGTATCTGTACATAAAAAGCAGTGTATTTATTGAGCAGTATAATGCAGAGCTGTAACTTTACACAGAAGATACGCAAAAACTGACTTAAAATAAATAATTTATATTTTCCTGAGATTATTATCAAAGTTTCTTGTGCCTACTTTTAAGAGTAGATGATTCTTATTCACCCTTGAACTTAAAAGTGGTTGCTTCTTTAAGCTGTGTGAAGAAAACTAAATGAGTTATCCTTGGCATGGCTTCATCTGCTGTTCCATGGCTTTCTTAAGTCCCAGTATACACTGAATTTTAAAAAATGACAATCGTAGGGCTACAAAGAAGTGAGTCTTTTAAAACTAGCACGTTAGGTTTGTTTCAATAGACAACCTTTCAGTGAGTTGGGCTGACATAACTGCTGAAAAAGTCTGTAGGCTGTTTGTCTTTTGGCTTCATCAGTTCTCTGATCCAGTGCGCTGTATGGTTTCACGAGAACTTGCACTGGCACATCACGGAGCTGTGGGAGAGGGAGGCAAAGGAGTGCAACAAAGAGTGCTTGGCCAGCATCAGTGATAGTGCTACAGAGTGCTTAACCACAGCCTGAAAGCTAAGACCAGCTGTCAGCTGAAGACTGAAGTAGGTATCCAAAGATAGAACCTACGGTGTGGAATTTTGCAGAAATAGGCCAAGAATCACCTGTATGTTATGGAATATCCTACATTAAGGCTTAAATACTGTTTGTTTTTCAGCTTTTATTTTTCATTCCTGTGGTAAGAAGTTAAATGCAGTTTTGTGTAAGGACTTCTTGTTTGTAGGGTGTTTGTATAAGGGGCATATTGTGAAAGCAGACATTTGAGAGTTTGCCGTGCTCCCTGTTTGCCTGTATGTAGGGCTCCCTACTTTATTAAGTCAGGCTAGATTTTCAGCCTCTCCGATTAGAGGCCCATTAAGCTACTATGATCTTAAACTTCAATTTCTGAAGAAAGACTACTTTTATTGAGAATTAGTGTTACAGTCGCTAATTTACATTGCTACTTGGCAGGTGAGTAACAGTAGTGAATGTTGTAAATGGATCGGGCTGGCAGCTTGACAGCTAGAACCTTAAAAAATTAGCAAAATTTTAATTCCATGTATCATTCCTTTTTAAAAGAGCACACTTCTTTTTAGTCAAAATAGTCAAGTTTGACAAGCTTGGCTTGACAAGCATTGTTGGTGATACAGTCTAAAAGTTCATCAGTTATATTTGGGATTTTATGTTTTCTCTCCTGACTTTTCTTTAATTGGTCTGTTCCAAACCAGTGGGATTTTTCAGTTCTGTTTGCCATGGCTTTTTACTCTCCGCGTTCTTTCTCCTTATTGTTATCTTCCACATCCTTTAACTTTCATTCTCTATGTTTTTTCAGCATGGAGTTAGTTAAAAACAAACAAGTAAGTTTTGTGCTTGAACAGCAGGGGGAGTTCTGATATTTTCCTTTTTTTTTTTTTATCTGTAAAATGTAATTTCATCCATGTTCAGGTTTCATAGCCTAGGAGGAGCCAGCCTCTTGGGAAAGGGTTATTAGATTCCATTTCCAGTGGTGGCTGTTTTTATTTGAAAGTGGATTTTTTTCCCCCCATTAAACAGTGAAAATAATTTTTTTTTTTTTTAGTGTTCCAGTACTTAACCCTTTAGCAACTTTCATCGGAAAACTAAGGGAGGAGATTCCAGCTGATTGCAGGTTACATTAATCAATTCCCTTCTTTCTAAACAGTGGTTGTATATGAAGAAAATTAAACGGACTACAAAAAGATTTCTGGTTGTGGGATGACAAAACATTGATGTTTTTAATCTTTTCTGGCATTTATTAACTGTATGTCAAATGGCACTGTCTTGAGCCTGAAGTGACGTTTTATTTCTGGGGACTCAGTTTTCAAAATTATTCTGCAGCTAACAGAAGTAGGAAAAAAATCTGCTTAATTTGGGGCAATGGCTAGCTGTTAGGCGAGGGTATCACACAATTGCTGTGGCTCCAGCGTGCTTGACCCTGCGGTGGGCTGTCTGTTCCCTACCTTCTTGTTTTCCAACACAGGTATTTGTGTAGGCAGACAGAGAAACAGGTTTTCTCTTCAGTTAAATGATGGAGCATAACTTTTTGTTATTTGCAAGTTACTTTTCATTTTTTTTTAATATTTTTTTTTGTTAATGTGATGCACTGTGTGACTGTGCTAAAGTTTGGGCCAGCACAGCTCAGAAGTGGAAAAGCTGGGGGAAGGGGCTTCTTCAGCTGTAGGGAATTACATGCATGACTATGCCTTGAGGCTTTAGTCTTGCAGAGATTCCTACTGCATTCAGAGGCTCCACAGCCACATAGATGTGGATACTGAAGGACATGGTCATATTACTGTTGTTCTGAGACTGTGAATCAACTTAAAAGTTATAAGATGGTTGTAGATAGCATCGTTATTAGAGCCTCAAAGGTGAGAAGGTGGTTACGATTATCTGTTACTATTTCTAGTGAATTACAAAAATCTATTTCCAGGAAAAGCTGCAGTTTTGAAGTGTCTGCTGGACATTCACAAGATATTTATGGAGAATGACCCTGCCTACATCCTTAATGACCTCTTCATTACGGAGTATTGCATCTGGATTCAGAAAACCAAGTAAGGTCTTAAGTAGATATTGATGTGGGAAATGTTTGTAGCGTACTTTATCTATGAGCCAGTATCGGTAAAATCAAAAGAAATGCTATCTCCGATCACACTTCCATTTATAGGTCTTTCATTTAGTAATGTTGCCTATCCAGCTGTTCTTACTACATAAACAAAGGCATTCGGTGCATTTTTCTTAGTGTAGTGCCATCACTGGAGATGAGAGGGAGGAATTGCGTTTTAAATAAAAACACGCATTCTCATTAATATATTAACGGTTTTGAGGGGAAAAAACAGCTCTTGGGGAATTTTCATTCTATTGTGATCTTTCTTAGGAAGAAGAATGTTTATACAGGACTTAGGTAACATTAGGAAAAAGATTGGAAACAATTCCTAGTTCAGGATTGAATTTATATCTTCCAGTAGAATTGACAGCTTCCAATTCTGGACAGAGCAAATACAAACCATTTACATGTGTGTGAAACAGCTGATTTATGGACTGTAGCAGTTGTACCAATTGATTATTAACACCAGAGTAAGTGTCACAAATCTGTGTGCTGTGTACTCTTGCCAGCTCGCTGTCCCTGGCCATATGCTTTGGCTTCCACTTCACTTGAGAGGAAATGGTGACTCTACCACTTCCAAAGTCCCTGCACTTCAGCAGTTGTGTGTCTCACCTCTGCTCTTTCAATGGACTCACTATGGCTTTACTTATTTCCAGAGTCTTGGGAACTTTCACCCAGACTGGTTGGAAGTATCGACATGCTTTAATGGTTTGAAAACAAAAGTATTGGGAGGAAAACAGTGAGAAATGAATTAAATGAACAAAGAAAGCTCCATGTTCAGGTCTTACTCAGCTTTATATTGTTCTTGTCAGAATTATTCTATTTTTCATACAGCTTTTGTTTTTTCTCCCTCCCTTTTTATGTCTTCACAGCCTTCTCTGAAGGCCCACAAAAATACGTGTATGAGTTGGAAGTAATATTTCTCTGTGAAGGAAGGCATTACTAGTATAAACATAACAAATGTTGTCATATTTGTTAATATAGCAACATACAGACTCATGAAACAGCAGTTAAAAGTAGTCTTTGCATTCCAGTTCACAATTTAAGAAGAGACTGTGGGAGAAAAAAATAACTTCTTAAGTGCACAAGACACAAGAAGCAGTGAGGGGATGT
Organism: Leptosomus discolor; assembly: GCF_034619465.1. Taxonomy (NCBI): domain Eukaryota; kingdom Metazoa; phylum Chordata; class Aves; order Leptosomiformes; family Leptosomidae; genus Leptosomus; species Leptosomus discolor. Next base: position 4,776,275 of record NC_141399.1, read on the forward strand.
AGAGGGAGCTTGGTAATAGTCATGCTCAGAAAGGGGAATATGAGAGAGTTGAGCCAGCTTGCATAGGCTGTGTATTGAGGTGTGGCCTTACCAGTACTTCTTGGAGAATTAAAGGGCTTCAGTTTGTAGCTGCTTATTATGTGTTGTAGATATTGTCGACTCGTATTCTTCTGTGTGTGCTTTCAACAACTGTGTTCCTATAGGTGACAATGCACAAAATATTCTAAAGCAGTTACAGGTGTTTCCAAACATTTTGATTCGTCAATCCTGGTTAGTTACAGGAATAGCCAGTTCACTTTATCATTTTTGAGGAGGGCTTTTTTGGCCACACCTTAAATACAAGTATGGGGAAATTTATGTTCAGGTTGAAGTCGAGTTGAAAAAGCGCAGTAAATGAAGGAGGAGAAAGTTATTTCATGCATCTTTCACAAAGAAATGAGTCATAAGACAGTAATATCACTGCTGCCCATATCAATGAATATAATGTCTAGCAAGTTAAGTCATAAAACCCAAGGCTTTCTTTAAATACAGCGGAGGAAAATGTATGTAAGATATAAGTGACTGATACATTAACACATTTACTCCCAGACGCATACATTATGTACCAGTTAAGCAGAACTGACAGCTTCTGGAAAGAGGGCAATTAAGCTATCTTATTGTCATAATGACATGGCACAATAGTCGTCTGTCATTAGGAGAACAAGAGAAAGAGGAACTGCAGAAACAGCTCCTATTTTTAGGGTCTGAATCAGGAAAGCGTTTAAGCATAGGCTTAAGTCATTCCTTTTCAGTTCAGCAGTGAAGCATGTGCTTGAAGTTAAGCAGGTGCGAAGTGAACAGGAGCACTTTGGTTTTTTTCCTTTATGTTGAAGGGAACCATGTTAACTTATCATTCAGAAAATACCATAACAGATACAGAAATGGGTGGTGACTTGTCTTAAGGACAAGGTTCCCAGCTCTCCAAGGTGAGTTAAGGCATCTGGAGAGGAGGGTGGTACATCTTCCATTCCAGGGGAAGAGGGTCGTGACATCCCTCTGGTAATTGCCTTTGTGGCGAAAGAGTTTGGGGAGGGGAAGGTGTTCATAGATAGTCTTGTGGTGTTCTTTCTAGAAAGTTATTTGCATGTCTGATCAGTCTGGAACTTTCTCTGTTTTGTTTCTTAGCTATTCTTTGCTCCGTGCAAGCTTCGTTAACTTTCTTTGTCTGCGTTTTCTCCTATCTTTTCATAGCTGTAGTCCCAGGACGCTCTCAAAATCTGTGGAGGGTTTTTCTTTTCTTCCCCTCTTTCTCTGGTATGTAACCAAGTCCTAGTGGAGGTTGGGGGCTCTTTGTTTAAACATTTCAAACAGACTGTAGGTTCTTTTTCATGAAGAATCCGGGCGCTTTAAAAACAGCTGGAAGCAAGCTTTTTAGCTCCCTGTACTGGCAGCGAAAAGTCTTGGAGCCGCAGGTTTAGGAAAAAAAGTTTGGCACAGGCAAAAGTGTAATGGATGTATCCAGTGGTAGTAAGCATGCAGTCCTATTCCAGATTTCAGCCTCCAGGAGGGGAATGCCACTGGTAGGTACTAGCTTTTAAATATTCGGTGTGGAAACAACCACCTTATAGCCAACAGTGTGTCAGGAGCTGATTGCAGATTTGGTTTGAGATCGCAGTTTGGCTGTGGCTGAATTAGATGAATAAGTCCATGTGTCACTGGGCTGGCAAAAGAGGATTTATTTTAAGCACAATGTATCTGGAATTGGAAATGATTAAGCTGCTGAATGACGTGCATGCAGGTGGCTAATAGTCAATTGGGTATGGTGAGTACAAGCTAGTTCTTTAATTCTAAGGATCTTTTTTTGAAACAAAAATGATTTCTGTTTTTAACAGAAAAATTATTCAGGTACCTGTTACTAAGAGAAAACGGGATTCCTAGAAGTCTTAGGCAGTGCAAGATATTAGCAAGTGCAGCTAAAATTTCATCTTCCTGTTTGCAATCTTAAAGCTAGTTTTACTTGCTTTCTACATTTCCAGTATCTCTGAGCTGCTTGTGAAGTTACTATTAATAATTTGGTCTGTTGTATAAAGTGGCACGTAAACCCCTTAAATTTAGCTGTTCATTAGGTTTTGAAGAAAGGGAGCATGTTGCTCGGCAAAACTTACTAGAAAAGAGGGAAAAGTACATGTTAACCTGGGTAAGAAAAGCTAGACAAAGACCTATGGAGGCAGCTTGTAGTAAATCTCAGCAGGTGGTGTCAACATTGATGTTGAAAAGCCAGATGCAGCCAGATGGAAAATTGCATCTTTAACCCCTGAGGTCATAATGACATGTCATCACTTCATTTGATCCCTCTGCTAAGTGAGCTTATCATCCACCCTGCTGTCACTTCTGTTATTACTTTCATTTTCATAATAAAACTAAATTTAATTTGTCTGGTTTGCATACTTTTTTTCTTGAGGTCAGCGATTTTACATATCACTCTGATACATATGGCAGCCTCTCCAAGGTGAAGTTATAACTGAATTTGTATTACAAGTCTGAGCTTTTCTCCATCTTTCACACCTTACTTTGAGCAGAAGGAGATGCAGGAGAGGAGAAGGAGCTTTGGGGAAACCCTGGTTGTCTGATAGCTGCAACGTGGGCTGCTGAGACCGGGGGAATCTGGGGGTGGGTTTGTTGCAGGAGAGCTTTTTCCCTTCTGCCATAGGGGAGTTACTTGTCTGTGACCCCACAGGAGTTGTGTCCTTTAGAGAAGTCAGAGTAGTTTACCCACTGACTCTCGCTGTGCTGAGGTTCCTTTGTGTAGCCTGATGTCCTTCTGCAGTGTTTTGAACTCGCCTTTGTGCCAGTCTCCGTTCACGTTGCTTTTTGTTGTCCCCTGTTGTACATCCCTACATGAGGGAGCAATGGAGCCCATGCTGATTTAAAATATTTTTACCTGACATTTAAGTACATGTTTAGTTTTAAACATGTACTAATTTAGTTATCAGTAAATGCATGTTTTCTGTGTTCCTGAATTGGAGGTGAAGCTGTTACTGTTCCTGGCAGTTTTCCAGGGGTTATACTTACACATAGTTGTATACTTCTCAAAGTTTTATGGGAATGAGGAATGCCGGAATGTGTTTGATCCCATGTAACTTGTATTATGGTTTTCATTATCGCTATTTTTCTCCTCCTTAACTTACTATCTCACCTTTTATTCATTACCTGTTCTACTGCAAAAAATTGTATAATCATTATTTGTGTTGTGTATTGTAGTAGCTTCAACTCCTGCAGTAAAGGAGATCTGTGTGATAAGAGATGAGCTGTTAAATTCCTCAGCAGGTCCTATGGAACTGTATCTGCAACCTGATTTGTTACACTGGTGTAAAGGCTGCTTTAATGTAAGGGTGCTGTGGAGTCACACCTCCACGTGTATGTGCTCCCTAACCAGACACAAATGTAATCTTGCTAATTTTGGTGACTGTAGCTGTAACATGCCAGCTCAAACACGGACTACTTGCTCTAAAGTAAAACCCAGGATTCCTGGTGGCCTTCATACAGTCTCTAGAAGCTGCTGTCTTTATTTGAACTAACTAAATTAAAGCTAAAGATACTCTAAGTGTGTTATATTTGCTTCTCTTGATTTGCAGGTGAGACATGCCCTAAAAGATAGGCTAGCTTCATAGGGCTGTTTTCCTTTTCATCTTTTTGTTATAATCGAAACCTAGTCCTTGTTACAACATAATTACCGAGTCTGAAGCCAGCAGGGAGTTGCTGCTCTATGTGTAGGGTGTGAAGTTCTCTAAATAAATGTAGGATTAATTACATTCACAGCATGTCATTGAGGTGATGAGATTGACTGTGATTGTTCAGCCCCCCTTTTCCCCAGGTTTTCTGAAGTACTGTTTTAATCAATATAGCGTAATGTGGGCCTGAAGTGTTAAAGCCTGATGTTGCAAAGGCATTAAGGAGCCCAAGTCTTTCAGAAAAAAAGGTAAGATCCCTGAGAGTAAGGAATTTTACTGCCTGTGTCACATTGAATCGTAAAGTGCACAAGGGGGTAAGGAACTCTACCTTCAGCATCATCGTTTTGGTTCATTGCATTGGTTAAAGTTTGGTAGAGAGAAGATTCCTTTCTGTTCATTCTGACCTTTCTTGGCTTTATCTGACTTTAAAAATTATTTTACAAGTGATCATCTCTTTGTATTTGCAAAGAAGTCCGGGTTTGGATGTGCAAGACAGCCTGCTAACGTTTGTTTCAAAGCATACATTTGACAATCAGAGTAGTGCTGATAGCTTGACTGCTGTCGTGCCCGTTTAGACACCCTGTACCACACTGAATCTTCAGAAGCTTCTCTTCAGTTCATACAGGTATTCCTGTAGCTGTATAGGCCTGTTGTTATTTTATGTTCTCTCCTCTATAGAGCATCTTATTTGTTTTCCTTGTATCTTGTGACACATACCACCTCACCCATATCCTACGCTGTGCTTGCTTGTAGGGTGAAAAGCATTTGAGAACAGGTCATGTATTACAGCTTTCCTGCAGGAATTCCCTTAAGCTTTTGCTAGATTTGGGAAAATATTTTGTAACATACAAGATCTTTAAGCTTCTGTGGCCAAATATTATGTACTTTAGATGAATGTAAATAGAATTTTAATGTACATTCCAGTTGTATGTTAAAATTCTTTGTGAAACTGTTCATTTGTCTGCAAACTTAGGAAATTTGACCTGGTTATTATTTACTAAGATGTGGAAAACTTTGAAAAGTGTTTCAAAGTATGTAGAAACTATTTTGATTGTGCCATTTTTTGCAGCTGTTTCTTCTTGGCATTTTTGTTTTCTTTAGTGGTTTAGGATTTTATAAAGCTCAAAATACTTGAATAGAGGAAAAACAGGCTCTTAAAAATCTTCTGGTCTTTGCTTTTTTTTGGTCCTTGTAGAGTTAATATTCAGAGTCCTGTTCAGTCTTTGTGGCATTGCCATGTTCCTAGGAATGAGTCGACTGTAATGTCTGATACTGAGGACTGTACTGCTAAATGAGGGGGGAATGCAGAAACTCTGGTGGACTATGCACCTCCTCCTGCTGTTAAGTTCAGACAGGAGGATTCAGGAACAGAACTATCCTAAAAGGTTTTCAAATGGTTACTACTAACATGTTCGTTTATTAAATTTTCAATGTGTAACGGGAGGAGGGAATGCATTAACAGATAAGAAAAATTAATCAGGGCTTTAAAGCATTCTCAAATGTTAGAGGAATATGCTAATTTTCAGCTGTTAACCTCTTGGATTCAGCAGCCGTGATTCAGAAGAACAAAGGCATAAGCAGTAATATATTCTGGATGAAAATCCTGTCTCTTGGCTCTGTGGGATTAAAGTATGTGCAGCATGTTTAAAGCATTTCATGCAGCTCAGACCTCAGGAAGAATACACCTCATAGTATTGTATTTTATGTGCATTACAGTTCTGTGGTCAACTCTGCTTTGGCTGTAGTTTAGGTTCTACTTTTCCTTCGTTGCTGCCCATGTTAACCTTATCTTAAGGAAGGCTGCGATAGCTTCAGATTTGAGGAGAAACTCCAGTATTTGAAGTAGGTGGTGCAGAGGAAAGCCAAATAGCTTTCATGTTGCTGCTTTGAAAGCAGCCTGGCTGTTAGCATATGCTTTTAGCGTATGTTCTGATGTAGCCAGTTATGCTATTTATCAGATAGTGTAACCACCCCATTGCCACCGTCGCAAAATCCCTTATTTAACTCTGTCTTGTAGTTGGAGGATTGTATTTTTCACTGTACTTCTTTAGTGATATTGTCATTGTGGATACACTGAAGCCACTTAATTCCCTGCCAACAAACAACTTGTTGGATTTTGGAGATTTTTAATTTGAAGGCTGTTCGTTCTTTTGCTGTTTGGGCTTAGTAAAAGCCATACAGGTACAAGGATTAAATCAAAAAATCTGGGTGCTGCTTATGCTCCCACCTTTTCCCTGAACACAGTAGGAAAGCTGCGTTTTGTCTGATTACGTTGGTTTCACCCTTACTGTCCTGTGATGCTATAGTAGCTCATGACTTACAATCCCCAATTATTGTAATTCCTTCTTAGCAGGCTTTACAAGCTGGCATTACTACTGCTGGCAGCTAGTTCAGCGTGCAGCACTACGTCTGCTTACCGCTTTGAGTAATCATGCTGCATTAGGTTTGCTTTTCATTCACTACTTTGGTGGCCTGTAGTGGTGTATTAACTTTCAGATGTCCCAGCTGGTTTTCAAGCTTTTACCAATAATAGGAGTGGCCACTTCAAATGGTCTCTTTGAGGTTCATTTTATGCATATTTCAGTTTACATACCACCAACTGTAGGAGTTACTAATATGTCTAGGAAATACTTGAAAATGGGAAAAAAAAAAAAAAAATGGGAGAAGACAGATGGGCTTTTGTTGCTTTATAAAGTTAAGGTCATCCATTGTTTTCAGAGTTTTTGTCTGAGTATTGTCCAATATCTTTAACAATCTGTTAGAAAATACAGTATGTATCTTTTTAGATAAAAATTTTTGGTGGCATTAAATGTTATTTCTTTAAAGGTAGAAAGGGAATTGGACAGACTGACCCAGTTGTTTATTTGAACAACATGCATTTTAATACAATCAAGTATAAGATGGCACTTTCACAATAAAAGGTGTGGATACTTACGGACTGGAGAATATAAGACAGTTGAGAGCAGCAGCTCCAGAAAAATAGGTTGGGTCGTGCTTGTTGAGAACAGTTTGAACCTGTTTATCTCTGAGGAGGTAAGAGGGCGAGTGCAGTCGTCACCTGAAGAAGCAGAGTAGTATCATTTAGGAGAAGGAAGTAGCGTGACATTAGAATGCATCGTTTGTGAGACTGTGCTAAAACACAGACTGAATCTAGTGTCTAATCAAAAAGGTGTTGAAAAATTGAGAGAATTAGGGGGGGAAAAGGGTTCCATGAATGTACATGTCTGAATGACCTATGTTATGGCAAGAGACTGAATAAACGCGGTAGTTCGTTGGTAGGAAAGTGCAAGGTTGATTTGGACTTGTCTGCAAGTATGATGGGGCAGAGATTTTGCTTTTTAGCCTTTGTGTAGTATAGCAGAAAAGAATTACAAATAAAATCCATCTAGTTGAACGGGAAACAGGAAAAATTCAGACAGCAGTTAAGTTTTCACATTTTCCTCGTGAAGAGTAATTGTAAGTTGGCTCATTCTCCCTAGGTGGTGGGTAATTCTGTACTGTCTTATTTCTTTCTATCGAGATAGCACAGCTCAAAAAAATACCTCATGGTTCAAACCCTAGCTATGGGTTTGGTGCAGAAAGTGTCTGAGATTCTGAGCAATTCATTATGCTACTAAACAGCCTTTTCTAGTCTTGCAAGAGGAAATGCTATCTTTTTCCTTAAAACTTAGGTAAGAGTTTACCAATTTATCAAAGAGTACATCTACTGTTGGTGCCTGAATTGGGTAGAGAACCCAGATTTATTTATTTTCATCCCAAGTCAGCTGCTCTTAATCCTTAGATCACGGTTCTTTGATTTAAAAATAGTAACTAATAATTTGCAAGCACATTATGTCTCCTCTTTCACCGTTTTGATGCATGTTTTTAATACAGTTTTTTGTTTACTGTCATCTTGAGCTGCCATGCCTCTCATTAAATGTTGCATCTTATTTAAGGCCTGAGCAGTCACTTCAATTGTCTGTAAAGCAGTAGGTGAACACGGAGCACTTTGTAAATAACAATACTCAGGTAATGCAATATACTGACTTAAGAGGCTTAAAGCAAAACTCTGTTTGCCCTGAAGGCTAACAAAGGTGACAGGTAGGTGGATATAATACCAGAAATTCCCCTTTATGTATGTTTTAGCAAGTCGTGTAAAACATGGATTTTTAACAAGGGATTTAATCTCTCCTCCCGGCTTCTAGCTGCAGTTTCCTTTGATGTTTTCCCTCTCCTTTCCTCTGCTGTTTTTTTTCTATTTATTCCATCGCTTTTCTGTAGCTCATATTCCTTCAGGCTGTGTCTGAAAGTACCTTGCTGTGGGTAGAGAAGGCAAAGAAGAAAGCCATTTTTTTTTCCCCTCAAGCTACAGCTTTGATTTTCCAAAGTTGTTGGGAGGCAGTTCCTATCTGCCTACAGAAGGGTCAGTGATCTGTGTCGTGTCTCTTCAGTCAGCACATCTCAGCTGACTCTTCTTCTGTTTTGACGAGGGGAAGGATGAGCTTGTGGAGTTGTTGCCTTTCTAAGCAGGTGGAGTGTGCCGCTGTGATCAAAGTGGGAAGCCGATCTGCAGGCTGATAATGTCTTCCTGGTTTGTTTCCAGCCTTGTCAGTAGCTGCCTTGGTCTCTTCCACCTGCCTCTGCCCCTTGCAGTGGTTGCCCCATAAATCTCAAGACAAAACAGAGGTAGGATGAGGGAGGAAAAAGGGTGAATGAGCTGATAGTTTAGTCTGTTGCCTAATGCCCGCTCCCCACAATTCCCTGGGGACTCGTTCTTGCAAGAACTGGGCAGTGTGGACCACCTACGTGACGCTGCGTGCATGGCCTGCAGGTTTCCCTGTTGCGGTCAGGAAGCCACATCTGCAGCTGATTCAGTGGGGTGTGGTGGTATTATTATTACTAATTATTATTATTCATAATAGGCATGATCATGCTGTAGAGCATCTGATACTAGGTCCCCTACAAACACAACAGGGTGAGGAGGGGAGAAGATGGGAGCAGGCTCTTAAGTTTAGGCCCTTCCTGCCAGGAATTTGCAAGATGCTCAGATTTGGTGTCTTTTTATGTTTATGTTTATGTTGTGTGAGTTGAGAACGGACTGTGAGTTCGAAGGTCACCGATGGTTTCCCCTTCAAGTGTTAAGGGTGTCAGTCAGAAGGAATGGAGCAGTGTCAGAGTTAAAACTCTGATCGACTTCCCTAGGACTTCTTTTGTTCAGAGGATAAATTCCACTGTAAAGGGGTAGGATCAAGTTGGAGTAACGTGTTTGTAATTGTGCCTTTAAGCCAGTCTGTCGTCATTGTTGTTCTTGTTAGTTTTGCAATATGTGACTTGACTAGCATTATCCTGACGCTAAAATTCACATCTTCTGCACTGCTTTGTGTCACTACCTTTCCTTGCTGTATTGCAACACAAGTGGTGCAGGTTACAGCGTTAGGAGTGCTGGCTCCTAGATGACCAGCGGTGATGGTGAAGACCAAGTTTTAGGTAATGGCAGTTGAAGAAATCTGAGGGAGACAGAGCAAATGGAGAACGATCATCAGCGTTCCGTTGCTGTAGTGCAGCCAGAGCTTACCATGGCATTACAAAATCTGTTCTTTTCTCTGCATCTGTTTTGTGGTGGATTATCTATTCATCTTTCTTTATTTGTATTTGTCAGATATAACTTTGGAAGCTGTGCCATTGTTAGATGTTTGGACTGGCTGCAACTTACTGAAGCTATTTTGGCAACACTGAGCTGCTTCTAAGCTCAGTTAAATTATTCTTAAAACATATAAATACTGTTAGTTTCTTTTTATAGTCCAATATTAATTCCAAGTCTGTTTTCTCTTATGAATATTTTCATAGTATCATCTACATAAGTAAGCTGTCCATGACATGTTTGGTTTCAACTTTTCAAAAAGACCAAGTAATGAAAGTAAGATGTTATATTGGAAAGCTTCATTATTATTTTTTTTTTCAATATTTATAAATGTGAAGTTCAGCTCATGCAGTGTTTAGATTCGTTATGAAAGAAGCACTGTGGAACTTCAGAAGAAATATGGAGGGAAAGTCACTTGAAATATTCAGACTTAGTAACATGAAAGAAGTCACTTAAATTGAAACAATGGTGCTATGTTTTATATTTGATTTATGGTTAACAAACTAATACTTGAAGCTATGTAGATAGCAGTTCATGTTTACAAGACTGCAAGTTGGATTGCAGTCTAAGTGTATCACTCTCTTAGCTTCAGAATTCATGTGATGCTCTTTGAAAGCCAGAATTTCAGGATGAAAGCATTTTATGTTCCCCTTAAACCCACTGGATTCTTCCACATCAGCCATTGTTTTGTGGTGCAGGACTGTTTTCTGTCACCTGAAGATAAGTGATGGGTTTCTCTTGTTAAAAGCAGTCTCTTTGCAGGATTTCTGCTCTTCTAATCTTTTCAATTTAAAGTGGTGGCGTCTTGCTTACAGGGAGGGAGATGTATTTTCCAGACTTCTTTTTGAACCCAGTGCTCCCTTTTTTTATAGTGTGGTTTTCCTATATTTAAAGTAAAGATTTGGTGTGCGGTGAGCGCTTTTCCAGTCTCTGCTTTGTTTGATGTCTACAAGGGAGGGAGGAGAAAAAAGATTCTATGAACTTCCTACAAAGCCAAGCCTTGTGCCCTGATCTCTTCACTGGACCCTTTGACACCTCCACCAGGCCAGAGGCAGCACATGCAGTCTTAGCACGGATCAGCTGGTTGGTGTGTGCGTGCTGTGGCCTCCTACCAGGCCAATACATGATAGCTGTGTTCTGCTGGCCTTTTCATATGAGGATCATTATTTATACTACTGCTTATTTTCATGAAATGCATAGGAATTTAAAGATCTTTATTTAAACTCTTACATGCGGTTGAAGTTGCCTGGTGTTTCCAAGAGTTGTTAGAAAGGAAGTAATTAACAGTAAGTAGAGACATGGGCAGTGTAACTGTGTAAACCTAAGTTATTTAGTCTAAAAATCAGAATCCGTCCTCTTGAGAAATGGAAAGAATGAATTCTTACCTGCAGTTGCATCAAATACCTTGAATAGACTGAGCACATTTTATTTTAGCAGCTGGCTTTTTGTAAGGGAAGTGTAGAAATGATGCAGTCTTTAGTGCTGTGTTGTGGAGGTGGTTTGTTTCTTTCCTGGGAAGACAGTGGTTAATCTAGTACTAAATCATGTGAACAAGTGTTGCGTTATTTTGGTTGTGTTTACGCTCATCTGTCTTTTGCTGCAGATAATGTAGAAGATTAGTTAAAGTTTAGGTCAATTTTTACCTGAGTCCTGAAGAAAACGATCCTGTTTCTCCTTCACTAACACATTAAATTCAGCTTTGTTCTTACGTTATCTGCTGTACTCACTGATGAGAGCTAATGAGATTTTAATGGAGTTATTTATTGGTTCTGCCTCTTACTATAAAAATGTGTAATAAACTAAGCACACAAAACTGTTGAATGGGTCTGTTTGTGTTTATCTCGCTGGCTGTTAAATGTACTACCTGTTCTGTGATTTTTTCAGATCTCATAAGCCAGGTAGGGTTATGATGAGCTCACCAGCTTGTAAAGGCTGGAAAGTGATTTAGTAAATGTTGTTTATTCGTCTTTAACTGATATAATAAGGAATTTTTTTTGGAGAGAGGTACTGTTTTTTGAAAAAAAAGATGTAAAATAGGTTTTAGACCTTCCTGTTCGTTGGGAACCATGGTATTTTCTGTGCATGGCGCAAGTATAAAATAATATCATCTGTGTTCTTCTGAATGAGGGCCTTTTGTTTCCATGAAAAGGTTGCCCTGTGGTTCAGCTGCTGTGCGTATTTTCTTTTCCACTTCATGCCTTAAACTTCATGGTAGTATTGTTAAGCTTTGTTAAATTTTAGCCATGTTTCACTACAGAGAATAGTTGTGTTCCCAGAGCTAGATGAAATAAGATCTGTGCATAGTTTCCCTAAGCTTGTGGGGAATTGGGGTAAAGGCATGTGTAAGGTACTTGGCAATAAAAGCAGGGTGAAGTTCGGTTCGTTGTCGTAGTCTGTACTACAACGGCGTGTACAGATAGGCAAAGTGGTTGTCACTGTCTGGTAGCATTTACCAAGACTGCGGGCTTTCGCTGTGAATTTCTTTCAGAACTTAATTTGGAGTATTCTTGTTCACCAATTCTGAGCTGGCTTTTTCAAAACTATTTCACTGTGGTTAGAGGTCATTGACTAGTGTATAACTTGAAGCACTCATTAGGAATAACCTTGAAAGTGAAATAAAAAATGGTGAAATACGGCATCTCGTATAAAACACATGCTAAAAGATGTAATTGAGTCTTAGTCTCTTCTCTCCAGGCAGATTCTGAGGCTCGTGTTCTTTCGTAACCCCTGACTTTTAAAGAGTAGTTTTGACAAATGCATGGTGTGTTTAGTGTGATGAGTTTCTTGTTGTTGCAGCCAAACGTCCAATTGTAAAGATTCTTTTCCCGAACTGGAGGATTTTTTTGTTATCCAATATCATTGTTCGACCGCTTACGCTTTTTTGTGCGTGTTGACTTTAGATGCTTCTACATTGATGAAGTCTGCTTTTGCATTCAGTGCCATCATTGTTATTGCTTCTGTTTTGCCAGCTGGGGTTGATCAAACCTAGACTCTTTCATGTCCTGAGGACTTTATTAAAATTGTCTTTCAATTCTGTATCATAAGAATGAAATCATTATTTTTTTCTAGCTGTTTGAAATTGCGTGTCAAGTGTGGAGGCATGTTTGACGTTTAGTCCCCTTTCTGAAGGAAGCATGCTACTGTTGGTCTAAAGCCCTGGAGTTTAAGTTATGTTATGTGTCTCTCCCACACTTTATGCTCCACCCATGAGTGTTGGAAGATGCTGTTCCTGTGGCTTACGTTGTTGCCTGGCCGGGTGAGCTCAGTTACCAGCTTCAAGAGACTTTCCCCAAAGATCACCAGTTTGGTTGCGCAGGCAGCCGTGCAGGACTAGATAGAAGCTGACATCTGAATTTTAGACTGAAGAACCATTTATTTTCTTCTGGAGTATGTATAAGAATAGTTGGATGCTTTGTCAGCTGTGTCATTCTTGTATAAGTTTACTTTCTTACCTCTTGATACCGTGTTTGGCTGTAACTTGTTGAGCCTTCTGCTCCAAGAGAGCTTAAGCAGTAGACTTACTGCCATAGGGATATTAATTTTCATCAAGATCATGACAGAGTTCCTGTGGGAAGTTAATGTTGGTGTTACCAAGGGACTGAACGTTGAACAATGATTTTTCCTACCCCTTGTGTCTGGACAGATAAGGCTTGGGCTGGAAGACAGTGATGGATGGAATCCAACAAGAACCACTCTGGGCAGGGGAGAATAAGATGACCTGAAGGGTCTGGAGGGCCTCGCCCTTTTCCAGGTGCCCTTTTGTTCACCAGTGACAGCCCATGCAGAAACATCAGCTACGTCCTATTGCAGCCTGTACTGAACCAGTCTTAGGACAAGGCAGAAAATTGCATTATCCCTTATAGTTATAACTGACACTTCAGTGTCTTGCAGATACTAAATTTACACATCCTCTATATCTGAACTGCAGAGGCTCTGCTTTGGGATAATATCTGGTGATGTCTGAGATAATATTAACTCTAGATTTGTCTTAATAGTTATGATGCCTCTGTCTAAAAGAATAATTGTGGGAAATTGTAAGCAACGCTACCAGGTATGTAATTTGGAACACATATAAAGTGGCTGGTTGTGTTGCTTATTACCTTGCCTGTTTTATCTAAGAATGAGGGTATCTATGAAACTTTCTCTCATGAGTTTTGCCAGGCCTTGTTGAGGAAGGTAGTTTCAATATAGACCGACGCTTTCGCCTTAAACTTGGTATCTTCTCGTACAGTAAGGTATAAAATTAAGGCAGTTGGGAATACCTTGTGATCCAGCAGACAGAAAGCCTTTTGCTTAATACAGGAGCTTTACTATTAGATGGATCCTGTGTGTCCAGAGTTCCTGCTGAGTGGAGGTGAGTTAAATAGCTGCCCTTTTTTATGTTTGTCAGCCCTGCTGACTGGCACAGCCTGTTGCTAGTTGGTATTTGAATGCATCTCAAGGAATTGTAGGCCTACCAGGGGATGGCTGCTTGGCACTGAGACAGGCCCGTTTTCATATTTGGTGGAACCTGCAACACTGCAAAGGCATGTCTGCACTTGAAGTATCTACTGGCTTTTTGAGACTTGTTTATCTTGCCTGCAAGGCTTAAAGATAATTAACATGGAGTGTTTTACATTTAAAACAGGGCTTCTTAGCCCTGTAGAGCCCAGTTAGAGCACTGCTAGGATGGGGGACTGATTCCCATTGTAACACAGTGAATAGGCCCTCACCACACTCGAACAACATGGTACAACAAGACTTTAATTGGTTCCAAGGTTAGTTAGGTTCCAGCTCGGTTCCAAGACCAGTTAGGTCACATTCAAACACAAAGCTGGTAACCAAAGCTGTTGTCAATGTTTTTGGTGTACAGGTTCCCATGCTTTGTTGCCTTTGTGTTGTGCTTGGGCAAGAATAGCTCCATCTGCCATGACAGCGCTTGTGCACTGACTTGATTGTGATTGAGCCAGGGTAGATGATCAGAAAATTCTGTTGCGTTTTGCCATGCCTTACACCTAGTTTACACTGCGTACTTCAGAAAAGTGGAGGTTAGTATAAATCTGTGAAATGCAAAGCCGCGCTTATGAGGCAGTAGAAATAATCCTTCTATTGCTTACAAAACCAAAAACAAGCTAGAGCTTGTGCCTGTACGTGGAAAGTCACTTTTCATTCCCTAGTGAAATGTTACTGACTCCTGCTTTGAAAGGCTGCGCTGCCAATTTGCCTGTTTACTCCCCATGTTTGCAAATACTCCGCACAGTGTTTTGGATACGTAACTCCCATGCCATGATTGAGTATGCAGTGCCACCCATCATACAGAATGAGGAGCAGAATGCTGATTTTCATATTTTTCAAGTTCTCTTCGAGTTGTTTGGTTTTTTAACATAACTGCTAAAGCAAGAGAATTGCGTGTAAAGCAAGTACCAGGCAGATGGAAAGGCCTGGCCCATTAACACTTTTTCTTTAAACTTTTCCTTTTTGTAGTGCTACTTCTGACTGATGGACACAGTATACAGAAGCATAATTGCTTTTTTTTATTTTAACATTTGGGAAAAAGTAGAGGATTTTATGGCTGGATGTATCCCTCAAGTCCTGCATTTATTTTTCACTTTCTGTGGCTAGGTTGACTTTTGTCTTTCCTTCCAGTTTGTTAAGTCTTGCTTGGAAACGATCAAATCCCTCATGTATGTCTTCTGTGAGACCTTCTTCTCATAGCTCTGTGTTCTGGAGATAACAGCTATCTCGATTCATTGGATCTTAGTGTCCTCTTCACTGCTTGGAACAGAAGGTAGGACCGGAGCCTGTAGGAGCATTAGTCTGTACCTGGAGAAGTTGTGTCCTGCTCTTCTCCCACCCTGGCTGCTGCTTGTGTCAGCACTGCAGTCAGTCCCCATCACCATCATGTCTCTTCACGCTGCCACAGGTGGGCTTTGCTGTAATGATTTCCTCTTCCTGTTGCCCTAATCCTCTTTTTTTTTTTTTTTCCTCTTTTCTTATCCATCTCCCTTTATTTGCTAAATCTCCTTTGATTCGTTGGTCTTTCCACCCCATTTTTACTCTTTTTATAGTCTGAGATCTGTGGAACAAGATTTTTTTTTTTTTTTTTCTTCTAGCACATGGAGAAACTCTCCTGTGCCTAGACAAGCATTACAGTAGTTCTGTCTTGAAATTTTAATTCCGGACTACGTGGACAAGACCTGAGATGCCTCTTTTGTTATCTGTTCCTCAAAGCTGTACATTAAACAAAACATGCATCTGATCCGTTTAACCTGTAATTAAACATTTTCCTTAAGCAACTGACATCTTGATAACTAATAATTATCATGTGTAGCACCTTTAAAGCCTATTATGCATGTTTATGTAAGAACACTATTACCATAATAATAAGATCCCATTACCGCAAATGTGCATACTGAATGAGCATGTCTTAAAGTAATCATGCAATTCCATTAATCATACTTGAAAAATTAAAGTATTTGCTGTCTGATCTCTAAAACACTACTCAAAAGATTTTGGAAACAGCAGGACCTGTTTACTGCAAGTTTCTAATACATGATATCTCATTCCT
Source organism: Leptosomus discolor (assembly GCF_034619465.1). NCBI lineage: Eukaryota > Metazoa > Chordata > Aves > Leptosomiformes > Leptosomidae > Leptosomus > Leptosomus discolor. The sequence goes on from NC_141399.1 coordinate 4,792,152, forward strand.
GATGTCTCATTTTTGTTTCCTGAGTTATTGCTTATCTTTCAGCTAGAGAAATCGTTAGCTCAGAGACCCACAGTCTCCCGTTGAAAGCATTTCCATGCTCAGATTTTTATGCAGTTGGCCTTGTTTGGTTGTTGTGTTTTTTTTTTTGTCCAGGGAGTGTTGCCATCTTTTCTTAAAGCTGCTGTGAAATGCACGCCTGAAACTCAGTTCTCCTTGAAACTAGATAACTGCCTTAAACAAGATGGACTGATAGCTGATGGTAGGGCTATTAGGCCCTTGCACAGGGGGAGAAAATAATAATAAAAAAAAGCTGTTCTTCAAGTGGTCCCTTCTTTTAATAGAAGACTGGAACTTTCGGGAGTGGAGTTTTCTGCTTTTATGTATAAACTTGTCGAAAGCGTGACAGTTTTGAGTTTGTTTCTCGTTGAAATGTCAAACTCTGTAGACTGTCTGGGTTTTTTTTTGTTTTGATTTGTTTGTTGTTTTTTTTTTTTTTTTTCTCCTGGAAGAGACTGGATGACCAGAGTGAAAGTTGGGAAAAAACATTTAGCCTCCTAAGAAATCTGAGTAACCAAAAAGAGACTTTTTCATGCTGTTGAAATCAAATACCTGATGTAGCTAAGAGATTAAAAAAAAAAAAGTAAAATAATTTTATAGTTTTTTAAGGATTTATTATTAAAAATATTGTGGTTGGCCTAAGAGGATCTTTGGGGCATCGATGGTGCAGAGAGAAAGCAGGTTGTGCAGGTCTGCGTGAAGCCTGCACCCCTTCCCCTTTCCTGCAGCGTGCTCCGTGGGACCACTGCGTGAGAGCGCTGAGGTGGGGCAGTTGGAGAGGTGAAGGGGTGGAGGGAATTGTTAGCCTTTTGCAGGCATTTCCTCATCCCAGCAGAGTATCCATTTGTGCTGTTACTGTCAGAAGGGAAGAGCAGGCTGTTTAATCTATGGCTTTTTTTCCTGTAATCCTTTGTAGAGATAAAAAGCATGTCCTCTCTCAGTAGTTCTGTCAAAACTTTTGGGGAAAAAGGACTAAACGTGAAACTCGAAGCCACGGTTGTTTTATGAAATCAGTTATTGTCATTATTTTGTAGCGTATTTTGCTCACTCAGGAGGAATTAACCTGAAGTTTTCAGACTAAGAATGCCTTTGCAGTTTTACAGCTGTGCAGGGGGACGGATGCTTGTCTGTAGCTGTCAGACACCAGCCTTTTTATTTGTTCTTTTTGAACTCGGTGTTAAAAATGTATTTGTGTATAGAGTGACCAAACACTTGCTGCTTTGGAGAAGCCATTTTTTATCTGTCAGTAGTACCGCGTCTAATTTAATAACATAACGCGTGTTGAGTCCAATGAGTACATCACTTTGTGTTTTCTTCCTTAACACTTGGCGTTAAGTAATCTGGAGCACAGTGAAGTATTTAATAATGCCAAGAAGTACATGATGCCAGGTACTCTCCTTAATACTTGATTCAGTGATGTGACATGTGTCTATATCCAATGTGTTAACTGTGAGAGAAGAGTAAAAGAGGAGGAGAGGATTTTAAGGGAGTGATTGCAAGGACTGAGGGTATCTAGCAGGAAGAATATGCGTGGAAAATTAGAACACACAGAAGCAGTGAAAAGCCAAAAAATACGTATAGGATTGGGAAACGAAGTGACAGATGTGATAGAAAAGATGTGGGGACAAACAGGACTTTCAAAATTGATTTTCTGTCTGTAGTGGCAGTAGTAAAACAGGTAGGTGAGACTGAGGTAGCTGGAGCTGAAGATGTATCACCAGAGGAGATCGTTGTGCCTACAGTTAGTTGCTCATGGCTGTCAATAAAATTAAAAGGAACTACATATAAAATGGGCACAAAACAGTGTTCTCTGTCATAAGGCACGTTTGGCTTTTGGAGCTCGTTGTGTTCTTGTGGACAGTCAGGCAATTGGACAGGAGAAAGGATTGTATGTCATATTATTAACAGCTCTCACAGGGGAAGGGGGCTCGTGCACACACATGCATACGTATAGCTAGAAGGAAGGAGACTGTTTCAAAAGCAAAGCAAAATGCTTTGTGAAAGGGATAAAACTTTTGTGACTTGGGGTAGAAACCAGCTTCTCACTAACGGGTTCAGGAAGCAGATTTCCCTGCAAGCCAGTTATTCTGCTGCCACTCACCTCCAAGGCTTCATGAATCTTCCGATGTATCACTTGGCTGCTTCTTTCTTTACCTATGGATCAGGGAGAATGCTTTCTTTGTTCCCAATTAGGTTGGCAATTTCTCAAATTCTCCATAACTTTTCAAGAACAATTCAAGTTCTTGACAAAAATAAAATGGAAATATATCACCGAAAAAGAACAGATTAGAATAATGTGAAGTTAAATTTGGTACCCGTGTTTATATTGGACGTTGCTAGGATAGTGTGATTTAATTCTTAGCTTTAGGTTTAAAAATGCTAGAAATCTAAGTTGTTCTCTGTTGCATCAGTTACTTCTGTGAAATATTTATTTCTTAGTTTTCTAGTCTGTGGGTTGAACTAAGGAAGTTTAATATGTTTTATTCCAAGTTCAGCTTTTAAACGTTGCACTGTCTCTGTAAAATGTGTAAGAAGCTGCGTTGAATTTCCCTTCCCCCACTTTAAATACAATTCCTTTAGGAGGAAAAAAAAAAAAATGAAGCGTCTATGTTATACTGAGTAATTATGCCCCCTGGGAAATAGAATATAAAGATCTTTAAAATCATTCAGCTGAGAGAACAAGCACTTTAACTTTTGCCTCGCAGGAGTCATGTATTACATTATCAGCTACTTGCTCCAGTGTCAGTGTGTCATGCCTTGCAGGTTAGCAGGTTTGGCAGAGGAAATGAAACCCAGTCAGTTACTGCAGGATTTATAGCAGACCTGCTGTTGCAGGAAGTGGTGAAAAGTTGATTGATAGTCTGAGGCAAAACTCTACAACAAGAAACAGGATGTATGTTTGTTCTTTTATACCCGTTTTCTGCCCCCCCCCCCCCCCCCCCCCGCCCCTCCATTTCAGGGCACTCGCTTACTTTTTGTTCTGTTTGTGAATCTGTGATGCTCTTTTCTGGTAAAGCACGTGCTGACTTCAAAACACTTGAGGAAGTGGGTATGGCTCTACCAAGGATTTGAAGGTGACGTAGCCTGCCTGCTTTATTAGAGGTGTTTAGCTAAATGGTCGTGATACTTCTGTTGAATTATATTTCGGCTGAGTTACAAGTGAAAGGTGAAGTATGTCTAGAGACAGAGTATTGAACGTGTCGTGCTATCATGGGCGCTCTAAGCTAGCGGTGAAAGCAGGAGAGTATGACTGAGATGGACCTGATCAGCTGTGTTCTATCACTTCATCTGCATGTCACAGACATATCTGGAAGGGTAGTACAACAGAATGATTTTGCTGCATATAAACTTAATCCAGCAAGCCCCATACTTGCAATGCTGAAAAGCAGCAATCCTGAAAAGGTTTGCTCTGGAATCAGTTTTCCCTTACAGTGCACTGCTGAACCATCAAAGAAGCGGTATCTTTTCTGAAAGTGTCACTGAAGACTTTCAGTGGGATATTGTCCAGCCTTGTGGGAAAAGTTACCCAAAATACTAGTAATTATGAATACTTTTGACTTCTTTTTCCCTGTAGCATCTACTTTTTACAATCATAATTGAAGAAGAAGGTTGTTTGCAAACCAAGCGAACAGTGGAAATGTTTAAGATTTCTGTTCTTGTTATCAGATGGGAAAGTTCTGATTGTACAGTTAAATAATAGATCTTGTTCTTTGTTAAAGGTCAAAGAAGTTGGCTGCACTCTCTGAATCCTTGCAGAAAACCACACTCACTAAGGCCCACATAGGATTTGAACTGGAAGAGCTGGAAGCAGCAGCGGTGCTGGTACAAGAGGAAGAGAGCACGTTAAAAGCTGCTGGCGCAGTTTCCAAGCAACAGCTGCTTTCCTCCGAGTCGGAGACAAGTGACTCTGAAGACTCTGAAGAATCAAGCGGTACTTCATCATCTGAGACAGAAGGCTCTGATTCAGACGAGCGAGGGTCCTCAACCAGTGAAGATGGGAAAATAAATTCCTCACAAGCCGTGCTTCAAGAGGAGAGGACAACTCCACTTACTGACTGTAATGGATTAAGGCAGGGCACAAACACTTCGGCGTTCGAGGTTGCTGGTGAAAAATCAAAGGTTTCTTTGCAGTCTGCATCCCTTCCCGGAAAATTGATAGAAGAATTAGAAAAGCAAATGCACACTGCAGTTAGGCTTTCAGACCAGCCTGAAGGATCGGTTACTGCAAGCTGCATTTTCCAGGAACAAGAAAACCGTGTAGCTGAACCCGAGAGATTTTCGAAAGATACTACTGGGAAGGAGAATTTCTTGGAGGTGTCTTCAAAGACAAACCCATTGCTCTTTCTCTGCGGCACAAATGAAGATGGAGACTAAAGGACCGTGGTAGAACATGGTGTGACCCGGCAGCAACGCAGCTCGTGGCCGTAGTGAGGTGTTCCCAAGGCCGTCCTGAGCTGCAGAAGGAAGATGGTATTTCTCCTCTTTGTTGTGTTGACAGTTTGGAGGACAAGACTGCTTTGAAAAGAGTTGATAGGACTGTAGGATAGGTACCCTCATAGTCAGATTTTTGTTTTTGTTCCTGATTCAACAGAGTTTCAGGTGTGATCTCTACCTGTGGGAATGCGTAATTTCGGTAAACTTCTAGAAGCAGTTTTCATTAAGCTTATCTGGTAGTAGAATGGTGTCCAAATACAACTGAAATGGGTTGTAGCATCATTTTAGTTTATTTGTAGCTGTTGGGATTTGTTTGAAAAATATCCTCATTGTGTTTGTAAACTTGTTTATGCTATTTTGCTGCGTTTTTTTATTTAAAATGCTTTATAGCCAACCACTTAAACAATGGTTTTAACGTTAAAAGTCTAAACAGTGCTGACAACATTATTTTTAAATATATATTTTTCTATTTTTTGTACAAAAATAAAGGAAACTTGGTCATCTGTACAAGATAGAGGGGTGTTAGCTTATATTTCTGTAGTTCTTACAGAAGTTATTTCAACAGTTTTGTCAGGTATTTATTCTTTGGTGCTCTTTTTGAAATGTTTCCACATGTGGCGCTACCGTTGCTCTTTAGAGAACAAAAATCCTGATTATTTCTTAGTTCTTTCTGTGTATGCTCTTAGTATCATCACAGTAAAGTTAACCAAAATGAAGAAACAACGTGGTGCAGCGGTGTCTTGAGTATAGGACTGAAAGCAAACCTGGGCTGTGTAGAGCTGGCTTTGTCATTAGTCTGTGACATAGCTTTGGCCAACTCGTTTGCTCCTTTTTGTCTTTATAATGTTCAAATCATCCGAACAGAAATTATCACGAAATATATTGGCTGAACTGTAGATGGGTTCTTGGAATCGGGTGGCTGCTGCTGCTTTTCAGTCTCTACAGGAGGATTTGGGAGGGAGACGGGACGGGGCACGGACCGCCAGGTTTGGTTCAGCAGTCTGACAAAACAGGGCACCTGATTCACGCCTCTGGAGGAGCAAGCTGTGATTACTTTTCAACCTTTTAACTATTAAACAGTGTTTAAAAATCCTAAGCTTAAAGACTTATTCTTCACCAATGCTACACCCTGCTGGAAATCAGCAGGCTAGCTCTGTTCCTGTGCTGACTCCTGTTCAGCAAGAACTGCAACCCTGATCTGCCAATATTTTTTTATGTTCTTAAATACCTACTGGTGGCTTAATCATTCTCTGTGTTGTGTTCCCCAGGGGAGGAACCTTTCCCATCTTGCATGTCAGTGAGCGCTTACTCTTCTAAATGCTAGCAATAAAATCTACGCTGTAGCTGAAATTATGCAGCACATGCCTGAGAGAGGGGAAAAAATCTGCTTCAGGAAGAAAAAAGTAACCCTTGTCCTTCTCTCCCCAAATTACAGGTATGAACCCTGAAACTTCCTTCAACTGAAGAGGGGCTGGAGGAAGCTGTGTTAGTACGAGTTAGGAAATAGACGTTGGGAAAACTGATAGGGATCTGTGATATCCCATGTCTTCAGCGCTCTCTCTTATTTTTATTTTCTTTTTTTCTTTTTCCTTCTCCATTCTCCCATTTTGTAGCAGACTGCCGAAGAGAATGTTTCTCTTTTTCCAACAGACTTGCTTACTTGCAAGGCCTGGCTGCATCTTCTGGAGTGAGAAGAGAACAGTGTGAGAACATCTTTAGGAAATGTTTTTGCTCTTCCCTCTGCGTGCCCAAAAGCTCGGTTTCTTTGTGCCATTCCTGAGCTTTTCCACCTGTCTGCATGAATCCAGTCTGGGTGTAAATATTTTCGGTGTCCATACAATGTGATACCGCAGTAAATGCCGGGTGAGAGCATGGCAAGCGCACAGATGTTAACTCACAGGTAACTTTGATGTCACTGACTTCCTCACCTTGGAGACCCTGCATAGCTGAGCTCTGTTTCTGCCCCTGAAAACATACTGGTCCCAGCTCACTTCCCGCAGGTCTGCAGCACGTGGTCTTTCCTTCTGCTTCTGCCCTGCTATTCCTCCTGCACGTCTCCACTTGGGGAAACATGCTGCGGTGTGGTGTGCCCCAAGGCCCCTTCCCGTTCCCGGGGTTCTTCCCCTTTTCGTCTAACGTTGATGTTCGTCATTGCCTTTTTGCAAAACTGTTTTGTTTACTGGTTGTTCAGCTGCTAATGAATGTTGATTGGTTTAGATCGACTGATTGCAGTTCTGTGTGACCTTTGGTAGTGGTGGGGTGGGAAGTTTTTTGCATATTGGGTGATAAGAATTTCATGTGAGGCTGCGTTATCCAGCCCACCCGGAGTCCTCAAAATGAGCAATGGCTATGAAAGAGAAGCTTCTCCGAAAAGAACACACAGAGACGCTTTCAAAAGAAAAGTGGAGCTCTGTAACCTTGTTTAGCCCAAACTGAGGCTTGCTGAATCCGTGGACCACCAACACTTGGGAAAACCAGACCCCAACCCCACCACCACCCCTGACCCCCCACTCCCGTAAGCTGCTGTGGGTTCTGAAAGAAGGGAGTGAACTGCAATACGGGGTCAAATTCATATTTTTATATATCTGTGTTATAGAGGAGCTATTTGGATCAATCCATAGGAATTCTTACACAGGTTTTCCAGGCTGGAAATGGATTGATACACGAGGAACTCAATACATGTGTAGTTTGTTCTGTCGGTTTTAAAATTCTCCTTGTTTCTAGTGCCCCACCCCGTCCACCCAAGCTTATTTGTAGCACAGCCAATACTTTGTTTTAAGGCATTTGTTGCTCATCATCATAATCAGTCCGAAAGGACAGAACAGCGTCTGGACAAAATTCCTACTGAAAATAAGTTTGTGAGCTAAGCCTGAGAGCTGTGGCATTTTGCTGGAGGAGGGGAAAGCGGGTGTGAGATGTACGGAGTGCTCTGGGGGAGAGATTAGTCGGAAATGTAACTTGCTTAAGGCCTTGTTGTTCATCAATTAACTTTCTGTTAGAGGTTGAGGCTAAGAGCAGCGTTTTGTCCCGACCTTATGTTGTGGGGGTGGTGTGGAGCAACCCTGAAACCAGCTGAGGTGGCTGTGGGAAGGCGGCTCCAGTTAACGTCCTGACACTCCGCCCTCACAGCAGACTGTCACTGGGACGGCACCGACCTCTGTTCTTACCGAGGCCCCAGCAAAGGCGAGGGCTCCTTCCCAGCCCCACGTCTCCACAGAGGTGTTTGGTGGTGAGCCCTCCTTCCAGAAAGCTGCTGTCCCTGGGTAAGCGAATGGCAGCAGCCTGGGTTCTCGCCCAAATCTCTTCTGCATCCTCGCTCCTGCCAGGGCCAGCAGCGAGGGCTCTGCCACCCCTGCTCAGGCTTGGGTGCCAGCCCTGCTGTCTGGAGCTGCCCGGCTGTGACAGAGCCCTGGTAAACGGGACCCAAGGCAAAGCTGATGCTCTCGAGCCTTGGCAGGGCCGAGGGGGCAACATGGGCTGTGTGTGCGCAGAGAGAGGGGGTCCCTTGGATCCAGGAGCTGGCCCTGAAAGAATGGAGATGCACTTACGTTAGGGAGACACTTCTTCATGTCGTGCTTAAAGAATAAGGTGTTAAAAGCAACAAGTGAAATACTGGAAACAATCAGTAGATAAACAAAAGCTTGGGGGGGTTTTCTACTATTTTTTTCCACGGGGACAGTGTCACCCACAGGATGTTCTCCAAAGAAAACATTAGTGCTGAATTGATTAAATTATTTCTTTTTCCCTCCTGGCTTTTTTAATTCCAGCCAGCTTTCTGAAAAGTTTGTAAAGGCTTTGCTCTATATCAAAAAAGAAAGCATCGATTAGACTTGATCTACTACAGTAAATGATAAATATGGCAAAGGAATTGATTGAGAGCACTGAAGTGAAGGGGCCAGGCAACCCTCTGCCGTTGACGCAGCTGAATATTGTCAAAGCCTGAGCTGACTGTCTCAAGGCTGGAGAAAACAAACAGGGAAACACATGTCAAACAGATAAATAGCTCTGCTGTTTAGAGCTCTCCGTGGAGGCCGTTTGTCTCCAAGATAAGGAAGAATGCACTCCAGAGCTGTGAGAAGATAAGCTGGGAGCACAACATGAATATGGAGCGGCTGTGGTCCTACTTGGGCGTTTACACACGGGGTGAATGCGGTATCCCCCACCCTGGGGGTCTCTGCAGCGAGCAGGGTGCAGCGCCCAGGGAAATGCCTGAGGCGAACTTGCAGACTCTTCTTAAATATTTCAGCAGTGGGTGATATTTAACACCTTTATAGCTTACAAACACGGTACTGGTGTCAGTTGTCTTGGCAAGTCACTAATTTTAAAGTATTTTCTGAGCCTGGCATGGCTCTGTTTCTCTCCTTTTTTAGTGGTAAGTGGGCTGCAGCCTGTGGTTATGTGGGCATGTGTGAGGCATGATTTTGCGTTGACATAACAAATTTGGGTTTGTAGTATTGTGGTACCCGTAAATCAAACTATTTTTGTATTCTTAGGTTTTGGAGAAGTGACAGTACCGTTTTCACAAACGCTGTGTTTGGAGGCCTGGCTTGGATCGAATCTGCAATGCGTTTGGTGATGTCACTGTGCATTTCATTAAATGTTTTATCATCTTCAAAAGCCGTGATAGAATTGAGCGGAGTTGGCGGCCTTTTGGGGGATGCTTGAGGACAAGAACAGAAGCTGTGTCCCATAGGTGAGGTCCAAGATGTTGGCAGAGCTCCGTGAAGGAGGACAGCTCTGACCCAACAGCTCGTCGTTTCTGTGGGAGAAGCTTCCTTCAGTCGGGTGGTGCGGTTAGCGATTAGCATGGAAAAGAACAGAAAGTTTCAGGTTTATCAACTAGCAAGGTCAGCCAGGTGGTAACCTTACTAACCAGTAGCCCAGGAGCTCAGTGGCCAGTGTCTCTCTTTGCTGTTGATGTTCTGAGTGACTTTGCAAATAACTTTCCCTCGTTTCACAGCGGTACCAGGTTTGACTCAGGAAGGTCCAGACTTTGGAAAGGGAACACAGAAATAGAGTAAAAAGGAATAAAGCTTAAATCTGATAGCGGGGGCTTCTTTCTCTGCTACTGACTTGTGCTGAGCAAGGGCAAGAGGCTAAAATCTGCGATTTCTGATGTATTCTTCAATACCTTTCTGTACATCAGTATCTTGAGCGTCTGACTCAAGGCTGTCGCTGCCTTGGGAGCTGTGGTTGTCACCCACACCAGCTGGAGTCACTGCTCCTCTAAACCCTTGAAAATTAGACAAACCCAGCCCGAATTAGGTGCCAGAAACCTCTTTAAAAACTCCAACCGAAACAACAAAAGGATGTGTCTGAAAGCTTGGCGCTCTGTTCCACTGTGCATCCATAGTTCTGTAAAATGGACCTCGGCCCTCTGCCCAGGGGGATCTGTGAGGCCCCATCACCACTTGAACAATACTTTGGTGGATGTCTTTTGGAAAGGTCCTGTTCTTGGGCGATCCCCAGGTGTAGCCTTGCTTCGAGCCAATAAACCGGGATAAAACCCACTGTGCACGTGGGAGACTTTCTAGGGCTGGAAACAGATCCCTGGTGTTTCCTCTTGGCAGGCAGATCGCTTTCTTTGAAGAGCCCAGAAAGGTAATAGCCCCTCTCATTCTCATCCCTGATTTGGCTTGCACCGCTCTTCTCCATGCATGACCCCGCTTTCAGTGCAGAGCCCCCCGCTTCGTGGAGGTCCCACCTCCGTACATCGCTCCCCTCGTTGCCTCGGCTGTTCACAGGGCACTTCCCCTCAGCGCGCCTGCTCTTTACGTCGATGTATTTTACTTCTCACGTCTGTTCTGTCTCTTGAATAGGGTGAGACCTCACCCTCTCCTGCCTTTCGTGGGGTGGGGGCTGCAGGAGATGAAGAAGTTGAGGAGAGAAGCTGCTGGGCAGGGAGCACGGAGCCAGCGTTGACCTTAAAGCCGGGCCTGGGGAGTGACGGGAGGGGAAAGTTCAGCAGGCGGTTTTGTGAGGAGGCGGCAGCTGCGTGCGCTTGGCCTCTGCCGTGCAAGCTTTGGCTTTGCATGAAGGGCAGGGCGGGCTGCTGCTTGCAACAAGGGCTCTGCAACCTTCAGTTGTGCTTTTCGGAGTCCGTGGTAGGGTGAATGGCAGAAACCATCGTTCTCTAGTTGTGGACGTGCGAGAGATTTGGGAGTGTAACTCATAAATGGCAATGAGATGTTTAAGGCATAAATCAACTGCCTATCAAGATGAGAACAAACTCCTCTCAGCTGCGCTCCAAATAGTCCGGGTAGTGACCCGCTTGCAGCACTCTACCTGCCAGGGCTGTCATTACTTTTTGTCTCGTGTCCGTGATTTTTTTGGCAATTACACAGAAATATCCGATTTCCTCTGGTAAATAAATTTGGATTCATGTTTTGCCTTGATGTAACTCCTCCTCCTCTAATATGCTGCATTGTCCATTGATTTGCCTAATTATGTGTATTACAACTGCATAAGGCGCTGGGTAGCAGCAGGGGTCTGTACTGTGGAGAGGAGGAGGGTGATTGCTCCATCTGTTCCTCCGAGCTGCTGGGAGAAGCGTCGGGGAGTGAAGTGGGAAACGGAGGGAAGGAATTACCATTTAGTGCAGGTGCCTCTGGAAGGGGAATCCCACTGCCAGGTGCTGGCAGGCAGCTCTCCCGAGCTCCTCACATGCTTAATTACCCTATAGTGAGACTTCCCATCTCAAATTAGAGCAGGCAATTGCAACTGAAGTCTTGAGACAAAATGGGGAGCGTAGCGGTGCTTAATCTATTTCACTATAGAGACCTGCATTTCTCATTCAGCAAGATTCATGCCCTGTTCAGCTGAATTTAAAAGCAGTTACCTGGAATCAGATGATTAATTTTAAAATCTGAATGTAGAAGTGTAAAAGCAGGCAAGGTCAAAGCATCTGAGCCTGTGAAATCTGGGTGTCAGCAATGCTATTTTAAAAAGCAAGTGCGATGCTTTCTACTGTGGATTTAGGAAGAAGTTGCTCAGGACTATTGGAGCCAGAGCAGGGAGTACCAGGCAGAGCACGGGGATGAGCTGTCATTGCTTTTCAGTATTTGCTGTCCTGGGTAAGCAGCTTAATGCCTCCACAGCTGCTTCTCCCTTTCACACTCTCAGGATCGCTGATGGATCGATAGTGGCAACAGGGTAATGTGTTGCTCGCCCTCCTGCTGATTTCTGCTAGGCTGCTCACAACTGGAAGCGGGTAACTCATCAGATCAGTGCGTCTCTTAGTCCAACTAGAAAATATCTGAGGAATAAAAAGTGGGCAGAAGGTGTTGTGCGCGCCATCGTAATGAGTAACGCACAGGGACTGTAATGTCCTGGGAGTAATGCACTTGGAAGGGGGAAGACTGTCAAAGTTAAAGTCATGGTACGTGTCCTTTTGTGTTTTAAATTGCCTTAGCACTTTTTTGTGTGCTTCTGCACTTTGGAACAGCACTGTGAGGGGTTACACACAGTGGGCGTCTCTGCAGGTTTGATTGTGCCCGTGTGATATTTCCTAACTTTGCTGTACCTGGCAGATTACTCAGGAGCTGCCAGTCTTGTCATTAATTTAAGGATTAAATTGTCTGAAATGACCCCATAACCAAGAGTGCAATAGAAAGTGGGGATTTTTTTGGTCCACCCTTCCAATCACCTTCCCACGCTGCTTTATACCTGTCCTGAGTGGGCAGGCTGTCTGTGCCTGGTCCCTGTAGCTGGGGTGAAGGAGCGAGCTGAACTTGCCTCTCCCTGAGACCTCGTGCGAGTTGTAACCTTTAAATGTGCTTTTCTTCCGAACCCTTGGTACGTGTGTCCCCCTCAAGCCCGCAAAGCAGCGCCGTGCCTGCTGCTTTGGGAAACGGCAGAGGCGAAGGCGCGGGAGCAGAAACGCTGGAGCGCCTGGGAGCTCACCGTGGCACCGCGTGGGCAGGATCACAGCTTCAGCTGCAGCGATACTCCAGGCTGTATCAAAGTCAGAGCTGTGAGGATTGTCTAGGACAGCTATGAAACTAAACCGAGTGCCTGGCAGTGCTCCAGTCATTCATCTGTGGTCTGAAGTATTGGGCAAGGATTTTGTGTGGGGCACAGGTGGAAGGTTCCCTTTTGTCTTCAGATGTCCGACAGCAAACTTCATCGGTCATGGCAGTGGAGGATATGTAGGGTCTGTGAGAGTAGGTGGAATAGCACTGTCTAAAAATTGAGGAAAAATTTTATTCCAAGAAGATACTGATGCTAACGTGATTATGCTCTCAAATCCTTAGGGATTTGAGTTACGAATAATGAGAGTGATACGTCTTTCCTGAACCTATTCGATATTGCTGAAGGAGTAAGCTTGCAGAGCCTTAGTACCATGCTCTTAATGACCCGAATGAAAAGTCCTAAATCACGCTTTTTGTATTAACTGCGAAGCTGATCGGCTGTCAATAAGTATCTGGCACGGGCAGCAAAGGAAGCACATGTGTGCGCACGCAGCAGCCTGTGTGTGTGTGTGTGTGTGTGTTAATCGATTTGCTTTTCAAAGTGTCTAAAAACAAAAAGTCTGAGGAGTTCCCCCTGCGAGGTGATTTCCCTGGGTGCTGCTCAGTTCGCAGCCGCGGCGCTAATGGTCTCCTCTCACCAGAGAAAACATCGTACTTCAGATCTGAAGTGGTTGGCAGAAGCTGTAATTGAAGTGTGAAGTGACTTTCCACACAAGAACCTGCCTTCCAGTGTTGGGCTCCTCGCTTGTCTTAACAGCCACACAACGCTGTTCGGTTGTTACAGGAGACTCTGGCAATTAGCTGTTTATAAATGGACTTGGATGCCTATTTCTATTCCTGCTATTCTGTTTGGATTGCTAATCCTCCAATTTGCACCTTAAATCCCTTGAAATAAAACAAATGTGGGAATTTTATCGTGTCGATTGCAGTAATCAAGGTCAGAGAACAAAATATTTATAGTGTAAATAAATGTTTTTGGCCATCAAAACCAAACTGCAATCAGTGTATTTTTTTTTAATACTGATAGTTACTAGAACAGGAATTCTGAGGCTTTGAAATACAGTTTAAGATCTTTTTGCTTAGTGAACAATCAGCTTTATTAATCTGGATTTATAGGGGAAGAAGAGAGACTAAAGAAATTAATGCTATATTAGGTTGGTAAGAGGGATGGTGCAGATTAATCCGAGGAAGCCAGTGGAGTCCCAGACCAGTCCTTTAAAAGAATTGGATGGATTCATGGGAAGATATTGTCACTGCTAATGTGGTACAGACCCTGGCACACGTGTTGGCGTGCGTGGGAATGCAGGAGGTGTTGAGCTGGGAGCACCAAACTGCGAGTGTGTCGCCTGCTGCCTCGGGTCGGGAGCCTCTGACCTAACCAGACCCTCCAAAAAGGGCTGGAGTTGCAGTATCGGGTTTTCCTGGCTGTCAACATTGTTTTAATGCAGCCCCAAGTTCCCTGAAATTAGCCAGATATTTGGATCCAACCCCAGGCACAAAGGAAGAAGAAAAAAGGGGTTGAGGAGGAGGATGCGGGATGGGAGACAGGTAATTTTGGCTCGTTGCTCTGCTGCTGGTTTTTTGAGTGGCCCTCCCTTACGCTCCTGGCACTCCTTTTCCCTTAAAACAGTAACGCTTCCTTGCTGTGCAGCGGTGCTCCCCAGTTAAAAGCATGAAAGAGGCGAAATCTGTGTTCGTATTCTGTTTTCACCTTAAACTTACATTTTACTTACAAATTACTTGAATTACAGGTTAATCGATGGTATAGAGTATCTGGATGATCTAGTGTAACTGGGCCTGAATGTTGGAGGAAAACAGTGACGACTACAAGCTGTAGCTGTCAAAGCCCCGCTGCGATATAAATATTAGATGGAGGTTTTATAGATTAGGGAAAATGGGCTGGATGAGTGACAGCGAAGGGGGAAAATGTGAGTACCTGTAAGATATTCAACGCTGGAAATGTGGTTTGAGCGCGAAACTGGCCGTTGCATCGCGCAAGCAATTACAAGCTGTGCGGGGAGCGGAGGTGAACTCCGGGGAGATGTGAAGCTGGTGGAATGCCCGCGCGAGGGAAGGCAGGAGATACACGAAACTTCCCCCGGAGAGCATGAGCCAGAGCCCTGGCTGGATTTGGTCCATGAGCACGCTGGCGTAACGCTGCTCTGGTGAGCTGGCTGCTGCCCAGCTGCCTGCACCCTGCCTGCTGCCGGTCTGGAGACATTGCTGCTGCTCGGGAGGGCGCCCCAGCTGCGGGGCTGTGCCAGCGGGCATGGCAGCAGGCACGGGGCAGGTTTGCTGCCTGGGGTGGAGCACGGGGACTGTTTAATCCAGGCTAAAGACGCAAAAAAAAAAAAGGCTTCTAAAGCAAAGTGGCCGTGGGGGGGCTGGCTGTGTGTTCGGCCAGAGGAGATGCTCGAGTTCCGCGGGCTGCGCTCGTGTTTTCCACAGCGTGCCCCGAGCTCCGGGTCCTCCAGGCTTTGATGAGGCTTTCTGGTGCTGCCGTGTGCTGGAGGAGAGCAACGTGCGAGGGCATGGGCATCGTGCTGGGGTGAAGGGCAGGAGAGCCCTTTGCTTTTCAAGCTCTGTTGTGGCTGCTGGTGTTTTGTCCCCCAAGCTCGACCTTGTGTCCTTAGAGCAGCCTGGCGTGGCAGATGCAATAGAGCAAGGGGCTGGGAGCTCTGCCAGAGGTGAGACCACAGCTTTCCTGGCCTCTTCCCTCACTGTTCAGTTTGCGTCTTGCTTTGGGGAACGTAGACAGAGAAAAAATGGACACGTTCGGCTTAAACTTAAAAATAAGCTGCTGAATTGCAAATTCCATCGGCTCCAAGGGATGCCGAGGTGCCCAGCGGTGGCCTCTGCCCGCTGCGGGTGGGGTGGGAAATCGAAACCTGGAGATTTCACAGGCAACGAGAGGTTGAGGCCTGAAGAGCTATGCAAAACAAACTGAAGAACCCGATGAAAAACTTTTCCAAGTCGCCAGCCTGTATTTTCACTCCACCCTAGTCCAAAACCAGCCCCTGGCAGTTATTTGCTGGCTGAGATTAGTACGTGGGCGTCTTTAATCTCAAATGCTGAATCCGAGAAGCAGTTTCAGTTTGTGCAAACCCGCCCATGTTCGCTGTGAGTTCTGATTCTCTTTTTTCCGTTACTTTTTCCCTATTGCTACGACAATTAATTAAGAATGGTTCTGCTAAACCCTGTTGATTCATTTGGCACTTGGAAGCTTAATGAGGTGTAAACCTGCAGACTGTGGCAACGGTATAGCTGACATGGTAATTTATATCAATTGGCGTGATTAGTCCAGGTCCTCAATCACCGCATTGTTTCTCCCTGCAATCTGTCATAGCCCTAACAGGGGGACCTTAGCGCTGGATATCTGTTACACTGGCAGTAATGTGCTCGAGGAGCTGCTAACAAGGGAAGTACAACTCATGTGATGCCTTGAGAATAGCAACATACAAATTGCTTTTGTAATACCGTGTACTTTTCACTCCAGAGATGACTGCGATGCAGCTTCAGCGCTGCCTGCTCGGCTGTTCGCGACCGTTTGCAGTTACAGCAGCTGCAGGTCTGGCGGGCGAATACCTGCTGGAGGTGGAGCGGCCCGCCTCGGTTGCTGGGGCGTTTTGGGAGGGTTTTCCTTTGAGACATGGAAAGCACCTGCCCCGAGCTCCTCGTTGCTTCAGGCTGTTAGGAGCCTGCTGGGACAGGGCTGTGAAAATCGCTTGGTGGGTTGCCGTCTGCACCCTGCCTTGTCAATATTATTCATCGGTAGCTATCAGTTCTGCAAACAGTCCAGGGACGTTGGAACCACCCTAGATTTCTTCTGCTGTGTATCACCCATAGTAGAGGGGTCAAGTAGAGTAGAGCAAGGGTTGCGTGACCTCTGTGCAACCACCCGCAACTCAGTTACAGCGTTAGCGATGCTACTGCGTCCTGTTAACTTCCATATCCCAACAAAGATGCAACTATTCCGAGTTTGGGAAACGATTTCGTGGGCGAGGTATGACAAGAAATAGAAGGAAATGCTCCCTTTTGGCAGCCTAGGCTCAGCAAAGCCAACAACAATGACAACATAAATCAACAGGCACATCTCCGCTGTTCAAAAATAAGTGTTTTTACGGGGTAAGCATTCAGATAGGTGGTGCAGGAAAGTGCATTGCCTGTCGCTGTATTGTCTCCGGGTATCCTCGCATGCATCTGCCTCATTTGTGTCCTTCGTTGTGTGAGGGGGACACTTGTTGGGCCACCAGCAAGGCCATCGCCGCTTCCTGGCTCGGGGCGAGCGCTGGGACGAGCAGCCAGACCATTAGTGAAAGCTGCTGCTGGAGCCAGAGGAGTGTCAAAGCACAGCGGGGCGCGCGAGGAGTTCCTGTGTGGCAGCGGCACGACGGCTTAGCAGAGGGCAGTAAATCAGTCCTGGTCGTGGGGAGTGGTTTAAATCAGCCTAATTGAGTTTGTGCGGTTTGTAGGGAGATGGGGCTACTTTTGTTTAATGGTTTTTTTTTTGGCCTGATCAGTGCAGAACTAAACATCCACCCCCTGCAACCGAAACCAGAAACGTGGGAGGCCGAGCTACACCAAAATGCACCCACCTTAGAGTATTCCCTTAAAATGGGGGTCTGAACAGGTTAAGTGGATACGTGAATAAATCTAAAAAGCAGCACAATTAAGGTAAAGATTTTTTTTTAACGTTCACAGAACCAGCAGGAAACTTTAAAGTTGATTCTTATGGAAAAGAAAATCTGTCATAAATTCTGCATGCTCAGTGTTAAGGCTTTTAATCTGAGCAATGAGGCATGGGCCTCTGTACCAGGACCCTTCTGTACCACTGCAGTTGTGTAAACTAATTTTAACACCCGTTGTATTTTCAGCGCAAAGAGTCCTTAGAGTAAATGAGTGTTTGACCTGCAACTACTGAGAGTAGTATTCACTTTGGGGCCTATGTGTAGAGAAATACAATATATTTTAATGATATTTAAACTAATGAGCCTGGCTAATAGATATTTTTCAAGCCCTTTATAGGGGTTCAGTCATAGGACAACATGCCGCTGGGCACAAATGCTCATTTACTCTGTGAAATGTCACAGAATGGCCCATCTATTAGTAAAGTGCATTTTCCTTGATTTTTAAGAATATATTTCCATAAATTACCAGCCTGAGAAATAAAATAAATCAGCCAGCTATTCAGTGAAATCCTAAATGCTAATTGAGAGTCACGGGCATGACTCAAGCCAAAGGAGAGAAGGGCATGGGGGGGCGGGCGAGCTGTCGGGATGGCTCCGCTGGCTGTTGGCTCGGAGGCTGCGTCACCCCCATGGTGCGCTTTACCGACAGGTCTCCTACGGCTACGCTCACCCCAGACCTGTATTAACCTCTGCTGCTGGGGACCCTGGCGAGAACCCTCCCCGTGGTGGGGCAAAGGTCCTGTCCCGCTGGCTGCTGGCCGCCGAGCGGGCTGGGGTTAGCGGGCTGTGCTCCCCGGAGCAGGTCGGACAGCCTGGACCCAAAAAGTGAGCCCTGGGGGGAGGAGGAGGATTGAGAAACTGTCTTGGGACCTGTCTTGGTTTGAAAAGACAGGTGTCTGTGGAGGAAGGCAGGAGCCTCCCTTGAAATGGAAAGTGCAACCCCCTTCCCTCCAAATTATTATAATTTTGAAATTAACGGGCCTTCAGGCAAAGATATGGGGAATAGGAATAACAGTTCTTTACTAATATATATATAACACAAGGCAGGGAAAAACAAACAACCCCCTGGTTTACACTGACAGAGTCAGGAATACAACCTGACACCCTGTTAGGGTGGCAGTAGCAGTCCGATAAGATGCTGGCTGCAGTCCTCCTGAAGCGATGGGTGTAGTGCTGTGGAAGCAGCGATCAGGTAAAAGAGTCTGGTCTTCCTCCGAAGGTCCGGTGGTAGGTAGGTAGCTCTTGTCCTCTGGAACTCCAGTGGGGGGAAAAGCTCCTCTGGGAATCCAGTGGAAGAAAGGCGGCTAGGGTGTTGGAGATCTCCGTTTTTATTTGGCATGGACTGCTTGGCTCCTTCCCCCCCCCCCCCCTCCCCGGGCGGAGCATCTCACCATGGGATGGGGAGTCGTGAGGCAGTTCCTTGATGGGCCATGAACAGGAGATAGCCCAGGAGCGAGTTACCGATGGGTCAGGCGATAAGGCCTTGTTGTGCCCAGTAACAGGAGATAGTCCAGAGGGGGGAGGCAGGGAGCACCGCCCCACCTGGTCTCAACAGCTCCTGAAGATGGTAATAGAATATTTTTTTCCTTTTGGCACATTTTACACTGTAACCCAGGACAGGACCAGAAAGGTGACAGTCACATGAGTCACCCCAGCTCCACCCTGAGTATCTCTGTGCTGGCACTTGAATTGCGTCGTGGCTAGGCTGGTGTCTATAAGCTTAGCTGTCTTCCCTGCAGACCTGGTCCAGTTTTGTCTGTCATGACCATTCCTTGCATGTTCCTTTCTACATACTCTGCTCAATGCCAGCTCACCAAGGCTGCCCTTTGAGGGACGATGGTTTCTACCACTGGCCCATCAGTGGCCAGCTTGAGCTGGTCACATTTTTCATCATCCCCAGAACTTTCCAAGACAGGGGAAGGGAAAACTGTGCCCATAAAGTCATTGAATCAGGGAACAGGGGAAGGGAGCAGAGCTTGCAAGGTCCATTTTCCTGCCCTTGGGCAGGCTCATCTGTGTCAAAGTCATTCCCAGCAGCTATTTATTTAACTCATTCTTGAGCTCTGCCAACGCTGGAGATCCCACAGTGTCTCACTGCCATCGCCATTACAGTTTTGGTTACAGCTCATGGCGTGGATATATCGTTACCCAAATGCTTCATAACCAGGGCAGTGCATTTCTCTTCCTCTCACGTGTGACGTGAAGCTCCTTTACGCCACAGAATAGCACTAGCAGAGGGAGGGGGCAAGGGCACCAGTTAAATTGGTGGGAACCCTGTGTGTGGGCAAGCCCTGAGGCTGCTCAGCACCCGAGCGAGACCTCGGATCTGAACCCCACCCCCCCATCTGCTTTCCTCGTCCTTCTGCCATGTGGAATGGTCTGGGTTTGGGCCATCCATCCTCCTCCCAGGTCTCACTCCGGGGAAGGAGCGAGCGGCACCGGCGGGCGCCACGCAGGTAGAGCTGCGGCACCGCCGAATGCCGGCAGCCCGGGTCTGCGCTGAGCGGATGAAAGATTAGAGCGATCAGTTTGGTGAGAAGGGAGATTTTTCTCCATCTGTCTACCCTCCAGGCTCTATTTCCTCATAAACCATTCCCTGAGACATCAAGAAAATTGAAGCTGTTCGGAAATGGAAAAGATAGTTAGCCCAAAATGAATGAATATCCGATACACTGGCTGGCTCTCCTGAAACAGAAGGGAAGCAGCCAGCTGAACCGATGGCTTTTCTGCGGCATGCTGAGTTTTTTTTTAAATAGGAAAGCGCCTTGGGAGCCTGTTGTTTTCACCCAGCGTCGCTCATCTCTGAGCCGCACCGCTCGGTGAAGCGTACTGCAAACGCTCCTCCCCCGCCGCTCAAAGACGCCTCTTCCCCAAACCTCACGAGATGGGGGGGGGGGGGGGCTGAGATCCAGCCCCTAAAACTCAGCTGCTGTTGTATATTCCTGGCTGTGGTGTTAGTGCTCATTAGGAAAGCCTGGGGCTAACGGACTGGTCCTGGCCGGCCTCGGCGGCTGCCATTTCCTCCGTTGGAATATGGGCTCCCAGGCCCTGAGGCTTTCTGTTCATTTAGTAATCTAATGTGTAATGTATTTTGATTTATTTTTTTTTTTTGAAGGGAAGAGTAGAAGATGAAGAAGAGAAGACATTTCAAAGGGTTTAAGTTTGTGAAGCTTTTGGGTCCCGTGCTTCAAATCCTATCGGCTTCGTGCACACTCGGAGCAAATTGTCTGAAGCAGGAAGGTCACCTCTGGAGGACTAGTGCAGGTTTCCAGGTGGGACCTCGGGATACAGCGGGCTCTGTTTCCCTGCCTCTGTTTCCCTCTTGGAGCTGGATAAATGGGAGGGATGTAATCCTGTGTCCTTATCCAAGTGTGCCTCCCTCCCTGCCCTGGTTCTTGCGAGGAATTTAACTGTCTCTTCCTTCTCCATCACTTTTCAGGGTTTTGGGTTTTTTTATTACTGCTAGGATGGAGAACATTTCTTACAACCCCATGTAGGCTTCTTGCCAGCCAAATACACACTTCTAATATGCTCATGCGTTCGCAGACTTTTCTTAGTGCACGTTCTCTCAAACAGTTTTCAAGCCACCTGCCGTTTTTGTTGGTTTTCATTTTCCATCACGTTTTTGAACTGCTAAAGGCCACTGGGTGCACATCTAATGGGCTGCAATTACACGAGAGGTCCTGATGCAGAAGTGCTTTTCCCATTCTGTGGCGCTATCTGCAGAGCAGCTTCTCCGCAGGTGCAAAGACCTCCAAGAAGCTGTAGTTTCTTCTGCTGCTCCGAGCAGGAGATGCCCAGCCAGCTGGTGCTCACCTCTCCTCCGTGCTTGCTGGTGGCTTCTGTAATGCACAAATTCTCAGAGTTAATGTGGCAAAATTGCACGTCCTTAATTTCTGCTTCGTTGCCTTTTGGGGGAGAGGGGAGGGCAGGCAGTTCATCTTCTATAAGGTGATCAGTGTGATTTGGCTTAGCAGTTTTTCACTGTTCTCAAGGAGTTTACTTCTTTCACGGCGAAATGAGTGGGGCAGAATACGTGTGTGCTTCAGGGCTGAGTAAGGTACCCGCTGCTTGCAGGGCGCAGTGGGGTGGGGAGGGTTCAATGGGAAACCCAAGACTGGGCAAGACTGTCTACGTGGACCAGTGCACGAGAAAGTGGCCGCTCCCCAGACAGGCCAGAAGAAAGAGGTAACACGCTGGGTTTGGAAAGTCCCTGCAAGGAGAACGCTATGGGTGGATTTGTGGCTGAGCCTGATGAAGGAAAAGCCTGAGGGTTTTCTGTAGGTATGGCTTTCCTGAGGACCAGGGAGCATGAGCTGGAAGATGCTGATGCTCCTTGGAGAAGGTGGGAGCTGCAGAGCAGACCTCAGCCTCCCTCTTAGCCCCGTTCAGCCTACGGGTGCTCCAAAACCCTGAGGAGATGAAGGCGCTCCATGATTTTATTTTTGCCTAAAGCCATGCTTCTGCCAGGAAAACTTCTCCCACGCATCCTGATCTGAGTCCGCGTGGGCAGCCCCAGCAGCTGGTGCTGTTTCCCACCAAAGTCCGGTGGCAGCGAGCGTGGCGGGGAGGCCAGAGCTGCATCCCAAAATAGTTGAGGTCCTCACGAGTTGGTGACTGGTGACCTCAGTCTGAGGGAATGAAAACCACTTGTCCTACAGAAATACCCCAGGCACGAGCCGGAGGCGATGCTGGAGGATTCCCGTGCAACGGAGAACCTGGTGGGAGCACCTCGCTGTCGCCTCAGCCCGCTGATGCCGCAGGTCAGGGCCCAGCTCTTCCCACCGTACCCGACCCGTGGCTCCCTCTGGGCTTTCGGATGCTTCTACAATGCAAGAATACAAGAAAGGGTAAGGAGCAGCACGCTATGGTAAGCATGAATGCAGGACCAGTCCTTTTCCTACCAGCTGTCAAAAAGTATTATTTAATCTCAAATAGCTCTCAGTAGCTTTTTGTTGTTGTTGTTGCTCTTGTTTCCCCCAGTTTGTTTTAAGGAGGTTGTTGAGTGTGAGAAAGCAGGAAGCGGTGTCAATAACACAGTGGGTTTTTTCTTTTCGCAGACACCCTTTGAACTCCCTTTACTCTGCCTCCCCTCCAGTTACATTTACACACCCTGTAAATAACCTTCCAGTGCTTTGAAATGCTTTTATTAAAGCTAAAAGGGATCTTTTTTTTTTCCAAATCCAGTGTTATTTTCTACATTATCTGTAGACAACCTTCAGAATAATTATTATAAATGGCTTTAGGTTTTAACCCATTTCGCTGTGTGTGCTAAATGAGAAGGAAAGCTGCGCTTAAAAGCGGCAGAAGCTCGCGAGGGCGATGGTTGATGCGGTGGGACCCCACCAGCCCCGGGTCTCCTGGCAGCTGTGTCTGTGGGGCGAGGGGAGCCGAGGTTGAGCCTGGCCTGGTGCCTTAACTGCCCACAGTCCTCCTCGGGGACAGCTGCCCTGGGCAGTGACATTTGTGGCTGGCTTCGTGGGGCGGGTGCAGGTCTGGCCATGAGCAGGCTCTCCCTGAGGCCAACCTGCTCTGCCCCAGCCGCTGGCAGATGCAGATGTGTCCTCTCTGCACCCTGGGGCCACTGTCCTCACGCTTGGGATGAGTTCAGCACAATCCGCCTTTCTGGGAAGGACATTTCTGTTGCTTAGTTGTTACTCGAGGCTTTACTTTAGTCACTCCGTAGGCACTCCTGGTTTGCACTGATGTGAGTCCGAAAACAATCGAGTCTTCCATAGGAATTCCCTGCTGCTGTGTGCTTGTTTTCCCACGCTAGAAGCAGGGCAGATCTCGCGATGAGGCTTTGGGGTGCCCCTGCTCCAGGTCGCCTTCCTTCCCGCTGCTGTCTGCCCTCCGCGCCGCAGCAAGCCGATGACAGCACCACCCTTATAGCTCTGTTTGACCCGCGTTTCTCTCTTTTCCCAGTGTTTTGGTGTTAGTCATCACGAAGGCTGTGGCCTGAAGAAGTGCTTGGTACAAGTTTTGCTCTGTCTCCTGGAGTCAAGTCGCTGGAAGAGCACCCAGTCCCGTTAGCATGGCACTTAATGACAGCAGATGAAGCTTTCTGGGAACTTAACGAACCACGAGGTGAGACCACTCCTACCAGCCTTGCAGCCTGCAGAAGTATTTATCTCCGTCTCTTGTTATCTCACTGATTGATGAAAATCTTGTTCACTGTCATCTGTCTTCGACTTTCTGTATCAACATGTTTATCCCCGTAGGCAAACCCTCCGGCTCACCTGGGTGAGGGATGGGGACTGTGGGGTGTCTCTGCAGGGCTTCTTGATGAATGTCTCTTGCAGTTTCTGATGGGGGATGGTGTCACCCTGAGATGAAGTGTGTCTGCTCTCAGACCAGATACTCTGCTACAGCGTTTAACATGCCTGACTTTTAGTGAAAGATTAAGGTTTGGTGTGGGGACATTCCTTACCAAGTATCTGAGGCTGTTAAGGCACTTGTCACCTCCATTGCCTAATCTTATCACCAGTTTAAGCCTGGCCAGGCAGTCACTCACATTTTCTGGAGCAAAACCAGCCTTTGACTTGCAGTTTTTTAAAAAAATACAATACAAACACCTGATTTATTTTGAACCAAAGAAAGAAAAAGAAATCAGCAAGCGGACATGCTGTCTTGTAGGTCACACCACATGGTCTTTCAGAATTTAGCTTTGCTGGCAAAAGTATATTCATTTTTGGGGGGTTTTATGAAGATGCAAGTACCTTGCAATAGTTAACTTGTTAAATTTAAGCAGAAACGAAGGATGTCATGTTGCCTACACGGGGTGGACTGGAGGTGCCCAGCTCTTCTGGCCGAAGCTCTACCAGCTGCCGTGGATGTACGCTAACATTTCAGAGCAGGTTAGTTACCTTGTGCCAGCCTCAAGTCTTGGCTTTCCTGTGAAGACCAAGGAGGTGGCCAGATGCTTGTGAGTGACGTAGGGGAGCAAAGAAGTTCTCGCTTCACTCCTACACTCAGCTGGTGGATTGCATGAGCATTAACGGGCCATGGCAACATGATGCGAGAGCTCTGCTTAAACCATCTTCTGCGGGGATTTGCTGGAGGTGTTTCCTCTCGAGTCTGTGGGTACAGAGAAGCATTTATAAAGAAGTTTCTTTGCATTACTTCTAACAATAACCTTTTTGTCTCAACTGCTTACCCCCCAGTACTATTAATTTCTGAGTTACCAGTGGCTCCAATTCCTTGGCTGCGAAACTCATAATTTACGACGTTGACCTGGAAGTGGGAAAAAGACAAAGGTCAGGAGATGGCAAAAAACTCACAGTATTTTGAAATAATTGAAACACCTCTATTTGCAAAGTGTTTTTTCTCTTGCTTTGTTAATACCTACAGAAGTTTGAAAAATGCAGCTCCTTAGTATGTAGTGTGAGACTAGAAAGTTAAAAAGTCTTTATCATCATTTTAAATAGAATAAAGCATTATAATAG
Organism: Leptosomus discolor; assembly: GCF_034619465.1. Lineage (NCBI taxonomy): Eukaryota > Metazoa > Chordata > Aves > Leptosomiformes > Leptosomidae > Leptosomus > Leptosomus discolor. The sequence continues at coordinate 4,816,746 of NC_141399.1, forward strand.
CGGCAGTAGTGGATTAGATGTTTTAAAATGCATTTACGTAGATTCCTTTGCAATTGATTTAACTGTTTTGAGGTGGATGCTTTTGGTAAAGGTGAATGAAAACAAACAAACAAACAAGACTCTTGGGAAAATGTTATTATTGCCTAAGAATAAACCCACTAGTCCTGAAATATTTATAAACACATTGCTGGTATTATTGGGACAGTGCATTTTGGAGGAACTGAAAGAAGGAGGAAATTTTTTGACCAGTGTGCTGTAAGCCTGGCAGGTCATTTTCTATTCTATGTGTAGCTTTTGCAGGAGAGTGCAAGCGGTGAAGGGCATTAGCTAAATAAGAGATGATTTAGTGGTGATGGCACTGTTGGTCCGTGTATCCCACAGCTGCTAAATTTCAATATCAGCTCCATAACTCTGGATGCAGAAAGAAGTGAACATGCACAAGAGACTGTTTCTGAATATATTTCCCCCCCGCTTTCCAATAAAAGGCACAAATAATGGCATATTTTTCAAAGTGCAAAGCACTTTACATTGCAAATAGTTACATTAAATTTACATTTCATGGGTGAGTGGCTGTAGCCGCCGCTTGCCACATCCTCGCTGGTGACACTCCAGCAGTTGTACATGATCTACTGCCCGCTGGACCGCGCGTGCCTGGGCTGTCCGGGATTAGAGGTGGCTGAGGGCAGAATGCTGTTGAGCTCCACGAGCGTCTTCCACAACCTTGCCTTCAAAGTCAGAAGGCGAAGGAACGAGAGCGCGGGAGACCGGGTGCTGGGAGATGGTCTTGCATTGAGGGCTACGTAGTGGTGAAGCCAAGGGCGTACCGGTACTGGGAGGACGTGATTCCTTTGCCCTCGAGGCAGGGGGGCAGTGAGACACCTCCTTTTTTCTGCCTGCTCAGGGGCCAGCAGCACCATCCTGCTCCGCAGCAGGAAGCCTGCAGATGCTTGGTGCTTTCCCTGTAAAGGTCAATCCACTCGCCGTCCCCGTTTCTCCAGGGATAATCGATGCGAGGCAAACGCTGCGTTGACAGTTATGCCTGCCCCAGGAAACTCGTTTGCTGCCGGCTGTCGTTGGGGTGGGCTGAACGGCTGCCAGTACCCCGAAAACGGCTGCCATTACCCCCAAAACGGCTTCACGCCCTCCTGCCGTGGGCGACCTTTTTGTTTTGTGTGGGTAGAGACAATTTTAACGCCCTCCTTTGGGGAGCTCGTGGGTCGGAGCCACCCTGGCAGTTACAGGCTCCCCGGTTTTCCTACCTAATCCCCACCTTCTCCCTGCAGATGATTGCTGCTGGGCCCGAGGCCACCGAACAAAACCTGGGTGCTCCCTGGGGCTGGGTGGGTTGTAGGAATGAGTGTGCAACCCCCTGGCCACGGCTGTGTCCCTCTGCAAAGTCCCTCTGCCACCAGCATGTCGCCGGGAGGGTGTCAGGCAGGAGCCTGGCACTCCGTCGCTGCCTCCTACTGCCATAAGAAAGTGTGGGGTTGGGTTTTTTTCCTCCTTTCTTTGCTTATCTGCAACAGCCTCCCTGACTTTTCTGGTCAGTCCCTATTGTGACCTTTCCACTCAGCACATTGTTTTATTTCTAGTCTTAATGTTCGGTTTATCTGTGTTGGCTTTGGCACCTGCTAGCCCGCGGTATGTGCCTGAGTCACTCCCTACCTGGCAGGGATTATTCCTCATGAGTTGCTGGGCTGGCGTTTACCATCCTGGCAGCTTTGAGATCCTGCCTGGTGCGTGAGGCCAGGCTGAGTCACAGCTGGGTTTGCTTCCATGGAAAATTAGAGGGGACCTGAGAAGCAGCGCTGGGGTCTGGTCCCATCTCCGGAGGGGGCAGTGGGGCAGAGGTGCTGGCGTGGGGAGCCCCAGCGGGGATGTGTCCATTCCCCAGCCTGGCCCGGGCATGGGACAAGCATTTATTCCCTGTGGGATTTATCCTGCCATGTTTTTTTGTCCAGCGCTGCCCACTCTCCCAGATTAAAAACCCATGTGGGTTTGCCAGCCTGTGCTGCAGCCGTGACTTGGCTGGTGTGCAGGCGCAGAGCTGCAGCCCTGCTCACGCCGACCTGTTGGGATTTACTCTTTTACATTAGTTTTCAGGCTCCTGGGAGAAATCTCCCGGTTTATGGCTCTTTTTCTTTCCTGCGCACTGCGCTCCCGTTCCCCGCGAGCGGCGATGCGGCGGCGCCGTGCCACCGAGGCACGCACCGTGCCACCGAGCCGTGCCGCATCGCGGGGCCGCCTCCTGCTTCACAGCATCACCGTTTCCAGAACGGTCCCTCTGTGAAAAGAAAAAAAATCCTTGAGCAGCTCCTTAATAAACTAGTTCGATGTATAAAGTATTTAACTGTGGTGTAATTTCCTGGTAAGCCAGCAGGTCCCCTAATAAATGCAGGAGCGTTGTGCTGGCTCCCCGCCAGCGCTCAGGCGTCCCTGGCGAGTTGCCGTACACCAGCTCGTAAAACTCTCCCTCGCCATCTCCCCTTCCCGTCCCTCTCCCCACTCGAGACCCCTGTGGTGGCAAAGCCAGGTAGGGGGGTCCCCAGGAGCTCCCCTGCGTCTGACTTGAGACTCTTCGCCCCGTGCTCTGCGGGGAGGGGACGAGGGCTGGACGGCGTCACCCGGCCACCGCGTCCCCACGGCTTTTGTGACAGAACCAGTTTTTCTCCTCCACGTTTGCACACACACGGAGCCCTTTCCCCCCCCCCGCTCCAGGGTCGGATGGTTTCTGGCGTCTGCAGCAAAGCCATGGGAAATATCGCCAACTTCTGGGGTTTCGCTCGGTTTTAGCTGTTTCTCGCCTTTCTGGGCGGGGGAAAAATGTGGAAAAGTGATTCATCCCACCCTCGAAAACCAAACCAAAACCCACTGGGGAACCGGCTGAGCGTCAGGCAGTGAGTTAAACCTCCCCACGCTGTAAACCAAGGTCATGATTTTGGGGGCCTGACTCAGATACCTCAAACTTTAGGATCTGATCCGGGGGGGCCTGATGGCTCACCGCAAAGCCGTCATCTCTTAATCTTTTCTTTCTGCTTATTAATTCCCCGCAGTAACCCCCCAGCTGGTGCCTTCCCCATGAGTCTCCCTTGAGACACAGTGCTCGGCCCGAGATGCTGCCGGTGTGCCGGCGGCTCTGCCGGGGTGCCGCAGCCGCCCGCCCGTGTGCTGCCGCCAGCGTGCTGGCCAGCTGATGGAGCCACGCCGGCCGCGCCGCGTTTGAACTGGGAGGGAGGTGGGACTGGGACGCGGCTTCAAAGGCTCTGAACCGGTTGCCAAAAAGTTCAAAGTGGCAGCACGAGGCTGAAGCGATCCAGATTTGGGGTTTATGTCAAGCCTCATGAGAGTCTCGATACCTTATTTTCTGAGCCGTCGGGATGTCGTTCTGGGGTTTGGAAGGTTCTCCTGGCCTGGCTGGCTGCTTGGCTTTGAAACAGGCCGTGTGCTCGCTGCAGACCCCCTCCGGCCAGCAAACGCGGGGTGCTGGTGGCCAACCCAGTGCAGCAGCCCCCAGCAGGCCCAGAGGAGCAGGAAGGAGGGGGCCAGATGCCTTTAGGTGCGAAGTGAAACCATCTGGTGACAGACAGACAGACAGACAGGCATCCCACGCTGGGCTGTGCCAGCCTGGGCCGGGTGGCGGGGGCTTTCCGGGGAGGAGAACGGTGAGAGGAGGATGCGGGAGCTGGGCTGCATGAGAACACCCCGGGTTTTCCAGCCGGGCTGTGCTGCGTGGGGATTGTCTCTTGTTCAACTGGCTGCTGGGACTGGGCAGACTGGGCACTCTGTTCTGCCTGGCTTTCCTGAGGCAGGTTCACCACGGAGGGTGATACCCGCACAGCAGGGTCTGCTGGAAGGGCTTTGCTGTGTCCAGCATCACTTTTGATTGTCCCATTCTGGACTCGATGATCTTAAGGGTCTTTCCCAACCTAAATGATTCTAAAGTTTTACATTTTACACCTTTTTTTCCTTTGGACCCTCTACATCTTTAAACAAACTTCCATTTGGGCGTGTGCAAAGATTAAGCTACAAAAGCTGCCTGTGGCCATCCCGTGTTTCAAAGAGCAAAGGAGGTTTCCTACGTGCGCCAGGCCTGGTGCAAAGTCCGATGAAGCTGATGAGTTTTTCTGCTAACTTAGTGGACTTCGAGCCCTGCCCTTTGGCACGCAGGTCTGAGCGCTATAGGAAGAGATCCGTGCCCCGTGTGTGAGAGAGGGAACTGCTGGGAGGCCCCTTGCATTTTCCCATCTTTTTTTTTTTTAAGTACTGGACACTTCGTTGTATTAACGTGTATTTATTGGCTTGGGCAGGCAAAAGAACGTGCAAAATTGTTATCTGTGTCTCTGAAGGAGAATTGCTTATAGGACCTTTCACAGCACTAGAACAGGCGTGCTGGCCTGAGCCTGCCCAAGAAATGCAGTTGGGCTGGGGATGATTCTGATGTGTTCGGGTAATTTGTGCCAAGCGAGAGAAAGAAGCAAGATCGTTGCGCTCCTTCCGCAGGCTGAATGCTCGTTGGAAGGATTTAATTCCCCTGGGACTTTTGTTAATGAAAAACAGCTTAGCGGGGGGGTGACACTGTTGAATTTGGCAGTTCCTGCACTAAAGGCACAAGAAGGTAAGATCTACTGGCAGACCTTCCCCTAGAAATGCTCTCAAGCCTCCAGCTTAAACTCACTTCTCATCAGCCGGCCCCTAAAATGCACATTTCTGTCCCATCCACATTAGTGGGACTCACACCAGCCCTTCCAGGTAAGGCCCTGCGTCTGTTGACCCCATAGGAAGGTGCCTGAGCACCTGCTCAGGTGATCTGCTGAATCGTATCTTTAGAGCCCAACTTGTGTCTACGATTTAGGATTTTATTCACTAGTTTGTGCAAGACCTGTACGCACCTTGTGTTGCTCCGTGTGGGTTTTTTTTCCCTTTCTAGGCAAACTGCAAATCACTTTCTTGCCTCGCTTGCCCTGCAGCCATCTGCTACAACCAGCTTCTAAGGCTGAAGCTTTTGTTTGGATGCACCACGTCAGGAAGAAATCAATTCTGTTTGTGTTTGAAATCGTGCAGAAGGCAACTAGTTATCCATACTTCCTTATATTTGGTTAAGTGGCCATCACCTCCTAATTATCGTTTCTCTTTTTTTTTTGACTACTGTACTCAATTTACAGCCTAATTACCCTTACCTTGTTTGTTTAATGGAGCTTATATAATGATTCCTGTGATCTTCATGAAACATTACACTGGGATTTTATTTTTTCACTTTAAAAACTGTGATTTTATATTAATGTTTTATAACCTCAGGTTTCTAATCATAGAGTCATAAGGAGTTTAATTGATTTGAAACTAGCCATGCCCTGAAGTGTGTACATGTCAGATTGATTCAAATTGATCCAATGTGTTTAAATAAAGCTTGTGCCAAAAGCACGTAGCACCTTATGCTGCCAGATATTTGCCCAAAGCCCTCTGGTAACTTAATTATGCTGCCATCTCAGTATAATAAATTATTGACTAGGACATGTTTTTATGTATGTTTGCTGTAGTTTGAGAAGCCAGAGAAATCCCCCAATCCCACAAGACAGCGCAGGCACATCGTGTCGGAGGCAACTGGTGCAAATCCGTTGGGCGCTGCTACCACTAACGGCGCTGCGGAGAGCTGGGGCTCCGTCCCTGCTCACTGCGGCCCTCTGCAAGTGTCTGGTCACACCTTTGTGTCTCCTCACAGTTTGGGTTTGTTTTGGCACTCTAAGAAGCTACTTTTGCCGTTTAAAGAAAGGAATGGGAGGTCAGAGAAGAGAGTACGATGTTGCAGAGCCCGTCAGAAGCCGACCCAGCGATGGCATCTGATTTCGAACCGAAGGGTCAGCCTGGAAGTCCTCTGCGTCTGGTCTGCGTGGCACGACCTTTGTGCGTGGACCTGCAAGATTTGTTCCGCTCCGAGGGACCCAAACGTACCAGGTGGCAAACACTCAGCTCTGTCGTGCACGGAGGCGAACGGGGTCTGCTGAGGCTGCGGGCCCCAAGTGATTCCTGCGAGCTGTAACCGGCGCTGCCTCCCACAAGGTGCTAAATTTGGTATCTCTGGCTGAGGGCTGCAGCAGCTATTCCTGCTGTGGAAAACATCCAAGAAAGACCGAAAATCATGGCTGGATCAACCCTCATGGTGAAAACCCTGCTGACTGGTATGAAGGAAAAAAGGTTGGGTCGTCAGCAGCCACGGGAAATGCCTTTTGGGAAGTCAGGTGTGATCCAGGCGGCCCAAGGTGCGATCAGCAAAATCAAATGCTCGTTCACCTCGACCTGTCTGAGCAATGCTGGGGTCGTGTCGCCCCGGGGGTGACTCGCCAGGGCCCCCATCCCTCCCCTGGGGTCGTTCACATGCCTAAAAAAGCCTGATGGGCTGTTTCACATGAGTACAAGTTTGTGAAGTGAAGACAGTTTAATCTAGAAAGGCGACAATGGGTTTTTGTCTTTAATTAGACCTCAGTATTACTATTGGATTTTTGTTTATTCTATAGTTGGACTAGATTTTAATAAAATAGTTACATGTGTTAGTACAGACAGATGAACAGACAGAAAACTGCTGAATAGGCTGAAACACGGCAAAGTGGATTACGGTGACTAGCGCCACGCTGGCTGGAAGTAACGAGGTCGTTAGGTTCAGCAGTTTTTTCCTCAGAAACTCGTCTTGATCCTTTTTCTCACGGCACCGCCGGCTGGGTGCCTCTGTCCCGCCGGAGCGGAGCAGTCAGGATCCGTGCCGCGCTGATGAGAGCACGACAGCAGTGGTGGGTGTTTGCAATGCTCTTGCAACGCGTGGCTTAGACGTGCTGTCTTAGCTGGCCTCCTCCTGCAGCCCATGAAGCTCCTCGTGACTGAAGAAAATACTGATCTGTTCTTGGGATGGAAGAAATAAAAACCTCAGGTTTTCGTTTTTAACCATTGCGGATTATTTTATTATAAATTCATGCAAAAAAAAAAATCGGCTGAGCTGTGATATGTGTTAATGCGAAGAGGCATAAATAAATAAAAAACCCTCTGGTGAATGTGGAGCCCCAGTAAATATTTCCTGACCCAGCCCTCCCCTCACAGCCTTCGCTGCACGAAGAGCCAAGTGACTTCTCTCCTTGGCAATGCCAGGGGGGAGAGGTTGTGCCTGCAGACCTCCGCGCGCCCGAGGTGAAGAACCTGAGCTCGGCTGCTCCGGTGAACGGCGAGCTGAGCCACGTAGAAAAGCATCCTTGGAGTCGTGGGCCTCTGTGATCTGCCTGAGTCAGCAGTGCAGGGGCAGGCAGCATGGCTGTAGCAAAATGCAGAACTGCTGCTATCATTTAAGCACCCGATTTCCAAATTTTGGGGTAAATTTGCTGTGCCGCTTCAGGTTTGGTTTTCAGTGCTCTTTTCTATGTAAGCGACACTATTTAACTAAAAAAGCTCTCTTCCACACAGACAGGACTTGTGAATTCAAAGAAATCAGGGGCTGCACCTGGTGGGCGAGCTCAGAAAACTGATGTTCTTTTTCTTTTGTTTAAATTTTCGGTCCCTGGGGAGCACAGAAGTCAGGGAGGGCTTTGTGCGCACCGCAGGTGCACTGGAGGTGCTGCAGGGCGGCGACCGCGTCTGTCGGCCGCACAAGCATCGCTCGTGAGCTCTGCGTGCCACCTCGGCCAGCAACAGGCAGAGGCAGAGCCTTCTCAGCTGAAATTTTACCCCTGAACTCCACGAGACTAAATTCATGAATGTTCTCGTTTTGAACCGCACAAATTCCATCTGTTTTCCATAAGCAAATCCTGATCTACGGGGAGTCTGAACCAGCACCCTCTTGCCCCATGAGGAACCTTTGTGATTGATCTCCGTGAGAGTTACAGTCAGCTCAGGGCAAGGAGCTGGCACTTCACTGCTATTTAGAAAGAGCTTTGAGATGCTCAGGAACCTTGAATGTGCGGCACGGACCCGCTAGCCGCCGCTCCGCGCTGTGCGAGGACGGGCCCCACAGCAGACAGCGCTTCCCTGGTCGGAGCAGTTCGCTTCTCCGCAAGAATTCGACCCGGTGCCACGCGTCTGGAAAGAAGGGGCAGAGGAAGATATTTTTATCTAGATGTTCATGTTCGGTTTTGTGAGCATGTAGAGAGCTGCAGGAAATTGCTCTGCCCTGCTGAAGGCATTTAAGGCAATCATAAGAAAAGATGCAGGACCGCTGTGGATTGCAGTTTTTTCATCGCACTGGGTTTTGTCCTGCTTGGGAATGTTGCTGTTAAAAGCATCTGCTACCTTTATAACACGAGAGATCCGTGTAAATCCTGGTGGAGACTGTCATCCCTCTGCAGGCCAGAGTCGTTGTCCAGGGGAGAATTCCCCACGGAGCACTCGTGCTTGTGCTACCCGTGTCGAGGTAGCCCTCTGTGTTCGTTGTATAAATCACACATCTCTGCACTGACTCGCTAGTAAAATACTGGAGCTCTGGAAATAACATGCATTGCTCTCATGAGAATATTTTTTATCAATTGGCCCATAAAAGTTCACCAAGGAATTATGCGAGTACCAATATATCTCTAACATCCTCCCACTGATGATAGCGTCTATTTGGTATAGATGAAACTGAATTTTAATTTGTTCTCTTTCACACACGCAGTTTGATTCTCCAGGTGCGTATACGGTGCTTACATAAAGCAGTGAGTCTTCTGGGATTTTCGTTATACGTGTCCCTAATTTTCACGACTTGGTGGCATGGGCCGACAGCAAATATCGCAGGCCGTACGCTATCCGGCTACCGCCAGCCGGCTCCGTTTGCCGTCTCTTGACTACAGCGTGCCTCGTAATCGGTGCTGAATCAATTGGAAGGGACAGATTTCCCTGGGTGGCCGTGGCAGCTGTAAGTCCCCTTCGCGCCGTCCGCTGCCCGTGCTCTGGACTCCCAAGCGCTGCAGGCAGCGGCTGTCTCTCCCTTCACGCACAACCCGAGATCCGCGCCAACTTCTCGCCCCCGAGGACATTTCTGTGCCGCCTTCCCGGCTGTGACGGTCCCTGAGCGCCCGCGGTGAGGTCTCCCACACGAAGCCTGGGCTGCTCTGACGGCAGCTCGGCCGGGCTGCCCGCGGGCTGCATCCCCGCCGACCGCCGTCCCAACCCCGCCGGCAGCGCCGATGCGCTCGGGGCGGTAGCAAACCTGCTTTGTAATAGCTATAGGGCGGACCGGAGCGTTGGCCCGCGTGGTTTTCTGCGTCCCACGGAGAGTCCGGGGCTGCTGGAGGTCTCTGGTGGGGGGAAAAGCGTGTTGTGGAGCCAGCCGTTTCCGTGGGGTTCGTGTCTGGTGTCCCTGGGCTCCCGTGGGACCTGACAGGCAGCCGGGGTTGAAGGCACAAAGGGACGGTGACACCCGTGAAGCTGGTGAGGACGGGCTGCAGAAAAAGGGGTATTGCTCACCCGGCGCCTGCTCGCCGGCTGCCCCTCAGACTCCAGCCTTGGGATCCAGCCTAAAACCCCACCGGATCCAAACCCTGTTTTCCAGCTAGGCGTGCACTTGAGCTGTGGTCTCGATGGGCCGTCTAGAACAGGGCACTTATAGCTAAACTGTAAATTAAGCACTCCCTTCTTTCCCCCGCTGCAGGGAGAGCACTAGGATGACTGAAAAAGACCCAGCCACGCTCCTCCGTCCTGGCTCTCGCAGCTAAATTGTGTGACGACTGGAAGGGGCCAAGCAGAGGTTAGGCGTAATGGCAGTGTGAGGACAGGATGATTTATCCCAAGTCACTGCTGGGCAGGGGGATATCTTTATCTCCGCCGAGCCCCACAGCTGGCTGATAGAGCACAGCTCTTCCTCCCTTGATAAGCACGTGGGCAGCATATATAATTCTTGCAGAGGTTTCCTGCTAACCTAAACAGAGATTCTGCAAAATTTATGTGCTCGGAAGATAAAAGGTAATGAGACTCCTTACATTTCCTGGCCGAGCCCCTTTACCAACCTTTCAATTGCTTCCAAAATGCCCTCTCGTAACCTCTCCATTAGAAATAGATTGGAGGTCTTAATTCTCCTCTTATCACAGACAGTGCCCAGGGGAAAGAGTCATGTCCTTCCCCTCCTGCTCTCCAGGACGGATTTGCTTCCCGGTCAGGTTGTAACCCAGAGCAGGTCCTGTGCTTCAGGCTGTAATGCACACAGATGGGGAGGTGGCAGGGATTTGTGGCAGTTCATATATCTGCGCTGATGGAGAAGAATTAAAGAAACGGGAGTGCATTGAAAGCAGACGATTGTATTCCCAAGGTCGGGCTATTACATTTTATTTATCGTTTAAAAATAATATGTCTCCTGCCCTTTGAAAGCTGCTGAAATCCAGCCCTGCTGGTGCTGTCCTCAATCCGCAGAAAAGAGCCCTTTCTGTTCTTCATTAAACAGAGGTGCCATCAGTTTTTGGTTTTGAGGTTCAAAGTTGCTCAAATCTATTTTAAGGTTCCCGATTGTTTTAAGCCGCCGCTGGGGCTTGGCATGCCCACGTTTCATGGCTCCCTGGTCAAGCCAGCGAAGAGAAACACGGTGCTTTAACCTGGTCCGGTGCCGACTCAGAAATCCAGGGTCAGTTTCCCAGATCTGAAGCAGCGATCCTGCTTCTAGTACTGAATTCTGCAATTCCTGCTCTCTCTGTTTCTGTAGGTAAACGAGCTAAGGGAAGGTAAACAAGCTGGTACCTACGCTTTGTGCCTTGTAGTCTTTCTGGAGCAGCCTGGGAGCTGCTCCCGGCCCTGGGGAGCTCTCTGCCCGCTCTCCTGCCGCAGATGCTCGAAGCATCCCCGCTGCGTGTTGGGGCCAGCTGGCGATACCTGTTGCTGGTGTGGGCTGGGACGTGTTTCGTACAAATCCGACATATAAACCTGTCAAGGCTCTGACGCAAGGTGTGCGCCCTGTTTGGCAGGACTTTCAGGATGAGCAGGCGGGCAGCAGCGAGGCGTGCACTGCACTGCCCGGGGGACGGTGTGGGGAACCCAAGGGACCCCTCCAGCCTGCTCGCTGCCGTCCGATGCGCTGGGGCCATCCCTTGGACAGGCACAGGGTCAGACCTCCGACGTTTCAGGTGGCTTTATCAAGCTGTGCTGCTCAAATGGCCCGAGAGTATCTGCCCAAGTCCAGTCCGACCCTTACAGGTTTTTGCTTACTTGGAGATTGGTAAATCGGGGCTGTTCCTCCCAAGGCATTGCAGTGCAGCGGGCCAAGTGCCTCGATAACACCAAATGACTATTGATTTTCTAGCAGGGCGTCTGAGTTGTAGGCAAGAGAACTGCTCTTTAGCCTGGCTGCACGTTGTGAAGAAGAGAAAATCAGGAAAGTGCCATATAAAGGCACCGGTGTGCCTTGCTGACCCTACCAAAGAGATCTCCACTGCCACGGGCAGCAGCAGGCGCCCGTGTGGTTTCTGCCCAACGTCGGCTGAACGCTTTGGGGGCTGTGCAAGCAAAAGAGGCACACGGGGCTTGCTTTTTTATGGGTCTGCATCCACGGGTGATGCTGCAAAGGTGGGCGATGCTGCAAAGGTGGGCGAGCGGCTCCCAGGGCTCCCGAGGCAGCTGGGTCGCAGCAAGGGGCTCAGGCCATGCCACCCCCTTCGCCTGTGCCCGTGGGTTTTCGGCCGCCGTGGCTGCTCAGAGGCTTCGTGCGGCGAGTTGCACTTTTCAAGGTGCAGCCGAGAGTTGCATAACTGCTGCTGAGAAACGATAGTGCCTGTTGCTATAACTACAGCGCTCAGAAATTCAGCCGGCGCTGCCACACGCGCGCCTCGCAGGCGGCGCTCCCAGCGTGGCAGGGCGCAGAAGGGTTTGTTTGGTTTAATATTTATGATAGCAATTATGGTGAAATGGTGTCCCGAAAGTAAATTCTGCCGGGTTTGTTTCTGCGTTTCGGAGATCTCGGGAGGACGCTGGATCTCCGGCGCGCAGGCTGCCAGCTGGCAGAGCGGGGAGGGTGTCCCGCAACCACCGTGCTGGCACACCCGGGGCCCCGGCGCGGTGCCTCCCCGAGCCACGGGGCTGGCCTCCAGCAACAGGCAGGTTCATTCTCCACGGCCATCACCCAGGGATGCATGTCTGAGCCAGGGCACCCAAGCGAGGCTCCTCCAGCACCTTGAGAGCTGTTTGCGTTGCAGAAAGTGCTGCCTCAGTTTCCCCTCCATCTCTCCAATAAGCTCAGACTTACCCATGGTACAAATCCAGCTCCTCTCCCTCTCTGTTAGGAAGAGACGGCAAGAGCAGACGTGACCTCAGCGGACAGTCCTGTCCCCAGTCCTGCCTCCCCCCTGCCTCTGAGCCCAGCCCAAACATGCTGGAACCCCCTGCCCATCCCTGCCACGGCTGACCCTGCTCGGGCACCTCAGCAATCGGGTCCGACTCTCACCCGTGCTGCTCCCTCGGGCAGGAGGTGGTTTCCCCCGACAGCAACGCTCCCAGCCATGCCTCACCGTGATGCTCTGGCACAGGCCCAAGCTGGCATCTTTCAGGTGGCTGCTCTGATCCCTCAATCCCAGGCATAGTCCAAGGGATGTTTTCCAGCGGAAAGAGCCCTGCGGCAGAAGGAAGAAGTCAGTTCTGCCTTGGCGAGCGCTTCAGCAGGAGCGATGGCCAGAAGCCACCGCTTCTTCCCACTCATTCTCTAAGCTGCAGCCATCTGGGGCGAGAGGGGGGAGGCAGCCTGCAAAGTCATTCCCAGGGCTGCTGCACCCCCAAGTTTATCCGTTGCTCTGCTCCCCTCTGCCCCAGCGAGGCCGGTCGGCTGCGAGAGGGATCAGAGGGCACAAAAAACCCCCTGCCAAATGGGGCCAGGCCAGGTCAGGGTGGTTTGGAGCAAGTTTTAGCTGCTTTGCATCAGCTCCTGCTCTCTGCTATGGCAGGGCCGAGGTGGCCGTTCCGCAGGGCCGGCGGTTTGCAGCTGCTTTTGGTTTGGGAGAACGGAGGTTTCCTGGGCTAAATAAAGCCTCCAAACTGACTGGCTCTAGCTCGGGGAGACGTGCATCCTCTCGCTGCCTTGCAGCGAAGATCTGAAGTGGGTAATGACTCTGCTTGGCTAATTTAGCCCCTGCCCAACTCTAAATAATTACAAGCTCTTTTAGCTTTGTTCTTGCATAACCCTTTAAGTGTTTCCTTTGCAAAAGGCTTCGCTCGCGCTAAACGCAGAGCCTGTGAGCTTCTCAGAGCCTTTCCAGGATAGCATCCAAGGCAGGCACGCGCCGAAGGGCTGCTGGGTCTGGCGCGGGAGTGCCCAGGGCAGGGAAGGCGCCGGTGGCAGCCAGCAACTTCATTTTCCTCCTCTCCTTTACAAGGAGGGAGGGAGGAGGAGGAAAGCACAGCCGCGTTGGACACCATCCTTCGACTGCGCCTTGAACTGAATAATAAAACTGTACCGAGAGATGCATTTTCGGTGCCTCGGGGCACGGCTCGCAGCGGAGCTGTGGGACATAAATTCCTCTGTCGGGTCGGGCTGCGCGGGAGGAGCGTGGGGCAGGCTGCTGCCCCCAGCCACCGCTCCAGCCCCACTCCTGCATCTGCAGGGTGACCTGGTGCTCAAGACGGCTGTTACGTCGGGGGGGGGGGGGGGGGGGGACGGGGCTGGGGAGTCGCCTGCGACCCACCGCTGGGGAAGCGCCAGCTGAAAGGCTGCTTACCCTATAGCTGTGCTCATATAGGGCTGCTTTGCAGCGTCGCAGATGTACAGCCCTGCGTTCGGCGCTGTTTGATGAACCCAACAATATTTAGGTGCATTTTATAGCTGCAGTGCCCTGGAGATGGTGGCAGGAAAGGGTCTCCTTGGGGGATGCTCCCAGCTGAGGCTCCTCGGTCCCAGTGGCACCACCAGCAGAGACCCCTGCTGCCTCTCTCCCCGGCACCCTTCCACACGTTGGGGCAGCTTGTGCCCACATCTGGCCCGATTTGGCAGGCTGGGGAGGTGAAAGCCGGGCACAGAGCCGGCCAGTCCCCTCCTGCTGGGGCCGGGCACCTCAAGGCTGTGAGCCACTGCGCAGCCTGGGAAATGAATGGGCAGCGATGGTGCTAAAACAAAGACAATTTGTGTGGCGTGGGTGAAGGCAGTTTATGGCAATGAGCAGCTACCAGAGTTATGAAATGGGTCTGGCAATGACTTGATGTAATATGCTGCAAGCTGGAGGAAAGCATGGCAGAGTTATGCAGGGATCAGCAACCCCCTCGAAATTTATTAACGGCAAAGGTTCGGTATTTATGTCTTAATTGTCTGCTAGACACAATGCTGCAGACAAGAAATGACTTATTTTCTCTCCTTGGCTCTAAAACACAGATGATGATCTCTCCCCGACTTTACGAAGGGATATAGCACTGTCAGAAACTGCTGGGGTATTTTAAAATGCCAGCGTCCAGGCTGGTAAGATGGAGAAGGGCCTGCGTATGTTTTCAGCATCACAACTTAACTTGTACCGCACCACCGAAGAGCTGGCATCGCCCAGCGCTCCGCAGAAACGGGGAGCTGTGTGCAAGCACGGCTGTGACACTGAGATGTGTTTATGAATGTAAAATAGTTATTTAGCAAACCGCCAGAACTGGAGGCTAACTGATGTTAAATGGAGCAGCTGTTGGCTTCTATTTTCCTCCAGCAGCTTATCAGAGATCATCTCTTCAATCAAAGGCACTTAAAAAATCTCTGACAATCAATTCATATTCTACTCCGCCAGGGAGAGAAGAAATACTAATAAAAGACCTCCCATGATTGCCTCTGTAATTTTCTTTGTACAAGATAAGTTTAGGTCCCAGTTCGTAGAGTACAACACGTAGGACATTAGGTTGTTGTTTTATTCAGAAAAACGTTGCCAGCCCCTAAAGAATTCAATTTTGTGATTCATTAAACCTTTATTCCACGTCTCTGTATCACACCCTTTGAATACATAATCCCAGACAGGCTTGATTGGTAAAAGGATAATCCTATTTTTAGCTTGGAAAAACGTCTATACAACAGCAAGGAAAAACTTTCATAGCAGAGCAAGGAAAAGATATAAGATCCTGCGACGTTAGGGTAACAACAAAACGCTCATTAAAACTGACGGCTTTATAGAAGCTAACTGGAGCCAGGGAAAAGACCGTACATAAATACATGAATGGCATTTTGTTGTGTCATTATCCCGTATTATTCATGTCCTTGAAGTATCTCCCACAGAAAAAAAGTACATGTTGGGTTCCTACAGAGGTGGGTGAGGCTTGGGAGAGGGTGCCGGCCAGGAGGATGGCTGGAACATCCAGCTGGGCTACGGGAGGAGAGGTGATGGTCTGCTCCTTGCCTGGGGGTGCGAGGGAGGCCTTCAGCCCAAAGAGATGTAGGGGGGACATCCCGAGGGGTTTCAAGGTTAAGACGTGTCTCTGCACTGCTGTGGCTCATTTTACCCTTCGCACCAGAGCGAAACAGGTTTGCAGCCTTTCTGCTGCTTGGATCTGAGGTTTTCTCTTGAAGAACCAACTGGGGTCTGTGGTTTTATTGCCTTTTCCTGTTGATTAAGGTCTTGACAAGAAGGCTGTAGCTGATTGCCCCAGAGAGCTGGAAAGCAACTCCCCTCCGCTGGTGAAACAAGCCGATTAGGAAAATGCAAATTCACCAGAGAGCAGGTATCAGGTGGGAGATATTCTCTCTGCCCAGGTGTTTGTGCTTAGGATACAGTCATTTGGACGTGCTAGCTTAGATTTTGCTCTTTCTCCTAATTGTGAGTAATGGGAAGGCAGATGTTTAGGGCCATATTCAGCAAGGCACTTAGGCAGCTAACTGCTGCTGTAAGGTTTGCAAGCCCCAAACGTGCATCTTCAGCTCCCTTCCTCCAAAATCTCTGCAAGGAGGATTTTATTTTTTCTCTTACATGATGTTCTTTTATCAATTAGAGATCAAACGGACGAGCAGGGAGCCAGGTGCCGGCAAAACTGTGCCTGCAACGCCTCTGCTGTGGGCAGGCTGCTGCCAGCTTCCACCCCGGCCACCCCCTGACCCGGCTCCCAGAACATCTCCAGCTCTTTGGGGCAGGTTTGGGTTTTTACTTTGTGATTTGAATTTTTGAACCAGGCGGTGTTGGGCACACAGGTACGAGCTCCAGGAGCCTCCGGCCTGGGAGCTGCCGGGCTTGTCAGCACTTCTTCAGATGAAACGTGAGGTGCTTAAATACGACCCACGGCAGCCGGGCAGCTGGGACACCGTGGCCACAGCCACCGCCTCCGCCTGGTCCCAGGCGCTGAGAGAGGCTGGACCTGGACAGGCAATAAGGGAGATGCTTTACGCTGCGAGGGCACGGGGGCCGGTGGGTGCCAAGGTGCCTAGCTCTCCCACCCTGGCTGGGACCCCCCTATAAATCCCCAGGATCCTTGCGCACCCATTTCTGTCTCGCTTTCTGCCCGTCCTGCTGGGAACGGAGCTGTTTGTGTCTCCTGATTGATGGTGGGCATAAAACCCTCCTGCTGAGACGAGCGTGGTTTATTGCTCCGTAATTCATCCCCTGGGGGAGGTGGCTGCCCTGCGCCCCGACCGTGATACCCAGCTGCGGTGATATATGGCTTGAAGGCCACCGTGTGCCCTGTGGGCCCCAGCTGTGGCCCGTAGTGGGACTGGGCTGGCGAGGGGGGCAGGGGAGAAACCCCCGGGGCTGCAGAAGGGGCTCGGTTCAGGCTGCTCAGTCTGGAGCTCTGCCACACACAGTGCCAGGGTGTGTATATAAAGAGATATACGCACACATGCATCTGGAGATGCTCTCCCCAGCATCCTGCTCGAGGTGGGGGGGGGAGTCCAAAATGTCTCAAAATCTCCCAAAATCTCCAAAAACCTCCCAATTAGCTGAAAATCAGCCTCTGGGCCATGCAAGGAGCATGTGGGCATCTACAGTTGTCTCAGGGCAACAGGTAGCAGAGCCAGGCGCTGTGCATTGCCTGCCTCACGGCTGACCTTTATCTGCCTGAGGAAGGAGAGCGATAATTCACCGGCAGCATTGCCACCACCGACTTAATTGGTCTCATCTCACAAGTGAAGAATAAAGGTCGCTTCGTAGCTGAGTTCAGCCAATATGTTCCCCATATGGACAAGAAACGTTGCTTTTGTGTTAGCCATGTGCTGAAGCAGGGCTTTTTTTTTTTTTTCCACGGGGTTTTAAACTTCAATGTAGCTAAGCACCAGTCATTAAAAAGTAGTTCCAGCCATGAGAATAAGTTATGGTATTTATAGGCAGTTAAAAGAAATCGCTGCTTCCCATTTAATGCTCCAGTTCAGCAAATTGCTTAAGTGCACGGTTAAATTGCAGCATGTGATGAATCCTCCCCACGTTCGGCAAAGCGTTGCAGCATGTGCACACCTTCCCTTGCCGTCGGAGGGACTTAAGCGTGCTCTTAAGGAGGGCAAAGCAGTATTTATGGGCTTTACCCTGGGCTGGGCTGAATCGAGGCCATTTTATTAGCAGAAAATGTACAGCTATTACATCAAAGCCAATGTTATTTATAAAGAGCCGCATTCCTTTTCTGATGACAAGACAATTGTGGGAAGTGATCAAAGGAGGTTTGAAAGTTGAGGCGAAGGCGTTACTTGCACGGCACATGGGAGAGGATGTCTTCACCAGCTCCAGCTTATCTGCTCGCTGCTGCTCACAATCTAATATTGACACGGGCTCCCAAACACCATGCTTAAGGGCACGGCTTGTTTAAGTAGTGGTATTTAACATAACAA
Organism: Leptosomus discolor; assembly: GCF_034619465.1. Lineage (NCBI taxonomy): Eukaryota > Metazoa > Chordata > Aves > Leptosomiformes > Leptosomidae > Leptosomus > Leptosomus discolor. The sequence continues at coordinate 4,834,426 of NC_141399.1, forward strand.
ACACGGTAATCATTGTATCAACACTCATGGCTGGGAGGTCTTGCATGTCTGAGGAGGGTGTCAGTCTCCTGTAAGGAGGGCCACTGCTCTTGGCATGGCGATGCTTTGTCAGAGGTGAAGCGGGTGGCAGGGACAGGGGGAACGTCCTCTCCTCTCCCCACTCTTGCAGAGCAAGGAGGAGTGGGGGACGGAGGTGCTCGGCAAACCTCCATCCTGCCCCATGCTTCTTCGGCAAGCCCTGGCTGAGCAGCCGCAGGGGTGTCAAGGCGGGACGCGGGGTTTGGGAGCTGGTGGCTGACCCCTGCCTGACGCCGGGTGCAGGCAGTGCCCTGCCTGCATGAGGGGCATCTCTCCTGCGAGCTGGCCCCAGCGGGAGGGGACTGGGGGGGGGGGGGTCTGGTGATGCTCATGCCCAGTGCAAGCCGCCGTGGGCCATCTCTCCAGATCCTGCTGCCTCTGGGCAAAGCTGAAGCCTGGATTAAAAAGCTGAAGTCTGAATCAAAAAAAAAAGCAGTTCTGGAGAAAGGAGGCAGGGGACAGGGTGAGGCACGGAGGTGGCATGGGGAGGTGGGGTCCCAACCTGGCTGGGACATTGCCTGGGGTTCCCCCACCGCATGGGACAAGCCCCCAGGCCCAGGTAAGGGGCTCATTTACCACCCAGGAGGAGGACGGGAAACTGGCTAAGGGTTCTCTAAACGCTGCCCATTAATAGCACTTTAGCTAATTACCCGTCAGGGTGCCAGGGCCTGGTGGGCCAGGGGGTGGGAAAGGATGGGAGAAGGCAAGGAGGGAAGCCAGAGCATCCCTGCGCTGAGCTCTCCTTCAACGTCCTTGGGATGGCAAAGCACGTTTCTAAAGGCTGAGGGTTGTAAGCCCACCCTGCCTGACGTTGTCAACCGTTTGCAGCAGGGTCAACAAAAAAAAATGAGCATTTCCTCTACAAGGTAACTCCCGGCGAGTGCCAGCTTTCATCAGAACGTAAATGCCTGAATAATCTCAACTGATCTTTTCCCACTCCCCTCTCGGGACTGAGGTGTGGAGGATCAAATTCCTCTCCCTCCTTCCTGGAAATGCAGCTTATCCCAAGAAATCCCGTTGTTCTGTAAAGGAATGGTGTCCACGGGAGCTCAGCGCCAACAACCAGAGCCAGTGCTCATCCCAGCCAGCCCCGGGGGTGGGAGCATGGCAGCTGCCCGGCACACGCCGCCTTCCAGCCTGCGGGGATGGCCACCGGCGCCGGCCTGCGATTCACCGGGGTTGAGGTGAAATTTGATTGCTTCCTTTGCAGATGGTGGTAAGGCTGTGACCCAAAGGCGCTCGGGAACATCTCCGGTTCCTGAATTTGCTTCCCTTCGAACGCTTGATGCCAGGAAAAAGAAAAAAAAAGAAGTAGCAGCAAGATCCCAAGACGTTTTGGCTTCGCGACGCTCGTGCCCTGCTGCCTGCGAGCTCGTAACCGTTTGTGTTGGAGGCTGCCCCAAAACGGACGGCTGGTTGGGCAGCCCTGCTTTGGGCTGCCTGGGAGGGGACGTCTGCATGCAGGACCACTCCTCCTTCAGACATCTGTTAAGGCTTTGAGCCCTTGAAATCCATTATTAAAAACTCTCTTTGACTTCAGCAGGAGCAGGATTTCATCTTTAGGCTGGGTTTTGAGCAGGGAAGGGATTTCAGCTTGGGGAAGCTGGGCTGGATTAGTCTTTTGTATATGGGCTTCAAACATCTTTCACATTCACTTTAGCTTTACCTGTGTTGAACCAGGAAATAAATAATGTATATGGGAAGTAGGGTAATGCATTGTGGCACTGAAACCCTGGAGATGGCTGAATAATAAATAAAAGCTTCTCTCCTTTTATCAGTGGCTTATGTCCTCGCTGGCTGAGTATCAAGCTGGGCAGCCAGAAGAACAGCGTGAGGGTGAAAGGAGAGGAGAGGGAAAGCCCCCAGGACCTCCCAAGAGCAGCAGCAGGCTGCCAGCAGCACTACTGGCCCAGATCTGGCCCTTGGGAGCCACAGTTAGCAGCCACCCTCTTCCCCAAACCCTCCCGCCCAGCAGCATTTTGGGGCATGCCCAGGGAGAGCAGCGCCTTACCTGCATGGTGTTTTTGTGTAGGGCTTGCTTGTCATTTTAGGCAGCTGTATCCCACGCAGGGTCAGTGCATACATTAGTTCTGGCAAGGATGGGATTTTGTCCTACAAAGCAGTGTCTGCATTGCAGGGGGCTGTGACCCATTTACAGGCAAGTGCTGAGACAGGATTTGGGGAGCTTTGCTCGTTGCCTGGCCAGGGGGTCCCACTGAGCCATGCCAGGGGAATGTCAGCACCCCCAAATTTAGAGGGGAATTCAGTTCAGAATGACCAATTTAAAGAAAAGCGTTAAATCCTGACCTCCATCAAGCATGGAGTCACGAATTGCAGGAAATTCTGGGAGAGGCGGTGGGGAAGGGGAGGGTGGAGGGGAGAGTCTGAGCCTGAGCTGAGCCCCAGGAGGAGAACGTCTGTGTAAAGACCCTCGGGCCAAGACCCATTTCCATGAAAGCAGGACCCAGCCTGCGATCCCGGACCGCGGCCGCAGGAGCTGGGCCTGCATCCCAGCAGCCGCTCAGCCGCTTCAAACAGAGGATGCTTTGGAGCCGAAACGAAGCGTTGGCAGCTACAGGCACGGCTTGCTTCTTTCTTCGCACATCTGTCTCCAAACCTTGTAACTGCATTGTTCATACTTAGGTTGTGGCAAAGGAACGTGTTTTCTACTTAATGTTTGTCTCCTCTGAGGAGTGATCCTGGGGGGCTGGCAGGTTTCTGGGTCCCCTTGTCCCGTGTGTGCTCCTGGAGGGTTTGGCTTTGGACATCTGAGAGATGGAGTAAACGGGGCTCACCCCCTGGCTCTCCTTGGGGAAGGAGGCTCGGGGGGATGCCGAACCACCTCCCTGAGGAGAGAAACACACGGAGGAGTTTGTCTCCGTGAGACCTGCAGAAACCCAGACCATTCCTACAAGTCTCTGCGGCCGCTGGAGTTAATCGATGCAGTTTTGTTTGCCTCTGGGGCAGAGCATATCGATCCCCTTTGTCTCCCTCCCTCCTTGTGTGATGCCAGGTGGCTGAAACGTGTCCAAGTTGCGCCGGTGCCAGGCCGAGCGGCAGCTGAATTATCACCTGGGTCACCGGGTTGCTGTTGGAAATGCACAATAATCTCCCAGCTAAGACAAAGAGAAAAAAAAAATTAAAAAAAAAAAGCCATACAAAACCCCCTCAAGCAGCTGCTCAGCAGCCTGGGTGGGCAGGCCCTCGCCACGCACGCCGGCCGGCAAAAAGCATGGCAGGAACAATGCCCTGACCCGTGTGCCGCCGACTGCTGGGAGGGGGTGACCGCTCGGAGGGGGTGTCCCCATCCGTTTGGTGTGGGGACCCTTCTCCACCAGGGCTGTTCACAGGGGCTGGATCCATGTGGCTGCTGCACTGGCGGGAGGTGGTCGTTGGTCCCCAGTTGCTGGGCTGGGAGCGCTGGCTCTGGGGTGGCTTTCCCTGCTCGGGGGCTGCGGGATGGCTCTTCTCCTCCGGGCAGCTTCGCTCTTGTTGTTAAACAGCTTCATGCAATTCCCCTTCCAGCCTGGCTCTGCAACAGGTACCGGCTCTAACGAGGACAACTCGAGGGGCCACGCGCGGTGGGTTGCGAGCACGGAGCCGCAGCAGCCTCCCCTCTCTCAGGCAGTCGGATCCAGCATGGTACATTTTCCTCTAACAGTTAGGACTGTGCCAAGTGCTTAAAAACATATAGTTGGTGATAGAAGTAGTGACAGAAATCTAAGATGCTAAAAGAAGAATTATCTGCTGCTTCATTTCTTCTGCGCTGTGGCCATCTAGGCTATGCGTGGACCAGGCTTTTCGGGGCAATTTGGAGAAGCCAGAGAAGACTCTATCCATGACAGAGACAGTCACACACAACTGCCGGAGTTGGAGGTTTTGTACAAGTTGATTAGCATTAATTTCCCCATCAGCTAATGAGAGAGAACGGTGCTAGTGCCCTTTCAATGCCAGAAGCGTTGGTAAGAGCCAAGTCTGGTGGTCACTCTGATGCCAGCTGAGCCCGAGCGACCAGAAGGGCTCAGCCCACATCACTAGAGCTAGCGTTTCCCTCCTGTTTGAGGACAGGGATGATTTGGCAGCAGCCCAAAGCACCCAACCTTCGGGTGCCATGCAGCTCTCAAAAGTGGCCAAGCCACCCACGAAGCGCTCGGAAACCCGTCCCTTAAACAGAGCGGATTCAATGGGAGTTGCTTGTACACCTCCAGGAGCACAAATGAGCGCTGAAGTAGCAAAGCGTGTTATTCTAGCGCAGGCGAAACCATCAGGAGTGCCCCTGCTGAGGCTGGAGAGGCAGGTTTAATGCCTCTTTTGAGACACAGCAGAAGCATTCACAGAAAGGAGGGAACATTTATCAAACACCTGAAGCACACGCCTCTGCGCGGCTGATGGGAGCCAGCTGCAAATGTTTATACTTGCGCCCTTGCCGGGGGAGCAGAGAGGGGCGAGGGTTTTCCTCGGCTGCAAGGAAGTGCTGGGTAAGCTGCGAGTTAAGCGCGTTTGGACTGGGGCTGCTGGGCTTTGGCCTGCGTGGCTCGGGCCGAGCGGCGTGATGGGGCATCACAGCGGGTCAGCGCCGGAGCGTGAGTAAATGGCCGAAGGAAGGCTCAGGGCAGGCTGGTTCCTGAGCACCGGCGGGCCGAGAGCAGCTCTCCGCAGGCGTTACACCAGGCTGACTCCATCACTCGGGCTAGCAAAGGAAATCCCAAACCAAGAATGAATTTTCTCTGCAGCAGCTGGGCTGCTTGTGCGCATCGCTGTACCCAGCCCTCGCATGCCTTGATCGCTCCTTTTCATTTCCCTGTGGGAAATGGCAGAAAAAGCCCTCCTCCTGTGCCGCGTGTCACCAGGGAGCTTACGATTTCCCTGTGCAGCTTGGAAACATCTCTCAGCAGCGCCAGGCAGCTCGCCCCCACGGCGTGGCCCTCGGGTACCCGCGCTGCGGTAGACGGGAGATGCACGGCCCTCGGGAGATGCACGGCCCTCGGGAGCAGCCTCTCGCAGATGTAGCAGTGCCACCCTGATCTGTGCTGCCGGCTGCACCGTCCTCCTGGGTGCCTTTGCTGTAAGAGGGTGTTGGGGGGGACAAGTGCCACAGGAGCAGCAGCACCCACGAGCGCTGGGGCCGGTCACCATGTTTGTCTTCTCGCTGCTCGGCCAGGCGTTGAGTTCCACAGCCGCTCCCTAGATGCGATTTGAAATCCCGTGCGCACGTTATTGCCGTTCACCAAATGGTATTTTGACAGGGCTCTGTGATACACTAATTAGAAACAGTCACTTAAAATCCACATCTGAAACGCGTTGTGGAATTGAGGTTCAAGGAGCGCAGGTTTGCTACAGACACCGGATTCCTAAAGAACAATTTCCCACACCTAAATAATGATGTTTTCCATCATGTTACATCCATTAGCTATAGCTTGGCAGTTGCATCCATCATAATATGCTATTTCAGGGAAATAAATGAGTGTATTTTTCTCTGTGAGAACCAAGGCAAAAATATCTCACTGCTGAAATATTGAGCAGGTTTATACAGCTAGACCAAGTGCAGATGATTGTTCTAATACGTTGATTCAGCCATTAACATACAGCATAGACCAGTCTGCTTTCTTATAATCCTGTAACTTCAGAACTAACATTTTCATAGTTACTACTTCTTAAGTTCGCTTTTAAACTATGCAATTAGCCTTCCGGCACTGTTATTAAACGATATCATGGCTCCACCAGAACCAGCCTGCCTGTATTTATAGCTGTTCGCAATAGCCAAGGCACTTTTTAGTCTCCTTGCCTTGGGAGGGTGTCTGCTTTCCCTTTGCTTTTAAAAAGCATTTCAATTGAATTTCCTAAGTTCCTCCCTACCATACGTATGTGCCAGCAGGTCCCTGACTTTCTATTTCCAGAACGCGGACTCGGGTAATGCATTTCGGAAAGAAGAGTGACACAGCTCCAGACGCATACGCTTCCTCTGGTCTCCGTGTGCTGTTGATGGGAAGAGCATTGACATTCCCGTCGTACTCCGTCAGCATCATTTCTGCTTTGCGTCGGAGCGGGATGCGCTGCTCCGGTGGGATGAGCCAAGGAGGAGGAGCGGAGGAGTGTTTCACTGTGCCCCGAGCAGCACCCCTCACGTGTGCTTCCCGGGTGTCCCTGGGTGCCTGGCCTCTCTCCTTTTTCCATCCAGGAACTGGAAATGAATGCAGTTCATCGTCCATCTCGTGAGGATTAACAAGCAGCTTGCAGGGCTCGCAGCACACGGGATGCCAAGGAAAAGCTGCATCTTTCCAGCCTGAGGGGTCTTACCCAGCACCTCTGAGGTCGGTGGGACTCGAAGTGGATTTACCACCCCCTGGAAGAAGGACATGGCCTGCCTGAGGTCGGCTTAAAACCAGCCCTGGCTGCAGTTTAACTGCACCCATGAGGCTGCTGATGTGAAACCATTCCTCGCCTGGGAGGAGGAAGGGAGGAAACAGCGGCCACCAGATGCTCCCCACATCCCCGCGGGCACTGCCCGGCCCCTCCGAGCCCTCCCAGCAATGATGCATCATCTGCTGGGGTGCAACCGAATTGTGGGTTGGGTGGACAGTACTGCATGGGAAGGAGCAATCAAATATGCCACTCCTTCCATGCTCTGGCCACAGTATTTGCCAGCTGGGAATCCTTGCCCTGATCAACAGCGGGGAAAAAGTATATCGTGGATCGTAGTGGGGCGTCAGTCTGCCTTGCTCCGGGACTGACACCCAGGCGATGTGGTACAGAAATGGGTGTGCTGGGGGGTGGAGAACCCTGCGCTCATTGATAAACATCACGCAAAGAGCAGAGACTTTGGAAAATGCGCCAGTTAGAGATTTTCAGTGATATAATCACAGGATATTAAAAAAGCTTGATTCTCAACAAGCCTAATCAAAGGGAAGTTCCTGAACCTCAGCTACAAAGTGAGACCTCACGCTGTAACAACACGAGCGCTAATCTCGGAGTCTTTAATAGACTACAACAACAAAAAATGCTCCTGGGACAGCGAAAGTAGACATCACACGGAGCAAGAGAGCAGCAGAGAGAAACAGGCTCTGGAATTAGCACGTTCCTCTTGCACGCTGGCTGCTGATACAGGAGATGGGAAACACCAACGGGATCTTCTGCTTCCAGAAGTGCTGCTCCCACTGATTTCTAAAGCAATAAAATTGGCCTTTAGTCAACCGCTGCGAAGTTGCATAAAGCATATTTGATGGATTGCACCTATCAAAACTTTTAGCGAGAGGAACAGGTACAATTAACAGGCTGCGTACAGGATCTTCTCTGCAATTTTTTCCTTGACATCATCAGTAATTACCTGCACGAAACATACTGCTGCTGTGCGTGGGCTTGCCAATCAAGAGGCAGCTCAGACCCAGAACATCCCAAATTCACTGTAATAAACTTTGCTGCCAGATTGTGGGAGAAGCGCTGTCAGAAGGGTACGCAGCATCCGCGAGGCTTCGTGACCCTCCCCGTGCCCTCGCGGCTGAGGACAGGCAAGGAAATTACCACGGAGCCGTGCCACACGCACCGGCTGAAAATGCCAGTACTTCCAGCTCTCCAGAAGCGCCATCCCACAATTGCCTTATGTGAGCCTGGCAGTTCCCTCCACTGGAGAGATACAAGGTTATTAAGCAAATATGATTAATGAATAAAAGAACCTCTGGCACGCTGGAACGAGGCTCCGAGGCCCGTCAGGCTCCGGGAGGATTCGTCGGCTGGTGCTTTGGGAACTGCGTCAGGTTTCTGCAGTAATATGATTAACACGCTGTGTAATGGGCTAAATCCATCCCAAGCGCCCCTCTGGTTAAGCCTCCGCGTGGACACCTGGGATGAATTTGGCCCTTTTACAGCGGATGCACTTGACAGAGCCGTACCGCCAAGCTGGAAGAAAGGAGGGTACCGAGTTACTGCTACGGCTGGGGAAGGGGTGGCAGAAAGAATGGAGGGGAGGGATGCAGACCAGCCCTTGCCCTTGCCACCCTCCTGGAGCACGGGGAGGGCTGCAGGGTCAGAGCAGATGTGCGCCGAGCCCGTGTGCCTGCTCCGCCGTCCCCGCCATCCCCGTGGCCGGCTGCCACGGCGTGGCACCTCACAGCCAAAGCCGTGGGACTTGGCCACACGCTCATCTGCCGCACGGCGCTGCCGTCCCCAGCTCCAGACGCCACGGAGCTGCCAGACCTCGCCAGCTGGAGGAACGGGAAGGATGGGGAGCGCTGCCTTCCTTATCTGCGGGGCCAGATTGTGAGCAGCTGTGGGCAGATAAAGAGCGATGGAGATCGGCTGGAGGAAGGCGTTTGCTTCCCCTGCAAAGCAAACTCTCTCTCCCTTTTTCCCAGCGTACTCTGGCAGCAGCCAGGCTGCCTTCTGGGCAGGGAATCTTCTCTGCCGCAGGGGTAAAATCAAGAGGATGGATGATGTAAGAGCAGGAACTTGAGTGACTGATTTCTGTTCGTTTGCAGACTTCTGCCTTATCTCGCCCTGTTGAGGATGCTGCTGCTTCCTACCTCCCCCCACCCGGGTCGGGTGTCCCCCGCCGAACGGCAGCGTGGCCGGGAGCAGCCCAGAACAAGCTGCACCGTGGCGCCAGGCTCGGCCGTGGGCTTTGCTCTGGCATTGCAATGCTCTTTCGTAGGTAGGCTCCATCCTGCTGTAGCGTCCTGTAGAGCATTAATTGCAATATGATATTTCTTACCCGTTTCAATATACTTTCCATTTCGGGTAAGTTCCATGCTTTTGTGCTGTTTTAGTAATTCCCAGCAAGCACCTTTGTTTTCCAGCCTTGGATAGTTTCATGCACGCCTTCATCGCGGTCCCTCACAGTTTGCTTTAGTCTCGTAATTACTGAGCGTTTGCAAGGAATCGAGTCGTTTAGAGGAACTGCTTAGAAAGAGATTAATCGCAACCAGACCTTGTTAAAATCCCGTTGCCACACCAATTCCCCACAGTTACAGAACCTGACCACAGTGTGAAAATTGATATTTATGCTCAGGAGTGTCAATGCGCTGCCTGTGCACCGTTCCCTGATTTACTGTTCTCCGGGGTTTGAACTCTGGGGCTGCAGTGAGATGCGCTGCTTGATTTCCAAGCCCTGAAAATGAAATAACTGCCCACCTGGGCCTTTTTGGCACCAAATATGATCAGCACGTAAATGCCGCTAGATTCTGTGGATGATCAGCCTCCAGCTTGAAGTTAAGTTTCCTGATTTCTTGCAGTCCGATTCCTGCAAACTTGTTGAGCCGGATGAAAACAGTAGCAGAACAGCCAGATTTTGCGATAGGAATGAAAAGTCTGCTGCTGGGCATGATTTAAATCCATTCCTTTTGGCCTCTGCTCTCCCTCTGTCCCGCCAGCTAACGGGGGACAGCCTCAGCACACTGGTGACAGATTTCCAAGGAGGTCAAAACCTTTGGGGGAAGTTTTTCCAGAAGCGAGGTGACTCTCCGGGGCTGCTGGGGACTGATCTTCTCCTTCTTGGGCAGCATGTCCTGTGGCTGGTTGAAGAAAACTCCCTCCCTAAGGCCTGGGACGGGTTTCAGAGTTTGTTGAAAATTATAAAAATCTCTCATAGTTACCAGTATTATGACACCACAAAAATAGGATTTTTTTTTGTGATATTCTCTGCAGTGGAAAAACTCTGCGAAAAAGTGCCTGTTGGCTTTGAAAGTCGCTTGCTCCAATCCTCTTAACAGATGGACGGCTGCGCGCAGCGATGTGGCTGGTCTGCGCTTGCAACCCTTTAGCTCCCGTGGAGACATAAACATTTTGGTAGGAAAGAGCAAATTCCACCTGAGATTGCCGCCGTGGCCTCTGGGGCACGGAGGGTGCAGGCAGGAGAGTGGGAGCCCGATGCCCCACGCCTGCCAGGGCACAGCCTGCCCAGCCCCCCGTGGTACCTCAGGCACCGGTGTGCTATTTATGCTCTGCAGATCTTCCATGGGTCGCTGCTAAGGCCTGAGTGGAGCTTCTTGCTGACCAGGATGCCAAGGCACACTCACCAGAGCAGGGGCAACGGGTGTGAAGGAATTTAATGATTCTGGCTGGACCAATAAAGGATCTGTTAATGTAGTCTCTGCCACTAGGAAAGACAGGTTTATTTCTGTACCTCCCAGGAGACAGGCTGAAGCTGTTATTAAGTTATTAAGCTATTATTATACACAGGTATTAAGGCTGAACGAAGAAGTTGAGTTTTATGAGGGCGTGCGAAAGAGAAACCTCAGGGGTGCACGGGAGAAGTTAGGGGAAGCGATGGTGAGGCATTTGTAGCAGGAAGGGGCTGGTTTATCTGTTTTAACCAAAGCTAGAAAAGATAAACCATAAGTCACCCTTTGAGGTCTTGATGAGGTGGGTAAATCATTTTCTTCTGCCATACGGCTGATTTGTGAGGATTCTTACAGGGAGGTGAGCGAAGGAGCCGGTCCCACGTTGAGGACAACCTACACACCAGATCTCTAAATGCTGTTGTGCTCTGCAGCATGAGCAGAGATCAGCTGAGCTCTGAAACTCAGGGAAGAGCCCACCTGGGGACTGCAGTTCTTATGGGTCTCTGTAAAAATTATGTTGCAGTCTGCAGAGCTTGTGTATTCCATGTGAGCGAGTGTGCAAAGCCTGTAAGGTCCAAATTCAATCAGCCAGCTGGAGGAGGGAAGCTCAGCAAGAAGGGAAGATGCTGGGTGGAGCTGGCATGTGGAGAGGACGCCTCAAAACCCAGTGTGGGTAGCATCTTGGATCCGCTCAGAGTTTATAAGCTCTAAACACAGTGGGATACAGCAGCTGGAACTTCTTCCAGCAATCTGAGCATCCACCACAGGGAGCAGAGCCAGGGCTGTGACACACAAGCGTGAAACGTTAGTCAGAAAGGGCAAGTGGAATGAGAAAAACCACTAGAAACTCCCCAAATGAGTCAAATTTTTTTAATGCATCTAACAATAGGTGTAGGACGGGAAGGGCAGGGTCGATACGGTTGCACGTCCTCCTGAGCCTCTGAAATCTGGGCTCCACTGCGGGCCTGGACTCCATCGTGGCGCCATTCGAAGCAGGTGGCTGAAATCGTGGAAGCGAGAGGCTTCGGCTGTGCCTCCTCCACCCAGGCCTGCCTGGCATAATATTAGCTTCACGCCTGAGCGAGGAGGACTTAGCTTATTAAACTTGCAAACCTGCCTTGCGCTAGCCCTTGGGTATTTAGGGCTGCTGGGTCTCTGGGGCGGGATGCTCTAATGCTGCTTTTACGCCACATCTACCACAACGAGGCCTCCTTAATTGGCTTGTGGTTCCCACCAGCGCTGCAAGCAAAGAGCAACCGATGGAGAAAAACCTGCCAGCACCGCGGCTACCGTTCAGCGTTGGTGCGTCGTTAGTTCACGTGTCGTCTCTCTCCCCAAAGACAAACAAGCTGGGGAGCCAAAAAGCTCTGCAGGGAGGACGTGCAGCAAAATCCAGGCACAAGAAGCGGGGGGACACAGGCAGCCCTCGTCCGCAAGGCATCCCCCTGCCCAGTCTGGTTTCTCCCGTCTGCCAAGTCCTGAGCTTTCAGCAGCATGGGGGGAACTTGCAGTGAAATATTCCTTTTTTTTTAATTTTATCTCTGTTTTTAAAAAACCAGCCCCCCTCCCCTTCCCTGCTTTAATCACTTTAAAACAACCCTGGAGGAGCAAGACTAGGGTAAATAAATGTGGGAACCAGGGGAGTTCTTGAACTGTTAAAGAAATCAATATAAATCACAGAGTAACCTTGCCCTGATATCTTCCTTATCACCTCTGAGGCTCTACCTGCCTTTGTCTAACAACAATCTCAGTTAATTAGATAATTAATCTAATTATCTAATTAGGTGGAATTGCTAATAGCTATTCCACCTAATTAGGCCAGTGGCTGTATCTCAGCAGCAGCGGTTCTCTCTTTCTGGCTAACCCTCCACCTTCTGCCATGCCTGAAATCAGGCTCTGACACAATTCACAGCTCTTTGTTTGCTTTAACCAAAACCACCTGGAAACGGTTTTACATTTTCACTCAGCCTTTCCTTGAATGAAAGCAAGGTGGCTAGTTGGAGAGTAGAAAAGGAAGCTCTCAGCAGAAGATTCATTTTTTAGCAATGAATACAGGAAGCTCTTCATTTTTTAAACTCATTCTCCTGGTCTAAGATTAATTTTAGCTCTGAACACAGCAACCTGTTATGAACTGATCCCAGGGAAGCATATTGCATTGAGGCTGGGGAAAACAACGTAAGTAGCTCTTTTTTCCCCCCCTTATTTGGACAAGTTGAGCTAACTCATGGCTTCCACCCCAAACACGGTTTCTTCCCCTGCAGAAATGCAGGTTGTTCCCTCGCTGCAGCTTTCCTATGTGCAACGGGGGAGGGAGCTGGCCAGAATTAAAACCAGCCTAAAGTTGTCGGTCCCCACCGCTTGTCTCTGCAGGGATGCCGTAGCTGGCAGCACCACGGCTCTAGTTTTGGGCTGGTGATGGCAGCACCACTGTCCTCTCAGGAGCTGTGGATGCCTTTGGGGCTGCAAAGCTACCATACGGCACTCGTGGTTTGGGGTTTTTTTTTTCCCATTAATGCCTAAATTGGATTTAAGGGCATTTTTTTACCTTCCAAAACAAATCAGCAGCTGTCTGCAAAAGAGGCAGCCAGACTTGGCCCTGAGAAAAGATCGATGTGCTCACGCTTCGCACCCAGAGCTCTGCTTTCTTGGATCCCGCTTTACGCACCAGCCTAAGCACAAGAAAAGCTGCTCAACATCTGAGCAGTCAAGAATTTAGACTCTTCCAGTCCTAAGAATGTCTGATGGCTCACGCCATCGCTACCAGTTGCTGAAGAACCTCGCTGGAGCCCCTCCAACACCTACAGCCATGGCAGGCACCACTCACGGCGGCGCTTGGGGAAGGAGGCGCTGGGCTCAGAAGTCAGCGCTGTGTGTCACAGAGTCCACGGGAACCCTGGCCGGAGTCTGGACGAGGTAAAACGGCCAGGTAGGTTCTGCGAGAGCATTTCTGCTGTAGACCACTTCTCTCTCCTGGAAACGCTTCCTTCCCGTAGTGCTCCCAGGTTCATCTGTTGCAATAGCATCCAGACCGGTGATCTGGTTCTGGGGAGGGAGCCCGGCTCCTGCCTACATCCTCTGGGATGATGGGCAACAGGTGAATCCATGGCTTTTCATTTTGCTTTCTCTGGGTTTATTTTTTTATTTTATATATATATATATAAAAACCTAATTGAAGCACCAATGTCTCCTTGGGCTAGTTTGATTTTTCTTTTTCTTTTTCTTTTTTTTTTTTAAATTATATATATATATTTTTGAACTGCTTGGAGCAAAGTTGTCTCAGCATTCTCATTTTGAAACCCCCATATTGAGGTGTTTATTGCAGCATAGTGAAAATTCATATTTAGTTGAAACTTGGCGAATGTTTTTTGGCTTGAAGCAAGTTTTCTTTTGAAGGAGTTTACTATTAAGTGTTTAAGGGTTTTTTTTTTTTTTCCTTTCTCTCTATTTTTCTTTTCAAAAAGCAACACCTTCCAGAACGGGGTTCAGAAGCAGTAGGCCAGCTCTGCAGCAAGTGTGAAAGCTGTGAGTCAAGCACAGCGCTGCAGCCATTCATGCTTTTTTCTGACATCTGTTAAGGGAATGGGAGGAAGAGAATTCAGCTGCACTTTGCGAGAAAAGAAGCTTTTTCGTTGTTGTTGTTGTTGTTTTGGTGAGTCCTGAGTAGCTGCGCTCCCACCAGATGCCCGTGAACCTAACGCCAGCTGCACAGAGCGCAGCATCTCTGGTCACCTGGAGCTGGTCCCTTCGCGCGCCCCAGGGCGAGGCAGATTTGCTGCGCCTGTAAGAAAATGGAGCGCGCAGCAGGCTTGCTGCCGTTCTGCGACTTCGGCGTGTGCTGAACAACGACATCCCCGGCAGGGCCTGGGATCATGCTGTTGCGGTTCCACTGGAGTAACTGCTGATCTGGTTCGTGCTCTGGCCTCAATATCGACGACACTACGCTTTGCTTTACACTCACATGTTTTTCTTCTTTTTCAGGCGTGCAGAGCCATCTCTTTCAATGGGAGGACGTACGGGTAAATAACTAGGTGTATATAACTAGTATATATAACTAGGTGTATATAACCTAGTATATAACCTGCACTAGCAGTGAGCACATCCCACGGAGCCAGGAGCAGGACTCACCTACGTGCTCCTCTGTTGGGCAGCAAGCCTTGCTTCCCTCCTGCTCTGCACGGAGACTCACTACGAGCAGCAGCGTGCACAGAGCCCTCGCAGGGAGGCTCCTCCATGTCCCGTATTTCTGTGTGCCGGGGTGGGTGTGCGAGGAACAGCCCAGGAACCGGTGTCTGGCACCAGTGGGAAATGGGTGTTGCTGAGCAGCGTTGGGTCCCTGGCTGCCCAGGGGAGCCCAGCAGCACTGCCAACCTTTTCAGCCTGCAGGCTGTGAGGTGGGTGAAGATGAGGATGGACAGAGCAGCCAGCCAGATCTCAGGCAGCGCATCAGTCGCGCCAGCCTTAATGGCCTTGTGTCTCCATACAGAGGTAGGCAAACAACTCCCGGGAGAGCCAGGACCTCCCTGCTGCCCAAGACTGTTCCAAACCCTGAACCCAAAGGGGATGTCTTCTGAGATTCTGAAATATTATAGACAGGGTTGGGCTGGGGTGTTTTTTTCCACTTCTAGAAGCAGCCAGAAGGGGAAGTACCAAAGTCTCAAAAGTGAGCCTGCTTTCTCTGGCTCTGCCTTGCAAACTCAGGAAGTTTGAAGAGGTCTGATAATCACTCTGACTCTTGCTTATTTATCAGCTTAGCCTCCACCCGAGGGGGTTCCCAGTGCCCTACCTGACACGGCTCTGCTCACATGACTGTGCTGGCTGGCTGCCACAGCAAGTGCTCACTAGTATAAGAAAAAAATAGCGTTGGTCGTTTTGGTCCAGTCCTTCTGGTGCTTTTTCTATTTTTGCTCTCCTGCTGAAGTTGCCACAACAGAATTGTGCTTCTGCTGTGAAGATACCAACCGATTCCCACCATTTTGTATCACAGATCTGACTATTTCACTGCAATATTTGAGATAACTTGCTGGAATACCTGTGGTTGGACAAGTGTGAATTTGGCTTTACCTGCACTGGGGCTTTTCAGCCCCTTCCACAACACACAATTGACTTAGGCGGTTGAATGGCAATGTTAACTTTCTCCACCACCCCCATCCCCCCACCCATGTTATCCTAGATATTTTTTGGTATTTTATTAGATATTATTTTTTGACACTGTGCTCCCACATATCACTGCTATACAGATGCTGCACAGATCTATTTACCATTGTCTACTTGCCACGTTTTATTAGGCCATTCAGCAACTTTTTGTCTTTCCTCATCACAGGCTTCAGTGTTCTACAAACTGCACGCAGCTAGAAGATCAAGGCGCTTTTTCTTGGTTGCCAGCATCTAGCACAAAGGGGGAGGCAGATTTGGAGACGTTGCTTGTTTCTATGGATAATAATCAATAAGACCCATTAGGGAGACAACTACATACATCACTAAACTTTGACCTTTGCTCTCCAGAGCAGTCCCAAGATGCCTATTCATATGCTGGTGACATCCAGATTGCGCTATTGCAAAAGCCTCTTTGCTTGGGAAGGGATTACAGATTTAAATTGCACAGCCTCTGCTATCTGTAGAATACAGCGTGCAGGATGCTTAGCTAGAGCCTCTAGTTTTTGTTGGCTTTCTTTTCTACTCAGCTGAGGTTTTTATATTTAACGCTGTTGCATGCAGCATTTTTTATGCCTCTCTACCTTTTCAGGCTGTTTTCTACTCCTGTCTGTCTGGCATTTTAAGGGTTTGCAGACCCTGGAGATTCTTGGCACTGGCTGTTGCTTGCATATTGCTCCTCATCTTTCAGATCCTTTTTCTACTACGCTGTTCTTCGGCAGGCTGTTTCTGATAGAAAGTTTTTGGCTTGCTGTTTGAAGTTGCTGATAGTCAGCATTTGATCACTTGCTAATTCAGTTCTAAAACCATTTTCCAAAGAACCCATGAAAGACTACCTATAAATAGATTATATTATAAAAGAAAGAAAGTTAGAAAACTTTAAAATTACCCTTATTTTGCCGAATAGAGGAAGCTTTAAGTTTTCTGGGAGGAAAAAAACCACATACCAAATTTAGAAACAAATCAGAAATCCCTAGGTGTTTGAGAAATCCATTCCTAGGCACAAAAGCTGGATGAGGAGTTTCCTTCTCCCTCTACCTCTCCCCTTCCCTGGAGAGAGCATCTACTGAAATCTGTTGGCTGGAAACAAGTCAGACGAGATTATTTGGTGTGGGTGGGTGAGGACTCTGATGACAGCAGTAGGGTCTGACCTCAGCGGGATCACAGGGGCAGGAGGGACCGCATGAGCTGCTCTGCTGTGCGATTCCTTCTGTAAGCAGTCAAGGTCCACCTTTACGTTGAGGGTCTGTGCTCCTCCCATTGCAAGGCTGTTTCTGTTCCTTGCTCCTCCGAAGGTTAGAAAGAGATGTCTAGTTTCCAGCCTACACGCTCAGCATAGATCAGTTGTGCTCTTCTTTCTTGTTTGCCAGCTCTTTCATTGCTGTGATGTGCTGGCTCCTTCCCCAGTGTATTCTTTAAAGAGTGGTCATATCCCCTCCAAGCCTTTATTTCCTTAGGCTGAGCAAGTTGAGTTTGCAGAGACTTCTCTGACAAAATAGGCTTTCGATTGCTCTGACCATACTAGAAGCTCTTCTCCATGCTTGTCCCAGCTTGAATGCATTGCTTTCTTCAAGTGGAGAATTGTCTGGAGAGTGGTAATTCCAACAAGATTTCGCCTGTGCACTGTACAGTGCCATTATCCATTTCATCATACTTCTTCTGATACCCTCTGCTTGACATTGGCTTTTTCAGGAGCTAAGTCACACCAGCGGCACACAAACACCTGAGACAGGTCTTTTCCCTCCTGTGCGCCATACCAACGAGCTCCTGCTCTACATCAGAAAGGTTTATTTGGAGCACCCAGCTGCCTGAGCTGCTAACATTGTATTTCATCCCATTTCCATTCTGCTCTCTCACAAACTTATTCTCTTCTTCCAATATGACATTCTGCTTCTCATCTCCAGGTTATGAGCACAATCCTTCCTTTTCCTAACGGGGTCACTGAGGGAAATATCAGGTGATGTTCATCCCAGGGCAGTGTTTTTGAGGGGCTCTACCAACTGTCTTCCTCCAGCCCCGTGGTTCTCCTTACTTCATCCCTTGCCTACTGTGCCGTGCCTGTGCTCCCAGGGCAGCTAAAAATATCCCATCTGACCATGCATCCGAGTCTTTACTGAAGTCTGGAAAATGGAACGCTGTGTGGCAGCTCTTCCTTATCAGTTGTTTCTCTCCCACAAGTGTCAGTAAATTCTCTTATTGTCCCTGTATTAATCCGAGATGCTTGTTAATTCAGTACCTTTTGCTGGAGCGTTGCATAAATCTCTGTGGTGTGTCAGGGCCATCCATCAGCCAGTTCTGTGTTTACACAATCTGTAGCACAACACTTTTCCCCAAAAGCTTATGAACTCAGTCCGGGCCACATTTTCAAAGATGCTGTCAAGTGCCAAGTGAGACTTCCAAGAGTAGTTTCCTCCCGACTTCTCGCTGGCATCGGCACCTGAAGCTGATGGCAGTTAGTGCTGTGCTTTGAAAGCAAGAGAGGGTGCGGTTAGTTGGCTACCAGTGCCTCTGGCCAACGCATGCTTTCTGGTTTGGTATTTTTGTTTTGTGGTGGAGACTTCCAGGCTTCTGAGCATAGGCTCCTGCTTCCCTTGCCAAGGATGCTCTTATGGTACGTCAAACATTATGGTCCTTTGTGTGAAGTCCGCTGGCTTTCACACAGCCTCTTTTTCTTCCAACCCCTTGATATCTTCTCCTCATCCTGGAAACCTGGGGAGGCCAAACACATTCAATCCCCTTCAGCAGGACCCAGAGAAATGAATGCTGGCTCTTAAGTGCTCTAGGGTAGCTGGTTCACCATTTCTAGCCTCAACTGCTAATTTCCCTTTCCACCCACTTCTACTAAAAGGTGCTAATTGTGTGGTGATACACAACTTCCCTGCCCCAGACAGCAGCGGCATCACTCAATCATTTTAGCTCTGTCTAAACTAATAGAGACCTGTGTCCTGAGCCTGATTCCAACTCCCGTGTAACAAATTCCTTATTAAATCCAGAGAGAAGTCATTTACTAGTGGTTAGACTTCAGGCTGTTCAGGACTTCTCAGTCACTTCTGAGAAGTTACGTACGTCTGATCTAAAACTACAAAAATGCGTATTTACCACAGTGACCAACGGGGCTGAGAAGCTCAAGCTAATATTTATATTTGGCATTGAACCCTATGCACAAATACTGCCTTTGGCTGTGTGCATAGCGTCCCGGTTTATTTTTAAACAAATAAACCCCAGGTTTCGTAGGTCTCACCACGCTGAAGAGGTTACTAACAAGGCGCTTAGCTTGGGGGTCTGCCTCTGAGCATCCCTGGCCAGCTGTTCTGTGGAGGGTACGGACCGCTGGTTTGGGCTGTTGCCTGTTTCCGGGCTGAAGCAAGGAAGCAGGAGGAGCTGCGGTGCTGCTGGGGTGAGGGACGGTTTGGGTGGGGGGTGATGGGGATGCCGAGCCAGTGCAGAGGGGTAACGATGCCCCATCTGTCTCATCCCAACATCTCCATACCCGACATGAAGGATGTAGTGATGCACAACCAAAGCTTTGCTGGGCAAAGGCATTTCCACGTGAGCTTCCAGCATAGGCTGTGGCAGCCGGGTTGGTCTGAGAGGTTTATGCCTTGCTCTCCCGGCCGCTGTGAGCATGCCTGCCCCGGTGCCATGTCCGTTGTCACGCCCTGGAAGCATCTGCAACCAGTGCCTCTTTATAAGTTTTTTGTCGTTAAAAATACATGTGGTAGGGGAAGGGGAGAGGTGGAAAGAAGTGGGTTAACAGGATCCTCTTGCAGTTGAGACTGCTCTCAAGGAAGCAGTTGCGTGCAGTTGGCACTGATGAGAAAGCAGCATCTTCTGGAGGCAAGGATGGGAATTTCGTCAGGTGGATTGACCACCAGCACTGTGGAGCTAAAAAACATTTAGCTGGAATGAGTTTGGTTTGAAAACTTGTGCCATGCCACCTCGGTGGATTTTGAGGTTGGCGGGATAACTCACTGTGCTAACAGTGAAAGAAACACTCCACCAAGGCAGTCGTAATTTAGTTTGACTGTATTTTCAGCTCTGATTTCTGCCAATGTTCCTGTCTTGGTGCGTCAGTGTCTGGAGGGGTCAACAGGGAAGTGCTGCCTGCAGGATGCAGCATCCCAAAAGCTCCAGCTGGATCAACGTGTGAGCCCACCAGTGGCCACAGCGCTCCTCCAGGATCTGTCCGTGAAGGCAGCGACACCCAACTGTGGCTCGAAGGGTGTTTAACAAACATGGAACGATCACCTCCTGTTGCACGTACGTGACTGAACAAAGTCCTGCTATACTTGGGTTGCCAAGCTTTTAACGCAGGACTTTGAAAGCGTTATTCGCCGAGGAAAGATGGTTTCCAGGGGAATTGATAATAAAGGAGGGTTTTGGAAAGAAAACAACATTTGCTATGAAAAGAAAAGAGCAACCCTGAAACTTTTTTGAGGAGGTAAATTGCTGTCTAAAAATGGGCCTTAGCTCCTTGATGTTTCCACAATAACTTACTCTGTGCCTGTGGTGGCTGTTAACATAGCAATGGGGAGCTAAGGGAAGTTGCTGTGGCAGAAAATGGGAGTTGGACCATGCCTAGATCTCCTCCCAATGCAAAATTTCAGTGCTTTCTGTGCTTCTTCTCAGGTTCTCTGCTGACCTTGTCCCCAAACACAGTGTTCTTGTGGTCCCCATACGCATCATTACCACGAAGTTCTGGTAGCAATTGCACACCAGGACTTTCCGCTTACCAGACCCCGTGAGCACTGCCGAGTTACTGTTCCCACACAGATTCCCGAAGCAAACGTTACTGCTGTAATCTAAAAGAGCAAAAATGTTTGGAAAACAGCAGATGCAATGGGAAAATGACACTTCCTACATGTGATAATTGTGCAACTTTAACTCTGCCCTTGGAGTATGTCTGCTTCTCGCTGTATTGTTCGGGAACATGCGTGGCGTAGAAAAAAAGTCATTGGAAGTCTTCGTCTGTGTAAATCGCAGTTGGTAGAGGTGCTAGCAAGGGTTAAATTACCTGTGCGGGGATGAGGGGGCTGGGTAGGGTAAGTAGATTACACATGGCTATTAAATACGGGAAGGCGACTCTGTCAGCATGATTTGACTGTTAAAATGGGCATCAGTGGAGGGGAAAAAAACCTCTGTGGCTTGTGAGTCCAGATCACCAAAGCTCTAAAGTGCAGGACGTGGTTATGCTTGCCTCCTGCCATGGTTAAGACCGTACCCTGCCTTAAGCCGTGCTTGCCTCCTGCCATGGTAGGACCATATCCTGCCTTAAGCCACTTGCGTTGGTTTGCTTTTTAGCAGTTTTGCTTTTTAACAATGTATTTTTTCCTTGCGTTCAGTCACAGGTTAACTTTGTTCAGATTGTCTTCATCCTTGCCCTGCAGCCCTGCTTGCCGAGCTCTCAAGGACAGCCCCATGCAGCCCACAGACGTCCCTCCTGCCTGCGCTGTTTCTTGCCTGGGGATGAAGTTTGCTCTTCACTGGCTGGAGCTGCTAGCTTGGCTTAGTCGCCACCGAGAAACTGGGAAAGCACGGTGAAAAAATGTCTGCCCTGGAAGGCTTGTGCTCGTGCAGCTAGGAGCGGTTGAACCAACTTTTGCCTTTGCTCATGGCTCCTTACCCCCGTCCTTCCTCAGCTGTTTATTGCCTCCATCCCCTCCTGCAGCCCCTGCTGAGGAACTGGCCCTGCGTGAAAAGTGGCTCAGCAAAGGCGGTCAGGGCTTGTCCTCGGCACGTTGCCGTCCAGCCCATCGCACCAGCGTTTCCACAGGCCCGAAAGGGGCAGGGGGGGAAACTCGAGGCAGGACTGCTGCTTTTGGGGAAATGCCCCTTTTTGCCACCTCGGGAGTTTTGAGGAACCAGAGCTTGTTCTCTCGGTGGAGCTGACAGACCATCGAGGGATAGACGGGAATGTTTCTGGAAGACTACGGCAGCGCTGCCGAAACGCCCTCGGCTCTGTACAGGCTAGTGACCTGACCCAAAGTTGAAAGGAAATCCATGAAGGTGGCAGCCAAGGTATTCGCGAAGGCACCGGGAGCCCATGCTGGAGGAAAGGGCACGGAGCAGGAGTTTGCTCCCGGCTGCCCAGCCCTACCGGGTAACTTCCAGCGCAGCCGCCCGGCGGGTCGAGGCGAGGTTTGGCCGCCCTTCCCCTCACGGAGCGGGCCTACGCATCCCCCCGTCGACTGCCGCCGGTACCTGCTGCCTCTCCCGCCGCCCGGAGCCCGCTCCCGCCCCGCGGGCAGGACGGGGCCGCACGGCCGCGCTCTCCCTTCACGGGCTCCCGCCCGCAGCAGGCCCCGGCGGCGCCGCCGGCCTCAGCCCCCGCTCCCCCGGGGACGGGCAGGCGACGAGCCCTCTGAGGGGGAAGGGACGGGAAAGGAAGGGGCCACCCGCCACCGCCGGCTGAGAGGAGCCAGCCCTCCCGCCGCGGCGAGGTCCCGGTGCGGGGGGCAGCGCCCGCCGCGCTGAGGGAAGGAAAGGAGGGAGGGAGGGAGGGAGGCGGCCCGAAGGGGCTCCCGGCCGGGGGCGGGGGGCCGCGGCGGGGCGGGGGTGGGACCCGCCGGGGAGGCGGCGCGGCGCGGGGGGCGCTCCCCGCTCTCCTCCCCGCCAGGGCTGGCGGCGGGGCCGCCCCCATTGGCCGCGGCGCGGCGGCGAGCTCCGCCCGCCGGAGCGGCGCGGCGCGGGGAGGGAGAGGAGGGAGGAGGAGGAGGAGGAGGAGGAGGAGGGAGGGCGCCGGGCTGCGCTGCGCTGCTAGTCTGGAGCGGAGCCTGGCAGCGGCAGGAGCGGCGGCGCGGGGGTGAGGAGCAGCCGGAGCCTGCTGGACGGAGGCAGCCCCGTCCCCCTCCCCTCCCCCTCGCCTCTTGTCTTTGTGCGCAGGGCAGGGGCGGCCCCGATCCATGGTCATGGGCGACAAGAAGAGCCCGACCAGGTGAGCGGGGGCGCGGGGGGCGCGGGGGCGGGCGGGGAGAGGCACCTAAGATGGAGGGAGCGTGGCGGGGGCCGCCCCTGCCTGCCCCTGCCCCGCCGGCGGCGGCGGGCCCGGCTCGGCGCTGGCGCGGCGGGAGGGGATGGCGGTGGGTAGGCCCCTGGCTGGTAGTTGTGTGCGTGTGCTCCGCCGCGGGGGAAGCGGGGGGGGCGCGGCGGCGAGGGGCTCCTAAGATGGAGGGAGCGTGCGGGGAGGGGGGCGGCGTGCCCGCGCCGCCCCGCCAGGTACGCGGGGGGCCGGGGTGGGGGGGCTACGGGCGGGGAGGGAGGGAGGGAGGGAGGGAGGCTCCTAAGATGGAGGGAGCGTGGAAGGGCAGGAGGAGGAGGAGGAGTGCCGGTGTCTGCCTGCCTGCCGCCGGTGCCAGGGCTGGTCTGGTGTGAGAGCAGCCATGGCGGCTCCGCTCGTTCGCACTCCCGCTCCGCGCACTCGCTGCTCCCAGACAAAGGGAGGTTTAACAAGGTGGAGGAGGGAACGCGCCTCCCAGCCTTCAAACTCTCCCACCCACCCTCCCACCCTCCTTCCGAGGGAGGGGGGGCGGCCCCCGCCGCGGTGCGGGGGGCGCCGGGGGACGCGGCCGGCCCGGCCCGGCTGGGTTTGGCCCGGCCCGGCCCGGCTGGGCCCTCCCGCGGCGCGGGGCCGGGGCCGGGGGCGGAGCGCGGCGCCGCACCGCACCTCTCCGGGCGCCGGCCCCGGTAGGTGTTTGTCGGCTGTTCCCGGGCGCGGGGGGTGAGCGGCGGTGAGAGCAGGCGCTGGGTTTCGGGGCTCTGTAACATGGTTTCTCATGTGTGTGTTTTCTTTCTCTCCTCCTTCTCCTCTCCCTCCTCCTCCCGCCGCCTCTCTCCTCCTCCCCAAACACACACGTACACACACACGCTTCCCCTCTCCCTCTCCCTCCCCCTCCTCAAGGCCGAAAAGGCAAGCCAAACCTGCAGCCGATGAAGGCTTTTGGGATTGTAGCGTGTGCACCTTCAGGAACAGCGCCGAAGCCTTCAAATGCAGCATCTGCGATGTCAGGAAAGGCACCTCCACAAGGTACGTCCGCACCTTTCGGCGCGGTTTTCGCTCCGCGCTGGGCTGTGCCGACTTGTTGATTTTTTTGCGCTGTTGCCTGGATATCGGCTGGTTGCATCCCCCCTTCCCCCCGGTGCGGTCCCTTCTGTCCCCGTTCAAAAGCTTGTGGATTTTAGAAATTCTCTTTCAAGCGTTTAATTGGAGCTGGAAGACATGTTTCGTGGATGTGGCAGCGACATGAATCTTTTTGTTCTGTGCTTTTTTGTCGCTGACATGCAGAGGACCTCTTGGAGATCCGCAGTCAGCCAGAAACCCTCTGGCTGTGGTTTGGGGCAGATGGTTTTCTGTGGTTTGGGTGGAGATTTACCTGCGTCTTTTGCAGAGGCAGAAATGATTGAGGATTAGGGAGTGAGAAAGGAAACGGCTGAAACTAAAGATGCCACGAGAACAACAACTCCCTTCCTGAAATGTTGATCTCCCGGTGTCTGTTGTCATCCAAAAGGAATCGGCTTTGTGCTCGGTGTGGGAATGGTGCGGATTTCAGAAAGCTTTAGCTGTCGGGTCTCTCTGATTGCCTTCTGCTGAGTAACTGTGCAAGTCCTTATGAGATGGTGAAGCTGACATACAGTAGTTAATTTAATCTCAAACCCCTCCCCCACCCCAAAAAAACTCGCACTCTCCCAGTTAATGGGTTCTGAAAGTTTGTTCTGGAAATATCAGATGGCGCTGAAACAGGCATGTGGTGCTTTTCTTTCCTTTTCTGATTTGCTCTACCGTAGTGACTTCTGATTTTGTTCTTATTGTACCGTCCACATCTGAGTTCTGTTGCTCTGCTCTGCTGAGGGAGCAGTCCGTGCGACTTTCATTGTTAAAGGCATCGCTTTCCTCCTTTGAGTGAAGCAGCGTGTGGAGGTGCTCTCATCAGCAGGCTACGCGACTTGGCTGTGTTGACTTGACTGACAAAGGAGGCGAAAGCGTGTTCGGTTGGTTATTGTTCACGCTGTGCTTTAGACAATGTGAAGTGCCTACGTTTTTACTGGGGAGCGTGCTTTTGGGCCGTTGAAACTCTCTGAGTTGCAGCAGTGGAGTGCTGTGGTGCTTTACCGTTGTGTTTTATGATGCACGCCTGTTACAAGTATCTCTACGCTTTTTACAAAATATGCAGAGGTGTTGAACTTAAAACAATTTTAAACAGCGTAGTTAGAGCATCGAGTAAGGTTGAGCTTTTGGGACAGTAGTGTTCTGTATGAACCTGGAGCTGATTCTTTGCTCGTTTTGTTCAGTCTCGTTTTGTCATGTAACTAAACATTCACAGCACGCTTGATTTCTGTGGGTTTCTGTTTCCTTGGCTTCCCCGTTGGCTCAGGTGAAACGTGTTGATCCTGCAGTCACCTGGTCTTTAGCTGCGCTGCTACGGTGCGTAGCCCTGCAGTCACCACGAGTTCTCGCAGCCTCACGTCAAACATGTGCATGGGTGTTTGTAGGAGGAGAGCCTTAATGAGATGTGGGAGCCCATATGGGTTGTATCTTGTGTCAGGCTCGATCATTTTCATTTGGCCACCATGCTGATGTTCATTTCGAGAGCAGCAGCTTTCTCTGCATGCTCTTTATTTATTTATTTATTTTTTTAAATGATAATTTTCAAACTGTTTGTTGAGGTAGTAGGGTGTTTTTTTCTTTTAAAGGGCCATTAAGAGGGCTAGCAGTTGATGATTTCAGGTTAAGAGCTGCAGCCTCACTCGCAGATGTGAACCTCGGGTCTAGAACACTGTACTTCTGTTTAGCTTTTAATGGACCCTTATGAATGGCTTCTGATTCTAATTCATCAGCTTTCTATTCATTTTTGCTGCTTTTTAAATTGCTTTTGTTTGTAGAATTTGAGAAAGTATTTAAAATATTCAATGGACCATCATGTCTTCTTGCATATTTATATCGTTTATGCATAAATATAACTGAAAGCAGGAGTAATTGAACGTTGTGAGCGAGCGTCGTGTGTTGAGAAGACCTGGGAGGTCAGAGTTCTTTGTTGTGGTATTGCTTTGAGTGTTACGGTATGTGACGTACAAGTCAATGCCTGGGAAATTCTTCAGAATTTTTTAAATAAATGACTGATGTAAAGATGCTTAACGAGTGATGATTGATAATTTATTGCTTGAAATATAAGGTGTCTGATGAGCTTGACTTTTAAGTTGCAATTTGACAAGTCAATGACACTTTTCCACATTTGAAACTGCTTTGCTTCATTAAGGCTTACTTCAGTATCACTTACTAGAAATTTATCAAACTGACTTTTTAAAAAACTCAACAAAGTAGTGAAAGACAGACATCATAGATGTGGTGAGACAACTGGTTTTCATCAAATTATTCTGTGCAATTACAGTGTGCCCAGGTGTATTAAGGTCTGGTATAACCTGCTTCCCCCCCACCCCCACGAAGGCAATTATTTGCTGTAGAATTTACTTTGGCTGATAAATATTCTCTGATTTGAGAACTAGTTAGGACGTTAGCTAATTCTCACCGTGTGTATATTTTTTTTCAGACTT
Organism: Leptosomus discolor; assembly: GCF_034619465.1. Taxonomy (NCBI): domain Eukaryota; kingdom Metazoa; phylum Chordata; class Aves; order Leptosomiformes; family Leptosomidae; genus Leptosomus; species Leptosomus discolor. Next base: position 4,860,252 of record NC_141399.1, read on the forward strand.
GATATAATCTGTTGGTGTGTGGGAGGGGTGGCTGGCAGCAGTTAGAAGTTTTACTTTCTCAGATCTAGCTATCCCCTTTCCCTGGGATCTCATAAAAGGAGCTTCAAACACAGTGAGTTTTAGAGTTGACCTGACAAGTCGAAATCACTGTAGGTGCTAAACAGTTAAATGGCACCTGAATAGTTTTTCAAGGGGCTGTTTATAAATATTTCAGTTGTACTTTTAAATAAAAATGAGGTCAAATCCCATCTCAAGAGAACTGGGAGTTGTCATGCAAAGATTACATTAAACCTGTAGTACTTACTTGAATACTGGATTTGTCACAGTATGTCACCAATTCCTTTGCTCAACTTTATTCTTGCTATTTTGTGGTTAAACTTTATTGTGCTCTATTTAGGCAAGTATGTTGAGTTTTTCTATGGTTTTCCTTCTGTGAGGATCATAGCAAAGATAAAAGCTGTGTTCAACGCAACATTCAGTTGGGTGAGGTGATGATTTAACTGGCTAGCTTGGGAGTGAGCAGTGGTAATGTGTTTGTTTGCTGGGGCGTACAATACTTTTTTTTTCTTTCCTGAAGGTTTTTTGTATTGGTGTAATGGTGCAGGGAACTGGTGCTGGCCACCAGTTCCACTTGCGTCCTGTGGCTCCTGTGGTTTGTTCTGGTGTAGCCCCACCGCCTCCTGCACACAGGAGAAGACTTGAACTAAAATTTCTGCCAGGAAGTTTGCTCCACGGACACACGTTCCCTTGCAATATCCATTACTTCTTCAAATGTGAAGGCAGGTTTGCTTTGTGTTTCCTAGGAATGCGAGGGCAGAGTTTGTCCTCGTGTTTCTCGTTATGGGGAGCTATTGGAGGGTAGGTGACGGCTCCCTATTTCCATTCGGTTTTCTTGATGATATTCTTGCTCCTCTTGCCCTTTGGTTCTCTGATGGTTTGTTGGGTTCCTGTACATGTCTTCTTGTAGCTTCCTCTCTCCTCCCAGGCACGGGGTGTTTCTGCATGGAGTTGCTTTCAGACATCATTGTGAAGGAGAATATTTCTCCCCTCCCTCTGACTTCACAGAGGTAGTTACTGTTTTCTGAACCTTTCTTTTTGGGTAAATAGGCAAGCGGTGCGATATGGTGGAGCTTCTCTGATGTTAATTTTTCTCTAACTTTAGAGTAAGTGCTTTCCTTGTCTGTACTTCACATCCTCCATCATGAATGTGCCTTGATTAGAGAGAAATGCACTAAAAAAAGACAGGGGAAGACATGAGAGCAGCAACTGGATGTCTGATGTACAAATGAACAAAACAATGGGACTTTTTAGTAAAAATTAACAAGTTGTAGTGTGTATGTCCTCTGCAAGGCATGCAGTTAGTAAGCATTTCTGTTGTATGTGTTCCTAATACCTGTATGCCTGAAGTGCATGGTTTGGAGTTTGCATCAAGTGATTTGAACATAGGGTTCATTGTGGAGTGCTTGAGGAGTGTTATGTCAGTAGTGCTTCACTCTCCTGCCGTCCTTATTTCTGAGGGGAGGCAGGCTGAGCTGAAACTATTTGTAATTTTAAAAAGAATTTTCTCTCGTGTGGAACAGGTGTCTCGGCTAGATATGGGCCTTCATTTCCCCTTCAGTTCTCCGGAAAACTCCTTTGCATGTTTGCAGAATCTAAGCTAGCACCTTGAAGGACATAAACTACTGTCCGTGTCACCATTGAAAAGTATTCTCTTGTTCTGCATCCAAGCTGGGCTGACCAGAATAGACACCAGATAGTCCTGCTATTCCTGGAATGAGGAATCAGGCTCATGATCCTGACCTCCATACAACTAATATATGCCCTGCTTATTTGCCATGTATTTGCAGATCTGATCTTCTAACGATGCTTGCTGTGGTGTGTAGCTGTGGTGTAGGTTGGAAGCAAAGTGGTTTGATTCAGTTCTTTCAAGTTAATTAGATTTCAGCTGCATTAAGGTGGGTTTCATTTAGCATCACAGCTCACCTTTAAGTGGGTTGTTTTCTATCAAGATGGTGTATGTGACTCGTGTGGAAAAAAGCTGTTGTGGAAGGGACTTTGGTGCCTTTGCTCTGGAATATTTGTTTTACTGATTGGTCATTTATGGTTAAATCATCCCTATTTTTCCTGTTGATCGCTGAAGTTAAATGGCAGTGGGATCAGGTGGAGCAAAGCATGGTCTGTACCAGAGTAGAGTCATGCTAGTGCTCCGTGAGGCCATCCAGACCCTGGAGATGTGCCTGGTTGGGGTCTCGCTTTGTTGGTAATGGGTGGGAACAGTGTAATGCTGCCTAGGTGGTTTTGAGCACTGGAATGCACAATACCTATTTGCAAAATGTTTGCCCACATGCAAGGAGTTCTTGAGACCTCTGTTGTCTCATACATTGTTTACTGACACTGCCTAAAAGTAATTAGCTGTTACTTTTTGCATTTGTAGATCAGGAGCACTTTTACGAGGTCTGGCAACCCCACCAGGGCAGGGGAGCTAAGGACAGGAGGAGCCTTTTGCAAACCTCGCATTCTTCGAGCGGGCAATGCTGATGGTTCGCAGCAAGTGGTTTGGTGATCCACTAAGTTTGACTTAATGATTTGTATTGCTGGACCCCAGGTGTCTGAGCCACATGGCTTGGGCTATTGATCCGTTATAAACTGACTACTGGTACAGATTCATGCTACACTTTTTTAAATAGCACAGAGTTAGTCTGTGAGACTTCATCTAAGCAGATGAAGCTGTTCATCTTCAGATCAACTATTATCTGTCATTGTGATGCAAGCATAACACTGGCATAAGATGTGTGTTTTGTACTTGAGCTGTTTGAAAGAAGTAAGAGTTGTGTCCTGATTTGCTCTTTGCTGGTGTTTGGCTCTGGCATTAATGATCTCATTACCATCACCCCAGGATTTCTCTTGGGTCTCAGCACCTCTGGGAAATCATTCTCAGCAGGGAGAATCCTCAGTATTGATGTGCAGCACCAAGGCAATACCCCTTTGCTATGATTGTCAAATTGGGGTACTCGAAATGCTGTAGGTGACCAACATAGTAGGTAGTGTGGTGGCTGCTGTGACTCACTTTGCTTCTACTGCTCTTTGTTCCTGAAGGTCCTGTAATAGCTATACCTGTTGTGGTGCTTTTTTGTTAGGGGAAAAAAGATCTTTTTGTTAAAAAAATAGTAAAATCTTTAGCGTGGATAAGGTGTGTTACAACTTTTATGTAGATTACCTGTTTGGGTTAAATAATCATGGGTGGTAGGGTTTAATATCAGTCTCTGATTTCTGTTGGAGACTGTGTAAAGATCTAATGCATAAACTGACAGAGTGTGTTCATCTATCACTGCTAATATGCAATGTGGATAATATTCACTTTTCCCATCCTCCATAGGCTTTTTTGGGAGACGGGAATCTAAATAAAAGTATGCCTATGCGTGTAGGAGGAGCGGGCATGCAACTTTCTTTTGTTGTTGTAAACAGACGTCGTGTCCACTGGGATACTGACCCCTTGCTCTCGGCAGGTCCTCGTGGGGAACTGGTAGGCAGAGGAATGTGGAGCGGCTTTCTCTGCGTGCCTTTCTTAATTGCCCTGATTGTTTCATGTTCCCATCAGCTGGCTGCGGAGGGGCTGCTGCACTTGCACGATTGGCGTGTCTGTTTGCACCCTGGGGTGCATTCATCTCGTAAGTGGAACTGGAAATAAGAAAACGGGCAGTGTTGCCCAGAGTTGAGAGGAGGGACGAGGTGGATGCAAAGTGTGGCTCTCTGTGGCCACCCTTGGCTCCTGCGGGGTCTTGGCTGACTGTCCTGTGCTGCACGTTGGTGTTCCCCAACAGCTCACAGTGCTGTGGGGCTCTGTGGGCTGAACTGTGAGGTCCCTCAAAAAAAAAAAAAAAAGAAAAAGCAGGGAATCCCAAGATCCTTGAGGGATGAAAGGAGTCAGAAAATGTGCTGTGGGCTAGGTGGGTTGTTTTGGCTGGCTACATCTAGCTTTTGTGCTATAGGTTGGAGACCCCTGCCGTAACTGCAGGCTGGTTCACTGCTGATTGTGGGTCAGGTGTCACTTGGGCTCGGGCTGCTGTGAGACCCGCTTTGTGTTAGCAGGCTCGCTGTTCCTTGCTGCGGTGCTGCTCCTCTTCTTCCTACTCTGTCTGGGCTTGTGCAAGCGGACAGGTCCTTCCAGGGTCCCTCGGTGCAAAACTTCTGAGGAGTCCTGCTGGTGTGCAGGAATATGGCAGCAGGGTGTGAGATATGGCTTGCAGAGTGCTCCTGCGTTAGGTGAAGGATGTGCTCTGCTTGTCCTTTGTTATGTGTGTATCTCCTTGTCTGCGTAATTCTTCTTACGAGGAAACCCACTGACCTGTTTTGCGGGATTTCAGGTGGTTCTGTAGGTTAGTGGGTTCCAGTCCCAGAATGTAGGTCACTCGCAAGGTGCGCTGGAGTTTCATAACGCGTAGTTCTGACCTGAAATAAGATTCATACAGACTCTCCCTGTGACTGTTTGCAGCTGTATTTACATCTCTTTTTGCACTGGCCTCCTTTTTTATGAGGTAAAAGGAGAAATCTGGGCATTTCCAGAGGGAAGGGGTCTTACAGGTGGGTTTGTGAGTATGTATTTAAAGTGTGCATGTTCCAGGCAGGTGAGGGCAAGTTATCGTTATTGTCACTTCATGTTTAATAAGGACATGGCAAAAATAGCAGACCACGAATGCTGCGTAACCCGTATGTACTACCCTAAGCAGATGTCCAGGATTATAAGATACGACAAATAGTGTGGAAATGCATCCATTACGTTTATGTAAGTTCCTTTTACAGCTGATACATGCTAAAAACATTGATTGTCTCTTTGTGCAGACAGATTTTCTTTACGTCAACCAGAGCTCCTTTCACACTTTTTGGTATGTTTAGAGGTACGACCAAATCCTTAACATCACTCTTCCTATAAGCCAGCTATTAATTAGGAGCACGTTCTTTGTAGCAGAGTGCTAATTGGTACATCAACAAATTCACTGCCTGTTAAACCTTGGAAAGATTGTAATTCTGACTGTCTCAAATATAAATGAGAGGGAAAAGCATGACTTCTCCTTGCTGGCCTGGTAGGTTTTGTTTGACTGTTCAGCAACTCCGTATCTTCAGAATCTTTACTCCTTCCTAGAAAAAAAAAAAACCAGAACAAACTGGCTAAAACTGGGCGTTGTTTTGATAGTATTTTATTATTGAAGTGCTGCCTCTGTTTCTGAAAGTTAAAAGTACACCCACAGCCAATCTTCTGTTAAGTAATACTGGAAATGCATAAGAAAAAGGGGTTGTGGGGACCTAAAGTATGGATTGTAAAACCAGGAGGCCTGATTTTGAACTGTATGTGGTCTTATTTGAGATGCTGGCCTGGGGTTGTGGAGTAACCTCCTATGCTACAAGGATCAAAGTACTAAAAATTTGTAATTTTGTCTACCGCAGAAGTCTCGTAATATTCAAATTGATTTTAATCTTCTGACTGATAAACATTTTGAAGCATACATTTTATGGCAGTTTGCTGAGAGCTGGAATGTTCCGTATCTAAGTAAGCACAGTGCATGCTCTATGTCAGTTGCTATATGGAGATGCAAACTGAAACTGCATTTACAATTTACATGGGAATATGAGTATGGCAACGTGGACAGTGGGATTGAGCGCACCCTCAGCCAGTTTGCCAATAACACCAAGCTGTGTGGTGCAGTCGATGTGCTGGCGCGGAGGGAGGCCATCCAGAGGGACCTTGACGGGCTGGAGAGGTGGGTCTGTGTCAAAGTCATGAAGTCCAACAAGGCCAAGTGCAAGGCCCTGCACTTGGGTCGGGGCAATTCCATGCACAGGTACAGGCTGGGCAGAGAACGGGTTGAGAGCAGCCGTGCTGAGGAGGGCTTGGGGCTCTTGGTTGACGAGAAGCTCAACGTGACCTGGCAGTGGGTGTTTGCAGCCCAGAAAGCCGGTGGTATCCTGGGCCACATCAGAAGCACGACCAGCGGGTCGAGGGATGCGATTCTCCCCCTCTACTCTGTTCTTGTGAGACCCCACCTGCAGTACTGCGTTCAGCTCTGGGACCCCCAGCGTAAGAAGGACATGGACCTGTTGGAGCAAGTCCAGAGGAGGGCCACGAAGATGATCAGGGGGCTGGAGCACCTCTCCTATGAGGACAGGCTGAGAGAGTTGGGGTTTTTCAACCTGGAGAAGAGAAGGCTTCAGGGAGACCTTATAGTGGCTTCCAGTGCTTAAAGGGGGCCTATAAGAAAGCTGTAGAGGGGCTTTTTACAAGGGCATGTAGTGATAGGATGAGGGGTAATGGTGTTAAACTGAAAGAGGGTAGATTTAGATTAGATTTTAGGAAGAAATTTTTGCCTGTGAGGGTGGTGAGACACTGGCACAGGTTGCCCAGAGAAGCTGTGGCTGCCCCCTCCCTGGCAGTGCTCAAGGCCAGGTTGGATGGGGCTTGGAGCAACCTGGTCTGGTGGGAGTGTCCCTGCCCATGGAGGGGGGTTGGAACTACATGATCCGTAAGGTCCCTTCCAACCCAACCCATTCAATGATTCTGTGTTAAGGAGTTCTAGAAACTTTAGTTTGAGGATCTTAGCAGATTGGTTGTCTTTAAAATGGAAGCAGAACGAGTCAGTTGTGGATTCTGTTTAGGGCTAAACAAGGAATAAATGTTTAGACGTGTTTTCTCGAGCAGATTTTTCTTTGAGATTTTAGAGTTATGATGGATTACTTGTAACATGCAGAGGTGCTAAGTGAGACAAAATATCTTGCCTGAGATAAAGCTGGCTTCTTCAGATTTATATTGTTGAATAGACAGACGTGAGACTGATGATAATCTGAAATATTCCTGAACTAAATTATTTTTGTGCATGGGGGACTGTGTCCGTGTAATTCGTATGCAACTTAACGTGGTTGAATTGGGGAGGTGGACGGAGGATGTAGAAATAGTAGGATTTGTTGGCTTCAGTGATGTTGTAAAGTTGATCAGCACACTGCCTGATGAGTGTTGAGTGTGGGTTACCCCCTGCGTCCTGGTCCCAAATGTACAGCATTTTTTGAATTGTAGGGGTAGGTCTTAATTGAATAGGATTACTTCCTTTTATCTATGTGCTAAATAAATACATGGAAGGATTTGTATTTTCTTTCACTTCTATTTGCAGGTGTCAGTGGGGATAGGATGATGTTAATGTGATACGAGCCTGTATAAAAGAGGCTGGAATTCCCCCTTTAGCAAATCAGCTAGCTAAATATCCTCCAGTTGCCATTTTTTAATCTGTATGATTGTATTCACTGTCTGTGTCTTAATTTGATCAAGAAATTTATGTCTGTGGTAGGTGTTTCATTCCTTTGTTTAAAAAAGAAAAAAAAAAAAGATGATTAGCAGAAGGACATAAATCTTACTTGTCCTGCTTGGACAAAGCATGCGTATATGTTCAGGTTGTTGGAAATGTGTTTTTCTCCTGAAACATTTGGCTCTAATTATATATCTTGGAGCTCTTATTCTGAAAGTGCTTTCACTGTTTTTTTTCGGAAGTGGTACTGAGTACTTTCTCTTGCCGAGATGAGATTTCAATAAGAGAGGCAATACATTGATGGACGATGGCCCTGTGATGGAGTCAATCAGCCAGTGCAGTCATTTGTCTCCTGGGGATACAGGGTAGAGCACATCATTAGCAGCAGAAGGGGAGGCTTTCCTCTGTAATGCTAATAGGGCGAGGAAGCTCTGGTTGGTGCCTGTTTGCTATTGCTCAGTTATTGCAGGTGCCTTGTGGAGAAACAAAACCGTTTTCGTTTATCATCGGTAACAGCCATGGGTGTGGATCCATTTAACAAAAATATTTCATAAGCTCTAGGAAATGTTTCCAATTCAGCGCAATATTAGCAGTTTGTAAACTTGTGTCGTATAAAACTGCTGGTCATGAAAATGGTGAATTATTTTGGGTGAATTATGTGTGTTCTATTGGTTTTAAGTAGCTTTACTTGCGTAGAAAAGACTGGCAGCTGCCAATGTGCGATTCGAAGGACGGTGTGTCTTAATCAGAAGAGAAGTGTTGAAAGCGAAGCCGGTGGGTTGCAGAAGTTACTCTAATACCGTCCGGGGACGCTGGGTTCCTGTCGAAGCAAAAGGCAAAGCATCTGGTAGCGGCAGCGGGTGGCCTGTCTGAGGGATGGCCGGGCGGCGTGCTGGCGTGCGGCAGCAGCAACGAGGTAGCTTAAAGGTAGCTTGGTGTGCTCCAGGTGGTGGGCATGGTCCAGCTTTGCCTAGGGAGGATGAGTTAACCTCCAAGTGGCTGTTCCTCTGTAGCTGCTTGGCTCCTTTCAGGGCTCTTGCTTCCCTGCAGAAGCGGCGTACTGGTGGTCCCCTCAGGAATGAGCGTGGGCTTGCCCTGGGGTGGACAGGAGTGCTCCTGTTATGGGAGGCCTGCAGACCTTGCAGAAGCAGTATCTCAGTGTTCAGAGATGGTTAATTCCCATGTGACAAACAATGAAACTGTAAGTGTTGTCAGAAAAGCATTTTTCTGGATGGCTGGTGGGTATTTCTGTGTACCTGCTAGCGTTGTGAGCTGGGGGCTGGCACCCAGGGCACTGCTTGTTGCAGAGATGTCTTTCCCCCCCCCCTTCCCTTTTAACTTGCTGTGGCTCTGGAAAGTTAGGTAACTCATGTGCATAGGTATGTAAAGCAAATGTACTAAGAAGTCCCTACCACATATGGCTTATAGGAGGTTATGTTAATTTCTGGAAAATGCTTTGAAATCTGAAATGTCTTCTCAAAGACTGCGCATGAAATCAGATTTAAAAACCAATGTTTATCTTTTTTTTGAACTGTATGGGTAATCATTTAAAAATAACAGCAAGAGCAACGAGAAAGCAAATGATGATACAACTGCTGGAATGGCGGGTAGACTTTGTACAGTTTGTTTCACTGTCATGTACGGCGATGTCTTTGCTCCTAAAGCACCAGAGGAATGGCTCAGCTGTGTGGGTACTAAAGGCATGGGATTGGTAAGAGTTACACAATTTTACTGTGGGTTAGCAGAGTAAGGAACATGCTTGATCATGGGTGTGGGAATACAGCACTCTGGCAGCAATTAAGAGTCATTAATTAGAAGTTCTTATTACCGGATGTGACTCAAGTTAGTTGTAAGTTGCTTAACTTCTGAGGTCAAGAAGATCTAATGCGTCGGAGATGTGCATTATTAGTGTTCATGGGGCTATCCACAGGGATGGTCTGTAATCCCAGAGCTCAAACTGTGAAATTTTGAGGTTCATTAAGTGACTTAGCGATAGTGACAGTTTCGCAGCACTTTTGCAAGCTGGGACCACGCGTTTGCTTTCAGAAGTCTAGACCTATGAGGAGGGGGTTGTTTAGACTCCTGGATTGCGTTGGCTGGGAACGTACAAGTGTGTGCTGGGAATTTACGCTGCTCTGCTGAGAGTCACTATTATTCAACCAGCATTCAAAGAAATGACAGTGAAACTTTTTATTATAAAGTTTTATGAATTAAAAAAAGGTAAAAAAAAGCTTCCCTCTCTGTATGAGGATGACATTTTTATCCAATTACAAATTAACCAATTGATACAAAAATCATCAACGAACAGGGCGGTAGAACATCATACCTGCTCTGTAAATGCATGGGAGATCACACCTTCATGTTCAGCGTGTGCATTTATAGAGATGTGAAGTGTGAGGACAGTCTCACTGCTTGTGCCTGGAAGAGGCATTCCTTCTGCCAACTGCCAGGCACGTCAAACAAGTCACGGAAAAAGGTCTGTAATAGGTGCCTGTTAGTTCTATGCCACTTCTCACTGCAGGGAGAGTGAGGGATAACACCTAGCAGTAGTTTGGTTTTATTTGCATCTCTTTAGTTTTTCCCCTCTTGCCTTTTTTTTTCTTTTTTTTTTTTTCATTGCGTTGTAAGCCAAACTGACTTTCCCACTGACACTCTGAATTCAAAGCTCTGAAATTGTCCAGCTATGTACTACACTTCCTTGTTTTTAAAGCCTGTCACCAGCATGAGTGTTTGTTTTCTTTGTTTTACACGAAGGCATATAGAGTAAGGAACAGGTTTACTTAGTCATGGGTGTGGGAACATGGATGCCGTGCTAAGAAATTAGTTTAATAGCAGTTGGTTGCTTTACTTCTGAGTGTGCTAGCATCTGCAATTCCGTCTTGGTTCGACAGGTAGTTGACACTTGTGGAGAACGTGACCTTTTGCTCTTTGCATTGATTTTTCTGAATCATGGCCAGAGGCTGCAGAAGTCAGTGGAGCACTTTGTTGTCAGCTGCAAGGGCTGGATCAGGCCTCCGAGACCGATGCGTTGAGAAGAAAGGGAATAAGTTGACATGAAACTTAACACGGTTCTCTTTTGTAATCTTGCTTTGTTCCAAGACATTTTTTTTTCCAGGGAGATGCTTTTAATAGATCAAAAAGAATTGAGAAATTAGTTGTATTGTATAAAGCCCTGAATGAGACTCAGGGGAAGAACTTGGTCCGTGTCCATGTAAGCGAAGGACTCCTCAGATTGTTCATTGCTTTTGGTTGTCCTGGAGCCTCTGAAGTTTGAACAGGGGCTAAGACTGGATCTGCTTTTTTTTTTTTTTTTAAAGTAAGTGTCATAGATGGTGACCAAACATTTTCTTGTTTCTAAGCAGAAAGAAACAAGATATGCAGAAAGAAACAAGATATCCAGAAAGTCCCATATAGTCACTAGATTCTGCAGGGCTAAAGTTCTCAATGAGTCTCATCTGTCTAAAGTTTAGTCTTTCTACTGCCAACTGTATAAAATTCTTGGTTTTGCTGGTGTACAAATATGCTAGTCCTCATACACCTATGTGCTCACTTGAACCAAAAAGATTATATTCCTTCTGCAAGGAGTTGTAGCTATGCCTTAGCTTACATAGCCAGCAGGTTATTAGTAGGTAAGATGGGTGGGTGATCAGTAGCTTGCTGCTTTTCCTGCTTGCTCTAGTTCAGAGTGTTGTCCTTAGCAGCTTTTAAGGTAAGGTTCCTCCTGGAAGAACTTCTGGCTCAAGGCAGAAAAAATTTTCTTATCAGTTTTGAACTACTGGGACTATTGTGTTTTTTGAAATCCTATTCATCGCTTCACAAAACTGTTACAAGTACATCTTGAATCATGCATAGCCTGAAGAATATCCTGGGGGTAGGGAGACATAAATAATTGTTTAATTGGGCTGCTCTGCTGTGTAACTTATATCACGTTGAGTATATGGAAAGGACTGTTTTTATTTCGTCTTTCACTGTAACAGTTCTCTGAGTTCTAAGACGAGCATTTATCTTAGTAAAATTTAATGTGGTGTTAAGCAAGACATGCAAATGTGTTTTGACTTAAGCTTTTAGTTTGTAAATAAAAATGTTACAGATCTTACCTTTCAAATATTTGGGAATTATGCTAACTGAAGTCTTAGAAGGAAGAGCCTTAGAAGGAAAACAATATCCTATTGGAAGGAAAAAAGTTTGCCAATAACACTTAAACTAGTTAAGAACTGATTTTATATTTCATTAGATCTATGAAAAACTTGTCTTTGGTGGTTGTTAGCAGAGATGGCAAAAATATGAGTGACATATCAACATTGTTTTAATTAAAAATATGTTGATATTCTCCTAAAAAAGATCACTTTTGGTATCTAGCTCGTAGGCCTAAAATGAATGTAAAACTTAGCTTTTTATATGCCAGGAAAGTATGCTCTTGTGCTCAAAACATGCAGCAAAAGCAATCCCATGAAAATCCATTAGAATAATAGAGTACAGCCATTGCAAAATATCATTACAATAGTGAAGTAATTATCCCACTGCATGACTTAGCAAGAGGATAAATAATGCATGTAGAATTGTGTTGGAGCTTGCAAGGAAGATTCGTGCTGGTAGAGCAGATGGGAAGGGCGAAGGCAGAGCACATGTCCGAGGGGGGTGTCTGCTGGGTCCGGGAGCTGACGACTGAAACCCTTCAGTGCCTGCGATAACGGAGATGCAAGAGAGAGACCCAATTTTCTGGTTTTCCTTACCAATTTCAAGATGGCCTTTGTTAGCACAGCTTGACTCCAGCTGCTTCTTGGAGCTGCCTGGCTGGTCTTGGGTGGGTGGGTGCTCAGCTTTGGGGTGTGAGCATGGCCGTCCTTTGGGGGATTGCCTTTTGGAGTAGCAGAGCGGGCGCCTGCTGGAGTTCAGTTGTGCTGCTGCCTTCCCCGGGGAGCTTGTGAAGGGCAGAAAACACCCAAGAGAGCGCTGCCTCAGGGTGCTCATCCCAGTGGGTCGCTGCCTCACCTGGCCCACCGCTCTTAACTTCTCTGTATTTCACCCACATTCTGCATGTGTGCAGATCACGCTCTGTAGGTCTGCGTGGCTCCTCGCCTGCTGTTCGCTGGGCTGAAAGAGACGCTTAGCACATTGATGTGAGGCTCGGAGTCTCATCATCAACATATCCCAGCCCCTGAGTGAGCTGGGAGCCTGGACAGCAGGAATACTGGCTGTTTTTTTTCAGTGGACAGATGAGGGGTTTGATTTTTCTTCCTTTCAGCTAGAACTGAATACTCGGAATCTGTCAGTTGTTGTCAAGAGGATTGTACTTTGGATTAGTGAGCTACTGGAAGCAGTTTGAATCATTGCACTTAAAAGCATGCTGAACAGCGGTGTAATTAATAGTTACGTAATGTCCTCAACGAGCTTAGGAAACTAGAATGTGGCTTGGAAAGAAATACAGCCCCATGCAATCCCTGCATCACCTGAGGACAACTGTGCATTTAAAGGATGATGCGTTTCTTCCCAGGGCCCTTGTGGTCAGGACAGGTTTGTTGCTGTTGTGTTGGTTCTGTCGTGAGATGTGTGGAAGCACCTTTCCCTGCTTTTTCTCTGATATCTTTAGCATCAGGAGAAGGTCAAACCAAGATGCCTGCTCACCTTAGGCTTGTTGGAGCTATTCTTTGCTTCTGTGATTGTAGAAATCTTCAATTACTGTGTAATTGTGGATGCTGCATGAAATAACTCTTCAGTTTATGAGAATAATACATATTTTTGTTGCTGAGTTTTTGAACAGAAATTTCAGGAAAATTGTGCTGTATCTTTCTGTTTTACAGTACTAGTAAAACTTTGTCAGCCTTTTAACCATGTGAGTTTTTAGGGAAGCTGAAATAGTTACTGAAACTTGCAAAGTAGTTGCTGTTTTGTGACAAGCTCGAACCTGCCTGGAAAAGCTGTGTATTTCAGCAAGGCAGCAGATGAGACTGTGCCTGAGACCTCCTGTCTTGTAGGTATTGAACTGGAGGTGTAATGCTCGCAAGTTGTTTGTGTTAACTTCTGTGAATATCTTAAGCACACAGAGATGGTGATCAAAATTCTCAGGTGTTGCTGTAATTGTGGGTGAGTTTGATAAAAAGTTAATGTAATTATTATACCCTTGGCTGACTGGATGCTTCAGTTGTCTTAAACCCTTACAGACTAGCCCAACGTTTTTTTCCTCTTAGTTGACGTGAAGATGAGGCACTTAGGGACGTGGTTTAGTGGTGGACTTGGCAGCGTTAGGTTTATGGTTGGACTTGATGATCTTAAAGTCCAACCTCAATGATTCTATTCAAAGGGGAGAATTATGCTGGTACAGAACTTGGAATTTCTGTTTCTAAAAAGGTGCCTTGTCAAATGTATTGATTGGTGATTAGTTAGAAAGTAATTCTCATGTCTGCAAAGAGCAACTTTATATTAAAATGTGATCCTGCTGCTCAGCGAATTAAGGCTGCCTGCGCTCCAGTTTTGTATCTGCCCCGAGTGTCAGTTTCTTCAATATCTACTGCCATTGACCTTGAATATTTAAGAAAAAAAGTCTGCTGTTCTAAGGAGATAAATGCAGCTTATGTTTGGAATGTGGCTGATTAGCTCAGTTGTGAAAGTGTGATTTTTTTTATTTTTTATTTTTTTTATATCTGTAGTTTCTGGCAGGATGGATGCTGCCTTTGCAAAAATGGATGTCCCTCTTTTCTGTTCCCTGATACCCAGTCGAGGTTGTTGGTGAAAACCTCCCAGGACTCCAAGGTCTGAAACTTGCAATGGACCTCTTCAATTTTCAGTGAAAATGAATTAAAGCTAACATGGGCTTCCACTTACTGAATCACTTTTTCACTTTCAGCCTGTTTCCAGTGTGAATACAAGGCTGCAAGTGTGCACCGGGCTGGGGTTTGAGATTCCTGGCTGGAGCAGGGGTTGTTGGTGCACGTGGACTTGCCCCTTCCAGAACAGGGTCGGTATCAGTGTTGTCTGTCAAGAGCTGGAGCATGCCGGGGCCACAAGCGCTGCGTGCGGTGGGCTGAGTGGAGGTTAGAGAAACACCAGTGGAGAGAAAAAGGCTGAACCGTAAAAGCGACGAAAAAATGAGACACAAAATATTTTCAAGCCTTTGAAAGTTATTTGTCAAAATTTGAGAGTAGGGGACTGGTGGGCATTGGGGTCTGTTTGCGAAATCCCTTGCTGTTTTATCTTTCTCCGTGCTGGCAGTTGGACTTCATTTTTTACTTCTGTGTTTGCTCTCCATGAGTTACTTGGCCCATTTGTGACTTGAAGTACGTGCTTGTTTACAGCACAAGGGCTGTTTGTTTTTTAAACGTCTCCATGATGATCGCTCAGTTGCGTGGTGGTTTGGTGGGCTTTTTTCTTAGGGCAGGTTTTCCACTTGAGATCCTCTGCTATAGTATTTGCACTGGCGAAGTACTCCAGTCTGAAGATGGCTAATAAAGTCAAAGTTGTGTTGTGTGGGTGGTTTTTTTTTGAGGGGGGTGGGTGTTGGTTTCGGTGTGGGGTTTTTTTAATAGTTATTTAATAAAACCATCTTAAGGCTAGAAGAAGCTATTCAAACCAAAGCACAGCTTTAGAAGGGTAGCTGCATCCATGCTGGTTGGGTTTTGTGTTGTTTTTTTGTGTGTGTGGTTTGTTTTTTTAGAGCTGGTGTCAGTCTCTTTACATGAGAGATGGTACTGTGGTGGTAAATTGTGTGTTCGGTTGTCCCTTGTTAATCCACAGTGAGGCACCGTTCCTGATGGAGTCATTAGGTGCTGAGGCAATGTTGATAATTATCAGGAAAACTTGGGATGGCGTGCCGTTTTTACAGACTCTTTGCCTTTGAAGCCAAATCTGCAGCCTTGAAAATCTTCGGGACTTTGTAATCTTCCCCCCCTACAAATAAATAATACCTATTTATTTGGGAAATTGCATAATACTTGTTATGCAAGCAGTCTCTTTTCAGCCACTATGTAAAGTGTGTTATAGAAAAAAGTGTAATTTTTTTTTAATTCATGGAGCAAGTGACACAAAGTAATTCCAAAACTGGGATGTTTTACCGAAGAGAGGTTTTAATGAAGGCTGTATTCTGTTTACAACAGAGGTAAAGCAGAACTGAGCGCAGCTCCAACAAATGTTCACGCCTGTTTCCACAAAGAAGTTCAATTCCCACGATGCATCTGATTCTGAGAAATGGTGATTGAGTGGACAGACTGTGTGTTGGGGATAAAATCAGCATAGGTCTGTTAAATTGAAATGCGTTTTTCCTGGCATATTTCTGACAACATCTTGCGTGAAATCTATCTGTACCTTACTTTACAACATCTCATTTAAGGATTTACTGCTTATACTGAGTTCTAGGTCCTTTTTCACATGTCTGTGCGTGTCCTGAAATAACTCACTTTTTAGACACCTCTCCTTTTCCTCTGCAGGCTGGTGCATAGTCTCGAGTTTCCCTGAGAATCTGGTTTTAAAAAAGCAGGAGTTGATACAGCAGAGTATTGCTGGGGTTGTAGGAGGACGCTGGAGCCCTCGTGCCGTTCGCACCTTCGGTGTGTGCGGGCAGGACTGGTGAGGCTCCATCTCTGCTGCGTTGAAATACATCGTGGTTGCTTCCCAATGTCAGGGACCTTACAGGTTTTACATTCAGGTTGTAGCTGTGTGCCTTGAATATATCTGTTTAGTTGAGAAGAGTTGTTTCATGTAGTATGTCTGAGTAAAAGAGTTACTGACCTGAACAAGAGAGACTTAAAATGAAGGTATTAATTGTCACAGCCGGTGACTGTTTTCTGTGCATTGCTGCCAACTGAGAGCGTTCAAAACTTGTATCCGAGGTAAGGGAAGACCTGTACCTCTTGTCTGCACCTCCCTGAGTAAGGAAAGCAGTCATTCAATTATTCTCTATAATGAGTGTTTTTCAGTACGTAGGCAAAAGTTAGTTATTTGTGGGCTCTTTCACTGTCGCTTACTTTTCCAGGAGTGTTTGGCTACAATTCTTCTGCTACTGCCTCTGTCCCAAGTCGTTGGGCTGATTCTCACCCACCCAGGCCTGTGCAATGGGCAGGCTGCTCCGGAGAGTTGTGAGAAGGGGGGAGGTTTAGATGAGTATGAAAGTCAGTCCAGATGATGCAAAAATACCTTATCCAGGTTGAAAGAATTTGAGAGATGCTGTGATTGCAGTGATACATGAAATACTTAGAATAACTTGTCCAGTTTTGCATGGTTGCCCTGAAAACAGGCTTGCAAGTCTGAGGGTCTGTTTTTTTAACTACATGGAGTTGGTTTAGGCTAAGCTTGTATCTTCCTGTAGAAGTTGTTGAACTTAAAACAGCAGACCATCATGACCCCAATACTACTGTTGCTGCTGCTTTCTGTAAAGTGCAGTTAAAGGTATTGCAGCATCCAAAAGGTTTACTCATCACTGAGCACTTCTAACCCAGGCAAGTTGTTTGTGCACCTCTGTACTGTGTGTGGAGGGTGTGCACATATAGAATTAAAATAGTTCGACTGCACGGAGAACTTTGCTTTACTGGTCTGTAAAATTCTGAAAACAAACAAACAAAAAGCCCCTTAGACTCTGAGAGTGGTGTTCTCCTGTGAATGAGCCAGAGGGGAATGAATGACCTGAAGTTCTTGCTGATATTAAAAAAAGACATATGAAAGAGGATTTTTGTTGCTGGAACCTACCTGTCATATAAAAGCGGTGGATGAGTGTGCCTGTGAGGCTGCTGTGGTGGTTTTATTGTTTTTGAAGCAGTGAAGAAATAATTTGTGAAAGGGATTCTGGTTTTGCAGTGGGCACTGTGCATGGGCATGCTTTGTCTGCTGCTTGTTAACGGGCCGGCTTCGTTAGACTGATGATTCAAGGTTCTTTTTATAAGGTTATTTTCAAGTATTTTTTGTCACTACGTGTCAGTCATTGAAATGGTAGCCTTTAAGAGACAACATCTGTTTAAATTAAAAAAACACTTTTTGGAGAAACACCTCTTGGTGACTTCTTTTATCAAATACTTTGATGGGATTCTGTCTGTTTTGGTGAAACTCTCGTTTTAGCTGCTACTGTGAAGACCTTTACTAAAGAGGAACAGGGACCGTTGGTGCATTATGGTGATGGAAAAGCACTATTCAGGCTGAAGGTGTATCTGCACAGCAAATGCACGCCTGGCTGCAGAACAATTCCTGACGATTAGGAGAACTATAGACCTGGATTTACACCTTCATGCAAGCACACCATTCTCAAAGGCAGCAGAACAAGACTTGTGCTCTGTCAAAACGCTGGCTTTCTGTGGAAATCCCTGCAGAAGAGCTCTACTGTGTTTGTCAAAACAGGCATACGTGTTTGCAAAGGATGTTTGGTATCCAGGTTCCCTGCTACAAACATGTGTTTAAAAGGTTCACGTTGTTGCTCTTCCTTCAGCCTCCAATCCTGCTGTCAGTCAGTCAGTCCTTGGTGTGCCTAAGGCAAAAGTCGTTCACCTGAAGCTGGTGGAATTGATATCACTGAGGTTAAACTTCAGTGTAGGGTAGATGTCTGAAGCGCCACCGAAGCATATTTGCCTGTAAGCAGAGCAGTCTAACACTTCCCAAGCGTTTGATGACTCTACCAGCATCTCGGGCAAAGGTGTTCGGCCTCCAGGGAAGGAGCAGAGACCTTTTTTTTTTAACAGTTATGTAAGTAGCGTTTAAGCTACATTGAGCTTAGACTGTGAAACTGTGGTTGGCTTTTTTTTTCCCTCTTCACCTTCACTACCTTCTTTCAGCTTAATACAGCACTTGGAAAAAAAATAGAAATTTTTTCAAGCAAGCTCTGAGGTGATTTGCTGCCTTTTCCTTTAGAAAAGACTTGAAGCATCTTCCAAGCTCAGAAGGACATAGCTACCTGTGTTTTGAAGAGCAGCATGGAGCGGCTGTCGGGGTCAAGGACTGCTTGTTGGTTTTGGATGAAGCTGCTTGCCCTGTGTTGCCCTGGCTGCCACCAGGGGAGGAAAGAAGCTGAATAAACAGGGAAACTGTGAAATAAACAGAAACAAAACCAAACCTAGCCCCTGCCTCGGGGCGTGGGCTTGAGTCAGTGAAGCAACTGCTTCAAAATCAGACTTTCTTTTGTTAAAAGGAGGCGCGTAAAGCTTTTCTGCCTTTGGTTTTGTGCCATAGTAATAATTTCCATGCATTCTTCTGTGTTATTTGATTACTTTCAGTTTATTCTGAGGAAGCTCTTTGAAAAGTGAGCAGTTGTGTTACTGCAACATTAAGATGTTTGCTTCGACCTTTCCTACCTTGAGCATGCCCAAGTTTTCTAGCAGAAGTGGCCGTTTTCAGGTAGTAGACTTAAGCCTACATGCCTTTCTAGGTTGCCACTCAGTCTTTAAAGATGTTGAATAGACTTTTGGGGTTCCAGATCAGGCTGCAGATACTCACACTGGGGCTTCAGCAGTCACAACCTTCCTCGCCGCTGTTCACCGGGAGCTGGTAGAGCCGCTGCTGCACTGGTGTCGATCTGGCCGGCTTTGGGGCTGTGTGGAGAGCTGGCGAGGGGGGATAGGTGGATTTGGAAAGCCAGTGGCAGGAGCAGGCAGGGCTGTCTCGTGTGGGCAGTGCAGGCAGACGGGGAAGTTTAGTGTTGGTTTGGATCCTGGCACTTGTTGCTGCTGCAAGTGACCCCAGAGATTATGAAAAGAGATTATGATGAGCAAATATTTTCTGTTTTTTTCCTCTGGATGGTTTATGTGTGTGATGGCTCACGAAGTTATGCTAGCCCTGAAAGCTTTTGCTCTTTTCACTCCCCAGTTGTTGGTGCAGAGCGAGGGTATGAGCTCCTTAGGAAGTGGTTGCTCAACTCAGTCCACACTGTTTTCTGCAATGCGTTTGAGTAAAAACAAGGTTCTGTTTTTAGCTCACTTTAACTTGGAAATTCTGGTGATAAGCAATTAGCTATACAAATCCAGGAAGAAATTAGAGGAGGAAGCAACATAACATAGCAGGATCTCACAGTCGTTTTCGTAAATCTCTAGAAGCAAGTAATTTATCTAATCTGGTAGATGTTTATCACCAGTGTGATGTAGTCCTGGCCGCAGAAAAACTCCATTTATTTTCTTCTGCTGTAATCATCCTCAAGTGAGCAACTTGCTGTTTGTCAGAGTTTCCCTGTAGTTAAATGGAAATAAACCAAACCAAGGGGTGTCTTGATAAATATATCTGAGACTGAGGTGCCTGGGTATTGTGATGCTGAGAGCTGGATGCTACGCTTAAACCAGAACCAAACTCGACGCAGTTTGACTACTTAGTATTGCTTTTCAAGACTTTCCTTTAGTTGTTCCATTACTGTGTTTGCTGTTATAAAATAATTAGTATGTGTTTATTAGCAGAAAAATAGGTTTATAGTATGTTGTCTAAAAATCCCTGTATTTAGTTATATAGTTGGTAATCTTTATCTTTCTTTGCTCATATAATTCACAAAAAATCTGTAATCTGACATCAGATGCGGAGTAGAAAAACTTGATGTGTATGGACAGCGTGTGTTGTCTGAGGAGATTGTAGAGGATGTGCCATGTTCTGTGCTTGAGCTTTCTGTTGTATTTTGTTGTACAGAGGAAGTGAAACTTTGGCTGTACTTTGCGTATTCTTTTCTTCCATTTCCAAGTAAGATCTCTGCTGGCTTCTGTATTTCATTCATCTACAAACCAGTTTCACTTTCATTACACTTTTTGGTGAGGTATGGCGTTAAATTTGCATTTATTTGCTACTTGCATGCTGCGTGGTATTTCCTGTTGTACATTCATCCTGTAAGAATTTACAGCGGGGTTTACAGGGCTGATGTACTGCCTCACACTTGACAATATCTCGGTGTGTCTTTTACGTAGACAAATGCTCAAGCCTCATTTCTTCCTGCCCTGCCTGAATGCCGGGCATAGGTACAGTTTAATAGCAACCCGTTAAACGGATGAGTGATGACTGACTTAGTCACAACTCATTTTTGAGCCCGTATCGCTGGATTTTCACTGTCATTATTTAGTTAACAGAAGGTAGGTTATGTGAAGAAAAAAAAAAAAGTTACTCAAATCCAGAATCTTGACATGCAGATTTTGAGTCATTGCAAGATAACAATCAAGTGAGGACGGATGTTTTGTACGGGAAAGCCCTGTGTTGACTCTCTACCCTTCGGTTAAAGGGTTGTGCTGAATGCTGTTGCTCTTACCTTGTGTATTTGCCTCCCGGAACACAAGTGATGGCAAACACCCAGGCTCTCACTTCTGTACCTCTTTCTCCATCAGTGCTGGGAAGTGTAGTAGCTGGAAGTTTTGGGAGCTGTTGGCCGTTGCTGTGCAGACACTATTGGGTCCTGCTTCGTCCCAGGACTCTCCAGATGACATGGTACATTAGGCTGACAAACCCACACGTGTTGCGGGTCAGGCAGGCTGCCAAGTGCTCAGCGCTCAGCCGGCGGGGAGAAAAGGCATAAGGAATCCCAGGAATCGGTCTCCGTGTGCGGCGTGGTCAGTGGAGACCGAGCGAGTGAGCTGTGGAGAGATTGTGGGTATTAAGTGGGATGGGTAATGAAAGGCTGTGCTGGCACTAATGTGAGACTTTTTAAGTGGAAAATGACTTTAAATGAAGGTGCCAGGGCAGTTGGAGTGATTTGCGGCTGGCACAGGTTGACAGTGTAACTGGTAGTTTTCAGCGAGGCTAACCATTTCTTTCGGATGGAGCACTAGAATTGTTTTGAAGAATTAAGAAGAAAAAGAATAAATGAACTTTTAACTGAATTTGCTTGCTTTCCTTCCTTGGGGCTTGTAGCAGAATGGTGGCAATTCAGGATTTTGGTTGTGTGTGTGTCTGTGTACAAATAAATGCAAGCTGTGTGAGCCTATGCGAAGCTGCAAATAGTAGTTATCACAATGGTAACAGTGGTAGGACACTCAAAAGTACAATAACATGAGCATATTAGGTTCAAAATTACCTTATCTCAGAACTTTCTTGAAAAATGGCAGTTTTGTCTGCACAAATCATTATAGTTATCATCTGCAGATCAGAAGTTGGCTTACAGAGGACTCGGAAATGTTTCTGTTGTTTTAGTTATTCTTGGCTTGTTGTTATGTAGGATAGTGCTCTCTGCTAATTTTATTTATAAAGGTAGTTAAGTTTCCCTCTTCTACAATGTGCTAGGCGCACGTAGGTAACTCCCACTGGTGCTCCAAGTAGGGAACCCACAGTTTACTAAGTAGGTTTCTTCCAAAGCTTTCTAGTTAAGGGGGGGAAGAGCTTCTGAATTGAGTACTGTAGTATTGTTTCCTGGTGAATTTTGAAACTATCTTGGTCAGTTCCTCATGCCCAGGAGTAATAATTCTGAAAGCAAAAGTTTCTGTGCTCTCAGGCTGTTGTCTTCCCACGGTGTTTGGGGAGCAGCTATCGATGGCAGCCCGGTACCTGACTTCTCCAGCTTTCCCAGGCAGCAGCACATCAGGATTGCTGCACGTTGTGCTGTCTGGATGGAGCTGGGCACCCCGAAATGTCACTTGTACATCTGTGTTCAGTTATCAGATTGTGTTCAGAGGACACAATGGGGAAAAAAGCTCCTCTGAGCACATGGTGGCCTTCTGAAAATGCATGTCTGCCTGCCTTGTTGGCTTTCAGAGTGCCTTTTATTTCTTCTTGGGTTTAGAAAAGCAAACTGGTTTATTAAACCATTGACAGTAACTATTTCACCGCAGATTGTGCTGGGACAGAGGTAGGAGGGAGTAGGTAGGGTAACACGTACTGGTACCAGTGGGTACCAGCTCCCCGTGCTGCTTCCTGGGCAGCGGTGGAGCAGCATCCGTTCCACAGCACAGCAGCCCTGACGTGTCCCTTAAATTGCAGGGCTGCTGCAGGCTGGAGTTTCATCGGCAAAGCTGCGTTCCTGGTTGTTCAAGGACTCTTGAAATACCCCTTTCATGTGAAAGGAAATCCTATCATTGATGTTATTTTTAATAAAAAGGAGGTTTTTCTTGCTGGAAAACCTCACTTTGTCGTTTAGGTAAATCCTGCAGCGTCTGATGTAGCTAAATTAAAATCAACTGCCAATTGGCGCTTTTTTTTTTTTAAATGGCATCCCTAGAGATTTAGGGCCTATTGAGACTGTTTAGCATCTGTTGTAGAAATGGTAGTTTCTAGTTTTGCTTCTATGTGAACTTAGCCTGGTTGGTAAATGATAGAGAAGTCTCTTTTCCCAAGTGTACTGTGTTCCAGTGTCATACAAGCACAGTGAAACGTTATTTTGTTAAACCAGCTCACCCCTGCGTTGCCAGGGGACTCCACAAAAGAGTTAGTAGAAATGTCTTAATTGTTTTTAAGCAAAGCTATCGTATCTCTCTATCCACAGGTTCAGTATGCAAGTTATCTCCATTTCTCAAAGAGTAAGTATTAGGCAAATTTAAGCATTATGCTTAAGTGACTGGAAACCCTGTTACGTAGTTCTGGCTAGTGACCGTTGCTCAGAGGTTGTAGACTGTTTCAGTGCTGGCGGTACTGATCTTAGGACAGTATTTGAAAGGGTGACAGCAACTGCAAAAAAAATTACTCTTGATTTCTCTGCATCAGAGCTGGTTTTAAAACTTAGGCTCTGACTTTTAAAATTTGAGTCTCCGAGTTTATAGAAATTCACCTTGTTTCAAAGTTTAAAATTACCTTCCATTTGCTAATAAAAGTTAGAGATGTTGGAAATGTCTTGTCAGAACACAAATTCTGGACCGATGATACTGGTGTGCAGCTTCAAAACCTTAAAATCTCATTCAGCTCTAGTTGTGCAACAGGTAGTGTTTTAGACTCATTTAAATGTTGATTTTTTTTTTTTTCAGGCATGGATTAGACCATGTTAAATTTTCTCTTTTAAAAAAAAATAAAATGAAAGACTTCTTTGGAAATGGTACGATATATGGGATGCCACGTTATTAGGCACTGTATGCCGATACCTACTCAAAATTGGAGATGCTTGGGTGTGTTAAAAGAGAGAATGCTCTTGTAACTCGTCCTCCTGTAAGAGAAAAGTACATGTTTTTCTTTGTGCATACCCAATAGCACACTTTCAAGAAGGATGCTTTTGGAAATCTTACTTTTTATTTTTAGTACAAACTTTTGAGAAGGAGATCAACTCCAGAATTTAACTGATTTGATTTTTTTTTTTGGTAGGGAGCTCATTTTCTCAGCATCTCTTCTTTTTTCTTGCTTGTTTTCCAAGTTTGGTCTCTCTCCTGCTGTGGTTTTGAAGCATGAAACTTAAGTATCCCAAAACCTGGAGGCAGGTGCTCCTGGATGGGACATGTCAAGCTGGATTAAATGACAATTTCCGTTACTACTCAAGATTTCAGTGTCTGAAACAGAAATGTATGTATTACCAGCAGTGGTAAAGCACTTTTATAACACCAAGTCTGGTATTGCTAGTTTTTAGCTTTAGAGTTGCTAAAAAGATTATTTTCCTTGTGTTTTTTTATTATTTTAATTCATAATACAATAGCAATGAGCAGTTGTTTTGGGGAATGTGCACGTTAAATTTTCATCAGGCTCATTTATACCCTCGTGCTGCCAACTGCACCTTGTTACTCAACAGGAAGTTTTGAGCCTGCTCGCTTTCCTTGGGATTATACATAGCTTAATAAACAGTCAGATAGGAAGAAGTATTTTAAATAATTGGTTTTGTTGTAAATCTGGGTATTTTATTACACTTATCTTGGTTGCTGCCAGTTTTATGAACTGTTTTCAGATTTTTGCTAGTGAGAGCAGCTTATTTTTGACAAGCAAGTAAAATGGCCTTCGTTTTATCATTGTTCTGGTGGTAGCAGGCAAGTAAATTTTGTGCTGAGATCACTGAGTTTTCCATAACAATTTTGTAAGTCCTTGTAAATCATGGAACATTTGGTATTTTGCAGTAAGGTGTGTCTGTAGATGAAAACACCAGAAGCAGCTGCACAACAAATTTTACTGTTTCGATGTATAACCTGCTGAAGCACTGATTTGAATTTCCAGTGATGGATTAAACTGAAGCTCTGAGTGCATCAGGGAATGAGTCAATACCATGATGAGGGTGGTTGCAATAAGTTTCTAGAAATGAAGCTTGTGCAGCACTTGCAACATATGACTAAAATTATTGGTGACCAAAGAAATTCACGCACTTAAGAAAAATGATTTAGTAATCTCAAGGCTGTCTTTTCAAGTTCAGGCATGGTGTGATCTTTACATGTAGGGTTGCATCTCATTTTGTGAACACTCTGTTGTGGATTTTGTATATATTAGCACAGTTTTTCTGCTGTAGAACTTTTTCCCTACAAATGCAATAAACGAATAGGAGGCAGTGCTCTTTTCTGAATGCTTAGCTGTGGACCTGAGTGCTACTGGTAAGCAAGTGCTTAGGCAGAGAGCAAGAAGGGGAGTTGTAAAGTTGTTCTTCTTCAGCTGGAATTTAGGGTGATGTTGCAATTGGGAATTGATGCTATTTTAATCTATTACATATTGCAAATTTTGTTTTAAGCGAGAGATGTGTTGTGCTCCTTTTTTTCTTAATTTCTGATTTTTTTTTTTTAAATGGGCCATTAAAAAATCTTAGTAGAAAATAATTTTTTAATGTAAAACAGTGCAGCAAGAAAGAATCTGAAGAACTGTAATTCTGGCTATGTACTTTTGTCTTAGATTCTATATATAGTCATGAATCAGAAGTAGCTTTATAAACAGAAGACAAAACATGCTTAAAATGTGGGAAACTTGGTGTTTTGCCAATTCTTTACTAATTTTACATTTAGTTAGAGGTGTGCTGATGTCCTTAAGGAAACGTGCTTTATTTTTCAGTGACAGCAGAAGCAGCTAATTCAGACTTTATCCCATTGTAGTCCTTTAAAACCTGTTCTATTGGAAGTAATTCCAGCAGGTAACACAGGCACAATCCATACTCCGAGTACCCAGCTCTTCAGTGCTGCCTTACTGGGGGTGTGTGTATATATATATATATATGTGTGTGTGTATATATGTGTGTATCCACACCCCCACAAGCTCCTGCAGCGCCCGCTGATGGGGAGGTGTGCGGGTCGCCCCCACGTAGCCGGCCAGGACAGGCGTGAGGGCTTGTAGCCTCCACCTGTAGCTCCAGGGACGGAGCCGTGATGGGGCAGGAGCAGTTGCTGTTGTCAGAGCAGGCCTCTGCCAGGGATTCGGACTCGGCAGAGAAAGCAACTGCAGGGTTAGCATCTGCTGGGCAGCCTGAGGGCTTTTGCTGGCGCTTGTTAGCTCCTGCAGATTAGATATGAAATTATCTCCTGTTGCAGTTTGGGTGCTAGAGATGAGAAGATGGCTGAGACTGCCTGGAAGCTCGCGTGGTGCTGGCAGGCTCTTACTCTGAAAGCAAAAACAGAGCAGTATTTCTTCCAAAACTCCAGCATGACTTTTGTTTTGCCTCCTGCAGACACAGTAAGTTAAATTTTACGGTATTAGCGGTTAAGTAAACATCAAGCTCTTTTCCAATAACTGATACTCAGCATTGTTACTCAGCATCACCGCTGTTTTCTGTCCACACACTGGTACCAAAGAAGGCTGAAGAACAACTTGTGCTTGACTCTTCCTTTTGCCATCTTGTGATTTCAGATTAAATACCTGCAAAAGGGAAGAGTTGTTGCTCTTGAGCAGTGCTGTTTCGCAGGAGACCTTGTAGGGATGGCTGTTTGTTCTCCAGAGTGTACAGGAACTTTTGTTTACTGCTGCCTTACACTACTTGGTATCGTGAAGCCTCCACAGAGCCGTATCAGAATGAACCTGTCGTCCAAAACACGTCATACAATGTTGGACATCTTTTTGAATTATTTTTATAGTTTTGTGTGATAGAGAAGGAGAGAGACCCAGGGCAGTAAGGTAAGCGGAGCCTGTGAGACTGGGTGGAAAAGCCCCAAGTTTATGTTCAGTCTCAGGCTCAGTACTTTTTAACCAGAAAGTCCATCCTGTGATGTACCAATTTCCCTTGAAAAACAAAACAAAAAAAACTGAGAGAGAAGTCTTGTGCAAGTTCTGTATACGTGCAAAAATGCCAACAGTGGTGCTTCTCCACTGAAAATTTTCCAACAAATTCCTAAATAGCCCCATTCTCTGGCTTGGGACTGCTTTCTTGCTGGTGGCCCACTAGGTCCTAAGTCCGGCTGTGCAAGGAGCACCATGTTTGCTTAATTCGTAGCAGGTGAATGTCCTGACTTGCTTTCGTGTTTGGATTTGTGGTAGTACCTGCAAATGGTATTTGCTGTTTCCAGTTCAGTATTGTATTGGAACGGGTGTTTTGAGGAATTATGTGACTACTGAGCTTTGGGGTGGCAAAATTCTGGTGGAACTGCTTCCAAAAACATCTTATGGCCCTGACTTCAGAGTGTTTGTAATGGGATTGTAGGAAACAATGTATATTTAAAAAGAACTGTAAAAGTATTGTGAAACCTGCTACACCATGCTATTGAGCAGTCATACTGAAATAGTTGCGTAGATCAATTCTGGGACTCTGGGTTCACGATTTTTAGCATATTTTCACTAAAAAAAAAAAATCAGAAACGCGAGCTGTAGAATCTGTGCAGTGGCAACTCTGGGAATAAAAGTGATTTATAAGCTTTGATTTGTAAATAAAGCCCAAATAATGAAAAATAAGCAATGCTAAGGCTTCTGTAACAAGAATTGAGTATTCTTTTTACAGGCATCGTTCAAAGAGCCTCAGTTACCCTGTAGTGGCACAGAGGCAGTGTCCAGCCGCTTTCCAGCAAATGGTGATGCCTGTGTGTTGTGTAAACGGAGGTGACAGCTTGCATTTCATTTAATAACTTTCCCATTCTTAATTTAATTTAAAAAAAAAGGGGGGGGGATTGAAGAAAAGCAAGTTTTCACCCTAAAAGGTGAAACCCTGTGAATAATTTTGAACTTTCTAAAGTGTAAAAAACATAAGTACTGTGGGGGGGTGTTCAGACAGTGAGAAATGACCTGAAGTCTAAAAACCTTCTGGTGGACAAACATAAAGTTTAAATGACTCTTCTTCTGAAATCTGAACAGCTCAAGGTTTGTTGTTGTGGTCAGGAGTAGTTATCGCAAGGCTGAGGCTCCTTTATCTCAGCGTTCCCTATTCTTGGCTCTTCCGAGGAGATAGGAGATAATGGGCTGGATGGTCAAGGAGGATGTTGAGTAACTGCTTGGAGGCTTTCTGGAGGTGGCCATACACTTTTTAAATGTACTTAGTTTGTTTTGTGGCGAAGAATTGTTTGTGTGAAGCTGTTACTTTCTTTCACATTTTTTTCCAAAATGTTCAGACTTAACATTCAGTCTTCTCAGTCTTTCAAACATGTTGCTGTGTCCAGCACCTGCAGCCCAGAAGTGGATGTTCCTTAGATTAACTTCTAGATTTTTAAACTTCTGTCTTCCAAATAAAAACACAGCATTAGCAGTGTTAAAGGAAAATTCTGTTCTTTCAACAAAATACTGCTCAGTCACATATTTCTTGCTGTTCAGC
Organism: Leptosomus discolor; assembly: GCF_034619465.1. Classification (NCBI taxonomy): domain Eukaryota; kingdom Metazoa; phylum Chordata; class Aves; order Leptosomiformes; family Leptosomidae; genus Leptosomus; species Leptosomus discolor. The sequence continues at coordinate 4,888,017 of NC_141399.1, forward strand.
TTTGTAGTTGTCTTTTACTGTCTTTATCATTGCCTTGTGGTCTTGTATTACATGGAGAACTACTCAGATAAATGCATACAGCTTCCATACTGCTTTGCAGTTGTACACTAAGGACAATTTGTCCATTCATCCCTTTTCTTGTTGCTAAAATGGACTGTGTGGCCGTCACAAATGGGCTGGAAAATATGCATGCAAGAACGAGTGCTCACCCTGTCATGTTTACGGCTTGATTTCTCCAAAGCTTTGGTGCTTCTGGCTGTAAAGTTCTCTTAAGGAGATGTTAGGGGTTTTTTTATGTGTTCATGGGTTAGTTTCTCACCTTGCTTTACAGCATTGCTCAGGAGTGTGCTTGTTGTATTGCTGTTCTGGCACTGTTTTATAAACACTCACCTGAATACTTTGTCTTGTTTTCTTTGAGCAAAGATACATTAATGTGTGCCGAGGATTACTAAAATAATCATGTACTTCACACCGCACAGTGTATGAAACGCGTTTTCTCAAAGAAACAGCGAGCCGCACAGAGGTCTGCTGGTATCTCCACTTGCATCAAAGCCAGAACAGCATGAAATTATCCAAATCCCTGGTACTTCACATTACATGAGGCTTTTGACTCTGAAATCCCACTCGATGCCGCTTTCATTCTTCTGATAACACAGTTGTAGGAAAGTAAGAGCAATTGTAATTAGATCCACATTTCTGGGGATTGCCAGAGTCCCTCAAGGTCTGTGTGTGTTGCTGTGGGTATAAAACCAGCCGCTGTCTCTGCTCCATGGTGTTGGCAGGAGGCGGGTGGCTTGCCTTTTCTCGAGGCAGAGGGACCAAAGAAATCCCAGACAGATACAGAAATTAGTCACATGAAAAATATGGTGCAACTTATCCTCCTATATCCCTGTTGAAATCCAGGTCTGAGTAACTACCATGTGTTGGATGTGTGGTGATTTGTGCTGCTCTACTCCTAAGCCCAGTAGCAGGCATCAGGAGTGGAGCAGCAGCATTCCTGGGTGTCGGTGCTCTGGATTTGGTCCCGAGACAGGCTTTAAAGGGAAGCTCTGAGATAAAGAAAATGCAAGTAGTAAAACAGTGAGAGATGCTTGCCAGAACCTTAAAAGTACAATTAGTGGGGTTTTTGTTTGTTTGATTTTTAGTTGGTTTTTTTCTTATTTCAAGAGCACAGTAACATAGGCAGTGAGCCCTTCAGGAAAGGTCTTGCATTCATTCCACTTCCCATGAGCCACACATCCCAGTGTCACTTCATATGACAATCTGAGGGTGTAGTATTTGCAGGCATAATATTTCTGTGCAGCTCTGTTACTAAAAGGTACTAAAGAGTATATGTGTGCATTGCTTCTGATAGTTGATGGTAAAGACTTGGGTGCTAAAACCGTGCTCAGAATAGACAAATGCATTTCAGCTTTTTTATGCATCAGTATGTCCTTGCTGCAAAGATCATGAATTGTGCAAATACCTGCGATGTAAACTGCAGTTTTACTGATGTGAAACAGTTTGTTTGGCTGAATGTAACTGTGAAAGCACAGTTTAATTTAGTTTAGTTGCTCTTAGTTTTAGAGAGGGAGAAGACAATCCTCTCTATGTTGAAAAAAGAGAAAGGATATGTTCATTTATTTGTCACACCAGTGTTGCATCTTGATGGTTGAGTCTTTACCCAGGTGTTGCTTAAATTAGGGGAACACTGCTCAAGCAAAGTATAACTTTATCTTAATGTTCAGATATTATGAAATGTGCCATTTCAGATACTTGCTTTGAAAATTTGTTTTTGTAATGTTCGTCTGTTGACATTTATCTGCTGGTGTGTGTTATTGCCTGATACTGGTTTCTCTGGTTTTGAAAGCACTCGCCTGGTACTGGGTGCAGAGCAGGTATAAGTAATGGTGGCCACCAAGGTGTAATAGCACATTTGGATTTGTGGGGAGTGGGGGCAAATCAAGCAGAGTCACCTTGTAGTAGGTGTGGGGTGCTGCTGGTGTCCGAGGGGACCCAGCACAGGCTGGGGAACAGACACGGAAAACGCGCATCTTCTTCCTCCTGTCGGGAAGACCGGGTGACCTGCAAGAAGCAGCAGAGCACTTGGTGGCTCAGCATTTGGTGTCTGCTTAGGAATTCAAGAGCCAAGTGTAATACTAAGTATTGCATCTCTTCAAATAATTCTCTTGAAGTTGAGACTTGTTAGTGGTGGTTTGTGTGTAATGTCGATACTTTAAACCTTCTAGTAAATGACAACAGCGTTGTTCCTTAAGTGTGAGTGCTGGTAAGAAAGCTTTGAAGAGGCTGAGTTGGGGTTGGATTTTTGTCACTTCGGTGTATTCTTTCTTCAATATGAACTGTTTGGTGTTACAGAAGGTAAGCTGATGAGTGGATTTGGGAGTAAAAAACGGTTAGTACTTGTTTCTGTGGCTGTTTATTCTTATGAAAAATGTAGAAGTGCTTTAAACTTTCTGTTCAGGTTATTCTGCTCAAGCAGTAACTTATTTTAATATAATAGTGGCATATTTGGGTTGAAGCATTCTCTTTCGAGATCACAAAAAATAATTTAAAGAAAAAGGCCAGCTGGAACAAAATTAGGGGCAGGGAGTTTCAGACACATCATAGTATTGAAAAACAGAAAAAGAAAAAAGAGGTCTTTCTGTTCTTAGGACTCCTAATTCTTCGGTAGAAGCCAGAGCATGTTGAACCATTATAGCCCAAGTGGGAATGAAGTGTGTTTCTCTCCACTGATAGGGGTGGGTTTTTTCTTCCTTGTTCAGATTCTGAAAGGGAAGGTGGCTGGTATCCACTGCAAAGTGTTATTGCATTTACTTTTTTTACTTGTCTCTCAAAGGCAATGCAAGCTACCTGCTGCCACGGCTGGAGAAGAATTCACAACACTTGTGAGGAAGGTGTCCGTTTTGACAAAGAGCGTGACTAGGATATGGCACGGACGGCTGTAGAGGCAGGAGTGGTGTCTGGAGGGATCAGCTGTGCTAGAGGTGCTAGATTAGATCAGTGTTAGCCCTCGAAGTGTGTTTTTGGTAGGCAGGGAAACTTGGAGCAAGTTTTGGATATTGCAGTTGCTTTACTTGATTGTGGTTACTATGGTTATAGTTAGCTGTGGTTAGAAATGTGCTGCTCTACTTGCTTTGCTTGGCTTTCTCGTAAAGGGCTTGTAACCAGTGTATTCTGGCTGTAGTGGCAGTGTGGGCCTTACATGAAGTATTTTATTACTTGTATTATTATTACTATTAGTATGCCAGTTGCTCAACTTAACTGTTTTTTAACCTTCCCAAGCTTGCTGCTAGTGTGAGTGAAATGGCCGAATTAGGAATTGGAAAGCTATTGGGTTATTTGTGCTATTAAAAAAAAAAAAAAATTAAATAAATCTGTTCTAGTAGTACAGCACATCTTGAAACATGCTCTGTGTTGACCAAAGTCTCCGCAGCTTTCCGCTTCCTTCCTTGGTGCGGCAGGAGAAACCTCATCAGCAGGGCTGGCCCCCCTTCCCGCAGGTCCCTGCCTGTGCACGCTGCTGTCTCCTCTCTTTGCTTTCCGTTTTGGGTCTGCCTCTGCCAGCGAGCCGTTGTGGTGTGTAAGGAGGAACATGCAACTAGGGGTTTTGGAGAAGTTGTGCTAGTGATGTCAGCAACTGGCCAGAATATTATCAAAGTTGGCGAGTGTGGTGGCTGTCGCAGGCGCAGATAAGGAGCGGCAGAGCACAGGGTGAAGTGTCTCCACGGGAGCACTTTAAGGTGTCTTTTTTTGGATTCCAGCCTTTTCCACGGAAATGCAGTGTAACTTATTTACACATTTTTTTAAATTTTAGTTTAGTCGAAGTTTCCATTTTAAAATGTGTATCTTCCTTCAAGCAGTGCAGCACTTCTGCGCGGGAACGGCAGCTTGGGAGCTGCGGAGGTTGGGCAAAAGGCTTGGAAATAGCATGGCAAGCAAACACATCAGAGTTGGGCGAAGTGGAACAACTCGGAAGGTGCGCTCAGATTGTTGAATTGGGATTTCCCGTGAATGGCTCGGGTTTCTTCTGACTTAGCTGGTTGTGTAAACAGCAAATAACTGTAATTCTAGGCAGAAGTGGCAGCTTCAAGCAGGGAGGTTAATCATGTATAATCATGTAGGGAGATGGTATCTGCCCTCTCTTTGAAGATTTCTTGACACTTCTCTTTTTTTTTTCTTTCCCTTTTTGAGTAGGCGGTCAGCAGGTTGCTTGACACAAGCTACTGTTGTCAGCTTTTAGTGTAGTTGCATCAATCTGAAAATCTTTTTCCATGTAACCACAGCGCTACTTCTTAGGTGTTTTTTCTCGGTCATACAGACAGAAATTGCTCTGTGTGGGACTTTAAATGCAAGGATGCTAAATATCTTCGCTCTTCTGTGGAACAGGTAACTACTTGATTTGATCTGCAGAACATGCCAGCATCATAGTTTTTTATTTACTCAGAAACTTTTCCAGATTGTAGCATAAAATGAGTTATAGTTGGGTGAAAAATCCAATTGTTGAGATGGGTCAGGGGCCTTATTACAACCTGTTGCGTAGACTTTATAGTAAGCCGTGGTAGTGAAATGAAATATTTGGTTATATCTGGCTTCAGTAAGAGTATCTTGGGACCATTATACAGAAACCAGTGCCAAGAGGGGCTTAGTAGGTACTTGGATTTTCCTGTGATAGGGAATAGAACTGGTCTGGGTGTTCTGGTTGTCTTTATCCTCTCTAAATGCAGATGTTACATGTGAACAATTAGTGTTTTGTACACTTAATTTTTTTTTAAAAGCATGAAACCACTAAGTAGCTTCTTAAAGTTGCTCTAGATGTTTGTGGTAAAAAACTGGGTGCCAGTGAAGCTCTGCAGCAGGAACCCTTGGGTTTCTGTGTTCCAGTTGTAGGCTTAGTGATACGTGCATCCTGCTTTCATTGACAACCTTGTAGTCTGATCTATGTAGAAAGTTTGAATTGTATTTATGACCAATATAATTCTGTGGACAAGCTTGTGCAACTGTGGCAATTAGTATTCAGGTCATAATAGATGGCTAATGGAGTTGGTAACCTGGTTGTGTCCCCCTGCCCAAGCTCTGTGGACACGGGGAGCACAGATCTTTCTGGCACGTTAAAGGGGTCGAATTGATGGTGAGTATTCAGAGTGTGAATTGCTTTGTGATATGCCAGGCCAGGATGGAGAGGTTTCAGGTTGTTAAGCTGAGAGGACATTAGAGTTTGGGTGAGGAACACAGGAGAGACAAAGGTACAAGTTTCTGCACGGTATGTGAGGACCAACAGCCAAGGTATTGGTTACATGCGAAGCTACTTTTCCGTGTAAATCCCAGTTTGAAATGGAAATAGTCTTTGAAAGACAGTTTGCTTGTGTATTTTGTCCGAGTACCATTGGGGACTGCAGACAATTGTGTGAAAACGGTGTGTCAGAGGCTGGCACGGCCGTTCCCCCGTGGAAGCGTGAATGCCCACTTGTCTTCTGTGCTCCTGCCAGTGAGCTTCAGTCCCAGCCCTCAGGACAAAGTCATCTCAGTTACCTTCTTTTGTTCTGTGTTGTTTGTGCGAGGTTTGCGGCTTCAGGGAACCAGAAGCTCCTCTGAAAAATTAAATTGAAAGATACGAAGGCAACCGATGTTTATAAGGAAACCTATTTTTATCACTCTCTCTGATTCTTCTTAAAGTGTAGCCACAGTGCGTGGCTGGCTTGAAAGCTGTTTTTTTTTTCACTAATGTCATTCCCCCCCGCCCCCCCAAATTGGCTGTGATTTCATGATATGGATGGAAGAAAGGGAGCATTATGCTTAAGAGTGTTAGATGAGGCTGAAAACTGATGAAACAGCAGTTTGGAGTATTTCTTAATTTTAAAATTTCTGTCTTGTTTGGTAGCAGCAGTAGTACTTCACATTAAATAAGGACATCCTTTTGGTTCTTTATAAGTGGAGTGTTCTTCCCTGGTTGCCGAAATAAATCTTCATGCTGCTTTTGGTGAAGTCATTTTTACTGTGTAAAATTGACTCTAGATCTCTCTTTTTGTTGTCGTTATAGAAAACCTAGAATAAACTCTCAGTTGGTGGCACAACAAGTTGCCCAGCAATACGCAACCCCACCACCGCCTAAGAAGGAGAAGAAGGAGAAAGTGGAAAAACAAGACAAAGAAAAACCTGACAAAGAGAAGGAAATTAGTCCAAGTGTTACAAAGAAGAACACTAACAAGAAGACTAAGTAAGTTTTGAAGGATGCGCTGTTCAATGCCGAGCGATTTCAGTAGCGCTGTGCATTGATTAATTGTGCGGTTAAACTAACATCATACTCTCCCTCTTCCCTCCCATTCTTACAGACCAAAGTCAGATATTGTGAAAGATCCTCCTAGTGAAGCAAACAGTATACAGTCTGGGAATACTACAACAAAGAACAACGACTCAAATCACACTTCAAGGTAACTTTATACTGAAGTTAAGCTCTTGGTGTCTGAGAACTGTGTAAATAGCAGACGCTTCTTTTTCTTTGATGGGCAGAGGCAGAGTGCTGTCTAACCCCCAGGGTCTGCCGGTGTCGGTATGGCAAGGCCATCCGTGGCTACGAGCCTTCTCCACGTACAAGCACTGAAACGCTGTGCTGGCGCCGACAGCTTCAGGCTCTGCAAATATTTGTTCTGTTGTCCACTCGGTTTTGCTCTCTCTACTGAAATAATCATATTGTCAATTTGGCAGTAATGCTTTTGGCTGTAAAACACAGTGGGGGGAAAAACATTAACCAGCAATCGTAGTGGTCTTTATCAAATTCTTATCATCGCTTGATAACAGTAACAAAGGTTACTTTTTTACTTCCTTATCAGTAGTCAGTCACTGTAATTGTCAAGATAATTTTCCAAGTATATAGGAATTAAAAGACTGTATGAACAGATTTGCTAGAACCTTGCTATCAACAAAAAGCATGAATGGTTCGTTCCGTATTTGTTGAAGTTTCAGATGAGGAGCTGTCTATGGAGAGAGGTTTATTCTTAGTCTTGCCTTTACTGATAGCCACGTGCTTGTTTGCTTTAAGCAGTGTTGTATGCTTTATTTCTTAAATCAAAAATTCAGCATCAAAGAACAGTTTTTATATTACTAAACTTGAGAGCTACAAGAGGCAGAATTCAGCTGGGCACTTTATGTGGGCTGTGTAAGAATTGCATCTCTCTTTAAAACGTGCAGTAGTAAGTGTTTTATAGTGAAGCCACGTGAACTGCAGCAATATTAGTTAGCTGCAAACACTTGTAAATCACGTGGAAAATACGGTTCACACTGCTGTTCGTGTTAAGGTTGGCATGTCATGGCTGCAGAAAACTGTTGTCTTGGAAGTTTTTTAATGGTAACATGAAAATCTCTACTAAGAGTGGATAACCTTTACACAGTAACTCACTTGACTATAGTGAGGGCAGCGTGAGATTTGCTGTGCTAGAAGACTGAGCTGTTTGCAGGTACTGCTGTTAACTCTTCCTCAGCCCCCAAAAGATCCAAGGGTCCATTTCTGATTTAATTAGAGAAATACAGCTTTATTGCAATGATTTTTTTTTTCCTGTTCTTTTTGTAATGATACTTATTTTGAGACTTAGGATGCGGGAAACTTGATGCTCTTGACTAATGGCATAATATTAAATTGATAGATTACATCAAATAATTGTTTTTACTCCTTGAAGGAGTCACTCTGTCTACTGCAGAGTCTTTTAGTCCATGTTTTGTGGCAAGCTTTTGTCATTCCTAATTAATCCTTAATAGTATCAGGTCTAGCTGGATATTTTTAAGGGATTCATCATCTCCTTCAGTTCTTCAACTGTCTTTTAAAGTGTTCAGTTCACTGGAACTTTCCTTGCAATTCACTGCCCTCAGGATTGCTGTCGAGAGTCTTTTTAAAGGATCTGGTTTTTACAGAGTCGCAAGTTATCTGTTCAGATATTTTTTTATGCCCAGAGTTCTTAACTGTTTGGGTGGGGTTTTTTTTTGTAAATTGTCTTCTAAGGGTCTCTGGATTTTTAAGAAATCCTGTTTGAACTTCTTGGATACCATGTCTGTTTGTGACAAAGTATCTTGGTTTGTTCCATGTCGTTTCTTAGTTGGCCATAAGCCTTTTTAGCTATAAACTCAAACATCAGGATGTTTAATTTTGCAAAATAATGTGAGTGGGCCAATCCCTTTGCTCTCTATACAAAGCAAAAATTGTATGCGTGTGCTGAAGAGATTGTCTGGAGGTTTCCATCTGTGCTTCCTCAGCTCTTTGCACAGAGGAGACCCCTAAAACTTCCTGCAGAGCTGGTTGGAGGGCTCAGGTCTAAAACTGACACTGAGAATATGTTTGTGAGCGGGACTGTGGAGAAATCCTGCATCTCAGCCCTGCTTCCCCCCGGTCCTTCCACGTTACTTCGTCGTGGCATTTAAAGATGCATGGGCAGCTTCATTCAGGCGCTTGGTGCATGGCTCGTCTCAAAGGCTGCTGGTAGCGGGAGCTTTTCTGGGCAGAACTTATCACAACTTAGGCCATCTGAACTCCCTTTTTTCTTGCTTCCCTGCTCTCCCTCCCCGGCCAAATACGACTATCAGTCTTTGACAAGCAATAGCAGGCGTGCGTGTTCAACCCTGTAGGAAAGTGGAGGCAGTAAGGTCTGTTCCGGTATCTAGGCCAGCAGTTTTTTGCTATTTCTGGGTACAAGAGAAAACAAACGACCCAGGCAAATTACAGGAAGAACTGGGTTTCCTAGAGGAACTTGGGGCTCAGGGAGGAAAATACGTATGCGTACTACGCTTCCGGAAAGGCTTGCGGGTGTGTTTGCTGCTGATGCTTTGGGGGCAGCCCGCATCTGCTGCGACGCTATCTGAACGCCGACGGAAACCCCAAAACTTGCTGAGCTGGCTGGCCTTTCTTGTTACCCGCAAGCAAGGTGACATCATTTAATCTAGCCTGTGGTTCCGCGTTGAATTTGCCAGCTCCTGCAAGTGCGTATGTACGACGCGTACGCGTGGGCGTGTGTCCCGCCGCGGCGGGGATTCACTGAGCCCAGCGATGGGTTAGAAAAGGCTGGTTGCTAAAAGAAGGGGCTGGTTCAGGTGGGAGGTTTTACTGATGGTTATCCCAGCGCAGCGGTATTTTAATTGTCTTTTCTGTCTATTAGAAATGCTTTTCCTGTGGTACTTGTTAAAAATTGAAACAGCCGCCTAGGTTAGCTATGAAAATACTATTTTTGGTGCAGTAACTTCATTTTTGGTAAGGAATTTTGCAGAAATACAGTTGTTCTATTTTTGAAGCTGTACATCTGTCCTTAATGCTTTTTTCTACTCTATCTAGTTGTAGAATATCACTTGGATAACTGCTGGTTAAGGACTTTCCCCTTGTTACTTTACCACCGCAAGCCATTGAGTATGTATGGCAAATAAAAAGGCAGCTTAATTTCTTCTTTTTTTTTGGACTGGACTAGCCCAGTGTGCTGCAGACGAGGAGGAGGAAAGGCAGATTGGTTTAAAAGCTGGAGCTTGATCCCAAAGTAAACCTTCCTTCCATCCCTTGGAGTAAGGCAGTTCTCAGCAATCTACTTTTCACTTGCTGTATAAAGACTCTCCTTTTTAATTTCCCTCTTGGGAATATTCAGCTGCTTAAGCCTGACCCTTAATTAGGAGCAAAAGCTGTAAATTGCAGCAGTCGCTGCAGCTGATTTAGGATTTGCTGGTAGCTGGAGGAGTGTCCAGGGTTTGTTGTATCAGAGCTTTGGACCAGCCCCTGAAATGTGCATGAACGTCAGCTTCTTAGAGTCTAGACCCTTATTAGCTACATTACTAATTGAATGATAGCACAGCGTGCAAATTACTGAGATAATCCTGATCTATAAATACCACTGTGTTCTTTTCTGGTGGTTTTGATTTTTTTTTTCCCCCCCTTTTTTCCACTGCCGTTTCCGTAACCAAAAGCTGCAAGAATTACCATTGTACATTCTGGATTTTATTTACAATGGCCTCCGTTCCAGAGGGAGCGTTTTGAGCGATTTTATGCATAGGCTGATTGGGCATCTGATTTGTATAAGCTCAAAGCAGTTGAAAGAGAAGCCAAGTTGTCCCAGTGCCTGTGTTGTTTGCAGCTGCAGAGTTCCAATATGGGAATGAAAGAGCCGTGGTCAAATGCTTTCATGTGGTTTTGTATTGCAGAGTCACAGCCTTGTCTCATAACATCAGGGCACATGATGAGATGGTGAATTTAGATAAGAGAACTCTTTCATCTGCCCCTTGGGGAGGAGATCCTTCGGTCTGCCTGGCTCCTGTCCGCTTGGCTCTGCTGTGGTGTCCTCCTTCCTGGCAGAGTTGCATTTAGGGATAAGTCTCCAGCAGACACCCGTTGCAGAGCTCTGCAAGACAGGTTTTTCTCCTGGGGCTGAGCACGCTGCTGCAGCCCTCGCAGCCCGGGCTGTCGCAGGGAGCCGAAGGTCAAACCTTTGTCCTCCGCTGTGCGGTACTTAACTGCTGCCTGGGTTCTCCTCCCAGTTACTGCCATCTGTGCGGGCAAGCGGAGGACAAGTCACACCGAGTTTGCTGTCGAATGCGTTTTCTAATAAACTTTTCTTTTCTCGTTTATTTTTACCCTTTTAATAAATGTTTTCTCATTTATTTTAGACCCAGACTGAAAAATGTGGACAGAAGTACCGCGCAGCAGCTGGCAGTCACAGTGGGAAATGTCACAGTAATTATCACAGACTTTAAAGAAAAGACTCGCTCCTCTTCCACGTCGTCTTCTACAGTGACCTCGAGTGCAGGATCAGAACAACAGAATCAGAGCAGCTCGGGCTCTGAGAGCACAGACAAGGGCTCGTCCCGTTCCTCCACGCCAAAGGGGGACATGTCGGCAGTCAACGACGAATCTTTCTGAAAATTGCACATGGAGTTGTGGAAACTATGAATCAGGGTATGAAATTCAAACACTCCACCTGCCCATGCTGTTCAAATCCTGGAGAGCCTCTTCTGTGCTTGAACACACACTTTCTCGGACATCGACCTCTTACTGATGCAACCAGGATAATTTCTGCTTGCCGTGGGCATCTGGCCACCGAGGAATTTCTCACCCTAACGATTACTCTTGACACTTTTATGTATTCCATTGTTTTATATGATTTTCCTAACAATCATTTATAATTGGATGTGCTCCTGAATCTACTTTTTTATAATATCTGCTGTGCACAATTTTCCATGAACATTACAACTTTTTGTTTTGGGGTAGGGAGCGGGTGGGGAGGGAAGGGGGCTTTATTTATTGCATTCACAAACTCCATCCTCTTTCAACATATCCTTTTTAAGTTCAGTTCTTCTTCCAGTTATACTGTGTACTATCAGTTTTGATATAAATTATATATAAATATATATATAAATAAATATATATAAAGGGTTATTTGAAACCAATACATGGAAACGCTGGTGCTTGAAACACTGTGAAGTGAAAAAAAAAAAAAAAAAATTCGAACAGTTCAAGATCTGGGACAGTCCCCTTCTGTGAAAGTACTGAAACTGAAATGGAACTGGTCTTAGGTGAAAAGTGTTCCTGAAGGTTTGAACCTGGATGGGACCCGTTCTCTCTATTGTTCCTTCCCCGTTTCTTCCCTAAGCGATGGCTAAAATGTACTGGACGCACGGTTTTGGTTTTTATAGCTCGGGATCTGACATGAGAAAAGATTGCTCCAGGTAGCTGGTATTTCCCCTAGGGTAACTCAGATTGGTGAGGTGCAAGTTTGTGCCCGGCCGGAGCACGCGCGTTCCCACCCAGGCTGGTGTTGGCACGCCACGGATTCGCGTGTTTTGGCGACGTGAGCATCGCTGTGTCGTGCGTAGCCAATCCCACGGACGTCTGGTGTTCTTAGATTTGAGGAATTCCGTCGACCTGCCTCAGTGACCGAGGTGACTTGAGAACTGGAGCGGTTTGCTTTGGCTCGGAAGGCAGCAGGGAGCCGTAGGGCTGGGAGCGACTGCGGGGTTGAGGGAGCGAGCCGGTGCTTGGGTCGGTCGTTGTCAGCCCCTTTCCGTCTGTCTTGTCCCTGCTGTTGGTGGCTCTTCTCCTTGAAGTCCGTCTGTATTCCAGGAGTGGTTGCTGAACAGCATCTTGTCTCCGGTGATGGTGTTGGGCTTGTCATCGTTTGGATGCTTCTGGGTCTCCTGCTGTGGGAGCAGAAGTAGGGAAAAGCTTTCATGCTGGCAAGAGAGCGACACGTGTGGGTCATGCTCATGACCAGCATCTCCTTCATCCTTGCTCTAAAGCTATTCAGACTGTAATTTCTTTTCCTGGCCTGTTAGTGTTGCTTTACAGTTTACCTTCCATGCATTATCCTGCTAAAACACTAGGCTGAAGAGGTGAAACAACCTTTTTTTTAAAAACAAAACAAAACAAAACTGAACCTCTTTGGCTTTTCGTCTTTATTTAGTGGCCCCAGGGTGCTTTGCAGTAATTTCAGGCGCGGAGGCTGTGGCTTCATTTGACATCAAATGCATAACTTTTGGGCATGATGAAAGAGGGCCACATTTTGACAACTTTGTGCCAGCTTGTTATATTGTGAATTATTTGCTTAGCAAGAGTAATTTCTCTTTGTGGAGGCAACTGATTTAAGTTTCCTTTTAAAAATCTGTGTGGTTTTGAGTAGCAGACATAGGTTCCTTTCACACTAGCGACAGAAACGTGTGAGTAAGGGATCCGTTACGAGCCCTGCTCGGAGGTGCGTGCCCTGGCAGTGCCTTTGCAGCAGTGGTTTTATTCTGAATACGTTAACGTGGGCACCCCGACTTAATTCTGCTTATATTCACAGTATAGGCTGTCTTTACCTTTTTAAGCATTTTTAAAGTATTTATTAAAGAACCAAAGGAAACCAGATGCTTCCTATGAGCATCAAGACAATTTATTATACATAGTTTTAAATACTATGAATTTCTCAATCCACATTTTAACATTAGTGGGATATTGCAAAGACATTCCTTTTCCAGTTTTTACTATTCCTTTAAGGGTCTCAGGGAGGGTAAACTGGTCAGCCATATTTATTTATTTTACTGAAATGTATTGGAATAATTTTTTAAGAGAGATTTTTTGAAGATGCCCCTGAACTTGTATATTTTGCACTGCTTTATAAATGATCCATTATCAATTAGGCTTGCATGCATCTCGGCCGTGATCCAGCGAAGAGCGCGAGCGAGCGGCGAGTCCCGCTGGCGTCAGCGGGGCTAATTCTGGTGCTTCAAGTCAAACCGCGCGCTCGCCTTCTTGGTTGAATCTGGGAATTTGTGCAAAAAAAAAAAAAAAGGCAAAAAAAAAAAAAAGGACAAAAAAAAGCATTGTGTGTACCAGGAAATTGCTTCTTTTTCAAGTGAAAATGGACCTGTAGATCAGTTGAAAAAGCTTTAACGCCGTAACCAGCTACTCATGGCTACTGGTAAAGTCGGTAACATCCGTCTCTTCGGGCATGCCTCCTCGATAAAGTAGCTTGCTATAAATTACAAATAAGTGGGAAAGCTTCTTTGGAACAAATGACCTGTAGTTCTGCATTCAGTAGAAATTGCTAGCTAAGCATCGAACCTCCCCCGCCTCCTCCGTAGCTGTCGTGTCGTGGATTGGCAGGAGAGCGTTTGCTTCTACGCCTGATTTCTGGAGTTGGTGTCCCCACGGCACACGGCCACGGGTGGGATTCCCTCCGCGCTGCGTCCGTGGGTGGTCCCGCTGGGGGTGGGGAGCGTGTTTTAAGAACGAAACCAACCAAAACACTAGTGTAGGGGAAGGACCAGATTCGTGGTATTCAGTGGCACAGAAAGCAGGTAAGTAAAGCACAGTGTTACGTTTGCAAAGTTTCAACTCTTACATAGACACACACACACACACAGACACCGACACAGCTTGCCTGACTTGCTCATTTTGACGTAGTTCTGCAAAGGAAAAATGACAGCGTTTTACACCACCAGGCTATTTATTTTAATTGGAACACTTTGCTTGTTTCGAATTGGACAGATCAAAAAATTTGGCAGCAGCTTCCGTGAGTTTATTTCCACTGAGATGTTTTCACCTGCCTTACCAAGATCATTCTCAGTCTACTTTTTTAAGCTCTACCATAAACTTAAATTATTGAAAATTTATTAATTGCTGACTATATAATAACCTTTGCTTGTATGTAACCGAATGGTTTTAAGAGCCAACATTTAGAGTATGACAATGGAGCTGAACAGTTTTTAATGCGCAAGCAGTTCTGTTCTTGTGTATGACTTGTAACCTTAATTTACTGTGTAAAGATGGTTACATTATTTCCTTAGCTTTGTTTGTTGGAGACAAATATAGAATGCTTGTTTAAGTATGTCAAAACATAATCTTATCTTGTGGATTTTTATGTTAATGTATTATACGAGCTATATTTTTCATTTGCCCAGAAAGACAGCTTGTATAACGCTTTTGAAAGTTTTTCCGCTCTGTAAAGTCTTTAGAGCTGACAGTCCTGTTAGGTTTGTTTTAATCTTCATGCTAAAGTGTCAATGGTGGTTTTGTGAACTGGTCAGAAATTCACAGGTCTTAAATGTTTTTGGGAAATTTATATTGGACACTGCTCTTTGTCTAGCAAATAAAAGATGTTAATATATTCCTGTTACTGGCATGTGCACGACTGTTATTAGAAGCCACTTTATCATTTTCCTGCTTTAAATAGAAATGTCTATTTATGAATTCTGCTTGTAGTTTTTTCACAAATAAAATAGTAAAATTTAATTAAATCTGAAAGCTCTCTTTTTTGGGAGATGCCAGTATTCAGAAAAAAGCCCTGTTGTTGAAGCAGGCTGTCAGTCTGTACCCCTTGTCCGTCAGCCCCCGCTCGAGCACCCCACTTCTGCAAACACAGGGTTGTGCGCATCGAGAACCTCAGTCAAGTGAGTAAATCCGGTTTGTTCCCTGCGACTAATGACCTATGGGAAGTTTGTGGCGGATGTGTCTGCAGAATTTGGGTTCTGGTGCTTTGAAATAATCTTTTTTTTTTTTTTTTCCCCTTTCTGGAGCTGCAGAAACGGTGAGGCTTAGCGCAGAGGTTTTTAGTGAGAGCCCTTGGGAGTTCCTTCAGCTGTCTTGTGCTAACAAACTCCCATGAGTGAAATTAGTAAAATTTAATTGAGAGCCTAATTGTATTTTTGTAGCATAAAAATACCGGTGTTTTGCAAGCAGTATTTTGGTCCTCTGCCTAGGAAACAAGGTGATGTGAATTACTGTGCTCTTTCTTAGCTCGTATTTCACCCCAAGCCTGAGACAGGAGATGTGTGATGTAACTGTTCAAATATGAAATTGAAAATCGAAAAGCAAGCAATAGGGGAAATGCAAAGGGAAAAAAAAAAAAAAAAACAACCAAACTTGCTCTGGAGCTTTTTCTCAGGAGTGTGAGGACAGTTCCTCAACTTTAAAAGCTGTTTGGATATTTTTGTGTATGCTGGGGGAAGTGCGTGTTACAACTAGGGGTCGCTTTAAAAAAAAAAACCCAGAACACTGGAAACAGACTCGTAAATGCTTCTAACCTCAGTTGGAAATTCTTCAAATTCCTTTGTGCCAAGAATAAGAAGAAACAGGAAAGGTGGTGGTGGTTCTACAGACCCAAAAAGCACTCGCTTGGCATGCCGGATGAGTGAGTAGAGAAGCAGTCCTTGCCTCGAAGAGTTGTACGGTCCCCGTCCTCAGCCTGGAACCAGCCGGAGGTGCCAGAGCTGCTGGGACAAAGCCTCAGGAGCTGTGGGGAGCGAAGGAGATGGGCTTCATCACCACCACCAGCCAAGGGTGAGGCTTGAATGGAGCCAGCAACTGGTTTCCATGGCAGCGCTGGTACCCGCCAAGCCTGCTCACTCGCCGCTTCGCCAGGATTTCCGTTGACCCGTCCCCTGGAAATCCCTTTCCTTGGAGCCATGTAGGCGGAGAGCTGTGTTGGATGCTGGAGCTGCAGTGGACCCCGCTGTGGGGGAAGGAGGGTGAAGGCTGCAGGGATAACGGCCCCCGAGGTGGTGTCAAGGTATGTACTGGGCTTATATGTTGAAAGGTTTGTGTTTGGTATCTGTAGGGAGTACAGAAGGAGATGGGGAGGGTGAGCTCTAGTTCGTGCCTCCTTAGGGTTTTGTAAACTTTCTGGGCTAAACTCAATTGTTTTATGACTTTGAAGGTGTTACAAAAATCAGTACCCACTCGCCTTAACTGGGAGAGAGAAGAGAAACCCCTCCCCTCTGTAAGGCTCATATGTCAGCTAATTTTAAAAATGATTTTCATTTAAATTTGAACACACCTCCTTCACACAGCAGCTCGGGGGCAATTAAAACCAGAAGGTGCTGACACCCTGCAGTCTGGAAGGAGCTTTAGGAACCCACAGCAGGGCTGTGCCTGTTCCTTACCCACCAGACGCTCACCGTGGTTAGCTGTGTATGCCCGGCAGCATTTCATTGCATTTAGGCCACAACGGGAGCTTCCAGGGGCCGAAGCAAGAAGTTGTCTGCAAAAGACATGACGGATGTGATGAACGGCCGTGCTGGTCCAGCTGTATCCCACGGGAACGCGACTGGAGTGCTGTGATGAGTCAGCAAAACGCCCCAAGACAGGGCTTGTGTTTGGATCCTGACTGCAGGCAAACTCTTTCCCGTCTCACAGGGGCAGCTACATCAAGAAGAAACTGCAATTGTGGAGCTACTGCTTGTTCTTCCTTGTCTGCATGACCAAAAAACACCAACCCCCCAAAACCTGGCTGGAAAACTGGGTGCCACTCACTACAGGAGAGGGGTGTGAAGAAGATGTGTGGCTGTGCTTGTGGGTTCCTCCAGGGTGTGGATGTTTGGCTTCAGGCAAGCGTCTTGCCTTGCAGCAGGTTGGATGCACTGCTGTAGCCCCATGTAGTCAGTTGTTTAAAGGTAAACCCAAGTCTACCACGTTTCAAAGGGAGCAGGCAAACAAAACCCCTGAAAAAACAGTGTATATATAGTTCTCTCCACGTGAATCCTTGGTTTGCAGACCTTTTTTCCTCTTTTTTTTTTTTTTTTTCCCGGTGGTTCTTTCCCTTTGCCCTCCAAAAAAAGAGAAATGAAGTACACAAGCATGGTAAAGCTTGCATTTAATGCATTTGATATTTGCAAGCTGAGAGAGTTGGGATTGTTCAGCCTGGAGAAGCGAAGGCTCCAGGGAGACCTTAGAGAGTGGCCTTCCAGGACTTCAAGGGGGCTACAGGAAAGGTGGAGGGACTTTTTACAAGGGCATTTAGTGACAGGACGAGGAATAATGGTGTTAAACTGAAAGAGGGTAGATTTAGATTAGATTTTAGGAAGAAATTCTTCCCTGTGAGGGTGGTGAGACACTGGCACATGTTGCCCAGAGCAGCTGTGGCTGCCCCCTCCCTGGCAGTGCTCAAGGCCAGGTTGGATGGGTCTGGGAGCAACCTGGTCTGGTGGGAGTGTCCCTGCCCATGGCAGGGGGTTGGAACTAGGTGATCTTTAAGGTCCCTTCCAACCCAAACCATTCAATGATTCTACTTTCTTAAATCCCCTCCTGGTGCTCACCAGCAGCCTGGGTTTCGTGGGGCGGACGCCGTGGCTGTGCAGACTCGGGAGCACGGAGCCTGAGCGTGGCTGGAAGCCTTCCAAAGGCAGGACTGGGAGCCACAGCAGAGGCAGCGTGTCCTGATCGCTTGTGGAAAACCAGCAGGATCTGGAAGGAAGAGGGAGAACGGCTGCTGTTTGCAGCACCTCATTCCTTCCTGGCTTTTGTAGTTGTAATAGGGGCAGGGAAATGTCAGGGTTTTCTGCCTTTCTTTTTCTCAGCTGTTTCGTTCTGGAATATTAACGTGCGTAAGTCTTGCTTGTCTTTTTGCTCTTGCTGTCAGTAGGTGCAGTGAGGCTTGTTTGCTGTTTTCCACCTTGTGATGGGTGATTGCTTGGTATTTCTGCAGAGCCCTTTTCCAGACAAGGTTGAGGCTAATGCTGATCCCGGCTGAACCCGTCTAATAGGAAGACATCAGAAACTCCTGCAGTGTCTTCTCATGGCTGATTTAGGCGTCTCTGCAAAGCAGAAGCTGCAGGCAGAAATCACCAATAACATCAAAACGCTCTCTCAGGAATTCCTAATCAAAGCGTCACAAGCCACACCAATTATCCCACTAGCAAAACTTCCCTGTGGTGTGGCACGGAGGCCTGTAACAGCGAAGAGCACTCTGTACCTGACTCTGGTCTTCACCTGGCATTAATACTGAAGCCACAGCACCGTGTCTTCCTGCAGCCAGGTCTTGTTGTACCACAAACCTCACGGTACTTGCCCGAAGTCCCCCGTTGCCCCTCAAAGGGGGATTGCTCTTCACAGAGCAGGGAATGATCTGGCAGGCCTGGCTGTGCAGGAAACACGGACGGCACAAGCCAGTTACGCTTCCTAGATGAGGAATCAAGAAACAAATACTTCTTTGTTCTCCTCCATGTCTCCATACAAAAGAAAAAAAATTGCTCTCCACCATGACTATTTATTATTTCCAGGATCCTGAAGATTTCTAATGTTTCTAATTTTTTACAGCTGCTTTTTTTTTTCAGCATTAGGAGTTGTCAAAACTGTTCCGATGTACTTGAGAGGCTGTTCCAGCATGCACACTGCCTCTGCTCCAAAACCGTTCGGAGAAGGACTTAAAACTGTGAGAATCCCCGTTGCTCTGCCTCCCCTGCTTTGGCAATCCTCCCTTCCTCCTGCCAGCAGGTGAGGCAGAGGCGTTCAAAGCCTGTAACACCGATAGCATTCGCTTAAATACCGTGAAATTCCCGGTGTAATACACGCTTGATAACAGCACATCAAAAGCTCTTAGGAAGTATTAATTGGCCACAGCTACTGGAGCTGGCTGGAGTTGGAGGGAGGAGGTCTGAAGTTTAAGCTGCTCGAAGTTGCTCTCAAGTGTTGGAAAAAACAAGCTTGGGCGCTGAATTTGGGTATGAAATATCCCTGTGAGCCGGAGGAAGCTGGCACGTTGCAGAAACAGCACGTGGTTACCCAGGTAAGAGGAACGGGAATGAATAAAGCTGATTTTTGTTCCTCCTCAAGCTGTGCTGTTGGGGCTGTATGATTCATGTTGCCTGGGAGGTTTGGCATGGAGTTGGCAGGAGGAGTCTTCCACATTTGTATGTGTATTTTAGGAGGGATTGAAGCTCGGAGTAGTATAGAGAAGCAGGAGAGCCACGGAGATTTTAATTCTGCCTTCACGCAGAAATTAATACCTACCTGATACATATAATCCATAATATATAACCTTAAATATATATATATTAGATTTTACATAGGTTGTAGAGATATTCTACGTGACAGGCGGTGAAGTTTAAAAGCATAACTTGTTGAAAGTTGTCTCTGATAGGCGTTTACTCTTTTGTTGACTCAAGGAATCGCCAGCGTAAGCCAAGTACCAACAATCCCTCCCACCCCTTTCAGGTGATTATTACTGTCTTACTCTGCAAATTGACTTCAGCAGCAAGAAGGCTGTCTCCCTCTGTTCATATGCTTTTCTTCCCAACGGGGTTTAGAAAAATAAGATGAAGAAAGGGCAAGAAAAACGTAGCTTTCAATTAGACTCATTTCTTTCTGATCCAAGGAAGACAAAATTACGGAGCGGCAGGAGGAGCCTGGTTAGGACTCCAGGCTGATGCTACTCTCCGGGAGGGTCAATTTATTTATATATCCAGATTTTTCTTCCAGATTTGAAGAGATGTCCATCAGCCTCGAGCCTCCCAACGGTTGTTGAATGAGGCTTGTGGAGCCTGGATGGAGAATCTGCCCTGCAGCCGGGGAAGCCCAGTGGGTGCCTCTGCCCAGGAGCAAACAACTTGTTATCCTTCCACATTTCTCACGTGCACACGTGCCCGTTCTTCACTCCCAGCAAGGAGAATCCTCTGCAATCTCTAAATCTTTCTGCACAGCCTCTGTGAGAGGTTGAGGCTCTGGCTGAGGGCTAGGGCTGCAGCCAGACATTAACAAACCTGGTAGCAGAAAGCCTGCGAAAAGCCTGGCAGCAGCCCCGCAAGCCCAGGGTTTGTGCTTGCTGCCAGAAGACAGAGGGGATAGAAAAGTGTTTAGCTGCTCCCGTTGTCCTCCTTATTCCACCGAAGTTTTGTTGGCGTGAAGTTAAGGAAGGAAAATGCAGACCGGAGTTGCAGAAATGCCGCCTGGAAAAGGAGCATGGTGATTCCTGGGACCTTGAGTTGTTGCCTCGGTGCGGGGCGTGATGGGTGAGTGACAGCCTCTGCCAGTGATCTCAGCGGGAGTCACAACGGCACAGGGAAAAATGAGTGACGGGGAAACTCCCCTGACTGCAAAAGCTCCTCCATTGTGATGACACTCGGAGGGGGAGAAATCTTGGAGGGAAGGGTTGGGAGAGGCGGGTGGCTCTGACTCAGCCCTGGCTGCTGTCTGTGTTGGCTGCCTCCACCTCCCCCTGCTCCCAGGAGGGTCTGCCACCCCCTTGGCCTCTGCAGCAGGAGCGGGGCATCTTCTGAAGCAGCCAGAGAGGAGCCAGAATTCGGCAGCTCTGTGCTGCGCTGTTGCTCCAGCAGTCACAGAGCAGGTTTGGGGAGATGACCCCGCTGGCCACCCCTCGCCAACAGGTTTGCCAACATTTACACTTGTTTTCTGCGTCAGTTTGTCATACTGAGCAGGACCAGCTGTGCTTTTGGGCCCATCTATCCTCCTGCAAGTCCTATTAGAGGTGCCAATTATCATTTTCCTTCTGCGCAAAGTTATAAATCCCGCAGATTTATATGCCAAAAGGCTTCATCAATCAAAAGATTGAGTTAAAGGCGATAAGTCAGAACAACTGGGAGGTGACTCTGCGATTCCCCTGCCTGTGGAGCAGCCGGGGGAATCGCAGCTGATGTGCCCTGTGCAAAGCAGGGGGGTCAGGACTGGCTGGGCAGCGTGCATGGATGGAGATGAGAGCAGTGATGAGCTGATAGACACGCTTGTGGAGATGGTGGTTCCCCTGAGCTGGGTGCAGTGGGCTCACTGTGCCCTGCCTGCCAGCCACACAGCCGTAACCAGTGGAGAAAAGCTTTTTATCTGAAGGAGGTGAGTGGCCCCTTTCCACCCCAAATCTGTACACTGGCTGAGGAGCAGGAGATGCAGCAGGAGAAGCTAGACCGCCATCAATCCTAGTCTTGGCGAGGAGACTGTAATGAGTCACTTGAGTTATTTTTGCTGATGTGTTGACTATTGTATTTTACACATGGTCAGGAGTCTCTGTGCAAGAAGGGGGCTGTGCCTTGCCCTGCTGGACATGTTTTTCCCAACAGCAGATTAACAGCTTATTTGTAGTGAATTAATGACTCTTACGGTGCTTAACAGCTTCTCCTGCAAGTTAGGTTTGCCAAAAGGGTGTTGGGGTTACTGAAGGCTGGGATGGTGGAATGGATCTCAAATACTGCTGGACTGAAGTGAGGCTTTTTTTCTTTTTTCCTCACCTTTCTGGCACTAACAATACTCTTAACATCTGGACTAGGGTAAATGGTGGGGACTTTTTAACTTAACCTCTGCATTTGGATGATTTCCAAGTCACAGGCAAAGAAGGTCATCTGCTCCTGCGGGGACAGAGACTTGGGGGAGCTGGTGGCACCGCTATGAATTCCCCCCTGAAGAAGAGGGTGAGCAGAGGAGGCTGCCTCTCTGCTCTGGCCATCCCCGCGTTGTCATGAGTGTTTGGACCTTGAGATGCTCCTGCTGTGGCTTTCACAAGCTGAGTCTTGTGATTTTGGCCAGTGCAAGTAATGCCACTTGGGAGTCTTAAAACTGTGCTTGATGGGGAGGAGGGGGAGGCAGAGCTCAGCCTGCCAGCTCTGTGTGCATGTAACCATGCTATTTAATGGATTAAAAAAATAATAAAATAAACAGTGGTGCTCTTACCTCAGGCTATCCATTAGGACTGTGATTTAATGCAGGGAGGGCTATAAAGGCAGTCGATAAATCTTTTGTGCAGCACAAATAAAATCTCTTATGGGAGGAGAAAGGGCCTCGGATAATGGGGGAAGGAGGGAACAGCCCTTGCCCCCTCGTCTAATTAGGCTGTACAGGAGAAGTTAATATAAAATAATAGATCTGGAAAGCCCAGATCTTCACAGCCTTAGGAAGGACTTCATCCCCTTAAATTACGAGGCTAAGACCTCATTCAACAATACTTTGAAGGAGATCAACTAGCAGTGCCAGTCGTGGTGGCTAAGGGCCTGGGCTTGGGCTCTGCATGGTTATGGGACCTTCTGAAGAGCTCGCTCCTATTCCCCTTGAATGCTACTATTTTTATCCTCCTTAAATTCTAGAAAGTATTTCCAAGTGGGAAGCAGAGCAGGGAATAGCAGATCTTAACTCTGCTCCGTGTAACAATTTCTGTAAAAAGGAGGGAGAAACGTTAGAAATAGCTCGTATCTATTTTTGGTACCACCAGCGTGGTAGCGAAGCACCCCGAGGTTCTCGCAGCCCCTGGCACCCCGTGGGTGATGGGACGTGGTGGGGTCACTCCTGGCCCTTTCTCCCATGGGGTTCACAGGCTCCTGCCTCTCTGCTCGGAGCCACAAGTACCCGGGGACATCTCTGAGGGGCTGCAGAGGGGAAATTGGGGGTTCTCTGATTGACACCCGCCACCCCCCAGCCCAGGAGACCCCCTCTTGCCTCACCCTTCCTGGGGCCCCGCTCGCTTTTGCAGTACAGTGGGAAGCGCTTTGATCCTTTCCCCATATGGGAGGCAGAAGCGCAGAGGGACTGGATTAGGGCGCAATTACCTCACCCGCCCCAGCCAGAGCTGCTGGGGTAGTTGGTGTCAGGTCAGTTTAGAAATCGTATGTCCCACCAGGGCCAAAAGCTTAGATGTTGAGGGGGATGACTTAGCCCTCGTGCTCTCTCCTGCTGAGCTACAAGAAGTTTGAAACCTTCCAGCATAGTGCCCCGACAAGGCTGGAGAGCTCAGGGCTGACCATCACCAACCCTTGGATCGCTGTTGGAGCCATAAGGTGATGGGTTGGGCAGAGGGTGAGACACAATCTTCCTGGCTGGAAAATATAGCCTGGGAGTGAGCATCGTGCCATGGGACAAATAGGGACTGGGATCTGTGAGTCCCCGTTTCGGTTTGTGAACCTGGCCACGCAGGTTTGGGTGCTTAACGGGGCTTTTGTCTTGTGCTTACTCCCTTCTGCAGCTATGGGTTTTGCTTCTGTACATGCCCAGGTTCTTCCAAGCTGCCAAACACGGCATTGGCATATACAGCGTAGTCTTGTGCTGGGCAGAAGCACCCCGCTTCACTTGCACATGAAATACAAATCAGAGATCAAGTGAATTATTGTGCCATGCTGCTGCTCGGGCAATAGGGAGTCTTTAAATCAATCAGCCCCCAAATAAATAAATAAACGTGCAGCAGACATGCTGGAGTGCATGTCTGATTCCTATCAGAGGCAGTAATTCAAGGCAGATGCTTGCAGTTTCTCTGCTTCCCGGTCTGCGTTACCTGGGCTGCTGAAGTCGCCTGAGACAGAAAGCAAAATTTTTTCCTAGCTTTCATTATCGTTGCCAAAGAAACCATTTCATTTGGTTGCCACGTGTGCAGCGAATCTGGTTCAATCCATCTGGATGTCGAGGGCTGAAGGAAAAGGGCTTTGGGGAAGGAAGTCGGCGGAGTGCAGCCACCTCGGTGCCCGTGGCGCTGACTGTGCGGACGGGGCCGGGAGCTGGAGGGGGGAGAGTGGGTTCTGCTCCCTGGGGAGGCTTGAAGGGTCCTGGTCAGCTTTGCATGTTTGACCTGCATAAACATCCCCGTGTCAGCATGGACCCCTGGGTGAGGTGAGGCCAAAGGAGCTCCTCATCCCTTGGAGACCCTCCAGACGTCGCCCTGGGGAGCAGCACCGCCGGCTGCGAGAGGCTGGCTCGAAGATCCCTCTAGCCTCTGGCACTTAAAAGACGTTACTAGCTTTCCTTTCAGCCCACGCCAGCGCTCAGGAGAGAAACGTTTGAAGCGTTTGATCTTTCAGGGCTGCTGTCTTCCTCCCACAGGTGCCGGGCTCTGGAGCGCAGCTCCGTGGGGGTCTGCGTCTCCCAGGCATCCTCCCGCTCCCTCCTTGGCTGGGCTCGGGGGATTGCTGGCACCGGCCGAGTGTGCCCACCATGCAGGACAGCCCAGGGCAGGGAGGGCATCGGGTGCTCTGGTTGCTGGCCCCGTTGCTGCCCAGCGCTGGGGATGGCTCCAGCAATCCACTGGGGTAGCCGAGACTGGGTTGGGAGCCAGCAGAAAGCCACGGAGGGGACCGAGGTGACACGAGCTGTGCTGGCTAGGGAGAGCAGCGGCTGTGCAGCCGGCCGTGCTGCCCCAGGAGGGTGGCACTGGGGGTTTAGTCCCTTTTTCTGGGGCAGCTTCGGTCACTCGCAGGTGACCCGGGCCCCTCTCGCCGGTCCCTAAGGCTGGAGGTGCGCTGCACGTTTGGATTTCAGTAGCACTTTGCTTGCAGCTTCAATGCTCTGCCCTTGTGTGTGCCCATGGGTGCCAGTGCTTTATGAAGGTAAACGAGCCCTGATGCTGACAGGAGGCTGCTGGCATGGCAGGGCTTTCCTCTGCGCCATTTCACCTGTCCTGAACAGACCTGGCAGCATCATTCCAAGATGAAATTATTTCACTGAGTCAGGTCCTCCTCGAGTTACTCCAGGAGTGCGGTGAGACTGAACCCTGGACCAGTGAAGCTGATGTTTTCCCAACATCTTGCAACACTGAGGATTCAGCCTGGGTTTCCAAAGCTTTAGCCCCGGGGGAGAACTGAACTGATGCGTGGGTAAGTTTTTTGGGGTTTTTCTTCTAAAGCTCTGCTTGTGACAACAAAATAATAAAGGTTGAGCAGTTAAATCCACTTAGCACATAATCCCGTGCCCTTCTGAGTTAACACAATCTATACAACAAGCAGGTATGCTGATACAGAGTCATGCTTGGATATACACGTCGTTTACCCAGCCAGACCATAGCAGGTCCACCTCTCAGGCCTGCATGCCATTTTGGCACGCTATTCCTCCAGCAGTGCATCCCCGCCCTGGATGGCAGCGTAAATCCTTCTTTGCAAATCATTGACCCAATAGGTCATAAAAGTTCCTTTATGGTCTGTTAAGACAAGCTAGGTTCCTTACATGCACCCTAAGTCAGCACAGTTAAACTTTTATGGTGTTTTTAATAACAAGAGCTACTGCACATGAACAGCAACTAATTTTTAAAGCCTTGGTATTTCAGCTGAGATGGGTTTTTTCCCCCCCACTGTGTTGGAAAAACACTTAGGTCAGTGCTTTCAGAAGTCAATGCCTGGAGCTAACCTCTTTGCCCTGGTGTGGTGGTCTAACTTCTGCAAATACTGAGCACCCTTTGAAAGGAACTTCTGAAAACCAGGCTGCTTTTCTGGTAGCATCTGTGAAAAAGGAGAAGTTGAATTTCAGGTTCATATTTTTAAAATATTTGGACATTAAGCTGCACTGTGACATCATGGCTTTAAGAAAATGAAATTCTTGTTCAGTTGTAAAATTGTCTCAAGGGTTACTGCGTGTTTATTTAGCAAAACAATTGGCGTAAGGTGAACTAAAAAGCCGTCCTCTCCTAACCTGCAGGGACCCCACTGCAGGTCCGGAGTCTCCGGCTCCAGGGTTGTACCTTCTGAGTGTGTTTTGAGCGTTGGGCCGAAGCAATACGCCATAAAGCGACTCTTCCAGCGTGTTTCTGGCTCCGGTTTCTCAGCCCTGCCTTGGGCTGCCAAGAGGAAAAGGGGAATAATGAAGAGTTGAAAGCAATATGTCAAGGTCTGAGTTACCCTCCAATGAAACTGCCTCCTCGGCCTGTCCCCATGGCCCTGGTGTTGCCAGCAAACCCCACCGGTTACGTGGGGCATCCTTCTGACTCCCCAGGCTGGGTGCCAGCCCCATGCCAAGAAGCAAGGAGGCAAGATGAGCCACCCCGAGTGCCCTCGGTAAGCAATAAACCCTAATCGCGAGGGTTTAATGCGGTGACATCCGAAGGGAGGGGGGACAAAGGGTGCGGAAGGGCCACACGCCAGCCCGGGGACACCTCCGTTAGTGAATTCACAGTGTTTATTCAGGAGGCTCAGTCTGCTGAGAGCTACAGTTGCAATTTCGGTCTCCCGAGGTTGCTGCTGAGGCCGTGCGTGCCAGCGTCCGCCCCTGCCCGACCCCAGGCAGCTGGGGCCCAGCCTTTGACAAACAGGGCTAATTTGTCCTGCTGCTCTGGGAAACGTGCTGCTTTACCGCTGCCTTCAGCTGTGGCACACGTGGGTCCAGTCTGGGCAGAGCCGATGGCACTCGCTGACCTGGACAAGGGAACTGGGTTTTGTTGTTAGTGTTTGTTTGTTTTCTCTAAGAAAATGACGTTCTTCTCTGAGCTCTGCCAGTTCTGAGCTATCCTGGCTTTGCATCTGACCTGGGCAGTCCTCAGACAGGGCACGATAGATGCTGTCCTCGTGCCCTTGAATTACCTGGCAGGAACGACTGTGCCCTAAATTCACACGTGGCAGCAGCCAGGCGTTGTTACTCTTCTCACCTGCAATGGACCCTCAGTATTTCACTGCATCTCTTTACTGGTACACACCCAGTTTGAGCCTTTGCCCATTTGGACTTACCTGGAGCCGTACCGCCCCGTGGCCCCAGCCCAGGGGTCCCACGTGTGCCCCCTGACCCCAGCCAGTGGCAGGGACGTGGGGTCCGGGGTGCCATGCAACCTTGGGTCCCTGCTCGCTGGAACTCTCAGCAGATCACGAGCAAATCCTGAGGAGCGGATCAGCTTTAGGCACGAGGGTGTGAATTGATCCTGGGCCAGTCGGCACCGATTTTCCAGCCCTGACGGCAGCAGGGAGCAGAAGGTGAGAGGGGGCCCTGCTGTTCGCGTGTGATTTGGAGCGATCTTACCACATTTTCGTAGATAATCCATTTTTCTGTTTTTTTTTTACAAAAAAATAAATAATCCTTTTTTCAAGAAACCTGCAAACATGCAGGAAGGAAATCCTTCCTCTCCAGGGCCTGTCCCCGGACAAAGGGTGTGGGACAGCTTGGGGACAGTGGGTGCTACATCACAGCCAAACCCAGAACTGGGGATGCTCCTGGTCCCAGCTATGAGGGGACACGCTTCTGGGCTCTCGGCTGGGTACAGCTGGGCCTCCCAGGAGAGCAGCTGGAGGGCTGGAGCCAGCAGAGCCGCTCCAGTTCTGCGCAGGATTTGGCCTTTTCTTCCCCGCGGTGGGAACGGCGCTGGTGCTGGAGCGGCGGCACGGCAAAGGCTGCGAATGCTCAGGGGAGCTTCGGGGAGGAACTGTTGCTGTCGATCTGTTAATTAAGATTAATGTGCGAGCTGATAAGGATGACTCTGCGCCAATTGCTATTACAAGCCAAGATATCCTGCAAGGCAGCGAGCAGCACATTCCTGCTTCCTCAGCAGCTGGAGGCCTCTGTCGTCCAGCCTGAGGTTTGGAGCAGAAAGCGAGGGGCTGCACAGCTCCTCACATCCCCCCCCCAAACGCTTGAGTGCTGCGTGGGCACGCTCGCCGTGCTGGTGGGATGCTTAAGATCTTGCTCGTACGCTGTCTTGGCAAAGGAACATATCTGAGCTTTTCAGATGGTGTTAAGGCAGTGCTTTGCATCCTCTCCTCCTAGGCATCGGTGTCAAAATTTCTCCACCCAAAAACTGCATAGAATGAAGTACTTCATGTGAAAATCTATGTGTACATCTTTATTTTCCTGCCCTCTCAGCTGGGGTGTCTGAGGAAGCTGGATATGCCCCGTACAGCGAGACACGATGAATTAGGACTTGAATTGTCTTTGCCACAACCACCGGTGCGTGATTTCAGAGCTTGCTGCAGTGCCACAGCCACCGCTGGCTGCTCGCCTGCCCCAGCACAGGAGGAACTTGTTGAATTCATGGCTCTGCAGTCGCCAGGGGGATCAAAAATGCCAGCACTGCCACTGAAACCGGGACAGCTTGCATGCCTGCAGGTAAGCACGTGCTCAAGTGCGTCGCAGCTTGCCAACGGGTTCATTTTAATGTCCTTCACCCACTTCTCTGTCTAAACGGCCTTCTGACTTCTGCTTGGTTTCTGTGTCTGGTACCAGCTGGATTCAAGGGTGCAATCTTGTGTAGTCCACAGCCAGACTGATCTGAAGCAAGCACGTTTGTCAAAGCCTCAATGTTCTTTTTTTTTTTTTTTTTCAGACAGTACAATTTTATTAGCAAAAGGTAGAATTCAAAGAATCCCGGCTGAAATCCCCCCTGCTCGATCCCCTCCTGCCTTCTCCACTTCCAGCCCTTGCTGCTCCTGCAGCTGCTTTCATTTCCCTGCTGTTCCTTGCAGGAACAGCCTCTGGCACCAGCCCTAATGAGTAAGTGCTAATTAACCTGTAGCATGTTCCAGTGCCTGCTGGCAGCGCTGGGGACAGGGTTGGCGCTGCCATGAGGTGCAGCCGGGTGAGGAACCAACCATTTGGGGAAAGACGTCACGACGGCCCATCTTGGATCATGGATGGTATCTGCTGTTAGGCAGGATAAAGTTCAAATAACTCCGCCTTGAGGGGAAGGAAAAGCCATTTTCCCTGCCAGAAAAGCGATTCACCTCACATCAAAGGTGGAGGTTCCTTTTTTTTTTAGGAGTAGGATCTGATTTTGGAGGCTCTGCTGTCCCATAATTTGTTTCTCCTTGCGGGTGCTGCTTAATGGCTCCGCCAGCATCCCCGTCCCACCCCGCTCCCAAGCTCCACTAGTTTCACAGTTGAGCTGAAGTACTTCTGGACCTGAGAAACTGGAGTCATATTTAGCACAAACATGCACAAGACACATATGCAGAATTAGATAACCTTATCGCCGCATCCTGCACAGATCAGTAACTCGCTATGACTGTCAGCTTCTTTCAGCCAGATGTAATTGCCTAGCAACATTGCGCCGGCTCTTTGGATGCAGCCTAATTTGGTTTCTGGCCATCCAGAACAAAACCTCATGTAGGCATCTGGCAAGCAGAGCGACGGACAGGCTGTGGTGGACTGCTGGAGCATCAGGCGCAATGATTATTTCAGCAAAATCCGTGCTCGTCGTCGGTTTCAAGGACTTTATGGTGAGCCTGAGTATAAAAATCAGGTGAGCGTTCAAAGGAATAACCCTGGGTGTCGGTGAGGGTGGGTGTCGGGCCAGCTGAAACTCCGAAATGATGGAGCCGCGGTTGTGCGGGTACGGGGCCTCGTGTGCAACCCACGGCGTGCGCACCGACGGCCCCTCCTCTGCTCCTCTTGCTTTCAACCTTGTTTTCTGGTAAAAGGAACGCGAGAGCGTGATGATGGTTGTGACGGCAGCAATAGGAAAAGAGAGGAGGAGAGAGGAAAAGAGCGGCGTTTCTCTAGCCCAGCGGAGCAAAATTTCCAGCTCAAAAATTTGAAAAATTGGGCAGTTTTTCACCAGCAGCAGACTCTTCTGCAATCGCAGCAGTGAAAGGATTCTAGCCATCTCTGCTCTTGTGTCTATAGGTGACTGACAGTGATGCCCAACCACATGCTTGGCATTGGGAACTGATTTAGTGGAAAGTTTGAGCACTGCTTTGAGTGCAAAGCGTTGACTTGGCAGGCTAGGTTATGAATCCTTAATTCTGGCGTTTACTAACCGGTGAGCGTTTGGCTTCAGGAGCTGAATTCTGGTCTTCACCCGTGCTTCCCATGCAGAATCCAAACAGACAAAGCAGTAAGTCTTTCAGAAATAAATTAAATGCTGGTGCTCATTTAGAAAGGATTTATAGGAGATAGCGTGTAGCTCGAGCTGGCAATGCAGGAGCGGAAAACGGAGCGTGAGGCACGGCTGGGTGCAGGGCCCGGGGCCGTAGGTTGCTGTGGTGCCTCTGTGGTACCCTGCGTGGCAGCTCCTGCGGCTGGAGGGCAGCCCTGTGCCCGCACCCCACGGCGCCTGCGGGAAATCGGCTGCCTCGTCCTGCGGGTCGCCGTGTTTCTCTTAATGATGCTTAGCATCACCCAGCTCCCCGGGGATCGGCTGGAGTTAAGCGTGTTCGGTGATTTCAAGTGTATTCAGTGACTTCAAGTGCTCAGACTGGGGATGTTCAAATTTAAACATAAGCAATTTCCGTGTGGATGGGTGAGAGCCCTTTGCCGCTGTCACCGAGCTCACTGGCTCTCACCAGGGACGGCTCGTGCCACAGATCAGGCTCCTGATCTGAAAGCAGCCCACAGGCGCCCAAGTCCCAGGCTTGGAGCCAGCCCTCTGATCCAGCACCGGCTGAAGATCTGAGCTTAAATCCAGACCCAGACCCAAAGTTTTGGGGTGAAGTGACCGAAGGGTTTCCTTTGAGCTCATCCCAAACTGAAACCTTCAACCAAAATTTCACCAGCCAGCACCGGAGGTCTGGAGAGCTTTGGGCTCTGCCCGAGCTCTCCCCATCCCCTGTGTGCAGCAGCTCCAGGTCTCATCCTGCACACGTGGAAACCTCTGGCATCAGCTCGCTCTCCGGAGCTCTGCAAGGGAGGATTTTTCTTGCACAGTGCTGTGCGCTGGGGCAGTTTATTCTCTTGGCATCTGGGTTTTACCCTGCCCTGGCTGCTCACAGAGGGTTTCAGAGAACAACAGGCCGCTTTCAGATCTCGCCATTCCAACCTCGCATTCAAGAATTACTACTACTATTATTTCCAAGGAAACGGGGACTCACGCTCATATCTTTTATGTGATTTCTCACATCCGGAGGTTTTCACGTGACTTTGCTGCCTATTTTTAGCTCCTCAAATATCTCTGCCAGGATGAAAGCTTCAAAGAAAACCCACCCTCGAAACGGATGAAACGGGCATTCGTTTTAATGGTAAATTTGTGACTGCGACCCCCAAATCCTTGCATTTCAGCAGCCTGGGGAAAGCAAGCACAAACTCAAGGCTTAGTTAACTGTTTCCTTGTTTGCTGTTACACCCGCCTTCTTCAAACAGCAAAGACTTGTTGTAAAACAGAAATGTTTCTAGAACTAGATCCACCTACAAGTCATTTGAAAGCCTCCTACCTCAATTTTGCAGGTAAAATGTTAGTCTACCAGGAATTGAAAGGAGGGATTTTCCCCTCCATCTGTTCCTTGGCTGGTTTGTGGGAGGAAAAAAGCCGCCCTGGCTGTTTTCCCTTGCACCACCGGGTGAGATGGGTAGGGATGGGACCCATCCTGTCCTCATGGGCTTGGGGTGGCCGTGGCCACTGGCTCGGTCCTGCCCTGCCTGGTCCGTGTCAGCACACGTCATGCAAAATGTGGCACCTCCGCTGGATGCCTCGCAGAAAGCGGGCTCAGCCTGGTGCTTCATACCCCCACAAGCCCCAGCCACGGGCTCCTGCCAAAATAGAGACGGTTCCTCCCTGACGCTGCCCAGCCAAGCCCCGGGGCTGCTGGTGGGGCCACTCGGCATGTCGAGCTGCCCAACTTCCACCTTTCCAAACCACCTGCACCAAACACTGTGTGTTGAAAGCTTGGCTGCTGTACGGTTCCCAAATTCCTACAGGCAACCCTTATGACCCGTATGCCCTTCCATGTTGAATGCTGTGGAGGGGGTGGGATGCGTCCCCTTTTTGCTGGGCAGGGAGGCAGGGCAAGGGGTGGGGAAGGGCAGCACGTTGCCCTCTCGTTGCCTTCATTTGTGTCCTCTGCATTTGGCTTTTAGGGTGAACTGCAATGGCCATGAGATGGGACTGACCCAAAAGACTTACGATGCTGGAATAAACTGGAGTTATGGGGTTTGCGTGGCTCCAGTTGTGGAGGAAACTGCTGCCAGGGGGGAATGGCTGCTTTAAACCACCACAAATCAAACGCTGTGCACAGCACACAAGGGGAGATGGGGAGGGAAAACTCAGCTGTGAGAACAAAGGCACGAAGGCAGCCTGGAGCCTGAGAAGCTGCGAGGTGCGAGAGCCCCAGCGCAGTTGGGAAAAGCCGGACCTGCCCGCTCAGGACTGACTCTGCACCGCCCCAGTGAGGGAGGCTGGTTGAAGGTGGACGAATCATAGAATCAGAAGGTTGGAACAGACCTCTGAGATCACCAAGTCCAACCATTGACCCAGTACCGCAATGCCCACTAAACCAGGAGACGAGGCTCAGCTCTGGAAAGGGCCCTGTGGTCGTGCCGGCAGCTCCAGAGCTTGGCCCTTGCTGGGGTGATGGGGAGACGCCGCTGCCAAAAGCCCTGTGGGAGGTGGCGGTGCGCGGGGACGTGTCCCACGGGGGGGTCACCCCATGGAAGTTCTGTGCTGGGGCTGCAGGTCAGGCAAGGTTTGTGCAGTTCCCCCTACCTGGGGTTTGTTGCTGAGCCAATGGGTCCAGGCAAGTACGTGACGATTTGGGTCGTTACTTATTTCCAGTGTTTCAGGCTCAGGTGCCTTCTGGCAATCCTTTTGTAACAAAATAATTGAAATAAGTAGCAAACGAGCGATGGTGCCAGCAGAGCTCGCTCCTAACCCCAGGGTCCTTCACACCTCGGTGTCCAAGGACTCAGGGGTGCGTGTGTGAGGATCGAGCATCCTCCTCCCTCTGCCAGCCGTGCTGCCAAGGGGATGGCTAAGCCAAAACTGCCAGGAGGGAAAGGCCATGGAGGAAGAAAGTAGCTTTTACTCATTAACAGCTAGCAGAGAGCATGAGTGTTTCGTGCCCGTGTGCCTGTCAGTCTGTCCTTCTGTAAAAGCAACAGGCTGTCACCCAGAAAACGAAATTATCCCCAACTTAACGATGGGGTGGTGGTGTGAAGGTGGCATCCAATCTGGGGCTACATAAAAAACATCCTCTTCTTGTGTAAGAGGGGAAATTGAGGCAGAGAAGTGAAATGGTAAAAAGTTCCATCTGTACTTTTCCTGTGCAGCTCAGATGAAGTTTCCCTGAATGGCTCTTTTTACCTACCCCCTTCCAATATGTTTGAGCATTGCCATAGCGAGGAGTAAGCAGGTAAGGAGCACACAGAGAGCAACTATTGAGGCCCCGGTGAGGAGACCCAGCAGCGCATTTTGCTGCAGCCCTGCTGCCGTGGCTGAGGGAGAAGCCAAGCCGGAGCACTCCTGTTTGTTCCTCTGTCTGCAGAGCACATACCTCCGAGTGGAAATTAATTTCTTCCTCAGCATCTGTGTTTGAAAAAAACAGCCATCAATAACAAATGGTTGTATCCAGCTATTAGAGTGAGAAGAAAAACCGTTTGCATTTTCGCACACTTTCGTTTCCATTTTTGTCTAAATTTCAGATTTGTTAACACTTGCTGACCTGCCTTATCAATTATAGCTAGTCCTCGCGTGGGCATTTCAGTAATTGGCATCAAAATGTCAGGACAGCGAGTTGGAGCTTTCTGGGTACGGAAACCTTAGCGATGCCCCTCGCTGATTGCAAGCTAGTAATTACCGAGCACCCTCACAGCCACAGTTGCAAAATCCCTGTGGGTACCACATTGGAAGCAGGCAGTGGGTGAAACCCCAGCTCGGGTGCTCCCTCCTGGGAGATGATGGGCTCCTGAACACAGACGGGCACAGCAATCAAACCCTCCCCGTTAACTCAGAGCTACACATAGCTGGTGCACCCCCCCAACAAGCCCCACTCTGAAGACAGCAAATTTATCCCGGCTGAGTCAGGGCTAAATCTGTTGTTCTTCCCCGAGCTCGCCTTGCAGCACGCAGCCCATTGGCTTTGCTCCAGCTCTGCCTGCCCGTTTTCTGCCCCTGACTTTAGGGTCAGAGCTGTTGGGCCATCTGAGCTGTCGGGGTCACGGTAGGAGCCCACTCCCAGGGATGGAGAGGGAGGCATGGAGGGGTTCAGCATGATGAGAGGTAGGTTGGGGTTGCTGGGCTGCAGGAGGGTTGAGCTGAGAGCTGGAACAAGCTGCTGCTGGACGGGCACTTGGGGCTGCTCCAGCAGCAGGAGGTGAAGAATTTATAGGTCCTCTTGGTATTTGTTATTCTTTTAAATGCTGGTCTCCAGGGCAGAGGCTCTTTTGTCAGGCAGCTCTGCAAAAAGCACTAAAATCTGTGGCAGAGCAAGGTTTAGACCTGCCTGCCTTCAGCATGTCATTACCAGGGCTGCAGTTAGACATGGACCAGGCAGGTCTCTGCTGAGGTTTGCCTCTGTCGAATTGCCTTTCTGTTTGGGCAGTCGGGATGAGGCGAGGCCTCTGTCTTCATCTGAGGGGTCCTTGTGGCATCTGCCACTCTGTGCCCGTGGTCTAGGGCCAGCCCCTTGCAGGGAAGGGGCAGCTCTGAGCACCGCTGGGCGCTGCAGATATATTTACTTTCCATGCTAAGGCTACAAAGCTGTGGAGACCCTGTGGCCCCTTGTCACACGCTCTTCTGCCAAAGGTACACGGCTAATTGAAATGTGACAGCCTGTGAAAGCAAACTGCTCCTCAGCACCCGTCGGAGAAAGCAAAGCTGATCAACAGATGCAAAACCTGTTGCTTTGAGAAGCATCTCGAGGAGCACTACGAGTGAGGAAAGGTTCATCCCAGCCATGCCTTCACCGGGCTGGGTGCTGCTGTGTGCAAAGAGGGAATTCAGGCAAATGCCTGACAAAGCCCTGGCCGGGTGCTGGGGAGGTGTGGAACGGCTGGTTCCTGGGAGAAGCCTCTGTTGGGCTGCAGGGGCACTGGCTGAAGTGGACAGCCAGTTTGGGACAACTGTCAGGCGACTTGGAAGTGAAAGGTGAGTGGACGATGGGAGAGCAATCCTGAACGGCAAGAGAAACGGTGACCTCCTCGTGTCTGAGGTAAATTAAAACTGAACAAGAAGAAATGCCTGGCTGAGCTGGATGAAGTGTGGACGCCTTAACAGGGCTGCATAGAGACTATTTCTCCCTTCAGGAGCGTAAAAGCATTAAAAAAAAAAAAAACTAACAAAAAGCTGCCAGCATTTTGAAACGAGGTAAGGCCATAATTCTTCAAAAGCCACCTGATCCACAGGGAGCTGCGCAGAGGGACCCGGTACCAGCTGCCTTTTCCCATCGGGTACCAGCAGTCAGCGAGCACAGCAGCTACCCAGCGCCTGCTGGTGCCATGCCAGCAGCGTGCTCTCAGGGTGACATCCCGAAGATAAATGAGTCCTATTATTGCCTTCATTCTGGAGCAGTCTCCTGAGGCCCCCGCGCAGCTCCAGCAGCTGCCGCAGCCCCGGCAGCGCGGTGGCCGAGGTGCCCAGGGCTTCTCGCAGCTCTCCTGTGTGGCTCTGCCTGCTCGTGCAGGGGGTGCTTGCAAGGATGCTTAACCTGATCTTGCTCTTAAAATCTGTACCCGTGCTTTGGGAGAGTGTTGAGGCTACTGCACAACGTCCCTACCGAGAACAAGCCCATCATCTCCTGGGTAGGGGGATGGCATCTTCTGTGGCTGGGCCTTCTGGAGGTGTTTTATGTGGCATCTCCTTCGCCAGGATGGGCTAATCTTCTACCTAAATTTTACAGTGGGGAGAGCAGAGATAGGCAGCGAAATACCATGGCGTGCTGCAGTGCTGTGTACTGTGGCTACGAAAAATATATCTGATGCTCTTTTTGAACCTTTCCCCCTATTATTTGCCTCCATCCCCCCTCATCTTTCCTTTTGAGGGGAGAGCTGTGCCCCCCAAGCATCTTTCTCACCCACTGGAATAAGAAAGCAAGTAAAACTGGCTCCTGGCACTGTGCTCTCTGCAAGTGGCATACGAACAGAAGATCTGCTGTGGCCTGGCTCTTCGCAGGAGAGCCCATGGGAGTGCTGCTCGCTGCCTGCCAGAGGCTTGCCAGTCTGCGTTGTGCACGAGGGTCGGGCTCCTGCCTGCGGCCTCCCCACAGCAGCAAGCTCTCCTTTATACCGTCAGCCCTGACTGCTGTGTTTTCCCCACTGAAAGATGGGTCACGGAATGTGAAATCCTGTGCAGATCCCCCCTAACTGCCTCATCTGCAAGAAACGGTGAAAGGCACGGCAGAGTTCGGGCTTGTTACCGTCAGCATGGGTGGAAAACTGCTTTGGGGTTAAATCATCCTCGCAATGATCAGGTCTCATAAATATCTAGTTATGCCTAGAACTGATGTGAATTAATTTGTTCAGGATAAGCCCTTTATGGAGGTAGGTGCTAGCTTGGCTTCCTAGAAATAGAGATGCTTTCTGCACAAATGTGGGTGCAGAAATCCTGACTTTCAGATCCCTCCCCAGCCCCGAGAGACCTTGCAACAGGCTCGTACACCTTCCTGCTCTTTAGTTTAAATGGATGGGAGCATGTAGATGAGCTGGGGTTGGTCTCTCTGCCAGACAACGGTGTCCCTGAGCTGCCACTCGTGCACGACTGTGAGGCCAACCTCTGCCAGTCTCAGTGGGCAGCAAAGGCTGCTCCCGTGGGAGCTCTAGGGGTGGCACAAGCAGCCTGGGCTCAGGGCCAGCACCCAGTTCAGCTGCTAGCTGGGGGCACGGGGCTCAGCTCCCAGCCCCGGGGGCCAGCCCCACATCTGGGGGATGCTGAGAGCTCAGAGATGCGTCAAGTGATCTGAGCCATTTAATTGTATTACTCGCAAGCTCTGAATAGCTGCTTTAGACACCCTTGACCTTCTGCTGCAGAATAGATCAAAGCAAATCTCTCAGTAGTGATACACTTTATCTGATTCAAAGGGGAAGCATCCAATGAAGTGCTTGTTTTCAAAACATTATTTTATGTAGTGCCCTATTAAATTGTTGACATGTTGCCCTCTGGCTATTTGGCATTAGTTATACTCAAACGCTATCTACAGCCTTAATCTAATTTTGCCTTTCCTCATCTTTATTCCTTGATCTTCATATTACACTGTTTAACAAATCTGTTCAAGGACAAAATTGTTTCAAGACGGATTTTGATAAGCTGGTGGAGAGGACCGCAGAGCCGCACAGGAACGGTGTCTTGGGTCCCGAGTGCTGGAATTCAGAGCAGCTTGCAGGGACCTGGTGTGTCTAAACTTTGCTCCTTCCCTCCACGGATTCAGGCTTCCCCTGGTCATGAGCTGCACAGGTTTGTACCGTTGATGGATATTTGACTTTTGGGGTTGGTTTTCATGCCCCCTTCCTTTGAGGAGCTGCAGAAGGGGTGCAGTGAGGGCGGGCGCTTGGCGGCTGGGGCACGAAGCCCTGCAGGTGCAGTGGGATGGGCAGGGACAGCCCTGTCCCCCATCCCCATGGGTGGCACTGCTCCATGGATGGTTGGTTGGTTGGTTTGCTCTTCTCCGCAGCTTGTGCTACGTCTCTTCTGGCTGGATCACCTGCACATTTCAACAAATCCCCTGATGGTTCAGGGGTGTTGGTGGTGCTCTTCACCCTTCTGCAGCCCTCCCAGTCCCATACTTCAATGATATTTCACTGGGCTTCTTCTGAAGGAGTCATTTCTTCAGCAGGACTGAACCACAATTGCCATCTTGTTTGGAGTGAATCTGTGAAGCCATCAGCAGGGAGAAAGAGGTTTCGGTGCCTTCCAGCCACCAAACCACCAGTCTGGAGGGAAAGCCTTTGCTACCCCCCTTCCAAGCTGTTCTGTGTTTTGGAGGGTTTCTGTTGTGTATTGAGTCATATTTATCCTGTGCTCCTTTGTGATAAGTCACAGGATTTGGTGGGGAACTTGGGAAAAGCGAGCCTTGCCGTGCTGGAAGCGCACTCTCGCCTGCTCCCTTGCTGGATGCTCTCGCTTTTTGTGCTGCAAAGAGTCTAGATTGGAACCAGGTGAAAAAACGTGCTCACAAACCTCCCAGCGAAAAAAAAAAAAAGCTTAATTTCAAAAGTGTTTCATTTTGAAAAGGGGAAGAAAGCCTAAACAATTGGCATTGTTAAAATTTTCCATCAGTATCTGTTTTTACGCAATGTTAGGTTTTTCCTGTGCTTACCAAAGCCCCAGCTTTCAGCAGCAATGCGTGGCTCCTGGGAACCACTTTTCATCAGGAGAGCACGGAAAAGCCCCACGGAAGTGGACCAGAGGTTTACAAAATGGAAACAAGACTTTTCATGACATCTTTTCCCCAGTTTGTAGCCCTTTCTGGTGGTGTTACGGCAGATCCCCTTTGTGCTGGTCCCTGAAGGAGCAGAATGTGCAACAACCAAGTTGCCGTCCCCAAAGAGCTGCAACCGATAGCATCTGCACGTGGAATTCTCCAAATGACAACCTGTCGGCCCTGTCAGTCCCTCCGAGAACTTTAGACAGAGATCCTAGCAATTTTCCTAAGAGTGAAAAATATACCTATACTTTCTGTTACTAGTAAACTGTCATGTGAATAAAAAAATAACAGCCCCTGACAAGATAAGGAGACTCAAGTTTTGAAAAAATCTTTCGGTGATATGAAGAGCTGAAGGAAACCCCAAGACACTGGACGTGCTCAGCACCAGCTCACTTTTTTCTGACATGCAAACAGTTGAAAATATAGATATAATTAAAAGGATTTGCAAAGCCAGCCTTACGCTACAGAGACTATTTTTCATTATTTTTATCATGAACTTTAGTATTTGTACTATTGCATCAGGAATCTAAATAAATGTTCATGGCTTATCTCTCTTCTGCCTACAGCACATTGACTTTGGCTAAACAGCTATATTTATCAGTGCAACGCTAGCTATAAAAATGAAAGAAACAAACTATAAAATGTACAGTGAAGCAGAGTATTCCTTTAGGTGAGTGGGTACATTTACAGTTCGTAATTCCGGGGGTGGTATCGACCTTTATTGCATATGAACAACATAACCTACAGTCGTGGTCCAGGTTTACAAAAGTTTGTAAGACTCAGAAGTGACAGATACACACTTACTAGGATTTACAGAAAAACCTGAGTGGGATTCTCAGCTCCTCTTGATTTTCAATGGGAGTTGGGTGCTTTTTCTAAGTCTCACTAAATTTATACCTGCACCTCTAGAAGCCTAAACATCTTTTGAAAATCTAACAAACCCTCCTTGCCCTATTACCGTATAAACAAAAACAAGACAGCCTGAAGGATGGGAGAGATGTTTTCAAAGTGGGGGATTGGGTCCTTGCCATTAAGGTCAAAATTCTGCAAATATTTTTGACATAAGCGTATAAGAAAATTCAGTTTATTGTATACCAAAAGCAAAGTGTGTCTTGTAAGTTGGTGAAGCTGCAGGACATCTGCGGCTGAGCAGGTGTTTGAGTCTCAGATTCCTACGCCTGTTCTCTAACCAAAAGAGCAGCCTGCAAATAAACATACAAAGCCAGCACCAAAGCTGCTTGGGAAGCCTGCTCCTCCCTGTCTGCAGAGGACAAACACCGGGAGGTAAGTTTAAACAGATTCCTGGGTGACCCTGCCTTCCTAATGGGAAAGAACAACATGAGACTGACTGTAACTCTGCTTTTTTTAAAGATAAAATTCCTCATCTGATGTAAAGGGAAAAATGATGCTGCAGAGTCAAGAATGAAGATCAGATCCAAAACTAACAAACAAGCAAAAAGATCCCAGAAGAAAGAGCAGGGAGCTAGATCCCAGAAGGGCTATTAAATGCGATGGTTTAGACAGGGTCCAGCTCCCCAGGTCTCTCTACACAGTAGAATGCCAGAAAGCGAAAAGGTACGTGGTAAGGATCGTTCTTCACTCCTTATACTCTGTCTAATTCTGTAATGGTCCATCGCTTTGGTCTTGAAGTGCTGGTACTTGTCGGGTAGAACATCATTTGCTCTCGTCTGGCAATTCCTGTACCTGCAGAATCGAGGGGTCCCTGTTACGGGCTTTGCTGGAGCCCATCCACATACCAGGGAGCAGAGCAGAGTTCAGGCTCTTATAGAGCTGTGCAAGCAGCCAAATACGTGGTTTTTTGGAAAGGAAAAGAAAAAAAAATTGTGGTAGAGTGCCTGGTTGATTTAAAAGTAAACCTTAGGAAGCGAGAGCAGAGCGCAGCTCCTTACATCTAGGTTTAAAACTAATTGATCGCTTTCCCCGAGCACACAGACCTGTCTTTATATTGAGCCCGTAAAGAAAAGTTCCCTGAAAGTCATTGGAGACAAATAATCCTTCAGGAGTCACTGCTGACATGGAATTATATTTTCAGTCATTTTTCAGCTGTATGCGTCTCCATCCTGTCACATTAGTTTGCTAACACTTCCAATGCAACAATGAGACAAACAGAGCATTGTGCTGGTCCAAGCCAAACATTCATCTCTGCTTGGCACCGGTTCAACAGGCCTGTCAAAACTCCTTGCGAGCTGGCCAAAGCTCATTAACAGTGGTTGGATGCATATTTAGCATGGAAAAGAGCTTTACCCAGGGCTCTGAGTAATGTGGGGACTGAGCAGGCAGGAAAGAGGAGGGGTGGTAGGAAGCAGAGAGGGGGATGTATTCCTTGCAAAGGGTTTGTACCTAACGCTGGAATAAAAGGAAAACGTAGATATCTATTGAGGGAACATATTTCAAGGCAATACTTCATACAGAATAGAAGCGAATTGCAAAACTCCTGGGCCCAACGCCAACCTTAAATCTGTCTCAGAAGAGACATTGATGTTATCGCTCCTCGATGTGCACGAACTCATGAGGTTGGTCTCCCTGGAATGGGAGCAGATCTGCTGACTTGAGCTTTCCTTCCCAGCCAGGGCTCAGTGGGTTTGGAGAGGTTTGGCCAGAGGCTTCTCTCACCCGCACATCGACTGAAGTCAGCGGAAGGCTCTGATTTTTAGGAGTCTAGCACAAGCCCGTGTAAAGCACCCTGGGGTGCTGGCAGGAGGCTAGCTTGGCCCTGGGCAATCTCACATACCTGTTACAGCCGGTAAGCCATTTCATCAGGAGAGCGATTTAATTGGGGAGTCTGAATATTTGTGTTGGCTTCTGGCGCTGAGCTGATGTCAAGGAAAGAATGATCAGGGTACGAGTGACACTTTCCAGCTTGTCCAAGATATTCCCATGCCCTCGCTTCCTGGACTGTCCAGGTTCAGTGCATCCCTGCAGCAGCCTCCTCCGTCTGCAGCAATGCCGTTACAGGTAAATGGTCAAATATTAAGGAAATTTATGTCCAAACATGTATACATGAGATAGAAGAAATCTTATCCTATTTCATGCATCCGTGCTTGTATACCAGTGTCACAGTAAGTCTGAGAGGGTTTACTCCTAAATTTGTATCTAAAACTCCCAACACTTTTCCAGTAAGTATTCACTCCTGGACGAGGAACAACGAAGGGCAAAAAAACTGTATGTGCTGCAGAAGAAAAGCAGAAAAAGAAAAAACTATTGCCACTTAGGAAAGCTTTTAGTCTGTCTACACCAAGATGATTCAATATGAAGGCAAATCATTAAGATGCTGGAATTGAGAAAACCTTTAAAAAAGATGATGAAAGAAGCCATTTATGGAGTAATTAACAGATTGCTTGAAGCAAATGTTAACAATTAACTGATTGAGTATTTCAAGGTGTGGTTCATTTTAAACCCAGCACCTCTGATTGCCTACTTGCTTTAACACTTGCATGCTTGCAAACAATTGCTCTCATTCAGCTTGTCTTCTCCCCCCCACCTCTTTTTGCTCTAACTGTGGGGTTTTGAAGGTTCTTGGCGACAGTCCTTAAACTTACAGTGTTTCCCGTCCTGATCTGCGCAAGCAATTCAGGATGATCCAGGACCGTGGTCTCTGTGCCAGGATCTGCCTCTGCCAAGGTGAATATCTACTGAGATCTCTTTGGAAGATGCTGAGAGGTTATTGCTGCTGGGTTGATTGTCATAACTGTCATCAATTATCAATTGTTGAGCTTCATTGTCTGTGATTTTGAAATGGAAATTACTTACGCTTAAAAATGTACAGAACTACCAGAAATTATTTGAAGCCTGTGAAAACTGAAGGAGTTCAATCTTCCTTATCTATTTAAATAAAGAGCTTAATGAGCGTATCTGGGAGCTTGGTAATCTGCTGGATAAATGTGGTGACTGCTGATGGATGGGAGGTGAAGCTGGGCCTGGTTGAAAGAGAAGACAAGGTGGTCGTTTCACCCTGGATGCTAGCGCCCATTCTTGTGGCCGATCCACGCAGGGATGTGGTGGGCAGTCTGTCTGTCGAGCTCGTTGCTTCAAGTCTGGCTGGGAATGCGTACGTGGCTGCAGGCGAGCACGGTCAGGTGAAGATGTGGTTTTTCTCACGTGGAATCACACCAGAACCGAGTGTGGAGGAGATGTCCTGGAGGCCATCTAGTCCAACTACCCTCAAGGCAGAACTTTAAACTTGGATCAGGTAGCTCTAGTCTTGCCATCTTCCCTTTTCCTTCCCTTCAGCTCAGCAGAAAAGGGACTTTACTGAGGGAAAAGATCCCCTCTTGTTCCAGGCTTTGGGGAGTTAACAGGCTGCAGTGTTTCATTTCCACAAACTGGAGACATGAGAGTTGAGAAGTCATCCGGAGCAGGATTTGCCTTATCTCTCTGGCCTTTGGGTGACTTATTTTCTCACTATGGGTGAGCATTGTTTTCTTTACATGTAGTTACCTGACACACTTACCTGACACTTCATCACTGCTGGCTCAAGGTTGCTCTTTTGATGGGTGT
This sequence comes from Leptosomus discolor, assembly GCF_034619465.1. Taxonomy (NCBI): domain Eukaryota; kingdom Metazoa; phylum Chordata; class Aves; order Leptosomiformes; family Leptosomidae; genus Leptosomus; species Leptosomus discolor. Next base: position 4,930,476 of record NC_141399.1, read on the forward strand.
GCTCAACAAAAAGTGCCTTGGGGGGCGGCAGCATTTGGCAAGGGTAAAAACCCTGCTGAGCTCGGGTTTAAGAAATGCTTTCTTGCCCCTGCTTCTCAAAGGCTTATTATTGAAGGACTCCAGGCTCAATTAGACTGTAAAAGCTGCCTGACACTGTGATTTATGAGATCTTAAAAGCGAGTGCTGCTTATCGGGCCGCTGAGCATAGAAGGGGCCCAGCATCCCAGCACCGTGCCCGCAGGACGGAACGTGGCTCTGCGGCGAGGGAGGCTTGGAACTTCGGCTGTGCGGAGGGTCCGGGCACCCGAGGGTCTGCACCATGAAGAGCAAGAGAGAGAGAGCAAGGGTGCAGCCACTGATGGATGGCACGTGGCCCTACTGGTGCCCGTGTGTCCGTAAGAGAAGGATTTGCAGAGGTGCCCAACTCCGACAGGCTGTGTTTGGGATCTAAGGGTTGGTTCCTCGGGAGTATTTTCCATCTGCAGCATTTGGGAGCTTCTTCATTTCTAAAGTCTCTGTGTTGACTGGAGTGACTCGGAAAGCATGACCTCAACACAAAATCATAATTCTGGTTTGTTTTCCTTTTTCTCCAGCTGAAAGAATGGCTGAGACACGTTCCTTCTCGAACCTGGCTGTTGAGATTAAAATCTGTTCAGAAACCAGTTTGATTAATTTTTGTTTTTTTTTTTTCTCAGCCTCTTCAGACCAATTATTTCACTGAAATCACAGGCATCTCGATTGCTCCCTTCCAGCATTTGCAGAAGCCGCAACCCATGCTCGGTTGCAACCAGCACACTGGGATACACAAGTCGCGTCTTGTTCAGAGCTGTGCTTATATTCCTGCCTGTCCCTGCTCTGGGGCTCGCTCCTCCGGACAGTCCTCTGGCTGTGTGGTCAGAGGGAGGTGATGTTATTGCAGTGACTCACAGTGTTTCCACTCTGGCTTCCCCAGCTGGGACTGGGTTTCTCAGGCCATGGCAGGGCAGGGAGGTGTTTGACAGCTCTGTAGTTAGATGCTTTTCTGACAAGCTTGTTCTTAACAGCTCCAGGTTCAAGGTTGCATTTAAATGTGTTATAAATGAAATTATTCCTTTTTTTTTTTTTTTTTTTTCTTTTCCCCTTTGGGCTTCAATCATCTTAGTGTGCTATGAAAGAAATGTCTGGTGACTAAATACTGTTCTTCCACAGTTAGATGCCATAGCAGGGAGCTGCTGGCTCCAGCACAACATCTGTAAAGAATCTAATGATTATAGCTAACAGGATTTTTCACCTTAAATGAGGTTTCTGTAAGCTAATCTACATCTGCATAGTTTTGTTTGTGGTCCTCCAGGTGATGAGGGAAAATGTAGCTGCAAGGCTTTGATCTCCAGTGCACCCTTATCCCAAACCACTGTTGAGAAGCCTAATTGTACAAGATGCAAAGTAAAACCTCTGTTAAAGTAGCGCTTAGATTTTTAAGCAGACTTGGATTTGCAGTTAAAATAACAAAATACAAAGGGTACCAAAAGGTAAGGTTCCAACACTGTTAGCTTGATTGTGTTGTATATCCTGTGTATTTTTTATGATGTGAACCTTAATGCATGCATTTTACCAAAAAACCCTGGGTTTAGTATCAGGTTTCTTGTAAAAATGCGTTCCATACGATGTAAGCAACACGCAGCCTGGCTGGTGGGGGAGCACCGAGCTGGTGGCTGCAGCACTGAGCTGAGCAGAGCATCCCTGGCCACGCGTGGTGGACCTGACCCTTTCCACAGCCTGTGCAAGACAGGGCTCTGGCAGCCCATTGTAGGGAGCCCCTGGCACTCACTGAGCCGAGATGCTCCATCCTTCCAGCGTGCAGATTCACTTCTGCAGGTATCTGTGGGCAGATGCTACCTTGCTCTGACGCCTTCTTTCCATCCCTCTGCCTGCCTACAAAAATGCATCAGCGCTGGCTGGGTTTGGTACTCCAACATCTTGTCTTCACCATTTTGCAATTATAAAGCACTAAAACCATGTCAGGTACCACGGTACAGGACGCAAAGCCCTTACCCCAAAGAATTTTAAAAGTCTCCAAACTACAATGTTTAATCCGATAGTTTATTATCAAGGTACAGAGTTATTTTTCTATGTACGTATGGGGCTGGGTTTTTTTTGGATGGAAAGTAGGATAAAGGGAACCCCAAGTGGTAACTGAAGTTTTAGAGTATGCTTGAGGAGCAGAAGGTCGTGGCCCCAGACAGGTGCAAGGGGAAGGGAGTACTGGCAGGTGACAAAGGGGGGAAAAAGTAGGTGCTGCTGGGGATAGTTTGATCGCAGGGGCTGTATTGACAGTTACAGAATAAAACAATGAGATATAAAGCAGCACAAGAGTAAAACTTTGTCTCTGGCACTAAGATTTGTACTGGGGAAAGGGAGCAGCCATAAAGACTTTTTTAAGAGTTACTATGAAACTCAAGAGTTTCTTAAAATATATTACCTCGTCCTTCAAACAGGCTGACTTAGTTTTATTTTTATTTTTTTAATAATGCAATAATCAATAATAGATTAAATCTCCATTCCATTACAAATCCTTTTGCACAGTAACAACAGAACACAAATCTCTGGTGGTACATTAGAAAACGTAGTTTGGACTCAAACCTGGACGGAGTGTGCTTTATTCCAGGGCTAGCAAGACTATCTGCCCAGACCTCTGTTTTACAGGCTGCACATTTGATGAAGCTCTGTCTGAAAAGCCATAGCCTGTGCATGTTATCCAGCCCCTTCGTTTGATTTAGCCCTGCGATAAGTGCTAAGAAACTTCAGTGCCTGTAAATGAACTTTCAAGGCCTCTCCAGCCTCTGAAGCGACCTGAAATGGGCTTTGCTGCCAGTGGGCACAGCTTGGCTGGTTCCTGTGGTGCCGAGGGGGTTCAAGTGCCCTGCGGGAGAAGGGGGGTCCCACCGTTGGTTTGGCATAGCCAGAAAGCACCACTGCAGGGTCCAGCTTGAGGGGTCCAGGGAGCCCAGCATGTCTTTAAAATCTGATGTGTTTCTTCTTCACTGGTTTCTTTCCTCCCCCTGCCCTCTTCCCCACCAGGGAGGAACTGGACCCACTTCCAAAGAGGAACTGGACCTGCTTTCCTGCACTGGAGCTGCATTTGCTGCTGCCCAGGGTGTCCTGCAAAACCTGAACTCGAGGTTTCTGCTCACATAGGGCTTGCTCAGGGAGAGTGGGAATAGTGAAGGAGTTATCTCCTCCCTCAGCATGGGCTTAGTGGGACAGTGACAGAAACAAGCACTCGCTGCTCTGCAGGCTATCTCCGGGAGGCTTTTCTGTGGCAATTATCACAGGGGCATCTAGCGAGCATGCCTGCTGGTGTGGAACACGCTATCTCCTCTGGAAGCAGAAAATTTCACTCTCCCGTGCTGTCTGACTTGCATCTCTCCTGAGTATGAAGATTAACTCAAAAAGAAGTGTCTGTGAAGGCAAATATAAGTGCAAAACTGCTTACTTGGTAAAATGCATAAAAAGCCCAGGGGAGGGAGGAAGCGTATTTGTGGACCTTGAGCTTCTGACATTCAATGATGCTAAAGCACACGTGCATGATGTTTCTTCCATTGACGTCTTGAAAATGCAAAGTCAGCACGGGCCAGGATGCAGATAAGTGTGGGGCTGATGAATGTTTGCATGGGGGAAGCATAGCTGGAAACCATATGGCCAATAAAAAAGTGCAGGCAGATAGCATTGCGAGCAGGTACTTCTCCAGAAAAGTCCTCGTTAACTTGGGGTTTGGCTGCTCAGCCCTTGGCACGGAGGTGGCTCCCAGGGCTGGTGACAACCTGGGCTGAGCTGTCTCTGTTCTGCAACCAGGCTGCTTGTAGTACCCTCAGCAGCTCGTTCAAACCTTGCCTGTCTTACCTTCACGTCGGCGTCTGGCGCTCTTGATGTCTCGCATCCTTGACGTAGGCGCGATCCTCCTTTGGCGATGTGCGTACAGCGCCTTGCACAAAGTCCTGAGCTCCTGCTCGGGCACCAACTGTATAATTGAGAAGATTGCTGCTCTTTTCCAGGAGATGTGCGCTCTCCTGGATGCAGAGGTTGACAAGTCCCATTAAGTACCGAATGTTTTATTAATCACCAGAGTAAACTAACACATAAAACCTACAGGGCTCGTTGGCAGGAAGGCAAGTCGCTGCTGCCCCAAGGCTGGGATAATTTATGCTCCTTTCTTTTCAGGCACTGTGTTTTCCAGCAACTCTGCAGGAGTTTAAAACCCTTTGGAAAACGGGGTGTGGGTTTGTGCGTGCACGTGTGCGTGTAGACTCCAAGCCCAGAATATTTGGAGTGCCCTGTTCAGTGGGTCACCCTGGTACATGTGTTGAAGGAGAAGCTGAAGTTAACGTCTGTCTCGCTACGACACGAGGTTTTCATGTGAAAGCGCATCCAGCAAAGCAGAGAGCAAGGATGAATTCCTGCCCCCATTGAAGTCAATGAGAGTTTTGCCACTGACCTTGATGGATCCAGGCTTTCACCCCCTGACTATATGGTTGCTGATCCAGCCCTTTTGTCCATCAATCTCGTGGAAGCGAGCTCCGCTATAAATCGCTCCTTGAAAGAGAAGAATGGACACGACTTCAAAGTCTCCCCTTGCGGCACTGCCCCGCAGAGGCTGGTCCTGGCTGGGAGGTCTCTTTTGTGGGCGACACGGCTTCCGATAGCGCCAAAGCACTCGGCATCGAGTTGCAGCGATTTTCAGTCGCCAGCAAGAAATGGGAATTTATAGGTCCGCTTCTACTGCCCGTTTCGACTGGCTGGTAAATTGAGGCACTACTCAACAAAGTGATGAGTTATTTTTTCTTTTTAACATTTGTGGAGTAAAGTACTAGATCTGTTAGAGCAACAGCTGCACGCTGTCCGCAAGTGCAGAGGATGCGGCAGGTTATGGAGTGCGCTTTGAAGCAACCTGCTGGTTTGCACTGAGCAAGGAGGAACTTGTAGGATTTTTCAAGAAGCCTTTGCTCGTTGGCTTAGCCAAAGTCTCACTCGTAAAATGGATGTGGCATTCTGACAAGACACTGTCTCTGCCCCGAGGATTTATTCAGTATCACCTGGTCCGAAGGGAAAACCACAGAGGACAACTGAGAGTGCGGTCGCCCCATGTTATTCTGGAGCAGAAGGGGATGCAGACCCCGTACGACACCGGCTGCTGGGGACAGCAGCAGCCCAACCCACCGGGCAAGGGCCGCCTGAGCAAAATACTGTCTAGATAGCGATTTGCAGAGCTGAGCAAATGAAGAAAGGACCCCAGCGGTAGAGCAGGCCGTCCCTGCTTTGCAAATGTCTTTCTCCAGCTCTCACAACATCCTCAGGGCTGCTGGAGCTTTTTTTTTCCCCCCATCGTCAGCCCCCCCCGCTGACTTGCGGGCCTCTCGCTGGCAATTTGGGCAGAATCTGCTTTGTTAGGCGGCCTCCTGCTGCTCTTTTCTTTCCTTCTCCCCCCACCCCTTTCTCTTTTCTTTAAAAGCTTTATTGCAAAGCAATAAGTCGTTTCCCACCTCTGTGCCTCTCCCTTCTCAGACCCCTCTCCTAAGTGACTGGAGGTTTTTTCACCTATATATTTAAGTCAACCCAAATAATACTCACCCTGCTGTCAGTTCTCAGGTTATGAAATAACCAGATTGTCTTGAAGGTCAGAAGTTAAAAATATTATTTCACGTTCCTTTACTGTTTTTTTTTTGATTGCAGGATTCCCGTTTCCCGTCTCTCTCCAGAGACTCTCCCAAGCAGCACCAGCCCCGCTGTTTGCTAACAGCCAGCGCTCTGCTCGGGGTCTCGTGTGGCTGCGTGTGACGACCGAGAGAGAAGATGGATGCTCAAGTCCTGGCCACCCTTGTCAGGACCCAGACTATGCCCAGGCAGAGCTGCTTTAAAAAAATAATCCAACTTTGCACAGTAGCTGAAACATTTGTACGCTCACCTTACACCTCCAGAGGCTCAGGCACTGCAGCTGGGGGAACCCAGGAGCATTTGCCATCTCCCCACCCACGAGCAACGGGTGTTCTTCTGCTCCCAGCTGCTCCTGTCCACAAATGCTTTTGTTTTAGAAGCTGATAATGGATTAAATGGGTCACTTTGGACAGCCTGGGGTCCAGAGCTGCAAAGGCACTTGCTCTGCTGCCTTCTGCACTAGGTGCCTGGGCTGTAGGATGGAGCAGGACCGTCCTCAGCACCCAGCAGCAGAAGCGCCTTGTTTCAGGGCATAAGGCAGAGCTACAGCAGGGCCCTGAGATACTGAGAAAGCAAAGCCCGACAGGATTGGGGCTGACTGGTGCCTGCTCTCAAGGGCCACCCTTGGCTTGGTCACAGACCTGATGTTTGTAGCCATCTGGGCTGTGTGAGACCCTCCCGTGTGCCTCCTGCTTACCAGGGTGACCCGCCAGTCTCCATGCTGTGGGCAGGGAAGAGCCTTGCTGTAATAAGGTTTTGTGTTAATTTGGATGGAATAAACGGGCCACTGGAGTAAAAGATATGAGCGTGTCTCTGTTGCAGCGCAAAACAGTGACATGAGGCCAGGGCAAAAGTCCTAAGAGCTTCGCTTGCCTCTTTCCAGAGTAACGACTGCCATTATAAATCATTTGCTCCTTTCATTAAAGCTTCAGTAAAAAGAAAATTGGCTTTAAAATTTCAGATGTAAAATACTAAATTGGAGGAGAGGTTAGCTGGAGAGAGAGCTTTTCCAGAAGTACCCTTTTTGGGCAGCCCTTCAGATGGCATTAACTGTCATCCTCGGGGGAAAGCTCCCCTGGGGCCTCTCTTATCAAAGTCCTATATTACATCATTTAGGACAAAACAGTACAAACGTCCAGAACCAGGAGGGAAGAATTAAAACAGGCAATGCAGTTTCCACCTCTTGCTCTTTGCAGCTCGGAAAGGCCGTTATTAGACCGGAGGCACCATTATTGTTCCATCCACGGTGAGGTCCCACTGCAGACACAGGAACGATGCTCCAGTCTCCCTCTCTTTTGCAGGTGTGGCTTTGATTTAGGCTTTGGGTGCTGTTATATACATATTGGTCTTTTTTTCCTGAGCTAATTCAGTCTGTTTCCCATTTTTTTATCCTTTTAAAGCTGTTTTCAGTATCGGTCTAAGGGGCATTCTTGCTGCAGCGGACGGCACAGAGAACCTGCGCAGCGGGAGACAAGACCCTCCTGGGAAATCTCTGCTGACTTCAGGTAGACCTTAATTTATTTGATAAAGGCAAAACTGTAAACAACCTAATCTCCCCCTCAGGCCTTAAAAGTCCTTCTAATTACTAGCACCAGAAGGAAGCTGAGTTGGATTCCTGCTCCACCGAGCTGGAGGGAGTATCGCCACTTCCAGGTCTCCCTCTAATTTTTTAACAGTAGCATGTTTGGGTCTATTCTCGTACTCAGTAATAAATTCTATGTCTTTGCTGGATGCTCCTGATTTGCTTGGTCCATCAGCACCACAGACTTTTTTTGATGCTTTGTGGAAGTATGTCCTGGACCAGGGTTTTTTGGTTTACCGCTTTCATTGCATCTTGGGGAAGATAAAGGATGCAAAGAAGGCATGCGGAGAAACTCTGGGGGTTTTGTGCCTTCTTATTCCTCTTGTTCATTCCTCCCAGGTAAAGAGTTCTCTTTCTTCCCAGCCTCTTTTTATCTCAGAAGCTGTAATATTCACAACTGAAAAAATGAAAAAAAGTAGACGTTAAGAGGTAAATCTCCAAAGTCTGGAGACTACAGAGCTGCTGAATTAGACAGAGCCATGTGAAGGCAATTGCAGGGGGATAAAGGACATCTGTGTCATCGTTGTAGGACATGGTTGTTGCGTACATGCTTTCTGTATTTTATGACACTTCATGATATTCACAGCGTGTTTCGGCAGTCAGCTGGAACTGCAGGGTGTATATAAACCAGCTCCATGTATTTAGGGAATTCAGTTATCTGGACCCGCAGGCCTGCATTTCTTCCCCAACACGAAAGGCGAAAGCTGCATTTCCCCTTGTACCTGCAGCCGGGCTCTTTTGCTTTGCTCTTCTGTCTCCAAAGCTGCCAGGCACTTTTAAAATCAGCATTGGATTTCCATTCCAGGTGGCAGATGCAGTTTTTTTAAATGGGACTGTGTCAAATCAGAGGGTCTTGAGCAACCGCATTGCCCAGGTATGGACAATTTTACCCCATTCCTGTGCAAAATATTCCTTCCTCATTCAGTATTTGCACAGACTTCCCCCCTCCCCCCCTCTTCTCTCCTTCTCAGCTGCCTGAGTGAGTTTCTGCTCTTTTACTTCCTTTTTCTCACTTGTGCCTTCACTCCTTTCCTCTGAACCACTTTGGATTTCTTCCTAAATAACTTTTTTTTTTTTGGGGGGGGTGGGGTGGGTGGGTATTTTCACAGCGGATTTCACATCATTGCGTTGCTTTGATCTCAAGCTGATTTCCTCACGCACGCTCGGCCACCCACCGGCCCCATTCAGCATAACTGAAAAGAAATGCTTCCATGTCCCAGGCAGGGGCCAAAGCCAGCTCCTCCGGCCCCGGTGCCAGCCTTGGCTCTGCCCGCTCCAGCCGGCAGCGATCCGTGCCGCCGGCTGCAGTGCCAGGTGGCTTCCAAGCTGCTGGTGGCGAAAACATCACCGCATTTTGGAGGTCTGAGGTTTGAGTGCTTGGGGAAGGGAGCAGCCTGCACCCTGGACGGGCTCCCGGAGCATCACTGCAGGGAGGGAGCCACCAGAGCTGTCCTTGTCCCCAGGCTGGCTGGTGACTTTTAGCCAAGCTCTTTTCTGATGGGGAAGGGGAGGGAGAAAAGCGTTTAGGCTTTCATGAAACTTTTTCTTTTTTTTTTTTTTTTTTAAACGTCCATTTTCATCTAAAAGCCCCACTCTGGATCTCCTTGACTTAAAACACAAAGAGATTTCCTCTCCCTACCCCTTTCCAATGCAGAGTTCAGCCTCCAAAGAGGGATGCTGACAGAAGTCCGTGCATTTTCTGGGAAAGGACCAAGCTGTGCCCCTCCATGGCTTTCCTTTGGTGTGCATGATGGACGTACAAGAGACATACCACGCACACATCCAGCACAGAGAGGCACGAGGAGGTACAATTTTTGCCCCTGTTGCCTCTTCCCCAGCACTGGCAGCTGGAGATGCTGTTAGCTGAGCTTTGAAACCATGCCCAAACCTCTCTCTTACCTGGAAATGGGTTCAGTGCCAACACAACACCAGTGTGTGAGCATACAGACGAGTTTTGGAGGACAGGAGATGAAGTGAGGAGCCCTGGGGTGTCCCCTTATGTCCCCCCTCAAAGGAAGACCCCAAGCTTGCTCGCATGGGTTGCTGCGACCGCCGAGCGAAGCCCACCCGAGGCTGTGCCGTTGGCAGCAGCGCTGGATGTGGCTGTGCTCCCTCAGGTTCCCTCCTGCAGGGGGGAAGGCTGAGGGTGCGTGATGCCTGCCACTGTCCCCAGCAGTGGCATGAGGAGTCCTTGGGCAGTGGGTGCTCTGAAACATCTTTTGGGGGACTTGGAAGGTGATGGGAGACTGACGGTTTGCCCTGTATTTGCATTCTGGGATTTGCAACCTTTGCTGCTTACCTGAAGAAAGGATAGACGTATTTTTTCCTCCCTTAGCTTTTAGTTTAGAAAGATTTTGTTCTGCTTCTCCCTAAAGCGTTGGAAACTGGTGGTAGCTAAAGACCAGTGCTGGGCAGTGTGTTTGCTCCTGATCTATTAAAGGTCTCTCCTGTGCCTTCTTGGCGTCCTGTTCGGGGGCTTATAGGCAGAGTTGGAAGCTGGTGGCACTTTTTTCCCAAAAATGGGCTGCCTGGGCAGCATTTGCCTTCCTCACCAGGGTTTGCTGAGGTCTGGGCTATTTCTTGGCACCAGCTGAGGGCTGCCAGCAGTCTACAGCTCTTCTCTTTTTGGTGGCCTTTTAATACTGAACTACTTTCTTTATGATGCCTCCTAGATCAACAGTTTGTTGGAGGTTGTCAGAGCTACTAGAGATGGTGGATGCTTTGTGAGTCCCGAAGCAAATGCCTGCTAGCTGGCTGCTTGCCCATGGCTAGAAATGGGGTCTAGTAACAGGGTAGTCCCTGCAGTCCTGGGTACCCAGTGTTTAAAATAGGGCCATCTCCCTTGCATGTGTAGCTGCATCTTAAGAATCAGGAAGACAACTGCAAGAGACCATAAATCCTCCTTCTCACTGCAAGCTCAGAATCTGGAGGTTTACTATCCTGTATTAAAGTAATATCTTCTTTTTTTCGTATTCTGCCAGCCTCTGGTTGTAAAGGCAGAGGATGACGAGGCAGTGGAGGCTGAAGTGTTTTACAATGGCTGACGGATAGGAGCCATAAGTCACCCATACTAAGCCTGGTTTCAGATTAGTGAGACAGCTTGACTGGGACCAAAAGCCCCCATAAAACCCAAAAGAAAGATTCCCATCAGCTTCAACTGGGTTTTGGCTTTGGCCAAACGTGGAAAGCCTCTGACTGACTTCGATGGGGTCTGGATGGGGCCCATCAGAGCCCTCCTCTTCCGAGCACCCCACTTCCAAGTGCCCTCCTCTCTGCCTGCCTGGTGTGGCCGAGCCTCCCCGAGCTCTCCTGCCCCAGGAGAGGTGCTGGAGTTTGTATCTGGAAGAGCTGCTCACGCTGGGGAAGATGCTACTTGGCCAGCCCGTGGAAGAGGAGAAAAGAGCATCTGTGTGTGTGGAGCATTTCACCCATACTCAGAGTTAAATCTTTTAACAAATCATTAAAAAAAAATCATCTTTAAACACCCTGGTCCCAGCCCCATCATGGTTAAACTCAAGGCCAGCTTGGGGCTGACTCCTGCCTCTGTAAGAAGGGCTCAGACTGGAGAATATGGACATTTCGCAGACGGGGTTAAGCACAGGCAACTTACTCCTGTGCCCATCCTCACTGGTCCCTTCAGGAGATGTGTTTGTCCAGAGCTGCTGGAAATCAAGCGTTTCCCAGTGTGTAATATATTTCAGTGCTTTTCCAAAGGCTGCTGAAATGCCAGAGACTTCCAGAGTATTTTAATAAATAAAAAAATTTAAAACAAGTGCAGACGTGCTGGTTCCTGCCAACTCTCCTTCCTTTCCCATTCAGGGTATGTGTTGTGTTACTTCTTTCTTAAAGCACCAGCTGAAGAAAGAGCGAGGCAGGCTATAACAATGCGGGGAGAAAAAACATCGCTGCCCTGCTCCTAGTTTCTCCCCAGCCTCTCTGAATAGCTCGTCCCACGCCGCTCCATCCCGCTCCGAGCGACTGGCCAAGTTTTCCCACAGGAAGCGCCTTGGGGATTAGAAAGCCGAGATTTTTTATACGGAGCGTGTTTGTTTCTCTGATCACCCAGGAATATAATGGCCGAGTCAATCACTTGTCAGAGAGGGCTCATTACAGCCAGCGGGGACAAGGAGCCGGGCAGCGGAGGGCAGGCTGTGCACAGCGGGGTGCGTGGCACGGGCAGCTCGCTTTTTCTTCGCCCCCGCGCTGCTCCATTCTCTCGCTTCACGCCGGTGGAGGATGCGTCATGGCAGCTGGCGGGGTGCCCCCCGGCCGAGCCCCTGCGGTGCCGAGGGAGCCCTGGGCGGCAGCGGGGATGGGGGATGCTCAGCTGCGTCCCCATCGCTGCGGTGGTTGGGTCTGGTGGGGACACGTGCCACCCCGAGTGACCACGGGCAGGGCTGGGGAGTCCATCTCGCACCTCTCCTGCTCCACGCCCGCCCCTCCCCGCTCCCTCCTGGCTTCCCGGCCCGCCACGAGGCTCAGCGCTCTGCCTAGCCCCCGAAATGGCTGCGAAATGAGGGCAACGCTAATTGCTGCAATTAATCCTTTGCTCTTTCCCTGATGGAAAACGAAGGCAGCGGTCGTCCTGCTGAACCCAGGCATAGCTCTGCCAGGGTGTGCCTGTCGAGCTGACCTGAGGTTAATCGAGAGCAGGTCTCTTAACCCATTTTGCAAAGATAAGTTTGTTGCCCGTGTGTGTCGTCCCCCCCCCCCCCAGGTGTGGGATGATGGGTTTCTTGCCTTGCTCATGTCCCGCCGGCTCCAGGATGATCTGTGGGCTCTCTCGTCTGGGAACGGGATGAGGCAGCAGGAATATCCCCGAGCTAGATCCAGCTCCACGCGACCAGAAACTTATGCTCCATAGCCACAGAAATTAGCTTCCCCCACCCCAAGTTAATCCTGCCCAGAGCTAGTTCAGCACCGTCTCGCCTCCCTGGTATCTATAGGCATGGAAACTCAGCCATTTTGACATTTCTGGCTGCGAATCCTGCCCTTAGCAAACACACTTGATGCTGATACAAGGTCTCTTGGCTGCCTGTGCTTGTACCCATCTGTCGCGGTGGCACCGTGCCCGTGAACAAGATGCTCTGCTATATTTGCCGCAGCATAGGTGCCAAGCAGACCAGATGTTTTCAGCAGGAAAGTGAAATGGGGAGGCAGGGTCCTTTTTTAAAACTCCTGGCTCTCTTGGCAGCGCCGTGGGGCAGGAGCCGGTAGAGGCACCTCGCCTGCCCCCGCGGTCCTTGGCTAGTGTGCCACCACTCCCCGAGCGTGTTGGCTAAGCCAGCCCCACGCCTGCTGCCTGCAGAGGGACAGTCACCTGCTGCTCGCAGCAAACTGCCTCGGTGTGCCTGCAGTGGCCGGAGGCAGGAGGTCCCCATCCTCCGCCAGCCGGGAGGCACAGCTGATGCTGGTGCCAGTACCGGTGCTGGTGTGGGTACCAGTGCCTCTACAGGTGCCAGTGTGGGGCTCTGGCAAAGCCGGGGTGAGGAGTGTATGATGGTGCTCGCAGCTGGGTTTTGCATTCTGGCGCCTCTCCGCAGCCTGTGAGCCAGCACTTGCTCAAACCTCAGACAAGTCCCAGGAGAGACAGTAAATAAGATGTTATTTTCCTCTCTGGCTGAGCGGTAATTTTCTGCCAGCCCACAGGAGCAGGGAATTGCAGCGCCTAATCACAACCCCTTTTTCCCTTGGTGGCTTGGCCCCAGGAGGGCAAGGCAGAGCAGGCAGCAGGGCAGGAGCAGGCAAGGCAGAGCCCCAGTAAGGCCAGGAGCGCGTGAGCCAGAGAGATGGCTGCAAACCACTGAGCGGGGAAAGGAGGATGCTCCGCATCTGAAGGCTCCTCTAGCAGATGGGCTGCACTGAGCTGTGCCTTTTGGGGTAAAACACTACCCATTGCTGGCTGGGGGGGGTGCAGATGGGCAGGGCAGGGTGAGCCCCGGCCCTCCCAGGATCACCACTTCCAGCACAGACAGCAGCCTCCCCAAAGCTGGGGGAGAAATGTGTGGGAGAGCCTGGTTGTTCTGAGGAACTTGAAGTTTTTCAAGTAGGGGGAAAAAAAAGAAAAGCATCAGTAGCAGTTGTGAGTATTTCAGGGAACAACTCGTTGGTATCTGTTCTTGCTAGCGAGAGAAAAATCAACCCTATAGGATTACAGCCTGCTTAAATCCGGGAATAAAGGATGTTTGAAGTTCCTCTCTATTAACAAAACCCCTGGAGTTTTTTTTTCTTGATATCCTTGTCAGGGAAATGTAGAGGTTGGAGATATCCACCCTATACGTATGCTGACTCCCCTGTCAGATGGGAGAGCTGAAAGAAATGTATATGCTGGAGTTTTCTTCTAGTGCTGAGGCTGTTGAATAAGACAAATCCCAGGTATGTTGCAGAACAGCCATCTATAGCGATGCTGCTGCCTAAGAGAAAGTGCGATTCTTCAGGGTTACTTACAAAATAGAAAAGTTGCATTTAAAACATGAAGCAAGCAAAAAGTTTGAGTAATTCTTGCAAAAAATCTGGTGGTTCTATATTTATTGTTCTGATTGACTTAAAAACTAAACTGCATCTGTGTTATTCTAATTAAGCAGCTCAGTGCTTCTGTAGTGTCGTAGTGAGCATCTTGTCATGAAGTCGAACTCTGGAAAATAGTTTGAAGGCTCCTGAGACCAAAACCTGTATTTTTATTGCTGTTGGCTGATGATGTTTGTGGAAGTTGGAGCAATGACCTGATAATTTGCCAATCACCACGAAACAGGCGCTGTTAAACTTCTCTTCCGGGTGTCCCATGTGAAATCTCGGCTGCTTTAGATACTTTGTGAAATACAACTGAGCTCTTTAAATTTATGGGGAGTTGTGATAGACCTGGGAGGCTGATGCTGCTGGCTTTCAAACAAGTGAAACTGTCTTTTTTTCAGTGCAGAAAACTTGAACTTCTTGCTTTTTGTATTCGCTTGTGCCTAGGAGGACTAAGCCAATTTGCTGAGCCAACTTCAGAGCTTGCAGCATTTGTTTGTTTTTAAGTAGAGCTGGCCAGAAAACAAAGATCCTGTAATACTACTGCAGTGAGGCCTCGGGTTTCCTTACCTTTAATTGTGAAACCTTGGGAAATATTTTTTGGGAATTAAAAACTGTTGAAAGACAGAAATTTATCCACTCTGGGCAACAAATGCCTGCAGAAGACGCATCGCCTGCTGCTGCCAGTGGAGAACCTCATCAGAAAGCCTATTCATCGGAGCTGGTGTTCCCCAAAATTAAGCTGGCTTCAACAGATTGGTGCTCGTAACAACTTTTCTTTTCTTTTCTTTTCTTTTCTTTTCTTTTCTTTTCTTTTCTTTTCTTTTCTTTTCTTTTCTTTTCTTTTCTTTTCTTTTCTTTTCTTTTCTTTTCTTTTCTTTTCTCTTCTTTTCTTTTCTTTTCTCTTCTTTTCTTTTCTTTTCTTTTCTCTTCTTTTCTTTTCTTTTCTTTTCTTTTCTTTTCTTTTCTTTTCTTTTCTTTTCTTTTCTTTTCTTTTCTCTTCTTTTCTTTTCTTTTCTTTTCTTTTCTTTTCTTTTCTTTTCTTTTCTTTTCTTTTCTTTTCTCTTTTCTTTTCTTTTCTCTTTTCTTTTCTTTTCTCTTTTCTTTTCTTTTCTCTTTTCTTTTCTTTTCTCTTTTCTCTTCTCTTCTCTTCTCTCTTCTCTTCTCTTCTCTTCTCTTCTCTTCTCTTCTCTTCTCTTCTCTTCTCTTCTCTTCTCTTCTCTTCTCTTCTCTTCTCTTCTCTTCTCTTCTCTTCTCTTCTCTTTTCTTTTCTTTTCTTTTCCTTTCTTTTCTTCTTTCCTCCCCTTTCAAATCCAGCTCATAGGAGGAATCAGAAAGGTTTCTGACTGGCCCGAAGCAGAGAAGGACAAGCCCCTGTGAAGCCCAGAGCAGGGAGGCTGGAGTGAGGCTGAGGGCAAGAAAGAGACTCTCTTGGCAAAATTACTAATAAGCAGGTAGGGCTATTTAAGCCTCGAGGTGTGTTTAATGAGATTAAAGTTCCCCGCTTGCTCTCTCTTGCTCTCTTCCCGTCTTAATTAACTTTCACTTAACTCCCCCATGGGAGCCCTGCCAGGCTGCAGAGGCAGCTGCACCACTCCAGCACCCACAGGTGACAGTGTGGGACCGTGGGGTGTCCACAGACAGGCCACCCGGTGCAGTGGGGGCCCTTTGTCCCAGTAGGACCCTGAGGTGCCCCAGCGACACAGAGCACCCAGACCAAGAGGGAAGCAGGGCTTCGAGCACGGCCACAGCCCCGGAGTGAGGCGTGGAGGCGCTTTGGCACCGAAGTACCTGCCCTCTTGCCTGTGGCTAGTTTTGTCAGAAATCAGTACTTTGGGGCAGAGGGAATAATTTGAGTTTATTTCTTCTCCTCACCACTTGGTCTCCAGTTCCTCCTCTCTCCACACCTCCACTAAGATTCTGCGACGAAGCTGCTGGACCATTTCTGGGACCTTTCTGGTGTCTTCCAGCTTAGCTAGGGGAAGATCTTTGTCAGCAGAAATGCTGTTCATGTTTCCACCCCGTGTGGTGTGGATGCCCAGGGAGGCAGGGTCCTGCCAGGGCTAGGGGAGCAGCTGTCACCCCAACTGACGCCAGCACAGGCAGCACCAGCAGCCCTGGAGCAGAGGAGAAAGGAGCAGTGTCCTGTTGTCGGAGAGGATTTGCTTCATGTGGCAAATCAAAGTGAGGGGGCAACGAAAGAGAAATCAGTTAAACACCCACCCCTTCTGCAGAGGAGCGGACAGGATGCTCCTGGGCTCTTCCCACCTCCTTTCTGCCAAGGGTTGCTCTCAGGTGAGACTTTCCAACCTGCTCTTCCCTGCTGCCCTAGGCAGGGGACAGCTTGCTGTAGTCCCCTGCTAACCCACCCGACCCATCGCTGCAGCGTGCGGGCAGCGCAGGGCTGGGGGCATCCTTCCCCCTTCCAGACCCTGGGGTCACCCCAGCTGGTGGGTCCCTAAACCCTTTAGGAAAGCTGGGCTCTGCGCAGCACCCAGCACCAAGAGGCCACGGCTCAGGATGGAGCCCCTGGCACGTTAGATCATGGGGAGCGGTTGGAAAAACCCTAACGCAACCGCTGCCTGCCGGGTACCCTGCCCGACGGCCTGGCCGCCCGCCCGGCAGCGAGGGCTCAGCTGCGCTGGGACCACGGGGTCTCTTGTGCCGGCACGGCGGGGGCCTGCCATTGCTTGCTCCACACCTGAAGGCACCTGGGTGTCGCAGGCCTCCCGCCATGAGCGATCGCTTTCTTCGGGCATCCCTGTGCCCAGAGACGATGTCCCCCGAGGCCTGGTCGCCCCTGGCGCCGCTGGAGGCGAAGCCGTCGTTGAAGGGTATTTTTAACATCACCTTGGTAAAATGTAAAGGCTAAAAAATCTCTTGGCAGACAGAGAGCTATTCTTCTCTTTCTGATGAAGAAACTATTTCCTTGTACATCTGGTTCGTATTTTTCTTTAGGTTTCTGCCAGAAACAATTCTGAAAACAAAATGCAGAGCTGAGCAGAGTGAATGTATACATTCCTGAAGGATTCCTTCACCACTCCTCTCTGACCCAAACCTACCAGTTCTCCTTACAAACCTTCTTTTTTTTCTTCATTTTTCATTTCTTTTTAATTAGTTTTCTTTTTGAAATGTGAAAACATATGGCCTGATTAGCCCTGGAACACCGCTGCCTGCATCGTATAAAATGATCTACATTTAGAAAATAATTACAGTGAATAGGACAAGAAAAATACTCCATCACAGAAAATGTTATATTTTTTTTTTTTTTAATTGTTTAAGCCTATTATCTCTCCAGTCAGATTTGTCTGGAAAGCCTTATTAATGACTGCGTGACACGAGCCTCGCGCTGGGGCCTTGCGGCTCAGAGATGTTGCGTTTTTCTTCGAAATCCAGGTTTCGGACTAGAAAAGGGGAAGCGGCAGCGAGTGGTGTTTGAGGCTGCGTTCGGCTGCACGCATCCTGCTGCAGAGCATATGTGGGCAAACGGCCAGGGTGGCTTTGCTTTTGTAAATCTTGGTGGGCAGGGCTGTGAAAAAAAAAAACAAAAAAAAAACAAAAAAAAAAAAGAAAGAAAAAGACAAGGGAGGATGGTATCCCAGTCCTGGTCTACCTAAGCCCCAGTAATTGGGAGGGAGGGGGTGGAAAGATCACGGGTGGGTGCACCCAAAGGCTGCCTGTGCCACCTGTGAGATGGATGGCACCTACAGTGTTGTCATAGCACCAAACTCCTGCTCCTGTGGCTGCTGCTGAGGAAGCACGGCAGCTGAAAGCCATTGGCTTTACCTAATTGGGAACAGAGGTGATATGTTAAGAAAGAAATGTGTAGCCCCAAATTATTTATGTTCCTAGGGGGAGCAGTGCCGTTGCCACTTGACAGTCAGCCTCTGCTCCCTCACTAAGATATCCGAGTGATGCCTGAGCTGGAAGACCACGCGTTTCACAGGCAAGGCTGGGGAAGTGTTTGCAAACGTTTTGTTGAGAGAGGTTTGTGCCGGTGCTGTTTAATCCTTTCTGCAGAGAAATAAACCCCAGAGTTGGGCGTGGGACCCCCTTTACCTTCACCACAAAATATCTCTAGGCTTTTCGTTTCTAGCTTGGTGAGGCTGTGGTTTTAGGTGAGGATGGAAGAGGGTGAGTCGTGGTGGCTGGGAGATGACCTGCAAAACATCTCAGTGTGTCTTGACTTGCTTTTTAACCCAAGAGAGATGTCTATTCAAGCGACTGTGCAAGTGCAGGGAGTCTAGTTTGCAGCAGAAATGGGGTGGCTCTGGTTCTGAAGAGGAGGACACCTCTCCTCAGCCTCTGCGTAAGCTGCCGTACGGGGCGGTGAGAGGAGGGATGCGGTTCCTGGCAGGGTTATGAACCAGAGCCTGCTGCCTTCCCTGCAGAGAGTTGCCTGCTTTCACTCCAATAATTGCTGCTTGCTTGGAAATGCTCCTGCTAAAAGACCAAAACGACTGATTACGAAAATTGGAAAGGATTAAAATCTCTAAAACAATGCAAAGGGAAGAAAATAGATGAGCTAGGGAGGGGATGGGCTTATCACTTCTTGAGCAAACAAACAAGTGAAAACTAATTTTCTGAGCCAGCAAATGAATGATTAATGAGCCAACCCACGATTAACCCTTCATCACAAGCTCACCTACTCTGGGTAACAGCTTTGCACGGCTATTGCTCTGTTTCGCTTTGGAATAAAGACACAGTCTGATGGTCATAAATCTGCTGCTCAGGCTGTATTTCAAAGGGCTTTGATGTAGCAGGTATATCTGGGGAAGGAAGAAAATATGGTTTAAAGATGTTCCAGATGTAAAGTATTTGGGATGTGGCATTGTTTCAAGAGCCACCCGTTTGTGTATCTCTCCCAGAACGGCAATAAACTAACCTCCTTGACATAGGCACAACATATTTTAAAATATGAACTTGTCTTTTTAGTGCATTTTGTTAAATGATTAATTTGCCTTATATTAACTTAAAATGAGCTCATTAAAAGATTTCTTTTTTCTTTGAAAGCATGGCTCATTATACTATCATTTTAAGTAATTAAATCAGAATAAATGGCTCTGTGAAGCTATTTTAATGTAACATCTAATTATATCTGACCTAGACACTGAACTATAATCATTAACTACATGAACTGTGTAATGTTCTGCAGACTCTTTAATAATTTATACAGGCTGAATTCAGCTGCGTGGGGTTGTAAGCTGAAGCCATGAGATGCCATGCACCTGTAGTGGGTGTGGGACAGCTGAGGGGACGTTGCCTGGGCTGTTTCCAGCCTTGCCTCGCTCCGGGGGTTTTCTCTGCAGAGCTGTGTTGGCTGCAGGCTTGCTTCGACCTGGCTGGGGTTGCTTCTCCTTTATTGGGTGTGTGGGGATCGAGCATGCGCGTCTTGGGCACGTGTGTGGTTTGAAGTTTTCTTCTGTAGGATGCTCTGGTCAAGGTAAAGTATTTATACCACATGTGTTTAAACTGTGTTAGACTGCTAACTTGGATGTTTTCGCGTGAGTGGCCGGGCTCAGTTACAAGAAGCTTTGTTTTTGCTGTGTTGAATTGCATGCTGTCTGTTTGCCTTCTGTGGAGGCTCAGTCTGTGCTTCCATTTTAATTTTTTTTTTTTCTGATCTTTTTGCATATACTTTCTAGACTCATGTTCCCTGAAAGACTCGCTCCAGTTAGATCTATTCCTGAAAATAAGTTACTTTGGGGAAGGACAAACTGGCTTTCAGGAGTTTTAACCTTTCCCTAACTCAAACAAAAAAGAGAGGGGCTGGATGCTGCCATTGCAAGAGATGGTCCATCCATCTTCTGCTCAACGCTGATGGGCTGGGTGCCTCGTGGCAAGGGAACAGAAGCACCATGTTGTAACATATCCAAAAATTGCTGGTGCCACCTATTGGTGGAAAACTGCAGATTATAACGTGATTAATGTGTATTATTGTGCCCTCTGCTTATCAGTCCCCAGCTGACAGGTAGGTCAAACCAGTTTTACTGTTAGTTTTAATATCAGTTACCATTGGCAAACATTGTTTGCATTCCTGGTGTATCTTGGGTGTGATTCGCAAACAAGCGGGTTTGCTGCGGGCAGGCAGCTGCTGGTGGCCACGTGTAGCCCTGGGGATGCGTGTGTGGAGAGGGCAGGCAGGCAGACCTAAAAGCCGGGCTTGTGTAAATGGTGCTACTGGATGAGTCAATAAACCCGCTCGGCTTAGGAGGAATGTTGGGTATTCCTATAGCCACTGCCCCTGGCTGCGGCCGGGATGCGGAGGGAGAGGTGGTGTGGTGTAAAGCTGATGGGTGGTGATGCAGCGCTGCTTTGGGGGCCTCCCTGCTCCAGCTGGAGCCCCACACGCTGGGCACAGAGACGGGTAATTTCACCAAGCCAAGGAGACACGGGTATGGATGCAAAGGCTTTGCTGCGTGGACTTTTCCAGCCTTGGGGGATTTTCCAGCCTTGTGAAGGAGAGCCGAATCCCTGCCTAGCGTCCTGCTTCCTGCTGCCTTGTTGCAGGAGCCCTTTAGCCAAGCCCTGATAGGCAACAAAAAGCCCCGCTGGCCTCCTGCCTGGTACGCTTAAGCAGTTTCATAGCTGTCATATAGAACAGCCCTATATTAGTATCAGGTTTAATACTCCCGGGAAACATCCAGCCACAGCACTGACATCATGGACTAAAGGCTCCAAAGGTTCACTTGCTTAAGTGGCTATTTGTAATAGAGTCTTTTAATAAAATCTCATTAAAGGAGAGCTCCTGCCCAAGCCCAGTTCCTGAGATTGCTGGAACGGAGCACCAAAGGCCAGCCTCGTGAGCTGCTTCAGGATGCAGAGGGGGAGTAAATGGGCCCCTGCAAAGACCTGGTTAGGGCTGGAGGGACGTGTCTGGCACTCGTCCATGCTGCTTTTGCCCAGACCAGGAGGAGTTAAGAGGGCTTTGTAGAAAGCAGAGCAGAGGATGAGCAGTGCAGAGGAAAAGGGTAAGAGATGCTGCTGGCTATTGCATAGGGACCACCCCAACTGGGAAGGACTGGTGGGAGACCAGAAGGGCTCAGACTCCTCTCCAATTTTCCCTCCCTGCCACAAGCTCCTAAATGCTGATTGCTTCAGCCCCTAAGCAGGGGGCAGAGGATGCAGGTTCTTCCTGACTTAAGCTGCTGGGAGGTTGGTGCTCCCAGGTCTTTCTTTACATTTTCTGTTGCAGTTTGGCTGAACCTTTTTTTACTGCGTGATTGAAGAATAATCTGAATTCCAGGGAAGAGTTTTCTAAATGCTTGTCTCCTCTGTAATTTTTCTGTCATGCCATAGAGAGGAGCTGCTTGAAAGACTTCAGCAAAGAAATTATTCTCTACTTAAATCCTAGGGTTTTTTTGTTGTTTTTTGTTTTGTGGTTTTTTTAATACCTAAAGAAATTACTCTTTGATGTGAAAATTATATGCACTTAGAGATATGCTAATATGAAAATGATTGGAGAAACGTTGAACATGGAGAACAGCTCATTTCCAGGCGCTATCTTTTACCACCTGCATCTCCAACAACCTCAGTCCCATCCTTCTAAATCCTTCTTTACAGCATTTTTACCATGCTGTAAAAGCTGCTCTTCTTTTAAATGGGTTCAAAAGCAGACCCTTTGTATTGGGGGATATTTTCCCTTCTCTTTCAAGTGAAGGGTTTTATGCCCATTCTGTGGTTTTGTCAGAAAGATGGTAGGGAGTTTCCTGCTCAGGAGATTCTTAAGGACCAGCAGCGCTTTCCCTAAGCGGGCTTGGGCTGTGCACCCTTCCCAAAGCCATCGCCAGTCAGGGCAGAGCTGAAGCATCTCAGCAGATCCTCCTGATCCTTAGTGGATCCCAGAAGTGGTCCCAAGCCCCTCCTGCTTTAGGTTTTGTACACATTAAAAACTTACTGCTGACTGAACGAAAACTGCCTGCACTGGCCGCTGATTTTGAGGGGATACAGCATGTTCTTGTGTCTGTTTGCCTTCAGAGGTATTTTGCCTGTAGTTCTTCACATATGTGAAATGAGATAAACTGGGGGAAAAAAGGATGATTGTAGAGTAGCAGCCAGGATTGTATCTTCGTGTTTTATTTCCTTGCTGGCTTCAAAAGCAGAATTTGGAGTCAACAAAGGCAGAGCTGGTATCATCACAGCTAAGGACGATTTTGTTCATAGCGGGTGCCCTGCTGCGTGCCCGGTGTGCTGGCAGAGATAGGAAGAGCTCTTGGAGGAAGCCTGAAAAAACAGGAGATGCGTTGTGTCTGTGAAATGGGATGACGGTTACCAAGCCCTAAGGTTTATTGTGCCTCTGCTGCAATTGCTCTGCTCCTTTAGTGTCCCAAGGGCTCCTGGTTAGTTCCTTGCAACTGCAGCGCTGGTGGCGTTGCTGGCTGATGTGAGGGCGGCAGCTCTTCGTGCAGTGGGGTGATGCTCGGTGCCAAGAACACAGACATTAGAGCAACCGCCGTTTCTGTTCAGAGCCGGACACGGTGGTGAACTTAAAACTTCCAGTGAGCAGCTTCTGCCTGTGCTCACAACCTGAAATGGGCAGGGAAGACATTCTTTCTGTGATTAGCTCTAACACCCCCGCTGGGGAATAGCCTGACTTTCTTCATTAGTAGTTTTCCAGGTGCCATTCTCGGTAGATATGCAGCTTTGAGCTGCTAGCATAAGGCAGAGGCTGCTGTGACAGCCTCAGCTGGTGTTGCCATCCCTGGGTGTGCTTTCCCTGTGTGCCCCTCTCCTGGCTTACCCTGTGGGGAGCCCCCTTGCACCCCAGTGTCTTCCTGAGACGCCCCTCCTGTGTGTGGGTGGTGACCAGCAGTCTCCAGCACACCCCAGTTTCCTGGAAATCCTTGTCCTTGTGCTATCTTTCCCCTGCTGTCAGGGTCTGGGGGAAGGGGGAAATAACAAGCTGACTTTCCCCTAAATGTGCCAAACTACAGAGCTTGTTTGCATAGGGTTGTGTGAGCGGTTTTGAAAGTTTAGTGTCAGCTGTCGCATGTAAGCAGTTTTGAGCCCAGGATGCTTGAGTTTCACCAGGGAGTGGGGATATTATGGATCTAGGGAGGCTGTTAGAGGAAAGATATTTTCAATGTCAAAGATGTGTGTGTTGTGAGTGTATTTAAAACTGTAGGTACTTGGAGTGTGGTACCTGTGCAGCAATGAATCAAAATAAATAAATGCAAATGTCCAGAAGAACAAAAGGGACGTTAAACATATAATACCCTCTTTACTGGGAATCAACAAAGTGGCAGCGCCCATAAATAAAACCTCCTAATCCAATAAATGTTCTGGAGACAACTGGAAAAACCACTGAAATGGTCACTTGGTTGTAAGGGAGCGCATTGCACTTTTGCCTAGTGAAAGGACTTGAAGCCTCTGCACTTGAGTTGATTCATGTCCCTTTGTAAAGCCCCGGTTATCCCCAATCGCAGCAGGTTTCATGCAGCAAGTACTACAGTATGTCAATGTCTTGTTAATATTTTAAGGAGAACAGAGAACAACCAGATCGTAGTTTGCTGATGGGTTTTTCTTTTCTTTCTCTCACCCCCCCTCCCTCTTTCTTGTCTTTTAGGAAATGGGCTACTGATAAGAGCAGAAGCCTGGACAGAAATGATTGCTTGATGTGCTAATCGCCTGAGAAGATGCAACTTCCTTTGAACTCACCAGGAAGAGAAGAACCCGGGAGGTGAGTCATGGTCCGGCAGCTCGGGCGGTGAATGGATGGTCTGAACACATGCCGGGATGGAGCGAACAATACGAGCTCCCGTGGCGCTCCAACTGAAAGGACTGGTGCAAACTGCCTGTGTTTTTTGCTGCTTGGTAAGGTTCTGATCTGTGCAGGAAAATCAGAAAGTTTTGGGTTGAGCATCGCTTTTGTCTTGGGAATTTCTTCTTTCTATTTGTAACCAACGCAACCTGCAGTTCCGTGTTTCACAAAACCCCAAGAATTCTCACAGTGTGCCTGGAAAGATGGTAACAGCCTATTTCCACCCAGATTGTGCTAAAAGGGTCGGGTGTAACTCTGCTCCCTTCGCAGTTCTCCCCTGGCTCAGCATCCTTTCTGCTCACCGGTGGCCACGTCTGATGCTGGCGTCAGCCTGGACAGGGTGCTCAGCTCTATCGCTGAAAAACACGGATGCTGCTCATGTGCTTTTTCATCCCAAATCTGCCAGAAGCCCCGTGGGCTGGATGCTGGTGGGGAGGAAGGATGTGTGGGGTGTTTTGTTTTGCTTGGGTTCTTTTTATGCTGAGCTGAAGGAAAGAAGGCTAAATTTGGTGTGTGGTCTGTGCCGTCATCCGTGAGGATATCCTCTCAGTAATCTCTCTCTATTCTGGCCCTAGTGTTTATCCAGAGGAGGATGGTTCCTGGTGTCTCGGCGTGTTTTGGTTGTATGAGGAGCAGCATGTAGTGCATGTTTAGTGCCTTCACCTGTTACTGAATTTGCCATCAGTATGTGATGAGGGCTATACCTTGCTGCTGCCTCTGTGTTCCTTTCCGGACAAAATTCACCTGAGAATGAGCTTGGTTGGGTGATTAGAGGGGAAAAAAATCAGCAGAAAGGGGTAAGTGGTGTGTACCTACAAGTGTTTTCCTGCCCCTTGCAGGGGGAAGCAGCCCTTTGGGGATGGAAGGAGGTGGCTGACAAGGGACTTGCTCGGGAGAGCTCTCCAGCTTGACGGGGACCTACGCTGATCTGGGCTCTGCCTCTTCGCTGTGCGTGCCGCTGTCTTTCAAAGCTGTCTGTGTTTAACTTTCATGCTGTGCTCTCAAGTTAGTCGTGTCTGAACTGAAGATACTCCTCAGAAGTCTATATTAAGCAACATTAAAAGCTGAAACGGGCTGCTCAGGCATGTACTTTGATAGATTTTTCTGACCGTGCGTAGCGTAACGTACAGCAGGAAACAAAGTCCCAGCCTTGGCTGATGTTCCCCGCTTCACTCCAAGCATGTTTTGTGCCATGAGCGATAGGGACAGTGTGGGTGAGATGAGCTCGTGCAGACACTGACCCGCAGCTGCTCTGTGGATGCAAAAACTTCCATTAACCCCTCCCGATTGCCTTGTATCAATGGAAGATACATGGCTCATGCCATCCTTTACACCTGGCAGATCTAAATGGGGAACTTGGAGAAAGTGTACAATTGGGTAATAAATTACAGGCTACAGAGGTAGTTATAGATCCTTTTATTGCTTGTAGCTAGATGTTGATTATCTTATTTGAAGTTATTTTGAACTTATTTTGGTAGAAGTGATACAAGCTCTTTCTACGGATTCTGCCTTTCTCTGAGCAATGGTCAAGAGCGTGATGACACGTGCCTGTGTAAATGCAATTTAATAGTATTTTAGAATACTATTGGTGACTTAGGTAAGTTTGTTGTTTTTTTTTTTTTAAATATATGGTGGAGGAAAGTGTCTTTTTCCTTGAAGAACTCAGGTGCACAAACGGAATGACGTGATTTCAGAGCAGCAATGCTTTTTCAGGGCTGTTTCTTCCAGTCAAATCTTGTTCAAGCATTGGTGGGGGCAGTCTGGGAGCTGGGCACCTGGAAAAGGCATTGGTGCGGAGAACAGCTGAGAGAAGTGAGAAATTGCGAGGTGTCGGTTTTGGCAGGGCTATCCTGTGCTCTGCAGGGCTTTCCAGAGCCTGTATTTCCATTTTGTTTGGGAAGGCCTGTCACTGGGTGAATACCTGAAACCCAGAGATACCATTTCACGTGCAGCCTGTTGTCAGGGCTACAAAGAGTTGCAGATGTGCGTGTGAGAAATTCTCAGCAAACAAGCAGAGGTTTCAGGCAGAGGGTTTTGCGAGCGTCGCATCCCGTTGTTGTCACCTTCTGCTGGTGCAGTTGTGCAGGTATCACCCTGTCACCTATTGCTGGCTGGAGCAGGGGTGATTTATGGCAAGCGGGTGACCAGCCAGCTGCCAGCCAGCTTCGTGCATGCCCGTGTGGGAAGGTGGGACTGCCTTTCTGCACGGCACCCGTCTCTGCAGCACTGGGATCAGCGTCAAATGCAGATTTTGTGACCGGTTGCAGCCCCTTGTGTGCCACAACAGCGTCCTGAGGGCCCCGGCGAGCAGAGGCACTGGCTGGTGTCGTGGTTACCTGCCCACACTGCACCAGCCATCCCTCCCCGCATGCAGCCGCCGGCGGGCTCGGCAATACGGGGTACCCGACCTGATTTGATCTTCTGCTTCCCGCCAAAGGGCTCCTTCCCCCTTCCCATGCCATGCTGAATCCTGTGTTGAGCTCTTTGCTCTCTCAGCCTTTCAGCATAGAAGTGGTGACATCTGGTGAAGCACCAAAAGGGGAATAGCACTTGTAGGAGATCATCAGGAAAAAGCTGAAACTCTGGGTCTACTGAGTAGGAACCTGCAGTTAATTTCCTTATTTCAAATGGTGTTTTCTGAGTAGCTGATAATCAGTGGGCCTTTACTGTGTAATTAAAGGGCTTTGTAAAGCAAATGATGTGGAGAATATGCGGCCTGGGAGAGCAGTGGGTAGGAGATGTTTGTTCATGTCCATGCGGTTTTAATCCGGGCTGACAGTCTGTCTCAGTGGGAGTAAATGGGGAAGGAAAGCCCACTCCTGGGAAACACCCTGGGCCCTTTCTCCAGCTGGTTCAGGGAGGTGGGAGGTGAGGTTTATGGGTAAGATGCTACGTCACCTGTTAACTGGGAAAGATTCAGCCTATACTGGAGGAGCGAACAGTGGTTGTGCTGCTACTACCAGTACAGTGGGAAGCAAGACTCTGTCATCTTCAAATATTAATGAGTGACCTCCAGATGACGCTTCAGAAGCGTACACTGATGATCTTCATGATTCTTTAAAATCCATGGGAGCTTTGCCACTACCTTCTATAAGAAAAAGACGATACTCCAAGACCGCTCATTTAAGAACTTCTCAGCAGTAACTCTAAAAAATGAAGAAAAAAAATTTTTTTAAGCTGTAACTATTGCAAGAATCCAACTTGCTTTTAGGAGGCTTCTTTTGATGTGTATCTCTCTGCATTTGAAAAACTTAACACTGATTAATTCTAAGCTTGCTTTCCATACTGCCTGTTATTATTTCTGCAGCCTCTCTCCAAAGACACTCGGCCCCTTGGGTTAAGAGTCTTCCTCAGTATAGTTTTAATTCTTTAAACTCCCAGCATCCCTACTAACCTTTTGTCTGGTAAATGGTCTAGGTCCAGAGGTGAAATTGAGAAAAGGAGAGCCTGCATACGAGAAGATAGACCTTTGTAAGAGGAAAGCTTTATCTCCCAGGGTAGAACTACACTGTGTAGTTTCAATCTTCAGTCCATGTTTGGGACCTAGGTGAATATAGCAGCACCAGCAATTAGTGTGTACTAGACAGGGAGGATCACTTGACACTAAGCTTTTTACATTAAGATTGCAGGAAGCATGCCTGGACTCTCAGCATGAATGTGATCAGATCCATATGAGGACAGGGATATCAAATTCCCCAGCTCCCCGCAAAAATGTTGTGATTAATCACGCTGAGAGTTGCAATTAGACCAAATAAAAGCAGCATGTTAAAGAAGCTAAGAAGGAGGTGATGTGAATGTTATTAACGAGCAGGAGTTTTTGGCTTTGTAGTGTTTTTCAGCAGAGCGTGCTTGAAATGTGTCAAACAAATAGAACCCAGATAAATGTAAAATCAGCTGGCTGCACATTACCCACGAGGATTTGAAATGAGTGTTGGGGAGAGAAAGAAAGATCATAATTACCCAGAGGAAAAGGACTAAGTCTGTGGAGTGAAATAGTTATTAATGTTAATTGTGGCCATCATCGCACAGATGTGGAAGGCGACGCCGTGTGAAATTTTGCATGCATACCGTACTGGAGGATGGCTGATGGGATGGAGATGGGCATTTACACCCTCCTTAAAGGAGGTGGGTCCATCAGACCCCTTCCAAATGTGCATCCTTGGTAGAGGGGAGGTGTACAGGGATGTGAGAAATGAGGAGGGCGGGGAATCTCAGCCATTAGTACAGCATCATGTTTTCAGAAAACTTTCCAAACTTAGCTTGTCCTGTATTCATCTGCTCTTCTGAAGCTTTTCCATCAGCAGAATGACACATCATTGGTTATGATCTACTGTAGCTTAGTTAAACTATCATACAATACCTTTTCTGAGACTTACTTAAATTTTGATGGCAACACTTAATCTGACTTTCTCTGCCTCTTCTTCCATTGGTTATAATCTTTGTATTTGGTGGATTTTATGTTTGTACTTTCCAGCATGTTTTATGGCTATACAGCTTTCCTTATCTGTTTTTGTGCTGTGTGCTTGCAGAGATTTATGGGCTGAAGTACTAGATGCAGAGCAGGAAAGGGGAAACAGAGCTAAAGCCATTAAAATCTTGGAGTCCAAGCACTGAAGGAATTAAGTCCCTTAAAGAAATGAGAGGAAAACCTGAACTAGAACATGTATGTGAAATCCCTGTGCTCTGGACTCTGAAAAATAGCAGGCTGGGACTGCCACCCGTGTCCTGTGGTTCAGGCTGAAAAAATTAAAAGATTGACTGTAGGGGACTATGCAAGAGCTGCTCACTGTCTGCTGGTAGCTACTGGCTCTACATGTGCTTGTAGAGTTGAGTTTTGAAGGGTGCAATTAAGAACTTAATATCTGGACTTCTGCACAGCCCAGGCTGTGGGACCTGGTGATACCCACGCCATGGTGGTTGGCTGGAGAGCCTGGCGTGGCCCCCGCTGCTATGCAGAGGTGATCTGTTAGCAAGCGGTACCTTGTGTCTTGCTTGTGCTCAGACGGCTTTAGGGTGGGGGAAGCGGAGAGGCCACAAAGACCTGTTGCTCTACGAGCACCATGCACCATGGCTGGCCACCTCCCCTGGTGCTGTCCAGTGTCTCCACGCTGTAGAGCCACCATGACGGGTCCCTGGAGTCCTCGTCCTTTAAGTGCACAGCAGTGTGCGATATGACCAGGCATCTCCAGGTGCTTGGACGGTTGGATGCTGCGGATGACTAAGCTGGAATTTGGAGGGTGAGCTGTGGGTGAGTCGGTGCTGAAAACTGAAGGGAAGGTTTCTGCAAGCCCAGACCCGTTGCGTTGTGTTGGGTTTCACAAGGCTGAAGTTCTGTCTTGGACAGAAGGTTTAGGCTTAACCTGTCTCGCCCACTTGTACGGAGAACTGCTGGCTGACAAAAGTAATCGCTTCTGCCTGGGCACTGGCAAAGGAGCAAACCTGCTCTGGTATTTGAGGATGAGCTGTGCTGCTGTTCTGCCCCGACTGCCTCGGTCATTGTTCAGGGCTGGCTCTCAGGAAACTCCTTGCCTGTTTTTACCTTGCCTTTGCCTCAGCCACGTGAGTGGCTTCCTCCTGCTTCCTCAGTCCCGAGGTCAGGCCGGCTCTTCTTGGTCTAATGGGGTTTTTGTCATATTTATTAGGTGTTTGTGTACATCTTACCACTCAGCCTTTGAAGCTGTTCTCTCCTGTACCTGAGTCTACTTCATTCATCTCCGCAGTTATTGGTTGTATCTGAGTATTGTGTGGATCTGAATGGTGTAGTTATTAATCTAGGGTTTGGGCATTTTTTTATAGGGCTTTAAAAATAAACTCGGAAATTGCAGAACATTGAGATAAGCAAGGGCTGAGTGTGCCAGCTCATGACCCCTTCCCAGCCAGGCCGAGTTGGCAGTCTTTTAACTACAGAGAACAAGTCATCTGCACTGTTCTTCTGCCATAAAAACAAAAGACTCTAGCCTCCAAGTTATAAAGCCCGGGTTTCATAGTTTCTAGCTGAAGCAGACCAACAATCTTCATTCTCTTTATTGAAGTTATTCAAAACTTCTGCAAGTCCTCATTACTCAGCATTTTGTTGTAGTAATCATATCCTGCACTGCTGATCTGAGCCATTGCTGCTCTCCACGTCCCATGTCCACAACGTGCTCTAGTGTTTA
Source organism: Leptosomus discolor (assembly GCF_034619465.1). Classification (NCBI taxonomy): domain Eukaryota; kingdom Metazoa; phylum Chordata; class Aves; order Leptosomiformes; family Leptosomidae; genus Leptosomus; species Leptosomus discolor. The sequence goes on from NC_141399.1 coordinate 4,960,171, forward strand.
TCTCCATGACGGGACTGACCTTACCCAACTTGTCAAGTGTCCCCATGTCTTCTTACCGATGCCCTCTGCTTATGCTTGGATGCAGCCACTTACCTGCTTAAATATCTCCAAAATGCTCATTTTAAGTAAAACAATGTTAATCTAGAGCAGATGCCTAAGTGCATCTTAAAGAAAATTGCTCGTGACTGTAGACCTGTCATCACTCCACTCACAGGCACGTTTTCGCTTGCTCATGTGGTGACCACCTGTAGCCGGTCGTAACATGCCAAGGACTTCCACCTCCAAAGTCCAACTGCTGTCTTTGTTCTCCACCTCGTGAGACTTCTTCTCATGATCTGGAGCCTCGCATGTGCATGGAGGCCATACAGACCCATCTCCTCATATTTCTTTGTCTAAATGCCAGCGTCAACCTGAGTGAGTCCTTTCTGTCTAAGAAATGTGTTATGACAAGGTTTTGTCAGCTGTGCCTGCAGTTATGTTTGCTGGCTTCCCTACTGACTCTCATCTAGAAAGAGTTAAGTTGCAGTGCATTGGCTGGCCAGTCTCCCACCCCACCAGCTTGAAGAAGTGTATAATTTCTTGTGTGGTCCTTAGCTTTTTACCTCTTCCTTGAAGTTCAGCTTCTGAAATGGTCCTTCCTTGCCTGTGCAGCTCTGAGGATTGCTGGCACATGCAAGATTTCACCCAGTATCCAGGAACCACCTTCAAGGAAGGTGGAAAGCAACGCAGTACCCAATATAATAGCATGAGAATAGCTTTTCAAAAGATGTAGGTAGGAGTCTGAGCCCTCCAGGGCCAGAAGCAAATGGCAGATGTTGAGATCTGCTTTTATTTATTCTTGTAGTTGCTGTTAAGCCAAGGGAAAGGCCTTGAGTTTTTAATCAAGACGTTGGTTTTCTGTGCTACCCTGTGCAGACCCATAAGGAGACTGGTACGCTCTCTCCCACTACGCTGTTCAGCGTTCTGTACTGATGACTGGTATCTCAGCAATGATTAGATTAGGTGCTTTCATGAAGAAAGCAAAGGAAGAAGGCTTTGTATGGAAACTCCTCTTCCCACGATCTTGTCGATATACATCAAATTCAGGGGAAAAACTGGATACAAAAAAGATGTCTTGAGGCTGCAAGGGACTATTCTGGTGGAACCTCCATGTCAGGGTTAGGGTTTCTTCTTGCATGAACATCCACTGCGCATTTGAGGGTGGTGTGTGTCTCCTGGAAATCATCTACAGATAAAACTTGTGGCCACCTGTGGCTTTTGTCCTGAAGGGCCTCGGTCTGTACACAACAAGCTGTATCCAACACCAAGAAGAGAGAGCAGGTTTGCAGCTGAGCGCCCTGTCTGGAGGCTGTGAGGGCACTGCCTGGGGAAGAGGGGCAGACTAGACAGTCTGGCTGCATTGAATAGAAAATGCAAGATGGAGAGACCGCTACCTGCACCTTCACACCTTCAAATCTCCGATCTGCCTGATGGCTGAGCACGGGATTTGGCTGAGTGCACCTGGTTTAATTCACCTCTGTTAAACCAGCCTGTACTCTCAGTTATACTTTTGCCAGCTCAATCAATGCTTTGTGTGGACAACATGGTTTGCAACTCAGGGCATCTATTTTCTATGCTGAGCATAAGTATCAGTGTCCCAGTATCTCAGGTAGGTGCTAATATCAAGAAACGTGGGTAGATGCTGTTTTCTTAGATGCTTTTTTCTTTCTGCTATCCGCTCTGGGAGTTAGACTGAGAAGTCTAAGAAAAGCTGAGCTTTTGCCATGGAAGCAGCAGCACAAGGCTGTCCCAGCCCCATGTCCAGCAGAACCTGGAGGAACTTTAAAGGGGGCCCTGAAAGGCAGCTAAGTGAAGCAAGCCTGTTGTTGGGAATCCAGTACCCCGTGGCCTGCACCTCTACTTGGAAAATTGTAAGTGCCCACAAAATCGAAAGAAGGTCAAACCCCACTCTAAGCTGCATAACTTCATTCCTCTAAATTCACAAGTGATAAATTTGGCTCCTTTGGCAAAGCCAGCGTGGGTGTGGGATACGTTGGGAGTCATCTTTACCCGAAGAAACGCTGGTACTTTTCATTTTGGGCAGAATCTCATGTCATACCCTCCTCTGCAGTCTGCTGATGCAGTACCCCGTCCATGCCTGAGACCCCTTAGTCGTGGGTATCACCTCCACGATGAACACAGCTTCTTTGCTAGGAAGTGTCAAACGAGATTTCAGTGCAGTAAAGAAAAAACAGAAATGGGAATTAACTCAGAAGGACTTTCTACCCAGGAAGGAGGCTCTGCCAGAACTCTCTGTGGCTGGGTTACCTCCCCAGCTCTGAGCTGCTGCACTTCGATAGCACCGCTCTCCAATCCTCTCCTCTGCACTAATTTGCAAGCCCTGTTGGCCACATCTTTGCCCACATGATCTCTTGTGGTCAGGGATCCCACAGCAGCCTTGATTTTCCTCCGACCCATCATATGGGAGAAATTTAAGACAGTTCAAGTGGACTTTGTTTATTTATCCTGTGCCTTGGCCATCAGAGACTGCTAGTGCTGTGGTGTGAATTACAGTAAAATAAATAAATGTACTAATTGCTGCTTCTTTACATTGGAAATGATTCTTACTTATGAAAACATCTCAATAGGTGTAGAAAGGCGATGCACAAGGGCTGGATCAGGAAAATCAACTGTCTGTCTTAACAAGCCTGTGTTAATTGTTGTTTAAAAAAACACAGTGGACCCAGAAGTTCTCATGTTGACTTCAGCGTGCTTTGCGTAAAGCCCATGGTGTTCATCTCCTTACAAGCACAGGAGTGTTGGTGAAATAGTGTGTACAGAAAGGGAGGAAAAGCAAAGTGAGGCAGAGGTAAATCAAGTTTATGCTGTGAAGGAATTCACACCCGCTAGAATTGTATGCATGGCTGTAACCACGTTCTGCTGCAGCATGTGAGCCAAAAAATTGACACAAAAAGAAATGATGGGAGGGAAATGCTAATCACCATCTTTCCTTTCATATAAATGTGTTAATAGTTTAGTAAGTGTTTCCAAAAATGTGGGGAGGGGATTAAAATAGAAACCACAGCCAAGTTTAAAAGGAGCTCTTGGATGGGGAACAGACAGTAGTGTATATCCTGGTGATACCATTCTCTCCCAGGCATTGGGAAACATGCAGATGCGTGGCCAGGACAGCAGGATGGAGATGGCAAAGTGTTTGTGTTGGGAGCTTTCTGTTGGCTCTTTGGGGAGCTTGGTCATCCCATATGTGGGAACAGTGCTCTACATAAGCAAAAAGTACCACGTACCGAAGCATGCAAGGGTTGCCATGGAAATCAGGAGTTGTTACTGAGAGAGCAGGAAAAACATGAATGATCTGAAAAACCACGGGTTGTTATAGCTTCCTACCCTCGGCTGTGCAAAAAACCCACCCCATCTTGTTTGGTTCCTTGATGGTGAGGTGTCTGTGCACGCTGCTACTGCTGCAGCAGCACAGAAAAGCAGGTCTGCAGTTGTGCAATCATCTATGGGGCGCATGTAACCCATGGTCTTCACTGCAGCTCTTGGCTTTGGCCCACTGGCTGGTTCAGAGGAGCTATGAACTACAACTGGGACATGAAATTAGCTGGGAAGCCTCCGATAAGAGTAAGAGCAGGGTGTGACAAACCCTAGGCAGCAAAGTTCCTAAATTATTCATGAGTAGCTCACCTGGAAGGGTGAGAACAGAGGGAACCAGGAGGAAGGGGCAGAAAGCTGGGGATGGTCTCCATAAGTCGCCAGTGGCTAGTGGAGGATGTCCCTGATGCAAAGCCTGGGGGCTGGGAGGTGGGATGCAGCATGCTGGAGCATCTGGGAGAACCACTCCTGTTCCTACCACCTGCAGCAATCGGGGACCCACACCCATGGCAAGAGGGAAAGACTGAGGAATTGGCTCCAGAACAGATCAGATGGAAGCCGTGCTTAAATGGGTGTAATGATGTATGGAAGTAAAACGTTATTTTGGGAACGTAAGCTTAAATATATATAACAGTAAAGAAGGCAGGACGTCTGCATTGGAAATGCCAGCACGCTTGCTGCTTCCAAGGTTTTATTTTAAAGTCAGGATACTGGAAATTCTGTTCAGCTTGTTTCCAACGAGTTGAAATGCCTCCTGGAAGTGCTAAGGCCATGTTTACTAAGAGACTGCATAGTAGGTCCTGCTGGAGGCTGTTTGGGAGCTACTGACAGCTACAGGGGTTTTACCTTTGGTAGCTTGGTGCCCTAACTCCATGCAAAGCCACCCAAAGGACAAAGTCTGTGGTTCAGCAGAGACCTACTGTGCTATAGGGACGGAAAAGCAAGTTTGTGTCTGATTCTACTCTTCAATTCTGTGATCCTGTTGTACATTTTACTTCGTTCTTTTTTTAAAAACAACCTACCAACCAATCCTGCAGCTGCCAAGGCGTTATTCCTGCTGGTAGAAGAGGCCAGGGTGTGATCAGAGGATTTGACGTAACCTCGCAAAACGTGGGCAGCAGGAAAAGTCGGAGCACAGATGCCCGAGGAGCCTGGCAGCAGGCTATGCCCAGCCACGGGGGTCCTGCGCAGGGGCAGAGGGTAGCGATGCTGCACGCTGCACCCTTGCAGCTAGCTTTGCATCCCCTGAGGGACGAGCAGGCTGCTCACTCCTGGGTGATAATGAGAGCAAAATTTCTGGGAGAGCTGTCCAGACCTGTGGTTTTCCCATTGCTGGTTGCATGGGACCAGCCCTGTCTCTGGTGGTGCCCCTGGGACAGGAGCATGTCCCGGTTTTGCTCTATTCCAGGGCCTGTGTTGCCACCCCCGGCTCTGCAGGGCAGCGTGCCTGCCCCGCTCAGCCTCTCGCCGCCAGTGCCGCAGCAGGAGTGTGGTGGCAGCAGGTGACTTCATGCGTCGGCACAGAGGTTTTGCTGAGTAGGATGCAGATATGGGGATGGATCCAGTACTCCCACTATGCTGTTGGGATATTTTTGGTACTGGTGTGATTAACTTTCTACTGTTGGCTTCCACCTGTGAGTTTATAAACTAGAGCTGTCCATTTGCTATGGGTCTCAAAGTGTCATCTTACAAGGAGAGAAGGAATTTTCATTTATAATCCATGAGTCCTATTCAGCAATGGGCTGTTCTCCCCCTCCCACTGCCAATAGACCTCTAAGTGAACAAACAAATGTCTGGAAATACAGGCAATTTAGCTCGGAAGAGATATCATCAGTGCGGTTCAGAGGTTAATGGGCATGGAGGATTTATAACAACCCAGGCCTATAAAAAAAGAAGGAGGAAAAAAAAAAAAGAAAAAAGAAGGGGAAAAAAAAGAAAGAAAAAAGGAGGGGGTAGTAATCTAGTTGACATCTATTGTTCTTTGTATAACAGCTCATCTGTATTCTATCTGGTCCGAGGGTATTACAAAGAGAATTTAAAAACACATGTGTGTGAGTACACACACACACATCTATCTATCTATACACATATATGTGCACATATAAACTGAAATATAATGAGGGAAAAAGCCCCCGTAAGTTTGAACCAACAACAGCAATCCATATATCTTTATTTGCTGCCAACATCCAAGCACTGAACTCTCAAGGAGCCTGGATCTCTGCCATCATCTGTCCGTGTCTGATCTCTTTGGTAAATACGACGGCTGCCAAGAATGAGGCAAACGAAAAACGCTCGCAGATTAGAAAGAAACACATGGCAGCCACTGACCTGCTGAAATCATAAAATACATCATGAAGTAAGAAAAGAGGGGAAACAAATCATCCTCTCAGGGACTGCCCATCTGCTCGCATAAAGCCGCAATCATTATTGCAAATAAATACATTCAGACTGGAGAAGTCTGGGAATAATTTGGGGGGTGGGGGGGGGGGGGGGGGGGTGTACCATTATATTATTTTTTTTTTGTCTTTGGAACCCTCTGGAAATTTTCCTGCATAAACAAAGTGAGATCATCGACCACAAATAGATATCTATCAATTGTGCCCTTTTTAATTATGTAAGGAGCAAGTCTTTATTTTATAGGTATAATTAAGAAAAGAAATTACTTCCAAGACAGGATGGGGCCATAGTGTTGGAAATAAACCCCTGTGAAAATTGCAGGTCCATGTTTTTCCAACGCAGGATGGATGTAGCAGTATTTACTTCATCATCTGAAAAGCTCTGCAGTGTGAATAGTGGCTGTGGTTTTGCTATGAAAGGGAGCGATAAAGGGGAAATGGCTTATATTAGGTAAATTCATGCACATCTAGTTTTGCTTTTTCCTTTGGTATTCCATACGGATTTATCCAGGTATTAGATTCAATGTAAAGACTCAACCTGGGTTGTTTTTTTGGAGATATATATATTTTTTTTTTAATATATATACTTACCAGATTAAATTTGACTCTTTGGAGCCTGCTGAGGGGCCTGGTGTAGTATATGTATCTTCCTAAAGCCCAGGATGCAGGGGTGAATAAGGGCTGGTTCAAACGTGCAGAAGGAGAAGGCTGAAAGCAAGAGTTACTTTAAGAAGTTTGTCATCTCTCTTTCTTCGTTGTTTTCTTTTCCCTTGCTCTTTCCAGCAAACTGTGCAGAAAACCTTTACTTCGAGGGTTATTGTGTATTTGATGGTACTTCATTTCTCCCCAGGACAAAGGTGTAGCCGTAAAGCACTTTGTAGCCTGGGAGTATTTTCCTTAATATGCAGAAGGCAAGGTTTTGCACAACACGCCCAGGACAGAGCTGCAGGTTGGACGGAGCCTGCCGATGGGTCCATGAGCTGTTCCCATCACAAGGGTTAAACCACATGTTCCGTGCGAGGGGAAAAACATTCGAAGGTGGGATTTCCTATGGAGCCCCATTAAGGGAATGTGTTCTGTGCATCCCCACCTCCCACAGGAGTTATCACTGCTGCATCCGCAGCGCGTGGGGAAATCAAAGAAATGGGTTTCACAGTTATTTAGCCACGGGTGTTGTTTACGATACCTGCGTTTAGGTAAAGCAAGGTTTCCAAAACACCAGAATGGGGAGAAAAAGGTGATGGTATGGGTTTGCTCATTCCCATTTGGGTAGGGAGCTGAGCTTGCTCTCTGTGGTGGTGGTATGTCTGAGCTCCCCTGGACCCAGCTGCGTGTCTGTACGTGCATGCACACAAACCGAGAGGTGTTTGAGGGCGTGGCGGTGGCAGAAGCGCTTGTGTGAAGCTTGCTTTGCCCTGGGTGGTTTGGTGACCTGGTTGGTGCCCTCGCACAGGTTGTGCATCGCGTCTGTGGTGTCGGAGGAGATCTATCAAAGTCTGGGGCAGCTGCAGCCCCGTGTCTTGCATGGCGTGCAGCTTCCCTTGAGCTGCAAGTCAAACTGCTCACATCACACCTTGGCAGCAGGCTGGTTTTGGTAGGGGATCATTTGCTCAGAGCTGTTTAAAATAGGAAAAAAAAAAACCCAAACCAACCTGAACAGGCGTTTTCATGATACACTACAAACCCTCACGTTCAGCACCAAACCTGTGCGCTTTTAACCTATGCTCGAAGTGCCACTTTGCTGATGTAACCAAAACTTCTGAGTCTATTTTACCATTCAGCGATGCTAAAAATTCAGGGTTTAAGAAGTTACATTTTCCTGGCTGTTCAGTAGATCCTTCAAAAATCCTTGTGAAACCTCTGCTGCCTGGCTTCAGGGCAGGGGACCCACTGGCTGCCCCTGAGCATCCTGCCAGTTCTGTCCCAACCCACCCGCTTCCCCCTGGAGTGAGGATGAGAAGGAACAGGAACAAGTTTTAAGCCTGAGGGACCAAAAAATTCCACAAATTGGGGCTTCAAGAGTTAAAAGAACAGCAGTTATACCAAGAGAGGCTTTGCTACAAGATGACTTAGCAGAGTCAGGAAGAAAATGAGGAAAAAATTCCCCTTCTCTGAGTACAGGCTGGCTCCGTGACCCCTATTTTCTGGGAAAGCCAGCGGGGTAGTTGAATCTTGTCACAATGTGCTAATGTATAGGTTCCTCCCCAATATCTGAAATTGAAGATTTCACGCCTGGTGCCAAGCAACTCTAAAAGAGGGTTTTCCCATCCCTGTTGGCTACTGTCCTTGTTATGCTGTCGTGCCTTTAAAACTGCATGAAGGATCCCGGCTTTCTGCCTTCTGTGAATTTATTTTTAATATTACTCGTCTTTCCACTCTTCTGCTTTATCCCCAGATTCCTCTGGGAGTCTTTTCTGTGGGTAAATCACAATGCAGGCCATGGTATCCCACGCTGCAGTGGGGTACCCGTCTGCTCTTATTGCTTGATTATAAAACCAGAAGGTGTTTTAGCATAATCTCCTCGGCATTTATCAGCATGTATTATTTCCCTTGGATTTATGATTATCTTTACACACTTTGCAGTTATTTTCCGATCTTGTAATTCTCTTTTTCCTAATGTTTAAGCTAACCCTATAAATTACACCTTTGCTTAACCCTTTGCCTGTTGTTGACAAGGAAAGCTGGTGTTCTTCTCCTCCTTTCCTGTCCCGTGGGACTGGAATTTCTGGCTCATGTTTTTAGTAGATGGCTCTTTACCAGTATTTATTAGTTTGTGGTACGGCAGAAGTTTGATTTTTCTCCTTTACTTACTTCATGCCAAAGTTTTTATCCTTAGTGACAATAGGAATCTAGATATATAACATGAGCTGCAATATGTCATCTTCAGAAAATAATCATCCAGCCTATTTATCATATTTTTAGTTTCCTCTTTATGGATCCCAGGGGGGGGCTCTGTTTTGTTTTCTTTTGCCTTTTTGTCTTCGTTCCAAGAACAGCGATGAAATGACATAACTTATCTTTCTTATTCCCTCAAGATCCTGTGCTTGCATGCTTGCTGTGCTACGAAAGTTAAAGCTCCCCGTTCCCTTGGGGAATGTCGTCTCCCAGTTGCTCAAGCCTTCATGGGGCTGCATGCCAAGCTGTGCTGCATAACGCACTCCAGCTCCTCTAAAGCCAAGGATGAGGGGTTAGAAGGTCTGGGCTTTGCTCCAGCCCCCCCTTAGCCTTCCTCCTGAGGATGTTTCCCCTGGGAGCTTACACCTCTGGGTGCCGGCTCCCACCTTGCCTTCCCTCGCTAGTAGAAAATCCAGCTGAGCTGGGGACCTCACCTGGGTTAGAAACAATCCCGCACCATGGTAAGGAGCAAGGGTTTAATTCTAGAAAGTCCCACAACGGGTTTCCCTCTCCTGCCTCCCAACACAACGTCCTGGTGCAAAGGCAGAAGTGGTGGAGGAGCGTGTGTGTCTGTGCGTAGGGGCTGCGGTTGCTGGCAGCTCCCCTGGACACAGCTGGGGGCACGGCTCCAGGTAGAGCTGCAGAAGGGTTTGCTTTGGGGACACAACCTGCTCCCCGCTCTCTCACTCGTATTTCACACCTTGCCACCCCACCCATTAATGTCATGGCAATGGTTTGCAGGTTGCTCTGTTAATCAGGTCACTGAAATGAGCTGAATTTAAAAAAAAAAAATAAAAAGAAGGTAAAAATTCTTTCTATTTTTGGTGCATGGGAACATCCTAAATGGTCTTTGCCCCAGGAGAACACACTGGTGTGACGGCACCTCTGAGTTAAGAGTACGGATTTGGCGTTTGCTTGTCAGAGCCCTCGCAGGGACTTTCACTGAAAGAGTTTTGCAAAGTCACAAAAAAAAAGGTAATTTAGTAAGGTGACAGATGCAACAAGTTCAGAACTGCCGTTGATACATGCACTTCCTGCAATAGTGCTGAGACACTATAATGATGCTGGCCAAGTTTTCCTGGGTATTCTTCACCAGGGGTGAAGGCCCAATTCTTACCAAGAAGGCGTCCCTATCTTGGGTGGAGGAAGAGGAGCACAGCCTGTTGACCGTCTCTTCTAGGTCTTCAGTCCCTTTCTCCCAATTTTTACCCCATATTCTCCTCTTTTTATGCTCTAATACTTTGTTTCCCCTCCCATGGTTTACATATAGCGTGATTTAGGCGGAGGGTTGAGTAACATAGTCATATATGTATAACATGATCTCTATAATTCTCTTTAACATATGCAGGGGTGTTGACTGTAATATTGATTTTCCAGATAATTAAGCAAAGGTTTCACTCTGGGCATCGTGGCCTTCAAAATTTTGCGCTGAAACTGTTTTTCTGCTTGGTTCCTCGCTCTTTAGCCAAAACTGAGCCGTCTTGCTGCCACAAGGCTCCCTCTTCCAGCTATTCTCTCCCCTCGCAAGGTTTGTAGAAGGGATAAGCAGATACCAGCGTTCTTAACCTTTTGCTGTGTTTTGCCAGATGAACATGTTGCTCAGCTCTCACCCTCGCTCTATCTGGGTCATAATGAACACGTTGATTTACTTCGCTTAAGTCAAAACTTACAAGCCTGGCTTTTCTCCACGCACCTAGAGGGGGCTTCACTGAGGTGTCCGGGCACTGCAAGCACAGGGGAGGGATCTGTTTGCCAGGGGACTGGCGTTGCAGCCCTTCTTTTCCTTCTTCAGTGATGCTATTTAAGGCTGCTAACGTGAGTTTTCAGGTGATGCTAGGTAGTTATTGAACTGTGGCTGTTGTAAATGGAGATAAGCGCCTGGGGACAAGCTTCTTGCTGAAAACGAAACAACTCCTGTCCATCTGGGGGTCCCAGGCTTGCTAGGGAGGTGCGCCCCCAGCCCATGGCACCGCAGGCAGCGCGCTGAGGTGAGGTTGCCCAGTTCTGGCCCGAGGCAGGAATGGGATGCTGCGGCCAAGTTTCACTCTGAGCAAGTTCTGAGTCAGTGTGGGCTGAGATACACTGAGGCTCTGCGAGGTTTGCTTGTAAAACCCGAGCAGATACCGTGTCTCTTCTCTCCCTCACTTCTCACAGCCCATTCGGCCGGTTTAAGGGAAAGCTGATCCCGTGCCAGATCACATGCTGATGAACCATGTTGGGCTGTTATGAAAATCATTGCATTATGAAGCATAACATTGGCAAAGGCTTTCTTCTTTAATAGTGCATCCTGGGGAAATGATATGTCTCACTTCAGCTGAAAGCAAGCTCTTGCTTTGAGCCCCCAGCTATTTAAGCATGTTCCCTTTCCCATATGGTTGTGATGGGAGATGGAGGCAGGCCAGAAAAGTGGATCTGCATTGTCCTCCTGACCTGATGCAAGATGTGAGTCGGGCCCTTGCTTCCTTCTGTGTTAAAGGAGGTGACGTTGCTTTGCTGAAAAGTTTTGGGCTGCTGGATTGATGCGTGCCCGTTCACAGACAGACTGTGTTCTCTGTGGCAACAGAATGATTTCTGCTTGAAAAAAATGAAATAAGTCTGTATCAGCTAATAGACCCCAAGATGGGCCCATGGACCACTTCAGTCTTCCAGCCATGGAGGGAAAGGCACAGTGTGCTCTTCGGAAACATCTGAAGGCATAATAACAAAAGCACTATGTCAAAACCAGTTCGTTTCTGCTGATGTCGGGGTGAAGTGATGGCTGTCTGCCAGCTAACAGGGACAAATTCAAGGCACTGCGGGGTGGGGATGGTGAGAGGCAGAGCAGAAGACTAAGAGGACTTGGATTAATAGAGACAAAAGCCCTGAGCTCCCCTGTGCCAAAGCCTGGAGAGAATGTTCTTCTGTGCACCCTAATGTGCCTTAATAACCTCATTAAGCGTGGAGGCACTCAGTAGACAAAGCACCCTTCATTCTTTAGGAGAATTTCAAGATTTGAGGGCAAATCAAGGATTAGCAGCCCTTTCAAAGGCTTAGGGAAGTGTTCTGTGTTGCTGGGATTAAATTACATTTTTATCTGGCTATAGAAGTGGGCTTTGCTTCTGCCTGCCAGAGTGTGACAGCCCTGGCTGTTGTGGGGCTGAGTCCTGCTGGAGCGTCAGTCCTCAGATGGACACCGAGCTCAGGACATCCTGCTCCCATGCTAGTTGGTGGTGAGCTAGAGAAACCCTTTGGAGCTGTGGCAGAAAGCATCTAACTGTCGTCTTACTCCATCCCCGCCCAAACGCAGCCTTTAGCTGCTGCATCCCGTGCATCCTGCAGTGCCCAGCCTGGGGGGGTTATCCAAAACGAAGGACCTTTGCAACAAAGAGCATGAGACGTTCAGGAAATACCACCTGTGTGCTTGCACTTCAGCAAATCCTGAAAAAGGGCATCGATCTGTGCCAAATGATTATAGGAACCAAGCAGTCTGTGACCCCACTAACCCTTTTTTAATTTCCTCTGAACTTCTTTGCTGGGTTTGGCAGAGGGTGTCCCATTTGCTCTGGTGAGAGCAGCACAGAGAGACCAGCTCACTCTAGGAACAACTCTTAGAAGTTCATTGTTCTAAAAAGAAATCAGGCTCATGCCAGCCGGTGCTGTGTCTGTAAAGCACGCTGCTGGCATGGTGTGGCCCTGACGGGACAACACTACAATAAAAGCAATGACAATGACACAAGAAGACAGATCAGCTCCTTTGGCCGTGTATGAAACACCCTGTCTGTGGAGGTGGAGAGGGCATAGCTGTAATCATGGCGATTGTTTTCTTTATTTTAAGTTGTACGGTTTAGTGTTGTCTTTGTGATTCAGCTTTGCTGCAGTTGAAAGCAGGTTGGAGGTGTGTGCAGGGATGGGTTGGCAGAGCTGTTCCTGCCTTGAGGCAGGGAGATAGATTAGCTGACCTAACACTCTGTATGTGTGATATGTGTGTGTATTTTTTATATATATATATATATATTAGGAAAATCTGTAGACACACACACATAAATATAAAGTGCTCCCTGTTTGCTGCTGTCTGACCGCTTTCCATCAGCTTTGACCAAGCGCCATGCTATTCCTAGCAAGTTGGAGCAGGAGACCAATAGAACAAACTGCAATTTGCTTTAGCAAACATTTACAGAAGCAGGAACCGGGCTGAGCATCTCCATGCAAGAGAATATAACCCCCATATAACGAGGGGAGGGGAAGGGACCTGCCTTGCAGCTGCACTGAGCTCCCATGGCGGGGAGGAGACCTTGGGGCAGAGGCTGGTGCTGGCCCTTTGGGCTCTGTGGGTTTTGCGGTGGTAGAGAAGACCATTTTTGAAAAATCACAGCTCGTTCGCATTAGGGCTTTGGACAGGTGTTAAAAACCTTAACACAGACCATCTTGTGCATCTGCGTACCCGCTCTGGGTCTGCCTGCACAGACCACCTGTCTCTTCAGATCTAACTTTTGTTCTTTGCTTACATTTTCCTAAACGCCTTGGGCAAACAAATGTAATTCTCTTAATGAAAAATGCATATATTTTTGTTAAATGGATCTTGCTGTCACTGCGTTGCTGCTTTCCCCTCAGTCAGGGCTTGCTAACAGGCTGGGCTCCACACATGTGCCGAATCTATCATCTGTCACGAGTGTGCACCGAGGCATGTAAGGATCCGAGCACTAACTCTATTTCCTAGCAACCAGAGGAAACCATCACACACCACTATTTTTCCCCTGTCAGCAGGATCGCTCCAATTTATGTAACCTACAAAATGTGTGTTATCACCACAATAAACCATATATTCTAGGGTGTTATTTACAGACAGATAATCACAGAGATGCAGCCTTGCAGCCTGATACGTCCTTGCTTGGGACCTCAGTTGGTTGGAAACCTCATAGACATTTTAAATGCTGCTTTGACAATGGCACTAACCGCTTAATTATTGAGGAAGACAGCAAATGGCGTGTTGCATGCCAGAGTATTAAAAAATAGCCAAACCCAAGTGCTGCTGAAGCAAGGTCTTCATTTAGAGGCTACGAAGATGTAGTTGTACCTGCGAATAGCCAGGTAGAGTGTGTCAAAAAGGGTTGCTGGTAGTGATTATCTCTCAAAAATGAGAGAGGTGGAAGTATGGAGGGGTAAATTCATTGTAGGGAATGCCTGATGGAAGCAAGGTTTGTTGGTGGCCAGCCCTGCTGCTGGGTACTTGTGCTGTGATGAGGCTAAAGGACAGGAGCATCGCTCTAGGGCAGGGCTCTGCCTCGCTGGAGAAGAACAACTCACATCTCTGCATGGGCCACTCGAGGTCTCTGCAAGAAATCGGTGTGTTTGGTTCCTGCAGAAAGTGGTCACTTGGGGAATGAGACCCTTGTGGTGTCCTCGGTCCCAGCACTTTGTCCTGCTGGGTGGCCCCTCCGCGTCACCGGAGTCAGCCGAGGTCTGGGTAGGAGCTGGGTACCACCTGCCAGCGCAGGATGCTGATCCAATTAACTTCTCTGGAAGAAAAAGGGCTTCTGGCTCTTTGGCGCATTTGCAAATCACAAGAAGCAAATGATTCAATCAACAGATGAATATCAAGCAACCTTAGTGAGCGGCTTCTGCATCACGAGCCCGTTTAACAGCAGATTGAGCCGCAGATTAGTGAGACATTAGAGCACAGTGTGATGCATCACAGCGTAAATGGGAAGGCTGAAATCAGCACAAGTTTCCTGGAGAGCTGCTTTATTTTCCTGTAATGCCGAGCCCATTATAGTCCAAAGGTTCTTAAATAACTCTTCTTGCAATAGATAATAACACAGACTATGGAAGAAAATTAAGGAGTAGAAAAGGAGGTAAAACTGTGATGAACGAAAAACCGTTTGCAGAGGGTTCAACAGAGTGGGAAAGCTGTGCAGCAGGAGAGTGCTCAGAAATTCATACGGGCTCATTATGTGAACGCTGCAACAGTCTAATCCGGAGCCAGGGTGCCCCATGGGACCCCCCTGCTCAGATGAACCGCCCTCGCTACGCCCTACCCTTCCTTCCCCATGTGAGGAGATTCGGCATCGCGCGGCTGAATCCGTCTCCAGCCTCCACAGCAACTGCGATAATGATGATGTAGTGGGAGCAAGTATCACATCAATTTTAGGGCTGAGGCTAGCAGACGAGCCGGCAGTGCCAGCCTGACCCTCGGCGATGCGCGTGCCGGCTGCAGCCAGCGCGAGGGCTTTGGAATTTTGACAGTGATGCAGAAGCTGCTCGGGCTGCGAGCGTGATGGATGTATCACCTTCGGGATGCATAAAGACATCCGTTGCGTCAGTTAAACAAGAGCGTGGTGGGCTGTGGAGTTTTTGTTTGCTCATTTGTTAGCTATTCAACTCGAAATAGTGGAGCCTATTTGCACATGTAGCTTATTATTTGAAAGTAGGCAGCATGATGCATAATGCGGCCTCCCAGTTAGAGCAGAGCATCATGATAATGATAAACAAGCCTGGGAATGTAAGGTAATGCTTATTTTTCTTGGCTGAAGCTGCTCCCTATTGAGACAGCAGCTTTGCCAGCTGAAGGAGAAGCAAAGTGCAGAAACAAACAGAATAGGTGTTGACACACATCCCTGGCACACTGCTAGGGATTGAGAGGACTGCTTACCTGGCCGTCCCTCGTGCTGCTGGTTTACACCGCGCTGGCTGCGACCCCCCAGTAAGCAAGGTGTGCACTGAAGCCTGCACCAAATTCAAACAGCTAGCGCTGCAAGTCGAAGCTCTGGCAGGTCTCCGAGGCGTGAACTTTGCTTTCGGTGGTGGTGAGCAGCCCTCGCCCTCCCCTTATGGCTTGTCCTAAAGGCGGTCCCTTCCCCAGCGCCGGCATGAGTGTGTGTGTGGGACTGCAGGGCGACCTGGGCGGGGGAAGTGAGCAGCTTAAAAATAACCACCCGAGAACAAAAAAAAAAAACCCCACGGGGTTATTTTTAGCTCGCAGCAGTTCCCGGTGTGATTCACCACGTGGACTGTGTATGGCTGAATCAGCCCTAGTGAGGACGTGACGCAGGGAGAGGGAAGGATGACGGGGACGGTACGGGGGCTGCTGAAGTCCCCCCTGGCCCCTTCAAGAGGTCCCGGTCCAACAATTCCTTTTAGCTGGAGCTGTGATACACCAGGTCCCTGGCAGCAAGGCTGGTGTCAGAAATCCCCATTTTTTTCCTGTTCTTCCTACCCGTTAGCCCCGGGACTCGTGCTGATGCCAGGGCCAGGAGTGAGGAGGGATAAGCAGCCGCAGCAGCCCCAGGCTGAGCGCTGTGCCATGACACAGGACCCCCGTGCATCTCCCAGCGCCTCTCACAGTGTTTCTGCTGGAGGTCTGGCCTATCGAGCCAGCGTGGATTATTCAGCTCAAATAGCAGGTCTCTGCTAACTGCGGTCTCGTAGAGGTGGAGAACAAGAGCGGGAGCAATTCAGTGCTGCAGCTGGGGCAGGGCTGGGTGCGGCAGCTCGGTGCTGACACCCCTGCGGGAGCCGGAGCATCCGTGCGTCACCCGGGGTGTTTAACCTTAAATCTGTGCCTGTACAAAGGGGGGGGACTTGCCGCCTGTCCAGCCAAATTGCAGTCGTGTCTTGCCATAGTTAGGGCTGAAACACGGCTGGGACACAGCTGAGCCTTGGTGCTGCGGTGTTGGGGGTTTGCTCGACTGTTGATGGAGGGGGGAAGTAAATCGCTCTCGTCATCGTCAGGAAACCGGGGCTTCCCTCCCCTTCTCACCAGTCTGTGCAAGCTGGATTTTAAACCAATGTAGAGCTAGCAGGTTTCTGGGGTGAACTGCCCCTTTCTACTTCTGTCTCCTCTTCCAAGGCGTCTGTGATCCGCATGTTGTCCGTTCTCACCCTTTCCAGGTGGGAGCCCTGTGTGTGTCTTCCTCCAGCTCAGAACCCCAGCTTTTGGTTCTCCCTGCCATTCCTGGCCAGCCTGGCTGCTGCCTGCCAGCTCCTCGGAGCACAGAGCTGCTTGCAGCCCAAGCCTTCCCCAGCAGTGCAAGCCCAGTCCTGTTTGCCTGCCCAAGGATTTGCATTAATTTCCCTCCAGCGAGTTTTGGTCCCTGCAGGAATCTCCTGCGCCTGCTGTTGGAGCTAGAACTGGTCTGAGCTCCAGCCAGGGACATGTCATCCTCACAGCTTTTGGAAAGCCCTCTCCAGCACACTGACAATGTTAGGATCCCCCATATATTCATGACCAGGATCTGGCCTTGAAATTGTAGATAGTGTTAAGTCTTGTGACACCGATTCTCACTGATTCTGAGGATTCTTTATTTTTAAGGATCATCTTTACCCTTTATGGTACTAACCCTGCCCCCCCAGCGCCTGATCCCTGTGTCGTCCTCACACCTTTCACCCCTGCACAAGCATCTTACCCCCTTGGAGTAAAGCAGAAAGAGTGATTTAAAGTAGTCCAGATGACTGCAGCTATGGCCGGAATGGGCAGCAGAGCAACCTGGCGAGAGTTAACCCTGTGTCCAGGCAGGGCCTGGCGCTGGAGGGAGGAGAGTTGTTATCTGAGCAGATACACATTGGGCAGCTTCACAGGTCAGGCAGGAATCAGGTGGAAACCATCAGAAGGAGAAACCTGCTTCGGCTTGGGTGGTTTCGCTAGGTAAAACAGCCGCATGGCTGGAGGAGGAGAAAGTAAGACAGCAGCTCTCAGGGTCCTGCCAGCTGAAACCTGTTTCCCCGTGGAAGGTGTGGATGCCTCTGCTTGTAGCACGGGTGATGGTGATGAGGAGTGAGTGTAAAGAAACTTGGTGCAGGGTCCTGGTGTTGGAGGGGGCGGCTATGACAAATACCTCTTTGTCCTCGTGCAAACCTCATTTTTTGGGCTGAAAATACGTTCAGTGTCAGCTCTTCACTAACCCTTTTCCTTTAAACACACTCCAGGACGTTATGTGGAGTTTCTGCATCTCCTCTCACCCCTTCAGCCCCTCCTACTAAATTAAGACACTCCTTTGGCAAAACATATTTTGTAAGTGCTCTGGGGTGGTTTGGTGGTTTTGGAGGCTCTCTTTGCTTCTCCTCACAAAGCCCAGGTGCCGAGGCTAGCCCGGGTGCCTGACAAAAGCCGAGGGGCTCCTCTGCGCCTTCAGCATTTTCTGCTCGGTGCTGTTTCACACTAAGCGATTTCAGTGTGTAACAGCATCACCGGGGCTTTGGGTTTGTTGAAACAGTTGCAGCAAATTAAACTTTCTCCGGGGCCGTAAGAGCATGTGTGCGCTTGGAGCGAGCGCGGGATCTGCCACCCTCTCGGGCTGCTTTCCAGCCCCTTGGAGCTCGCGGTTGTTGGACCGATTCCCTGAAGGATTCGTTTACCTCCACTTACATCTCAGCCGCTCGCTTCCCTCCAGGCTTTGGTAGATGAGGCTGGATTGTTGTTAGTGCACGGGCTGCTGCGGGCAGGGGGGCTCCCTCTCCCACCTGTTTTTGTTTGCACCTCTTTTATTTCGGCTGAACGCCCCTTTCAGCTGGCTGCCATGCGAGCGGGCCAGACCCGGCCCTCGGCGAGTGATTTACACGCAGTGATTCTGGGGATAGTCGTATTTTAAGTGCAGCTGAGCAGGCTGGCTTTTGCAGAGTGCCAAGAAATAACACAGAGCAGCTCTGGGGCATGCTGCAACCCCACCTGTGACAGGCTGCGCTTGTGCTTCTGGGACAGAGTTTTGCAAAAACCAAACAGCCCGTTCCTTATAGAAGATACGACTTTATGCTTCAATTGCATCCCCTTCCTTCCTGTGAGTATGGTATAATCCCGATTCCGCCAAGGACTTTTGCAAGCTCTTCCAAGGAGGAAGGGATCAGTGAGGCAAAGTTTGCTGCAAGCACCACATATATTTTGAAGTGTTTCCATCTTGCGCCGATACCCATCTGTGTATTTCTGTGTAAGCATCTTCAGTTCTAAGCTCTGATGTGCTAAAATATGTCCTAGGCAGTTTTGATGAGACACGGCACTCCTAGAGATGCATGTTAATGACAGGCTGACTGCCCAAGTTGCTGCAGTGTGCCCCAAAGCGAATGGTGAACAGCACGTGTAACCTGGTGTAGACAAGAATCACCCCCAAGTACCGTCGGTACAGTGCAGCTAAGCTGCTCTTCCCATCTCAACAGGACACATTAATGCAAAAAATACTCTCTTTATTGCATTTTCCCCCTATATGATCTTTCCAAAGAAAACTTGCATTCATTATCTTTTATTCAGGACTCTATTTTACTGATTCCAGCTGACCAAGGTACATGAAAATGCCTCCCTTAGAAAAATTCCCTGTATTCCTAATGTGTTCTGTGTAGGTGGCTTGGATTTACTCACCCGCACTGCCAGGGCTACTCGAGGCTGCTCCCCTTCTCTCCCAGAATTACACGAGATTAGCAGGCAGGGTGTAGGAAATAAGGACCAGATCAGCACCTTTGATGTTTACTTCC
Source organism: Leptosomus discolor (assembly GCF_034619465.1). Classification (NCBI taxonomy): domain Eukaryota; kingdom Metazoa; phylum Chordata; class Aves; order Leptosomiformes; family Leptosomidae; genus Leptosomus; species Leptosomus discolor. The sequence goes on from NC_141399.1 coordinate 4,979,268, forward strand.
TCAGGAAAGGCTTTGCCCTATACCCCAAAATGATCCAGCAATGTGAGTAAAAGTGTTGAGATTCAATCCATTTCCAATCAGGTATCATGGATCAGAGACCAGATCTCTGAGGATATTGCTCTGCACTGGATCTGGGTCTGTGTTTCCAACCCATGGTGCTTTAATTAGGAAAAAAACAGACTACAACAGTAGCCAGTTCTTAAAAGTGAAATGAATTCCTGTCAGTACGTGGTCTCTACAATACCTGCATCCCTCGCACTGCTCCTAGCTGGATTATCAACACTACACAGGGGCCATGCAGACTTTCTGGATCTGAGCATCTGTCAAAAGCTGTTTGTCGTTAGTTGCATGTTCCTGAGGCTGTCTGTCCTCTGCTAAGCCTAAAGGGTTTCGAAGGTGTTTTAACGTGATGGTTGTTCTGAGCTGCGTAAGGGAGACGTGGGGCACGGTGCAGGCTGAGGCGGGGTGCTCGGTTTGTGAAGGGTTGGAGCTGATGCTGTGCCAAGTGCTTGAGGCAGCCTTGGTGCAGCCAGGATGCTCTTACAGGTGCCTCTTGGGAACAACCAACCTTCACCATCTTCCTGGCGACGGGTGTTTTCCTTTGTTTTGTCTGTCCCCCACTGATTTCAGAAATGGGTTGTTTATAAACAGCTTTTGTATCCCTGCCTAGCTCAGGAGATGTAATTTCAATAGCTGATACAGCCTCTGCTGGGCTATAGGCTAGAGAGGGCTCAGCTATGAGCACTTCTTCACACCCTGCCCCAGATGGGAGGGTGCTGGTGGCAGGCACCTGGGAAAGAGATGGATGTGAATTAAAGGTCAAAAGCAGAGACTGTCCCAGGCAGTCGCAATATGTAGTGACTCCCTTTTACCTTAGTGTGCTCTGGACCCTCAAAGAACAGGGGCAAACTGCAGCCTGCTCTGGGGTGTAATCTGGGATTTCACTGAATGAATCTGCTCGGGGCTTCAAACAGTGAAGCACGTCTTCGTACCTGCGTGTGTGTGCAAAGCACGAGCTGAAACCCTCGGATGATTCACGGGGTCAGCCTGCACATCTGTGACTTCTCCAGCAGAGACATGAAGATTCCTGGTGGTTCTTTCCAAACCCAACTTGTTAGTCTTGCCCCAGCATCTCTCTGGCTTTGCTGCCGTTGTTGATGTTGTTAATAAGTGACCTGTGAAACACTAAGAGGCAAATCAATATTTTGGTGGAGTTGGGTTGAGAAAACCCTTCTTTATTTTCCTGGTAACTACTCCCACTGTTTCGGGAGGCTCATTTTCCAGACAGCAGATCCATTGACCCCGTTGTTCTGGGAGGGATGACAGGGCAGGTGGAGATAACATCGTGGCAGGAACAGTGTCGGTGCCCTGTGGAGGTCCTCGCTGTATTCAGAGGTAAAAGCCCCGTCTGCCCCTGCCGGCGTGTGGTCCCGTGCGGCCGCTCGGCGATGGAGCCATGCCGGGAGGTGGTGCCGGCTGGCACTGGCCACCCTCCCCGCGAGTGCCTCCGGCTGCTCTGTATCAGACCTGGCAGCTGGGGAATCTCTGCTGCCCAAGGGTTTTGCGATCAGTTTGAGCAGAAACGATGCAGCACGGGCGGTCGTGCCCTGCAGCAGCGGGGTGCCGGGCTGCCAGCACGCGCAGCTCTCCCGCCGCTTCCTACGGCTGCTCTCAGGGGTTCAGGGAGAGGCTGTCGGTGGACAGTCCCGTCCTCTCCTGCTGAAGCCTCTTAGCCAGGAGCCTCCAGCCGATGGCAGATATGCTCAGGAAGGATACACATAATCGTGTTTTATGCCCTTCCCTCTGAAGGCAAACCAAAGCATATTAGTTTACATGGGCTTCATACGCAATTGGCTGGCAAATGAAGTGCGGCCACCTCTTTGGACCTGAACATCTCCAAGCCGGGAGTGAAAAATAATAATGCCAGCGGGTGAGAGAGCAAGTGAAACTGGATGGGGAAGGGAGTCGAGATGCGGGGCAAGAGCATCTTTCTGCCGAGAGCAGCATCGCTCCTCCGGCTGCAAGTGACCCCGAAAAAGTATCCCAGGCAAAAATCAATTTCACTGATTTTTTTTTACTCAAGATATGTTTGAATGTAAACGAATTCACAAAAGATATCTTTGGGCTGCAGTCTGCATTTAAGCTGGGCTTGGTATGTGTTGCTCCTCCAGTCGTTTTGTAGAAGGACAGTCCTAAACTTTAAGGTCTAGGTGGTCTGTTTTCTTAAGGAAGATTGCGCCGATGAAGGGTGTGAGGAATAAACTCGTCAAATGCTTCTGTGCATATAGCTGTGCAAAGCCACCTCTGCAGCAACTGCAAATTTCTTGCTATCTACCTGCTAGGGGAGTGATATCCTCTCCTGGGATGCTTCACTCAGGATCTCCAGCTCTTTCACAGGAAGCTTTAAAAAAATGACTTTAAGTAAGATTTAAATCAGTGGGGTTGAGATAGGAGTGTTATCTTCCCTTCTCTCCTGCAAGTGTCAGTCTCTGCTTGTGCCCCAAGGCATCAGCCTGCTGGGAACAGTGTGCTTGTCTGCAGTGCTCCACCAAGACACCGTGAGCAAGGCACGCTCACACAAAGATGCAGGATGGGCTTTGATGCTGTGTTTGATCTGCACATGAGGCTTTCTGTTTTCGCTGGGAAAATCTGTCTATTCTAGTTTCCTGTCAGTGGGTAAACCGTGCTTGTCAAATCTCGTTAAGAGAAAGACCATTCCTGGGAGCTGGATTTGCTGTGGCTGTGCATTGGTCACCCGAAAGGAAGCCCACAGCCCTCGCTGAGCGTTGTCACTTGTACTTCGGTTTCCAGGTCGTACCCAACAAATCGCTCCTCATTCATAAAAGGTGAAGAAGATCATCCTACAGGCTGTAAGCCTGGCTGTATGATGGTGTTATTTTGCTACACTCGTATTACTCTCAGTCAAGGTCAGGTCTGCAGCTAGTTTATAGCTCAGCAGAAGCTGCAGGAGATCAAGGCTTTTCAGAAGTGACAGCAAGGACGCGCTCCAGCACCCACGTGCCGTGTGAGTACCTGGGCAGCGATGTGCTAGTTAACTTGGCAATGGCGTGAGAATCTGGTCCCCAAGGTCAGTAGCAATAGGCTCAGTGGAAAGTTGAAATTACAAAACATACAATTCCTTTAAAAAGTTACTATTAACATTCTCCAGGTGACTCGTGCGCAGGTTCTCTGCAGTGCAATCTGCACCAAGGAGCAGCAAAGTGCAGCTAAAGTGAGCTGTGCTGCAGCCCTTGCTGGTGTTGGTCTAGTTTGTAGGTGCTGACCCCTCTCCCTGCAGCAATCCTGGCCTTTTAGTCACTGTACACGTGTGATTCTGCAGTCTCGGGTCGTACTGTCCAGGTGCAGCCAGGGCTTGGACAAAAATAATGCAATAGTGGAAGGAAAGCTGTAACTAGAGCTTACAAGATACCTTTCCCTGCATCAGGGAAGGAGGAGAAAGAATTTCCAATTATTCATGCTTTTACCTGTCTCTTCTTCCCCCTGTTCCTAAAACTGCCTGCTGGGAATCCAGAGCAGAGCTGTGCTGGTTAACATCAGCTATAGATAGGGCTTTCAGGGACCACTGAGGAAAAAAAAGCTAAAAATATATATGAATCACCTTCCATGTTAAATAAGTTACTTGTAGCTAACAGATCTGGTGAGAGCCTGGAAAACAAATACCTGAATGTCTTGTGAAAGCTAACAACACAGGAGCTGGTGTTTTCAAAACTAATCCATCCTGATCTGCTTCCATGTAGCAATCAGTTTCTTAAACTGTCCAGAAAAGGTGGATTTAAAGTAAACCAGAGCCCTCTACTCCTGCTCCCTGTAGCACTGTCAAGATTCCTAAACATCTGTAGTAACAAGCCGCTCCAATGGCATTTTCTCTGAGACTGCTTCCATCTGGTTAGGACAGGGTAACATGCTTTTGTCAGCCTGGTATCATCTTCCCAGGTTTGCTCCATTAATTGTTATAATTAATGCTTATTTTATTCAAAGTGTCAAATTGCTTCACTATGAAGCGAAGGAGAAGCACTTCACTCTAGAAAACACGACAGTATATTTAATTGGTATTGATTTGCAGCCGCCACTAATGGATTTTAAAAATACAATAATCGAAAGGAAATTGGCATAACATGACACGGAGATAAAATGTTCTGACATATTATCTGTTGACCTGCTCTGACGTAACGTACTGCTGCGACTGTTTGTGTCGTGCGATAACATGGAAACAAAATTAATAATTCTCAAGCAAAGCAACGACAAAGCAACAGTAATAATTTTGGAAAGAAATTCAACAGCTCTACTGATTTCAGTTGTCAAAAGCCACTTTAGTCCTTCTCTCGACACCAGCAGCTCAGGTCAGCTCAGCAGAAGTTGTTCCCTGGCTGTTTCTCCTCTCGTATCTCACAGGAGATCCTCTCCCCATCACGCTTGGCATTGCGATTGCTTGATGGATTGCGTCATCTCCGTTATCCCTGGCCAAGCCTGGCAGGGTGAGCTACTGCATTGCCAAGGGGACTGTCCCCTCCTTCGAAGGCGTGGGAAGGAGTGGGCGTTCCAGGGAGCACCGACCTCCAGCACGTTGGGCACAACCCAATGCAAAGCTTGGAGGAAGGCAAGGAAGCCAGTTTTTCAGATCTGTTTTCTGCCATGGGTTATCTTGGCAAATGCCAGGCTGGGTTTGTTCTAGCGGTAGAAGCAGAAATGAATAAATAAATCCTCTTGCTGTTCACGTGCCAGCATGTCCTGGAGTTCTCTCTTCCGAGCCTGGGATTATTATCCCAAGTTTAATGTTTTTAATCACTTATTTCACTAACCTGAAGGGGAAAAAAAAAAAAAAAAAAAGAGAAGATCATTTTTATGCTGGTTTTAATCCTTTGTTTCACCTTACCCCTCCAGCACAAACTCCCTGTGCATGGGATGCAAAGGCCAAGATGTCCTGGGTGCGACTGGCTGGCTTTATCAGAGTCCCTGCTGTCGGGGTGTTATCCCCACCGTGGGAAGGAGCTGGCAGCTGCCCTGGGCCGTATGGATCTTTGCACCCGTGTGCTTCCTACGCCATAGCAGAAGTGGTGGCCGCACTGGTTAAGGTCTCTTTTGCTCCTGTGCCGCAGTCAAAGCATGAGGGTTTCCATCACTTTTGCTTGCCTGGATCATCAGAGGGCAGCAACTCCTGGAAAAGTCCTGGAAAACAGAGCAAAACCCTTTTTATCCCCAACGTGAGTCTGTGCAGGCAGCTGATCCAGCCAAATCCTCGCAGGCAGGAGCACGCAGGGCATTAGAAGGTGCTGACCCCCAAAAGTGGCCAAGGGGGGTGCAGGCAAGCACCCAGCTCATGGTGCAAACCCAGGGTGCCCTGAAAACCCCGTTGTGTGGAAACTAGCTCTGCTATTTAGCCAGCCAGCTAATTTCTTCTTGTTGCTTAGCCTTCTTCAGACTTTCATGGCAATCCTCTTTGGTGGGTTAACCATCACCCAACCGGGTTGTACGAACCCTGCCAGTTTTCCTCCAAAGCTGTAAACCTCTCGTGCTTCCTGATGGGGGAGAAACCTGGTAAACGAATCACCTTGTCACACACAAGCCACGTCCTTTCAACAGGCACCATCATTTTTCCATGATATCCTTTGCTGCGATTCAGCTCATGCTTGAATACTTTGCTGAATATGATGGACTTAAGCATGCGCTAAGTGCTTTGCTGAACTGGGTCTTTCTCCTGATTTATGCCAGGGTAGATTAAAATAGAATCAGCCCCTTAAGTGGTCTGTGCCGCGTGTTGTCAGCGTGCCGAGACACTGCGTCTGCGCTTGTGTTTTAATTAAAGGTTCCACCTATTTACATGGAGTCAATCAATCTCGGCACAAAAACGTCTTTGCAGTTGATTAGCACCGTACTGCAGACAAATGGCATTAAGCACAAATGGCTTTTTGGAGAAGTAATTCATCTGCGTGGAAATGAAAAATACAATTATTTTAACCGATACCGTCGTGTCATCAATCATGCCCGGCTCGGCGCCGGGCACTCTGCGCGCTCCCCGTGCATGCAGGGATGTGTAGGATTTCTGTCTCTGAGTCATGATACAGGTGTTCACAGGGATGTGGTGGGTGCCCAAAGGGCTCCAGCCACCTCCCCAAAACCACCACCTGGCTCTGACTGGGCTGGGCAGGCTTCCTGAGCCAGGCCTGGTGTTTGGAGCTGGGCTCGAGCTCCTGCAATGGCATTAATTAGATCATACGTAGAGCAGAAATGAGCAGAACATGGCTTCACTGATAGATTTTTAGTGGGCTCAAGGCTAATGGGTGTTTTAATGGGAAAACGCAACATTCCAGCGTGTTGGAACAGCAATAAGGGAGTCTATGGGCCATCATTAATATACTCCCAGTGATTAAAATCACTCTTCCCTCAGACCTGCGTCTCTCAACGTGCTCAAGGCATCTATTAGTGGTCCATTATATGCCCACTTCTATCTTACTGCTTAATTTGAACACTAATTAACATCATCATGCCTTCTAAAACGCAAATGGCACTTGGTAGTATTCATTATCTCCAGGCTCTCTCTGCAAGCGGTGAGAGTTGAGCTTCACCCAAAAAAACACCTCTGTGGGCTCGCGGGGCTGGCGATGGGAGAGTTTCACCTCCATGTCCCATCTCCCAGGTCCCACGGTTATGGGGGAAGTTGGTGGGAAGCAAAACAATGACTTCATTTCCCGAAACGCTGGGGCAGTAGCCAGCAGGACTGCTTAGACGTCTAAACACTCGCTTAATTATCTTGCTGAACTGGGGCCCAGGGCTTGGGTTTGCTGCTGCTACGAACTCTGCTTGCTTTCGCTGGCTAGCCCGAAGCAGAGCTAACCCCAAATGGAAAGGCTTACTGGTTCCAGGTCTCCCCTGTACGTTATGCTGCCTTCTCAGGAAGGACAGAGTTCAATCAGCCTTTGAAAGTTGGTGAGGGTTTTTTATTTTTCCCTCTAAATGTCTTAAAATATATCTCCGCTGCTGCAGTTCAAGCCCTAACTCCTTCCCAGCAGCAGGGAAAATGAACACCATCCCTTTCTGAAGCAGCCTTTTATGGATCTGGGGACTTTTACCGTCTCTTTCCCGAGGCTTTTCCTCTCTCTAAACTCAATTATGCTCATTCCCTCTGCACGACCCCATGGGGCGGGCACTGTGCTCCATCTGCTTGTCCCCCTCCATCTCAGCTCCTCCTGCTCCTTCTCTCTCTGGGCGCTGTAAGGTCCTTACTGATGTTACCCCTGGCAATAGCTCCTATTGGGATATTGTCTTTTTTTGTCCTCTCCTACAGGGATTCTGCTGAAGCACTCATTTTGCATCCTGTATTTTTACAGCTAATTATTCTTAGTTAAGTGCTACAGTTTCTCATGCTGCTGGACTGCTGCCTGCTTTTTTTCACACTGCTTCTCCACTTCTACCACTGAACTCTTCTTAGTGATCATTTGAGGCTCTCTACAGTCTAATAACTTCTATTATTAGTCTTTTGAAACAGCAATATAGATGACCCCCATTTTGATAGAGTCCCCAATAGTTTGCATATTGAATATGAGCGAAAGCATCGGGGGGAAAAACTCTCTAAAGAGGAGGGAGTATTCTGCTCCCTCACACTTCTAGCCTTTGAACGAGTTAGGTTTCCTTCTCAGAAATGCATTTGTCGCCACCTCCTTGGCATTGCTCTAACTGAGAAGCGGGAGGGGGCTGTGTGAGCGGGGGTCCCACCATGCCCCAGCGCAGCGGAGACGGAGGCTTTGCAGAAAGCTAAAATGACAGCGCAACAGGGACAAAGCCGGTCCTCAAGGCATTAATACTTAAAGAGAATCTGAGTCGAAATCAGCTTAGTGAGGAAGTGGATAGGCAAAGGTTTGGGATGTTGTTTTCCCCTTTGGGATTGCTCTTCTTTGGCCTTTTGGCTCAGACGGAGCATAGTATTAGTTTAATATCTGATACATCCTCTGTCAGGAGACTGTCAGCGCTTCTGTGAGGGATTTGACGCTGTATATATTTCTTTTGCTGCCAGCTTGTTGTGATCCTGTCCTGTCATGATCTGCGTTTTAGCCTTTGCAGCTGATGTGTAGACTGGCAAGATGGAGTTGCAAAAGAATTAAGTCCAATTTCTCAGCAAAGATAAGCAACAGCGTGAGTGGGGAAGCGAGCTCAGGCTCAGCAGCGAGCACGGCGCTTCCCCTGGAATGGCGGAGACAGACAGGGTGTTGGTATGAATAAAAACTGGGTGCCAGGGAGAGGCTGTCAGTGACATTACTACCTGTCACACGTGTGTAAAGTCATCAAACAGCGGGTGGGCGGCCGTGACAGCCCTGGGAAAGACATCTCTATTAGCGCGCTCAGCGCCGCGCTGGTGCGAGGTTGCAGCGTGTTGAGGGCAGGCAGCCTGTTCCGCTTAAGGTGGAAAATGATAGATTCGGCAATCGGAGTAATTTGGTTTGGCTGAGGTTCACAGCATTTTGGAATCTGATGTGAATCTTCCTACTATTGGATACTGCCCCAGATTCCCAGTGCTGCAGCATATTGCATCTCCCTTTCGGGCTGTGTGGAGTAAATGAGCTTCTGAGCCTGATGGTACGGATTTTGTACCCAGATGGGCAACTTCTCTCATCTTCTGTTAGAAACTGGATTTCAAGATTGCAAGAAAATACAGCAAGCATGGTATTCCTGCACCATCTGACTTATAAAGGCAGTCAGTGATTGCATCTAGTGGCCCTTTTTCTGTCCCAAAAGTCTTCTGCCCACCTCTGATTAGACCTGCTTTCCAGAAGTAGCCTTGGCCAGCACTGGTTTTGTACCGGAGGGGTTTCCAGGAGCGCAATACTTCATCCAGAGGGTTATTGAGCTGCAACTCCTAGTGCAGGGAGGTCTGGATGCGACAGAGTGTGCTGGATCCCTCGCAGCTTGCTCACTGGAGACTAAACCCACGACTTGAAAAGATACAGTCTAGAGAGGCGAAGGTTTAGTTGAGCCTGTCCCAGGCGGGTTAGCTGAGCACAGCGGGGAGCCACCGTGGGCGCTTGGAAGAAGAGGAGGCTGCGTGTGCTGGAGGGGAGGAAGGAGTGCTGTGCATACTGGCTTAAAATATGTTCCCACATGCTGTGCACACTGGCAGCTGGATGCTGTCTAGCTGCAGCCACCTTGTTAAACTGCTTTTCTTCCCTGCTAAAACCGGGATTGACGGTTTGCACAAGCTTAATGGTTCGTGTAAGGGTGGTGCTGGGTGCTGGGCTGCGGTGGGTGAAAGCTCGGAGGCGGTGGTGAGGCTGGTTGCAGAGAGAGTCTGTCCTCTCCTGGAGTCACACGGAAACACCTCGGTGGGGACCCTGGGGTGCACTGGGGTGACAACCACCCTGCAGCAAAACCTGCCCCAAGGGCACGCACCCTGCTGCCTGCACCAAGGAGCCTGCCTGCGCCGCCAGCAGCACTCTCGGATTTTGTGCCAAATTTTAATTGCATGAATTTAATTAGAGGGATTTTCTGGATGTAGCGAGGTCTGTGAGTGTCTCCCCTGCAGCTGGGGGTGTAAAGCCCCCCTTGCAGCTGAAGTGGTGGCAGCACCCAGGGGAGATCAGCGCAGCGAGAGCGGGTGGCTGTAACCCAGCAGGGCTGTCGCTTGGCAAGGAGGTGTGTGGCTTCGTGCTGAACTGATTAGAAAACTACTCTCTTCTGTCTGGGATCTTCTGTGTTTTTCTGCAAAAAAAAAGCTTCATCGAGGGACTGGCAGTCCTGCTTCTCCTCAACCAGCTTCTATTGTGGTGGTTAGGAGCCTGCAAGAGAGACGGGGTCCCTCAGTGGACTCTGTCCTCTGATGGTGGTACCTGCCATCAGTGTTCTGGTCATGCTGCCGTAGGTGTTTTCCCTAGGAACTGTGCCTTTCTCAGGTTTACAAGGATTTTTAAAATTAGATCAGCTCTCCCAGACTGATGATAGGTGGAAGAAGAGAGATGAGAAGCTGGCAGGTGACCACGCACACACGTCTGGGTTGAAGTGCTACTGGTAAGGGGTCTGGAAATCTACATGGGGTAGCACCAGTTTCTACTGTGTTGCCAGAGATGAACCCATCAATGGGTTTTAGGCAGTTTTAGTAATGTCTTAGCTACTTTAAAGATTCACAAACTGTTTCTATTACCCTTGGCTTGAAGTTGAGCTTATGGTTTGGGGTTTGAAGTTAATTCCTCCCTGTTCCCCATGGCGTTTTACTCTGCTACCACTTGACCTCCATTTCCCTGCAGTAATAAGGTCAGCACACGGAGCAGCGCTGCCTTCCTCCCACCAGCCCTCCTGTCTTGGTGGTCCCTAGAGCTTTCGCTGCTTATTCCTTCCATTTTCCCACTTTGCACTGTTTAAAAACAAGCAAGCAAGAGCTCCCTGGAGCCAACGGCTCATTTGCTGGCAAGGACTGCCTGTTAATCAATTAAAGCTCTGCGAATGTATTTGCAGCAGGGTGGATGATTAAGATGCTTTCTGTCTCTAATGCATGCCTGTGGGAGGCTCGCCTGCATGTGAAGGGCAGGTGTGTTGGCCTGGAGGCCCTGTGATTCTGCTTTTATAGGTATCAAATACCAGTTTTGGTTATAAAGAAGCCAGCTGTTAAGGACGGTGAGGGAAGGGGTTTAGCAAACACCAGTGTTTGCCTGATGGAGGTTGTTACCTCAGCACACTCTCCAGGGCAGCGTCTCGCTGATCTGCTCTGAAGCAGCTCTGGGGGATCATCACCCCAGGGACCACCACGTGCAGAAGTGGTCCTCACTGCATCACAGGGGCAGCGAAGGAAACAGGCTGATGTGGAGGACACTCAGGAAAATCAACGGAAAAGGTACGAATGGGGGCAGCACTGAAACAGCATCGAAAGTGCGTGCCCAGGCAAAAATTAGTGTCAATAAACGGGTTCGTGCTTGTGTTTTCGCGCTCTGCTCTCAGAGCAAACCTCAGCTGTGGGAACCTGTCAGCCCTTCCGAACATTGCTTTGATTTCTGCCGCTGATCTCCATTTCCAGGCATGAATTTGGTTCTTTTCAGAGCCTTAAGCAGGGGAATCAAAGTGACACAAACCACTCCTGTGCTTGGCTAAGGAAAGGGACCTGCAAGGTGTGCACGGAGCCCTTGTCGGGTCTAAGTGTCGTTTTGGGGTTCACAATGGAGTCATAATAAGTCTTTTCTTAACATTGACGTGCCATAAACTGTAGTGCAGTCCTCGTAAAATGAAAATCACATTCATGCTTACAGTTATGGAAGTAATGTATCCGTCCCCTGAGCTGGCCAGTGGTCCAAAATCCATCACCGCAGTAAGTCAAGCCAAAGAAGTCTCTACACTGGCACTGTTCACTGAAATGTGATTTAGTAGAAAGACTATTAGTGTGTTAAAGGGCTGAGAGTGATCAGCTCAGGTTTGATATTTGGTTAGGGCTTGGCAAGAGCAAGATCCAAACCTGGCCGCAGGGCAGGAACGCCGGTTAGGGAGGACTTTGCGGCATTGTGGTCTGGGTACGGAGTTATTTTGTGCGTGGAAATCCTGGGGAAGAAGGAAAATGGCTGGAGAAGCAGCTAAACTCGGGAGATGGAAACCGAGGCGTCCGCACGGCTGGGAGCTGTTCAGTGCAAACCCCAGCGTGGCTGGTTGTGCTGGCGTGGGGAGATGAGTGGCCCGGGAGAAGGGGCTCAGAGGGCAGATGGAAGCAGAGGTACCGCGCAGCTCCCTGCCACGGCAGCCCTGGAATGGGCTCTCTGCCGGGAGCACATCGCGTCCCCGTCCCCAGCAGGGCCCTAGCTAAAGCACAAAGTTTCTTTAGAAGGTGTGAAAACACACTCTCCACTCTGCCCGCACACTGGGAATACTCTAAGAGAATTAAGAAAACACTTGCTGAGATAACGTTTTTACAGCAAAATAAATCAAACCAATTAGTGATTAAAAAATATATATATTTACCATTTTAATAACCAGGTTTCACACTATCACTTAGCCCATAAAACAAACTAAAAGTGCTGTGGCCAGAGCAGAGCCCTGCCTTACAGCTACCACCAGAGAGCATCCTTGTATATTTTTTCTGTGGAAACAGCACTGAGCTGGGAAGTAACCCATCTTTCAGCAGCCTGTCTCTTTTTTAAGTGCTTCCCAGTCAGTTAAAGATACAATAATTGAAACTTGTCTATCAATCATGTTAGCAGACAAAACAACATTGTTTCTCTTCTCTTTTTCTCCAACGTACTATAGCTTGATCGGCTTAACAACGCGAACAAAGACACTAAGTCAAAAATCTCACTTAAATGTTTTCACGTATAAAAGCACATCGTCTTTGGGGAGGGAAGGTGCAAAATTCATTGTTCAGAAGCGTTCTAGGGGAATACTCAAAAGGCAAAAAGAATACCGAGAATACAGTATGTGCCCACAAAATACCTTTTGGGATGATTAAAAAAATACCTGCCAAGAAATTTGCATAATGTCTGCACATCTCATCTGAAGCGGCTGATGTATGTGTCCAGTGAAACAGGCTAGGGGATTTAGGCCTGACTCTTTTTTTTGTGCTTTCTTGGAGTACAACAGCATGCTGAAGCTAGGTTTGCCCTTTGTAAGTCCCCATTGGTGATGGGGCAGGAGGGCAGGGACAGGCTCTGAAGCACTGTGTGAATGATTTTTTTATTCTCCTGAGCGTGTTTTCCCTTTTGCCATCCACGTGTCCCTCAGCATCCAGGCTCCCAGAGGTGCAGCAGCCTCCTCAGAGCTCCTCCACAGTTTTCTAGGTGTGTTTTGCAGTTCTCTTGAACACGTTTTCTCCAGAAATCCTTGACTGGGCTGTGGTAGGTGCCTGTGTAGGTAAGTGACACCCAGGGCAGCGCAGCCCCGGAGGGCTGGGACAGGGGCACCTCATGGACTGCTCCAATGGGCCATGAGCATCTTTGCTTTGCAGCAAATAGCTTCCTACGTTTCTTTCTCTACACCCAGGGCTTTGCTGTCAAGAGCTTTAAAGTTGTTTCAGTCAACAAAAAGTGCAGATTTTTTGGATACAGGTCTGCAGTGTGGCAATTCCTCCTGGCTAACGGGGCCTGGTTGTCCTAGGAGAGCCGTGTAGTGAAGGGTTCATTGGAGCTTTCTGCTTTTTCAAGCCAGGCTCTGCTTTGCTTCTTGTTTTCACAGCAGTGTGGCATTGGGTTTGTACTTTCATGCATACACTTCTACAAAATGATTCAGCAGAGGATGCTGGAACAGGTCTAAGTTTACCCCGTGGAAGAGCAGAAGACAAATCTCTTGATGCAAATCCTTTCCTTTTCTCAGTCAGCTGTGGAAAAGGGAAATAAATAAGCTGTGAGAGGCACCAGCACTTTTATAACTGCTTGAGCAACACAGGGACCAGCACGCTGAGTCACAGCAACGCTGCTGCTTCCCACACTGCCATTAACGCTCCCATTTGCAAACATTAACCAGTGGTTTTAGGGAGGTTTGAAATTAGTGGTCTGTTAGTTACTGCGTGTTTCCCTCTCTGCGCAGTCTGCTGAGAATACCACAGCCATTATAGCTCATAGACGCTGTCCCCAAGGTGACTTATGCTTTTATCTCCAGATGATTACGATTCAGTTAACTAAAACATGGTCATTAACTAAAAAGTGGTCATTGTGTCCTCGGTACCTCACACTTGCGATGCTTGCCACCTCCTCCATGTGTTGTTCAAGTTAATTTGGGTTTTTACTAAAAACCTAGCGGGATGGGAGGGCGTCTTTGAGCTGCTCTTTCCCTGGTGTTGTCCAAGCTATGAAAATGCTTGTTAGGCTGAAAGGGGTGGGTTTCCTTCAGTTGAAGTCTTTAAAGTGTGAAGACATAGGTACACCACAGACCAGGTATATTTCCAGAACTTCCCAAAGTGCGTGTTTCTGGTCAGATGGGCAAAAAGATTCAAGGTGTGGTTGCTGTATTTTACTATTTTTTGTCCTTCTTGAAGAAGCTTTCTTTTCAGATTATTTTCTGAGTTAATTCCAATTCTGTTGCGAGAAACTCATAAAGCTGCTATTGCTCAGTCACTCTCGGTCTCCTTGTTAATATAATACGAAGATAAGCAAAGTTCAGGGAAACTGCCTACACCGGAGAAATGGAACAAGAAGGCATTTCTGAACACTGCAGGTTTTTCAAAGCTTCTTTGTTCAGAGATAGGGAAAACAACCTGTAAAACTTCGTCCTGACAAAGACAGCTGCAGATCTAAGGCTATTGAAAAGAGTCATCTCTCCAGATGTAGGTTGGCATGTGGGTTCACAATCGCAAATATGACTTATGATTCATCCCAGCGTACCGGTGGTGGGGGGAGAGAGTCTATATTAGGACAAACCTTGAATGACGAGGGACAGCTCACAACTTGAAAAACATGGAGAATGAGGTCATATGAGATGAAATGCTTCAGTATTGCCAGGCACATGTTCATTTACTGAAAGAGAAGAAATTTTGAGTGATTTTCATAAGCAGCAATATTCATTTGCTAGCAGACAGGCATCTCTGCATTTGTCTTAGGCTTAGAGCAGCATCCTACCAGCCCATCAGGTGCCACTCCAGAGCACACTGCTTCTTCTGCAGCCTTGGGTGCCTCCAGACACACCGTGCAACCATGTCTGGAAAAAACTGGTCCTGCCCAAGAGGCATCTTATGCCACATGCACGGTAATTTTCAGAAAACAAGTGAACAGTTACAAGGCTCCTTAAAGACCAGTTGTGATGTGCAACATCCTTTTAGTTACTTGAGGTGCAGGAAGAATTTTCTCTGATTTTCACTTTTTGCTATAACTCTAATCGAGAAGGCTGCTGGCTTGCACAGGAACGTTGCTTTAGGGCTGATACAGGGTGTGGAGAACCATCAGCTTGATCACTTTGGCATTTCCAGGGGTGCAGCACTGTGCACTCATGATCAGTAAAGATGGCTCTGTACTTTGTTTGAGTTTACAGTTTGTGAAGGCATTTTTTTCCCCTTCTTGAAGCTCATGAAAGGTAAAAGTCCAGAAGACAGCCACCCTTTTTTGATGTGCTGTCTTCAGAGGCCCACCTTGGCATGCCAGCAGCTTAGGCAAGTGGTATCCGCCAGCTGGGACTTGTGTCACCTGTGGGAATGGCCAGGGGGAATGAGGAGAGAAAACACTGCTAGGGAAGAGTTGGGGGCATTTTGTCAGAGAAAAGTGATGTGTAGGTACTTTTATTGATGGTGATGTAAAGCATCTGCCTTGTTTTTGTCCCTCCTGCGCCCTGGGGTTGCCCTGAGCTTTGGTCAGCTCCCAGCTGCGGCTGGCTGCCCACCATCCTCGGACTCTGCTGTCCGGACCTCTTCTCCACTGAACCGGAGGGATTACCGGCTGCTTTGAATATGCTCCTGCAAAGCAGAGCGTTAAACCCCAAACTTCCATCTGTTCATGATGAAACGTCTTCACCAGCTGAATTCGACTAATTTAGTGATTACCAGCAGAAGAGAACGGTCTCTCCGATTCCTCCAGCTGTTCCAGCACAGAAAGCCTCTTGCCTCCCTGTAAGGGGTTGCAATCATTTCCTCTGTGTTTTTTATCTAATTTTGTTACAGTAATTCAACGAGTCCACTCCGGCCAGCTGTTCTTCAGGCCTCCTGGCCCGCATTGATTATACAAGGCTGCTGGTGATGATGTTGAATCAATCTTTCCAACAATTTTGCATCTGTCCTCAGCTCCTGGACTTGTTCCAGCTGTTCTCAATATACAGCTGATAATTTAGCAACAACCCCCACAGTGATGCACTAGCCTGTGAAACCTCCTAACTGTGCTCCAGTTTCTCGCCTCCCAGGCTGGCGGTAGTCATTGAAAACACTGCACAAGTGACACTTCCAATAAATTAGCAGTAATTTAAACTCTTGGTAGCAATTCACAGATGAGGTGGGTTTTGCCTGGCACCTCCTTGTGTATCAGGACGAGCATTGCTCTAAGCTCAGACGTGACATTTTCTGAAGGTCATCTTCAGTGAAAGCTGTCGGACTTCTAGTGGTGAGGGGAACTCTGACGTGTGGACAAGAGGCCTTGAAATGGTCCTTACAATGTCCTTGGTCCTTGGGGGGTTTTAGCCTGAAGAAGAGAAAGCTCCAGGGAGACATTATTGTGGCCTTTCAATACTCAACGAGTATTGAAAAGAACGATGGGGACAGACTTTTTTTAGTAGGGCCTATTGCGATAGGACAAGGGGTAATGGTTTTAAACTAAAAGAGGGCAGATTCAGATGAGCTATAAGGAAGAAATTTTTTACTATGAGGGTGGTGAAACACTGGAACACGCTGCCCAGAGAGGCAGTAGATGCCCCATCCCTGGAAACATTCATGGTCAGGTTGGACGGGGCTCTGAGCAACCCGAACTACTTGAAGATGTGCCTGCTTGCTGCAGGGGGGTTGGACTAGATGGCCTTTAAAGGTGCCTTCCAACCCAAACCATTCTACGGTTCTGTGTCCCCAGGGAGACAGAATAGATCAAGGTGTCCTGTTTCCCTTTCACTGGCTTCCTTTTGCTCACCAGTGCCTCCTCTCCTGAGGTCACTTTGGGCAAGCAGAGAGAGTTCAAGTGCTCTGTTCAAAATCCCCCTGACTGTAAATGTTGCCTCCTTTCTCTTTGATATTTATCAAATCCCAGGGGTGATCTCTGGTTTTCTGGGCTGGTTTAATTCAAAGACTTCTCCCCATGCTGCTCCACGTTTTCTGCTTGTGGTCTCCTGTTGTGCGTATCCTCCTTTTGCTGCTTCTCTGGTTTTGGGCTCTGCTTGGCAGAGGTGCTTGGCCGATACCACAGCGAGGATGCTCCAGCTTTGCTCTCTTTTTCATCTCCAGATAGAAATACGGGTGAGCATGCAGCAGCTTCTGCTTTTCTATGCCTTGATATTCTCTTCCTTTCCTTGGAAAAGTCTGGCTGTAGCTTTCTGGATGCTATACTGTCCCTTAAATCCTCCCAGAGATGCTGAGGCATTGGTCCACGCTGTAATCACCGAAGGATTACAACCAGTGTCATTCCATATTAATGGGATTATTAAGTAAAATTGGCTTATAGGATCCAGCATGCTGGCGGCTTACCCCAGCTGAACAATAGCTGCGTGTCCCTTCCGTGCGCCTGCCCCTACACTGCCTTCCTGCCAGGCTTCCCATTGATTTTAAATTTTACTATTGACTTTTAAAGCACTCAGGGGCTTGGGTTTTTCCTACATTGTTGATTTATTGCTTTCCTGGGAGCTAGGACAACCTTAAAGATCTTCATCCATCAGCCTGTTGTCAGTGTCAGAGTTCTGCCCACAGATTTTGGCAATGAAATGCTCCAGGTCCGGCGCTGGTGGTGTTCACTTAAAATTTGAAGCCTGTTTGTTTGTGACGGCCCAGTTCTGCTCATGATCAAACGTCCTTAATTCAGAGCAGAGGTGGTCACTGCATCGTATTTTATTCCCTGCTGCAGCTGGCACCAGGGTCATGTGTGATGTGGGGCAGGTTATGGGAAGATGCTGCCCAGCATCCTCCAAATTTTGGAGAAATCGTTAGAAATGGTTTTGGCCCTTACATCAGCCCTGGCTGCCCAGCAGCGGCAGTGTGCTGAGTAGCCTGGAGAGAGCCTTTTCTGAGCTCATTACTTCCATTTTTCAGACCTTCTGGAGGGAGAGGAAAAGCACCAGGCTTTTCCAGCCCTCCAGTCACCGGATGAAAGAAGCCTTTGAAAGCTTCAATCAGAGGGTGAGGTTGCCAGTGGAGGGCTGATTGAGGATGTGCAAGGTTGGGTACTGCAAGAGAGTGCTGTGCTGTGCTGGGCACCCAGTACAGTAGGTAAAAGTGCTGCTGCTCCAGCTCTAGCTTACCTTCCTTTAATGAACTTATCGTTCTCCCTTTTATATTGTTGGGGTGTGTAACTTGTTTTTTCTTATTAATGATGAAGTAACTGGTTACAGCACAGGGTCTGTGTCCGTTAGCACATCTGCCCAAAGACACTTGTACTTTCTGACACATTCTCTGCGTACAAGCGGTGTATTTGTCCTTTGTCTGAGCATGTGCATTCTCTAACACACCTCAGCTCTGCATTTGAATTTTAAAAATAAAACTAATGAAGAAGGTTATTGCCTTATGACAATAACGATGCTAATTGATCACTGGCACAGCAGTATTTTGGGGATGTTTCTGGAAGTTGCCTCGGTGAATTCTTAATCAAGTGTGCGAGGGCTTTCTATTTTGAGTTCCTGCCTTGGGTAAAGACCCCCTTCATTTGGCCAAGCTTTATTCCTCCATCCTCAGTATTAGCACAAAAATTGTTAGAATTAAGTGTAGCCCATTTTTGTCCTGACTTGCTACTATCACAGCAATAACCCTTGCTCCTGGCTCCACTCCAAGGCCAGATATTATGCTCGATCTGGATCCGACCCACAGTCTGTGCTCGTTCCTTTTTCGCCTGCCTGTGACCCAGGAAAGTTCATTGCCTGCAGCAGCCAGGCTGGGGAGCTGGAGGGAGAGCACAGAGCAAGTTTAGTCACTGCTAAACCCAAGCAAAGATGCCAGAGCAAAGCAGGTGACCTGCTGGAAGCTGAGGAGGAAATCTGTGACAGCTGTAACTCTTAGTTATGAAAACCATAGAACAGAGTTAAAACTAATACAAGACAAAAGAGGACTAAGATGACTCAGGTCTTGCCCAAGGAATTTAATTTAACACGTTGAGAAGCGCTGCGTTGTTTTGTTCTGTGTTTGTGTCAGCGACCAGCGTGAGGATTATTGCGAGCACAAGACTCTGCCTGGCGTTCTTCCAGAGGGGGTGCGTGAGGTTAGAGCTGCGTAAGTCTCCTCTGTTGTGCTGGGGAGCTTTGCTAAGCTGCCTGACACTGCTTGATCCTTCTGACTATAGAGAGAAGCTTTCCATCATCTGCAAAAAATTAGGGGTTATATGAACAGTGTCATGAGGAATATCAGTGTAAGTGAATTACGGCACCGATGCGTATCTTGTGGAGCACGTGGCCAGAGCGGTGCGTGGGTCTCCCCGTGGGTCACGTACTGCAGAGCAACTTGTGCTGCACGGCTGTATCTGAGTGGCGACGAGACACCCAGCATGTGCCACTCAGAGCTCTGAGCTACACAGAAGTCTCCGGCAGATGCTTTATACCCTCCTTTGCTGCGAGAGGTATGGGCAGCTGTTATGAACGGAGTGTTGGATGCAAACGGTGCCCCAGCCATCATCAAAAACTGTGCTTGTGACAACTTCTAGACGTGCTCTCAGCTTCGTCAGCTCCCCACAGTGCAAAAGCATCACTCGGGGCCCCGTGTGCCTATCAGTCCTCTGGGCAAGTTCACGTACCGCCCATGCGCAGTGGGGCTGGTGGAGCATCCTGCGGCTCCGAGGCAGGACCAGAGGCTCTGGTCTCAGAGGGAGGCAGAGGTTGGAGAGGGACAGAAGTGCACAACATCACACTCCCAGCTTCTTGGGCCAGGGCTCGCCAGGGAGGTTTTCTGAGCAAGAACCGTGTCCATTAGGTTCTGTTTCTGCTGTTGTCAAGAAAAAAAGTCTTGGTTTCTTTTTGGTGTAAGCAGGGTGAAATAACGCACGTGTCAAGCTAATCCCTTCTTGCAGCATTGGACTAACAAAGAGCTGTTCCTGCAGACCAAGGGGCAAGAGCATTGCAAGACTTCCTTCATGTCTTAACAATTCTCATCAATCCATTGAGAAAGTCCCAGGGAAGTCCTGAATTTCATCACAGAGATAATTGTGGTGCTTTCCCCTTTCCCATGTCTGAATCTCTCTTACCCTTCCTGCTTCCGCCCAGCCCTGGGGTGCTGCTGTCAGAGGGAGCCCCTTCCCGGTGTCAACTTATGCCAACTTTTGGTGTATCTTGTGGGTCTGAGGATGTGCCACCTGGGAGCTCTTGGAGGCCAACGGGCTACCCCTTGCTGTGCTAGGCACATGGTGGTGCTCCCAAAAGCCCGTAGTACGTGTAGCTACAGCATGATTGCATCTTGCTTGCTCTCTGCATTACGAACCGTATGCAAAGGGTGAAATACATAAATGAATAAATCATTGGCATTGTAACACTGCAGACAACTGGAAACATGATATAAATACTAAAGGCTGGATCTACACTTCCCAGCAGTGTTTGATGTGGGCCACAGAAACACTACCCCAAGGGACTTCTGGTCCCTGAGGACCTGATTTACGCCAGTGCTGGAGATCAAAAGCCAGGATGTGGTGTTGCACAGCTATAATAACGGCTGTCCAAATTCCATTCAGCTCCAGGTCTGGTGAGACAATGCTAAAATGCAGTCATTGGCAGACCAGGAATTAAATTATTTGTGTTGGCTGGCTTAGGGAAGGGATTCACTGTTTTCATCACATGCCAGTACTGGTTCAGCCACGTATGGAGGAAAAGAAGAGGCTTTATTAGGCTTTATGAATTGACTGGACACGAGAATCTGGAACCTGAGCCCTGCTAGATGTAACGTTTATCCTTACAAAACTCATCTTCCAGTTGTGGACATAAGGGGGGCTGGATTCCCGTCACGCATCCCGGGATTGATATAACTGCCGATGAGAGCTCCAGATGCTCCGACCTGCGAAAAATCATTGCATAAAGCCCTGAAGTGCCAGATGTGTCGTTAATAGGTTCCTTTATTTACTTCTTAATATTTGCTTATGCCAACCACTAAGCACAGTCCAGGCACTGGCCCTTCTGGGGTGGAGTGTTTCTACCTGGTCAGGAGCATCTGTTATTTGCTGGTTAACCAATCTAGGGGCAACCCTTAGCTCTAAGGAGACCAAATTGTGGAGGTCTCCTGTAGCACGAGGCCAACCTGCAGAGCCATATGATGTTTCTGCACTCGAGATGCCCAGCACGACATGCTTTCCGAGGGCCTCTCTCCGCTGGGTGTCACAACTTGGGAGAACGGTGTGAGATTTCTTCCACTTGAAAATTTGTATCCCTGCCTATTCTGGATTGTGCCCTCAGGGAAACAACATCTAAACTGCAGATCACTACTTATTAGTCTATGGTTTCTACAAATATGAATTTAAATAGTCTATTACCTCAAAGCACTGTTAATGTTATTATTCCCACTTGTTAGATGCATGCTCCGTACTGAATATGCTCCAAATTCATTAGCTTCCATTTTATGTTGCATAAATTTGTAGTCTGCCCTTTCTAAAGAGAAGATGAAACCTGACTGTAAAATTTACTGAACAATTGTTCCGATGTAGCTTAATTAGTAACTTGCAAGGATTTTGCAGGCCTCTGAGATGGCTTGAAATGCTTGAGTCATTTTATTATATGAGTTGGGGTTAATATTCCAGATTAATAATACATACGAGCATTTATTAAACTCTAGGCAGCACTTACAAACAAAAAAAAAAAACTTGTTTATCATATCTGTAACAGCCTCAAGGAAGAGAAACTTGTAAGTGACTCAGACTCTGCTCTCTTTTCCTTCGTGCTGAGTCGCAGCTGAAGCTCTGGGGGAGGCTGAGCTCCCTGGGAGGAGGACAGGCTTCATTTCATGGACTGCTCTATCATTTCCAAGTTTTCTTCTAAGGACAAGTAGATGGCAACCTTTAAATTGGAGTGCTTTGCTCGGGATATGGAGAAGGGGTCTGCTGTTTGAAAAGCAGTCGCTTCAAAAATGTAATTTCCTATAAAAGTGTTCAAGATGAGTAGCAATATTTCAGGCACCAAGAAGCACCCTTTGCTAAAGGAGACCTTGAAACATCATTTGACGTGTTTAGGAGGGATGATGATCTGAGTAGGCTGGTTCTTGATTGCTCTGTTATGCCACAACAGCCCGTAAGGCTGACTCGATGAAGATCTCCGACCCCTCCAGTATTTGCTGGGTCACACATGGTGGCTGATGTACAAACGAATGTGGGGTTTTATGTTAGTGCACTAAGACTCAAGGGCTCCTGGTTTACAGACCACTGCTAGAAACAACTTATAAACAGGCAGTAGCTCATATGCCACTGTAAAAAAGCAGAACAAGTCTCCCTATAGGGAGGTTTAAAACTTTCTTGACTGAGTTTTCTTAACTTCAGAGGATCAAACTTTCTCCAGATCTATGTGAGAGGAATAGCGCCAAAAATATAATGATGTACCTATTTATGTCAGCAGAGATTCTCAACCAGGCACTGAGATGCTCCCCTGCCTGCTGGAGAGAGGCAGAAGGAAGCAAGTAATAGACGTTAAATAAAGAAGGAAACCTCTAGCTTGAACGTGGAGCCTTAGGATGCAAATTTAAAACTGGTGCAACAATATGGCAACGTGCAGGACCATTGGAGAGGTCCAGCATCAGCAAACCTGCGCAAGTGTGATTAATCCACGGGCTGTTCTCCAACGCCTGCAGGCACCTTCATTGAAAGTGCAACATGAGGCTGGCTGGGCAAGGGCGGGCTTTTCCACAAAGAGATCACGAGGCTTGCAATAGTGACGAGTGCAAATGTATTTGGAGAGCCAAATTCATCTCTGTGTGTGATGTCTGTGTACAACTCATCAAATTAGGGTTTGTGAGACACATCAACCTAGTGCTGGCTCTCTCCATGGGACTAAATTTCCTTTAAACTGCTTTCACGTGGTGTGCAAACTGGAAACAGGCGCGTTAGTGATGCTCACAGCGAGGCCTGCAGTGGAGCAGCAGCAGTGAGGATGACTCAGAATAACAAACCTTGTCATCCCGGGCGAGCGAGTGGCAAGCCAGCAAAAGGGAGAGCTGAGGAAACGTCTCTTGGAGAGTGATGAGAGAGCAGCTGGGGCTGGTGGAGCGGGGCTGTGTGCCCCACAGCCAGGCTGGGAGCTGTGGGCAGGCTGGTGCCAGGGGAAGGGGGTCTCCTAGACACTCCCACTGCTATGCTACCAGAAATAATGTTCTCCTACAAGTGAGATAAGAAGGAGCTGTGTGGAGGAAAGATTTAATCTTTGCTAATTCATCCTCTGAAGCTTATGCAGCGCATCCAACAGTCCCTGTCTGAGGTGTCCCCACTGGGGTGGGAAGGGTTGGCAGAAGAAGAGCAGGGCACAGCCCCACTGCACATGCTTCAGCTTGTTTTATTTGTGCTGTTCACAGCCCTTCCAGTCCTGTCTCTCCCTTCCTTCTTGCTCTGTCTCCCATTCAGCCCATCAGGAAAGTCTTGAAGGGTTTTCACTGAATTATGCAGGGGGCTGGGACCTGCTGAGCTGGCAAAAGCCATCTCCTGAGTTTTAGGAGAAGCCCATGCAGCAGTTTAGCTGGATCTAGCATGCAGTGAAGGTGGTCTGGGGAACAACCAGCTTGAACTTGGGCCTATTCAATTAGCACTGGTATCATGGAGGAAATGTAGGTCCCACTTAAGGTGGTACCAGATGTCTCTTTTTGGTACAGCTGGGTCAAGATCTCCCTTTTTATGCCTGTGATAAAATTCTTTATTCAATTTCTGGGCATTGCTTTTGTCTACTACTTGTGTTCAACTACAAGATCAGTGGACTTGACTGTATTGGTTGCCTTTCAATTCTGTTGTCAAAATAAGTAAGTTAGGAGATTGCAGACCCAACCCAAATGCAGTCCTTTCAGGTGGGCTGATACTTGAGAAGTTTCCTCTGTCTATCCGGGTTGGCTTTGAGGCTCGCTGAAACCACTGGCATGACCTGCTGATTTCAGTGTCTGCCCAAATATTTACAACGAAGCAAAATAATTGTGCTGCCCAAGGCATAAAACTCCTCATCAACCACATGTTCCTATCTGGCATGTCTCTTGTCCAGCTATGACAAGCCTAGCAAGCAAATCTGGTCTCATTTGAAGGCGAGTCTACGCTGCATGAAGGACTTACCTCTGCCTCTGCCCATTCATCATCACCCAACACAAAAATCCTCCTGCAGCCGTCAAAATCAATCTAATTGTAAGCAATATAAAATGATGCTTTAAATAAATCTAATTTGCATACTGAGAAAAACTTCTCAGCTTACTGAATATGGAAATTACCAGTGGAAAATTATTTATCGCCTCAGTATCAAAATATCAGAGGCTGGCTGGTGCCTTTGGGAAAATCAATTGTGATACAGCAATATTTCTCACTTCGCCATATATAATGTGATCTGCCAAATTTAATCCAGTTTCACATTTGACGGTCCCCAGTAGGATGAAAAGGTGAAGCTAATGTCATATAAACAATGCCAAGCATCATCCCCCATGAAATTTTATGTGACAGTTGAAAGGTGCCGAATTATCCCAAAATAGTCTGGGGACTTCACAGCTCATGCAACCTGGCAGTTTACAACAATGCAAATATTTTGCTGCTCACTTTGCTTCAGTTCTCGCTTTTTAATTGTAAATTCGGTACCAGTATTTCAACCTAGTAGGTGAGAGAATGGAGGGTTTTCTTGCCATGCCATGCATTATCCTCAGTAATCAAATGCTGAAGGAATGTGGAGGCAGAAGTAAGTATTTGCTGAATCCCAATCCTTCACTCACTGTTGATCAACCAAAAGTCTCATCTACTGCTATTACAGGGTAATTTTCCCTAAACGTGACCAAAATGAGAGATTTGTTCAGGGACATATCATGAGCCAAATTATAGGGGGTTTTAACCATGCAAAAAATAAATTGCTTTTTTGCTCTTCTCCTGTGTTCCCAGATCCTGAAGCACTGTTTCTATTATGTGGGCACATCATCGCTAAGGGAACTCCTTGTTTTTCTTGTCATTATCTGCAAAACGAGTCTGATGTATATGTAGGACGTTAAAAATGTGTACGTTTATTGAAAATTGCCTGAGTAAGATGAACTACCATTGAGAGTATTTGAGTACAGCCTACGTAGTGCTGCTAGTTCCCAGTCCAAGGAAAGGGCTAGATGTGGTTTTCTGTTTCCTCCCGTTTCTCTTGGGCAGTGTGGCTCACTGCTTCTCATCTTTGACATCGGGGATCTGGCTATATTCTATTGGGAAAAAAAGCCCTTTGTGGTTATATCTGTGCTGGGGTTGCCCAGCTAATTTCAGTGAAGTCTGGTGATGTCAGAAGGATGCAATGGAGAGATGCTCACTGCAGAGCAGATGTGACTGCTGGAATTTTTTCATTCCTTAACCTGCTCTGCATCAGAGATCGGTGTTGTCTACCAGTCCAAATTTGTCAGGTGCTGCCTCTCTGCAGCACTGAGTGCATAATTTAGTAGACTGAAGAGCTTTCAATTTGCCTATAATGAGGCTAATTACCAAATGAACACTATGTTGGTCTCCATGGGACCTGAGGATGGAAGAACTAGGACTCTGCACAACATGCACAAAGATCTCATTATGTTTGGAGTAAGCACTGCATTAACATGGGACAACATTTTTTTTTAGCTGATAAACGATGCTTATAAATATCACCTTAACGCATTTTTATTGATGGCAGATTTTCTTAAGATCTCAGTTACCTTGTCAGTTACCTTATGGGCTTGAGGGGAAGGCAGCTTTTCAATGAGCTGCTTTGCAGTCGGGGCAGGAGTAAGTGGTGCGTTGCTTTGGGTGCAAAACAAGTGTAAAGGTAAATCTTTGTTAGAGACGTGAGTAATGTCTGTAGTGAGTAATGAGGTTAGCACAACTAGTCATAAAGAGGGGGGTGAAACTGGTGAGCTTCTAAACCTGTGATGTGCTGGATGCCAGTTCTTCACTGCAGGATTACTGGCATTTAACTTGGGAGTTGCCAACAAGATGATGGAAGAGTTTCCTATTGGTTCGTTGTCCTGGAAAATATTGTGAGTTTATCTTGAAAGCAGTCTTGTAGTTTTAGTTCCTTTGCAAACTGTTCATTACAATATTCCTGCGTTCGTGCTTTCTTTGTTTAGTTCCATAATTAAGAAATATTTTTTTCTAATCTTTCACAGTTTGCAAAGGGATGGAAGGAGGGCCGAGTGCTTGGTCACACTACCTGTCATGCCTGAGCCTCCTGTGGTGTTTCTCATGGACCCACCCATGGCACTATGGCCAGGCTCTGTGAGGACTGCCAGCAGGAGTTGGGGGCTGTAAAAGCAGGATTCCTCTCTGCTCCAGCTGCAGCACAAGACTCATTTGCTGGCAGGGTCCAGAGAAGGTTGCTTGGAATTGTGACAGCTAGCAGAAATAGGTATGTCCCCAGCGTGGGGGCAACCTGTCCCTTGGACCCCCAGGGCTGACAGTGCAGGGCTGTGAACTAGGGGTATGAAAAGCTTTCGTTTCCACAAAACCAAATATATGTTTGTTATTTAATATTATCCCGCGTCGCTCTGGTGGTTGTTCTGCTGTTGTTCTCAGGAGATGACTCCCATCTTGGACTTAAAGTTCTGGTGAAAAGGAAGGATTGCTAATTATAAACTCGGTACTTATCCTTTTCTCGAGTGGCAGCAGCTGGCCTGTGCTTTGATAGCACCAAAAGACCCCCTGGCTGTGCTTTTGGAAGAGGTTTAGTTTGGCTTTTCTCTTCCCCGGGGAGGCAGTGGCCTGTCTTCTGCCCGCAGAGGATGAGGGCAGTGCCCAGGCCCCTGTGCCCCATGACTGGCATCGTGGTGCCAGCACACGAAGGGACGTTCATGAAACCACGGAGCCCGTCGGGCCCGGAGGGTTCATCTTGTTGGGATTTATGCAGCTGTGAACGCAGGAAGAGTCAGGCCTCTGGCTATATGATCGTTAAACAATTTTCATTCATCATTTTTGGCTGGCCCCAGAGCCCCGTTAAATAGCTTTTCCCGTTAGCTTTAGTGGGCGTGAGGTTTAGCTTGGTGTTTGAAGTGGGGCTGCAGGGAAGGGAGGTGGGGGTCCCGGATACAACCACTGCTTCTCACTGCTGCTGCTGCCCCGTATCTGCTCAGCCATGCGGGGTGGCTGTCGGTGACTGTCCCCCAGCACCTCGGGCATTTGGGATGTGGTCTCTGCCAGCCCACTGCAAACAGCTCCCTTGTAGGGGACAGTAATCAGCTGTGTCTTGTCGTTGGGCAGGACCGGGAAATCGTGGAAACGCTTGGAGACCTGCTGCCTCAGGGAGGTGGTCGGGGGACAGGCAGGCTGCAGCCTGCTCCCAGCAAGGCTCAGGCTTTGCCCAAGCGCTGGAGAAGATTACCCAGAGCTGATCCAGCCCAGAGGTTTCACCATGGCAGGAAGGTTCAGAGCAGCCGACGAAATCTGGGGAGTGGGCTGGGGGCAGGAGGAGGGGGTCTGCAGGGCAATCGACTGATCAGAGCAGCTGTAACCACCAAAGACTGCTTTCTCCCATTTTAGTTATGAAAATCAGACAGAAAATCCTAAAGGGAAAGTTAGCATTAGCTTATTAGGAGAAATCTTCAGCTAACCAAGACAACTATCTGTTCAAATACCAACATCTTGTCTTTTCAGTGTGAAATGGGAATAGCTACGTTATATAAAATACAAGAAGAGAAAGGTGTATTATTGTTTTAACGCAACCTTTCCAAACAAATTTGCATTCACACTGTATCTTAACAGAGGGATGCGGGAAGCAGACAGAAATTTATCTTCTCCAGAGAGTGATACATCAGTGCCCGGTTCACGGGAACATTTTTCAGACATCTCAAGAGCACCATGCACAAAAATACACATACCATGAATTTCCTGAGCAGACAAGAGCTAGCTGGAATGACGACAACGGTAGGAAGAGCACAAACCAATAGCAGAAGCCTGGCAGGAGAAATCAAGATTATTCCACTGGAAATGCAGTGAAAACAGCTAGGAAAAAGTTTGTCTGCTCATTAGTCAAATGATTTGTATTTCCTTCGTCACCTGTCCCCAACATGTCTTTTGTGTAGAGTTCAGTTTCCCTGATGCTCGGCACCCCTGAGGAACCCACTCTCAGGGAAGCATCTTGCTCTCCCCCCGCCTCAGCTTCGAAGAACCTGGCCTCTGCCTCTGAGCAAAATTTGAGCCAGTGGAAACTTTTGGAGGAAAGTCAGAAAGAGGTCAGCTGAGGTCTTTTAAAGAGCATTTTGCAAGAAAACAACTTCTTTGTGGGACTTGCACCCCTCCAGCCTAATTTCCCCTGACAAGAGAGCGGTGGCAGCAGGGTTGTTGTACCAGCGGAGCAGTGACTGTTTGCTTTCCCTTCCTGTAGACATTAACAACTACTCTCTCCCTTTTAAACAAACCCACACAGTAGAAGACAAGTTGTCAAGAAAGATTAAATCAGTCTTTCTGTAAAGCATCGGAAGTCCGGACTCAGCTTTTGCAACTGAGGGCAAAATCTTCCCAAAGATGGCTTGTGCCATCACCTGGGGTGGCAGGGACACAGTGCTGGTATGGGAGGAGATGGCATCCCCCTTGGTTATCAGGCCATCAGCATACCTTGATCGTGATCTTGTGATGTGTTTTGGGGTGCTGTCTCCCAGATTTTAGTGGAGGTTTCTTCTCCTCCCAGTGGCACTATCCACACTGGGACGCAGTAGCCCCAAAGCATTTGCCGATTTGCCCCAGCGCTGCCTCCAACAAGTTGTATTGAAGCAAAACCAGTCAATATTGCAACTCTAGAGGTTACTGAGACTTCCTGGGCAGGCAGGGATTGAAGTTGTGTTGGGTCTGGAAAGATCAATACACAGGAAGGGAAAGCGTTCCACAAATCTGATGATTTTTCACTTGGCCTTTGCTTATCCAGGAGACTGATTGTATTGGAGGAGCCTAAGTCTGGAAAGGCTGGGTTAAAACAGTTATCCAGGTTAAATATTTAACTTTTTGTTGTATTTTTCCTCAGTGGATGTCAAATGTGTTACGAAAGCTTTTGGTGTCAACTGTCACGTTACGTGCGAACCCAATGAAACCATTTTTCTGGCACTTTTGGGACCACAGGGTCTGTGCAGGGAAGCCTGGCCCCGTCGTGGCGAGGGCAGAGAGAGGGGCTCTGGGGTGGCCCCTGGGTCACAGCCTGAGTTTGTCACCCTTTGCATCCCTCTGACACACAGGTCCCAGGCCATTGCTTTCGTTTTCTGCTCTAGTTTGTTTGCTGACCCTTCTGCAAACACGAAGCCGTAACCATAAGCATTAATCTTATGGCACTGTGCACAGGCTCTACTGGGACGTTTCCTTTTTATTCTTGCAGAGCAATTTTCCTGCCTTTTCCCCTTCTAATAAGAGCTGTGATGGATAGATAAACTTTTAACATAAACCAACCAGAAGCGGTTGACTGGTTGGTTTTGTCATAACACGCCAGGAAGGACCAAGCTCGGTGGCACGAGGTGCGGAGCAGCAAGTGGGAGCTTCTCTGTGAGCGGTCTGGATGTGAAGTGTGTGACAAGCGAGCGATCAGTGGATAGCATGAACTGGTGGCAAGGTGGGGTGGGAGAAAAAGAGGTGCAGTTTAATAAGCCGTGTCCTCCAAGGGCAAAACAGTCGGCAAAACTAGCTGAGTCGCCTGGATTGTTTCTCAGGAGGGTGCTTGAGGGATGGGGAAACTCCACGCAGGTTGTACAGAGGAACCTCCCTGTGCCAGGGTGTCTCCATGTGGGGTTAACCTGTGGTGGAGGAAAGCCAGTGAAGCTGTTCCCAAAGCCACAATGTGCATGTTCACTGCTGCCAAAGAGGACTGGGGGGCACGGCAAACATGCCAGCACGCTGGCTAGCTGGAGGCTGGCTGGCTTTCTCCCCAGAGAGGCTGCAAGCTGCCTCAGCAGGGAGGGCTGGCCCGGCGCCTGGTTGCTGCCATCCCTCCTCTGATGGCTCCTGGGCTGCTGTGACAAGGTCCTTCTGAAGAAGGATGCCCATGACGCCCCCACGCCCCACGCCGTCTATCCCAAATCGGCACCTGATTGCTACCACGTGCTGTCTGCTTCGGTCTCACCAGGGCAGCCATGTCTCTAGGCTGTAGGAAAAAATGATTTCGTAGCACAGCGATGAGTCTGTGGAAAGTGTGGCTTGAACCAGACAGTCAAAACTCAGCACAGGGAGGAGTTTTCAGTTTCTTTTGGATCCATGTGGGCAGCCAGGAGCTTGTATCACCTCCTGATGTGAGCCCTGGGAGGCAGGGGCTTGCCTTGGTGTGGGAGATGCTTCTTTCTCACGTGCTGGCGCCATGATTTGGGCTGCATCAGATGCCGCAACGTGAGCAAAGGCTCAGTCTGAGCTGGCTGGAGCACGCTGAGGCTCCTGCAGGCTTATCTGATCAGCAGCAGCTCAACACGGATCCCGTGATAACAAGGATGCTGTGATTTGCCACTCCTGCTGGATGTCAGCATAATTTTAATGCCTCGAGGACAGCGTTTGATTAGGGAAAGAATTCCAGAAATGGCAGATTGTACTCAATTGGTGATGTAATTAGTAACATAGTTATAAATTGACTAATGCCAGAGGTATATGGTGGCTAATACCAGTCTGCGCCATAAGAACACATTTGGATCCCGGCTCTGACCCTGGATCGTGTACTAGCTGCTTGGATGGCTCCACCAGCAGGTAAAAAAGCCCAAATCCTGGTGGACCTTCCACTCGAAGGAAACCTGGGCTGGGTGAATGGCTGATGGTGTGATTCCTGCAGCACTCCAGCAGCGTGGGCTGGCTTAGCGTTAGAATGATCTCCTTGTGTCTTCCTTTTTCTCCTTGAAATCCCAACTGCACGGCACATTGTCATCATCCTCCTTTACCCCTTCCCCTCCTTTAGATCGCAGGCTCTCTGCAACCAGGGAATATTACTGACTGTGGGCTGTGTTGTATGGGGGTTTTTAAGCCTTAATACCTGTGAACGTTCCCATTTCTACATGGTTCGTCACAGAGATGGCACAAACCGGCTGGTCTCCACTGTTAGTATAATTCAAGGTGGCAAAAGGTGTGACAACCTTCTTGGAGGTGCTTGGGGCAGCGGAGGAAGGAGCAAGGAGCCCCATAACTGGAGGGAGCATCTAACAGCGAGACTTGGGCATTTTTCAGCACAGAGCTTTCAGGGTGGGAGATTCACGCTTGTATGGGCGCCCATTGAAATGACTGAGTCTGGCCATATGCCTCCTGTTACAGGATTAAGGTCTTGGTTGAAAATTCTGGCATGAAGAATAGTCCTATTTGATGTAGCTCTAAGAAAGAAAATATTTTTGACCATATGGGGAGAGATTAGGAGAGCAAAGATGGCACTTTCTTACATGATTATTAAATAATCATTATCTCATAAGTCCAAGTACTTATGTAGAAGTACTCACAACTCTAAATAGGCTAGTTGGTGTCTTTTTAAAGCAAATATTTGTTATAACTTACTCCAGATTTTCCAACACGTGACTTTAGAATTCTGTAACTTCATACTCTTCTGCCAGTCAGCTGAATAATTAAATAGCTAGGCTGGAGATTTTATTATCCAGAAAATCTGCAGTTGAGCATTTGTTGCACAGAAAATGGATACATTTCTTTTCCGGATACATTTGGACACAGTAGTACATTTGGATCTGAATCTCTAGCAATTTCATTTATAGAAGTTTTCCAAGTGTCAAGTGATATTAAGTGAAATGAAACACTTTGAGTCTAAATATTTCACATCTCTGCATAAATGGCTGCTTCTATTATTGCAGAATACGAGTTGCAGGCTTGCCCCTCCATTTTCAGCACAGTGAGTGAGGATTTAGCCCTGGGACACCTATTAAAGGTGATGAGTGTCAGTGTGCCCATGTACTTTTCCATCTGTGCAAGATGAAATGCAGGCAAACAGCCTTTTCATTTCTTCACCTTCACAAAATGCCTTGCAGCTTGTTTTCTTCTGGCTTACCTGGAGCTCTGTGCTGTTGACGCTATAGAAACATTTTTCTTTCAGAAATTATTTGTATTACGGGGCCTGGCACCATATCTTCAACAATCCAGTGAGTAACACGCTGCAACAGGAGCTGATCTCACAGAATGGGTTTGACACAACCCCGTGGCATTTGGCTTCAGAGGTGGACATGCACCGATGGCAGGGCAGGGAATAAATGCTGGCCAGGACAGGGATGGGTTGAAGGGCTCTCACTCAAGCTTTGGGTTTTATTTTAAAAGCTGCCTCCAGTGAAGCTTATTAAAGGCTGAAATAAGGAAACGAATGACTAGACTTTCAGGAGCAGTAGGTACACAGCTGTTCCCCCTGAGCTAATGCCTGTGTCCAGGAGGAGGTTTACAAAAATCTGCAGTTTGCATGTCAGAGAAGCTTTAATATTTGGCCCTCAAAGCCTGAACCCTGGCGTTAGCAGGGGTTTATGGAGGCTGCGGCGAAGCAAATCTTGTTAATTCACGAAGCTGATTGAGTTTGTCTTGATTTTAAATGGCATGGTGTGTGGTACTCTCTTCAGGCTTGATTCATAGCCTGTTAAAGTCACTAAAAGACTTCTGTGGATGTCAGCAGGCTTTGGGTCAGGCGTTCAACATGGCAACAGTGCCTTTTTAGCCTGCTGTTGTCATTCAGAACCTGTTTGTTGCAAAAACCCAGCAGATTTCTAGGAGATATAGCTGGCTCTTGCCATTCTGTTAGCAATAATGTTTGGGGAGTTACCCACACTGTGTTAGGGTGTAACAGATGGGGAACATTCCTGAGAACAGTCTATCCACAATGCAAGCATTTCTTCAACAGCAACTGAACTTAAAAATATCTCTCTTGGTTTGGTTAAACTGTTGTCACTTAAATTACTTCTCACTGACCACCGAGTAGTCCTTTGTGAAGGGTTCATGTTTTTGAGTCCACGCTGAGCTTTGCTCCATGTTGGCTTATGAAGCAGGCTTGCTTTGTAAGCCTTGCTGGGACATCTTTTGAACAAACACCAGCCAAATGGTGCCAACAAGAGCCCCGTGGGTTTCTTCAGAGGTTGGAGTCTTTGAAGCCACTCATGACACAAGCTGGTGCTGGTTGCTCTTGGCTGGGAGAGAAGGACCTGTCAGCCCTGGACCCCCTCTGCTTTGAGGCAGGTTTCCTTGCCGATGGAAGAGAGCATTGCTCCGAACCTGGTGGAGCATCTGTCGCATGTCCTACCTGCTCTTGGCCTTCCCTGCCTCCAGGAAGGCTGCAGTGGTGGCCAAACTCAGCCACATCTGCAGTCTGAGCCAGCACTCTGAGGATCTTGCTCCTTCGCAGAAATGGTCTTCACGACTCAGCTCCAATTTTGCATCCTCTTTTCACTCTCTAAAGGTCACGTAATTGTGACATACTCTGTTCAAAAACCTTTGGGTCACCCCCATACATAGGATAGTTGGGGTATAAGCAATCTTAAAGTTTCCGTAAACCAAGTGCTATGGTCTGTAGTAAGGTGAGGAAATGCACTGACCAAGACAGAGCCGTGCTTGTGCAAACTTCTGTGAAGTGTTTTCTTCACCACTCTGGAGCATTTTTTTGCACTTAAGTCCATGTCCTAGGAGGATGTCCAGTCCCTGGTGTATTTTCTCCTCTGAATAATGAATCTCTCCACCCCCTGTGTACTCTTCTTCAGTTGATCCAGCTGTTAAGTGTGATCTATCTGCTCTAAATGCATACCTTTTTTCTCTGCTCAGATGTCTGAGTCCCTGGAAATCTCTTGTGTCTACACCCTTTAGGGTCTGGTGGTTTCCAGGCCTCTTCCTTCACCTTGATTTCTGTGTTCTGCGGTTTGGGCACTCCCTACCTTGGCTGCCCTGCTTCAGAAGACACACAGGAGAAAATTTGCTGTGAAACCAGAGCCTTGTGGTTTTCTTCTTTGAATGGGAGTCGCCAAGACTTAACAATCATTTGTTATCACTGTTTAGAGAGATGCATGGCACAGCCCCATGAGCAAACACTGACCCCAGACACATTGCCAGTGAAGGAGCTGGAAAAAAGTCCTCAAGTCATCAACTATTTGTATTGAAATACTATTTACTCATCTCAGAAGAAAATCAGGAGGGAGAAATCAGAGTGTTTCCCTGCAAGCAGGGTGGGGAGAGCGCAGCCACATGTCTGAGAGAGCCCAAAGGAGGTCTGGAGTAGCACTGGACCCCAGACTTAGGGTTGTCCTCAGTGTCCTGCCTCCCACCACACCGCCTGCCTGCTTACTGCCCATCTGCCTTTCAAAGAGCACTGGAAACAGCATTTATTTCATTCCAGCGCATTTGAGTGACGGAGAAGTCTCCAAAGACAGTTAAACTGTTTAATACGTCTCACAGGACCTATTGGCAGGTTTTTGCCGTCTCTCGGGAAGCTGTGGCTGCTGAGGGACCACGGGAAGCAGGCGGGCGGCAGACCAGGGGCTTTAGCAGCCCGGGCTCCTGCCCTGGGAACACCAGCTCTGCTCCCTGTGGTGCCACCACCAGCCACTGCTCGGGAGCAAGAGGTGAGTCCGGCTTTGCTCCCCATGCTTTTGCCACAGCACCTACTGATGCCCTGTGTTTTGCTTGAAATTATCATAATTAGCATAGAGAACACTGGCTGCGTGGATATTTTTAGGGTGATAAAATTATAGAGATGAGCTGGGACAATGAGTTGAATCAAGGGAGTGGCTTTCGGCTCCTGTTCCTTTGCTCCTGCTTTATTTATAGCTGCATGTATGTGCGTGTATCTCTATGTGCTCACCTCTTTCCAAAAATCAGATCAAATCTTCCTGGCACAGATGATTCCCAGTCCATGTTTCCTTATTCATCAAAGGACCATTGCGTCATGTTTCATGTCTAAGTCATACCTAGAAATGCATGAAGCAGAGCTTTTTTGAGCTGAATTAAGATCAAATGAGTAGGAGGTGCAGCTACGAGTCTTTGATGTAGACAAACCAGGAAAGTTCTCTCCATGGCGAGGAGCTAGGAGCAACTCTGTCCTTCCCAGCACGACTCAACTCCCTATTCTTATAAATTGCTTAAATAACTAATAGCTTAAGAAGGTGCTCCCATGAGCACTCATGGGCTTTCTGATCCCTTCAGAGCTGTCCATTCAGCTTGGAACAAGATCCTTATGCTCTGTCTCCATAACGCTGCTAAAGGAGCTGTAATAATAATTAACGACATTAAAACCAGTTGTGTTTTATGGCCACTGCTAAGGTTGGCCAGCGAGAAAATCGTGTTTGGATTTTGGCCCACTTGTTTTAATCAGGCTTCCAAAGCACTTTTAACTTGTTTAAATACCTGTGAGCCTTCGTCTAAAGTAATTGTTTCTATTAGTCATGAGGACGTATTGCAGTCAGTGATGGATCTTTAGAGCAAGTTGTATGGCTGGGGAAATGGGTTGAGCTGTAAATACCCATAACGCGGTGGTCAGTCATGGGCCCCGAAGGGCTGTGCAGGGCAGAGATTTTGCTGATTACAGGACTGCCTGTAACGTTTCTGCATGTTTTATACAGAACTGGGAAAAAAAAAAAAACGGGAAAAGAAGCTCACGGTGGCAGGAACGGAGGGCAGCAGCCTCCAAAACCCTCCAAAGTTCGCTTTGCTTTGCAGGATTTCAGGTCAGAGCTGGTCTGAAAGGGAAGTGAGAGACAGTGCTGTAGGTTTTGTCAATCACAGATCTCTTTGCCTTTCCTAAGTAGTGCAGACACATTAAAAAAAAAATCCCACATGCTGCCCCGACTCATACTGGCTGAGGAGCTGCTTATACTTGAGTACCAGGTTGAAAACCTTCAGCTGCCTGTGTGTAGATGAAGCAGATAAGGAGAGTCACTCTCTTTGGACTCCTCCAGAAGCAAAGCCAACAAAGCAATGTGCTCTGACCTGCAAAAAGTGGATTTTTTTTTTTTGCTGTTTATCTCCTTCCTGGAAGAGGTGTCCTTGCCTGTTTGTGGTGCTCGCTGCTAGGGCTGCGTGTCTTCCTCACTGGCTTTCCTGCCCCTCTTTGCCTCTTTTCTTTTTGCTCTTGTAAAGCAACCAGGGCCGGGTAAAAGCTAGCAGAAAGGCAAGGCAGCCTTATTCATATGGTGTTTCTCTGTCTCGATTGCCCAGAGCACTGTGCAATTATAGAACTCAGACACTTAAAATAACATCTGGGTAAAGAAACAAAATAAAGTGTAGCTTACAGTTCACAATCAGTTCTCCAAAAATGAAAAAAGGTTCACAGTTAATGGCTTGTCTAAAGAAATCCATCTCTTTAATGGCTTTGAGACTTCAAAAAGGCCAGGCTAGGCAAACGCCCTGAGATGACCGCTTCTACTAGCAATGCTGCAGTTCTGATGCATCTTGAATTTATTCTTTTAGATGTTTGGGGTTTTGGTTTTAAAATCACAAAATTAAGAATACTCTTTAGTATGTCCTTTTGGTCCAGCGCAACTTTCCCCGAAGGACTGCCAAGATTTCTTGCAAGCTGGCTGTCACAGCTAGGTTTGTAGAGGAAAAATTCGGGGGAGATTCTGATGAAGAAAGAGGCCGATCTCTTGCACAAGGCTAAAGGCCATTGCCCAGAGTCTGTCCTCTGCCTGTTTGCAAGTTCCCTGGGGGCGAGGGGACAACAGGGATGACAGCAAGAAAATACACAGTATGGAGACAGAAAACAAGTTTTCTGGTCCCACCTATGTGTTTGTCTTTACCCTGTGTCAAACAAAGACCCTCTCTTTGGTCCAGTGGTTGCAAAGAAATAGGAGTGATGGAGTTTGGGGGTGGGAACAAAGAGCTGCTGGACTCTCCCAGCAGCAATTTCTGCTGGAAATCCATGTGCTAGACTCAGTAAACGTTGCCTAAAGGGAATGGTCTGTTCTCTCTTTAATCCCTGCCGTGCTGCGAGGTGGGGAGAGCATGGTGGGTCAGGCACCCCAACCACCTGACTGGGCTGGTGTTGCCCCGAGACTCTGAGGTTTTGCCTCTCGTCTGTGGGGTGTCTGTGCAGGGTGGAGCGGGGAGGCTGCGGTCAGGGAGTGCCGATAGCAACCGCTTAGCTGAGGAAGCACAAGGCTGTGAGAAAATAGCCCTGGAGGGCAAATGTTAAAGGGTGAGAATTGAGAGTCTAAA
Source organism: Leptosomus discolor (assembly GCF_034619465.1). NCBI lineage: Eukaryota > Metazoa > Chordata > Aves > Leptosomiformes > Leptosomidae > Leptosomus > Leptosomus discolor. Next base: position 5,016,032 of record NC_141399.1, read on the forward strand.
TGGAAGCTGGAAATGGCTCTTTCTGCTCCAGCTGGTGGGCAGGCTTGAAGCCAGGAGGAACCACGAAAGAGTTTTAGGCTGAAAATCAGATGAAAAGGGCTGGAAGAGTTTTGGGAAGGTAGCACCGCCTGCAAAGAGTGCAGGCCAGCATTTCTTCTCCAGGAAACTAAAATTAGTATCTTAACTGGAAAGATGCAACCCACTGTACAGAAGAGATGTCAGCTCCATAGATGTCAAGTTCTGGTGGACAACTTACAGACTTGAGCCTCAATGTCAGAAGTTTAGGATGCTCCAACTGGTGGCAAGTCAGTGGGGTTCATGTCTTAAATTATTAGGATAGAACAAAGCCATTTAGCTACCTTACCCTGTCATATCTTTTTCCTACTATCAGCATTTTGCAGTAGTTTTAACTACGTGGATAGAAGATATAAAAGAATATTCACTAGATTTAAAAAATGGGCCCCATTTAATTTCCCTGAAAGTGACAGATAGTTGTCACACCTTACTTAGGTCAGCAGTACAGCAAGCTGAGCTATATCATGTTCTCATGTTCTTACTTCGATAAAATAGCTTTTACACCCTTTAATGGGGAGGATGGGTTGTCAATCAAGTGCTAAATTTGACATAAACCCACTTTGTTTGTCTTTGGGCAGAGGATAAACCCAAACAACAAAGTTGAAATCTCAGTTTTATCCAGCACGGTGTTTCTGACAAATCTAGTCCAGGATGCTGCAACACTGGTGTAAGCCAACCACAAAATGTGGATCCTGCCCTTTCTGTAAGGTTTGGGTTCACCTTTATTTCTAAGTTCTGGCTGCTTCAATCCAACCATGGAGGATGATGATCCAGTCAAAGCTGCCTAGTAAAAGTGCTCTTTGTACCTTTTTATCAGCACAAGTTTCCTTGATCACTGTGTTCCTGCTATCTTTCAGGCTCTGATATTAGCAGCCCGTAAAGTAACACGAGACAGGGAAACACCACAACATCTTTCTTCTCTTCCGAGCAGCTCTTCCAGGCTCGTCTACTTCGCTGCTGGGAAGATCTCGGTGTAGTGCCACTTGAAATGACAAATTAAAAAATGTCAGTTTTTCCAACTTCAGCTGCTGCAACAATTCAGCACAAACAAACGCAATGAAAATAATTAAAGTCCAAATAGAAACTCGATATCATTAAAGATTTGCCATCATAACCACACAGACCCATAGTAATTACGATGCATGCACAGTAATAGAAGCTTAATGGTTGCAAAATGTTCTTTGGATTAATTGGCTTTGGCAGCTTACACACTCACATGATTTTCTACATTTTTGCCCATCCTGACAATCATTCTGTGCTCTAGGCAAGCTTTGCCTGAGCTGTCTGTCTTTATAACCATCACATTATTCTGGCTTTTTGAACATCATAGTGCAGTAGTTTGCCTCTCAGCATCCAGTATGGTTTAATCACGTCCTTATTTGTGCACTATTGTGTGGAGGATAGCTGTTTCTTTCCTTTATAAAGAAGGCAGTTTACACAGGGAGGGCAACAGTGTTCTTGGAGCCATGGAAAATGAGCGGTGGGGCCTGTGGGTCTGTGGACAGTGACTCTGATCTTGCTTCATGGGGCACCAACACTCAGAGTTCGCCACAGAAATAACAGGAGATCTTAGCATGGATTAGGAAATTAATGCCAACTATGGCTATTTCGATGTGAATAACATTAATAGAATCATAGAATGGTTTGGGTTGGAAGGGACCTTATAGATCACATAGTTCCAACCCCCCTGACATGGGTAGGGACACCTTCCACCAGACGAGGTTGCTCCAAGCCCCATCCAGCCTGGCCTTGAACATTTCCAGGGAGGGGGCAGCCATAGCTTCTTTGGGCAGCCTGTTCCAGTGTCTCACGACCCTCACAGTGAAGAATTTCTTCCTTATACCTAATCTAAATCTACCCTTTTTCATTTTGAAACTGTTATCTCTCTTCCTATCACTAAGCTCCCTGACAGAGAGTCCCTCCCCATCTTTCCCATAGGACTCCTTTAAGCAGTGGATGGCCACTATAAGGTCTCCCTGGAATTCAGTACAGAAAACCACAGAGCAAGGGCTGGGAGCGTGGCCTCCAAACCCACTTCGGTTTGATAGACTCATACCCGAGTTTGCAGAAACATGGTTGCAACTAGGAAACATCGTTCCCCCAAATTCCCCAGAAAGCCAGTGTACTCAGCTGGGCAGCTCCTGGTCGGCGAGGCCATGACCCACAGACAGCACATATCCTGTGGAGGGGGCACCACGCCACGTACAGTCCCATCCACATGGCGACAGAGGATTCTACAGCGTTATAGCTCTGACTCGGCAAAAGCTAAAGCCCATGCTCTGAATTAGGTGACACTTAAACACGTACTTAAGTGCCTTGCTGCATCAGGGTCTAAATTGCTTGGAATAAGGAAAGATGACTTGCAACAGACAGGCCACAATATGGCAGATCAAGCTTGCCTTTAAAAGTTAGAGGTATCTAGTTAAAACATCAGCACTGAAGTAAGCCTGTAGTAGGATGAAGCGTCTCAAATGACCGGTGGAAGCACTGCTTTTTGGAGTTTTCGCCAATGCCACGATGTGGTCCCACCAGTAAGATGCTACTGCTTCAGAAAAGAACGACAGCGTTGCTGGTATCTTACAAAACATCTTGAGAGAAATGAGGAAAAGGTCCCCAAACCCACATGCATGCATATATGCCAGCTCAGCTCCTGCAGGTGATGTAGTTTTGTTGAAGTTGCTATTAAGCTCTACAGTATGTCAGGCAGGGAGCAACGGGGGCTGAGCACCACTGCAAGCTGCAGGGAAATCCTTTGCCCCGCATGGGCTTCATGCAGAACCATGTGTGAGCTGGTGGAGCCAGCTGAACTTTGAAATCTGGGCTTGTTTGAAGCTGAAACTTGAAAGCTAACCTCCAGGGAGGAAGCGATGCAAGCTTTTTTTTTTTTTAGAAAACCCTGCGAACTAAGAGCGCTGTCTGCTCACGGCTTCAGATAAAGTCTAGTAGATGGGCAAGTCTGCTCCTGCACCCAAATACAGGGGTATGATTGGAGCTGCATCATCCCTTTATGGCTCCAACCTCAAACAAAAGAAAAGGCTGGGTGAGAGGATCCTGGGACTGCAGGTACAATGAGGCCAGGTCTCCAGCTCAGTGACCTCCAGGTACCAAACAGCCTCACCCCAGCTCCCCTTCCAGCATCGCTAACGTTTGTAGAAACATTAATGTTTTCTGGTGCAGAATTTGGGCTGGAATACTCCAGAATATCCCATCCTGCACTGTTTGGGCTTCTTCCAGCTCTCCTGCAGCCAGTGCAGACAGCTTTAGGGAGGTGGTGCTGTCAGCATGCAGACGCAGCGTGAGTATGCTGTAGCTCTACGACATCTCCCGCTGTGACAGCTCATGGCTGGAACGGGCCACAGAGGGCACTGACACTCCATCTTCTGAGCGTCCAAGACCAGCCGTGGGTGGAGGCTCTCCAAAACAAGCTTTGCACAGCCAGGGGAGCATGGGGGGCTTTAGTCTGTGCTTGCTGGGCTCATTCACGCAAAGCCCATCACCAGGGCTCTGTGTACTGACTGGAAAGAGTACCCAGCTTGTGCCATGGTGGCCACCCTACCAGCACAGACCACCACGGACCCCAGCCCCATCACTGGCCCGAGCGGCTCCTGTCCTGCGGCCCTGCACTGAGGATCGGTGGTGGGCAACAGAGACAGGGCGGGATGCGAGTTTCAAAGCAGGTGCTATTTTGGGTTGTGAACAGCACAAGTCAACAGGGCCCCGCAGCCTGGAAACCTCTACACTATGATCCAAATTCCTAATTAACTTGCCTGGTGAAATTCAGATACATTCTAAGAAATACACTCATTTTCAAAACCCAGTACTGAAGCCAAGGTCACAATTCTGACGCACCCAGACAGTACGGTGTGTTGTCTTTTTGTGACAGTCCTTTAAAGAATGATTAAACAAACGTAATAGGCAGGCATGGGTACCAAGGTCCCATCTGTCTGAGGAAGAGTCAGAAGTTAATTTAAGTGACTTCTACAACATGTTGCCTGATTCCAGTGGCAGCAAAGCTAATTAAGATGGAGTTGGTCCAAGAGCGCTGTAGTGGTACAGAGAAAACACTGCCACAAAGGCACAATCAAATTGCAGTTACACTAACGAGCCAGTCGGCACTGGGTATTCAGCGCCTGCGAGGAAGTACTAAGCAACATAATTAACTAGATATCTTGGTGCCATTGATAACTTCATGAATATTTCATACACTTTTCCCACCAATCTGTACTGACAACTTGTGACACAGAACTAGCTGGAGTAAAATGCGCTTAATATGCAGTTGCTGTAGCTGTAAATTCATCATCAGATGTTATTTTCTTAAGAATGCTCCTCCAGGAGCCTGACCAGCTACTCAGCGACTCAGCTGAGCTCCACAGGCCAAAGAGCAAAGAGAGTCCTTCTCTAATGAGTGTTTTAACGGTCCTGATATCAGAGCAAGTCAGCAGCGTGGGTCTGTAGCCCTCGTTAGGGAATGCTAAATTAGCAGGTCCCTGAGGACAGCAGCTCCAGCTTGGAGGGGTTGTGCCTGGAGAGCTGATGCACCAATGGCTTCTTTTTCTCTGGTGGGAATGAGTAACTTTGTGCAAATTTTGCTTGCTCTTGTAGGGGGATGATGTGAGGGAGGTTGTGTGTGTGTGCGTGCAGGGTTTGGTGTTGTTTTCTTTTGTTTTCTTAATATCTAGTTCACTAAAACTCCCCTTTTAAAACCACCCTCTCCCATGGGGAGGGCAAGGTGTGGCAGGCAGGGTAGCAGGAGGATCCGCTGCAATGATCTCTCGCTCAGCAATAAAGCTACCTCAGAGGTTGCTGTAGCCTTTTCCAGGAAAATCAGCCGTGGAAGATGGAAGTATTTGAGATACTTGGTCCAGCAGCAGCTGTGGGGACCTCCTTCTTGCACTAGCCTGAGTTGAACAAATGAAATCCATCTGGGTGTTTTACCGCAACTCCCAGCAAAGGCTATTTTACTTGGATAAAGTGTGTAAGAAGACACTGAAACAGTGAGGAGTGAGGAGATGGGGCGCTGTTTTTGTTGCTGGAGGTACAGCAGGAGCCTATGCACCCCGCTGTGGCACAGCTAAAGCAGGGTCAGTTCAGGGCAAGCAAGCTGAAAACTTGCCGCTGCTCTGTAGAGGAGAGCGCCAGGCGAGCCAAAACCTCGCTCCATTTTCAATCTGCTCCCCCAGCGGCGGGCTGGCTGGGAGCTGCTGCGGTTACGGTACCTGCTGGTGACGCAGATGGCCCGGCTGGCCAAGGGATGGTGGCCGTAGGTGGCGGGGAGCCCGGTGACACAGCGGCTCCCACCTGCAAGCGTGAGTCAGAGCCCACGGCCCCCAGCTGCGCCTGTCTCGGGATGCTCCGGCTGTGCCGCCTGCGGTCGTGCGAACCAACACACCCGCAGCGGCACAGCCCTGCTGCCCCGGGAGTGAGTAATAGGAGAGCTTTTCCCTTTCCTTTCCGTTGTTTTCCTGAACCTGAGACTGCGCTTTGCCTTGGAGAGGCTGTGCCACATCCCCGGGCTCCCCACCGGCCGCGGCTCCCAGGGGGCTGCTGCTGCTGCGGGCATCATGGGGCATCTCCTCGGAGCGCGCAGGACCGTGCTTGCCCAGAGAAACACTAAAGCCGCAGGATCTGAGATCCACACGAGCACAGGCACTGACAGGACCGGGGATTTCAGCACCAGTCTCCCAGCGATGGTTTTTACTTGGTTCTCCTCAAGCCCAGCTCCAAGAACCGGCCGTGCCTGTGCCAGGCAGGCTCCAGGGCTGGGAGTTGCACGGAAAAAACCCCACAACCTTTTAGTAGAGAAGGAATTGTAGCTTTAAATTGAAAGCAAGCTACATGTTTACATAAACCTCTTCTTTTTAAGCCAAGCTTGTGATTCAAGGGGAGGGTCTGAGTTAGCAGGAGTGAAAGCAGATACTTTCCTGTCTCGTCTGAGCTCCTGGGTTCATCCGTCCGGTAAACACACCATGGGAGGTTGACACGTCCCACGCTCACACCTCTTGCTGCCTGCAATGGAATAAGTGGTAGTGATGTCAGCCCCTTCAGAGAGAGCTCTGGAAGGGCGCTGTCGCCTCTTTTTCCCTCCTCGGATTTATACCTGGTGCAAAGGGGCCGGGAGCAGAAGGGATGTGCGTGAAGCGAGGAGTTCTGTGAGCCCTCAGGGCTTTCTGGGCGTGAACCTGGTGGCTCCATCTAATGCCCCTCATTCATAGTCTTTGCTCTGCTCTCTTCAATGATTTAGGGGGTTCAGATGTCAGTTAGTTGTTGTTTCCAGCACACAAAACGGGTTACTAAGGAACACAGAGGAAGAAAAAACAATCACAACTGAAGTGTTCTGCATCGCTGTTTGCCTATATCAAAATTGTTGCTGCAGAGGAGCTGGTGCTCCTCGGGCTTGGCCGTGGAGCTGGCAAAGGGCTGGCAGGAACGGGCGGCAGGGAGGGTGAGGATGGGGCGTCAGAAAGTCCTTTGGCTGGCGGAGCCAGGGAGTGTTGAATGAGTGACGTGGAGAGGTGGCAGGAGCGCTCTCCTGGGAGGAGCAAGTTAGAAAATCAGCTGTCAGGGAGGGTCTGCCAGGGCCTGATCCTGCCTCGGGGCAAGGCACCGGGTGCCTTGTCTCCCCAGGTCCCTTCCAGCCCTGCAGTTCTGCGTTTCTGCGCTGTAAATGCTGTTGACACTCCCATATGGCAGCGGGCAGCAGCCATTACCCTGCGCTAAATCAGCGCAGCCCTTTGGGCAGCCGCCGCTCGCCGGCAGCAGCGCTCGCCGGCCCCGCAGAGCGGCTCCCCGCAGCAGCGTCCAGCTCTCCCCGCACGACCAGCTTCCCTCGGACAGGCTGTCTCCATCAGCAGAGCTAGGAAACCGTAAATTCCCACAGACCGTATGTTCCCAGGCATCTACGATGTGCTCGGGGGATGAGCACGGTGTTTTGGGGGAAGGCACGTGTTGGTTTTGTGTGAAGGGGAGGGATGCTGCCTGCACGGGGGGCTCTCAGCCCCCACGTTTGCGGCGTAGCCAAGGACAAGTGGCTTCACACGAGCCTTTTGCTTCCACTGGCAGGTTTGGAGGCTTGGGTGAACCACAAATTTGCATTTTACAGCAAAACTGCCCAGGGGGTTGTGCCCTCACGCGGCGAGGGCCCACGGGGCTCCCCGAGGGCTGCCTCGGCTTGGAGAGGCTGAGCCAGCTTCTGGATGGGCACAGGGCCGAGGGGATGGTGTCCAGCCAAGTGTGACCCACAGAGACGTCGAGGTGGGAGCTGGGGACGTGGCTGGCAGGGATGCTTGCGTTTTTAAGACAAATTTGAACCATCTCGACCGGCGTGTACTTTGCCTCTCTGTACAAGGCAATCAATTTAAAATTTGATGCATGTTTAAGCAGCGCTTAATCAGAAGGGCCAAATGTTAATACCACATAATTTATTCCATCTTAGTTAACTTTCAAGCAACACACCGAGAAAGATTAATTTTGCATCTCTCTCTATCGCCTGAGCAACAGGAGCTGCAGCAGCAGCAGCATTGCCACAGATACTGCAAGTATCTTCTTACATTTTATTCAATTGAGTTCATTTTTATCTCTTTAATCATAAAACTATAAAAACAAGATGGTATCGCCACTGGTAATTACGTAACAAGCCACTGGGCAAGAAAGAGCGCATTTAAAGTTGTGGTATAAGCAAAGGATATTTCGGGGGTATTAACGACCTTGAGTATTGAAGCTGAGAGAGTGAAACAAATGTATGGGGTTACAATGCATTTAAAATACAGGAGGGAAATAATAAATCAGCTGAATAGTTGTAAGGAAATTGAAAATTGTGGAGAGAGAGTAACAAAACTACGTGGAGATTGAAGGACTCATGCCTGTTGCTAAGAATGGTAATGAGAATATGCAATTTGAATAGGTCTAAACTGCCCTTGAAATATCATTATAACTTATTTGAAAAGACATTTACCATTTGTACGATTTTCCCAAATGTAATACATTTCCTTGCATCTTTGTTCATTCGAAGCATCTGAAATATGTCTGAAATAAACCCATGTCGGAGTTGAAAACAACGTAATGTTCCAGGAAATCAAATCAAGCGCATTTTTTAATCGGTAGGGTTTCCACAGAAAAGTATCACAGTGTAGAGACACGGTAGCAGCATCCAGGTTAATTTTCTTTTCTTTTCTTCCTCCTATAAATAAATGACCAAAAGGAACGAAAAGCATCAGTCGCTTTACAAAGCGAACCATCGCAGCAGTGCTGTGCTGAACGTCAAAATGCCGAGTATTAACTTCGTTAGTGCTGCTTATTTCTCTCTTTATCGCAGTTGGCTGTCACCTAACACTGGACACACGTATTGCTGTATCTGCTGCCATTGCCCACGGTGAGTGTCAACACAGGAACGCTGGGGATGCAAAGAGGAGAAGTGATTTAGAACTCAGTCCAAGGGTTATCAAACCAACTGGGAATCATCACATGGGGTCCCACAGCCTTCACAGAGGCAGAGCCTTTTCACTGTAACCACAGCTGGGCAAGTGCAACAGGCGTTACTTAATAAGCTTGAGCAGAGAAAGAGAAGAAGAAATTTTCTTTGAAAGTATGTGCCAATCTCCCAAAGACTATTTCCAGCAAAAAGGCCACTTAACAGCTACTGCCACTGCAGACAGAAGAGGAAAATGAAGTCTTCCTCACCTCTCAATGCTACAGTGCAATGACTGCTGGTAAATGGCTCTGAAATAGGGGCTCTGGCTTGCTCCATGGCTTGCTCCTTTTATAGGTAATGGTTACATCTTGATAAACTTTAAACCAATGTTGTAAGCACGTTCCAGGCAGGGATTGCTGTGTCTTAGAGATCGTTGCAAGTCACCCACAAGAAAGTGGTAGAGTTTATATTAAAAGGTGACTGTGAGCAATTTTTAGTAATGAAAACTTACTTAGAAGGCTTTAGTGTGTTTAATGCAGCTTCCCCAACAGGGTCCTGTATGGACTGGGACTGTATGGGAAGATGTTGCCTCTTCCAAAGAGGGCACAGGTTTCTCCTTTTTACCAACTATTCTTCTCTGTTTCTGTAAAGTCCACACTTTTAACTGGCTGTGAAGAGGCAGAGGACCAGAAAAGAAAGTGGAAATAAAGGCAAGCAGGGAGAGACACGTTTGCTACCATCCAAACGAGTGGGTTTTTTTTTCCTTCCTTAAAGATTCAGAGCAAAAAAGTCAGGAAAATCAAACTTACGGTTCCCCCAACGGCCATAACTCTGTTCCTGGCAGAGAAAGAGCAAGACATAAATATAACCTCAAACCCAGCAGTACATGCGACATACGTGCAGGGAGGTAAGTTATAGGTGCTACGGGAACCATGATTATGAATGTCCTGACTTGTGAGTTTAGATTCTCAAGTCCAATATTCTGGGGGTAGTTTCTTTCTTTCCTTTTGGCACCCTGTAGTTATAAAATGCATTACAGCTCTTGCTGTCCTTTATGCTGGCACAGCAATTTGGATCCTGCAAACGGCTGAAGATTCTGTTCTTCGTAAGGTGATCGCAGTTATTATTCACAGATTTTTTCAAGGCTGGATCCATCTTTGTATCACAAACCTTTATGCTGACCTGTGTCATTCACCTCTAAAGTGAAAGGTGAGACAGGGCAGCACGTGGTGTTGTATTCTGCATGGAAGCCTTTGGTGGCCCCAACACACGCTCCCTGGACGCGCGTGCGTGCTGCGCCTCAACCGACCGATGCGTGGGCGCGTGGGCGGAGGTGACGGGCCCCATCAGCAGGATGCCTGCGTGTCAGTGAAGTAAAAGGCACAATGGGAGATCACAGTGCCTGTTTGCTTTAAATTTGAGGGTATGTACCTTCAGCGAGGCAGAGCTGGGTTTAGTTATGTCCCGCTATTTTGCTCTGTCATCTTCATGACAATAAATTTGCACATCGCTTTTAAACTCCTACTTTATTTCCCCAGATGAGGCTTTCAGACATTTGGAAGATTTTCACTAAGTGTCATTAAAAGAGAAATTCTACTGTGCTTTGCATTTCAATTGGGCTTGGTGTCCTAAGGAGTATGTATCAAAGACTCTCCATAAATTCCTCACATAGCTACCCTGTTCTCTTACTAGTGATACTGATCTACCATTAAAACAATTTTCACAAAAATTGCAATAAAAAACTAATGACTGCCTGGCTGCCCTGTACAAGAAATTTGCTAAACTGTTAGGAAAACTGGTCAGCGCTGGGTACAAAACCTGCTGTCTCCCTTCCAGCCGTGGGCATCTCGTGCTGAGAAGGGCAATGAGAGGAGGATGAAATCCAGGGAAGAGGCTGGAATACAGGTAGGATTTTGCAGACCTGTTTTGGCAGCCCCATGGTGCATAAGCAGTAATCCTGACCACGCCGTAGGTGTATATGTACAAAGGCAGAATACAACCGTGATGCCTCAGCCATTTCCTTCTGCTGTTTTTCAGATTACCAGGACAGTCTGTCCTATGGATAACTACATATATTTTGGTTGTGGAGGTAAAACCCGAGCTCATACTGCATCTAAGGAAACATCTGCCTTATTCTACCAGGTCAAAGATTGTCTTTTTGAGTCTCCTTATGTTTCCAGGACTGCTTCAACCACCTTCCTGCTCCATACCCACTTCTAGCCAGAGCCAAGCAGAGGTTACAGATCTTCTGGGTTAACGCACGTTTTGAAAAAAATTACGTTTCAGTTGAAGCTGAAAGCTCTTTAGTTACATTAAAATTCATTCCTGAGAAGGACAGTGTCTCAGATCCACATGCGTAAGTGCTTTGCTGACTAGAGGTAGGCTCAGATACGTTCTTAAAGGCACTATTGATTCGCAAGCCAAGTTTGTATCGTTGAGCTTGTGCTACATCACCGTGTTAAACACACGTCCGAATGGCAGGCCCTCTTCTATGTATCCTGCAAATCTCCAGTGCTGAACTCTGTGAATATTAAACCGTGCCAGACTTGCTGAAGGCCTACGTGAAAAGGAACCATGCGGTGTAAACAAGCTCCATCCGACTTTTTTCGCGACGCTTCGCGCAAATTTAACATGCGAGGCAGGTGTCACGGTAGCTGTTGGAAATATGTAATGCTGACAGTATTTGGTAATAAAATAATAATCGCTGCGTGTATCTCTGATGGAAAGAGATTCACATCCTTTTGAATCCCTAATTGTGTGCCACACTACATTAGAGACAGATAGTTCATTGTCTCCACCTTTCAGAGACGGGAAATTCAGAGCAATACGCAAGACGTTCCAGAAATAAGCCGGTTTAATGAAGCAGCAAATTAGACCCTTCTATCTCTTTATTTAACATGTAGTCCCTTGAATTTATCAGAGTTCATTACAGAGGTGCAAAATAGAAAAGAGGCTGCAAAATTCGTTTGTGATTAGAGCTAATGATTTTGAAAATGGCTTTTCATATTTTTCTAGATAACGGCTATTATTTATTATTGAATTTATGTCACATTTGCTCTAATGAAATTACATTCTCTCCCTTCCCTTGTTTCTATTGTTTATGGTTTGGGTTTTATAAAAGGAAGAATCATAAAGATGCTATATGTTTCTTGCCAGCTACAGCGCCTTTGACACAGCTTCTGATTGCTTACTCCTGTGACTCATGTCAGAAGAATGGTTTTAAAATTTCCTTCCCAATTTAATCCTTCTATAACACTTGACAGATAATGAATCCAAGTAAATGCACTGACGCCTTTCCCCCCCCCGATAATTTCGATTTCAAACATGGTCTGAGTAATGGACTCAGGGCTGTAAAGTTAAGGGAGGAAAAAAAACCCTTAAACAGCAAAATAAAAACATTAAGAGCGCCTGCCCCTTTCCAAGGTCTGTTCTCCGTCCTGCTCCTTGCAGGCGAGGAGGTGCAAATTGGGGGAAGTTTATGTCCACCCTTGCTGCATTTCCCAGCACATCCCTGACAGCACTAATCCTGCTCGGGGCTGAAACGAGGGAATTGGGGGACGGCGACATCAATTTTGCTGCTCTTTGCCAAATGTTGTCGCGTGTCGGGTACAGGAGCCAGCGTCGAGCACCTGGCTGCAGCTGGAGGGGGAATGGGGACCTCTTGTGAGTCCCCTTCCAGTGCACAAAAAGCTGGAACAGTTTTCCTGATTTTGTCGGTTTTGTCTTTGGCACTGCCACAGCCTCCTGAAGGAGGGTTTGTGTCTTGGTATCAGTTTGATAAAGCGCTTTTAAAATGCTTAATAATAATCAGAGTTGCTTAAGATAAGGTATTGTCAGCCCGTTAGTTCACTTACCCATGTAATATTTTTTCTCTGCTCTCTTTAATATTTGCATATGTTATTAATAGTTAATGGTCCTTATTCTAGAATACCACACGTGGAATCACCATTTCTGACGTAGGATGTTAAGAGAGCCGCTTGTGTTATTTCTGAAAAGGATCTCCTGACATGTTATTTATAATGACTAATGTTACTTTGCTCTGCTCTTTCTTTCCAGCCTCCCTCTTGCTGCAGTGTTTCTTCTCTTTCTTCTCTATGTGATGAAACCCGAGTATGAATGGGAAAAGTTCATTTGTAATGTGGCCAGTCCTCTGGTGTCAAGCCGAGAAAGTTTGTGGTTATTGTTTCCTCTTATGGGGAGTTTGTGGATGACCACTTCACCTTTGAGAGAAACAGTTGCTTTGGCAGACCACGTGCAGTGTCTGGGCGACCCAGCCCAGAATTTCCCCAAGTTTATCCTGTTAACCAGCAGTGCCCTGGGTCAGACGGCCAGTCCATCCCCAGGAGATGAGGGATTACAGCATTTATTCCGCAGGCTCTTTCTGGCTGGGTTTCTGATGAACTCAGCGACCGGTGCCTGTGCATTTTTGCTTCTAATGCTGTTTGCACAAAGGACACACGGGGCTCCTGTACTTGATATGTGACCAAGTGACCTTGCTTGTAAGTTTGTTAAATACATGACTAGGAATCAGCTGTAGCAATCTCCCCACAGAGCTCAAGCAACACAAGGGAAAACTCATTATTCAATAGCTTATTTCATGCTTTGAAAACAAAAGCAACAAGCTTAGCACTTCCTCCTCTTACAGCCACGCGGTTTCCATCAGTCTTTTCAACTGATAATGAGGTTTAGGGTTGGAGAGAGATGGCTGTCCCAGAAAGACCAAGGTGGGACCTTTCTGACCAACAAGAAGTATTGAAGTTTGTGGAAAAGCCTCATTTCTATATGGAAGAACAAAGCTAACACCAGCTTTGTTAAGGTCTTTGGCATCGTCCCCCAACTCCTGCTATGTCAGGAATATGTTTGTGGAAAGTCTGCGAGATCTTAGTCTGAGCGAACTTGCCAGAGATTCGCTTCACGCCAAAAGAAACGTCGTCCCATGGATGCTTGCAGCAGCCTCGGTTAACTAATAGATTGGGTTGGGCTGGAGATGCTGGGAAGACACAGCTATTCTCCTTCCCTGCGTCACTGGGTGGAATTGCTGCTGCCAACGGGCCAGCAGAGAGGAAAGGCTTTTTTCAGAGTGATCGGTATCATCTCGCAAAGTGAAAAGAGCAAAAAAGCCTCTCTGGCTGTGCACCTCCTGCAGTAGATTAAAACTGAAGGCAGGAGTGCAGTAAAAGTATGTTTTCTGCTAATAAACTGAGCAAAAGTGACAGGGAAGTCAGGGCAACACGCGGAGCGTGCACCTTACTTTCTGCCATTTTCCTGATGATCTTGTCTTACCCAAGGCATTTTGCAGACAAGTGCAGTTATCTCTTATCCCTGGTAAGGACGCAATGTGAAATACAAATACTTGAAAGGTTAGGCTGCTGTAAAGCTGTAATTACTTGCGGACTTTGCAGCTATGCAGGAGTATAATACTAATAAATCTTTGAGTTTATTATACAGCAATCTTAAAAATGCCCTGAAATAATTTTTTTTTAATACTTGGAGAACTTCAAAATATAAATTAGTTTCTCCCAGCTATGACTAGATATACCATGTCAGGAAGGGCTGGTACGTGCAAAGACGGCCATGTGCTGCATCCAGCGTGCAGCATCCTGCAGCCCAGACCCGGACCTGCTCCTGCCTGTACGCAACCCGGTGCCAAAGGCAGGGTCTATTCCTGCTGCAGTCCAGCCTGCAGAAGGACCAGCGACCTCAAGACGTGATCTCTGCAGCTCACCAGGCCAGAGCATCCTATCTGCTGCCTCGGCGATCCCATCCTGGCCATTACCAACGGAGAAGCACCAGCCGTGGGGACTGGGACCAAAAATACCAGCGTGTTACAGCAGCAGTAGCGGCGGTTCAGCGCTCTCCTTTTAATTTAGCTGCTTTGGTCACTGTACAAACACCACAAGGGCTGAGGCAGGAGCACACAGATACCTCAGGGCTTGCTCACCCGGCGCTGTACCGCTGGGTGACGCCTCCCCCGGTGCGCAGCAGGGCCCAGGACCGCTGCTCTCCCTCCCCCTGCCCCAGCGAGCCGAGCTTGCCATCGGGATTGCCAGCGCCCTCGGCCGTCGCATCGGCAGCAGAGCGAGCCCCTGGTGCAGGCTGGAGCTGGCCGGGCCGTGCTGAGCACTAGCGCCTTCGTGTCACCCAAGGACTGGCCTGCGCAGCCTCACGGGAGCCACCATCAAAGCTCCGCCGTGCGCCTGAAAATGATTAATTTCCATACTCACACAGCCCTGATGAATACACCCAGGGCTCTAATCTTAATGAATCACATAAAATGTTATGCCCTTTGGAAAGGCAAATACAACCCAAGTAATTATGAGCCGCTTTCTTTTTTCTTGCCTTGACGTCCAGCTCTGCCTATTCAATTTGCTGCCTCTACATGTAAGTTTTTTTTAACACACCTTTGCCTTCGGAGCCGCAGCGGACCGCCAAGTGAGCTCTGACGCTAAGGTCACCCCCCACGCCTGGAGCACCAGTGCGTGTCTGGAAGCGCAGAAGCAGATGCTGGAGGTACAAAGTGGAGACGGCAATTACTCATTCATTTCCCAAACGAGCGTATGAGAGGAGGCATTGACCCAAACCCAGCGTGAGAGTAACCCAAAAGGGGAGAAATGCCATCGGGCAGGGCTGGGGCACAAGATCTCCTTCCCTTGGGGCTCTGGGCAGCAGCCTGAGCAGGGGAGCCAGACCAGCTTTGAGGTCCCACGGTGCGGAGCAGAGAGACGTGGACTGGCCCGGCGTGCAAAGGGCTCGAGCAGCAGCCGAGGCGCTGGGGCGGCCCCGCTCTCCCCTCCGGGACCTCCATGGCATGGCCCAGCCTTTGAAGCTGCAACGGTTGGGGCTGACGCTGGGGGAAAGAACTGAGGATTTGGTTTGTTCTTTTTCAAAGGCTTTATTCCTCTGACAGCTGAGCTGGAGTCAAACCCGACTGTCCGCTGAATCCAGCCCTTTTATTTTTTCCTCTTTAAGTTCCGAGTTTGCACTTTACATACAGTAAGGGCAGGCTTAAGCTTGACTGTCAGAATAAAAGCCTTTTCTTTTTCTATCGCTTCCTCTCCGCAGTTCAAAACACCTCCAACCCAAGTGATGTCAGCTTCAAAGGCTTCCCAGCACTGCAGCCGTGGCTTTCGCCTGCTGCAGCCTACTCCAGTGTCTCTTACGGCCTGCAGATCTGAGGACAACCTGTGGGGTTTCAGTTGTTTAAATAAGAGCTGTTAGGGTGCAGCAAAGAGCAGGGCTGTAGATAGCAGCAGGCATCCAGCGTGCTGGGAGCTGCAGCGGGGAAGCCGAGGAGAAGGGAGCTGGTGTTTCTCATCCGGAGGGATTGCTCCGTCCTGCTACTGAGAGGGTTGTGATCAATTTGTCCTTGTACACAGAAACCTCAAGAGCTTCTCTGGCTTATGTTGGATTAGAGGAAGAAGCATAAACAACTATAGCTACCCCAAGGCCAAAGGAGAGCCCCAGCTCCCAGGGGACGGGGAGTTAATTCCTGGATGCTGCTGGTTGAACTCAAGTTAGGGTTTGGCTGTGGCAAAGCTTGCTCTTCCCGTCCTCGTTCTCGGCAACTTTTCTGGTAGAGGAAGTTGTTTAAGATGCCGATAAAGATGAAAATGTATGGAGTGATTTCTTTAAGTTCCTGATTTATTGAACTTTACTTTGTTTTCCCCTAAGTTTGTGTTTAATGTTAAGTAAACAGGACTATTTAGTCCGAGAAAATTAGATGCATGATTGAATACATTGCTCCATTTAGCCTTATTTTCAACAGAATATCCTGTTTATGCAGTTAAGGAAAAATAAAATCCATGTCCATGAATATTGCTCCTGCTTTTTAAAAAATCCATGCAAATTGCTGGCCATGTCACACCAAGCTGTAATCAGGAAGGGCAGAACAAGGAGCAGCCATGGGGAAGTTTCAGCTAATAACATTCATTCACACAGGAGAAGAAAACAGCAGGAAAAGGTCAGTGTAGGCTAACAGTTACGCATTTTCTTCAATGGAATATACACTCCTCTATCTTTTCTCCTAGGCAATTATCATAATTATGTGAACAAGCCATTTAGCAGATTTCTGGCTGAACGAGCTATCAGCATTGGCTACGAGAGGTAAGTCGCTTGACATTAGCGCCAGTAAAACATAAAGCACTTTCTGCTTAAAATGTCATCTCAGACAAGACAATGAAATGAGCTGGAACTGTCCCAGCTCTGACTATTAACCTTGGCAGGATGAAGTGCGTAAGGACACCGTGGTGGCAGATGTGAAAGGGAACTGAAACAGGTAGAACAGAAAAGGTTTTGCTGTGGGATTTAAGTAGCTGAGTGGTCCGTCGAGAACCGATTCGTTCCTGCTCTTTACTGTGTTCGGCGATGCAAAACTAAGGGATTGTTGGTTACATCACTCGCTGGAATTTAGGGTAAACTGAAGGAAATATTTCATCATCTGCAGTGTAATTGCTCTGCCTTGCCGCAGGAAGTTGAGTAACCAGGTTTAGAAAGAGCTGGATTTAGAAAGAGCCAGAGCAGTACCTGCCTGTTCCGCTCTCAGTGCATCCGACAGGTCTGAAGACAGTCGGTTGTTCATGCAACCATGGGTTGAGGGACCTCGGAGCAGATGTCTCAACGCTTCTCAGAAACAGGACTCTTGAACCTCTGGCACTGCAGGACAATCCTGGCTGGGCAATGACAGTCATACAGCCCATTTCTGGTTGATTTGTGGAGCTGCTGCATGGAGTGATGAAGGGAAGAGTAGCTTTAGGAAACAGTGCTGTTCTCTGGAGAGCAAGTAATGGACTGAGCTTAGGAAACCACATTTAACTGGTTTCTCACTGCCGCATGCTCCTGTCGTGGCACTGAAATGTATTGGTCACCGAGGAATTCCTAAATTAGATGTGCCATGATTGGAATTAATAGCAATGTAAAAGAAACAGCACTCTGCAAAATATGAATTATGTAGCTCTCTGTAAGCAACAGCCTGCTGGTTATAGAGCCCCAAAGGCCATGGAAGTTTGCTGCAGGTCATCTTTGGACTCAGCAGTTTTTGCATGAGGCTCTAGTTAAAGAACATGAGCATTTTGAACAGTTGAGGTTATTTTTGTATTTTCAAGCCCTATTTTTGAAAAAATGGCATTGTACGGGGAAGGGATTTGCTATATAGTACTTGAAAATCCAGCCTTTAGAGTGAGAGACTGGAGACTCTTCCCGGGCAAACAGCCAGCCTCTCTCTGGGGGCAAGAGCCCACTTATCCTGATGATCCTACCACATATATGAAAACTTGATTTTGCGCGTCTAGTCGCTTGCCTTGTTTCCAGCGGAGTTTCATCAGCTGTTATTACCCCAGCACAGGGTTAAAATAGATCTCTTGAGCTCGAGTGTATTGTCAAGGCAACAAGAAACAACGCTATGGTCTTATTCAGCCGTTCACCACAACCGTGCTGCCCTCAGGCAAAGCTGTTTCTGTGGGACCCTGGTCACAGGACAGGGGCTCCTTGGGTGACAGGAGAGGTTAGCTTTTGGGAAAATGAAAAATGTCACTGCCCTGTGTCCCTGGGCTGGCTTTGCTGTTTCGGCATAGTCAGCAGAAGGGGAAAATGCCCTGTGTGAACCTGGGCAGCAAAATAGGTGCTGCAGGTCCACGTGCTCAGCATAGGGACGTTGGCTAACGAGGCAGGTCTGTGGTGGGGAGAGATGAGCCCAGCGGGGTGTGCATGGCCCGAACCCCCAGTGCCATGCCCCAAGGCGACCCAGGAGACAGAATTAAGAGAATATGCATCGCCCAATAAAGCAGTTTTGAGATGGCAGAGCTGCTGCCAAGGGTGCTGCCGGGCCGCGTGTCCGAGCCCAGACAACCTCCACGGCACCTTTCGCCTCTCACACCCCAACCACGCTCCTTTTTACTGCTTCCTTTCCCCCAGCCTCACGCCATCCTCATCCTCCTCTCCCTCCGTTCCCTCCCCATCTGCGGTCTAGTGACTTCTACCCAGATAACAAGCTGGTTGGAGGATGAAACGCATCTTCCCAGCACTCGGCTAGCCGCTGAGGCAGGCAGCCAACGCCAGCCCGCATTGCTGGGGGTTTGTTTTTGTTTGATCTCTACCATAAAAGCAACCAATTTGAATTCCTGCAATAATTAGCTGCCCTTTGCACTAGTGGCTCTTGAAAAGCGAGCTGGCAGAAGAACAGAGCGGGGAGTAGGAGGGTGAGGTGGGTAATTTGTCCTTTGTAGCGGCTCATATTCAGGAGGTGATGCAGTAGGTCACGCTCTTCCCTCGAAAGCCAGGGCTTGGCGGGCGCGTTGAGCTGCAGACGCAGCCAGGGCTTCCCTGCCTGCCTCCTGCCCGCAGCTGCCTCCTCCTGCCCCGACCCCGAGGTTTGCGTGAACCTCGTGGTCAGACTAACCCAGCCAAGCCAGCGGTTAAAGTGTTCGCAGGGCTGCAGCCCAAGGCAGTGCCCTCACTTGCGTGTGCAGGACTCACCCTAGTGACTGATGTTTGTCAGGGTCCCCCGTGTTCGGCTAAAAGATAAAACCAAGGTGCTGACTTCTTGGTGATGCTAAAGACTCCATGGCTTTTCCTGACAACAGCCCAAATAGATCTAAGCTCCACATTAACACTTTTTTTTCTTTATCCTAAGAAAAAAAAACCCAAACCCCACCACCATCAAGCCATGGGGTGGGGTTCTTTTTCTTTTCTAGTCCGGAGTTGTTATTTAATGTGGGCATGTGAACTTAAATGGTTGCCAGTTGTCACCCCAGATCTGGTTGTACCCCAGCCACAGCTAAAGTCATTCAGGAGAATGTGATTTACTAAGTGCTTTGGGATTCTCAGAAATCAGTGACTTATCACTAGAGAGACATTATCATTTTCTAAGTCCATCTTTAAGAGAGTAGTAACAGAAGTTTCCATGCTGGAGGTGGCTCAGATGAGGGGAAACATTTTGCAGTCATCCCCATGGGGTTTTTAATGCGTGCTTTTTGCTAACACGCCATTTCACTGGAATTTTCACCTTTCTGAGCAATCTTGCATATGGATGAAAGCGAGAAAAAGGAATTTTAGTGGTACTCCATCCAGGTCCTGGAGGCAGCTCAGCTGTGCTCTGCTGGGAATACCCACCTTTTTATGGCAGTGAAAGACGAAGCAGCATCTTCAGTGGAGGGGAGGGAGAAAAAGTCAAACATGAGAAAAGTAAGAGAAAAAAACTCAGGGGGGACCTGAAGACAGAACAGAAAGGGGATGAGATCCTTCTGTGTATGTGTGCTCCATGTTTCTGCCTTGGATGACCATGTGTCAGGAAAGGCTGCTAATCCCACATGAGCAGTGACGACTGTCTTATCCAGTGGGATGTGCAGAAATGTGGTCCCACCTGCACTATTGCCTCTGCTTCCCTCCCTGCAGAGCACACCCCCGCACCCTGCCACACACCGGAGACCTGCCGTAAACACCCCAAATTAACAGGAGAAAAGCTACAGCCATCACGCGCCTGGCGAAGGCAGCGGGACAGAATGAAGGCGCAGGGCAAGGGATTTGAGGGGTGAAATTCCCAGTTGATTTGGGGAATTTGCAACACCCGGGATGTAAAAACCAAACAACTGCCTGTTGTTTCTGGGTGTTGCCTCCGAGGGCGATTCTTTCCTGACCTAGTATGCTAATAAGGGCAGGAGCACAACCCGCCCTGTATCCTCTCGCTGGCCACCACCGCGTTCCCGCAAAGGACGGGAAAAGTGAAGCAACAAAATCAAAACAGAAACTAAACTGTGTGTTAAGGAGAAAAAAATGTGTGCCTGCTTGCTGCAGGCAATCTGAGGAAGCCATGCAGCACGAGTACAGCACGGTAAATAAAAACTGAACCAATGACCTCTTCTTGGTCCCTTTGGAGATAGGGGGAAGCCAGGTATTAGCAGCGTTCATAGTGCTACCGCTGGTTTTCGGGGCACAGAGGAGACTGGTGCGGTGCTTGGGGAGGTGTGGGAGGCAGGGACACGCACGCAGGCGGCACGATCCGGGGCGTGCAGGCACCAGGGTGGGCTGCAGGCATGGACCTGCCAAGGGGATAGGCAGAACTGGCAGGGAGCGGAGGGACCCGTGAGGACCCTGGCAGGGAGGAAAGGTGGGCTGTCCTGTTTATTAAATACGGGCTTACAAAACCTGCCTAGCATTGGTCTAGCTGGCTCCTGTCGAAGCACACGATAAACCGCCTGTCTGCGTCGTAGCAGAGCTACAACGATGCCCTCCTGAACAACCTGCCTGCAGTTCTGGCATTTGGTAGATTTCTGTGGCTGTGGAAGCCTTTCCACGCCCTTCCCCCGTGGCCCAGTAAGGCCCATCTCAATGAAAAACTACCTCGCTCACAGGCTCAAGTGTGTAGGGAGAGAGCGTGGCTTCACCAGCCATCCCCTACCCACAGCTTGCAGCTACTAACCCACTTTGGCACGCAAAGGAAAGATGTTGCCCACCAAAAGCAATCAGTAGGAAGAAAATTGGTCGAAAGAATGTTTCCCCGAAGTCCAGCTAACTTCTCAAACCAATACGGCATCTTCTTGGCAAAAATTCTACATTTTTTTAAAGACATATCTGAACATTACAACAAGGCATTGAGTCCCTGCCCATCACATAAATCCAGAGTTCCTGCTGAATCATTGAGAATTATGCAGCCCTGGACTTTGCAAATGCAGTCACATGGATGTGTAGAAGACTAAATAAAGTCTGTGTACAAGTCAAAGGAGTAATTTTTCATGAGCAGCTAGAAATTGCTCGTTTTGATTGTATGTTTGCAGATCTTTTCTCGTTCTACCGCTGCCAGTATTTCATGAGTGGACTCTGTAATATTCCACTTCAGTCCCTCTGAGCTGATGGGAGAACGCGCACTTCGCAATCAAAATGATTCATGCGGTTACAAGATCCAGTGTGGAGTAAGGGAGTAAGAATCCCTAATCTAGAACATTAGCACTTATCTGTTAAATGCTCTTTTTTAACATACTGCAGAACCATCATCTTATTCCTTACATAAGGTTCTTCACGGACTACTATGACAACGGCAGCGCTGAAAAGCAGCGTAATGAGACACAAGGAGCACTAGGAACATACCGCCAGAACAGCAGCTCGTCACAACTATTCTTATCTGACCTCAGAAATAAAAACACTCTGGGATGCTTTTTTGTCGCTGAAGGGTTTTGCAAATCTGTTTCGTTTTTATTAGTGTCTTCGCGAGGCTGTTTCTGTTTATACGCTGATAGTTGACTCCGTCTGCAAGAACGTATCGTTAAGAACAGAGCTGTGCAGCTCATCGTACGGGGTGAGAATATTCCTGAAATCATGCCAGAAGCTTCACAAAGTTTGTTGACCTGTTGGAAAGGGCCTGGAGATGAGCTACCAGAATAATTGGATGTGATAAAAATGTTGCTTCGTAGTGAGAGAGTGAGAGGGCTCCATGTTAATAAATAGGTGTCACGGAATTTGTTCCCAGCTTATAATTACAGGCAGAAGGTGAAAATTCCTGATATTAGGGGGCATAATATCATCTGCTGGTCCAGATCAGTGAAATTCAAACAGGAAAGGAGGTTTTAAGAGTTGGAGCATTTTGCTGAGGGAAATGGTGAGTCCTTCATTGTTTTAAGTCAACGCTGGATTTCTCTTGAGGTACGTGCTAGTTTAAAACACAACATAACTCTCTGTATTTAGGATTCACTAATGAAATGTATGGCTCGATTTAGCAGGAATTCAGACTACAGTGCCTATTCTAATCCAAAAACCTGCACCTCTCTCCAGACTTTTCTTTAGTCAGTGAATTTATTTCGTGTCAGAAGAGGCCAGACGTGAGCCTGAGTGCGGTGCTCACGGCAAAAGACCATTGCAGCTCACTCTGAAGGGTGGATGGCGAGGTGTCCCCTTCACAGTAAGCAGTTCCTTGTTTCTTGCACAGCTGGCTGCTGCGTGGCTGCAGGTGGGCGTGCTGCTGCTGCGGCTCTCCACGCTGCCTCCTCGCCTGCATCCCGTGCTGGGGCAGATATGTGCTGACCTCTCAGACGTGCCTACAAGTTCACGCAAGCAGCAGCCTCATGGACACCTCCAAAGGCAACTACAAGCGTGAGACGTGCGTACAGCAGGCAGAATTGCCTTTCATTGTCCGCACGTTACGCAAACTGCTGTCTGTATGACCTAGAATCATACTGGTGGGTGCCCAGACTTGCTAAGCAGTTTACCCTTCAGATCCCAGCTGGGTTTTGCCGTCTCAGTGAGAGTTGCAGGTACAAAGCCTCCATTTCTCAGCCAGCCCACTGCTGGTAACTTGTGAAGGCATTGGCCAACTTCAGCCACATCAGAGAGAGAGGCAGGAAAACTTAGAAGTCATTTACAAAAATCTTTGCAACTTAAAAAAATGTAAAGGGTAGTTGGGTAAATGCTAGGGACCCAAATTAATGCCAATACAAGAAGAAAGGGCCTCTTCCGCCTTCTGTACAATCCCCGAGACAGGGGATGAAAGATCGAGAAGGGTCTTGGGCTGGTCGCCTGCGAAGGGGATGATTTGGGCTGGTCTCTGCTTCACTGAACATTCATTATTGACATAAAGCAGAAAAGTTTAGGTGAGAGAAGGATGGCATTCCAACCCAGATTACATCTTGGAAACTAGGATATTCTTGCATGAACTGTGTGTTCGGGTTATTCCAGGCACTAAAGACGACTGATTTGAGGTCTTGCACACCTTGGGTGAATTTCCACACCTAGGCTATAAATCTGCATAAGCATCTGATATAGATAAGTATATTCTTCCTGTACAAGAGCCAGCAAACTTGCACCACTTTGCTTAATTCAGACCATTGTTGGATACATACTGTGAAAGATTAAACAAATTAGATACTGTCGTTATTAAGAGAGGTTTTAGGACAAAGAAGATAATTCTCCTGTCTCACATTAAATGCTTTTCCTCATTGCTTTTATGAGAAAATTATCTTTTTAGATAGCTGACATATACACATTCTTAGTCTTCAAAAATCTGTAAACTCTGTAGTGCATTACCACTTGAATAGGCCAAATAATTATTTGAATGCCTACTCATAGACAGTCAGCTTTCAGTAAAATCGAGGCTTTGAGAAGAACCAGAGAGAGCTACGAACCGTACTGAAAGCTAAAAATAGGTATTTTACTCCGGGTTCTTAAAGAAACTGAGGACTTTTGGGTGATCGTTAACACACTGTGTCGTATCTAAAGTATTGAGATTAATTTGGAGTGGTATTTCCTAATTCTGATATTAGAGTTTTTATGGCAGAAGAAGGTGTTTAGTGGAATTGTGAAGGCGATCTGAAAATGAGACTTCCTGGGTTCCCTCTAGGGAGAAGCCTAATCCTACCTAAGCGTAGCCAAAGCTCTTTCTCCAGTGAAGCCTTGCCTACAGAGTGACTACACTGGCTCCTGCTGCTGGGTGCTTTCGTATGGAAGGAAAAAATTCTTCTGAGGTAGACTCATTTACACTGGGATGGTATTGCAGATGTCAGTTGTACAAGTACCTGTGTGGAGGAACGGGGAAGGTATCTGTATTAATGGTGAAAATGTAAGAAAGAGGCTGGAAAACTGCTTCTGCATGAGGCTGGGTTATACACCGAGCTGTCCCTTGTGTGCACTCCCGGGTGTTTTTGGTATTGTACCAGGAAAGACAGAAAGAAAAACTAAAAGAAACGTTACATGTTCCAGAATGAATTGGTTCGGTAAAAAAACAACCATGCAAAAAAACCTTTTAAACTAAGAAAACTAATACGAAGCTATCCTTCAAAGTGGATCAAAAGAAATAAATGAACTTCTGAAACTCTCATGCATTTGTGAGATGGGCAACATAAAGATTTATATTTAAGACACTTTGTGGATTTTTACTGCTTTCGTAGTTGAACAATCATCTAGGAAGTAATGACACTGGAATTCAGAGATTCACCTCCTCAACTTCCACTTTTTATTTAAGAACAGCAACCATTTAATTTGTTCTGATTAATGCTTCATTATGCTTTTGTCATCACCTGAAGGCCATATAGATCTCTCCTAATAGCAAGTTCCAGTGCAAGCTGGCAGTAAGAACCTTGGCGTTCGGGTGGATGTCAGTAAGTCTATAGCATACCCATCTTAATGTACAACATTGACCCTCCAGGCTGATGACTGGCAACCTTTCATAAACGATACCTTTTATGTAAAATGGCTTTTACAAGAAATGACTGAGTCTACATAAAAATGCACAAAATTCTTCCCTTCCCCCTACTTATTTCCCCTCAATTCTGTAGTGTTTTTGTAGGATCAGGAGGTTTAGAGCTGAAAATGAGCATTTGTTTTTTAAAGTTCTGGGCACCCGAGGATTGTGAAAATAGTCCTTCATCTTTTATATTCTTTTTTAGTTTCTAGGATACAAAGGAAAATTAAAACAAGCTAATCCCTTCACCTGGTTTAAACTGGCGATGGTTCAGGCCAGCCACACGGCTTTACAACAGCTAAGGATCTGTCCCAGTTATTTTTAATACTTTCATGTCAAAATTGGCTTATCCCAATTTGCTTTTAAAGCATCCTCGGAGTAAGGCTCTGTTTACTCAGCCCGTATTTTTTTCTTGAGTGCGCTTTTCCGAAATAGCCGTAAGCGCCCCAAAAGGCCACGTTTGTAATGAAAACACCTCCAGACAGACGGACCCCCCCGAGGGGATGCCGCTAACGAATCGATTCGACAGCTCCTGACCGGGACTGAACCAAGCGGGAGCGCGCCGAGACATTCGGTGCGTTACACGCTCCCCTGCAGCTGCGCTGAAACCCGCCTCGGCCGAAGAATGAGACTGTTTGAGGACTCGGGGAAATGTGGGCTCTGCAAAGGCTCAGCCTTCCTGTTTGGAAAAAAGAGAATTTGAGAAATCTGAGAAAACAGGGGCCTATGTGTGAGAACGGGACACAGCGGGGAGGGGTGGGCAGCACAGAGGGGCGGGAGAGATGGAAGTGGGGCAGGAGAAGGGACTAAAAGGGAGTTAGGAGGGAGAGGAAAGGTAAAAAGTAACAAGTAATATAATAATAAGAGCTGGAAAATCACGGAAAAGAAAATAGAGAAGAAAAACTGCGAGAGAGAGGCAGGGAAAGAAACTCTGCACATGTTTTAACTGTCACTGGGCTCTGATGTCCTGCCTCCACAGGGGACGGAGGCGCCCCAAGGTAGCACCACTAGTCGTTGGCTTGTGTTATATTTAAGCGATGTACATCTAGAAAGAGCAGCACAACGAGACAATTGGACCGTGGCCTGGCATGAGGTCTGGAAGGAGCTAGTGGTGTTCTGCCTTCGAAATGGGGGTCCCTGCCTCCCGCTGCCCCTTCTTCCCCCCAGATCTTCGGGCAGGAGCCAGCCCTGACAAAGGGGAGAGCTATTTTCTTCCTTATGCCCCTGGGTGCTGCAGGAGCTGGGATGGCTCAGGAAGGGGCAGGGGGTGGGAGAGAAGCTCGGGCAGGAGAGGGAGCAGGAGAACATGAATTCAAAGGGGTTTTGGGCTG
Source organism: Leptosomus discolor (assembly GCF_034619465.1). Lineage (NCBI taxonomy): Eukaryota > Metazoa > Chordata > Aves > Leptosomiformes > Leptosomidae > Leptosomus > Leptosomus discolor. Next base: position 5,042,004 of record NC_141399.1, read on the forward strand.
CAGCGTGCCCTGATGCTGAGAGAGGTCCACAAAGGGGTAAGGTGAAGAAGTACACATGGGCACGACTTTCTTACTGAGCATTGGCACTGCTTGGGCTAAGTGCAATAAGCAGCAACTGGGGTGATTCAGTTCTTATAGGGCCTGTGGGGTAAATTTGCTTTGATGCTCCTCCGCCCCAGACAAGATGAGGTGCAGCCCGCATGTCCCCCCACCACGGCCATGCCCACAGCACTGCCGGCGCTCAGCAGAGGGTGGGTTGGGGGCTGCAGGTGGTCCCTGTTCATAGAAGGGAGCGGGAAGAACATGGGGGCTGGGGCCAGGGCTGGCAGGAGAACTGTTGGGTCTGCTGCAGGCCAGGGCGCTTGAGGAGCACGAGCAGAGGGGACATGGGCACTGGAGCCGAGGCAAGCCTCCAGGCTGGCTCCAGTGGCTGTGGGCTGCCTCTGACCCACTGCGGGATCTGCTCTAACCTGCTGTGGGATCCCCTCCCGCCTTCTGTAAGATCCCTCTGGACCTGCTATGTGCTATCTCTGACCTGCTGTGGGATGTCCCCAATATGCTGTGGGATGCCCACCCAGACCTGCTGAGGCATGTCCTCAAGACCTACTGTGGGATGTCCCCCCAAGACCTGCCATGGGATGTCCTTGCCGGACCTGCTGAGGAATGTGCCCCCCAAACCTGCTGTAGGATGGCACCCAGACCTGTCCTGGGATGTCCCCCCCCAGACCTGCCCTGGGATGTCCCCTCAAGACCTGCCCTGGGATGTGCCCCCCAGACCTGCCATGGGATGTCCCCCCAGACCTGCCATGGGATGTCCTTGCCAGACCTGCTGAGGAATGTGCCCCCCAAACCTGCTGTAGGATGGCACCCAGACCTGTCCTGGGATGTCCCCCCCAGACCTGCCCTGGGATGTCCTTGCCAGACCTGCTGAGGAATGTGCCCCCAAACCTGCTGTAGGATGGCACCCAGACCTGTCCTGGGATGTCCCCCCCAGACCTGCCCTGGGATGTCCCCCCAAGACCTGCCCTGGGATGTGCCCCCCAGACCTGCCCTGGGATGTCCCCCCAAGACCTGCCATGGGATGTCCCCCCAGACCTGCCATGGGATGTCCTTGCCAGACCTGCTGAGGAATGTGCCCCCCAAACCTGCTGTAGGATGGCACCCAGACCTGCCCTGGGATGTCCCCTCAAGACCTGCCCTGGGATGTCCCCTCAAGACCTGCCCTGGGATGTGCCCCCCAGACCTGCCTTGGGATGTCCCCCCCAGACCTGCCCTGGGATTTGCCCCCCCGACCTGCCCTGGGATGTCCCCCCCCGACCTGCCCTGGGATGTCCCCCCCGACCTGCCCTGGGATGTGCCCCCCAGACCTGCCCTGGGATGTGCCCCCAGACCTGCCATGGGATGTCCCCCCAGACCTGCCCTGGGATGTGCCCCCCAGACCTGCCCTACGATGCCCCCTCCACTCGCGGGCCACCCCCCGCCCAGCCCTGGCACGTCCCCCGCACTGCTGCGGGCTGTGTGTCCCTGTGTCCCCCCGCCCCGGACCTACTGCGGGCCGCCCCCCACCGCCGCGGGCCGCCCCTCTCCCCCCCAGCCCACTCGCCGGCCTCTCCCCCCGACTCCCCCCCCCCCCCCCTCCGCAGCCGCGGAGTCTCGCCCCGCGGCCGCGCACCTGGGCGCGGTGTGGGGAGGGGGGGGGGGTGGGGTGGGGGTGCGCTCGGCGGTCCGCGGCCGCGGCGCTGCCAGGGCGGGGGTGACTCACGCTGCCGCCAACGGCAGCCCCCGGCTTTATAACGGCTGGGGCGGCCGCCGCGCCCGGCTCCGCTGCGCCGCGCTGCGCCCGCGGGGAGCGCAGGGGCCGCGGCCGCGGGACGGCACCATGCGGAGCTTGCGCGGCGCTCCGCCGCCGGTGCTGCTGCTGCTGCTGCTGGCGGTGCTGCTGACCGCCGGGCACGGCGCCGTCATCACCGGGGTGAGCGCCGCCGCACGGCACCGGGGAGGGGGGGGGAGGCGGGCAGAGCCGGACGGCACCGACGGGACCTGCCGCGACGGCAGCGGCAGCCGCGGGCGCGCTGGAGCCGGGCGGCGGGGGGGGGGGGGGGGGGGGGAGCGGGGAGGGGGCTTGGGGGGGCTGCCCCGGGGGGAGCGATGGCAGGAGGTAGGGGAGCTCGGTCTGCCGTGAGGGATGCCCGGGGGTGAGGGGGGTCTGTTTGGGGTGTCGCGACTCCAGGGGGTGAGGGGGGTCCGTCCGGGATAAGTGATGCCAGAGGAGAGGGGTCTCGTGTAGGGTGAGGGATGCCCGGAGGTGGGTGGGGGGGTGGGGGGGTGTCTTTTGGGGAGAAGTGATAAGCAGGACGGGGAAGGGAGGGCTGTGCCAGGGGGTGAGAGGTGCCAGGGCTTGGGGGATAAGTGGTACCGGGATGTGGGGGTCTCTCTTTGCGGTGAGGGATGCCTGGAGCTGGGGGTCTCCTTGGACTAAGTGACACCGGAGCTTGGGGGGTCTCTCTTGGGATGCCAGGATATGGGGGGTGTGGTGTGTGTGTGTCTCTGCGGTTGGTGACAGCAGTACTTGCGAGGCTCTGGGGTGAGGAATACCACGATGTGGGGTCTGTCCCTTTGGGGTGAGGGATGCCTGCACTCGCCGGGGGGTGTGTGTGGGGGTGTGGATGCCTCCAGGCTGCTCCGTGAGTGTGCAGAGGCTCCAGCTGCTCCTCCAAGGCTGGAGGGTGTCTGTTCCCTCCCCATGCAGCCCCCAGCCTGCCCCCAAACCTGCCCCAGAAGGGCCCAGCCTGGAGCACCGCACCTCCCGCTTGTGAACCCCGAGCTCCTCCAGCTCCTCCAGTCCTACCGCACACAGGGCAGGCACCGCTATCGCAATCATCCCAAAACGCTGCCTTTTTTTTTTTTTTTTTTTTTTTGAGTATGACTGTGCTGCTTTTTTTTTCAACTCAATAGCCACCCCTTGCAAATGAGTCCTCTGTTGTTGTTGTTGTTGTTTTTAGGCTTGAGATTTACTTTGGTTGTGAAAATATTTTTTTTCCAAAGACGTTATTTAACGCAAAGAGTTGCATCACTCTGAAGTAAAACGATTTTTTTAGTGTTTGCTTTGGATTAATAACCCAGCGCTTGCATTCCTTACACATCTTTTGTAACCATCAGAAGTCGTGCACGCAGCAGCCGATTACTCCGTGGCCGTCCAGGCTGCCTGTCCGGACGGCACCGAAGTCCATGAAACAGCTTATAGGCATTTCTCTGGATGTCAGATCAGTTCCCAGAGCAGGGAGTGTGAAGGAATTTTTTAATATTTGAGAATTTCAAGTTCCTTTTAAGTAGAAGTATTTCCAGCAACGGAGGACCAGTTTATGTAAGTCTGTTATCAGAGTTGTGGCTACACCTTTAGAGCATAATTAATCCATTAAATAAAGGAATTGTGAAGCACTGAATAATAGATCAAGGACAAAGCAGATTCAAAAATCAAAAATAGATTAGAACTAGAAAATGTTACTTTATTAACTTCCGCAGTGCGTTTCTGCTTAAACCACTTTGATGCATTTTTGGCTTCAGGTGAACAGGCAAATCTCGGAGAAGAGCTGACGTAGGTGCTCCCGTCCCCATCCTCTGAGCCTGAAAGGTGCTTTCCCTTTGCCACTTAAGTACTTGATTCAAACCTTCCTCACTTCAGCGCTGGTTCACGTGCTGACTTCAGTTGCCTTTGGAGCTGGCGTGTCACCTGGGACTTTTTCCACGAGCTGAATTTTCCACAAAATTGTGTTTAAATGGGGTGCTGAAGAGGGATGTCCTTCCTGTTGTGTCCTGTGAAGATCAGGAGTAGTAGTATGAATGACACATTGCAGATAAGGTGTGGGTAGGAGCGTTTGGGTTGAATATTTTCAAAACTTGTCATACCTTTTTGGAAAGGGGGCCTTAAACGTTCTGCCAGGTCTATGTATGTGTGTGTTAAATTGTTCAGCACAGCGTTGTAGGTAGCCTTGCTTGTCAGGATATACTCAGACCTTTGTGGCTGAGGGGTACTTCACTCCAGGACCAGTCCCACGGAGATGGATGGGATTTGAGGTATACAACTGAGGAAAAAAGGGAGTCAGGAGCTGACTGGTGGGGAATAGCAGAGCCCGTGACTCCAACTGTGGATGCTGGCGTCCCAGGGGCAGCCAGACTCACTGGACCTACAGATTTTTTTGTGACTAGGGCAAAATTACACCATTAGAGCACCTTTTTTCTTTTTTTAAGAGAGATATTAGAGAGTAAACATTATCTACCTGGCAGGCTGCAGTGGTAGTTTTATGGCCATATTAGTCTTGTAAGTAAATACTCGGGGTGTTTGGGCTCACCTGTAGCATAGAGCTGTCTGCTCCGTTAAATGCGTGTGTAGGAGGAGTGCTAGCCATTTGGGTTACACACACTAATTAATGGCTTGACCCTAATGCAACAGCTTTTTCCTAAATTACTGGCTGATCTCTTCGTATTCTGATCTGACTTCTGCTGGTTGAACTAGTGTAATATTTACCCAGTAGAGTACAGGCCAATGGCATTTATCACATAAATCCCAAGGTAAGATCTGTAAGCTTCTTTCCCCTCAAGCGAATGTTTGTTCTGACACGCAGTCTTCCCCAGAGCCGTTATCATCTTTTATGTACATTTTTACAAGTTGCCTCTTTATGTGCTGCTGACCAGTGCCTTTGGTTTATCACTTCTGCTGTCAGACATTAAAACAATAGTGAGATAATGAAGCTTACCTTTGGGGTGTAATCAGAACCTTTAAGTAATGGCATTTCTCATCGGAGAAAGGAGACTATCCTGTGCATGAAATCCGTGTCATAAAAAGTCCGATAAGGTTTTGGCAAAAGATGAGCAGTAACCTTTTTTCCAAACCCAAACATGTCAATTGCTCTTCATGGTTTTTAAAACATGCCCAATAGTTTGCATTTTGGTTTGTGCTTATCTAAGCTGTATTGGGTAAGTGGCTGAAATAATCCCCACCGCCCCTTCCCTTGCAGGGGGGAATCCTACCACGGTAGCATTTTCTTGGATGTGGACACTTGGGCAAAGCTTTTTCTCTTACACACTTAAGACCTCTTTTTAGTTACATGTAATTCTAGTTAACAACCGCAGAATCCATATTTAAACTTCTATTTTAGCTACTTCCACTTGGACTTCTTTAATAAAACTATCATGCAGTCTTGTATTTGCAAAGGCAACATATCATAAAAAAAACTAGAAGGAATAGTTACTTAAAAGTCTTTAAATTAATGGATAATTCCCTATCTTAGCTTCTCCATAAGACAGCATTCCTGACTGTTTGGTGCCCTTGGTCCTTGCACCTGCCTGAGCTCACTTGGGCTCCGATCTGTGAAAGCAGAGTGGCACGTGCCACGGTCCGTCAGTGCTCACAAGTTGGCTCAGTAAATCGCTGACAGTCCTGGATTTGGCCCTGAGCAGCTCTGTACATGGTCGTGGCTTTAAACATCCTGGGTTTAACTCTGAAACGTGCCAGCAGCCTGTACGTGCAGAACCACGGGAGATAAAAAATGTTGCGAATCAGCCTTAAATCTTGTTATTCAGCCTTAATGAGCCATGATAACTCATGGGGTGTCAGAGGCAACCCTTGAGCTGCTCTGATCTGTCCTGTTTCTGGAATATGGTTATTATTCATTTTATTTGCCTAATGCTGTCTTGAACTCCAGGCCTGCGACCGAGACCAGCAGTGCGGAGGAGGGATGTGCTGTGCCGTAAGCCTCTGGATCCGCAGCCTGCGAATGTGCACGCCGATGGGAAATTTGGGAGAGGAGTGCCATCCTTTGAGTCACCGAGTGAGTACGTCACCGGGGGGGCTGTGGGACCGGAGCTGGCAGGGTAGAAAGAAACAGGAATATACTGCGCTGTACGTCACACTGCATAAAAACTATACGTGATGAAAAGGCGAGGAAACATCCCGTGCATTACAATACACCGGCATTTGCATCTGTATGGAAATAGTGCTGAAGGTACCTACGTAAGGAAATACATTACTGTCAGAATTATGCTGAAGACAATCCAAGGATGAAAGTACTACACGTTTTCCAGATTGTTTTCTTATTAGTTTGTTGTTGCTGTTTCGCTTCATTACATGATCCGAAACAGCTTTCGCAGTTCCCAAGCCCAACCCTGCCGATGCCTACGTGTGCCAGCAGGAGTGTAGCAAATGCCACTGACCTCAGTGGAACTGGACAAGATCCCACCACAAGCACAAAAACGTCACCAGCCGGTGTTGGGAGACCTGGTGCATCACTGCTGCACGGTCCCTGCGTCGAACAGCAATGCCCTGTTGTGCTCCAGAGGCCGAGAGCCACTGGTGCCTTCAAAAAAGCCATCGAGAAGGTGTTGACACACGCTCGCGCTTGAGGAAACTCACCGCAGGCTCGCTTTGCTTCTATTCTACCTATTAATTTCAAATATATATATGTATACACGTACACACACGTATATAACACTAGTTACATATTAGTACATTATTATATGATACACTATATTATGAATATAATGATATTAACACATACATTTATTTAAGGCTATGTAATTATGTATATTATATGTACTTGGAAAAAGGCTGTTTGTTTAGTACAAAAGACTGAATGGGATGTAACCAAGGAGCTTGAGAACCTGGTGGTCTTCAGAGCTATCCTCAGGGAAGAGTATGGCCCAAGAGTCATCCCATGTGAAAGATATCAAGGCAATAAATTTAGATTATAAATGTGCAGCTAGTTAGCTGCCTCTCTCACTGTCTCATCCAATGTCTGACTTTTCAGCTCGATATCTACGGTTTGTTTTCTCAGTTTTAGGAAGTTCAAGGCTCTGTTCTATTGCAGTTAATTTTTTAAGTCTTCTGCTGTGATATTGGGGACCAAATTCTCATTTTTACTATGTAATGTAGCAGGTTTTTCTTGTAAGGGCTCTTTACATTATCAGGAGTCTCAAGATAAGAGAAATTGCCTTCTAGGGGGTTTTTATGGGCTTATTGCTATTGGGCAATAATTTAGACTGTCTGATGTATTTTAAGCTAATTGCCTGCATAATTGCAATCAGAGAAGATGCCTGTCCACCCCAGACTTACAGTCATAGTCACTGATGCTTATATATTTATGAGGTTAATTTTAGGGTTAGATTTCTCACACCACTACTCTTCATGACAAACACAAAGCAAATTGATTTACTGTAGTATGTGAAATCAGGTATGGAAAGTTTGCTCAACAGTTCCTCTCCCCTAAATATTTGGGTAGGGGGCAGCTGGGAGACCAATTGCTCGGAGCACCAAAACCTTCCATTTGCCTGCAGGTCAGGTACAAAGCAGGCACCACCACGGGCCATGCCACCGCCTCGGAGACCTCCAGAGGAGCCTGGCGATGCCCTGGAGGAGATGGCTGGCAGCTGGGTTTCCACCTTCTAGTCTCCTTCTCAGCAACTAGATGGCGTCGGCTTGGTGCCGTTAACCACCTCAGTTGGCATTGCAGAGGCAGGGTTGGCGGGCAGGGCCAGGCAGGTGAGGTTTGGCGGGTCAGCAGGCAGAGCTGGCAGCGCGGCGGTGGCTTTGCTGCCCCTGTGGACCTTGCCTAGAACCCCCCACGGCTCTCCCAGGAGCTGCCTTGTTTCCTTTTCACCTACAAACCCCCATTGCCTCGTGCTCAACGCAGCGCTGGGCACACGGCGTGGCAAAGCGTTCACCGGCTCAGCCGGCATCGCCAGCACCAGCTCCGGGCACACGGGCTCTGCCTGTGCAGGCAGAAGCTGCACGCCCCGGCAAAGCGCCTGTCCTGCGGAGCTGTCACCCGCTGCCTGTCCCCAGCCGGGTGTGTTATTAAGCCACGTCTTCGGCGTGGGAGTCCCGCTGAAGGGAACGTTTCCTTGCAGTGAATGTAACGTTTTGAATAAATCACTTGAGCTGTCAGAGGGACCTCTGAGTCAGCCTCACCAGCCTGAGGAACTCAGATTTTAGGTTTTTCTGCAGTGCGATGCGTGGGCACCCAAGAGGTGTGATTCCCACAGGGAGTCCCCGGCACCTATGGTTGGTGGCCTCTCCGCTCACGCCGGGGCAGAGGGGCTGTGGTGGATGGCACGGGGAAGCCCATGGCGTCCCTTGCTCTGGGGCTGCTCTTCAGATGGTGCTGGGCAGGGGGCTGGCGCTGGCCCGGGGCACCGCAGGTGATGTGAGCCCCCACCCCGGCTCATCCCCCTCACCCGGGGAGGTGTCACTGGAGTCAGGCAGGTCCTTGGCATGGTGCGTGGGGGGACCATGTGGGACTTTCTCCGTTCAACTTTCTTAAAGAGAAAATTTCCATACTGACACAAAACAACTTGAGAATCTTAAAATCACAGGCTCAAAACACCCAGAAAGCTGGAAATGAGGGAATTAGGGCTGCCTGCCAGCTGGCAGCGGTGGCTTTGTACCTCTGTGCTTCCCTCGCTGCATCCCACTGGATGCTCGGCGCGTGCTGCTGGCCGGCAGCATCACAGCTCCCGGCCATGCTGTCCCACCAGGCTGTCCTGCTCGGCTTGGCTCGTGGGCTCGTGGCAGAGACAGCTCCTGTAAAAGACAGAGCTTGTGATCAAGTTGTTAAAGAGTAAGAGTGCGTGTGCAGGTCGTGGCGCAATTAAATTTGCTCGATGCGGCCTGTAGGTGTGCTCCCTGCAACACGGCATGGCTGGAGGAGGGTGGGATGAAAGGAGAAACCTCTGCCCTGTGGCGAAAAGGATCCTGCTCAAAGGGAGGTCAGGCGAGATGACCTCCAGACATCCCTTTCAGCTTGAATTACCACGGGATCCTGCAGTTCCCGGGTCCTGCTGCGCAGCTGACGGGCTGCTCTGTGCCGTGTGACAATGAAGGAACCAGGGCAGGCAGGAACCCCTGCACAGTGAACACCGCAGAACGTGATGCTGAAGGCCACTGTAGTTTCACAACAGACTCCTTTATGAAACGAGACTAAACGGAGAACATGTGTCACAGATGAAGATTTACACAGCAACACGGACCGTTGCATTTTGCTCTTAACCGTCGCTTGGCCGGGAAATGCAATGGGGTTGGCTTTGCCATCTGCTCTCCAGCCCCACGCTGCAGCTCGTGGGGATCTCCTGTGGTGGAGGGAGGCGGGCGGTGTTCCCCATATCCCCACTATTCATCCGAATCTATTCCCCCCCCCAAAAAAAAGCACCACCGTCGCTGTGCTGCCGGTCCCTGACGTCTGTGCTCTTTGTCCCCAGGTTCCCTTCTCCGGGCGGCGGATGCACCACGCCTGCCCGTGTCTCCCCAGCCTGGCCTGCGTACGGACTTCTCCCAGCAAATTCAAATGTTTACCGGACTTCAGAAAAGAAGATGTCTTTTTTTAGCAGGAGCTGTTCTGCGCTAGAAAGAGCCACTCGATGTATTCTTTTTTTCTTGTTATTGTGACAAACAAGGTACTTGCCAGGGGAAATCCTTTACCGTACTTTCCTGCCTCACCAACGTTAAAACTGAAGATGAGATACTTTGCTGAGGTGGCCGGAGTTTTCGGGAGGGACTCGTGGTGGTGGATGCTTTCATTTTGGGGTGAGCAAAATGACACCTGCTAAAGCAATACTGCTTACAGAGGGCAGCAGCTTAACGATTCCTGAACTGTCTCGTGGTCTTCGTGGTTCTAGTTTAACCCCAGAATGAAAACATCCACGGTTGTTGTCAGTTTTGGAAAATTTTGGCCGTGTTTTTACACCTTGGAATGCCTGAATTGAACTGAGAGTTAAATAATTGCGTAGCGTGAAGCATATGAGGATTGCCAAAAAACTGTATTTACATTACATTTCGTCTCTTTATTAATATAACTGTGTTTGTAAGTTAGGCGCATCTCTAGGGTAAAAGTTTAACCAATAGATGTAGTTTTTACACTTTTTAAAAGTGGCAGGTGGAACCAAAGCATTTCAATATTCAAAGCATTAAAAGATTTTGTTATTTTAGTATTCTAAGATGAGAAGAAGCTGTTGTTACTTAAGTTGGTGTAAAACTACCTGATCATCTCAAACTATGTATTAGGATGTAGTTTATATTAAAAAAGGAACCCTGAAGTTTATTGTAATGGGCTGCCTGACTTCTTGTATATGTATCAAATTTGCTGTGTAAAAATTCTGTATCAGAATAATGGCAGTATATGATTTGATTTATTTTAATATTACAACATTATTTTGTCATTGTGGTTTGCCATTTTTATTCAGTGTAATCTGTTATCACATACTTGATTCACCCAAGCTAGCAGAGCTCCTTACGGGTAGCTTTGCAAAAGATTATATGCCTCTGGCTGCTTTTAGGGAAACTCAGCAGTTTACAAGGCATGAACTCCTCAACCAAGCTGCAGTCTTAGACGATGGAGGAATCTTGGCGTAGCTAACACGGGAGGTTTTTCTTGGCACGTGCCTCAAAGGATCAACTTTAGCCCAGCAAACATAAAATTTGTGGTATTTCTATGAAATACTGTGCAAATTCATATTTCCTTGTCAGTCCATGGAGCTGGAATTCCAATAGTTTGTGTGAGTTTCACACGTTTCTTGCTCTCAGACAGGCAAACATATGCTGGAACTGGAAAAGTGAAGTCAGTCATCTTTCCACAATCAGTGCTTTGCTGCTGCTGCTGCTGCTGCTGGGGGTGGGCTGAGAGAAGTTAACATGCTTGTATCAAGGCAAACACCTGTATTACTTGGAGAAGATGAGAAATGCCCCAGTGAGTTTACCAGGCACCTTCCACTGGGCTCCACAGCCTCGCTGGCTAGACAGAAAGGAGCAACTGGTCTTGTCATTTTGCCAGATCCTTGTGGATCGTACGCACGTTAGAAAAATAAATGTCTTGAGAGACAAGATTGCATCTTTCTGGCTCGGGACAGCCCAACCCCAGGGCTCCCACTCCAAAGCCTAGATATTTTGCTTCACCCTTTGCAGTGGTAAGACAGCAGCTGCGCAAGTGGCAACGGGCTCAGGTCTTGTAGGAAAAAAAGAAAGCCTGAGGTGCCACCAAATGGTAATTTTTTATATGGTTTGCATTCATGTGATCAGGTACAAAGTGCCTGTATCAGATCTGAAGTCTGAGAGGGGCTCACCCCTAACCCAAAGGGCTGGATCATGCTGGTGAACGACCAGCTCATTCCCATGCTAATGCAGTGACATGCGAGCACTGCAGAAATTCCCGAAACCGGGATTTAAAAACAAACACCCCAAACCTGAACCTACCACTGTCACTCAATAGCGGGGCTCCCCAAACACCCTGTGCACCCACACCGCCTGAGTCTGCAGAGGAGGAACGCGCGGGGAGCCTGGGGGTTGCTGTTCTGTCCATGTCTGTCAGTACAAAATTCTCTTAATACCATGGACTTCAATTTACACTCGAAGGGAAAACCAAGCGGGAAAACAGAAGAAGCCCAGACGATACGTCCCATCTCTTGCACCAATCCCTTTTACCGAAACATATTGTCATGGCACACAAAATGACGAGCTGTATGAGGAAACACCAGCCCTGCTTCTCATCTCGCCCTGGCATAAATCACCAGTGACTCGACTGAAGGTAATAATCCTGGTTTATATCATTGTAAATAAGCGGACAATTACATCTGATGTCTGCCTTAGACCTGCCAAACTGAACTCCTAGGAGAGTTTATCAGACAAGAGCAGAGCAACTTTGTAGTCGTAATTTGTGCCAATTAACTTGTGGCATTAGGCATTTGTCTGGGTAATGAGAACAGCCCCAATTACATGAGTTCAAAGTGCACACCATCTACAGGAGGTCCAACTACTTGTGTCCTGCAGATGCTCCTGCACAGGGCATTAGGAAGGTGCTTCTTTGAGAGTGACATTATCCTGTACTTGTCCTCGAGGGGCTTCTCCACACCCTTCCCTGCTGCCGCCGGAGCGCTGGCGTAGAAGAGCTTAAAGGCAAACCTTCACTGTCCTACATCCCCGCTATAGTCACTTGGCAATAACTATTATGATTCCCCTTTTAGTAATTTAATTCTCATTAATTGACGCTCATGATGAAGGTTACTTGATTTGAGAGATCATTCTGGAAGGAGGATTAAGCTTTCGCATCCCAATTCTTTCCTAATCAATTATCTTTTCTCCCGTCCTAGGGGAGATTTCCTAACCCAAGCACACCTGAAAAGTGCCTTTAATTTCTTTCTGCAGTGGAAGGGAGAAAAAAAAAAGCCCCTTACCTTTGCTTTACAGTGATAATAGGTAAACCAGTGACCACAAGAAGTATTTCAAAAAGTAAATGGCCATGCATTCCCCTCTGCTTTTCCCTTGAGCTGGCGTTTGACTTGGGCACAGCAGACTTGACTGACAGAAAAGGTGGCCAGACTCCAGCCAGCTCTGCCATGAAAGGTTTTCTGTAGCTCCCTGCGCTGCTCAGTTTGCCTCAGCATCACCCTGGCAATAATCCCAAGAACATCTTCCTCACCTGCCTGGGAGGAAGGGAAGGCCCTTGCAAGAGAAATCAGATGAGAAAAGAGAACAAAACGCCTGCAGTCCTGGAAACACCTTTGTGAGAGGGAAAAGCCTCATTCCCCAGTGTGCCTAGCTTGTTAAGAGCCTGGTTTAAACACTTCCCTTTATTCACTCCACTTAGGAGTTCTGTGCCAACGTTTGGTTTAATTTTATTAATATTGGAGTAATATTAATTATTAACAGAAATGTGTGCATTAATTTTTAATATTATATTAATATTTATATTGCAGATATGCTATAGAATAATGATGATATCACACCAAACTGTAGGAGTTTCCATGTTTATTACCAGATATTGGATTAGCAGAAAGCCAATGCAGGAAAGGACACCACCACATATAATGAGTTGCTGCCTTAATTTGATTACATGCTTATTAGGAAAGGTAAAGCAAGGTGTTTCGAGTTTGCAGGTGCACAGCTGGTTGTAAGCCTGGGGGGCTGGAGGGAAAGCTCTGCTGCTGAGCAGGATAAAACCCATCATCTGAAGCTCAGCTTCATCTGCATTCTCCTGCCCACAATTTCCTCCTGGGAAATTTTGTCACTTTAAAAAAAAATAAAATCTTATGAAGTCTTTGAGTGAGGGGGTGACACAAATAAATTCTTCTGATGGTGGGGCAAGTGGGGCTCAGATCTACATGGGTGTTTACCTAGGAGACCAGTCACCCTAACCATGAGACTGGTCACCCTAACCAGGACCCTGGTTTTATAGGAGGAGCAGCTGAAGTGAGGCCAGTTCAGCAAGGCTGAAGGTTATTTTGCTGATGGGGACAACAGCCTGGAGCAACACATACCTGTATGGGGTATTCCAAGGTAAGAGACAGCATTAGAGTTACTTTTATTCCCTTGTAGTGGGGCTAGAAACTTTAGACTTGTTGTTACCCTAAATATCTACTGTGTTAGAAGACCTTATAGTGTAATTTGTCAAGAGGTGCTTTGCTAATTTGTGTCGTGAGTATAATGCGCTGTAATGATCCATGATACCAGCAAGTATGGCCATAGACTGAGGTCCTTGCTGCTGCCCCCTGCCCCAGTAGCTCTCTAATTTGTTATTACTGCACAGATGGATGTTCAAAAGAAACAGAAGGTGCTAAGAATCCCTTGATTTAAACAAGATGTCTCAGGAATTTGATCTTGACAATGTGTAACATCTTTTCCAGAAGGAATTAGAAAATTGCAGGAAGAGAAAGGACTGTGCAAATACAAGAGGATTTTGATAATAGCAAAATCAATGTGCCTTTCTCTATTATGTAGATATGAAATGGCAAACCAGCAGGAGTACAGCCGTTGGACTAATCAATAATTCTGAGCACAGGAATAGAGATGAGTTTAATGCGCATCAAACATACAGCAAGTCACCTATCATTTTTCAAGGAGAGTCCTGAGTGCGTACAGAATCAGCCCAACGCAGTAGGATACATCTCAATGATCTGGCAGGGCAGATCCCCCCCATACGGTGCAGCTGCTTCGGAGGATGGTGGTCGCTTTTGGGCCACTCTGCCCGGTCATCAGGGCTGGGAAAGGCTGGATGTGAAGGGCTGAAGCCGGGTAAGCCTGGTGCATTGAAGGGAGGGTGGATGGCAGCATGTTTCATGGCAAGGAGTACAGCGCAGGGGAACAGCAAAGTGTGCAGGAAAGGAGGAATGAGCGACATAACCATGTAGCACTCTTGTAAACACCCCCACAGCAGGGGTTTCCCGAAGGTCTTGGTGTAAGACAGCTTAGTATGGGGGGAATAACGAATACATGCACAATGTAAAAATGGCAGAAAGTCTCCTCTGCAAACCCTAGTTTCCCGGGGAAACTGGGTACATGATAATTGCGTGCCAGGAGCGCCCAGAGCATCCCAGATTGATGCTTCTTTGTACCACGGCACCAGATACCAGCATGTTACGGGCACATCCCTGTTCCCAGAAGGTCATCAACCTCACAGACCAGGTACAGCACGTGTCTGTGCTGTACGCACACCGCTGCAGCCTGAGCTCTCCTGGGATGCACAACAGTCCCTGCCCCGTGTCCCAGCAGGCAGCATGGGAAGGACACGAGTGCAGGGACCCCCGCGGGGCTCTGCCTTCCACCGCCTGGGCAGCACATCTCTTCCCGGGCTGGGAATCCTCACCCCAGGCCTCCCGAACGCCACTGCCGTGCCTCCGCCACAGCATCGCCACACGTGGAAGGGATTAAATCTGGGTTTAAATGTCATGCGGCTTTGTGAACCCCCAGGCTGTAACGCGGTTCAGAAGCGGACTGAAAACACGCCCTGGTTGCCGCCGAGCGCGTCGGGCTGAGCCTTCTTTATGTCCTTGCACATGCGAGCGCGCTCGTGCCGTTTCATGCAGACACTTGTGGGCTCTCTCGGTGCCAACGGGCAGCCGCCGCTCTTGCCGCAGGGTTCACAAACCAGCAAAGCTGCTATTCGTGTCTGGGGGGGTGCAAAGCTGGGCCCACCCTTTATTTACTCCTCTAGGCTACGCTGAAGCCCAGGCAGCAGGGCACATCTCTAACTGCTTTCGTGGGACCTGCCAGAAAGGCCAGCTCAGGGAGAGGCACCGGCGAGGCAGCTGCGAGCGCGCTCGCTCTTTCAAAAAAATTTCACTGCATCCTGTCAAATTAGTAGATTTACTTCTTTTTTTCCCCTCAATTTCTTCTCTCACATGGATGAAACCTGTCAGGAAGGTCCCCGGCCCCTTCAAATTCAATGGCAAAACTTTCTGACTGCAGTGGTGTCATAACTTCAACTCCTTCCTCGCCCTGGTTTCATTCAGCTCCCCCAACAAACCTTTCACACATTGCAACAGAGCCTTCAACTATGTGGATTTGGTTTACATCAGCACTTAGGCTCAGACAGATATTGCACAAACAGAGACTAAGGAAAAAGTCTGTCTGGCTGAGGTTTTAGGATCTATTGGGGGTGAAAATTAGCACCGAGACCTCCGTCCTCAATGGCAGCACTGCGGGCAGGTCCTGCAAAGCCCAGCTTCTGCAGCATCCTTCGTTGCCCTGCCAGGAAGCACTCTGGTGATGCTCAGCCTAAACGTGGCCCTCCTTGCTTTCACACCACGGCTCCAAGCTATACCTCTGCCTGCGATTCTCCTGGCTCCTTGGCTCGGGTGCCCACGTTCTCCCCCTTTAGTCACACTGCAGCTTGGCGGAACATATTGCACGTTCATCCGCCTTCCTCCACACCCAGATGTCTTCTGCGGCTCTGCTGGAGCTCGCTCCCTGGGGCAGCTCGGCCTCGCAGGCACCCAGAGCTGGTCCCTCTGCCCTGCGGCCATCGCAGCCCCACGGCACCCAGGGGACCGTCCCCTCTCCTCCCTCGCCCTCGGCGCAGCACACTGGGGGACCTGCTGTGGAGTGTGAGTGTGCAAGGCCTAAAGAGGGAGGAAAAGGAAAAAGCCCAGTTGATTTACTCGACTATCAAGCTACTCAATGGTTTCCTTTCTATCACCCTCCTGCAAGCACTCAGTGACAGATGGGGACAGATTGAGTGGTTCGATGGAGTGAGGTAATATTCCACTAAATCATTCCTCTTTCTCTCACTGTCAGAAAGCACCCAGACTTCAGCCCTTCCTCCTGAATCTTCCAGTGTTTCCTTCTGTGGCTTTTTTTTTTTTTAATGACAAAGCCATTTTAGCTCTACCTCTGTTGAAATTTCTGAGAGAAGCAAGCCCTGGTATTTATAAGGTATGATAAAATGGGTGTTGTAAAACAGTTAGCAAAAGGATGGAGTGAATCACTGCGAGACAGAGAGGGTTCTGGTGCTGTTTACTGGTGTTTCTCATTTCTTTTTTCTCGCTGCGTGCTTGGGCCGAGCCCCAGACCCCGGCGCAGGGACCCCAGCTGGCAGGCAGCAGGCTCCCGGGCAGGTGTACCGTGGGCAGGCACGCAGGCTCACACTGCACGTCTCACAGATGGAGGATCCATTTTTTCCCTGGATGATTTGTTCCAATGGTTAATCATCTTCACACACACACACAGGATTTTTTTTATTTTTCTTTTAAACGACACACCAGTAAGTAAGATTCAGAAAGTTTAAGATGGGCTTTCTCTTCACTGGGTGACCTCTTGATTTCTGTCTACTCTATTAGCTCTGTGATGACTGCCTAAAATTAACTGAGACTTCACAGCTTCCCTGTGCCCTTGCAAGACTAGCTTTGAACTCGAAAGCCTCCTACACAAAGTGCTTTGTGATATCAACCTGGTCACGGTAGAGGTGAAAAATGTGGCACTGAAGAAAGTGGCTTTCTGATAAATACATCCACAGTACAACCATGCATGACTCACAAGATCAAAGACAGAGTGCAAGTGCTGAGGTCATTAAACATGAATAGAAATACAGAAATGCAACAGCTTGCATTAAAGGCTCAGCTTGACTTTAAAGTTAAGTGATGAAAGCTTATGTAGTCAGCGATTGTTCAACCATGATAATGCTCTGCTCTTGCCATCGGTAGTTCTGTGCTTTACAAAGGTGAGTAAGAATAATTAATCATTTTTCAGATAAAGTACCAAGGTGTAGGGCAGTTAACGACTTGCACCAAGTGAAAACAGGCTCAGGGATGCTCAGCATCATCAGCTCTAGTGAAAGTCGGATCACTGCAGACATCAGGCCCATTGGAAAATCAGCTCTTGGTCACCAGTTCTACAACCCATGGATGAGTAAGGATTTACCCCTCACGAGGTCCTTCGTGAATGACAAGGCATCAGAAGCCACCAGCATAAAAGGAGGTTTGGGGTAAGACTTCCATTGGCACAGCCCCAGCCCAGCGTGACTCTGTGCCAGCTTTTAAGAGACCCCCTTCACTGATGGTCTTTCTCGGATGGCTCCATTTCTTCGAGTACTTTATAATATTCTGAAGCTTAAGAACACCATAGCATGGGAGATTCTTCTGGTTCGTACCACAATAGAGTTAATTGTAGCCTGTGCAATGTTTTGAGCAACTGTAAAGGAAGCTGTGCTAAAATTGAGGATTTTAGGGGACCTCTATTAGAAAACAGCCCCCCTGGTGTGTTTCTAATAATTTTTTGATTTGCAGCATAACTATCTAATAAGGTTTCTGGGGTATTCTGATGCTGTGCAGAATCATCTAATCTGCAGCCTAAATTAATGAAGTGCCTTGAGATACTTCGCATTCTGCCAATACGGGGCTGTTACTCTGTCCGGAGCCACTTCTCTTGGGGTGCTTTGCTGGCAATTCCGAGCAAGTGCAGGTGCTCCAAAGGAGCAAGGTGACTGTGCTTAACTTGTGTGGGGCACGTGGCAGAGGTCCAGCCAAACTCCACACATCCTTTGCTGGAAAGGGAAGGGAAAATGCCAGCTTTGCTCTCCTCTGAGCTCAGCACAACATGTCCCAGGGCAGTCCCACAGCATACGGCAGAGCAGCCTTCTGGAGGTGTAGCTGTATCGCATCCAGGTAGAGCCCCAGGAAAGAATTGTTGCTATCAGACTAAGCCAAATTCCTGCCCTTTTCCTCAAGGCTACTGGCTTCACACCATTCTGGGAGGCAGCTTTGTCTCCCCTGGTGCAGACCTGGTCCTGGAAAAGCAAATGATGACAACTTGCGGGCTACGCGCCGCCCCGCTCATCCTCCACCTCTAGCATGACCACTGAACGAGACCTTTACC
The DNA here is from genome assembly GCF_034619465.1 of Leptosomus discolor. Taxonomy (NCBI): domain Eukaryota; kingdom Metazoa; phylum Chordata; class Aves; order Leptosomiformes; family Leptosomidae; genus Leptosomus; species Leptosomus discolor. The sequence goes on from NC_141399.1 coordinate 5,060,131, forward strand.
CAACAAGATAATTTGGCTGGGGCCGAATATTTCAGCCCCTTTCCTAGCAAACTCTTTCCAAATGTAACAGCAGAGCTGGAAGCACCCCACAGTACTCCAAGTGTTGAGTGCTGTAAACCAGAGATCGCCGTAGCCACTACTTGTTGGGATTTCAGACCAGTGTCGTTTTTTGAGCTGGCCTGACATTTAAGTTTATGCTAAAAAGCTCCACTCACTTCAAGATTTTGACTGGGAACGTTTGCAAGGAATATGTTAAATACCTGGTGAGTGAGCGAAGGTGCCAGCAGCAATCAAGATTTTTCCAGAGCAGCTCTCAGTGCAGCCGCAATTCTTCACCACAGATAATGCAAAAGCAAGTGTGCTGTGACCTCTGAGCCAGACTGCAGAGAATCTCTGGGAGAGGTGATGTTTGTGTTTCCTATGATACTCAGCCCAGAATATTGAAAACTATCATACATCTGCTTGGAGGGGTGTAGAGAAGACTCAACCTACATTCTGGCCAAGCACAGGTAGGTGGAAGAGCTGGGAGAGCCCTGCTGCCGTGCAGCTCACCAAACCCTCCAAGTGCTTTGCGTTTCGGTCAGTGGGGATGGGGAGAGGGATTCAGGCCAGCTGAGATTTTGCAAGTGAGCCCAGGACTTGCACAAAGCGTTGCAATAGCTTCTCACGAGAACGTGGGAAGTACTTATTAACACCCAGCTCTCACTGAGTCTCAGCCACCAGGTCTTCTGAGCGAGACCAGCAGCACTCTGGTTTTCTGATGGGGGGTTGGGGGTATGGAGGCTTACAGCCATACCTCACAGGTCCCAACAGCATCAGCAATGGGTCTCTGTGCTCAGCCCATTCTCCCTAATATTATTTCTCTAACTTTGTTATCCAGAGCAGGTTTTCATCCTCTCTGACACCCCTTCTCTGATCTTGGTCAAAGCATTTAACCTCTGCGACCCACCTCTCCCCATACGCAGGCTAAACGATGTTGTGAGAACCATGTTAATGTTGGAAATGCTATTTTTTTGCAACTTTCTTCTCTTTTCTCAGATTTCAGGAGGAAAATTTATCCTCTGCTGCCTCTCCAGCCCATTCTGGTTTTTTATATTTCTTGGTGCACTCTTAGCCAGCAGGATAGACTTGCAAAGTGGTGTTTGTTGGTGTGCTGGCACCAAGTACCGTTTCATTTTCTGCCACGTGCCTGTCCTTGAGACTCAGTTTCACATTTTCTGGAACGAAGCCCTATTGTACAACACCCATCTAAACCCTGAATTAAAGCTACTGGAGTTCCTTCTCTTTTGTGCTAGCATGGCTAGGATCATAATCTGCCTGATATTACAAGTACCTAAAATATAAAATTAACTTCAAGTAGCGCCTATTCTGCCCTCGGAGAATTTCAGAAGTCCTGAGACAGCCCTGGAAGCTACATGCAAGAAAAAGGCATGCTATACAGCTATTGTTTTTAAACATTTTGTATCCTTTTGCTGTACCAAGGCCAAGTGTAGTTGCCACTGATGGGTGACAGCAAAGCATCCGTTATCTTCTGTGGGCAAGAACAGGACTCACCCATCTTGCAAGGGCATCGCTGACACAGGGGATGCCTACGCACGGAGATTGACATTCAATACAGCAGCACAGCTCGATAAACTCAGTCTAAATAAAACCATCGGGTCACCCAAAGGTGATTTTTCATCCCCTGCATATATGATTGACTATACAACTCGTGCTTAATTTTTCTAGAAATGAAAAATCTGGTCCCTGCAGCTTTTAAGGAGGCTTTAAAATAACTCTTTTCCCATCTCTGTGGTTTAAATAGAAACATAACCATACTACTTATAGCCTGGAAGAGAGATGCCAAAATATCAGGCATTTTTAATAGAGTAAGAGAAAGAAAACATTGGCTTGGGTATCAGCAGGATTAGGAAAAAGTAGGCAAGATTTGAGTTAGAGATCCCAGTGCTAGGCCCTTACATAGGAAGCTGCTTAAGTTTTAAGGGAATAAGGTTCTGCAAAAGTTGGAACCCTGCTGAAAAGACCTAACAGTAGAACAGGCATGTAAGGTATACTTGGAACGCAATTCCCAGCCACACCACACAAGTCTACCCTGTTACTCGCCAAGATTCACTACGCTATGGCCTCATATTCCAGGATGAAAACGCAATTAGCATGGATAACCAACTTCTGCTGCGATCTGAAGTCCTTGACAGCTTTCTTGCTGTACCCAGATGTATTTTCAAATACTTTTGGAAACGATCATTAAGTCTCACTTTGTTTTCAAGGTATTCCACCCATGGTCATGTTTCTTAGCCCACCTCTGGCAGTATCAGTACAGCCCCACCTTCCTCCTCTCTACCGCTACACCGAAAGCTCCAATTGTAAACTTCTCCTTAGGCACTTCAAGAAACGTTGCCTCTCTGGTGTTCAAACCTGAGCTGGGGGTGGAAAGCAAGACATAAAACCAAACCAGAAGCCTCACCTCGTTTCATTCTCTGCCTAAATCTGAAGCTGCTGCCTTAGTCCTCTTCTAATCCAACTGTCACACACGTCTCTTCCGTGCTCTCCTCACAGTCAGGACAACTATTTCTCAGCTGATGTCTAACAGCTTTGGACTACTCTCTACAGAAATACTCTTAGCACAGATGCAGATTTCTTCACAGAAATTGTGCTTATCTCTGTCATTTTGTGTGTGACCTGCTGCAGCACTGGATGATCGATGTTTGTTAAGCGTTACATCATACATCAAAAAGCAAGCTTTTGATAGCTAAAAAGTTGTGTCAGGATCCCGGTTAAAATACTTTCAGAGAAGATTTTGAGGAACAATAAAGCAGGTTAAAATGCCATGCTTAAAAAAAGTAAATTACCCATTAAGAATATAGTTTACAAATGAGTACAGTATTAACCAAGCCACCATGTCAAAAAACTGCTTTGCCAACTAAAATTAGCCATCCACAATTACACACTCTTCTCTATCATTAACAGAGCAGCAATTAGCTAAGAGAAACTGGGTTTCAGTAGACACAAAGAATTGTGCTATTAAACCTGTTGCCCATCATGAACTTAAGTCTTCTTAAAAATAGCTTTAGTCACTTTTATTGGTATAAACACCTAAATTGAGATCTAACAGCAAATAAGGATTGTGCTTGTCCATAATAACCTCAGCTGTGAAATCTACTCAGACACAAGACATACAACCTTCCACATACACAAGTTATTTGTCAGCAAAGCAGAATGCTGCCATTCTGAAACAATTACATACAGTAAAGGTTTTCAATATTTTATTAAAGAAAACAGTCAAAATGTACAAGTATTACCCAGGTTTGTAGATAACTTCCTATAAAGGCAGTAAAATATGAATTTCAATCTAGGTTTTAAAAACTGCTATAGTTGATTATTTTTAAAGTTGGTATTTTAAAATCACGTTTCACAAATAGTTCTGAAATATTACCAAATGAATAGTGCAACAAGAAAATTGAAATTAGTTCTACACTGTTTGCAAATGTCAAGCAAAAGTTATAAGTAACTGCTTCAAATACTCAAACCATTTGAGAATGAATGAACCCAATAGCTCCCACCAAAAACTGACTTCTGACCACATTAGGAACGTCCTCTTCTTGTTCTTCACTTAAAATCAAATAATAATAAAACAACACCTCTTGAGGTCATCAAAAATAACTTTAGTATAAAATTGTCTTGGCCCTTATCAAATATTACATGAGTAAAATTGTTAAGCCTTTATCAAAACAGACAGGAATACGGAAACAAAAAAAAAATGTCATGGCCTTAATCCGTATCTGTTGGAATCATGTCTAGAAACGTTAGAAGCAAGACCAGAAACTCGGAGCCCTGTTTTTGTTTTTAAAAACCACACAATCACAAAGAAAAACAGCTTCTTACTGCCTAAGGTTTGGGGGTGTTCTGCTCAAGTACCTGTTCCCATAGACAGCAACCTTTTATGTTCTGAAGAGAGCATACGCAAAATATAGAAAAATAAATAAAATAGCTTCTTACAGCCTAAGGTTTGGGTGCTGGGTGGTGGTTTAGTTATGTCCCCCACAGGTCACACTCTCTTGAGATCATATGCAGAAACATGGAAAATTATATCCATCTTTCTTTTTTTTTTTTTCTTTTTTTTTTTTTTTTTTTAGAAAGAGGAAAACCCCCCTACATCCCAAAGCTCTTGAGATCGCAAAGGATGGTGCCCTGGGTGCTCTGGATGCTTTGGCAGCATGGGAAGTGGGCTCGGAGACAGACCCTGAGCTCCTTGTTGAAGATGAAGCAGAGGATGGGGTTGACCCCTGCCTGGGCAAACGTCATCCAGACGGAGGTGGTCAGGTAGACCTGGGGGATGGAGCTGGCCTTAATGAAGACCCGCAGGTAGCAGGCCACAATGTAGGGGGACCAGAGGAGCAGGAAGAGCAAGGTGATCATGTAGAACATCTTGCAGAGCCTTTTCTCCATCTTAAACTCCTCCAGCACCAGCAGCCTCTTGATCTGGCTGTGGGTGGCCTGCCTTATGCCCACGAGGGTGGGCGGCGTGGGCCCCCTGCCAAAGCCAGCCGTCCAGTTCGCAGCTGCTTGGCCGGTGGCTCCCGGCCCATGGAAGGTCCAGTTCTGGCTGATGGCCGGTACCAGCTGGGCTGGCTTCATCTTGCGGTGACCGTGGATGAAGAAGAGCAGCTTGATGTAGACCAGGTGGGTGGCGGCGATGACAGCCGCCAGCATGAGCATGAAGCCCAGCGTGTCGTTGGCCTTGACGTAGCGGTGCTCGAAGATGCACTGCTCCTCCTCCCGGATGAACTTGTAGGTGCCCACGTCGAAGACGGGGGGGAAGGCCATGGCCATGGAGAGGGTCCACACCATGCACACCACAGCCAGGCAGGTCCAGCCCGTCATGCGCTTGGCGTAGAAGCGGTGGTGGGCGATGGCCATGTAGCGCGTGACCCCCACGCAGAAGAGCAGGAAGGCGGCGTGGAAGCAGAAGAGCACAGCCAGGAAGGCCAACACCTTGCAGCTGAGGGGCCCGTGGGGCCAGGCGGCCCCGCTGCGCACCGACAGCATGACGAAGGGGAAGCAGGCCAGCGAACGGAGCCCGTCGGCCAGGCAGAGGTCCAGCAGCAGGTAGTACGGGGCGCGGTGCAGGTGCCGGTCCTTGAGGATGAGCCAGGCGAAGAGCACGTTGCCCGCCAAGCTCACGCAGAGGATCAAGCCCAGGGTGGCCAGCTTCAGCCCGGAGGCGCTCAGCAGGCCGCCGGCGCTGGGCAGGTGCGGGCTGCTGCTGCTCCCCAGCTCGCTGCTGTTCGCCATCGGGTCCTTCCTCCTCCTCCTCCTCCTCCTCCTCCTCCTCGGCGCCGCGCAGGCAGGGCCGGGGTCTCAGCGCCGCGGCAGCGCGCCGGGGCCGAGGGCCGCGCCGCCCGGCGCCCCCATGCCCGCCGCCGCCGTCGTCCTCCCCCCGCCGCCAACGCCGCCGCTGCCGCCGCCGCCCCGGCCGCTCCGGCGACGCGGGGCGCTGCCGCCGCGCTCCCCCCGGGCCATGCGGCTCCCCCGCCCCGCGGCCGCGCTAGGGCCGCGCCCGGCGCCGCCGCCGCCCCATGGGGATAGGGGATGCGCTGGGTGGGGGGGGGGGGGGGGGAGTGTGGGGGTGCTGTGCCACCCCCTTACCGCCGGCGAGCTGCTCCTCCGCGCCGGGCGAAGGGGCCGGCCGAGCCTGCGCACAGCGGCGGCGGCTCTGCCCAGCTCCCGCCGAGGACAATGGGGTAAATCCCCCTCCCTCCTTCTTCCCTTCCTTCCCTCTTCCTCCTCCTTCCCTCCGCCCTGCCTCCGCCCCCCGCGCAGCCCGGCCCCTGCGGAGCGCGGGGCTGAGTCACCCGCGCAGCGGCGCGGAGCGGCGCGGAGGTCCCGCTGCCGCAGCGGGCTTGGGAGCGGAGCCGGGTCCCCCCGCAGCCGGGGGTCCCGCCGGCCCCCGCCCTTGTCCTCCGCGGGGAGGGGAGATAGCGGCGGGGGTGGGGGTCGAGGAGGGGCTCGGAGGCATCGGGGTGGGCGCGGGCATCCCTGCGGCGCCGCTGCGGGTGGGGTGGGATGGGGGGTCCGGCCGCTGCTGCCGTCCCGCTGCGGGTGGGGTAGGAGGGGGGGTCCGGCCGACGCTGCCGTCCCGCTGCAGGTGGGGTAGGATGGGGGGTCCGGCCGCTGCTGCCGTCCCGCTGCAGGTGGGGTAGGATGGGGGGTCCGGCCGCTGCTGCCGTCCCGTTGCGGGTGGGGTGGGGTGGGGTGGGATGGGGGGTCCGGCCGCTGCTGCCGTCTCGCTGCGGGATGGCCTCGGAGAGCCCCCGTGTCCCCTTCTGGAGGCAGGGGGGTGGGGGGGTCGGGTGTGGCTGTGCAGCTGCTTATAGCTCACGGAGCCGATGTACCTGTGTGCATGACACCCTTCCAGCCCCTACCCTTCTGTATCGATGCCTACCGCACACATGTATCGATCCAGTATATCCATACATTAGTGATATACTTGTGTCACACTCACCAGTGTGCTTTCGCTAGATTTAGCCGTACTAAATAGCCATTTAACTCTCTCCACGCAGGGGAGGCAAGTCCACTGGCTTCCTGTTGCAGCGAAGCGTCCGGGCACACGGTCCCTTGCTGGACAGGGAGGTTTGCAGCAAGCTCGCGTGGCTTGAACGTTTCGGCGCGAACATCACGAAAAGCTGCCTCTGCAAGTGGGGAGCCTGACGTTTGGGACCTGACTGGGGTTCCTAAGACGGCAGAATGGGAGGGGAGGTGGCAAAATGTCCCCAAACCCCCGTGGATGCTTTCAGCGTTTCTGCGTTGTGTAGGGGCTTGCCAGCTCCCAGGCTCGGTTACAGGGGGCCTGTGGAGGGTTGGGCAGGTTTTTGTGAGCTGGGTAAAACACCTTTGGCCCGACTGGCACAGAGCTGCGGCTGCTGCACCCGTACTGTCGGTGCGGGTCTGTAAGAGGTAGTTTAATTAATGTAGGCCAGTGAGACGCAGATCCTTGTGTTCTCTCTCTCCCACTTTGCCATCCTTGTGTATGTAGGGCAAGGCAGGGCCCCTCTGTGTGCCTTGTAAGGCACGCACCACCGCACGGCCCTGGGCTCGCTGGAGATGCTAATGCAATTATCGTACTGTTACCGAATTTCCTTCATGGCCTCTTGTGAAGGACACGTCTGAAATCCTTTTTGAGCATTCTATTAAAAGCCGTCAGTAAATTCAGCGTTATTCCAGAAATGATAGCAATTAAATTGTCTGCATCAGCCCCAAAAGCAGATGTCAGTGGAGCAGCTTTTGAGCGGATCTTTCTGGCTGGTTTCAGAAAGTCTCACGGTGTGTGGCGGGGACCGGGCAACAACCTGGATTGTGCCACCAGACATCCAGAGCAGCTCTGCTTAACTCCTGGCATTTAAACAGACTAAGCTTTGGCTCAAAGATGTGTTGGGGGCAATCTGTATCACACGCAGGACCTCATTTGCCTGTGGATCTGGTTTGTATCTGTTATTTATTGCTAGTTTAGGAGAGCGAAGAAATCCCGAGAGGGGGGAAAAAAAAAAAGTGGCAGATAATTGAGGCTGCTTTTTTCTTCCTACCAGTACATCTGAGCTGTTTTCAGTTGTTAGGTTTCTCATTTGCACCGACAGAGAATTGCCCACGGGTTGTTCAGTGCTTTGTGCAGTTTTCAAGGCATTTCTCACATTCGTGCAGCAACTTGAGCGCCGGGTGCGTGGTGTCCCTTTGGTGGCACTGGCATCTTTCTGGAGGAGCCGGGGACGCCGCGTACCTCACTTGCCCCCGGTGCAACGCGGGACTGCGTTAACAGACTCTCCCACGGCAGGTTGCCAGCAGCCAAAGCGCTTTGCCAAGCACCGCTACGAGGGTTGGTTGTCCTTGGGTGCGCGTGGCTTTTTGGAGGAGCAGAGGGGGACCTTATGGCCTGGGTTAGCTCTGTGGTCTCTGCCATCGAGTGCGCAGAAAGGAATAACACACCTGCTTCCCTCCTCCGCGCCTGCGGGTAGGGTTTCTCCTCTCCCTGAACGCTCGCCAGCACAGCTGAGCTGGCTCAGGAGCTGCAGTAATTCACTGCTATCTTGCCAGGCCAGCAGCAAATTGCTAGCTCATCTTTCTCCCACCTGTAGCGAGGGGAGAGCCGGCAGGGAATGATGTTTCATCCATCTTCCCAGGCCTGCTCCCCTGATGGGGCTGCGATATAGTGCTGTAAGCAGTGTGAGCCAGGAATTTGGGGCCAGCTTCCTTGCTGGGCTGGCCGAGAGGTGTGATGCTAAAGGAATGGAGAAAATAGAGCGCAGATGGGGGTTTAACAGTCTTCATACGAGCAGGCTCCTCGCCTCCCAAAGGGGCTGACACGGGGTTAGACCCACCAGGATAACTCTGCCTGTTGGTTTACACCCCAGCCCTTGTCCCTGCGGGCTCCCTGCCAGGGGAAGAGCCGTCCCTGCCCCAGCCGGGTGCCCCAAAGCAGGCACTGCACCTCGGTGTGCTCCACCTCTTCCTTGCATCAGGTTCAACCAAGTTCCTTGGCCAGGCTCAGTCTCAGTTTGAACATTAGGACAGTGCCACATTTACAGTATTTGCCCCAAAATAAGAACTAGGGTATCTTGTAACCCCTCTGCTGTTGCAGAGCTACTCCAGGAGCTCTTCCAGCCCACAGGGACTGCGGTGCTTGGAGGGGTGTCCACCGGCAAGAGTCAAAATGAGCAGCAGGGGCTGCCCCGACATCCCCACAGCAAAGACTTCGCCCTCGGTGCTGCTGGGCTCTGTTGGTGCTGCTGGGCATCCAGCCCCCAGCCGAGCGGGAGCACCTTTGCACGCGGGTGTGCCCCTGGACGCGGCACGGCACTGACACACCGGGCTCCCACCTCCAGTGCCCAGGCAGGGGCTGGAAGGACTGGGTGTGTACGGATTGGGGTAAATTCAGACAAAAGCCAGATCCATCGCAGCAGTCGTAGGGAACAGGTAATTTCCAGAGATTGTAACGAGTGTGTTATTTCCCTTTCTCACTTCAATCATTTTCACAAAACGAGTTTAATGAAGCGCTATTTTCTGCTTACAAAATGGTGCTGCACAAGCTAGATGGATTCCTCTGACCTTTCAATGTGCTTTACTTGAATTGGCTGCCTCTTCGTGTCCTCCGCTCGCTGCCTCGAATGGGAAAGGCAGCTGAAATACAGACTCTTACAGCAAATACCGTGGCATGTTGCCTTCTTTCCACCCGTCACTGGTATTCTTCCTGAAGTCTTAGCTATTTATTATTGGTGGTGTTATTTGTGTTCTTGTGTCTGGGAGCTCTGCATAACGATTGTGGAAAGAGAAGTGACCTGTATGCTTGGTACTACTGTGGTAGAAATCAGTGTTCTCTCTGGTGTGACATAAAGGAAGAAGTAGGAAATGTCTGGACGTGCCTGAAGGATAAACCCAGAGCCCCTCCGTGGCCGAGATGCCACCGGCAAGCAGGACAGGTGAGAGCAGTCAGCCAAAACAATTTTGCCGTCACAGATAATTCAGGCAAGGAAAAGTTTTCAGGCTTAGTAATCAAGGAGATGGAAAGGTCAGTCTGGAGCAGAAAGGGATAACGGAGGCTCAAGTCAGATGCTGGCACAAGAAAGATTTGGATCCTCCTTCCCGGCTTCCTGTAACTCCCAGACAGTTCTCCGGATGACATTCATTATTTGTGTTATCTTTTGCACCTAACAGAGTGAGTCAGGGACCAGGGTGCTACATAAGCAAAACAAAAAGCTGTCCCTTTGCCAAGGGAACTTAAAATCCAGCTGTGAGATGGGGGAGAGAGCCGGTATGAACCCTGGAGAAGGGGAAGGAAGAGTGACGAGCGAGGCTGCAGCCTAGGGAATGGCATCGGCGTAACCATGGCTATCACTCATCCCTGCAAAGGGAGGAGGGAGTGCCAAGGAGATAATGAGGTAGATTTGTGGGTGTTTACAAGGATCATGATAATACTTTGTGACAACGACAGAACAGAAGATGACACATTAAGGTAATGTTTGGGCACTGGCTAACATGAAAACAGTGTGAGAAGTTTTAAGTCTGCAAAACTGACAGTACTACCCAAAATAACTGCTTTGCACAGGAGTCACGCTTGCCCTCTGTAACCGGGGCGCGGCTGTGGTACACGCCAGTGAAATGAAGACAGATTTAAACCAGTGCTGGAACGCCCCCCCCCCCTACCCCTCGCTTGCAGAGGGTCCAGATGTCAGGTCGGGGATGGGGCGCTGGGGACTGCCATCAGGCTGGGAAGCGCCTGGGCAAGCAGAGGGCAGATCTGTGCTCAGCAAAACACTAATAAAGCATTTTGGATGCGGTTTTGTTCACAGAAGTATCACCACAGTCGTGCAAAATGTACAGATGACGCCAAAGTGGATGAGAGTATTAATGCCACTGTTGAATTCCCGAGTTCCTGGATGGCAGCAGAGGATCTGCGGGCGAACCGTCACATAGCTGCAGCTATCTGGCAGAGAGGTATCTGACAGCTAGCTATCACATTTTTCAAGGGCTTATTCCTAGCTGTTTAATACTTCATATGCTCTCTTGGGGAGGGAGGAGTGAAGAACGGAGGAGTATATTTGGCACAGCAGGGAAGTGGACTCGGGTCTTTTCCATCCCTTAGTGCTGTGCTGTTGCAGAGGGAGAGAAAGCCTCCTTCCACAGCGGTACTAATCCTCCTCCACAGCGAGCTGAACGTTTTGAACTTGAACAACTCCTCTCATTTTTCCCCCATGTGATTGTGAGTCAGGCTGAGCTTCTCTATTCTTCTCCATAATTGAGTAGGAGATTATTTTGACTGGAAATAACCAGACACAGGTATCATGGCTGTGAATGCCTCCGTGCATGCCACTTGCTAAAAGTTCTGTGGCCTTCTGCAAAGGGAGCTGGTCTTTAAAGACCTCGCTCAATGGAGAAGGAAGAAAAGCAGAGGGGAAGAATAGCTGCTTCTTGCTCACTTCTGTCACTGGCTCTGCTAAACTTAACCCGCCGAATTGTTGGTGACACGCTGTTCTTCAGAAGCAGCTCTTTTGTGGAAGAGCTCCCCTGTGACGCGGGGAATAGCCGCCGTGAGACAGGAAATATCCCTGACAAGATGCCTTTCTACAGGAGCCTGTAGCTGCGATCCAGTCCCACGGACATGCTGAGAAAGCTATGAAAAGCCATTCCTCTCAAATCTCCAGGGGAACCTCCCTGGCCGCAGATTTTCCTGTTCCTTCTCATCCTCTCTCTATAGTTCTCTCTCATGGGACATAGCCCAGCTGCTTGGGTTGCGTTCCCCGCTCTCTGCCCTGGAGGCAGTGAGTGACCGGAGGAGCGGAGGGCAAGGGAGAAGCGGATGCAATGTGAGGACGCGTCAGGGCACATGGCTTCTGCTGCTGCCGTGGCAGGTGATGCTGCGAGACACCCTGCCCTGCCGGTTCTGGCTCTCGGTGGGTACCGGGGAGGTGGGTGCAGCCCCTCCTCAGGGCTGCGTTTTAGCTACACGCTCTCCTACTAGCAAAGCTGGATACTAAGGAGCATTTCACGAGATCAGGCTTTCTCCAGTTTATACATAAGTAGGATTGCTTCAGGCTATTGAACCAGCCTGCTGCAGGCTAACCAACCCCAGAAGTTTTATCTGGGCTGTAGCAACCTCAAGCCACTGCTGTTCTGCTTGTGCATCTAATGTCTCAGCTGCTTACTGAGGAGCTAATGAGCTTTTGGAGATACATGGGTACTATAAACTCCTTAGGCTGGAGATAAGCAGCTTATTGCCTTTAGGAGCACTGCCAGCCCTTGGCTCTGCTGCTGTGGTGCTCCTCAGGCCCCAAGTTCTTCGTTACCGGGAAGGGTTATAACATCTTGCAATAAACAAGTGGATTCCTAATTACACAGACACACACGCGTGCTGCAGCCATCTCCATGGGCTGAGGTAAAACCTGGCAGCAGGACAAACACGCTTTACGCGCTGCGTTCTCACGTCTCCCTGCGTGGCTGACTTCGACCCTCACAACTGCCTTCCTTGCACAGGGGCTGCTCCATCTCGGCAGTACAGGATGAATCCACCGCCCTCATCATGGTGAAATGGCCCTTGGCACCCAAGAGCAAATTTACCGTGGGCAGCGTGGGCAGTTTCAGAACAAAAGGTGGCTGGTTTGATTGTGAAACAACTTCCTCCCATTGCTGTCCTTTCCCTGCTTTCAGATAGACCTACTGTGAACGCCTGTCTAGAAAATTCACTGGGTAAAAACCCAAACAACTGAAAGTTCATTTTCAAAGTTACGATAAAAGCAGGTTTTTACTTCCTTAGTGTGAATTCAGCCCTTGCTGTTCTCCACTCGCTGTCTGCGGCGTCTGCCATCAAAAGCAATCCTGCTGCAACTGGTCAACAGGCTGCAGTTGCTACTCTTACCAAATGCTAGAGAGAGACATCAAATAAAATCTGCTCGGCTCGTCAGAGCATCTTCGTCTTTATTGTGCATTTTACTTTTCCCCCCCTTTTACGTATCACCCGTGTATAAATTAACCCAACAGCACTCTTTCAAGGTATAACTAGGAACATAATTTGGTATGCAGCTCTCGAGTTTATGTTTAGTTGCTCTCCTTGGAGTAGTTTGAGATTAATCAGAGAGAGTTATTTGAGGTGCTGGAAGTACCTTCTGATACCGTCTTTTAACCGGAGTAGATGAAACCTGAAGGCTGATTTCTTTGCCACTCTAGTGCCCTTATATATTACCTTTCCTGTTGGTTTATACCTGTGCACAGCTTAGACTGAAGCCAGAACTATTCTCCTATTTTGGCACTCTCTGCACATGGATATCCCCTCCTTGCCTTCGGCCCCGTCCCCACCTCCACAGCTGGTTGAAATAAAAGGATGAGCGATGTAAAAACCTTCAGTGTGACTGAACTGTGAGATTTAACGACATCAGAGAGTCCATGAACACTGCTTGATTGCTAAATTCTTAGTTAAATGGGTGTTGTCTGTTTAGATAAAGCCCTTGGCAGGGTGTTGGAATGGGATGATAATCCAGCAGCGTATTCCCATGACAGAGAGCAGCGGTTCCGAGGTCAGCTCAAGGCTCTCCACCACCGCTGCTGAAGCAGTACAGACAGTTCAGCGTCTGGAATTCAAATCGAGCCGTCACCGGATTCACGTTCAAGGGCTGAAAGTCACTAACTAATCCTTCTGTATTTAAATTACTTCTTCAACAAAGGCGTAGTCTCATCATTTACGTTTGAACTATAGGAATAGCACATAAAAAGGTTGTGCAGTTTAGAAGTGTTCGTGGGTCTCAACCAACTTTGTAGGCAAAGTAAAGTGTGAGAAACGTTTTTTACCGTACTAGCCTATCAACTGAGCTTTTAAGGCAGGCTGATGAAAAGGAATCAATTATTTTAATAGCACTTTCTCTCTGGTAAAAGGTCTTGCTAACCTAGTGAAGCAGAGCTTGAAACAACAGATAAAAACTGTCAGAAAAGCTGTGATGTGGTTTGGAGCCGAGTGAAAATGGTGACCAGAATCTGAGCCTGCCCAAACCCTGAGTTAAATGCCAAAATGCCCCAGGATTCCTCGGATCATCATGCAAGCTGTTAAGGATGACAAACAGCTTATTGTTTGGGGTTGGTCTGTGTTTTTCTGTTAGTTGTTCCTTTTGTATGAAGGGTTTTTCTTTGGGAGGATTGGGTGGTTTCATTTTTTTATTTATTTGGTCTCTTGCTCTTATATTTTATCTACTAAAGTTCACTTGAGCGATGCAGGGCTGATGAGGGAAAACCTCCAGGAGGTATGTTAAACCTGATGTCTTCATACCTGAGAGGAGCAGGGCTTTTGGGAAGATCCAACGGGATTTCACGGTTTTTTGTGATCTTGAAAAAAATTGTTGTGGTTAAATAAAAACAAGGCTTAGAAAAGAAAAAAAAAGACACTGGTTATATGCATAGTACAAAAGCCGTGTAGAAAGCCTCTGTATATCATTTGAATGCCAATTGAATTACCGTTACAATAAGGACATGATGACTGGGAGAATCATGCAGAGCTGTATGAAGTTCATCCATGCGATGCGTGAGCCCAGCCTGGGAAACAGACCTCATCTGCCAAGTTCTGTAGGGCCATTTCCAGCTTTTCTTTTCGAAGGAGGGACCCAGCTCTGCTACCAATAAATAAAGCGAGAATTTTGACATTGATTTCAAAGGGAGCTAAACCGAGCTCCATGGAAAGGGAGCGCTAGCATGCAATGCTGCTTCTCTTTTTTTCTTATTAATGTGACTAATTAAATGTTTGTATTTTTTAAGCACTAACTGGTTTTTGATGGTCGTTTAGAGACTTTGAGAAAGTCAATAATTTTGATGAAATAAGACTGTAGACTCCAGAACAAAGTCCACATGGAATCCGTGATGTTGCTAGGATACAGCTATTAGTATTTTCAGTGGCTGGGGTATTTTTTGGCGTTTTTCTTTTTAAATAGAGTCAGCCTAACCTCTCTTACAAACAGTAGAAGACTACGTGACTGCCTGATCCTATTTACATGACGCTCCCTCAATTTACGGTAACGAAGCCAAACTTGACCCATTAGTTTCGGCCTCTTTTATTTGTGAAGAAGAAACACAAAGAGTAATTTTGACCTGAGCTATAGGGAGCACATTTTATCTGAATCTTGATGTTTTCTTAAAATGATGTGCAGGATTTTCTCCCTGAGGGTGTTAGATTGCTGAAGTCAGTCTCCCTCTAGTGGTTTATTTCCAGAGGGGCCCTTGGCTTTACTGGCTTGGACGGGTACCAAATTCGATAGTGTGATGCAGAAAGTTGAGTGACCCCTATGAGCTGAACCGTAGAGCAGCATCGAGCTCGTAATTTTTAAGAGATGAGCATAAAAACCTATAAAAATATTACTTCCTGTGGTTTTTATATTTTAGAATTTATTTTTTACAATGTCAGTAGTAGATGAGGCTTTCCATCCCAGGCTTACTCTGCGGTACGGGCTAACGTGGTTTGCTCGGTGTGTAGGATGTGACTCTTGCACGTTGTTTCCTTCGGCTGTATGCTGGGATGCCTGTAAAAATAAAGATCAGTATTTAAGCTCATGTTCCACATCAAAGCCAACGCCAGATGTGGTGCCAATAACGTTCTTTTTGATTTAATATAACAGAGAATAGCATTGTGGATGGTGCTATTTTGGGATCCCCGTGTCTGGGGAAGCGATATCGAAGTGAAACACTGCACTTATTTTACTGGGAAAGAAGGAAAAGAGAGCTGGCTGGGGTTTTTTTCCAACATATAAGTTAGATTTGGGGTCTGACAGATTTCTTGCATTTATGGCCCTGACCTCAGCTTTGCTGGGCATCTCTTTCTTTAGCACCTAAGATAGCTCCAGTGCCTGAAAGCGTGGGGAACAGGAAAGGGGAGGGATGAAAGCAGAAGCCTCGTATCCAAAGCCAAGTAAGAAATTCAAGGCTTCTAATACCCGATCCATGGATTGGGTGCTGAGTTAAGCCAGTTCAGCTCCCCGAAGATGACTAGGTAAAGAATAAAGATCTGCTCTAAAGCATATTGGAGTCAATACATGCCCTTACTTAACTGCAAAGGGCTCTGGATGAGGCTCAGCTTTCCTTCGCAAGCGATGGTAACCAAAAAGCTCTGTGATTCTGCAATGCATCAAGGATCCTGGGAAGACCCATGTCTAATCTGAGGTAGGTGGGGGACTGGTACCGCCTGCTTCATGTTCCCATCTGGCAGAAGGCCATCCTGTGATTTGCTTTTTCGTATACCAGAGGAGGTATTTGGCCTCGGATATTCCTTTATAAACTGTGATAGAGAGAAAGCTTGGAGAAATTTGGGATTACCTGCCCCAGAAGTTAGGAAGCTGCCGTTCCATTTGCACAGGCCCCTGGACCCAGAGGTTGTGAGATGCCACCACCTTCCCATGAAGCACTTTACAGTGTGTTCAGTTATGTAACAACTTTAAGGGTAAGGTTTTACTTTTGTTTGACTTTTACTTCATGCTCAGCTTCTATTGAGCAATCAGGAATCTTGATCCCTTGGGAGACTGCTTAAAACACTTTCCTTTGGACGCTGCTCCATCAAAGCTGCACATGATGGTGATTTCGGAGCCAATTTTGTCTTTCATTTTTGTTTTTGCTTTTCAGGCTGAAGTTTCTACACAGTGTCCTGGCCAAAGGTGATTTGATTTTGGTTTATAACTTGAACAAGAACTATTCCATTATTTTTTTTATATATAAAAAATATGCATTCAGTCCTACCATGTGGAACAAAATTCTTGCACTTTTTAACAGCTCGACAGCTAAAAAAGCAGACCTACAAATTCGGTATGCGCATGGTCTTCTCTGAGATTGTTCCAGCATCACTCACAGACGGTAAGTTAATAGGAGTCCTATGTTTACAAGGAGGTCATGGACACTTGTGGAATGCCCATGAATGCATGAACTGGCTTTACTTTTATGTAATTGTATAGATTATTTTTTTTCAGACTTTCGCAGTGTGTATGTAGGAACTTTTTTAGTAAGGAAGGAACTAGTTGAACTGCACTTCTTTCTGGACCAGTGAATGGTTATGTCAATTGTACGAGCTAAGGAAAGCTTTCTCTGCTTGTTTGACTTTGTTAGGTTCATGCACTTGAAGGAAGACTTCAAGGAACGGGAGCTTGCAGGAACCAGCTGTGTGAGGAGCCTCTCCCGTGGAGCAGCACTTGGTACTGTGCGGGAAACCTTCTGTCCCAGGCAGGGCTGGACTCAAGCCTGCGAGAAAAACAGGGGCAGAGAGCCAGTTTGTTTTTAACAAAACAAAGTTATGCAATATCGTTTTGTTCTGACATGTTCCCAATATGCAGCAAATGAAGAACTCACTAAATACAGTATATCTCTGGCCATATCATTTGAATATAACTTGTTGCCATGACAACCTCCGCTTAACAGCTTGGCTGATATGAAATCATTCCTAGATGAGGGAGCTTTTGCCAAAAGCGTTGGGATTCAACACTTTAATATCATGTTTTAGGTTTTAAAAAACATCTATTTAAGCCTCTGGAAGCAAATAATACCAAATAAAATCCCCTCATCCTCACCTTTGCTTCGGCTCTCAGCTGATCAGTTGATCTTCCTGGGAACCTCTCAGAAGCAGCTCTTGTGTTACTTAATATGCTTCTGAAGTCCCAGGCAGCGTTTCAAGAACAAGTGATCGTGACACCAGCGTTTGGTAGAGAAATTACATTTCATGGCTGTTGGCTCAGCCTGCGAGGCAGCGGGGCAGCAGCTGGGCACAGCAGCCGAGGCTTGCGCTCGAGCCATCCCTCAAGTCCGTGAAGGTTTACGCTCCAACTAGCTCTGCCTCGGAGTAAAAAAAGAGGAGCTTTGGCTGGAGAGAGGTCTAGCCCAACATTTCACACAGTTCATTTTATACCAGGAGCACTGAACAAACAAGCCTAGGTTATCTATCAGATGTTTTCTGAGGTGCAGTACCTGTCACCTCAGAAATAGCTGTGGAACACTTCCAGGGTGTAAATGCAATATGATTGCTCATATGGTGCTTGTTCCCTTCCTCCTTTCCAGGTGCTACATTGCATCAGAATATAGCTAAAATAAGCCTAATGCTTTCCTAATATTTCTCATGTACGCAGGCATTGCAGTTGCCACAGTGGTGGTACACAACTGCCAGCGGGAGAAAGGATGGTCCTGATGGTTTTAGGAGGTGGTCTGCCCCTTCGAACCCCCGTTGCTTTATATCACGGGGATTCCCTGCACAAGCTGGGGGCGGGGGCTACGGGAAAAGCTACTGGAACCGGCAAATAACATTTCAAGCACATGTGATACACCCATTGCTGTCAAGATTTTGGGATCAGCAAGGACTGTAAGAGCAGGGATTTCTCAAGTAAAACCATGGAAAGGATTATGAAGTACTCATTGTTTCCTCTGGCTGTAACATGCCTTCTTCAGCTCTAATTAGCCCCAGCATGGAGTGACTTGGGCCTTTGCTGTGGCAAAGAGGCTCAGGTGCCTGAAACTGGATGCAGGCAAGCGGTGCTAGGAGCACAACAGTATTTCCCACTCCACTTTTTTTTTGTTTGTTTTGGTTTTTGGAGCTTTTTCCTCCCCAGTAGTTACCTGGGAAAATTTCAGCTGTTACCCATCTGAAATCAGCGGACCTAATCTGCCAGCTGACTCCTGCTCTCGGCCACAGAGTCCTGCTTTATAAGGCCTTAGCAGAAAATTGGCTGTTTACCTTGAGAACTCTGCAAGCAAAAGGAGGATGTGGCTGGGAGAAGGTGTGAGGAATGGAGCCAGAAGTCCTGCCTGTGGTGGTGAGCTTTAAGCAACTCCCTTTTGCACCATCTTGTAGCACAGGACTGCACCGTAACGCAGTTTGTTTATGGCAAATCTGCTTGAGAAGGTACAAAAGCACAGGCGATGGCATCGCCAGGGTTTCTTTAAAAAGGAACCTTCCAGATATATGGCAAATATCAATCGATAATGTAAATTTTTATTTAAAGCCCTGTCTCTCTGAAAATGCTAATAATTTCCTGGAATTCTTCATCTCTGAACTGATGTCATTCACGGTGTGCTGGCAGCTATGCAGAATCAGGATGCTGTTCTTGTGATCGCTCTTTCCTTGCGAGATCCATCTCGGGAGACTTGTTTTTGCCTCTGTGTCACGACTTCTTAGAAATCTCTGTAGGCAAAGGATGTGCTAATTCAATGCATCCTGTGATTGCCCTTCCTCCACAACCAGATTAATTTACTGTTGGTTGAGATTCTCACAACGTACTTTGTGCCACTGTGAAGCCTGGTACTTACTGATGTAAACAAGAAATAAACAGAGGTTTTTACATGTCTTGTTTGGAATAATGATACAGGCTCTGCTGCCTGGTACTCACTCTGTGTCTCAGAGGTGTGGGGGTTTGTACTTCTATGTTGTTTCTTGCAGCTCAGATTGTTTATAACAGAATAATTTGTTTTCAACCTGATCTATAATGTTTTAAATGATGAGCAGCTCCCTAATAATGGAGGCTTTTTTACTGAAGTGTATGGCTTCCATCAGAGGCAGGTGCTGGATTCAAAGTTAGTTAGTTTTTGTAATATAGTCTAGTGGGTTTGGCCTTATTTCCAGAGTGATGCTGCTGCATATCCAAAAATTAATACCTTGTTGTCAACCTCAGCAGGGGACACCAAGAAGGTACCAGCTGTGGGGGCTGTCAGCAGCAGTCACAGAGGCAAGATGTGGCCCTTTAGGGTTGTAGGAAAGGAGAACTCTCCTCCTCTCCTCCCGTCTTCTCTAGCTCTTCTGGAAAAAAATCTGTGCCTAGATACAGCCATTTATTGTGGGGTTGGGTTTTTTTTTTTAGGATTAACATTTTTGGTGGGCTCACCATTAAAATAGAGACAAAATGCTCAGAGTGGGCATACCAATGAATTTTTAGATTCTAAGCTCTCTCAAATGGTCATTATCTTGCCTTCTATTTAAAGAGGAGCAAATTAAATTGCAAGAGATGGTGCAACTGGTTTCCTAGATCTTATTTAATTTGGCTTAGCAGTTAGCACTTTCCATCTGCACAACATAGTCATTAACTTTTTTGTTTCTTCATTGTCACTGTACAGATGGCTTTTTATGGGCAACCTCTGCCCTTTCTTACTGTTAGATTTTTATTTCTTTAAAGGAGTGTGTCTTTATTGATTTTTCTTTTAGGATGAAGTACAGATAAAATTATTCATCCTGCTAAATGTGGCTGCAAGGAAACCTATGTGATTCATGGTCTTTGATCCTGCTATCACTTATGTGGGTGTTTAACTTTACTACTGTGCGGAGTCCCACTGGGGAGAATCTTGATTTAAAAAATATTATATAAAAATATCGTGAGGTTTTAGCACATGTCCATGCTGGATTATGAGGAACATCTCCCTATAAAACCAAGTGAGTAAATTAAATAGGCTGTAAAGAAGATGAGAAGACAGATAAATTATCCCCCCCATTGGCAAGTCTGGAAAGGTTCGTTGTTGCCTCGTTGTCTCCATCCATGTCAGTTTGCATGGTACTCGTGCCATAACGCACAAAGCGTTTTGTGCCTTAAAACTTGGATTTTTGGAGAGATTTCGTTTTCTGGCCAGCATTGCCAAGCCAGACCGAGCCTGAAGGCTCTATTCTTCAGAGGCTCGTGAGCTGTGTAGGTGCTGGCAAGGGGCTGCCAGCGCGGTGCAGGACGGTGGCATCGGGTGCCCTGCCCGCCCAAACCCCTCATGGCCGCGGGTCCCCGTGAAGGTCTAACGAAGCAGATGGACTCTTTGCCTCCTCCCTGTCCCGCAGGAGGGACAGAGAGGGGGATTGGGGTGACCGCATGTGCTGGGCCTGGGTCAGGGCCCCTGTCTGGAGCCACCCGTGCCCTCAGGTGGGCCTTGGGCCTTGTCCATCGCTGTCGCCATCGCTGTGGCTCCCTCCTCCCCTCACCCCTCCCTCTGGCCTTCCCGCCGCACCCTCGGCCCAGGTGGCCCCTCGGGCCCAGCGGCCCGAGTCCCGTCTCCCGAATCCCGCTCGCTCCCGCCTCCAACCCTCCCCACCGTCCCTCCCCTTGCCCGGCTTCCACACCCCCCCCCGGCTCTCCGCGGCGTCCCTTGTCCCCTCCCCGCGTCCCGGCCCGCCCCTCGCCCCCCCCCCCCCCGCCGCCCCGGCCAGGGAGATGGCGCTCAGCCCCCCCGAGCGCCGCAGCGGCGAGCGGGAGGCGGCGGGCGGCCGGGGCCGGCGGCGGCGGGGCGGGCAGGCGGGCGAGCCGGAGGGGCTACCGCTCCACTCGCCCTGGACCTTCTGGCTGGACAAGTGAGTGGTGGCGGCGGGGAAAAGCCTTGCGGGACGGGGCGAGGGCGGGGGGGGGGCGGACATAACAGCCCAAATCCGTCTGTGGAAAGCATCGCTGCTCGTTATGGCGGAGCAGACGGGACACCGGGGAATGAACCTTGTGCTGCAGGTGGGGACAGTGGCCGTGTGCCGGCCCTGGGCAGGCACAGCCGGCGGCTGGCTCTCCCCGGCTTGGGGGGGGGGGTTGGCGGTCAGCCTGTGCTGGGGGCTGGTAGTGCCATCGGTTTGGGAAACGCTTTCGGTTTTGTAGTTCAGCGGGTTCAGGCAACGTCGCGGTGGTGTTTTAAACCTCTAAATTTAGACGTGCCGCTCGCCAGCCCCGGGAATAGAAGGGTAAAGGTTGCGCTTCGCTGCTTCGGGGCTGTCCGTGGTGCCCCCGGAGGGACCGAGTCCCACCGGCCCGGCCGCCACCCGTCGAAACCGTAGAACTCTCTTAATAGTCAGGTTTGGCTCCTGTTGGGTGATCCGTTCTTAACATCTGAAGTCAGTTTTGAAGGATTAGCTAAAATTTATTAATTAACTGCAGTGCTCGTATTGCATTTCAGGCGCTTGAAGTTTTGGTCGCTTACGGTCGTGGGAAGCTGCTGCCGAGGGAGCTCACCTGCGTGGTGCATACGGCTGGGCGTAGGGGAAAAGTACCGAAGTCAAAACTGAAATAGACACTTTAAAATCAGAATTTGATGTTGTTTTTCTAGCGTGTGTTTTCTGGCATCTTGGTTTTAGTCTTCTACGTCTCCCTTTTCTCACTTTTCTGTTGTATTTCTCCTCTTTCCCCCCCTGCTCCAGAAGGAAAATTCGCACCTTTATAAGCCTTTCTGCCACTGAACATACTGCCACATCCTATTGGTAAAATTATCTTCTTTTTTTTTTTTTTTTTTGGTAACTTTTCAGTTCGTGACAGAGAATAGCAAGAAGCTGTTGAAAACTTGCAAATATTCTCAGGTCCTGCAAATCAATTCTTATCAATAACCCCACAGGCTATTTCTGGTTAATCCATTTGAACTCATGATGTAGCTATGGTTGGGTTCAGAGTCTGAGTTGTGTTTTCTGTTTGTTTGTTTTTTTAAGAAGCACCATTTGGGCAGCTGTTTAAGCAAGCTACCATCCACATCTGTTTGTTTACACGAGCCGTGTGGAGATAAGCATGTCTATTATAATCAACGTCAGAAGTTGAAATCCATTTCAAGTTCCTGACTTGTCATGATTTTTTTTTTTTTTCCTAAGTCTTGGTTCCACTGTAATTTAGGCTCTTAATACTCAGTTATACTATAGATTTTTTTCTTTCTGGTCACACATAGGTGCATTTAATCAGGTAGTACTGCTGTTCCTTAATTTATAAACCTGGGAGTGTATGTGTAAGAGAAAAAAACAAAGTGGGACCATATATACACAAAACTGTGTGTTTTGTTTACCAGCAATGGTGATAGAAGAATGGCAGGGAACAAGAATGACAGCAAACAAGGCATGCTTCATCTGTTTAAAAAACGTTTAAGGCACTAAAAAGCACACAAGAGACGCAACCGTGAACTTAATTTACTTCAGTGTGTGGAGGTTCACGTCTCTCTGCAGAGTCCCGCAGAGGTGGCTGTGACATTTGTTGGTACACCCACGGAGATTGGATGGAGGAATCATTGCTTAGGCTTGTCTAGGGTGGACTTTCCATAGAATGTAACTGTGGGCACTTTTTTTAACTTAATTCGGTAACACATGGGGTGGAGCAGTGGTGTTTCCTCTTGAGATGGTATTGATTTTTTGACTGCTACTACACTTTAATGCGTACTTGGACTGAAAAGTGGGAAGAGGTGATGCTTAAGGATAAAGAGATGCTGAGATGGATGTGTAGTTATCTTTTTTCTGTTAAATTACTGTGAAGGGAGATCCATGAAATACATTTTAATGTCTCCAAAATGTATCTTTTCATTAAGTCACTCTCTTAAAATAAATATCCATCAGCTAAGCAGTACTTTCTATAGCAAATGCTAGCAAGTGATTCCCTTGGGATTCATGACCTTGTTTTTATCATAGTGTCACTCGATATATCTCCTGCTTTAGCAGTAAATACCTTTGTTTTATCTGCATCAGCACTTGTTTTTGTGAATGCCTTGGCACAGGCTTAACATCTGGAGGCTGGGATCCTGTTCTGGTTCACTGCCATTATCTCACACATGTCACGAGGCATCTGCATTTCCCGTAAGTGCTAAGCCTTTCTTGGTATGTGTGTCTGAAATAGCAACAATCTGATATCGCTGTCTGGTATCTTACCCTGTACGTGCTTTAGGAAAGCGAGCGTGATGAAAGCATTTGGGAGAATATTATTCACCAGTTTGACAGATCATATCCCATCTATCATCTTCAAATGCTCACGGGTCAGCAGTTTCACAGAAGAAGACAGAGAAGCTGACAGGTGTTTTTCTCTGAAAAGAGATTTCCTTTTCAACTGTTACAACACTTTAAGGTCATGTGCTAAAAGTTTTGAAACCCGGGCTTTAGGTCTGCTGTTCTGTTTGTCCATTCTGCAGGTTTACCAAGTTCATACCTACATGGCTCATTCGTAGCGCTTTTGCACGCAGTGATGTTATGGGGCATGGGGAGTTTCAGCAAGTCTTGCAGATGCCTTTGGAGCTCCCTTGGGCAGCTGATTCATGCTGGTGGCTCTTCACACTCATGTTTATCTCGGTGAGGCTCTGGGTTGGTGCAGGGTCCTGCTGGTAGAGGCCTCTGGCTTTGAAATAAAAGATGGCCTTTCTAGGTTTTTGCTGCACTGTGTAGTCTTTCAGTTTTTTCACAACAAAGTGTCAATATGCATCACCAAATATAGCAAATTAAAAAGAAGAATTACAAATCTGGTCGCTAAATTTGTGTTGTGTAGCACATTCAACACAGGGATTGCACAAAAGGAGAGGTCGAGTGAAATGACCAGCAAAGGCTGGGGTGTCCTGGGTAACAAGCCACGTTAGGCCCTTGAAACCATCCCATAATGGGATTTGGGGCTGTGGACCTGGGTGTGATCTTTGTGTACATACAAAGCTGTGAAGCTGATGATGCTTTTTTGATGTACCTGTGGACATGATGCAAATGCCCTGCTTTGTAAACCTTGCAAATCATGACTGTCACTTAGCCTGGGTATTGTATGCCATCCTGTTTAGTGCTACAGCCTTTCCCTACCAAAATAACACAGGGAACGCACTAGCAGCTGTCTGCTTTTCCAGCCCCACGACAAGAAGCCAGAGGCTTTGTCAGGGGTAACAGTTTTTGGTCCAATGTGCGTGCGCACACATGCAGTAATCAAGATGTTGCACGTCCTTGCAAAAAGACCTCTTTTGAAGATCTAACTGCATCTGAGCTGCCAGCATTGCTGACAGTCAACAGCGAGGAAAATACCCGTACCCTTCTATACAAACTAGTGCTGTCCGAAATGGAGCACACATCACACAAAAGCCTGGTACAGAAGGCTCATTTCTTGATAAACCTTGTCAAAGGTGCGCTCGCTTCCCTGGAATTCTGAGCGTGCAGCAGGGCAGGTCGTGTTGCAGGGTCACGGCCTGCCTGCCTTGTCTGGCCGGACTTCTACCAGTGCTTTTTAGGTAATTTTGTTTCTATTGCAAGAATAGTTTAATTTTTCTGTGTCTTTGTGAGGGGAAGAATATGCTTATAAACATTGTCCTATATAATGCAATGTTATTGGTCTACTCCAGGGAAGTTAAAATATTCTTACATAAACATATTATCCTTATTTTCTCTCTGCATGTTATATTGATGAGTTCTATATAAATAAAGTTTAATAGATAAATTCTGGTAATGGGACCATTTTCATAATAATTGTGAATCTTCATAACTGAACACATCAGATATTTGAAGCCAAACTTAATAATTTCCCTTCTTCCCCATAGCAAAATCTTATTTATCTAGGATCATCTATTTCATCTATTAAAGCTTATGAGTAGGTGGTTTGCAATGAAAAATGATGGTTAATATTATAAGAACATTCAACCCGGTAAATGCATTTTGACAGGCTTTGACGGCTTGAAATCAGTTTTTGTATTCAGAATGGATTACCGGATTTATTTAGTTGCCACGGTATGTTTTTGAGTTTATGCTTTGTAAGTAAATATTTTGCTTATTTATACCAAAAGCGGTTGCAGCTAAGTACTTACAGGGGTATTTTCGAAAGTGCTTGGCAGCTTGTAAAGCTCCCGCTAAAGCCGTGATGAGATTCCCACTGGGAAACAAAGGCCAGTGTGAGCACATAAGAAAAAACTTCTATCCTTAATTCTTTGCAGGGAAACAGAAGAGCTACAGTTCAGCATCAGACATTAACATAAGCACAACCACCTGGAGGTTTATTCATGGATAAAACAATGGAATTTATCTTTGTATCCTTTGTCCTTTATTCGTGCCGGAATAATGAAGGAGTAGTGAAGCAAGCTGGCATTAGGATTCAGTCTGCGTAGGCTGTTCCTGTTCCCATGCTCCATTTTTAACTGACGCCCATGGGCTTTACCATGAGGTGCTGCACCGTGGGTCTGGCCTGATTAGGCAGCTCGATTATGCCTGATAACGCACTAAAATTTCTCCTGTAAAGATTCCGAAGATGCAGAGAAGTGGCATCGCGGGGCACGGAGCAGGCAAACCGGGAGAACTGTTGAGTATTCCATGTGCAGACTCTTCATGGGGAGCCCAGGTGTGTGCTCGTAGGTGGTGTGGGGACAGACCGACTAGCTCCATCCCCAGAAGAGCTGTCAGTGCCCGGCTGTGTCCCCTCCTGTCAGTGTGCTCGCGGGGATTTGCAGGGCCTGTTGAGTTACTTGGACCTGTTGAGTTACTTGGAAATTAATTATTCACCGTGGCAATAATTGACAGTTCAGTATGAGCTATTGGATTAATTTTATTGTTGATGGCAGTAAAATTGTCCAAAAGGGAGGAATCCTGTAACGGCTTCATTTCAAGGGTCGGTATTTGCAGGGTCCTTAGTCTGTAGCAGCACGTGTATTAAGGTTTTTATCAAAGTACGTAACCATCTTACTACTCCTAGCTTATAATTTAAGTGTTGCAGAGTATGAGTTTCAGAAGTTACAGAAGTAGGAATTTCTGCAGATTTCTTCACTTGGAGGTCGTCTGCCATTTCTGCTAACAATGTAAACTTCTGCGTACCCAGTTTAAGAAAAAAAAAAAATCACAATTTCACGGGTTTCAAGGCACAAAACCCCCTCAGTTGTCATCTGTGCTGATCTGCTGAGCTTATGGGTGACTGTTGTAGAAACACTGCAGTTCAGATTTTTTCGGCAGTCGGTAAATTTGCAGGAAATTCTGGGCTTTTTCCTTCTGTTTGGCCGTGATTAAAATGCTGTCTCTGCCTTATACTCATCCACTAAACCAAATTTGTGCAGGTGTAATTTCTGCAGCAAATGATCCTGAACTTTTAAATTGATGCAGTCATTGGTTTCTCATTTGCAGTCCTTTCCTGTATTGTTTTTTTTTTTTAATAAAAAAGTTTGGGGGTTCATGCTCATACCCATAAGTCACTGACACTTCCCAGAGCTGGGTGAAAGGCTGAAATAATTCCATAAATTTGTAATCATGGAGTATTTGCCAGGCAGGTTAGTAGAAATAAGTAGTCACTCACCTTAACTTTTAAAACAGCTCATTTGCTGGTTGGTTGGTGCTTTCTGCCACTGGTCACATCTCCCTGGAAAATTTTATTTGCAACTATCAAAATGAACCGTTTCATAACCTCGGAGTGGAATATTCTGTCGATCTGTCTTAGCCGCTCTTTTAAATAGCGTTGGATTTGCTAAATGGCTGCCACGATTATCTAGATAACCTTTGAAGGCTGCCGTTAGAGAAGAGGTTTTAATCTTTTATTCGAGTAGCCCTTGGTATGAAGCATCTCAGTGGCAGTATCCGTGTGAGTATGGAGGGCGAAGATGCTGTGTGCTGTACCGAAGTTAACCCCACAGGCATTGATGGCCGCTAAGTTAGCGAACTGGCACAAGTAGTGCCTGAGAGAAGTAATTTCTTGGACGGTGGTGTGAGACAAGAGGCAAAGTTGTCTCAGGTTTTGCCAGTTTCTGTTCTGTTATACGTGAAACGAAGCGTTGGTCAGGCACAAGGGAAAAACAAGGGGTGGTTTGTTGCAAATCCACTGCCTCCCTACTGACAAACACAGTTAAATCACCTGATAAGTTTTAAAGAAGTTTTAAAGTCTGTTTTAACTTAGTGCTTTTTTTTTTCTTTTTTGCATTCAAAAGCCTCTGACTGACTCTGTTTCTGTTAAATACTGAGAGAAATCAAAATATTTCTCTTTTTGTTCTTCAATGCAGAGCGTAAGGGAAAAACCCAACAAAACAAAAGGAAAACCCAAACCTTACTATGATAATTGCTTCTGCGTACACTGATGAAAGTTCTGGTGGTTGCTGTTTTCAAGTTATCTGTTTTTTCCCTTGGAGTTTTTGTAGTTCATGAGCCACAGGGCTAGAACCTGCACCATGGCCATTTCTTGGGGGATTTTTTTGTTTGTTTGTTTTTATAACCTCTAGTTAAAGTGATTTTTGCGATTTGGACACGTAACACTGTTTTCTCATCAGTTCCACCATTGCAATGTGTTCTTATGCCTAGTGATTAACAGGCAAACAGTAAAGTAGATGTTAGTTTGTCCATTCTGTACTGAGAAAGTTGGGAGGGATTTCTCTGCTGGTTTTGTTTATGTTTTTAAAGTAACTTATTTTGATAGGAGCGTTCAAAAAACCTTGGGGCTGTTATTAAAGTTTTGAAGATGTGATACTGTTTCCGTAGTTTTGCATATTAAAATTCTTCGTTTACATGAATATCTAGTTTTTGCCCCAGAGCCTAAATTATCTCTGTAACAACTGAGAGTAAATTTAGTGTTTTCCTGGATGTGCTTCATGCTGATCAGGGCAAACAGCCACATCGATGGGAGGGTTACTGAGATCTGGTTTGCTCTTACCCTTTCTTTAGCAGGCACCTGAGCAACAGCTGCGTTTTCTTCTGTTTCCTTCAATCTGCTCTGTAGCTTCTGTTTCCAGATTTAGTAATTTTACACCTTTTTGTTTCCTCTTCTGAGATGCAATGGGAGGTTGCTTTGCCTTTGATCTTCATTTTTCTTTAGGCAGCCTACTTCAGCTTCTCAGGGAGGGGAAAGAAAAAAAAGTTTCCAGTTCTAACAAATCGAATGTGCCTTTGCAATTTTGACCTCATTTCCCACAAATTGTGCCTGTGGGGGCGTGTGCTGGGAATTGTAAGATGGGTGTTACGACGTGCTATTAGCGTGGTGACAGGGGGCAGCGATGGCTGAGGATGCGGGTGTGCTGCCCCATGTCGCGTGCGCTGAAGAGTCGTGATGAAGGTTATGAACAGAATCGGACTCATTTAGGATGGAAAAGCCCTTTAAGATGATGGGGGGTGCAGTCGGCGATGCTGTGTGTGCCTAGAGGGAGCAGCTCCGGATGGGGATTGGGAATAGTCAGTAGGAGGGTGAGCTGGAGAAGCTCGGCTGTGCCGTGGTGCACATCAGTGTGACCCTGAGGGCTGGCACTGAGACCAACCCGAGGACCTCTTGGCTTGGTGGGACGCGCTGGTAGCAGGCTCTGCCACCTGGTGGCCTGTGCTCCAGGCGGCGGCTGAAGAGCTCGTTATAATTCCTCATGTAAGCTCTGTGGGTGAGCTTTTCTTTTTTTAAAAGTATGAAACGCTGAGAGTATCTTAAAATGCTCAAAGGGGGTTCTGGGTTGTGTTAAATGCAATTAAAAACAAGTCCGGGGTCAGCGCTTGCGGTCCCTTCACGGTGGAGCTGCAGAACCTTTTTGATGCGTAACAGCGGAAGGGTGTGGGGTGGCCGTTAGAAGAGGCACCGTTATTCTTGGTTTAAAACTCCTCATTCACCCGTTTAATCAAAATATTTTACAAAATAGCCGATGACTCTTAATTTATTCAAAAAGTATAAAAGCACTTGAATTCCTAGCTTTAAATCATTCATGATAATTGGGAGTTTATTATGCAGCTCTGACATGTGGATATTTTGACTTCAGAGTCGTACGATTCACTTTCCCCGTCCATCTCCCTTCTCCCCCCTTGATAAAATAAATATTTTTATTAATCTGTACCTTGTTTTCAAGGTCACTTCCTGGTACGACAGCGGCTGAATGTGAATCCAATTTGAAGAAGATTTATACAGTGCAGACAGTGCAGGTAAGGTGTCTGCCTTTGCTATAGGAGTTGCCACATGTTATTAATGTAACTTCACACCTTAAGTTTCTTTTTTTTTTTTTTTTTTTCTCACATGGATGAATGAGTCACACTTGCGGCTTTGCTTACCTGTGGCATGAAATGTGAGTGTTACTGGTTGTCAGTGGTATGAAACGTGAGTGTGGTATTGCTTGGTCATTATTTGAATTTCATTTGGCTTTCCAGACCAGGAAAGCAGGAAGCATATTGGATTGATCAGGAAAACCCTGTGGTCTTAAACTTTCTTGTGTTTCCACTTGTGCCTCCCTTGGATTGTTATACTTGATGTATTTTAAATGTTTTCCTGCCTCTTCTCAATTTTTATTTTTTTAATACAGAAAATCATTACACAAAGACTAAAAATTACAGCTTGTGGGTTTTTTCTTCTTTCTGTCCTTCAGCATGAATTTAAAAAAAAAAAAAATTCTAGGAAACTGACTTGAATTAAGCTACTTTTAAATCATGCAATACTTGCAGCAATGAGAAATTCCTCATCTGCCAGTGCCTTGCAGTGGACATCTCTTGGAAGCAAAATTGCCCTTCTGGTTTAGTACCACAGTTGGTATGAAGTGTAGCAAATGGGTATTTGTCTCACCTTAATGCTAAGCTAGTTCACCAAATGTCTGAAATTCTAAGGTAATGTCAAAACCTTCTCTTTGAAGGAGCCTGGCCTAGTGATCTACTGAAGTTCTAAATAAGGTTTTCTCATTGACATCTGCACAGCTTGTTGCACTTCGTGAGATGTTTCTTCCCAGCTAATTGGCCTAAGAAATGAATTGGCTTTTGGAGTTTTCTGGAGACGAGGTTGTCAGTGTACAGTTCTTTGGCACAAAGCGTGGAAGCGTCCTCCAGACCCTTGGGGGAGGTTCCCCTCTCACCTCTCTGTGCCAGCAGGACGTTCCCGTTGGTCGTGCAGTGAAGTGACACTCTGAAGTTAAAGTTGACAACAGGAGTGACAAAAGGAGGCAATAGGATCCCAATTGTTTCAAGATGGGCTGGGATGGGCCTTGTTGAAAAAAGGACAGCTTAAGACCACAGACAGGGGTACACAGTATCTGGTGTTACCTGTTTCCCCACTCGGAATCTAGCCTTTGTTATTTAAATGATTAGGTTCTATTGGCTCAAAAACTTGAGGTTTTCTTCTGATCGAGTTGGGCTCTAAAATACAAAAAACCTCCTTCAGGTCCTCTGGGAAGACTCGTGATCTGGTTACGGTTATCAGAAGCTAGCAGTGTGGCCCATGATGTGTCTTACTGGGCTATCATACGCATAATATGATATTCCTTGGGGAAGCAAAACCAAAATCTTCCTTGACTTCATCACTGTCCTTCATGGGCAGTAGCTAGTCGATGGCCAATGCCAGCCTGCACCGCCTGAGGGATGTTTGAAAACCAAAACCTTCCAAACTGAGTCCCTGGTTCAGGACGCAAGAGCTCTCCAATCTTTCACCATGGTCGTCTGCTGGCGTAGCTCTGCTCCTTCTGCTTCTGTCGGTCGCTTTAGGGTTTGGGAATGCAACCTGGTAAGAATAAGATTAAAGTTGAAATGGGTGTTTCATAGCAATTTTTTATATTTTTAATAGTCTTCCATCTCTTCTTATGACTGGGTAATGGTCATGCCTAGTAGGTAGAACCGCCAAGGGCCACAAAATGTTATCGCATACTGTTGCAATCTCTGTTTCTAAAGTTGTGCTAATGAATACTTAATGAGTTGTACTAATGCTTAATATTGCATCACTGCATGTTGATGCAACATAAGTCTTTTAAAAACCCTTTCTTGTTCCCAGCTGTTGGATAAAGAAGAATTGGGATTAGGAGCTTTTCAATCACCCCTTCCCTGTTGCTCACCACTGCTTTTGGGTGCCTTTTATCCACCCCAAACATGTATGACAGCCTCTGCTTTTACCAACAGAACCACTGGGAAGTAATCAGATGGTTCCTGGTAACTTGGATTTTCTAATTTCTGCCCCATTCCTGTGTTATGTGCATCCCAAGATCTTTGCATCTGGTTGAAACTTTTCACTGTGATCCAGACAAGGTAGTTGGAATGTTTTTGTAACTCAAGATAATCACAATGACGTTTTAGACCGGTCTTAAGTGAAGCAAGGTGGATATTTGATATCATGACATATTTTTATTATGCTAAGAAAGTTTTATGTAGTGACTTGTTCTGACGTACTTAGTGTAACTGATTTTGATGATTTTTTTTTTTTTTCCCCTCTCTGTTCCTAAGGACTTTGATTCTAAAGTAATCCACATTTCAACTGCTTCCCTTCTTTCTACCTCCACCTTATGCAGAATTGGCATCTAAAAAAAGAAAAAAAGCAGAAATGAAACTGCAACAAGTTCTTTCCAGAGGATTTTATTATAATGTAGAAGGTGTCAGTTCTCTAGGAGCAGGATGTGTAATTGTTTTAGAGCAAATGAAAGAGGGAGTAAATCTGCATGAATCTTACTCTTGAGTTAATGTGAGTATTTTTTCTTTTTAAGGATTTCTGGAGCGTCTACAACAACATTCCTCCTGTGACAAATTTGCCTCTGAGATGTAGTTACCATTTAATGCGGGAAGAAAGACGGCCGCTTTGGTACGTATGTTATCATCAGACGTTTCTGGGAACGGGCAGTGAAAAAACCTGAAGTGGTGAAAGGAGGCAGGCGTGGGTCAGGAGTGTCTGCAAGTGCCTGAACTCAAGAGACCTATGAAAGAAATATCCTAAGGATCTTTTTAAGCTTAAAAGTGACTTGTACTAAAGAGTCTTTATTAAAAACAGAGGCTGTAATTTAATTGTCCACCTCTGAACCTAAAGGTATGAAGGAAATTCGATTTTGAGACAGAAGTTAAGAAATTAAAATAGGACTCTGAATTTCAATTCCAGAACACACAAGATGTTACTTGTATTTGAATTATTTTTAACTTGCAAATGATTTTCTTTCCACTGAAGCTATTGTATTAATGATGCGTTCTTCACCTGTGCAGAAGGATGCCTCATACGCATAGAAATGCACATATACCTTGGATTAAAACTAATTTAAAGCATTATGAAGTGATTCATTGCAGCAAATTCCTACTTGATTGTAGGACAGTAATGGAATAAAGTATAAATCATTGAGGTTTTCCTTTCAGAAACTGAGTTTTGCATATCTTCTTCCTAGTGCAGTTCTGTCACATCTTAATTGGAGAGCTTAAGCACCTTCTGAAGAGTTTCAATCTTTTGGGCATTGTTTGCATAGATTGTGATTGGATTAGAGTTCTTTAACTTGATTGTAGTACATCTAACTGGGTGGCGACTTACTACAAGAGATTTCTGCCCTAATCTTCTGAACAAATAATTTTCTCAAGTGAAATGCATCTGAGGGTCTGTGTTACTTTACTTTTCTAAAAATAATGTGACTGGTCAGGCTAGCTAATCTGGGTTTGAAAAAAATGTTGGTGTCTGTATAAATCAACTGGGCCGTTGTGTGCAGGTCTTGATACTGTACATTGAGCCTTTGTCATTATGAGGCAGTTTAATGGTTATGTCTGCCCCGACCCTGGGCAGCTTCAGCCTTTCTTTTAATAAGGGCAATTAATTTCTATTTGTCACACAACCGAAATGAAGTGTTCCCGTGTTCTTTTGTTAAACTGGATCGACTTGAGAGTAATAAGCTGCTTCTGTGAAAATCTGCCAGAGTTTTTTTCCAAAATAAAAGGTTACCATAGTAAAACATAAGACTGCTCTGTGGCTTGCTCCCGTATAGTGTGCAGCCACTTCAAAGATGGTCTGTAGTCAGGGAAAATGTAAGTGTTTTCCAACACACAAGACTTAGGAAAGGGATTAGGTGTTGAGAGATACGCCTCATACGAACAATGAAAGAATTATCTCTGATCTCAGAAGTCGTAGCTTGAGTCATGCTACCTGGAGTTAGTAATTGCATTTCAAATGGGATTTTTTTCTGGGAAAATTAAACCCCAAACATAGGTTTATCTAGATGTGGATAAGAATGTTTATTTTACTGATATATTTTCCATAACCAGGGAAGAGGAAAGCAATGCGAAAGGAGGTATATGGAAAATGAAGGTCCCTAAAGAAAGTACGGTATGTAATGTTGACTTTTTACTTAGACATTGTTTAGTAACGGGGTTTCTTTAAATGTCTGGTAAAGGTGTGGTGAAGCTTTTTATTTCTGACATCAACCAACACAGCAACCAAACACTATTTTAATGTCTGTAACCTTTTATTTTAAGACAATGAGCAAAAGGTTCTTTTCAGGTAATTTCGTATCTCTTGCTTTTGATAACGCTTGTTGATGTATTATCAAGCAACGGAAAGCTGCAGTGTTATAGTCCATTTCCATTTGGAAACACAGTATGTAATAATCACCTTCGTTCTCAAAACTGTTTGCTTACAGGCATGCAAAGAAAAACAAAAGTCTTTTCCTGATTATATTATATGCTAGATTATGGCCAGAACCGCAGTAATGCTCTCCAAAAGTCCACGCCCACAGTCCAGCACAACTTTCAGAGTCTCACTGAAGTGTGAAACGCTCCTAAACTCTCTGTCAAACTCAGTAGGACTATTTCTGCCTGGAGCTGCTCGTTTGCACCTACGTGTGGCTGTGAGTAGCGCTGTGACCTTCTGTAGCCAAACGTGGACCAAGGCGTTGTTTCCACCCATAGCTAATCCCATCTCATGGCTTGTTCTCACTGGAAGGGGGAACATCTTGCTCATTCTTTCCTGATCCCCCTTGCACTGGCTCTGGTGCTCATTGGATTGTTTTGTGAGCCAGCTTAATGCACTCTGATGTCAGAAAAAGCCTCCTATTTATTTTATTTTTAATTTGAGTGTATGGCCAGGAGAGGATTTTTGATGGGTATAAGGGGTAAAGGAGAAAAGAAGAGTGGGATCATCCCCTTTGGCAACAGTGAGTTGTCAGATCACCTTGTGTACATCTTGTGAACTGTAGTCCTGCTCAGTTTTTTCACCTCTTTTTTTCTTTTTTTTTCCTTGTTTTTAATTTCAAAATGTGAAAGATAAAATCCGTTCAGGCGTGTCACTGTTCTAGCCCTGCTGAAACAACTGGGTTTCTCTTTATGCCCCTAATCACATCTGTGTGAGTAACTTCTGTGAACTGTCACAGTGAGGAGACTTGACCTCTTCACGTGTGTTTGTGTGTGTGTGTGTTCTGGATCAGGCCTCTAAACACAAAAAGTGAAGTGTCAGAAAAATCTGACAGCCTTGCAGAAGGCATTAAATGCTGAAAGATAGTACTTGAAATCTCAGCCAAAAGTTAGTTGATTTTTGCCTGTGGGCTTTTCCCCCATATGTGAATTGCAGCTTTCCTCCCCCGCAGTCGCAAGGGATCACAAAAGACTGAAATTGTCTTTTTCCTCTTATAATCCAAGGTGTGAAGATTGTCAGAAGTGACAAGTGGTTTAGGGAGCCTGCGTTACTGGGTGGTGAATTTAGGGACCTCAGAGGCCTTGTTTTTTCAAAGGCTGAATGGTAGCCCCTTTTTGAAAGGAAGGAACCTTTTGATCTCTCAAACTACATACTGCTTCTCCCAGGTCACTTCTGAAACATTTAATTGAAGGTGAACTTCAGTCAGCTTTTAGTGCCTCTGTAAATAGCATAAATAATACCTTTATGCCCGTTTCCCATTTTTTGGCTTCATTCTTTGTCACATGTGCACACGGCGTCTCCTTGGCTAAGTTGAACCGTCTTGTAGAGACCTAACTCAAAAAGATGATACTCTATAGCAGCTCTTGGTGAGGGTGGGGAGGGAGGAAAATGCCGGTCTTTCGAAACATAGCAGTCTTTCAAGTGGTACGAAAAAAACGACTGACGAAGTACTGACACTTAAATGTTGTTGCATGTGTACAGTGACACTTCTGTATGCCAGTTTTTAATATGAAAACTAATACTTTTTAGATCCTCAACTGCTTACTACTGGATGAAGTGCTTCCTACCCTTGAGACCATTAGGACAACTCACAGTAGTGAGCACTGCGCCCGGTAATGACAGTGTGCGTGGTCAGTCCCGTCCTCAGTGCAGGAGCTGTGCCACTGGCAGGCAAAGGGCACTGTTGTCAGAGGCTGTCGCGCTGGCGTCTTCAGCCTGCCTCGGGAGCATCGTGTGGTCCTTCCCATAGCTCAGCTTTGGGTGATGCATTGGAGTAGATGATGATGAGTCACAGAAATCCTTTATATTCTAGAAGATGGCCTTAGGAGTACCCAGGAACTGTCATCAAAGCAGTTGGTTTGCTTGTCGTCTTTGTGGCTGCTCGCGGTTTGTTTTAACCCGGTGCGTTGGATTCGCTGGGGTTTTTAGTAGTGCTGAAACTCAAGGTAACTTCATGTAGCAGAAAGGACCCTCCTTAAAAGTGTGAAAAACTCATTAAGGTGATACAGGCAAATATAGCCTTGGTGTATTCTTTTAAAAACCAAAGAAGTGTTCTGTCCTTGTCAACCAACCCCTTGGAGCGTATTGCTGAACGCGTTGGTCCGGAAGCATTCCAGGTTTTGTACGGGCCTTGGCCTACGTGATGACAAGTGTCAAAAGCAAATGACAGTGTCATTGGTCTAACAGCCCAAGAAAAGTGGCAGATAGCTTTTCCCCCGTTTTAATTCTCTAGCGAGCTTTTGAGTGGGTTGACAGATGGACTTATTTCATAGTCAAGGCAAATCAGAGACGAAATAAAAATCGATTTAATTTACTGGTAGGGTTTTCAGGTACTTTTCTTAACGTGGTTAGTCGTTCTTTTCTGTAGAAACAAACGATCCCAAGTGGAGCCTTGTGGTCTTTTGTCATGGGAAATTCTTGGGAGAAATCTACTTTCAGGCTTTACATTAACTAGTGCGTTCAGGACGAGTCGTGGGCACAGATATAGCAAAAGTAAACTTATTGTTAAATATTAGAACAATTCCGTGCAAGAGTATATATTTTCAGGGTCTAAATTCTTGCTCCAACTGGATTAAGGAAAATAATTGTATAACGCAGCGTGTACTGACAATAAATACTTTTTTTTTGTCTAGACGACCTCAGAAAGAGCATGCATTCAAAACTGACTTCTAAATCAGAAAATAATAAGGCAAATGTAACTTTTTTTTTTTTCCCTCTCCTTAGGCTGCAGTTTGGAAAGAGCTGCTGTTAGCAACTATTGGAGAGCAGTTTACAGACTGTTGTGCAGCAGGTAACTTAGAAATGATTGAGGCTGGCATGAAAAATTGAGTTCAAATACAGAACATGGAAACACTGCTAAAAATGAGGTGTAGGGCTGGAAATCATATTCATACCTGTTGCCATTAAGAAGTGGACAAGGTATTCTGACTGTCTTAGCGCAAGGCTCAAGCTCAACAGTTTGTACCCCCGGGAAGCCAGCAGGTTTTTTAGTTATTAAATATCTATCTGTTAGCCAGGATTTAAATGAGTAGTATTCCTTCTCCAATGACAGTATTCTGAAACCCCAAATGACAAATGGTTGTTTGTATTGTCACTGTTGGAAGCAACTGAAATAGATGTCCCTGTCAGCCCTCATGGTTCCTTTTGGTTCTCCTAACAGGGTTGGGAGTTGTCAGGGAAGCACGAGATCAGACCTGAAGCAGAGGGAAGCTGCGTGGTTTCCTGGTGGTGACATTAAAAGCCCATAGCACAATCCTGGCTCTCCTGAGTCCCAGGCTAGCACTCTATCTAGAGGCAATATTTTCATATTCACTTAAAAGTACTGCTTAGGTCAAAGTGATCTTTAGTGTAATTGAATTTACATAAATATTCTTAAAATACCTTGCTGGTTTACTGGAAAACAGGCATTGATCCTCCAGAAGCTCACGTGTGGCTTTGGTCAGAGGTAATAATTTAACGGAGTGACTTTCAGAATAAATGTCTTCTCTAGGCTTGCCAGGTTGCACGTTTCATTTGGAAATGGACTCTGGGAAGGGACTGTGAATGCTAGCTGGCTTGGGATAGATCATCAAACGCTGCTCCTTGGTCATGAAAAGCGAGTACTAGTCTGTGACCAGTTCATGAAGGTTCAGTTAAGGAACTGTTTCTTGCTTCAGGGTGAAGCAAATGATGAACTTGCTGATCCGTTGGCCTAGAGGGAAGGAGTTCTGGGAGCTGGTTGCTAATCTTTTCAGTTCAAATGACACTTTTCCATTGTTTTGTTTGACCGTATTTACTTCTCTCCTAAGCATGAATGTCTGATTAACCTGGCTCTTGCAGTGATGGTGAATATCCTGTTAGGAGTGTTCCTCTGCTGCTCTGTCATCCCAGAGAAAAGAATTTAGTTTCTCGGGTTCGCAAAGCAGTTCAGCAAAAACCTGTCAAACAGTTTCTCTTACACCCGGCTAATTGGGTAGAGCAGGGGTATTGCAGGAGGCTGCTGCTGGTATATTCACCTCGGTGGCTTTGGTTTTTCTACCCAAGTTCTGCTGAATGAGTTTCTCAGCGTATTTCTCTCGTTGTCTTCCCAGCTTTCAGAATTGGAAGATACAGAATACAAGCCTCAAATCCTTGAGCTGTGAGAGACATTCTAATAGTTGCTTTTCAAAATCCTTCCTGTGCATAATTGAGTTGATGTCAAGAAGGGAGTGTTCCTGCCCTTTACACTGATAGGGTGGTCTTGGGGTCAGCTGAAGCAAAGAGATGATGTTCTGCTGCCTACAGAGGTAGCTTTTCCCCTTGGCCGTGTGCGCTTGACACCACCTTTGCGTTACCATTACTGACCCCTTCCGTAGGATGCACGGTGCAGCTGCGCCATGGAGGGCACTGCTGGAGGCAACCACTGCTCCCAGCCATGGCGTGGCCTCAACCTGACCTCTCCACGAAGCTGCATCCTGAGAATTCCACACCAAAAACGGCTTCTTCAGTGAAGCACGGAGTTACCAACGCTGGCTAGAGCAGCACCAGCCTGACTGCGGCTTTATTTTTTTTTAATTATTTTTGAAAAATTGTTTTCCTCTGCTGCCTTTACAAAACATAAAGGAAAAAGGGAGCAAAGTCTGGAAAAGCTGGTGGCTGATCTCCAGGTACTGCTCCTGGGCTTTTAGTTGCTTCCTCCTCACCCCCTTGTTACAGACATTACTGTAGGTAATCTGTCTTTAGTAGTTTATGTTGCTAACCTTACTGAAGGAAGTCTTGTGATTCTCTTTTAATCAAGGATAAGAGTGCTAATAGCAGAGATGAATAATCTTATGGCGCTGTATTGAAACTATGAGTAATATTTTCAAGAGTTTCTATAAATATGGTGTTTGTTTCTTTCTGGTAGCTATTTCGTCTGGTTTGAACATTAGTATCCTCTTCAAAGGAGATTGCTCTTTTTAATTTCTTGAGTTTGTTCAGTTTTTGGGCACTGTTTCATAATGCGTAAGTATCAAGTTAGACATGTCTCACTTTTAAAGTGTTCTTTAACGTTGCTTCCTCTTCTGTGCAGATGATGAAGTAATAGGGGTTAGCGTCAGCATTCGTGACCGTGAAGATGTTGTGCAAGTCTGGAACGTGAATGCCTCTTTAGCAAGTGAAGCAAAAGTTTTAGAAAAGATACATAAACTTCTGCCACACACATCTTTTAAAGTGGCGTTTTATAAATGTAAGTATTTTGTGCTGTTAATTTCCACCTTCATTAAAGAAACAAGATGCTGGTAGGGTATTTCCATGTGGATATCCTGCCTGATTCTTCATCAGCCGTTTGGAAATGTAGCATCTCTCGTTGCATTAAGGTTATGGCCCTTCAATGGAAAAGTTGGATACCACTGAAAATATAAGATATTTTTAGTTTAATTGTAGAATGTATTTGGTTTCACGTTTAATATGCCTGATTTGTGAAATGAGTGAGGGCAGTCTCCTGATAACTCTCAAGACTACATGCTGTTCAATTTAAGTATCCATTTAGAGGAACCATTTGCAATCAGAATGTTAAGGCACCTCTTATTTCGGGCTCTGTATAAATGTATTATCAGAATTGTGTATTCCCAGAGATCGTTTGTTGGCCTGTTGTGCCTTCCTTGACTGCTTTATACTTTGTTGTCTTTTTTTAATCTTTTCAACCCCTTGACAGAGTTTACGTCTTATTTTTGTCCTTCTCTTTTTCCTTAGCACACAGGGAGCATCATGCTTTTGAAGGCCGACGGGGGAAACATTAAGAGCAGCCTGTGCCGAGCTCCTTTGCTGGTTTTTTGGTGTTTTGAAGTGGTCTGGACAAGGAGAAGGATGGTTGGAAGCCCTGCAGATGCACTATATGCAGTGGCCCTTCTGAGTTTCTAACACTTCAAACCGGGAAAATGAGGAAAAACCGGTTGCCTTGACTGCTAGATGGGCAATTCAGTACTTCTGGTTTGGTTGGGGTTTTTTAAATTTTTCATTGTTTCTTTGAAAAGATATTTTGGCCACTGGTTTTTTTTTTTTTCAGTCGGACTACATTTGAAAACGTTTCATTAAGGTAGCAGGCTTTCATTTCTTCTGTACTGTACGTAGGTAAATGCGAAGGTGCACGAAGGCGGTATGCTGCTTTTCCTAGGTGTGCTGTGCGTAGAGGAATAATGGCTTGGCGAAATGTGTTTTCAATTTTAAAACATTCCTGTCATGTTAGGATTTACTCACTGGTTTTGTCCCAAGAGAGAAGGAAGTTGCACTGTGTTTATTCTAGTATTCAGTGTAATCTGGTCTTGCACTGGCAACGGCACACGTCCTGTAAAAAGTAAAGTGTTCGCTGAAGGCGCGACTAAAGAGAACACGTTTATGTTGGGACTAACCCCCTGTGGGACGATGCTAACGAGCGTTTTAATTGTAGCGATTTCAAAAGAGCCCTTGTTCAGACCAGAATGAGACATCTTTCCGTCGGAAACCCTGCAAACTCCTCTCTTATTTAAGAGGGGAATAGGGTTTTTTAATGTTTTTATATTGTATGCTTGCTTCTGATGTTTTCCTGTACATTCATGAAAAAGGGGCCCGAATCATTGCTAATGTTCTGTT
Source organism: Leptosomus discolor (assembly GCF_034619465.1). Classification (NCBI taxonomy): domain Eukaryota; kingdom Metazoa; phylum Chordata; class Aves; order Leptosomiformes; family Leptosomidae; genus Leptosomus; species Leptosomus discolor. The sequence continues at coordinate 5,100,159 of NC_141399.1, forward strand.
AGATCAGACTAACTGGATCCATCCCTCACGCTTCTGTGAGTATTTTAGGCCGGTGCCTGTACCCGCAAAGGTCAGTATCAGACTGGAAGAGATCCCATCCTATGGAGTTCCAGTTCCATCATGACTTCCTAAGTGACCTTTTTAAAAGAAAAAAAAAAAACCAAAACAGAAAAGGATTTTGTGTTGCAGTGTGAATATGAATACAACCAGTTATGAATATAAACAGCGTTAATCTTTAAATGTTTGTCTAGATTAATTCTTTGAGGTGTTGGTTTGTTTTAATACACTACCAAAGATTGCTGTAGTTCCTTTTACAAGAAGAAGCTACGAGGCAGAGGTGAACATGCACTCCACTGAGCATCACTTCATTGTTAAGAGGTTTTTGTTTGGCAACTGTTCAAGTTGCACTGATTTTCATGTCTTTAGTATATGGAGGCAGACATTAAAATCAAATAAATTTAAAAATAAGAATTGCACGTTTGAATTTTTTTTACAGCTTTCTCTGTATTTATGAATTAAAACTATGCAGTTAATGAGCATTATTAATTAAACAGATTTTCTAAAATCCAAATGTCTTGCTTGTGTAACTGCTTTCCGAGATTAAATGTTACCGGTCCTGTTTTTTTAAATCTTTGTGTTTTACTGAAAAACTTACTCTCCTGGAAGCTGTTTTGTTCATAGATTAAAAACATTTTTAAATCAAGGTGGTTTTTTGTCAAGTCAGAAAGGAGGCCTGAAGCTTATTAAGCGTATCTCTTGTATGTATTCAGTTAATGCTTGAGGTATTTTGAAGTTGCAGTTAGATTCAGGTTTCAAAATAAAAAGCATAGATACTGTTACCAGTTTAATTATGAAGTGTTTTTTTTATATATATATATATATATACACATACATACACTGCAGTGACAGTATATGGAACACTCCAGCTAGCCTTGCTTAGGTTAATTGTTACCACTGTGACTTTCCAAGACACATCTAATGCTGCAAGGATTTATTTTAATAATATTATCAATCCCTTTGGATTACCTCTAAAATTGTCTGAGATCTGTTTATCTGTTTGGGATTTTTTTTAAAAAAAAAAATAAAGTTTAACTACAAACATGGTTTCTCTTGTAGGTACATCCTCACCCATCGACTCCCATGCGGAGATACCCAGCCTCCCTGAGAAATAAAGGAATGTAGGAAGGTGCTTTCCCTGCAAGGTGAAATGAACTTGCTGCTGTGGCCCTCGCTTTTATCTGCGATTGGGGGGTGGGGTGTCCCCTTTTTCCGAGGAATGGGCAGAGGGAAGAGGGAGGCCTCAGCACACCGGCGACCCGTGACGGGCTAGCTGATATCTGCAGGCGTGACGTGTACAAGCAGCCTCCAGGTCTGCGTGGCAGAGTCAAAAAGTGAGGGAGAGGTGAGGGGGAGAAAACTTCTGAGAAAAATGTTTTCAACAGCTTGATAAGCGAGATTTCTCACTTGAAATACTTTCCTGTCTTTGGAGGCAATGCGGCTGGAATACTAATGGGGAATTAATTGCGTACCTCGCTCTTTTACTTTTGGAATCAAGCCAGAGCCTCTTCCCTCTCTTCAAGGTGCATTTTGAGCCCAGACGTTGCCTTCAGTAGAGCTGGATCTGCTGGTTTAGTGGCCCATCTGGTGATATCCCTGGAACTTGGGAATTTAAGATACTACTTTATTCATCCTATTGAAGGAAATTGTTTTTACGTAGTTTCCTTGCATGACACTTGTATTCAAGACCACTCTGCTTGAGCATTGGATAGAGATTGAGAGAGACTTTATCCTAGCCGTAGACAGGATAGCTGCGTGTTGACCACCAGAGCCCCCATCATGAACTGTTGTCAAGTTTTCATGGCTCTAAATCCCTAATCTATAAAACTAAGGATTTTTTTCTCTATGGCTTAATTCTGATAATTGTTATTATTACTTAGAATCTGGGTTGATGGATAGCTTCTGACTAAAACTCAGCATATCGTATGCCACAATCCAAAATGAGGTTTGAATCAAAATGGGTGATGCAAATTTACAGGAACATGACAAATTGCACATTGGAATTTTGCAACCATTAATTTAAAGACTTTGTCGACTTTTTGAACTGTCCTTTCATCCCTACTGATCTCTATAGCACAGATATATTTATACCAAAAGATGTTGAACAGTTAGGTTTTTTTAGTCTTTTAAATATTTGTCATTTTCACCTGGAGATCTGCTTTGTTGAACTTGAGTAAATGAACCGCCCACTACTTCAGAATCATCTAAAGTGTTTAAATGCGTATCAAAGAAGAGCCTATAACTTCCTATCAGAATGGATTTCTGTTGGCATTTCAACATAAAACTACAACATTTAACTTCTATGGTGACAGACAGCAAAGAAATTCCAGATTTTGCTGCATGAGCTGAGGTAGAGAAACCTCCTTCCCTCTTGGGGTGGTAAGGAGCCCTGGCTGATAACCTGCCTGCCCTGGGACCGTGCCCTTGGGCTTTGTCTGGTGCCGGCTGGCATGACAGGTCCCACCGAAGCCTTTCATGTAGCTGGAGCACTTGTCTGCTTTACCCAGGCTGTTTTGATCCGTTCTGTAGGAACTTCATATCCTGGATACACCTGCCCTGCCACCCAGGTCTGCGGGGTGCGGAGTTACTGTCGCAGGGGGATTGTCCTCTGTCCCGGGAAGCCAGGTGAGATGAGAGGTGGGAGGAGAGCTCTGGCTGGCTGCAGAAATGTTCGTAGCACCTTGTAAAAGGTGCTCACAGCATCTTCCTGGGGAAAGCTTTGATGTTACATGGTGGTGAGTGGAGGAGGGGGGTGAGCTGGCTGAAGGAGAGCTGCTGGCCTCTTACAGGGCCTGGGCAGAGGGAAGGAGGGAGCACGGGGATGCAGCGGGGGCACCAGTCCCGGGGCAGAGGAGGTGCTGGCAGGGCTGTGGCTGAAGCTGCTGGAGCAAATGGAGCTGGGAGGACAGCTCAGGAATGGTAAAGGGAATGAATAGCTTTTTACTTCTGAATTTTACATTTCTTGTGCTGGTTTGCGCCTTCCCAGGGCTGAAGATGGCTGCTGGCAGCAGGCGGGGGTCAAGCTCTGATTGTTCCCAGTGACTTCGGGGGCATCTCTAGTAGCTCTGGCTCCCCAGGCTGTGGCACGATTGCAGCTGGAGGGATTAGTTGGGAATTTCACTTAACGGGGATGAAGGGCTGCCTTCTGGGGCTGGCTAATTAACAGGATTCTGCTCTGGTAATTAAATAGCAGTTTGTTGCACACAGTTGATGAAATCTGTGGAAAACATAACAATTAGCAGGCAAGGAATGGCAGCTTTGCCTCAAAAGCCTGTCCCCGACCAGTTGCTGGTATGGTTTTAACCTTTCATTCTCCAGCAACGATGGTATTGACTGGTTTTGCTGCTGTCATTGGACAGCTTGTTCTCTCTCTGCGGTGGGAGAAGCTCGTTCCTCTGGGGCTTCACCTCAGCTGCAGGGGCTCGAGGTGTTCCACGTGTTGCCTTTTCAGAAGACCCTCTGGTGCTGCCGCCTTAAAAGCCAACGCTGGAGGACAGGAGTGGCTGCCGCTCCAAGAATAAACCCTTTGCCCTCCCGCTGCAGCGGCGCTGCTGGGGCTGCCGGCTCAGCTGGACGTGCCTTTGCACAACCCAATCGTGCCTCCTCTGCAGGGAGGAGGGTTTCCACCGTGGTTACTCCACGCGCAGCAGCACCTCCCTCCCCTCTGAGCTCCGTGGGTTGGAGAGAGCGCGCGAAGCACCTGGGGTTTCCTCACCAGGCGCTTGCACCGTTCGCGTGCACCGAAATGAGCTGCAGCTGCATGTTAAGGCTTCTCTCCGCTGGGCTCTCTCCCTTGGTCCCGTTGGGGTTTTTTTTTAACTGCTTTTGCAAAGGGCTCCTGGAAATGAGAGACCTACCAGAATGAATTCTTCCGGTCCGTGGTTTGTTTGCACCGTGGAGATGCTTGTGGAGGTTTGTTTCGGAGAGTAGTGTTGAAAAAGGGGGGAGCAGGGGCAAGTGGAAGGAGAAAGTGCTTTTACGTTGTGTGGCGTGCCTTAGCAATGCTGCTTGGCCGCTGCAGAGGGGCGCATCAAAGCGGCTTCGATTTAAAGCCGTTTCATGCTATGGGCTTTGCTCCGTCTGCGGTGTGCTTTTATTTTAGCGTGGCAGGTTCAGGACAGGTTGGCATGCTCTCCTCAGTAATAATTAACTAACTTGATACTTCAGAGCGAGGAACACAAAAGCTCCGCGGGTCAGAAGGGGCTCAGTCAATGCTCTGCCTTTGCCAGCGGATGGGAGTACAAAAGAAATCACTTTTTATATTCTTCCGAGGGTAGGATTGACCAGAGGGGATGAAGCTTAAGCGTTGTCTTAAAACACAAACAGGACTGTGACAGAGGAAAATTACTGATCCCGAGCAGCTTATAGAAACCTCCTCACCTGCACCCGCACATGGGAGGGAGGTGCTTTCAGGTGGAAACATTTCACATCTTCATCTCTCTACTTCTCCCTCTCTGTGATTCTCATAGGACAACGACAATGAGGAAATTAGATTAGACAAACACTGGGAGATCCCACGGCTTCCTGTAAAAGCCATCTCCGATCTTCACTACACTTTGACAGCTCTCAATTTCCTAATTTGACAAGTTAATGAAGACTGGATTATTTCCAAAGCTGTACATACCGCACCGCCGGGGAAAGCGGGGCTGTGCTCTGCACCGGGACTAACCCCCTCCCAGCACCTTCCTCCCACCCAGGCTGCAAAATCCTCATCCCTGCGAGGGAGGCACCGTGTACTGGAGCCCCGGGGCCAGGAGCCAGCGTTTGTGGCTGCGGTGTTAGTGCAGGGGTCTGCGAGGTGCTCCCACGCCAGGAGACAAGTGGACTTGTCTCGGTGGGGGGGTGCGTGTGTCACCTCTGAGAAGCCATCCTGTGGCGTTTGACCGGCTGGTGTTGGCCTCACTGGCCGGTATGTTGTTTCTTCCCACTTTCCCTGAGGTATGGGCTGCTTGAGGCAGCCAAGCTAAATACAGCAGGAGAGGTCTCGCTCGCACTTGCCAGGCACAGCATCCCTGGAGCGGGCAGGTGGGCATCCGTGCGCCCTCCTGGCCCTGCGTCCAGCCTGGTGCTCTACTCCGAGACGTGGGGTGGGAGAAAGGGCTTTAAATGTGGTGGAGAAACTACCAGCTGTTGGGAAGAGGGTCAGGGGGAAGCGCAGCAGTTCTGGAGAGGTGTCTTTGCACGGCGGTGAGGCCAGGAGCAGAGTTTTGGTTATTACTGCTCCCCCTCCAAACTGCCTGTTGGAAGCCCAGTGCCCACAATGTGCTCTGTCTCATGGAGAAACTGGGAGAGAAGGGTTTCTGTTAGTCCAGGAGGCTCCATAAATAAGCAAATCGGAGCAGGCTGGAAGCGAGGAGCGAAGTAGGTACCATTCATCATGCAAGAGAGCCTGGACTATGTTCCAGCTCGTAATGCGTAAGGGAGAGCAGTGTTATGAATAGGCATGGGATGAATCCCCTTCTTTTTGGATCACGGTTCTGTGTAATAAACATGCAAGACAATTTGTATAAAACAGTGAGGATTCTTTCCTAGAGAAGTCATTTAAAGCTATATTTGCACATCGGGGAGCAGTTCGTAGGAACAGTTTGTAGTTAACGTTTCCATACCAGTGTGCAAAGAGAAAACAACGTGGTCAGGGAGTGATGGATGGTGCGTGTAAACCCGGGCAGTGCTGTGCTCTCCCCGGGCTGGTAATGGTGTTGCGCGGCCTCCCGTCATACCGGGGAAGCCTCCAGCCTGGCACCCCGCACCCTGCCTCCCGCCTCCCCCCGCTGCAGCCGTCAGAGGCGTGGGGTGGATCGCATCATAAATGCAGTCTAAGACAAAAGGGACTTTTTCCTGCGTGCCTTTTGGTCACAAACAGCGGGGTTTTTTTTGAGTAGGAAAATCCTGACCTAAATGCATTCGCGCTGCAGGCTCTTGGCAACCTTTAAAAATAATATTTGCCTGTAAAAGGAGAAGGTGACCTGCCAGGTACAATGCGAAAGGGTCCCGCAACGGGTGGTGCAGGCATGGTCTGCGCAGAAAGTTTAGTGGCTTTTTTTTTTTTTTTTTTTTTTGCCTTTGGGATAATTTTGTGGGGACTTTTTTGTTTTGTTTTGCTTTCAGTATTTCCCAACTAGCTCGTTACTCACTCCCCACACCCTCCTGCAGCAGCAGCTGCGCCGCTCTTCTGGCTTCGTGTCTCGGATCCCCCACCCTCTCGCTGCGGCTGTGTGGCAAGGGGTTCCTGGGTGGCTCTCCCAGAGTTTCTCCCAGCAGAACACTTGACTGGAGGGCCCCGGGGCAGCCCCTCCTCTCTGTTTTTGGAGGCAATCAGGGTGATGTTTCTTCCCCCTGGAGCCAAGCTGGTGACAAAAGGTGATGTGAGCATCCTCATCGCCCTCACCTTCATCCTTCTTGCTCCTTTTTCACCCTTTCTAGCAGCTCACAGCCTTCATCCCCCTGAGCATGCCTCTCCCTCTTTCATGCGTTTCTGGAATCCGCCCGAGGTCTGCAGGGAACGCAGCTGCTGCTCCTCCCTTGCTCCTTGCAGCATCTTCATCACCTAAAACAAGGGAGCGACAAACCCTCTGCTGATGACTGCACCACCCTGCCGTGCTTCCAGGAGACCTCTCGGCTTGTTTTGGAGATCCAAATCCTACCGGACCCGCAGTCTTGAGATGGTCAAACCCAACCCAAAAGGATGGATGTGGCCCTGGGGGCCAAGCCCTTCCTCTGCAGTGTGGAAAACACCTAGCTGGGAACCACGCGGGCGGGCAGGGTGCTGCACCTCTTCCTCTGTGGTTGTTTTCCCTAATTGTTTTCATCGGGCATAGACTCTGGGTTTTCCCAAGCAGGGAGCTGTTGACCTGGCCCTGGCGTGGAGACCAACAGACCCCCTGCGGTGCTGACGGCCCATCTCCCACCCTGGCATTGACCTTCGCAAACAGGGTCCTGAGCTGGTTGGAAACAACATCTGGTTTTCTTGGGTTTTGCCCACTCAAGCGGGATCCCCTCCAAGCTGGTGGTGTGTGTGCTGCTGCTCCAAGGTGCAGAAAGCTTCCCTCCAGCGCTCACATCCAGACCTGAATCTTGAGGATTAGGCCTCCCTCTGATCCTCCTGTGAGCACAGGATGAGCCGAAGCCTTGAAGAATAGGTCTTTTCCAAGCGTGCCTTTCCCGGCACACCTACTCAGCTCACCAGCACGCCACGAGACAGGGAGCAGCGTTTAGTTTCGGTGGCTGCTCGTTCTGCTTCTCCTCTTCTGCAAAAGAACCGTCCCCAGCTGGGTGGAGGTGCTCCCGCTGCACACCCAAGGGTGGCGGACGGACCAGGCGTTGCTCTTGGTGTTTGGCATCCCCTGGGCTTTTACTGCTGGAAACTTCTCAGAGCTGTGAGGAGGTGGAAGTTCAACATTTGCAATGGTTTGTTTGAAGCCTGCAATGGCTTCCAGATTTAATTATAGTTTTTATCTTCTTTTTTTTTTTTTTTTTCTCTCTACTGAAATAAAGGAGCCATTAGAGATGGTCCGTAATATGGAAGACACATGTTTGTATAGTGTTACCATTTATATAGCAGCAGTCTGGATTGGAAAGCTGATCAGCTTCCAAGAAAATAAATTATCTCTGCTGCTTCTGCTCCATCCTGGAGCTTCCTTTGAAGGCTCCCAAGTTTTGGACATAGAGCTTTTGCTAATTAAACAGTTATTTAATCTTTAGGTTTGTGGGTTGGGTTTTTTTTGTTGGTTTTTTTGGGTTTTTTTTGGGCGGGGGGGAGTCATAAATCTAAAACCTTAACAGCTCAACAAGAAAATACCTGCAAAGGAGTTGGAAGAAAATGGGTCTCCTGTGAGAGGCCGGCCCTGGAGCTGCCGTAAGATGGCACTGCAACATAAAGCATGGAGCGAGCCTGGGCTGAGCCGCCTCCATCCCGCCGGGCTGGGCAGGGAAGCACCCTTCCTGGGGGGAGACATGCCAAGGGAGAGAAGGGACTTATGCAAGGATAATTCTGCTGTTAGTCAGGGGGAGCTGTCATGGAGCCGTGTCTGGACTGGACTTTTCCCGCTTACACAAAGCGCATAATGCTGTAGGAATTCGTGTATAAACAGTGCAAAGAAGAGGGGGGAGGCTATCCGAAGTGTGAGTGGGGCTAAGGAAATGGATTTTCTTTAGCTGTTGCTGGTAAATTCACAAACTCTTTGATTTTGGAGGGTTTCTGAGCATGACTGCCCATCAAGAATAGCCATGGTATAACTTTCTGCTGGACTTGTGTCTTTCCCTTTCTTTGAACGCACCTAAAGCTTAAAGCGAGCTGTAGGAACAGGGGAGAAGCTGTGGTGGCGGGGCGGGTTTGCAGCTGAGGAGGGGGCTGGCTGTGCCACCCAGGCGTTGTTCCTTGGGGATGGGGCAGGGTGCCTTCCCGGAGGTCTGCGCTCCTGGTCGAACAGGGGGAAAGCACTTTGTGTCCACACCAGGGCAAAACAGCGTCTTCATCATTAAGTCACGTATCGTGGTTGGTGATGTATTGGTGATGTCTCTGACACCACAAATTAAACACTTTTGAAAAAAAAACATTTTGCCCACTGTTTTGGCCAAAGCCAGACAGAAAGCGTGGGGTGGAGCATGCCACGATGTGTAATTAAATGTAATTAGAAATCCTAAACCATGGAGGGGGCCTCTATGTACTGGGAAGTGGCTTCTTCGCTCTCTTGAGCTGAACTGAATAGCTGCTTTTCCTCCTCCCCATCTAGGAATATGTCTTTTTGTGCTCAGACGGGGCCTTGGCTGGGTCTAACTCTTGGAAAGTAAAACCCAGCGCATCAAATGCATTTCTGCAGTCAGAAACTAAGAGTGCGCTGCATCTCCGCAGCTTCCCTGCGGCACTGACAAGGTCAGGAGCAACTCTGGGCAAAACTGGCAAAACTCATACCCGTGAGTGGGCTGTCGGGGGGGGGGGGGGGGGGCATGTGATGCCCTTTTCCTGCCCCACAGCACGAGGAGGGTTTGGTGACCGGGGCCAGCAGTGGGATTTTCCCGCTGCTGACGTGTTAAACCACCTTCGTGAGCTGGTGGGGTTAATACCCTGCGGTGCTGCCTGGGCGCTCGCCCGGCACGGGTGCCCCTGGCAGCGGTGGTGCCAGGGCGTTGGCGGTGCTGGGGGGCAGCCAGCTGTGTTACATGAGCATTTTTGGACGTGGTTACCACTCCAGCGTTCCCCCCCCCCGGCTGCTGCTTGCCCCACGGCGCTGGGCAGAGCGCAGCCATGCACACCCCGAAACACAGAGCACCCCGGGGACGTGCCTTTTCCTGGGCTCCCAATAGGAAAAGGGCTTTGGTAATGGGTAGCCTGGCACTGGGGCGACCTTGTCAGCGGAGAAGCTATTTCGTGGCTGTAACAGGTTACAGAAATCCAACCTGAGCTCAGAGACGTCGTTGCTGCGACTGCTGATTGAGGTCTGGTTTTCCCAGGCACTGTGTCCTGTGTTATCCCTGCCTGTTACATAAAATACACCAAATAAAAGCAGCCTCTTGTACATGACCCACATTTCTCCGAGGTCCCTTTTTTTAGCCTTCAATACCTACGTTTTAGTCCCCACAAGGAGCAGAGGCGGGACATCTCTCCTTCCCGCATCACTCAGAGCACAGCTGTGCTGAGCCCTCCAGGCACTACTCTGATGAGCAGCCAGCTACCACATAGGCAGGAGCGCTGGGTTTTGGTTGTTTTTTGTGTTTTTTTTTCTCCAAAGGCACAAAACTTAGTTTTTAAGGGTGTTTTTCAAATGGGACTTTGGGGAATAATTACCCTTTATGCTGCTTCAAAGAAGTCCCCAGCACGCTTAGCGCTACCCTCAGAGGACCAGGCCTGTTAGGAAAATATGCTGGCTTAAGCATCCTGTAAGTAATACGAACTTTAACTGATGGTACTTAGTGCAAATGGGCCAACACTCACATGGCTGAGTCTCCTAATGCCATTCAGGGTATTTTTGCACCAATTGCAGCCTATTCATCAAAATAAAATGCCAATAAGTAAAGCATTACAATGCTTTCAGAGGGGAGTGTGCAAAAGAAAGTAGGTGAATTCTGCCCCCAAATGGATATTCAATCTTATAACAAGTATTGTGTATTAAAAGAAGGGAGCACCTTGGCTCCTCGCCATGCTGCGGTCGCAGGGCTAATGCTTCATCTCCATCATCTTTCAGCTGCACTCCTGCCTCGGTTGCATGCGGACGCTGAAACGAAGTAACTCATGGCCAGCTAATCAGGATCTATTTCATTAGGTTGTCCTCTGAAAATCATTGCCTGTGTCCAGTGCCCCGGTAAGAGCAGGGCAGGATTCTGCAAAGACAGGAGCTGGGGCTGGAAGGGCTGAGGGAACACCCCGGGGCAACTGAATTTCCCTGGAAGGTGGTTTGCCTTCGATATTTTTATTCAGGGATTGTAAGGAGCAGGGTGGGAGAAGCTGAAGGTGCACGGGGAGTACCTCCTGCTTGCACGGCTGTGAGCAGCATCGCCCAGCCCGGTCCTCCCCTGCTCAGCCCCCCCCCTGGTGAATGGTTTAACTGAATATTTCTCCCTTCCTTTCCATACAAACAGCCAGCCACGGTCCTGGCCTGGGCTTGCGGTGTTTGCTTGTGCAGTGCATCCTGAGATGTCTGGTGGGGCCACCTGATGCTGCAGGGAGCGAGGGTGTCACCTGAGGGGGAGGGGACCCACAGCTCAGACCTGGTACAGCCAGCCCCCCCATAGCACATCATTTTTAAGAGAGCGGGTTTTTTTTTTTTACTGTCTACATCCTGAGCTCCTGAGTTCACGTTTTCCAGCTTTTTCTCCATGACTCCAAGGATCCAGCAGGTACCCCTCCTATTTGCACCACCCCTCCCCAAGTCTTTTTAAGGGGAAGCCAAGAGCCTCGGCTGTCTGACCCCAGGACGTGGTGCTTTAAAGAAGCCAGTTACCTGCAGCGAAGTCTGTGGGAGCTGGCAGCACCGTGGTGGCGAGTCGTGGGGCTGGGATTCACCCGCAGGGAGCAATTGCTGCGTGCGGGAGAGCTTTGGCTTTGGAGCCCGGCTGCCTGCAGGTACCTGGCAGCAACGTTCCAGAAGTCAGCATGGGGATTTCTGGCTGCTGTGGTCATCCCGTGGAGGAGCTTACAGCGCGGTACAAAGGACAAGTGTTGAAGGGCCACCAGGAGGATAGGTCTGGCGTGGTGGGGGGCGCAGACACCCACAGGTGCCCACGGCAGGGAGGCGTCTTGCAGCCCGTGGTTGCAGGGATGTGTGGGAGACACCAAAATCAAAGCCCACAAGGCTTTTGGATGGGAGGGCAGGAGTGCAGAGGAGCTCTCCCCTGCTCCAAGCCGTTTCCATCCCAGTCAGTCCTGTCCCTGCTGCCGCCACCACCTCAGCAGGGCTCTGGCTCATCGCACCCGTATCGGTGTGTATGTTTTTTTGTTTAAACCATTACAAATGTAAATGATCCTTCTCAATTACAAACGCCTGCACGAACTGGCATCTTTAAAGGAAACTCTGAAAGAGCTCCTGGCACGGCTCTTCTTCAAATATTTGGAAGCTTTGCTAAGTCTCCTGAAACAAAGGCAGGCACAACCTCCTGCTCCTCCACTGCCCTCCCTCCCGCCAAGCCGAGCACACCGAGAGGCTGCCGCTGCTGGAAGAGTAACTGGGTGACACAGGGGGTGGCAAGGGACAGCAAAGCCACAAGCCTGGGACAACAGCAAGGGCTGTGGTGGCCCCGCTGCAGCCCATCTCCTGGCTGCCCTGCTCGCGCAGCGCTGCAGAGCGGCACGTTCTGAAACATCTTCCTTGCTTCAGCGCCTGAGCTTCCCCCCCCCGATTTTCATGCTTTTGCCCTGCTGCAGTGGCCTAAAAGTTTGTGGGTTGTTTTTTTTTTTTTCCCCTTATTCTCCAACACAGCCTCTCCGAGGTAGCTGATGCTGCACGGAAGGTGCCCTGGGGTTGTGCCGCTCCTCTCCGCTCCGGCTGCGCTGCACGTGCGGACAGCACATCGCCCGGCCAGGCTGGGCCAGATGGAAGTGAAATGAATGGTTAAAGAAATGTGGTGGCCGCCTGTACGCAAGGTGATGGTACTTCCAAAACAATGAAACACGTTATTTCGGGTGTGATATCTGCTGTCAATTGAGATTGAAGGTATCGATCCGGGCTGATTGCTGGGGACAATCAGAAAGTGGAAGGGTAATTGACTGTCGTGGCCCTCATCGATCGGGCACCGCAGTTCGCGGCAGCCCACGTTATTTTCAAGTGCTTTGCAGCATCTCCTCTAATAAAGAAATACAGACTTTAAGTAACAGTGACTTACATGTGCTGCCGTTTAGAGCGTGGGTGAGGCTGCCCTTAGCCAACATGTCATTGCCTTAATCAGACTGAAAGGTTGTCAGCAGGAGAGTGCCAGGACAGGAAAACACAGATTTATGTTTGCACTTGTGTCACTGTGAGCCAACAAGGTGCTGCAGGACCTTCTCACTCCTTGCTGCTCGGCTGCAGCAGATATTAAAGGAGGGCCTCCAAGACAACAAAGGCACTGCACATGGGCCACGTGCCAGGAGAGTGTGACCTCCTCTCTCTAGGTTGTTTAAAATATTAAAGCAACAAATATTTTATACCGTGTATTCCACCAGGGCTCGCTAGCAGCTGATCCAGAAAAACTGTCCTGGGAGAGCAGCAAATTGGGAAACATCCCAAGTTGCTGCAATCAAATCCACCAAAAGATCATATAAAATTTTTACATACAATCAGAAGGATGGAAAAATTACCTTATTCCCTGCTGTGCACTTCAGATTAATATAGCCAAACATTATTCAATCCTAATACTTACGGTGACCATGAAACATCTTCTTGTACTTACTAGGAACAGGCAAATAAAATGGCTTTTCTCCTAGAGAACATGTATCTGCTGTTAGTTTTTAATAATCTGCTGTATGTGCTGTTGGTTTTTAATAATCTCTACTACCTGACATTACTGCTCCTCACCTACAAGCTCTTTCAGGTAGCGACTGCTCCCTGCAAGCAAGGGTCCAGTGAAATCCATGAGATTTAGTTGTTCAGTGAGATTCTTGTGCCTAAATACCTCAGTGAACCTGACTGTGGAGTTGGATAAAGGTCCTAATTTTGACTCCACAAAACCCCAAGGCTTGGAGCACCTCATCCTCCCCAGCTGGGATGCAGAGGGATGTCCCAGGCGATGCTTGTCCTGGACGTGCTGTGCAGCTTCTTCAGGGACACCCTCTCCAAAAACCCAAGCCTTGGCCGAGCCCAAGCCCTGAAGCAGGACTCGCTGGGAGCATCTCTAACTAGCAGTGACGGGTACAGTACCAACGCCAGGCATTGCTGGGCCCTTGGGCTCCCTTTGCTCCGGCAGCACAGCCAGATGTGCACGGCACAGGGGCTGCTGAGGTTTCTATCACAAAAGCCACGTTTTGCTGGTCCATAACGTTCAGCTCACGTGGCTGCTGTCTCCCACAACAGCCCAGCACAGCTCCCGGCACCACAGGTGTCCAAGCCCATCCCAGAAGTGGTTGCATTTCAGTTGTGGCTAAAGCAAAGCAGGCTGCAGAGCGGAGGGTTACTGTACATGCAGGTTTCCCCAGACATTTTCCACCTGAACATTGTGTACAGGCAGATTTGGAGGCTTTCGTGAGTTTGTCTCAGATTTCCTAATGTCTGGCAGCCTGTTGGGAGCTGCCAGATGTCCAGAGACGCTGACCTCGCCCACTAAGCATGCACGAACTCTTCCACAGCAGGCTCAGAGCAAGCCCAGTGCCTCCAGCACCACGGGGCCAGCCATGCACATGCTGTCTGGTCCTTTTAAGTGCGTGTAGGAAGCCCAGGAGATGCCAGGGTTTCTGCCTACACACCGTGCCAGTGGCACAGCCGGCTTCAGTCGGTGTGATGCAGCCTGAAGTCCTTGTCCTGGTGTGGCACTATTGGTCCAAGTCATTTTAGCAGTGTTTCAGGACCAACGTGTTGGTGTAAAACCATAGGCAGGACGAAGCCAATGGGTTTTGTGCACACGCATAAAGCATTGCCTCCGAGATCCGTGTCAGTGCGTAGCCTCTGCTCCTCGAGCACTTGCTCTAAGCCCTAAGGTCGGCTTCTTGCTTGTATGGACTTCTTGGACTTAATGAGCTGCCCTTGACTGTACCCAGCGTTCTGATTTCCTCCCCAGCTTTCAGATGGTTCAACTCCATTTCCGTGAGTTTTGGGCGCTTCTCACCCGCTGCAGTTGCGAAGCTGAGCCGAGCTCGCCTTGGGTTTCGGTCTGTTAAACAGCTCAGCCCAACCTGCTTTTGATTTGCTTCATCTTGACTTTTTGGCGCTGCTGGCGAACCGAAACACCCATCGCTCGCTCGCCTCTCGGGGCGCAGGCAGGGCTGCCCGGGGGAAGGCGGCTGAGCCACCGAACTTTCACAGCGATGGGCGGCAGCCCCGTGGGCATCGCTCGTGAGTCAGCTGCCGCCGCCGCGCTGGGCAGCGAGGGCGCCTGAAGAGGTTTCTCATCCCACCCAAGTTTCCGTTCCTGGGAAGCGAGGTGGCTGCGCTGGGGCGCGTGGGCTGCGCGAGCTCCTGGGGAGTCAAACCCAAACTGAGCTGACGGAAGAGCTGTAGCCTCAAGCACCCGGAGCAAAAACCTCCTGTGTTGGAGGCTTAAAATGCTGATTAAACAGAGCTGGCTGGCCCGAGGTCACCGACAAGGCGCTGGCTCAGACCATGGTGAAATGTGCAAGAGAAACAGAAAAAGTGCTGTACGAGATTGGGTCAATGGATCAGTCACTTGAGAGTGAGGTAAATCCTACAAACCTTACCCGTTTGCTGCTTCCCATCCCCCAAATTTTGCTGCTAATCCCAACAGTCCCATACTGGTGGGTTTATGGAAACGTAAGACTGTGATCTCCTCTGACTCCTCTTACAACAACTTCTACAAGGGCTCCATACATACTTCTGAGTGAAGAGCAACTGCACTCCTCCATTACATCTGCTGGAGAGAGGATGAAGAGAAGGAGGAAGGCGGCGGCTGGCAGAATGGGCAATTAGCACTTAAGGACAAAAAAATTCAAAAATCAAAATGTCGCCGCATTAACCTACACAAAATAGGAGGCATTTCTCCTTAGCGAGTGGATATATTGCAGGAATATATTGCAGAACAAGCAGGGCAAACGCACGCCACAGCTTAGTGAAACAAGAGTTAAACAACATCAAATCATTCCCTGTGATGGATCATTAAGAATGTGGAGTCTAAACGTGCGGTGAGATTACAGCATCGTGCAGATGTTCCTATACAGGCAGCTTATTTTGCATATTGCAAAGTACATTGGTAATTCCTGGTAGCAAAGGCACAGCAAAGTCTAGCCCGTCCTCTGGTGAATGCACGTTTGGATTGTTCTACCAGGTGAATTTTGTGGGGTGGAAAGGACTGATCTATACTGCTGCTTGGGATTACAGCTGTCTTTAGCCAGCAGCGGGACGTGTCTGCCTGCGACCTCTCCACCTTCGCCCAGGCGCGGTTTACAGGAGGGACAGATGAACAGGGAGTGAGATGGGTTAAATAAACAAAAGAGGGGGATTTCTGGGGGGTTTTTACATGTATATATTGTAAGAATATTTAAGGCAACATTCCTGCTGCTAATTAGTGTTTCCACGGCACTGCAAAAACTACAGCTGTAGGAAGAATTCAGGAAAAGTAATCAGCAGCACAATTAAGCAATCTGCCATAATGACAGAACACAACATTAGGGTAGAATAATCAGAAACATATATTTTTCCTTCTTGATTTTCATTTCCCACCCAATGATTTGCTTTTGCATGGTGTATATAAGGTGATGCCTGATAGAAATATTCGTATTGGTTTGCTACAGCTTGTCGATCTTGCTCCAGTGAGGATGCCCATGTAAATGTTTGCCAGTCACTTGCATCTAATGCTATTTTCGCCGTGGTTTTTGAAAACCCGATGTTTGACCTGCTTTCATCCTCATTTTGCCACCCTGTCTGTCTCACGTAAACTCCTTCAACTTAAAAAGTCCAACTCCTTTAACTGGAAGGTGTCAGTCCAGACAAGAGGTCCCTGGGTTTCTGCCAGCCATCCCACCCTAGGAAGCAGAGCAGGGAGGTGGTTCACGCAGTGTTTCTGCAACCTCCAGTTCCTGCTCAGGGGAGGAAAATGCCAACACCTGGGAGCAGACAAGAGGGAAGGGGCCTGACCTGCTTCACCTGCACAAGCTGTTCTCCCAGAAGTCCCCAAGGCTATAAGAACCCGCGAGGAAGGTAAGCTCCTCTCTAAGGAGGTGGTTTGGGAGGGGGAAGGGAGTCCCATACATTTCAGCTTTCTGCCAGTTATGCATCAAGGCTGCTTGGACTGAAGATAAGGGAGAGAGGGAAGATCTTGTGTTGCTGTGGGGAGGTAGGTCTTCTCCTTGGGCTCTGCTCAGGGGGGTTTGCTGGCTGCTGGGAGGGTGCTGCCATGAACAACTGGGGGAGAAGCAGTTTTGGTAGAGCCAGGAGTGTGCCCTGGGAGACTGCAGGGCTTATGGTGGGACTTTCGTGGTGGGAATCCCCAGGTGGCTGGGTGTTGTGGTGGTGCTACTGGAAAAGACTGTCAGGCCTCCCCTGCGAGGTGGGAGCACTGTGGTGATGTTGCAGGGCCCTGGAGATCTGCTCCATGGGTGTCAGGGGCTTGTGGCTAGGGGAGGGAGCCTGTCGTTTCGGAGAGGTAAAGCACGTGGGGTTGGTGCTGAAGGAGTGCTCAGCACGTGCTTTGTTCAGCAGGTCGTGTTGATGCCCTGCTACCTCCCACAGTTGTGTTTCCTCCCTCTCATTCACGGATGGAGCTTTCGCTTATTAGTGCCCCTTATGGAAAAAGTTTGTTGGCCCTAGGGGTTCTTGTGAGAAGCGGCTCAAGTTTGTAACCTCCGGTGCAAGGGAGGGCGTTAGGTGTTTGAACTTACATGTGGCTGCTCGAAACTTGGCTTCCATCAGAAATAAGCTTGAAAATGTAAATATGTTCCACTGATGAATCTTTATAAAGACAGTGCTCTGGTTTGCATTCTACATAACATAATGAAATGACAACTATAAAGTTATGGATTTTGAGAATTAAAATCTCATGACAATGGGATAAGAGCAGCTGGGACCATAGTACCTTTATAACCTAAAATACTTGTTTTGCCTTAAGGAAAAAGCTTAGGATAAAAACTGAGGAGCCCAAGAGCCCTTGATATGCAGGAAGATGCAGGTTCCAGCTCCTTTAGGCACTACTGAGAAGTCCTAGTGTCACTTAAATCAGTCCCTGATATTTGCTTTTGCATGGCCAGTACAGATCAGGTGTCTTGGGGGCCAGATTCTGCTGTGACTCAAGCTGGTGAGAAGCCACAACACCACTACCCCTTCCAGAAGAGCTCTTGTGAGTTCAGAGCTGCTATTATCCTGCATATTCGTTTTTCACTTGGGAGGCTGTCTTGCCAACATGCATGCGTGCACACACGGAGATGTTCTTCCTTCTCCCGCGTGCCCATGTAAGCAGAAATCATAAAGAGCATCAGATCCAGGTAGCAGAGATGCGTCTGCAAAATTTGCCCACGAAATCCCAAACCATGGAGGAATGCTGGGTTAGTTTTTCATCTGAGTATCAGCTGAAAGTAATGTACACACCAAATTAATACAGACAATGCCTAGTCAGGTCTGCAGGCCTTCTGTATCTTTTAATTCTTTTCTACGAAAACACAATAAAAACATGGGGGTGGAAGGTGCTGCTGGGAATTTGCTTTTTGTTCTGCTTAAGTGCTGTATTTCTCAGCAGTCTTCAAGTTTCTCAGCATGAAGATATTGTTACATCAGAACTACTGTGGGTTTAACACAATTCTCAATTTGCAGGCAAATGGATGTATTGTGTTGGGGCTTATCCACAGAGGACTGTGAAGCTACAAATTATAACCCAGCTGCATTCTCTTATCTGGATTTCCCCCCCCCCCCTCTGCCCCATGTGCCTGTTCACAAGTGGAAACTTGAGGAGACACTTGAGTGAGAAAGAGACACAGGCCCAAAGTCAAAAGGGACCCTGACAGTGCAGAGGATCCTGTCCATGTCTGTAGATGGTGTGTTTGGATGGGATGGGGTGGCTGGTGCCTTTTTTTGGGCTGGATGGAGTTACAGTGTTTTTCGCTAGCAGAGGATGTGGTGCCTCTGGATTTAGCGTTTTTGTGATTGCCTGGAGACTTCGTATCTGTAGGTCTCCTTAGAAAACCAAGGCAGCTGGGGTGATAGTCAACACATCTACTGAAGGTTTCTCCACCAAGGAGGAAGGAGAAAGGGGCTACCTTTTCTCTCGGACTACTAGATATGGCAGTAAAACAGGGGATCTGCCCATTTAACTTTCTCAGTTGTTCTTCATCCTCATTCCTTCTCCTTGAAGGGATTGATAACCCCCCAACAGATCCCTACTGGAGAGGCAGGGGGCACTTGCACTTCACAGTGGTTTGAGGCAAGGCTTTACCACCTCTTGCTAGCCTGGGACAGATCTTGCCTACCTTGTCACAGTTATGCTACTGAGGCCACACGATGTACCAGAGCCCTGTGCCTGCAAGCGTGGACACCTGGCTTGGAGACAGCACTGGACAAACCAAGTCTGTCTGGACAGAGGTGCTGTGCCACTGATAGCTGGGACGTGCTCTTGGCCTCCATTCTTTAAAGCAAAGGGCTGTATCACCTGATTTTGGTGATGCTCTGGACACCTGCTAGGCAGTAATAGGGTGAAAACTCAATGACCGCATGGTAACATGGTTATGTTTATTTGCTTCCTTCCAAATGGCCGTGGATACGCAGGATGCTGACAAATGGGACCTGAACTCGTGCGTTTAGCTGACCAGGAAATAAATATATTAGAGTGACAGTACTTCTTCGGAGTCTTCTGAGACTTGGGAGTTGCTGGCCATTCTGTTTGCTGGCTCAGTTTAAGCAGCAGAAATGTCCATGTGTTCTGTCAAAGCACTTTACTTGTGACAGGCAAAGTGCTGCCCTGAACTGGAAAACCATTCAGAGCAAATAAATGCATTAGTTCAACGTAGAGTATCTTATATTTGATACACACCACTTCCTAATCACTTTACTGAACATCTGGATTGCCTTGAAATGAAACCAGTGCTGGTGTCATCTTCAATTTGGACTTGGGGTCCATTTCTGAAACCTTTTTTTCCAGGGGGGTGCCTCTTGGATCTCAGTATCAGTCAGGTTGGGTCCTACAGGTCTAATCTGGAGTAAATAAAATTAAGGGTTGCTTCAGTACTGAAGGAGGATAAAGTAGTACACAGGAGCCAGCTGAGCCCTGTGGTACTTGTAGTCCAAATTGTAGAATCATGCTAAAAAGTATGGAGTGGGGATTTTTCATGTGTCTGAAACAGGCTCTGTGCCTCTTTCTTTTAGGGAAGTACCCAGTACAGGTGTGATCTTGCAGAATAAATGAGAATAATTAACTGTGACTGTTAACGTGGTGTACAAGAGACTGAAATTAAACCCATTGTGTTGGTAAAAGACGTGAAAGAACACACAGCGTGCAAAGACACTGGCTGCTCTGTGTGAGCGAGTGAAAAGCGAGAGCAAAGGGGATGACATAATGAACGAGAGATGCGTTCGCATCGCTGCAATTTGGGCTCGGCTGAACAACAGCAAGAACTATTTGCAACATCTTTTTGTCAACATCTGTTTGTCTTTGAGTTCATGAAAGTGGAACAAATCTCATTAATTTTTTTTTTGTGTTGAAATTTTGCATGATTGTTTCTGTTATTTTGGCAGCCAAAATGATGCTGGAATGTTTCACCTTCTTTTTCCAAGTTTTTGAGCTGAGTTGTTCAGTTGAGGTTTGTCACATAAATCATGAGGTTTTACTTCTGCTGCTAGCCAAATCATAATCCTTGTATCACAAGCCTTTTGCTGTTGGTTTTTTTTTTTTCTTTAAAGCTCCAGCTTCTGGAATCATGAGAATGCATGAAAATATCTACTTCTGCTTTCTGTCATGTGTTTGTTTTTCCTTGAGTTTCTAGCACTGCGAACTGTGGAGAAACTTTTGGGTGTCATCTGAAAGATGAAAAAAATGGAATTCATTAAATGTTTCTCTTTTTTTATATACCAGTTAGATAATTTTTGGAAACTATGACTCATAATTTTGAATGTTTAGATTTGGCAATACTGTAGTTCTCTGTGCCGCTCCCCCGTGACCAGGACTGTTGGAAGAAGCCATACGGGGCTTGTCTCCACGGACAAGTTCCAGCACAGAGAGCCAGGGTGTGAATTCGCAGTGCCCTAGTTCCACGGCACAGATTCCCCACGTGGATGCAAAGTGTGCAGTACTTGCCCTTTGGAAGCGTTCTCAGGGCATGCCTCTCCGTGAGTAACGTACGGCACGTGGTTCGGAAGCCCTAGAGCTGATGGCAACGCGCTCCAGCTCGTGGACCAAAGGCAGCATGGCCATATCGTGCCTCGAACCACTCTTACTAGCACGGGCACAGCTCTGAGGTGATGCCGCTGCACAGATAGTGAGAACCTCCTGGCTGTGCTGCGCCATGCGGCTGTGGTGGGTGGGATGCCTTCTGGGTGCTCCGAGTGATGCTGAGCCTCCTCCAAGGGCTGGCTTCTCCTCATAGCACCCATCCCCTATATCTCAAGGGGGAGCTGGATGGTTGGTCCATTCTCTAAGCCTGTTGGAGGGGCAGAGGGTGAGGACCTGTGGCTCTGAAGCTGGCCCTTCTGCTCAGTGGAGAGGCAGGCGTGCTTGGCACTACCTGAGGGCCACGTAGAGAAAGCAATGACACCCGTGTGACCTCTGGAGGACTCCCCAAGGCTTGGGCGACTTGGTTTAACATTGAAACTTGCTTGTGGGTTCCCCATCTCAGGTAGCTGATTGCCATGAGCATGTCGCAGCTCCTTGGAGCCATAGGGTAGGCATCGGTGGGATGGGGAAACTCTCAGGTGCCCAGTGGGAAACATATTGGATGAGCTTGGGACAACCTTGGTGGAGCAGTTTCAAGCCCCTTCTGGCTGCGCCAACCACGAAGAGAAAAGGGAAAACGAGCCATTGGGGTGGACCTGGAAAGGGGGACAAGGTGGGGAAAAAAGCCACTTGGGAATAATTCAGCCCATGACCAAGAAAGCTGTGCTAGCTGTGGGGTACTTGCTGCATCCAAGGTCAAGTTCTAGCACCTGGCCAGGATGAGCAGCTGTTGGGGTAACACGCAGGAGAGGGTGCTGGTGCTGCTAGAGCAGCTCCTCTGGCCAGCCCAGGCGGGAGGGAAGGAGCTGCAGCAGCATGGAGCCCCCTGGGAAGGGGGTTCTGCCATGGGGAAACCAGGATGTTGCAGGGTCCACTGGGATGGAGGGTGGCTGGGAGCGGGCTGAGGTCTCTGCCCCTCAGGAAGCTGTAAGGGATTTGTGTGTTTTCCAAGGCAGCAGAGACAGGATGCTGAGGGGTGGGAGAGAGACAGATTTCCTTCTGCTGTGAATAGACTGGGGGTGGGGGACGGCAGCTCCGATTTAACCCTTGCCTGTTCTTTCATCTCCAAAACGAAATGATGTCTTAGGAAACCATTCCAAGGAACTGCTGAAATTAGAGGCACAAAAAGTACAGGGTTGTTGGCATCGGTGTGATGCCATGAATTTTTATTATCCCAGTTCTCTCACCCCCAGGCATGTCTCCCTGGCTTTGGCATTGTTTTCTTTACTTTGAAGTTTGTTTGTTCAGTGGCATTGCTATGACCAAAATGAACGCTGGCGAAGCCAAGGGAGGGGCTTATGGGACAGTACCTTGTGTCAGATAGAAGCAGCTTGTGGGGGAGAGCTGCAGGTTTGGGTGCTGTAAGAGATTTCCCTCAGAAGCCTGAAAAAGATGAGATTTCATATGTCTCTTGCATCAAGGGTGGGGAAAAAAATTTTAGGACTAACTCCTGAAATGGGTCCCACTCTTGTTCAATGGTGAAGGCTCTTCTGCATCTCTTGTAAAGTCATTAACAGGACAGGCTAGAGGAAGCAGAGGAAAACTCAACTCCCACCACCGCTACCCAGTCTGAGACCTTGGAAATGCTGCGGAAACAGGGCCTGGGTGAAGACCTTTAGGGTGTGAGTATGTAAAGACATTTGGGAGAGTTACCTGGTATGAGGGAAGCCAGGGAAAACGACTTTGTTTACTGCATCGGAGTCTCCCAGAGCAGTGGAGAGTCCACATGGCTGAAAGTTGGCAGCCGGGCTGCAGGTGTGGTGAAAGAGCCGTGTTTTCTAAACACACTAAATACTTATTGCTCTGGTCTTTTGTAGATAAAGATCAGCTTTGACTTTAAAAGAAATTATAGCAAAAGTGCTTGTATCTGGGAGGATGAATACCTGCTTCCAGGTTGGGCTTTGTAGAATTGAACTTCATAAACAAATTATTTGATGTGATTAACCAAGTCAGAGGGTTGATGGAAATGTGCCTCCGACTCTCACAGTATCGGGGTGGAAGCTGTAATGTGTTGGCCAGAGAACTACCCTGCGCAGGAATAAACAGCCAGGAGGTTCTTGGGTGTGAGGTTTCCCATTGAAATGTTTTCTCCTCTCTGAAAAACCCACAGACATAATAGCCCTCCTCAAAGTCTGAAATTTTGCTGAGATTCAAAACACTGTCTTTACTCTGCAGACGTTTGATGCGTAAGGATGGCAGAGAGTGGTTGTGAACCACCGTGAGCCGAAGAATTTGCAGCAAAACATCTTGTCTCTAGGCCAACCAGATAAAGAAAGCTTTCGGTAGCTCTGATAATGTTTCTGCCCTATGATTGTGCTAATTTCACGAGGAAAAACAGTCCCTCTACTGACCTCGTTCAGTTGTACGAAGTTTGAAGGTTGGAATACAGAGATACCGGCCTACTTGTCCCTATGGTAAATGTGACTTAAAAAAGCAACAGCTTAAAAATAAAACAACGACGAAAAGAAGTGTTGATTATAATGTAGGCAAAAAATACCAAAATGGGAAACATTTAAAGTCTGAAATGTAGTGGATGGCAAGGCAAGCTGACCTTCTTGGGGGCCGCTCCAAGAGCTGAAAACTCTTCTTTGTGCCAAGTGTGCTCTGTCTGAGCTGAGCTTGCTTGGTCTCAAGTGGATGACGGTGGCTTTTGCCAAAAATAATGCAAAGGGGAAGATGATTCTGTATGAGGAGAAATTATCTTTCTCTCTTTTTTTTTTTTTCCTTCCAACTGGAATATCTGGTCCCTGCCTGGTATTGGAGTTCATTCACAAACTGGGCAAGGCTAGACAAGCCATTTCACCCAGGAAGAAAATCCTACCACAGCTGGGGTGTGCAAGTGACGAATGAAACGCTGGGTTTTGCTGTTTGGAAATTGTTTGCTTGGGGAAAAAATTGTATGTTTAGGGGGAAATTTGGCCTCCCCGGACGGGATTAGCTATGCTTTGGGGCTCCCAGAGGCTGACAAGGAAGCAATGATGGGAGAACATGAAATATGCTGTCGCCTAAAGGCAGAAGGGTGGGTGAAAGCCTTGCAGGCAGACTTCTGCCTGCAGTGCTCTTGGTTTTGTCCGCAGCAGGAGAAGCTGGATGTGCTCTGTCTGTCCTCCAGAAGCTGGGTAGCACGGTGCTGAGGTCTCAGCAGCCAGCTCGCATTGCATGGCCCCCGTGAGCTGACAGCATGGGCAGAAGCAATGCCATGTAGAAATACTCTGGAGGTGGGCGTGGGGGAGATGGAGGGTGTGGGGCACCCCCTTGGCACAGCTTATGGGCTGCGCAGAGAGCGCAAGGGGTGCGTGGGACCATCCGTCCTGGTGACATGCCTCCCTCTAAGGACTGTCCATCCCATCTGCTCCAGCCTCTGCTCCCAGCCAAAGTTCCTGCCCCATCCAATTGCTCCAATTAGTGCTGTGGTTTGGTTTTCTTTATTAAGAAGTTTGCTTTGAGACCTGCTTGTTTTTGAGCCCAGCTCCCTTTAATCTGTCCCTACCATCATTGAGGTTAACTGAGTTTCCTGCCCAGCAGCTGCTTTGGCAAATTAGAGACAACCAGCGAGACACTGCCCATAAGCTTCACACCGTATAGATTTTGTCCAGTGGAGCCCGAATAAATTAGGTCATGCTGCCATATGTAATCCCTGCACTTGAGGTTTGACCTAGCTCCTGTGAAAACTAGTGGGCAGGGCCGTGGCTGGAAGCTGGACTGGAGCTATGGCTGAGACAGCTGAATTTTGAAAGAGCTGGGGTGGAGCTGTGCCCTTCAGTTTTGTGGACCAGTTTCATTTGTACGGGAAGAAGATAGATGTCTTCTCGCGGGAGCTTTTGTCTGTGCTGGAGTGTGTCTTGAACAACATTGCCAAGAGAGCTCAGGGCTGGGCTAGGTAATTGTTTTGCGATCAGATGCTGGAATCAAATAAGTTAATCACTTTACACGTTCAGAAGAAAACACATTTATTTCATCTGAAACTTCTTCACAACGGCTATGCACAACTCTGTCAGCTTTGGCGTGACATTGGGCTAAGGTCTCACTATTTCCCACCAAATGACTCCCTGGCTTCCCGTGGCCCTGGTGATGTGAAGTCACCTGTTCAGGAGGGGGCAGGATGGTTCTGCTTAGCTCTTTTGGGCAGTCGGATGTCGACCCTGCAAGTGGTGGTGACGGGCCAACGCAGCTACCGCCATATCACAATTCATACTCGCAGTACAGAAAAGATCAGTGTACTAACAGGGGAGACTTCTCTTTTGAAAAGAGGCTTTAAATGATGTCAAGAACCACCACAATGATATGGTTTTTACATAAATAATAATTAATTACATGTAAATCAGACTTTTCCCCACCCCTTCCATTAGTATCGTCTTTGCTAAGCTCTCTGTCTTGTTTCTGTCTGCTCACTTTGACTACTTGAATGGCAGCAGACATCATTTGCAATGCTAACGTCAGATACGGGTCAAAATGGACAAGGAAAACACAACCCGGGGTTTTATCAATGCAATAACAACCAATTCTGTCTAGAGATGGCAGTGTACTGGGGTTTAACCTCTTCACTGCCACATAGCAAGAAGAAGTAGGAATTTACTTTTCTAGTTTCCTCTTCTGCTATTTCTAACTTACTTTCAGTCCTTTCCTTCTCCTGGCCGCTCTTCCCACACCCACCCCACCCCCCTCCCCTTGCTGGTGTTTACTAGAGCATCTGGTAGTGTTTATCTCCCAAGACACAGGAGACTGCTGTTTTCATAGATATGTAACTAGAGTAAAAGCTTTAATCTTTGTTGATGTTGGACTTCTGGATTAAAAAAGAGTCATAACAGTAGAAAAATCAAGATGAAATAATATTTCACCATAGTACACTTTTGAGACAGCATCAACACCAGCTTTCAGAGGAAAAAGCTGCAATTACTGCATCTCCTTTGCAGGAGATACTTAACTCATGGTGAGAGTGGGGCAGCGAGCAAGGACACCATCTTGCTGAGGTGGGACTGGTTGTCCCACTAGAAGCTGAAAGCGTGGCATGTCCTTGCGGGGATTTCTGCGTGTGCTCCACAGCAGGAGATTGATCAGTCCCAGAAATGCCAACAAGAAGCAAGAAAGCCATTTCCATCTCTGCTTGCTTCCAATACTCCCTTCCGGGAAGGGCAGGGAAGGAAGCTGCTCTGACCTTCAGCAGAGTCAAACTATGTATGACCTGGGTTTTGATGCCCCTATGGAATAAAGGCTGTCCTGGAAGTCAGAGGAGGAGACGGTGTTTTGAATTTGGTCTCTTGCTTTAGAGAAGTAAATCGGTTTTCTGTGGAAGCCTCAAAGATGCTGAGACTGGGTTAATTAGAAGTTGTCAAGGTACAGCAAGAAGCAGTGCTGACATCAGAGAGATGCAGAAAGTGCTGCAGAACTCTGGTAGCAAAAGGCAGGTGGGTGTCTGTTAGCTGCAGAAGCAAATGCAGGTCTAGGGTGCTCACAGCGAAGATTACTTTTTTTTTTTTGGCCTTCCCTGTGGACTAGGCATGTCCCAAACCTGCAGCAAAGTCAGCTAGGCTGGAAGCAGACCCGCAAAATCCCGATGGCTGCTGGTTTCATAGCAAGAATATATTCAGTTGTTAATACTGTAAATGCTTTGTGGTAATTTTCTAAAGCAATAGCATTTTATGTAACTCAGATTTTGAACTAAATACCTTATTTCAGGTGCTATATGCTCCAATTTCCACCCCCGCCCTCCTGCTAGGTAAGGCATAAACCTGCCTGAAAGGTCTCCAAACTTCTCAGAAGAAGACGCTTACTGAAACCCCTCACTTTTGGGAAGGCGGCGAGCTGATGAAAGGGAGCTCAGCCTGCGGCTTGGTTAAGGCTGTAATGAACCAGGCTAATAAATTACCGAACGTCACCTTGGAATAGGTCCGTGGCCGCCTGTCAAACAGCAGCACATCAAGCCAGATGCACGGCGGGTCCCTCCGAACCTTTGTGCCTCCTCCCGCTAACCAGGGAACTAGTTCTGGGAAAGACCAGGCCTGCCAAGTCCTGCAAACCCATCAGTAAAATATCAATAAGCCAGAGAGCTGTCGGGAAGGCTCTGTCGCAGCACAGCCATCGGGGGAGAGGGCTCCTGGCCTCTGCACAAAGGGAACAGCAAACAGGGCTGCTTGTGCAGAAAACTTTGCCGAACCATTTTTTTTTTTGCGTGCAAAAATGCAGATTCAGCAGCACCAAAACGGTCTGTGCACACATGCCAAACTTGTCATTTATAAAAACTCAAAAAAGCTCTGACAAATGCTGAAGCTGTTAGTTTTGACACTTCTGACATGAAACACTTTGATTTTTCATTTTGAAACTACTTTGTGTTCAAAATGTCCTTTAATTTTATTTTCAAGCAAGGGGGTGTGTGTCTTTTTTCTTATTCCCCCAAAAAATCAAAATTGAAATGAAATCTTCGGATTGACTCATAATGAAATTGTTCTTGGATTTTTGGTTTCACCAGGTTTTTATCTTAGATGTTTGTGTTTGGCTTTGAGTCATTTTTTTTTTTTCCCCAAAAAATTTGCCAGTTGTTTTATCAAGAGCTGCAGTGAATGTCAGCCCCTTCAAAGGGGCACAGCTGGCACAATAGAATATTTTTTGGTGGCTGTCAGTTTGCAAAATAATAATAATAATACAAAAGGAGCCTTGCTTTTGCTTTCCAGGAGACTGAGTTAATTTTCTGTCTGGGATAAATAATAAACAGTAATTTTTTTTTTTTTTGCTGTGAAGGATTTTGTTACGTTATCTGTTTAAACATTCCGTTAGGTTTCAGTAATGTGAATAATGGTTATTCCTGTGCTTCTTGGCTCCGGTGCTGGAGGTTCAGGAGACACCTGGCATTGTTGACAGAGCGCTGAACTTGAACGCCTCTCACTGTGACAGGGCAAGCCCAAATATTTTGGGAAGAGTCCTTGTTATGTTACGACAGGGGTTGGTAGCACTGATGCCGGGGACGGGTTTTGCTTCGATACGGAGATGATTACTGCTTTATTACGGGAGGAACAGCATGAACTTTGGCAGGCAGCTGCTGGGAGGAAGGAGGATTGGACTTGGGCATTTCTTACTTGTAGGATGTGCTGAAGGTCTTCCAAAAGATGCCGGGTCTCAAAAGAGGCCAGGAATAGGAGGCCCTGAAAGATGTTTTTCTGTGGGTGAGGAAGTGAAAAAACAAAGCTGTTTTGCCAGAGAGTACAAATGTTTACTGTAGTCCCTATCTGTAGACAAATACCTGGGGAAGAGCTTGTATTAAAATACCTTTTTAATCACATTTTCCATGCCTAAAGGCATTGTTTGCTTCCCGCGGTGTACATCTTCCCTCTTTCATTGGCTTCCTCTCCAGCCCACCTCCTCCCCTGAAGTCAGGCTGCATCTTGGTAGTGCTTTGTGCATCTTCAGTACTGCACGAGTGTCCAACTTGTGGTGTTTAATTGATCATAGACTTTCAACAAGATTGGATGTCTTGTGGTGTTTGCCAATTCACGTACGGCATATAATCATATTCAGGAAGCAATAGGAACTAAATGACATTAATTCCCATGAATATTCATTTAAGAATCTACCAAATTCAGGCACATTAATAGTCCAATGCTAATACAATGGCTATTCATTGCCCCCACAGGAAAAGGAAATATGTATTGCCTGGCAGCTCAGGACAAATGAAAAGTGCTACAGCAAAGTTATCTCTGGGTGGCTTCTGATACAGGGATGGTTGGAAGGACACCTCGAGGAGTAAAGAGGGTTTGGGGAGCCTTTCCCATCTGCTGAGGAATGGGGTGAGTCCGAAACTTGTATCTCTGCGCTACCAATGCAAATCCAAAGCAACTCTGACAGCAGCGGCGCTCCCCTGGACTCACGAAACAGCCAAATGCCGTTTATTTTGTGCCTGACCCCCGCTGCCCCGCGCACGAAGCCAGCCTCTGGCCTGCTCTCCCCGAACCGTGCTGCTGCAGGCTAGAACAGCAACTTCTCTTCCCTGTGAGCAGCACTAAGCAGGCTGTGCTGCTCTCTGCCTCCTCCGCCGCTGGCCCTCGGGGTGGCTGCAGGGCAGCCCTGTCCTGCCAGGCGCTGCCGGCCTCCCAGCGGCTTGGTTCTGCTCCAGCTTGTCCGCTCGGCGCAGGCCAGGACACAGCTTCCACCGCGACCAGGGAAATCAAGAAAGTCAAGTAACACAGGCAGATGGAGGGTGCAACTGCGTTTGCAAAGCAGGCAGCAGAGCTTGGGGTGCTGAAAAAACCCCTATTTTTTTCATAGAGATGATATAAACCAATATTTAATTTTAAAAACAATCTATTTCTGGTGACAGTCCTCATTTGGGACAACTTATTAGGCATTTCCTTTTGTCGGACAAGCCAACTTGAGACTTCAGCTGTGTCACACCTGCATCTTTTTGCGGGATTTCCCCCATTGGAGAACGGATCCCGCTTCCACCAAAGTTGGCGCAAGCGTTGCCAACAGCGCTGGGCTCAGCCTCCAAGCTCCAAACTTCCCCCTCGTTGCCAAGTCAACCCTTCCCACCCTTAAAGTTATCTGAGCAAAAGAAACGTCCGGCATGTGTACCATGCGATGGGCAGAGCTGCATCTTCTCCTCTGTTGAAGGGCATCTACTGCTGGACTGACCCACCTCGCCCCCAGCTCAGCACAAAGCGAGGGGCAGGGGCAAACACAACTCCTGACTTCCCCTGAATGGGTTTTGCTGTGAGCTGCGGCACAAAGGTACTCGCGGGCTCTCTTCTGCTAAGCACCGTGAAATTATTTGGCTTGTTTGAAACACAGTCAGAAAATCATAAAACCAGGCTGGGGAACCAATGTCCATTTCTCTTTAATACGTCCACCAACTTTTTGGGGCAGTACATAGTATATATCTGAACTTTTCACGCCTGATGTAAAAGGCAGAATAATAGTTAAGCACCCGCACGGGCTTTGCACCTACGCAGGAGCACAAAGTGGCCAGGAACCAGCCGTGCAGCCTGGTGATGTGTTCTGCAAAGCCTCGTAAACCAGTGACTAAAGCGGAAAGGACTCCAAGGCCTGGCTCCTGGGACATAGGAGGTGTGGCATTACAGTAGCTTGGAAAACATTCTGACTTTAATATAAGTAACACCTATAATTATGGAGGCGTCATCACCTTCATAATTTTTTTTTTTTTTAGCTAACAAGCTGTAGTCGTAGACTCTGTACACCCTTGCCAAAATCTGCCAAGCTATTGCTCTTGGGATGGTTCTGCTGGTGGTGGGAATATCAAGCATCTTTCTCCAGGCACATGTAAAACAATACAGCAGTAAACAATTCAAGTACAATTAGCAGCTACATTGGTGGAGGGGGAGGGAGAAATCCCACCGCTAGTATTGTCTATGGAATTAATCATGTTTTACGGAGTTGATGTACTGGTTTGGATTTGTGAAGTTAAAAACAGGAGATGAAGACGTTTCCAAGAAACGTTTATTCCAGGATGAAATGTAAACCAAATATTTTGTAGAACAGCAAAGGGTGGTGGTGGGGGGGTGTGTGTGTTTAAAAAATGCTCTTTTAATAGGTTCATCTCTTTTTCTTCCTACCGAACCAAAAAATCTAAACAGATGCTTAAAATGACAAGTAGGGTTTTGGTGCTAAAGCTGGTGGTCCCTCTCAGCCACACCAATCCCAGTGTCACCCGGCGTAGCCTGGCTGGGAGGACCGGCTTGCCCAAGCACCCCCTTCCAGGCGCTTTTTCGCTGCCTCCCACCTTTCCCGCAGCCCGCGGTACCACCGGAGCGCTCCCCCGACGGTCTGCGAAGCCGAGAGTGCGGCGCAAACATCATCTTCGCAAATATTTATTTGCAGCGATTTTCCCTCTCTTAATTATTTAAAATATAATGAATTAGGCGTAAGTACTTTGCCATTACTGTAATTTAAGGTGTTAATTGCTACCGGAGCGGCTTCCCGCGCCCATGGAGCGCTGCTGCCAAGAGGTGGCGCCGCGGTCCCGGTCCTGCTCGCCGGAGCCTCCGGGGCGGCCGGGCCGGCGCCGGGCGGGGCGGGACGGGGACGGGCCCGGCGCAGGGTGCGCGGGGCTGCGCGGAGGCGCGGTGCTCCCCGCGGGAGCGGTTGGCTGCCCGTTATCACTTCTGATGGTGCTGAAAACCAGCTATCCCCCTGCGGCCCGGGAGCTCCGCGGCAGTCCTGCGGGAAGGCAAAGGCGATCGCCAAAAAAACAAAAGGGGGGGGGGGGGGGGGGAATTAAAAATAATTGGGTTCTCGCGAGCGGAAGAAAAGAGGGTTTTTTTCATCCGAACAAAGTCGGTCGCTCAGTAACTCCGCGGCCGCCCCTAACTCCTGGTCCCGGGCAGGGAGGGCTCGATCCCCGCTGGGCGCCCGCCGACGGTCCGGCCCCGGCTCCTCTTCCCCGCCGCGGTCCCGCCTGGCTGCAGCGGGCCGGGATGCCGGAGATGGGCAGGATGCTGCCCGGCACGGCCCGCTCCCGCCCGCGCAACCTCCGCGCTGTTCGGCCGCCGCCGAGGGAGCCCCCGCGGCCGCCGTTGGCTCCTTATCCGGGCCGAGGCCGCCGGTGATGTTCAAACTTTCCGGTGCCCGAATGCCGGAGCCGCGGGGCTGAGTGGAGCCGGGATTCTCGCCCCGGCTCGACCTCTCCCCGCGGGAGCTGCCACCGGCCCCTCCGCGGGAGCCCCGACGGCGCGGCCGGGAGCGCTGCCGCTCCGCGGGGCCGCTGTGCGCACCCACCGGGATGGGGACCCGCGGCCCCGCGCTGCGGTCCGGGGCAGCCCCCCGCGGAGCGGTGCCGCGCTCAGCCCGGTCCCCAGGTCGGTCACTCCCGCTCAGCGGCCGGTGCGCGCCGCTGCGCACCCGCGCAGTGTTTCTAAAGCGGGGTTTGCGCCAACAGCGCCGTGCGCTGAGACGGGGAACGCAGGCAGCGCCCGCCTCGCCGCTCCGCGCAGGTAAGGCGGGCTCCGCGGACACCCGCGGAAGGCCCTGCGAGGTCTTCCGCGCCCCGCAGCATGCCGAGGCCGCGGGGGGGCGGCTGCGGAAAAGTTGCTCGGGGAGGGGGTGGCGCGGAGCTGCCCTCCACCCGACGGGGCGGCCCCAGCGCCCCCCTGCCCCCGCGCTGAACTCTCCCCGGCGGCGCGCAGGGGCGCGCAGCGCGCTCCGCGGCCACTTTCGCTTCCCCACGGGGCTGCCCCGCCTCCCCCGGCCCGCCCCCCCCCCCCCCCCCGGCCGTCCTCCGCGGAGATCCGCGCCGGCGGAGCTGCCACCCTTCAGCCCCCCCTCCCCGGCGCCGCGCCCCCCCCCGCTTTTATTATTTTTTCTTTTTTTCTTATTATTTTTCCCTTGAACCGAGCCTTGTTTACCCAGCAGGTGGATGTGACGTCAGAGACTGACAACAGCAAAAAATAACAACATCTCCCTCCGCGGGGGTGTCGCGGGCCGCCCCCGGCCCGCCCGCGCGGGCGGCGGCGCGGGGCTACGCGGGGCGGGGAGGGAGGGGGGCGCGGGCGGGCGGCGCGGGGCGGGGGCGCGGCGGGGCGGCGTGCGGGGCCCCGCGGGCGCGGCGCCGAGCGGAGGGCTCTATTGTTATTTACCGAGCGGCGGAGCACGCCGCCGCGCCGCCCGGGCTCGGCGTGCCGGAGGGACGGGAGGGAGGGACGGGACGGAGAGGCAGCCCGCGCCGCTCCGCGCCGCCGCCCGCCCCGCGCCGGGGCCGCGCCGTGCTGGGCAGCGGCAGGCCGAGTCCTGCGGGTGAGTCCGGCGCCCCCCGACACTTTCCCCGCTCCTCCGGGGCTGTTGCACTTTTCCCCCCGCCGGCCCCACGTGTCCGACCGCCCCCCCCCCCCCCCCCTTCTCCCCGACCGCCGCCGGCGCGGTAGTGTGTGTGTGTGTGTGGTGGGGGGGGGAGGTCGGCGGTGCGCGGGTGCGGACCCCCCCGTCCCCGGGCTGCGGAGGCGCCCGCACCCCCTACCCGCCCACTTTGGAAACTTCCCCCCTCCTCCTCCCCCCCCCCCCCCCCCGCCCCGCTCTGCGCGCACCCTCCGCGGGGAGTGGGATGCGGCGCCTCCAGCCCCCGCCCTCCCCCCCCCCCCCCCCCCTCCGCGGTTTCCTCGTGTTTTCCGCCGGGTCCCCCCCGCGCCGCCGCGCAAGGGGCGCGCACGCCCCAACTTAAGCACTCGGGGCAAAGAAGTTGCGGCGGGGCCGCGTCCCCCCCCCACCCCCTCCGCGCCGGGCCCGGCTGCTCCGTTTGCCCCTTCCCTCGGCACCTGTTGCGGCTTTACGCCCGCGCAGTCCCTTCCGCAGGCGCGGAGCTCCGCGCTGCGCATCCTCCCCCACCCCAGGTCCCTAGGGCCCCCTGCGCCCATCCCCTCCCCCCTCCTTTTTTTTTTTTTTTTTTTTTTCTTGGAGACTGTTTGAATAAACATCCGCGCCTCCCCAGCCCGGCGCAACTTCTCGCTGCGCGGGTGCGGACCGCGCATCCCTCACGTGTGTGTCGTTGCCCCCCCTCCCCTCCGCGCAGACCCGCGGTGCGGAGCACTCGGGACGGAACCGCGGCTCGCTACGCGCCGCGGAGCCGGGGTCGGCCGCCGGCGCCCGGTAAGTAGGGCCGCGCCGCGCTGCGCCCCTCGCACCTGCCGCCCCGCGCAGCTCCGCGTAGCGCCGCGCATCCCGCCTGCGCCGGGCAGCGGGAAGGTGCGCGCTGCAGGCGGCGTCCGAGCAGCGTGTCCGCGCCTTTCTCCTCCTCCCCCCCCCCCCCCCCCCCCCCCCCCGCGGGTTTTGGGGTTTGTGTGTGTGTGTGTTGGGTTGGTTTTTTGTTTTTTTTTTCCTATTAAAAAAAATAAAAAGCAAGCCAGCCCAGCGGCGGGCCGCGGGTAGGGCTGCGCGGGGCGCAGCGGTGGCCCCCTCCCCACCACCGCGCAACTATTAATTATCCGGCGGCCCCGGCGCGGAGAGCATCGCCGGGCTGGCTGCGGAGCGCCTCGGGTTTAGCGAGCCTTCCTTCTGCCACTTCGCTGTAATGATTTTAATTGTGTGGTTTTGCTTTTGAGTGAACTAAACCGGGCGAGATTACTTCCCCCCCCCCTCCTCTTTTTCTTCTTTTTCCCCCCCGATTTCCCCCAAAGGCTGGCAGCAGCAGCAGCGCTCAGACCTCCCGTCCCTACCCGAGGTATCTGCCGCCTGCCAGCGCTCCCAGCGCCGCTTCTCTAGAGAAGCTGGAGCCCAACTTCTGTGCTCAGAAGTTTAAGGTTTCATTTTTAGTAACTGTTCTTTGAGTGAGTAGTATGTGTATTGCTTGTAGCGCGTCGTCTACGCAATGTAGCCTGCTGATTTCTAGGGCGCTGGGTGGTTACAAATATTAAAGCAATTCTCTAAACTGCGTTTCCTTTCCATGTAGTTTTTCTAAACTTGTGTTTTACCTGCTTTGGCCAAATGTTGGGGTCACTAATGACAGCTGCTTAATTAGACAAAGTTTCAAGAACGTCGTCGAAGAAACTTGCTGCTCGTGCTGTTCATCCACGGTTTGCTTTAATATTTCGGCGGAGGGAAAATAGGCATTTCACTCGGTTTAGTATTATTTTTACAGTTTCTGTTACTGCTGAGAAGCTGCTACTTTTCTGTAAGTTGGAGCGAGCCTGAAATAATTCAAGTTGTTAGAGAAGCGACTGTAGGCAAGGAGGTACTGTGCGTCTTTGCAACTAGATTTGGGGGAAGAGAGAGGAATCGGGGCTACTGGTTTCAATTTCTCTGCTCTCAATCTTTTCCCCTGCACATTTTATTTGAAGTATTTCACAACCATATTGAATGGACCAGGGCACTGGGGGAGGAAGCTCTTCACTAGTTACCATTCAAAAGGTGCTAAAATCGCATTGCAAAAAGGTATTGTAGCTTTAACGTCTTGCATTGGCAGCATTCTTCCCCCTTAGTCTTTGGATTAGTCATTGTATGAGAGACAGAAAAAAAAAATCACTTTTTTCTTTTTTTTTTTTTTTCTGGAAAAAGTAAAGTAAACAGCCTCCAACAAGTGAACCTTGACAACCCAGATTAAGGAAGGCAGGAGAGATCAAACAAAGCTGCTGCTGGGCTGTTGTCAGGAGCTGCCTCACTGAAAGCTCTGGACTATTCGATCAGGCAGCAAGGCTATATGTTCACTTATGCAGAAATGGACCATTACAAATGCTGATCTTTGTTGTGAAACCAAAGGATATCTTTGAGAAAAATAACTACTATTTCAAACAAAGCTTTCTGTTGCTTACGATTTTGATTGCAAAGTTAGGGGGTTTTTGTGCATGGGCTGGGGTTTGGGTTTGGTGGGGGTTTTTTGTTGGTGGGTTTTTTTTTTTTTCAGTTATAGTGGTTTGGAGTGCGTTGTATAGACTTTCAGAGAGACTTAGGATTTGATTTTATTTATGCTGTCTAAAGCTGCAGGGAAGGCGGCGTTTCAGTAGTGTATAATGTTGAAAACCATAAAAGTTTTGTGGAATTCAGCTTTTATTTCTGGATCTCTGAATTGTAAGGAAACATGGATTATTTTTTTTTTCTTTGTGTGTAAGTGCTGTGCTGATGTATAATAGAGGAGTTTGGTTGTGATTAGGCATTGTATGTTGTATGTCTGCATTCCTAGAGTTTAGAAAACTTGCGATAGCTTTCCTTCAGATCTATTACCAACCAGTCAGTATGGGACTTTATTTTTGATATGCCAGGATTTTGCAAAACTGTGTGTAACTTGTCTTCATGGCTCTATTAGAGAGACTCTGTTACCGTGTAGTTTTTTGGTGGAAATAGTAGGAGAGAGTATTACAGATACTTGATTTTACTTCAGCAAACATTTATTAATCAAACTTAACCGGTGGGAGTTAGGTTATTTTTGTTGCTTGACACTTTTCATGTTTGTTTTCAAACACTTCACTGCAAACTCTACAAATATGCCCCCTCTTTCAGTTCTTTAAAGTATTCCAAAACAATGTAAATACCTATTAAAAAAAAAAAAAATCTGAGGAAAAGGCTGTTACCCTAATGTATATTAATCAGGAGGCAGACCAAGTGCACATCTACTGAAGAATTAAGAAATCCAAAACCTTTTTGCCTAAGTATTTCTTTAATTAGCAATGCAGATCACACAATAAGTACTTTATACTTTTTATAAGGTAAGGTTTCATAACCATCCTGCATAACTTATTATAAAGCCTGTAGATTTTTATGGTATGTACTTTAATTAGACAATAAAAAGTATGTGTGTTAAACATGCACATGTATGCTATTAAGCCATTTTGGGTAATGTGTAGTGTTTTTTAACATCTATAAACATTTTCTGCTTAAATCAGTTCCACCGGTAATCACAACGCAGTGAGTTTTTGTACTGGTACAAGAAGGAGCAGGGAAGTTGGGCAGAGAATTATGCCTTGGACACTATTGCACAGCATATGCTGCAATATGCTTTTCCTTGGAGTGGATCACCTTTTTTTAAGAGCTAAAATTTGCATTATTATCCTTGGTATGATATACTGTAAACGTTTGTAGCTCCAGAATTATTCCTGTTTCATGGCATTGTAAAAATTAGGAAAAAGGCTGGTAATAAAAAGGCAAATTTATGGAATGCAGCTTTGCATTTAGTATTTGTACCGCTTGTGGTCATTTATATTGAGAGATTGAACCAGATAATGTAATTCCTTTTGTGAAATATCTGTTGAGCGTGTATTTGTATATCAAATGAAATAACATATGCACACACATATGTAGGATATGTATGTAAAATACAGTTATTTCTGCAAGGCTGTCCAGTTATTTATAGGGCATAATGATACTTCTGTCATCTTAAATTTTCTCCGAGAAGCTTTAATAAATTTAAATAGATTATATGCTGTCAGAAAATAGTATAAATTTTGTTTACGATTCACTTGCTTTAAGGTACTTATACTAAAGAAGCTCATTTAACCCCAAGACTGAGTAGCATTAAGTGGTGAGAGGAGTCTGCTGAAGAGCTGCTACTGCCCTTTGCTCTCGTGATAATCTTAAATTACTACAATTTAATTGCAACTTCAAGGCACTGGGCTGAAATATTTTTATGCAGCTGAGACAGGGCTGGAGAAGATGTAGCGAGGTTTTTGCAGGTAGCTGGGTTTCTCTTTGGAAGCGCAGGCGTTTGCTCAGGCCTCTCCTGTCTTTCGGAGTGAATCCGGCACAGCTTCGTGTGTGCGCATGGACACGGCCCCAGCATCCCGGGAGGCAGCTTGGCCGGGGGACTCCCACTTCGGTGGGAGCAGGATCGGGCCCTGCAGTCGTCAGGCAGCTCGGGTGCACGAGCGTTTTGGTCGCTGTTAGTATTTAAGCTTCCTTCCGAATTAGATAGCGCATCATAATTATTCCTCAAATGAGCCTCGCTAGCAAGTTGCTTCCCAGAGCTTTTTCCCGCTGGGGAGGCAGGGTGGGAAGGGGCTGCTGGCAGCTGGAGGCAAAGACCAGGGGGCGATCGGCAGTGCGGGGGGCACGGGTGGCACCCTGCTCCGAAAATGCAGCCCGCTGGCTTGTGGCTATGGCACGGTCCCTGTGTCCCCGAAGGCGAGTTCAGGGTGCAGTCAGCCGCCCTGGCTGCCCAGGGCCTGATCCAAGGCACGCTGCCATCAACAGGGGCTTCTGCTGCCTTTGGGTTTGGCTTTTGGGCTGTGTCACTAGCTCCTATCGCCGAAACTTTTTCTCGCACCCCCCCCCCCCCCCCGCCCTCCCCCCCAAGTGTAGTAGCATGTTTTCACACCTGGCGAGCGGTTCAGCGGAGATAAGATATGCAACAGGAGCCAGAAAGCATTTGCTAAGTGGAATTTATAGACGTGGTGCACTAGAGATCAGCAGCGTCTTTGCGACGGGTCTTAGAGGTCCTGGCAACCAAACTTGACTGAAATGCTTAGAAAGGTATGGCCGGGCTCGGAGTCCTTGACTTCACGCCATTGAGGACACGCGTCAGTGCTTGGCCGTGCTAAAGCACAGCGGTGTGTAAACCGTGAGTCTGATTGTTTTTCTGTTGGCCAAATCCTTGTAAAATGTCTCGTTGCAGTCAGAAACGAAGAAGGTCTTGTGTTTGCTGGAACTGCTTGCTTGTGCAGTGACAAAAACGCTGCTCGCAGCCTGCTGCTCTCACAAAGTACCGCGCCGTTCGGTTCCCGCAGCTCGCGGTGTGTTGGGAATTGCAGCTACCGTAGGTAACAAGGTGATGCCACTGTATATAGAGGGGGGGGGGAAAAAAGTACGATGGAATAAATCACGGAGTCATTAGAAGGAAAACTTAATTGTGGGAGCTCTGTAGTTTTTTTAATTTAAAAAAAAAATATATATATATTTTGGGCTGTAGAGGCATCAGCTGTTCTATTTTTAGGAGATCAGATATTTGTTGGTGGGGATGTCTGGAGTGTTTTAACATGTGCTCTTTTTTTCTTACTTCAGCACTGGAGCTACCAAGTCAGAGAAGCTGCTGGCTCTGTTCGCGTGCAGTCTTCTTTGCAAATATGCTCTAGGGTTTTGTCTTTCTATTCTCCTGGCACCGATCTCTTCCATGCATGCAAGTGAACAGGCTTATGTCTAATGGCTGTTTGCATGTGGCAAGTATCCAGAATAATCTTGATAACTTTTTGTTCAGCGCCATCCTGAAAATGAAGATAGTATTCTATGGAAAATGAGCAAAGAGAAGAGCATGGGCAAAATCAATTTCTCTCGCAGGAAGGATCTGGTACCTGAGGACGACTAAATAATTTTTCTCCTCTCGTTGACCCTCCCTGTGCTGTTTTTAAAACATCTCCATTTTAGTGCCTTGAAATTGCAATTAAGTTGTAGTAATTTAAGATTATTGCAAGAGTGCAAAGGGCAGTAGAAGCTCTTTAGAAGTCTTCTCTCAACACTTAATGCTACTCAGTCAGGGGGTTAAATGAGTTTCCTCAATGTGAGTACTTAAAGTAACTAAATCGTAAACAAAATTTATACTATATTCTGACAACTAATAATCTATTTAAATTACATTAAAGTATGTGTGTGAAAATTTAATTAAAGACAGAAATACTGTCAAGCTCTGTAAATATATTGACAGATCTGCTGAAATGGAACCCATATCGTAAAATATTTACATATATCTGATAGGCTACAGCGTTTCTGGGAGTGCTATTCTGAAACTTAATTGTGGGCTTTTTTCCTCCCGGTTTCCCGTTCGGTTGCGTTGGTCTCGGAAAGCAACACAAATAAATACCCAGAACGTTTTATTCGGATGATTCTCCAGTGTATTGTTTACTGCTAATCGCTTTCTCTGTACAATACTTGTCACTGTTGTGTTTTTATTAGAAGTGCCTATTTCCTCCAGAAGTTAGTTTAGCGCTGCTGGTAATTCAGAGGTGCACTGAGAACGGAGGCTCCTCGTGCAGCGGGATCATGTGTAGCATTTGCAGCGTGGCAGCGCTGGATGGGCAATCTGTAAGTCAACTTTTATCCTGGATATCTGGCCCAGAGCACGGTGCTGCAGGGTCTCTTGCACTGTTGTGTCTGTTGACTTAATTGATTTTTCAGGTAGAAAGCGCTTATGAGCTTTTTTTTCCAAATTTTTGAAATACATGTGGAAGTGTTTCCTGGAGCGCTGGTGTGTGCGCTCGCTGCACAGGACCCTTCTTGCCGGCGCAACCGCAGTGTGTCCTCTTTGTGGCACGTGGTCCAGGCTGCTCTCAAGATGAGGAACGTTTTGATCTGGATAGAACTGGGTCTGGCTGGAACTTCAGCTGAACTTTGGTCCTTCTTAGAACCCACCCACTTGGATTCTGCACATGGCCAGAGGAAGGAGATTTTGCTGGGACAGTGCAGGATGAGCCCTGCTTTCTCTTATCACCCAGTCATGGTTTGAGGCAAACTCCTAGCCCGTCTTGGCTGGGGTGTCCATCCCTGGAGCCGCAGGGTTGCGGGAGGAGGGTGAGGATTTGGGCATGGAGAGAAGGATGGGGGTGGGAGCATGGCGCTGTGGGTGCTGGGGAGCCCTGGCTGGGCCGGGTGCTCGGGCGCTGAGCACCGCCAGCCCGACAGAAGGTGGCATAGTTCGGCAGGTTGGCTGGAGCCTCTAACGGCATCGTTAGTTTTCCCCTCTTCGCCAGACATTTCCTTTCATGTTGGATCCGAGTTTTAGCTGTACTTCCCGATCAGTCTTGTCATCTTGTTGCTAACAATTAGGGTCAAGTGTCTTTCCTTGGGCTCTCCGCAGTCTTCATGTTGGTGTCCCTCCCCCCAGCTCCTAGCCTAAGCTGTTTGTTCATTAATTAGTAGATCGGGCATATTAACACATCAGTAAACTGGAGTAGTCAGGCTTCCCAGACTTCATCTCGGGGAAACCCTCTCCCGTTTTATGTGACCGGACATGCACTGTTGCTGATTTAGATAGCAGAGCCGATGATGCCAAAGTGTTGTTAAGAGAGAGATAAATAGAGAGAGCCCAGCAGTAAGCAGAATGTCATGTCTCTATTAAAAAGCTTGTGATAAAGGAAGATAAAATGGTGAAGGGGGATTGCTGGTGTGTTCAGAGCAGCCGCTAAACATCTGATCACAAAAAATCGATGCCGAATTCCCCTTCCTGTAAAAACACTTGCCCGTGGAATTAATGTCAGCCTGGGTTTGATTGCAGCGAGCGATGGAGCCCTGAAAGGACTTTTGTTCTTGCCAAAAAGGCGGCTGGGGGTTCTGAGGGATTCAGGAGCTGTCTGAGCTGGGATACAAACATCCCTCCCTGGTTCCCTTTGAAGCGGCTGCCCCTCTTCTGCAGCCACGCAGTGTTCCCAGGATGCTGATGAAGTTGTTCCAGGCTCGCGCCGGGGCTGGTTGCTCCGTGCTGCCTCGTACCTTGATTTCCCTGGCGCCGTGGCCACCTGTCTGTCTGTTGGTTCCCGTCTGGAGGTCAGTCCTTGGCTTCGTGGCAGAATAACAACAATGCAGATTTTTGTATAGTTGAGTCTGTTTTTCGGCCGGGTGCAGAGGCTGCTGCTCTGCAGAAGTGAAAAATGTAACTGATTCTAAAGAAGTGAGTGGTCGCAGCAGAGGAGAGGGGAGTGGTATTAATTTTACCGGTTCTGTAATGAAACGTGCAGTAAAACGTTAAGTCATCACAGCCTTGTTTGCTGAAGGGATGGTAATCCTTCCATTAAAAAGGCTCAAGTAATTAACTGATATTTCTTTAGGAACCACTGTTGGTTTTAAAAAGCATCTTCCTAGTGTCGCACAGCGAGGGCAAAGTTTATGTTTCGCTTTCTGCTGCCGGAGAGCTGGGCGATGAGCACGAGTGGGACACCTCTTCCCAAGGAACTTCTGGGAATGCCAAGGCAGCAGAAATAGTTGTGTGGGTGGTTTTTTTGGTTTTTTTTTTTTTTTTTTTGTTTTGCAAGTAATAGTCTTTTGATTGCAAGGTGGTCTTTTATGACTTTTGTCAGCCAGGCCTGTTGCAAGCCTTATTTTGGGAGTAGTCTGTTTGGGATTAAGAAGTTAAAACCTTCTTGAAGTGTTCGTCTCGGTGCTTGCATTTTTATTTTAGTTATTTATTTATTTTTTTAATAATAGCTTCTGTGTTGTAATAGCAAGCTTGCTGACAGTGAGTCATGAACTCTGTCTTCCATGAACCTCATGACAAATTTTTGCTAGCTGGTCAGGCAGCTCGCTTAGCTCGTCCAGCCCAGCTCCCATGTTTTACACTTGCCCTGGAAAGAAAATTTCCATTAAAACCGATGGTGTAAATCGTCCTTTCCTCCTGTGGCAGAAATCCCGTTAAAAGCAGTGGCAGTGCAGGGGTGCCGTGGGGCATGACGGAGCAGCTCGCGGCGTTGGGCTGTTTGGAGGATGTCGAAGCCGGATTCGTCTGGGAACGGCCAAGTGCAGGGGAGGATGTGGCCAGTAAGGCTTTTGATGGGTGCTGATGCTCGATGAGGTCGAAAGTGCGCTGTGGCGAGGGTGCACATGCAGATGGAGGAGCAGGTGGGCAGGGAAGAACAATGACAATATTTTTCACCGGTTCGTTTTTGAAGGATCAGATGGAAGCCCTCAGACGGCAAGAGGTGCAGGGGCTGGGGAAGCATCTGTGTTAGCGCTTCTGCATCCTGCGCTCCCGAGCTCGCTGCCGTTCTTCCGCGGCTTGATCCGTTTTTTGCCTCGATGGAGATCATGGGATTTGGCATTAACCTCATCAAATTGCTGCCGTTTCTCATATAATGGCCCCAACTTCTAATATTGCGGGTAGTGATACTGAAACTATACCCAAAGTGAAATTTTGAGTGATGTGAATTCTGCCTGGCAAATAGCACAATACAGTGGCACCAATTGTGTTAGTATTGATACTTTCTGCTTTCATAACTGCTCTGCTCCTCAAATAGGGCTCCTTCAGACAGTGTCATGCGAACTCTGTTGATCAATGTAGTGCAAATTATTCCTCCCCCTCAGGTGAAATTTCATAAATAGGTGTATTTCCATGTGTAGTGTATAAAACAGTCAGATTTTCTTTTGGTTATGTGGCCTAAGCCCCAGATACCTCTGTTGAAATCACAGGAGCTGCTCTGGGTGGACTGAGTTAAAAAAAAAAAACAAAAAAAAAAACAAAAAAAAAGGTAAGATTGGCTCAGAGAATAAAATCTTTGAATATTCATGCATGTATCATGTAGTAAGAATCTATCTGGATGTTTGTACAGACCATTATAGCCTATATCTACCTTAGCAGGTTTAAAGGAGAGATTTTTCTCAGTAAGTTTTGCGATAGTAATAACGCGTTAACAACTTTGGTGATTTCATTTTAATCAGAGAGTTGTGTCAGGGGCCTCATCCTGTTTTGGTTGAATTAAATGAGTGCTGAGAGAAGGAGGCTCTGAAATAGCTTGTAGGAAATTGTTTTTGTTAGTTTTAAATGATGTGCCTGTGCATCGATGTTCGGACAATGTATATGAGCCGTGTAAAGCTCCCGAGTTGTACGTTTGGAAAAGTGAAAAAATATTTTTCAGTGATACATTACTTGAGACTTA
Organism: Leptosomus discolor; assembly: GCF_034619465.1. Taxonomy (NCBI): domain Eukaryota; kingdom Metazoa; phylum Chordata; class Aves; order Leptosomiformes; family Leptosomidae; genus Leptosomus; species Leptosomus discolor. The sequence continues at coordinate 5,142,695 of NC_141399.1, forward strand.
AGAGGCTTTGAAAGAGGAATGTCCAAAGTATGCAGTGTAATTATTGTTTGTACAAGTATTTGATCGTTACTTTCTGGCTAACCCATCTGAGTTTTCTATAGGCCAGTAGCGTAAGGAATGGTCGTCTTATTCAGGAAACCTTTCTAATTCATCGTTTCGGTTACAGGATTTAACTGAGAATGGGAGAAACTCATCTTGGTATATTTTAGCTGATGTCGTGCCGTGTACATTTGTTCTGATCCCCCCCCCCCCCCCCCTTCACTGCTGTAAAGCAGTATCAACAGCACTCAAAAAATACTGTTTCATAAAAGTTGAAATGGAACATTACCTGTGAATTAAACTAAAATATCTTAAAGCTATCCAGCGTATTCCTAGCGTTGAACAGTCAGAGAAGACTAGGTATTTCCTATTTATTTTTTCAGTTTGGCTGGAATATGGCCTTTCCGGAAAAGGGTCCTTGGCCGGTTGAAAGCGAAATCGGATTTTTCAGCGAGTGCTTTGTATTTGCTGAGGAATTCTGATCGTGCAGAAGCGTGTTGCATGGAAATGGAAACTTATTAACTAGGATTTTTAGGGATTATAATAGATGCTGTTAGGTAGAGGCACGCTCCTAGAGAGGTAAACTAGTAAATCTGAACAAACTGAAAAATAGTGGCTATAGGCGTCTGTCTCTGTTATCAAACTTGCTGCATAAGCCAGAGTTTATGCACTGTGATAATGCTAATGACCAGCAGAGCCAATGATGCATGACTGGAGGAAATCGGTGGTATAATCGGAGAAAGTTATCAGGTTTTTGTCATTAAATATTAGTGATAAATAACACACTTCATTTTGAGTAGATAGGACGTATTTAATTCTGATGTGGAGAGTTTCAATTTAATAAGGGGCATTGCTGAGTAAAATGATAATCTTTTGTAATTTACAGGGAAAAATAAAAACGCATTTGTTTCAGCATAATCTCCTGGCAGCTGCCATCCACTGCTGTTTGTCTTCGCTGGTGTCTGATAGCGAGGGATAACTTTCCAGCTAGTTGAGACGGCTGTTTATAGCAGGGTGTTTTATCGAGGTTACTCGTTTGTGCAACACAGAGCTAATTACACGAGACCACAATCAAAGGGGATCTGTTTAGTATAACCTAGGTATCTTCTTTCATTTTCTGCCTAAAAATGTGAATATTGAGGCAAATCTAAACTGTGTGCTCCATGCAGTGGTTCCCCTGGAAAACAGTCCGCCTGTCCAGGCAGTGACAGGAGGGAAGGGATGAGGACAAAAGATAGATAAATTAGATCCCATTTTACAAGTTATCTTTTAAGTCAGTGGGAGAACAAGGAAGAGAAGTATAGCTTAAACTGAAGTAAGGAGGGATATTAATAGTCTCTATAAAGGACAGTTTGCACCAGGAAAAAAATCTGGTTGGCTTTTTTTAGCGAAACAGGCTAACACCCAGTGTAAATCTGTGTCATTAACAGAAGCAGTGCGTGATTTTTAGAGCATCGCTTTTCCTCTTATAAGCTTTTGCCTGCGGAGGCTCATCCCCTGGGCTAGAGGCTGACGTGGTACGGTATCTACTGTAGGGAGACTTCGCTTGCCAGCTGCAGGACCTCTGCCTGTGTCAGCCCGCAGCCCTCTTTAAGCAGATACCACCAGTTTTGCCCAACGAGTGGCTTTGTAACGTGGCCAGGATCTTCCCACCACCCCTCGGAGTCGTGCTCGAGCGCAGAATCTCAGCTCAAGTTTCCAGAATTAGATGGCACAGTGAGTAAACACAGCGTACTTGCCAGTTCTCACATCCTCTTTTGCAGCGAGTATTGCAGCAAATCCTGCAGGTTTGACTCATCTCTGAAGTTCTTCGCTGATTTGAAGCAGATCTGATCTGCCTTTTAAGAAAAAGCTGGAAGTCTGGCTGCAGCTCCTGAGCGCACAGGCCTTCTGGACATGAAGGCAGGATGCTTGAGTCAGCCTCTGCATAAACTTGGGCAGCTCAGAGTAACTTTATCTGGAGTTATGTGCCTGTATCTGAGGGTAAAATTTGGCCTGCAGTCATCCTTTATTGAAAGCTTTATGGAAATACTTTGTTCTCGCTACGCACAAATATTTACATTCTGGTGGGAAGATTTTTTCCCCCTCCATTTCTTTGGGTGTTTTGTTTTTTGAGTTTTTTTTTTTTTTTTTTTTTTTTTTCCTGCACTATGCCATAAGCACAAGGAGGGGGTGGAAGATATTATGCATAATGCCCTGCCAGTTAAAAAATAATATTCAGGTTTTCAACTGGTATTTCTCATAGGTCCAAAAGAAAAAAAAAATACCTGCCTGTATTGGAAGCACTGTCTACTTGTCTGATTGCAGCAAGCCGTAGGATGGGGATTCTTCTTCACACTGTGGGTAAATTGGAAGGGGAAGGGCAAACAGAGCAGAAAACTTTTCTGGGTAAATAAAAGTAGTGTCAGGTACAGCCCCCAGTTTAGGAACAGCATGTGTTAATGTTTCTGTGCATCGGCGTTGAATCACCTCCCGCTTGTCAACCTCTGCCTGGTGGATGCTCTTAGCAGATTGAGGAGGAGGACACATTGCTCTGCAAGTGCATTACAATGGTCCACACGTGTGCTGTGACTCAAGTGCGCTCACAACTTCATGACATGTATCAAAGGAGAATTGTTTCCTTGGAAAGCCTTTATTTCCTTTGGGTTTTTTTTCTCAGATGAAGGCTGACACTGCTTTCACAGCCTATTTGACAGGGTGCTTGGTGCTGTATGGGATGAGGGCTTGGTTCACGTTGCAGCTAAGTACATATAGATCTGTCCGCTTGTCCCTGGGCCCTTCCCATCACCACCTCTGCGCTTCAGCTGACTCTGCCTGACCCAGAGGGTGAGACCATGGGGGAAGCTGGACCAGCAGAAAAGTAACTTAAGCAGGAAAAGAATGTTTTCTGCCAGTTGAGCATCCTCATTGGACTCTTTGGAGGTCAGAGGAGGGTCCACGGGGGTCAGGGCCACCCCCTTGATAAACCTCTGGCCTCTTGGGTCTCTTCACTTCAACCTGGGCTGAAGGCTTTGTGTCTGGACGTGCTACTTCTCCCTCTGGGCAAAGGAGCCTTCCTTGCCCAGCTGCCCTGGGGCATCCTCCCCGGAGTGCCTGCTGGTGGGACCACTCTGCCAAAGCTAACGCAGGTACGGGTTTTCATTTAATTGTTCCTTTCACGGTGCTCCCAGGTACTTTTTAAGGTTGACCTGTTAACAAGTCGTTAACGTTTTCTGTGGCATTATGTTTTCTCTGGGTTTTCTTGTTCCCTGTTAGCAGCAGATGATGAGCTGGTCCAGAGGCTGGTTATTTTTGATAAGGGCACTGAGAGCTCCCCCGGTGACTTGCTGCTGTTGTTTCTTGTTGGTTTTAGACTACTTACCTGTGCGATAAGCAACACAGGACTCGGGTAAAACTCTGCCCAGCCTGCTCGTTAACTTTCGGGTTGAAGAACATGAGGAAATACATGGCGGGGGCTCTGTGACGTCACGCGGGTTTACACCGAAAAAGCCTGACCTGTAACCTCTGTTCACTCGGTGTCGTCCCAGAGGCACATGTCGGGTCTGTCGCGGCCCGGGCCCTGCCCGTGCGGGGTCAGCCCTGTGCGGGGCGGCCTGCGGGGCCCAGGTGTTGGCGTTGGGACGGTCGTTAGCGCGGCCCAGGGCTCGCTCAGGCTTATATTGGGGGTTTGAGCACAGCTTTAAAGGCGGTTCGTGCCTTTATTGCTTCTGAAATGGGTGCAGGTGCATGTGAGCGGGAAGTGAAACTGGAGGAGCCCTGAGGGAGCCTGGCGGGAGCCGTGCCGAGCAGGTACGGCCTACGGCCGTTACCCCCTCGTTGGGGCTCTGGCATGGCGTCGGCGGGCACACGCGGCACGGGGGTTGAGGCGGGGGGAAGCCATGTCGCCGGTTTGCCAGGGACTTCAGCCCTCTGCCAGGCGGTACGGGCGGGCGGCGTGCTCGGGGCCGGTCTCCCTCCCCGTGCAGGGGCATCTGCTCGGCCGCCCCGACGGGAGGGGACGGGTAGGGCGGTTTGGGAAGGGGTCTTCACCGCAGAGCCGCATGGCGGGACATCCCCGCGTAACCGCCTGCTGCTGATGAGGCGGGGCGAGGCCGCTCCGTGCCCCACGTGTATTTTTATGGGTTTTTTTTTTTTCTTCAGAGCCGACCGGTAATTTTGAGGAAGGCTGGAAACAAGAAATGGCGGCGGTGGGAGGTATAGGCCGCCGGACGGGGCTGCGCTGTGGGTGGCGACCGGCCCCGCACGGCCGGGGAAGCGAGAGCGACCGGCCCCCAGCTGCCTGCCCCGGGGCCTCGCTGGTGCTGCACAAAGTCGTCCGCGTTCTTCAGCTGATGGCCCGTTAACTACCCATTTTTGCATTGTCTTGTTGAGGAATTTGAATGTGCGGTCTGTGAAGCGAGGCATCAAAGCATTAACGCTTTTAATTATTGCCTTTATTTTTGGAAAGGAGTAGCAGTGAGAATAAAATACTTTGTAGGAATAAAACACCACCTTTGCTTCTTGGTTTGTGCCCGACTGGAGTGGCCTGGTCTCCCCAGGGGTGGCTGATGTGCAGGTGAGCAGAGCTGCAGTCCTGAAACACTCCTGTCCTCACCCCATCCCTTCACTGAGGGCTGAGGTTTCATACTCTGCATATGCAATTATACATAGTCCTAAATATTGCTCACCTCGTGTTAGGGTTATTCACTGTTTGTTCTTATGTGTCAACACCGTGTCTGATCGGAGCCTTAATTGCTCTCTGTGCTTCTATATTTTTCCCTCTCCTCCTGGACCAGTTGGAGGATTTGTTGAAGGGAGAGCCCAAGGCAGCACAGTGCTACCAGGGTATGGGCTCTCCCGCTTACGAGGCTGCACATACAGCCAGTGCCTGGAAAAGTGCCCCTCCAAGTCATGACAAATTAAGTGTCGCAGAGATGAAGCTCTGAGGAGGTCTGTGACTTGATCCAAGAATTGTGTGATGTGCAAAGATAGAGAGAAAAGCAAACTTCTCATCCAAGACAAGGAGACTGTGGTGCTCCTGCCCCGGGGTGCTTCAGTGCAGCCATCTGAAGGCTGCTGAGATCTCCACCATCCCACCCATGCCCCAGCCAGCGCCTGTCGCTACAGTGCCGTAGCCAGGAGACCCCATGCAAGCCGTGGTTGGTGGTGGTGAAGTTGCCCATGGTTGTTAGCAGCTGAAGCTGACTGTATGAGCCGTGAATTTCCCAGGAACTAGCTAGCAAGAAAATATTGTGGATCTGCGCACATTCCGCACACCTGGGTATGCCATGTTTGTTACCACCAAGGTGAGTGAGGTAAACCCCATTTTTCTCTAGTATGGCAGAACGCTCTTTATGAGTGAACTCGATTTTACTCCGTTTTCCAAAGCAAGCCAGCAGCAGGACCTCTGAAGGTGTAGCTGCCGGTGCCAGCTACTGGTGCCAGCCACCACAGGGCTGATGGGTTAGAGGGTCTTTGGTAGATGGCTTGGAGCTCTGCTGTGCAGCAGTGGCAGCGAGTCGCTGCCCGCCCACCCTGTGTACTGTGCCAGCGTGCCTGCATCCCGATGAGAGTTATTTCATGGTACCCCATCAGTAAAAGACACACTTTGGAGACCCCGAGCACCCTGCCCCTTGCCCTGCTGTCCTGGTTGGGGACTGACTGTGCATTGTATGCCGCTGAGTATATGTTACATGGGTGGGAATGTGCAGGAGGAGGGCGAGACTTCTGAATGGCAGGTATTAGTCTGAGGAGGAGAAATGAACAGGAGTAGGCAAGTGCAGAAATTTTGCGTTCACATGGCTTGTTATCCAAACCCACTGTCATGGCAAAGAAATGGCAGGAACCTCCATCGGCAGCCAGGATGTCCAATGCTAACAGTGTAGGGTACATCTTCCAGTCTGCACTGAAAAAAAAAAAAGCAAACCCCTAAAATTAGGCAGTGGTTGATTACCTCTTGGTTTTAAGTAAGTGTAGTATTGAGTGCAAATTAAAAACAACCTTGAAACTGCACAGATTCATAAAACTGTACACTGGGATTTTAAAAATTGCCTCCATTGGAATCCTGGAAGCATCTGTTACATAATTAATGCACTTAAAAATATATTCTATTTATGATTAATCCAGGACTATAGTGTGTGCTAGTTAAATGTCTGGATCCCAGGGTGCAATGCGAGGAAAGAAATGCAGTTGTAATCTATTTGATGGTTATAGCAAAGGACGTTTGCTACAAATAAATACGTTTTCCTTAGTCTTTTTATTTGTCAGGGCCAAGCTTATGTCTGTTGTGCTGAGTTTGTTGACTGGTAAATGTTTTGAGATTTATGCTGATAATTTCGTAGATCTACTGGAAAAAATAACTCAAGAATAATTAGGGAGATTGACCATGCAGTAATGTACCACATGTGTGACAGCATTACTGGGTTGATGATCTTGGATATGGTATATGTAATTAAAAGTGCTAAGGCTCAGTACCATGACGCTTTTCAGACACTCTCTGAGATGCACAAGTGCTTTAGGGGGTGCATGTTTCCCAAAGGATAACTTGCCAGAGTTACTGGATGCCTTGGGTCTCCTCTCCAGAGAAGTTTTTCGGGCTGAGACCTCCTGGGTGAGAGTGGTGGAACAGGCACAGCAAGCAAAAGTACGACTTGGCAAACCTCAGTCTGCACAGGGTTTTTTTGTCAAGAAGTCTTTGGGGACTCTGTGTAGCCTTATTTTTTTGGAGGCTTTTGAGTTGGCATCCCGCCACTGGGTCCTGGAACAGTTTCTGGCATTGAATTTCCTTTGATAGATTTTTCTCTCTGCCCTCTGTTTCTGTCCGTGGTGTGTTTTGTGGTGGTTGGTTTTTTTTTTTTTTTCTTTCCTCCCCCTTCATGTGACCACTGTCTTGTCAGGTTGGTGCAGAATCATGCCATGTAAAGACTCTTTCCTTTTTCCTTCTTATTTTCATTACTGTTTCGTAAAAGCCAGCAAGCTGTAACGATTGTCCATCGCCCTGTTGCGTTCCAGGGTGGTGTTTGCACGTTGTGATGGGCTGTGGGTGGCTGTGGGTCCCGTGCTTCTGTGCCCACCTTGGGCTGGCTGAGCATCCTGGCTGCAGCAGCGAGAGCTGCATGGTGCTGTGGAAGTCTGTAAAAAAGTCCCTTTCCAAGTGATATTTTTGGGTTTTTTTAAGCGAACAATCGAGTGTGTTGGCTCAGGGAGTATTTTGAGATCGAGTGCTGCAGGTCCCATTGCACCTGGTCTATCCTGTATCGCTGCTGGATTATGAAAGGGGTTACCTGTATTGAAGCCATACGTGCTCTTTGATGTCCCTGCCTGCCCTGCAGCCACCGGCATGCCGGGACATGACATGGTGTGGAGGTTAGCACCTCTGTCTGTTGGGCTCTGCCCTACCACCCAAGACGTGCAGTGGAGACAAGATGGGGAGGGAAAAGCAGTTGTCTCCTCTTTGCTTTTGATGGTTCCGTGCTCGGCCATGTGGTCTTTCGGCGCCGTACCCAGTACAGATGCTGGAGGCATCATTGCAGGTTGTCCGTCGCAGGGATGCGCGAGGTGTACGGCAGCCTGGCTCTGCTCCGGTGTTCTCTCCCCAAGGCTGTCTGCAACGCCACTACTGGAAGCGAGTTACTAATGAAATCAGGTTTCCACTTATAATCGGTTGTCTTTAATTGTTTCTGCACTTCAGAGAGCCTGGTGTCCCTTCAAAATGTAATGAGGGAGGAGCGAGCCTGGGTTTGTGAGACAGAGATGCTGTAGCCTGTGTCAAGAAAACTCTTACCTGTGGACCATGCTCTTGGCTCTTCCTCATTAATCTTGATGGAAACATTACTTTTGACTTTTCCCACTGTATAATGCAAACCCTTGTTATCTTTGCAGTATGAAAGTGTACTCAGCGTGGGCTTTTCCTTTAGTCCTGAAGAGAGATGGATGTTGAGATACAAGTGTGCCAGACTGTTTCTCTAGCAAATTGGGACCAAAAAAAAATTGATTACTATTGGTAACTTAATTTCCTGCAAACTAAAGAGCCCCAAAGAGAAACCCACTTCAAAAGCTCTTTGTTTCTTCTTTTTTTTTTTTTTTTAAACAAAGGGTACGTTCTAGCTGTATTTCAGTGGTCTAGGGTTTCAGCCACTTTCTTTGATACCGATTTGTGTGAAAGCAGTTGTGTCAGACAGAAGGAAATGATAAAATCTACGAATTAAGGCAAAGGATGAGAAGGGCAGTGGGTAGTATGAAATGGAGATGTGTTTGTATCTAATGAGTGTTTCTGTGCATGGACCCCGATTCCTCTGCTCGTTACGGGTCAGGTTGGTGATGTTTGGCAAGTTTAATGGATTGGGGTGGGTGGCTGATAAAATCAATAAGATTTTTGGGGAAAAGCAGAATCTGGTGACTACAGTAGTACGAATTTATTTTTAGAACTCGATTGCATTTGAGTCGCTAGCATTAGAAAAACTTCTTAGCTTACATTATACTACGAATTTCTTTAATTTATTTTTAAAGTGGAAATTTTGCAAGCTGACGTTTTGCAGCATGCGTAGTACGATTTGGCTGACAGCATTGTCTGGCAAAAGAAATAACCAAATTATTATTCAGTCATGGGTTTTTAACAGCCGCAAAGCAAGTGGATGTTAACTAAATGATGCAATTTATTCCCTTCCTGCTTATTGCCAGCTTGCCTATTACAGAGAGACTGCCAGCTTTAAATAAGTGGTACCCAGATGGTAGTCGCATGACGCCCACTTGGTTACAGAGCCTAAGCAGGGAATAACTCGGCAGCCACTACAAGCTGTGGGTCAATTGAGGGGGAATGCCTGTTGCTTCACAGTTTTGCATATGTAAATCTGTTAATGTTATGTCAGTATTGTGCGGTCTAAACACAAGCATTGCCTTTCTCTGGGGCCCAGATGAACTTGGATCGCCGCCCAGTTAATGAGGAGCCGAGTGCGGAGCGGCAGTCGGAGGCTGCCGCCGCCGTTCGCTTCCTCGGCGTGAACTCCCGCATCCCGGATGCTCTGCCCGGGGTTGGCGAGGCCGGCCGGAGCAGCGGGGCGAACGCCCCCTCTATTTTTAGCCCCGACGTGGAAGAGGGTTGGCTTGGCCCGGCTGACGTTTTCTTTTCTGTCTGCCGCACTTCTGCGCTCGCCTTCATTGACTGCAGATGTGGCGCGCAGCCGCCTCCGAGAAGTCATGAACTGTGTCGTCTGCGCCCTTTAACAGCCAACATCTGCTGCGGCCGCCTGATGGAAGCGGCATGGAAACAATTTTGGGGAGAGTGCTGAAGTTTGGCCCTATGGATGATTACTTTATATTAATTGCATCGAGATAGTTACTGTACGAGTGGGGTTTGAAGGCCCCCCCCTCCCCTTTTTATTATGGTTTTAAAAGCAGTAGTTAAAATTGTTTGACATGGGAATGCTTTTTATTGTTGATGATTTCTGGTTCGGAAAAGTTTATTACAATGGGTGAAAACAACAACCAAAAAAACCCATAAAAAGCTGGGGTTGTAATATGCTTAAAGGCTAAAAAAGTACCAATAGTGTTGATTTAACCAACGAAAATGTTCCTGGAGGTATTGTAAATTTTATGTGCCAGATGAAAAGCATTAAGTATGTTATTTTTCACGAAGGAAAAACATTCTGAATTTTAACCATTTTGTAAATTATATTAATGCTGTAATACGGCTTAAAAAGTCTTGGGCCTGTTCCAGGAGCGCTTGCCCCGTCAGCAGGTCCCACGGGGGTGCGGGTCGGGGGCCCTGCCTGGAGCTGGGTTGGGTGCAGGGACTCAGCGCTTGTGTTTTTCCCTTGTCGTCTTTTTTTGGAAGTTGCAAGAGAGTATTTTAAATGCAGCAAGAGTAAAACTGAGGGAGCAAATAAGCTGCTTTGGAATGTAGCGGAAAGCTGAGATGCTTCAGTATTTTATCTTTATTTTGCTAATTATTTGTCATGGAGATCTGAGTTGATTCCCTGAGATTTCTTTTAAGCCTCTTAAGAGTAATTTTTTTGCCTAATGGTAATTTTCCTCCGCTTGATGTTTCCCAGCTAGAGTGTTGTGGTGCTGCTTGCTGGCACGGCCGGGGAAATAAGCTCAAGGTTCAGAATGTGGACCAGCAAGGGGGAAAAGTGATCAGGAAAAGGCAAAGAGCCTGTAAGCACCGTAGGGATTGCGTGGAGGGTTTGTAACTTAGAGGCAAGTCTGTCATCCCCATCGCTTCAGCTGTGATGGGAATTTGTCTAGCAGTTGTCTTTTTTGATGGAAAATTAGTTAGCAGTTGTTGAAGAGCCTGTAGCAAATTCTTATACAATAAAGGTAGATCAAGCTAGGCGTGGGTTTATGTGCGATTTTTTTCAGTTCCCTATATTAGTGTGAGAACTATAGCTTACCCTACTGAAAACTTAAATTAGGCAAACAGAATGCTATGTTAGCAGACACTTACAAACCCAATGTGCTCAGGACTAGATTCAAATAAGTTAATAAGAGTTATATTAGGTGTTTCTAATGGTACTTTACATTTTTTAAAATAAATGCTGTCTTTGGTAATAAGGCACCCACACCTTTTTGGCTAATAGTTTAATTGAAAGGCTTGATTGTGTCCGTTTAGTCGCAGAGGATCCCTTCTGCTCTGTGGTATGTTAATGCAGGTGTCTTCATACCTCTTATATTTCGATGCCAGATGTAAAGCCTCTATAGGAGAAAACTGGGATGGGAGAAGGGAAAAATCTGTTGTGGAGTATGCTCAGAAGAGCCAGCAGACGAGAGCAGAACAAATCTTCAAAGTTAGTGTGGGTGTAGGGGTGCGTGCATGTTTGTATGTAATGTATTTAAAATGCCAATAGCTTATGCCTTTTGAAGGCTCCAAATCATAGCTGTCATATTAGTTATACCATTTCCAAAAATAATGCCAGGAACAGACTGATACTGATTGTTCAGAAAAGCATCATTATTCTGTGATACTTTTTTGGGGCTTCTAACATCCCCACTTAAAACAGATGTTTCTATGCAGTTCCTCAAAAATTGTTTGCTGAAAGGATTTTGATTCCAAACTGAAGATATTTTCTTAGGTTTCTTTTCCTCCTAGAAGACAGAATGACAAGAGAAAAGGGGAGGAAACTTCTTATTTTCTCTCTTACTCATTTCAGCAAATAAATTTTTGGACACAGGACACTAATTGAAAGCCTGTAAATTTTAACTGCCAGTCAAAAGTTTGGGACCTTGTTATTCCATACCTGATGTTACACCATTTCCTCCATATCTGTGTGATTCTGTGGGAATGGGGAAAAGTTGCTGTGTTAAGTGGCTGCTGGAGGATTTAAATAATGCTTGTGAAGTGCTGAGGTCATCTAATTTAGGGCATTTTTGATGATAAGAAGTGTCAGTGTCTTCAGCCAGTCTCAGCCTCAACATGACCGCTCTGTTGGTACGATGCAGTGGGTCTGCGTTGTTTCTTAACAGTGATTTTGTACCATTCTAGCTGAACACGGCTGGTTTTGTGCCACCAAACAGAATTGCCAGTGGTTGCAGACTTCAGAAAATTTCTTCAGCCTCGGTAAAGCAGCATTTATTTGTTGCGGTGTTGATACAGATGATGGCATGTGTGCCTCCTTAACATTTATCATAGGCTGATGTTTACATGTGGTGGGCTCAGTAAAAGTGTGTGTCTGTGTTGGGTATGGCAACCTTTTTTGGCAAAGAGAGCAGAGCCTGGTTACCGATAAGGATAGTCTTGCCAAGAAATGAGTGGTACAGCAGTGTGCAAAAAAAAAAAAAAAAAAAGAGGAGAATGCTGTAAAAATGCTGTTAGTTTGTCATCATTTTACCCCATCCCTAAACAATGGAAACCTTCAGTGCTCAGAGCAGAGCTTGAGAGGTCCTTTCAAAGCAGGGGGATTCCCTGAGAGAAGATCAGATAAGATAGCAAGTGGAGGATTCAGGCGGAAAAGTGGTTTGGAATTGCAAATCAGTGGTTTGCCCGTAAGTGCTTTGGGTTGTCTGCGGTGTTTTCTGATCATATATATATATATATATTTTTTTTTTTAAAGATCTCAAGTCATTTTTCAGCCATCTTTAAGCTCGCTCAAAAGGGTCCTGATTTTCAAAGGCTGAGGATGGTTGTTCACTCCAGAGCTCTGTGGGCTGATGTGAAATTGCTGCTTGTTCTCTGAAGGCTCCTGATCTCTGTCTCTGATAGAGCTTCTCGCTTTCAAATGCTTTAGCATAATGCATTGCTTTCTTGAACATTGTAGGAGGTTGAATAAATATGATTTCTACAGTATGTATGTATACATAGATATATGTATGTATATATAAAGCAAAGAAACTTGGACATGCTGGGTGTTAAGCAACTCGCCAAAAGCAACAGGAGGAACGAATGTCAGAACAGGACTTAAATTTATCTGTTGCTCACTGGTGATCCCACAGCTGGGCAGGATCCAGCTCAGCAAACTGTGATGTGGTGGCTGTTCCGCCTCTTCCCACACAATGTACTTATATTGTAAAATATATATTAAAATATTTAGGGAGTTGGACGTATTTCATCTAATGGCTGGAGGATGATAGCTTTTAGTGCATTACGTGGATCAAGCCTTCTAGACCTTGGGCAGTTCTTTCCTGATGTGAAATGTAAAGCCTCCATCTAGGAGGAAAAAAAAATAAAATTTATAAGTGTAATAAACTACCAACACCTGGCTGCAAAGAGAGGTAAGTGGGTTTTGGGGAGTTTTGTTGTTCTTACCTATTTGTTTAGCTTGAAAGAAGCAGGAGCAGGATGTCTGGGTGGCACGGGGCCGTGTCCATCTGCACCACTGATGGCAACGTGTGAGGGCAGGCACAGGCAGGTCCCAGCTGCCTGGCCATCTGCATGGGCTCTGTGGGGCTGGCTGCCTTGGGGGACATGGCAGGTCACCGCAGCAAAAGCGGTTGAAGCTGCATAAAATGCCCTGTTGATGCTCAGGTCTGTAGGAGCCTTGTCTGATTGTTCTGGCACCTTGTCACCTTCAGCTTGTCTCTGAGTCTGGTCCTCTCTCTCTTTGCACCTTCACTGCTCTGCGTTCAGAGAAGCAATCATCTGAGCAAAGCTTGGGCTGTGCTTTCTGCCCCAGGTAGGAATTGTGTGGTTTTGCAGGCAGCACCAGTATCCAGCTGATGTGCTCGTCCTGCATCCCCAAATCACCTTCAACGCCTCCTGTCCTCTTTCTACTGGCCTAAAACCTACAGCTTCATTTCATCCATGAGGCAGGCGAGCTATCTCAAAGCACTGGCACTCTCAAGACTGAAGATACTGTTGGCATAACACAAGTATAATTACTGTCAGTACAAGGTTTACTGGATTGATTTCTCTCTCTTTTCTTTCTCTCTCTTTTTTTTTTTTTTCTTTCCCCGTCAGATGTAGAAGAAACCCCAAACTTGCATAAGAGTACAAAACTTGGTAGAGTTCCCCATTGCTGGAGGCATCCTTCTGAGCTGGAGCTCAGTTTCCCCTGGGAGACGTAGGATCTTGCATGCCATCAGTCTAGATTATGGGTACAGCGTTGCCAAACCATAGGTATAATTAAAAGGAAAAGATGACATTGATCACACCGTCCTGTCCAACAGGATGCTTCTGCAGTGGTATGTGATGTGTCGGCTGGGGAGCCTGCTGCCTCCCCTGTGGCAGGCAGAGAGCTGCTGGTGCATGGGAGCAGAGAGAGGGAGCATCAGCAGCAAGGAGGGTGCTGTGAAATGGTGATAGTGATCTGGAGCTTGGGAGATGGTTCTCTTGAATCCTCCCTTGATGTTAACTTCACTGCAGTTAAAAGCTCAAGAAGGTTTGGTCTCCTTGCTGATTTGGGTGAGGGTGAAAATGGCTTTAATCTTTTTGGCTAGAGTCTGAAATGAAGGTATAACCTTCTTAATGCACCTGGCAAAGAAACATGTTTCTTACAGGTGCAGCTTTGTTTTCTTTTGTCCTGTGTTCACTTGCAAATGAGCATCTCTTTCTTTTTTTCTTTTTTAACATGCATATGCCTTCTTTTGGAAGTTCTCGTTTCCACACAGGCACCTGCATTTCAAATCTATGTCATGCAGATTAATTTTTCTCTTTAGACATGTGCCATGCTGACAGGCCTAAGGCTAGAACATGCTTTTTATCTGTGAAGACTTTTTCTTGCACTTTCACTTAGAGTAGGTGATACTTCGAGGTGAAGGCGAGGGGCTGTGCCATGCTGTTGAGAGCCAAGACCTGGGCTGCTGCTCTGGGTTGAAAGTCAGACTGTTCTGGACTTGTGACTTGGGTTTGGGAGTACTAAAAGGTTTGCATGTCGGAATGAAAGGAAAAGAGGTGTGGATTTGGAAAAAGCCTGCTTGAAGAGAGACTTTTGAGCTTAATTTCTGTATTTAATTTATCAAAATGCACAAAATCTCAAGAGAAAGGCTGAATTTCAGGGGCTGTGTCCTCATAGCCCGTCTTCTGGCTTTTTTTTTTTTTTTATGCTGGGCTAATAGACAGGCAGTGATCCTGAACATCACAGGAATCCAGATGAGAAGAGCAGCCTAAAAATCATTGGTTATGCAGGCACCGAAGTTGCATCAAAAGTTCTTTTTGAGAAATATGGCCTTTTTATTGAATCCTTATGGTGCAGGCGCTATGCCTTGCCGTCTTCTGGACTGCCCCGGGAGCATGTTCGTTAACTCCCACTGTCTTCTGCATTAGCATTGGCTTCTGTGCTCCATTTAGATTTTCTTTAAAGCATTACATAAACAACTATCGTGTAAATACAAGAGTTTGTAATGATGCCTTTAAATTAAAAAGACTTTTGGATTCATGCAAGTAGACACATGCTTGCACAAAATAACTTTTGGCTTCCCCCTAATGCTTTTCAGAATAATTTAAAGGAAGAAAAGATTTGCAAACAGTTATAAAAGAGCCATAAAAAACTGTCAAATACCAGACCTTCAGCTAATTGTAAACTGTTTTGCTCTTGGAAGTAATACAACATTGATCTCATAGCAGCTTCATTAAGAAGGTGCTTCTCTGTAGCACGGGAGCTGCTTGCTCAGGTAGCCATGAGCAAAACCAGCAAGAGATGCTGGGCTTCTGCTATGAATGCCCAGTGTAAACTAGAATAGCTGCAGGCAACTGAAGTATTCTGTACCGAAAAGGAAGGCAAGCATTGCAGGGAGCTGAACAGGAGAATGCTGCAGGGCTGAAAACTTTTTTTCCTCTTCTCTCAACTGCTTCACCCTAGAAAAGGCACATCTCTGCAGGCATGGCAGAGGTGGGGCATGTTTTGGGAGGACCCACTGGCACCAGAGGATGCAGCTATGGGTGAATGGTGCAGTAGCGCCTGTAGGCTTGCTTTCTGACTGACTGTCCTTATGGAATATGTTCTAATCTTCAATTTTCAAAGGGAGACATGAAAAAAATGTTTCCTGGACAGAGAATTGGCTGACATCCTCAACCAGCTGGGTAGTTGCATCTTTTTTTTTTGCAGTGTAGCAGGGAAGACAAGCACTCCTGGGTTGGGATAAAAAAAAAAAGTCAGTAGTCCACTAGACTAGATTGGTGGAAAAACTTTCCTCTGAACTCAGCTTTAATTCTGCAGGTGGGTGATGTTTTGCTTGAAGAACATGCCTAGCTTTTTGAATTGTGTCTTCCTGATGGTGCAAATTGGGGTGTCAGGGAAATATTAATAGCAACCTATGGGGTCTGATCTCTAGTGTGTTCAGTCTCAGTCTCTCTCCTTTAACCAGTTTCTAAAGCTGTGACAGTGAATCTCTTTAAGAAAAGAAATTCTTGCCTTTGTGTACCTTCTCTGTGTCAGAGAGATGAAGCTGAAGTCAAAGGGACTTTATTTCAGGCTTCTCGCCCTCCTCTGCATTAGCTGTGGAGTGCATTCTCTTCCCATCTCTTCCTAAACCAGAAACCTCCTGTTTAACAAGAGGGAGGACTGGGGATTTTATCTGGCCCGGCCATTTCCTTCTTGATTTCCTAATTTCCTTCCCCTGCAGCAATCCTGTGCTGATCCCTCACCTCCCTTTTGTAAGGATTCTTCCAGCTGCTAAACAAGGGGAGGGAAACCAGAGTGTCGTTGCCCACCCCTGGTGAATTTGGGCATCACCCATACATGCCCTGTTGCTGTACGTCCAAGTCCATACTAGCAGCTGAATGTCTTTGTTTGCGAGTGTTGACGTGTTACTTGGAAGGTTAAAATCCTGCGTGTGCTTCTAAAAAAGCGTCAGCTTTTCTCTGAAAAACTCATGTGTGAGTTACATGACAGCAGGTCTCTGTGCTTGCAAAGTCTGACTTGGGTGCACTCATTAGCGCGAGGTGCGCATACAAGGCTGTTCAGACCTCTTTCAGTAGAGGATATATGTTGGGTAATTCAGCCTAAGCATACAGGCAATATGGTGTTTTCCCCCACCCCAGAAGTAACTGCGAGTAGGGATTGAGTTGCCAAACCTTAGTCAGGGTTGGTTTGCAGATTATTTAGTATCTACTAGGTACTGAATTCCTGGCTGAGAGACATTATAGGGTAGCAGAGTCTTCCAGAGAGTGGATTGCTTTGCTGGTCA
Organism: Leptosomus discolor; assembly: GCF_034619465.1. Taxonomy (NCBI): domain Eukaryota; kingdom Metazoa; phylum Chordata; class Aves; order Leptosomiformes; family Leptosomidae; genus Leptosomus; species Leptosomus discolor. Next base: position 5,159,270 of record NC_141399.1, read on the forward strand.
GAACTGGACTTAAAGATAGCTTTCAGGAAAACCTGTTAACCTCAGTTTTGTTGGTGAGTAGGTGTGAGCCAGGCTGCAGGCTTCTGGATTTTGAAGTGTGCTGGTACCCTGGTGGCATGTTTAGCTGGAAAGGATGAGCCCAGAGAGAGGGACCTGGGAGAGGATGGGATGGACAGGAGGTGGCCTACAGCGCTACCGTTGCAGTGCACAGCAAATGGTCAGGGAATAGGCCGGCACTTAATAATTCAAGAAGAAATTCCTGAACATACAAATGAGAAAAAAACAAATGAAAAAAACCAACAGCCTTGAAAATCATCTGTGTGCCCAGATTCATACCACGTACCATCACCGATGCGATGGTTTGGTGGTCTGATGCGCTGCTGTCCTTGCTAGCTTAGGTGTGACTTACTTTTCTGATCTCATTCACGTTCCTCATCAGAGGCACGTCAGAGAGGCATTGAAGCATCCAGTAGATTTTGGCCTGGCTGACTGTAATAACTCTCCACTTTGTATTTTTATCTGTGGTATGCTTAAATGGTTTTGAAAGCATTAGGAAAGGAAGAAGAGCCTATGCGTTGTACAGCTTGGTCAAGGAAGCCCTGGTGAACAATTACCCCGTGACTCTGTGGGTGGTAAGAGCAGTCGCTGGCCCCTGCTTGATGTCTTACAATCCTGCCCTTCCCTGACTCAACTGGTGCTAAAAGTGAATTTTCTTGCATCTTCTTGCCTTTTTTATCTTTCTTGTTGTGTGTGTGTGTCTTCTAGTGCTTTCCCCATCACAAGGACCATTGGGGGTGGGGATGCTAAGCACCGCTTTGCCTTGGGAATGTTTCTGCATCCCTTCATGGCTTTGTTCTCCCTTGCAGTGGCATACAAAGTTTATCCCTACTTTCCCAGCCCTCCTCAATTTTGCCCCATTTTAACCACCTTCCCGTATCCTGGAGTCATCGGTACCTCTTCACTGCATCAGCGCAGCAAAGTTCAAACAGTCCTTGTCTCCCAGTAGCTTGGCTGCTTGTTTCCCGATTACTGCCCTCTCTCAGTGAGAGAATGTGTCATACTTCTGTAAGTCATCTTCATCCCAGACCCGGGTGGGCAGAGGTACAGGGAGACGTGCGGCTTGGCAGAAAGTCCGTGAAGGAGTGGAAAACGGAGCGTGGACCTCTCGATGAAATCTCCAGCTGGTGGCTGAACTCCAGAACTGGTTTTCCCCACGGTGGCAGCCTTAATTGGTTGGTCTCCAGGTGCTGCCACAATATGAATGTTCGGTGCCAATAAGATATGCACAATATCATAAGCCTTGCCAGGGTGAGGATCTTGAGGGCTCGGTGAACTTTGTTACAGCATTACTCAGTTGTAGGGGCACGGCTGATGCAGCAATTGATTTCTCGGTTCAGGCTTCACCTTCTTTTGAGCAGAGTTCATCCCTGTTTGCTTTTCATAATAGTGTTATTACACCTCGCTGGCAGCAGGACAAGAGAAGCAGCCGTGCAGCTTTTCATTCCTCGTGTACTCCTGTGCAGTAATCAAAGGTGGTGATCGTATGTCTGTCAGGCTTGAATTTTGCATATCTTCTACGTTATCAGCTGGCTATCGTGGTATTAACTCTAATGTAAAAGACTCCTGTTTTAACTCAGAATTTTCCAACAGCTACAGAGCAAAGGCCCAAAGAGTTTCAATATTAAAGATAAAAGCAAAGGCGGGGGGGGGGGGGGGGGGAAGGCAAAGCTATGCTGCAGTAGCAAGAATAGAAAAAAAAAATAAATGCATCTTTAAACTTTTTTTTCCTCTCCTGATCTACTTTCTGTATGACTCACGAGCCAGGCTCTGAAATGGCCTCCAAACATGCATGCATAATTTTGCACATCCAAGTGTCTGCATATGCAGTGCTCTTAAATATCCCCATCCCCGAGGCGTTGGCTTTGCTGCTGCCGTGGTGTGGGGAAGGGGTGAAGGAGTTCATCCCCAAAAGGGACCGAACTTGGGTTAGCATTGCTTCCCTCGTGGCCTTACCCCAGCTTTTGGTGGGCACCCGTCACCACCAGCATCCCACCAGCATCCCTGCAACCTGTTCTTCTCCACAGGTTTATGCTGGGCTAGTTAGCTTGGAGAAGTCTTGTCTTTCTATGTGTTTTGGATTTTTTTTTTTTTGTCTTTTTTTGTTCCTCTCCTCTTATGAAAGCCTGTGAAAGAAGACATGGGCTTTCTGAATACCGGCTGTTTACCAGGACTAGGCAAGGGAGGGTGAAGGAGAGCCAGGCTTTCTCCAAAGTTACGTGTGAAGCTATAGCAGTGTGGCTGAGACTACCTTTGGGCTGATGGTGTTGCTCTTTAGTTTGGTGGGACCTGCCTCCACTGCTCATGGAATCCACAAATAAATAGGCTAAAAGTGAAATCTACCCACCTAGGTTTTTTTTTTTCTTTCAGTGGTTCCTGACAGGACTGCCTGCATGCCTCTTTGTGCTTGCCATAGCTTTTGTAAAATAATTAAGAGCTCTTAAATGAAAAGAGGTGGCTCTTTTAACGGCTTATTATACTATATCCCAATTTTAGGGGTTTAATGTACAGATTGCATCCCCTTTTCTCAAAGTGGCTTGTGTGTGCAGTGATACTCGGCACGTGTTTTGGGTCCTTTCTGTCAGTCAGAGTAGGGTGAGCGTACCTGACATAGCAGAAAGGTGTTGGTTTGATTAAAATCTGGCTCTATTGTCTGGCAGAAGCCCTGAATCCCCCTTTCACCCTCTCTGCAAGCAGAAAGAAGTGCAATTTTCATTCAGCATCGATGTTTCCCTTTCATCCCTGAAGCTAATTTTTTTTTTTTTTTTCCTGCAGCAGTTTTGGTGAAATTATGTATCGCTTGTGATAATTCATTTTAAAAATTCCTGAGCTGTGTGGCGTACTTTCATGAAAATTCATTTAGATAAAATTAGATATTATTGTTTAATGAGGTGGCATTTCAATTTAGACCTTGCATCATGCATATACCAAGAGTTTTTTATGGAATAGTTAGGTTCATTTGAGTAATAAAGGCTGAATCATGGGGGCTTTAATTCTTAATCGCTGTGAGGATTGTTATCTGTGGGATGTGAGCTGTCTTAGTGGTATTCAATCAAGTGTCCACTTAGCCGTGACCAGAAGTAATTGCTCCCAAGTGGGTTGCACAATGACCTGTTAATACTTGCTTTGACCCTCTGACCTTGTCTGCCCTATTGTTTAGGATTTTATAGTGAGCGAGTCTGCATTTCTGTGGGGTCAAGTAGATATCTGAGGTCAAACATTTTCTGATTACTCCATAGTGTACACTGTAAGTCTGCGGAGTCGTTGCATAGCAATAGTCACCGCTTCAGAGCAGGACGCGAAGGGTTGGGAAATTGTCTTCCTGAATGCATGTAAACAGTTTAATATTTTACTGAAAGAAGTTCATCTTGTAAATTAGGTATGAATAATACATTTGTAATTACTACTCATGTCTTTAAACACTTGTGTCTTAATTGGCTTGGGTATTTTTTTAATGTATTTGCATTTTGTCAGGGAAGTTAATTTTAACTTGCAGAGATGGAAGGCGAGTTGCGTGGACTGGGGATGGCTTCGTCCTGCATCCCTTCAGCGCCTGGGCTTGTGTCAGTGCTTCTAGGTGAGTTCAAGTGGGGATTGCTTCATGCCTGCCTCGGGCTGCTGCTGTAGACTATTTTATGTGCCTCTCACAGCCTTCCAAAATTAATTTGACCTACTTGTCAAGGACTGCGACCTGCAGATGGTTGGGATGTCCTGTATTAATTTATTGGCCACGTTTAAACGTTGCTGAAAGCGTGGTCGTATTGTGCACTGGTTTGCAGGGGGACTTGCTGTGTTGTGTAACTGAAATGCGGTATTTTCTTAGGAGTGTATCTGGCAAAATAGCACCGTTGTACAAACAGAGCCCCGGTATTGTTTGTAGCACTAGTCCCTCTTTTCATGTTGTGTTTACCGAGTCCACTAGCCAAAACACTTCTGCGCACTCTTCAGCCTTGTAGGTCAGCTTTGCTCTAAAATAACATCTATGCCCATCTCTCGGGATGGCATCCTAGGGAAAATATTTTGATCGTCGTTGCCTGAGCGGGGCTGGTGGGATGACACAAAGCAGCTGGATCACGATACAGTTTGGGGACAAACACAGTTAGCATTCCTGTGAGAGAGGCAGACTATAGTCAACTGAGTAAGCAAGAAACGGGTGCTAGAGAGAAAACTATATAGCATATGTGGGGGAGGAAAACAAAACAGTGACTCTTTCCACTGCCAGAATATTTAAAAACAAACAAACAAGAAAGCAAAGCAAAGCAAAGCACGGCTTGCAGTGAAGCTGTGGATTTTTCTTACTATGCGTGAGGCCGTGTGTGGATTTCCTCTTGCTAGAATGTCCTCGGGGAGGTGAGACCACGCCATGGTTGGTGTAGGACCTCATAAGGCCACACGTGGGTTGGCCATAGAGGCTCTTGAGTGCTCCTTATTGATTTGAATCTTCGTCTTTAAAACTGTGGCCTCTTGTGCCAAATCGTCTCTGAAGCCTTCTCTGTTGTAAGGGTCTGGGCATGGCTGGATTTGTGGAGACTCCTTTCTTCGCAGATGTTGGTATTTCATCACCCAGCACAGTCCTGTTGTCCTTCATGGGCTGATGACATGTCAGTGTCACCTGACGTAGGCGTGCTGTGGTCTCATTTCTACCTCAGGCTGTGATCTGGAGGCACTCCTGACCTAAACCAGCCCTGGACATTGTCACTGTCTTTCTCTGGGCTGTCTACCTCTGTCTCCCCACCGCAGCTTGGCTTAGGAGGGAACGTCTGCTCAAATCTCCTCATCCGCTCTGCAAGTTTAGGAGAGCGTGTGGGAGATGAAGGGATTTTCACCTCATGTTGCTCAAGGTCTGGTTGCTTCAGTGGATGGAGCAATCCCTTCTTCTGGGGGCCTGCAGAGACCCCAGGTAAGGTGGATCAGGAATTGGGAGCTTTAGCCTCCTGGCGCCGCAGAGCGAGAAGGGTGGTGAGGCTGAGGGGGGGAGGCACCAGAAATGCAGAAGTTCTTGCCAGGTGCATGTTTGAGGGTTGATGGTAGTGAAACAAGTGTATGATCCTTCTCTCTTACCAATTAGTCAGGACTGGGGCATTTCTCATAAAGACCCTGTGACTAATGTTACTGTGGGAAATCCAGGAGGCTTCATGAGCTTGATTTTGAGGTTTTCACTGTGTTGAGATAAAGTTTTCACCAGAAAACGGTGTGCTTTTGACTCCCCTTTCTGAAAATGTGCAGCTTGAGAAACTGAGCACGCAGCATCTCTCAACATGGTACCCCTTGCTTCTTACCAAGCCTGGGCTCTTCTCTACTGGCGGTATCTGCAGCACAGCACTAGGAGGAACTTGCTTTTGGTGGAAAGATCTTGTGCCGAGTCCAGAGTAAACAGTATTTCTTAACTTTCCAAAGGAATGTGAGCGGATGCCACGGAAATGAAAGATCCTGTTTAACACGGATACTGCAACCTTGATCTATTTTTTATTTTTTTTATTTTTTTTTAAATTGAAATGTGGGAACGCATCTAAGATGTTGCAGAGGGTTTTTGGAAAGCCTGCGTTTCCCACATGCTCGGGTCTGTGCAGTGCCTTTGTAGGTGGTGTGTGGTTTGTGTCAATCATCAGTCAGGTGCTAATGGTGATGGAGCCGCGTTCAGCCTCTGAACCCGAGGCCGAGCGCATTGATCTTTGCAGACACATTTATACAAGCTGCAGGAACTGCAGGCTTGTAGCCACAGTTTTCAGCCATCTCTGGAGTTTCCTTCTGTAGCTTGGGAGGAGGCAGAATAATACCACTTCTGTAAGAGTCTTGGACGTTGCTGCGACGAGCCCTCCCTTTGCCTTGGTATCAATTTAGCCACTTCATCTTTTCCTCAGCAGACTAAGCAGCAGCACAGATTGGCCGTTGTAATTAATTTTGTACAGGAAGCAAGAGCTGAATGTTCCAGCATCTCCTGGTTTTCACTCTGGTTGAAGTGGGCACCCTTTGTACTTGCTACTCATCCAGTTACAGTCCTTTCAAGGAAAGTATGACACTTTTCATGGGACGGGGTGTGGTGATGAAGTTTTAGGGGATGAGTGTAGCATCCTCATTGGATGCAGATTGGGGCAGCTGTTGATCCAAGTGAACAAGAGGATTAAAAAAAAATAAAAAATTACTTTTGTCGGGGCAATTTGTGCCTGTGGCCTTTTGAGCTCTTCCTGTTATGACCGGTTGCTCTTGCTGCTTTTCTGAACCCACTACCAAGAGCGCATCGTAAGAAAGTGAAACTCCAATGTCAGCCCAGTCACGTCAGCATGTGATAATGGTGCCGTGCCCTCTCGGGGCCGTATGCCTTTTCCAATTAGTTTCTTTTTTGAAAAGGACTTTTTTCAGAATTACTATGTCCCTATTAGCGTGGTCCTAGGACGTCTTGCAGAGCTGCTCCTGCCAAGTACCGAACAGCCCTAAGAGTTGTTAAAGCTTTAAATGAGAAGCAGAAGCGCTCAGCAATTCTCGGGAGCACTCGGCACCTTCCAGGATAGAGCAATTTAAAAAAGAAAAAAAAAAAAAAAAAAAAAAGAAAAAAACCACACAACAAAAAACATGAGATGTAGTTATGCAAATTATGACCTTTAAATGCATTTTATATTTGGATTGAAGTTGCTAACGCATTCTTTCCAAGTTCTGTTTTTCCTGCGCGGTTCTACTTTGGGTGCATCTCTTTGTATCGGTGGAGCAGAGTGGTGCTGGCCCCGCAGGGGGAGCACGGGACACGATGACTCGGAAAAGGAGCCACTGCGTTCTGGGATGGGCAGTGCATCGGTTAGTGAGGAGCCTAAATAGGTGGATTTTAATTTCTCTGGAGGCTCTGAACACGTTAACTAGATGGCAGATTCCTCATTAGCGAGATGGATTAAAATTTGTATCATGGCTGATGCCCATCCTGACTAATATGTAGAAGTAACAGCTCGTTCTACTAGAGCTATTGGACGTGGCTTGGGTGGAGGAGAGGAATTGGCTTCTGCGGAGGATATTTGCAGAAAGTCACATTTCCACCATATGTTAGCAGGAGTCTCTTTGGATGCAGGTTTTGGATGAAGTCCTCTGTGTTGCTGTAATCTGGTTTGTCCTTTTTCCACCACTAGTTCTGAATCATACCAACTACTTGGACCCTTCTGCGTGTTTCTTGAAGGACAGTGGGAACATTTCTGCTGGCTCAGCTGCCTTTCACTTCTTACTTCATCTCGATGAAGTAGTAAGGTCGGGGGAACGGAAGGAGAAATTTTGTGTCAGTCAGGAGTGAGAAGGGCTGCAAAAAAAGCTGAAAATTCTGCCAAATTTTAAAAAAAGAAAAAAAAGAAGGGTACCATGAACCTCATCAATCCTGATTTAGGTTTGGCTTGTGGCAAATTATTATGTAGGAAGGGAAATAACCCTTTAATTTTTAATAGCTTTGCAGTGAAGTTTTATTAGGCAATAATCTGGTTTCTGAGTGGATAAAAGATAAGGTTGAGGGCAGTTGGGAAAGGGAAAGAAGGGTCATGGCGAGACAGCTGTCTTCTGAAGCTCGAAACAGCATCCCTCTCTGTGCCACAAGCACACCGAATGCTTCCAAATGGATATTTACAACATAAATATGTTCAAGATGTGGGTAGCGAGAGAAGTGTGGGAATAGACGCGAAGGTGCATGGGAGTGGGGATGCGAAGGGGGAGGTGTGAAGAGAGCCAGGAGAGTGTGATGCACATTTTGCAGATAAGTTCTCTTCGGGTACCTCCTTCCAAAGCCTGGGTGCAGACTTTTCCTGCTCCTGCCGGTGTGTCCTGGGGCTTTATGTTCACTGCAGAGAGGTTCTCCTACCCGTCTCTGTTAACGTCACCGGTTTCTTATTTCCAAAATGGTTTATTTTCAGGGGACAGCAGCTGATAAAAAGTCTGGGTTGGTCAAGTAGCTTCATTTGTAGTTTGGTTGTTGTTGGTTGTTGTTTCTTAGAGTATTTCCCAGGCACTGAGCGCAGTAGACGTTTCATTGGCACTTAATAAAGCAGTGTAGGGCACTCCTCGATAATATAATCCTTATGCCAGCCCGGTTGCTAAACCCACGAGTCCCTCAGGCAGTAGTAGACAGCTACACTTGGCGTTGCTGCTTGTTTTACTGTTGTCTCGGATGACTAGGCAGCATTTCTGCGACTTTAAGGCGGCGCGTTATTGCAGTATCTGGGATGAAATTACCACTTACAGATGTATAGGTGACAATCTGACTCCCTTTGGCTGTTGAGCATCGGTGATTTGGGGAGGCTGGTGGTGCGGGGCGCCTTTGTACTGTGCTGAGTACCAGAAATGAGCATCTGGCCCTCTTTTAATTTTTTTTCCTTCATTTTTGAACATCTGCTTGCCTGATTGTTTTCTGTTTTGTTTTTTTTTTTTTTTTTTTTTTTTTCTTTTTCTGTGGCTCTTAATTTGCAGTGAATGTGTATTTAATGTAAGTAAGATGTTAGCTTCTGTCTAGTTTTTCAGCAAGCATTCCAGTAATTACTGGAGTACCTCTGAATGCTACAGCTATTTCTAAGTTAAGGAATTGCATTTTCCAAGCATTTATAACTGAATTCACATGGGTAGAACTTGGCATTCAGGTTGCCGGCCCACATATCTTATTTTGTCTTGATCCTTTAAGTTAGCACATCAGCTTTGTTTGATTAAAATGGAAAAAATGGCTTTTTGCTACTTTGGGAGGGCTTGTAGTAGTGTTATTTTATGAAATTGTTTTAATTAAAAAAAAAATATATTGGTTTGGGCCCTGAAATTATTTCTTTGTAGTTACTACAGAGGGCTGGTGTCTTCCCCCCTCCCTGTCCTCCTTACCCCTTATTACGGTGAAGCAGTCACTTTTATTTTTAATATTACTTGTTGGTACATCTATGAGGAGCTTCTCAGAATGTGGTTTCATCCTTTCTCTGCTGATGTCAGACAATCCCTTTGTGCCAAAAGTTGCTGGCTAAGGCTGGGCTTCCCCCTGCACCCTCAGCGATGTTAACTGGGCTTTTCCAAATGCTCCTGGGGAGCGAAGCACCCAGTTCCTGTTGATTTTTAGAAACCTAGAAAACAGCAATGATGATTTTTAAATTCACAATATCTTTTCATCTCAAATAGTAGCGTTATGCCGCAGGGTTGTGATAACCTGTGGATCGGCTGCGGCGGCAGCAGTGCTTTGCTTTGCTTTGCATGATTTGAATGCTGGGTGGTTTTGAGGATGTCCCAACGCTGTCATCCCAGCTCCAGCCCCGTGGCTACTCCGCAGCGCTGAGTGACTCTCTCTCTCCTTTTTTTCTTTTTAAAACTGTGAAGTCTGGTCCAGAGGAAATGTGATTTTTTGCATTTCACTGCCCAGAGAGCTAGTTTTTTAATTTTTGAAACTTTTCTGCCACTTAGTTGAAAGTGGCAGAAAGCAGGGGGGGGTGGGGGGGGGCAGAAGGGGAAGGAAGGGATCTGAAATTTGACCTCCAAATATACTTAGTAGATGTGGTGGTAATTACAGAGCTTTTCTTTGGAGGAAAAAAGGTACAGTGTGTGGTTTGTTTCTATGGGCAGATAGGGTAAAGGTAGGGCAGATGAGTTGAACAATAAAAACCGAATTGATGGATCTGGTAGTGCTAAGTGCTTAAGTAAATTATATTATTTAGTGACATGAATTTTGTGAAAAAACCTCAGTCTTCCAGTAAAAGTCTGTGAATACAGCTGGACTTAATTAACTACCAATATTAATTTATGTCATTGTTATCAGCAGTAGTTTTACTCACATTTTAATATTTGAGCTGCTTAACTCTTCTTTGCAGTTAAATGTCCCTTTAACAGGACATGGAAAATGATGTCTCACGTGTAATTATGCTTTAATTACATATATTCAGGAGAGAAAAATATCTAATCCTGTATGTTAGATGCTAGACTTCATCTTGAACTCAGGTTTTATTTGCATGTTATAGGAAGCTGATATTTATAGGCTCTGCAGTACTTGGTACCCTGTGCCGCTCACTTGCACTCTGCACAGCGCTTGCCCTGGGCTGCAAATGCGGGTGCCTGATGTTGCCCAGGGTCACTGCTGGTTGATGCAGGGAATGACTGTCCCACGAGCCGTCTGCAGGGCTGCCCGGGGCGAGCAGGGGCAGAAAATGACCCAAAATGCCCTTCCCGCTCCTCCGCACAGCGCCCATGGGTGCCCCATGGGGTGGGCTCCCCTGTGCTGCCCCGGCGCTGGGACCTACGGGGAGAGAATCCAGACAGGACTGTGGATTTTGGCTCGGCCGTGTTTCAAGAATTGCTTAAACTCGAGGAATTCATAACTTTGGAATTCAGCAAATTTGCACAACTCCGTGCATCTGTCGCTCCGTCAGCGTTGCGCCGGCTTTCTGCCTTCCTCGCCCTGTGCGTCTTGGGCTAAATATCTCGTGATTAACGACCCAACTCGTTGGCTTGTACTCGCGAGCATCTTATCAGTGGCCCTGCAAGATCCGCCGCCACGCGGGGAGCATGCCGGTGAGGGAACGGCAGCGCTGGGCGAGCTCGGGCCGGGCCGGGGCGGCTGCTCTGTGGTTTGTTGTGTCTGGTTTGGTTCCTACTTTTCAAGTTGCAGTTGCATTTGGTCATTCGAAGCTTATTTTCCTAGTCTGGCCAAGCCAGCAGGATCCCCGTGCGCTGCAGGGGAACATAAAACATCAGCCTTTAAGCTGGAGTGCTCAGTAGATAAGGATTTTAAGACTCTTGCATCATGCGCTGTGTCTTATGGGCTTACTTAGTATATTCCATTTGATTTAATTTAGATATTGAATAAGGAGAAACACTTTAATAGCCAGAAAAAGTACTGTACGTTGTAGTGCTTCTTCTTTCCCCATTGCCTTAAAGACAAGATGGCTGGGAGGGCTGACTTCGGCTGCAATTACATTTATTTAATTGTAGGAAGTAACAGGGTGTTTTCAAACTGCTTGAAAATGATGTTACGCCTTATCTGTACTATGAAGTGTTTCAAAAAGCCAACAAGAATTCATTGGGCTTTTGTTTTATTTCTTCTTTTCCATGACTAAACGTAAAGAATAGCTTTTCAACCGTTCCAAAGATTAGGAAATGTGCAAAATCAGTGGATTATTTCAGTTGGGTGGCTTGGGGAGGGCATGAAAATTCAGTGGGTGGCTCCGTCAGTGGTCTCCCCCTTCCCTTCCCCATCGTATAAATGCAAATAAAATTCGTAACTGAGTTGCTCTGAATGTTAGGTAGCCATTTATCTTGCTAAAAGGTTTGGTTTGCTGCTTGTTTTTATTGGCAGGATCGAGGATGGCTGGGGAGCAGGAGGTGCTGTTGGATGGCGTTCCCGGGAGATAAACCTCGGGGATGCGGTTTGTTCGGCGTGGGGTTTGCTCGGCGTGAGGCAGCAGCGCTGCCTGCCTGGGGGGTCAGCCTCGGTGGCTGTGCTGTTGTCCCCGCTTCCCAGGAGGCTATGGCAAGGGGCTGCTCTCTGTGCACAAGGTAGATTAAAAGGATAAGAAATAGCAAACCAGCCACGGAAGATTTTACTGTAGCAGCGAATAGGGAGCTGGCAGGAGAAGTGAAATATTTGCAAGTTGTAAAGGCAGCGGGTTCAGGAGTTTTGAGGTGGGATTGGGGTTGTTTGCAGAGATCCCTCGACTGGCCAAGATGCGCGTGCTGGATATCATTGCTGTAGCAGGCTTGTGTACCTTATATTAAACACCACAAAAAGTGCATTTGTATTATAATAAAGTAGCATTTATTTATTTTTTATCTGCATGTGTTATTTTTTATATTATACACATTATATAATACATATTTGCATTTATTATTTATAGATAATCTTTCCTTTGAGACTATTAATCATTGCATGAGTCTGCACCACCCTGGAGTAATCACAGTTGGGTATTCTCTCTCAGTTGGTGAGAGCCCAGAGGGTCTTTAGAGTGGGTGAAAATCATCCCAGACTTAGGTTTAAAAAAAGAAAGAGAGGGGGGAAAAAAGAAAAAAAAGGCAAAAGAAAAGCAGGCCTCCCAAAAGCTGTGGTGGAACCCGGTATTAGCAAATGCTTCTAGGAAGTTTGACTGAGAGCCATATGGCAATGTGGGGAGTATTATCCATCGCTCCAAAAGTTGGTCTCTGAATCAGCCTATTGACTTCAACAGCACTTCATCATGTGTTTTAGTTCTTCTTTGAAAAGGCTTGCATTCCTGAATCATGTCCTCTGATTTTAACCACTAGACAGTACTTTGTTTTGTGGTAGCAGACAAGTTCAGTCAGATTTCTGTGACTAAGTTTGCAAGTTTTGACTGCATCACTAGTGAAGTATGCTGATGAATATTCCCCTTCTTATCAAAATCCAAACGTTTGCCACTGTCCTTGAATTTTAGGGTGAAACTGAGTGTCTTTCTGGAATGGAGTTGGTGGGATGATGCAGGATACTCTGTTTTTATATGTTCATCTGCAGAGCGTTGTGGATGCTGTGATGGAAATAAACTGGGGTGAAAACAGTGATCTCAAAATACTTCCTTGAATTCTGCTTTCAAAAGCCCTGAGTGTTGGTGGTGATTGAACCTATATATTAAACCAAAAACCGGTCGTGTGGGTCCAAATTTGGATTGTATTTGGATGCTGACTGACATCCTGGAGCCTCACACGTGGCTTTGCTGTGCCAGGGGTGATTTGGACTCTGTGTTTGGTGAAAGAAAATGGTGGCTTTGTGCATCTTTTTGGGATGTACCAGTTCGTGTCCGTTGCATCCACAAGTCCTCCCTACCCTGACGTTATCACACAGGTAGAGTTTCCAAGTACCAGCCGTGGGTTTCGGGGAGGCGGGACGTGGGTGCTGGAGGGTCCAGGTGGGCTCCACTGACAACTGCCACAGCATCAGAAATGCAGGGGACGTGGGTTCCCCTCCCTGCTGAGGAAGTTCCCAGGGATTCTGCTCCAATCTGTCCCTTATTAAAAGGAAACTCTAGGCAAACCCCTGTGCTGCTACCTGGTTTGGCACAGAGAGAGGAAAAAATCCTGTCCCAGCCCATTCCTGGGGAGGGGGTGCATGGGCTTTGCTTTCATCCCTAAGAATCGTTATATTTCAGCAGAATTTTTTGTCTCACCTTTCTGTGTTTTTACAGCTAAAGCAGTTTTTACTTCCCAACTTTCAACATCTGGAATTCGGTTTCAGTTTATTAAAAAAAAAAAAATTCAAAATCCACAGTCTGGATGAAACACCAATGCCTTTGTATTTGCCCACAATTTTTAGCTTTAATTTTGTATCCTTGGCAAATGCCAGAAGTCCCAAGTAGTTACATGTTCAGTAGCTGCCATTTTCTTCTGTGTCTTAGTCTTAACCAGTTGGGGTTTTTTTTGATTATTTTTCCTGTTAGACCCTTTTCTAATTGGGGATAATACCAAAACGATTAATCAAATTAAGCATGAGCGCAAAGTGGCTGATGCACAAATCTGTCTTCTGCAGCAAGGTTGTCTTCCTGTAGCTGAAGTTGCTTAATGAGCCTCTTAGGCTCTATTTTTTAATTTTTTTTTTTTTTTTTTTTTTTTAATAAGGTAGTGTGTAGATCGTATTGACTTCAATTGTTGATTGGGATGCCTGACAGCCGGGAAATTAAGCCCCTTTGTGACCGAGTTGAAGGCCAGATTTTCAAGGATTTTCAAATGCTTAGCACCCATAATTGGTGTTAGATTTTTTTTTTTTTTTTTTTTTTGGAAGAAGTTCAATTCTCATTTGGACATCTAAATAAGGGTGGGAGATTATGATACTTGTAGCGACTGGTGTTACTGGGATATGACGAAGATTTTTTAGAAGAACCTGGCAGCTAATGAGCTAGTTACTTTACTGTCCAAATAAGAGTTTTGTTCTTCTGCATTTCTGCTTTGTTTGCAGATACTGAGCATTTCTGCAAATTCTGGTCTTGGAGGAGAAACTTCCTTGCCTCTGCCTCATTTTTCTGTGTTTTCTGTAGTGGTTGTTGGGGGCAGGGGGGAGAAATGAGTTGAGTAAATTAGACAACTGTTGGAAAAAAGGGGGACATGCAAAATCAAGTGTTTTACTTGCGTAATCTGTTTAACACTAGTGAGCCACAGAGCCTTGTGGGACACGGGAATAAAAGGAACATCTGTGCAGGCCACATGGCATGCTCCAGAGGAGTCCTCCGTCCCAAGCAGCTCTGCTCTGTTTGCAAATAAAAGCTCCAACCAACATCAAAAAGTTGAGGTGGATCCCAGCTGAAAAGGGAGAACAAATGTTACTACTTGGTGCAGAGAAGCTCCCTTTGCAAAGCAGCCTTTGTGGTCTTTTTAAGGATGCTTTGGGCATGTGTTTCTAATGGCAATTTATTTAAAGAAAAGAAGGGGGGAAAAAAAAAGGGAAAAAGGTTGTTTATTTTGGAAAAAATTATGTCTATATTGAAAGATTTTAGGAAATTGCTGAGCCTCTCAAGCTACAATCAAATACAGGTATATGAGGTAGAAATAAGAATAGGGATAGTAGTTTTTTTGGGGGGGCTGGAGGTTTTTGTTTGTGTGGCATTTTTTTCCTTTTTTTTTTTTTCTTTCTTTTTCCCTTTCACCTGAATATAGACTTCCTGAGATCCCAAGGCTTTGCAGGCTGATCTTACTCCTCTTCCTTTGCTGCCAGTGGTGGTGGTTGGTAAACAGCTTCATCGTCAGGCAGGGCCCTGGGGAGCTGCAGCTGCTCTGCTCCTGCTCCCCCAGGACACTCGCTGGAGGGGAGGATAAACAAGACAGCAGTACATTTATTTCCACTTACAACCTGTTAGAGTGCAGTAATTCTTGCAAGGATGCATCTAGTTTGGGGCTTTGCGTTTTCTAGACAGGCTGTATTGTTTTTAACAGAGTTGTGTATCAGCAAGCTGGGTAGTCTGTATCAAGAAGGCACGTATTTTTTTAATATGTAAATAGGAAAGGATTGTGTTTCGTCTTTATTCCAATGTACCCAGGGTGGCAATAACGGTTTTTAAATCCCTGCGAAACAGATTGTATATGGCAAAATTAATGTTTCAACTCTCCAAGTATTTTCTCTAAAATATTTGAATTTTTGCATTTATTATGCTGCTTGTTTAAAATAGCGAACGATATCAGCCGTGCATTCAAAGCTTAATTGGTGGAACACAGATTTATTCTAATTTAAAACAGTCACTTAAAAACAGTTTTGTATATATGTATACATGGGCACAACTTTTCATACAGTTGTCTGTTTTGGAGCGGTCTCTTAGGCACTGATGTACAAGTTGAACCTGTTTTCTTTTGTGCAACATGGCTTTGAGAAATCATTAGTTAAAACAGTGTTCTGTAGTTTCGTTACAGTCAGTAAACAGCCTAATGTGAGCGGCGCGTAAGATGGCTGAAGTTCTGCCTTTGATCAGGCTTTGAAATGTATTGTGCCAAGTGTCGTCCCAGGGTGTGTGTGCACCTGCATACGTATGTGTGTGTGTGTGTGTGTTGGTGAAAGCTGCTTTAATGAAAGTCTGGCCAAGTAACAAAACAACGTGTCCATCAGCAATTGCCGCTGTAGGACGGTGATGGGAGAGCAGCAGCAGAACCGCAGCGGTGCGCTCTTCCCTGTCACCCGCCCCAGGCAGGGCATGGGTATCTCGAGATGCTTTGGGTCGTTTTCCTCTTTTTCAGTCGCGTTTGACATTTGTCTTTATTTCCTCAGCCTCTTTCCCTCTTGTCCCGCTCCTTGCCATCATTTCGTAAAGACTTTGCCGCCCGTTTTCTTCTTGAAACTGGGCTCTGTTGCGATGCCACATCTGGCAGCAGTGGGGTGTTTGCAGCTGACTGGTGGCTTGGGGGGTTTGCTGCTCTGATGAGGGTCGGGCGCAGGTACCCCGTGCCAGATCCACGTAGCAATCCCTGACTTGCTCTGGTTGGAACATGGGAATTTCAGATACTTTCTTGTGCAGCCGCTTGCCGCCTTCTCCCACCTCACCTCATCTCACCTCTTCTCATTCAGCTGAACACGTGGTCGTGTATCTGCTGCTTGTTGGGTTTGTCCTGCCCCTTGTGGAAAGCTCACTCGTACCCAGGGCAGCCCTTCCCGTGGGGTGGCATTTCCAGCCTGTGCCACCCAAGCATTGCTGGATGTGGCGCTGTGCTATTCCTTAGGTCACAGCATAAAGTCTGGACAACTCTTTAATTGAATCAAGTGCTGCAGCCAGTTTTGCAGTTTGATGTATGAAACGATGCTCTTGGCTGCTTCAAAAGCCCAGGGAGCAGCCGAATCTTGTGGTGAAGAGGTGTGAAGAGGGCTGAGAGCATTAGGGAAAGGTGAGGGTGGTAGGGCTGACCTCACATGGATGAGATGAAGTCCGTAGTGGTCTGCCAGATCATCTGAGCTGTGTGCCTCTGCCTTTGTGATTTAAGTTGTGAAATATTAAAACTTGTCTTTCAAATCTGTTCAATATTACGAAGATTAGTTTTTGTTGGGGGCAGATTAATAGGTTTCCTATTCTGATTAATACAGTGATAATAAAAACATTGTGATTGCTGGAATTAATGAAGCCCAGATTCCTATTTCAAGGTTTGATTGACTTGGTACTTTAGTTATGCTGAAGCTGCTGCATCTCGCTGCCCGTTATTTATCTCCAGCCTTTGGAGAATCCGTACGGGAGCAAGAGAGCACAGGAGAAGGTCTGTGTTGGAGGTTTGTATTGGAGGTCGCATCAAAGAATTTGTTGGGGGAGAGGTTTTGTCCAAGAGTAGTCAAGAGTTTTGCTCATGTTGCAGGATTATTAGAGTTTCTCTGTCTTTAACCCAGCAGACTATTCTTGTGAAAGTTGTAGAAGAGGAGTGCCCAACTCAAATGTGTGGGCGCATCATTAAAAGCTCCAATTTGTCAATGCCAGATCGAACTCAAGTGCGTGGGTAGATCATTAAAGGCTTCAGTTTATCAGGACCGATCTATTAGCTGTTCCTCTCACTCCTCCACCCTTCCCCTTAGCAGTACGTGTGGGTTCCCCAGGCTCTCCAGCACTGAGGTCCATGGAAGTGCCTGAGCTGCCTCCGTGCTATGCTGGGCTCCCTCCTGGCAGGGCTCAGCCTGGAGCTGGCAGTGCGCCGGTGAGCCAGCTGGCTGTTGCAGACAGCTGATCAAATGGGTTTGGAGGCCTCCAGTGGTGCAAGCCCCAGAATTAATGCCGTGAGAATTCATGTCTTTGGAAGCTCTTTGCTCCTGTTAATCCCAAGGGATTCAAAAGATGCAGGTGGGGCTGGGCACAGAAAGTACATGGTGATCACGTAAGCCTTGTTCCCTTGGGAAACCTGGCTGAAGAAATGTTTTGTGCAGTATTTTGGTGAGGTCAGTTTTTGATGGCGTAAGAAACATCCGTTTTTCCTGGTGCACTGTCGGAATTCAGGCCAGGCTGGGATGGGATGTCTTTATGTACTCCCAAAACTGTTTCTCATTCCTCGTGCCGAAGCTCTCCCAGCTTTCAAATCTGCTTGTTGGCACAAAGATGACGAGATATTCCGTATGCTTGAGGAGGGATGTGAAGGAGAAGAGCAATCTGGAGGTGAGCACAGGGCTTCTGTACACCGTAGCCCTCACCTGCTGCAGACCAAATACATCATTTAGACAAGCATTTTGCCTCAAAAGTCTCAAAAGAACACGGACATCTTTTGAGCAAGCATTAGCCGAAATGAGCCACAATTCCTCATCTTCTAAACTGAGCTAATGATACTTCGCTGCTCTATGGATAAAGATTACTAAGCAGTTGAATACTAAGGTGCAGCAGGTCAGCTGGAGAAATTTTGCCCCAACATGTGTAGATTCAGCTTTCTGCACAGCTACGTACCCACCTGCATATCTGTCGTCAAGTGCAGCAATAAAGCAAGCCTCGGATGTGTTCTGACACTGCTCGGTTGCTTCTCTCAAGTGCTCTGCTCCTCATGAATAAAATGCAACTGATGCAAGATGCAGGTCACTTTTGGTTCGCAGGTATTTTGGAGTCTCTGAGAAAAGACATGTTCAGCATAAATGCTGTTTAAAAACCCATTTTGGATCTATTTTTATTGTCTAGCACAGTTTTATAGTAGGGTCGCGTAATCCCTATATTTAGGTTTCTGAGCTCTTATGATCTTGAGCCGTTGCGTTGCATTCAGCAAAGAATGGGAGAAAGCCCCAGGGCCAGAGAAGTACCTGGTTTTTGTCTTACGAAATTTCATGCAGTTGTTGCTAAGACAGAAGCTTCCAGATGTTCCTTAGCAAAGTTGCAGTGGGCTGCCAAAATAATTAACTCCATGAGGTTAATTTGGAGATGGCAGTTCTTGCCACTGCCAAAGCGCTGGTAGATGTGGAAAGGCTGGGAACAGCCATCGCCCTGGGGATGCTGTGGAGGGAGAGGACTGGGGAATGAAGAGGTCAGAAGCACCACACGTGGTTTTTGCTTTGATATTTTTTCCTACCCCGGTCCCTCAGGACATTTTCATCTGTTGCAAAGTTTGTTTTCTCCTCTGGGGTTTATTGCTGCAGGTCCCTGTTGTGTAGTGGTCCAGGGAACAGAGGCGCTCTCCTGGGTGTTGGTGCATCAGCTTAGGGCAGCGAGTCCCCTTCCCCAATTCGGGCAGGCACTGGAGCTGCTCTTGAAAACCCATGTGGTTTCACAGGCTCGATGCAGAACAGCCCCGGGAACATCTCTGTTCCTATTTCTGAGTGTGAGTTTTCACTCAGTGTGGATACTTTGTCAGTGAAGAAATTATACGTCTTATTTTAAAAATAATACCCGTGTTAGTAAAATGGATGTTTCATTTGTGCAGCGAGCAGCTTCCTCTGAGCTAAGCTTAAACTCAATCTGTGTTACTAATAGCTGGGGAAAAAAACCATACTAATTGGTATTTCTTAACTGATGTTTGCAAATTTTGCCTTTTCACCCTGAACATCAAATAGTTTTTCTATGTGTTTTTCCTTATCTCAGAGGAAAGATTATTGCTAACAAGAGATTCTACATTTTGTTAAGGTTTTATCAGGATGCAGGGAGTAAATATTTCAGAAATTCAGAGACTGTTATATTTTGATAATGCAAAGTAGGTTAAAGTAGCTGGATTTTGTGCACAGTGCAGTGTTTTCAAGCAGAATACGGATTTGGATGGTGACACATTTCGGTATTTAAAAGGAACATAAGCTCGCCTGTTGGAGGAGCACGTTTCAAATGTGAAATAAGTGTGTCTTTAAAAACCTTTCTTAATATTGTAAGTTTCAGTTTTATTTAAAGCCAAATAAAGTCTGCTGTGTGATAATGTTGGATATGTAGAAATACTCCCGTAATGCTCTCTCCACCTCCAGCATTTGTAACCACCTTTTATTTTCAAAGGAAAATGGTAGGCTTTGATATGATTCTGAGTGAAGTTTTAAAACATGTTTTTGTCTTTCAGTCTCCCGAGAACATTTTTTCTGAGTGACTCCGGCTTCCAGACACATTTGCCATGATAAGGGTTTCGATCCTTTCCCATATTTGCCCTGAGTCATGAGTGGATATGTGTGATGCCTGCAAGTAAAACTGGTGAGTTGTCAAACCTGAGTTTGCAGTAACTCTCACATATTCTTTCTCACAATCTCTCTTTCCCTTGCCCTTTTCTCCCCTTTTTAATATGGTGGGGTTTTGGGTTTCCTTTTTGTATTGTCTGTGCTTAAAAGCAAGTCACCGCTATTTTTTTAAAACAAAACAAAACAACCAAACCAAAACCAACCGTCATTGTAATGAAATAGTGATACCAAAGACTATCGATACAGAAAAAATACTCTTTTCCTTTCTTCTCTCCTTCCCCTCGAATGAGCTATGAGGTCCTTGGCGGTGAAACTGGAGTTGTGATGCAGGCAAAGCTACTGTCCGAAACTGAAGCCTTGCGGATAGACAGGGTCTAAACATGCTTATGTGGGCAATTCATGTCGTGATTAAATATGGATACGGAGAGGTCTGCTCTCTGTCATGTGTCACATGATGGACTCTCAAAGGAGCCATTGCCAACAAATAATTACTCCACTGTTTGCTGCACTTGCATCACAGTGACAAAATGGTGTCACTGGTACACAGGAGAGCTGTCTCGTCGCATGCGCTTGCCCCGTTCAGTGGCGCGTTGGTCCTGCGATGCCCAGCCTGGAGGAACACAGGGACAAAGCCTTTAACAGGAAATTTTAGCCGGGGTGCACGTGGTCAAGCTTGAGGGGGTGGTGTGGGGCGACCCCTTCTCTGTTAGTTGCCAGTTGCCATTTCCGCGTGGTGTTGGCCGGCCGAGAAGCCCGTTGGTCCCTTTTGTGCTGAACGAGTGGCGGTTGTTACTATCCTGGCTGTCCCTGTCCCCCGTCAGCCTGGCATGAGGAGCCTGCCCTTGACCTCTCCTCTTACCTACCTGCTCCTGCTTGCCTCTCTTAATAGCTGGGGTGAGAGGAGGGGCGATATTTCTTCATTAATCATAAGACTGCCGTTGGAAGTACAAGAATCATCTGATTTTACAGGAAAATTGGAAGGGCTATGTAAGAAATCTTTCAAAATGAGGAAATACGCATAATTAAATTGTGGAGAAAATGGGGGCACAAGTTGTTTTTTGAAAAAAATTCAGGTTTCTATTATATATTTGATATCCCTCTGTGTTAGAAAGTGCATTTCAATTCAAAGATTATAAACCCCAAGAAATTCTCACATCAGTGAATTGTGATTTTTTTTTAAGTTTCCATTTTTTCTTTTTTTTTTTTCCAGAGGTAGCATAATTACCATGTCATTTAGCAAAGATTATAATAGCTGTTCAGTTTTTACCGACTGGTGTAGTAAACAGTTGAATAAACCCATATGGCAGCTCCAAGTGTGCATGCAGGAGAGGGATTCTTACCATTTTCTTCACGTCTGAATTACCAACCTCACTGATATGACTGAGATTCCTCAAACAGGGACCAATTCCAGACTTCTCCAGTGATGCAAAAATTTCTCAGTGCTCTGTCACATATGAATCAATTGATTTTTAATCACAGTGGTTAGCTAATTATTTCTTTGTGCCTATGAAGCATGCATGGAAGACTTGGGGTTATATGCAAGGTATGTGCCTCTATTTAAAGTGGTCTGCGCATTTGCTTAATACTTCTTTAGTAGCTGTAAATAATGTCTGGAGTCTGAGTCTTGCTATCCAAGTCACTATTGAACGTTGAGGCCCTTCTAGGGCTGGCATAGGTTAAGTGAGGCATTGCTGGGTATTGTGATAGCCCTGGGGCACTGCCTGTAATGAGACTTTGTGTCTGGTCTCGGCAGCGGCAGTGGCAAGTGGAAGGACGGGAGTGTTTTGAAGCATCCTCTTGAAATACCAGGTTGAGTTATGGAGGTACGGAGCTGTGGCCAACCGGCATCTGGAGTAAAGACAAAGTGTTCGAGTAGCGTGCCCTCTGGATAGCTTCAATATTAAAAAATAAAAGCAAGGAAAAGAAGAATTGTTAACTCTCTCCAAATGCTGGCTTCAACAAAGAAAAGGACTCATGCTATTCCTCCTAAAATTCATTTACTTCCAGTTATCTTAAAATTTTCTTGTCCCATAATAGCTTTAAAATACTTTCTGAATGCATTAGACTCTCTAGGTGCTTCGAAAATACTGCAAAATAATAATATGAAATGACCAAGGGTTGAGCAGTCCCACTGGAAAGGAGCAGTTGGCCAAAACTGGTGCTTGTGTTCATCTTAACCCTGATGTATGACCAGCTCTCCACCATAATTCTATCAAGAGATGGTAAGTTGCCTAGCAATGTGCTGACTGCAGAGGGTACGTGTTGAGCTAATTCAGTTTTTGTTCTCGTTTTCCTTGAGAGTTCAGCTTAAAGGAGTGATCCTTTCTCTGGCTGCAGCAAGAGCCACTTCTCGGCGGTCTCTCTTGTTCCCTACTTGAGTGTCCCTGGTGATGTCAGGAATTCATTCACCGCCGTACGCGTTTTAGAAGTTTCCAGCTTATTGAGTAACCAAATGTGGTTTCTGCTGATTGTGTTGGCTGAATACGTAGGGCCTTTCGAAGAGACAAGGGTTTTATTTAAAGCAGAGCGTTTAGTTGTATACCATTTTATGGCAGGCAAAGGTCATCTAGGGTAAGCAGCCAGAACAGTGAATTGCCTCATTGCAGCACCTAGGAAAATGAGACAGAAAGATACGGTAAAAGGTTTTAACAAATTGCCCATAGTTATAAATTTTTAAAGTCGGGGAACTGGTGCTGTGTACGTTTTTAAATTGGAGATAACCATGCTTGTACGATAAATTGAGTTAAGAACAGAACAAATCAAAATAATGGGGTGGCACTAAACACCCGGTTGTGCAGCGAGTTGCTGGCACAGCGCGCTGACGGCGGGGCTCGGCGCTGCGCGCGCCAGGCTGACGCCGCGTTAGACACCTGCCGTGTCCCTGCACGGCCGGAGGTGTTTCTGCTGGGCTTCGTGGTGACCTTTTCTGGCAGGGATGCCCTGCTTCTGGTGGACACAGAAGGCTTTGTCTGCCCGCGATGCTTCTTGTGACAGCCAGGGAGCGAAAGCCGAAGGGGTTTGTCCACAGCTGCGGAGCAGGAGTGGGTTTCCCCCGGGTCAGCGGGTTGTGCTAACCCAGATGTGTGTCGGTGGGACGGGGGGGAGTGGGACGGAGCTCCAGGAGCTGAGCCTGGTGTCCCCCTGCAGAGCTGCACGGCGGGAGAGGTGGCGGCAGCCCGGAGATGGCACTTCTGTCCTCGCAGGATCTCCCTTGTTCCTTAAAGCATCAGTGGCTACAGAGGGACTCTGTTTTTCGGAAACTTTTCTGTTCGTGGAAGTTTGCGTGGCGAGGGGGAGGAGAGAAGAAGTAATTTTAACAATTTAATATACTACATAATATGTTTTATAAGCTGGTGTGAATGCTCCTAAGTATTTTGGTCTTTTTTCATAACACAATGAACCTAATATTGGTAAAAATACAGATCTTAGCTGCCACCATAAAGAGAGGCTAGATTTAATAAACAGTTATGAATGTTGGCAGCTGCCTATCAGATTGTATAACATCGGCTATAGCACATGAAGACAGTGTCAACTTACATTTTATCTCAGAAGTATTTTCAAAGCATTTATTTTGCTTTCTCTTGAGTCCTTAACCTAATTCAAGTTATATAATTGGCGGAATATTTTTCCACACCGCTAATTGGCTGGGTGCCAGCGTGGAAACCATTGTCTGACTTGATGATGATCAGGAATTAACATGACATTTGCGTGGTGGTAATGGAATACATTAGTAATGTAATTCATGACTGTAAGAAAGAGACCATCATCTCCCACCTCTGATCAGCAGGAGGGGCTGGGAGGATGATGAAATGCTCCCAGCAGGCACCTCACAGCAGTGGCTGGCCAATCTCGATGTCAAATTTAGTTTTAAATTCTTCAGACAAAGCTGTAATGCTTACCAATTAATTACTACAAATGTCAATTAAAAATCTACCAAATAATGCAGTAAGATTAAATTTCAATTAAAAAAATTACATTTAACAAGGAAGATACAACATTATTTTAATGAATTCTGCTGAAGGTGACAGTGCATCTAGATATATTTATACCGTGTAGGTGGATCTAAATTCATTGGATGATGTTAACAATGTTACTCTGCGTACATATTAGTTTTGAATGTTATTTCCACTTTGGCTATGTCCTGGAGGAGTTGGGGCATCAAGGGGCATTTCTCGTCACTGGAGAAAGGGGAATTTCACGCCTTCCAAGTACAGAAATCTTCTCGCACCTAAAACGAGGGCTTTATTGTAGACTTCTGTCCTGGCCGAATTAGCGGTGTTTTTCCTGGCTTTGTAATTATGAAACCATACACAGAATTTTTGTTGCGATAGTAGAACAAGCCCTGACTTTGCTATGACTATAATGATTGCTTGGGACGATTTTTCAAGTAATCTGTTTTGTCGTGCAAATAATATCCATTATTCTGATAAATCGCTTAACAGCAAAGGATTTTGCTGTGTGAAGGTGGTGAACTGCGAGTCCTGAGCAGAGCTTTTATCTGCAAGGCTTCACCCTGGCTTGGTAGAGTGTTTGAATGCCTGATTAAAATCCCTTAGTTGACACTTCGGATGCTTTATAGATGTATTTTGGACTAGGAGTGGCATAGCAGAGATGAGGTTCTGGGTTTGCGCGGATCGCGAGCGTACGTATGACAACCTCTTGTAAAACCTGGCACCTCATCGGAGCATTAACAGCGGAAAGTGGGTTTTGTAGCTGGAGTTTTGTGTTGTGTAACTGTGTTTTTATTGAACAGGGCAGTTCTTGCGGGGCTGGAGGTGGAGATGCTGGTGCTTTGGGAAGGTGTGAGAGCCTGCGCTCGCTGGTGTGGCGCAGGGGCAGAGCTGGGGTGTGCAAGCAGCTGTCCTGGTATCGAGGCATTTGTGAGCCAAGCCCTCTGTGTACGATCTGAAGAATACTTTCTCAGCTTGCTTGCCTTTTTTTTTTTCCCATGAGCTTTTATTATGTTTTCACACCATCCTGCCTAAAATAGGTAAGAGGGGAGACGTAATTGAAGAAACAGATTTTATGTGTCAAGCCAGCACTGAGAAAAGTCGCGCTCAGGGACCAGAGGCTCCTTCTTCTTGGCACTGCTGTGTCTGGAGCCATTGAGTTTCAGCAGCTTTTAACTTAAAATATGTATATAAAAAAAAATACAATGCATATGGAGAAAATCAGAAAAGCCAAACAACTGCTCATGGCGGGTTAAAGTAATGATACGCTCTTTAGTAGACGGGCCTTGCCGGTCCCTTGGTTGCTGTTCAGGCTTTGCCCATTGGTGGGTGAACACAATGAGCATGATCTCTGTCTCACTGCTGCAATTCAGATATCTTTGGGTATTGGTAACAGCTTTACAGGATCATTCCTGCTTTGTGTTATTATCTGATAAAACTATCATCAGCAGGAGATGCAAGACAGCCTTTTTTTCCATAAGGGCCTCAGGAAATGGATACTGTGGAAGTGTAAGAGCAGCTGAAACGTTTTCTCACCAGCCCTCACAGACGGCAAGGTGATGGAGAGAAAGGTAGAGCAAGGCAGACTCATTTCCTCACCAGGAGCCAGAAAGCTTTAAACAAGGAGGCAGGGAGGGAAGAGTGGGAGCGTGTAACGTCTTTCTGCCGGGAGATAATGCCGTGAGGAAGTTGTGGGTTTGGGGCACCCACTGCTCAGACAATTAGGTGGTGGCTGGAGGTGCTGCTCTTAAAAACCCATCTTCCCAGGGGCTTTCAGCTCTACACAGGGTCAGTCATTTCTGATTTGAGCACCGGGATGAAGTTCTTTCTTTGGTTGTTTGAGAAGTGGTGTGTGTGGTATGGCAGAAACCAAGCACCATCTGTATGCCAGGTTCTGCTGTGTTGGGGTGCTCCGTGGGGAGCTTGTGCCCATTCTAAGCGCTCATGGTGTCTCATCTCCTCATTGGAGTGTCCCACATGAAGCTTGTGCCTGTCCTGAGCACTTGGGGTGGTGTCCTGTCTCCTCCTGAGTTCTTACAGGTAAAGATTTCTGCCTTTGGTAGGGAAGTGCTTTGCTCTTTCTGTAAGAGTTGACCAAACGTCTTGAAGGAAGAGTGTCTTTGGCTTTGGGGGAAATATTTATATCTCTTTGGGTTGGTTTGTTTTTTGTTTTTTGTTTTTTCCTTAGTGTAGGGTTGTGTCAGCTATATTATACTGGGGGAACACTGAGCCTGAGGAGGAAACTTCAATAAACTGCCCTCGTATTGCCAGTTTATTCCCAGCTTTCATCCACTGATTTACATCCCATCTGAAGTAAAAATACCCAGACTTCAGTAGTTTTGTTTACCTTTGCTCATATCAGTCTGGGGCGACCTGAGGAGATGTAAAAACTGTTCTCACTCTGACATTTGCGTGAGCCGCGAGGTCAGGTGAGAGGAGACAGACGCTGTGCAAAGTGAAAAGGCAACAGGGTTTATTAAGTCATCGTTGTTCCATGGTTTATAATATTTAGACAAAAGCAAACCTCTCCAGGGAGGGCTTATGAAATGAGAGACTGGAGAAAGCTCTCCGAGCTGATGGCAGATCCTGTCCTCTTTGGGTGGTTATGAGATGGCGGGATGCTGGCCCTGGGGAGAGGGCTGCAAGGGCCCTTGTGTGGAGTGTGCATATAGGGGGGTCCTCAGGAGCTGCTTCGGGAGGAGGACGTGGACTTAAAGTACTCATGTAGGACAAAGTTGTCATATTGTCATTGTGATAGTGCTCTGGGGAGAAATAGTCCGAAATACTTTTTATCTTCATTAATACTCCTTCCCGGCAGAGCCTGAAGAGATCATTCTCACTTTCAGATATACAAGGAAACCAAATACAGAGTTGTTTGTCATGAAAATCCGATTTATATACAGCGGCTGTAAAATCCCAGATGCTGAGCATAGAGGGAGGCTGCTCTGTCACCAGCCAGTCGAGGGGAGAGGTGACTATAAAACCAAGCTGCAGTTCCCTCTTGACAGGGGGGTGGTGGTTGCGTCTTCAAAGAGCTTCAAGAGTCTGCCATGCCAAGCCTTTATGGATTTTGTTCTCACAAAGTAGGTAATAGATAAGTCTGATCAAGGAGATAGATATAGATATGAAGGGAAGATCTTTGCTCAGGGAAATATCCATCATTGCTTTTTACAGCATGGTTCAGGACTGTAGCGCAGAGCAACTGAAGCATTTGGGGTCCCTGTGTTGTGAAGGAGGTGCCGCAGGTCTGAGGCTGCTCTGGATGTCTCACAAGCGTTCAATATGCCCTTGACTCCGGGGCAGCAGGATGTGACCCTCACAGAAAGACAGATGACGTTTGCGGGCTTGATGCTTATTGTTTTCAGCAGAGCTGTACTGGATCCAGTAAAGTTGCTGCCGTCGCCGCTCGGAGCAGAAGTGGCTACAGCTGAAAGAGACACAAAATTGTCAGTTAAAAAAGCCAACTCCAAGCCCATTATTCTACTCTTGAAAAATATCTTACTTCCCAGTCTTTTTTTTTTCCCCACATGGAGCGAATCTTTAGGATATTAATTTTCCGCTGCCTTGTTTAGTATATTTTTTTGATAATGCCTTTTTAGGGTCAAAGCCAGAAGTTTTTCTCTATGTGTTTCAGGTAGGCAAAACTCCCAGTGCCTCAGTGGGGGCCTCTTCTGAAATAAGTGAACACTAATTCTTCTCATCTTAATTGGGAATTTCATCTGAGTAAACAGAGGAAAGGTCCAGGCTTTGTTTTTTTAAAATACCATAAAGTGGTGCCTGCTGAACAGCTTAAGTTGCTGCGGTGGAGGGGGGGGGTGGCTGGCTCTCGCCTCCGCATTTGGTAGCCAGAGCCTTTCACGATGGCTTGATGCTCATCTGATGCCGTGGGCCACCATGACCCCATGGTCCCTTGCCTTACTGCCCAACCCTGCCTCGTTCTTCACTTTGCCTGGACCACTGCAAGCACTCGAGTGCGGCTCAGCGAGCTAAAGACAGTGTCGTTTTCGGAGATTTGGCCTTAACCCGGAATTTCCATGTTTTTGTGGATTTAAGTCAAACCTTAATACTACTTCAGCGTAATGTTTTCATAGTTTAATGTTCTTACAGCTTTTTACAGTGTTTCTTTTAAATTCTGTCACTGAAGTGTATGAGAGTTGACAAGTGTAAATATGTAGTTAGACAATTTCAAAAGTGTATTATTTACTGATCGACCATAATGGCTCCAAAGGAGCCATTATACTCAATCATATCATGTCACTCTGTGGCACTTATTATGATGGTAATATGGATATGCATATTATTTTTTTTAAAGCATGAGAAGCGTTATTGTGCATGTGTAAAAGCTGCTTTTAATTGTCAATAATGCTCCAAGCTTTTTTTTTAATATCAAGATTTTAAACCACCTATGGCTACCAGCCTGCGAATTGTCATAGCAAAAATCCATGTCTACAGGAGGATGGAAGAAGGCACGCTTGATATTTACAGCAACATGACTATGAATCTCTTTAATATGGCTCTCCTATAGCTTTGTTAGATCCCAGGCCAACCTAGAACCCTAACCAGAGCGCTTGGCAGGTAAAAGCTTTCCATTTTATCTCTGCAGCTTTCATCTGCTCCTGTAAGCTCTTTCCCTGACTTCCTAATTGTGTTTGTGACATTAGCAAATGGCTGGTCTGAAAATACCACGCAGTGCAAGTCATGTTAATTCAGCGATCTTTTTTTTTTTTTTTTTTAAGGTGTCACAGAAGATGTCTTTTTGTAGCGCTGGGGTAGAGAAAGAAGGAGAGAAGGCAGAATGAGAACATTGAACGATGTAAAATAAAAGAAAGAGACAAGCAGAGAGCTGGGAAGTGCTAAATATGCTTCAGCCTTTTGGTAGAGCTGGTGTCAGTAGAGAAGGAGGTAAGAGAGGGTAAGCAGTAGCTCGCTTGCTAGAAAACGTCTTTTGTGGAGAAGATGGGAGGAGAGTTTGAGTTTTAATGACTAGAGGTGAGGAGCTAAGGTGCGAATCTGGCATGGGGTACAGCAAATCGATTGCGGAGCAGTAATTAGAGAGAGGAGGAGGAATCAGAAGTGTTTCTTAACTTAGAAACCAGGATGTGACTGGCTGCTGGCTGTTGCTACTCAGAGGTAGGTAAAGAAGAAAGGAATCTTTTGGGCAAAGTCCTTACCACAGAAGACACAACCAAGGTGAAATCCAGTTTGTGGTTGTCAGAGAGATGTGGAAGAGGAGAACCCACCGTTGACAAAGAGCTCTCCGCCGTCCGGCAGGGCAGTGGTACATCTGCGGGAGCTGCAGGGCTGGTCTGGGGGCTGAGTCCTACCTGTGTGTGTCGGTGGGAGAGGTTCTTCCTGGCGTGTGGCTTGGGCAGGAGAAAGCGAGAAGGTTGTGGCTATTTGTGGGTTTTATTTTGGTTGCAGAGTGTCAAAGCAGATGACTGCTTTGTCTTTTCTGTTCAGACTTTAGGACTAGTTTTGCTTTGTTGCTCTGTTATCGGAGCGGTTATTTACCCTGGTCTGAATGAAATTGGGCTAATTACTGAATTACCATTTTTCCCCCTTACTCTAAAGAACTTTCTGTTGGAAATGCATTTTGCTTTAAATACGGAAGATTACCCGTGAGATGCTAGGCTGAGCTGATTTTGAGTAGTTCAGGAGTGGAAGGATACATACATGTAATATTGCAGATCTTGAACTGGTAACAGTCCTATTTCCTTGCAACAGTTTTTAAATTAATAGAAGTAGCAGGTTTGGGATTTTTTTTAGCCAGTTCTGCATTAATTCTAACTTGTCTCTCTTTCTGAAATTGTATTAAAGCTGTTTGTCCTCTTTTGAGATACTTAACAAGGAACATAAAAGCAAGTAAATATGCTCTCACTGTTTCCGTCCTTGACCTACATAAACAATTGTATATTCAGGCTTGGGATTGAGTCTTGTATTTGTGAGAAAGCTAGGGCGAGTAAAGCTTAATTATTCTTTTGACGTGCTTCCTATTTAGAAAAGTTACTTGTTGAAGTCTCATCACCCAAAATATGAAATATCGGTGCTATTTCTGCTGGGATCCTTAGTTTAATATTCCAGATGAATGGTGTAACTGCTCATTTGTATAAGAGGATGGGGATTTATGAAGCTACTGTGCATTTGTACACACACGCATGCACTAGCACACAACACTTGTTGATGATTCAGAGAAGGAGTAGAGTAATTCAGCTCTTGGACTGCCTCACGTGTGATTGGCTTCCTTTCTGAGGGACTTATTTTAGGGAAAAATCAATGTCAACTGAAAAACATTCCATTCTGAAAAGACAAAAATTCCCCTACTTGTGAAAATGTGTCTTGGCAGCTGATTTAACTTATGATACAAGATTTAACACTTTTCACTAAACATGAATATTTACCATGGCAACAGCTACGTTACGGGCCACATGTTGGAGACTTGCACATTGTTGCAGAAACTTGTAGCTCGCCACATTTAGCCGAGTCCTTGTTTCCACCGGCAGAAGGAGCCCACTCCTGCAGCTGTTTTGGGCACGGACCTCCCGGCAGGGTCGGTGGCGTTCCGCACGCTTCCAGCAAGGTACAGCGAATCGCTCCGTCAGGCGTTGGCTGGTGATCGGCCCTGCGGAGCTACGTAGAGACAAGACACTCGGTGACAGAACAACCCGATAAGAGGCGTGCGTTCGCCTCCGATTCGCCTTTCCAGCAGCGGGGTGGGAAGAGCTTTCTAAAAGTTTCGCTTCTCCAGACTCTTTTTGTCCCCCCCTGCATCCCTCCCCATCGCCCCCCCCGGACGTGGCAGATCAAACCCGCTTTGCCACACGCAGCAACGGGTCTGCCGTGTCCTCCGGCCGGTCTGCCCTGTGCCGTGCCCGCCTGCTACTGTCACAACTCCTTGTCACCTTTCATTTGCGGTGTAGTGGCTTTTCAGGCGATGTTAATGGTATTGTGCTCGTCAGGGGCTTGGTAGAAGCGTGACGGCCAGGATGGAGCCCTGGCAGATGGCGGCCCCGGTTGAAAAGCAGCATGCGGGGCTGGGGCTGGTGCGCCGGAGGTGATGGGCTGGGTCTTCTGCAGGGGCAGAAAGTTTGTGGCTTTGGAGTTGCGAGAAGAGCAAGCCAACGCAAGCAAAATAAAAGATGGCTTCAGATGATCAAGGTTGCAGTTAAATATGTGTGGTTTTTTGTTGTTTTTTTTTTTTTTTTTTTTTTCCCCTGAAACAGAACTAGATAATCATTCAATAAAACTGTAAATCCTAGCTAGGAAGGACTAGGTGTGAAACAATAAGAAGATTTAACTTTATAGGTGATCACAAACACCTGCAAGTACCTTGAGCAGGAGCAGTTTTATTTTATTGAATTTTACAAGTTAGGAAGAACATAAATTCTCTTGTTCTAGGACAAAGCTGTGAAGGGTTATGCAGAAACCCCTTTTGCCAGAGGTGAAAACCCTCAATTTGGGTGTTTCTTATACCTTTCTCTGAAGTGTCTGGTCTTGGCCATTGTTAAGGAAAAGGCCTTGGTCTGGAGGGGCTCAGACTTTTCGTCTTCTGAGCACTGGTAGGACCTTTGCCCTTTTTCTTTCTTTTAAGATACTCCAATTTAAATGAAACTAACTATGCAAAGCATAAACTAAGCATGCAACCAGGAGCATAGCCTGTGCCAGGCGGGGTCCTGGTGCAGGGATGGTTGGGCTGGGGATGCTCATCCCCCTCCATCAGCCTTGGGCTGTGGTGGCACGGTGGAAGGTGTCCTCTGCCCGGCCGGTGTGGCTGGTACAATGGTCCCGCTGCGCAGGTGCTGCTCTGGGCTGTAAGGCTGGTTTAAATCTTGGCCTTTACTTGGTGTGAATTTGCCAAGCTGCGCTGATCCAGAACTTAAATAATTTGCTTCTCTTTTTAGCGTTGTGTCTTTTAAAGGTGTTATATTTGTTTCTATTTTGCGCTAAATTAAAATTAAATGGTTCTGCTTTGTACATTTAATAGTGTACAAATGTCTCTTTTTAAATCCTTTTAGCCTATGTATATGAGACTAAGAAAAAAGCAACAGAATAGGGGCCTCTGATTTTTGTTGTACTTCAATCAAATACCCTATTGGGATTTCAATTATAAGTGAATGTTAACACTTGTTTGTTACTAAGGTGACTACAGTGTCAAGGTTATATGGATGTTGTAGTATTATAAACGCAAAGGTAATGCAAAAAAGAAAAATAGTTGTGTTGGCTAAAATCATCCTGTTCCTATGGCATAAAGTTGCACACTGTCCTACATTTCAATTCTCGTTCTATTAAATTACCTGTTTAATAATTTGAATCCAATGTTATTTTTAAATTATATTGCAAGTGTGTGACTGAGGTTATTTTTAAGATATATTTATTAAGGGAATGAATACAATAAGACAAGTCATTGCAGCCCACATACAGTTCCTTGACTTCTCATTTTATGATGTTTCAATTGCATATGATTACCGAATGTAAGTTTTAACTTTTATGGGGGTTCATTAGAGATGCAGCTGTGTAGAGAGAAATTCAATAGAATTTTATATATATATATTTTTTTTAAGCTCTAAAAGTGTAGTGAGATGGAGCAACTTGATGGAGCATAATTTCAAGCTTCCTACTTCGAGCTTGAATGCACAGTTGTGGGGTCTTCAAGGGCTTAGCTGGGCTGCAGTGGAAATCTACTGACGATGGGGAGGGGAAGGGCACTAGCACGAGGTCTGTGTGTTGGGGCTGCGGGAGAGTGGAGCATCTCAAATCGAAGGCGTTTGCCTTTTTTTCTGGGTAGGACACAGAGAAGAGGTGGTGTCCTTGGTTGCGGCCAGGACTAGCATGAAGTGCTTTTTGCTCCTGTGTGAACGTTCTGGTGGAGAAATACGGTTTGCGGGAAGCTGTGGTGTTCTCTTCTAATAGAGAATCTAAGTAAAATGAACTCCCCAAAAGCCAATATTGAAGGCAATCTTAGTGAGCAAGTGCTGAGAAAACGAATTTTGGGGCACATTTAGAGGAATAGATGTAGTAAATGAGTAAATCTATCCTGCAGTTAAATGCTGCGGTGCTTTGTGTGAATACTAAACAGGAGCATATCCCGTCAAGTGTAGTTTAGTTGCATAATTTATTAGCATAATGTGTTTGTTTTTAATGTATAGGAATGTAAACATCTGTAAGTGAATGATCATGTCTTTCGGTAGGAGGAACCCCATATTCAGAATTAATAGGGCCAGCAGCTGTTCGGAGAAAACTTGTTTCACAATACAGACTAGTTCTTTCCAACCATCGGCTTCTCATAAGGTTGCAAACCATGTTCCAAAGCAAAGGCATCCTTCTCCGGGCATAAGAAGGGGAAACATTTTTGTTCTCAAGATTTTATTCAGCGATTCTCAGCCTTGGACATGCTGGTGCGTTGCTCTGCAGCCCTTCCTGCTTTCCCAGCTGGCCAAGTCCAGGCCGAGCATCTCATCTCCATGTCTCTTGCAGGAGTCTCTTCAGTAGCTGTAGCAGCATGTGGATATCATCTTGGCAGCATCTTTTTCTCTTTGTTTTCCTTTCTTGTGGGAAGGGGGAAGATTGAATGGTAACTCCTGGAGTGTGATCTTGTCAGGGTGAAACCCACTGAATGTCAAGGGAAGCAGAAGAAGTGGGTGGGGGAAGAGTCTATTTCTGCTTTTGGTTTTGATTGGCAGCTTTTTGTTTGGGCTGGGATCTTTGAACCTGTGGGCAAATGGCTCCGCAAGTGTGGGCGTGTGGAGCCCTCCTAGGAGATGGCTTTGCCCCTGTGGTGGGCTCCTGCGCCTGCCCTGCTTGCTGCCGCCTGTGTTGGGTGAAATGTTCAGCATGTGCGTGGGAGGAAGGATCAGGGGTGACTTGAATGTAAGACTTCAAAAATCTCTTCTCCAGTGATTAAAGCTGCTTCTGTGACTGGCGTCCTTGCTTACTTTAAGTTCTTACTTCTGGTGGTGGCTTCTCTGAGTAGGGACAAGTGTTGTGGGGTGGAAAAGCTGGGTTTGCCTTGCCTCAGACCCCGAACTGTCAGCTTACTGGGAGTCTGGTCTTCGCCTGTGGGGAGTGGAGAGGAGGGAAGGGTTGTGGCACTGCATCCGAGTGGAGCACGGGTGGGTTGGTTTCTGTCTAACCGTAGAACATCATCCCTAGAAAAATGGTGTTCCTGGGCTGTGCCACCTCCCACAACAAGGAAAAACAGATGAAAAGCAATGAAGCACACAATTACATAATGAAAAACAATAAAATGCGTCTTCTAATATGTACTACTAGTGGCCATATGACTTTGCTATAAAAACTAAATGTGATTACATTTTCGGGAATTGTGCTGTGTGATAAACTCTGGGGAAAAAAGTGAGCAAGAACTTAGGAGGAGACTTCTTGTTTAATATAAACCTCAGACCTGGAAGTGACACATAGCAAGGAATAAATGTCCATCATCTATCAAATGAGGTTTGAATGGTTTAGGTCACACTAGACAAACACTTCTCACCCTAAAACCTTCTTTTCATCTTCATTCATCAACAACACCTTAAGCTTGTGCCCCTCTTTCTCTTTTCCACTCTCTCAAAAAATAATAATCTACTTGATGCCTACAAATCACTTCTGGCTGGCGTTTGTTAGGCGAGTTACGAGCTATGGCTGCTGCTGCTTCCATCATCACTACCTCCTGTGTGGAGAGGAAAGAGGGTTGGAAGTTTGTGAAGAGGCTGAGGAGGGAGAAATGCTGCAGAAATGGTGGTTGTAGACATGGGAGATGGTGAGCAGAAAGAGATGAGAGAGGTAAGAGGGTGGTATAACTGGCAATGAGGATTGCTGTGGGGCAGATCCCTTTCTTGAACTGCACTGTGCAGTTTGTGTAGTTTGTGCCTTGTTTCTTGCAGAGGTTTGTGCTTGCAGAGTGTAGAGCTATGCGAGGCAGCGCATCCCAGACCCTGCAGACAGGAATGAACCCGTCCTCTGAGGGTGCTGTTGCTGTATGTGTAAATCCCAGCAGCCAGGTTTGGAGCTTTAGAATGGAAAGGCGAATCTCTGTGGCCAGGCTGGAGAGGATTGTTCTCTTCTGCAGATCCCTCAAGGTGGCCCTGGCTGCCCTGGTGGGTGCTCAAACCCAGAAGCTCATCTTTAATTTGCTTTCTTACTCTGCCTTGTAATTTCTTCCTGCTGCCTCCTCTGAGGTCCTCGGCTGTACTGTGCACGAGCCGTTCAATCTCCATTTCCTGGTAGGAAACTACCCCTCTTACACTAATCCTTGTCCAATAACCCCTAATTTTTATTGTTATCCTTTTCCAATTTATGGGACTCCTCTTGGATTAACTTCCCTATGGTACAGTTTTTCCCATTGCATTGCTTGCTTGTTGCTTCCTCACCGGTTCTTCTTTCTTTCAAAGATATTTTTCTGGCTCCATCCCCAATAGCCTGGAAGTGATTTGTTCAGCAGCGCAGTCCCCTGGTTTTCAAAGGCCACAGACTGTTTTCCCTTGTTTTCTGCCTGCCTTCCTTCTTCCTGTAGTTCTGGGGAACGGCCTGACAGACATGGCTTCTTCACAGCCGCCAATTATGTTAATCTGTGTGACTGCA
This sequence comes from Leptosomus discolor, assembly GCF_034619465.1. Classification (NCBI taxonomy): domain Eukaryota; kingdom Metazoa; phylum Chordata; class Aves; order Leptosomiformes; family Leptosomidae; genus Leptosomus; species Leptosomus discolor. The sequence continues at coordinate 5,194,349 of NC_141399.1, forward strand.
ACGGGCATGGGTAACAGCAAATATCTGTTTGAAGGTAGAATTTTGTGTGAGTGGAAATTTCTGTGAATCTGGCAAGGAGAACTTGTTGGGAGGGCACAGACAGGCTAGGGGAGGGAAGTCAACGTTTTAATTGCAATATAAAGGTTGATTTTTTTTTTTTTTCCCCCCCATTTTAAACATTGCTTCGTCTGATTCTGATGTATGGTTTGGAGGATACCACTATCCATAGCAATGTGGCCCAGCGGGGGGTGTGGGGTGTGTGTCTGTCACCCGCCCAGTCCGTGGCTGGCATTTTGAAGTTGCTGCCCCGTGCTCAGTACCCCCTCGAGGTATTTTCAAGAGAGCTTTGGGTATCGTTATCCTTTGAAATTTGTCACAGTGATGTAAAATTGTGAGGGCACGGTTGTTGGTGGGGTGGGCTCCTCGCGCCTTGCTGTGCAGTAGGGAGCTCCAGCTGGGCAGGGGGGGACCAGCAAACCTCCAGCCTCATTAACGGGGAAAGGAGGATTCACCCGTTGGTGGGAACTGGTCACACATCATAGAGTGTCACGAGGTAAGCCAATTTGCTACCCCAATACCTTCCTCTTTTCCACTTCTTTCCTTCACAGTTTGAAAACCATAAATCACTTATTTGAAATGTATTTAAGGAGAAGAATATTTTCCCCTGCATTCCCACTTAATGCTTTGTAGCGAGTACAGTTGGGATCATTCATGTGCTAAAGCACGAGAAATACTCTTTTTTGATACTGTGTCTTCATTTTAGGCAGTTTCCTCTTTTACTTTGTTCTTAGATCATAATTCTGAGTCCTTAGGTGCTGCTCATTCTGCCAAAAAAAGAAAACGCAAACCAGGATATTTTAATATTATTAATAATGAGTGTTTACATAATTAGCTCAATTACTCTGTTCACTTTGACATTTTGTCATTGTGGACCTGTCTTCCTTTCTCTTTTGAAGCGCGTTAGTAGTGATGGGAAGCGCAGGGGTGGTGCTGCAATCCTGGTCGTGCTGAGCATCTCCCCGTAAGGGCAAGGGCTGCTCCCCACCTCGCGGCACCTGCCAGCTGAGGCAGACTTACCAACATGTGCCCTTGCCGTGTACTCTTAGGGACACTTATTCAAACCTCATTAAAATACAAGTCTTCAAGAAGTTTTACCCTAAAAAAAAAATACGTATTTTGCATGTAAAATGAAGAACATGCTTTTTCCATGTGGCCCTTAAGGTCTGTACGAGATCGGGTCATTCGCTGGTCTGGAAATTCTTCTTTGTGAATCAACACTATGTTGTAAGGGCGGGTTATGCATCCGACCTCTAATTGCTGTTGTCTGGCGTTTATTTTACAGATTTTGGGTGTACGTAGTTAGGAAAAGTGCTGTTCTGCAAGGATATTTTTTGGCCAAAAAGAAAAAGACAGTGTGGAGGTTCTGGGAAAAAACTAAGAGGGTTTTGTTGTTGGTTTTTCTCAAAAAAAAAAAAAAAAAAAAAAAAGGCAAGGATAACTGTGTTGAACAGCAGGGTGCCAGTGAATGATGGGGAAGCTGAAGGAATGGCTCGTTTTCCTGTTGTGTCACTGCTTTGGCTTTCTCATTCTTGTTCCTCTGTTTCTTGAGAAAGGCCCTGCAGCCTGCAGATAACAGAAATTAAATTAGTATTGATATAACATTAGACACTCCTATTAATATTGACAGTCTGTCGATACTGTTGTGCTACTTTTGTAACACGGGATGTTAACGGATAATACTTTAAATAAAAACACACTAATCTTATAATCACTGAACATGTAGCGGAGTCTCAGCTCGTCTCACTCCTCCTCTGAGCTCCCCCATCCTCCCGTGTCAGCCATGCCTGCCTGCAGCTCCCCTGGAAGCCCACGAGGGCTGGACACGTCGCTCCCTCCGGGCTTGAGCCTGTGGATTGGGAGGTGCGGTGGGGCAGAGAGGATGGCTGTAAGTGGCAAGGCCGGCGTAGCGATGGGACATCTCCCCACGGCTGTGATGGTTTTCCCCCTGTGGTTGCTCCTGATTTTTGATGGGGTGCTGCCTGCCCTCACGGTGTGCGCCCACAAAGTTTGGTGCAGGTAGGAGCGCAAGGATGGGGTCAGAGTTCTGATGCAAGGCAGCAAGCGGCCAAATCCTTGTTGGACCGCGCTGGCTGAGCGTGCCCGGGCTGAGAACACGCGAGGTTAGAACAGTGCCCTTCATCTGCAGGGCTTGTCTCAACACTTTAGCACATGTTAGCAGCTCCACATTTCTTAGGAACTTTTTCCCATTTAAGTCTATCATGAAAATCAACCATGTTCATCAGAGCTAAAGTTATTTGTTAAATGGTGTAAAAAATACGCATTAAACAATAATGATTACTTTGGTAAACACAGATGTCTTTGTATTATGCAGTGGGTTTTGTACGCGAATTTGTACATGTCTGTGAAACAGAATTTGCCGTCTACCTTGAAAAATGGGAAACACAATACATGTTAATTGCTTCTCCCTTAGCCCCTCGCTCCACCTGCTGTGCTGCTGCAATCTGTTGATGTAGTGCTGAAATCCGCGGCGCACAAGGACGGGCTCGGCAGCGAGCAGGTTGGCACTTGCAGATGTGTGCCCGTTGTAGGAGGCAGCAGGCAACAGTCTTAACTTCTGCCTCTTTGTTTTCTGACTAGGAGGATATTTTTAAAAGGGGAGGGAAAAACCTTTATCTTGCTGAAACCCATCTAGTGATGATCAGTTGTTCACCGCATTGTTAATGCTTATTTGGATGTTGCTTGGACTGCTGGATTAAACAGCTTTCCCGTTATGTATTGAATAAAATGAAATACATGTCACAACAGCGGTGCTATGATGCTGACAACCGTCCTTGGCTGTGCATCTCATTAGGAAGATATACATTTTTCTTTGTTGTGTATCTGTGAATGACAGAAGTTGACAAACATCTTTTAAGAAGTTGCTGTTGGGAGAAAGTTACGTTTGTGGCACAGAAACCCAAGAAGTAACTGCTTTTTATGATGGTAAATAATTGTTTCCTATGCTTGCGTTTTATAAAGCACACCCTCTTCTGCCATAGTAATTACTTTTTTACTTTATTATTGCATACATGTTGAAGGACATTCTCCTCTGGATCACTTACTCTTAGAAGGAAATCCTGGAGGGTTCAAAGTTCTGTTTGTATTGAAACTTGCACTTAAAATAGGATTAAAATCCTTGTATTTCACTGTTTTAAAGACCAAATTGGTTCTCCAAATGTACCCCATTAACACCCGTTTTCCAGATGCATAGTTTATATCAGCCTGCATTTCTTCAGGTTGCTGGTATTGGCCCGATTTAGTGCTTGCCTAACTTCAGAGCAGGGGCAATGTCTCTGCTTGCGGTAACGGTGTGCATGCGTTTAGGGATCTTTGGGCCATTTTTGGGAGAACTGAGAAACAGTGGGAAGTCAGGATTATTTTTTTAAAAAGAATACTTTCCAAATCTGAGAACGAAGTTGTTCACCATCCTGGCTAAAATGGCTTGTGCCTATTCATAGTGAATCGGGAAAGCAGACATTGTGTATTCAGCTGTGTTTGCATGACTCCCCGGATTTTATAGGTGTTGTATGGGTGCCGAGTCGGTGCCGTGTTGACCCACAGAAACTTGAGAACACAGTTGAGAAACCAGTGGGAAGAGGCAAGTGTGGACTTGCGGGAGGGAGAAGAGGAAGCAGGCTGGAATCCCCTTTTCCCACCATCCCTCCGCCTCCGACGGGTGACGGAGCGGTGGTCGCACACCCTCTTCGGAAAACATCTGTACCTGGTGCAGGGAAACTTTGCTGTTGCTGGGCTCGGTCGGCAATGCATGATTTAGGGTTTTTTTTCTTTTCTTCTCTTTTTTTCATCTAGACCCATTCACCTTTTGCATCCTGAAACAGAGAACGCAATCTCTGCAAGAAATCATGTGGGGAAAAGACTGTATTCAAGGAGTTCTCGGCTTACACTCACCCTTGTGTCTGAAATTGTTTTACCTCTGTTACAAGTAACACCTAAAATTGCCACTTAACCTTGCAGGCACTTTGTTAAGTCCGTATTTATGATTGCAGCAGCTGGGGTGGAGTTTCCTTTGGGAATTCAAGGAGTAGGAAGTGTTGTTTGTAGTTTTTTGTTGGGTTTTTTGCTGACTGGTGCTAATGTGTAGGTGGGGATGTGCTGCTGTTTTTGTAATACTTTTATTGTTTATGGAATTGTTAGTTAATTGATGGTAACAATGCCTGGAGCCTGGGAGAGGTATTCTTTTATGTTTGCTCAGATCAGAACAAGTAAATAATTTTATAACTTAAAGAGAGATTCAAGATTATTCTCCTTAGTTTATTTACCTTGCAGCTTTACATCTATTATTTCCATACCTTGTTATCAAAGTTTCCCCAAATTAATTAGTGTTATTTCTAACAAAACAACAGATGAGAAGAATGATTATTTTTTTTTTTTAGGATTCAGTAGGAGTTAGCTGGACCCTCCCCAGACGGACCCGAGAGCTCAGGAGCAGGTGCTGCACCTGAACTTGCTCCCGCCTAGTTGGTATGGACGTGGCAAGGTCCCAAGTTGACAGCGTCCCTTTTTCACTTGCAATAACTTTCATATGAAATCTCAAAGGCAGTAGGGTATGTGGTGAATGAAAATATATCTTTGAACTCCTGTTAATTGCTTCATGGTTTACTCAGGCTAAAACCTACTTGGTAACTTTGTCTTCCACGTTTATCCAATGAAGTAAAATTCAAACCAGCCCACAAACTAGAGAATGTTTCTTATTTATATGTGGTGTAGTTCCATCTGGTCCACGTTAAGGACCCCAAAAATACATGTGATTATCTTTATAGTTCACTGCTAAAGGTAGCAAAGCTGGCTTTTAACATTTTTCGAATTTTCAGCTAGCATCTCAAAACATTTGCTGGTATTTCCTGACTATGATTACCAACCAAATATTTTCCTGGTTGTCTATTCACTTTTTAAAGTATGTTGCATAGTTTTTCTGCTTAAAATACCACTGAAGCCTCTGCTGTTCCCTTTATAACTCTTAGGCAAACTATCCATCTCTGTCAAGACTGGTCAGTCTCAAATCCCAAAGCTCGGTGTTAGGAAACGTCAGATAACATATACTATTAAAGTAGTCAAATTTATGGCTATCGCCAACACTGAGCTCATGCTCAATAAAATGAAATGCTGTGCATTAGAAATAATACGAAAGGTGAGCTGTTCTGCTTTACAACAGTTAAGGGGAGGGTTTGATGTATTTGCCAAAAGCCAGCTCAGAAATGCCTGCTCAGTGCACAAGGAAGACTTAACACCCTCGACTTACCCCAGTTTAAATTTCAGGCATTTGCTAATCAAAGTCTTGTATTCCCACTAAACGAGTGGCTGAGACCTTGGAGAGACACAAAAATGTCTTTTTCTACTGCATTTAAGCCAGGTTGTCTCCTTGTGCAGCATTTTTGCCACAAACACATATTTGTATCTGGAGTTACTCCTCACTGGAAAACACCCCGGTGCTCCCAGGAGGTTTTGGTGCAGCCTCAGCACCAAAATAACCCCCCAAAAAGGTCAAGAGCCCCAAATTTGTGCACTCGCAGGGTTTTTCTGCCCGTGCCCTTTTTACTCTTGGAATATTTGGAGATGAAGTGGAGAACTGCTGCCAGTTTGTCTGCAGCTTGTCCCGAACGGCACCGTGGTGCAAGGCTCTGTGCCTGCCCGTTTCTGAAATACAATTTTAGTAGCAATTTTAGTGGCTGCAAGTGTTTCTTTCGTGCTTCACCCGCTCGTTCGGCAAACCCGTGCTGTCAGCTGGCACTAAAGGCCTAGAAAACTGCCGTGTTCTCTGCAGAGATGCAGGGTATTACCTTAATCCTCTACCTGTTTGCTGCACTTTGATGCTGCTGATGGAGAGAAAACGTAAGCACAGGGTGTGGACTTCACTCTCCATCCCCTCACAGTAGCAGAAAATGCTCCCAGCATTTCCCACACTGTGTCCAGCTCGTCTAACAGTCTGGGAGAGTATTTTCAATATGCAGTTACCCCTGTGCATAGTAGTAATTTGGGAAAATTTCCCTAAAAGTGCAGTATTTAGACCTTGAGGAGGCTGTCTCTTAACCTCAAGTATGTCCAGAAGTGCCAAGGATTTTCAGGAGTTGAGCTGAAGGTGTTGTTTGAAGTTAACCATATTTTATTTTCTCAAACACTTGCTTGGGACTTAATTTATATAGCACTGTGATGGGCACGTATAAACATTGTGATCAGGTTACAGCATGAGTGAAATAGGTAGACTCGTTTTCTTTTTCTCACAATAAAAATGTAAGAAATTCAGTTGCTTACCTCATAAAATGCACATTTCTGTTACGGATTAGCCTTATTTTAATGAGGCTGTTACTTATACAGTAGTGCATTAGCAAAGTGTCCTTTGATTTTTATGTAGCGAATGTTTACGCGCCGATTCAGAGAGGCCTGACCGTTATCCCCCCCTCCCAATTCTTAAGATGGGGTATTTGGGTCAAAAAGCTGTCGATACAAGATTGGGACATTTCTGGGTTAAACGCAGGTGCCAATAAGTTGGGGAGCGGGTGTGTTTTCGGCCGTGGGGGACCGCGATAGCTGTGTCTGAGCTGCTCCGCAGCAGCAAGGTGGGGGCTGTCCCCAAGCCGCTGGCTGCAGGGCCAAATCCTGCACACAGCCAGGGTGTAAAGAGGTTTATAAGTTGCTGGCACCCTTTTATTGCACCTTTTCTGAAAGAAAGTGGGTAGCAGCGGTGAAGCGGAGCAGAAAGCCCGGCAGCAGGATGAAGACATCCTCTGTCCATCTCTGCCTGTGAAGCTGAACTGAAGCCTTCCTGCGCTGCTTAAAATTGTAATTTTGGATAAAAGGCTGTGTAATAACTTGAGAAATGTGAGAGAAGATCTCGTGTTAATACTGTATAAACCTTCTTTACCTTCAGGAAGCTTAAAATCAAATTTGGCAGAGCTTACAAGGGCAGTGAATGTGGAGCCACTTGACTCCGGCAAGCGAGGGAATCGACTGACAAACCCACAGTATTTTGATTTTTTTTTTTTTTTTTTTTAAACAATGCTACCTGAATTCTTAAAAGTATTTACTTCCTCATGAACATGTGTAAAAAAAAATATGTATTTGACTTTACCTATATGTTAAAAATTTCAATCCCATGTTGCGTGCAAAGATTTTTCCCATCTCTTTGGGAAAACTGAGTGGGGGGAGCATTACAGTGCAATTCAGGTTCTCTGGGTTTCAGGTTTTTAAGAAAAGAGGTAATAAGATAGGTTAATTGTGTAACTAGGAGGCTCCACTGACTCATCTTCTGAATAAAGAAATTCAGATGTGTTGTGACCTCAAGAAAGTGAATTTTTAGAGCAGTTGAAGTTAGAAATCTGTGATAAATTCGGGTATTTGAAAGTCATGGTAACAACCATTTGTAAGAGTGTATCGTGCTCTATAGTAAGATTGTGTAAGGGCACAGGATGAAGCATGTGATTTTTAATTTTTTTTTCCCTTTGGCATTCTGTTTGTGACAATTACATGACTCTCTATTAACTGTGTGTGGAAGAAAGCAGTGTTATGAAATGAGGAGAGATTTCCTTCATCTGTTACTCTGTAGGTAATTTTTGTGCTTTTTCCAGTATTTAAGTACCTCTTAACTGCTTGCTGTCCATCTGTATACCATTCATAGTACTGTAAACTAGTATATGTAGCATGACCTTGTAACTTGCTTTGTTTGTGCATCTGCCAGTACAATATGTTGTCTTTCCTTAAAATGCAAATATGCTCCTCGCAGTACAGAGCTCCTTAGTCAATAAATAAATGGAGGTAAAAAACTGTACCTAATACCCATTTAATTTAAATTCATTTTATAAACATAAAGACGCCTTTTAAGAGAAGCTTTAATTCAGACTAGCACCTTGATTTGTGGTTGCCATGGAGAATCAAATCTGTCATTTGACAAGAAAAGTCACCCATTTATGACAGCACTTTATCTTGTCTCTCCAGGGGAAGAAAATGTCAAAAGTGAGAGCAGAAAAAAATAAAGCCTTGAAACACCAGAATTTCTTGATTTCATTTTTATTATTCAGCTATCATATCCTTTCTGATAATAGCAAGTTGGTGAAAATAAATAATGTTCCTACAGTAAAATCAAATATTTCCTATTGGAATGGACAGGGCTCTTTGTGATTGTCAGTACTGTGAAGTCTGGCAAGAAATAGTGTTATTAGATAAACCCACAGTGCCCAAATCCCATTTTCTTTTCATTACAGTGTCAAAATAATTATACCTGTGTAATTTGGGTAAGAAATTGTAGAATAAGTAAAATGGTCCATTGGAAGAGATTGCTTTAAGCTTGTGTTCATCATAGGGTGGGGTTTTTACATGCTGAAGAAAAAAAAAAAAAGATAAAAAAATGTGTGTAATTTCGTCTTAATAAAGATGTCTGGTTACTCTTTCATGTTCTTTGCAACCAGAGGAGATGGTAAGTGCTGTGTTCTGTTGAGGTTTTTACATCCATGACTCTTTTGTAAAAGAGAGTTAAAAGAGGCAGGAGTTTTAACACTTTTTGATTCTCAGGTGAAAATCTCTGAAGAGTTTCAAAGACGTTAGATAAAATTTATTATTATGTGAATTTTTTTTGAAGTGTTTTTATTTTGTAGGATTAAGAAACGGTAAGAATCGGGTGTTTTCAGGAATATAATTAGCTATCGCAAGTGTTTACGCATGTACGTTTAATCCGTATAGACACTAAGGTGCCCCCAGGGGAGAAACACTTACTGTAGCATTGCATTACTTTTTACATAAATCTAAAAAGTGCCGTTGAAATAACGAGACTAAAATAATCCACTCTGCGCCTCTTTCTTCAGACGGCGTTTGTGCCTTTCACAGGATTGCGGGGTTTGATGTGGTTCAGGAGTAATCTTGTATCAATGAGATAGCATTGTAATAGAAAGTCCTTTAGTGGTTTAGTGTAAATATTGGGCTGGTAGGGGAGCTGCTTGCTGGAGCGGTTGTGCCTGCAAGAGATTACAAAAAGGGAGAGAAAGGAAAGGGTCGGAGGCTCTTTTTATTTTTTTTTTTGCCTTGAAATTGGCTGGCGGTGCCGGATCCATAGCCAAAGCTAGTTGGGATCTGCTGTGAGAAAACAGGCAGCACAATAGTTCCCTATTCCTGCCTTCATGCGGAGTCTGAAGCCAAATCCTGCTCTCAGATACTTACGTGTAACTCTGCTTGCCTTCACCAGGCACTTACCATGCCTGTCCGGTGGAAGTAAGTGATGTGTTGTATCCTGGGGTTCTTTAAAAATGTATGTTGTTGCAAATGTCACCTTAGTGGGGAAATAGTCGCAATTTGGATTTTTTTTCTTTCCTTTTTTTTTTTTTTTTTTAAAAAAAATTATTTTGGTTTTTAACACGTATTGACATCATGTCATAGGATGTGTGTTATCATGGGCTACCAGAATGTGATAACGTAGGGGTTTTTTGTGAGACCATGTGGAATAGAAGAGGGAGAATTAAAGATTCTCTCTGGGGTTATGGAATCTTAAAGATATTAAAGGGTTTGATTTCCATAATGTCTGCCTCTCCTTTTGCCCAACTGTTGATATAATCTGCTTTAAAATCGATTTGCTGTCATCATGTAATCAAAGCCTTAATTGCATCATCATTGACTTCAGCATTTTTTACTGATAGATTTGTGCGACTGGTGGTGAAAATGTTGTGAAAAAAGAAACAAGCGTTTGAAATAATTTCGCTAGATGTGCTGTCTTTTGCGTATGGACAACAGTTTTCAGAAGTACCTAAGTAATCCACGAGTCCCTGAATTTTAGTGAGATGTGAAAATGTTTTCCTCTGTTCACAACCTGGTGGGCTTGATACCACAAACTGTTTGACTTGCTGAAGTCAAGACTGTTCAAAGGAGTAATAAAAGGTTGATATTAGCATGTCCTTGTCAAAACTATCTTTTAAAGTATCTAATCCGCTTCAAATTGTAACTTTCTACAAGTTGTTCTTAAAAAAAAATTAAAAAAAAAAAGAAAAATAGGGATGGTGGGGGTAAAGCTGGTTGGTTGCTGTGAGGTTGTTCCTCAAAGCACTGAATTCTCTCCCATAAGCTCTGTCCGAGGGAGGACCGAATGGAGTTTAAATATTTTTGTAAAACAAAAAATTCTGAGTAACTTGTCTTTCTAGTTTCCGACGGGTGCCGTCTGAAATGGCTGATATCCTGTCCTGAAAATCACAGATGGAAACTTCATCTCGGCACGGTGCTACGGCAGTAATGAAATGAAAGTAGCAGAGTCTCATTTACATTTCAGAAATAGTTCCCTGCAGTTTCCTCTTCATGTACCAGATTTGCTTGTGTTCCTGATGTTGGTTGTTACCCACATTTAAAGGGCAGCGCTTTAGGTTTGACCCTTGGAGAATTGCGAGTACGTAGGTGATGCTCTTCCGTTACCGAGGGATGCTCTTTGCTGCAGCAAGTCCCGGTACAGCAATAACTGAAGCAGCAGCGACTGTTTGATGCTGTTTTGACAAAGGTTAACTCCTTCCTTTTGGCTTTCGCAGTTCTCTCTAGTCACAGCAACTGCAGTGCTAGCTTTTCTCAATTGATTTTTTGCTGATTTATTTAAATTACATTTTTGTTTTAATAACCTGTTTCAGAGACGTACTTGACTCTGAAAGTGTGATGTAAAATGGCAACACTCGCATGGTGTTTCTGTAAGGGGGAAGTCGAAGTAAATGCATGCTTTGTGGAAGTGAATCACATGCTTTGTAAAAGAATATATACCGGGTGCTAATAAGACTGTGTATTGACTGTAAATGCCTTTTATGGGTGTCTTTGAAGGAGAATAAAGTGCAGATTGCTGGGGAGGATGGAGAACGCTGTAGGTCAGGGTAAAAAATGTGATCCTTGGCAGTTCCTGTGTATTAGTGCAGCCCATTCCCCAGCACAATAAATGCAATTTCAAGTATTTAGCAAAACTGAGATACGCCACTTGTTTTGAGCACCCCCTGTGACTTGCTCTAAAATCTAGAGGGCCAGAAATTAAGCTGCTGGGCGTGTGGGCAGTCTTCTGAGAGCACCCGTTGATCTCACCCAGTCTCTTCAGCTACCTGAGCAAAGGCAAGCAGGCACGTAATGGCCAGGAATGACAGCACAGCTCGTCGCCGTGTAACGGATTCTTCTTTTTTAACGTATGGATGCATATGTATGTGCGTATGTATTTTTAACAGAGCTGCCGTGTCTCCGTGCGGGCGGTGCGCAGGAGTTGTCACTAGCGAGGGGAAGCCAGGGCAGCCGTATGTCACCGTGCCGAGCGCGGAGGGTCCTGCTGCGCCGCGCTGCGGTGGGGGAGGACGAGTCCCACGGCGCCTCAGCATCCTCCTCGTGCGGTGCCACACGAGGAGGTACCTTGTATGAGCCCACCACCTCGTGTGGTGCCTTGTAGGAGCCCCTGCAGCGCAGAGGGGAAAGTCTTGCTGGCGGATTTCTGGCAGACATCAAGGTTTTTGCAATGGTGACGCCGCTCGTTGGCCGCCTTAGCAGCAGGTATGTCAAGGCACCTGCTACCAAGTACCAGGTGGCAGCGGGTGCCCCAAGGAGCAGTGGGAGCTCTTGATTTCTCACTGGGCCACGTGTTGCTTTGGAATTGGTGGAGTTGTCAAGGCACTTTGAGTTGTTTGAAGGTACCAGAGTGCTCCTTGCGGTCCCACTGTGGGGGAACCTCAGACTTACAGCTGTTGGAGTCATCTTCGCTTCGGAGTTTGGGGTTGATACCTCCACCCTGCCCTGACATCAGCAGCTCCCAGTGCCACCCAGCAACGTGGTGCAGTGGCTGGTTGTGATGTTAATTCTGGTGGTGGTGACTCGTGTGAGTTTCTTGTTGGCCAAAGCCGCATCATGTTGTCTCCTTGCTGCACCTTCTGGTTATAGCTGCTTCTTGCTGCTGTTGTGATTCCCACTTCTTAAAGGTAGAGTAAAAAATTCTCAAGAAGTGACATCTATTGAAGACAGATGTATGTGGAAACAACCTTCAGAATGGTGTAGTCTGGCACATGAGTTTTGGGAAACAATAGAGTTAAGGCGGCATAGGCCACCTTAACCGAGCCTCTGGGCTGTTATACGTTATGACAGTCTCTTGACATGATCATGTAGTTTTGGGTTTGTTTGTTTTATTTTTTCTTCCCAAAGAGCCTTGTTAGGGCTTTGGCGTGCCTTCCAAACCCGAGTGCTCCACGCTTGCCACATGGTTCCCTGTTCCTCGTTTCTGTGTGCCCACCAAGAGACACCTGGGGCCAGTTTTGCAGAAGTGATCTGGGGTTTGCAACCACAGCTGACACCAGTTGGGGCTGCCTGTAGCACATGGGCTTGTTAGTATCCATAAAGACTGTGAGTCACGGTGAGCTCAGATCGGTGCCCCGAGTTATTGGGTAACTCAAACCAGCAGCTGTCAATAGCCTCCCTTTTGCTTTGTCTTGGTTTCTCACCAGTGGGATGGTTGTACCATCGAACTTCTCTGCGAGTGGAGGTGAGGAGACTTTCATTAATGTCACAACCCCTGGTACTGTAATGAGGGAGCTGGAGACATGGTCAAGAGGAGCTTGGTAGTTCTCTATTCGGCTTTGGGTTTGGGTAGTATGTGCTGAATGAGTAGTTGTGCTACTGGGAGTACAGATTTTTATAAGGGTAAAAGTAAATGCTTAATAACTACGCATTAGATGGGAGTCCCGTAGAAAAAAATATGATTGTGTAAGTGAGGACTTGATTGTAATGCTCATTCCAAAGGTGTAAATCAAGATTGCGTGTTGATGTTGCCAACTTTGTTGCCTAGTTTTTGCAACCTTAACGTTATTTTAATATAGCTTTGGATGCAATTCTATAAAGGATGTACAGCAATATGTTAACATGCTGTGCCATCCTACATTTAGGGCTTGTAATAAGGGTTTTTTTTTTTGTGTATTGTCTTTGCCAAGAAAAATAGTGACTTTTGAACACTGAAGTATGTGTTCATATTGCTGCATTTTTATTTGATTCCGAGTCCTGTGTGCCCTGTCTTATCACAAGATCTCAAGGCTGTTAATCTGTTCCCTATGTAGCTGGGAGAAGCAGTCAGAGTAGTCCATGCGCTTCACCAAGATGCCTGCTCAGGGCAGGGTACGTGGTGGTGGTGGGGGGAAGGGCAAGCACGCAGGAGGTTATAACCACTTAAGTCAGACTCTTGTAGCTAAAATATAAATATTTGCTGGGGATGGGGGGAAGATACACCAGGACTGGGTATTTTTGCCTAGATGTTATGGGTCTGTTTTTCGAGGGGGAGCCTTGTGAAGCTTAATTTTTTTATTGTCTAAGGGAAACAGCAATTCTCATGCTATGTGAAAAGTTTATGATGATAAGGATTTTTCAGTAATTGGAATGATTACATGCATAGAATAGACATTCCCACCCCCCTCCCCGTCACTGGTGTCCTTTCTTCTATTGATGGACGTAGCTACAGTAGTCTCATCCAAGCTGAAGTGAAGATGGAAAGAAGTGTAGAATTCATTTCTCCTATTTTGATGTCCAAATATACTGGTTCAAGTGGACCCACAGATGACAAAATTGGTCATATTAGCTGGCTTTCAGGATGATGGGAGATTGGTGTTATTACTGACATTCTCACTGGCACTCTGCACATCTTGGGACAATGTGTTTCAACTCTCCCTGCCTAAATTTCACCGTATATAAAATTAGATAGCCTTTACCAATTTTACAGGTTTTGCAGCTGTTATATGTGCATTCAGGTGTTCCTGGAGTACCAGCACATTGCCCTGCTTCCCTTCTTCCCCCTGTTCCAGCTCTGCTGGCTGGATGGGAGCCGTTCCTGAGGACTGGGCAACCTGATCTTGGTTTTCTTAATGAATTGATTAATGGTCCTGATTGAACAAGCCTGGGGAGGCGTTTTCAAGGGTGGCTCAGGGGGATGTTTGCCTCTATAGAAGCTCACTGACCCCCTTGCATGGGGCAGTGTGTCCCAAGGCAGTAGCTGGTGTTTCCCTCACACCCTGGGACGTGCCCGCTCAGGGCTCCCTGTGCTTCTGCTCTCGTGGCCTCAGGGCTTCCTCTGGGTTTCTTATGCTTCTTTCCATGTGAGGTTGAATTTAATTATTGGGGATAAGGTCTTCCAGAGCAGACCTTTAAAAGTCCTATATAAAGATGCTGCTCTTAAGTAATTCAATATTTCAACTGCTCTGTGCTGGATTGATTGATTGATTAATGGAGGAGTTCATTTAATTAATCTAGGGCTTCACTAAGTCACATGTGTTACAGTAAACTCTGCGATGGTGGTGATAAAGGGGGCGGCTGGAGCCGCGGCTCCTCGCTTGCCTCTCTCGTCCCTTTGGCTTCACAGCGAAGCGCCGGGTGCAAAGTCACCGTGAATGACTGGGTGCGTGTGCCGGGGCTCGTGCTAGATGGATCTCGCTGGTTTGCTATCTATAGGCTGCTAAATATATTTCGGATGGCAGGCAGACGTGATACTTTGTCACTTCCTACAAGTGTGCATGTGGAGCGAGACGGTTCTTCCCCTCCTAGCCCCAGCACACGCTCGAGTGGTTTGCCTCGAATTTTGGCTTCTGCAACGTTGATATGTCGTTGCATATTGACAGGGACAGCGTCCGCTGTTCCTGAGCGGGGTCCTTCCACTGAGTGCCTACTTGTGTTTTGTTTGCAATTTTTTTTTTTTTGGCCAAGTTTGGCCCTTGAGGAGGACCCAGGGACCTCCCTGTCCTGGGGGCTGGTGGACGTGTGCCTGTGTGTGCTGTCGTGGTGCATGCAGCACTGTGATACTGGCTACAGAATACCCCAAAACCGCAGGTTTCAGCCCGAAGCCTTGTATCTTGGCCACAGAAGAGCTGTGTGTGGAGCTACAACGACTGGCCTGCAGGCTGATGGTTGTTTTATTGCTCCTTCCCTCACCCTCATCACTCTTGGTAGCTTTAACAGAGGGAAGTTGTGTTTTCCTCTAAGGGTTTTCCGTATTGTCTCTGACTATGTGAGATGTTTGGGGACAGGGCTGTCGTGTGGAGCTGTGCAGGAACTCCTCCAGGGCTCTGGTGCTCTGGTAACCCAGTCCGCCTCTCATGGAAAAGCATTAGTCTTGTGCAGAAAGATGCCTTCAGTGGATTTGGATGGGAAGGGGCTGACTGAAATGGCTGTGGTCCTGGCACCCTAAGATTTGATACAAATGTTCCCAAATCTGTCGTTGTACAATAAATAGACATAAAGGGGACGTGACTGGCCTGCCACAAATCACTTGGCAGGGATGGGAACTCGAAGCTGCATCTCGTGGGCTGTATCCCAGTGCCTGAGCTGGGGGCTGTGCCTCTGTACTGGAAAAGTGACAGTTGGTGACTCCAGGATCTGTCACCACTGTCACATTTCCAGATTTCCCTGTCCAGGCGTTGTAGAAATAGATTAATAGACACATGTATGATGCACATGCAATAATGCACACTACTTTTGAATGAAGGCTATTAAAAGCCCAAATGCTGGACAGCCTCACGACTGGGTTTGCTTCTACATAACCGCCGTGTGGGCAGTTGCACAGCAGCTGAGTGCGCTTTTTTTTTTTTTCCTCGCTCTATTTTTTTTTGAAAAAAGAAATGAAGCCTTGATTCGTGGACAAGCAGTTTAGTGCTGCTGTCATAGGTCGGCGGTTTGTTGTGTGGTTAGCTTGGTTCTCAGACCTGTGTGTTGAAAGGTAATGGGGTTCATCTTGAAAAGAGCTTTTTCTCGGCAGGATGTCTAACTATGTGTTGCCTCTGTTTTCTCACTTGCTAGTCTTACAGAATTTAGTCACGGTAGAATATTTGATGAATAGCCTTTGATAAAAGGCTTTTTTTTTTCTTTCTTTCTTTCTTTTGATTTTGGTCACTGTTGTAATACTGTGAAATGCTGATGGAAAGCCAAGTGAAAATGATCACTAAACACTAATGCGATGGGCGATACGTTAACCTGTAGGAGCATCGCGTTGCTCCTGCTGCCGGTGGGGTTTCGTACATGCTGAGAAGGATGCTGCCGCCGGCCGTGGGGGGTTTGGGCGAGGTTGCTGGTACCTGGCTGACCCCTTCCCGTCGGTTTGTGGCTGTTCCTGCTTCCCAGCCCTGGTCATAGAATGGGAGGGAGCCTCTTGGCATTCTCTTTACCTCCAGTCCCCAGTGAGTGTGGGGTGGAAATCCTGCCTGGTTTTGATGCTATCTGTCCCTCCGGCCAGGCTGTACCGGAGCTAGCCCTAGCAGGAGTTTTTTAAGCTAGCCCTAGCAGGAGTTTTTAAGCTGTTGGATTTAGAGTCGCTGCATTGTTCGTCTGATTAAGTTGTATTTAATTAGCTTTGTGTTTAGTCCTTTTGTTTCAGTGCGAAGATTGGGGGGAGGAGAAAAGATAAAAACTGTCTAAATGAAGCTTCATCATTTAAAACACATAGAAAAACTCTGTGAGATGCCTTTTATTCCCTGGTCCTTTATCTTCCCTCACAAGCTTTCTGAGAATGAGTAGTGCATGTTGAGGTTTATCTTTGCTTTTATGTGCAGTAGCCACATGCTTAACATTGAGCACGTTTGAGTTGCATTTCATAGGGCTTTCGCAATCCCTTTATAAAGGGACTGATCTGCTAACATCACCCTCTTTAGATCTAGCAGGCAGGATGTTCCTCCATACAATGAAGTGCTCACAGTCTCTCTTGCCAGACCAGTAAGTGAATGATTTCAAGCCTGGTGGGCAATACTTGTGTCCATGCGTAACACAGACAGACCACAGTAGTAGGCAGCTGCATGTAATTTTGAACTCCACTCATTGAACTGTAATAAAACAATATAAGCACTGCTTGGGGGAAAGATTGGATGCAGTTATCCTTACACAGGGCTCGGGCATATGAAAGCAACGCTGGCTGACAAGAGGATTTTGAGATTTGATTTTGATTGAATTGCAGAATTGAACAGGCCAGGAATGTCAGTGGAAGGCTAAATGCCTGTAGTGCCATAAAGTTTTATTCATGTGAGGCTTTCCAATATAAAGTAGATGGATTATTGGAGAAGGTGTCAAGGGACATGAAATAGAACTGCTCAAAACATAAAATGTGGGTATAAGGATAAAATTACTTCTTGCTTAGTACATAATTAGCTCACAAAAATGTTTTGGGTAGTTGTTTGTTTATTGTTCAACCTTTTAAAGCTGATTCATTATACAATATAAAATAATAGTCTTTGGTTGTTACTTCAGATTTCTGGCTGGAATTTGTATTGCTTTTAAGAACAGGTTTAAATTTCACTTTTTTTTTTTTAAATTAGAAAAGAAGGAGTTGCATTTAAAAAAAAAAAAAAGGAGGTAGGGAGAAAAAGTCCACAGGATAGAAAGGAAAAGGAAAAAAAAAAAAAAGGAAAAGTCCACAGGATATGAACACTCAGCAGACACTGAAAACTATTATGCTCAAAAACAAGAGCGGGATGTGTATTCACATACCACAACACACTGACTTATTTCATAGCTCAGTAATGCATACGTAATTAGAGTCAAATTTGCATAGGACAGCTGATATCCAAATTTCTATGGCATTAGAGACAGCTTCACTCATTTGCAATGAACTATGAACAGTAACTAAAGTGCACAGAAGACTGGATGCGGGTTAGCAGAAGTGTGCTGCATTTTTGTGCCCAAATTCTTTATTCGTTTACAGACCTCTGTCTCAGTTAAGGTTTTCCCTAAATGTACTCTAAATCACATATATTATGACTGTAAGAAAATAATCGTAGCTTTATGCTACATCCACTCACTTGGAATTATAAAATAAACAGTAAAATGGCCTTCCTATTACAAGCTCTTTTTTTCCTGTTTTAAATTGTGTTTTTTGGAAAAGGGCTTGTTCTGTTAATCTTGCTTTAACCAAGAACACAAATACCTTTCTATATGTGTATTTTATAGGAAGGTAGTGTGTGGTGCATATGAGATTGTCAAATTGGGATCTCAAATTACTACAAAATATATAAACTTATGAAATTGTATTTAGAGGTGTATTTAAAGAACACCATATATTTATATTCTCTGAACTAGTTGCCTGTGAGCTGTATGTTCCTCCATTTCAGTCCCTCCTGATTGAGCTCACATGGATGTTTAGGTAGTATTTATATGTAGTTGTCTTTTTTTTTTTAAAGTCCGAAGGAAACACCCAAATGCTTGTTACTGTGCGGATTTTAATTATTGGTTTTGAAATCTTCTGTTGAGAGTCTGGATTTGTGAATTCTTCAGGGAAGAAATGCCACGTTCAGTGTTGGTGGTAACTCTCCAGGGATTTGTTAAACTTTTATTTACCACATGTTCTACGTATCATTCCTTCACGGTATTTTGGGTTATTTTGTTATTATTTAGATTTGCTGAAAGTAAATGTGCTGAGGATTTGCCTTAATGAGTAGCAGTTTTTCTGATAAGTTTCTTTGAAGAAAAAGGAGAAAAAAAAGCTCCCTTCAACACCACACCACACCCCCCCCCAATTCATACTGGCTATAGTCCTTGAATTATGTGTGGTACAGATGCTGTGGTCAATAGAGCGACTTTTCTTTTCTTTTCTTCCTCCCCCTCCCTTTCCCGCCCTCTAGCTTAATTTTTTTCTTTTTTTTTAATAGAACATAATTCAAGATGTTGGTTTCGGGGGGGGGGTGGGGTGGGGTGGGTGGGATGGGGCTGTGTGTGGGTATCTTGGGATTCCGGCTGTGAGGACGGGGTCAGAATTCTGGGGCCTTTTTGGAGCTGATGCAGAAGTTGGGAAAGCGCTGCTGTCCCCCCTCATCCCCGCGCGGCAGCTCTCAGTCGTGAGTTAGAAGTAGCTGAGCAAACTCTGACATTTCCTCGGAATGAGTCGTGTGGCCCTCTTGAGTTTGGGGTTTTTTTTTTTTTTTACTTGTGGGCGTTCTGGTTGATTTTACCTCGATGGCAGCTCCTTCGCTGGCAGGCGCACGCTGCGGATGGGGCTGCCAAGGCTCGTGTCGCCCGGTGCAGCAAAGCCAAAATATTTACAGAGTCACCCAGCAGCAGAGAACCAAGAACTTTGAACCCAAGATAATAATAATAAAAAAAAAAAGGCTGGTTTACTCTCTCCTGAATGTTAGTAGCTTCTTAAAGTTGAAGAAAGAAGTGAGGTTTCTTCTATTCCTTTTTTTGATTTTTTTTATTTGCTCTATTAATTATGTGCAGCTTAATATTTAGGCAGTTTTTTAGAACTGCAGGTTAAATAGGCAGGACAAAATTGGTGAGTTTTAGATGTTTTTTAAATACTACTTTTATTTAAATTCTGTAATGTTTACTTTAAAAGTCTTTTTAAAACACAATTTTAAAGTGGTGATACTGAAACCTGCAACAAATGTGTTCTGTTTTAAGAGATTAGATGAAAAATAATAAAAAAATACATTTTTCTGTTGACGTTTTAAAGCAAATTAGCCCAAAGACCTAAATGAAGTTAGGTTTTTCAGTTACATTAGAGTATGTGAAAATTGATAAGCTTTAGCTACTGATGACCTCTTCTGTAGATGAAGAGTTTGGTTTCAATTTTCATTAGGATGGGGCTGAAGAGTTAGTGTTGGTAATTCCTTTGGTGATTCAGTAAAAACTGAGAGACTAGTATGGAGCTGAAAAGAGGAAACCTTGTTCTCCTTTTCCAACCTAAGAATGAAATAAAGGTGCGAGAGGATGAGACCTAGTGCCACTGAGATCCTAATATATTCAGTTTTCTTACAACAGATCATGTTCAGTAAATGTTTTACATGCATAAATGCATAAACTTATTATGTATCTGGAATATTTAAGTAGCTTTCATTTAATAGATAAAAACTTTTTTCATTTTGTTTCAGTTCCACTTTTTAAACAAGTGAAGATCAATACAAATATCAAAATTACCAACTAATAGAAATAGTCATTGTTTCTAATATAGTCATAACCTAAAACTTAGGGATACAAATGAATGTGAAAATAACCTATTCTCTTGTTTAGCAGGGAGAAAAGTGAAACTTAATGAAAAGGTTGTATTTTATTAAGTTGCTAACCAATTAGAATCAATCTTTCTTTGAGAAAATAAATACAAAAGTACAAATGTAAAGGAAGATTAAAATCAGTGATTTAAACCATGTTTCCTGCTTTCTGATATAAACCGTGATTAAAATCACAGATTCAAATCGCTTTGATTTAAATCAAGCTCATGCTTGGGGTGGATTAGCTCGTGGTCACCAGCGTCATCTCTCTGAAGATAAAGGCAACGAGTCCGAAGTGCCTCCTTGGCCTCAGCTGGGGACAAGAGAGATCCACGCTAACTTAAATGGGCAGGATTCTTGTTATCGCCCCTTGCAGCCCTCTGCTCCTTTCTGGGAGGATCTGCCTGACTCTGAGGGCTTGGGGGCAGGTAATGTGGAGCCAAGTCCCCTTCTGGGGTGACTTTAGCTCATTGGTTATGGAAATGCAGGAGCTCAGACCTCTTTTCCCCCATGCATCCTGTGCAGGCAGCATCCCCACCGCTTTCTGGCCTCCCTGCTTGTTCCTGGCGGGGTTTACTCGCCATTCCAGTTGCGCTTGGCTTCCACAGTGCTTGGCTCTCCCTGTGCCCCTCAAGCCTGTTAGAGGACCTGGCACAGGCACTGATTTGCATTACCTCCCAGAGAGTGTTTTTCACATCGGTTCTCCCAGGTAAAGAGCAAGTATTAAGGCTTCTGTTATCCTTTCCTCAAAAGCTCCTGTTCCAAGGGTCTGTCCCTTGCAGTCAGCTCTCTTTTTTTCGCATGGGAGCCGTGGTCATGCTCTTGTTCAGACCATTGTGAAGCCCTACCCTTCCCATCAGCTTTATCGCAAACTCTTTCTGGTTCTCTTTTGGGCATCCTGCAGCAGGGGTAGGAAGAGAGCGAGCTTGGCTACGCAGAGCGGTCGGGAAGAGTAAAATAGGCATTTTTTGGCCAGAACGTTTTGGCACAGGGGCAGCAGTGGGGGTCGGTAGAGCCCTGCCTTGGTGGCTGGTGGAGAGGAGCTCATCTCATTAACAGTGTAGATCACACCTTCTCTTGACAGGGTCTGAATGTTAAAGAAACCCAACATAAACCTCGATATGCTTTGGGTCAGAGATGTCAAGTAGAGCAGATTGCATTAAAGTTGGACATAAATTATTTAAAATGGCCATAAAGATGGGTCAACGGTCCTTGCATCGGTAGAAGTCAATTGTATGCTGTAATTGTTTCCATATGACGGCCTTTTTGAACACACTGAGTGGAAGTCCTTCGCAACGTGTTGAAGCCGAGAGAAACACGTGGAATTTATCGTAATAATATTTCTAGTTGGAAATTCTCAAAATAATTAGCTTG
Source organism: Leptosomus discolor (assembly GCF_034619465.1). Classification (NCBI taxonomy): domain Eukaryota; kingdom Metazoa; phylum Chordata; class Aves; order Leptosomiformes; family Leptosomidae; genus Leptosomus; species Leptosomus discolor. Next base: position 5,215,720 of record NC_141399.1, read on the forward strand.
ATTTAGCTCTCTCATTTCTGCCTGTATTCCAGACTATGTCCAAGTCTTTTATGGAGCATAAATAGTTCCTTCGTGTAGTGTTGGCAGCCAAATACCCATGCTGTAAGAATAAGGGAGACAGACCTTCCACCAGCGCTGGATGAAGTCAGCTCTCCTGAAGGAGGCAGATGTTTTGGCAGAAGAACGTGCCATGTGTTTCTTGAGTCAACCATCGTAAATTTGCAAGCAGTTGGTTCTTAAACAGAAAGGTTATTTTCTTTCTCTTATTTAGGGATAACTAGTAGTGGACTGATCCTATTAATTAATGGTATTTAGACCATATGACTTGCTAAGCTGCACAATTACAAGTGAGTGAAGTTAACATTGGTATGTGTGTTTTAACACAGTCAAGTTTCCTCAGCAGGTTTTCCCAGGCTTAATCCATGCTAATTTATTCTTCTTACATTCTGACTGCAGTGACTATCTTGAGACAAATCAGATGAATGGGGTCAGATTTTTAGCTGGTATGAACTGACACAGTTCCTTAGTTCTCCTGCAGTCAGTGGAGCTGTGCTGATTTATGCCAGCCGGGAGTTGAGGCTGGGGTGTCTGCCTGGATGTCTGCTACTTGGCTTAACCCGGTACTAGCTGGTAACGAGGTTTGAAAAAGCCCAAATATGTTTGTACTTCTAATATGCTGCAACAGGAGAGCATCCAGGGAAAAAATGGGATGGGAGGTCGAGGCGTGTTTAGGGCAGAAGCTGTCTGGACTGTAGGATGCAGCGACGTAGGCCTGAGTCCCAGGGAAACATAATTCATAGAGCTGTGATTTGTAACTGGAGATCACACGCTGCTGGAAATATTGGTGCATCCATTAAGGTATCCACAGCTGATATTTCGGATTTGCTGTGGAAAATTTAATATTTCTCTACATGAAGAACGAATGCCGCTTGAGGTTTTCCTGTATGTATGAGTAGACATGTAAAACAAATTCATACACCAAACACAAAATACAGAGGTATGGAGCAGGTCATAAGAGACGGCATGAGAGAGCAATCTTGCCTGATCAGGGTGTGAGCCCACGTGGTCTGTGTCTTGGGATGTGTCCACTTGGGGAAGATGATGCCCAGTTGTGTTGTGATGTGCTGTGGCCTTCCTGTTGTTTAAGAAGGTGGTGGTACGTGCTTGGCCGTGTCAGAAATATCACCCTCTGGCAGGTTGTGCGCTCGGAGCCTGGAGACTCTTCTGACTTTCTGGCTTGGCTGATATCTCTTGATTCGTTCTTGAGCGTGTTGGTGCTTTCCTTGTTGCAAACGGCTTTGTGTGGTTCAGTCTTAGCATGGAGCTACTGCTGACTGTTGGGATGTTCTTGCTGTGACATCTGTTATCTCCTGGGTTTTTTGGTTGGTTTTTAGGTTTTGTGGGTTTTTTCTTTTTTTTTTTTTTTTGGTTGGTTGGTTGGTGTAAAGTTTGAGGTGAAGCTGGACAGTGTCGTGGAGACTGTTCTGAGTTTTCAGCTCTGGTGAGATGTGAAATGTGTCAGCCTAATCAGAGTAATAACTTCACTGTGGTTGCATTGGGAGGCAGGCCACTAGCTAATTTGTGTGCACGGTGAAGGATGGGGTGGGTGCGTGTGGGTAGTAAGTGATTTTTGGCATTCGCTCTTTGCTTTTGAAGTGTGTGGAGCCCACTTTGGTTCTGAGTTCAGAAATAATACACCTAAGAATAAATAACCACACTAAAACCAGAGATCATTTGAAGAAAACTTAAGGCAGCAAACCACACCAGGTGAACTTTGCAAAAGGCAATGCAGCACTTTTAGTGCTGCTCTTCAATATTCACGATTTTATCTTTAGAAAAATAAATGTTCTCTTGGAATCAGCTATACAAAACCTGTGGTACCAGCTGCAGTATGCTTATTTCTCCAGAGAGGCTGTAAAGAGGGCGACGATCGTCTGAGCAGCTTGAGACCCCCACAGTGTACGTAGGTCTGATGCTGCTGGTTCGTTTGCTGAAACAAGCTGAAAACTGCAGCAGAGGAAAGCCCTGTCTGGAATAAGTGTGTGTTTTTTTTTTTTTTTTTAAAAAAGAAAAAATAATAAAAGAAAAAAATCAAACTTCCCCTTTATGATTTATGATCCCTCTAACAATGCCACTTTCTCAAAACCATGCATCATACACAAACAATGGGCCACATAGAAAAGCATGCTCCCCAGAGTATTACCAAGCATGTAATTTTGTCTTTAAATTCTTCAGAGTGAATTGTAAGAACATGACTTCATAGGAACCTTTGAGACAGTACAGCTTTTAATAATGCTTTGCTGCTACATGTAATGCTTCATTTTTACTTTTATTAATTAAATTGCTCCTTGTGTGCGTGTGCAGCGGGGAGGGGATCCCGTGCATCCCGGCACGCCCAGGCGGGCTGCGGCTGCCAAGGTCTTTTTCTCCCCTCCTGAAGGCGAGGGGGCTGCGCTCTGCCTTGGTCTGATGGAGGTTCATGAGAGCGTTCCCCCAGTTTTTGGCTCCGGGACAAGCGCACCCCTGCAAACCACCCCGTCCCTCCGGCCATGGTGCCTGCAGGTGCTGGCTGGCGTGCCCACGAGGGGGTGCGCACGAGAGGCAGCTCCTCTTCTTCTTCTTCTTCTTCTTTTTCTTCTCCATCATCAGCTTGTTCAGAATACCGTGGGGTGCACAACGTGCCCACCCCTCGCAGGGCTCGCGTGCACGGGCTGAGTTAGCTCCCGCTTGTGCTCCTCCTGCCTGGGATTGCTATCCTCTTGCATCTTTGATCTCTCCAAATTTATATATATGTTTTTGTAAGTTTTCAGGAAAATTGAGGTCAAACTTATTTCATCCTGTAATCCCTTTGCTGCCCCCCCACCACGTACGCCTTATTTTTTTTTTTTTCTTTGTAGAGGACATCTTGCATTATGTAAAACAGAGGTGAAGGAACATCTTTGGTAAATCTGAGTTGCCTTTCTGTCTGCAGCAGTGGGGTTTGGATCTGGCTGCTTATCTAATAAAGGGTGGAAGCTGCACTTTTTACAGCTTTTTGTAGCAGTTTGTGGGCTTGCCCATAATAATACAATTATGAAGGTTAACAGGAAAAAACTGGGTCCAGGAGTGATTCCAGGCAGCTGGCAATGCCGTCGAATTGGAAGCACACCACCAATGAAAACTGCAGTGAAAAGCAAATTAAACCTCATATCTGCCATCTCACTCGCTTTTCTCTGCTTTCCTGTTTGGACTTGAAAGGTGATTGGAGCCAAGGCAGTGACAGTTGACGGAAGTGCTGCAAGGAGAGAGTATTTATTTACAGTGAATCGTGGTGATGCTTGTTCAGGATGCGGTTTCACGCAGGATGTTCTGTCCCCACCCCCGGTTTGATCATTTCTCCAAAAAAAAAAAAAAAAAAAAAAGCCAAAAAAAAAAAGAAAAGCTCCTTGATTGTTTGAGGCCGCAGCTAATGCTTGGAGAAACGTTGTGCAGCATGCCTGTACTTGGAGCGGGCGGTAATGTGCCGTCGGAGGAAGTTCCTGTATTGGGCACAGAGGCAGCTCGGGACTAACTCCTGCCCAGATGTGTTCAAACCCAGTGTCAGCCCTACGAATTTAAACAGGGAAGTGGGCTGGGCTGGGTCCCTGCGCTGCAAACGATGGCTGATGCAGGCCACCCGCTCCATTGCCAGCAGTGCTGCCGGCTGATGCTGCTGGACCTTTTTATTTTTTGGGGGAGAGAGGAGAGAGCAGAAGTCATTCCTCTCTGTAAGTTTTAATACATCAAATAAATGTTAATGTGGAATTCAGTTTGCAGAAGGTTTCTGGGGCCTGGGGTATGTTTAGCATTTGGATGGGGGGTTTCCCCCCCCCCTGCTCTTTTTCTGCCGTAACCCCACAGTGGGTGAAAAAACACTTTGGGAAATCCCTCTCTTGGGTGGGTGAATTCCTCATCAGTAAATAACAAACACCGTGCTGGTCCAAGGATGCTAAGAGCAGGGTTTATCTGAAGTCCTCTTGCCGTGCCAGCAGGGGAGAAGTGCCTGGCTCGCCAGGACGTCGGTTTGGGTTGGGTGCTCACCACGGCGTGTCCCAGGCTGTGCAGACCTGGCTCACGAAGCTGCTGGCGGGCTTTGCAGCCCTCGTACCTCTCCTGCCCGTGTCAGCCCCAGCCACCGACTGGTTTCGTGCAGCTCCTGACAGGCAGGCAGAGATAGTAATTTCTGTTGCTACAAGACAGGGCCGGTGATTAGATAGGGAGAGTTTCTCTATCTCGTTTTTTTCCAGATAGAGCATAGGGCTTAGGGATGTGCTCTAGCGTATACGTTTTCCTTCACGGGCACTGAGCGGGGAAGCTATTGGAAACTTGAGGGATTGGGGGAAGGAGTGAATATGGGTTTTTTATTTATTTACTTTGACATTTTCTTTTAAACTATTTTTAAGAAGTACGTTTTAACCAGTTTTTCTGTCTGGAAGAAGGAATCTAATGGGGTTTTTTTCCACTCACAGCTTTTAATTACATCATTGCCATCATCGGGCCCTTTCTACAACTCCCACATTGTTCAGCAGACACAGTGAAATGTTTTTAGGAACCTATAAAAGCCAGTAATTTGCATCCAGAGGCCATGGTTGTAGTCGGCATTCAGGCAAGCGAAGCAACTGCCTGGATAACTTTATGGCCGGTACATGTGCTGCATTGTGTAGTGCGTTGCCGTGCTGCAGCCAGAGAGGAGCGAGAGCGTGGCTGCTGCGTGCCTGTGCCTCCCGCACAGATTGCATTGCCTGTACTATTTAATTAAGTAATGAAGTTGTTAGGGCTCGTGGCTAGGAACTGAGCTCCCCAAAGGTCCGTTGTGCCAGGGAGCTGAGCCGGAGCCAGCTGCCCACTGCCGAGCCTGCTTCCTTCCCCAGCTCTGCGCTGGCTTTCCTCAGTCCTCCCCCTGGCTTTTGCACCCCTGGGGGTACGATTTGTGCCTCCTTTTGGTGTTGGTCTTCTCTTAGTTGTCGTGTGGTGTGGGGAGTTAAACCTTAAGATAAGTTTGTGTCGTTCTTGGTGCGGGATGCAGCCTCGCAGAGTCACGCGAAGTGGTTCTTGCTGCGGGTGATGACTGACTTGGCGTGGGGCATCAAGGGCTTCCGCTTGTCCACGGCTTTCGGGAACTATTTGTTTCTGAGGCTGACAAGGGCCTCGTGTTGCAGAAATATGTTAAGATTTAGGATGAGATTTGCAAATTGCCAAAGAGATTTTTTTTTTTTTTTTTCGAATCTTGTTTGAATTCAGGCAGTCAAAACATCTGAAGTAGCTCTGAAAATGTCACTGTGGAAGATCCTGCTCATGGCTGGTCTAGTTGAATGAAAAAGGCTAAGACGCTCCGAAAAGGAGAAAACATTCTCTCTTTTTAAAGGTGATAGGATGGCTGTGGTTTGGTATTTGTTGTGTAAAAATTGTAAGTAATTTCTTAGCAAGAAAGAGTGAGCTGCCTGTTGTCAGCAGGCTCTGAGGCTATGAGATACAGGACCTCGGAGCATTCAGGGGCCAGGAGAGGGTTCTTCAAGTAGCAGCTAAAAAATCAGAAATAGTCACCTCAAAAAAAGAAAAAAGAGCAAAAAGATATTTTAATTGAGTTGGGTCTGATTTTGGGGGAACGGGGGAGGCTGCTAGTTCTCACTTGGGCTTCCCATCCATACAGGATTTGCAAGCATTTTTATTTTAATGTCACGTGTGTGGCTTTCAAACTGCCAGTCTTTTCAGTCAGGAGCACAACATTGTTTTTTCGTTATTGCTTTGTACACTTCTGCTTCCTGACCACCATATATTCTGCCCATTTGAAAGCATAAAGTGCTGCTCTGCTCCTTGAGTGAGAAATAACAGTAAGGGTGGCGCAGGCTGTGCAGGATGCCTCTGCCCCCCGCACGGGCCTTCTATTCCCAAGATTTCCCAGATTTCAACTATTTCTGCTCCTGAAGTTATATCAACATCAACGAAGAAATAAAGCCAAGTCCTTACTTTTAGTACAGACACCATGAACAGGCTATTCAGTGTGTGCTCGGCTCCCAGCAGGCACGTTTCTGCCAGACAGAGGACTTTTTGATTCCCCCTTTTCTTCCTCCATCTGAATAGGCTCTGGCTGGGGGTGAGATGCCTGTTGTCAGAAGAGGAGCACTGAATACCCGGTGGGCTTGGGCTCTTCAGTGCTCACTGATACTTGTGTGACCTGGGGAAGAGAAGATGGTTTGGTGAGATTGGGGGGAAATGTTTGTCTCTGGGAGGGTTGACCCGTCCCTCTGACAGGCACCCCGAATTTAGGGGGATGCAAGTGCCATGGGCACGTCTGTCCCATGGGGCTGTGGGGGGAAGATGCTCTCTTGGGAGGAAGGGAGCTGGGGAAGACAGTGTTCTCTCTGGCCTCGGAAAGTTGTCTGGGAGTCAGAAATGTGCAGGGCTTGTATGTAACCCAGGCATGTCGTGCCGAAACACGCTCCTTGAAAGGGGGCTGGGGTGAGCCGGCAGTGACTGACAGTGCCTTCTCCTGCCCAGAGCCTGAATCAAATTGCTTTCCATGGCCTCAAGTGTTTGCTGAAGTGGTTCCCAGCCAAGACAGGAAACTATTTGACTTAGGGTGCTAGAGAGCTCCTCTCATGGTATTTACAGATAAAAGGGGAGGAGTTGAAAACCTTAGTCCATATTCAGCCCAATCTGATAACCTCCAGGGATTTTATTAGTTCAAAGAAATTTTGGATAACAAACTTGTGTACTTAACTGGAGCTGAAGCCCTAGCCCTTGGAGGCATCCAATCCTTAGTAAAACCTTAAAATAACAGTGCCGCTTGTAACTCTCTTCTTTTTTTTTAGAGAAGTTTTAAACTACTAGGCCAGTCTGAAAGTGAATACTTAGGTAAGAGTATGTCCTTGATCTTTAAATTTAAGTGTCTTTCCTGAGCACTGATGGCACAGAAACCAATTTTGTTCAACAGACTCCAGTCTGTGAGGGGCTAAAAATAACAAAGGTGAATTATATTCAGTAACTAGATGGGCAGAATGTGTTTTATAGGAATAGATTAGGAGAGGAATAGTAAAATCACTGTTTTCTAAGATACCTTACTGGGTTATCACATAGCTTAATGCTGTGTCCTGTTGTTGGCTGGAGATCACCAAGACCTCTCTGCAAGCAATGGTTGTGTTGTAGATGGAAACATCTAAAGCGTGCAAGACAAGGAGACCCTGTGCAGTTCCTCCACCCTGGGGTTACGTGTGCCCCGGCAGCTCTCCCAGTGTTGGGCCAGAGCTGCTCTTTGGACAACTTGTATCTGCTGAGCAGAGCTATCTCTCGCCCTTTGAAATCAGATGGAAACTCCCCTATGCCCTGCTCCTTTCTGCTTCCTCCTAGCTCTTAACTTTCTCCTTTTCCCTTGATTTTTATTTCGTCACCACCACCACCGGCTGTGAGAGACCTTGGGCAAGGAACAGGCTCTGTTGGAGGCGGTAAAGAGGGTCTGGTAGGACCATGAGTGCATTGCCAGGTTTCCAGCTTTTATTCCTGGAGACTCTCTTTGCAAGCCTAGAGCTACCTTCCGCTTCAAACGGGCAGATTCACTTGCTGATTAAAAAGCATTGTTAATTTAGAAGGAAGGCCGCATTCTTTCTCAACACCATCATTAATTAAAGACTAGGAAATTGCCAATTCACCCAACATTCACATCCTTACCAGCCTATGCTCACATAATTTATTGCCCAAATATCTTAATGCCCAAGTACATGCTGAGGCCCGTACACAAAACCTTAACTCCAATCTCATATATTTTTCCTATGCATAATTAAGATGATTGCCTCTTAAAACCTTGGGTATTTTTGGTAAAACACCTTTGTTTTTCTGAGGTTGAGTTTTTAGATTGTGCCCGAATATGGGCACTGGCTGTGGCCACAGCTTTATGGAGCTATGTATAATCCTGTGTGTAGGGGTGTGAATCATAACCCCCAGATGAAAATAGCTCCTTCGGAGACCTGTCTCTGGGAGGAGAAAAAGAACCCATGATAGCCCACAGTCCTTTAAGTCTCACAATTATAAACTGAACGTAATAAGAAAACAGAGTTTTTCCTTGGTTAAGGGTAATGTAACTATGCAAAACCCACTTACAGCTTAGACATATCATTCATGAGTTACACCATGGCTCCTAACTCATGGCAACGACGAGTGTCTGGCAATCCCCACCATCTGGTGAACTCTGATGTGTATTTGAACAGCACAGTGTGTTAGTGTGCCTATATACAAGACATATTCGCACACAACATATAGTGGCAGGGGAAAGAGAGAGAAATTATGTTTCAGCTGTGAATGACTTATATTTACTCGAGCAGCGAAGAAATAGCTGATAGCTCGTGAGTGATCAAAGCTCGTGGTGAGTTATAGAGGTCTTTCCTCACCAGTGAGGAAGATATAGCACATTTCAACCTGCTGTATATCCTTTTAGTCCAACACACACATTTTAATACTTATTTTTATTTTGGTTTAGAGGCCTTTCTACTTTGCCCAGCAAGTGATTTTTTTTTTTTAAATTATTTTTTTTTTTTTTTTTGTGTGCTCTGTTCTGCCTCTTCTCTGTCTGCTGCTGATGCCAGAGACAGAGCAGGTTGGGAAGCCTTTGAACACATTACTGGTTGAACTCGAATGAGATTTTTGCATTGCTTCGTTGCAAGCTCCTGTGATGAGCATAAGGATTTTAGTTTTGATTGACATGATGTACTCTTAAAGCAAAAGTGATCTATCAGCATTCAGGCACCCACAACTTGTTTTTTCTTTTGTGACAGAGAATACTTATGTTGCAGTTGTGCTGCAGCAATGAAGGTTGAATTGCAGTTTCCCTTTGAATCTTCTGATGGAGGAGGTAGAGAAGAGTGACTCAAAATGGGGCCATTTTTAGGTCACTCCTAACAAGCTAGACTTGAGGATCTTCTCAGTTTCTGTTGCTCTGACTGTTTTGTGTTCAGCCGTATCTTCCTCTGGTACACCAGAATTCTCATTCCAGTACAGATGACACAACCATATTATCTTCAGCTTCGGTCACTTTAAAATGAGTTTTTTTACAGTTAACACACCTGTGATCTTCTACCACAAAGAGAAATAGATTGGAGAAAAGGTATGATATATCCTGAGATGGAATCTGAATATGAGACATCGTCTCTCTCTCCTCCTTGTGTTCGTTGCTAAATGTGAAACCTCTTCGAAATAAGTTGGTCTCCAAATGAGCTATTATTTGGCCTATGGTTGGTATAGAAGACAAGTGAGTGTCCTCTAGGAGGAAATACAATTTTTGTAAATTGACCTTCAAACTTGGGAGAGCTGGATTGTGGTTTTTATTCGGCTGCTTTGCAGGGCACTGGGCAGGTCGTTTGGCCTGTGTTTTCCAGGTCTGGGAAATGGGTACAGTGCTCCTTACCCCCACCACTGCCTTGTCATCGTATTGCCCTCTTTCTGGGGACCCGGGACATCAGTGTGTGAAGAGCCATCAGAATAAAACTATTTGTTGTTAAGGATCTTATTATTATTTGTAAACATTTGAATCTGCACATAACCAGTTGCAAGAAACTTCTTAAAAAGCTTCAGCGTTTTGAGAGTCCTGTGGTGCTGAGGCGCGGTGCTGAGCGTCTTTGCAGCTCGCCTGTGCCGCATCTTTTTCCAACGGGCAAAACCACCTGAACAGGTTATTAAGGGACAGATGTTGTCGTAGTTCCCGTATGAAGTTTGTGTGTCTGTTTAAGGGAGATTCAGAATTAGCTGGTGAGCAGTCACAAAGTCTCCTTACCCCCGGGGTGGGTTTTCCTCTTCTGTGGTTGTTGTGGCAGGTCCGTTTTTTTGGGGGGGGGGGCTTGCTGTGCCACTTCCCACGCCTGCCTGGCATGGAGGGAACGGGCTGGCCTGAGTAACGGGTTTTATAGCCTCTCAGGTAGTGAAGTTTTTTTTTTTCCTGGAAATATAGGTATGTGGGGTACTGACAGTCCATGCCAGGCTTTATAGTTCAAAATGAATTATTACATAATTTGTAATTAATGTAGTGAGCATGAAAATAAACATCTGAAGATGGTGATTTTCAGGAAGTGCTTTTAGGACATTCAGTTTCGTATTTGCCATTTATTTGGGAAGATTTGGCTCACTGTTACAGGAGAAAAAACAGTTGCATTTCCATAGGCAGCAAATGCATCTCTGCCGGGCCTGTCCTTGCTTATCCAAGTCTCCTTCGAATCGTTCGCTGAGGGAATAGTGACTGAACATGTTAATTCAGTATCCCCCTCTTTGTCGTCCTGCTCCTGCATTTTTTCTTCCCGGGTTCCACTCCTGGCACTCTGCAGCTTCCCATTTCTATTTCAGTGTTTCAGGCACGGCTCAGAAACAGATGGATGGCTAGATTTCAACCCCACCTCCCAACTTACACACAGTCCACATCTCGCACTGCATTCATGAGCACATATGAGCAACAGGGCGCATGGTGATTGCTTTTTAATAAGTTCATCCCCAATCAGATCTTCTCCATTTAGGTCAGGTGCTCTACCACGAGCAATTCCCCCCCTGACCCCCCAAAAAAAAGAGCAAAAAAGGGATAGTAACGCGTTTGAAGCAGAGGAGGGTGGGGCACACCGCGCTTTTCGGAAACGCGCTGTTTCCCAATGCCTATTTTGATGACTTTGAGCAGATTTTGTTTGCAGGTATGCCTGGTTACCGTGTGATCGCCCGGGGAGCGATGCGATACGATGAACAAAACCTCAGCTCTACATTTGCTTTTCCTCCTTTGCTTTGCGGCGCCCGGGTTTTGATGTCTTGCTTCTCAGAAGGCTTGACGGTAGTAATAACGGAAACAGCAAAAAATGTCAGCTTGACTACTGTCTGCGTGTCGGCACTAGTCCAGGGAGTTTCAAAGGGATGTTTTATTGATTCTGTAATTGCACAGTAGAATGGACAAACTGAACTGTACCTCAGGGCAAGGAAAGCCCCTGTCTGAACGGCATCTGTTGGATGTATGCGCTGCTGTAATTTGGGCAGGGAGTGCTCGCTGGGCGGTTTGAACCAGGGGACTGAAATCTTGGCTTAACCCTTTCGTTGTAGGCGATGGGAACTCCGGTTTTGCCTTCTGATCACAGCCTATGCGCTTTGGGGGTCCCTTTCAGCGCTTTGGGGCTTTGCTGGGATTTACGCCAGCGTTCCTTTTAAAGGGAAGTTTGGCCCGTGGTCTTTTCCTTGGTGTTACCCCTCCGAGTATTCCCCTCCTCTGGGATCCTCAGCCCACAGTATTATAACTTGCAGCGTTGCCTCACTTGCAAAATCCACTTCTTAACTGAAAAACTGGTCTTAATCTCTTATGAAATAAGTCTGTGTTATAATGCTCGTGCCTGGGAGCTGGTAACTTCCTCTAGCACAAGCTGATTACTTTCCAAAACTGAAGGAGTGGACTGAGCTGTTTTGCTAAAACAATCGCAAATTAAATTTGTAAACTTTTGCTGTTGCCATATTTTTTCACTGGCATGCTGTCTGCGTGCTGTGTCTTTAATTTGGTGAGAACACAAATCAATTAGGCTAACCGACCACAATTCAAAACTGGGGTGTGTGTGTATGTGTGTGTGTAATAAAACACACTGCCTTGACTTGATACGTGGGTACCCAGAGTTTCTGTCCCAATTATTCTCTCTCACACCTTTTAGCCAGCTAGACCTGGGTATCCTACAAAGAGAGCAGCGCTTTGTCCCCAGGGCAGATCTCACAAGAACAAGGGGTAGAAAGGCAGCGCAGGGGGAAACCTTGTCCAGCCTGCCTTCTTTGGAAGGGCTGTAGGTTTGGCTTCTGGGTTTCACAGTTGCAGGATTAAAGGAAGAGCGAGCTGGAGCAATGCAGAGCTGGGGACGGGGATGTGCTGGGGATGGGAAGGGGGCAGCACACCCAGGAGCACCCAGCTGGAGCTGATGCTCTGCAGGCTTCCAGCAGATGCCAGTGGTTTGTGAACCAAACCCTGATCTTGGAGGTCTCGCTGCTCTTAATTATGGCCCTGATTAGGTCATTGTCTTCCCGAAGTTGAAAAGGCAACTTTGAGTTTAGAGGGTGAGGTGCTGTTTTATTTTTGGAAGTTGTGCAAACCTTTAATGTGTTGTTTTGAAATCTTGATTTTAAACATAATGCTCTTTCAAAGCAACTTGCTGGGAAAACCTCGGTGTAGTTCTGTCCTGTACTGGATTTTAGTAGATTTTACAAGAAAGTGTTGCACTTAACTTTATGATATTTTGCGTTGACGCTGCTGAACTTCGTTACCTGGAGCCTTGCCTGTTGTAATAACATTCATAGACAAAAATAGGCAGTTAATTAATATTAAGGATGTGGAGCACTCTGCCAGTTCCACAGAATGAAAAGTGAAGCCCATCTTCAGTAATGTGCATTGCAAAAATCAACTGGGGAAGATCCTGCATCTGGGATCTGCTAGTTCCCTTCTGGTGGTTCAGAGGAGTGTAAATTGTATACTAGCAGCAACAGCTGTACTTTGGGGCCTTTGCCAACGGAAGAGCAGCTTTATTCTGCATTGGGAAGAGAATGCCAGAGATTTTTTGATTAGTAGGGGAGGGGAGCACTGCCCAATGCAGCTGATACAGTGGTCTCAATACATAATGAATCACAAGTACGCTTTGATCAAGTCCAAAACTCAGTCCTCTGAAAAGAGCAGTGAGATCTTGATTTGTCATATTTGGTGGTACGAATTTTAATAGGTAGGTGAAAGATAGCTTATCTTTATCTAATTTTATATTAAAATTCATAGCCAAGGTATCGAAAGTCTGTGAGATCAGTAGCACTGAGATTCGCCTGCACCCACCGTGGTGTAAGGTGAGGGGGCCAGCAAGCGCAGGTGGCATTACTGCAAGTCTTGTTCTGCATCAGCCTCCTAATGTGGAGTTGGGTTTAATAAGAGCCAAATGGAAATTAAAATATCAGACTATGAACTAATAGTTTTAACGTTTGGCTGAGTCCTTATCGCCTTCCTCCCCCAACTCTGACTTTTGTCAGATTGCTCATAATTTCAGTCTCAGTGATCTGACTCTCCGTTGTCTTTTTTATAAGAATGGTGAGGTGAGTGTGACTGAAAATACAGAATATGCACTAATATTTCCTGTGCCACATCAGATCATCAAAATGACTAAAGAACATCCTGAACGCTAAAATTCTCAGCACATATTTTCTGTCAACACTTAACGCTGAAGTGAGTTGCCCCAGCTAATCAGACGTGGGAAAAACACTGACTTACTGACCCAGAAAAAGCTGTATTTCCCAATTTTTGCAGCATCTTGGCTCTGGTTGGCAAGGAAGGGTGGCCAGAGTCAGGATCCACGGTAGCACAGTGTTTGGAAATCCCAAAGGTGCTCCAGGCACATTGGTGAGCATGTTAGGAGAAAGGGTGCAGAGTCGTACGAGTAGTAGCCATGGGAAGCAGGCGTTTTGCCAAAGCTCTGCTGAATATCTCTCTCCCTTGCCGATAGAAATCATTCATGCTTTTTGACAATGACTGTTGCAATAGTATCTGTAGCTGATTTTGTGATGCTCTGAGTCCATTGATGACTGCTTGCAAAAAACAGAAAATATAAAAGGCTTGTGGAGTTTACCAAGTAATTGCTTGCTGCGTACTTAACAGCTGCTCAGTAACGTTTTCAAGAGCATCCTAGTCCTGCTTTCAGAAAGGTCTTTGATGGAGATGTAGTTCTCTGGAGTTGTTGTAATTAACTGTGGGCTCCTGACAGCCTACGACGCTTTGGAAACCCGCGCTTGGATGCGCAGGAGGGTCATGGCCGAGAGCAGCCTGTGGTGTCGGGAGAGCTGCTGCTCTGCTGCCTGGGGCAGGAGGTGGCCCGAGGGAGCGAGCCAGGAAAGGCTGCGTGGCGTGCGGCAAGAGGGCACCATGAGCTTGGGCGGGCTAAAGCGTGCAGGGGTCCAGCGGAGAGGAGACCCTGTGCATTTCCCCAAGTCTAAGATCTATTTTCCCTTCTTTATTCCCTTCTCCCACCGGCCCAGCGCTGCCAGGCAGCCGGCTGCGTGTGCCGAGGAGCTGGCGTGCCTTGGTGCAAGGGGGGTGTGGGTGCTCTGAGCCGTCCTTGCTCGCCTCTGGAACCAGAGGTGACCGTCATGTGGAGCATTCTCATCGCACGCCGTGGGCATCTCACTGCCCTGGGGACACTGATGATGAAGGAGATTGCCAGGCAGCTGGAGAGGTGATAGCTGCCTTTGTGGGCAGCATCACCAAAAGCAGCAGAAAGTGGTGGGTTTTGGGCTGGACCCTGCCGGTGGGACAGCCGCAGGTGTCATCGTCTCGGTGCACAGACCTCAGGTCGCTGTTGGAGCTTGCTGCTTTTGTGTCTTGCTGCCTTTTTAAAAAAAAAACAACAACGCACATTAATTATTTCTGTTCCTGGAAACTTCTGTCCAGGATTTGAGTGTAAGAGCTGAGTGTCTGGAAGATGAATTTGCCCTTTTGGACTGGAGATGGAGCGTTACTATTTTGTAATCATCGACAGTGGTTGTAAGGAGTGAGGAAGGATGCAGTAAAATACAGTGATGCTGACAGTGTAGAAATAGTGCATCTTCTTGCTGTTTGATATTTTGATAGAAACCTTTTATCACTTTAAAAACTGGCTGTGTATCAATACGATATGTTAAAAACAGAAGTAGGAAACGGCAGGCTTTTAATTTGTGCCATTTGAACCCTCTTACCTTGGATGAATGCAGCGTGTAAATTATAGTTCCCATGAGGTAAAAATCAGTCAAATGCTACTTAACCTTTACTCTGCCATGTTTCGTGTTCCATTTGTGCTTAAGAGAATATGTGCGTGCGCTTTCATCTCGCTGTCATGTGAAATCATCCTTAGGGTTCCCGTAACGACACAAAATGTCTTTAAATTCGGATTTAAGGTGAGCAAAACTGCAGTCGTCTTAAGAGATCTTAACAGCTGAAGTGGTTTCAGAAATTTTGTTTACCCTTCAAAGGTGAGGAGCTGGAAGAGGTTATTTTTCGTTCAGCGCAGCCACAGCGATTGCTGCTGTTGACGGTGTACCTGGTGGATAAGTTAATGCTATGGTTTCTGTTATAACTGGTTATTTGCACGGTTATGCTTGTGCTGGCTGTGTTTGTGCTGGGTATTCCTGTCTTACATTGATATTTTCCAAAGTTGGTCTCCTGCAAAAATATGTTTATGGTGTTTTTTTTTTTTTTCTTAGTTGTTTCGTGGAAAAAACCATTCAGCTATTTGAGTTGTTTAATATAGAAAGCCATTTCTCTCCATGATAATTTCCTAGTAAAAGAACTGGAAATTTGTCAACTTTGATGCTTGACATGCAAAATACCTGACTCGGAACCCACTAAATTTCCTAGAAAAAGTTTTCTTTTGACTTCTGTGTTTGGATCAGGTTTATGGTTCTCAATGAAGCTTGTGCCTAAGACTGCACTTCACGTAATTTACTAAATGGTATTTATGAGAGTCTGAAAAATGTACCTTGGCACTATTTAGAGACGCTTAACTCTTCGACTTTCAGAAGAACAAGTTTTTCATAATAAAAAAGCAGAAAAGAAATTCAAGATGTTTTCCCAGTGAACATTTTCATTTGAAAAAAAGCACAAGAACCCACCAGCGAAAGAAGAAAATTGGGGAAATGATAAATAGGTTTTTTTTCAAAATAGCAGACTGTAGGGTCTGTACAGTATTTGCATTCTGTTAATTCAAGGGTTCTTGCAAAGTAATAATAAAAAGAAAAAGTTATGTCTTTGTTGGTGAGCTGTAGTGATTACAGTGGAAACAGATGTGCTGCTACGCTGGGAACCCAGCTCACAGCAGACTGCCGCTGGCCAAACAGTAGCTGCAGCGAGAGGTGGGTGTTACACTCTCACCCCCGACACCCCTCGTTCTGCTCACCTACCTACACCTCTAATTGAGTATTTAAAAATAATACTTTTAACACATGCTTTTTCTTTTTTCTTTTTTCTTTTATTTTTTTTGTTAAAGGAAATTAAATTCTTCTAACATTACATGGTTGGAACAGCAACGGTGAAGGGAAATGCACAAGTTGGCGTAGTTTGTAATGCTTAAGCTGGCTGCACTGAATATGTTATATATTTAATTATATACTATACATTTGATACCGTATAGAAATATTATTAAATTTCACACTTAACAGGGACAAACAATTTAAGAAATTTATTACATATGTTCAGTGTGGCAAAACAAGAGCTCGTGGAGGAAGTTTTTGCTTTAAACAAGCTTAATTTTAATCCTAATGATTCATGTATACAGAATCAGATCCTGTGTGTTTATTTTAATTCCTTTTTTGCTCGTTCATAAGGCAGAATTCCTGCTGGTGTCCATGACTGGGAATCTGCAGGTGTTCACCTGAGTAGAAAATGAGTAAAAACGGAGGAAAGACCATGAGAACTGACACCCTCTTTTTGTCTAAATGTGATTTGAATAAATAAAAAATACTTTAAGCTGCCTAGAAACAGGGGGTGAGAACAGTGTGCTGGATTGCATTTCTCCTCCACAGCCTTTGTATGCTTGGAGAGCTTTTGCAAACAGTCCGGCTGGTGTATTTTCTCCCTAATATGGAGTGAGAGGGCTGATCAAACCACACGTTCCTTCAGGCCAGAAACTTTTGTTGTGCCCCAAAAAAAAAAAAAAAAAAAAGGGAGAGGAAGAAGGAAGGGACTCGGAAAGCCTGGAGTATATTCGTATAACCCTCGGGGAATGGTGCTGAGATGAGTATACTTATTTGTAGAACCAAGAAGAAAAGTGAAAATTGAAGGTAAATGGTTCAGAGCCACCTTGATTTAAGGAGGTTTAACTAAATGCAAGCTCCATTTAAGAAAAGCAAAATAAAAAAATGCTTGTAAAGTGTGTGTTTTCAGGATTTGTGTTAGAAGCAGAAGCCTAGCTGACTCCATGCGGTCGTCAGATGTGTAAATAATGAAACTACAAAGTATGACTTTCACTTGTGGACAGTCCCTAATTTTCCCCCAACCTCTCCAAAAGCCTAAACAAGAATAGAAAGAAGTTTCAAATGTGAAAAAATGAAACTTGGTATGAAAACAGACAGCAATACGGGGAAGTAGCTGGCTCTGGGGAGCGGTGTGGGACTGAGTTGTCCTATCGAGGGCAGCAGCTCAGCCGACCTGCTTTTAGCAGCAAGGGTAAACCATGACCATTGCTGGCCGTGTTGGTACCTTCACAGCTCAGTCCAAGTCCTGTTCTGTGCAGGCTGGCGCAGCACAGGGAGCATTGGATGATGCTGTTGTCAGTGATCTTAATCAAGGACTCGGTAGTTATGAGAAATCCTTCATTGTGGGGAAAAAGGCAGCAGCTGACGGAGGGTTGGGTACCCAGAAGGTGCCACAAGCATCAGGACACCCGGAGATCCGGTCCGTGACTGTCAGTCTGTGTCTTTCTGCATTGCTAATGACGTTTGCAAATGGCAAAATCACTCACCAAACCTTTCCAGCGAACCACACATCGGGCACTGATAACAGCAGGGAACTGCTGAGCTTGTGGTGATGAGCTCTTTGAGGGGGGTACTGTACTGAGAGAAAGGTGGTCTTCAAACTGCAGTGGACTGGGAACCAAGTGCTCTGGGTTCCTTGCAAAACTGAGTTTAAACGTTTACTGAAGGTTTTAAGAACCTTTTATTGGGGTTGATGTAAGAGTATAAAGCATTTTTTGGATGAAGACCTGTCAATGGATTTTTTGGAAAAGTATTCTTGATTTTAGTTGTCACGTGTCTCAAAATAACTCTGCAGTGGAACGGCTACCTTAGCACAGATCAATGATGAAGTGAACAACTTCACTCGTATTATTTTTCTCCTGTAAATGTTTTGTTCCACTTTGTTGGAGTGCCAGTTCAGCTGAGCTTGTTTGTATGCACAGACTGGATAGTGGTGAGGTAGGGAAATCATTTGGCCTTCTGAGCTGTGTAATCACCAACAGGGACACATTGCGATATTGGTATGACATGGCTTTAGGAGGTTTAGTAACGTAAATGAGGCTGGTAACATGAGCTTACTGTATTTTTCAAATATGCTTATTTTTTCTAGCAGCTTCGTAAGTATTACACATAAGCCAGCTATGCAGGTGGACTGGAAATGCCTTCTGGAGCTTTGCAGTTGACTGTGGATTTTGTACGTTAAAAAGCTGAGAGATTGTATTCTGAATAACACCCCCCCTACGAAGGAATAACTATGCTCTAACTTTTAAAGAGCCTTTCGATGGCTTGAAGAGAAAGGTTACGGTGACAATTCCAGGTTCTGTGGCCAGGGCAGTACCCCCCGGCGGAGGTACGTAGCCACGTATGTACAGTAAATGCAACGATCTTTGAGCATCTTGGTTGTTTTGGGAAAATGTTCAGACAATACATCAGTCTAGTTTTGAAACAGCTTCAAACATTTTACCACTGAAACCTCTAAAGCAAATGTTACAGAACATGCAGCTTGTCTGTTTATCTTCTCTAAGACTATGTGAAATCATATGTGAAAAGCGATAAGAATCACAGTATCTCCTTTGGTTGCTCAACATGAGAAGCTGATGAAGAGACAGTCATCTAGAAGGCATTCTTCAGAATAGCTGCAGAACAGATAGGTTTGCTGGTCTGTCTCTGTAGAGAAATGAAGGTGGGATTGCAACCCAGGTAGGCAGGCATGGTCTTTCTTTGAAACCTGGCCTAGCAAAAGTGAGGGCTTTGGTTCAGCGTAGCCATCAACCCTGCATCTCCAGCATTCCCAGAGCCTGGTTGCTGTCCTGTGCTGATGTCCGTGCTGCTGTTCCTTTATTACAGTTGCTGTCCCAGGGGCTGGGCAGGTTGTCTTCCTTGCTGTGTGTCTGGCAGCAATGGGGGGCAAAGCTCACTGGTCCTGAGGGTGTTCATGCTGGTGCTTCTCCACCCCAGCAGCTCGTTGGGCTGAACGAATAAAGAAAATTTACTTAAATGTAAAGAAAAATTGATTCCTACTCCTTAGATGGTTCCTAAGGCAGACTAAAGCCCCTGTCCCAGTAAAGTGGTGTTTTTATGGATGAAGTGGGCTCTGCGCAAATCCCATGGCAGAACCTGGCAATAGGAAACCGATACATTATTCTCGGTCGCTGCTGTTCCACCAGAGAAGAGATCATCATCTTCTCTTGTTGGGAGCTACAAGGGTCCAGTGAACTCAAGTGGAAAAAGGTCCCTCTGTTTTTTTTTCCTACCTTTTACACCATCATAAAGCATCTTTTGTGTATGAACTCACTTCATTCCTGTGAAGGTGTGAATACTAAGGATGTGTATAAGACTGAAGCGGAAAAGAAGAGCATGTAAATCATTCTTCGTAACAGAAATACAGAAAACAAATGTTCTCGAGTGCTCGGGTGTGAACTAAACTGAGGACCGAGTTTAGGCATAAAGCTGTACTCTCCTTCTCAAGGCAGAGAGAGCCTCAGGGAACAGGTTTTTTTCCATCCCGAGAGGTGCCTTGAGAAGCTTTGTGATCCCACAGAGTAGTGGGAAGAGGCAAGTGCAGGGTGTCAGGTCACTGCTCAGCTGCTCCCTTTTCCTGGCAGGGAGAAGAGGGCAGTGATGAAGCTGAGGTTCTCCAAGAAACCCCTTAAATCACAGGGTAACGTGACGGATGGGTTGTACACAGGCAGTGGGGAAAGCATCTAACAAAGGGGGTGCAGCAAGACAGATAGTCCTTGCAGGAGCATCCAGGTGACCGTGAACCTTTTCCTTCTGGTTTAACCAGTGCTGTAGTGCACTAAAGCCAATGGGAAGTGCTTGCATGGAGACCTCTCTTTAATGGTGTGTTGTGATGGTGGGGTGTGTGTGTTGTGTGGCTTTTTTTTTTTTTTTCCTGGAACTGTTTCCCTGGTGTTTATGATCTGACAGCAGTAATGAGTCACTGTATCAAAGTCACGGCCAGAAAAGGAAAAAAATTGTATATACCGAATGCTGAATGTCGTGGACTGATGCTGCGTATAGCAACATAAATTTAAGCACTGTGTGTTTAATGGTGTGAAGTTTGGCTCTGTACCTGTGTTTGCAGAACATGTATGCTTTTAAAAATCTTGACAAGTAAGATGATCTATTATTATTTCATTTGTAGGAGTAAAACGAAAGTGAAAAAAAAGATTCCATTGGTTTTATCCACGTGTTGAATTCCGTAGTAACCTTCAAAATGATGAGTTGGGGAAAGATGAATGTTTTTCAGTTTCTGAAGTTCATAAGTATTGCCTTAGACCTAGGATTTACAAGTAGAGATGTCTTTACTTTTTGTTGGCATGGCTGTGCATGTGGTCACTGTTCTTTTTTTTCCACTTCTCCGCCTTGTTGACAATCGGCTGGCAAAAGTGGATTCAAAATTGGAACAAATACTCCCAGGTGTTACAAGCTTCTCTGATCCTTTTGTCCATATTTAATCTAATCTCAAATTAAATGGATGCTATTGATTAGATTCCTTTCAAACGTGCACGGGTTACTCAATGCGTGGCGAAATGTTATTCTTCTCGTGTGAGTGGAGCATAAAAGGTGAAAGTATACAATTAATTTGCCTGCAGTTTCTTGAAAATTGTATGCTGGATTTCTGTGAACGCACTGTATGGAACAATATTTCCAGCAAATTATTGTTATTTACTGTGGATTTTGCCTGAATATTTAAAGTCAACAATTATGCTTCCTATTGGTGTTTAATGGCTTTTTATTTTTAGAAACCTGGCCAATTCTTTCTCTTGAGTTGGTGGACCTTCTGCTGATCTTCAGAAAGCATTAAGTCGTGTGCAGAGTGTAACTTCATAGTGCTGTTCTTGTACTGCATCAGTGACTCCATACACGGAGTTGAAGGTGTCGATAAATTTGGTGGGGCCGTGAGTAGCAAGTGGCAGAGTCCACGCCACGGGTGAGAGTCCGTAGCGGGGTAGTTGCTGAAGCTGGATCAGTCAGTGGGGGCTGACGTGAGCAATGTGGGTGGTGTTGGCTCCCTCCTTCGTGGCTGCAGCCCATGGGGTAGGTACCGCTCTCCGAGGAGAGCAAGATTTCCAGCTGTGGCACAGCCAGCTTTGCAGGCAATCTGTTACAAATCCCAGTAGAGCTAGTGGTGTTCCCCACACCCCCCCCCCCGCCCTCCCCACAACTGCACAAAGAAAATCCTGAGCTCTTTGCAGGCACGCTGCTTTCTTGGGGCCCCTTTCCCTTTGCATTTTAATTGAATAAGTGCCACCAGTTGGATGGTCCTTGAGCGACGGAGCGTTGCATATTGTGCTAAGAAAACGGAAAGGCTGGTGCAGATGGGGGTCCTTGTGTTTTCCTCTGCCTTGCCACTATTATGTGATTTTTTTTTTCCCCAATCCCAGTCATCTTTGGATCTGCGTGGCACGTGCCTGCCCCAAGGACGTGTGAGCTGCAGTGGTGACCATCTCTGGTTAAACATCACCACGACCTCCTTCAGGACAGCGTTACCCTCTGCTGGGTACTGCCCCACCAAATTAAATTCCCTGAGAAAGCCACTGGAGCGGCTGTATTTTGGTGTTGCTGTCAGAGCGAGAGTCTCTCGCCTGTTTTCAAGACAAAAGATGTGAGATAGAGGGTTATTAAGTAGGTGTGTACGTTATAATGGATGATTTATCTGCTTAGTATAGACCATCCCCATGGTCACTTAACTGCTGGTTCATTTAGGCTTTTGTTACATGCATTAATTGGAGGAGGGAATGTCCTTGATTCATTGCATTGGATTAGACAGGCAAACCTTGAGGTAGTCTTGTCTTTATTTCTTGATTACAGTTACATAATTAAAGTTGCAGTGTCCTTCCTGCAAACAGTTCTTTTCAACATGAACTCTCTTCTCCTGATGTGCAGAAAACTGTATTTACGGTGAACTGCAAAACGAGATTTGGTAGGCGAGATCTTCTCGACCTGGAGACTCGATCTGTGTGTCAGAAATTGGTTTTCAAGGCAAGTAGCGGAATGTTGGATGGTCTAGGAGTCTTGAAAAAGCTGAATGTTGCAAATCAAGAAGTAAGAAATAAGTGCTGTCTTGAAAGACCTTGGGTTTCGGTTCTCTTTTGAAGGGTAAAACGGTACATGCAAGGCTGAAAAATGTCAGAGCAGTCACCTTTATCAGCAAGTAAATTGGAAACCAGTGGTGGTAAGATATTCAAAGAAGCATGGAAGGTACTGTCCTGGGCATAACATGGTTTATCTGACCTGTCAGTCAGGTTCACCAGGTGGTTTCAGTCGTGAGGTGGGACTAGCTAAACAGAGAACAGATTTTTCTGTGAGAACAAGACCTTCATTTGAATTCTTCAGCAAAGCCTGGCAAGCGCTGCAAGTGTCAGGGCTGCTCCTTGCTGCTTCTGCAGAAAGCAAGAGACAGTTCTTGGGGGCTGGAGTCCAGGTTGACAAGGAGTTTGGACAGGGCCTTCTGGAGTTTACTTCTGTACAAGTTTCTTGTGCAGGATACCCAGAGCTCCTGTAGGGCCACTTTTGCTTCTTACTTCTTTATTTAGTTGTGTTTGAGAAGCTCCAAGGCCCTGGAGGAGCTGGCTTGGTCGATGTTCTCTTTCCCTCCCTTTAAGAGAGTGCAAGATATAATAAAATCTTTGAAGTCTGGGGTGAGGGCTCAATCCAAGGAATACCATGGAGCTGGCTGTGCTCCTCACTCTGCACCTTCTCCCAGTACAACCCCTCTAGGTCTGGTCTGTATTTGGGTTCCTAAGGAAAAGAGGGGAAAGAAGTGGCTCCTCAAAGGGGTAACATTAAACTATTAATACTGGGAAGTTTAGAAATGATTTGTTTTTCTGGAGGCTGGTGGTAGTTCTCAGCAGGGTTTCCCTAGCTGCACGTGCATGCCTTTAATCGATGGCTGTGGCATTTTTGGAAATCGTCTATGGCTCTGCACTCCAGGTCCCTTGGGCTGTCGTGCCAGGTCAAGTGACAGTCTGTCTTTTTACTTTTTGAAAGTGCCTACATGTAAGCAAAAGGTTCCTGTAACACTTGTTAAGGATAAAAATCCAGCCTGCATTTTCCGGTGGAGGCAGGTTTCTAATGGCTTTATTAGTAACCTAGAGCCGTTTGTCTTGAAATCTTCCTGTTTTGTCCAGTACTGTTTGCTCACTTCACGTTTTTCTAGACAAGGCGTTTGTAGGTGGTTCCGAGCATAAGAGGCAGTTTGAGTGATTCTCCCCTGCTTTCATACGCTGTTTTATTTAAGTTTGCAAAAAAGAGAAGAATTTAAGGAGGGCAAAAAAGAACAAAATAGGGTTGAAGCATTCCCCGGTTTCTTTCACTGCATAGTTTAGGTGAAAGGCTTTCGAAGAGTAGTTCCTCACTGCCTTTCTTCCACCATTTGTGCAGACCTATGGGAGATGTGTCCTACCTATGTGCTCTACCCATCAGCAGTGCACGTTGCCAGACACATTGCTCCCAGGTAGAGACAGCCAGCTCCGCTGATGTCAGACTATTGAATGTCTCCATTATTTCTTTTTTCCCCGCATCTCTCCTCTCCCATCTCTCCTCAGTCCTTTTATCTCAGCCTTGCGATTGCTTCTTACCAAGCCTTGGGACAGTGAGATCCCTAGGAGGTAAGGGTTAATGTTGTTTGTTTGTAGAAGAAGGGTGGGGAGTGCTGCAGCTAGGCTGAGATAAAAGGTACCACCGGGAAGTGGTTTTCTTGGCTGGGGAAGGTAGAAATGCTTTTAGCCTTGTGACCCAGTTGACTGGCTCCAAGCTCCACGCTGCTGTGAGGTAGCGAGCCCAGGGGCAAGGGCTTATTCTGTGGTTTTCAGTGTGGAAGAGTTTCCCAGGAGCTAGTGTATAATTTTCACTCAAAGGCTTGTCTCCGTTGTTTGCACAAAGAAAGTCCTTTTGTTCCGGCCCCTCGTCAACAGGCTTTGTCTGAAGTTTCCCCGCAGCGCTCAGCCAGTGCCGTTCGGTTCTGTGGGCCCGTGGCTGGCAACATAAAACTTGCATGATTGGAAGTTTCTCTCCAAAGAAAAGTTAATTATTTTTGTCTAGGTAAGCACCATGCAACATCACATACTCCTCTTCCTTTTGGGCAAAGGCATAGTTTTTTCTCCCTGGGACTCTGCAGAATTCCAGTACTGAATGTGTTTTCACTGCACAGGACTTGTGAACACAAAACGGATGAGATATCACCCAAGACACTAACTCGGGGGTATTTTGGAAGTATAGGAATTGAGCTCCGTCTTTTGATTTGACTGCATGCCATCAGGCCTGTCCGTAGCTCTCCCATCCAGCCTGTACCAGAGCAGGTATTTAATCTGGGATGCATCTGCAATCATTCATAGCATCCCTGCTGCCTAACGGTCCCCAGTGAGAGGGATGGGTTTGGTGGAAACTTCTTCCTCCAAGTTATGCTATCAGCAAGCTACTTGGTCTTTCTAATGTGAATTTTGCCCTGCTGGAGGTACCTTGGCCAGGTAGGGAGTGGAGCGATGCTCACCAGGATGACAGCTAAAAGTAGGTGAAGTTTTGTAGTCACGGTTAACAGGAAACGGTGGAGACTGTAATAAACCAAGAACGAAAGCAGGAGTGGGTGTTTGGATATCTTGAGAGATGGTTTTCCTTTGGCGGGATGAGGGGGTGGGGAATACACCGGGCAGAAGAAGGTTCAAAGATTGAGAGATAAACTTTCCAGAATGGCACCTGCATGAATACGGGGCACTGTAGCTCTGGCTGGTGTAGCAGAGCTGATGTGATGGTGCTGTGCGTTCATTCAGTGCCGTTCTTTGGGGTCCTTTGTGCCGCTGGTTTTCACAAACGCCGAAGGGAAATTGGACCTCTCTTTTGGGTAATACAGCAACGCTTTCTGAAACGGTGCTTAAGGAGCCGCACGTTTATTTTGCAGCACAGGGATTCAGAGAGCTGGTTGCCAAAATACGGTCTTTCTGAAAAGTGCCCGATCCTGTGTTAGCTTCCTTGGGGGACAACCTCGCTTAGTGTTGGAGGGGATAATAATCCTAAAGCATGCGTGGCAAAATGAGGAGTGCTTTGGTTTGGAAACGTAAATAAATCTCATTATTGGATTGGTGACCCAAACATAAAGCAAACCAAGTATCCTTTTGAGTGCTTTGCAGCTTTCTTGAGCTATGTCTGCCTTGCTCAGCCATGTGCAGCGAAAGCAGTGGGTCTGCAGAGGAAAGGAACTGGTGCCGTAGATCTGGCATCCACTCCGTGAGCTTTCCAGGGGTTTTACACTGGCCCAGACTTGATAGAGTCCTGTGGATTGAGAGCCCAGTATGTGCAGGGCCTCAGAGGGATGCCTCTGGAGCTGGTCTAGTTTCATTGGAGAGGAATCCAGTTGATGTTTCCTGAGACTGCTCCGTGATGTGAATGAAAGTGCATTAAGTGCAGCTTAGTGCACTTTGTCCCAAAAGCACTCCCTGGATTTGAACTGAAATGGTGAGAGCATCTTTGGAGCCTGTCAGTGCAGTCAGACTCCAG
Organism: Leptosomus discolor; assembly: GCF_034619465.1. Classification (NCBI taxonomy): domain Eukaryota; kingdom Metazoa; phylum Chordata; class Aves; order Leptosomiformes; family Leptosomidae; genus Leptosomus; species Leptosomus discolor. Next base: position 5,241,175 of record NC_141399.1, read on the forward strand.
TTGCTCTTCACATGTGAATATTCCAGCATCTGAGCTGGTTTAAATGACACCTTTGTTCTGAGTGAACTCTTAAACTTCCCATGTTTATACTTCAATCGCTTTAAGAAAATTCCTAAATGGTAGAGGAGCTATTTCTATTTGTGGTGTGCTGGTTTCCAAGCCATACAGGGTACAGAGATGAGTTTCCTATATTCTTTCCAATATCAAAGTTTCTTCCTCACTTTTTCGTTGCTAGTGTAAATGTTCTTCTCCGAGATCTTTGAGGACATAATATGTACTTACATTTCAGAAAGAATGACTTTCATGAAAAGTTTAAAAAAAAAAAAAATTATAATCAGTGAAGCATCATAAATAACTTTTATGTCTAAATCAAGTTATTAAAAGCTTTTTTATTTTTAAGTAGATAGGGGAATAAAATAGCTGCATAGTTCATAAAGTGGTATACTATTACTGCCTGCTGTGCCCATGAATTATGCCAGCTTTTTACACTTGTGAAGTAAAAAGCGGATTAGAACTGTGATCAATGTATTATCCTATATTTCTTATTGTGCATTATATTTCCTTTTTGAGAACCTTTGTAGACTAAATGGCTACTAATGACATAATTACAATTGTTTGTCACCACCATAATGTGTGATTTCCTATCTCATCATGAAGATGTAAGTTAGATAAAGGAGGAGTTTTGGCAGGAAGACAAAGTGCAGTGATTTATTAAAGACCAGATGTGGTTGTTAAAAGCTTTTCTGCAGAAGGCTCAATTGAGTGATGTGAAATAGGAACGAAAGCTCCGAACACCACAGTCAGTGGTTCTTGGTGTGAGTGACACAGTTGCTCACAGGAGCATGACAAATTAGTGGCATGTTTTATTGTTGTGTACAAATTTATGTTTGAATTTAAACGGCGTAAAAAGTTCAAAATTGCTTATGCCGTTGAAGTGGATGTTTAAAGGAAATAATTATGCTGACACGGAGTGGATGACTTGAAAAACCTTGAATTCCATGAAAGCAGCTCAAGATCATATTACGTCAAAGACTCCCAAGGTTTTGAAAGAAGAGGGGTTACTGGGGCAATGGACAACAAAAGCAACTGTGGTGGAATATTAGTAAGCCTAGTTTTGATGGAGGCAAAATATCAGTGTAGATCAGCATAAGTCCATCAAAGCCAAGCTGAGGACTTGCCTGGATCCCACCGCAGAGGCCGGTCCTCACTCATCCTTCCAGAATGGGTGGATGCTCCTAAGGAAGGAGGAGCGCGCGCAAAGCGGCTGCCAAGCCTGCCCTTCACATCGTGTGCTGGCTGCAGGGAAGTAAGGGGCAAAGCCGAAGCAAGGGCAATTAAGGAGGAAATAATTTGTTCTTCAGCTCTGAACTCTTGCACTGAGCAGCTCGGGTGTGTTTGCAGAGGAGCTGTGGCCAGCCCCTGTCCCACGGGAACGTTGTTACAATGCTTTTCCCGGTCCTTAGGCAGTGCCGTCGCTTTGCTTTTTTTCGGTTGTGTGTTTTGTTGCGCAGTCGGCTGTGGCTGTGGCTGCTTTCCACCGCCGCATCAGACCTCCCACTAGCTCAGGTCCTCCTGGGGACCTCGTGCTCGCAGGAGCTGTTTCAGACTTGGGGCCAAGTGCTGCCTCTGATTAATTGTCTGTGTTAGCTTATTAAGTGTTCCGAGGTATGGCTGCTCTTGGTCTGCTCGCAACTGAAGTTGTGATGTACGTCTGTTTGTGCGTTAGATAGAATACTGTTAATTATTGGTAGTGATTAACGTTAATCATTCTGAAGGGATGAATAGTGATGGGGGACTTCTGAAGGCAGAAGAACACCTCTTCTTCTGTTGCTCTCAGCTGTTAGTCTGATCTAAACTCACAGAAGCCAAGATACTCAGGCTGGGAGATGCAATGATAGCTTCAATACCTCTTCTGCCCTTATTTTAGGGGTCTTTACACTTACTTTGTCTTCTTGTGTCTTGCTTGGACATGTCTTGTGTCTTGCTTGCTAGACGTGGCAGGTGATTGATAGGTGGTGGGGAGGGAACAAGAGAAATGTTCAGAGAAGCAGCTTCTGATAAGCATCTGAAATGCTTATATACTTGTCTTGCGGTCTGGGAATTCTCCTGAAGTTTCGTGAAATTAGTTTTATTTGAAGAGTCCAGTGCTGCTCATGGTTAGACGCTTTTCCTGGCTTTGCAGCTTACTGTGATGCTGGTTTCCACTGAAGCCAGTACAGCACAGGAAGTTTGGAAAGAATATTAAAATAGAATAAAACATAATGCAGCCTTTTTGTGAATCTCTCATCAGATTTTGGCTTAAGGTTTTTGAATTTCTTTTTTTTTAATCGTTATTTTATCTGAACTGTTAAGCCCATCCCCTTTTATGAATAGAGTTTAAGCTAACTTTGAATTTCCTGTCTTCCTGTTTAATCCAGACCTTTATCATTGCTAGCAGGCTAGGAAAAGTACTATTGTCTCAGTCTGGGATAACCAAAAGTCCGGTTTGGACACATTCATTTTAATGACTTTAAAGCAGCATTTTTAAAATGAGTTTTTGTTTTCTTCTGTCCTTTCTGTGTGTTTGTTTTTTCCCCCTGCTCCCAAAACAATCAGAATGTTGTTTTCCAATTGAAATACCTTTTTTTTTTTTTTTTTTTTTCCCCCTTCCCTGCATCCTCTTTTAAGTCCCTCTTGCTTTCGTCTCCCACAGAAATACGTCGTATTGCTACAAGCATCCCAGGTTCATTGTCAAAACTCCATGCTTGGCATTTTAGTGATAGAAGTCAAGCTGAAATACCAGTTCTGGGTTGCCTTGCACTGTTGAGCAATGGCAGGCAAACTGGTTAGTGTGGAGAAGTCTACACTAAGAGAGTACGACTTCTGTTTCTTCATTATCTGTGAGACTTCTGCCTCCTTGACTTTGGTTTTCCTCAGGTGAATGGGCAGTCAGAACAACTGATATAAAGGCATGCAGGTCAAGGCAGCATTGTGTAAGGTCTCTAGTGGCTTCTTGTATTCCCACGGGTGTCTTGGGTGTTGCAGTATCTTCTAGCACAGTCAGCTGGAGGCCTCTCAGTCCTTGGATTCAAAAGGGCAGGGGTTGGACAAACCTCTCGCTCTTCTCAGTCAGGTTCATCAGAAAATGTCTTGTGGAAGAGAGGACCACACCTATATAGGAAGAGGTGTGGTCCTCTCTTTGGGCAGGATAAAGGGGACTGGTCATTTTGGTAGCTCTGGCAGGAACTTCCCAATGGAACAGAAATAACTCTTGTCATGCCATGTGCAATCTCTGGGGCGGGTGGATGGGTTCGGGTAGGATATCCCAGACCTCCTGGGCAAACCTCAAATCTCAGAAAACTTCATTAGTCTTCTAAAAAAGAGGAGTTTTACGACTGTTGGCACTCCTTCCAGCATTACAGAATTTTCGCCTTTTCTTATTTCACCTGACGTGAGAAGAGGTGGTAAGAAAACGCTGGGAGTGGGAGGAGTGGGGCCGTCACAGCTGGAAACAGAGCATTGCAGACACCACTGAAATGTTTAATCCCAAATAATAGCTGCGTAGAATGAGTAAGGTTGGGTGAGAGTTACTTTTTTAGGCAAAATTTCCCTGGGAAAAGTCATCTGTAGTATTCTCCCTACTTGTTTTTGCTTGTTTTGGTGTCCACTTCTGTGTATTTGGTAACATGCTTTGTGTGTAGAGCTTCTCAGCCGCACTGAAGTGATTCGGTATAATTTGTATTCATTGTTAATTTTAGTAACTGCGCTGAGATTTGAATTACGCTAATCAACTTTTCTTGTAATTTGTATAATTTACATACTGTACACACACTGCAAATGCAGGACTCTGATGCAAAACAAAGTTTAATTAGTGTAACAGGGCTACATCAGCTTTCCAAGTGATTGACTTCTGAGCATGGAAGAAATCTGTAGCAACAGATCACAGCACGAAAATGTCCAGTTGTTAGCATAGGCTCCTGATGGGCTTGAGACAAGTATGATAAAATACAATTATTTGTAACCAGCAATGTTAATCCATCAGTTGACCTGCCTTCCCCAAGTGTTTGACTTGTGCATAAGGAGGCACTGAGAAGTTTATGGATGTCTTGGCTTCTCTGGATGCTTATGTAGCTTCCCATTGATAGAAGGGATTGGAGGATGCTTCTCCTTGAGTGTGGTGTTCATCATCTGCTCAGGTCATCCTGTCCCATCTTGACCAGTGTATCCTGTCTTACTGATGTTTCTCTTGCTCTGTGGAACAGAGTTCCCCTCCTGAAGGACTTGTGACCATTGATGTTCAATGATTTGTCTGAACAGTGTACTGTTTCGGAGACAAAGAGTTTGAAATTTGATGATTTTTAAAACACACTGCCTTTTAACCTAAAATCACTCACTCAGTACTTGTGAATTTGCTGTCTTAGTTTTAAACGTGTATTTCTTTTTCTGGTTGTCTTATGGAAAGACCTCTGCAGTGAAATGAAGAGGAGACAGACTGGTTACATAAAGGCAAAGAAACTGTTCATTTGACAAAATTTTGACAGATCCAGAAAACAAACTTGGGGCAAGAACAAAATAATTTTGCCTTTCTTGGTTGAATGTGCTTCAGTTCTTGCGATCTTGGATGGTGTCTGCAACAAATGAGAATCTGGTGAGCTTTACATCGAGTTCTGAATCTTTTTTTTTTTTTTTTTTTTTCTTTAAAAAAAAGAGTATTGATCCTTTAGAGCAATAGGTTTTTCTTAAAGAAGTCCTTAGCTGAATTAACAGATGCAAAACTGCTGAAAGAATGGTAAATCTGAGAAAGCGCTTGAGCTGGGTGAGAATCGTTGTCAGTCCAAACCATACCTGGCTGTTGGACTCTCATTTCCACAGCCAGTTTGCTGCTAACGAGAAAGGCCCGTCTCCCCTTGCTTTGACTTTGCGCGGTAGTTGTCCAGTTGAGCTCCGTGAGATGATCCCCAGGTGTAAAGCCCAGCCTGCTCATAAATCTCTGCAGACCTGGGGCTTTTCTTGTATGTGCTCAGGCACTGTGGGTCTCCTCCTCGGGAACGCTCTCACCGTGTTGGCTATGACTTGGGAGCTCTACTCTGTCATCCTTTCAGGGCTGTTAATAGCAAGGATAGGTTTTAATGTCAATTTTTGTAGGCATTATGTTAATACCATTGTTATCTAATTAGCATCCCTGGTACATTTGTATAGTGACATTGGATGGGCGAGTGTAAATGAAATGGACTCTGAACGTTTTATGAGGTGTTACTGTGAAACTACTTCACTCATCATTACTTAAAAGCCAGAGATTTGGCCTTAGGTATTACATCATGTGCAAACCAGTAGACAAAAATGGTGATCAATTTTTTATTATAATAAAGTTTTAATACGAGGCATTTTTAGATATGTGTCATGAATATATGAGTCATGTATTTCACACCAAACCAAACCTATTATGATTATATTTCTACTTCAAGGGGTTTTCAGTATTTAAATACTAAATTTAATTCTATGGTTAAAAATGATTCATATTCAAATCTATTTTTATGCTTTATAATTAAATAAGAAAATATTGCTTGTACCTACACTTTTACTATTCTGGGTTGTATTATAATTATTTCTTTAATTTGACCCATAAAAACAGTCCATTTCTTCATTAGTAAATTACAAGGATATCGCAACAGAAAAATGAGTTTTGAAGGTGTCTTACCATATCTAATGGGAATTTCAGTTTGGGATTTTCTCATTTCTTTCATTTGTTCCTTTTGTAAAACATGAAGATACTTTCTAGGTAAATTAATCCCTTCAAAGAAGCAAAATAACTTCCTTTTCGGAAAGGGTTATTAGAGACTTATTCTTTATAATCTTAAATACCACTTGTGTTAGGCTGAACAATGCCTGAAAAAATTATCCTAGTTTAAAATAAAAAAAAAAGGGGGGGGGGGCGGGGGGGAGAAGAATGATTACCAACCAAAGCCAAGTATATTACAATTATGTGATCATGGAAAAGTGAGCTTTCTACTGGGAAAAACGTGATCTAGATTCCCATGAAATTTCTAAGTTTAAGTATTTTTGTAAATTAGGTTGTTCCTAGTTAAACAGGTGGCTTTAAAGGCTGGTTTCACTGTTGTTTTAATCATAGTTTAGTTACCATGGAGAAATATGCAAGTTAGCATTTATACACAGAAGTGAAATTTATGCTGCATAGATAATAGCCTAAATTTAGCATGACTTAAGTTTACCACTTCCTTAAGAAAAAAGATATACATGTTTTATTATTATACTATCACACTATCAAGAAGTTAATTTCTTTAAAATATTTTAAGATTTAAAAGTCAAATTTTTTTGTCCTGAAATGAACACTGTTTTCTCATTTTTTGAGCTCTAGCTTGAATTTATTTTCTTTTCCTTTTCTCATTTTTTGGTTGATTTCTCAATTTTTAGTTTTGGATGAGTTCAGTGCATGGTGTAGAGCTGGTTTTAATTGCGCAACTGTCGCGCTGCAGTTCAACGGGGGACTTTGCAGGAGGGAAATCTTTGTTGTACAATTTATTGAGGCAGTTCAGCTGTTCGACCCAGAGTTTATCAGAACGGAGATTTCTGTTGCTGAGCTGAAACAATGCTGGGAGAGGGAAGAAAGTGGCGAGAAGTCATTACATTGTGTCTTCAGAGAATAGAGCCTGTGCTGGCTTAGCCGAGCCTCGGGAGCAAGTGGAGATGCTGAGTGTCTTTGGCTGACCTGGAGAGCTTTTTTCCTCTCACCCAGCCGCCCTTCCTAATTCAACCTTTTGGGTTTTTTTGCCCTGGGTTTTTTAAGTTTAACAGTCCTGTCTGTAGGACCTCGCGGCAGAGCTAAGTTTTCAAGGACAAATGTAGTAAGAGTAGCATGATCCAACAGGAGGTCCCCCAGCACACCGAGTGCAGCAGATCCCTTTCAACACCAGCTGTTCTCACAGATATAGATTGCTGCAGTGAAATTTTCTTAATATAATTCAGGAAGCTCTAGAGAATTCTCCAAAACAACTGTGCCAACAAGGAAAATGTTGAATTTTTCATCAGCTGCCCAACGCTGAGAGTTAGTGGGCAATCCGTTCATTCATGACCAGATGTTCAGTGTAGTAATGCTCTGCAGTTAACTTGAACCTTGTGGCCTGTTTACCGCCGGTTGCAAGGACATTGGCAGCAGCCCGGCGCTGGAGGATTGCGGCCTGAGAAGGTCCGAGATCCGCCTGAGCATCCGTGGCCGCCTGGTTTTCCACTGGCGACCAGACAAGGTAGGGTGTGACGGAGGGAGATGATGCAGCATCAGTCATCGCAGGGGCCTGGCGAGAAGCATCTTTATTTTGCAGCTCTGTTATCAGAGAAGAGCTGACATAGTTTTATCTTTCCTTCTTCGAAAGGAAAGATTAGGGTTTTTTTCTTTCTGTGCGCGGGGGGCTGCTGCTTAGTGTTGTGTGTCGTAACTTTCCGCCCTTTATTTCGTGGCAAAATCCTAGGAAGGCGGATGACTGCTGACTTTGCACAGCTGTGTGCGTGTCCGTTGAGGTGGGTAAGGTCAGGGCGGTGGTGACTCCACATCAGCCCCATCTTGAGCTCAGCTGAAGCACCAGAGTTCGCTCCTGAGTAGACTCGTCCGTCCGCTCGAGCTCATGGTTTCTTTCATAAAGATGCATTTATGCCTTATGCCATTTCAGTGTGTTGTGTTAGGCACTAGTACACAGAAAAAAATAGTATTGAGTAGGAGTTCTGGAATAAACAGTGTGATTTTCTACTTTGAAAAGGATTCTTCCTTTAAATGATTAACTGTGTTTGATTCTGGGTATGCCAGCTGGCTAGAAGAGGGAAGGCAGGATTTGATAATGTTTAGTTTTTTCTTAGATGTTACAAGAATCTTAATTCCTTCCTTCATTGTATTTCAAAATAATGTAACTATTGATTTCAAAGTGGAATCGTCGATGAAACTGCTATTATCTTACGCTGTCACAATAGCCGCACTTTCTCAGGTTTCTTTTATGAGCAAGGGGAAAAATCCCTTTTCTGTACATTCAGTAGTTCAGGCTTTTAACTTTCAGGCGTACTCTCGAAGGGGAAAAATCTCTCATGTTTTTGAAAATGATAGCACTTCTAATACTGCGTGCAGCAGGCAGACCAGATGGGGATGCCACTACCTGCACTTACCCCGAAGAAACAGTTGTTCCCCAGCTCCGCACAAGTACTCGTGTGAGGAAATGCACACCCGTCTTGCGTAACAGTAGCGTGACCGTCACCGGCCGCGGTAGGACACCCATCTAACTGTCATCTTCGTTAGAACTGCGCCTTCCCAGTAATTATGTTTGCTTTGGCACAGCTTTCTGGCTCTAATTTGTCAAGTTGCAGTGAAACCCTCCCTGTGCATTTCCTGCTCGGGGAGAGGAACCTTGCTGCATATTGTGTTCAGCCCTGGAAAGTCATCTTTATTGTGCTTACGAAGTTGAGCTTGACCTGTCCTCTTAAAGGGCAGGGGAAAGTTTTGCAAAGCAGCTCTGAGGCTTGTCCACTTAGAAACAGCAACAAGAAAATCCCCTAAATGATAAACTGGAGGATTAAAAAAAAAAAAGAGCATAAATGAAAATAAGAGTCCATTTCTCTCTCTCTTTCTTTTTTCCTTTTTTTTTTTTTTTTTAAAAAAAAAAAGGAAGGATGGCAGAATAATAGTCTTGTTTCCATTGATGATAACTTGCTGATAGAAAAATGAGAACAAGTTTACAGTAGCTTTGACATTAGTTACCTTTATTCAGCCTGCTCCAGCTGCATTGAGCCCTCAGGAAGCCTTCACCATGCACACAGTTTGTTCTTGGGTGTGAAAGCAAACAGTATTTGAGTTGGCAGTAACTTCCCTTTTAGAGAAGTTTGCTGCCTCGGCAAGAAACCGCAGCGTGAGCTTTCTGCTGTTGAATGTTTCCACTGGCAGGATGGCCTTTTTCCACATTTCCTTGGTTTAAGGAAACAGATTTTGAACTTTTTTTTTTTTTTTTAAGACAAAATGCCAACATTTAACAGCTGGAGTTAGCATATAATTTATGGGTTTCACTTTTATGCTCTTTCGGATATATAAAAATTAAAAATCTGCAATTATTCTGAAGTTATGTGAGTTACTGCAAAAGTGATTAAAAAGTTGAACCTCTGTTACGAGCATTTCAAGAAAGTCATTGTTATCTAAACAGTTATTCTTAATTGCTCTCTTTAATGACTTTTAATTGTTAAAAGTGACTTATGTTATTACACCCACCATATAGGTGATATTTAAGGAAGTCCTTTGCTTCCCACCTTGGATTAACAAGGAGGAGTTTGTGCAGTTGAAGCACTTATTTTTTTATTTATTTTTTTTTAATTATTCTTGCATGCGAGCTCGTTAATCTTCCCTCTCCTGTGGGAGACTTCCCACTGTGGCAGCTCCTTTTGGAACATGGATGCAGGTATGGCAGAGAGAGGCTTCAGAGCTGCACCTTGCCAATGTTGCTCCTCGCTAGGAAGAAGGGCTCTTAAATCTGGCAATAAAGACATCCAGATGCTTGATGGACCCGGATTCACCTCCATTTGCTCCCTTGTGGGATGGCCTCTTTTCTTCTCAGCTGAAATTCAGTGTGTGCTGCTCAAACTCTACGATGCCTCGTATTGGCTACAAATTTCAGATCCCAACCTCAGCAGCTAGAATTAGAAACAGATCAAATGCAGGAAATTAATGCAGTTAGCCAATAAATTATGGAGCAACAGTCGCCATAAGTACTGTGGTATTTGTGTTCTGTCGGTTCAGGGATACTCGTTGTGTTTTGCTGAACATCCCTCGGCTAACATCTGTATAAACACCGAGAATGCAGCCTGGATCCTTAAAAAGCAGATCAGCCCAGAGGAGGTTTCGCTGAAGGAGTTTCCCTGGTTTCGCAAGCTAGAGAAGAAAGGAGGGGGGAAGGAGAGGGGGAAATGAGAAAGTAAATATATTATGTACAATGTTGTTCATATTGAAATCACTTAATTTGTATTTTAGATTTAGGGGAAGAAACATGTTGTAATGATGAACGGCAGCATTGGAGAAATGTATATTTTTTTATTTTTCGGAGACAGTAGCCGTTTGTCATTTTTATCTGTGCGACTTGTAGACTTGATTGGATTTATTATGTATGCTGCATGTTTATGGCGTTTTTATTGTATGCCGTTAATTTGTTGTAACTGCTGCCACTTTCTTGCCAAGGACCCCTTGAAAGCAAGTATGTGTCAACAGTTACCTTCCAGTTTAATAAACTTAATGCTACTTCTCTTAAGTTTGGTAGAGGCGGTGGTTGCCCTGTGTTCATGGTGAGCTTTTAACTCTGTTGTAGCTGAAGAAAGTTTCTGAAACTCAGGCACAGCCCTGCAGCGTAAGTGTTTGAAGTTCAAACACTGCCTTTTGTTATCTTTATGCTTTAAAATAATAAAGCAACAGTAGCCTATAGATACAGCTACTGTAGTTTATGGCAAAGAAAGAAAGAAAGAGGAAAAAATATTGCAGGCTTGTTTTAAGCGAGCAGGTCAGTCAGTTTTTAAAATCAGAGATAAAGTGACTTTTAAATGTGATGCTAATAGTGAAAAATTAGATGATACCTTTTTATGCTTTTGAAACCCAGAAACATTGGTAAATTATCCAAGCAGGATTAGGCTGTGGTTATTGGTAATAAAGCTGAGCGTATTTATATGATAAGGATTGAGCAAGATGGGACTTGAGTTTTTTCTCAGGATTATTTTTGTCTTTGCATCTTTCCTGGAAAATAATGTGCTGTGGGTCTATATTTAAGGTACAACTGGAAGTAGAATTAAACCAGTGGATTGAAGGTGCTTTGTGGTAAAATAATGGGTAAAATGGATACATTTCATTTTTATTCTGTTTAATTTATTTGAGTTTTTTATTGCCTGCCGCTGGATCTCACAGATGATGCCTCTTCCGTGAGGTCAGCTGCATTACTAACTTTCTCAGTAACGAGGTGGAAGCATGCTCTGGAGAGTGAGCAAAGGTTCTTCAAGTGAATGGAAACTGCTGTACACTTCTGCTGTTGGGACCATGGGAGAGTGGTTCTCAGGCCTGCGATACGGAGCGATGGGCGATGTGTTACCCCTCAAGAAGGGGCGCTCTCGGTGAGGCGGGAGGTACTGCTCGCCGTGAGAGTGCTGGCTGTTGAGTGTTGTGATTTGGTGGGACCGAGTTTGTAAGATGGGTGGATTTTAACACCCATGGAAGTCGTCATAAACCAGAATAAGTCACACTGGAAGACAGCTCAGTCTTGGTGTGTACGGCCGTGATGTCTCTTCAAGCCTGCAGATTGTAGCTTGTCCTGCAAGAGCCCAGCGTTGAAATCCTCGTCTCCTGGAAAGGTCACGCGAGTTTTGCGTGTGACATTGATGAAACCTGTCTGTTTTCACTCCTTAAGCCTGATTGGCTTGACGGTGCCATACAAGGCAAACTGAGATTACGTTCCACTTGTTTCATTTGTGGTATGAGCTGGGTTTCGTTAGCTCTGCCCGTGTTTTGTCTTGGCATTATTGTATTCACCTCGCGTTCCACCTTGCCCATCACCGTGTGCGTATTTCATACTGTAATGGTTGCCCATATGCATACTTGGAAATAGCACCTGCTTTTTCCAGAGTCGCAGTACTACCGAGGGAGATACCTGATTTGTAATCCTGGTGATATTAAAAGCTGAGGTAATGCTGATGGGCCATGTAGTGTGGATTCAGAAAGAGAAAACCCCCTCGCTGGGTGATTTTGATATGCATTAAAAATATCCCACATTGCTAATATGTGCATTTGCACTAGCATGCACGTGTGCGTGCCCTCTGCCATACTTTGACTAAGTTTTCTGCGGTCATGCACGAAGGGCGGAATTTCACCTGTGACAATGTAGAAAACTGACTTTGTTTTCTCCTGTCTTGCCTTTTATTTTTTTTTGTCCATTCCCTTTGGCAATAGTTGGCGTTCCAGTAATTATAGGCACTCTTCCTGGGCCCTATTCAATAAAAGATGTGTTCTGTATTTATAGTATGGGCAGAGAGATTTTTGGTGTGCTTTGTTGAATTAGCGTGCAGACAGGAACACAATTTGTTGACTAAACAGATTACAAGACATAGTTTGTCTGAAGAGGGGTTCCCGGTGGGACGAGAGAACCTGAATCTGCTCAGCTTTAAAACATTGGGCTCTAATGTCTCCCTCTCTGCCCTGGTATGTACAGAAAAGTTAGGGCCTCACTTTGTAGTTTGCTGGTTTGTATTGCAGTAGAAAAAAATACTTCTACAGTGCTGCGATTGCTTCCCCAATGAAGTTGTATTTTCTGTGTAGGTGACTTGTTACATACCTGGTTTCTTCCACAGTTAATTCCATGATTTGTGTTGTCAGGAATGTACCTTTTGAGTCTTTAGAAACATCAGGTTGTATAGGGTCCAATCTGGAGCTCATTGGATGGAGGGAATTGAAGCACCACCTCGGGCTTGGCGAGCTGGTGATCAAACCTGTGCAGTTTAAAATGGCTTTTTGCTCTTGGGTTCGTCTTGTGAGTCCATGAAGGGATGGTTCCTCCTCCTGAGCTCCATCTGGGTGTTCAGGGTCCCCGTGCCTGCTTGTGGTGACTATCTCTCCCTTTCCCTGGTGCCAGACCCTACCAGGGGCTAATTCTCTGCTTTGTGAAATGTTACCCCGCCAAACCCAACCCAGGATAGATAAACTGAGAAAGTAAGTCTCATGTAAAACATACAACTAACAAACATTGTTTGTTTAGTGCTTCCCCACCCTCATGTTTAATTGTATAAATTAAATGTCGCGTCAGTCTGCCTGAGGTGTTGGCATCCTATTCAAATTTCAATTACCACCATTAAAGTATATTTACGCAGTGCACGAATATAGGGGAAAATGTATTTATAGCAATCTTTTATTGCTGGTTACGTCCTAGAAAAATAACACTGAAGTGCTGAATCGCTAAGTTTAAGCAAGTTTTAAGTTGAAGGAAAATTTCTTTTCTCAGGCAGTACAAGTCCTAGGCAAAACAAAACAGCGATGAATTGTATCGCCCCTCAGCTCGTGTCTGTGTGACTCTACAGCAGTAATAATATATTGTTACTGGAACCACCTAAATAATTAATTGTAAGAAAACAACGTAGTTAAGGCTCAGGAGGGGAGCAAAGGGGAGAGGTACAAGGCTGAATTTTCTCAGTGCCTGAAAACAATGTTTGCAATGATTTAGCAAAACTTTCTTTAGCTACTGCTAGGAAGACTGTAATTGAATGGAGGCTGAAATTATACTTCTGAAAGAATAAGCTTTTCTGTATATCAAACATTTCATACAGTAAAACAGGGCTAGAACCTGATGAATAATTAAAGTACAGGAAAAAAAGAATTTTTCAGTGTGTAACTTAATTGTGCGTGAAGTATTTTTTACCCTTAAGAAATAAATGCAAGGAATGATTTTTGTTTTCATCTCCATTCATTGTAAGAGAGGCTCTTTCTGTAAAATACAAAGTGTTGTGGAGCTCCGTGAACTTTTTGGTCACTTACTGGGATTGTCCTATGTGACCATTAACGCTGGCGATAGATTCAAGTGTGGTGGTGCTTTGGTTTTTTGGTCTAAAGCAATGGGTAAAAATATTTAAGAGGAGGAGAGTGTGCAAATGGTAGTACTGCTTCCTTGTGTCCACAAGACAGGGTTTGTGAGAGAGGGTGAAAAGATTTCAGTATTTCATATAAAAAGAAAATAGTGTTACTTTTTAGATTTATGTGGGTGTACATGAACTTTTACATAAAGTTGCAGCCACTCATTCTTTTCTTGCTTACTGTCCTATGTGCATGTGTTTTACCGAAGTTTTTCTACACCTTGCTAAGAGAGAAGCTTTTCCAACTTGCCTCTTCAAGCCACGTTGGACCCACCATCCAATGAGCTCACGATGTTCTTGAGGCTCTTGCAACAGCTGGGCAAGTGCATCTGGACCAGGGATAGATATTGACATCATCTCCAGCAACTTGAACTGGTGATTACTTGAAGTGACCGGTGCCTTTGTGTCGGGGAGTGTGGGGAGCTCGGGTGGTTCTACACGTGTCCTGCAGTTACCGGGTGTTTCTTTCTCTTGCGACAGGAGCATTGACAGGGAAGGGTCTTTCACCTCATCCCATCCTAGTCCCTCCTTGTGCTCCTATATCCAATGCTTCTGCACGTGGATGGCTTTCCCTGTCCTGAGTAAGAGGTTGGCAGCTGCTCTGCTCAACCAAAAGCAAAGATTTTCTTGCCTGCTGAGTAGTTCAAATGTGTATCCCTCACAGAAACCACTCTTGCTGTTTCCTTAATCTCTTTTTTTTTTTTTCTTTTTCATTTTCCCCAGTTCAGTCAAATGTTGGGTTTTGTTTCTCACCTCCACATAATAAAACCAAAACCATTAGTAATAGAAGACCCTGTAGAAAGGAGAGGTTTTTCTCCCGCCTGCCACTTCGTGCTTGGGTGGGAAAGGAGCCAGGAGCACGTTTCTCCTGGCAGGTGCCTCGCTGGGGTCCTGGGTGCGGGGCATGAGGGTGTGCAAGGGCGAGGGGGGCACCCTGGTTGCAGCTCAGTCACACGGATGAAACCCGTAGTGTTGTCTGTCTGTCTGCTGGGCAGGGAGGTCTGTCTGTGTCACTAGCTGCCCCCGGGGAGCTGGGTAATGAGCCCTGCTATGGCTCAGGATGCCCTAAACAGGCACTGTCTTGTGAAATGGGTAAGGAAACTGCTGGAAAAACAGCCTTGTGGGTTTTTTCTTAGCCTATCCTTTCACAAGCACATACGTCCCAATATGAGTCTTGTCTTCTGCAGCAGAGGAACGAGTGCTCTGAAGTGGGTTGCATCTGGTTGAGAAGAAAATGGTTAATATTTTCCTAAGGGTTTATTTGAGGGCTTTCTTCCTCTAAAAGTATTTTTCTAAATCTCTTTGAATTAAGGGTGGAAGGAGATTTGTTTAGCTTTGATACTGCTTGGTACTCATCATGCAAGCCTTCATTTTTATTTGGGAGCATTTAAGAGTTTTCCTGGTCTACATAGTGGAAATACCTCTAGCACAGAGGCAAGAGCTGCTTAAAAATACCTTCAGTGATCAAGTCCTTGCTGCATTTGCAAGGGTTCCTTTGGCATTGAAGATGATTTCAGAATGGTTTCTGGGTTTTCTTGTTAAAGGTTACTGAGGATACAGTCCGTAAGAATAAGGATAGGAAATTCTTAAATAGGGCATTAGATAAGATACCTTTGCTTCTAAATCACTTGGTTTTGGTATGTAGATGCTTGTGGTGTTTTCTAATTTGCCAGTCTCTCTGCACAAACAGATTTATGTTGTGTTTGGGATTATTTCAAAACTTACAGCATTTAGGATGTTCTAATGTGAAAACAGCAGTAGTAGCAATGAGCTGGAAGCAGATATTAATCCTGCTGCTTGTAACTCAGGCAAGGTCTCTGGTTTGGTTTTGGGCACCTCAGTCAAGAATGTGTTTTTATTTTCCGTAGGCCCAAGTGGATGGTCTGAAGTATTCTGTATGCTTAGGAACATTTTACTTATTTAGCACTAATAGTATTTACAATATTTACTTTGTTCCTGTTAGTTTGTATTTAGCTTTGCACGTGGGTCTTTGACTTCTCCTTCGTGTCACTGCACGCTCGAATGGCTTCATCTGGAGCCCAAGTCATCGGAGCATTTTAAGTGATTTAAAATTTTCAAGCATCTTCCCAGGGATGCTGCTGCTTTTAATTTTCCAAGAGCAGTGCAATGCTTCATTCCAGGTTGATATACCTGACACGTTGGAGCGGCATTTCTGAAAAGAAAACAGTTTTCAAGGATATTTTATTCTTAAGCTGTAAGCAAACATTGACATCAAAGTCTCAGGCATTTTTAACCACGGTGTTAAAGATCTCTGCTAAAGTTCTGCACTGCTCCTGGAAGATGTTGCTAATTTTCTTTTATCAGTTTTTAGAGTTTTCTGGTCCTGCTAGAGAATGCTTACTGGGGCAGGAGTGTAGCTGAAGGTGAAGGTCAGTGCCTACAATTTCTATATGACAGAATTTGCAGAATTGGGAGTTTTCCATCCCCCCCCCCCCCCCCCCTTTTTTTTTTTTATAAGCAGAACAGTTTGCTAAGCAGACATATGTTTTAATGGTAGGAAACTAAATTTACACATTGTACAGTGGTATTTTGCTCCATTAATTACCTTGTCAAATGTAATAGGTAATTACCACATCAAATCACCTTCGTATGTTACATGGAGGCATAACTTGCTAAATTATTAAAAAAACCAAACAAACAAAATCCCAGAAGCCCAAAGGCAACATCACCACAAACCTGTCTCTTTCTCTTCTAAAAGAAAACACTTTTGTATGTGAAGGCAGGAGCTTTGCTAACCTCAGCCAGCATCTGCTTTGGGTTATGGCAAAGGCTCCTCCGTCCTCCCAGCGTGATGTTTGTCCTGGGGCTGGTCACTAGGTACCCTGTGCCCCTCACTGTTGGGTTGTAGCCTGCCCACTGTCTGTCTTGAGGAGAAGGAAAAACCAGAGGAGTTTTGTCAGGGAGGGGAGAGACCCCCTTGTAGAGCTTCTGATCCTCCTGGGGAACCGATGTTTTGACTCTTCTTTTAAATGTGTTTGTTATCTTTTGTGCGGTGGTGACTGAAGAAGGATAAGAGGAGGAGGCAAGTGGAGGTGATGAGTCTTTTACCAGTATCTCTTTCTTTTACACACTTATCACATATATACACTTGAGTCCTTTCTATCCAGGCTATCTCTGTGGGATTTCACAGGACCAGTAATCACCAGTTCCCTTCTTCATAGCTTGCTTGTTCAGCTAAAGCAAACCTTCCTGCTCTTTTATCTGGTTGCCATCTTGCAGTTGTACTTTGCCTGCTTTACCAGTGATCTGCAGTTGGAGCTTGGAAGGACGAGCAAGAGGGTTGTGACTGATGGCTGATTGTCTGGATCAGTGCAGTGAAGGCACTACTTATTTTATTTTTACCTAGCGATGTATGCCTAGCCTGAAGCTAGTCTTTTGAGAGAATTCGTACATAGATTTTTACCCAGTCTAGGCCAGGCTGTACTACACAGAGGAAGGAAAACAGTAAACTTTGGTTGTTCTTTCTTATCCGATCATTAGCCAAATGGCATTTCTGATAAAACTCTGCAACAAATTTGTGAAACTAGTTTAGTGCTTTAATGCGCCCCAGAGAGGTACCCACAGGGAGCGGTAGCTGAGTGATGTTAGTCCTTGTCTTTTCTTGCCATAGCGGAGCGGGGAGGTGGGGGAGAGGCGGGGGAAAGGCTGCTTTAAATTGCACTTGTGAGTGAGCAGAGAGACATGAAGGGATTGAACTAATGCAGACTGAGAGGACCTTTCCCAGACTGCATGTCTGCTTCAGTCCTGATTAATTATGGTCCTGACGTTGCTTATACCAACCCATACAACTTCACTAATTTTAAAGACCTAAATAAGTCCTAGTCTGTTCCCACGTGGTTTATAATGTTCAGTGAGCAGCTCACTTTGCAGTGAAGTTATAATATTTAAGATCTGCCCTGCTTTGGCTTCTTTGAGACCTAAGGAGGGGTTTCAAGGTGGGACAAGCTGGCCACGGAGAGCCCCTGCCCATGGCCCAGGGAGCCACGCTGTGGTAATCCAGCAGTCTCGTGTGGAAACCTTGCCAGAGCACCAGGATCAGGGAGGTTTGTGATCTGAATCCGTCATGAGAGCCGCTCCTTGTCCTGACAGAGGATGAGTCTCTCCTCTGCGCTCTCGTAGGGAACGGCATCTTTTGTGCCTCACCTCCCTCTGAGTCATCTTCAGAGGCAGGGAGAGATGGCAGGGAAAGGAGGGGACTTCCTCACCAGGGCTCCTGACTGCCCAGGCTGGCTGGCACCCTCACCGCAGCTTCTCTCTAGGCTTGGGGTGAACCTCTGCCATCTGCAGTGGGACCCATTGAGATGGCAGGGCTGCTGCCATTCTGCAACTGCAGACCCTGGCAGGGCAGCAGAAGGGCTCCTGCCTCCTTTTCTGAAGTTGTGGGTGAGATTTTTTTTAATTTTTTTAAATTTTTTTTTTTTTTTTAATTCTTTGGTGGTTGCTGCTTCCTCTTGCCCAAGATTTCTTAGCCAGCGCTCAGGGAGAACTTGCCTTAAACGGGAAGTGTAACCGAATCCATTGCAAATTAGCAGTTAAACTGACAGAAGGACGTTGGAGTTTTTAGTTGTTGCGTTTTGAAGTTGGCCAAGTCATGCTGCGGATATAAAAGGATCGTTCTTCACACTCTGGGCGAGGAGGCTACTGCAGCGTGTCCACACAACGTGGCTGAACGTGGCATAGTCTGGTTTGAAATAAACTCGATGACTCTCTTCTCTTCTGTCTGAATTAATATTGGGGGTTTATATGAGAACAGAGTGCAAAATGCATCATATCTTCATTTTTCCAGCAGCTGGCACGTAGAGATGCTGTTGTTTAGGAGAAGGCCACTCACCCATCCATCCCTAACCAGGTGGAAAATGTTAGCGGTGCCGTATCTTGGATACAGTACCTCTGTTTTCCAGAGATGAATGCTGTTAAGTGTATCTTTCTGTGGGAGCTGAGCCTCCGTTCATGATTCTGGGATTTTTATTTTTTTTTTTTTTTTTTTAATCTTTCCTGCTGGGTGCTGACTGAGGTGTTTCTGGGGTAGGTGCCAGGGTTGTTATCTCGCTAATGATTCATGTGCCCTTCGCATGTTGCGCTGCAAAATGACATGTAACAGCGTGTACCCAGTATTTACGTTACATCGTTTTGGCTCTCCAAACATGTACTTTCGCTTTCGTCTCGGAAGTTGTGCCACTCGAATAGATTTGTGGTGCTGCAGTGGGTAAAAGTTACTAGAACATCAATTTTTGGAATATTTGGGGCCGCAAGCGAAGCGCGTCGTGGTTTCTAAAGGCAGCACGTCCTGCTGGGGGATCTGCAGCCCTTTGCAAAGGGATCTCAGCGTTGGGTGGACGGGAAACTCGGGTGCTCGGCTCCGAGGGCGATGGGCACGACCCGCTGCTCTCGGGCGCTGCGCAGCAGCCCCATCGCTGTTCCCCCCGCTCCGTGAAAAAGGGGTGACGAACCAGCGCAACGTCAGAACTGTAGGCATCAGATTCCGTGGAGAAGAACCCCCTCCTAAATACAGATGGTTCCCTCTGTGAGTCGGCCATCAGCATGCTGATGAAGGCAGGGGGAGGAGGTAGAGCCCCGGTCCGTGCGGATGGGCCGGGGTTCAGCCCTGAGCCCGCTCAGGTCTGTGCTGCGGGATCCCCCCAACCGTCGGTTGCCAATATGTTCCTAATCTAGTTGTGGCTTTTCCAGGGCAGATATACAGCCTAGGAGGGGAGAGCACTGATTGAATTCCTGTAGACCGCTAGAGAGCTATTAACTGGTAATGGCTTTCAAACTGTCCTGGGGTGGTGGCGGGGCGCGTGTCTCCTTCACCTTTGTGTGTAACGCTTTGGAGTTTATTACGTTTTTCTAAATGACTCAGTAGCGTGTGCTAGGCTTTGGGTGGCCCACTTGAAGTGCTCTTAGAAGGGTTTGCTTTTCAGAGCGAGCTAAGTGTTACCCTTAGAAATTCAGGCTCTTTTACAGGGTGGTAACGTACCTTCAGTCTGTACATTTAACATGTGACAGATGCCGGTAGGTCCGTTGGCCTCTTTGTGGACCGCAATTCTGCGTGGCTGCAGAGGCTTCTGAAAATTACACAGTTGTCAATGTTGTGTAGGTATGAAGCTGAACTACACTCTGTAGTCTGTGCTGAATCAGGACCTAAAGCAAGGAGCAAATGTCACTTCTGGAAAATGCCGTTCAACTCTTCTTATGCTTTTTTTGTTTGTTTTTTTACATCCAGATCATTCAGTGATACGTAAGGTCCTTAAGAACTTAATCTAGGAAAAGCAGACGCTTCTTTCCAACCTGTGATTTGTCTGGCACAAGTTTCTCTTCTAGAAAATGTAATTTCTCCTCAGAGAAAGAAAAGAAGATACCTTCCGAGCCATTCTTTGTCCACAGAATTTATGCCCTGACTGATCCAGACAGTAAAACTCCATGAAGATGTATATGTTGTTTGAGAAGTACTATTAAAAATTAATCCAATTTTCTATTCTTCCGGTGTAAATAAATGACAAAAAAAACAGCTTGAAACCAAAATGGCCACTTTCTGAGTTTTATGCGGAATAAAAGGCTGTTTATCCTTTCTGCTTTATTTTAAGCTGCGGTTTTACTATTCAAGAAACAAATTCTAATCAGCCACCGTATCAGACAAATGGGAGCTTTAGTGAGTGGTTCGTATGTTGGAAGGGAGCACTAAGATTCTCATTATAGTGCATGTCTGAATAATTAGTAGGACCAGTCCGCACTTTTTTTTGGCAATAAGAAGAAACTTGCTTTTCACTGCAGCGACAGGCTGACAGGAGCATCGAGCAGTTCGGTCATTAGTGTGTGCCTGCCATCAATGTCATGTTACGGTGTCAAATTAGTTAGTGCCCCCTCCGGAGCCAAGCTGGACCTGCAAATTATCCTCCTATGTCCCAGGAAACCGTGTTTGCTAAACCTCAGATCAAATGGGAACAAATGATTAACATGGCTCATAAATTAACTAGTTTACAGGCTTATAACTTTTTACAAGTAGATAATAAAGACAGAAGTTTTAGGACTGTGGTGTTCTTAGTTCAAAGCTGTGATGCTTTGGGTTTTTTTTTTTTTTCCTCTTTGCTTATTTGTTGTAGACAGGTTTGCTTTTCTCTTATGGGGGGGGGGGGGGGAATTGTATACAGCCAAGGAAATAATGTTTAGGAAATCTAGTGTCCTAAAGGAAGCAAATGTAAATCCACTGAAAACAATATAATTAAGTTTGTTATCTCATTGCCCGATAAGTCGCTGACAATAGTCTTTCTTCTTGTAGTGGCAGTTGTTCGTTAATGAGTTCACCAATTAAGTTTGAAAGATTACAGCCTTTGCCAAGAGGATTTATCTGTTAAAAGCATTATATTTTTTGTGATACATTCTTACCATATTGTAAGCCTCTTTGTTAAAGAGGTATAAGACTACCTCTTAAACACATTAAATCCTATTATAGGCCCAAAAATAATTTTACAATCTGTT
Source organism: Leptosomus discolor (assembly GCF_034619465.1). NCBI lineage: Eukaryota > Metazoa > Chordata > Aves > Leptosomiformes > Leptosomidae > Leptosomus > Leptosomus discolor. The sequence goes on from NC_141399.1 coordinate 5,262,286, forward strand.
TACACATTAGCATGTACAAAACTGTAACAAATCTGTCCAGAGATGTCTGTTTTGAGAATAGGATGCTAACAGATAGTGCACTCTCTTGAAGCTAGATTGCCCTTGTGAAACGAGTGCTTTTTTGCTACAGAATAATTGTTTTATAATGATTTATGACTATGCAAATAATATTCTTTTTATATCTCCCCCTTTTAAATCTCTCCTCAGCTGAGTTTTTCAACCAATGCAGAAATAGTACAGAATTTTTAGTGCTCTTTTACAGCTTTTGAATCTCAAACAAGCTAAAAAGAGTAAGTTTTGTGCTTTCTGTACATTCAAGTCTCATTCCCCCACATGCAAGCCACTGCTGCCTTTCTTTTGTACCTTCAAGGGGGTGAGTAAGCCTTGATATCAGAGATCAAATCAGCATTTTAGAAAGGGCCTAGCATGCAAAAACATGCAAAATATATCTGTTCATAAGAAAAAGTCTGAAAATGCCAGAGGTTATGTTCAGTTTATCTGTCAGCAAATTTAACTTAAAGTAGGTGGTAGTCAATTTAGTAAATACTTTACTAATATTGTAACTATAAAGAATCATGAATGCAGCCTCAGCATCCTGACCTGTGCATGTTTTAATGACTTTGCTAGGGAAACACATGCTGTATTGCAGATTAGCTAGAACACTTATAACGCAAGTAATTTCTGCAAGAAGGTTTGCTTGTACACAGTCATATTGAAAAAAAGGAGAGAAAATTACGCTCTTTAGTTAATCCTGGGACAGAAACCTGGTTTTGTTGTTGATTATATATCCGGTGCATTTGGGCAAATCCTGTTCCGAGTAGTACTCATTGAAATCTGTTGAGTTTATCAGGGATAATACTGTGACATTAATTTTTCTGAAGTTTTAGTGCCTCGTCGCTGTGTCCTCCCCTTCACCATCCAGCCTGCTCATTACAGTGTTTTACGTGCAGCTGAAGAAAGGGGCAAGAGTGATTTCACACATCAGAGTTGCCTTAAAGTTCGTGGATGTGAATTCCCTGCCGCCTGCAGACCCGCTCCTGGCACGCAGCCCTCTCCCCCCAGCCTTGCTGATTCCCTGGCAGACGCCCCAGCCTCCAAAAGCAGCAGTGGTGCAGCAGAGCAGCACCTTGGTTTCTTTTTTTTTTAAAGTCCAGTATTTCCCTGCCTTTTTGCCTTTCTCTGTGAAGTCAGGGCCCTAGGCAACACATTCCCCCTGGACGTTTTCCCAACCGCTCTTAGGAAAGGGTGAGGCCAAGGCCGGGATCTTGGCTAATATGATTAACCAAACGCGTTCTCTGCATCCCCAGTTTAATCCTGCCTTCATGATCCTCATTGCTTTCTTAAATATAAAGTGCCTGCCGTGAGCTGGTAGCTCATATAGCCAAACAGTTAATAAGTGTGATATATCCCCAAAGCGTTGCACCAGATGCCCAGCAGCTCTAAATCAGGAGGGCTGCCCCAGTAGGGCCTCTGGTCCACATCACTTTGGAAAACTTAAACCTCTGAGGTTCTAGAACCAGAGTTAAAGTTGGGACTTTGTATTTAAGCAGCCACCTTATTGTGGTTTAGATATTACAGCATTTGAAATAAGACCACCCACTACCTCACATGTGCTGTGTGTGCTGCTGCCCTGCACGTGGCATTTAGAGCAATAATGAAATTATACCTGTGGGATAGTGCTACTTGGTGCCTGTTTAACAAGACAAAATTACATGCCCAGTTGCGGGGGGGGAAAAAAAAAGTGTAAATTGAATATACTGTGAATTGCTTAATTGTTGAGAAGAACATAGGAGGTTTTGTCACGGCTTTGGCTGTTGTCAGAATCAAACTTATGGTGTTTCTCAAAAAATGTAGTGCTTTCTTTCCGCCCCTCTCTTAGTGCAGTTGGTACCTTGTGAGAAGTACTGCTCCACGTTCCTGTGTGTTTTTGACAATTGGAGGTTGATCTGGAGCGCAGTGGGGTTACGCCCATCGCTTCAGTGGCTGTTGAACTATATCTCAAGCAGCCCTCTTCAGTCTGCAGTTCCTGAGGATGCTGCTCTAGTCCCAAATCAGACTTTCCCTTCAGTTCCAAATCCCCTGAACTTCTGTCTTTGCTCCCTTCTTTACCTTCACCCAACCACATAATTGCTTTATATTGCTTTAACGCACCAATCTGTGAAACTGCTCCATTTTCTCAGTTATTGGGCTATTTTCCTGGTTCTTCTGTGGTAGAAATCCTTAGAGATTGTGCCTTTTGCACAATAAGGGATTTATGTTTAAGGAGACTGGCAGTCGTTGGAGAATGGGAAGTCTCATGTCTTTATCCTCAGATGACGATACTAAAGAGAGGATTTCTAGTACCAGTAGTCTTGGATGTAGGCATGTAAAAATGATGCCAAAAGCCTATTTGATGTAAATACATGTATTCACAAGTGTGGGGAGGGGAAATGCTGATTCTGATACTGAGCACTGCAGTCTGCTTTGTGTTCTAACCTAAGTGTAGCAAGCTGGCTTAAATCATCAAATATTTTTGAACTCTGCGTGGAGGCGGCTGTTGTCTTACAGAGTGAAGGGGAAGCTGACATGTACTGGCATGCTCCGAGCAGGCTTTATAGCACTGAATAAGGATCACATCGTATTTAAATCACAACAGGACAAACCACCCAACCTTGCCTACCCTTGGGAGTGGGGAACACCCCTGGCACTTCCTTTTGGGGTGGGAAAGCTCCCTTCCAGATACGTCCCAGGTACTGATAAGGAACTTGGAAGCTTTAGTTAAACTGAGTTAATCAGGTTTGTTTTCATTTTTACGGTGCGTGTTGATGTGTTTGCAGTGACACCCTCTACTATTTTTTCTTTCCATGCTGTTTAAATAGAAAAACCAGGAAAACAATGTCCTGTTTGCAGTGAACAGGAGCTTTAGGGTACAGCGTGGAAAATGAGTTAGAACGTCTGTCTTGAGAAAAACGTACAAATTTTGTGCTGTGATTTTTATTTTGAATGATCAGGTTCTGTTTTTATTAAAGCAAAATACATACATTGTACAAGAGTAAGTGTTATATTTATAAACACTTCCCTGGCTCTACAAGCTCTTGTTCACCTTACAAAAAAACCTGTTCATGCTGCAATAAAAACACACACATTTAATTCTTAGGCTTTGAGTTTGTGCATTTTATTCTTAATTCACAAAGAAAGTTTGGCTTAACAGAAACCTGTGGTTCTTTTCAAAGCAGCTGCATGAATTTACATAGAAAATGCAAACTGGCACAAGGAGTAAACTCCTTAAGCCTGGAAAGGACTCTGCTCAGGATCCCTATAGAGGGCTACCTTGTTCAGAGATGTTAGAGTGTGAGCTCTGCATTTTCCTTTTGGTTTTCTTGGGCCAGTTTTACCTCTGCTTTTGGGAAGTTAAAAGATGCAGCGAATGCGTCAGAAACTTCTTAAGAGGGCAATGATGCTCTGTCCAGGTTTGAGACTGCAGGCAGGCGTGCCTCCTAGTTACGCAGTGGGAAATTAATCGGCTTGTTTGAAAACAGTATTTCTATGTGAACATCCATGGGAAGGGTTAAGGGAAATTCAGTAATGTTTCAGGTTTGATGGCTTCCATGCTGGTGCTGGTGGGGGCTCAGGAGCCCTGTGCAGAAGTCTCTGTTTCTGCTGGTGTTGACACAGCTCGTGCAGGTCAAGATCAGGGCTGGCCACGACCCAGCTGCTATTTCAAGGGTAGGGTGAGGGAAGAGCACGTTCTGGACTGAACCCTCTTCCCCCCGTGCTCTCCAGCTGTGTTTGGATAGGGTGACAGCAATGCTGCAGGTGGGCATAAAGGGGGTAGTCTGTGCCGCCGGGAAGCGGCGTGGTGTCCCCAGGCCGTGGGTGGGATCCGAGGTGGCCGAGCAGCCCTTGCCCAGCTCCCCGTGCTGACGGTTATGCATTTTCCAAAGATCTGGTGGCAAACCTTCAGCTGCTGGCAAGCTTGTGTGCTGCCTTCACCACTAGCTTTGGTCTGACCACAGGCATGAAGAAAATGGAGGTCGGGGATGAGCCAACGGCTGGAGAAACCTTGGGTAATCCTTCTGTAACCATGGGCAGGAGAGTGTTGCCCATGATTTGTGAATTCATCTGCTTTGAAAACATCCTGTGTGTGACTGTACCTATATTAACAACGCAGGGATGCCAGAGAGTTAGTGTGACCTTTGATGGGCTCAACTGAACGGGTACAGAAGAAGCAAACCCTTCGCTAAATTGAACGTCTCCACTGAATAATCCTTCCGTGGGCATGCAGGATTTGGACACCCAGCAGCAAGGGAGCCCGTACCAAAAATTTCAGGCTAACTTACTTTGGGTTAACTGGTATGACAAAATGATGAATGCTGAGGTTTTGCGACGCAGCAATTGCACGAATGTTGAAATGTTAATTGTGTGGGCTCAGCTGCCTCGGGCTGGACATGCCGGAGGGACGCGGCTGTCCCGGCAGCTGCCGACCAAGGGACGGGAGCTTGGCAAAGGCGGCGTGGCTGCTGGGAAGGAGCTGAAGTATGTGCTCAAGGCTGTGCTGCTCCCTGGTAAAAATGGTTTCTAGCTTTCTTCCCTGTTCTTAGCGTGCTTAACGTACCCCAGGGCGCTCTGTCGTTGTTCTCCTGCTTGTTTGTGGGCAGGACGCTCTGCCTTTGTGCGCGGTGTGAATGTGGAGCAGCAGGGTTACGTTGTCCTGTGTATTTTGATCCAAGCTCCTTGACTTTGCAGGTGAATACACGGGGCCGTGCATTGGCGCTGGGAGTGAGAGCTTACCTTCCTCATCTCTGCAGCGGGAGCAGTGTGTTGAGCAGAGGTTAGAGGCCGTCGGTGTAAGGAGCAAGTGCAGTTTACTGTCAGCTACATGGGATAGTGTTATATGCACTCTTCTGTAGGCTGCTGGCTGTTCCCAGTTTTGAAAATGAAGTCCTGTGTAATTTGCCCAAAGAGCTGGAGGGGTGAAAGCAGACTTCAGGCCTCCTGATTTCTCTGCATTTACTTCCACCGCAACATCATGTTTCCCACCAATTTCGCATAGGAATGCATGGATTTGAACACACAAAAGCATAGACACAAATTTAGATGCTGTCTTGAGGCACCTTTGGTCCTTTCTTCTGTTGTTTCCCACATTTGGGGCCTTAGGGGGGAGGTATGATGAGATCTGATTAGCAGTAAGTCTGTTAATTATAACTCCTAAATTAGAGCATCAGTGCAGAAGCATCACTTTCTGATTTGGATTAAAAAGCCCTTCATCTCAACAAAGCACCGTCAGTGCAGATGATAGCAGAGTGCACTGAAATACATTAGATCAAAGTGATGCATTTCATGTGTGATGCCAAAATGGCTAATGAATTACTTTAGCCTGAGATTTATTACCCACGACTTACTTACGCTCTTACAACTTACTACCTAAAGCTATGAATTTCTGTGTAAACTCACCTGCTATTTTATCTGTCTGTTCCACCAAGAGGCTGCCTCTGTGAGGTATCTAACCTTAAATTTTGTGCAGCCTGGTGTGCTCCTTCCCATGACTTCTAAATTCTGAACTTGGTAGAAGTTCATTCTCATTGAACTTGGAAGCTTTGAACCGGAAAGCTCGCAGTTCCCTGGCTGTGTCTGGTGCTGCCGTCCTCGTGTGTGTCTGCAGAGGAAGGTAAAAGACAGTGTCTCCTCTCTTCTCCCCCTGCTCTGTCTTCCTTCAGCTGCTCTCCCTCTCAGCTCCTCATGTCAAGGGCTTCTCCCAAGATACCTCTGGTTCATTTTTGCTTGTCGGAAGGTCTCTGTGTGTCCCCAGGATAACGGGAAGGTGCTGAGGAGCATTGCTGAACAGCTTCTGACTCTCTCTCTGCTTTTGACGAGAGGTTTTGGGGGCTGCAGGCCCATGACACGCACTAAGCTGCGAATAGGGGTGGGTTTTTGCTGCTTTTGTTGCTTCTGTGCCAAGGTTATATTGTGCGTGAAGAAATCCAGGCTTTTGGAAAATGTTTAGGCTGTAGATTGAAGGGCAGGAGATGTTGAGAGAATCCACCTGGTTTGTCATGAAGCCATGTGAGACAGTGTACCACCTGAGAACTGACTTATCTGTACTTCTTCTCATGTCCAGCTTTCTTTATACCAGGCCTCACTAGCCAGTATTACAGCTTTGTACATAACACGGGTTTCCACCGTTGTCTTCAGTGGCAAATTGTCTAAAAATAAGGTAAGACAAAGCACCTATGTCTACTGGGGTGAATGTCTGACACGAGTAGGTGAAATGGCCTGGCTGTATACAAAGATACAGGAACAACTATTTTTGCCTTCAAGACTTGTTGGGCAGAAAATAACTCGGTCCTACCAAAGCTAGGACATCTGGTGCATAAAAGTGTGGTGTTTTGTAATGAATTGGAAATGGCATTACTGCAATATATATAATAACATGGAGATAGTGCAGTATGGTGTGAGGAACTTGTGTAGAATATATAAAATGTCATGGTTTTCACATACATTGTGGAAAAGAGAAAATAACTTCAAGTGTAAAAGATATGGAAATTCAGTGAATAAACATCAGTGCATTCGAGGATTTTTCATGCAACAGGCTAGATTTATCTTTCACAGAAAAAAAAAATCTATAAACATCAATGACTGCAGTTACATGAGGAAGTCTGGGTGTGCAAGAAAACCTACTTTTCAATAGATGTCCGTTTCCTTAAATTTAAACAATCGAACATTAGAAGATCTAAGATCTGATTCATTTCTCATGTGTATCAGTTTCGTCCAGGACACCTCCTGAGATTTGAAAAAAGCTGTGCTGTTTAACACCTGAGTAAGCGAAAACCAGGTTCATTTTCCTGTTTGAGATCAACGGTGTCTCAACAGCCTGTTTCCTCACGGGCAAAATGAACTAGAGCTATCGAAACACTCGATTCACTTTGGGCAATAATTTACCAGGGCTGTGCGACTTGTAGACACTCCTCGAATTGCCCTTCTAGGTTTAACTGGGGGCAGGTTGGAAGTACAAAGGAAGTCCAACATTTCTTGAAAAGCTAGGATTTTTCTTTCTTTCTTTCTTTTCAAGCGAAAAGGCTGTCGTGAAATGCAGGTGCAGCTCTAACTTACATCTAGGCAATGAATGACTCAACAAAGAACCTTATCTCCTGGTTCAGATGCAGATGTGATGCTCTTACCTTTCCCATTGCATGGGAGAAGACATGGAAACCTGGAAGAGCCAGACCCCCGTCACGGAATATCACATAGGCCAGTATTTTTGTTAGCGCATGTGTTCACAAACTACGTCCACATGGTGTAATACCCCAGAGACATACAGCATAACGTGACGCAGTTTACTTCCAAGTCAGGCCCCTGTCATATGGTCTAAAAGCTTTGTAAGAATTTAGAAGCAATATCAAGGAAAACCAATATAAGTGGTCCATTAATGAATAGGTCCTTGAGTGTCAGGAAGCAGACGTTGTTGGAAGCTTGGGTAATGTTACTGTTGGGTTTTATTAATTAAATATAGCTATTAATATGACCTTGGATTTAAACACAATGACCTCTTTTGTGAGCATGATTAGCAGATGTTTACCATAATTCTTCACTCTGTGAAAAATGCTTGTTGCACCCAATAAAAACAACCATATTTACTTTGCTAAATCAAATATTTGGAACTTGGGTCTTACTTTATGCATCATGGCTCCAGTGTCTTAGACTTTCCAAGTTTAAGGTTGAGAGCCCTTGGAGTAGCATATGTGGTAGCTTTCAGAGTACAATGACCTATTGTATTAGTGAGTGCTCCCCCCCTCCTTGGCATTGTGTCTTCTACAGTGAAGCCAGTGTGCTGTACCAGCCTCTGGATTTTATTTTTACCAAAGTGTGGGGAGAACATTTTTGAATCCACAAGGTTTTCTGTATTTTATCCGTTACTTGCGGGCAACTTCCTTTCCAGAAGAACTGCAGCAATGGAAGCAGGAAACACAATTCCAGTTCTTAAAATAAAACTGGAAGTTATTTTTCTTTTCAATAGCATCTCACCTAATTTTAGACTTTAAAAAAGTCTTGTTTCCTGATAATTTTCCTTTTCTCCTACCAAATCCAGAATTTAGAGGTGAAAGTCCCATTAACAATCCAGATCATCCCCTCCAATGCCACCTGCTGCCCTCGAACTGTGGTAGGTATTTTCTGTGTACATGAGCGTTGTTTCCTAGCTGCTGGGGTCAGTTTTAGTAGCAGGTCTGCTGCCTGCTTCTCTGCAGTGCCGAAAGGAAATAGCAAGGGAACAAAACTATGCTTTTCTTGGGAAACCACTCCCTTTGGAATGGAGAGATATGGCTTGCCACTTCTATTTTGTTTCCCCCTCCAAAGTAAGCAACAACATTGCAAGGATCAGGGCCAGCAAGAAAAGAGTATTATTTAAAAGGCGTCATCTATCTAGCCTGGTGTGTTTCAGGAAAAGGAGGCTCCTGCTTCATATTTTAAGGAGTGTAATAAAAATAGCAATCGGTTTAAGAAAGGGGCTGACGGACCGGAGAAAGTGACAGTGGCAGCACAGGGAAATAGTACTCCATTTATCTGAGCAAGCCAGCACATCGATAACGCTCCTCTCCGCAGTAGGTGCTATCAAATCGGAGACAATTTGTATCCCTGGTGTGGCAGGTTACTTACATGGTAACAAGTCTCCCCGACATTATTGCAGATCATCATTAACTAGCTGCTGCTGTTTGTTTGCCGTTGCCTGCTCGATGATGTTCGTGAGTCGGGTCGTATCAGTTATCTGTCTTGCCCAGTTGAGGGACTTGCTGCTTCTGAAAAGACACTCGGCCTGGGATCTCATCCCTTGCTTCATTTTCCGTGGGGAAAAAAAATTACTGGTTGCAGCTTCCCTCTTGCTGTAGTGTAAGAAAAGTGAAGGTTGTGTAGCACACGTTTAACGGGCTGGGATGAGCAGTACCGGTGGGCATATGCAAAAGAAAGGAGCAGGAGTAATAAGGAAGAAGGATGGGCTGCTCTTCTCGATCCTCAGATCTGATGTTGGCAGGGGTGTGGGTGTGTAAGGATCCAGATAAGGATTAACGGCTCTAGGTGGGATATCCTGCTTTCTGAAGATCTTTAATCAGTTGGACTGGCATCCTATAAGCACATTTCTTACTTCATTATCTGTCTCGGTGTGTTTCGGTTTCCTTTTCCGTTGTTCGGTAATATTTGTAATTACTGTCTGTTTATTAAAAAGTGAGATCCTTTTCAGCTCACAACCTGCAGGCTCTTTTTTATTTTTGCTAGTTTTATTTTTCTAGCCTGATTTATTTTCTTCCAGTAGCATATTTCAGCCCTTTACTGAAAATACGGGGTCGGATTGTCACTTTACAAGTCTGTGGAAGCCAATTGCAAAATCTCCATTGAAGCCAGTGCATCTCTTGATTTGTAGTTGACGGTATGCCCCATTATATCTATCCTAAATAGTTGCAGGTTAGGTCACTCAGGAGGGAAGGCTATAATTTTGTATGAAAGCACAGTTTAGTGAAACTATGATATCAGCAGAACTATTATAAAACATGAAGTGCTTTGTCTTCTCCCTTATAAAATGTGTAATTTCTACCCATTATCAGTATTATTACAAGAGTCCTTGCAGTAAACTTGTGTTTTGATAGGCAGAAACTTGTCTCTGCTAGGAACGAATACAGTGCAGTGTAACTTCTCTTTTAAAGGAGAATAAATAACACGGGTGAAGTTTACTAGAACACAATAAAGCCGTTTCCAGGAAAGCTGCTGCAGAGGCAGGTAGGACATGCTGAAGATTTATGCTCGGGGTGAACATGTGCAAGTACTGTAATGATGCTGTAGAGAACATTGGAGTAAAATATTTGATCAACAGATATGTCTAAAGAAGATACATGGTTTGGTTTTCTTACTAGCTTTCAGATTACAGTGAGACAGTTAAATGAAGGTTCCTTTAAACCTGTTCATGAATACATCATCCTGGCTGGGAGGAGGTCAGATCTAGCACGGTTACCTCTTTCCTAGACAGAGCAAATTTTGACTGCCCACCAATCCACTGCTGGATTGTTCAGTTTGTGGATTCAGGGGTGAGCACCAGGAGAAGGGAGAAGCTGAGAAACAAAAGGTTGGTCTCAACATCATACCACTCACTGTGCAGCTGCTACCACGAGAAGGGCTTTAAAAACCAAAGCATGGCTTATCCTGCCTAGGTGTGCAGTTGTTTTGAACTAATTCAATCAAGGTTCAGGAGATTATAGTGAAATAAAGCAAAAAAAAAAAAAAAAAAGGAAAAAGATCAATAAAAAGGGTGGAGTAGCTGCTGCGATTAAGAAAAAAGATTACTGTTGATTTATTGATTTGGTCTTCAGCTTGCCATCTCAATCGGGGGTGGTTGTGGGTGGGTGGGTTGTTAATGTTATTAATATTTATACTTTAGTACCATGTGCCAATTAGAGTAGATTGTAATTAAGTCTCCAGGCCTGAAAATATTAGGCCCCACATAGCACAAAGCCTTCGCATCACATATTGCTGGAAAGAGAAACCTTTAAGTGTGAAAATCTGGTGCAGAGCACAGAAAAAGGCCTGTTCTCTTTTCAATGCAAGAAGCAGTTTTTGTGCTTGCCCTTCCTGGGAGCGTTGGAGAAAGAGGGTTGCAGAAGCCTGTTGCTGAGCTTTCGGGTTTTGAGGGAAATCGCCCTGGCTAAGCCCATCTTCTCCTGCATCTAGTGAGAAATGTTCCTCAAGCTCGCATCGAATCTCTCCTTTTCCCTGCAGGGAACTCGGTTTTGGGGCACTTCTGTCTTCAGGCAGTGTTTTGTGGTGCTGATGTCTGTTTGCTGGGTCTGGGACTCCTCCAAGTTAGCATGTCACCTTGGTGTAGGGTCTTAACACTGCAACGAGCAGCACAAATAGGATCTCTCAAGGTCTTCGCTTCAGTTTGAGCTGAGAACAGGATAGTTGAAGACTTTTTTTTTTTTTTTTTTTCTGCGTAGAGGGAGACATGAGAACTCATTGTTGTGAAGTGGCAGAACTGAGTCACCAAGGGTTTAGTCAAAGAAGAAACACATCTCATCAGTGCAAACCAGAATAAAAAACGTGCTTTCTTCATTACTCATTATACCACAACGAGAATCAAAATCACTCAAAAATTGTTGTAACAGCTATATGTTGCTTAGATAAAATAGTCTGGAAAGGATAGATTTTGTGGGAATCGTTTCTGATTTATGCAATGCAAGATGCGAAGCCAACTTGCTGTGATTTTTTCCAGTTATGTGCAATTACGTTAGATTTAATCAAAGAACTTTGGATTACTTGCACCATTCCATAGCGCTTGCATGGTACCTCTGGGTGTCACTGAGCGAGTTGTGGCCATTTAAGCGTACTGCTCATGCAAACAACACAGTGGGAGAATTAATTTAAAAATTCCTTGTATATCTGGATACTTAATTTTTAGAGCTGTGCTATGTTCTGGGTTGTTTTGCTGTATTTTAGGCATAAATCGTATTTTTTAAGACAAACCGTAAGCAATTCTATTTTGCTGTTACAGCGTGAAAAAATTTACTCTATGCTTTACTGGTGGTGGTGGTGGCTAAGTTTAACCTCTCACATCAAACCCAGTCCTTCACCTTCCTTTCCTGCTTCCATACGGGTAGCCACTGTGGTCGAGATTTGGTGTTGAAATCAGTGTGGAATAACCCGTCGCAGCACATCCCACCCTGCTTCCAAAGATGCGCTGTGCCGCCCTGCCCGCCGGCCCACGGGACACAGCCACGTCACCCTTATGGCCCACAAGTGATGGAGCCACCAGACCTTGGCTGGTTGGGATGATGAGGACACGTCGATGCGCGTGGTGGCTGTCAGCTCTTGAGAGCAGATGAAGCTTTGAGGCCAGGCGTGAGCTCACGTCAATAGTTTGGTAACCACGTCTTTGTGAACCCCCATCTCATGTCACTCACAAGCTCCACTTTAGTGTTATTAGGGGGAGGGGTTTATTAGTTTCTCTATTTAAGAAGGTTTAATTGATTCCTGTAATATTTCACATTTTAAGTATAGGAAAAGTACAAAGTGGCTCCTAAAGAAAACAGAGCCAGCTTGAAGGGAGAAGCCCTTCTCCGTACCACGAGAAGCCTTTTTAAAGGCAACAAAAAGAGGACAGAAAAGTCTTATCAGTTCTCAGTGCCCACCTGATTTTTTTTGAATTTATTTTATTTTTTCATATAAGGACTACCTCGCATCAGTTGAAGGCATGTATGAAATTTTTTGGTGTGAACCCGTGGGTAGGGCAACAAATACAACACGAAAAGGTCTCGGCCGGTTCTTTCCCCAAAAAGCAAACCCGCGTTGCCGGCGTTGGTTTGTGCTGGGGCCAGTACTGGCAGCCCCTCACCGTTGTATTGGTGTACTGGCCAAAGCTCTCTTAGCAGGCTGAGCATCGGGGGCTTTGGAAGCTTCACAGCTCCTGAGTCGTGAAATAACAGAAATGCATTTTGTAGTATTTTTTCAGAAAGACCCTAACTTTGTGCATCATCGGTTCAACACATTTGGACTTCAAATTTAGTTCATCTTTCAGTGGTTGTGAAATAAACGTGCTCCTTCTAGTAATTGTATGTCTTAGAAAAGACAATAATTGATATTTAACCATACACAATAAATAGGTATATAAAAATGAGCTTCCCCCATTTCCTCTCCCCAGGGAAAGTAATAGAGCCTATAAAATTTACTAGTTTTGCTAATCTTTGCCTGCTCTCTTTCAGCTGCTGGAAAAGTGGCTTTGCATTCACAGAGCTTGATGCACAAATAAAGGAGTAAATAAAAGGGTTTGCTGACGCAAGTGTCGCGAGGTGCACGCAGCACGTGAGTGGAAAACCGGTCAAGTCAGCAAACAAAGCGATGTGCCTTCTTGAGTGTCCTGGGCAGTCCGAGGAGGGGTGGAAAGCAGTCCTGATTTTTTTTTTTTTGGTTTTAGTATGAATGTTTTTAAAACATTGCCGACTGTTAGTGTCAACAAAGAAGTACAGAGGAAGAAAAGCAGAATTAAATGTGTGACTGGAAAGGTGCATCAGAATTCAGTAATTATATAAGCTTTATTTCTGTTGCCTTTGATGCCGGTGTTAAGTACGTGAAAACTAATGCACTGCAGAGGACAGGTTTGTGGTTGAAATACAGTTGATAGATTTTGACAAATTAAACAGTTGTAAAGATGTTTGGAAGTTTTCCAGATCTTTACTGTTATTTATGTCACTGAACTAAAAAAATCAGTGGTTAATTTGCAGTTCTTATAATTTTTATGATACTTATGTTGTTGTAAATTTAGCAGCGTGCGGCATCAACTCAGCGGGATACATTTTATGTTGTCAGCTACCTTTTGACATCATAATAGATTTCAGTTGCCAAAGCTTCGTGGAAAGAGAGAGAGAGAGAGAGTGAAAATAAAATGTGAGAGTGTGCTGTGTGAGCGCTTGGATCAAACCCAGGTGGGAGAAGAGCTGAAGCCAGGCTTGGTCCTTGGGGGCCGGCAGGGACGCTCCAGAGTCCTCATGCCTGTGGTGATAAATGTGTTTTAAAGGGTAAGGGTGGCCAAGATGCTGATAGGATTGGCTCCCTGTGGTATCGTTGACGGGCCTTTGGAGTCTGCGTGGCTGCTCAGGGTGGAAGTGCTGGGCTCCTCGGGTCTTGTCCCGCCACGTGGACCTTCTCCTGACCCTGTGTCCCAACAGCACCTGGCGTGAGCTGTGGCTGAAGGGCAGCAGGTTGAGATTTGGTCTTCCAGCAGTTGTCAAGCTCGTGTCTGTCTCAGCGTGTAACAGGGTTTTGTGGGGCTATCCACCCCTGAATTATTTCTGCCAGCAACTTTCTCCATGTGCGATGGTCCATGGTATGTTTCCTGGGTGAATACAAGGTGGAGACTGAGGCCAAGTAACTCTCTGGCATGCTGCAGTTGGACGTGGGAGCAGCTTTTGTCCTGCAGGACGTTGTCAATCAAAAAGAGAATGCCCAAACAGGAGGTTTACAGAGTGCTGATACCTGAATTCATACATTCTGCAAGCTTTTTTATAGAGACTTTTTGCAATATTTTTCTTTTTATAGAGACTCTTTATTCTTTCTATTTATAGAGACTTTTCTTCTATTGTCTGGAAGAGGGAGAGATATCTTAAGTTTAGGTGGCTTAAAGAAGACACACAGTTGTTTCCCTCTTGGGAGGCTGATTTTAGCAGGTTAAAACTGATGTTTTTAATCTCAGGAGTGAGACCTGCCTTGGGAACGCGTGACACATGAAATGGACTTTTTATAAAGCGTAGCCGTGCCCTTCCCATCTTCTGCTTCTTTCAACATTTGCCCTTTGCCTCCGAAGCCTGAAAATGGAAGAATTTATTAATGGTTGTTTCCTCAGTGTTTGTGGCATTAGCCACGTTTCTCAAGGGCGTTTCACATGCTCTTTCCACTCTAATGGGATTGTCCATTCAGTTCAGCTCCAGCACATTGGGGATCCATTTGTGTAGATAGCTGATGAAGCTGAACCTTCCTCATCCGTAGGTAATCCCAAAATATGCAAATTGTGAGCGTGAGATTGGCTTTTTAACATTTTTGGGTTTATAATTAAGCGCTTTGTAGTTGTCCTCCCCCTCCCTCCTCATCGGAGTCTTCAGCCGTGCTGACTCCAGCTCTCCCATTCCCTTTCTTGATCATCTGGGTTTTTTTTCATTTTCTTTTTCCCTGGAAGTAGTTTTATGCCTTCAAAGCTGCACAACTTGGAGTAGATTTTGGGCACAAAGAAAATTTGTGAAAAGACCATCCCGCTGCTGCTTGGTTGTTGCTTGCTGGGTCTTGCTCACCAGGATCGCAGCGGCCAACGCTGGAGTGAGCGTGGATGTAGCGCTGGGGAGAAGGCACGCATTTACTCTTGACTTATTTTTTTTTTACCATCCCCGTCTTTTGGCAAAGGAGAGATCGGAGATGGGACAACTGAGGGGGCTTCGTTTGCAAACTGGCAGCAAATAAGATGATTAGGCGGTGGTGAGCACCAAGGAGCTGAGCGGGAGCATGGTGTTTGCTCGGGCGGCCGCGGCCCCACGCAGGCGCCTGCGCCACGTTCCTTTGGTGCGCTCCAGGTGGAAGATGCTCCTCTTGTGTGTTGGAAGAACAAGATTGAATTTCCATTTTGCTTCGCAGCAGCAGACTAGTATGTTAGTCTGCGTTCGCTGGCTAGACTTATTCTGGCTAATGTTTGCCAGATTCTTCTATTACATATTAAAATAAGATCTTATGAGTGGGTTTTATTTTTGTGCGTGTTTCAGAAAACTAGGCCAGCCCTAACAAGCACATTTTTGTGTTTTTGTTTTTGCATTTTGTCATTTTACATATTGAAAAATGGAATGCAAAAAAAAAAAAAGCCTGCTAACATCAAGAAGAAATAAAGCTTTGCATTATTCTGCATAAGTGTTAAAATCTGACTGATAGTTTGTATATACAGACTTTGTTTTTTATGGTGTTTCCTTTCCCCACCCAGAGATCACAGATGCTACAATAAAAATTAATGCCTTTTTAGTAAATGCTTTTCTTTTCTGAACTTGGCCTAAAGAGGGTCACGCAGTGCTGCTGTTACTAATAAATGCGCCAAGATTTAGGTAAAAATAATAGGCGGGTGTTAATTTGTCGGGGCAGGAACTTCTAAAAGAAAATGCAGATCATTTCTCCCTCTTTAAATCCAGCTATTTCAATATCATAAAGTTTTTATTTTAACCATCATGAGAGTAGCCCCGTTTGAAGAATTCAGCTTTAAAAAATGTCTTTGTAAATTGAGATTTTAGGACTACCTATTTGGAGGACGTTCCGTATGATAGATGACCCTTATAAGACAAAAAAAAAAGTAATTTTGCATGTCTGCTTCCTAGGATGTGTGATAATAATAAATGAACATTTTATATATCATTATATATATATCATGGCAGAACAAAAATCAGAAGATATATTATTCATTATTCCTGTTACTTTATATTTAAAAGGCAAAGGTTTTTGCTGCTTTGCCAAAACAACGGCTACAGAATATATTTGTAATAATCCTTGCAAATATGAAGAGTGGAGAGATCTTCCAGGTCATTAGCACTGGAGAAAATAGAGATGCCTTTAATTGTATTCATTTGAACATTAATACATTAATGCTGAGATTTAAGTACTGTTACTATTAAAAATTAAACTGGAAGGGCAGTGTGCAGATCATATGCCTTAGTGTAAGTTGTCAGGTGCAGTGTTTGCATATTTTGCCTGCCATTCCAATGCTAAAATGCATGGTTGAGACTGGATTTGGCTTTCCGAGGGACACTTTTATTTACACCACCCCCCTGGTTTCATTTCTGGCAGTGCCATTGCTTTTTACGGATGCATTTGCACCACCTGAGCAAAAGTTGCACTGATGAAAATCAGAGAAGGGTAAGGAGTAACTTGTTTGGTGTCCTGAAGTCCTCATATTCTTCTCCCCGTCCCCCCGTCCTCCCCCCCCCCCCCCCCCCCATGTCCGCAGTTACTTTGCAATATGCAACCCCCTCCGAGCACTGCCTGCGGAACTGGAGTAGCTCTGGCATGTAGATTTCCCAGTGGGAGAACTTGTGTGGATGGTAATTTTAATGAGACCTGATTTAAGCAGTAGAATAGATCCATAAAACTAATACAAGCAGACTTTCAAGAGCTCTACTATTTGTCAGGGCAGTGAATTTTAGAGGTGCATCCATTGGCTTGGTAAAGAATATTATAATCTTGAAAACTTAACCTGTATTAATTCAGATTGTTTCTATGCAAAGTACTGTTGAGAACTTCTCAAATCCAGGGCAGGCCAAATATAGACTTATTTATTTTTGAGGATCAGCTTTCGTCCAAAAATCATGCTGGAACCACAGGACCTGAAAGCTGTGCTCTATATGAATGAATGCAGAGCCTGTACGAGTGCACACAGCTGTGCCTCTAAGCTGTGACAAACCCTTAGCTTTGCTTTTTTCCCCTTCGTTTAAGGCCACCGCTTGGTCCATACATATTTCAGCCTCTCCTGTGTTGTCACACCTAGTTATATGTGGCAGCAACACGGTTTTCCTCTGTCCTGCGGATACAGGCGTTACACCCATCCCAGAACCTGAATCCCACTTCAAGTAACACACTTGGTCTGTGGCTTTTATTTTTCATCCTGGTGCTCGTGAGTGTCTCTTGCTGTTGTTGGAAATTGTGTAGTTCTGCTTGGCCTTATTAAACTGTTTTCTTTCCCTTGCTCTCCTCCCCAGCCTCTTCGCTCCGTCTTGTTTGGTGGTTTCTTTCTTTCCCCAACGAGCTTTTTTTCACGGCGGCGATCTCAAATGGCAGGGAGCAAGAGAGCAGGTGGGGGAAACTCAGGGCAGGAGCTTGAGGTGGGAATGGGAAGAGCTGGAGGACGTCGGTGGAGGCTGGGGAGACTCGGCAAGCATCAGAGAACAAGGGGGAAAGAGGGCAGAAGAGCATCGCAGAGGGAGAAATAGGGAAGAAGGCGAGGAGGGAGGGATGGAGGCAGAGGGCGAGGAGAAGGGAGGCCAGGGATTCAGCGTGCAGGCTGAGCAGAGGGATGCGGGAGAGGGACCCCGGCTCTCCCGCCCCCTTTCTGGGCTCGGGCAACCCACTGAGTGCACAAACGCAGGCAGAAAGGAGGTGGCTTCTGCCAGAGCCAGCGGGAGCGGTGACATGCATTTAAACGGGGAAAAAGTTTATTTGCTTTTTCTCGCAGGATATGCTAAGTGATTTTGCAGTTTGAGTGGAGTGGCATTATTGCACTTAGCTCTGCATTTATTAAATAAATTTGTTCTCCAACTCAAGTGTTAAGTGTGTATTATGAAACCTCAGAGCCAATCTTAGTGGTTGCCGTGTGCAAATATTTTTAAAATTATGTAATTAAACAGGGCTTGGGCTGCAGTGTCCACTGAAGTGATTTATTAATTGAATGGTTTGATTAAATTTAATGTTATTTTAGTTTATACAGAAAGGGCTGGTATCTGTTTCCCAGATAGGGACATCTTGTGGGGCTGTCAGTGATGGTTCAGAGGTCCTTAAGAGGAATCTTTAGCACCCAATTAAATATTAACCAAGAAGATGGGACTCGTTCTTGCTCTGTCCCTGAAACTGTGTTTTGACATCTAAGGCTGGTGATAAAAATTTGCTCGGCAGAATCACTTGCAATGCACTCTATTTATCACTAGATTATTTCTAAATTAATCACGCTAAAAATCTTCCCGTTGTAATTGGGCTGGGGCTCAGTGCTGTACGATGTGTGTAAATAAAAAATGCCCTTTTAATTTCACATTAGCTGTATCTAGCCGCTGTTGCAGCCAAACTGTATCTGTTTCGGTGGAATGTCATTTTAAAGGTATTGTGGTTACTGAGCGGCAGCTGTGATTGAAAAGTATGTAAACTAATCTTTAGTTGCTCATGTCATTTTTATATTCTTATGTCAGAACACAAGAAGGCTGCTTTAAATTTGTCTTTCACTGTGTATTAATTTTCAAGTCTAATTTTTCTTGGGTTAAAGCATATACTGCGTTCTCTACTACACATTACCATTCAGTGCCAAAAGTAAATGGCTACTTGTGAAAAAGTACAAAATTAGTTCCTGCTTGATTACTGTAAAATACATATTTATTTTCGTAGGGAGAGTTTTTTATTACCGGTGCATAAAGTACAATTACCCTGCATGGTATCGGTGACTTAGAAGACGAAGTAATCAAGCACTATATATTTATTACTGTGAAGAGCAGTAAGTTTGAGCTGTGCATGGCTTTCCCAAAAACAAGAAAGAAGGTACAAGAGGTTTTGTTGGTTTTTTTTTCTTTTTTTTTTTTTTAATTCTAGGCTTGCACTATGTGTTGCTCCTGCTCTTTTAAATGCAGACCATTTAAAATTAAATCCTCAGTTAATATGTCTGCATAAGAACTTCTTTGTCTCTTGATGCCCAACCATTGAATATTAAATGTGGTTGCGGATAAGTATTTATTCATACCATACCTCACACCTGATCTTGTGTCAGTATGACATCATCTTTGCCACAAAGATTTCTAGTGGTTTAAAAATGTTCCGTTGTGAAATAAGTGGGAGAAGTAGAAAAGGGGCAAGGAAGGCAACAAAAATAAACTGCTAGTGGGATTTGATGTTTTGCCAATTAAAAACAAAATTAAAAAAAATCATATTCTGAGGTCCACATGCTGCCTTTGATCCATACACAGGACTTCCATTTGTGCTGGTGGCTGTTCAGCCTGCGGAGGGAAGGCTGTATATGACTTAATTTGTATGTTGTGGGAAGTACATTTTCCTAGCATGTGGTCTAGCTTGCTTGAAGAATCTGAAATGCGTTATAAATGTAAATGCTGTGTTTAAGTAAAACTTCATTATGTTTTGGTGGTTTCCAAAAATGCACAGGATTTGACCTTAAAGTGTTATTTCAAGGTGTTATGATGTATGAGCTAGACTTTGTAGTCTTCTAAATTAAATCTTTGAACATGTTATTATTGTATTTTGGCATCGGCAAGATGTAGTTCTCAGCTATTTTCTGTCACAGCCTTCATTTTTCTAACAAGAGTAACGAGACAGGGCCAGATTCTTCTGTAAGAGGCGTGCAAGGATGGGGATTACCCTGCGTTAACCGTGGTGTAAGCGAGGAAAGAGTCTGTCATTCACATCCAAGTCCGAGGTCGCAACGACTCCTTGTCCACGGCTCGATACTGGGACGGAGCCGGTGCTCCCGCAGAAACGCGGGCACAGCCACCACCGCTCCCCTTGACCGTTGCAGAGCCCCCCATAGGATGTGGTGAAGGGTTTAGCGCTTGGATTCAAATCTGGTTCATATATAAAAGGAGTTGTGTTTCTGTTTGGAAAATGTGAGCCCCTTTTACGTCGCCCAGGTGTGGATTAGCTCTCTAAACCATTCACCCGTTCTTGTGTTCGTGGGAGACCTGTTTTCAATTCTTATAAAGAGGCCGTACAAGTCAAGCCGTAGAAACAGCAGAAGCAATCCAAAAATGGTTTTTAAAAGAAAAAAAATAATAATAAAAAAAATTAACAAAGTGTTTGTGATCTCGGGTTGGTAGTCTGGATGTAGGAGCAGACATAACCGCTACACATACGCTTATTTCCAAGGAAAATAGTTGCAAAACATTTCCACCTATGCCATGAGCACTCAGGGCTTGTATTTCTCCTTCCCTGGGTAACAACCGCACGTTTGTGCTGCAGGAGGGCCAGAAGCACTGCTGGCCGTGGGGCACCATCCCCACCACGGCGTGCAATCCCCTCCCAGCAGCTCCGAGGCACGGGGAGCGTGCCAGCCAGCCAGCCACAGCCATGGGGAGAGGCAGGCAGGGTTTGGGTCGGGGTATGTTGTTGCAGAAAAGTCCATTAAGAGTAAGAGCTCTGAGTCAGCGCCCGGGGCCGTGGCCGTCGGTCGCCAGAGAGAGAGACCGTCTTTGAAGTGTTGTTTTTGGTACCGGTTTCACGGCGCGCGCTCGCGGTATGAATCACGATGGTTACGCGGGTGATCTTCTCTCAAGAACGAAGCCAACCCCAAACAATCGTGGGGGCCGCCCTTTCGGCCGCTTGGCGTGGCCGGCTGGCCATCCCGGGGTGGGCTTCCACCGTGGGCTTGGGGTGAGAGCGGCCATGCAGCCAAGGTGCATCGGAGGCTCGTCCTTCATCCGCGGCCAGGAGCTCCCCATTTCCCTCCTCCTTCACAAGCAGGCTGGGTCCCGGATGGGAAGCAGCCTGAAATAATTGGTGCAAGTAGTTGAAATCCTAGATGGAAGAGACACATAGGATATCCCACTTTCCCTGCGCATAACTCCTTCCCTGCATCCCAGATAGGGCGATGCTTAGAAACTCGTCCAACCTCGAGTTCAAAACGGATCGCTTACCCGTGTTTCTTGAACAGCTAATTTTGCTGGTACGTTATTATTCACCCTCTGCTATTTTCACACTGTGACACAAAACTAGAGAGAAGAAGAGATTGAAATTTTGACCGGTACGTTATCCTGATACCTGAGACGCCGTGTCGATATGAGAGTATCTTTACCACAAGGACTTTCTTGGTGGTTTTAGAGATCCCAGTGTGAATAAGTAGAAAAAGCAGAACTAATAGTTCAAGAAGCAAAAATATTTTTTTCTTAAAGAAATTGATTAACATGCAAATATGTACTGTATGCATATTAAATATCATTTCAAAATGTGATGGGCAGGAAGCATAAGTGATGCCATTTGGTTTTGTGGCATCAGTGTGGGTTGATTAAGGGGGTGGGGATAAATTTTGGGGATTATTGATATAGCATGAGTAGAGCCAGATGGTTGTATTACACATCTTTTGTGTTCTTGTTTGCTTCTTAAAGCAGTTGCAGAATTTTGCCCTGGGCAAAATTTACTCTTTGCTCGTATGTTCCCCTGTGAATTTACTTTTGACAAAGTACTTCACAAAGAGGGGAAACACTGTGCTTTGTGCCCGCAGACTCATCCCTTCCCTTTGCCTTTGTGAAGCCAACAGCCCTCTCCTTAAGAAATATTTTGTAGCTTGTGAAATAAATTAGCAATAGGTGCAAGTTCAGTGTGTGTATGTGTTGTGTATTGCCACCCCTCAGTATACAATGCTGGTTTACAGAGCATGTTATTTTTAAAATTTTCCTTGCAGTGTTTTGGAGAAGAAACTGTGGAAATGGCAACCAGTTAGTTTTAATGTGCTACTTATGTAGTATTCTTCCATCAAAGAAATGTTGTCTTAAAGATTAATGAGCTAATTTTTCCACCACTACTTTTTTTTTTTTTTTTTTTTTAAGTTTTGAGATTGTGGTGTACCTGATTCATGTGATCAAAAACACATACTCTGTGGTATTCACGTTGAGTGGGAGAAGGTTAAGCTAGGTAGGTGGTTCTTCGCTGGGTGTTTGTGACATTTGTTGGAACTGCTTATCGCTGGAACCACCAAAATTTACATGTATTTGTTATTTCCCTTTGAAAGCAAATTTTTTATTTCCCATAAAAGGATGAGTTTTTGTAAAGGCTTTGTAAGAAACAATTTATGTCTTATTTGTGCCTCACACTGGTTTTGGCGGGTGTAACTCCATTGACTCAGCTGAGGTTACTCCTGATTGACGTTGCTGTAAGCCCCTGGATGAGGAGGTCTCTCTGCATCTAGCAGTTACAGTCATGACTGTAAATATATTTTGTCCTCTGCCTGTGTCCCGCTGTGAAACGGCGTGCTTGCAGAAGGCAAGTGGGCTCACCTCGCTCATGGCGGCAGGACTTTTACTGGGGACCAGTTCGTGCAGCCGCTGAGTCGGTGGCCCCACACCTGCATCCCCTCTCCAGGCAAAGTCGACCCCTGTGCTTTGCCCAGGCTGCCAGCAGCAGCGTCGGGCCCTTTGTTTGGAACCAGTACGTGACGTGAAAACGGGGAGCGGGCAGCTCTGACCCTATTGAAATCCCTGACTAGTTTAGCCACAAGTCTGAGGCCGAAGCAACTTACTCCTCATAATGATGCCATTGTGCTCATCCTATCTGATCAGTTCTTGAAATGTTTTAGTAAGTCTATCTTACAACATTATAAGAAGATAATCAGCTGCCTTAGAAGGTCCCCATCTGGAGTATAGAGTTCTTTTACTGAAAGATGTTTTGCCTTTCCGAGATAGCTCTCGCATTTCATCATCTGTTGTGCAGAGATGAAGTGCATATGAAAAGTCAGTGACTCTGAATCCATCTGTTGTTATTATTTTCCACTGATAATTGGCTTGAACAATGAAATGTCTGTGTCTGTAGCCTTTGAAACTGTACACCCTGTTTATTTTCTGGAGGTCTTGCTCCACTCTCACCCCCCTCCCCCCCTTTTTTTTTGTTTTATTTTGGGGTTGTTTTTTGTTTCATTTTTCTCTCAAGCTCATAACTATTGGAGCTTGCATGAAGATGACATCTTTGACTCCGTGCATCAGTATGTGTCACTCAGCATCTAAAGCTTGCCTGCCAATTTTTGTCAGGGTCCTATGTCTGTTCTGTGTGAGTATAGAGTAGGCTTACAGCAGGAAGGCTGGCAGATCCAGAGTTCAGAGGTATCTTACCTGAAATGTAGCATTTATTTCACTTTCTCTGTTGAAACACTAATTTAGAGCTCAGTATCTAATACCTATGGAATTAGATACTACCTGTAATTGTATAATATATTCAGTTGCATCCAGTTTTGCATGATGCAGGGTATTAATATTGGATTCCACTAACAGCAGTTCCATTAGCTTGCTCAACCAGTATGAGATATATATGAGCAGGGAGGCATAACTACCAGCCAGAACTGCCAAAACAGTCATTAGAAGCTCCATTGGGATGGACAAAGGCTTTTACACAGTGATATACTGATTAAATTTTGTTCTATGGTTTATTTGCATCAAGGTTAGATCACTATCATCTGTGTGAACCGTATTATCTGACACCTTATTTGGAAGGTCATTTCAATGCAAAAATGGTGAATGATACAGGGGCTCTAAAATTTCTTGCAGGATTCTTTTGCAGAGGATTTTTATCCCGTTAGGCTTGACCAGCTCGTGTTAGGAATTTTATTGTGCTTTAACGTGGCGACTTTATCCCAGGAAAAGTAAAAACTCCCTCCATACTGCACGGGTGCTCAGTGGACCTGAATGCGCTCGATCTGCATTGAAACTGTGGGTTATATCCTGTATCCTTTAAAATAACGTGGCACATGCTTGAGAATCCAGTAAATATGTCTTGCATCTTTTAAAGCCCGAATCTTCCCGTGCCTGCCTGCGTGTAAGTGCTCTTTCAAAATGAAATTTCGGTGCCGGACGCAGTTGTGTCGTCCGTGTTATGCTGTAGTCTGGAGCACAAGAGAGTAAGGCAGAGGAGTATAATCATATTTGTGTTTCAATGGCAATCATTTAATACTGCAGGTTATTAAAAAATAATTAAATTACCAAAACCAACATGTAGCTAGGACTTACAATAAGAGGTCAATGTGATTTGACTCCTTAAGTTAGGAAGGGACACTGGTGAATTCCAATTGCTTTAAAATTGTGCTGCTTCGTTCTGTTTCTGGAATGGAAGGATAAATGAGACTGAAAAATAATTTATTTCTCTAGAAGCAAGAGTAAATCACAGTGTATAATTATATATATATTTGATTATGATAATAAATGCTTAGAGATGCTTGGTGGTTATCACAGTCTCTAATTTAGCTGTTTTTTGAAGTAAATACAGTTTGGGGGGGTCATTTTATGAGAGTAATATTTTGAAAATAATGTTTTTAAGGGGAACTTCAGAAATGTCTTCCTTTTCCCCAAATAAACTAGTAAATAGGTGTGCATTATACAGTGATTCATAACAGCTGAAATAGGTCTGTGTGTGGAAGGATTTAGGTAGTAAATAAAACAGGGACAGTACAAGCAAATGCAGATTTAATCTGTTAACCCAAAGTCTCTGTATTAATTTTGAATCCTCGTTAAGAAAAAGCCGGGCCAGGAATGTATTGGATTTCAGTACAGTTAATGAAAATGAATTTTACAGGTGGTGTTTGGTTGTGTTTTCTTCTGCTCTGGCGAGATGGGTGGCTGAGCCAAGGCAGGCATAGCACACACGGTTCAGCTCTTTGCCAGAGCAATGCTTAGATTAGAAATGAACGTTTGGCGTTGAGTTGTTGGTGCTGTTGTTATTTACTGTTACACGAGCAAAGCGTTTAGCGCTATGATTTGATTCGATTTTGTAGCTCCTATCCCCTTAAACAAGCTGTGGAGCTTGTCAGAGATCAGGACAGGTAGAATGCACAGCAGGCGTCTGATTTGAGCCAGTTACTCATTTGCTGAGTGTTTGTGTTTATGCAAAGGGGCCTCTTCCTGCATATTTAATCTACAGTAAGGCAGTGGCTTTTGTTGTGTTTAGACCACATACCTTCAGTCCTTCCTTACACTGCAGCCAGTGTTGAAGCACAGAAAGGCTGGATAGTCCAAAGTGCTTCAGTGTTTTCAAACTCTCAACTTTCTGCAGTTGGTTGGGAATTACTGTGCAGCTCTAAGCCTTTTTCTTCCTCATTAATGGGTAAGTTTGCACTCCGGTAGAATAAGGTACTTTTGGTTTTGCTCCATTTTATAAATGCACAAAACGTTTGTTTGTTTGTTTTTAATTGTCTAAACCTCCTTAAGCAAACCTGGTCCGCCAAGGGAGTTTGTTGCAGGGAATTAGATGAAGAATACAGGTGTTTCTGGAATATACTTCTGAATAAAGTATTAAATACTGTCTTGCAATAGGCAGGTATTCGCGGGGTGGTGGGGGGGAATGAGTTCGGTGTTATTATTCTTTGTACTAACAAATCCTGTTTTGTAACTATCCTGAAGATAATGCTTCCATTGTTAGCTAAAAGCTTTCAAACTGTGCAAGGCAGAACTGCAAAAGCAGCAGCAAAAAAAAAAAAAAAAAAAAAAAAAAAAAAAAGGAAGAGGGGGGGGTGGTAAAGAAAAAACCCACCCCAACCCTCAGGTCTTTATTGTTTCCTTAGCAAGGGTCCTCGCTAGAATGTCTGCGCTGTAATAGGAAGGTTTTTCTTATGTGGAAATTGAATCGTCTCTTCATTGATATTAATAGCACACTAGAGATGTTAGCCATGATGCAGAGTACCAGAATTGTGGAGTAGGAAACCTGATATTGCAGGGGGAAAAAATGACAGTCCTATTGCTCCTCAGTGTGGGAGAGAGACATCCCTCCCTGAGAGCAGAGTTTGCATAATGGCATCCTGGCTTAACTATTTACTTATAAGTATTTTAATCTGGGGCTCTTTCTTTTAGTATAGACGTAATTACCGTCGCTCGCTCTTGCACTTATTAACTGCGCAGCTCGGTTTCTCATGCAGTCTGGCCAAATCAGTTTTAAAAATGACTTTTGAGAAAATCCGTGCGGTCTGCCTGCTCAGTGTCTATACTGTATATGTAATGTACGCTGTGTTAAGAGAGCGTCAGAGTCTGATGAGAGGGAATTGGTATCAAAAATTAAAGAAAAGATGGCAAAAGGGCACGTCTTCAAAGCAGACGGTTGTAGTACAGACAGCGTTTGGAGAAATGTGGAAAATGTGCAGCGAGGCCAGAAGTAGTAGTTTTGGTTACCAATTAACTATTTCCTTCGTTTGAGTAACTCCTCTCAAACAGAAGAGTGTGCTGTTCCACCACATGTTGGAAAGTGTGAGAATCTGAATAAAATTTCATCAACCTTATTAAAATATGTAGGGACTTTGGTCTTCTTGGGTACAAATCAGCCTACAGACTCAGAGGCATTTATTAACAATAAGGCTGCTGAGGGTTTTTAATAACAAAATTACAAATACCGTATCTAATTGTAAGTGTATTACTTTTATGCACCAGTTAAAAAAAAAAAAAAAAAAACTTTTTATGAGGAAAAGTACCTCAGTCAAAGCACCTTGTGTGATTAGTGCTATTGTATTCTTAAATTTTGATTGATAGAGATAATAGTTTTCACTTAAAAATACAGACAGGTACTTTAACTTTCCATGACAATAGCTATTTGCATTTCTTTTATCTTTTTGTTTAACATTTGTGGGGGTTGGGACGGATTTGATTATTAACTCTTATTGCACACCGAGGTAAATGCTAAAACAAAGCTTTTGTTAAAGCTTCAAAGGTAAAACAGCAAATATTGTTTTTAGGCTTCAATATTTAAAGGCTGTTAAAGGATACCTCGAAAATATTTCCACATGACCATGACCGAGAGTGTCACTCGCTCCTCAGGTAAGAGCGAGGGGCCGCGGCCGCCGGCGCTGCCCCCGCCGAGGGGAGGCGGGCGGGCCGGGGCGGGCTCGGCGGGCGGCGGCGGCGGGGCGGGGGGAGGCCGGGGAGCCGTGAGGGCTGCCCTGAGCCGAGGTGAGGGGGAAGCCCCCCGGGTCACGGCGGCGGGTGGGGAGGGTGGGAGAGCCGCCAGCCTCCCCTGAGGAGCCGGCTCGGGCGGGCGGGCCCACGCGAGGGCTGTGGGAGTCCTGGAAAGTAACGGGCCCGGCGGGTCTGGCTTCGGCGGGGGCCGGCCCCGACAGCGGTGGCCCGCGGTGCTCGGGGAAGAAGGGCTGTGCCTCTCGCTGCTTCGGGTAGGGGAGGTCAAGTTTCAAGAGGAGGGTTGTGAGGCAGAGATAAAATGGTTAAGGCTGGCGGTGAGGCACGGAGAGTTATTTTAAGAAACGGGGAAGGTCTGGCGAGTAGAGAACAGGCGGCAGCGTTTGATCCCGTGGCTCTCAGCGCCAGCGAGATGGCCTCTCGTCATTCGATGGGGCATTTGACAGGTTTGATACTTTCTGGGAACGTGTTATGGTCTTTACGTCTGACGAATTCAATGAAGGCCAGGCTCTGTTATGCAAAGTAATTCGTGCGAGGCAAATAACCGATCCGTCATTAAAAGATGCAAGACTTAACAATCGCAGTTCAAATTCGGTATCGGAAGCGAGCCGTTCTTCACACGTCTATTAGCTGTGCCCATATTTCTTATAAGAGCTATTAAAAAGCAGGGGAGGAATGGACTGTGATTAGTGGCGTAGCATTGGCTTACATCGAGTGATTCTTCCCCAAGGTTACGGTGGACTTGAAAGGTAGTAGTGTTTTGAAAGAGAAGATGTGCCGTGCATAGCTTTGTCCTCATGCTGTTATTTAGTTTTATTTCATTTTATTTCTGGTTAGGATAAATAATAAGCACCAGCCAGACAGTCGAACAGCCTGGCTAAATAACCAAAAATGAAAATACAGTATGATTTGCTCCCTCCTTCTACTGAGAAGCAGCAAGGTAGAGAGCACTCTTATCCCTGTGTTTTGGCCTGTACCAAATCCATTTCCCCCTCTTCAAAGCGAGGTGGAAGAAGTGCACTTAGTCTCTCGGCAATTTTATTGTTCACCTGCATTTCACTTTCTGAGGAGGCGATAATGACTCCCCGTATCAAAAATCTCCTGTACCGTGCCTCCTGAGAGTTAATACGGGCTGCACGGTAAAAAGTAGCTGCCTTGACAATGGTCAGAAAAAATATTTCTCCCTCAGATTATTTAGAATATGCAGTTTAATAGGTTTTTGTAGGTTGCCGGTTACCTCTTTCAAATAAACTAGGTACAACAAAAGCGAAGAGACAACTGCTGACCGTCCTCAAAGCATTTCTACGTGTGATCGGTGTGTGTTAGTGCGAGTAACCCAACCGAGTGCGCTAGGTGAGCAAAGTGACCTGCCTGCAGGATTGGGCCCACAACCCTGCCTGGTACCAGATGTTGCTCTTCAGTGTATGTTCTGTATTTTCAGGATTAGCAAAATGCCAACTGAAAAACATTTTTTTCCCCCTCTTCTTACAAATGTACAGTTGACAGAATCGTTGACTGCGTCTTTTCCTGCACAGGACAAGAAAATAGTAATTATGACAACAGTAGGACTTGTTTCATATTTCTGCCTCTGTGCTGTTGAATGTGACTTGGGGAGTTTTGAAGGGAAAGAAACAGCTATATTAGAATGGTTATGGTTCACGTTATTTAGAAGAAATTACTGCACAGAAGTGCTTATTTTGATGATCAAGTTTTGATATTTTAAAGCTTTCAGGAAGCGTTGTAGTAAATATTTTAATCGACACATTAAATATATTTCAGCTGATCCTATGTAAGAAAAATGAATCTAAATCAAATTTCAGAAACGATTTTTTGTTGTGCTGTCGGGTGTGTGTGTTCTCTCTCTCTCTCTCTCTCTTTCCATGAAATAAAAAATGTGCTTTCTAGGTAGTGAAGGGGAGATTCTTTTGCTACTTCAGGTTTCCAATAATGAATTGTAGGCTTCTCAAGGCTGGGACACTGGCAAAAAAAATGTACATGAGTAATTCTAAGCAGGGGAGCAGCTCAACTGGTGTTCTACTTTCCTGTGTAAAATTACTCACAGCCAGTTTGTGTGGGATCAAGGTCTTTGTTAATCTATTTTTGGCCATACCCAAGGCTCTTCTCATTTAGATATTAGTAAAAATGTTACTGTTTTAAGTAGACTTTCATTCTGCAATGCTCTCTCTTTCTGCATGTTCTTTGTATTATTGGTTAAATTTGGCTTTGCAGTAATCACTTGGAGTTAGGGCTCCATCCTGCAGCCTCCCCGCAATGACCTCCCTGCCCTGAAGGAGCAGACCACTAAATCGAATAAGCGTTGTGGGATCAAAAGAGTTACAAGGTCCAGCCCGACAGCAGGTATAATGGCAAAGCCTCTGATCTTTTTGTCTGGTCCCTTGGTACCAGGTAAATAGGTAGGACCTGAAGCAGAGCAATAGGGGGGGCTTTCTCTTAAAGCCACCTGAAAAGGTTATGGCACTGGTTCAGGTCGTGATCTTTTTAAGATTATTACCAGTTGTCCTTCCAAGATCCTGCTGGAAACAGCTGTTTTTAAAAGCATCTTTGTATCCAGGGGTTGCAAGATGTGTTACGAAAGTGTTTACCCATCTCGCTGGTGGGTAAACTGAGGCACTCGGCGAACAAACCTCACGTTTTCAGGAATGTCTGGTAAAATCTGAGCAGGTCACGTAGTTTTGCACAGACTGTTCCCCGTGTGGGATGCCAGCTGAGCCGAGGGGACGGCGTCGCGGGCGCCTGGAGACCTTCCCTCCACTTGTGAGACGGCGGGACCACTGCTGCTCGCAAAGTGGATTTTTGTTTGTGGTTTGGTTTTCTATTTTAATCACCTCCCTGGGGGAAAATATGAGTGTCGTGAAGTGTCTTGCTTTGGTAGGACGGGATTTTTTCTTTGTTTGCTCCACACGCGTTGATGGTACATTGTATTTATCTTAAAGACAGCATGATGGAAGGAATGTGTGTTGCCTGCATCGGTTCGCTCACCCATATAAACATTTTCAGGAGGAAAGTCTGTATTTGTGTTTCTGCATTTTGAGATATTCGACTTTTAGGCTATTAATGAGAAATTAGCACAGGTGGGAACAGCTGTCTCTGCTGCTCATTTTAACTTCAATGGTACATTATCCAAATTTTTGAAAGGCAGATAGCATAAAGGAAGACTTAGATAACCAGGAATCAAAGCAGTCCAGATTTCAGTTGGAGTAATAATATGTGAGAAGAGCTGAAGTCCTCCTCAGCCCTCCACGTGTGGTGCCCTCAGTAGACCCTGTTGGTCTCCCGCCAGCTAACGGTGGGCCAGTGTTACTGGGTTTCCGTGGAGCGTGTTCAGTTCATATGTGACAAATGTGTTTAGAAAATGTTACCTGCCTTTTACAGCACTGCTGGAAGAGATATTGTATGCACATTTTATGCAAACGTGTAATTTTCAGCAGTTTCCTTAAAAAGTACATTTTAAGATGGTTCATTTGCTATCATGAAGACTCAGGGTAGAAATGAAGTCTGCTTGAAAAATACTGCCAAAATAAGGATCTGACTGCCAAATACCCAGAAAATTTATAAAACAGATAAATATGAAAAGAGGTTTAAAGTGTCAAATCCACGATAACCCCTGCAGCAAAGCAGGATAAAAGCCTTTTATTCTTGCTAATCTAAGAGCACATCGTATGTCAGAGGTCGTGTATTTTACATAAAAGATGTATTGTTTTACATACTCTCAGGAAGGTGAGACCTGACCTATTATGATGGAGTGGTGTTATGTCCTTTATAGTGCAGAATCAGGAATGTCCTATGCACGTACCCCAGCAGAGTACATAGGGCTTCCTGTACAGCAAACATGTACAAATTTTGGCCCCTGATCTTCTGGTACTGGATTACAAGAACTGTGAAAAGCTTCTCACTCAAAACATAAAAGTTAAAATGAAAATAAAATGCCAGTGAGCAACAGATAAAACCAATATTCATTTCATTTCAAGGTAACCTTTTTTTTTCCTGGCTAAAAATAATTGGTTTTCAATGGTAAAGAATTAATGCCTCATTCTCATTGTGAAAACGTTTTCCCTTCCAAAATAAATGGCAAATGAGTACATTTTCTTTTGAAAGAAATTAATAAAGATTCTGATTTTTACCAGGGGTTGGTATTTTTCTGCTTCAGTAAAAAGCTTCACCTACTGATGTAAATAGCATAACTTACCATTTGATGAGTTTCACAAACACCCCCAAAACTCCACATCACGGTGTGAATTTTACGAAACGGAGTTTTACGTAGCTCTGTCTTACACATCCACATGTCAGTGACTTTCCGTTTCGTATGATGTCATCTGTGTCACCAAAAAATGATTGCCTATTTCTTTCTGCCTTTATTACATAGTATTCTGCACCCCTGCAGCAGAAGATCAACGTTTCAGTGAAATTATGTTAAAATTTTACTCTATTAAGGTATTTGGTCAATTGATGTGGAATTAATTCTGAATGCTGTTAGTGGTTTGAGTTAGTAACTTGATCTAAATTAATAAACAAATGTTTTTCTTTTCTCTTGTACCATATGTTGATCCCAATTACATGAACAGAAAGTGGCAGATTGTCATGTTTCTTAAAAGATTACATACTCTTTTGCATAAGAGAGAGTAGACAAGATGCAGTAATATACAGGGTAAAAAAAAACCCTACACGTGCTGTTTTCTCCCTCCTACTTTTTATAAAGATACACTTTAATTATTTATCTTTTTAATAGCCTGCTCTTACCACCTTGGCATGCTTGGCGTGCCCTTGGTAATGCCTGACAACAAGATATCCCAAGACAGTAAACAACTTTTTGAATTAGCAAGATGCAGCTAGTTTTAAAATCTCATCTAGGGCTGTGTCTCTATGGAAAAGGATGAGAAAAAAGAAAGGATCCAGAAGCTAAAATAGCAGTGGTTCCAAATGGTCTCAAAATGCCTTAAGTAAGGAGAACCCGTTCAGACAATAGTCAGATTTCTGAAACAAAGGACTGAACTCATCTATTATTCAAACTGAAAATAGATTGATAGACATCAAGATTAAGAAAGTTTATGCTGGAGAACAAAGATGTCTCATTTCCATGGGGGTTTTTTCGTCTTTTTTTTTTGTTTGTTTCTCCCAAAGACCAAGTTGTTGGTGCTGAACTGAAGAGCCTCACACTGGCTGGTGCTGATAAGCACCGGTCCTGTGACTTGACTGTTTTTATTAACTCTCTCCGAAAATCATTCACCATTAAACACGATTAGATTCATTTATGGCTTTATTTATGTTTGTACTTGCAAATGTGGTGCCAATGGAAATGCTTCGGGTGCTGTCGCTGACACTGACCCAGCAGTCACGTGTCTTACCTTCTTTCTCTGCAGGGTAAGAAGAGTGACCTTTTTGGGTGGCTGTGACTGAAGATTGCTTTACAGGAGCAACTGAAGAAGGTAAATACAAATACTGTTTTGCACACAGTTTCTGATGCGTGTCTGAAGGAAGGATCTGATCCCGGGAACCCCAGGAGCGTGCCTTGGTTGCACAAGTAAAGGCTCTCCTGGCAACATGGATGAGGATGGTGGCACTGGGCTTGGAGCTAAGCTTTTTGTTTTGCCTGGGAAGCCAGGGGTTTAGGTGTCCAGTTGTGTTTTAGGAGGGAGGCCACATGCTTTCAGGCATGTTCTGAGAAGGCTGTTTGGTAACTGGACAGAGCCTGTGTGCGAGTGGAAAGACCCTGCCTCTGGCTGGTGTTGGTGGCCACATGGGCAAGTCCGTGGCCCAGCATCCATGGCTGCTGGGCTGGGAGCTGTGGCGGCACAGCCCTCTGGGAAGGTCCTCTTACTGGGGCAAATCCCTGGGGAATGGTCAAGTCAGCTTCAGCGCTGCTTCATCCCAGGCTGAGACACTCCTGGATTTATAGCGGCACATCAAGCAGAGACAGGAGAGCAGAATTTGGCTGTTAATTTGGTTGCTTATTATCACTGCAAAAATTAAAACACATGCTTTTTAGTCTTCTGGAGCATAGTGAAAAGGAAAGAAATATCACTCTCTGCAAAATGTTTTTTATTTAAAGCAACGTGAAGGTCCCTTGCTTCTAAATTAACTCCTTGCCTCTCTTCTGGTCCGAAGTTTCAAGTCAGAAAGGAATATTAACATCACAAAAGTGGTGATTCACAAAATTAACTTGCAGAAGAGTAATGCAGATCAGCGTTTGGTACTGAAGGGTGTCATCTGACTGAGGTTCATATGGCTGCTTTATAATCACCTTCTTTCAGAAATTAATAGTCGGTTAAGCACCATAGCAACAAGCAACACTGATGTAAGCGTTGAGCAGTGGCTGCTGTTCGCTGTGATGTCAGTGCTCGTTAGTGCTGTTCTCTTGACCTTGTTTGAATATAAAATGGTGATTTCATTTTAAACTTAGAATTTTACAGAATGACTAAATGCATCGGAGTGAATTAGAGCTATTTTTATTTTTAATTTTATTAAAATGTACTTGAAGAGGAAAAAAAATGTCCCTGTTCTCTTCTGTTTTAAATTAAAATAGATCTGAGGACGATGTGGGTTTTTTTTCAGTTCTTTGTTGCCAAAAATACTTATTTAGTGAGGATGAAATTCGTGAAGTTCAAGTGATTATTGCAGTCCTTGGCCATGCCAATGGTGTGTGTCAGCTGTATGATATATGCCTCTCTTCAAGATTTGAATGTTACTGTTTTTTTTTTTTATGGTGGACCCCATGAGGTATTAGATACATTTCAGCTATTGAAGAAGCAGCAGATCCTGCAGTTTAAGAAGGTGTTGGTTCCCTGCCCTGCAGTGGTGTTCCACCTTTGAGTTTTTGTGAAGAAGGGAAAAATTTGAAGTCCTAAGTGCATCAGAGGGCCTCAGAATTAATGGGATTCTTTTGGAGCCACGGTTCATGCGTGGCCAGGAAAATCAGGAAATGTGGTTTTGACAATTGCAAAACACCACCTTTAGACTCGCCTGCGAGTTTGTAGGCCATGTCTCCAAAAACAGACATATTTTGTATTGCTACCATCAGGACACCACGCATGCCAGACATACCTTCTGGCGTGCATCCTTCAGCAGTAAGCAGTTTGGGTGATTTGTAGAATATATCACTAGAAAAGACCGTTCAAGTTTTCAGTCTGACCTCCTGAGTATTGCGGGTTGTTGAGTCTCACCCCGCGCCCCTGGGCAGAGCTGGTAAGTAGGGTTCAGCCAAACTCTCCTAGAAGCTGATGCAGGCTCAGCGGGAAGACTGTGAGGACCAGAGAACCACGGGTCAGCTATGGTGTATGCAAGCAGGATGCATGTTGAAGCAAGTGTTTTCAGACTGCACAATAAGTTGTTCCATGTGTCCTTTAATGTCGGGAAGTGTTTCTGTGAGAAGGTGTGTCTCTGTCCTGCTGCCACTGCAGTGAAGGGTGCCATTTGCAATGAAAACCTGTTTGCCCCAGGATCGGTCCATAATCTTGCAGCGTGTTTCATAAAATAGCCCCGTAATGAATGATGTGTGGTCCAAGAAACTGGATGTAAAATTTCAACTGGGTGAGAATTGAAACTGCCGAGATAATAAACCATGAGAAGAGGAGATAGTAATGGAAGCAGCGACAGAGTCCTAATTAGAGCAGTGCCACTGAAACAGGGAAGGTTAAGGGTTTGGTTGATTGAGTTTGAGCTCAATTGCTTGATAGCTTAATTTCAGGTGAAATCCCATCTTCTGAGTTAGTGGTTAAGCCGCTCAGTGCAGTTCCCGAGCAGGACTCTGTACTCCTTGAGGAGCGGCCGCGTGGCCCCGGGCATCCCAGCACTGCGTGTGAGCCTGGCCTCGGGCGTGCGGAGCGGGATGCAGCACAGAGCTGGTAAAATAGATTTTTATACCGCGTGTTTTGTTTGCTTTCCTTTTTTTTCCGTGAGCTCCAAAGAGCTCTGAACGGAGGCGCAAATAACAGAACAGATACAGCGAGGGGCTTTGATGGTTAAACCTTCAGAATTAAGATGTTTACATTCTCCTTTATTTAGCACTGTTAGGCATAATGCCTAATTATATGCCAGTTTTTCCTCAAAGTAAGAATTTGAATTGAAATGTTTGATTTGGAGAGAAGGGAGGGGAAATGTATTTTTACAGAATTATGGACAATAGTGTTAGTTTTCCAGGAGCAGTCATTTGTTTAAATGCATGTAAAAGCATTTTCAATAATCAAACACCATTCAGGGAGCATTGTAAATCAGGGATAGCTTGCATGCTGAAAAATTGAAAAGTACAAAACATGCTACTAAAGTTGTACATTATTGATAACAAAAGGCACATGCAGACTTTTAAGATAGCAAAGATAGAATCCTTTAGAAAACCCTTTAACAGGGGAAAAAATAAACACAAAGGATTTAGCAAAGTTGCACTTAGTTTAAAATTTCTAATCTTAATGCTTGTGAGAGTTAAATGCTGATTAAATATTGATAATAAAACAGAAGCTGCCTGCTGTAACTCAGAACCAAATTAGATGATCAACAGATAGATCTGTGGGTTTGAGCTTTAACTTTTTTGTATATGTCTATTTTCTCCTCCTTTCCCTTCAAGCCAGGAGAAAAGTCAGAAGGACTTTTTTGCCATCCAAAGCTCAGTACAAAAATGGGTTGTGCAATTTGTCTATATGGAAAACAAAGTTGTTTTGGGACAAAAAAAACCCCATTTTTTCCCAATAGTCCCACCACTTTGTTTCATCAGGAAGAGACATAGCTCTGAAACCGGGTTGGCATGTTGCTGGGCCACATCTTTGCTGGCCGTAGCAGGAGGAGCTCTAGACGAAAGTTGAAGCCCTGAAATGAACTTTTTCAGAGGAGTTTCTGTTTATGAAGGGCTCAACAGTGGGTGCAGTTTCTCCCCAGCGCTCGTCCTTGCTAGTGACCTTCCAGAAGATGTGCTGGTGACATCCTTACTCTTGTCGTCTGTACCGGCTGGGTGGCAGTGATGCTTGTGCGTCAGGCAGTGGGAAGTTTGTAGGGTGACGTTTTTCTTACTGAGTTTGACACCTTGGCTTCTCTTGCCTTTGACCTAATGGCCTTAAAGCATATTACAGAGCAGAAATAGCCGTCATTCTGAGAAGATGTGGTGTGCGACTACTTCTGAATATGGGTCCCGTGTCTGTGATGGAGCAGACAATCTGGTCCTTGGACGTTTTCTGCAATGTTTTCTTTGCAATAGACCCAAATCATGTAGAGCTGTACCTGTAGCATTTTGCACGAATGCTTGTATCACCCCCAGCACGAAACAGGAATCTAGGAGACCCCCATTGCTGCCTGCTGCTCACTTGCTGGTGGAGTGGTAGTCAGATAGCTGGAGCATTTAGTGTCTGCCAGGCCACATCTAAGACTGGGTTTATTTACTTTCAGATTTTGGGAGCGGTTGTAATATCCTACTTGGTAAGACCTTTGAGTTACTCAAATGGAAAGGTACAGTGCAGCGCAACGTGTTTCTGTAATCTCTAGTGATAGAAATTACAGTATTACCTGCATGTTTTGGGGCAAACCCTAAAAAGGTGGTATGTGGGCCTTTGGAAACACAAACTTCTTGAAGACCTTACCTACTTGAATGTAAAGTTTAGTCCAGAGATGGGTGAAGCTGTGAGAATTTTGATGCAATTGGGTCAAGAAGATGTAGAAAATAGATTAAGACATTTTGGAATAATTTAAAAAGTGTCTGAGCAAGTCTCATTAACATGGACCACTAGCATGCTCTATTGAAGACTTCAAAGATCTGTCAGAGGAGTTCTTTTCTGCGCTATTGTCTGCCAGCATTAGCAATCTCAAGAGAACATGCTTCTTTTGTTTGCTTTTGGCCCATTTAACTTTTCTTCTTTTTCTTCTTCTTCTTCTTAATATTCCTTAATATATTATAGATCTTCAAGTGGGTTGGTAGAAAAATATGTTTCTCAGCTTTAAGATCATTCGTAGCAGGTTTTGATCCTTTTATCTGATGCTTTTGGACCGAATCCTTCTGGTCTTCATGAAGACTGCTAAAGTGAGCAAGATTTGGCCAGTATTTTGCATAATCCAGCAGCAGTTTCTTCCATTAGCTTAGGTAGGTGCTCGATATGATCTTCAGTAAAATGCAAGTGCTGATTCGTATTCCTTAACGCGCGTTCGAAGTCCCATCATCTGTTTCGAGTCTGTGAAGAACACGAAGCAGGAGACTGAGTGGTTCGCACACGCCTCTAGATTTGGAAACCGCTACCCTCATCTGTACCCACAGAGGAAACACGGTTGCGTGTATTGAAAACGGCCCAACGTGTAAAGATTGTAACTGCGGGTTAAGCAGAAGGGTGCACTGATGTCCCTTAGTTGCTGAAAAGTGCCGTGGGGCCCGTTAAACTCAGCTGTCATCAGAAAAGGCCCAGCCTTCTTCATCTAATGAGGTTCCTGCAGAATTGGCCTTATTGACAAGTGCCATCATGGAGCTGAGGGCTGCAGCATCCCTGCCACGGGCAGGTGTTTGAATTCCTCCCACCCCGCTTCTGTGCGTGAGGAAATGGAAGCGATGTGCATCCCAAGAGGGAGACACGACATCCCATGCTAGGCTCTGATGTGTCTGCGAAGGATTTTTTTTTGTGGTTGTTACCGCAGTGATGGGTGGTGCTGGTTGGACTCATCCTGAGCCATTTGAGAAAGGGTGCTGTAAAAGCTGTGTTCAGAAAGTTGGAGCCTCTTCTTGTACCATCAGTGGTCTGTGAACAGCCTCTCCTCTCTCGTAGTGATTGTAGCTTCGCTGTGGACTGTGTTCAACAGGTATATCTCTGTGTTCATCTTTTAACTTGACCTAACTACAGATAGGCCAAGGAAACAGCTCAATACACCGTGCACTGCAGACTAGGCAATACCCAGCCTGGTTCTTCAGGACCAAGCTGGATAATATGTCGGGATAAGCTGCATTTTATCATAGCTTGAATGAAGATAGAATTGGGAATGGCATGGGTAGGAACGGCATCGGTCCTCATTACTCCAGAACCCAGGCACGGGCCACAGGTCAGATAGCCTGAACTCGTGCTCGGTCTCAACCACAAAAACAGATGTGATGGCAAGATCCAGCTTCAAGGTTTCCTTCCGAAGCGGGCAAATAACTCTGAATTAAGAGCTGTGCTGAAACTTGCCCTTGTGCCAGTTACGCTGCTGGGCCAGTGGGTGCAGCGGTGGCTGCCGCTTGCTAGTGCAGATGGGCCGATGGGGGTTCACAGGCATCGCTGCTGCCCGATAGCGTCTCGGCGCCGTGCCTGCTTCGCCACCCAGGGGCGAGAACCACTTGTAGATTCGCAGGCTTGAAACCTGCCTTTAGAACACTCGTGTGGCAAAGGTGGTGCACGCTCCTGTCTCGTGAAAATCTGGAGAGGTGAGAAAATGACGCCAGAAATAGGTTGTTACTGCATATTTCATATTTTATTTGGTCATCTCTTAGGTCATTGCCTGTTGCCTTCTACCACACCAGAAGTATATCTTCCGGCGTGCTTAAGTTATTGTCCTGCAGCGGTAGCAACCATATTTTACAGTGGCAGTGTTACAAGACCAGTGATGTCAGTGGGCATTACAGGAGGCCACCCTTTTTATTTGGTAGCTCGTACTGAAGTCGAGGCATTAAAAAAAAAAAAAAAAGGGCAAAAAAGCGCCGGTTTTGGCTCTGATTGCCTGCCTGTATTTCTCATTGCAACATATGAAAGCATTTCTCACTGCTGCTAGTGGCAGGAACTTCAGACGTCACCTCTGAGATGTTTAATTGCTAAATGTTTCTCCCACTGCAATCAGTGAATTTTAATTTGGGGCTCTGCCACCTCTGCTGGCCATATACTTTTCAGTGTGTTTTGCGTAATACTGCCTAATTGCTCAAAAGGGTCATTTCTGACTGAGCTCACTGTTTATTTTTTTAGTAGAGTAGCACAAACATTTGGACGTTGGTAACTAAGACTCTGACGTCATTTCCATTGCAAACCATTAATATCAGTAGTTTATCATATGGCTTTTCAAAATAGTTTTTTCTTGAAATATGATGATCTCTTTCTATTTTGTTTGAAGAAAATAGAATTCTTATTCCCCCCCTTTAAAAAAAAAAAAAAGATAACTTTGCATCTTTCGACTAATAGGTCTGCTTTCTTCTCCTGTCCCTTTGTGTTATTTTTGATAGCCCCTGTGTTTATCCGTATTAGTTGTAATACAAGTGTTTCATTTAATCCTCTGACATGTTAAGGGTTAGTGGGTCCCAGTGATGGAAGGAAATGTCTGTGGAAGGGCACAGCGTTTCCTGCTGCTGGGGCACTTCCACCAATAGTGGTACGCAGTCGTGACATTAGTAATTGTCTGTAAAGATCTTAGAAATAGAAAGTGCTACATGTAAAAGCCAACAACAGCATAAATCAATAATATAGGCAATGAGACCATTTCCTTTTTAGAGGGGAGGGGGATTTTTTTAACCCCTTTTTAATTGGAAAAATGTCGTGCAGTTATTTTTATAGTTTGTGTTTGCTTTATTGCTGTCATCCTTCATTTAAATTTTATTCCAGTAATTGGGAAAGATAATTTTTATTGGGGAGAATTTTGCTTTTAGAGCTTTATTGAATGCAAATTCATCATTGTTAAAAATGTTATTACTGGAAAAGAACGGAAAAATTATTTCTGAAAAAGTGCAGATTCTTCTGTGTCTTTATTTCTCTTTAAGGTCTGATGTCCAGTGAGAAGAGAAATTTTGTGTGCTTTTATTGTTTGTTTCCTTCTGTTTCAAGGAGGGAGATTGCTTTTGGTGCTACTTGCTTAGAGCGTTCAAAGCTCTGAGCTCGGTTTTGGAGAACGTTAAAATAAGCCCACAGGAGGTCTTGTAAAAGTTGTAAGAAATTGTAAGCATGTCTGCTGAGTCAATTACATGAGACAAATTGCCAGGGTAAGGCTACAAGGTTCCAAACTTGCTATTTACTCTCTGCTATCTTTAAAACAATTAATTTCTGCCTTTGATTTCACAGCAGATAAATACATGTTTTGGAGGGGAAAAATAGATACTAATTAGACAAATATTATTTAAAAGTGAAAGAATTATCTGGATTTGTATTCATGTAGTTAAAAAGAGAGTCTGGCCTGCCCTTCTCTTGCAAGTTGAATATCTGAAACAATATAGTTTAAAAATGCAGACTCTGGCTTTTTAAAATGTCTCCTCAATGGGACTCAGTGCACGAGGCAATATTTTTTTAGATAATTTGAATTTTAATATTGAAGTTATCGTGGACA
Organism: Leptosomus discolor; assembly: GCF_034619465.1. Taxonomy (NCBI): domain Eukaryota; kingdom Metazoa; phylum Chordata; class Aves; order Leptosomiformes; family Leptosomidae; genus Leptosomus; species Leptosomus discolor. Next base: position 5,302,365 of record NC_141399.1, read on the forward strand.
TCTGAAAGCATTCAGAAATTTTTCAGACTTTATTAACGCTGCGATAAGATTCAGAAAATTGCGTGAAGCAGCGTGCAGATCCAACATGTGCATCGTGTAAATCCCAGGTGTACAGTGTGTGCTCGTGAATTCTTTCGGAGTTGGTGGAGTTAGTGTGTCGTATGTTCATGATACGCAGGCCAGCTGGAGCATCACCGCCCCGTAAGCTGCCGTGGTTACCTCGGTTTGAAAGACATCCAGATCAGCCCTAGTATTTTCTGGATACTGGATAAGGTCAAAAAGTCCAGTAAAGTCCTTTTCCTCCTTTCCCAGCACAGTTAGGATGGAAAGCTCAAGAGAGGGGCTGGGAAAATAGTTGGGTTTTACTAGACCCGGCTGTGTTTGAAACCCATGCGAAACTCCTACGGTGATTCCCAGCTGGGCAGGACGAGGCAGTGTTGTGGCACCACGCTACATCACCTGCATCCCAGTGTCGCTTACGCTCCACCACCCGAGGAACCTGCCTTTGAAGGTGCCCTGCCAGAAGCTACTGGAGAGGAAGGGTTTTAGTTAGAAGGGCTCTGAGCACTCTCAGTGAGCCTGAGTCCACTGTTCAGAAGGAACATCTATTCTCGCTCTCCTATCTAGAGCCTGGGTGGTGTTGCATTAGTGCTAGACACTTCAGGATCCCTGACTGTTGCTGGTGTGGAATGAAGGTTCCTGTGCTGCGGAGGGTTTGTCAGGCACAGCGATCAGCAAATGTGGTGGGGACTGTCTGCAGTGTCTTGTGCATTGCTGTGTCTTACTGCTGCCTTGTAGATTCGGGTTGTTGTCTGCAGTCCCACAGGTGTTTAGTGAGGGCCATGAGATCTCCTCTGTCCCAGCCTACCTAATTGTACCCACTCTTTACATCAGAGGGGTGGATATGTGTGCGTAGGTCTGTCCACCCGGACATCTAATGCACTGTTGGAGGGGAGCAAACTTTCTGGTTGGTACGTTGCTTGGGAATGTTGGCAGTTGGTAGGTTTTTGCTGAGATGTTGGGTGTTTATGGAACATTAGGAAGAACTGTTTGTCCCTTAAAGTAAATCTGTGCTTTCCCAGCTCCTTCCCTCTGTTTCCTGCTGTCTTCTTTCAGCTAGCAGTGGCCTCTACTATCAGAAGGCCACATACCCTCAGTTCCCCACTTTTATCTCCTCTCCTGCGTCTCTGTCTTCCCTCTTAGTAAGAGTAGGGCTGTTATCAACTGTGTCACAAGATACGAGGTATCTGCTGAGGGTAAGCCCCAGAGTATGTCTACATGTGGCCAGGGCAGTAGCTGAGCTGTCCCAAGTCTTCTGCTTCCCTGCTGCTGTCATTCCTGGGACACCATGTAGTTGGCCAGGCATCAAGTCCCCCAAGAGCAAGTGGGACCTTGCCCGTCCGCAGAGAGGATCTGCTCCCAGAAGGAGCATGGACTCAGGGGTCTTCGTCACGCTCGGCCCCAGTGCCTTCGTGAAGCGCAATGGAGGGCAGCTGCTGATGTGGGAGGATGTCTTGTGGGAACCCTGATTGTAGGAGACAGCGCTGGTGGGACAAGAAGTTCTTCTCCAAGAGGAGGGGGAGAAAAAGGTCCAAAGAAGCTTTGTGGACTTTTGAGACCTTCTCTTTAAGAGCAACTGTGAAGAGACTTGCCCAGATTTTGTCCTCTGACACTGACATCCCATCTGGTCACCGCCCATGAAGAGCAATCTGTAGCATCATCTGGGTAAGACCTTAGTATATCTCTGCGGGAGGACCAGAGTTTATCATAGTTTTATATTGGGTTTCCCTCAGCATGTAACTGGATGCATTAATAGTGACGTGATCCCGGTGTGACCTGGACTTTAATGGGTTTGAACTTGGAACTGTTCAAACATTAAGAAAAAAAGCCATCACTCCCTGCATGTATTCAGCAGCTGCTTTTTATATGCAGAACCTGGAGCTGCAAAGGTTCAGTGACGGTGTATTTTCAACTTTCAGATGAAAAAGACCTGCCAAAAAACCTGGGCTATTTCTCTCCTGATGCAGATGTGTGACTGCTTGGACATGCGTGCGTCAAAAAGACAACGTGCCTCTGAGCAGTTTGAAACCTACTGCTTTGTTTTGTTTTGCTCAAGGCAAACAAAATGTCAACCCCCTCGATCTTGGGAGAGGGTTTTTGCTGCTAACGCATGCTTTGCGCAGAGCCTAAGCCTGCGAGTCAGGATTTGGGGTTCGCTTCCTACCTCCGCAGCTGACTCACTCCGTGGCATGGATACTGTTTGTTCTGGACAAAGCTTTCTTGTTTTCTCTTGACTTTGTACGTTGCCAGCTCTGCATCCAGAATATACTCTTTATCCTATGTCAAACCTTAACTGTGGCAACAAGGCTGTGATTTGATTTTCCCATCTGCAGCGGGAGCCAGATTTGCCCCTCAGCCCCCCCCCCCAGAGGGACGTTGCAAGTTGGGTTATCTGGCTGCTGTGTGTTCCAGCCACTTAGAAAGGTACAAATTGTTTTTCTAAAAAAAAAAAAAAAAAACCACAACAAAAAACCAACCCAAAACAAGCAGATGAAACCCCCTCAAAAACCCCAACAACAAAACCCCTGCAAGGCCTAGTTTTTCTGCAGTTTTGGAAAGTGTGTCCCATTCCTGTCCTGCCCAGCCACATGCGTAAAGCGACTTCTTCACCAAGTTTCCGCTTGAAAGGAATTCCATTTTCAAAGTTATCGGCTACCTGTGAACAGGCGAGCGTAAGGGAAGGCCTAATACCGGCTTGGCGTTAGTGTTTCGCGTGGAGCTTTGCAGTGACAATGGAGAAGTTAGTCACCTGCCGCCAGCGTCATTCCCATGGAATGATGTTAGAGCGACCTGGAGGAAAGTCGTCTCGTTGGAGAGCTGTTGACAGATTTACTGACCACCAGGTCAGACGAGATTGCCCTTTCGTTTTGGTATTAAGCATTACTATGCATCCAGTTTGCTTATTAAATCGCTGGCAAGTTGTTGTGTTGTGACATGTCCCCCTAATGTCAGAAAAGTCACCCTGCCTTACCCCCTGCCTTCTCCCCAAAGCCAGGGCAGACCTCTGCTTTCGGGTATCCATCTCCAGCTCTTTCACAGAGTCATAACGGCATTATGTTTCGTGTATAATACTTTTCTTTTACTAGGGATGTAAATCTTCAGTCTGTAGACCTTCGGTTCAAATTTTTCTTTAAAACATTAATGAGCCTTTTAGTTTTTTTGGGGAAAAAATTTACAAGCAATGATGACATTGTGTAAAAACGTAGCGGCTAAAGCATACGTTCTGTTGGTTTGCCTTGTCTTACAGGAACATCATTTTTGCACATCACTATTAACAATGCAAACACCCTGAAATGCTAATAGCACTAGTAAGCTTTTAATTCCGTGGAATTTATTGCTTGCTGTATTTCCATGAATTTATAACGCTTTGATTCTTAAGAGCCCCATTTAATCAGTTTTGCCTGGCACAGAACATAATAAACAACTTGCTGGTGCTAAAGTGCCACATGGGGGAGGCTGCTAACAAGAAAGTTAAATGCTTCTGCCACTAGCAGTTTCTTCGCTGTATTTTTCATGAGCTGTTACTACCAGTAATGTACTTTGCTAGCTTTAGAGCAGTGGTTAAACACAGTGACAAACCAAACAGCACTCCAGCGCTGTAAACACCCAAAGCAATGCCATTTTTGTTCAGAGCTACAGTTTAAACCAGGCTTGAGGCTCAGTATCATTTTATGGTGATCAGTGGTGGTGTTTTTTTGTTTTTTTTGTTTTTTTTTTTTAAAGGCCTCGTTTTTCTTCGTATCTTAATATAGGACTTTCAGGAATACCTAGTGAGTGGTGTTGATCAAGAAAAACAGTGTAGAGGGAAGAGAGAGAAACAAAGAATTTGAATACCTTAAAAAACGGTCCTTGTTTGTTTATGCTGCCTGACCATAAAAGTACAAAAAGACTGTCTTAGCAGAAAAATAGCAGATTATCAAGTGCTTTAAAGCAGAAAATGTCATTTGAGTCTCAAAACTGCACCAACTTTATATAATTACCCTTTTAATTATCCCCAGTGGCCCATGAAATTTGTAAAATAGAGCATTGAGAGTTTGATTTACTTACGTGTTGCACTTTAGTGTTACGCTCTTAATGAATATTGTTTAGTACTAATGTCAAGCAGAGATTGCTGAGTGCTATAGAGAGGTGCATGCTGCAAAGCTGCGTATTCAGAGGGGAATTGTGGAAACCCCACCTTAAATGAAGAGTGTATACGTATGTAAAGCAACATGCTACAATTTTTGTTGCCTGAATGGAAACTATATTGATTTTATCCTCTGCATGCAAAGTAGTTTACTGTATTTTCTTTATTTAGCCATGCCAGAGAAATAACCGTTTTCCAGGCATTTATTTGGTTCTGCGTCAGTGTCTTCCTTGTTATGAAAAATAGTTGTGTCCTTCCTCTAAAGGACCAGAACGTGAAAGCAAGTTCTTTGATTTGCTCTTAGGACCAAGCTGGTTTAGCCTATGGTAATGGAAACAACAGTAATCAATATTTGATATGAGGTTTCTGTGGGGTATCCAAATATCATTTATCGCCAACACATTGCTAGAATAAGCTTGGGGGAAACGTAATCCAAAGTGTGGTCTAAAAATCCCGCTAAATTAAACGGGCATCTTCAAAGGTGAATGGAAACAGTGAACAGTAAGAGTAAAAAGAAATAAAAGAGAGTCGGAAGTGTTAGATCATAGGATGTAATAGCTGGTGACCTCTAAATTATTGGTACAAATCTGAGCAAGGTGGAGGCTGAGTGGAAAGTATTTGCATTTGGAAATGATTGTAAAATGCTTCCAAGTGGTGATCTGGTCCTGAGGATCCATCCGCTGACGAGCTGGGGAGGTTTGGTACCGTGAGGGAATGGCTCTCAGAAGGATGGGCTGCCTTGCTCTTGCCTCACGTGCCGCTTTTTCCTTTCACCTTTTGAATTTAGCAAGTGTGGAGAACAGCGTGCAGGTACTGGTACGGGAGGTTGGACCAGCGGTACGGCTACTTCAGCATCTCTAATAGCGTACGTGACCAGGTGCCTCTAGAGAAAGTGGAAAAAGCTTGAGGTTTTACTTTCTTTCCAGAATTTTTGTTCATGTTTTCCTGCATTTGCTGCTGTAACAGTCCTGGTATTCCTCTTACCTAGCTCTGTGCTGCTTCATTATCCCACTGAACTCGTAAGATCTTAGCATGGCTTCAGATTTCATAGACCAATTTGCATAGTGTTGAGTTAAAACTCAGCTCTTAATTTGTTTTTCTAATTTGTGAATATTCCTGTACATATTGTTGATATATAACTACTGTAGTTGGAGGAGAGAAACAACTACTTTGCAACTTGCACATAGTTCAGAGAAAATTTGATTTCAAATCCGGGCTTTAAATGAGTAACAAAAATCTATTTACATCCCAAGGACCAAAATTTTATAATACTAACTTTTCTTAAACAGAAGAGTTAAGTGTTTGGTGTACAGCTGAAATGTGGAAAGGCAAAGTGGTGTTAATTGTTTATGGAAACGAATTTCAGGGAACTGATTTCTGGAATTCTGAAATTTGAATTTATTTATATTTGAAAATATCTTGTTTAAAAGAAGCTCAAGGGAACAACCTACGAAGAGGCTAATTAAGCATTTTTGTACAACACTGAGCACAATGGGGCTCCTTCTTTTGTTCGTCCTGAGGCCCCGCAATAATAAACAAAATTACTATGAATAACTGGGAGCCTTGATTTGAAGTCGTGCTGACTGCAGGACGCAGGCAGTGTCAGTTTTCAGTAAGTGCATCAAGGTTGACCTTGAACTTGTCTCCGCTGATAAGAGCGGTGCAATAGCCCAGTCGTATCTGAGAGCGCGTGGTGGTGCTCAGCGCCGCTGGTCGGCTTGGCCGCTGTTTCTTCTCTCCTTGTCTCGTGCCCTTTCGATGGCCAAAGCCTGGACGAGCCAGGCTCTGCCGATGCAGAGAGACGTCGTCTCAGTTAGCAGCAGCACTGCAGATCGCCCAGGTGCTCCTTGTGCCAGGAGAGCCGTGCCAAATTCGGTAGGGGAACACGAGAAGATAAGTTTGTTGTAACAGAAGTGGTTATTTTGGCTCTGGTTTTTTTCATGTGATGTATTTTCTGTCTCCTCTACCACCGTGCATGGGTGTGTCGCTCCCTTCTGCTTGTACAGCTTTTTAAATGTGTGCGGTATCAGATCACGCTCTGGTTTTAATACACCAGGAGTTGGTAGAGGGCAGCGTATTTGTCTGGGGGTTTTTGCTATTGAAAGAGTTGGAAGTTTCCCTGAAAGCCAAATTGCATGGCAGGAGATTCCAAAATGTTTAGTTTCCAAATCTGATTTTTTGCCTTCCGAATTTTTCTTGCTTGCTCAAAGACAAGATCCATCTCGAACAGCCCTGACTGAGGTGGTGCTCATAACCGTGCTGGAAAACGTCCTGTGGCTTAGAAGGGCAGCTGGTTGGAAGGAGGACAGTGCTTCAGGAGCAGTTAGGGCGCTTTCAGTTCTCACCTCATCTCTCACTTCATACTCGCAGGCAACAGTTGGTGGGTCGTGGTGGCAGCCTGGTCTTGGCACTGGGGATTTAACGAAGGTACAAGTTAGTCATGATCCTGCCCCACCACAAATGGGTGGTTGCAGGTTGCCGTCGCAAATCTTGCTTCTGAAAGATCATCTCCACATTTCACGTTGTGTCTAGGCATCAAAATTTGGGCAAGAGTTTATGGTACTTCTAGGGCCGTTGAACTGTGCTTGTTATGGATCTAAAAAAAATAATAAATTAAAAAATCCAAGGAAAGTAGAAAGGCCAACTGCCAATATATTAACTCTGTGTTGCCCAGTGTGATTAACTCAGTGTCCTTCCACAGTACTCTGGCATCACGGATGTGGACAGAAATGTGAACTCACCTCAGAAGTAACTAAGAATAAGTGAAGTTTCTGAAAGGCGGTTTTGCTCCTGTCTAAAATTGGAAGCAAGAAGTGGAAGGTTAATAAGAAGAGAACCCTCTGAACCTTGTGGTTAGACTCCCATTTAGCCACCCAGCTGAGGAGGGGTGAGGGAGCCAAGCCAAAACCATCACAGAGAGTCCAATCAGATCACTGGAGGCATTCTTACTTTCAAAGTTGGTAGGAAATGGGTTTTTTTTTGGAAAAAAAAAGGAACTGATGTTCTTTGTTTTACTTCAGGAGCCAGTTTTCTGATCTCCAGTTAAGATGATGAACTTGTACTGGCCTTGAATTTCGGGTCTCTATTTCACTGGTTTTCATCAGCTGTAGTTTGTTCGTTCGTTGGCAAATTACGTGTTTTTGCAATCCTGCTTGCCTCTTGCTTTTAAGGAAAGGAGGGAAGAAAGAAGGAAGCTGTGTTACGTTTAAATGCTCTTTAGATCCCTTTGCATATGCTTTTGCATATTCTTGACCAGTCTTGCTTTGTTTTATGCGTTTGTAGCATTTTGCTTCCACTTTGTGCAATCATTAACGTTAACGGGGTTTTGTGAGTGTAACAAGAGGAGAACATACCCCAGAGTGTATTACTTAATTTCCCTTTGAAGTGGAAAGAAGTTGTCCAATTGGCCATACGCTGTGATTTGCTGTCCTTACGAGTAGTTTTTGACTCCTTGTGGAGTAGGTTAATCTCTCCTAGGGAGCCTGCGATTCATCACGTTGGATTGAGTATGGCATATATAGTTATCTAGATGCCACCTGTAAAAGTGACAGTAAGTTTTTGAGGCACCTTTTCTAAGCCAGGAGCAAGAGGTGCACAATAGAAATGCACAAGAACCATTTGCCCCTGCAAAAATTGTGCACTCACATGATTAGTGAGGCGTGGTATTAAATTATTTGAGCTTTGTGCATAAATATATACCGAGAGAAGCCTTGTAACTAGGGATTTTGAATATAGTTTTCTTCTTCATGGGCCAAATACTCTGCTGTAGATCAGGCTAGGAGCGTTTCAGTGGAGCTCTGCCCAGGGATAGCAGCTGAAGAGCTGGTCCTCCTTGTGTGCATGTTGCACTGTCCCACACCCAAAGAAATGCCTCTTCATGTTTTATGGGTGGACTTTGCAGCTTGATTGGAAATAGAAACGCAGTAAACAGCAACTGTGTCTCAGAAATATCCTCAGCAACACAAAACTGTCGCTATTTCAGCTTCTTTCCAAGTCCCCTTCTTGGGGGGCTGATCTGCAGCTATATTACAAGCACTGTAACATAAGCTGCAGCACCAGCCCTGGAAAATCTTGTAGTGGTACAGCTAACAAATATCTGCAAAACCTTGTTTGTATGTATGTGTGCTTATGTTTAAGATGCAAACTTGTATTTGAGTGTGCTCAGCTCCCCGCAGTATATAGCTGCAGAGCTATTTCTAAGATCTTGGAAGAGATGGGTTTGTAGTCTGATTTTTTTTTTTTTTTTTTAACTGTGTTTTTCTCACCCTGATGTTTATTAACATCTTCCCTGATGTCCAGTTACAAGGGATGGGCGCATAAAAGTTTACATGAAAATACATTTCTCTCTAAGTGCTCTCTCCCGGTGATTCCTTTGCAGCTTTAAAGCAAAACCAGTTCCATCCTGTTTCTTCCTTTACCCCTCAGACCTGATAGAGAGGAGGGATATTTCACTTTCATCTAAAATCCAGCTTGTCCTTTTCCATTTTTCACTTTGTTGATTTGAAGTAGCGGGTGAGATCAGCCGTCAGAGCCCTGTTGGGAGCCCACTGCCAGGGAGAGCATCCCGGCTCACCCTCGGGATAGCGGGAGGCACAGCCCTGACTCCTGCTTTTTATTCCTGCTTTTTCCCTCTCAACACACCAGTACATCTGAAAGTCTCCTTGCTGACCACTAGTGACTTGAAGCACTGAAACAGGAGCTTAGAGTCAAGGCTGATGATTTTCTTTTCTGCTTCACTCTGCCTGAGCTGGGACCTGTAGTCAGGCTCTCTGGACACGGTTCAGTGCCTTTGGGGACATGCTGGACATGAAGGATTTGCCTATTTGCTAAAAGAGCTGCCAGTGCCTGCGGCAGCCGGCAACGCTTTGGGCCGGTTGCGTTTTCCTCAGCAAAGAGGAAAAATGAGGGCACATGGGAATATGGAGGGCATCTCCTTCATTAGAGTGAGCCAAGAAAGGTGGAAGGGCTGAGCTGCAACGCTGATTCCGTGTCCCTGGGGCCAATACATAATGTGTGGGAGAGCGATGAACCTCCATCTTCTTGCTCCCACCCTTTTTTCTTCAGGATTTTGTGATGCTCTGTGAGTTTGGAGACACACCTGCAAGCCAGCCACCTTGCAAAGGCTTCATGGTGGACGGGAATTTTGTCAGGAGGTTGTTTATGTCCTTTCTTGTCCAACTTCCTTTAGAGAGCCGAGCTAACGAGGTGCTGTAATAATTGCTGCAAAGCAGCTTTGGAAGAGAAGCTCTGTTGTAACCGTTTGAGTTTTGCTGCACAGCCACCCCTGGCCTACCTTGTTTTTCTGCTCTAGTTCTATCCCCTGCCACAGCTGGAGTACGTAGGGCAGACCTTCATGGCCTTAACCATGGCATTTAGAACTGATCAGCAGTTTTAGAGTGCCTGACTTAGGGATGCTGAGACTCCAGGATCAATAGATGGATTTTGGGCAAAGTCCTTCGTCTTCATAGCAGATTCTGCTGGTTGGGTTTGCTTTCGTTTGGTTTGCAAAGGTTTCACAGGGAATCTGTCTTGATCTCCTTTTCTAAGAGTCTTTGTCCTACCTCTAAAAGACAAATGTACCAAACGCTGCGGTAAAAACAGGCCCTACCCAGAATTATTGGCCTGGTTCATTTCCCTGGTGGAGCTTTTCCCCTCTGCAATGCAAATAATACGTTTGCAACATTGGATATCGTAGCTGGAATACAAGAGATCTGCAAAAAATGGTTTGATATCATGTCTGCTGGTTAGCTGAAAACATTAAAAACCAGTTTGAATGTAACAGTGTGTAAATTGAGCTGAAGGACTGTTTCTTGTCTCTTCTGCTCCATCCCAGTAAGGTCCGTAGGCTCATGCAGTGCCGTGCTGGAGCTCCAGCAGGTCCTGGGGTAGCTTGGGAGGAAAATGTGGGAGTCGCATGAAGCCACCTGAGAAGGAATTACTGCCAGTACAGCCAACAGCCACATTTAACCTTTGGTATGTCATCGTAACACAGGACGTTTTAGGAGTGTTAATTATTATTTCTGGTACCCTAAGCAGGGAATGTGTACTGTCAGCTGTTGTGGAAACAAATCAAAAGACTTCTCCCAAACCAGTGCAAAAGGAAACATGTTTTCTGCTTAATAGGGAAATTATTTTGAAGAAATTTTTTTTTCCCTATTACATTTTATTTCCCTTCATCCTCCTTTCCCACTATCTTCTGTGTATCTAAATCCATTGAAATAACGGTAGCTGGGAAGGAAAGAGTAAGGAACAGGTTCCAGGTGCCTGCTTCCAGGTGCCCTCCTCAAATGTTCCTGTTTTCTTCAACCCTTGAGTCTGCGCTCCATGAATCAGCCCTTTTGTAGATGGAGGAACCTCTGTGAAATGTCCAAGGTTGAGAAGAGTTTGTGTGTGTGTGTGAATATGGGTATATGCCTCTGCACGTCTGTCAGAACTGTGACTTTTGTGATTATTAGTAACATTTTGTCTTAGGTGATTATTTTGCACTACTTCTCCACAGCAGTTTCTTTCTAAAAGGCTTCTGTTGTGAACCATTAATGTCGGTGGGCTCGGCCACTGCTTCCGTGCAGCGCGGAGGAGTGGGAAGAGGGTGTGACTTTGCAGAAGCAGAGGGTTACCTCCAACCACAGAAATCAGGCTGTAAAAATGATGAATATCTCTCTTCTGTCATCCGTAGATCTGACAGTTTTGTATAACTTATGAATTAAACATCTGTGAGGTGTATATATGTATTTTTTTCCCTTTAACAGTCACCAAAACTGAGGCAGATAAGCTGCTGAATAATTTCCAGTCATCCAGTAATGCTGCAGCAAGTTTTGGGAGCCAGATCCCTGGAATGTCTCTCTCAACAGAGATGGCAGAATTGCCATTAGCGTTTGTGAGATCAAGGTGGGCACCCGGTGCTATGCCTTAACCGTGAGACTTTAACCTTCAACTCCACGCAGAACAGACAGGACCTTTACTGCAGAGGTCTCGTCGGAAAGATCCTGACAAAGTAAACAGCGTGACACTTAATTTATCTACCCCAGAAACATGAAGGGCTCAGTCGACCTGATGGGATCTGTGGTTCCAGGGAGTCTAGGTATTTAAAACCTGATGCTCAGCCTGCTAAGCCATCCCCTGCAGCTTTCCTTAGTGCGTCAGATATGAAAAAATCTCCTGTCCTGCAAAACAGATATTAAATTGGATACTCTTTCACCCTGCCACGATAAGAAACGCGGCAGAGAGAGGCAGGAAAATGGAATGCTGCTTAGAAAGAAAATATATTTGAATCTAACATAAAAATTGGTGAGATAGGAGGATTTTCAGTGCTGGTAGCAATACCCTCCCCGATGAGTTGCTGAGAATTCAACTCTCCCTGTAGTTTTTGCTCTGGATTGTGAATAAAAATGGTTGTGATTGATGAAGCGTTTGGTGTCTCACTGTAAGTTGGTCAAGAGGGACTTCTAAATCACCCAAATGAAATATTGCATTATCATGAACAGTAATATGTAACTGTTAAGTATGCCGTTGCTTATGATAAGCTCAAGCTCCTTCGGAGCTCTGCTTGGCGAGAAATCTTTGCGAGCATTGGAGCAGAGAGTCTCCACACAGCCTGGCAGCACCACAGGGCTGTCCCCGTCCCTTCCCAGGCGGGACACACTGAATTTGGAAGGACTGTTCTGCTGTGCTTGAGGCATTGCCAGCATCAGGTCAGCTGAGGCAACAGGGGCGGGGGAGTTGCTTTTGGGTTTTGGGTGCTCGAGAGGCTGGAAGGAGGAAAAGGCCTTTGCTGAAGGGCATGGACCCGTTAGTCAGATGAGGAAAGCCTTAGCGATAAATTATGCCCTCCTGTATGGGGCTCATTATGTAGTTTTAATTGCATATTAGGGTGGGGTTTTTTTTTGCATAAAGCTTTTTACCAGTTCTGTGCATAGGATAATATATGAGAAAACAAAGTTGATGCTTCATGGGAAACCAGCAAAATAGCATTTAGAAGAAAAAGTAATTTCCACTTTCTTTACTGACGCAAAGAAAGAGGCCAATGTTGTTCCTACTTAAAAAAAAAAAAAAGAATCACAACAAACCCACTTCTAGAGTAGAGTGACAAGAGACTTCTGGTTGAAAAGCGCTGTTGTACCCAACACAACTAAAGGCCAACCCAGTTATGCCGAAGTTTTCTATGTCCAGAACTTTCCACTAAGACCTTGCAGCTGTTTCTCAGAGAAAGACTGGAGAAATAGACCCTGCCTGGGTGTGCGAGAACAAGCTTAGCACCAGTTATCCAAGCAGCCTTAGGATTTTCCATGTTTTGGGGCAACAATGTGGAAATGGGGAGAGAGGTCTCACTGAAGTTGGGGATTTTTGCTTTGGACGTACCTGCACGACTCGATCTCAGGTTGGCCAAGCTACAGGTCTCCAAAAATACATGTCCCAAACTGGACTAAACCCTCTAGTTCCTCTGTAACGGACAAAAGAAGTGTATGCAGCCCCCGCCATGAGCTGGGTGACGTGCTCAGGCAGTCATGGTTCATTTCTCTCTGGCCTTCTTGTCCCTGTCTGCTCGTTTTCCTGCTTCCTGAGCCGGTGATGTCTCCTCTCTATTCAAATCAGGTGGCTTCCTCTACCCCTGCCTGCCAGCTGGGGGTCAGAGAGGAGGAAGAGGAAGGCAGTAGATGGGGAATGGTGCCACCTACCTACCTCCCACTGAAGTCTTTCCCCTGCCTGTGTTCATGTCTGTGCTCCAATGCGTGGGAGCTCGGTGGCTTCTCGAAGAAGTGGTGGTCAGGGTTGCTCACCACGGTAGATCAGCGATGTTCCCTGTCTGTTTTCAGGATTATTTTAGGAGTTTCGGATTAAGCTTTTTGCCGGAATTTGGCCTGTGGCAGAATGCTCAGCAAGGAAGAGTTCAGTGCAAATGGTTAAAATTTGGTGAATTTACTCGTAACTGATAACAAGGTCATTAAGATGGAACATGATATGCTGGGTGGTGTTAGTGCTCGCACCTATAGGATACTGTATGTGTGCACGCACGTGCACAGTGCCAGGAGGCTCTATACAAGGGTGCATGTATCCTATTTTAAAATACTAATATTTTAATCAGTGTGGGTAGAGTCAGAGGAACGCCTTCTATGTGTCAGAGGCTTGGATCCTTTTGGAGTGAAGTAATACGGCACAGGGGTCGGAGGAGGATGAAGGAGGAGCCTCTTCTCCTGCGCTCATGTGGGATGCACCTTGCCGCTCGCTCCTGAGCGAGCCTGAAGCCCTCCGTTTGGCTCAGTGACTCCTCTAAGGTATGGAGGAAGTGCCTCCTGCTCCTGCCGGTTACATTGCCTGGTCAGGTCAGAAGGTTGATCTTCAAGGAGGAGAGAGAGTTTTTGTGGGCACTAGCAAAACCTGCTGCACGTGCTGGTTCCGCAGGCGGTGCTTGCATCTAACGCAGCGAGGCTCGGCAGTGGTGGCCCCTGCGCGGCCGTGGCCGAGGAGCCTGCATCTGACAGCGTGGCGGTATTTACGGCACGGAGCAGCCAGCCCTGCCGTCCATCCCCCCATCAATAGTAATCTTAAGTCATGCACCTAAGCTGAAACAGTCATTAAACTTTTATCTGAATAGGAAAGCTTCATGTTTTCTTGACGGAACAGATTCCGTGGCTACTAATTTATTACTGCAATTTAAGAAACAGACGTCTGTCTGACATGTGCCATGTAGTTCAGTAGGTCACTAGTGACATCATACTTAAAATCGTTATCTTTGCAAACTGTGCATTTTGAGTAAAAGCTTTTATTTATAGTCAGTCATTAAAATCGAGACCTGATATTTACTTTTCCTCTGATTAGGTTAAAGTGTGAATATGAACAAAAAGTACCCTCCTGTTACCACCAAGCAGTTGACAAACTGTGCTATTCACATGCAGCCTTTTTACAGGAATTATGTCAAACCATTATGGGCTTAAATGGTGTATGTTAGATCATACATTTGTTTTTTCACTGCTAAGACTGGATTCAACACAGATTCATGTCGCAAGGGGTGTATGGTCTTGCTTCCTGGTTGTTTATAGGTTCTTGTCCTCGTCACGGAGGAGGTAAAGCCTGGGGCTTGTGCTGGAAGTGTTAGACTTGCAGGGAAGGGCTGCGTTGCCAGGATTCTGTGACTTTTGGAGGGGTTGGTGGGTTGCCTCCATCGATCTGAGGTTACGGTAGCAGGAGGACTGAGGCAGTCTGCGTTCTTGTCCGTGTGCGAGCATTTTGCTGGGCCAGATTCGGAATCAGCCTGTTGCCCAGCCCCTGAGGCGAGGCGTGTTTTACCCACGGCAGGGGGACTGCTAACGTGGTAAGGTGCTTCTCTGTAGAGCACGAGCCACCGTAAGCCACGTACGAGGTCCCCAAAGGATGCACTGAGCTGCACCGAAGGATATCGTCACCAAATTACCTGTAATCTACTGAGCCGTAAAACCTACTGGCCATGTCTTATGGGGCAACACAGACCTAAAGAGCCAGAGCCAGCAGCCCTCTTCAGAGTCGTCTTCTCTGGAGATACTCGGAGCCCGCCTGGACGTGTTCCTGTGTGCCCTGCTTTGGCAGGAGAGTTGGACCAGATGATCTCCAGAGGGCCCTTCCAACTCCTACCGTTCTGTGCTTCAAGGATCGAGTTCTTGGAGTGTCCATGAACTCCTCCCACAGTCCCCCCATCCTCCCTTCCTACCGTCTTACCTCTCCTGTCAAATGCCCCTACCCACAGCCACACTGACTAGAATATTCTGTGAGTGTTTAAAAATGGTGAACATGAGTGCTGGTAACTTTTCCACACCCGGTTTCTCTGTGGAGGTACCAAAGTGGTATGGGGTTGCCCCCAGCCCAGCAGGATGGGCTCGGCACGACCTGACCTCCTCCCTGGGGAGCCCAGGGGCTTCTCACTGGGCTGCAGAATGCTTGCCCCTCTCCGTGAAGGTTCATGAGGGGAGAGAAGAACCCTTCAGAATTGAGTGGCTGTTTAATAACTGTAATGAAAATGATTTTTGACCAGAAATTGTATATTACCAGTTGGCTGAACTGCACAGCATACTTTCTTAATATTAGATAGGGCTGGGTTGGTTTTTTTTTTCCCCCAGATCTTACTGCTAAGATCACTGGCCCATTTCAATTTTTATTGAAACAAATAAACCCAATAAAAACACTTACGCTGAGAGCTGAAGCTCCACAATAAAAAAAAATAAAAATTACTCTGTATTGAATTTATTGATTTATTTATTTACTCCAACTGGAAAATTGAGTATTGTGTTAATGTAGTTTATAAGAATCACAGTGCTCGATGAAATGGCTAATTTATTTTAGCGTATACCTAAATAGCTAGCAATTTTCAGTGAGACAGGCTAATGAAAATGATGCTATGAAATTGTCTATACTATGAGGAGTGATGGAGTCAAGTTATTATTGGTTGAGTGCTACGACGTAGTGAACTGGCCATCATGTCTTTGAACTTTTGAACTGCTACTTGGTCGTGTGATTTATTGATTTTGATATCAGCGTGTGAAGTTAACTTTTTATGTTTGTTGGGGGGGGGTTGCACATGCAGCATAGATGAGCAACACTGAGTAATTTTATAGACGTTCAGGTTAAACAAGACGGTTGAAAAACATGAAGCGTGTTAACGGAGCAGGTTTACGCCATGTGGGAAGGCAGAGAGAGATGCTCGTAGGTACCATTAGATGTCAACACTGATGTTCTGATTGCTGCGGATTAGCCGAGTACGAGCGAATTTGGCAGGGTAAGCGCGCATCATATTTGTCAGAGAAACGTTGCCTTTGTTCCAAATTAAGCGTGCGATCTCATAGCAACTCTGTTTGCCTATCTACCTTAAACCTCTCCTCACGGCGTATCTTACCCTGCTGGTGCCTGGTACAGGCAGAGAGCATCCGCGATCTCTCCTGTCAGCCCTTTCCAGAGGAGCGCTCCATTTTGCCGCTCGGGATGCTTAACTGGTGGCGCGAGCGGTTCCACAGCTCGCGTTGGACTGGTGCACCAGAGAGCTGCCCCGGTCCGCCCTCACCACGACGTGCAAACTCGTGGCATCGTGTAGCTGCGCTTCCCTCGCAGGCTGGCTGCGAGGGCTCAGCCTCGGCACGCAGCGCTCGCCGGCGGCTGCCTCGGCGCGAGGGGATGCTACACTTGTTCTTGGTCATTTGCTTAGGACGTGGAGTTTGAGGTATTAAAGCAATATTGTGCGACTTAGAAGTGTTTTCCTACTGCAGAACTTTCCTCTCGACCGTGCTGGTAGGGGAACCTTTGCATGGCGACCGCTCTGAGCTCTGTTTCTGATTAAACCGAATAACTCGACACCTGCATTTTACAATTTGCTTAAAGTGCTTTATCCTGTAAAACGAGCGATTTCCAAGCTTTAAAGCCAGCAGACTTGCAGGGGTTTGCACAACTTAGCTCATCCCTACCCCTTCGCCGCGATGGTGTAAAACACGACTGGACTTTTCTAATCTACTTGTCCCCTGCTTTCAAAATTGCAACTGCGATGCCTGTGTCCCCCCCCCCCATCCCCCCTCACGCCCCTCATTCTGCCGTGGGTCTTGGAAATGCACGTGGGCATTATTGTATTGGTATTGTTATTATTATTTTTTTTTTGTATTTAAGAATGATTAAAGCGACCTGGCTTTATTTGGATGTTAAAAGCGCTCCCCCTCCTTTTTCCCCACTGTGACCCAAAACATTTGCAGCGAGCAATTGGGAAGCGGGTACCACTCACCTCTTCCCCCAGCCCACCTCACTTTTACTCCCCTCTTTTTTTTTTTTTTTTTAAATTTAAAATATTTATGGTTTTAAATGTTTTTTTTAAAAAGATGGCCTGTTTAAGCCAGAAAACAAAACGAGCGGGGAAAAGCTAAAAACAGGACTGACACCAACACTATTAGCTGGGGGAGGGGGGGGGGGGGAAGAAAAAAAAATATTTCCATTTCATTGCAACTCTGTTATTGTTTACTTTGCCATACACATCCTAATATGGTTACCTCCCTGTCAAAGCGGCCGAGCCGGGCTGAGGGGCCCCCTCGGGGAGACGCTTCCAACTGCTGCTCAGACAATAAGAAACAAACGGCGCAACTCCACAAAAGGGCTGCCCGGAAAATAAGTGTCAAATAAATCCTGCCGAACTCTTCCTTCCCGCCACCCGGCCCCCCCCCCGTATGTAACCTGCGCGGTGCCCGGCGCGGCTCGGGGGGGGGCGGCGGGGCGCGCTGGACGCGATCGTCTCTCCCCGGCTCTGCCCGCGGATCATCCCGCGAGTGGGGAAGGGGTGGGAGGGTTGGGGTGGGGGGGGGGGGGGGGGGGGGGGTGGGAGGGAGGGAGGGAGGGAGGAGGGGGGGGGGGAGCGCGGAGGGGGGTCCCCCGCGGCGGGACGGCTCCGCGGCCGCGCAGCGCTGCCAGGTGCCGCCCGGCGGAGCCCCCCGGGCCGCCCCGCTGCGCGGCGGCGGCGGCTCCCGCGGCGGTGCCGGTTGTTATCTGCAGCGCCAGAACAAAGGTAGGTTGTTCAACTCCGCGCTCCGGGGGAGGGACAAGTTATTTTTGGAGGGTTGTCTTCCCAGTGCATGACTGGTTGACCTAAAAGGAGAAGGGGGGGAAAAAAAAAAACAAAACCAACAAACCGACCCAAAACCCAACACCAAAACCCCAAAGCAAAAAAAAAAAAAAACAACACCCAACCAAAAACCCCAAACCACCACCAGACCCCTCGGTGGAGTCGAGGAATGAGCGGGCGTGCAGGGGAGCAGCTTTATGGAGCGTAGTTTTATTTTTATGCAACTTAAAGAAGCCGGATCCCCCTCCCCCCTCCCCCCCGTAAAATGCCCTGCTATTTCTAGAAAATTGGCGTTGCTAAAATACTTTAATCTGTGTGCTCTATTTTATTCTTTTAAATATTGATTTTTATTTTTTTTCTTTTGCATTTGTGATTTTATGTGCGCATATTCCTCTTAGCAGCTATGAATTTCTATGAATTCTAAATAAGCTTTTCTAGGGATGAAACGTGAGGGGTATTTTTACACAAGGATTTCAACTTTTCGGTTGACATAATCTGAAGGTACGCAGCCTTTTCTGCGACTGTCCAAGTGCTTCTGTGCCCTGTGAGGAGTTACCACATTTCTTAAACCATCCCTTTATGTCATCTCCCCCCCCCCCCCCCCCCCCCGTATGTTATTCAGCTTCAGTGGATGCTTTTCTTTCCCTGCAAACTGAAACGCTCTTAGGTTTTGCTGGGCTTCTCGGTTTGTTTTCAAAACATAGGAAAATATTAATAAAGAGCAGTAAAAAAAAAACACCCCACAGCGGTGCATCTTCCGTTCAGGGGAGTCGGCAAACCTGTCCACTTTTATGCCGGGAAGTACAGAGAGCCAATCCATAATTCAGTGGAAGAGCAAATGAATCTGCAGTGATTGATACGATGGGTATTATGTAACTCAATAAGAAATACATTTTTGATCGTAGGAGCAGACACCGCGCTTGTAGGTAAAAATACCAAATCTAGGTAAGTCTGTGGAAGAGCACTTTTCTTCCAGCCTGTGTTACGCAGCATTGTCTTCAATCCCTGATTCTTACAGGATTTCGGAGGGGAAGCAGCTTCTTCCTAAATTGAGTATCATTCGAAAAATCTTTTAAATACCTGTTGTGTTCTTGGTTGTTTAATTGGCTCTCCCTCTTCCTGACTCTGCTGCCTGCCTTCCTCAGTTATTGTGGGATCTCTAGATTATTTTTTTTTTTCTTAGGAAGTCTTAGTTCCAGAGCAAACCTGGGTAGCTAAGCTGTTCTTTCCTCCTTCTTCTTTCCTTCCCTCCCCCCCCCCCCCCCCTTAATATACTATTTTTTATGTATTCTTGGAGATTTCTTTTCTCTGCCTTTTTATTTATTTTTTCTGTTGAGCTGAGCAGCCTGACCTGTGCTAATCAGAAACTCTTTTTAAAATGTAAGACCAAGTCAGATAATGTAAATAAACTTTGACGCCCCCAAACTTTTATCCTGTAAAACTGGGATTGCTTTTTCTTAAAAAAAATACATTGCAACTCACTAGTGGTAAACACAAATAAATGTGTTTTGTAAAATCAAAGGGTGTCTTTTTAAACACATTTCTAGTTTTTGCTTTTTGGGCCATGTAGAGGATGATAGGAATTAGTAGCCTTTAATTAGACGTGGAGATATTCACATTTTACAGGGATTTATGTTAGAACATGGAATGGCGGGTGGCTTGTTTCCTCATTATGAATACTCCCTGCACATAATGAGGTTCATCATTAGTTGATGGAGTGAATTTGCCCTAGCTCTACCTTGAAAGGCACATAATTTACATACTACTTCAGAGCTTAGGCTTTAATGGATTCCTCGATGAATAAAATGAAAAGCTACTTTCTTTAAATTTTTGAACAGTGTTTTGATAATACGGATTTAATAAGACATTCAATTTCCTTGTTAAGTGTATTTGAAAGTGCATTCCCAATTTTAGCACAAAATATACTTCCCCATGTCGCTTCCTATAACACTGGGTAATACATAATCAAATATATCAGTGTAAACATTTTGGGGGACGCAGAGGGATTATTTTAGTCTGCGTGTGCAAGGTGGCACTGGGCTCCTCTGGCCTGGTACCCTTAACATTTCTTACCGACCCCAAGCATGCTAGAGCTCACCTGTACTGGTAAAATACCTCGGCGAGGGCTTGCTCCCCTGTTAAAGCTCGTTCTGCCTGAAGAGTGTTTTAACTGTATATTTACTGTGTACGTTTGTAGTGATGGATCTGTGGAAACGTGTAGCTGGCTGTCAGGCTGACAGTGACAAACCCGCTGGTCCCACCTCCCTATTTATTTTAATGAGACGAGAGCAGCAAAAAAACTTCTCTGGTGCAGTTCCACCTCTGAAACTGCTGCGTAGATATGATTAGATTAGAGTAAATTGAATTGTAGGCTGCCTAATGTGTTATCATGTCATCAGCTTACTGCAGCCCTGGTCTACAGGGTAGAGTTAGCAAGACATCATCATCTTCTTCTTCCTCCCTTCTTGCCCTCTGCACGCGTGGGTGGGTGGGGGCCGCGGTGCCGGGCACGTCCCGTGCGTGGGGCAGCAGGGCACGGCCAGCACCTCTCCCCTGTCACGCTTGCCGGTGCGGCGGAGGAGTCGGAGAGGCAAAAAATATGAAGCAAAGGCTTGTTTTGATAGAATGTTTTATTACCTGAAAACGATGAGCATATATTAACATTAATAGAATAGTCTGTGTCATTCTTTTTTAGGCAATTTACCTCTGCTGCAGACCTGTCTGCTTCAAAATCTTTCTCTGTTCTAAAACATATATTTGTTTAGGGAGTTTTCATTGAAGTGTACATGACAATTACAGCTGTTCATTAACAAAATTGGGTATTTGTTTTAAACTTTAACCAATCACTTTGATATGCTAATTATGGTGTAATTTAATTTGAGCCCTGTAATGATGATGCCGTTATTATGGACATAAATGATGCAGTTAAGCTGAGAGTAATCTCATTTGCATACTGTACATGCCAGTAAATTAAGCCCTTTCTTCGACTGCTTCAGCTTTAATTTTCCACTTCTTTTCACACAGCGCCTTTTCAGCCAGTCTCTTATAAGCCCACTTTGTAATAGTGCTGATGACTGTTTGATGTGGAGAGTTGCTGCACCACAATAATGCAAGACACAAGATGTAACATTTAAAGGATTCATTATCTTACTGAGTGTTGCTTTAAGAAGCTGGGATTAACAAGGGTGGAAGTGTCTCCTCTCCGTGGAGCGGTGCGGGTCTTCCCAGAAGCAAACGCGATCTTTATTTTCCCCCCCTTGTGCTTGGCGTACCCCAGTAGCGGAGGGGACTCAGTAAGGCCCCTTACAGTGTTTCTCAGGAATAAGCCCAAACACCATCCCAGCCCTACAGTATGAGAGGGTTTGACCTTCTCTCTAGGATGTTCTGTGATGCTCCACTCTTGCAGAAAAGTTATTAGATACAATTTACAATATTACAGGGATGGGAGATAGCAGATTATTTCTCAGGTTGGGTATGCGGGCTCCAAATCTACCTACGTGACGTACGGCGGCGCAGAACTGAAGTCTGCACTATGGGGTTTTTCCATTCGAGTTAATATGCCGTTTCTGCTTTTGTGGCCCCTACACGAGTTGAACTTAATACCAGGTTAATTTTGAGTTTAAATTTTAAAAAATGGTGTTTGTGTGTTGTTAAGCCTGCCTATACTATGAAAACCTGGGTTTCGAAAGAACAAACATCACCAACACCAAGCAAAAATGAACTGCATACGTGCTGACTTAAACGGTTAATCTTTTCCAATTTACCATGTTGTCATTGAGCTGAAGTATTCTCATAACATTGTGGCACACAAAGAAATCATGTGAAATATCAGGGCTCTTTTTATAGCTGCTTACTATTATGGTTAGATATTTTCATAGTTTAATACCTCTGGAAGTAAAGCCCGTCTCAAGTTTTTAGCAGCAGTTGGCCGCTCAGAAAGCCATTGTTGTGTGGGTAACCAAGTTAACTAAAGATGATTATTAAAACCTTGCAATCCTTTCCTTACACAGGGTCTCATGACCAAAAATAGCTTGTGCAGTTGCCCACAAACATGCAAGTTAATAACTTCCTGGGTGAATAGTGTAAAAACTGCCGATTTCCAAAGCACGCACGTCACCCCTGCCTCCACCCCTTTATGGTACGCAGCAAACAAATGGGAGGGTTCATTGTTTACCCACTGTCCACCATTTAACGAGACTTCAGTTTTTATGATTCTCGCCTACAGTTGGTCTCAGTTCTGCATTTCTCACATGCCATTTTGTTTTCCAGCAGCCGTTCCATGGTAGCCTGACGGTGCCCCCGTGCTGGCTGTGGCCGTGCTGCGGCGAAGCGCTGCCTGACGGCGATCTAGCTGCCGTGTGGAATTTGTACCTCTCGTTTCTGGGTCAGATCCGTGGTAATAATTGCCAACAAGCCTTCTGCTCTGGCTACCAACTGTGCTGGCATGTAGGATTTAAGTTCTCCTCCTGTACCTCTTTTTCGCATGGCCAGTGCAAGGAAGAGCATCCCTGATAAGTACAAGCACAGAGCACGGTGTGGTTTTTGGGTTTCACAGAACTCTTGCTTTTTGCACATAACATCAGAGTTGAGATGGTGACATGTGCCAACCAGTTCTTCAGGGTGGACTACATCAGAGTGCAATGTCAAATCTTGGGGTCCACCTCTGAAGCAAAAAGCGCCCAGAAAAGGAAAGGCTTCCCTAGTTCCTTCTCTGAGGCTGTCAGCCTAGAGACATGGGGTTCGTCCATGAGCGCACATGGGAGACAAAACCCAGGAGCCGTTCCCTTGCCCTTTGTGCTCAGAGCCTGGAGCTATTTGGGTTGCTGATGAAACTGGGTACAAGCTGACTCCACCCAAGGGCACAGGGAGAGAAAGGTTTCTCACAACACAGGGCAATGCAGACCAAGCTCTCCCCAGGAGCCCTAGAAGGTCAGAAATACTCTAGTATGATGCTGGAAAGCTTCAACCTTTAAAGCTTATGAAAAAAAGAGTTCTTGACTTCATCCATTTTAGCAGTATCCCTATGGTTCAACCCTTTCTTTTTCTTCTAAAGATAGTGTATGTGTTGCTTTAGGCTGTTATAGGCTGCAAAAGAGGTAGTGTGTCTTCACCTTCTGTAGGAATGAGTATGCTGAGCAAATCTCTCCTGGGTCATGAAGGGATTGCCGGCCCAAGCAGACAGATGACAGTAGGATGGACTGAGGTGGGGTAACAGAATCTCTTTTGGTGCTTTTTAGTGTTTTGTGGATGTCACGGTGATACAGTGTACTGTAGAGGAACTTCAGTGTTGGTCTTCTTGGGAGATGAAATATTTCTTCCAAAGTGATTTCGGTATCTTGCCCTTGAAGAAGCTGTGTTGTAAGAGTTGTCTTCACAAGGGAGGTTTCAGGCATAGTTTTTCCTGCCCTCTTTGTCCTAACGCAACAGATATCCTTCCTTCCCTCACTTTTGAGTTTATTCTGGATAAAGAAACTCGTTTGTGCATATTTTTCCCTGTATCACTATCCCTCTTTAATCTGGCGCTGGATTGCAATTTTCAGTTTCTCCTGCCACACTTTCCAACATGTGAACCTTTTCAACCCAATCGGGTGGGAAATTAAAGGCGATACCATTTCAGATGATGTGCTGCGCAGCCCTGTTTGAGCATTTCTGTGTAATTCAGGATTGCTGGGTTCAAAGAAGTTTTTCACATTAGGTAATTGTAGCTCTCTGCAGAAACGTATTTCGGGGAGTTTTGAACTTCATGGGGGATGGATTTCTCCTTTTACAGCTTTGTTTACAAACAGCTTTGTTCTTACCTTCTTCCAGCAAAACAAGTGTTTCTTTACAGAAATACCTGTGGTTGAGAGCAAAGCCACTGAACCTCTCTCCAGAATTATACCTACAACAGATTAAAGAGTAATTTATCATATGCTAATATACTTACCCCATCAAAGTCATGGGCGTCAAGACATAGAAACAAAAATAGACCTCTGATCTCTATCTCTGTAATGCTTTTCAGCATAGAGTCTCTTATTGGTATCCAGAGAAGAAGCTCTAGGAATTTGTGGTTATATTTACCAATAGCTGAGGAGAACAGTTGAAATTACCCAAGTGCCGAGCTGTTGCCCTTCCAAGTCTGACTGAACCGAGTTGACTTGCAAGGTTGGGAGCATGAAGTTCCCCTATTCGCATGCTTGTCAGTTCATTCCTATTTGTAAACACATCTTTTCGTGGCTATAGATGGTGGACAGGTATCCGTGAGGAGAAACCCTGTGAAGTACCCACAGGTGCTTTGCTCTTCCAGTGTGAGAGACCCTCCTAGGAGTTCCCAGTGGCAGACGGCTGGCTCAGCCGGAGAGCATCCTGGAGAGGGTGATGTTTTGGAAGTCTGGGTGAGTCTGCCTGTTGCTACTGGTCCTGAGTGTATACAAAATGAAGTAGTACAAGTCAAGTAGCTGTTAGGGTTTCTTTAATCTATAAGCTTTTAGTTCTTTTGGCTGCACATACACATCCTCTTCCAGCAGCAGTTTTTCCTGTGACTGGAGAATATGAATGTCTGTCTAAACCGGCTGAGCGGGCAAAGCAACGTGATGAGATCGCATTGAACAAACATGCTTCAAGCAGAAGAGTGAAGTCTATCAAGCAGAGCTATTAGTAAGAGGACTTGGGATAAATCACACACTCAGGCCCTTCCTTTGCTCCTGTTATCCCTGTGCCACCTGGGGACTGCACAGAGCAGCAGTGTAGGTATGTGCATGCCGCGTGGTCACCAGCCCTTCCCTGCAACGTATGCCTGCTTCAGGTGCGAGTCTTCAGCTCTAGTTGTGTTGAATTTGGCTTCCTGTTGGCTTCTCCTCCAAATAAAACACTTACCCTAAGGATGGCCTTTCAAAAGACCATGTTCTTTTTTCCAAAGAGCTGCAAATTCTCGAGCTGAGCTGCTTATGTAGTTTCCTGAGACCATCACTTTGAGGAAGCTGACTGAAACAAATGCTGCTTTCAGGTGCATGGCCTAAATCAAAAGCAGCTCTGTTCGAGTTCTCTGAAGTTCGTCAGGGTTTTACCATTATTAACAACCATATGGTCCCAGGCAATAGTCTTCTGTTTTGCACGGGGGAAGGGCAGTGTCTGCTGGCCCTGTGCTCTTCTGCTGCGGGGATACAGTGTGCAAAGGCCAGCCACAAGCAAGGAGCGTTTCTTGATGTGGCTCCAACAAATGCATGCTTGGTGGCCAAGGCCGGAGCTGTCAGAGATGGGGCAACCGGACTTGTCCTCCTTGCACAGATGCCTGTGTGAGAGGGACCGACCAGGAGGCAGTCTGCCAGCTGGGGAGACTCGCCTGTTTCTTTGCAAACAGAATTTACCCTTGGACTTTGGGAGGAACAAGAAGGCTATGTATGAAAAGTTTCCTAGGCTTCATGCTGAGGTAAGGCTTGCGGTGTGTGTCCAGCAAAGCTTAGAGCCCCACAGTTAAGCTCTTCCAGCTGTGGGATGTTTCTTGTGTTTGTTGGTGTCTCCTTTTGCAAAGGCAAGGTTGAATCTGGGTGGATGCGGCACAGGCTGGATGAAGGAAGCCAATGCAAAGGAATGAGTAGTCGTTCCCAGTGAACGGGGAGCTTTACATTGCTTGTACAATGAAACAAATATAAAATGGAAGGATGAAATTATAATAAGCTAAATTGGTGCCAAATGTCCAGGATATTCCATGTGTGTGCAGTAAAGGGAAACCCAGCTCCTCTAGTTTTTCCTTGGAAAATAACTTGTTCTGTATTTAGAACCCGTGTGCAGGATGACCATATAAATGTGGTTAAACGGCATAGGATTCTGATCAAAGGGCAAATTATGAGCAATAAAATAGGAAATATAATTATTGCTGCCATTTCAGAACTTATAGCCAGGGAGAATCTTAGCAGCTAGATGCAGAAAAACCCTTAACATGAAGAGAAGAAAAGAAGACACCCCCCCCCCCCCCAGATTTCAGCTTGTTTGGCTCTATAGAAAAGGAGTCTTGAAAAGTAAAGATATATTTCCTAGAATCTCTGGATTCCCAAACAAATAATAATTAGAATGGTGGTGAACAACCTAATTGTTGGCTGAGCTGAATCACAGCAGAAACTGAATTACCAACTTCTGCACAAGAAAATTTACCAAAGTCGGAGCTGTAGCTGGGTTATTTTCACCAAATGTCCAGCACATATGCTGCGCTTGCTTTTATTGTTCACCGTTATGGTGTCATGTCTCGCTAGATTGTGCTTTGCTACACACCTCCACCCCCTGACAAACTGGCCCTATGTATGCATGTAGGCAGAATATAGGGAATTAAGCTGTGTGACAGTGATACTTCTGAGGTTTTTTTATATGCTTGACAAATGTTTTTTAAATATGGTATAAATACTTTGTACAGTAGGATTGAAGTGTTGGAAGGGCATGTTTTACTCCCAAAAGAAATGTGTGTATTTTGGCTTCGTATTCCCCTTGTACTTTTTTTTTTCCCCCCCTAAAAGAAATATTTAATATTTTAACGACACCTATGTTTAGATAATACAGGTTAGGACAATATTCTCCTCTGTATGTTGTAGAGTTCCTACCGACACGCCTGGACAAACCTCACCACCTAAAGCCCTCAGGCCAGGTTTTGGCATTTGGTGTCCTCAGAGGGGAGGGATTGTAGCTGTTAATCCTGTAATAGTCAGATTCTTCAAGGTAGCATCTTCTGTCCTCCCACGGGTTAGATTCTCGGTTTTACCTGACGGCGTGAGTATTTCTCTTCAAAGGCAAAGTAAACCCTTCTGCAGGCTCCGCTCGTCCTCTCTTCCCCTCGCTGGGTCTTGCCTGGGCACTTTCATGTTCTTTGGCCTTTTTGCCATAGCCATCTTCTTCCTTTCTGATTCCTTGGGGAAAATACTGGATTTGTAAGGGTCTGTCCCTCCTAAACCCATTCCCTGTGGTCTTCCTGCCTTGCTGCAGATGCCTCTCCGGAGGAAAGGTGAGGGCAGCCAGGCTGATCCCATCGCTCTTCAAGATCGCACGGTCATGCATTCGCTCCTCTTGCAGAAATGCCAAAGCCTGTTTAGAGTCAGACACGTAAATGTTCTGCTCGACAATAATAATTAAAAAAACCCCAATCTCACATCTGAGTTCTTCGGCGGAGTGGGCACGTCATCGGGCATGGGCTCTCCCCTGTTTTGATAAGGCATTGCATTTCAGCGGGTGTTTATAAGCTCCAGATGACGTGGGCAGAAAACAGCTTCCTCATCATGTTCCCTTCCCGCGGGTGGGCGAGTGGCTCAGGGGCATGACAAGGAACACGGGCGCCTTATCCCAGCTCCGCCCTTGCCTTTTCCAGTTACGTTAGCTAGTCGCGGTCGCTTGGAACCAGTAAAAGCTTCACTACACGCTTGGCCCCATCACACCCATCCAATGCGTTGAACTCGCCAATGAATGGGGGCTTTAGCCTCCCTGCGCCCCACGAGCCGCAGCACTCACAGCTCATCTACTTTACAGAGCTGTTGTAGGCCTTAATTAACTCACGGTTGTGAGGCACTTGGTATGCCTCAGATATATGGGCCCTACGAAACGTTGCGAGCTTGTGGTTTTCATCTGCAGGGTAGAAGCTCTCCTTCTCCCCGTGGAGCCGAAGCTCCGGCCGCGTTTCAGCGTGGCATCGCACCTGAAGGCCATGGGCTTTGTAATGCACTCGGGAGAACTTCACTCGCACGAGAGGCTTTGATATGTTAGAACACCCCCTCCAGAAAACTGCAGGAAATACGTTTCGTTTCATTAATATTTGGGGTGGAAATATGCTGTAGATTAATCCTCTTTGGAAAGAGATTAGGAAATGTTCTCTCCTCCTACCTCCTCATGTAAGAGTAGGTAATGTTTATTCTTCCTTTATTAACTACAGACGTCA